>NC_083871.1:60036373-65036373 GCF_032452875.1 Bos javanicus | reverse complement strand
AGCACACAAAGGGAATGAGAGATACTAACTACTCCTGACAGTATTTTTGAAATTGTCCTTGGGGACATTTAAGTGGTCCATTCGAGTCCCTGTGATTCTCAGAAGTGAAAGCGTTTTTAAGACCCAGGAGAGTAAAAGAACAACGTCTCCATGAATGCCTTTCACCCACACATTTTTGACAGATTCATGCTCATAAAAAAGACCCTGAAGGCACCTTGATTTGGCCCATAATCTTTCACACGTACAGGCTGTCAGACCAATCACAGGTTGATATATGCTTATATTTCTACTTCCAAAACAGAAACAGACTCCTATAAGCAAGGAGTGGGACTTGATTTATGGAGAAGAACGGAAACTTATGGACACAACTGAAAAGTCATTAGCATGCAAAGCAGATTAGGGAAAAACTCTAAAAGCACTGGGTGCCTCTATTACCACCATGGAAGCAGGTGGACCCTCCAGTGAGGGTTATGTGACTTCCCCACAGCCTGGCTAATGTAAATTAAGCAACAAAACATTACTGTCTTCAGTGGGATTTAGGAAGCACTTGAAAATTTTAACTAAAGCTCTGAAAGAGAAGAGTCCTAAGTCCTTGAAAATACCTCCAATCAAGTCAATTAAGATCCTGTTAGAAGCCACACTGCTTTCACTATGGGTAAACCGAACAGAGCCTTCCGAATCAATTAGTCTCTAAATAAGAAAGATTTCATTTACTACTTCCCTTTCCCAACCCAAGCACAAAAGCATCTGTGAAAACCAGTCTCCATTTCACCCATCCATACAGCCCAGCATAAGTGCCTTCTGCATTCTGTGCGGAAGTCCATCTCATCTGTCCTGGAAGTCGGAATTTTAATGATCATAATTTTAGTGTTCATAATAATTTTCCATATGTACTCCAATTCTATAGTATATGATTCAATCCACCAGAAACCAACCATTTCTGCCAGATCAATGCTAAGCAATCCCTAAAGATGTTCCGATTGCCTGAGACTGGGACCACTTCCTATTAATTCATTGCAGGATTTTTCTGTGCCTGTGTTCCAGAGCCAGCTAATCAGAGAGGAAATTTTAACGCATGACCTTTTCAAAAACCTCTCCACCTCCCACAGCAAAGCCAAACTTGGTTAGGGATTTATTGACAGAGGGCTGGTCATTTACAGCTGGTGACCTCCCTAGCTTTATTTGGTAACTGTGGCTTTTAGAAACGTTCTCACCAGAATGAAACTGTGTTTATGTCACAATATTGGCAAGGGAGGCTTGATTATAAATTTTGATTAGAATTTCAGTGACAGCCTACCTCCCACTGTCACTATCTAGCTCTGGAAGTCACGACTAATAAAAATGCATCATTATAAACCATTTAAAACACAAAAGAAAAGGGGAGGGGAGGAAGGGACAAAAACCAATCCTGAGAAAGCTACGGAATATGTCAAGGCAAAAGGACTTGGGAAAATGCTGTGACCGAACTTTTTTTTTTTTAAGCCAATTAAGCAGGCGCTTACATTTGCGAGCTTATCTGAGTTTGCTCTGCGAAAGTACACGTGAACACATTATTCTGGGCTCCTGGCAGCAGCCGGGCCCACGTCATTTCGTGCCGCGGGACGAGGCCATCCCGCCTGGCACTGGCAAACACTCCGCCACGCGTTTCTTGTTCGTTGGGTCGCCAAGGCGGCCGGAGCCCCGGGCAGGAGGCCCGATTTGTCTCAGCTGCCGAGCACCCCCACTCCGAATGAATCTATATCCCGTCAGCCGCGCTTTCACCGCTGCAACGGATAGCGCCCCCGAGGCTCCGTGACGTCGCCGGGTGTTTGCAAAGCCGAGGAAAATCCCTCTTCGCACCGCGGGCTCTGACCTCACTCTCCCGCGGAGGAGAGCGTGATGCCCTGCCTTTAATCACCCGTGAAGCGGTACAGGGAGAAGCCCGTGGAGGAGAGGCTGCGCGGAAATCACCCCACCAGGACTACCAGATGTGACTCACGCTTTTCACCTTTGGAGGGAAGTAACATTTTGTAGCAGGATTCCACCCTGGCCTGCCTCCAAGGGACAGAACAGAGAGAGAATACCCTTCCTGTTCTCGGCAGACAAGGAGCGTGCAATGCCGCTGGAAGCAAAGGGCCAACATCAATAATGCATCGGGATCCACGGCTGACATTTTTCAGCTATCTGGGTAATTGAGCAGTTGTCAAAATAAAGCTCTGAAAGGCCACGTGTGCACAGAGCCGTCACTGTTCCTGAAAGGGCAGGTTTAATCCTGGATGGTGTCCAGAGGACATATCCAATCCTCCTTTCCCCAGACATAAATACTGCTACCAATAGGACAACCAGTAATAATAATAATGGCTATCCTCTATCATAGGTATGTATGTATGCACTTCCCTGTTTGCAAGTATGATATCCCATGATACCTTCACATTGACACTTGCCCAAGGCCACACTGTAAGAACTGGATTTGAACTGAAGCCTGTCACTGACCTGCCCCACTATGGGGTCTCTCAGACATACCAATGTTCTGTAAAAGTTGGTAGGTTAACTCTCCGTGCCTGAACAATTAACAGCCCTCTGTCCCAAAGCCTTCTGATGATGGTACTGGGACTCTGCGATTACTGACCATTTCAACCATGTTTAAGCAGCTGTACAAATAGAAATGAGGAGAGCAGAGAAGAGAGTGTAGCCCAAGGCCACACTTGCAAAGAGTGGCAGTGCGGGCCTAGAAAGGAGCCCACAGCGAGAACACTGGAAGGCACATCTCAGGCACACAATACAGTGTTATTAACTACAGTCACCATGCTGTGCTTTAGATGTCCAGAGCTTATTCATCCTGCAGAGCTGAAACTCTGTACCCTTTGACCAGCATCTCCCCATTTCCCCTGTCCCACCACCCCTGGCAAGCACTGTTCTACTCTCTGCTTTTAGGAGTTGGACTGCTCAGACAGTAAACCTCTTTTTTTTTGACAACTTTTTTTCAATTTTTATTGAAATATAGTTGACTTACAATGTTGTATTAGTTTTAAGTGTACAGCTGAGTGATACAGATAAACATACATTCTTTTTCAGATTATTTCCATTATTGGTTATTACAAGATATTGCATATAGTTGCCTGTGCTACTACTACTACTACTACTACTAAGTCGCTTCAGTCGTGTCCGACTCTGTGCGACCCCACAGACGGCAGCCCACTAGGGTCCGCCGTCCCTGGAATTCTCCAGGCAAGAATACTGGAGTGGGTTGCCATTATCTTCTCCAATGCATGAAAGTGAAAAGTGAAAGTGAAGTCGCTCAGTTGTGTCTGACTCTTCGCGACCCCATGGACTGCAGCCTACCAGGCTCCTCCGTCCATGGGATTTTCCAGGCAAGAGTACTGGAGTGGGGTGCCATTGCCTTCTCCGTAGGTCCTTATTGGCTATCTATTTTATATACAGTAGTGTCTATATTTTAATCCCAAACTCCTAATTTACCCCTCCCCATCTTTTCCCTTTGATAACCATAAGTTTGTTTTCTATGTCTGTGAGTCTATTTCCATTTTGTAAATAAGTTCATTCGTATCATCTTTTTTAGATTTCACAGATAAGTGATATCATACGACGTTTGTCTTTCTTGGTCTGATTTATTTCACTTAGTATGACAATCTCTAGGTCCATCCATGTTGCTGCAAACAGCATTATTTCATTCTTTTTATGGCTGAGTAGTATTTCTGTCGATGAATGGATAAAGAATAGTCGATGGACATTAAGGTTGAGTCCATGTCTTGGCTATTATAAATAGTGCTGCTATGAACACTGGGGTGCACATATCTTTTCAAATTATTGTTTTCTCCAGATATATGCCCAGGGGTGGGATCACTGGATCATATGGTAGTTCTATTTTTAGGTTTTAAAGGAATCCTCATACTGTTCTCTACAGCGGCTGCACTAATTTACATTTCCACCAGCAGTGTAATAGAGGGATCCTTTTTCTCCACACCCTAGAAGAGTAAATCTTAAGTGTTCTCACCACATACACAAAAAAGGGAACTATGTGAGGCAACAGACATGTTAATTAGCTTGATGGTAATCATTTCACAATGTATACATATATCAAAACATCACTCTGTACACCTTAAATATATACATTTTTTAATTGATTGATTATAAATAAATATAAATATAAATAAAGCCTCAATAGTGGCTTGCCTGGTGGCTCAGAGGGTAAAGAGTCTGCCTGCAATGAGGGAGACGCAGGTTTGATCCCTGGGTTGGGAAGATCCCATGGAGAAGGAAATGGCAACCCATTCCAGTATTCTTGCCTGGAGAATCCCCGAGGACAGAGGAGCCTGGCGGGCTACAGTCCATGAGGTCGCAAAGAGTGGGACATAACAGAGCGACTTCACTTTCACTTTCACCTCAACAAGGCTGGGGATGGTGGAAAGGAGCTTTCAATTCTCATTATGGTAACTCCTTTAATCATTTATTTGAGGGTCTAGGGATTAGACCCACAGTCTCTGAAAGCCACAGACTGCCAGGCTGATGCCCCAGACCTCAGGGGAATGTACTACACAGGTTTCACAGGGAGGCATGCTCTCTTTCCAAGAGCTTCAAATGACAAAAAAGGAAAACACAAGCATGCTCAGGAACAGAAGTACAGTTAAGGACTTCTGAAAAAAACACTGCATATCAAAGAAAGAGGAAACTCCTCCATCACCCACTCCCTTTTCTTGCTTTTGCTTGGCAGCATTTTTCCTTCTCTCCAAGCAGAGAGGAGATCAAGGAAAAATTTCATTTGCTCGATCCATTAAGGCAGAGCAAAGGAGATACCATTTTCTTGCCTTTTAAACTCCACTCATTCCTTTCATCTAATTTTTCTCTTACAAGAAGCAAGAAATCAAAACAATATGTTTTCCTGGAATGATATACGCAAATGAAGACAAAATGATGGGAACTGGGATTAAATGCTGCAGAGCTGAAAATAACGCATGGGGCTAAGTGAGCCAGCAGCCTTATTTATGCTATTTATGACATAAATAGCAGTCATAACAAAGTAATAATACTTCTGCATTTAACTCTTTGGGATGGTCCTTTTCTCAAGCTTTCCAAATCAAAGTGCAGAATTATCCTGAGGGCTGGAGGGGCTCTGCCTTCTGTGATCTGTACTCAACCTAGATTAATGACGCATTCCTAACACCTGTGCTTACACTTTTTGCACTGTCATCCCAGCCTTCTCAGGGCTAGTTTGATCTGCATGGGAACAAGCCTCGAAATTCCAGTGATACCAGGGATGCAAAAGCCAATGACCTTGACATACCACAGGCTTTCCTCTCACCACCCAGGAAGCTCAGCATCAAGACTGGACAAAAAACTATCTTCCACCCTGGAATTAATCATCATTTCACAGTTTCCATTACAAATCTTTGTTTGGAGAAGCCTAGAAAAGTAGACCAATCATGGGGTGCTGGAAAGATTTTAAACTTTAACGGATAAAGTTTAAAATTTGAAAATTTGATTTAAAAAATTACAGATTCTATTTCTACCTATTTTAATAAAATGTGAATATCATGATTTACATATATTCTTAGGAGGCTCTTTGACCCTCTCAGAGCTCATCCATCCCCCTTTCCCAAAAATCCTGCTTTGGCTTAACAACAACATGTGTTGTGTATGTGTGTGTGTTTGCTTTTCACAGCACCAAAAGAAAATGTTGCTGCCCTCGATCATGCCTGATTCTTTGCGACCCCACGGACTGTAGCCCACCAGGCTCCACTGTCTATGGGATTTTCTAGACAACAATACTGGAGTGGGCTGCCATTTCATCCTCCAGGGGATCTTCCCGACCCAGGGTTCAAACCTGAATCTCCTGCATTGCAGGCAGCTTCTTTACCTGCTAAGCCATCAGGGAAGCCCCAAAAGAAAATGGTATGAACTAAATTGGGAAAAAATTTTAAAAATATATTCAAGTACTTCAAAAAGAAGGAATTGCATTTAATGAACAACAAATATATGCCAAGTTCTCTACCAGGCATATGACATGTGCTTTTGCAACTCCTCTTCTCACAGTTGTGTAACAACAAGGAAGGTGTCTTTCACCTTCACCTCTCTGTTCCCAGTGCCTGTCACAGTGCTGGTGCTTATCGAACACTTGCTGAGTGAACTCATTATTACTAATTTGTAGATGAGAAAACTGAGCCTCCAAGAGATTAACTTACACGAATCAGACAGAATGAATTGTTGAGGTAGAATTTGAACTCAGATCTGCCTGCCCCCTGCCCCCTACACCTTGATGAACATTTGATGCGATCTTCTCTGAGACCAAAGCAAAGACACACACAAGAAATTATATACAATGTTGGGGTGCAGTGCTGTGGGAAACAGGAAAAAGGAAGCGGGGGTGGGGGGGACTGAGAGTATGAGAGAGGGACAGGTTATAGCCCTGACCAGGGTGACCAGTGTCGGCCTCCCCAGAAGGTGAGATTTGAGCAAAACCTTGAAGGAGGTGAAGGGGTGAGCTGTGCAGAGGAGTAGGCCAAGGCGAGGAAGAGCTAGAGCCAAGCTCCAGCACAGTAGCATGCCTGGTGGGCTCATGGAACAAGGACTGGTGTGGCTAGAATCAGGTCATAGGAGGGAGGGTCCCATAACAAGGGACTGTGGAAAGGACATGTGTCAGTTACTGCAAGGACGTTGGCTTCTACTCAGAATGAGATGGGAATTCGCTGCAAGATTCAGAGCAGGATGGGGCATAATCTAACTTCCATCCTACAAAGATGTGTTTGGCTGCTGGCATGAGGCCAAAGCACGGCAGGGGCCAGGGCAAGAATGGGGAGACCAGGTGGAAGGCCACATCAAGTGATTCAGGCAAAAGATGCCAGTGGCTTGGCCAGGTGGTAGCAGTGCAGATAAAGAGAAGCATATCCCCATATGCAAGAGAAGAATTAAGAATGACTCCAAGCTTTTTGGCCCAAGCAACAAAACTGACATCTGTTTAGGCTCATCCTTCCATTCTAAGGCAAGCCTTAAAAGCCTGCTGTCTTATTCTCAAAGCCTCAAAATCAACCTAGGGAGAAATAATATGATGTTTACAGCTTCCAAAGATGTTTCCTTCTTTCTTTTCATAAGAGAGATGTTTCTCCATGTAGCCCTGTGACAAGAGGCAGGAAGAACTTCCTTTAAAAGTGCATGTTTTTCACTTAAGGTTTGGAAAGCAAGCTTTGGAGACTGTTTCCTTTGTCTGACTCCCTACCTTCATGTCTAGGGCTGCATGATCCTCTCCAGGTGGAAGGCTGCAAAATCTTCTCTCCTCCTCTGTTAGACCCCAGGTCAGTAACTGGACACATGCCTGCTGGCCACAAAATGCTGATGCTTTCTGAAACTGGGAATTTTAGGCAGATGCTGACTTCCAGGTGACCTGAATCTGACACCAAGAGTGAGATGCTAGGGCTGTCTCCCCTCACCAGGCATTTCTGGTTAGCCTAGGCTGCCAGGCAAATGTCGAGGCATCGGCTCTGGACACAATCAAAAGTGAATCTGGAGCTCACTTCCGGCTCAGACTGCTCAGCCAAGGAGACAATCCACAGAAAGTGCTGAAGGCTTGGCAGAGGGTAAATCTCCCACTGGCTTCCTTTGAGGGTTTGCTTTTTTTTAATGCTAAAATGGAAAAGCTGAGATGGTAGATAAACTATATTTTTGGAAGGAAAAATTACTGCACATCTAAAGGTGCCTGGCATTGTGCTGAGTGTTTTCTAGAAGCACCATCTTGCTGAATCTACACAGCATCTGGTAAGTCAGCATTACTTTCCCCATTTTTCTGAGAAAAGAAGTTTAGAGAGGTTAAGCAACTTACCCAAAGTGCTCAGCTAGTCAATACAGATGTCCAACTTCAAAGCACAGCTTTCACAGCAACTGCCTCCAGGATAATAGATAGTCTTCATGTGCCTGGGACTGAGTGCGGTCCTGAGATGCTGGGCTTTCAGTTTTAAATGTGGGAAAAGTGAAAGTGTTCATTGTTCAGTCGTGTCCTACTCTTTTGCCAGCCCAGAGACTATATCCCACCAGGGTCCTCTGTCTATGGAACTCTCCAGGCAAGAATACTAGAGTGAGTAGCCATTTTGTTCTACAGGGGATCTTTCCAACCCAGGAATAGAACTTGGGTCTCCTGCTTTGCAGGCATATTCTTTAGCAGGAAAGTCTAGGGCAAACCACAGCCAGAGAGTTACCCTAGCTGCCCCTTTAAATGAAAATATCCACATGTAAAATGCAATAATTTCACAAATACCTAGACAATTCAGTAGACAAAGTCTTTTAAAACATCACTGAGAAAGTTACAAATACACATCTTTATTCAAGGTAATATGGGCTTCTATGGGGTTTATCTTTAAGAAGAGCAGGTTTCTTTCCCACCCAGTTACAAAACGTCTTCTGCAATTATAAGAGTGGAGCCCTTGGTGAGAATATGCTACAGATCATTAATCCCCAGTTTCCTACACATTTTACCAGGATCCATTTCACCAGCTGGCTCCCAAAGCAAGCTTAGTAGTTGTGAGTGTTCTGCAAACCCAGGCCTCTCTTGCATCTGTTTGCTGCAAAATGTCAGCTAGATTTCTTGCTCTGGTCACTATATATCCTTGACTAATTACCCGAGGACTCTGGCCTACTGTCTTGCTAAGGGGACATCAATGAATTTGGCTGTTGGGGACAAGTTTCAGCTGCTTAGATCCTAGAACTTGGAGCATTCTCCAGAACATGGCTTGCACCATTTGCTAGTACTGCTCACTCATCATTCCACATCTTTCTACTCATTTATTATCCCTAGTTCTTTAAAAGACAGTCTAGCCCTCTATACTAAATAAATTCTTTGAAGGCAAGGACTAGGTTAATTTGTCCTCCAGAACATATACAAAATGTTTAATAAATGCATGCTGAATCATCTTGTTATTTCATTAAGAAGAACAATTTTCATACTCAGACAGCCTGAAGACTGAAAATCTCCTTAGGAAAGAAACCAAACAGCCACAATATTTCTGATGAGGCTGAAGTCAAGACAACCACCAAAGACTGTGTTCCCAGGATGAAAAGAGCTGGAGCCCCTCTATGGGTGCACAAGCAATCCCACCTCCTCATGCGCAATTTCTTCCCTCCAGACAATGGCATCTAAGATGTGTCGCTCCCAGAAGCCATCCTCAGCTGGACTGGCCTGCCCTTAGCTGCTGTGTGTGCAGCTTGGCCAGAATCACACTGGCCTTGACCTGGGTGTGGGAAGTCCAAGCATGACAGAAGTGTCTGTTCTCATACAGCCCACTCTGGCTCTCCAGCACAAGTGTAGCTTTGCTGCATCCTTCTAATATCCCCAGTATGCTGCTTCCGGCAGGGATGGTCCTCATCAACTGAGTCTACAGAATTAGAATGCTGCTTCTGGGGAAGGTTTTCTTTCTGCTTTTTGAACTTTAGAAACTAGATGTATCAGACTGTCCTTGTGCAAATGTGGATATGTCATCCAGACCCTCATCCCAAATAAGACCTAAACAAACCAGGCTGTAAGCGAAGAGCCTACAGAAGAACACAGTCCAAGGCCCCTCATGCTCGACCCCTCTCCAGTCTCAACAGGTGCTAATCCATAGCCTATCCCATGCTTAGGCCAATATTCCCCATCTTATTATGTTGCACAGAATTATAAACTGGCATCATAATAATGGCCTTTGAGCCTGGATGGGGGTGTAGTTTGGGAGAGAATGGATACATGTATGTGTATGACTGAGTCCCTTTGCTGTTTACCTGAAACTACCACAATATTGTTAGTCGGTTATACCCCAGTACAAAATATTTTGGTGTTAAAAAAATAAAAATTAAAATGGCCTTTGGTCAAATAAATTATAGAAAGGCTGGATTACAGGATATGAAGAGGGTATCTTTACTGGAGGACATTTGAGAGCCTTATCATGGTATGGGGTATTATGAACCTCCAAAATGGAGTGTAGTATGCAGTGTTTCCCAGACTTAATAGATCATGGGAATCCTCATCACCTCTTTCTTTGGTGGTTCATCTTAAGGCATTGCTGCTCTTCCAGCATAACCTTGGGAATTCAGCTCTAGCCTCATGAACTCATTTAATCACAGAGCAGGTGAGGGACTTCACCCAAAGCTAGAGGGAAGAAAGCATTAATGGTTTTGGAAGATGTTCTTTAAAGCCCTCATCAAAGAGATATATTGGGCGAGTTTAGACAACAGAATGTTAAACAGAAAATGTATTTTAAAATCTCAAAAACAAATCTTTTAATCCTCAGTTATAGCCACACTGAGCATCAAATACTGTCAAGAGAATAAACCATTCATTCCCCCTGACATCTTATCACATCTCATCATGGTGGAATGAGCACAGGCTTGGGAATTAGATAAGCCTATTTTCAAATCTTGACTCTGCTCCTATTTACTTCTCGAAATCTGACTTATAGGATTGTTATGAGAATTCAGTAAGATAATAAACAGTATCACATAATAAAAAATAATTAATATGACTTAAAATTATTTTTTATGATATGGAAAACATCCCACAATGTCTTAATGCAAATAACATATGTTCTATCTATACAGAAGATGGTTCTATACCAAGTTCTGGTATATGTCCTGGTACAGGAAAATCTGTGTTAGTCAAGGTTCCCCAGAGAAATAGAACAAATTAGAGATATGTATATAGGTAGATGGGCTTCTTAGATGCCTTGCCAATGCAGGAGATGCACGTTTGGTCCCTGGGTTGGGAAGATCCCCTGGAGAAGGAACTGGCATCCCACTCCAGCATTCTTGCCTGGAAAACACATGGACAGAGAAGCCTGGTGGGCTACAGTCCCTGGGGTCACAAAAGAGACATGACTTAGAGACTAAATAACAACAACAAATATAGGTAGATAGAGACAGAGAGATTTATTACAAGACATTGGCTTATGCAAATTGGAATCTGAGAAGTCGCAAGATCTACAGTTGGTAAACTGGAGACCCAGGAGTACCAGTGGTATAAAATTCAATCTAAAGGTCAGCAGTCTTGAGCACCAAGAAAAGCAGATGTTTCTGTTTCAGTTTAAAGACCAAAGAGCCCAGTGTCTCAGATCATGCCATCAGACAAGAGGAGTTCCCTCTTACTCAACCTTTTTATTCTATTCAGGTCTTCCATTGATTGGATGAGCCCCCCAACACACACACACACACACACACACACACACACACACACACGTTACAGAGAACAATCTACTTTACTCACTCTATCCATTTAAATGCTAATCTCATCTACAAAGTCTCACAAGCACACCCTGAATAATATTTGGTCAAAAGTCTGGGCTCCTGAGAGCTCAATCAAGATGACACATAAACTTAACCATCACAAAATCTAAATAAAGCTATAAAATTAACCAGGTTGAGTAAATCTGGGATTTGGGGCAGTCAGAACACCACAGTGCCAAGCAGCAAGTTGGAATGCCAAATGACAACCCAATTCCAGTGCCAAGATGCCTGAATAATGGAAGAAATCCCTTAATAAATCTAGCTAGAATGAACAATTTAATAATTTTGTCTGCTGCCGAGACTGACCCCAAAGATCAACCAATTGTGCCTCCAACTTCAATGCCAGCCCTTGGAGAATTGTAAATGAAAGAGAAAATGCTCCAAGCTAACAAACGAGCATCCCCTACTGACAGCAATTTTTTTTTTTAAATCATGTAGCCCAATCCTGTTGGTGCATATTGAAAGAATAAAGCAGTGAAGCACCCCAGCAAACTTTGGCCAGCCCTGAAAAAGTGAACAGCAAAGCAAGCAACTGAGACTGCCGCTGGGAAATGGGTGGGTACAGAAGAACAGTTGCCAGGAGCACTAAAGCCTCAGCTAGTGAGACTCCAACTAAGACCATATTCTGCTGGGATCTTAGTAGGGCAGCGGACAAAATTACTAAATTGTTCATTCTAGCTAGATTTATTTCTTCCGTTATTCAGGCATCTTGGCCCTGGAGTTGGGTTGTCATTTGGCATTCCCACTTGCTGCTTGGCACTGTGGCGTTCTGACTGCCCCAAATCCCAGATTTACTGGGATCTTCTGGGATCTACACTTCATTTTTCTAGTAGGAATCCAAGTCACAAGGTAACCTGACATGAAAGGAAAGAGTAACTAACAATTGCTGAGCACTGATGTTCCAGGCACCGTGCCAAGCCAAGACACTGACCCACACCATTCTTACCATCACTCAGGCTTAGAGATGAGAGAACTGACTTCTGAAGTTAAGTGACTTGCTCAAGGTTATATGACATTGGAGAGCCTTTCTCCTTATGGACAATAAGAATTATATAAAAGTATTTGCCCCTTCATTAAAGATGCCACGAAACTCAACTTCAAACGATCTGAATATAATCCCTGCATATGGATTTAATTTCAATTTTTCTTACATTCTTATAAGCCACATCAAATTCTCTATAAATCAAAGTAGAAGGAGGATGGTTAGAAAACCGAATATATAAGGACATCTGGGACAATGATCCAGATTTATCTGATTTACTCCTTTTACTGCATTAAGTTGGAGAGGATTGTTCAATTAGGTTTTTGTTTTGTTGTTCTGTCCCACTTATGCATCCATCAGGACTTTTTTTTTTTTTTAATTTATTTATTTTAATTAGAGGCTAATTACTTTACAATATCGTATTGGTTTTGCCATACATCAACATGAATCCACCACAGATGTACACGTGTTCCCCATCCTGAACTCCCCTCTCACCTCCCTCCCCGTACCATCCCTCTGGGTCAACCCAGTGCACCAGCCCCAAGCTTCCTGTATCATGCATCGAACCTGGACTGGCAATTCATTTCTTATACCATCAGGACTTTCTAGGGTGATTCTAGATCTGTATATCTTAAGCTTGCAACAGACCTTTGAGTAATTTTCTCTAAGATCATTCCCATTTTATCTCTTGCGTTGAACAAGCACAGAGCTCTTTTTTTTTTTTTTTTTTTTTGCCTTTGACTGTGCCCAGTCTTAGTTGTAGCATGCAGGGTTCCCTAACCAGAGATGAAACCTGGACTCCCTGCATTGGGAGCAGAGTCTTGACCACTGGACCACCAGGGAAGTCTCATGGAGCACTTTTTCTGAACAAGTCAGTCCCCTATTCTTAAAATTAAAAACATCTGTTTACTTCCATAAACAAATGTGGAACTCAAAAGATGTTCACTGCCACGGTGTTAGGGGAAAGGATAGTGATGTCTGCCACTTGTACCGATGGACCTACGCGCAGGGCAGGAACAGAGATGCAGAAGCAGAGAACGGACTTGGAGACACGGTGGGGGAAGGAGAGGGTGGGACGAATTGAGGGAGTAGCCCTGTCACATATACGTGCCATGTGTAAAGCAGATAGCGAGTGGGAAGCTGTTGTATAACACGGGGAGCTCAGCCTGGTGCTCTGTGATGACCTAGATGGGTGGGATGGGGGTGGGAAGGCTCAAGAGGGAGTGAATATATGCACACATATGGCTAATTCACGTTGCTCTACAGCAGAAACTAATACAATACTGTAAAGCAATTATATTCCAATTTCTAAAAAAATAATTGTGTGTGGTAGGCATAATGTGGATTGATGAATGATAGAGACAAGGATAAATGCACAGATCTGTGGAAATCAAATATAGTAATTGTTAATTGTATACTCAAGGTGATAGATATACGATGTTCTCTATACAATTCTATCACCTAAAGTACATATTTGAAAATTTGCACTAAAACTATGAGGGATTCACAGAGAAAAACGGCATGATGGAGGGTACCAGGGGTTGGGGGAGAGTTTCAGTTTGACATGATGAAAAATCAGATGCAGGTGAAAATCAATCTGGAGAGAAACGGCAGTGATGGTTGCCCAACGATGTGAATACACTTAATACCACTGAATTGTACACTCGTAAAGAGTTCAAATGGTAAACTCTATGTACACTTTATCACAATATAATTAAGTAAGTAAATGTTGTAGGGGTGAATTATTCTGAAAAATTGGTGGAGCAACAAAATGGTTCTTAACAATATACAGAAAGGAAAGAACAATAAAAGCAATTTGTAAGTATCTTTATGTAAACATGAAAAACAAAGTAAAACATATTAAACATCTCCCCCTCATGAAAAAATAGGTTTAACCTATGAACCTATGTGCAGGGCAGGAATAAGTCTTTATTTAAGACTTAAGTCTTTTTACAAAAGAAAGTTATTCACAGATTCTTTGGTTCAATGAAAGAAAGTAACGAAAGGGAGAAAATGTCATCTTCAGCCTTGTAGAGAACTCTAGACTGAATCAGAAATCTGGTTTTGCTTCTAAAAACTTATACTCAATATCTGTGTGCTATTTTGCAAAACACCATGTTCATGTGTGTTTCACCTCCGCTGTGTTACTGTTGTCATCTGGAAGAAAAATGGTGGATTGAGTCGTACCTCAAGTCCTTCTCGATTTTAACAGTTCATAAGTTGCGTCATTTGCGTATTTTGTACAAGATTTTATACATTACATAATTAAATAAATACTAAATTAGTTGACTAACAAAGACCAAAAAATGTCTGCTGGATCCCTCTGATTTACAAAATCCATCCTGAGCTCCTGAGCATGGCAAATAAGGCCCTGTAAGCCTGCTGCTTCAGCTCCTCATCTCCCCATCTTTTATAAGCTACAGTCATGGTCTCTTCTCGAGTGTACCACCCACTGTGCCTTTGAGTATGTTCTTTCCACTGGCTAGAGGTACTCACTCTGCTTCCCCTTCCCTTACATCCAGCCACAACTGGGGCACGTCCCCCCACTTTACCCTGACTCTTCCTTTAACCCAATTCAACTATCACCTCTTCAGTGAGGTCTCCTGGGATCTTCACCTTCTCATGCCCACACCCTTCATCATCCTCACCACTGACATAAAAGCAGCAGTTGTTCTCAGGACTTCCCACTGCAGGGGAAGTGAGGAATTAAGATCCTACATGCTGCACAGCATGGCCAAAAAAAGAGGAAATGGAAAAAGCATACGTTCTACTTTCTGCATCTTTATTTTCTTTTTTGTTTCTGTTTGTTGTCTGTCTGGTTCAGTTTTTAATTGATATATAATTGACATACAACACTCTACTGGTTTTAGGTGTACAACATAATAATTTCATATTTACATGTATATATTGTGAGATGATGAAAGAAGGAAGACAGGGAGGAAAAAAGAGAGGAAGGCAGGCAACATTTCTGGATGTCCCATCAAACTTCAGGCTGTTTTCCTATGACATTCCTAAAGAATTTCTTATTTGAGGAAATAGGTGGTATAAACTCAGCTATGTTTGATAGGAAAGTACATAGTTCTGATCCCTCCCATTAGTCATCCAATGTCATAAATTAAATTCTTGCCTGGTGGCATATTAATTTACTTTCTCTTAAATTACACACTCTTGCCGTATGCTTTGAGCTGCCAATCTCTACTGAATTAAGGAGAATGCAAAGACGATGTTTACTTGAACTTTTCAGAAAGCCACATGAATACTTCAGTTTTGCCAAAAGCAGTCTACAGTCCCTTTTAGAGTTAGACATTGACCTTCTCCTTTCATCTAGACTGATCCATTCATGACTTACCTGCTTCCCAAAATAAGAAAAGTGAGCTCCAAATACCAAACATCATCTGAAACAACGCCTGAGATGACCACACACACACACACGCACACACATATGCAGAAGCATGTACAAAGATACACACACATTTGTCTTCTTGCTCCTGACTTTCTCTTTGCTGAGCAGTCTAGTCCCAATATCTGGTCCGGGACCAGGACTGATGTTCTTATGTTCTCCCCGGAACTTGAACAAACAAGCTGAAGAAAAAGAAAGAAGTGGACAAATATGCACTTAAGAACTGACTGCTCTGCTCACCTTGTTCTAACTAATGGAATTTCCACGTAGCACAATAGACAGGATCAACTAAATGTTTTGTTCACACTCAATGGCACTTCTCACACTGGGATCCCTGGCTAAATACAGGATCGTGGTGCTAGAAATTAAGAAACATGACCTAGATCCAAATCCTTTTGCTCCCTGAATGTGTTTTTTCCCTGTTACTTTTTAAAATGTTCTTGTAAAAACTATCACAAAAAGGAGGTCAACGTGCCTCTCAAATATCTGGGTGTGACACCAACCTTCAAAGTTATTCTTATAATGAATTCTCCACACAGGGAATTACTTGAGAGTTATGCTAAAAATGTGATGTGAGTATTCTCAGATACCCAAGATACATTTCTTGTTCAAGGACAATTGAAAATTGGTTGGGCACTTCAATTTCTGGATTCTTCTAAACAATAACCTATCATTTCAGGAATTCTTAAAGCACTAAAAGTAATTAGAAAAGGAATTTATTTACATCACATTTATTCACTCAGACCACATTTATCGAGCATATCCTGGGGACACACCTAACAGATCATGGGTCCTCGGAGGTCTCCTGGAAATAGAGGCCCCCTTTCCACCATCATCCAGTGGCCTACTGGAGAGTCCGCTAGTTTCTGAGCTTGACAAACTGGGGTTCAAATCTTTATTCTGCCACTTAGTGACCATGCCCTTGGGCAGGCTATTCAACCTCCCTGAATCTCAGTTTCATCCTCCATAACATAAGTGTAATAATACTATTCTCAAAGGATTGTTACAAAAATGAAATATAAAGCCCATATATAGCACCTGGCATGGTGCCAACGTCAGTCGATGTCAATTCCTTTCCTTCCTTCTTTTCCTATATGGCAGGAGGCAACTGTCCAGGAAAAAATTGCACTCATTCCTGAGTGACAACTGCTTGTACAGCATGGCATGCTGCCAAAAGGAAGACTGGGGGCAAAGAGTAACATTTGAGGTGACTATTTAGCTGTCAGGTTTTTGGTGTGACCTCCTGGAGACTGCTGCCAGAAGCACCTGCCAGATACCTGCTGCCAAAGGCAGGCCATGGAGAAGCTGGTTCATTATGGACATTTTGCTTCCTGCACATGTATTCCTGAAGACCTCTCAGCCTTCCCTTGGCCTCAGTGGGATTGCTTCACACAGAGAAGTCAGGATTGAGGGGTTTCTCCAGGTGACTGAGGAGCACATGACAAGCCACATAAAACCATATCTTATTTAATAAAGAAAAACATTTCTGGGACTTCCCTGGTAGTCCAGTGGCTAAGACTTCAAGCTCCCAATGCAGGAGGCCTGGGTTCGATCTCTGGTCACGGAACTAGCTCACACGTGCCACAACTGCAGAACATGAGCGCCACAACTAAGACCGGGCAGAGACAAATAAATAAATAATTTTTAAAAAAAGAAGGAAGTTTCTGCCTAGGCCAGCTAGACTCAGCAGCCATTTCCAAGTAACAGAGTTGATTAGGCTAAAAGCACAGGTCTAGGGGATGCTGCTTAAATAAAATCAACCAAGTTCAGGGTTTTATAATCTCCCCTCTCCCCTCTCCATGCCCCGCTAGAGTAAATACTGGACACAAAGAATGTGGAGGAGGGACCAGAGAGTGACAGAGAGTTGGAAGATCATTGGAAGCCAAAAGGGAAGGGCTACAGACAAAGTCTGGCTAGGCTACCAGTGCAGAGAACACCGCAAAGTGCTTATATACCTCTAAAAGCAAAGTGAGCTGATTCACCCTGCAGAACCCTGAGAATATCTGAGACTAGTGAGGTCAAGTTCAGGGATGAGGTTGAAGCTGAGGATATAGGCCTTAGCCTTCTTCTTCTCACAGGATGCTGGTAGCCAGACAGACATCTCCCACATACTCCTGCCCAGTTGGGAGACTGGAAAATACTTGAGAATAGAAGAGCTTCAGAGAAAATACCACTAGGTACTAAGATGTGATTCCCCAAAAAAAGACAATCAGCTAGAAACCTGCCCAGTTACCCTACAGTAAAGCCTAATACTTGACAAGCCTAATCCCATAGAGAGGGCTTGCTATATCGGCTTTTAGTGCTCTTAAATATGAACGGATAGACAAAGATTGTCATATATTTAAGAAAATCCTTCAACATGACATGAATCAAAACGAAAGAAAGCTACAGTAAAGAAGTTGCAATATGATGCAGGAAAGAGAAGAAACTTCTGAAGATAAATAATAACTAATATCTGCAGAGTTATGAAGAAATATTGCAGACAAGATACAAGAAGAGGATGCTACTCAAATAAAAAGAAAGGGAAACAAGAAAGCTATAAAATATTTTAAATACATTAGACAAATCAGATTCAACACAAAGGATAGAAGATAAGGTTGGCAAAATCTAATACAAAGTAAAATAAAGGACAAATACATGGAAACTCCTAGAAAAGCTTTTTAAATGAGAAGACAATGCAGAATATCAAATATTTGACTGAGCAGAGTCCTGGATAAAGAGCAAACAGAAGGGAAAAAATTAGGAATAATACCACCCATTTCCCCGAACTGGACACAATTAAAATTCAATCAAAGCTCATCTATGTTGAAGAATTCTTCCACAGAGTAGAGCAAAGAAGGGGAAAAAATGCATAAGTAGAAATATGCATTGAGAAAATTAGAGGATCAATCCAGAAGAATGTGAAAGCTCAAAGAGTTTGCACAGGCCATGATGCAGAAGAAAATTATAGAAATACAAAACATACAGCTCCAGTACTTTTCTAAGGGTTGACTGAGTACTTACTATGTTCCCAGTACCATGACAAACATCAACATTTGGCTCTAAACCCGTATCAACTTGCTCCTTTCTTGCTCTAATAAGCATTTGGATGCACAGCATAAATGATCACAGTTTATAAAATCTGGCCACTTTTTTTTTTTTTTCTGTATCCCACATTGTCAAATATCAACCCAGGTCCTCTCTTGGCCTGGTCCAGGCCCACAGAGCCAGGCCCACCGGCTGTGCCAGAGCTTGGAGATTTTAAATGGAATCTGAGTCACCCAGTGCAGTATTCAGACGACCACATGCTTCTGTTCCAATGTTCGTGCCTTCTCTTCAATTCAGCCTTCCCCTTGGCACACACATACTCTAATTCATCTGGTCCTCACTCCAGGACTTTACATAAAATAAGGCCCTTGGGCCAAAGAAACACACAAGGAACTGGCCACGAATACTGTAGAAGCAGAGGATTGAGGGAGATGGAAGTTCAGCTTTGGGATACATTTATCAAGTTCCCACCCTTCTCCAAGCACAGTGCGAGTCAGTGGGGTGCAGAATTTAATAAAATGCATTAATATTTATGTATAAGAATTCTCCTCATACTGCTGTTTATGATTGCAAAAATCAAAAACAAAAAGTTGGAGACAACCTGAATAGCTGAAAATTCAGAAGACGTTATCCAGACTCTAATAATCACAGAGGGATGGGTTTATATACAAGGATAGATGTTTATTGACATGCGAGGGGAAAGATCACAAAATAGTGTATACCCTTGATTCCACTTTTGCTTTTTAATAAAAGTACAGACAGCGCATCTAATAGGTCTCAATGAGGGTTTCTCAGCCTTGCATCTATTGATGTTTTGAACCAGATAATTTGTTGTGGGGCTGTCCTGTGTGTTATACAACTTTTAACAGTATCCCTGGATTCACCCACTAGGTGCCAATAGCTACTCCCAAGTTGTGACAACCTAAAATGTGTTGAGACATGTGCCAACTGCACCTGAGTAGAAAAACTGTCCCCAGCTGAGAACCACTGCCCTCAATAAAGAAGCCTAGAAGGGCACAGGTCGATTTTGGTATTTACCAGTCAGCAAGTCTTCCCCATGGCTGTCTCTGCTTGGTGAGGCAACAGGTGATTTGTCTTTTCTTCACTACAGAGTAAGGCTGTCCTCTGAGGCATCTTCAGATTGTTATAGCTTAAACATGTGTTTCTTAAGGAGTTGTTAATGTTTTTTAAAATACCAGGTATTCAAGTTGAAATAAACAACTCGACTCGGTTAGTAAAGTTTGTTGATAAACCCAAAATGAAATATACCAATTCTGTGCTTGGATCTTAAATGTCCATACTTAGATATACCTGGAACAGAGATGAGTTTTAATTCAGGAACAAAATCGAATTTTAGAGATGGAAGGGACCTCTGTGACCCTCTAGTCCCCCACTGGCCTCTCATCTCCCTGCCCTCCACCTCGACCCTGCCCACTCTGCTCCAGCCCACATACCATCCTCTTCGCAGTTCCTCAACCAACTCCCTCCTCCAGCCCTCTGCCCTGGCCCTTCCCCTGGCCTGAAGTTCCTTCCCACAGGCCTGCCTGACTCACTCCCTCACCTCGCTCAGGTCTCTGCTCAAAGCCACCTTCTCAGGGAGGCCAAGACTGATGCTGTATCCTCTCCCATGACTCCAGCACTCTCCACCCACTCCTTTCCCTGTTTTTGATTTTTTGACATTTTTTTCCCCAGAGCCCTTCTCCACATGACATACCCTACGTTTTATTTATTTATTACCGGCTAAAGAATGTGAGCTAAAAATGACGGGGGACTTGTGTCTGTTGTGTTCTCTGCTATATGCCCAGTGCCTAGAACAGCGCCTGGCACATGCCAACATACCTGAATATCAGGCATGCAAATTTACCAGCAAGGGTACACATGTTCCTCCCAATACAGTCATCTATGACACAAATTAGCTTTCTTGAGGCCACAGAGAGTGGGTTCTGGCTGGGGAAGTGTGTGTGCATTCTCACCCATGAGCTCCATGAAGTACTGAGTCACAGCACTTGCATGATCTGTTTAGCTCTCCTGGCCCAGCAGAGAGGGAGCGGCAGAGAGCTGACCACTGCCTTCTGCAGGGCTTCACTTTCAAGACGGATGTGAGGACTTTCAGGACAGAGGGACGGATGGCCAAACAGAATCACTAGACCATCACATGGAAGGACAGTAACAGGTTTAGGTCATGCATAAAGTGAGGGAAGTATATTTTACAAGTGCAAGATAAGAACACGTTTGGGTCTGAGATGAGGTGTGCCACACCCAGGTCAAGAGGAATCAATGAAGGATCATGAAACAAAACTGACATTGACAGCCTGCCACCAGCCAGTGTTACAGTAGGTTCTCTTACTATCCTTCAGAGTAAGGCTATGGATAAGTAAGTATAAGGGAGAAGGCAATGGCACGCTACTCCAGTACTCTTGCCTGGCAAATCCCATGGACAGAGGAGCCTGGTAGGCTGAAGTCCATGGGGTCGCTGAGGGTCAGACACGACTGAGCGACTTCACTTTCACTTTTCACTTTCATGCACTGGAGAAGGAAATGGCAACCCACTCCAGTGTTCTTGCCTGGAGAATCCCAGGGACGGGGAGCCTGGTGGGCTGCTGTCTATGGGGTCACACAGGGTCGGACACAACTGAAGTGACTTAGCAGCAGCAGCAGCAGCAGCAGCAGCAAGTAAGTGAAAATGTTACTCGCTCAATCATGTCCAACTCTTTGTGACCCTATGGACTGTCACCCACCAGGTTCCTCTGGCTGTGGGATTCTCCAGGCAAGAATCCTGGAGTGAGTAGCCATTCCCTTCTCCAGGGGATCTTCCTGACCCAGGGACTGAACCCAGGTCTCCAACATTACAGGCAGATTCTTTACCGTCTGCATCTCCAGGGAAGCCCCAAAGATGAGGAGACTGAGGCTTTAAAAAGTCACTCACCCACATTACAACACACAAGTGATAGATCCAGGTGTGTATGTCTTCAAAGCTCATGAACCTTCTTCAAAATATCTATTATCAAAAGTTTATGCTCAGTTGCGTCAGACTCTTTCGACCAGATAAACTGTAGCCTAACAGGCTTCTCTTTCCCTGGAATTATCCAGACAAGAATATTGGGGTGGGCTGCCATTTCCTTCCCCAGGGAATCTGCCCGATCCAGGGACTGAACCCTCATCTCATGTCTCCTACATCAGCAGGCAGTTTCTTTATCACTAGCACCACCTGGGAAGCCCAAGAACAGTGCCTAACACATAGTAAGATACATCAGTTCAGTTCAGTTGCTCAGTCGTGTGTGACTCTTTGCGACCCCATGAACCACAGCATGCCAGGCCTTCCTGTCCATCACCAACTACCGGAGTTTACTCAAACTCATGTCCATTGAGTCAGTGATGCCATCCAACCATCTCATCCTCTGTCGACCCTTCTCCTCCTGCCCTCAATCTTCCCCAGCATCAGGGTCTTTTCCAATGAGTCAGTTCTTCACATCAGGTGGCCAAAGTACTGGAGTTTCAGCTTCAACATCAGTCCTTCCAATGAACACCCAGGACTGATCTCCTTTAGGATGGACTAGTTGGATTTCCTTGCAGTCCAAGGGACTCTCAAGAGTCTTCTCCAATACCACAGTTCAAAAGCATCGATTCTTCAGTGCTCAGCTTTCTTTATAGTCCAACTCTCACATCCATACATGACTACTGGAAAAACCATAGCCTTGACTAGATGGATCTTTGTTGGCAAAGTAATGTCTCTGCTTTTTAATATGCTGTCTAGGTTGGTCATAACTTTTCTACAAATGAGTAAGCATCTTTTAATTTCATGGCTGCAATCACCATCTGCAGTGATTTTGGAGCCCCCCAAAATAAAGTCTCTCACTGTTTCCACTGTTTCCCCAAGTATTTGTCATGAAGTGATGGGACTGGATGCCATGATCTTAGTTTTCTGAATGTTGAGCTTTAAGCCAATGTTTTCACTCTCCTCTTTCACTTTCATCAAGAGGCTCTTTAGTTCTTCTTCACTTTCTGCCATAAGGGTGGTGTCATCTGCATATCTGAGGTTATTGATATTTCTCCCTGCAATCTTGATTCCAGCTTGTGCTTCCTCGAGCCCAGAGTTTCTCATGATGTACTCTTCATATAAGTTAAATAAGCAGGGTGACAATATACCTCCTTGACGTACTCCTTTTCCTATTTGGAACCAGTCTGTTGCCCCATGTCTAGTTCTAACTGTTGCTTCCTGACCTGCATACAGGTTTCTCAAGAGGCAGGTCAGTAAGATACATAATTCAGCATTATTTTCATTATATAGTTCTTATGCTGCTCATGAAAAAAGAAACATGATAATTAAGGAAGAATGTATCTTTCCTTTGAATGACCAAAAGAAGGCTATAGCTACACATGTGTCTCACCAGGTCCCACTTCCCTGATCCTTTCTGTCATTACCCCTTCCCTCCCCACCCCTTCCCTCTCTCTCTGCCTACGCTATGCTATGCTAAGTCACTTCAGTCGTGTCCGACTCTGTGTAACCCCAGAGACGGTAGCCTACCAGGCTCGTCCTTGGGATTTTCCAGGCAAGAGTATTGGAGTGGGGTGCCATTGCCTTCTCTGCCTAACTTAAAGTGAAATACCAACCTCACACAGCGTAATGATGATGCTGGTGAATTACTGGCCCTCAAGACGGTGCCGCTGCCACCTGGCAGCCTTTCAGGGCCTGCCATCTGATTAAGCCTCATAGATGGGTGGTATTTTCCAAACGATTGCATTTAAAACCTCAGAAACAGGTGGGGAAAGTAACAACTTAGCATATTAGAAGACAACTTTAACTGCCTGAGAGGAAACTAAAAAAAAAAAAAACAAAACTCCTTAAGCTCCCCAGAGAAATCTCAAAAACTCCAGAGCACCTCCAAGCATAGCTGCACATTGCCAGTAGTAAAACATCTCATGTTGAACATCCTCTCATTAAGTGAACAAAGCTGGAGGGTGCTATTGGGAGATGCAGAGGGAAGCAGTGAGCTGACACAAATTAAACTCAGAGCAGGGCCTTTCACATACACTACAGCAAGACAAAGGGTTTGCAACCAGATGGCAAAACCAGGCTTCTGAGAATGAGCAGTTTGATCCTTCTCTGTCCCATAGTAAGCTCAAGAGCACTCTCCAGAGGAGGCTCAAAAGGACAAAATCTCTTAGAAGTCTGGGAAAATGTAAGCCAATATAATCAGAAAGTTCAAAATTACATATGACCAGTTCCGAGTCATGATGGAGAAAGATTGAGGGCAGGAGGAGAAGGGGATGACAGAGGATGAGATGGTTGGATGGCATCACCAACTCGATGGGCATGGGTTTGGGTAGACTCCAGGAGCTGGTAATGGACAGGGAGGCCTGGCGTGCTGTGGTTCATAGGGTCGAAAAGAGTTGGACACAACTGAGCGACTGAACTGAACTGAACTGAACTGAGTTCAGAGTCTATTTTCAAGCTTGGAGCAGAGAGGCAGGTGTGACATGACAATAAGATGTTTCTGAGACACCAAAGATGGTACATGTGATTACAGATCCTGAAATCTTATAATGATTACCCCATTCACAGCATTTTTTTTCTAATTTTATTTTATTTTTAAACTTTACATAATTGTATTAGTTTTGCCAAATATCAAAATGAATCCGCCACAGGTATACATGTGTTCCCCATCCTGAACCCTCCTCCCTCCTCCCTCCCCATACCATCCCTCTGGGTCATCCCAGTGCACTAGCCCCAAGCATCCAGTATCGTGCATCGAACCTGGACTGGCAACTCGTTTCATACATGATATTTTACATGTTTCAATGCCATTCTCCCAAATCTTCCCACCCTCTCCCTCTCCCACAGAGTCCATAAGATTGTTCTATACATCAGTGTCTCTTTTGCTGTCTCCTACACAGGGTTATTGTTACCATCTTTCTAAATTCCATATATATGCGTTAGTATACTGTATTTATGTTTTTCTTTCTGGCTTACTTCACTCTGTATAATAGGCTCCAGTTTCATCCACCTCATTAGAACTGATCCAAATGTATTCTTTTTAATGGCTGAGTAATACTCCATTGTGTATATGTACCACAGCTTTCTTTATCCATTCATCTGCTGATGGACATCTAGGTTGCTTCCATGTCCTGGCTATTATAAACAGTGCTGCGATGAACATTGGGGTACACGTGTCTCTTTCCCTTCTGGTTTCCTCAGTGTGTATGCCCAGCAGTGGGATTGCTGGGTCATAAGGCAGTTCTATTTCCAGTTTTTTAAGGAATCTCCACACTGTTCTCCATAGTGGCTGTACTAGTTTGCATTCCCACCAACAGTGTAAGAGGGTTCCCTTTTCTCCACACCCTCTCCAGCATTTATTATTTGTAGACTTTTGGATCGCAGCCATTCTGACTGGTGTGAAATGGTACCTCATAGTGGTTTTGATTTGCATTTCTCTGATAATGAGTGATGTTGAGCATCTTTTCATGTGTTTGTTAGCCATCTGTATGTCTTCTTTGGAGAAATGTCTATTTAGTTCTTTGGCCCATTTTTTGATTGGGTCGTTTATTTTTCTGGAGTTGAGCTGTAGGAGTTGCTTGTATATTTCTGAGATTAGTTGTTTGTCGGTTGCTTCATTTGCTATTATTTTCTCCCATTCTGAAGGCTGTCTTTTCACCTTGCTAATAGTTTCCTTTGATGTGCAGAAGCTTTTAAGGTTAATTAGGTCCCATTTGTTTATTTTTGCTTTTATTTCCAATATTCTGGGAGGTGGGTCATAGAGAATCCTGCTGTGATGTATGTCAGAGAGTATTTTGCCTATGTTCTCCTCTAGGAGTTTTATAGTTTCTGGTCTTACGTTTAGATCTTTAATCCATTTTGAGTTTATTTTTGTGTATGGTGTTAGAAAGTGGTCTAGTTTCATTCTTTTACAAGTGGTTGACCAGATTTCCCAGCACCACTTGTTAAAGAGATTGTCTTTAATCCATTGTATATTCTTGCCTCCTTTGTCAAAGATAAGGTGTTCATATGTGTGTGGATTTATCTCTGGGCTTTCTATTTTGTTCCATTGATCAATATTTCTGTCTTTGTGCCAGTACCATACTGTCTTGATAACTGTGGCTTTGTAGTAGAGCCTGAAGTCAGGTAGGTTGATTCCTCCAGTTCCATTCTTCTTTCTCAAGATCGCTTTTTGTATTTTAAAGACACAAAAATATATGAGTGTGGGGTGTTGGTTATCTCTTAATTTGTTGGAACCACTCTCTCGTCACGGGAAGTAGTACAGGGATTAGTGGTGGAGCGAGGTAGCAGGCAAGGTGAGCTGAGTCACAGCCTGAGATTGTAGAACCACAGTCAGGAGATGGGTTCTTATGCAGCCACAGAAGTAGTAGGAGCCACAGCTCACCAAATCAAAATCAGTTTGGGAAACTAAGATTCAGGCCAGGAAACCTTTAGATCACAATCAGGCAGCAATCAGAATCGCAGGGGGAGGGTCAGAGCTAAGCAGACAGGATGAGAACAAGACCAGCTCAAAATGAGAGATGTGTACTACCACTCTTTAAAGGCTGGGATCTCACCCTTATGGGTCAACATATGAATGGCACAGGGGCAGAAAGGTAGACAGAACAAGACTCAGTAATAAACCCCTATGAATTATCTGCCTATGTCAGCAAATTTGGAAAACTCAGCAGTGGCCACAGGACTGGAAAAGGTCAGTTTTCATTCCAATCCCAAATAAAGGCAATGCCAAGAATGCTCAAACTACTGCACAATTGCACTCATCTCACACGCTAGTAAAGTAATGCTCAAAATTCTCCAAGCCAGGCTTCAGCAATATGTGAACCGTGAACTTCCTGATGTTCAAGCTGGTTTTAGAAAAGGGAGAGGAACCAGAGATCAAATTGCCAACATCCGCTGAATCACGGAAAAAGCAAGAGAGTTCCAGAAAAGCATCTATTTCTGCTTTATTGACTATGCCAAAGCCTTTGACTGCGTGGATCACAATAAACTGTGGAAAATTCTGAAAGAGATGGGAATACCAGACCACCTGATCTGCCTCTTGAGAAATCTGTATGCAGGTCAGGAAGCAACAGTTAGAACTGGACATGGAACAACAGACTGGTTCCAAATAGGAAAAGGAGTTCGTCAAGGCTGTATATTGTCACCCTGTTTATTTAACTTATATGCAGAGTACATCATGAGAAACGCTGCACTGGAAGAAACACAAACTGGAATCAAGATTGCCGGGAGAAATATCAATAACCTCAGATATGCAGATGACACCACCCTTATGGCAGAAAGTGAAGAGGAACTCAAAAGCCTCTTGATGAAAGTGAAAGTGGAGAGTGAAAAAGTTGGCTTAAAGCTCAACATTCAGAAAACGAAGATCATGGCATCTGATCCCACCACTTCATGGGAAATAGATGGGGAAACAGTGGAAACAGTGTCAGACTTTATTTTTCTGGGCTCCAGAATCACTACAGATGGTGACTGCAGTCATGAAATTAAAAGACGCTTACTCCTTGGAAGGAAGGTTATGACCAATGTAGATAGCATATTCAAAAGCAGAGACATTACTTTGCCAACAAAGGTCCATCTAGTCAAGGCTATGGTTTTTCCTGTGGTCATGTATGGATGTGAGAGTTGGACTGTGAAGAAGGCTGAGTGCCGAAGAATTGATGCTTTTGAACTGTGGTGTTGGAGAAGACTCTTGAGAGTCCCTTGGACAGCAAGGAGATCCAACCAGTCCATTCTGAAGATCAGCCCTGGGATTTCTTTGGAAGGAATGATGCTAAAGCTGAAACTCCAGTACTTTGGCCACCTCATGTGAAGAGTTGACTCATTGGAAAAGACTCTGATGCTGGGAGGGATTGGGGGCGGGAGGAGAAGGGGACGACAGAGGATGAGATGGCTGGATGGCATCACTGACTCAATGGACGTGAGTCTGGGTGAACTCCGGGAGTTGGTGATGGACAGGGAGGCCTGGCGTGCTGCGATTCATGGGGTCGCAAAGAGTCAGACACGACTGAGCAACTGATCTGATCTGATGTTAAAAGAAAATACTGATGAAAAATGAATAAAGCTGGTTTTCCTTGATGTTCTCCAAACCTCATCTTGGTAACTTCTTCCAACACTGCTTGAACTCATTCATGGCTAAAATATTATCCTTCAATCATGAAACCATGGTCTCTGTTCCCAAAAGATGAGTTATCAAAAACAAAAACCTTCTAAATATCCTGGGGATAATAGGTGAATCTCTGTTTTAAAAAGAATGTGTGTCCCTTAAGGTGGGTATGAGGCCTCTCATGGATTCTCCCACAATTTCAGGTTCTCACCCTAGACTGCTGGAGAGCCCCCCTACTCAGCCTTCCTCACTCCAAAATAGTGTTTTCTATGCCTTCTTCCACTTCCTTAGCTTATTTTAATTGTCCTCTTCTGCTTTCTCCTCCTCCTCATGCTTCTTCCTCCTTTTCCTCCTCTTCCTCTTTTCACATTCTTTCCTTCTAAAGCTTATGTATAAATGACATACCCTTATCCCTTGTGGCTCAGCTGGTAAAGAATCCACCTGCAATGCAGGAGACCTGGGTTCAATCCCTGGGTTGGGAAGATCCCTTGGAGAAGGGAAAGGCTACTCACTCCAGTACTCTGGCCTGGAGAATTCCATGGACTATACAGTCCATGGGATCACAAAGAGTAGGACACAACTGAGAGACTTTCACTTTCACTTTATAAATGTTTTACAATTCCAACATATTTCATTGACTCAGCCATCTTTTACCAACCAATTAAAAAACCTTCTTTATTACAGGTAAAATTCATATATACTTGGGCCCATTTCTGGACTTTGTACTCTGTTTTCTTCATTTTTGTCTACACTTGAATCTCTACACAATCATTTTAATCATTATAGCTTTATATCCATATTTCTAATAGTGGAAATCTTCCTCCATTACTACTGTGTTCTAAGAATAATTATCCTCTCTTCTACTTATTTATAAGCTTGAACTTAGAAATGCATATAGCCAATGTTACACTTAAAAATATGTTAAGAAGGTAGGCCTCATGTGTTCTTATCATAATTTTTAAAAATAATAAGAAAAAGGAAAAAATGGATATTACCTTCTAAAGTCAATTTATCTAATAATGTAATGAATTTCTAGTACTGAACTATCCTTGCATTTCTGGCCTACACTTTACTTGGTCATGATACTACTAGAATTTGATAATGTTCCTAGAATTTTTGGCATCTATATTCAGCAGTGTGATTGGCCAGTAGTTGCCTCTGCAATATAATTTCAAAGAAAAATCATAACCACAATTTGCAAAGTTGGTTCACTGTAAGTCTCCCCATTTCTAAACTCTGTGAAGCTTAATAGTCCTATTGAGGAAAAATATGCCAATGAGTCTAGGCAATCTGCCAAATATTAGGTCAACCAGTGTGATAACTTAATCTTTGTAAGACACAATAATAAACACAAAATATTTTACCAAATTTCCACAATTTTTTGCTTTCTTATCTTCTTCCTTGTCCCTATCTCTCTGAGGAGAAAAAGGATGAAACCTGCACAGGCAGATTCAGAAGACAACAAGCATCAGAAGAAAGAACTATACCCTAGAATGCTTTGCACAATGGAAAGAAATGTGACTTAAAAGTCCATCATCAAAAGCTGCACGTGACTGGGGGACCAAGACGTTGGGGACCAACTGGCATGGGGAAAAGAGGCTGCTCAAGTAAAAGTGTAAGAAAGTTTCAGGAGACTGAGGCTAGAAAAAGACAGAATGAAATAGAGAATAATCTGAAAAATATTGAATCACTCTCATTGTACACCTGAAACTAATATAATATTGTAAATTAAATATATACTTCAATTAAAAATAAATAAAAAGAGAGAGAATGAGGGTTTTTTCTCCTTAGACCAAGTCTTTAAAATCCCTAAAACATTACAGAAGTGTAAGTCAAGAGAGTTTTGTCCTTAAATGTGACATTTTCCTGGGCCGGAACTACAGGGTGCTTTGAAACTTCAGGGGATGTTTTAGAGGCATCAGCTCAGTCAATGCATCTCCTTTTTATCCCAGCATCTATGTCTGCTATGGGGTGCCCCTATGATACTCGGTTTGTAGGGGATTTTGGCATACTTTTCCTCTTCCCAACTCAAAGCTGTACCCATCTCATTACCAAAGGACACTCCTAACGTGCTCAGCAGACCCCAGAAGATAATACACCTGCTATTCTCAGGGGATGGGAGGATCGTGTCCTTGCTGCTTCTGATTAAAGCTGATGCGTCATAATAACGAAGAAGCAGGCAGGGGTTTGTCAGATTTATTCCAAGTAAACACCTTAATGACTTCCCCAAATGGCAGGGGGCTGCTCATAATGGGCACATACATATGTAAAACAGCAAAAGAGAAGGTGCCAGAATTTTCCTGCCACCTGTACCTCTTTCTCCTGATTCTACCACCTGGGGTGAGAGGGATGATAAGCTGTTGGAAACATACAAGGTGCAGTAACCTTGGAAAGCTGGGAGTTGAAGGAGCAGTGAGCTGGAGATTGAGAGGAAGCCAGAACAAGAGAGGTGGATCTGACAGCCCTTTCAGTCCACAGTCCCTGTTAGGTGATGTGGGTCCTCTTTGGCTATTGTTCTAGACTATAAAACTACAGAATTACAAAACTTGCACCCCTTATAGCTACAGAGTTCTTCCCAGAGCTTCAGTCACATCTCTGGACAAGTTTATAAACAGCACCCTACAGCCCATTTCACAGCAATAAACTAAACGTTAAAATGGAGTGCTGGCACTGCTCATCTCACTTGACTTCCTGGACCATATGGGAAAGGGTATTCTTATTTGCAAGTTATTACTCAGCAGTGCAAGTGAAAACCTCTACTTCTCTGCTCCTGGGAGAAGACAGATGTAAAATGTAGAAATCAAAATCCTTACTTGGTATGCATCAGAGGGAAAACAGCCTTGAAATTTCTCATTTCCTCGACATGCTCAACTTTTCTTTCTATCCAACCCTTCAGAGAGATTTTGTTTTAAAGGTTAAGAGAAAAATAATGATCTCAAGCTGTTTATCTGGCTAGGCTTTCCAAACTATTTGACCAAGAGTTACCTGACCAAACTCTGCTAACAATAATAACTATAAGAAACCCATCTCCCATGTACGTGGAACTTCATAGTTTGTATGATGATTTCATGTACATGATTCCTCTTGGGTCTCAGAGTCTAAGGGTACAGGTATATTATGTTCTTTTATACATAGTAATAAAACTGAGGCCCATAACAGTTGTGTGTGCTAAGTCACTTCCATGTGTCCCACTCTTTGCAACCCTGTGAACTCTACAGCCCACCAGGCTCCTCTGTCCAAGGGATTCTCCAGGCAAGACAACTGGAGTGGGTTGCCATGCCCTCCTCCAGGGGATCTTCCAGACACAGGATCAAACCCAGGTCTCCCACATCTCCTGCCAATTCTTTACTACTAGTGCCATTTGAGAGACTTGCTAAAAATTATTATCAGATTTATAAAAGCAACATAAAACTTCTAACTCCAGCATAGTACTTCTTCACCTCTTTGTATCTTAAGTATTTGAAATTTATTATAATAGTTGGTCAGTTCACCACACAAGTGAGAACACACATGGCACAAATACATGTATTTGTACCAGGATCTTTAGTGATGCCCCCTCCTTCACTGCTGATATTGGTCATCTGTCTTCTCTGTTATTCGCCTGATCAGACTGGCTAGGTCTATTTCTTGTCATAGGTTGTGGCCAGGAAAGTTCAAAATGTACTGCTCCCCTTTTCTCCCCTAAATGAGCAAAGAAATTCTGGAATAGTCTGAGTTATTGAAAAATTAAATTGGTACCAGAAGGCGATGGCACCCCACTCCAGTACCCTTGTCTGGAGAATCCCATGGACGGAGGAGCCTGGTGGGCTGCACTCCATGGGGTCGCGAAGAGTGGACACCACTGAGCAAATTCCCTTTCACTTTTCACTTTCATGCATTGGAGAAGGAAATGGCAACCCACTCCAGTGTTCTTGCCTGGAGAATCCCAGGGACGGGGGAGCCTGGTGGGCTGCTGTCTATGGGGTCACACAGGGTCGGACACGACTGAAGTGACTTAGCAGCAGCAGCATGCTTTGAATTTGGGGGGCAAGAAGTTGTGAACTCATTAGCTGAAAGAACAAAAGCTATTCTTCCATTCTCCACTCAAGAGGAAGCTGGATTCTGTGGCTTGAAAGGCTGGGTTCTGTTACCCTCAGGGAAAAGTTAACAAGACAGTAATTTAGGAAAGACTGACCAGGGGAGGACAGGATGGACACTGGGGCAACAAGAGAAAGACAGACTTGTCCTTTCCCTAAGGGTTGGATTCCCAGAGCCCAGGAAGTCATGTGAATGTGTTTGGGGACGTGAGGGATATGGAGAAGGAAGTGGGGAGTTGCACAGCATCACATGGTCAATGGGAAGGGATCCTGGGAGAATCCTCCCATGCAAGCCTAGAAACAGAGCCTGACATACATGAAGAACCAGGTGTCAACTGGAGCATGTAGGAGCAGATAGGAGGATATAATACTGGTGACTACTGTGGACTGAAGGACAGGTCCTTCCTCCATTTCAGAAGGCACATATAACTGCTGAGGTCCTCGCATGATTCAGTAGAAAAGAGAGCCCCAATAAAAAGAGACATTAGATTCTTCCCCAACCATAGTTAGCAGGGCTTAAAGCCAGGTTTTATTTCATTTAAAAAAATAAAAACAAAACATGACAGTACTCATACCTTGAGGTCATAAAGAATTTTGCAGTTGCCCTATATTCTTTGTGATACTATGGTGATATGGCTGATTCTGATCCAACCCAGAATTTCTTCTATAAGGACTCCTCCAGAATGGGGAGTAGCACCAATGCTAAGTCAAATAATGTGTGAGAGGGTCCATGGGGACAGAGGAGCTGAAAAACACCAACCTTAATGGCAAACTGAAAGTCAGATTTTATTTTCTCCTTTACCCTCCATCACTGAATCCTCGCCTTTCACAATAACCATGGATATACTTGGACATCCTTTGGATGAAACTGTTTATACTAAAAATTCTATGTCTACAAAAAGCTGAAGAAGATTCTCAGGAAACTGGAAGAAATGAAGGGAGACTGCAAACACTCAAGCTCCTAAGCCAAAACTGTCAGCTGGAAACATACGGAGTGACATTGAAAAGCCCCAGGTTAAGCCCAAGTCTTAAATGCAAGTCTAAGCTCGCCTCACTTAAGGCTCCTACTGGGAGCTGACAGAGGAATCTCAGAAAAGCAACAGCTTCAGAGTAAAGGCTCCAGTTTTCATAACAGCCTAAAACTGACTCTTGTCAATAAGAGTAAGTCTGTCTGACTTTCTTCAGCTAGGACATTGGTTCTTTTATACCTTTGAACTCAAATTGCCCTTCTTGGGTCTCAAGGCTGTCAGCATTTGTATTAGAACCATAACACTGACACTCTAGGGTCACTGGCACGGCAACTGCAGGTCGTGGGGCTTGTCAGCCTCCATAATCATCTGAACCAACTTCTTCTAATCAACCTCTATCTATACATACATCCTATTGGTTCTATATCTGCAGTGAACCCTAATTAATAAAGAGATTAATGTTGAAGACCAACTTAAGAGCTCTACAGAATGCAAAGAAAGTATAGTCAACCCTCCATATCCTCAGGTTTCACATCCTTTAGTTGAATCTCACAGATATGGAGCATTCTCTGTATTCATTATACTATGCCGTTTTATATCAGGGACTTGAGCATCTGTTGGATTTTGGTATCCACAGGCACTCTGGAAACCAATCCCCTCTGGACACTGAGGGATCACTATACTTTAACATGATAGTAGCTCCTAATGAAAGAGCAGATCTAATGAAACAAGAAGAATCAGACAAAACAGAAGAAAACTTTCCTGGGTCGATCTGCAAATGCTATGATTGAATACCAGGAAAACTCAAAAGACGACCAACAAGAACTCTGAAAAAATATATATATATATAGTATTTTAAATGTCCTATATATAACTATAATCAGGACAATATAATATGGAAGGTGTGTTAGTTGCTCAGTTGTGTCCAACTCTTTATGATCCCATGGACTGTAATCCGCCAGTCTCCTTTGCCCATGGAGTTCTCCAGGCAAGAATACTGGAGTGGGTTGTCATTTCCTACTCCAATGGAAGATGGGGGTCTTCTAATAGCAACAGTAAATGCAATATATCTAGAAATAAGCATAATAAGAACTATATCCAAAAAATGATAAAGCCTTCTTGAAGAACATAAAAAATAAAGAAAAGCATTAAGAAATTTGGCTTTGTAAGAATTGTTACATGTCAGTACCCCATATAAAATTAAAAGTAAACAATATATGACCAAGAAATTGTAAGATGTTAATGACACAAAATAGGAGTATTGTCTTAATTTTTATAATTCACTGAGATAAATATGTATTATAAGAAACACATATAAAAAAGAAATTTAAATAGTCTATAAAATTATAATAATGTTTGTCATCATTATTGTTTTAAAATGGAAATGAAACAATAATAATGTTTTTCTGCCTCAAATTGGTGTCGATTTTCTTTAAATGATCTTAGCCTAAATGGTAGAATATGGGCAATCTCATAAAATATAGCTACAGTATCAACTGGTATGATACTTCTGGGAACAATTTGGCAATGACCTAAAATCAGTGTATTAGGAGGAGAAGGCAATGGCACCCCACTCCGGTACTCCTGCCTGGAGAATCCCATGGACGGAGGAGTCTGGTAGGCTGCAGTCCATGGGGTCGTGAAGAGTCGGACACGACTGAGCGACTCCCTTTCACTTTTCACTTTCATGCCTTGGAGAAGGAAATGGCAACCCACTCCAGTGTTCTTGCCTGGAGAATCCCTCGGATGGGGGAGCCTGGTGGGCTGCCGTCTATGGGGTCTCACAGAGTCGGACATGACTGAAGCGACTTAGCAGCAGCAGTAGTACAGGAAAGGCTCTTTGCTAGAATAATTCTACATCTAGAAATTCATTGTAAGTAAGTAATTAGAAGGAGGTGGGAAGGAGTGTTTATCACAATATTACACATTATGATTAAAACTTAGAAACAACTTAAATGACCAACAACTGGGAACTTGCTTCTAAAACTTTATATAATCATTAAAAGTGATGTTGCAGATAGGTTTTTGCCACATGGAGCTTTTTGACATAAAGCCATTTTTCTTCCCTCTTCTCTGCCCCATCTCCTCACCCTTTAAAAAAAGAGTTGACATAGAATACCACTATCAAAACTGAGTTTAATCCCTCAGTTGCACTGGAGTTAAAAAAAAAATGGTTGAGACCACTGGACTGAAGATACACATCTACTGATATGGAAAGACACCCCTGATATATGATTCATGCAAAGAAAAATTATAATTTGCTTCATAATTATAATTTATAATAAAATTTAATTACAAATTATAAATTGTTTTTGAGAAACACATATGCACACAATAAAAATATATAAAAGATACTGCAAATGATTATATCTGACTATTAAAATTACATTTTCAATTTTTGCTTAATATTTTTATACAAACTTTAATATACTAATATATACATATTTGCTTACTAATTTCAGTATATTAAAGAAGATGTGACATAATACTTTTGCAACAAGAAAACAAATTATTTTTAATTTGTTAAAATATAATAATAGCTCTCAAGTTCCTTTTTTATCAAAGTGTTACAGTAGTAGTGCTTTGTCAAAAGGGAAAAACACTTAAACTCACTCTTGCTTTTCCAATTGCCTTGCTGTTAAATAGCTTTCCTCCAGTTCAAAGTATTTTGCATTTACTCTCTCAAGTCACTCCACATTAACTTGAAATAACACAAAAATCGTCTTGTAATAGTATAACTTCTTTATTGCTTTCATTCAAAGACCCTAAATTGTTTTAATGCGCTTATATTTTTTTCTTCTTCTCCTGAGTTAAGACAGAAATAATCTTCCCAATGACTTTGTTATCTCAGTTCAGGATTAAAATAGAGCACACATTGTTCCAATATAATTAAGCTTAAAGTTCTTTTATATGGAACTTTATGAAGTTACAGAATTATAAAACTGTGATTCTGACCTTCCAAACTTTTTCTTCACTGTTACCTGGAGACAACGTACCTCAGACAATAATAATGAAAATGTATTTCTAATATACAAGTCCAATAACCAAGCTGACCATTCACTTGGATTAAATAGTTTTACCAACGATTTCTCTTTCTGGTTCTTATTTGTTCTTATTTTCAGAAAATAGTGTTAACATGTGCAATTAGGAAAGGCAGAGCCTACCAGGAACAGTTTCTCATTCACATTCACAACAATGTGAATTTCTGTCTCTCTCAATACAGAAGCTACCTATCTATCTACCTTCCAAAGGAAAAATATCACAGTATTTTTCCTGAAAGAAATGCGAACTAGCAATTCTCTATTACAAAGTATAGAAGCTAAGTACACAAGACAAGGTAAATACGTCGCAAATTTGGTCAAGATATGAATATTCGCAAAGGATTTCCTGCTCTCCTCTTCTCTCTTCCCTTCTTTCTCTCTCTCTCTCTCCCTTCCCCACTGTATTCTGGGAAGAGTTCCTAAGTAGGAGTTTGGATACTCAAGTATTACTGTCCTATTAAAGCTATTATTCATATCTGTAATTTCAGCTTAGTGAATTTCCCTCATTAGACCCCCTTTCCCTCAAGTGCAAAATGATCACAGTCCCTTACTTCCATAACTACTTATGGTCAAGCTCCGCCAGCCCTGCAGCATTTACCGTCAACCTAACCAACAGAAATCAGACTCCCTGTGCCCCTCTCACCTCCTTGACCACCTCAGGTGCAGGAGATAAAGAAGTCCTTAAATGGCATCACTGTGAATATTGTACTGAAGAAAACGAGAGAAGCAAGACTGAAAAATGAAAGCCTCTCTCCCCTTACAGCCTCCCAGCTGGGCAAGTGATGTAAAAAGTATAAGAGAACCTCCTGAGCTCATCTCTGTCCAGCCCCCACTATACTAAGGGTGGTAATAAGTGCCATTATTATTGCAACTTTTGTTGGCATCTTGTATTCCCATTCCTGTTTCATGTTCTTGGTTTCTTCAAGTTGAGAGGGTCAGGATAAATCTGTGTGACTCAAGACTGCCACATTCCACCACCAGATGCTGGAATTTTCCCACAGATTATGGACCTCTTTGTAGGGACAGATTATGGTTTCTCTGCATGGATCTGCACACAAGCCTTCCCCTTGGTGTCTGAGGAGTTTTACTTGTCCTTCAAAAAATGAAGTATCTCCTTTCAAACGCTCCCTGAACCCTTTACACTCATTCTCAAAGTGAGAGCCCCTGGCACACACCCTGTTTAGAGCACTTCATCATGCTGGATGGCACTGATTGCTTTGACTCTTTGACTCCACCTGTCTTAACATAAGGTATGTACATAATCACCTCTGTATCACCCTAATCTGGCCCAGGTTCAAATCCATGGTAGATTCTCAGCAGGGGGAATAATTTATTGGCTAGATGATTGGTTTATTGGGTGGATGAACTAAAATTTTGAAATCCTTAAATGCTTAGAAAGAAGCAAATGCTGTCATCTGTACATCAGAGCTGAGCACTGGACCTTCATTAATGAATGAGTGACCTTAGGAGCCCCAAAGAAGCCACCACATTAGAGTCAATAAGTCTATTTAAAGCTAAGTCATTCCCTCTCTGCCTTAGAATAATTTACTTGAATTGGATTTCAAACTGATCTGATAATATTGATGATAAGACACCTCTCTGGGTCTATCTTCTCTTTCTTCTGACTTCCAGTGCCCTAGTTCAGCTTCTCCTTGTCTCACTAGACCACAGACATTACCTTCTTGTCTCCACTCACTCAATAGTGCTTTATTTAGCACTGCTAGACCGTGTTCCAGACAGTGGGAACACTGCAGTGAACAAGACAGACATGGACTCTAACTTCGTGAAGTTCATGGTAGGGACAGACAGACAAAGAAGATTCGGTGAATTTGAAGATAAATGTCATCATCTATCTTCTAGATTATGACTATATACATATCATAATCTGGAGAACAAGGAAAACAGTTTTTGCAATAAGTTAAAACAGGTCAAGGACTTGTGGGAAATTTCCAAAGGTCCATCGTAGTTTGATGTGACTGTGTGTTCAGTTGCTCAGTCATGTCCAACTCTTGGCAACCCTACGGGACTGTGGTCTGCCAGGCTCCTCTGTCCGTGGAGTTCTCCAGGCAAAAATGCTGGTGTGGATTGCTATTTCTTCCTCCAGGACATCTTTCTGACCCCCCTGGGGTCAGAATAAATAAAAATAAATTAATTAAATTAAAATAAATAAATAAATAAAAAGGTCTATCATAAAGGTAACGATAGAGTCCCAGAAGGAGTGCTATGCTCAGTCGCTTCAATTGTGTCCGACTCTTTGAGACCTTTGGACTGTAGCCCACTAGGCTCCTCTGTCCATGGGAGTCTCCAGGCAAGCATACTGGAGTGGTCTGTTATGCCCTCCTCCAGAGGATCTTCCCAACCCAGGAATTGAACCCATATCTCCAGCGTCTCCTGCATTGCAGGCAGGCTCTTCACTCACTGAGCCACCTGGGAAGCCCAGAAAGAGAAGAGAAAAAAATTGGGCCAGAAAAAATAATAGACAAAAATGGCCCAAACCTCCCAAATTTAGTAAATAATATACATACAAACATATATATATACAGATTCAGAAAGAGTGTATTCAAGAAAACCACATTATCTAGCACATAATACTAAGTGTTAAAACAAAACAAAACAAACCAAAAAAACAAATGATAAGGACTTGAGACAGATAATACAAGCAAAGGTAAGCCAGAGAGGAAACTGAACATTGAACCCTAGGATACCCCTGAAATGGAGAGGTCAAGAAAAGGATGAAGAGCTGGTAAAGAAGACTAAGGAAAAATGGCCAATGAGTTGTTTCTTAAAAAACCAAGAGAATATAGTGGTCACATTAGTGAAGAGAAAAAGTGTTTTAAGAAAAAGGAATTGGTAAATACACTGTGGATACTACATATAAAGTAGATAACTAATGAGAACCTACTATATAGCTCAGAGAACTCTACTCAGGGCTCTCTGATGACCTAAATGGGAAGGAAATCCAAAAAAAGAGGAGATATATGTATACGTACAGCTGATTCACTCTGCTGTACAGTAGAAACTAACATACCACTGCAAAGCAACTATACTTCAATAAAAAATAATTTTTTTAAAATACTTTTTTAAAAAGAAGAAGGAATTTATTAATTATGTAGCATGTAGTGGCATGGATTAAATGAGATGAAGGCAAAGAAGCTGCAATCAGATTTGGCAACATGGGAACCAGCAGGAACCTAGATGAGAGCAGTCCTGAAGATAGGGTAGAGAAAAAAGTACAACAGGAAGAGGGTGAAGAAAGAAAGGAAGGCAAAGAAGAGGGTCAAAGACTTCCATCCTTCACTCTGATAACAGAGAATTTCTAAACTGCAAAACTCATTATGCCTTGCTCTTAAGTTAAAACCATTCAGCAACCTGAATACAGGAATCCAAAATCTTCCCCAAAAGAGTGTATAGACTCTTAGACCCTTAGTTTACAGACTAAGGGTCTTAAGGGTTACTTCCAAACATGCCAACCTAGAAGGAAGACTAAAGCATCAAGGGAAATGTGATACAATAGAGAAAAGCACGGTGCCAGAACTCCTCTCATAGCAAGTCCTCTGAGAGGTTGTTCAAAAAACTCTTTTGGGGTAGTGATGGTGAGAAGTTAGACCTCTCAAGGTAAATTCTGAAGGAAGCACAGAGAGCCCTCTATGGTCAACCCTGCTAACTTAACCCTAATTTATTTATCCGTTTTTGCTTCCTCTGCCCCCAGAAGTGTCGAGCACATAGCAAACACCCAGTAAATATTTGTTGAAAGAATAAATTGATTCAAAATGCTCTGTGTTATTTCTCTCTTGATATTCTCTCTCATTAAAGGACTCTTTCTAATAAAGAAAAAAAAAGATTATTTGCTTACAAAGAAAGAGAGGCCAAACCAAGCATGTATCAATAACAGTTGGCCAAAGTTGCTGAAATGCTGATCCATGTTGAGGAGGTGTCAGATCAGTTCTTTGTTCCCAGGATAAATCCATACTGCATCACTCACAATATATACAAATATCAAGTCATTATGTCATACACCTGAAATGTAATATTATATGTCACTTATATTTGAATTTTAAAAATCTCTAACGCATTGTAGTTAAACAGAGGAAGTGTCTAAACCAAACAGAATCTAAGATGTCTGTCTCCTTTTCCAAAAAGTTATCTTCACGTGAAAAGACACGCAGAGTTCACTTGTTTAATTGGAAATAGTTTGGTGTTGTTTATTTAGCACTCGTTAATAGAACAAGGACAAGCAATGCTGAAGAAGCTGAAGCTGAACGGTTCTATGAAGATCTACAAGACCTTCTAGAACTAACACGCAAAAAAGATGCCTTTTTCCTTTTCATTATAGGGGACTGGAATGCAAAAGTAGGAAGTCAAGAAACACCTGGAGTAACAGGCAAATTTGGCCTTGGAGTACAGAATGAAGCAGGGCAAAGGCTAATAGAGTTTGACCAAGAGAACACACTGGTCATAGCGAACACTCTCTTCCAACAACACAAGAGAAGACTCTACACATGGACATCGCCAGGTGGTCAACACCGAAATCAGATTGATTCTATTCTTTGCAACCAAACATGGAGAAGCTCTATACAGTCAGCAAAAACAAGACCAGGAGCCGACTGTGGTTCAGGTCATGAACTCCTTATTGCCAAATTCAGACTGAAATTAAAGAAAGTAGGGAAAACCACTAGACCATCCAGGTATGACCTAAATCAAATCCCTAACGATTATACAGTGGAAGTGAAAAATAAATTTAAGGGACTAGATCTGACAGACAGAGTGCCTGATGAACTATGGACAGAGCTTTGTGACATTGTACAGGAGACAGGAGTCAAGACAACCCCCATGGAAAAGAAATGGAAAAAAGCAAAATGGCTGTCTGAGGAGGCCTTACAAATAGCTGTGAAAAGAAGAGAAGCCAAAGCAAAGGAGTAAAGGAAAGTATAAGCATTTGAATGCAGAGTTCCAAAGAATAGCAAGGAGAGATAAGAAAGCCTTCCTCAGCGATCAGTGCAAAGAAATAGAGGAAAACAATAGAATGGGAAAGACTTGAGATTTCTTCAAGAAAATTAGAGATACCAAGGGAACATTTCATGCAAAGATGGCCTCAATAAAGGACAGAAATGGTATGGACCTAACAGAAGCAGAAGATATTAAGAAGAGGTGGCAAGAATACACAGAAGAACTGTACAAAAAAGATCTTCATGACCCAGATAATCACGATGGTGTGATCACTCACCTAGAGCCAGACATCCTGGAATGTGAAGTCAAGTGGGCCTTAGGAAGCATCACTATGAACAAAGCTAGTGGAGGTGATGGAATTCCAGTTGAGCTATTTCAAATCCTGGAAGATGATGCTGTGAAAATGCTGCACTCAATATGCAAGCCAATTTGGAAAACTCAGCAGTGGCCACAGGACTGGAAAAGGTCAGTTTTCATTCCAATCCCAAAGAAAGGCAATGCCAAAGAATGCTCAAACTACCACACAATTACACTCATCTCACACACTAGTAAAGTAATGCTCAAAATTCTCCAAGCCAGGCTTCAGCAATACGTGAACCGTGAACTTTCAGATGTTCAAGCTGGTTTTAGAAAAGGCAGAGGAACCAGAGATCAAATTTCCAACATCTGCTGGATCATCAAAAAAGCAAGAGAGTTCCAGAAAAACATCTATTTCTGCTTTATTGACTATGCCAAAGCCTTTAACTGTGTGGATCACAATAAACTGTGGAAAATTCTGAAAGAGATGGGAATACCAGACTACCTGACCTGCTTCTTGAGAAATCTATATGCAGGTCAGGAAGCAACAGTTAGAACTGGACATGAACTACAGACTGGTTCCAAATAGGAAAAGGAGTACGTCAAGGAGGTATATTGTCACCCTGCTTATTTAACTTCTATACAGAGTACATCATAAGAAACGCTGGGCTGGAGGAAGCACAAGCTGGAATCAAGATTGCAGGGAGAGATATCAATAACCTCAGATATGCAGATGACACCACCCTTATGGCAGGAAGTGAAGAAGAACTAAAGAGCCTCTTGATGGAAGTGAAAGAGGAGAGTGAAAAAGTTGGCTTAAAGCTCAACATTCAGAAAACGAAGATCATGGCATCCAGTCCCATCACTTCATGGCAAATAGATGGGGAAACAGTGGAAACAGTGGCAGACTTTGTTTTAGGGGGCTCCAAAATCACTGAAGATGGTGACTGCAGCCATGAAATTAAAAGACGCTTACTCGTTGGAAGAAAAGTTATGACCAACCTAGACAGCATATTAAAAAGCAGGGACATCACTTTGCCAACAAAGATCCATCTAATCAAGACTATGGTTTTTCCAGTAGTCATGTATGGATGTGTGAGTTGGACTATAAAGAAAGCTGGGAGCCAGTGAATTGATGCTTTTGAACTGTGGTGTTGGAAAAGACTCTTGAGAGTCCCTTGGACAGCAAGGAGACCCAACCAGTTCATCCTAAAGGAAATCAGTCCTGAATATTCATTGGAAGGACTGATGCTGAAGTTGAAACTCCAATACTTTGGTACCTGATGTAAAGAGCTGACTCTTTTGAAAAGACCCTGATGCTGGGAAAGATTGAAGGTGGGAGGAGAAGGGGACAACAGAGGATGAGATGGGTGGATGGCATCACCAACTTGATTGGCATGAATTTGAGTAAAACTCTGAGAGTTGGTGATGGACAGGGAGGCCTGGCCTGCTGAAGTCAATGGGGTTGCAAAGAGTCAGACACAACTGAGCAACTAAACTGAATTGAACTGAATAGAAAAAGGAGGAAGCGATTACACCTGGGAGGCTTTTTGAAATTCAGTAGTTATAAAGCATTTCATTTTCTTTATGGTGTTCACCCCCACTCAGAGAGTCATGTATTCATTCATTCATCCATTCATTCATCCATTTTATTCCTGTTTATAGTAATCCAGGATGGGGCTTGAGAATATCGGTGTTTTTAGAGTAAGTGTCTGGTTCAATAAAGATCTTGCAAGATACCGAACACATTATGTATTGTGAAGGAAAGTTTGCTTCCAGAAACCAGCTTTCATGCTTCAAGCAAAGATGCATAGCAAGCAATCCACAGTAATCTAAAAATAGACCAAGATTCACCTCCAGCCCCAGCACTTTCCATCTTCAACTCTCCATTAGGAAAAAAGTTTGCATCACCTGGTTCTTCACGGGCTGTACAACTGTAGCACCCTTAGAACCCATGCTCCATTTTCTGGACAACAGAATCAAACTAATCCCTGTCACATGCTTTGCTTGGGTATCACCATGATTAAAAAGCAATGTGGAGACTGCCTGGAAAAAAGTTGATTAGCAACCACAGTTAAAGAAAGGTCCTAAAACTAAATATCAATAAGTGAGGGATGGCTTCATCGCCAGCTGTTGTATCTCCTTTGTCCACTGGATAAGAAACAGAAGGGGAGGTGACAAAGGCTGCTCAGCATCAGATTAACTAATGAAAAGATCCAATAACCACTTTCCACTTCAATATTTGTTATCCAGTTCACTAGACCAATTATTCAAGTTTTGTCTACATCAGTTGAAAGACTGTTTCCTTTTTGGAAACAATATTAATAGAGAACACATTAGAGAAGAAAGACATCTCAGTCCATTCAATTCACCATTTTCTACTCCTCCCCTCCACTTTCTTTGACACCATCCCAGCATGTTAATAGAAATAGCTACTTACGGTAAAATAAGAGACTTGCATTAATCTGTAAGTGTTTACATCTCTGACTGAAGAAGGAAATTCTATTATAGTCTATGTACCTTTATATAAGGTACCTGTCATGTCAAGATCCTCAAGCTCTTTCATGATTATTTCTGAAGGGAGTCCCTTTATTTTGTATTTTGCAACTTCCTATGAGAGTTTAGCATGGCCACGTGTCAATTATCTCTGGCAAAGGGGAAAGGTTACAAGGTATAGAAAAGAAAAAAGGTAGCCAGAGATACGATTAGCACCAAATTTTGAATCAGAAGTTCAGTGTTCAAATTCTAGTTTTATGACCTTTTGAAACACTTGTTTTGTGTGTGTATGTATTCAGTGTGAGTTTTATTAAGCCAAATTCAAGTAAGAATTAAATAAAATTTAAAAAAACATTAGCTGCAACTAATGTATGTTACACAGTGGTAATTTAGTCTCTTGTGTAACAGTAACATATTATTATTATAATATAGGATAATTCAACAATATAATATTATCCCATTGTATATGATAATACAATAACTTATAGGAATATTAAATGAAATTTAAAATGTGAATGGGACATGCCTATATAATGTACTGTTAGGCCAGCAGATAGTTAAATCAACAGATGGTCCAAACTTCTTATTTGAACTAATGTTTTCCCACCAAACCTCCACCCAAGACACTTGAAAAGCTGTAATTTTTAACTATTTGAACTTAATATACTCTCTTTTTCCCATCTTCTGGCTGATGCAAATATTAGCAGCAAGGGAATGCAGAGTACTAGGCAGACCAAGACAGAGAGAAAATAGTAAGATCAGAGACTATCGCTCCCCAAATACCCAATAATTGAGGTTTGTAGGAATGACTGAGTATGAAAAAAATTAAATACTAATTAATTAAAACTTATACTACAAATTTAGGCACACTGAAAATCATTAATTCTAATTCACATGGATCAGCTGACAAAAAGTTTATGGTAAGAACTTCTAAATGTTGACCCATAAGTCATGTTTGTTTTTTCCCCAACCAATACATTCATCAAAATATTAAGTCTGTACATAAACATTGGTAATCCCAAGTCTCTTCTTTCAGAATTTTAAAACTGGAAAGGTCTGGAGGACAAGCTACCGCAGAGGTGTCCAGAAGAACCCTCTGCAATGGTGGAAGTGTTAATATAATTGGCACTGTTTAATGTGGCTATTGAGCACTTGAAACGTGCCTAGCACAACGGAGGAATTGAATGTCTAACTTTATTGAACTGCAATTAATTTTGATGTAAATAATCATCTCAAGAAATAATCCCAGGGTTGGCTCACCAGAAGCCATTTGGCCATGCTTCAGGGACAGATTCCTGTATACTGGTGGGAATTCAAGCAGAGGAAGTAGTCATTTTTTAGATATACTTTAAAGAAATTCCTTCAAACTCTAAGATTCTATACTAAAGAGTGAACCAAATGACTAATTTAGAGGAGAGGAAGAAATATCTACATTTTAATCAATCTGGCAATGACTATCCTCATATCCACAACACCCTTGTTTGTTGAACCTGCAGAAGTTTGACATATTCAGATGCTCTTCCTTCTTAACAGTATTCATTTTTTTTTTCAGGTAAGGGAGGCTAGACCAGCATTTGCCTCCAGATGGATCCTAACTGGTCTAACCAGTTACAGTGTCCCAGGAGTGGATCATGATTGGCCTAAACCAATTTATGGTGAACCACGATTTAGATACAAATCTGCATTGTAATTCTAATCAATGAGATGCTGAGTAGTCAACTAGGATAGGAAAAACAGGGATGTGCTATTTTTGAAAATGGTTTCCTCATCTTAAGAAAGACTAGAAGAGAAAATTCATCTTCCTTTGGGACTGTCATCTATGAATATGATCCCTGGAATTCAGCAGCCATATGACTGTGAGGAGAGTTTCTCTGAGGACTTAACACATCCTGCTGAGGACAACAGAGTAGAAAAATGGAAAGAACTTGGACTTCTGATGACCATGTTGAGCCTCTGAAACAACCAGTCCTGGAGTAGTCCTACTACTATTCTTCTATTTATGTGAAATAACATAAATATTCTTTTGGTCACCTTGGGATGGATTTTCTGTAATTTTCACCAAAAGCAATCTGATGCAGCTGCCATCTATTAAATACCAGGCAGGCACATAACAGGAATCTCATCATTTAATCCTTGCAACAACTATCCAAAAAAATTTCAGTAACTCCACTTTGCACCTGAGAAATCTGGGGCTCAAGACACATACAGTTGCAAACTTTATTATAAATGGCAGTGTCAAGATTGAAACTCAAGTGCCATATGATCCTACAGTCTCCCTCCTGGGCATATATATGGACAAAACTCTCATTCAAAAATATTCATGTACCCTAATGTTCACTGCAGCACTATTTACTGTAGCCAAGACGTGGAAATAACCTATACATCCACAACAGATGAATGGATAAAGAAGAAATAAGATGTGGTGTGTATATATATGTGTGTGTGTGTGTGTGTGTGTGTGTGTGTATACATATGTGTGTGTGTGTGTGCGCGCAATGGAATACTACTCAGCCATAAAAAAAGAACAAAATAATGCCATTTGCAGCAACATGGATGGACCTAGAGAATACCACACTAAGTGAAGTAAGTCTGAAAGAGAAAGACAAATACCATATGATAACACTTACATGCGAAATCCAAAATATGACACAAATGAATTTATCTGTGAAACAGCAACAGCCTCACAGATACAGAGAACAGACGTGTGGTTGCCAAAGGGGGAGATGGGCAGGGGAGGACTGGATTGGGAATTTGGGATTAGCAGATGCAAACCATTTTATATAGGATAGATTAAAAAAATACTGTCCTACTGTATACCACAAAGAACTATATTCAACATATGTGATAAATCATAATGGAAAAGAATAAGAAATAGAATACATATATATGTATAGCTGAATCACTTCACCATACAGCATAAATTAACACAATACTATAAATCAACTATACTTCAATAAAGCAAATTAAAAAAAAACGATTGAAATTCAGGTGATGCCAAAACTCACGCACCTCTCTTCCAACTCCTGCCTCTCAAAACTATATGTCCCACTAAGCAGCTGACTTAGAAGGTAAGTCTTAAAGTGGCCTGGTTCCTGCACTCAGCTGTATTACTTTTCACATCATCTGTAGATTCTCGCATGTAGAATAAAGTGATCCATCTAGATGATCTCACCCAACTATGATTATAAATGGAAAACAATTAGAGCTGTGACTCATTTCAATTTTTATTTCAAAAGCATTCCCTTCACACTTTTCCTGACAGCTGAGAAAGTGGGCTTTGAAGCAAGAAATGCCACCTCCCATCAGACATTCTGAGATTCCTCTCTGACATCGCTGATGCTCTTAGCTAGCTGGGGCAGGGTCGGGGGAGGTCACTGTGGCTGTTACAGTGGCCAAATACACCCTCCCGCCCACTTCCCTCACCAACCAACAGAACACCTCAGCACCTTGGCCTGCCACAAAGAACGGGAGCATTTCTGAAAAGCTTAGGCACCTTGCCACTGCACCCAAGAGTGAGGATGTGCATTCATGAATAATGGAGGCAGCGATGAGTCAAGCAGCATTTTTGCAATCATTAAGCCAATTCCAAGGTGTGCTACTTCATACAATGATTATATGCTAATAGGTTCAGTTGCTTGCTTTGTTTTGATTTCTCAGGATGGACTCTCTCTTACCTGTGGGATAAAAATTTGCAAGGCTCTTCATTTAGCTGTCAGAGAGATAGCTTTTGAGGCCATGATTTATGTCTATCATTGAGGCACCAATTTATTTAGGGCTTTGAAAGCATTTAAGAGGGGAACCATAAAGAATAAGATGCTCCAGATAAAATTAAGTAGATATTCTCCCTTTCATGGAGCTTAATTCCATCTGCTTTGAGCTGGCCTTAGTGAGTGGTGTCGAGTGAAAAAGTATATGGAAAGGACAAAATATGGGATTCCCTTGTGGCTCAGACGCTAAAGAGTCTGCAATGCGGGAGACCTGAGTTCAATGCCTCAGTTGGGAAGATCCCCTGGAGAAGAAAATGGCAACCCACTCCAGTATTCTTGCCTGGAAAATCCCATGGATGGAGGACCCCTGGACTGTAGTCCACGGGGTCGCAAAGAGTTGGACACGACTGAGTGACTTCACCTTTCAAGGAGAAAATGGTAACATTACAGTAGAGAAATTTAGCAAGCCCTACCTTAAACAAGTGATCAAGTTTACTATAATGAAGTATATCATGTGACTATCAATTTACCTTCTGATATGATGTCATGAAGAGAGAACTTTACCTCTGTGGTCTTCCTCCCAAGACCCCAGACTAATCATAAGAAAAATATCAAATAAACTCACATTGAGGGACATTCTACACAATATCTGACCAGTGCTCCTCAAAACTGTCAAGGTTCATCCAAAACAAAGAAAGACTAAGAAACTATTACTGACGAGATGCGATATGAAGGAGACACAAAATACAAATGCAATGTGGTACCCTGCTGGGACTCTCAACAGAAAAAGGACGTTGGTGGAAAATCTGGTCCAATCCAAATAAAGCTTGGAAGTGAGCTAATAACATATTTCTGTTAGTTTCTTAGTTCTGACAAAAGTTCTCCAGAAATATAAGATGTTAACATTAGGGGAAACTGGGTTGAGGGCTACACGGAGACACTCTATCATCTTTGCAGTTTTTCTGTAAATCTATAACTATTCCCAAACAAAAGGTTTATTTAACACCCCACACCAAAAAAAAAAAAAAAAGAAAGAAAGAAAGAAACTGGAGTGGCTGCCCTCTTTTCTATTATTACCTACCCAAGAACACACACGTATCCATTCCTAACTCTGTGTGCACCTACACGTCTAGCAACTGGCTTCTGGCTGAGCATGAAAGTAGGTTAAAAGGATGTAAAGGGAATAGGAAAAATTAGATGATAAGGAGGAAAAATCTACAGAGAAGAAAGGGGGGAGGAGAAGTGGGGAGAAGAAGGTATAAAGATGATGGCACTAAAGGTTTTAAGCTGGTCAGGAGCAAGAAAGCAAAATGAAGTATCAGTGCTACCCATGTAGCACATGGTCCTCACAGGTGTCAATTCACTGCCATCTTATATGTTGAGGGCATTTTGGTCAGAAATGTCAAAGGGTGCAGGAATGATGAGACACACCTCTCTAGCAGGGAGGTGCAAGTGACTAGCCAGAGGCTCACCAATTCCAGCTCCTTTTCCAGGGCTTACACAGAAACTGCATTTCCAGAAACTGCAAGTCCTTGCAGTTCTTACATTAAGACTCAGTTGTGGCCAGTGGCATGTAGATGGGAATAACGTGTGCTACTTCCCAGTCTAGCATCTATAACATCTCACACCATTCACCATTCTCTCTCCTTCTCTCTTGCTCTCTAGAAGCTAAGGCCTCTTAGATGACAAAGCCACATTACAGAAGATGCCCGGATTCCTGAGCTTCTTCTTGGAAGTGGGCAGACTGAAGAGATGTTCAAGCTGCATAGGATGGTGGCCAAATGAGAAATAAGGCCTCACTGTGTTAAGCCACTGAGCTTTGAAGCTTGTCTTGTTTGCTAGAGCAGCCAGTCTATCCTAATACAGAACGTATATACAAATGACCCTGATAACTAAAACATTCTAGGGCAGTGCCAAGTGTGGAAAGGGGAGAGGATAGCATTCGTCTGTGGCATCATAGGATGATAGTTAATAGTCTTGCAGAGTTGGGAACTGAATATTCTAGGTGGATAAATCTAGGAGAGCTACCAAAACAACATAGCAGGGCACGGTCAACAGTCAGGACTGGAATATGGTTCACTTTAGCTGGAACACCATAGGGAAGAATGGAAGTCCTAGGAAATGAGCCAGTGAAAGAGAGTTCATAGCAAGTCCTAAGTAATGCTTTAAAGAGAGATCTTAGGGGCTTAGGGCTTGCAAGCAAGGGTGTGATGGGAGCAAATTTACAGGATCATTCCGATCCAACACGCAGGAGGAGCTGTGTGTGAAAGAAGGCAGGCAGGAAACCCCGTGAGAAGACTCCTTCAGTAGTCCAATGGGGATGGCCTGAACCAGGGAATATGAAAAGGGAAGAGTCCTGAGAGATATTCCAGAGTTGACATCCCATTGGCTGGCAGGAGTTATTCAGCTGTGCCAGACACAGGATCATTGACAGTGATTTATATAACTTAGAAGCACCTCTTTAGCCTCTCTTTTTACCATCCCCATGTGCTAGGCTAAATTCCTCCCATCTAGGGACTACCATATATTTTGCAGCTGTCAAAGACCAACAGTTCTCAGAAAAAGAGATTAAATAGGTTTAACTTGTTACTCAACAAGTAGTTCCCATCTTCCTTTATCCACAGTCCAAGACTCACAATTTAAACAGTAAAAGGCACTTTTTCTCTTTCTTTTTTTATGTCTTACTTTTATCATTTCTCTTTTTCTAGTAAATTCAGATCAACAAATATTTATTGTCTATTCAAAGCAACTGTGCAAAGTGTTAGGGATATACATTTAAATAAGAAAGTGCCTGAAATTAAGTATCTCATAAGTAAGGGGTCAGAAATTCCGACATATGTATAGCAACTTTAATACAAAGTACAATGTCATGTGTGACCCTGGACTACAGGACCTCAAATAGGACACTCATTCTGCCCAGGCAGGATGGAAAGGCAGTGGGGATATCTGACCTGTAAGGAGACAGATACACAGAATACTGCTGAGCTGAGAGATGGGGAGGAGCGTTCTAGGCCATGACCAAAAATATGTCATGGTAAAGGGCTTGCCAAGATTGGGGACAGTAAAGAGTCTAGAATATTCGTCAGGACTTTTGGCAGAAACTGAATTCAAACTGACTTAAGAGAGACAGAGAGACATTAGAGTGGCTCATAAAACCAAGCTTTATCTAGCTTCCAGTGGATCCAGGGTCTCAAGTGATGACTCTGTGCCCACCTCTCTGTGTTCCTCTCTTCTGTGTCAGCTTCGTACCCAGGTAGCCTTATCACCATGGCAGCAACGCAGCCCCTGGAAGGATCAGACACACCCTACCAGCTCCCAGTAATTCCTACAAAACCACAGGTTGGTTCTGATTAGCCCATCTCCAGTCAATCCCCATAGTTGGAGGAATCCTATACTTCTGCCAGTCAGGCATGGGAGATGGCCAACCCAGGAGACTGAAGGTGGGGTCAGCCTCACCCAAGCCAGGTGGGCAGAAGGTAGAGGAACAGAGCTTCCCTAAAGGGAATGAGGCTGGTGTTCTCACAGAAGAAACAGCACATTCTGGGTAGGAAACAAATGTCACTGCAATCGGTATGGCTGAAGAAAAATACAGGGGGGAGGGTTGGCAGGAGTGGTGATGTGGGAGGGTGGGGGAAGAAGAAGGATGAAACAAGGACTTTATTACGGATCATTTTTATGCAAAGGAACATGGATTTCATTCTCCAGGCTACCATTTCTCAACAGTTTTCTCCCACAACATAAATGATAGATGACACCGTCTTGCAGCCATATCTGGGGTTTATTCACAATTTTTCCATGCATTAGCTTTCATTCCACTCTTATTCTCCCATGCTAGACAGAATGATACAGTAAACCTTGTTCTAATTGGTTTTTAAAGAGTAAAACAAAAAGAGAATAAATTATTCACAGACTTCTGCTCTCTAATTATTAGTAGTAACAAATTACTTTGATTCAACAATGTTTCCCAGTGCCTCAGATGAGCACAGATGTTGTAGGCAGTGGGGAGCCACTGAAGATTTTTAAATGTGGGATGGGTCAGATGAGGTGATTCTAAAAGCAAAGAGGCCAGTTGGGAGGCTATTATGGTAGAAAGGTGAGGGGTGCCAAGGACACGAGCCAAACTAATAGCTGGAGAGGATGGAAAAGGAGAAACTAATTATAGAGGTATTGTATAGGATGTAACTACTTATTGAATGGAGAGCAGCAACAGAGGACGCATCAGTTTCACTGACAGCTTCCATCTCATCCATTCTCGCCCCTCTGCCCCTTCAACTTCACTTGCCTCCCAACTATAACATACACACAGAAAAAAGCAAATGATAGGGAGTAGACATGGTGATTCCAATCGATAACAAGCTCTTCCTGTCAGGCTCAAAAAAGTGTTTCTTTATAACTGCTTACTAACTGTACTTTAAAATATAGTAAAATTGTAATTTGCAATAATAATTATTGGTTATTTCATGTGATTATTAATGATTGTGTGGGCACTGTTAATAATACCTATAATTACAGTTGCTAATTATTACAGAATTAGTATTACTAACACCACTCTGGTACTCTTGCTTGGAAAATCCCATGGACGGAGGAGTCTGTTAGGCTGCAATCCATGGGGTCGCTAAGAGTCGGACATGACTGAGCGACTTCACTTTCACTTTTCACTTGCATGCATTGGAGAAGGAAATGGCAACCCACTCCAGTATTCTTGCCTGGAGAATCCCAGGGACAGGGGAGCCCGGTGGGCTGCTGTCTATGGGGTGGCACAGAGTCGGACACAACTGAAGTGACTTAGCAATAGTAATTACTAACAACTCAAAACGATGCTTCATGTTTTATAGCACTTTACCACCTATACACTTTCATTTATCTCTATTTATTTCATTTTAGCAATAATTCAGAAACAAGTATTATTTTTTAATTTATTTATTTATTTTAATTAGAGGCTAATTACTTTACAATATTGTAGTGGTTTTTGCCATACATTGACATGAATCAGCCACGAGTGTACATGTGTTCCCCATCCTGAACCCCCTTCCCACCTCCCTCCCCATCCCATCCCTGTGGGTCATCCCAGTGCACCAACCCTGAGCACCCTGTCTCATGCATTGAACCTGGACTGGTGATCTATTTCACATATGATAATATACATGTTTCAATGCTATTCTCTCAAATCATCCCACCCTCACCCTCTCCCACAGAGTCCAGAAGACTATTCTTTACATCTGTGTCTCCTTTGCTGTCTCACATAAAGGGTCATTGTTACCATCTTTCTAAATTCCATATATATGCATTAATATACTGTATTGGTGTTTTTCTTTCTGACTTACTTCACTCTGTATAATAGGCTCCAGAGAAACAAGTTTTATTGATCTAATTTTCACCAGCTTAGCAGAATGACAATAGATAAGCAGCAGGGGCAGGGTTTAAACTCCAGATTTATGACTCCTAGGACCGTGATTTTTCCTCTTGGGCAGTAACAATTAATAATTAAAAAAAAAAAAAGTTCTCAGTCTGAGAACTGCATCAACATTTAACTTTAGATTTTAAGCTACTTACATTTTCCCAAAAAGAAAATTTAAATCAGGAGGAATGCAGTATAGGTAGTTTGGGGAAAGTAGAAGCTAATACTCAGCCCTAAGGGCAGAAGGCATATGGCTGCCAGGTGGTTTGGTCTTAAGGATCCAACAAGAATCCTGTCTCAAAGTTACTCCATCACTAGAGCACCACAAGACTATTCCCAAAACTATCTGCCTATATTTCTGTTACAGCCCTAATCCAGAATGCCCCAGAAAACATGCTTTAAAGAGTATGTGTTTTCTATTGCCCCCTAGGGGATCAGGATGATATTTCAGGATACCTGAACAGAGCTCAGGCTAAGTTAAAAAACCCTGCGGCTTCCAGATAAGGCAGAGTGAAGTTAATAACATTTTTTAAGTCCGTTATACTTCCTAATAACATGCCCCAAACCCTCTGACCACTACACTTTCGTGAAAGTTGATGCCTCTTACTGAAATTTGCTCTTTCTTAATAAAACCTAACCTTAAAAATAGCCACATAGCTTGCCTTAAAGGCTCAAAGGACAGTGTTCCAAAAAGCTTTGCTGAACCCCCTGCTGGTGCAATGATTCTCTCCTCCAACTCCAGAATTCCCAGAGCATTTTGCACCTTTGTGCAGCCTACTCTAGAGCACACACTGTGACTCACACATCTCTACTTACACCGATGCTGCCAATAGAAACATAAACCAACCCACATGCCTAATTTTCCAATAGCCACATTTTAGTAACTAAAAAGGAAGTAGGTGAATTAACAATATATTTTATTTAACAAATATATCCATTAAATATATATAAAAATATTATTTTAATGTAATCAATATTAAAATTATCAATTATTTTACTTTTTTATATATATCAAATCTTAGAAATTAGTGTATAGTTTACTCTTGGGGTTTTCCTGGTGGCTCAGATGGTAAAGAATCTGCCTGCAATGCAGGAGATCCCAGTTCAATCCCTGGGTTGAGAAGATCCCCTGGAGAAGGGAATGGCATCCCACTCCAGTATTCTTGCCTGGAGAATTCCATGGACAGAGGAGCCCGGCAGGCTACAGTCCATGGAGTCGCAGAGTCGGACACGACTGAGTGACCAACATTTTCACTTTTCACTTTACTCTTACAGCATATTTCAATTAGGAAGCTAACTTTTCACTGGAAAACTTGATTGTATTTAGATTTCATACAATGTATAGTTTAAAATGCAGATTAACACACTCAAGTTGTTCCAGACATAATTCTCAATGGAAAACATGAAGAGTTTCCCAATAACTCAGTTATTGAACAATCTCTTTTGTCAAGCTTACATTTAAATTCATTAAAATTAAATACCGTTAAAAATGTAGCTCCTCAGTGGCACTAGCCACATGTAGGAAATGGCCACCACATTGGACAGCACAGCATCTGTTGTCGTTTAGTTGCTAAGTCATGCCTGATTCTTTTGTGACCCCATGAACTCCAGCCCGCCAGGCTCCTCTGTCCATGAGATTTCCTAGGCAAGAATACTGGAATGGGTTGTCATTTCCTTCTCCAGGGGATCTTCTTGACCCAGAGATGGAACCTGCATCTCCTATGTTGAAGGCAGTTATTATGAATTAAAGAATAACTGCCCAGGATCAAATAAAAATAAATTTTTAAAGGTGGAAAGGTCTCATTCATAAAGTCCTTTGTACTACTAGATTACAAACTCATCAATAGCTTACTGGGTTTTATTCCTCACTGTATGCCCAGCATTCAGGTCACTGCCCTACACATAGTAGTCACTCCATAAATGTCTGTTGAGGAAACGAATGAATGAATGGTTCCCCTTCGTGTCACCCACGGTATCAAGCAGAACACTCTGCAAGTATGACAATAATTTTACCTCTTATTTACATAATGTTACTCAGTTTACTATGCTCATCAGCTATTCATCTTCACAAATACCCACTGAGAAAGATACTATGTTCACTTCTCAGACGGAAAACAAAATTAAAACAAAATTCAGAGAGCTTAGTCTCTGTGTATAAGGTCACTTAGTAAAGGGCAGAGCCAGATTTTGAACCTAGATTTTCTGACACTCAATTAAAGCTCCTTCAAACTGACAGCTGCTCTTTAATGATCAACAAATGTTATAGAATTGAATTCACTGCAGAGAGCACAAAGTACAGTACAGGCAGAAAAGTTTTCTCCCCATGCCTGTATCAATAGATAATATGAATATCAAAATTACATAGATCCTGTGTGTCAATTAGGGGAAGATATGGTTGCTTCATAAGAGTTAAGCCACAGCATTTTAAGACCAAAGAGATTACAGTTAATACCTGTTTGATAAGAAAATGCCAAGTGAAAGGATTAGAGCAGTGCTGAGAGAAGAATATCAAAGTCACTGACAGCCAGAACACCTCTTAGAACACACTGTTCATCTGAGTTGTCCCACACATCTGCCTAGGGTATGAAAATCTAACCCAAGTAAATGATCCTAAATCCACAACAATTTAACACAAAGATGTCCCTCATAGCACTGAGTACATTAAATTTGCAAAACACTAGAAAAACTTCAAATATCAACAATGGTTTCCTAAATTATGGTACCACCACTAAGTAACAACATTTCAAAGTTTTTGATGCTCATGAAAGTTTAAACATGGAAAAATGTTGGGTAGGTTATAATGTTAAATCTTAGAACATGACACTGTGTGATTAAAGAAGTTAAACATATTCATAGAAGAAATCAAATTTTAACAATTTGAAAAGAAAGAAAAATGAATAGCATTTTCCTCTTTTCCCTTTTCTATAAGCATAGATCACAGAAACATTAAAGAAAAAAAAAAAAACTTCTTTTAAACAAACAGGCAAGCACAGCTCAATTCCCCCTTGCCCATTTGCCTACCATGGATAATGAAGCTTAAGTAAAGGAAAAGCTTCTTCTACTTTTTGTTTGGAACATGGGCTTCCATTTGGAATCAAGGAGATAATCCTTTTCTCTGAGTTGTCGGTCTAAGCTATTGGGTGGGTCAAGAACTTTGAAAGGATGTGACAACTGCTGGGCCACAGTCTAACTTGATGCCCAAGGTCAGGTAGCTCTGCAGAACTGAGTCCAAGCCACAGATACACTCAATTGTCACAGCAGAGCTGCTCACATTCCCAAAGTACTCTGGCTGGCTGCCAGCAGACCCACCTCCCACCGGGCCACATCATTGTGGGGCTGCCTTGTATACCTTGGGAGGTGGATGATCACCTGTATCCTCAGTGATTAAGAGACTGGAACAGGAAATGCCCTTGCAGCAAGCCAGAAGCTGGCAAAGACCACGCCCAATCCCTACAAGGCTTCCCTCTGGCCTTGTCTATGAAATAGACCATCCATCTTCTAAGTTTGATAGGGTTTCCCCAGGAGGAGCAATGGCTAAAATGCAGAAGGATCCTCGCCAAGGTGATCAAATCTCACATCCTGCGGATGGGCATCCAGAGGGACGGGCAGAACCATTCAGATTCAACTGAAAGGTTAAGCTTAGTACAGTGATTAATCACTTGGATTCTGGAGACAGAACTGAGATTCAAAATCCAACTCTACCACTTGAGAGCTAAGTGATCTTGGACTAGTTATTTAACTACATTTCAGTATTCCCATCTGTAAAATGAGCAATACTGGTAGTAGTACCTATCTCAAAAGATTATCATAAGGATTAAAAGAACACTTAGAATAGGGCCAAGTCCTTAGTGAGAACCATGAAAGGTCAAGGTTTCCTTCATTTGCAGTATTGGTTAATCATCTCCTAGTATCAGTGGACAAACATCTGTACTTTATCAAGCACTGTGCTGAGCTTTACAGACTGTACTGTATTTAATCCTCACCATAGCCACGAAGTATAACTGTGATCATTTCCATTCTACACATGAGGAAACTAATGTTGGGGCTGGGGGTTAGGGTTGGGATTAAGTAGTTTGCCTGTGTGACATATGCCAGAGGCCCCAGTGAACCCAGGTCTCTTGGGATCCAAAAACAAAGGGCCTTCCCAGGTGAGGCTCAGATGTAGAGTAAATGTATTTTAGAGAAATCAGTATGTCTGTATCATACTTACCCGTTAAGGTTTATTTACTCTGTTAAGTGTTCTTTCTTTGGTGTGGGTTCTGCTCTACTCTATGTACATCATTCACACAAGATTTTATCTTCCTTCTCCTCTCCTCTCCTCTTCTCTTCTCCTTCTCCTCTCCTCTTCAACTCCTCCCCCCAGGAACAACTTCTGACTCTAGTCTCTGTGCTCCTGTTTCCAGATAGGGTTAGGGAGTGGGGTGGAAAGCACACAGGCTTTGGGGCCAAAGGTTTAATTTTGGCTCTGCTCCTTCTCAGTTGTGTGCCCCTGGGCAAGTGATTTGATTCCTCTGAATCTCACTTTGCTTGTATGGGCTTCCCTGGTGGTTCAGACAGTAAAGAGTCCACCTGCAATGCAGGAGACTTGGGTTGGACCCCTGGGTTGGGAAGATCCCCTGGAGGAGGGAATGGCAACCCACTCCAGCATTCTTGCCCGGAGAATCCCATGGACAGAGAAGCCTGGAAGGCTACAGCCCATGGAGTCGCATAGAGTCGGACATGACTGAACAACTAACACACACTTTGCTTGTATGTAAGAGAGAGATGATATTGACATCTACCAGGAGCCGATCAAAAAGTGACTGCACTACTCCTGTGAGTACTATGTCATCAAAAGACACAAAAGTCATCAGCAGTAGCCCTGTATGACTTCAATGAAAGGACAAGGCATCTTGAAAAAAATAGTAATAATGGTCAATTCAAAGTTGTTAGATAAGAGCACCATCCCACTCAATCTAAGGATTGGAATTGCTGGAAGAAGTCCCACTGAAAGGGGGACCCAGGGCTCCTCTTCTGGTGCAGTTCATTAAGCAAGGAGTCTGAACCTCACTTTGCTTGTATGGGCTTGCCTGGTGGCTCAGACAGTAGAGTCAGCCTGCAATGCAAGAGAGCCAGTGTTTCCATTTCTAGTTGCCCACCCTTAGGGATACAGTTTAAAATATGGGAATTTCTAGGTGCATGAGAATTTTTACCAAAGCATTCCTGTAAAGAATGAGAAACTTTGAGACAACCTAAACATCCAACATATATTCACACACACACGCATGTGCATGCACATTATGTGGCAAATTAGGAAAATGCTTAAAATATTCAGTGAAAAAAATTAGGATATGAAACTGTATCCACACTATAATTATGACAATAAGAAGAAGGCTTAGTTATAAAGACTTCAGGAAGTATGCCAAAATGACAGCAGGGATTGTATTCAGGTTTTGTTTTTTTTTTCTTTTACCCTTCATCAAATGTTCAACAAGGTAAGTATATTCTTTTTATGACAAAACTTCATCCTACAAAAGACGAATAAAGGACTGGTGACTAAGACAAGGTCCCACAGTGAGTTTACTCAGAAGAAGGTGAAAACACATCAGCCACTGAAACCACAGCAAAAGTAGTCAGTGCCCAGCAGCCTTCTGAAAACTTCCACCCATCACATTCCCCAGAGAAAACACACATGTCGCCTGCATTCTGTTAAACTGGCTTTTGGAGAAACACAACATAAGGGACATTTGGTGACACTTCAGTTATCTAAAATGGCATGGACATATGGCATCTCAAGGGGTGGGAGGGCTCCTTCAGTGATGATTCCAGAACTCCAGACATCCACTCCAGATACTATAATACTAAATACTATAAGGATAAGGGGCAAAGTCTGCCTGGCAACCATGGTCAGAAAAGGCCCTGATGCTCATTAGAAAATGGTGCCCTGTGGAAGCAGCATACGCCAAGGCAACGTGGACGTAGGAGAAGGCTGAAGGCAGAGAGGGCCGAAGGCAGAGGGGGCCGAAGGAGAGCCCACCGTGCAGGCAGCACAGTGGTCCCCAGGCCTCCACAGAACCAAAGACGCTTTCAAACCACACAGCTCTCCTGGCCCCACCCCAGGGGTGCTAGTTTAATCAGCCATGAGTATACTGTGCGGCTTGGATAAAGAACCACTGAAATAGAAAGTAGATCATAAATCTGAAGAGAACAGAGATTACCAAGTGCAGTAAAAGACAAAGTTTTCAACTGGGAGACAATGAATCTACAGCACACAGGGAATTCATCTGTGGCTGCTCCTGATGCCACGGATGTCGTTCATTAGAAAGGGGAAATCATTTTAGAATTTGTCTGGTTTACTTTAACTTAGATCTCTCTCACACACACATACACCCACCCCTCAAAAAGTTGAGCTTGAGTCAAATAACTGAATTCTCGGTATTAAAGGACACATCTAGTGATTGATAATTTATAATTTAGACTACAATTAATTGAGATTTGGGACTACATTAAATGTTTTTTTATCTTTTTTTAAATGATTGTAGACACATAATAAGTTGCAAAAACAGTGCAGAGTGTTCCCATGTACCTGTCACCCAGCTTCCACTAATGATAACATCTTACACAACCATAGTGTGTTATCAAAGTCAGGAGGCTGACATGGACACAGTACAGTTACCTAAACTACAACCTTACTCAGATTTCACTAGTTGTTATGCTAAGTGTTTTTCCATACACTTTTCTTATTTCATCCTCCCATCACTACTGTTTCAATTTTGCAGAAAGAAAACTGAGGCCAAGAGAAGTCGAGTAACCTTCCCAAGGAGGTAAGTGACAGAATTGGGAGAGAAACGCAGTTTTGCCTGATTCTAAATCCCAGTTCTAAGCCATTTGCCTCTACCAGGCCCCTGTACCAGGTTCATGGCCACCATGGTTCACTTGCCAGAGACAGAGCTCTGGCAAGACTGCAGGGGGATGCTGGTGACAAGCTCACAGAAGAGGCCTATGGATAACAAGCATATGAGCTTACAGCCAGGAGAGCAGTGAGTCTTAAGCTTTCCAGTTCTCTGGCCCAGCAGCTAAAGTTGCATTTTCAGGCTGAGCTATGTACTACAGGAGGCAGGGACAGGCAGGGAATGAAGCCCAAGCAGGCCAGTTGGTGATGCAGTAAGAGTCAACCCCAGGCGTGAGGAAACGGCAGGAAATGAAGAGAGTAGGCTGATGCTGGCACTTCACTGGGAAGTAGGCAAGAAGCAGGAGCCCAGCTGAAAGCAAATCCACACCAGCAATAAAACCAGAGAACCCAGACCCACTCCATGCTAGACCAGGGAGGCAGTGTGGTCTAGCGGTTATATGTGGGTTCTGGAGCCAGAACGTATGGCTCTGAATCCCACCCAGACCTACCAATTGGTGGGATGACCTTCAGCAAGTTAACTTCTTTACATCTCAGTTGCTTCATCTGTAAAACTAAAGCAATAAAAATTATAAAATCTCCCAGGGTTGTTGGGAAAATTGAATAGACAGCATGTAAAGCAGTGGAAAACTGCTTGGCACAAAAATCTTCAGTCAGGTTAGCTACTGTTATTACACACAATGGGACTAGACAAGAATTAAGAGGAAAATGATAGAAACTTAAGAGAGGGCGAGGTGCCTCAAAAGTGCCTGGTGTCAGAGTAGCTTTTCAGCACTGAAGGACACACCTGAGGGACAACCAGATAACATGAACATCTTCACACAACACAGGGCCTACAGCGAACTGCACATTACCTACTGCTATAGAGCACTTGCTGATAGCAGACACAGTAACACTGCTTGACAAGCACGGCCCCCTTGACTTCTCACATGTACCCCTGGAAGAAACAATTTAATTCCTTTAAACAGATGAGGAAATTGACGCTCAGCTTAATTGTCTGCTCAAGGTCACAGAGCAGATGAGGGATGGAGCTGGGATTAAAATCGGAGCTCAGGCATTCCCACTATACCCATCAGTGATAAGATGCAGGCAACTCTTCGGACCATGGGGTTTGAAATAGATATCAGACTCTGGGCTACAAAAGCTGAAAGCAAGGAGCAGCACAACATGGCAGAAAGAGGGGGAGAGAAAAGACCTGGAGACTAGTTAGAAGTCCAGACAATACATTCAAACTCCTTTCTATGGCTAAGTAATGCCTCCCCCAACACACTCTATGTCACTGTCAGTTCAGTTCAGACGATAACTCATGTCCGACTCTTTGCGACCTGTGGACTGCAGCATGTCCATCGAGTCAGTGATGCCATCCAACCGTCTCATCCTCTGTCATCCCCTTCTCCTCCTGCCTTCAGTCTTTCCCAGAATCAAGGTCTTTTCCAATGAGTCAGTTCTTCACATCAGGTGGCCAAAGTATTGGAGCTTCAGCTTCAGCATCAGTCCTTCCAATGAACACCCAGGACTGATTTCCTTTAGGATGGACTGGTTGGATCTCCTTGGTGTCCAAGGGACTCTCAAGAGTCTTCTCCAACGCCACAGTTTAAAAGCATAAATTCTTTGGCACTCAGCTTTCTTTATGGTCCAACTCTCACATCCATACATGACTACTGGAAAAACCATAGATTTGACTAGATGGACCTTTGTCGGCAAAGAAATGTTTCTGCTTTTTAATATACTGTCTAGGTTGGTCACAGCTTTTCTTCCAAGGAGCAAGCATCTTTTAATTTCATGGCTGCAGTCACCATCTGCAGTGATTTTGAAGCCCAAGAAAATAAAGTCTGTCATTGTTTCCATTGTTTCCCCCTCTATTTGCCATGAAGTGTAAAACTTGGCTTAAAACTCAACATCCAAAAAACTAAGATCATGGCATTTGGTCCTCTCACTTCATGGAAAATTGATGGGAAAACAATGCCACTCTCACCACGCTGCAATTTCTTATAATTCCAGTGGCACCAACAGATTCAGGTCAAAATACAGCCTTCCATCAGATGAAAGGACCCCATGGAATCCCTACTGGCAGGACAGGGGATAAGAGCTTGGATTTGCTGATACACTTCTTTACATTCCAAGTCAAACTTATTTCTGCCTATTAGGGTTGATGCATTTAGACTAAAGGACTACCCATACCAACCCCCTTTGTATCCTTTCTCTCACAAACAGCCCCCCTGGGGTCCAGGTAGGATGAAGATATAATGGCTCATACAACATTAGATGGAAGAAAAATCCAGAGTCCATATTGATACTACAATACAGAAAAGGAGCAAGGAAGGAGGAAGGGGAAACTCTTATTTATCATCAAATGCCATTTAATAAGTAGAGAATAATAGAGTCAGATATTATCATTGATTCAGGCAAGAAACATCAAGTGATGCTAAAACCATTGCATAAAGGTTTTTTAAGAAAGAGATCATTGCACTTCCCTGGTGGTGCACTGGATAAGAATCCACCTGCCAATGCAGGGGACATGGGTTCCACCCCTGGTCGACCCCTGATCCGGGAAGACTCCACATGCCACAGAGCAATTAAGCTCATGCACCGCAAGTACTGAGCTCTCCCTCTAGAGTCCACATGCTGCACCTACTGAAGCGCACAAGCCTAGAGCCTGTGCTCTACAACAAGAGAAGCCACGCAATGAGAAGCCCGTGCACCACAACAGAGTCGCCCCTTCTTGCTGCAACTAGAGAAAGCCCTCACACAGCAGCAAAGACCCAGAGCAACCAAAAAGTAATTAATTGATAAAATAAAGCGATCATCTACATCATCTCAAAGTTATCTCCTCACAGATAACTTATTACCTACAAAGGGCAGACTGGCACCTTTACTGTGGACATGTTGGGGCAAACAATGAAATAATCCAAGTTAACATCACCAGTAATGGGACAATTGACAATCCTCTTCCTATTGCTGCACCAGGGGCACAACATCTACGTCACTTATGTAGTAGTCCTGTCACCATGGATAACCCGAATCATATCACAAGGCAACGATCAGACAATCCCAAATGGAGGAACATTCTGCAGTGCAAAACACACGAGCCACTTGCTTCGAGATGTTAATGCCATGAAAGACAAAGACTAGAAAACGGCTTCAAATTAAATGAAACTCAAGAGTCATGACAATCAACGTAACGTGCTTCAGGAAAGTGTTCTAGATGAGAAAAATGACTGCCATAAAAGACATTATTGGAACATTTGGTGAAATCTGAATGTGAGCTGTCCTGAATTTGGTAATTACACTGTGTAAGTAAATGGTCTCATTCTTAAGTAATACAAGCTGAGGCAGAAAGGCCACAATGTCTACACATTAGGGTTAAAAGATTCAGAAAAAACAAAGTTAAATAGATGATAGACTGATTAGATAGCAAGCAAGCAAGTGACTCTAGGTGGAAAATAGACAGCTGTTCATTTTCCTATTTTTAAAACTTCTCTGAAGGTTTAAAAATTATCAAAAATCATTTTTGAAAAACAATATATTTAATAGGTACCTACCAGTTGGCTTAGAGCTAGACACAAAAGCCCAATTCAGTGCTACCCATGGAAACCTAATGACAAAGAAAACTCAACCCTGACATGGCCAGACATGGTCAAAGATAATAATTAGCAGAACAGTGAAGAAACACAAAATTTAATAAATGTAATTCAGCTCCCTTCATATATCCCTTTTCTAATTCTCAATCTGGATCATTTTCAAACAATGAAACTGATGAACAGATGAGGTTTTGGATCTGTAATCCAAGTTTGCTATTTGATTCATATCTTCCTATTTCTAACTTTGTAGAGTGTGCACAAGTTACACTCTTGGACAGTTTTCAGTGTGCCTGCCTTCAAACACTTGACCCCATCACCTGAGCTGGAATCATTACCTCTTCCAAAGGAAGACAAGCATGCTGCAGCTCTTGTTCAAATAACCATCCTTCCCCAACCAAGCTGGCCTCTGGAGTCTAATTCATCTTAGCAAATTCACCTCTAGCTGTACTTAACAGTAATCAATAAATGGGAACAGCTAGACTACAGTTTTGGGGATGTCTAATCAATAACCATTAGCTACTACTGCATTTACAAGTAATAGAAAAAACTGGTCCCTGTTCATACCCATGAGGGAAAACATATTTTCAAAAGTTTCTTCTCCAGGTTTTCCATGCCCTTTCTCCATAGGTGTTTAAATCCCATGTTGTTTTCCAGCTCCATTATTCCAGCCCCATTATTCCGCCTCTGCTGCAGGACAGGAAACATCAGCTTTGATGTGCTATGTAAAGAGGACCAAGGCATGAAAATATAAATCCTAACATTGTAATTTAATCAGAAAAAAAATGCTGTTTTCTTTATGCTTCCCCAAAGATCTCCAAAGCCTCCAAAGATCTCTGCCTGGAATAAAACTGAACCTTCTTCTGATGGTAAACAATGCCCTGCCATATTTGGCCTCAGCTTTGTTTCCAGGCTGGCCTGTTTCATGGTTACACCAAGTGCCATTCAACACAGTCACTGATCCCTGCGAAGTCCAGGGGTTCAGTACGGGTTCAGTTCACCTCGTGTGGTTCTAGCACTAGGCATGGGATATGACTGCATAACATGCACTGAACACTTGAATGGGAAGACAGCATCTATTACGAGAGTCAACGAGAAGGAAATCTTCCCCCTCCTGCTAGCAAGGGCAGAAACCCTGTCCTAAGGCTGAAAATGGGAACAAAAATTTCTACTGAGTAAAACATACAGTCACATTATTGTGAAGTTCATAATGTAAGCCAAGGTTCCCCCACTCCGAAGACAGGGACCAATCACCAATCAAGGGATATCCAGACATGCATTACTTCAGGGCACAGTTTCAAAGGGTTTTGCTTTGTTTTCACTTAGGGAACTTTAATTTTACCACAGAAAAATTAGGTAAAGTCATTCATCATTGAAAGTTTGTAAGGCATAACATATGGTGCTTCTGAGGTAGTTCCCAGGGTGGGGGCCCATATCAGTTAGGCCAATCTGTCTCTTTACCTCATCTGCCATCAAGACTTAGCCCAAGGCCTGGTCCCAGGGAAGAGGGGGGTTATAACGTAAGAGATGCAGGGAGCCAGAGGCCCAGTTTTTCATACTTGAGGGGGTTATAGGGAGAAGGGAAACCAAGGCAGACAAGGCAGGGATGAGACTTCATCTTCTCTTTCTAGAGGGACATCCACCCATTAAGCAGAAGGTCCACATTTGTGGCCAGTAAAGTCAGGTAGAGGAAGACTGGATTTTAGTTTCCCAAATTGTCTCTTGGGTTCTATGTGGTTTGGACAGGCCCCAGAGGTCCCCACAAGCTCCTGAGGCCAAATCTCAGAAGTTACCTGAAATAATGACTGGGAAGTTAGCTCATGAGGTTGACATGGGGCCCAAGTAGCCAAGGACTAAATGCCAGACAATCTGACCCTGAAGCACCTGAGTATCATGACCAGACCTCAATGGGATACAAAGCGCTGCCAGAGACAGAGGCCTTCCTTCATTTAGAGAGAACTTCAGGGACTCCCTGCACACTTCAGGTCTCTGTGTGACCTATGACAGAAGTTCCTGTTGCTCATCAGGAAGCATGGGAGGCTGACCCAGACTGCACGTGGGCAGAGCAATGGAGACGGAGACTCCAGGAGGATCCCAGCCCCTCCCCCACCAAACAGTTCTGAAGACACCTCTCCCCACTACTCCTCTCAGTGGGATTATCCTAGGATGACTGACTTACACTTTGCTAAATGTGCTTCCAAAGGTTATTTTGATTTAGGCATAGACTGAGAGGTTGAGAACACCCAGATGAGCACCATTTGTGTCAATGAAAACCTGGCTTCCCAATAGCCTGATGAGAAAGTGTCTGGCTTGAAAAAGGATGTGCTGTCAAGCGGAAGTTAGCCCTGGAAACTGGTCCACTGGCTGGCAAACCATCTATACAATGTCCAACATTCTTCAGCATCTCCTTGTACAAATGAAACAATTATATTTGGGGTATAATTTTAAATGCTCCCTTCTTATGCTGGAGTTTCTTTAGTTAATCTCAATGTTTTAACAAAGTTCCTAGTGAGCAATAAAAACACAAAACACTAGAAAAAAAATTGTGGCCTACCCCACATTCATCTCACTACTAGAGCCCATGGGGAAGATATAAAATCAAGTAGAGAAACTGGCCCAGGATTTCTAGGCCAGTAGCCTGGAAGCTGTGTCCACAGCACAGAGCGGGCAGTGGTGGGCCAGTTGAGGATCACAGCATAGTGGGAGACTGCATCAGCCAGGGCCCTCGAAGAAGCAAGTACCAAGGAAGGATTAGATATGCAAAGAACTTATCAGGGGGAAACATTTGAAAGAGAAAATGGGCAGCCAGCCAGAGAGGTAGGGAAAGGCGAGATGCAGATCTGACTCCCAGTGAAGTAGAGAAGGAGATAGGCTGGGTGGCAGCCTCTTAGATCACAGTGCAATTCTAAAGAAAGTTCACAGAGGTCACTGGGGAGCTCTCAAGCAGATGCCCCTGTCAGAGGAGACCCATGTCTCCCAAGAATGGTCACCCTTAGGACCCCAGGCACTCTCAGTCATTGGCTGAAAGTGCCCTTGAAAACACAGACGGAACCATCACAGGGACAAATATCCTCATGCAGAAGCCAGGGCCATGGGTGAAGCATGTTCCCGGTGGTCAGAGATGGGAAAGGTGCATTCATAACGCCACCACAGAGACAAACTCCCACTTTCCCAAAATACCAATGGAAAGACTAGGGAGAATGCAGATGGAAGTGTCTACATAATATATGCTTTGTCAATTTCCAACACTGAAAAAATTGTCTATAAAAACTCGCTTATAAAGAAAAGCCTAAATATCAATATTTCCCCTGTGGGAAGCCAAAGTTACAACAGAAACTCTACTGAGTTAAAAAAAAAAATCAGAATTCATCCTTTCTTTTTTCCCCTTTACAGACTTGAGCAGGAGTCTACTGCTTAGGATTAGTGAAGATTAGAGAAGAAAAATGTCAACTCCCAGGAGGCAGCACAAGTCACAGAAGTTAGGGTCCCCGAAGTTCCCAGTGGGTGACCAACATATGGTTATAGAGAAAGACATGTGAGCAGACTTCCTATGAGCTAATTGGGAATTGTAACCCATGACTCATCCCAGGGTGGGGTCCAAAGCTACAGGGGATGCTACCCCGTGCCACACTGTATCATCAGCCAGATTGCACATTTCCTGAAAGTAATCAAGTCAGAAACTGGCTTCTTGGCCACAGCCCCTGGTGGAAAAATGACTGCCAAAAGCCAAAATGAGGATGAGTTCAAAAATGTAATTCTGCAATGAAAGCATAATCCATTAAATGGGACCTGACAAGAACTTAATCTCATCTGCGGCCAAGGGTGTTGGCTCAATGTAATTCTGCTCTCTGGAACATATTCTCAATAAGCTATGTATAGAATCAGGAACAGTTTTGCCAGAACCCAGATAAGTCCATTCAACGTGGGAACAGAAGCTCATCAAACCCCCAGTGATTCTCCAGGGAGTGAACATGCTCTTCTTCCAAATGCAAAATTCCCAAAACCTGGCAACTGTGCCTGTGTTGAGTCACATAATTTAAGGTAAGCACTAATAACTGAAATGGCCAATGCACTGGTTGGCTTCAGAATTTCCACTACTGCCCACAAAGGCAAGACCAGTGGCTGGTCTTGCTCACAAAGTACCTACTAGGCTCATATTCCCAGCCTGGGGCTCACTGCAGAGCCCAGTCACAGAAGAAGGGGTCAAGGTGTGGAGGATCAATCCACTCCTAAAGAGAGTTTTGAAACCTGGGAGAGAGAAGGAATTAGGGTCTGTCTTATTCATCATTTACTTAATACCAGCTATAGGGCCCAAGGCCATTATGTTGTTATTTCACTGTTTCATTTGTAAAATAAGGCAACTGAGAATCAAAACCATAACTCAAATCACACAGTTTAGAAGACAGTGTGCAAATTCGTGCCTGTGGTATTCCAAAGCCCATGACTCACTCCTCAGAGGGTGGTCCTTGGACCATCACATTACTTGGGAGCTTGTTAGATTCACAGGCTACAACCCAGATCTAATGAATGTGGATCTGCATTTAATAGGATCCCTCAAGGAATTTGGACACAAAGTTTGCCTTAAAGGGCTCCTACCCAAGAATAAGTGGATTAAAAATATAAATTTGGACTAGAAAAAGGATTTAGTGCAATAGAACAGGGTCAGTCTCATAGGATAAGCCTCACTACATATCTAAATTGCACACCCAAATTAGTAGAGCCAATCATGCCATCTTTATTTCACCACGAGCAAACCCAGGAGCAGGAAAGTCAAGGTGGCGTGGTGGTAGTGGAACACACTGGAGAGGGTAAGGCTTTGGAACCAGGCAGACTGGACTGAAATTCCCAGCTCTGCCTCCTGCTGGATGGCTCTGGGTAAGCTGACTGACCTCTCTAGGACTCAGTTTCGTGACCTGTACAACTGGGATAGCGCTACTTATCTTGTTTGTATTTGAGAAGATTAAATGAGCAAACAAATGGACGGTTCCTAGACACAGTCGATGCTCAATAAACATGGGTTTCCTTGATTTTCAGTACAATCTGGACCAGGTCCCACCTTGGCAAACGTGCACACTAGAAGCTGGGGAGAAAAGGAAGCTCAGCAGCCAGCTCTTTCCTGTTCTCTTGGGTCCTCTAGTGGTAATTCCTGAGGTTCCTGTCACTAATCAGACTGGCTGGAGCAGTCTGTCTTCCTTAAGCTCCAGTTTCAGCATATTCTCTCATCTCTTTTAAGAAAACCCTGAGTAGAACAAGGTTCAAAGGAATAAGAGGTGAGGAACAAGGAAGACAGGCATCTGAGGTACAGTTCCCAGGACTGTCTACTTCCCAAACAATGAAGTCTTTTTATTTAGTTACGGTTCCTGCTTTCTTCTTTTCATAAGTCTCAGTCTTAAAAGCAGACTTTTCATGCCAGAGGCTTCATGAGCTTTCAGAGCCCACAGTGTCTGCACCTGGAGCCACAAAACCCAAGTCTGATATAATTCACATGGTGTGTATCACTCAAAGGCGTGGAGGAGCAGGAGACGGCCGCCAACCACTGCCTGCAGGTGTGTCCCGAGCTGCTGCCTGGGGAGGATGCCCCCACCTACCACATACACTCATTACAGAGGCTGATGGAAGAGGTGCCCTTGGGACAGAGCATCTCCTGTAGGAGGAAGTAGCTGAGCGTCAGGGTCCCAATAAGGGTCCCTTGGTCTGATTCCCACAGGAACAACTCCAGCACTGATAAAGAGGCATTTCCTTGCCCAGGGAGAAAAAAAAATGACCATATTTTGTGGCCCCAAATTTCCAAATGCCCTCCATGTGTGATGAAGGAGAAAGAGAAGACAGCAAGCTAAGTTACCCCTTACCCCGTGTTGCTCAGTAGTAACGCTCCTGCAGGGAAGCTATGAGGGCAGATGATGCCAACTCATGAGAATCACATGCTCCTCCACAGTAAACACAACTCTGCAGAACTGCAAAGGGCAGGATGTTCACAGTCACATGCCTGGATCCCTTAACTGGGTGTGGGGTTGTGTATAAGTGTGTCCAAAGCACACACACACACATACACACAAGGCATGGTGGTTGAGAGGCTCTGAATTTCAGAGTCAGAAAAAAGAACCCAACACCTCAATCTCAGCAAAGGAATGACTACACTTAAGTTATCTTAGGGTTGAGAGCACTGATCACAGATGCACCCCTGAAGTTTAGGAGTATAACACACCAGTCTTCCTAGATTTCCCAGACTCACTAACATTGGAGTCAGCAATTCTCACTTTTTTCACTCCTGGAGTAAATGGTGAGGTAGGGGAACACACAGGGATATATTCCTATCAGCATTATTTACAATCCAGCTATCACTCACTCCTTCTCTGAACTCTAAAGGCATACAGAAAACAAGCAGCATTATTACAAGGGCAACCTTGATCCTGCTCAAATTTATTTCTCGATAAGCAAGCTGTTCCCATCTTTGGCTTATAATAATTTATCTGCAACAAATCTCACAACTGACATGACTACCACAGTTAAGGACTACTACATTAGAGAATACTTACCCTCTAACATGGCTGTTGGAATCAACTATCTTCCTTGAAACAAAGGATGGTTCCAGGATAGCACAGAGTTGCATTAAGGAGACCAATAAATGAATAACAAATGCCAATACCTTTCTGGCTCCCACTGCTGTACAACTGGCATATCTACACCTGCTGTGTAAATAAGCCTACCCACCAAAAGTACTACACCAAACACTACACCAACCACACCAAAGCACTACAAGGAACCCGAAGTAAATCTTGATCTTAACAAACTTATAACTTAATCTCTTTCTGGAACTGAGACCTTGGCACATAATATAACTAGTGGATCAAAAGAAGTTCATGGCCAGTTTCATGGCCAGTACAGTTTCTCTATTAAAGAGCACAGAGGGAATGCAAAGAGAAGGGATGATGGTAATGGAGTTGGGTTAGCAAATAAGATGTTCTCTTCATGAGAGCAACTCTTCAGCCATTCATTGAAGAAGACCATGAACCTGGTTTGGGGTGGAAGGCATAGCTACCAGAAGACAGAATACATAGGGGCTGACTGCACCAGAGATGCTTGGAGACGGGAACACACAGACCACGAGAGCCATTCACCCTCCCCTCTTCCCTCACAGTCACTTGCAGAGAATTGCAGGTTCATTCTCTCTACTTGAGTGGGTTTTATTTTATTTAAACCTCACAATGCAGTAACCAAACCTTTATGAGGAATAAGAAAAGCATTTGCCTTGCAATTCTGGTCCCGCCACTGCATCAGTCACATTATATAAAGAAATCCAACCCCCTATTCATCACTCCTTTTCAGAACTCATCTATAATTCAGTCCACACTAAGAACCTTCACACAATGAAATGGCTTTTACTGGGCGATTACACACATCACCTGCATGCAAAGGAGAGCACAGTTTTCAGATGTATTTCCTGGACTCCAAATCTTGTCTGATTTGTCTATGAGGGAAGAAAAGGGAAGTTCATGCATTCTACTAGCCATGTGGAGGGTATGAGAGTCTTAGACAATGCAGAGAAAAATGAAAGCAGTAAAATTAGGGTAACAAGGGAAGCGGGGAGGAAGCCAGGCTGGCAAAATCATTAAATCTTCATTTCTGATACCAGTACGACCATGTATTCCAAAAGTGAGTTGAAAAGACCCACTGAGGAAAAAAAAATCACTTCTATACCACATCCATACTCAGACTGATTGTTATTTAATACAAATACAATTATGACGAAAGTGGAATACCATATGAAAAGAAAACACAAGAGACTTTTGAGAGAAGAGGCAAAACCAAACGATGAATAAGAACAGAGTCAACAGCCATCTGGGAAACCACACAAGAAGATCCCCCACTTCCTTTCAGGAGCCCGCAGCCCTCACATCTCTCACAACCAGAACTCTTCCCCCAGCAAGGGACGCTAAAGGCACCCGGCTGAATTCATCCCCACCGCGTGCTTTTTCTCTGTGTGCTTATCTCCATGCTGCAACCTCCTCTGAAGCAAAAGACTCATTAATCCCATTCAAATTGCCACTATCAGTAAATTCTTTGCCTCAGCATTTAGATGCCAATACCAATTAAGTATCAACAGCAACTTAACTACTGATACAGTCCTCACTACATTCAGGAAATCCAGCCACAAGTCCAGTGAGCACTAATTCCAACACTTCTTCATCAATTCTAAGTAAGTGCAAAGAAATGAGGTAATTTTCGGGCCATGCTGACGATGCGTCCAACTGGACTGAAATCAATGCACACTCAAACAAGAAGGAACAAACTGAGCTGCAATCCACCAAACCTGAAGGATGTTTTCACCAAGGCTTCCGGGCTATCGAGCTGAGGCAATTCATCAGCAAGGATTTCCTCAGGTGGCCGAGGATCGTGGACAATTGTAGGCCGTGGCTTCTCCTTGACATTCCCCGTGAGCCCATCGATGAGGGAGTTCCACAGACAGTTCTGCGACTTAGACCCTGAAGCACGAGGGGAAAAATAAAAGGATGCAGGTGAGTTACCAACCAACTCCATGTCCTGCCTTGCCCAACTCAGGATTTTCAAAAGCAGAGCAGTAACACTGACATATTTTTCATGATCTGCACCAACATCGGAGGGCTCCAAAAGACTTTAACTTATGGAGTAACCAGGATTTTTTAAATTTATATACAAAAATAGGTTCATACTCGTGAGTATCTTAACAGACAGCTAAGTATTACAAATATATATTCTGTTTCATTTCAGTGGTAATCAACTCTAACTCCTGACAGTTGTCAGTATTCACTGATATGTCTATTCAGCAATTGGAAGTATACACAGGACTACCGTTTTAGAGAACAGTAGGATGTTCAGACGTCTTCTCAGGTGGCACTAGTGGTAAAGAACCGCCTGCCAATGCAGGAGACGTAACAGGTGCAGGCTCAGTCCCTGGGTCGGGAAGATCCTCTGGAGAAGAGCATGGCAACCCACTCCAGTGTTCTTGTCTGGAGAATCCCATGGACAGAGGAGCCTACAGTCCATGGGGTCAGAAAGAGTTGAACACGACTGGAGCAACTTAGCATGCATGCACGCAGGATGTTCAGACACAAGTCTCCCCATGAATTTATCTTGCCCAAGACCCAAGTTTCAAACCTCTAGTCTATGGAGACAGCCACCCCAAAGAGAGCCAGAACCCACTATAGGCATGTTCATTCTTCTGGAAGCTCAAGACTCAAGGAAAACGACACTGAACGTTAATCAATATCCTACCCTAGAAACACTCCAAACATATGAGATGAACATTCAAGGCAGACATGAAGTAGGTACAGTGCCACAAATTACGGTCCGATCAGCCAGGTAGTCAAGGTCAATATCAACAATGATAAGTTATACGGATATCAGGTACCCTTGATATGACGGATTGAAAGTGGCACTTTACCCCACAATATAGAACCCCATGTATTAAGCATGTTTCTAGCTTTCATAGGCTGTTCTGTAAGACACCTGTGTTACATGCATACCCCAGATACGCTCTGTTCTGGAAAACCAGATCACATCCCTGAGCCACCCTGCCTTGGCCTCCTCCCTCCCTCGTCTCCCCCCGCCCCAATTCTCCAAGAAGAGTCCCCTTCCCAGGGGTATGCTTTTCAGAAACAAACTAACCAAACCAGAGTCCACAGCATGACACTTCCCGTACCAAGTTTCCAAGTCCTAAGCCACTACCCACGTGCCCCGATGACCCAAGACAGGTAGCAGACAGCTAGGGACAGTCCCTATGCCCCAGAGCCCACGGACATTATTCAGACTAGCCAATCCTAAGCCTGCTCACCCGGCAGAACCAGTCCTTACTGCAGAAACCACACAAAGACTCCTGCCCAGCGTCCCTTCCTCCCTCTGCCTCACACCAACCCCAGTGCTTCCAGCGCGGCCTCTGTGGTATAACATGTACTCCCTCTTGGGGGATCTGTGAAGATCAACAAACTATCTTTTCAATGGCAGTCATCCTCTGGCCTTGTCATACCTAAATAATCATAAAGCCTATTAAAACAATCTAGTTATAGGGAAAACATTAGGCAAATCTCAACTGAGAGACATTCAGCGAAACATCTGACCAGTATTCCTCAAAACTAGTAAGCTTATCAAAAAACAGGGAAAGTCTGAAAACCTAGAACCACCTAGAAGAACCTAAGAAGATTTGATAACTAAATGTGGTATCCTCACCGGCTCCTGAAACTCAGAAAGGATATTAGGAAAAACTAAGGAAATTTCAATCAAGCATGTACATTAGTTAATAATGATGTATTATCAATTTTGGTTCATTAATTGTGACAAACATACCATACTCATATAAGAGCTTAAAAATAGGGGAAACTGAAAGGGGATATATGGGAACTCTTTGTACCATCTTTGCAAATTCTCTATAAATCTAAAAATATTATAAAATTAAAATTTATAGAAATATAAATAAATATGTAAAATAAATAATAAAAATCATTATTAGTTTAAAAGTCTATGAGCAAGTAATTTTTTTAGAGACTGAGGGCATGACTATTATCATTACCCAATTACCATTGGTCAATGCTGGTTACACTCCGCTCAGAGGAAAGAAAACCTTTATCTTTGCTTAGATATAATGTCAGGTCTCCAAGTCATGCACCCATGGAACTGTGTCCATGCAGAGGGAGTTGGCTTTTCCTACCCGATCCATGCAGAAGAAGGACATTTTTGTAATTCATGCAAAGACTCATTATGAGGAAATGTGCGTGGAGGAATAAGGAGCAGTTTCAGCTAAAGTAAAATGCATGTGATGGGTGGGGTAGAGAATAGATCTGTATGCTCACAGGAACGTCTCCCTGACCAGCCATCCACAGCCCTCAACATAAGAAATCACCACAGTTTACTGTGCCTGAAGGCTGTCTCTGCAGTTAAGAGCAAAAGAACTTTACACACAGAAGGGAGCATCTCACAAGGATTCCTGAACCTTCACCGAGGACACACATGAATCCAAAAACAATCTTTTTTAAAACTTTTTTTTTAATGTATTAATTTTTGGCTGTGCTGGGTCTTCATTGCTGAGCTTTTTTCTAGTTGCGGTGAGTCGGGGGCTACTCTCTACTGGTGGTGTGCGGGCTTCTCACTGCAATGACTTCTCTTGTTGCGGAGCACGGGCTCTAGGGCACATGGGCTCAGTAGTTGCAGCTCCCTGGCTCTAGAACACAGGCTAAATAGTTGTGGCCCATGGGCTTAGCTGCTCCATGGTATCTGGGATCTTCCTGGACCTGGGATCGAACCCATGAATCCTGAATTGGTAGGCAGACTCTTAATCACTGAACCACCAGAAAAGTCCTGCAAACAACTCTGTTAATGACCATGGTCACAGCTGACCTCTTGCGGGGTGTCCCACAACCAAACTGCTCCTGTGTCAATCAGGAGAAAAGTAAAGCACATTAAGGGCAGGAAACAGAACCCTCAAACTCCTGAAACACATGACAGCTTTTCCTAAAAGCTGCTTAAAAGTCCTCAACACATATCTTAAGAAGATCTGGACCTATTAATGCAGGTCTGGTCCTGTGTTAACAAAGTTCTGGTTCTAGGAGAGAGATAAAAAGCAGCAGCCTGTTTTCTTAAATTTGACCTAACTGAAGCCATACAATAAACTCCCCACCCATTCCCTGCATTCTTTCATTTATTCATTCAATATGTATGTGCGTGCTCAGTGGCTTAGTCGTGGTCTGACTCTTTGTGACCCTATGGACTGTAGCCCACCAGGCTCCTGAGTCCTGGAATTTTCCAGACAAGAATACTGGAGTGGGTTGCCACTTCCTCCTCCAGGGGATCTTCTCAGCCCAGAAAGCAAATCCACATCTCCTGCATTGGCAGGTAGACTCTTTACCACTGTACCACATGGGAAGCCCATTCATTCAATAGACACATTTTGATTTCCCTCAATATGCCAGGTTCCACTCTGGGCTCTAGAAATAGAAAAATGAATGAGACTGGTTCCCTTGGGATGAATCAGCCCATATGCAATTACAATAAATAGGCAGATTCCTAGATGTGAGATGTATAAATACCTACTTATTACATTCTTAGGTCTTTGGTTGTTTGCAGACAAATGCTTTCCTAAATGTTACAGGTATGCTCATCACATTAACATAAAGGGGTTCCCCCTATCCAAAAAATACCACCTATGAAGTACTAGGAATTGGTATTTTAATAAATCTTCCAATCATCTTGTGAAAGGCATAACTACATGGCATAGTTTCCTCATGCTAAAATTATTAAGTGCACAGTTATAACACACGAAAATTTTATAACTTATTTTGGCATTTCCTCATTTTTTAATATTCTGGGAAACTTAAATGGAAGTGGCCTGTTTCTCTTGACCTTTTGAGAGTCCAGAGAACAATTACTCTCTTGGGATAGTCTTTGATTTCTTTTTTGTTTTGTTTTGGTTTTTAACTTAAAAAGGCAGAGTGGATAGTTTTTGCTCAAAAAAAAAAAGAAAAAAATGTTGGGATCCAGCAATTCAGAGGACGTTCCAGTTGGGAAGTGTGCGAGAGTCTAGAATTGGATGATCAGCCAAAACACAAACTGCCCGTGAGAAAATGAGGGATTTGGAAAAGCTTAGTGATAATGAAGGAAAAATGGGTGAATTTAAGAGATGTAGAATCAGTAGGATTTGGTGATTGGGTGTAGAGGATGAAGAAGAGGGAAGTAGCAAGATGAACTGAGGTTTCTACTTAAGCAGCAAGGTAGACTGTGATGCCATTAGGAAATGCTGAAGGTGGAGCAGTTCATGGGCCTAGAGTTGAATCATGTTCTGCAAAGTTGCATTTCAAGATAGAAAATATAAGCAAAGATCTCCTCCATATTCATGAAGAGGAAGCACACAGATGATGACTATGTGATTCAAATAAGAATACTCTTATTTCAGCAAGTACTTCTATCGTGACTGAGATAAGAAAACTTTCATAGCATGATAACATAGGGGGAAAAATTACCCTTCTCACTGAACCCAAACAATAATTTAAAAAACTAAAATAATAATAAACGTTTTAGAGAAGGGCAATACCAAAGCCCCAGCCCTGTCCTGGAGTGTTCCAGCCATTATCTGACTTGATAAAAGCTGTAATTTAAGTAGAACTTGGGCTCCATCCACAAGGATCTAATTATAACAGCTCATTAGTGTCTTATCATCTATAACCTGGCCCTACGGCACAAACCCAAGGGAGATCCAGGAAGCTGGCATAACGTAAAGCATTATGAGGAGAATTTTGCTATTATCTGTTTTAATCTCTTTCTGAAGGTAAATTTTTGACAACAGTCTACTTTAGGTGAACAACACAGCACAAAATTGGAAGGCTTCAAAACAGTGGCTATGCCTGGGGCACGACTCTACTGATAACATGCCAACCATCCACAGAAGGGGATGTATTCATATTTTTGTGACGCCAACACTCCAGGAAAGTATGGAGCACTCAGAGCTCTGTCAGATGCTTCAAGACATATGGAAACTTTTATTACACCACCCTTGCCCTCAAAAAACTTTGGAGAGGCAGAAAAATGCAAGGCAGCCTTGACTGCTTCAGACTAGAGCCAGGCTTTTGAAAAATGAATTGGTTTTCCCCTACCCCTCCCCAATAAACATGGTCGAGAGAAATGGTTCAAGACTTTGAAATGGACAAAAAAGTTCGGTGGGCATCCCATCTAGTTCCTTTTTGAACTCCACGAGAAGGGGAGAGAACTTCTCCTCTGATTCTCCACAAATGTGGGCAGAGCCATCTCCAGGGACACTGGAATGGTCTGCTCTGGCAAAATGAAAAATAAAAACTCCCCTGCTCTAATTTATTTTCAGTTGACTTTGAAAGCATGAAAATTCCTTCTGACTAAGTAGAAGCAAAAACATGGAAACAGAGTCACACAGGTGTCTCTCAATAACATCAAAAACCCCATGAGAGAAATCATAGATAAAATAAGCCTTCAGGGTACCAAAAATACTGTGGCTCAGGTGTAGGAGATGAGCAACTCCATTCAGCCCACTCCATCTCATCTGCTTCTGCTCACTCCACTCCCCTCCCCTCCCCGTTCCAGCTTTCGTCTCTCCTTTGACTTGTTCCTGACTCTTATCAAATGCCTATAACCTCCTCCTTTCCTGTTATACCCCCTCCACCCCTGCCATAAATCTTCTTTCTTCACAAAGACAACTTTTTGTGTACCCTATGAACACTTCAGATCTCTTATAAACCTTCCAGAATCATAAAGTCAGCATCCACACCATTGAGTTTATCAGAAGAACAAGTGCTCAGATCCAGACGTAACCAACATTTGTTCAGTAATTGCTGTGTTCTGGGCATTGTCATGACACCTTCACCAGCATTATTTCATTTAATCATCAAATCAACCCACAGGATGTATTACTGAAACATTACTGAACACTAAGACATTAAGACTCCAAGAGAGCAAATCACCTAGATCACAGAGAAGACACAAATTGCTTTGATCCAAAACCCTCATTCTCCTAATCCAGGGCTCAGAGTGGTACACCACACTGTATTTTATTTGTGAGTCAATAAACACACACATAGTGTAGACCCAGCAAAATGCTCTGCATTTTTTACTATGAAAAAGATATCCCTTTACATAAGGATAAAGATACATCCCATCTGACACTAGAGAGAACCTTCTGCATGTTTGCTTCCCTGGTGGCTCAGACAGTAAAGAATCTGCCTGCAATGCAGGAGACCCAGTTTCGATCCTTGGATTGGGAAGATCCTCAAGTAAGGAAGATCCCCTGGAGGAGGGCATGGCAACCCACTCCAGTATTCTTGCCTGGAGAATCCCATGGGCAGAGGAGCCTGGCGGGCTACAGTCCATGCGGTGGCAAAGAGATGGATACAACTGGGTGATTTTCACTACCTCACTTTAAAGGAGGTTCAGGCTGCAGGGAGACATGAATAATGCAAGATGAGTCTAATGGGTTAAGAAAAGACAAGAAGGCAAGAAAGTGAGAAGACTCTAAATCCAAAATAACTACAGATTCATTTCAAAGTGTGTCTAATGATGGCAGCTTGATAAACTGCTGGCAGGAGGAGCCCAAGGTGATGTGGTAATTCCATTTAAATCTGACAAGTGACTTATCAACTTGGTTCCTAATAAAAAAAAATACACAAGCAGTATGCTGGAAGAAGGCTGAGAAGTTAGAGTCCTACAAAAAGAGAGAGAAAGAGAGAGATTTAATTCTCCAGAAAGGTGGTGAAAGAAAAAAAAAACCTTGAAAACCTTCAACAGTTCTCAAAATATCTGTGACATGGCATTTGTAGACATTCTCTCCTTTTGGGAGTATAAGGCTCCTAAAATTCCCAGGGAATAGAAAAAGTGGGGCTGGAGTACAGAGGTCTGGAATGAAGCTAATAAAGCCCAGTTGCTCACTAAAATAAAATGCTACTGATGCTGTGGAAGGCAAAGGATTAATAATGTTTTGAATACCTTTAAATCAGTTACACAGGTACTGCTCTATTATTTTTAATATACTAAGTCTTGGTGTTATAAACATTTCACAAATTCTATCTACTGTAATTTCAAAGAGATTGGAAAATTTAATTCCATTTCAGATATCATACACACTGAGGTTGGGGGGGTGGGCAGCAGCAAAATATAATAATACGACTTGATCTGTGATGACATATTCTAAATTCTCAAATATGTGAGGATTTATTTCTGAGTTATCATATTAAATTAACCTTTTTTAACAACCAAATCACATTATTTTACTTATTTTAACTTTATATCTATCTGATAGTGCAAGACCTCCTCCTTTATTTCGGCTTCTCAAGTTCAAAAAGAGACATGTCTATAGAATTTTCTGTTGTAGTTTTATTATAAATTTTCTTTTATAAGCTAGTTGTCTGGGTGATTGTTGCACGAAATAAAATATTTAATGGTAATGACTTTACCATCTATTGAGATGATCATGTGTTTTTTCTTCTCTTTCTCTCTACCTCTCTGTCTCCCTCTCATCTATGGATGTGTTAAATTAGTAGCAAAATAAGAGAAGAAGAAAAAAAAAAGCCCTATTTTGCAAATGGAATCAAGTTTCCTCTAGGGAACTTTGTGGTGAAAATATCTTGATATGACAGAAGTTGGTTGGAGGAGGGAGAAACAACAAAGAAAGAGTTAAATTATTCTTCATTCAAAATGAACAGAATTTAGAGAAGGGCAAGAACAAAAGAGAGGGGGAAAAGAAGAGGAGAGAGAGAAGGCAGAGCAATACAGCTGCAATCATATTTTGCAAAAATAAGTGAAGAACTTTCAAAGAACCTAGAAGTCTGACATCCATGCTTATGTTAAGTGAAATGGCAACCCACTCCAGTGTTCTTGCCTGGAGAATCCCAGGGATAGGGGAGCCTGGTGGGCTGCCGTCTATGGGGTCGCACAGAGTTGGACACGACTGAAGCGACTTAGCAGCAGCAGCATGTGGAACTGCAGTGTAACCGCCACTCTGTAAGAGTAAATATCTCACACGCAGGTTGCTTTGCAAAAATGATATTGGGGAGAGAATTCAAAAACTGTCTTTTGTTGTCTGGAAAAGAGTAAGTCGACATCCGCAAGACAGAAAGTGTAGGAAAAAATTCAACAGACAGGAAAAGATAGTCAGAGATAATAAGAAGAACCATAGAGAAACCCCTGAAAAATCCACTGATTGAATTTTAGAGATTGAAACAGATGTGGGGTGAGTATTTGAGATAACCATGCATTGGTCTTAAAAGTCATGTCTATACGACATCTGAAATATACTCTAAAATGTTTCTTAATACTTAAGCCACCTTGCATTACTCAAATAATGCATTCTACTTGGTCATATTGTATTGTTATTGTACTATACTTAAGAGATTTGCATTACTAGAATTCTATTTAAGACTTTTTTGCATATTATATACATAAAGGAAATTAGCCACTAATTCTTTCTCTTACGTAGTCATTATCATGCGAATAATCTATTCCCTGATATCTGAATAAAACTGCCTATAAAACTCTTTGGATCCAAAGTATCTCTAGCAAAGTCATCATTTTACAAACTTTTGAATGTCTGCTTTTGTTATAGCTGCACTGAAAATATCTATTTCTTCAGAAGTCAATACATCCCTTCAGAAACTGCCATTTTGTAGAAATATTCAATTCAGTTAGCATGGATTCCTATGACATTTTGTATCTTAATCTTCACCTATACAATAATAATAAGAGGATAAGATGGTTGAATGGCATCACTGACTCAATGGACATGAGTTTGAGCAAGCTCTAGAAGTTGGTGATGGACAGGGACGCCCGGCATGCTGCAGTACATGGGGTTGCAAAGAGTCAGACACAACTGAGCAGCTGAACTAACTGATATACTAATAGTTTTGAGTATTTCTTCACTTATTTATTTTCTTTTCTGTTCACCTTCCAGAAATGTTTTTTCCAATATGGTAGTCATTATTCATATGTGGTGACTAAATTTAGATCAATTAAAATTGAATAAAATTACATTCAGTTCAGTTCAGTCAGTCAATCATGTCCGACTCTTTGCGACCCCATGGACTGCAGCACGCCAGGCTTCCCTGTCCATCACCAATTCCCGAAGCTTGCTCAAACGCATGTCCATTGAGTCGGTTATGCCATCCAACCATCTTATCCTCTGTCATCCCCTTCTCCTGCCTTCAAACTTTCCCAGCATCAGAGTCTTTTCAAAAGAGTCAGCTCTTCACATCAGGTGGCCTAAGTGTTGGAGTTTCAGCTTCAGTATCAGTCCTTCCAATGAATATTCAGGACTTATTTCCTTTAGGATGGACTACTTTGGCCTCCTTGCAGTCCAAGGGACTCTCAAGAGTCTTCTCCAACACCACAGTTCAAAAGCATCGAGGTGCTCAGTTTTCTTTATAGTCCGACTCTCACATCCATACATGACTACTGGAATAACCATAACTTTGACTAGATGGACCTTTGTTGCTTTTTAATATGCTGTCTAGGTCAGTCATAGCTTTTCTTCCAAGGAGCAAGCATCTTTTATGGCTGCAGTCACCATCTGCAGTGATTTTGGAGCCCCCAAAAATAGTCTCTCACTGTTTCCACCGTTTCCCCATCTATTTGCCATGAAGTGATGGGACCAGATGCCATGATCTTAGTTTTCTGAATGTTGAGCTTTAAGCCAGCTTTTTCACTTTCCTCTTTCACTTTGATCAAGAGGCTCTTTAGTTCTTCTTCGCTTTCTGCCATAAGGGTGGTGTCATCTGCATGTCTGAGATTATTGATATTTCTCCCAGCAGTCTTGATTTCAGCTTGTGCTTCATCCAGTCCAGCATTTCTCATGATGTACTCTGCATATAAGTTAAATAAGCAGGGTGACAATATACAATCTTGATGTACTCCTTTCCCGATTTGGAACCAGTGTGTTGTTCCATGTCCAGTTCTGACTGTTGCTTCTTGATCTATATACAGATTTCTAGGGATTAGATCTGATAGACAGAGTGCCTGAAGAACTATAGACAGAGGTTCGTGACATTGTACAGGAGGCAGTGATCAAGACCATCCCCAAGAAAAAGAAATGCAAAAAGGCAAAATGGTTGTAGACGAGGCCTTACAAATAGCAGTGAAAAGAAGAGAAGTGAAAAGGAAAGATATACCCATTTGAATGCAGAGTTCCAAAGGACAGCAAGGAGAGATAAGAAAGCCTTCCTCAGTGATCAAAGATTTCTTTCCTCTGTATCAAAGAAATAGAGGAAAACAACAGAATGGAAAAGACTAGAAATCTCTTCAAGAAAATTAGAGATACCAAGGAACATTTCATGCAAAGATGGGCACAATGAAGGACAGAAATGGTATGGATCTAACAGAAGCAGAAGACATTAAGAAGAGGTGGCAAAAAAAAAAAGAAGAGGTGGCAAGAATACACAGAAAACTAAACAAAAAAGATCTTTATGACCCAGATAATCACGATCGTGTGATCACTCATCTAAAGCCAGACATTCTGGAATGCAAAGTCAAGTGGATCTTAGGAAGCATCACTATGAACAAAGCTAGTGGAGATGATGGAATCCAGTTGAACTATTTCAAATCCTGAAAGATGATGCTGTGAAGGTGCTGCACTCAGTATGCCAGCAAATTTGGAAAACTTAGCAGTGGCCACAGAACTGAAAAGCCAGTTTTCATTCCAATCCCAAAGAAAGACAATGCCAAGGAATGCTTAAAATTATATTCAGTATCTTATAATAACCTACAGTAGAAAAGAATCTGAAAAAAGTATATATATATAAGTGTAGATGATTTACAATGTTGTGTTAATTTCAGGTGTCCAGCATAGTGATTCAGATATACCTGAATCACTGAAACTAACACAACACTGTAAATTAACTATCAGTTCAGTTCAGTCACTCAGTCGTGTCCGACTCTTTGCGACCCCAAGAATCGCAGCACGCCAGGCCTCCCTGTCCATCACCAACTCCCAGAGTTCACTCAGACTCACATCCATCGAGTCAGTGATGCCATCCAACCATCTCATCCTCTGTCGTCCCCTTCTCCTCCTGCCCCCAATCCCTCCCAGCATCAGAGTCTTTTCCAATGAGTCAACTCTTCACATGAGGTGGCCAAAGTACTGGAGTTTCAGCTTCAGCATCATTCCTTCCAAAGAAATCCCAGGGCTGATCTCCTTTAGAATGGACTGGTTGGATCTCCTTGCAGTCCAAGGGACTCTCAAGAGTCTTCTCCAACACCACAGTTCAGAAGCATCAATTCTTCGGCACTCAGCCTTCTTCACAGTCCAACTCTCACATCCATACATGACCACAGGAAAAACCATAGCCTTGACTAGACGAACCTTTGTTGGCAAAGTAACATCTCTGCTTTTGAATATGCTATCTAGGTTGGTCATAACTTTCCTTCCAAGGAGTAAGTGTCTTTTAATTTCATGGCTGCAGTCACCATCTGCAGTGATTTTGGAGCCCCCAAAAATCAAGTCTGCCACTGTTTCCACTGTTTCCCCATCTATTTCCCATGAAGTGATGGGACTGGATGCCATGATCTTCGTTTTCTGAATGTTGAGCTTTAAGTCAACTTTTTCACTCTCCACTTACTTCAGTTAAAAATCTAAATTTAACAAAATTAAAAATTCACTTCCTCAGTTGCACCAGTCACACCTCAGATGCATAACAGACACATGTGACTCGTAGCTACTGCATTGGATAGTGCCAATATAAAACATTCTATCATCACAGGCTTTCTGTGAGTACCAGAATGGGGAGTGCCATTCTCAAGGTTACTTTTGTTGCCTTAAGGAGCTGGCTCATGAATCAATACATTCTACTGCTTTTCTCATTTCTAACTCATTTGTTTTTGCTTTTAGGTTTATATTTTCATTCCTTCTACTTTGAGTAAGTTTATATTCCTCTTTTTTCCCTAATTTTTTTTTTCAGCAGAGTATTTGTGTCTATAGCTTTGGTACAAGTCACCAGTTTTGGCATGCCAACTTCCAATTGACTGTCCTTTCTAAGAAGACTGCAATGAAATTTTTTATTTTCTTTTTTGACCCAGAAGTTGACTGTTTCTGAAAACGTATTTCAAATGGTTAAGGTATTTTGGTTGTTGTCATGTAAGCTTCTCAGCTTTTCTTCTTTCTTCCATTTTCTTTTTTGCTTTGTTCCTTTTTTTCTTTCCTTAATTGATTTTTTCTGTTTACTTTCTAGATTTTATAACAATATAGTCAGAGATTATGCTCTATGTAATCAAATCTTGCTTTAGGTTATTTACTGATGTGCATCAGTCATCCAACACAGGGTAACTTTTGTAACTATTTCATGGGCACTTTATTTAAAGAAAAGATTCACTCTATGTGCAGAAAAAAAGATATACAGCTATCACATCTGCATTGTGGACTACAACCTTTATCAATAGAAAATGACTCAGCTCTTTATTCTGCTTTTCATAAAATTCAACACTGCCATAGCTATCTCCTTTTTCCTTGTGCTTGCCTGAAACATTCTTGCTTATCATTTTTTTGTTTTAGTTTTGCCTTTTGAAATAATGCTGTTGTTCAATTGCCCAGTCATGTCCTACTCTTCGTGATTCCATAGACTGCAGCACTTCAGACCTCCCTGTCCCTCACCATCTCTCAGAGTTTGCCCAAGTTCATGTCCATTCCATTGGTGATGCCATCTAGCCATTTCATCCTCTGCTGCCCTCTTCTCCTTCTGCCCTCAATCTTTCCCACCATCAGGGTCTTTTCCAATGAGTTGGCTGTTCGCAGCAGGTGGCCAAAATATTGGCGCTTCAGCTTCAGCATCAGTCCTTCCAATGAGTATTCAGGGTTGATTTCTTTTAAAATTGACTGGTTTGATCTCCCTGCTGTCCAAGGGACTCTCAAGAATCTTCTATAGCACCACAGTTCAAAGGCATCGATTCTTCAGTACTCTGCCTTCTTTAAGGTCCAGGTCTCACAACTGTACATGACCACTGGAAAGACCATAGCCTTGACTATACGGACCTTTGTCAGCAAAGTGATGTCTTTATTTATTGAAATAATACATAGTTGTAATAATTGGAAAACTATGATAGTTATCTTTAACTTTTAAAATATACATTCTTATATATTCTTTTTCTCTTATTATCTTACTGTCAACATCAATAACAACCCAGTTGCTATTACTCCTGCCTGTATGAAATTATTAAATTAGCCTTCCTGGCCATTGAACTCATTCTCTGTCATGGCCCACACTCTGTCTGTGGAGTGTGTTCCTCTCTGAATAAATCCACTTCTTACCGATCACTTTGTCTCTCACGGAATTCTATAATGAGACATCAAGAACCTGAGCTTTATTAGGTTCTGAAACCCAGGTCTGTGATCTGAGTAATAATCCTCCCACTTATTAGCCTATGACATTACTCAGCCCATGAAAGCTAACTATGCCACATTTCGAGGCCACTGCACTCACCCTCTGCAATGGCCCACACTCTGTCTGTGAAATGTACTTCTCTGTGACTAAATCCACTTCTTACCTATCAACAACAACAACAAAAAGGTAGCCTTCCAATTCTTCTATTCTCTTTCACTGATGTTATACGAATTTTTATAGTTTGTTTCTAAATTGATATTTTAATATTAAGAAGTTCCACTGCTAAGAACTCTGTTGAACATTACGTGTTGCCTTCCAACTTTGTTTATCCTTAACTTTAGACTTAAGGATACACTGACCTGGTTTTGGTGCTCACAGTTCTTTAACATAATAATTTATCATCTAGAGCAGCACTGTCCAACACAGAGAAGCCATGTGTATAATTTTAAATTTTCTGGTAGCTATATTTATTAAAGTCAAACAGGTAAAATTAACTCAATAAATTATATTCTTTAAGTCAGTAAATCCAAAATATTATATTTAAACAAGTAATCTATATAAAATGATTAATGGGATTCTTAGATTATTCCTTTTTTCTTTAAAACCCAATGTGTATTTTATACTTACAGATCTCAGAATTAGCCACATTTCAAGTGCTCAACAGTTATACTTTATGAAACAGGACAGCTCTACAGGATTTATTTTGATTCATGTTTCAGTTGGCTTAAGTACATCCTCAAATAACTCTTTTCAGGAATGACATGTTGGTTAACGAGATACACATGAACAACAGCTTAGGTACAGATTTACTGAATTTTACATTAAACTTGGAACAATTTCTCAATTATCTTCTACTATTTATATGCTGTAAAAGGGAATTAGGAACCAAGCTGATAGTGGTTGCTTTTCCTTTGCAGGCAGACATTTTTCTTTATCTTTGTATCTCAAAAAATTTGCTAGTATATATGTAATTGTGGATTATGTTCATTGATTTTTAAATTTTTTTCTGGAACACAAGCCCTTTCAATATGCAGACTCAAACCTTACTTTTTTCTGTTCAGGCAAGCTGGCTTCAACTTTATCTTTGATTACTTCTTCTGTACCAATTGAGTGGCTTCAGTCTCAAAATATCTATGATTCATTAACTTGTGTAGGTTGTTTCTTTCTCTGACCTCCTACTACTATCTTTTCTCATTTTCAGTTCATCCCTTTCATCTGTAGTCTGCTGCTGCTAAGTCACTTCAGTCGTGTCCGACTCCATGAGACCCCATAGACGGCAGCCCACCAGACTCCCCCGTCCCTGGGATTCTCCAGGCAAGAACACTGGAGTGGGTTGCCACTTCCTTCTCCAATGCATGAAAGTGAAAAGTGAAAGTGAAGTCATTCAGTCATATCCGACTCTTCTCGACCCCATGGACTGCAGCCTACCAGGCTCCTCCATCCATGGGATTTTCCAGGCAAGAGTACTGGAGTGGGGTGCCATTGCCTTCTCCTGTAGTCTAACACACCGTTTCTCAAGTTTGTCTTCCAATCACTGATTAAAATCTTTCCAGGGTCATTTCTATACTTCAGCATAGAAGATTTTAATTCCTATGTTTCATATTTACTTTCTTTGCATTGTTACTTTTGCATCTCAACTAAAAATCAGCCTGCTCTTCTTCTTAACAGCTTTCTGCTCCTATCATAGGGACTGTGTCTTTTTGCCTCTTCTGGAGAATGCAAAATAGCGTTTACATTTTTTCTTTTAGTTTCTATATTAAATCATTTTTCAGAAGTCTACTTTTTCCCTAAGTCTTTAGGATGATGCTTAATTTCCCTAGTTCTTCATAATTTGGTTGGGGGGTGACCCTAGTTTAACCATTCTGGAATGCAAAAAGGTGATATAGAACTTGTTTCCTAAAAGGCAAGGCATGTAGGTCACTCTAGGTTTCATTCACTAATCTACCTGGGCTGCCCGGTGGCTCAACAGGTAAAGAATCCGCCTGCAATGCGGGAGACCCGGGTTCAATCCCTGGATTGGGAAGATCCCCCGAGAAGGAAATGGCTACCCACTCCAGTATTCTGGCCTGGAGAACTCCATGGACTGTATAGTCCATGGGGTCACAAAGAGTCGGACACGACTGAGTGACTTTCAATTTTCTGGGCTGCCACATAAACTCAGCAGAAAGAACCAAGAGTTAAGACTGACATTCATATGCAAACAGCTAGTTTTCACAAAAGTAATACATAACCCAAGCCTAAAGAGAACAGTAAGAACAGTGCCCAACCTGCTTCAAAGCAAAGCCTTGCATTTGTCTTTACCCAGTTGATGGGCACAGCTCCTACATAATTTTCAAAGTCTATTTAGAAATTCATCTGGTGCAGTGGATCACTACAGAGTGAGACCATCAATTCCAAGAGGAAATGTCTCGATTATTCTTTGCCACACATCAAAAGGATGAGCCTGTTCAGCAGAGTAATGATGTAGACAAGATTAAAAGGAGACTGTTTTCAAGAACTTTGACAGCATGCATTTAGTATGCTAATTAAAAGAGAAACTTTATCTATTAAGAGTGAAGTCTACTTGACAAACACTTTGTTAATGGTTAGGGTAACTTGGAAGTTTGAGAATTAGAAGAGAGTATTTTTTTAAATTTTTCTATAATTTAGACTACCACTAATTCAGACACCACCACCACCACCCCATAATTGAATAAAATTTTTCAATGCATAACTACCTTGAAGTATGCTAATGTCTGCAAAGCATGCAAAAATCCAAGTCTTACCATCTGCTGGGTGATTCATTTGTAAATCTGCCTAGTATTCCTTTGGGAAGTTCCAGGATTGATTTTTTAATCTCATTATAAAAACCTGGTGGGAATGAATTCAGTCACTTTCAACACGTACGAAAGTATTCTGAGCACTCGGAACAATGTGCCACGTTCATCCTTGTTGTCTGTTTACTCACTAAGTCCCGTCTGACTCTTTGCTACATGTTTAAATAGTATGTATACTGTGATCAAAAATATGAATATGTGAAGTAATTGCTTGGAGATCTGGAGTTTTAATTGAGAGTTCCAGAAAAACAAGCATATTTATTAGTCACAGAGAAGAACTCCTTCTCATTTTGGCCCAAACTAGCCATTGCTGGTAATAAAGTAAGAACAATGCATTGTCTGGCTCCTTTAGGGAAAGAACAGTGATCCACTCATGTTTACACTCCTGCACTCAAAATGTCCTTCAAGGTTAACTTTTTTTATCTCCTCCTTAGATATCTGCTTCTGAGGCTGTAAAACTGTATTTAAAATATGAATGAATCTCTCATCAATCTTTTCTTCCATGTGTTTTAATTGTATCATGTAAGAGTTTTCAGCTTCTCACCCAATTGGCATCACATCTTGACCTCTCTTCTTATCCTGCCCTGTATTAGGGAACCTAGCTTCATAAAATTACTGACTTGGAACCTAAGTAATTATTTCACAAGTTCCAAGAACTGCAGCTGCGAATATGAGAATTTCAACAGAGTCTCCAGGACTGTACAGTTGCAGGAGGAGTTGTTCATAGCTGAGTTTGCAGGATGATGTCCTTGGAATTGCACATTTCACAGTCCTATAGGCCATAGGTGTCCAGCCTGGGCTTCAACCCAAGACTTAGCCAGGGCCTAAAGACACTATGGCAGGAACCACTGCACTGTCAAAGGAGGGGGAGCAGACACAGTCCTTGGCACACAGTAGGTGCTCCATAAATATTTGTTGAAAAAGAAGGCATCACAGGAAGTTGTGACTGGAAAATCATGGGAGTCCTATAAGTTAAAATGCATCTGACTTCTTTCTAGTGAGGTAACTGACTTTGCATCCCTAAGAGCTGTCCAGGCAATGAGTGGGATTTCTCCCCTTGTTTGGAATTGTTACAGATCCAGAACATTCCCATTCACTCTGCTTTCAGTCAAACTGAACAAATATTTATTGAACATTTATTATACACTGTCTGGCAAGGCATAGTTTCTGCCTTCAAATGACCCAAATCTAGTAGAGAGACAGTCAATAAAAAGCTATTTATAGGGACTTCCGTAGTGGTCCAGTGATGAAGACTCCATGCTTCCAATGCAGGGGCCCTGGGTTCTATCCCTGGTCAGCAAACTAAATCCCATATGCTACAGCTAAGACCTGGCACAAATAAATAAATAGATAAAATAGTTATTTATAATATAGATAATATATTATACTAATATAGTAGCAAGTAATAACTGTATAAAGTATATAGATAACAAACAAATGAGGGAGTGACAATTTTGTCTTGAGGTTCAGACAATTTTGTCTTGAGGTTTATAATAAAGGTGCCTCTGACCAGTTTTTGTTGTTTTTTTCACCTTTTTTTTTCAGTTGGAGCATAATTGTTTTACAATGTTGTGTTAGTGTCTGCTGTACAACAAAATGAATCAGCTATATGTATACATATATCCCCTCCCTCTAGAGCCTCCCTCCCATCCCTCATCCCACCCCTCTAGGTCATCACAGAGTTGCTTTTTAAAATTTATTTATTTTTTAATGGAAGGATAATTGCTTTATAGAATTTTGTTGTTTCCTGTCAAACCTCAATGTGAATCAGCCATAGGTATATGTATATCCCCTACCTTTTGAACCTCCCTCCCATCTCCCACCCCATCCCACCCCTCTAGGTTGATTCAGAGCCCCTATTTGAGTTTCCTGAGCCATACAGCAAATTCCCATTGGCTATCTATTTTACATATGGTAATGTAAGTTTCCATGTTACTCTTTCCACCCTCTCCTCCCCTCTCCCCATCTCCATAAGTCTATTCTCTGTGTCTGTTTCTCCACTGCTGCCCTATAAATAAATTCTTCAGTACCATTTTTCTAGATTCCATACATGTGTGTTAGAATACGATATTTATCTTTCTCACTTCACTCTCTGTAATAGGTTCTAGATTCATCCACTTCATCAGAACACATCAAATGTGTTCCTTTTATGGCTGAGGAATATTCCATTGTGTATATTTACCACAACTTCTTTATCCATTCATCTGTCGATGGACACTAGGTTGCTTCCATGTTCTAGCTATTGTAAATAGTGCTGTAATGAACAATCGTATACATGTGTCTTTTTCAATTTTGGTTTCCTCAGAGTATATGCCTAGGATTTGGTTGCTGGGTCATACGGTGGTTTTATTCCTAGTTTTTTAAGGAGTTTCCATACCGTCTTTCATAGTGGCTGTATCAATTTACATTCCCACCAACAGCTCAAGAGTGTTCCCTTTTCTCCACACCCTCTCCAGCATTTATTGTTTGTAGATTTTTTGATGATGGCCATTCTGACTAGTGTGAGGTGATATCTCATTGTAGTTTTGATTTGCATTTCTCTAATAATGAGAGATGTTGAGCATCTTTTCATGTGTTTGTTAGCCATCTGTGTGTCTTCTTTGGAGAAATGTCTGTTTAGGTCTTTTTCCCACTTTTTGATTGGGTTGTTTGCTCTTCTGGTATTGAGTTGTATGAGCTGCTTGTATATTTTGGAAATTAATCCTTTGTCAGTTATTTCATTTGCTATTATTTTCTCCCATTCTGAGGGCTGTCTTTTCACCTTGCTTATAGTTTCCTTTGCTGTGCAATAGCTTTTAAACTTAATCAGGTCACACTTGTTTACTTTTGTTTTTATTGCCGTTACTCTAGGATGTAGGTCATAGAGGATCTTGCTTTGACTTATGTCATCAAGTGTTCTGCCTATGTTTTTCTCTAAGAGTTTATAGTTTCTGGTCTTACATTTAGGTCTTTAATCCATTTTGAGTTTATCTTTGTGTATGGTGTTAGGAAGTGTTCTAATTTCATTCTTTTACATATAGCTATCCAGTTTTCCCAGCACCATTTATTGAAGAGGCTGTCTTTGCCCCATTGTATATTCTTGCCTCCTTTGCCAAAAATAAGGTACCCATAGGTGCATGGGTTTATTTCTGGGCTTTCTATCTTGTTCCACTGGTCTATATTTCTGTTTTTGTGCCAGTACCATACTGTCTTGATAACTGTAGCTTTGTAGTATAACCTGAAGTCAGGAAGTTTGATTCCTCCAGCTCCATTCTTTTTTCTCAAGACAGCTTTGGCTATTCAGGGTCTTTTGTGTTTCCATATGAATTGTGAAATTTTTTGTTCCAGTTCTGTGAAAAATGCCACTGGTAATTTGATAGGGATCACATTGAATCTGTAGATTGCATTTGGTAGTATAGTCATTTTCACAATATTGATTCTTCCTACCCAGGAACATGGAATATCTCTCCATCTGTTTATGTCATCTTTGATTTCTTTCATTGGTGTCTTATAATTATCTGTGTGCAGTTCTTTTGTCTCCTTGCTGCTGCTGCTGCTGCGTCACTTCAGTCGTGTCCGACTCTGTGCGAACCCATAGACGGCAGCCCACCAGGCTTCCCCGTTCCTGGGATTCTCCAGGCAAGAACACTGGAGTGGATTGCCATTTCCTTCTCCAATGCACGAAAGTGAAAAGTGAAAGGGAAGTCACTCAGTCGTGTCTAACTCTTAGCAACCCCATGGACTGCATCCTACCAGGCTTCTCCGTCCATGGCATTTTCCAGGCAAGAGTACTGGAGTGGGTTGCCATTGCCTTCTCCGTTTGTCTCCTTAGGTAAGTTTATTCCTAGATATACAATTCTTTTCGTTGCAGTGGTGGATGTTGACACAGATGCAAAACACTGTCATCACCACCAGTATCCCTCATGCTGTCCATTTATAGCCTCACCCACTTCCACCCCACCACACTTCATCTTTAACTCTCGGCAACCACTAATCTGTTCTCTGTTTATAATTTTGTCATTTCAAGAAAGCTGTACACATGGAATTTATAACTTTGGGGGTTGGCTTTTTTGCTCAGCATCATCCTCTGGAGATTCATCCAGGTTGTTACATGTACCAATAGTTTGTTCTTTTTCTTGCTGAATAGTATTCCATGATATGAAAGTACCACATTCTGTTTAATCAACCACTGGATAAACACATCTGAGTTGTTTCCAACTTGATGTTATTATGGATAGAACTTTTATAAATATTCGTGTACAGGGTTTTTAAATTGTAGTAAATGCACATAACATCAACGTTACCATCTTAATCATGTTTAAGTATACAGTTCAGTGGCGTGAAGTACATCCACATTGTTGTAAACCATCACCAGAAACCATCTCCAGAATTCTTTACATCTTGCAGAACTGAAGCTGTGTACCCATTAAACAGTATTCTCCCCTCTCTGAGTCCCTGGCATCCATGACTCCACTTTGTATCTCTATGACTTTGACTACTCTAGATACCTCATACAACTAGAATCACACAGCATTTATCTTTTTGTGATTGGATCATTTCGTTTAACATAAAGTCCTCAGGGTTCATTCATGTCACAGCATATGTCAGAATTTCCTTCCCTTTCATGAATGAATAATAATTCCACTGGATGTACTTACAATATTTTGTTTATCTATTCATCCATTAAAAAAACTAAAATCATAGCATCCGGTCACATCACTCCATGGCAAATAGATGGAGAAACAATGGAAACAGTGAGAGACTTTATTTTCTTGGGCTCATAAATCACTGCAGATGGTGACTGCAGCCATGAAATTACAAGATGCTTGCTCCTTGGAAGAAAAGCTATGACCATCCTACACAGCCTATTAAAAAGTAGAGACATTACTTTGCCAACAAAGTTCTGTCTAGTCAAAGCTATGTCATGTACGGATGTGAGAGCTGGACTATAAAGAAAGCTGAGCACCGAAGAATTGATGCTCTTGAACTGTGGTGTTGGAGAAGACTCTTGAGAGTCCCTTGGACTGCAGAGAGATCAAAGCAGTCAATCCTAAAGGAAATCAGTCCTGAATATTCATTGGAAGGACTGATGCTGAAGCTGAAGCTCCAAAACTTTGGCCACCTGATGTGAAGAATGGACTCACTGGAAAGAACCCTGATGCTGGGAAAGATTGAAGGTAGGAGGATAAGGGGACAACAGAGGATGAGATGGATGGATGGTATCACCGACTCTATGGACATGAGTTTGAGCAAGCTCTGGGAGTTGGTGATGGACAGGGAAGCCTGGCGTGCTGCAGTCCATGAGGTTGCAAAGAATCGGACATGACTGAACGACTGAACTGACTGACTCATCCATTAACAGACATTTGGGTTGCTTCTACCTCTTGGTTATTCTGAATAATGCTGCTATGAACAAGAGAGTCCAAATATCTGTTCAAGTCCTTGTTTTCAATTCTTCTGGGTATATATCCAGAAGTGGAATTGCCTGGATCATATGGTAATTCTATTTTTAATATTTTGAGAGTCCACCAAAGTGCTTTCCACAGTGACTACACCATCTTATATTTCCATTACCATTGCACAAGTGTTTTAATTTCTCCACATTGTCGCCAACTCTTGTATCTTTTTTTTCTTTTTCCTTTATACTTGCCATTCTAATAGAAGTAAGATCACATATACAGATTGTGTTTCCACAATATTTATGTGAATATTAACATATTTATGTGAATAATTATGTGAATTTTATGTGAATATTTATGTGAAATTAACCTTCATTTCTCTGGGGTAAATTCCAAGGAGTGTAATTGCTGGATCACATGGTAGTTGTATATTAGTTTTTTTAAGTAACAGTCAGACTTTTTCAGAATAGTTGTACCACCAGCAATATATGAATGATGTAGTTTCTCTGCCAAATTTCTCATCAAATCCTCACCAGGATTTGATGCGGTCACTGTTTTTATTTTAGCTATTCTGCTAGGTGTATAATGGCATTCTCACTGTGGTTTTAATTTGCATTTCCCTAATGGCTAATGGTTCACATATTGCTGAAGCCTGGAGAATTTTGAGCATTACTTTACTAGCGTGTGAGATGAGTACTATTGTGCAGTAGTTTGAGCATTCTTTGGCATTGCCTTTCTTTGGGATTGGAATGAAAACTGGCAGAGGAACCAGAGATCAAATTGCCAACATCCACTGGATCATGGAAAAAGCAAGAGAGTTCCAGAAAAACATCTATTTCTGCTTTATTGACTATGCCAAAGCCTTTGACTATGTGGATCACAATAAACTGTGGGAAATTCTGAAAGAGATGGGAATACCAGACCACCTGATCTGCCTCTTGAGAAATTTGTATGCAGGTCAGGAAGTAACAGTTAGAACTGGACATGGAACAACAGACTGGTTCCAAATAGGAAAAGGAGTACGTCAAGGCTGTATATTGTCACCCTGCTTATTTAATGAATATGCAGAGTACATCATGAGAAACGCTGGACTGGATGAAGCACAAGCTGGAATCAAGATTGCCGAGAGAAATATCAATAACCTCAGATATGCAGATGACACCACCCTTATGGCAGAAAGTGAAGAGGAACTCAAAAGCCTCTTGATGAAAGTGAAAGTGGAGAGTGAAAAAGTTGGCTTAAAGCTCAACATTCAGAAAACGAAGATCATGGCATCCGGTCCCATCACTTCATGGGAAATAGATGGGGAAACAGTGGAAACAGTGTCAGACTTTATTTTTGGGGGCTCCAAAATCACTGCAGATGGTGACTGCAGCCATGAAATTAAAAGACACTTACTCCTTGGAAGGAAAGTTATGACCAACCTAGATAGCATATTAAAAAGCAGAGACATTACTTTGCCAACAAAGGTTCGTCTAGTCAAGGCTATGGTTTTTCCTGTGGTCATGTATGGACGTGAGAGTTGGACTGTGAAGAAGGCTGAGCACTGAAGAACTGATGCGTTTGAACTGTGGTGTTGAAGAAGACTCTTGAGAGTCCTTGGACTGCAAGGAGATCCAACCAGTCTATTCTAAAGGAGATCAGCCCTGGGATGGAAGGGCTGGTCTTTGGAAGGAATGATACTGTAGCTGAAACTCCAGTACTTTGGCCACCTCATGTGAAGAGTTGACTCATTGGAAAAGACTCTGATGCTGGGAGGGATTGGGGGCAGGAGGAGAAGGGGACGACAGAGGCTGAGATGGCTGGATGGCATCACTGATTCGATGGACATGAGTCTGGGTGAACTCCAGGAGTTGGTGATGGACAGGGAGGCCTGGCGTGCTGCGATTCATGGGGTCGAAAAGTTGGACACAACTGGGCAACTGAACTGAACTGAACTGAATGGCTAATGGGGCTTCCCTCGTGACTCAGATGGTGAAGAATCTACCTGCAGTGCAGGAGACTAGGATTCGATCCCTGGGTCAGGAAGACCCCCTGGAGAAGGGAATGGCAATTCACTCCAGTATTCTTGCCTGGAGAATCCCATGGACTTGCATGGAGAATCCCTCCTCCCAGAGGAGCCGGGTGAGCTACAGTCCATTCTGTCACAAAGAGTAGGACATGAGTAAACAACTAAGCATGCACACATGCATACAATGGCTAATGATGTTGAATATTATTTCAAGTGCTTATTTGCCATCTGTATATCTTATATCTTCTTTGGTAAATATGTTTCTTCATATCTTTTGGTCATACTCTGAAGGGACTGTTTACTTTTTTACTTTTGAGTTTTGAGAATTGTAGATATCAGAACTCTTGGATAGTAGCATTATTTGCAAATCTTTTCTGACTGTAGCTTATCCTTTCAATTTTTTAACAGTATTTGGCATAAGAAAGGTTTTATGTTGAGGAAGTCCAACTTATTCATTTTTTCCTGTTACAGGCAATGTTTTTGATAACAAGTCTTTCTTTTCTAGCCCTACACTCCAAATATTTTTTCTTGTTTTTTTCTGTTTATAGAACTACCTTTTACATTGAAGCCTATTTTTGTTTTTAAGTTTTGAAACATAGGTTGAAGTTTGAATTTTTGCCTATGAATGACCAAATAGTCCAGTCCCCAAAACTCCAGCACCATTTGACTATATTATCTCCACATAATTACTTTTTAACTTTTGTCAAAAACCATTTGGGCATATTTGTATGGATCTACTTCTGGCTTCTCTATTGTGTTCCACTGATCTATAACTCTCTCCTTTCACCAGTACCACCAAGTCTTTATTTCTACAGCTATGTGCATGCTCAGTCACTTCAGTTATGTCTGACTCTTTGTGACCCTCTTGACTGTAGCCCACCAGGCTCCTCTGTCCACGGGATTCTCCAGGCAAGAATACTGGAATGGTTGCTGTGCCCTCCTCCAGGGGTCTTCCTGACCCAGGGATCAAATTTGCTTCTCTTTCGTCTCCTGCATTGGCAGGCAGGTTCTTTACCACTAGCACCACCTGGGAAGCCCTCCTATAGCTACGCATTCTTTTAAAATCAAATACACTGATTCTTTGCACCTTGTTCCTTTTTTTAAGTTATGTTAACTGTTGTAGTTCCCTTGAGCTCTGAGGAAGAGAGGCAGATTTGTTATTGCTGGGATACTGTGAGCACTCCAGCTCCTCATGTGATTTCCAGTAGCATCTGATAAGGATGGTGTCTGTATCATTTGTCATTTATGATGTGCTGGTTCAAACTTTGTGACATCAATCACTTCAACAGGGAAGATGAAGGATGTTTCATTACCAACTGGAAGTGGAACTCCATGTTCCCCATTTGTTCTCCACTGATACCATGGTGGGGAAGGGGCCTCATTATTGGCCAGATCTCTACTTGGTCTTCTCTGAAACCACCATAGTGAGTGTGTTAGGGCACTGATAGTCATGTGAGGCTAGACATTCAGTTCACCACTCCCAGCCACTGTTGGCAGCAGTAAGGATGAGGCCCAGTTTTTTCTGCACTGTTTGGCTGGAGTAGAGCATCTAGCTAGCATCTAAAAGTTTTCTACCTTACTAGACTGTCCCTTCCCTGGTCCTTTGGATAGAGACAGCAGGGTTGGCGGGGGGGTGCTTTTACTGTCTGGGTCTTTGGCATTTCCAGGTTTATGGCTTCTCCACATCCAAGTATGAGATGTATAAGGCAAAAAGAAAACCCAGAAAACTCACCACTGTGTCATTCCCCAGGTCCCAATATCTCTAGCTGGTTTGGCTTCTTCTGTTTATCTTTCTCTTTTGGCTTTTGTTTGTTTTATATAAAATGACCAGAGTTTTCCATTATACTTAGCTTCAGTTGTATTTCTTCTTGTAGTAACAAGAAAAATTATGTCTACTCCATCTTCCCAGAAGCACACCTGAAGGCTTTTAAGGAGCGGAATGACACAGTCAGCTATGTCATTCCAAAAGCTATGCTTTTGGAAGATTCTTCTGGCAGGGAAGAGAATGGACTTCACAGAGGAAAATGGAGGCTCAGTGAAATCTATTAGGTAGGAGAAAACAAGGGGCTAAAATAAAGTTGTGGCAATGAGAATGGGGTGAAAGGATCTGAAGGAAAGAGAATTCAGGAGATGGATTCAGTAAATGTAATGACTGGTGAGGAAGAAGGGAGATACACATGTGATTTCTAGGTTTTTGGTTGATGTTACTAATGAGCAAAATGGCACCAATTCAATTAGGAAACATAGGAGTAGGAACGTGTATAAAGATGATGAGTCCAGTTTGGGAACTGCTGCATTTGAGGTCTCTGTTTTCCTCTAACTTTGGTTCATAAGTAAGTTTGGCACCTTCTTTTCATCTTATTTTATGTCCTTCAACTAGAAAATCAGAGAATGGGAAGCTGCCCTTTTTCTTAAAAATGAACTAGCTCTCCAAAGAAGATATACAAACAGCCAAAGAGCATATGAAAAGGTGCTTAACACTATTAGTAATTCTTGGACTGCTAGAAGATCAAACCAGTCAATCCTAAAGGAAATGAGTCCTGAGTATTCATCAGAAAGACTGATGCTGAAGCTGAAGCTCCAAAACTTTGACCACCTGATGTGAAGAACTGACTCATTGGAAAAGACCCTGATGCTGGGAAAGACTGAAGGCAAGAGGAGAGGGGGACGACAGAGGATGAGATGGTTTGATGGCATCACCAACTCGATGGACATGAGTTTGAGAAAGCCCTGGGAGTTGGTGATGGACAGGGAGGGCTGGCGTGCTGCAGTCTATGGGGTCGCAAAGAGTCTGACACAACTGAGCGACTGAACTGAACTGAAATGGAAATCAAAATACAATATGATACAACTTCATATTGTACGAAGTTGTTCATATTATAAACATACTAGGTTTAAAATTTTAAAGAATAACCATAACAAAGTGTAGGGGAAGATTTAGAAAAACTAGAACACTCATATTTTGTTGATAGGAATAAAACTGTCTAGCCACTTTGAAAAAGATCTGAGCAGTTTCTCAAAATGTTTAAATTATTGTTACCGTAGAATCCAACAACTCCACTCCTGGGTATATATCCAAGCTGAATAAAAACATACAACCAAACAAAAACTTAAACACGAATATTCACAGCAACAATATTCACAGTGGAATCAACTCAAATGAAAAGACATAGAAAATATCCATATTGTGGAATATCATTCAGCAATTTAAAGAAATGATATTCTGATACATGCTACAACATGGATGAATCTTGAAACATTATGCTAAGTCAAAAATGCCAATCACAGAAGACCATATATTATATGAATCCATTTGTATACAATGGCTAGAATAGGTAAATATATGGAGGCACAAAGTAGATTCATGATATGTTAGAACTGGGAGTGTGGGTCTCAATTAAAAGTGACTGCTGTCAGGCAGGGAGAAGGCAATGGCAAGCCACTCCAGTACTCTCGACTGGAAAATCCCATGGATGGAGGAGCCTGGTGAGCTATAGTCCATGGGGTCGCTATGAGTCGGTCGCAACTGAGTAACTTCACTTTCACTCTTCACTTTCAAGCAATGGAGAAGGAAATGGCAACCCACTCCAGTGCTCTTGCCTGGAGAATCCCAGGGATGGGGGAGCCTGGTAGGCTGCTGTCTATGAGGTCGCACAGAGTCGGACACGACTGAAGCGACTTAGCAGCAGCAGCTGTCAGGCAGAAGATTTCTTTTAGGTGTGACAAAAGATTTCTAAAATTAGATTATGATGATGATTGCAAAACTCCACAAATACACTAAAAGCCACTAAATTGTACACTTTTAGCAGGTACACCTTATGGTATATGAACTATATCCCAATAAAACTGCTTTTTAAAAAAATCCCAATATTCTTTTTAATTTTTAGCTATTAAACATCACTTCATGGGAAATAGATGGGGAAACAGTGGAAAGACTGTCAGACTTTATTTTTTGGGGCTCCAAAATCACTGCAGATGGTGATTGCAGCCATAAAATTAAAAGACGCTTACTCCTTGGAAGGAAAGTTCTGACCAATCTAGATAGCATATTCAAAAGCAGAGACATTACTTTGCCAACAAAGGTCTGTCTAGTCAAGGCTATGGTTTTTCCTGTGGTCATGTATGGATGTGAGAGTTGGACTGTGAAGAAAGCTGAGCGCCGAAGAATTGATGCTTTTGAACTGTGGTGTTGGAGAAGACTCTTGAGAGTCCCCTGGACTGCAAGGAGATCCAACCAGTCCATTCTAAAGGAGATCAGCCCTGGGATTTCTTTGGAGGGAATGATGCTGAAGCTGAAACTCCAGTACTTTGGCCACCTCATGCGAAGAGTTGACTCATTGGAAAAGACTCTGATGCTGGGAGGGATTGGGGGCAGGAGGAGAAGGGGACGACAGAGGATGAGATGGCTGGATGGCATCACTGACTCGATGGACGTGAGTCTGAGTGAACTGCGGGAGTTGGTGATGGACAGGGAGGCCTGGCGTACTGCGTGCGGTTCATGGGGTCACAAAGAGTTGGACACGACTGAGCAACTGAACTGAACTGAAAAGAATTGTGAGTCATCACTTTTTTCTGTATTCATTCTTGTTTCTGGGTTCAATTGTCTTCTTCCTGCAATGTATCCTTTAACAGTTCTCTAAGTAAGAATATGCGTGTGCTGTGCTTAGTCCCTCAGTCATGTCTGACTCTGTGACTCCATGGGCTACAGCCCACCAGGTACCTCTTTCCATGGGGATTCTTCAAGTAAGAATACTGGAGTAGGTTGCCATGCCCTCCTCCAGGGATCTTCCCAACCTAGGGGATTGAACCCAGGTCTCCTGCATTGTAGGCAGATTTCTTTACCATATGAGCCACCAGGGAAGCCCAAGAAAGGATATATGTATAATGAATTCTCTTGGAATTTCTTTGCCTGAAAAATGTCTTTATTTTGGCTTCACTCTTGAGTAATGTTTCTTTCAGTACAGAATTCCAGATTGACAAAGTTCTTTTCCTTCATCATTTCACAAATATTCAATTTGTCTTCGGACTTCTAATTATGCTACTGAGAAGTATGCATATTAGAAGTCTATTGGAAGATGCATTATTGGAAGTCTATTGGAAGGTGCATTATTAGGATAATATATATCTGAGTAACAGAGACTCAAAATTCCAAAATTTCAAACAATACAGAAGTTTATGTTCAGCTGTATAAAATCTGGAGGTAAGCATTTCAGGGCTGATACATTATCTCTGTTTCACAAAATCTTCTGGGTGTGATCATGATTCTTATGGCCCATGGTGGCAGCTAGAGCTCTAGGTAACTTATTTGTGTTCCAGGCAGGATGGTGGAGAAAGGATAAATAAGAAAATGAATAAAGGGAGCACAAGAGCCTCATGAAAGTTTCCAGAAATCTACCCCAACAGTTCTGCTTACACTTCACTGACCAGAATTAGTTACATCATCATACTAAGCTTCAAGAGAACCTGAAGAAAGCACTCTATTTGGAGGCACGAAGACATAGGCCCCACTAATAATCAAGGTTCTTTTAATACAAAAGAACTAAACCTATAGTCTCAGACACAGTAGCTTCCAAAAACATCCCAACAGGCCCCAAGTAGACTTTGTAAGTCATACATCGACATATCCACCACAGTTACAGGCCACCCATATTCAAGGGGAGGCGGCATGGGTTTCACATCTCAGTGGGAGGCTTGTCAACATCACACTATAAGAAGAGCATGTGTGATGGTAGATAGAGCTGCAAATATTTTTGGAAAACATGATCTGCCATATGTTTTAAGAATCCAAGTTCAGGCAGAAGTCTCACCCCAACTTCCCAACCTGCACAGACCAAGGCCTTAACTCCCCTCCCCAGGTAGATGTTAAAACACATGTTACTAGATTCCACGGAATTAACAGCACCACCCCCACGGAGCATAGCTGCAGACTCAGCAGGCATGTTTACAGCCTGCTGTACTGATATTAAATTCCTCTTTCATTTCTACCACCTGCAAGGTTCCCTTTCTTTACTGCAAGTTTAACTATTGGTTTAAAGACATTTTTAAAAAATATTTTACTCAGCACTTCTACAAGCTTATAAAAATTAAAGGATTTTTGGGTTTTCTTAGTCCACCTCTTACTGGAATCAGAAACTTTATCCTAATTTTATTCAAAGGACTATACATTGAAAGGGAAGAGGAGGAGATGCTTGGCATACAAAAGCCAACCCATGTCTTCCCTGCCCTCCTCAGGATCACATTGTATACACACACAAAGCTCTGATCAGATATTTCAAGTGGCAAGGGCTTAAATATCTGTTAGTATCTCAGCAGATTGGACCACTATTCCCACTAAAGAAGAAGCAACTGACCTACAAGTAGAAAAAGAAATAAACTGAAAGTAGAGGAGAGATGATGAAGGCAAGGGTGTCAATAGATACCAAAGCAACTAATATAATGGTCATGCTGCTCCACACGAGAGACCGGGAGGAGCGTCTTTTTATTCCTAAAAGAGAAGTGGAAATAAAGGGTAAAGAGTGGAGGAAGGTGGATAGAGGAGGATCAACAGACAGTCAGCTAGCAGCTGCATAGGCAACATGGTCTTTTAAAAAAATCACTGGCTGTGGGATGGATGGAAGAATTGTTGAGAACAGAACTATGACATTAATTGTCTGCATGCAATTGCATATTGTGATCTCTCTTTTCCTCAACTTCAGTTAAGTTCTGCTTTGACCAGGAGCCTCTGGTTACTCGGAAAGAAGAGAGGAAGAAGGGGCTTTGGCCTGCTTCTGGGTCTATGTCAGTGCAGATATGAAAAAGCCAGAGGCATATAGAGGAACACAATCAAGAGAAGTAGGAAATAAGAGTCAGAAGAACAGTCATCCCAGGTATTCATGGGATACTGGGGTCTGCTCTGAACCTCAAAAGGGCATACAACAGTGATCTAAACATATTTACCTAGATCTCAATGGGTTTCCCTGGAAGCTCAGACAGTAAAGAATCTGCTCACAATGCAGGAGACCTGGGTTTGATACCTAAGAAGGGAAGATCCCATGGAGAAGGGAATAGCTACCCACTCCAGTATTTTTGCCTGGAGAATTCCATGGGCAGAGGAGCCTGGCAGGCAACAGTCCATGAGGCTGCAAAGAGTCAGACATGACTAAGCGACTAACACTTCACCTAGACCTCAAAAGATCAAGAACCTCCAGCTAACACCTGTGTTACATATCGTCCACAAGCTCCTAGACAGCTACTTGCAGTACCATCGACCATTCACTGGTGGACCAATGGCTAACATACTGGGGATCAAGTGATATAGTAGACATATTCAAAGACTTGATCAAACACATTCAAAACAAGAAAAGCAGAGTGAGTTTCAATTCCCGCAAACACGTAACAGTCCAGTCCCTCATTTTGACCATAATATCAACCTTTTCTAAGACAAGGTAAGTTATCTTTCTTTTAACATTTACTTTGTACTGGGGTGTAGCCAATTAACAATGTTGTGATGGTTTCAGGTAGACATGAAGGGACTCTGCCAAGGCAAAGGGAGTTTTCCATCACAGGATGGATTCCTTTGGAGTGTTCATGACCCCTTTAACAGGGATGTGATAAAGAGGATGAGTTTTATGGGAGATGGTGAACTTTGGACTGGATCATTTGCAAGTTCTAGTCTAACTTGAAATTTTTCATATCTAAGATAATGGGTTGATATATCTGTTTACTGAATCAAGCACATTTACTTGGCTGATAATGACTATATTTGATGAAAGGGATGGAGAAAGAGGGCAAGTCAGAGCAGTGGGACCCTTGTGGTCAGACAGAGAAATCTTGGATGAACACTAGTGAGGGAATAACTTCCTGTGTTTTGTTTTGTTTTTTTATTTTTCTTTTTTTTTTTTTGATCATGCCTGAAATTTTATTTTTTATATATATAAATTTATTTATTTTAATTGGAGGTTAATTACTTTACAATATTGTATCGGTCTTGCCATATATCAACTTGAATCTGCCACAGGTATACACGTGTTCCCCATCCCGAACCCCCTCCCACCTCCCTCCCTGTACCATCCCTCTGGGTCATCCCAGTGCACCAGCCCCAAGCATCCAGTATCATGCACTGAACCTGGACTGGTGATTCGTTTCATATATGATATTATACATGTTTCAATGCCATTCTCCCTAATCATTCCACCCTCTCCCTCTCCCACAGAGTCCAAAAGACTGTTCTATACATCTGTGTCTCTTTTGCTGTCTCGCATACAGGGTTATCGTTACCATCTTTGTGTTTTGTTTTGATCTTTTTCATTCTTTTTCTTTTTTGGCTGTGTGGGGTCATCATTGCTGGGAGCAGGCTTTCTCTAGTTGCAGTGAACAGGAACTACTCTTCGCTGGGATTCATGCGCTTATGGCAGCAGCTTCTCCTGTTGCAGAGCACAGGCCCAGTAGGTGCAGCATGTGGACTCAGCAGTTGCGATGCACAGGGCCTAGTTGCCCCTCAGCATGTGGGATCTTCCCAGAGCAAGGACTGAACCCTTGTCCCCAACACTGGCAGGCAGATTCTCAACCACAGACCACCAGGGAAGCACCTGTCCCCCACTGCAGTTCTGAAGCACAAATACGTCATGACCAAAACTAGACCATAACGGTACAGGTCACAGTGTGGAGGGTGATTTGAAGCTACAAGAAAGAAGCTAAGGGCCAGCCTAGCAGTTCTTCCAACGACCTTGTTGTGGAAGAGGAAAGGCCAGAGCCAGGTGGGAGATGACCTTAGAAAAGAGAAGATTAGATTCAAGAGGTGATGCAGAGCAGTGCCAGTCACAGGGGTGGATTAGGAGGACTTTTAGATCGTCTTTCCATAATTTCCATCAGTCCCCACAAACTCCACCAGTAAAAATTAAATAATAATATACTATCCTTCGACAAGAACAATTAACATCTGTTGTGTCTTATGTCTGTATGTAATTACATGTTGTTGTTGTTGCTGTTGTTTAGTCGCTAAGTCGTGTCCGACTCTGGGATCCCAAGGACTGCAGCATGCCAGGCCTCCTGGTCCTTCACTATCTCTTGGCTTACTCAAATTCATGCCCATGGAGTCACTGATGCTATCTAGCCATCTCATCCTCTGCCGCCCCCTTCTCCTTTTGGGGCAATTGAAAACTATAAATTGTATTGTTCTATAATACAGAAACTAAATAGAACCAGCATGCTCTGCATGCTGGCTTCTGCCTCTGCCACCTCCACCACAACACAGTCCTTCCAACTACAGCAGTGGTTCTCAATTTTGGTGTGCATCAGAATCACGACTAGAGTTTGTTAAAACACAGACTGCTGAGACCCACCCCAAAAAGTTTCTGATTCGGCAGATCTGGTGAGGGGTTCAAATACTCATATTTTTAACAAGTTCCCTGAGACCCCACTTTGAAGACCACTGAGCTGGATTGCTGCCCTCTTACCCTCTAAAGCTGCCATTGCTGAAGATAACTTTCTGTGGGAGCAACTGAGAAATGAAGATGTTCGGTCTGTGAACACTGTTGAGGTGGGACCTAGCGCTCCACATGGGATCTGAACATTTTGGCAACAGTTACAGTTGTTTAAGACAAGCCAGGAAATCACATCCTCTTCCTACACTGTCCTGGGCCCTTTTTATGGCTGTAGACCATCCACAGAACACACTGCTGACAACACTGAATGCCCAGCCAACAGCCACAGCTCACAACCACTTGTGACAGTTCTCAGCCCTTTCTCCCACCCATTTTATCCTATCCTTGCTCTCATCATCCTGGTTGTGTAACCCATCCACTGTCAACTCAAGCTCCCAATGCCTGCAACAAACCCTCCTCACCATGACCATCAATTTATAAATGATCTCTAAATAGACTCAAGCACTTTATGGGACATTATCTGAATTTGCCCTGGGCTCCACAACGGACATCATCATGTAATAAGTACTAGGCTCATCCAGCACCCAGCCTAGCTGTACACCCCTGTCTGCCCATGCCCATCTCTGCCCAGGAAAGGGGACCATTCACCCAATCAAACACCTAGTACAAAAATACCAGGCGACTTCTCTTTGCTTTATCATCCATCCACAGAAACTACTCCAGTTCCTTTGTAGAATAATCTATTTTCAACACTATCTGGATGATTACCTCCCAAAGCAAGAGAGGCCACATTTGTAGGCATTACTAATTAGGCTCCATTTTCTTATTGAGTTGGACACCACTATTTTCTTTTCAACCATTGCTAATCTCAGGGGAGAAATGATTCTCCCTCAGCTAGGGAAGTAATCAAAACTCCAGAATGGAGCTGCTCAGCTACACAAGCTCTGGGGCCAACCCCTCCCTCCTCACAGTCTCTTCCAATGCCACATGCTCCGTCACCAAAAAGTGCTCTGTCCACTGCACTGGCCTCTGTTCCTGCAGGAGACATGGACACCAAAATCTGGGCTTTTCCTGCCACACTGTGGCCATGTCTGAACACTACACATGGCCTTTACTCCTTGAAAAGTGGTATTGTGTTTGTTTGTTTTTTGTTTTTTTTTTTTGAAGGACTGGAAGTTACCTTCCTTACCTGTTAACCCCCATGCACTCCCCAAGCCTCAAGGATTGCCTGCCTCCTCCAGAAGGGCTCCCCTGAATCTACCCACACCCCCAGTCAGATGAGGTCTCCAGCATCAGGCTCCCATAGCTTCTGTACCAACCTCCAGCATTTCCCTCCACACACTCCATTGGAGCCCCTTACTTCTCCAATTCCCTGATTAGCTCTTTAATGGCAGAGATCTTGCTTTCATCAGAATTTGTGTCCTTAGCATTTAGCACACGGCCAGGCCCATGATGATGCTCAGTAACTATTTGAATGAGTAACTAAATGAATGACCAAGTGAGCAATTAAATGAAGCAATCCCTTTGTCCCCTCCCTTTCTTTACACACTGAGGAAACACTTTCAGGTATCTGGGGAAAACAATGCCTAAATCTGCTATCAATCAATCATTTTCCTCACAGTAAGAATGAACCCTCTGTGTTTCCACTCCCAAGGGGATTTGTATATCAGGTTTTTCCCTTACTTTAGGTGATTCCTGATACAAGTAAGCTGGCGGAAGGGGATGGTGGAGGAAAAGTCTTCCCACCCCAGATGAAACCAACTGTAGTCGAGGTCACAGCTACATGGATCTCTGAAGCCTGCCCTGCGGTAAAGCTTTAGCACCTCCACCATTGAGCTGGAAGAGCCCCCAAGTCTCAGAACCAGCAAACTCTAACCTCTTAGACCAAAGAGGAAGTAATGTGCACTGGGAATAGCCAAGATTTGGAATTGGAAGACCTAGAATTCCAGCGGTGAGCAATTCTCTATCTTTCCTCCCAGCCTTGTTGTTCTCATTTGTAACAATGGAGACACTGCGTGGCTAATGTTAGCCCTGCCTGTCAGAGAGCTTCAAGTGCAGTACTCACCCCAACCATTGCAGAGAGAGGGGTGGTCCCCACACACAGGGGCTCCAGCCCTAGGATAGCTAGCCTCGTGGTGAGAGCCATTCTAAACCATCTGTTGACTCATAGCCAATGTACTTTGGGTTCAAGCAGTGCCTGAAAGTCAGGGTCACTCTCAACTCCTCATTTTCCTGGACACCCTCATCTTTCTGCAGGTTTCTGAGGGGAAGATGATATTCCCTACTTCCTTTGAATCCCACTCCCCACTCCTTCCTGCTCCTTTCCCCCTACTCCCAGGGGGATGACTTCCTTGTTACTCACTGTACCCATTGTTGTTAGACAGATGCTCTGATTATGGTCAGGTTAATCCAAAGCCACTGCTAAGCCTAAAATGATGAGGACAGGGATGGCAAAGGGACTGACAGGATCCAGAGTTTCGGAGGACTCACCTCCTGGCACCCCACCACCTCATGGCACAGCAAGTGTCTCCAGTCTAAGTCTTATAGGAAGTAAGCTTAACCCATGGGTTTTGGAATCAACTTCTTTGAGGAAAGCATGGTGTTCTGGGTGGTGGTATCAGTCACACAGAGAAGAAACCCAAGCACTGGGCTATACTGTGGAAGTGATCCTGGTTCATAACTGGACTAGAGAGAGCCTGCAAGACTGGTAAATGAAATGGCCAAGGTAGGATAGGAAGCCAGCCCTTGGAAAAGCCAGATGTCTTCATGAGTCTATACTCTATTTACCTCCAGTTCTCCTTTAGGATTCCTTACTATAATCATCAGAATTCATCTCCATTACAATAAGGGGAAACCAAGAAAAGTATATAGATTCAACAGGGGCAAAATCTACAAAGAAACGAACATGTTGCAGAGGCATCAGGGATCTGAATGTAAGAACCCCAAAGGGAATGAAAACCTTGGGACTACTAAGGAAGCCAGTGTGCCAGCTTCTTCTCCCCTCTGCAGGTATTTTCTGCTGAACAGGGTCCAGTTTTCACAAGCCTACCTGCCTGTGTTCTTTCTCCTAATTCTGTGCTGGGCCGTGTGGCAGGGCTTTCATGTGTCCTGTGAGGTGTGAACTTTAGAGAATGCTACTGTGCTTCACCTTCCAGTCTCAAAAGGAAAGTCTACTATTCAAACCCTTCCAGTCTTCCCAAACTGAACACTTCAAAAGAGGCCATTTTCAATGTGGTGAAGTGAGGTGAATGACAATCAGACAATGCTACACTGAGGATTTTTTTTTCCTTCCTAAAAGTCACCTATTTTTTTCTCCTCTAGGACTTTCTACAGAAAGATTTAGTAGATAACGTGCTATCTGACTTTTTCCCAGGACATAGGACTGTCAGGAGACTTTTTTTTCTTTTCAGAATTAGCCCAACTTAACTGATTTGCCACTATCTACTTTTTTCCTGTATCAATATTATTTTTCCTCATCTCTTCACTCAGCTCCTTACAAATAAGCTTTCAAGTGACACACCATCCCTCCAACCCAGTGTCACAATTTAGAAAATGTGGAAGCCATTTACAAAAGGAGGAACCCTCTTCTCTCTGTGAAGGGCCTAACTGCTGCAGGTTTCATTCTGGCCTCATGGTTAAAGGGCTCCATCCCCTTCCTAACCTCGTGAGGAGCATCAGAAGAGCAGGAACTCCCGAGGGATGCAGTCTGCACTGCGTGGTCACATTACTGCTCCAGCTTATTCATTTGCCGACTACTGCTCAGGAGATGCAGAAATAAAGGGACTAAAAGCATATTCATCACCCTCACTGAGCTGTGGGATGACATACTTACTTTGGAAATAATGATTCCAAGTAGGAGAGCAGTGAAAAACAGGGCCTGTGAGAAGCAACTTTTATTACACAGTTTCTAAAATGTGAGCACTTAATGCTCTTTCATTACCATATATTATTACAGTTCTATAAAAATCATTTTTAGGAATCAATCCCAAATTTTTGAAGCTCCCCACCCCCTGCCACAAAAGAGCTAGAAGGCAGAGTTTAGAAGAAGTCCTAACAAAAGATAAACGATACTTTTGCACCTCTAGGTTTTAAGACTTACTATGGTAGAATCCACACTCAAGACTGGGTCAACCTTTGTGAACAATGCTGTAACTCAGAATCTGTGTAACCCCTCTCAAAGCATCATTTCAAAAGATGGCAACTTTTTTATAAAGGAGAGAAGGTAGGTATGAATTTCCTATTTTTCAGATGGGAAAGCTAAGGCACAGGAAGTATCAGTTAAATTACTTTAAGTGAAAGCCAGCAAGCAGTGATCGTGCTGGAACAAAAATCCATCTATTCTGATTCACAGTTCTGCTATTTCTCCACTGGATGCTCCACCCATTTGGGGAGCATCTCCCTTCAACCCCACTCAATCTCCCTTGGTATTTCCACTCCAAGGAATCTGGGTTTTCATCCAAGGGAATGCATTAGCTTGCTGTGTAATTTGCTGATCACTCTGGCACAGAAAACACCAAGAGGCTTTTGACTCTTGCTCATCCATTGGGATCAAGAGCTGGAGATAGGAGTCAAGTGAAATTCATGGGGAGCTCCCAGGCCCTTACAAATATTCCAGTGCCAAAGGAGAAGCAGTCATGGATTGCATCTGAGTTTCAAAATGTCAATGAACTGAGGCAAAGCCAGTAGAGCAAGGCCTTGAGTCCACATTGGGAGGTGATGATGCTTCTACACTTCTATGGACCTGGACAGCTACAAGCACTTCACAGACTCTTCTGTACTCATTCTTCAGAAATGAGTCTCACCCCACGGCAGGACACTCAGGGGATCCTCCAGTGCAGTGCTTCTCAAATTCAAACGTGCACAGGAATCTGGGGATTTGCTGAAATATAGGTTCTGATTCAGGAGGTCTAGGGGAGCCTTGGACCCTGTATTTCTGAAAAAGTCATCAGATGATGTCAGTTCTGCTGCTCCCAGGACCACACTTAGCATAGCAAAGGCCTAGAGCACAATTTGATAAGCCGCAATTCCAAAGATTGAAAAGGCAATAGCAATGAATAACTCACTGGTGATAGGGCTCAAGTGGAGTATCAGCCCACTGAATATACCTCCTATATTACTCTTTTATGGGCAGTGTTTCCCTGACACCTGGCAGGGTGAACCACACAGGCAAAAAGCCACTGAAGGAGCCCAGGAGAGGAATGAAGCAAGATTTACTCACGGGAGAAGCGGGCAAGTGGCCTGGCAGTCTTATCTCCGGCTTCATTTGCAACTGGAAAAAAAAAAAAAAACAGAAGATGCAGTTAAGTACAAGGCATGTGCGTCTACAGAAAATGCCAACCTACAGCTAATCCTCAGGATGATTCACTATTAAGCTGTGTTTGAAAGTCATTGTAAGAGGATAAAAGCAACTTCACTCCCTCTCTATATTTCCAGTGCCGCTCTCACTGCCTAAATGAAGCCAAATGTCTTCATCATTTTGATTAAAACAGTGAATTAAGCTGGCAACCTAAACAGTACCTAGTTTACTGGGCTTAGGGGAGTTAACTGGCCTGCAGGCAGAGTAAGAGGTGTGCACGCCTGGCTTCCAAGCCAGTGCACATCCTTCTGCTTCAGGCTGCCTCTCAGTGGGATGTCCTTCAACACACAAATGCACCCCAACTACCTGACATCAGTCTGATTTTCCTGATCCATGGGGCAAATTAAGGCAAGGATTTCAGAAAAAAACAGTAAGGTTGGTTTTTGTTAAGAAGGATATTTAAATTTAGAAGCTAACAAATAAGAGGATCGAGAAAATTGTTCAGAAAGCTTCTCTAGAAGCTTTACTATCCCCTATACTGATGAACCGGAGAAGGCAATGGCACCCCACTCCAGTACTCTTGCCTGGAAAATCCCATGGATGGCAGAGCCTGGTAGGCTGCAGAGCTCTTAGCCTGGGGTCGCTAAGAGTCCGACAGGACTGAGCAGCTTCCCTTTCACTTTTCACTTTGACGCATTGGAGAAGGAAATGGCAACCCATTCCAGTGTTCTTGCTTGGAGAATCCCAGGGACGGGGGAGCCTGGCGGGCTGCCGTCTATGGGGTCACACAGAGTCAGACACGACTGAAGCGACTTAGCGCAGCATACTGATGAACAAGCTTCCCAGGTGGTACTAGTGGTAAAGAATTCACCTGCCAATGCAGGAAATGCAGGAGACACAGGTTCAATCCCTGGGTCAGGAAGATCCCTTGGAGGAAGGCATGGCAATCTTTATCCCATGGACAGAGGAGCCTGGCAGGCTACAGTACATAGGATCGCAAAGAGTTGGACATGACTGAAGCAACTTAGCATGGACACATACTGATGAACACCATCGTCACGAATAAAAAAAGGTTAAACTGAAACACAAGTTTCATTCACTTTAAATATCACTTTCAATGCCCATAAAGACTATAACCCTGGGTGTTTTGTAAGTATGTATGATCAACTTGAATGAACACCCAAAGCAATCAAATGGAAAAAACTTGTTCAATATGTTTAGGAAAGAACATCCAATACATAGGCAGAATAAAGGAAATTGCTAATGTAATCATTAAAATCATTCTCATCTATGAGAATTTGCAGTGCAGGATGCAAGAAATAGCTACTTCACAAATGTATTACATCATTTTGCAAAGAATGGAAGGAGTCAAAAAATTCCTTTCACCCTTTCAAAAAGGTGAAATTTTTTTTAATTTACCATAATTTATTAAATTAATGGATTCGATTTCAGCTACTTTATATTTCTGTCATTTCCATGGACCATTGTCTCCACTCTGTATATATTATAAACAAGACATTGTACAAAATGACCAGCAGGGGGAGGTGACATTGCATCCTGCTTCCACTATCTCACACTCTAGCATTTTGAAAAGAAATAGAGAGACAAACGGAGACAGAAAGAAAGAAAGGGAGGGCAAGAGAAAGTAGTAAGACCTAGTTAGCTATAGACATGAGTTTCCCCAGCTTGAGTTCAAATCACTTCCTCTTTGGACACTATAGATCTCTAAAGAAAGAGAGCAAGGTTATACTCCAACATATTTGCTGCAGAAAGTGATGGGCCACTTTTAAAGTAGGATCATGAAGACCACTGCCATCATTGAGAACACCGGCCACCATTACAACATTCAGCTTAGAGAGCACATGTCTTCCCCGAGGGACAGAGAAGGAGTAGGCACACACCATCACAATTTCACAGGCATCGCTGGCTGCATCCTCACCCCCAGGCTTTTCCTCCCCTCCCTGCCACCCTATCCAAGAGTGGGAATTGCTGACCCAGATCCAAGTCACGCTAGGAGAGGCAGGAAATAAGATCTAGGCCAGTGACATGCCAGGAGAGTTGTCTTCACCCAGAAGAAATCTGAACCCTGCTCCCAGCATTACTTTCTTAAATGCAGACCCAATACCACAAGGTCTCTATGATGCCCCAACACCTGCAAGATACAACCAGGTCTACCTGGCCAAGTACTGAACAGCTGGCCCCTCCTATTCTCAGCTCACTGTACCTCCCAGTACTGCCTTCAGAACCCAGCCACAGGCTATACGTGGACAAATTTCAAACACTCTCTGTCCTCTTTGCTACAGCTCCTTTGCCCCTCCTCCCAGACAGCCCTCCCCACTGCTTCCCTCCCGTTCATCTTTTAAGATTCAACCGGAGCCATTCATTTCTTCATGTTAAAGTCTTTATTTAATTTGTTACAATATTGTTTTGTGTTTTTGGCTTTTCAGCCCAGAGGCATATGGAATCTTAGCTGCTGACCAGGGATTGAACTTATATCCTGACTCCCTACATTGGAAGGCAAAGTCTTAAACCACTGGACTGCCAGGGAAGTCCCAGAGCCATTCATTTCTGAAAAGTTCCCCTGACTCCCAGCACAGCTTCTGCCTTCCATAGACCTCTGCCCCTGCCTCACTACCCTCCCAGGCCAGTGGTTCTCACACTTCAGCAGACACTAGAACCACCAGGAAGGTCTGTTGAAACAGATAGCAGGGTTGGTTAAAATGCAGATTCTGACTCAGCTGACCTGGAATAGGGCCCAAGAATTTGCATTTCTAACAAGTTTCCAGGTGATATGGAGAACACTCTTCTGGGGACCATATTTTGAGAACTGCTCTAAACTATAAATTACTTTAGTGAAGACAAGGATGATCACTTTTCATCTTTGTGTTTCCAATCGTTCAGTGACTGGCATGCAGAATACTGCGTTCAGTCAATGTTTTTAGAACTGAATGAAGTAGTTCATTGATAACTGAAATTGATACCAAGTGCCACGCATGGCTCAGTAGATGGAGCCCTCAGTGCCAGAGGGCTATAAAAAGCCCCAGATGTGTTTTGCTTGGCCCCTAAAACGTATTTAATTTTTAAACAATTTATTGTCTGCATTTAAAAATCAAGAGGTTTCTAACATAAATGCAGGTTATCGGCTTCTCTCAGGAACTGAAAACTGTCCAGACTTACTGGCCAGCCACGGATTGCCACTGAGATGCCTCCTATGGGCAGGTCCAGCTCCTGCATGTTTGGGAGGCACCTTTTTGCTGACTGGCATTTGGGCTTTCTATACTCGACATTAGTCCAGAAGGCAAGTGAAAACAGGACCTCTTAAAGGGCTTAAAAATCTACAGGGCAGCAATGGATATGCAGCCATAGAGAACAAACTTTAGGACACAGTGGGGGAGGGCAAACGTGGGGTGATTTGAGTAGTAGCACTGAAATATATACATTACCATATGTAACATAGATAACCAGTGGAAATTTGCTGTATGAAATTTTGGAACCCAAAGCTGATGTTCTGTGACAACCTAGAGGGGTGGGGTGGGAAGGGAGGTGGGAAGAGGTTTAAGAGGGCGGGGACATATGTATACCTATGACTGATTCATGCTGATGTATGGCAGAAACTATCAGAGTATTGCAAAGTAATTATCCTCCAATTAAAAACAAATTTTTTTTAAAAATGAAACTAAGACTCAACCAAGACCAACACAACAATGAGTGGTTGTGGCCAAGCTTGCTAAGCCCCTCTGTTTCCAGCCCACAAACCGATCCAAGACATTCAACAGCCCTCCAGCACAATGCTGGCCAGCTCAGACACACAAGGGGGCCTTCCTACACTGTTGTTTGCTTTCTATTTCAAAAAAAATCCAGCAAGCTTCAATAATGAAGTAGATGTTCCATTTATCAGATGCAATTAAAGTTTGAATTTGGCAAGAGCTCATAAAAACGATTATGAGATTTAAGGGAAGTTCTTATGTAGATTTACCAAAAGTCATGCTGGGTATAACACACAGACCAGTATGTATCATTAATGCCACTGATGTCGAATTGTATGTCTAGGCTGCGTGTATATTCAGCCACAGAGAAACAGAAAGGAGGTGTACCAGGTATATTAACAGTTATTTCTTCCATGTGCTGGCGTTTGGGGAGATTATCAGCCGTTTTTATGCTTTGCTACTTAAACCCAACAGTTGGATAAGCACACGCCATACTTACAATCAGAAAAAAATGTTTTTATTAAAGGGGTATAAAACAATTAACTACTATATATGATTTGGGTCATTATATATGTATGTATATTTACATATATTTGTATATATTATATATGTATGTATATGAAATGTATTTCAGATACATGTCAGAGCAGTCTTGGATCACAAATCAGGGACTTTCCATCTTTGGAGTCCCATGGGACTCCCTGTAAGACTCAAGAAATGAATCACCCTCCCACCCCCTCCAGGGGGCTCCACACTTTCTAAGTCAGTGGTTTGCAGCCCTGGTCGCATGTCAGAATCACTAGAGAACTTTTTAAAAACCCTGATGCCCAGATTCAGTGGGTGGGATCAGAGGGTGGGCCTCAGTGGGTGGGACTCAAGCCTCCATGCTTTCCCAGTTCCCAGATGATTCCAATGAGTAGCTGAGGCTGAGAAGCACTAATAAATGGTGTAACTTCAGACACCTTTATCAAAACAACATTCAGGGAGGGAGGTGTGGCTCAGCTTCCTTCAAAAATAATTACCCCTATTCAGTTCGTCTTTGCAGAATGCTATTGTTTTGTCATAATAATCCTGAAAGAGACATGCCTCTGCTTTAAAAAAAAAATTCAACAGTTAAGACTGCAAACATAGCTATGGAGATCAATTAGTAGGCAACTCATCACACTGTGAAGGGTTCTTTATAAAAGGATACACCGCACATCACCCCTAACCTCCAATAGATGTGCACTGAGTGCCCCCGGGAGCTCAGCACTAGGCTGGACCCTGGGAGGATGACCACAGTTGATTTCACTCAACTTTGACACATAAGCAAGTTAGGGAGGTAAACCATGCCTCTCAATCGGGGTTTATCCAGGTGTATTCAGCTAGGGAACTGACTTGATGACAGTGATGATGGTGGAGGTGGTGCTACGATACAGATGCCGTGTCCCATCCCAAACCCACTCAACTAGAGTCTTGCAAGGGAAGACAAGATTCTAGAACTTAAACAACTGCCTCAAAAGCTATTTAATGTTTGAGAAGCAGCATTCTAAATGAAGTGTGTCCCTGGTATGTTTGCTTTATGTTTCTGCACCCCCACCCCCAACTAGAAAACTGGCCAGAAACAAATCTTAAAGTAAGGATTCTCCAAGGAGACCAGCTTTGAGGGTGAGAGGGGCAGGTGAGACAGCACCGTGAGAAAGATATTTCAGAGCAATGAGCAGCCCAATCCCAGCTGAGCCACTAACATTTCAGGCCATCAGAATGCGGGGGAGGTGGGGAGGGAGGGTGGTCCAAACAGGCACGGTGGTGGCATGGGCAGGTGTGCACTGCTTTGTAACCAAAACGAGCACCCAAAACACGGCCATTCTTGTTTTGAAAACCTGGCACCTGGCACCCAGAGCATAAATGCAGCTGGGGTGCTGGGTGCCAGGGCAAACACACAATGAGAGAGCAGCTCCACAGAAGAGCCTTGCTTCCTGCAAGGAAATCCACCCAACATGCTGACTGGCTGCTGCTCAGCCATGAGCTCTGGGGCTCATCAGGAATCCTCTCCAGGTGAGGTCCTTTGGGAAGTCTTCAGGCTAGAAAACCATGCATAAGAGACTTCAGAGAAGAGAGTGTTAGAATGAGGTTCCAGGCCCCCTCCTAGTTTCTGCAGAAGGTACAGCTTGGAATTGCTTACAGATGCTTGGCTTCATCTTACCTTGCCTTCTACTTGTAAAGACCTAAGCAAGGAAAACTGGATGGAACACTGGGGAGAAAGAGACTTGGTCCAAGGTCACTAACTCTCTTTTTTAGCTGTCATCTTCTAATTAAGGTATTCCACGACCACCTTATTAAGATCACAGCTCCCAACTTCCCTTCCTTCTCTGCTTCATCCCCTTTCCCCACACAACCCCTCCTGGAAGCACTTCTCACCTTCTTACATGCTCTGTTCTCTATTCACTGGGTTTACTGCATTTTCCTCCCACCACATTGTAATTCCCCACACAAGCACAGATCCTCTGCCAATGAAAACAAAAACAAAAACAAGAACTACCATATCTCTAGTGCCTAAATGCCTGACACACAATATTTGAGTCAATGATCAGCCTCCTACCATGCAGACTGCACTAGAGGCCAAGAATTGGAAGCAGACCAGAAGGACACGAACATCTACCAAACATTTAAGTGTTCTATAAGTATCTGTCCTTCAGGAATACTTATCAAGCATTGACTAAATCACAGATAAAGCCCTGAACAGCCTGTCATGGTCCCTTACACACTGAGTAAGACTGTCATTCCCATTTGATAGACAGGACGCAGGAACTCAGAAAGGTCAGGAAACTTTTCCAAGACCACAAATTTGTGTGTCCGAATTCCAAACCAAGGTATGCCTGGCTCAGAAGCCCAGGGCCTTTCCCTTTAGCCTCTCTGCCTTCCAAGAAATGTAAGCAGATAAGATCTGTGCTCCAGAGAGGGCTACCCCTAGAGAAAAGTCAGGCAAAAGTCTGACCCTGTACCTCATGCCCCAGGGAGAGCCATGCAGCAGCCTACAGGGAAGGGGGATGTCACCTGCCTGGGATCTCATCCCTGGCACAAGACCAGGAGACTGTCAGTAGAGAGGGGCCCTTTTGTGAGATGGGCAGTCCCGGGGCCAGAACTCACAATAGCAGGATCCAGAAGAGGAAGAACCTAGTTATAAAAAGAAGAGTTTCATTGCCACATTCATGCAAGAACGCCAGCTAGCCAGTGTCTCCATAACCTGATCAAAACTTTCCTACTTAGAAAACAGTAACAGGGGACTAGAAATAAGAACCAAATTCATCTTAGCATGAAAACAGTACAGCTCATAAAAACAGCTCCTAGGAGGCAAGACTTGATTCTCTTCAAGAGAAGAAACTGACATTCCAAGAGATCGAGTGGTTTGTCCGAGATCAGACTTAAGTCCAGACATCAGAACTGGAAATGTCATCCAATTCTTCCACCTCCAATTCCAGCATTCTTGGAGAAGGGAATGTACTCCACCTCTTTAGCTCCCTCGGAGTCATTTGTCAGGAGTAAAAGTAAAGGCTTTCATTTCCTTTGCCCTCCTTGGGTTTGATGGATATTGATGCTTGCCAACCCCAGGATACATTTTAAATAAAAACATATACAACTCTGATTGGCAACGGCTGAGCAGAGTACAGTGTTAGAAAGACTTCTGATGCTGAGTCTGAGTGTAGCCAGATATGTCTGTAACACATTACCAAGCCTGTCGTGGGCGGGACAGGAGACTGAAGGGGGCAGGAAGGATGAGTGTGCAGGGAAATCTCTGCCAGGTTCTGCGTGCTCAGTCCCTCAGTCGCGTCCAATTCTTGATGCAGCCCACTTGTCCCTCTGTCCACGGGATTTTCCCAGCAAGAAAAATGGAGTGGTATGCCATTTCCTTCTCCAGGGGTTCTTTGCCAGGTTGGATAGGCCATAAAAGAATTAGCCAAAAAGTGGATAATTCAAAAAGATCACTGAATTAAATACTTCTATAAAATATATTGTCCAATTTGCTTAAAATGAGAGCTGCTGTATAACTAAGGAACACACTAAGCGCTACTCTTTCATCACCTAATTTTATCCTCATGGCAACTCTGTGAGGCCACCACGTGATTTCCCTATTTTCCAGATGCAGAAACTGAGTCTTTGAGAACGTGAGAAAATTCCTTGTGATGAAACAACTACAGCAGACCTGGAAATGGAATCCAACACATTATTCCAGAGCCAGTGCTCTTAACTCATGTGCTGCCCATCACACTTTTAACATCCGAGTATCAGTACTGTTTGATGAGCCTTTTGCCAAGAAACCCAGACCTGGCAGGAGAACTCCTCGTCTTGCCTCCACTTAGCCTCAGGTCAGAAGCGCCGCAGAGGAAGGCTCTCTGTTCTCCAGTTCTGTAAACAGAACCAAGCTCTGCAATCCAGCTGGACATGTGCCCTAGTGACAAAAAAGGTATCACCACCCCCCTCAGCCTGCTCCCTTCTCCACTTCTTTATTCAGAAATGCTTGGCACTGCCTCATTATACCTTTGGGGCCAATTTGGCTGTCAAATGGACTCTGAATCAAGCTCTAACACAAAAGAAAATAAAACCAATTTGTAGTGATGACTCATCAGGGTTGATGATGTGAGTGGCAGAGATGGTGTACCTTACAGACCCTTCTCTCCTGGAGTAATGGGCAAATCCTTGCAGAAGGCAAGGCTTGTGGGCCAGAGGTCAAATTGGCTCACTAGCTCACTCAGCCCAGAGTGTGAGGAAACACACACACACAGAGAATCAAGGAAGCCCTTGCCCACCGAGAAGATACCTTGGGAAACAGACTGTCTCTACTTTTTCAAAAATTAATTTGAAGGAATTGGGTCATATGAAAAGGCTCACGTAATATATTTCTTTCTTCCCTAGTGCTGATTTTGTACACTTATGTATCTATATTCAATGTCATTCTACAAATTATATTTCATTTCTATTTTGCTCTGTACACCCATCCTTTATGGAACAAACTAGGATATTAATAGAGGTGAAATTTTTCTTTTCAATCACGTCCTGGCTCCCTTTCCTGGCCTCTCTTTCCAAGTTGCCAGGTTTCAGACTAACTTTACATGGCTTCCAGTTACTCAAACAATCTACTAACCTCCACTGAGCACTCCCAGAGTCCTCCCTGCCACTCCCTGCCTCCACATGTCTTGCTGGACTCAATGATAAATACAACTGGTCCTTGAGTAGTCCCCTGAGACCAGAAGCCTGGCACTGAGCTTCCTGACACAGATTATTAGAGTCATTGCAGTATGAATGTATCATGGTATTGGTATTTCTGCAAAAACCACCTGGCCAAGCTACCAGGTCCTGACCTCAGGAAACCTGAGGTCAAGCTGGGAAAACATAATATTAATATACAACATGATCTAAACTCTGTGCTCAGTCACTCAGTTGTGTCCAACTCTTTGCAACCCTATGGACTGTAGCCCTCCAGGCTCCTCTGTTCATGGGATTCTCCAGGCAAGAATATTGGAGCGGGTTGCCATTTCTTCCTCCAGGGGATCTTCCAATGCAGGGATCCAGCCCAAGTCTCCCAAGTCTCCTGCATTGGCAGGTGGATTCTTTACCACTAGCACCACCTAGGAAGCCTGACCTAAACTCTGCTGAATGTCAAATGAAGAGTCCTTGTTTACAGAAGGGAGAGGCTGGGGTGGCCTGGAATAAGGAGTACAGAGGCTTCTAGGAGACCTGGGACAGGTGAGAGCCAGGGAGGTGGAAAGGATGATAGGAGAGGGAAGAAATATTGTGCATTCTAGGACCAGGGGGCAGACTGAGACTGACCAACTATATCCCAAATCTCTCCCTTTCTCAAGCAAGAAATGCTTTTTATTGAGGGAGGCAGTAGTAAAAAGTAGAGAAAGATGCTCTTTCCTATCTTGATAAATTATAAAATGCCTCTCACTGCAACTCGGCCTTCTCTCCCATTCTCCTCTACAAACATGTTGCATCTGCAGATAGACATGTGAATTTATCCAAGAGCAGATATGTCTGCATATTCAGGTGCCAGGTATACAGGTCCAGGGTCAGCAGTCACTCCAAAGCCCTCCACCCAAAGTGGGCCAGATTGCTTCCTGACAGTGACAGCCTGTGGGCTCTGCTTGGCCCTCCTGGATGATGCCCTGGTGACCACCACAGACCTCAGGCCACAGGCCTCAGGCACACAACAGGGGTGACACCTGAGTGACCAAAGCAGTACCCACACAGGGCCCCCCTACTATTCTGGCCTCATTAAAATGCCCCCTAATTGAGCAAACCAGGCCCAGAACAACCACAAGCAGTTAAGGAGATCAATAGTGAACAAGATTGAAATCCAACATCAAGCCAGCTGTTCAAACTCTTAACTAATTAAGCTCAATTCAAATAAGGAAAAGGAGATGAATACAGAGAAGAAGGAAAACACTACAGTGTATTAAGCCCTATTTCATGCCAGGCTGGCAAGAACTTTACACCAATACCTTTTTTTGGACTCATAATTTTTATTAAACGTTCACACCATCTCATGAGGTAAGTATTATGATTCCTATTTTCAGATAAGGAAACTGAGGCTTAGGAAAGTTAGTAACTTGCCCCAATCAGGTCTGATAAGCTGAAACTGAACCTCGTTCTGTGAGCTCTTTTTTTTCAACAGTTCACAGGACTGAAACTGGTCCCATTCCACACATCCTGCTGAGACTTCCTGTCATGTCCCAAACAGGGCCTGTCCAGCTCATGCCTGGACTGTGCCTAGGAATGGGAGCTCAGCCCCTGGAGATAGGCCCCTTCACCTCTAATTAGTTCTGCAACCTCCAGTTCAGTTCAGTCGCTCAGTCGTGTCCGACTCTTGGCGATCCCATGAATTGCAGCACGCCAGGCCTCCCTGTCCATCATCAACTCCTGGAGTTCACCCAAACCCTTGTCCATCTAATCGGTGATGCCATCCAGTCACCTCATCCTCTGTCGTATCCTTCTCCTCCTGTCCCCAGTCCCTCCCAGCATCAGAGTCTTTTCCAATGAGTCAACTCTTCGCATGAGGTGGCCAAAGTACTGGAGTTTCAGCTTTAGCATCATTCCTTCCAAAAAACACCCAGCAGTGATCTCCTTTAGAATGGACTGGTTGGATCTCCTTGCAGTCCAAGGGACTCTCAAGAGTCTTCTCCAACACCACACACAGTTCAAAAGCATCAATACTTCGGGGCTCAGCCTTCTTCACAGTCCAACTCTCACATCCATACACGACCACTGGAAAAAATCATAGCCTTGACTAGACAGACTTTGTTGGCAAAGTAATGTCTCTGCTTTTGAATATGCTATCTAGGTTGGTCATAACTTTCCCTCCAAGGAGTAAGCGTCTTTTAATTTCATGGCTGCAATCACCATCTGCAGTGATTTTGGAGCCCAAGAAAATAAAGTCTGACAGTCTTTCCACTGTTTCCCCATCTATTTGCCATGAAGTGATGGGACCAGATGCCATGATCTTAGTTTTCTGAATGTTGAGCTTTTTCATGATGATGGAATCATTCTGAAGGTCTTCCTTCTGCCCTCACAAGAACAGGCCTGATTTCTATTCCTTCTCAGGGTTTTCCAACATTTGATGACAACGATCATGGCCTCGGCCCTGTGAGCCCTCTTTTCTCCTGATGGACAAGCCCCATTCCCCCCTCATTTGACAAAAATATCCCAAGGCCTTGACCCCCAAAAGTAAAGTCACTTAAATAATTGACAAAAGAAAAGACAGCCTCGGCAACCCGCTGGTGAACATGCATTCCACAGTGATCTCCAGGCGAAGCCCGATCTCCACCTTCTCAGACAAGGTTCTCCTCTCGCTTGGCTCTCAGGAGACACACAGGGCACCTGGGAAACTTCTCATTGTACATTCAGGAGCCATGCAAAGAGGCTGAATTTTACAGCAGGCTGCAATCTGAAGCAGTGTTTCTCAGACTTCCCCGTGCACAAAAACCCTTGGTGGATCTTGTGAAACTGCAGCTTCTGTTTCGGTCGGTTTGGGGTGGGGCCCGGGATTCTGCATTGCAAACAGGTTCCCAGGTGGTGCCAATGGGCTGGTCTAGAAGCCACACTCTGAGCAGCGAGCTGTTAAAGAACATAACCCTCCTAAAAAGGAACAGCTAAGCACACTTTCTGAGAGCTCACTGGAAAGACCCTGTGTGGTTTAAAAGTGCACACTGTTGAACTCAGTGTCCAGTCCCCTTGGTTTCTTTCAGTCATGCTGTTAAAAAGAACAGCTACCAGTATGACTCTGAAACCCACTTGAGGACAGAGACCAAGAGGGTGTGCATGTGAGAAGTAGGGTCCAAGCAGAGAGGGTGAGTTTCTCTCTGCTTGGACCACAGGTATTAAATAGAACAGATGACCTAGAAAGTATTAAATAGAACTAGCGGGCATCTGAGTTCCTTGCCCAAAGGAATGATGTCTTGTGCTAGTTTTTTTTCTTCTGGTTATCTTTTTTTTTTACATTTAAGATTATGTATTTATTTACTTATTATTGAAGTGTAGTTGACTTACAGCATTGTGTTAGTTTCAGATGTACTGCAAAGTGATTCAGTTATATATTTGTATATATAAAATATGTATTTCAGATTTTCCACAGGTATTAAATAGGACAGATGACCTAGAAGATCACTGTCTGCCCTAGCCAAGCCACCAGCAGGGCACAAAGGCTCAGACAAACAAGGAGGTCCTCAGACTTGGGGCACAGGTCAACCACGCAGCCACGACTACCAGAGCTACTCCCTAAACACCTCAGAGTGCACAGGTGCACACACACAGACACACACATACACAGACACACACACACCCAATACGTGGCTTGGACATGCAGTGCCATCGCTGATATGTCCAGCACCATAAATCACTGCATCATTACCAGCTGCCTGCAGGCTGAACAGATCAAATGCCTCCAGTAAATAAAACTAGCACACAAGAACATACTATAGAGCACAGGAAACTACACTCAACAATTTGTAATAACCTATAAGGGAAAAGACTCTGAAATATATATTTTATATAAACATATATATAACTGAATCACTTTGCAGTACATCTGAAACTAACACAATGCTGTAAGTCAACTACACTTCAATAATAAGTAAATAAATACATAATCTTAAATGTAAAAAAAAAAAAAAAAGATAACCAGAAGTAAAAAGCTAGCACAAGATATCATTCCTTTGGGCAAGGAACTTGGATGCCCGCTAGAATGAGCTTCTCACAGCAGAGCCCACATTTCATACAATTTCCCTCCAGCCCAGAACAGGGCCAGCACATAGGCTGCTAAGTGAGGGGCTGGTAAATGAGTGGAGGAAGCCAGGACTGGCAGTGAAGTCACAGAGGCCCCTGGATGGACACAGGCCAAGTAGCCAGGGACCCTCCTCCTCCGTGACACCTAAGAGCTTTGCTAGCAACCAGTTAAAGGTTTACTCTTAATCTAGCAATTTATATTTACTTTCTAAAATGAATGCAAGTTTGGGAACCACTGGGGGCCACAGATTGGAGGCAAATGTATTCTGCTTGGCAAGCAGTGTTTAAAAGTAAATGATCTGAATTCCCTTGGGAGCAGTTCACCACAGTGACATGAATTGCTACTGCTCACCTCAGGTCCGGTTCCCTCCAGCTGCCTACCTGAGACATGGGTATGCGCTAGGACTTTCAAACCCAGCATGGCAAAGCAAAATGTTCCTTCCCAAAATCTGCTCTCTCCCACTCTCAGTCAATGGCGCCACTCCCCACTACCTTCCTCCCTCCAGGACAGAAATGGTCTCCTTCCTTCCCATTGCCCTTCCATCAACAAATCCTTACCTCCAAAATACACCCTAACTCATAGCTCCTCTCCTAAAACTCTGGTCTGAGCATCCAGAGACCCTCACCTGGATGACCCTAACACATTCCCAGGGTCTCCTGCTCCGCCTGGCAGCCAACCCATAGACCATACTGCCTCCCCGCTTAGAACCCTCAATGCTTCTCACTGTGTGCAAATCGCTGCCTACAAACCCTCCCTGATCTGACCTCATCTCCTCCCATCTGCTGGCCGACAGCTCTTGCTACCCTGGCCACCTTTCTCTCTCTCAAACTCACTGAACACATTCCCAAGCCTTTTCACTTCCTTTTCCTGTTTGGAATGTAATAAGGTTTCTTATTAACAGTAGCAGCAACCCCTGCAGACCCCTTCACGGGCCTTCCAGGTGCCAGTCTAAGCACATATGAGTGCTAACTCAGTCAATCCTCTGAACCACCTTGGGAGGTTGGGCTATGGTTACCCCACTTTACAGATGGGGTAACTGAGGCACAGAGAGGTCAGGTGACCTGCCCACGCCATAGCGCTGGTAAACAGTAGAGCTGGATTCATAACTAGGCGGTCTAGTTCCAAGGTCTTTCTCTATAAATCTCATCTCCTTCACAGCAGCCTCCTCATTTTCCAGGTCTCAACCCAAATGGCGTGTCCTAGAGGCCTTCCCTGATCACCACCCTCTCATCTCAAGTACCTCTCAGGACTATCTGGAATGAACACATCTCTCCATCACAAAACCTAAAACAAGAGGATACAAACTTTCTGAAAGCAGCTCCCAGCAGTCTTATTCTCTGTACCCCAGAACGCAGAAGAACCCTTCAACAATCCCTGCACAAGGTCCCCCTCAACAAATATGAACCAACCTACTGGCCTATAGAGAGGACTGCTGACCTCAAAATTACTCAAACAATGCTCAGAGGGAAAACTAAACCCACGGGAGGATAAAAAAGATGACATTTGAAGTAGACAACTCACCCACGATCCTCCACCTGATTCGTATGATCCTTTATAATGTTTTCTTGACTTCTTGGACCTTTGCATATGAATCAAATGTTTTTCTATCACAGACATGATCTTATGCTAGTTTTAAAAATCAATCCAATTGTTGAGTTTGTGGCCAATTACCTGTCTAGCACTTCTGGGTTACCTTGGTGGATTTCTCCATTCCAAGGCTCTAATTGGTTAGTGGTTCAGCTGGTAAAGAATCCATGTGCAATGCAGGAGACCCCAGTCCAATTCCTGGGTCAGGGAGATCCCCTAGAGAAGGGAACGGCTACCTGCTCCAGTATTCTGACCTGGAGAATTCCATGGACTATATAGCCCATGGGGTCACAAAGAGTCAGACACGACTGAGCAACTTTCACTTAGGAAATGTATCTTAAAAGAAAAATTATAGTCATGTTCAGGCCACTATTGATATTACTAGATGAGATGCCCCTCACCCAACCAGTTATTAATTCCTGCTCTGTGTCCATAAATATACATTTTCCTCTATTATTCAAGTTCAATCAGAGCAACAAACAAAATTTCAACTAAGGATGAAATCTCCCACAATTATGGGATGGACTTATGTAGTTAACATCAGGATATGGTCATTTAAATCTAAAGGCTCCTCTATACTGGAAACCATCTCATCCTCTGTCATCTGAGATGGTTTCCAGTATAGAGGAGGCTTTAGATTTAAATGACCATATGACAGAGGATGAGACAGTTGGATGGCATTACCAAATCGATGGGACATGAATTTGAGCAAGCTCCAGGAGCTGGTGATGAACAGGGAAGCCTAGTGTGCTATAGTCCATGGGGTCGCAAAGAGTTGGACACGACTGAGCAACTGAACTGAACTGATACTGGAAACAAATCATATCAAGGATAATCAGGGTTTTCCTGGTGGCTCAGACAGTAGAAAAAAAATCTGCCTGCAATGCGAGAGGCCCAGGTTTGATCCCTAGGTCAGGAAGATCCCTGGAGAAGGGAATGGCAACCCACTCCAGTATTCTTGCCTGGAGAATTCCATGGACAGTCTTGCAGGCTACCACCCATGGAGTCACAGAGTCGGACACGACTGAGTGACTGTTGCTTTTCATTACCTCGTTTATGTACCTGCCTGCATCCCGAAGGCATCTGAGCTTTTAATCCTCCGTCTTGTCCCATTTTCTAAATATAATCTGTGGTCTCCCCACAGCCTGATCTCCAGGAGAGAGTCCATGCCTGACTGCTGAGGCCGCAGCCATCCTTCCACATCCTTGCCTACCAGCCATCCTGAGCCCTCTACCCACGGGGTCCACTCTGGGCACTTGCCTATTGATGCCTTTATTCACACTCTTCTCTTGACTTTCATGTCCTTCCCCATCAAAGCTGTATATTGTTATTTATATACAATATAAATATTGTATATACATTTATATACTTATTTAACTTACATGCAGAGTACATCATGAGAAACTCTGGGCTGGAAGAAGCACAAGCTGGAATCAAGATTGCCGGGAGAAATATCAATAACCTCAGAGATGCAGATGACACCACCCTTATGGCAGAAAGTAAAGAGGAACTAAAAAGCCTCTTGATGAAAATGAAAGAGGAGAGTGAAAAAGTTGGCTTAAAACTCAACATTCAGAAAACTAAAATCATGGCATCCAGTCCCATCACTTCATGGCAAATAGATGGGGAAACAGCAGAAAGACTGTCAGACTTTCTTTTTTGGGGCTCCAAAATCACTGCTTCTCCAAGTAAGAATACTGGAGTGGGTTGCCATGCCCTCCTCCAGGGGATCTTCCCAACCCAAGGATCAAACCATGTGTACTACATGTAACCTGCACTGGCAGGCAGGTTCTTTACCACTAGCACCACCTGGGAAGCCCATGCTAAAATGGGTGAGCTACCCAGCACCATCTCATCATGAGATGAGATGCCCAATAAAAGCCAGACGATAGTATTCGTATTATTTCCTTTGGGTTTATTTTTCCAATAACGTGTGTTCTATGAAAGTAGGAACACTGTCTTAATTCCCTCTCTATCCTCACTGCTTAGCATGTACATGACACACAGATCTCAACCATTGTCTGCTGCAGAAATGGGTGAACGGTGTCTTTGGATTCTGGAGTCAGATGCTCTGGGATCTTAGGAAGTCAAAACCTCACTGTGGTCCTTTCGTTTTACCATTAACAAGGGGAGAAACTGAGAGATGGACAAAACTATGTGCTCAGCACCTTTAATCTTATGTTAGAAAAACTGACTCACAAAAAAAATGTGGGGGAGGACCCACCTCTGGTCCCTGGGAGGAGGCAGAGAAGGACAAGCTGTAGATGGGGGAAACTCCCAGGGACCTGGGCACTGGTGGCCAACTTTATCATTTAAGAGAAAACTATTAAAATATACCACAATCTATGGGTGAACCAGAAAGACAGGAAGCATTATCCATTTCTCAAAGAGTGCCAGTCCTCATCTGGCGGTTCCTGGTTGGATTTGTTCAATTTGTACAGCCTCCCCACTAAGAGGACACATTCCAACTAAATCATGTTAAGGGGAGGTGAGGCGGCCTCGGCGCTTCTGGAATGCACATTGCAAATCTTCAGGGTGCATTCCTGATGCTTTCTTCTGTTTCCCTTTGTAGTTTTCACATAAGCGCATCTTTTTCTTCCAAGCACAACCATGGTCGCATCCCCTGGGGCATCTCCTGACTACCTGGAGGACCGCAGCATCTTTCATTTTCTCTCTCACAGCTTCTTCTGCTAATGAGCTTGGAGTCTGATTGCTAAGGACTGTGATGAGTGCTGTGACAGAAAAGTCCAGGGTACTCCCATACAGAGTGAGGTTGCAGTGGTAGGGGTGTGTATCCTTGACTGGGGAGAACAGCGTTGTCTGAGGAAATTGAATTGAAGCTCAGAATGAGATTTGAAAAAACACTGCCTTGGAGCTTCCAACATCCTGTCAGCTGGCCCTTGCACAGAGCCCGACAGACATGAACCGCGTCTGAAAGGCCAGGGACATGCAGTCAATGGAGACAGTTTTTTCTACTCACTTTGGGCAACTGTGTGTGAGCAAAGCTGTACGAGGACAGCGACTTTCATGTGCTTGCAGACTCTGATGTCCACTGTAGCTTATCACTCACAACAAAGGGCAGCAACAGAGCTCTGCGTTTAGACTTCCAGGGCCTGGTCTGAATTCCAGTCTCTCTCTGCCTGGCCCTGACTCCCTTATTCAGCCTGAGTCTGAGCTGGTTCTCCAAGAAAATGGCTTTTAAATAACAGAAAACCTGTCCTTCCTTCTTCACACTGTTGTTTCAAGAAAGGGCTCGATGAGCAACCTTATAAGTAAACACTGTAACCTATGAAGTGAAGAAGACATCAGCATAATTTGTGGTCACACTGAAATTTTATATCTCAACTAACACAAATCTTTTACAACCCTAGACAAACACTGTGACCTCTTTATTTATTCCCAGGTGCTACATTTGAGCCTACCCCAAATTGATATGCTGAAGCCCTAATGTGATGATATTTGGAGGTGAGGGCTTTGGGAGGCAATTGGGTCATGAGGGTAGAGCCCCCATAAGGGGATTAGTCCTTATAAAAACATAGCTGTCTACCAGCAAGGAATTGGGCCCTCACTAAGAATTGGGCCTGATGGTGTTTTGATCTTGGACTTTCCAGCCTCCACAACTGTGAGAAACAAACACTTATGGTTTAAGCCACTCAGTTTATGATCTTTTGGTTACAGAAGCCCAAGTGGACTAAAATGCCAGAGTTTGCATTTAAGATAACCTAGTAGCAGATATGATTTGTACAATAAAGAGAAATGCACTCAGGTAGGAAGATGAAGTGGACTGCGATGCAATTTCAGATGAGATGATCAAGTGGAGCTCTGATGAGGACCTCTGAGCAGACACCCACCTGAAGTGGGGATATCCAGGGAAAAGCATGGCAGGCTGAGGGGGCAGCTAGTGCAAAGGCTCTGAGGCGGGACATGATGGAGTGGCGAGAAGGCACATTGCAGGGCCCAGCACAAAATAAGCCCACACTAAACAGGAGCTACTGTGATTCAGATTAGCATTCTCACTGCTGCCAAAATAGCCAGCTTCCACTCGTGGATACATCAAAGCTAAGGAAGCCCAATACATCACGACACTTAACTAGTTCGAATCTTTCCAAATCACAACATCCAATCAGAACTCCTCTCTGGGGGCTCCTTTAATGCTGCTACAAAAAGCAGCCACACATGGGCAGAGGCCATGAAGAATTAGTACTTACACAGGAGGGTGGAAAATTCACTCTGTTTCATCCTTTGGTTTTGTTGTTGTTGCTGTTGTTTTTATTTTTTGATATGGACCATTTTTAAAGTCTTCGTCGAATCTATTACAATATTGCCTCTGTTTATATTCTGGTTTTTTGGTTGTGAGACATGCAGGATCTTAGCTCCCCAACCAGGGATCAAACTCATACCCGCCGCCACCGCCCCCCTACCCTGCCAACCCCGTGGGGGCTGCTGCTGCTGCTGCTAAGTCGCTTCAGTCGTGTCCAACTCTGTGTGACCCCATAGACAGCAGCTCACCAGACTCCCCTGTCCCTGGGATTCTCCAGGCAAGAACACTGGAGTGGATTGCCATTTCCTTCTCCAATGCATGAAAGTGAAAAATGAAAGTGAAGTCGCTCAGTCATGTCCAACCCTTAGTGACCCTATGGACTGCAGCCTACCAGGCTCCTCTGTCCATGGGAGTTTCTAGGCAAGATTACTGGGGTGGGGTGCCATCGCCTTCTCTGTAATTAGATCCTACTGCCTCCATATTTGCCTTCTACCTCTCCCCAGACACACACACCTCCTGAGGAAAGGAGGTCTCCCCTAGCAACGGATCATACAGTCACTCAGCTCACGTTTGCTGAGCCCCTAGTGGGTGCTCAGCTCTGGGCGGGGCTTGGAAAAGGGAACTGCAGTAAGGTGAGATCTTTGCTCTTGAGGAGCTCAGTATTTGGTCAGGGGTCGGGGGGTGGGGGGTGGGGGCTGGAGGAAAAAATGGTGAAAATAATAATAGCCCAGTTGAAGAAGCACCAAGGAGGTCCTCAGTACAAAGTGCTGGGAGCACAGTGGAGGGAATATCCTCAGGGAAGCCCACCCTTTGTACCTCACTCAGACTATATGAGGTCCCCTCATCGTATGTTCTTACTGTACCCACTTCCTTTCCTTTCTTTCATGGCATTTATGAAATCTGTAATGGATTCAGGATTTGCAGAAGTAATGCCCGTCTCCCCTGATAGACTGTGGGTTCCATGAGGCAGGAGACCTCGTCTATCTTGTTCACATTTATATTCTCACAGCTGGCATGGGACAGGGACACAGAAAGACCCTGTCAATAAATGAATGTGACTGAACACCAGGACACTTGATTTCATTGGGGAAATATGATATTAGCCTCTAAGACAGCTCCCAATGAGCCTCACCTCCTAATGCTCACACCCTCATGTGCCCTGTTCTCGCAGAGTCGGTACTAACCCACTGACCAATGTGACTAACAAAATACTGGGAAAGGCATGGTGTGTGGCTTCCAAGTCCTCGTCATAGAAAAACTGATACTCACACCTTGGACGGCCTCTCTAGGGAAACCAAGCAGCCCTGTGGGGAGGTTCACATGATAAAGAACTGAGGCTTCCCACCAAAGCCAACATCAACTTGGCAGTCATACAAGTGGCCACACTGAAGCAGATCCTCCAGTCCTCATCAAGACTTCAGATGAATGCAGCGACCTCATGAAAGAGCCTGAGCTAAAACCCACCTAGCCAATCTGATTCTTGACCCACAGAACTATGTGAGATGATATGTGTTCATGGTTGCTTTCAGCTACTAAGCTGCAGGACCATTTGTTACTCAGCAACAGATAACTGATACAGAAAAGGACTAGAGAACCTTCAGAGAATAGGCTTTTGAAGAACAAGGAGGATTTCACCATGCCCAGAAGAGACACACACTATATTTCCTGCAGAGACAAAAAGAAAAAAGTAAGGAAAGGCATGGAGATTTTGTGTTTGGGAAATGGGAGAGCATCTCAGATGATGGGAGTGCAAGCATCTCAGGAATGATAGTGAAAAGGGAGGTTAAGGCTGGGGCCTGACAATCGTTGAATATTATTCTAAAAGGTCTGAACTCTTTAGAGGCAGAAATAGCAATTACTTTGTTGCCCCTGTTCAGTCATCTCTGTCTCTTGCTAAGTCATCTCTGTCTCTTTGCAATCCCATTGACTGCAGCATGCTAGGTTTCTCTGTCCTTCACTATCTCTCAGAATTTGCTCAGACTCATGTCTATTGGGTCAGTGATGCCATCCAACCATCTCCTCCTCTGTTGCCTCCTTCTCCTCATGTCCTTAATCTTTCCCAGCATCAGGGCCTTTTCCAGTGAGTCAGCTCTTCGCATCAGGTGGCCAAAGTATTGGAGTTTTAGCTTCAGCATCAGTCCTTCCAATGAACATTCAGGGTTGATTTCCTTTAGGACTGACTGGTTTGATCTCCTTGCTGTACAATGGCCTCTCAAGAGTCTGTTCCAGTACCATAGTTCAAAAACATCAGCTCTTCTGTGCTCAGCCTTTTGTAAGTAATTACTTACATCTTACAAATGAAGCAACTGAAGTTCAGAAAGATTAAGGAATTTGTCCAAATGTACCTGCCTTCCTTTTGCATACTGGCATGGATGACAACAGGGCTAGCTCTCTTCCTCTTCTCAAAAAGACACTAATTCTATCATGGGAGCTATACTCTCATGACCTCTCAAAGGCCCCACCTCCAAATCCTATCACATCCACTGATGCATGTGAATTCGTGGGGAGCAGGGACAAAAGTGGCAATCCTGAAACTCCAATGCAGGAGAAACTAACACCAGAGGCGGTGCTCTTTCCAACACCTCTGTGTTGGGAGAGCTCCCTGACTCCAGCCATGGCAGCCTCCACCCCAGGTCCCCTGCCTCAGGGGGTGACCAGTGCTTCTGCCCTGCCTGCCAGGAGGAGGAGGACTAGGTATGAACAGCCTGTGTGTCTCTGCTCACCCCATCCACAGGGAGGGTTCTCCAGGGTGTCCCCAAGCCAGGCAAGAATTCTCACAGCCCATTTCGCTCTTCCTTTCTAGCCCTGGGTCTCCTGAGCCTTCCCACTGCCTTGCAACCATGACACACCACTCTATACCCTAGATAATCACCCTGCCACTGGGGGCTCTCCCTCCCTCCTGCAGGGCAAACCGAAGCAACATTCCAAGGCATCTTGGAATGAACTCCCAAGACAGAACCAGAAGCTGAGGCAAACTGAGAGAATGTGATTCCAACTCCCAAACCCACCTTGGAAACACTAAGTTACCACCTGCTGCTCTTTTTTTTGGAGAGTGCGGCCTTTCTCCCAGGAAGATTATTCCTGGAAAAACAAAAGATAAATTTATATTTCCAGAGCAACCACTCTGTATGAGCCCAGGACTTTGTACACAATTCTATCCTCACCACTACCCTATGAGGCAGACATCATATCCCCTTTTTCCAGATAAGCAAAATTCCAAAGAGACTGAGGAACTTACCCAAGGGCACAGACAGCTGAGGTGTACAGCTGGCCAGGCTGTGTACTGTACAACTCTAGGGAACACAAGCCACATCACAGTCTGTAGATTTATACATCTGTCATGAAAATTTTTCAGCAGAAAGTGACTTCAGATGCGGTATCTTTCTCCAGTTTGTACAAGGGTACATAGGAGCCAGCAATGGTTCTACAAGATAACCACCACCCTGCCAGTATGTGGGGATTTGACCTTATGTATGTCTGACTCCATGGCCCTTGCTCTTTCCCCTGGATGAGCATAAGGAGTCTATACCTTCCTTAGGATAACTCCAAGCATTGTCAAAGGTTCTTCATAGTTCAATAGGCAGAAATGGGATAACAGACTTCTAGACAATCTCAGATGGAAAAGATGTTGGCAATCAATAATTTACCTCAAAACTTTCCCTCTGCATTGAAAGAATACAAGGCTCAGAGAGGGGAACTTCCCTGGTGGGCCAGTGGATAAGAAGCCGCCTGCCAACGCAGGGGACACGGGTTCCATCCCTGGTCCAAGAAGATTCCACACGCCACAGGGCAATTAAGCCCATGCAGCACAACTATTGAGCCCATGGGCTCTAGAGTACGTGCTCTGCAATAAGAGAAAGCACCACAGTGAGAAGGCTGAGCACCACAACTAGAGAATAAGCCCCGCTTGCCCCAACTAAGGAAAAGCCCACGTGCAGCCAAAAATAACTAAATACACAGGCCCAGAGAGGGGAAGCGAGCTGCCCAAGATCACACAGCTGGGTGTGGCACAGCTGGGACTTGCATCTTTTATAACTAAAGGCAGGTCCAGTCCTGATATAAAGTACAACCACAGATGATCAGAACTAGATTACCTAGGACAGAGTATCCATTTTCTGCATCAGAATCACTTTTTCAGTTGTAGGTGGAGGCAGCAAGTGAGGGGTTTTAGGGAGAATCCCCTAGCAAACAACTCTCTGAAGTCCAAGCTTAAGGACAAAGGAGGTTTGGGGGAAGGGGGAGCTGAAAGGGCCACACCTCCGAAGGCTCTCCAGGAGAGGCAAGAAGTATGTCCCTCTGTAGGCCTGTCAGGTCCTGGGAGGGAAACGGTTGCTAAGTGGAAGCTTCTAGGCCCTCCCCAGTGGCTGTCAGGGCGGTCGGCGTCCACCTTGAAGGGAGGACTCAGACTCGGCACAGGCCTCCCTGGGAGACCCTGAAAACTATCCCCAAGCAGCAACTCAATTCTGTCTGGGCTCCAGCCAGGGTGACAGGAGCCAAGGGAGAAAGAACACAGGGAGGAAATCCGAGCACTTAATTTGCTATTCCGTGGAAGATGCCAATTAAAACGCTTCACCCTCCTGAAGCTGCTTTCGGCCCTGCTCCTGTTGGCGCCTCATTAACAGCCCTTTCCAGACGCCTAAGAGTCACCCAGCTTCCTTCCCAGACAACAGAGCCCAGACATCCCCACAGTAGGCTAAAAGGCACAATGGCCTTAAAGACCTCTAGAAACACCAAGCCTCCCAGGACACTGAAGCTTAGAGGAGCAGGTTGACCTGCTTAAAATCACTCAACTGGTCCTTCCTGGCTCAAGAGCAGTCATGAGATGACATTTTAGACATCACTGAACATGATCACACACACTTTCCGTGAGCCTGGTCCATCCATTTTCTGCTTGAATCCCTGACACTGACCCTGTGCACAGCTGGTTAGGAACCAGGCAGGAGGAAGATCCAGGACTGCAGATTCCCAGGTTCCACACCCTGCACACAGCCTGGGAGAGAAAAGACTGGTGAGTTACCTGCAAATTGGTGCTGGAAGAAGCTTTTATGTATAACTACTAGAAGAAGGGTCTAGTGACCACTAACAGTTCTCTCTGTATAGCTGTCTTCCAGTTTAGCCCTCTTTCATTACACTTGACAGTCCAATTTCTATAAATGAGGAAAACCAGCTTCTCTCTTCACAGGAGCAAAGTAAATCTTAAAGCCAGCAGATGGAAATAACTATTTAAAAGAGAAACACATGGAAAAAGTATGGGAAATTTTAATATTTTCTTGTTACTAACATGAACATTCACACAGGTGAAATAATACTAAAAAAAAAACCACCAGAGACAATAGCAGTTAGTAAACTGGAAAGCAAAAATGTACTTTTTATGATACAGCTTAAACAAATTATGCTTATCACAGAAGTGTAAGAATAATATTAGAGGATCTACTAATCTTATGATTTTGCATACTAAGAAATTATAGAAGAAAACAAAAACATCATATCCATAGATGTAGGAAGAGTCTTTGAAAAAAATCAGAGAATACTTATTCATGAATGAAAAAACACAATAAACAAGGTTCTACTATACAACACAAGAAACTATATTCAATATCCTGAGATAAACCAAAATGAAAAAAAGAATGTAAAATAAGAATGCATATATGTATAATTAAGTCACTTTGTTGTACAGCAGAAATTAACACAACACTATAAATCAACTATACTTTTCTTTTTCAAAGAATAAAAGAGCATACACCAAAAAAAAACCAAGACAAAAAGGATGATCCAGCAATTCCACTCTGAGGTATATAACCCAAAGAACTGAAAGCCAGGATTCAGAGGGATATTTGTATACCAATGTTCACAGTAGCATTATTTACAATTGACAAAAAATGGAAATAACCCAAATGTCCATCAACAGACAAATGAATAAACAAAATGCAGTACATCCATATAGGAACATTTTTCACTCATAAAAAGGAATGGAATTCTGATACCTGCTACAAAATGTGCATACCTTGAAAGCATTATGCTAAGTAATATAAGCCAGGCAGAGAAAGACAAATGTTGTATGACTCTACTTATACCAGATACCTAGAATGGGCAAATCCACAGAGATGGAAAGCAGAACAGATGTTACCAGGGAGTGGGGGGAGTAGGGATTGGGGAGTTATTATATAATGGGTACAATTTCTGCATGGGATGATGAAAGAGTTCTGGAAATAAATGATGGTGATGCTTGTACAACATTGGGAATGTACTTAATGCCACTAAGTTATAAACTTAAAAATGGTTAAAATGGTAAATTTTATATTATTTTACCACAATTTTTAAAAACCCTATAGTAGGAAAAGAAACACACAATTAAAAACTGGGCAAAAACACAGTCACTTCACCAAAAAGAATATACAATAGGCTTAAAAAGCACATAAAAAGATGATCAACGTGATTAGCCATTAGAGAAGTACAAATTAAAACCATAATAAGATATCACTACACACTTCTGAGGACAAATAAGATGGCTAAAGTAAAAATTGACAATATGAAGTGCTAGTGAAGATTCAGAATGACTGGAACTCTCAAACATGGTGCAAATGCAAAATGGTAGAGTCACCCTGGAAAATACCCTGGCACTTTTTTACAAAGTTACACATACACTTAGGTATCTACCTAAATGAAAATTTAGGTCACACAAAAACCTGTATACAAATGTTTGTGGCAGCTTTATTCATAATCATCAAAAACCAAAAACAACCCAAATGCCCTTCAGAGAGTAAACGGACAAACAGACTGTGGTACATTCATACAATGGGATACTATTCAGCCACACAAAAGGAGCAAGCTTCTGATATCTGCAACTTGGATGAATCTCACAGGCCCCCATGAAAGAAGCCAGTCTCAAAGGTTATAACTGTAAGATTCCAATCATGTACTGGATGCTTGGGGCTGGTGCACTGGGATAACCCAGAGGGATGGTATGGGGAGGGAGGGGGGAGGGGGGTTCCGGTTGGGGAACACGTGTACACCCATGGCGGATTCATGTTGATGTATGGCAAAACCAATACAATATTGTAAAGTAATTAACCTCCAATTAAAATAAATAAATTTATATTAAAAAAAAAAGATTCCAATCATGTATCATTCTTGAAAAGAAGAAAATTATAGTGGCAGAGATTAGTGATTGCCAGAGGTTAAAAGTAGAGAGAGGGTCTAAGTACAAAAGAATAGCATGAGGGAGCTTTGGGGGGTTGATAAAACTGTTCTATAAACTCACTGGTGGTGATTATACAAATCTAAGCATAGGTTAATACACCAGAAAAAATGTTACATTAATTTAAAAAATAAAATTCAAAACAAAACAAAAATCAGCAAACTAAAAATAAAAGGATACTTCCTTAATCTCATAAAGAAAATCTATCAGAAAACTATAGCAAACATTCTTCTTAGTGGTGAAAAATGAGAAAAATTTCTTTGAAAATCAGGAATGAAATAAGGATACCCACTATCACCACTTCTGCTCAACTAGGAGTCCTAACCAGCAGAGGTTACAATTGTTTTACCTAGGAAATACAAGAGAATTCAGAGACAAATAATTGAATTAACAAAAGAGTTAAACAAAGTTGCTGAATTTAAGGTTAATAATAAGAATCTATACATATTTGCTTTCTTTATGCCAGCAATGTACAATTAGGAAGTGTAATTTTTCAAATGATATTCATTACAACAGCAATAAAATTTACAAAGTGCCAAGAAATAAATCTAGCTGAACCATCAAGATCATTACAGAGAAAATTACAAAGCTTTATTAAAAGATATTAAAGAAAGCTAGACCTTTGCCATATTCATGAAGAGGAAGACTCAACAGCATAAAGATGTCAATTCTCTCCAAATAAAAGTATACATTTTAACTGAATAAGTATTTGCAAAGCATTCAGTACAGTGGCTGGCACATAATACGTGACAAATAACTGTTGTTGAAGAAATAAATCAAAATTTCAACAAAGTTTTTCATGGAACTTGACAAGCTTGTTCTAAAAATTTTTAAGGCAGTAAAATGGTCTAAAAATAGCCAAAGCAATCTTGAAGAACAGAGGTGGGAAGGATAATTCTCATTCTATTAGACATTAGCATTTAATTATGAAGCCATTAAGAATGTTTTCATTAGCCTCAGAGTAGACACACAGACTAATGGAACATGATAAGGAGTCCTGGAATATTTGCTATATATGAAAACTTGATATATAACAGAAAAGGCATTATAAATTCATGGATGCTGGAACTGTTCATTACCCTTAACTGGAGAAGAAATAAAGTCCTGATTCACACCATGTACAACTCTCAACTCAAGGCAGAATAAAGACCTATATGCAAAAAGCAAAACTTTTAAAATAAAGTATAATTAACGTATCCTCGGGATAGGAAAGGATTTCTTAAGCAACAGACTATTATTCAGCCACTAAAAAATAAAATCTTGCCATTTGTGACAATATGGATGGATCCAGAGTTTATTTTGCTGAGTTAAATGAGTCAGACAAAGAAAGACAAATACCATATGATTTTTGTATTTGTGGAATCAAAAACACAAAACAAATGTAAGGCTGCCAGAAGCGAAGGAGGTCAGGAATGGTAGAAATTATGTGAAAGGGATTAAGAGTTACAGACCTCCAGTTACAAAATAAATAAGCCATGGGGATGTAATATACAGCATAAGAAATATGGTCTACACTTTCTAACACCATACACAAAAATAAACTCAAAATGGATTAAAGATCTAAACGTAAGACCAGAAACTATAAAACTCCTAGAGGAGAACATAAGCAAAACACTCTTCGACATACATCACAGCAGGATCCTCTATGACCCACCTCCCAGAATATTGGAAATAAAAGCAAAAATAAACAAATGGGACCTAATTAACCTTAAAAGCTTCTGCACATCAAAGGAAACTATTAGCAAGGTGAAAAGACAGCCTTCAGAATGGGAGAAAATAATAGCAAATGAAGCAACCGACAAACAACTAATCTCAAAAATATACAAGCAACTCCTACAGCTCAACTCCAGAAAAATAAATGACCCAATCAAAAAAGGGGCCAAAGAACTAAATAGACATTTCTCCAAAGAAGACATACAGATGGCTAACAAACACATGAAAAGATGCTCAACATCACTCATTATCAGAGAAATGCAAATCAAAACCACTATGAGGTACCATTTCACACCAGTCAGAATGGCTGCGATCCAAAAGTCTACAAATAATAAATGCTGGAGAGGGTGTGGAGAAAAGGGAACCTTCTTACACTGTTGGTGGGAATGCAAACTAGTACAGCCACTATGGAGAACAGTGTGGAGATTCCTTAAAAAACTGGAAATAGAACTGCCTTATGATCCAGCAATCCCACTGCTGGGCATACACACTGAGGAAACCAGAAGGGAAAGAGACACATGTACCCCAATGTTCATCGCAGCACTGTTTATAATAGCCAGGACATGGAAGCAACCTAGATGTCCATCAGCAGATGAATGGATAAGAAAGCTGTGGTACATATACACAATGGAGTATTACTCAGCCATTAAAAAGAATACATTTGAATCAGTTCTAATGAGGTGGATGAAACTGGAGCCTATTATACAGAGTGAAGTAAGCCAGAAGGAAAAACACCAATACAGTATACTAACGCATATATATGGAATTTAGAAAGATGGTAACAATAACCCGGTGTACGAGACAGCAAAAGAGACACTGATGTATAGAACAGTCTTATGGACTCTGTGGGAGAGGGAGAGGGTGGGAAAATTTGGGAGAATGGCATTGAAACATGTAAAATATCATGTAAGAAACGAGTTGCCAGTCCAGGTTCGATGCACGATACTGGATGCTTGGGGCTAGTGCACTGGGACGACCCAGAGGGATGGTATGGGGAGGGAGGAGGGAGGAGGGTTCAGGATGGGGAACACATGTTATACCTGTGGTGGATTCATTTTGATATTTGGCAAAACTAATACAATTATGTAAAGTTTAAAAATAAAATAAAATTAAAAAAAAAAAAGAAATTAAAAAAAAAAGAAATATGGTCTATAATGTAGTAATTTTGTTCAGGAACAGACGGTTACTAGACTTATTGTGGTGATCATTTCATAATGAATGCAAATGTCAAATCCCTATGTAGAACACCTGAAGAGAACATAATACTATATGTCAACTATATTTCAATTGAAAAAAAAAAAAGAAAACTGAGTCAGCATGTATAAAAATTATGTTGAGAAATTTTCCTACCAAGAAGATCCAAGATATGGGGCAATCACTGGAAGAGAATCCAATGCACACAGGATTTGTTTCTTTCTTTTTAAGGTAGACACTACTAAAGCATGCTTGTGTGCTGGTGAGAATGACCCAGTAGAAAAAGAAAAATTGATGAAGAAATGGAGGACAATAATCATGAGCAAAGATCCTGCAAAGGTGAGAAGACATAAGGTCTACCTACACAGGTGGGATATTGGCCTCAGACCCAGCCCATGTAGCACACGGGGAGAAACAGGAAGTGCAGGATATAAATGCAGACTATATGAGCACAGACAAAGGAAGGATTCAAGACATGGCAATGGGAGCATCCGGAAGTTCTCTTCAGCTGCTTCTCTCAGGGAAATAAGTAGCAATGTCATCAGCAGAGAAAGAAGAGGAAACAGAATGAAAATTTTGAGGAGAGAGGAGAGTATATCAAACATAGTCTCCCAAGAGACTTCTCTGGTGGTCCAGTGGTTAAGAATCTGCCTTTCAATGCAGGCGATGTGGGTTCAGCCCCTGGTCGGGGAACTGATATCCCACAGACTAAAGGGCAACTAAGCCCATGCACCGCAACTAAAGATCCACAACAAAGACCCAGCACAGCGAAAATAAAAAATAAAACAGTTGTCTCTCAAAGTAGGAGAGGGTATTAAGATTTACCAGGAAGAACAAGGGTCCGATACGGGATTCATGGTCATGAATTTTTTATTGAGGTATAACTGTATAATATTATATAAGTTTCAGGTATACAACTGAGTGATTTGCAATTTTTAAAAGTCATATTCCACTTGAAGTGATTATCAGATATTGGCTACATTTCCTGTGCCATCCTTATAGTTTATTATGCACACTGTAGTTTGTGTTATATTTCCTAATCTCCTACTCCTAACCCCTGCCTCATCCCTCTCCTCACTGGTAAACAACTAGCTTATTCCCTATATCCATAAGTCTATTTCATTTTCTTAATGCTTACTAGTTTATTTTTTAGATTCCATATACAAGTGACATAATACAGTATCTGTCATTCTCTGTCTGACCTTTTACTGAGCATAATATACCCTCCAAGTCCATCTCAAGGTCATCAATTTTTAAATGAGACAGTAAGCCTAGTGATGTTTTTCTCAGCCACATTTCAGCTGTCAGAGAGTAGACAGAGAGTTGGTGGCTTACCTGGCTATCAGGTTTGTGCCAGGCAAGTCAAACAGTAAGCAGAAATGGTATGCACAGGAGCAATTGTGATGGTGGCACATGGAAACCAGATGGGTAAGAAGGGAACTGATGACCTGACAGTGAAAACAAAGTAGGTCTGATAGTTTGGAGTTGCCATGAGGTTGAATAATTGTTGTAGGTGGGCTTCTAGAAGGAATGACAAGGAAGGAAAGGGTCCATCAGCAAGTGGGATATTGTTAATGAGATTATGGAGGGAGTGGTTGGAGAATACAATGATTGGTAACTACAAAGTCTGGGGTATGCTCAAGGGAATGAGTGGCTAAGAAAAGACAAGAGTGTTCCAGGTGAGAAAGTAAATTAATAGAAAGCAAGGATCATCTGCTTGGTATTGGTATACTGAAACCACCAAATACTGTGACAAGAGTGGTGAATCAGGTATAAGTCTTCAAGGAATGACTGGACAGGGTTTACAGACAATTATAACGAGGAAGAGTGGTAGATGGTACCAACTGAGGCAGGAACTTCAAAAGACCTGGGGCTTCTCAGGAGGAAAGAAAACAGCCTGACGTGGCCGTGAAGAATAAGAAGTTCACATGCTCGCCTCTGAGCCTGGTGGGCATGGGAGAATAAAACCGCCAGAGGAAGCAGTGTCCTCAGAAGACGGCCCAGTTTAAGTTGGAGAAAAAAAATGTAAAGTAGCCATTCAGAGAAACTATTGAGGACGCGAGATTTTACTGATAAGACAATGCGAGTTCCACAGGGCCCCGTGGAAGGTTTAAGGGAACAGGGAAAAGAGCAAATTTGAGTCCAATTAAAAGATACAAGAGTGATGTGGAGATGAGTGTCTGGGAGATGGTGATGGGTGATCCAGGGTCTTGACTTCCTGGAGTGCCTGATACAAATGAGTTACTCCCAACAGACAACTTGCAGAGATGGTGTCTTGGGCAGATTGGGGTAGGAAAGGGGGACTGCCGGGAGCCGGCATATTGCATATTGAGTGCCTATTGCATATTGCATATTGAGTGCAGCACTTTCCACAGCATCATCTTTCAGGATCTGGAATAGCTCAACTGGAATTCTAACACTGCTGGGAGCCAGCGTGAGGAACTCCGCCCATGACAAAGGTCATGAGGAAGGAGGCTCGGCATACGCAAAGGCGGGATCGAGCCTCAGGAGTCCCCCTGGAAATTCTCAAGCATTTACACCCAAAACCAGAGTCTGCCTACTTTCTGCTTTGTGCGTTCACCTACACCTCTGACTTTACCGGGGGCTGTCCCCCACTACCTCTCTCTGAAAAAAAGAGTTAGCTTACAGCTCCAGTTAATTATTCCTGGGTGTGACAGTGTTTAACCTACAAACTCCCTTGGAAATCCTCTAGCCTGCCTGAATAGGTTTTTCCGGCCACATGTGATTGTTCAGAGCCTCCCAACTGTGAGAGGCATGAGATGTTCTAAACTGTCTAAATACAGATTCCTTTGAGCAGTTAAAAGATTGATTAGAAATTGTATTGGTGAGGGGTTTTTCACTTGTTGGGCCAATGTTTGCTGTTAAGTCTCCATATCCCTTACCTGCTGTGTCCCTGGCAGTGTATTGATTAATATAATTGGTGTAAATAGTAGCTTTAATGTTTGTAACCTGGGACCCTTGAGTTAATTCTTTTTCTTGTTATAGCCCACCACACCTTTGCTCTGTAGGAATGCAACTTTATCTAATGCTTTTGGAGGGTGGCGCTTGACTTATCACCTTTAGAGAAAAATAAGTTTTCTGAAGAAAGGGTCTTAAAATGTTAACAGGCCTCCGGGCCAGAAGATGATGCAAATCACCTAAGCTTTTGCATATGATAAGTTTGCGGGAAGAAAGCCTGGCTTGCTGCATGACTCTACCCCTTCCCCCATTATCCTCTATGCATAACTTAAGGTATAAAAACTACTTTGGAAAATAAAGTGCGGGCCTTGTTCACCGAAACTTGGTCTCACCATGTCGTTCTTTCTCTTACCTTCTGGCTGAATTATTCAGCCTCTTTTCTCCACTGAATTTCCTCACTGAGCTATCCTTATTCCATTACTCTTTATATCCTTAAGTAAAGTTTAATTAAGCAGTTGTTTCCTGATCCTCGCCGACGCCGTCCCCGCTTCGAATTCCCTGGATCCACCGGGGCTGGACCCCGGCCGGGGACAATTAGGAGGAGGGAGAGTGAGGCTTGTGTGGACCACATGGGCATGAAAACACTCTTGCACAATTAACACATGAATGAAGTACTTTTTTAGGGAGATGGTTCCAAGACAGTTTTTCACAAATTAACACTGTAAAAGGCAGCTCCACACACAGGCAGTACCAGTCTTCCTGGGTTGATAAGCACAGACTATTTACAAGCCAGGGAGAACAGGGAACACTCGGATTAGTCTTTTGAGCCTTAAAGATCAGCAGCTTGGCATGATGTTTCTGAGTGGGAGGAAGTTGATGACATTAATTTAAAACAGAATGTGGAAACTGTCTGTGGTTTTCAATGAGTCACACTTTCCTTGACCACCTGTCATGGGAACTGGCTCTGGGTGGACTCAACATGATTCAAACTGCACATTAAAAACAGCAAAATAAAGTCTTCTACCATCACACAGATCAGCAGAAAAGTCAGGTCTTCAAGAACATTGTGGTTGGGGCAAGAGTTGGTGACAGTGGGGCCTGGAAAAGTCCTTCTAACAATTGACAGCTGAAGGTAAGAGGCAGCAGCCTGGGTTCAAACCTGCCTGGAAGTCATTCCTCCAAGCTTCAGTTCCCCTGTATGATGTCTACATTTGACAGCAGTTGTGAAGAGAAAACTCTATTGGGCTTTTAGGACTCAATCAGTGCTAATTTCCCTTATCACCTTCTTTCCCAGAAAGAAACACTAAAATCTGGGACATACAGACGTGAGTAAAAGGACAAGGAAATACGAGTATTTCTCATAGGGAAGCACACTTAACCACTAGAGTTTCTGAACTGGCAGTAGAATGAAGCACGTCTCAAAAGCCTTCAAGATGACGATTTATGTGTCAGTGGGTTTCCAAGGAGATAGATTTTACAAAAGCTACTATGAGACTCACTTCCTTACAAAACCAAGATAATATAACGCTCCTGCTCTTCAGGAGCTTTTTCTACATTCTGACAAATGATGGAAATGTAGGAGGAAGAGGCCTAGCATCAGGATACAAAGACTGCACCCCCACACCTGATTTGTGGAATTAATGAATGAATGCTATGATTTTTCTTCATGCAGAGAAAGACGGATGTGTAAAAGTGGCCACATGTGGCCCCAGGCAGGAGCACAGAGGCAACGGGGACAAGAAGTAGTGGTTGATAATGAAAGAGAAGGCAAGAGCCCAGATTCATTCTTAAATCTTTCAGTGCACTCAAACACCATGCAGCCATACAGCCAGAATCATATGTGGAAGCTGGCCTCCCAAGCACACTCAATATTCCAAAACCTATTGCCCTGTCCTGGCCAGTCCTGTATTGAAGCAGCATTCTGACAGCAGGTGTCTGTGAGTCCTAACATTGAACACTGAAAATAGAATTGACTTTAGTTCTTTTTCCTTACTGGGTGTTCACTATTTCCATCTAATCACGGCTCCCTCAGTCTGGGGCACTGTTTCCCAATGCAGTTCTATGGAATACCAACACCATAAGACAGGCCATGTGGGAAGGGTGCCTTCCCACCAAACAGACCTAAACTAAAGACTTGGACTCTGCAAAAGCAAGGAGCCTCTGCCTTCTTTCATCCCACAAATAAACAGTAAGAATGCAAAGATTCTTTGAAAGATGCTAGCTTCGAAAGAGGAACAGACAAGGTGTGGTAGGACTTCAGAAGAGGGGAAAGTTGACAATTTTGCTGAACCGAGAATATTCTTAGAAGGAGGCACCGTGAAGACCAGCTCCGTTTCAAGGCTCCTCTTTGTTTGTCATATGAGTAACTAGGGCCACTAACCAACCTCACTGTGAGAATAGGTACTTTATACCCGTTCCTTAAAACTACCGTTTTTTTCCCCATAAATCCATGGGTTGAGAAATACCACATGAATTATAAGACTGTGTGGGTTAGTGTTATTAGTGGGAATAAAACAAATATTTCTCAGTGTGTCATCATCCTACCTCTTGGAATCACACAAGAAAATAAAATGCACATTCTCAGGCCCACCCAGACTTTTTGGATCAGAATTAAGGGGATGGTGTCCTGGGAATCTACATTGTAAACAATCTTCCCCCACATGATTCTGATTCATGATTATTTATGTCCGAAAACTATTGAACCTGAGATTTCCAGAACTATTAAGAGTTCACAATACAACAGTGTAAATCAACTATAGTTCAATTTTTTAAAAAAATCATTAAAAAAAGACTTCACAAAGGATTTTGAGGCAAGACAAGACTTGTGCATCTATTTTTTTCTAATTTGCTTACCAGGTAAGAGTATTACATAATTTTTAATTTTTTAAGGTATTTGATTTTAAAAATAAACCCCTAAATAAAGACCTAAATTAAAAAAAAAAAAAGACACCAAGAACAGAAACTGATAGCACCGAATTCACAGTAACAAGAAAGGAAGCCTAAGAAAGGAAGGCGTCAGTTACACACTGGAACATTAACACCGTTCAGGAAACTGCCTTGACAACAGCCAGGATTCTTACAGTCCCACCAGCAGGGATGCCTCCAGGCGGGAGCAAGGACGCTCAGCTGGTCACAACTTGACAAGAGGAGCATTAAAAGCATACATTTTTCAATGGAAACTCTAATCTCACCAAGCACACTTCCAAAGGTCACTCGGCTTTGCACATAAACTGTCAAACTGAGGGCTTCCCCGGTGGCTCAGAAGGTAAAGAATCTGCCTGCGATGTGGAAGATCCAGGTTCGATCCCTGAGTCAGGAAGATCCCCTGGAGAAGGAAATGGCTACCACTCCAGTATCCTTGCCTGGAAAATCCCATGGCCAGCTACAGTCCATGGGGTCGCAAAGAGTCAGACATGACTGAGCAAACAACACCTTCAACCTCTTTGAGCAAAGACTCCTGTTGGAGCAGCACCGGGTGTTCTGTCCGTGTCGGCTCACAGGACCCTGGGAAAGCCCTGCAAGGCAGGCCCTCTCCCTTCATGCTGTGGGATGGAGTCAAGCTTGCACAACCAGTGGGTGGCAAGGCAGGAGCCAGCCAAGGCTGGAGGGGACCCAAAGGCCACACACTCTCCCTTGCCAAGTGTGCTGCCCAGGAGAAAAAGCACTGGCCACAACACAAGACTTCTCATGCCCTTGGAAGTTAAATTTCTCCGGGTAAATAAAGCAACTGGTGGGAGTTGTGGTAACTCTGTCCTGGCATTGCCACCCAGTCAGGCCCAAGCTAAAAGACAGACAGCCCCTCTCCTGGCTTATCTTTAGCTGAAACAACAAAACCTCTAAGATCCCTTCCAATCCTGAAATACTTTGCATTTATAAAATAATTATGCATTATAATAAGCTCCTTGGTTGTGCAAAGCTAATCCTAAGTCTATTTGTGAAGAAAGCAGAATTCATTTCTGTGAGCTCTGTTGCCTAAAGCCATTTTCTGTCCTTCATCCAGCCAGACCCGTTCCACTCCCCCCTTGTACCCCCACCTCCTCCCAACCCTGCCCTGCTCTCTGCTCACAGCCAATGAGAGCCCACTGAGCATTGTGTGCTCCTGTGTTCTCTTCTAAGTGCATCAGACATAGACTCAGATTCATGATGAAAGAAGGGCTTTGCCTCCTGAGAGGCGGGTCAGAGGTGAGAGCAGGGGATGGGGTATATACCCCAAGGTCAACTATCACTAGATAATGCCAAGAACACCTGGGTGTTCAGAACTCCTGCAGGAAATACAACCCTAATTTGCTGTTGGCCATACTATTCAATCCCTGGGTCAGGAAGATCCCATGAGTAGGAAATGGCAACCCACCCCAGTATTCTTGCCTGGAAAATTCCACGGACAGAGGACTCTGACAGGCTGCAGTCTGTGGGGTGGCAAAGAGTTGGACCCAACTGAGTACACACATTCCATGTTTATGTATTTGGAATCTTCTTAGAACTCAGTGAAGCTGCTGCGACTAAGTCATGTCAGTCATGTCCGACCCTGGGCGACCCCATAGATGGCAGCCCACCAGGCTCCCGTCCCTGGGATTCTCCAGGCAAGAACACTGGAGTGGGTTGCCATTTCCTTCTCCAATGCATCAAAGTGAAAAGTGAAAGGGAAGTCGCTCAGTCGTGTCTGACTCTGCGACCCCAGGGACTGCAGCCTACCAGGCTCCCGTCCCTGGGATTTTCCAGGCAAGAGTACTGGAGTGGGTCGCCAGTGCCTAGAACTCAGAGAAGCAGCACTTGGCAAAAGTGAGCCAGTGGTACAGGAACATGGAAATACATAACTTCTAGGAAGTCCTCTAATTGACGAATTCAAGAAATATCTATTACAAGAGGCAGGGAGGCATGTTTGTGCAGAACAAGGGCTCTGGAGTCCAAGAGATGAGCGGTCAAAGCCTGGCTGTCCTAATTACCAGCTGTGTGACCTTAGGCGGGTTAATGTCTCAAAGCTTCAGCTCCCTCAGGTGTAAATGAGTTTCCTGACAGTGTCTCCCTCTAAAGACTGTTACAAAAACAAAATGAGATAACTCATGTTAACAACGTATTGTCACAATGCAATGTCACACAGCACTTAAGAAGTCAAGAAACGATGGCTCTAATTTTTATCCAATACAGTGGGTGCCTCTCTGTGCCAAGCACAATACTGTGTTGAGGCTGGGGGTATAAAACACAGTGCCCCACCTTCAAGAGGCACTCAGTGGGAGAGACAGAGAAACAGATAATGATAACCTTAGAGGTTCAGTAATGGAAGTACGGAAGTTAGTGTTGTGTGGAGATCTAGGAGGAGGGCACTAACCTCCCTGAGAAAGTCAAGGAAGCCTCCACAAAAGAGGCGACCCTTGAACCTATAAAGGAGAAGTAGGAGTTAATAGATGAAAAAAGAGTTCGGCATGTGCAAAGGCCAAGAAGGGTGTATGAGTGTGGCATGATTGGGAATGACTAGCAGGGGACAAATATGAGGGCTTGGGAGCCAAGGGCCTTGTTGGCCAAGCTCAGGATTTTTTATTTATTTCCTGTCTCTCCAAACAATGTCAGCTCTATGGTAGTAGAGAGGGTGACCAAGGAGATGCGACAGTGGAAATGGAGAGGAGAGAATGGATTTCACAGACATTTCCAAAGATGAATTGCCTCAACTCAATAAATAACTGAATATACTATATGGGTATGTTCATGGGCTGGCTGTTAGTTGAAGTAAGACACGTTGCCATGTAGAACAGGTTTGGGTGGCCCAGGTGAGAGTTTAAAAGATTCTTAGTTGGACTTCCCTGGTGGTTCAGTGGCTCAGTATCTGTTTGCCAATGCAGGGGACCTGTGTTCAATGCCTGGCCCAGAAGACTCCACATGCCGAGGGGCAACTAATCCCATGTGCTACAACTACTGAGCCCACACACCTACAGTCCATGCTCTGCAAACCAGAGAAGTCTCCGCAATGAGATGCCCATGAAGGAGTGCTACGTCGCTTCAGTCATGTCCACCTCTTTGCGACCCCATGGACTGTAGCCTGCCAGGCTCCTCTATCTATGGGATTCTCCAGGCAACAATACTGGCATGGGTTGCCATACCCTCCTCCAAGGGATCTTTCTGACCTAGGGATTGAACCCCATGCACCACAATTAAAGAGTAGTCTCCCACCCCACAACTAGAGAAAGCCCACCCACAGCAACAAAGAACCAGTGCAGCCAAAAATAAATAAATAAAAACTTTCAAAAGATACTTAGTTAACATAGTATATGTTGCTTTTGAGGTCCCTGGAGGATGTATAAACAGAATCAAATAACAATGGGACATATGAGTCTGTGGTTTGATATAGACAATGAGGGGCTCTATACAGAAACTATTGCAATGGGTAAGGTTCTCAAGGAAAAGAATTTAGTACTGAAGGGAAGACCAAATCTTCTTCAAATCAATACCATAGTCATTGAATACCCAGAGTGTGACAATCAATGGACCAGAAATACGTACAAACCAGAATCTGGCCTTAAACAAGCTTAAAATCCAGCAGGGGAGTCAAGAGATAAACGTATGGAGAATGAAAACAGCATGCAAAATTGAAACAACAGCTTGACTCAGCCCCAGAAGGGATTTCCCAGGACCTAGAAGAAAGTCTGCCCAGTGAACTACATAGACACACTGCCAGATGACATGACAGAATGACAGGAGACCTCCAGAGGAGGTAAGCTCAGCAGAGACCCAGACGGACAGCTGAGATTTACTACAGAAAAATACAACCTCTGCAAATAACCACTACCACCTCTCATCAAACAGACGTGCCAGGACGACCCACTGCTGTAGCAAATACTCTCTGACCCAGATGCTGCAGCATCATTAACTTCTAATCACACCAATGGGCAAAACTGCACCAACTCTTGGAGAACAAAACACCTGGAGAGAAAGACACTGAAAAGCTTCCTTTTGTTTTCGTGCGTTGCACATATGTGATGAACAGGCAGGAGATGTGCTGGGTGGGAGCAGCAGCGAAGTTCTCTATGGTAGAGAAGAGAAGAATCTTCAGTCTTCAAATGTAGGAAAGGCTGTCATGCAGAAGAGGGACTGGACACAAGTCCTAAGGTGGATGGAAACACTTGGGAGTTAAACATTCCTTGAAACATTGTAAAGAACGTATCCAGTAGTCAAAGATATCTGGAAGAAAGCCGGCAGCCCTGGGGGATAACAAGTTCCCTTTCACCACTGGTTGTCCCAGCAGGGTCTGGACAACCTCTTATCAGGGATGCTATGGAGCGGATTTCAATATGGCACAGAAAATCCTTTCTAAGATACTAAGGTTCTATAATTCTTAGGCAAAGAATCTAGATTATCTCACTGAAGGTGGTGCTTCTAAATGCTTCAAAATATGGCTGCGAGAATCACCAATGGGTCTTTCCTTATAGCGGGTAAATGCAGGCCCTCAGAAGCAAGCATTTAACTGCACATTAGAGGATCTGATCAATAATAAAATCCTAGCCTTACTTGGTGGAGAAGGCAATGGCACCCCACTCCAGTACTCTTGCCTGGAGAACTCCATGGACGGAGGAGCCTGGTAGGCTGCAGTCCATGGGGAAGAGTCGGACATGACTGAGCAACGTCACTTTCACTTTTCATTTTCATGCATTGGAGAAGGAAATGGCAACCCACTCCAGTGTTCTTGCCTGGAGAATCCCAGGGTCGGGGGAGCCTGGTGGGCTGCCGTCTATGGGGTCACACAGAGTCGGACACGACTGAAGTGACTTAGCATAGCATAGCATAGCCTTACTTGGACCGTGGGAAATGGTACTCGTGCTATAAGCAAGGGTGTCCCCTCAGTGGTTCCACGGGATGTTGGGGAAAAGGAGAGAGGCCCCTTAAACACCCACCTAATACAAAGGCTGTTGACAGGTGTGGGAAGAGGACAAAAGATGCCCCAGACCAGTTTCTGGAAGCTGATCTTAAAGGGCCATCCAACCACACTGGTGATTATTTTTGTCAATTCTACTTTGGACTAATCTAAAACTTTTTAAGAAATAAGTGCCTTTCACAACCTCTATCTCATGTATCCACTCAACAGCTCATGAGATGATTTCAATTTTGCACATTAAAAAAAAAAATCAAGGCACAAAAATAAGTCAATCATTGTCTCTTAAGTATAGTGTAGTCACACCTTCTGTGGGGGTGAGGTTCTAAAGTTAGCTCAGAAGACAAAAATCAAATGTGCTCAAGGATTGCCTTTGAAAATCCCTTAAATCAACTGAAAAGTAAAGTCTCGTTGGTCGACTTATACAATTCTAAACAGTGCCCGAAATAAATGGATGCAGTAATAGTCAAGTCAAATATAAAGAATATACATGCAAACTATAAATTTGGAGAATTTCAAATTACATAAGAGAAGAAATGAGGGTACACAGTTTTTATAAATCAAGCATACATATGACACTACTCCACCATCCACCCTGGGTATCAAATTCTATAGCTTTGTATCACGACAGATGACGCCCCCCCCCAGGTCATCTGTCCTGGCAGAAGCTGAATAATGACTCAACAGTTCCCATTTACTGGGCATTTCCTGACTGCTAAGCTCTGCTTTGAGCACTTTACTGAATCTTCTCTACCACCTAACTATGGGGCAGATGCTGCTACTATCCTCATTTTACAGCTGACACATTTGAGGCTGAAAAGAAGCAGTGGCCCTGGGTCACACACATAGCCAGTAAGTAGCTGAGGTGGAGCCAAAGTTCTGTCTGACTCAAAAACACGGGCTCGAAGAAGTGATCCTCAAACCAGGTGTGTACCAGTATTACCTGGGGAGCAAGACGTCAAAACTGGGGTTTCCTAGGTCCATCTCAGACCAATGGACTCAGAATCCTGGCTCCCTTCCCACTGGATTCTGATGTGGACAAACCACTGACCACATTTTGAGAAAACCCTGCTGTAGGCTCTAACTTCCTGCTTAATACTCTTTCTACTAAACCACACACCCGTGCTATCTGCCTGGTGCTGTGAAGGCTATTAATAAAATGCTGGATGATGCTGACTGATAATACTATACCCACATCCTCTTACCATGCATCTCAGAGGCAACGTGCCCCGAGTCCTTCCACAAGCACATCCAGCCGCCTGGGGTCTGTTTTAATGACTCAGGGCAGAATAAAGCCTCTGAAGCTGTGAGAACTTTTCCTGCATGAAATCTGTTTCATGGTTAATCCAAATAAGCTTTTCACTTAAAAAAAAAATACCTCAAAGGCTGATTACAAGTTCGAGTTTGGCTGCAACACACCGCAAAGGCATTCGATCGCAGACTCGCATTTCTGAATGGAAGCCTTCCACTCCTTTTGATTGAAAAGCCACATGATCCAGTGCCAGATGGTGACATTTGTACAAGTCAAGCTGGATTAAGTCAAGAGCTTTAGTGAAGCATGATGCAGATCAAGAAAATGATGGGGATTATACACGCACACGCACACACACACACGGCTCATGCTAAATTCTTCCAGCTGTTACAGCAGAGTTCCCATCAGCCTATTTCTCTCCCAGCCTCTGCAGGCCCCAGCCTCTCACAGCTGCATGTTTCTCCGCATCCACCCTCCTGTAGCCAGCATGTCCACAGACGGGCAGACCTAGGTCTAAGGCAGACAACCCAGTCTAAGGCCCCAAAGGCCCTCCTCCAACCCACCTCTGCCTGCACATTTGAAGCTGGGTTGGCCCACTCTAAGACAGTACAAGCAGCCTGAAGCTTCAGCTCAGGGAAAGGCACCATGATTCACCCAGTTTCCCAGACCAGGCACCTAGTCATCCAACATCCTTCACTCCTTTTCCCTCAACTTCCATGGAATCCATCACCAACTCCCGTCAGCTCTACTTGTAGCCTGTCTGCCTCTTTGCATCACCACCCCCCTTCCAGGTTGACCCTAGTTTCTTGTTCTGGCCGCCATGCTCCCCCAGGACTACCATAACAGTCTCCCAACTGCTCTCTGGCCTCAAGATTCTTCCAAGTCTTAAGGACTGCTGTCTTTTTAGCACCTAAGGATTGCTCTTCCAGCACCTAAGGATTGCTCTTTCCAGCACCTAAGGATTACTCTTCCAGCACCTAAGGATTGCTCTTTCCAGCACCTCACAGAGGAGGTACCTGCTCAGAGGAGGGAAATATGCACACTAAGCCATCAATTCTCTTGTAGTTCAGTTGATAAAGAATCTGCCTGCAATGCATGAGACCTATGTTCAATTCCTGGGTCAGAAAGATCCCCTGCAGAAGGAAATGGCAACCCATGCCAGTATTTTTGTCTGGAGAATCCCGTGGACAGAGGAGCCTGATAAGCTACAGTCCATGGGGTCGAAAGAGTCGGACACGACTTAAGAGACTAAACCACCACCACCAATTAAAATATTCATAGCCTCTTGCCCGTGCCCCACTCTCCATTCTCTACTCCACTTCCCTTAAACTTTCACAGCTTCCTCTTGCTGTTAAAACTAAGTACAAAGCTTACAAAGTTGGTCATAGTCATCTCTCTAAGTATGTCATTTGTCACTTCCCTCATCCCACTCTACAGTCCAACCAAAGTGAAATTCTTTTAGCTGAGGTCTCATCTGACTGACTGTATCAATCAGATTTCAACCCCGGGTTGTAAAGAAACCCAGCTGAAGGCTAACGTGTCCAGGGAGGACTCCATTTTGTATTTATTATACTCAAGGATTATGAGTAGTTTAGGTAAATTCCAATTATTCAGGGGTGATGATCTAATCATGTGATATACAGACCACCTGCATCCCCTCCTTTCTCCTACTCTTAGTAAACTGCTCTCTTGTTTCAAAATTATAGCTAATATAAACAGATAATAAGCAATGTGTACCGAGCACATTTGCCAACTGGTTCTTCATTTGCTCATCAGTAACTTTACTGAGCATCTACTAGGTCCTGCCACTCACTGTGCACTATCCCAATAGTAAAAGGCAATCTGCGAAACAGGAAGTGTCCCTTCACTCGTGGAACAAACAACCTAGTTGGAAAATAGGCTTTAAACAAGTTATATAATTAATTTTTTGATGATGATTTGGTAAAGTACTATAAAGAAAAACCAGGTGCAAGGAGAGCATACAACGAGCCAGTCTGGAGGGAAAAAGAAACAAGAAGACTTCTTTGGGAAACTGATGTGTGAGCTGAGCCCTGAAAAATAAGCGGAATTAAATCCATGGTGAGGACCAGCAGGGAAGAAGCATTCCAGGCAGAGGGAAGAGCATTTGTAAAGCTCCACGTGGAAGGAAGATGAATGTGAGGAGGTCAGCGAGGCTGCAGCACAGAGGATGTGAGAGGACTCGAATGCGGCGGGCAGGGTGAGAGCCATCAGGCCCTGCAGGCCAGTGCTGCTCAAACTATTTCCAATGAGTCCCAGACTGATGAAAATGGATTACTAAACAATTTAAAGACATAGAAAACATAAGCCTAAATATTTTTACTCATCATATTTAACAGACAAAAAATGATTCTGCCAGTTACTATAAAAGCTTCTAAATACTTGCTGTCAACGTGTGTTCCTTCTTAGGGCTTACTGATAAGCAGGCAATTGTCCACAGGCCACACTTTAAGAGGCACAGTAGATGGGAAGCCATGAAAGAGCTCTAAGCATGGGTGAAGTAAATCCAGAATCGTGTTTCAGAGATCACTCTGGTTGGAGTGTGAAGAATGTCTTTGGGGCAGGAGGGGCAATTGGGGCTCTTTCAGGCATCTTGGTGAGAGATGATATTCCTTAGAGGCAATGATATTTAACACTTGTAATAACTTACGAGGTAGTCATCAACATTCATTATTAAGTGAGGTTTAAGGTCATCTCCAGAAGTAGATTCACATTTCCCCAAACCTGGTAAATCCAGGCTCTCTGAAGCTTTATTTAAATGTAGTCCTTAGGGCTACCTTATTGGTGACCTTATAACAAAATCTTTATTGCTGCTTCTGTAAATAGCCTTTCTGTGCCATCTACAGCCTACTGGCCTTTACTGAAACCCCTCAGTGATCCATCAGCATTACCCAGTCTTCCAGAGAACACAGCCTCCATTCTTCATGCAAATGCCTTGCAAAGAAGGAAACCCCAGAGGGAGAAAGAGAATCTGAGTATAATGGGCTGTGCTTTTCACTATTTTCTCATCTCTCTTAAGCTGATGGATTTCCAAAAGGTCCTGATGACTTTTAAAAGGATATGATTGAGTTTATGACACTGAGGAAGGAAAAGGTTGGGGGGGGTGGGGGCGGGGCAAGAGGCAGCCCAACTCAGGATCAAAGGACTCTGCCTTTTTAGATGGAGGCCCCTGAGACCCGCCTCCATCATACAACTGCTGCTAGACCCAGTGCCCATCACTCAGCCTCTCAAAGCCTTGGTTTCCTTATCCACAACATGGAGCCAAAGATCTCTGCTCTGGCTCATTCAAGGATCTCGTGTAAAGATGGTTACATTCAAACAAACATTTCTGTGGCACAAGCAATGTGACAGGCATTGAGCTGAACACTGAGTTTACAGACATAGGGCGACAATGTGCAAATAATAAAGCACGATGCTGCAGGGTGAATGCCCTACAGACACACACACACTCTGCCGTCCACTCCGAGGTCAGGAGGACAGTGGGTCAGGGAATGCCTCTTGAATGACGCAGTGGTTGATCTTTGAAAGCAGGGAAAGGAATTTCCCAAGCAGACAAGCCTAAGAACACTATCCTGTGAGAGAGATCAGAATGATGCATCTGGAAACCATAGGAAGCTCAATAAAAATATATGAGAAAGGGGAAAGGAAATAAGACTGGACAAGGACAGGGGAATCACCAAGGGCCTTGTGCACCAATGAAGCAATGAGATGAAACCATACAGAGTCTGAGGATCTGGGCTGGACCAAACGCCACATTTGAATGCGGGTCATTTTTGTCGTTACTGTTATAGCTGAAACAGAACCAAAAAGTGATTGTGTACACATGACACTCCTTCATGGATACCTCTAGAAACAACAGTGAGACTCTGAGGGGGCTGGAAGTCCTATGCTATACAGGTGAGGACAAAAGCAAGTGACATGTGACTTGCTAATGTGATTTCACTTGTGCTGCCAGATCCAGGAAACTTGGGTTCTCTGTTCATTCATGAGAAGGTTAAAAAAAAAAAAAGAACAACTTTTCTCTATTCAGCCCAGAGAGAACAAGGAAAAAATGCTCGCCCTTCCTCCCAGCTTTACAAGTAGCCAGTGGCTTCCTGGCGGTTCAGCGATAAAGAATCTGCCTGCCAATAAAGGAGACATGGGTTCGATCCCTGGTCCAGGAAGATACCACGTTCTGCAAAGCAACTAAGCTCACGTGCCACAAATATTAAGCAGGTGCTCTGGAGCCCAGGAGCCACAAGAGAAGCCACTGCCGTGAGAAGCCCAGACGCCGTAACTAGGGAGTAGCCTCTGCTCACAGCAACTAAAGAAAAGCCCGTGCAGCGCTGAAGACCCAGGACAGACAAAAATAAAGATAATTATATTTGTAAAATGTAGCCATAAAGCCCAAAAGCTTCCTTCAGTGATATCATCAAATTCCCAAAGAAAGCAATAAATGTTATTTTTTAGGCCAATGAGGAAGACAGAAAGATTCTGACATTTTTCTCTACTATTCCTCAGGGACAGTACCTACTTAGGGAAATACACTCAGAGTAGGTGAGTGTGTGTGTGTGTGTGTGTGTGTGCGCACGCGTGCACACATGTGAAGTTTATGCATGTCTAAGTGCCTGTACATGCATATGTGCATGTACACGTCCATGTGCACGTTCATAGGTGAGCCAGGGGAAGGCAGAGGACATCTCAGAGCCCCCTATAGGATGTCCACTTCTAGAAAGGACTGCCCTGGAAAGGGGTCCATATGTGTGTGTGTGTGTGTGTGTGTGTGTGTGTAAGAGTGCACTCAGTCGCTCAGTGGTGTCCAACTCTGAGACCCCATTGAAGCCCGCCAGACTCCTCCGTCCATGGGATTTCCCAAGCAAGAATACTGGAATGGGTTGCCATTTCCTTCTCCAGAGAGTTCTCCAGGGGATCTTCCTGACCCAGGGATTGAACCCACATCTCCTATACTGGCAAGCAGATTCTTTACTTCAGAGCCACCAGGGGAGTCCTTATCACTGCGTAGCAGGGCTGAAATTAATCAGTCCATCCATCCATCCCTCCACCACTCTGTTCTACAAACATGTACCAAGCATAGTTTATGCATCAAACTTTGTGCAGCTGTTGAGGTGACCAGGCACACAGTTCCTGACCTCCAGAAGCTCACACTAGAGCCTCTCAATCAGAGTATAATGACCAGGGAGGCTCAATGAAGACTTGTTTATACTTTAATGATGCATCAGAAACCAACTCCCTAAATTCAAATCCCAGCTCCCTCATTTACCAGGTGATCATGGGCAAATTTTGTGATTTCTCTGTACCTCAGTGTCATCTATGAAAGAGGTCCATAATGGTGGCACCTACTTTAAAGTGTTGGTATGAAGATTAAAATGAGTTAATATTTATAAAATGCTCAGTACAGTCTTAGCAACATAGTCATTCTATGAGAGTTATTACTATTATTGTTGTCATCACTATTATTACTATAATCAATTCTCAAGTAATCATGAAATGGGTGAGGTGTTGGCTGTCTCTTGGGCAACAGGACCCACAATGCTCTCGAGTTCACTTTCAGCTCAATTGCCCAAACCCAGTATAGGCTACTGGTGAGGCTAGAGCCCCAGCAGGGAGGCTGCCCCTAGCCCCACCAGACACCAGAAAAGCTCTTCCTGGCACTCTCTAACTCTGGCCACATTCCGTTTCTGGAAACAGAACCAAATGCCCTCATTGCATCCTGACAATGCAGCTGCAAGAAACAGACAGAGACCAGCCCTAAACGGGGCTGTTCTGTAGCCAAGGAGATGGGTTCAGTAGATTATATACTATATCCATCCCATCTACACACTCCGCCTGCTGGGTAACCTCCAAGGAGCTGGAAGGACAGACTCAAAGACACCAGGCCCCTCTGCGAAGTTTCCAGAGGCAGCAGATAAAGGAATAAGTGTCCCAAAGGTACAGGACAAATGCCTCTGAATTTAATTTTGCTTTTTGCCTTCCACCAGCTGGAGATCTTGGGCAAGTTCCCTAAGCTCTTACAATCAGTGTGCCCTCATCTATATAATGGGGATTAAAAAAAAACTTCTCAGAATTAAATCATCCTAACACAAGGCCCAGCAAAGCAGAGACACTCCAAATGTCTGTACTGAATGAAGTCTGTATTGCATCTGGTATCGAATCAGCCCCGGCCTGTGAACCTGCTGATGTAAAACACAGAAGCCGGACGATGACTCTCTCACCAACACCTCTTCGCTTCTTACCTGTGAGAGTTGGGCCCCTGGCCCAAGGCATGACAAGGATGACTGGGGTGCAGACGGACAAGGGCGAGGTCACGCCCCTGGAGAATTCTCAGTTAACAAGCTTTGTGTGCCCAGCACACCCTGTGCCAGCCAAGGGAATTCAAGATTTCGGGGTCCCTGAGGAATCATCATTTAAAAAAAAAAAATAGCCAAGCCAGTAAATGCAAGAGACTCAACTGAGGGACTGGCTCATACATGGACGCTCCAGGAAACCCAATGGGCAAGGCAGCCAACTCCCTGAGACTTTATTCTAGCCAAGCATGCAGGCTTCTGTGATTATTTTATACAAGCCAAAGATATCCTTCCTCATAGCCTCAAAAAAGAATTCTTTAAAAGCTTCAGCTCCTTCCTAGGGCAGCTCTTGCTCTCAAAAGGACTGCTAGACGCAAGTCACCGCCCCTCCCAGAGCCTGAGTCCACTCACCTGTGAACTGAAAACAACTGGATGTCCCTCTCAGAGAAACTATGGGACTGAAGGAGGTGACACAGTCATCGTACCCAGCATGAGGGGCCTCAGCAGGTCCCCATCTCACTCCATAGGTTGGATCTCAATGGATCATCACACAAGGTAGGCAATCAGCACAAATTTATCAAAAAGGACATTTTGACAGTCCTGATTTTTAAACATTTCATACGGTGTGTGTTTCCCAACTCCCCAGACTCAGAAATGTCACCAGCACTTTTATCCTGCCAAAAAGATTTGATAAACTCCTGTCCCATAATCTAAACAAGGAGGAAGACAGGGCTGGTAAAAGGCAGCACTGAGAGCCCAGTTGGAGAACTCCCGTCTCCAGGCTTCTTGTTCATTTTCTCCCCCTTCATCGGCACATCCTTGAATTCCCCCCATGCCCTGGCACAAGCAGGCATAACGGAACAAGTACTCCAAAAGTACAGGACAAATATGGATGAGTCTCTGTTCCAGACAGGATACTGCCTTGGAGTCAGGACCAGTGCATCCAATTTTGGCTCCACCTCCTAGCAGCTGGGGGACCTTGGGCAAGTTTCCAAACTTCTGTGTGTCCTCTTAGGAAAGATGAGGCCTTCCTGGGACTTGAATCTTTTCGTTATGTGGATCATTTTTTAATGATCTTGATTAAATTTTTTAATCTTTACTGAATCTATCACAATATTGCTTCAGTTTCATGTTCTGGTCTTTTGGCCGCAAAGTATGTGGGATCTTAGCTCCCCAACCACAGACTGAACTGTGTGCCCTGCACTGGAAGGTGAAGTTTCATCCACTGGACTGCCAGAGAAGTTCCAGGACTTGAGTCTTTCTATGACTTAAAAGCTCACGGTTTCTCATTACCCTGGGCTGAAGTTTTAAAATGCAAAACAAACACAGAAGCAGAAACACTACTCTCCAGGAAGGATTTTACACATCCTCTCATCCATTCCCAGGGAAACACCGTGCACAAACATCCTCACATTTCTACCCTGGGATATCACAACGGTAGCCGAAGTGGACCCAATTAATCCAGAGAAAGAGAACACGGTCAATAGAGGCCACCTGTCCCCTCAACAAGCTCCTCCCACCTCCAAGCAGAAGACGAATCCATGTATTCAGCAGGCTGACTTCCGCTCCACACATCTGTCAAAGTCACTGCATAAACAAACCCTCAGCGTGTCCTTTCTTTCACCCAGTCATGGACGAGCGCCCAGAAAGTCTCTGGTCCCACCTAAACACTGGGCTGTTCCCCAAGAACTGTGATTAGACCCTGAGGACTGGGCCTAAAAAGTCTCCTGAGAGCTGCTACGTGGATCTTTCTGTGTCCAGGCTCACTGGTGACGGTCATCTCTCCAGAGGAGACTTCAGTGGTTAGGACTTTGGCTTCAAGTTCCTGACCCCAAGCAGGAAGTCTATGAAAACCACAGTCAAGGTTATGGAGGGAGGCAACGATGGGAAGGGCAGTAACTGAGTTTAATACGTGCTCAATTGCTCAGTCATGTCCGACTCTTTGTGACTCCATGGACTGTAGCCCACCAGGCTCTTCTGTCCATGGAATTTTCCAGGCGAGAATACTGGAGTGGGCTGCCATTTCCTACTCCAGAGTTTAATATAGTCCAACCAAAAGTAAATGAACTATCCAGTCAGCAGTGGAGATCTGGGGAAGACTGGCTCCACCCCTCACTAGCTACATGACCTTGGAAAAGTCTTACAATCTTTCTGGACCTCAATGCTCCCATGTGCAAAATGGGGGTATGTAATTATCCCTACTTTTCAGGCCTGCTGTAAGCATCATGGGATGATGTACAAGAAAAATATCTGGCACAGAGAAGGTCCCAATGAAACATGCATCACTTTCCCTTCTAACCTTATACACCCCTGTCCTCTGTTTCATGGGTTGAGTGGCCAGTATGTGGAGGGCATGGACTGTGGACTGTTTTCTCTGTGGACAGAGCTCATCTTCCTCACCCGTGGGGGACTGAGAGAAGCTCAAAATTCCCATAACTGCACCATGAGTTTGCTATTGGGCCCTAGGATCAGAAGCCAGTAATTAAGTCAACTTTGATTTTTACACTGAACCTGCCAGTAAGTGCCCAATCGTGTGACCAAAAATAAGATCGAAATAAGAAAAGCTAGACACGTCCGAGGTCAGGGGCAGCAGCCGAGAGTACCAGCTGCGACGGCGCAAGAGCGGCAGAGAGGAGCCACCCCACGTCCGAGGTCAGAGGTGGTGGCCGAGAGAAGCTACCCCACGTCCGAGGTCAGAGGCAGTGGCCAAGAGGAGCTACCCCACGTCCAAGGAGCAGTGGCTGCATGGGCGCAGGAGGGCCGAGAGGAGCTACTCCACGTTCAAAGTCAGGAGGGGCGACTGTGAGAAGATACCCCTCCTCCAAGGTAAGGAGCAGATCTGAAGAGATACCCAACATCCAAGGTAAGAGAAACCCAAGTAAGACGGTAGGTATTGCAAGAGGCATCGGAGGGCAGACACACAAACCATAATCACAGAAAACTAGCCAATCTACTCACACGGACCACAGCCTTATCTAACTCAATGAAACTAAGCCATGCCGTGTGGGGCCACCTAAGACGGGCAGGTCATGGTGGAGAGGTCTGACAGAATGTGGTCCACTGGAGAAGGGAATGGCAAACCACTTCAGTATTCTTGCCTTGAGAACCCCATGAACAGTATGAAAAGCCAAAATGATAGGATACTGAAAGAGCAACTCCCCAGGTCAGTAGGTGCCCAATATGCTACTGGAGATCAGTGGAGAAATAACTCCAGAAAGAATGAAAGGATGGAGCCAAAGAAAAAAATAAAAAATACCCAGTTGTGGATGTGACTGGTGATAGAAGCAAGGTCTGATGCTGTAAAGAGCAATATTGCATAGGAACCTGGAATGTTAGGTCCATAAATCAAGGCAAATTGGAAGTGGTCAAACAGGAGATGGCAAGAGTGAATGTCGACATTCTAGGAATCAGCGAACTAAAATGGACTGAAATGGGTGAATTTAACTCAGATGACCATTATATCTACTACTGTGGGCAGGAATCCCTTAGAAGAAATGGAGTAGCCATCATGGTCAACAAAAGAGTCCAAAACGCAGTACTTGGATGCAATCTCAAAAACAACAGAATGATCTCTGTTCATTTCCAAGGCAAACCATTCAATATCACAGTAATCCAAGTCTATGCCCCAACCAGGAACACTGAAGAAGCTAAAGTTGAACGGTTCTATGAAGACCTACAAGACCTTTTAGAACTAACACCCAAAAAAGATGTCCTTTTCCTTTTCATTATAGGGGAATGGAATGCAAAAGTAGGAAGTCAAGAAACACCTGGGGTAACAGGCAAATTTGGCCTTGGAATACGGAATGAAGCAGGGCAAAGGCTAACAGAGTTTTGCCAAGAGAACACACTGGTCATAGCAAACACCCTCTTCCAACAACACAAGAGAAGACTCTACACACGGACATCACCAGATGGTCAACACTGAAATCAGACTGATTATATTCTTTGCAGCCAAAGATGGAGAAGCTCTATACAGTCTGCAAAAACAAGACCAGGAGCTGACTGTGGCTCAGATCATGAACTCCTTATTGCCAAATTCAGACTTAAATTGAAGAAAGTAGGGAAAACCACTAGACCATTCAGGTATGACCTAAATCAAATTCCTTATGATTATACAGTGGAAGTGAGAAATAGATTTAAAGGACTAGATCTGATAGATAGAGTGCCTGATGAACTATGGAATGAGGTTCGCGACAATGTACAGGAGACAGGGATCAAGACCATCCCCATGGAAAAGAAATGAAAAAAAGCAAAATGGCTGTCTGGGGAGGCCTTACAAATAGCTGTGAAAAGAAGAGAAGCAAAAAGCAAAGGAGAAAAAGAAAGATATAAGCATCTGAATGCAGAGTTCCAAAGAATAGCAAGGAGAGATAAGAAAGCCTTCCTCAGCGATCAATGCAAAGAAATAGAGGAAAACAACAAAATAGGAAAGACTAGAGATCTCTTCAATAAAATTAGAGATACCAAGGGAACATTTCATGCAAAGATGGGCTCGATAAAGGACAGAAATTGTATGGACCTAACAGAAGCAGAAGATATTAAGAAGAGGTGGCAAGAATATACAGAAGAACTGTACAAAAAAGATCTTCATGACCCAGATAATCACAATGGTGTGATCACTCACCTAGAGCCAGACATCCTGGAATGTGAAGTCAAGTGGGCCTTAGAAAGCATCACTACGAACAAAGCTAGTGGAGGTGATGGAATTCCAGTTTGGCTATTTCAAATCCTGAAAGATGATGCTGTGAAAGTGTTGCACTCAATATGCCAGCAAATTTGGAAAACTCAGCAGTGGCCACAGGACTGGAAAAGGTCAGTTTTCATTCCAATTCCAAAGAAAGGCAATGCCAAAGAATGCTCAAACTATCGCACAATTGCACTCATCTCACACACTAGTAAAGTAATGCTCAAAATTCTCCAAGCCAGGCTTCAGCAATACGTGAACCGTGAACTTCCAGATGTTCAAGCTGGTTTTAGAAAAGGCAGAGGAACCAGAGATCAAATTGCCAACATCCACTGGATCATGGAAAAAGTGAGAGAGTTTCAGAAAAACATCTATTTCTGCTTTATTGACTATGCCAAAGCTTTTGACTGTGTGGATCACAATAAACTGTGGAAAATTCTGAAAGAGATGGGACTACCAGACCACCTGACCTGCCTCTTGAGAAGCCTATATGCAGGTCAGGAAGCAAGTTAGAATTGGACATGGAACAACAGACTGGCTCCAAACAGGAAAAGGAGTACGTCAAGGCTGTATATCGTCACCCTGCTTATTTAACTTATATGCAGAGTACATCATGAGAAATGCTGGGCTGGAAGAAGCACAAGCTGGAATTGTGGGAAGATTGCTGGGGAAAATATCAATAACCTCAGATATGCAGATGACACCACCCTTACGGCAGAAAGTGAAGAGGAACTAAAAAGCCTCTTGATGAAAGTGAAAGAGGAGAGTGAAAAAGTTGGCTTAAAGTTCAACATTCAGAAAACTAAGATCATGGCATCTTGTCTCATCACTTCATGGAAAATAGATGGGGAAACAGTGGAAACAGTGTCAGACTTTATTTCTGGGGGCTCCAAAATCACTGCAGATGGTGACTGCAGCCACGAAATTAAAAGACGCTTACTCCTTGGAAGGAAAGTTATGACCAACCTAGATAACATATTGAAAAGCAGAGACATTACTTTGCCAACAAAGATCCGTCTAGTCAAGGCTATGGTTTTTCCAGTGGTCATGTATGGATGTGAGAGTTGGACTGTGAAGAAAGCTAAGTCCCAAAGAATTGATGCTTCTGAACTGTAGTGTTGGAGAAGACTCCTGAGAGTCCCTTGGACTGCAAAGAGATCCAACCAGTCCATTCTGAAGGAGATCAGCCCTGGGATTTCTTTGGAAGGACTGACACTAAAGCTGAAACTCCAATATTTTGGCCACCTCACGCAAAGAGTTGACTCATTGCAAAAGACTCTGATGCTGGGAGGGATTGGGAGCAGGAGAAGAAGGGGACGACAGAGGATGAGATGGCTGGATGGCATCACCGACTTGATGGACGTGAGTCTGAGTGAACTGCGGGAGTTGGTGATGGACAGGGAGGCCTGGCGTGCTGCAGTTCACAGGGTCACAAAGAGTCGGTCATGACTAAGCGACTGAACTGAACTGAACTGAGACAGATGTTTTGGTGTTTCATGTTTTGAAATCATTCATTCCTTTGGCATCAGTTCAATATCATACTTTGTAGATTTTCCTTTCAATATGCCACTAGTCCTAAAGGATTGTCCTTAAGTCGGAAAAAGAAAACCCGTGATGGACTAAAATCATCCTGTGCCTTCCATTCTGAACACCAAAATACTTATAAAAACGACGTTTTTATGTGTTGGCGGTACTGACCTCCAACATAGGAGTTTCACGCCTGGGGCTGCTCTGAGTTTTCAGATGTGTTACCTAGTGACTGGTGAGAAAACAGCTGCCAAAGACCAAGCAGAATTGCCCAATTTGCACATATAGATGGGAATACGTTTTTTTTGTTGTTGTTGTTTTTTGGGTTTTTTTGGGGGGGGGAATACGTTTTTGTTTTTGTTTTGTGGGGGTGGGGGGGATACGTTTTAAATCTAAACTAGACTACATATACATAGCTGATAAGTTATGTGTCAAGATATTTTTTGACATTCATTTGTTTTTCTGTAACCCCACCTCCACCTCACACCCAATTCCAAGCAAGTAACTAGGTTGCTAAGTCTGTGGTTCCATCTCGTCTTTTGTAAAATTCTAAACTCAATGAAAAAATGATGCAGATGGGTGAGTAGCTAGTCCAAGAGGATGACACAGAGAGTGCTGTGCAACTTTGAAGGTTTTGAAGCAGTAAAGGGAGACAATCCCCCAGACAGTAAGAGGTTCTGTCTGGGGATGGGGTCCCATGGGGAGTAGTGGTCCACACCCTGCCATGCAGTTGTGAGAGGACCTCACAGGGGTGACTGCAAGAGGCCCCCAGCACAGCAGCACCCCTGGCCAAAGATTCCTGGTGTGTTGAATATGGTGAAGAATTAGCCAGTCAAGCCACTAATCAGGGTGGGACCTGCAGGGAACCAGGCATCTCCATGGTCCCAGTGTGAACCAGTGATGCTCTCACTCCTAGGACCAGGGAAGGGGGGTCCCAGTAATGACTCTCTGAACTTCTTGCCAACCAACTGGGATAGGAGCTTTGGATAAAGCTCAAATTAACTTTTAGGATGATTACATGTCTTGCACACCTACATGTATGTGTGAAGATGTCTACCCAAAGGCTCTCCTTGTCCCTTAAGGCCTCAATCCCCTCTTTTCTTCCTGGATTCTTTAGTCCTCAGGCACAAACATCATTTTATTCACGAATCTGTAAAATTATGTTTCTTGATTTTACCACCTCTGAATTATGATTAAAGAATTAAGATGTCAAGTGGAATTCCCACTGCAGAGTCCAGCTTCCACTTTTCAATCAGGCATGGTTGGGAGGATATCAGCATCATCTTGAAAGTTTTTTAAATGCACACCTATTCATCCCCACCACCCCCAACATTCTTAGTACCCCAGGTCTCAGCGGGCAGGGAAGGTGGGAAAAGCATAATGTATTACTTTTAACTATTGAGAAATTTTGCAAAAAGTTGCAAACAATGATACAAGGAACACACACAAACACTTTACACAGATTCACCTACTGTTAACATTTTATCTCATTTGCTTTCCTCTATCTCCCCCTGTCTCTCCATACTCATAGTTCATACATATTTAATTTGCATATGGGTGTGGTTGTTACTATGAATATGTATATAAATTTATTTTTATTACATACATTATGGCCTTTTATTCCTAAATACTTAAAGGTGTATTTCCTTAGAATAGGAGTAACCACAATACAGTTTTCACTGACAGTGCTTTTATCTAAGTAACCATCCATATTCTACATTTCCCAGGCTTTCCAGGTGGCGCTAGTGGTAAAGAATCCACCTGCAGTACAGGAGACCCGAATTCTATTCCTGGGTTGGGAAGATCCCCTAGAGGAGGGCATGGCAACCCACTCTAGTATTCTTGCCTGGAGAATCAGAGGAGCCTGGTGGGCTATAGCCCATAGGGTCACAAACAATTGAACACATCTGAAGCCACTTAGCACGCATGTCATTGCCTATCCATAACAGGACTGAGTCTAGGGTCAGGAATTGCATTCAGCTGTCATACTTTCTTAGATTTCTTGAATCTGGAACATTTCCAATAGCCTTTGCATATCTTTTACAACAATGTCATTTTTGAAGACTACAGCCCCACCCATGCACACTTGTTCTGGATTATAAGAGAATGTTCCTCCTTTTGCGTGTTTGACGTTTCCTCGTGATTCGACTGAGGTCTGCATTCTTGGCCAGAACATGGCATAAGCATTTCCCTCACAGAGTCTCATAGCTGGAGGCAAATGATATCCATCTGTCTTTCAGAAGTCATTTTAATCTTGGTCACTTGACCAGAGGGGGTATCAGATATTTTTATCAATATTGCTATTCTTTTATTTCCTCCCTTGCAAGATGCTTTAGGATGATGCAAGTATCCTGCCCTTCATCAAAATCCCTACCCCTAGATACATATCCACTGATGATTCTTGCCTGATCCAATCTTTGCTGTGATGTTTGCGAAATGATGATTAAATGCTCCCACTTTCCAAAAAGAGTCTCTAAGTTACCACTATACTCCAGGAAATGGAACCACTAGGTAGAGAACCCCAAAACACTAGGTTTTGATGCTTTAATGTGCAAATTACAGAGATCATAAGAGAGAACGTTTGAAAGACCGGAAGCCAACATGGATCAAGCACCCACTGTTTTCAAGTTATTTATATACATCGTGTCAATGACTCTATGAGGGAGGTGTTTCTATTCTTTCACAGATTAACACACTGAGGCTCAGAAGGATTGGCTAATATGCCTAGAGTCAACCAGCTCCCAAGTGACTATAGTGAGATTTTAATGGAGGTCCACCTGACTCAAAAGTCCATGCCTTTGACATACTACTACTTTCTTGGCTAGTATATGATTCATGATTCCCTCCAATATGGACCCAAGCTGTTAGATCTTATCACACTGTGTCCACTGGGGTGGGAAACCTCAGGCAGGAACATTCTATGCCACCTGGGACTTTGGCTGGCTGCAGCCTGCACCCAATGCTCAAGAAATGGATAATAAATGGCACCAGGAATTATTCAAGTGGATCCAGTGGATTCAGTGCCCACACTGATCTTGTCCTTTTTTCTAACTGTCCTAACACTGATGAACCAAAGTGTTCCAGACCTCACAGTCTCTGATCCTGCCTAGAAGTATTTTGAACTTCTCCCTCTCTTTTCAAGCAGGCTTTTCCAAAATGCCCAGATGCTGTTTTGTTCCTCCAGCCTCATACTACAATGCCCCCTATTGTTCTTTAATCCAAATTACATTTCCCTTTGGAATCCAGGCTGACACTGCTAAGAAACAAGGGCAACAGTCCAGTTTGTAATAAAACTCATTCAGATATACAAAATTAAGAATAGTAATAAATGCTGGACACCTGAAGCTAGCATAATGTTATGTTGATTACGCCTCAATAAAAATCTTTTGAGAAGAAATATTTTTTGAAAAGAGTATTAATGGGTTTAAACTATTAACAAGACAGAAAAGGAAATATTTTTTTGAAAAGAGTATTAATGGGTTTAAACTATTAACAAGACAGAAAAGACACTCAGAGAGGGCAAAATTAGCAAGAAAGAAGTAAAAGAGAATGGAATTCATTTCACCAGCACTTTGAGCTGTTTCACTATACTTCAGGCCAGATACCTGCTGCGTGTGTGTGTGTGTGTGGCTTGCCAGCCTCCTCTGTGTATGGAATTTTCCAGGTAACAATACTGGAGTGGGTAGCCATTCTCTTCTCCAGGGAATCTTTCCAATCCAGGGATCAAATCTGGGTTTCCTGCATTGCAGGCAGATTTTTTACTGTCTGAGCCACCAGGGAAGCCCCCACTTACATTCTTACTAACGGACTATTGAGTAAATCTAGGCAGGGCACACACTCAAGCCCTCTCAACTGATGAGGTCTGATGAAGGCAGCCCCATCCTTCCACTCTAGGAGTGGTCACCTGATTTAAGCCTGGCCCATCAGCGAATCCAACAGTCCCCCAGAAACAACAACTCGTTCAGGGATGAGCACATGATCCAATCCAGGCTAACAAACTATATAATGGGACTTTATGTGGCAATAACAGGGGAGAAGATGGATGTTCTTTCTTTTTTGTCTTAAGGATGAGGTAACTAGAAGAGTTTTCCTCAGAGTGAACTCAACACACATAAGTGTAGAGTCAAGAGCTGGAAAGTGAGGCACAGAGACAAAATCTGAGGACATAATTTGAATCACTGAATCCAGCTATGCCTAAAGCCAGGTTACTATTTGGTATTTTTGACTCAATGTGTAATACTTTTCCCATTAAAGTCAGTTGATTTGAGTCACTTACAACCAAAGGGGGGCTTCCCAGGTGGTGCTAGTGGTAAAGAAATCGCCAGCCAATGCAGGAGATGTAAGAGATGCAAATTCAATCCCTGGGTCAGGAAGATTCCCTGGAGGAAGGCACAGCAACCCGTTCTGGTATTCTTGCCTGGAGAATCCATGGACAGAGGAGCCTGGCAGGCTACAGTCCATAGGGTCACAAAGAGTCGGACACAACTGAAGTGACTTAGCACACACACACACAACCAAAGAAATCCCGACTGACATAGATGGATACACATCCAGATAACTGGGCTTAAAGGACTTTATCTAAGGGCAGAGGGAGAGCTGGGGTGTGTTCGGTTTGGGACATGCTGAGCGGGATGTGTCTAGGGGACATGAGGGTGGAGATGTCCAGTGGGCAGCAGGAAGTGGAATTCAGAAGGTTGAAAGAGATCTTGGGGCTGGGCAGAGAGCTCTGGGAGTCTCTGGCACACAGCCTGGCATGGATGGGAACACTCAGCAGGTGCGGCGAAAAGAAGATGGGCTGAGACCCAAACCAGGGGCACCACCAGGTATGGAACAAGGAAAAAAGAGGAGCCAGGTAGAAGAGGACATCCATCAGGCACTGCAGCCAGGGAAGGCTTCTGGGAGAAGAGGGAGCCAAAGGGACTTTCCCCTCAAACTGCAGAAAAATCCCCCCTCTCTATTTCTGTATCTCTCTCTCTCCCCCTAACACCCCAGCAAATGACACTCCTGACCACCTGGAGTCTCCTCTCACAACCCTGGCAGGGACGGATATAATGTCACAGTGAAGGAATCAGTGCTTTTTCTCCTGGCCACTGCCTCCTTTCTCCACCCAGCAGGGGCCACCCACAGACAGCCTTCTCTTTAAGGAGCACTCGGTGCTTTACCGGCATTATTATTTCTAATCATCACAGCACTCCCAGGAATTCAGGGTTATTCCACACTTTACACAAGTGGAAATAGAGGCTCAAGAGGCTCAGTGGGGATGACTGATGATGATGACCAGGGTGTGCCTGTCAGTAGAGAAAGAAGCCATGCTCCGGGGATGCGGCAGGCACAGCAGAGGGGGTCACAAGGAGCTGGGGGAGCAGCAGGGTCCCATGGTGCTGCCAACCCAGCCACACCAGAGCCCCACCTGTGCGCATTCTTTCCAGACCCAGCCCTGAGCTCCTGAGGGTAAGACCCGATGTCAGGAATTTAAGTTCAGTTCAGTATTGATGTTTCTGAAGGATTCATTCCTACGTTTCCCCAAAAGGCTTAGGAGACTGCCTTGCTGAGCATGGACTGGGTCGGGAGCTGGGGTAGTGGAGACAGACCTGGGAGTAAACCCTGCCCCCTTCACACACTGACCCCATGGCTATGGGCAAATCACCAAGCTCTCCAGTCTCCCTCCCCTGACTCGAAAATGAGATGAATGATACCTCTCTGTTTGGAATGAGAGAAGGACTAACAGTATCTAAAGCACAGCACTCAGAGGATACAAGAAATGCTACAGTTAAAAATAAAAAGAAGATGCTCTGCATTGACTAATTTCTACCTTGCCTTGTTCTAAAGAGAGTTAAGGCAGCTGGCACATGATAAATATTTGTTGACTGGGTAAATGTGAAAGACAGACTAATGAGCCTGCTCCCCACAGAGAGGCTCAGGGAACAAATGAGGAAAAATTGCCTACAGCGAAATTCATTAGGTTGTTTTTAATATCAATGACGTGAATGCCAGCCTTTGCCTAGGAAGGGCAGAAATGAGTCTAGTGTTTAAATGCAGTCAGGATACTAGGTAACATTTCAAGTAACGCGCAGCTTTTCAGTAATTAACATCATTGAACTAGACCTCTGGTCACCCATCCTCAAACTCGTGAGTAGGAAGGGATTCCTGGACGTTGGTCGGGGAGGGGGCAAGAGAGGACACAGAAGCAGCTAGCAGCCCTGATGATGAATCCTGACTTGGCTAGAACCTCTCAAATCTTGTGAATCCTTTCCCCACGAGGCCTGAAAAAGGCAGTGAGTTATGAAGCACGAGTCAGCTGAAAGCGCTGAACGCACGCTGTCATGACAGCCATGACAAGTGCAGTATAGAGGCCTCCAGAAAAACGACTGTTAAACAGGTGTTCAGCACAGCGTTGCTTATAGTTAAAACACTGGAATGTTTTACGAGGAAGACTGCGTTCAACTGGGGCTCATCACACATTACCGTGACACAATCACCTGGAAGGCACGTTAAACTGCAAATTCCAAGCCAGCAGGCCTGGCTGTGGGCGAGGTTCCACATTTCTAACAAGCTTCCTAATGAGACAACACTGCTGACCCACAAACCACACTCTGAGTAGCAAGGCCCTGCTGACAGGATAATAAATGCATACACGAATAATTCGCACTTTCGAAAATGATGATACCAATCTTCATATATTCATTTAGAAAGGCATTTAGGATGGATTGTAAGGCAACAGAAGGAGGTCATCCAATTTAAAACATTTCAAAGCAGAGCACAAACAGTATACACAGAAAAATTCTATTCTATGTTCAAATTTTACATGTAAAAAATCTAAAATAATACACGGCAAAATCTAACAGTATATATCTCCAGATGGGGGGCTTTAGAGTGATTTGAATTAATTTGTCTTTTTGTGCAACTGTACTTTCTAAATTTTTTTATAATAATCAAGTAGTGGAGGGGACATATGTATACCTGTGGCTGATCTGTGTTGACATATGGCAGGGGTCAACACAATATTGTAGAGCAGTTGTCATCCAATAATTGTATTTTCTTCTATTACTTCTCAAAAAAAATGAGTCTAAAAAAATAAACTCACTGAAGAAATATCTTAAAAAAAAATAATAAGTTGCATTTGAGTTGAGGGAGGAAGGGAAGAGAGGAAAGGGAAGGAGGGACGGAGGGAGGAAGATAGAAAGGAAGGAAGAAAGAAGGAAAGAAAGAAAGGAAGAGATAAAGGAAGCACAAAAAGAAGGAAGAAAAGAGGGAGAGAGACAGAGGAAGAAGAAATCTTGCAAGAGGTTCTGAGGCCCAGGAGAAGGCTTTCTCACCGATTTTCAGGCAAGAAAATATATACTGGCACAATCAAGAAAGGAAAGAGATGAAAAACTTCTCGGGAACTCAAGCTAATTTCAAATGTGCCCAAGCCACCCATCAAGATTCTCCAAAAAGCCTTTAGAAAATAAGATTGGTTTCCCAGGGCCTGACTTGAGGAAAGAACTTTATACATGAAATCTCAAAACTCCACAAATAAGGGGCTGGTTAGGAACAGTGGCCAGAGTGCCACCTAGCCTCAAGTCGTGAGGCACCCCTAGCCTGGATGCCATGACCCGTGAGATCCTATTCAACAATCTTCTGGCATGTGGGGGTGCACAGTGCAGGGGGTACCAGCTTCAGAGCAGGTGAGATCCAGATCAAACATACCTTTGCACTTGGCAGAAGTCCCTTAACCTCTCTCTGTCTCCATTTCCTCCATTTCCTCCTGTTTCCATGAATAAAACAGAGGTGCAAGCAAGGCTCAGGTGAACTATTCAGTGAGATGACCTTTGAAAAGTCCCTTCTACAATGCCAACCCTCTGGGCAATCTAAACAACTTAGGGCAGTGCCTATGGAAGGAATTCTTTTTTAACCTAAGTACATACTGTTGTGCTAAACTGGGCAAGCATTCCTTCCTTTGAATGAATGTGTAGAAGGATAAAATGCTATGAAATTCTAGAGTAGATAAAGAAGAGGTACCATTTTTAAAGAAATATGTATGAGAAAAAAAGTTTAAAAATAAGAATTTTTTACTCAGGAACATGATCATTGCTGAAATAGGAATCATGCTATGAAATGAGTACTTTTCATCAGAAAGAAATCCATGACCTTGGAGGAAGTTACGGTATCAGATTAGTTGCATATGTGTGCGCATGCTCAGTTGCTTCAGTCGTGTCCAACCCTTTGGGACCCTATGGCCTGTAGCCTACCAGGTTCCTCTGTCCATGGGATTCTCCAGACAAGAATATTGGAATGGGTTGCCATGCCCTCCTTCAGGGAATCTTCCCAACTCAGGGATCGAATCTGCATCTGCTCCTACATTGGCAGGCATATTCTTTACTGCTGAGCCACCAGGGAAGCCCATCGTATTAGTTAGTTGAACTTAAATAAATTACTTGGGAACTTTTGGAAAATTAACAGTCCCACAAGAACTTATGGACAAATAGGCAAAACAGGAAGAAACCGGCACACTTGTCTCAGGTTTTGCACCATCCTTTTCTGACTTGACAACAGGGCCTCTAGCTTAGCATGATGATAAATGGGAAAATGCTTGCAAAGGAAGTGAATGCCAGTCAGAGGAGCAGCCTCCTGGGGTCTTTCTAGCTCCACCTTGGAGAACACCTGGGGAGGCATCTGGGAGGGCTCTTTGTTGCAAACAAAGGATGAAGTGATGAAGGGAAGAATCTAAGGACAAAAACTGGGCCTCCTTGCTGGTGAACTTTCGGGATACTGAAGACCTGCTATTTCTTTCACTGGTTTAGTTGCAACAAGTACCTATAAATCACCTCCACTTTGTCTCACCTGTTCACCCCAGTAGCATCTCAGCCTGGGAGGGACCTTGCCTGAGAAGGGAAGATGCTCATTAGCTTGGGTGAGTAGATTGGGGAGTGTATCCATGGAGCATCCTGAGACTTAGCCAGATCTCCCTGCCCTTTGTGATCAGCCAGGAGGACGGAGATGAGCCAGATGTGTCCAAAAGAGCAGCAGACCAGGAGTGATAAGAAGGCATGTAGAGCAAGGTGAGACCCAATAAGACTCATAACCCAGCTTGACTGACCTGTGCTGGGGAATGCAGCCAGACTAAGAAGTGACTAAATTCTCACACATCCAGCACAAAGATTCCAAACACCCCATCAGACCAGACAGAGAAGGAAATGGCAACCCACTCCAGTATTCTTGCCTGGAGAATCCCAGGGACAGAGGAGCCTTGTAGGCTGCTGTCTATGGGGTCGCACAGAGTCAGACACGACTGAAGCGACTTAGCAGCAGCAGCAGCATAGACCAGACCATACCAATAGATGCCCACCTGTTTCACACAGAAATTTCAGAAAATAAGTTACTTCACATTGAACCAACGAGGATGTGATTCCATTTATAAGTAAATTCTGAAAATTCTAAACACTTATTTGCACAAATCAATAGAGCCCCAAGATCAAAGTGTATTGCCTGCAGTGAGATTTATTGCATAGCAAAAACCTTGACATTTCAACCAGCAAACTATTCAGAGTTAGGTTGCCTGTGTCAGATACTCTTGGCTGTCTAAGAGTATCTCCCTTTAAAGACTAGCCAACAGAATCCTGACTATATTTGAGTGCAATGGACCCAGTTCATGGAATGACTCATGACTGGTCTCATGATTGGTCTAAGTGAACAAAGACAACCCCCTTCTACTAAGCCAGTGATGGGTCTAAGAATGTGCATATGACCCAGTTCTAGCAAAAGAGATAAAAGGGGATAACTGCTGAGGCAGCCTTCATATTAAGTGATGAGCTGGAAAGCAAAAGCTGCTAATTGAAAAGCTATTCTAGGGACTTCCCTGGTGGTTCAGTAGCTAAGACTCGAAGCTCCCAATGCAGGGGGCCAGGATTTTATCCCTGGTCAGGGAACAAGATACCACATACCCCAACAAGAAGACCCTGCATGCCCCTACTAAAGATCCCACATGCTGCACCTAACACCTGGTTCAGCCAAATAAATAAATACCTAAAATAATATAATCTATTCTAATTGGGTATATATGTCAAATATAACAATGTAGAAGAATACATTTGGTAAAAGAAGTCAGGTCCATGCTATAACTTTAAGTGTTTATTAAACATTTATCATATGCTAAGTTAACCCTTTAATATTAGATATAGAATAATTAATCAGCAACCTCTGCAGCATCAGCCTCAAGATGGAGATGGGGGGTGTCAGGTTATTCAATAGGAAATGCCTTCACACCTGGCAATGGAGACATCTACTTCAGCCTGGAGCTACCCAGGGAGTGACTCTTCCAGCACAGCATTCAAATAGTTGCAAAAAGAACAGTAGTTGCAGTAGCAGCAATGACAGACATAGGGCAAAGAGTGCCCAGTCAGAGGCTGATAATGTAGAACCTGCCATATTTCCTACCAGGAAAGTAGGCAGCCAGTATTTTGCAAAATAAATTAGAGGAAAACAAAAGCCATCCATTAAAAAAAATTAGTTGATAAAATCATGTGCTTTGCGTGTATGTGTGCATGCTCAGTCATTCAGTTATGCCCAACTCTTTGTGACCCTAAGGAGCCTCTGTCTATGGGGTTTTGCCGACAAGGACACTGGAGTGGGTTGCCTTTTCCTCCTTCATGGGATCTTCCCAACCCAGGGAGTAAACTCACGTTTCCTGTGTCTCCCGTACTGGCAGGCAGATTCTTTTCCATTGAGCCACCTGGGGATTCCCCCTGTGCTTTGATTCAAGTATAAACATAAACCAAGAACTTCCTGGAATTCCAATACTTGTGAAAGTATGCTGCGGCTACAGAAAAGGAGGACATTATCCCACAACTATTTCCTCAGCTACAGTAGACACAGAGTGAGAACTGGAACTCAAGTTCCAAAATCCACTGGGTCCTCACATTTGTTTGACAGTAAGACAGAATTCACTTTAGGATTCAGTTGACTGGAAAGCATAGTGATGATCAAAGCAGGACATCCTTGAGAATCAGAGGGGAAGTTTGAATTTTGCCTTCAAAGGCTAGTACAACCAATCTGTGGAGGCACTGCCGCCATAGCAGTGTCTGTAGTCAGCATCAAGCCGAATGATTTGTTAACAAAATCAGTTGTGTAGATACCATCACTGTGGTGGCACAGAAATCAAATATGATAGATGCCACAAATCTAAAAACACTGATTCCTAGTATCACCATTTCACTGGGTTCCTGAGAATAATGTACTCAGAAAATCAACTCCTGCTTTCCTCATTTCCAGAGATCTCGAAACATGACCTGAGCACTATTCTCACTATAGAAGAGGGGAACGGAGGGTTGCATAGTGATGAACGTACATCAAAGAACAATAGGAAGACTTAAGGTTAAATCTTAAGAGGGTTTTAGAATACAAGATACTTAAAAACATCTAGCACAATGTCTCAAATATTTTTAGCAGTAAACCTTTTATTCAAATCAAATTTTACACAGAACCCCAATATGGATATAATGGTATATGCTTATAATAATTTTATTTAGAAGCCGAAACTTTTATATTTACTGTAAAGTAGGCAAACAAAATCAACTAGACGCTATTTCATTTTGATGTGAAACTTTCAAACTGGGAGTTGAGAAAGATGGTTGCGTGTTATGTCCGGTTTAGCATCCGATGTATTTCTCTGTCATGTATTGGTTATACAGGTTCAAAAAAAAGAGATTAGTATTTATAAGTAGAAACAAACTGGAGGAGCTCTGCTATTCACACTATAATCTCAAATAAGTTGAAATAATAGAAAAAGCTTCATTCCAAGTTCCACTAGAAAAACAACTACTCTTGCAACATAAATTAACATGTTTACAATTGCTAATATGTTCAAGAAAATTGGTATATTTGGGTAAAAACATCCAGCAAATTCACTGACATAATGACATGATACATAATCATGTTCACTTAGTGAGACCCTATAATTGTTGACAAACAACCATCAAGTTGGGAAACCTTAATTATGAACTGCAAGATAGCCAATTTGTGAAAATGAAACATATTTTCACTTACTTGGGGCATAAACGGCTATTATGAAAGTAGAAAATTGTATTATAATAATACTGCTCGTAATATCAACAATAGCTAGATTTATTGATCACGTTGTTTTTGTACCATGAAGTTCTTACCCTATATATTCATTACCACTTTAATTTTCACTGTAACCCTAAGAAATAGATACTATTACTAGCCCCCTTTTACAGCAACAAACATTAAGCCAAAAACAAGAAATTAAATACTAGAACTGACAAAAACAAGTATAAACCAGACTTAAATGAACATGTGTCTTTTCCTATCTAGACATTCATTGGTATCTACCTACTACTCAAAAAACAAGGTGAAGAAAAAGCTTAAACATCTCAAACATCATCTTCACTCTTCTGTTAACACAGATGAGAAAAGACAAAACAAGAGCAAAAAGACATTAAATGATAGAGCTGGAGTTAAATGGAACCTCAGGATCTAGTGTGCCTCTCTGGTAGTTCAGACAGTAAAGAATCCACCTGCAACACAGGAGACCCAGATTCGATCCCTGGGTCAGGAAGATCCCTTGGAGAAGGGAATGGCTACCCACTTCAGTATTCTTTGGAGAAGGAAATGGCAAAACACTCCAATATCCTTACCTGGGGAATTCCATGGACAGAGGAGCCTGGTGGGCTGCAGTCCACGGGGTCACAAAGAGTTAGACATGACTGAGTTGACTAACACCCGTATTCTTGCCTGGAGAATTCCACGGACAGAGTAGCCTGAAAGGCTACCGTCCATAGGTAATAAAGAGTCGGACACAACTGAATGGCTAACACAGGATCTAGGAGGAGGGTCAAGTAGCTACAGGAAAGGCAGCTATTTTGAGAGAAGTGTGATGGTTAGGAGTTGGGGCCCCAGAGCCAGAAAGCCTGGATTTCTACCTGGGCTCGCCGACTTGTAAGCTCTGAGATTTTAAGCAAATTGTTTGACATTTCTGCGGGAATAAAACTAATAAATAACAACTATCTCACAAGGTCGTTGTGTGGATTAAATGAGCTTCTACATATGAAGCCTTAACATGGTTCCTGGTCCACAAGAATCACTCAACAATACCAGTTACCATTACCACCTCCACAGGAGAAAGAAGGAGCTGGAAAATAAGGCTTTGGTTAGCACAGAAAGTTAAGAAGACAGAAGCCAAAATCCTGGTTTCTATAAAGCAACTGTGCACTATTCTGCTCCTAGATACATTAAAAAAAAAAAATACCACTACACTCCACATCACTTAAAAATTGCATCTGTGCCAGGTTTTCCCACAATGAGCAACATATGACACTACTCAGATTTAAATAGCTATCTTTTTTAGGTGGGAGGGAGGTTCAGGATGGGGGACACATGTACACCCATGGCTGATTCATGTGAATGTATGGCAAAAACCACCACAGTATTGTAATTAGCCTCCAATTAAAATAAATAAATTTTAAAAATAAATAGCTATCTTTTTAAATTTTCTAGAAACCTCACTTTTACAAAGTCTTCAAAATTTGCCAAGAGGCATTTTAAAAGTTTTGCACTAGTCTTAGAAAATCAGCTATGACACTTCTGGCCCCAAACAGTAGAAAGTTATATTTTCATAATCTCTTCAGTGGAATAGGTTTTTTTAAATAGGAACCAAAAATAGAAAAAAAAAAAGTTGGGTTTTGTTTTTTTGAGGCTGACTTTTTTTTTCCGCTGTGCTGGGATAGGGTTGTGGCATGCAGGTTTAGTTGCCCCATGGCCCGTGGGATCTTAGTTCCCCAACTAGGGCTCAAACTCACATCCCCAGCATTGGAATCCGGATTCTCAACCACTAGACCACCAGGGAAGTCCCTGATTGGTTTATTTTTAAATTTAAACTCTGAGCATCGAGCAAGGTTAAAAGGCATATTTACAAACAGTGAAATTTACAGCAAATATTATCAAAGTTTAATAGCCTTAATAAATAAAAAGTTTACATAAATTAGAGAATTCTCCAATAGAAAAATAGGTATGCTATCTATATAAGGAATATAGATGTGATTTATATAAGAAATAAGATGAGAAATTAAAATCAAATTCACTAATAAATAAACAGTAGAGTTATATGCCATTTTTGACCTACCAAATAACAACTTTTTAAAAGGTTGAGAGCCAATATAAAGGTCAACAGGGAAAGTCATACTTATGTGTGGCTCAGCTGATAAAGAATCTGCCTGCAATGCAGGAGACCTGGGTTAAATCCCTGGGTTAGGAAGATTCCCTGGAGAAGGGAAAGGCTACCCACTCCAGTATTCTGGCCTGGAGAATTCCATGGACTGTATAGTCCATGGGGTCGAAAAGAGTCGGACACAACTGTGTGACTTTCACTTTCAATGCTAGAGAAGGATAATGTATATTTCAAATGCTTCAAAAATATTAAACACTTTCAACTCAACTTTACTTCTTAGAATTTATCCTAAGGCAAAAATGCTTTATAAAGATGTAAAAATGAGTGGTAGTCACTGAGTGAGCAAGAAAGCAGAAAGAACTTAAATGTCAAACAATAGAGGTCAGCTAAATAAATCATGGGATCTTAAAAAACTCGGCTGATGAAGACTATTGATATGAAATGACATTAATTATACATTGTCAGGTAAGAGGAAAAAAGTAAACAACAATATAATAATGGACCCATATTTGAAAAAACAATAATGAATTGTTCATATGGGTTAAAACTATAGCAGAAAAACAAAAATTTCTCAAAATGTTAACAGTAATTCTCATGCATGTTGATATTACAGGTAGGATTTTGTGTTTTCTTTGCCAATCTTTATTTTATAAATTTTTCTGCAATCAACATGTACAACTTACATAAAAATTGTTGTAGTAATAACATGCTGAAAATCGTTAAGCATTTTTCTCCTTTCCAAGAACATTAATATACTAGTTCTTTTTCTCCTTATCATGGAAGAAAGCACCATGGATTCCATTAATGGAAAAAGATGTGGCTTGCCAGCACCCTGAGGGACACTTTCAGTGGGATGATTACAGCTGCTATGACAACAAGGGGAGGATGTGATGTCACATAATGATCCAGTGACTGCAACATCCTTGTCCCAATGCAGCGCTCTCACTGCCAGCTGGAAATCCAGCAGAGACCTCATTAAGAGCATCTGTTCAGTAATTACTACAAGTTTCCCCCCATCATGCATCCAACTCTGAAGACAGCCCTACCACAGAACTCCCAACTCCAGATTCACAGACAGGCTAATCTCCCCCTTCTGTAGAGCTCAGACTGTCAGCCACCAGAGATCCTGGGTCGAGTGTTGGCACAGTCAGTAAAGGCGACTTCAATGAACAGGGACCAGGAGGGAAGAAGCAGTCAGAGAACTTTTCATTGAAGCAGACATAAAGTCTCAAGGTGTTTAACTAAGGGACCTTATTCTGCATCTCCCTAGAATATTTAAATATTGTCATTACCATTAGAAAAACCTATATCTCTAACCCACAGAAAGGAAGAGCAAATAGCAGTGATTACACAGCAAGCCAGATAATCAAGTGTAATATGAAAATGCGTAATGAATTCTTCCACAATAAATATGAAATCCCAAGACCCTGTTCACACAGTGCCTTGCACAGAGTAGCAGCAAACTGCTACAATGGAAAGAGCTAGACAGACCGGGTTTCAAGTCCCAGCCCTATTACTTAATCTCCCAAGCCTCAGTTTCTTCATCTGTAAACTGAGAATGCATGCTCAATCACTGCACTCGTTTCCAACTCTGTGACCCTATGCGACCCTATAGCCCACCAGGCTTCTCTGTCCATGCAATTCTCCAGGCAAGAATACTGGAATGGCTTGCCCTGCCCTCCTCCAGGGGATCTTCCCAACCCAGGGATCAAACTCACATCTCCTACGACTCCTACATTGTTGACAGATTCTTTACCGTTGAGCCACCAGGAAAGCCCAAACTGAGAATAATAATTAGTAAGAGTTGTTGAAATATATGATGACCTAAATGGGAAGGAAATCCAAAAAAGGCAGGATATACATATACATATATAAATGGCTGATTCACTTTGCTGTACAGTAGAAACATAATGTAAAGCAACCACACTCCAATAAAAATTAATTTAAAAAATAAAAACATACTGAGATGGTTGGATGGCATCACCAACTCAATGGACATGAATTGGAGCAAATTCTGGGAGACAGTGGAGGACAGAGGAGCCTGGTATGCTGCAGTCCACGGGGTGCCAAAGAGTCAGACACTTAGCAACTAAACAATAACAACAATAATGGACGAAGGGACAAAGAAATTATTACCTATCTTTCTAGTTGTGATATATATATATATGAAATATCATTCAGGCTTTAAAAAGCAGGAAATCCCACCATTTGTAACAATGTAGATGAACTTGGAGGATACTATACTGAGTGAAATAAGCCAGTCGCAGACAACTATTGGGTGATATCACTTGTATGTGGGATCTAAAAAAGTCCAGTCTAGAGAAACAGTAGAGTGGTGGTTGTCAGAGGCTGAGGCAGGATGGGAGTGAAATGAGGAGATGCTGATCAAAGGGTATAAAATTCAGTTGTAAGATGAATAAGTTTAAAGATCTAATGTACATCATGTTAACTACAGTTTGTAATGAAGTATTATTTATTTGATTTTTTAAAAATCCTATAATCATTTGGTATTTACAAATGGATTGACCTTTAATTTTGTTGTAAATAATTTGGAAAAGTAATTAAGTAGTTTCATAATATGTATTTATATGTGAGATCAGCTGGTTTGCCATTTAAAATTATCAGACTAAAAATTTTAAAACAAAAATAAATAAATAAATAATAAAAACAAAACTTTTCTTGGATTTTGGGGGGGGGAAAGAAGATTAAATATAAAGCTCTGAGCCTAGTGTGTGGTACTGAAAAAAAAAGTTAGTTCCCCTAAAAAATGTTCACAGAAAACTAAATGGATAGATCAATGAAGTAACTGGTCTTGACTGAACCAATGTCAAAGTTTCCTCAAGGGCCTCTCTCTCTGGCCAGTGCTACTGCTAACCCACTCACTGTGTGCACGCATGCTCAGTTGCTAATTACAAGCACATATTATGTTGTTCTTACACATGCATTTTTGCCTACAGTTTTCCCAAGAATTCTCCCCTGCTCATCCCATCCTGAACTTCATCCAGTTCAGTGATTCCCAAACAAAGCCACACATCAGAGTTACTTAGACAGCTTTCTGAAAATGCACATTCCCAGGCCCCACTCCATTACTATAGAATCAGAATCTCCAAAGCATGGGGCCCAGAAATCTTTGACAAGCTCCTCATTTGGTTTACATGCAGCCAGCCCTGCCCCTGTAACATCTGAAAACCAGGTAGCTAATTCCTACTTCTATAAAGCTTGGTTTAAGGACTCTGCTACATTGCTGGTGGGATTGTAAAATGGTGCAACTGGAAAACAGTTTGGCAGTTCCTCAAAAGTTAAATATTAACTTATCATACAACCCAGAAATTCCGCTCGTAGAAATCTACCCAAGAAAATGATGACAGGGGGCTTCCCTGGTGGCTCCATGGTAAAGAATCCACCTGCTAACACAGGAGACATGGGTTTGATCCTTAATCCAGGAAGATCCCTCATACCGCGGAGCAACTAAGCCCGTGCACCACAACTATTGAGCCCGTGTTCTAGAGCCTGGGAGCCGAAGCTACTGAAGCCGGCGTGCTCTAGAGCCTGTGCTTCACAAGAGAAGCCACCGCGATGAGAAGCCCATGCACCACCTCCAGAGAGTAGCCCCCTGCTCTCTGCAACCAGAGAGCCTGCAGAGCAACAAAGACCCAGAGCAGCCAAAAATAAATTACGTTTTTTAAATAATAATATTTATAAAAAATAAAATGTCCCAAATGGACTGGCACACTTAAAAAAAGAAGAAGACTCTACACTTCCAACACAGGGGATGGGGGTCCAATCCCTTGTCAGGGAACTAAGACCCCACTGCAGACAAAAGATTTTAATTTTTTAATTTTTAAAAAATAAAACTGAATGAATCAAAGGGAAGGGGAGGGAAAAGGAGGACAAGATAAGACAGGCACCTAACCAATGTTTGTAAGAGAGTTAAGGAAGGAAGGAGTGGCTTTCTTTTGAAATACACTCTAAGGAACATTCTAATCCTAAAACCTTCAGATCCAGTTGCCTCCCCCATTCAAGGTCATAAACCCTCTCATCTGGGAGGCTAAGAGGAGATGCTGGATGTCCCAAAAGTGCTTTGAATTTTTACCAAAGGCCTGTCCCCGTATAAGAAGGCCCTTCCTCTGACATCTCCCATGCCTGGCTGCCTCACACACAACCATGTTAGCTTCAGATTCCCAGGGCAAGTGTCTGTTTCCTCAGACTTTTGGACTCAGTGGGAGAAGGTGAGGGTGGGATGATTTGAGAGAATAGCATTGAAACAAGTACATTACGATATGTAAAACAGATGGCCAGTTCAAAGCCAGTGCTCTGGGACAACCCAGAGGGATGGGGTGGGGAAGGGAGGAGGGCGAGGGGTTCAGGATGTGGGGGGACACATGTATACCTGTGGCATGCTTTCATATTGATGTATGGCAAAAACCAACACAATATTATAAAGTAATTATCTTCCAATTAAAATAAATTAATTACTTTTTTTTAAGTGTTTCATCATCAAAAAATGGGAAATTAAATGAGCTAGTGCCTTCAAAGCCCTTAGAACAGTGTCTGGCAAATAGCAAATGTTCAATTACACACAGAGAGAGAATAAGTGTATGTGGGTGTGTATGTTTATATATAAAGTACGTTTGTGTATAACTGGTGAGGCAGCATTGCCCAAACAGGCCATGTTGTGAGATGCTCCAATAAGATTCACCTGGCTTGTGTCCAGATTGTATCCAGATTGGAGAAGTCAACACAGGGCCAAAGAGGGCCTAGGCACTAAGAGAGGGAAAGAGCTGAGTAATTTTAAATGTTCATGCACACCAATAAGTTTTAAAATGCAGATAAGTCAACATGGATGATCCCATTTAGATAAAAAAAAAAAACTGCTATAGAATACCATGCAAATTTAATATAAAGAAAATATGGAAGCAGATTCACCTAAATATTAACAGAGGTCATCTCTGAATAATGAGTTTTTCTTTCCTGAGTTCCCAAAATGAATACGGATCATTTTTATGGGCAAATGAAATTAATTATCCTATCTTCATTTTGTTTAAAAAAAAAATGAATTAAGTAACTAGGAAAATGAAGAAAACCTTCAGCCCCTAAGGACAATCTGCCTCTCTGACAGCCTGGAAGTTTGTCTGGTTTGTTCCAAAGTCAGAAGGACTACTCGGAAGGGTATAGGAAGGCTCAGATACAAAGGAGGAATGGCTTATGTATGGCAGTGGCCCGCTATGACACAACAGTAGCTCCAGTCAACAAACACTCACACACTGATTTGCCCCAGAATAAACAGCCTGTGCTTTTGTGAACACAAATCTGATTGTGTCACTTCTGCTTAAAACTATTAGTTGCCTTCCACTGCTTTTGGGAAAAAGATTAAACGCTTCAGGTGGCCCACAAGAACCTCTGCCCACCTCTCGGGCCTCTTCTTAACCCCTATTCTTCCTCTACTCCATCTGCATGCTTCCCCACCTCCTTCTTCCACCCACCTCATCAGGGGAGTCCATCCCCAGGGTAGGCTCTACCCCAACACCCCAGACTAGGCTCCATGCCATTTTCAGGCACATGCACAGCACCCAGGCCATTCCATCAAAGCACAGCTATACCACTAACATCTGTAGGCTCCATTGGGCCCACAGTTTGACTCACATTATATCCCTAATGCCTTACACAATAGCTGGCATGTGGAGGGCACCTAATAAAGGCCAACCTTTGAATGACTACCATTCACGGGCAGGCAGGGACATGGTAAGCCCAGGGAAGAGCAAAGACCAACCACAAAAGGCCTATGAGCCTTACTAGGGAATGTAGGTTTCATCCTGCAAGCGATGGGAGCTACCAGACAGTTTTAAACTGGAGGGCAGCAGGATTAGCTGCGTGTTCCAACTGCTAGATTCTAGCTACCATGTTGAGAGGAGTTTAGAATGGAGACAAACTGGGGAGATAGGGCAACCACTTGGAAACATTGCAATAGATTAAGTGAGAGAAGAGAAGGGTCTGATCTAAGGTAGAGGAGATGAAGGGGAAAATGTGAATTGGAAAGAGTCTGGAGAAGGAAATCTACAGGACCTGATAACTAATTAGCTGTGGGGACACAGAAAAAGAACTAAGATGGTTCCCAGATTTCCGCTTCAGATGCCAGAGCTTTCCAAAATGCAGAAATTGGATTTGGGTCACTGTTCTAACGTTGACTTCTTGAAGCCCCAGCTTGTCCACCTGTAAAAGGAAGCTGTTCATAGTTTCCCTGCAGGGTTACTGGTAGACTCAAATGAGCTGATGTTTGGGAAAGCGCTTCACAGATTGTAAAACATTATTATTATTATTATTATTATCATCATCATCATCATCATTAGGGCAACCGATTACAAAACTGCATAATCACCCCCAGAAAACAGCCTTCTTGGAATAGTCACCAAGACCAGGCTTACGGTCTTACACAACTGGCCTGATTTCTGTATCTTTTAACCTGTATTCCCTGTCTTAAACAGTTAGCCTCATGAATGACCTGATGAGGAAAGAAGAAAAGGCATCTTGTTGAAAAGCTGAGTTCCCCGGGGCCCAGAAGACAGCCGGGATCTGGTCCCAGTCAGAGTCCTGCTGGTTCCCTCTTTAAGACATGCTGGATTCCCCTTCAATACTTACTGACTTGACAAATTTCAAAAATCTAAAGGAACTTCCAATGGTTAAAGAAAATGAGTCACTAAACACAATGAGCCTTTCTTGGAAATTGTAAGCTAATGACTTTAAAATAGAAATCCATCCACTTTCCCACTCGCTGCCTAAATCCCATGTGTTCATTTGGGATACTTGGGCCCAGGAGTCAGAGTAAATCAAAACCAGCTCCCTCTGGGGACCTTTCAGAGAGATAAAGTTTCCAAAGGGCTGGAGGGTTCTCATACCTCGTATCACAGTGAACATCTAACCCAGTCAAAATGCCTTCAGGTATGGCATGAGCCAAGGAAGGAGAATAGAGAAGTGAAAGGAATTAAGGTTTATAAGAACCTGGAATGGTCACATTACTGGGCCAGCAATTTACAAATGGCATAATCAAATATAGATACTATTATTCCTGCTTTACAAGATTCAGAAAAGTGAACAGTGTGGCCAAATATCTCTTGCCTGGTGAACATCAGAGTTCAGCAATTCAACTTCTGGTTTGTGCAGAAATAAAGAAGGAATATTCTTTCCACCTTATACAACACAATAATTATTTGAGATGACCTCCAATAGTCAAGATATCTGATGAATGAAATATGTAATTCAGCAAATCCAGCATAGCACTTCAATACCCCCCCAAAAAAATTCTAATTAAAAAAAAAAAAAAAAGGAAAGACACTGAACCTGAGCGCTAAAGACCGGCATTGAAATCCTCACTAGTAACTGCTCTACCTATAACCTTATTTATAAAAGCTGAATCAGAGAAACTTAAAGGCCCCTTCTTAAAGGCTAGACAAATGCCTATGGTTAGTAGTGATGCAAGTCCAGCAGAGCTGATCCTTCTCTTTCTTCTCCAAGCCCCAGGAATCACACCTGACCCACTCTACACCGTTATCAAGAAGAGAAAAAGCACCGTTGTCTGGAGAATCAGAGAGAAAAGTCAGGAACCAGCTAATCAATTAAAATTATTTCTTTTCTGAGAAGCAAACATTGGCAGCAGTGTCTGAGGACCAATACTCACGGAGTCTTGAGTAATTTGGGCATTTGTCCACAAGACAAGTAAAAACCAACTTCCAGCAGCTCTGCTTCCAAGTCCCCCCACAGGGACCCTGGGGGAAGGCCTGGTTCTCAGGCCAAGCCCCCGCCACACTCTGGAGCCTGCCCGCCAACAGCACAGGAAGTGCCAGCCACTTTCCCCAGAGCAGCTGGCACCAATTACCCAAACCCAGCTGGAAACACTCAGCTGGGATGAGGCGGGCGCTCCAGGTGCCCGGCCTGATCGGAAATCCTACACTCAAACAAAGGCAGCCTTGCAGCCGCGCCAGCACACAACACAGTGGCTGGTCAGGGGCTGGGGGAGGCAGCCAGAGGGCAGGCTGGGGACCTCCAGCCAGGGAAGCAGCTGTGGGTCTGGGAGACTTGCCTGTTCCCTGATTTCAGAGCCTCTCCATTATCACAACCAACAGCTACCAATTACTGGGCATCCAGAGCGTGCAGAGTTCATCCGGTCCTCATTCTACTGAACTCCCCCAATAACACAACAAAGAAGGAACTGCTATCCACATTTACACATGAGGGACCCGAGGCTCACAAAGACGAATGATCTTTCCCACCATCACAGAGACAGGAAGTGCCAGGACTGGGTCAAGAGCCCAGGTCTTCTGCATCACTTTCCTTTCTGCAAGACATCCTGGCCTTGGAAAGTAAACTACATAAAAACGGCCTGGCAAAGAGAGGCTCACTTTGCAAAGCCATCACAGGTGACACACTGAGTCCTAAAAGATGGTCAGCTGGTGAAGAAGATGGGAACATCTGTAGGTCCACCATGGATTTGAGAACACCTGTACAGTACTGGGACTCCAACACCCAAGAACACACACAAGTCAATGCCTCTTGGCAGGAAATGGCAATGTTGAACCACAGAAAGCAGAAGATCAAGGCCATCCTTATGGCCCTTCAAGGAACAGCGTAAATAGGTGTTGATCAAGAAGGTCTCAGAGATAGTCATTACTATCCTCATGTTAGTTATATATTATGGAAATGTATTATTATTACTATATGTAGTAGTACAGGCTTCCCCAGTAGCTCAGTGGTAAAGAATCCACCTGCAATGCAGGAGACACAGGAGACATGGGCTCAATCCCTGGGTCAGGAAGATCCCCTGGAAGAAGGCATGGCAACCCACTCCAGTATGCTTGTCAGGAAAATCCCACGGACAGAGGAGTCTGGTGGGCTACAGTCCATAGGGTCACAAAGACTCAGACACAACTGAAGCGACTGAGCAGCAGCAGAGCAGTATATAGTAATGAATATTATAATAATTATATGGAAATAACATCATAACAAACATTTATATAGAATTTACTATGTACCAGGTGTTGTTCAGAGTGCTTAATGTACATTAACCCATTAATCTTGCAACACCCTAGGAGACGAGTAACATAACTATGTCCATTTACAGAATGGTTAAGTAACTTGTCCACGATCACAACAATCACATAGCTAATAAACTGTGAAGCCAAAATTCAAACCAAGGTAGTCAAGCTCCATAATCCATACTCTTAACCTCTACACACACTGCCTCTCAACTACAACAAACATTTATTAAGCAGGATCCATGCTAGGTCCTTCCACTACTATTATCTATCATCACATTTATTGTTCATTACAAACAAATGTAGTAACATGAATTGAAGCCACAAAGGTTTCATATCACAAAAGAAAGGAGCTAACTTTGCAGGCAAGCAGCAACACTTGGAAATCTCCGTGCACACCCCCATTTGTCATTGGAATTTGACATCACAGAGATGAAAAGTCTGGAAGGCCCAAGCAGCTAACATTGACTTACCCTTGGTGAGAGCTCAATAGTTATCAGACTTCACTGTGAGTACAGTGAATTATCATACAAAGTTGGATACACAAAATCTAGTCTACTTACTTTAATAATAATTTCAACTCTTTGCTAGTCTTACATTCTACTTGCCTCTGTGATGCTCTGAACTCTACAAATTTCTTTCACTAGAAGTCTGAAAGTGCCTCCCTTAGCTATACCCCTGCACTTTCCAGCTTTGGGAGAGCTACAATGGCCTTCAGGACTGAAAGCTCACCACCTTTCTGGAGTGGCTGGAACCACGGAGAATTCTGTACCCAACCAGTTCACTTACAGATGGAGAAACTACCTCCCACGTTAAGTGACTTTCCCAGGATTAAAGAGCAAGTTAGGAAGAACCTAACCAGAACTTTCAGTTCTGAGTCGGGTATGTGTTTCCCACTAACACTGTGCATGTTTTCCCCTGTGGTTCCCCTGGCCCTTCTACAGTGCTTAACTCAGTGCTGTATTCAGCAAATGTTTATTATCTCTCAAAAAAAATAGTGCTATAGGCTATGTCCCCTCAAAATTCATATTCAAAATTCATAACCCCCACTGTAATGGTATTAGGTGGTGGGGCCTTTGGCAGGTAATTTGGTCATGAGGGTGGAGCCTTATAAATTGGATTAGTGCCCTTATAAAAGAGACCCCAGAGAGCTCCCTCACCCTTTGTGCCATGTGAGGACACAGTAAGAAAACAGCCCCCTATGAACCAGGAAGCAGGTCCTCACCAGACACCAAATATGCTGGTGTCTTCTCAGCCTCCAGAGCTGAGAGAAATACATTTCTGTTAAGCCACCCAACCTATGGTATTCTGTTCTGGTATCCAGAATAAGATAATGCCTAGGAGCTCTGCTTGCATGATCTCATTTAACTGCCCAGTCCAGCAAGGCAGATACTATTTATTATGTCCATTTCACAGTTGAGGACACTGAACTTTAGCCATTTGATGCCACCTCTCCAAGATCATGACAAAAACATGAGGTTCAGAATCTGAACCCCCAGTGTCTAACTCCAGAGGTTGTTATATTCTGAACTCTATTAGGTCCCATTTTACCATCCTGGTCCCCTTTCCCAAGTCAAGTTCAGAAGCTCATTCCTGCAGTGATGTTCCCCCCACTACCCACAACGTCCCCATGACCCCAGGTGGACTGTGCCCATTGCTCTGCTAAGTCCATGGAGGCTTGGTAGACATGCCTGGGGCACTGGGTAGCCCCGGGAGGTGCACCAGTCCATGGGAGGGCAGGAGGTACCCAGTACCCACTCTGTTCTTGTTCCCATCTGGCGTCAGGGGCCAAGATGTGGGCCTCCTGGTGGCCATTCCCAGGCCAGCACACAGCAGTACTGACTCACCCCTAAGTCTGCCCTAGACACACTTACTAACCCTCAGGATCACACCACTAACCCTCACCCACTCGCAGCCAGAGCCAGTTCTAGTCACAGTATAATCTCTAGGGGAGGGAAGGGTTGCTGAGCAAGCACACAGTGTGACAGCAGGCACTATGCATGGAACTTCACTCCCCTGGCTGGGTCCACCCAGGAGGAAGGTTCACCCCAGCCCCATTTACTCTGAGAAGGAAACTGAGGCTCAGCGAAGCTAACTGACTTGCTTGGCCAGCACAGTACGTCTTCGTGTGACTCCAACGCCCAGGGTTTCCCGCTACAAACACCCCTTCTCAGACAACACACATCCCTAACACCATGCGCTCCAGTTGGCTGCCAGTAAGACCCCAAGGTGAGAGCCTTATTTCTCACACTTTCTTTGTTGAAGTGCAAGCACCGTGCAGAGGGACACACAAGCTCTAATCAGTATTGTCTTCCCTTATAACAAGAAGCTGTCTAATGACATTGCAGGGTTAACAAACAACTTTTTCACATGTAACTTCACTTGATCCTCACCACAGCCCGGTAACTAAGGATCACACTCTGCATCTTACACGTGAAGGACTGTGGCTCAGATGCAGAAGGGGAATCAGGGGCGGAGGTGAGAGTCAGAGCAGAAACTGCAGTCCCAGTGTGCATGAGCCCTCAGTCCAAATGCCCCCTTCACCTGGCTCTGTTTGAATCTTTCCCAGGGACGTGAGGAGGAGGAGGAGAGAATTAGGGCAACGGGTGCTGGGAGGCGGTGGCAGGACAGTTTGCCTTGGATATTAATTCAGTTCCTTGCAACCCACCAGCACCCCCAACAAGCCAGACAAACTAACGGGCAGACGAGACACAGAACACTGAGATCAGTCTGCGACCCTGTGCACCAAGGCCAGGAGCCTCTATGCCCGGGCTGGAAAGGGGCCACACCCCCAGTTCATGCAGCCCAAAATCCCAGCGTCGGCCACCCACAGAGCCCCGCCCACCCAGAACCCCTGTGAAAGACGTACCCGCCAGCAGACCTCCCCACTTAGTGGGGGTTCCCAGCAAACAGCAGTCCCACGTGGGACAGGGAACCCTCACACCCTGCCCCTTGGGCCTCTGACTGCTGTCTAGGGGCCCCTTGTTTTTCCTCCTCTGGGACAACCCCGCAGAGAGAAACACAGGGGCAAGGGAGCCTGAGGCAGTTGCTATAGGCAACGCATCCCTCTGTTAGCAACACCTTACAGGCCTAGAATTTTCCACACCACCACCAGGTTCATTTGTGGAGGAAGCAGCTTCTTGTCCACACACCCCACCAACTTCACATCCTCCTGGCCCATAGCTTCACCCGCTTCCTTCTGACACCGTAGAGGTCATCACCTTGAGGAGAAGAGAAAATGAGGGCCCCCCCAAGACCCATTTTCTCATCCGGAAACTGAGAGGTGAGGAGCACCAAGAGGGATCAAGAGAGTCCCCCTCAGGTAGTTAAAAGAAAAAAGTGCTTTTGCTTTCTGCAGACATACTTCACCTTGGAAGGAAAAGTGTGTGTTTTGGGCAGCCTCATGGAGAAAGTAAGAATCTGCAAATCCACTTAATACAAACCCAAACAGATATCCAAACCCCAGGAGACAAAGAAAGTTCTTCTGGAAAATAGTAATAGAGCAACTCTCCCCATAACTGTTCATTTCATATTCAAATACTAGTTCATAAACAGAGTCAAATTACACTTGAACTTCTACACATGGGCTTCAATTAATGTTAATTGTTATAATTATTGGCTACAATCGTAACTGGGGCTTCTCAGGTGGCTCAGTGGTAAAGAATCCGCCTGCCAATGCAGGAGATGCAGTTAGATTCCTGGGTCAGGAAGATGCCCTGAAGAAAGAAATGGCAACCCACTGCAGTATTCTTACCTGGGAAATCCCATGGACAGAAGAGCCTGGCAGGCTACAGTCCATGGGGTCACAAAGAGTCAGACACAACTTAGTGACTAAATAACAACAATCCTAACTACAATGGTTTCCTAGGAATGCAACCCTCAAATCACGAAGGCTCTACGACAGTCAGCGCTTTCTGGATGTGGCACGTGTTGAAGCTCACGGTCTTGTTTTCAAGACCTCTTGACCACAGGGATCGAACCCAAGTCTCCTGCGTCTCCAGCACTGCAGGCAGAATCTTTACCAATTTGAGCCATCACGGAAGCCCCTCCTAACCCAGAAATGTCCACTTAACAGAGAGAAGTTCCGTCAGGAGCCCTCCAAGGAAACTTGATTCTTGACCTTGCCATGGTGGGGGCTCACACACCCCTCTTCTGCAGAATCCCAAGAACCCTGTTGGCCTCATAAGCCAGGGGTAACAATCTCTTGAATCTGAGAGAAAATCTCTTGAATCGCCAGGACCGTAACATAAATTCCTTTAGTAAAGTTCTTTGACCTGGAAATTCTGCATAATTAACAGACTGGAAAAGAAGGTGATTCCTGATGACAGAATGTCGGACACCTGAGAAAAAAAGTGATCTGGGCTCTGGAATTTCTTCAGGATTCTTCCCTCACATAGTTAGAGGGGGACTGTCCACCTATTCCACCCTGCTGGAACCATAGGACAAGCCAGAGACCACGGGTGTGGGCTACAAGATATCTGTACATCCACAAACCAAGTCCTAAATGCCACAGGTCGATGTTGCAGGAATATGAAGCCCCCTGCTTAGAAGAAAATGTCACATAACATACAGGACAGACAGCACTTGCAAATACACACAGAGACGCACATACAAGGTGTGTACATAATGCGTATTATTGGTACATATTAATTATCACATGATTAATATATAGTTATTACATAATATATTGTACAATTAATATGTAGTAGCTATAATTATATATTATGTACATTTGATACATTGATTATATGTATAATTAACATGTATTACATACATTAAGAGTACAGCTGCCTCTTGAACAACTAGGGTTAGTTGAAAATTTGTGTCATAACTAATCCTATATGTGATTCTTCCAAAGCCCCAATTCCACATCCTCAGATTCAACCAGCTGCAGATTGTGTATACTGTAGTATTTACTATAGAAAAAAAATTCTTGTATAAGTGGACCTGCGCAATTCAAACCCACATTGTTTAAGAGTCAACTGTGCTTGAAAATTAAAAATAAATGATGAAACTTCCCCAGAGGAAAAACATACAGGCAAAGGCCATAAAATGTAAAGAAGTGAAATAACATGTGGAAGTAAGATACTACCTTCCACCTCCCAAACAAACAACGCTTCAAAAATTATCAGTACTCAAGAGAGTGTGTGAACACCTGATACATGGCTGGTGGGAGTGTGAGTTGGTATTTCCAGAGGGTATTTAATAATATGCTTTAAAATCCCTAAAAATACACACAGTCTTAGACCACGCAATTGTACTTCTAGAAATTTATTCTCAAAAGTGTAAATGGATGTGCTCAAAGATTTAGTCTTTTTCCTTTGTCAATTATGGTAAAAAGTAAAAGCAACCTAAATAGCCAAAAGTAAAAGTTTTTTAAATAAAAACAAATAAGAGTATGAAACAAAGCTACTATGATATTAAGTACCATTACCAAACATTATGATTGCTGTTAAAAAATTATATATATAAAAAAGTACTAGAAGTACATACAACAAATATTAATAATGTTTAGCAGTGGGTGGTAAAATTACAAGTGTTTTTTTTTACTTTTTGATTATCTGTATTTGCTACAATGTCTATATTGGCCTAAAACTTCTAACATGTATCTGGAAGCATTTAAAAGCTTTTATTTTGTAAAATGTTATGTATGAAGACATCATATCACCTCAAGAGTATGAATTCCTTGAATCCTAGGTTCTAGGTCTGATTTATCTTCATCAACTCCCCATGATATTAGCTTAGGGTATTGAATAATTATAATTACCATTTATTGAATGTTTGCCATGTGGTAGGCATTCTATTAAATTGTGTTTTTTAATACCATAAAATTCAATAAAAATTTGTTGAAGGAGGGAGGGAAGGAGGAGGGCAGATGGAAAGGAGTGAATGAATAAATGCCCAAAGATGTGAAACAAGCTGGCAGCTCTCTCACCAGGAAGTGACCTGCTCACTTTTGAGGTCCCATCTGACCAGCAGACCACACCAACGTGCTAGACCATTTCCTCTAGTGAGAACAGGAGCAGAAAGGGAGTAGGTGTTAGGCCGGGACAGCCACACTATAAACTTGAGTTTTAGAAGCCACAGTTTTTGAAAGATTTCACAGGGAACTGCCAGGTAAAACTTAAAAATCATTTTTGGGAGCTTTCTAACTAGATTCACAAAAACTAGTATTAACACAACCTTTTGATTAATCACTTTGGACCTCGGCAACCTTTAATTCATTCCTACAAAAACTCCCAAGCACTCACTATTAGAGGACGAAAAATAAAATTAGGCACAATCTCATTCTTAAGGAACCTGCAGTGCAAGAGGACAAGGAATAGTTGCTGAAATACTGGTTCAAGGCTAGGTGTGAGCCCTCACACAGGACTAGGAGGCCAAGATGAGTGCAGAAGGAGGAGCTCTTTCTCATGGGGAAGAAAAGCAGAGGAGGAGGTAAGTGAGAGTTGGAATAGACAAGATTTCTCAATGCAGAGTTGGGGAAATGGCATTCCTGACTGAGGGAACAGCCTGAGCAAAGGCTCTGAGGGGTGGGATGGGGGCCAGGGCAAGCCATCATGAGTGTATGGAAGAAACAGATCTGCCATGACAACTGAGGCAAGAAGGGCAAGTTCAAGCCAGAATGGAGAAACTTGAGAAGCAGGTAAAGGCATTCAGACTGAATTCTGGTAGTAATATGTCCAGCCCATGCCCCCCAAATCTTGGGCCACTCCATTAGAAGAAGCAAAGTGGCCCAGATCCCCTCCAATAGCCTTTTCTTGCCCCTGACAAATTTCTGCTACACTTCCAAAAAGCACCTTAATATACCCCTCACTTTCGAAGGCTCCAAGGAGAAGCTGAGATTTATAGCCACACTGCCCTGAGCACACACAGAAGTAAAAAAGCTGAAGCAGCTCCTTGACACCTAGCTGTGCCCTGCTGGTCTCCAATCTCTGACATCCTGGAGAGGAAGCCTCCCTGGCTTAGCCCATCTCCTGGGAAAATGAGGAGATAATCCTTGGACCAGTTGATTCAAAACAGTACAGCATGGAACCGGTAGTAAAAGCACCAAGAACTGATCTTAAATTCAGCTTCTGGAGAGTCAGCCCTGTGGTCCTGCTTCCTCTAAGGACCATGGAGACACCTCCAGGCCCCTCTTAGTGAAAGGTTTGGGAAAGGAGCCGCTGGGAATCCAGAGGACATGAGACAGATGTTTCTCAAATGTTTTAGTAGCATAATACATCCCACCCGCCCTGCCTTCTTCTGACTCTAAATGTGTCTCTTTTTCTGCCTTATTTTCCCTGTCTTCCTTCCTACCTCCTTCCTCTCTCTCTCTCTCTCCTTGTGTTCCTTTCTCTCATTTCAACTTTTGTGAAACCTGCTCTTCAATCTCTTTCTCTGAATCTATCTCTACGTGTCTGTCCCTCAGAGTCAGCTCATCTCTGTTTCTATCATCTCTTTCTCCGCATCTTTGACATTCTATCGGCCTCTCTGACTTCATATTTCTGAACTGGTGTCTAGGTGTGTCTACTAATGTACCTGTCCGGATGTCTCTTGTCATTCGGTCTCTCCTATCTGTGCGTCTTTCTGTGTCTCTGTCTTACTGTCTGTCGTGCACGTCTTTGTGTCGCTCTCTCTCCCCGTACCTCTCCATCTCTCTGCCTCCATCCCTCCTTTCCCGGCTCGCGTTACTAAAATCGCAGCGAGGAAATGGAGCCGTTCAGAAAGGTGTGACCCTAAAAACCAGCTTAAGCGGGATGCCGGCTTAGAGCGGCGGGAGGGGCACCGCGGGGACAGCCCCGGTGACGGCCGAGCCACACACGCGACTTTCCGGCACTGTCGCCGCTCCCCGGGTCTCCCGCTTGGCGAGCGCCTCGCGACCCAGCCCCACTCCGACCACCCACCTCCCTGGCTCGGAAGGAGCCTCGCCACCCGCCGGAAAGCCGGAAGTAGGGCAGAGGGCGGAAAGTTCTCACCGATGGTGAAGCTGTAGCCATCGATGCTGAAAGTGGCGCTCCGGCATTTTTTGAAGCCCTCTTTCCTGTTGCTGGCGTCCGTCATGGTTCAGCCGGCGGCGTCTCGAGGTCCCCAGCGGAGGGGCGCGCACCCCGGCGCCGGCGCCCCGCTTTCAGCCGCGTCCCCTACCCGGGCGCGCGGCGCGCTGTCCCCGCCGGTCCGCGGCTCGCTGAGAGCGGAGCGCGCCGGCTGCTGGCACCGCGAGCGCGAAGTCGACTAACGCACTAGGCGCACGGCGGAGCCAGCGAGCCTCGCAAATGCCCCATCTCCAGTGCCAGGTTCCAGCTACCACGAGAGGAGTGCGAACAAAGGGAGTCGACGCGCACCCGCGCGCGTGGATGCGGGCTGGTGGGTGGGTGGGTACCGAGGTCCCTGTCTTTGCCACCTTCTCCCTGGAAGCCAGCGCGCTCCAGGCACGTCTGTTTTCTTTCTCAGCTTCGCCTTCCCCTCTCTGGAGGTTGGTGGGGTTTGGGGACTCAAGGGAATGGCTAAGATTTGGCGTCGCGCTTCTTTTGGATGTTTTCTCTGGCAGGCAAGAGAGCTCCCAAAAAACACATCAACAGATGGAAAAGCAAACATCCAAGCCGGTCAGATGCTGCCAAAGTTTGCTCCAAACAAGGAAGTCGGGGAAATCGCCACGCCCACTTCCTCCCTGCAGCTGTCCCATGAACTAGCCTGGGACCCCGATAAAATTACTTCTCTGCATTCCCGGGCCGGGAGATAATTATCAAAGTAACCCATATTGGTGGCTAAGCGCTTTCATGCAGAGGTTCTAAGATGCGCAAGTTCTAGTCTATTCCAAACGAACTGTCCGAGCTCTTTCCAATTTGGTTTTGTCAAATAGACTTGGCAAAGTGTGTTGCCAAATAGAGATTCCTGGAACTTGTGGAGGTGGTAGAGATTTAACCACCCCTACGGCTAACCCCTCTTGTCACAGAAGAGGAAACTGAGGTGGACAGGGGCTGGACTAAGGTCCTACAGCTAAAAAGTGGCCGTGTCTGGATAGAGGAGCTTGACTTTATAATACCAAATCAATTACTGATCCTTCCAGTACCTGAAATGACTGAGCCAGGCAAGGTTTATATGAGGGACATCATTCCCTCCAATCAGCAAGCAGTGCTAAGGATTTACAGTTGTAGTGTTCTTTGTCAGGGGCTGGGGAGTTCACATTAATGAGACCAGAGTTGAGTCCCTTGGCGGAGTCCACCCAGTGTAACACATGGAATGACAGTGTTATGCTCAGGTTATTAAAGAACTAGTTAAGTCAACCTCATTTGTTGTGATGGAATTTAACACACTTACCAAGCACTTGTCAATATTAATGAGTCAATCAGGTATATCCCTAGTTGTTTCTGAGTTTAGAGAACAGTGGTCATAAGTCTTCAGACTCGAACTAAAATTAGAACTCTTCTCTCAATATTCCACATGCAATTTTAGGGGAACCATAAACCTCTCAAGCCCCATGGAAATCAGATTAATATCTCAGGACCTGAATCTTCCTCAATTTACCATATATTTTGAGAGAAATGAGGGGTTTTTTTTTTAATGTCAAATAGAGTTGGAACTTCAATTATAAATTCTCTATGGTAAGACCTAGAACCACATTGATAGTTTGCTGAGATCAATGGCAAGATTGATTGAGCCAAAAAGGCAATGAGTATCACAGAATTCATGTCACACAGAATGGCACATCCTCGCTTGGTAGTAGAGCATGCGTCAAACCCTGAGGCGCTCCTTGAGACTGGAACTGGTTACAGTGTAAAAGCATGAAGAAAGCTCTAGGGATAGACAGACCTGAGTCTGAAATCTGGCTCCACCACTTACCAAATATATGACCTTGAGCAAGATACTAGACCTCCCTGAGTCTTGCTTTCCTGATCTTACAATGAGGATTAAGCGAGAGGAAATGGGTGAAACTTAGGCATACTGTGGACATTTAGTTTTTGCAATTACCAGGTGACTCCCAAGTTTCATTATGTAGACACTGGAGAAAATTCTTCGTAGCAATAATATATTTTTGCTATTGTTATCATTAATTTTATAGAGAAAAAAAATTTATCTGTAAAATGTTTATATATAATATATATGACTACATACTATATTATATATAGTTTATTATATATACTATATATAATATTACATATAATAGCATATACTATATATAATGTATTTTAATATAGTAACCCCCAAAAGTTTCTTATCATTCTCATTTCCCTGTATTTCTCCCACCTTCCCAAACATTTAGCAAAATCACATGTCTTCTTCTGTGTCACTGGAAGTTCTGGAATGAGGTTCCTGAAAACCCTGAGTTATAGTCTCCTACGGTAAGTTATCAAGAAAAAAAAATCCTAATGGGATGGAAAATTTTCCCTAAGTGAGTGAAATTAAAACTTGGTATTTAATCACTCTTAGCAGAAAAGCTTTTTGAAATATAATCTATAAAAATAATAACAATGTGATCATTTATCTGTCCCCTAAGACTGGTAAAAATAACTTGCGTGAACAATTAGAACTGGTTTTAAATTGCTTCTCCCCAGAATTGTTCTCTCTCTCCCTGGTTTTAGAAACTGCACACCTACAGAACCACTGACTGTGCTGCTTCAAGTGCAAAGACTTAAAAGCAACCTTCTCAGTGTGGGGCTCTTACTCCACACCAAGTGAAGTGGAATACTAACATTCCATAAGCCAAGAAAGAAGGAGTTCAACACCAAGATCAACAGAAGCATTGCTTTGTTCTTTCAGGAATGCTCCTTTAAGAATGCCTGTGAAATAAGAAAACTACACCAAGATACCCAAGTAGGTGGGTGAATCCCATGCCCTTATTGTTAGAGCAGGGGTCAGCAAACACCTGCAGGTCAGATCCAGTCTGTTCACCTGTTTTTGTAGAATCTTCAAGCTAAAAAAGTGATTGAGTGATTGAAAAATTCAAAAATTTCCCATTCAAAAGAAGAACATGTAACACATTAAAACTACATGAAATTCAAAGTTCAGTGTCCACAAATACAGCTGGTAGCTCAGCTGGTAAAGAATCCACCTGCAGTGCAGGAGACCCTGGTTCAAAGAGCCTGGTCAGGAAGATCCTCTGGAGAAGAGATAGGCTACCCACTCCAGTATTCTTGGGCTCCCCTGGTGGCTCAGCTGGCAAAGAATCCACCTGCAACGAGGCAGACTTGGGTTCAGTCACTGGGTTGGGAAGATCCCCTGGAGAAGGGAACGGCTACCCATTCCAGTATTCTGATCTGGAGAATTCCATGGACTGTATAGTCCATGGGGTCGCAAAGAGTCAGACACAACTGAGCAAGAGGTCAGCAAACACCTGCAGGTCAGATCCAGTCTGTCACCTGTCTTTGTAGAATCTTCAGGCTAAAAAAGTGATTGAGTGAGTGAAAAATTCAAAAATTTCCCATTCAAAAGAAGAACATGTAACACATTAAACCTACATGAAATTCCAATTTCAGTGTCCACAAATAAAGTTTTATTGGAACATAGCTACACTTATCTGTTTACATATTGCACGTGGCTGCTTTTAAACCGATAAGTGGAGTTGAGTAGCTGTGCCCAAGACTGTATGGACTACAAACCCCAAAATATTTGCTATGTCCCTTTAGAGAAAATGGTTGCTGATTCCTAGATTATCGTAAATATCTTTCACCTGTCTAGGCTTAGATAACTTCTGATTCTATTATATTTATTATAAAATAAGTAAATATATTTGCTATAAAATGACTTATTTACTAAAAAATAAGTTTGATTTATAAAATAAATCACTGATCTGTTTTTAATTACTGGAATAGATTCTAACAAGGAAGGTACAGCAACAAATGTTTGATGAAAGAAGGAAAGAAACAATATACATAAGAGTTTGATCCAGTTATTAGCAAGATTAATTAGGTTAAAATTAATTTCTCCCAAGATAATGCATGAATCTGGTTTCATCCCAAGAAAGTAGAAGAGGATGAATTTAGTACTTAAATCAGTTCATAACTCATGGATCAGATAATGTCCTTCAAAATATAACAACTATACATGGTAAAATAAAAATCTGGCAGGAAACTCATCTGACTCAGGTGCTAATGTCATGTCCCTTGATACTCCCTGTGTAGGGGCTGGTAACTGTTTCCATGTAAGAGAAAGAGTGTTAACAGCTAACACTGTTAAACTAGTGCTCATTGGTTTCTAAACATCTAGAAAAAGATGAGGCTATATGTAGCATGTGTTATCAAAAAGTCAGTTTTCTAAGAAAATAACTTTTTGTCATACCAAAGAGAAGACAACTCCCCAGCACTTCATTTGGAATTCTCCAGTCGCCCAAGAATTATAAAACCAAATTACCTCAATAAAAGCACTGTTTATAGCCCTCATGGACATCCTCAGCTGTGTGACAACTACTCTAAATTGGGGGGGAGGACCCCGTTGCAGTCACATCATCACAGAAATGCTATAGGCAATGAAGTTTCTGAACTGTAGCCCTGCTCTTCTGGCTGAAATTGGTACAATCCAGATAAGACTAATGTGTGTCTTTGCTTGGAGTAGGAATTGTGAGAGGTGAAGAGAAAGTTACAGGAAATTCCAGGCCCAGTTTCAGCCTGAATCTAAAAAGCATCTCCTCGCAAATTCTATGAGATGCTCTAGTACCTTACACTACATTCCCTCTTTGTGAGTGAGATAGCAGATGGGAGTTTCTGTTGCTTGCCATCTTGAATCCTAGCTAATCCATCAAACACAGTCCCTTCAAGGAGAGACGTAGAGAAGAAAAAATAAATAAACAGAGAAAGAGTGGAATGACACTAACATTACCGAGTGCCAACTATGTGATAGGCATTGCTGCTAACCAGGAAATGGTCCCTGCCTTTGAGGACTTTATAGGAAGAGAAAGTCCCAAACAGTCTATGGAACCAGGGCTCGGAACAAAACAGCGGTCTCAGAAAGTCTACGTTTATGGAAGCAAACTCCTCTCCAGCTCTCCTAACACCCTTTTCTGCTTCAGTTTGCTTCCACCTTATTGCTTCCCTAGAGCCTATTCTTGTTTCTCGTATTAATTAGGCCCAGGGAAGGCAATGACTATTTAAATAAACAGAATAAAAAGCAAAGTACCTACACACCTGAGGGTCAGAAAAATTTCCCAGAAAGATGCCTTGAAGGCCTGATGCAGATTGGTAGTGGTGATGGTTTAGTTGTTAAGTCGTGTCCAACTCTTTGCAACCCCCTGGACAGTAACCTGCCAGGCTCCTCTAACCATGGGACTTCCCAGGCAAGAATAATGGAGTGGGTTGCCATTTTCTGCTCCAGGGGACCTTCCCCACCCAGGAATTGAACCCTGAGTCTCCTGCATTGCAGGTGGATTCTTTACCAGTGAGCCACCAGAGAAGCCCCTGATGGAGATTACAGAATTTTATTTGCACAATGAGACAGTTTTTCTTTGTGATAGAGATGGCCTCCATCTATTTGTCAACGTTTTTTCTAAGTTTCCATACCATTAGTGCATTTGTGACGGAGAAGGCACTGGCACCCCACTCCAGTACTCTTGCCTGGAAAATCCCATGGACGGAGGAGCCTGGTAGGCTGCAGTCCATGGGGTCGCGAAGAGTCGGATACGACTGAGCGACTTCACTTTCACTTTTCACTTTCATGCATTGGAGAAGGAAATGGCAACCCACTCCAGTGTTCTTGCCTGGAGAGTCCCAGGGACAGGGGAACCTGGCGGGCTGCCGTCTATGGGGTCGCACAGAGTCGGACACGACTGAAGCGACTTCGCAGAAGCAGCAGCAGTGCATTTGTGAAAATGACATTTCCTACACCTGCCTTCAGTGTCTCAAAAAAATCCTTCCATGTTCCAAAAAATACTAGCTGAGCAACTCCCAGATCAATGCTTTCCCCATAATATCAGGACCAAATTAGAGTAAATTCTTTCTTTTTGGCTCTAAGGATTTAGGGAGAATTTTCTGATAGCCTTTTGCAGTTAGGAGATTTGGAGAACTGGAGACACTCTGCAGTGGAGGAGCAGAGACCAAATGAGAGCCTCGAATTTCTTTTTTGTAACCCAGATTATCAAACCTGGACTGTTCTTCCCCCTCAGTCCACCTGGTTTGCCTAGACACCTTCTCCTCATCCTTGAAGTCTCCACTGATGTCCCAGGTCCTCCAGAAAGGATTTCCTGCCTGCCTCTTCTGGAGGGAAGAAGACACTCCACTTTAAGCCTCCCCTGGGCCCCACCCCATGTCTCTATCCTGGAACCACTGCACTGCACTCACACTGCTTGTGTGCAAGCTGGTCACCCCAAGAGGATATGAGCTGCCGGTAGCAGGGTAGGTCTTCTGTCTCAGCCCAAGCACAGTGTAGGCTGAAACATGTGATCAGTTAAGCAGTGGACACGGATGTAACACACAACGCTGCACAGCCAGGAGGTGATGTGATGGGGGCAGAAGAGTCATTCTTAGTCATTCCCTCTCTTCATTCATCCTCTAGCTTCCTCTGTGATGAGCTTAATAGCCAACTCATGATAAATGTGTTAACAACATTTATAACAGAACAAAAAGCTTCTATGTTTGCTAGCTGTGTGACCTTGAGCAAGTAGCTTAGCCTCTATGAGTCTCAACTTTTATCTTCTGTAAAATGGAGACGTAGTAACTATCTTAGAGGGGATACGTGAGTTGTACTGAGATAATTTCTATTAAAGACTTGCCCTCAACCTGACTCATAGTAAACTCTCAATATATGGTTGTGTTTTCTTCTTTCAATTTGGCCAAGCCATGTGGCTTGCAGGATCTTAATTCCCCAGCCAGGACTGAATCGACATCTTTGGCAGTGAAGACATGGAGTCCTAACCACTGGACCACTGGGGAATTCCCATCAATACATGTCATGTTATTTTAAACATAATCATCATCACTAGGACTCTAGGCCCCTTTTGTGTGTATTTCCTGCATAGAGTTCTTGAGATAAGCCATACCCAGAGGCAAGAAGAACAGACGCAGGGCTCATTCACCATGGGCCCAAGGCTCTGGAGCATCAGTCATCCCTTAAGCAATGAAGCAAGCCATGGTTCTGAGCCTCCATCTCTCAGCTGAGAGCAGACACCCACAGGCTTCCTGAGAGCTGGAGTCTGGAGCTTGGAGAGGGCCTGGCTCAGCAAGAACCCTCAGGAGGTGCTCTGGCGCTCTCCCACCCGCCACCACCCCCATTCCCCTCCCCGTCCCACAGCACTGTTGTCACTTAGGCGTCACTGCATTTAGTGGACATGTGGCCTTCATCTTCTCAGCCTCCTGGCGTGTTTAACTCTGTGAACCATGGTGGCAATATTTAGGATGTCCTTTGTTCCCTGGGCATCCAGAGTACAACCTGCTCCTGGTTTTCCCTGCAGCTTTCTTGGCCAGTTCCTTCACTGCTGTCATTGACCAGGGAAGCTCTTATGCAAGAACCTCTTCTCGCTCTCTTCCCTCTCCACGGAGCAATCCTCTTCACTTTGATAGCTCTGTTAATGACTCTCAAGTATCTAGTTCCAGCCCAGATCACTTCCCCAAGCAGCAGGGCCGTGTGTGTGTGTGTGCACCAAGTCACTTCAGTCATGTCCAACTCTTTGTGACCCTATGGACTGTAGCCCGCCAGGCTCCTCTGTCCATGGGATTCTCCAGGCAAGGATACTGGAGTAGGTGGCTGCACTCTCCTCCAGGGGATTTTCCCAACCCAGGTCTTACATATACCTGCATTGGCAGGTGGGATTTTTACCACTAGCAACAACAACTGGGAAGCCTGCGAACATTCTGCAAGGATTGTTATAATAATCAAATAAGCTTATATGATGACGTTTCACATAATACTTGACATCGAGACATTTCTTGATGTTAGATATTGTCCTAATATTTATTTAATATGTTTTCTCCCAACTCCAAGTAATAGGAAAAAGCCCTGACTTGGGTGGTTTAAATTATAAGAAGATTTATTATTAAGTGCCACATAAATTATCAATTCAGCTGTTCAATGAGGATGCAGAGGCCAGGTGCTTTGGAACATTGTCTACGTGCATGTGCTAAGTTGCTTCAGTCAAGTCCAACTCTTTGTGACTCCACGGACTGTAACCCACCAGGCTCCTCTGTCCATGGGATTCTCCAGGCAAGGATACTGGAGTGGGTTGCCATGCCCTTCTCCAGGGGAATCTTCCCAACCCAGAGATCGAATCTGCATTTTGTAAGATGCTTTTATAGGAGATGAGCACTCTCAGGAAGGGAGTGGGAAAGTTTGACAGAGAAGGGAAAGTAGCAGTAAAGACAAGCTAGTCCTGTGGGCAACAGCAGCTTCATCCTCCACAGGGCACCAGGAGCCAGGGTAGGCACGTGCCTCAACTGTCAACCAGGAGAGGGAAAGTTCAGGGTGGCTCTCAGAATGCACCAGTTTCCAGGTGTCTGCAGGAGATTGGTTCCAGGACCCCGCCTTCAGATGCTTCAGCATCCTTAGATGCTCAAGGGTCACATAAAATGTATAGTGTTTGATTATACCTTGCATACATCCTCCCATAGACTTTAAATCATCTCTAGATTACTTATAATAGGAATTATACTAATTATTATACTAATAATAGGAATTCTCCAGGCAAGAATAGTGGAGTGGGTAGTCATTCCCTTCTCTAGGTCTTCCTGACCCAGGGATTGAACCCTGGGTCACCCGCATTATGGGTGATTCTTTACCATCTAAGCCACCAGGGAAGCCCCATTGCTTATTATAATACAATATGAATGCTATATAAATAGTTGCTTGAGCATGGCAAATTCAAGTTCTCCTTTTTAGGAACTTTCTGGAATTTTTTTTCAAATATTTTTCATATGCTATTAGCCAAATCCACAGATGCAGAACCCATGGAAACAGAAGTCAGACTGTGTTCTTGACTTGTTGAAAAGACAGAAGAGCAAGATCCAGTGGCCAGATGAAGCTCCCAGGCAAAGAAATGCCAGTGTAGCAGTTGAGAGTGGTGAGAGCATGGGACAGAGACAGGGCCTTGACAGAATCTGCTACATTGCTCAAATCAGATTTGCTTTTTATAAAGAAGATTCTAACTCCAGTAAGTCTCCTACGTATTAACCTTCAAGTTGCAAACTTTCAAAGATGTGAACATGTGTTCCATCAAAATCAGGAAAGAGTGAAATTGCAGCTTGCCCTCTGTCTCCTAGTCTGACAATATTTCAGCTCTACCATCTCCCACCTCCTCTCCCTCTCCAGCCAATAACTCTTCTTGCCTGTTCACTTGATGCCAGCCCCTGTATGCCAACTGTTTTACTGTACTTTTGTACTGTAAGATTTAAAACCTGTTCTTTGTTTTTGTGTTTTTTTATGTATTATTTGTATGAAAAGTATTATAAACCTATTATAGTACAGCGATCAATGCAAAGAAAGAGAGGAAAACAACAGAATGGGAAAGACTAGAGATCTCTTCAAGAAAATTAGAGATACCAAGGGAACATTTCATGCAAAGATGGCCTCAATAAAGGACGGAAATGGTATGGATCTAACAGAAGCAGAAGATATTAAGAAGAGGTGGCAAGAATACACAGAAGAACTGTACAAAAAAAGATCTTCATGATCCAGATAATCACGATGGTGTGATCACTCACCTAGAGCCAGACATCCTGGAATGTGAAGTCAAGTGGGCCTTAGAAACCATCATTATGAACAAAGCTAGTGGAGGTGATGGAATTCCGGTTGAGCTATTTCAAATCCTGGAAGATGATGCTGTGAAAGTGCTGCACTCATTATGCCAGCAAATTTGGAAAACTCAGCAGTGGCCACAGGACTGGAAAAACTCAGTTTTCATTCCAATCCCAAAGAAAGGCAATACCAAAGAATGCTCAAACTACCACACAATTGCACTCATCTCACACACTAGTAAAGTAATGCTCAAAATTCTCCAAGCCAGGCTTCAGCAATACGTGAACCGTGAACTTCCAGATGTTCAAGCTGGTTTTAGAAAAGGCAGAGGAACCAGAGATCAAATTGCCAACATCCTCTGGATCATGGAAAAAGCAAGAGCGTTCCAGAAAAACATCTATGTCTGCTTTATTGACTATGCCAAAGCCTTTGACTGTGTGGATCACAATACATTGTGGAAAATTCTGAAAGAGATGGGAATACCAGACCACCTGACCTGCCTCTTGAGAAATCCGTATGCAGGTCAGGAAGCAACAGTTAGAACTGGACATGGAACAACAGACTGGTTCCAAATAGGAAAAGGAGTACGTCAAGGCTGTATATTGTAACCCTGCTTATTTAACTTATATGCAGAGTACATCATGAGAAACGCTGGGCTGGAGGAAGCACAAGCTGGAATCAAGATTGCTGGGAGAAATATCAATAACCTCAGATAAGCAGATGACACCACCCTTATGGCAGAATGTGAAGAGGAACTAAAAAGCCTCTTGATGAAAGTGAAAGAGGAGACTGAAAAAGTTGGCTTAAAGCTCAACATTCAGAAAACTGAGATCATGGCATCTGGTCCCATCACTTCATGGGAAATAGATGGAGAAACAGTGGAAACAGTGGCTGACTTTATTTTTCTGGGTTCCAAAATCACTGCAGATGATGACTGCAGCCATGAAATTAAGACGCTTACTCCTTGGAAGGAAATTTATGACCAACCTAGATAGCAAATTCAAAAGCAGAGACATTACTTTGCCAACAAAGGTCTGTCTAGTCAAGGCTATGATTTTTCCAGTGGTCATATATGGATGTGAGAGTTGGACTGTGAAGAAAGCTGAGCATCGAAGAATTGATGCTTTTGAACTGTGGTGTTGTTGAAGACTCTTGAGAGTCCCTTGGACTGCAAGGAGATCCAACCAGTCCATCCTAAAGGAGATCAGTCCTGGGTGTTCATTGGAAGGACTGATGCTGAAGCTGAAACTCCTATACCCTGGCCACCTCATGCGAAGAGTTCACTCATTGGAAAAGACCCTTATGCTGGGAGGGATTGAGGGCAGGAGGATAAGGGGATGACAAGGATGAGATAGCTGGATGGCATCACCGACTCAGTGGACATGAGTTTGGGTAAACTCCAGGAGTTGGTGATGGACAGGGAGGCCTGGTTTGCTGTGGTTCATGGGGTCACAAAGAGTTGGACACGACTGAGTGACTGAACTGAACTGAACTATATAGCCAATTGTGTTGGTTGGGCACCTAGGCTAACTTTGTTGAACTTACAAACAAACTGGACTTACGAACAAATTGGACTTAAAAACGTGCTCTCGGAACAGAACCCATTCATATCTAGGGGACTTCCTGTCAGTTGCAAAGAACAGAGTGGGCATCGGATGTTTCATTTTCCATGCACACTTTGACAAGTAGAGTGTACATGTGATGGGCAAGAGGACTGTGATGGCTAATTTTATGTCAGTTTGGCCAGACCATGGTACCCAGCTCGGTGGTCAAATATTCTGGATGTTTCACAGAATGTTTGTGAATATTTGCAGGGGAGGAGGGTGAGATCAATATTTAAGTCAGTCAACTTTGTGGAAAGCTGATTACCTTCTATAATGTAGATGAGCCTTGTCCAATCAGTTGAAGATCTTACTACAGAAAAGACTGACCTCCCCCTAGAAAGAAGGAATTCTACCAACAGTCTTTGCACTCAAACTGCAACTCTTCCCTAGGTCTCCAGTCTGTTACCCTACCTTGCAAATTTTGGACTTGCCAAGCTTCTACAATCACATGAGCCAACTCCTTAAAATAAACCATTCTCTTGCTGCAAAGATAGATAGATAGGTAGAGAGATGGAAGACAGATAAATCCTGCTGGTTGTGTTTCTTTGTCTACTACAAAGGCAATAAGAAAGAATTTGGAGAAGATGGGGAATGGATACTCGTGACCATCAAGTAGTTCTCCCAGGAATCCGAGAACCTGCAGGGATCATATTCTACCCCTTAAGAAAGGTCTGAATGCCAAAGGCAATTTGAGAAAGGTAGCCTGAGCTCAAGAAGCCCTCAACACAATGAGTCTGTGAGGAGATCTCTTTCTCTCCGCGGATCTGACTGTGCTTCTTGGCCCAAGCAACCTCAGGGCACTTGATGACTCCTGAAGACCCCTCTGGGCCACCTCTGTTTCCTCATCTGCCTTTAGATTCACACACTTTTCCCCATGGTGAAACAGAATAGTCTTGAATTCACATTCATGCTTTGTTTCAGAACCCTCTCCCTGCTAGGTTTGGAAAGGAACATTAGCCTTGGCCAGCACCTTTCTCCTCTCCAACTTCCTGCAGCCATTGGCTCTTCTCCCTGGGGAGACCTTGAACCTGAGTCAGAAGCCTTGGGTGACAATACAGGGGCTGTCACATATGTGACCTCAGGCAAGTGGTTTAATTGCCCTCTCACTTTCTTCTCCTATAAAATGGGTATCAACCTGCCTCCCTTGCAGGGCCCTATAAATCCACAAGTTACAAGTGAAAGTGCTTTCAAAAAGACCTTTGAAAGTAGTGTGTGCTAAGTCACTTCAGTCGTGTCCAACTCTGTAGCCCGCCAGGTTCCTCTGTCCACGGGATTCTCCAGGCAAGAATACTGGAGTGGGTTGCCATGTCCTCCTCCAGGGTATCTTCCTGACCCAGGGATCGAACCTGCATCTCCTGTGTCTCCTGCATTGACAGGTGGATTCCTTACCACTGAGCCACCTGGGAAGCCCCTTTGAAAGTTAGGGACCATGTTTATTCACTGGTTTGGCACCTTGCACGATGTCAGACTTGTAAATTACCATTAGAAGTTATTGAATGAATGAATGAACAAATTAATAGTGCACAATGCACAGTGGTCACAGGACTGAGTAAACCTCCAAAAGTACAGTGTTTCCCAAAGAAAAAAAGTCAGATTAGAGCCAGTGATTCCTCTGCCTACAGCACAGCCTTTCAGTACTCCTCTTTAGACTAAAACTTTGGTCTACTTTAATAAGCTGGCATTGAACTGAATAAGGTTTCCAGAAATCATAGCAGGTATTTAAGCTCAGTTTAAATCTGACTTCCACTGACTTGCCCACACCCTCAAAGGCATAATACTTTACTAGCAGTCACTATCATTATGCCTTGTTATCCACAGTGGCTACTAATAACAACTCCCTGCTGTTTCACATGCCAGCCTCATAAACATGAAGCTCCATTGTTCCCCAAGATGGCATGAACATGACTGAGGACAACATGGAAGGGGCCTCTGGACTCCAGAACTCTGAGATATTCTCCTGATCAGAGCACCAAGGGCATAGGGAATGGAACTCAAAGGCACCATGGCAGTCCCTCAGGCTGACCTTCCATATCTCTGCAGGAAAAAAGTCACAGATGTCTTGGGTAATGGTGTGTATGAGCCATGGTTTCTTCTGGCTGCAACTGTCTCTGACCTTTATCTAGCACGCCATCATATTACTCAGTCCCTTCGGGTCATCCAAGCATGCCTCACACTAGTACCCAGTACTCAGTAAAGGTGAGGCACAGATGCTTCAATCCTGTTCACGGCAGTGAGTCTCAACAACAACAGCACGCTGAATCACCAGTGTGATCACAAGCTGATCACAGAGACATCAGGGCTCACCAAAACAGATTCTGATTCACTGGTCTTGAATGGGGATGGAAGGCTAAGAATTGGTATTTTTTAAAGCTCCCCAGATGATTCCAGGGAGAAGCCAGGGATGAGAACCACTGCCAGTTGGCAGCATTTATCCCAAACACTCCTAATCTGTTTCCAATCTGCTGCCATCACAACGTTCCTATCTGGCTCCTGACCCGAGGCTGTGTCTTCCTTGCAAACCCTACCATGTGCCATTGGCAATGTATCTGGCTTTCCTGCTTGACTCCTGACTTTCTCTCAAGGGCTTTTCTTAGACATACCCTATCGACTCTTCTCAGTTCAGACTTCCTTGAGAGGACTCTTAACATTCTGTGCTTCATGAGGACCAACAGGAAAAAAAAAAAAAACAACTAATATTTATTAAACATATTTATGACCCAAATCCTGTATTAGTTTGTATGGCTGATTTCTGTAACAAATATCCAAATTCTCAGTGGCCAGACACCACAATAAAGGTATATTTCTTGCTTGTTACAGAGCCCAAAATGCAGGAGGCAGACCACTGCAGATTACCGCGTGGCAGTTTTAATAAACAAGAGAACTTTTTTACCAGGCTTGTCTTGGGCAGCCACAAGATGAGTAAGTCTTCACACACACACGCCAAATCTTAAAAGTTTATATAGAGGATTTAACTGGGTTCAGTCACACTGTCATCCAGACAGTCTCAATACTATATTCTATCTTAAAGCTGTATCCTTGGAGAAGCTTCTGAAAATAGGGGATGCAAGTGGCCAAGGGCAGAGGAGGAGGTGGGGAGCCTCCAGTTGGCTGAATCCAGCTCACAGGTCAACCAGCAGTCACATCTCCTCAATGACCGCCCCCCTACACACACTGTAAGAGGCAGAAAGAAACACATATTCCTTCTTCCTACATTCCACTAGCCGGAATTAGTCATATGGCCCCATCCAACTGCAAGAGGGGCTCTGGGAAATGAAATTAGGAAAGAGAAGAGGCTTTGAGGGACTTCCCTGGTGGTCCAGTAGCTAAGACTTCATGCTCCCAACGCAGAGGGCCCTGTGTTCGATCCCTGGTCAGGAAATTAGATCCCACATGCCACAGCTAAAGATTCTGCATGCTGCAATGAAGATCAAAGATCCTGCATACCTCAACTAAGACCTAGCACAGCCAAATAAATAACTAAATATTGCAAAAAAAAAAAAAAAAAAGAGGGTTTGGTGAATTAAGATCCATTTTAAACACTCCCCTCTTCACTATTTTGACCAAATTTTCAATTTACCAGGAGCTTTGGTCTGAAGTAAAAAAAAGCATCTAAGCTCACAGCCATGATACAAATTAAAGTTTTTCCTTAGTAAGAACCCCTCTTTTTCATGTGGCCTGACACTGGTATTATCACTTACAGAAGTTTTGAGAGTATAAACAATTTTAATAGTACGCTGTTACATGGGTGAGAATGGATACAGGTATATGCGTGGCTGGGTCCCTTCACTGTTCACCTGAAACCATCACAACATTGTTAATTAGCTACATCCCATTACAAAATAAAAAGTTAAAAAAAAAAAAATAGCACGTTATAGCTCTGGCGTTAGAAAGCAGCCAAAAGGATAATTCATGTACTAGTTGAAAATTGCACCATCTTATGACATATGACTTTTTCCTTTCTGTAACTAGAAAACATAAGTATCTAGAAGTACAATAACATCAGTTATTGGTTATGAGGCGGGGGCATAACAAAGAAATTTGGTGAGTAATCTTCAGTAGGCCAGCAAAATTTGCACATCAAAGGCGCTCGAGGAGGCTCTGAGGAATAGGGGTTATTATAAATACAGAGCAGCCAAGGTTACAGCTTGCACAGCTGTAGGTCCCAGATGGATAGCTGTTGAGGGCAGAGTCGGTAGCGCCCGCACCTGCGTGTGGGGAAGGGAACGTGGTTTCTTCGGGGTCTAACAGAGTGGCCTTTGGGATCTAATGGCCACCGCGTGCCAGGCTCCAGGCTAAGCATTCTACCCACACATCTACTTTCCAGCCCTCCAATGACACAGAATGGAATTATGGCGTTAGATTCAGTTACAAGATCTTTCCTACTGTGATTCTGAAATCCCCGGAGAAGGTAGCTCCTCTCAGAGGCAACCCTGGCAACAGAATCATCAAGAGCACCAAGAACCCTGGAACCAAAGAGAACAGACAGGCAGCTCCAACGGAGATTTCTGACACCAGACTGGATCCAACTATTTGTTGGAATGACTTTTAATAGAGAGATTCTCCCCCATCTGTTGTTCACTGCTAGCTAAATTCATCCAGGACTTTGTTCCAGCTTAGTGATTCACTTTCAACAGGACAGCAAATACATCCCTTATCACCAGCAAACACACACCCACACAGATATACACAGCTAGCCACACACACACACACACACACACACACACACACACACACACACCACACACACACTTTGTGTCCTGGATGTGGCCTCTGCTGATGATGATAATGATAAGGATGCTGATGTTTTGGAGAAAATGTCACAGAAAAACACAGTTAGTAAGAGTAAAGATAAACTATATTTAGGGAAAAAGAGCAAACTATCTAAGATACAATGTGGTCACAACCATGTAAAAAATGCACTTCAGAAAGACAGAGAGGAAACACACCAAAGTTGTAATAATGTCTATAGTGTAATGCTGGAGTTACAGGTTACTTGGTTTTCCAGAAGCAGCAAGTTCAGGCTTATCCTCCTACCCAGGAACCTTGGTGGAATTTAGTTTCTTCTTTAATGTGTCCTCCAAATTTTTTACTCTGCCCATAATTTGAGGGAGAAAAAGAAAAGCATTTTAAAAGTCAATTATTAAGAATTCCCTGGAAGTTGAATGGTTAGGACTTGGCAATTTCACTGAGGTGGCCTGGGTTCAATCCCTGGTCAGGAAGCTAGGATCCTACAGGCTGCGTGGTGCAGCCAAAAACATTATTACATAAAAAAATAAAAAGGAATAAAACAAATAAAAAGTCAGTTGTTAATATAAACATGGGTTTCAAAATTATTCCTGTATTTTTCATGTTTAATCATTTTTATGATTTAAAAAATATATTAAATTATCATGAGCCATATCAATAACCCATCTGTAGACTGTAAGCTTCATGAGGGCTATGCCTGTTTTATTCACTGATATATTCCAAATACCTAGAGCAATCCTGGTGCTGAGTAGGCAGTTAATAAATACTTGTTGAATGAGCACTTGAATATTCTGGTTCTGACAGAAGACATATGGAAATTAACACATCAGGCTTCTAAATCAAGGATGTGCTCGAACCAGCCTCCATGAATCAGGATAAATGGTGCATCTTTAACCACCAATTGGTAAAGAAAACTTCATACTCATAGTCTAAAAATTCCTGGGCTCCTCTTCTCAAAGGAGATTCCATTCTTCCAACATAACAGGACCTAAAAGAAAAGTCCTGCTACCACAGCATCAGTAATGTGACACAATATTTACTGATACTTTAAAAAACTATTATGCGTGTTTGCCATGCAAGGCAAGATGGCACCAAAAGAAACAGACTGCAGACTTGGGTGGTGGCAATTCTAAACTATGATCTTGAATTATGAAAACCTCCATGGGTGGGGAAAGCACGAAGTCTCTACACTGACAAGAAGACTGAAATCTCAGAGTTACAAGCAGATTTTGCCAGATGTTGATTTCACTGCTGCCCAAAAACTCTGCCAGAGAATCAGACAGTCTGTATTATCATGATAAAAGAAAGCAGTTATAGTTGGCAGCAGGTGGGAGTACTAACGAATTAACGATTTAATACTGAGATGCTTTTGTCAGGTATTTAAGTTACCAAAAGGTATTTTTTTCATTGTGATAAATTCCCTTTCACATTTGGCAACTGAATTTTTTAACAAAATGCCTCTCACGCCAACAAAGGGCATTTGAGAGAATGGAAGCTATTGGGTTTCCACTTTCCAAATGAGTTGCCTCTTGACTTAATTATTCTCCCTGTGATTTTGAAGATATCCCTACAAACCGTGAAGCATTGTCATCGACACGCAGCCTGCATTCAGCAAACGGTTATGGGATTGACTCAAAAATGTGTGACGACTGAAGCAACTCACAAAGAAAATTGAACTGCTGAAGTATGCTGGAAATCAGGACCACATTTTGGAAATAATAAGAACTGGAAAAGGGTAAAAACAAGGTGTTAATTCAGTAATTAAATTGAAAGAAGAGTCAATAGATCCTCATTTTCAACTCCTGTTCCTCGAGGTCCAACCACTGGGACAGACTTTTCCACCTACAGAATCTCAGCCCTCACGACTGTGCCCGTTTCACACATTAAGAAACTGAGGCCAGCTGCAGCAAGGTGGACACGTCTAAATGGGGACCAATCTGAATTCTCCCCAAGTCTCCAACACCCTCACCAGGTTGCCTGTCTTCATTATCTCACAGGGTGGAAATTTCCAGACACTCCCACACTTTGGCCCTTCTACTTACTCTTACTTTTTCAACCTCTCCCTTTTTTTATTAAATTCAAAGAAATAAATAAGCAGAGAGGAGACAAGTGCTAGTTAGAGACCACAGGCAGGCTTCCTTTCCCATCTCCCACCTAGAATACAGAACTGTGCCCTTGAACGGTCCCGAGGTTTCTGTCCCTGCAAGAGGAGCCTTAGCTGCCTCCCCAGCCTGTCCCCAAGCACATCCCCCAAGTGTCTTATGTGGTCCTGGTTCCCATCCACAAAATGGGTCAGTTTCCTCACCCCCATGTCCCCTACCCCATCACTGACCACCTTCAGCTTCTTGCCGCACAAGGGGAAGTGGGAAAGCCCCAAGTGTCATGAAGATGACTCATCTAAAGTCAGCAGCCCCTTAAAGGACTGCAGACCTGCCTCCCTGAAACCCAGATAGACCCTGCGAACCACTTAACACAGACTCTCTTGGGAAGATGGGCGGGAGATTCAGCTGGCTTGAAGGAGTGGCCTGGAGAAAGGAAGGGGAGAAAATGCCAACAATACCCAGAGGCCGAACATTCAAGCTCCACGAGCTACTTGCTAGACTCTGGCTCATCGTCCAGCCTTCCGGCGGCTCACTGTCTAGGTGCACCAACCCACAAGTGAACAAATGATCACTGAACAGGATTCATAGACAGAGGGAAGTTCAGGACATGGGGGGAGGCCAGCATGGGGCTGTTAGTCCAGCCCACAATTTCCTGGAGGAGATAACATCACCACTAGTCTCTTTTTTGAGATGAGTCATAGAAACATGTGAGCAAAAATGATAAGGTTTTGGCTTTTTAAAAAAAACAACATTGGTGTCATTTTCACCCTAAATATATTCATTTTCATCCTACTTCGCTCGTGTTAAAAACATCACAGTGAACAGCACAAGTTCCAAACGTGACCTGCCAAGGTCAAATCCTGGTGCTTCTCTTAGCTGTCTGCCCTTGGGCTATGCCTCAGTTTCGTTCAATGACAGCTGTGAGGACTAAATGGCTTAACACTTGAAAGGTGCTTAGAGCTGTGTTTAGCACATAGTAACCACACAACAAATATCAGCTTCTGCTATTGGGTCATTACTTTATTTTCACACCTTATGCATTTCAGTGACTTTTTGTCCAGTAACTTGTGAAAGGTAGGAAGTCATAGGAAAAGCAACAGTCAGAGAGGAAAACAGGTTGTCCTCACAACTAATCAGCACAGTTCCGGCACCAGAACTTCTGACGGTCCATGTTATTTCCAGCACTTCACAACACTTGATAAAATTGTTTTAAAACCCTGAACTCTGATGCATGAAAACAGGGCACTCAAAACCAGTGCCCTGGGACAACCTAGAGGGATGGGATGGGGAGGTAGGCAGGAGGGGGGTTTGGGATGGGGGGAACCTGTGACTGATTCATGTCAGTGAATGGCAAAAAACACCACAATATTGTAAAGTAATTAGGCTCCAATTAAAATAAATAAATTAATTTTAAAAAATAAATAGAAAGAACCCCCCCCAAAAAATGCAAAAAATAAATAAATAAAACCCTGAACTCTTAATGCAACATTATAAATCAATGATACTTCAATAATTTGTTTAAAAGACTCTAAACTCTTAGATGAAAGTTCCTTTAAAAGTCTCAATTTTAATCCCACTACTAGGCATATACCCTGAAGAAACCAAAATTGAAAAAGACACATGTACGCCAATGTTCGTTGCAGCACTATTTATAATAGCTAAAACATGGAAGCAAGCTAGATGTCCATTGACAGATGAATGGATAAAGAAGCTGTGGTACATATATACAGTGGAATATTACTCAGCCATAAAAAGGAACGCATTTGAGTCAGTTCTAATGAGGTGGATGAACACTTCACTCTATTATACAGAGTGAAGTAAGTCAGAAAGAAAAACCAAATACCATACATTAACACATATATGTAGCATCTGGAAACACGGTATTGATGAACCTATTTCCAGGGCAGCAGTGGAGACACAGACATAGAGAACAGACTTATGGACACGGTGGGTGCTGGGCTCTACTGGAAGGAGTGGGTGGGGTGTATTTAGAAAGTAACATGGAAACATATACATTAGCATACATAAAATAAATAACCAATAGGATTTGCTGTGTGACTCAGGGAACTCAAATCAGGGATCTGTAACAACCTAGAGGGGTGGGATGGGGAGGGAGGTTCAAGAGGGAGGGGACATAGGTAGACTCTGATGCTGGGAGGGATTGGGGGCAGGAGGAGAAGGGGACGACAGAGGATGAGATGGCTGGATGGCATCACTGACTCGATGGACGTGAGTCTCAGTGAACTCCGGGAGTTGGTGATGGACAGGGAGGCCTGGCACGCTGCGATTCACGGTGTTGCACAGAGTCGGACACGACTGAGCGACTGATCTGATCTGATAGCTGATTCATGTTGATGTTTGGCAGAAATGAATACAATATTGTATAGCAACTATCCTTCAATTAAAAATAAACAAAAAAAATTTTAAAGCCTTCATTTTCACATAAACAAGGAGGGGAATGGCCCTAGAAGACAATGGAACTGACAATTCAACAGATTGGAGGACCTTACCCCTAGGGTTAATTTGGGAATACTTAAAATCCAAAAGAATGTCTTTCTGAGTGTGATAAAAATCCCTCCAAAGTCTCATGGGGTTTCTATGTCCAACATAATCCAAACTGCCACAACCCACAGTACAAGAAAGCTCCCTTTGGAAAACGCGGGCTCTCCCTACCTGGGCGCTGCCAACACAATGTGCTTAGCACCAGCACAGCTGGAGGGCGCCTGTGTGCTGGTGGGGCTCCCAGCACCTTCTGGGGTGACACTCCCCCTGCACCCCACCGGTCTCTTCTCACCAGGAGGAAAGCACGCCCCACTTGTCTGGCAGAAGTGACCAGGGCGAAGGACATCAGGCACAGAAGCAGGAGCAAAGGCTAGAAATCATGAAGGGACTAGCCACGAGGTCATTAAAATGAACCACATTTGCTTGGATACTTTCCCACTGAGAGAGACAGCATGGCATCCTATATCATCGCCTTCTGGTGGCCAAGATTCCTGCAGGAAATGCTGCATTGATGCTTTGGTAAATGCTCGGGAAAGTCCCGAGAGACTGGTGGCTGGTTCGGTGCAAACGGCTCGGGTCTAAGGTTCAGAAGAGCTGGATTCAAACCCTAACTTCTCCATGGCTGGAAAAAGCATTAGTGCTCTGAGTCCCGATTTTTTTCCTCATTTCACTGAAACTGATAGTACTGGTCACTTCTGTGTTCCCTTAAACTGTTGCAAGAGCAGAGGAAAGGAGAGCCATTTGGAGGATTTTGCACCCAGTCAGTTGCACACAGCAAGTGGGGCTTACCTTGCTCTCCTGCATCTTCAAGTTTCTCCACGGTTTCCCTGGGGCTGTGGTGCTCTTCTTCCACGGCTCCTGTCTCTATTTGCAAAGAAAAGAAACATTCCCGGTCAGGCACCTGAAGGTAAGCAGAGGAACCCATCCTCGGGGATGTCTCTGGGGTCCAGTGCAACTGACTAGTTCCTCTGCCTCTGTTTTTGACTTTGGCTCTTCCTGCACTCCCATGCCCAGCTCCCTCCTGGCTGACCTGGGACCCTCCTCTGCACCCTAAGCAACTGGTGCTTTGTTACAGACCCTTTTTATCTTCTCACTCTCCAGGTGACATCGTCTGCCCCCTTGGGTGCTGTTGACTCCCATCTCTCCAGCCAGTGCATGAAGGGACTGAGCCATCTGAGCAATGGGCAAACCAACCCTGGAAAGGAACCGGTTGGAAAAACGAGAGGAGCTTCCTCCAGACCCTCACAATGATCCCCACAAATCGTTCTGCAGAAGGCAAATATTCCTGCATCTGGCGAGTGTTGGTCCAGAGGAGGCAGGAATGGAAACACAGGACAAACTTCACTATAGAATGTTACTTGTATGTGCCACAATTTGGTGAGTAGTTATGATGACTTCCATTTTTCAAATGAAAAAATGAACTCCAAGAGGTTGAATAATATGCTCATGGAGCTCATAAGAGGCAAAATCAGGATTTGAACACAGGTCTTCAACTGGGGTCTAGCATACTTTGCTCCTTCCCACAGCCACCCCACTGGGTATGACGGCCACAAAGTTAAGTCCTTCTAAAGTGAAAATAGTCCTACAGAAATTTTTCTTAAGATGGTGTTTAATTGCATGTATTTTATGACTGGAAAAGGTCAGTTTTCATTCCAATCCCAAAGAAAGGCAATGCCAAAGAATGCTCAAACTACTGCACAATTGCACTCATCTCACATGCTAGTAAAGTAATGCTCAAAATTCTCCAAGCCAGGCTTCAGCAATACGTGAACCGTGAACTTCCTGATGTTCAAGCTGGTTTTAGAAAAGGCAGAGGAACCAGAGATCAAAGTGCCAACATCCTCTGGATCATGGAAAAAGCAAGAGAGTTCCAGAAAAACATCGACTTCTGCTTTATTGACTATGCCAAAGCCTTTGACTGTGTGGATCACAGCAAACTGTGGGAAATTCTGAAAGAGATGGGAATACCAGACCACCTGACCTGCCTCTTGAGAAATCTGTATGCAGGTCAGGAAGCAACAGTTAGAACTGGACATGGAACAACAGACTGGTTCCAAATAGAAAAAGGAGTACGTCAAGGCTGTATATTGTAACCCTGCTTATTTAACTTATATGCAGAGTACATCATGAGAAACGCTGGATTGGAAGAAGCACAAGCTGGAATCAAGATTGCTGGGAGAAATATCAATAAACTCAGATATGTAGATGACACCAGTCTTATGGCAGAAAGTGAAGAGGAACTAAAAAGCCTCTTGATGAAAGTGAAAGTGGAGACTGAAAAAGTTGGCTTAAAGCTTAACATTCAGAAAATGAAGATCATGGCATCCGGTCCCATCACTTCATGGGAAATAGATGGGGAAACAGTGGAAACAGTGTCAGACTTTATTTTTGGGGGCTCCAAAATCACTGCAGATGGTGACTGCAGCCATGAAATTAAAAGACGCTTACTCCTTGGAAGGAAAGTTATGACCAACCTAGATAGCATATTCAAAAGCAGAGACATTACTTTGCAAACAAAGGTCCGTCTAGTCAAGGCTATGGTTTTTCCTGTGGTCATGTATGGATGTGAGAGTTGGACTGTGAAGAAGGCTAAGCGCCGAAGAATTGATGCTTTTGAACTGTGGTGTTGGAGAAGACTCTTTTGAGTTCCTTGGACTGCAAGGAGATCCAACCAGTCCATTCTGAAGGAGATCAGCCCTGGGATTTCTTTGGAAGGAATGATGCTGAAGCTGAAACTCCAGTACTTTGGCCACCTCATGTGAAGAGTTGACTCATTGGAAAAGACTCTGATGCTGGGAGGGATTGGGGGCAGGAGGAGAAGGGGACGACAGAGGATGAGATGGCTGGATGGCATCACTGACTCGATGGACGTGAGTCTGAGTGAACTTCGGGAGTTGGTGATGGACAGGGAGGCCTGGAGTGCTGCGATTCATGGTGTCACAAAGAGTCGGACACGACTGAGCTACTGAACTGAACTGAAGTATGATTACAAAGTATTTTCTCTGTTTTGTATAGTTTTTATACCCCCTGAGCATAGATAAATAAATTATACATCTTATTGTTCCAAAATCCAAATGAACAGAGCCGGTAAAAGATCATCCTGAACGCCATGGCCTTGGGCACAGAGCAAAGTGTCCTTGACCACAACTCATACAACTTGTGATTTTAAGTTAATTCAATAACTGATAATCTTCCAAACAGTTAATCTTCAACCTGCTAACTGGCAGATTATTGACAGACCCTCGTCTGTAGTGACACTCAGTAAAATTCACAAATTTGGGATTTTATTGAGACTATCCAAAGTATTATAGATTTTGAGAATGACAATTGCTGGTGTATTGTGAATTTCAAGTATCATGTATGTCACAAATACCAAATTTTTTGTAAGAATAGAATGGGGTTTTATTGTCCAATGCATTTTCAGACCACTCTGCTACTTTTTTCTAGTCCTCTTTGTTAATGGATTTGCTTTCTTCATGGAAGAGAAGAAAAAGGTGGTGTTGAAGGCAGTATGCAAGTACTGTTCTAGAAATATTGTCACACTTGTACGTGCCTGCTTTCCTAGGTCATACACACACAAACACATACAGTAGATATTTCATCCAAATGTTATTTTCATGTATCTTTGTCAATTTAAATATATTTAAGGAGAATCCTACCATACCTATAACAATTTCTGGGAGAAAGAAACTTTGAGTACAGAAGCATTTCCTAAGCACCAACTAAGCCACCAGGGCTCTGCCTCATACTGTCACCCCAGAGCTCAATCACTGACACCCACATCACCATCCAGAGGGGTGCCATAACCCCATTTACAGAAGAGAAAAGTGAAGCTCAAAATAAAAGGTGTGCCACAGGTCCTAGACCACTCACTGCAAAGTGAGATTCCTCATTCAAACCAGATCTGTCTTGCTTAGAGGCTATAAATGGAATGGGGGGAAGACAAGGAATACATTTCAAACAGTCCTGATTCTTCGTCTACAGCAGTCCTCATCTTCTTGGTCTGATCTACTCCTATCAGTTGAAGAACACTTGTTCAGTAACAAAAGAACAAAAACCTCAAAGAGAATTATGTCAACCTCTATCACTGTGCAAGTCCTAAAATAGGCAAATAAATACCCTTCCCTTCTTTGGGGAAGCTGCTTTTCTTTTAACAAAATCACGGGGCAGAACTGTGCTTTATTAGCTTGGCGTTCATCTGCCAGAAGACAACACAGGTGAGTTCCGAAAGGAAAAATAATTCAGAAAAGACAGTGACAATGGATGTGAGAACAGGAAGAATCAAGGGTCGCCATCTCTCAGACATTGTATTGATAATACTACTTTTGGATGCTATGGAAATGTCACCGCATCATGTTAATTTCTCCAGAACGCATAAAATTAATGTCCCAGAGCTACAGACCATTCCTGACTTCCTGCTTTCTCTTCAAGTACTTCGTTCAATAATTAAAATCTATTATATTCCTAAAGCAAACCACTTAGTAACACCTCAGCAGACATCAGGGAAGAGAGAAATGGAATTTTGATAGTAGGTCTCCTACTAAATTGAAATGAAATCAGCTTAATGCTAATTATTTTTCACATTCAGTTTCTATATTTACCAAATGGCCTAACTTTTGAAGTACCAGCTGAATTAACCATTAACTTTCCCTAGCTATCAACACTCAACTAACCCTTCAAGCCCTATTTCACCCCCCATCAGCTGTTTAAATTCCCTTACTCCAGCCCAATCACTCCCTTCTCTACTTCTATGTGTACTTTTGCTCATATAATTAGCATTTAATATATATATTTAATCGGAGAAGGCAATGGCAACCCACTCCAGTACTCTTGCCTGGAAAATCCCATGGACAGAGGAGCCTGGTAGGCTGCAGTCCATGGGGTCGCTAAGAGTCAGACACGACTGAGCGACTTCACTTTCACTTTTCACTTTCATGCATTGGAGAAGGAAATGGCAACCCACTCCAGTGTTCTTGCTGGAGAATCCCAGGGACAGAGGAGCCTAGTGGGCTGCTGTCTATGGGGTCGCACAGAGTCAGATACGACTGAAGCGACTTAGCAGCAGCATATATATTTAATGCATTAAGTGTGTATCATACATGTGCCAGGCAATGATAGGAATCGAAAACAAAATGATTACTAGTAATAGCTGAATTCACTGAATGCATACTAAGAGCAGATATTGTCCTAAGTGCTTTTGTGTATTGAAATTATTTAGACCTTGCAAATATGACCAATTCTACAGATGAAGCAAACTGATTCACTTAATAACTTACTCAGGATGACTCAGATTATAAGTGATGGAACCAGAATTTAGACCCAGACAGCCTGGCTCTACAGCCCTGGAAATTAATCACTACAACTGCCTCTCCAAGTTCACATTTCAGGGCCTCAGAATTGAAAGACCCACATGGAATCAGAAGATGACACAGAAGTGTCATATGATTGAACATATCAAGGAAGGGGGACCAATACAGACTGGGAAAGTGTAGGAGGAATGTGTCAGGAAGGGCCAGAGGGCAGTGATATTCCAAGCATTTTTAATAGTTTAGTAACTGACACTACACCTAGATCTAAATTTCTCCCAGGGCTGAGTAGAGTTGTGTGCCATGCTAAAGTGCTTCAGTCATGTCCGACTCTTTGTGACCCCCTGGACTATAGCCCGCCAGGCTCCTCTGTCCATGGCATTCTCCAAGCAAGAATACTAGAGTGGGTAGCCATGTCCTCCTCCAGGAGATCTTCCCAACCCGGGATTGAACCCACATCTCTTACATCTCCTGCACTGACAGGCAGGTTCTTTACCACTAGCGCCACCTGGAAAGCCCACAGTTGTGTGATATCCTAAAAAATAATTTTGCCTGGGCACATAAGGAGTGGTAAACCAGTCCTCCAGGGCAGAAATGGCTACAGTGGAAAGGGCAGTGGGGACCACTGATCTGTATTTGCAGATTTCCTTTGCCAATTTCTATGGGGTGAATACTCTCACCATAGCAGATTTCAAGCTACCAACCAGACATCACTGAACTCATTTGGGATGAGATGGGTACTTTGGATGTCAAGTGCCGATTTGCGCTGGCACCAGCACACCCACTGTGTGAGTACCAGAAGCTGAGGGAGCCAAGAGTTCAGTGGGTACGGAAATACCACCCCTGAGGGAGAGAGGCTGAGGGCACTTAGGAGGGAGGGAACACCTGCTCGATCTCTAGAAGGCTGCAGCAGCCAGGACGGTACGGAAGTATTAAGGCCCCCACAGTAAACCAGGGGACAGGGATATAAACCACAGAACAAGGCAAGGAGCCCAGAGGAAAATAGTAGCACCCGAAGACAGACTCAAGTTGAACACTAAGCCCAGTCAGAAGAGGAAACACCTGAGTTCAGGTAGGCACAGCCTTCAGGCAACATCCAACCAGGTCTTGAAGTCAAAGTACAAAATCCAGAGTGCCTTCTCTGCCAGCTCCCCTTCTAACACATCCAAGTTCCTCCCAGTGCCTCCTTGAGGCTCTCAGAGAAGGACCCCGTGTTGACCTCCACTGCAAGGCTTTCCACAGCACACTGTAATTATCCATGTAGATGCCTCCCACTCGGCTGGGAGCCCCTGCAGGCAAATAGCATATGATGTTGGCAAATCGATAGGCCAAATCTGGCCCACCACCTGCTTTTATAGGGTAGAGAAGCCAAGAATGGTCTTCGCATCTTTAAATGGATGGGAGAAAAAAATCAAAAGAAAAATAATATAATACATGTAAATTATGTGAAATGCCAATTCAGTATCCATAAACAAAGTTTTATTGTAACACAGCCATGTCCTTCATTAACGTATTTCACACTACCATATGGCCCATAAAACCTAAAATGCTTACTCTCTGGTCCTTCACAGAAAAGTTTGCCAACTCTCAGCATGCCATGAGAAAGGAAACATTGAATCGATGCTTGATTAATGATTATCTGACCCTAGATGCATCCCCAGCCATTTTTTTAATCTCATAACTATCCAGACTTTCCTAGTTGGAGGACTCTGCTCACCCAGCAACCAGCTTTGTTTTCCAGCTTCCCCAAGCACTCTGCTACTAGTGAGAACCCAAATGAATCTTCCCAGATCAGCTGGTTCCAATCTGTCTGTATAAGGATTTCCAAATATGTACTTCTGTGGAATTTGACTAGGAGTTCTATTTTCCAAAAAATATATATATATATTCCACAACTAAATTAGCTTAATAAATGTTGAGCTACAAACCGGTGCTGTGACAACCTAGAGGGTTGGCATGGAGTGGAAGGTGGGAGGGAGGTTCAAGAGGGAGGAGACATGTGTATATACCTGTGGCTGATTCATATTGACGTATGGCAGAAACCAGTGTAACAGAGTAAAGCAGTTATCCCCCCAAGTGGCGTTAGTGGTAAAGAATTCGCCTGCCAATACAGGAGACATGAGGCATGGGTTTGATCCCTGGGTTTGGAAGATCTCCTGCAGAAGGAAACGGCAACCCACTCCAGTATTCTTGGATGAAAAATACCATGGACAGAGAAGCCTGGTGGGCTACATACAGTTCACAAGGTCGCAAAGAGTCAAACACGGATAAGCACACATACTCCCAAAAATAAATATAAAAATAAATAAATGTTGAGCTAAACATGCTTCTTCAGCACAGAATTCCACACAGCCTTTAATATACTGATGTCCCCTGTGAAACTCCAAGCAACATTTCCCAAACATTTGCCCTTTGAAATCTTTTTGTTGGCAACTGTTACTCAGAGTCCACTCTGGGAATCCAATTCTAAAGGAAGTAGAGATCTGACAAATATATTGTCATCAAGGCCACATGGAGAGCTCATTGTTTTTTATGGTATATCCCTAGAAACTGACACACTTCTGTTTTTAATATTTATTTATTTACTGCCACACTGGATCTTAGTCACAGCACACAGGATCTCTGATATTCAATCAATTGCAGCATGTGGGATCTTTATTTGCAGCATGCAAACTCTTAGTTGTGGCATGGGGGATCTAGTTCCCTGACCAGGGATCCAACCTGAGCCCCCTGCATGGGCAGCACAGTCTTAGCCACTCCACCACCAGGAAAGTCCTGCAAACTCACAGTCCCAACCCAAGTTATTTGGCTTAGCCATGACCACCACTCCCTGTCCTTGGCTGTGGGTAGCATAAACTACGTGGCAGCCACAGCCCACATCACCCTGAAGAGAGGTCACTGCTCCACTGCCCCAAGATCCTGCCACGATTGTCACCTGCAATGCTAACTCCCTCCACTTATGTTAGAAGGTGCTAATATCACCTTCTCGGCAAGTCAGTTCACTTCAGTCACACAGTCGTGTCCAACTCTTTGCAACCCCATGGACTGCAGCATGCCAGGCTTCCCTGTCCATCACCAACTCCTGGAGCTTACTCAAACTCATGTTCGTTGAGTCAGTGATGCCATCCAACCATCTCATCCTCTGTCATCCCCTTCTCCCGCCTTCAATCTTTCCCAGCATCAGGGTCTTTTCAAATAAGTCAGTTCTTCACATCAGGTGGCCAAAGTATTGAAGTTTCCGCTTCAGCATCAGTCTTTCCAATGAATATTCAGGACCTGATTTCTTTTAGGATGGACTGGTTGGATCTCCTTGCAGTCCCAGGGACTCTCAAGAGTCTTCTCCAATACCACAGTTCAAAAGCATAAATTCTTTTGTGTATGGTGTTAGAAAGTGTTCTAGTTTCATTCTTTTACAAGTGGTTGACCAGTTTTCCCAGCACCACTTGTTAAAGAGATTGTCTTTTCTCCATTGTATATTCTTGCCTCCTTTGTCAAAGATAAGGTGTCCATAGGTGTATGGATTGATCTCTGGGCTTTCTATTTTGTTCCATTGATCTCTATTTCTGTCTTTGTGCCAGTACCATACTGTCTTGATGACTCTGGCTTTGTAGTAGAGCCTGAAGTCAGGCAGGTTGATTCCTGCAGTTCCATTCCTCTTTCTCAAGAACGCTTTGCCTATTTGAGTTTTTTTTAATTTCCATATAAATTTTAAAATTATTTGTTCTAGCTCTGTGAAAAATACCATTGGTAGTTTGATAGGGATTGCATTGAATCTATAGATTGCTTTGGATAGTATACTCATTTTCATTATATTGGTTCTTCCAATCCATGAACACGGTATATTTCTCCATCTATTAGTGTCCTCTTTGATTTCTTTCACCAGTGTTTTATAGTTTTCTATATATAGGTTTTTAGTTTCTTTAGGTAGATATATTCCTAAGTATTTTATTCTTTTCATTGCAATGGTGAATGGAATTGTTTCCTTAATTTCTCTTTCTATTTTCTCATTATTAGTGTATAGGAATGCAAGACACAAAAATAAACTCAAAATGGATTAAAGATCTAAATGTACGACCAGAAACTATAAAACTCCTAGAGGAGAACATAGGCAAAACACTCTCCAACATAAATCACCGCAGGATCCTCTATGACCCACCTCCCAGAATATTGGAAATAAAAGCAAAAGTAAACAAATGGGACCTATAAAATTAAAAGCTTCTGCACAACAAAGGAAACTCTAAGCAAGGTGAAAAGACAGCCTTCAGAATGGGAGAAAATAATAGCAAATGAAGCAACTGACAAATAATTAATCTCAAAACTATACAAGCAACTCCTGCAGCTCAATTCCAGAAAAATAAATGACCCAATCAAAAACTGGGCCAAAGAACTAAATAGACATTTCTCCAAAGAAGACATAGAGATGGCTAACAAACACATGAAAAGATGCTCAACATCACTCATTACCAGGGAAATGCAAATCAAAACCACAATGAGGTACCATTTCACGCCAGTCAGAATGGCTGCTATCCAAAAGTCTACAAGAAATAAATCCTGGAGAGGGTGTGGAGAAAAGGAACCCTCTTACACTGTTGGTGGGAATGCAAACTAGTAAAGCCACTATGGAGAACAGTGTGGAGATTCCTTAAAAAAAAAAAAAACTGGAAATAGAACTGCCTTATGATCCAGCAATCCCACCGCTGGGCATACACACCAAGGAAACCAGAACTGAAAGAGACACGTGTACCCCAATGTTCATCACAGCACTGTCTATAATAGCCAGGACATGGAAGCAACCTAGATGTCCATCAGCAGACGAATGGATAAGAAAGCTGTGGTGCATATACACAATGGAGTATTACTCAGCCATTGAAAAGAATACATTTGAATCAGTTCTAATGAGGTGGATGAAACTGGAGCCTATTATACAGAGTAAAGTAAGCCAGAAATAAAAATACCAATACAGTATACTAACGCATATATATGGAATTTAGAAAGATGGTAACGATAACCCTGTATGCAAGACAGCAAAAGAGACTCAGATGTACAGAACAGTGTCTTGGACTCTGTGGGAGAGGGAGAGGGTGGGATGATTTGAGAGAATGGTATTGAAACATGTATAATATCATATATGAAACCAATCGCCAGTCCAGATTCAATGCATGATACAGGATGCTTGGGGCTGGTGCACTGGGATGACCCAGAAGGATGGTATGGGGAGAATGGTGGGAGGGGGATTCAGGATGGGGAACACATGTACACCCGTAGCAGATTCATGTTGTTGTATGGCAAAACCAATACAATAATTGTAAGGTAATTAGCCTCCAATTAAAATAAATAAATTTATATTAAAAAAATAAAAAATAAAGGCTTGTTATAGAATGAACACACACACAAAAAAAACATAAATTCTTCAGTGCTCAGCTTTCTTTATAGTCTAACTCTCACATGCATACATGATTACTGGAAAAACCATAGCTTTGACTAGATGGACCTTTGTTGGCAAAGTAATGTCTCTACTTTTTAATATGCTGTCTAGGTTGGTCATAACTCTTCTTCCAAGGAGCAAGCATCTTTTAATTTCATGGCTGCAATCACCATCTGCAGTGATTTTGGAACCCAAAAAAATAAAGTCTGTCACTGTTTCCATTCTCGGCAAGGCTACCCTATATAAAATTACAATCTCTCCCCACCCAAGATTCTGGGTTTTTCCTTAACCTAACTATTTTTCCCCTAACACTTATTTCCTTCTAACAAGTTATGTAATTTACTTCTTTACTGTGTAAGTTCCATGAAGCAGAGACTTTTTATCTGTCCCCAGTGTGTTCCAAGCACCTAGAGGAGTGCCTGACATATCACAGATACTCAATAACTATTTGTTGAAGGACTAACTGAGTGAATAAATGGTTATAGCCTCTGATTCCCCCTCTGATTTTGTACCCACGATCTAGGAAATAACAAGGGAGGGGCCAGATTGTGCAATGGTAAGATTTGCTTTCACTCTGAGATGGTGAAACATTACAAGGTTTTGACTACAGGAGGGAGATAATCTGACAGCATCTTTAGCCCAAGATGCTGGGAAGTGATTCCAGTAATTCAGATAAGAGATGATGGTGGCTTAGATCAGGAAGGAGTGGAAGTGATGAGAAGTGGTGAGAGTCTATTATAACTTAAAGGAACAGGCAGCTGAATTTGTTGTCAAGGAAGATGTAGTGTAAGGCGGGGTGGGGGAAGAGTTAAGGATTACTCCAAAATTTTTGGCCTAAGCAACTGGAAAGATAGAATTGCCAAAAACAGAGATGAAAAAAAAAAAACTGCAGGTGAAGTAAATTTGGAGGAAGCAAGGGCAGGCTCCTACTGTACTCAGAATAAACCCAAATGCATAACCACAGCCTCCAGGTCCCTGCATGATCTGGCTTCTACCCACCTGTCCAACTTCATCTCACGCCAACCACACCCCTGTCTTCCATCTTTCACAGTGCTCCAGGCACACCAGCCTCCTCACCGCCTTGAAGAAGCCAAGCTGTCTGCCACTTGAGGATCTCTTTGTACGCTGTTCTCTCTGCCTAAAACACAACCCCACTCTCCATCACAACCCACCTTCCTGCTTTAACCTTTCAGGTCTCAACTCACACGTCCCCTCCTCAGGTGGGAACTCTTGCCTGACTTCCCAATCAAGAGTTTATTTCCTCTGCAGCACCTACACATCTGTCCATCTTTTTTTTTTTTTTTTAACCTAGATGGTGATTGCAGCCATGAAATTAAAAGACGCTTACTCCTTGGAAGGAAAGTTATGACCAACCTAGACAGCATACAGTGGAGAATGAAAAAAGTTGGCTTAAAGCTCAACATTCAGAAAATGAAGATCATGGCATCTGGTCCCATCACTTCATGGGAAATAGATGGGAAAACAGTGGAAACAGTGTCAGACTTTATTTTTCTGGGCTCCAAAATCACTACAGATGGTGACTGCAGTCATGAAATTAAAAGACGCTTACTCCTTGGAAGGAAAGTTATGACCAACCTAGATAGAATATTCAAAAGCAGAGACATTACTTTGCAAACAAAGGTTCGTCTAGTCAAGGCTATGGTTTTTCCTGTGGTCATGTATGGATGTGAGAGTTGGACTGTGAAGAAGGCTGAGCGCCGAAGAATTGATGCTTTTGAACTGTGGTGTTGGAGAAGACTCTTGAGAGTCCCTTGGACTGCAAGGAGATCCAACCAGTCCATTCTGAAGGAGATCAGCCCTGGGATTTCTTTGGAAGGAATGATGCTGTAGCTGAAGCTCCAATACTTTGGCCACCTCATGCGAAGAGTTGACTCATTGGAAAAGACTCTGATGCTGGGAGGGATTGGGGGCAGGAGGAGAAGGGGACGACAGAGGATGAGATGGCTGGATGGCATCACTGACTCGATGGACGTGAGTCTGAGTGAACTGCGGGAGTTGGTGATGGACAGGGAGGCCTGGTGTGCTGCGATTCATGGGGTCGCAAAGAGTCAGACACAACTGAGAGACTGATCTGATCTGATCTGAGACAGCATATTAAAAAGCAGCGACATTACTTTGCCAACAAAGGTCCGTCTAGTCAAGGCTGTGGTTTTCCCAGTGGTCATGTATGGATGTGAGAGTTGGACTATAAAGAAAGCTGAGCACTGAAGAATTGATGCTTTTGAACTGTGGTGTTGGAGAAGATTCTTGAGAGTCCCTTGGACTGCAAGGAGATCCAACCAGTCCATCCTAAAGGAGATCAGTCCTGGGTGTTCATTGGAAGGTCTGATGTTGAAGCTGAAACTCCAATACTTTGGCCACCTCATGCGAAGAGTTGACTCATTGGAAAAGACCCTGATGCTGGGAAATATGGAGGGCAGGAGAAGGGGACAACAGAGGATGAGATGGTTGGATGTCATCACCAACTCGATGGACATGGGTTTGGGTAAACTCCAGGAGTTGGTGATGAACAGGCAGGCCCAGCGTGCTGTGTTTCATGGGGTTGCAAAGAGTTGGACACAACTGAGTGACTGAACTGAACACTTTTATTTTCCTTTTTTCCTCCTCACATACAGAACTTTTCCACACACTAAATTTCTTGCAGCTATAAAGTCATTTGATATTGATCAGGTACCATTTTATCCCCTAAAACTTTGCTGACATCAAAATATGACAGTTAACCAGTGTTAAATCTATAAAATATTTACATAGCACAGCACGTTCAAGCTTTAGACACTTGGCAATTAAACCACATAAAAACTGGACAAGACCCCCAACCTACATGTTCAGAATCAGGTGTTCACAGTCCCTATCTGGTGTCTGTACATGGTTCAAAAGGCAGCAGAGGCAACAGGCAGTTACTTAGAAAGACATGGACCACTATTATCTGGAAGCACATTATGTTATCCCAGTGTCATGTACCACTCCATGTTTCTCCAAGATGGTCTCATAATTCTGGGATGGCAGGTCCCGCTGATACAAAATGAAGACAGACAACACAACGTTTACTCTGTGGAGACATCCTAACTCCTACTATGCATGTGTGGTGATCTTGAATGCAACTCGTCCTAAAAACTTGTCACGGTCATTCTGGGTTTTTAGGTTGGGTGATCCATCAATCTTGCACTCAACCATTACTTCTTCTACGTCACCATCACTACCAAAGCTGAGCTGGACGGCAACTAGTGGCTGCAGGTAGCTCCCATACAGTTTTTTTTCCATAATATGGAAAATATTTTAAATCTATCATTCCTTTGAGAGAATAAGTGGATAGAACTCCAGTGCTTTCACTCTTTCCAATACAGTCTATCCTTGGTTCTCCTTGAGGCTTTAATCCAATTTTTCTGTTCGTTTTCACAAGAATACAAGGGTTTCTTGCTTGGTAGCCATACGTGGGATCATCCACACCACTGCATGCTTCAAGTAAGGCAAGAGGAAACTGACACGCAGTGTATTCTAGACCCTTCTGCTCAAAAATTTCCGCTGGTACAATCTGTGAGATTCTTCTATTCTTCTAAGCCATATGGCTTTAGAAATTTCTTAAGGTCATCAATGTACCCTTGATAGGATTCTGAATCAGACAGGCTGAATGAAAAGTCCAACACCGACAATGGTTTTGGAAAAACCATTTCAGTCCTGGACTAGGAACCTGGTCACAATATTTTGGAACCTCAATGTTCAGAGTCTGAAGCATGGCCCACATTGTGAATGAAAAGAGTGCAGCCAGGAACCCATAAAAGACTAGGCAGAAGAGCAAGATCAAACCTCAGCTCTTGGCGGTGCACCCCAGGAACTCTCCGGTGGTCCGGTTGTAGATAAAGAGCTTCCACTCGGCCAGGCTCTGGTTGACGTCCTCATGCTGTGTGTGCCGACTGCTAGGGGAGCGGCGGCCGCGGGGTTGGAAGCGGCGAGGAGCGCGGAGGCGCGTTGCGGCTCGAGCGGCGCCGCCCGGCGACGGGAACGGAACACTCGCTGCAATGAGAGCTCAAGCTGTCGGCGCTGCGCCGCGCCGGGCCGCCGCTCCGATGGTGGGAGCCTGACGTCTCCCATCTTCTTTCTTTATTTAATTTGACTACATCTTGTCTTCTCCACCAGCTTATGAGGTCCACGGCAGCAAGGACATGACTGTCTTTGGTCACAACTGCATACCAAGTGCCTGGCATATAATAAGAACTCAGTAAATGTTTATCAACTGGTTGGTTTGAAAAATAGTGTCCCTGTCTGGAGGGATCTAAGCTAAGCAGGCATTTGTCACTGAGGAAAATATAAAAAGCAAATGTTGCCAGGTGATTGAAAGAGAAGAATCATTCATTCATCACCTTCATTTCAGTTCAGTTCAGTTCAGTCGATCAGTCGTGTCCGACTCTGCAACCCCATGAATCGCAGCACGCCAGGCCTCCCTGTCCATCACCAACTCCCGGAATTCACCCAAACCCATGTCCATCGAGTCGGTGATGCCATCCGACCATCTCATCCTCTGTCGTCCCCTTCTCCTCCTGCCCTCCATATTTCCCAACATCAGGGTCTTTTCCAATGAGTCAACTCTTCTCATGAGGTGGCCAAAGTATTGGAGTTTCAGCTTCAACATCAGACCTTCCAGTGAACCCCCAGGACTGATCTCCTTTAGGATGGACTGGTTGGATCTCCTTGCAGTCCAAGGGACTCTCAAGAGTCTTCTCCAACATCACAGTTCAAAAGCATCAATTCTTTGGTGCTCAGCTTTCTTTATAGTGCAACTCTAGCATCCATACATGACCACTGGAAAAACCATAGCCTTGACTAGATGGACCTTTATTGGCAAAGTAATGTCTCTGCTTTTTAATATGCTGTCTAGGTTGGTCATAACTTTCCTTCCAAGGAGTAAGCGTCTTTTAATTTCATGGCTGCAGTCACCATCTGCAGTGATTTTGGAACCCAGAAAAATAAAGTCAGCCACTGTTCCCACTGTTTCCCCATCTATTTGCCATGAAGTGATGGGACCAGATGCCATGATCTTCGTTTTCTGAATGTTGAGCTTTAAGCCAACTTTTTCACTCTCCTCTTTCAAGCTTATCAAGAGGCTCTTTAGTTTTTCTTCACTTTCTGCCATAAGGGTGGTGACATCTGCATATCTGAGGTTATTGATATTTCTCCCGGCAATCTTGATTCCAGCTTCCTTCATCACCTTAGCCACTATTTACTGAGCATCTACCATTGATGGAATAAGCCCTTTGTACTCTTCAAGAGAAACCACAGTCGTGTTCCCTCTCAGTGCTGATGAGCTTTTAATCCAGTATGGCTGACCCCAAGGTGCCCTGAGCCTCCTGCTCTCTGCTTTGACCACTTTATATAGGGTAACTGGTACTTCACAGGTACAGCAGCATTTAAATTAACTTGCCTGGTGTTTTAATTTAGAAAGTTTGGTGGGGAGCATATTCTGATAATAATGCTAATACATTATGGCTTACTAAATGTGGGACACTGGTGAGAAAAATAATTACCATCCACACTTCTATTACCCAGGGAAAATTAGCAGGTCCTCCCTCCCCCTCAAGTCTTCATTGTTTCTTTTTTTCCTTTATTGTCAGTATTACTCAAAAGGCTCACAAGAGCACATGTCCAGAATTACTGGATAAAGTAGGATATTTGGGTGGGAAATTTTTGGATTGGTGAGAAAAATGATATTAGAGAAAGAATAATGGAAAAGCTGTGGGGGACACAAATTGCTTATTTGTTAGAGATACACACGGACATTCTATGAGTCCAGAAAAAAATGAAGGAGAAGAATGGCAAAAAGTTTACAATTGGTGCAGTTTTATGTCAGGTACATGAGCGTTCAATATAATATTCTCTTTATTTTTTAGTATGTTTGAAATTTGAATTTTTCCATAATAAACATTTTTTTTCAAGTCTATTGTAGTAATCTGGGAAAACCTAGACATGGGTGGTAGCAGAGAAAATAGAAAAGAAAAGAAAAGATTGATTAATTCAATACATTTGACTTTGATAACAGATTTGATACAACAATTTCAGCTGAGGGAAGAAGCATAACTGACTCATTTCTATAGCCTTGGAAATAGAACAATGTCATTAAAGAGAATCTGTCTATAGATTCCTGAACTTTAAACAATGTACCTCATTGGCCTGTATGTATGGAAATTAATAAACTATGTAAGTTAAAAAAAAAAGAAGGGTATTTGGGGGATTCTAATTATTCAGATATGTGCTAGGAAAAGAGGGAACTAAAGTCCTCCTTACTCATAACTGATGGGAATTAATTGGGAATGAATTGAAGATAGAGTATTAAAAGCTTCAGAGTTTGGACTTGCTTCCAGTTCACTTGCTCAAATCAGTTTCTACGCCTTACCTCTGTCTCCCCATCAGAAATGCCAATGAGCCTGGCAGTACCTCACACTATAGCAATTCAGCAAATACTGCCCTGAAATCAAGAGTAAATGTAGTACCTCCCAGAACAATGAAACAGATTCACAAGCCGTATTTGGTCATCCTTCCCATAAGATGGGAAACTGTTTGAAATACGAATCATCCCATACAGGACACCTACTCTGACCTAGCTACAGTGCTGGACACTTTCCATAACTTACTGAATCTTCACAATGGCCCTAGAGGCAAGTAGTGGCTTCACATGGCAGAGGAAGACATTGAAGCTCAGCCAGGTAAGTGAATGTCCAGGGTCCCACTTGACAAGTGCCTGGATCAAGCTAGAATTCATCTCTCTCTGGCTCCAAGGCCTTGTTGAGCTATACTGATAGACTTTGCCTTGACTGTGAACCGTGGGGATACAAGGAGGACTTTCCCTGTGTTGGATTTAAAACTGCTCATGAACCCACAGTGCTGAGTACAGACTATTAAAGGGAACTAGGGAAAACATCAAATTAATTGAGATCATCACGGGGTGAGATTCCTACTTAATAGACTAACCACACTGGGGACCCGGCCTCAATACAGCCAGAATTGCAAACCACTGTCTTGTCTCATTCAGGGAATGCATTTGGACGTCTAGCTCCCTGCTACCACCTTTGATGACAGTGTGTTCAATAATCCACACTTGGGTAAGGGACTGGGCCACTGAGAGATGGGTGAGGCCCTTTTGGGAGCCCCAGGTCATGTCATGTTCCACTCTGACCTCAGTTCCAGAGGGAGAGGTCAGAGGCTGGATATGGGAACAGGATAGACCCCACAAACACACAAGCTTGTTTTGCCCCCAGAACAGAAGTGCACTGTGTTCCCTAGAAATGCTATGGGTGGGAGGGAAGTGAGGGCCAAAGAGTCAGGAGCTGCATCTGCTGACTAAGGGGAGTTTTCCAACTAAAACAATTAAGCAAGGACACGGGTGCCCTGAGAAGATTTTCCTATTTCCCGTCTTGCTGGGACCTCAGGCTTCCTTCGGCTTACACACTTTGCCTCCTCTTTGAACACTGAGTGAGGTATGTTGCTTTCCTTTCCAATGCAGGACAGGTGACCTCAGGTTTAGTGAGAGCCTCATCACGTGAAATACTCAGAAGAGGCTGGATGAACACCTGACGGGGACAGCAGGGACTTGGTTCAGATCTGACACGGGGTATTCATTCAACCTCTCGTGTTCAAATGCACCAACTGTTTAGCTGAACTAGTGCACGAAGCAGGCCTGATCCCTTCGTGGAATTGACAGGTCAGGGGAGAAGACAGGCATGAGAACAAAGGCAGAAAGAAACGTGTAATTACCAACTGTGGTGGTGCCATGAGTCCAAGAAGAGGGGGTATGAAGAATAACAACATGAGAATAAAGAACTTCAAGGAGGGTTCAGCTTGTGTTTTAAACAGTCATTGAACCAGTTGGAGGCCATTTGGAAGCCATCTCATGGACCTTGGGGAAGGGTGCTATGCCTTGAACCAGGTGCTGGTGGTAGAAGTAGGGTAAAGCGATCCTATTGGATGCTTTTTTTTTTTTTTTTTTGCCACATATTCAGATAAAAGAATGCTGTGTAGAAATGAAAGTGGATAAACATGAGATTCACATGGATGAATCTCACAAAATAACAATGAAAAGTGAAACAAAATGCAACTTGCAGTGGGATCTTAGTTCCCAGACCAGGGATTAAGCCGGTGGCCCCTGCAGCGGCAGTGTAGGGTCCTAATCACTGACCACCACGGAAGTCCCTGGATGCATATTTTGGGCACAGAATTGCCAGGACTTGGTGGGACTGGAGAGGTGAGGGCTGGGAGGAAAGGTGAGGAAATGGAGATGACACCCAAGTTTGGGACTGGCTAAGAGCATCTGAAACTGTATGTTTAGAATACTGTAAGATTTCCAGGTGATGGGGCTTCAAAATGCACACTAATAGGCAAGAAGTGGGGCCAGCTATCTCTTGGAGAAACACAGAGCCACCAGGGACTAGAGGCCTTGCTACCTAAAATACCTTTCTGCTGTTGGGGCTGAAAGGAGAAGCAAGTGAGGTTTTACCCAGGTGACCCAACCTTCTTTCTGTTCTCCCCCTTCCAGGATCCCAGGATTCCTACACTACCTCCAGCCAGTACGTCATTTGGGAGATAAACATAAAACAGTTCTACAATCAGTAAGAAAAACATAGACGACCCAATGGAAAATGGGCAAGAGATGTGAACAGGCCTTTCACAATAAAAGGATATCCAAGTTGCCAATAAACATGTGAAAAGGTGCTCAACTGCATTAGTTATTAGAGAAACATAGAATAAAACTATGATGAACCTACCCACCAAACAGCTAAGATGAAAAAAGCTAATGATACCAGTTGCTGGCAAAGATCCAGAGCAGCAAACTCTCTTCTATATTATGAATGGGAATTTAAATTGACACAACTACTTTGGAAAAAGTGTTTGACAGCATCTACTAAAGCTGAATATATATATACCTCACAACCCAGCAATCCACTCCTGTGCATTCATCCAATGATATATATATGTATTTGTGTCAGAAGATACATATGAGGATGTTTTGAGGGGCACTATTCATAACAAAAACTGGGGGAAATTCAAGTGTACATCCACAAGAGAATGGACTAGTTGTAACATATTCAGATAAAAGAATGCTGTGTAGAAATCAAAGTGGCTAACCAACACTGCATGTAAGAGCATGGATGAATCTCACAAAATAAACGTTGAAAAGTGAAAAAAAATGCAAAATTTTCTATGGTTCAACTTACATGAAGTTCAAAAACTGGCAAAACTGGTGATAAAAGCCAGGAGAGTAGAAGCCTTTGGAGAGGGGGTGATGTGATTAAGACCAGATATGAGGATGTTTCTCTGATGCTGGTAATGTTCTTTTTCTTAATCTGGGTGTCTGCTACATGGGCGAGTCCATTTCATTAAAACCATTAACCTGTGCCTTGTGGTTTGTCTACATTGAAACTTATTTATGCTATACATCAATAACATATACTCTAAAAACATCTTTTGGGAGAGTGTTGGCCTATGGCAGGCCGGGGCAATACAGCTACAATAAATAACCAAAAGCATAGTCGAGGATAACCAAGGTCATAGCCGATCAGTGCCAAGCACCAACTTAAAAGAATGAGCGTGAAAAATACTATTAATAGATTGTAAAACCCCTTTAAAATGTTTATTTTCTGAGCCTTGAGGTACTGTTATCACAGCATTTGGCTGCCAACTTAGGTTTTGTCTATATGATTTGGCTGTATTTTGGAAGTTTACAAAGGCATTGTTGCATCCTTTCCAAGGCAGGCTTTTGTACACGTATACATGTACACACCCATCTACCCACAAGGATATATACTGTACACAATGTAGCTTGTGACTATAAAACAATGAGAATGATTCCCATAACCACCCACGAAATGAGTCTGATTATTTTATCATCACACCTGCCCTATGTGTGCACGCTCCCTGCCACTGACTGCTCATTCAAGAAATCCAAAAACGATTTGAGAAGCTGGCCTGGTCATCAAAAACCTGTGCTATGAAATGAAAAAAAAACACATTCTCTGGGGCCCACAATTTATCTATGTGCCCCTGGCCAAGTGATTCAACCTCTTAGACTCTGTTTTGGCTCATATAAAATGGAGGAAATTCTACATAAATTGTGAGACTGGAGCAAGAATTAAAGAAAATAATTTACAGGAAAGTGCCTGCTATGTATTAAGCCCTTAACAAATGTTAGACAGCTGCAGTAACCTAGCAGATAGTTTATCTTGCAATTCTACTCATTTAAAAGTAAATACATTAATAGTCTCTATTTTTTTCCACAGTTGAGTGAGAACAAAAGTTCAGGTCTTTTGAACTTGCTTTATAGACATTTTCAGAAAATGTTTAAAAATATGCCAACCCTGTCATTTCAGAAAGAAAAGCAGACACATACAGAGAAGAAGAGCATTGGAACCTTAAATTTGAAGTCATAGAACCGACACCATTTCAGGTACACACACTAACACTAAAAATAAACTGAACCACCAGTTAATGATCCAATGAAAAGAAGGCCCAGAATAAAAACCATAAAAGTAAATTTATTCTAATTTCGTAATTTAATCAGATTTATTTCAGTAAAACTAAACTACCTCCAGTGACAATAAATAATTACTAAGAAAAAAATAACTTCAACTGCAACCGTCTAAATACAAATCCTTCATTTGGGGCTAACTAAATATATATTATGTCTTTAATTGTTTTTTCCTGACCTATATTTTTTTAACATAATTCCACTAACATTTTGACCACATTTGTGATTAGAAAATGAACTTACTTTACCTGAATACCAGGATATTAATGAAAGTGTGGGACATTTGTATAAAGGACATTAAAAATATAACCATAAAAGTTCCATTTCTAAATATTGAATGGACTACCTACAAGGATGCTGAAGTCACCCTGAACAACCAAACAGGAAGACAACAGTGAGCTAGAGTAGGGGGATGTGAAGCAAGTGCAAGGGCCCTGGGGTAAGTGAGAATATGTCACTTTGAGGAACAGAAAAAAGTTCATTAAGAATGGAGAGCCAAGTACCATGGGGAAGGTAATGGAGAATAATGCAAGGCTATTTTTATGAAGACTTTGGATCACATGCTAATGAGTTTATTTTTTATCCACGGGGAAGCTATTAGAGGATTTTAAGTAGAGAGAACTGCAATCAGATTTGTGTTTTTGAAAGATCACTCTGATAAATAAACTATGATACATCAGATAATGAAGTATTGGTGGTGGTGGTTTAATTGCTAAGTTGTGTCCGACTCTTGGCAACCCCATGGACTGTAGCCCGCCAGGCTCCTCTGTCCATAGAATTCTCCAGGCAAGAATACTGGACTGGGCTACTATTCCCATCTCCAGGAGATCTTCCCAACCCTGGGACTGGACTTGGGTCTCCTGCATTGAAGGTGGATTCTTTATGAACTGAGCCACCAGGGAAGTCCAATGAAGTATTATTCCGTGCTAAAAAGAAATGAGCAGTCAAGCCATGAAAAGATATGGAGGAAAATTAAAGGCATATTTCTAAGGAAAAGAAACCAATTTGAAAAAGCTACATACCGTATGATTCCAACTATACTGACATTCTGGAAAAGGCAAAACTATGGAGACAGTAAAAAGGAAAGATCAGTAGTTACCATGGGTTAGAGGAGAAAAAGGAACGAACAGGCAGAGCACAGGGGCTATTTCAGGCAGTGAAACTACTTTGTGTGCTGCTGTGATGGTGAACACATGTCATTATAGATTTGTCCAAACCCACAGAATATACAAGAGTGAAGCCTACGGGTAAACTGTGGACTTCAGCAATAATGTGTCAACATAGGTTCATCAGTTGTAACAAATGCACTCCTATGGGGCTGAACGTTGAGAGTGTAGGAGGCTGGCTGTGTGGGAGAGCAAGGGGAACTCTCTGTACTTTAGGTTCTATTTTGCTGTGAACCGAAGACTACTAAAAAGAAAATTAAGTCTATTTTTTTAAATCACTCTAGAGTACTATGTGGAGGATGGATGGGACAGGGACAACCCTGGAGAAAGGCAGCCCAGACAAGAGACTGTTGTTGCCCCTCACTAAGACAGGGAGCAGAAAACAGGAGTGAGTTTAGGGATTGGGGGACGGGCACAGTGAGTTTAGTTGTAGAGTCAGGGGAAGCGTGTAAAGTCTCAGTTTCCCAGAGCTGAAAGGCATCCATGCCTAATACTTTTTCCATTATAAGAATTAAGCCCCAAATAAAGGCCCCCAGTGTGCACCCCTGCAGCTCTGTAAACACACACATCGCAGCCAAGGCCAGCTCAAGCCATGCAGATGGTGGCTGGGCTCATGAACTCCAGAGCCAAACTCCCTGGTTTGAATCTCAGCTCTGCTACTTACCAGCTTGGACAGTTTATTTAACCTTTGTACTTCAGTTTCCTTACCTATGGGATAGTAGTACCTACCTCCTACGGTTGCTGTAGATTGAGACAGTACAAAATAGCAAGGAAAGTGATGAATTCATTAATGGCCTATGAGCCCTTGCTATCAATACAATGCCTATGCCATACTTTGAATAAAGTTTAGCTCATGTACCCACTCATCCATTCCATTGCTCATCATAACAGTAAGTATTGATGGAGTCCCCACTACTGGTACTCAAAGAGAAATCATATCCTAATTCTACTCCCAAGAAGCTTAGACTAACAGAGATTAAGACTTGCAAACTATATTTCAATCCCAATTTGAAGAACGACTTGAATTCATAAATGACAGCAAATGTTATAAGAATATATACATCACCACAAAAAAAAATTTTCAAATACTTTTAAAGTTCAAAGCCATGTATTTATCTTCCTTCATATTTATAGTTCTTCCTTTTTATATGGCTGTCTTTAAATGATATCTGTACTTAATGTATATGTATTGGGCTTGTGACTCAGTAAAGAATCCACCTGCAATGCGGGAGACCTGGGTTCTGTCCTGGGTTGGGAATATCCCTTGGAGAAGGGAAAGGCTACCCACTCCAGTATTCTGGCCTGGAGAGTTCCATGGACTGCATAGTCCATGGGGTCACAGAGTCGAACGTGACTGCACAACTTTCAGTTCACTTCACTTCAATATATATATTATGTGTGTGCACATACAAATATATCTAAGTACTTCCCCTTGATTTGCTTTTAAAAATCAAAGTATTTGAAGAATGAAAGACAGTGCTAGGGAACCAGGCATTATACAAAACCAACTGTGTATCCTGCCACATGAGCATGGTAGGATGCAAAGGTTAAGAGTACAGAATCTGTAGCAAGGCTTTCTGAGTTTAAATCCCAGCTCTCCCACTTGCTAGTTATGTCACCCTCTATGGATGAGACCTCTTTATGCCTCAGTTTCCCCTTCTGTAAAATGGGAATATAATAGTACCTCATACAATTGTTATGTGGCTGAAATGAATTAATAAACATGAAGCACTTAACAGTAAGAACTCTGAAAGTATGTTATTATCATGCAGAAATGTTACACGTGCTTATTTATTTGTAAGCCCAACTTAGCGTTCAAGTAACTCTGGAATATGCATCACTAACAAAGGGAAACACTAGATTTTACAAGCAATGAGTTGGTACAGGCACTTCTCATCAAGTAAGCACTGTTCAGTGCAGTTCAGTTCAGTCGCTCAGTCATGTCCAACTCTTTGCGACTCCATGAATTGCAGCACACCAGGCTTCCCTGTGCATCACCAACTCCCGGAGTTCACTCAAACTCACGTCCATCGAGTAGGCGTTAGGCCACCTTAACTGCAAGGTGTTGCCAGTCTCTAGTTCACAGCTTGAACCTGCCACCAGAGGGCGCCAACAATGGGTTTCTGACAAAGCTGTGCAAAAATGAAGGCAAGGAAAGGCAGAAACAGGTAGATTAACATTAAACTGACTTCCGGGCCTACTCCAGTCCCTCTGAGGCAGGATACTTTGTTTATATTTAAAAGTCCAGTTTCAGCCTCAAGAACCTTCTGGTTTAAATGACTGATGTTGGTTTGAGTTTTAAGCTACATAGCCCACACCTTTTTCTGAGTCACATTGCCATTCGACTTTCAAGACTTACTTCCTCTTAGATGGTGAGCTGGGCTCACAAACCTCCAGCGATGGCCCAGCCCATTCCCGACGGAGTTAGTGTGTTCCTGTTGTGCCTCCAGTGCACACGAAGATATTCTGATTGAATCACTGTCCATATTATTCCATATTACTCAGGTATATGTAAAAATATCTTTAAGTGTGGATGCTAAGTCACTTTAGTTATGTCTGACCCTTTGTGACCTCATGGACTATAACCCACCAGGCTCTTCTGTCCATGGGATTCTCCAGGCAAGAATACTGCAATGGGTTGCCATGCCCTCCTCCAGGAAGTGTGCGTCTTACTTGTACCTAATGATTGCATGTTCTGGTGAGTCACTTTTTAAATCTACACCTTCACTGTAACACTGTAGTTCTCCATTTATAGCCTGCTTCGTAAAAAATTATCTTTGTCATTTCCCAGTCTCTATTTTTAATTTATCCATTTAAAACCTATTTCAAAAAAAAAAAATAGATGCATTCTTATATTTAAATTGTATTCAATTGTACATAGCAGTATTTTAATCTTTTTGGCAGCTGTAGTAACATTTTAGATCCATTTGTTATCTTTTATTATCCACACAGCATCATTTGCCATTTTTAAAAGTTAACTACTATTCAATCACACACTGAATTACTTGCATTGTTCAGGAAATCATTGGAGGAAATTGTAACTGTTAAACACCTGAACAGAACAGAAACTTGGATGTTATAGTTGCACAAAACGTGTTCTAGTTCACTCTTTGTGAGATTTCAAGTTTTTATGGGTTTTGAGGCCGATGGTATCTGGCCCCATTTCCTCTCTGGCTTGTCTCCTACTTCGCTCTTCCCTGTTCTTCCTACCCTGGCCTCCACATCAGTCCTTGAATATCCTGGCCCAACCATCATCTTGAAACTTGAGCACTAGCTGAAGGCTCTTCCTTTTTTGCTCTTTCCCCGGATATTACTTCCTTACCTCAAATAGCTCCCTTCACTGAGTTCTCCCCTGATCACCCTCTATGATATGAAACATCATCAGTGTCCTTCACCCCCAACCCCCGCTATTTTTTTCCCATGGCATCTGTCACTTCTATCTTACGGTGTTATTTTCTTCACTTTTTACGTATTGTCTGTCTCCCCTTCCTGGAATGTAAGCTCCACAAGAGCAAGGATTTTTGTTTGCTTTGTCCTTTTTAAGTATCCATGGCACCTAGAACAGAGACTGGCATATAATGGATGTTAAGTAAATATCTTTTAACTAGCTGAAAGATATTAATAATACAAGATTTTCCTGAGTAAAAGATGTCTCTTTACCATTTATACTATGAGCATCGCACCTATTATCATGTCTGCAGTTTTAGCTAAAACTGAGATGGCCACTAATCATTAATTTCAAGTGGTGCTTAGATTTTTTTGGGAAAAAAAAAAAACAACTAGAGCTTCAACCTCAAACCATTCCCCTTCTAGCATAATCACAAGGTCAGATCTTCTAGGGAAAAAACCTCATACAGGGTCAGAGGATTCCATGATCGCTAAAATTTTCTTGTGATGTTTTCTCCCTCCATGTGGAGAGTGACACTTTCAGTCTATGACTCTTCTCCATCATCTCTAAGCCCCTCCCTGAGCCTCTCCACCAGGCATGTCGCACTGCATGTCTGCAGTGAGGAGGAGGCCAGGCAAAGGCTGCAAAGTTCTGTTCATCTAAAAACCACGTTCATTTTCTCTGTATATGTCTATAATACAATCAAGATTAATCGGTCCCTCAATTCCCCCAAAACAAGTAAAAAATTGGTGATTGCCTTTCACCACAACCCCAATTTCTCCTCTAAAGAGAGTAATGAAAAGAATCAGATGTCACACAAAGTATGGACCACAAAACCAATGAGTTTTTGATTCAATGGGCTTCATTAAAATTAAAAATGTTTGCTATTCAAAAGACGGTATTAGAAAATGAAAAGACAAGTCACCATCCAGGAGAAAATATTTACAAATCATATAACTAGATCAACTTGTACCCAGAACATTTTTTTAAGTCTTACAATTCAATAATAAGGGCAAACAATTCAATTTTAAAACAAATGGGCAAAAGATTTAAACAGATACTTCACCAAAGAAAACATACGGATAGCAAGTAAACACATAAAAAGATGTTCAGTATTATTGATCATTGTGAAAATGCAAATCAAAACCATGATGAGAAACCATAACAAATCCTCCAGCAGAAAGGCTATAATCAAAAAGACAGATAATAAGTGTTGGGGAGGATATGAAGAAACCCTCAGACGTTGCTAGTAGAAATGTAAAAAGGAAAAGCTTTAAGCTTTAATATTGCTGATGGCCCTTTTCCCTGCTTTTTGAACAAAGGGCCAGGCATTTGCATTTTGCACTAGAGGTACAAATAAAGAAGCTGTAATAAAGAGGAATGAAGTAATGACCTATACAGCAACAGGCATGAACCTCACAACCATTCTGCTTGATGAAACAAGCAGACACCAAAGACCACAGATCGCATGATTCTCTTTATATAATAGTTCTAGGGAATCAAACGGCAAAACTATAGATTCAGACAGCAGATCTGTGTTTATCTGGGGCTGGAGGATGGGAGCAGAGATTGAGTGTGAAAGGCCCAAGGGAACATTCAGGGTAATGGAAGAACTCTAAAATGGGATTGTGGAGCTGGTTTAAATATATTTAAAGACTAAGACTCACTGGACTCTACACTTACGATGGGTAAATTTTAAGGTATTCAAATTGTATCTCAATAACGTTGCTTAAAAAAAGAATCTGAAGTCCTTGCTCCTGTTTCCCACAACTGACCCACACATCTCATAAGGCAGCCTGGCCAGGCCCGCAGACGCAGCTGCAGTGTAGGGACTCCTCAGTCCACAGCCAAGGAAACAGGATTCGTCCCAAGGCTGAGAACACCTGGGCAACTGAAGATCCACACACACACCCACCACCACCGCCATCTGCAAAGAGATGGGACAGTACTGCCAATACCTGGGTAGTACATGGTACTGAATTTTCTTAAGGAATCAAGAAAGAGTAGAACTCTATTGGCCAGTCTGTCTTTATGGAACCTGCGTTTTCTGTGATTCTGGAATAAGAAAGAATCAAGAACAATCTTATTGTGCTAGACAGAACCCTAAGATGGCCCCCATGAATCCCTACCCACTGTGGTCATTCCCTGCATAATTGCTTTCCCATCAGAGTGGCCAGGATCTGTGATTTGCATCTAGCCAATAGAATATGCAGCCTTGAAATTAAGAGACACTTGCTCCTTAGAAGGAAGGCCATGTCAAACCTAGACAGTGTATTTGAAAGCAGAGATGTCACTTTGCTGACAAAGGTCCGTATAGTCAAAGCTATAATTTTTCCAGTAGTCATGTATGGATGTGAGATTTGGACCATAAAGAAGGCTGAACACTGAAGAATTGATGCTTTTGAATTGTGTTGCTAGAGAATACTCTTGAGAGTCCCTTTAGACCACAAGGAAATCAAACCAGTCAATCCTAAAGGAAATCAGCCCTGAATGTTCATTGGTAGGACTGATGCTGAAGCTCCAATAATTTGACCACCTAATTCGAAGAACTGACTCATTAGAAAAGACCCTGATGCTGGGAAAGATTGAGGGCAAGAGAAGAAGGGGATGACAGAGGATGAGATGATGATTGGATGGCATCACTAACTCAATGGACATGAATTTGAGCAAACTCTGGGAGATAATAGAGGACAGAGGAGCCTGGCATGCTGCAGTCCATGGGGTCACAGAGTCAGACATGACTTAGCAACTGAACAACAACAGAATATGGCAAAGAAAAAGAAATTGTGCAGATATAATTAAGGTTTCAAATCAGTTGATTTTTAGTTCATCAAAAGGGAGATCATCAAGGGTGGGATTGACTAAATCAGGTGAGAGCCCTCCCTGAGGTCAGAAATTCCCCTTGCTGGCTTAATGAAGTAAGCCCCCATGTTAAGGACACCCACATGGCAGGGAGTTGTGGGTGGCTTCTAAGATCTGAAGGCAGCCTGCAGCTGAAAGTCAGTAAAAAGTTGGAGCCCTCAGCTAGAGGGCTGTAAGGAAGTGAGTGAAAGTCACTCAGTCATGTCCGACTCTTTGTGACCAGTCCATGGAATTCTCCAGGCCAGAACACTGGAGTGGGTAGCCTTTCCCTTCTCCAGGGGATCTTCCAAACCCAAGGATCAAACCCAGATCTCCCGCATTGCAGGCGAATTCTTTACCAGCTAAGCCACAAGGGAAGCCCAACAATACTGGAGTGGGTAGCCTATCCCTTCTCCAGCAGATCTTCCTGACCCAGGAACTGAACTGGGGAAGGAAATCAATTCAGCTAATAACCTGGGGAAGCTTAGGAGCAGATTCTTCTCCAAATGAGAATGCAGTCCAGCCAACACCCTAACTGCAGCCCAACAAGAGCCTCAGCAGAGAACACAGCTAAACTATACTAACCTCCTGACCCACTGAAACTGGGAGATAATAAATGTATCTTGTGTTCAATAGCTATGTTTACAGTAATTCATTAAACAACAAGAGAAAAATATTCTCTTGCCCACACAGAAGAAGCATCCTTAACTTTGTCCGACTCTAAGACAGTTACATCTCATCAGGGCATCTGAGAGTAGACTATTAAGTGTGGCAACTGAGTTTGCATGAGTACGTGCTTAGTCGCTTAGTCATGTCTGACTCTTTGTGACCCCATGGACTGTATGTAGCCCGCCAGGCTCCTCTGTGCATGGGATTTCCCAGACAAGAATATTCGAGTGGGTAGCCATTTCCTTCTCCAGATGATCTTCCCGACCCAGGGATCAAACCCTTGTCTCCTGTCTCCTGAATTGCTGGCAGATTCTTTACTGACTGAGCCATTGGGATGCTGTGGAAAACCAGAGAACTAAACATGGTAGCTCAGCTGGTAAAGAATCTGCCTGCAATGCAGGAGACCCAGATTCAATTTCTGATTCGGGAAGATCCCCTGGAGAAGGGTTGGACTACCCACTCCAGTACTCTTGGGTTTCCCTAGTAGCCCAGATGCTAAAGAATCTGCCTGAAATGCGGAAGACCTGAGTTCAATCCCTGGGTTGAGAAGATCCCCTGGGGGATGACATGGCAGCCCACTCCAGTATTCTTGCCTGGAGAATCCCCATGGACAGAAGAGCCTGGCAGGCTACAGTCCATGGGGTCACAAACAGCCAGACAGACTGAGTGACTAAGCACAGCACAGCACACACGACTTTATGGGAGAAATGGGGCTGGATCGGAAATCAATTTTATCCCATTAACATCAGAATGGGTGACTGCTATAGCTTAAAATGAGAAGGTATGTGGAAGGGCCTACAGCAATACCTGGCGCATGATAGATGTTCCATGTTACTTTCTGGGCTTCTCAGTGGCTCAGTGATAAAGAATCTGCCTGCTAATGCAGGAGATGCAGGTGGGACCCGTGGGTCGGGAAGATCCCCTGGAACAGGAAATGGCAACACACTCCAGTATTCTGGCCTGGGAAATCCCATGGACAGAGGAGCCTGGCAGGCTACATACAATCCATGGGGTTGCAAAACAGACATGATTTATCGACTAAATAACAAGTGCTACCTTACTCTTAACCCATGTGAAGACTCTTCTTTTCTGCTTAACCCAAAATGTCAGTGTGCATCTTAACAGTGATCTTCTAGAGACAAAAGGCCCAGCTTCATTTTCTTATCTAGGGTATCAGGACTCCTTAACAGGCCAGCAAAGGACGTATTTTTATTTTTATTTTTATTTTTTTTGTAGGATGGATTTTCTTTTAAAAATTTAGGAAAAAAAATAAATAAATAAATAAATAAAATGGATAAAGTATCTACAAAAAAAAAAAGGACGTATTTTTAAAAAGTGATCCTGAAGCTATTACAGAGCCACAATATTTGCACCACCCAATGGCTCTGGCATATGCAGGTGGGCTCACTCATACTGCCCACTCCTACATTAAAGAACAATAAATGACAAGAGCTGCCAGTTGCAGCTTAAATGTATGACAAAGAAGGATCCTACATTCTTTTCTCCCACACAACCCAAGCTGTGAATGACAGCTCCTGGAAGAAGCTGTTCTAACAAAGGACCACCAGGGGGCGTCATACCATTTAAAAAAAAAAACAACAATGAACGGGCTCATCAGCTGGCTCACTTCAAATTCATTATCAAATGTCAAGGACCCTTTATGAGTCCCTCCACAGAGGTAGCCCTCAAGGTGACCTGTGGTTTTGGGAGTTCTCTAGATAAGGCATAAAGTTCAGATTGGACCAATTGTTATTCAATTCAGTTTAGTTCATGTCTATTGAACCCCAAGGTGCTCTAGGCCCTGGGTTGTGGCTGGACACTCGTGCCCTTGCTCTTAAGGAACTCTGGACAGTGAGGCAGACCATGGCACACACAGGACAAGTGTGCTTGATCCATGAAGACACAGATGACACAGATAAGTGAGGAGGTTGGGGGAAGGCCAGGACCGCAGGTGCCAGGGAAGAGACCCGAAATTCAATTCACCCAGAGATGTGTGGGCTAAAGTTAACTTCTGTACTCTCTGGAGAACAATTTTCTAAGAACACTTTGAGCAGAGAATTTTCAAAACTAGCCTTTATAACATCTATTATGGAATGCATCTGTCAATTACAGCTGTCTCCTCTATTCACTAAAGTAGATCCAAAAAAGTTCTGTTTAGAATATTCTATGAGGTCTATTGTACAGCATGGGGCACTGTCCTCAATATTTTGTAACAGCCTATAATGGAAAATAATAATCTGAACAAGAACATATATGTGTATAACTGAATCATTTTGTTGTACACTTAAAACTAACACAATGCTGTAAATTATACTTCGATTTTTAAAAATACTTCCCTTTTAACAAAAAAATTTACTTTAAAAATCTTTTTTAAAAAAGAACACTTTGCATGCAAGTAAGTTAAGTTTCTTTACTCTGTGAACAATAATACGGTCCTTACTTTGTATTCCTACCCCGATACGTTACAATCATGTGATAGCTAACCAAGTCCTGCCTGTGGCATTACCTCGTATTGTCTTTTCTGTACATATCCCAAAGTAGACAAAATAATATAGATATAAATAATATAATGGACCCTCATGTACCCACTGACCAGCCCCAACTACCCTCAATCCACCAATTTTGTCCTTTATCCACCTCCATCCAGTTCACCACCTACAGTATCATTCTGAAACAAACCCCAGATATCAAATCATTTCACCTTACATACCTCAATATGTGTCTCTAAAACACAAAAGTTCTCTTTTAATGTAACCACAGCATCATCACCAAACCTAAACCAAATGAAGAACAATTTCTCAATATCATTAAACATTCAGTGTTCTAATATCCAAGCTCCCCAAAATTAGTCAAATGGTTGCGGTGTTTCTTTTCAGTTTGTTAGAATCAGGGTCCAACTAAAGTCTGCACATGGCACTTGACTGATACGTGTCTAAACCTCTTTTAGTCTATAGGTATCGCCTCCATTCTTTATTTTTCATTTAATTAATTTGTCGAGCGTATTTGTTGTCTTTTAGATCAACTTAACTAAAAGTTACTTAAACTTCTTATGTTAGAGGATCTGAAACTTGGAGGAGTCTATGAAATGATCTTATGGAAGAAGATATTTTTCTCTTTCTCACATTGGTCTTGTTTTAGAAATGTCCATTTTGGAGCTGATATAGGGACAGCCATATCTACACTCCCAGTATGTCCTATTCAGTATCATGACATCAATACAGTCTCCTCTGATCCTACAAGTCAGATGTTGTCTCCTTCAAAGTCAGTAGTGGATCTCAAAGGGCCACAAGCACTGAGAGAGTGCCCCAGTGCAGGGAGCAAGGCGCAACAGTGCAGGGCTCTTGGACATACTCATTCCTTTGACATTCACCTGTCCCGCTTCCTCTGTGAAAGTGTTAGTCACTCAGTCCTGTCCAACTTTTTGCAACCGCATGGACTGTAGCCCACCAGGCTCCTCTGTCCACAGGGTTCTCCGGGCAAGAATACTGGAATGGGTTGCCATTCCCTTCTCCAGGGGATCTTCCCGATCCAGGGATCGAACCTGTGTCTCTACATGGTTTTAATTCTCACTGATTAGGATGACATCTACACCTCTTAGAAAAGACCTAATTACCAAATAATTTCAGAAGAATAAAATACACCAGATCCCAGGCTACCCCCTTGAGCTTTGATGAATGTAAACATTTGGCCAATGAAGATAAACTTGGAGAATTCTCCTTCTCACTTCACTAATGACATTGTCAGGATGCTGTTATCTAGTTGACTCCCAGAGATGTCTGAATTTTTCTGACCTTGATGAGGTTGTACAAATCTTTGCAGGGCAAGAGTCTATACCCCATGGGTTCAGAATGGCCACATCACGTGTCCCAAAGTCCTGCCCAGGAATCGAGAGATCTGGAATTCTCTGTCGTTGCCACTCAACCCACAAGAGACCCTTTCCCATGTGTACAGATCATCCTCCCCAAGCCAGCCTTCCAGACTACTACGGTTTTTCAATGAGATGCAGTATGAAAGAAGAAACACACTTGTTATCCCAGGGCTAGAAGATTTCTACAAGGTCTAAGGGTTCACACAACTCTTTAGGACTTTCTTTATATTTATTTAATATTTTATTTATTTATTTGGCTGTGCTGGGTCTTAGTTGCAGCATGTGGGATCTAGTTCCCTGACAAGGATCGAAAACCCAGGGCCCCTGCATTGGGAGTGTGGAGTCTTAGCCACTGGACCACCAGGGAAGTTTCTAGGGCTTTCTTTTTAATTCTAAATCTTCTTTACAAAGTTTTTTTCAGGCTCTCCCAACCCCCTGAGGCTTTTGTAGCCTTCAAAATGTAGTGTGTAACTGACCACAGTTCCTTCACCTACAAAGAAGCTCAGAAAGCCAGAGATGACTCTATAGAGTGAAGGGCAGCCAGAGTGTGAGAGGCAGTCACCACCATTCAAATGGCACTTACAGTTAAAAGGGAAGCTTTGAATTTTTGATCAAGTAAAGAGTCTAGAATTTTTTTGGCTGGGCAGGAATGAGCCTTCAAGGTTTGGGGGTCACCAGGTGCCACCCACCCAAGGTTGCCAGAGTCTGTATAAAAGTACATCTCGCCCAGTTACACTTGAACTTCAGATAAAACAAGCAATTTTTTTAGGTTCCATCCCACGTCATCCTAAGTAAGCTTTACTTAGCCTCTTGGTTTTTTTTCTTTTTACCTTGTTTAAAACTGATTTATTTACCCAATTTGGCTTTTGTTGGTCTTGGTTGCATCTTTGAAAGAAAGGTGGATGAGGTTAATCCTTCCCCAGGATGGAAAAGGTCAGTTTGCATTGCAATCGCAAAGAAAGACAATGCCAAAGAATGCTCAAACTACTGCACAATTGCACTCATCTCACACACCAGTAAAGTCATTCTCAAAATTCTCCAAGCCAGGCTTCAGCAATACGTGAACCGTGAACTTCCTGATGTTCAAGCTGGTTTTAGAAAAGGCAGAGGAACCACAGATCAAATTGCCAACATCCTCTGGATCATGGAAAAAGCAAGAGAGTTCCAGAAAAACATCTATGTCTGCTTTATTGACTATGCCAAAGCCTTTGACTGTGTGGATCACAATAAACTGTGGAAAATTCTGAAAGAGATGGGAATACCAGACCACCTGACCTGCCTCTTGAGAAACCTATATGCAGGTCAGGAAGCAACAGTCAGAACTGGACATGGAACAACAGACTGGTTCCAAATAGGAAAAGGAGTACGTCAAGGCTGTATATTGTCACCCTGCTTATTTAACTTCTATGCAGAGTACATCATGAGAAATGCTGGACTAGAAGAAACACAAGCTGGAATCAAGATTGCCAGGAGAAATATCAATAACCTCAGATATGCAGATAACACCACCCTTATGGCAGAAAGTGAAGAGGAACTCAAAAGCCTCTTGTTGAAAGTGAAAGTGGAGAGTGAAAAAGTTGGCTTAAAGCTCAACATTCAGAAAACAAAGATCACGGCATCCGGTCCCATCACTTCATGAGAAATAGATGGGGAAACAGTGGAAACGGTGTCAGACTTTATTTTTCTGGGCTCCAAAATCACTGCAGATGATGATTGCAGCCATGAAATTAAAAGACGCTTACTCCTTGGAAGGAAAGTTATGACCAACCTAGATAGAATATTCAAAAGCAGAGACATTACTTTGCCAACAAAGGTTCATCTAGTCAAGGCTATGGTTTTTCCAGTGGTCATGTATGGATATGAGAGTTGGACTGTGAAGAAGGCTGAGCACTGAAGAATTGATGCTTTTGAACTGTGGTGTTGGAGAAGACTCTTGAGAGTCCCTTGGACTGCAAGGAGATCCAACCAGTCCATTCTGAAGGAGATCAGCCCTGGGATTTCTTTGGAAGGAATGATGCTAAAGCTGAAACTCCAATACTTTGGCCACCTCATGCGAAGAGTTGACTCATCGGAAAAGACTCTGATGCTGGGAGGGATTGGGGGCAGGAGGAGAAGGGGACGACAGAGGATGAGATGGCTGGATGGCATCACTGACTCGATGGATGTGAGTCTGAGTGAATTGCTGGAGTTGGTGATGGACAGGGAGGCCTGGCGTGCTGCGATTCATGGGGTCGCAAAGAGTTGGACACGACTGAGCAACTGAACTGAATTGAACTGAACTGAACTGAAGGCAAGATTGCTGGGGTCATCTCAGTCTTGAAGCCAGTCAAGCCTCCCTTATTCCTCACCACAGACTTAATATAAATAGCACACAGCCCCAGCAAGGAGGGGTAGCCAGGCTGCAAACAGGCACTGCAGCACCTCGCTAGGTGAAAGGATTTCTACTGAAACAAAGGAAGGCATCATGGCACTCACTTCTCAGATGTCACAATTCTCTTCCCTTTCCTACTAGGTGAATCCACCTCACCCTTTCTCATCCCCTGCTTCTGCTTCTCTACCAAATCCAGTCAACTCTTCACCATTTTTCAACACCCAGCAAGTGCCATGATAAACAGCATGACCTGTCTTGGCTCTCCCGGCCTCTCCACACCTGGGTGAATGAATTCTCCCTCATCTGAGTTCCCTTAGCAGTTTGTTCCTATCGCTAAGATATCACCGAATGTGCTGTATTTATGTACAGTTATTTCTTTATTTTCTGCTTCCCAGGGAGACCACGAACTCTCCGGAAACAGGGACCTTATGTATCTTTGCAGCTCCTGGTTTATCTGGCCACAGGGATGGAATGTTGGAGCCAATGCTCACCTAGGCTCTAGCCAACCCTCACACTTTAGAACTACAGGAAATCCAAGGTATTCACAGCCAAGACACTGGTCAACTGGCTAAGACCCCATAATGTCTCCTTGGAAAATTTAGGGTTCCCAAAGCACTGGGATGGCAAAGAAAGGAAAACTTCTGGCTTTTGTTAATTACAATGACCTTCCCTTGATGACATTAGGAGATAAATGCTTGCTGAGTGAAATAAAACCTTGAGGACTGGGAGCTGTTAAAGGCAGACATAAGGGCCCCCGAGTGAGGGAGGGTGGCAGAGAGCTCTGAGTGGACTAAGTCAGCATTTGCTGGAGCCTCCTAAGCCCATGTCCCTTTGTAAAAACATAAAAACAGGATCATTTTTTTTTAGGCTTCCTAGGTCACTCAGTGGGAAAAGAATCTGCCTGCAATGCAGGAGACACAGGAGACGCAGGTTTGATCCCTGGGTCAGGAAGATCCCCTGGAGTAGGCAATGGCAACCCACTCCAGTATTCTTGCCTGGAAAATTCCATGGACAGAGGAGCCTGGAGGGCTACAGTCCACGGGGCTGCAAAGAGTCGGGACATGACTGAAGCGACTGAGCACACACCTAAGCACATGGCCCTCTGTACAAGCATAAAGACAGATGACGTCCCCTTTTCAAAAATGCTCCCGCAGCCATTCCCCTGGTGTAGGACCCCCTCATGGGCCCAGGGAAGAATCACTGCTGTCCCTACTGCAGCCATCTTCTTCGCTACCTTTCTGCCCACCAATCAATCCAGAAATGAAATGAAAAGAATGAGACAGTGACCCCAGGATATTCAACAGCTGAGCAGTGGAAACTGCCCCCGGGGTGGTCCAAGAGTCACAGTGTGCAAGGCTGAGTCTCTGGGAAGGAGCTCAGCAGCCTGGTTGCCTCCTTCCCTGCTCCCACCCCTCCCATCAAATGCAGGGTTGATGCCTCCCTGTTTTCCAAGCACTCTGTCCATGTCACTATTGTAAGCACAGTGCACTGAGGTTTAGTTTGCCTTTGATACTCGCCTTAGATTAACATGTGCTTTCTGTTAGCTATTTTTAATAGTCTATGGGCCCCATCACTGCCTCTTTGGTACACCAGTTGAGAAGGACTATTTTGATGAATCTTTTTGTAGTTGCGTTGCCATTGAGAAGCATTTCATCCTTGCTCTCTGGTCCTCAAATGTTTCAACTCACCAATAATAATAGGTAAAATGTATTAAACCCTACTGGGTGGGGTCAAGCCCCAGTCCAGGTACCTGACAGGTATGATTTCACTTAATTTTCACAGCAACACTATGATGTAGGTTACTATTATTATCCTTATTTTAGAGATGAAATTGAGGCATGGGGAGGTTCAGTAACTTGTCCAGCATCATTAGCAAATGGAGGAGCTGGGATTCAGGTCCAGTCAATCCAGTTTCAAAAATGTGTGTTTTCCAACACTATACTTTGCTACCTCTCTCCAAGCAAACCAAATAACAGAGGAAGAAAAGCTGAAAACAGAACATGAGTTTCCTCTTCAGCTTTGTCTCCATGGCCCACAGGCTGCAACTATAATTTCTGATGCAAAGGAGTCCACAAAGAAAGAGAATCCCCTCCTCCGGTCTCTACAGAGAAAGAATATTTCTGGGAGGGAAAGCAATATGTAAAGTCACACCACTGATAACCACCTACATTTGGGAGAGTAAGGGGTTTGCACAAGGACTGAAAGAAAGCAAGTTTGTGCAAGTTACTTCAGCAGCATTGTGTTCTAAAGCCAAGCTGGGAGTCCTGCCAACTGAGCACATTTATTCTCTTTGACATCTGCCCCCTCATCCCCTCTGCCACCTCCCTGTTCAGGCAGGTGCAGAGATGATCAGGCCTCCTCACCAGTTTTCCTATCCCCTCCAATCCATGCTCCTCGCAGCAGAAGCCAGGGAGACACGCCAATCTCAAATGCAAATATGACATGTCACTGGCCTTCTTAAAATGTCAGTGGCTCCCCATGGCCCACAGTGTGAAGTTCCTGCTCTGGTTTGCCTCCCCATTAGCTCCAGCTCCAGCCCGGAGAACTTGCAGTTCCACGAGAAGAAGACAGTGATTCCCCACTGTGGCTGGTCTCCCCACTGTACCATCAGCCCTGATTGTCTCTGAATCTCCACTGTCAATCATAGGCCTGAGCTAGCGCAGAGTATCAGTACAGTTAAGAGGCTGGTCCAAGCAGCCAGCCTCAGGGGGTCTCCTTTGTGCTCAGGTAGGGACTGGAGCACATTCCTCTGCCAGTCAGACCTTGGGACTGCAGCCATACAGGGCAAGACCTTCAGGCAGGTAGGACAGAGAGCCCAAGTCCAGACAAGAGGACACAGCTTAGGACAGCCCAGGTGGAGATCCCTTGAGCCAAGGACGAAAAGATCAGGGGCACCGACCGAGACAGTCATTTGGGCTACAGGCCAAAGGAAACAGAGAGGGCAGCTAGGCTTTCAGTAATGAAGAAAACAGAAACAACCTCAGAGACGAGAGAGCTGCTCTCAGCCACAGCGTGCATGCTAAAGTCTCCTCAGTCATGTCCAACTCCTTGTCAGATTCTATGGACTGTAGCCCGTCAGGCTTCTCTGTCCATGGGATTCCCCAGGCAAGGATACTGGAGTGGGTTGCCATGCCCTCTTCCAGGGGATCTTCCCAACCCAGGGATTGAACCCACATTTCTTACATCTCCTGCATTGGAGGTGGGTTCTTTACCACTAGCGCCGCCTGGGAAGCCCTCTCAGCCACAGCAAAGTCCCTAAATTCCTGTTTGAGGACAGTTCCTGAAGCCAGCCCAGCCAATCGGCAAGGTTATCCGCCATAATTAGGGCTGGCAAATAGACAGCCTACCACTCAGGATTCCTGAAACAAAAGAAGTTATGCCTTGGGATAAAAATAAATAAAACACTTGCCCGTGAGCTGCAGGAAATTCTGTTACTTGAATGGCCAACCTCGTCGATTGTCAGTTCCCAGCGACATTGACATAAAGCAGCCCCAGATTCCACCTGCAAAAGAGTTGCTGAGAATATCTAAAAATAAGCCCGATGGTGGACTTGTATCTCACTGATTTTCCTGAGGGTTTCTCTCTGACCATGTTCAGTGCAAACACAGCTGATGAACTGCTGCTGCCTGAGAGCTTTAATTGAGCTGTTGACGGACAGTTGCATAATTTGGAAGCCAAGAAATTCCTGCAGCTGTTATTAGCGAGTGCCCTGTCTGGTTTCCGGTAATAAGTTCATCAAATTCAGTGTACATTTAAGACCAGAAATCTGAAGCTATAAAAGGAATTTAGCACTGGTCCTTGAACAGGACTCCCTATGCCACCGCTGCCCCCAGGAAGTGCCCAGCCAGCACCTAGGGCTCCACTGGGGGTGTGAGCAGCGGTGAGAGCCCAGCCTCTCCTCAGGGCACACAGGTCCATCCCCTGTTGTCTACTCAAGATCAAGGCTCCTGCCATGGCCATCCCTCTCTTTACTGGATCATTCTCATCAGCACACAAATCTGTTATATCTTTCATCATAAAAGAAAATGCTCTCTCACTTGACTGCATGCTCTTCCAGATACTGTTCCCATTCTCTGTCCATTTTGTATCTAATAAACCCCCTCAAAGGACGTGTCTGTAATTACTGCCTCCGCTCCTCTGTTCCCAGCCTCTCTTGAGCCTGCCCTAATTGGGCTTTCACCCCCACCACTCCACTGGTGTGGCTCCTGTCAAGCTCGACAACAACTCTGTGTTCCCAAGCCAATGGTTAACCTCAGGTGTCACCCTATTGCGCTTCCACAGCCTGTGATACGTTTGATTACCACCCCCTTGCAGAAACGCACCTCACTGACTTCCAGACACCACACTCCTGGTTTTCCTCCCACCTCACTGGCCGTTCCTTCCAAGCCTCCTTTGAGGGTTGTCCCTATCCCTTCTGATCTTCAACTTTGGGGAGCCCCAGGGCTCAGGTCTTCTCCATTTATTCTCACTCCCCAGGGGACTTGTCCACATACACGCCACCCAGGCCCTACTTCACACCTCCAGTTCCAGTCTCTCCCCTGAACAGCTTCCTGGCCACCTCCATTGGATGTCTCCTAGTCTTCTCAAGTGTAACATGTCCAGAGCAGGACTGTTTTCCCCTCTAACCCTTCTCCTTCCCCATCTTCTTCACATCTGGTGGACAGGATCCAGCAACTCCATTTTTCCAGTTGCTCACACCAAAGGTGTTAGAGTCACCCTCAACTCTACTCTTTCCTAATCCACGTCCACTCTGTCTTCAAAGTACATGCAGAGTGTGACTACACCTTAGCACCCCACCAGTTCTTCTCTAGTTCAAGACACCACTCTGTCTGGCCTGCATTATTGCAATAGCTTCAAAGAGCTCCCCACCACCCCACCCCTTGGACTGCAAGGAGATCAAGCCAATCAATCCTAAAGGAAATCAACCCTAAATATTCATTGGACGGACTGATGCTGAAGCTGAAGCTCTGATATTTTGGCCACCTGATTCGAAGAACTGACTCACTGGAAAAGACCCTGATGCTGGGAAAGATTGAGGGCAGGAGGAGAAGTGGGCAACGGTAGATGAGATGGTTGGATGGCATCATTGACTCAATGGACGTGAACTTGAAAACTCCAGGAGATAGTGGAGGATCAGGAAGCCTAGCATGCAGTAGTCTGTGGTGTCACAAAGAGTCGGTCTTGACTGAGCAACTGAACAACACCAACCCCAGCCCACCAGCCTATTCTCCAGCCAGAGATCGTTTATCAGGGCACCCTGGTAAAACTGACGGCTCAGCTGCTCAACTGCCTGCCCTCCCTGGCCTTCCATCTCAGACCCAGTATCCTCACCGTGGCTCAGCCAAGGTCTGTGTCCACTTGCCCAAACTTCTTCTCCAACCTCACACCCCACCATCCTACTGGCCTCCTTCACTCCAGCCTCCTAGCCTCCTGATGGTTTTCTGAACACCCAAACGTGCTTACACCTCCAGCCTCCCCAGTTATTCTTTCTTCAGCCTGGAAAGTACTCTCCTCTAATATCCACATGATTCTCTCAATCACTGATGCCTCTTTTCAAGTCTCCTAGTCAGAGAGGCTTTCCCTGACCTCTTTATCTAAAATAGTTCCTACCCTTCTGTCTTTCTGCCCTGCTTAGCCTGCCGTACGCATTATCCCTTAAGAGTGTCTATGTATTTATGTATTTGTTCATTATTTGTCTGCCCCCCACCACATATATTCACTATATCAGCTCCTCGAGAAGAGAAACCTTATTTGGTCTCCTGCTATATCCCTGGAGCCTGGAACAGTGCTGGCTTGTATGCATACCTGTTAAGTCACTCAGTCATGTCTGACTCTTGCAACCCCATGGATTGTAACCCACCAGGTTCCTCTGTCCATGGAATTCTCCAGGCAAGAATACTGGACTGGGTTGCCATTTCCTTCTCCAGGGGATCTTCCCAACCTGGGGACTGAACCCGCATCTCTTATGTCTCCTGCGTTGGCAGGTGGGTTATTTACTACTACTGTTAACCTGGGAAGCCTGTTGGCAAGTAGACAACCCTTTAATCTTCACTGAGTGCCACCACAGGTCAAATACTGATCTGAGTGCTTTACATAAATGAATCCATTTAATCCCCCAAAGAGATGACAGGGTAAGCAATATAATTATCATTCCCATTTCATGAAGAAAGTGAAGCACAGAGAAGTGATCAAGATCACACAGTTAGCAGATGGCAGAAGCAGGATTCAAATCCAGACAGCCTGGCCCCAGCACCTGCTCTCCAACCACCACACTGAACCTCCCTCAAGAAGCTCAGTGTGTACACTGGAGGAATTCTGTGGCTCCATGCTGCCCAGACTTACACTCCAGCACTCTGGCTCTGGCCTTGGCCCAGCCCTGCTCGCAGGCTCTGCCCTGCACACAGCTGAGCCCCATTCTGGCAGCTTCGCCTCTGTCTTGTGTGCCTGCTCAGTTGTGTCCAGCTCTCTGTGGCCCTGTGGACTGCAACCCACCGAGCTCCTCTGTCCATGGGATTCTCCAGGCAAGAATACTATAAGGGGTTGCCATTTCCTGCTTCAGGGTCTTCCTGACCCAGGGATCAAACCCATATCTCCTGCATCTCCTACATTAGCAGGCAGATTATCACTAGTGCCACCTGGGAAGATTAACTTTCACTTTCACCTCTGTCTTACTCTTTGGCAAAAGAACCCTAAGCCTCTGTCCTGGTTCACCTGCCCAGAATCCCTATCTCCAGAACTGGGTCCTTTGACAGCCCTCCACAGAGACAAGAAGGCTTCTAGTTCTGCACAGGCCAACAGGCCTTCGGGTACTGACCATCTAGCTATCTGAACAGAGCCCACCCTGGGGGCACCATGCCACACTGCAGCCAGCTCACCCCTCAGAACGTGGCTGGAGCCCAGTAGTAACTGCATCCAAAACTGGCCCACAGGGAGAAGCCTGCCCACAAACTCCTTCCAGCTGACCTCACCAGTCACTGGTCTATGGTCACTAACCATCCCTAAGTCACATGCAATGTGCCAGGCACTGTGGACAGCACGTCCCATATATTACCTTATGTAATCCTGTTAATTGGGTGGGTAGTCTCAAACCCACTTTACAAATCTATAACGTTTAAAAACTTGCCAAAGGTCAGGGTGGGAATATAAGCCTAATCAGTCTGACTCCAGTGCCTGTGCTGACCTTACTCCTCCTTACCATCATCAGGCAGACCCCTCCCAGCCTGTGGACATGGCCGCTGATGCCTCATGCATCTCAAAGACAACAGCAGGTAGGAAATTCTGAAACATATTGTCCTCACTGTCTGAGTGTTACATTCAAACACACACATATACACACACACACACACTCACATACTCTCTCTCTTTCATAGAGTCCTGAGGCAAGGCCTCAGCCAGTGGATGTCATTGTTCAAAATTAACAGACAGCTGCATTGGGGCATCTCAGGACTATCCCCATTTACATTTAATAATAACAATCAAGTTATTATCTTTGACACTAATTGCAGGAATTTGAACAGATAATCATAGCTCGAGACACGAGCTTCTCTTTGCTTACTAAAAATCACAGGGGACTTGCTGCTGACAGAGGCCTGAGTCATTCCATATCCTGCCAGGGCTCCCAGCAGTCAGCAACAATCACAAGACCCTCAGAAGGCATTTCCTGAATACCTACTGCATACGAGGTAGCAAAGTCCAGTGGAGAGAGCTCTGAGCTGACTACTCAAAGGCCCAGGACCCCAGCTCTGCCACTTGCTTGCTGTGTTACCTTGGATAAGTCACTCTGTGTCTCTGGGCCTTGATGAAAAGATAGATGGAACCAACTGGCTTCTAATGAAATCTCTTCTACATCTGGCATTCTATGGAGAGGCAAAGAGGCTTCAGATCATACACAGTAGAGGCCAAAGGAAAATTTCTTTGGGGGAGTCTGCTGTCCATGGAAAAGACCAGGAAGGACTGCTCTGTGTTAGAGATGGTTGGCCTTTTGAGTGTGAAATGCTAATATACTAAAATAACTATCAGAATGATGGGCAGATGCCTGTATGCACTCGTTCACTCATTCATTCATTCAGGACAGGAGTGGTCAACCTAACCTTCACTCAGGTCCTGGCTCTGGAAAAGGTTCTCAGTTTGGAGTCAGCCACTCTTGGGTTGGAATCCCAGCTCCAGCGCTCACAATTGGTATAACCTTTGGGAGATTCATTAACCTCTCTGAACCTCAGTTTCTGCATCTTTAAAATGAAATAATCATTTCCATTGCCTCCATCACCCAGTCTCCAGAAGACTGAGAATAGATCTGTGTGAGCACACTTAGATCAAAGGGAGTAAAAGTTTGCTACCTCCCCACCTTAATTCACTAAATAGGTCTTTAATATCCCACACTCATCATCAGTATACTTGGGACTCCACATCTATTTTACAGGTTTTTATTGAGCGTCACTTTGCTCCAGGTGTTATGCTAATTTTCAGGATCACAAGTGAATAAATCCACGTGGTTTCCAGCCACATTAAGCTTCAAATCTTCGGGGTGGGTAGGGGAGAAATGGATATGACAATAGCATCTAGAATCGAGAGTATTTTCAGAAGCTTCATCCTAGCACGGAGCAAACAGGTACTTATGAATATTATTTGATAAAGTTTAATATTATCAGAATATTATTTGATAATTAATTACCAAGATAAGGAAAATCATGAGTGCCATAGGAATACATAGAGAGGAAACCAAAATCAGATATGGCAGGTCACAAAGCCTTCCTTGGGGAAAGAAACGTTTCTGAGAAAGAAAATTCCAAGCAGAGGGAAAAGCAATGCAAATCCTGGAGTAAAGACACAGAGCTCAGCCTGTCAGAGAACTGAGAGTAGGGCAGTGACTGCTGCTCAGAGGTCACCAGCACCAAGGAAAGAGACAAATCTACCTAAGTCCACAGGGACTGGATCTTAAAAGACATTATGGACTCAATTAAGAAGGGCAGATTTTCCTGAGGGCAGTAGAAAGCCTTTAAGGGCTTTTAAAAAGCAGAGATGTCATTAGATATTTATTTTAGAGCTATGCTTCTCAAGTCCCGAGGTACTTGTGTATTACCTGAGGGGGGGGGGGGAGTTATAAATGCAAATTCTGATTCAGCAGATATGGGGTGGGTCCTAGGATTCTACATTTCTAGAGAGCTCTTGGGTGATGCTAATAATGGTGCTGGTCGGTGGACCACACTCTGAGTACCAAGGGTTTAGAGTGGTCACTCCAGCTAATTCTGATAAATGGATTGGAAGAGAGCAAGACCAAGGAGACAGGAACACCAACTGGATAAGTGACAGTGAGGAAATGAGCTGAGGAAGTGACAAAGGGGACAGAACTAGATGAGTAGAGATGGGATATTACAGGATTTGTTGGGGAGAAGAAGGCAAGAATGGTGTTTCAGCTCCTGGCTTAGGCACCTGAGTGAATCAGGGTAGCATTCACCAAGACAGGGGCCCAGAGGAGAAGCCAAGTCTGGGAGGGAAGATGATTTTATCTTTGTACATACTGTTCTTTTGAGGTTCCTCTAAAAATTCTAAGTAGAGATATCAAAGTAAGGAGTTGAATATATAGATACATAGTTCAGAAAGAGTTCTAGATCAAGACTTCCTTGGCAGTCCAGTGGTTAAGACTCTGCCTTCCAGTGCAAGGGGTGAGGGTTTGATCCCTGGTCAGGGAACTAAGGCCCCACATGCTGCAGGGTATGGTCAAAAATCAAAAACAAATAAATAAACTTTTTCTTTAAAAAGTTGTAAAAATAAAAAATTCTAGATCACACACATATAACTGGGAGCCATCAGCATGTATATATTTTTCTCTTCTCTGAAATACCAAAGAGACTAGAGCTATAATTTCCTTCCTTCTGGCAGCTTCTGAAATACTTCCAATGTGATGGGTCAGGGAGCTTATAGCTCCACGGCACTCCCCTTCTTAGGCTTGCCTATTGCTCCTTCAAGGGTCCCCACAAGCAAATATGGTTGGGATCTGCTGGTGAGAATGGGCTTCCCATGTGGTGCTAGTGGTAAAAAAAAAAAAAAAAAAAAAACCTGCCTGCCAATGCAGGAGACCTAAGAGGCCAATGAAGGAGATGTAAGAGACTTGGGTTCGATCCCTCGGTCAGGAAGACCCTCTGGAGTAGGAAATGGAAGAGGAGACTGGCAGGCTACAGTCACTGGTGTGGCAAAGACTTAGCCATGACTGAGAGAGAGAACAGTGCTCCCTCTCACATACTTATGGGAAGGTCATCCTGGGACTTTATTTCCACCCACTGAAATCCACACTCAATCTCCTTCATAGAATATTTTAGAAAAGAAAATGAGAGAAGATTACAAAGGGTGTCTGGCATAATGCCTTCCAGAGAGTGGAGAGAGGGAGCTAGGTTGTAGTCACGTGCAGTACTTTGCCCGGGAGAACCAGCAAGAACTCAGCAGGGCTTAAATCCCAGAAGGTCAAATAAGCCCCAGATAGGAGCAGGCACGAGAAACAAGAAATACAGGAGGAAACCCCACATATACAGTCAACTAATATTTGACAAGGGATCTAAGAACACTCAATGAGGAAAAAAAAAATTAGTCTCTTCAACAAATGGTGTAGGGAAACTGGATAACCACATGCAGAAACATTAAATTGGACCCTTATCTCACACCACTCACAAAAGTTAACTTGAAATGAATTAAAGACTTAAACCTAAGATGGGATACCATAAAATTCCTGAAGGAAAACATAGGGGAAAAGCTTCTTGACAGTGGTCTTGGCAACGATTTTTGCATATGGGACTGGACTGACAAAAACTGGGACCCATTTCAGAGACTGAGGTGACCATGTAGCTCTGACTGTGGGATCTCGAAAAGATGCTATTTCACATTTCCCTGCCTTTACTGACTCAGCTCACTCCACCCTTTCCTTCACCTCGCCACCCTTTCCTTTCAAAGCCCAGCTCAGGGACTCCCCTGGTGGTAGAATGGATAAGAACCTGCCTGCCAGTGCAGGGCACATGAGCCAGCAATGAAGACCCAGCACAACCAAAAACAAAATAAACATATAAATAAATAAAGTACAAGAAAAAGCATAGTAACAGTCCTAAAAAAACAAAACAAAAAAAAAAAAACAGCTCAAGTCAGCATGTGCCAGAAGACTTCCCATGCCTTCTTGTCCCCATTTACCCTGTATAGATGACCCACATATCCTGCACATCGATTTATTGTGTATAACTGCCTCCTTCAATAGACTGAGTTTCATATGGTTATTGCACTAGAGTGGTATCAAGATAACATTCGAATGTAATAGCCAAACTCTTCTGCTGAGTGAATAGACTGACTTCCATCTTCAGCAATATGATAGACTTGGAAGTCGACTCCTGGCACAAGACACCTAAAATGCTACTAAAACTTTTTTTAACATCTCTTCATTTACATGTCTAGGCTGGTGTGAGAATGAAAGAAATGCTCAGAGGTTAGGAACAATGAGAAACCATAAATCCAGAGAGATAAGCAAGTACTGAAATCAGCATGCTCTCTAGAGAAATCTGTCAGTCCCTATTGGCTTAGAGACTGATTTTAACGGTCCTCGTGAGCATAATAGGACAAGAAATAAAGTCTGGAACCAAAAACGGGTGGAATACTAATTAGAGTTCTCACCAAAAACCTGGACCTCCAAAAAAGCACCATCCTTAATGAGCTAGATTTAAAAAATAAACAAATAAATAAACCTTTCCCACACTATGGGTAGACAGTGGAGATCTTGAGTGTTTTGACCTTGACTCAGGCTAAAGTATGAAAAAAAGAAGCGGGACGGGAATCTCCCTAAAGATTTCTTCATCACAAGGTTTTACTCATATGGATTCAGAGCTGGAATCTACACTACCTGTGGGGAAGAAATTCCCAAGTCAAACATCAGTTTAACGTGACCCCAGGTTGACCAGAAAACTCCAAGCAGAATGAAAACAACAACAAAAATACCATGCCAAACACACTATATTCGAACTACAAATCATTAAATATAGAGAGAAAAATCTAAAAAAGCAAAAAAAATTAAAAAGCTGATTATCTGTAGTCAGACAACCATTAGATTAACAGGTGACTTCTCTCCTAACAATGGAAGTTAAAAATGATGGGATTGCATGGCATGTGTGAATCTCAGGCTGATGTAGGCCCACTAGGTGATCTGCATACTCACCTCTCTTTCATGTGGCATAAACCCTCTCCTAGAAAAGAGCAGGGAAGCACACTTTTAGAGCCATCTCTTGTCTCTTACTCTGTGAGTTCTGTTTTCCTTTTTCTCCAATATTATTTCATTCAGCACAAAAGGAAACCTAATAAATGTCAGTAATAATTCCTAACATGGATGTCATAGCTTCAGAGTAAAGCCTCAATTAATCCAATCACATTTTACTCTAAGTTAGGGTGGAAAAAAGCATGATATTGAAAGTAAAGAAACATTGTTCTGGCACCACCATTTACTAGCTTTATGACTTTGTATAAGTAACTTCTCTCTGAGCCCTCATTGTTAAAAAATAGATTTCAATGTGGAAAAAAGGTCTGCAATCCCTTAAAGGACTGAAAGATCCATTTATACTTCTATCTATGCCCTTAGCTTGCATTTGGCTCTTTATATATATATTTATATAAATGTTTCTAATTTTATTTATTACTTTTGACTGTGCTGGGTCTTCACTGCTGCATGGGCTTTTCTCCAGTTGCAGAGAGTGGGGACTACTCTCTAGCTGTGGTGCACAGGCTTCTCATTGCAGGGTCTCGCCCGCTGCAGAGCACAGGTGTGCAGGCTCAGTAGTTCCCGCACAGGCTCAGTAGTGGTGAGCACCAGTACTGAGCATGAGCCCCTAAGTCAGACAGCCTACATTCACATCCTAACTCTCCCATATATTTGCCATCCTTAAACCAGGCTGAATAACCTTGAACAGTCAGTTCTCTCTGGGCATTAGGTTTCTAATCTGTAAAATGGAGGCGATCACACCTTTCTTAAAGCATGTTTACAAGGATTAAACAAGATCACATTTGTAAAACACTAGCATAGTGCCTGATGTTTAGTAGGTAGCCAATAACTGTTCCTTCTTTCTCCCATCTCCATTTTCCCCCTCAGTGGGAAGGAAGAGGTGGGCAAGCAGAAAGACCAACCAATCAGAAGAAAATGAAGCTGAGAAGAGTCCACAATGGCTTTACCTTGTATGAATTAAAAGAAAGAAATGAAAGCTTTCCCCTTGAAGTCCAACTTACACACTTTTTTCTCCCCATCCACCTCCATTCCTGACCTTGGAGGTGTCCAGAGACACCACTGCTGGTCTCTGAGAACAAGCTTTCTAGGAAGACCCCAGTCAGCTCCCTAGAGTTGGGCCCATTTCTCCTTGACTCTTGTCTTGAAGTCCTAGCCACATCATTATTTTTGTGACGAGTATTTTTTTCTTTAGTTGTTTTAAGGGGAAAGTTTGGTTGAATTAACCTGATCCACCATATTCTTGGAAATAGAACTTAGATGCTTCTAATTTTTCACTCTCATAAATAAATTGTATTAAAAATTATATTAACTCCATATTTATGTATATGCATGATTGAAAGGGGGCTTCCCTGATGGCTCAGCTGGTAAAGAATCCATCTGAAATGCAGGAGATCTGGGTTTGATCTCTGAGTTGGGAAGATCCCCTGGAGGGGAGCATGGCAACCCACTCCAGTATTCTTGCCTGGAGAATCCCCATGGACAGAGGAGCCTGGTGGGCTATAGTACATGGGGTCGTCAATAGTCAGACACGACTGAGCAACTAACACTTTCACTTTCATGACTGAATCCTTAGAATAATAGCTTTGTTGCTATTGTTCAGTCACTCAGAATAATAGTATAATAACCAAATCATTCCTTAATCTTAAAGCACATAAGATATTGCCACTCTTCCCTTCAGTAATTCCTGTGCCTTTCCTAATACCTGAGCACCCCTTTCAAAAGCCTCTCACCACTGGGTCTTAGGACAATGTTCACATCTCACTACCCAAATATCCCTCAGTGTGTCCTTACACATGTAAAAAGAATTATAAAGACTACTATAAATAACTTTATGGCAACAAATTAGGCAAGTTAGTTGAAGTGAACAAATTCCCCAAAAGATTCAATTTACTGAAATTGACTCAAGCAGAAAGAGCAAATCTCAATAAACACATAAAAGTATCTAAAATATTTTCTAGATTTCTTCTCCTTCTAATGTATCTACTATGTTTGAGGCTCTATAGATCTAAAGAATATTCTGTGGTCTATCATTTAATTGTTTTCATTGTTTAATTTACAAATCTATGACATAAAATGAAAATATTGGCCTTTATTTCAATTATAAATTAAGGCCAGTTTCCTAGGATGGATCAGGCATCCTATTCAGTAATTATCTCCTGAATAATTCCAGGAAACACGCTTGCTTCAGCCACTAGAAGCCTGAAACAGCATTTTTAAAAATCACAGACCTGGCATTCAAATAATTTAAAAATATAACCATATGAATTTGGAAATCTCTTCAGAATTCCAGCCAAGTATTAGGCCAAAATTTGTGGCAACACTCAAATCATATACTTTCTCTTCTTGTTGCCAAGAAATCTTAACACCCCTTTTTATGTCTTCCCCTAACCACATTTTATGAGATATTTTCCCTACATCACAAACAGTTCAATATTTATAATAAACATGCACCTGTTACCTTTTGCTTAAGAAGGATAGGAAAAAATGCAGGTCACTAATGACATAGAAATGACATCATATAGAGCTGTTATTGTAGAAGGCTGTTTGTGGAAAATTTCGTTGTTGAGAAATAAGTATACAAAAGGGGCTTCCCATATGGCTTAGCAGTAAAGAATCTGCCTGCAATGCAAAAGCCCCAGGAGACACAACTTTGATCCCTGGGGTTGGGAAGACCCCCTGGAGGAAGGCATGGAAACTCACTTGGGTATTCTTGCCTAGAGAATCCCGTGGACAGAGAAGCCTGGCAGGCTACAGTCTATAGGGTCGCAAAAAGTCAGACATGACTGAAGGGACTTGGCACTCACACACACAAGTATACAAAAAGTTTCTGAGTTGCCTGACCCTCCACTGGGAACCCTAGGGGTTAGTAATTAAGGTGCATGGTCTGGTAGTGATGGAAAGGTTGTAGAAAACTATGAAATGACTCTCTGGTTAAACATTTCTTCAAATAGTAAGGGATTATCTGGAAAGAACTTCACAGAGGAAACTGTTAAAAGGGCTAAAAAATGAAGACTGCAGAACAGGCATGATAGGGATCTCCAACTATTTGATGGGCTGCTCCAAGGCAAAGGTGATCAACTGAGCTGTAACTATTCATTTCTTCAACAAATATTTGAATGTATACTATGTGCCAGTATACTGTTGTTGTTCAGTCGCTAAGTCATGTCTGACTCTTTGCAACCCCAGGAGCTGCAGCATGCTAGGCTCCCCAGTTCTCCACTATCCCCTGGAGTTTGCTCAAATTCATGTCCATTTAACCATGGACATGAATCATCCAACCATCTCATCCTCTGCCACCTGCTTCTCCTTTTGCCTTCAGTCTTTCCCAGCATCAGGGTCTTCTCCAATAAGTCAACTCTTCACATCAGGTGGCCAAAGTATTGGAGTTTCAGCTTCAGCAGCAGTCCTTCTAATGAATATTCAGGACTGATTTCCTTTAGGATGGACTGATTTGATATCCTTGCAGTTCAAGGGACTCTCAAGAGTCTTCTCCAACAGCACAGTTCAAAGGCATGACTTTCTATTCTAAACTATACTAGATGCCAATAATACAAGAATGGGGAGAAACAGGCACCAAGAAGGAAAAGACATGTGAAACACATCACCTCGCCACGTCATAAGAACAGCAATCGAGCAACATAGGACGGAGCACACTATGAGAGTGCTGGTTGCTCAGTCGTGTCTGACTCTTTGCAACCCCATGGACTGTAGCCCGCCAGGCTCCTATGCCCATGGAATTCTGGATTCAGAATACTGGAGTGGGTAGCCATTCCCTTCTCCAGGGGATCTTCCAAAACCAGGGATTGAACTCAGGCCTCCCACACTGCAGGCAGATTCTTTACCATCAGAGCCACCAGGGAAGCCCCACTGTGAGAGTAAATGTGCTATGAAAAATCAGGGACATCTTCTTAGAAAAGGTGACTCTTCAGTTGAGTTTACAGAGAGAATCGAAGCTGCCTTGAAAGATGAAGCATCAAGGAACCACAGGCAAAGACAGGAGCAGAGGCGCAGAGAATGAAAAGGGTGGGATGTATGGGGATATTTGTGATTCCATCTGCTCAGGTGCCAAGTGAGTGTGAAAGATGGTTGTAGAGGAGGTGAACAAGGGCACAGAGGCCAGTCAGGATGGACTTAAATCCCTACCGGCAAATCAGGAAGGGAAATTATATATATGTATATAGACACTCTTGCCTGGACAATCCCATGGATGGAGGAGCCTGGTAGGCTGCAGTCCATGGGGTCGCTAAGAGTTGGACACAACTGAACATCTTCACTTTCACTTTTCCCTTTCCTGCATTGGAGAAGGAAATGGCAACCCACTCCAGTGTTCTTCCCTGGAGAATCCCAGGGATGGGGGAGCCTGGTGGGCTGCTGTCTATGGGGTCACACAGAGTCGGACATGACTGAAGTGACTTAGCAGCAGCAGGGAGACCTTATATGCTTAAAATAAACTCATTGAGGAAATTCCCCAGTGGGTTAATGGTTAAGATCCTGTGCTTTCACAGCCAAGGGCCCAGGTTCAATGCCTGGTCAGGTGACTAAAATGCAACAACCTGTGCAGTGCAGCCAAATAATAAAAATAAAAAATTAATTCATTGATGTAGAATGTTCCCCTCTCTGAGGACATAGCATCCTGTGTATATCTCTAAATTCACAGCATATTATAATTGTCTCCCCAACAAGAGTGTGAGCTCTCCACAGAAAAAGACTCTCTCTTGTTCAGGTTTATAACACGGTACCTGGCACAGAGGTGTCTGTCACAGAGAATGATTTTGTAATTGCATGAACGGAGAATGAAGCAACGCCTGAGTTCTAATCCCAAATCCACCTCTTACTCAAGACATGATTTTAACAAATCAGTCTCCTTCTCTAACTCTGAATTTCCTCATCCACTTTTCCTAACTGTATCCCAGGGAAAGATGCTCTATGCAAAATAACAAAAAAGAGAGTGGAGAATTCTGAGAAATCTTCAGGCTAGATTCTCCTCTTAAAAGCAAAATGCACATTTCCAGAACAAACAAATAGGGACTTCTCTGGTGGTCCAGTGATTAAGATTTTGCCTTCCAATCTAGGGCATGCCAGTTCAATCCCTGGTTAGGGAGCTGAGATCCCACATGCCTCTCAGTCAAAAAACATAAAACAGGACAAATATTGCAACAAATTCAACAAAAATTTTAAAAATGGTCCACATTAAAAAAAAAAACTTGAAAAAAAAAAGTCCAGCAGTGAGGAAATCATTTTGACTTTGTCTTCCCAGCAGTTCTCACGTGCATTTGGCCATGAAAACTTTTCTCATGGAGTTAGTGGTGCTGGGAAAAGCTAAACAAGAAAGACATTCAAGGCTCTTCCCTGCTCTGATGATTTATAGTTTTGTCCCAGAATAGCTCCAGGTGAAGTTGAAAAATACTCAAGCTAGACAGTAGAAATGAAATCACAAATGTTAAGACTGAGCTCATGAACATATTTTAAATAGTGCTTGTATTTATAGGGCCATAATATAGAAAGTCCCCTTCCACATACCTTCTATGGGCACTGCTGAGCAAGCTCCCACTGTCACACAAACCTTCCAAGCCAAAGTCATCCAGATGACCTGTGCTCTTCACCATGACTCTGAGAATCCACCTTCACTTTGCCTAAGCAGTTCTTGAGTAAAATGCATCCATTTTCCATCCAAGCTCCCAGCTGGCATCAGCTTCCATTTTGCTTACCCTTGGCAAATTGCCATGGACTAGACCTAACTGACACACCATTACCTACACTAGTGACCTCCAAAGTGGTGTCTTTTAAGATCCATTTATTTATTTATTGGCTGTGGTGGGTCTTCACTGCACCAGGTGGTCTTTCTCTAGTGGCAGCAAGCAAGGGCTACTGTCTGGCTGCAGTGTACAGGCTTCTCGATGCAGTGGTTTCTCTTGTTGTGGAGCGTAAACTCTAGGCACTCGGGCTTCAGTAGTTGCAGCGAGTGGGTTCTAGAGTGCTGGCTCAGCACTTGTGGAGCACAGGATTAGTTGCTCCAAGGCATGTGGGATCTTCCCAGACCAGGGATCAAACCCATGTCCCTGCCTTGCAAGGCAGACTCTCAACCACTGCACCACCAAAAGACCACCCAAGTATCTTGACTGTATATGCAAACCAGCAAAAACATTTTTATATGTACTCCCAATACATTTATTTCTAAACTGTGGGTGTGTTCTGCTGTTGTAATATAACTATAGAACTCACAGAAATGTAAATCAGATGAGGAAACAGAAGTAAAAATTCTAGTGTTTTCACATGGCCCCCTACAGGTTGCCTTGGATTCCTCTGCTGTGCATAAGCCCCACTTTCTGTACTCCCCCTCAGGTTACCAGCCTAAAGGAGGAAGATGTAGAGCCTGCCTCAGGCTTCTGAGCTGAGCAGATAAGGGGAGCTTCTCACTTCTGAGAGAGGTGACTAGCCTTTGTGGGGAGATCCTGTAGCATTTCAACAGGGTGTGGCACAATATGGGCCTTAGCTTGAATTGGCCTTGCTTTCAAATTCTGACTGTAGCTCTTTGCTGGCATGTGACTTTGAGCACATACTATTAAATAATAATAATAGTAATAGTACCTCTCACTTATTAAGGATTTACTAGGTATCAGGCAGTCCACTAAGCACTTCGATGCTTATTATCTATTTATCCTTATGTCTGTCACGCAGTAAAGATATTATCATCTCTGTTTAATAACTCAGGAAGCCAAGGCACTAAATGGATACGTCATTTGCCTAAAATGAGACCCACATCTGCCTGACTCCACACTCCTAACTCCTGACACCACTCTCTACTGCCTTCCACACTCACCCTCTCTGAGCCTCTGTTGTTGTATATTCAAAATGGAGAGAATCAGGATTTATACAGTGTGAACATGGCACTTGGGTTAAAAAATGTTAGCAGTTATTGCTGAACTCTCCAGGTGCCAAGGTGAGTCATCAGGATAAGAGTATAAAGAAAGTTAATCACGTCAGGCCTTGTCTGACAAAAGAAGGTGCTAGAGAGGGAGTTGCAGTGAGCCCCAGTAAGGGCAAGAATGTGTGGGCATGTGCCCTGCCCTGCCCTATCCCTGTGGCTGGCAGACCCACCTGAATAGGAGGTAGAAACCCAGGACCTTCCCAGCTTCATGACGCCTGGCTTTAAGATCATCAGTTACTTCTATTCTGACTCCACGGTCACCACACAAACTTCTGAAAGCCTTTCAGTTTACCATGGAAAGAGTTCACTGAGCATGAATGCTTTAAATAAGGCAACAAAATTACTAAACTGACATCTTTTAAACTCCAAGACGTGGGGAAACACCTGGATCCCATGTTTTCTGAACAGCTGGATTTTGCAAAATCATTTAGTCTCACCTCTCTCCACTATACACTTTCATTTCCCAAAATTTCTGATGTTCCTTTGCTCTTTTCTGAGTTCTAAACTATGGCACTTAAATCTCTTGCCTCACCACTTTCCCTCTTTTGAATTAATCAATATTGGTTTCCAGAGGTGTATTGACCCTCCAAAAGAAGAAGCCATATTACAAATGTAAACTAGTCCTAAAATCACTCATAACTAATCATTAAAGGTGACTTGAGGCATGGAATGGAGAAGGAAATGGCAACCCACTCCAGTACTCTTACCTGGAAAATCCCATGGACAGAGGAACCTGGTGGGCTACAGTCCACGGGGTGGTGAAAAGTCAGACATTACTGAGTGACTTTACTTCCACTTTTCACTTTTATGCATTGGAGAAGGAAATGGCAACCCACTCCAGTATTCTTGCCTGGAGAATCCCAGGGACAGAGGAGCCTGGTGGGCTGCCATCTTTGGGGTCGCACAGAGTCAGACATGACTGAAGTGACTTAGCAGCAGCAGCAGAGGCATGGAAACATAAAGGTTTCAACAATTACACTCTTGTCCTCTCTAAATATGCAGAAATATTGGCTCAGTTTGCCTCTCTCAGTTGGCCGTTGATTCAATTTGCAATCAGCGTGAAAGCCCTCCATGATTCAGTCTGATTCCATTCAATAAACACTTTTTATACCCCTACACTTTGACAGAGAGCCCTCTAAATCACATTTTATGCTGACAGATTCATCAATCCATGCAATAACATTCTTATTTAGTACTAGTCACAGTGTTAGGTACTGGGGGTGAGGGATAGGGCTACAAAAGGACAAATGCCCTTTTTTCCTTTTTTTTTTAATTTTAAGGGTAACAAGTTTAAGGAAAAATGAAATTACAGTAATAATCCAAACCTTACTCATACTACCACCCCCAACACAAAAATTGTCGCTAGTCCATCAAATCTTCCATATACACACATTTGTATTAGCCCAGTGACTAAGCAGCTGGGCTGGAGAGTGAATGGCTGGGTCTGGATCCTGTCTCCTCCAGCTAGGAAAATGGACCTGAGACCTTTAACAAGTTCTCTTGCTTCTCTATGCTTCCCTTTTCTCGTGGATAAGATGGGAATCACAGTGGTGGTCCATACCTCATAGAATTGTTATACAGGTAAAGCATTTGGAAAGTGCCTGCCACATAGCATGAATAAATGGAGGCTGCTCATTACAGCATCTAACTAGAGTTTAAATTTTCAGTAGTTGTTATTTACTTGTCCACTGGCATTGATGACTCCACATATTCTTTGTGCCGATGTGCTCCATATACAGGGCTTCCCAGGTGGCTCAGTGGTAAAGAATCCGCCTGCCAATACAGGAGACACAGGAGACATGGGTTCAATCCCTGGGTCAGGAGGATCCCTGCAAGAGGAAATGGCAGCCCACTCCAGTATTCTTGCCTGAAGAATGCCATGGACAGAGGAGCCTGGTGGGCTATAGTCCATGAAGTCACGAAGAGCTGGACACAACTGAGCACACACACTCCAATTACAAGGGGGTAGAGGTGCTTCCTGGAGCTGTTTGGTTTTACTTGACTGAAACAGAGAAGCAGGGAGACACCCGCTTCCAATGTAAACTCTGCACAGGGTGATATAGAGGGATTGGGCAGAAGGAAGGAGCCAGAATGGTATAAACTTCTTCATTTCTGCTTGTCCCTTTGCCCCTCTTACTGATACAGGCTCCCTCCATATCACCTGTGTTAACAACTGATGCACAACTTGTACTATATATGGCACCCCACTCCAGTATTCTTGCCTGGAGAATCCCAGGGACGGGGGAGCCTGGTGGCTGCCGTCTATGGGATCGCACAGAGTCGGACACGAATGAAGCGACTTAGCAGCAGCAGCAATCATATGCAAACTTTACAGAGAGGGGTATATATGAGTATGTGTCTATGAGAGATGAAAGGGTTTGTTCTCTTAAAAATGAGATCATGCTATGTAAGCATCTTGCTTCTCTCATTTAAAATACTTCAGCTGGTACTTCCCTGCTGGTCCAATGGTTAAGAATCCACCTGCCAATACACAGGACACAGGTCCAATCCCTGATCTGGGAAGATCCCACCTGCCAGGGAGCAACTAAAACCGTGCACCACAATAAGAGAAGCCACCACAATAAGAAGCCTGTGCACTGCACCTGCCCTAACTGGAGAAAGCCCATCTGCAGCTATTAAGACCCAGTGCTGCTGCTGCTCCTGCTAAGGGATTTTCCAGGCAAGAGTACTGGAGTGGGTTGCCATTGCCTTCTCCGAAGACCCAGTGCAGCCATAAATAAATATATAATAATTTAAAAGAAAAAATAAAATTCACCTCTGCTGAAGGTGGCTTCTTTCTAAGTTTGTGCTTACAATTTTTTGATGGAGTATTTATTTCAGCAAGACTCTGGGAGCCCTGTGGGACTTGGGTTGAGGATACATCTCTCTGGCATGTATCAGATTTTCTTTGCATAGAACCCAGGAACTACCCACCCAAATCTACTTTATTTTGTAAGTTATTGTATATTATACAAATATATATATTTGTATGTTATATATATTGGGTATATTTTACAATACCCCAGAGCATCCAGGGAATGTGAATCAAGAACTCAAACACAAGTAACAGCAAACCTGCAGAGATAAAGGCTAAAAGGGGGCTTTTCCTTTTCTCCACTCACACCTAAAATTAAATAAATAGCATACCATTATTTTTTTCTTATTGTTGGTCTTTTAGCACATTCCCACAAGGGCCTTAACTTTATGTAAGTGTTTCAGTTCCAGTCGTCTAGTTAACTCAGGTCTGAGCCCCTATCTCCTGTCCCCCAGAGAGGTTAAACCCTGGTTACTGAGATCTGCAGCCCCATCTCACTTCTTTGGCCTCCAAGAAGTTCCCTGAATTTCCTGCAAACTCTCAGCTCTGCATTTAAAAAGATGTGTTTATTAATTACTCTAGGAATTTATAAGAAGAGGTTTTCAGGATACCTATTTCATTATAAAGAAGGGATGGAACTCAGAAGCATATTGGTATAGCTGTGTACCCATGAGATGCACACCCATTCCCCATGCATTAGATCAATGAGTCATCATGCTTATGGAATGCAGAATACTTTTTAAAGTGCCTTTCACCCCCCTTATATTCTTTGGTAAACTCAACAATCCTATAAGCTAGATGTTACAGGTATGATTATCTTCATTTTACAGAAAAGAAAGAGATTTCCAGAGAAGCTGCGTGTCTTATGCCACAGAGGCCAAAAAGCAACTGGAAGTGAAATCATCACCCACTGTCTTTCGTCTGCACCATCAGGCTGCTATCACAGCAACACCCTGAGATTTAGTCCCTGGTCTCACCTATGGACTTTTCCTCCACACTTCCTGAGCTCTAACCATGAACCAGACCCAGGGTCAGGAACTGAGATTTAAAAACCAAAGAGAAGAAAAGGAAGTCTTTCCTAGGAGCTCCTAGGTTGGGAGGAGAAAATAAATAAAATCTTCAAGTATTCTACACTCAGGTACAACCTGTAGAAAGAACAGCAAGGAAAGGAACATAAAATTCTCCCAGATGCCACTGAGGACCTCTATTTTTGGTGGAGGTTCAGAAATATGATGAAGAAAACACTGCTATTCTAAGCTGGCTGCAGATTTCCTCCTGTTCAGCAAAACATATTGATGTTTATAATAAAACCCCTCCATATGCAAAAAAAAAGGGAATCCAGAGAATCCAATTACATGAAATGCTTAAGGTGCATTATTGCAAGGTTAATGAAAAGCAGTATTTTTCAGAAGGGTTTCCAGTTACTGTATAATGCCCATGCGTGTGGGACTGTGGGGATGCTCCTTGAAGCTGCACAGTTTTCCTGGCTAAGATGGGGAGGCAGGGAAACACAGCTCCAGTTAAAACCCTGCACAGGTGGGGACAAGAAGGGAAAAGCCAGGATCGCACAGGGCTGAAGCTCTGTGCCTGACCAGCCTGGTAAGGCAGGCTGGTGCCTGCTTCCCCCTAGAAGACAGACAGTGTCCTAAGACAGAAGACATTTCTTGGCTCAGACAGGGAGTCAGGAGCACTTTACATTAAACTGAGGAAGTTCCACGTGATCAGAGAGGAGTCACTTCCATACTTCACCATACTCTCTCATCCCTACAAGTGACGGGAATTTAAAATCCAGCAGGGCAGAGGCGAAGGAAAATTGTCCATTGTGTTATATCTTTTTGTGTGTGTGTGTGTGTTATATCTGAATTTCATCATCCCAGGGCACTATTATTGCTAGGTTTTATTATATTTACTTGTGAAAAATAAGCTCCAGCATATCAACACAAGAAGAAATGAGACTAAGAGAACTAGAAAACTCTCCATAATAGGTGAGATGAATTCTGAGGAATAGGAAGATGATAGATATTAGGTAGGAAAGAGAAAACAGCAAAGCAAAAGAGGTATGTCAAGAGATGGTGCAAAGAAGAGTTTAATGTATGGTATTAAGCAGTTTGCTGTGCTGAGCTCAATGTTAGCCATCTCCTCTGTCCCTAAGACTTCTATAAACAGTTACACCCACAATCCTGGGTGGATGGTACTTTGGGGAATGATAGAATCAGAAGGCTACCCCATGAGGCTGTGGGGTGGTGATGCGCAAGCAAAAACATACAGAGGAAAGAAACGGACAACTTCACAGAATCTAGAAACTGGAAACTTGGGAGTGACTACAAAGATTGTGCCCAGTGCATTAATTGGTAGAGAGTTCTGAGCCCACCCTTCTTATAAATAAAATTCAAAGAGGCATAAAAGACTACTCAGCCCTAAATAAATACATCTTGAAAATCTGAATGGAATAGAAATTTGTAGGAAAATATGATTTGCCTGAAGATGTCACAGAAGAAACCAAAAATCTAACTGGTCCAGTTGCTGGAGAGAAAGAAAAGAAGTTATCGAAAAAACTGCCCCTCAAAAAAGCACCAGGTCCATAGTGTCCAGCGGAACTATACAAACTTCCAAACAGCAGGTAATTTCAGTGTTACTTGAACTCGTCTCGGGGGTGGGGGTGTGGGGAGCTTTCCAGATGGCCCTAGTGGTAAAGAACCTGCCTGTCAATGCAGGAGACATAGGAAATGCGGGTTCAGTCCCTGAGTTGAGAAGATTCCCCTGGAAGAGGCTATGGCAACCCATTCCAGTATTCTTGTTTGGAGAATTCCATGGACAGAGGAGCCTGGTGAGCTGTAGCTCAGAGCTGCCAAGAGTCAGACACCACTGAAGTGATCTACCACACATGCAGAGTTTAGAAAGAAAGAGAAACCTAAGTTATTTTTATAAAAAGTATTACACTGATATCAAAATCTAATAAATATTTCACATATATTAAAAACTAAAGACAAATGTCACTTAAGAATACCAATGCAAAAATCCTAAATACAATATTAACCAACAGAACACAGTAGCACATTAAAATAACAATATGTTATTTCCAAGTAAAGTTGATTCTATGAAGGGCAGAAATTGTTCAATATTAGGAAATTTATTGATTATTCATATCTGTTGATTTAAAGAGAAAAGTCTTGCTCATTCCTTGAATAAATGTAAAGACATGTTCATAAAAAGGACAATTCAGCAACATTGAGATGTTAGTTTCCTCCTAGGTTAACAGATAAATCTCTTAATCCAAACAAAAATATCAACAAATTGAGTTTTATCTCTAATTCATTCTTAACTAGGCAAATTGATTCTAATATTCATATGGAAAATAAAACAGCCAGAAAATCTCTGAGGAAGGAAAGCAATGAGCAGGCCCTACTATTACTAAAGCGAAAGGCACTCAGTCGTGTCTGACTCTTTGTGACCCCATGGACCATACAGTCCATTGAATTCTCCAGGCCAGCATACTGGAGTAGGTAGCTCTTCCCTTCTCCAAGGGATCTTCCCAAAGCCGCAATAATTAGAACACTGTGGTTCTGGCACAGAACAGCAGGTGGACTATGCTGCTTTTCCTCCAATGGCCATTACCCACACTTCATCTCCCACCTTCTCTGCCCCGCTGCTGTTTTCTCCATGTATCCATTGATGTTTGCCCTCTAGCTTCCTGTGGGTTCAGCCAAGCGGAGGCCCTGGCTGGAGATCAGAGGGTGAGAGGAGAAGGTCAGATGGTTCCCTCCAGATCCCTCACTGCTTTTCAGGCAGTGGCTCTGATGCCTCCTACACAGAAATCTGGTAGGATTCTCTGCTCTCCTTTCTCCCTCAGGCATAGGAGCACAATGGTTTTCCACCATCGCTAGTCTGGGTGCTTTCTCATCCCTAGCAGGTTCCTTGAGCCTTGACCAAACTTCCATGAAACTCCCTTCATTTGAACCATCAGAGTGGAATTCTATTTCCTTCCAGGAACTTGACTGATACATAGATAATGAAATGGAATAGACAATCCAGAAAGATTCAAATGTATATAGGAAGTCACTGTATAATAAAGTTAGCATCTCGAATCAATGGAATTATGATAGACATTTTAATAAATACTGTTGAGATAAACAGAGAGCCACCTGGAAAAATATTAGGGTAAATCTTTACCTGACATGGTACACCAGAATAAACTTCAAATGTAATTAAATGGGAACAAAATAAAACCACAAAATCATAACTGTAGTATAGTCATACAACGGAATATTACTCAGCTAAAGAAGTGAATTGTTGGGACTTCCCTGGTGATCCAGTGGTTAAGAATCCACCTGCCAATGCAGGGGACACAGGTTCAATCCCTGGTCTGGGAAGATCTCTCAGATCATGGAGCAACTAAGCCCGTGCACCACAATTGCTGAACCTGCACTCTAGAGCTACTGCTCCGCAACAAGAGGAGCCACCACAGTGAGGAACCTGTGCACCACAGCGAAGAGCAGCCCTGGCTCACCACAACTAGAGAAAGCCCATGAGCAGCACCAAAGACCCAGTGCAGTAAAAAAAAAAAACAAAAAAAAACAGTTAATTAACTTAAATTAAATTTTTAAAAAGAAATGAATTTTTGATACAACCAACAGAGATGAATCTCAAAAACATGTGGAATGATATAAGGTTTACAGAAAATAATTTGTGCTGTATGGTATTCCACTTATAGAACATTCTAGAAGACATAAAAATGAATGCAGAATGGTGAAAAATCAGAACAGTGAGTCAGAAGGGTGAATCTGTGGGTGGGAACAGGGTGGAGATTGTGAAGGGGCATGAGGGGACTTTCTGGGATGATGCTATTGTTTTCTACCTTGCTAGAGGTTTAGGTTACATCCTTAATATTTTCATACTTTGTCATATATAGATTTTACATCAAAACAAAAAAGGGTCAACAAATATCAAACTCTAGTTTGTGGTATGCATGTGGATTTACTTAAGAAAGAGTGTACTTATATCTGCAAAATAATTTTAAATGCAAAAATAAGATAAATGAAGGGATGAATAGAGGGATAGATAAATAGATACATGATAAAGCAGGTACAGTAAATGTAAATGGTAGTATCTAGGTGGTGGGTATAGGAGTGTTGCTATAAAATTCTTTCAATTTTGCTCTGTTTTAAGTTTTTAATTTTTCAAAATACTAGAAGAAAAAATTCTGACACTATTATGATATGGATGAACCTTAAAAATACTATACAAAGAGAACTAAGCCAGTCACAAAAGGACCAATACCATGTGATTCTACTTATATACGGTACCTAAAGTAGTCACTTTATAAAGCAAATTCTCAAGCCTCTCCTTTCCAGCAGATTAAACCTCAGCCTTCACAAAAAAGGAAAGAGAGATGAATCTGAATGTAGAAAGTAAAATAATGGTTGCCAGGGGATGACTGGGGTGGTAATGGTGAGATATTAAATGTTTCTCAGTGGGAACAGAGCTTTAGTTTGACAAAATGAAAAAAGTCCTGTGGATGGATAGTGATAATGGCAAAACAACAACATGAAGATAATGCCACTGACTAAACTACCTTAAAAATTCTTAAAATGGTGAATTTTATGTTATGCATATTTTACCAAAATAGCAAAATTAATTTTAAAAAATAAAACTACTAGGAAAAAATGGGAAAATTCCTTGATAGACTTGGATAAGATTAGAGAAGAAGGCCTTTATCTTTAAAACTGTGACTCAGAATCCAGAGATGTTTATCACAGAATTGTTGATAATAAATAAAATTGGAAACAACTCCACAATCCATTGATTTGAGAGTGAGAGATAAACTATACTATACACAGAAGAGCATCCATTAAAAACAATGATGTATAACTATACTGATATTTAAAATGCTCATAAAATATTACTGAGTAGAAAGCATTATATCATAAAATAGCAAGTATAAAATGATATCTTTTATATAAAATACGTGTGTGTGTGTGTGTGTGTGCACCTAAAGAGATACTTGGGGAAGGATAGTCAACAAAATGTTAAGGTGGTTATCTTGGGCTGTTTGTTAATGCTTTATTCTTTGCACTGTTCTACACTGACATTTTTTCAACAAGCTTGTATTATGTTTATAAAAATAATAAAGCCATTTTCCACTCATACTAAAATACTAAAAGAAGTAGGTATCTACTACCATATATTTTCCTTGATCCCTCCTAGCTATAGAGATTCATTAATGCCATGTATGCCCAAATGACCAGCAAGGACTGTGTGTGTGTGTGTGTACACACCAAGTTAACCCTCAGGAAAGATGGACTCACTGACACTTGAGCTCCCAAGTCTCTCCTTTATAAAGGTTACAAGTCAGATTTCATGAAAGGAGGAGAGGTGAATCTGAATGGCTTAAAGCTAAACCTCCATCAGTCTGCACCTTATAAAAGTTCCCGTGACAGCATTACTCACAGATTCCAAAAGCGCTGTCATACGAACAGCGTAGTATGTTCAGTATGTCGCACAAACAGGTGAAGATGCTGTGCTCTGGAAAACCGTCAGATGACCCCAAAGTGCCTTTAGTGAAGACAATAATACTAGTGATAAAAAAAAGCTTGTAAGAAGAGTAAATAAATGTGTTTGGGCACATAATGAACATGCAGGTATTTGTTAAGTTATTGAATAAATCAGATCCAAAAGAAAAGTGTTTTATGAAATGTAAGAGTGGGAAAAATTATATTCTAAACTAATAGAATTGAGATTTTGAGATAGGTGTAACTTGAGATTTTGAGATAGGTGTAACAAAGTAACAAAATAAATATTAAAATATTTTTTCTAGTCCTTTCAAAGTTTGTATATTCAAGTAAGCCATTAAAAAAATTTTTTTTTTGAGGAAACTTCTCAAAGGGGAAAAAGAGGACTCACCTTGTACCGGGGGTCATTTCATTTTGAGACAGCTAGAAAAGCAATGTGGGGTGCAGGCAGTGATCAGCGGCCCCTAATTATCTGACACTCTCATCCTCTCCCTGCTTCCTGACCCAGTAGAGCCCAGATCTCAGGACATATTAAGTGAAAGGCTGGAGGCTGGAGAGGATTCCTCCTCCCCGGGGAGCCCAGAATTAGTATGGCTATGGAAAAAGTGACAGAGTGGAAAAAGCAGAAACTCTTACTGGCTGGCTTACAGACTAGTCATCGCCAAGGTCACAGAGTGAATGAAAATCCCTTCAGCAGCCTTTCCCCCAGAGTGGGGCAGGGTCTGGTTCTCAGGGAAACGACATGTCCCTCAGGCAGGTATAGAAGACTGGATTCACCAGATTCTTACTCCTTGTTCATACAAGGGCAGAAGTTCCTTGGCATATCTTGAATATTACTCATTGCAAGCAATGAAAAATTACTCCCAATTACTTTCATGCTGATTTTAAAAGCCTTTAATATAATTAGACATGACATAATTGGAGCAGTTGGAAGAACGGGACAGGTGAAAAATGTAGGAATACAGGACTTCCTTGGTGGTCTAGTGGTTAAAAATCCACTTGCCAATGCAAGGGACAAGAGTTTGATTCCTGGTTGGGAAGCTTCCACGTACTGCAGGGCAACTGGGCCTGTGTGTCACAACTACTGTGCCTGGATGTAGAGCTCTCGAGCCACAGATACTGAAGTCTGCACACCTAGAGCCCATCCTCCCCTCAAGAGAAGCCATTGCAATAAGAAGCCCAAGCACCCAAACCAGAGAGTACCCCTGCTCAATGCAACTAGGGAAAGTCCACACATAGCAATGAAGACCCAGAGCAGCAAAAAATATATAAATAAATAAATTAAAACTATGGGGGAAAAAAAGAACAGAGGAATAAACTTTCTCAATAGGGTGTTAACTAGCCACTCAGAAAGCAGACTAAAAATACACACACACACACACAAACTACTGTCTAGATTGAGCAATTTGAGTAAGTTACAGACAGTATAACACCAGGGATGACGTATGTGTGGGATCTTTGTCCTTAACCCCAGAAGTGGCAGTCTAGGGCCTCTAACATATGAGAGGACAGAGTTAGAGGCAAACAGTGGTAAAGGGATTATTAGCCCACCACAGTGGTATGATATTTACTTTAAACTGAAAACATCTGATCAACAGCAACAGCAAGAAACACTTTCAAAACTTAAGCAGAGTGTCCAGAAAATACAGCTGCCATTGACAACCCCCTTCCCCCAAGGGAGTTTCAAAATTGAGGAAAGACTGAGCCTTAGCACTAGGAAGTCCACAGTTTCAGCTGTCCCTTAGCATGGAAAAGTTCAATAAAACCTTTCACATTTTCTTTCCCACTGAAGCCCTAAACAGCCTCTCTTTTTGTCAAGTTGGTATATAAATCTTTACTTCTAGCTATTCCGCAAGTTACTCATTATTAAGTACTCCCTCGGGTGAATATAAATAAACCTTGTCTTTTCTCCTCTTAAGCTACTGTCAGTTAATTTGCAGGCTCCTGACTATAAATCTAAGTGGGTAGAAGAAATCTTTTCCTCCCAAAGGCAGTAACCTTATCAGGAGTCACAGAAGACATAGATGGAAACCAAGTAGCAGGCAATAAAGTTCACCAAGACAGGGAATTCCCTGACAGTCCAGTGTTAGGAGTCAGTGCTTTCACTTTCAGGGCCAGGGTTTGGTCCCTGGTCAGGAATTGCTGCTGCTGCTGCTAAGTCGCTTCAGTCATGTCTGACTCTGTGCAACCCCATAGACGGTAGCCCACCAGGCTCCTCTGTCCCTGGGATTCTCCAGGCAAGAACACTGGAGTGGGTTGCCATTTCCTTCTCCAACGCATGCATGCATGCTAAGTCACTTCAGTCATCTCCAAGCCTGTGTGACCCTATGGACAGCAGCCCACGAGGCTCCTCTGTCCACAGGATTCTCTAGATAAGAATACTGGAGCGGGTTGCCATTTCCTTCTCCAATGCATGCACACATGCTAAGTCACTTCAGTCGTGTCCAAGCCTGTGCAGTCCTATGGACAGCAGCCCACCAGGCTCATCTGTCCACAGGATTCTCTAGGTAAGAATACTGGAATGGATTGCCATTTCCTTCTCCAACTAAGATCCCACAAGTCACCAGGCATAGCCAAAAACAAACAACCAAACAAATTCAGCAAGACAGTGTTTCAAGACCATCATCTGACAAATACTGGTTGCAGTCTGAAACCAGTTCTTGCAGGATACATCTTTTCCAAATGTTAAAACAGCAGTACAAAAAAAGGGGAGAGGAGATAACAACTGAAAATTGAAAAAGCCCCAACAATTTTAATACACAAATTATTAACCAAAAATTACCCTAATCAATAATGTCAAAGTCTCTCTCCATCCAAAGAAATTTCTGACAAAAGCTAGGAGCCTCAGACAACCTATTTCTGATGATTACACAATAGACAGGTAGTTGTGGAAGGTTTTTCTTGTTTATCTGGTTATTGGTTTATTCTGAGAAGGTCAGGAAGCAACAGTTAGAACTGGATATGGAACAAAAGACTGGTTCCAAATATTGTCACCCTGCTATTTAACTCCTATGCAGAGTACATCATGAGAAACGCTGGGCTGGAAGAAGCACAAGCTGGAATCAAGATTGCTGGGAGAAATATCAGTAACCTCAGATATGCAGATGACACCACCCTTATGGCAGAAAGTGAGGAGGAACTAAAAAGCCTCTTGATCAAAGTGAAAGAGGAGAGTGAAAAAGTTGGCTTAAAGCTCAACATTCAGAAAACGAAGATCATGGCATCTGGTCCCATCACTTCATGGGAAATAGATGGGGAAACAGTGTCAGACTTTATTTTTGGGGCTCCAAAATCACTGCAGATGGTGACTGCAGCCATGAAATTAAAAGTGCTTACTCCTTGAAAGGAAAGTTATGACCAACCTAGATAGCATATTCAAAAGCAGAGACATTACTTTGCCAACAAAGGTCCATCTAGTCAAGGCTATGGTTTTTCCTGTGGTCATGTATGGATGTGAATGTTGGACTGTGAAGAAAGATGAGCGCTGAAGAATTGATGCTTTTGAACTGTGGTGTTGGAGAAGACTCTTGAGAGTCCCTTGGACTGCAAGGAGATCCAACCAGTCCATCCTAAAGGAGATCAGTCCTAGGTGTTCGTTGGAAGAACTGATGCTGAAGCTGAAACTCCGATACTTTGGCCACCTCATGTGAAGAGTTGACTCATTGGAAAAGACTCTGACGCTGGGAGAGATTGGGGGCAGGAGGAGAAGGAGACGACAGAGGATGAGATGGTTGGATGGCCTCTCTGACTTGATGGACATGAGTTTGGGTAAACTCTGGGAGTTGGTGATGGACAGGGAGGCCTGGCATGCTGTGATTCATGGGGTCGCAAAGAGCTGGACACGACTGAGCAACTGAACTGAACTGAACTGAGATAACCTTTTATTAAAAGTGAATCAACCTCATCCTTACTTTCTACCAGTGAGTGGGGTCACAAAGTTCTAACAAACAAGCCTACAAACACCATGCTTAATATAAGCCAGATCCCGCCTCAGGTTTTGATACCATATCTTCACAACAGTATCATAAGACAAGAGTTAGGAAACTAACACCATCCTCAGTGAGACAAATCTCAGGACCTCAGAGCTTTTAATGTAGATAAGGGGAAACATCTGGCCTTACTGGCCTGACTCTCCCAAGTCTAACTTTCCCCTTAAAATTTTTGGCTTTAAGTATCACCACAGTAATATCCAAGGTGACTGTTTCTTCCTTAATCTGATATCTCCCTCCCAGAACCAATGTACCTTCCTTGGTTTCCCTGAGTATAGCTCAGAGAATACAAAGCTTTCAAAGAGTATTACTAAATACTAGTAAACTGAAGGACTGGAAAATGGGAAATAAACCCACTTAAGACAAGTAGTATAGAGAAACAGATAAGAATCCCAGAATTCAACTATTTAGGTTTAAATTCTGGCTGTCATTTTTTAGCTGTGTGACTTGACCTCTCTGTGCCTTGATATTTTCATCTGTAAAATGATAACTAAATGACCCATCCCACCATCTCGTAAAATAACATCTGGTACATAGTACACAAGTATATATTCAGTTTGGCTTATAAAGGAAAGGTTTTAGTTTGCAGCACAGCTACTTTTCTCCCAGATTCACAAGTTCTGTGCTGTTCTACCCAATACCTGGAGAAATCCAATCTATTCCAAGCAAGGGCTACCCAGACTCACAGGTAAACGCAACTCATCTCATTTTTAAAGATGATAAAACTGAGCCTTATCTGCAATTTCAACTATCTAAACTCACCACACTTCAAAGATTCAAGTTCTTTTTTTTAAGAGCAAAGGATAGAAATTGAATAACTTTGTGTAAGTATCCTTAGGTGATATAACACTCAGAATGTCATCTTTAATTTGAAATTTTCTTTATGAAAGAAAGGAATGGAAAAAAAGAATCTCATTTTCTTTATGAAAGGAAGGAATGGAAAAAAAGAAACTCATTCAATCAAAAAGTTAAAGCTAATAGTATTCCCAGGATGTATTCATCAAATCTAGAACAGAAATTAATTCAATGAAAATTCCTAGAAATTAGCTTTCAGGAATTATGCAATATACAAATCTACTGTTCATATCACCAGAGGTATGATGAAAAATATGTGAATATTCTTCCATAGGCATATATAGTTGTAATTTAACTGATATCACACACATATATAATCTAACATTGAATCATTTCAGAAACAATTCATGTTTCATCCAATGTAACTGTGATAGACTATAAGATCATATAAAAAAATTTTGTATCCTACACATTAGAAAATATTAAGCCTCCAGATGCTTGAATAATATGTTACATTTGTATAGTACTTACAGTTTACAAGTTGATTTTATCTCCATAGTTTCCTTTGAGCTTCATGGCATAGGAGATGGCACTACAACTCTATTTGTACTCATTTTAAAAGAGCAGATAGCACAGGTTTAGAAAATAGAGGTCTCCTGCCCTAGGAGGCGGAGAAGGCGATGGCACCCCACTCCAGTACTCTTGCCTGGAGAATCCCATGGATGGAGGAGCCTGGTAGGCTGCAGTCCATGGGGTCACGAAGAGTCGGACATGACTGAGCAACTTCCTTTTCACTTTTCACTTTCATGCATTGGAGAAGGAAATGGCAACCCACTCCAGTGTTCTTGCCTGGAGAATCCCAGGGACAGGAGAACCTGGTGGACTGCCATCTGTGGGGTCACACAGAGTCAGACATGCCTGAAGCAAGTTAGCAGCAGCAGCAGCAGCAGCCCTAGGAGGCAAAGCTGAGCAAGACCTAGGTACCCTGACTCCAAATCTGGTTCTCTTTCCACTAACACCACAAAAATATCCTATAAATGGAAAAACTAACATATTTTATAATGATAAATCCATGCAAGGGCAATGTGCATGTGTATTCTTTTAATTTTTGTTTTAAAAAGCTGTTTGAGTGAAATAATAACAAATAAAAGCCATAAACTCAAGAAAATTCTCAAGGGAACAAGGATACATATATCCTGGCCTCTCATGAGTCAAAGTGTGAGTCAATTCCTTGCTCCACTTTTTCTCTTTAGAGGAACTAATATTGCCCACTAAATCTAATGAGTCCTTCTTGAAAACTCAATGGACAATAGCAATGAGCATCACAACCTTGCTTGGGATGAAAGTGAGGATTTATGTATGAGACCAAAAGACCAGCTAATGTATTTAGTAACCTTTCTAGTGTGATTTTTTTTTTTATTACATGTACCAACTAAGGACTTTTCCTCCCACTTACACAAAAACAGGACCTACCCTATGAAATGGACCTTTGAATATCTTAAACCCAAAACTGAAAAGTTTTACAACTCCCTTCAGTTTCAGCTGAAAAGTTTTAGAGATCTTGTTCAGGTATAGCACTCAGTACTTCTACATACACTGTGTCTGGTTAGGTTTTCTAGCCATCTAGTGAGAAATGTCTTGGTATCATCTCTATGTCACAGATAATAAAACTGAGGCACAAGGAGAGTATCCTGCCCACGATCACAATGAAAGCAGGTGATGGAGATTCAGACCCACCACCAACTCCAAATCTCATGTGCTCTCTTCACCTCTCTCTTTACCCTTAAAATGTCCTCCTCCAACCACACACCCCACGTCCCTTCAGCAGACACAGGTTTCCTTTTTCACACATGGATAAGTCCTGGACAAGCAGGAATCTCCTGTCCTTCTCCCCGTTCCCCTGGGAGAAAGGTACACCTCCTTTCCAAAACAACAAGGACGATGTCTCCCCGCGGTGCGGACGCCAGTGCAAAGACGGGGAAAGGGACCCTTAGCGGGTTAACTGCCTTGCCAGCTACTGTTTAAACGCCTGTGAAAGATGATCCTTCTGAAATAAATCCTTATTGAAATGAGTCAGAAATGAGTCTTAACTTGTGAAAGTTAATGGGCAATTTTTATGGGCAAGAGATTCTGGGCAAGTTATGAGCAAGAGAACAAAAAAGCCGAAATCCTGTTGAGAGACAGAGTTTTCTCTTCTCCCTTTGAAGTTAAAAAGGGCCCCTTTAGGTCTCCACGGAGCGGCTCCCCGCGATCCTTACAGAAAGAAAGAAACTTACCCGCAGCGCTGGGGCTTCGAGACAGCTGAGACGGAGGCATACTCTCGTCACTGTTCAGCACCGGGGACAGCTCCGGACTCGCCAACTTCGCGCGCCCCTCCGGGCTTGGCGCTACCCGCTGAGCCTCCCAGGCTGCCGGCCGGGTGGCCGCCTCTCCACGCCCGGGTCCAAGCCTCCCGGTCTTGTGCAGCGCGAAACGGTCTTCGCGAGCAGCGGGGTCAGCCGGAGGCGCCTCGGGCTGGGGTGGCGGCGACGAGCCCAACTGCATCACAGCGTTGCGGGACCGGGACCGCGCCAGCGCTGAGGAGACGGAACCCATCTCAGGGGGCCGGGCTGGGCCCAGATGAGCGGCCAAGACTCCCGGTGGGACCCACACCCCTTGCCTACCAAAGGTTTACTCTCTTCTCGCGCCGGGGCACCTCCAGCCTCTGCTCCGCCTCTGACTCCGCGGGTGGCAGTCCCTCCTCAGCGCGGGAGAGAAGGAGGAGGCAGCAGGGAGGGCTGCGTACCCACCCCAGGTGGACTGAGGAGGACCCAGGCGGTGTCTGCGCCTGTCTGATGATCCAGGGTGGATGACGACACTTGGAGGGGTCCGTGTGCAGAGGTTGCCCCGAGACTTTACTGGGGATTGGAGGGGAGGAAGGAGAGTGGCATTAAAGGAGGCAGACTTTCTTCCTCTACTTTCTGTACTTTGGTCACCTGGGGCCAAAGGACTGGCACCTTCTTCCCGCTCCTGTCGACACTTCTGGGCTGCCACTGTCCCTGGGGAGGATGAAAGGTTTAGCCAAGGCAGAGGAGGAGCCTACATTTGTTTTCTTCTCTTCTCTTCTTAGGGCTAACACCACTACTCTTCCAGGCTGTGCTTTCCTGCAAAGCCAGGCTTGGCTCCTGGCTGTCCCTGAGGAAGGCGTGGCAATCCCCTTCCCAGCATTCCTCCTCCCCATGCCCTCATCCTGGAGGGGGACTGAGGCCAGAGAGGGAAGCCATGGTGTAAGGGGAAGCAACTCTGCTGGTTCTCCTCAGGAAAGCCGGGAGGCAGTCACCAGCCAATCCGCAGGGTTTCCATGAAGGGAACCCAGAGCAATCAGGGACCCTATTAATGGGCCTGCCCTGCTGGCCCCCTCCCTTTTCTGACTGCAGTGGAAAGGTGGTGACACCTAACTTGGATCCAGAAGCAGGAAGAGCAACCTGGGATTAAGTTTCAACTAAAGAGCCTCTTGATGAGGGTGAAAGATGAGAATGAAAAAGGCAGCTTAAAAATCAACATTAAAGAAAAACTAATTAAAATAAATTAATTACTTTTTAAAAAACTCAAATCATGGCATCTGGTCCCATCACTTCATGGGTAAAAGGTGGAAGCAGTGACAGATTTCCTCTTCTTGGGCTCTAAAATCACTGTGGATGATGACTACAGCTGTGAAATTAGAAGATAATTGCTTCTTGGCAGGAAAGCTATGACACATCTGGTCAGTGTGTTAAAAAGTAAAGACATCACTTTGTTGACAACGGTCTGTATAGTCAAGGCTATGGTCTTTCCAGTAGTCATGTACAGATGTGACAGCTGGACCATAAAAAAGGCAGAATGCCAAAGAATTGATGCTTTCAAATTGTGGTGCTGGAGAAGACTCTTGAGAGTTCCCTGGACAACAAGGAGATCAATCCAGTCAATCCTAAAGGAGATGAATCCTGAATATTGACTGGAAGGACTGATGCTGAAACTGAAGTTCCAATACTTTGGCTGCTGCTGCTGCTACTGCTGCTAAGTCGCTTCAGTCGTGTCCGACTCTGTGCGACCCCATAGATGGCAGCCCACCAGGCTCCCCCATCCCTGGGATTCTCCAGGCAAGAACACTGGAGTGGGTTGCCATTTCCTTCTCCAATGCAGGAAAGTGAAAAGTGAAAGGGAAGTTGCTCAGTCGTGTCTGACTCTGCGACCCCATGGACTGCAGCCCACCAGGCTCGTCCGTCCATGGGATTTTCCAGGCAAGAGTACTGGAGTGGGATGCCATTGCCTTCTCCAAATACTTTGGCTACCTGATACAAATAGCTGACTCATCGGAAAAGACCCTGATGCTGGGAAAGATTGAAGGCAGAAGGAGAAGAGGGTGACAGAAGATGTGATGTTTGGATGGCATCACCAATTCAATGGACATGAACTTGGGCAAAATCTGGGAGATGATGAAGAACAGGGAAGCCTGACGTGCTGCACTCCATGGAGTCGCAAAGAGTTAAACATGACTTGGTAATCGAACAACAATACTTCTGAATGGAATGGTAAAGAGCCACCCTAAGTTCTCAGCCACCCCCCCAACCCCGCCGCCGCCTGCCATACTGGCTGACCCACGCCTTTCCCCAGAACACACACACACCCTCTCCAAGAGGGAGACATAGCTCAACTAAGAGTTTGACTGTTGATGCTGCTGTTGATAATCAGATTCTCCCCAGTTCTCCTCCAAGTGGGAAGTGGTAAGCCTGGAAAATTTAAAACAATCTTGTCTTTTAAAAAAGGACCACATATGGTGAGCTAGAGCTTGGTTAAAGAGGGAGTTGTTAGAGAACATGCCAGCTGTAGGTGATCTCATTCTCAAACCCTTGCCTTTCCTTTTTCAGGCCACTGACCTCTTCAATCAAGGGCAGGAGTGCTCCCAGCCAGCCAGACTTCCACCAGTGGGTGCTCAGCAGAGTGCACATTGAAGGGCCTTGGAAAAATCTGACTCACCCCTCAGCATCCTTCGAGGATGTCACAAATTGATTGACCTTGGATCCTGGGAGTTTTACCACTGACAGTGTTGAATATTACCTGAAAGAGTGATGATGGAGAAATCCCCCATCCTTTCATGTCCTGGAAAACAGCTTACAACCAAAAAATCACCCTTTCCCAGATGACTTAGCTAACACTCAAGAATGTCCCTTTGCTTACTTATGACAAGGGTAAACAGTGACCCTACAAATTCCCATTCTTTGCTTCATAAATGATTAGCTGAACTGTTTCATCTCCACTGATCAATCAAACCAAATGCTTGTTAAACAAACTGTGGTTAAGCTCCTCTCCTTCTTCCAGGGCTCTGCACTGTGGCCCAGTCTCAGCCTGAACCAGCATACAGCCCCTCCTGAGAACTGAATTGGACATTCAAATTTGAATTTCATACAATTTTCACTTGTCACAAAATATTATTCTTGTATAAGAATATCAAAAAATATTCTTGATTTTTCCCCAACCATTAAAAAAAAGTAAAAATCATTCTTAGCTCTAGGAACAAAAACAGTAGCAGAGTAGATCTGATCAGTGAACTATCACTTGCCAACCCCTGCTCTGGAAATCCTGATGAAAAACTTTATTGTAGGGAGGAAGAAAGTCTCCCTGGTAAAATTTTAGGATCTGTGTGATTGGGAAAGCAAAGTAAATTTACCATTGCTGAGATTTGTTTGGGGATAAGATATTAAATTTATTTTGAAATTTCAAATACCATTTTTAAAGGGCTTGAGATTTTTTTTTTCCTTCAAAAGAAGCATGGGTTCCCATAGGTTACAAAACACTCCTCACCACATTCACCAATGTGGCCACTATCAAAAAAAAAAAAAATATATATATATATATATATAGTATCTTATACTATATTCTTGCATTGGCATGGATATGAAAAAAAATTAGAACTCCGTGCACTGTTGATAACAATATAAAATGGCCCAGCTGCTATGGAAAATACTGTAGTAGTTTCTCAAAAAGTTAAACATAGAATTATCATATGATCCAGCAATACCAATTCTGGATATGTACTCAAAAGAATTGAAAACAGAATCTCAGGAAGATTTCCCTATGCCCAGCAGCATTATTCACAATAGCCAAAAGTCCAACCCAAATGTCCATCAATAGATGAATGGATAAAGAAAATGTGCTAAACACATTCAGTGAGATATTATTCGGTCTTGAAAAAGAAGGAAATTCTGTCACATGCTATCATATGGATGAACCTTTAGGACATTTGCTGAATGAAACAAGTCAGTCACAAAAGACAAATACTGTATAATTTCACTTTTATGAAGTACCTAGAGTTGTCAAGCTATCAGAAACAGAAAGTAGAATGGTAATTACCAGGAGCTGGGGGGAAAAAGAGATGGGGAGTTCTTTAATGGGTGTGCTGCTGCTGCTGCTAAGTCGTTTCAGTCGTGTCCGACTCTGTGCCACCCCATAGACAGCAGCCCACCAGGCTTCCCCATCTGTGGGATTCTCCAGGCAAGAACCCTGGAGTGGGTTGCCATTTCCTTCTCCAATGCATGAAAGTGAAAAGTGAAAGTGAATTCGCTCAGTCGTATCCAACTCTTAGCGACCCAATGGACTGCTGCCCACCAGGCTCCTCTATCCATAGGATTTTCCAGGCAAGAGTACTGGAGTGGGGTGCCATTGCCTTTTCCATTAATGTTTTGCAAGAAGAAAAAGTTATGGAGATTTGTTGTACAACAATGCAAATTTATGTAATACCACTGACTTGTACACTTGTAAATTATTATGATGGTAAATTTTATGCTATTTGTATTCAACCACAATTTTTTAATCCAATTATTTAAAAGATTCCCTAAAGCAACACAGAATGAACCTGTGCTGCCTCTAGGTGATAAAATTATATCTGAAGATACCTATTGTGCTCCCACCAATCTTCTCTTTTCCAAGCCAACTGTTGGCTTTATCAGTTCATCCCCATATGACAGGCTGCTCTGGCCCTTTGTTCTCCTTCATTGTGCTTCTTTTAATACTCTCCAGTCGTTGTTTAAAGTTGAATTCCCTTAAAGTTGGATTCCAAGACAGAAGACCATGATCCAGGGGTGGTCTAATCAGGAAAGAATGAGTATCTTGAAAGTGTTCCTCCCTATAATCCAGCAGACCCTGGCTTCCATCCATTTGCTTAGAGAATGTCATCTACAAAAACCCCAGGGCTGTTTTGTGGACGCTACTTTCCCCATATGTTTCTATGTTACTTAATTTCATGTTTTGCCTCAGCTGTGTTAAATTAAACTGAACCACTTCAAAGAAGCAAAGAATGGAGGGAAAAAAATTAGATTTCTTGGTCTAAGTAAAAAAAAAAAAAAAGACCAAATTTGAAAGTCACATAAATCTCCCTTCCCAGTTTTTTCAACTGTTCTTCTCATGATAAATTTCAACAACTAAGCTTTCTTAGATGAAGACCAAGACAAAAATATCACACACGTGACAAATCAGTCTGGTTGAGTGTGCCTGCATTTGACTGGTAGTGGCTGCCTGCGGCACTGTGCTCAGCAGAACCTGAAGCCATGTGAAGGCAAAGCAGGGAAGACGCAGGGATCTGTCCAAGACAGAAGCAGGAAGAGAGAGGCAAGCATGCCACTGATTTCCCAGCAAGGCCCCGTGGGTTTTATTGTGGGTGAATTTCTGCCAAAGGTCCTGTGATTGAAATCTAAAGGCTATTAGCGAGAGTGCTTCAGTTGCTCTTAACTGTCATTACCCTATAGCAGGAAATAAAACTAGGAAAGGAAACCTAATATCTGTAATTCCCTCAGACTTTAAAAGACATCTGCTCGTATTGGGCTGATTATTCTGTTTTGTCCCTTCCCACCCAGTTTTGAGCAAGTGTCTGAAACAAAAACAACAAACATAATTCACGATGTTGTTTTTAATTATAGAGAATATAAAACATATGTATGTAAAAATATTCTTTCAATTGTATATGAAATTTGTATGTGGGTTGTGTGTATGTGTGTATCAACCTATGCTCACTAAGGTAGAAAGACATATACATTATCAGTTCAGTTGCTTAGTCATGTCCCACTCTGCAACCCCAGAGACTACAGTACACCAGGTTTCCCTGTCCATCACCAACTCCTGGAGCTTGCTCAAACTCATGTCCATAGAGTCGGTGATGCTATCCAACCATCTCATCCTCTGTCGTTCCCTTCTCCTCCCACCTTCAATCTTTCCCAGCATCAGGGTCTTTTCAAATGAGACACTTCTTTGCATCAAGTGGCCAAAGTATTGGAGTTTCAGCTTCAACATCAGTCCTTCCAGTGAATATTCAGGACTGATTTCCTTTAGGATGAACTGGTTGGATCTCCTTGCAGTCCAAGGGACTCTCAAAAGAGTCTTCTCCAAGTTCAAAAGCATCAATTCTTCAGTGTTCAGCTTTCTTTATAGTCCACCTCTCACATCTACACATGAACACTGGAAAAACCATAGCCTTGACTAGATAGACCTTTGTTGGCAATGTCTCTGCTTTTTAATATGCTGTCTAGCTTGGTCATAGCTTTACTTCCAAGGAGCAAGCGTCTTTTAATTTCATGACTAGTCACCATCTGCAGTGATTTTGGAGCCCAAAAAAATAAAGTCTCTCACTGTTTCCATTGTTCCCCCATCTATTTGCCATGAAGTGATGGGACCAGATGCCATGATCTTAGTTTTCTGAATGTTGAGTTTTAGGCCAACTTTTTCACTCTACTCTTTTTTTTTCATTTTATTTTATTTTTAAACTTTACAATATTGTATTGGTTTTGCCAAATATCAAAATGAATCCGCCACAGGTATACATGTGTTCCCCATCCTGAACTCTCCTCCCTCCTCCCTCCCCATACCATCCCTCTGGGTTGTCCCAGTGCACCAGCCCCAAGCATGCAGTATCGTGCATCGAACCTGGACTGGCGACTCGTTTCATATATGATATTATACGTATTTCAATGCCATTCTCCCAAATCATTCCACCCTCTCCCTCTCCCACAGAGTCCAAAAGACTGTTCTATACAACAGTGTCTCTTTTGCTGTCTCGTATACAGGGTTATTGTTACCATCTTTCTAAATTCCATATATATGTGTTAGTATACTGTATTGGTGTTTTTCTTTCTGGCTTACTTCACTCTGTATAATAGGCTCCAGTTTCATCCACCTCATTAGAACTGATTCAAATGTATTCTTTCACTTTCATCAAGAGGCTCTTTAGTTCCTCTTCACTTTCTGCCATAAGGGTGGTGTCACCTGTGTATCTGAGATGATTGATATTTCTCCCAGCAATCTTGATTCCAGCTTGTGCTTCATCCAGCCTGGCATTTCACATGATGTACTCTGCATGTAAGTTAAATAAGCAGGGTGGCAATATACAGCCTTGATGTACCCCTTTCCTGATTTGGAACCAGTCTGTTGTTCCATGTCCAGTTCTAACTGTTGCTTCCTGACCTGCACACAGATTTCTCAGGAGGAAGGTCAGGTGGTCTGCTATTCCCATCTCTTGAAGAATTTTCCACACTTTGTTGTGATCCACACAGTCAAAGGCTTTGGTGTAATTAATAAAACAGAAGTAGATGTTTTTCTGGAGAAGGCAATGGCAACCCACTCCAGTACTCTTGCCTGGAAAATCCCATGGACGGAGGAGCCTGGTAGGCTGCAGCCCATGGGGTCACTAAGAGTCAGACACGACTGAGTGGCTTCACTTTCACTTTTCACTTTCATGTATTGGAGAAGGAAATGGCAACCCATTCCAGTGTTCTTGCCTGAAAAATCCCAGAGATGGGGGAGCCTGGTGGGCTGCTGTCTGTGGGGTTGCACAGAGTCGGACACAACTGAAGTTACTTAGCAGCAGATGTTTTTCTGGAACTCTCTTGCTTTTTCGATGATCCATTGGATGTTGGCAACTTGATCTCTGATTCCTCTGCCTTTTCTAAATCCAGCTTGAGTATCTGGAAGTTCACGGTTCATGTACTGTTGAAGCCTGGCTTGGAGAATTTTGAGCGTTACTTTGCTAGCATGTGAGATGAGTGCAATTGGACAGTAGTTTGAACATTCTTTGGCATTCCCTTTCTTTGGGATTGGAATGAAAACTGACCTTTCCCAGTCCTGTGGCCACTGCTGAGTTTTCCAAATTTAGTAGCATATTGAGTGTAGCACTTTCACAGCATCATCTTTTAGGATTTGAAATAGCTTTGCTGGAATTCCATTACCTACACTAGCTTTGTTCATAGTGATGCTTCGTAAGGCCCACTTGACTTCACATTCTAGGATGTCTGGCTCTAGGTGAGTGATCACACCATCATATACATTATACCATATACCATATACAAGGACATATAAAATCACAGCAGAAATACATAGGAAAAGGAACAACTAATCACAATATCTTCTGTATTGCCAGCTGTTATATTTAAACACACTCAGTGTATTTTTATGTTAAGAGGCAAACAATGGTCCCTGAGCCAAATCTGGTCTGTTGCCTGTTTTTATACAGTCTTGAGCTAAGAATATTTTTTACAAAGATCCTTAGTTAGGAAACGGTTTTTACAATTGTCCTCCTGTCAAGACAATATTCTCAAAGCTTACCGATCAAAATGATAAATCCATGAGATTTCTTTACTTTCTCTTTTTGAAAATTTAAGTTCTGCCATTTTTTTTAAGTGAAATCTTTGAGTCACTGTTGCTTCTACTCTCGCAAACCAGAAAATTGGAAGAAAAAAAAAAAAAAACCTCTATAAAAATTAGACTAAGCTAAGATGTACCAGCTTCCCAAAACCAGTCTGTTGACCTTTTTTTTTTAGAAGCACATTCTTGAATATTGAATGGCATCAGCCAATTAGCAATTGTTCTGCCCCTCTGTCCCAACCCTACTTTCCTACCTGGAGCCCTGCTTCTCCCTCCTCATTGTTCTTAGGGCTGCTCCCCTCCTCTGTCCTTCTGGAGCTCACAAATTCCACTGGGCTCACTGAGGTTTATCAATGGCAGTCACCACTTTTACATCATTCTATAGGCCAGAGCAACTCGCACAGCCAAACCCAAGTCAAGAAGGCAGGGAATGGTCTTTTAATACAGTATTCATATAAAGCAACAAATAATGACGTTATGGGGGAAGAGAAGGCAGGGAAGTAGGCCCAACCCAAAGGGAGGACTAAAGAACTGGGACCAAAGACAATCTACTCACAGCATCTGTTTCTGCCTCTGAACACTGGTGTAAAAGCATAAGCAAGCTCATGTCTCCTGTCCTGCAGCTCCAGCCTCGAGGCTCCTCAAACTCATTAATAAAACAGAGCATAGTAGCAAACTGAGTTTGGGAATAGACAGATTTGGGTTTGTTACCTAGTTCTCATCATGTATACCACTGAAACCTTGGGCAAGTTACTTAACCTTTCTCTGACCCTCATTGGTTTCATCTGTAGAAGAGAGATAATAATTGTCTTCTTTATATGTAAAACATGACATGTTTTACCAATTAGGGTATGACAGGAAGGAGGAAGCACCCCCAAACTGGACAATATAAGTGATAAACAAAAGGTCTCCTATGGCTGATTCATGTTGAGGTTTGACAGAAAACAACAAAACTCTGTAAAGAAATTATCTTTCAATAAAATAAATAAATATTTTTTTTTAAAGGGTCTCATCTACAAAGGTGTGGGTAGAGTATAGAAAAACCAAGAAGAGGGAATGGTTAGGCAGACCAGTGGTTAGAACTCTGCACTTCCACCGCAGGAGGCACAGGTTCAATCCCCGGGAGGGGCACTAAGATCCTGCATGCAATGCAGTGAGGCCAAAAAAAGAAAAACCAAAAAGGGAGAGCATAGTATCCCAGGATCAGCAAAGGCAGGAGACAGACCACTCAGAGGCCTGAGAGTCAGGGGAGGGAACAGCTACTCAACCCCAGAGCTGCAGTCAATCTGGACTGAGTCTGAGGAGAATACCCCCACCTCCTCCTCTTCCTTCACCCTCCCTCCTACCAACGTCTCCCACTGATCAAACCTAATGGGAAGCCAGAAGACAAAAGCCTGTTGATGCAGTGAAGACAGGACAGCCTCCTAAACTAGGTTTGGCCACTTTAATAAAAATACAGGAGCCCAGATATGTTTAAATTTCAAATAAACAAGAAATACCTTTCTACTACAAGTATGTCCCAAATATTGCATAAGACATACTTATACTCAAAAACTGTTTACTAAACTTCAGATTCAAATTTAACTAGGCCTCCTGTATTTCATTTACATCCCAGGGTACAGCACAGGATAAAGAAGAGTGATGATGCCAAGTCCAGCTGCTTTGACCGATGAATGGGTCACTGCAGCCTTATCACTCACCTTGCCTGGTCCAAGGATTGGCAACTTCATCATGTCCAGTTCTGGTGACTATGAGATCCTTTACTGAGATGGCTGGAGGCTGTAAGCTGACAAGGGATCACTATGAGAGCTGAGACCAGGAGAGGGCCACCTACACCTACATGCTGGGCTCCCATGGCTTTGGCGCGTGGCCAGATGGCTCAGATAGAACCAACAACTCCCTGAGCAGCTTCCACAACCAGCGTGGAGGCTGTGGACAACTACTTCTGCAAAGTGCACCACTTCCAGTACACTTGTGCATGCACCAAGGCACCGAGCCTCGTGGGTCATAGTCATGGCAGCCACGTGACAAGCGTGCAGTTCACGCACGATGACTTGCACCTGCTCACGCTGGGCACACCTGGGCGGCAAGGGCACCAGCAGCTTCCAGTAGGGGATGCTGAGCGCTAGAGGCCCGGCGTCTGCCACACCCTCTCAAACCCCCTCGATGTCCCCAGTTTCCTCTCTGGAAATCAAACCACTGCAGGGTGGCCCCGCCCTCCCCAAGTCCCTGGAGAGTGCGAACACACACACACACACACACACACACACACACACACACACACGCGCGCGCGCGTGCGCGCGCACACTGTGTGTGTTCGCTGTACATACATAGTACAGACCAATGGTTGGGCCAGGCAGCCCCAGCCTGGACCCTGACTCTAGGTGTCTGCTGAGTGAGGATAAACCAAAATCTCAAAAGAAAAAAGTGGAGGTGGTTGGGTGGGCGGGGTGTGGGCGGAGGCGCTAGGCTAGTGCAAAATAAACAGTGCTCCTGTGCCTTTTGTTGCTAATCCTATTCTACCGGTTCCCTTTTCTCCTTGTTGGTTCTGAGTTTCTCAGGGCAGCCTTTGTTTTTGTCAGTAGTAACTAGTGAAAAACACCAGGCATGGCCATGAAAAAGAAATGCCCTCCCACCTGCTTATGAGAGAAACCTCCCCAGGACAGGCCTCTCTTCCAGCTGCAGAAAGGCAAGCAGGATTCTCACAAAGTGGCCCTTGCTGGTGGCTTTTCTAACAAGAAAAGCTTGTTAGAGGCTTGTTAAAACTTTTACGTCTTAAAATCTGTAATTCTACTTTCACTTCTTGAAATACGATCTTTCTTAATAATGTATTGCCTGTGTAATGATACTGAAGTTGATATCTTTATTTTCTAGAAGGTACAAATATTTAAAAATTTTCCTTAAGCCAGGAAAAGGTTGATGGTACTTTCCTTGTCTCCCACATGCACAAGTTAAAATCAAACTGATGCCTCTGGCTGGATGTTTCTACTTAAAAAGTTTTCACATCTGTATTAAGATTAATGTTAATTATAGTCTCATTGTGAAAATTAAATGGGCTAATCCCTGAGAAGTAGTTAACAATTACACATGATGAACTCACTCCAGACTAGCTATCAAAATTCTGAACTAAAATTTGTGTACCGGTCCATTAGAACAGAAACTCATAAAGTGGAACAAACAAAAGTAGGAGGGACATTACACGCGGCCAGTATGGGGCAGGCCTAGGACCCAGCCCCGGAGGAGAGAAAAGCAAGACTGAGGAGCCTGGTCCCCAGTGCCTGTCTGGGAGTCTCCATCAAGAGAATGAAAACCCAGCAGGAAGGCAAAAATGGTGACCAAGAAGCTATAAGAAGCTGATATACACAAGGGCAAGCCAGCAGACCACACCTGACAATAGGAAGTTGGGGGTCGTCTCTTCTAAAATAATTTATTCGATCATAAGTTATATTATAAACTAAAACTAATTTTTAACATTCTTCAGTGTTTTTGCATCTGTTAGCTTGTATTATTATTTTACCTTCTTTGGAATATTTTAAGGAATTTCAAACAAAGTCATCTAATTAATGATTCTTCAGTCAGTGTGCTTAATAACAATAATAATCATAGAGAGTCCCCCTTAAGCACTTCCTATGAGCTGGGGGATTTGGTAAATGCAGCACTTAGCTGATTGTTCAGGGCAGGGCTTCTGATAATGTCCTAGATTCAAAGCCCAGCTCCACAATTAACAGCTGTGTGATGTTGGGAGATGATCTCACATCTCCATTTTTTCAGGTTCTTCTTCAGTGAAATGGGTGAAGATAGTAAGAAATTTGACATTGAACTCTCTCTATAAAATTCTGGCTATAGTAAATATCAACACCTGTTAGCATGTCACTTTATCATCATGTCATCATTATAACACAGCAAGGGTCAAGCTTGGATTAATCCCATTTTATGGACAAGGAAATGGTTCAGGGGGATTAATCTACCTGTCCAAGTTTATGAAGGTTCAAATCTAGGTCTTTCTGACTCAGACCCACGCATGTTCTTAACCACTGTGCTATGTCAGACTCCCACCATTTATCAAATCTGCAGCATTTTGAAAATGACAGAGGTGGTTTAGATCTGTGTGCGTTTGCTTTGTCTATTTTTTAACATTTGAAGAACTTTTTTGCCAGTTTGGCTAACAGGCTGTTTATTCAGAATAGAAGTAGGGTCTAGCAGACGATGAAGCCATGGCTGGACAACCAAAGAACAAGTCACCAGCTCTGTTGTATGAGGAGAGGGCTGCGTCCCAACCCCCAGGGAGGTACCCAGGGGCAGCCTAACCAAAACAGGAGGTCAAAGCAGGAGAAACAGCAATGCCCACCTGAGACCAGGGCATTTCCACTTCCTCTGGTCCCCGCAGTAACAATTAAATACAGGTGTAATTACCCAGCAACACGGAAACTGTGAGACAGAAATGTTAAATGACTTACCCTTTAGTTAAATGCTGTAGCAGGACTTGTACTAGAGCTTAAGATGGGGGGCATGGAGGAAAAGAAAGAAGGTGCAGATAGCACAACAGAGCACACTGCAGAGGGGACTGAGATGGCTGCAGGTGGAGCACTGCGTCTACACTAGTGAGCTGTGGGGAGCTCCAGGAGACTTGTCTAGGCTGAAGGGACCCCAGCCAAGCAGGACACACCCAGGTCCAACTGAGCTGGAGCTGCCTCTGGGCTCTTCCTCCAAGCAACAGGCTGCTGCTCCAGTCAGCAAATGCCATTCTCCACAGAAGGCAGGAGCGTGGATGGAGGTAAACGAAGGAGAGAGAGCTCTGTGGGGACCAGACCCCAGCGCACTGCCTAGCAACCAGAGCAAAGCCTACATGACCCCAGATCACGACCTCAATTCTGCAGCTGCCTCGGGCTGCAACTTGGAAACCCCAACTCTGCACTCTAGGTGAGGACAGTGAAGCATCTGATTTCATCTAGCCCGAAAACAAAGTGAGGGGAAAAAACTTGGGTTCTGTGTCAGCTGCGAGTATCAGGAAAACCTGACCAACAGCGGCTTGCTTAACCACAACCTTGTGGAACCGGGAGACTGGATGCTTGTCAGCGGGGGAGCTTTGCTTTCCAGACCCGTGCCCAGCTCTCAGGCACGTGGGCATCCGTCCTCCTGCCCTGTGTTTCCACGTGGCCCGAGTGAGTGAGCTTAGTGGGATAGCCCTACACTGTCAGAATCCAGCTAACCCTTCTGGGCCCTGCCTTATCTCCTTGGCCTGCCGCCTCAAGGCTTTATTGACTGCCGGGGAACGGCCAGCATTGTGCTGCTGCCACTAAGTCGCTTCAGTCGTGTCTGTGCAACCCCATAGGTGGCAGCCAACAGGCTCCCCCGTCCCTGGGATCCTCCAGGCAAGAACACTGGAGTGGGTTGCCATTTCTTTCTCCAATGCATGAAAGTGAAAAATGAAAGTGAAGTCATTCAGTCGTGTCTGACTCTTCGAGACCCCATGGACTGCAGCCTACCGGGCTCCTCCGTCCATGGGATTTTCCAGGCAAGAGTACTGGAGTGGCGTGCCAGTGCCTTCTCCGAGCATTGTACTAGGTCCTGGCAACTGTGGACCAAGCAAGTTTTCTCTACTCTTGAGGGAAAAAAAAAAAAAACAACAAATCCTGTTTCACCTGGGGCTTCCTTGTGATTGCAACTCTGTGTTCCTGCTTCATTCTGTAACAAAGTTTCAACCAAGAACAGGCTGTGTCAGTGGCTGCAACTGCCTCATCTCCCATCACATTTTAAGAATTTTTTTTAGTTTACAAAGAGTGTAGAAAAGTAAAACAAAAGAAACCCACAAATGTATTTATTTATCTCACCTAAGAAAATTTCTGGAGATAGGTAGTTCCAAGGTTGTTCTGCTTTTGGCCTTCTTCTCAGCATCACAAGATGGCTGCCAAAGCTCCAAGCATTGCATCCTCACATAATAACGGTCCAAGCAGGAAGAAAGAGGGCTAGTGGGAAAGGCCTTTCTCTTAGTACAGACCTCTCTTTTATTAGAGAAAAAACTTGTCCCTAGAAATCACATAGCAAATGTGCCCTGCTATATCCCATTGGCCAGAACCAGGTCATATGCCCAGTTCCTTAAACCACTAAGGAAGTGAAATGAGATCCCATGATTAGCTTAAGTCAATCCTGATTCCTTACCTGGGGCTGGGAAATCGTGTCCCAGACAACACGGGGCTTTTCTGTATGGCACAGGGAGCTCAGCTTGGTGCTCTGTGATGAGCTAGTGGGGTGGGAGGGAGGTACAACAAGGAGGTGCTATATACACATAGCTGATTCAATTTGTTGTACAGCAGAAACTAACGCAGCATCGTAAAGCAACTATACCTCAGTTAGCAAAAAGAAAAGGAAAACACAGGCTTCTTTTAACAAGATTAGGCAAGCAGCAGTGGCTCTACCTCCTACTCCCAACCTACCTGGTACCCTTCCCAAGAACTCGGTCCTTGATTAATCAAACCCAAGTTCTTCTTAATGAATAGGGAGGCACTTTGTTTGAGAACCTGTGTCTGCTAATTATACCACAGAAGTTCTTCCCACGAACATTACTCATAGCACCCAGGCTCTGCTATCCTCACATCCAAAGACTTGGCAATTTTGATACATCCTAAAACAGACCAGTTCCTCAACAAATGGACTGGTCATAGATATTTCACTGAAGAGTCCTCAGAAGCAGACACAGAGGAGTGGAGAACTTCAGTGCACAGCCCTTCACCCCAACAATTCTCCCTGGAAACACCCCTCCAGACCTACTTCTGGTATCTCACCACATCCCGTCTTCGCCCTTCCTTCACACATCCTCTGTAGAAATTGCCCTGAGCAGTCTCTTACCTCCAGCCTACTTTATCCACTCAAAGGCCCAATAGCCATTCTTGGATTTGTAACCAAATAGTATTCCTCAAGCAAAGCATTTAAAATTGTTCAGTATTAAAGATGTTGATATTGGAGAAGGAAATGGCAACCCACTCCATTGTTCTTTCCTGGAGAATCCCAGGAACGGGGGAGCCTGGTGGGCTACGGTCTATGGGGTCGCACAGAGTTGGACACGACTGGAGCAACTTAGCATAGATGTTGATAAGTAGGATGAAAGGAGAGCAAGGGATAATGGGTGGAGAGTAAGCTGAGTAATTTCTGATAGGTAATATGGTAAGGAGAGTGTTGATTCTCATATCTTCAGGCAAGTGTTTGTTTTTTAGGTCACCTAAGAGTAGCTATCTTCTGTGATTAAATTCCTGTCTTTGTAAGATTATATATATATAATACACCCCAAATAGCAAGTCAAAGTCAGTTCTAGTTGTCATACCTTATTTTCATTAACCCTAATTTCATGTTCAAACTTTTTCTATACAAGCGTGTGTGTGTTAAATATAAAGATTAGTCAAATGGACCCAGTTCCCCAAATCTCTCAAGACCTTGCTATGATGAAACTAACTTTACAGGCGTCTGTCTCACACAGCCAGCCAATTACTGGAATCCCTGAAGAATCTCAATGGCACCTGAGGATTTGCATGTTTCCTTTCCATCTGGTGAGATTCAGGCAGAACAGGCAGGGCATAAAGTAAATGAGGTGCTCAAAGATCCATTGACTCGAGTCAGCCATGAGCTGAGGCTGACAGCTCATGGAGGGGTGCACTTGCTACCTTACTGAAGACAGAAACCAAAGTTGAACAGAATCACTCGGGCCATTGACTGAGAAGTTTTCTTCTTCTTTGTTTTGGCTGCACCACCTGGCATGTGGGATCTTCCCCACAGGGATCCAGCCCCTGCCCCCTAATTTGGGAGCTTAGAGTCTTAAACACTGGACTGTTCTTTTTTTTTTTTATATTAAAAAAAAAAACTTTTATTTTTAAGATGACTTCCCCTTTGTCCAAATGGCAATTCAGAAAAAAGGGCCAGAAGTCAATCTTGCTGAAATTAGAATCACTGATCTTTCTTTGAGACTTCCCTGGTGGCTCAGACGGTAAAGCATCTTCCTACAATGTGGGAGACCCGGGTTCGATCCCTGGGTTGGGAAGATCCCCTGAAGAAGGAAATGGCAACCCACTCCAGTCTTCTTGCCTGGAAAATCCCATGGACGGAGGAGCGTACAGTCCACGGGGCCGCAAAGAGTTGGACACGACTAAACGACTTCACTTTCACTTTCACTTTGTTTGGAGAGTGATTTGGTGAGTATGCGTCTCAGCATGCTCCTTCACCTGAGATGTAGGATAAGGTCTATAAGATGGAGAAAGTTCCAATTTCATATTGAAAAAGTACAATAGGAACTGCAAAGAATTGATTTCATTCACTTCATTATCAATTGTCTAATTCTGTATCTTCAAATGTTTTAAGGCAATAACTTTTTAATGCAGTGGTTTAGAACTTGAGAGTGTTTGTGGAAGTTCCATTTACTGGTAATTTTCCTTCTGCTATTATTTTTTACTGTCAACTTCTAGAATTTATGCTGCCCTTAAAAATTTCAAGGCAGTGCCTTTTGAAAGTGTAGTGTGGGTTGAAAGTATTTCATGAACAGTTCCATTTAAAACATTGTAAGAAAGTCATTTTTTTGTGTGTGTTTTCTATTGGAGTACAGTTGCTTTACAATGCTGTGTCAGCTTCTGCTGTACAGAAAGGGAATCAGCTATAGGTAAACATATATCTCCATTTTGTTTTGCTTTGTTTTGGATTTTCTTCCCATTTAGGTCACCACAGAGCACCAAGTAGTTCCCCGTGCCATATAGTAGGTCCTCACTAGTTATCTATTTTATACATAGTCGTGTATATATGTTAATTCCAACCTCTCGGTTCATCCCATCCCCCACCCCCTGAGAATTTCTCAAACAGTGAATCTGGATGCCCTCTAGGCAAGCTGCTCTCATCCAACAATTGTGTAACTGTGAGTGGTGATGGGGCTTTCCTTGCAATGCAATGGACATTTCCACTGTTGACAATTCTGAGTAGAGGAGCCCTCAAAGGAGATGGAAGAAGAATATTCAGAGAAGGAGTAGGATCAGGAGAGACCTGGACAGGCAACCAGAAGAAGGCAGATGTTGGTCAACAATGCAACCACCGGGGAGAGGTCCAATAAGAACATGATTCAGTACACCCATATGTTCTGGAAACTGCCCTTGGCAGAGTGTGTCCGTGGAAAGATGGAAGCAGAAGTCATATTATCTGGCTATAAAATGAAGCTGGGATACAGAATTTTAAAGATCGGTTGTGGTTTTATCTTTTGAAGGAATAGGGTTCTATTATGAAATTAGAAAGGGGAGAAGCATTAGAAGACAAAGTGTAGTGTAGGCTAAGTCATCTCCCAGAGAAAATCAGCTATACTGTCATGTAGAAAGAGCCCTGGATTTGGAGGGCTCTAAAAACTTAGATTCAAATCTTGGTTACAAGATTGGGGGCTTGTTTTCCAATCTCTTTAGACCTTAGTAAAATGGGGATAGTAATACCTCAAAATAACATTCAATGACATAATCTTTATTAAAAAAAAAAAAAAGTAGAAAGCCTACCATATACTATCTGCCCGATATGTGTGATTGTAAGCCTCAGAGAGAGAGCAGCTACTACCCTAGGTAATCAGGTCAATGATCTTGACAAATTCCCATCGCATTCCTCTAGGTTTTTATTTCATTTTGTTTTTATTAATGTATGCTGGCTGAGTGGGGTTTCAGAAGCAAAAAGTAAGAGCACATTGTCCAAATGCTTCAAACTCTTTGTTAGTAAGAATCTGTTTCAGGATCTGTTTCTAAATAAGGACCTGGGAGATGATGCTGCCTTGCTTTGTTTTGATTTACCTTACTGAACAGCAAGGCCCAAAAAGGAGATCCCAGAGCAGACCCTAGAAACCAGGACCCCTGAAATCGGTCCACTGCCCTTTCCACCTCATAAAATAGACCCTGTGTGAACAGCTTCTTTGTATCGCCAAGGAAACAAAGCAACAAAGAACCAAAGCAGTTTGGAGTAGAACTGATCCAAATCCCACGCCTCCTGAACTAACCTGCCTCCTATCACCCTCCCCCAAAACCCCCACTCCCACCTAGCACCCAAAGGAAGAATTAACTACTTGAAATAGACCATTTTAGGTTTCTTTTCTGTCCTAAAGAGGGGGAAACGACTGCACTTTCTCTCCTCTAGATAGCATCCTAATTTGTCTCCACTTAGCCACAGAGCTCAGGACAAGAACCTTTGAAATTAATGATGCTTTTCTGAGAGTAATTGCTTCTGCTCTAATCACATGCTAGTTCTTGCTGCCCACGGGGCTCAGCATTAAGATTGCCTAAAGGAATCAGCAAATTGCCCGAAATGCACTGCTCTCAAGCTTCCAGATTGCTTAATACATGATGATGAGTCACCCTAAGCCAGGTAGTCACCTCACTCACATCCCTTATAATGTGGGCTTGCAGGTCAATACGCTCCCTGGGGCACGGACATATGTATACCTATGGCTGATTCATGTTGATGTTTGGCAGAAACCAACAAAATTCTGTAAAGCCATTATCCTTCACTCAAAAAATAAATAAATTTTTAAAAAATATGCTCCCTGGGAGGCAAATCAAAATATGGGGCTGAGAAAACTAGGGGCTTGGATTTTTTAAAAAAACTGTCCTGTATTTCTTTTACTGATAGTAACATTCACAAAACTTACAATTAGCCATTTTAAAGTATACAGTTCAGTGGCATTTTATTTACAAAATTGTGCAAACATCAATTCTCTCTAGTTTCAAAACATTTCATCACCCCATAAAAAAAACACCCTGTACCCATAAAGCAGTCCCTCCCCATTCTCCCCTACCTCCATCTCTGGTAGCCTCTAATCTGCTTTCTGTCTCTATAGGTTTTCCCAAATCTATGGATTTGTCTATTCTGGATATATCATATAAAAGAAATCATGCCTTACATGCCTGGCATCGTTTCATGTTTTGAAAACACGTGTTTTCAAGGTTCATCCACACTATAGCAGGTATCAGTACTTCATTCCTTTTCATGGCTGAATAATATTCCATTGTACAGATAATTTTCTGTTCATCTATTGATGGACATGTGGGTTGTTTCCACCTTTTGGTTATCGTGGCTAATGTTGCTCTGAGCATTTTTGTTTAATCTCTGTGGATCCCAACAGTTTTTGATATGCCTCTTAGCTCCTTCAGCTCATTGAGATCACTTGACTAGAACAACTTTACCAGAAACCCCCACCAAGAAGAAATAAGATATTCTTAAGAAGAAAGGGATGTTCTTTTGGTCATTTTATTTTCGCTTGCTACATGATGTTATAGAACAGTCTTTTGGACTCTGTGGGAGAGGGAGAGGGTGGGATGATTTGGGAGAATGGCATTGAAACATGTATAATATCATATATGAAATGAGTCACCAGTCCAGGTTCGATGTACGATACTGGATGCTTGGGGCTGGTGCACTGGGACGACCCGGGGAGATGGTATGGGGAGGGAGGAGGGTGGAGGGTTCAGGATGGGGAACACATGTATACCTGTGGCAGATTCATTTTGATGTATGGCAAAACCAATACAATATTGTAAAGTTAAAAAATAAAATTAAAAAAAAAAAGAAAATGCTTAGCATGGTATTAGAAGAACATCATATTCCAAACAGATTCAATAGTACCACTATTCCTAGATATTGTTGGCATATAATATTATATGAATACCTGTAAATTGGCTGACATAATGTAACTTTGGGTTCAATGATTTTTGCATATTTTCCTAACTGCCTTGTTTAACTAGATAAAGGTAAAGTCTCTGTGCATTCAACGGAGTCAGATGTGACCAGAAAATGTGATTAGTCTCACAGATTCTGGATCAATAAGGAGCAAGAGATGGGGAAACACTGAGACCCGCTGCTCACAGACAATCTTTATCAACAGGGTTGGATTATAACCCTCAAATCTCCCTAAAAATTTGGCCCCTGAATATGGCCAAATCCAGCCTAATTATTCACAAATGTGTATAAAATACCTTAAAATACAAAAGTAACGTTAAGTAATGAAGGAGCAATCAATTTAAGCCAGGAAAAGACAACACAGATTGTTAAGTCATATATTCTGTCTGAGGATCATTTTTTTCCCAAGTTCATAATTTATAGTACAAACTGAGTATCACATGATGAGTTAACATTAGCTTCTCTCAGCACTGGAACTTAGATGAGGTACAATTTAAACCTGTTTATGCTGCTTTCATAGCTGGAGGTTTTTTAAACCTTAACTTGAAGGAAGATAAGACCATCAAAGCAAGGAAATATTTTTTTTAATACCCTTGAAATGGAATTGGGCATCAGTTTTTGGACCTGCCGTGATTTCAACCTTGCAAAAGGTGGAAATTCCACAGGCTGTATCCTTCAACATAGGCAGCTCTCCCTCTCAAGGATCATTTTAAAGCTAGTTCAGTGTATTCTTAAACTCTAAATATCTCAAAACAAAATGTTTACCTCTAAATGAACTTGTTTTAGCCACACCAACATGTCTGTATCTGAATGTCAAGATGTCTTCATAAACAGGTCGAAAACTACATTTCCATTTGTGCAAGGAAAGAAATCCAAATGTAGAACTCACAGATTTCTCAAATAGTTACTACTATTACACAGCTTTAACAAATGGTCCTTTTATCATGCTAAGTTAATTCTTTCTAGATATAAGTTGTGCTGTAAAGCTTATCAGACTAAAATAAAGTTGTCATTTGAAAACTGTTTTAAAGGTACTGTAGAGTATACCAGTTCTGCACATGCACACACACACAAACTTAAAGAAATTTGCTAGCTTCAATTTTAACCTCTTATTATATGAGTCTAAAACTCTTGCCCAATGGCTGGAGCAGTGAAGAATCCGCCTGCAATGCAGGAGACACAGGAGACGCAGGTTCGATCCCTGGGTTGGGAAGATCCCCTGGAGAAGGAAATGGCAACCCACTCTGGTATTCTTGCCTGGAAAATCCCGTGGGCTACAGTCCATGGGGTTGCAAAAGAGTCAGATATGACTTAACGATTCAACCAAAACTCTAAATGTGATTGAAATCTGTTTGATCCATAGTTTTGATTTTCAACTCACAGAATTCAGATCAGGATGTATTTTCTCCCTTTTGAAAGACTGGGCAGAATGAAGGTTCCTAGGGTTTCTCCACTTAAGCAAATCCCCTCCTCTCTTTCTGACCTGAATTATTCAAGTTGAATGTACACTCAGTCTGTATAAAATGTTCAGTCCTCTCTTCAGCTGTGTAGGCAGTGTGGGGTCTCACTTAGGAAAATGTGGTAAACTGCCAGTTTGTGAATAACAAAATCCTCAGTGAGCTTTGGATAATTCTTCAATAATATCCTAATGAAACAATTAAGGTTTATTTACCAGTACTTTTTTCTTGACATTCTCCAATTGTTGAAATTATTTTTCAGATAAAATCTGATAGTTAAAAAATCATTTTCCCAAGAGACTTGCTACTTCAGAATACAAAAAGCAATGCATATTTAATATGAATGAATTAATCAGACAGAAAGAAACAAAGAAAAGGGAGAGTGCTTATGCATTTGGAGATATTCATAACAAAGTCATCTATTTTCTATATGAAAAGGCAAACTAATGTGTCAGACTGGATACATTCTAATGGATTTTGATAGTCTTTATTTTGGGGAAATCCATAAAATAAAATTAAAGAGGGAAAAATGAAGGGTAGAAACTAAAAAATATAATGTAAAGGAATAATATGGAAGAGTATATTAAAATGCATCTCAAAGAACTAGGCAACTCTGTACATCTTCCAACTTCAATCTGCAGCTCACTAAGACAGTCAGACTTTGCTCATCAGTTTGATGGTAAGTTTACAGCAAGTAGCTCTATTGCTGTACATAACTTTGGAATTTTAAGATTTAGAACTTCAAGTAAGTGTGAGTAGTTATCACATGTTTTAAGAAGTGGTGGTTTAAAAGTTATGATGTTTTCCCAGTAGAACTGAAGGCAATTCAGAAAACTGCATTTACTTATAATTACGTCACCACTGATTTTTCTAACTCATATGAGAAGAGAAATGGGTCTTTGGCCATTTTTAGCTAAATAAAGTTCAGTTCAAATTAAGCAAAACAGTTAAACTGGTTTATTTGACCCTGAAAGTCAACATTCAAGGTATCTCATGATTCCCTAATGTTCATTCAAAATAAAGCCCTAATTATTCAAATATTCATAATATTATTATTACATGTAAACTAGTACATGTACATGCCTCTTGAGAAACCTGTATGCAGGTCAGGAAGCAACAGTTAGAACTGGACATGAAACAACAGATTACAAAATGTTGAGGTCATTCTGACTTTGTTTCCTGGGAGGGGATTCCTTTTCCAAATAGGAAAAGGAGGACGTCAAAGCTGTATATTGTCACCCTGCTTATTTAACTTATATACAGAGTACATCATGAGAAACGCTGGGCTGGAGGAAGCACACACTGGAATCAAGATTGCTAGGAGAAATATCAATAGCCTCAGATATGCAGATGACACCACCCTTATGGCAGAAAGTGAAGAAGAACTAAAGAGCCTCTTGATGAAAGTGAAAGAGGAGAGTGAAAAAGTTGGCTTAAAGCTCAACATTCAGAAAACTAAGATCATGGCATCTGGTCCCATCACTTCATGGCAAATAGATGGGGAAACAGTAGCAACAGTGAGAGATTTTATTTTGGGGGGCTCCAAAATCACTGCAGATGGTGATTGCAGCCATGAAATTAAAAGATGCTTGCTCCTTGGAAGAAAAGCTATGACCAAGCTAGACAGCATATTCAAAAGCAAAGACATTATTTTGCCAACAAAGGTCCATCTAGTCAAGGCTATGGTTTTTCCAGTAGTCATGTGTAGATGTGAGAGTTGGACTATAAAGAAAGCTGAGCGCCAAAGAATTGATGCTTTTGAACTGTGATGTTGGAGAAGACTCTTGAGAGTCCTTTGGACTGCAAGGAGATCCAACCAGTCCATCCTAAAGGAAATCAGTCCTGAATATTCATTGGAAGGACTGATGTTGAAGCTGAAACTCCAATTCTTTGGCCACCTGATACGAAGAGCTGACTCATTGGAAAAGACCCTGATGCTGGGAAAGATTGAAGGCAAGAGGAGAAGGGGATGACAGAAGAAGAGCTGGTTGGATGGCATCACCAACTCAATGGACATGAGTTTCAGTAAACTCCAGGAGTTGGTGACGGACAGGGAGGCCTGGCGAGCTGCAGTCCATGGGGTAGCAAAGAGTCAGATATGACTGAGCGACTGGATTGAACTGAATTGAAACTAATACATAATGTGTTTTAATAGGAAGTTATCTTTAACAATCTCAGAAATATGTGTAAAGTCTGAATTATCATGAGAGGATTATGTTACATAAGGAAATTATATAATTATGTACAATTATATTATATGACTGTGGTCTCAAAGTACCATAAGAACAAAGGTAAAGGTTACTTGTCACAACAAGGCAAAATAATACAGACATTTCTCATTCAAGACAATTAAATTAAAAACAAAACAAATATTCCTCTATCCCTATCCTAAAACCATAAAGAAGTGTTCCAAGGTTTAATTTTTTTTTTTTTTTTTTTTTTTTGGCCTTGCCACATGGTTTGTGGGATCTTAGTTTCCCAGCCAGGGATTGAACCTGAGTCACAGCAGTAAAAGCACCAAGTCCTAATCACTGGACTACCAGGGAATTCCCTGTTCCAAGGTTTAAAACAGAGATCTGATGCTTTAATATTCATCCTTTTTTTAAAAACTGAGTTCCAAATCCAAAGAAAATTTTAATTCAAAGTATAACATGGTAACAACAAAAAAAGAACTACAACATAAAAAGAAAATGATATCCAGTATATCGGTATAGACCATAAAACCACTACTATGGGAACTTTTTGAGATGCCTTGAGCCCCTGTAATTTCCCCATATGTGTTACTTTGGCTGCTGATTAGCAGGAAAACTTTTACAACAAAAAAGACCTGTAGGGAGGTTATTTTGTGCCCAGTCAAGACCCTCATCAGAAAACACCTCTTCTTGGGAGTTCCCTGGTGGTGCAATGGCTAAGACTCCAGGCTTCCAGAGGCCGTAGGTTTGATCCTGATCAGGGAACTAGATCCCACATGCCACAGCTAAGAGTTCACGTTTTAGCTAAAGGTCCTGCATGCTGCAACTAAGACCTTGTGCGGCCAAATAATTAATTTTTCTTAAGTATTAAAAAAAAAGTGGCTTAGATTGTTTAAAAAAGAAGGAAAGTGTCTTTTCTTTCCACAGAGAGTACAGCAGTAAAGCAAAGAAAGATTATGGAGGTTGAGCACAGGCACCAGGCAAAGCATCAGATGGAGAGCATGCTTCTCAGAGAAGCAAGAGGAGCCCCTCCCAGGAAACAAAGTCAGAATGACCTCAGCATTTTGTAAAACATATGGGAGAAAACAGCCCTCAGTAGAAGTCAACAGATGAAAATCGTTAAGAAAGGCGAACTTCTTGCAAACGACTGCAAAAGTAGAGTCAGAGGCCTTGATCTAAAGATAACATCTACTGGGATTAACCCCAACAGAATGAGAAAAACATGGGACAGATGGAAGACCGGTGACAGATTCAGGATACAGAAAAGTTGACTTGAGCAAGATTATTCCTGTGGTTTGTTGGACAAGAGTTCTAAATTGATTAGCATCCTGCCAGCAGCAAAACAACAATAAACTAGTCAGGCCTCCCTTCTCTTGCTCTCGAATCCTCCACACTGTCCCTCGGCTTTCAGATTTGACATATATATATATATATATATGTATGTATACGTATGTATATACATATATATATATACACACACACACACACACATACGTATTTGTATATGTGTGTGTGTGTTTTGACTGGGAGTGGTTTCAAGGAATAGTTGATGTCCTTGCTCCCGGGTTACCCCAGCCTTCTTACTGCCATGCACAGCCCCTCCCTCCCATAAACAAACACATCACCTGTCTGCAGCCTCTGTAGCCTCGGAGGACTAGGAAGAGGGGGCAGGTATTGATGACAGGAGGGTGCTCAAGTCTGGCACCTCTGCCCCTCATGAGGACCCAGGGAGATCTGGCTATCTCTTGACCTCAAGCTTCTAGCAGGAACCTGAATCTTTCCTTATTCTGGAAAGGATAAGACTCAACACCTCCTGAGCACCTACCACAGGCCAAGTCCTGTACATTATTGTCTCATGGTGATGCTCCAAACAGCTCTATGTTTTTCACAGTATCTCCCAATGTCATGTATTGAATACATGTACATATACACATATATATGAAAACAGATGTGAGAGTTGGACTGTGAAGAAGGCTGAGTGCCGAAGAATTGATGCTTTTGAACTGTGGTGTTGAGAAGACTCTTGAGAGTCCCTTGGACTGCAAGGAGATCCAACTCAGTCCATTCTGAAGGAGATCAGCCCTGGGATTTCTTTGGAAAGAATGATGCTAAAGCTGAAACTCCAGTACTTTGACCACCTCATGCAAAGAGTTGACTCATTGGGAAAGACTCTGATGCTGGGAGGGATTGGGGTCAAGAGGAGAAGGGGACGACAGAGGATGAGATGGCTGGATAGCATCACTGACTCGATGGACGTGAGTCTGAGTGAACTCTGGGAGTTGGTGATGGACAGGGAGGCCTGGCGTGCTGCGATTCATGGGGTCACAAAGAGTCGGACATGACTGAACGACTGATCTGATCTGATGAAAACAGACCTGGAAAGTAACTTGCTCCATCTCAAATGACTAGGAGTTGACACAGCTAAGACTCAAACCAAGCATTTGTTGCTATTGTTGTTGTTTAGTCGCTAAATGGTGTCCAACTCTCTGTGTGACCCCATGGTCTGTAGCCCACCAGGTTCCTCTGTCCATGGGATTTCCCCAGCCAGAATATGGGAGTGGGTTGCCATTTCCTTCTCTAGGGGATCTTGCCAACCCAGGGACCAAACCCTCATCTCCTGCCTTGGCAGACAAGTTCTGCCACCAAGGAAGCCCCTTCAAACCAAGCATGGTTAATTCCAAAACCTCACACCCTTTCCTCCTAACACATGACAAGAGGCCAGTGCCTCTTCACCTCAGCATATTTCCCTTAGATCAAGACTCAAGTTGACATTCTTGGGAACTTCAGAAAGCCCCAGTCTTCCCAGAGACAAGGGTGAAATAAACCAGACCATTTGCCAGGATATCTTCTACTAATACAAACATAGTACCCAAACCGTGCCTACAGGTAAACCACTCCTTCACACACATCCACTTAACACAAAGCCTTCTGTTTGCTGGGCCAGCTATTTTTCTGCTTTGGGTTTATACGAGGAGGGATTGATGTAGAACAAGCCAGAGCAGAAGCCTACTCCTGTTACTTCCCTCCAGGGGAACACTTTCCAGGGCTTGGAATTAAAGGTATTCAGTACCCATTAAGAGGAGTGACTTTGCCTACAGGAGGAACAAGCTTTAAAGAGTCCAGGTGATGTATGTGGCAGTGTTTTCCAGCCTGGGGAGTGTGTTGCACTAAATAAGTGGATAATTTTAGTAAGCACACCTGCAGATGATTTCCCCAAAGAGTCTCTGGAGAAGACTCCTTCCCTCTCAGGGCAACATGATCTAGACTTCTTCTTTCATCTCCTGGAAAACTGGATCCCATATGAAACCCTTCGCCCCACTCAAGAAGCCCTTAGCAACAATCGCCTTGTTCTTCTGTTTCACCCCTGGGCAACAATCCCACTGATTCTTAGGCATTTAATGATAATTCTTAGGCATTTAATAGTAATGTGTCTCCATTGCTCCCAGCCCTGAGAAATGCATCAAGGAAACTGGCAAGGTCTAGATGCCTTCAAAGAACCTCCAGGGATGGAGTTGCATTTTTCTGACTATTAAATGAGACAACAAACGGTGCTAGCATTGTTTCTGAAACACGGAGGCGCATGGTCAATGTTGATTTTTGTTTTCCCGTCACAGTCTTCAAATATCTTTATGAGAATTGAGCTGTTGATTTCTCAGAGCTTCCTTGAATCCAATTTGGAATGAGACAGAATAAAAACACATAAATAAGTACAGGAATCTTCTGAGCAGAAAGAGGCAGGCAGGGACTTCCCTGGTGGTCCAGTGGTTAAGATTCCATGCTTCTACCACAGGGAGTGAGGATTAGATCCTTGGTCAGGAAACTAAGATCTCACATGCCACACTGTCAAAATGTTTAAAAAAAAAAAAGAAAGAAAGAAAGGGGCAGGCAGTATCAGTCTCATCTTTACTTGAGGAAATCACAACCAGTGAGGCCACGGAGCAGCACAATGGGGAAGGGCACAGTTGAGGAGCCCAGGTTGCAATTCTAACCCTGTCATATCAAAGCCCAGACTTTGGGCATGAACTCTCTGCCTCAGTTTGCTCATGTGTAAAAGTGGGTGTGACGGCTAGTTTCGAGTGTCAACTTGACCAGACTATAGTGCCTGGCTATTTTGTTAATATCTATTTGTATTCATTTATTTGGCTGCACCAGATCTCAGTTGCAGCATGCAGGATCTTTAGTTGCAGCATGCAAACTCTTAACTTGCATATGTGGGAATCCAGCTCCATGGCCAGGGTTCGAACCCAGGCCCCCTACATTGGAAGTAAGGCAGAGGCTCAGCCACTGGACCACCAGGGAAATCACTCAGCTCTTTAATCAAACTCTAATCTAGGTGTTGCTGTGACGATATTGTGTAGATATGTTTAACAGCTGCAATCCATTGACTTTAAATGAGGGCGATTACTCTCAATATTGTGAGTGGTGGTGTTCAGTTGCTCAGTTGTGTCCAACTCTTTGTGACCCATGGACTGCAGCACACCAGGCTTCCCAGTCCTTCACCATATGCAGGAGCATGGTCAAACTCATGTCCATTGAGTCAGTGATGCCATCTAACCATCACATCTTCTGTCTTCCACTTCTCCTCCTGCCCTCCATCTTTCCCAGCATTAGGATCTTTTCTAATGAGTTGGCTCTTCGATCAGGTGGCCAAAGTATTGGAGCTTCAGCTTCAGCATCAGTCCTTCCAAGGAATATTCAGGGTTGATTTCCTTTAGGATTGACTGGTTTGATCTCCTTGCAGTCCAAGGGACTCTCAAGAGTCTTCTCCAACACCACAGTTCAAAAGCATCAATTCTTTGGTGCTCAGTCTTCTTTCGGAGAAGGCAATGGCACCCCACTCCAGTACTCTTGCCTGGAAAATCCCATGGATGGAGGAGCCTGGTGGGCTGCAGTCCATGCAGTCACGAAGAGTCGGACACTTTTAGGGGAAGCACACTGATTGAAACTGCCCACCCTGGCGAAGCACCATAGTAACCATTTGCATGAGTTGTTTTATGACAGGAGATCCTGATAAGGAATACAGAACTAATAAGCCACCACCAACCGGAAGAGTTTGGGAAAGGTCAAAAGGAGACACCACGTGTCCGTCCACTTCCCAGAATCTCTCTCACTAGCATCCATCTTGGCTGAGCCATGCGTGCACCACCAGGAAAGACTCTGAATTAGAATAATTGGCCAAAGACCACCCAGAATCTAATCCCATCACCATAAAACCCGAGACTGCGAGCCACGTGGCAGAGCAGTTCTCCTGGGTTCCCTTACCCTATTGCTCTCCACCTGGGTGCCCTTTCCCAATAAAATCTCTTGCTTTGTCAGCACCTGTGTCTCCTCAGACAATTCATTTCCGAGTGTTAGACAAGAGCCCAGTTTTGGACCCTGGAAGGGGTTCGCCTTCCTGCAACAAATGGCGATTCTGGCGGGGACTCTTCTTTGCTGAGACTGACATCCTGACCACTCGAGGTACTCAGGGGCCAGCTTGCCTGCCAATGGACCAGATCCAGCGGCCGCAACTGGGACCCTTTTGTCCCTGGTCTCCTCCTGACGTGGACAACTGGCCAGAGTGCCCCAACCGGGTAAGGAACAAGAGACTTTATTGACCTCTCTCCCCTTCCCTCTCTCTTTCCTCTCCTTAACCCTTCCTATCCTTCCCCGTTTTTCTAGTCCCCCGGTCCTGGACGCAGGAATCTGGTCGAAAGGCCCTCAGCCTGAGCTGAGGGTTAGAGACTGATCACCTCCTCTTGGCAGAGAACTCGATTTCTGGTTCTGGTCTGGTCTGATTTTTGGTAGGGCCGAGTTCCAGTCCTCCCTTCTCTGGAAGCCCAGGGAAAAGTCCCATAACGCCTGGGTATCTGTAGGTGGCAGGAGATGTCTGTAAGGCCACCCCTTTTGCCCTCCTCTCCTGCCTCCTCCCCCTTCTTCTTTCAACTGGGCTTCCTTTCCACCCTTGAAATCTTTGAAGACCTGAAATATGTTAGTACTTGGATCTGAAGTTCTGTGTTTCTATAGGAGGTTTTCTGAGAGACTGTATTCTTGTATTTAAGGGAGTGTCTGATGAGGACTGCCAGGTTTATATGTGTGTGTTTTAACTCTGTGTTCTGTGTTGTGATTTTTGATGGCCATTTTGTTTTGTCTGGCCACCATTTGGTTTAGACCTGCCGCCATTTTGTTAGAACTTGATTTTCTTTCCCTGTGTCTTGAGACCAGGGCTCTCAGGAACACTTATCTAGACCATCTCTAACTCCTGAGACTGAGGGAAAAGGGGAAAAAGACTTTAAAATTTTTATTTATTTCAACTGTTTTTTTTATAAACTAGTAAATTTTATATTGTAATATCTAATTCATGACTAAACTTAGAAAATGAAGCTAGATCTTGCACTGTGTCTGTCTAAATATGTCTTGGTATGTCTTTGTCTCTGGGTAATATTTTTGAGGTTAATTTGTAAATGAGCTCTATTTAACTGGCTTAAAAAAGGTAAGTGTTTACAAATCAAATAATTCTAAATTAAACAATAAATTCCAGGTTCATGTGAATTGGGAAATATTCAGTATTAAATACCTAATTTTAATGTTTCTTTGTTGACCTATCTAATATAGAAATATAGACATGTCTTAGAGTAATTAACATTAAGTAGAATATTTTCATTGTACCTAGGTTTAATATAAGTTAAATATTATATCTGTTACAAGCTTGTCCACAAGGAAATTACCTTGAGTGAAGAAACTTCTAAAAAAATGTAAATGAGCTTTATATAAACTCTATTAAGAATAATTATTCTTTAGAAATATCTGTCTAAAATAGTCTCTCCAGATTGGCCTAACTTAAATTTCTAAGGGTTGTGCTAAGTGTTGGAAGTCTATTGAATAATTAGGTCATTTCCAAATAAAATAAGATTTTGAAACATTTACTACTAAACACTAATTTCCTTTTACAGAGAAACTAAAGAGATTTGGGACTATAAATGAATTATGTTTGGTGCCTTCCTAAAATGTTCTAAGAAAGCAAGGGTTTTAGAAATTATCACTGGTATTTATGCTCACCAATCTATAAAATGCTAATATAAAAGTTAGTTCTTGGTTGCTAAATGAAAGTAGGAAGTGTGTTTTCAGTATAAAAAAAGAAAGAAAGAAAAAGGTGTGAAAAATACTGAAGAGTTATGCATGATCAGGATTTTCTAAAGTTGGATTACAATTAGTTAGATAAATGGATTTTGTTAGAAATGACACAGCCATAAGAAAACTGGTTAGAACCTTGGAAACAGGTTAGGACATTTTGTGTCTTTGCCTAGAGTTGAGAAGATAACATTGCCCAGTGTTCACCTCCCTTTCTTGGAAAGAGTATCATAACTTTCTTTGGGGAACGAGCTCTCTTCTACTCTGACATGATGTGATTAGATGATCTCTATTCCCAACCCCAGGATTGGAACTTGTGACTCAGGCATTGTTTAATCAATGGAAACTGCTTCTCCCTAACTATAGCTGTGGGTTTACAAACGTGTATTTGCTGCAAATTGGTTTAATAAAAATGAGTTTGGGGATTTCGGTGGGCCCCACCAGGAAGAACTGAGTTTTCCTCTCAACTTGTATCAGCGAATATGTGTGTCTGGAGCCTGAAGCTAACAGAGAAAAGGCAAAACCAAGACTCAAAGATCCCAATGACATCCTTTCAGTCGCTAAATCAGATCACACTTGAAGCCAGATCTACTCCCAGGCTTTTCAGTTACCTGAACCAATAAAAGATGCTTGCTTCTTGGAAGGAAAGTTATGACCAACCTAGACAGCGTATTAAAAAGCAGAGACATTACTTTGCCAACAAAGGTCTGTTTAGTCAAGGCTATGGTTTTCTCAGTGGTCATGTATGGATGTGAGAGTTGGTCTATAAAGAAAGCTGAGCACAGAAGAACTGATGCTTTTGAACTGTGGTGTTGGAGAAGACTCTTGAGAGTCCCTTGGACTGCGAGGAGATCCAACCAGTCCATCCTAAAGGAGATCAGTCCTGGGTGTTCATTGGAAGGACTGATGTTGAAGCTGAAACTCCAATACTTTGGCCACCTCATGCGAAGAGCTGACTCATTTGAAAAGACCCTGATGCTGGGAAAGATTGAGGGCAGGAGGAGAAGGAGATGACAGAGGATGAGATGGTTGAATGGCATCACTGACTCAATGGATGTGGGTTTGGGTAGACTCTGGGAGTTGGTGATGGACAGGGTGGCCTGGCATGCTGCGGTTCATGGGGTCACAAAGAGTCGGACAAGACTGAGCGACTGGACTGAATTGAACCAATAAACCAATACATTTCTCTTAAAAAAAAAAAAAAGAAAAGAAAACTGGTTAGAGTCAACTAGGTCCAAGATGGCATAGCTGACTTTCACTAGACCTTGAGCCTTGGTATTTAGGCCTATTGTGCCATATCAACAAGCTAAATGATACACCCATCAACATTGACTAAATCTGACCAAATGTTCTAAACTCTTTTAATCGATCTTTTTGATAAAACTTCCTAAATAGAATTCTTTTGAAGTTCTTTTGACCTCTAGCTAACTTTGGGGTGCTTCAGAGGGCCCCTGAAACATCCCAAAGAGAAATATTAAACTGTGTTTATTTGGGTGGTTAAATTATATGAAAAAGATTATCAAATGAGTAATAAATCCACTTATGTTATAATGTATGGTAAAATTACTAATACAGATATCCTGGAAATTATATGGAGTTCTTAACATTCGGATATGTCCTGGTATTCTAATAGAAAACCTGATGACTTCACAAAAGTTAACAGAAGGACTGAATGAACCAGCGAATGTGGTTATAACTTTTATGGTTTCTATCTGAAAAATTACGGGTTTTCAGGGAGTAGGGAAAACCTTCCTCTCAAACGAATTATGACAATACTTTGGTAAAATTAAACGTTATAAACAAAACAATTATATTTTCTCTCTATCTGACTCCTCCAAAAATTGGAAATTCTTAGGTTTCCAGTATCAAATGAGTTAGGAAAGTTATCTCAAGGGTACAAAAATCTTGAGAAATTTTTGAGACCTTAAAAGGGAAGAATTCACCTAGATTTGTTAGGCAAAATCTGTGATAAGCCTTTGGTGTGTGTTTCCCAGCCCTGTTTTATTTTAAAAGTTCAGTCTGAGACTCTATAAATGTTTCAGCAAAATAAAATTCTATAATCAATTATGGTTATATAAATCATCAGACCAAAATTAGTGAGAACAGACCTATTTTGCAAACAAACTAGCCTTAATTTGGTTATATTTGATAAAAATGAGGGTAACTCTAGGGAGAAAAAGATATTTCAAAAAATATTCAATCCCAGTTTGTTAATGGAGGTCTGCATCTAGTAAGACTCATCTCTTAGATAGTTATTTGCTGTTATGTGATATTAATGTAAAATTTAATTAAATTCTTAAAGAACACCCTAAGTTTGTTTCTGAAGTTTATCTCAGTAATCTATCTTTGGATGAAGATCAGATGCCTCATGACCTGCAACCAGGACTGGAAAAAGACATAATTTAAGGGACTGTCTCCAACCTGGATGGAAGGACTTTTTTACCAGGTACTGTTAACTAGCTCATGCACAATGAAACTGAAGGGAAATTAACTCTTAGATTAATTCCCACTTCCAAAGGCCCCTACAGTGGATTGGTCTATAGAGAAGACAGCTGACCTGATCTCATCTTAAAATGATGCTCAAGCAGGAGAAACTACACTACACCAGGATGAGAAGACGATGACATCAGAGGTAGACAGCTTGCCCAAGATGCTGGACCTAATTCGTATGATCATTTATGTTTTCTTGACTTCTTAGACCTTTGCATATAAATCAAATGCTTTTCTATCATAGGCCTGATTCTATGCTAGTTTTAGAAATCAATTCAATTGTTGGGTTTGTGGCCAATTACCTGTGTCTAGTTCTGGGTTACCTTGTTAAATTTCTCTACTACAAGACTCTAACTGGTTGGCCCTGAGAAATTTACTTAAAAAAAAAATTATAGTCATATTCAGGTTACTGTGATATTACTAGATGGGATCCCCTCACCAGGCCAATTAATAATGCCTGCTCTGACTCTGGCCATAAATTTGAGCTTTTTTCTATTACTCAAGCTTAATCAGAGCAACAAGAAAAGTTTCAGCAAAGGAGGAAAAATCTCCCACAATTATGGGATGGATTTATATAGATAACACCAGGCTATGGTAATTTAGGTTTAAAGTTTCCTCTGTGTTGGAAACAATTAAATCATACTAAGGACAATCAGTCTAGTAACACTAGAAAACGGGGCTATGTGCCTTACAGATGGTGCCAATATGTAATTTCCCTGGAAGATAACGATTCTACAGAGCAGACTAAGTCAGATGACCTGAGATATACTGGGCTACATCTAATGGAAGCTCTTAAGTCTTATTTGTGACTTTACTAATACTGCTGGCTATGTTATTTGTATTTCACCTGTTCTACAAAATTACTGTTTCTTACATCATCAAATGTGTATCTGAGGCCTCTAATAGAATAATATATAGTCCCATATGAGATCAATGATGGTAACAGTGTAACTCTAGATATGGGAAGAAGCAAAAAGAGGGAATATTTTCCTGGACCAAGAGGCTAGCAAGACAGGTGGTCCAGAGAATTTTGGATACTGTTTTATGGTCTAGTCCAGTAACAGCACATTGAGTGGCCTGTCAACAAAATCTTTGCCAAACCTGAGAATGGACATTTTCAGCACCATGGGATAAAATGGTCATGAAATGCCCCCCTCAAAATCATGGTCAAGTTTATGAGCAAAAAGGGGCTCTGCCAACTGAAGACTGACACTTACCATCTACATCTACAAAGATTAAATCATGGCCGCTGCAACTGCTGACTTTCAATGCCCCTGAAAGGAGTTCAGGGTGAAAATCAGGAATGAGGCACTCTGTGCTCTGGGAAAAACTGGCAGAACAGGCCTTCAGATAGTTAGATCTTTTCAGGAGAAGATTTTATGAGTCCCAATTCTTGCATCTTCTCATACCTAGAGAAAACTGACGTCATTAATGGTGAAATCCGCTTTGGCTATTAGAGTAGCTATGGTTCCAATATCCTAGGAAATAACTAGGTGATGTTATGGGTATACTTTCAGATTAGACCTTGTATTGCTAAACACTTGAGTTTTCTGAATCGTGTCAGGCTTGGATGCCACCATTCTCAAAACAGTGTCTGCTGGAAGCTAGTAACTGCGACCTTACTTTTTATAAAACTAGGCAACTGGCTACCTGTCTCCCCGAAGTGCCAGGTCCAGACTGGGTTTCAGGCCTATTCTTATAAAAAGAAATGAGATTTATTTTGTCTACTAAATTCCAGTTATCACTCCTCCAACTACTTCTAATTGGGTCTGTTACACTAAAATGGCAGACCAAGGGATTGAGATTTTGTAGTCAACAGATCAGATCAGATCAGTCGCTCAGTCGTGTCTGACTCTTTGCGACCCCATAAATCGCAGCACGCCAGGCCTCCCTGTCCAACACCAACTCCCGGAGTTCACTCAGACTCACATCCATCGAGTCAGTGATGCCATCCAGACATCTCATTCTCTGTCGTCCCCTTCTCCTCTTGCACCCAATCCCTCCCAGCATCAGAGTCTTTTCCAATTAGTCAACTCTTCATATGAGGTGGCCAAAGTACTGGAGTTTCAGCTTTAGCATCATTCCTTCCAAAGAAATCCCAGGGCTGATCTCCTTCAGAATGGACTGGTTGGATCTCCTTGCAGTCCAAGGGACTCTCAAGAGTCTTCTCCAACACCACAGTTCAAAAGCATCAATTCTTCGGCACTCAGCCTTCTTCACAGTCCAACTCTCACATCCATACATGACCACTGGAAAAACCATAGCCTTGACTAGACGAACCTTTGTTGGCAAAGTAATGTCTCTGCTTTTCAATATGCAATCTATGTTGGTCATAACTTTCCTTCCAAGGAGTAAGCATCTTTTAATTTCATGGCTGCAGTCACCCTCTGCAATGGTTTTGGAGCCCAGAAAAATAAAGTCTGACACCGTTTCCACTGTTTCCCCATCTATTTCTCATGAAGTGATGGGACCGGATGCCATGATCTTTGTTTTCTGAATGTTGAGCTTTAAGCCAACTTTTTCACTCTCCACTTTCACCTTCATCAAGAGGCTTTTTAGTTCCTCTTCACTTAGACTCAGATCTAGAACTTGGAACTCAGAAATACTTCCAATTCAGTGTCTATACTCCAAGCTGAGGCAGTCCTGTGCTCCATTTTGACAGGAAGTTATCACAGTCATAGTTGCCTAGTTCCCTAAATTAAAACTGAGTAGAACTCTGTGGGGCTATGGAGTAGAGATCTGTTCTGTGTTCTTCATTTCTTGTCTGTAGGATATAGGCTTCATTCAGCCTCCTTGACCTTCCCTGAGTTCCAAATGGTGGATTCAAACCGATGCTAATCAGGGAAGGGGCGGGATACAGAAACAGGAGAAACAAAGGCTGGTACAGCCTCCAGACAGAGCCCTGGTTCCTACTCAAAGAAATATGCATAACAATGTGGAGGATTGAACTCCAGACTGAACACAAGATTCCTGGAGCACAGCTCTGTTGCCTCACCACCAATCAATCAAAAAGGGTCACAAACCCTGCAACCCTCACCCCAAATGTTGTCTTCTATTTCTGGGGACCAGAGATGACCATCCTGTTAGGTCTCCTGTTTGGCCCTTGTCTATTTCGTCTCTGAGAGGGGCCAACAGTTTCAAACTAAATTGCTGTTACTACAAGGGTGGAAGCTGGTTTCAGATGTGGAACACCCCAACTTAGATCAGGTAGAGAGAGACTTCTGCTCTGCTAGGCAGGCCTACGCCCATGCACAGCAGGAAGAAGTTACAGAAGGAAGAGACCTCCGCCCCAATTCCCAAGAAGTATCTTGAGTATGAAGTCTCTCGGGGGGAGTTGTTAGGGGAAGCACACTGATTGAAACTGCCCACCCTGGCCAGGCACCATAGTAACCATTTGCATGAGTTGTTTTATGACAGGAGATCCTGATAAGGAATATGGAACTAGAAGAGTTTGGGAAAGGTGGAAAGGAGACACCGCGTGTCTGTCCACTTCCCAGAATCCCTCTCGTTAGCATCCATCTTGGCTGAGCGATGTGTGCACCACCAGGAAAGACTCTGAGTCAGAATGATTGTCCAAAGACCACCCAGAATCTAATCCCATCACCATAAAACCTGAGACTGTGAGCCACATGGCAGAGCCGTTCTCCTGGGTTCCCTTACCCTATTGCTCTCCACCTGGGTGCCCTTTCCCAATAAAATCTCTTGTTTTGTCAGCACATGTGCCTCCTCAGACAATTCATTTCTGAGTGTTAGACAAGAGCCCAGTTTTGGGCCCTGGAAGGGGTCCGCCTTCCTGCAATAACATGACTGAGGGACTTCACTTTCACTTTTCACTTTCATGCTTTGAAGAAGGAAATGGCAACCCACTCCAGTGTTCTTGCCTGGAGAATCCCACAGATGGGGAAGCCTGGTGGGCTCCCGTCTATGGGGTCACACAGAGTCAGACACAACTGAAGCGACTTAGCAGCAGCAGTCTTCTTTATGGTCCGTCTCATCCAATTAGGTGAACAACTTTATAAACCAAAACTGAGGTTTCTCAGAGGAAGAAAGCCTATTGATCTGCCCTACAGACTTCAGATTGGCCAGTGCTCACAGCTGTGTAAGCCAGTTACTTGAGATCAATAGATGATGGATAGATAATAGATCTTAAAGATAGAGACAGAGAGGCAGAGACCTCATCTGGCTTAGTTTCTCTGGATAACCCTGACTGATTCAGGGGACAATAATACATCCCCTTTCATTGTGCCATTGCAAGGATTAGCATGCTTAGAACAATGCCTGACACAAAGAAAAACACACCAAATTCACCTACTTGAGATCACTTGACTGTGGCTGTGAGCTAGGGGCAGGAGGTGTTTATACCACACCCTCTGTATGCTCTGCCAGTGCCCCAAAGAACCACTCGAATGAGAAGGTGAGTATATATTTTCCGAATTCCTAGCCACCCACTCTCTCAGTCAGTTCACAGAATGGCTGGGTCCCCCTGCTGGAGTGATGGAGAGCCAACTAGAATCTGCATCCCTTTCTTCCCTAAGGGCTTCAGGATTACTAATGGTGACTTAAAAAATAGTCACAACCTAAAAGTTGAAAGGGTTATGTTTTATTCAGTTGGAATTTTTAGGACTTCAAGCCCTGGAGACATCATCCCAAGTAACCCTGAGAGAACTGCTCCAAAGAGGAGAGGGTCATCTCCAAGCACCAGCCACTAGGCCAGCAGGAGGCCAGGCTCCACTGGGTGAGGTCCTCACCTCCCGACAGGTCATCATTTGCTTCCTCAGATAAAGCATGGGTGGAACAGAAGAAACAGGGTGTCTGTGGGGGGCTCATTTATGGTTCCCATCATCATGGAAAATTCCTGAAGCTTCTTCAATCTCCACCTGCAGTGATGTGCACACCCAATCTGGATGTGGGAGGAAACCTGGACCAAATTGTACCCCCTGAGCATTTCACTTCTTCCCCAGCCTCCTCTCACCCTCTGGAAGGCACAGCCAGCCTCTCCCCTGACTCAATGCTCTCCACTAATTAAATGTCACACTTCCAGCTATAATCACTAAGAGATGCTCTCCAGGTACTTGAGCAGAGGGACAAATAAGGTTCCTCCTATTTCTTACTACCCCTGGGAGATGGTGATAGTGAGGCTGGCTAAAACCAATGACAAATAACAGGGTTGCTATGAAGAAGTGTTAATGGGGCCCATGGCCCAAGAAGTTGCAATTAGGAGATAATTGTAAAGGGGTAAATAGATTCCTTCCTAGGGATCAGGGGAAGCGAGTGAGCCCATGACCCATGTATCTATGATTTATCCCACCCCATGGTCATGATCTTCTACTCGAGTATATTTCTCTATTTTATAGAAAATATAATGATCAATTATTTTGTAGGCATTCTGAAAGATGCCACAGTTTTTTCCTGGAAAGTGGTAGGGTATAGACTCAAAAATCAACCAGGATCCTGTTTTAGCTCTTCCCTGAATTATTTGACTCAAATCTCCTGAATTGTTTTGCAGATATGAAAACCCCCCACCAAATGGAATATGTTAACTACTTGATGACCATGAGCATATGAGCCCAGGCCTCCTGTAGCCTAAGGACTAATAAAGTTAACTCCTGTGACACTGCCCTATTCCCTCATCTTCAGCCAATCAGAGAATTTTGTATGATCTGATCACTACCCTGCAACACTCACCCCATCACCAAACTTTTAAAAATGCTTTGCTGAAAGTTCAGGACTTTTTAGGATATGAGCCACCCATCTTCTTGCACAGCCTTGCAATAAAAGTTTCTCTGCTCAAAACAAAAAAAGTCAACCAGTATGTTATCAGCTGGTGTCCAATGACAATGAATAAGGATCCAGAATCGATCCTCATATCAATACAGAAAGTTGGCCAAGTTAAAGCATTTCACATCTGTGAACCCCCTGCATCTTCAGAATATCTGTGTAGGATGGGAAAGGCAAGAGGTCATGCCCCAGTCTTAAAGACGAAGAAACCAAGAGCCAAAGTGGATAAATGGCTTGCCTGAGCTCACTCAGTCAAGTAAATGACAGAGCTCCTACCCCTGACTGCGATTCCTCTCCATGTGGTTTCTACTCTGACAGTTGTCAGGTTCACTGTCATTGAAACAAAAGAAAAAGAAGAGGCAGTGAGGAGAACAGGAAGCACAATAGCTTTAAAAGTGTAACCACAGTATCCAAAATCACTAGATTCCCAAGTCATGGGAGGGTGGAATGGGGTGGGCGAGGGGACGGAGGTTCAAGAGGGAAGGGATATGTGTATACCCGTGGCTGATTCATGTTGATGTACGGCAGAAACCAACACAATATGGTAAAGCAATTATCCTCCAAAAAAATTTTTTTTAAAGAAGTCATGGGAAAATTCGCAGATGTGGGAACATGCCTCCAACTTCCAATGGCTACCAACACACAACAGATTCCAAACACACCACAGTTGGTGGTGATGGGGTGGCATTTGCTAGAGGGGGAAAAGGAGCATGCTTGGGCTTTGCAGATGTTGTTATGGTACACATGCGGGTTGGAAAAGAATTTCCAGACATGAGGCAGAATAAAATTTATTAGAGTGTGAGATGCTGTTAGAACAGCAGACCAGCTCAAGGGAGAGTGGAACCCTTTCGCAGGCTAGTAGACAGTGTGTATAGCCTCAAGAGAGAAAAATCCTACTCAAATGGTGGTGATCTTGGCAAGGCAGCAGTGAGCAGTGGCATGAAATTAGATCTTAATTCCCTGCCCAGGAACTGAACCTGGGTAGCCTGGATGAAAACCAGGAATCCTAACCACCAAACCAGCAAGGGCTAGATGCTAGAAGCTAATTTTCCCTGGATCCTTGTCCCCAGTGAAAAATGCATTTATCACGGAGGCAGAAAACTGTAAATGCAGGTACAGAGTTTATCAGTACAGACATGCCACAACAACAAGTGGGAGAGCGCAGACAAACGGTTTGTTTAGCTGAGATAGAAGCAAGGCAGAGATGCACACCCAGAGAAAGGGTGTGGGCGTCCCCCTAGTGAGGAGGAGCACAGTGAAGAGGCAGTTAAGTCATTTATATAGGTCAGTTCTTCTGGGTCTTTGTCTTCCTTCCAAGCCATTTATCTGGTTTCTTCTTCCACACCTGACTTACCCTGGGACCCTCCCTTGGGGCACACACATACACCGCTCGGCCAAGATGGATCTTGAAGTGATGGCTTCTGGGAGGAGCTAGACTTATTGTGGCCTGGAGTTATCCCCCAACTTTTGACTCCAAGAAGTCTTTCTGAGACCTCTGAAATCCCTCCCTTCAAACTGGCTTTGTATGTAGCACTTCTCTTACAAATCCATCAGATAAGCCTGAATGGGTCTAACCTACAACCTCCAAGAGACCCCTCATCCTCCTTGTAAACTAGAGAACACAAACAGATCCTTCAGAGAACAGAATGCCTTAACACTACCCAGGACTCCATTCGGAGCCAGGTTCGATTTTCAGCAGCACCTGTATTCCAGATTCCCATCCCCACCACAAGCAGAATCCATCCTTCCCTCTCCATGTGCTGCAAAAGCTAACCTATTCACCACACTGGATCATGGCTAGGGAGATCTGGCTCCCAGGCAGGCAGTGAGCTTCCAGAGGGCAGGCACAAAGTAGGTGTTGAATAAATGACTGTATTGTTCATGATAAACAGGAACATTTTGAAATTTCCTTGTCTCTTTATTTTACTTCCTCTGCTAACCTTAAAGGTAATTGCTCTGTAAGTTCAGCCATTTTCCCAGTAGTAAAGCCCATTTTCTCAAACTTGTCTTAAAAGATAGCTTCTTACTCTATTGACATCACTTAATTCAACAAATCACATGAACACTTGTGCCTAGGCACTGAGCTTTGTGGTAGAAGAATATGAAGATGAAAAGGGCTCAATTCTTGGGGGCAATATTGTGGACTAAGTGACAGCTTGAATTGTTGAAATGGAATTTGTGTGTCAGAAAACATAAAAATAAGTTGATCCACAGTCTCTTTAAATAGTAGTAATAACTACTGCCATTTATTGAGCACTTACTATCTGATTGAAAACTATACTGGATGCATTGTATATATTATTTTAGTTTTTACAACTCTGAGAGGTGGCTATTTTTTCCCCAGTGAAGAAATGAGAGGATTGAAATCAGAGACATTAAGTAGACACCTAAACTCACACAACTAATAACTGATTGATTGGAACCAGAGCTCAGGGTGAGTCTGATTCTAGAGCCTACGTTTTTATCCATGTTACATACTTAGAGACAGTTTTTTTTTACACCACCTCATGGAGAAAAGATGAAGGAAAAGATTCCTCCTTTTCAAAAATAAGTGTAAAATACTATTGATTCAACCCTTTACCTGCCCTTGTGGTGTGATCCCAAAGTAAGTATAGCAGAATGGAAGACCAGACTTGATTTGAAATGCAGAATCTGGAAGAAATGAAGTTGCCTTGGCTTCAGCAACTAGTAGCCTGGTCCACAGTGTCCTCTGGTGGCCAGCTCATGTCATTATTTTTCTTCTAAGGTTCAGGAATGAAATGTTCAACAACCTAAGATTCAGACAGGTTCAACCTTGGATAAAGCAGAAGCAGAATTTTCCAGCCATTCTTTGTTCCAGTCTCCTGCCAAATGACCTCACACTCCTATGACTGGAGTAGGCACACCATGGATTTGAGCATCAGGCTGACCGGAGATCAAGTGCCAGCTTCATCACTTAGAGTTAGCAGTGAATGGTACTCATGGGTGCTGGGACCATGCTGGGGCTCCCCAAGCTTCTTCCTGTTACCAGCCAAAGCCTAAATTCATCACTGCTCCAAGGGTCAGTAGACCATCCAGCCAAACTCTTAAGATAGTCAATCACCTAATCACCATTAATCCTTGCTTTCTACATCTCACTGACTATTTAGGTATGGATTTTTTTTTTTCAGAATATGTGTAACTTTTATCTTCACAAAAGGAAAAACTCAATCTTGACAACACAACATCTCTGTAGAAATATTCTGAGAATATTTCTCTGTAGAAATTATTCTGAGTCCCATGCCCTGGACGCTGTCAATGTGATGGGTTTATGCCCATGATCTCTAACAATTAGAGATTGTTAGTCTCTAAGTGGTATCCGACTCTTCTTGTGACCCCATGGACTGTAGCCTGCCAGGTTCCTCTGTTTATGGAATTTCTCAGGAAAGAATATTGGAGTGGGTTGCAATTTCTTCCTCCAGAGGATCTTCTTGACCCAGGGATCAAACCCAGATCTCCCATATTACAAGTATATTCTTTACCATCTGAGCCACCAGGGAGGCCCCATATGCCCATGATTAGGTTATGTTAAATGGCACAGTTGACCTTAAGACTGGGAGGTTATCTCTGTGGCATGACTTAATCAGACAAGCTTTTTAAACTCAGAAAGTTTAAAGTCTGGTTGGTTGCAAATTTGAAACACAAGGATTTGTCATGTTTTCCTGGCTTGAAGATGGAGAAGTCACCTGGAAAGGAAAAGTAGGAAGCCTCCCAGAACTCAAAGCCCCCAGCTGACAGCCAGCAAGGGGTAGGGACCTCATAAATGAATTTTGCCAACAAGCAGGGAGCTTGGAAGACCACCCCAGACTCCATCCAGATGAGGATGGCAGCCATGAAGACACCTTGATCTCAATCCAGTGAGACGCTAAGCAGAAAACCAAATAAATGGGGAAACAATGGAAAGAGTAAAAGACTTTATATTTTGGGGCTCCCAAATCACTACGGATGGTGACAGCAGCCATGAAATTAAAAGACACTTTCTCCTTGGAAGAAAAGCTGTGACCAACCTGCTGCTGCTGCTGCTAAGTCACTTCAGTCGTGTCCGACTCTGTGCGACCCCATGGACTGCAGCCTACCAGGCTTCTCCGTCCATGGGATTCTCCAGGCAAGAACACTGGAATGGGTTGCCATTTCCTTCTCCAATGCATGAAAGTGGAAAGTGAAAGTGAAGTCACTCAGTCGTGTCTGACTCTTAGCGACCCCATGGACTGCAGCCTACCAGGCTCCTCTGTCCATGGGATTTTCCGGGCAACAGTACTGGAGTAGGGTGCCATTGCCTTCTCCCTAGACCGCATATTAAAAAGCAGAGATGTTACTTTGCCAACAAATTTCTGTCTAGTCAAAGCTATGGTTTTTCCAGTAGTGTGGATGTGAGAGTTGGATTATAAGGAAAGCTGAGCACTGAAGAATTGATGCTTTTGAACTGTGGTGTTGGAGAAGACTCTTGTGAGGTCTTGGACTGCAAGGAGATCAAACCAGTCAATCCCAAAGAAAATCAGTCCTGAATATTCATTGGAAGGACTGATGTTGAAGCTGAAGCTGCAATATTGTGGCCACTTGATGCGAAGAACTGACTCATTAGAAAAGACCCTGATGCTGGGAAAGATTGAATGCAGGAGGAGAAGGGGACAATAGAGGATGAGCTGATTGGATGGCATCACTGACTCAATGGACATGAGTTTGAGCAAGCTCCAGGAGTTGGTGATGGACAGGGAAGCCTGGTGTGCTGCAGTCCATGGGGTTGCAAAAGAGTTGGACACAACTGAGTGACTGAACTGAAGCAGAAAACCAGCCACTCTGTGCCCAGACTTCCAACCTGCGGAAACAATTATGTAATATATAACATAGATGAATTAATAAATATATCATGTATATCAGCAATCCCCAACTGTTTTGGCATCAGGGATTGGTTTTGTGGAAGACAATTTTTTCACAACAGAGGTGGTGAGGGTTGGGAGGATGGGATGGTTTCAGGATGATTCAAACACATTACATTTATCATGCACTTTATTTCTGTTATTATTACATTGTGATATATAACAAAATAATTATACAACTCACCACAGTGCAAATCAGCGGGAGCCCTGAGCTTGTTTTCCTTCAACTAGGCAGTCCCATCTTGGTGTGATGGGAGACAGTGACACCCGAAGTGCATTGCTTCTGTCCCGACTACTCCATAATGTCTTTCTGGTTGCTGTTATGCTCCAACTTGGAGGCATGTATTTCCTCATCCACAACTGCTACACCACCAGTCTTCACCACTGGTTTGTATTTGGGTCCCTTTCGTTCATTCGTTTCTACTTTTGTATCAAATAATTAATTCATTGATAATAATAAATACATCATTTGCAGAAACTCAAGAACAATATTCTTGAACACCCCTAATGTAACTGAAAGTGGGGTCTGGCTGCTCCTCACTCAAAAGTCAATAAAGAGGCCAGCTTGATAGAAAAGTTTGCTTTATTTTGTATGCCAGCAACCAAGGGTGGAGTTGGGAGGGCAGACGCCTGTCCAAAGGCCGACTACCCTCTCAACCCAGTGACAATCAGGAGGAAAGAGCTTTTACAGACAGAGAGAGGGAGCTACATGCAGAAACAGCAGAGGCAGCTCTGACAGTCATCTTGAAATTGGTCACAGGTGGTCTGACTAGCATGATCTTGATTAAGTTCAGTTACTCTTCAGTTCCAGGGTTGGTTTGTTTTCATTTCTTGAGGCCAGTTCTTGGAATTGTGGCAGCTTTGACAGCTTGTGTCATGGCTACAGTCTGTTCATCATGCAGTTAACTTCTCCCCCATGAGGGGTTTCGGTATCTCTAAGACAGCTTAAAGGATACAGCTCACAATATTATCTATAGCCCTTGAGAAAAACTGCACAGCATATAGGATCTTAATTCCCTGACCAGGGACCAAACCTGTGCCCCCTGCAATAGAAACATGGTGCCTTAACCACTGAACCACCAGCAAAGTCCCTAGATCTCACTGTTTTTAATTAATTTCTCTAAAAAAATATTTTTGAGCTCTTTACTTAAGACTTGGAATTCTAAGGGGCCCCAGTGCATTTCCAAGGCAGAGACAGAGGGGGGATCTGGTTTTGCTAAATTTGGCTTAAATTGAAAAAAAAAAAAAAGTTGCTATATGGTCTCAACAATCCCTTTGCAGATGATAGACTGAACTATTCAGCTCCCTAGAACAAGGTATTTTTTAGTAGAATTTTACATTAATATAGAATATTTTTTAAAATCCTAATAGTTTAAAACAAATCAAACAACCATTCTACACAGATAAAACCTTCACAAAGGTCAACTGAGGTAATCCAGAGATAAAACTAAATTATGTAGATTTTCAATGAAGTCACTAGTCATGTAACACAAATTATTTACACACTTGCAAGCACTTTAAGAAATGTGCTCCAAGGAGCATTAACCTTTGTTTTTGTATGTGTATGCCATTTTGAAGACTTGCATATTTTATTTTTCAGGAAACTTAACATTTTAAATAGTCTGTTCTCTACCAAATGGTCACGCTTTGGTATTATTCATATAGGATTGCTTATCCTAAAGAGTTGACATTTCCCAGGAGGAACTTTGACTGTGCTTTAGAAGTTTCATATAAATTAAAATCTTCATCAAATGTCAATATGGAGGGATGTAACACAGGATGAAACATAGACAGTCAAGTTATCTCTGTATATTTAGAAACTGCTCCTTCAAGACAGTCACACCAGGTGGGGGGGTTCAGGATGGGGAACACGTGTACACCCGTGGCTGATTCATGGCGATGTACAGCAAAACCACTATAATATTGTAAAGTAATTAGCCTCCAATTAAAATGAATAAATTTAAAATAAATAAGTAAATACATTAAAAGGAAAAAAAAAGATATTCACACCAGAAAGCTTAGTCTGTGTTTAATATTCAGGAGTATGAATTTGGCTCATCAGAAGCCTTGGCAAGACCTTACTATTTCAAAGTTATTAAGAACTACCTCTAGGGCAAGTCCATATTGACTGAGTTATGATAAATTTATTATAATGAAGGAAAACAAGTGTAGCCAGCTATCTTTAAAAATGCCCCAATCACTGTTTCTCAATATACAAAGACTAGAACTACTCATATATACATTTATCATACAACAAATCCCATCTCTGTCCCCTGAAATTCCTGTAATTTTATTCATTAGAAGATTAAAAAAAAAAAAAAAGACTTAAAGAGCACTTTACAGCAGCATTCAGCTTTCCTATGAAATTCTCAGGGTCTTAAATATTATGTACACTTCTGGGTTTTTTTTTTTTCCTTTTCTTTTAGTAAGCTAGACACTAGCTTCAGTTTGTGGATCTGGAGGAAAAATTACCCACTCAAAACTGTTCTAGAAATTGTCTTTTGCAGAATAGCAGGTAGCTGAGTTAAAAATAGGAGGGTAATTTCCCTGTTTTCCAAAATTTAAGTCTTTTTTTTTTTTTGGTTCCCCTTGTACATCAGCCTCAGTCACCACTTCTGAGTGAAGATGGACAGAGGCTCTGGCCTCTGCTCCTCTGGCTTCCCAACAGCTGCTTTATCATTGCTGCAGCCAGGCCTGAATACATGTGTATCGATGAGGACCTCCCCCAAATGGCCTTTAGAGGCAATGCCTCAGCATATTTTCTGTCTTTTCCAGCACATGTGTGCTAAATCACTTCAGTCATGTCTGACTCCGTGCGAACCTATGACTGTAGCCTACCAGGCTCCTCTGTCTATGGGATTCTTCAAGCAAGAATACTGGAGCGGGTTGCCATGCCCTCCTCCAGGGGATCTTGCCGACCCAGGGATCAAACCTGCACCTCTTATGTCTCTTGGATTGGCAGGAAATAGGAAATCCTGAACCTCCTGTGTCTCCCTGAAAACCAGGAAATCAACCTCCCCTGTGAAAGGTGCCCTCCCCACACCTAGAGGTAGAAGGACACCCCTTTATCCCCAGAGTTGGGAATTCAGAGCCAAGATGCCTCTGGAAACACCTTATTCCTTCTTTAAATTTACCACCTTAGGCCTAATTTCTCTTTAGATTCTTCACTAATTAAGCACCTAAAATCTAAGTTTTGTTCTGTGTACACCTCACAGATTTATTGTTTCTGTCTCTAAAAAGTGTAACAGCTGCCTGATTTGGACACCTCTTGGGTCCTATTCTTACAGGACCTCCTTACGCATGAATTAAATTTTGTTTCTACTTCTCCCATTAATCTGGCTGTGTCAATATTATTAGTTCAGCCACAGCCCTCCAGAGGTGGAGAAGGCGGACCTTCCCCTCCACAACAGTGCCTAAGTCAAGTTTGGGGAGTATGGGAAGGGCACAGCACTCCCATGCCCTCACATCCTCTTCCCATCCCATCAGTATACAGACAAGTAACCCATTTTTTTCCCACACCATTTCTCTCACCTATTATGAAAACAGTCAAAAATCTGGAGGGAGAGCTTGAAAGCTCTCCTAATCTCCTTGTTCAAGGTTTTATTTAACTGAATCTCCAGCAAACCCTCTAATCTTGTTTAATCTTTCTGGTGATTGGCCTCCACCCTGTAGTTAGCCCCTTGAGCCCCTTATTAGCACCCACTCCAGTATTCTTGCCTGGAGAATCCCAGGGATGGGGGAGCCTGGTGGGCTGCTGTCTATGGGGTTGCACAGAGTTGGACACAACTGAAGCGACTTAGCAGCAGCAGCAGGGACTCCTCCAAAAGGGCTTGTTAGGAAAACAGAAGATTCTTTTCCATCACTCAGGAAAGCCCAAGTGTTTTAGGTTATCTGTGCCAGGAACAAGAGACAAAATCAAACCTATGTGTTTATCATGCGGCAGTATTTAATAAGCTCTTTTGGAATCCATGGGTTTATGATGTTTCTACCGTAATTAACACACACACACACACACACACACACAAACCAAGGGGTTCTGACATCCTCCACATCCACAACCTAGTAGGTAGATTATCTTTCTTCTAAGTGAGGAATCAAAGCAGAGGTGACATGCCTGAGGACACAGAGGCAGGAAGTGGCACAAGTGAACCTAAACCCAGTTCTCTGATTCTTTTTCGGCTGGACTTGTCCTCTCCTGTTTTGCCTTTCTTCACTTTGAAATGGGAGAGAGAACGGACACTTTCTGGGTTCTCGTGATGCATCTGCCGTCTCAACAGTGACTATTTGACACAGTCTTTCCAAAGACAAAATCGGAAGGATTTAGATAGTTTCCTAAGGACACAGGTGCTAACTAGTGCTTGCAGAATATGAATCATGGTGAGTTCCAAATATTATGGGGGTTGAGGTTAACTGTATAAATGTCATCCAAATAAATGTTCCAGCAAAGAGAATGTAGCCCAACCTAAACCTCAGAATTTCTCAATCTGATCTACCAATGTCAGGGAAAATCATGTTTCCAATCATCTGGACCTATAGTTTCACATAAGGTCATAAAACATAACAAAGTTAATACAGAATGCTTCTTCTCGAAAGTGTCCTCACTTAATTTGTTATGCCTTAAGAGATAATTCATAGTGTGGCTGTTCATTTTAAAGATATGTTTCCTCTAAAAAGGAAAGAAAATGTCTTTATTAAAAGTCTGTGAGTGGTGGTCTATTGTTGGTTGAGAAGAAATGACACTCTTTGTCTGAGGTTAACAATAATGGAAGTAGATAATATAAGTGATCTGTGACCATGCATTCAGAGGTGAAAGCTTGTGACCAAGCTTTCAGAGGTGAAACAAAAAAGACTTCCTTATTTTTATTTTTTAAGACTTTCTTTTTAAAAAGTGTGTACTATAATGATTGCCATAATTATGCCCTAACTTTTAAGGTCATCTTGCTTACCAAAAAATATTTAGGAAACAAGCTACTGTATAGTTCTCAGTTCTCTAGAGAAAGCATAAGTTTTGATATTTCTGATACAGTAAGTCACTGGAATTCATAGAAAAATATTTTGAGATATAATTTCATGTGTTGAAAAACACAGGTTTAGTGGACTGTAGCACTTAAGTATATTTTGAATTATGAAGGTATTTTATATTTTGAAATAATACAAGAACAATCATATTCTTTTTTTATTAGAAATAAAAGCCAATCATACCAGAATGCAGAAATTATGCTGACTTGATTTGGTTGTTAGAAAAGTTGTTTCCTTTTTCACATTGTGGCACTTTAAACAACACACTATCCTATCTATTAATTACCTTTATTAGTCTGCTTTTGTTTAGTTGCTAAGTTGTTTCTGACTCTTTGCCACCCCATGGACTGTAGCCCACCAGGCTCCTCTGTCTAACGGATTCTCCAAGCAAGAATAATAGTGGGTTTACATTTCCTTCTCCAGGGGATCTTCCAGGGATGGAACCTGATTATCCTGTGTTGGCGGGTGGATTCTTTACCACTGAGCCACCAGGGAAGCCCCTATTAGTTTGCTAGGGCTGCCGTATGAATAAAACAGATGGGGTCGGTTAAACAACAGTAATTTATTTCTCATAGTTCTGGTGTCCACAGGATCAAGGAGTCAAGAAGTTTGGTTTCTTCTTATGACCACCTTTCTTTTTGTACTTGCATATATCTGGGTCCTTAATTTCATTTTCTTAGAAGGTTACACTGGATTAGGCCAACCATGTGATCCCATTTTACCTTAATTTCCTCAGTAAAAGCCCTAACTCCAAATTCAGACACAGTCTGAAGTTCTGGAGGTTTGAATTTAACAGGATTTTCTCTTTTAATCCTTTTTTTTCAGCCTGCTGCATGGCATGCAGGATCTTAGCTCCCCAACCACAGACTGAACCCATGGCCTCTGAAGTGGAAACATGGAATCTTAACCATTGGACCACCAGGGAAGTCTCTAACAAAGGATTTTAAAAGGACACAATTCAACCATAACACTCTCTTTGCAGCTTTGTATTTTTTAATTGATCTTTAAAATAGTTTAGTTCTATACCATTGCTACTTAAATGTTTTGTTTAATAATTTACAGGCATATGCTTTTTCTTTTTTGCAAAGTGCTCAAAATGGTTAGAATGAGTCCAAATAGTTCTTTGACCTCTAAAAAAGCAAACATTATAACAACTCTATGTTTCAGTGCATACATATAGTCCACTTTCCTTCATCCATTTCTCTTGCCCATAATAAAAACAGTAGAATATAGAGGGGAAAATGAAAGAGGAAAATTATATAGGAAAAGATGAAGTGTAAGAAATATTAAACTGCATGGGACCACTCACACATTATTTCTAAGGAGACTGGACCCTGACCTCCCACCAAGGGGAACTGGAAAGGCCTTCTATTCAGAGGGTGTTCTTGGGGGTTTCTGAAGGATTGTATGCCCTGCCCTCAGACCTAATAAGTCTTACATATAGTTTTCCAACTATCCGCCAACATAAAGTTGTTATACTCAAACATACTGCCAGAGAGAACAATTTCAAACCTACAAACCTGTTTGGCTGGGTGAAAAACCACACGCTGTCTAAATAGCATACTGTCCACTCACGCGTGTGTAACAGAACTGCCCAACAGGTACACCACTTGTGGAGGTGTGCTGCGATGTTGCCTCCCCCACAAGGATGTATATAAAAATCAGCATTCATGCCTCTCCTAACAACAACAAAAGTCTTCTGCAGAGATATAAATATCTGGTAGAGAGACTGGAGCAGTGTGCTGGTTGCATATTGGAAGTCCTGAAAAAGGGTGAAAACGCAGACAGTGAAGGTGCAATAAGAGAGAGAAGGAGAAAACCTTAAGGCCATAACCTGGAGAACAGGACCATGAAAGAGAGAAATTTGGGAAAAGAGTCAGTAAAAGCCTTTAAGAAGAGACAGCAGAGACAACCAGTTAGGCTGGTACCTGGGAGGTGAAGTTTAGTGATATGAGCTGAAAAGTTTCCACGCCATTTAGCAGCAAGTGGCTCATTAGTGTCCCTGGTGAGGGTGGATGCGTGGGCATAATAGTAACAAAATCTGGATTTGCAGTGAGTGAAGGAATAGGAGGTGGAGAAGGCTGAGTGCTTATAATCCTCTACAGAGGAACTTAGCTGTGAAGGGAAGAAGGGAGTACGATGACTGGGGACAATATTGAGCAAAGGGAAGTGAGAGAATACTGCTTCTTTCATGACCTGAACCCTTACAACAGACAGTTACATGCTCAGTTAAAATCTATCTCCACATTTTGGTTTGTTTGTTTTTACAAAAAAGGTACACTTTCTTTTCATTAATTTGTTCTCACAACAGTGCTGTTGAAGTCAGGGTATGATCCCTACTCCATAGATGAAGAAGCTACTTGCCTTCAGTTCAGTTCAGTCGCTCAGTCGTATCCGACTCTTTGCAACCCCATGAATCACAGCACACCAGGCCTCCCTGTCCATCACCAATTCCTGGAGTTCACTCAGAATCACGTCCATCGAGTCAGTGATGCCATCCAGCCATCTCATCCTCTGTCGTCCCTTCTCCTCCTGCCCCCAATCCCTCCCAGCATCAGAGTCTTTTCCAATGAGTCAACTCTTCGCATGAGGTGGCCAAAGCACTGGAGTTTCAGCTTTAGCATCAGTCCTTCCAAAGAAATCCCAGGGCTGATCTCCTTCAGAATGGACTGGTTGGATCTCCTTGCAGTCCAAGGGACTCTCAAGAGTCTTCTCCAACACCACAGTTCAAAAGCATCAATTCTTCAGTGCTCAGCCTTCTTCACAGTCCAACTCTCACATCCATACATGACCACTGGAAAAACCATAGCCTTGACTAGACAGACCTTTGTTGGCAAAGTAATGTCTCTGCTTTTGAATATGCTATCTAGGTTGATCATAACTTTCCTTCCAAGGAGTAATCGTCTTTTAATTTCATGGCTGCAATCACCATCTGTAGTGATTTTGGAGCCCAGAAAAATAAAGTCTGACACTGTTTCCACTGTTTCCCCATCTATTTCCCATGAAGTGGTGGGACCAGATGCCATGATCTTCGTTTTCTGAATACTGAGCTTTAAGCCAACTTTTTCACTCTCCACTTTCACTTTCATCAAGAGGCTTTTGAGTTCCTCTTCACTTTCTGCCATAAGGGTGGTGTCATCTGCATATCTGAGGTTATTGATATTTCTCCCTGCAATCTTGATTCCAGCTTGTGCTTCTTCCAGCCCAGCGTTTCTCATGATGTAATCTGCATATAAGTTAAATAAGCAGGGTGACAATATACAGCCTTGATGTACTCCTTTTCCTATTTGGAACCAGTCTGTTGTTCCATGTCCAGTTCTAACTGTTGCTTCCTGACCTGCATACAGGTTTCTCAAGAGGCAGGTCAAGTGGTCTGGTATTCCCATCTCTTTCAGAATTTTCCACAGTTTATTGTGATCCACACAGTCAAAGGTTTTGGCATAGTCAATAAAGCAGAAATAGATGTTTTTCTGGAACTCTCTTGCTTTTTCCATGATCCAGCAGATGTTGGCAATTTGATCTCTGGTTCCTCTGCCTTTTCTAAAACCAGCTTGAACATCTGGACGTTCCCGGTTCACATATTGCTGAAGCCTGGCTTGGAGAATTTTGAGCATTACTTTACTAGAGTGTGAGATGAGTGCAATTGTGCGGTAGTTTGAGCAACAAGTGGTAAAAAGCAGAGCAGCGCTTTGCCTCAGGGCTTCTGGCCCAAGGCTATGATCTTCCACAGAACTGTAGCTGCCTGAGGAGTATACGCAGTAATCTTCATGCCAGTGATTTGTGAGAGGCTCCCCATGGACTCCCACCTCTCCGGTTTGACATTGGTGTGTTTGCTTTGGAGTCTGACACCAGTGCTTTCACAGCCATCCTGTCCTTTCAACTAGTAAAGCACAGGGAGGCACTCACATTCAGCCCAAGCTTGTAATAACTCGTACTTACTTCTGGTGGGCCATCACTCTTTCTTAATCACAGCATCCCACTTTATTCCAAGTAGCAATATGTCCAACTCAAAGACAAGCACTCCCAGACATCTTTTCAGCTGAGGGTAACCAAAGAGATATAATCTGAAGTTGGTTGTATATTCTAGTTGTTCCTTGAAAACCACATTAACGCCTGCACAGCAGCTGTGCACGCTTTGGGCTTCCCCTGCTCCCCATCCCTGTACCACTTCTCTCGTTTTCCACATGCCTTCTGTTTGGAACAGGTATTTGGATAACTGGGCAAGTTGATGAAGGAAGCCAGTGCTAAGGATGTTAGGGTAATGAGTGAACTAGATCAGGTCAGTTGTGAAACCAAGAAGCCACCAGACCAGCCCTCTGGCAGGTCACCTCTAGAGTTTTTGTTTTTGTTTTTCACAAAGAATACTGTTTCACCAACTGCAATTTCTGGCCAAACACAATTTCTATGCAGTAACACAGTCATTCCAAACTTTCAGTGCTCCCTAGAAGTACTATTTCTGCCCTCTTCACTACTCTTTGTCTTTCTTTTCTCTCATGTACAAAGAATACTGTAGGTGGCTGCTTCCCCTTCTCACTGCCCACCCATCACCCCAGAGTCGACTGCCCACACCTCCCTGTCCCATCACTTACAGCGATCGCTGCGGTCCTCTTAGCCGGAGCCCCTTCCCCCGAGATGTTGGTCTCAGCAGCATGAAGCACTCTTGCTCACCCCACCTGTGGGAATCTTCCCCCCCTCAGGTCTGTCCTAGGTCCAGGTTGGCCTCCTTCCTTTCCACTTCTTCTCGGTAGGCTCCTCCTCCTTAAGTGTCAGCGGCTTTGGGCCCAAGGAAGGAAGGAGACCAGGAGCTCAAACCAGCAGCCACGATCCAACTAACTCAACACACTCAGAGAGGGCAAAGTCCGGGAGACCGTGGGGGGCAAAAGGGCTCTGTCCTCTAGAAGAGCCAAGGCCCACACGCACAGGGATGTGCAGAAGGGAGGACTGGGATTCACCAGGAAGCAGGATGCAGGGGACCGCTTTCCTCCACCAAGTCTCAGCACCGGCTTCTTCCAGCGTCTTGGGTGGAAGCTGCCCCACGTGAGGCCTTGCGCAGGACGCAGGCGTGGAACAGCCGAGGGCGGGGCCTAGCCGGGCGGGGCAGGGGCGAGACCTGCGTCAGACTTAGCACGTGCGGCCCACATGGTATATAAAGGTGGGAGCCCTCAGAACCCGCAGTATAGGCTGCCTTGAAGGCAAGTTCACAGCAGTTCCTGTCGTGTGTGCCACCACAGAGGCTCATAGAGGCAGACGCTGAGCTAAAGAAGGGAGGCTTATAGAGGCAGTACCTCCAGACCTTTCTTCTACGTGCCGGTCATGGCCCAGAAGCCTCACCTGGGTCCCTGGTACCAGAATCCTGCCTATAATCCACTCTCCATTCCTGGGGCAGGTGAGGAATCTGAATCCCCAAGGAGGTTCAGTGGGATTAGGGACCCTCCCTGTAAATCAAAGCCTGAAGGTTTTCTAACACCTTTGTCCATTACTTCCCTTCACCCTGTGTTCACACGAAAGAGACTGGCAGCCCATGGAGCAGTGTTTGTGGTTCAGGTTAAGAGAAAATATGCGAATTCTAGCTTTGTGCCAGTTATTCTGCTCAATAGTAGAAATGGGTTCTCTCATTTGACATCAACCCATGAGCTCGGTATTGTTGCTGCCCTTGCTCCCCAAATGAGGGAACCTAGGCTCTCAGTCTGGAGAAGGCAATGGCACCCCACTCTAGTACTCTTGCCTGGAAAATCCCATGGATGGAGGAGTCTGGTAGGCTGCAGTCCATGGGGTCGCGAAGAGTCGGACACGACTGAGCGACTTCACTTTCCCTTTCACGCATTGGAGAAGGAAATGGCAACCCATTCCAGTGTTCTTGCCTGGAGAATCCCAGGGACGGGGGAGCCTGGTGAGCTGCCGTCTATGGGGTCACACAGAGTCGGACACGACTGAAGTGACTTAGCAGCAGCAGCAGCAGCAGGCTCTCAGTCAGAGATTGGCTCAGGCTCACAGAGTAATCCAGCCAAAGTCTCCTTGGGTTGTGAGACCAGTCTGGTTGGACGAGGTACCTTACAGGTCCTAGTCTCTATACTTCTTTTGATGAGGCCTAAACATTCTAAGGGGACTCAGAGGTAAAGAATCTGCCAATGCAGGATACTTGGATTCCATCCCTGGGTGGGGAAGATCCCCTGGAGAAGGAAATGGCAACCCACTCCAGTATTCTTGCCTGGGAAATCCCATGGACAGAGGAGCATGGCTGGCTACAGGTCCTGGGGTCGCAAGAGGCAGACATGACTTAGCAACTAAACAACAACAAACATTCTAAAAGCTATTATGTGAGGTCAGAAAAGTATTTTGGAGGAAGAAGGACAAACAAGACTTGAAAATGTCTGGAAGTTAGACATCTAGGATTTCATTCAGTGCATGGGGGAAAGGGGCTATGGGCAGGCAGGAGGATCCATGGGGTGATTCTCCCAAGTATCCTGCTGTAGATAAAGCCTGTTGGGTATATAGTGTAACTTTTCCAAGTAGAAAACCAGGTGTGATGAGGAGAGCTTTTGAATTCGTCAGTCACCATTCCCAGATGAATAGTAGTCAGTCTGAGAAAGAGAACCTTGAGCCAGTTTATGGCCGGTGACCTACAGTTCCTCACTGTGTCTCTACCCAGCAGATGTTGGACTAGCACCTCCACCATGAGCCACTTCCTTCAAGAAACCTTACTGTACATAAACCATTGGGTTTGTTTCTCTGGAGATTCTTTTTTTTTTTTTTTTTCCTCTGGAGATTCTCTAATGACTACAGATGTTGAAATGCTGTTTTAAAATGCTGCAGAGACAAGAATTGTGTGAGGAAAAGTCTCTTGAGTACAGAATACAGAGTGGAGGGAAGTCTGTGAGAGGAAGAATGTATCTTAAACATTCTGAGAATTCACAGACTGAGTTGCTGTATACCTCTGGTTTTCCCATACCCTTAAGATTTACATTATTTTATTTGTCCTTTAGAGTTGTGGTTTGGGAGAATTAAAAGTGTAAGTGCTGGAAATAGAAATAAGATTTATAATGAGTTTTTCTTAATTGTAACATGGCTCAGATTTTAGTGAGGAAAGACTGATAGGATTTATTGTCCTATGAGGGCTTCCCAGGTGGCCCTAGTGGTAAAGAAGCCACCTGCCAGGGCAGGAGGCGTAAGAGACAGTGGGTTACATCCCTGGGTGGGGAAGATTCCCTGGAGAAGGGCGTGGCAACCCACTATAGTATTTTTGCCTGGAGAATCCCATGGGTAGAGGAGCCTGTCCAGCTGCAGTCCACAGGGCTGCAAAGTCGGACACGATGAAGTGACTTAGGATGGATGGATGGTCCTATGAAACCTGGAATTCAGGGATGAAGCCACTTGTGGTTGGCAGATAGAGATGAGATCCCCTACAGGGTTTCCGTTCCTGTATGTTTTGGCTTTCTGATCACATGGCTGTCTAGTATTGGGGATCAGTTTTCCCTGTAACTTCACTGTGAATGATCTGAGAAAAGCTTGCATTGTATTAGTTTTTTTTTTTTTTAACTCTTTTGGGATTAAGTGACTTCCATGCATTTTACATACCCAGAATGTCTTAACACCTTTTGAATATTAAGACATGGAGTACACAGTCCTACAGAATTGAAAGAGATGGCTGATTTATCGGATATGTTGTTGTTTTGTTTTCACCACATCAGGGAACATGGAATCTTAGTTTCCCAACCAGGGATTGAACCAGTGCTCTCAGCAGTGAAAGAGCGGAGTCCTAACCACTGGACTGCCAGGGAATTCCCTGAATTATGTTCTTCTGTATGGGTTGATTTTAGTAAATATTTAACTTCTTTGCCTCAGTTTTGTCTTATGTATAATAAGCTGAATTAGGATTTCTGACATGGGCCATCTCCCCATTTCTCTACACTCCCACCTGTCAACAACCATTCTATTTCTGCAATTCCACTTTTTCTGTATCTTTACAAAAGTGATCATACAACATTTACTTTTTTCTGTCCAACTGATTTTTCTTAGAAAAATGTCTCAAGCTTTCTAGGTCCTTGTGTTGGCGGGATTTCCTTTTAAAGATGATTAGGTTTTGATAGCAGGGAAAGGAGGGAGAGGGAAGTTACCTTATGGGGAATGACCCATCTATGCCTAGGTCCTTATTGGACCACGGACATCTTAATGAGGTGATACAGTGAGAAACTAGATGATGAGGTGCTTTATGCCATCCTAGGGAATGTGGTCACTGTCCCTCATTATCTGATAGCCCATGATGTGCCATTCAACTACTGTACCTGGAGTGAGGATCACAGATTGTTCAGAGGTTGTTCTGGAAGCAAAATGGATTGTAGACCTGTGAGAGGCATGGGAGATGGGTTAAGAAAGTCGTTAGGAGTTACTCATGTAACAACTAGGGGAGGACTTTATGTCCTTTGCTTTGGTAGCTTTGGTAGAAGACTAGGCGGGAGGCCGGTGGTGGGTGTGAGCAGCTGTGGCTGTGCAGTGTGTACTGGCTGAATGTTGTGACTGGTGGCAGGAGACAGGATGGCTAACTATCCCCTTCTCTTTCTAGGTTTCACAAGTGGAAGTCTGTATTTTCCAGTGGTGCTCAATGAGCATCCTACCTTCCTCATCCCTCAGTCCCTGTTACCCACTACTCTTGACCAAAGATCCATGGTCCCAATGTTTTATAACATGGCACAGTTCCAACAATATGGTGGCTGCTGGAAAGAAATGAAAACAAAAGACACGCAAACAGAAGCTGAACCTCAGCAGGCTCAAAATTTGGATAAAAAGCAAGATGTGAACTCAGAAGGCAACAGCCATGACATGCGAGTGGTGACCAGTATCCCTGAGAATGTGGCTGAAGAGGAAGAGGTAGAGAGCAGTGGCCACCCTGAGGGAGGTATTCTCTCACCTACCTGGTTGGCTCAGGTCAACAAAGTAGATGAGGGCACCAGGGTGACGTGGGTCAGTGCCATGATGCACAGCCCGAGTCATCATCAGAAAGCAGTGCAGGACCGTGCTGGGATTATCGGGACCTCATTGAACCTGATGATGATGATGATTTTGATTCTGAGAGTTATGACGAGTTCACTCCCCACCTCTCAATGTCCCCTGTCCCCCTGCCAAATGAAGTAGGTGAGGGCATACAGCTTAGGGAATATCTATCCCCAGCAAACATCCTCCAGAGGTGACACTCACATCCTCCGTGAAGAGTGTCATACCACCCCTCATGCCACCCTGTACAGAGAGGATAAGCGTATCCAGGGGGAAATGAGAGGAGGAGCAGAGCAGGTGGAGAATGGGTACCAGGATGAGGATGAATACGTAGGTGAGCTACCCAGTGACTGTGAGCGGCGCAGTTCCTCCCCTACCTGGTTGACCCTGGTCAACAGAGTAGATGAGGCCATCCAGGGGGACATGGTTCAGTGCTAAGCAGAACGAGCCATCATCAGAAAGCAGTGAAGGACCATGGTGGGAGTATGGGGATCTCACTGAATTTGATGATGATGATGATTCTGGTAGTTACGAGGAGTGTTTTTATTCCCATATACTGTTCCCTGCCTCCCTGCAAAATGAAGGAAGTGAGGACATACAATTGGAGAGACCCCCAGCAAATGCCATCCAGAAGTGATGATCATATCCTCCATAAGGGGTGTCAGTATTCCTCCCCTCCTCCTACTCTGCATAGACTGGATGTGGGCATCCAATGGGAAATGAGAGGCAGCAGAGCCAGTGGAGAGTGGGTACCAGGATGAAGATGAGTATGAATATGAAAGTGCAGTAGAGAATAACTGAGGGGCACGGTTCCTCCCCTGCCTGGTTGACCCAGTCCAACAAAGTGGGTGAAGGCATCCAGTGTGACATGAGATATGCAGCAAAGCAGACCAAGTGTAGGAACCAGGATAAACAGGATTATGAAGGTGAGGAAGAGAACAGTTAACTATGAGGGACAGGGTTCCTCCCCTACCCTGGCCCAGGTCAACAAAGTGGATGAGGGCATCCAGTGCGACATGAGCTGCTACAAAGCCCAGGTAGAGAAATCTCCCCAGCAGATGCCTTCCAGGGGTGAAGAGACGGCATCAGACAGCAAAACCAGGGGATCATGGAAAAAACAGTTACAAACAGGAAACTGAGCGTGGATAAAGATGAAGTGATCTTAAATGATGAGATTGAGGAGGCATATCATGAGAACTTGAAAAGGTGTGCAAAAGTTAAAAAGACTGTGAAAGGCAGGAAGCTGAAAGACATGAACAGCTTCTCAAATGCTAAGACAGCCTATCTGTTGAAGAAAACTACTGTCTTGACCGTTGTGCTTCTTGAGGATTCAGAAGACTCTGAGCTGGAAGAGGAGGGTGACATGGATGAGGTAGGATGCCTCCTTGAAGAAGTTGAGTCCACAGGGCCCTCTGACATCTTCCACAGGAAGGTCTTATCACAAGGCTGGAAGGATAATCAGGATGCCACCTAAGAGCCCTGTCCCTTCCCGACTTGTGGTCTGGCCCACCAGAAATAAGTGCAAGTTTTTACAAGTCTGTGGTCAATGTGAGTGTGTCCCTGTTATTACGACAGGATGACTGTGAAAGCACTGGTGTCAGGCTCCAAAGCAAACCCACCATGGCCAAGTCGGAGGGACTGCAGTCCAGGAGAGCCTCTCACAAATCACTGGAGTGTAAGTGACTAATGGATTCATATACTATTTGGTTGTCTGTGGTGGTTCCCTACCAGGTGAATCAATAGCATTCCACTTTGAAAGTGTGTTGTCACTTAAAGTATAGTGTGCTGTGTGCTAAGTCACTTCAGTCGTGTCTAACTCTTTGCCACCATATGTACTATAGCCCACCAGGCTCCTCTGTCCATAGGATTCTCCAAGGCAAGCATACTGGAGTGGGTTGCTGAAATTCCATTCTGCAGGGGATCTTCCGAACCCAGGGATCGAAGCTGCGTCTCTTACATCTCCTGCATTAACAGGCAGATTCTTTAACACTCGTGCCACCTGGAAAGCCCTATTAACTATACTGCCCATATTCAAAGGATCTGCAAAAAGAGGTCTTAAGTTAGAATTCCTGCCTTCAGGGAAAATGCAGTGTAATCTGAAACATTAGTAGATGATAAAGATCTGGGTGGTGGTGGTAAGGAGAGTTTGGCATAGTTGAGAACATCGATCTAGCAGGACTGCTGAGAAAGGGTGGTCCATATGGAGGCAGAGAATTGGAACAGACAGGATCTGTGGTTTGGAGGTGAAAGGAGAAAGTCTGGAGTGGGGATGAAGACAGCAGCCTGAGCTCAAATGGACAGCCAGAGCAGAACTGTTTTAGATCATCCTCCCAGAGGGGAGAATTGTGAGGAATTGGGCAAGAGGCTAAGAATAGGGTAAAGGAGTGTTTTTTTTTTTTCACTTAGATTTTTATCCTATAGGCAATAAGCGACTAATTCGATTGAGTAGAGAAATGAAGCGAATGTGCTGTAGGAATTTCAACCAGCATATAAAGTATTTTATAGGAGAAATTAGAATGGAGAGTGCTTATATGGCTGAAAAGCAGTTTTATTCAACAGAACCAAGTGGTGAGGGTTCTGATTCACACAGGAGTAAAAAATATGTGCGAGGACTAACAAAACTGAACCTTTAAAAAAAGACAGGAGTTTGAAGTTGGCAAGAGTTGATTTGCTTTGCTGTGTGGATTGTAGGTAGGAGTGTAAAATGGTGAGACTGAGGGACTGGACTGGCAGACCACCCACACCCGGTTGAAGTGTGAGTTTGGAGCACCCTAGGACTGGCAGGGGCACAGCTGACAGGAGTGGGGAGGGAGCACCCTAAGGGGAACTTTGGGAGATGATTACATCTGGGGTGCAAAGAATGACCAAAGCAGGTAAGTGAAGAATGGGATACATAATGGTCCCAGGGAAGTTTTAAGTTCCTGACTTAGTCCTAAAACCTTTAGACTGAAGAAATGTGTAAGCCTACCCCTTCTACCTAAAGGTTGGGATATTGTCACAACTTAACTCCTGATCATTAACATGACTTTCTGATTCATGCTTAGTGATTTGGAAGAGATTTTTAAAAACAGGATGAGTTTATCAGCAAATTTTTTGCTTTTGGTATGTTTAGTCCTTTTTTAGTCCAGATAAGCTTCAAAACAACCATCTTAAAAGAGGCTGAAGGTGGTCCCTTTGAGGTGATGGGGAATGAGGGAAAGAGGCTGGGAACCACTGTATTAATTGTGTGCATGAAGGATCTTTGTACAATGTCTTTAAGGCAGCAGCACCCCTTCTTAACAAACACCATCTTATGCTGCTGCAGTGGACAGTGTGCACACAGCTCCACCTGGTCCAGACCCACCCTGCGTGGCCCTTAACACCACTGATTATGAGGACCAGATGAGGTGAAACCCAAGGGACCACCCCCCAATGCATCCTTTGTCCCCCATGGCATTTCTACATGGGATATCCTTTCTGTTACAGGATTACTGAAGCATAGACTCTGTAAGCAGCTACAGTCCAGAAGACCAATGCCCTTGCAGGCAGAAGCCCTGGAGTCAAGGCACTGCTCTGCCTCTTACCCCAGACACTGACAAACAATTGCAAGGTGGCGTCCTCATCTATTACCTAGAGATCATGGCCTGACTTTAACAGCATGGTGTGAGAATGTATTAAAAGTGAACTCATTTGTAAATGGTGGTCTGTAACTTGTGTGTATTGAGGGTGTTACTTGAAACCCTTCCACACTCACACTGCATGACTTTGACTTCTTTCCCCAGTGGCATCCAGATCTTTGGTTGGTCTGTGGACCAGAAGTTCCCTGGCATGTTCATTGCCTGGGACTTCTGGTATACAGTTTTCTGGCTTAGTCTCATCTTCCTGAGATGAGTGTGTAAACTCTACAGCAAAAAAAAACAAACCAACAAACACTGGAATTCACCTGTTTGAGAACACAGCATTGTCTGGCTTTCTCATGGGCTGGAGATCCTAATGTCATCATAAGTGACCTTCTGAAGAGCTAGACAGACAACAGAAAAAAGTAGAAATCACTATCCTAGAAGAGCTAGCTGAACATGAAAACAAAGTAGCTGTTCTTAGAGCAGTTACTAGTGTACACAGAGATGATCTGTGAGCTCCAAGTTCTGATTCTAGGTCACAAAATCAGATCCTAAGATCACAAAATTTTCTGCTAGAGACAAAGCATAAAATCAAACAAGTTTCCTGATATAATAAATACAACATTCTAAGTTAAAATAGACACTATCATGTTTATGATCTCATACATGCCATTTCAATCTGCAGAAAACTACAACAAACCAAAATTAAAAGGGTCTTTTTAGTTTTTAGGTGGCTCAGGGCTTCCCTTGTGGCTCAACTGGTAGAGTTGGACACAACTACTGAGTGATTTTCACATTCACATGGTGGCTCAGACCCTGGAGGAGGGCACGACAACCCACTCCAGTGTTCCTGGAGAATCCCATGGACTGGCAGGCTACAGGATGGGATCACAAAGAGTTGGATGTGACAGGAGCAACTTTTTTTTTGTAACTAAAGGTTAATAAAATATGCCCAGTAGTCAGATTCTATATAAATATACTGATACTATATTTCTATACCACATCATGCTGGGATGTAGAACTTAAATTCACCAAAATAACAACTAACTTGATTTTTTATTTTTGGGAGAAAGCAAAAGGTTGCAGGGAAAATTGGAGGGAAGAAGTTTTAACCTAATCATGGTTCCAATCTGTCATTACAATTGTGTGTGATTTACCTACCCTAACTTCCATGACACTGAGAGGCTCATGGGGGTAGGGTGTGAATAATCTATTCTAACGAGGAAGGGGGTGTGCAGGGGGGAGGAAGCAAAGCCAGAGGGAAGAGCCTTTTGTAGAGGAAGGAGGTGGGGGTGATCTGTCCCAGAGGCCCCCCACCAGCACGACCCACAGCTCTGGATTCAGTATCCTCCCTAAGGGCCAGTCCTGCCCTCTGAGGGGGCTGTGGGGCTGCCGTCGGCTGCTCAGCTCCCTGATCACCCACTCTGCCCTTTACTGACCTCTCGGGACTTGGGATGTGGGACTCCTGCTAGACAGGCAGCACTCAGTACAGAACTACTGCTAGGACATCCCTGGTGGTCAAGTGGTTAAGAACCCACGTGCCAATGCAGGGGACGTGGGTTGGATCCCTGGCCTGGGAGGACCCCACATGTTGCACGGTGAATATGCCCATGCACTGCAACAGAGAACCTGAGCATTGCAACTCACACCCAGCACATCCAAATAAATATTTTTTTAAAAACTGCTAGAGAAACAGAAGACTGATTGTGAGCAAACTTTTCCCTCTACCAACAGAGCTCTCAGACCCCAGGGTTTTAAGGATACAATACAGATCATGCCTGTACTCCCAATTTCTACTTTTCATTGCTCTGCTGGGACATCCAGAAATGGCTTCTGGATGCCAAACTACAAAAGCAGCACCAACAACTGCTCATTTTCATTTTTTTAAAAAATTTTCTAAATTTAAAAAATTGAGATGTAATTGACATGTAACATTGTATTACTTTTAGATGTGACAATGTTTAGTTTCAAGTACTGACACATTCCAGGCTATGCAACATGTAGCCTGAGACATAAGGATGCAACCCCCTTCTTAAAGTAGTTGGAAAAGGAGGCAGGACCACTGAGTATCTCAGGACTTCAATGTCTCTACAGAGAAATTTTACTGAGAGGGCATGGGCACTGTAACTAATTTAAAATTCTGTCTTGACTTCAACAGCTTGTAAATGAGCAAGTCCTCAAATTGCTGTACACAGTCATTTCAGAGATGATTAATTTTCTGATCTCTTTTTCTCATTCCAGCTTAATTTTCTGAATTTTGTTCAGTGAAAATGTCTTTCCTGGCATTAGGAAGCCATAGTAAACATTAAAATGTTAAATCATTTAGCAGTCAAATATGTTGATTATCCCAAAATGAATACAGGAAGATCTCCAAAATAGTTTAAAAAAAAACGAAAAGCAGTGTACAGGACAGTGTGTTCCATATGCTTGTATTTGTGTGTACAGGAAAAAAGAGATTGTGTGTGTTTACACATTTATATAAACAGACAGGCATATACGGGAACTGCATATCTCTGGAAGAATACCTGAGGGAGGGAGTTTTATTTTCACTTAACATTTATTTATATGCAAATACATTACCTCAAACAATGTTCAGTGTTTTTTAATTACAGGAAAAAAAGAACCAAAACGAAGTTAATGTCACTTTCCTGACATCTGTGTCCCAGGCTAATATAACTCTAAGCCAAAGGTAACCTAGTACTTAGCATATTGCTCCCCCCACACACTTTTTTTTCTATTAGGAGCTCATTTCTACTATAGAGTTATACATACAGGCTGTATTTTTGTTTTGAAATTTCAATGTTACTTCTCTGTTTCAGGAGTTATTAAATTTCTACTCTACCTCTAACCAATTTGCTATTTCCTCTTACCAAAGAACAGGTACATTAAATTTCCAGGTGATATGGAATGTTCAATGTTCAACTTAACATTACTCCCTGCAGAAGTAACCAGTCAACAATTACCACGCCAGGCACAGTGCTAAGTACCAGAAGGGAGAACTGAGAGGATAAGGGTACTCTTAATGAAATCTAGAAAAGCTACAGTTAAAACTGCTCTTAGAAACCCCCATGTAACTCTTGACAAAGGTAACTTCATCTTGGGATCCACAAAATGGAGGCCTCCTCAGTGACCCAGCTCATGTCACAAACCAAAACCTGTCAGCCTGCACTAACCAGAAATGCCTCGCTGTTCAGGAAACCAAGAATAAATACCCATGGCACGATCCTCCAACTTAGCCTTAGTTTATCTTACTCTAGATAAGAGAACCTGCTAGCCTTAAATCCCTGACCTCCTCAGTCAGTTCAGTCACTCAGTCCTGTCCGACTCTTTGAGACCCCACGGACCGCAGCACGCCAGGCCTCCCTGTCCATCACCAACTCCCAGAATTTACCCAAACTCATGTCCATCGAGTCGGTGATGCCACCCAGCCATCTCATCCTGTGGTCCCCTTCTCCTCCTGCCCTCAATCCTTCATAACATCAGGGTCTTTTCCAAATGAGTCAGCTCTCCGCATCAGGACTGTGCATGACAGAGAACTTAGCTGCCTTGAGCAGTTTTTTAAAAAACAGGATCTTTTTCTAAAATATTATTATTTGTCTGGCTGTGCTGGGTCTGCACTGCTCAGGTGGGTTTTCTCTAGTTATCAGCAAGCAGGGGTTACTCTCTCATTGCAGTGACTCCTCTGGTCATGCAGCATGGGCCGTAGGGCACGCAGGCTTCAGTAGCTGTGGCGCATGGGCTTAGTTGCTCCGCTGCATGTGGGATCTTCCTGGACCAAGCACTAATTTCATGTATATCCCCGGCATTGGCAGGAGGATTCTTAACCACTAGACCACCAGGGAAGTCCCTGTCTTTCAGTTTAAATGCAGCAAATACTATTCTCTCCACTAATGTGTAAAAGATCTATATACCCAGTCTTATCTCTATAATTCTCTTCTTCAGTGGCATCTGCCTTAAAAAGCTACACCTAAGGCAGTGAGTCAGGCTTTGGTGAGGAACATAACTACCTGGAGAATTTACGAACTTGGTAAAATGCAAAGGCCAAAGGCCCTGTCCTATTTCAGTAAGCCTGGGCCTGTGTCTTATAGTAGCTCTCCAAGTCATTCTGACTTGTCATACCAGTTTTGAAACCGAAGTCTGAGGCAAACTGACCTAAGTCACCAATGCCAGCATAGCTTCAGCCTTTTCTGCTAAGGCCCCACCTTCACTACAGAGCCCAGCATATACTGCCCGGCCACCACAGAAATGAAAACACCTGTATAAAAACAGCCATTCACCAGCTGAGTGCCAAAGTGAAAATCCTTTCACATCATTTCAGCTTAAAATCACCTCTTTTACTCTGCCAGAATCTTCAGTCACATTTTCTCCCCAATTTTTACCCCTCTAGATCCAATCAATATTCCTTGCCCATGCACTAAATTCTGAGGGATTTTAGAGAGCCAAATAAATAGAGTTCTTATTATATATAACAGTGGTTCTTACCCACTGCGACTGTTTTGCCCTCAGGGGATATTTGGAGCCATTTCCCTGGGAGGAGCAGAGAAGGATACTACTGGCATCTAATGGAGCCTACAATGCACAGGACTGCGCATGCTGCTAAGAATTATCCAGACAAAAATGTCAGTAGCACTGAGGTTAAGAAACCCTTATTTACAATAGTATCCATTCTAAAAGAATTGCAATGTAAGACAAAAGTATAAGCAGATGGGAGTCAGACCATCGGTATTACAGCTAAAGACTAGATTAAGAGACATACTTCATCTGCAGGCAAGTGGACTTCCCGTCACTGAAATCCAGAAGTAAAACCAATCTGCTTGCCACAGACTAGATAACTGGAGGCCTCCCTTTGTGAGGTCACATTTCTCTAGAACTCGTAGCATGTTGGAATTAAGAACATGTGCTCCCTTCGGGCTACTAACTCCCAGGAGCAAATGAGCATGACCAACCACCTAGCTCCTGCCGGATATCAAGTAAAAGGGTAGAAAGAGGATGGCATTACTTCATTTATGTTCCCTCCAAAGGGAAAAATAATAGGATGGAAAGTATTGCCTCCTCTCCTTCCAACAAGGGTCACAAGTAGTGGGATGGAATAACAGACTCCTAAGAACCTACTGTTAAATCTATGCAAAGTTTGCAAGCCAGCTATTAAACCCACGGCAGCTTGAAACTAGCCAAGCAGGAGTGTTTACACCATGAAAGTGACAAAAACACACAAATCAGTGCTTTGTTTTTTGGAAAGTAAAGTTAGGTCCTTTTACCATTTGGAAACACTGAAACTGAAGATGGATTCAAGATTGAAATGAAACAAAATATAATAAAGCACTAAAAAAAATGTATATATATATAATCATATGGTTCTAATCATAGATAAAAACCATTAAGGACAAGGCCAACACAAAAATTATTCAAAAAAAGTACCAACAGGCAAACTACAAACTGGGGAAGTTACTGTAAAATGCATTAGGAGTAACCTATTAAGAACTCTTACAGATTAGTAAGAACAGTATCCCAATGGCAAAAACCTCATATAACTCACAAAATACAAATGAGTTCAACATTAATTTAAAAAAATTAAACATACCAGATTTTGCCTATCACAATGGCAAAGAGGGGAAAAATGGAACACAGCCAGTGTTGATAACTTATGTGATGGGTACTATGAAAAACGGCTTCCCAGGTGGCTCAGTGATAAAGAATCTGCCTGCCAGTGCAGGAGATCCAAGTTCGATCCCTGGGTCGGGAAGATCCCCTGGTGCAGGGAAGCACAACCCACTGAAGTATTCTTGCCTGGAAAATCCCACGGATGGAGGAACCTGGTGGGCTATAGCACATGGGGTCACAGAGAGTCGGACACAACTGAGCACGCACACTAAGAAAAACTACAATGTGAGGCTGGCATAAACTTTTGTTGGCAATTGACAATATCTACCACTGACCTTACCATGTAAGGTAAATATATACCAAATTGACCATACAAATTTCTGAATTTATTCTAAGAAAACTAAAACTGTATAAAGATTTAGTTAGGACTACTGTGACCAGTAATAAAGAATAGGCTAAATAAGTTATGGTAAAACCATTTAATACTTTGCCCACATTAATGTTGCCAAAATATCTGACATAGAAACTTTCTCACCATTTAAATTCAAAAAAGTCTTAAATGGAGGCAACAAAACAGTACATTTAGGAAGTTTTAAAAAAATGTACAGAGTGTACTGAAGTCTAAGAGGATATACCACAAAGTGTGATTAATATTTTCCTTTTCACTTTATATGTCTACAATGTACATATATTATCTGGGTATGCTGCTTGTTTAATAGGAGTTAATGAATTTGAGTTCAGTAAAAAAAAAAAAAAATTCTCATTTCAAAGCATCAGAGTCTGAAATGAGTTTTGTAAACAATCATTTCTAGTTTTTTAAATGTACCTGTTCAAAATCAAGGCTCATCGTTTTGTTTGAGAATTGAATGTCATGTAGATGACAACACAAATAAACATAAAGTGACAGGAAAGTGAGTGAAACTAACTACAAGCTTTGTTTCATTGGCTAGTGCAGTGTAATAAATAAAATGACAGTTAACAAAAACACGTTTATTTTTGTCTTCAAAGAACAAACTGTTCTTTTCCCAATATAACCATGATTAACTTACAAAAATGGGCATTTACAATGCATCTTCAAAGCATTTCCCTTTAACAGGAAACTTTGCTTCACAGAATACAAATATTAAAAGGTTAAAAAAAAATTCTACTCTGTTGTCATTATAAAACAAAACAGAACCTAGCATACGTCAAGGAAATCCATTCATACTTCAGGTCCTTCTCCTCCAGGAACCAGCTGCAAAGGAGGAAAAAGTTTAATACTTAGTTTAGTACTACATGATCTAAAAACCCCTACTGAGAGCTCACTGACTGGTCTTTGATCAGTCTTTGCCTCTCCCTCATATCCCCATTTTCCCCATGTCACCTCTGTTCACAATTCCAACAGTATCAAATTAATACTTAGTGATTTAATGTTTCAACAGTAATTCTTGGTAAAATAAATGATTAAAAAGCACAAGCAGGGACTTCACTGGTGGTGCAGTGACTAAGACTCCATGCTCCCAATGCAGCGGGCCCAGGTTTGATCCTTGGTCAGGGAACTGGATCCCACACGGTGCAACTAAGTAAAGATCTTTCGTGATGCAACTAAGACCCAATGCAGCCAAATAAAAAAATAAATATTTTAAAAATACATAAGATAAAAGGCATAAACAAACTAATCTTAGGCCTAATGTCATCTTCAGCAGTTTGGCCACAGAACCTGATCAACCGAGCATTCCCTTCCCATCATAAGCACCGCTGGGCCAAGAACATTGAGTCAAGCAAGTTAGTTCTGTAATCCCTGCCCCACAAAGATGGCTTAACGTCTAAATAAAAGACCGTCACTGTCTTACCATTGTTATATTATTTCCATTTAGCAAAATTTGATCTAATTTAGTAATTCTTCTTCCTTCTGGTGTGATTTCACTAAACAAAAAGATTTTCAAAAAGTCAGGATAAAGAGTGATAGTCAAAGCCAACATTCTGATCTGCCAAAAGGTTAGTTACTATATGTAAATGAACTGTACAAACACTTTCCAGAGACAAGGTTATCTCCCTCATGATGTCAATTCTCCAAAGGCAACAGAGTGGACTGACTGGCCTAAGACCCACATCCACTAGTGCAGATCTTCATCTAAAAAACTGAAACTTGCCAAGGAGATCAAATATGAAACAAAATGTCTATATATATACATAAGTTGTAATTAATTTAAAACATTAAATGTTTTCATTATCAGTTCCTTTACTTGATCTGAGCCCTAATATCCCTGGCTGCTTTTAGTATCTTTTACCTTAAACCTTTGTCTCCACTAACTTCCTAGCAATTAGTGACAATTACATTACGGTAATAATCCTCCAATCCAATTTTACTAACATCAGTAGGTAAACTTTCTCTCTTTAGAATAATTCAAACAGGCAGTGTGCTCTCCTACATCCTTTTACTGACTCAACAGCACTAAAACTGCCTTAAATCAAACACAGAGATTCCCCCTATGCATTCTTTAATTTTTAACACTACTCACAATTCAGTGACATCTTCCAATACCATATCTGAAATTTGGTGTTAAGAAAATAAATATACCAAATTAAATTTACTCTGGCTTATTTCTTTGTTCAGTTTTAATTGTAACATTGAATACAATGGCTCAAATGCAAGCTGCGTGCAACTGGAAGGAACTTCATCTTTCAGTACCACATCCCTTAAAACACTATCACAATTTCCAAGAAAATAAACTTTTATTATAATAATCGGTAAGTACTGATAGTCTATAGTTCTTTTTAAAAAATCTGAAGAAAACCCCATACAACCACCTTTTAAAAGGATACTGACAAAGTCATCAAATCCCAGAAGTGTGCCAACAATCTCCTTATCACTCTTCATCACAATGTGAATTCTTGATCCTATACACTTGTCCACAAGCTCTACGGATATATTTTTTAAAAGAAAAAAAAAGAGGGGGGGGGAGGGGCGAGAGAGAGAAAAGATTAGTTTGCCCATTCATAACACTAACAAATATTTGAGTGCCTACTGACACTTACTACGTGCATATGGTGAAAAGATAAGCCAGGCAAAGTATTCACTCCAAAACTTTGGACCTTATGTTACGGATCTCTGTTCAGTCATTCCATTAACAGGAAAATTTTCCCTGTTCTTCATTGAACCCTCCTTTGTAGCAATTTATCATGGTTGTGCTTTAATATTATTTTAGTTATCTGATTAACATATGAACGCCCCTCTTGACTCTAAGCTAAAAGAGAGCTGAGAGGTGGTTTTTACTCATCAGTGTATCCCCAATGGACAGTGCCTGAAACGTACTGGTTATTCAGAAGAATTTGTTCCAGGAAGCAAAAACACTTTACAATCACTGCCACATCCACTAACCCGATAACCCTTCAAATATAAAATATTAAGAAAAAAAAAAAGGCAGACTGTCTTCACCAGAGATTCCTCCTTGACATTAAGTCTGCGTCCGCCCTGTATCCTGTTTCCTACACTGGTTTGCATGCTATCTGAAGGTAATGGCCGTGATTTAAATTTGTTGAACAGTGCCCAACCACGGTGCCTAGTGCACAGATGCGCGGTAATTGTTTGCTGAATAAATGAGTAACAAGAGCTAGTTTTCAGAGGCCTCTTTAAATGCTCATTCCAGACCCAAGTGCCTCACTCAAAAACCAGCCAGACAGGATATAATCCGGGTAGTTTAAAAGCCCGGTTGCGGAATGGGCCTGCTACTCACTATTAAAAAGGCGAGCGCACAACAAAGACGGCCGACGACGCATTCACCAAGAGTGAACCTGTCCGGTGAAGGTTTGGGGAGTCAAAAATCCCTGCCTTAAGAAGACCCCCCACGCCGAAGAGACGTGCGCGGCCTGAGGCCGCAGAGACTTGGAGCCTAAAGGAGAGCGGCGGAGAAAGCTACACTTTTCTAACACTCGGTCAGGGACTGCGGTGCTCTTCGGCCCCAACCCTAACTTTCAACTCCTCGCCTCCGCTCCCCAACAGGACAAAGATTACCTAGAGGAAGCAGCTGCGACGGGTTAGTGGTAGCGTTAGCCGCCATGGCTACGCCGGAAGTGGCCTGCCTCTAGCGACGTCGGAACGGCGAGTTTGAAAGAGCGCGCTTCCGCTTTTTTCCTGCCCGGGCAGGCTCGACCAATCTGAGGCCGAGAGTGCGATTGAGGAGATCCAGCCACTTTATCCTGCGGTGAGATTCTAGAAAGTGTTTCTGTTCACTGAGCGTTCTAGGTTCTCCACAGGTAACTCTCCTCTCCAAACTTCCAAGAGACTTTAGAGATCTCCGGTATTGTAAATAAGTTATTTCTCTAATCCGAAAGACTTTGCGAAACGAAAGCCTTTGTGCTGTCTTATTTTCCCCTATCAAGCTGTGTCTCATATTAACCCAGGATCTTTCTTCGACCAGTATCAATAAATTTGATTTTCCCGCCACCGATTGTGTTGCAATTTTCGTTAAAAAAATCTACCGCTTCTTTTAAAAGTTTGATGATTTGAAAACCCACAACTAGCATTTTTTAAAAACTCTTCTGGGCGAGGGGGAAATTTTAAGTATGTTTTCTATTTTCTACTATCGTTTTCTTTTTCTATTTTTCTATTTTACTTTTTATATTTTTTCCATTTCTACTGTTTTCTATCTTCTACTATCAGGAGTTGGTGATGGACAGGGAAGCCTGGTGTGCTGCAGTCCATGGGGTCGCAAAGAGTCCGACAAGACTGAGCGACAGAACTGAACTGTCCTTTTTAATCTTGTAATATCTAGGAGTCTGCTATACACTTTTTGTATACACTATTTCTTCCACAGTCCAACAGGCAACCGCCAGATGTCACTCTATGTTAATAACAGCACATTTAGGAAACCTTGGTGCTTTTACGCATCTGTTTTGAAAAGAAAAAGCGAACAAATTTTTTGCACTCGTCTATTTTATGGGAAATAGATGGGGAAACAGTGGAAACAGTGTCAGACTTTATTTTTCTGGGCTCCAAAATGACCACAGATGGTGACTGCAGCCCTGAAATTAAAAGACGCTTACTCCTTGGAAGGAAAGTTATGACCAACCTAGATAGCATATTCAAAAGCAGAGACATTACTTTGCCAACAAAGGTCTGTCTAGTCAAGGCTATGGTTTTTCCTGTGGTCATGTATGGATGTGAGAGTTGGACTGTGAAGAAGGCTGAGTGCCGAAGAATTGATGCTTTTGAACTGTGGTGTTGGAGAAGACTCTTGAGAGTCCCTTGGACTGCAAGGAGATCCAACCAGTCCATTCTGAAGGAGATCAGCCCTGGGATTTCTTTGGAAGGAATGATGCTAAAGCTGAAACTCCAGTACTTTAGCCACCTCATGTGAAGAGTTGACTCATTGGAAAAGACTCTGACGCTGGGAGGGATTGGGGGCAGGAGGAGAAGGGGACGACAGAGGATGAGATGGCTGGATGGCATCGCTGACTCGATGGATGTTGAGTCTCAGTGAACTCCGGGAGTTGGTGATGGACAGGGAGGCCTGGCGTGCTGCGATTCATGGGGTCGCAAAGAGTCTGACACGACTGAGCAACTGATCTGATCTGATCTGATTTTATGTTTATATCTGAGGAGCTTAAAGCTAAAGAGTTTAAGCAGGAGAGGCCAGGAAGAACATCATTCATTCACACAATGGCTGTAAAGCGCCAATCATTCATTCATCGAACAAATACTTTAGTTGGAACATTGGCATTTTGCTCAGTATAAAATAGTGTAAAGAACAGAGCTACAACATCTTCTGCCTTTATAAGAGCTAAAGGATAAATGGGGGAGAAAGACAGCTAGCAAGCATTATGTACAAGGCACATGAAATTTAATATGAAAAGCAAAAAGTCCTCTTTTAACTTCAGGGATCTTAAAGTAGTCAATTGTCACATCATTCTTTGGCAAGACAAAGTAATGCCCCCAATTTTTTTTTTCCTTTATCTATTCTTGTTTCATTTTCACTATACCATAATGTGAATAGGAACCAAATTCAAGGCATTGTTGCTACCTGATAGAGTTTAAAATTCAAGAAAATAAGCTTTAAGTCAATATCTTGCTTTCCATTACAGAAACCAAATTAACATTAGCAATATTCAGCACTATTGATGAAGAATAAGGGAGGTCTTATTCTCTGAAAAAGGAGATACAATTTGTTTACACAGTAGTTAATGGGGATTGCAGGAAGAGGTGTTTTTATTCTATTGAGTTCTTTCCTGAGGCAAGACACTAAAAGAAACAACAGGCCAATTCCAAATGAATTTGAAAACATATCATAGCTCTGTCTTCAGGGTTTTTCTCCTGGTTCTTACTTACAGAGTAGATATAAATTAGAACTTATAATTTATCATAACACATAATTACAAGAAGCTCTTCAATGTACTGTATGTTCAGAAAGACATTTCTAATTTTTTCCCTGGAGATAAATTTCATCATAAAATACAAGCAAATGTTTCCTTTCAAAATAATATTAAGGAAGTATTTCATTATCTCAAATTGCTATTTCCAATCTTGTTCTTTCCAACACTTTTTAAAATAAAGGAGAAATTCCTATTTTCCCTCAATGTGTCCTTATAGACAATGTCACTAATGAATGTATTTTATATTAATAGAACTCATTAAAAACTAATGTAAAAGTTGTTAAATTGTTAAATGGACCAGTCTGTATAATTAGAGATGGAAAAATTTTTAGAAATTCCCTTGCTTACTTTGTCTCCCAATTTTCCCTGTGACATATCTTGTTTACACCATTATTTTAAATGACATATTTTTTAAACATTTAGGCAAATAATGGTCAGGAATAAATGATTTCATCTTAGTTGGAGACCCTAGCATGCAAAATGTAACAGATTTGGGGGAGTATGGCTGTGCTGGGCCTTATCTGTGGCATTTGAGATCTTTAGATGTGCCATACAAACTCTTAGCTGTGGCATGTGGGATCTAGTTCCCTGACCGGGGATCAAACCCGGGCCCTCTGCATTGAGCCCCTGGACCACCAGGAAAGTTCTGATACAGATTTTATACTGCTATCACTGGGGTCTCCTGCACAATGAAGTAAACAGTTGGCATTCATTATAGATATAGAGTTCTAAGATGCCCTGACCTTTCATCTTTTTTAAAAAAATGTTCAATTTCACTTCAATTTTAGCTAGGCTAATTGTGGAAAATGTCAAAGCAGATGGAAGAAAAGAGTAACATATTCTGTATACAGGGAATGTTATAGTTTCACACACAGTTCTGAGTCAGTGCCAAAAATTTTGTAATACAGAAAGAAATAGTAGCAACAACTTGAAGTTTTTCTACAGTATTATTAGCATTAAAACAATTCTACTGAATCACAGAAACTATGTTCTATTAATAAGAAGAAAATGGAAGTTAAAGTCACTCAGTCCTGTCCAACTCTTTGGAGACCTCACCAACGTTAATAGTCTTCAAGGCTCCTCTATCCATGGAATTCTCCAGACAAGAATATTGGAGGGGGTAGCCATTCCCTTCTACAGTGTATGGTCCCTATCCAGGGACTGAACCCAGGTCTTCTGCATTGCAGGCAGATTCTTTACCATCTGAGCTGCCATTATACAGTTTTTCCCAGCCATACTTAGATTAGAATGCAGGTCCTTAAATTTTAAGGCCAGAGTGGAAAACATCAACTATTAAGATTGTCTAAACTAAGAGATGGGCAACTTGTAATGATAAACTTCACAACTAGTTATTGCAATGATTGTGAATGCTATTTGAAGCAGGCACTTACCCTCAAACTGCCCTGGACAAGATTTGTTAAATCTGCTAGTATTTCCACTATTCACTTTAAATTGACATAAAATGAGATTCGGTTTCTTTTTTAATTCAACTAGTACAATCAGTAAGGAAATAAAAACCTCTGATGATAACTGACTCCATGTATTTTGTGCTGATCAGAGTACTAAACCCAGAAAGATAGAATGAAAAAAAAAAAAATTTTTTTTTAATAGCAGGACTAAATTGGCCTTTCCTGGTGGCTCAGACAGTTAAGAATCTGCCTACAATGCAGGAGACCTGGGTTCAATCCCTGGGTCGAGAAGATCACCGGGAGAAGGGAACGGCTACCCACTCCAGTATTGCCTGGATAATTTCATGGACAGAGGAGCCTGGCCGGCTACAGTCTATGGTGTCGCAAAGAGTCTGACACGACTGAGCAACCAACGCTTTCACAACAAAGTAAAAAATAAAATATCAGGACTAGAATAATCATTTTTACAGGTCTCCCCGTAAATTTACTTTATTTTCAAGGATATTCTGCATGAGGCCTTAAAACGCTTCCAAACTCCTATACATAATATTTAAATAAGGAAAAAACACAGAACGAAGCAAAAGAGAAACTCCGGGTAAGCAAGTAACTTAAAGGCTGAATACACAGATGTAGAGCTGCACCGATATGTCTCCATGTTATCAAAATTTAAGGATAAAGGCTCCAGGCCAGAGAGGCGAAGGGAAGGAGGTGGAAGAATTGGATACACAGAAAATGAAGGGGGAAAAAGGTAGGAAAAAACTGACGGAAGAGATGGGTAGGGCCGGAGATGTTAAGGAGGAAAAAGCAAGGACAGAGGAGGAAGGGGGAGAAGGTAGCACAGAGCGGGGGGTGAACTGGGGACAGGTGTGCCCAGAGGCCCCACCAGGCCCCGCCCTCAGCCCCGCCCACCTAGCGCCCCCGCCCCGCTCCCCAGGCCCCGCCCCGCCATCAGGCCCAGCCCTCTCAGGTCCCTCCCGGTCCTTCCCAGTCCCGCCTCGCCCGCGGCGGCCCCGGCATCAGGTGACAGCCCGGAAACAGCGGAAGCGGATGAGGGAAGCGCGGCCGCGGCCCGGGGGGGCGGTGCAGAGCTGCAGGATCCTCGGCCTCTTCCCGGCCCCCTTCGCGGCTCTCATGCGGCTCCCTCGCTGACACCTGAAATCCACCTCTCGCCGTCCTCCTGGGGATCGCGGGGTCGCCGAGCTTGCCGCCCTCGGCGGCTGAAGTCATCGTTGTGCGGGCCCGCGGCGGTCGTCCATGGAGATCAGGCGGGGCGGCGATGGCCCCCCACGGGGGCCCGTCCTGCACATCGTAGTGGTCGGCTTTCATCACAAGAAGGGCTGCCAGGTGAGGAAGGGGCCTGTGCCCGCCCCTGGCCGTTCTGGCGTTCGCGCGCCGCCGACACCCACGCCGTTCCGCTCGGCTCAGACCACCTTCCAGTGCCCTCGGCCCTCCGCCCCTGAACTTGACTCCTCTCTCCTGATCCTCGCACTCACCTTACCTGAAGCCCCCCCCCCCCCGCACGCTCCCTGTTTTCCCCTCCCCCTGAAAATTGTATTTTGAGCAGCGGAGGAGCTATGTGTCGGTATGTTGGGGTTGGTAGATATTTAGGTTCTTCTGTGGAGTCAGAGGAAGGAATCGATGGTCGGCCCACTCTCTTCCTCATCCATCTCGGTCTCCGTTGACTTTCTGGTTGTCTGCTTTTAGTGGGATTCCCTTAGGAAAAAAAAATCAGCACTTGGGCTGCGTTTTCAAGGTAATGAGCTCTGGGCTTCCGCACGAGTACCTTAGGATGGTCGAAGCACATGCGGCACCGTGGGAAAATCAACTTCCTTTGTTTATCTGTGAAAGCCCTGGAACCCCTGTTGGGCTGATGTACTGACTCCGCCCCCCTTCCCATTCGGCCTTCGAGTTCCTTTTTAGTCTCGTCCAGATCTTCCCTTTTGATGAGAGATAGACTCTCCAGTTCAGTTGCAGTGAGGGGAAGTGTTATTTACTGAGCAAAGAAACGTGCAAATATTAAGTCATTTTTAAGCTTCTTCACTGAAATGGTGAACGGGAACAATAGGACATCTGCAATCTATGTATCGAAGGCAGGGGAACAAAGGTAGAGGATTATTTAATGAGCGCAGAACTGGAAGGCAATGATGTCATAATGTGCTAGTGAACAGTAAATTGAAATGCTTAAAGTAATAAAAATGCTGATTGCTACCGCTAGGTAATGTAGCATTTCAAAGAAAATGTAATATTTTAAAAGACTGATTGGCAAAATTTCAGTTCATGAGAGGATAATGACAGAAAAATGATGGAATGAAAGTAGTTGTGTATGTATGTGTTTTAAAGACAGCTTCACTTAAAAATATATTCCTCATCCTTCAAGTAAAAATGACATAGTTACCAAGGAGGAAGTGACATTGTTCAGGGTAGTATTAGAAAATTCCAAGCAACAGCAGTGGAATATATATGGTTTTTAAATGTGGCCTTATATTTGGAGGTAAGAAAATAAATATTTGAGATAATTGTACTATGGCATGTAAGTAGTGCCTTTATGCTCAGTCGTGTCTGACTCTTTTCAACCCCATGGATTGTAGCCCCACCAGGCTTCTCTGTCCATGGGATTCTCTAGGCAAGAATAACTGGAGTGGGTTGCCATTTCCTACCCAAGGGATCTTCCCGAGCCAGGGGTAGAATCCACGTTTCCTGCATGGCAGGTGAGTTCTTTACCACTGGGCTACCTAGGAAGCCTGTAAACAGTGTTCATCATCCTTAGACTTTTAATATTTTAAAACTTCATCTAGTTGTATGACAACTAACATCAAAGAGATGAAGTTTTATAGTATTAAAAATCTAAGGCTGATGAACACCGCTTACCTCAGATATGGGTGAAGAAACTGAAACTTGGAGGAAGTAACTGATCTTGCCAAGGTTATGCTGGAGTCAGGCTTAGAATTGCCTTGGCACCACGTGTGTTCATTCAGCTGAGCCACATGGCATGTAGGAGTCTCTATGAAAAAGTAAGGAGTGGGTCCCGTTCACAACCAAACGAAATTTTTAATGACAAAAAAGAAGAAAATATTCGTAGGAAATAGAATAAAATCTTTTAATCATTTTTGTCATCTAAAGTCAAGATTATTATGTGTTCTCTCTGTTTTATTGGTAGAAGTAATATAATTTATGTTTCCAGTAAGGAAGAATGATTTATTGTATGAAAAATATATACTAATTAGGGATTGCTGCTGCTGCTAAGTCACTTCAGTCGTGTCCGACTCTGTGGGACCCCATAGAGGGCAGCCCACCAGGCTCCCCTGTCCCTGGGATTCTCCAGGCAAGAACACTGGAGTGGGTTGCCATTTCCTTCTCCAATGCATGAAAGTGAAAAGTGAAAGTGAAGTCGCTCAGTCGTGTCTGACTCTTTGCGACCCCATGGACTGCAGCCTACCAGGCTCCTCTGTCCATGGGATTCTCCAGGCAAGAGTACTGGAGTGGGTTGCCATTGCCTTCTCCAATTAGGGATTAAAGAGCACTAAACAACAGATTTTAAAATGAAGCAGAACTCTGAGGTGAAGCAGCAACCTGGATGCCATGATCTTTCTCAGGATTTATATGGCTTTTGCTTTCAGCCCTGAGACTGATTGTTTTGTGTGTTTTGGGTTTTTTTGGCCATGCTGCTTGGCTTGCAGGATCTTAGTTCTCCAACCGGGGATGGAACCTAGGCCCCAGCAGTGAAAGCACCAAGTCCTAACCACTAGGCCACCAGGGGATTCCCTAAAATGAGAATTTATAGCCAAGGAGCAAAGTGGGGGCCAATGGCTGGAAACTTACTACATCAAGGGTCAGAGGGGTTTCTAGCTAAAGCCACCTAATGGGATACTTGATAAAATTAGGCAAGGCAGAGGTGAACCCGGAAGCCCAAAGTCAGAGCCTCATTGAGAAGAGAGTTCAGAGGAGCCTGACTAGTTTGGTTAAGACGAGCGTCATTGTCAGCACTGACATTGAAGCCCAGATGTCCCTAGTCTTTATAACTGCAACTCTTTTAGTAGCACTTTTAGGTTGTAGGCTTTTAGTAGAAAGGAAAAATACATGCCTTGTATATTACAAAAATATTTTGTAATCTGCATGATGCCTCATGGAGACCAAAGCAATGATTTTTTTAATACATACACTTACTGAGTGTTTTCTCACCTGGGGTGCTGATAGAATTAAAGAGAATGCAGAAGGTTCTACCACAATGCAGTGAAAGATGCATTGTTATTGTCTTATTGCTGACTGAAAACAGTTTTTTTAAAAGTATACTTAAATAGAATGGCAGAAATCGAAGAGCTAAGAACCTGGTTCTGCAAATCAAACACGAATTTGTTATAATTTGTTAAAGTCAAAATGCAGTGAGCAGAAAGGTGATTTTTAGATTGAACTAGTGCATATTCTATAGTTTTTACTTATAATTTTAATAGAACTATTACTATTTCTCACAAAAATTTTAACTCACTAATAATCGATTTTTTTTCTATTGCTCCTCAAATTGAAATTGGGTGGAGAAATGACACTATGATTTCTAGACTCTAAAGAGAGTTAAAATTGTGTGAGTTAATAATCTGAAAAACTTCTAAAATCCTCTGTGGTGGTAGTCAGGTGGTGCCTAGGGACTGCTAAATAGCCACTCCACTCAGACAGCAGAGCAAATGAATGAAAAGGCTCTCACACTGAGTTGGTTGATAAAACTGACAGGTCAATGCAGTCAAAAATAATTAAACTTTTGCTGGAGACATAATTTGTATAAATTAATGGAAGTTCATCCAGCTGGAATAGGATGTTCAGTTGATGTGTAATAGTATAGAAAAAGATGGGAAAATAGTTTGTTCAACTACATTTCTAATTTTTGGTTGCCCTACTTTCCTCCCTTTTTTGCCTTAGTTTTTATAAAATATCAAGAAAGTGTACTAAAAATCCAATATAAGTCATACTGGATTTTCCAGGTGTCTCAGTGGTAAAGAATCTGCCTGCCAATGCAGGAGACATAAGAGATGAGGGTTCAATCCCTGGGTTGGTAGGAAATGACAGCCCACTCCAGTATTCTTGCCTGGGAAATTCCATAAACAAAGGAGCCTGATGGGCTACAGCCATGGGGTCACAAAGAGTCAGACATGACTGAACACATAGGCAAAACATACGTCGTATTAGTTCTTAAATGATGTTCTTCACTTTTGCAAATGATTCTAGAAGACCTACAACTCTGCTTTCTTAAAAAAATTTTTATTGGAGTATAGTTGATTTATAATATGTTAGTTTCTGATGTACAGCAAGTGAATCAGTTACACATAAATCCCACTATTTTTTTAGATTCTTTCCCATATAGATCATTAGAGAGTGTTGAGCAGAGTTCCCTGTGCTATAAATAGGTCCTTATTATCTATTTTTATATAGTAGTATATATATGTCAGTCCCAGTCTCCCAGTTTAACCTTCCTCCCTTTCCCCCTACTAACCATAAGTTTGTTTTCTACATCCGTAACTCTATTTCTATTTTGTAAATAAATTCATTTGTACCATTTTTTTAGATTCCACACACAAGCGATATCATATGATATCTATCTTTCTCAGTCTGAGTTACTTCACTCAGTATGACAATCTCTAGGTCCAGCCATGTTGCTGCAAATGGCATTATTTAGTTCTTTTTTATGGTTGAATAATATTCCGTTATATATGCACCACATCTTTATCTTTTCCTTTGTCAACGGACATTCAGGTTGCTTCCATCTCCTGGCTACTGAAAATAGTGCTACAGTGAACATTGGGGTGCATGTATCCAACTCTGCTTTCTTAATCTGTCAAAAATCCAAATATGTTTGATGTTCTGTTACTCCTTGGAAGAAAAGTTATGACCAACCTAGATAGCATATTCAAAAGCAGAGACATTACTTTGCCAACAAAGGTCCATCTAGTCAAGGCTATGGTTTTTCCAGTGGTCATGTATGGATGTGAGAGTTGGACTGTGAAGAAAGCTGAGCGCTGAAGAATTGATGCTTTTGAACTGTGGTGTTGGAGAAGACTCTTGACAGTCCCTTGGACTGCAAGGAGATCCAACCAGTCCATTCTGAAGGAGATCAGCCCTGGGATTTCTTTGGAAGGAATGATGCTAAAGCTGAAACTCCAGTACTTTAGCCACCTCATGTGAAGAGTTGACTCATTGGAAAAGACTCTGATGCTGGGAGGGATTGGGGGCAGGAGGAGAAGGGGACGACAGAGGATGAGATGGCTGGATGGCATCACTGACTCGATGGACGTGAGTCTGAGTGAACCCCAGGAGTTGGTGATGGACAGGGAGGCCTGGTGTGCTGCGATTCATGGGGTCACAAAGAGTCGGACACGACTGAGCAACTGAACTGAACTGAAAGTTAAATGCATCAGGTGTTTCAGACTTTTTAATTACATAAGGTTTCCCTCAGGATGAATTAATCAGGTACCTTCTTGTGTAAAGGATTAAAAGTACATGGCTCATTGAACTGTGGCTGGCTTCGGATTGTTTTAGGCGGTTTGAGGGTGCTTTGTTAGACTGCTTTTCCAAGTACTGAAAATGCTGCAGGTCATGTTGAGCACCAGTTCATTCAATGCACTGAGATCATTCATAGAAAAAATTTCCGTACTTGGTTGTAATTTATAATATTTAGATTCAAGTGAGCCGAAGTTAAACTTTCATTTAAAAAAGTAACTCCGTGTAACACTGTGCTGGGTTGAACATGGTGACTTTATCTAGAGGAATGTACTAAATCTTTGTAGACTCTTCTGCTATATTCTGCTGTAAAGGTGCTCTATAATGCTGTGATAAAGAAGTCAGGTCCGTTCACATGGGCCAGAGGAAAAGCCATTTGTGTTGAAGGTCCTCAAACTAGGCATGTAGATGTTCATTCCTTCATCTTGTTTCTGACATTTTTCCACCTTTGAGACCTTCAGATGTATTTTAAATGAAAAATGCCTCTTAAATTAGAATGAACATCTATTAACGTTATCATTTGATTATTTTCTCACTTTTATTTGGTTAATTCATGGGGATGGATTCTTCTATAGGCACACATTCGTTTCTAGTGGTCTTTCTCACTTATTGATATACTTAACATTTAGGACATTTTAGGTGAGCTACGGTACTACCATGACATTTCAAATGGTTTTGATATTTATTTATTTATTCATTTATTTATTCAATAATTCAATAAATATTCAAATATTTATTCATTCTGACTCTTCCCCTGAAATTGTTTAAAATTTAGCACTTAGTAAAGAACTCTTCTTCCTTAAAAAGCCACCTGCAGTTAGACTCATTAACATGAGGTAATTTATAGACTTCTCTGTAGTAGTTTGCTTAGATTGTGTGTCCCAGAGTTTTGCTTGTTCTTTATTTGCTTTGTGGAAGTAAATATATAAACTGAATTTGTCAGATTCACCATAATTTTGGCAAAATAACGTAATCAATGTATAGCAAATAAATCTTCTGGTTATTTCTTTGAGTGGAACTTTTTTAAGCACTCAAATTAGTAGGGAATAGTTATTTTCCAAAAATGATGTCATAGAAAGTTGGAATTAGGGACTTCCCTGGCAGTCCAGTGTTCAGACTCTGTGCACCTAGTGCGGAGGGCACAGGTTCAATCCCTGGACCTGGAACTAGGATCCCGCATGGCACAGCCAAAAAAAAAAAAAAATCCAAACCAAAAACAGTTGGAATCATTGCTTTAATTTTGGCCACTATTCTGGTAGAGTTCATGGTTTTATATACATAGCTAGCAGTTTTAGTTCTTGAAGAAACTGGTTTTACCAGCCTGTACTTCTCTAAAAGGTAGAATCGTGAAAGAACTAGAACTCACGTTTGCACTAGTTACAGCAGTGAATAAAGCAACTAGATACAGTGAAGAGAACAGTGTATTTTCCTGTTGGACTGAGTGGCAGGATGTAGCATTGTAAATTCAGGGGTGGGTTGAGGAGATCTGGAGGGACATTTGGTTTACGTTAGGGTTATAATGTCAAGTTCTGACCCACTTCAGGTTTTGGGGACAGAAGGCTGGCTGACAAATACACAGTTTAGGCACCTGCTGTTGATGGGATCCTGTGGTGACAATGATGAAATATTGGGGAGATCTTATTTATAATTCTTGTTGTAATTAAATAGGTCTTTGGGACAGTAAAAACAAATTTTGTGAGAATTAGAGGTTAGGGAAGAATAAAATCTAAAGTTTGGGGGGGGTTTTTTGTTCTTGTTTTAGCTATGCAGAAAAACTCCTGAAATGAGATTGCGTTTTCTGGCCTCCATAGCATTTTTATATGTGGGTGGAGGTTTCCACCTGATTTTAGCCATGCTTTTTCTGTGCTGAAATGATGAAACTTTCTCACTTTGCAGGGCTGCAACATTAACACGTAGTAGCAGTGGAATAGGTTTTTTTTTTAGGCCTTGGCATCACAGCTAAGCAGGATAGCGGGGCAGGGGGTCAACCTTCAAGAAATCAGGAAGATTCTTTTGTCTTAAGATTCTCCGCAGATGGCTAGACAGTGCCTAAGAGCGTAAGAATATATAAATTTCTTTCTTTACCTTAAGTCTTTGATCCCCAGTAACCCATAAGTTACCTAAGTAATATCATGGGTAGTCTTCTCCTTGTTATCGGTATGATTGCAGATCCTTTGCTGAGCACAGATTTTGCTAGATATGGGGAAATTGCAGGGATGGGCACTATAAGAGGAAGATGAAGACCTATCTACTGAATAATTTTTAAAAAGACTGGTCCTATTATATTCTTTGGTTAAGACACCATCAGATTAAAAACTCAAGTTTTCTCCTAGGATATTTTTAGAGGCTGTTATTTAAGTTGATTTTTTGGACAGGTTTTAAAATAGTATTTCAGCTGTTTTAAGAAATGACATTTCTTTTCAGAAGTAATATGTGTTCACTGTGGTAGAAAAGTGAGAACACAGAGACAAAAGAAGACTGGCACTTAAAATCCTTTATCCTAGAGAAGTCTGCCTCGATAAATATTCCTCCATTTCTCCATTTTTAATTAATATACATAGCTTTTTCCAGAAATGTATTAAACTATAAACAAGTTTTTTGACCTGCCTTTTTAATGTAACTTTATACCATTAATATCTTCCATTTTGAGAAGTATTGAATTTTAGCATCTTAAAATAGCTAAGTATTTTATTGAAATCTTTATTTAACTGGTCTCCTTTTTAGACACTTAGGTGGCATTCCAGTGTTTTGCTGTTTTAAATAGTGCAGCAAAGAACATCATTGTGACATTGCACCATTTTTCTTTTCTTTTTTTTTTTAATGGAAAGCTTGTTAAAATAAACTTTGAAGCAGAATATCCTGGACACAATTTAAATTACTCTGGATGATTCTGTCTTCATCACAAATGTCACCCATTGTACTATGGCATTCTGGGTTTATTTTAACATAGGGTGATTCGCACATGCCTCTGACTCAGCGGGGCTTTTGATAACCAGTCAGAGAGAGGGAGATGATGGAGCAGTTAGCAGTTACTTTTCAGTGTCGACCAGAAACAACGCTGTAGTTTTCAGCTTACCCTCCCTTCTTTCTCATGTGTTGCTTCTTTTCTTGTGTGGACTGGAAGGGCATATCTACTAAATGTGTATGAAATACAATGACAGTCATGAATTTTGAAAGAAGACCTAAAGAATTCTCTTTATCTAGGGGTTCATGATAGCTAGTTAAGCTGATAGATGCTTTTCTCACTTGTTCCTGGTCGGCAGTGTTCTAGGTAATTAAATCGTCAGAAGTCCAAGTTCAGGGTAAACTGTTTGGGTGTTCAGTTAGATTTGAAAACAGCCCTCTGCACTTGTATTTTCTTAATCCAACTTGTTGTCACAAGGTTTGCTACCTATGTATTAAGGGAATCACTGCAGAGTTGTTAATGAAACCTGTTCCTGCTCCCATAGCCTTCACAGGTGATATTAGTAATTTGTTAGGTTGTATTTGGTGGGTATGGTGCACACCCAGAAATTGAAATCTTTTTTGTCGTGTAGAAGTTCAGTATTGAAATGTTCAAAATAAATTTATGTGTAACAGATTGCTAAGACAGAGTTTATTAAAATAGATTTAATCATTTATTAAGAAGTTTTCTAATTTTTTTCCTGTAAGAAAATAATTTTTTGTCATCTTAGTATATATTCGCAATAGCCTAGAGATTAATGTTCCATTTATATCATCTTATCCAGAAGATCAGTCTTCGACATTGCACCAGATATTTTTTTAATAATTTCTCTTCCTGTCTTCCCATTGTTATTGTTTAGTCGCTAAATCGTGTCCGACTCTTTGCGACCCCGTAGACTGTAGCCTGCCAGGCTCCTCTGTCCAGGAGATTTCCCAGGCAAGAGTATGGGAGTGGCTTGCCATTTCCTTCTCTAGGGGCTTTGTATATGGAATTCTTTATATCCCTTTGTAATTTCAGCTCTGCCAACTTTGTTAGAGAATAGTGAGGAAGAGTGCCAGTTCTTTTCTAGCACTGAATCTTCCAGAAATTTGCAAAGGAAAGTATAACTTAGAGAAGACCTACTTTCTATGTCCAGCATTTCATTTAAAGTGAAAAATTCTGACAGAGCCTTGGTGCCTATAATGTTTTGACTGTCACAAAAACAAATCCCTAAGATGCTTACAAAGGAAGCAGAGAAGTGGAGCAGCTGGTTCAGAATCTCATGAAGTCCTCTCCTTCCCTCAGTAAGCCTTGTATCCTTATCAGTGGAGTCCACGGATGTGTTTAGTTGATGTGCTGTTTGGCACTGTGGCTTCTATGGGTCTCTGACAGTGGAGTGGATGTTGCATTGTTAGATAGCAAACAAGGGTATTTTTGAAGTACTCAAAGTTCACATTAGGACACTATGTTATTGTTTTGGTTTTGTAGTTTTTCACTGGTGTTTTTCCAACCTTTTACTTCTGAAGACAAAGTAAATGGACTCTGACTGAAGTGAAATTACTCACTTGTGTCCGACTCTTTGCAATCCCATGGACTGTAGTCTGCCAGGCTTCTCTGTCCATGGGATTTTCTAGGCAAGAGTACTGGAGTGGGTTGCCATTTCCTTCTCCAGGGGATCTTCCTGACCCAGGGATCGAACCCAGGTCTCTTGCATTGCAGGCAGACTCTTTACCCTCTGAGCCACCAGGGAAGGGGACCCCAATTTGACTTGAAAACTATGGGAAAGGATGGTAACTTTTATTATTCCTGGAGAGTAAACATATGTCACTATTTTTTACATAGTTCATTTAGCATTTTGAAAAATTGTCTTTTTATTCCTTGTGGTTAGAAAATTATTATTCAGCTTTTGGGCTTCCCTGGTGGCTCAGTAGTAAAAGAATCTGCCTGCCAATGCAGGAGATGTGGGTTTGATCTCTGGGTGGGGAAGATCCCCTGGAGAAGGAAATGGCAACCTACTCCAGTATTCTTGCCTGGGAAATCCCATGGACAAAAGAACCTGGCTACAGTCCATGGGGTTGCAAAAGAGTTGGATATAACTTAGTAACTTGTTCAATCAATCAGTGGTGTCCGACTCTGCAGCTCCATGGGCTGCAGCACGCCAGGCTTCCCTATCCTTCACCATCTCCCAAAGTTTGCTCAAACTCATGTCCATTGAGTCAGTGATGCCATCCAATCATCTCGTCCTCTGTCATCCCCTTCTCCTCTTGCCTTCAGTCTTTCCCAGCATCAGGGTCTTTTCTAATGAGTCAGCTCCTCACATCAGGTGACCAAAGTAAGGAGCTTCAGCATTAGTCCTGCCAACGAATATTCAGGGTTGATTTTCTTTGGGATTGACTGGTTTGATCTCCTTGGAGTCCAAGGGACTCTCAAGAATCTTCTCCAGAATCACAGTTCAAAGACATGAGTTCTTCAGCGCTCAGCCTTTCTTATTGTCCATCTCTCTCATCCGTGCATAACTACTTGAAAACCACAGCTTTGACTATACGGACCTTTGTCAGCAAAGTAATTTCTCTGCTTTTTAATATGCTGTCTAGGTTTTTCATAGCTTTTCTTCCAAGGAGCAAGCGTCTTTTAATTTCATGGCTGCAGTCACTGTCTGCAGTGATTTTGGAGCCCCCCAAAATAAAGTGTGTCACTGTTTCCATTGTTTCCTTGTGTATTTGCCATGAAGTGATGGGACTGGATGCATGATCTTAGTTTTTTGAATGTTGAGTTTTAAGCCAGCTTTTTCACTCTCCTCTTTCACCTTCATCAAGAGGCTCTTTAATTCTTCTTTGCTTTCTGCTGTTAGCGTGGTGTCATCTACATATCTGCTACTGCTGCTGCTAAGGCATGTCAGTCGTGTCCAACTCTGTGCAACCCCATAGACGGCAGCCCACCAGGCCCCCCTATCCCTGGGATTCTCCAGGCAAGAACACTGGAGTGGGTTGCCATTTCTTTCTCCAATGCATGAAAGTGAAAAGTGAAAGTGAAGTCGCTCAGTCGTGTCCGACTCTTAGCGACCCCATGGACTGCAGCCCACCAGGCTCCTCCGTCCATGGGATTTTCCAGGCAAGAGTATTGGAGTGGGGTGCCAGTGCCTTCTCTACTACACATCTGAAGTTATTGTTATTCTTGGCAATCTTGATTCCAGCTTGTGCTTCATCCGGCCTGACATTTCACATTATGTACTCTGCATATAAGTTAAATAAGCAGGGTAATAATATAGCCTTGATGTACTCCTTTCCCAATTTTGAACCAGTGCGTTATTCCATGTCCAGTTCTGACTTTAGCGACTAAACAACAATTCAGTTTTCACTTGTTAACAATCATCCTTTGTCTTCTTTTTCCCTCCTCTTATCTTCTTTTAAGTTATTTAAGTGTGAAAATTTTATTGCTAATTGAGATCAAAATAGATTTTGCCATATGAGTGTTTGTTGACATAAAAAGATATTTGAAATATGTGTGATTTAATATTTAGTGTTATCCTTTCAGTTCAGTTCAGTTCAGTCGCTCAGTCATGTCCGACTCTTTGCAACCCCATGAATCGAAGCATGCCAGGCCTCCCTGTCCATCACCAACTCCCGGAGTTTACCCAAACTCATATCCATCGAGTCAGTGATGCCATCCAGCCATCTCATCCTCTGTCGTCCGCTTCTCCTGCCCCCAATCCCTCCCAGCATCAGAGTCTTTTCCAATGAGTCAACTCTTCACATGAGATGGCCAAAGTATTGGAGTTTCAGCTTTAGCATCAGTCCTTCCAATGTTATCCTTTAGGGGATATATATTAATATCATATTATATATTAATATTTACTAATTTAATATTTTTAGGGGAGCAATTGATACATTTGTTACACACTGTCTGTGCTAATACCTTACCAGATACCATGTTTGATCCCCATATTTAACTTAGATTTTGGGCTGTGAACTTTCACTATATAATAGTTCTCTTACTGGATGATAATCATTCTAAATATTTCTTAGTCTCTGGAGATATACTTTGTTTTTTGTCAGTGATTTTTCACATATACTCAGGGCTGCCATATACAGTGTGCAGACCCTGTACAGCATGGCTGCAGGGGAGAGCCCTTCCAGTAGACTGCCATTGTTGGTGGGTCCCCCTAGACTATACAGTGAGACTGCCTATATACCTGCCTTTACTTTCTGCTTAGTTTTATTGGCTTTATTGTTTAAATTGTGTTTTGATTCAACAGAGTATTATGTAAGAGTCTCAGGTAACCTCCAAGAGAATTCCTCTTAAGCCTTTGTGCCGTGAATTGTATGTCTGTGGATTATTTTGGATATATTGAATGGGAGCATACAGAGTATTCAGTCAGCACTCAAAACATGTAGAATTTACACCTTAAGATTTAGAAATCCCATTAAGTGCAAATAACAGATTCACTGTTGTTTTGTTTTTCCCCACACATCAACTGGGTATCTAACAATTTAGTCCTATTCTACACTAGCTACCCAGAGTTAGCCTCATACTCCACAGGTTTAAGGGCTCAGCCCCACAAGATGCCCTTACTTTAGACACCAGTCCCAGGTCCCCAGGCTACCTGCATTTCTGTCCAACTTGGCTACAAATTCAGGGGTTCCTGTGTTCCCCATTTAGATTCTGAGATTTCCTAGAGCAACTCACAAAACTCAGGAAAACACTGCTTACTTTTACTGATTTATTTAAAGATACCTCTCTGGAATAGCCCAATGGGAGAGATGCATAGGATAAAGTATGTGAGCTGAAGCATGGAACTTGCAAGTCCTCTCTGGGAACAGCATCCTCCCAGCACCTCAATGTCTTCATCAGCTGAGAAGCTTCCTGAACCTGATTGTTTGGGGATTTTATGGAGGTTTCATTACATAGGCATGATGGATTAAATCAGTAGACATTGGTGATTGAACTCAATCTCCACTCCCTCTCCCCTCCCTGAGATTGAGAGGTGGAGCTGACAGTTCCTAGCTTTGAATCAAGGCTTTCTCATTCTGGTGACCAGGCCCGGTTCCAGAGTCATTTAACCCCACCTAGAGTCCACCTCCTTAGCTTGTTGTTGTTCAGTTGCTCAGCCGTATCTGACTCTTTGCAACCCCGTGAACTGCAGTACGCCAGGCCACCCTGTCCCTCATCAGCTCCTGGAACTTGTTCAAACTAACGTGCATTGGGTCGGTGATGCCAGTCCAATCATCTTGTTCTCTTTGCTCCCCTTCTCCTCCAGCCTTCAGACACTGGCGTGGTTGCAAGCATCTTCTTTTGAATAACAAAAGATGTTCCTATCACTTGGAAAATTCCAAAGGGTTGTAGGAGCTTAGGGTTAGGACCAGGGACATAGGTCAAATATATATATATTTTTATTACATTACACTTAACTGTCCTGTATAGCTAATAATAATGTTTAAAAAAAAGCTATAAAAATATTCAACAGTAGAGAGTTGACTAAATAATGAAACAAAACTATATTGAAATTATTGTTTATGTGTAGACACAAAGGAGTTTGTGTGGAAGTGTTATAAACTTGATTAGCAAGTTTAGCCATCTCCAAATGCAAGGATTTGTTGGTGGCAGGTAAACCAGTAGAATTCTAGAAAGTTGCCAACACAATATAGGCAATGTTCAATTTGTAAAAAGTTGTATCACCAAAGTTGGCTGTTTGAAATTCTGAATACATATTCCCAAAGAAGTGTTGTTAAAAATATTCTGGGTGCAAATCAGTCTAAAGCTGCTTTAATTTACTCATGGAATTCTTAGAGCATACATAGTATCTACACTTAAAACAGTTTGATGAGTTGACTATATTTTATATTCCAACTAGAGTCACTCAAAGCAGATTTTCCTTCAGTAGAATCAGGAGAATATATTGAACATAACATAGCCTCAGGTATTAATTAGACTCTGGCCATTGGTAACTTGTTAACTAAATCATCAGAAAAATAGATCTTTTCACCTCCCTTTGCTTCCAAAATGATAGGATGTAAATAAGATTTCCTTCAGAAATTTGGAACTCCTTGTGGTTATCTTTTGCTTTTTTTAAATGCTAAAAGCAGTCATTTAAAAATAAACACCAGTTTACCTAAAAGTAAACGATAATATTTTCAACTTACCGTCAAGTGGTTTAGAAAATGTATCCGTATACACGTGCAACACAAATAAAGCACATGTGGACAAAAATTAGCAGTTTGTGAATACAGATGAAAGTTATAAGATTGTTCGAATTTTCTATAACTTGGAAATTTTAAAAAACGATGAAAAGAAAAAAGCAGGAATATTCCTTTATCTCCAACTCTATTTACCTCTCCAGAGATAAAACATCTTTATATTAAAGATGTTTTTCAAGGATGTTTTTTAATTCATTTACAAAGATGTGCTATGTAACTATTTGCATAAATGGGATTACAGTAGAAGTAGGATTATACTATATTTACTGATACCCTGCTTCCTCATTAAATTTAATAGTTGCATTAATTTTCTATTGCTGTTACCACAAGCCACACACTTAAAACAGTGCAAATTTATTAAGAGTTCTGGAGGTCAGAAATCTGAAATGGGTTTCAGTAAGGCTAAAATCAAGGTGTTGGCAGCTCTGCGTTGCTTCAGGATAATCTGAGGGAGAATTAGTTTTCTTGCATCTTCCAGCTTCTAGAGATCACCTGCACTCCTTCGCTCAAGGGACTTCTGAAGGCTCAAGTGCCTTCTTCCATCTTCAAAGCATCTTGAAGCAAATCATCATCACTGTCTCTGACTCTGTCTCTTCTGCCTCTCATAAGGAGCCTTGTGATTACATTGGGACCGCCTGGATAATCCCCATCTGGAGATAATCCTGTCTGCAACATCCCTTTTGCATAGTAAAGTAAGGACAGATTCTGAGAATTAGGAGATGGACATGTCTGGAGGGCTTTTATTTTACCTACTTTACAGTATATCACACCTGTCTTGCTTTATCTATATATATAAATCTACCATTCTTTTTAACAGCTGCAGAGAACTGATGTAAAATCTACTTGACCAATCCTCTGATGAATATTTAGTTTTCCAATTTTTACGCTACAGTAAGTCATATTACTGTGAACATTTTTGTACTGCCCCATGTGAATATCTGTGTGTATTCATGGAATAAATTCCTAAAATAGAAGTTGCTGCTGCTGCTGCTGCTAAGTCACTTCAGTCGTGTCCGACTCTGCAACCCCATAGACGGAAGCCCACCAGGCTCCCCCGTCCCTGGGATTCTCTAGGCAAGAACACTGGAGTGGGTTGCCATTTCCTTCTCCAGTGCATGAAAGTGAAAAGTGAAAGTGAAGTCGCTCAGTCGCGTCCGACTCTTTGAGAGCCCATGGACTGCAGCCCACCAGGCTCCTCCGTCCATGGGATTTTCCAGGCAAGAGTACTGGAGTGGGGTGCCATTGCCTTCTCCAAAATAGAACTTAAGTCAGAGTAAATGTATTATTGATTTGATAATTCTGCCAAATAGCCACCAAAACTGCTGTACCAATTTATAGTTACACAGCCAAACCCCATTCTCTTGTCAACACAAAGTGTGAATAAATTTTTTCATGTTTTTCAATAATGAGTAAAAATTTTGAAATTACTTTCATATGTTTAAATAAGAGATTGAGCACTGTTGTACTACTTTCTTTTGGAATTTTCACGATTAAACTTGTCGAATGAAAAAAAAAAAAAGGCGCAACATAAGAGTTGTGAGTTAAATTTTATTTGGGGGCAAAATGAGGAGTATAGCCCTGGATTCAGCCTCTAGGAAACGTCTGAGGAACTGCTCTGAAGAGGTAGCTGGGGAGGTCAGTATATATATCAATACTGTGTGATTTTGGAGAAGAGGGGATACATGGAGTTAAGCACACATTTGGCAAAGGGTTACTGCTAGTCACAAGGAGCAGATATCCTTGTCAATGATTTTAGTGCTTTTCTAGATATAATTTAGAATTATATCTAAATTTTAAGATTTTAGATGTAAGAATTTAGGCTCATAAATATTCTGAAAATAATCTGACAGCCTGCTCTGCCAGTTCTTCTGAGAGCACAGAGTTCCGCATTCCTAATCTCTGCCCTAAATTCCGTGCAGAGTATGTTGAAAGTCCGTGACTGCAGGGGTTAGTGACCTAATCCTTGTATAGACAGGTTTCAAGTGATAGTTTTTAGTTGGCAAAAACTTTTTGGATCATAAAGAGCAACATACTTCTTGATATACTTGTGATCATTTGAATCCATGATGCTTATATTTATTTAAAAGCATGTTTATTCCATACTAAATGTTTTTTAAGTAAATACTATACATTAAAATTAGTGGTTTTCAAATGAAATTATTTTGTAATATTACCAAGTCTTCTTATGTTAAGTGTTATATATTGGACTTTAGTGTTTACATAAAATACAATAATTTATTTCCTTGGTGTTTTGTGTGGGGGGGGTTTGTTGTTTTTCCTGTTAAACCAAGGATTCTGAGTTGGTAATTTTTTTTCTTTTTTAACTTTGTAACTACCTGATTCATAGCTTCAGCTTTGAGCTTACATCCTTCTCTTTATGGCACATTTTGCCTCCCCTTACACTTTCAAGACAGAGAAGGCAATGGTACCCCACTCCAGTACTCTTGCCTGGAAAATCCCATGGACGGAGGAGCCTGGAAGGCTGCAGTTCATGAGGTTGCTGAGGGTCGGACACGACTGGGCAACTTCACTTTCACTTTTTACTTTCATGCATTGGAGAAGGAAATGGCAACCCACTCCAGTGTTCTTGCCTGGAGAATCCCAGGGACGGGGGAGCCTGGTGGGCTGCCGTCTATGGGGTTGCATAGAGTCAGACACAACTGAAGCAACTTAGCTGCAGCAGCACACTTTGAAGAATTGCCAGTATAAAACTTGAGATTATTTATGCCTCCAGTTAACTGATATTAAATACCTGATCTTGGAGAGAAAGTTTGACTCCATAAACCAAACCTTTGAAAAATGCTTTCAAACTGAAATGTTGATTGCTTTTGGAGGTGGGGGGCAGGGAAATTTAAACATTTCAGTATGGCACTAGATTACCTGTCAAAAATAATCATTTCTAAAGCCCTTTTATAATCAGTCTCATATGACTAGTGGCACCTTGATTACCTTAAATGTAGGGAAATCAGCCATCATGTCCTTCCACATTAAAGGTGAGATCTAAAAGTGATTCTCATCCCTATGTTGTTCCAACTTTAGTGTATTTATTACTGATGCAATGCAAATCCCTTTTAAGTATACTTTAAAAGAAAATTAAATGTAAGTCAGTGTGATACAATCCAGGTCTTCAGTATTGAATTTTGTCAGCTCTCATTGAGACAACCAAAAGACAAAGAAGGAGAGGGAAAAATGCTGGTAAACCTGGGGAATGCCAGAAACTGCGGGCTTATGCTAAAAACTTTGTTATTTCTATAAGACACAGTATTAGAGAGACTTCATTGATCATTTCTCAATCTGGGGGCAAAAAATAACCTAAAGTGGTAGTTAATGCCCACTCACCCCCGCTAACAGCCCATTGAAACCATAAGCTCCAGTATTGGGACCAAGGGAGTCAACTGATGGGAAGCAAAGCTAGATCTTGACTCAACTTCTCAGGCTCCTTTGTTGGCTCTCTCCTACTCAGTTCAGGAGGATATTGGTTTTTCTCAGGGCTCCCTGTCTTCAGTTACTATCTATTTGGTTCATTTCAGTTCAGCTCAGTCGCTCAGTCATGTCCGACTCTTTGCGACCCCATGAATCGCAGCCCACCAGGCCTCCCTGTCCATCACCAACTCCCGGAGTTCACTCAAACTCATGTCCATCGAGTCAGTGATGCCATCCGGCCATCTTATCCTCTGTCGTTCCCTTCTCCTCCTGCCCCCAATCCCTCCCGGCCTCCGAGTCTTTTCCAATGAGTCAACTCTTCGCATGAGGTGGCCAAAGTACTGGAGTTTCAGCTTTAGCATCAGTCCTTCCAATGAACACCCAGGACTGATTTCCTTTAGAATGGACTGGTTGGATCTCCTTGCAGTCCAAGGGACTCTCAAGAGTCTTCTCCAACACCACTTCATTCAGATGCTTATATCTTTCCTTTTCTCCTTTGCTTTTTGCTTCTCTCCTTTTCACAGCTATTTGTAAGGCCTCCCCAGGCAGCCATTTTGCTTTTTTGCATTTCTTTTCCATGGGGATGGTCTTGATCCCTGTCTCCTGTACAATGTCATGAACCTCCATCCATAGTTCATTAGGCACTCTATCAGATCTAGTCCCTTAAATCTATTTCTCACTTCCACTGTATAATCATAAGGGATTTGATTTAGGTCATACCTGAATGGTCTACTGGTTTTCCGTACTTTCTTCAATTTAAATCTGAATTTGGCAATAAGGAGTTCATGATCTGAGCCACAGTCAGCTCCCAGTCTTGTTTTTGCTGACCGTATAGAGCTTCTCCATCTTTGGCTGCAAAGAATATAATCAGTCCGATTTCAGTGTTGACCATCTGGTGATGTCCACGTGTAGAGTCTTCTCTTGTGTTGTTGGAAGAAGGTGTTTGCTATGACCAGTGCGTTCTCTTGGCAAAACTCTGTTAGCCTTTGCCCTGCTTCATTCCGTATTCCAAGGCCAAATTTGCCTGTTACTCCAGGTGTTTCTTGACTTCCTACTTTTGCATTCCAGTCCCCTATAATGAAAAGGACATCTTTTTTGGGTGTTAGTTCTAAAAGGTCTTGTAGGTCTTCATAGAACCGTTCAACTTCAGCTTCTTCAGCGTTCCTGGTTGGGGCATAGACTTGGATTACTGTGATATTGAATGGTTTGCCTTGGAAACGAACAGAGATCATTCTGTCGTTTTTGAGATTGCCTCCAAGTACTGCATTTCAGACTCTTTTGTTGACCGTGATGGCTACCCCATTTCTTCTAAGGGATTCCTGCCCACAGTAGTAGATATAATGGTCATCTGAGTTAAATTCACCCATTTCAGTCCATTTTAGTTCGCTGATTCCTAGAATATCGACGTTCACTCTTGCCATCTCCTGTTTGACCACTTCCAATTTGCCTTGATTCTTGAACCTAATATTCCAGGTTCCTATGCAATATTGCTCTTTACAGCATCGGACCTTGCTTCCATCACCAGTCATATCCACAACTGGGTATTGATCTATTTGGCAACAACTCCCAAACATCTCCAATTCAGTCACCACCACCACCTACACCCTACCCTTAAACACATCAAAATTAAACTCCTTTAAATCAACAAAGGGGAAAGGCTTACTTTTTTTTTTCTTCTTCTCCTTTTCCTCCTTTTTTCTTTTTCTTCTTCTACACCCATAGGTTTATTGATATTGTCAAATGGCGTCAACAAGCATGGCTTATCCTTACTTCTGTCATTGAGAGTTTGAAAGCATTTTTGCCTGTTGAGGTATAACTTTCCCTTTGATCTTCGCCCTGTTGGCTAACATTCCTTACCATTTTAGGTCGAGTTCTCTTACCCACCCCTGATCCCAGGAGATGGACATGATAGTCACACCTTACCTGAAGAGTGGAAGTATTTGCCCTTCCTTGCCCTACCAGACGGCGCACACAACTACCAAGAAGGTATGTAGACAGACAGTGGAGCAATCAGTAGATGCCTTTTTTGTTTTTTTCACATTTGCTCAGACATCTTAGAGTCTGAGTACTTTGGTAAGGAAAGACATTTGGCCTAGTGATTGTTCATAAAATATTTAAATGCTTGTTTGAAGATGACCAGTTAGTTATTTATACTAGAGGATCTGCAGGGGAGTGCCAGGCTTATATTGGCAATGGTTGGTGAACATTGGCCACTCTTTTGCCAAGAGCTCTGGCCAAGGTAAGTGATTAGCCATATTAGGACATCTGCTATTGGTAGCACTTTCAGTATTTAAACCTCAGACTCCTCTCAGAGGCAAACTCAGGAAGGTTACCTGCACCGGCTGCAGGCTGACTGAAGCTCTAGCTACAGGTTGACTAGCTTCATCTCCCAGTGCCCACCTGAAAACACCTGGGGTTGTTTCTCCTCCTGAAGCATTGCCGTCACAGTCTGCTTAAAAGTTTTCATGCATGAGGAGCGTGTTAACACCCTCAAAGAAAGCAGCGCTGTGAAGTTAGTACGGAATCGCCTATCACCCTATACATGAGTGCTTTGAATGGCTTAATGAAGAAATATGCTTTATCATGGTTTTATAGGCTCTTCCAAGACACCAGATTAAACTTGGTTTGGTTGCTTGTTTTTCTAAAATTTATTACTTTTTGTATGAAATGAGGCAAATCCTACTATGCAGTTTAACATAAAATTTAAATGCTGTATTTTTAACCTCACAAACCTTTTTAACTTTTTATTTTGTATCCGGGAATAGCCAATTCACAAATCTTTTTGTAAAAATATTTTTAGTATGAGAGCTTTTAAACATACAGAAAAGTTGGAAGAATAGTAAATATTTGACGGATTTTCTTTATATATGTCTACGGTTTTGCCTATATTATACTTCCCTGGTGGCTCAGATGGTAAAGAATTGGCCTGCAATGCTGGAGACCCAGGTTCGATCCCTGAGTCAGGAAGATACCCTGGAGAAGGGAATGGCTGCCCACTCCAGTATTCTTGCCTGGAGAATCCCATGGACAGAGCAGCCTGGCAGGCTATAGTCCATGGGGTTTCAAAGAGTCAGACACGACTGAGCAACTAACACTTTCACGGTTTTGCCTATACTATTTGAAAGTCAGTTGTAAACATCATGACGCTTTATCTGTAAATACTTCAGCTGACATTTTCTAAAAATAAGATCATTCCTGGGATGACTTTGGATTTGACCTTTACCACAGCTAAGAGATTTAACAGTAATTCCATAATACCACCTTCTATCCAGCCTACATTGAGATTTCCTCAATTGTCCTAAGAATTTCCTGGATCTGTTCAAAATTTCTGTGTTGCCTTTGGTTTGTATGATTCTTTACTTTCTTTTAATCTGGGATAATCCTGTATAATAAAGTATTTTCTGAGAAGGGCAGCTGTAGTCTCAATTCATCCTGTTACAATTCAGCCTCTAGAGCTTTTTGTGTGATGAGTATACACTGAAAGGCAGTGAGAGGAATTCTAAGAAACTAGTGGTTTGATGCTAGAAATAAATCTGACATGGGTTCCTGTTACTTCATCATTTTTGTTTCAATGACTGCATTATACTAATGTCAGAGTTGATTATTAAATATAAGTAGTCTACTTTGGTATTTACATTTTTCTGTATATCTCTTAGATACTGTGTTTTTTCACTTGCCACCCAGAAATGGAAATGGAGCCACTATATATGGTATCTCTTGCTATCGACAAATTGAAGCCAAGGTAAGACAGTTAAAATGAAAAGCAAAAAAACACTTGAAAACTCCTTGTACTGGCCACTTAAGATGTAGAATCTGGGGAAATACATAAGCCTTTATCTTTTATGTGGTACCTGTAATATAGTTTTAAATTTTTATAAACTGTTTAGCTGTTTTCTCTACTGTACCAGTTAATTCACATGAATGTTTTTCTAAGTTGAGATTAGTGACTATATTTGTATCATAATGTTTGGTACATTGTTTTTAGATAGTGATACCTAAACTATCCATTTATCTTCAGAATACTGTATTTCAATTTCATGGTATCCTTGAGTTTTCTATTTCTAATGTTTGGTATGAAACCTTAAAAAAAGGAACGGTAATGAGTGTCTTTCTTTTTTTTAGAAGCTTTCTAGAAATAGTGGAAAGTACTGACAGTAGGTGCAAACTACTCACAAGTTATCTTAATTATCTATAAGATTTTGATCATTCTTAAACTTACCTGCCCTCTTAATGCCTAACTTAGTATAATAGCTCTGATTAATAAATTCAAATAAACCGAGATGGGTAGCTTCACCTTTCCTGCTGTATTTCTGAGCACCACCATTCTTTTTGCAGTGGGGATACCTTTTCTGAGTAGATCGCTTTCCTTTTATGAAATCATTAATACTCTGAAGTAGTGGTACTGGTATGTGTCAGTCATGTACGACTGTGACCGCACAGACTGTAACCCGCCAGGCTCTTCTGTCCATGGAATTCTCCAGGCAAGAATACTGGAGTAGGCCAATATGATAAAGTAATTAGCCTCCAATTAAAATAAATAAATTAATTTTTTAAAAAAAGAATACTGGAGTAGGTTGCCGTTTCCTTCTCCAAGGCATCTTCCTAACCCAGGGGTCAAACCCAGGTCTCCTGCATTGGCAGGCAGATTCTTTACCACTCGTGCCACTTGGGAAGCCTGAAGTAGTTCTCAGCTGCACATTGGAATCACCTGGAGAGTTTTAGATAAGTAGGGATGACTGGGTCCCCACTCCAGAGATTCTGAGTTAATGTTCTGGCATCAGGATTATTAAAAGCTCCCCAGGTGATTCTCATATGCAGGCCAGATGATGAACCACTGCTCTAAAACACTGGTTTTTAACCAGAACTACCTGGAAGCTTTTTAATTTAAGCATAATTGCTGGGCCTTTCCTTCTACAAACTGAATTAGAATCTCTAATAATTGATCCTAGGCGATCACAAAGTTAAAAGCTTCCTCAGGTGGGTAATTAACTTAGTCATAAAAATTTTTCTTTCAATTTTTATAATGAGCGTTTCAAACACAGATAAATTAAAAGAATGGTACAATAAATACCTGTATACCAACCATCTACATTCAGCCATTGTTAATATTCTACCACATTTGCTTTGTCTGTGTGTGTTTCCCTGAACCATTAGAAAGTAATAAGTAAATTCCAGCGTAAACAAGCTAGTTAACTACATGAAATAACCCTCCACGCACAGGGCCTAGAACCAAGGACATACATTGTAAATGTTTGTGGTTCAGGTGAATTCTGTGCTGTGCTGAATCGCTCAGTCGTGTCTGACTCTTTGCAACCCCATGGACGTAGCCCGCCAGGCTCCTCTGTCCATAGGGATCATCCAGGCAAGAATACTGGAGTGGGTTGCCATGCCCTCCTCCAGGGGATCTTCCCAACCCAGGGATCGAACTCTGGTCTCCCACATTGCTGTCTGAGCTACCAGGAAAGCCCAAAACTCCTGGAGTGGGTAGCCTATCCCTTCTCCAGGGGAATTTCCTGACCCGGGAATTGAACCAGGGTCTCCTGCATTGTAGACAGAATCTTTACCAGCTGAGCTACCTGGGAAGCCCTTCAAATGAATAACTGAATTTAGAGATAAAGAAATCTGAGAATTTGTATTTGATTTCTTCACATACTGTTACCCTTGCACATTGATATTACTAGATGGAATGAATCAAGCTGCTGCCTTTTCTTGGAAATCTGTTCCTTTTACCACCTTTTACCCCTGTAAATTGTATGTGTGTGTGTTAGTTGCTCAGTTGTATCTGACTCTTTGAAACCCCATGGACTGTAGCCTGCCAGGCTCCTCTATCCATGGAATTCTCCCAGCAAGAATACTGGGATGGGTAGCCATTCCTTTCTCCAATAAGTTGTATAATCACTAGTAAAATTATTTCTCCAGTACTGTTGTTATTAACAGCAGTTCTCATGCTCTGCCTAGACATCCTTTAAGTGGCACTCCATACTTCCTGTCTCCCTTACCTCCTGAGTCTGACCCACTTTAGTCTATTAGGGTTGCCCATTTCTCCAAGCTGTTCTCTCCTTTTCTGATAACTAGACAGATAAACCAGACATCAGAGGCCATAGAGCCTAGGAGAAAGCCTTTCATTCCCTTTGAACAAAGGTGAGACCTGATGGATGAATCCAATAAAGGTAAAGAGGTAGAAGCAGATTGAAGAAAGGCTCTACTCTCAATGTAATTTAACAACAGATCATCAGTTCTCAGGCAGTTGAAGACTCAGAGCCAAGGAGATGTCAGGCAGTACATGAGAAGGGGAAGAGTCGCTCTTACTGCCCTCACAGCCTTTCCTGGGGTTGATCAAGTCTTGTTTCCTAGCAGAGAACTGCAGAAATCTTATGTGGTCATCCTCAAAATCACCAGGACCTGAGTTTTGGCTCAGAACTGGACTACAGTACGATACAGGTGTGCCAGGACAGACTCCCAACAGTGGAGAATAACCACCATAACAAAACTGCTGACGATTCTTCCATCTCTGGAGAAACAAGCTCTTAAACTATCCCCTTCTCACCAGAAACAAAAGTCTCTGAAAGGAGTATCCATTTTAAAACTGGAACCAAGGATGACTGGTTTGCATTATGATTGTGGCAATTTACACATAAAGTATTCTCCACCAGACTATAAATTCCTTGAGAGCAGAGACGGTCTCTCACTCTTACATTCCCATTGCCTGCCAGAGTCTTAACACAGAGTACTCTGGTTGACATTTATTCATTCAATAAATGTCTTCTGAGATTCTCAGTAAGTACTTTTAAATTTATTAAGTGCAAGTATTTTTTTTCTGATTGCTATCTTATATTGAAACAATGATTTTTAAATATTTCCATGAAAAATTTCTAATAGTGACTATTTGTTTATAATAGGCATTGAAAGTACGGCAAGCAGATATCACCAGAGAGACTGTTCAAAAAAGTGTCTGTGTTCTAAGCAAGCTGGTAAGTGACTAAATAACCTGTTAATATCAAACACTCATGGCAGCTTTTTATTTGAGAATAAAGCATTATTGGAATGAGGAGAGGGACTTCCCTGGCCGTTCAGTGGTAAAGACGCTGTGCTTCCACTGCAGGGGGTTTGGTCCCTGGTCTGCAAACTAGATCCCATAGGCCACAACTATGACCCGGCACAGCTAAATAGAGAAATATTTTTAAAAATAATTTAATAATATGGACCTTACTAATAGGATCTGAAGGATCAGCGTATTTCTTCCCAGATAGTAATTTTAAACATAGGGCAAGAATAGTCTCCTAGAAAAGAAATGATTATAAAAGATTTTAATATCAGAAAATTGGTAGATTGCTAATCCGATTCCTGTACACAGTTTCTCGAAGGGTAGCCCGAAAAAATATATATCAGTGAATTTTTTTTATATACTGGACCAGATGACCAATGTATAGGAGTGCTGAATGTTGGACGAATACACCATTTTGAAAGGCTTCCTGAACAATCATTCTTCAAAGAACAATAATAATGGTGCCATTTATCAAGTGCCTGTATGTCAGATATTCTATAGCAGGCACTTTTTAGATAGCCTTGTCATTTTAAACCTCATAAGAAGAGAGATCTAAGTATTTACTGTTCTTGTTTCACAAATAAAGTTACATCTCAGACAAAAAATGTCTCTCAGAGACATGTAACTGCTAACGATAAAATTGCAGTGAAAATCCAGTTTTATTGGACAGATAAAACAGGCAGGGAGATGGAGAGAGCTGGCTCACACAGAAATATCTGATGGTTCATACTGCCTTTTAGCCTATGTTTAAAAATATGTTTGGTGCTGCTACTGCTGCTGCTGGTAAGTCACTTCAGTCGTGTCCGACTCTGTGTGACCCCATAGACGGCAGCCCACCAGGCTCCCCTGTCCCTGGGATTCTCCAGGCAAGAACACTGGAGTGGGTTTAGATAGTAATAATGCTATATTAACCAGGATTTTTGTTGTTGCCTGCCAGAGTCTAGCACAGAGTGCTCTGGTTGATGTTTATTCATTCAATAAATATCTTCTGAGATTCTTAATCAGTACTTTAATTTATTAAGTGCAAGATATATTTTTTTTTCTGATTGCTATCTTACATTGAAACATAATGATTTTTATTGACTTTTGTTGTTGTTTTAGCCGCTAAGTTGTACAGCCTCAGGGACTGTAGCCTGCCAAGCTCCTCTGTCCATGGGATTTTCCAGGCAAGAATACTGGAGTGGGTTGCCATGTCCTCCGACAAGGATTAAACCCACATCTCCTGCATTGGCAGGCGGGTTCTTTACCACTGAGCCACCAGGAAAGCTCATTAACTGGGATACTGGGGGATAAAACTATTAACTTGTTTTAACTAGTTAGAGAATATATGCAGCATTAGTTTCTGCATCCTGAAAAGGACATAGAAACCAGAAAACATCTAGAAAAGAACATTTTATTGTTGTTCAGTCGCTAGATCGTGTCCGATTCTTTGCGACCCCATGGACTGCAGCACATCAGGCCTCCCTGTCCTTCACTATCTCCTGGAGTTTGCCCAAATTCATTGAGTCAGAGATGCCATCCAACCATCTCATCCCCTGCCGCCCTCTTCTCCTTTTGCCTTCAATCTTTCCCAGCATAAGAAAAGAACATAAAAGGATGGAAATGGTAGGAAGAGGGTTTTAAATAGGTAAGAATTAAGGAGTAACTTTGTTTTCAGATACACAAAAGAATATTATATAGAATATAATAAAGGACACAGACTAGTAGTTTTTTTTAGATTTTAAGCCCCTACTGAAGGCCAAAAAAGGCAAAATGAACTTAATCATGAGTGTTCAACTAGATATAAGAACTGAGTGCTGCAAGGATGATTAAATGTAACCACAGCCTAGCAGAACAGTGTGCAGAATTACGATGTTTTAAATTGTATGATACTAATGGCTAACATATAAGTGCTTTCTATAGCCACATAGTCTAGTAAGTGCTTTTCAATGTGAAAGTGTTAGTCAGTCACTCGTGTCCAGCTCTGTGTGACCCCTTGGACTGTAGCCTACCAGGCTCCTCTCTCCATGGGATTATCCTTCCATATACCTGTGTTTACATTAGGCAGCAGATGTGGAAAGGTTAAGTGCCCAGAGTTATGTGACTGAGTGACCAGAGCAACACGCCGGAGGTCTGTGCCCACAGTCTCAACCCAGTGCTCTGAGTGGTGGTTACTTTGTACCTGCACCCCAGGAACTAGAACACATGACTTAACAACATTCAACTGTGAATGCTACTCCTACTGCTGCTAAGTTGCATCAGTTGTGTCCGACTCTGTGCAACCCCATAGATGGCAGCCCAACAGGCTCCTCTGTCCCTGGGATTCTCCAGGCAATAATAAGATACTAACTTTGTCAGTAACTTTTTCCTTTCTGGTCTTTTCAAGTTAAAAAATTGTGGGGTGTTTGTTTTGTTTTTACTATTATCAAACTAATGGTAATCTCTCTTTTTCTTTAAGCCTCTCTATGGCTTACTCCAAGCAAAACTTCAACTCATTACACATGCATATTTTGAAGAGAAGGATTTTTCACAAATTTCCATTCTAAAGGTAACTTTTTATCCTCCATGGATGTGTCTGAAGACAGATTCATGAATCAAGTAGATCTTTAATATTGTGAGAGATGATTTATTAACTTAAGAAAGACATTCTTCTTTGAAAATAACATTGAAGGGCCAAAGATCTGCCCAAAATGTACAATTTCTACTTAGTAAATTTAACAAAACTATCTTTTATTAGGAAATGATGACTACAGTTGATTATAACAAATATTTCTGTTAGTGGATAATAGCCCTTTTGCTATGGCATTGCTTCTCTACAATTGTTATCTCATTAATACCCTGCACCGTATGTTTATATATCAGGCTTCTGGATCCTAACTCCCATATCAAAAAGCACAGAAAAACTACATGACTATTTTACTGAAGAATAATGTTTTTCTCAAGGCTGCCATTATTGTATACAGCATGGATCTCCCCTGGATTCTAGTGAGAGAGAGACAGTTATTTAGCAAGGACACAGAGGGAATTTATCCTAGGATCCATACCACCATGGGAATGGATCAAGCTCTAAAATATAGAGGTACAGAAAGAAGGAGTGCTGGAAACTGGCAGAGTTTCAAAGAGACAAAACTGCTTCAAAGAACCAGTTTTCTCCTGGTCATTCTATTTCTGATTCAGTGTCTAAACTGATGGTAAAGTGTTCTAAACTGAATCTTATTTTATAGGAGCTCTATGAACATATGAATAGTTCCCTGGGAGGAACTTCGTTAGAAGGATCCCAGGTATATCTTGGTAAGTCACTTTTTCTACAAGTCAGAAGAAATGCCCTCTTTTCTTTTTGTTTGGCATGTTGGTTGCATGTAAAACTTCATGATCAGAGTTACATTTCTATATGGTATCTAAATTCTCCAACCAAAATTTAGAAGCATTATTGTATAAAGCATATTTCAGCTTTTCAGAATAATAATGGAAGTTTTTTCTTTTCCTTACGTTAATGCTGATCAGGTCAGTTCCTTGTCATAACACAGAGGGAGAGCGAGGGAGAGAGAGATCTGCTTATTAGTGTCTTTCTGTTCCAAGATTTTTCAAGTGGGAGTTTTATGCTATTTTCACAACCAAGAACATCCATTGGTGTGTCAGGCACTCAGTAAAAGTCATTTTCATAATTATTTTTTAAAAAGAATCATGATCACATCTTGATCACATAGTGATTTGTGCTCACTCACTTCGAATTTTAGCATAAAGTAGCCAAACTGTGCTAGGTTCACTTTTGCAGTCTTATGTGTAATGTGAACTGGTTATAAAACTCGTTTTCGGAGGATATATTTTTCTCTGAATAAATTTATCTTGTCTTACGACAGGCGATAAGAGAAGCCTGTGATTCAGAAATAATACCTATGGGGTATAGTGCCCAAAAACCTTGTTTAAATGATTGACTGCTACTGTGAAGTAAAGCCTCATGATTTCTAAACTTGTGTAATTTGTAAGATGGCTTTAGAATGGGGAGAAGGTGTGAGAGTTGCACAGCCACAACATGAGCCTCTAGACACAAATAACTGTTTACATTTAGATTAGAATTAATAGAAGTTAAATAAAATTTAAAAATCAGTTTGTCAGTTGCTGTATTTCAAGTACTCAGTGGCCACTTACGTCTACTCTATTGAACAATGTAGATTTAGAATATTTCCATTATTTCAGGACGTTCTGTCCGACAGTGTTGAAGTTCTGTTTGTATGTGTACATAATCAGATATTACATAAATATTTAAATTTTGCATAGCCCTACTTTTACCTAACTTTTTGGAGGAGATTAAAACTTCCTTTGACAAAAACAGTAGGTTATAGTCACAGATTAGCTTTTCTTTTCTTTTTTTAACATTATAGGTTTATCTCCTCGGGATCTTGTGCTTCATTTTCGACACAAGGTATGATACCTTATTTAAATTTATGATGTACTCAAATTATGTTCATTTAACTAGGCAGATTTCATGAGCTGCATGGTCTAATGCAGATTATGGCATAACCATGTTTTAATTTTTCTGAGACAGCTGTCATAATGATAGAAAGTTAAAAGTGTTGGTAGTGCTTATATAATAGAAATTTCTAAAAGTACACGGTGTCTGTTTATTTCAGTGCAGGATAGGATACTTTTTTATACAGTTGTTGATATTTTGGATATTATGAAATTAGAGTGGAAAGAAACATGTTTTATTTTATTCTATTCTTCTTCACTATGGTTTATTACAGGATGTTGAGAATAGTTCCCTATGCTATATAGTAGGATCTTGTTTATCCATTCTGTACGTAATAGTTTGCATCCACCAATCTCAAACTCCCAATCACTCCTCACAACCCCCGCCACACACACTTGGCAACCACAAATCTGTTCTGTAAGCCTGTGAGTCGATTTCATGGATAAGTTTATTTGCATTGTATTTTAGATTCCACATGTAAGTGATATCCTATGGCATTTGTCTTCTCCCTCTGACTGACTTCATTTAGTATGATAATCTCCAGGTCCATCCGTATTGCTCCAAATGGCATTGTTTCTTATGCCTGAGTAGTAGTCCATTGTGTGTATATGTGTGTGTGTGTGTGTGTGTGTGTGTATACAACATGTGAAAGAAATATGTTTTAACTAATCTTGTAGACTATTTTGTATGCTGCCCTGAGAGTGAAACATTTTCCAGCAAAATATCTATACTTAACATCTTTTGACTGGGGCATACACGCATTGATTGTTCCCTTAACACATATAGTGAGTGTCTGCTCTGTGAGTGCCCTGGACAAACAGAAGTAAATGAAAAGTACCTTCCCTTTAACGGGCTTGCAGATATTTCAAGCAAAAAATGGCACAACTTCCTCCCAAAAGTCCAATTTGATAGTGATTTATGGGGTTGCACAGAGTTGGACACGACTGAAGCGACTTAGCAGCAGCAGCAGCAGCATCACATTTTTTAGAGAACTCAGATACTCAATTTCTCAGTATAAGTTCATGATTTTCAATTATTTTTAAAGCACTAGAATTATTTAATATTATTGACTCTATGTTACATGGTTATGTTTGAGGAAGGACAAAGGCAAATGAATAATAGGCTTGGATTTCTTATTTTAATACAATATTATTTTTCTTTCTTCAGGTTCTAATCCTATTTAAACTAATTCTTCTTGAAAAAAAGGTGAGATTTGAATGGATGGAATATTTAACATTTATTGACATTTCTTAAAATAAAACTAAAGTATAAATTAAGACTTTTTTGGCTATCAAATTGTGGTGAGCTTAAAGTACGTATTCTTTTTTACTACTATAGAAGTGTGAATTCGTGCAGTGTTTTCTGGGGGCAGTTTGATAGTATTCAGTTATCAAGGTGGTTTTGACTATATAGGTAATAGAGAACTCTATGTATGTATGCATATGTGGCCGTGCTGCATTGGCATGCGGAATCTTAGTTACCTGACCAGGAATGGAACCTGCACCCTCTGCAGTAGGAGTCCAGAGTCTTCCCCTGGACCACTAGGGAAGTCCCCAAAACTCAGTCTAAATTGACTTAAAAAATGTATTGGCTTGCTTCAGACTTGAGAGTATGTTGACTGAATGGTTTGATAATATAATTAATTACCTAGATTTTTTTCATCTCCTTGCTCTACAGTCCACAGTGCTAGCTTTATCTTGAGCCTGATTTCCCTTGTAGTATAGGATTACTGCCAACAGTAGTTGAGCTATATGCTGCCTCAGCTATATGCTAGTGGCAGAGATAATATCTTTTCCCTAATTTAATGAGAATTCTTCCCTTCAATTCATTTGGGCCATATGCCTACTCAGAACTAATAATTGTTGCTAAAGAAATGCCTGTATTGATTGGCTTAAGTCTGGGTTCCAGATGCACTCTCTGGTACAAAGGGATGGGATTACCATGATTTTAGATAAAAAATTATAAGGGATTTTAGACCAAGGTCTGCACACTTAAGCCCAAGGGCCAAATCTGGCCCACCAGCTATTGTTGTAAATGAAGTTTTCTTGGAACACAGTTTCAGCCATTCTTCAACTTATTGTTTATGGCTGCCTTTCCACTACAGTGGGAGAGTTAAGTAGTTGGAACAGAGACCAAATGGCCCACAAATGAAAAATGCTTACTCTCTCACCTTCTATAGAAAGTTTGCTGACCTCTGGTTTAGACTAGTCAGGAGCCATCCCTGGATCTGTGGTCACTATTACTGTGCTCAGTAGAGATGGAATGGATGTTGGAAGGTCAGTCATTCACAATGTCCAGTATAATTCATTATCATAAAAATGTTTATCCATTTGGCCCAGTAATTGTCCTCTTAAGAGATTTATTTTCCAGAATTTATCTGAGTTGACACAGAGCTCCAAGAGATTCTTTCACAGAATCATTTTTAATAATAAATTATCAATGGATAACTTAAGTTTTGATTTATCTTGTATATAATTCCAAACAACAAAAAAGATTCTGAGTGGTTTTATTATTGGAAAGATGTTTCATAGCATGTTAAGTGAAAAATGGTGATCCAACTACATATCAAGCCCAGGATTCTGATTTTATAAATAAATGTATTTATTCATTTAAATGAGATTGGAAGGAAAGACAGCAACAGTTTGGTGACCATGCATATTTTTTAACAAGGAAATACTTCTCTTTATTCTGGTTTTCTGAATGAATATGTATTCTTTCTTCAAACAGGAAAGTAAATTTAAAAAAAAGAATGAAGCATGTACTAGTGCAATATTTCAACCTTTAAAAAAAGCTCTTAGTTGTAAAATACATGTAACATATAATTAACCATCTTAACCATTTTCAAGTGTGCAGTTTCATAGCATTAAGTGTGTTCACGTTGTTGTGGTATTACCATCTGTCCTCAGAACTCTCTTCATTGTGCAAAACCGAAACTCTACCCATTAAACAATAACTCCACTTTCACCCCTTCTCCCACCACTGGCAACCACCCTTGTACTTTCTGTCTCTATAAACTGGACTATTCTAGGTTTCTCACGAGTGAAATCATACGTGTTTGGCTTATTTCATTTAGCACAGTGTCCTCAAGGTTCATCCATGTACAACAGATGTCAGAATTTCCTTCCTTTTTAAGGATGAATAATATTCCATTGCATGTACATAGAGCATTTTTTTATCCCTTCATTCATTGATGGACACTTGGGTTGCTTCCGCCTTTTGGCTCTCATGAATAATACTGCTGTGAACATGGGTCTGTGTAAATGTCTTCAAGGCCTTGGTTTCAGTGTTTTGGAGTGTATACCTAGAAGTGGCATCTCTGAATCACATGGTAGTTCTGTTTTTAATGTTTTGAGGAACTGATGTGTTTTCCATAGTGGCCGCACCATTTTACATTCCTACCAACAGTGCACAAGGGTTCCAATTTTTCCACATTCTATCCAGCATTTGTTATTTGCTTGTTTTTTGATCGTAGCCATCCTAATAGGTGTGAGGTAGTATCTCCTGGTTTTGATTCGCATTTTCCTAATAATTAGTTATGTGAGCACCTTTTCATGTTTTTGTTGGCCACTTGTATATCTTCCTTGGAGAAATGTCTTCCCTAATCCTATACCCATTTTTAATCAGATTTGGTTTTTTGTTGTTTAGTTGTAAGTTTCAAATTTTTATTGCAACTTATAATTGTAAAAAAATGTTTTTCAATGCAGCACACATGGTTACATATATCTGAAAAAAAATTTTTGCAAAATAATACTTAGTCTAGCCACATTTATGATCAAGTAGACTTTATTTAACATGGCAAATCATAGGTATACCCTTTTTATATTCACTTGGTAAAGACATCCTTTAATGCAAGTCTTGGTTTCTCTGTATTTGCACACTACTCCTTAAATCATCAATGTGTAAGGAGAGCACAGGTGATTGTGGGCACCATGCTTTATTAGATATGACTTCGTGCTACTAAATGATTTAATTGTTAAAACAAAGAAAAAAACTCACCTCAGCAACTATATGCTTGTTTTTTCATCTCATTTAATTATCACTAGTGTTAGTTGTAGTTGTGTATCTAACTGAACCCTATCCCTCAATTTTTATTCTGAAAACCCTACAAGAAAGTTGATGGAATAATTTTATAATGGACACTTTACATCCTTCATCTGTTGTAGCATTTTGCCACTTCTGCATTACATTGTTTTATATACATTCATTCTTCCCCCTGAATCATAATAATTTTCAACTAATTTGTAGAACCACGGTACTTCATCCCTAAACATTTTCAGATATATTTCTTAAGAATAAAGGTATATTCCTGGGGCTTCCCTGGTGGCTCAGTGGTAAAGAATCGACCTGCCAATGTAGAAAACATGGGTTCAATCCCTGATCCAGGAATATCCCACATGCTGTGGGACAGCTAAGCCTGTGAGCCCTAGAGCCCATGCTCCACAAGAGATGCCGCCACAATGAGAAGCTGTCACACCACACGTGGAGAGTAGCTCCTGCTGCTGCTCAGTCACTTCAGTTGTGTCCGACTCTGTACGACCCCATGGACTGCAGCCCACCAGGCTCCTCCATCCATGGGATTTTCCAGGCAAGAGTACTGGAGTGGGGTGCTATCACCTTCTCTGAGCTCCAGCTCTCTCTGCAACTAAAGAAAAAGCCCACACAACAATGAAGACCCAGCACAGCCAAAAGTAAATAAATAAAACCTTTTAAAAAAGAATAGGGTATATTCCTACATAACAAAAGTATTTTCCTATTCAAGAAATTTAACACTGAGATAATAAATGATATCTAATGTACAGTGCCTTTTCAGATTTCCCTAGGTATCATAATAATGTGCTATAAACTGTTTGCTTTTCTTAATCTGGGGACCATGGATCATGTATTGCATTGTTAGCTCTCTTTAATCTCAAACAGTTCTACCACCTCGCTTCTTGTTTTGTTTCTCTGTTTTTATAAAATAGAATTTTTTTAATAATCCAGATTAGTTGCATTTTTATATTAGATTTGTATGATTATTTTCCTTTTTCTCATTTCAGATTAAACTTTTTTGGCAAGAATATTGTATAGGTAGTGATGTGTCCTCCTGGGGCATCATAACTGGAGGCCCATAACTGCTTGTTCTCTTATTGGTGATATGAAGTTTGATCATTTGACTAAGGTGGTGATCGCCAGGTTTCTTCATATTAGTACTTGTTATTTTCCTTTGCAATTAATAGGTGAACTGTGGGATGATAAATTTGAAGCTAATATGAATAAATATCCTGTTGCCCAAGAGCCTTGCACAAAAGTTTCAGCATCCGTTGGTAATTTTTACTTGAACCATGGTTTTCTGATTCTGTCATAAATTCTGTATTTATTAGCTGTTATACTTCCATAAAGAAGAGTTTTCTTCTCTCCCTTCTTTGCTTTTTTCTTTTTTAAAAAGTGTCATTGTGGACTTGTGGATTTTCTAATTTAATTTTGATTGACTCCATTTCAGGTTCTCTTTTATATTTCTCCAGTGAATAAATTGGTGGGTGCCCTGATGACTGTGTTATCCCTTTTTCCAGGTAAGAGGGTAGCAGTTTCCATTCTCTTACTTATTCTGGACCTTTGAATGATAAAAATTTTCAAGGACAAAGTGGTTAGGGTCACCGTCTATTTTAATAGGATATTTTTACTTTGACAATAGATTTTTCTTTTGTCTGAGATTTTCTTTTTTTCAATTAAAATTTGAGTAAGCATAGCTCTTTAAAAATGTTTATAGGAGTTCCACTATTTAAAGCAGAACACACAGCTCTTATCTTCTGATATCTTTTTCTAAGCCAAACTATTCTCCAATATTGTATGTTTTAGGCATGATTGAACATGGACTCAGTGACAGTTCTCAGTATAGACCCCGAAAAAGTATGTCTGAAGATGCTGGGCTTCAGGAAAGTAATCCCCCTGCAGATGAATTTGTTTCTGTGCCTGCTTCTGACATTTCAAATACCAACTTGGGAACTGTCAAGAAAATCCTGGGAAACCATGGAGGAGATGCAGCCATCAAAACTGAAGAACCTTTGTTCCAGGTAGAAGATGATAGCAGTGAACAAGAAGCCAGTGATAGCAATCAATATCTGAAACCTCCTTCTCGCCCATCTCCAGAGTCTTCAGAAAGTGACTGGGAGACCTTGGATCCTACTGTCTTAGAGGACTCCTCCTTGAAAGAACGAGAACAGGTGGGGTCAGAACAGACAAACTCATTTCCAAAGGACTCTTTGGATAGTCCTCCGATTACTGTTCAACCTCAAGCTAATACCGGCCAGGTGGTCCTAATACCAGGGCTGATTTCTGGCTTGGAGGAGGACCAGTATGGCATGCCCCTGGCCATCTTCACAAAGGTAAGAGTTAACGTCCTTCATTAATGCCCATAAGGATAGCACAAAATCCTTTCAGAATTTAACTTTCAGTGTTGAACACATTTAAGTGTGCAAATTCTCATTGAAAAGTGTAAAATAACATAGCAGATGTGTAGTATTATGACACCTGTGACCATGATGTAAGACTGCAGGGGATTTTGATTAGAGTTTGGAAACTGAGGTCAGCAATCACTGTGTTTGGTGTGTTTTTCATTAGTCAGGTTTACCTTCAGGGGAAAAAAAACAAGACAGCCTTGATTACATTTAATGAATCTATATTAAAATACCATAATTCCAAAAGCTTCAATTTTATAAGAAAGAATAAAAAGCTTAGATGGCTAACTTAAATATTAGTACCCTTCATAGATATAATACACTGTTTTGGTTAACTTGCCTTAAAAATTAATCTTTAATCTTTTTATGGAAAAACATACAAAACGTATTTCTAATTTTTTTAAATAATTTAAACACACCATAGTAAAACAAATTGCATCTTTGATTTAGTATCTTATTTCTAGGATATCATTTCTTTATGTCAGTAATACTATATTAGGATTCTGGAAGCTACATTTGAGGTTTGTTTTTTTTTTTTTTAATCCTAACAGGAGAAGCTACTTTATTCTCATTCATGAATTATTTTTTGTAATGAAGAAGATGAAAAGTCCCATTTCATTTTTCAGTCAAAGAAGTATTTATTACCTTCCTACGTGCCAGGCCCTATACTAGGTTCTAAATTCTTGTATCCATGGCTTTTCAGTTTAACCATGAAAGACAGATACATCTGTCCAGTAACTAGAACAAAATTTATGTTTTTCTCTAAATACCTTCCTTTATGCTGGAAGTAAAACTTTATATGGAAAAGAAAATGGATAGCATTGACTTGACATCAGTTCTTCTCCACTATGTGGTAAATTCTTTCTGGGTTTATCTAGTTTTACAAATAAGTACTTGCCCCAAGTCAGTATTGCTGAATAGTTAGCAGAAAATGCTGTCTTTGTTCATTTTGTGGTCTGTTAGGGGATGTTGAAATTATCTTAATCGGTTTCTTGATTGAACTAATGCATATTTGCTTAAAACTGGAGTTTAGGAGCCTGGGGAGAAAACTCTGGGCCCTCAGACTACTAAGTATACTCAACAGCCACAAATTGTGGGTTTTCTGAACTCACATGTGGGTGTCATGACTGCCTATACTTTTTGGAGCCCTTACTTTTGCAACTTAACCCACCCACTCTAATTTTTATCATTGTGGAGATACCAGGAGGGAGATTAACTGGGGTGGGGGATTTTGGTTTTGTCTGCGAGGTCGCTGAACTAAACAAAGCAATGTTAATGTGTTGTATGTGCTGTTAATAAACTGTTTGACAGAATATTCTCTTTGTACACCAGTACTGAATATATGATGGGCTTACCACCATCATTATGGTAAATTAAACATTTTCCTTTTAGGTTTTCTGTTTTATTATGTAATGACTCAAATCTAACTTGTTTAATCACAGTTTCAAATACAATTGCTGATTCTTTGATGTCAGCAGCTTTGGAATATGAAATATACTTAAAAATGAGTTGCCTTTCGGCTTTTCTTCTTTCCTTCTCTTGAAGATCTTAAAAATACTTGTAGAGAAGACCTGGATTAGCAAAACATCCTGAAAAGTCATTTCAAATATAGCCAGAGAGAAACTTGGATGCCCACACAGTATTGCTGAAGTAAGATAGCAAGCTTTGAAGAGAATAATGAGTTGACTGGTCCCCTGACTGTGTTCACATATGAAAGTTATGCTTGGAGAGATTCCAAAGCTCCGAATTTCCAGTCTTCTCTCTGGGGCTTGAAACTGATGGTGCATTTCTTCTCAGTCTTAGAGATGAGGCTTATTACATAAACACTATAGGTACCAGACCCGAAAATATGCTTGAACTTTTCCTGAGAGCTGAATTAGGGATGTGAGGAAGAAACTAGGTTGCTGAGGGAGAGGAGATGGGACTGGTGGCAACTTTAGGACAGGATTCCGCGGGATGAGGGGAGGGCAATGAGGGAACCAAAGGAGAAAGATGAAAATTTAGGAAATGTACCCAGGTATTCATAGATATCTATGGTGATTTTAGGTATTCACTAAAAAAAAATTTTTTCAAAGTGAAAGTTTTAACTTTTAAAAAAAGGTGAACACCTACTTCTTAGTTTTTTAAATTACATGTATCTGGTACTTTTAAAAATTTAGTAATAATTGCCTCCACCAGAAGATCACTTAATTTAGAATTCTGTTGTTTCAGTCTGTAACTGTTTTAGTAAAGCAATAAACTTATGAAAGAATTAATAGTAAATGTAGTTGGAAAACAAAATTTTTTCTGCTTCATGTTTAAACTTCTTTAAATATTGCTTCTGAGTTTATATTTGGTTTGCTTGCTTACAGTTGTGTCATATTCAAATTTAGGGAACCTATAAATAACTTGACGACTAGCTAAAAAGTAATAGATGCATGTTTTTGAGTTTTATTTATTTAAGTGGCACCACAATTTTTCCCCCTCCTCTCTCAACATGATTTTTAGTTTCATCATAATTTTGCATGAAGTTGTGTTTTATTATTCCTCTGTAGTTTTCTGGTTTTGGCTATTCTGCAATATATAAATTCTGTGGATGGATATCTACATTGTTTCTAGTTTCTGGTTACTACAAATAACGCTTCTGTTAAATTCTTATTCAGTAATCTTGGCTGTATACGTGCAAGCATTTCTTTAGGAGTCAGTGCTTAGAAGTGGGAATACTGGATTATAAGGAATGGGTAGATTAGCTTTACTAGAATAATTCCAAACTGTTTTCTAAAGTGGTTGTGACAGTTTCTATTCCCACAGCAGTGGATAAGAGTTCCCTTTGCTTCACATTCTCACCAACGGTTGTTATTGTCAAACCTCCTAATATTTAGCCAGTCTGATGGTATCTCGTGGCTCTTGTCTTTTTTTCAGTAGTCACTGTTGAGGCTGACCATCTTTTCATATTCTTGGTAACCTTTTGAATTTCCTTTTGTGTAGTAATTGTTTAAACCTTCTGGATTGTCTCCCTCATTGTCATGATTTGTGAGACTTCAGGCTTTGTAGTTTTGACTTCCACATTTTGGGTTTTGTCTACCTGGAATTCATTTTTGTGTATATTGAGGAAGGGCGTCTGTCTCTGTGCTTTGTTGCTGCTTCATCCATGTATCTGTCTATCCTTGGGTCAGTCACGCACTGTATTAATTACCATTATGTCGTGTCAGGCAGAGAAAAGGCTTCCCCTCTTGCTATTGTTCTTCAGGAGTTTCTTAGCCCTTTGCATTTCCACATCAATTTCAGGATCAACTTAAGTTCTTATACTTAAGATTTAGATAGGGGTTACCTTTAAGTGCTAGATAAAGTTTGGAGAGAACTGACACCCCTACAGTATGGAGGCTTGCGGTTCACAAACATGCTTATCATCTCAGACCTGAGAGATAAGAAAGTGGCAGTTGGTCCTGATGACATTGTAGCCCTTCCCAGGTCACAACGGAGAAGGCAGTATGCTTTTGAAGTGCTGTAACAGATCAGCTCACAACAGGTCTGCCAGATTTTCCAAGCTGAGGTGTGTTTTTTGATGCTATCTTTTTCTTCATTTTAGTCGTGGTCAAAAAACAAATATAAGATTTATCCACTCTATCATTTTTAAGTGCATAATTATGTGGTATTAAGTGTATTCTCATGGTTGTACTACAGATCTCTAGAACTTTCTCATCATGCAAAACTGAAAGTCTGTATTCTTTAAACCACAACTCCCCATTCTCCCCTCACCCAACCCTTGGCACCCATCACTGTTTCTATGAACTTAACTATTTTTAAATACTTACATAAGTAGAATCATAGAGCATTTATCTTTTTGTGACTGGCCTATTTCACTTAACACACTATCCTCAAGGTTCATCCATGTTGTAGCAAATGACAGAATTCCTGTCCTTCCTCAGGCTGAATCATATTCCATTGTATGTATATACCACATTTTCCTTATCCATTTATCCATCGATGGGCATTTGGGTTGCTTCTGCATTTTGGCTATTGTAAGTAGTGCTGCTGTGAACATAGGTGTGCAAATATCTCTTCAGTTTCTTTTTTTTTTTTTTTTGGCCATTATGTACCTCAGCCCGAATGTAGAAGTTAAAGCACCCTAGAAAAGTGGAAAGTGGTGGTGTGTTTGGGTGTAGAGGCTGCTGTATTTTAATGTACTCAGACTCTTGCTGCCACTGTACATTTTCCAGGCCATAGTACTGGAGTGGATTGCCGTTTCCTTCTCCAGGGGATCTTCCCGACTCAGGGATCGAACCCGGGTCTCCTGCATTGTAGGCAGACGCTTTACCGTCTAAGCCACCAGGGAAGCCATGCCTCTGTACGTTGGAGACCTTTAAATTTAGGCTTGATTGACCATTGGTAAAAGTGATGATGCTAAAATTTTAAGGTTATTTTGAACTACTATTTAAAATAACTTTATAAATCTGCAGTGCTTTTACATGGTTCAATATTAAGAAGGTTCCAGAGCATCTATAATAATAAAAAATCTCTCTCATTCCATTCCCTGCTACTCAGAGAATAGCAGGAAATTTATTCCCCTCTCTGTTGGTAACCAACCTTACCTAATCTATGTCCTTTTTTTTTTTTTTTTTTAAACAAAATATTCCCTGGAGATGAACTTCATCACTTAATGCAGGGTACTCCATCATATAGAAAAACATTTATTCATTGCCCTGCTGCTGCTGCTGCTAAGTCACTTCAGTCGTGTCCGACTCTGTGCAACCCCATAGACGGCAGCCCACCCGGCTCCCCCGTCCTTGGGATTCTCCAGGCAAGAACACTGGAGTGGGTTGCCATTTCCTTCTCCAGTGCATGAAAGTGAAAAGTGAAAGTGAAGTCGCTCAGTCGTGTCCGACTGTTAGCGACCCCATTGACTGCAGCCTACCAGGCTCCTCCGTCCATGGGATTTTCCAGGCAAGAGTACTGGAGTGGGTTGTCATTGCCTTCTCTGATTCATTGCCCTAGTCATGAATAGTTAGGTTTCCTGTCTTTTGCAATGATAAGTAATGCTGCAATAAGTAACTTTTTACAAATCTCACATATGAACAGGTGTATCTGTAGGATAAATTGTAAGAAGTAAAATCCTGGGTCAAAGAATATGGATATGTGTAATATTTTAAGGACTGTATTTCTTCATTTAAAAAAAAGAACTTTGAACTATTGACTTTTATAAAAAACTACATTCTTAGTTTTCATGCGACTTAGCCAAGAATTCCACTGTTGACAACAGACTTTTCTTCTTTAACAGAATCAGTTGTGAAATGCAATACTATGAGCAACTGAATCAATTTTTGTAAATATTGGTAGTTCTGAAAGTGCCCTTATCAAGGATTCTCAGTCCTGGCTGGGGAGGTAGGAGTATTCGGGGGAGTCCATATAAAGTTTTAAAGAGCATTCAGCATTGTAGTATTTATGTTCAGAAACAGGTAACAAAAAAAAAGAAACAGGTAACAAGTTTTTAATACGTAGCACACAAGGTAAAGTATGACCCATGAGTCTGCCAGCCGTTTGAGTGCTTTGGCATGAGCATGGGTCCTTTCCACCTTTAGTCACAAGAGGGCGTGGGTTGAGAAGCACTATAATATACTGAATATGTGTAAGGCATAGACATGGGTTTATTTTTGCTGCTTCTGCTATTTCGCATTTTATAGAGGGGAGGAAAACATTGTCAAGAAGGAGAATGAAACCAGTTTACCAGACATGTATTCCAACTTCTGGAAGTCTTCTCTCATGTCTTCTCCTAATAGCTGGCGGTATGGTACATCCTAGACATAGCGAAGGACATGAAGTAGCAGAAATAGTGTCTCCTTCCCTCAGAGAAATTCTTATGGTAGAAACAAGACATTATCTGGATAACTGTGGTTCAGTGTTTTGTTTTATTTTTTTAAAGATGATTAGGATAACAAATAAAGCTGTCATCGAACTTGATAGAAAACAAACTCAGGAGTTCAGCGAGTCCTCCCTCCTGGCTTTATACACAAATTATGCCACTTGTTGAGACCTATCTTGATTTAGAATTTTTCAGCAGAAATTCCATTTACTCCTTCAGTGCATCATTCCAGTGTTAGCATTCCTTTTTTCTCAGGATATAGGCTATTTTTTGTACACTTAACTCCCTGCTGTGGTTTGGCAGTTAAAATATAAATTTCAGGGCAATGGCATTTTCAAATGCAATTCAACTGGAAATTTTAAATACACAACTACTGCCATGGTCATTTTTGCTTTGAACATTTAGTAGCAAATATCTTGAAATACTGTATCATTTTAAATTATAGGACAGTAAAATAATTGCCATGCAATGCTTTGCTATTCTCACAAGAGTACTTTGGTGGTTATGTGCAAATGCCTGTGTTTTAAAATTTTACTGGAAGAAGGAACAGCTTTCTAATAAACGGCAGACTTTTAATGGGCTTAATATTAGTACTTCATTCCTAAATGAAAAAAAAAAAAAACCTAGCTTGATAGTTATAGTAGCTTTTAAGTTGAACTGAAAGCCAAGAGGTCACACAAGACAAACCTTCATGTTAGACCACCTTGCCAAGATTTGACCATTACTGGAGCAGGTTAGCAATTAACTGGCCTTAATACAGTCAGGACCTGTGGTTGTTATTATTGGTATATTATTGTGTTGATTCAAAGATCAGCTGTGTTAGGAATAGCATGAGGTTGTAGGAAGACTGGAACTTTCCTTTCCTACTATTAGCTGTCTAGGCTTGACGAGGGGCTTCTCTGGTGGTTCAGTTGGTAAAGAATCCACCTGTGATGCAGGAGACCCAGATTCCATCCCTGAGTGGGGGAAATCCCCTGGAAAAGCAAATGGCAACCCATTCTAGTATTCTAGCCTGGAAAATCCCATAGACAGAGGAGCCTTGTGGGCTACCATGGCCCAGTCCGTGGGGTCGCAAAGAGTTGGACACAACTTGGTGACGGAACCACCAAAACACCAGCTGTTATGAGAGACATGGCTGTTCCATTACTTTTCTAACATTTTCTACTCTTGTAATTCATAGGGATATCTGTGTTTGCCTTATATGGCATTGCAGCAGCATCATCTTCTCTCTGATGTCACCATTCGAGGATTTGTTGCTGGAGCTACTAACATCCTTTTTCGACAACAGAAACACCTCAGTGATGCCATTGTGGAAGTAAGTTGACATCTGAGTGCAGATACTTGACTGCTGGTCCCTGTTTTTCTTTTTTCTTTTTTTATTTTTGAAAAGCACTTAACATTTAATGAATTTCCCAGCATGTGGCTTCAAGCCACCAGGACACAAGCCCCACCTACACCCTTAATCTTCTCCTCAGCTCTTCTGCTGAAGAATTTGGCCTTCACGATGACAGGATGCTTTGGGAGCTTTCCTTTGCCCAGAACTTTGTAGTAACCTGATTGCACCACATCAATGATAGGAGCAGCTCCTGTCTTGTTCTTGGCAGCATTTACTTGTGTCTGCTCACTAACCAAGGTCCACAATTTATCAAGGTTGACAGTCGGGCAGAAACTCTGGTTCCTCTTTAAGTGGTAATGCCTCATACCAACTTTCCCAAAGTATCCTGGGTGGTATTTGTTGAAGTTGATCCTGTGATGATGCATGCCACCAGCATTACCTCAGCCTCCCGGGTGTTTCCGGTGTTTGCCGATGCGGCCGTGGCCGTGGCTCACGTGGCCCCTAAGTTTCCGGGTCTTCCTTAGTCTGGATGGCATGTCGGTGGCCTAGACGAAAGAGCCTGTTTTTCTTTTTTAAATGGAATTTGGGGCATAGTAACAACACTAATAGTGGTCATAATTGCTTCCTTTGCCAGGCATCCTAAGCACCTTAGGTATATGAACTTATCTAATTTTCATAACAACCTGTGAGATAGGCATTGTTACTGTTCGTATCACACCTGTGAAGCTAAGGAACAGAGGGGATCAGACAGCTGCTAAGTGGATGAGCCAGGATTCCTACCAAGGCAATCTAGTCTTACTTTGCTGCTGCTAAGTCACTTTTGTCGTGTCCGACTCTGTGCGACCCCATAGACGGCAGCCCACCAGGCTCCCCTATCCCTGGGATTCTCCAGGCAAGAACACTGGAGTGGGTTGCCATTTCCTTCTCCAATGCATGAAAGGGAAAAGGGAAAGTGAAGTTGCTCAGTCATGTCGGACTCTTCGCAACCCCATGGACTGCAGCCTACCAGGCTCCTCCGTCCATGGGATTCTCCAGGCAAGAGTACTGGAGTGGGGTGCCATTGCCTTCTCCGAGTCTTACTATAGTCTCACAATAAAAGTGTGTTTATCATTTAAATAGTTTAAATACCTCTACCTTGTTTAATATGCCCCAATATCAAGTGGAAGGAGCTAGAGATAAACATTTTATATCTTATTAATATAGAAGAAGTATAAATAATTTGTTAACTTTTACAATTAAAATAATTTTTATAAATGGGTGGAGGGGATTTCAGCCACCCTAAGGTTTCTGTAGTTCCTAACAGAAAGTACCAGAATGTGCTTCCTGGGGAAATGTTTATAATACAATAAATTAAAAATCTGGGATTCAAAGCTATATGGATCCCAATATTGAGGGAGAAAAATACATATATTATACCTTCCAAGACAGGAGGATATAGATGAAAGGACCACAGAGTTATCTTTTTTTTTTTTTTTCTAATTTTATTTTATTTTTAAACTTTACATAATTGTATACACAGAGTTTTCTTAAACATTATTGTTATATTCTAGTTGGTTGGCAAGCTGATGATTGTTTATTATTATACTTTAAAACTAACCTGTAAGTTACATATAGTTCTTTCTGTGTCAAGTATTATATAATAAATATACCCCAAAGTATCTGTGCGTGGTCAAAGCAAAAATTTTTAGTAATTGTATTTAATTAATTGTATTCATTTCTATTTGTATGATAAAGGTGATTTTTACTGTACATTTCTATATTTTCCAAAATATTTGTCAACATGAATCACTTTTATAATTCAAAATTAAGTATTTATGCATGTAAGAACAAGAAAATGAGCATTTTTTTTAAATAGTGAAAAATAAGAAACAGCTTCAGAATAAAAAACCTCTCTTTCTTAGGCTCATCTTTTGAGAATGCTATTATTCATATTTTTTATTTCCAACTCCGACTTCCCAGTAGTTAAAGTGTGGCATGGATGTCTGCATGAATGCCCAGACTCTGACTTGTACCTGGGTACCCTCTAGGTAGAAGAAGCTCTGATCCAGATCCATGATCCAGAACTTAGGAAGCTGCTCAATCCAACCACTGCAGACCTAAGGTTCGCAGATTACCTAGTGAGGCATGTGACTGAGAACCGGGACGACGTCTTCCTGGACGGCACGGGCTGGGAGGGAGGTGACGAGTGGATCCGAGCACAGTTTGCAGTCTATATTCATGCGCTGTTGGCCGCCACACTGCAGCTAGGTAAGGAGCTCACAGTCACTTTCTTATTTTGTAACTCTGGATGCTTTGAATTGCATAAGAAATAAAGTAATCAGAAAAATTACCTGTCACTCCACACATATAGAATTAACTACTCTTCACAGTTTGAAACTCTGGATGCTTTGAATTGCATAAGAAATAAAGTAATCAGAAAAATTACCTGTCACTCCACACATATAGAATTAACTACTCTTCACAGTTTGAGTAATTCATATCCTTCTAGACCTTTTTCTATGCATATGTTTTGGATTTTAGTTTTGTAGTGTTCATGGTAGTCCTCTTGCAAACATGGATCCCATTTTTCATGTTTTTTATAGCTTAGTTTTTCTTTATAATATAAACATGTATCAAGAGAGTAAATGCAGATCTTCATCACTTTTTACATGACTTAGTATTCCACCATATGGAAGGATATATCAGTAGTTGAGTGCTGTTTATAAACACTGCTTACATGTTTTTAAGATATATGAGGGATGGAAAAAAATTTAAAAAGTAGAAATCATTGCAGATCACATTCTGAATGATTAAACCTTCAAATTTATCCATTCTAACAGTACCCCTATTAAATGTTTAAAATGGATCAGGCAAACATAGAATCACTCCTGTGTTAAAATTCTCATTCCCCATAGAAACGAATATATTCAAGGAGAAAATGAAGCTCTGCAGTGAGCTTTCACACCTGGGATACCTGCCACCCTGCATATTAGCAAATCAGTAGATTTGGTAGTCGGAGAAGGCACTGGCACCCCACTCCAGTACTCTTGCCTGGAAAATCCCATGGACGGAGGAGTCTAGTAGGCTGCAGTCCGTGGGGTCGCCAAGAGTCGTATCACTTTCCCTTTTCCCTTTCATGCATTGGAGAAGGAAATGGCAACCCACTCCAGTGTTCTTGCCTGGAGAATCCCAGGGACGGGGGAGCCTGGTGGGCTGCCGTCTATGAGGTCTCACAGAGTCGGACACGACTGAAGTGACTTAGCAGCAGCAGCAGATTTGGTAGTGATGGTGGTAAGGCTGTTAAAAGTATATGGAGCTTCTGTTTTTCCTGCTTCTCAATGATATCTCCAACTGTTTCCAGGTTGCTTTTTTAAAAATTGTGAAATCCATATACAATTTACCGTCTTAACCATTTATAAGTGTATGATTCCACAGTGTTTAAATACCTTCGCGTTGTGGTGTCCGTAGATATTTAAATCAACCCCACTGCTGCCACCTCCTAGATTAGTTCTTCCAATAGTATTTGTAGAGTTTTAAATCCAGGCTTCAGGCATGTTCTTCATTCATTAAGAAATCTATGGAGTGACTCCTTATTTGTTAATGGGATTTTTTTTTTTAAGTGTCTGCCTCTTCTACAATTGTAGCAACTGAGATCCCCAAATTAAATCCTCTAACCCAGAATCACTCAGTTTGTCTATTAAGAAAACCCAAGTCTCCACCAGTCATGTATGTTCCTGAGTAATTAATTTACTTCTTAAAAATATTTTCCTGAGTACACAGTAGCTATGTATTTTCAGAGGGAACATTTAACATGTGTGGAGACCCACCCTTATTTTTTTTAGAGCACTTAACATCTACTAACTCATTTCATCGTCTCAGCAATCTTAGAGGTAGATACCATGTCATCCTCATTTTACAGATTTGAGAAAGTGAGGTACAGAGAGGTTAAATAACTTGCTCTTCCCCCTGGTAGGAGACTGAGCTGGACTTCAACCCAAGTAGTCTGGTTCACACCCAAGCTTTTAAAGGAAATTTAGCCCAGTGAGCTGATTGATGAATATGTTCTTAAAAGCACTTCCTTATGGTACATATAGAACCATGAATGTTCTTTTCTTCCTCTCCCAGCGACGAAAGTCATATGTTTCACCTTCAAAGCAAGCAACTTGGAATTAATATATGAAGCAATAGCCATTTGAATTAGTTCTCCAAACCTTTTCTGTTCTTCCAAGTAGAAGAAGCACTGTGGATTGAAGCTTCCTCTTGATAGTGATGAAGCCAAAAAGTTTTATGCATTAAATATATGAAAATCCCCTTATTAAGTATTTTGACCGTGAAATGCATGGAGGCTCAAGAATGAGTTTCACCAAATAGTAAGATAAAGAAAAAAGAATGGCTAAAAAGAACCAATTATTCTAATTTCCTTTCTTAGAAAATGGTATTTGTGAAAAGATTTTTTAAAATACCCTAATTGCCTACTCCATATATATATGTATGTCAGTATGTTTAACCCACTCTAGTCTGTAGTTTTTAATAAATAGTACTATGCCTCCTTACCTTGGTGAGGAGAACATGGAAATATTTTGGAGTTTTTAGGAACCTTAGAAAATATTTGGCTCAACCACCTTATTTTCTAGTAAGAAAAATGAAATCCCAGGTGATCAAGTGACTTAGCAAAAGCCACATAGCTTCTTACTAGGGTTCTGGAACTTGACCCAAGATTCCTGACATTTGGTAGGCTTTGTCCCCAAGAAAGCAGCAGGGGACAGGGAGGCTAAAGCCATTTCTTTACTGTTATTGGTTATTAATCTTTATAACCCTGACTGGCTACAGTCCAGCCCAACTTTCAAATATTTACTTGACAGATAATGAAAAGATCTTATCGGACTATGGGACGACCTTTGTTACAGCATGGAAGAACACTCACAACTACAGGGTCTGGAACAGCAACAAGCATCCAGCACTTGCAGAAATAAATCCGAAGTAAGCACATCCTCTACAGGGTGATAGAGGTGGTTGACTTATTAAGGGTTTCTGAATAAAGAAAATCATGTCTGAACTCTGATGATACTGTGAATATCTTCAAGAATCCCTTAAATAGATTTTTTAATAAAAAAGGCTCCTAAGTACAGGGAAGCAGCTGAAAACTGCTTCCCTATTCACACTTCTTACTCACAAAGCACAAGGCATTTTGGAAGCACTAACATTTCTCCCAGCTTCCAGTATAATTAGGAGACGAAAGTCCTAGCCTGTGGGGATGCTCGTATGTCATATCGATCTTTCCTCCCTTTCTCTGGATTTTTGCCTCAGCAGAATGGTCAAGTGAGATAGAAGCCTTGAGGGAAATAGCACTGGTTAAAACTGAGAGGTTATTGTAAAATATGAAGTGTGAACAACTAAAGTCAATATTTGAATTCCTAGATAATCAGTAAAATCTGGTGCCATTTCCATATCAGATTCTAAGATCCAACAAAATTTAATACCTGTCATAATATTGACTGTTGACTGGGCAAAGACTTTATTCCATGTAAAAGGCATTTAAATGTGCTAGAGAATTGGGCCATTAAGAAAAAAAATACCATGTGAATGGGAGAGTGGAGTCTAAGGAGATCAGTTGATATAATGTGTACATATTGGGAACTTCTAAATTAAAGGATTTTAATTTCTTTATGATATAAGTATACATTGAACTTTTGTTTTCATTTGTGTTTTTTTGGTGTATGTGTTTTTAAATTAATTTTTATTGGTGTATCATTGTATTTTAAACTTTACTTCTTCATGAAAATATGACAAAAATCAACTTAGTACTGATTACCATATTATTTAGGAACTTGGGTAAACTTGACTTGGGAATGTGCTTTAGTGGGGCTACACACACAAAACCCAGGGATTTATGTCATTGTAACTTGCAGAAGCATCTGCAAGGAAGCAGGGCTTGGGAGAACATGTCTGCTAAACTTATCCATCAAGAACCATGACTAGGTTCAGGACCAGTTTTGGTGAATTTTGTCCTCATACTGGGCTATGGCAGAAACCTAGATTGCCATTTGGATGTGGTAAAAACATAGAGAATTAAAAGGCAAAAACACTAATGGAATTAAATGAAAGGTCTAAGTTCAAAGTCTTCTCCCTCAGTAACCACAAGGTCTGTGTTCTAAAGAGTAATGAAGAGAAACGGATGTGAGCTTGTTTGCCCAGTGGCGCTGGTTGTAGTGGTGCTGGGGGAGTGGCCATTCACAGCTCTGTCTCCTCCCCTGGGGCTCTGTTAGCCTGGACAGATCTTTACTCAGCTGCTACATCTGCCGTAGTGCCTTTAACTTGAAGCAGCGCTACAGATTTTAATGCAGGTCCTTATGAGGATTAGCTGGCATGTGTTTTAAAGGATTGTGAAAACAGTGCTTTTAAAACTATGTAAATAACTGAGGTTATTTAGGTTGAGGAGAAAGAAAGCTGAAGCAAAAGACCAGAAAATTCAATTTGGAAATTATGCAGATATGATAGTCAGCAGATTTTCAGTATTTTCACCAAATTAAAAACAGAAATGATGATAGTCTTCAGCTGTCATCAGGGGATATAATTTAGAAATATTCAAAACTAAATGTAAGGTTTGAGATCTTTGAAACCCTTTCTTCCACTCCTAAAGATTAGAAAATTAAGTCCTCTCAATGCTTTCAACTGGTGATTCAGAAATCCAGATAAAAGAGAGGTTGTTATGTATGCCTAATGTGACCAGTAAATAAATTTGTTATCATTTGAAAAGCCATACTAGCATTTTTAAAATTTTAATTGGAAGCTAATTACTTTACAATATTGTGGTGGTTTTTGCCATACATTCACGTGAATTAGCCACATAATAGCGTTTTAATGTTTTAATAAGTGGCTGCAAATTTCACCAGGGTGACTTTTTTTTTTTTTTTTTGGTCACTTTCTTTGTTAGACATTGACAGAAGGACCCCTGCCCTGTGTATGAGATAAGAATCTGAATGTTTACTGATTCCTTGTTTTATAGTGTAATGTTGATCAGGTTGCTTGATTTTTATACATACTGTTTCCCTAAGATCTGCACTTTGAGTTGCTTTTCTGATAACACAGATTAAATCTTCCTTTGACCAATAGCACCCATTTATAAGATGGCCAGAATCAAGCCATGTCCAAAGTCAACAACTCTAACCCTGACTGTCCCAGGAGCTTTTTTAAAATGTTGGTGCTTGGGCCCCACCTCAGACCAAAGAGGAACATTAGGGCGGCACTAACACAAACCAACCCCACCCAAGGAAAAAAAAAACACCTATTTTACAAGCAAAGTACATAAGCTGAGAGAGACTCCGTGACTGTGAGTGGAGAGCTGTGATCGGAGCCCTATTTCCGGTGTCTCGTTTGGAGCACCGCCGCCCGCCTGAGTCACCCCAGTGCAGTTTCCTGACACTTCCTTGTGATAACTCTGTGTTACAGCTTCACTGGTGAGACACTCATAGTCTAAACTCAAACTTTGTTTTACAGCCATCCTTTCCAAGGACAGTACTCAGTGTCAGACATGAAGTTAAGATTCTCACAGTGAGTATTTAGGGAAAATACTAGGAACGTTCTTCTGTCTGAATTCATGCCATGTGTTTCATCGCTAATTGGGAATTGTTTTTCTCCACTTCATAGACTTGTGCTTCAAATAGTAACCAAATATGTGCATAACGTTCTCTAGCTCAGCAGTGTGTATGTTTCAAAATGAAAACACTGCTGTTCCATGGAGAATGGTGTGAACTAATAGCAGGATTTGCCATTTTTATTCTGGTGAAGTAACTTCAGCAAATTATGACCATACAAATTATGTATAACCATACATCCTTATGTCCTTACACCACTTTCTGGCTCATCTGTATATTCTTTTAAAATTTTCTGAAAATTCCTGTATCTAAAATATTAGTAAATTAATTGATGTATAACAAATAATGAATTATTTATCTTCTTTTCTCAATAATTCTGATTTGGGGGATGATTATAGAGTGGTTAATGTATATGTGAGTGATTTTTTTTTTTTTTAACTGTACTTACTTAACATTTCTCTCCTTTACTCAGTTCTGTTCAAAACAGTGAGCGTGGCAAAAAACTTGGAAACGTCATGGTTACAACAAGTCGGAATGTTGTACAAACAGGAAAAGCTGTTGGTAAGGATGTCTTAGGCAGGAACAGATTGGAATCATAAAACATCTCTTCTCTATCCTCAGTATGTCATTGATAAAAACATAAAGTTGCAGAGATGTGTGTATCACATAATAATGCAAGATGGTTGAATATACAGTGGTTTTTCTTTTTAATTTTGGTCTTATTCATTAAAACAATGCTTGTGACACTAGATAATGCCAAACCAAGTTCAGCAAATGTTGTCATATCTGTTCCCTGTTATCAGGAATCAAACTTCTCTGGATTTCTCTTTCTGTCTCTGAGCTGCCCACAGTTCTTTATAAATAGTAGAGTACTATTTATATAATAATAAAGTAGGCATTAGAAGCAGCTGTCTTTTAAGGTAGTATCACATAGTAAAGAAGATCAGTGAAAACCAACAATTGTTTTTATGAAAAGATCACATTAATGATACTTCTACAGACTAGTAAAGAGAAAAAGAAGATACAAATGACCAGTATTGGGCATGAAAGAGGGGATACCACTATAGATCTTACAGAAATTAAAAGGATAATTAGGTAATACTATGAACAATCTTGTGCCAGTTATTCAACTGCTTAGATGAAATCTACAAAATCCTTGAAAGACTCTAATTGCCAAAACCAGTGCAGTAAAGAAATAGAAAATCTGAATAGCCCTAAATATTTTAAATAATTGAGTTAAAGTTTAAAGGCTTGTTACAAGTTTTTAAATGTAATCTAAGCCCAGGTGGCTTTACTTACGAATTTTATCAAACACTTAAGGAATAATGCTAATTTTATACAAACTCTTTCAGAAAGTAATGGTTGAGGTAATACCTCCCAACTTGTTTTATGAGGGTGTATTACCCTGATACCAAAATCAGACGAATGGTTGTTGGGTATATCCTTCTGTACCTAGCTTTTTTCACTTTGGCTGTTTTGAAGATTATTCCATCTCTTTTTCTTGGAGAAGGAAATGGCAGCCCACTCCAGTGTTCTTGCCTGGAGAATCCCATGGACGGAGAAGCCTGGTAGGCTGCAGTCCATGGGGTCGCATAGAGTCAGACACGACTCAAGCGACTTAGCAGCAGCAGCAGTAGCAGCCATCTCTTTTTCTAAAGAAATTTCTTGTTCCTTCTTTCCTACATTTTTAACTGTTTACTTTTATACTATTTCAGACTTAAAGAAATCATGTAACAGTGTACAGGGAACTCCCAGTTATCTCAAGTGCCCGGTTATTTACACTTGGCTACATTTGTTTTATAATATCAGTATTAAAAATTGGGCCCATCTCATTCCTTAGCTCCTGAGAGCTAAGGGTTAGCTAAAGGTTAGCTGACTAACCCTTACTGAACACAACTCTAAAGCCCCAGAACTAGGTGATCTCTGTGCCAGGGCCCTCCTAGCTCTAATGTCCTGTACATCTGGAGATGGGTAAGAGAACTATTCTACAGACTTAAAGACAAACACGGGGTACACAGTCCTGTCACCCCTGTACAAGGGAATAGAATCAAATATATAAGCATTTATTTCCATACAATATTATACCTTTGACTTATTTTGAATTCTTTGTTTTTGATAGAAAAATTCTACTTCATCAAAGGCATATGATGTCAGTTAATTTTTAGTGATGCTGCTGATATTTAAATTCTATGGCCTGTTCCCTTCTTGCACACTCCCCTCTCCAAGAACAGTGAGTGTGTATGATTCAACTTAAATAATTTCATTATAACATCAGCTTTTGAGATAATGCTGTTAAAAGCAAAACAGACCTCAGGCAGGTAGAGCTCTGTATGTTTTAATTTGGTGCACCATGGTTATTTATTTTATTTATTTGAGCGCTTCGGGCCTGTCTTGCAGCGCTGCAGGCTTTTCTGTGGTTGTGGCGCATAGGCTTAGTTGCTCCGAGGCATGTGGAATGCCAGTTCCCCGATGGGGGATCAAACCCGTTTTCTCCTGCTTTGTAAGGCAGATTTCCAACCACTGGACTACCAGGGAAGTCCTGTGATGCAACATGATTTTAGATGACAATAACAAATTTCCCCAAGCAGCCTAACAACTCTTTCTTGTAGGTGGTTTTCAGTTATAAACTTGGATTTGGGTTACAGAGAGCACATAGAAGTTTGGTTTTGTTTTGTTGTGTTTTTTTTGTTTGTTTTTAGCTCTCCAAGACGTTTAAGAACCACTAGCCTGGGAAAAGTTTCCCAAAGACTTTCAAAATACTTAGGAGAGCAGTATCTTATACCCAGTCAGGTTCCTCTTAGACATTCCCATGGTAAGGGATTATTTTGAAACCAGAAGTGTCAATTTTATTGCACTACCTATTAACATATCAGTGTGTTGCAGTTAAGTAGCATTGGTTTTTCAGTGTCTCCTAACAGAAGTGAAGACCATTTTCCTTCTGTTTTTCCCCTCCTTTCCACTCAGGCCAGTCGGTTGGAGGAGCTTTTTCCAGTGCGAAGACAGCTATGTCTTCATGGCTTTCTACTTTCACCAGTTCCACTCCACAGAGTCTCACTGAGCTGCCTGACGGGAAACCCTGAGCCGAGCAAGCCACCCAGAAGCTGCTGTCGCTTTCTTAAGTTTTAAGCGTCCCCTGTCTGTCTGCTGCTCCCAGACTGTTCCTCTTCATCGGCTGCAGGTCCACAGCAGGGGACCAATAGGTCGAACTGTTTACATGGACGGTTGCCCTCTATCTAAATGAATGTCATGGGACACTGAAAAGATGAAAACCACAACCGCAGCCGGGACGGCTTCCCAGGTTGGGGTTTAAATTGACTACGTTTATTTCAGTCTGAGCCTGATTAAAACACACAGCGAACCTTCTAATGAATTTTGAGTTCTGACATTATACATTTGTTTACTTTAGAAAAGTTTCTCCTTGATGTAAGTTTTGTTCTGTTGTTGCTGTTTGAATATCCAGATGGATATTTATATGTGCTAAGATTAATTTATATTACTATTTTAATTTCTCTAAAGTGAGCCCTAAAATGTTCTGATAGCGTGAAGGGGCCATACAATCCAACCCTTTGCTGTTATTTTGCTGAGTTATATAAGGATTTTTTTGTTTGTGGGTTCTTTACCTACAAAACAAATTTGTCATTCACTTCCTCCTGGAACATAGAAGTCAGAGGTGGTAGTTCTGAGGATGGAGTGTTTTGTGATTTTAATGTATCCTTTTCCCACCCTACACACTTGCTTTGAGGTGTCAAGGAGTGTCACTGTGCTTTTCTCCTCTTCCTAATTGTTCAAGTAGATGTGCAAAGAATGAGCATGGTGATGGTTACAGCAGAGTTGAAACAGTTTAACTGTGTATTTAGGGCAAGACTTTTAAGGACCTAGGTGGGTTCTGTTGACTGTAGTAACGTTGCAATCTTTACATGCGTTTTTTAACCTGAAGTTTGTGCCTTCTATTTCTTCTTTTGGACGGTTTTCCATTGGGTGTTTACAGATTTAACAGGTTTTTTCTCAGTCTTACTCTTCATGAAGCTTTTCGAGGCACTTGGCCTTCCTCCTTCCCTGATAGAAAATCCTTATGTAATCAATGTCTACCCCCTTCCAAAAGCATTTACAAAAGAAAAGATGATCTGTAAATATTAAATAGAATTCTCATCTTGGCTCACATTTAGAAAAGCGAGAGAAGAAAAACTTCAGCCATGACATTAGTCATGTTTTGTGAAGGACATCTGGGTTCATGTTAGACACAGGTGTGCTCACAACTGAAGATTTTTACACAACTAGACCTCATGTAGCTGCCAGGCTCAGCTCTCTTTTGCTTTTCAAGGGGACTCTGATTGGGTGTTCTCAGGGAGTACTTAGAGGCGACAGACTGCTTTTTCAGTAACAAAAGATACTTGGGAAATACATTGTGAATATAATCTACATTTGATGTGACAAGTATTGAGAAAATCAGGGGCCTAATTAGGGAGGGGGACTCTTGATTATATTTGATTTATCCTTTAAGAAATGTTTGTGTAAGAAGCACTACTGGGGTGTGTGAAATGAAGCATAGGGACATAATCCAAATATCCCTGAATTTTCCAATTTGTGTTTTAACACAAGTCCTACAAACCTAAAGCATACTTCCCTTTGAGTATAATAATTTAAGAATTCATTGATGATAAAGGGCTTATTGTGGGAAACATTAATTTTACTTCTAGGAAAGCTTTCTCAGGAAAATACTGTTTGAAGAGAAGAAGGTAGTACCGAACAAAAGTTTTAAAAGGTACTTTAAAGTTGCACTGAGACGAACATCTCGTTGTTTCATGAGGGCGCGTCATTGGCTAGAGTATGATAGTGCATCAGATAGCGTTCATAGTGCTGTGAGGGTCAGCCAGCATGCTGCTGGTTCATCCTTTAGTTTGTTTGATTTGGTATGATTGGGGTGAATTCTCATCTCTCGTCATTCAAAGCAGCCCAGTCCACTTTGGAATCCCATTGAAATAAAAATAGTTACATAAAATTTAACTTTGCTTTGCTATCACTCCCCATTTTAATGCACACCTTAATGGAACTTTCTCTTCACGTTTCCAGTTAAGAGTTCCACCCTTACAGTGGTCATTAAACTGGCTTTCAACATAAAATGAATATTTCAGAAGATAGAACTTCTGTCATAGAGACGGTCAAAAGACCATAACTATATTTATTCTTTGAGGTTCTAGGAGGTATGGGGGTCTTCAGGGAGTGCAGGCTGTCACATTGTTGGCGGGGCCCCAGGGCAGCCAGCACAGGGAGAGGCAGGAGGCCTGGCCCCTGGTCCTGGGGGCCTGCGCTTCAGGTTTGGATTCTGGGCTCCGCCCAGCGGCAGCATGGAAACAGTAGCTTCCTCCAGTCACTGGCTCTGTGAGCCGTAGCAGCCAGCACGGATGTGGCCGTCTGTGGACATCTCACTGGTAAAGATGAGTGCTTTGCTTGGCCACACAGTGCTTTCATCTGAGAACTGAGTGTTTTAAGTAGGCCTGAGGGAGCTAGGGTCAGCCAGGCTTTTTCAGAGTGCGCCAGGCACACAGACTGCATCCACAGCTTGGTGGACACTTCTCTGCTATCCAGGTGACTTAAAGATAGTGCTTGGAAAAAGTCCCTGGCTGGCTTTAATTCCTACTAGGGACTGTAATGACGATGACATAGGTAAGGGAAAGAGGGCTAAAGCTGCCCCAAGTGTCCCAGGCTAATGAATAGAAGAAGTTGCCTGTCGAAGTGTGGCTTGTGGTTATTTTGTATTTGCATTGGCTCTTGTAACCAGGAGGAATAGTCTATCCCCAAATCCGTTAGTGATTTGCCAGCCCTCCGACCCTAAAACAATTCTCTTCCACTTTTTCCTTTAAGAAACACAGCAGTAGTATCCTTGGGCAGCAGACCAGAGCATATAACCTGATCTCCTCAATCTTATCTTGCTTTCTGAGTCCTATATTAAACATTGAATTTTTTTTAAGGATAATTTACTTAGAAAGGCAAGGAGGAAACAAACTTTGAAGGGAGAGATGAGACATTTATTGTTGCAAAGCTGAGAGACAGGTTCTTAAAGTCTGCATGAAAGTATTTTGGGAGCAGTATTTAATATGCTAAAGGATGCACAAGTTCTTTAATGAAGAAGTTAGGTTTTTCATCTGCTAGTTACAAGCTGTAAAATGAAACTTTGTCTCCCTGGCAGGCAAATTTTGGTTTGGTTTAGTGGAAGTTCAAGCCAGTGGCCATTTTCCCTGAGGTGTGGTGATGAGTTTAGGAACACCCAGCTCTTGGAGGGGCCAGTGGACTAATCCTGAACCCTTGAACTATTACCTGCTTCAGCGGTTTTGGAAAGTAGCCTGTTAGGATGGTAGCCGATGAATGTGGCCTGTTATTCTATTGGGGAGTTGGCTGGGACTTTGGAGATGGTATTGACACTGGCGTGCTCTGACTGTGTGGCCAGAGTATTCAGAGCGGCACGGCATTCAGTCTGCCCACCCAGTTCTGTGGTACCCTCTAAACAAGATAGAGAACGCAGCCCTGGTTTCTAGAAGATTGTCTCATTCCACGTAGAGCAATGTGTTGCTAGGAGTTTTTTCATTCCAAGTCTTTGGGCTTCGTAACATTGGAATTGTTTTTTCATAATTCCCAACATTCCATAAATATTTGTCAAGGACAAAGAAAAGGAATGTGTTTCTTTATTCTTCTCACATAAATAACTTTGTACACATGACTTCCTGCTTTCATATGAAGGAGAAGAAACTAGCTCCCTTATGTGGCAGCTCCAAAATTAAAAGATTGTTGCACGTATAAGGGGTTGAATATATTTTATAAAACTAATGCATTTGTATTTCTGTGCTGTTCTAAAGATTACCTTTTTACTTATATTAATTAAAGATATAGAAAGTATATATTTAAATCATGTAAATGTGACTCATTAGGGAGTTTCCTCAATCTTAATATTCATCAGCTTCTCACACTCATATAGTATGCTGCTCAAATTTTTTTGTGTGCAATATGAACATTTGAACATTTCAGTCAGGTACTGAGCCAGAAAAGGTAATTGAAGTTTTTAGAAAACTTAACGTTGCTTAGAAAATATTTTGTTTTCTTGAAATAGTAATAATTTATAGCTGGAAAGATAAGATCAAGACTTATTTCAGGCCACTTGGTCACTGGTTCCTAAATTTAGGAAGCACTTGATTAACAAGTTGTTGAAAACATTTAGTGGGTACAGGAATAGTTTAAATACTTGAGATTAAAGGCTTTCCTCTGATCCCTTTCTAAGAAGTTTTAGCTTAGAAAACTTAGAAAGTTTTCTAAGGGAGTATAGCTGTGGTACATGTTCCGATCAGAAAGGTAGTTTCTCTTTGCTCTGTTAGTTTTATAGTTTGTACTAGTTATTTGTTTCTGTTGTCATTTTTTTTTATGTTAAAATTATAAATCACGTCTAATCATACTGAATTATAAAACTTCTATTGTATCCTTCTTTTAAGGAAAAATGAGAATAAATTATCCTGTTTGTCCTGCATACAGTGTATTTGGTCTGTCTTCTTAGAAGTACCCTTCATGTTTCTGTGTGGTTTCTGGCCTGTTTCACCAATGCACAGAAGGGCCAGCTTCGTTTATTAGGAAACTAGCAGAACTAGAGGACTCGTTGCTCATTTCTCTGTCGTTTTGAAATTACTTATGGTGGTACTTGAGTCTGTGAGGTGGTTACCCTTGCAGCAAGAATGTTCAGAACCTGGGGCTACACAGCATACCGCCAAACAGAGCTTGGTCATGCAAGAACATCTTGTCACATGCGCACTGACAGAAATCCCCAGGGGACAGGGGCATTGTCGCAAGCAACTCATTTTTCCATCTGGACTGGTGAGCTTCAAAATAGCCTTGACATTGCCACTGAGGACTCCTAACACATTTTCATATGTATTTCCATGTACCATGGTTTCTTTCCTTACAGCTGTTTTGCAAAACAGCTTCAAAGAAGGAGACAAGTTTCTTTGCCCTCCCGGGAATGGGCACTTCCTTGAGTGCAGGATTAAGTTTAAGGTACCAGTGTTCTTACAACGTGGACCATTGCTGCCTGGATCTGACAAGGTGACTGAGGCAGTAGAGCTCGACACTACTGGCATCTCCCCTTTCCCTAGGACCTGCCTTCCCAGGGACCTACACTTCAGGCTCTGCCATGGTGAGAGGATGGTCCCCCTTCGTCTCCTGGATCAGCGTTGCCTGGCGTTCATTCTCATAGGATGGGAGATATAATCAACAAATCTGGCAACATCTAGAAGGAGCATGATTATAGAGCCAGTTTCTTCCAAGGACTCACCCATTGTGAAGGGCTTCCCTCCTCCTGCAGTAATCACAGGCTCAGGGAACTGCTCAGTAACAGAACTGATCTGTCCCAAGTTTACAATCGACAAACCGCCAACTGGCCTTCGACTATCATGTCACATGACTGATCCACTCCAGTCAAGATGGCTAAGGTCTAGTCATCAGCATAGGTAACATGCGTTGTATGACTATGGAGTCAGGCTGGGAGCCTCTGGGGTAGGAGAACTGAATGGTCATACTTGTTGCTCTTGATCCCATGTATATACCTATTTTTGGAACCACTGACATCCCCACAGAATACAAAAACTAAGATTCATATATTTCTAAATGTAGGTTTTATCCTTCACTGGACGTAGCTTCACTCCTGGGGCCCAGAGCTGTGGACTGTGGGGAAAATGATGAAAGTCACTTGATAAGATACTAATCATTGTTGAAGCCAGGTGATGAGTACACAGGAGTTTGTTAGACTATTCTGGTGGTGTATATGTTTGAGAATTTTCATAATGAAAAGTTTAAAACTTGCTAGTCAAACAACTCTACTGCTGCTGAAAAGGCTCCGCTGCTGCCACCCCTTCCCTGGCAATACTCTCAAGTAGTTGCAGAGAATGTTGAAGCCTTCAGTCAGGCTCTCAGCATCAAGTCAGTGTCTGCTAGTCCTCTTCTGACCTTATGTGGTTCTGGTCACTCATCCTTGTAAAGCAGAATCTCTCTCGTTAACTTTAGAATGGAAGGGCTGGGAAGGACAGAAAATAAGTTTTTGAAAGTTTGTTCAGTCACTGAGTTCTCACTGTTCCTCAGTAACTCATCTCTGTTACATATCATTCTAACTTCACTTCCATTGTGCATGTGTGCTCAGTCACTTCAGTCGTGTCTAACTGCGACCCCGTGGACTGTATAGCCCGGCAGGCTCCTCTGTCCATGGGATTCTCCAGGCAAGAACACTGGAGTGGGTTACCATGCCCTCCTCCAAGGGGTCTTCCCAATCCAGGCATTGAATTTATGTCCTATGTCTTCTGAATTGTGGCAGGTTTTTTACCGCTGAGCCACTGGAGAAGCCCTCACTTCCATCATTCCTGGTCCATTATGCCTGCACCTTACTGGTTTCCCTACTTCCAGTCCACCCTACCCCTCACACCCAGATTCATCTCCCTAAGACTTTAGGGTATTTTTAATTGTCCCTTGCTACATGATAATCCTTCAAGTCTACTTAACTGTCTACAGAATTAAATCCAGATTCCTAAATCTGGCACTCAGTGTCTGCCACACAGTAATGTCCTGAGCTTCTCCAGTGACCCCCTGGCCTCCACAAGCCCCCGGCTAACTGACACCTTTGCTGTGATGACACTTTCCTTCCCTCTAGCCGTTGGATGAGCATTGAGAAAAGCCCTGTAGACACTAACTGAACGTCAGCTAGACACTAACTGAACGTCAGCTTCAACCCCTCTTGTGTTCCTCAAAGTCTCCCCTGGGGCTAACCTAAGTTCTTTCTAAAATACTTGGACTCAGCTTTTATTGTTGATGTTCAGTTGCTAAGTCACGTCCAGCTCTTTGCAACCTCATGGACTGCAGCACGCCAGGCTCCTTTGTCCTCCACTATCTCCTAGAGTTTGCCCAAATTTGTGCCCATCGAGTCCGTGATGCCTTTATTGAGCACCACACAAATAGATGCTTCCCAGTTTTGGAGATTTTCAGCTAGCAAAACTTTAAGAAAGGGATGGCAAATTAAGTGTGAGATATACATCTGGAAAGAAACGTGTACATTAAGATTAACCAGTCATACAACCCATGCCCAGGGAAGAAATAGGGTATTGCCAGCACCTAAAACGCCCCATCCTTTGTGTCTTTCCCAGAGCATAATTCTTCCTCCAGAGATATTTGGTTCTCTGAGTTTGGAGATAATTATCTCTTTATAGTTCTACCTCCTTCTTCCTATGTATATATATATACACAAAGCATTGTTTTGGTCTTTGAACATGTATAAATGGAATCACCTCATTGGTATTGTCTTTTTCTGCCTAATTTTGGTTTTAGGAGATCATTCTCTTTCACTGCTTCCTAAGCTGTCTCACTGTACAGCTGCACAGTTATCCCCTCTACTGTGGGTAGGCGTTGGCCATTTCCAGTTTGAGGTTTTCGTGAGGATCAGTGCTTCTCTGACCCTTCTAGAATACACCTCCAGTGCACCTAATGCACGTTTTCTGTAGGGGATAAATGTGGGAATGAAACTGGAGGCATGGAAATATGTATCCCTCTAAACTTTTTTGTTAATGTCAACTTGTTTTCAAAGAGATGGTGCTATTTACCCTCCCACCAGCAGGGCATGAGAACACATCGTCCCCAGTGCTTGGGTATCATCAGGAATTTAAATTTCTCCTGATTTGGTGAGTGTAAAATGGTATCTCACTGTGGGTTTTAATTTGCATTTCCTTGTTGTAAAATTGAGTACTTTTTTATTTATTGATTGATTGTTCAGATTTCCACTTTGGGGAAATGCCTATTTGTTTTTTACCCGTTTTTCTATTAGTCTATCTGTTTCTTATTTGCTTGAGTGTGTATGTGTGTATATGTCTGTCTATAGATATATATTGTTAGGGATTGCTGGATACTATTCTTCACTATATTGCAGATTTCTTGTTCTGTGGCTTACCTTCATTCTTTATGGTCTCTTTTGCTGAATCAAGTTCTTAATGTAGTCAAACTTTTATCTTTCCTCTTAAGATTAGAGGAAATCCTATCTTTTTGTGTTTCACTTAAGAAATTTTTTTTCCACCTCAAGGTCATAAGGATATTCTCTGTAATCTTCTAGTGTATCAGTTTTCCTTTTCATACTTAAAGAATTTCTCTACCTGAAATTTCTTTCCCAATCCCCACCCTCTCTTCCTTACCCAGTATGACTAGAAAGTCTTGGCACTTCTTATTTTGCTGAGTAAGACTCTTTATTTATTTTTGGTTTTTTAAAAAATCTTTATTGAAATATATTGATTTACAGTGTGTTTGTTAGTTTCAGGTATACAGCAAAGTGATTCAGTTATATTTTTTATACTCTTTGCCATTATAGGTTATTATAAGATATGAAGTAGAGCTCCTTGCGCTATACAGTAGATCCTTATTGGTTATCTATTTTATATACAGTAGTGTGTATATTTTAATCCCAAACTCCTAATTTATCCTTCCCCCCTCCCCTTCCCCTTTGGTTACCATAGCTTTGTTTTCTATGTCTCTGTGAATACTTCTGTTTTATAAATAAATTATTTGGATCATTTTTTTTAAGTTCCATATATAAGCAATGTCATATAATATTGGTCTTTCTCTTATCACTGTCACTTCTTACCAAGACATTTTGATACCAAAACATGAGAAGAGCATAGGTCAGAGTAAAGGAGAACCCTTTGAATCAAATAATTAACTCTTTGTGTTATACTTGTTTAATTTGTCCATATTTTTCTCATTTTGTTACAGGTCCTTTGCAGAACTTCGCCTAAGTATAAGTTTATGAAGATGGAGGAAGGAATCCTTTTTTTTTTTTTTTTAATTTTGAAAGGCAGATGTTCTCCAATTCTAACAACCACATAAATGTCTAGTGTGTCCATAACTGTCCAGAGAAGCCACTAGCAATAAGGACTTCTAACACTGTAGCAGAGATGCATACTAGCCTCCAGAGATCCAAGATGTACACATATTTGACTACTTGCCCTAGGAAATCACTCTCAAAACTAACGCAAGTCCCTCATACTGCATTTTAAATACCACCTTCTTCCCAGCAAGTATTTGAGTGCCTACTGTGTACACACACAGTACATGCCCCACACATAGCAGGGGGAGATGGACAGTTAACATGGATGGTTACCATGGATGGTAAAGGCCGGGTCAAGGGTCAAAGCCCAGCCCAGCTTGACCACAGCATGGCGGCCAGCTGCTTTTTTACAGATTGAGTAGATGTTGGCTCAGCTGGTAAAGAACTTGGCTACTAGTGCAGGAGACACAAAAGACGCTGGTCCAATCCCTAGGTTGGGAAGATCCCCTGGAGGAGGAGATGGCAACTCCTCCATTATTCTTGCCTAGGAAATCCCATGGACAGAGGAGCCTGGTGGGCTGCAGTCCATGGGGTTGCAAAGAGTCAGATACGACTGAGCACACACGCACTTGTAGATGTTTCTTCCCCTGAAGACTGTGATGGTTTTAGGAGTGAGGTGGGTTTAGAGGAAGAAGCTGTAAGATACAGAGAGCTCCAGGGCCTTAGGAGAACAGCATAGGCAAAGACTGGGAGACAGCAGATGTACTTTGGTGTGGCTAGAACATAAATGGCAAGGAGAGCTGAGCAAGAGATGAGGCTAAGGCCAGACCAGGAAAAAGAGATCCCTGTCAGCCTGGCAAAGGGGGCTCTAAAAGGCCAGTGGAAAACCTTAAAGGGCTTCCTAAGAGCAAGTGGCAGGATGCTGCATTTGAAAAAGTTCATTCTGGCTTGGGCACCCAGCATTTAGACTAGGGGCTTGTGAATGAAAAGCAACTCCAAAGTGATTGTGGGCAGTGCCAGGAGAGCACAGAGGACTCTTCAGCATCAGTTGTTACCTTTTTTGGCCATGGATCTTAGTTCCCTTACCAGAGTTGGAACTCGCACCCTCTGTAGTGGAAGTGCTCAGTCTTAACCACTGAACCACCAGAGAAGTCCCCATTGAAGTTACTCCTTTTTGGCAAAAGAGAGACCCAAGACAACTTGACAGCTGGAAACATAGCTACCCTCTGCACACCACTGCTGTGTGGATATATTTAAACCTGGGTGCAACTCTCTTTTTAGTTTACCAGCAGGAAGGATATACTTCGTGTATTCAAAAAGTCCATCTGTGGTTAACATCTGGACTTTGATTTATATTCAGTCTAATCCATGGAATTTTGATTCTGGTCAACGTTACCAGATGAACCATGTTCTCTGAGGAATGATTAGCCCAAAGTAGGACAGAAGAGAATCTGAGAAGTAGCCTTTCCACCTGCCCTTGGCTCTGCCCTAGGAAACAGTCACCCAGCAGCACTTCCTGGAAACCACCGAGACAGAAGTTACAGGGCACCGGCCTCGGCTGCAGAGATCCTGAATTGGTTCTTTGTACAAGATCGTCTCTTAGACACCAAAGCCTCAGTGCCCTCAAAAGATCATTCACTCCCTCTAAATGCCTTAGAAATGGAAATTCTCAGGTAAGGTTTTAACAGATGAAGATAAATGAGTATTTTTTGTGTGTGTCACCCACTTTATGGTTATTTAAAAGCCCAAGGCCAGCAGGACTGAAATTTTTAAATCTTATATTTTACAACAATCATATTTTAAAGTGCGTTTTAGATAGATTGTGCATTCTGAGACTCGAGGTTTAAAACATTTTTATTTTGTGTGCCATTTAATTCCACTCCTTTGAGCATCTGGACTTAAAGAATCCTTAGGATTTTTCCTCTTGGGTCTCCTTGGAAAAGAAGGATGCTAGTTGCTACTTCTCTAGTTGGAAAACATGTTTTCTGTTTCCTTTTAAGTTATCAGGTTAAATTCAGTGACTATTCTCCCAGAATTCTGTTCTTATAGGCTATTCTGTAAGAGCAGATTGTATTTCCAAAGTTTCTGATACAATTCTCAGGGAATGTGGAATTGGTTTCCTAATGGACAATGTTGTTTATGGGAGCTGGGCCTCAGCTCGTAAAAGCCTATATGTCAGAGAGCCAGAGTATGTACCAAATAAGTACAAGGTGCTAGAGAACTGAAATGCTCCACACAATAGACAGAAAAATGTGATAACCTACAGCTTGACAGCTGAAAACATAGCTACCCTCTGCACAGCTCCAGTGGGAATAAGTCAAGATTCAGTCACAAAACCACTTAACTATGGGTGAAGTGCTGTTCAAGGGTCCAGGAGATAAGAAGAGATCTGCTCAAAATTTTGATATTAAAAAGAGTGATGAATATCTTGAGAGGTCCAATAAAGTGCCATGACTGGAACAATCAGAGAAGGCTTCCTGTGACATTCACAGGAGTGAGAATGAGGTGACATTCACACTGCTCCTTGAGTGAAGATGTTAAGATTTTGAGTAGAGACAGTAAAGATCAGGGCAGATTTTTAGTCTAACCAGGGGTCCTATGATCTGTGATGCAGGAGAAGAAGGGATCAGTGGCTATAGGCCTATGAAGAGATACGGAGTGATGACAGAGGAGAAAGAAGTGAACAGTCTCTGGAGGTGCTAAAGCCAGAAGGAACCTGAGAAGTATAGAAACCATCCAAGATTAGCCTTGGTGAGAAGACAAAGACTAAGGGAAAGAGAATGAGGAGGAGGGAAATCCCTGCCAATACAGGAAGAAAAAGAAGTACCTGTAAGGAAGGGTTCATCTATATGTTGTGAACCTCTGTTGGATGAGGTGGTCACCTTCCCAGAGTCAGGAGTATGAAATACTCCATCAAGTAAGCTGTAAAGTTTGGAAAGTACAGTTAGCTTTATATCAACGTCACAAAACAAGGCATTTTGAAAAGAAACATCAAGTTGTTTTCTATGGGGACCAAAAGATGCTTTTCCCACTTTCAAGCTGTGACAGATTTCAAGTCCAAACATAATGTTGATTAAAATCGACTATTTTCACTTGATCTATGTGGTTATATGAGTGTGCTCAGTCGCTCAATCATTTCCAACTCATTGCCACCCCATGGACTGTAGCCCAACAGGCTGCTCTGTCCATGGAATTCTCCAGGCAAGAATACTGGAGTGGGTAGCCATTCCCTTCTCCAGGTATGGAACCTGGGTCTCCTGCATTGTAGGTGGATTCTTTACTGTCTGAGCCACCAGGGTATACAGGATAACAATAAAATGAGCATTCCATCACTTGATTTAAGATGGTATCTCTCATCACTCTAAGCTGGGGAAAAGATGGGAAGAGGGGAAAGGCCCAGGGAAGCACACAGGCTGCTTTCCTCAGGGCCTCCTGCCTTGTGTTCCAATCGCTACCTGAGTTTCCCTTATTGGGAGGGGATTTCTGTTCTGAGAACCCCAAAAGCTGAAGACAGTACAGTCCTGGATTGTTATGTGACCGTGGGCACAAAAAAACCAGAAAACTCCAGGCCTGTGTTCTGAATAAAATGAAGGAGGAGGATTAGTGGTTTTCAATCTTCTCTTAGGTGGGAAACTGCTCAGACAAAGTCCTCCGGGTGCTGACTGAAGAAGACGCCTCCCCCGGCACTTGACTGTTTATTCGTTCCTCATTTAGGTCTCCATGACTCAGTGCTTCCTGTACTGTATCGAGTTCCCACACTCCAGCAGAGTTTTTTTTAAGCGTGTCAGAATGTTAAGCTAACACTTATTTCATTGCTTTAAGAGAGATGGGCTTTTAAGGAGGACGGTCAAAAACGCAAGTGTGAACCTTTTTATGACCCTGTCCCTTCATCAGGAAAGCATCTAACTCAATGTCAACTTAATCCCTGCTAAGCCTGATTGGCATTCCATTCCTAACAGTTAATATCAAGGAGATAATCCAAAAGGGAAAAAAAAAAAGCCATGTGCATGAGTTCTTTGTCATTGTATTTTTCATTATAATGAAAAAGGCAAAACTAGAAACAGCCAACAGAAGGAAGGACGAGTTACGGTGTTCAGTGTCGTACTAATAAGTTCGCTGCTCACTGTCACATCAGACGGCTATGAGAACAATCACTGTGGAAACGGGATAACGGGGAGAAGAGCAAAGTGCAGAATAGTGATGCATGTAAAGGAGGTGGGAGTCCAGTTTGCTTCCCCTGCATTTCTCCTCCCTCTTCCCTGTGTCTTTTCTCAGTTTCTCCCACGTTGCTATTGAAACATGGAAAAATGAGTTGATTTATGAGGTCAATAACCCTGTGGTGATTTTCTGCTTCTGAACTGTGTCTTGAAGGAGGCCACAGAACCCAAGCACCAAGAGAGGTAAATAACTCATTGTTTAGTAGCTAAGTCACATCAGACCCTTTTGCGACTGCATGGACTATAGCCCACCTGGCTCCTATGTCCGTGGGATTTCTCAGGCAAGAGTACAGGAGTGGGTTGCCGTTTCCTTCTCCAGAGGAACTTCCCAACCCAGGAATAAAACCTGCGTCCCCTACATTGGCATGTGGATTCTTTACCACTGAGCCACGAGGGAAGCCCCAAAGAACTCATTGAATGGTAGTTAGAGCCTCGGGCTTCCAGTGCCTTTCTGCCCTGCTGGGACCTGAATATATTTCCATCACCATCCTTACTGTTCCAGTTTTGTGATGAACCATGAGGACAGGAGCATGGCACATAGTAGGCACTTGTGACATGAACAAAACCCTCCTTTCCTTCCTCTGTGGTTGTGACTTACCAAGAAGCACCATGTAACTGATGCAGTGATACAGCCAGAGAAACTAAGAAAGCAGTGCTTTCAACTATTTTCTGTTACAAAGTACTTGGTGAAACTGTAAGAGGATATTTAGCACCACAAAAAGTAGGCCAAGGGTAAGAAAAACTCTCCATACCCAAGAGACTTCAGCTGACCAAATTAAGTCTGATCCAGAATAAACAGTTCTCATCTGGAAGTCTAGCAGTTCCAGAAAGTACTGTCCAGGGAAAAAGGCCCACGATGCTGATCTGCATAATTATGTAACCCTAGCAAAGTGGGGATAAATACCATTGTAAAGGGGTGCACAGGAAAAACCAAACGTGAGCAAGTAACAGTTCTCGGACCTTAAGAAGAAGACTTTATTCCTGAAGAAAAACCAGGCCCCTTCCCGTGAACTTGACCAATGTCAGTTTTGCCCATGCTCACCCAGCATCCAAAGCCTAAACCAAGATTTCTATTATCAGATCCCTCCAGTGTGACTTGCCTAGTGGTCCAGTGGCTAAGACTCTGCACTCCCAGTGCAGGGGGCCTGGGTTAGATCCCTGGTCAGGGAGCTAGATCCCACATGGTGCAACTAAAGATCCTGCTTGCTGGGAAAGATTGAAGGAAGGAGGAGAAGGGGATGACAGAAGACAGATGGTTGGATGGCATCACTGACTCAATGGACATGAGTTTCAGCAAACTCTGGGAGATGGTGAAGGACAGGGAAGCCTGGCGTGCTGTAGTCCATGGGGTCGCAGAGAGTCGGACGCAACTGAGCGACTGAACAACAACAACCTAATTAATCATAAGGACGTTATCTTTCTGCAGCACCCGAAATGAACCTATTCCAGTACTATCTCATGCCGATAATGATCGTGGTTATGCAGGTCTATTTCCTTACCAACAAACTTCGGGAGACGATACTCCATCTTTTAACCATCAAGTGGAAATTAATCTTTATATTTTACTTATTCATCCAGTAGTCATTACTGACACATATTGAACAACTGGATGTGCTAGACAACGTGCTAACAACTTTAACATGTGTAAAACAACGTTAATAATAATCCTATTTTTAAACTTTTATCTATTTTTGGCTGTACTGGGTCTTCACTGCTGCTCGGGCTTTTCTCTAGTTGCAGAGCATGGACTCTAGGGCACGTGGGCTCAGTAATTGTGGTTCCCGGGCTCTAGACCACAGGCTTAATAGTTGTGGCACATGGGCTTAATTGCCCCTCAGCATGTGGATCTTCCTGGGCCAGGGATTGAACCCATGTCTCCTGCATTGACGGGGATTCTTTACCACGGAGCCACAAGGGAAGCCCAATAGGATTATTAGCTCCAGGAATTTCCACTGGAGAAGGAAATGGCAACCAACCCACTCCAGTATTCTTGCCTGAGAAATCCCATGGACAGAGGAGCCTGGCGGGATACAGTCCATGGAGTCGCATATGACTTAATGACTCAACAGTAGCAAATAATCTTACTAGTAGAAATTATTTTCCCCAATTTTTGGAGGAAAAACTTGAACCAAGGAAACTCAAATTTATATCATATATCATCCACTACACTCAAAAAGACCATTGAACTGTAAGAGACATGGGGGGTCTTCAAGTTCAATCTCCTCACTGTTGTTTACCTTCCTTTATTATGGGAATACTCAAATACATTGAAAAGTATAATAAACCTCTTTTAATAAACCACTCGGCTTCAGTAGTCATCAATTTATAGTCGGTCTTATTTAATCTTTACCCTCGCTTATTTTCCTCCATCTCATAGAATATTTTGGCCCTAATATCTTTTTAGTCCTTATCTGGAAATAATTTCAAACCTACATACAAGTTGCTAAAATGAAAATATTTTTAAAACCCATTACCCTTTACCTCTATTATTAACATTTATTCATTTGCTCCATCAGTACTTTTTTTCTCTCTCTCACCACCCCCAACCCTACCCTTACACTTTTTGGTTGCTGTTCAGTTGCTAAGTCGACTCTTTGTGACCGGATGTACTGCAGCACACCAGGCTTCCCTGTCCTTCACTATCTCCCAGACATTTGTGGGGAAACCATTTGAGGGTAAGTTACATATGTCACAATGCTTTATCCCTGAATGTGTATTTCCTAAGAATAAGGGTATTCTTTAATAGACCATGGTATAATCAACTTCAGTAAAATGAACACTGACTCATTACTTTATCTACTCTATTCTTATTCCAATTTTGTCAGTTGTGTTCCTTAGAGCGTGTCTTTCCCCTTCAGTATAGCATCCAGTTTTGGATGAGGTATTACATTTAGTTGTTAGTCTCTTTTGATCAGAAACATTTCCAGAGCTTTTGTCTTTCATGACATTGACATTTTGGGAAAATGAATCCCTTTCCCTTTCTTTCTTTTTTTTTTCTTTTTGAGCCATGCTGTACACTGTTCAGGATCTTAGATCCCCAGCCAGGAATTGAACCTGTGTTTCCTGCAGTGGAAGCGTAGTCTTAACCACTGGACCTCCAGGGAAGTCCCTCTTTTCCTTTTTTTAACAAGACATTTCTCGTTTGATGTTTGTCTGCTGTTTCCTTACAATTAGACTCAAGAAATGCATTCTTGGCCAGAACATTACCTAGATGAGGCTGTGTGACCTCAGAGCATCACATGGGAGCTATATGATATCCATCTCTCCTTACTGGTGGTGGTAATCTTCACCAGTCAAGGCTGTTGCCTAGCTTCATCACTGTACAATTACTGTTTTTTTCCCCTCTCTTATAAATAATAAACAGCCTGTGGGGAGGCACTGTAAGATCACAGAAATGTTCTGCTTATCAATATTTCCCCTACATTCAGTATTTGTGTTTAGTTACCTGTTGCTGCATAATAGGTTATGCCAAAACTTAGTAGATTAAAACGATAAATATTTATGATCTCACACAGTTTTTGTGGGTCAGCATGTTGGCCCTGCCTTGGCTGGATGGTTCCTGGCTCAGGGTCCCCTTATGAGGTTACATTCCAGCTGTTGGCCAGGAGCTGCTGGCACCTGAAGGCTTGACTGTGGCTGGAGAATCCACTTCCAGAATGGGTCGTTCACATGCCTGGGAAGTCAGTGGGGAACTGAGGAGGCTTCAGGTTCCCTGCCAGATGGACCTCTCCAAAGGGTCACTTAGGTATCCTCTTTGCATGGCACTCGGTTCCTCTAGAGCAAGTGATCCCTAAGAGGGAAAGGAGAGGACAAAGCCTTGTGACCTAGACTTAGAAGCCACACACTCACTTCCACTTACAGTCAGCTCGTTAGAAGTGAGGAGCCAAGTCCGGCTTACATTCCAGAGAAGGGAAATTTAGCTCCAACTTTAAGTTCCAACCCTCTCTCTATATATATTTTGGTGGGTTCATCGATTGGTTTGTGGGATCTTACTTTCCTGACCAGGGATTGAACCCATGCCTTCCACAGTGAAAGCACTAAGTCCTAACCACTCGACCTCCAGGGAATTCCCTAAAATTTCAACTTTTGAACAGAGAATATCAAAGAATTGGTGGACATCGGTTAGGGCCATTACAGCATCCTTTGATGATTCTTGCCTGGCTTAATCCTTACTCAAAATAATGATTTCCCATCTATCCTGTATTATTTAAAAAGCAAATTATAGCATCATATTTCATCTATCAATTTTTGGGAATGTATCTCTTTAAAATGAGTATTTTTAATATTATAAACTTATAATGTTATATATTATAATATCAAATAGCAGATCCCCTGGAGGAGGAAATGGCAACCCACTCCAGTATTTGTGCCTGGATAATCCCATGGACAGAGGAGCCTGGCAGGCTACAGTCCATGGGGTCACAAAGAGTGGATACAACTGAGCGACTGAGCAGTCAGGCAGTCAGTATTTAAATTTCCATGTGTCCCGTGAATGCTGTACTTTTTATTGAGATACAATTCACAAGCCTCAGAGTTCACTCTTTTAAAGTGTTCAATCCAGTGGTTTATAGTATTTTGAGTTGTACAATCATCACCACTACTTTATCACCTCAAGAAGAAACCCTGTATCATTAGCAGTTACTTCCCATTTCCAAATCAGTCCCTGACAACCACTAATATGCTTTCTATGGATATGCTTTTTCTGGATATGTCATATAAAGGGAATAATTACAGTATGTGACATTTTATGCCTGATTTCTTTTGAAACCATGGATGTAATCCATGTCACCTGCCTTTACTTACGAAGGTTTTAAGACTTTCAGGTCCTCCCAAGCAGCACGTAGCCTAAACAACGTGTTTGCCCAAGTTGTTTTTCAGGAACTTGGAGTCAGCTGCATCTGCTTCAAGTTGAGCCAAAGTCAGCTGTGTCTGCTCTGAACTGAGCTGTTTAGGTCGGGATGGGACCACCAGGCCTTCACCTGGGCATGCAGGAGCATCTGCTTGTGCTGTATTGAACGTGCAGAGGCCTGTAGCTTTGCTGTGCCTGTAGAGAACAATTATCACACCTTTTCCCAATCATCTTTCCTTTCTCCCCAGGCCTCCGACCACCCTGCTTCTTTGTTCTTTATCCCATACCTGAGACTCTTGCCTTAAGGGAAGCAGATTGGAGACTTGTTTTCCTGTCTCCTTTTGCTACAAACCTCTGCATCTCACTGTTTTGACTTCCTGCGCATCTGGCAAAACAAACCTGGTGGTAATACCTTCACTTAGTATAAAGTTTTTAAGGTTGATTTATGTGGTAGCATGACTAAGTACTTCAGTTCTTGCTGCGGCTGGATAGTATTCCATTGTATGGAGATACTACACTTTGTTTATCCATTTTTGGCTATTTGCAAATAACATTACCCATGTACAAGTGTTTGTATGGAGCCCTATTTAATTTGTTTCTTTGAATTGGTACCAAAATAAAGTCCACATAATGTCATTAGCTGATAAATCTTTTAAGTCTTTAGAGGTTCCTCTACAATTTTGTATTTTTTTTCCAACTTGTTGAAGAAACTGAGTCATCTGTCCTGTACAGTTTTGCAAAATCAGGATTTTGCTGATTGGATCCTTTAGATATAAATAATTTAACATGTTACTCTAATATCTATAGTTTCATAGATTGGTAGCTGAGTGTAGAGGCTTGATCAGACTCAGACTTGATGGGGGAGGGAAGCTAGGAAGATTACATTATATGTCTGTTCTACAAACATCATATCTGGTTTTCTCTTTTTCTATATTAGCAGCCATTGATGATTATTGCCTAGATCCACTATGGAACGAGAAGTAGCAATACTTTAATTCTGTCATTTCTTTATTAGCTAGAATATGGTATAAAGAAAAAATTTGCCCTTAACTGTTTTGTTACTGTATCATTCAATTTATATATAAAAGGAAGGATAAAATGCTTGAATGTTTCCCTTTATTTCCTAGTTTTCAAAATGAATTGATTCATTATCATACTCTAATAATGACCAACTGTTTGTGAGCTTTAAAAATTAACTCATGAAATCCCCTGGAGGCCCATTGGTTAGGACGTGGAGCTTTTACTGCCCTGCAGGGTTTCATCTCTGGTGGGAGAACTAAGATCCCAGAAGTTTCTTGGGGTGGCAAATAAAAATAGCCATATTAATAAACTTCTCATCTTGAAGTCTTCATCCCTTCATTCTCTTAACCACTGAAGCATAAATTACCTCAGAGAAATTTAAATACTAGTATTTGAACTTTATACATAATATTCTTTGCAGTTGCTTTTTATTTTTAAAGGGTGAATTGGTTTTTAATAAGTCAGTATCTGTTTATACTTTTCTCTTGGTTTAGGACATGATGTTTGATCATGAGAGCGTCCAATGGTATATGGAATAAGAGAAAAAATCTGCTAAATGCATTAGAAAGCATTTGAATAGAAATGCTGGTTCCTATTTAAAACACTCTCTTTTCTGCATATACCTAAATGGGAGCAAAAGATTCCTTAATATTTAATTTTTATATTGTTAGAGACAATGGGTTTAATAAATTCCTTTTTATCTGTTGTGTATTTTTAGTTGTTTGGTAACTGAGTTCTAAGTTCTTTCACATAAACCCCATTTCAAGCCTTGTTTGTTTTCAAGTACTCAAATGTATGTCTCATTTTGAACGTGAGACATATATAATATGTCTGAAGCATCTTTGTAAAAATATATAGAAGTCTTTAAAATGCTGAACTGTAGTACCTGCTTATTTTCTTTAGTCATTAGCAGAGAAAAAAGTTTTATCAAGAAGTTACTGATGTGAATGTGCAATTTACAGTGATTTCATATATGCTCCCCAGCTTCAAAATCACTTAGAACTACAGCTGTGGTTTCTGGAAGGTCAGTCGTTGCTTCCTCAAGTTACACCTATACAGCTTGGATTTGAGTTTTTAAAGAATATTTAACTTTTAAAGAAGTTATCTTAGGGAAAGGGAAGTTTGAGTTGTATTCATGGTTTTGGCTGGGTTAACAATGGCTTCAATTAAATTGTTTGAATTATAAAGTAAGTATAATTATGGTAAAGAAGCTCAACCTCATTTTTAAATGTTGAATCACATTTTTTTATTTTATTTGTTTCTATACTATAGAAACTTCAAAATTTAGGACCACTGAAATATGCCAAGTTCTGTTTTGGGATTGTGTGTTTAGTTTTTGTTGTGTTGATTAGTTTGCTTTTTAAAAAATTTTTTATTGAAGGGTAATTGCTTTACAGAAATTTTGTTTTCTGTCAAATCAATTTTTTTTTTCCCTAAAGAAACTGAAAATGCTACATCTACTAGTGGAAGAAAATGCTTTGGTTTGGTTTGCTCTGAAGATTTTACTGTTGTTCAAGCATATTGTGGTTCAAAGATTACAAAGAATAATGTTAGTTAAATGCCAATGAACTCTTTTTATATGAAATATAGAGATTCTGGGGGGTGATGGTGGCAGCGGTGCCTCTTACTTCCTTACGTAAAATACTTGAACATTCTCATCAATATTGCCATCATCTGTTTGATATTCCCAGTAGGGAATTCCCTGGGTGTCCAGTGGTTGGGACTCAGTGCTTCACTGCTGGGGCCTGGATTCAATCCTGGTCATGGTACTGAGATCCTACAAGTCACATGGCCAAAAAAACAAACAAAATCTCCCAGTATATTTTCTCAAAGTCTATTTACTTAAAATGGTATGGAATGACATAATACGGAATAACATCTGAATTACAGACACACAGAAATAATTCAATATTTAAAAATAACTTTCATATTTTGGCAGGAACACATAAATAGAATTTTTGACATTCATTATATTAGGTGATTAATGCTATTTCTTTTAATATAAAGTCCTCTTATTTGGAGTTTAATATTTCATATGTTTGAATGTGTACAATATTCCCAAATAAAAATAAAATTTTCAGGCTAATGTTTTTGTTTCTGAAGACAATAAAGAGATTATTTAGTAGATCATTTCCAAGAAAAAAAACACTGATATATTTTATAGTGGTATCCCCTAGGAAGTTCCATGGATTAAGGGTAAAAATAAGTTCTTTTGTATATCATTAAACAGCTGGCACTGTCCCACAGAGGAATATTTTCAAAATGGGAAATATATGATACAATATGTGATTAGTATTGGGAAAATATTTTCAAATACATCTACTGTTTGTATTTTAATGTTTTTCCACTAAAAATAATGTTACTGGTACAATGAGAAATAACAGGGAAAATTAACCACAGTAAAAGTGAAAGGTGTTATAATTCAGAAGCTCTAATTTTCAACAAATCATTAGCCTAAATATCTTCTTGATTGGTTGGAGTTTTTATTCTTACTGTTGCTCATACTGCCCTCTCTCTGCTCAGTGGCTTTTTGGTTTGCTTTTAATTTTTTGTGGCCTTGTCTGTCCCTACACAGCCAGACCTGGGAACTGATTCTGGGGAGCCTTGATGCTGAATCACCATGGAACGCACACATGCAGTTAGCTCTTGCCCACTTGCCCTTGGGCCTCAGGCCCCTCTGCCCCACTAGGCCACATTCCTGGGGCCAGGAGTTTGTCCCCACTCTGCAACTGATGAGGGGGTTCAAATGGTGTTTACAGTTCCTGCTGTCCTTGTGGGTCTAGTTAATTATGAATCCCAGGTGTCTCCCATCCCATGGAGCTGTAGTCAGGCCTGGTCAATGGTTCTTGTTGACCAGTGGGTTCCAAAGTCATTTGATGTGACGCTCTAATAGTCTGTGATAGCTTTTTTTAAATCTGTTTTTGGATGTGCTGGGTCTCTTGCTGAACACATGCTTTCTCTAGTTGTGCTCAGGCTTCTCACTGCAGTTGCTTTTCTTGTTGCGGAGCATGGGCTCTAGAACTCATGGCTTTCTGTAGTTGTGGCGCTTGGGTTAGTTACCCTGCAACATGTGGAATCTCACAGCAGGGATTCAACCCATGTCCCCTGCTATGCCAGGCAGATTGTTATCCACTGCACCACCAGGGAAGTCCCTGATAGCTTTCTTTGTATCTGGCAAAATAAGATCTTCTAAGCTCCTTTGTACATTTGTGTGTTTTTTTGCAATTGAGGTGCTTCTTCTTCTAACTTAATTTTTATCTTATATTGGAGTATATTCACAATGTGGTGTTAGTTTCAGGTATACAGCAAAGTGATTCAGTTATACATATACATATTTCTATTCTTTTCCAGATTCTATTTCCATATAGGTTATTATAGAACATTGAGTAGAATTCCCTGTGCTATACAGCAAGTCCTTTTGATTCATCTGTTTATATATAGTAATGTCCATATGTTAATCCCAATCTCCTAATTTATCCCTCCCCGTTTCCTGTCCCCTTTGGTAACTGTAAATTTGTTTTTGAAGTCTGTAGGTCTATTCCTATTTTGTAAATAAATTCATTTGTATAAATTTTTTTTTTAGATTTCACATATAAGTGATATCATACAATATTTGTCTTTCTCTGTCTTAGTTTGATCATCTCTAGGTCCGCTCACATTGCTGCTAATGGCATTATTTCATTCTTTTTTTTATTTTTTTTTCATTCTTTTTATGGCTGAGTAATATTCTATTGTGATATGTAATCTTTATTCATTCCTGTGTTGATGGACATTTAGGTTGCTTCCAGGTCTTGGCTATTGTAAATAGTACTGCAATGAACACTGAAGTGACTATCTTTTTGAATTATGGTTTTCTCTACACATATGCCCAAGAGTGGGATTGCTAGATCATATGGTAGTTCTGTGTTTTTTGTGGCTGTGCCATGTGGCACATAAGGTTTTAGCTTCCTGACAAGTGATTGAACCCACCCCCTCTGCATTGGAGGCATGGAGTCTTAACTACTGGACAACGACGCAAGTCCCCTGTTTTTTAGGAACCACCATATTGTTCCCCACAGTGGTTGTACCAATTTACATTCACACCAAGTGTAGGAGGGTTCCCTTTTCTGCACTCTCTCCAGAATTTATTGTTTGTAGACTTTGAAGAAAGCCATTCTGATCCATGGGAGGTGATAGCTTGCTGTAGTTTTGATGTGTATTTCTCTAATAATTAGTGATGCTGAGCATTTTTTCATGTGCTCTTCAGCCATCTGTATGTCTTCTTTAGAGAAATGTCTATTTAGCTCTTCTACCCATTTTTTGTTTGTGTGTGTGTGTTTTATATTGAGCTGCATGAGCTGTTTCTATATTTGGAGATTAATCCCTTGTCAATCATATTGGTTGCAAAATATTTTTTCCCATTCTGAGGGTTGTCTTTTCGTTTATAGTTTCCTTTGCTATGCAAAAACTTAAGTTCAAATAGGTCCCATTTGTTTATTTTTGTTTTTATTTTCATTAGAAAGGGTGGCGGCTCAGCTGGTAAAGAATCCGCCTGCAACGTGGGAGACCTGGGTTTGATCCCTGGGTTGGGAAAATCCCCTGGAGAAGGGAAAGGCTACTCACTCCAGTATTCTGGCCTGGAGAATTCCATAGACTGTATAGTCCATGGGGTCGCAAAAAATCAGACGCAACTGAGCACCTTTCATTTTCAGTTTTTCAGAAGGTGGATCCAAAAAGATACTGCTACAATTTATGTTGAAGCATGTTCTGCCTATGTTCCCTAAGAGTTTTAAATATTTTTCAGTCTTACATGTAGGTCTTTAATCCATTTTGAGTTTATTTTTGTGTATGGGGTTATAGAATGCTCTAATTTCATTCTTTTACATGGAGCTGTCCAGTTTTCCCAGCACTTGTTGAAGAGACTGTTGTTTCCCCTGCTCTTTTTCATAGATTGATCATAGCTGCGTGAGTTTATTTCTGGGCTTTCTATTCTGTCACATTAAACTATTTTTGTGCCAATACCATACTGTTTTGATTATTGTAGCTATACTATATTGTAGCATAGTCTGAAGTCAGGGAGCTTGATTCCTCCAGCTCAGTTTTTCTTTCCTAAGATTGCTTTGCGTGTTAAGGATCTTTTGTGATTCCATACAAATTAAAATTTTTTTTGTTCTAGCTCTGTGAAAAATACCATTGGTAATTTGACTGGGATTGCATCGAATCTAGATAACCTTGGGTAGTACACTATTTGATTTTTCCAATCCAAGAACATGGTATCTTTCCATCTGTGTCATCTTCTTTTAACAGCGTCTTTATGGTTTTCAAAGGAAAAGTCCTTTGCCTCCTTAGGTAGCTTTAGTCCTAAGAATTTTATTCTTTTTTGATGTGATGGTAAATGGGATTGTTTCCTTAATTTCTCTTTCTGATCTTTCATTGTTAAGTGTCTAGAAATACAACAGATTTCTGTGTATTAATTTTGTACTTGCAACTTTACCAAATTCATTGAAGGGCCCTAACTAGTTTTCTGGTGGCATCTTAGGATTTTCTGTGTACAGTATCATATCATCTGCAAATAGTAAGTTTTACTTCTTCTTTTCCAATTTGGATTCCTTTTTTTTCTTCTCTGATTGCCATGATTGGACTTCCAAAATTATTTTGAATAAAAGTGGTGAGAGTGACAACCTTATCTTGTTCCTGATCTTAAGAGAAAAACCTTTTAGTTTTTCATGTGGGTTTGTGATATATGGCCTTTACCATGTTGAGGTAGTTTCCCTCTATGACCACTTTCTGGAGAGTTTTTGTCATAAATCTGTATTGAATTTAGTCAAAAGCTTTTTCTGCATCTATTGATTGCTTATTGCAATGAGCAACGGCCTATTCAATAGAAAGAAAATATGTTAAGATAAAATGTAGTGTAAATTTATATAGGGTTTTACTCATCCTCTTCTGTTTTTCCTTTCTCCTCTGCAGAGAATTCCAGCTCTAAGAAGATTCTAGTAATAACAGATTAGATTATTACTCATTTGCTTTAGTCACAGTACACACACAATAGTATTAGAAAACTAACACCAACATTACCACTAATAATATGACTAAAACAAGTTAAAAAGATTTTTTTCTTTTTTCTTAAGTGGAAAAAAAATCTTATTCCACTAGAGATGTACAAATTACTGTTTTAAGTTGATTAAAAGTTCCTTTTTGGGGTTCTCCCACCCCAGTATACTAATTTAGATTCTTTAGCTTCATCTTAAAATCTTTGTTTTATAATTATGTAAAATATTTATATATTTTGATCCCTCATCCTGTTCCTTTCCTTTCCTTCTAGTTAACCATTTAAAATGTTTATATTTATCTTTTTTAAACACAAATTTTGTAAATAATGTAATTTTACTGTATACACCCACTTTTTTAGCTTAGTAATATGTTCTGGAGATCTATGGTGGATCTGACATTATTTAACCATTCCTGATTTAACCATTTGCTGATGGATTTGGGGTTGTTTCTGGTCTTTTTCCTGTTATGAATGCTATTGTAAAGGATAAGTCTTGTGCATATATTTTAAAAAATGCTTTTTTCTTTGAATGAGATCCCTAGATTTAGGATTGTGATCAAGATTACTAGTACTGTCAAATCTCCCACAACTACCATAATTTGTATGAGTATCAGGAATATGTGAGCATACCTGGTTCTTGACCAACAGTTATGTCCCACTTTGGATTTTTACCTAATACATGAGAAATGGTATCCCAGTGTTGGTTTTATTGTCTGTGTGTTTCTCGTAGTATGAATAAAATCAGCATATATTAAGTTTATTGTTCATCTCAAAGCTCAATTTCTTACAGGGTACTTGGTCTTTTTATTTTTAAAAACTCTTTAAAGATATTAGAGATACTAGCACTTATAAACCTTTTTCATATTTTGCCATGTCTTACTTTGAATTTTGATGGTTGATAATACATAAAACAAAGCTGAATTATATATATTATTCCTGTATCCTGTAAACTTGCTAAATTGTTCTAGTAGCTTTTTAAAAAATTTATCACAAATGGTCCTTAGATTTTCTCGAATAACTTTTCTATTGAAATGATTATATGATTTTTCTCCTTTATCCTGTTCACATGTTGTATGATTTTCAGATGTTTAACCAACCATTCATTCTTAAGATAAATCCCACTTGGTCAAATCAAAATTGTTGGAAAGTTTGTGGTTTGTTGTTTTTGCAAAGTTTGTGTTTTTAATGTTGGTTCATTTGATGTTAATTTATTGACAAATCCTTTTTCCATAGTGTCAGAGATAGTCCATTACTAATTACTACAATTCTGAAATGGTGGTCTGAATTATCTACTCCCACAGACTCCCCATGTGACCTACGCATGCCTTTATATAGATTTTACTGTGTGCCTACTATGTACCAGGCATTATTATGCACTGAGGATACAGAAATAAATAGGGTAGACAGCCCTTACCCTCTCAACTGTGGTGAAGACAGTAAGACAGTTTAATAAGTGTTAGGCAATAGAGAGGAAAATTTAAGATTTATACAAAGGGAACCATGTTATAATTTTTTTTAAAGCTGCTTGGAGGGGACATGTCCCTGGAGGTCCAGGGGTTAAGACTATGCAATGCAAGGGGCATGGGTTTTATCCCTGGTCCAAGAACTAAGATTCCACATGTCCCATGGCACGGCTGAAGGAAAAAAAAAAAAGTCCCTTGGAGGAAGTTACCTGAATGGTAAATTGAATTCAACCACTGTTACTGTATCATTTACTATCCAAACAGGGACAATTTTCAAAGTGAAAACAAGCATAAACTAGGATGTATAATCACCTTAAATCTAACCAGTCAAATGAGAAGTGTTTGAGGCAGAAAAAACTATGTGAAAGAGGACAAAGCCCATTAAGGTAACTAAAAATCTTAATTTAGTGAGCTGAGATCAGCCCTGGGATTTCTTTGGAAGGAATGATGCTAAAGCTGAAACTCCAGTACTTTGGCCACCTCATGCAAAGAGTTGACTCATTGGAAAAGACTCTGATGCTGGGAGGGATTGGGGGCCGGAGGAGAAGGGGACGACAGAGGATGGATGGCATCACCGACTCCATGGATGTGAGTCTGAGTGAACTCTGGGAGTTGGTGATGGACAGGGAGGCCTGGCGTGCTGCGATTCATGGGGTCACAAAGAGTCGGACACGACTGAGCAACTGAACTCAACTGAAACTGTGAGGAAAGAAATTAGCAGAAAAGTAAGCAAAGACCAAAATATAAAGGTCTTGTAAATTGGAAAGGAACTTGAGCTTTATTCTAAGGACAATGAGCGTTCTAAGCAAAATTAAATGAAAACTATTGCACTGTGCATTTGGAGGGGAGTGGAGAGTGGGTATGGGTTTTGGGGGTCACGAAGCGTTCTACAGTTGTGTGACACAAAGACACTGAGTTGCATGCTATGTGCCTTACAGCTCGATAAAGTTTTCCTCCAGGTGAGAGATGAAAACAGCTCTGGATTAACATGTTGGAAGTAAGGATGAATTCAAGAGATATTTAAGAGAACCCATAAGGCCTTGTGACTGACAGGATATGGATGTGAGGGAGAGGGAAAAGTCAGTTAACTTCCAAGATTTTGGCTTAAGCAACAGGATGGATTATGGTGCCATTTACTGACATCACCAGAACCAGAAATGAGGGTGTGGGTGGAGAAATAAAAATGTTGAATTTGAGATAACTTTGAAAACACTAAAGTTATGGACTGTTTGTGTCCTCCCAAAATTTGTTAAGTTGAAACTCTAATCCCAACTGGGTGTTGGGAGGTAAGGCCACTGAGAATTACGTAAGGAGGGTGGAACCCTCATGAATCTGACTAGTGCCTTTATAAGAAGTGGCCCAAGAGATTACTGAATCTTTCTGCCACAGGAGGATACAAAGTTGGCAGTCTGCAAGTCAGAAGAGGAATTTGTCAGAATCTAACCATGCTGGCACCCTGACCTTCAACTTCCAGCCTCTAGAACTGTAAGGAATTTCTGCTTATAAGCAACCTAATCTATGGTACTTTGTTATAGCAGCTCCAGTTAAAACAGTATCCAAGTGTGGCTCAGGTGAAGATCTGGGCTGAAAAGAATCAGTGGAAGTCACTGAGGTGAAGAGTTTTGTTTAGGGCATATATAAGATATGGTCAGAGGTGAAATCAGCAGGAGTCTGAGAAAAGGCTCTGAGGCAGGGAGAAAACCAGAGGAGCATAACGTGACAAGTGCAGTTTAGAGTCTCATAAAGTGTTCAACAGTGTAAAATACTATCATGTTTCAAAGTAAAATGAGCAAAGTATCCTCTGGACTTAAAAAAAACTCAAGTTTCAGTGGAGTAACAGTGGCAAAAACTAGTCTCATATGAGTTTTGTGGTAAATTGTGAGCTGTGATTCCTCAAGAGACAAATCAGGCAAGGAGTCAGGTTTATAAGTGGGAAAGAGGGAAAAGGTTGAGGAGGATTTTTATTTTAAAAAAGGCTTGGTCATGTTTAAAGAAATACAAGGACCCAATTAGAGAAACTGAAGTACTGGAGGAATGAGAAGCCTACATAAGAATCAGCTGGGGAGGCTTGCAATGTTTAAGGTTTGGTTAGAGTTTAGGAATCTGTATTTAAGTTCCTGATGGGATTCTGATGCTCAAGACAATTTGGGAGCTGCTGCTGCTGCTGCTAAGTCACTTCAGTTGTGTCCGACTCTGAGCTAGTAGAATCATAGAGCAAACTCTGTAAGATCCCTCATGCTTTTATGCTTTCTAAACAGGAGAGGAAGAACCTATAGAGGATGCAGGTACAGACAAATTTGGTGATGGATAGTTCAGAAGTAATCTGCTAACAGACTTGGGGAAGGTGAAGATTTAAGGAGACTACAGGTTTCAGATTGTTTTGAAGAATGAAGGATAGGTTGCTAATGTTGAGGACTTAGTTGAGGATGATAATCACAAATTTATAGTGTCAACAGTCTATACCATTATGCTATTTTCTGTGGCAGTTATCAGCTAACCCAATTGTATTTAGGTAAGGCAGACAGAGCTGAACTCATCTAAGATTCAGAGCTTGCCACAAGTTATAAAAGTGATAGTAAGGCAAAGAAGTTTGGAGAATTGCCAAGAAATCTTTTTTTTTTCCTTCACTTTAGAAGGATAATTTTGCAGGACACAGAATTCTATGTTGCTTTTACTCTAAACACTTTATAAATATTTTATTCCATTTTCTTGCCTGAAGAGAAGCTGGATGTAATAACTATGTATAGGTATTTTTTTTCACCTGGCTTCTCTCAGGATTTTTTCTTTTTCTTTGATTTTCTATAATTTTGAAACAGACCTAATTTGGACTTCACTCAATAAGGGGTGGGCGGCAAAACATAATCAACGATATACTCTAGGTAGACCAGAATCAAATCTAGGTAATCTAGAATCAAACCTTTAAGGCCTAAACCAATGGGGTTCCAAAAGATTACTGCTTTGAAGACTGTCAGACTGTGGTTTCCTTTGTCCCAAGTTTTTTCAAAAGTACCCAGAGATGATTCTAATAGGCAACTGCAGTTGAAAGGCAGTCATTGATCTGTAATTTATGTTGCTACAGTAAGGCTCAAATTGGACAAATATACATACAATCTCAAACAAAATTCTGAAGAAATCACCTGTTAACTAAGCTGACCCCATAAAACTACAATCACACCATTCCCATCACAAAAGAAAAACAGATTTTGAATATATACAATTTATTTAATAAATTAATGTCATTCAAAATACAGTGCCAGAACATTATGCAGTTGAACATGCTAGTAATGTTTGTCATGAAGCACCTGTGCTCATGTTAGATTGGCGGCGGCCCGCTACTGCTAGTGGTTCCTGGGATTAATGCCAGAGCAGCACTAGTTATCTGCTCTTCTGCACCGCTAGTGCAGAGAATTCCTGAACAGTTCACCTTTCTAATCCTACCCCCCACACACAACAGGTTAAAAAAAACACACCCTGACAGCTAACAAATATCTATACACAATCACTCTACAGTAATGCTTATTAAATTAAGATGTAATGACCTGGTTAACCCACTCTAAATCTTTAAGATGGAGAAATACAACAGCAGCAGGTAGTTATATGCATGAGCCAATGTTAATGTAATACAGAAAGTGGAGGCATTTACTGATTAAAGCTCCACACAGACCCGCACAATGAGGGACTAGCAATTCTTATTGCAAGCCCAGCAACTGAAGTCCACACCTGGTAAATGACCAGCTGGTTGGAAGACCTGTATTCTAGATAGACAAGTATAAGTTAGTGAAGAGAGTACATGCACCTAATAGTATATAGTTAGACTGATCCTGCAGTCATACTTTCCCTGTGCAATACCATAAAATGGAAGATCTTCCTCAACTATAGGATTCAGACAACATTTCTATGCCAACATGGACACTAGTGTTAAGTGCAGCTCAGTTAACTACACTGAAAAAAACATTCCAGGACTTCAAAACAGAAGCACGGGAATGAAATACATTTACCAAAATAACCTCAGCACAATTTGCGATATACCACACTAGGAACAGGAAACTACTTTAATAAGTGAACTTTTGGAACTGTACATACACAGGGCTAACAATGTTAGATAATCCAGATTGTTATGCTCTCATGATACACATAAAAGTTTCTCAATTATTGGATAATCTATTTCATATTATGGAAGCATATCTTTAAGACTCACTGATATATATTATACTGATGCAAATATTAAGTAGGGCATAAAAATAAAATTTATCAAAGATAGATTTTTTTATGTACTCATATTCAGTCCTTTCATAGTCTCTCATTAAGCAAAGAAAATGACAAAAGCAAACAGATGAAGCGTGCACTCCCTGAACTCCTGACTATACAGGCGGTAGTGCAACCATCTCTCCATCCATTTCAAACTCCTCTGTTCCATCCGGTGAAAAAAGGTAAGTTGGTGGTTTCCATGGAGATTCTTCAAGGCAGGATGGATACAGTTTCCCCACAGTGCATCGAAAATCTCTCCCTAGGTCCCAGAGTACACGTTCAGATATATGTTGCCGCAGAGACCACCGGTCAAGTTCCAGATCGTATTGGTAAGTGACGTATTTAGCTCTCTCATTTAAGTGGGTTTCTCGCATAAACACACACAGAGAATTTGAGATTACAACAGCTCTCACACAGGGATCTGAGTACCTCTTAGCAGGGATGTTGGCTGCCATTTTCCACTCATTTTTATTCACATCATAGACTTCCACAGTTACTGAAGACCCATCTACAGTGCCAGAGGGGAGTCTTATGCCAGAATTAGTAGCAATGTGCAACCCTCCGATATAGAAAATTTTATCACCAAAAGCTGCAGCTGAAGCAAAAGACCTGCTCGTCTGTCTCATGGCCATTTCTACCCATGAATCAGACCTTGGAAAATAACAATACATGAGGTTCAGGGTCATCACATAAATGCAGTCATGAACTACAACTGCTGCACTCCACTGCCAAGCACAAGGCAAAGGGCTTACCATTGTCCATTCATCCTTCTCAGTGTCGTATCTTTCTACAGTCCTCCGATTAAGTTCTCCACCCACACTATCTCCTCCGATTGCATAGATATAGCCTTCACAGCAAACCAAAGATGGCTTTACGCGGACAAAAAGCATTGGGGTCTTTGGAAACCAGGTATTTTGCTGTGCATCAAACCAATAAAAGCAATTCACAGTTCTAAAGGCAGTCTGAAGTTTGCTTGTTTTACTGTGATTTGTTTTTGTGTTTTTCAGAGGAACTTGACCACCTGCTATATAGATGTCATTATCAGGTGTTACAACGGTCCCAACCTTATGTAAATCAGCTGGTGGGCTGCATAGCTTGTAAACTTTTTCTGCTTGGGGGCTGTAACAGACTGAAGAGTAAAGACTACAAGGATTTTCTGAAGATGCTTCAATGAAAATCATCATCTCCTCTTTAGTCATTCCAAGTCTTGGTTTGAAAAACTTGGGCATGGACTTATACAGACCTTGAACAACTACTGACTTATCATTGGGTGGCAGACCTTGAAACCAAGCTCTCTGTGTTACTTCTGAAAGTGCATCAATTCTGATTTGGCTAAGAACTGAAGACAAATACTGCGATCGTGATTCTGTGTTGTACTCCAGCCATAGCATAGCAGCTTCACGAACTGTCTCCTCCTTTTCTACGTTTAAATTGTCACTACTGAGAATGTCTATCAGTAGATCATGTGACAGCTGCATGAAAGCTTCCTGATGATACACAGCCGTGAACTTGTGCTCCACCATCCTTTTAGCACTTTGTTTTAATTCCTCACAGCTGAACAGATCAGCAAAACTCAACAATCGCACACAATTCTCTGCATTTATTTTTTTAATTAAATATTCTCGACAACGTTGTAACACATCTTCTACCTAAAAATGGGGGAAAAACAAGGCTGATAAAGGCAAGCCAGACATTTGCTATGTAACACACAAGTATATTAATCAAATCCTTATACTGTAGTTTTATTTTTAGGTACACTTGTGGGCTAAGAGATAGTGTCTTCCCGTAATAAAAAACTAGAAGACTGTGCAGGGGCTTTCCTGGTGGCTCAGATGGTCAAGAATTCGTCTGCAATGTGGGAGACCTGGGTTCGATCTCTTGGGTGGAGAAGGGAATGGCTACCCACTCCAGTATTCTGGCCTGGAGAATTCCACGGACAGTGGAGCCTGGCAGGCTACAGTCCATGGGGTCACAAAGAGTCAGATACGACTGAGCAACTTTCACAATGTATTGTTTTGCATTTTTCTTCCTGTCTAGTGGCCTACTTAACTGCCCTATTTAGGAGTCAGTAGTATAACATCAGATAGGCTCTTGGGGACTTCCCAGTGTTTAAGACCCTGAGCTTCCACTGCAGGGGGTGTGGGTTCGATCCCTGGTCAGGGAACTAAAATCCCATATCCCACATGCTGCACAAAAACAAGACCCCCCAATAAATGACTCTTAAAAACCTAAACAGCCTAAAGGTAAGGAAATTCATGCATAAGTTAAATACTTTTAGGCTTTAAAAAATATGTAACTGAGAAAACCAAGTAAGAACAATATAAATCAGTACAGGAAATGATTATTGTTGAGAAGTGAGAATCTGGTTTTGTCAACGTGTATAAGAGAGTCATAAAAAAGCAGATATACACAGTGCCTAACTATAGTTATTTGCCTTTCTTACCTGGAGCACTAGGATAACCAATCAAAAGAAAATAGTGCAGTTATAAATAATCTAAATTTAACAACCCATCTTAGCCACTCAAAGTTTCCTAGATTTTTCTCAAGACAAAACAGATCTCAGTTGAGTTACAAGTGCTACCTCCTATATTTATTCCAGATCACAGTGATTAACTAGAAACAGTTTGTGATAAGAAGTCAGGTTGTTTGGCTTCAAAACTTGGATAGGCCAGTCAACACTTGTATAATATCAGACAAGTAGCTTTCTTCTCTAAGCCTCAGCTTTCTCCTGCATAAAATGAGGAAATCCTTTAAGTGATTATTTTAGGATTAAATGAGAACTGATATATAGCATCAGTACAGTATCTGGCATATAAAAACATTTCATGCAGTTAATAGTGAAAGCCATGTTGGCAGTCATAAAATGCCCCATCCCAGACTTGCCAGGGCAACCTTAGTCCTGGAGGAGGCAGAGTCTGGGTTTGCATTTGGGTAAGTATATGCCTAAGGGTTTCATTAACATGATTAAAAAAAAAAAAAGGAAAGCTGTCATTATTTACAGTAACAGTGTTCTGAAATCCAAGTTTCTTAAAATTCCTCAATTATTTAGCAATTGTAAAAATACCTGCTTTTAGTTCCTGGCTTTTAAAAAAAGTAATGAAATTATTTAAATGATTAAATAAATAATATAATAATAATAAATAAATTAAATCATTACAGTAGGCATTTCTCCCTTTTAGGTTTGGATTCAGGATATCAATGTCTTCCATTGTAAAGCACCAGGAAGCTACCATGGGCTTCAATTTCCCCAGAATTACAGGTACACAAGGACACTGCACAACTGGGGGGCGGGGAGAAGAGTACAAACTAAAAAGGAGGAAAGCTACTTAAACTGGTGCTCAACCAATGTCACTGATGTTTATTCAGCACGCATTTATCCAGTACCCTCTAGGTATCATGAACTATGCTACCGAAATTTAACCTTCAGTTTGATGATTCTCCCTTTGGAGAAACTTATTTCTGAAAATACAAAGAATTATTCCAAATAGGAAAAGAAATGAGAAAAATGTATTTATTTATTTAGCCACACCATACAGCATGTGGGATCTTAGTTTCCCGGCCAGGGATCAAACCTATGTCCCCTGCAGTGGAAGTGTGAATTCTTAACCAATGGACCACCAGAAGTCCTGGAAAATATTTTTATATGCCTCTTAAAATTTAAAAGAAACGTTGAAGGGTGGAAGTCCCTGCTGGTCCAGTGGTTAAGACTCTGCTTCCACTGCAAGGAGCACGGGTTCCAACCCTGGTTCAGGAACTAAGATTCCACAAGCCACATGGCATGGCCAAAAATAAATAAAAATGTTGAAGGGGAAACAAAGAGTGAGAGAGTGAAATAGTTTATCATACGTAAATATATCGTCACTTTTTCTTTTAGTTTAATTCTTGATAGCTCAGTGTGTTCTCATGCTATTACAAATATGTTTGATAACTTCTGTTAAGAATCTTGACATTTTCCATGAAAAGTAATACCATCAAAAATTAGCATATCTAAGCTTTTAGCCAAAACACCAAAGCATTTAAATTTAGTAACACTGTTAAAAGCTTTTTTACTTAAGATCTAAATTCTGTGGTATACTAGGCAGAATATGAAACTAATAGGAAATTTTCACTTATCTTTTCAGTAAGGTTCCCACCATAAAACTAAGTTTACTAGATGATCAAATTCTATTGTTTTTCTTTTACACATTTTAAAAAGAGAAGAAAAACTTTACATTCTAAAATCTGCAATAAAATTACATAGCTATAATACATCACTGATGAAACAATGTTTCTTAAGAAAAATAAACCACAGTTAACACATACAACTGAGAGAAAAAACTGCTTACCTGCAGGAAGCACGCTGTCTCATAAAGCTGTTCTACAGTGCTGTCACTTATTGCCAAGTTACCCGTGTATGTATAGGTTATTATTATCTGTAAGGTGGCTGAGTCCACATTCCTCAGATGTATGTGTGTCTGTTTGCTTTCACTTAGTCCACTCATGAACATGGCCCTACAGGAAGGGTGGGAGGGGGAGACAAAAGTAGAGCTAAAAGAAACACCAAAACTAGACCACACAGAATTTTATTTAGGGTATTTGCTGATGGACAACTTACAGGGAAAAACTTTTGAGGGAGGCAACAGAAAAGTATAATCCAGTGCCAAAGCTATACCAAACTATTCTACTATGCCATTCTGAATGATAATATCAAAATTAATTCATTCCTTATATTCACACAATGCAATTTAGCAATAAAAGAAACTCTTTAATACGTACACAGACAAACCTTAAAATCATTATGGTCAGTGAAAGGCAGATACAAAAGACCACATACTATATGATTCCATTTATATGAAATATCCCCCAAAAGCAAATATACAGAGGCAGAAGGGAGATTAGTAGTTACCTCGGGCCATGGGTAAGAAAGGTGAGTGACTGAGACTATAAGTGGGCATAAAGTGATGGAAATATTTCAAACTAGATTGTAGAGATGGTTGCAGAGCTCTTTAAATGTACTTAAATACTTAATTGTATGTAAATTAGCTTTCAACAAAGCTGTTAAAATTTCAATTTATTCAAATGATTTCCTAAAAATATGCAGGACAGTTTCCTAAAAATATTTTACATGCAGGAAAATATGCTGTAAAGGCAATTATGTTATGAATACAAACTAAATGTCCACATATAGGGGAGAGATAAAAAAAAATGCAAAGAGTATTATTACTGTATGTATAGAAAAGCCTATAGTGATCTCAAGTGTAGTATCACAACAACTAGCCTGGGCACCTCAAGGACAAGATTAGAAACGCTTTAAAGTGGATGAAGTAGTGAGTCAGGGGAGAATATAAGTACTTTTTTGGGGGGGGAGACTGCTGAACCTAAGAGGTTCAGGCATTTAGATCACAGAAGGCTTTTAAAATGAGACCCAAGAGGGAATTCCCTGGCGGTTCAGTGGTTAGGACCCAGTGCTTTCACTGCCTGGGCCTGGGTTCAATCCTGCATCGGGGGTAAGATCTGCAAGCCCAACAGCAGAGCCAAAACTTTTTACTGAACTTCCTTGTACATAATGAAGAATGCTGAAGGGTTCTGAGCATGGATTCACTAGCACAATAAAACATATTCTAGAATGAATACTCCGTACTGACAGACCTCAAGTGCCAAAGGCTGGAGGCCAGAAAACTGCTTTTTTTAGGCTACTGCAATAATCTATGTTAGAAATAAGAACCACCTGACTGAGGATGGCAGAAATGGATACAAAAGCTTTTACAAAAAAACCCAACAAGATCAAGTGATTTTCTGAACACTAGCAATAAGAATAGGAAGTAGATTGTTGTTTTTTAGTTGCTAAGTTGTGTCTGACTCTTTGCAACCCTGTGGACTGCGCATGCCAGGCTCCTCTGTCCTCAACTATCAGAATTTGCTCCAATTCATGTTCATTGAGTGGGTGACGCTAACCATCTTGTTCTTTGCTGCTGCTTTCTTAGATAGGAAAAGAATCAAAGCTAGCTCTTTATTTTCAAGTAAATGCCTGAAAAAAAATACTGTTAACCATTGAGAGGAAAATTGTAAGATGGAGGAAAAAAGGTGAGTTAAATTTTAGATATGTTTAATTGAAGGTGTGGGCAGCTGAGTCAAATAGAAATAATACAATAACCAATCAAGTATTTAATATTACTGAAACTATGAAGAAAGGCATTAATGCAATAGACTGTGAATTATCTACAAAATGTCATGTGTTAAAGCCAAGTAAGTTACATGAGAGAGACTAAAAAACTAAGAGAAAAACCCACCCAGATTCCCAATGACCAACCTGAGGTAGAGTTCTATTAGAAGAAAAAGTAAGAATGACAAAAGGTTGAGAAACATTCATCAGAGAAATAAGAACAAGCCAGTCAGTATAATGCTACTCTGGGCAAGAGAAGCAGGGTGACAAAAACTGGAGCGTCAAGGGTAACAAACATAGCAAACGCAATTAGGAAAGCACTGGTGATTTCTGGTGTAGCTCACAAAGAGCAGTAAGAACAGCAACTAACTTGAAGCAGTTAGGGAATGGAAAAGTGGCAAAAACATCAATCAGGGTGTTTGAAAACTGCCTCCCAAAGAATACAGAATGGCCATAAACCTAATCAAAGTAAAGGAGAACAGGAATTATTCTCGAAAAGTATCCGAGATTTAACAAGAAAACCCTAATAAAAACACCTAAGACAGCTGGTGTCACTTATTTCACAAGTCTCTTCTCTCACATGGGAGATGACCAAAAGCAACCTGAAAAATTACAAGAGATCTGAGTAAAAATGGAAGATTTAGGGGTCATGTGCTTTTTCTCTGTTCCAATAGAAGGTAGTTAACTTTGGAAGAGGAAGTAGGGCAAGAGAACAGCTGACTATACAGATGACACTGAGACAGGTTATTCCAGGCTATAGTTTAAGACACCAGAATAGTGGACTTCTGTGAAGGATTTATGCTTCCCAAAGTCGAAAGACACTAGGGGAAGCTTAGCCAACTTGATCATAAAAATCTGAAACAGGCTTTTCAAGGAAAGAATAAATGCTGAATTGCATATTATAGCAGGCTGAATTACCATGGTGAGAGAGGTGCTGAGTAATTCTCAAGTAATCCCTTTCACTTGGGTTCTACTATCTATGTTACTAAGAAGTAGAAACTATTACTTCAGAGGTTCTTAGGATTTTAGAGGTTTTTTTTGATTCTTGGTGGAATGGTACTGGTAAACTGCAAAAGAATGTACCTAGTTCAAAGGACAAAATTTCTCACAGTAAATTTCTAATGGTTAAATTGATGCCAACATATGTAAGGATACTGAAATCTACAAAGTTGAAAACAGAATCCAGTTGAAGAAACCTGGGAAAAGATCAAGTTATTATTGTGGGAATATATAATAATTATCTATCCAGTCCAGAGAAAAGATATATATAGGAGGAAAAATTAATACACGTGTTTGGTCTTGTGGATTATGAAACTGGCCCAGACACAGTATTGTAAAGACGGATGGATTTAATCCCAAACATGGGCAGAACTATTCTTTCTACTGTTACTTCAAATCCCTATTATCTGATTTGCTTTAGGGAGAATATATTCTTTTAGAACACCAAAGCTAAAGAAGGGAACTAACTAGTGAAAGTAATAGCAGCCTTAAAGAGATTGTGTTGCTTTTAAAATTTTGATACTAATGATATATTTAAACTTTTTATTTCGTCTTCCAGGAAGCCAATTCCAACCCAATTAGTTAAAAGATAAAAGAATAACCTCATGGCTAGAGAATTTAGAGAACAGCGTGTTATCTATACAATAAAAAATAAAGTTAACAAGGGAGGAAAAAAGGTAAGACACCTAACCCGTAATCGCATGTGTTACCTTCCTGATAAAGATGACAAGCAAATAGAATTTCTGCATAGGTTTAAAAGTTAAATAAGACAACTACTAGGGTAATAACCACAAAAGATTCTATGATTACAAATACCAATCTGGAAATCCACAAGTCATAAAGCTTTCCAATAAAGAATAATCAATTCATAATTAACAGCCATTAAAAAGGGAGAACTAATGGACCTAGGTTTGACTGAATCTGTAACTCTGAATTCCTGACACTATCTACTAAGCCAATGGAAATGAAAAAACAAAAACAATCCTGACAATCACAATCATCTGGGAAGCTCTTAAAATATACAAATCCTCAAACTCTAACTTGGACCCACTGAGTTAGATCCAGAAGAATCGTTAACTTCTGGGTTTGAAATCCAAGAATCTCTATCTGTAGAAACACCAGAGGATTCTAAGGATCCTTTCTGGGTCCATTAGGTTTTCTAGAATCACTGTTTGCAAATATGCTAAGTTTTCTAAGATAAAAATAGTTTTAATGTCTGAAACTATGAAATATCCACAGTTAAACCTGAAAAAACGGCAGGAAGAGCAAAGCAACTGACAAGGCAATCTGGGTCTAAGCTTCTTTAATCATCATGAGATGTGTTATACTGGGGAACGTGAAGTTTCTACACCTTCCTCTATGTTAACTTTGAAAAGTTAAGATTATACTGTCCTGTCCATAGCTGCCACTAAAAAGCAGCATAAAGTAAGTTTCATTGATGATAGCCACTTAAGCCAGCTAAGATTTGCTGTACGAATATACCAGTCCACATTTAATTCATCTTTACTCACTCTGTCCTCTTCAAATATTACGTAAAAATTCAACCTAAGGGCAGTGACCAAACAGGAATTTCTATGCCTTAATTCTATTTCTCCCATGAAATACATAACAAAGGAAAACCTACCTTAAAAAGATTAAAAATTGTAAAAGGTCATAAATGTAAAGTTTTATTTATAATTAGCAAACAATTAAATCAACTTCTAAATTCTGAGGCACAGAGAACAACATTATCAGTTATTAACTATTTCAATCTGGGAAGGAGTCTGGTAAGGCTAAAAAGATATCACAAATGATAAAAGTAACCAACAATGAGCAAAAAATTCATTTTTTCAAAGGAAATCAAAGTTCTTAACACATCTAAACACTACCAATTATCGTCTAGAAGTTATTATCAAGTATACGGTAACTCTTAAATTCATAAACAAAGATCATTTTCTAAATTTAACATTTTAAAATCTTATGAGTAAGTGAAAATTACACCATTCATTTTCCTTTCTCTTTCAATGAAAAAAACAGTACTGTATTCTGAACCTTTTTGCTTCCGCATCATTAAACTTAACCTTAATTTCAAATTTCTTGTATTTAATCTTTGTAAAACCTTCCCTTGCCTGTCCCTTATTTACATACACAAGGAGGTGACTGGCAAACACTTTATCACCCAAATAGAAAATTTAGGCAAAACATTAAGACATCTTTTTTAATTCTAAATAGTGTTTAAAATAATTTCTATCAAAAGATTAAAACAAGCTAACATTCTGCACTTGAAATTACAAACTAACCAAGATTAAAAGTACTTACCTAAAATAAGAGCTGCATGTTGCAAGAACCATCTTATGACAAGGGAATTCAGTGCCCTCAACAATTAACACTATGTCAGTAAACAACTGCTGTTCATAAAACAATTTCAACTGCTCCAACAAGGACACAGCATATTCAGTATTGATCTGCTTCTCCTCTTGAGTGGACATGACTGTATTCCATTAATATCTCCAGGAACAGATTAGAATAAAGTCAGTCTTACTGATGGAAGGTCAAGTGAATGCTTCAGAAATAAAGAAAGGAGAAACTCTGCTTGCTGTTATCTGCAGCATTCAGAACCAAGACTGACACACTCACTAATGAAGAGTATCTTGCTATAGGCTTAGAATTACTATTAGGTCATCCTGTGTTAATTAGGTTCTTCAGAGTTTTTCAACACAGTCTGCACACATCTTGCTCAAATTTGCAACTGCTGTTCATCTCAAAAGAGAGTAACACACGAGGTAGATTTTGTGGCAACATCCTATGTTTGGTGGATCCTCTGGAGTAACTAAAAAAAAAAAAAATACATCAGTCAGAGTATCTAGGCCAGTACATTTTTAGAATACAATATTTAAACAGACTTACATATGAATTACATTTTTTTGTAATTCAACTTTAGACATTACCATAAAAATAAAACATGAGGAAAATACTTTAAAAGTTTATTTGTAGTTTTATCTTTTTGACTTCTATAAAAAATTTAAACATTTCAGAAAGAACACATCAATATGCATACACTTACAAAGTTCTTTAAAAACAAAAACATACAGTATGACAAAATACAGAAATGTATTACTACATGAAGACTTCATATTATACAAATATGAATGTTCTCAAAATGTGTAAATTTAAAATTTTCAGAAGATTCAAGTCCAATTTTTAGACAATCTGGAAGAATTCCCCAAAACTGCCAAGATATCTGAGTGAAAGGGAGGCAAGTTCTTCCTCATGACTTATCAAATATTAAAATATATTAACAGTTCTATAATAAAGGCAAGTAAATAAAAATAAGTAAATATAATACACTCAAGTTATAAGAAAAGGTATTAGATATGATAAAGAAGTCTTCAAATTAGAAGACTGGGTTATTCCAACAAATAACACTGGACACCCCCAGGAGGAAAAAACAAAATCTAATACCATTCATCAAAGAAATTCCAGCTGCATTAAAGTTTAATTTTAAAATATTATTTGGAAATAAGTATTTGTAACGTATGGCAGGAGAAGGCAATGGCACCCCACTCCAGTACTCTTGCCTGGAAAATCCCATGGGCGGAGGAGCCTGGTAGGCTGCAGTGCATGGGGTCGTGAAGAGTCGGACACGACTGAGTGACTTCACTTTCACTTTTCACTTCCATGCCTTGCAGAAGTAAATGGCAACCCACTCCAGTGTTCTCGCCTGGAGAATCCCAGGGACAGGGGAGCCTGGTGGGCTGCCGTCTATGGGATCTCACAGAGTCGGATACGACTGAAGCGACTTAGGAGCAGCAGCAGCAACATATGGGAAATGAATTACAAATAAGGGAAAAGAATGTATAATATAGAGTACTAATAACAGTTAAAAAAAAACTATCACCTGTTTCCTAATTAGATGATTCTTAGTTCCATAATCAGAAAGTCAAGTGCTGTTGACATGAAAACTATTTGACCATCATTTGGAACTACTACTACTTTTTCCCACAAAAATATCATCCATCTCTCAAAGAGGTCACACTGTACTTCGGGCCAAGCTATACTATTACATAAACTGCTAACCTGATGTAGACTGTCAAATTTCCAGCCAAGTAAAGTATAAAGGAGTAACTAAAACAGGTGCAAAGCCAGAGACTTTGGGTCATTTAAGGTAATGACTTTGCTCTTCCAGATCTGAAAGTTATCCTATAAATCTAAGTTTATTGCATAACCTCTAAGGCTAATAATACCTAAAATCACTGGCTATTTTCATATATTAATAATGCAGCAAGGCCCAGTGTTAGTGAGGGTGTTAGAAATGAGCATTTTTACACAGGAGTGTAAGTTGATACATACCTCCAAGCCCTTAATCAAAACTCTTAAAAGCCAGCTATGTTCTGGAATTTAGGATTTCTCAAATCTTATAAAACTAATGTGGTACATATATCATGTACTACAAGCAGTCTAGGACAGAACTCCGTAACTGAACATCCTATTTTCACTGAGGGAAATATGAATAGTATGAAAAATAATACTATATAGAATCTCATTACTTCAGATCAAGTTTTACAAAACCAAATTTTTTAAAACTTGACTTTAAGAGCTTTTTGAATTTCAGAATTGCAAAGGAAGTATTACAGAAGACGTAATATTTGGCACTGTAAATGCTTACTATCTCAATCTTTCAATTCCGCCTCTAAAAATTTATCTGACAGAAATGTATATATTGATAGGCTAAAATTCCTAACCCCAGCTGCAGGACCCCAAATTGTCCCCATCCATGTTTAAACCAGGTGACAGGAGCTGCTGGCCAAAGCCAGGATGGATTTAGACGACACTCTACACTCCAGAATTCCTTGCAGGGTAGCTGTACAGGTTCATTCTGGTTATTTCTCTAAGACTTCATACTCTCTGAACCTGATTTTTTTGCAGTTCCTTTTCTGAGCCCCATTTATGTATGTCTCCATTTTATTAGATTTGATTTCTTTTTATCATATTCATGATACTGTATTAAAACAATACTAGTCTGCTTTTAGAAAATTACACAGTGAGCCAACTTTATACAATCTTATTGTCACTGCTTTATATGCCCCCTATTTCCACCCCTCCCTTTGAAATCTAGGGTACATTGTCTTCCTAACAATTTTTATTTAAGATATCTCAACATTAAAATAGGCAGCAGAAGTCATTCAGACATCATATAAATTTAATAATTCACCCAGATCAGTATCTAGTACAATTCAAAATAAAGTTAAGTGTTGCTTTTCTGGGAACGTAAGAGTTCAAAATGTATTAACTAAAAATGTAAAAAATGGCAAAGTTTAAGATGGCCAACCAATAACCTTCAAAAGGCCCCTAAAATCAATATACTACATGCTCTGAAACATTTCACAAAGTCTGAACTATACTACTTAATAACCAAAGATTGGACACATTTACAAATTTGCCCTTAATTCCCAGGTATCAATGAAACTGTTTAATTTTTGATCATAAATTAATGGCTACTTAAATTTAACTCCACAAATGTTTTTTGAGTATTTACTAAGTGCTGGTCATTGTACTGTAAGTACTCAGACTGAGAGTTGCCAACCACGAGAGCTCCAGGACACCAAGTGCATTTACTCTTACTACAGCCAAAACATGTCTATCATTTAAAAAGAGTGTCTTTATTCTAGACAAATTCAAATCTACAGGCAGGCAAAAGAATAAAATCTAGCCGTCATGATCTTTCATTTCTAAACTTTTGATAGAGAAGTAATACAAGAAATTTTTTCTTTACCATAAGAACAACTGTAGCACAAGTGCAATGAGCAAAGGAGGCAGCTGGGATTTGTCCCACTGTTAACAGTGGTTCACACTGCAGAGGAAAGAAACATTTATTGAAGACTTATTTAAACCTTCTACATTTTGTTAATATATGCAATGATAATTTAATTAAAAAACTCAAACTTTCAAAGGTATACTACTCTCTTTTCTCATCATAAAAACAAAATATTTTAGGATTTGTAAGCACAGTCTTTGTCCCAAATGCTAAAGCTGTTGCAGTCTGAAAACAGCGAAAGTCAACATATAAAGGAACGGACATGATTGTTTCAACAAAATGTTCTCTACAAAAAAGGACTACAGGCTAAATGTACCAATCTCTGTTTTAGGCTGCTTCTTGATCAAATATTAAGAATTTTTTTAAAAGGTGGTAACAAAAATACACACTTCAAGATTATTTTTCCCAGAAGAATGTTTCCCCTTCAAGTCATAAAAACAAGAAAAAAGCACAAACCTTAAACACTTGAAAGTTGAGTTAAATATAATTCTTAATCTGTCTATAGTCCACCTTTCAACTGAAATATTTTAACGTCTCTTACCTAGTCACACAACCACTTTCCCTATTTACTACGGGCTCAATCAACTTTTCAAACACTTTTAAAAAATCCAGTGAGTATCCTTTATTTAGGTTAGAAAAAAAGGACTTTTCTAAAGATAATCTGCTGAAAGAAACCCACAATGAGAAAAAGAACTATTTTAGATTCAAAAACACTTGAATTTCTTTCTTTTTTAAAAAAATCAACTACATCATTTCTGGAGAAGGAAATGGCAACCCACTCCAGTATTCCTGCCTGGAGAATCCCATGGACAGAGGAGTCTGGCAGGTTATAGTACCAAAGGTAGCAAAGAGTTGGACATGAGTGAAGGGACTTAGTAGGCACAACTTATTTATATATATTTGAAAAACACAAGATGTGTACAAAACAATTGTGTGTAAAGACATTCAATGAACACGTGGATTCAGCAGATGAACTGATGGCCAAAGACTAGGAAACCACTATTAGTTGCCACATTTCCAGGTATCAGGTACCTTAAGATGAATAGAAAGGTCCTGTAATTTAAAGGTAGTTGTCAGGACATATTTCACAGTGAGAAAAGCCAACTAGAAAAAGCATTAAATGGGAGTCATACAAACACAGTGTAACGACATTCAGAATCTAACAAAGTAAAATGTACTCTGGCATTAAAAGTATGCATATTCTTATTTCTTTTTCTAAGTTCTTGGCTATATTCAGTATTTTTGATTGATCTATTTGATACCAGTGGATAATAGCAATGAATAAGGTTAGAATGCTATATACAGGATGATATCCCTTCTTCTTTTTACCAACTTTCTGCAAGTAAAGTAGAGAACAAAGACCAACTTATGTTTTAATCTAAAAGCTTCCTATAAGAGTAGAATTACAACAGAGAAAAAAAAGCAAAAACTTGGATTCTAACATTTTCTCTAGGCTACCCAAGTCTCCAAGGTTCTACTGAGTGAATTTTGCCACACAAGAGTTTCAGAGCATTGTTATTAAATGGTCATTAGGATTAAATCAGTCAACAATCCACAGCAATACACACAATTCTACTTAAAAATCTGAAATACCTCTTACAGAAAGTTGTTTCAATACTTGTTTTCCTCCCTTTAATCAATGTGACTATAAATTTTGTAGGGGAAGCAAATATATCTAACTTCACTTTGAAATCTAGTTTTCATTCCCACAAGTGTGTCATTTATAGTACCTTTCCACAGAATAGCTACAGAAACATAAACAGATACAAAAGAAGTTCTCCAATGTTATACAGACAAGATCTGGAAGATAAAGGACTGAAAAACTACTGAATGTGAAAATGAGACTGATCAGCAATTAACCGAGCTGTAAAAGATAGGGTCGTTGTTCAGTAGCTAGGTTGTGTCCTCCTCTTTTGAGACCCTATAGATTGTAGCCTGCCAGGCTCTTGTCCATGGGATTTTCCAGGCAAGAATACTGGACTGCGCTGCCACTTCCTTTTCCAGGTGAAAAAAGGGAGGAGGTTGCAAACAACGACTGCACAAAAACTACAAAGTAATGATGAAACAGTGATAAAGAGGAAGAGCGGTGGACTACAGGTCACCACCTGTATGCAGACTTTCAAGTTGTGTATTTTTAACTTAGCTCTAACTTCCAGTGCTACAAATGTCAATATAGCAGATCTAAACTTGTCAGAAAAAATCCAAGGCTATTCTAATGTCAAGTATTGCCAAAAAATTAGAGCATGGACTGTGGAGCCAAATTACTTGGGTTGAAATCCCAACTCTGCAACTTACTAGTTGTGTGACCTTTCGTAAGTTATTTCTTTTTTGTGCTGTAGTATGCTCATCTGTAAAATGCGGGATAAAAATAGAATTCTTCTCAACTGGATTAAGGATTAAATGAGCTCTATGGAGAGTCTGGAGCAGTGCCTGACACACAGAAATACTACTCTGTGCAAAAAAGAATAATTTGTAATTATTTTACTTAACACTCACTTACTGGTCAAGCTTTTTGTAGTACCTTCGCACCTTCTGAACCTTCATACCTACACAGGTCTGAGTCCCAATTACCAGGTTTCAACACTCAAACACAGTTCTCTTTTTGCCTTGGTGAGTAGCATTTTAGATAAGAGAAATTTATTCAAAGATTTTAGGGAGTATTTTTGATGGTACAAATCATGAAACAAACTAGTACAACAAAGACTAATCTTGAGAAGGCTGATGCCTGTGCAAAAAAACTAAGTGATAGCCAGGAAGGCACCAGTCATAGAACAAGCCTTTCTTCATTTCAGTGAAAAGATAGGTTTCTCCTTCAGGGAGGACTATTGGTGCTAGAAGTAGTTTGCTTTCAAGTTATCAACACAACTCTGACAGTTGGGAATGTTTGGAAAACCACTTCATCTTCAGATTGATTGTCAACCATTACACATACAGAATTTTCTGGAATTGTGACAAACATCAATTAAAAAACAAACACCCTGACTTTTAAAGAATGTATGAGTTTGAGAAATTTCAGTACAGCTTCCTCTACTCTGATCAAGTTCAGAACCTAGGTCTACTCCTTCTTGACCCCTTTTCCAACGAGTGTGAAAAGACTACCAGACTCCATCAAGTTGATTATGCTCAATATCCTAAGTAAATTCAGGTCACAAGAATAGGCTTCTGTTCTACATTATGATCAGTAAGTTATTTCACTTTTAAAAAATTAAACAAGAACATAAAGGAAACACCATTTGTGATAGAATAATTATGACTTGTAGTATGCCCTTTTATTTTGGTTATCACTTTTCTTTTTTCCTCTCAGCTCTGCACAGACTTAAGAAAGCTGAAGAAATATAGACTTAAGTAAAACTGACATTAACTTTTTCAATAGATTTCAATTTTCACCAAATCAGTGATTTTTTTCAATCATAATAACAAAACTATTTCCCAGATATTAAATATATTCATGAGGTCATTAAGGGCACACTCACTTACAATTATGGCTACTTAAGTTTCTCAGTTTCTTAAAAAAAATAGAAGGGTAAACTGAGGAATACCTAGAATCCCCTGCCAACCATGGAACCTATTTACATGTTACCACTTGTCAGAAGTACGGGAGGGAGTGGAGCTGAAGAAAAAAAAAAGGGGGGGGAAGAATTGAAAAAGTATCTCTCATTAAATGATTACATTTTCTCGAGTCTCCTACTATAATCCCTCCTTCCCACACAGAAGAATCTAAGTGCTGAAAAATCCTGGCAAGCGAACAGGGAGTAAGCTTCACATATTTAAAAAGTTACTTGAAAACAACCTATCATTTCTAATACCCTGAGTAATTTGAACATAACCTGCTCTATTCAAACTCTACAAAACTGAAAATGATTAAGACTAAGATATAATGAAGGACTTTGGTATTTTCACTCATATTTTTTATGACATCAGGACCAATCCTTTTTCCTGCTCTTAGGAATATGAGCAAGAAGAAAAACAACTCTTTTATAAGTAAATGAGTAAAATCTTTGGGAAAACCAAATAATCTTTTGCCTTTTAAAGACTGCATTCAAATTTCTATAAATTTACCATTCACTTTAAACACATTGAGTGTTCAATGTTTGGATGTTATGAAATAGCTAATTATTTCCATTAACTAGGACAAAGAAAATCTGTGGAGGAGTGTGGACTGAAGTACTGACACCTCTATTCCCAACCACCTCCTTAAGTGCCATGTGGATAACCAAAGCTAGCCGAGTCTACGGTCCTGCTTAGGAGAGCAAACAGGAGAAGAGTTACAGCACTTAAAACTCTTCCTACAAAGAGCTGTCTGTAGAGAAAAAAGAACCATGTAGAAAAGCATGAACTATAAACCAAGCTCAACAGGAATGCCACAGCCCTGGTACTGTTTACTGAGGACAACAACCTCTTGAGAATTTCAGGGCCCAATCTAAAGGGGCTTCAATAAGCACTAGACCAACAAAAGATCAAAGTCAAGAAGTAAACTTAATATTAGCAAAATTCCACATCATCAAGGCTGGAAAACAATTGACTGGTTAGACTTTTCAGTTTACTTTCGGTCCGAAAAAGTCCTTCTTAGGAAAAAAAAAAAAAAAGGAAAAAAATCCTAACCTAAGGTTAACTAAAGCCACTCACAATTGCGAGATTTGAAGTTCACATGACTCAAACTAAAGCAAAACTTCACACAACACAGCGGGAAGCAAAACCAACCAACCCACCCACCTTACTTTAAAAGAGAACCACTGTTAATTCCACTTTGTTGATTAGTGGTCTCAATAGAAAAGATAAAAAATAACTGTAGTCAGAGTACACTGCTGATAGGGGTGTTTCTAAATGCCTGAATGCTAAGTGAGCCAGACGTACAGATTCATGTTATCAACAACACGTGACGTCCTGTACCCTACGTTTTTATAACGCTGATACTTTAGCTAGATATTTCACACAAACATAAGCTTTCACAGGTAATTTTACATTTTCGATTCTTTTTCCATTTTCATCTTAACGGGGTCATCCGTGGCATCGGACAACTCTAGAGATTTGTGAGTTACCTATTACTCTCCCTTTGAGATGGTAGAAAGTGAGCTTTGATTAATAAACCAGGGGGGATAAAAGAGCCGTTAACTCAAAATAACCGCTCCACATCGGGATATTCTACTCCATGGCTTCTTAATTCACAGGGAGAGAAAGATGGTCGAGTTCAAATAACTTAAAGAGATTTCAGTCTAAAGTAAATACGTACACAATTCTCCGTTTCAAAGGGCAGCTTCTGCTTTCTTTTTAAAATCATCAGTAGACCCACAATGGGACCTCTGTTAATCTAGACATCTCTTGGTTACTTAAGAAGTACCGGACAAGGAAAAAACGCAGGGCTTGCCCTCCTTCTGCCTACCGTCTCGCGAACACGTCGCGAGTAGTCAAGGGAAACAGCTTGATTTTGGCAACGCGGGCTCCAGCCGGGGCCAGGGCGCCGCCCGGGAGACCCGCGGCCGGAAACGCCCCCGCGAGCGACTCGCTCAGCCGCCCCTGCCCCAAGCACCGGCCGGACGCCGGGCCGCAGCGGGGCCGCCGCCGGGTGTGGACAGAGGAGCCGGCCGCCCGCGCCCATCCCCCGCCCGCGGCGGAAACGTCTCCGGTTTGAAAGATGCCGCCGCAGCCGCCCCCTGCCCGCCGAGCCACAAAGGGCCGAACCCCCTCCAGCCGCAGCCCTTCTTCCCTAGCTCTCCACAGGTCGCCCCCGGGTCCCCCGCCCGGGGCTGGCGACGCCTGCTCACCCGAGTCCCTCAGTCCTGAGGGTTGCGATCCAGTGCGGCCGGCGGCGCCGAAGACGCTGGGCCCCAGGAGCGCGGCGGCGGGGGCGTGGCCCTCCCGCGGCGGCTAGGGCCGGGGTCTCGCCTCCGCCTCCCTAAGAGGAAGGCTGGCGCCGCCGCCTCCCCTTCCTTCCGGTTTCCCCTCGCGCCCTCCCTCGGCCGCTCAGTCCTGAGCGGAAAACTGCGTCCTCTTTGGGCGCCGCCGCACGCTCCTCTGGGCCCGACCACCGCCAGACTCCTCCCCCGGGAGCCGCACCGCCCGCCCTCGCCGCCTCGTCAGCCCCGGGGCCGCGAGACGCCTGGCTTGCCGCTCCCACCCCGCCCCTGCGGCGCGCTCTCGCCCTCTTGGCGGGCCCCTTTCGAAACCCGGGGACGCGCGGGCAGCGGACCGTAGCCCAGCCTTCTCCAGGTTTCTTTTCCCGCCGCGCGCGCCTAGGCGCGCGCCTAACAGCACAAACGTCAGTTTCGCAGTTTCCCGGGTTCTTGGGACCACCCCCCCAACCCCGCCCGCCCTTACCCTCTCTTTCCCCGCCCTTTTCCTTTGCTAGATCCCACCGGAAAGCCAAAACAATTGGGTCCGCGCAGGCGCGTGGAGGAAGCGGAAAGAGCAGGAAGGGCGGGGAAGGCGCGAGGTGACGGGGAAACGCTTTTGAAGGGGTTTCCCTGGGAAGGTCAGCGGAGAGTCCGTGGAGGGCGCGTGCGCGGCGGAGGGGTCGCCCTCCAAGGAGCGCGGGTGTGGGGCGCCAGGGGGTGCGGAGAAGGGAGGCTTCAGGCCTAGCCTGGTGAAAAGACAGCACGGAGAAACTCAGTCCTGGGAAATGCGGACAGCCAAGCACCAAGTTCTATGCCGTAGACTGATTTTTTTCCACCTCTCGAAATACAGAAATTTGCAGGCTGAGTCCGGGAGTGGGAACAAGGTGGACTACACAACACCAGACCAGGAAAGAAAGAGAGGTGCTGGGAGGCTGAGTGGGCTTTGTCTCCTCGGCCCCTTCTCTCCAAAACACGATCTCCACTTACCAGAGCACGTTCGGTTTTCCAGTACTCATCAAGAGAGACTTCATGTCCTGGTCTCAAGGCCAAGGGAAAACTCAAAGCAGCACCTGAAAGAGCTTGCAGTTCTGCGGAGTGAACCGTTGGCGTGTGGAGGGAAGGCTCTTCAGCTAGTTTGTGCTGCAATGCCTCGGCTTCCAGCTCCCCCCAGTAACTCCAAAGGAGAGCCTTCAGCTTCAGTAAGCGAGGCTTTTATAACAGCCGTAGGCTGTGGCCCACTCCGGTGTGGTTAACTTGGTACGGCTTGCTAGCAAGCAGAAAGTCACAGATCTATTCTCTAGTTTGATAGAAGTTATTCACAGATCACAAAACTGTCAGAAATGCCCACATAGACTTCACCTACCTGCATAACTTCCATTCTTGGCACAAGCCCAATCTGGAGAATGTACGTGACCAATTATAAACTAAATGCACACATGTTACTGAAGAGCTTCTTTAGGCCAGATTAAATCAACTGAATACACACCAAGATATGTATGTCTGGGATTACGGCAGAATCTAGAAACTAATTCAAAGCATCTTTTATTAACTGTTCAGTATGCTCTCACTCTGCTTAGTCTGACTAAATGTCTGTTTTTGATACTTAAGATTCAAATCATTTAACAGGTAGTTGTGTTCCTACTCTGTGCCAGGCTGGATCCTGGAGACGCAAAGCCTAAACAAGAAGGCAGAAACAAAAAAAGGGTTTGTGTTTCCTCCTCTAGAAGACAGAATCATTTAAAATTTTTTTAAGGCGAATATCTATTTATTTTTATTTATTTATTTTGGCCTCACCGCGCTGGCATGTGGGATCCTAGTTCCTGACAAGGGATGGAATCCCCCTACCCCAACCCCGCATTGGTAGCAAGGAGTCTTCACCACTGGACCAGAAGGGAAGTCCCCAGGAAGAGAATATCTTGATAAGATTTTAGAAAAATAATTCTGAAGCATGGTGCATATTGGATTGAATCTGAGGTTACTAGTTAGGAGGCTGTAAAAATAATCCAGACAGGAGGTGGAGAGAGTCTGAACTAATGTGAGGATAGTGAAACAGAGTTGGACTTAAAACTAGCTAGATACAATATATAAGATTCAGGTACTAAGAGGATGAGGGGAAATAAGAAGTGAAGGATGACTGAGTTTTCCGGTTAGGGTGACTAGATAGTAATATCAGTATAGGAAAAGTAGCTAATTGTCAGGGTAAGAGAGTTCTAAAAGGTATCATTTTAATAGCTGTACAGTTAGGAATGCATATGGCTGCGAATAAAAAAATTCTGCAGTGGCTTAAAGAAGGGTCTGTTTAGTCACATAAACCTGAAGGTAGTTGGTTATCCTTGATACAACAGCTCTAGAAAAGTAGAGCCAAATGTCTATGATTCTTTTAACATTTCTCTCACAATTGCAAGATGGCTGCAACAGTTGTAGCCTTTACATAGTTAGTTGTCAGAGGCAGGAATATAGGGAAAGGAATGGCTTCAGCCATCTTTTTCTTTTTTTCCCAAGAAAGTAAAAGCTTTCCCAGGATAATACTCCATACCCCAACTCAGCAGACTTTCACATACATCTCACTTTCTAGAACTGTAATTCAGCCAACTATAGCTGTGAAGACTTAGATTTTCCAAGGTCTAGCAAAAGCCTATTTGGGTCAGACAAGTAGCAATCTGCTACTTAGTTAATACTTACAGCATTACTTTATAACATTTAAAAGACTGTGGGATGGCAGGCTGGATTGAAGTTTCTAGAGTTTCCAAACCAATCTTTTTGGTGTTTTATCTTAACTGGAAAAAGAACACGTTGAACATTTATTCTCAAATACTTGTACTTGTTTGCTGTTCCTTCCCTCCTCAAAGTTGTAGTCTCCTTAAAAATCCTTAAAGAAGACTGCAGCCATTAGGAAGAGGAGGCTGCTGATGTCAGAGGAGGCTGACTCCTTGCAGCTACTGTGGTGCAACAACTGTAAAGTGTTTGTCACTACAAACCTCAACACCACCTTGCCTTCTTTACAATTTCCCGTCTTAGCTCAGAAGCAGAACAATCACAGCTAGTTTGCCCATTTTAGGGAGATCATAAATCAGTATTTTCTAGCTTTTATATTAATTTTTTTTTTTTGCAATGTAAAGTAGCTCCCATGTGATCTGTATCTAAAACTAGGCACATGACATTGTTTCAAGCATTCCTTTTGAGTTAATAAGGCATTTTATTTTAATTAAGTGCCAAATGCCATGAAACAGAATTCTTAAGACTACATTTTAAACATCGTCATGATTCTAGAAAAGAAGGCAGAAATGATTATAAAAATAAATAAAATAAAAATGTAACCGGGAATATAAAGATGTAACTACACATTTTCTAAAGTTGAATTTTTGCTTAACCATTTCTGATGTTATAAATCCTAATCATTTAAGATATTAAGATAATCTAAAATATTCTTAATGTTAATTTTAACCTATTTAAAAACCTTGGATTTGGGGGAGGAAATTACCAGGCCATCTGTGACGGGGACAGTGCACAATCCACAGTTGGTTGAATCTGTGCAGATACAGCACTGCAGATAGGGAGGGCCCACTATAAAGTTATATGGACTTAAAGAAGGGTCAGTGCCCTTAAACTCCATGTTGTTCAAGGGTCAACCGTATACCCTTTTTATCTTGCTTCCCTATAACACGTACATCATGGATACTGGCTGAAGAAGTTGTGTAAACAGGCCTTCAGCAATATAGTGGTATGGTATGGGGCAAGGCAAGTATTTTGTATTCCTACAATTATGTCTGTCTTTTAGTGAGCTTATATTGCTCATTGTGAACTTCACACATTTCGGGTCAGAAAGATCCCCTGGAGTAGGAAATGGCAACACACTCCAGTATTCTTGCCTGGAGAATCCCATGGACAGAGGAGCCTGGCAGGCTACAGACCATGGGGTTGCAAAGAGTTGGACACGACTGAGCGACTAACACTTATACGCACCATGAGAAAACTGCAGAGCTCCAGAAGGTGAAACTCATGGAAATGTGGGGGCTCCATCAATGACTTGGTCTCCCTGGAGTTTTTATTTCTTAGACTTGGCAACACTGAGCTTCCAGAAATTTGTCAATTAAAGTTCAGGTTTCCCCACTCAGGGCTAGTTCCCATAGAGGTTGCTTCTTTTGGGCTTCACCAGTAAATTGTGATTCTCTGTCTGTCCTAGAATCAGCCATTTCTTCAAGTTCTGATTCCTCCAAGTGGAGAATGACATTTAGAAACCAAGATTTTAGGGCTAGGTGTCCTTGTTTCCAAAGATATTATTGCTTTAGGCCCTTTCAGCAAACAGAACCAGAAAACAGATGTAAGCTTATGCATACGCATGTATGCATGTTTGTACATACATGTAGACCAAAAATTAAGGAGCCTGCCAGACTACAAACATGAGATTGCAAAAGTCAAATATGACTTAGTGACTAAACAACAACAACAGAAAATTTAAACAAAAAATGTGAATTAAAAGGATATTTATAAATAAAGAACATCTAATAATTAGTGGATAAAACTTTTTGTTAAATTTACGCAACCATTTACAAAATTTGAATACTTACAAGGCTATATAAAACAAATCCAAACTAATGCCAAATTATTGGCGACTTTGAACAAAATGCACTATAATTAGAAATCAATAATAAAATATTAGCCAAAATAATCTGATGTTTGTAAATTGAAAAACTTTGTTCTTAATAATTCAAAGGATCATGAAAAGAAGCATATTGCAATTAGAAAAAGGAGCAAAGAATGGAAATTAGAAACTATTTGGAAATAAATTACTATGAGAATTCTTCATAACAACTTGTAAAATGCAATCGAAGAGGTATTTAGAAGGAAATGTATAACTTTAAACATGTATATATGAAATAAAAATAATTAGCTAGATGTCCAACTCATAAGCTAGAGAAGTAAACAAGAGGAAATCCAAAGACCTTTAAAAATACAAATAAAAGAACAGTAATTACTACATCGGAAATAAAGGAGAGGACCAGCAACAAAACAGTTTGTACTTTGATAAGACTAATGAAATGGACATAGTTTTGAGCACATTGATCATGAAAAAATACAAAGGACAAAGAACATTAAGACTCAAAATGAGAACATATTTATAGATATCACAACCACTTTTAAAAAATAAAAAATCATGAAAACTTTTATAGCTACAAATTGGGAAACTCAGACAAAAAGGACAAATTCCTAGAAAAATTCCAAGTCGTTAAAACAAAATCAAGAAATTAAAAAAACAGACTTATAAACATTAGATAAAATGCATCAGTAGCCAACTCTACTTACAAAACAAAATACACAGTGTACTCTTACAGCGAAGTTCTAATAGACTTTCAAGGAATAAATAGATAATCCTTGTCTTATGCAAATTGCTCTAGAGAACAGAAAAAGATGGCAAGTTATCTAGTTTATGTTACAGTATGAGGCTAAGATATCTTGAAACCAAGAAAAGACAATATAAGAATTAAAAATTATAAAACAATTCCACTTATAGTCTTAGTTTCCAAAATTCCAAATAAAATACCAGCAAATGGGATCCTACAATGCATATTAAAATATATCAAGACCAAGGTGGGGAAATTCCCTGACAGTCCAGTGGTGAGGACTCCCTGCTTCCATTGCTGGGGGCCTGGGTTCGATCCCTGGACAGGGAACTAAGATTTCACAAGCTGTGCAGCACAGCTAAAAAGAAAAGAAAAATTAAAAAAAGACCAAGTTGGGTACACCCTAGGGATACAAGGGTTGTTTAACAAGAGAAAAATTCTTTAAAGAATCTGCTTTATTAGCAAGATGAAGAGGGAAAAATATGATTATTTCAAAGATGCAGGAAACCACTTGTTAAAGTTCAACATTCATTCAATATTTTAAAACTTAGCCAACTGGAATAAGAGATCCTACTAATTTGCTAAAGGATGTCTCAAAAATAACCTACAATAATACTTTATAGTGTATCATTAGAAATTAAATACAGGAATTCCCTGGTGGCACAGATAATAAGAATCTACCTGCCAATGCAGGGGATAGGGGTTCGATCTCTGGCCTGGGAAGATTCCACCTGCCTCGGAGCACAACTCCTGAGCTTGTGTGCCACAACTTCCAAAGCCTGTGTGCAATGGCACCCCACTCTAGTACTCTTGCCTGGAAAATCCCATGGGCAGAGGTGCCTGGTAGGCTGCCGTCCATGGGGTCTCAAAGAGTCAGACACGACTGAGCGACTTCACTTTCACTTTAAGTCTGTTGGAGCCAGCTGGTTGAAGCCAAAAAGGACATTATCTCAGATGTTTGGCTCCAACAGACTTAAAACTGATGACACCTGGAGGGTCAATTAAGAATTGAGGCTCCTGAACCATCAGGAAGGCTCTAAGTACAGAATAAAATGCCTCAACAACTGCTTTTGCTCTGTCCTAGAAAGAAGTTAAGGGATCACTAGACCATCACTTCGGAGAAGGCAATGGCACCCCACTCCAGTACTCTTGCCTGGAAAATCCCATGGGCAGAGGTGCCTGGTAGGCTGGTAGGCTGCCGTCCATGGGGTCTCGAAGAGTCAGACACGACTGAGCGACTTCACTTTCACTTTCTTTGCTCCAAACTCCAATGTTTCAGTTTGTTTGGCCTCACTGTGCATCAGGCACACAAACTTGGGTTCAAAGGGGGTGACTCACAAAACTCCAGATTCCCAGATCTTTTCCTTTTTCAGAGCCAATGACCTTCATGTCCACCGGACTCCAGCAAACCAATGCTCACCCTGCAGACCTTGTTATAATTTACAGCTACTCCAACTCTGAAATCCTAAACCTCAGATATCCATTCTCACACCACAAACGCCCTCCTCTAGCTCTTTCATTCTCATGTATAAGACTTCCATTACTTTTTCTGAACTTGATCAGCTCCTCTCTGACATTACTTTCTCTCCCTGACTACATGCTAAGTCACTAAGGGAGGTAAGGCACCTAGGGAGCACGGTTTATGGAGGCGCTCACACTCAGGGTCACACAAGTGCAGGGTATGCATATGTGTTATGTATTACTTTAACATCTCACCATTACACTGAACTTTCTTGAGCCCTTGATTTCTCTTCCCATAAGCCCTGCAAAACCACAGTCCTTGATCCACCCAACCATTCTGTCTCTCCCAAGTGACTGAAAATGACGAGGCAAGTGACATACCACTGCAGATGAGGGCCAATACAAATTTCTGAATCCCATCCCCAGGTCAGCCCCTAGTTCTACCAGCAGCTCTTTTCCGTCTATAAATTACTGCTCCTTCCATTCCATGGGGCAATATGGCAGGCATTGTTAGTACTATTCCTACCCTTCTTGACTGAAAATATAGTAATAACAAGGTAATAGAATTAAATTCCTGCTTTCAGGATTTCATTTCTCTCCAACCTCAGAGACTTTCTCCTGTCCAAGGCCAAGCACTGCAACCAGACTGGACTACTCTCCCATTCTCAGAACGTTGTCTTAACATCCCTCTCTCTCCACTGTCAGTAACGTCTCCCTGTCTCTTCTTGCCCGAGATAAATACACCTCAATTCCTCTCTTTCATAAAAGAAAAATCTGAAAGCCCCACAAATCCTCCTTACAACCCCATGACTCCCCTCCATTACTGTCCTATAGCTTATCTTCCATTCACACACACAGAGTACTCTACTCACCAGCTTCCCCTTCTCACTGCCCACCCATCACCCCAGAGACGATGCCCACTAGCATCCTCATCACTAGCATCCCCCGAGATGCTGCTCTCAGCAGCATGAAGCACGCTTGCTTACCCCACCTGTAGAAATCTTCCTCCTCTCAGGTCTGTCCTTCATCTAGGTTGGCCTCCTTCGTCTCTTCTCCTCGGTAGGCTCCTCTTCCTTAAGTGTCAGCGGCTTTGTGCCCAAGTAAGGAAGGAGGCCAGGAGCTCAGAGAAGCGGCTGTGACTCGTCCTAACTCAACACACTCTGAGGAGGGGACAGTAGGGGCGGCGGGGCAGAAGGGCTCGGTCCTCTAGAAGAGCCAAGGTCAGGGCCCCCACGCTCACATGGATATGCAGAAGGGAGAACTGGGGTTCACCCCAGAGTAGGTGGAGAGGACCATTTACCCCAACAAGTCTCAGCACCGGTTTCTTCCAGCGCCTTCTGTCTGGGCAGTCTGGCCCCGGAGCTCCGACAGGGCGCAAGCGCAGGGGGCGGGGCCTGCGGAAGAAGCTGCACGTGCAGGTCCGGACGCCCGAATAAAGGCTGGGGCCTTGAACATGGGCAGTCAGGTCTGAGTAGCCCGGGTTGTGTGCTCCACGACTTCCAATTGCCTAGAGGCTTGCAGTCGCAGACTAGAGCAGGTTGGTGTCACTAATGGGAACATGGCGTCGTACAGGGCACAGGGGCGCAGGGTTTGGAGGTCTTAGGGACAGACTGGCCTACAAGGAGGAGGGCGTTAGGAGACGCAGAGACGAGGCCAGGACTCCGGGATTGGGGAGGGATTCAGACTGTGGCGGAAGCTGAGGGGCTGCTGGAGAGGCTGCGAACAAGGACAGTGCAGCTGGGCCTAAGCCCCCTCTTCCACTGCAGCCGCTGGGCACAGCCCCTGGCTTTGGCACCCGACGCTGAGTGTCCCCACGCCTCCAAGGCCTCATCCTCCCAAGATGGGGCTGCTTGGGGAGCCAGACTCGCTCAGCACGATGTGGGCCCAGGCCTCTGGGCACTGCTTCCCTGGTCGTAACGCCTGCAGGGCAACGCATCCAGGCCAGCGGGAAGACAAGGTAAGGGACCTGCCACCCAGGCTCCCAGTCCTGACAGGGGACGAAGATGATTCCCTTACTTCACAACATTTTACAGGGTGGAGTGCAGCTGTCCTTTTCTGACTACGAACACGCTATTTTTTTCAGCGAAAATAAACTGGCCAGAAAACAACGAAAAATTTGAGAGCAATAACTCCAGATCTTTCTTCTATGTGCCGCCCAAGGCCCAGCAGCCTCGCCTGGGTCCCTGGTACCAGAATCCTGCCTGTAATCCCCTCTCCATTTCTGGGGCAGGTGAGGAGTCTGAATCCCCAAGGAGGTTCAGTGGGATTACCGGCCATCCCTGTAAACGGAAGCCTGAAGGTTTTCTAACACCTTTACTTCCCTTTCCTCACCCTGGATTCACACTAAGAGATTGTGGCAGCCCACGGGTCAGTGTTTGTCGTTCAGGTTAATAGGAAACATTCTAATTCTAGCTATATGCCAGCTACTCTGCTAAATACTAAAAGTAGGTTCTCTGATTTGACCTCAACAACCCATGAGCTTGGTATTGTTACTGCGCTTGTTTCCCAAACTAGGGAGCCAAGGCTCCCAGTCAGTGACTGGCCCAGGCTCACAGCATAATCCAATCGAAGTCTTCACATGTTGTGAGACTAGTCTGGCTGAGAGAGGTACCCTAGAGGTTTCTAGTCCCCTGTAATATTTTTAACAAGGCCTAAAGGTTCTAAAAGCTGTTATGGTGATGTCAGAAAAGTAGTTTGGAAGAAGCAGACAAATAAGACTTGAAAATGTCTGGAAGTTAGACATCTAGGATTTCATTCAGTGCATGGGGGGAAGGGCTGTGGGCAGGCAGGAGGATCCATGAGGTGATTCTCCCAAGTATCCTGCTGTGGATAAAGCCTGTTGTATGTATAGTGTAACTTTTCCAAGTAGAAAACCAAGTGTGATGAGCAGAGCTTTTGAATTCGTCAGTCACCATTCCCAGATGAATAGTAGTCAGTCTGAGAAAGAGAACCTTGAGCCAGTTTATGGCCGGTGACCTACAGTTCCTCACTGTGTCTCTACCCAGCAGATGTTGGACTAGCACCTCCACCATGAGCCACTTCCTTCAAGAAACCTTATTATATATAAACCATTGGGTCTGTTTCTCTGAAGATTCCCTAATTAGTACAGATGTTGAAATGTTGTTTTGAAATGGTACAGAGACAAGAATTTTAAGGGGGAAAAGTGCTGAGTACAGAGGGTAGGGGGTTCTAACAGAAAACAACTCATAGTGTATCTTAAATATTCCTTGAATTAACAGGTTGAGATGCCTCTGTGATTTTTTCCACACCATTCCCCCTCAAGTTTAAATTATTTATCCCTTAGAGTTGTGGTTTAGGAGAATTAAAGTGGTGAGTGCTGGGAGTAGGAATACAATTTCTAATTTTTTTTATTCCAACATAATTCAGACTTTAGTGAAAAAAAAAGAAATGTATAAAATTACACGACTAAGGCCATCTAGTCAACTTCTGGTTAGCTAGATGGGGACTCCAAAGACATAATCCATTTTTTAGTCTATTTCCCTCTTATTCTAGGTTTTGATTTTCTCTGTGTTGGCCTCACTGTTAGCCCCTATTTCAGAGTGGCAAAGATGCTCACATTTCCAGGCCTATAATGATTCTGTGGCTAGTCATCCAGGAGAAGAGCATACTCTTCTAATAGTTTCAACAAGAATTCCAGATTTGACCCTCCACGGACTAGCTTTGAAGTTATCTGTCTCTATGGTTATATGAACTACCTTTTGTAACTTCTAACCTCTTAAGAGGGCTTCCCAGGTGGCTCAGTGGTAAAGAATCCTCCTGCCAAGTAGGAGACATGGGTTCAATCCCTGGGTCAGGAAGATACCCTGGAGGAGCAAATGGCAACCCACTCTAGTATTCTTGCCTGGGAAATCCCATGGACAGAGGAGCCTGGCAGACCCTAGTCCATAGGGTCACAAAAGAGTTGGACACAACTTAGCAGTTAAACAACAACAACAAACCTCTTAAGACAATGTTGAAATCCAAGCTGAGACTTCCTTTTCCTTCAGTAAAGGAAAATACCCATATGCATATACTTATGCAAAATATTAGGTCAGGTACGAGAGGCACACTGATGCATTCCTTGACAGTGAAACTGAGTTCATGAGATAGCTGCACAACACTGATTTGAATGTAACTACCACTTCTTTTATATAGTTAGAAGTTTCATCTTGGCTTCACTTGTCGGTTGTACAAATCTGTCTGGCAATGTCAGATGCCTTTCCCCAAAATGTATTTGTATGAGAGAAATGTGTCTGGTGTTATTGACACCACTGCAGTGGTTATCCCTAAAGAGTGGAAATGGGGGAGTGGGAAACGTGTGTGTGTGTAGGGGGGTGGGGAATGAATAGTGCTGAATACATAGGCTTAGGAAGGATTTTAAATCCAAAGAACTTTTGTTCCCTTTTACTCTGTAAGGTCTGGTATTATTCTTCTTGTAACCTATTCTTCTTGTATTCTTCTTGTACAGGCTTCTTGTAACAAGCCTGAGTATGCGCTTGGTCTCTTTTAAAAGGCTACAAAGTTGGGAGTGCTGTTCTTAATATGCTGCCCAACTGATGGCCTGGGAATCACCAGGTGGAATAGATGCCTGCCCTAGAGCTGTTCTAGTGTGAAGAGGGGTTCTGGAGGCCCCACTGATATAGTCATTCCTCCCTCGTTGGTTGACTTCTGCGAATGTCCAGGGAGGAACTAGGGGCTGTTAACCAACTGGCATAGAGTAAACTCAGTATTTTAACAATTGGTAAAAAAAAAAAAAACACACACACAATTGGTATGGGTGTACAGGTATGCACTGGCTGAATGTTGTGACTGGCTTCAGGAGACAAAATGACTATCCCCTTCTCTTTCTAGGTTTCAGAAATGGAAGTCTGTATTTTCCGTGTTCTATGGTGCTCAGTGAGTATCCTGCCTTCCTTGTTCCTCAGTCCTCATTGCCCACTATCCTTAATTGAAGACCCGTAGTCCCTATATCTTATAATGTGGCACAATTCCAACAATATGGTGGCTATGGGGAAGAAATGAAAATGAAACACACACACACTGAACCTCAACAGGCTGAAAACATGAATAAAAACAAGATGTGCACTCAGAAGGCAAAACCCATGACATAGGAAGGGTGACTAGTATCCCTAATTTTGACATTGAAACTGACAACATTCATCAAGAAACATATGGGGCTTTGATTTTCGTTGTCCAGAAGAGGGAGCTAAATGGCAAGAGCCCTTCTAATTACACTGTATAGAAACGCACCTCAAGGAAGCTATGCATCCAAGAAAGAGCTAAGGAGGCTAGAACAGGGCAAAGGATCCTCTATGATAAAATTCTGGAAATCACTGAAACAAACTGTGGGTTTGTATGATGTGGCTTATGGTAAAACTATGCCAGAGAACGTACTGCAGCACAATGGAATTTCACAGAGTTCCTGTAAAAGTAGAGGTGTGCTTTACAACCTCATGAGGGTGGAGACCACATTGCATATAAAGATGAACACAGAGTTGATCAGTCAGAGCAGTATTTTGATGTTGTAAGACATGATGAGATGTTAAAGTAAAAATTTATCATAGAGATGAACTTCGATGAGGAAAATAAGAGATATGCAACTCTTTCCCAAACCCACCACCTCTAAATGACAGAGATGAGATCCAGAATACCCAGAATTCAAAACTGTACTAGTCTGCTCCAGCATGGAAGCAGTTAAAGACCTGAGCCTACATTCAGAATCATCTCAGAAGCCCTTTACTGCAGGGGAAAGTATGCCAAAGAACAGTAGCGGGAGTCATGGCTCCCTTGAGACTGTGGGTAGAGAGGAAGAGAGCAACAGCTACCCTGAGATGCCTGTCCCGTCCCCTCCCTGCTTGGCTCAGGTCAGCAAAGAAGATGAGGGCATCCAGTGCAATATGAGCTGGTAGATTGAGATATAGTCTGGGAATTCCCCTGAGTCTTCACCAGGAAGTAGTAGGAAGGGAGCAGAGCAGATGTCAGTGGGGAGCAGGAACCAGGATGAAGTCTATGAGGTGGAGAACAATGGCTGTGAGGGGGAAGTTCCCTCCCCTACCTGGTTGGCCCAGGTCAACAAAGTGGATGAGGGCATCCAGTACGACATGAGTTGCTTTGAAGCCCAGGTAGAGAAATCCCCCAGTAAATGCCCCCCAAGGGGTGAAGAGACAGTATCAGACAGCAAAACCAGGGGATCTTGGAAACAACCAATCACCAATAGGAAATTAAGTGCAGATAAAGAGGAAATGATCATGAACGATGAGACTGGGGAGGTGTATAATGAGAACTTGAAAAGGTGTGCGAAGATTAAAAAGACCTTGAAAGGCAGGAAGCTGAAAGAGCTGAGCAGTTTCTCAAATGTTAAGACAGCCTATTTGCTGAAGAAAAGAGTTGCTTTGACCATTGTGCTTCCTGAGGATTCAGAAGACTCTGAGTTGGAAGAGGAGGGTGACATGGATGAGGTAGGATGCCTCCTTGAAGAAGTGAGTCCACGGGGTCCTCTGACATCTTCCAAAGGAAGGTCTTATCATGAAGCTGGAAGGATAATCAGGATGCCACCTGAGAACTCCCTCTCCAACTTATGGTATGGCCCACCAGAAATTAGTGCAAGTTATTACAAGTTCGTGGTGAATATGAGTGTGTCCCTGCAGTTTACTAGTGGAAACGACAGGATGGCTGTGAAAGCAGTGGTGTCAGGCTCTGAAGCAAACCCACCATGGCCAACAAGGAGGGACTGCAGTCCAGGAGAGCCTCTCACAAATCCCTGGAATGTAAGTGACTAATGTGTTCATGTACTAATTGGTTGTCTGTGCTGGTTCCCTACCAGGTGACTCAATAGCATTTCTTCATTTTGAAAGTGTGTTGTCACTTAAACTGTACTGTCCACATTCAAAGGATTTGCAAAGAGACTCTGTTGAAATTTCTGCATTCCGGGAAATTGCAGTGTAATGGGAAGTGAAGTGCTCCAGGAAAAGATGATAGAGAGCTGGGTGGTGGTGGGCTGAGGTAGTCAGGAGGACATCAGTCTAGTTGGATGACTGAGAATGGGAAGTCCACATGCAGGCAGAGACTTCCCACACAAATTTAGGATCTGTTGGGAAATTAATGGACTTCCCTGGTGGCGCAGACGGTAAAGCATCTGCCTACAATGTGGGAGACCTGGGTTCAGTCCCTGGGTCAGGAAGATCTTCTAGAGAAGGAAATGGCAACCCACTCCAGTATTCTTGCCTGGAAAATCCCATGGATGGAGGAGCCTGGTAGGCTACAGTCCATGAGGTCTCAAAGAGTCCGACACAACTGAGCAACTTCACTTTTGGAAATAAAAAGACAAAGTTTGGAGAGGGAATAGAGACAGCAGCATGATCTCAGATGGACAGCCAGGGCAGGATTCTGTTTGAGATCATCCTGCTGGAGGGAAGAATTATGAGGAATTGGGAAGGAGGCTGAGAATTGGGTAAATTAAGAGTGTTTCTCTTCCCTTACAGACTTTTATCCTGTAGGCAATAAGTGGCTAATCCAGACTGAGTAGAAAAATGAAATGAAGGGGCTGTAGGAATTTCAACCAGCATATAAAGTATTTTGTAGGAGAAATTAGAATGGAGCGTGACTATATGGCTGAAAACCAGTTTTATTCAACAAAAAGTGTTGCAATTCAACAGAACAAAGTGATGAGGATCCTGACTAGCATAACATAGACACATGACAGGCCTAATACAATTATATCTTTAAAAGGTGGAGTTTGCACGTGAGTACATAGAAAAAAATGGTAACTTCCATGGAAAAGAGTTAACTTGGGAAGAGAAGTTGCTTTGCTTCGCTGTGTGGGTTGTGGTTGGGAGAAGTGTAAAAAGGTGAGATAGAGGGACTGGACTAGCAGCCCATCCACACCTGGACCATCCTAGGACTGGTGGGGTACAGGTGACAGGAGTGGGGAGGGAGGGAGGACCCCAAGGAGAGCTTTGGGAGATGATTATATCTGGGGGTGCAAAGAATGAAGCAAAGCAGGTAAATGAAGAATGGGACACATAAGGGCCCCAGGGAAGTTTGGTTCTAGTCTTAGTCCCCAAACCTTTGGACTTGACATGTTTAAGCCTACTATGTCCATTCAGAAGTTGGGATATTGTCACCTCTTAACTTGGCTGTAATAATAAATTCAGTTCATGCTCAGTAATTTGGAAGGGATTTTTAAAAACAGGGTCACTTTACATGAGCACTTTTTTTGGCTTTGGTGTGTTTAGTCCCTGCTTATAAAAGATGGCAACAGAGACTGTTCTCAGCCGCTGTGTTTAGAGACCACTTATGCACAAGAAATGGAAGCATGGTGTAAGCTCCATAACGAATGAGACCATTCCAGATGTGTGAGCCCTAGACTGCAATGTCTAAATTGTAAAATGAATAAACTAAAACACCAGCCACTTACCTTTAGTCGTCTTCTACATTCCTCATGTGGTTTCCCATCAGAGTGCAAGTGAATCTCTCTATTTGGGGAAATCACATCAGTTATAAATTTACCCTCCCCCTTCACAAAATTGTAGTTTTCAGCACTTTCTCCTTTGGCCAAGTCTGAAAGAAAGTCTGGAAAATTTCCTGGTGGTCCGGTGGCTAGGACTCATTGCTTTCACAACCAAGTTGCTGGGGTTCAATCCTTATCCTGATCGGGAAACTAAGATCTCACAAGCTACGTGGTGCAGCCGGAAAAAAAAAACACAACAAACACCTGATTGACTTGTTCCGTGAGGAAGATAATGGGAACTCAGTTTACTCCTGGTTACACGGTCAACATTTTAATTTCCAGGCTGAAGGCTCTCTTCTATAAATTGTCTGTTATTTTTGGCCAGTGATATTTTTTGCTGCCGCAAACTATAGAATCGTATGGAATAGTGTCTTGAAGATTGGTCATTTTCTTGAAAGATGTGTTTTTTCCCCCCTTTTGTTTTTTAAGCATCTTGGATTATTTAATGTATAAATCCCTTCTCTCAGGTAACTGTGGGAGATAAAAAACCAAGGTCCCTTACAAATTAACAGAGATCAGAGGCAGATGTTATAAAGTGCAGGAAATACCCAGCAGCTCTAGCGGTTGGTATCTAGCCTGTGTTCAGTTTGTCTTACGATTTGCTCTTTGGACTTTGGGGTTTCCTACTTGGTGCCTGTTCTGCCCTCCAAACTAACACTGCTTATGAGCAACAACAAACAGCAGGGTTCCACCCAGGTAACAGACATACCTTGTAAGGAAGGCCTTACCTTTCAAGATTAGAGGCAAAGCCTTTCAATACTGTGGAATGTTATTTTTATACCGGTTTTCATACTTAACTTCTAATGCTGTTGATGGTATTGTGGGTTACATGTTGATGGTATAGTGAGTTACATGAATGTATATTGTGGGTTACAGGGAATTTTGTAGGTGATCCTGGCAGATCTTACGTTCAGTACTGGAAGCTTAGCAACTCCCTTAAGGGTGGTAGCATGCCAGGGTTTCCTTCACACAGGTAACCCTTCCTCACAGTCAAGCCCTAGTCCTGGAGCGGTGGCTTGATAGCCCCTTAAAGGCCATTTCTTCCCTGCAGTGGTCACAAAGGGAAGAATGATAACTAAGCTCAGGCAAACTGTCAAGATCTTTAGCTTTATCCTAAAAATGAAAACTATAGATATTGGTAAAGATTTTCTGTATAACATCTTGAGTCTGTGATACAACTAGTTTAAGGAAATGTATTCCATTGTTCTTTCATAGGAAACAAATTGCTGAGTTCCAGCTTCAAGGAAGAGCTAAATCATACGTGTTCTTTCTTGATTGAACTATTAAAGCATTATATCAGAAAAGCAAGTTAAGAAAATGTGACATTGTAAAGCCTTTGGAATTATAAGTTGTAAAAGAGCAAATGAATTGCAGGTGTATGATTTTTAAGCATTTTCTTCTCCTCTCAAAATGGCGACATCACCAGTTGTCACGAATAGTGTTGTGATCTCCACAAACCTCTAGATAAGGAAAAAAGGATGATGGAGTGGAGGGCATAAAGGATTAAGCATTCCCTACAAAGAACTATCGTGAAGATAGCATACTGACAATTTATTTATAAATGGAGGCCAGGCACATAGGAGGTCCATGGATGGATATTTCCAGGGGTGGCCTGTGGAATTATGTGCTTTACTTTCAACCAGTGTAAGTGCTTAGGGATAAAGGAAGCTTTAGGCAAACAAAAGAGCTTTATACTCAGAATCTAGGACTTATGTGGTCAATTGGTAGAACCGATCTCCCAACAAATGGTGCAGGTTAGGTTTTGGACTACATGCTGAAAAGATTTTTAAGTGATCGGAGGCTCTCCCAAGGTTATTTAAAAGAACAGAGCAGATGTGAGGGGATGGGGGTGCCTCCAAGAATGGGTTCCTTCAGTGTTACTTCCAAGTTACCCTATGATGAAAATGTCCTAGAGAAAAATGTCCTTTAATTCCCTATGTGTGCGTGCTAAGTTGCTTCAGTTGTGTCTGACTCTTCAGTTATGTGTGACTCTTTGCAGCTCCATGGACTGTAGACCGCTAGGCTCCTGTGTCCATGGATTCTCTAGGTAAGAATACTGGAGTGGGTTGCCATGCTTTTCTCTGGGGAATCTTCCCAACTCAGGGATAGAACCCATGTCTCCTGTGGCTCCTGCACTGCAGGTGGATTCTTTATCCTTGAGCCACTGGGGAGGCCACTTTATTCCCTATATTAATCAATTATCCCTTAAGATGGATTAATCCCTCTAAGTGATTAAGCACTACATTTTTTTCATGTGAGAAGCAAAGGATGATAGTGTGTCCAGGGCTGGTCTTATAAGGCCTATAATTTTGTCTAACTCCTTAAAGATTTTGTTTAGATACACCCCACCCAAGGCTAGATTATGTGATACTCCTGTGTGTTCTGGCATCACCTATATCTTCACTTTCATAGCCCATTTAATGACATGACAGATGAGACCTGTAACATTCTTAACCTCATCAAAGGAGACCATATATTCCTTAGGGTTGTGAATTAATGTAGCCAATGCAGTATCCCTGAGAGTATAGAGCCTGGAACGTCATACATATGCAGGTATTTGTGAATGAATGGCTTAGTGTTAATTTTATGAGATTAAGTCAGACCTTGTGGGTTGGACCCTAGAAAGTGGGGAAGACAGTGATACCAGTATATGGAAAGGGAAGCACAAAGACAGAGGACAGTACTAATGAACATTTTCCTGCTTTGTAATTCTTTCCAAAGTCTTGCCTTTATCGTAGAGGAGAGATGAAAAGTCAAGGATGAATTTGGAAAATGAGAGTCTAAGATGAAGGATAACTCCTGACCACACCCACCTTTCACCCACCCAAGTGGCCATCGTACCTCTGTGGCACGTTGAGTTCCTTAGGACCAGACTCTGGGGTGGAGATTTGGGTGCAGGAAATTTAATGGGATGTGTTATAGGGAATAACATCTCTGAGGGGACAAAGAAGGCATGATTAAGTGGAGAGAAGAGTTTGGATATGTTGTAGGTACAACAAAGGCCTTGGCCAATCCCATTGAGAGCTCATGAGCTGTAATGATCCAGAATTGTCCCAGTTAGGGCAAGAGGCTGCATCTTACACTGCTGCAGAGAGCAGTCATTGTGATGCAGGATGCCCCTGGAAATGAGGTACGGCCTTGGATAGGATAGCTGTCTTCAAGAAAGAACAGTCCCTGGAAAGGGCAAGTCATTTGCAACTGTTAAATAAAGTCAGCTGTTGACTAGCAGTTGGGACAAGGTGAGACTATAACAGGAAACAAGATGGTCTCTGCCTTCAAGAATCTTCCAGACATGTGAGCAAGCATTAATTACGACAAATATGGTGGCTCAAAACAGTATCCATCAACTTCTGGTCTCTGGTCTGGTGTATAAAGAGGTTAGAAGTCTTCACTCTTTCCTAACAAGTAAAACTAATGATCAGATTTTCTTAAATCTGTTAGAGAATCATGGTCTCAGGGCAAACCACTGACCCAAAAATCAGAGAGATGGACTAATAAAGAGTCAAAACTGACTGAAGCAGAAGCCTTTGTGGGAGCCAGGGTAGGATACTTTGCTATATGCCAAAAAAAAAAAAAACACCACCTCTGGTTTTAGAATTCTTGTGAGTTGGTTCTGATCACCCAAACAGTTGCCCTTTGAAAAAACCAAACTGTCCAGAAATGTAAGCTAATCATGGGAGTAAAATCCCTTCAAGTAATGGTTCTACAGGTTTGGGCAGGAAATCTGGGGGCCATTTTACAATTGTGTCAACCACAGCCATGATGACAGGCTAAGATACCTTAGTAAAGAGAGGTCTGGTGGCTTCTTTTGACTTCCTTAATAGGATTAGTGAGTGGGGTGGGGATGGTGGTGGGTTTGAGGGAGAGATTTTAGGATGAAGAAATTTGATTGGTCAGCTTTGTGGGCTCGGCAGTCTGGAAATTCTAATTCCCAGAGGAGGAGGAATTTGGTTTGAGATTCTTTTGGGTAATCTGGGCAGAAAAACCAGAGGTCAAGGGAGATAACAGGCTTAATTGACAGCCACAGAATGTAGGCCAGAAATAGAAGACAGAGCAACCTGGAGTGAGGGACAAGGCACAGGAATTAACTTGCAGGGGCTGCAGTGAGTGGAGAGATTCCAGTTAAAGCAGAAAGTGGAGAAAGGCTTTAAAAAGAGGTTAAACATTTAGATCAGTAGTTCTTCAGACCTGGTCCCCAAACCAACAGCATCAGCATCGTTTGGGAACTTGTTAGAAATGCAGATTCCCCAGTCCATTCTAGAATTAGTAAATTGGAAATTCTAAAAGTAGGAGTGAGGCACGAGAATCTGTTTCAACAAGCATTCCAGGTGATTTTGATGCCCCATAAGCTTGAGAATCATTGATATTCTTCTATATTGTAATAGAATATGTTTATCATGAATGGGACTCCAGCAGGAGAAAGGAAATTTCTGGAAGCAAAATTTTCTGCTGCATGGTGAGCTGGAAATGCCAAAGATAAGTTTAAGACATTGCTTGACTTAACTGGCCTTAGGGTTTTCAGAAAGAAGTTCAGAGCCATTCCAGCCAGTTGTGTTATTGAGACACACTTTTCAAGGCCAAGACTAGGAGCAGTTGGAAGAAAAGTTATGACCAGCCTAGACAGCATATTAAAAAGCAGAGACATTACTATGCCAACAAAGGTCTGTCTAACTCAAAGCTATGGTTTTTCCAGTAGTCATGTAGGATATGAGAATTGGACTATAAAGAAAGCTGAGTGCCGAAGAATTGATGCTTTTGAACTGTGGTGTTGGAGAAGACTCTTCAGAGTCCCATGGACTGCAAGGAGATCCAACCAGTCCATCCTAAAGGAGATCAGTCCTGGGTGTTCATTGGAAGGACTGATGCTGAAGCTGAAACTCCAATACTTTGGCCACTTGATGTGAAGAACTGTCTCATTGGAAAAGATCCTGATGATGGGAAAGATTGAAGGCGGGAGGAGAAGGGGAGGAGAAGAGAATGAGATAGTTGGTGGCATCACCAACTCAATGGACATGAGTTTGAGTGCACTCCGGTAGTTGGTGATGGACAGGGAGGCCTGGCGTGCTACAGTCCATGGGGTCGCAAAGAGTCGGACATGACTGAGCAACTGAACTGAACTGAGGAGCAGTTTACTGAGGGGAGTAGGGAAGGAGTCAGCCTGGCCTGTGTTGGTTATTCTTGAAGGAGGGGGAAATCCAACCCCTAGGGGAAAAAGCAGGAAGTGGGAACAGTGAGTTCCTGGGACCCTGAGTGATGAAAGCAGCAAGAGACTCTGGTGGAGAGGGAAGGACACTTGCTTGTGAGCAAGATCTGGCTCCACTTCAGCTCAGTAAGAACAGATGCCCTCTCCTGGCTGCAGGCAGCGTCTGGCCCTCCTGCCTCAGCTGCAGCAGTCAAAGCCACAAGTTCTAATGTCAGCTGTCCTTAGCCAACAGGAGGAGGATATATTTGGTGATGTGGGTAGCTGACCCAGTACACTGATTCCTATGTCCTTATAATTTTTATGAATCAATTATTCTGGGAATAATAATAATCATGGTACAATGGCAATAAGTGCTAAAGACATGGTTGTTCATTGTTATTATAGGCTATCCCAGCAAGACGGTAGGAGGAGCGAATTCACGTTTAAAATCAAACCCCATTCCCACCAGAGATGCTCAGAGGGGTCAAACGAACTTTGTGCACACCAGGACCCAGGAACCCCACAGAGACTGAGACAGAACTGTGTTTGAGCATCTCCTGTGGAGGTATGGGTCGGCAGTGGTCTACTGCAGGGACAGAGGCTCTGCGTGTAGGTATGGCATAAGCCCTCTTGGAGGAGGTCGCCATTAAACCCACCATAGAGCTGCCAGAACTTACACAGGACTGGAAAATAGACTCTTGGAGGGCACAACAGAACCTTGTGCACCAGGACCCAGGAGAAGGGAACAGTGACCCCACAGGAGTCTGTCCTGGACTTGCCTCTGGGTGTCTGGGAGTCTCTGGTGAAGGCGTGGGTCGGTGATGGCCTGCTGCAGGGTTGGGGGCACGGACTGTAGCAGTACATGCATGGGGTCTTTTGATGGAGATCACCATTATCTTCATTACCTCCACCATAGTTTGGCCCCAGGTAAATAGGAGGGAGGGAACACAGCTCCACCCATCAATAGAAAATTGGATTAAAGATTTACTGAGCAAGACCCTTCCCTGGTGGCTCAGACAGTAAAGTGTCTTGCTTACAATGCAGGAGACCTGGGTTCGATCCCTAGGTTGGGAAGATCCTCTAGAGAAGGAAATGGAAACCCACTCCAGTACTCTTGCCTGGAAAATCCCATGGACAGAGGAGCGTGGTGGGCTACAGTCCACGGGGTTGCAAAGAGTCAGACACGACTCTAATTTTTTTAGAGAGAGACCTGGAGAGATGTGGGAGACCTGGTTTCGATCCCTGGGTTGGGAATATCCCCTGAAGAAGGAAAAGGCTACCCACTCCAGTATTCTGCCCTGGAGAATTTCATGGACCATAGAGTCCATGGGGTTGCAAAGAATCGGACACAACTGAGCGACTTCACTTCACTTCACTTCACCCTGATGCTGGGAAAGATTGAAGGCGAGAGGAAAAGGAGATGACAGAGGATGAGATGGTTGGATGACATCACCGACTCAATGGACATGAGTTTGAGTAAACTCCGGGAGTTGGTGATGGACAGGGAGGCCTTGTGTGCTATAGTTCACGGTGTCGCAGAGTCGGATACAACTAAGTAACTAAACTGAACTCATCCCTTCCCCTAAAAACTCAACCAAACATGAAAGAGGTTTATGGGCTTCCCTTGTGGCTCAGCTGGTAAAGAATCTACCTGCAATGTGGGAGACCTGGTTTCGATCCCTGGGTTGGGAATATCCCCTGAAGAAGGAAAAGGCTACCCACTCCAGTATTCTGCCCTGGAGAATTTCATGGACCACAGAGTCCACGGGGTTGCAAAGAATCGGACACAACTGAGCGACTTTCACTTTGGTTCTTTCTTTCATGAACTCGAGACTTCTGTGTATAGCAAAGACCAACATGTTTTACACTGTTGAGTTAAAAAATAAAAAAACAAGCAGGCAAATGGGTATGGTATGCTAGCATTTGTATTAAAAAAGGGAAAAAAACATTTGTGATACATAAGATATTTCTGGATGACTTGATGAAAAATTAGTTTAAAAAAATCAAGAAAAATTAGTAAAATTGGTAGCCATTGGGAAAGGGAACTGAATAGCTGGGGAAGAAAAGAGGAAACTTTTTCATGATTAAAACCACATATACCTTTTATATATATATTTTTCTGATTACACCTCTCAGCTTGCAGGATCTCAGTCTGCCAGTCAGTGATTTGAACCCGGGCCGTGGTGGTGAAAGCACAGAGTCCTAACCACTGGACTGCTAGGGCATTCCCCTTATATACCTTCTAAATTTGGACAACATAAGTATATTATGATGATTTAAAAATGCTGCTGCTGCTAAGTCGCTTCAGTTGTGTCTGACTCTGTGCATCCCCATAGTCGGCAGCCCACCAGGCTCCTCCGTCCCTGGGATTCTCCAGCCAAGAACACTGGAGTGGGTTGCCATTTCCTTCTCCAAAAAATAAATGAATATTTTAAAAATAAATAGTGAGCTTTTATTATCCTCAGCAGCAGAGGGAAATCAGGCCTGAGCTCTACACAAGTAGCTCCACCCTGGAGGTGGAACCTACAGCAGCAGAGACTCCCTTCATCTGGCCGCCCTGCCCGAGGCATTTCTAAGGAGTTGGGACCCACAGGGATCAGCAGGGAGGAGCACAAGGGGAAAAGCTCTCCAGCCTGAAGTCAGGCGTGTCCAGAGCTAGCACCTGGCGATGCACAACTCGAATCCTCCCTGGAAGGCAGGTGAGACCCTCGCCTGGGACCCCACACCCCCGCCCTCCGGGCGTCTCTCCGGTTCCTCTCCAATCCCGCCTTCCTCCATGATCCTCTCATCTTTGGCCACAGTGTCTGGTTTGTGAGAAGAGAATGTTGAACAAGCCAGGCTCTCGTCATTCTGAGTCCGAACTCTCATTTGACTTGGAAGACTTATGCTTTTGTTTTTTCTTCTTTCTTCTTTTTCCTATTCTTTTCTTTCTTCTTTTTCTTGTGTTTATATTCTGAGGAACTGGAGCTTCTCCCATCGTCATCTGACATTGAATCCTCCAGTAATCGTTTTGATTGTTGTATCCTAAACACATAAGATTGACCAAATAACCATATTCAATTCAACCTAAAAAAAATTTTTTTAGATAAAAAGATAAGAGCAGTAGTGAGGATGAAAACTGTCACAAATAGTCACCTCCTTAAAGATAGTACTGATGTTTATTTTTGCATATTTCCCCATTCTTATTTATATCCATGCCTATTTTACATGACTGTAACCAGTGTACAAGCCATTTTGTATTCTCAAGTGAATACTAGGTAATCTCCTTCCTCAACAATTACAATTCAATATCACCAATTTGAAAAAAAAGAAAACCCTCTTGTTTTTTCACCCTATCTTTATTCATGTCTAATTTTTAACAATAGCTCAGACCCTTAAAGACATTGGAGAAGATAAAACATAAGAAAGAGACTCAATCACATAATAGAACTAGATATCACAATGTCAGCTGCCAACATCAACTATCTGTGACGTGAGTGGGCTTGGCCAACCTTTAAGTTAACCCAAGTGGAACAGGCTGCCTGCTCATTCCCCACATGCTGGTCTTTTCAGGGATTACTCCTGTTCTCCAAACATTTCACAACTAAAATACCATCTTTATTAAACCATTTCTCTAATACTGGAATGGCTGTTTCTAACTTTGTATGATTTCAGACTTCAAGAAGATATTATTATCACTAGAACAGTCTCACCTTATATCCTTTTTGTGTGTTTTATTCTCTCGTATGATGTCATACATGGGATCTTCATGTGCCTTAAGGGTGAAAAAGGGTTGGATGAAAAAAGGGTTAAAGTTGGGTTAGGCTTGCTAGGTTGTTAGTTAATTAAACATTAAACCCCTAGGTTACTAAAAGGCAGTTATTCTGTTTCAATTTGGTTGTTCGAATGTTCTAATCCTTCCTAAGGGACACCAGCACTGCCAACTCACTGAAGCTGTGAAAAGAATTTCCCAAATAGGAAGAAACAGGAGGGTTAACCTGGTGGTCCAGTGGTTAGGACTCGCACTTTGCACTGTGGAGGCCCTAGGGTCAACCCCTGATCAAGGAACAGGATCCCGCAAGGCACACAACGCAGCCAAGAGAAAAAAATACAGGATATAATTTAAGAACCCTTTATAAAGAAATAAACCATAGCAGAATCATGAAATATTATTCATGGAAGAAATATTGAAGCAATTCTCTTTGTTCTATGTGGATACATGACCATGAAATATTAATAGTATTAAGAAAAACAAATGAATTATAAAATCACATATAGGGGGACTTCCCTGGTGGTTCAGTGGCTAAGACTCCGCTCTCCCATTGCAGGGGGCATGGGTTCAATCCCTGGTCAGGGAACTAGATCCCACATGCCGCAACTGGTGCAGCTAAATAATAAATACAAAAAAATAAAAATAAAATCATATATTAGAATGAAACATTTATAGATATACAAAAATATATAAGTCTCCCAAAGTCTGGAAATATACTGGAGGTATGCTGCTGCTGCTGCAGTCATTTCAGTCATGTCTGACTCTGTGCGACCCCATAGACAGCAGCCCACCAGGCTCCCCCATCCCTGGGATTCTCCAGGCAAGAACATGAGTGGGTTGCCATTTCCTTCTCCAATGCATGGAAGTGAAAAGTGAAAGTGAAGTCGCTCAGTCATGTCCGACTCTTAGCGACCCCATGGACTGCAGCCCATCAGGCTCCTCTGTCCATGGGATTTTCCAGGCAAGAGTACTGGAGTGGGGTGCCATTGCCTTCTCCCATACTGGAGGTATAGATAATTTAAAATGATTTGAATTACTTAAAAATAAGAACACATGTATGGGAAATGTTATGGTATGTGAATTATCTTGTTTTAAAAAAGAATAATAGAAATTTTAGATACTGTCAGAAAATTAAGTTTTAAAAACGTTGATTACTTCACTACCCAGAGATAACAGTAACATTAACATGTGGTGTCTTTTTCTTGCTTTTTTCTCTTGTTCTGGGGGGTTTCTTTTTTGCCATCCTATGCAGTCTGTGGGATCTTAGTATCCCAACCAGGGATTTAACTTGTGCCCATATCAGTGAAAGCACCAAGTCCTAACCATGACCACCAGGGAACTCCCTGGTCTCTCTTTTTCAATGATTATTCATAATTTATGAAAAATCATAATCATACCATATAAAACTCTATTACTTTTCATTTACATTTTCATGAACATTTCCCGATGATATAACACATTCTTCTAAGCCACAATTCTAATGGCTAAATAATCTGTTACAGTAATTTATGTCGATATTTAATTTATCTTGATATGTTAGACTATTAAGTTGTTTTACATTTTTCTTTCAGTCAGTTCAGTTGCTCAGTCGTGTGTGACTCTTTGCGACCCCATAATCGTAGCACGCCAGGCCTCCCTGTCCATCACCAACTCCCGGAGTTCACTCAGACTCACGTCCATCGAGTCAATGATGCCATCCAGCCATCTAGTCCTCTGTTGTCCCCTTCTCCTCCTGACCCAACCCCTCCCAGAATCAGGGTCTTTTCCAGTGAGTCAACTCTTCGCATGAGGTGGCCAAAGAATGGGAGTTTCAGCTTCAGCATCAGTCCTTCCAAAGAACACCCAGGACTGAACTCCTTTAGGATGGACTGGTTGGATCTCCTTGCAGTCCATGGGACTCTCAAGAGTCTTCTCCAACACCACGGTTCAAAAGTATCAATTCTTCGGGGCTCAGCTTTCTTCACAGTCCAACTCTCGCATCCATACACGACTACTGGAAAAACCATAGCCTTGACTAGACAGACCTTTGTTGATATGTTAGACTATTAAGTTGTTTTCCATTTTTCTTTAGTTTTCATTTTTCTAAACATATAAATAATAATGAAAACTATCCTATACATAAATAAATAGTTGTGTATATACTAATGTTCTCTTATACTCTTAAGGTAAATTCTTATAAGTAGGATTTCTGAGTCAAAATGAGTATCCTTAAAGTTTCTGGGATTTATCGCCAAACTATGTTCTATGGTATCTGTAAAAATTGTCACTCCACTAGAAGTGGAATGATTGATGTCAAAATAAGTTATATCAGATTATTAAAATGAAAACACAGCATCTTAAATATCATAAAAACCAGAGAATGTCTGCTAACTCCAGTCTGTTTTACATTGACAACCTCAGTACAGCCAGACATCTGCATATTTTACTTGATAGAAGCAGTTACTGAATTTACACCCCTGGGAAGTGACTATTAAAATAATGTGAGGAAATGATAGATTTATTTTACTGTCAAGAGTATATACAATTTATATATACATTTCTAGCTTATAGTTTAAAGATATAATCTTTAGGTAAAGCCTGGAAAACTAAAACCATATTTTAGCTATGAAACATGTTTTTTTAAATACACTAAGTTTAAAAAAGTGATAGAATAAATAACAATGTCTGCTTCAGAAAAAGAATGACTATTCCCAAGGTATAAACAAACAACACTTTAATGAGAAGTTAATTTTTTGTTAAAGAATGAATCTATCTCACAAATATACAGGCATAATACCTCATTCTTTATTGCACTTGGCAGATACTGCGTTTGTGGCAACTCTGTGTCGAGTGAGTCTGTCAGCATTGTGTTTCCAACGGTATTTGCTTACTGCATGTCACAGTGTCACATTTTGGTAATTCTCATAATATTGCAAACTTTTTCATCATCGTTACGTTTGTTAGGGTGATCTGTAATCAGTGATCTTTGAAGTTAGGACTATAGGCTTCTGAAGGCACAGATGATGGTTAGCAGTTTTTAGCAAGAAAGTATTTGAAATTGTTACGTACTTTTTTTTTAGACAGAATGCTGTTGCATACTTAACCAACTACAGTATAGTGTAAACATGACTTTTATATGTATTGAGAAATAAAAAAATTTGTGTCATTCACTATATTGTGATATTCACTTCTAGATATTGCTAGAACTAAACCTGCCTTATCTCCGAGGTATGCCTGTGACTTAACACAAATGTGGTTAACACCAGACACTTTGGCTGAATGGCTCCGGGAATGTATTTTGTGTGAATTTCTAGTTTACTGATTACAGCCTAACTCACTGATATTCACTGTCTCTGATATATGTAAATTGATATGGTGTAAATTGATTACTACTCTGAACTGTTCTAACTTTTAGATTGCCTTTGATAAAAAAAAAAGGGGGGGCATTCTTTGTCCCCTATTCAGTGACTATATCGTTTACAGCACCAACCTGAAAGCAAAAAAACAAAAAAAGGAAATATTTCTGTAAGATAACACAGTTTCCTTTAAAGAAGACAAAGAATTGGTAGATCATATCAAAGTTTTTCTTCATTAAACTCCAGTTCTAAAAACAAATGCAATCAATGAATGAACCATGTAAGATCCTAAAAAATAAAGGAAAACTTGTGATTGGGTTATGTCCCAATAAACCCATTGTACGCTGAAAATATCGTAGGTCGAAAATGCACTTTAATGCACCTAACCTACTGAATATCATAGCTTCAGTTCAGATCAGTCACTCAGTCATGTCCAACTCTTTGCGACCCCATGAATCGCAGCACGCCAGGCCTCCCTGTCCATCACCACCTGCCGGAGTTCACTCAAACTCACGTCCATCAAGTCGGTGATGCCATCCAGCCATCTCATCCTCTGTCGTCCCCTTCTCCTCCTGCCCCCAATCCCTCCCAGCATCAGAGTCCTTTCCAATGAGTCAACTCTTTGAGTGAGGTGGCCAAAGTATTGGAGTTTCAGCTTTAGCATCATTCCTTCCAAAGAAATCCCAGAGCTGATCTCCTTCAGAATGGACTGGTTGGATCTCCTTGCAGTCCAAGGGACTCTCAAGAGTCTTCTCCAACACCACAGTTCAAAAGCATCAATTCTTCGGCACTCAGCTTTCTTCACAGTCCAACTCTCACATCCATACATGACCACTGGAAAAAACATAGCCTTGACTAGCCAGACCTTTGTTGGCAAAGTAATGTCTCTGCTTTTGAATATGCTATCTAGTTTGGTCATAACTTTTCTTCCAAGGAGTAAGCATCTTTTAATTTCATGGCTGCAGTCACCATCTGCAGTGATTTTGGAGCCCAAAAAGATAAAGTCTGACACTGTTTCCACTGTTTCCCCATCTATTTCCCATGAAGTGATGGGACCAGATGCCATGATCTTCATTTCCTGAATGTTGAGCTTTAAGCCAACCTTTTCACTCTCCTCTTTCACTTTCATCAAGAGGCTTTTGAGTTCTTCTTCACTTTCTGCCATAAGGGTGGGGTCATCTGCATATCTGAGGTTATTGATATTTCTCCCGGCAATCTTGATTCCAGCTTGTGCTTCTTCCAGCCCAGCGTTTCTCATGATGTACTCTGCATAAAGTTAAATAATCAGGATAGCTTAGCCTAGCTTAAATGCACTCATAACACCTATTGATACATTAGCCTACAATTGGGCAAAATCATCTAACACAAGGGCTTCCCCAGTGGCTCAGCAGTAAAGAATCTGCCTGCAACGCAGGAGCTACAAGAGACACAAGTTCAGTCCCTGGGTCAGGAAGATCCCCTGGAGAAAGGCATGACAACCCACTCCAGTATTCTTGCCTGGAGAATCCCACAGACAGAGGAGCCTGGTGGGCTACAGTCCATGGGGTCAAAAAGAGTTGGACACGACCAAAGCGACTTAGCAATGGCAATCTAACACAAAGCCTATTTTATTGAATAAAAAGCCTATTTTATAATAAAGTGTTGAATTTCTCATGTAACTTATAAATGGATGTATGAATTCATTTACATATAATCAGTTCAGTTCAGTCGCTCAGTCCACTCTTTGCAACCCCATGAATTGCAGCACGCCAGGCCTCCTTGTCCATCACCATCTCCCGGAGATGCACAAAAAAGCCAAATTGATAAAAACAGTAGATTAATGGCTATCTGGAGCTGAAGTGGGGATTAACTGGAAAGAGTCCTGAGGGATCTTAATGGGAGGATAAAATTTTCTAAAACTTATTTATGGCAATAAATAAATATACTCAGTAGTTAACTAAAAAAAATCACTATTTAAAATGGGTGAACTTCATTATATCTATATTAAACTGCAATAAAGCATTTTCAAAAGGCCACAGACCCAAACATACAGAGAAAAACTGTAAGTCAAATGCAAAAAAATTTTGTATACCATAATGCAAAATGCAATAAACACTAAAATGAACAGACACCAGAAAATTCAATTCTAAGGCACCAGAGGGGAGAACTGAGAATCAACTCAATTTTTCTTTGTAGAACCTCCAAAGAGCTCAGGAATTGAGCTCTGAGCACCAGATACTGTTGCATGTAAGGGTAAAGGAGGAGCTGAAATAATGAGGACTGATTAAAAGTCCAAGGGCAACTCTTCCTAGCCCTGGTAGAAGTTATTGCCTGAAAAAGGTAAATCATAGGATCTCTGGCAAAAGGACAACAGATACACGTGAAGACAAGGTGTGACAGTAAATACAGAAGGTTACGGGAACACATTAAAAAAAGCAGACGGCAAGATTTCCCAGCCTTTTTGCTCCAGTTAGATTCCACAACACTAGCAGCTTGGCCTTCACCCTCCATGGAGGAGCCGCCTTCTCTGGGAAAATACAACCCAGCCCTAGAAGAAAAACCTACAGGTACTGACCTCATAAGTTCTCAGTTGGACAGACTAGAAAGATCACCCTCCAGTGAAACTCAACAAGCCCTACTCACACACTTAGAGCTTCCAATCAACTTTTTATCTCCCAGTGATGAGCAAGAATCGCTGTAATTGCCAGTCTTCAAGATGGACGCCAAAATCCCTAAAAAACATGCCCTCAGGTATTCCCTGCAATGCTGAATAAAGCTAATTGTTGTAACCTAGGTACTGGGAAAGGATGGTGTGTGGATGGAGGCAAAAAAACATGAACTGCTATTTTAATTGTGTGCATGAAGAATCTCTGTACAAACAAATGTCTTTAAAGGCAGCAGTACCCCTTCTTCAAATGCCATCTTATGCTGGTGCAGTGGATAGTGTGCACACAGCTCCACCTGGTCCAGACCCACCCTGTGTGGCCCATAGCTCCTCTCGGGTCACCTGGAGAAAACCTTGATACCATTGATGAGGAGGATTGGCTGAAGTAGGACCCAAGGGACCACCCCCCAATGCATCTCTTGTTCCCCATGGCATTGCTACATGGAATATCCTTTCTGTTACAGGAACATTACTGAAGCATAGACTCTGCAAGCAGCTACAGTCCTGTGGAAGATCACCGCCCTTGCAGCCAGAAGCCCTGGAGTCAAGACACTGCTCTGCCGCTTACCCCAGACACTGACTAACACACCAAGGGGGCTTCCTCATCTATCGCCTAGAGATCATGCCCTGACTTCAACAGCATGGTGTGAGAATGAATTAAAAGGAGTGAACTCGTTTGTAAACAGTGGTCTATAACTTGCGTGAATTGAGGGTGTTACTTGAAACCTTTCCATGCTCACACTGCATGACTTTGACTTCTTTCCCGAGTGGCATCCAAAGTCCTTTGGTTGGTGCGTGGGCCAGAAATTCCCTGGCATGTTCATTGCCTGGGACATCTGGTATACAGTCTTCTGGCTTAGTCTCATCTTCCTGAAAAAGGAAAGAGTGTGTAAGCTCTATGGCAAAAAAAGCACCAGAGCCCTCTCCCACCTGCTTGAGAACACAGCACTGCCTGGCTTGCTCATGGGCTGGAGATCCCTATGTCATCATGTTATCCTCTGAAGAGCTGGAAAGACAAATTATAACTGAGAAAGAAAATACAAGTAACTATTCCAGAAGAGCTAGCCTACCACAAAAACAAAGTAGCTGTTCTTAGAGAAAAGTCACTAGTGTTTACACAGGGATGATCTGTGAGCTCCAAGTTCTAATTCTAGAGCATGAGAATTAGATTCTAAGATCACAAAAAATTTTCTGCTAACTTAGAAGCTTTGTGGAATGAGGCAGAAGATAGAATTAAATAAGGTTTCCTGAAACAATAAAAACAATGTATCAGAGTAAAATAGATTATTAGACCTTGAAGGCCACCATCATGTTTTATAATCTCATACATACTGTATTTGTGAGATGCATTTTCACCACCAAATAACTGCACTGTATAATTAAGGTGCTGTTTTTTACATTATGATTTTTTCAAGTTTCCAGGAATATTAAATTTATAATGGAATAATGTTTTCTAAAAAATTTCTCTTTAAGTTAAAAGCTACCAAACAGGAAAGGTTACTTTGGTCTTAAGTCCTCTAAGTCTCACTCCCAGAGAAACATGCTGACACTGTGGCCAGGGTGCTGGAGGAGGGACTCTGCACCAGGCGGGGCTGGACTGGACGGATTCACATGTCCTCAGACTCCACTGTTCTCTGAACTGATGACATTCAAGAAAGCAGCAATGGAGCGTCAGAGAAGGAACATGGGGCAGCAGAGCTTTGAGAAGATGCAGTCGCAAGGGAGACAGACAGAAGGGGAGCGAGCGCTGAGGACACCCAGGGGGCCTGCAGTGGTGTCTTAGGGACAGACATGAGGCAGATTAAACTTCTGCAAAGGCACGGACTATGACAAAGCCCAAAGTGCACGAACTGACTGCCATCTGCAGAGAAGAGACAGGACTACCATAAAGGAGCTTCAAACCTTAAGCAGCTGTTTTTCATAGCAACTGAGTCTGAGCACTGTGTCAAATCTGTCTCAGAGAAAAACCAAAAATACAACCTTTACACTGACTTTGATAAACCCAGGAGGAGGTTCTTCATAACTAGAAGGAAAAAAAAAAAAAACACTGGTCATCAACCATGTTCATAGGAACATAACACATTTCAATCAGCAAAAAGCAACTATAGGCCAAAATAAAAAGGTGTTGTTTTTTCAGTAAAAACAAAACATTATAACTAAAACAGTTAATAAAATATGCCCAGCAGTCAGAAGTCCCAAATAAATAAACTGATGCTATACCACATCCTACTGGGTTGTAGAACTTAAATTCACTGAAGTAATAACCTGGTGTCTTGGCATGATTTTATTTTTGGAAGAATCAAGAGATTGCAGGGAAAATGTGATGTAAAAAGAGCCTTGAGTTAATTATGGTTCCAATCTGTCGTTACACTTGTGGGTGATTTACCCATCATAATTTTCAACTTCCCTGACACTGAGAGGGTCATGGGGATGGGGACTGTGCAGGGGGGAGGGAGTGAAGCCAGAGGGAAGGACCTGTTGTAGCACAAGGAGGTGGGGTTGACCTGTCCCAGAGGCTCCTCCTCCCACTCCCCACCCACCAGCTTCGGATTCAAGACCCTCCCTGAAAGGCCTGGCTGGCCTTCCAGTGGGCTGAGTGGGCTATGGGGATACTGTCTGCTGCTCAGCACCCTGACTGCCCTCTGACCTCTTGGGACTCAAAGATGCAGGCCTCCTACTCAGTGCCTGGATAATAGGTGACACTCAGTGAAGAACTACTGCTAGAGAAGCAGACGACTGTGTGCAAATGTATTTTCCCTTCCATCAACACCGCTCTCAGACCCCAGGGTCCTGAGAACGAAAATCATGCCTGTGCTCCCAGCTCATTTCCACTTGTCATTGCTCTGCTGAAACTTCCAGAAAAGGCTTCTGGATGCCAAATCTAGAAAAGTAGCACCACATGCTCATGTTCATTTTTAAGTACCTACTCGCTATTAAACACACTGTGTGGGTGTTTGGGTTTAATTGTGAATGCCCAAGGGACCAAAAACAAAAATGAGAATGAAAACAGAGAAACAGGACAACGGAACATGCCAGGTCTGTTCAGCGCTTCTGTAAGACATATCCAGCTGAGGACATCTGGACACTGTAGCTGGTTTAAAATTGTGTCTTGACTCCAGAAACTTGGAAACACACATGGGAGCTTCACCATTGCTGCACCCAGATGGTGAGAGCCAGGATGACTAATTTTCCACATTTTCTATAATGAAGATGTGTTTCTTTATGACCAGGGGGAAAATGTTTAAAATGTGAACTAGATATCCATATGGGACAATCTCCATAAGTTTAAATTTTTAAAAAAGGGGAGTGAAGAGCAAACCATTATATTTGGTGTGTTTTTTTTTTTTTTTTTTTTTGGGCCACACTAGGCAGCTTGTGGGATCTTAGTTCTCCAACCAGTGATCAAACCCAGGGTCCTGGCAATAAGATCCCTGAGTCGTAACTACTGGACTGCCAGGGAATTCCGTTGGTATTTGTGTATATGGGTAAAAGAAGTCATCATATGGCCATAACACACCCACCTTTGTTATTATACATATAGACTGTCTCTGGAAGGATATCTAAAAAACTGGCTTGTCTCTAAGGAGGGGAACTAAGGATCATATAAATGGGAGAGACTTTATTATTCATTCTATTTGCATTTGCATGCACATGTATTAACTTGCAAAATGTTTTCTAATTACAACAGAAAAGCAAATCTGTGGATTTGTAATGAAGTGGAATTTGTAATGAAGTGGAATCTTCATTACAGCTATGTTGGTGTAAGCCCAGGTTAATATACTTCTGAAAGAAAACTGAAGGTAACAGGGACTAAGAAAAATGGAGCCTCAAATAGAGGAAGCTCTGCCCCTGAAGACTACACAGTAAACAAGCAGGCATGAAGAGACTTAGCTTTTTATGTGTGGGACACTGCTTTTCCAAAGTAAATGCTTAAAATATTTTCTAACAGAAAGTGGGGAAATGATATCAGTTCATTGGCATCCATTCATTAGGAACATTAATGCTATGCCTTATGCATAGAGACCAAAAGGAGACTGCTGGTACCATCATAAATCAACTGATCCAAGAATACATCCTTTGAGCCACAAGAGTTATACAAACAACAACATATGGCCAACAAACTGAAATCCAAATTACTGAAAAAATATGTAACTACTGATGCCAAAATGAAAAGGAGTGTGAAGGGACTAGACATTTTGAAATCTATTATTAGCAATGGCTTCCCTAAAAAGTCCATTTTACAACTGTTTTCATAAGTTTAAAGGAAGGTGGTTGATGGTTTTTCCTCGGGCTAAACAATTCATTAATTTAACATATTAAAAAAAGATAGTTCTAAAAAAAAAAAAAAAGATAGTTCTCAATGTCTGAAGTAATATATAACTAGTACACAGAGAATAATTTAGAAATGGTAGTATGTTTATGTTAAGTTTAGCTTCTATGCCATAACAATCAAGGAGTCTACATTTATCTTTGTAGTTAAATTCTTTTTTATTTTCTGCATGGCCCATGGGATCTTAGTTCCCTAACCAGGAATCAAACCCATGCCCCCTGCATTGGAGTCTAAAACCACTGGACTGCCAGGGGAGTCCCTGTAGTTAATTCTTAATATTTAAAAAAGTTCATCAAGGCCCATTATTCTGTCCCATCTAAGAAGCTTACCATTAAATCATTCAGATGATAATAATTTATTCTGTGTAATAAGACTAAGAAGGAATTTCTTCCCAACTAGGTCTGAGGAAAAAAATCTTTATTCAGCCAAGTATTTCAAATTACTCCTTGTGATTCTGAGTACTTGCGTGGGCTTTCTTTCAAAAAGATCCTTCATGTAAGCATATTCCACCCCAAACAATTGTTCCTGCAACAGCTTGTCTTATCTGGGACTGGAAAACAGAGGCAAAATTGGCACATAGACTCAGAATGTCCATTCTGCTATGCCTACTAGCCCAGGAGCTTTTATGTGACAGAGTGGGAACATGGACTTGAGCCTAGGTGGGAGAGTCAGATGTCTTTGAGGGCCTGGCAGGTATGGGCAAAGAGAGAAGCAAGGTAAAGTGTAAGAAAATGGCCAGTGGAGATTGACGTGGGTACATCAGGGACAAAGGATTTCAATTCAATTTCTGAAAAAACAAACAAACTGTGGGGCTTGCCATTTAATATGGCAGACTGAACAACATGCTTTATTTTTTGTTTTTTGTTATAACAACAATAAACAAATTTAAAAGGTAGAAAGCTACAAAGGAATCTTGAGCAGAGACAACATCAGAGGAAGATTTCAACAAATCTGGGCAAGTGGAAGGAAGAAAGAACTGATTTCTGTCTGTGTAGGAAGTTAGTCTTCAGGAGATGGGGTTAGGGAATGTGGACATGGAGTGGCTGAAGCCACCAGTTTTTTCCTCCTTCCTTATATCCAGGAAACTGCCCACCCAACCTGTGAAGGTGACTGCAGATTAGTGCCCTCCGAGCATAGCTGAGGATGGGGGTGATAGTGAGCACGGGCTGAAAATCGATGCTGAATGGAAGTTTGTATGAACTCAAGACACTCAGCCTTCTCGTTTCCAACCCACCCAGAATGCTTGCATCCAAGCATAGATCCCCAGACTGAAGGGTCTTCTCTAGAGAAGCTGAAGAGCCCTAAAAAAAAATCTCTACCCACAGCCTGATCTTCCTGTAGTGAGGCTGTGCAGTCAATGAACAAGCACCTTCTCTCTCTGTCTCATACATGGATGCTTGTCAAAGGGTGTTACAGGGCCTCACTCTTAAATATGAGTAGACACCCAGATATCCAGGCATTAGAGGGGGAAAACTCTAAATGGAAGACAGATCAAAAGAAAAGGCAAATACAAAGGCAATGGAGGGAGCGGGAAAAAAAAGAAAAATTAATGAGTATCCTCGAAGAAGAAACAAGAAAGGATGCTATGGAAAAATAATGCTCAGAATAAGAAAAAGTTCTTGAATTGAGAAATACAAGAACAGAATTTTTAAAATATGTGCAGTAGAAGAAACAGAAGATAAATCTACAAAATAGATTGAAAAGTCGAAGGGATAAACAACTGGAGAGAAAAGATAATTATAGGATCAACAGAAATCCAACAGAAAGAAAAAGAAAAGGAGAAAAAAATCAAAACACAGTACATTTATTTAATGTACCCATGAAATGTCAAAAAATGAAAAGAAACTGTTGAAAAAAGACACACATCATCATAAGCTTCAGAATGGCAAAAATAAATGGAAGTAAGGTTGCCAAAGCTTTAAGAGTAGAGTTAAGGCTGAGCAGGTAACCTATAAAAGAAAGGACTCATAGTACCATTAGACTCCTTAGCAATTCTGGAAATGACATGCCACCTTCAAAACTGAGTGAAAATAATTTTTGACCTAGAATTCTATACCTCACCAAATTATGAAGTTTAAAGACAGAATAAAGACATTTTCAGATATGCAAGGCATTGAAAAATTTACCTCCGATACACTCTTTCACGGGAAGTTACAGAATGTGCTTCAGCAAAATATGGGAGTAAAGACAGAAGGAGGAACAGATGTAATCCAGGAATGGGATATAAGACAGGATATTAGTGAAAGAAATTCCAGGATAATGGTTGCACTCCAGGTCTAGAAACTAACGAAGGATTACTGGAGGATAAAAGATGGAAGATCCAAGTGAAAAATAAAATGATTGATTATCTAGATAGGAATACATGGGGTAAGTATTTTCAGTTTTTGAAGCCTCAGGGGGAAAAAACAGCACTTGATAATAGTATATGAAGTCGCTCAGTCGTGTCCGACTCTTTGTGACCCCATGGATTGTAGTCTACCAGGCTCCTTGTCTGTCCATGGGATTTTCCAGACAAGAGTACTTGGAGTGAGTGGCCATTTCCTTCTCCAGGGGGATCTTCCCAACCCAGAAATCGAACCCTGGTCTTCCGCATTGTAGGCAGACGCTTTTACCATCTGAGCCACAAGGGAAGTCCCTGGTGTGAAAAGAGAAGCAAAAAGCAAAGGAGAAAAGGAAAGATATACCCATTTGAATGCAGAGTTCCAAAGAATAGCAAGAAGAGATAAGAAAGTCTTCCTCAGTGATCAATGCAAAGAAATAGAGGAAAACAGTACAATGGGAAAGACTAGAGATCTCGTCAAGAAAATTAGAGATACCAAGGGAACATTTCATGCAAAGATGGGCTCAATAAAGGACAGAAATGGTATGGACCTAACAGAAGCAGAAGATATTAAGAAGAGGTGGCAAGAATACACAGAAGAATTGTACAAAAAAGATCTTCACAACCAAGATAATCACGATGGTGTGATCACTCACCTAGAGCCAGACATCCTGGAATGTGAAGTCAAGTGGGCCTTAAAGCATCACTACGAACAAAGCTAGTGAAGGTGATGGAATTCCAGTTGAGCTATTCCAAATCCTGAAAGATGATGCTGTGAAAGTGCTGCACTCAATATGCCAGCAAATTTAGAAAACTCAGCAGTGGCCACAGAACTGGAAAAGGTCAGTTTTCATTCCAATCCCAAAGAAAGGCAATGCCAAAGAATGCTCATGCTGCTGCTAAGTCACTTCAGTCGTGTCCGACCCTGTGTGACCCCATAGACGGCAGCCCACCAGGCTCCCCCGTCCCTGGGATTCTCCAGGCAAGAACACTGGAGTGGGTTGCCATTTCCTTATCCAATGTATGAAAGTGAAAAGTGACAGTGAAGTCGATCAGTCGTGTTGGACTCTTCGCAACCCCATGGACTGCAGCCTACCAGGCTCCTCCATCCATGGGATTTTCCAGGCAAGAGTACTGGAGTGGGGTGCCATTGCCACACAATTGCACTCATCTCACACGCTAGTAAAGGAATGCTCAAAATTCTCCAGGCCAGGCTTCAACAATATGTGAACTGTTAACTTCCAGATATTCAAGCTGGTTTTTAAAAAGGCAGAGGAATCAGAGATCAAATTGCCAACATCCGCTGGATCACTGAAAAAGCAAGAGAATTCCAGAAAAACATCTATTTCTGCTTTACTGACTATGCCAAAGCCTTTGACTGTGTGGATCACAATAAACTCTGGAAAATTCTGAAAGAGATGGGAATACCAGACCACCTGACCTGCCTCTTGAGAAATCTGTATGCAGGTCAGGAAGCAATAGTTAGAACTGGACATGGAACAACAGACTGGTTCCAGATAGGAAAAGGAGTATGTCAAGGCTGTATGTTGTCACTGTGCTTATTTAACTTATGTACAGAGTACATCATGAGAAATGCTGGGCACAAGCTGGAGTCAAGATTGCTGGGAGAAATATGGCACCACCCTTATGGCAGAAAGTGAAGAAGAACTAAAGAGCCTCTTGATAAAAGTGAAAGAGGAGAGTGAAAAAGTTGGCTTAAAGCTCAACATTCAGAAAACTAAGATCATGGCATCCGGTCCCATCACTTCATGGCAAATAGATGGAGAAACAGTGGAAATAGTGGCAGACTTTATTTGAGGGGGCTCCAAAATCACTGCAGATGGTGACTGCAGCCATGAAATTAAGAGACGCTTACTCCTTATGACCAATCTAGACAGCATATAAAAAGCAGAGACATTACTTCGCCAACAAAGGTCTGTCTAGTCAAAGCTATGGTTTTTCCAATAGTCATGTATGGATGTGAGAGTTGGACAATATAAAGAAAGCTGAGTGCTGAAAAATTGATGCTTTTGAACTGTGGTGTTGGAGAAGACTCTTGAGAGTCACTTGGACTGCAAGGAGATCCAACCAGTCCATCCTAAAGGAAATCAGTCCTGAATATTCATTGGAATATTCATTGGAAGGACTTCATTGGAAGGACTGATGTTGAAGCTGAAACTCCAATACTTTGGCCACCTGCTGCAAAGAACTGACTCATTTGAAAAGACCCTGATGCTGGGAAAGATTGAAGGCAGGAGGAGAAGGGATGACAATGGTTGGATGGCATCACCGACTCAATGGATATGAGTTTGAGTAAACTCCGGGAGTTGGTGATGGACAGGGAGGCCTAGCGTGTTGCAGTCCATGGGGTTGCAAAGAGTTGGAAACAACTGAGCGACTGAACTGAACTGAACTGAATAGTATATGAAGCAAATGAAAAATTGAGGCTATTACTATTCAAAAGACAACAGTTATACTAGAAAACAAAAAAATCATACCGTTTGACTCAAAAGCAAGCAACACTGCATAATTATAACAATGTTAGTACTCACATTGATTAGGGAAGTTATTATATCATAACGGAGCTCAATTGGAAGGATGGAAACAAAAAGGGCAAATAGGAGAACTAAATCTTTATAAGAAGTTAATAGATAATGTCTAAAAGTGTTGAATCAACAAAAGCAGTATAAGCATACAATTTAGAAATGTGCAGTTAAATCCAAGAAGTGAAACCTAAAAGAGTTGCATATGGAAGTCTTGGCCCTGTTAGGAGAGAACTGGGGGTAGAGGGTTGTGCGGGGAACTATGGGGGCGAATGAGGAGCCTGGCAACTCACCACTATTTTTTTGTATGATTTTTAGTAAATACTATTAATATTTGAGTTTTTAAGCTATATACAAGTATTACTCTGATATAAATTAAACTTTATGACAATCAAACACAACTCTGAACTAGAAAAAGCAAACATGTTCATAGCCTAGCCAGTTTTAAACGTGTGAAACTGGAAAAATCCCATTGGTCTGAGAATTGAGGACACCTCAATTCTGCTGTAGCTTTGTTGGCTAAACAGGTCAATGACTTAATCACTGAGCCTCCATTTTCTCACCTATAAAATGTTATCATCTTTCTCCTGTCTGTGAAAAAGTTCTGTGAGCTTCAAAATAAACATATAGACTATTAACCACCATCTGGCATCCTATAGTTAAAGATACTGAGCGCCGAGTGGGCTCAGTCCTGCCTGAGTCCAGGGTGTCTAGAAGGAGCCAGGACTGTGGCTGCTAGCAGTGCAGCTCCTGTATCTGCAACCATTGTTCACTGAGGCGAAATTCAGCTCAAGAGCCACACTGAAAAGTACAGGTCAGGCTTCAAGGAACCATGCATTTTGTGCCAAAGTTCCCAGAGGTGAAGGAGAAGGATTAACTCTTTGGGGACCTTTCCTGACATGTCTGTCTCAGCAATCATGAGAAAGCAGGCAATGAGAAGTGCCTGAAACAATTCAAATAACTAACTGAAAATCAAACTTAGGAAAGTTCGACTTCTAAAGCTGATTACAGGATGACAGAAACACAGAAAAGAACCGAAAGGATCGTTAATCCAACTTTCCACCTGATGTTTATTTAAATCTCCTTTACAACCCACCCTTCTCTCAGTGGTCATCTGGACTCTCTTCCAATCCACGGGAGCTGGGGGAGCACACTGCCTCTTGTCAGGCTGACACGGGTCCTAATTCTTCTTGAGCTGGAACTGGCCTCCTAGAAGCTTTCATCCTTATCCCTGGTAAAAAATCCTAAGGACCAGAGAGAACAAGTCTAGGCTCTCTTCTACCTGACAGCTCCTCCCGAGTAGTTAGGAGCCAGGCCCTCACCCCACATTACTTCTCTTCGTCACCGCACGAACGTAACGGGACTGGGCTTTCTCTTCCTTTATTAACAGCAGAAGATGAAAAGGATGGGGATTTTAACCCGTTCACAGTGCGCCCCCTGACCTGAGAGCGGGAAGGACCAGGGTGCTCAGCCGCACTTCGGGATTCAGTCCTGACCAAGCACCGCCGCTTTCTACCGGGGAAGAGCCCGCCGCCGCAGCTCGCGTCCCCGGACGAGGCTCGGGGGAGGAGCCTCCCTCCCTCCAGCCAGCCGCTGGGAGTCTAGGGTCCCGCCGCCCGGGATCAAAACCGGCTTCGCGGAGTCGCGAAGACCGTACTTCCTCCTTGCCGCTGCCGGCGGGCCTCGCAGCGCCCCCTCCTCCCGCCGCCCCACGCCCGATTTCATCGCCGAGGCCACCGGTCCCCCGCCTCCTCCGGCAGCCCAGCTGGACAGACTGCCTCCGGGCGGAGCAGCCTTAAGTCCACACTCGGAGCGCCAAAACCCTGCGGTGGGGTCAGCGGGTGCCGCAGGCCGGAGCGCGCCCCCTGCCGACGGCCGGGAGCCTCGGAGCCAGGGTGCTGCGGGGGGGAGCTTGAACTCCCACTTGGTTCTCTGGAAGTATTTCTCCTGAAGCCTTCAGGGATGTAAGCTGTCAGTTACATTGAAGCCACCATGCTAAGAAGCCCAAACTAACAAGCGGGAAAGATTGAAGGCAGAAGGAGAAGGGGACGACAGAGGATCAGATGGTTGGATGGCATCACCGACGCGATGGACATGAGTTTTAGTAGGCTCCAGGAGTTGGTGATGGCCAGGGAAGCCTGGCCTGCTGTAGTCCATGGGGTCGCAAAACGTCGGATACGACTGAGTGACTGAACTGAACTGAACAAGTGGGGAGAGATCACGTAAAGAGGCCCTAAGACTCAATAAAAAATGAGATGTCAGGTCAGACCCCACTGCCTAACCACACCCTACCCCTAGTGAGAGGACTCCTTGGTGCATGCCAGAGATAAATTTTTAGTGGCTCACAGCAACTAAGCTAGAACAGAACTGTTCTCCCCATCTTGGGGAGGCTTTGTGCCTGGCCAGTTATGTGCCTAAAGTAAAAGAAAAGAAAATGGAAGAAGGAAAAAAGAAAAAGAAAAGACAACAAACAGTATTTAAACACAACAGGTGACCTTATAGTATGCAAGCAAATAATCTGAAAACTTTGCAATTGTTTTGGATTTTTCCCACTTGCAATTGATAAAAGTCAATTTAAAGTCAGTTTACCTAACACAGTGATTTGATCTCTCAGCAAGAAGACCCGGGGATTGATAATTACATTTTAGCAAATATCAGTAAAAATTCTTTTGAAGACAACAGTGGGCCAAAATCCAAATCAAATTGTTCTTTTTTTTTCTGCAGTACCTCCCCACATGTGGGATCTTAATTCCCTGACCAGGGATGGAAACTGTGCCCCCTGCACTGGAAACTCTGAGCCTTGACCATTGGACTGCCAGCTGCAGCTGCTGCTGCTAAGTCACTTCAGTCGTGTCCGACTCTGTGCGACCTCATGGACGGCAGCCCACCAGGCTCCACCGTCCCTGGGATTCTCCAGGCAAGAATACTGGAATGGGTTGCCATTTCCTCCTCCCATGCATGAAAAGTGAAAGTGAAATCTCTCAGTCGTGTCTGACTCTTCACGACCCCATGGACTGCAGCCTACCAGGCTCCTCCATCCATGGGATTTTCCAGGCAAGAGTACTGGAGTGGGGTGCCATTGCCTTCTTGGACTGCCAGGGAAGTCCCCAAATGAAACTGTTCTAAGAAAATAAAATTTAGGAATTTATTGACTTACATATGTGAAATGTCATAGGATAAAACTTAAGGAATGGCTAGATTTGGGTGCTAAAATGTTATAGTTGGCAAGTTCTCTCTCCGCTTTACTTTCCTTTGTATTGCTTCATTCTTTGCAGTTTCTCCCAGGTGGGGAAAAAGATGGCCACTGGAAGCCAAAGATGGCCAACAAATTAGCAGTCCTAGATGGAAGAAACTTTCCCTTTCTCAGTTTCAGTAAGAATTCCATGTATTATACTCATTGCCTTAGCAATTCTTTGTTACCCAGGGCCATATCTCACATTTAGCCCCATTTTCTGATTGTGATAAACTCAGTATAATCACGTCTACTAAGCAATGAGACAAACGGGAATTCTTACCCTGGTGGTTATGATTCTGAATCATTGTTACCTATCATCCTTTGTTTATGCTTATAACATCTAGAGGGGCGTGTAGGTACAGTTCGTTTCCAGAAATAGAGAGTAAAGTGATTATTACCCAACCGTGAATATACATGGAGTCACCCTTCAGTTTGTACCAGGGCACCTAGCCCAGTGAGTGAGAGATGCTTTCTTTGTTGTCCCTCCCTATTCTAGCTTCAGCTTCAGTCTTTTCTACCCCTCTGCTTCATCCTAAGATAGCAGATTCACCCTCAAATCTAACAAGAGGGTCTTGGTGTTGGTTTAATTGTAGAGGGGTGTCTGTATCTAGTCCTGACTGTGTTACTGGATAGATTTGAAGCCTTTTTTCCCCCCCTAAATGTTTGTTTATTTCTGACTGTGCTGGGTCTTTGATGGTGCTTGGACTTTTCTCTAGTTGTGGCGAGTGAGGGATCCTCGCTTGTGGTGCACGAGCTTCTCACTGTGGTGGCTCCTCTTGCAGAGTACGGGCTCTAGTTGCAGCACGTGGGTTCAGTAGTTATGGTGCATGGGCTTTAGATGCCCCACTGCATATGGAATCTTCCCGGACCAGGGATCGAACCTGCGTCCCCCTACACTGACAGGCATATTTTTAACCACTGAACCCCCAGGCAACTCCTATTTCTAATCATTTCAACTGGCATTCTATTTAGTCACCAATAGGATTGGAGGAAAAATTGCAGACAATGTGTTTTCTTTGGTGCTTGGAAGGGTAAAGGGAGACAGCTAACATAATTAGCAATCTGTGGCAAAAAAACTAGTTGACAAACCAATTGCCATTCCCCCTTCATTTCCTTGCTCACACCACTCTGGTTTGTACAAGAAGCTTAGGTGGCCATCTACTTCAGTGGAGGCCCTTTCCCTCCTCTCTGGAAATGAATCTTAATTAGTCTTAAACCAATCATAGTAATGCAGTTTCTCTTCCACTGACAGATTAGCAATGGGCATGGGATGCAATTTCAGTCAATGAGGCATGATGGGAGGGCTGTAGGAGGGAGGGTTTCTGGAAATGCTGTCCTTGCTCTTAATAAATGATACTTGGAAAGATAAAAGGTCCCCTTTCTGCCTCAGGATGGTGTTCTCTGTAGGTGGTAGTTGGATCTAGGGCAGGCATCTTGTAATCACAAGGGGCAGCAGCAAACCCCTGAGGAGGAAAGGAAAAGAAGGTGCGGGGAGCAAGCTCCGCCCGTGGCAAAGGTCATGAGGAAGGAGGCTTGGCATACGCAAAGGCACGATCAAGCCTCAGGAGTCTCCCTGGAAATTCTAGAGCATCTACCTCCAAAACCAGAGTCTGCCTACTTTATGCTTTGTGCTTTCACCTACACCTCTGACTTTACGGGGGCCTGTCCCCCACTACCTCTCTCTGAAAAAAGAGAGTTAGCTTATAGCTCCAGTTAATAATTCCTGGGTGTGACAGTGTTTAACCTACAAACTCCTTTGGAAATCCTCGAGCCTGCCTGAATAGGTTTTTCCGGCCACATGTGATTGTTCAGAGCCTCCCAACTGTGAGAGGCAGGAGATGTTCTAAACTGTCTAAACACAGATTCTTTTGAATAGTTAAAAGATTGATTAGAAATTGTATTGGTGAAGCATTTTTCACTTATTGAGCCAATGTTTGCTGCTAAGTCTCCATACCCATTACCTACTGTGTCCTTGGCAGTGTATTGATTGATATAATGGGTGTATAGAAATGTAAGTAGTAGCCTCAATGTTTGTAACCTTGGACCCTTGAGTTAATTCTTTTCTTGATTGAGCCCACCTCACCTTTGCCATATAGGAATGCAGCTTTGTCCAATGCTTTTTTGGAGGCTGGTGCCTGACTTTGGAATAATCACCTTTAGAGAAAGATAAGTTTCTTAAAATGTTAACAGGCCTCCTGGCCAGAAGATGATGTAATTCACCTGAACTTTTGCATATGATTAGTTTGAAAGCCTGGCTTCGATTAGGACCAGGAACTGCTGTCCTTGCTTGACTCTACCCCTTCCCCCATTATCCTCTACGCACAACTTAAGGTATAAAAACTACTTTGGAAAATAAAGTGCTGGCCTTGTTCACTGAAACTTGGTCTCCCCATGTCGCTCGCTCTCCCAAATTCTGGCTGAGTCTCCATCTGGAGCGCGGAACCCGCCATGCTTGCTAATTATGCCTGGGCTTCTAAGATCCGACCGGGGAGGCCTCAGTGTCTCCTCTCCTTTGGGAGAACGGAAAGACGCCTGCGGCCTACGTAAGTGGTGCAAACTTCTTGTCTTGAAGTTTTATTGGTCTCCGGCGTAAACCAAGCTACTCGGCCTCTTTTCTCCACTGAATTTTCCTACTGAGCTATCCTCATCCTATCACTCTTTATATCTTTGATAAAATATTTAAATAAATAGGTCGCCGACGCCGTCCCCGCTTCGAATACCCTGGATCAGCCGGGGCTGGTCCCCGGCAAGAAGGCATCAGAACACCTGAGGTTGTTCTAGAGACACTTCATTAACCACTCCTGCAGTTGCTTCCCATCCAGACCTCCTCTTCTAAGAGATAGTACACATGGGTTAAGTAATTTTTGAGTTGAGTTTTCTATTACTCATAGATAAATGTTATTCCTTACATTTCCATATTACTTTGCAGATTCCCACCCCTCCTAAGCTGCTTCACTTGATCCACAGAAACTCTATGGAGATAGGCAAGACATCTTACAAATAAGGAGTGTGATGCTCAGAGAATAGGGGGATGGCTGGCCCTACAAGCAGGTCAGTCTGATTTCTAGTCCAGGATTTTCCATCAAATCACATGGCAACTCCAGGTGTGTTGTCCAATACTGAAGGTGGGAGAATTTTTTGGAAAATCCTGGGAAGGGAGAGAAGACACTGCTACTTCACATTTGCCTCAGGTCAGTTCAGATGAATACTGGCCTTCTCTTTTATCCCCAGCTCAGTGTGTACCAAGCTAAAGTTAATAGCTTACATAGCTTAGCCTCCAGGGTTTACTGCTTTTGGAAGATCTGATTCATGCATGAATCCTTCTTTATTTCAGGCTCAATGAAAAGTGGAATTCTTTCTTTAGTGCCCCGCTTTACTTGCCAGATTATGTTTGTAATTTTCCCACTAACTTCTTGTATGGAGCTGGATCGAAAGAACCTTTGAAGCGCCAACACTCTGGCCCCCTGATGTGAAGAGCTGATTCATTGGAAAAGACCCTGATGCTGGGAAAGATTGAGGACAGGAGGAGAAAGGGACGACAGAGGATAAGATGGTTGGATAACATCACTGACTCTATGGACATGAGTTTGAGCAAGCTCTGGGAGTTGGTGATGGACAGGGAAGCCTGGCGTGCTGCGGTCAGTCCATGGGGTTGCAAAAACTCAGATATGACTGAGTGACTGAACTGAACTGAGAAAGAACCTAGTTTTCTGATACTCATTCAGACGGATCCTGTTTCAAATCCCCCTTCAGTTCTTCCTCCAGAATGCTCCACACCTCCATCCCGGCCTCAGACCTTTTGTATATTTCTCCTATTGTGTCCTTGCCTCTGATTGTGTCACACATCCTCTTGTTCCTTGGCTCTGTTCTCTCACTGATTCTCATCTTCTATTTTTCCCTTCTTGCTATATTTCTTGCTTCTCCCCCCACCCTTTTAAAAAGTTCCAGTACCTTTCCCTTCTTTCTGGTTCCTGTCTCTCACCAACCTACCTCTTCCCCCTATCTTTACCTTTCTGAGCTTTTAGTCTACTGTTGACTCTTCTTGACTGGATTCAGTTTTTAAACTTGGCCAGTTCTCACAATGTCACCCCCAGAAGTTTAATGGAAATCTTTTTTCTTTTTTTAAATTTCAGCTTGACTTTATCAGTTCTTAGGTTGATGTTATCAGTAATGCCAAGAGGTAAATTTTCTCTTTGGTAGATTGCTACAGAAATCCAATTCAAAGAATGTTGGTTAGGATTTAAAGAGACATTGTAGAGCACACATACTGTTTGATCGATAATTAACATTTAAAAAGGAAAAGCAAGGGAATTCCCTGGTGGTTCAGTGGTTGGGGACACTGCTTTCACTGCTGTGGGCCCAAGGTCAATCCCTGGCTGTGCAACATGGCCAATAAATAAATAAATAAAATAAAAGGAATGACTAGAAATCAAGCCACTGGGAAGCACTACAAGGCAAAGTGGAAGTGGCAATCACTGCCTGACTGTGTCTGTCTTCTTTTCCATGCTGGAGTGTCTCCTCTCTTACAGGATCACAGAATTTTAGGATTGGAAATCTTAGAAATCAACCCCTTCATTTTGCAGATGAAGAAACTGAGGCCCAGCTAGGTGCCATGTGTTGCCCACAGTCACAAGGGAGTGCAAGATTCCTGACTGGAACCAGGCTGACTTTTTGGTTTGTTTCTGTGTAAAACCTGGCAGAGTGATTAAAAACCATAAAGAACTAATGAAAAGTACATAGAAATAAGCAAGTCATCACCACAAATTCAACTTACCGGTGGTTGAATTGTATTAGCAGGTTTTCTATTTCAATAAAATAAGCTCTATTAGGAATAATGGACGTTTCTTTAGTGCTACATGTAGCTTCTCATTAGATCCTGGATCTAATAAAATCTATAATACTCTAATAATTATAATTTTAAAAAATTATCACATTTTATCTTCATCTTACAGAGGACACTGACTTAATTTGCAGGTCACCTAGATAGTCCACATTTTTTTTTTCCCCTTTAATAAGGTGGATTCAATCTACTCACCATTTGTTAGCATTTTTGCATTTCTAGTTAGAGATTAGGTTGGTAACCAGCTTTTCTCCCCCTTGCTATCTTTGCCAGGTTTTGGTATTGGGATTGTTTGCTTCCCAAACAAGTTGACAAACCTTTGGTGATTTGCTTTCATTAGTCCAAGTTTCAATAAATAAGAACAAACAATTCAAAACTAAGAACGCATTTAACTACTCTAGTAAATTTTCCCACAGAATCTGGGTCTGTAATGTGAAGTCTTAACTAGCTTAGTCACAGGGGTGGGACCATGTGGGATGTTTGCTAATAATTATCACTCACAACATCTTAAAACGTTTGTCTGAGCAACTGTCATGGAGTCTCCCCTTTCTCTAAGTATTAAAAGAAAATCCTGGGGAAAGAAATCTCGAAGATGGCTTCAGTCTGTTTCAACGTAGAATCCAGCCTTGAAACTAAGTTTCTTTAAAAAGAAGTTTTCCTCCCTTCCCAAATCAGCAAAGGGTAACTGGATCCGCGGCCACGTAGGAGCCTCTAGGGGCCCTAAATCCGGAGTCTCTAGGGGTAGGCAGAGATCCGCGGGTTTGCCTGGGCCAGAAAAGTCTCTTCTAACTGTAGATCGCAGCCCAATCCCAAAGAGTTCTTGATTTCTCCCTCGGGGACTGGTCCCTTTGAACTTCCAGAAGGCCCGCCTCTTCCCCGGGCTGGCCAGCTCACTGGACCGGACCCGCTCGGGCGGCGCAGGGCGCAGCAGGGCTGGCCTGGCGCGCGGCCGCGGCTCCTCCCCTCCCTCGGATGTGGCCGGGGGGCGGGGGCCGGGGGCCGGGGGGCGGGAGAGAGGGGTGGCTGTTGCCGCCCGGGGAGAGCCGGGAGTCTTTTCCACGTTTGCAAAGGCCGCCGCACATCCAGGCCCGAACCGCGCCGCCCGAGCTCCGTGCGCCCTCGCGGCTCCCCGCCGCGCCCCCTCCTCTCCTCGCCCCCGATGGCTATCAGGGCCCGGAGTTGGCGGCCCCCGCCGCCGCCGCTGCTCCTGCTGCTTCTCTGGGTGACCGGGCAGGCGGCCCCTGTGGCGGGCCTGGGACTGGGTTCGGACTCGGAGCTGCAGATCGAGCGGCGCTTCGTGCCCGAGGAGTGTCCGCGCACCGTGCGCAGCGGCGACTTCGTGCGCTACCACTACGTGGGGACGTTCCCCGACGGCCAAAAGTTCGACTCCAGGTACCGCGCCCCGCGCGCCAGCCGGACCTCTGAGGCTGCAGCGCCCGTTTTCCCGCTTCCCGGTCTCCGGACAGGCCTTTCCCTCCCGACGGACCTCCCCCAGCTCCGCCCCTCGAACCCCCGCTCCTCCCTTTCCCTATTCTCACCCCAAAGCTTCCCCGACCCTTCATCCCTTCAGCCTGGGGGTTGCGGGGGCCCTGGAGCCTGCCGGCCCTTTTGCTCGCCTGGTGGGCTGGAATCCTGGGAACTTGCGCAGCGGGGTTGGCGCAGACCACCCACTCCTCCGCCCTGCGCAGTAACACGCGCGAAATCTTCGTAAAGAGCTAGCCCCCTAGCCGACCCCCGAGAGTAAATGTTAGTGTCCGCCTGTCTGTCTCCCTTGACTGTTCCTTCCGGCAAGGCCCTTGAGTGTCAAGTCATTCATGCCTCTCGATGATGATGATGATGGAGGTGGCGACAGCCGCTAACATTTATGGATTGTTACAGTTGTTACAGGGTAGTTCTCAGTGGTTTCCATATAACGAATTTATTTAATTCTTAACTACAGTTTTCTGTGTAGGTATTATCATTACCCTTATTTTGCCAGTGAGATAACTTGAGTCCATGGAGGCTGAGAAACTTGTTTAAGCGAGATCGTTTTGAAACCCGAATAATCCAAGTCCAGGATTTGTGCCCATTAACTACCGCCCTCCCCTTATGGCCTTAAGAAAAACTCACTAGGCAGGAGGTCGTCCAGAGCAAGTCACTCAGCTTTGCCCCATGGCCGGTGTCCACAGTTCCTGCCCTTGAATCTGCAGCGAGATCACAGCACCTCTCCCAGCTTCCCCAGTTTAGCATTAGGGTTAACAGGCCCCTTCTCCAGCTCCAAGCTGCTCTCCTTCCCCAGACTTTGTTACGGTCCTAGGTCTGTGTCCACACTTCTCTTCGTGAATCACCAGGCTAAGTAAAGAGAACAATTTGTTAGTATCTGCTTTGTGCTTGAGGCGGGGCTAAGCTCATTCGTGAGGTTATCTTTTAAAAGGTACTCTTAGTCTTGCCTTTTAAAAAATTCCAGTGAGTGTATATACAAAAGCTGGTTAGTATTTGATGTAGCACATAGCAAGCACTGAGAAATATTCATTCTCATATTGTTTCAGTTGCTTCTTTTTAATACAGGTTTATTGAGATATAATTTACGTTCCATACAATTCACCCATTTAAAGTGTATGATTCAATTTTTTTTTTTAGTATATTCACAGAGTTGTGAAAATCGTCACAACTCTCTAATTCTAGAATATTTTCCACACTCCAAAAAAAGAAAGCCATCAGCAATCACTCTCTTCCCCTCCAGGTCTAGGTAACCACTAATCTTCTTTCTGTCTTTTTATGGAATCTTGTCATTTGCAGCCTTTGGGTTTGGTTTCTTTCACATAAGGTTGGTTCATTTATGCTGTAGCATGTATCAGCTCTTTATTGCTATTTATGGCTGTATAATATTCCATATCATATTTTATCTATTAATTAGCTGATGGGCTTTTGAGTTATTTACACTTTTTGGTTATTATGAATAATAATGTTATGAACATTCACATACTAGGTTTTGTGTGGATGTATGTTTTCATCTTTTATGGATATATGCCTAGAAGTGGAACTGCTAGGTCCTATGGTAACTATGTTTAACTTTTTTAGGAACTGCCAAACTTGTTTTCAAACGTGGCTGCACCATTTTACAATCCCACAGCAGTATATGAGAGTTCCTGGTTCGCCATGTTCTCACCAACACTTGTATGCCTTTTTGATTATAGCCATCCTAGTGGATATGAAATAGTAGGTCATTATGGTTTTGATTCATGAATCTCAAATGGTCAATGATGCTGCACATCTTTTCATGAGTTTATTGGCCATTTGTATATCTTCTTTTGCTTCACTAGTTAGAAAATAGTTAAGGCTTTCCTTCTTATGCTGATGTTAATTAATAATTCCCACTGGAACAAATCATCTAATACTTTCTACCTGCTAGAATGGCAGCTACTGTGAGGCAATGTAAAAGCGAAAAGAGAAAGAGTTGCTCAGTCATGTCCGACTCTTCGCAACCCCATGGATTGTAGCCTGCCAAACTCCACTGTCCATGGAGTTCCCCAGGCAAGAATGCTAGAATGGGTTGCCATTCCCTTCTCCAGGGGATCTTCCTGACCCACGGACAGTGGAAATACAGATGAGCTGTCATCCATTCTGCAAATGTGTATGCAGTGTCTGCCTCTGAGGATGGTGTTCCCTCCCTGCACTCTGGCTATTGTCCAGACAATTGTACACTGTGTTAAGTACAGAAAGAATAATAGCACACACTTCTGTCTCTCACATAGAATTCACAGATAGTTCTTACCTTGTGCCTTTACATATATGAACTACACTGAATTCTTTTAACCTCACAATACAACACCATCTCATTACACATGAAGAAATCGGGGCTCAGAAAGTTCAAGTAATTTACCCAAGATGATAATTACTAAGTGGTGTAGTAGGGCCTCGAATCTAGGCAGTTTAGTGCCAGAGTCTCATGTTTATAGTCTGTAGTCCACTCGTGTATGATGGAAGAATGGCAAGGAGCTTTGGAACCACCCAGAAAGTTTAACTATATGTTGTGTGTATTGGTGTGTTTGTGTCTGGTTGTGGGACTGGTCAGGATGGAGTTCTAGGATGTGTGTTAAGTCACTTCAGTTGTGTCCGACTCCTTGCGACCCCATGGATTATAGCCCACCAGGCTCCTTTGTCTTTGGGATTTCCCAGGAAAGAATATTGGAGTGGGATGCCATTCCTTTCTCCAGGGGATCTTTCAGAGCCAGGGATCAACCTGTGTCTCCTGCATCTCCTGTATTAGCAGGTGGGTTCCTTACCTCTAGTGCCACCTGGGAAGTTGGTGTGTGTGTCTGTATGTGTGCCTGGTTGGGGGCTGGTCAAGATGAAGTTCTGGGACAGCAGGAATAAAATCTGAGGAGGATTAAAATTTACCAGGAGGAACTGAGGGATGAGGGCTGGGGGTGGGGGTGGGGAAGAAAAGGCGTGAGTGGTGGAGGGAAGAGCATATGCAGAGGCCTGGAAGAGGGGGCATGTGAAAGCTGCTTAGTATGGCCCGAGCTTGGAGTGGGCGTAGAGGGGCGACAGGAAGGGAAAAAGAGAAGGTGAAAGGAGGTCAGAGAGACAGGGTCAACTTTTGAGAGCTCTCCTCTGCCTGGCTGTGGAGTTTGGTCTTTGTCTAGGGACAATGGGAAGCCATTGAAGAGTTAATCACGGGCGTGAGAGACCAGAACTGCATTTTATTATACAAAAGTCCCCGTGGTTGCAGTGCAGACAATGGAATGGTGGAAGCAGGGTACACAGTAGGTGACTGATTATTGTGTTTCCTTCTAGAGCCTCCATTCCTTTGGGAATTTATGAAGTATATTAGAGCATTCCTTTGCTATTCCTTCACAAAGAGCTTCAGTTGAGTTCAGTTGCTCAGTCGTGTCTGACTCTCTGCAGCCCCATGGACTGCAGCACGCCAGGCTTCCCTGTCCGTCACCGAGGGCAGATGTGGTACCTTCCCTGTCCATCACCCTGTGCCTCCCGGTGCGTCACCAGGGAAGATGGACAGGCTTCCCTGTCCATCACAAAGAGCTTAGGGAAGGAGAAGTCTAGGAGCTTTGGGCTTTGGCTGTTAATTTGGAGGTTTGGCCCAGAAGAAAATGATGGCTGTCAGTCTGACCAGAGTCATAAAACACAAAGGGCCTTTCTTTCCACAGAGCATTCTTCCTGCATCTGTGCCTGGCACTTGGGGGCAGTTGGTGTCTTTTCAGCTTATGGGCATTTGCAGTTGCCAGGAGGCCCAGCCCATCAGCCCTTGGTCGCTGGCTTGGGCATGGTTTCATTTTATTTTGGAGCCTCCTCGGGCTTGTTAGCTTGCTCTATGGCTACTGCTCTAGATTGAAGGAGAAGACGGCAGTTTCCCGGCAGCAGGTTTCTGGAGAGGGCTCCTGCTCTCACCCTTCAGTCCTTGGGAGCTCCTTGTCCACCACTCTTGAGTCAGCTTTTGAAGAGTTCCATAGCATTCCAAGTAGTAAGGGACTGAAGTTTAACATGTTCCTGTTATCTTTAGCAGGCAAAACCAGCATCCTGGTCACAGCCTTCAGGCCTGTCTACAGGCCCCTAAAGTCTATACATTCAGTAAAGGTTACTGTAGGAACTTCCCTGGTGGTCCAGTGGTTAAGACTCCATGCTCCCAATGCAGGGGGCCTGGGTTCGATCCCTGTGTGGGGAGCTAGATACCGCAGTCTGCAGCTAAGAGTTCACATGCCACAACTAAAGATTGGGCATGCTGCAATGCAGATTCAAGATCCCGAGTGCTGCAACTAAGACCTGGTGCAGACAAATAAATAAATATTTTTTAAAAAGTAATAATACGTATTACCGTGTGCCCACTACATGCCCTGTTGGGTATTATAGAGTTGTAGATGCTTGGACCCAGTGGTGTTCAAACTGTACATGCATCAGAATCACCTGGAGAGCTTATTATACACAGTTTCTGATTAGGTAGGTCTGGGATGGGGCCTGAGAATCTGTATGTCTAACAAGTCCCTAGATGATGCTGATGGTGTGGTCTAGGACCACATTTTGAGAACCATTGCTCTAAAAGAATCATAAACTCATAATGGAGGTCAGCTTCATTTTATATATTCATTATTCAACAAATATTTATTGAATACCTACTATTCTAGTTGCTAAGATGTAGGAGAGAGAAAACAGACAAAAGTCCCTGCTTCTGATGGTGGATACATGTTATTTTACATTTATCCAAACGCATAGAATATATATCACCAAGAGTGAACCCTGAAGTAAAAGCTATGGACTTCCAGTGATAATGACATGTCAGTGCAGGTCATCGATTATAACATATGTACCACTCTGGTGATACACTCTGCTGATAATGGAGGAGGCTATGTATGTGTATGTGGCACTGGGTGCAGGCAGGGGGTATATGGGAAATCTCTGTATCTTCCACTCAATTTTTCTGTGAACTCAAAACTGCTCTAAAGCAAAACAAAAATGAAAAACTGCCCTAAAAGAACAAAATCTATTAAAAATCCCTACCCTCAAGTCAAGGAGTGGGGAGGGCCCAGAAACCCATTCTAGCTGGCATAAGGAGAAAAGGAGGGAATTTATTGGAAGGATCATCCATTCCTCCTGAGGATCCAGAACTGTGAGCAGAGGTGACTTTCTGTATCTCTCTGATGGACTGCAGAGAGGCTGATTCCAAGCCCCCTCCTCCCTGAGAGAGCTCCAGCAGGCTTTCTGTGCCACATACATGGCCTCTTGGGTCCAGTTATGCTGACTAACTGGAATCTGTCTCAATTCCACATTCCCAGAATTTCTCCCATTTCATTGGTCCCTTTGGGAACCAGTTCTCACCCTCAACTCCCTCACCCTGGCTGTGTGTATAAAGTCAGGTGTTAAGTGAAAGAGTGTTATCTTATTCTTTAGGCAGGATGGGATCTCAGAGAGGAGCCAGAGGGCTGGGCAGTACCTTGGATGGTGTCAGGGTGGATCTAAGGGGCTAAGTGGTGGCAGGGAGACTGGTCAGGTCAGGGCACCCTCTCTTAGGTGGGAAGCATTTAAAGTGTGGATCTGGGGCTTCTCTGGTTGACCTAGTGGTAAAGAATCTGCCTGCGAATGCAGGAGACACGGGTTTGATCCTGAATCTGGGAAGATCTCACATGCCTCGGAACAACTAAGCCCGAGCACCACAACTACTGAGTTTGTGTTCTAGAGCCTGGGAGGCACAACTACTGAGCCCATGTCCCGCAGTTCCTGAAACCCGCAGCCTGTAGAGCCCGTGCTCTGGAACAGAGAAACCACTGCAATGAGAAATCCTCAAACTGCAATGAAGAGTCGCCCCCGCTCTCTGCGACTAGAGAAAAACCTAGGCAGCAATGAAGAGCCAGCACGGTCAAAAATAAATAAACAAATAAAATCATAAAAAAAAATAAAGTGTGGATCTATATGGGAAACCTTCCTATGGAAAAGCCACATAAAGAAAGAGAAGCTGCCCAGTGCAGTTTTAATAACTTGAGGTAAAGCTCTTCTTTTTCATTCTTCTTAACTAGAGTCTTATGCAGTCATTGGTAGCCTGACTTAATGTCCTCTGTGGCATTAGGACTTCCCTGGTGGTCCAGTGGCTAAGACTCTGCTCGACCTGGGTTTGATCCCTGGTCAGAGAACTAGCTCCCACATGCTGCAACTAAATATTCTGTGTACAACTAAGATCGAAGATCCCAAGTGCCACAACTAAGACCTGGTGCAGCCAGATAAATAAATAAATGTGTTTTTTTTAAGACTTAATGGCATTGCTTTTAATTTCATTTGGGCATCATTGCAAGCAGTGATACATTCGTATTGATTACTGAAGTTGGCTATATTTTACTGAAGGGCTTCCCAGGTGGCTCAATGGTAAAGAATCTGCCTGCCAATACAAGAGACATGGGTTCCATCGCTGAGCTGGGAAATTCCCCTGGAGAAGCAAATGGCAACCCACTCCAGTATTCTTGCCGGGGAAATCCTGTGGACTAGACAGAGGAGCCTGGTGGGCCCCAGTCCATGGGGTCATAAGAGTTGGACATGACTTAATGACTAAACCACCAACTACTACCACATTTTACTGGGCTGAGAACTTGTGTGAAATAAGAATTATTTCTAGAGATCTGACATTTTAACTTGTGCAGTTGCTTAAAAACAAAAATCTACAATAGCAGTATAATGATTTTACTTTCCTTTGCGAAGTTTTTCTTTTAATGATATTTTAATACACCAAAGACTGTCAAAGCCAACTGCTCACAGGTCAAGGTCTGACCCTCCATGGAGGTGTGAATAGGTGCACTATTTCTGTTCCTACTCGCTCCTCTTTTCTCTCTCATCTTCTTTCTCTTCCTCTCATTTTTCCATCTGGGTAGATCATTAATAGCTTGCCTTTCTCCTCTGCCAGGGCTCATTAGCTGCTGGTAGAGATGGTTGTTTGAGGGAGATACTCTTGTTGGAGCGTCTAGGAAGCCCAGAGTCACCTTTAGGAGTAAGAAGTGTGGGGAGCAGGGGTGGGAGGCAGAAACATCAGATTTGGCCTCCTCACTTCTGAGGTGGGCCCAAGCTCAGTGGTGGAATTCAGCCTGGGAGGGTGTTGAATCTCGCCTGCGTCATCCCAGGATTAGGCATCCAGCTAGGAGATGAGTTTCTGCTTTTGAGCATTTCATGGGTCTTATTCACCAAGGGCTTGGGCAAGGACCACAGTCCTTGTATCCCAGGTGACCACCCATCTGAGAGATTCTGAAATACCAGCAGGTGGTTCCTGTGCCCATTGGACTGGCTCTTTATTAACTTGTTTCCCTCCTGTTTTGAATTCTCAAAATATGGCAGTCTCTTTAATGTTCAAGACAAATTTATTCAGTCTAATGTGAAGCAATGTGAATATAGTTAATAACACTGTATTGTATACTTGACGTAAGTATACCTTTTACTAAAAAGGTAAAACTAAATGTCCTTACCACAAAAAGAGAAAGAAGGGACTTCCCTGGTGGTACAGTGGATAATACTTTGAGTTCCTGATGCAGGGGGCCTGTGTTCAATCCCTGGTTGGGGAACTAGATCCTGCATGCCAAAACTAAGACCTGGCACAGTCAAAGAAATAAATAAAATTTTAAAAAAGAAAATGGTAACTATGTGAGATGATGGATATATTAATTAGTTTAATTGTGGCAATGATTTCAGTGTACACCACTTAAATATGTACACTTTTTGTCAATTATACCTCAGTAAAGATGTGAGAGGAGTAATGTATCCAGTTGTCATTTGTCTAAACTAAATCTAAAATTGGCATTTAGAGCAAGCTGTCTTTTCCTTTTATCATTAATCAGGGCTTCAGCTCTGCTAACCGTAGGGCCATATTCTCTTCCCTTTTGTAATGGCCATTTTAACTTTGCTTCTGCATCTGAGATCAGAATAATCTCAACCACAGGTAGTGTATGTGTATGTCAATTTTTGGCAAAAAGTTTTAAAATTAATTTTAAAATAAATGCACATATACTGAGTTTTAAAAGCAGTTACATAATTTCCGTAAAACTAAAAATTATGATTGCTAAGCGACAGGAGTTGGGAAGGGGCTTGCAGTGAGGTGTAGCTGTTCTGAATTCTGACTTTCAAACTTCAAGTTTCCTTCTGCCCTCTTGCTCGTCTTTCACTCTGCAACCTCTGGGCAGCACACGGCGTCTACCTTTGGCCATATCCCCTTTTGTATACACCTAGATTCTGTTTCTTCCCTTCTACATCAGTTTCTGCTCTTTCGTTCCCTTTCCATATTCCAAAATGTTGCCACCTTTTGACAACAAGGGTCCCTGCACTGGTTTTCTAAGTTCTTTTTAAAAAAGAGAAGCTGAGGAGGGTGTTCAGTTTGCTGTGTGTTCTTTTTAAAGTTCATCCTCACTACAGATTGAAACCTACATTCAGAAATTGAGCTCCAGTGTGGGAGCTTTAAGAACGCAGCCACAGGGGTAGTTAGTTACCTGTCCTGAGGAATAAGCACAGGACGATATGTGCTTGTGTGCAGCAGCTGAGTGAGTTGAAGATGATGGGTGTTAGGTGATGGCTTCTGTCTTAGTGGTCCTTGGGCTAATCATCTTGAAGAGCATCACTGGAGGGTGCTGCAGCCACCCCAATCCCCACTGGGGGCAGAGGAAGATAGAAGTGTCAGCAATCAAAGGGTCTACAGGAGTGAATGATCAGGGGAGAAAAAATAAGCTGGTGGAGAGGAAAGGGGGGTATTGGATGTGCTGGATAATTTCCATTTTAAAATAACTTTTTTGGGGGCCACATCCTGTAGCATGTGGGGTCTTAGTTCCCCTATCAGGGATCGAGTACATGTCTCCTGCATTGGAAGGTGGAGTCTTAACCATCAGGGAAGTCCCATTCTGGATAATTTCCATTTGCCTTTCTAGGTCCCCGTTCCCCCAGTTCCACTTCTTTTTGCTCTGGGAGGTTGACCTGTATGGACCACGTGTGCATAATATGGGTTATATCAGTGACCCCCTTGTAGTCTGGCTTCTAGTTGGGTTCAGCCAACGGGACATCAGCAGATCAGAGGGAGTAGGGAGGCTGAGGTGGAGGTATTTATTCCTCTGACTTCCTGCCTGTACAGTCATCACATAGGCTGTGTTCCTAAACCAAAGGTCCTAGCTTAGCTTCTGTCAGGTGCTCTGAGCTCCCTGTCTGTCCCTGGATCCTTCAGGCCTGGGTGTGACAACTGCACTCCCTACTTGTCCCCAGAGCTACTGCACTGGCCCTTAATGTTTCTCTGCATCCTGCACACAGCGCCCTGGAGCTGTCTACTTTGGGCATATCATCTGTTTTCTGCAGGACCTTGACTGGAGCATCTGCAAAACAGCCAGATACTGGGACAGGCTGAATAAGTGCTAATTCCAGTGGTTGCAGAAACAATTTTCATGACCAGCTCCTGGCAGGACCCTGCACATGAATTTGTGCTAGTCGGAGTAATCAGCACAGACTTGCTCAGAACGATTTATTTTTCCAGATGGTCAGAGTTTTCAGCAGTAGACAAAACTGGCCTTGCATTGTTTGTTACTTTCTAACGTATGTAAGTTATATATTTTCTTTTGGAAAGGTGTTTTTTGTTTTGGGCACGTTGCTAGGCTGTTATTGTTTAGTCGCTAAGTCGTGTCTGACTTTTTTGGACCCCATGGACTGTAGCCTGGCAGGCTCCTCTGTCCATGGGATTCTCCAAGTAAGAATACTGGAGTGGGTTGCCATTTCCTTCTCCAGGGATCTTCTTGACTGTTATCAAATGAGTAAATTAATGCCATAAGGCCACACTAGTTTTTATACACCATCTAGGGAGGCTCTGTGCCTGGAAGGTGAAACTTGGACAGTCCTGGGTTCTAACTTTTTTTTCTCATTTGGCTAATTTTGTGAGCTTGAGAAATTTTTTTAACTTCAGGGGACCTGAGTATCAGTACTTCCTGATACTTAAAGTGTTGTATGAGGATTAAATGAGGTAGTGTATAGAAAAGCTTGGGCTTCTCAGGTGGCACTAGTGATAAAGAATTGCCCTGCCAATGCAGAAGACATAAGAGATGCCAGTTCAATCCCTGGGTTGGGAAGATCCCCTGGAGAAGGGAATGACAACCCACTCCAGTGTTCTTGCCTGGAGAATCCCATGGACAGAGGAGCCTAGTGGGTTACAGTCCACGGGGTCACAAACAGTTGGACACAGCTGAAGCGACTTAGCACATATAGAAAAGCTTAGTTGCCCTTGGGCCAGACACACAATAAATACTCTCTAAATAGTAGTTATTATTAAAAACTCTCATTACTTTTGGGTTCTGTGAATGAAAAATATAAAGTTTCCAGCTTGTGCATTGTTGCTGTTTGCACATGTTCTGTGCCTGGGAAGCTTTTGAAGCCTAAATTCTGGTCCATTGTTAACCTAAACCCTCCAGTTTGATGACGGTTCAGGGTGTGGCAAGATCCCAGCCAAGTGAAATTGGAGAGCTGGCATTCCGAGGGTGGTTGTTTATTTCTCCTGGAAATAGAGGGTGGAGATGTAGAGCCACTTGGTCACAAAGCTGATCATGCGCTTTTGTCCTCTGGCTTGTTAGCCAGAACTTGGACGTTTGCTTTCTGTTCACCAACCTTGGGGAAAAGAAGGTGGTAAAATGGACTATAAAACTAGGAGGAGAAAGGGAAGGAGGGGACAGATCTGACAAAGCTGCTCTGATGGGTGGTGAGGTGGACCATGCTGCTCTCCCAAGCTGATCATTGGGGAAAATAAGAAAAATGTAGAAGTAATTTACAAAGAAGAGCAGCACGTCCTAATGAGGTGAATTCCAACAGCTCTTAAGATTTATTCTACAAGCACAGTTGTCCCTCGGTATCCGCAGGTGTCAGGTTCCAGGACCCCTTTGGATACCAAAAGCCTCAGGTGCTTAAGTCCCTTATATAAAATGGTGTAGTATTTGCATGTAACCAAGGCACATCCTCCTGTGTACTTTAAATCATTTCTAGATTACTTCTAATACCTGCTGCTGCTGCTGCTAAGTCGCTCACTCGTGTCTGACTCTTAGTGACCCCATGGACTGCAGCCTACCAGGCTGCTCTGTCCATGGGATTTTCCAGGCAAGAGTACTGGAGTGGGGTGCCATTGCCTTCTCCATCTTCTAATACCTAATACAATGTAAATGCTATGTAAATGGTTGCCAGTGTTCAACAAATTTAAGTGTTTGCTTTTTGGAACTTTCAGAAATGAAAAAAATTTTTTTTCAATTTCCAGTTGGTTGAATCCATGAAGTGAAAATTGAGGATACAGAGGGCTGACTGTATTCCATGATCATTTTGAAATTAAGAGAATTAAAGAGAAGACACATTAAGCCACTTGAAATCTCGTACTCATAGATTAATATAGATAATATTTTCATGTTTCACCTTGTGGATTTTTCATATGCATCTATATATGTAAATTCAAAATTGGATTATTTTATATGTGGCTCTGTAACCTGCTCTTTTCACGTGTATGTCTTTCTGTGCCAATGAATAAAATCTTTAAAAATTTTTCATTGATGTATAATTAACATGTAGCATTATGTTAGTTTTAGGTAAACAACGATTTTATATTCGTATGTATTGCAAGAAACCACACTAAGTGTAGTTAACATCCATCACCATGCATAGTTACAAAAATTTTTTTCTTATGATAACTTTTAGGATTTTACTTTCTTAGCAGCTTTGAATAATGCAATACAGTATTATTAGCTATAGTCACCATTAACTATATTCACTATACAGTATTTTATTAACTGTAGTCATGTATTGTAATGCTATACATTACATAATTATAGCAGAAATCTTTTATTTTTAAATGACCATAGAGAATTTATTATATGTCTTTGTCTTTTATCCAACCAGTGCCATACTCTTGGACTTCTAAGTTATTTCCAGCATTTCGTTATTATAAACCAAGCTCTGTAGTTATTTTCTTAAACACAGTGTCTAAAACCCTGTGGGTGTTTCTGCCAGTTTATAAGGTTCAGTTCAGTTCAGTTCAGTCGCTCAGTCATGTCCGACTCTTTTCGACCCTATGAATTGCAGCACGCCAGACCTCCCTATAGGCAAAATTCATGCCTTGGAATTTTTTATATTCCCCAAAGCCCCTAGTAAAGTCTCCTAATTGGCACTCCCTTGTTGCTGCTAAGTTTGGCATTGAAGAGGATGAGAACTTGGATTGTAGCCATGATTCCATTATTTATTTTCCTACTTCAGGTCATCACCGGTTGGCCTTTAAAACACATTTATTAGTGATTTAAAGATTACTTCAGACTTTCAATTACCTGGAATAATTATGTATAGTAATACTGGCATAATCCTGAGGTTTTCAGAGCCCTTTTCACATTCTTATATGGATCTTCTGATGGCTGTTATTGTCACTCACATTTTGCAGTGGAAGAAACTGAGATTGAGAGCGTTCAAGTGCCCTTCATGCTACACTACACTGCATCTTTGTTTAATTTAGTGACTTAAAAGAAAATAAAGGAAAATTAGTAACAGAAACAAAATCAGGGACCTAGAAAATAGACTGGTAGTTGCTAAGGGGAAGGGGGTGGGACAGGATAGGAGTGGGAGTTTGGAATTAGCAGATGTAAACTGGTGTATATATAGGATGGATAAACAACAAGGTCCTACTGTGTAGTACAGGGAACTAGATTCAGTATCCTGTGATAAACCATAATGGAAAAGAAATATGAAAAAGAATATATATCCACATAACAGATATATGGGCTTGCCAGGTAGCTCAGTGGTAAAGAATCTCCCTGCCAGTGTAGGAGACACAGAAGACGTGGATTCTATCCCTCCGTTGGGAAGATCCTCTGGAGTAGGAAATGGCAACCTGCTCCAGTATTCTTGCCTGGAAAATTCCATAGGCAAAATTCCAGGAGCCTGACAGGGTGCAGTCCATGGGGTCGCAAAGAGTCGGACATGACTGAGCGACTGAGCATGCACACATGTGTGGATAACTAAGTCACTTTGCTAATCACTTTGTTAATTAAATTAACACAGCATTGTAATTCAACTCTGCTTCAATAAAAAATAAATTTGAAAAAGTTAGTATTAATTTGCACATTAGTATCTGTGATGTTGCTCTTAGGTACCAATCGCATAGAAATGCAGTAAGTGATTCTTTTTTTAATGGAAGAATTGGTAAGCTATTGTGCCACAAACTTGACACATATATTATTTAAGCCATAACATTTTGAGAACGATCTTTATTTGCTTTACACAGCAGTAAAAATGATATACATTGTGTGTGTGCAAGTTCAATCACTAAGTCATGTCCAACTCTTTTGTGACCCCCCTGGATTGTAGTTCATCAGGCTCCTCCATCCATGTAATTTTTCAGGCAAGAATACTGGAGTGGGTTGCCGTTTCCTACTCTCTTTTTTTCTAGACAGAGTTATGCCGATGCTTAACTGACTAGATTTGCTGGCAATATTCAAGGTAATTTTAAAATCCCAACCCTGCAAGTACTGTCCAGTGAAGACATTGCCTGCATCAGTAATAGATCTGTAGGTTTGTTGCTTGGCAGGGACCTCACTGTGTCCATGGGTACTTTTTTACAGGTTGGCTTCACTAAGGTTGGCTTATTTATACTCTTCTCTCTCCTTTCCGTTTGGGTCTCCAGCTACGACAGAGACTCCACTTTCAACGTGTTCGTGGGAAAAGGACAGCTGATAGCAGGGATGGATCAAGCTCTGGTTGGGATGTGTGTAAATGAGAGACGGTTTGTGAAGATCCCTCCAAAGCTGGCTTATGGAAGTGACGGTGTTTGTAAGTGTTTGTTCTGTACTTGTGAAAACATTTGCTGAAACAACCAGAACATTTGCTGGCACAACCAGAACATTTGCTGGCTCTTCAGTCAGGCAGAATAGAGAGTCTTTGGAAGCTTCAGGTAGCGGAAAATGAGAAGCAGTAAACACTCACACACGGCTGAAATTTCATCTGCAGTTTATTTATTCTAGATATGAAAGAAGTGTTATTAACACAGGTATACTGAATGTTATTCTTGTTGAGAGGAAATTTTTGTTTTTTCTTTAAGTTTCACTGGGAGGGAGTTCTCTGCTGGCTAGTGGTTGGAATAATGGACTTTGACTACTGTGGTCCGGGTTAAATCCCTGGTTGAGGGACTGAGATCCTACAAGCTGCAGGGTGTGGCCAAAAAAAATTGTTTTTTTTTTTTTCATTTGGAGGGAACATCACTCATTTTGGAATTGTATGTGACCTCTTGAGCCCTTCTGACTTCCATTCACCTTGGCAGCATCCTTGGTGTTTCTTTGAAAGGCGGCAGCTTCTCAGTGTGAGCTCTCTTTATTTTCTAGCTGGTGTGATCCCCCCAGATTCAGTGCTTCATTTTGATGTACTTCTGATGGATATTTGGAATTCGGAAGATCAGGTTCAGATTCACACTTACTTCAAGCCTCCCAGTTGCCCTCGGACCATCCAGGTATCTGATTTTGTAAGATACCACTACAACGGGACATTCCTGGACGGGACACTGTTTGATTCGAGGTAAGCCCTGCCATTTGTACTAGTACCATTGAAATGCCCCTTAGTTCCTTCTGTCGCATCCACTTTTTATGGCCTTGGAAAAACCAGGAAAGGGACTCGTTCCCAGCTGCTCTGTGATTGGGAACAAAGGTGTATACCTGCCTTTTCTCCAGGGATGGGTATGAATCCATTGGTCAGCTGAGTTTGAGCTGACCAAAAATCAGCTCAAATTTTAACAAAAATCTTTTGAAGGATGAGTTAGAGGTGCCCTCGTGGTATGGAACTTCTCCCTTTTCTCATTGGTTTTCAGTCACAATCGCATGAAAACATATGACACCTATGTGGGAATTGGCTGGCTGATCCCTGGAATGGATAAAGGGCTGTTGGGGATGTGTGTGGGAGAAAAACGCATCATCACCATTCCTCCTTTTCTGGCCTATGGAGAAGATGGAGACGGTAAGTCCTTCCCATTCTTCAAGCTACTCTCATCTGTCTATTTCTTTTGCAGTGGTTGGTTTAACTTACTGTGTGAAACCCACCAGAACTTGTGGTCTAGACTTGCAGTGTCCAATAGGGTAGTCACCAGCTATATTTAGCTATTTACATTTAAATTAAGTTAAATAAAAATTTAAATTCTGTACCTTGGTCACACTGCCACAGTTCAGGTACTTAAAAGCTACTTGTTGCTGAGAGCTACTGTACTGGACAGGCACTCCAATCACTGCAGGAAGTTCTGGTGGACAGTGCTAGTCTAGGTCATCTGCTGACTGATGGTTAAGATGAAGAAATCTCCATCTATTCACGGTCATTTTTGTTCTTAAGTAAGTCGTCTATCATTGCCTCAGAAGCTGTAACCTTAGGCACCAACCTCTCCAACCTATGTTTTCCCTTCTGTGAAATGAGATTTGAATTAGATAGTCTAAAGGTTGTAGCCATCAAGGTAGAAATTCAGCTTATGTTGCCAAAATTGTCGGGTTTTTTTCACTGATTTGTACCTCCTTAATGGGTTTTACCTGTGGCATTAGTTCCATGTGAATAAATGCAAAGTACTGATATAATTTTAGAGGATACATTAATTTGAATTCGTGTCCAGTTTGTAGTTTCACTATGGAGGCAAGTGGTAAACTATTTACTAGCTGATAGAATTTCTTACTCATGTTTGAATTTCAGGCACATTTAATCACACTGACAAGCTGACACAACAATGAGACCTTCAGGCATTTAAACAAACTGATATATGTAGTTAAGAATAGAAATGAGGCATTCCTGGAGGCATTCCAATGGTTAGGGCTTCAAGCCTCCACTGTAGGAGGCATAGGTTCCATCCCTCATCAGGGAACTAAGATTCCACAAGCCTCCGAGCAGTGTGGCCAAGAAAAAAAAAAAAAGAAACGAAAATGTGATGCTATTTAAGAAGTTTACTGATAGTGGTACCCAACTTCTAATAACCCCCTAATATAATGTTTTCCAAGCTATGTTTCCTGGCCCTAGGTCTGTATACAGAGCAGGAGAGGGGAGCCTTCTCTCCTGTTGACTTCCACTTTTGGTACTTAGGATCTGCAGGAAGTTTCTTTAAAAACCTTCTAAAAGAAGAACAAAGCAGCTTGAAAACAGCTACTGTAAATATATCTTAATTCTCCCCTCCTCAAGATATGTTATTATCTTATTGATACTCAAATTTTGTCATCCTTGGCTAGTAGAAGTTCATTCCCTTTGACTTTCAAATCCTTTTGTCTTCATCCACATGCATACAATGAACCAGATAAAAAGAGATGCCTAGCCTGATGTGAGGACTGTTATTCATTTATTTTAAACAAATAATTGCTAATTTAAATATTTAGAATAGTTTATTTAAAATAGTTATTTTTAAATGCTTTATACTTTGACATTCTGCTCAGCTATCCAGGCATAAATTTAAGTAGGTGAATTGTATGGGAATTAAATCTCAATAAAGTTGTAAAGGTCAGTTTTCATTCCAATCCCAAAGAAAGGCAATGCCAAAGAATGCTCAAACTACCGCACAATTGTACTTATCTCTCATGCTAGCAAAGTAATGCTCAAAACTCTCCAAGTCAGGCTTCAACAGTACATGAACCATTAACTTCCCATGTTCAAGCTGGATTTAGAAAACGCAGAGGCAACAGAGATCAAATTGCCAACATTCACTGGATCATCAAAAAAGCAAGAGAGTTCCAGAAAAACATTTATTTCTGCTTTATTGACTATGCCAAAGCCTTTGACTGTGTGGATCACAACAAACTGGAAAATTCTGAAGGAGATGGGAATACCAGACCACCTGACCTTCCCCTTGAGAAATCTGTATGCAGGTCAGGAAGCAAGAGTTAGAATTGGACATGAAACAACAGACTGGTTCCAAATTGGGAAAGGAGTATGTCAAGACTGTATATTGTCACCCTGCTTACTTAACTTATATGGAGAGTACATCATGAGAAATGTTGGAATGGATGAAGCACAAGTTGGAATCAGGATTGCCAGGAGAAATATCAATAACCTCAGATAAGCAGATGACACCACCCTTATGGCAGAAAGTGAAGAATAATTAAAGAGCCTCTTGATGAAAGTGAAAGAGGAGAGTGAAAAAGTTGGCTTAAAATTCAACATTCAGAAAACGAAGATCATGGCATCTGGTCCCATCACTTCATGGCAAATAGATGGGGAAACAATGGAAACAGTGACCAACTTTATTTTTTGGGCTCTAAAATCACTGCAGATGGTGACTCCAGCCATGAAATTAAAAGACACTTGCTCCTTGGAAGAAAAGTTATGATCAACCTAGCTGCTGCTGCTGTTGCCGCTAAATCACTTCAGTTGTGTCCGACTCTGTGCGACCCCATAGATGGCAGCCCACCAGGCCCCGCCGTCCCTAGGATTCTCCAGGCTAGAACACTGGAGTGGGTTGCCATTTCCTCCTCCAATGCATAAAGTGAAAAGTGAATGTGAAGTCACTCAGTCGTGTCCGACTCTTCTCGACCCCATGGACTGCAGCCTACCAGGTTCCTCCGTCCATGGGATTTTCCAGGCAAGAGTACTGGAGTGGGTTGCCATTGCCTTCTCCTGCTGCTGCTGCTAAGTCGCTTCAATTGTTTCTGACCTAGACAGCATATTAAAAAGCAGAGACCTTACTTTACCAACAAAGGTCCATCTAGTCAAAGTTATGGTTTTTCCAGTAGTCATGTATGGATGTGAGAGTTGGACTATAAAGAAAGCTGAGCACCAACGAATTGATGCTTTTGAACTGTGGTGTTGGAGAAGACTCTTGAGAGTCCCTTGGACAGCAACCAGGGAGTGGAGATCCAACCAGTCCATCCTAAAGGAAATCAGTCCTGAATATTCATTGGAAGGAGTGATACTGAAGCTGAAACTCCAGTACTTTGGCCACCTGATTTGAAGAACTGACTTGTTGGAAAAGACCCTGATGCTGGAAAAGACTGAAGGCTGGAGGAGAAGGGGATGACAGAAGATAAGATGGTTGGATGGCATCATCAACTCAATGGACATGAGTTTGAGTAAACTCCGGGAGCTGATGATGGACAGGGAGACCTGGCCTGCTGCAGTCTATGGGGTTGCAAAGAGTTGGACATGACTGAGCCACTGAACTGAACTGAAAGTTGTTATAAAAAAGCAAACATTCAGGTAGTACCTAATAATGCTAGAAAAATTTAAACACTAGGGCTTCCCTGGTGGCTCAGACAGTAAAGAATCTGCCTGCAATGTGGGTTTGATCCCTGGGTAGGAAAATCCCCTGGAGAAGGAAATGGTAACCCACTCCAGTATTCTTGCCTGGAAAATTCCATGGACAGAGGAGCCTGGTGGGCTACAGTCCATGGGGTCACAAAGAGTCGAACACGACTGAAGACAAACATTTTCATTTCACTTTCAGGGTTAAGTGGAACTTTAAGGTGTTCTATTTTCTATTAAATTAAAAGATAGAGAAAAGTACAAAAGATTAACATTCTACACACACCCTCCCATACCCACACCTGCAATTGAGGCATTGATCACATCTGGCATTCCAGAGGCCAGCTTGGCAGCCCACTTTCAGCAGACTTCACCATTCCTCTGAAGGAAAGGAGACGGGGGAATGGTTCTGCAACAGAGACAGCTGAAGGAGCACAGGCTCGGGATGCCCAGTGGTTCGCTTGCCCAGGCCTTCTCCTTTTACGGCGTAACAAATGGCAAGTAAGAGTGTTGACAGAGGTGTTTGTCAGGTCACTAACTTCCTTTTATCCCAGAGTCCTGGGTTTAGAGTCAGGTATTGGTGGATGTTGACCTCTGCAAGAAGAGTTAGTGCCCAGTAATCTCTTCATGTGCATTATCCCATTGCACATATTCAATAAATCCTCACTGCCAGGAATATCCAAGAGAAGCAGTACCACCCTGAAATGAGATAGACATGATTTGAGGACTATTTCTATTTTGGATTGTGGGTGGCATTTTTTCCCCCCTCTTAGCTAACTTTAGTTTTGTTTATATGTTGTTTTGGATGCATTTAAAGGAGTGAATTTTTGCCTCTTTAAAAAATTAGCTGCGAGTTCCCAGACAGAGAACAGACTTGTGGTTGCCAAGGGGGAGGGCGGTGGGAAAGGAATGGATGGGGAGTTTGGAATTAGCAGATGGAAGCTATTGTGTATGGAATGAAGGGGCAACATGCTTCTACTGTATAGAACAGGGAACTACAATCAGTGTCCTGCAGTAAACCATAATGGAAAAGAATATGAAAAAATATATATATGACTGAATCACTTTTCTATACAGCAAAAATTAACACATTATAAAGCAACTATACTTCAATAAAATAAATTTTTTGAAAATTGACTACGAGTTCCAAAGAACAAGTCTAGGTAGTGTTCTCCAGAACCATGTCCGAGCTTTGGAATGTCTGCGATTTGCATCTGTACACAAATAGAAGCCCACAGAGGTATGTATTTGGGTTTGCATGTGGGTGCATAACCTCCCACACAAGGCCTTGATTTGCAAGCACAAGCATAGAAAATGTGGTCACAGTGGTCTCCATGTCATTAATACTGGTTTGCTCCTGTTTCTGAGGAAGCCAGGCTTCAAATTATACCTGTCAGCCCACGATTGGACACCATAGTGAGACAGAAGGTTCCATGGGGAACCACCCAAGACGTGAAAGAACATTTATTTCCTTGGCTTGAAAACTTCAAGGAATGTGTAACACCAATGCTGTGGGTGTTGAATTGTAGTTACAGTACTTCTAAATCTTGTGTCCTGATTTCATCATCTTACTTCATTCCACTCTAGGGAAAGACATTCCTGGTCAGGCATCTCTGGTGTTTGATGTTGCGTTATTGGACCTCCATAACCCTAAGGATGGCATTTCCATTGAGAATAAAGTAGTGCCTGAAAACTGTGAGCGACGAAGTCAAAGCGGGGACTTTCTCAGGTATCATTACAACGGCACGCTCCTGGACGGCACATTCTTTGATTCCAGGTGAGCAAACAGGGTCCTTCACTGACCAGAACATCTATTAACTGCAGTTTACAGCTGGCGGGACCATGATCTGTATGCTTGTCAGTGCTGATCTGGAGTTAGTATTTTCATCTTCCATATAGGTTTGTATTGTTTGATACTGAATTCCTTCAGAGGCTGTTAGAACAGTCTCCCTGGGCTCTGTAGGAAAGCAGGAGGGCTCATGCTAACTCCCACCACCCCTGTAGACCGTGCTCAATGATCCAAGTACAAACCCAGCTCTTGAGTCTGAGACGGGAAGTGACTGGAAGTGAAGTCCAGGCCGTAGGATGGAAAGAGAACAGACCTAGTATCAGGAGACCTGGATTCCAGGCCCTGTATGTGGTGCACTGAGGCATTTAACCTCTCTGAGCATCAGTTTTTTGCCTGTTGTTAGCTCCTTTCTCAGAGAGATGGTTAGATTAAAGAGAGAAGGTGGGTGGAAGCGCTTTGCAAACTTTGATGACTTATCTGCTGCAGGAACTGTTTGACTGCATTATGCTCCTCCCATCCTGATACTAATTAGGAGGCTAATTACTGAGCCTGTCATTACTCAGTTTTGTATTGTTTATCACGCTTAGCTTGCAGTCTTGATCAGGCAACAGGCATTTGGTTTGTGTTGTTTGGGAGACATTCCTTTAGCTTCCTATAGAGCAAACAAGTAGTGACAGCAGTCTTCTTGTCTCTCTGAGGTAAGAGGCTTCCTGTTTAATTAGTCATCTGGAAACATTACAGAAGAATTTTTATATGGTATACTTTTATTTGCATAAGTCATTTCCTGCTCCTAGGATCCCTTCTTTTAAATTTTTCATTTGATTTTTTGGAAAAAGGCAATAGTTACATTGTTCAAAATTAAAACAAAATATGCATTAAGATATGTTGTATTAATCACCCCTGCCAACCTTACATCCCCCTCTCCACAAGCCACTTAGAGTTAACCACTTTTATTAATAAGTTTCTTTTCTTATTCTTCAAGCGTGTGGATTTTTTTCTAATGCAGATATAATCAAATACAATTGTTATATTATTAATATCTTCTCCCTTTATAGAATATAGCATATAGAATACTATATGCACACATATATAACATTATGTATTATATATCCATACGGAACATAATGCTATGTACTATATGCACTATTCTGCCCCTTGCTTTTTTTCACTTTGGGACTTTTTCCATATTAATGCATTGAGAGAACTCATTTTTTTGTCTGTGTAGTGAATTGGGTGACCATACCATATTTATTTAACCATTCCCCACTGATGACATGGAGTTGTTTTTATTCTTTTTCTATCAAAAAAACTCAGTGTGTCTGTATGTGTGTGTTAGTGCACATGTGTGTGATTGAGTCACATATGAGCTTGGTTCTGTCTTTTATTCCCTGGAATTATATTTCTAGTTGAAAGGCCATTTTCCAAGTAGATACCAGATTTCTTCCCTTATTAATGGAACCACAGTTTTCTTAGGTTTCAAACAGATTTCCATTTTAGTATACTGGGATCTAACTCATCTTAAGAGCTAAGTAATATTCCATTATAAAGATTTGCTTTAATTTAGTAATCAGTCCTCATTATTTTCTACCTTTTGATGTTCTAAGTAGAGCTGCAGTACTTACTTTTGTAGTAAAATCTTAAATAATATAATTATTTCCTTAGGATAAATGTCTAGAAGAATCTCTAGATCTAAAGTTAGGTGTATTTTTACAGCTTTTGATATAACTACTAAGCTATCCTTAAGGAAGGTTTTACATCACTAAGAGTACCCCATTCCCTGCAAACTCAGCAACATTAGGTATCATTTATAAATTATTTTTGCTAATTTATAGGAGAAAAATAGAATTTTATAATTTTAATCGGAGTTTATTTGATTGCTATTAAGGTTGAAATTCTTTAAAATGTTTATTGACTATTTGGATGTTTTCTTTTGTGATTTACCTGGTTGTGTCTTTTGCCTGTTTTTATATTGAGGATATTGGCATTTGTCCTTTTCTTATTAATTTGGATTTTGATACATTAAAGATATTAACTCTTTTATGGTTGCATATTGTTGAAGGCATATTGCTTATTTATTTGCATTTTAATTTTGGTTATTGTGATTTTTGTTCTGTTTTAAATATAACCTTTTATGTTGTTAAATGCATTCCACATCTACTTTATGGCTTCCTTTATTCTTATGTAAATTCTTACACATATATATTCTGTTTTGGATAACTTGCTAAAAGTTCTCCCCTCGCCTAGGGTATATAAATATCTACCTGTATTTTCCTCATGCCTTTCTCATTGTTTTTTTTATCCTTTAAAATATTCTCTATTAGAATTTTTATTTGAGAAACTATTATGTTCTTATTGTATAAGTGAAACAATGCAAAGATATTTAGTAAAATGTAATAATTTCACATCAACCCCTTCCATTTTCACCACTTGAGGCAAATATTAAAAACCTTCCACAGACTCTCTCCATGCTTGTAAACTCTTTCATGTTTAAATCTGTAATCCATCTGGAATTTATTGTGGTGTTCAGTATGACCATAAGGATCTAAATGTTTTTTTCCCAGATGGTTAGCTAGTTTTTCCAGCACTATTGAATAACTTGTCTTTTCCTCACTCATCCAAAATCTGACATTTATTATGTACTAAATTCTTACATACACTTTGAGTCTTGGTCTAGAATTTTTATCCCTTTCCAGTGATCTAGCTATTATTCCTGGGCCACTATCACACCTTTAGCTATGGTAACTTTTTAATTTGTATGATAGAGAATATTCTTTTTCTCTTTATTTTTTTTTTCTTTTTCTCTTTAAACATTTTTTTTTCCTATTAAGTGATACATTGACATGATTTAAAATTCTAGAAGTATAAAAGGATAAACAAGGAAGAATTTTCCCCCTCTCCTTGACCATCAACCTCCTAGTTCCCCTCTTCACAGGGAACTAGTGTGATGATTTAATAGGTCTTCCATTCATATACAATGAAATGCAGATAATTATGTAAATAATCTGCTTCCTGGCTGAGGAGAGTCACTTGATACTGTCATTTCTTCATGCTCTGTGGCTCTGTGGTCCCTGAGGGGTGCTGAGAAGGAAGAGCGCCTCACAGCTCTGCCTTTTCATCTCCCTGCCCCCACTGCTGGCCATTCTCTCTGAGGCCATCATCCTTGGGCTGTGTTTGAAGAGACACTGATAGTGAACTGGCTCTTTCAGGACAAGCTTTTTGCCACATCTGCGCCATGTAAGGGTGGGTAATGGGCGCAGATCATTGCAGTTCAGTTTGGTAGCAGATCTGACGTTTGAAGTTTTATTATTTTATTCTGGAATCACCAGGCTTTGGGAAATTTATCCCAATTCTCTCCAAACTCATAGTGTAATCAGAACCAGAGAGGTTGGATCTCTCCACTGAGCGGAATGCTTGGGTCTCCTGCCAGAGACATTGAGAAAGGCAGGTACTCACCCAGCGGTGGCTTGATGAGCAGCAATTACAGCAGGGAGGGTTCATCCAGGCCCTGGTGGAGACTGGAGAGTTAAACTGCTCTCAGTACATATACTACTTTTCTGGCAGTCCAAATATTCATGTCTCACGTAAACAGGTGTTCTCCTCTTTAGAGAAATTCTTAATTTCTTTTTAAATTTTTTCCCTTTTTTGGCTTTCCTTTGAAACTTTATATTAGAGTAATAGAAGACTTTAAAACTTCTAAATAAAACTGTTTACAGGAGCTCACAGATAAATTCTTAGTTTCTGTTAAGGACCCCTTGATGCTTTTTTCATTGACTAAACATGGTCCCCAAGAGTACAGTCCTGTTTCCATTAGCTACATTCCTGCATGGTTGCTTCTTGTAACCTGCATCCAGTTCATAGCCTGACTAAAGCCAAGTGCTGGAGGGCTTCTTTATGTGAGCATTTCTGCTGGAAGCAGCTCCCACGCCGTGTGTGGACCCTTGTTCGCCATTTCAGGGAAGCATGTTTCCTGGCTCGTCCTCCGGCTCTAGGGTGCACCGCATCTCTGGTCTGGAGGCCTCCGAGCTCTGGCTGCTTCATGGAACCTGTTCCACAGCAACTGCGGCGTCCCTTGTGACCAAGCTCTTTTCCTCTTTCCCAGCTACTCCCGGAACCGCACTTTTGACACGTACATTGGGCAGGGCTACGTGATTCCTGGGATTGATGAAGGTTTACTTGGCGTCTGCATCGGAGAGAAGCGGAGGATCGTGGTCCCCCCTCACCTGGGGTATGGTGAGGAAGGAAGAGGTGAGCTCTGGGTGCTTCTAGGATAAACTGAGAGCACTAATTGCTGCTTCCACAATGCTTGGAATAGGGCCTCTTGAGAGCCAAAGCATAGAAGCGAAAGTCTAGCCTCAGACTTGAATGCTCAAATATAACTCTAGTTTCTAGAGGCGCTCTGCCGTTTCTCCCTGTTACCCCCTGCCCGTCTTCCTTTTGAAAAATTTAAAACTACATCAGAGTTGAAAGAACTGTGCAATGAACTCCACTTAGATTCACCAGTTGTTAACATCTTGCTATGTATTTATTTTTTCCGTATGTGTAAAACTATTTTCTCTTTGTTGAGCTATTTGAAAGTAAATGCCAACTCCCGCTTCTTTTGTTGAAGTATATTTGACATATAACATTGTGTGCATTTAAAGTGTACATGCTATTTTGATATGTTTATATATTGTAATGTGATTGCCATTGTAGTGATAATTAGCACCTCTATCATGGTGTGTGTTCAGTCGCTCAGTTGTGTCCGACTCTTTGCGACCCCATGGACTGTATAGCCTGCCAGGTTCCTCTGGCCATGGGATTTCCCAGGCAAGAATACTGGAATGGGTTCCCATTTCCTACTCCAGGGGATGTTCCTGACCTAGGGATCGAACCTGACACAGGGATCAAACCTGAGTCTCCTGTATTAGCAGGGAGATTCTTTACCACTGAGCCATCTGGGAAGCCCTTCTGTCATGGTACATAATTACCATTTTTTTGAGGGGGTTGGGATAATTGATAATGAGCAAGTTTGATGATTATAATATTGTTGTCTGTATTTGCTATACTGTGCATTGTATTTTGGTTTTTGTTTTTAACAACTTTATTGAAATATGCCATAAAATTCACCTATTTTAGGTATACAACTCAATGACTTTTAGTAAATGTATTGAGATGTACAGTTATCATATTAATCCAGTTTTAGAATATTTGTCACCCAAAGAGCAAACTTTTTTAAAAAATCACATCATATATGTTGACTTTAGAAAAAGAAAACAGAGCTCATCAACAACAAAAATTTCCCATAATCTCACCAGCCAGGAATAAGCATTATTAATATGGTAGATGGAATACTGGCCACAAAGATGTCCATGTTCTAATCTGCAGAACATGTGAATATGCTATTTTACATGGCAAAAGAGACTTTGCAGATATAATTAAGGTGAGGGTCTTGAGATGAGGAGGTTATCCTGGATCATCCAGATGGCCTTAATGTACTTCCTAGGATCTTTATATGGAGAAGGCAATGGCACCCCACTCCAGTACTCTTGCCTGGAAAATCCCATGTACGGAGGAGCCTGGTAGGCTGCAGTCCATGGAGTCGCTAAAAGTCGGACACGACTGAGCAACTTCACTTTCACTTTTCACTTTCCTGCATTGGAGAAGGAAATGGCAACCCACTCCAGTGTTCTTGCCTGGAGAATCCCAGAGACGGGGGAGCCTGGTGGGCTGCCGTCTATGGGGTCGCACAGAGTTAGATATGACTGAAGTGACTTAGCAGCAGCAGCAGCAGCAGCAGGATCTTTATAAGAGACCAGAGAGAGGAGAAAATGCTAGGCTGCTGACTGAGAAACTGGAGGAAGGGGCCACAAGCCGAGGAAGAAGGGTGACCTTGAGAAGCTTGAAAGATGAGAAAACAGATTCTCCTCTGAAACCTCCAAAAGAAACGCATCCCTGCCAATAACTTTAGTTTAGACTTTGACCCCTGAGTTATAAGAATACATTTCTGTTGTTTTAAGCCACCAAGTTTGTGGTAATTTGTTACAGCAGCATTAGGAAACTAATACAACTATAAAGTGGTTGTATACTTCTGTATCTTGAGTATATGTGAATCTGTATTGGTAAAAGGAAATACATATCCATTTACACTAATAAATACTGACAAAAATTGTGATCATCTACACATATTACTTTGTAATTTCTCTTTACCTAATTTGTTGTGAACAGTGTTTTATGCCAACAGGTTGCATAGAATTTTAATGGTTGCATAAACCATATTTGTGCAAATATGCATATCTATTCCAAACCATATTTCCTTTCTTTTTTTCTAATATACCAGGAACTTTGCTAACTTAGGAATAGTTGATGCAGTATTGTTTTGCTTTTGTGTTCTTTTTGCTGGCTGGCCTGGCTGGCTGTACACATTCATTTCGTTAACCCTCTTCTGACTTCTACTACTGCATCTATCATATGGATTTCAGAATTTTCCCAGTAGGATTTGTTTGAAAGGTCTAAGAAGCCCCAGGTTGGTTGTATTTTTTTCTCTGACTTAAATTTCTGTTATAAAGCCATAAGAAGTCACAGCTTACGATCTTAAGATCATTCAGCAGGCCTCACTTCCTGTCCTGTTTGTCTAGTGTCTTGATGGTCTTTTTTTTTTTGTATTATGTAAATATCTGTGCTGTACTAAGTCACTTCAGTCCTGTTCAAATCTGTGCAACCCTGTGGACTGCAGCCATCCAGGCTTCTCTGTTTGTGGGACTCTTCAGGCAAGAATACTTGAGTGGGTTGCCATGCCCTCCTCTGGGATCTTTCCAACCTAGGGATTGAACCCACAGCTCCTACACCTCCTGCACTGCAGGTAGATTCTTTACTGCTGAGCCACCAGGGAAGCCCCATGCAAATATCTACTTCTAGACAAATACATACAGGAATAAACAAATACTTTCAGAGTACCCTGTTTTGTATGCCCTTAGAACTAATTCTTCCTTTCCCTAAGAAGAATATTGCTGATGGAAAACATTTGGTTAAATTATTTTTCTACTTTTGGCTTTCTCTCAAGTATGAGATAGTTTGCAAAGAATTATATAAAGTTCTGGGAAGCATTTGAAGTCTCATAAATTTTCTGGGCACAAGGCTGCTTCACCCTGAATCATGTGTTGCCATGGAGGGAGGGGCACCCTGGCAAGTAACACCCAGGTGCTCTTGCACAGGATCTGTCTCTGACCTGTTGGTTAACAAGTACCTCTAGCCTTCTGCAGGATTTGCACAGGACCTAACTTTAATCATGGAGGGACTGACCTTAGAAGGGTGTCAGGACCCAGAGGAAATCTGTAGCTTCCTTACCGAATACCACAGGATCGGGAATATTTGTGGAAGGAAGAAATGCTGGGCTCTTCTTGGGTTCTCCAATTGATCAGCATTTCATTTTGTTGCAGTTATGTTCTCTTACAGGGTTGATGGAGGGGAGGGGACGGTCCTTCTGTAAAGGCTCTGGGCCTTTTTACTGTCTGCTTTGTTCCATGGGGTTCAGCCCTAACTTTAGAGCACCTGGATATGTTCCCGACCGTGAAGTGGAGAATAAATTCTACTGCAGGGTTGTGGAAGCATCACTTCCTCAATGGTTTTCTGCCCCCCAACTTCCACATTACCTTTTTTTTAAATTGGAGGATAGTTGTTTTATAATGTTAGTTTCTGCTGTACAACAGAATGAATCAGCTATTAGTATACATATATCTCCCCCCTCTCTTGAGCACATTTTCTTTTAAGCACTCTTTTTCAAAAGTTGAAAGAGAAGCTAATGTTTGACCCATACTCTCAAAGACTTCTCATATATAAGCTCGTTCAAACTTCAAAACAGTTCTCAGTTAAGAACATGAGCCCCAAAGAGGTTGAGTCATTTGCCGGAGGCCACAATAGCTAATTAGTATGGAGCTGAATTGGACCCAGGGTTCTTACTGCCTGTGTCACAAGTGGAGGGGAAGAATGCCTTTCCATTAGGCTGTGACTTGTTGATACCCATATATGGAGAACTGAGGACTCCAACCGGAAGTCCCAGAGCTCTCAGAGGAAACCCATGCTTCCAAGGAGTCACCAAGCTTCCTTCTGGTCCAAAGTGCCAGTCGGCTTTATTTTTTCGTCATCTGTGTCTCTTCTTGAGGAAGCTTATCTAGTGGAGAAAATTGACGACTACTTTTCTGCATTGGTTATGGGTTTATTCAAAGAGGAGGCTGGTGCCATGATGAAAAGCTAGATTTCAAGTTTGCTGGTAATGGGGAGGAAAATCATTTCCTCTATGCTTCTAGGTTCTTCTGGCTGGTCTAGGAATTAAATTGATATGAGACAGAATAACAGGAGAAAATCAAAGTTTAAGGACGTATATATGGGAGGAATCTAAGGAAACTGAGTAACTCACCAAAATGTTTGAAGCCCTCGCCTTAACATCACCTTTAGCTAAAGACAGAAGAGGATGTTGGGTGTAGTGTTTTCAGACTTCAAAAGGGAGGAAGGTGATTGACTTGGAGAAGGTAAAGCAAGTGTTAGGTATACAGATATTTGTTAGGCCACACAGACATTGGGACCTGAGAGAAATTTTAACTAACAGACTGCTAGTTTCCTCCCTGTCTACACACCTAATTCATACTGTAGTAATCTATGGTATAGCTCCCCACCTCCCCTACCCCCGAACAGGTCCTCTATCTACATTCTTTAGGCAGTTAAGTAGGAGATAAAAGAGGGTTTTTGTTTGAGTCTTTTGGGTCTTGCTCTCAACTTGAAATAATGCACATGTCAAAGAGATGTTTTGGGGTGGTAAATTTTGCTCCCCTACACTGGGGAGAATGGGCCACCATTTATAGGGGGAACTGTCATCAGGTTGGCTCATCATCAGTTACTAGGAAAACCAGCATCTGGCACCGGCCACACCTGTAGGCAGTTACTGATTAAGCACTGTGATTAAGATAATTGGACAGTGATGTGAGTGAAGCAGGAATTGGTCAAGCAGGGGCAGTACAGAGAGCAAGAGAACAGCCATCTTGAATGTAGTTCAGTCATACAGTTGGCACAGGGAGGTTAAATTTGCATTGGCCCAGTGCCATCAGGTCCTTGTCCCTTTCTGGGCTTCATCCACATACTTTCTTCAGAGAAGTTAATGGAACTGCTCAAGATGCAGCTTTCTTTCTCACCAATCTCCTATACCAACCATGGCCTGCAGCCTGGTCCTCTTCATGGAGATGTTCAGTCGCTCAGTCGTGTCCAACTCTTTGCGACCCCATGAACTGCAGCATGCCAGGCTTCCCTGTCCTTCAGTATCTCTTGGAGTTTGCTCAAATTCATGTCTCTTGAGTCAGTGATGCTATCTAACCATTTCATCCTCTGCTGCCCTCTTCTCCTTTTGCCTTCAATCTTTCCCAGCATCAGGTTCTGTTCCCTGGTTGACTCTTTGCATCAGGTCGTCAAAGTACTGGAGCTTCAGCATCAGCCCTTCCAATGAATATTCAGGGTTGATTTCCTTTAGGATGGACTGGTTTGATCTCCTTGATGTCCAAGGGACTCTCGAGTCTTCTCCAGCACCATGATTCAAGGGCTTCCTAAATAGCATCCACTGCTCACTTACAGACCATTTAGCACAGTGTTCCTTAAACTTGGCTGCCCCTTAGAGGGGCAAAACAAAGCAACACAAAAGCCCTGGGAAACAAAACAGAACATACTATGCCTGGCGGCACTCTAGTTCAGCTGTTCTCAAATGTTGGTGCTGTCACAGAAGAGAATCACCTGAGAGCTAAAAGATTACAGAACCAAAGGGGCTGCCTGGGAAAAGCCCTGGCCCTTTGTATTTTCACCCAGTTCTGCAGGACATCCTGATAGCACCCAAGACCGAGACAGACCACTGCACTAGATAAGCTAAATCTGAATCTTAGAGGGCACCCAGGTGATTTTTTTTTCAGGTCATCATGATTTTTTCTTTTATTCTGTGAATGTGGTGAATTAATTTTTATTGTGGTAAAATGTACATATTTACCATTTAAACACTTTTTAAAGTTTACAGTTCTGTGCCATTGAATTTATTCACAATGTGGTATAACCATCAACATACCCAGAACTTTTCCATCATCCCAAACTCTCCATTACCCTCTCTCCCTCCAGCCCACGTGAACCGTCATTCTACTTTCTGTCTCCACGAGTTTGCCTATTCCAAGTGTCTCACATAATTGAAAACATACAATATTTGTCTTTCTGTGTCAGAGCATAATGTTTTCAAGGTTCATTCCCAGTCGATTGTAAGGGATAACCAAGATTGAGAAACCACTGAGATGGCTCCACAGCCACTCACCCCTGTTAGCATGTCCTGTTTCCTGCAGAGAGCGGCCCTTGACTCTGGTTTCTGAGCACCTTCCTATGGCAGTTTGCAGTACCTGGTTCCTATGGAAAAGATCCTGTATCTTGTTACTGCTCACGTTAGCAACTCCCCATCACTAGTGAATATCAGGCACCTGTGTTCTGCTGTGGACGCACAAGCTTCTCTAATTACACCTTGGTAACTTCGGGCAGGTGTCTAAACCTGTGCCTCGGTTTCCTCATCTGTAGGTTGGGAATATGATTATAATGAGATTAAATAAACTAATACATCTAAAGCACTTACAAGAGTGCCTGGTACTTAATAAGCACCTATCCATTAAGTATGTGTTAGAGAGAAAGCAGACAAAAAACAGAAAAGTACATGGTGGGAGTTGGGAGATCGGGGTGAGGAGGGGCTGTTGATGTTCACGTATCTCTACTGAATTCTGTTGATAGCTGTGTTATTTTCTTGAACTAGTTATATATGAGTTGGTTTCCTTGTCTGCAAAATGCTAATGAAAATATTATACATTCTTGATTCTAAGTATTATTGTTTACAAATCTTTTACATTTAAATTCTGAAATGATTTGGCAAATGTGGTTAACAACTGATGCCTCCCTAGAAGCGGTCATTAAATTCATGCAGGAATTGCTGTTCCTGAATTTATGATAATATTTACCCAACAAGGTTGCTGCAGAGATTTAATAAGAGAATGTATGTGAAAAATGCTTTGTAATGTGTAAAATGGGCTTCCCAGGTGGCTCTAGTGGTAAAGGACCTGCCTGCCATTGCAGGAGATGTAAGAGATGTGGGTTCAATCCCAGGGTCGGAAGATCCCCTGGAGAAGAGCATGGCTACCCACTCCAGTATTCATGCCTGGAGTATCCCATGGACAGAGCAGCCTGGCAGGCTATGGTTCACTGGGTCACAAAGAGTCAGACACAACTGAAGTGACTTAGCGCGCACACACACACGCACACACACAGTGTAAAACATTATCTCATATACGATGTGAGATAATGTTCTCAAAAGTGGAAGTGCAATAACTTTGTATAGAACAGGACGTGTCATAAAGCACTTTGTGAACTGTTAGGTGTATATCTTAAGGAGTGTATATGGGCCAGTTTTAGCTAGGTATTTTCCCCCATGATGCTGATGCTGGGAAAGACCCTGATGCTGGGAAAGATTGAAGGCAGGAGGAGAAGGGGATGACAGAGGATGAGATTGTTGGATAGCATCACTGACTCAATGGACATGAGTGTGAGCAAGTTCCGGGAGTTGGTGATGGACAGGGAAGCCTGGCGTGCTGCAGTCTGTGGGGTCGCAAAGAGTTGGACACAGCTCAGCGACTGAACTGAACTTCCCCCCATGAAGTTACTGTTGTTTTGCTTCTCTTGAGCAGTGGTAGGGCACTAAAGTGATTTTATTTTTCTAACTGATTTTCTTATCTCACCTCTTCTAGCAGGAGCGGGGCAAGTGTTAACTGGCTGAGCTTTAGTTTTCTCATCTCTGATGAACTTAGCTGTAAGTCTTTCAGGCTTAACCATTCCATGGGGCAGTAGTGTACTGTCTTGACTTTTAGTCCAAACTGTGCTCCTGACTGTGGACCCTGGACAAATCTGTGCCTCAGTTTCCCCATCTATAAAACTGAGTTAGTTTACATTTTAACAGCCCTTCTAGCTTTGTTCTTCCAGCATCCCTAGGATTACATGGCTGAGTCCCTGCATTTCTCATTGAGGTCTGTGAGGAGTATCTGGTGACACGGGGGTCAGGTGTGCTGCTAGTATTCTAATTGCCTGTGTCTGTCCTCTAGGGAACATCCCTGGCTCGGCCGTGCTGGTGTTTGACATCCACGTGATTGACTTTCACAACCCGTCAGACTCCATCAGCATCACCTCCCACTACAAACCCCCTGACTGCTCAGTGCTGAGTAAGAAAGGGGATTACCTCAAGTATCACTACAATGCCTCACTTCTGGACGGGACCCTGCTGGATTCCACGTAAGGGCAGCAGGGATCGGTGGGGTGTGAGCCTGGCGGATTACAGTCGGTATTCCCGTGGCCCCCCTTTTCTTGTCCCGATACTCATCGAGGGCTTTTATTTCCATGCCTTTGCACTGTGTATCTTAAGTGTACGTCACTACTCTGGTACCTTGTTCTAAGAGTTCCCTCTGAACGGTCTCATCTTGTCCCCTTGAAACTGTCTGAAAAGATCTCGTAACTACTGTCTTTAAAAATTAACCCACAGATAAAATCCAAGCTCCAGAGTCTCTCTGGAGGCACGTGAGGCTCTCTTGTCGCTCCGTTCTGCCTCAGCAGTCTCATCTTCTGCTGAGGTCCGTCTTCGGCCGCCCAGGGGTGCCGTGTGCCGTGGTGCAGGATATGCACCGCGTTCATCCTTCCTTCTGGCCAACTTCTGCCCTGGCCTAAGTGCCTTCCCTTTTCGCAAGGTCTTTGCCTAGTTCCTAGGAAGAATCAACTGTTCTCACTTCTGTAGTCTCATAATGTTTTATGTATTACCTGCCTTTTAGTTGGGGGCTTCCCAGGTGGCTCAGTGGTAAAGAATTCGCCTGCCAATGCATGAGACACAGGAGACGTGGCTTTGATCCCTGGGTCAGGAAGATCCCCTGGAGGAGGAAATGGCAACGCACTCCAGTATTCTCACCTGGGAAATCCCATGGACAGAGGAGCCTGGCGGGCTACAGTCCATGGCGTCACTAGCGTCGGACACGACTGAGAGATTGAGCTGCGCACACACCTTGTAGCTGTTTTTGTTTCTATCACTGTTGCTGGTCTGAACACCTTAGATACTCAGCATGTTTATTCATCTTTTTACTCCTTACACTTAGCCCAGAACAGAACGCAAAGGAAGTATTTTATAAATGTTAATTGAGATGAATCTAAAACCATATTACTAGGAATCAACAGTGTATACTAGTATCATGCAGGTAAAAGGAGCTTTGCTCCTTATGTATCTGAATCTTTAGATTGTCTTTGGAAGTGAAAGTCGCTCAGTCACGTCCAACTCTGCGACCCCATGGACTGTAGCCTGCCAGACTCCTCTGTCCATGGAATTCTCCAGGCTAGAATACTGGAGGAGGTAGCTGTTCCCTTCTCCAGGGGATCTTCCCAACCCAGGGATTGAACCCAGGTCTCCTGCATTACAGGCGGATTCTTTACCATCTGAGCCAAGGTAATATGTTATTCTCTTTGGGAAGGAAACATTTTCAGCCTTTCTTTGTGTCTCCATATAAGTACATCCATTTTTGTACTGAGCCTGGCTTAGAATCCTAAGTTTAGTCTTAAGGAGAAAGAACAGCTTCATATAAATATGTGCTACTGCATTTATTCTAGATGGAGAGGGTCTTATCTCCTTCTTACCCATCCCTTTGTCTTCTAGCCTCAGGTGACAGAGTGTGGCTAGGTGTGGATAGCTTGAGGGACATACTGCTCAGAGCATTCTCTCTGGTGCTTTGAGACCTAAAGCATTTAATGTATTTCATCAGATCTAAAATGTGTTGGTTGTTAGAAGCATCATTTTATGTATCTCAAGAAACTAAGAACGCTGTCAAAAAATAACAACATGATGTCTGTTGTAAGATGTATCCCAAATCAAGAAGAAATTAAAATGTGAAAAAATGTGCATTACAGAATCAATGAAATATGCTCTAGCTCCTGGGGCCCAGATTTACAGGAGAATCTAGCTTACAACAAACTTCACTGCACTAATGATTAGAAACTTGTGGAGGACAGTGGGGAAGAAGCATGGCTTGCATTTGTTCTGGGTTCAGTGAGCTTGTGCATGGGAAAACAAGGTTAGGACAGCCTGTAAGGCTGATGGCCAGCTGTCATTGCTGGGGCTGACATTCCTATTCTTGTTGGTCCTCCTACAGCTTTGGAAAGGGGAAGTGGGGGTGGGAAATGAACAAAGGAATTTCTTTGGTGGATCAGGATATGCGTCTCTTGTGGGGTGGGGGAATCCGATTTCCTGCTTCTGAGGCCTGTTTGGCGGATGCACAATATTCTTACAGAGCATGCAGGAGCCACGTGACACTCCTTCCTCTTCCCAGAGACTCCATCCTGAACCACGAGAGTCATTTGTGTCACGTGTACATTGACACGAAAGAGCAGTGTCTGGGCGGCCCTGCAGGTTCTCTCCTGGGTGGAAGTTTCAGAGTACCAGAGTCGTGGGAAGTGCGGCAGGAGAAGGCTTACCTGTGTGTGGGAGTAGCTTCTTCTGGAGGATGGGGTCTGGCCCCACCCCAAGCCCACGTGGGCTCTATTAACAGCTTGGCAGGTGCGGCTGTTGTTGCTCATTGATCGCGACTGGGAGAGTCTGTGATGGAAGGGAGAGAGGGGAACGTGGGTGGAGAGCCAGAGAGGGCTGCCTGTAGGCAGGAAGCAGGAAGCTTGCGGCGAATGGGAAGCCGGGAATACACAGAAGGAATGAGGAGAATGTCTGAGACAGAAACTGGCAAATCAAAAATAAAAGGATGACTTGAGGGAAAAGAATGAGCTGGGTTTTCAGAGATGACATGTAAAAACAAGTTTCTTGTTTAGAGGGTTCTCTTCATGTGTGTTGAAACTGGCCTCAGAAAAGAATAAACACTTGTTGTTTGATAACTCAATGAGTTCTTGGATATTCTGTAAGATTTTGAAACCCAACTGTCCCATGGGAAGTTGCCCAGGGTCCCTGGAGAGAGGCAGTGTGAGGGCGCCTCTGTGCTGCTGACAAAGGAGGGTTGTGTTGGGGTAGGGCAGAGGACGAGCCCTCCCTCAGGCCTGGGGCCAAGGCGTCCAGTGTTCTGGAACTGGCTTTGTTTCCCTTTCACCCCAGGTGGGACAGATGCCAATGCTGTTTTGGCCCTTCGCCTGCAGGAGGCTAGGAAGCGTGAGAAGGGGAGGTGACCAAAGGGGCGGTACCTTCCTTGTCACCACCTGGTGATGGATATCAAGGGGGCACCAAGATAGCCAGGAGATGTTTCTTTGGATTTGAAGAATATTCCCATTGTTTGCTTTTAGGAAGTGATAGGAATGCATCAATTTGAAAATAGATTTACTTTCAGTACTGATTGAGGTGACTTTTATTTGGATTCTCTTGGGATTTTGGGCATCAAGGCTCATTAAAAGCATGGCCCAAGTTAACTGTTATTATTCTGGAGTCATAGAGTGTTACAGGCACAAGCATGTCGCACTCTCAAGGCTGTCCATTTATTGAGCTCCTGATGCTTGCTCTCCTCCGTGCCAAGCATATTATTTGCTATTTAGAATATCCTGTGCAATAGCTGTTATTATCTCTATTTTATAGATGAGGAAACTGTAAAACTATATTTCTGTCAAATTAAGCGGCAGAACCAGGATTCAGACTCAGGTCTTGCTGAATGCAAATCTGGGTCTTAACTACATTACATATTTTTAAAATTTTCATGAAAATTTCTGACTAAAATTTCAGAACACTGACTAAAACTGAGTGACTTAGCAGGTATTTACGCATATCCCACTTGTTTTGCCAAATGTTCTGTAAGGTCTTTTATAACAAGAGGATTCATTGCAATATGCCCAAAACTCTCAACCAGTTCCTCAGTCGTCCCTTGATTTTCACCTTGAAACTTGGTGATTACAGGCTGGTTGTTTTGCAGACTGTCCCTCAGTGTGGGTTTGTGTCCTTATGATTCCACAGGAGTTCTGTATCTTTGGCAGAAAGATCACAGAAGTGACATGTTCTCAGGAAGACATGCTCAAGTACCAGTGGGTTGATGGCCTAACCAGAGATTCTTCTGTTTCATTTTCAGGTGGAATTTAGGCAAAACGTATAACATCGTTTTAGGATTTGGACAGGTCGTGTTGGGAATGGATATGGGTCTCAGAGAGATGTGCGTTGGAGAGAAGCGGACTGTGATCATTCCGCCCCACCTGGGCTACGGCGAGGCTGGCGTGGGTGAGTCTGTAGTAGAAAAGGCATCTGGGACATGGTCATTGTTTGTATTTTGTGCTTTTTGATGTTCTAACACAATATGCTTCTTCCATTTAAAACCCCAACCCAGAAAAGCTGTGGTTTTTATTCAAGTCTTTAGCATTTTTATTTCAAAACCCCATGAATTTGGTGTGAGTGCCATGTTAATGGGATTAAGCAGGGGTTTCTGTGGGAGAAAAAAAAACAAAAAACCCTTGACTCTTTAGACTCACGTGTGGGAAATGTCACTGAAAGGGCTTCCCAGATGAGCTCGGCGCTTCCTTGGGAAACTGTTTCCTGGGACAGTGGAATGCTATCTAAGAAGCTATCTAAGAAGATTTCCTTGTGGAAAAGATTGGTGTCAAGTTCTGGAAATACTGGTGGTATTTGCCCTCACAGCTATTATGGTTTGATTCATGATTTTGGCCAAAATGAACCCTCCTCATGGGGTTTGGCGGGAACCCCTTCTTTTTCAGTTCTTGTACTTTTGCTGTTTGGAAATGGAGTAGATGGGAAGTGCTAATTTACAGAAGTGATAGGCACTTTGGATTGATTTTTTCAAATTTTTTAAATAATTGGAGAAGATATACTCTATGCTATTTTCCCCAATCTGAGAAAAAACACTTAAAAAAAAATGTATCCTGTAAGATTATACTCCCATGACATATAATTAATTACAATATATAATTTAAAATAATACACATTACATTTATTATAGTCACATACTTCTAAGTTATTTTGGGCCCATACTGTATATACTGTTCTAGAATTTGTGTTTACAAATCACATCATGGCTCATGATTTTAAGGCATAATGTATTATTCTTAAAGTTCTGTGGTTAAAGTTATTCAAAAGTTGTACCATTGTAGTCTCTGCTGGTTGCTTTTAAACTTCTTTTCACCAAGACACAGTAAGAATTACATTTTATCTCCCAATTAGTGTTATGCATAAGCATACAATTTATACCTCGTATATGTATACATATGGGCTTCCCTGGTGGCTCAGTGGTAAAGAACCTGCCAGCCAATGCAGCAGCTGAGGGTTTCATCCCTGCTCCGGGAAGATCCTCTGGAGAAAGGAAAGGCAAACCACTCCAGTATTCTTACCTAGAGAACCCCACGGATACAAGAGTCTGGTGGGCTACAGTCCATGGGGTCACAAAGAGTTGGACATGACTTAATGACTGAGCAACAACAATAATACGTATAGATTTAGTTTTATATGATTAAAACTAAGTTCCATAAAATAGTATCTATCCTTTTTATGTATAATGTACTCTGATTTTATTCTCTCACTAATTTAAAAAAACGTTGGTCTCATTCTTTAAATTGATTTGAGACTCACTACCTACAGTTTGGAAAAACCACTTGCTGAGGCTGAACTTTTTGCTGTCCCAAGAGATTCCTCCATCCATGAGGCAGCCAGAGCCTGGGTGTTGGGGCGGGGGGCAGAGGGGCATGCTCGCTGCCTTGTTGTTAATGCCACCTCCACCCCTGTCCTGTGGCAGATGGAGAAGTGCCCGGCAGTGCCGTGCTGGTGTTTGACATCGAGCTGCTAGAGCTCGTGGCTGGCCTGCCAGAGGGGTACATGTTCGTATGGAACGGTGAGGTGTCAGCCAACCTCTTTGAAGAGATCGACAAGGATGGTGATGGAGAAGTCCTCCTGGAAGAGGTAACTGACCTTGTTGAATACAAGTGGGGCCCAAGGAGCTCAGGGAAGCTCCCTGGGCTGGGGCACCTATCCTGAATGTGAACCCACTCAGAGTGAGGATACCGCTGCTTGCTCCTTGTGATCTGTAAACTGCATGCTCGTGTGTCAGGCGCTTGCACACACACACACTAAGTCCTCTAAGTCGAAGCTCACAGTTCCTCTTTGAAGAAACTGAGGCCCTGAGAAGTTCAGGGGTTGATTCCACGGCTCACGGATCTGGACTCAGTTCTTCGTTCCTGGGTGCTCACTGCGGCCTGCATGGTTCTAAGTGTTTTTCACATATATTATCTTGCTTAGCCCTCATGACAGCCGGGTAATCACCCCTATTTTTCAGAAGAAAACAGCTGTGCACAAAGAAGGTAAGTGGCTTGCCCAAGTTTGTACAGCCATCCAGTGGTTTGTAGATGTCTTGATCGTCTAGATCCTGTGTTGTTTCTCCTGAATGAGACACCCTTTGTGGAGCTGGGCAAGAGAGTCTTTGTCTTGTCGCAGCTCTGGGGAGTTTCAGGTCTCTGCCTGTTCCCATCTCCTTGTTCAAGGATGTGGCTCCAGCCTTCTCCCCTTCTCTCTTCTATCATCCACATTTTCCCAACTTCTGGACTATTCCCATTAGCTTAAGAGCATGCTGCTGTTTTTCTTTATTAATGCATCTTCCCATTTCTTTTATTTTTTTTGCTTTCTTTACAGCAGAAGCCTCAAGAGTTGTCTGTCCTTCCTGCCTCCAGTTCCTTTCCTCCTAATCTCTTTTACACCCAGTCCTGTTGGGTTTTTATCCTCCACGCCACTGAACTTGGTTTCTTGCTCAGGCACTGAACCCAATGGTCAGTTCGCAAGCTTGCTTTAGCACAGCTGTTTGCTTTTTGAGACACCTTCTTTTCCTGGCTTCCACCTCACAGTTTCCCCAGGTTCCTTCTGCCTCACTGGTAGCTGCTTCTCCCAGGGCTTTTCAGAGTGGAGGGCCCCAGGCTAAGTCCTGAACTTTGCTCTCCTCCCCCTTGACATCATCCCTTGGTGACCCCCTCCCATCCTAAGGCTTTATCGTCTTCATTCTGATGGCTTCTAGATTGGCAGCTCCGGGCCTGTCTTCTGTCCTCTTCACACTAAGGTATCAGCTGCCCACTTGACATCGTCATTCACTGAACCCCCAATATCCCCACAAAAACTTGCTTCACCCAAAGCCTTTCCCATCTCATTCGATGACAGCACTTCCCTTCCAGTTGCTCAGGTGAGAGCACCCAGTCATCTCTCCTCTTCCTCTCACAGGCTAGATTAAATCCATCAGGAAATTATTCTAGCTCTTTCTTGAAAATATACCCAGAACTTGACCACTTCTCACCACCTCCGCTCCATCGCACCTCAATCCAGTGTCCATCACCTCCCATGGACCTCTGCAGAGGTCTTCCTGCTCACACCCTTGCCCCTCACAGCAGCCAGAGTGGTCCTTCTAAAACGTGAGTTGGAACAGGGCCTGCTTCATCTCAGAACTCTGCAGAAGCCTCCCGTCAGGCAGCATCCCGCAGGCCCCAAACCCTTGTAGTTGTCCAGCCTGGAGACTGCAGAAAGAGCCTGGAGATGGTGACAGAGACATCAACAACTTATTGAACAGGGATCTTCCATGTCTGCAGCAAAGGTCCTGGAGTGTCACCCCCACAGTATATGGTAGATAGGACATAGCAGGAACCTTTACTACCCAGGGGAGAAGGCTGCTGCTGCTGCTAAGTCGCTGCAGTCGTGTCCGACTCTGTGCGACCCCAGAGACAGCAGCCCACCAGGCTCCCCGTCCCTGGGATTCTCCAGGCAAGAACGCTGGGGTGGGTTGCCATTTCCTTCTCCAATGCATGAAAGTGAAAAGTGAAAGGGAAGTCACTCAGTCATGTCTGATGCTCAGCGACCCCATGGACTGCAGCCTACCAGGCTCCTCTGTCCATGGGATTTTCCAGGCAAGAGTACTGGAGTGGGGTGTCATTGCCTTCTCCGGGAGGTGAAGGAGGCTACCATTAATAGGGGAATTAATGTCAGGTTGGCTCATCAGTTACCAAGGAAACCAGCAGCTAGGACACAACCCTCACAGGCCCTCAGGTTAAGACCATCATGAGGGCAGATATTTCCCTTTAATAAACTAGCAGGTGGAGCTGTTTTGGCATAAAGAGGAGAGCAATCACTAGCTGGGGCAGGGTTTCTTGTGAGTAGGGTGTAGGTGAAGCAAGGGCTGGCCGAGCAGTAAGAGAACAGCTGTATTTGTTGGCCTAATCATACATGCCTTTATATTCAAAGTCTTTGCAGTGGCCCCCAAGGGCCCCACAAAGCCCTCTACCACCTGCTCGCTGTGCCCTCCTTCCATCGACTCTCCCTTTGCTGTGCTGTAAACACACTGGGCATGTGTCCACCCGGGGCCTTTGCACCGGCTGTTCTCTGCTCAGCAGACATTTCCCCTAGGTAACTGCTAGGCTTGTTCCCTCACTTCCTTTAAGCCTCGATACACACTTCTCTTTAGCACTGTGCATTTACCCTGACCACCGAATTGATACTTAAACCAATTCCCCTGGCTGTACTCTTGATCTTCCTGACTTGGCTGACTCTTTCCTTTCTCTGGAGCATTTTATTTTCTAACTTAATATGTAGTTTACTTACCTTTTAAATGTTCCTTTTTTAGTGTTTGCAAAATATTCTAAATGTTCCTTTTTAATAGTGTATCTTTTCCACTAGTGTATGCTAGAATTACAAGAGCAGGATGTTTTGTTTATTGATGAATCTTTAGGCTCTAGAATGCTGCTCAGCATACAGTAGACAGTAAGGTTTTATTGTATGAATGAATGAATTTTCAGAGGCAAGGATGATTAGGGGATCAGTCGTAGGTGGAAAACTAAGTGTTGATTTAGGGAAACAGGATAGTTCCAGTGACTGCTAGGTACTGGCTGCCTGGAACCTAAGCACTCCTATAGTCATTTTGTCCAAGGTTTTTAACCTGCATCCAGAGGTTAAAGCCATCCCTGGTGGCTCAGAGGTGAAGAATCTGCTTGCAGTGCAGGTGATGCAGAAGATACGGGTTCTACCTCTGGGTCAGGAAGATCCCCTGGAGGAGGGCATGGCAACCCACTCCAGTATTCTTGCCTAGAGAATCCCATGGACAGAGGAGCCTGGTGGGCTACAGTCCATGGGGTCACAGAATTGGACACAACTGAAGAGACTGAGCACGCGTGCTGGAGGAAAAAAATCTAGATCATATAGCTCAGAAGATTTTGTCTGTTGTGCTGGCTCAGACTCAAATTCCAACCCCACTGTCCCAGGACCGCCTTGTTCAGGCTCCAGCTTGGTGTCTTCGGCTACCCTGTCTCATGGTCTGTACTGCCTCTTTCTCTCCAGTTCTCAGAGTACATTCATGCCCAGGTGGCATCTGGAAAAGGGAAACTCGCTCCTGGATTCGATGCTGAGATGATCGTGAAGAATATGTTCACCAACCAGGACCGAAATGGAGATGGGAAGGTCACGGCTGAGGAATTTAAACTCAAAGACCAGGAGACAAAACACGATGAACTCTAAACCTGCCATGAGCCACTCGCGTGATACCAAGCCCCTGTTGTGGCAGAATGTGCACTGAGGGTGCGCGGGTCTCTCAGAAGGGGATGGTCAGCAAGTAGTCGACGGATCACATAGCTCCTGGGACATACATCAGGGTGGGTTGATATTCATGGTGAGAATTTTAGGCTGATGCCAGTGACACTACATAAAATCAGTGCGGGGGCCTTCGCATGGGTGGTGTAGAATAGTCAAAGTGCTGCATTGTCAGCTATTGTTTTGTGAGCCTTCTGGGTGGGTGGTTTTGTTATTAAAGGAAAACAGCATCATACAGAAGTTGCAATCATCTTGGAGGGAACAGAGGAAAATGTGTCTGGGATATCTACATAAAGAGGATTAAAAATGTTAACTTGCTGGTGTTTTCAAAGTGTTCTCCAGGTGGCTAGAAAAGAGAGGGCAGGTCCCAGCAGCATTCCCAGACAGCCCCAGGAAACTTCTTAGCAGCCTATACAAGACCTGGTAATGCCCAGTCTCCACCACGCCTACACACACACACACACACCTGGTAAATCCCAGTCTCCAACACGCCTAAACACACACACACACACACACTTGGTAATTCCCAGTCTCCACCATGCCTAAACACACACACACACACCTGGTAATTCCCAGTCTCCACGATGCCTACACACACACACAGCTGGTAATGCCCTGTCTCCACCATGCCTACCTACACACACACACACACACACACACACACCTGGTAATGCCCAGTCTCCACCATGCCTACACACACACACACACACACCTGGTAATGCCCTGTCTCCACCATGCCTACACACACACACACACACACACACACACACCCCTGGTAATGCCCGGTCTCCACCATGCCTACACACACACACACACACACACACACTTTTCTGGTTAATCACATCCCACCTTGTTGTCCTTCTATTGGCCAGGTAACTTGGAGGTTACAAAGAAAATCAGTGGACCAGACATAAGGCATGTTGTACCATGAGCAGAGAAATTGATTCTGCATTTGTCACGTAAGATTGTCTGCTTTACTCTTTCTTATTCTCATCACTCTATCCCATAGCACCCTCTCTTCCCGCCCTGAATCCTTCGATCAGATAGATACAAGTAGGGCTGATGGCTCAGCCACACTCGAGTTATCTCACTGTAGCCAAGACAGAAATGTCATCCCAACAGGTGAGCATAAACGAAGTGATGTATTTCTGTCACCCCTCTGTCCCGGAGAAGGAAGTGCCCTAAGGCCTGGGGCCTCTCTGTGTAGGACACTGTGCCTGCTGACCTGTCATGTTATGCAGTAACCACCTTGCTGCCTATGTCCCCTCATGGTGGTGGCACTCACCCTGAAGTAACCAATGATTTTCCTTTTGAAGCGACTTTGTTTGACTAATTTAAACTATTTTGTACTGATGTAGCCCTGAGATAGTTCCTGAAAATGCTGTGCACTCATTCAGTGGAACAAATGTTGGAAAATGAATTTTTCATATATAAAATATTGAATTATCAGGTTTTGTGTTTTATTTGAAGGTCCATTTCTCCCATAAGAATACGCCATGCCCCCAGAATCCCCTTGGTTAAAAACCCAGCAGGAGTGAGTTGAAAGAAGTGGAAGATCGCTGTACAGTAGAAAGGGGGTGTATCTGTCAGGGTCTTGGCTGGAAACATACACTCAAGTGGGACGTCTGAAGAGAAGTGAATGAAAAGACTCTTTACACGAGTGTGGTGGGGTTGGGGCGGGGCGGTGCAGTCAGGATGCCAAGGTACCCATGACTGCTGTTGGGTGTCAAGAGTGGGAAGCCGATCTAATGCTGGGACTGAAGGGTCAGGGGGAGCCTGGGCAGGGCTGCCTGGTAGGAGTGGGTGGAGGGACACAGCCACCCCCAGAACTGTGGCTGGCAGTGGGCAGAGTGGTGAGAGAGGAAACACTCATCTTCTCCGTCCTGCTCCCATCAGCTGAAGCCAATCTGAAGCCAGAGGGCAAGGAGCTCAGGGGCTGGTGTTCTGATTTACTCTTAAAAAAAAAATATTTGGCTGCATCAGGTCTTAGTGGCAGCCCACAGCCTCTCTAGTTATGGCACACAATTCAGTTGCTCTGTGGCATGTGGGATCTTAGTTCCCCGACTAGGGATCAAACCTGTGTCCCCTGCATTGCATGGTAGACTTGCAACTACTGGACCACCAGGGAAGTCCCTGGTTTACTCTTTGCAGAGGCAGCTTCAGGGATTCTGTGTGCTTTTGGGAGGGGAAAGAGGTGCCCATGGCCTTCCCGGCCACCGCCGCCATTGTCACTAATGTTCCTTAACCCTCCTCTGTGGAGCACACAGTCATGCAGCTTTTTCATTTAACAGAATTCCTTGAGTGCACTAGATAGGTTAATGATCTGTTGAATTGCCCTTTGGAATGCATTTGATTTGTAACATCTTTATACTCACATGTTCATGGAGATGAATATCTTGTGCTTATTCTCTACCCTAGATCTCTAGCTGGTCCTGTTTGAATTTCTTCACTGGCTATTTTCTACAGTAGCAGGTTGGCTGAATAAAAAATAAGTTTCTCTGGGGAATTTAAGGACTGTGAGCCTTAGAGCTTCAAGAATGGAAGGAAACTTTAGCTGGTATTTGTTTTTGTGTTTAAACTGCCTGCCTGACTGCTGACCTGAAACACTGGTCTTTTCTGGCCTTTAGATTCAGACTGAAATACTGGCTCTTCTTGGGTCTTTGTCTTATTGGCTTTTACTTTTTAGCTTTATTGAGGTGTAATTTAAAAAACTGTTTAAGACATTTCAATGGTTTGTGATGATTTGACATAAATATACATTGTGAAAGGATTCCCATCAACTTAAATTAACATATACATCACATTTTTTTAGAGAACATTTAACTTCTACTGTCAGCAAATTTCAACTATATGATAGTGCTGTCAACTATAGTCACCATGATATACACTGGATTCACAGACCTTATTTATCTTACAGATGAAAGTTTGTATCCTTTTATTTCCCCCACCCCCTAGGCCCTGGTAATCACCTTTTCTCCCCTCTGACTTCAACTTTTTTATTTTTTTGTATCTACATATATAAATGATACCACACAGTATTTAGCTTTCTAAATCTAGCTTATTGAGTGCCGCCTGGCACTTCCATTCTTTCCGTTGCTAACGGAACATACGTCATTTTGTCAGGGAAGTTGGCCTGACTGCAAAATTATATGTAAGCACTTTAATATCAGGTTTCTAGGAACAGAGTGGCTTTCTTTGAAGCCTTCTTCTCTTCTCTTGGATCTCTGAAGTCTTTTTTATAAAATAAGAATGCTACTCCCAATTATTTACTCCTGTTTTTGGATATTATCAAAATAGTGTTTGATACTGTGTGGTCATCCTTCATGTTGGAATTTCAGTAGTTTAGGGGAGTTTCTGGAGAAGGCAGTGGCACCCCACTCCAGTACTCTTGCCTGGAAAATCCCATGGACGGAGGAGCCTGGTAGGCTGCAGTCCATGGGGTCGCTGAGGGTCGGACACGACTGAGCGACTTCACTTTCACTTTTCATTTTCATGCATTGGAGAAGGAAATGGCAACCCACTCCAGTGTTCTTGCCTGGAGAATTCCCAGGGACGGAGGAGCCTAGTGGGCTGCCGTCTCTGGGGTCGCACAGAGTCGGACAGGACTGAAGCGACTTAGCAGCAGCAGGGGAGTTCCTTGCAGCTTACAGTGGCCCTATTTAAATATCATTTAAATGCAGATAAGATTTACAGTACTCAAATTTTCTTCTCTGAGCTCTAGTCCACTTACGGTATCATCTGTACATTTCATAGGCATCCCAAACTCAGTGTGTCCAAAATAGAGTGTATATTCCCACTCCCTTCCCAGCACCGTCCATCCAAGCCAGTGCTCCTCTCTCACCCAACACATTTAATCCCACAGCAAGTCTTGACATTTCTAAATTGGTAGTGGCTAGAAGAAGCTGTAGAGACTGTTCTTGTGGCTTTTATTTTAAAGGGAGGTGACTGACTGAGCAGTGACAAGAAAGCAGGTCAGAACTTTAGTATTCCTTACACTTACACCACAGTGTGCTTGTTTGTGGACGCATATTATAAACTCCTTTGGAAAATAGCCAATATGGCAAGCTCTAATAGCAAACACAGGAGTAAGGAGCTATCATTTGATAAGGGAGTCCCAATTTTTTCTATGTGAAAAAGTCCTCCAGGTAATTGACACCCCACCCTGCCTCCATGCCATGGGCTTCCCAGATGGCACTAGTGGTAAAGAACCTGCCTGCCAATGCAGGAGACAAAGAGACTGGGATTCAATCCCTGGGCGGGGAAGATCCCCTGGAGGAGGGCATGGTAACCCACTGCAGTATTCTTGTGTGGAGAATCTCATGGACAAAGGAACCTGGTGGGCTACGGTCCATGGAGTCATAGAGTAGGACACGACTGAAGCGATTTAGCACGCACACACATGCCATGCTATCTGCTTTAAAGCAAGAAGCTTGGTGTTGAGTTCCATTCTGGAAATACCTAAGTGGGGACCGTCTACTTTCTGCCACTGTGTGCTTTGTTTCATTGTTTATTATAAAAAAGAGAAGCAGTGATGGAGAATACAGATGGGATGCAGGAAAAAGGTTTGCATCACAAGACCTTGCCTCTCTACCACGTATGACTGGACTAGACATTACTGCCCATACTGGATATCAGAACCAGCTGGACATGCTTTGTCTGTATCATGGCTCAGATGCTAAGAACACCAACTAGTTGCTCACAGACTGCAGTTCAAGGGCTAGGGTCAGGATCAAATTTATCACAATGGCAAGACTTAGCCTTGTGTAAACCAATTACAGGGCAGCCAAAATTTGGAATGGAAAGTCAGGCTGCAGAGAAGCATACTGGTTCCTAATGCTGAAGTACGCTATTTTAGTCACCATGAGACCCAGCGACATTTTTTCTGCCTATGGCTGTTTGTGAAACACTGAGATGTACAATAAAGTACCTCTTTTACTAATATTTTCACAGGGGGAAAACAATTTTCCCAGGCCCCACTATTTTCTGAAGGGCAAATTAAATTTTCTCTGTAAAAATCTTTTTTATTCTTATAGTGTATAAATCTGAAATAAGTAGGCACTATGACAAAGATATCAGGATTCATATATCACACATATATGCAAGAAAATCATGGCAGGCTTTGCTAATGAATAATAATAGTCTTGACAGAATTACAAAGGTTTTTCATTTCATGTTTATCGTCAGTGCTTTGATACAGAACATTCTGTAATAATTAGTGACATGTCGATACCAATGGATATTTTTCAAACATCAAGTACCAATATTTTTTGGTAAATACTGATTTTTACCAAACAAAAGAACTAGACATAAGTTTTAGGAGATGATTAATACCATCAGCGTAATTCACCCAAATTATAAAAATGACAACACTTAAAATCATGCACATTATTTCATCATTTCATAAAACTTTTAAAACTTCTACAAACTTTCCCAATATAAAAAGATTCCTTGAAAATGTCATAATAACATTAAGCTACAAAAGTCATTCTGGAAATTTAGGGAGTTATTTTTCCAATTTTAGCTCTAAGAATTTTTTAAAATCTGTTAAAAAATATATAGTGAGGAGTGTGTTGAGAGAGGTGGAGAAATAGGAACTTCCAGTTGATGGATTCAACAAATCTGAAAATACTTCAGTAATACAGAGGAAAAACTTCAGGAGCAAGAATATATTATAAATAAAAAAAGTCTTTTAGCCAGATGAACAGATGAGCAGCTCTTTCATCAATTGCACCCATGGGCGAGAGGTCTTCTTGAAGAATGGTTGTTTATAGAATCTTCTGTAAGATAGAGTTGGCTACATCCAGTGATTCATCTTTTACTAGAACAATATCATAAGAGTCCATGTACTTTTCTAAAAGCTCATCCACCTAATCAACAATCAAAAAAAAAGTCACAAAAATTAACATGCAGGGAGGAGAAGTAAATAATTTCAGTATAAATCTCACTATTTACATCACATCTTTTGGGTAAAATGTAGTAACTTAATTTGTTTTCGTAAAAGCTTTGATATGAATACTTTAAAAAAATTTTTTAATTCATTGACACAGAGAGTTTCTAAACTTTGGTTTTTCTTCCAAAATAATTTCTCTCTAGCCCAATGGTTCTCAACTGGGAAGAGAGTGCCCAAGGAATATTTGGCAATATCTAGAGACATTTTTGATTCTTCTGATTAGGGAATGATACCAGTTTCCAGTGGGGAAAGGCCAGAGATGCCTCACTGAGAAGGTATACTCTCTCTCCCCACCAAAACCTACAGCATGCGTATGTGCATGTCAAGTCCTTTAATCATCATCAAAGTGAAGGGATAAAGAGCAACTGAAATGTCTTTAAAATAACTACTTTCTCAGGTACCTGTGGTAACAACTTTCTACAAGTTTCATCCTAAATTGTTTTTTCTTAAAATTAAATGACAGATCTGTATACTTACTCTATCATTTAGATACCCAATTTTCAGGATGTGTTCCACATTGGCTACTCCATCTGCCATTTTTAAGTCCCCTTGGGAGTCTCCCAGGAGAATTATGTTGCTATTGTTTTTTAGTTGATTGAAATATTCTGTATTCTTCAAGGAACCATCATGTTTGTTAAACACATGAATTAGTTCTCCTTTAAATCCTTTGAGCAGCCCCTGTGAAAAATATAAATCCTTTAAATAGGTTCTGCAAATTCTACTTTTTGTATTTTCACATTCATGATAGGTAAGAAGGGCTCTGAGAAGTTAGTGACTTTCTAGAGACCACTTCACATGTTAAACACAATGTGCTGAAAACCCAGTTTTTACTTTTCATTTGTTTCCGACCTAAACAGTTTCATTTTAAGTTTATCATAATATATTGTCTTTCTTAGAACTCATTCAATAACATCAGTTCTAATTTACTTTTTCTCTATCTATAGATGTTAAATGTTCAGAATTGCTGCATTAAATTTAAAGAAGTTTTACTACTTATTAGATTGCAGCTTCAGGAACAAAGTTTAAGAAGGGTATATTAGGGGTACTCTTTCTGCCCCCTTCTGATGCCTATGTCAGAAGCTTTCTCTATCTCCTTTATACTTTAATAAAACTTTATTACACAAAAGCTCTGAGCAAAAAAAAAAAAAAAAAGAAGGGTATATTACTTTAAAACACGGACACAGACATACCCGTGGAGAGATAAGTCCCATAGAAGGCCCACCAAGTTGGCCTAATTTAACAAATATATAATACACTAAAGAGTAAATTAAAATGTATTACATGATTAAAATATTTTCTGATATTAAAATTATAAGAATGATTTTATATTCTTACATTGTCATCAAAATCCATGAAGTTGGACACCACTTTGACATTTGGGTAATATACACCAGCTTGACGGATAACTTCCTCCAGCACATCACCGATACCAGCCGAAAATATGAACACAGGAATACCGTATTGTTGCAGCTTATCAAAGAAATTCTCATATCCTTCCCTGTAAGATGGAGGTGGGAACTGAGTGTTAAAAAGCAAGATATATCTCCTTTTCACCTAGATGTTAAAAAAGTGAAATAGTTCTACTTGGTTCTATGGCTCATTTATATTCTCATTTCAAAATACTACCCAAGAGAGCTGTTATTGATGTTTATGATGATACTAATACAAGTTTTTCAATCTGGTTAACTTTTTATCCTACTTTCAGTAAATTCTAAGTACAAATTAGATGATTTTAGACTTACTTGGAATATGGACATAAATCTATAGTTCACTATGTATACCATTTAACAGCAAATAGATGAACCACACCTTGAAAAACCCACAAATGGTGAGCTAGAAGAGCTCCTGCTTGCCATCTTGTTCATCTATTCTCTATCATAGGAAAAGCAGAGCGGCAGGAACTCAGCTGTATTCTCTTTACATCTGGCATCTCTCTTACCTAAGATCTGGCAGCTGCAGGTAATGTCTTGATCTTAAAATCAAAACTTATTTCACTCTTAATGGACTATAGATTAAGCTGCCTACAAAGGAATACTTACTAGCTGTCCTCACACTCTTTATGACAATTTAATGCTTTCCTCCTTAGAAGCAGATCACCTTAAAATGTAGTATCATTAAAAAAAAAAAAAAGCATCATCATATTTGCCTATCAAGTTGAAAAATTTAAGAGGTGGTCAAGGGTACTGAAATTAACTTAAAAATGTTTATATAATTCATGATTACAAATGTTTTTATTATCTGCTAAAACATATTCACCCTTCCTGGAAATAGTAGTTTTCAAGGGAGTCTGAGAATTCAGAAAACAGATCATGTAACAGCAACAATTATAAGTTTAAAATCCTTTTCAAGTTGATTTATAAACTTTACTTTCATAATCATGTCTTTCAAAAGTATTTTGATAAAATATTTCAAAAGGATCATGGTTTCATAAATTTTTAGCCTTGAAATGATCTGTTATTCTAAATTCTTTATCTCACAAGTGGCATATTTTGGATATGTTTTTATACATAACATTGTTATAGATTGCCTTAATTAAAAAACACATGTGAATAAATATATGACAGTAGTTCAAGTCTGTAGACAATTAACAACAAAACATCTAAGAAACTTACTTGAGCATAATGTCAGATTCTTCCACAATTTCTTTAAGTTTGGCTTTTGGTAAAGCCTGTTCAACAAGCAAACTATGTGATTTAGTATACCTGGAAAGTATAAAGAGAATGTCAAATTATCAAAGAAAAGGAGAATATCAATTAAGGCAAAGTAAGACTATTATTGGATCATGGAAAAAGCAAGAGAGTTCCAGAAAAACATCTATTTCTGCTTTATTGACTATGCCAAAGCCTTGGACTGTGTGGATCACAATAAACTGTGGAAAATTCTGAAAGAGATGGGAATACCAGACCACCTGACCTGCCTCTTGAGAAACCTATGCAGGTCAGGAAGCAACAGTTAGAACTGGACATGGAACAACAGACTGGTTCCTAATAGGAAAAGGAGTACGTCAAGGCTGTATATTGTCACCCTGCTTATTTAACTTATATGCAGAGTACATCATGAGAAACACTGGGCTAGAAGAAGCACAAGCTGGAATCAAGATTGCCAGGAGAAATATCAGTAACCACAGATATGCAGATGATACCACCCTTATAGCAGAAAGTGAAGAACTAAAAAGCCTCTTGATGAAAGTGAAAGAGGAGAGTGAAAAAGTTGGCTTAAAGCTCAACATTCAGAAAACTAAGATCATGGCATCCGGTCCCATCACTTCATGGCAAATAGATGGGGAAACAGTGACTGACTTTATTTTTGGGGGCTCCAAAATCACTGCGGATGGTGATTGCAGCCAGGAAATTAAAGGACACTTACTCCTTGGAAGGAAAGTTATGACCAACCTAGACAGCATATTAAAAAGCAGAGATATTACTTTGTCAACAAAGGTCCATCTAGTCAAGGCTATGGTTTTCCCAGTGGTCATGTATGGATGTGAGAGTTGGACTATAAGGAAAGCTGAGCACCGAAGAATTGATGCTTTTGAACTTTGGTGTTGGAGAAGACTCCTGAGAGTCCCTTGGACTGCAAGGAGATCCAACCAGTCCATCCTAAAGGAGATCAGTCCTGGGTGTTCATTGGAAGGACTGATGTTGAAGCTGAAACTCCATTACTTTGGCCACCTGATGCGAAGAGCTGATTCATCTGAAAATACCCTGATGCTGGGAAGGGTTGAGGGCAGGAGAAAAAGGGGACGACAGAGGATAAGATGGCTGAATGGCATCACCAACTCAACGGACATGAGTTTGGGTAAACTCCGGGAGTTGGTGATGGACAGGGAGGCCTGGCATGCTACGGTTCATGGGGTTGCAAAGAGTGGGACACGACTGAGCGACTGAACTGAACTGAACACTATTATCTTTATTAAAAATGTTCTTCTGCATGAGAAAATAAGTACTTCATTCATTGTAATTTTGAATTTAAATTTTAGAGATTTAAGTTCATCACTAATGAATGTATACCCCATGTGTCTCAAAATGTGATACGATGTTCTTATCATATTTCCCAGTTCTCAAACTCTGGTTTAGTTTTAATGTTAATTAGATAATGAAAGGATACTAGTTGTAAATCTTTCTTTAGTCTACAGAGAAGAACTGAATTGAAGCTAGGAAGGCATAATCACTTCTCTGACAGCAGTAAGAATGAATAGCAAAGCCATTTTTTCCCACCTGTTTGTAATCTAAATTTTCATGAGTAGCCTAAATTGCCTAGTGAGAAAGAGAAAATTCTTGCTATGGAAAGTTTTATATATGGGTGCTCTGTAATTACATAAAACCACCTATAATTACAGCATCTCAGTATAATAAGCCTTCAGAAGCTCTATAGCTGATATCTAAAAATCCATCTATAATATTCCTAGGTGACCTTCTTCCCTGCATCAGCTCCCATCTTTTTAGTGAGCTCATTCTCCCAAGGAAGCTTATACCATTGCTAGAAAAGTCTAATTGCGGAACAGTCCTTTCTTTTATCATGTTGAAATAAGTTGGTATAAGCCTTCCAAGTCTAGATTCAATTCCTTTTATGGACAGGTAAGTAAAGTAAATCTAATCTCTTTTCAGTGCTTCATACCATAGACACTGATTAAGTGTGCAAGGTATTCAGGTTAGGTAACGGGATTATGAAGACCAGTAACATCATTCCTGTTCTCTTAAGACTCCAAAACCATAAGTTGTTGCCTCTGAAATCAAAGCATCATCTCTATTCCTTGAAATCTTCCTCAAATTCCTGTGATTATCTTAGTGGACTCCTATGACACAGACTAAGTTTGTCAACATTTCTTTAAATAGCATTCTCCCCGGACTCAACACAATGCTTTCGCTGTAATTTGCTTGGAATGCTGCAATTTCAATTAATGTGACCAACATCAGAAGCACATTTCTCAGTAACTATGTCATCTGCTGGCTTCAACTGAGTTCAGAGTTAACTTAAATCCTAATTCTTTTTCTTTGCACATTCAGCCACATATACTTAAAAAAAATTGTTTTTAATTTAAGGCTTGAGGGTATAACTTTAAATTTATTCTCACTGATCTTCATCTTAAAACAAATTCTAGATTGCTGCAGTGATTAGAGAATCAGAGTTCATGCTGTCATATTTAATCACTGCTCTAACTCACTGGCTAATTTATGAATCTATTTATGTACAGTACAGGGGAAAAATAAACCATTAGTTGTAACTGTAATGTTATTTTATATTTTTAACCCTCCCATCACCCAATGCACACTTACCATTCTACTATATAAGGGTACTTCTCTTCTATAGTAAGAAGAGGATCAACTTCAATAGCATAATATTTTTCCTTTAGTTGCAGTAACTAGAAATAAGTAAATAATTTAATCATTAAGATTACAGAGTTGTCATTAAGCTGCTTAGTCTAATAGAAAACAAAGCAATGTAAACAAATGTTTTCCGCACGCTGCTTTATATGGTGAAGATCATGCCTAGCCAATGCATATGTCCGCTGAAGTGATCTCTGTTGATCTTAGTTTACATGTAACTAAATGGCACCCTACTCCAGTACTCTTGCCTGGAAAATCCCATGGACAGAGGAGCGTGGTACGCTGCAGTCCATGGGGTCGCAGAGAGTCAGACACGACTGAGCAACTTCACTTTCGCTTTCAAACATATCTACAAGAAGTTACCTTACTTTCAGGTCAGTAATTCAGTGACCTGAAATAATCAAATTATCACTACAAAAAAATCTTTTGTTCTCTTATGAAGGTATTAAATTTGATTCATATTTGGAGTCTTGTTAAAATAGACATAGGCAGAAACCTACTCAAGGAAAACAGAGAACTGAGGCAGTTTCCTATCAATTTAAGGGAACAAAATACATAAAACCACAGTACTTTTTTCTTTTTTTGCTTGCAAGGCTTGTGGATCTTAGTTCCCTGACCAGGGACTAAACCTCTGCTCCTTCCATTGGAAACACAGAATCCTAACCATTGGATCACCAGGGAGTTTCCATCACAATATTTTTGTTTTAATTCTGCAGTAATGTAAGGACATCAGACTATTTTGGTAATCAGTTTAAAAGTTTCTCATGAAAGTTTTATTATTAAAAAGTTATTATTACTTTTTTTTGTTAAAATAAGTTGGGAGCATATAATCCATACAATAAGCCTAAGATCTATTGAGTGTTTACTCTGTGCCAGATATGGCTATAAGAACTTTTGCATCTATTCTTGTTTGTGTGAATGAACCTGAAAAAATTCTCAGCAAAAAGGTAATGATGTCTTTGAGTAACCCTGGATTACAGTTAGTCTTTACCTTTTCTCGACATTCATCTGTGATTAGCTTACAGTTGTCAATGACATCTAAAGAAAGAAAGCAAACTAGGCATTAAAAAAATACTCTGAACTATATGCAATATCCAGGGATAAACCATAATGGAAAATAATACTAAAAAGAATATATATATGTGTATAACTGAGTACTTTGCTGTGGAGGAGAAATTAACATAACACTGTAAATCAACTGTACTTCAATTAAAAGATAAAAAAAGAAAAGAAATACTCTGACTGATGCTACCAGTAATATAAATAACTTACTATTGTTAAATGCCCAGTCAAGAAGCATGATCATTACAACTTCTGGTCTTAGTGTTATAATCCACATGGCATTCCCAGAAAATCTAATGATTTTAAAATCTAAAGCTTAGATCTAAAGCTTTTTCCTGACATTTGGGATTACTTAGAAATTTCCCAGAGAAAAATTATTGGGCCAAAGGGTGTAATTTTTAGTGGTTTTTAAAATAAATTTATCAATGATTTCTCAAATTACACATGTTCCAACAGTAAGTAAAAGAAGGCTAATATCTCTGGTTGTCAGGTTGAGGAGTATTATTTTAAAAATTCACTTCCAAGTTTGGAAAACAAAAAAGGTATATTATCCCAGCAACACATTTTAAGTTGCTATTTATTTAGTAACTCACTCTTTTACTTATCAATGACACAAAAATGTAATAACATTCCTAGAAAACACAAAGTATTTGATAAATCTGTTTCTTTAGGCTATTTCAAAGTTTAAATTCATTTAAATATTTCCTGAATAAATAGACCACATTTAGAGAGAAAATTTCAGAAGTCTTCATTCCTCTTGCAACCAAAACTGTACAGGAAAATAGCCATTTATGTAACATGGGGAAAACAAATCCTCAAAATATAATAAAAAAAGAAGACCCCTCGCACTTTCAATGTCCATAAAGAAGAAAAAATCACAAGAAATCTCAGATAACACAGGTTAAAAAAGGAACTTAATGATTACTTTTGTGAATCTATTTATGAATGCCACACTTACTATGACATGATGGGCATCTTTTTCCTTTGTAGGAAAATCGACTCAGTGTCATATCAAAGTCTGTTATTATCTATAAGAAAAGGGGAAAAGGCATTATGAAATCACAGCCACCAAGGCCAGACACTTACTGCACATTTTCTAGAAGAATGAGACTCCTCTAGAGTGTCTGGCCCTGCCCTCCACTGGAGGCTATTCTGTCTACACTGAGTTTCCTAAAGGAGTTCATATGTCAAGTCTTGAGAATTTCCTTAACTACAGGGTGAACCTTAAGTACCCCAGCACAGTCCCAAATAAAATCTGACTAATCAGTATAGGAATTTGAAACTGCAGGCAATACGGTTACTATTTCCGATAGCAATAAAACATTGCACAATTTCAACCTCCTTGGTCAGTGTACAGAAGTGCAGTGGAAATAAACTATGCCATGCTTCTAGTTATTGACACTGTGCGTTATTGATTTGTCTGTTTAAATAAACTAAACCAATGAATGAAGGAATGAGACACAGCAATAGTTTACCAGCTCTTGAAACTTAGGAGACTGGGCTAAATAGTTTTTTCAGAAATGTTTAAAAAAGGGAATACGTTTTTAGTGAATATCCAGATTATTTAACTTACATGTAAAACATTCCTTTAAAAAAAGAATTAGAAAAATTAGCTATCTTCTAATAGTTACACATTACTTTGACTACTGTGATTTATTATATTAAAAGAACACCTTGAAACTGTCCACATTTTAAAGATTATTAATCATAGTTAATCAATTTACTTAAGATGGTTTAATACTTAATGCATAGTACTAGTTAGCTGAGCACTTAATATTAAAGAAAAGCTAAAATTATTTCAAGGTTATTAACTTTTGTTGTTTCCAGTGGGGTATTCTGCGTATTTTAGACCAATTCCAGATACATCTCTTAGATTTTACATTCCAAAAGGACAGGGAAAGCTTGTCTATCTAAGCTTTCTTTATTCTTTTATGTCTTGTAGCAAGACATAAAATCAATGAGTCTGCTTGAAAATGAAAGATAGAGGTTTAATGCTAAAGACTTCTTGATAATGATTCACCTGAAGTTTAGCAGCTCCTCCTTTGATAAGACCACAGATGATTTCTTCTACTCTTGTAGGGTTCTTGATGTGAACTGAATTTTTCTGGATTTCTGGCATCTAAGAATCAAATAAATGAATTAACTATTTTTAATTTATTTTCCCCCAGGTTTCTTTGATACCAAGCAAAGTAATATAAAAAAGCTTATATTATTTAAAGATGTAAAACTGTTGAGGCATTATTTTAAAAAAAGCAAACCACCATAACAAATTGCCATTTATCTAGCCAAAACATTTTAAAGCACATCAGTTATTTCTATCTAGAAGATTAAGACAAAACTACATTTGAAATACATTATCAGAAAATGCAATTTTTCTAATTATAAAAGTCATGCATGTTCACAACAGAAAAAAACAGAAGTATAAAAAAGAAAAATTGCTTGTAATTCTACTGCCCAAAGCTAAACAAGTAAGCATTTTAATGTTTTCCATTAATTTCATTTCTATGATTGCAACATGCATGTATATGCACATAGTTTATCTCATTCACATTATATACTTTTGCATCTGGCTTTCTGAAATTAATATCAATGTATTTAATTTGAAAGGCTGCTTCAGGATCTTTACTCCTTTATTGTACTCTACCCCCCCAAACTTCATTGTTATTGACATAAATTTTATAATGGATTTATTCCAAATTAAGATTACTACTAAATATTAGACCACCTGGGCTGAGGCTGCTACTTAGGCTGGTTTATGCAGGCTTTAGTTTTGCTCAACAGTTTAACATTATGTAAACAGCTTATTTTTTCTACCATGTCACAGAGAGAATGAAACTGATCAGAGTAAAATTAGCACAAAGAAGACTTGGGGGAGGAAACTACGAGTCATTTAATAGTCAGCTCCAAGTACAAAAAGACAATAACTGAACCTCAAATTAAGATTCTACAGTGGCTTGTATCCAGTACTCTTTATTTTATATTCTATTATTATATGTGTGCTATCTCCAATATTAACATATTTCATGTGTGTTATTGACACAGTTATGAAAAATTCCCCAGGCCTTGTATCTCGGCTATAAGAGAATCTGACCAGGTAAATCTGTTAGGTTCCAAGCTGTCCCTTGGACAAAATCAGAAAATCAGAAAAAAGTTAACATGTCTTCCTGAGATTGGAGGATGAATACAGAAGTGGACAGGAAACAGAAGTAGGAACATTAAATTTTTCTTCATGAATGAAAGACCTGAATTTATAATATACTTAATTTCAAAAAGCCATACTTAAATAGGGTGGGAGGGTAACCTGCAATACAATTAACCTTCATACAGTGATCCTTTTAACTTAAATGGACTTTAAAGTGTTTCAAAAGAATAGAGGTTATTTAAATCATCTAAATAAATGCAAGGAGATCAAACCAGTCAATCCTAAAGGAAATCTGTCCTGAATATTCATTGGAAGGACTGATGCTGAAGCTGAAACTCCAAAATTTTGGCCACCTGATGTGAAAAACTGACTCCTTGGAAAAGACCCTGATCCTGGGAAAGATTGAAGGCAGGAGGAGAAGGGGATGACAGAGGATGAAATGGTTAGATGGCATCACCGACTAGATGGACATGAGTCTGAGCAAGCCCCGGGAGTTGGTGATGGACAGGGAAGCCTGGTGTGCTGCAGTCCAGGGGGTTGCAAAGAGTTGGACATGACTGAGCGACTGAACTGAACTGAAATCAATCACTATTTACTTTATTGTGATTTTTTTAAACATGAGAAAAATCAATAGGCACTTGCTCCTATATTCCTCTTTTTTCATTCATTAACACCCATTCATTTTATAAATACTTGCCATGTGTCTACATTGTATCAGACATAAGAAACTAGAGATATGATACTCATACTCTTTTCCTGTTGAATTTTAGGAATTAGTGCTATCACTTCTGATGCTCCCTTACAAATACCTTAGCGAGTAAATTGATCCCCTAATCAAATTCTGCTCTTACATCTGCCTTAACTGGAAGATGCATAATAAACAGCATATGCTTTATTTAATAACTAACCCATTACTGAAAGCAACAGAGGGCATATGTTACTTACTCTATTTTCACCAAAAAAATGAGAAATTTTGTTTCAGTGTGTCCATACTAAGGAAGATGTCCTGCCTCAAGCAATCACATCCTACAATACATTTGATTTTAAAAAGCCATATTTAAACAGGACTTCTAATTAGGCTGGTTTCTGCTAGGCTATCAACTATTAGATTGGTTTATTTTACAGTGAAAATAAAGAGAACTAGTGGCTAGAGGAGTTCATATTCCTGCTTCTGCACAACATAAAACCATTCATTTTCAGATAAATGAGTAGTGAATACCCAAACAGTACCACAGTGAAGTAAGAGTGGTGAAGACAGATGAAAGGGCAGCTACTGTTTCCAGAGAACACAAGAGGGCAGAGGACACAGGTATAAGAAATATAAAAATTATATTTGCCTTGGATTATACAGTAAAACACCATATCTCCCCTTTTCACAGTACACATATAATATTACTGAAATATATGATGAATACTTCTCAAAAACTTGAGATGTTAGACATTTAGACATTTTCCTCAAATATTTTAGAATACAGCCTAAGAAATAGAATTTACTGTATGAAATGTATCAATGAATATCAGAATATCAGAACACTATGAAGCAGACTACAGGAGTATGCACTTCATCACATGTCACATACTTCTGCTACCCCTCAAATCCCTCCCTCATAGTCCTCTTGGACACAATACACCCACCTGTTTCGTGGTACATAAAATAATGATACTTGAAATTTGAAGGGCAAGTTATTTTAAATTGTTTGAAAACTTCCCAGTTTGATTATAATACAATGCTATGAAAAATAAATAAGGGACTAAAAATTTCCATCATTTATGAGCAAAAGAAAACAAATTCATTTTATAAGGTCATAATGTAAAATGCTGGGGAAGGAGCAAAGCTTTCCTGACAAGAATCAGGGTATTCTGGCTGATGAGAGCCTAAGCTGAATCAATGCTAAAGATAACTAAGGAAAACCTAAAATACACTTATTCTGGCTAATCTTAAATATACTGTACTTGTACAGATGAAATGAACTCCTAATTATTAGTCTACTTCCATATTCAGAAGGTATGATTTCTAAAGAAATTGATATCAAAGTTATACAGTTTTGTTCATAGTATTTGTGAACAAATAATGTGATTATTTGATACTATCTCGTGGCTACACTGAGATAATATACGGCCCGGTAGTCACAAAACTGTCCTAATGGTGTCAACCTGTGTATTTCTAAACATAGCTCACATAAAAATGAGTTTGAATTACTTAATCTCTGTCTGAAGCTCTCAATGAAAATATTTTTCCTTTGTTTTCCAATGGTCAAATATGGTACAAACAGAAGTCTTTATTACAGTACAAAGGAGTGGGCAATACAATTTTTGTGTGATGACATAAAAAGTATAGATTTTTAAAGCCACCTATGCAGACTGGTACATTTATTCACTCATGCACCTAGATGATTCTTGCTTTATTTTGAAGATTAAGCACTGCAAAATTTGACTGATAGCCGTCTCTCCTGCCTACCACATATCTGGCCTGTTTCCACATTAAAGTAGTGTAGGCCAAATTCTTTCCTTCATTTACCATATAGTCATTAAGTGTAAGGCACTCTGTTAAGCAACCCTGTAAGAGATACAGAAATTTGAGTAAGATATACATCTTATACTCAAATTCATCTTCTCTAACATGGATTGTAATACAAATAATCCAAATAATAAAAACATTGTCAAGATGTCCATATACAATACAAGAGAAAAAGAAGAAACTAAGGTTACTTCTGCTGGGGTCAAAGGAGGGAGACCCATGGAGCTGGGCTTCTGGAGAGAAGCAGGATTTGGGTGTGCTGAGACTGGGGAGGTGTACAGGGTCTCATGTGGGAAAAGGATAAATAGCTCTGTTTTTCTAGAACTTGAGGGTACAGCTGGCAACTTAAAAAGATGTTATCAATTTTTTAGAAGAGCACACCAAAGGTAAAAATTATATAAATCCAGACTATAATGAAAATTATTTAAACATCTATCATCTCAAAAGGCTTGTTTTCCTTCCACAGTGCTTTTGTAAGTTACCTACATTGCTCTGCTGTGCTTAGCCTCTCAGTTGTGTTCCAACTCTGCGACCCCATGGACTGTAGCCCGCCAAGCTCCTCTGTCCATGGGGACTCTCCAGGCAAGAATACTGGAGTGGGTTGCCATGCCCTCCTCCAGGGGATCTTCCTGACCCAGGAATCGAACTGGGGTCTCCTGCATTGCAGGTGGATTCTTTACCAGCTGAGCTACCAAGGAAGCCCCAACTACACTGCAACTTGCTTCTAAAGGAGACACATGGTAGAAGGTCCTAGGATCCTGGTAACAACAAATTATATGGTAGGATTTTTTATATCACTTGTATTCATTTTCATAAAAAAAAAAATCAACTCAAGCAAGAAAATGAGTTTAGACTGACTTAATTCAGAGATACTTATGCTCAGTATCAATAAATCAAATGCCAATCATGCAATAGATGCAAAGATCATGTTCAAGTATTAGACTGAACTATATAAAACTGCCAACATTGGACTGTTATTTCATGTATTAAAGAATCAGCAATTTCATATGCTTCATCCTAAGAGCTCTAAGTACACTGCTGACAAGCTTAATCAGCACTCTGAATAAATTTTAACCTCCCATCACACAGTGGATGAGGAAAGTTAAATGAAACAAGAGATTTACTAATGTTGACACAAAGCTGCTTGCATGCTAAGTTCTGGTTTATAGGTTCAGACCAGAAAAAGAAAATTAGAAAGAAAAAGCATGAAAAAATAGAGAAAAGGAAGAACAAAAAGAACAGAAAGAGAAGATAAGAAAGAGATCATGGGGCAGCTGTCCTCTTTAAAAGAGAGAAAGAAATAGTGATTTTTAAAATTTTGTGACTGAATAAGGATAGACATAATTTCCCCCACATTTACAAATAAATCCTACTTTCATAAAACACTAACATAATATAGGAGATTAACATTCACTGAGTGCTTACCATGTGCTTTTAAAGTACTTTATATATACTTTTTCATTAAATATGTATAAGGACATGTCAATTATAAGATAAATAAGGTCTGAGGATATAATGTATAACATGGTGATTATTATTATATAATTGAAATTTACCCCAAACTATAACTCAAATATTCTTCAAAAAAAAAAAGGTAGGTTTGTGAAGTCATGGATATGGTAATTAAAGGGGGTAAACTTTCACAATGTATACGCATATCAAATATTCACATTGGACACTTTAAATATCTTATAATTTTATTCATTAATTACATCTTAATAAAGCTGGGAAAAGATATGAACAAGGACAACAGGAGGCTGGTGGTTTCATGTGTATTTCTTAAAGGTGAGATGGTTGCCTGCATTCAAGGGTGTCACAGCTAATAAGGACTGAGTTAAGATTTGAAGCCAGTTCTGAAGCCAAAGCCTGTATTTTCCCTACCTCATCCTAATGTCTATAATGCAATGAAAGCTACTGCTGTTCAAAAAGTTTTAAAAAATTAGTTAAATGCTTAGTTAAATTAGTTAAAATTTTAACTCAGAGGCCTAAGATGAAAGATCTCATGTTGTATAACTGTGCTGTTACTGAGCAAGGAAAATTTAGCACAAAAAGAAATGGGGTAATCATTTTATCTGCTGAAAAACATTTTAGTGCACATTATATTTCAAGCAAAAAAAAATTCCAAGGAAATTCAATTCAACAAATATTTGAAATTCTGTTGTGTGTCTAACATTGTGAAGAAAGATCTGTGTAAAGTTACAGTCCCATAATTAATTATCTGGTTAAAGACAGAGGTAAAAGTGGTGCAGATTCACCATTAATAAATGGAACTGGAAATATTCAAATACCCACCATTTTCACATGTACAGCAGAATCTTGATTAAGCATTTCTTGATTATCCAATCTTCTGGATTTTCCCAGGTGATGTCACAGTAAAAGAGAGAGAAAAAAGGTACACGTGACACACATACATTTCAGGCTCTTCCTGTACGTTAATACACTTTTGGTTTGACAGCAATACTAAGTTATTGAAGGCAGCTTTTTTCTTTCCTAAGAAGCTCAGCAAAGATTTTACTCTATCTGACAAACTTTGGGGCTAAAAATTTTGTATGGAGAACTTGCAGCTCTCCTATAAGAACTTATATGGTTTAATAAGATTTGAATAAAGAGTTAAAGTGAAGTATATATTTGGAAAAAAATGTTGTATTGCATGAGTACTTTATCAACATCTTCTCTACATGTAAGGACGAAGTTTGTGGGAAAATTATGCATTATTAATCCTGAATCAGTGAAGAAATATACAAACAGAATGTAAGGAGAAACATAATCCACGGAAGTCAAATTTATTCAACTTTCTCATATTAAAATATTTAATTTTGTAAAATGCTGTGACTAAGATTTGACTTGTGTTTGAATCTAGCATAGTGTCTGGCACAAAACAGGTAAGTGATAGTGTTTAACTGAATGATCATTTAAGGGTTTTGGATAAGACATCTTATTATACTAAGTTTCATTTTTGCAGTATAAATCTTAAGGAAGATTATTTATTTTTGCTCTTCAATGACTCTACTTTCACTTTATTCCAGATAAGCAAAATTTTATAATGAAAGCACTACTTAAAAAGGGTAAGTTAGCTGAGAGGAAAAACTGACTTTTTCTTAGACTCTGGTAACAGAAGTTGAACATTAGATGAATGTTCTTTATAATTAAAACGTGTAGCAGATATAAAAAAAATTCTCAAATTCTAAAACCCACCTCCTATTTCATTTAAAGTACATAAAACTGGGAAATATCTTTCCTGAAAAAGTATTTCCCACACCTCTCAGAAGGGCTGCTAGTAAGTTGATGATCTTATAATTGATGGCATCTTAAATGATCTTATAATTGATGATATTTTAAATATCTTAAATATTGATAAACAATATTTAAATAGTAGGATACCTCCATTTTTTCACATGTGAAAAATATTGTCATTGAAATTACCTGGCAAGTCTGTTTCTTCATTTATGGAATCCAAAATATAAACTATGAAATGCTTATGGCTTTTCTTCAATGTTTAATATCTGAAAAGGGTTTCTAGATTTCTCAGAAGGCACTATTTAAATAAAACCATTTTATTAGCTTGAAAAAGAGGAAGGAGAATGTGAAAAAGTCAAAGTGAAGCTTATATTAAAAAAATCACGTATTCTGACACATTTGAAAAACCTAAAAGAAAACAATTCAAGCAGTGAAGAATACATTTTACTATCTGGGCATCTAAAATCTTTTGTTATGTGTAGCCCAGCAGACCCAGTTCCTCTCCACTCTCCATCCTCAACTATGGCTCTTTTTGGAGCTTTCATTCACGTTCAGTAGAAAAGGAAAGGGGGAAAAAAAAAAGCCAGTGCTAGTAGGTAAAAGAGTTAATCATCTTTCTCATGATCTCTTCATTAATTTTATTTAAACAAAATACAAATGTAAACAAAGAGTGATCAGAAATTTGATCTGATAATAAATAAAGGCCAACTTTAGGACTAAGCAAACCTCAATAGCTTACTAGATACTACAAAAATTTCAAGTGACAATATTTCATTCTTCCTAGTCCTCAATGGCAATCTGACCAGAATTTATCCTTATTCACAGATAATCTCACACAAGTGATACTACAGTCCTAATAGAAAAATCACTATCATTACAGAAGTGTACAGACTAAGGTATAAATGTCAGCATTCTGGCAGTATTCTAAGGACGACACTGAAAATGAGGGCAGAGTATTTTTAAACCAATAGGCTTGTAAACCTATACTTGGTATATAAAGTTCTGGCTTACTTTGCCAGCAGTCATCTGTTGCAGATGCTTCAAGAGAAGAGTTGCTGAAAAAAAACAAATCGAGCGCAGAAGACTTGTTCAAAAATAGAAAATATTACCCTTGAACTATGAACTCCAAAGAAAGTTTTGAAGTTTCAAAGTATTTGGAATCTTTAAATGTGGACTGGAAAATGTGGAAACTGGAAAAATAATTACTTTGTGTTCTTTTGCTATGAGTTTAAAGTCTCTACTGTAACAGTGTTCGTTACAAGGAATATGTAGGACAAGGCTAAAGACTGAAGCAAGAGGTAAGAACTTCACTTGAATAGCATAAACTTGAGAACTGACAAGTTTTAGGTATTGTGGTATTTCATTCTGAGATGATTATCTTTACCCCTTGAAGTTATTTATAAATCAATGAGTGAAAATGTCTATATCAAGTTAAAAATCTGACTTGCCTTTATACAGTTTTAAAGTATCTGAATGTAAATTGAATACTTTTAAAGCCCCTCTTGACTGTCTTATAGGAAAGTGAAAAAATATTAAAATTTATTGATATTATTAGCTTAAAAAGCTGTGATTTCTGCTTTAAGTTTGCTACTTTCAGAAACATTTAAACTATACAATAAAGTAATGAAATTTTGAATGATAAACTGTATACTACTTATATAAGAAAAGGTATGTATTACTACAATATGACAGGGTATCAGTAATAGTCCTAAAAATCTTACTGCATATCTCTGGCAACATACATCAGTTGTCCTAAGCGTGGGTTTTTAATAATGACACTTAGGGTGATCAGCACATGGAAAATCGAACTATAAATTCATTATTTATAAAACCTTATAAAATCAGTTTCTTGGGGGGCATTTAAAGAATTCTCCCTAATTAGATTTTCAAGGCAGCAGTAAAAAAATAGCAACAACAAAAAGTACCAACTGGAAAGTGAAACTGTCTCTTGATACAAACATAAAACAAAAATGAAACTGAATAGCAAAAGGTGGGAGAGTAAAAGAAGGTAGAAGAAAACAGATTTCAAAGCTTAGCTATTTAAAAATTGGAAATTTATACCAATTTTCTTAAATAGCAAAACGTGGCTTCTCAGAATATTATAGATACTTATGAAAATACCCAATTTCAGAGCTTAGAGTTTATTCATCTATCCTCCACACCTCCTCTGCCCTACTACCTAACCGTGTTTTTCAAGATAAGAAAACCAAGGCACAGGGAAAATAGATAATTTATACTGATTACCCTCAGAAAACTCTTGAGTTACTCTGTCCTTGAGTTTGTCCTACAACAAAGGCATAGGCAGTAAACAATATCCGGGGATGTAGGGCTTGGACACAGACTGCCAATAAAAACCAAGTAAACCACCTTTAAGAAGTGGTCTGCTGCATGAGCTAACTATAAAAGATAAGGCAATTCAATTATTTAAATCTCAGTTAACCACAACATTCTAGGCTCTTATAGTAATACATATGTTTGAATCGATGGTAATGTATATGTTTGAATCTTAATTTTCATCATACAGTATGTTTTAATCCTTACAGACAGTAATCCAGCTTTTATCAATTTATAAAACATAACTAATATAAAGCCATTCCATGATATCCTGGATAAAGCTTATAGGCACAAAATAAAAATTCATTATCTTTATTATTAGCAATAATAAAAAATTCCTAATCCTAGGTACACAAATCACGTGGCTATCAGCAAAACTGAGTCACACAACAACTAAATGAACAACAAAATTAGATTTTTTCTTCCCCCTGAAGAGATTTCTGAGGGTACATGGCTTTTTCTTAATATCAATGCGTGAAACAAGATGTTCTTAAAATTAGATCCTACAAATTAGAATTTCTGAGACCCAAGACACTGCAAAGTTCTCCATATTCACATCTTTGCAAACTATAAAGAAGTTTTGTGTTACACAGGATCGTTCTATTTTAATTTAATTTGGATTTTTAAATGCCTAAAATTTCAACAAGATACAGAATCAAGTTAAGAATCAGATGAAGTTCAACAAGAGAAACTCACTGTTTATATGAACTGTAGACACTTACCCTGTAAAGTAACCGGACAAGCTACAGCAGCAAAAGAAAATTCTTCCTGTCTGAGGAGTACTAATATAGCACAAGGTGCAGCCGAGGGCGGTCCCAGAAGCCTTGGCTAATATGCTCTATGCAAAATCAGTCTTGTGACGCATTACTACACAGTGCTTTATTATGCTCTGGGTGACAGGCTTGCTAGCTCTGCACTAGTCACCAGTCTACAGAACAGGATCAAATAAAATAATGCGGCAGTTAAGAAAGAGAAGGTAAATTTGTACTATTAGAGCACCGCCAACTTGCTCTGCAAAGAAAAGAGGAACCTCAATAGTTTTAAGACTTGAAAACACCCTCTTCCTCATCGTGTGATTCAATTGTCAGCGCACTTGTAGTATGTGTACTTCTCTGTACGAATATTATATTTTAATACAAAGTGAAAAAGATCAGGTCCTGTTTGCCAGGGCTGGGGGAGGGGAGAGCAGGGAGCTATTGCTCAACAGGTACAGAGTTTCCATTTGGAAGACGGAAAGTGTTCTGGAGATGGACGGCAGCAGTGGTGGTGGTTTCATAACAATGTCAATACACTTAATGCTGCTGAACTGTACACTTAAAAACAGTTAAAAGGGTAAACTCTGTCATGTGTATTTTACAGTTTTAAAACGATTAGCTCGTGTAAGACATGTGAAAAAGAATATTTGCATTAAAGTGTGCTAAGTTGTTAACAATCTTCATTGCAGGGTAGTGGGATTTAAAGTGATTTTTATGTTTTTCTCCATATTTTCCTACACTGTAAATTTCAACAAGACCATGCACAGATCTACTAAAAAATCTGAACAGAATGAAAATTAATTTTTATGGTTAAGAAATTGAAAAAGCTCCTTTCCTGCTGGAAATGAAAGCAAACCGTTGTGAAGATAAATATTTTTAACCTTTAAAGAGAAATCAGTCTTGTTTTTAACCTGAGTCGTAGGATTAAATATGCTAATACCATGTGGCAGGGCCTGATAGATAAGTTATGTTACTGGCTCTGGGAAGCTTTATCATTAGGAACAGGGCTATGCTACACTCATGTAAATAAGTTTGTATACTAGCCTTTTCTCGTCTATACTCAAAGGAACCTGAACCAACATAACATTTCAGTAATCAAACTTTGTGAAGCAGCACTCTGTACTACAAATGATACAAAAAGTTTTAAAAGTTGTTTTTTAAAAAAGGCCACTAACAAATTACCCAAACTTGATATCTACCAAATGTTAAAAATTTGGCATTACTATCTTATTTTAATAAGATGAGAAGATTGACAACATAATATTCCTCTTAGAGGATAATCTTTTATATTCTAGTAATGGAGGCTCAGGACTTCCCTGGTGGCTCAGTGGTAGAGAACCCACCTGTCAATGCAGGAGACACAGGTTTGATCCCTGGGTTGGGAAGATCCCCTGGAGAAGGAAATGGCAACCCACGCCAGTATTCTTGTCTGGGAAATCCCATGGACAGGGGAGCCTGGTGGGCTACAGTCCAAGTGGTTGCAGGAGTCAGACACTTAAGCGGCTCAACAACAACAATGGAGGCCTAAGGGCAGCTAGGTGATCCATTCTGAAAACACCTCTGTTCTATGTATGAATGTGTTGACTAAACTGTCCTCTAATATATTAAAATGCTTAGCACTGACAAGAATTTTAAAGATACCTTTTTAAAAGATCACTCCAAACGCATCATCTCCAAAGTGAAAGTGAAGTCACTCAGTCGTGTCCGACTCTTTGCGACCCCATGGACTGTAGCCCACCAGGCTCCTCCATCCATGGGATTTTCTAGGCAAGTATACTGGAATGGGTTGCCATTTCCTTCTTCATCTCCAAGGAAAACAACAAAAAATGATGGAGTTGGAGTTCCACAACCTTTTAGGAGGGGAATTTAGAAATACTATTAAAAGCTTTAGAAATACACATTCCCTTTGTACAGACCAACTTTATGTCCTAAGGACTTTACCCTAAGGAAATAGGGCAGTGTATGAAGATTTAGTTGTAAGGATGTATATGGCAGAGTTGCTTTATAATACTGGGAAACTGTAAACACCTTAAATGCCCAGTATCTAAATGTTTATTGATACAAGGGAGGTGAATAAATTGTGGCATACACGTAAAAATTATACAGTTCTCAAAGATGATTACTATAAATAGTTACAACCTACTGTATGTTTACTGAGTGCCAGACACTTTTAAGCACTTGACATACCTCATCTCATCTCATCTTATAACCTGAGAAGGTATGGGCTACTATTATCCTCATAGCTGGCAAATGGCAGAAATGGATTCAAACTCAGGTTTCTGTGACTTCAGAATCCATGCCTGTAAATCAATACACAGTACTGCTCTGTGAGATCAATATTTACAGATAAACTGTGATATACATGATCTATTATTGAGTGAAAGGAGTTGTGAGAGTATCGATAGCCAGAGTCCAATTTTGGGGGGGAAATCTTTAAATAAGCACAGGAAAATCTAAAGTAGAACACAAAAGATAGTATCAGTAATGGAAGTAAAGGGCCATTTTTATTTTCTGAGCTTTATAAAATACATGAGTTCCTTGGGGGAAAAATGGCTTATTAAAATGTTATAGTAGTTGACCCAATCATGTCCATAATCAGAAAAGAAAGTTTAAAAAAAAAATCAGAACCAGTCAACATCACATGGATGGATTATTTTGAAGAATATTTCTAAAGCAGAGAATTCAGCCAGTTGACCCTAAAACAAAACAAAATACAGCATGAGAACCAAGATGGCTAGTTTCTTATCAAGAGGGGTATTCTGGTCTCTAAGGGATAGATGGCTTTGGCTCTTTTGGTGTTCTGTCCTGTTACTCTAAGGAGAGTAGAGAAGAGACAAAACATGAGTATTGTTTCCTGACTGTATGTAGAAGACAATGTCTGCCTTTGAATTCCATCCAGTAGGTGAGTATATGCCATGGGGATGGGATTGTATGTCTGGTGAGGTGTCCCTCTATGTCTAAAAAAACAATTTATATACCTTAATTTAAAAATAATTTACTGCTAAAAAGTGCTAATCACCTGAGCCTCCAGCAAGTCAGAATTTTTTTGCAACAGTAACATCAAAGTTCACTGATTACAGACTACCATAACAGATACAGTAACAGTGAAAAAGTTTGAAACACTGCAAGAATTACCAAAATGTGAGACACAAAGTGAGTAAATGCTGTTGGGAAAATGGTGCCAACAGACTTGCTTGATGTAGAATTGCCACAAACCTTGAATTTGTAAAACGAGGTATGCCTGCGTAATTTAATCATTAAAACCCTAACAGAAAGATAATACTTTCCTTTTCATTATAGACTAGGAATCTAAGATCTGGGAGAAGTCACTTATTACTTACATAGATGACCTGGGAGACTTTTTTTTCTTACTACATCAGCACTGTTTCTAGGAAATAATATCAGCATAACACTTACATGAGAGGACTAAAGATGTGTATCAATAAGAACAATGTTTTGAAACTTGCCAGAAAAAAGGAAGAAGAATAGACGCAAAATACTGAATGAAAGAAAATGAATTTTGTTTCAAATAGCTCTAGGATCTTTTTTTTTTTTTTTGAGAGGAGATTTAACAGATCCAGGAAAAAGTCATAAAGTCATAAAGGCAGACTCTTTTAACAGCACACAGTGGACTTTCATCTCTGGACACAATGACTGGGCCTTGTTGCCTGGGAGTTTCTTTATTCACTGTCGTAGAAACAGTAATCACTCATACCACTCCTAATGAAACTCTAAACCTGAAACTGATATACCAAAGAGCAAAGAATCATGCAGGAGTCAAATATTTGGCAGATTTTTCTCCCCTTATAACACTGCAACTGGCTGTCTTTATCACTATAGAAAGGGGTATTCATTTGTACTTCTGAATAACTGGTTACAATGTTTAGATGTTGTCAATTTTCAATTAACTTGAAAAGCTAAAAATGATCACTGCATACTTTGCCATCAAAAGTTTTGAAATAAGAAAAAAACAAAGTCCAGAGAAAATCTATCCATTTAAATCTTAATAACTTATTAATTGATTTTATTTTTATTCTTTGGTCAGGGACTAAAGAGAATAAAGGTATTGCATTAATTAACAGTTGTATATGAAAAAAAACACTTCATAATCCCACATAAAACCTGTGGTATACAGTTATTTCTCAATAATCCAGCCTATGACTTAACTAAAGTTTATCATAATCCAATTATCATTCCTCTATGTAATGTATTTTTAAACTTCACCCTGAACTTGACTGACACCCTAGGAAGTTATTCCAAACCAAGCAATAAAGTCATATAAGGAAGACAATTCATAGATGAGATGTAATCCTCTCTATAAGGACTCTTGCAAAACTTGTTCCTGATAATTGTTGCATGATGTAAACAGCAAGACCATTTTTTTAAACATGCAAAACACCTGTCTAGGTATCTGACTTCTATCAAAACTTCTCTGAAAAAAACGAGTCAACTAACTTCAACAGGGTAACTGAAATAAATGATATAAATGTTTATATGAATATGGCTTAAAATATTTAATGAGCAAAAACAGAGCTGAAAATAACTGCTACATGCTGGGAAAATGAACAGTAAATAAAGATTTTCCTATAAGTTTTATTCTTGTTTAAAGTAATTTCAAAAACATATCCTATTTGGTGACTGTTAGCACAGCTTATTGCTGCATTTATGAATTCACACACATATACACCAACTGCAGAAAACCCATGGGTCTGGTCTCAATGCATTTCTTAAAAACTCTATGCAACAATCTAGGATTGAGGAACTTAATTTTCAGAAACTCAAATGAAGTTTTTGAACATAGTCTATATCTTTTTATTTTTTCACTTAAAAAGTAATAAATTCTGTAAACTCCTTTAGAGGAAATGACATTATGTTGTAATAAGTAGGTCAAGTTCAAGAAAACTGTGTGTAAGACAATACCATAATGAAGGAAGTCATTCTTCCTTCCTCTCCTCTCAAACGTGCTATTAATAGTAGTAAACATTCAAGATGCTCAGCACTGAAATTGATGTTCCCGTTTTATTATGTCTAAATTTCTGCGCCTGAAATGTAACAGCAAGAAAAACTTTTGTTTTAATTTTGGACTCTTTCCACATCACACAGTTGGTATTCTATATGTTGAAAGGAAACAGTATTGCTTGGGATTACTAGTTTGGTGTGGGTTCTATTAAAAATGGTAAGAAACAGTTATGCTACTAATGGCTTTTATTATTGGTGTATTATATCCAGCACACCTAAAAGGAGAGTACAAAGAATGAACTTACTATCCCTTCTTTCAGCTATGCTAAACAAACTCAAAAAATAATAAGGTAAGAAAACAATGAAGAAAATTACTGAAAGAGATTCAAGTTTATAAACTAATAACTTATAACAAAGAATTATTTAAAATTAAGTGGATGATATCAGTGGTTGATAACTTTAGTTTTTAAAAGTTTATAAGCAGAAGAAAATGGCAACCCACTCCAGTATTCTTGCCTGGAAAATCCCATGGACGGTGGAACCTGGTAGGCTACAGTCCATGGGGTTGCAAAGAGTTGGACATGACTGAGCAACTTCTCTTCAAGTAGAAGAAAACATAAACTAGAACTCCCTGAAAACTTCTTTGAATAGTAATAACCCAGGAAACCAAGTAACTTAGAAAAGTTTTGATAACGTATGTGTGCTCAGTCACTCAGTCATGCCTGACTTTTGCATGCCATGGACTGTAGTGCCACAGGCTCCTCTGTCCATGGAATTTTCCAGGCAAGAATACTGGAGTGCGTTGCTTTTTCCTTCTCCAGGGGATCTTCCCAGCCCAGGGATCAAACCTGCATCTCCTGCGTTGGCAGGCAGATTCTTAACCCCTGCACCACCTGGGAAGCCTCTTGATAGCATATATTACATTCAGTATGAAATGTGTGACACAGAAACCAAGCTTGTGGTTGTCAAAAGGGAAAGGGGTGGGAGAAGGGATAAATCAGAAGTTTGAGATTAGCAGAAAAGCTAATTTTATACTACATATAAAATAAACAAGGTCCTACTGTATAGTACAGGGAACTACATTCAGTATCTTGTAATTAACTATAATAGAAAAGAATCTGAAAAAGAATATCTATAAAAATACATCTGAATCACCTTGCTGTACACCAGAAACTAACACAGCTATACTTTAACTAACCAAATCAAACCAAAACAAAACCAACAGTGGAACAGTTGCTTATTAGAACTTATAAAAATAAGTTTGGTAGAAAGTGGCCTTTAAAAAGCTTTGTGGTCAGTTTTGTATTTGTGAGCTCTTTCAAACTTTAACAGATAGCTCCATGCCAGATAAACTATAACACATGAAATGACAATCCAATTTCTTTTCTGAACTAACTAGTATAAAACTCTAAGACAAAAGTCTCTCAGAAAGAGACAAAAAGAGAAAACATACCTAATTTCACTTTGAATAAACATATAAAAGTTTAAATAATAAACCAGTAACAAACTAAATTTAATATAATAACCATTTAATGTGACTGAATCAAATATATTCCAAAAATCAATTAATAGTTATCAAAGAGAAATGACAGGGTCACAAATGACTATATTTTCTTCTTCATATTCTTGGTATTTTCTAAATTTTCTGTAATGAATAATATACTTAGAAGAAAATAAAGATTATTTTTTAAAACTTATATGTTCCAAAATAAAAGAAAGTTAAAGTGTATATAATGTTACTATATACCTCTTAGAAGCAATGGGCAGTATATGTTAAGTCATATTTATGAAGTGAAATGAAAATTATCTACTGGGACAAAATCATAATATTTTACTATTTTTTCTTCAGTAGCCTTCCTCATTCCATGAGTGGGAGGATAAATTAGTGAGTAAGCTATACAAACTAAACAACGTGCTATATTTTCCTACCCTGGCTATAAAATGAAGTCGTAATGTATAAATGAGGACTTATGTGCAAATTAAGGTCAGCAAAACATTCTATAAAGAATTAGCACAAAGGTATGAAAAGCAGGGTTATATTTAGCAACTCAAAAATGGAAGTAAAATTAAAAGAAAAAAACTTGAAAAATGTATTTCTAACATACTCTCGTGGCCAAAAGCATTTTACAAAAATTCTTGCAAATTAAGACAAAGAACTGATGATTCAGCAAAGAAGAAAATAAATGGTCAAGTATTTTAAAAGTTTAATTGCAAAAGTAATAGAAACATTGTTTTTAAAAAGCTATCATTTGGCAAAGATGAGGAAAAAAAAGATACCTACTTCCAGGAAAACATGGAGCTAGGTACTTGGATATACTGTTGGTGAAAATATAACTTGGTACAACCTTTCCAGAGGGTAACCTGGCAGCATACTCAAAAGGCTTTGCTCCAGCAATTCCATTTAAACAGTCACGGACAGGCATAGATGCTACAAGAATGTTCACTGATCCATTATTTATCATAACAGAAAACGAAAAACAAGCTAAACGCTCAACAATGAAGAACTTGCTAAATAATTGATGATATTCATATATAATACTGAAGTAACATAATATTAAAATAAGGGTGTTTGTTATTAAGAAATAAATTAACAAGTGAATCATCTTTTTAAAAACAATGTTATCAACTATGACCCCATGGGAAAAATGATACTTAACAGTTATATGCATGGAAAGAGAAAGGAGTACATTTACTAAAATATGGGTTTTTTTTGGTTGGTGAAAATTGCAGATTACTTTTTTTCCCCCCTCATCTAGATATACTAATTTTATATCAGCATAAAGTATCTCAGAAATAAAAAGAGGAAGAATCAATGGGAGATTAAGTATAAAATAGGCAAATAATTTAAAAATGGAGAAATTCCTTATAAAAAGCTTAATTGTAATTCAGGCATTCATGAGTCAATCATCAAAACTCCCCTAAAGCTGAATCAAATGACTGGAAATCCACACATGGTATAGACCCCATGAGTTAATTAAATCTATAATGATCAAGACCTGTGCTTGCTGTAAGTATACTAGAGGGGACTCAAAAGTGAGTCAAACGCATGTAGCTTTATCCTTTATAGTAACTCATACTTCTTGTACAATTATAGTGAAATTAACCGAAAATGACGTGATGGTATGTGCCAATCCTCCACGTGTGCTTCCCAGGCCAGCTGAACCATCTACAAAGATGACAGCAGGAATGCAGATTAAAAAACGTTGCTCAAAATTTGGCATAATGCTGTACATCTCTCATTCTTTTTAATATTTTTAACTCTGAGAAAGATGTATGATATAATAAAACCATTCAGTTTTTAATCTCCAAATCTGAGGTCTCAAATAAAATACTGTTATCAAATAAAATTAGAGATAATTTTTAAATGCACTACTTAGTATGAACATACTACATTACATGAAAACATCATGTCTAAAATCAAGATGGGAAAAGAATAGCTTTATTTATAGAAGGAAGAAGATAGAAGAATTAACATTTACTGAATAACTAGCATGTGGCAAAAATAGTTTGGCACTATCTGGACATACAAGATCATAAGACAGTGCCAAACTAAGCCAAATGCAACTCAGTCTCTAATTAATTCCTAGTTCTAATGCTGGTGTAGTCCCTTTTTATCTTAGAGAACTTTGGTGGGTTTCTTCTTTGTAACATTTCACTATGCTATAAAGCTAGGCTAGGTTCTCAAGTTTTTCCTATCTCCCTATATTAAAATTGATCACGTGTCTCATTCCCTCTGAACGCTAAAAGTGTGACTGAAGAAATTGAGATGAACTGACAAACTGTTCATGGGGGAAGACTGTATAATAACACAACTATTATTATTTTTGTTGATGGTGTTACTTTGAACCCAGACTCCAAGTAGGACATCTGAGGTAAGGTAAATGAGAAGGCTGTACCATGACAAGTCTTCAAAGGAAATACAACAGAGGCAGGAAGTATCTTGCAGGAACCCACATCATGTTAAACCTGTGATCATCTACTTCCACCTAATTACAAGCAGGAACTTGCCAAACACATTGAGCAACTCTCCTCAACTGCTAAACAACTCTAACCTATTAGCACCTTGAAAACGAAGAACACATATTGGAAAAAAGGAGACAAATGGTATTTACATCTGTAATAGCAAAATACTGTCTTACTTGGCTTAAATTTCAAAGCTTAATAGTTTTTAGGAGAGGAAAAATAATTTTCTCTCTACCCTTCTAGGTTCCTGCGAGATCCCCCGTACCAGAAAGAAAGATTAACAGAAAAAATTAATTTCGTAGCTACAAGAGCCTCCACAAAGATATGAGCCCCAAAGACAGCCAGGCAATTGATCAAGGCTTATATATTATACAATGCTGAGCTGAGAAAAAGGCAGGGGTCTGGGGCTTCAAAGAGGAGGAAGGCAATTCCCAGGAAGAGGGGAAGATCAAACGTTAGGTAAGCAGACATTTGTCCCTCTATGTAGGGAAATGTCCCAGATGAAAACTGTGATCTTTAGCTCTCTCATGGTGGAGGACCCCTTTCTCAATTTTTACGCAGGTAAGGAGTAGGTAAAAAGCTTTTCTTGAGTCGGCTGCGTCTTGACTGCCTTCAACACCAAATATTTCACACACCAAAACGGCACGTTGTGGGGGTGGTACCTTCTGTTTCACTTCAGGTTAAAGCAACAAAGAGTAAACATAAAAGTGCATTAACAAGAAAGGTAATTTAGAAATGAAGCACTGTGCCATGAGAGGGGAAGTCTGCCACCTGCTGGCAGAAAAGCAGAATTGCATGAGTCCCTGATCGCTGTTATTTTTAAGGGGGGACCATCTAGACAGCATATTAAAAAGCAGAGACATTACTTTGCCAACAAAGGTCTGTCTAGTCAAGGCTATGGTTTTTCCAGTAGTCATGTATGGATGTGAGAGTTGGACTATAAAGAAAGCCGAGCGCCAAAGAATTAATGCTTTTGAACTGTGGTATTGGAGAAGACCCTTGAGAGTCCCTTGGACTGCAAGGAGATCCAACCAGTTCATCCTGAAGGAGATCAGTCCTGAGTGTTCACTGGAAGGACTGATGTTGAAGCTGAAACACCAATACTTTGGCCACCTGATGTGAAGAACTGACTTATTTGAAAAGACCCTGATGCTGGGAAAGATTGAAGGCGGGAGGAGAAGGGGACAACAGAGGATGAGATGGTGGGACAACATCACCGACGCAATGGACATGAGTTTGGGTAAACTCCAGGAGCTGGTGATGGACAGGGAGACCTGGTGTACTGCAGTCCACGTGAGCAACTGCACTATTTTTCAGGTAAGGTTCATGACATTAGATTTCAAATAAGTTATTATGTGAAGACATAAATTACAACCTATAAAAGGAGAATAAAGATTGAAGTAGGATTTCAGATTCTCCGTATGCTTAATTCAATAATTATTTTAAAAACAAGTAAAAGAGGAATACATGGAAATGATTTAAATAAATTATAGGGAACATTTAAACTGCTATGAAAATTTAGGATAATCCAAAGCACTTTGCAAAATTATTAAATCTGTGGGGAAGGGAAAACAATTTTCCCTCTACCCTTCTAGGTTACTGGCTGAGACTCCACTGTAATGAAAGACAGATTAGCAGGAGAAAAACAAGTTTAGTAACATATACAGTATACTTCCTGTATACATCAGAGATACCCAAGAAAACTGAGTTAACTTCCAAAATGACCCAAGCCATCAGTGGCTCAGATGGTAAAGACTCCACCTGCAATGCAGGAGATCTGGGTTTGATCCCTGGCTTGGGAAGATCCCCTGGAGGAGGGCATGGCACCCACTCCAGTATTCTTGCCTGGTGAATCCCCATGGACAGAGGAGCCTGGGGGCTTACAGTCCATGGGGTCACAAACAGTCGGACACGACTGAGTAGCTAAGCACAGCACATCACCTACATACCATCTTTAGCTAAAGACAAAAGATGCGGGGGAAGGAAAAGCCAGGTTTTCAGGCAAAGCTCAATAAACAAGGTATGGTTATGTGGAGTTGAGATTTTTAAGAGTTTTTATGTGTTTATGTGCTCAGTTGTGTCCATCTCTTTTCAACTTCACGGACTGCAGCCTGCCAGGCTCCTTTGTCCACGGAATTTTCAGGCAAGAATACAGGAGTGGGTTGCCATTTCCTCCTCCCGGGATCTTCCAGGGAACGAACCCGCATCTCTTGCCTCTCCTACATCAACAGGTGGATTTTTTTTTAAATTACTGAGCCACCTGGGAAGCCCAAGAGTTTCAACAGACTCAGTCATTGCCCTCTTCCTGGTACAGAAAGGGAGACAACCCTATAAATGGAAATTTTCCTTAGAAGTGTAAATTGCTCTTATCAAAGGGTAACTTCTGCTTATTTCTCAGAGTTTCTCTCGCGTCAGCTGTTTTTTTTCCTTTAAAAAAAAAAAAACAAAAAAAAACAAACAGAGAAACAGCCTAAAATAACCCAGATACCACAGAGGTGTATTTTGGGGTTACAAACTCTGCTCCCTTTCAGATCCTATATATTTCACTTCTGCAACGTGTCAACTTTCAGCCCTCCTCTTTCTGCTGCTCCCATGGCCGTCTAGAGAGCACAGTCATTCTCTTTACTCCAGGCTTATTTTAATTCCTGCTCCTCCTGGGTGGCAGATTTGCCACCCCAAGGTGTACCTTTTTTGCATAAGGATTATTTTGAGCTGATTATTTCAGAGAAACAGCAGACACAGAGAAGCTTAGAAAACAGAGTAGACATTACCCTTGTAGGTCAGTTGGTAAAGAATCTGCCCGCAATGCAGGAGGCCTGGGTTCAATTCCTGAGTCGGGAAGATTCCCTGGAGAAGGAAATGGCAACCCAACCCAGCATTCTTGCCTAGAGATACCAAGGAACAGAGGAGCCTGGCAGGCTACAGTCCAAGGGGTTGCAAGAGTCGGACACAACTTAGCAACTAAACCACCAAGGGAAATTTGTATTTTTTAATAAAAGAAATCTCCGTCTGCATCGCCCTTTGTATGAGGAAGAGAAGATGATTAAAGCACAAGAAATCTATCAATGGAGAATGCACTTCAATCTGAGTATCAACCTGGGTCAGGTTTATCAACTTCGCTTCCTCCACACCTCTTGTACACTCTTCTTTTTGCCTTTAGCTTCAGATGGTATAATTCTAAGCCATCCAGGAGTTACTCACTTTCCCTTGGTATTGTACATGTTAGTGAGCTTGTTAGTTTCTCTCTTGTTAGTTTGTCTTGCTATGGGGTCCCCAGTGGAGAATTTAGAAAGGTGGAGGGAAAATTATTTCTCTCTTCTCCTACACTCTTCTCCTTCTGATCTAGCAATGCTAATTTAGTATATCTCAGCTACACTGAGATATGAATAGATTAATATGAATAGATTATTCATATTAAAACACATTCCAGATGTTATTTATTAAAAAATTAAAAAAAAAAAAAACAAGCTCAAGGGATCTTTAGCAAATTATTTACAAATACCTGATAATGGAGATGTTTCTACAATGTGGTCCAACACACACCTTTTAAAATGTTATTGCTATTCATTAACCAGTTTTAAAAAAATAAATAAAATAAATGCTCATGTTACTTCAAACATTATGAAACATTAAAGGATGATAAAGTTGAAGGTTTCCTCCATAGTCTCACCCTCCCAAGTTCGACTGTCACCAGCAACAACCATCAACAGCTTCTGGTATAGTTTCTCAAGAAGTTCCAATAACAAGCACATACATGTATATCTTTTCTGGAACTACAACTGTCCTACACCTTGCTTTTTTCCCCTAATTACTATCTTTTGAGCTTTTTAAAACGTTAACTCATACAGATTTACTTTTTTCTTTTTCAAAGCTGCACAATATTTTATTATATATGTGTACCATAATTTAACCATGCACTATTACTTACTTAACCAATGTATACCACCTCCTGAGTAAATGAAAGTGCTTGCTCATTTTCCTATGTTCTCATCACTCTGCTTTCTCTTCTTCATACAGTAAATTCTGGCAGCCTCAATTTTCACTCTTTGTGAGCAATTAACCTGGAAGTTTTGTGACTTGTAAAATTTGTAATTATGCTGGTGGCAGGAATTTGAACTGTTTACTTCAATGGTTCTCAAATTTTTGTAAGCCTCAGAATCATGTGAAGAGGGGGGGACTTGTTAAATGAAGACAGTAAAAGGATTTAAGGATATGATACCTTTTAGCCAGAAAACAAAATTATTGGATAAATTAAAAATATTAGTATATAAGACCTTATGGAAAACCTGATCAAAGTTTTTGGTCAACCTAATATCTGGTCCAAGGATGGCTTCATCTGTCATGTAAATGAGTTCACAACAAAAAGAATAAGCAAAAACACCCAGTTTGTAAAGCTAAAACTTTTTTCAGGGACTATTCCAGCTAACATGAAAATAGCTCACTAGATAAGATATCAAACTTGTCACTGCAGTTGAAAATGTGGTTAACTTGCTACATGAGGATAACACTCAGGAAACATGACAAATGTGCTTTGAGAAGACAAAAATCATATGCCTGGCACAAACATTTCCATACTTGCAAATCTGGAGATTCAAGATGACCTTGGATATTTTCTCTGACAAAGTTAAGAGTTTAATGTATTTTCCTTATTTGAAGATATATTTTACTCAAACTGGACACATCATGATTTCTACCCCTCAAATATCACCATGTCTATCAAACATTACCCAATGTCGCCTCCTATTCCTTTGAACGCCACAAAGCTTTCTGTTGATCTCTCTCTCATAACATTTATATTCTTTCATTCTAGAAATACTGTTAGGACTTTAGCTTTTAAGCTAGTAGTGACACCTATTTCGGAGAAGGCAATGGCAACCCACTCCACTACTCTTGCCTGGAAAATCCCATGGACGGAGGAGCCTGGTAGGCTGCAGTCCATGGGGTCACTGAGGGTCAGACACGACTGAGCGACTTCACTTTCACTTTTCACTTTCATGCATTGGAAAAGGAAATGGCAACCCACTCCAGTGTTCTTGCCTGGAGAATCCCAGGGACGGGGAGCCTGGTGGGCTGTCATCTATGGAGTCGGACATGACTTAAGCGACTTAGCAGTGACACCTATTTAGCTGGTTAGCTTCTAAATCTCAGCATGTTATGAAGGCAGTGGCCATATCTCAGGAACTATTAATACTAAGATCTAGCCACTTTAGGTGTGGATGAATAAATCTTTACTCTTTGGGTAGACAGAAGATCAAAGCTATTCAGAATTTATATCCTCTATTGCTATTATTACCAAGTACTTGGAATGCTCTATTTTTCTATCAGCTGACTGACCACCTGTAATATTATATGTACTTTCATTTGATCAAATATTGAATACTTACTGAATGGTCAGTGATATGAAAAAAGAACAGGTACTACAGGGTAGCCTGGTAGACTGCTGATTACCTTCATACATGCCCTCTCCTTTCTTACTAACAGAATCTCCATTTTGTCAGAGGGTGGTTAAGTTGCTCAAACAGACAAAATTCCTCAGCTTTACTTACAGTTATGGTGACCATATGACACTATTCCCTCCAAGCACATGTAAGGAAAAAGTTTTGCTTATGGAGTAAGTATTCTCCTCCTTGCTCCCTCACTTCTGCTGTCTGGAAGATGGAAATGTTGGCCAGGACTACTACAGCTTGTGATCGTGAGAAAAGCCAAGGACATTTCAAAGGCCTCTTCATACCTTATACCCCTTAGTTAACACCAGTAACTGCTATCTTTTGGATTTCTTGTTACACTAGAAAAATAAAATCTGTATTGTTTAATAAAGCCATTGATTTGGGGTCTCTGTTTCTCTTAGTCAAGTGCAACTAATAAAAAAGGATGACAAAAAAACCAGGCACCAATCCAGACATACCAGAACATACATTATAGTAAACAATATAAGAGAGTGCATAAATTGCTAAATTATGAGAAATCATCAGGAAATGCCACAGGAATTCAGGGAACACGCTTCACAGAACAAATCAAGAATTTAAAACATGTGCTAAGAAGTCATAAATTTCTGTACTGATAAAAATTAAAGTTGAGTTATCAAAATATTTTAAAAGCCTATGTGATAGTGTTAACCCCCTGAAGCAGTTGTTTAAATCTTGGTTTTTCCCTGCCCTTTTTCTAAATATATCTAAATTATATATATATTCTATATATATACATTCTAAATATATATACATATTCTAAATATATATATATATTCTAAATATATCTAAATTTAGATTCAATAGTGGGCTTTCCACTTACAGACTAGCACTCAGAAAACATCTGATATTATCTTAAGATAGAAGAAAGGAAGATTTTGTTAGAAGTTTATCTCTAGGAAGGAAACACACTAAGGTTTCAAAAACAGCACCAGCTATTTAAGGAATAATTGCTGATGTTCACGAGGAAGCCATAAATACTTGAGACGTGTTTAAATTAGAAATGACAGTTTAAACTGGTTGGGGAGCTTCAAGTGGCAGTTCCATCTCCCTTATTCCTGCTGTCCAAATAATTTCCACCTTCTCTGTTGCTCTTTAGGGAATAGTGTTAAGACTATACATTTATTCTGGTTTTGTGTTCCCATTTTATTTCATTTGTTAGATACGCCTACTTCGGGAGAATCTCCCCACTCCAGATTTATATAGATATAAGTAACATACATCATTATAAATTTAAGGTATACAGCATAATGGTTTGACATATGTACATTGTGAAATGAATACCGTAATCAGTTTACTCAGCATACATCTTATACAGTAAGAAAGCAAAAGAAAAAAAAGTTTCTCTTTGTGATAAAAACTTTTAGGATTTAATCTCTAACCTTCCTATATATCCTACAGCAGTGTTAGCCACAGTCATAGTGTTAGCTAGGGTTGTACATTACAACTCTAGTGCTTATTTATCTTATAACTGTAAGTTTGTACCTTTGACTGCCCCCTTCCAATTACTTTGGGAGAATTCAATAAAGGATATGAGAAAACCTGAATGACATTAAACCATCTCATTTCCTTTTTTGGAATTAGTTTCCTATTGGAGAAAAATAAGTGTTAATCTGTTGGTAAAAAGTATAACTAGAATATACTCTGCTAATGAAGAAAAAAGGAAAAGAGTTGATATATAAAAATTGGAAAGAGGTGCCATTTAGTAGGAGAAATTAAGTCAACTGGACAGAAACAAAGAATGAAGTAAGTAGACGCAGTTGGTGTAAGGCTGAAAATAAGACATAATGTAAATTAAAATATGCTGGAATAAACACCTCTAAACCAGTGTACCACCAGTGAGTGGTACAGTCAGCCGTCCATACCTGTATGTTCCACATCAGTGATACCATCAACCAAGGACTGAAAATACATGGGAAAAAAAGTCCAGACAGTTTCAAAAAGCAAAACTTGAATTTGCTTCTCCCTGGCAACAATTTACACACCACTTACATTGTATTTACAACTGTTTACATAATATTTACACTGTATTAGATATTAGAAGTATACCTTTTTTATACTATGTTTGAGGCAAGTTAATAAAATTCTTTCAGAGCGCACTTAACTCTGAGCAATGAAACTGAATCTGGCTAAGGGATTATACAGATACATATATAAGTTTTTTTTTTGACTTGGGCTAAGGCAGTGGCACCCCACTCCAGTACTCTTGCCTGGAAAATCCCATGGATGGAGGAGCCTGGTAGGCTACAGTCCATGGGGTCGTGAAGAGTCGGACATGACTGAGCAACTTCCCTTTCACTTTTCACTTTCATGCATTGGAGAAGGAAATGGCAACCCACTCCAGTGTTCTTGCCTGGAGAATCCCAGGGACGGGGGAGCCTGGTGGGCTGCCGTCTATGGGGTCGCATAGAGTCAAACACGACTGAAGCGACTTAGCAGTAGCAGCAGCAGAGACTATTCAAAATATATGGGAGATAGTGCATAGGTTATAATTAAAACTATTTACCATTTTATAAAAGGGCCTTGAGCATCCTTGGAGTTTGGTATTCAAGGGAGTGGGAACCAGCCGCCCAAGGATAGTGAGTGACTACTGCACATTCTTAAAGAGAGAGGACTGTTCCTTATTTCTTTAAAAGGTTACCTGTCCACCTGTGTTCTCTATCCCCAGCCTTCCTATCTTCTCTAGTACTCAGCTTGATTGATTATTCCCTTTCCTCCTCTCATTTCATTAAGCATTCTCACTGTCCTGCCTGCCAAAATGGTCACGTTGCCAACCGCTCAAAACCTAAGCAAAAAACAACATACGCTGAAGGCATGAGTATTTTTGCATTTAATAGTCACTTTCTGGTCTTCTTCACTTTGTTGTTCTTTTAGTGGCTGTCTAACGCACATAGCTTTGAGTTCAACATGTGACCTGTGCAGACTGACACTGCTGACTCTGACCCTTCTTTTTGGTAATGCGTTCTCTTTTCCCACATCTGAGATCTCTGTTTTCTTCACTGAACACCCGTTATTTGTCAGTATTCTCAAGGTTTCTCTTTTCATCCTGCTGCAAAGTTTTGGATGAGAAATCATAACCATTTTCACTATTACTGCCAAGAAGTTAGACATTTCAGAAAGTACTGGTGCTAATCCCAATCTAGCTTCTCAATTCCAGCACTACACTTTCAGTTGCTGTTGCTAATAATAGCAACAGGTAAAGTATATACTGTATATTACTATGGGCCACTATATGGCAATAATTGCTTTTCAAAGCTCTTTACTTAATGTAACAAATTTATGGACATTTCTACTTGGCTAAACAGGACAAAGTGAATTTGCTCCACTTTGTCCCTGTCTGCTCTCTCTCTCCCCCTTTTGATCTTGGCTAATAATGTAGCCGTTATTACCATTTAGTTTGCAATCCCCACAATGTGATTAATCTCTTTAATGATCCTAAATAATGATAAGCTCCCAAATGATAGCAATTATGCCCACTGTGTTATTTCATGTAACTTCATAACTACCCCATGAAGTAGGCAGTATTATGATCTTCCAATTAATAGGTTAGCAGGGTCAGAGAAGTTAAAAAGCCGGCTCAAGATCACATAGCTTGATAAATGAGAAAGCCTAGATTCCGCGCTAGGTTTGTATGAGTCCAGAGTTTGTACTGCCAAGTCCTGTTGATTTTATCTCTGAAATGTTCATCCTCTGAGCTCTCATTTTCTAGTCTAGGCTCTAATCATCTTTCACAAGGAATACTGCCAACATCCTCCTAAATTATTTCCTTTTTTCCAGGCACTCCCCTTTCACCTTCTCCTAAGTGATCTTTATGAAATAAATTTTTGAACATGCAATTATCCTGTCCAACTACCTTTCATGGCTCCCCACTGCCTAAAAAATAAAGGGCAAACTGTTTGGAATGGCTTTACAACATTCCTTTACAATTTTGTCTCCTTGTCCACATTCCCTATCTCTTCCTTCCAAACACACATCTGTATATTATGCTGCAGCCACAATACTACTTGTCCTTATGCCTGAATTAATATTACACATTATGTATATTTAAAGATTATGGCTTCATTGTGGATTTTGTGAAAGCACTGACTTTTTTTTACCTCTACTTGGTTTAGAAGAGAAGTGATAGACCACTGCACAATCCAAGTACATACAAGAAGGTATGGCAATGTGGGGTTTTTTCCCCCACACATATATTATACATTTTTGGTTTGGAACAAAAGGAAGCCACCAATGTTTTCTATGCAGGATAGCAACATAAACAAAATGAAAATTTTGAGATTAACAATATTTGCTCTTATGAGTACAGAAATGGAGAAAAGACTGCAATAATAATCTAAGACTAATTTAATCCTAGCAATAAGCAAAACTATTGGCATAAGAAACATGTGGGGAATTAACATTTTTTAAACTTTTATTTATGAAAGAATATTTTTGTATTCAGCCCAGGGCCAAGAGCAAAGATTGGGACAAATAGTTTCTGTGCTCAATTAGAACATAAAGTTGAAGCTACGTAGTCTCAGACATGAACCTAAAATTACATTATTTAGTACAGTGGTAAACTGTCCTCTGATCTGTCAATACTAGATCCTAGAAGTTCATGTGTGTAGTATATTATTGGGAGTATACACAGGACTATTCACTCCAGTAAGTACCAAAGAATGCAACTCACTGAGAAAAATTGTCTTGATGAGTGGGCTCTAACTAAAACACAAAACATCCCCAACTTTGGAGCAAATATTGCCTATAATGCACCTCAAATGGAATTCTTCAAATACTATCTTACAATAAAATTGGAAATAAATTTCTAAAACGTTATGTAAGAGGTTTGGTGGGGGGAAAAAATGAACACAAAGATACTTCCCAGCAGTTTGAGACAGGAAGGAGTAACATTTCAAATACAAAATAAACTATTCTGAGCTCCAACTGGGTTAACTGTCATTTCTTTAACCACGGACAAGTTACATCTTGTCATAACCGAGCTCATCCTGGCCATGATGCAAAAACCACCGTCAGAATTGGATTGTTGCAACGGTTTGACCCGGGATGCCAGGAGGAGGGCGAAACATCCCCAGGAAGTTCCATTTCTTGAAAAAGCGGGTGTTGCTGCGGGAGGTAGTTTTTTCCCGAATTACCTATTTGCTGCCTTTTTGTTTCAAATAGACATAACTAAGCCCACGGGAAGCCGAGCGCTGCCGTCAAGGGTCCAGACCAGGTCATCGGGCCCGCGGGGTTGTCCCAGGCGGGACGAACGGGTCCCCAGTGGGCCCCCAGCATTCCAGCAGAGGTCGGCGCGGGAAGGCGAGGCCGGACGGACCACCCCGACCCCTCACGCGCCCCGGCACGACAAGCCCCCACACTCACCATTTCGATGATCTTGGTCTTCCGGCCTGTCTTTCTCTTCAAGGTGAATATGTACTGGGCCAGCACCACCCCCGCCACCAGGGCGCACACGCTGGCGCTCGCTACCGCGCCCACCCTCGCCACCGCCGCTCGATCCATGGACCTGGCCTCTTTTGCCTCGCGGTTGGAGAAGAGGTCGCTGGGTGGCCACCGGCCTCAGAAACGCCGGCCGGTGGACGAGCCTGGACGCCCCGCCCCTCCTGCACGAGCCCCGCCCCCAGGGAGGCCCAACCCACGAGGGCCCAGGGGCGGGAAGCTGGAGGGAGCAGGAGGAACTCGCCTGCACCGGAAGCCAAGGTGGGGAAGAGGGTCTTCTCAGAACCCGGGTCCGAGGAACTGCTCAAGGACAGAAAAGGGGAACTGATCGAAATCTCTCCCTCTGCTAATGAGGACCAGGCAGTGGTTCATTCCAGCCCCGCCACAAGAAATCTGATGCCAACCACACTCAAAAATAATTCTCGGCCTTCCACCCTCCTCTCATACTCAGGACTACAACCCCCAGAAGGCATCTGGGGCGTTGCTATCTGACTTGCGCAGTAGCTTGGCTGTAAAGTGCTACAAGCTGCAGGGTGCAGCAAAGGTAACAAGGGAGTAAGTAAAAAGCAATCTGCAGAATATGAGAAAATACTTGCAAACTGTTTAATTGACAAGGGGTTAATATCCAGTTTATGTTAAAAATGTCAACAACAACAAAACCCATTAAAAAATAGGCAAAAGACTTGAATAGACAATTTTTGGTAAAGAAGCTTATGAAGCTTATCAATATCATTAATCATCAGGAAAATGAAAATCAAAACCACAATGAGATATCACTTCACCCAAGTTAGGACAATCACTGTCAAAAAGACCAGAAAATTAAAAATGTTGGTGAGGATGTGAAGAATTGGAACCCTTGTGCACTGTTGGTGGAAATGTAAATTTGTGCAGCCACTGTGGGAAAAGTGTGGAAGTTCCTCAAGAAATTAAAAATAGAATTACCATATGATCCAGCAATCCTATGTCAGGGTATATATCCAAAAGAATCGGAAGTAGACTCTCACAGAAATTTTAGCCCTCCCGTGTTCATTGCAGCACTATTCACAATAGCCAAGATGTGGAAGCAACCGAAATGCCCATCAAAAGATGAACTGATAAGAAAATGTGGGATACATCAAATGTAATACTATTCAGGTCAGTAGGTGCCCAATATGCTACTGGAGATCAGTGGCGAAATAACTCCAGAAAGAATGAAGGGATGGAGCCAAAGCAAAAACAATACCCAGTTGTGGATGTGACTGGTGATAGAAGCAAGGTCCAATGCTCTAAAGAGCAATATTGCATAGGAACCTGGAATGTTAGGTCCATGAATCAAGGCAAATTGGAAGTGGTCAAACAGGAGATGGCAAGAATGAACGTTGACATTCTAGGAATCAGCGGACTAAAATGGTCTGGAATGGGTGAATTTAACTCAGATGACCATTGTATCTACTACTGTGGGCAGGAATCCCTTAGAAGAAATGGAGTAGCCATCACAGTCGACAAAAGAGTCCGAAATGCAGTACTTGGATGCGATCTCAAAAACGACAGAATGATCTCTGTTCATTTCCAAGGCAAACCATTCAATATCACAGTAATCCAAGTCTGTGCCCCAACCAGTAACGCTTCAGTAACGCTGAAGAAGCTGAAGTTAAACAGTTCTATGAAGACCTACAAGACCTTTTAGAACTAACACCCCAAAAACATGTCCTTTTCATTATAGGGGAATGGAATGCAAAAGTAGGAAGTCAAGAAACACCTGGATTAACAGGCAAATTTGGCCTTGGAATACAGAATGAAGCAGGGCAAAGGCTAATAGAGTTTTGCCAAGAGAACGCATTGGTCATAGCAAACAGCCTCTTCCGACAACACAAGAGAAGACTCTATACATGGACATCACCAGATGGTCAACACCGAAATCAGACTGATTCTATTCTTTGCAGCCAAAGATGGAGAAGCTCTATTCAGTCAGCAAAAATAAGACAGGTAGCTGACTGTGGCTCAGATCATGAGATCCTTATTGCCAAATTCAGACTTAGACTGAAGAAAGTAGGGAAAGCCACTAGACCATTCAGGTATGACCTAAATCAAATCCCTTATGATTATACAGTGGAAGTGAGAAATATATTTAAGGAAACAGATCTGATAGATAGACTGCCTGATGAACTATGGACTGAGATTCGTGACATTGTACAGGAGACAGGGATCAAGACCATCCCCATGGAAAAGAAATGCAAAAGAGTAAAATGGCTGTCTGGGGAGGCCTTACAAATAGCTGTGAAAATGAGAGAAGCAAAAAGCAAAGGACAAAAGGAAAGATACAAGCATCTGAATGCAGAGTTCCAAAGAATAGCAAGAAGAGACAAGAAAGACTTCCTCAGGAATCAATGCAAAGAAATAGAGGAAAACAACAGAATGGGGAAGACTAGAGATCTCTTCAAGAAAATTAGAGATACCAAGGGAACATTTTATGCAAAGACGGGGTCGATAAAAGGCAGAAATGGTATGGACCTAACAGAAGCAGAAGATATTAAGAAGAGGTGGCAAGAATACACAGAAGAACTGTACAAAAAAGATCTTCACTACCAAGATAATCACAATGGTGTGATCACTCACTTAGAGCCAGACATCCTGGAATGTGAAGTCAAGTGGGCCTTAGAAAGCATCACTATGAACAAAGCTAGTGGAGGTGATGGAATTCCAGTTGAGCTATTTCATATCCTGAAAGATGATGCTGTGAAAGTGGTGCACTCAACATGCCAGAAAATTTGGAAAACTCAGCAGTGGCCACAAGGACTGGAAAAGGTCAGTTTTCATTCCAGTCCCAAAGAAAGGCAATGCCAAAGAATGCTCAAACTACCACACAATTGCACTCATCTTACATGCTAGTAAAGTAATGCTCAAAATTCTCCAAGCCAGGCTTCAGCAATACATGAGCTGTGAACTTCCAGATGTACAAGCTGGTTTTAGAAAAGGCAGAGGAACCAGAGATCAAATTGCCAACATCCGCTGGATCATGGAAAAACCAAGAGAGTTCCAGAAAAACATCCATTTCTGCTTTATTGACTATGCCAAAGCCTTTGACTGTGTGGATCACAATAAACTGTGGAAAATTCTGAAAGAGATGGGAATACCAGACCACCTGATCTGCCTCTTGAGAAACCTGTATGCAGGTCAGGAAGCAACAGTTAGAACTGGACATGGAACAACAGACTGGTTCCAAATAGAAAAGGAGTACGTCAAGGCTGTCTGCAGCCTTGAAATTAAAATACGCTTACTCCTTGGAAGGAAAGTTATGACCAACCTAGACAGCATATTCAAAAGCAGAGACATTACTTTGCCAACAAAGGTCCGTCTGGTCAAGGCTATGGTTTTTCCTGTGGTCGTGTATGGATGTGAGAGTTGGACTGTGAAGAAGTCTGAGCACTGAAGCACTGATGCTTTTGAACTGTGGTATTGGAGAAGACTCTTGAGAGTCCCTTGGACTGCAAGGAGATCCAACAAGTCCATTCTGAAGGAGATCAGCCCTGGGATTTCTTTGGAAGGAATGATGCTAAAGCTGAAACTCCAGTACTTTGGCCACCTCATGTGAAGAGTTGACTCATTGGAAAAGACTCTGATGCTGGGAGAAATTGGGGGCAGGAGGAGAAGGGGACAACAGAGGATGAGATGGCTGGATGGCATCACTGACTCAATGGACATGGGTCTGAGTGAACTCTGGGAGTTGGTGACGGACAGGGAGGCCTGGCATGCTGCGATTCATGGGGTTGCAAAGAGTTGGACACAACTGAGCGACTGAACTGAACTGAACTGAACTGAAGGCTGTATATTGTCACCCTGCTTATTTAACTTATATGCAGAGTACATCATGAGAAATGCTGGGTTGGAAGAAGCACATGCTGGAATCAAGATTGCCAGGAGAAATATTAATAACCTCAGATATGCAGATGACACCACCCTTATGGCAGAAAGTGAAGAGGAACTAAAAAGCCTCTTGATGAAAGTGAAAGAGGAGAGTGAAGAAGTTGGCTTAAAGCTCAACATTCAGAAAACTAAGATCATGGCATCTGGTCCCATTGCTTCATGGGAAATCGATGGGGAAATATTGGAAACAGTGTCAGACTTTATTTTTGGGGGCTCCAAAATCACCGCAGATGGTTACTGCAGCCATGAAAGTAAAAGACACTTACTCCTCCGAAGAAAAGTTATGACCAACCTAGATAGCATATTCAAAAGCAGAGACATTACTTTGCCAACAAAGGTCCATCTAGTCAAGGCTACGGTTTTTCCAGTGGTCATGTATGGATGTGAGAGTTGGACTGTGAAGAAAGCTGAGTGCCAAAGAATTGATGCTTTTGAACTTTGGTGTTGGAGAAGACTCCTGAGAGTCCCTTGGACTGCAAGGAGATTCAACCAGTCCATCCTAAAGGAGATCAGCCCTGGGTGTTCTTTGGAAAGAATGATGCTAAAGCTGAAACTCCAGTACTTTGGCCACCTCACGTGAAGAGTTGACTCATTGGAAAAGACTCTGATGCTGGGAGGGATTGGGGGCAGGAGGAGAAGGGGACGACAGAGGATGAGATGGCTGGATGGCATCATTGACTCGACGTACGTGAGTTTGAGTGAACTCCAGGAGTTGGTGACGGACAGGGAGGCCTGGCATGCTGCTATTTATGGGGTCGCAAAGAATCGGACACGACTGAGTGACTGAACTGAACTGAACTGAATACTATTCAACCTTTAAACAGAGGCGAATTCTGCAGTATTTGAGAACACGAATGAATCTTGAAGACCTCATATACGTGAAATAAGCCAGTCATAAAAAAGACAAGTGCTGAATTATTCTACTTATATGAATAGTCAGACTCTAAGAAACAGAAAGTATAATAGTGGTTGTGGGGTTTGAGGAAGAGGAAATGATGGGGTTGTTCAACTGAGTATTGAGTTGTTTCAGTTTTGCAAGATGAGAAATTCCAGAGATCTGTTGCAGAACTGTGTGTCTCCAGTTAACACTACTGTACTATGCCTTTAAAAATTACGTTGGTAAATTTTATGTTATATGTTTTATACCACGCACATAAAAAAGTTGCTACGGCAACAGAGCAGAGAGGGCTTGAAGTTAGGCTGGAGCAAGTAGGTGTTTTTTCCTTTTCTGCTGCATTCCAATCAATCATCGCCTCTTCCATCATTTTCCTTTCTGGTAGCATGACTTGTTTTCACCTGCCTGGTCTCTTTCAAGGACTCTTTCTGCAGTTTCCCTGCTTGTCTCTGGGGATGACAGGAAGGGGATGCAGGGGAGCTACTTGGGGGAATCACACCAACTCTGTGGAGCTGGTGGTGCTACTCGGTGAGGCTGTCTTTTTGCCCAGGGCTTGGAAAAAGTTGGAACAGGAGAACAAGAGGGAGCAGTAAGGGTTGCTTTTCTCTGCACCCTCCACTCTTGCTCCAGCCCTGGGACCCTGGCAGTTGTTCTGCTTGAAGGGGAATTTGTGGAAAGAGAGTTCTTAGAAAGGTGGGATAGAGCTTATCCGAGCAGCCATCTGGTGAGAAAACAAATCTGGAATTAACCAGTGGGTTCGTGAATGCCTTTTGTAGAACTGGGAAACACATGTTGGCTACTATCAGTTCATATGTTTGATTTCTCTGTTGTTGTTTTTAACTCTTTAAGTATGCAAATCTGTTTTTCTATAAATTATTGTCCATAATGATGTATGATGTTACTTGGGATGGTAAGAATACATGAAGGAATTTAATGTAAACTTATGAATTTTTGCTATGCACAACGTTTCACTCTGCTCTGATAGGATAACTGGCATAGTCTTGGCTTGAAGTAGTTAAGTAGTATTCTTGTGAGGAAGAACTATTTGGTGGATGTAGGTTTAAAATCTTCCCCCACTAACACTGTTAAAAATTAAAACAATGCAAAGAAAAACTAAAAACACACTGCTGAGACTTGCTCTCTCATTTCTTTGCATATTAAGTCGTGGGATAGCGACAGTAAGCAGGAACCTAAAGAGCAGGACGAAAGTATGCAGAAGAAAGGTTCTGTCATTAGCTGTGACTTAGGGGAGTCATGTGATATCTCTGGGCTTTGCTTTCTTATCCTGCAAAAGGAAAAAACCAAATGATTTTGGACACCATTTAGCTATTAAAGTCTTTGATTAGAGAGTAATGGTCTTTTTCATGCCCTGGAAGATAACTTGGCAGAGGTCTAGGAAAAAGAAGAGGAAGTCCTGCTATAAAGAAACATCCACTGAGGAAATCAAGTGTTAGTTCAACCAGTGCTTCTCAAACGTTCGGGTGAATACGAACCACCTGGGGATGTTGTCTGGGGAGAGGCCAAGATTCCACATTTCTTTTTGAAAGGTATTTATTTATTTTTATCTATTTATTTGGTTGCACCAGGTCTTCGTTGTGGCACTCGGGATCTTTGATCTTTGTTGCAGTTTATGGGATCTAGTTCCCCAAGCCCCTTAACCACTGGACCATCAGGGAAGTCCCAAGAGTTCATATTTCTAACAAACTTGGGTGTTGCTGATGCTCCTGGTCTGGACACTATACTTTGAATAGAAAGGAACTAAATGGTGAATGAGGGGCTTTAAGGGACTTTATTGTGCTTAGTCACTCAGACGTGCCTGACTCTTTGTGACCATGGACTATAGCTCATCAGGCTCCTCTGTCCATGGGATTTTTCAGGCAAGAAATACTGGAGCTGCCATTTCCTTTTCTAGGGGATCTTCCCAACCCAGGGATTGAACCCACATCTCCTGTGTTTCCTGCACTGCAGGCAGATTCTTTACCCAATGAGCCATCTGGGAAGTTCTTTAAGGAGTTAACAACTGGAGGGAGGGATGGATAAATAGAATTGATAGAACAGGAGAAACAAGAAGGAATTAAAGTTTGCCAATGTTATTTTGTCAACAGAAGTAGATCTTCAATTTTATATTTGAAGTCCATGGAAATTATTGTTTGGTATAGAACATTTATAGATAATTTTAGAAAATTAGTTTTGCTTACTGGTGATATTTTTCTCTTCATTTTAGCAATCTGACAGAATTTTTTCACTAACAAAGGTATTTAAGGCCTTTGTCACATTACATCTATTTTTAACCTGATTCAATTACTTCTTGTTTGAAGTTATTTAAATTCAAACAGATGCCATATCTCCTATCTAAGCATTTTGATTTTGTATGTATCATTCAATAGCAGTGATTAAAGAAGAAAAATTCTCTTTCACCATTGCTTGGGTGTCTAATATGTTCTCTAGGCAGGGCCCATGAGGTTTTCTCTTCTGTCTACTTGAGGGGACAATAAGACCTCTTCAGATGTTGGGCAAATCTTCCCTTTCTTTTTCTCTCCTTGAGACTCTTTATGAACTCTTTTTGGTTATGTACACTGTGTGCAAAGCATCACTTACTTGTTGTTAGCCTACTGATTTCTGTCCTTGGCTGTGTCTCCAAATGGAGCTTGTGCCAGTAAGTCTTCATTCTTTATGATGGGTCAGTAGCATTTGATATAGCAGGTTATTCACTCTTTCTAGATACACTTATAGGTCACAATGATATTATATACACACTAGTGGTTCAGTCGCTAAATCGTGTCTGACTCTTGTGACCCTATGGACTGTAGCCCACCAGGCTCTTCAATCCATGGAATTTTCCAGGCAAGAAAACTGGAGTGGGTTACCATTTCCTTCTCCAGGGGATCTTCACAACCCAGGGATAGAACTCGGGTCTCCTGCATTGCAGGTAGATTCTTTACCTACTGAACCACCAAGGAAGCCCTTAAACACACATAAACACACACACACACACTCTGACCATCCCACTTGTGAGATCTTAGTTCCTTGACCAGAGATCGAACCTATCCTTTCGGCAGTGAAAGCGCAGAGTTCTAAGCACCGGACTGCCAGAGAATTCCCTTCTGTGATCACTTTATGGTCACAATATCACCCAAACCTAACCACTGGAAACCACTGATCTAGTCAACATAATGTCCTTGAGATTCATCTAAGTTGTTTTGTGCATCAATACCTCATTTTTTCTCCTGCTGAATTGTTTCCCATGATATGGATATAACAGTTTGTTTAACCATTTTACAATTACACACTGAAGAACATTTGTTTTTTTCCTTGAATGTTGCTTTTTGAAAAACCATGAAAAGGAAACAGCATCAACGACTAACATTTCTTGGAAACTTAATAAACAGTGCCAGGCTCAAGAGTTTTATTGAACTCAATCTCCAGCTCCCACCCCGTCTCCCCAACCCCCCAGGATCAGGTGTGGGACTGAAAATTCCCACCCTTCAAGCACAAATTTGGTTTTTCTGGTGATTAGCTTCCTTCCTTGAATTATCCAGGGAACTCACCTTAGTCACCTTATTAGCACAAATTCTGCAGAGGTAGAAAGAGGCTTGTTATGAATAACAGATGACATCATTTGAGCATGTCCTAACAACAGCACAATTCTGCTGAGATATAAATATCCAGTTGAGAGATTGGACATAGAAATTTGGGTGTGAGCAGTATGCAGGTTATACTGGAAGTCCTGAGAATGTGTGAAAAATGCAGAGAGAAAGAGTGAAATAAGATGAAGAAAATCTAACCTCGAGAATATGAACATTGAAGAGAGAAATTTGGGAGACAGTAAAAGAGTTTAAGAAAGGCCAGTAGAGATGCAACCAGTTAGGCTGGTACCTGGGAGATGAGATTTAGTGATATGAACTGAGAAGTTTCCATGCCATTGAGCAGCAAGTGGTTCATTAGTGTCCTTGGTGAGGGTGGATGAGTGGGCATAATGGTAACAAAATCTGGATTTGCAGTGAGTGAAGGAATAGCAGGTGGAGAAGGCTGAGTGTTTATGATCCTCTATAGGGAAATAGCTGCGAAGGGAGGAAAGGAGAATGATGATTGGGGACAATACAGAGCAATGGGAAGTGGGAGAATAATGTTTCTTTCATGACCCTGAACCCTTATAAGAGAAACTGTTACCTGCCCAATTAATATCTATTCTCCACTCTTAGTCACAGGAACCCAGTTTCTTCCAAGTGGCAATATGTCCAGCTCAAAGACAAGAGTTCACACACATCCTTTCAGTTAGGGGCAACCAAGGAGATAGAACCTGAAGCTGCACGTGTTTTCTATTATAACTTTTTATAACTCTGCAATTTCTGGAAAAACCCAATTTCTACGCAGTACCACAGTCATTCCAAACTGTCGATGCGCCTTAGAAGTACTATTCCTGCCGCCTTCACTACTATCCTATGCCTTTCCTTTCTCTCATGTACAAAGAATACTGTAGGTGCCAGCTTCCCCTTCTCACTGCACCCCCATCACCCCAGAGACGACTGCCCACACCTCCCTGTCCCATCACTTACAGCGATCGCTGCGGTCCTCTTAGCCGGAGCCCCTTCCCCCGAGATGCTGGTCTCAGCAGCATGAAGCACTCTTGCTCATCCTACCTGTGGAAATCTTTCCCCTCTCAGCTCTGTCCTCCGTGCATGTTGGCCTCCTTCGTCTCTGCTTCTTTTTGGTAGGCTCCTCTTCCTTAAGTGTCAGCGGCTTTGCGCCCAAGGAAGGAAGGAGACCAGGAGCTCAGAGAGGCGGCTGTGACCCGTCCTAACTCAACACACTCAGAAAGGGGACAGTCGGGGAGACCGAGCGGGAGAGGAGGGCTCTATCCTCTAAAAAAACCAAGGCTAGGATGCCCACACACACAAGAATGTGAAGAAGGGAGGACTGGGGTTCATGCGGGAGTGGGTGGAGATGGCCACTTTCCTCCATCAAGTCTCAGCACCAGCTTCTTCCAGAGCCTTCTGTCTGGGCAGTCTGGCCCGGGAGCTCCAACAGGGCGCAAGCGCAGGGGGCGTGGCCTGCTGAAGAGCTGCACGTGCTGCCCAGTCAAGCATAAAAAGGAGCCAGTGCAGCCGGCACTGTAGGGGCTCTTGACGGCCGGGTCGGTCCTGTGTGGGTTGTGTGCGCGGCTACAGAAATTCCCAGCCGCAGATGTCGAGCTAGAGCAGGTCAGTGTCCCTAATGGGAACGTGGGTTGTGCAGGGCGTGAGGGCACAGGGTTTGGGGGTCGTGGGCAGACAGACTGGCCTACGGGAAGCGGGGTGTTAGGAGACGGAGCCCAGGGCCTGGAGTCCGGGGCTGGGCAGGTATTCAGTCTGGGGCATAGGCTAGGGAGCATGGTGGAGGGGCTGCAGACTAAGGGTGGTGCATCTAGGCCTAAGCCCCCTTTTCCAGTGCAGCTGCTGGGTGCCCTGGTGCCTCCAAGGCCTCATCTCCCCAAGGTGCTGCTGCCTGCGGAGCCGGACTCACTCAGTATGAGGTGGGCCTGGGCCTCTGGGTGCTGCTCCGCTGGTCCTAATGCATGCAGGGCAGTACCCCATGTCTGCATCCCAGGCAAGTGGGAAGACAAGGTAAGGGACCTGCCACCCAGGATCCCAGTCATGATGGGGGACAAGGATGGTTTTCTACCTTTACAGCACTTTACAGGGTGAGGCACAGCTGTCCTTTCTTAACTACAAACACCTGTTTTTCAGTGGAAAATGAACTCTTCAGGAAACAACGAAAATTTTGAGGGCAGTAACTCCAGATCTTTCTTCTATGTGCACCCTATGGCCCAGCAGCCTTACCTGGGTCCCTGGTACCAGAATCCTGTCTGTAATCCACTCTCCATTCCTGGGGCAGGTGAGGAATCTGAATACCGAAGGAGGTTCAGTGGGATTAGGGACCCTCCCTGTAAATCAAAGCCTGAAGGTTTTCTTAATTCCTTTGTCCATGATTTCCTTCTCCTCACCCTGTGCTCACACTAGACAGATTGGGCAGTGTTTGTGGTTCAGGTTAATAGAAAATATTCAAATTCTAGCTATATATCAGTTGTGTGCTGTGTGCTGTGTTTAGTCATTCAGTCGTGTCCAATTCTTTGTGACTCCATGGACTGTAGCCCACCAGGCTCCTCTGTCCATGGGAATTCTCCAAGCAAGAATATTGAAATGGGTTGCCATGCCCTCCTCCAGGGCATCTTCCCAACCCAGGGTTCGAACTTAGGTCTCCCGCATTGCAGGCGGATTCTTTACCATCTGAGCCACCAGGAAAGCCCAAATACTAGAAATGGATTCTTGATTCATTTGACCAAGTTGTTGCTGTCCTTGTTTCCCAAATGAGGGAACTGAGGCTCCCAGTCAGTGACTGGCCCAGACTCACAACGTAATCCAACCAAAGTCTCATGTTGTGAGACCAGTCTTGTTGGACGAGGTACCTTAGAGCTTCTAGTCCTTGTAATTTTTCTACAGAGTCTAAAGATTCTAAATGCTATAATGGGGACATCAGAAAAGTATGTTGGAGGAAGGTGACAAGCAAGATTTGAAAACATTTGGAAGGTAGACATCTTGGACCTAATAGATAGAGGTCCATTCAGATTGTCAGTTTCTACTTGAGTTTTGGGAAATTGTCTCAAGGAATTTGTCCTTTTTTATCTATGTAATACATATTGTGGAAATAGGATTCATATTAATCATTTATATTTTTATGCCCGTGGGATCTGTAGTAATGTACCCTCTTTCATTTCTGATATTAGGAATTTATCTTTTTGTTTTCTACATTCATTCAGTTATGGTCTAAGCAGACATTTTATAATTAGTATACCTTTTAATTTGTAAGTGTGTTTTATGGCACAACGTGGTCTATCTTTGTGAATGTTCTATATGAGTGTGAGAAAAATATTCTGTTGGTTGAGGGGGTCTGTAGAGGTTAGTTATGTACATTTGGTTGGTGCTGTGGAGTTCATTCGTTCTTATTGATTTTTTAATATTGACTGCATCTATCCATGTCTGCTGTAGACATGTTAAAGTTTCCGACAATGGATTCATCTATTTTTCCTTGCAGTTCTATGACTTTTGCTTCATGTAGCTTCACCCGCTGTTAAGGGCATACACATTAGGGATTGTTATGTCTCAGTGAAGAAGTGACTTTTTCTTGTGATGCCCCACTTTATGTCCCTGATTACTTTCCTTTCTCTGAAATCTGTCTGAAATAGAGCTTCTCCCAGTTTCTTTTGATTATTAGCATTAGCTAATGAGCATGGTATGTCTTTCTCCTTCTGTTTGCATTTAATCCCTGTTTTTGTATTTAAACTGAGTTTTGTTTTTTTTTTTGTAGACAGTAGTTTTTACTTTTTATTACGCCTTGTAATTTTTTTTTTGTCAACCATTTTGTACTGAATAAAAGGAACTGATCTGAATAGGCACTTAGTAATGGAGTGTTACCTTGTAGAGGTAGAGAAGGGATCACAGTTCTGTTTGTGAAAGGAGTATGATTAGTTCTTAGTCTTAGTGTGATTTTGCCTTTGGACAACAAAGTATACATGCTTCCCCCTCCCCCTCCCATTGGGTTGGGAAGGGTGGCTAGAGTGGACTGGAGAAAAGTATTTCCATTCCTGCCCATCAGTTAAGCTCTGTTTAGTGTCTTCTGAGAATGAACCTTGTTAAGAACAGTGCTTCTAGTATGTGTGATTCCTTTTCCTCTTTCCCTGCGGGAAGCTCAGGAGATTTTTCTCTTAAATTTACTGTGAGAAACTGGTTGAGCTACTGCATGGAAAACTTAAAAAAGTGTGTGGGATGGTTCCCTTATGGATGAGTTTTCTCTGAGGATTTGAACTCAGCCGTCTCCATCCTAATCTTGCAGTCTGTAAATAGCAGTTTAGGTTTTCCTACCCCACTGTGAGTTCTCATCGAGTTTTGACCTCCTGGGTCTGTGCTCCTGTAAGTTGTGATTGTATTCACATGGCTTTCCAGTGTTGGTGGTAGCACTTTTCCCAGTAACCAAACATTGCTGTGAATGACCTGAGGATTCTCAATTCTTGTTCACCTTTTTCACTTGGGTAGGATTGAGTGGCTCCCAAGCCTATAGAATATCCATAATCATGTAGTCTATCGTCTTTTAAATATTAATTGGACATGCAGTGCTGTAGAATTAAAATAGCTGATTTATGTTCTTATAAATAGGCTGATTTTGAGTAAATGTTTCCCTTCTCCATTTTGTCTTGTGTATAATAAGCTGAATTAGAGGTTTCTTTTTGCCACTGGCCAGCATCTCTCCATCTCCCCATCATTCAGCAACCACATGGCAACCACTGTATCTAATACCATTTTTTTTTGAAGATTTTACATAAAAGTGATGGAATAGTATTTGCCTTTCTCTGTCCAACTGATTTCTCTTGGCAAAATGCCTCAAGTTCCAGCAGTTGCTGAAAACATTTTAAAATGATTAGGGGAAGAAAGGTGTTTCAGAAAAGGAAGAGAGAAGTTTTCAAAGCTGTCTTGGTGAAGGAATGCACCTATGGCTAGAGCCTCTGTATCTTGAAGGACTCAATGAGATGATATAGTGAGAAACTAGATAATGAAGTGTTTTATGCCATCCTAGGGAAAGTGGTCACTATCCCTCATACCTGATAAGCCATGATGAGCCATTCAAATAGTGTAACTGGAGTGAGGATCACAGATTATTCTGGAAGCAAAACAGATTACAGACTTGTGAGAAGTGTGGGAAATGGGTTAAGAAAGTTGTTAGGAGTTACTCCTGTAAAAACTGGGGGAGGACTTTATGTCCTTTGCTTTGGTAGCAGAAGACTAGGCGGGAGGCCCCTGGTGGGTGTGAGCAGCTGGGGCTGTGCAGTGTGTACTGGCTGAATGTTGTGACTAGTGGCAGGAGACAGGATGGCTAACTATCCCCTTCTCTTTCTAGGTTTCACAAATGGAAGTCTGTATTTTCCAGTGGTGCTCAGTGAGTATCCTGCCTTCCTTGTCCCTCAATCCCCATTGCCCACTACTGTTAACCGAAGATCCATAGTCCCTATGTTTTATAACACGGCACAGTTCCGACAGTATGGTGGCTATTGGGAAAAAATGAAAACAAAGGACACGCAAACAGAAGCTGAACCTCAACAGGCTGAAAACTTGAATGAAAAACAAGACATGCACTCAGAAGGCGACAGCCCTGAGGTAGGAAAGGTGACTAGTATTCCTGCGAGTACATCAAACGAAATGATGCCATCGTACGATGTGGTTTATGGTAAAGATATGCCACAGAAGGAGGTGCCGCAAAATGGGATTTCACAAAGTTTCTGTGAGAGTGAAGGAATGCTTTATAACTCTTATGAGGGTAGAGACTGCATGAACTTGGATGAAAAAAAGAAGAGATATTCAGCTCTTTCCCAAAACCCACCACCTCCGAATGGCAGAGATGATATCCAGAATACCCGGAACTCAAAATTGTACCAGTCTGCTGGAGATATGAACAAGCTTCATCAGGAACGGGCACTCTGCACCAGCATGGAAGCAGTTAAAGACCTGAGCCTATGTTCAGAATCATCTCAGAAGCCCTTTACTGCAGGGGAAAGTATGCCAGAGAACAGTAGCAGGAGCCATGGCTCCCCTGAGACTGTGGGTGAAGAGGTAGAGAGCAACAGCTACCCTGTGATGGCTATCCCGTCCCCTCCCTCCCTGGCTCAGGTCAGCAAAGAAGATGAGGGCATCCAGTGCGACTTGACTTGGTGGACTGAGGTACAGCCTGGGAATTCCCCTGAGTCTTCACCAGGAAGTGGTAGGAAGGGAGCAGAGCAGATGTCAGTGGGGAGCCAAAACCAGGATGAAGTTGATGAAGTGGAGAACAATGGCTGTGAGGGGGAAGTTCCCTCCCCTACCTGGTTGGCCCAGGTCAACAAAGTAGATGAGGGCATCCAGTGCGACATGGGTTACTCTGAAGCTCAGGTAGAGAAATCCCCCCAGCAAATGCCCCCCAGGGGTGAAGAGACAGTATCAGACAGCAAAACCAGGGGATCTTGGAAACAACCAATCACCAATAGGAAATTAAGTGCAGATAAAGAGGAAATGATCATGAACGATGAGACTGGGGAGGTGTATAATGAGAACTTGAAAACATGTGCAAAGATTAAAAAGACCGTGAAAGGCAGGAAGCTGAAAGAGCTGAGCAGTTTCTCAAATGTTAAGACAGCCTATCTGTTGAAGAGAAGTGCCGTCTTGACAATTGTGCTTCCTGAGGATTCAGAAGACTCTGAGTTGGAAGAGGAGGGTGACATGGATGAGGTAGGATGCCTCCTTGAAGAAGTGAGTCCACAGAGTCCTGTGACATCTTCCAAAGGAAGGTCTTATCATGAAGCTGGAAGGATAATCAGGATGCCACCCGAGAGCTCTCTCCCTCCCCAACTTATGGTATGGCCCACCAGAAATAAGTGCAAGTTATTACAAGCTTATGGTGAATGTGAGTGTGTCCCTGCGGTTTATTGGAAACGACAGGATGGCTGTGAAAGCACTGGTGTTAGGCTTCGCAGCAGACCCACCATGGCCAATAAGGAGGGACTGCAGTCCAGGAGAGCCTCTCACAGACCACTGGAATGTAAGTGACTAGTGGACTCATACACTGTTTGGTTGTTTGTGCTGGTTCCCTACTGGGTCCAGGATACAAAGGCAGCCATAAATCAGTATTTCTCTGTTTTGAAAATATGTTTTTGCTTCAGGTATAGGTGCCCATATTCATGTTGAAAGAGAATCCCAAGTTAGAGTTCCTGCACTCTAGGAAATTTCAGTGTAATGTGAAACAAAGTGCTCTGGTAGAAGATGATAGAGAGCTGGGTGGTGGTGGGCTGAGACAGTCAGGACACGGTCTAGATGGATGGCTGAGAACAGGCAGTCCACGTGGACGCAGAGGATTTCACACCAATTGAGGTTCTGTGGTTTGGAGACAAAAGAGGACAAAGTTTGGAGTGGAAATGGAGACAGCAGGGTGGCAGTCAAACAGGCAGTCAGGGCAGGATTCTGCTTGAGACCTTCGTGCCAGAATGGAGAATTGTGAGGAATTGGGAAAGAGGCTAGGAATGTGGTAAAGTACGAGTGTTTCTCTTCACTTACAAATTTTTATCCTGTAGGCAATAAGTGGCTAATTCGGATTGAGTAGAGAAATGAGACAAATCTTTGTCTTCAACCAGTAGTATTTTATAGTAGGAATTAGAGTGGAGAGCACCTATATGGATGAAAGCCTTGTATAAAATCAGTTTTTTTAAAAAAAAAAAAAAATCAGTTTTACTCAATAAAAAGTATTGTAATTCAAAAAATCAAAGTGGTGAGGGTCCTAACTCACACGGGAGTAATTAGAGACGGGTGAGAGGACTAACAGTTGAATTTTAAAAGGTTGGAGTTTGAACATGAGTACGTAGGGGGGAAAATGGTAATCCATGGAAAAGTTATCTTGGGAAGAGAAGTTGTTTTGCTTTGCTGTGTGTGTTGTGGGTGGAAGGAGTGTAAAAAGGTGAGATTGAGGAACTGGACCAGCAGCCCATCCACACCTGGTTGAAGCTTGAGTATGAACCATCCTAGGACTGGCAGGGGCACAGCTGACAGGAGTAGGGACAGGGGGAGCACCCTAAGGACCACTTTGGGAGATGATTACATCTGGCGTGCAAAGAATGACGCAAAGCAGGTGAGTGAAGAATGGGATGCATAAGGGCCCCAGGGAAGTTTAAATAAATCCCAGGCTTAATCCCAAACCTTTAGATTGAAGAAATATTTAAGCCTACCACTTCCACATAAAAATCAGGGTATATTGTTAGGTTTTAAATTCTTGGCTATTGTCTTGACTTGATTCATGCTCAATAATTTGGAGGAAATTTTTTGAAAACAGGGTTCCTTTACAACATGTGCAGGGTTTTCTGGCTTTGATGTTAGTCCTTGCTTATAAAGTGGCAGGAAATGACCTGGGCCAGTGTGCTTAGGGACCCCTCATGTGCATCTGACAGCATCTTGTGAACTCCAGAATGTGAGCTCCTGTTCATGATGTGTAACACTGAAATTATAGTTACATTAAAACACCAACTATGGTACCATTGGTCTTCCCAGTCTTATTTGCCTTTGTATTCCCACGTCATGTCATTGCCCATCAGAGTGTGTATGAATCTTTTTCTGTCTTGGGAAATAGCATTCGTTATAAATTTACTCCTCACTGTGACTCAATACTGGAAAAGGCAATGGCACCCCACTCCAGTACTCTTGCCTGGAAAATCCCATGGACGGAGGAGCCTGGTAGCCTGCAGTCCATGGGGTCGCTAAGAGTCGGACATGACTGAGCGACTTCCCTTTCACTTTTCACTTCATGCATTGGAGAAGGAAATGGCAACCCACTCCAGTGTTCTTGCCTGGAGAATCCCAGGGACAGGGGAGCCTGGTGGGCTGCCGTCTATGGGGTCGCACAGAGTCGGACACAACTGAAGTGACTTAGCAGCAGCAGCAGCAGTGACTCAATACTATAGTTTAGTAGTTTTCAGCACTTTCTCCTTTGGCCATATCTGAAAGAAGGTCTCACTGAGTCCTCCTGTGAAAAAGTTAATGGGAACCTCAGTTTACCCCAGGTTACACAGTCAAGATTTTTATTTTCCTAATGAAGGCTCTCTTCTGGACTGTCTGTTTTTGCCAAGTGATCGTTTCTACCACCACGAACAACAGAACGGCATAGAATTTTATCTTGAAAAATAGGTCACTTTCTTGAACGATGTGTTTTTGAATTGTTTTTTTCTTTTGGTTTTGAAGCCTCTTGGATTATTTAAAGTATGAATCACTTCTTCCCTCAGGTAACTGTGAGAGAGCTAAAACCAAGGTCCCTTACAAAGTACCAGAGATTTGAGGCAGATGCCATAGAATTTAGGAAGTACCCAGCAGCTCTAGAGGTTGGTATTTATCCTGTGTCTAGTTTGTCTTACAATTTGTTTTTTTGGACTTTGAGTTTTCCTACTTGATGCTTGGGTCTATCCTCCAAAGCTAATACTTTGGAGCATAGGCCCAAGCATCAACATAGCAGTGTTCTAACTGGGTAATAGACATACCTTGTAAGACCCTAGCTTACAAGAAGTTTGGAGCCAAAGTTTTTCAATTGTGTGGAATGTTATGATTATTTAATTTGTACTTTATTTTTATACAGTTTTAAAGATTACTTTCCATTTACAGTTATTACAAAATATTGGCATCCTCATGTTGTACAATACATCCTTGAGCCCTGTGGAATGTTGTTTTTATCCTAGTCTTCACGTTTAATTCCTGCTGCTGTTACCAACAGCATATTGTGGATTATATGGAATTCTGTAAGTTTCCTGGTGGCTTCACCATTAGTGTTCTAATTTAGAGCTAGGTAAAAGGAAGCTTAGCATCTCCCTTCAGGGGCCAGCAGCTTGACAGGCTTCTCTTCACAATGAGTCTTGGCACAGGGTAAGCCTTCCTCACCTAAACCCCTAGTCTTGGTCCAGTGGATTGATGACCTTTTAAAGGTCATTTCTGCCCTGCAGAGGTAATAAAGGGAAGAATGGTAACTAAGCTTAGGCAAAATGTTAACACCCTTGGCTTTCCCCTAAAAATGGAAACTAAAGATATTGGTAATGATTCTGTATATCACATCAGTTACCTGACTTAAAGAACTGTATTATTCCATTGTTACTTCTTAGGAAACAAATTGCTGAGTTCCAGCTACAAGAAAAAGTGAAATATTGCATTATCATGATGGATTAGAACATGAGATCTCTTTCTTGAACTACTAAAGTTATACCAGCAAACAAGAAAATATGACATTGTAAAGTTGTGAATTAAAAGTTGTAAAATAGCAAATACGTTGGATTTCAAAAGTGTGATTCTTAAGCATTTTCTTCTCTCAGAATGGCCACATCACTCATGACAACACTAGTAGAACTGGGTCACCCATGAATAGCTTTGTCTTTTCCTCACCAGGGACCTTGGGATAAAGAGAAAAGGATGGTGGAGTTGAGGACAGAATAAAAAAGACTTAAGCATTCCATAAAGAGGCTCTGGGAGAAGGCAATGGCACCCCACTCCAGTACTCTTGCCTGGAAAATCCCATGGACAGAGGAGCCTGGTGGGCTGCGGTCCATGAGGTCGCTAAGGGTCGGACACGACTGAGCAACTTCACTTTCACTTTTCACTTTCATGCATTGGAGAAGGAAATGGCAACCCACTCCAGTGTTCTTGCCTGGAGAATCCCAGGGACGGGGGAGCCTGGTGGGCTGCCGTCTATAGGGTCACAGAGTCGGACACGACTGACGCGACTTAGCAGCAGCAGGAGCAAAGAGGCTCTATCCTGGGAATAGAGAGGATGCTGACTCATTGTCTATATAATGCAGGCCAGGCATATAGGGTCCGATAGGACACTGATATATGTGTGGAGGGTAGGTGGTCATGCATTCTTTACTTGCATCTAGTGTCTCCTGAAATGAAGCTTCAGGCATGTAAGACTGCTTTATACTCAGACCCTAGGGGCTAGATAGTCAAGAAGTGAATGCAATCTCCCAATAAATGGTGTAGGTTAAATACGACTAGGTACTCAAAAGGTTTGTGTGCCTGGGTTGTTTTTGAAGGAAGGTGGCATGGCAGAATTCATGGTGTTCCAGGTATGGCAGGCAGTGGGAGTGCCACCAGGAATGTTTGTGGTCACGGTAGGGATACATGGATGGACTGGCCAATGTTCCCTGTGAGCTAAGCTGTTTGAACATATCTTTGCTGTGTTTATAACTTCAATAACCTCAGATATGCAGATGACACCACCCTTGTGGCAGAAAGTGACAAACTAAAGAGCCTCTTGATGAAAGTGAAAGAGAGTGAAAATGTTGGCTTAAAGCTCAACATTCAGAAAATTAAGATCATGGCATCCGGTCCCATCATTTCATGGCAAATAGATGGGGAAACAGTGGCTGACTTTATTTTTGGGGCTCCAAAATCAATGCAGATGGTGATTGCAGCCATGAAATTAAGACGCTTACTCCTTGGAAGGAAAGTTATGACCAACCTAGACAGCATATTCAAAAGCAGAGACATTACTTTGTCAACAAAGGTCCGTCTAGTCAAGACTATGGTTTTTCCAGTGGTCATGTATGGATGTGAGAGTTGGACTGTAAAGAAAACTGAGCACCGAAGAATTGATGCTTTTGAACTGTGGTGTTGGAGAAGACTCTTGAGAGTCCCTTGGACTGCAAGGAGATCCAACCAGTCCATCCTAGAGATCAGTCCTGGGTGTTCATTGGAAGGGCTGATGCTGAAGCTGAAACTCCAATACTTTGGCCACTTGATGTGAAGAGCTGACTCATTTGAAAAGACCCTGATGCTGGGAGGGATTGGGGGCAGGAGGAAAACGGGACGACGGGATGAGATGGCTGGATGGCATCACTGACTCAGTGGACATGAGTTTGGGTAAACTCCGGAAGTTGGTGATGGACAGGGAGGTCTGGAGTGCTGCGGTTCAAGGGGTTGCAAAGAGTTGACACGACTGAGTGACTGAACTGAACGGAACTCCCTTATACTAACCCAGAACTGCTAGCTGGTGTAATGAGCATGTAAAAAGTGATAGCAGTGAGGGCAATGAGACAAATAAAGGGTCGTGTTTGCAAAGCTGGTTTTTTATTAGAAGGTCTGTGATGGCCTGATTAACTTCTGCTTCACACCTGCTTAAGTAACATCAAGAAAAGTTCTGGCCTGTATCCCCAACCCATGGTTGCATAAGGTGATTCTCGTGTCATCAGTGCACTTTCACAACAAGACAAATACAGTAGCTATCACTCTCCTGGCCATACTCTACCTTTCTGAATGGTATTGACTATTGCTGTACTCAATATTCTTATTAGGTAGTATTCTTGCCTGGAGAATCCCCATGGACAGAGGGGCCTAGCTGGCTACAACCCATGGAGTTGCAAAGAGTCAGACACAGCTGAGTGGCTGAGCACAGCACAGTTGTATGGAGACTGGCATGATCCGTATTTAATGGATAACTTAGTTTTAACTTAAGATAACCCATTTTGCCCTGTGGTCCCTTGTCTCCACTAGCATTCCAAGCCCATCAGAACACAACTGAACTACAGAGGTAGTTGGAGATAGGAATCCAGGAGGTAGGAATGCACTGGTGGGAGTAATGAAGGATTGGGTAGGAAGGGTACAGTAAGCTCAGTTTGCAGATCCTGACTCCAGCAGTGTCTTACAGTTTAACTCATTTCTGACACTGTATGCCTGGAAATGCACGATTTCACATGGCAAGAGCTCAGCTGTGTAGGACTATGCCACACACCTCCTCCACTTCAGGTTCTACTCAAAAGTCAGGTTTTTGCCTGTGCTTCTGCCTTCTACTCGCTGCTTTGGATTCAATTAATTTGCTACATTTCTGATTTATTATAAAAGGCTGTAATTCAGGAGCGGCCTGATGGAAGAGATGCACAGGGCAAAATAGATGGGATGGGAAGCGGCACAGAGCCTCCATACCTTCTGCTTGCGTGGCATTCTCCCAGCACCTCTGTGTTCACCAACCCAGATGTTCTCTGAGTCCCTCCTTGGGCTTCTATGGAGGCTCCATCACATAGGCATGATTGATTAAATCACTGGCCATTGGTGACTGACTCAACCTCCAGTCCCTCTAATCTTTCCCCACGGGAGGGTGTGGGACTGCAAGTTCCAGTTCTGTTCAGTTTGGTTTTCCTGGCAACCAGCCTCTCCCCACATCCTTAGGTGCCTTCCAAAAGTCATCTCATGAACATAAACCCAGATGTTGTGGAAAGGAGTTAGTTATGAATAAACAAGACACTCATTTCACTGTTCTGGCTCTGTCATGAGTGGAGGACAAGAGACCAAACACAACAAAAGATGTTCCCATTGCTCTTATCACACATGATATTCCAAGGGTTTTCGGAGTTGTGTCCAGAAACTGGACAATGACCAAATATATCTGAGAAATATATTCTGGTCATGTGAGTGATCAAATATATATTATAAGTCACGATATTGAAGAATGACAAACAGGAAACAACTGAATTGCAATAGAGGAATGGTTACATGATTGTAGTACCTTCAAGGAATTGTGTGGCCACTTAGAGCTTGTGGTATGTGCCGTATGAAGACACTGTACGTATGCTGCTGCAGTGCAGGATATATTTGCGATTAAAATCAACATTATACTGTTAAAACATAACATGGAGATGAATATGTATAGTATTTATACTTAAAAATAAAGCCCTATGCTTGCTTGTGATGTAGACAGTATTCCTGGAAGATGTCACAAGAAACTGGTAAAACTGGTAGCCACTGGGAAAGGGAACTGGGAAGCTGGGGGAGGAAGGAAATAGAAGTTTCATAATTAAACCTTAGGTACCTTTTAAATTTGGAGCATGTGCATGCATTAAGAAAAAAGTAAATGCATTTGAAAAATAAATAGTGAGCTTTTATTATCCTCAGCAGCAGAGGGAAATCAGGCCTGAGCTCTACACAAGTAGCTCCACCCTGGAGGTGGAACCTACGGCAGAACCTGGAGGAGCTCCTCAGAGACTCCCTTCATCTGGCCGCCCTGCCCGAGGCATTTCTAAGGAGTTGGGACCCACAGGGATCAGCAGGGAGGAGCACAAGGGGAAAAGCTCTCCAGCCTGAAGTCAGGCGTGTCCAGAGCTAGCACCTGGCAACTCGCATCCTCCCTGGAAGGCAGGTGAGAACCCGCACCTGGGACCCCACACCCCCGCCCTCCGGGCGTCTCTCCAGTTCGTCTCCGACCCCGCCTTCCTCCACGGTCCTCTCATCTTTGGCCACAGTGTCTGGTTTGTGAGAAGAGAATGTTGAACAAGCCAGGCTCTCGTCATTCTGAGTCCGAACTCTCATTTGACTTGGAAGACTTATGCTTTCGTTTTTTCTTCTTTTTCTTTTCCTTCTTCTTCTTCTTATGCTTTTCTTTCTTCTTCTTTTTCTTGTGTTTCTCTTTATCTTCTGAAGAACTGGAGCTGCTCCCATCGTCATCTGACGTTGAATCCTCCAGTAACTGTTTTAACTGTTGTATCCTAAACACATAAGATTGATCAAAGAACCATATTCAACTTAACTTGAAAAAATTTTTTTAGATAAAAATATAAGAACAGTAATGAGGGTGAAAAAATCACAAATTAATCACCTCATTAAAGACAGTATTTATTTTTATATCTTTCCCCCATTCTTGTCTACATCCATGCCTGTTTTACATGACTGTAACCAGTGTACAAGCCATTTTGTATTCTTTCCGTTGTCCTAAGTATTCTGGCATGTTTCCATAGTCCTTCCTTTCATAATTTCTAACAGATGCATACTTTCCTAAATCATTCTCCCACTGCTCAAGTCCATGCTAGGTAATCTACCTCCTCAACAATTATAATTCAGCACAAGAAATTATATTCAACATTCTGTAATAACCTGTAAGGGAAGAGAATCTGAAGAATATATGTGTGTGTATATATTTATATGTTGATATATTTCTGAATTGCTGTGCTGTACTAACATGATATTGCAAATCAACTATACTTCACTAAAAAAAAATTCAAACGATTATGATTCAATACCACCAATTTGAAAACAAAACAATATTAACAACAACAACAACAACAAAGTTCCTCTTGTTTTTTCACCCTGTCTAGGAATTTAAAAAAAAGCTCAGATCTTTAAAGACACTAGAGAAGATAAATGGTAGTTGCCAATACCAACTTTCAGTGACACGAGCAAGTCAAGGCTGGGTCAAACACAATGCTTTAAGTTAACCCAAGGAGAACAGGCTGGCCTGATCATTCCCTACACATTGGCTTTTTTCAGTGACTACCCCAGTCTTCCAAATATTTCACAGTTTACTAAACCACTTCTCTAATACTGGGATTTTTAAATTTATAAAGTTTCTAGCTTTAATTTCGAAGTTTAAGAGGATATTGTTATCATCAGGACAATCTCACCTTATATCCTTTTCATGTCTTTTATTCTCACGAATGATGTCATACATGGGATCTTCATGTGCCTTGAAGGTTAGAGAAGGTTAAGGTTAGGTTTGGTATCATAGACTGTTAAAATTAAAACCCTCTTTCTTGGAAACAGTTTTTTCCTCCTGTTTGGTGGTAATTTTATATTCACCACGTTCTGATCCTTCTTAAGGGTTGCCATCATTTAAAACTCCTAGAGGCTATAAAAATTTCCCAGTTATACAAATACAGGATATAATTTACATAGCCTTCATAAGGAGATAAACCATGGCAAAATCATTATTAAGTACTACTCAAGGTTAGAAATGTTGAGGTTAATTCTATTTGTTCTATATGGAAAGATGATCAAGTGATACTATTAAGCAAACAAGTGAGTTGGAAATGATACATGATTCATTTATAGGTTCACAAAAACATACTGTATATGACCAAAGAGAAATCTAGAAGTATACTCATCAAACTACTTACTACAAATTCCCTCTGAGGAGAGAGGCAAGATTGGACTTGAAAAATCAATTGTGAAAAACCTTTCTGTAATGTTTCCATTCTGTTAAAATAAGATGCATTTATTCTTATATTTGTATAATTTAAAACTACTTAAATTACTTAAAATATGAATACACATAAAATTTCATGGCATGTGAACTATCTTTAAAAATATTATAAAATTTTTTACATATCAAAGAAATGCTATGCTATGCTAAGTCACTTCAGTCGTGTCCGACTCTGTGCGACCCCATAGACGGCAGCCCACCAGGCTCCCCCATCCCTGGGATTCTCCAGGCAAGAACACTGGAGTGGGTTGCCATTTCCTTCTCCAATGCATGAAAGTGAAAAGTGAAAGTGAAGTTGCTCAGTCGTGTCCGACTCTTAGCAACCCCATGGATTGCAGCCTAACAGCCTCCTCCATCCATGGGATTTTCCAAACAAGAGTACTGGAGTGGGGTGCCATTGCCTTCTCCGTATCAAAGAAAACATAAAGTTAAAAATATCTGATATCTTACCACCTAGGGATATCCACTGTTAATATTTTAGTGTGCTTCTTCTAGTCATTATTCATATTTCCAAAAAATAGAATCATGTTATGTATATCAATACAACTCTATTCTTTTTCCCTTATGTTTTCATGAATATTGTCCTATGACATTACATATTCTTTTAAAACGTAATTCTTTTTTTAAAAAATAATGTTCATTTATTTGGCTGTGTTGGATCTTAGTTGGGCACTTGGAGTCGTCGTTGCAGCGTGTGGGCTTCTCTCTGCTTATGCACAGGCCCCAGAGTGCGTGGTCTCTGTAGCTGTGGTATGGGCTTGAGTGCTGTGCAGTGGGTGGGATCTTGGTTTCCCAACCAGGGATTGAACCCATATCCCCTGCGTTGTAAGGCGGATTCTTAATCACTGTAGTTAACACCAGATACTGTGGTTTAATCACTGGATTACCAGGGAAGTTCTTCAAACATAATTCTTAAAAGCTGTATGATTTATATGTTGCAGTGAATTATGTTGCATATTAGACACCACAGTTGTTTCCTATTTTTCTTCGATTTCTATTTTTTAATCATATAAATAATTCTGAAAGTTATTCTTATTTGTGTATACTGATGTTGTTTTATCCTTAGATCAATTGAGATTTTGAAATTTTAAAAATATGAATATATTTAAGTTTTTGAGATTTATCATCAAATTATCTGTTAAAGGTACTGTAAAAGCTGACATTCTGGGTAGGAGTGATTTATTCACAATATTTTCTGTAAATTAGTAAAATGAAAACCCAATATTTTAAATATCTTAAAATCCTTGTAGAATATTTATATACCCCAGTTTGACATGCTGATAATCCCAAGTATATCCAGCAACAGCATAGTTAAATTGACCGAAATAGTTACTGAATGGTGAATTAACACCTGGGAGGTGACTTTGTTAAGAAAAGTGACAAGGGACTTCCGTGGTGGCCCAGTGGTTAAGACTCTTGAGTTTTCAATTCGGGGGAGATGGGTTTGATCCCTTGTTGGGAAACTCAGATTCTACACGTCACATGGCTCAGCCAAAAAAAAAAAAAAGTGAAATGACAGACTGACTTTATTGTCATCCAAAGAGAGTATATCATTTATACATACTTCCAGTTTATGATACAAAAATATGTAGTCTTTAGACAAAGGCTGAGAAATTAGAATCCTATTTTATTTATGAAATATGATTATTTACATAAGTACAAAAAGACTCACTGAATTGATAAAAATTCCTCTTTGGAAAAGGCAGTGTTCCCAAGGCATAGCAAATATCATTTTTTTTTTTTTTATTGTTTTTATTTTATTTTAGAGGGGCAAAAAGAGGGTCATCAGTTCAAGCCCCTGCACCCAACTCGGAACCTGGGGAGCTGTCTGGTCATTGCCCCGTTTTGTTTTATTAATTAAAAAACAATTTTTGTTCACCTTTATTGAAGGATGTTGGCTTACAATATTCTATTAGTTTCAGGTACATGACAATGATTCAAAATTTTTATAGATTATACTCCTTTTCAACTTATTATAAAATACTGATTTTATTCTCTATGTTGTTGCTATTGTTGTTCAGTCGCTCAGTCGTGTCTGACTCTTTGTGACACCATGGACTGTAGCCGGACAGGGTCCTCTGTCCATGGCGTTTCCCAGGCAAGAATACTGGAGTGGGTTGCCATTTCCTCCTCCAGGGGCAAATATCATTTTAACAAGCATTTTTTAATTGTTAATAACTAATCTGTCACACAAATTTAATTTAATAGAGATGCGGTTAACACCAGATACTTTGGCTTAAAGGCTTTGGGAACATATTTTGTGTGAAACTCCAGTTCACTGGTGACTGCCTCATTCACTGACATTCATCATATCCAGTAAATATAAATTGACACTCTGGGGTTTTACTTACTACTCTGAACTGTTCTAACTTTTGGTTGCCTTTGATAAAGAAAGGGCATTCTTTGTCGCCCGTTCGGTGACCATACCGTTTACAGCGCCAACCTAAAATAAAGACAAAGGGATATATTTCTTTAAGATAATATATCTTTACTTAATTAAGATAAAGCATCAGATCATATTAAAGATAAAAAGCAAATATAATTAATGAAAAGAGAGAAACTAACTACTTCCTCAAGTATCCTTTAATTGCAGAGTTTTAGAAGTGAACCAAGTACTTACTAAATAATTCCATGCAAAGAACAAAGTGTGATTTTTTTTTCAACTGGGCTATAGGTTGAACTGTGTCATCCCCTTTGCTTTCCCACTGTACTGAAAGTCCTAACCACTAGTACCTCAGAATGACCTTACTGGGAGACAGGATTTTTATAGAGGCCTGGAATATATCCTTTCCACACCAGCCCTCAGAAGAACACCTTGACCTTGGATCATGAACCTCCAGAACTGTGAGAAAAGAAACTTCTTGTTTAAGTCATGCAGTCTGTGGGACTTTGTTACAGCAGAACTAGCAAACTAAACAGGCATTCAGCAACTCCAACTAAGGAGGTCAGGAAGCAGGAACAGGAATTATAGGTAGGATTAGCCAATTTTGCTCCATGCTGGTAGCTAATGAAAATATGTAGCGACAGGGAAATATTTCCTTCTTCACATTTCAATCTGAGAGTTGGTAGTAGGAAATCACTGGGAAACGAATGAAGTTTAGGGATTCTCTGACCTGCCCCTTCTGCATCTCCCCACTATTTTGAGTTAGTTCCACCTGGGGAAGAAGAAATGCATTCAATACAAATGCAGTCCCCTTCAAACAAATGTCTGTCTTTATGACAAAAGGAGAAATTTTATATGCCATAAATTGATGTGCGGTATCAAGAAGGACCCATATGATCTGTGATCAAAACCTCTACTAAAGGAGAGGTGATACTTGTTACTCAAAGTGTGGTCAGTGGACCAGCAAGACTGGCATCACCTGGGAGCTTGTCAGAAATAGAGAGTATCAGGCCCACCCCAAGTTTGAGAAGCTCTGCTTTAGATAACACTAGGATCATGGAAATCACTGCCAATAGGGTTATGTGTACATGTATTTTTCCATCTGGGATGGATAAAAGTTTTGTGAAGTCTTAAGCTAACATAAATTAAGGAGAAGAAGGGCTTTTTTGGGGTCACGGAGAATCTTGACTTGGTAAATTTTACAGAAAGACAGGACCACTATTGGGACTCCAAAGGCCTTTCGAAGGTGCAAGGAAGGGGTCCTAAAGCTTAAGCTTATTAACTTCATGTAAAACTGGTTCTGGTCCAGACTAAACACTTTTAATTTGCATGTCAATGAAAAGAACAATAAAATGGAAAGTGAAGCACAACTAACTACCCCATTAAGGAGAGGAGTGATTTTTAAACTTAATTTTTAAAAAAGGAAATATAATCAGTTTAATACATGATTCAACTCTAAAAATAATAAACACAATGGATTTATTTAGTTAAATTTATGATATAACTATTACTGGGGAAATGAGATAGGTAGGGCATGTGTATGAGATGGGATGGAGGAAGAAAAAAGGAGCTGAGTTCTGGTCTCCTACAGTTAGAAATGAGCAGATAATAAGGAAATCGGAAAAATCAAGGGTCAGGAATGTAATCCTGTTATCAAGATACATGGGGATAAACTTAAAAATAACCTTTTTAAAAGAGGTTGAGGTGAGAGGAATGCAGGAAAGGGAGAAGAACTGCTATTTTAATTGTGTGCATGAAGGATCTTTGTACAAACAAATACCTTCAAAGGCAGCAGTACCCCTTCTTCAAATGCCATCTTATGCTGGTGCAGTGGATAGTGTGCACACAGCTCCACCTGGTCCAGACCCACCCTGTGTGGCCCACAGCTCCTCTCAGGTCACCTGGGGAAACCTTAACACCACTAATGAGGACACGCTGAAGTGAGACCCCAGGAGACCCCAGGGGACCCAAGGTCACCCAAGGTGACCCCCAATGCATCCTTCGTCCCCATGGCATTGCTACATGGAATATCCTTTCTGTTACAGGAACATTACTGAAGCATAGACTCTGCAAACAGCTACAGTCCTGTGGAAGACCACCGCCCTTGCAGCCAGAAGCCCTGGACCCAAGGCGCTGCTCTGCCGCTTACCCCAGACACTGACTAACACACCAAGGGGGCTTCCTCATCTGTTGCCTAGAGATCATGCCCTGACTTCAACAGCATGGTGTGAGAATGAATTAAAAGGAGTGAACTCGTTTGTAAACAGTGGTCTATAACTTGCGTGAATTGAGGGTGTTACTTGAAACCTTTCCATGCTCACACTGCATGACTTTGACTTCTTTCCCGAGTGGCATCCAAAGTCCTTTGGTTGGTGCATGAGCCAGAAACTCCCTGGCATGTTCATTGCCTGGGACATCTGGTATACAGTCTTCTGGCTTAGTCTCATCTTCCTGAAAAAGGAAAGAGTGTGTAAGCTCTATGGCAAAAAAAGCACCAGAGCCCTCTCCCACCTGCTTGAGAACACAGCACTGCCTGGCTTGCTCATGGGCTGGAGATCCCTATGTCATCATGTTATCCTCTGAAGAGCTGGAAAGACAAATTGTAACTGAGAAAGAAAATATAAGTAACTATTCTGGAAGAGCTAGCCTACCACAAAAACAAAGTAGCTGTTCTTAGAGAAAAGTCACTAGTGTTTACACAGGGATGATCTGTGAGCTCCAAGTTCTAATTCTAGAGCATAAAAATTAGATTCTAAGATCACAAAAAATTTTCTGCTAACTTAGAAGCTTTGTGGAATGAGGCAGAAGATAGAATTAAACAAGGTTTCTTGAAACAATAAAAACAATGTGTCAGAGTAAAATAGATTATTAGACCTTGAAGGCCACTGTCACATTCTATAATCTCATACATACTGTATTTGTGAGATGCATTTTCACCACCAAATAACTGCACTGTATAATTAAGGTGCTGGTTTTTTACATTATGATTTTTTCACGTTTCCAGGAATATTACATTTATAATGGAAGAATGTTTCCTAAAAAAATTTTTTTTAAAGTTAAAAGCTACCAAACAGGAAAGGTTACTTTGGTCTTAAGTCCTCTAAATCTCACTCCCAGAGAAACATGCTGACACTGTGGCCAGGGTGCTGGAGGAGGGACTCTGCACCAGGCGGGGCTGGACTGGACGGATTCACATGTCCTCAGACTCCACTGTTCTCTGAACTGATGACATTCAAGAAAGCAGCAATGGAGCATCACAGAAGGAACATGGGGCAGCAGAGCTTTGAGAAGATGCAGTCGCAAGGGAGACAGACAGAAGGGGAGCGAGCGCTGAGGACATCCAGGGGGCCTGCAGTGGTGTCTTAGGGACATGTTCTTAATGTCTCTAAGAACAGACATAAAAAATCTGTTTTAGGCAGATTAAACTTCTGCAAAGGCACGGACTATGACAAAGCCCAAAGTGCACGAACTGACTGCCATCTGCAGAGAAGAGACAGGACTACCATAAAGGAGCTTCAAACCTTAAGCAGCTGTTTTTCATAACAAGTGACTGAGTCTGAGTTCTGGTCAAATCTGTCTCAGAGAAAAACCCAAAATACAAACTTTACACTGACCTTGATAAACCCAGGAGGAGGTTTTTCATAACTAGAAGGAAAAAAAAAAAAAAAACAACTGGTCATCAACCATTGTTCATAGGAACATAACACATTTCAATCACCAAAAAGCAACTACAGGCCAAAATAAAAAAGGTTATTTTTAGTAAAAACTAAAACTACAGTATAACTTTTAAAAACAGTTAATAAAATAGGCCCAGCAGTCAGAGATGTTATGTTAATATGAATAAACTGATGCTGTATCACATCCTGCTGGGATGCAGCACTTAAATTGACCAAATAATAACTAACTTGGTGTCTAAGGACAATGATTTTATATTTAGAGGAAGGGAAATCAAGAGACTGCAAGGAAAATGTGAGGGAAGAAGAGACTTGAGCTAATTATGGTTCCAATCTGTCATTGCACTTGTGGGTGATTTACCTACCATAACTTCCAACTTCCGTAACACTGTGAGGCTCATGGGGGTGGCAGTGTGAGTGCTCTAAGAAGGATGGGGACTGCACAACGGGGAGGGAGCTAAGCCAGAGGGAAGGGTCTGCCAGAGTGGAAGCAGGTGGGGGTGATCCATCCCAGAGGCTCCCCCTTGCCCCAGCTCTGGATTCAAGATCCTCTCCACTGGCCTGTGGTGTTCGCAGAGCACACTGCCACTTGCTCCTCAGCTCTCTGACTGCCCTTTATGCCCCTACTGACCCCTCTGGACTCAAGGATGTAGGGCAATCGGTGGCCCTCAACTACTGCTAGAGAAGCAGATGACTGTGTGCAAAAGTACTTTCCCTTCCACCAATATAGCTCTCAGACCCTCAGGTTCTGAGGACGCAAATCATGCCTATGCTCCCAACTCATTTCCACTTTTCATTATTTTGCTGGAACTTGGGGAAAAGGCTTCTGGTGCCAAATCTACAAAAGCAGCACCCACCGCTCCTGTCCTTTAAAAAAAAAACAACAAACTAATTTTAAAACTTGAAATGGAATTAACATATAACACTGTATTACTTTCAGGTGTAATTATGTTCAGTTTCAAGCACTGACACATTTTAGACTATGCAATGCAGAGCGTGGGTGTCTGGCTTTTAAAGGTGACTGCCTAATGGATATAACCCCCTTCTTAAAAAAGAATGTAGTTGGAAAAAGAGGTAGGATAACTGAACAGCTCAGGTCTTTTCAATGCCTCTCTAGTGGAATTTTACTGAGAGAGGGCATCGAGGTGCTATGACTGGTTTAAAATGCTATCTTGACTCCAACAACTTGGAAATTGGGGAGCCCCAAAGTTGCTGCACACAGAAGGTGAATTTAGAGATGATTAATTTTCTGAATTTTATACACTGAAAATGTCATCAGGAAAACAATAAATTCTAAAATGGCTAATCACCTAATAGTCAAATAGATACGGATTATCCTAAAACTAGACCAAAATAGTTTAAGTTAAAGCAAGAAAGCAGTAGTGTAGAGGACAGAGTGTTTGGTATGGTTCTATTTGTGTGTATGGGAAAAGGGATATTATACATATACATAAGATATCACCTGAGGGAGGGAGCTTTTTTTTTCACTTACATTTATTTACATGCAAATACACTGCCTCAAACAATGTTTTTTTTTAATTACAAAAGAAAAATGAAATTAACATTATCTTCCTCACACCTATGTTGCTATAAGTCCAGGCTAATAAATTTCTGAGAGAGAAACCAAAGGACTTAGGGGCAAAAAAAGGCCACTAATAGGCTGTTAGCTCATTTCTATTATAGAGTTACATAGGAAGCATTTTTGTTTTAAACATTTCAATGTCACTTGTTTGTTTCAGGAATCATATCCTCACTCCTACTCTAACCAACTTGCTATTTCCTCCTACCAAAGAAAAGAACAGGAGGATGAAACTAAACTTTTAGGTGATACTGAAAGTTCAGTTTAGAAACTTACTCCCTGCAGAAGTAACCACTCAACAATCACCACACCCACAATGCTCAGTACCAGACGGAAGAACTGAGCCTCTCAGGGTACTCCTAAAGAAATCTAGAAAGCCATAAAGGTTGAAACTGCTCTTAAAAAACTTCCATGTAACTCTGGACAGAGGTCCTCCATAGCTTGGGACCCCCAAAATGGAGTGGCCAGTTCAAATCTAAACCTAAGTCAGCCTGCCCTAATGGGAAATGCTTCGCGTCAAGGAAACCTAGTATATACCAATCACAATCCTTCAGCCCAGGGTACCTAGCTTAGTTTAGCTTACCCTAGATAAGAGGACGTGCAAGCTTTGTAAAGAAATCCCTGACTCCCTAGCCAATCATGCCCTATTTTCAAGTCGCCTCTTGAAACACCCTGTAAAACTTGCTCCTGTCCAAAATAACTGGGAAGAGTGTTCCACTGCGGATGAAACACTGCACTTCCTCAATCTATGGATTGTTTTTCCCTTGAACAAAGGACATCAAACAGCAAAGTGTGGCAGTTTTGTCTTTTGAGCAGCAGCAGGACTGTCCTGATAAAAGAGATGTTTTAGTTTTTGAAGTAGAAAACCCTAAAGACATAGCATTAATGTTACTAATGAATGGCTGCTGACGGACTGTATCACCTGCCCAATTTATACACATTTCTATTATTCCTCCATTATGGGCTTCCCTGGTGGCTCAGATGGTAAAGAATCCGCCTGTAATGCAGGAGACCTGGGTTTGAACCCTGGGTTGAGAAAATCCCCTGGAGAAGGGAAAAGGTACCCACTCCAGTGTTCTGGCCTGGAGAAGTCCATGAACAGTCCATGGGGTCGCAAACAGTTGGACACGACAGAGCGAATTTCACTCTCTCTCCATTATTCTTATTAAAAGAGGCCATACCTGCGACATGCCACAGCTTTCCACTGGAAAATATTTCAGCAATTTGCTTTGGAGATACCATATCTAAAAAGCTTTGAACCATACCTAAAAGGCTAATTCTGTTTATACCCAGTTGTTCAAATGAAGTGACATTCAGCTTAAGAGCCACAGGAGGCCAGGCTCCAAGAAAGCATGCATTTTGTGTCAAAGCTCCCAGAGGTTAGTAATGAAGGATTAACCCTTTGGGGGCCTTTTCTTACATCATTGTCTCAGCAATCATGAGAAGGTAGGCAGTGAGAAGTGCCTGTAACAAATAGGTCAAATAACTTATTGAACATCAAACTTAGAATCTAAGTTTGACCTCTAAAGCTGATTATAGAAGGAAAAAACAGAAGGGAATCGAAAGGGTCATTAATCCAACTTTCCACCTTATATTTAAATCTCCTTTACAACCCACCCTTCTCTCAGTGGTCATCTGGACTCTCCTCCAACCCTTGGGAGCTTGGGAAGCACACTGCCTTCCAAGTCAGGCCACGCTGACTCAGGTCCTAATTCTTTTTGAGCTGGAACTGGCCTCCTAGTAGCTTTCATCCTTATCCCTGGTGAAAAATCCTAAGGACCAGAGAGAACAACTCTAGGCTCTCTTCTACCTGACAGCTCCTCCCGAGTAGTTAGGAGCCAGGCCCTCACCCCACTTTACTTCTCTTCGTCACCGCACGAACATTACGGGACTGGGCTTTCTCTTTCCTTATTAATAGCAAAAGATGAAAAGGACGGGGATTTTAACCAGTTCACAGTGCGCCCCCTGACCTGAGAGCGGGAAGGACCAGGGCGCTCAGTCGCACTTCCAGGTTTAGTCCCCGAATACTGACCGAGCACCGCTGCCGCCGCACGAGGACTAAAACCGCCGCTTCCTGCGGAGGAAGCGCCCGCCGCCACCGCTCGCGTCCCGGACGAGGCTCGGGGGAGGAGCCTTCCTCCCTCCCGCCAGCCGCTGGGAGTCTAGGGTCCCGCCGCCCGGGATCAGAACCGGCTCTCGGCTCGCCGGGGTCTGAGGGGCTCACCGGCCCACCCCCAGGTGTCCAAGGATCCCGTCTAAAGCGCCGACCCCGAGCGGACCCTGCCGCGCGACCCGGGCCCCGATCCATTCCTAGCATTAGTCGGAGACGGAGACGGGCGTGACGGACTCACAAGGACTCTAGGTGCTTGAGCTGCTGCAGCTGCTGCGCGTCCTGCCGCCGCCGCTTCAGCTCCCGGCGCCGCTGCAGCTCCTGCTCCGGGGGCTCCCGGGGCCGCCGCGCGCCCCCGGCGCCCGCATCGTCGCGCCTGGCCCGGGACGACATCGCAGCCCCGCGCGGCGCGGCTGAGGCTGCCCGGCCGCGCGGCGAAGACGGTACTTCCTCTGCGCCGCGCTCTCCTGGCCCAGCAGCGCCCCCTCCCGCTGCGGCTCCGCGTCCCGCCGGGCCCGGCCGGGTGCCCTCTCCGCGGCCGGCTGCACCCTGCACCGCGGAATGGCCGGCGCGGTCTTGATTCGTTGATCGGAGCCCTGTCTTCAGGTTGGCTGGTGCCGGAGGCCAGAGCTCGCCCCCTGGCGGCGGCGTGTGGAGTTGGGCCAGTTCTGGAGTGGCTGGGCCCCTCATGGAGTCGGGCAACTTCTTCGCCATCTCCAACCCGGGAGGCCAGGAAACCTGTGCAAGTCCATTTTGTATCTCCCCGTGGCTAGGCACACAGGAGCTGCTCGTTACCCATTAGTAGGATGCATTCAGTTTTTGAAGAAAGCGAGGCTTCCATGGAAATTTTTCAGTTTTCCAAAACTTGTGAGCCATGCGATGTATCAGTTCAGTTCAGTTGCTCAGTCGTGTCCGGCTCTGTGTGACTCCATGGACTGCAGCACACGCCAGGCTTCTCTGTCCTTCACCAACTCCCAGAGTTTGCTCAAATTTACGTCCATCCAGTCAGTGATGCCATCCACTCATCTCATTCTCTGTCGTCCCCTTCTCCTCTTGCCCTCAATATTTCCCAGCATCAGGGTCTTTTCCAACGAGTCAGTTCTTCGCATCAGATAGCCAAAGTATTGGAGTTTCAGCTTCAGCATCAGCCCTTCCAATGAATATTCAGGACTGATTTCCATTAGGATAGACCGGTTGGATCTCTTTGCAGTCTAAGGGACTCTCAAGAGTCTTCTCCAACACCACAGTTCAAAAGTATCAATTATTCCGCACTCAGCCTTCTTCATGGTCCAACTCTCACATCCATACATGACTATGGGAAAAACCATAGCTTTGACTAGATGGACCTTTGTTGGCAAAGTAATGTCTCTGCTTTTCAATATGCTGTCTAGATTGGTCATAGCTTTTCTTCCAAGGGGCAAGAGTCTTTTAATTTCATGGCTGCAATCACCATCTGCAATGATTCTGGAGCCCAAAAAAATAGTCAGCCACTGTTTCCGCTGCTTATCCATCTATTTACCATGAAGCGATGGGAACGGATGCCATGATCTTAGTTTTCTGAATATTGAGTTTTAAGCCAACTTTTTCACTCTCCTTTCATCAAGAGGCTCTTTAGTTCTTCTTTGCTTTCTGCCATAAGGGTGGTGTCATCTGCACATCTGAGGTTATTGATATTTCTCCTGGCAATCTTGATTCCAGCTTATGCAGTCTGGCATTTCTCATGATGTACTCTGCATATAAGTTAAATAATCAGGGTGACACTATACAACCTTGATGTACTCCTTTCCCAATTTGGAACCAGTCTGTTGTTCCATGTCCAGTTCTAACTGTTGCTTCTTGAGTGCCATACGGATTTTTCAGGATGCAGGTAAGGTGGTCTGGTAGTCCCATCTCTCTATGAATTTTCCACAGTTTGTTGTGATCCACACAGTCAAAGGCTTTGGTGTAGTCAATTAAGCAGAAGTAGATGTTTTTCTGGAACTCTCTTGCTTTTTCGATGATCCATGCGTCATATAGTCAGTGTAATATATTGAATTCAGGTAAGATTTGGGTTCTGGAAATGAAAAGCCAGTATATACTGTGCACTCTTTATGTCATTGAACCAAGCTCTTAATAGTATAATAGTTCATTTAGTTAAAAAACTATAACAAGTGCTGTTACCACCCATGTGTATTATCTTTATTTAGTGATAAAGAGGCCCAGAGAGCTCAGTGATTTGCACAAGGAAACAACTAGTAGGTCATGGAAAGTGAAAGTGAAGTCGCTCAGTCGTGTCCCATTCTTTTTGACCTAATGGACTGTAACCTACCAGGCTCCTCTGTCCATGGGATTTTCCAGGCAAGAGTACTGGAGTGGGTTGCCATTTCCTTCTCCAGAACCAGGATGCAAAAGTGTTAGGTGCTTAGCTAGGTTGTACTTTGAAACTGTATGTGATATATAATTTTTTCAGCCTTGAAATAATGGAAGAAACTGCAGAGGAAGTAAAAATAACAGCATAAGGGAAATACTTGCGGAAATATTCAAACCGTTAATGCCATAAAATATGAAGAACTTCTTCAAATTTATCCAGGAAAATACAAACACACAGAAGCTATGCATAGACATCTGAAATGATACTGACATATGCCCTGGAACTTGGAAATGATCTTTTCCTCTAACAATGAAGCCAACAGGAATTGTTGAATGAACGTAGATTTAGCCATTCATGTGTAACTGATCATGACCTTATGGGGCCTTCCCAGGATAGATCTCTCCCCATATCCTCTGCCAAAGCTCCTGTTTGAAGTACTCAGAAAATTGTATCTCATGGATATTTCCTGAGTTTTTCAGATGCTAAAAACTGCCACAAAATGGAAGAAATTAACTACTTGATTATCATGAGCCCAAGTCCCCATTGCATAGGAGCTAATCACATACCTTGGGACACCTCCCCCCAACTTTGCCTTTAAAATTGCCTTTTGCTGAAACATTTCGAGGAGTTCAGGGTTTTTTATTTTATCTTTTTTTGAGCACCTTTGACCCATTCTCCTTGAATGGCATTGTAATAAAACTTTCTCTGCTCTGAGCTCTGACATTTGGGTCTGGCCTATCTGCCTGCACTGCAGGAGACCCGGGTTCAATCCTTGGGTCCGAAAGATCCTCTGGAGAAGGAAATGGCAATCCATTCCAATATTCTTGCCTGGGAAATCCCATGGACAGAGGATCCTGGCAGGCTACAGCTCATGGGGTCACAAAGAGCTGGATACGGCTGAAAGACTAACAGTTTCAGTTTCACTGTGCTAAAGGCACACACACTTGCATTCCGCAACAATGGAAGTTATCTGGGCCAATGAGTGACGTATATGATGATGCCTTTTAAGACATTCAAATACACTCAAGAAAAATGACATAGGCTTTGGGAGCTGTGATTTACAAACAAAGGAAATGTAATCGCGTTGCAGGAAGAAGTTGGTCTACAGAATCAAGAAGAGGAGAACCAAGGAAAGAAATCAGGTAGTGTTTTTCCAGGGTTGTTGTTATTGAGCAGAAAATTCTGGGGAGTTCCAGAATACGCACAGTACGTATTCCTTCCTTTTTGAGGTGAACATGTACTGGGCCAGCAGCACCCCAGTCATTAGGGCGCACACACTTGCGCTCACCCTCGCCACGGTTGCTTCTTCCATGGACCTGACCTTCTGCGCCTCTCGGTTCAAGAGAAGAGGTCCCTGGGTGGGATGCTCTGGCCCTGAAACCTACTGGGACCCCTCCCTCCGCCCCGCCCTTCGCCCCCTTCCAGCCCCGCCCCGCCCCGCCCCCGCCCCCGCCCCGCCCCCGCCCCGCCCCCGCCCCCGCCGCGCCCCAAGCCCCGCCCCGCCCTAGCCACGCCTCCGTGGAAAGCCCCACCCACGGGCGGCGGGGACGGAGCCTGGATTGGGGGCGTGGCTTCGTCCGCGCCAGAGGCGGGAGGCGGGTTTCCTTAGAACCCGCGTCCAAGTCTGAGGACAGAAAACGGGAATCAAATTAATTCTGTCTCACCGCTAATGAGGAGTAGGCAATGGTTCGCTCCAGCTCCGCCCAGTAGAAATCTGATTCCAACAATCAGGAAAAGTTCTCCGTCTTCCGCGCTCCGGAGACACTGAGGACTACAATCCCCAGAAGGCATTGGGACTCGGATATCTGACTTGCGCAGTAGCCTTCGTTGTAAAGTGCTATGACAACAGGGCGAAGATGGCTTGGAGTTAGGCTTGAATCGGGAGGTGTCCCTTCCACCGCTGCTGTCCTTTTTCTGCTACATCCCACTCACTGCCTCCTTCATCATTTCCTCCTCTTTGTGAGCAGCATTACTTCCCTCTGTTCTCTCCTGCCTGATCTCTGCCACGGACTGATACCGTTTTTCCTGCTCGTCTCTGAGGGTGACAGAGAGAGGATGCGGGAGAGCTACTTGATGGGATCACTCCAACTCCGTGGAGCTGGTGGTGCTACCTGGTGAGACGCTCTCTTTGCCTGGGTCGTGGAATAAGTTGGATCAGGAGAACGAGAAGGAGTAGTAAGGATTGCTTTTCTCTGCGACGTCCGATCTTGCTCGTCGTTCCAGCCCTGGGACCCTGGCAGACATTCTTAAAGGGAAATCTGTAGAGACTGCGAAGGACGGTGGGGCAGGACCCACCTGATTCAGCATCAGGTAAGGAAGTATGTCTAGAATTAAACATCGGATTCATGAATGCCCTTTCCGTGTTTTATTTTGCTTTATATATATTTTTTGATCAGATTGATTCTCTGATGCCATGTAATGGTTTGGGGAGATAGAGGATAACAGGTTTCTTATGGAATATGCATTCAAAAGAAAACAACCAGAACAGTGTGTGTGTGTGTGATCCTGTGAATGTCGAAAAAGGGTGATACGAATTTTTAAAGATTCCATTCAGGAGTGTCACATGGTGCACAAGCATTCTCCTGTGACACTTCAACAGGTCTTCTGAACAAATGGTCAAAGCAGTTCCCAGCCTGTGACTGAAGTAGGATGCATGTACTAATAGCCCTTAATTCCTTCTTGCAATAGGATTATTCCTTCTCCTTCTCTCTTTACACTGCAGACCACAGCAGTTTAGATGAACTGAAGTGATCTCTCTCTCTTCCCCAGTTCAGTGCCGTGAAATTGACTCCAATTTTGAGGATCTTTCCTGCCTGCCCGCCCTCCCGCATCCATCTCACTTTTACTTTAAAAATGAAACCATATCACAGACATCCACAATTTGAGGATGCTGGAGGGAAAAGGATGAGTCTTAGCTAAAGTCTGAGTATTCAGAGAGGGAGAGATTTTTCTAACCTCTTTACGTATTTGCTGCAAATACGTAAAGAGATTACTTGTTGAATATTTTTTGGTGAATAGATTGAACTGTTATTTAGAATAATATATAAAAGAAACTTTGTAAATTCTGCAAATGATTTACAAGTTATAATTTTAAGGAATTTTTTATTTTTTATAATTATGAGTAATTGTTGTTCTTAAATTACAACCACACATTTATGTTTTTGGTGAGACTTCTGGATGGAAACCTTCTTTGAAGGGACAAAAAAAATCCAGTATCAATAGGGTATAGTAATTTTTAAAGCTTTGCAACTTTTGAAGTTTGTAGCAGATCTTATCCCTCAGGATAAGGAATTTCTGAAAAATTATTGAAACACAAAGCATTCTTGCTGATTAATGAAAAGTTACTATCATTCTTTTCAACTTCAGTTTAAATCTTCGTTCCAGAGGGACCATCATTCACATTCACATTTGTAATTTTTTTTGTCTTGCTCGGAACATACCATAACCACCACCAGCACTACTGCTATTACTACTTCGAGGTTACTACTGACACTTATCTGACGTTTGTTGAATGCTTCCTATGGATTGGACATTGGTGTAAGTAGTTACATGTGTTAAGCTATTTTATTCTCCCATCTTGCCAGAACAACTGGGAATCTAGAGGAAGAGGGACTTGTCTAAAGCCATACAGTTGAGGTCTGTCAAACTCCTTCTCCTGTGATCTTTCATCTTTTGTGGCTTTTATTAAAATTCTTGCATTGAGTCTATAATATTGTCTTCAAAAGCAACATTCTTCTAACTCTGTGCATTTGTTATCTTGCCTGGACTGGAAGACCTGACCAATGTTTTCCAAAATTCGAGGCAGCACTAGCATGACATGGAGAAAATAAAGCTGCTGAAATGGAAAGCAGTAGTGTCGGTGTCTTAGCCTCCTAATTTCAGCATCTGCCATCTCACCCACGTGTTCCTTCCAGAAGATTCTTGGGGTTATTATTGCCACAGCTGTTCATCTAGCCATCCTTCCATATTTTAGGACTAAGCAAATGAGGTATTAAAACACCCATGTCTTAAATGAAAACTAAATCTGAGTAAACTAGGTGTGGGAGATAACATATATATAAGTATTAAAAACAAAAAAAAAAGTATTAAAAACAAAAAAAAAGTGAGAAGTGTGGAAGAGAATTTCTGGAGGTTAAGGGATAAAGAGATGAGTTCTTATTTAATATTCTAATAAGGTCTAAGAAATCAGTCTTTTGTGGCTATTTATAATATGCATCTGTTAAAACCTTCTAATTATTGTTTTCTAATCATCCTTTAAAATTTTAATTAAATATGGGAGATACTTTCCTGAAGTCTGAACTCACAGTGATTAGAATTAATGCTAACAGAGTTATAGCTTTTTAATTGTTGTGAGGTGGCTGCACTTATCTGTAAGTAGATGGTCTGGCTTTGGGTGTTACTTCCAACTTCTTGCTATTGATAGTTGTGATCGCTTGGGCAGGTTTCTTAGCCTCTCTTTTTGTAGTAGCTTTGTTATGAAGATTAGAATACTTGCAAAGCACTTAGAATGGTACCTGGGGCCTTGGTAAAGGCTTAGTAAGTGTTAGCTATTATTTTCTTTTCTAGTGAAGGGAGATGATAGCCATGAAAAACCTGATATTTGGTTTTTATTTTACATTTATTTAAAAACAGAAAAGGGCTTCCCTGATAACTCAATGGATAAAGAATCCGCCTACAATGCAGGATACAAAGGAGATGCAGGTTCTATCTCTGGGTCAGGAATATTCCCTGGAGGAGGAAAATGGCAGCCCATTCAAAAATTCTAGCCTGAAAAATCTCATGGACAGAGGAGCCTGGTGGGCTACAGTCTAAAGGGTGGCAAAGAGTCGAACACAACTAAGTGACTAAGCACAACAGGCAAAAACCAGAAAATCATTAAGGAGCTGGAAATCAACACTGAATGAATAGGGGGTAAAATGCAAATTCTTATTTCTTACTTTTATTGAAGACATAAAATTAAAATCAACTTATGCATATTAAACTTTTGTTATTTGGAATATTTTAAATTTGTTTTTGCAACAAAAAAGCCAGATTTCATGGCTGAAAATGCCTTATTACCATTGTTCCTTTCTTCCTTTCCTGCCGGTAATAGACCTCTGCCATCCAACTGCTTACCTTAATTTGTTAAAGTCAAGACCTGTATGTTTTTGAACTTGGAAAATGAATTAGCATTTTATATGAGTTTTAATTTATGGTTAATTTTTTTCTCTGTCAGTGGGGTAGGATGTCCTTCTAGGAGAAAGGGTAGAATTTATTTTGCTAATCTTCTGAATTTAATTTGCCAACCTATTGTTCTTCTGATAGAGTGGTAAATGTGGCCAAAATACAGGAGTATCCTAATTTAAAAAAGGTGAAACTTTGGGACTTCCTTTTGATCCAGTGACCAGGACTCCATGCTCCCAATGCAGGGGGCCTGGGTGCGATACCTGGTTAGGGAACTGGATCTCACATGCTGCAAGTAAAGATCCCACATGCTGCAATGAAGTTCGAAGATCCTACGTGCCACAAGACCCAGTGCGGCCAAATAAAAAATAAAACACTGAGCGACTGAACTGAATTGAACTGATTTTAGAAAATGAAAAATAAAAATAAAGGCACTCAATTATTAAAAAGAGTAAAATATTATTTTATTATTTTTTATTATGGGAGATTTTAAACATAAACAAAAACACAAATAATAGTAAAGCAATCCCCCATGTGTTCATCACTATATACTCTTTAAAAGATAGCATCTTTATTGAAATATAATTCACATGCCATACAATTAAACCATTTAATGTATACAATTCAATTTTGTAAATCTATTCACAGATATGTGCAACCATCAGTTGCATGACAGTAAATCTTAGAATATTTTTATCACCTCAGAAAGAAACCTTGTACCCTGTGCTTATAACTTTCCTGTCTTCTCCTCTCCTTCAAACCTAAGAAACCACCAATTTACTTTGTCTCTATGGATTTGTGTATTCTGTACATTTTATATAAATGGAATCACATAATATGTGGTCTTTTGTGATTGGCTTCTTTCTCTTGAAGTAATGTTTTCAAGTTTCATCCATGTTGCAGCATATATTAGTTACTCCATTCCTTTCATCACGAATATTCTACTGAATGGCTAATGCTACTTTGCATTTATATATTCATTAATTGGTAGGCAATTGGGTCATTTCCACCTTTTGGGTATTATGAGTAAGGCTCCTATAAGCATGAGTTTATTTCTGAACTCTCAGTTCTTTTTCATTTATCTATGTCTACTCATATGCTATAGACAGAATATGGTCCACTGGAGAAGGGAATGGCAAACCACTTCAGTATTCTTGCCTTGAGACCCCATGAACAGTATGAAAAGGCAAAATGATAGAATACTGAAACAGGAACTCCCCCGGTTGGTAGGTGCCCAAATTGCTGCTGGAGATCAGTGGAGGAATAACTCCAGAAAGAATGAAGGGACGGAGCCAAAGCAAAAACAATACCCAGTTGTGGATGTGACTGGTGATAGAAGCAAGGTCCGATGCTGTAAAGAGCAATATTGCATAGGAACCTGGAATGTCAGGTCCATGAATCAAGGCAAATTGGAAGTGGTCAAACAAAAGATGGCAAGAGTGAATGTCGACATTCTAGGAATCAGCAAACTGAAATGGACTGGAATGGGTGAATTTAACTCAGATGACCATTATATCTACTACTGTGGGCAGGAATCCCTTAGAAGAAATGGAGTAGCCATCATGGTCAACAAAAGAGTCCGAAATACAGTACTTGGATGTGATCTTAAAAATGACAGAATGATCTCTGTTCGTTTCCAAGGCAAACCATTCAATATCACAGTAATCCAAGTCTGTGCCCCAACCAGTAACGCTTCAGTAACGCTGAAGAAGCTAAAGTTGAATGGTTCTATGAAGACCTACAAGACCTTTTAGAACTAACACCCCGAAAAGATGTCCTTTTCATTATAGGGGAATGGAATGCAAAAGTAGGAAGTCAAGAAACACCTGGATTAACAGGCAAATTTGGCCTTGGAATACGGAAGGAAGCAGGGCAAAGGCTAATAGAGTTTTGCCAAGAGAACACACTGGTCATAGCAAACACCCTCTTCCGACAACACAAGAGAAGACTCTACACATGGATGTCACCAGATGGTCAACACCAAAATCAGATTGATTATATTCTTTGTAGCCAAAGATGGAGAAGCTCTATACAGTCAGCAAAAACAAGACTGGGAGCTGACTGTGGCTCAGATCATGAACTCGTTATTGCCAAATTCAGGCTTAAATTGAAGAAAGTAGGGAAAACCACTAGACCATTCAGGTATGACCTAAATCAAATCTCTTATGATTATACAGTGGAAATGAGAAATAGATTTAAGGGACTCGATCTGATAGAGTGCCTGATGAATTATGGACGGAGGTTTGTGACGTTGTACAGGAGACAGGGATCAAGACCATCCCCATGGAAAAGAAATGCAAAAAAGTAAAATGGCTGTCTGGGGGCGTCTTACAAATAGCTGTGAAAAGAAGAGAAGCGAAAAGCAAAGGAGAAAAGGAAAGATACAAGCATCTGAATGCAGAGTTCCAAAGAATCGCAGGGAGAGATAAGAAAGCCTTCCTCAGGAATCAATGCAAAGAAATAGAGGAAAACAACAGAATGGGAAAGACTAGAGATCTCTTCAGGAAAATTAGAGATACCAAGGGAACATTCCATGCAAAGATGGGCTCGCTAAAGGACAGAAATCGTATGGACCTAACAGAAGCAGAAGATATTAAGAAGAGGTGGCAAGAATACACAGAAGAACTGTACAAAAAAGATCTTCACTACCAAGGTAATCATGATGGTGTGATCACTCACCTAGAGCCAGACATCCTGGAATGTGAAGTCAAGTGGGCCTTAGAAAGCATCACTACGAACAAAGCTAGTGGAGGTGATGGAATTCCAGTTGAGCTATTTCAAATCCTAAAAGATGATGCTGTGAAAGTGCTGCACTCAATATGCCCTCAAATTTGGAAAACTCAGCAGTGGCCACAGGACTGGAAAAGGTCAGTTTTCATTCCAATCCCAAAGAAAGACAATGCCAAAGAATGCTCAAACTACCACACAATTGCACTCATCTCACATGCTAGTAAAGTAATGCTCAAAATTCTCCAAGCCAGGCTTCAGCAATACGTGAGCCATGAACTTCCAGATATTCAAGCTGGTTTTAGAAAAGGCAGAGGAACCAGAGATCAAATTGCCAACATCCGCTGGATCATAGAAAAAGCAAGAGAGTTCCAGAAAAACATCTACTTCAGCTTTATTGACTATGCCAAAGCCTTTGACTGTGTGGATCACAATAAACTGTGGAAAATTCTGAAAGAGATGGGAATACCAGACCACCTGATCTGCTTCTTGAGAAACCTATAGGCAGGTCAGGAAGCAACAGTTAGAACTGGACATGGAACAACAGACTGGTTCCAAATAGAAAAGGAGTAAGTCAAGGCTGTATGTTGTCACCCTGCTTATTTAACTTATATGCTGAGTACATCATGAGAAACGCTGGGCTGGAAGAAGCACAAGCTGGAATCAAGATTGCCGGGAGAAATATCAATAACCTCAGATATGCAGATGACCCCACCCTTATGGCAGAAAGTGAAGAGGAACTAAAAAGCCTCTTGATGAAAGTGAAAGAGGAGAGTGAAAAAGTTGGCTTCAAGCTCAACATTCAGAAAACGAAGATCATGGCATCTGGTCCCATCACTTCATGGGAAATAGATGGGGAAACAGTGGAAACAGTGTCAGACTTTATTTTTTGGACTCCAAAATCACTGCAGATGGTGATTGCAGCCATGAAATTAAATGACGCTTACTCGTTGGAAGGAAAGTTATGACCAAGCTAGATAGCGTATTGAAAAGCAGAGACATTACTTTGCCAACAAACGTCTGTCTAGTCAAGGCTATGGTTTTTCCAGTGGTCATGTATGGATGTGAGAGTTGGACTGTGAAGAAAGCTGAGTGCCAAAGAATTGATGCTTTTGAACTGTGGTGTTGGAGAAGACTCTTGAGAGTCCCTTGGACTGCAAGGAGATCCAACCAGTCCATCCTAAAGGAGATTGGTCCTGGGTGTTCATTGGAAGGACTGATGATAAAGCTGAAACTCCAGTACTTTGGCCACCTCATGCAAAGAGTTGACTCACTGGAAAAGACTCTGATGCTGGGAGGGATTGGGGGCAGGAGGAGAAGGGGATGACAGAGGATGAGATGGCTGGATGACATCACCGACTCGATGGACATGAGTTTGAATGAACTCCAGGAGTTGGTGATGGACAGGGAGGCCTGGCATGCTGCAATTCATGGGGTCGCAGAGAGTCAGACACGACTGAGCGACTGAACTGAACTGAACTGAACTCATATGCCAGTACCATACTGTCCTAATTCCTGTTGCTTGGTAGTAATTTTTGAAATGGGGGAAATATGAGTTCTCCAATTTTGTTCTTATTTTAAAAGATTATTTTGACCATCTGAGTCCCTGGTAATTCTATAAGAATTTCATCAGAAGCCTGTCAATTTGTACAAAGAAGACGTGGAGATCTGGTAGGGATTGCATTGAATGTGGAGATCAATTAGGGAAGTATTGCCATCTTAATAATGTTAAGGCTTCAGAACCATGAACATGGTGTGTTTTCCTGTTTAGATCTTTTTTTGTTTTGACTATATTTTGTAGTTTTCAGAGTATATATTTTATGTGTCTTTTGTTACTTTTATTCCCAAGTGTTTTATTCTTTATATTGTAAATGCAGTTGTTTCTTATTTTTGGATTGTTCATTGCCAGTACATAGAAATACAGTTGATTTCTGTATGTTGATCTTGTATCCTTCAACCTTACTGACTTGTTTATCAGCTCTAATAGTTTCTGTTTGTTTGTTTTTACTGAATTCTTGAGGATTTTCTATATACAAGGTCATGTCATCTGTAAGTAAAGATAATTTTACTTTTTTCTTTCCAATCTGTAAGCCTTTAATTTTTTCTACTTAATTGGCTAATTTACAGCCTCCAGTGAAATGAAGTGGTTAAGAAGGACATCCTAGACTTGTGTCTGATATTAGGGAGAAAGCATCCAGTCATTCACCATTAAGTATGGTATAAGCTATGAGTTTTGCATGTAAGTGTTCTCTTTCTGTTTGAGGAAGTTCCTTTCTATCCTAGTATGTTGAAAACATAGGTGCTAATAATCAATAAACGATCTATAATAAGAATCAATTCAGTTCAGTTCAGTTTAGTCGCTCAGTCGTGTCTGACTCTTTGCGACCCCATGAATCGCAGCACGCCAGGCCTCCCTGTCCATCACCAACTCCCGGAGTTCACTCAGACTCACGTCCATCGAGTCAGTGATGCCATCCAGCCGTCTCATCTTCTCATCCCCTCATCCCCTTCTCCTCCTGCCCCCAATCCCTCCCAGCATCAGAGTCTTTTCCAATGAGTCAACTCTTCACATGAGGTGGCCAAAGTACTGGAGTTTCAGCTTTAGCATCATTTCTTAATAATAATAAAAATAGAAGAGCTTTATTTGAGCCAGACTGAGGGCTACAGCCTGGGAAACACAGATTCAAGAAGTTACAACTTTATAACCAAAAAGTTATGTAAGTTGTTTGTGAAGAATTAGGATTGGAGCTTGGAAGGATGCTTGTTAAGGATTTATTGGGGTTTGAAATGGTTGCATAGTATGAGGAAAGACTTTGAGATTATAAGGTTGCAGCTGGTAGCTGTTAGCAGATATTGTTTTGAAAAGTTCTGCATGTGCTGTTGAGTTTGATACAGTTCAGATAATCTAAGTTCTCAGTGATGCAGTAACATGAATAAAATACATCCACCATGGCCATCTGGCTCCATTTTGGATGTTTGAATCACAGTTACTCCATTTTGATTTTTAAATACACTCTTTTCTTTAATGGTTAAAGCAGATGTACCATGCATATTTGACAGGTTATAAGACAGGCTATTCGACAGGGTGCTCTAGTTCATGTGAAGTTTAAATTTAATTATATTTTAAGCCAGAATGACTTCCCCATATCTCATATGTGAAAATTTCTTCCATCAAGAGTTTTTACAATTGAAGAGTTTTGGATTTTGTCAAATGCTTTTTCTGACTCTGTTTATAAGATCAGGTGTTTTTTACTTTATTGGTTTGGTATATTTTCTTAAATAATTTTGGGTGTTAAACTAACATTGTTTTCCTGGGGGTAAATTACACTTGGCCATGGTGTTTAATTCTAATCATATGTTGCTTGATTCACATTGCTGGTGTTGTGTTGAAGATTTTTACATACATATTTGTAAGAGACACTGGTCCATAGTTTTCTTTTCTTGTATTTGTCTAGTTATCAGTGTAACACTAGCTTCATAGAATGAGTTGGGAAGTGACCTCTCCTCTTTTATTTTTTGAAGAGATTAGTGAACAATTGGTGTTAATTTTTTTAAAACAATTTGGTGAAATTTACCATCTGAGCTTAGTCTTTCCTCCCTTTCTTTCTTTGAGCCTTGTCTTTTTTTGTAGGTAGTTTTTTGATTACTACTTCAGTCTTTCTACTTTTTATAAGTCTGTTTAGATTTTCAATTTCTTCTGTAGTCAGCAACAGATAGGTGGCAGCAAGACAAATAATGCTAATGTCCTGGCCCTCCTGGGAAAATGGTTTTCTGATTGGGAGCTGTGGGGAGAGGGTTCTTGGCTGTACCAGTCTGCAGTGCAGTACTGTCTTGCTGAACTAGGAGTATGGAGTAGGGAGTGTTAGTTTAAATATTACAGGCTCTTACTGTTCTTACAGAGTTTTAGATTTTTAGCGTTTCTTTATTTGCTGTATGGTCCTAGGACAACTTCCAGAGACGTTAAATGATTGTTTTAAAAAATTATTTTCAGAGTTTCACTGGGAAGTGGGCCCATGGAACTTCTTACATGTCATGTTGAAAGTGGAATTCTCTGAAACTTTAAGTTGTATAACATATGGTTATGGGAAAAATACCTATATTATCCCAAGATTTCATCAGAGTTCCATTAGATATCAATGTGCTCTGGAGTCTGTAAGACTTATATTTAAAAGCAAGTAGGTGGTGCTAGTGGTAAAGAACCTCCCTGCCAATGGAGGAGATGCAAAGAGACATGGGTTTGATCCCTGAGTCAGAAAGATTGCCTGGAGGAGGTCATGGCAACCCACTCCAGTATTCTTGCCTAGAGAATCCCCATGGACAGAGGAGCCTGGCGGGTTACAGTCCATAAGGTTCCAGAGTCAGACACAACTGAAATGACTGAGTGAGCGAGCAATAAAAATGATTATGTATAAGGTTATTAGAACACAGCTGATATGTGCAAAGAGAATTTTTTTGTAGGTGTGTTTTATTTTTCAAGCCAAGAGATTAAGCTTTTTTGTTGTTGTTGTTGCAGATAAGCAGGATATCTAGCAACCTTAGGTTGTTCAGACTTGCTGTCCGATCTATGAAGCCAAAGTGGAAAGGAACTCCCCTTTGAAATCTTTTATCCTGCAGCCTAAGTAAAACACCAGTTTTTGAGAAAAGGAAATTAACGATGTACAAATTTAGCACAAATGAGGGTTTGTGTATTCTTAATTTTTTGGGAGTGGGTAGTGCACTGTTCTCTGCTTCTGCCTTTGAAATTGAAAAGAGAGGCACTGGGAGACACGCTACTGGCCATCAGTTTAAATTGTTAGTTTTCCTATTGTTCATTAATTTTTAAAGATGTTAGACCTTATTCAGCAGTTGATTGTCCACAATGGTAAATGATAACACCTGGGTCATGGGCAAACCAGTGTGCGAATTGTGATGTAATGTAATTCATGCAGTTCTGCTATATATTAGGGCTTCCCAGGTGGCACAGTGTTAAAGAATACGACTGGAAAGCAGGAGACGTAGGTTTGATCCATGGGTGGGGGAGATCCCCTGGAGAAGGAAATGACAACCCACTCCAGTATTCTTGCCTGGAAAATCCCATGGACAGAGGAGCCTGGTGGGCTACAGTCCATGGGGTCACAGAGAGTCAGACACGACAGACTGCATGCTCGCTTTGTATTAACTTATGTTTTGCCCTGTTATGAAGGTAAGTTGGTCTGAAATGAAGTAGCTGTGGTCTTGTGAAGAAGAGCTATTTGTTGGACCTAGGTTTAAAAATAGCATCCCCCCCCCCTTTTTTAAATTACAACAAAGCAAAACAACAACAACAAAAAACCTTTCTACTGACCCATGCTTTTTCAGTATTTCAGATATTAAATTGAAGGCAGTGACAGCCTAACAAGTCTAGAGACCTGGAGAGGGTATGCAGAAATGCTTCTGCCATTAGGTCTGTAATTTAGACAGGGATCAAGACCATCCCCATGGAAAAGAAATGCAAAAAAGCAAAACGGCTGTCTGAGGAGGCCTTACAAGTAGCTGTGAAAAGAAGAGAAGCGAAAAGCAAAGGAGAAAAGGAAAGATATACCCATTTGAATTCAGAGTTCCAAAGAATAGCAAGGGGAGATAAGAAAGACTTCCTCAGTGATCAGTGCAAAGAAATAGAGGAAAACAACAGAATGGGGAAGACTAGAGATCTCTTCAGGAAAAGTAGAGATACCAAGGGAACATTTCATGCAAAGATGGGCTCAATAAAGGACAGAAAAGGTATGGGCCTAACAGAAGCAGAAGATATTAAGAAGAGGTGGCAAGAATACACAGAAGAACTGTACAAAAAAGATCTTCATGACGCAGATAATCACGATGGTGTGATCACTCACCTAGAGCCAGACATCCTGGAATGTGAAGTCAAGTGGGCCTTAGAAAGCATCACTACAAACAAAGCTAGTGGAGGTGATGGAATTCCAGTTGAGCTATTTCAAATCCTAGAAGATGATGCTGTGAAAGTGCTGCACTCAATATGCCAGCAAATTTGGAAAACTCAGCAGTGGCCAAAGGACTGGAAAAGGTCAGTTTTCATTGCAATCCCAAAGAAAGGCAATGCCAAAGAATGCTCACACTACCACACAAATTGCACTCATCTCACATGCTAGTAAAGTAATGCTCAAAATTCTCCAAGCCAGGTTTCAGCAATACATGAACCGTGAACTTCCAGATATTCAAGCTGGTTTTAGAAAAGGCAGAGGAACCAGAGATCAAACTGCCAACATCCACTGGATCATGGAAAAAGCAAGAGAGTTCCAGAAAAACATATATTTCTGCTTTATTGACTATGCCAAAGCCTTTGACTATGTGGATCACAACAAACCGTGGAAAATTCTGAAAGAGGGGAATACCAGACTACCTGACCTGCCTCTTGAGAAACCTGTATGCAGGTCAGGAAGCAACAGTTAGAACTGGACATGGAACAACAGACTGGTTCCAAATAGAAAAGGAGTATGTCAAGGTTGTATATTGTCACCCTGATTATTTAACTTATATGCAGAGTGCTGCTACTGCTGCTAAGTTGCTTCAGTCGTGTCCGACTCTATGGGATCCCATAGATGGCAGCCCACCAGGCTCCCCTGTCCCTGGGATTCTCCAGGCAAGAATACTGCAGTGGGCCGCCATTTCCTTCTCCAATGCACGAAAGTGAAAAGTGAAAGTGAAGTCACTCAGTTGTGTCCGACTTTTAGCGACCCCATGGACTGCAGCCTACCGGGCTCCTCCGTCCATGGGATTTTCCAGGCAAGAGTACTGGAGCGGGGTGCCATTGCCTTCTCCATATATGCAGAGTGCATCATGTGAAAGACTGGGCTGGATGAAGCACAAGCTGGAATCAAGATTGCCAGGAGAAATATCAATAATCTTAGATATGCAGATGATACCACTTTTATGGCAGAAAGTGAAGAAGAACTAAAGAGCCTCTTGATGAAAGTGAAAAAGGAGAGTGAAGAAGTTAGCTTAAAGCTCAACATTCAGAAAACGAAGATCATGTCATCCAGTCTTATCACTTCATGGCAAATAGATGGGGAAACAATGGAAACAGTGTCAGACTTTATTTTTGAGGACTCCAAAATCACTGCAGATGGTGACTGCAGCCATAAAATTAAAAGACGCTTAATCCTTGGAAGGAAAGTTATGACCAACCTAGACAGAATATTCAAAAGCAGAGACATTACTTTGCCAACAAAGGTCCGTCTAGTCAAGGCTATGGTTTTTCCAGTGGTCATGTATGGATGTGAGAGTTGAACTATAAAGAAAGCTGAGCACTGAAGAATTGATGCTTTTGAACTGTGGTGTTGGAGAAGACTTGAGAGTCCCTTGGACTGCAAGGAGATCCAACCAGTCCATCCTAAAGGAGATCAGTCCTGGGTGTTCATTGGAAGGACTGATGTTGAAGCTGAAACTCCAATATTTTGGCCACCTGATACGAAGAGCTGACTCACTGGAAAAGACTGTGATGCTGGGAAAGAGTGAACGCTGAAGGAGAAGGGGACAACAGAGGATTAGATAGTCTCATGGCATCACTGACTCAGTGGACATGAGTTGGGTAAACTCTGGGAGTTGGTGATGGACAGGGAGACCTGGTGTGCTCTGGTCCATGGGGTCGCAAAGAGTCGGACATGACTGAGCGACTGAACTGAACTGAACTTAGGGGAGTCATATACCTATAGAATGAGAAGACTAGCTGATTGATAAGTACCTTCTAGCTGTGGAGGCTCTTGATTTTAAAAGTGAGTCTTTTTTCCTCAACTTTGGAAAGATGACTAGTGGCAGGGGACACAGGAAAAATGAAGAGAAGTAGAGCATTGCTGTAAGAAAACATCCACATAGGGTATCAGGTATCAGTTCAACTAGTGGTTTTCAAACTTTAAGGTGCATGTGAATCACTTGGGGATGTTGTTTGGGGTGGAGTTGGGATTCTCAGTTTTCACAAGCTCTTGGGTGTTGCTGACCTGCTAGTCCAGGGACTACACTTGGGGTAGCAAAGCTAAATAATCTAGAAAAGGAGGACTTTCAGAAGCTAATGAAGTGGTAGATGTCTAAGGAGAAATTGATAGAGCAGGAGAAACAGGAAGGAACTAAATGTTGCCAGTTGTATTTTGTTAATAAGTATAGATATTCAATTTTATGATAGAAGTCCATGAGAAATTACTGCTTGATTTAGAACAGTTCCGTTTACACACAGTGTTGGAGAGTTAGTTTTTCATATTGGAGATTCCTCCCCCCACTCACCTTTATTCTAGCAAGCTGAAAAAATTTGTTCACTAACAAAGGTTTTTAAGGCCATGTTCACATAATAGGTATTTTCATCTGATGAAGTCATGTGTGTTTATATTAAAACTACAGGTACATATAGTTTTCACCCTTCCTGATTATGCTTTTTGTCCTTTTAAGTAATATATCATAGCCATGATGATGACTATATGCTGAGTGTTGTGAGACCTCCTAGTGAATCATTGAATGGTGTTGAATTGGGGTCATATTCTGCCCTGGGCTGCAAGAGAATGATGTGTCTTTATTGTGGCAGTCCAATGGTATGATGTGTTACAATTTTCCAATGTATCTCAAGTATGTAATGGAAATATATGGCATTTATTAAATATGTTACATCCCTCTCAAATTAAAAAACTCAATAAAAGTATAATAGAAGTGTTTATTATGGTTTTGAATATTTGCTACGAGATTTGAAGTTTAGTCATCTGGAAATCTGTATGGTTTTACGTAGTGCCATTATTAATAACAGGTGATACAGATGGTTTTTCAGAAACTCTCCCACATGTTAAAACTTAAGTTTACTTACCTGCTAGGTATTTTTCCTTAATTTTCATCAACACCTTGCCTTTACCTGACTGCTTTCTTTTTTAACATAAAGAGAGGGCCTTACATGGAATTTTCTTTCTCCCCTACCCCGTTGTTTCTTTAAAGTTGTCACTTTGAAAGGATTTTACGATCACATAGAAGCTGCAAAAATAGTGGTTTCCCAGTGATAAAGTACAATTATCAAAGCCATTAAATTGACATTAGTACAATAAATATTGAGCCATGCCATGTAGAGCCACCCACGACCATCACAGTAATCCTGTTCATTAAGATCTTTTTTGTACAGTTCTTCTGTGTATTCTTTCCATCTCTTCTTGATCTCTCCAGTGTCTACTAGGTCCCCATTGTTTCTGTCCTTTTATTGTGCCCATCTTTGGGCAAAATGTTCCCTTGATAGCTCCAATTTTCCTGAAGAACTCTCTAGTCTTTCCCCTGATTATTGAAGAGATCAAGAAGAGATGGAAAGAATACATAGAAGAACTGTACCAAAAAGATGTTAATGAACTGGATTACTATGATGGTGTGGTCACTCACCCAGAGTCAGACATTCTGGAGAGCAAAGTCAAGTGGACCTTAGGAAGCATTGCTGTTAATAAAGCTAGTGGATGCGATGGAATTCTAGTAGAACTATTCAAAACCCTAAAGGATGATGTCATCAAGGTGTTGCATTCAATATGTCAGCAAATCTGGAAGACCCAGCAGTGGCCACAGGACTGGAAAAGGTCAATCCTCATCCCAATTCCCAAGAAGAGTAGTTCTAAAGAATGTGCTAATAATTGGACAGTTGCACTCATTTCCCATGCTAGTAAGGTCATGCTTAAAATCTTGCATGCTATGCTTCAGCATTATGTGAACCAAAAACTTCCAGATGTCCAACCTGGGTTTAGAAAAGGAAGCGGAACCAGAGATCAAATTGCCAACATTCAGTGGATCATAGAGAAAGCTAGGAAAGTCCAGTAAAACACCTACCTCTGTTTAATTGACTATGCCAAAGCCTTCAACTGTGTGGATCATAATAAACTGAAGAAAGCTCTTAAAGAGATGAGAATACCAGAGCATCTTACCTGTTTCCTGATAAACCTGTATGCGGGTCAAGAGTCAACAATTAGAACCCTGCATGGAACAACTAATTGGTTCAAGATTGAAAAAGGAGTACGACAGGGCCATCTGCTGTCACCCTGTTTGTTTAACCTATATGCTGAGCACATCATGAGAAATACCCGGCTGGATGAGTTACAAGCTAGAATCAAGATAGGTGGGAGAAACAGCAACAACCTCAGATAGGTGAATGATATCACTCTAATGGCAGAAAGTGAAGAGGAAGTAAAGAGCCTCTCGATGAGGGTGAAGGAGGAGAGTGAAAGAGCCAGCTTAAAACTAAATTAAAAAAAAAACTAAGATAATGGCATCTGGCTCCATTACTTCATGGCAAATAGAAGGGGAAAAGGTGGAAGTAGTGACAGATTTCCTCTTCTTGGGCTCTCAAATCACTGTGGATGGTGACTGCAACCATGAAATCAGAAGACGTTTGCTTTTTGGGAGGAAAGCTATGAAAAACCTAGACAGTGTGTTGAAAAGCAGAAACATTACTCTGCCAGCAAACGTCCGTATAGTCAAGGCTATGATTTTCCCAGTGGTCACGTATGGTTGTGAGAGCTGGACCGTAAAGAAGGCAGGGTGCTGAAGAATTGACACCTTTGTCCAAGGAACTCCTGAGTTCCTTGGACAGCAGGGAGATCAAACCAGTCAATCTTAAGGGAGATCAACCCTGAATGCTTATTTGAAGGACTGATATTGAAGCTGAAACTCCAGTATTTTGGTCATCTGATGCAAATGGCTGACTCACTGGAAAGTCCTTGATGCTGGGAAAGATTGAGGACAGAAGGAGAAGAGGGCATCAGAAGATGAGATGGCTGGCTGGCATCACCAATGCAATGGGCAAACTTTGGGAGATGGGGAGGGACAGGGACGCCTGGTGTGCTGCAGTCCATGGGGTCGCAAAGAGTCAGACATGACTGGGCGACTGAACAACAGCAACTATACTCTATTTAGTACTATAGCTAAATTACAGATCTTATTTCAATCTCACCGTGTTTTATATTACATACACTTTTTTTTTTTTTGTAGGAATACTGCTCTAAGAAATAAAATTTATGCCATGGAACCACCACCAAAGTCTGGTTCTAGAACTTTTTCATCACCTCAAAGAAATTCCTTTGCATTAATCCTTTAAAGTCATACCCTCTCTTAACCTTGATAACCACTGATCTGTTCTCCGTCAGCTTAATTTTGTAATTTTGAAAATGTTGCAGAAATGAAATTATTTAAAATGCAACCTTTTTGTAAATCAACTATAATCCAATAAAAAGTTAAAAAGGTAGATAAGCAACAGGGATAAGTTGTACAGCACAGGGAATTATAGTCATTATATTGTAAAAACATTTTTTTTTTGGTTGTGCTCATAGCATGTGGAATCTTAGTTCCATAATAGGGATCAAACTCATGCCTTCTGCACTGGGAAGCATAGAGTCTTAACCATTGGACCACCAGGGAAATCCCTTTGTAATAACTCTTAGTGGAATATAATCTATAAAAATACTGGATCACTGTGCTATACACCTGAAACTTATTTAATATTGGAACTCACATATACTTCAATAAAAAAATAATGAAGTAAAGGAAAAAGCAACCTCTTAGGACTTCTGGGCTTCCCTCAGATGGTTAAGAATCCTCCTGCAATCCTGGGGACCTGGGTTCAATCCCTGGGTCCGGAAGATCCCCTGGAGAAGGGAATGGCAACCCACCCCAATATACTTGCCTGGAGAATTCCATGGAAAGAGGAGCCTTGAGGGGTACAATCTGTGACGTCTCAAAGAAGAGGTCACAAAGAGTAGGACGAGACTGAGCACAGACACACACAAAAGATACGGAAGGAACCTAAATGTCCATCAATAGATGAATGAATACAGAAGATGTAGGGTACACACATACACACACACACACACACACACACACACACACACACTCACTCTATGTCTCTCTCACAGTGGAATACTACTCAGTCATAAAAAGAATGAAATAATGCCATCTGAAGCAACATGTATGAACCTAGAGATTATCATACTAAATGAAATGTCAGAGAAAGGCAAATATGATAGCACTTATATATGGAGTCTAAAATATGACACAATAAACTTACTTATGAAACAGAAACAGACTTCACAGACATAGAAAACAAACTTATGGTTACTAAAGGGAAAGGGGAGGTGGGGGTAAAGATAAACTAGGAAGCTGAGATTAGCAGATACATACTACTATATATAAGATAGATAAACAACAAGGTCCTACTGTATAGCACAGGGAACTATATTCAATATTCTGTACTAAACCATAATGGAAGCTATATATATGTAAGTATGTATATATATATGCACACACACAACTGAATCACTTTGCTATACACCAGAAACTGACACAACATTGTAAATCAACTATACTTCAACAAAATAGAGTACTGCTCCACCAAACAGATTCCATTGTATGTATATACTAAATTTTGATTATCCACTTATTTGCCAATGGACACAGGTGGTTTGTTTCTACCTTTGGCTCTTGTGAATAATGCTGCTATAAACATATGTATGTGTACGTGCTTAGATGCTTCAGTCATATCCAACTCTTGTGACCCTATGGACTGTAGCCCACCAGGCTCCTCTGTCCATGGGATTCTCCAGACAAGAATACTGGAGTGGGTTGCCATGCCCTCCTCCAGGGGATCTTCCCTATCCAGGGATTGAACCTGCATCTCTTAGGTCTCCTGCATTGCAGGTGGATTCTTTACCACTGAGCCATGAACATGGTTGTACAAATATCTCTTCGAGAAACTGCTTTCAGTTCATTTGGCTAATACAGCCAAATGAATTCCCATAAGTGGAACTGCTGGATCAAATGGTAATTTAAATTTTTAATTTTTTGAGAAAACACCGGACTGTTTCCACAGTGGCAGCATCATTTTATATTATTACCAGCAGTGCACAAGGGTTTGATTACATCATTGCTAACACTTATTATTTTTGTTAATAGCCATCCTAATGGATGTGAGGTAGTATCTCATTGTGGTTTTAACTTGCATATCTCTAATGATTAGTGATGTTGAGCATTGTTTCATGTACTTGTTGTCCATTTGTCTATCTTATTTAGATAAATGTCTCCTTAACTCCTTTGCCCATTTAAATTTTGTTGTTGTTGTTGAACTTTACCAGTTCTTTATGTATTGTGTATTGTGGCTCTTTTCAGATACATGATTTGCAGATACTTGCTCCTATTTTGTAGGCTGACTCTACTGTGCTTTTATTCAGTCTTCACATACCGTTCTTACCTTTATTTTGTATTAACAAATGAGGAAGCCAAAGTATAGAGAGATTCAGTAACTTTTAGTAACCTGCATCTGGTTGCCTGGTTAGTATATGGTAGAGCAGGGATTCAAACTCACATCAACTGCCTCCGGAAGCTGTACTTTTTACCACCATATTATGGTCAGCTAATTTCTTAGCCAACTCTATGAATACAAGTAATCTTGATTTCTGTGTTTAACCTGTGTGGAAGGCTTACTGAAAGAAGCAGATTGATCTACCTTTTAAAAAAAGTATGGCGATCCTCATTATTTGCATATTCTGTATTTGTGAGTTTTTCTGCTCACCAAAATTTTTTGTAATCCCAAAGCAATATTCATAGTGCTTTTGGTGTCATTCATGGCTGTGGGCAGAGTGGGAAAAAATCTGAGTCACTTGATATGGATATTCCCAGCTGATGTCCAACACAGCAACTCTCTGCCTTCTTGTGTTGTCTCTGCTCTCCATTTTTTTTTGTAGTCTACTTAGTGCCTACGTAGTCTACTTATTCCAACTCTGTGGTTTGAGTTTTGTGTATGTGTGTGTGTGATATTGCTATTTAAAATTGTCCCCCAGAGTAGTGCTAACGTACTCTCTAATGTTTCTAAGTGCAAGAAGGCTGTGATGGACTCTATGGAGAAAATACATATAGTAGATAAGTTGTCTTCAAATATGAGTTGTAGCGTGGTTGGTCATTGAGATCAATGTTAATGAACCAGCAGTATATAAAAAAACTATCTTTAAACAGAAACACACAAGAAACAAAATTATGTATTGATTGGTTGCTGAAAATGCTGTGAATAGAAGCTTGTATGACTCTAACCCTCTATTTCCTCTGGAAGCAATGGTTCAGTGTTTGCAAATTCAATGGTTGCTGCCACCTTATAGAACAGAGCTTCTTTGAATGAAAAGAGTTGACTGCTTATCCTAACTATCATTTAAATCAGTGTATCTTGAAGGAAGCTAAATAAATTCTCATAGAATCCCAGGGTGGGTATGTGATGTGTGTGCTTAGTTGCTTAGTCATGTCTGACTCTTTGTGACCCCGTAGACTGTAGCCTGCCAGGCTCCTCTGTCCATGGGGATTCTCCAGGCAAGAATACTGGAGTGGGTTGCCATGCCCTCCTCTAGGAGATCTTCCCAACCCAGGAATTGAACCCAGGTCTCCCACACTGCAAGTGGATTTTTTACTGTCTGAGCCACCAGGGAAGCCCTAAAAAGTGTTAGTCACTCAGTCATGTCTGACTCTTTGTGACCCCATGGACTATATAGCCTGTCAGGCTTCTCTGACCATGGAATTCTCTAGGCAAGAATACTGCAGTGGGTTGCCATTCCCTTTTCCAGGGGATCTTCCATACCCAGGGATTGAACCTGAATCTCCTGCATTGCGGGCAGGTTGTTTACCATCTGATCCACCTGGGAAACCCCCTATGTGGTTTGTACTGTAATTTAAAAGGTCCAGTGTGCTTTCACATCCACCACATCCATAGCCCAGTGGTATGGCTGGTGTATCCTCATTTTAGATGAGGAATCAAAGTGCAAAGGGGGTTACGTGAGTTGCCTGAGGACACACAGGTAATTAGTGCTATAAGTAGACCTACAGCCCACATTTCCTAGTTGTTTTTTTGGTGTGAATTTCCTCTTCCATCTTCCTTTCTACAGTTAGGGGAAAGAGAGTGAAAGCTTCCTGGCGTGCTGTGATTCATGGGGTCGCAAAGAGTTGAACACGACTGAGCGACCGATCTGATCTGATCTGAATGTACCCCTTCCGGTATTAGTCATTGATGCATTTGATCTCATTTGCTCTTCTTAGCAGCTCATTGTGACAGGAGATGCTACAGTCTTTCTGATGACCAAACTGAAGGGAAATTAGGTGTTTTAATTAGCACATAATTAGGAATTATGTGCTGACTAGTGCTGAATTATGTGCTGACTAGTACTGGTAGAATTTGGATCTTGATCCTTCAAAGAATATGTTACTTTGTGCAGTTGTCTGCTAAATGTCCCAGAGGAGAGAATTGATGAAACATAAATGTATAATTTCTCAGCTTCACTTTCCAGTGGCATGGCAAAATATTTGACTGTTTCCACTCATTTGGAGTTGTGGTTTCGCATATGTCCACAAAATATCAAAAAATTAGAGTTAAATACAATATTTTTTCTCAAAGTGGTCTAAGTTTAGTTTGTTCTGTATGCTGTAGGGGTTAATCAATTCATAAATCCTGTTGTGACTTGCACTTTTGATTATAAACAAATGCTTTCTTTTTAGAGTGAACGAAAATGTCTTTATTTAAAGCCCGTGATTGGTGGTCTACTGTTCTGGGAGATAAAGAAGAATTTGATCAAGGCTGTTTGTGTTTGGCTGATGTTGACAATACTGGAAATGGACAAGGTAAAAACTTATGACCAAGCATGTTGGAACAAAGCATGTTATAGGGATGAAATAAAAATGACTTTAAAAAAAAATGTATACTTTACAGAACTTAGGTGAACTGTCATGATTATGTCCCAGTTTTTTTTTTTTTTGAAACAAAGTGACCCAGTTTTTAAGATCATTTGCCTTATAAGTAATATTTAGGTAACAGGCTGATAAATGTAGTTATTACTTGTGTTTTGTTGTTTGTATTTTTTTGGTCTGTGTTGATTCTGTCATATTTGCTGGAACTCAGAAAAATATTATAGACTATCATTTACTTTATTTTTATTTGTTGCAAAATCAGGTGTTGTAGGGTAGAACTGGCAAAACATTTTTAGTTTTGAAAATTTTTCTTTTGTAGAAATTATTTGCAAGAAAAATGATTTAAAATTGAATCTAAAAGCTGTTAACCAGAATGGACAAATTATGTTAATCTCTCTCTTTGTAGAAAATAATTCTTAAATCATTGCTTTCATTTTTATATTTTGATACTAGAAACAATATTATATTTTATTCTTATATTATTTGCTCCTCTTTGCATGTTCATCGGAGAAGGCAATGGCACCCCACTCTAGTACTCTTGCCTGGAAAATCCCATGGACAGAGGAGCCTGGTAGGCTGCAGTCCATGGGGTCACTAAGAGTCAGACATGACTGAGCGACTTCACTTTCACTTTTCACTTTCCTGAATTGGAGAAGGAAACGGCAACCCACTCCAGTGTTCTTGCCTGGAGAATCCCAGGGATGGGGGAGCCTGGTGGGCTACCGTCTATGGGGTCGAATAGAGTCGGACACGACTGAATTGACTTGGCAGCAGCAGTAGTAGCAGCAGCAGCATGTTCATATATCAAGTGGTCTTTAAAACATTTAAGGTCTGTATTATTGCTATTTGAAATTTATATTTGGTTTAAATGATTTATAGCCATGAGCTTTTTTTTTTTTTTTGTAATTAAGATAGTTACTGACTATATAGTCACTGACCTCTTAAAAAGAAAACTTATAATACTTTTCTTCTGTTTATTTTATATAAATATTGCCCCTTTACATTTCTCTTTATTTTCTTTCTCTTGCCTACAATGAAAATAGTAGAATTTGGGTTGTACGGTGAAAGGGGAAAACGATATAAGCAATGAAGAGTGGAAGTCACTAAGCTGTTCTGAGTGCCTACTTCATTGTATCTAAGGAAGATCTGGGCCCTGCCTTCCTACTGATAGGAGCTGTGAATGTCTTCTATTTGGAGGATGTCCTGAGTGGTTCTTTAATGATTATCAACCCTGCCTTTTGCTCAAGTGTTTGTTTAAATGTGTAATTCCCCTATAATTTGGCAGCCTAGAAGAGTCATACCACAAAAATACCTACCAGAGAGAAACAGTTTCATACCCACCTCTGCCTAAACTATTTAAAGCTCAACTTGGTTGTAAACTGTACTTACTGGTTATCTGAATAACATGGTGCTCACTTCTTATTTTTATTAGAGCTTCCCGGTGGGGTGCCACTAGTGGGTTACCAGTATGCTGAAATGCTGCGTCCCCCTAATTTGCATCCAGCTATGAGCAGCTTCCTCTGTTTTCCCGAGCATGCTATAGAGAAATCATTCTCTCTCTGTGTGTTCCATACAGGAAAAAAACAAACAAACAAAAAAAACACTGATCATTATTTCTCAAAGCCTGGACCACCTACATCATAATATTCTGAAGGGATTATTGTGTATGAAGATTTTCTGTCCCACGCGTACAGGATCCTCGAAGATCATATTCTCTGGAGGGTAGATGGATTGGATAGTGGCTTAGGTATCTACATTTTGACAAGCTCCAAAGTTGAATGGTGGCACACTAAAGTTTAACAATTATTACTGTTGACCTTACGTGGAAGTTTAGTGAGAGCAGTTTTGAGCATGTTCTGTTTGAAATAGAAGCGTCTGGTTGGCAGAACTGAAGTAGAGATTTGGGAGTGAGCAGAATGTATGTATTTGAAGTGAATGAGCAGAATGATTGTATTTGAAGCCCTGGGAAGGGTAAAAATGCAGAGATAAGATGGAACAAGAGGGACGGAACCTTAGGACCATGACTTGGAGAAAATGAACAATCAGGGAGGAGCTTTGGGAAAGGTAGTCAATAATAGATTCTGCCTGGGCAGTTAGAGAGGCAGGAGAGCCAGCTGGGCTGGCACCTGGAAGGCGAGATTTAGTGACATAAAGACTGATACGTTTCCACATTGTTTTGCAGCTAGTGGTTCATTAGTGTCCTTGGTAAGGGTGGATGAATGGGCATCAGTTCAGTTCAGTTCAGTCGCTCAGTCGTGTCCGACTCTTCGCGACCCCATGAATCACAGCACGCCAAGCTTCCCTGTCCATCACCAACTCCCAGAGTTCACTCAGACTCACGTCCATTGAGTCAGTGATGCCATCCAGCCATCTCATCCTCTGTGGTCCCCTTCTCCTCCTGCCCCCAATCCCTCCCAGCATCAGAGTCTTTTCCAATGAGTCAACTCTTCGCACGAGGTGGCCAAAGTACTGGAGTTTCAGCTTTAGCATCATTCCTTCCAAAGAAATCCCAGGGCTGATCTCCTTCAGAATGGACTGGTTGGATCTCCTTGCAGTCCAAGGGACTCTCAAGAGTCTTCTCCAACACCACAGTTCAAAAGCATCAGTTCTTCAGCACTCAGCCTTCTTCACAGTCCAACTCTCACATCCATACATAACCACAGGAAAAACCATAGCCTTGACTAGACGAACCTTTGTTGGCAAAGTAATGTCTCTGCTTTTGAATATGCTATCTAGGTTGGTCATAACTTTCCTTCCAAGGAGTAAGCGTCTTTTAATTTCATGGCTGCAGTCACCATCTGCAGTGATTTTGGAGCCCCCAAAAATAAAGTCTGACACTGTTTCCACTGTTTCCCCATCTATTTCCAATGAGGTGATGGGACCAGATGCCATGATCTTTGTTTTCTAAATGGGCATAGTGGTAACAAAACCTAGATTTTCAGAGAGTTAAGGAGTGAGAGGTGGGAAAGGCTGAGTGTTTATGGCCCTTTAAAGAAACAGCTGTGAAAGGAAGAGGGAGAATGATCATTGGTGACCATGTAGGGTAAAAGAGAAATGGGAAAAACTGAACGTGTAGCATAGAGGAATGAGATTCGTTCTCCTAGAGAAGGGATCTAGAGTAGACAGTAGGAGATGGGATGAGGTGTGCAGATGGAAGGGCTATCTTTAAGCTTGTGTGAAACTTTTTTCCTCTGTGACAGAAGGCAAGAAGGTAAGAATGGACATAGATGAAGAGAAGTTTGCAGGTTAGGTTGGGAATTGAGACAGTAGTGCCAGTCGATCCCTACTTTCTTAGAGGTGATCAGAGAGTGAATGAATAGTATTAGCTAGCACCTTGAAATTGCTTTGGATGAAGTTGACTTGATTCACAGAAGAAGGATTCTTCAGTCCTGAGAGGAGATTGAGAGAAAATTAAGGATCCCTTCATCCTGAGAGAATCTGAATGGTTCAGCTTAGATTACATGCTAACCTATGGCCTGGAGGGTGTGTTTATTACAAGAATCAGAGTTAAACACAAACATAAGGCAGACTAAAAAATAGTTCTTACATTTATCACTTTTAGCTTCTCAGCATTTATACCTAACGTGGGGCAACTGTCCCTTGTACAACTGCACACACACATATTCTTACCCATCTGCAATGAAAGATAACCGTGCACCTACTGCTTCAGAGGCACTTTCAGAGAGCCCTGGCTCTTCAAGACTAGGCTCTCTGGGTGTTATCCCTTTCATTTGTCATTCCAGTATTTATGTTCTGATATTCTACTGCCTCTAGAATAATTGGTACATACAATTTGTGTTCACAGTTTAATATATACATAATACTAATAGTCGAGGAAAAGAAGAGAAAGAAAAACTTAAAAATTAAGATGAAGGAGCAGGAAAAATTGTATGGCAACTTGAAGAAGTCATGTTGGGAGCTACATCCTTCTGTTTTGCAACTGGTCACCTGTTGCAGGTTAGGTTGGGAATTGAGACAGTAGTGCCAGTTGATCCCTACTTTCTTGGAGGTGATCAGAGAGTGAAAGAATAGTATTAGCGTCTTGAAATTGTTTTGTGGCCTAGGTCTTCATTCCTGAAGGATCTAGAACACTGGTGCTTGCCTGAAGAGGATTATAGTAGCTTCATTTATGACTGATCCAGACAGTACAGGGAAGGGCCCATGGGGTCCCTGGCTTTCACTCATATTTCTTTCAGCCCCATTCAGCCCTTTTGAGTAGAGGCAATGGCAACCCACTCCAGTACTCTTGCCTGGAAAATCCCATGGATGGAGGAGTCTGGTAGGCTGAAGCCCTGGGGTTGCTGCGAGTCAGACACGATTGAGTGGCTTCGCTTTCACTTTTCATTTTCATGCATTGGAGAAGGAAATGGCAACCCATTCCAGTGTTCTTGCCTGGAGAGTCCCAGGGACAGGGGAGCCTGGTGGGCTGCCGTCTATGGGGTTTCACAGAATCGGACACAACCGAAGCGACTTAGCAGCAGCAGCCCTTATGAGAGGATGTGGCAGTCCTGGGTCCTGCGGATTGGATTGTGGTCATACTTGTAAATGTATACTCTTGCTCCTATTAAGTGAAAGCAAGCTGTTCCTGTTGGTCTCCGTGTATTGTAAAGGAGAAAAGGCATTACTAAGATTGGGATGTATTAGTTGGCTCCAAGAAAAAACAGTTTGTGAATAACAGAAGAATCTAGAGTTGCCCTTTAAGTTGTACTGATCAACCTTAATTCTATGCTTCAGTGCTTCAGTGCTAAGTCACTTCAGTTGTATCTGACTCTTTGAGACCCTATGGACTGTAGCCTGCCAGCTCCCCTGTCCATGGGATTCTCCAGGCAAGAATACTGGAGTGGGTTGCCATGCCCTCCTCCGGGGGATCTTCCCAACCCAGGGATCAAACCTGCGTCTTTTATGTCTCCTGCATTGTCATATGGGTTCTTTACCACTAGTGCCATCTGGGAAGTCCCTTAACTCTTTCAAACCCATTAATTAGATTTTTTTATCAGCAAATTTAGTTATTAAACCAAAATTCTTTGATAGGAATTATCACATATATACAGTTAAGTTTTTTGGAATCAAATTTTAGGAGACCATCTCAAATCAGGCTTAGAAATGGTATTGATTTTGATTTTCTCCCTGTTGGAGAGATGGAGTTCCACTGGCTTCTATATAGCCCTTTTACTATAATATCCCTTACTGTACACCTTAGGGAACCAAATGGTTATTCCATAGTTTTCTACAGAAATATATTTCCTTTAGGCTCTCAGTTACTGAGTGAGAAATCATAGATTGGCTTTGCTTCCCCACTGGGGTAAAATAAGTTAGAAAGTTAATTTATCATAATTATGAATCTACATGATTGGCAGCAACAATATCTTCCTGGGCTTCCAGAATTAGTAGTAATTTAGAGCCAATATTCAGTGTTCTCATAAAGGTTGGGTATTTACCTTTGTTAAGTACATTTGAATGAATGACTACTGGTTCGACAGGGAAGAATCTGAGGAAACTTTATATTAGGCATGTGTGGTGTTGTAATTGTGTTAGTCACACAGTTGTATCTGACTCTTTGTGACCTCTTGGACTGTAGCCTGCCAGGCTCCTCTGTCCATGGAGAATCCAGGCAAGAATACTGGAGTGGGTTGCCATTCCCTTCTCCAGGGGATATTTCTGACTCAGGGATTGAACCTGGATCTCCTGCATTGCATACAGACTCTGCTACGGCAGTCTATACATAGCCCTGTCTTTGTTCAGGTGACTCCAAGGCTGTAAATTGACTTAAGTATGGTATTATCAACTCAATGGACATGAGTTTGAGTGAACTCCGGGAGATAGTGAAGGACAGGGAAGTCTGGCATATTGTAGTCCATGGGGTTGCAAAGAGTCAGACCGACTGAGTGAATGAACAGCAACAATGGGGTTTGGTGCAATGCCATGACTGTCTGATATTGTGGCTTGAATTAGTCCTTTTTTTCATAGACCTGGAATATTTTTGGTTATAGACTTCAAAAAAGGCCTTAATTTGATAAACACACTTAATGCATTGTTACAATTAAATAGTACTCAGTAATAAAAAGAGAGAAATCATTGGGGAAATAAAGGCCTTAGTGAGTTGCCTGTTTGTTCCATTCCTGGGGATCTTGTGTTAATTATAGCTTGAAATCTGTGATAGTTAGACTGTTACCTGAGATCTGGTTACTATGATAATCCCACTATTTTAATAATTATACACACACGTTGTAATTCTAGGGGTTAAAGTTGTCACCATCTGGGCTTGGCCATCCTGACTTCCTCTTACCCCTGAGGGTGGGGCAGTTGAAGGTGAACCCCACTCTTTCTGATCACTGTCTTTACTTTTATGTAAGAAACCTGGAGAGACTGTGAACTCATTTGTTACTGTAATTTAAAACCTCTAGTGTTAATCCCCGAACTAGATTCTTAGGGGTTAAGCCCCCTGTGAAATAAGGTAAGAAATTGTTTCCTCAGACTCCCAAAGACCCTTAGTTTTACCCTGAGATGAGAATTTTGGTCAAAACCTATCATTCTCTTACTTTAAATTATCCAGTGCCCTTAGAAAACGCCATCTTACATATGGTTTGGCATTGCTCCTTCCTGTTCATTTGGCAGCATCTGTTCAGTTCACTAGAGTGTTACCTGCAGTGGGCACAGTGTTCCAGATGCTTGGAGGTGTTAACTTGATTAGCTGTTCTGTCACTGTGTACGATGCTGTTTAACTCCATATAAATTATGAACAGGAGTTTTAATGCTTTGTGCCCCAACTCACCTCAAGAATGAATTTCTAAATATCCCTGAAGGAATTGGTGTCTGTAGTTTATTCCTTGGTGCTAATTTTGTATATCAGTTAATATTTTTTTTTTCTACAAGTGACAGTAAACAATTATGATAAATGCAAACAAAAGAGAGATTGGAAGGAGAGTGACATAGCTCTCTTGAATGTAGAGAGTTCATTTGGCCAAGCCTTAGTCAGAATCAGGAACCAGTATGTCTCAAGAGAGTTTGTAAACCTCTGAGGCTGCCATCAGATCATGTAGAACCAGATTCTTTTTTTTTTAATTGAACTATAGTTGATTTACAGTATTGTGTTAATTTGTGCTGTGTGACACTCTGATTCAGTTATATATATATGTGTATATATATTTCTTTATATTCTTTTCCATTGTGGTTATCACAGGATATTGAATATAGTTCTCTATGCTGTAGAGTAGGACCTTGTTGTTTATCCATTTTGTATATAATTATTTGCATCTGCTAGTCCTAAACTCCCAATTCATCCCTTCCCCATCCCTCTTCCCCCTTGGCAACCACAAATCTGTTCTCTATGTATATGGGTCTGTTTGTTTTATAAATAAGTTCATTTCTGTTGTATTTTAGATTCCATATAAATGATAATAGTGATATTTGTCTTTCTTCTTCGACTTACTTCACTTAGGATGGTGATATCTAGGTCCATTCATATTGCTGCAAATGGCATTATTTCATTCTTTTTTATGGCTGAGTAGTATTCCACTGGGCTTCCTAGGTGGCTGGCGCTAGGTGTAAAGAACCTGCCAATGTCTCCTGCACTGGCAGGAGACATAAGAGACATGGATTCGATCCCTCGGTCGGGAAGATCCCCTGGAGAAGGGCATGACAACCCACTTCAGTATTCTTGCCTGGAGAATCACATGGACAGAAGAGCCTGGTGCCCCACAGTCCATTGGGTCGCAAAGAGTCAGACATGACTGAAGCAACTTGGCACAGCACAGCACAGTATTCCACTATGTATATTTACCCCATCTTCTTTATCCATTCATCTGTCGATGGATATTTAGGTTGCTTCCATATCTTAGCTATTGTGAATAGTAGCACCAGGTTCTTAATGACATATGTATCTATATTCACGATTGAAATTACTAGGATAGTACCTCTCTCAGAGGATTATTATGAGGGTAATGAGCTAGTATTAATATATGTAAGCTACTTAGACCATTGCCTGGCACATAATAAGCTCTCAATAATAAAGTGTGTAGAATTCCTTCTTTTCAGTATATAGAAAAAAAGTCAATGTACCCTACTAATCTGGGGATTTAAAACAACCCAAAATATTAGTTTCCTAGGATTGCCATAACAAAGTACCACAAATTGACTGGCATAAAACAACAGAAATTTATTCTGTCACAGTCTGGAGTCTAGAAGTCCAAAATCAAGGTGTCTGCAGGACCATGCTATCTCTGAAGCCTCTAGGATCCTTCTTTGCCTCTTTCAGTTTCCGATAATTCTTTGGCTTGTGAATTATCACTCCAATCCGTGCCTCTGTGGTCACATGATCATCTTCTTGCTTGTCCTTGTATCTTCATGTGACATTCTCCTCCCCATCCTTTCCTTGTTTTCTCTTCTTATAAGGATACTAATTGAGTCTTGCTGCTGCTACTGCTAAGTCGCTTCAGTCGTGTCTGACTCTGTGCAACCCCATAGACGGCAGCCCATCAGGCTGTGCTGTCCCTGGGATTCTCCAGGCAAGAACACTGGAGTGGGTTGCCATTTCCTTCTCCAATTGAGTCCTACCACATACTTACTCAAGTGTGACCTCATTGTAACTTGGGTTCATCTGTAAAGATCTTATTTCCAAATAAAATCAGTTACTAGGGGTTAGGACTTCAACATATCTTTTTGAGGGACATAGTTCAACCCATAATACCTATCTTATCATTCTCCCCTTTTGTACCCGAGACGAGATATTATAAATCAGAGCACTCTGTCTAGTGAGGCCTTGGAATAATTTTTAATGCAGTGTTTTGACAGCCAAAATCAGGTGTAGAGTTGACACTCTATGATGAAATCAGTTTACAACCTGATACTAGTCTTTTATTAAAAGGGCTTACTTTGTGCTGAATTATGGCTACTGAAAACAAATCAAGGCTTAAGAAAAGTGTAGTACATTAGTATATTTGAATATTGGTGATGTAAAGCTATTTAGTTCACTTTAATTATATATTCTGTTGGCAGATTGGTCTTTGTATATGAAACAAAGCTGGATTCTTTTAATTTTTAGACTCTTTTTTTATTGTCTTATTTCTTTTAAAAAAATTTATTTATTTTAATTGGAGGTTAATTACTTTATAATATTGTAGTGGTTTTTGCCATACATTGACATGAATCAGCCATGGATGTACATGTGTCCCCCATCCTGAACCCCCCTCCCACATCTCTCCCCATCCCATCCCTTAGGGTCATCCCAGTGCACCAGCCCTGAGCACCCTGCCTCATGCATCGAACCTGGACTGGCGATCTGTTTCATATATGATAATATACATGTTTCAATGCTATTCTCTCAGATCATCCCACACTCGCCTTCTCCCACAGAGTCCAATGGACTGTTCTATACATCTGTGTCTCTTTTGCTGTCTCGTATATAGGGTTATCGTTACCATCTTTCTAAATTCCATATATATGTGCGTTAGTATACTCTATTGATGTTTTTCTTTCTGACTTACTTCATTCTGTATAATAGGCTCCAGTTTCATCCACCTCATTAGAACTGATTCAAATGTATTCTTCTTAATGGCTGAGTAATATTCCGTGTGTATATGTACCATAGCTTTCTTATCCATTCGTCTGCTGATGGACATGTAGGTTGCTTCCATGTCCTGGCTATTATAAACAGTGCTGCAATGAAAATTGGGGTACACGTGTCTCTTTGAATTCTGGTTTCCTCAGTGTGTATGCCCAGCAGTAGGATTGCTGGATCATGAGGCAGTTCTATTTCCAGTTTTTTAAGGAATCTCCACACTGTTCTCCATAGTGGCTGTACTCGTTTGCATTCCCACCAACAGTGTAAGAGTGTTCCCTTTTCTCCACACCCTCTCCAGCATTTATTGTTTGTTGATTTTTGGATAGCAGCCATTCTGACTGGTGTGAGACGGTACCTCATTATGGTTTTGATTTGCATTTCTCTGATAATGAGTGATGTTGAGCATAATTTTTAGATTCTTCTTTTAGACATTAGAAATTCTATTTTCAAAAATTTTTGTGACTAATGTTTTTTCCTATGTCTTTAAAAACACCTTTTTACAGATAAAATTATTGTGGGCAGCTTTATGGGCTACCTAAGAATCTTTAATCCTCATCCTGTAAAAACAGGAGATGGAGCTCAAGCTGAGGATTTGCTTCTAGAAGTGCATCTACGAGATCCAATATTGCAAGTGGAAGTAGGAAAGTTTGTTTCGTAAGTACAGTCCACTAATTCGAGTGTTTTGTCTTACTACTTGGAGTATGTCAGTCCCTTATGTATCATTTTTGTGCATTCTTAAAAAAAAAGACTATGAATTAAATATATTTCCTGTATATTGTCATGTACTGAACATTGTTTAATATGGAAACCTGTACATTTAGGACAGGAAAATTTAGGAGTCTTTTTTTTAAGTGTAACAGACCTAAGATGCCTGATGTGTCAGAAGCTTAAAGGAAAGGAGATAAGCCTTTGGAAAATAATCAAATAAAGAAACAGAAAGTATGTACTTACTTAAAGCACCAATTTTCTAGGTTATATAAATTTGTTTAAAAAAATTAGACATCATAGTAGCTATGTGATTTGGTGTATAACTTTGAGTCTTTAAAATGTATTACTTATTTGGTGTAGAGAGATCCTTAGTTTTTTAAAAGAAGTCAGCTTAACCCACAAAGGAAGTCTTTGATTCAAAGTACTTTATTTTTAAACCTATTTTAGAAGACTATTAATTATTTTGCATTTTGTGTAATATGTCTGTTTTTTATTTACTGATGATATTGGTGATTTTATCTTATTTTCATACATGAATTTTCTTAAAATTAAATCTGTATTTCTTAATCATTTATAAAAGTATCTACTATGAAATTTTATGTAGACAGAGGTGGTCTTGTTTTCCCTTCTCTTTTTGAGCTGTCTTTGCCTTCTTAAGTCAGGGAGTGCCCTGAGCTCTGGACTTTGGCTCACTCCCAATTGGTCATCATCATTTATTGGCCCCAGGTTGTACTTGTTCAGGGTCCTGATTCCTACTAGAAAAACCTGAACAACTGCTCCTGAGCATTATTAACTTTTTTAGTAATATGTTTCATTCTAATGGGAAGCTGCTTCATGGATGCTCTAGGCTGGGAGATGAGATGGGACCTTTATGCACTGTGACAGACTGAGTCAGGAGTTTATTACTGACATGGCTGGTAAATATCTACTCCATCTAAAAGCAGATAATGATTAGGTGCCCCTTGTGAACCTAGCACATACAAGCATGATGGATTTATAAAGTAAGGAGACAAAGAAGTTCTTGTCTCTAAAAAGCATTTTTACCTTTGCATGTTTTAAAAAAGTGGAATGCTGTCAGAAATCATTCTATATAGTAATATGGTTTACATCTATGTGATCATTTTTTAGAAGGGAGGAGGGTAACATTGATGAGTGGATACTGTCCTACTATTTACTGACTTGTACTGTCTCATTAATCTGATCTATAAGATGTGACCTGCATTTAGAGATAAGGTAGCTAGTTAGAGCTCAGAGCTTTCAGTCACACAGCCAGGATTCCGACCCAAGTCTGTCTGACTCTGTTCTTTACTGTTTTTCCATGACAACATGTTCTTTTCCTGTGCATGAGGAAAAGTTGAGTGTTCAGGGTACATATAAAGATTTTTGAAGACAATCTTGATTATATGATAGCTGTGTATATTTACAGGTATTATCTAATATAATTCTTATTTTATGAATGAGAAACTCACACTCTAAAAGATTAAATGATCACGGAAATACCGAAGTGCAGAGTCAAGACCCCAGTCCAAGTCTTCAGACTTCAATTATAGTCCTTTAAGTTTAGAACAGAGTCTGTTTCAGAGGTCAGACATCAGAGGCCTGCTTGCAGATTAATTTTATGTTTAAAAGAATTGCCAATGTTTAAGAATGAGGAATTTTCACATAAAATCCCTGCCTTTGGCTTTTCCTGAAAAAAATGTGGAGATCTGGCCACAAGCCCAGAACTGAGTAGCTGCTTGCTGTCGCCTTTAGACTGGCCCTAGTCTCCAGTTGATCACAGCCATTTACTCCCTTTATTCACTTACATCCTCTGACTTGACTCTTGAAGACTTGGAATTTAGGATTTCTAGACCGACTGTGCCATGTCTCTGGAAACCACTTGATAGGGGCTGGGAAGTGTAGTGCTGACACTTGAGACCTGTAGGGGAAGAGCAATTGGCCAGGTGACGATGGTCAGGCTCTCTCGCCCACTCCTCACTCAGGACAGCTGAGATCATTTGTGGCGCTAAGCATGCGCATCGTGGTGTGGTCTGTATAAGCACCACCTGAAACGCTCTTAGAGCTGTCAAGTTGAGTCCAGTCCCATGGAGTTGAGTTTTGTAGTTATCATGATTTTGCTGTGTCAGAGATTAAAGCATGTCTGCCTTGCCCCAGTAAATAAAGAATATCTGTAGTTTCTACAGCTCCTTGCATCTTCTTCCAGCTTCTCCGCTGGCGTCTTGCCTATCCTGAGTTCAGTGAACAATGAGATAACAGGAAGATAAGACCAAACCAAAACATTTTCAATACCTTTAGTAAAATTTCAGATATGGATGTGATATATGCCATTTCCCAGTGATGATTAGCTTTCTCTGGTGCTTTATACTTTACTTTCACATGATTTTTATTTCATTTAATTGAAAGCTCTTATTTTCCAAAAGGGGAAACAGGCTTAGAGAGTGTAAGTTTCTTGCCCAAGGTCATAGGTTAATTAGCCTGCAAGCCAGGACCAAAGCTTGGGTCTCTCTCTTTCTCTCTCTTTTTTTTTTTGCAACCAGGGATCCAACCTGGGCCATCCACAGTGCAAGTGTGGCGTCTTAACCACTGGACTGCCAGGGAAGTCCCATGGCTTTATTGTGGGAGAGCACTCATTAAGGGGCCTCTGATATGGCTCTTTCTGGGAGACTCCTTTGGCTTCAACCTGAAGGCAACTCTTTGAGGCAGAGTTCTTGGGCCTCTGGGATTGTCAAACTGGCTGTTTTGTTGTTAAATTTATTTTTCGGTTTTGAGTGTTATCCAGTGAATTATTTAGTTCACTCATGATACGTTATGATTATAATCTCTTTTTAAAATCATTTTGTCATTTTTTGGGGTTACATCTGAAGCTAGTATTTAAACTTTTAAAACTTGCACCATTTTTCAGAGGTACTGAGATGCTTCATTTGGCTGTGTTGCATTCGAGAAAACTGTGTGTCTACTCTGTCTCAGGTAAGAAACATTTTCTTTTTTAAATGTAGACTTTTTACTAAAATATGGACTTCTTAATATTATGTAAGAATAGTTATATCGACTTGGTTAAAAGTTTTCTTATCTTGGTTAGCGTTTTCCTATTGTTCACTTACTCTTTCCGTTGCAAAGACTATTACGTTTTCTTGGTCTGCTATTTCCATGCATACTTAAATTTCTATCACTGTAGAGGGTTCCTTGAAATCTCCTTTATCTGAGGAATTGTGTCCAGGATTGCCTATGATTAAGAGAGGCCAATTCTGGGTACTTAGGGCACTTGAGTCTTAAGAAATGTTCAATAGCAACAACAGAATTCATTAAATGCTGAGTCATGGTGGCTTAAAGTGCGTTTCTTTGGTGAACCTCAAGTATTTTTTCTTTATAGTTCCAATTTCTTGATTTTTGGTTGTCTTCATTTAACCAGACCTCGCAGGTTTCATTCCCTGACATGGTCCTGTGGGTACAAGTATGAAAGTTAATTGTAGTCTGGTTTCAGCATTTTGGCCCTTATTAAAAATGTAACTTATGAATTTTGTTTCAGTTATTAGATAAGTTTTAGTTCAAGTTTAGAGAGTTACTTTTATGATGTCAACATTGAAGGATTTTTTCAATGGATATAGTAAAGCTAACTATCTGTGGACCTATTGCTTATTCAAAAGATACACTCCTTTGGAATTTGCTGTAAATATTAGCTTCTAGGTCTCGATTTCTCACACTCAGTCTCTTGATTTAGGCTTTCTTTGTATTTTGCTTTTAATTGGAGTAATGATTCTTATTTACTATCACCAAGCTGGATATTCTTTTTTGGTTTGAAGATCTGTTAGATTTTGAAGGCAGGCTTGGTGTGTGCTGTGTGGTAGGCATACTTGTTGAATGAATGAATGAACTTATATTTCTAAGTAGTGCTGAGGCAATTGGTAGTAGCTATTACTCTCTCTGTGTTACTTTCTTCTTATTTTCCTTCTCTGTTGCCACTATCATTTTCTTTTCCATTCTTTTTTGTATCAGAGACCCAGTAAAGTAATCTTACTGTCATTGTTAAACACTCTCATTGTTTGGTGGTAAAATATGTTGCTCCTCTTATGCTGTTAAAGTGCTGCACTCAATATACCAGCAAATTTGGAAAACTCAGCAGTGGCCACAGGACTAGAAAAGGTCTGTTTTCATTCCAATCCCAAAGAAAGGCAATGCCAAGGAATGCTCAAACTACTGCACAATTGCACTCATCTCACATGCTAGCAAAGTAATGCTCAACATTCTCCAAGCCAGGCTTCAACAGTACATGAACTGTGAACTTCCAGATGTTCAACCAGAGATCAAATTGCCAACATCCGTTGGATCATGGAAAAAGCAAGAGAGTTCCAGAAAAACATCTACTTCAGCTTTATTGACTACACCAAAGCCTTTGACTGTGTGGATCACAACAAACTGGAAAATTCTTAGAGAGATGGGAATACCAGACCACCTGACCTGCCTCCTGAGAAATCTGTATGCAGGTCAAGAAGCAACAATTAGAAATGGACATGGAACAACAGACTGGTTCTAAATTGGGAAAGGAATACATCAAGGCTGTATATTGTCACCCTTATTTAACTTATATGCAGAGTACATCATGAGAAATGCTGGGCTGGATGAAGCGCAAGCTGGAATCAAGATTGCCGGGAGAAATATCAATAACCTCGCTGATGACACCACCACCCTTATGGCAGAAAGCGAAGAAGAACTAAAGAGCCTCTTGATCAAAGTGAAAGAGGAGAGTGAAAAAGCTGGCTTAAAACTCAACATTCAGAAAACTAAGATCATGGCATCTGGTCCCATCACTTCATGGGAAATAGATTGGGAAGCAGTGGAAACAGTGAGAGACTTTATTTTTTTGGGCTTGAAAATCACTGCAGATAGTGACTGCAGCCATGAAATTAAAAGACGCTTGCTCCTTGGAAGAAGAACTATGACCACCCTAGACAGCATATTAAAAAGCAGAGACATTACTTTGCCCACAAAGGTCCGTCTAGTCAAGGCTATGGTTTTTCCAGTAGTCATGTATGGATGTGAGAGTTGGACTATAAAGAAAGCTGAGCACTGAAAAATTGATGCTTTTGAACTGTGGTGTTGGAGAAGACTCTTGAGAGTCCCTTGGACTGCAAGGAGATCCAACTAGTCCATCCTAAAGGAGATCAGTCCTGAATATTCATTGGAAGGACTGATGGTGAAGCTGAAACTCCAGTACTTTGGCCACCTGATGTGAAGAACTGACTCATTTAAAAAGACCCTGATGCTGGGAAAGATTGAAGGCAGGAAGAGAAGGGGATGACAGAGGATGAGACGTTGGATGGCATCACCAACTCTATGGACATGAGTTTGAGTAGGCTCCGGTAGTTGGTGATGGACAGGGAAGCCTGGCGTGCTGCAGTCCATGGGGTCACAAAGAGTTGGACACGACTGAGGGACTGAACTGAACTAATATTGCTCCTTCTAGTGGTAGGACAAATATTTAGTGTTCCAGAATAAATGGAGAAGGTAAGATATAGGCTGGGCTTTCCATGTGGCAGAGTGGTAAAGAATCTGCAGCCAATGCAGGAGATGCAGGAGACTAGGGTTTGATTGGGAAGATCCTCTGGAGGAGGAAATGCCAGCTGACTTCGGTATTCTTTCCTGGAGAATCCCATGGACAGAGGAGCCTGGCAGGCCACAGTCCAGGGGATGGCAAAGTGTTGGATACAGCTGAGCACACATGATAGAGGCTACTTTATTGTAGGAATCTAGCTGTTCCTGTCCCATCATAAGCCTATTAACTTTGAGTGACATTTTATTAACAGGTATGGAGGAGGATAACTTGCCCACAGTCACTCTTGAATACTGCTTGGGGTACTGGTCCTTTCTAGAGGCTCTGTGGGGGTTCTAAGAGGGCAGTAGAAGGACAGATCCTAAAAATTAGAAACAAGGTTAGATTCTTGACCTTGCCTTGGCCTATTTGAATAATGGCTCAGAAAGCCAGAAGTCTCTAGACTTTACTGGGGTGTATGACATAGACTAAGGATGAAATGTGTGTTTATCAAAAAAGCCTAGTGAAAGAAACTGGCATGTTTGATCACAGCTTTTTAATAGGACATTGGTATCCATAAGGGCTTCCCTGATAGCTCAGTTGATAAAGAATCCACCTGTAATGCAGGAGATCCCAGTTCGATTCCTAGGTCGGGAAGATCCTCTAGAGAAGGGATAGGCAATCCACTACAGTATTCTTGGGCTTCCTTTGGGCTCAGCTGGTAAAGAATCCATCTGCAGTGTGGGAGACCTCAGTTCCATCCCTGGCTTGGGAAGATCCCCTGGAGAAGGAAAAGGCTACCCGCTCTAGTATTCTTGCTTTGAGAATTCCATGGACTGTATACAGTCCCTGGGGTTGAAAAGAGTCGGACATGACTGAACGAGTTTCACCTATTCATAAACATATTCCTTCAAATTTGTGTTGAAAATGAAAGTTACTTGTCATGGGAATGGCAATTTTATTGCTCTTTTTATTCTTTGTACTCATTTACAAGCCTTGTATTCTCTGGGGATGAGGAGTTGTCCAAACTACATTCCCTTACACTCCACCTCATTTCCTTTCTCAGTCTCTCATTTCTTCAGCCTCCTGTGATACTCGTAGGCTGACAATTTGTATATTTTTTCTGGCTTGGCTTAAATTGAGAAGCAGGGAAGTTAATGTTTTTGTTCTCTTGAATATGTTTCTTGAGGTATCAGACCTAACTTTTACCTAGCTTTTACTATAACAGGGAAGCATAAACACTTTCTAGTTTAAGTGAAATCATCGGTGTCAGCAGATGAACGTGTCAGCTGAACTTGACGTCCTTAACCCCAACTGCCCTCTCCCCAAATGTTTTTTGTTTTCCTTTGTGTGCTTGTTGTTGTTCAGTTGCCAAGTTGGTGAAGAATCTGCCTGCAATGCAGGAGACCCGGGTTCGATCCCTGGGTCTGGAAGATCCCCTCGAGAAGGGAATGGCAACCCACTCCAGTATTCCTGCCTGGAGAATTCCATGGACAGAGGAGCCTGGGGGGCTACAGTCCATAGGATCACAAAGATTCAGACACTTTCACTTTTTCACTTTTTGTGTGCTATGTGCTCCTAGAAGATATGTGAGGCAAATTAGAGGAGAAATCCTGGATACAGCAAACGACTCTTAATAATCAGAGGCTACTGTGCTGACTTTCTTTCTTTCTTTGGTCATTAAATGCTGGTTTAATATAGAGAAACAGCAGGGTCTTGCTGACCTGACCTTAGCCCATCTTATCATACTCTGGTAAAGGAAAAACATCACATGGCATCTGATTCTTTCCTGATGGTCCTCAGTTTCTGAGTAAATGGTTACAGATGTGTGAGCTTAAGCTATACTGATTATGTTCTTTTAAATATTCTCTTCTAAAAATTGTGTATTTCCTAAGCATTTGACATATTTCTAGAATTTTAACATTTGCCATGAGAGGGCAAAAATGTCTCTTTACTTTTGATAGGGTTACATAATCTAATTTGATTATTTAATACAATGAACCTTTTACTCTGTAATGGCTTTTATTAATATTTCATTTAACATTGTTAGATTTCTCAGCAGTTATGTATGTAACATTGGGCCAAAACCTGTTTTCAAGGTGACCTTTGATTGTCCAGAGAGTTTTTATTTTTTAATTAGCTCTTGTTTAAATAAGGCCAGCGGCAAAAATGTTCTAATATCCATTTACTTTCTAATCGATGAAACTTTATATGAACTTTAGTTATATGTAGACTATTATTATGGGCTTCCCTGGTGGCTCAGATGGTAAAGCATCTGCCTGCAATGTGGGAGACCCGGGCTGATATACATTTATTGTATTCAATCTGTATATCCAAGGATAAAACTTATGTAAGTAATTTTAATCTTATGTCACTGATGCTTCTCTAGAAAAAATGATCAGAATTTTTAGATTTTCAGGTACTACCTTTATTCCAAGTTAGTATTGAAGGAAGATAAATTGTTCTGTTCTCCCTAGTTGCACTATCATATTTTCAAGTGCAGTTACCTGAAATTTAAAAACTTAGCAATGCATTTGGAGCTTTTCCAGTACATAAATCCTAGTGTGATTTCATGCAAGTTTGTTTAAATATTGACTGCTGCCCCTTGTGTTCACTGATGTTTCGGCTAGCAGGTATGCATGATACATTCCTTTCTTGGAGGGGTCCCTCTCATTTTAGGTGCAGAATGAAATTTGGAATTTCTGTAAGGACGAACCAGAAGTTTCTTGGAATGTTTTTCTGGTTTCTTAGAGGCTAGAACTGTCCTTAGGTCAATGCTATGAGTTATGTTTTTAGAGTTTTTGGTTTTTGCCCTTGTGGCTGGTATGGTAGTGATTACCACCAGTTTCTGTGGACTTTACTGACTTTATTGCCATTTAGGTTCCAGAAAGCTTTCATCTATCAGGTTTAGCTGGCAAATTTGTCTTTTTTTTTTTTTTTTAATTCTACTGATGTGTGTTCTGTTCTTAGCATTTTCAGGGGCATAGATCTGTGTAGAAAATGTTTTCCTCCAAGAAATCCTTGCCTGTTAGTTTTTTCTCTTTCAACCCTTTACCTTCCAAATGAGGAAGAACAGTCCAGGGAGAGAAAGGTGGGGGGTTGAAATTATGTGTGTGTGTGTGTGTATACATGTGTGTATACACATGAAAGTGAAAAAGTAAAATTCAGCATTAGTCACTCAGTCTTGTCTGACACTTTGTGACCCCATGGACTGTGGCCCACCAGGCTCCTCTGTCCATGGAATTCTCCGGGCAAGAATACTGGAGTGGGTTGCCATTTCCTTCTCCAGGAAATCTTCCTGGCCCGGGTATTGAACCCAGGTCTCCTACATTGCAGGTGGATTCTTTACCATCTCAGCCATTAGGGAAGCCCTATGTATGTGTGTGTGTGTGTATGTATGTATGTATAGTTGATTTATAATATTATGTTAATGTCTACTGTACAGCAAAGTGATTCATTTATATATATACACACACATTTTTTTTTTGTCCATTATGGTTTATCAGAGGATATTGAATAGAGTTCCCTGTGCTATACAGTAGGATCTTGTTGTTTATTCATTCTATATTTAATAGTTTGCATTTGCTAACCCTAAACTCCCAGTCTGTTCCTCCTCAGGAAATTTTTTTTTGAAGTTGTCATTGGCTTACCAGGTTCCCTGAAAGTTGTTAAATGGGGGACAACTAGGTGCCAGGATATAGAGTGCTGGCTCAGAAGACCTGATTTGAGTACTGTGTCCTTTATCAGCTATGTGATTTTGGTGGAAATTTATTAATTTTTTTTTAAACTTAAGGTGCCTCAGTTCTAAAATGGAAGTAGAAATACTTCTGTTCTTGCAACCTCAGTGAACATTGGTACATCCTTCTGGACAAAAACAAAACAAAACAAAAAAACCCCCACAAATGCTCACATATAAATCTGTATACACATACATATAGACTGACATATATATTTAGATTGTTTTAATTATCTAATGTTATTCAGTTTGGAACTATTTCATTTTCTTTGTGATATTTAAAATTTTTTCTTTAACTTTTGCATTTTTGACTGAATGACAAAGATGCTTCTTAATGGAAGATGTTGCATTTAGAATAATTTTTCTTTTCAATACAGTTTCTAATCATAATGTTCTTGCCTGATCACTAGGATATAGCTCTAACTGTACATACTCTAGGAAGCCTGACAACTAGAGAGTAAAATGCAGATAAAGTACCTTTTCCCATTTGGAATGAACCAGGAAGTAATTATAGCATATATGATCTATTAAATGCAATGAAAGTTTTTTTTTTTTAATTTTGAAGGATATTTTTCTTGTTTGTTGCTGTTCAGTCAGTAAGTTGCATCCAACTCTTTGCGGCCCCGTGGACTGCAGAATACCAGACTCCTCTGTCCTCCACTGTCTCTAGGAGTTTGCTCAAATTCATGTCCATTGAATCTGTGATGCTGTCTAACCATCTCATCCTCTGCCACCCCTTTCTCCTTTTGCTTTCAAACTTCCCTAGCATTGGTGTCTTTTCCAGTGAGTTGGCTCTTTGCATCAGGTGGCCAAAGTATTGGAGCTTCAGCTTCAATGTCAGTCTTTCCAATCAGTATTCAGGATTGATTTCCTAGAGAATCCCATGGATGGAGGAGCCTGGTGGGCTGCAGTCTGTGGGGTTGCAGGGAGTCGAACACGACTGAGAGACTTCACTTTCACTTTTCACTTTCATGCATTGGAGAAGGAAATGGCAGCCCACTCCAGTGCTCTTGCCTGGAGAATCCCAGGGACGGGGGAGCCTGGTGGGCTGCCGTCTCTGGGGTCGCACAGAGTCGAATATGACTAAAGCGACTTAGCAGCAGCAGCAGCAGCAGCAGGATAGACTGGTTTGATCTCCTTGCAGTCCAAGGGACTCTCAAGAGTCTTCTCCAGCACCACAGTTTGCAGAATCTATTCTTCCACGCTCAGTCTTCTTTATGGTCCAACTCTCACATCCATTCGTGACTACTGGAAAAACCATAGCTTTGACTATAGGGACCTTTGTTGGCACAGTGATATCTGTCTAGGTTTGTCATAGTTTTTCTTCCAAGGAGCAAGCATCTTTTAATTTCATAGTTGCAGTCTCTGTCCACAGTGATTTTGGAGCCCAAGAAAATGAAATGTCACTGCTTCCACTTTTTCTATGTGCCATGAAGTGATGGGACTGGATACCTTGATTTTAGTTTTTTGAGTGTTGTTTTAAGCCAACATTTTCACTCTCCTCTTTCACCCTCATCTAGATGCTTTCAGTTCTTCTTCACTTTCTGCCTTTAGAGTGGTATCATCTGCATATCTGAGGTTGATATTTCTCCCAGCAGTCTTGATTCCAGCTTGTGATTCATCCAGCATGGCATTTCGCATGATGTACTCTGTATATATGTCAAATAAGCAGAATGACAATATACAGCCTTGTCGTACTCCTTTCCCAATTTTGAACTAGTCAGTTGTAGACTTCAAAGAAAACATTATCCTAGTTACTTGCTGAGGGATGTTTTAGATCTCTCTAGTAAATTAGAACATAATGTGTTAGGGGCTTGAATATTTTGAGAGTTGGCACAGAAAATTGAATTGCTTGATAGTGTGGGGAATTTTTTTCTTAGATACTTTGAGTCATGTCTTTTCTGTTTCATTGTTATAAGTGAAGGGAACTTAACCTAATTTATTTCAGAACTGAAACTGGAAGATTTTGTTGTTATTTAAATAGTTATACTATACTTAGACATAATGGAAATAGATAATAAAATGTCACCCAGGGTAGTATTTCATCTAATGGTATAATCTAGCTGAGACTTAAATGGTTCTAACTGTGCTGGCATTCTTTGTTATCAGTATGCTAAGTGTTCATGATACATAATGCTTTAGTGCTTTGTCATTTTAAATTTCACTGAAATTGAATTACTTGGAATTGGTACAGGTGATGAGATATTAATATTTTTTAATATAAACAAATACAAAGCAGTTGTTTTATTTTTTCTTTTTAGGAACCTTGGGTAATGTGGAACATGGGAACCAGTATCAGATCAAATTGATGTATGAACATAATCTTCAGAGAACAGCCTGCAATATGACTTATGGATCATTTGGTGGTGTGAAAGGTAATTTGTATTTAATCATGAGCGTGCTGTTGTAAGGACCAGAATATTTGGCCATATAAAAATGGAGGATTATGTGGTTTGAATCTCAGAGTTAAACATATTTTATTGAAACCTTTGTATTAAAATACTTGGGCAAAGTAATAAAAAAAGAAAACTCTAAGCGTTGGATATATATGATTTTCATATGGCCTGCACTTTTATGTGGTCTACAGAAATATTTCTGAAACTGCCTTTTCTTTAAATTTTGTCTTTTATACATGAGTTGACTGAAGTTGAACTTTTCTGTGGTGAACTGTGTGCCTGCCTCTCTCAGTGGAAGAAGGGGTTGATTTCTTCATTGATGGATGTCCCTGCTCTATTTGGTAGAGGCAGGATGAAGCTGTAGACCCCTGTCCCCACCTCACCCACCCCCAGGGCCACTGTGCAGGTTGTGTAAATTGTTTTTAAACCAGGGCATAAGGGGCTAGTGGAGACTGGAATGCAGACCTGATCCTGCTCATCTGGCCATGTGTGCTGGCCTGGAATAAATATCCCTAGAGAAAGGGAGCCTTTCCTAAATTTCATAGAGACATTACCTTTATGAAGTCTGGGCTCAGTGATGCTGTGTTCCTTCCACCCTGGGAGTATCTTTTTCTAATTAACACAAGGGCTACCACCCTAGTTCCACCCTGGCTTCTTGAGTTACCAGGGCTTGATGCTTGCTTCTCTACACTGTGATTGTTGGCATGGGAGGATTGTTTACAATTAAATTTCTCTCACTTCACCATGACAGGGTGAGAGAGGAGCTGCTGGTGCTGAAGTAAGTATAGGAAGCCAGCTGGTGACACTTGCCTGTGTGATTTTGTGTTTGTGTGTGGAGGGGGCTCCTGCTGAACATGTAACTAGGGATTTTATAATATAGCTCTCTTTAGGCTCAAATTTTTATGAGTTTATTGTTTAACTATTGTGTTAATGGGCTTCCTTGGTGGCTCAGATGGTAAAAAATTTGCCTGCAATTCAGTGGACCTGGCTTCGATCTCTGGGTTGGGAAGATCCCCTGAAGAAGGAAATGGTTACCCACTCCAGTATTCTGGCCTGGAGAATTCCATGGACAGAGTAGCCTGGTGGGCTACAGTCCATAGGGTTGCAAAGTCAGACATACTGAGAGACTTTCACTTTCATTGTGTTAATAAAAAATAGGTTACCTATGTTAGATTTTTCTTTAGTGACATGACAAAATATCTTTATTTTGGAAGTATCCTTCATTCATGTGAACTCACTTTGTTTTATATACAAAGGTAAAGGCAAGAATATTTTGGGTAATGGGCTTCCCTGGTGGCTCAGATGGTAAAAGAATCTGCCTACAATGCAGAGACCCCGGTTCAATCCCTGGGTTGGGAAGATCCCTACAGAAGGGAATGGCAACTCACTGCAGTATTCTTGCCTGGGCAATCCCATGGATAGAGGAGCCTGACATGCTACTGTCTATGGGGTCATAAAGAGTCAGACACCACTAAGCTACTGACACTTTCACTTTTACACTTTCAATGTATAAATAAGCGTTTTGTGTAATTAAAGTGATTTATTTGCTAAACTTTAGTAACAGGAATGTTTGAAGAATATGGGAGATGTCTAGACTTAGGTGAAAAGAGACCAGAAAAAGTGAAAATTTGATGAGAAGCTAACTTCTGTTAGGCATCCCCTTCCCAACTTCAGCTTTCCACTGTTCTTTAAAAAAAGTGTCTGACATAATCAGGGGACCAAGTCTCCCTTGTTTAATGAACTATTTTCAATATTCTTTCTGCTACGAAACCCTGCAAAGAAAAATTACTAAATTCTGTACAGCTGCAGTCAAAAGATATTATATGAGAAAAGAGTGCTTTGAGTAAATGAAAGTAAGTTTTTATTTTTTGGTAGCATGAAGACAATTATTTATTTAATTTTCAAAACTCTTAATTGAAGGATAATTGCTTTACAGTATAGTGTTGATTTCTACCAAACATCAGCATGAATCAACCATAGGTTTACCCATAAGAAAATTACTTATTTTTAAAAAGACAGTTCTTTGGATCAATGTCAATTGTTGTCCTTCATTGATTGGACTGTCCTTTTAGTTTTATTGCCAGACCAAGTTAACCTAATTAAAGTAAAAAAATTTAAATAAATTCCTTGCTTCTGTGTGACATTTTTGCTAGATTCAGTGATGCACTTTCAAAGTAACTAGAGTTATTAGTTTTGAAAAGAATAGTTAAGTTTGTACTTATATATCTTCTCTTAGTTCTGAAATTCTGCCTTATATTTAAAAAGTCCCTTTTGAAAAAATAAGAGACAGTTATGACATTTCTTACTTTCCTATGGTTAAGCAGAATATTTCCCCATTTGAAACAGAGATATCTTAGTAGCAGAAGCAATTATTCTGTTTCATGGGTTTGGAACACATAATATCTTTGAGATATCTTTAAAAAAGTAATGGAGTGGTAAATCAGTAAAAATGAGCCATTTGGGGTGAGTGGCAGGGGGGATGGGGAGTTATGGCTAATGGCTACAAGGTTTCTTCTTTGGGGATGAGGAAAATGATCTCAAATTAAATTACAGTGATGGCTGCACAGCTCTATAAATACACTGAAAACTATTGAGTTGTGTAATTTTAAGAGGTGGTAAGTAAATTGTATCTTAATTGTAAAACTGTTAAAAAAAATTATCCGTGGGATAAAACTTGCTGCAAGAGAGGTGATAGCACAGTCCGTGCATCTACTGATGTACAGAAGTTGTGGCTTCAGAACTGTGAAAATGCTTTTGAATGCTGATAGGTGGTTTATGGGAATGTGTATTAGGAAATGGTCCAAAATGTGAAAAAGTCTGATCAAGCTTCTATATAATTATTTCCTTCTTCTTTCTGTCCTCCCTCCCTTCTTTTTATTTATAAATGTATTTATTTATAATATAGAAAAATTAGAAGTGATCTAAATGAGTAGCGAAAAGCAAAGGAGAAAAGGAAAGATATAAGCATCTGAATGCAGAGTTCCAAACAATAGCAAGAAGAGATAAGAAAGCCTTCCTCAGTGATCAATGTAAAGAAATAGAGGAAAACAAAAGAATGGGAAAGACTAGAGATCTCTTCAAGGAAATTAGAGATACCAAGGGAACATTGGGCTCAATAAAAGACAGAAATGGTATGGACCTAACAGAAGCAGAAGATATTAAGAAGAGGTGGCAAGAATACACAGAAGAACTATACAAAAAAGATCTTCACGACCCAGATAATCACGATGGTGTGATCACTCACCTAGAGCCAGACATCCTGGAATGTGAAGTCAAGTGGGCCTTAGGAAGCATCACTACAAACAAAGCTAGTGGAGGTGATGGAATTCCAGTTGAGCTATTTCAAATCCTAAAAGATGATGCTGTGAAAGTGCTGCACTCACTATGCCAGCAAATTTGGAAAACTCAGCAGTGGCCACAGGACTGGAAAAGGTCAGTTTTCATTCCAATCCCAAAGAAAAGCAATGCCAAAGAATGCTCAAACTACCACACAATTGCACTCATCTCACATGCTAGTAAAGTAATGCTCAAAATTCTCCAAGCCAGGCTTCAGCAATACGTGAACCGTGAACTTCCAGATATTCATGCTGGTTTTAGAAAAGGCAGAGGAACCAGAGATAAAATTGCCAGCATCCACTAGATCATCGAAAAAGTGAGAGAGTTCCAGAAAATCATCTATTTCTGCTTTAACCAGACCACCTGACCTGCCTCTTGATAAACCTATATGCAGGTCAGGGAGCAACAGTTAGAACTGGACATGGAACAACAGACTGGTTCCAAATAGGAAAAGGAGTATGTTAAGGCTGTATATTGTCACCCTGCTTATTTAACTTCTGTGCAATATCATGAGAAACGCTGGACTGGAAGAAGCACAAGCTGGAGTCAAGATTGCCGGGAGAAATATCAATAACCTCAGATATGCAGATGACCTCACCCTTATGGCAGAAAGTGAAGAGGAACTCAAAAGCCTCTTGATGAAAGTGAAAGAGGAGAGTGAAAAAGTTGGCTTAAAGCTCAACATTCAGAAAATGAAGTTCATGGCATCTGGTCCCATCACTTCATGGGAAATAGATGGGGAAACAGTGGAAACAGTGTCAGACTTTATTTTTTGGGGCTCCAAAGTCACTGCAGATGGTGACTGCAGCCATGAAATTAAAAGACACTCCTTGGAAGAAAATTTATGACCAACCTAGATAGCATATTGAAAAGCAGAGACATTACTTTGCCAACAAAGGTCCGTCTAGTCAAGGCTATGGTTTTTCCAGTGGTCATGTATGAATGTGAAAGTTGGATTGTGAAGAAAGCTGAGCACCGAAGAATTGATGCTTTTGAACTGTGGTGTTGGAGAAGACTCTCGAGAGTCCCTTGGACTGCAAGGAGATCCAACCAGTCCATTCTGAAGGAGATCAGCCCTGGGATTTCTTTGGAAGAAATGATGCTAAAGCTGAAACTCCAGTACTTTGGCCACCTCATGCGAAGAGTTGACTCGTTGGAAAAGACTCTGATGCTGGGAGGGATTGGGGGCAGGAGGAGAAGGGGTCGACAGAGGATGAGATGGCTGGATGGCATCACTGACTCGATGGATGTGAGTCTGGGTGAACTCCGGGAGTTGGTGATGGACAGGGAGGCCTGGCGTGCTGCATTCATGGGGTTGCAAAGACACGACTGAGCGACTGAACTGAACTGAACTGAAATGAGTAATAGTTGAGAATGATTAAGTTTTGATTCATAGATTCAGTAGATTATTGTGAAGCTGGTAAAATTAAGTTTGGTTTGCTGTAGTGAACATCTTTGAACATAAATCTTTGTCCATGTTTCTAATTTTTTCCCTAAGACTGAGTGTAGAAGTGGAGTTACTGAGTTAGAAGGTTAAGAAAATACTTTTTTCTCAAAAAAGCACCCCTGCGAACTATATAAATAAATTGTAAAAAGTATAGAACTTAGGAAGAAGAAAGTAAAAGTCACTGTCACTTCAATAGAAAAGAAAGCCTATTTTCTGAACCTGATGTCGCCCGTATGTGTCTAATGTGCACCTTTACAGGACAGAGTGGGTCAGTGTTTTAATCTGAAGACTTTCCTAGACTCGTTCTTTTTCTTTTTTTGATCTAAGTTTAAAAAAGGAAATTAAAAATTATTGTCTTTTATCTTACTCTGTGTTTAAGATGTCTTCTTGTGGAATTATTAAGTTAGGTAATTGTGTTAGTAGTCAAGAAAGGAGTTAAGCAAAAAGAAAACCTAGCAACATTTTTTTTTTAAATTTTATTTTATTTTTAAACTTTACAATATTGTATTAGTTTTGCCAAATATCGAAATGAATCTGCCACAGGTATACCTGCGTTCCCCATCCTGAACCCTCCTCCCTCCTCCCCCCCCAACCCTCCCTCTGGGTCGTCCCAGTGCACCAGCCCCAAGCATCCAGTATCGTGCATCGAACCTGGACTGGCGACTCGTTTCATACATGATATTATACATGTTTCAATGCTATTCTCCCAAATCTCCCCACCCTCTCCCTCTCCCACAGAGTCCATAAGACTGATCTATACATTGGTGTCTCTTTTGCTGTCTCGTACACAGGGTTATTGTTACCATCTTTCTAAATTCCATATATATGTGTTAGTATACTGTATTGGTGTTTTTCTTTCTGGCTTACTTCACTCTGTATAATAGGTTCCAGTTTTATCCATCTCATTAGAACTGATTCAAATGTATTCTTTTTAATGGCTGAGTAATACTCCATTGTATATATGTACCATAGCTTTCTTATCCATTCATCTGCTGATGGGCATCTAGGTTGCTTCCATGTCCTGGCTATTATAAACAGTGCTGCGATGAACATTGGGGTACACGTGTCTCTTTCCCTTCTGGTTTCCTCAGTGTGTATGCCCAGCAATGGGATTGCTGGATCATAAGGCAGTTCTATTTCCAGTTTTTTAAGGAATCTCCACACTGTTCTCCATAGTGGCTGTACTAGTTTGCATTCCCACCAACAGTGTAAGAGAGTTCCCTTTTCTCCACACCCTCTCCAGCATTCATTGCTTGTAGACTTTTGGATCGCAGCCATTCTGACTGGCGTGAAATGGTACCTCATAGTGGTTTTGATTTGCATTTCTCTGATAATGAGTGATGTTGAGCATCTTTTCATGTGTTTGTTAGCCATCTGTATGTCTTCTTTGGAGAAATGTCTATTTAGTTCTTTGGCCCATTTTTTGATTGGGTCATTTATTTTTCTGGAGTTGAGCTGTAGGAGTTGCTTGTATGTTTTTGAGATTAGTTGTTTGTCCGTTGCTTCATTTGCTATTATTTTCTCCCATTCTGAAGGCTGCCTTTTCACCTTGCTAATAGTTTCCTTTGTTGTGCAGAAGCTTTTAAGTTTATTTAGGTCCCATTTGTTTATTTTTGCTTTTATTTCCAATATTCTGGGAGGTGGGTCATAGAGGATCCTGCTGTGATGTATGTCGGAGAGTGTTTTGCCTATGTTCTCCTCTAGGAGTTTTATAGTTTCTGGTCTTACGTTGAGATCTTTAATCCATTTTGAGTTTATTTTTGTGTATGGTGTTAGAAAGTGTTCTAGTTTCATTCATGCCAGTTTTCCCAGCACCACTTGTTAAAGAGATTGTCTTTATTCCATTGTATATTCTTGCCTCCTTTGTCAAAGATAAGGTGTCCATATGTGTGTGGATTTATCTCTGGGCTTTCTGTTTTGTTCCATTGATCAATATTTCTGTCTTTGTGCCAGTACCATACTGTCTTGATAACTGTGGCTTTGTAATAGAGTCTGAAGTCAGGTAGGTTGACTCCTCCAGTTCCATTCTTCTTTCTCAAGATAGCTTTGGCTATTCGAGGTTTTTTGTATTTCCATACAAATTGTGAAATTATTTGTTCTAGCTCTGTGAAGAATACCGTTGGTAGCTTGATAGGGATTGCATTGAATCTATAAATTGCTTTGGGTAGTATACTCATTTTCACTATATTGATTCTTCTAATCCATCAACATGGTATATTTCTCCATCTATTAGTGTCCTCTTTGATTTCTTTCACCAGTGTTTTATAGTTTTCTATATATAGGTTTTTAGTTTCTTTAGGTAGATATATTCCTAAGTATTTTATTCTTTCCGTTGCAATGGTGAATGGAATTGTTTCCTTAATTTCTCTTTCAGTTTTCTCATTATTAGTGTATAGGAATGCAAGGGATTTCTGTGTGTTGATTTTATATCCTGCAACTTTACTATAATCATTGATTAGTTCTAGTAATTTTCTGGTGGAGTCTTTAGGATTTTCTATGTAAAGGATCATGTCATCTGCAAACAGTGAGAGTTTTACTTCTTCTTTTCCAATTTGGATTCCTAGCAGCATTTTAAACAAATGTGTTGAAAATACTGGAAGACAACAGAGGGAAATTTATTTGGTTGTGTAGCAGAATGAACTACCGCTAGATGGCAGTCCTCTACAACCACAGGCTTTAGTTGGCTCTGAATACAATGGTATGGTAAGAAATCATTCAGGGAGGAATTGTTATCCCAGATCATACTTTGCCTTCTTCAGGCTGCAAAAGAGCAATGGAGTGGTTCTTAAAAAATTATTATAGATAATATCTTCAGGATACAATGAAAAAACCCCTTCTAGCTGTGCTCAAATTTTAATATGCTTCTGAATCATAATGGAATCTTGATGAAATTGTAGGTCTTAACTCTGTAAGTCTGAAATTGGAACTCAGAGTTTGAATTTCTGATAGTGTCCCAACCAATCCCAAATTGCAGAGATCTAGAGGTTTTCTGTCACCCTGCATCTACCAAGTGTTTATTCCCTTCCAGGCAGTGTCCTAAGTGCTTTACAGGTTGAGTAACTTAAGATATACTTAGTAAATGGTAAAGCAGGGATTCCAACCTAGGCTTTCTGCTTCTAGAAACTTGTGGTTTTAACCATACTAAACTGGGATATCTAGGCTGTGAGTAATTTACTTTGCCTACTTCCTAATTTGGGAAAAATCTTTGCTATCAGAAAGATGTGTATTTGGTTTGACTAAAGTTGGTGCATAACTTTGATTCTTTATAGATTATGGAAAAACATGTTGGTTAATTTCTGGGTCAGATATTTGCTTTCTCAATTGCCTTTTTTTGGATGATGCTTTGGTTTATAAGAAAAATACCTCTTAAAATTTTTATCAGAGCAGTTATATATGGGGGAGAGGGTAGTATATTATTTGAAATTAGCAAAAGAGTAATTGGGCTTCCCAGGTGGCTCAGACAGTAAAGAATCTGCCTGCAATACAGGAGACCGGAGTTGAGTCCCTCGGTGGGGAAGATCCCCTGGAGAAGGGAATGGCTACCCACTCCAGTATTCTTACCTAGAGAATTCCATGGACAGAGGAGGCTGGCAGACTATAGTCCATGGGATGGCAAAGAGTTGGACATGACTGAACAACTAACACTTTCACTTTTTCAGAGTATTGTTTTTCTCTAATGTTTTTTGTTTGTTTGTTTTGTTTGCTGGCTTGTTAAGAAAATCTTTCAAAAATACCCTTTATCAGTTCAGTTCAGTTCAGTTGCTCAGTCGTGTCTGACTCTTTGCGACCCCATGAACCGCAGCATGCCAGGCCTCCCTGTCCATCACTAACTTCCAGAGTCTACCCAAACCCATGTCCATCGAGTCTGTGATGCCATCCAACCATCTCCTCCTCTGTTATCCCCTTCTCCTCCTGCCTTCAGTCTTTCCCAGCATCAGGGTCTTTTCTAATGAGTCAGCTCTTTGCATCAGGTGGCCAGAATATTGGATCTTCAGCTTCAGCATGAAAAGGTAAAAATGGTAATCTTTTCAGGAAACTCAAACAGGGGCTCTGTATCAGCCTAGAGGGGTGGGCTGGGGAGGGAGATGGGAGGGAGATTCAAAAGGGAGAGGATATATGTATACCTATGGTTGATTCATGTTGAGGTTTGACAGAAAAGAGCAAAATTCTGTAAAGCAATTATCCTTCAATAAAAAATAAATTAATTAAAAATTTTATTTGATTAAAAAATGGTAATCTTTACTTTTTACACACAAATTAATGCTTGCAAAATGTAGTGAGTGGCGTAAGCATGAACAATCAAATTATATAGTTTGGAAATCAAATCAATTTTAAAAAGCTGGATTTGAGTTGATTTAAAAATATGTTACTAAAATTGGTGTTATTTATTTTGTTTGGTAATTTGAACTCTACTGTTTTTGAAAAAAGGAACAAGTGCTATTTCTGCCAGGTTTCCCTTTGCTTTTGTTTCATTGTGTCACTACAACTTCCAGTGGTTGTTGACATGGTACTTTACCTGATTAAGATAAACTTGCCATTTCAGAATAGCATTTGGAAAAGGATAACATTAATGTTTACTGACAAAAAGTCAGTAGTGGAGTGATGAAAGAACATTATTGTTTTAAAGTCAACAACTGTGTGTACTTAGCTTGGTAAAATAGTATACTTTGTATAGTCTGTGTAATGTATCTTGCTACTATCAAGATAAGTTTGAGCAAGAATTTCCTTTACTCATAATGTGACTTAGAGACCCTATAGTTATATCCTCAGTTACCGAAAATTTTTCCTGTAGGGCTGAGACAAGTTGATGAACTTTGTAATGTATAGGGATCTTTCAAATGTGCGACAAGGACAATGGGAAGAAATAGTTGATTTGTTAGAGACGTGTGGGAAATTCAGGCACTAGAGCAAGTGTGGTGTTAACTGCATCATCTGTCTCTCTGGGTGTTTGTCCATCCATTCATGCAAGTTTCTCAGAATAGAAAGATTATGATATCTGAGGATACAAAATGAAATCATGATCTGATGAACAAAATGACTTCTATGATATTTTGTTGAAAGATTTAACTTGAACACATTTTTGTTTGAAAAATTACCCTGGATTTTGATGGGTCAGCTTTGTTCCTTAAAACCTTTCCCCATCATATAAACTTGTGCTTTTTAGTAATTTTGAATTATTGCCATCTCTTCATGATGATTTGTAGTTTATTTAAGAAAAGGCTTTTTAATACTTCAATAGTGATTATAACCACCATCTGGTTGTTTCTTCAATTTTTAATCTTCTCCAACATTTTTACTTCTTTGCTCTCAGTTTTTTGGTATTTATCTTCTATTTATTTACTCTTTGTATCTATCTATAATTTTATTATTGTAAGAACAATGAACATGAAATCTACTTTTTAAATAAATTTTTAAAAATTTGAGATAATTGACATACATTATATTAGCCTCATGTGTACAGCAGAAATGATCTGATATTTGTATCTCTTAGATTTAAAAACATATAATACAGTAGTCTGCTCTACTTTTTAAAATTAATTTTCTTGATCATAAATTTTTGTTTTGCAGGGGCTATGTATATTTGGAGTTTACCTTGTAACAGAAAACTCAAGATTTAAATAAATATTACTATCAAAACCCACAATTTCCCAATTTCTGGATAGGCCACAATTCTGCTTTTCCATTGGGTGTGCTTCTTTTTTCTTTCCAATCTTGCCTTTGGTACAACTGAGAGTTCTTTTGATTGCAGTTGACAGTTGGCTTAAGCAGGAGTAAGAAATTTACTGGCTTTCATCATCTGGGCCTTCAATGTGATCAGATCTGGTTTCACTCTTCTCATCTCTTGCTTTTGTTCCCTTGGACAGCCTATTTCCCCCCGTAACAAGATGGCTATAGCAGCTCTAAATCTTACTTCTCAGATTCTAGTCCCTGTGAAAAAGTGCCTGCTTTCCTCCAGAAAGCTCAGCACAGCTCTCTTTCCAATTCTGTGGCTGGGGTTGGGCATCTTGGAATTGTCCTTGTCACCAAAGGCGTGTGATTACACTAGGGTCAGAGTTACTTGTTACTTATGGTCAGTTTTCCTTTTACAAATGGGCTTTGAGTTCACTGTCAGCCTGCTGTGAGGACATAAACAGTGTAGGGTAGCGTGCCTTCCCTTTTTGTTATTGTTGTTGAGTCGCTCAGCTGTGTCCAGTGGACTGCAGCATGCCAGGCTTTCTTGTCCTTCACCATCTCTCAGAGCTGGCTGAAACTCATGTCCATGGAGTTGGTTATGCCATCCAACCATCTCGTCCTCTGTTGCCCCCTTGTCCTCCTGGCTTCAATCTTTCCCAGCGTCAGGGTCTTTTCCAATGCAGATAAGTTTCCCACATTGATTTAAACCTATGCCCACTTTATATTCTGGGAAAGCCCTCTTGAGGTGTGCAGAGGATCTTTAGTAGCAGAGTCTGCAGGTGGATGAGGACTATCCTGTATCACTACTCTGGGACTGATGGGGAGCATGCGTGACAGCACTTCTGATAGTCACTGGTGCCCTCTGCCCTCTCAGTTCTGTTGTCTTCATCTGTCTTTCATATGTTATCTTCCCCTTTTCCTCTCTCCCTGCCTTTTTTGGTAGTGCATTTGTGGAATTGCCAGGACTGTCTTCTTTTATCTTGCTCAAGTATGGCTGAGTTAACTCTGGGTCAGTTTGCTTTTCTATGGTGCTGGTGAATTTTCCTTGCCTGTACTCCCCCACAACCAGAGATGAATTTGTTTTCCTTTTGGACACACTATTTTGAGGGCTGGATGTGGCTCAGTGGGTATCTGTGGCTGTCGCAGCGACACTGGACCATCTGGCCTCAGGCCTGTCTTTCATGGTTTTGTTAATTATCTTGAATCACTGTTTACTCCACCTGGATGGTCTGTAACTTGTTATCTTCGAAGCTGGGTATCCTCAGGCTTTGCATCTTCCCTGTGCTGACTTCCTCCCTCACTCCCCCTCTTTCTCCCATCCCCCATCTTTCTTCTGGCCCCTTGTGGGTATGTGTGAGGCCTCTCTAGCCCGTCTTCCCCTCCCTGTACTCATCATTGTTGGAGATATTTAGTGTGACTGCTATTTTTATGGTCTATGGCCTTTACTGCTGTTTTTCTTTTGGCAGAAAAACACCAACACGGTAAAATTTGTTTTTCTTGTCTGGTAGAAAGGGGATGTGGTAAAGGTAGAGCTTTTGTTATTCTGGGCATTTCCATTTCTCTGGGCTGTCTACACCCCTTCTGCATCTGTCTTTCCCTAAATTTGGGAACCTTAGTAAGGTTTTCAGAATTTTGTTTGTTTGCAGCCTCACCACCCCTCCTTCTTATGCGGAGTTTGGATTTAGCACCTTCACCAAATGCACGGAAGTCTAGCCCCGAAGATTCGCAGAAACATCTGCATTTCTTGATGGGTACCATTTTACATTTTTTTTTGTGCCACTGCTGCTGGTGTATGTTTACTATTCTTTTTTTTAATCATTTAGTTATTTATATTTTTGTTTAGTCCACAATGCTACATTTTTGAAAGGATTTTTTTGAAAGTAGTCCCCAGACTGCTAGATTTGAAGAATGGATGTTTATCATAAAAATTCTTGTGGATTCAACGGTTGAGTTGTTTGGATGATTCTGGTAGACTCCTGGATAGATGATCTTCTATTTCTATTATTTGAGCTATTTATTTAGTATGGATTAATTTCTTTGTACTTGATATGAACATCTTTCTTCCAGGTTGTTCTTGGCTTTTCAATTGTGTGTGTATGTATGTGTTTCATTGTGGTCAAATCATTTCCTTTCCTGTCAATTTATTCTGTTTGTTTTACACTTAGATCTCTCCCTTGCAGAGTTTTGATGTTTTATTTATCTATAGAGAAGACTGTATGGAGAAAGTTACTATTATTATCTTCTCTATGTTGTGTTATTGCATATAACACAACCTGTAAAATAGGTAACTTAATTACCATTTCCCAGATTGGGAAACAAGCTCACAGACCATAAGTGTCTTGCTGCAAATCATAGGAGGCCTTTGAATCTAGAGCTATCGGATTCTAAAGCCTGGTTATTTCTAATACATTACCTCTTATTTAATTACCTTCGTATTTAGAGAGAGGATTTATGTGAACTGTGAGGGAGATAGAAGAGGGAAGCTCTTCTGTAAGCCTAATGAAGGCAGAGACCATGTCTTTTGTTCATCATTGTGTATCTCATGTCCTGCACAGTCCTTGGCACATCTAAATAAGTATTTTTTGGGTGAATAAACCTAAATAGCCATGTAACTGAGCAGGGCCAATGTCACGCACAGCAGGCTTTCAAGTTTATTTTTCAGAAACAAATGTTAGCCTGGTGTCCTCATTCTAGCCAACTTCTGAGTTTTGTTTTCTTCTTTAACAAACACGTGTTGAATATCTACTGCAATGCATGGGTCATGGTAGTTACTGTTCACCACCACAGTGGTAAAACTGGAGGTGATTACTTAGACTTCCTGGGTTCACCTTTGCTAAATTTATTTCTCAATATGCCAGTGAGGCAACACTTATACAACACAAGCTTCCCAGGAGGAATAACCAGTTTTTTTCATCATCTTGGAGTTGTTTTTCTGTCCTTAAGTCATCCTTTTGTTACTAATGTTTTCCAGCATAAAATGTGATATTCAAAATTATTTGAGTATTTGTGATAGTGTTCACGATCAAAAAGGTTTTATTTTTCAAATTATCTAAATTTCTTAATATTTAGTATAAAAGACATTTCTTGTCTTTCTCCTTTTATCTCTTTTTGTGTCTTGTAAAAGCTCATTTGCCTTTAATTCTTCCAGTTTTAAAATTTTGCTTTGATTTTTTTCAGTCAAATGGAACTTCAAAAAAAATAGAATTTTGATCAATGAAAGGTTAATGTCAGAGTGTAGATATAATATGGGTAGGGTATGGGTTATAAATGTCTGACAACACAGCAGTCCCGCATTTGTGACTGAGATGGAAAGAAAATACTGCATATATAAAAGGCTCAATATGTTTGGGAATATAGTTGTCAGTTAAGGAGGCAAACAGATTTTACTAATAATATATATGAGTATGGTGGAATATTTTTTAAATCGCAAAATGACTTCTGTAAGCTTGTATGGGATTATATTGTCACATAAATAAAAATTCATGAATTCTTTGGAATAAAAAGCCTGCCAAAGAAAATAGTGAATTGAAGAATAAGTCAAGTCACCTTTGCCTCATTTTGAGGCAACCCACAATAATCAGATCCTCAGCCTTCAAATAATAACTTCTAATTGTCTAAACTGGAGCCTTTTTCTTGTCTGCCAAGGAAACGTATTAGTGACCACATGCGGTTGCTGAGAGGCTGTGCTTCCTGAAGCCATCTGAATTCTTTGATTGCCATCCAGAGAGTGAACCGATATGCTCCAGTGGGGTGAATGAGCATCCAGAACACAATCTTGCTTTTTTTTGTGTGTGTGGGGATGTTAGTGCTAATAGAAGATTAATGCCATTTTCCTTATAAGAAAGAAATCAAAGGATAATGTTTTGATAACTCTTGTCTCACTAGCAAACCACATGGCTTCTATTTTCTAGTAGATTTGGTTGAAATGTTGGAGCATCGTGCTGTGGAAGAATCCCTGTGCTCTGCTGACTCCTGCTGCTGCTAAGTCACTTCAGTCATGTCCGACTCTGTGCGACCCCATAGATGGCAGCCCACCAGGCTCCCCCGTCCCTGGGATTCTCCAGGCAAGAACACTGGAGTGGGTTGCCATTTCTTTCTCCAATGCATGAAAGTGAAAAGTGAAAGTGAAATCGCTCAGTCGTATCCGACTCTTAGTGACCCCATGGACTGCAGCCTACGAGGCTCCTCCATCCATGGGATTTTCCAGGCAAGAGTACTGGAGTGGGGTGCCATTGCCTTCTCCGCTGCTGACTTCTACTCCTTGCTTAAGCATTAAAGTATAGGTGTTTTATAATGTTGGAGTATTTCCCTTATTTGTTCTTAAGATCCTTTATGGATCCTAAGTGAAGTCGGAAGATCAAGGGGATGATAGGATTGATTTTCATCCTGTGCTGACTTTTCTCATATATATAGTATTCATTTATAAAATCCCCGGTCCAAGACCCATAAAACAATGTCGCTTTCAAATAGCGTTTTCCTGTGTATTATGTTTTATAAAACCTTTAGTTCCTGGGGGAATTTATAAAGAGAGTTCCCTGTAGTCTGCAATTTCATTTTTTACACGATTATTTATAAAGTTGTTACTTTCCCTGAAAGGTGAATTCTGATTCCCTCCATACATACGCTATAGAAATTTAGTGGTTAAATACGTCCTTGCCTACTATGACTAAGGGGGGAAAGGTTGAAAAGAGTATTTGAAGTTTTTTGGTGTTGTTTGAAAAAAAAGCTTTCTTTCATGGTGGCCGAATGCCAAGGCTGGAAAAGTGTTATGGGAATGTCTGTGGTCAGGACTGCCTTTGACGAGAGAATGATTAAATATGGTAATCTTGATAGGATTTGACAGCCATTTTTGATTCTATATATGGTTCATCATGGTCCCCTTCTTAAGAATGAAGTAACTAAGCTATTAAATTGTTTTACCTGATTGGAAGGAAAATGATTACCAAAAAACTACTTTATTCAGATGTCACAGTGATATAAAGGTTTCCAACAGTTTACAACATTCGTCTACAAAACACATTGCCATGGGAAATGAACAATGTTCCCCACCCCCTAGTCTCTCTTGAATTAAGTTGATTCATTAAGCCTTTTCCATTCTACATGGAAACTCTTGCTTATAGATTTAAATTCTGAAGTACAAGGTAGAGATATATGTTAATGCTTAATATGAAAAACAAATAGTTGACTATGACTATGTTAAAAGTATTTTCAAAGTGCATTAGTAGTACTCTGTGTAGAGGTTATACATATAAAATAAATTTTAAGTAGATTATCTTTTTGATGGACATTTGGGTGGTTTCCAGTTTTTGACTGAAATGAATAAAGCTGCCATGAACATTCTTTTATAATTCTTTATGTGGACAGTACAAAAATAAGTGTCAGACAAATGTACGATGATTTTTACAATTATACTACTACAATTTCCCCCAATCTTTTTGTGATTAAATTTTAAAAAGACATTCAAGATTGAGTTATAATATTAGTAAGCTTGCTTTATGTGCAAGAGTAGCATTCTATGTGTTTACTTCTCAAACATTAAAGAATATGAAATATGTACCTTCAGTATTTCATGTAGTACATAATTTAAGTCCCTTCTGACTAATTTAGAGTATCAGAAATCATTAAGATGATCATATCAGAATAAGTCCTTCAACTTGTATTAATATTTGGACTATGTTGCTGCCTAAGTTAAAAATAATCAGGGTTTTTGCTTTTTAGAATTATGTATTTTAGGCTGCTCTGGGTCTTTGCTGGGCACGGGCTTTCTCTAGTTTCGGCGAGCGGGCACTGTTCTCTAGGTGCAGGGCACCGGCTTCTTGCTGCTGGGGTTCTCATGTTGCAGAGCATGGGCTCTAGGCTCAGGGGCTTCCGTAGTTGCAGGGCACGGGCTTAGTTGCCCCACAGCACGTGGGATCTTCTCAGACCAGGGATCAAAACCACGTACCCTGCGTTGGCAGGCAGACTCTTAACCACTGGCCCACCAGGGAAGTCTCTAATCAGGGTTTTTAAACCAAATTTCTTTACACTGAAATTTGTGAATAAGAACCTTTTAAAGCAGCATTTCTAGATCTTTGCTAAAACTGAGAAATATTCCTAAATATATTTTGGAAAGTAATATTCATGATTGTAGAGGACTGTGAACATAAAAATGTGTGAGTGGAAAAAATTAAGATTTCATATGGCTTTTTGCAGATAGTTGATTAAGTCTTACACAGTTCATTGTCCTAAAGATGAAATCTGTACAAGACTTTGGAAGGCAGGAGTTATATATTAAAAGTGCTTGTTTCCAAGGTAGTACAAACTGGTTTTAACAATCTATCATCTCTCATTTACTAAAGGAAATATGTAAAAAGAAAAGGAAAATGTTCAGCAAAAACAAAATGTTGAGATGATGAAAAGCTACAGGGAAAGAAAAAAGACTTTAGAAAGACTACTAAAAAGAAACTGGCTTTTTTTGCCTCAGCAATCTGTCTGAATTCATTTTGCTTTCATTATATATCTAGCCTGGAGGTAAAGTATGTTGAGTATTACAACAAAGAGGGTGTTATAAGGAGGACTTTTTTTTAAATAATAAAGTGTAGCATATGTGTAAACCATGCAACTTTGTAACAGGAAACTTTATAATAAGGAAGGACTGTGCTTAGCTTTTCCACAATTTTGGAAGAATGAGTTTTATTAGGTGTTAGACAAAGAAATTATCAACTGACTTTTATGCTGTAAGGTTGAAAGATTTCTTATGACCATTTCTAGACTTTAGCAGTGGTTTTATTGTGGGTCCTGATATATTAGGAACAGTGCCTAGCACTATTAATATGTCTACTGTTGCTAGTTCTCTTAAGGAATATGATGTTTAACTTTTGCCTTTCAATGAAAAATTATTCAGAATCCTGTTATTCTGTGGTTTCCTCAGCAGTAGTAGGCTGTTCTTGAATTGATCAACACATAATATAATTTGGGAACACAATCAATGGTTCTTTTCTTTTTGAAAGATGGTGACAAATTCTATTGAAACCTGGGAAATTGGCTCCATCATTCATCCCTTACACTTTGCTTTTCTTGCCCAACTTCCTGAAAACCATATTGTTTTGATGTCAGTATGTAGAATAGATTATCTGTTGGGGAATCAGTGTGTATTAATTATATTGGAATAAATGTAAGTGTAACAAATGGTACAGTTAGTAGGCACTGGGCCTAATAGTTTTTTCAGTTAATGAGGACACTAATATTAGGGACCTCTAATATGCTTGAACCATATTTATTGTAAATTTTCCTCAGTTTTGAGATTAACTGGCAATAGCTGTGTTTTTCTGGCTTTTAAAGGCTAATATATTATGGTGGAATTTTAGGATGTATATAGTGCTTCTTACAGAATAGTTGAGTTTTTGTATTTATCACACAGTTACTGGAGTGAGCTAGAAGAAGTGTAGAAGTCAGTCTTCTACTTTTTTTTTGGCTTTTCAATCTGTTTTAAAAAAATATTATATCCATTCACCTCTCCCACTTAAAAATTGTACACTGTGTACATTTGTGTACTATCTTAAATTGAGGTGGGGAAATTCAATGATACCTTTTAATATGGCATGATCCACTGCAGGGCTGTTAGAAAACTAGAGATGAAGCTCCTAGGCTTAGGAGAGAGGTGTTAGAAGTGTGCTAGCAAAATACTTTATTACATCTTTAAAAATAGATCATTGAACAATTTTAAAAATTGAAGTATAGTTGATTTACAATGTTGTCCTAATTTCTGGTATACAGCAAAGTGATTCAGTTATACATATGTATACATTGTCTTTTCCATTATGATTTATTATAGAATATTGAATATAGTTTCCTGTTACGATACTATAGGACCTGTTGTTTATTTTGTATATAGTAGTGTGTATCTGCTAATCCCAAACTGCTGTTTGTCCCCCCCACCTCCCGACCCTCTTTTCTCTTTGGTAACCATGGGTCTGTTTTCTATGTCTGTGAGCCTGTTTCTGTTTTGTAAATAAGTTCATTTGTATCATGTTTTACTTTTTTAGTTTCCAACCAAAAGCAATTCTTTTTAATGTTTAAAAAAAATTGAAGTATAGTTGATTTACAATGTCTTATTTTCAGGGCTGCAATAAAGAGGTTTAGTGCCTACTGGCCATCTGTATGTCTTTGGTGAAATGTCTGTTCAGGTCTTCTGCCCAGTTTTTGACTGGATTTGTTGTTGTTGTTGTTACTGAGTAGTATGAGTTGTTTGTGTATCTTATAAGTTAAGCCCTTGTTGGTTGCATCGTTTGCACATATTTTCTCCCATTCGTTGTCTTTTTGTTTTGTTTATGGTTTCCTTTGTTGTGCAAAAGCTTTTAAGTTTGATTAGGTCCATTTGTTTACTTTTTCTTTTATTTCTATTGCCTTGGGAGAGAGACCTAAGAAAACATTGGTACCATTTATGTAGACAATGTTTTGCCTATGTTCTCTTTTAGGAGTTTTATGGTGTCCTGTCTTATATTTAAATCTTTAAGCCATTTTGAGCTTATTTTTGTGTATGATGTGAGGGTGTGTTCAAACTTCATTGATTTATATGTGCCTCTTAGTTTTCCCAACACCACTTGCTTAAGAGATTGCTTTTTCTTCATTGTATATTCTTGCTTCCTTTGTCAAAGATTGTGACCATAGATGTGTGGGTTTATTTCTGGGTTCTCTATTCTGTTCCATTGATCCATGTATCTATTTTTGTGCCAACACCACACTTTATAGTATTGTCTAAAGTCTGGAGGGTTATGTCTCCAGCTTTACTTTGGCAGTTCTAGGTCTTTTATGGTTCCGTGTAAATTTTACGGTTATTTGTCCTAATTCTGTGAAAAATGTCGTGGGTAAATTGATAGTGCATGCGTGCTAAGTCGCTTCAGTCATGTTGGACCCTTTGCCACCCCGTGGAGTGTAGCCCATGAGGTTCCTCTGTCCATGGGATTCTCCAAGCAAGAATACTGGTGTGGGTTGACATGCCCTCTTCCAGGGGATCTTCCTGACCCAGGGATTGAACCCTCGCCTCTTAGGTCTCCTGCATTGGCAGACAGGTTCTTTACCACTAGCACCACCTTGATAGGGATTGCATTAAATCTGAAGATTGCTTTGGGTAGTTGGCCATTTTAACGATATGAATTCTTCCAATCCAAGAGTATGGGATATCTTTCCCTGTTTTTGAATCATCTCAGTTTCCTTTATCAGTGTTTTATAGTTCTCATCATACATCTTTCACATCTTTGTAGATCATTTACTTTAAACCTTGCAAGATGACAGAAACATTCAAAATAACTTTTAACTGTGTGCAATTAATTTGATAAAGATAAAATGTTAAATAGTAAAAACTTATGAAGCCATCAGTTCCCCACTTCCCCCTACTCTCCAATATGCTTCATTTCTACCTTTATTTTTTCTTAGGGCTAACTCCTTATCTCTCAATAATGAGATGAGATTCTCCATATCCTTGCCAACATGTTGTTATTTATCTTTTTGATTTTAGCAACTGTAGTGGGTGTATGGTAGTATCTCATTTTGGTTTTGATCTGCATTTTTCTGATGGCTAGTGATTTTGAGCATCTTTCGATGTGCCTGTTGGCTACTCATGTATATTAAACAGTCAAGCAATAAAGACTGACTGCAGACTATGTGTCCTTGGGGTCAGGAGCCAGAGCTTGTCAGCTGGTGGGCTTCATCTTAGGACAGTTAGGGACTACTTCACTATTTCACTGGGGACTCAGTTATCTGTAGATGTACATCTTTTCTTCTGAGGTGGTTTTCTTTCTTTAAAGGTTTCTTTAACCTCTGTATGGGAGAGAATGAGCTAGTCCCATGTATTCTGGACCTCAGTGGGGAGGAGGTTTAGAGGGTTGATTATCCAGAATGTAGACATTTTTTTTCCCCATCTACATATTTTTCCAGTGCTTGCCTATTCCCATGCTATCACTATTTTATACCTGATGTGCCTCTAATCTGGAGTCACTTGCTTAATTCAACTTCTCCAGAGATTATACTTTCTGTATTCTGTGGGGGTCTGGGTACCTAACTATTGCTTACACAGGCTTTAAAATATTACTCTTATCTTTAGATCCCACCTCACCCCACTTTCTGTGGTAGCTGGTGCTTTTCAGGATTTTAGGGGATGAGTGAATGTATTCTCTAGGAGTTTAGATCTGACCTTCCTCTTCTCTGCAGTATTGTTTACCTTTTCTTTGTTCACTTTCTATGTTCACAGATTATGGTTAGGCTTACTGTTCTGATTTCTTTGAAGGAGTTAATGTCTGTTTATTTTAAAAGCCTGTGATTGTTGTTTGGTGTGGTTTGTTGTTCTTGTTGTTTTTAGAGAAGGAGACATAAGAGTCTTTAGCTGACTATCTTGAATGGGAATCATACTTGCTATCATAATGCTTCTATAAAATATTGGGGAGAAACTTGTCTTTAGAGTCACTAGTCAGTTAAAAGAAAATCTGAGTGCTTGTCTCCACAGGCTTTTAATTTCTTCCTTGAGTGAAATAATAATAAAGAGGGTGAGAATGGTTGCCAGGTCGTGATTGCAGAATCTTGGCTGTAAGTCATGGGGAAAAAGCTTTATTGTCTGCCCCCATGGTTGAATGAGTTATTTCACCTCTGGGACCCTGTGAATGTTCAGACAGTTGAGTAATCCTACCTTCACACACATGGTTGGCAGCAGGGCAAATAATATCTGAGTACTTGGCATAATAATGAATGGGGAATATAGAGGGAGTGTAAACCTTTGATGGGTCTGTCTGTTAGTTTCCTACAATTTGATTTCATGGCTACTGATAGGGTTGGTTTTGCTCAGAGATTAAGCGCATTCTTAATTTTGGTAGCTGTTTGGGATTATCCTAGTACAGTTTCTGGAGGGGGGATGAGGTGAACACTGTGTTAATCCATAATCTACTATAAGTACATCTTAACCCAATGTTTTTTAGAGATGCGAACAGTCCCCATTTCCAATTTCCTATTTCAAGACTTCATATATGACTGGAATTCTGTAAGCCCCGTTTTGACTAGTGCATAATGTGGTGTTTGGCATTCTGGGGCACTAACGACCCCTGGAAGGTCTGTATTTCCTTTTCCTTTGTGCAGTGTCAATCCTGTTACGTGGTCATCATAGAAGCTTTTGGGTTTTCCACTTGTACCTTGATTTGAGGGCTTAACATCCCAAGCTTTTACATTTTGTAAGTGCTGAAGCAGAGCAGAGCAGGTAGCTCATTCAGCATTTGTAATTACCACTGTCATTGAATAGCCCAGTTCGATAGCCATTTATTTCTCAAAGCCTTGTCTTCTACTGGTACTCTGTCACACACTGCACCAATGTTAATTTGAATAATTGTGATTCCACTGCATGGCATGTATTTCTGTTTTCTTTCTTTCCACAAAGGGAAGTCATCTGTGCATTCATCAGGTATGTGAACAAGCTAGTCCCCATATGTCTTAAATACTGTATTAGTTAAGGTCCCAGTAGGAGACAGTTTGTGGCAGATGACTCTAATGAAGTCGAATGAAAAAGAGGGATTACTGATAGAGGTAGAAAGGGTTAAGGGAAGACATTGTCCCTATACTTAGCAAAATAAACTAGCTAATTTAAGTCATTATATTTTGGGGTATCTTTGTTGTTGTAGCTTGGCCTTTTCCCTAACTAATACAAGAATTTACTTTATTATGGCTATGTAGACACTATGGACAACTGAGATTTGATAACATTTCTTTTCTTTGTTTTTTTTTGAAGTTAAAAGTAATACAAGAAATAATCTTTATGCCCTTTACCCATGTTTTCCTATTATGAATACTTTTATCTTATTTGCTTTACCATTTACACACTTGCTCATGTATGCACAATTGTTTTTTCTGAGCCATTTGAGAGTATATTATATGCATCATGGCCCTTTATTCCTAAGCACTTTAGTGTATATTTCCTAAGGATAGAAATGTTATTACATAGTACAGTTGCTATTTTCATAAAATTACTTTGATATAATACTTTTATCTATTCTAATATCCAAATTCTATTTTTTTTCAGTTGATCTAATACTATAACAAAGTGCTTTATAAGATTCCTGCCCCCCCATCACATCCCATTGTTAACAGGATCTAGTCTATAGGCAGGCAGTGCATTCAGTTGCATGTATTTTTAGCCTCTTTTAAGCTGGGGAATTTTCACCCCCTTTCTTTATCTTTTATGACATTGACAGTTCTGAAGAATATGGTCTCCCCCACCTTTTAAAGAAAGAAAATATTCCTCATTTCCTCATTTTGTTTGTCAGCCACTTTCCTCTGATTATATTGACAATGTACATTCTTGGTCAGAATACTGCCAGGATTAAAGTAGTTTCCTTATTGCTTCTGACCATATCACTTATCACATAGACAAACCTCTGTTTCTGTCTTCTTTCTAGCTAACTCACTCCCAAAATCAAGTGCTTCTTTAAGGCTGCCACTTCCAGTCCTGCACACTTTCAAGTTTCTTTCCTATAGCCCTATATGATTATGAATTCCTTGGTCTCATCCCATGTTAAGTATTTTTGCATTTATTGTTTCACATATTCCTCTGATTTTGTCTGTGTCAGATTTTAGATTCTCTAAAATCTGTGCTTCCCTCTGTTCCCTTTCATAGAATCTTAGGAAAGCCTTCGCTTCCCCATTCTCCATGCCCTCAGGTTTTTAGTAGTAGTAGTGGGCTGATGGTGGAAGTACTGTTGGGATTTTCTCCCCATCCCCTTATGTATGGTGGAGGTTGCAGTGTTCTCCATTGCATAGTAATGAATAAGGTATGGGTGCAGTGTGGTTTTATGTGTTTTTTTTTTTTTTTAGGAGAGTAAAAGAGGAAGGGTTTTGGAATGAGGTGACCATCATTATTCCCTCATTCCAGAAACTTTAAAAGACACTTTCAGATCCCAGCAATATTAAAAAGAATATAAAGGAATATTATGAACAACTTTATACTAATAATTTAATAACTTAGATGAAATAAATAAATGACTTGAAGACCACAACTTACCAAAAGCTGCCACAAGAAGAAATAGAAAGTCTGAATAGCCTGTCTCTACTAAAATTTTTGAATTAATAATAAAAACCTTTTCATAAAATGTCCATGTATAGTTTCACAGGTGAAATATATTAAACGTTAAAGGAAAAAATAATACCAGTATTATACAAACTTTTTCCAAAAATAGATGAGGAGAGAATGCTTTCCAACCCATTTTTGATAGCTTTGATTCTAAAACTGATAAAGATATTATAAAAAGGAAGAGTTACAGTCAGTATCCCTTATTAACATGGGTGTAGTAATACTAAAATGATTAGCAAATAGAATCTTCTTGTTGTTGTTCAGTCACCAAGTCGTGTTTGGCTCTCTGTGACCTCATGACTTCAGCATGCCAGGCCTCCCTGCCCTGTCCTAAAAAGGCAAATAAAATCTAGCAATATACAAAATAGATAATCTCTCATGACCAATTGGAATTTATTCCAGAAAAATAAGATTGGTTCAACAATTTAAAATAAGTCAATAAAAAAACAAGGAGAAAAGCCATAACATTTAACATGAAATGGATCATAGACTGAAATTTAAAACCTAAAACTATAAAACTAGTAGAAGAAAAAATTAAGAGAAAATCTTTATGACCTTGGAGTAAGCAAAAATTTCTTAGGGCATGTAAAGCACTAATCATAAAAGAAAGAAAATGATAAATTACAACGCACCCAAATTAAAATCTCCTGATCTTCAAAAGACAACTATTAAGCAAATGAAAAGACAATTCTTGGACTGAGAGAAAATATTCACTATGTAGCTGAAAAACTAGTTGTATCCAGAATATATAATGAAATCTTATAAATCAATAAGAAGGTAAACAGCCCAGTTAAAAAAAAAGGACAAATATTTGAAGAGACATGTCACAAACATTTGCAACTGGCCCAATAAGGGTGTGAAAAGTTGCTCAGCATCATTAGGCTTCAGAGAAATTCAAATTAAAATCACCATGAGATGCTTCTACATATCCAGCAGAAAAGTTGAAGTAAAAATGACTGAAAATATCAAGTTCAATTGAGGCTTCCCTGGTGGCTCAGCGATCAAGAATCTCCCTGCCTGCATGCAGGAGACTTGGGTTTGATCCCTGGGTGGGGAAGATCCCCTGGAGAAGGAAATGGCAACCCACTCCAGTATTCTTGCCTGGAAAATTCTATGGACAGAGGAGCCTGTGGATTGCAAAAGAGTCAGACACGACTTAACTAAACAACAGCAACAACACCTTGAACTTGTGACAGCTCGATTTTATGTTCTCATAGGGCAGATCTGTGGAAAGTCTTAAGGTATTTTCTAAACTCTTTTGACTTGGGATAGCTCAACTCCCAAACTCCGTCTTCCCTGTGAAGCTTGTAACGGCTTGGTTTAGACTTTGTTAGGTGGGTGTGTGTGCGTGTGTGCTCGGTAGTCTGCCAGCCTCCTCTGTCCATGGGATTTTCCAGGTGAGAATACTGGAGTGAGTTGCCATGCCCTCCTCCAGGGGATCTTCCCAACCCAAGGTTCAAACCCACATCTTCTGCGTCTCCTGCATTGCAGGCAGATTCTTTACCACTGAGCCACTGGGGAAGGTCGTTAGTTGGGTATAGAGCAGGCCTTACTGTGGGGCCTGGTCTTTACTCTTAACAGCAGCCTTTGTCAGTATTTATAAGGTATTAATGAGGTCTCTCCATGTCAGCTGCACCAGATCTTTAACATCCTCCAGCACTGCTTGACTTCTGGTATCTGTTCCATTCTCAGCCCTGTAGCAGTCATCCTCTGATAAATTCTGCATAGTCTCTCCATGTGCATGCTTAGCTCAGTGCTCATTTAGGAACTCTCAGGGAACTGTCTCACAACCTCTGTTTCTGCAAGACTCCCTTCTTCCTGGTGCCCTGATTCATATTTCAGATTTCACAGCTGCCCCCAACTCTCATATCTGCCTTCTTAGCTCAGTGGGGCTCTTGTGCTCTGCTTGAATTCCAGCTTGCTGTGCTGCAGTTGGAAATTGTCTTCTGACAAAGCTCGGGCGGATGGGGGAGCTCACCTCATGAGTTTTGCTTGTCTTGGTGCCATAGGCTGTGATGTCTGTTGTTAAATGCCCTCAGACAGAAACCTAATATGTTTTGTCCAGTTTATGGTAGCTTACAGCAGGAGGGCTAGTTACTCCGTCTTAGTTGGAAGTTGAAATACTCCAAGAGAGTCTAGACTTCTTAATACTTGGAAAATGAGATTATTCATGATTTCCTAAAGAGAGAATAGAAAAACTGTAAGATTTACCTTAAACTTCATCCAGGAGCAGTGAAGACTGATTCCACAGAACAGCTTTACAGCAACAATGATGGGAAAAAAATTGTTTCCTGGTTGTAGTCTGCTGAGTTCAGGAAGGAAGGAGACTTTAACCCCCTCCCTCCTTTTTTTTGGCCTCAGCTTGAAGCATGTGGAACTTCTCCCACTATAAGAGGTCAAACCATGCCCCCTGCAGTGGAAGTGCAGAGTCTTAACCAGTGAACCACCAGGGAAGTTCTGACTTTCTGTTTCTATTTGCTACTCTTCAATTCTATTCACTTTTAAAAAATAGAATTTATTTTTAAATGAAACAAAGATAAGTATTTTTAATGATAAAAGGTACAATTCACAAAGAAGATAGACATCATAAACCATTAGACATGTAACAACAAAGAAAGATACATAAAGCAAAAATCAGCAATTCTATTAATTTCATAATTTTGAATGGCTCAGTTTAAGAAGACGAGTAAATGCCTTTTTCAGTATAGCTCCCTGTACCTTCAGATGTCATATATTAAGCTTCTGTGACTTCAAAGGTGGTTTTTAGCCAGCCCTTTGATAAGCACAGATATCATGTTTATAAGTTTTACTTAGCTTTGGCAATGACAAGAGATAATAATTTGAAATCTTTTGTTATTCTGAGGCTTGGATTGTCTTCCTCAGATAATTTCCTTTTAAGAAGTAACATACTTGTTTAATAAAATGGAAATTATGATGTACTGACTAAGAGTATGTAATAAGAATATTAGACTTTATAGGCATCATAAACATCTTTCATCATCTAACTTTAATATGATTAAAACTAGCAATCATTTATTGAATACTGTTTCAGATACTGTGCTAGGTGCTTTAAAATACTGCATATATATATGCATATATATATATTTTTTTGTTTTGTTTTGTTTTGTTTTTGTTTCACCACACGGCTTGAGGGATCTTAGTTCCCTGACCAGGAATAGAACCTAGGACCCCTGCAGTGGAAGTGCAGAGTCCTAACCACTGGATCACAAAGCGGTTCCACTAAGAAATAAGTAACTATATGAAATGGGTGATACTTTACCTCAATTTTTCATCTAAGAAAATTCAAAATTACAAAATAAAATTTCTGTTCTTTGATCAATTTGATGAATCACATTCCTTTCCAAGTAATTGTGTATACATTTAGATAGTTTTCTTTGGAAGTTGCATTAATGATAGACAGTTTAACACACATCTTAAAATTATGTATTTGTTGATTCATTTTTTTGCCTTATTTTCCTATTCCTTGACTTCCCTTAGCCTTTCGTTTCTCTTAGATGTATTGTTTCCCTCTAACGTTTCATTTGTTTATGTGTGTGCAAATTCTAAGGGATGACAGAATGGTAGGGGTGCTTTGTGCATGCGTGTGTGTTAAGTTGCCACAATTGGTCTGAATCTTTGCAACCCCATGGACTATAGCCCACCAGGCTCCTTTGTCCATGGGATTCTCCAGGCAAGAATACTGGTGTGGGTTGCCATGCTCTTCTCCACCAGGGGTGCTTTGTAGGGGTGAGTAAAATTACTTTAAGGGTTTGCTGTACCCAATTCAGGAATACTAACAAAACTACACCTGTAGGTTTGAGCCCATCACTGACTGAAATTAACTGTACCTGTTTGACTTCTGCATCCATTTTAGCCTTTGGGATTTAAAATCTATGCTTGGTTCCTAGAAACTTGTTCTTATGATTAGGAAACAGTTCAGAATGCATTTATTACTGACTGAATCCATAGTCTTATATTTATATATGAATGGAGGTACATCTTCTCAAATAAGTGGCCCAAAGTACTCCTATTTGCTTCACCTTCCCAGTCCTCTATTTGGTAAGAGGGATTAACTTTGCATGTTTTTCTTGTATTTGTTGGGCCAGTATGATGAACCAATAGTTCCGATAGAAGCTGGATAAGAAGAGAAGCTCTAGGATTATTTTTATTATAATAATCTATCTATCTATCCATATATATACCTACACATAAGTTTCAGTTTCAGTTCAGTCGCTCAGTCATGTCTGACTCTTTGTGATCCCATGGACTGCAGCATGCCAGACCTCCCTGTCCATCATCAACTTCCGGAGTTTACTCAAACTCATGTCCATAGTGTTGGTGATGCCATCCAACCATCTCATTCTCTGTCGTCCCCTTCTCCTCCTACCTTCAGTCTTTCCCAGCATCAAGGTCTTTTTAAATGAGTCAGTTCTTCACATCAGGTGGCCAAAGTACTAGAGTTTCAGCATCAGTCCTTCCAATGAATATTCAGGACTGATCTCCTTTAGGATGGACTGGTTGGATCTCCTTGCAGTCCAAGGGACTCTCAAGAGTCTTCTCCAACACCCTGGTTTGAAAACATAAATTCTTTGGCACTCAGCTTTCTTTATAGTCCAACTCTCACATCCATACATGAATACTGGAAAAACCATAGTCTTGACCACATGGACCTCTGTTGGGAAAGTAATGTCTCTGCTTTTTAATATGCTGTCAAGGTTGGTCATAACTTTTCTTCCAAGGAGTAAACATCTGTTAATTTCATGGCTGCAGTCAATCATGTGCAGTGATTTTGGAGACTAAAAAAATAAAGTCTCTCACTGTTTCCACTGTTTCCACTGTTTCCCCATTATGTGCCATGAAGTGATGGGACCAGATGCCATGAACTTAGTTTTCTGAATGTTGAGCTTTAAGGCAACTTTTTCACTCTCCTCTTTCACTTTCATCAAGAGGCTCTTTAGTTCTTCTTCGCTTTCTGCCATAAGGGTGGTGTCATCTGCATATCTGAGATTATTGATATTTCTCCCAGCAATCTTGATTCCAGCTTGAGCTTCAGGCAGCCTAGCATTTCTCATGATGTACTCTGCATATAAATTAAATAAGCAGGGTGACAATAGACAGCCTTGACATACTCCTTTCCTGATTTGGAATCAGTCTGTTGTTCCATGTCCAGTTCAAACTGTGGCTTTCTGACCTGCATACAGATTTTTCAGGAGGCAGGTCAGGTGGTCTGGTATTCCCATCTCTTTCAGTATTTTCCACAGTTTGTGGTGATTCACACAGTTAAAGGCTTTGGCATAGTCAATAAAGCAGAAGTAGATGTTTTTCTGGAACTCTCTTGCTTTTTCGATGATCCAGCAGATGTTGGAAATTTGATCCCTGGTTCTTCTGCCTTTTCTAAATCCAGCTTGAACATCTGGAAGTTCATCGATTACGTACTGTTGAAGCCTGGCTTGGAGAATTTTGAGCATTACTTTACTAGCGTGTGAGATGAGTGCAATTGTGCAGTAATTTGAACATTCTTTGGCATTTCCTTTCTTTGGGATTGGAATGAAAATTGACCTTTTCCAGTCCTGTGGCCACTGCTGTGTTTTCCAAAATGCTGGCATATTGAGTGCAGCACTTTCACAGCATCATCTTTTAGGATTTGAAATAGCTCAACTGGAATTCCATCACCTCCACTACCTTTGTTCATAGTGATGCTTTCTAAGGCCCACTTGACTTTGCATTCCTGGATGTCTGGCTCTAGGTGAGTGATTATCTTGGTCATGAAGATCTTTTTTGTATTGTTCTTCTGTGTATTCTTGCCACCTCTTGGTAATATCTTCTGCTTCTGTTAGGTCCATATCTTTTCTGTCCTTTATTGTGCCCATCTTTTTGAAATATTCCCTTGGTATCTCTGATTTTCTTGAAGAGATCTCTAGTCTTTCCCATTCTGTTGTTTTCCTCTATTTCTTTGCATTGATCATGGAGGAAGGCTTTCTTATCTCTCCTTGCTACTCTTTGGAACTCTGCATTCAAATGGATGTATCTTTCCTTTTCTCCTTTGCCTTTTGCTTCTCTTCTTTTTACAGCTATTTGTAAGGCCTCCTCAGACAACCATTTTGCCTTTTTGCTTTATACATAAACACATATATAAATATATATATCCCTATTTTCTTGAATTTTCTTCTTGGAAAAAGCTCATATTTTAGGAAACTAGCATTAAGGAGAAAATCTGAATGTTGATTCTACATTAGACAAGGAAAGGGTTGTTATTACCATCTGTAATTCATTTTTATTAGTTTCTTCATTCTTGCCCATTTGAGTATCAAAGGCTTTGCTTAATGTCATGGAACTCTGATCCCTTACAAGGCAGCACATACTTCTGACACTTAGCATCCAGTCTTTCTGTGTTCTTATTAAATATATAATGTCATAATGTACACACTGTTCTTTTGACTAGTAAATGACATCCACACTTCTGCTTTTAATAAGATCCCTGTCTAAATACTGCCATTAAAAATAGAATAGTTAAATGGCATAGTTCTTCTTACTTTTTTTTTATTGCTCCTGCTTGAACTGAGTCTTTTGTCTTTCACTGAAGATTCAGTTAGGTAGGCCCAAGGGGGAAAAAAGGCACAAACCCTAAAAATGCTATTGGAAAATTAATAGAGCTAATCAGTGAGTATAACAAAGTTACAAGATACAAAATAAATACACAGAAATCACTTGCATTTCTATATATTAACAATGAAAAATCAAAAAGAGAAATTAAGGAATCAATGCCATTCACCACTGCAACAAAAAGAATGAAATATCTAGGAATAAACTTACCTAAAGAAACAAAAGAACTGTACACAGAAAATTATAAGACACTAATGAAAGAAATCAAAGGTGACATAAACAGATGGAGAGATATTCCATGTTCCTGGGTAGGAAGAATGAATATTGTGAAAATGACTATACTACCAAATGCAATCTACAGATACAGTGCTCCTGCTGCTGCTGCTGCTGCTAAGTCGCTTCAGTCGTGTCCGACTCTGTGCGACCCCATAGATGGCAGCCCACCAGGCTCTCCTATCCCTGGGGTTCTCCAGGCAAGAACATTGGAGAGGGTTGCCATTTCCTTCTCCAATGCATGGAAGTGAAAAGTGAAAGTGAAGTCGCTCAGTTGTGTCTGACTCTTCGTGACCCCATGGACTGCAGCCCACCAGGCTCCTCTGTCCATGGGATTTTCCAGGCAAGAGTACTGGAGTGGGGTGCCATTGCCTTCTCTGACAGATACAGTGCAATCCCTATCAAATTACCAATGGCATTTTTCACAGAACTGGAACAAAAGTTTTCACAATTCATATGGAAACACAAAAGACCCTGAATAGCCAAAGCTGTCTTGAGAAAGAAGAATGGAATTGGAGGAATCAACCTTCCTGACTGCAAAGGATTAATTTCCTGACTACAAAGCTACAGTCATCAAGACAGTATGGTACTGACACAAAAACAAATATAGACCAATGGAACAAGATAGAAAGCCCAGAAATAAAGCCATGCACCTGTGGGTACCTTATTTTTGACAAAGGAGGCAAGAATATACCATGGGGCAACGACAGCCTCTTCAATAAATGGTGCTGGGAAAACTGGAGATCTGCATGTAAAAAAATGAAATTAGAACACTTCCTAACACCATACACAAAGATAAACTCAAAATGGATTAAAGATCTAAATGTAAGACCAGAAACTATAAAACTCTTAGAGGAGAACATAGGCAGAACACTCACTGACATAAATCAAAATGAGATCCTCTATGACCCACCTCCTAGAGTAACAGAAACAAAAACAGAAGTAAACAAGCGGGACCTGATTAAACTTAAAAACTTTTGCACAGCAAGGGAAACTATAAGCAAGGTGAAAAGACAACTCTCCGACTGGGAGAAAATAATAGCAAATAAACAACTGACAAAGGATTAATTTCCAAAATATACAAGCAGCTCATACAACTCAATACCAGAAAAACAAAAACAACCCAATCAAAAATTGGGAAAAAGACCAAAACAGACATATCTCCAAAGAAGACATACAGATGGCTAACAAATACATTAAAAGATGCTCAACATCGCTCGTTATTAGAGAAATGCAAATCAAAACTATAATGAGATATCACCTCATACCAGTCAGAATGGCCATCATCAAAAAGTCTACAACAACAAATGCTGGAGAGGTTGTGGAGAAAAGGGAATGCTGTTGCACTGTTGGTGGGAATGTAAATTGATACAGCCACTATGGAAGACAGTATGGAGATTCCTTTAAAAACTAGGGATAAAACCACCATATGACCTGCCAACCCCACTCCTAGGTATATACTCTGAGATCAAAATTGAAAAAGACACATGTACCCCATTGTTCATTGCAGCACTATTTACAATAGCTAGAACATGGAAGCAACCTAGCTGTCCATTGACATATGAATGGATAAAGAAGTTGTGGTATATATACACAATGGAATATTACTCAGCCATAAAAAGGACTGCATTTGAGTCAGTTCTGATGAGTTTCATGACCCTGGAACCTATTATACAGAATGAAGTGAGTCAGAAAGAGAAAGATAAACATCGTATTCTAAGACAAATATACAGAATCTAGAAGAATGGTACTGAAGCACTTATTTACAGGGCAGCAGTGGAGAAACTGACATAGAGAATAGACTTATGAACATGGAGAGAGGGGAGGAGAAGTTGTGCTGTATGGAAAGAGTAACATGGAAACTTACATTACCATATGTGAAATAGATAGCCAATGGGAATTTGCTGTATGGCTCAGGAAACTCAAACAGGGGTTCTGTATCAACCTAGAGGGGTGGAATGGGGAGGGATTTGACAGGGAGGTTCAAAATGGAGGGGATATTTGTATACCTATGGCTGATTCATATTGAAGTTTGACAGAAGACAACAAAATTCTGTAAAGCAATTAACCTTCAATAAAAAAATTTTAAAATGGAATAGTTCTTACTGATGGTTGACATCCTTTTTTTTTTTTTCCAAAGCCTAGGTCTTAGTCCTATTCTTGCAAAAAACCAAGTTGAACTTTGTCTTTTGTTTATCAAACAAAGAGATTAGTATCTCCCTTTACTTTCTCTGAAGAAAAGTAATTATTAGCTATAAGAAAAGTACAGGTCCTGTTTTCTATTAAAGGTTAATAAGCCATTGGGGTGAAAAAGAATTGCCTTTTAATAATGAAAACAGTCCATAATCTTTCACAAAAAAGGTATCAGTGGGGAATATAAAAGCAACCAGGTAATAAACTATTGAAAATCAGTTTTACTATCAGGAAGAGATTTGCTGTGCTTGGCTTCTTCACATGATCTTAGTTTGTGGGAGAATTTTGACCTTATTTGATGCATGTGTTTATCTAGCTTATTGATATCATATGAAGGAAAGGGTCTCTTGGATGAACCAAATTGCTTTTTGTTTTATTGATAATTTTGTAAAATTGGGATTGCCTTTTTTAAAAGTTAAGACCATGACATACAACATGTGGTATTCCAGCTCCCCAATCAGGGATTGAACCCCCTGCATTAGGAGCATAGAACCCCAGTTGCTGGACCACTAGGGAAGTCCTTTCTTTTTAACATAGACTAAAAAATGAAGCCCATGGAAAAACAGGGATTATGTTTGGTGAAATTTGACCTTTCATTTTTAGTAACTCAAAGTTTTTCATACATTGATGTAGTTATGTTAGTTTTTGCTAAAAGGGCTCTGTGCTAATGGTCATTTGTTATGTGACAGAAAAGAGCATACCAAGTATTATTTGCGGGAGAAGGAAATGGCAACCCACTCAAGTATTCGGGCCTGGAGAATCCGGTGGACAGAGGAGCCCGGTGGGCTGCTGTCCATAGGGTCACACAGAGCTGGACATGACTGAGCAACTTAGCATGCATGCATGCGTTGGAGAAGGAAATGGCAACCCACTCCAGTGTTCTTGCCTGGAGAATCCTGTGGATAGAGGAGCCTGGTGGGCTGCTGTCCATGGGGTCGCAGAGAGTCGGACACGACTGAAGCGACTTAGCAGCAGCAGCAGTATTTGCAGTTCCTAAGTTTTTTTTAGCGCTGCTGCTGCTGCTGCTGCTGCTGCTGCTGCGTTGCTTCAGTTGTGTCCAACCCCGTGCGACCCCATAGACGGCAGCCCACCAGGCTCCCGAGTCCCTGGGATTCTCCAGGCAAGAACCCTGGAGTGGATTGCCATTTCCTTCTCCAATGCATGAAAGTGAAAAGGGAAAGTGAAGTCACTCAGTTTTTTAACACTAAAGACAGCTTTTTTGACATTTAGCCTTTCTGCTTACGTGAACCACTATATCTGTGAAGTGTTTTGGTCTTAAAGAAACTTTGAAAACAGAGGCAAGGAGTAAAATTTAAAAAAATTTAGCTTGTCAAACACCACCCACTGGTTATTTAAATTTTGTACTGAATTTATACAATGTTTATAATGCAAATATATTCCAAATTTTCATATTTTGATAAGAATAACATTTACAATTCTCAGAATGCACATATGTTCCAACCATGCCAAGATAACACTTATGTTCAAACAACAGTAGCTGGTCTGATGTTTAAAAGAAATACTTGCTAGCTGAAGGACATTCCTCTTGAGGCATTAACTGGAAACCATGTTGAGTACGCTAAGTGATTCCATCTGACCTGCAGAAAATCACTGTGGTTACATTTTCACTTTGCACATATGTCACTGACAAAGCCAACTGGCTGGAGTAAGATTTTTGAAATGGACATTTCTGGCTGAGCTTTTGGAAGACTGCGTTTTTTAATGTGAAACATAAAAAACCCACTATTCACTGGTTGCACATTAAAAGCAAATGGCCGGAGCAAACAAGATGAACTATAAAAAGCTCATGGGATGAAAACATTCAATTCTGTGTACAATTTTAATTTATTCTACTTGTTGTAGGTTTAAAAATAATTACCGGTAATATAATAAGCCTACTTCACTTAAGCAAAAAGATTTAGAATCAACCTCATCTTGCAGGAAAGAATATACTGAATATGTTAATAAAGAAAAGATTTTGGCACACTTCATAAATGTTTATTTGCAACTGTATTTAGATTTCATACTTATTGAGTGAGATTTGCATAATTGATAATGAATCAGTGTGCTTTTGTGCTTTGAGCAAATGCAGTCTGGGATGGAAAAAAAAAAAACTTCTGAAGCAAAAATTTCTGAGTTCAAGTCCTTGTTTTGCCATTGATTGACTTTGTTGGTATAAAACATACTCTTTTAGCTTTGGGTTTCTTTCAAAATATGGTTATATGTTTACCTGATCCTGTCATTGTCAGTAATAAACTGCTACTTAGAAGTGGCTTAAGCTCCTGGTAAGAAAGCCAGTTTTGTAAATGCAGGGTATTAATTTTTACAGCATATGAGACCTGAACTGGTGTAGCCAGAGCTTATGAGCCACATGTGGCACTGAGAGATTGATGAGTATTCAGAATAGTTGTTCAGATCTATTTATTCACCTGGGATTTACCATAGGCTTCTTTTGTGAAGCTGTTTGCTAGGTACTGTAAGTTATAAGATAAATAAATGGTAGTGTCTTAGCCAAAGAAACCAGTGTAAGAAACCAATGTGAATTACATGCTGAATTGTGCCAGGTACTTTGCTGGTTATTGACAGACCTTTTGTAATCACCTATATCAGTTGAAGGCCTCACAGCAGCTTTTACTGAGTGCTTGCTTATGTGCCAGACATTTTGCTGGAGTTTCATAACTATAGTGTATTTTACAGAGAAGGAAACTCACTTAAAGAATTTCCGTAAGAGCATGTCATGATAAGTGGCAGTTTGCACATCTCACGCCTGTGTTGCTTCACAGTTGGGGGCAACATATCTTCAAATGAAAAGATCTTGAGGGTTAGTTATCATGACATAGGTGAAAAAAAGGTCATATTTCCATGTTGAGGGATGATCAGAGCGGACACCACTGATACTTTTTGACTGACCTTCTTTTGCCAAATGTGAGAAGCTCTCTGGTGATGGGATGTTGGGGCTATTCCTTATTGACCTACACTTGGAGTTTGCTTTGCTGTTCGCTCGGGTCCTGTTATTGTTAGACTGAGTCTTCACCATCACAGTGATTCTTATTAAATATAAAGCTACTTGGTACACAGTTGTGTCCACAACATAAAGATGAGATTTAAGGAGGTTTGAGCACCATCATGTTTTTGAAATGTGAAGATAATTGATTCTCCGACATGCACACTGTGGTTTAATGGTAAAGAGGTGAGTTCTATGTGAAACTTTCTTTTATGTGGTGGTTTAGTCGCTAAGTCATGTCCAATTCTCGCAACCCCATAGACAGTAGCCCGCCAGGCTCCTCTGTCCATGGGATTCTCCAGGCAAGAATACTGGAGTGGGTTGCCATTTCCTTCTCCAGCTTTCTTTAATACATATATTATTTGCAGTCATAAGTTATCCCATTCATGTGTGTACTAATTTACATTTAATCTTATACTGACTAGTACTAAAAAAAATGCCAGTGCCCTTCTTCATTCTGAAATTAGCATGGAATAAAAACAATAAAACAAAATACTCTTAATTTCACCTTTAAACTGCAAATTATAAAATTTCACTTGGCTAAAGATCGGGGGAGAGAAATCATGTTTTATGGTTTTGATTTAGACTAAGAAGTTTGTTTTAAAAGATTAAAGCCATGTACATTTTCTAAAATGTAAGAGAAAAATCTAAAGCCTCTTTTATAAATTTAGCAGCGCTTTTTGCACATGCAGTACTGAAGCTACTTAGCACACCTCAGTCGTGTCTGACTCTTTGCAGCCCCATGGATTGTAGCCTGCCAGGCTCCTCTGTCCATGGGATTCTCCAGGCAAGAATACTGGAGTGGGTTTCCATGTCTTCCTGCAGGGGATCTTCCCAGCCCAGGGATAGAACCTGCATCTCTTATGTCTCTGCATTGTCAGGTGGATTCTTTACCACCAGTGCCACTTGTCCTGATGGCAGTTACAACTGATGGTCTTCAACATCAGCCCAGTCTCCTAGGAGCCCCACCCTGTCCTGTATCACTTTCTTTGTTAAACTTTCCTGGTTTGGCCTGCTGGTTTGATTATTTCTCCTTTTCGATTTCTACAGAATTTGTTTATACCTTGCCTTTCATTGTTGCATGTATTAAGTTAGGGTATATTGATTTGTTTTAGTATTTCTTGACTGTAGTATTTGTTCCTTGAAATTGGGACTCTATTTTATTTATATTTTTAATCTCTAGTACATAGCCCAGTCCTGGCCATACAGCAAGTAATTAATGTCTGGACTGAATGAATATGATTATTCTATTTTGATTTAAAAAATATGTATAAGGTTGAAATCACCAAGTACAGTGAACTCTATGCAGAAGTATTTATTTTAAAATAGTTCAGTTTAGAATTAAAATATGTTCTTTTGTTATTTCATTTTAACAAGAAGAAAAAAAATTAGGGGAAACTGCTTTCTACTATGGGATGTTATGTATTTGATTAAATAATTCCCTTGCTTTTAAATTACCCACTTTATTGTTACAGAAAAATTTTGGAGCACTGTAATTTTGGAATAAATCTAGAGTACTTTAGGCAATTCATATAGCTGAAGATAAAAGTTTTGTACTGTTCATATACTAAAGTAATTTTTAATTGCTTTTAACCTCTTAACATTTTTAAACAACCTTACAAACCTTGCCAGAGTTGCTATACTTCACTGAGGTATGTGGCAAGTTTGAATTTGGAAATGTGTTTGTGTTTAAATTTTAAAAAAGGAAATTATTTTGAAAAGGGAATCATGTTTACATTTGAGGAACTTGAAGAGATGATGAAAATAAAAATAACTATGTCTATATCATCTATGTATTCCAATTTATATATGTGTATTTAAAAGAAGTATTCTTGGTTAAAGATTAAATATGCTATAGGAATTTTAACCCTAAGAGGAAAATATTGCAATATACATAGAAGGAAATTGGGCAGTCTTTGGAAATGAAAGGAAGCCAGTGTGTAATTAGTGATAGCAGACACTATGATGCATTTGAATATAATTTTAGCTTCTTAATATGTGTAGCATGAACTTTATTGAAAATTGAAACTTTTTCTTATTTTGTATTGTGCGTGCATGTGTGTGTGCATTTCCATGTTAGAAGTCGAAGACTTATGCACATGACTGTTGATAGGAATGATAGAAATTATATAGAGTTCTGCCTTAAATTTTTTTTCTTTCGCTTATAACCAAGGCATCAAATTGATTTGTGGTTGAGTTTAAGAAAAAGTTTGGGGGATAACTTCTAGGCTACCATAATGGTGAATTTGGGAGACATCTTTATTATCCCATGAACTGGAGGATCAAGGTCATTGGCCTTGATTTCTATGCTGTTTTGTAGGTCCCCTAACAGGGTATTCTAATGACACTGAAAATGGAGGAATAAGATGCTTCATTATCATCTCTACCATCATTGCCTTAATTGAGCTTTCTCTTTTTCTCCTACTTTGCTGAAAGAGCCTCCCTAGGGGTCTGTATGCCTCTTACTCCCTAGGCTCCCTGTTTCCTTCTTCCTTCCTTTCTTCATTTTGCTGCTTTAGAGTATTCTTTCAAAGCACCAATCTAATCATGTCTTTGATCTGCTTAAAATTTCTCATGGCTCCCTTCACTTACAAGAAGAATAACAAGGCTTATTATATAAGTCTTGAACTGCTAACTGTGATCTGATCTTATTTCAGACCCCAACTTGAAATGATATTTTCTCATGCTTCTGCCCATACAATAAAATATACTTTCCCTCAGTTTTTCATTTAGCCAACTCCTACTCTTTGAAAATTTATTTCAGGCTCATGTTTTTAGTGGGAGGACTTTGAAACCAATTACACCTACCTCCCATCTCATTCCCTAGTCCTTGATATGCTTTTCATGTGAAATGATAAGACCCTTTGTGTTCTTCTATCATGACACTTATCACACCGTCTTAAAAAATTTTATTTGTCTGTTTCTTTCACTAGACTATGAACTCCTTGAGATAAGAACTTCTTTTCTCTTTTCATCTGTGATGCCTGATGTAACTTCTGTTTATTTAGAATCCTAAGAAGGATGTTTAGCATTTATTTATTTCAGCCCATTTTGCAGATAGCTACTGGTCCAAAGGTTTAGTGCCACACTGTAGTAAACCAAATAGTAACAATTGTCTATTTTATTTTCTAACCACTTTTTGTTGGTAAATGTTTGCCTTTATCTGTTAACATAGATTTAAGGTAGACTGAAGCATATTTAAAATTAACTTTTTCCTCCTTTCTTGATGTTTTCTTAAATGGGTCTTCATGTATATAAATGTGATGAGTGTGGTATTTACTTTTTAATAGGAGTTTTGTGATCATTCAGATTTGTATTTAAAAAATTCTAATATGATACACTTATTATTTGCCCTCTGAGCTACCACACAAGCGGGAATTATTTATGATGATGACTGTATTTATTGGGCATATTTTATGAGTAACTGTGCTAAATTCTTTGTATACAATATCTCATTTAATTGTCGAAACAATCTTGTCAAGCCAGTGTGATTAAACTTCATCATACAGATGAGGAAACTAATGCTTATAAAATAAAATTTCTTGCCTTAGTTTACACAGCTGTTAAGTGCTAAGCTATTAAGAGCTGAGGTTTGGACCTGGGTGAATCTGACTTGTACACCAAGTTCTTAACTATTCTATCTCTCTGTTGCATTTATGACTGTGATAGAAATAATACTTTGAAAGCCATAAGCTCATTTCAAGTTTTTAAAACCTTACAGTACACATTTTAGTTAGGCTTAACTTGAGAGTACAGTGACAAAATAATGTTATAGTGCCAAGTTTTACTGGCTTTTTATTCCATTAAAATATGTCAGCAGGTTACAATTAGATTCTCTTCTTTTGCTCCTCTTTTCTCTGGTCACCCCCTCTCCTCTGTAACTTATTTGTTGAATAAATTGAATTGTTTGTCCTATTAATTCCCATAGTCTAGATTTTGCTCCATTCCCATGGTATCTTACTGAAGTGTTCCTCTGTCCTTCAAATTTGTAAATTTATACTTAGATCTAGAAACTTTATTAAATTCAGGTTGGATTTTTTGGCAACCTCACAGCTGCTGTTGTGTACTTCTTCTGTAAGGAGGTACCTGATGCCAGGTTGTTGGTCTTTATGTTATCAGTAGACATTGATGATCGTCTCAATCATTTTTTATTAGAGTTTTAAAATGGTTATATTCTGATTTTGTCATTTCTTTATTGTATATTAATTGAAATACATCCAAAAGAATAGATCTTTAGTAAGTTATAAACTATTTGGTTACCCAGAGATACATTTCATATAGGAAAGGCAGGATGAATGCTTGGTTCTCTCTTTGTTTTCTAATATGGAGCTGGTTCCCTAGAATCCTCCAAAGATGACGAATTAGTCATTGTTTTTGGTATTTGCATATTATTATGAACTCATGGATTTATATATTTGATGCATTTTAATTTATTGAAGTTATTTTTAATTAATACTAAAAATCATACCATACCATTTTTGGTCAAGGGAACACTTTCAAGTTGGTGCCCCTGAGCTCTTTTAACAAAGCTTCAGTAGTGCTTGTCAGCTTTCTTGCTTTCTGTTATCAGATATTTCAGCTACATCTTGTATATTTCCCCTTCCAGAACTTGAATAAGTCATTTTTTAAAAGGAACACATTTCTTTTTTTTTTTTTGTGGGAAATGGCATTTAAAGGTCATAATTTGGGTGCTAGGAGAAGCAAGTGGCACCCCACTCCAGTGTTCTTGCCTGGAGAATCCCAGGGACGGGGGAGCCTGGTGGGCTGCCGTCTATGGGGTCGCACAGAGTGGACACGACTGAAGCGACTTAGCAGCAGCAGCAGTGCTCATTGCTCCTAGTTGATTATTGCTTCCAGTTTGTTTTGGTGGTTAGAGCTGAACTAAAGATTTCAAAACGAACCTATAATATTCTTTAAAAATTATTTATATACTTATTGATATTTATGTAGAAAATATTTATATTTACATAGGAAATATTTATAAATGTATACGTATTTTAAAAGTATATTGTGGATTCATACTGAAATTTTCAATTCATATTCAGAATTACAGGGTTTACTTATCCTCATTCATCTTGTGTGTGTGTTCTGGAACACTTGTGGGAACACTGCCGTACTCATTGGTTCTCAGACTTTTCTTCTTTCCCAAGATAACCAAAGCTACAACACGCAACCACGAGCTACAACACACTCCTCTTTGACTTTGTGGCAGGGGTTTTCATTCTCAAGGGAAAAAAGAGATGGAGAACTTATATGTTCTCTTTGGTGAGTGAGTGTCAGTGCAGTTTGAAAAACCATCCTTACCTTCAGTCCTTTGAGGATTGGTACCCTAGAAGAGGATAATTTGTCCTGGTAACGCTTCTCAGTATTTTGTAATAACCTAAATGGAAAAAGAACTTAAAAAAGAATAGATAAATATATATGTATAACTGAATCCCTTTACAGTACACCTGAAGCTAAAACAACATTGTTCATCAATTATACTCCAATATAAAATAAAAATTTAAAGAATTTAACCAATAATTAATAATCCTACAAGCAGAAAACAAAAAAAGGAAACTTTTTCCCTAGGAGGATTCTGGATATTAGCATGGGAGAGCGTTGTTTTCTTGTGTTAAAATTTTAAAAATTGAAATATGGTTTATTTACAATGTTGTTTTAGTTTCAGATGTGCAGCAGAGTGAATCACTTCTACACATACTTATATTCACTCTTTTTTAGATTCTTTTCCCATATAGGTCATTACAGAGTATTGAGTAGAGTTCCCTGTGCTATATAGTAGATCCTATTAGCTACCTGTTTTATATATAGTTTTGTGTACACATCAGTTCATGGGAGATCACCTTTTTGGGGGGCTGTGCTAGGTTGTCAGTGCTGCTGGGCTTTCTCTAGTTGCAGTGAGTGGGGAAACCTCAGGTTGTGGCACATGCGAACTCTAGGGCATGTGGGCTTCAGTACTTGTGGCACAAGGGCTTAGTTGCTCTGCCGGATGTGAATCTTCCCAGACCAGGGATCAGACCAACCTCTCCTACATTGGCAGGCAGATTCTCAACCACTGGGCCACCAGGGAAGTCCACGGGAAATCATTTTTAATGAATTTTTAACTGTTAGATGATATCAGCTTTAGGGTGTAAACAAATACACAGATCTGCTTTGTTAGACATTCTTGTACATTGTAGGTATATCTTGTAAGTCTTCTGTTGATAAGTACTGCAAGATTAGAGAAATCTCTTCTCTCATTTCCAATACTATGCAGAACAAAGAAGAGGGTGTAAGAGCCATACAAAAGTTATCAAGTGATTGAGTACTCAAAGAGTACATAGACTTAATATATGATCCAGCAAGTCCACTTCTGGGTGTATACCCAAAGAAGTGAAAGCAGGAACTCAAGCAGATATTTGTACACTCATGTTCATAGTTTCAACAGTTCATGAACCGTGAACTTCCAGATGTTCAAGCTGGTTTTAGAAAAGGCAGAGGAACCAGAGATCAAATTGCCATTGAAAAAGCAAGAGAGTTCCAGAAAAACATCTATTTATTGACTATGCCAAAGCCTTTGACTGTGTGGATCACCACAAACTGGAAAATTCTTAAACAGATGGGAATACCAGACCACCTGACCTGCTTCCTGATAAATCTGTATGCAGGTCAGAAAGCAACAGTTAGAACTAGACATGGAACAACAGACTGATTCCAAATCAGGAAAGGAGTATGTCAAGGCTGTCTATTGTCACCCTGCTTATTTAATTTATATGCAGAGTACATCATGAGAAATGCTAGGCTGCATGAAGCTCAAGCTGGAATCAAGATTGCTGGGAGAAATATCAATAACCTCAGATATGCAGAAGACATCACCCTTATGGCAGAAAGTGAAGAAGAACTAAAGAGCCTCTTGATGAAAGTGAAAGAGGAGAGTGGAAAATGCTGGCTTAAAACTCAGTGTTCAGAAAACTAGGATCATGGCATCTGGTCCCATCACTTCATGGCAAATAGATGGGGAAACAGTGGAAACAGTGTCAGACTATTTTTTTGGGCTCCAAAATCACTGCAGATGGTGACTGTAGCCATGAAATTAAAAGACGCTTACTCCTTGGGAGAAAAGTTATGACCACCCTAGACAGCATATTAAAAAGCAGAGACATTGCCAGCAGAGGTCCATCTGGTCAAGACTGTGGTTTTTCCAGTATTCATGTATGGATGTGAGAGTTGGACTATAATGAAAGCTGAGCACCAAAGAATTTATGCTTTTAAACTGTGGTGTTGGAGAAGACTCTTGAGAGTCCCTTGGACTGCAAGGAGATCCAAACAGTGCATTCTGAAGGAAATCAGTCCTGAATATTCATTGGAAGGACTGATGTTAAAGCTGAAACTCCAATACTTTGGCCACCTGAGGCGAAGAACTGACTCATTTGAAAAGACCCTGATGCTGGGAAAGATTGAAGGCAGGAAGAGAAGGGGACTACAGAGGATGAGATGGTTGGATGGCATCACCGACTCAATGGATGTGAGTTTGAGTAAACTCCAGGAGTTGGTGATGGACAGGGAGGCCTGGCATGCTGCAGTCCATGGGTTGCAAAGAGTCAGACACGACTGAGTGAACTGAACTGTTCATAGTAACATTATTTACAGTAGGCTCCAGAAGGTGGAAGCAATCCAAGTGGCCAATGACAGTTGAATGGATAAACAAAATACATTGTATACATATAACAGAGTATTATTCAGTTACAAAAAAGAGTGAAGTACTGATGTATGCTACAACATGGCTGAATTTGGAGACATTATGCTGAGTGAAATAAACTAATCACAAAAGGTCAAATATTCTGTGATTCCTCTTATATGAGGTCCTAGAGTAGTGAGAGTCGTAGGAACAGAAAAGAGAATGGTGATTGCCAGGAGCTGGGAGAGCATGGACTCCAGCATGCCAGGCTTTCCTGTGCTTCACTATCTCCTGGAATTTTCTCAGATTCATGTCCATTGAGTCAGTGATGCTATCTAACCGTCTCTTTCTCTGCCACCCTCTTCTCTTTTTGCCTTCAATCTTTCCCAGCATCAGTCTTTCCCATGAATATTCAGGGTAGATTTCCTTTAGGACTGACTGGTTTGATCTTCTTGCTGTCCAAGGAACTCTCAAGAGTCTTCTCCAGCACTACAGTGCAAAAGCATCAATTCTTCAGTGCTCAGTCTTCATTATGGTGCAACTCTCTCATCTGTACATGACTACTAGAAAAATCATTCTTTGACTACGCAGAACTTTGTCGATGAAGTGATATCTCTGCTTTTTAACATGCTGTCTAGGCTTGTCACAGCTTTCCTTCCAAGGAGCAAGTGTTTTTTAATTTCGTGGCTGCAGTCACCATCTGTGTGATTTTGGAGCTCAAGAAAATGAAGTCTGTCACTGTCACTGCTTCCACTTTTCCCCCTTCTATTTGCCATGCAGTGATGGGACCGGATGCCATGAACTTAGTTTTTTGAATGTTGAGTTTTAAACCAGCTTTCTTACTCTCCTCTTCTGCCCTCATCAGGAGGCTCCTCTTCACTTTCTGCCATTAGAGTGGTATCATCTGCATACCTGAGGTTGTTAATATTTCTCCTTGCAAATTGATTCCAGCCTGTAATTCATCCAACCCTATATTTCACCTGTTGTACTCTGCATATAAATTAAATAAGCAGGGTGACAGTATATGGCCTTGTCTTAACTCCTTTCCTGATTTTGAAGCAGTCATTTGTTCCATATCTGGTTCTAACTGTTGCTTCTTGTCCTGCCTACGGGTTTTTCAGGAACAGGTAAGGTGGTCTGGTATTCCCATTTCTTTAAGAATTTTCCATGGTTTGTTGTGATCCACAGGTCAAAGGCTTTAGTGTAGTTAGTGAAGCAGAAGTAGATATTCTTCTGGAATTCCCTTACTTTCTCATGATCCAGTGAATGTTGGCAATTTTATCTCTGGTTCCTCTGCTTTTTCTAAACCCAGCTTGTACATCTGGAATTTCTCAGTTGGTGTACTGCTGAACTGGAAGGGAATGGGTAGTTAATGTTTAATGCATACAGGGTTTCATTGGGTAAGATGAAAAAGTTCTACAGATAGATTGTGGTGATGACTATATAACACTGTGGATACCACAAAACTGTGCCTTCAGAAACAGTTAAAATGGTACATTTTACATTTATGTATGTATGTGTGCTCAGTTGTGTCCAACTCTTTGTGACCCCATGCACTGTAGCCTGCCAGGCTCCTCGATACATGGAATTTTCCAGGCAACAGTACTGGAGAGGGTTGCCATGTCCTACTCCAGGGGATCTCCCTGACCCAGGGATCGAACCTGTGTGTCTTGTGTCTCCTGTATTGGCCGGTGGATGCCTTGCCACTGTGTAGCATCGGAAGCCCTCATTTATGTCTATTTTACCACAATTAAAAAGTACTTACAGCATAAAAAAAGTGCGATGAAATAAGTTTCAAGAGTAATAATACAGTATGTAGTTTGTTTAGAGTCCTTAAAGCCTTCAATCTTAATTTAGTTGAAGCAATTAAAAGTAAAATATTAGTTTGAAATAAAAATGTTATTAGCTGGATTTGATTATCTGAATTAAAAAAACTTTTCATTTATTCTAGATGAAATACTCACAAAGGAAGAGGGACAACTTTAGTGTATTTTTAAGTCTTATTTTGAGTTTGTACTTGGTTTTGGGTCAGGGGTATTTGAGGGCAGTGAGAACAGAGAATTAAAATTGTGAATGAAAGGTAAGTTAGGCTTTATTTTTTAAACTATTTTAAATATGTAAGTAGTTTAGATGCTTGGAAAATTGGAATTAGTGTGTCCTTCAAAATAAACAGGAATAAACTTTTTTGAATTAAAATTATTTGCCTTTAGGATTTTGACTTGTAATTTAAACATAAAAAGATTATTTTCTCCACATCAGAGTTTCTTACCCTTGGCACTGTTGACATTTTGGTCTGGATAATCCTTCATTGTAGAAACTGCTTGTACTATTGTAGGATGTTTAGCAATAATCCCCTTAGGTGCCAGTAGCACAATCCCCTTCCCCAGTGTGACAGGCAGTTGCAAGACAAAATAACCCCTGCTGCTCTCATTATAGTATTAATATTAACAAAGATTAAGGACTATATTTTAGGTATAACTTATCCAACTCTTTTTTTTCTCCTATTTTAACTATTAGGTCTGAATCAGAATTTAATATGTGTTCCTTTAATATATGTTCCATAAATTCATAAATTAGCCTACGTTATTTTTGGAGGGAATTACCAATGCCAAGCTTTCTGATTTATACTTCATACTCAAATATTTTAATTATTGCTTTAAAATTACTCCTGTTTTAAATTATAAAGGCCATATATAATTCCACAAAACTTGGAAAAATACAGAAAATTATTATGAAGAAAATTTAAATTACCTTTAATCTTAAAATTTATATATAAGCAGAAATACATGAGCTTCTAAATCAAGTATTGATGAAAATGTATCATGATTTTGGTGAACATTTGGAGACACTAGATTAAAATAGAATCCTCTCTTTTTGGGTTAAAAATGTCAAACAAAGACTGTAAGCAATTCTTGGTTTTTTTAAAGAAATAAGGGTGCGAGAGCTCACCAATATGTTCACTTGGCTTAATTTTGACTGTTGTACAAATAACTGTGGTAGCATGTATGATGCTGTCTGTGAGATTACAGAAGGTTTATTTATGAACAAATTATCCATTTGAGAGATTAACAGTAATTTTCTCATATGTGTGTAAAGTACCTTCTTATAGAACACTATAAACCTTTCAACTGTTCGGATATAATATATCGCCTAGGTGTATATGTTTATAAATGTGTGTATATATCTCTATATATTTGTATCTGTTTCTAATTTCATAAACAATAAAATTTAGGTTTGAACAGAAGCCATAGTCTTCGCTATATAATTGAAAAAACGTGTGTTTCCATATAGGCACACCTACAGAAAATAGTAACTCTCAAACAATTCATCTGTTTAGAAAATGCTTTCAGAACTTTACATGTTAAATTCATAATTCTATTACAGTTATTGGATTTTGTAATGAGAAGCATTTGTTCATTGACTTAAACTTTTAACAGAATTTAACAATTAGAATTTTTCCAGAATGATGCATACTGTGTGTATTGGAGAGATAGAGGAGGTGGAGAAATGAGATATTGTTTGGAAAACTGAAATAATCTTATAGGTGAACTCTGAGTCTTGGCATTGATCGTTTAGCTGGCTATTTTGATGCTGAACTGAATTTACTTTTGTTTGCATTATTTTCTTTAAAATAATGCCATAGCAATTTTGGGATTCCCTGGTGGTTCAGATGGTAAAGAATCTGCCTGCAAGGCAGGAGACCTGGGTTCAAAAGATGCCCTGGAGAAGGGCATGGCAACCCACTCCAATATTCTTGCCTGGAGAATCCCTATGGACAGAGGAGCCTGATGGGCTACAGTCGGAGTGCAAAGAGTCAGACACAACTCAGCAACTTTCACACATAGCTATTTTGACTGATTTCAAGTAGTTAATAAAGTGTTACCAAGTTGCAAATACATTTTTATAAATTACAAATAACCTGTTCAGGATCTTAATTTATTTTATCTAGAAGAGGGGAAGTTTTCATTCTTAACTTTTTGCTTTCTCATTTTGAGGTCATTAGAGATTTATTGACTAGTGGTTTATTTTACATGATATTGAACTTCCTATAGCTGATTCATGTTGTTGTACAGCAGAAATGAATACAACATTGTAAGACAGTTATTTCCCAACTGAAAAAATAAATAAATTAAAAAAAAGAATCACCTGGAGATTTGAATACTGATTGCAGGGCCTATTCCAGACCTGTTAAGTCTAAATGGGCAGAAAGGGGCAGGGAGGAAATTTGAAACTGACAAAGTTTATATCCTAGCTTTACTACTTATTATCTGAGTAACTTTAAACAGGTTATTTAACTTCTCTGTGCCTTCTTCTAAGAAGGGTTGGTAATACTATCTCATATAAGGTTGCTATAAACTTAACAACTTAACAAACATTACCTGTGATGATAATGATATAATTATCCAGGGCCAATCTGTTGACCTTAGTTTGGGAACCGCTGATATAATGAACTACTGCTTCCTCTGTTAAAGTTTCACATGTTATGATCCTACACTTCTTGTGCTGGCGATATGACATATTGGTGTCTGTGTGTGGTCAGTTGTGTCCGACTCTTTGTGACCCCATGGGCCCCAAGAATCCTGGAGTGGGTTGCTATTTCCTTCTCCACGGGATCTTTCTGATCCAGGTATCGAACCTGCATCTCTTGCGTCTCCTGCATCAGCAGACAGATTTTTAAGTCTTATTTGTTTTAAATTGTGTACTTCAAGAACGAGGAGCTAAGTAAACAGATTTTTCAATTAAATTTATTTCATCCAAAGAAAGGAACAGCATTGTGTTTCATACATTAATTTATGTTTTTTTTAAACCAAATCTTTTTTTTTTTAATGAAAGCTACTGTACTGCATCCCAAAATACGAAGCCAGTAAAAAGCTATTAAAATATCTTAAATGGAGAATGCGTTTGATTTAAGAGGGAAAAAATAAGACAACTGCAGATGTTGTTTCTTTTTCTTGTGTTAAAGAAATCTTCTAATAAGGGCTATTAACTTTGAAATCTCTATTGTCTTTCCAAAGGCTAAGAAAAACATTTTTTTGACTGGTACTATGCCAGTTTCCTTCACATGTTTCCATTTAATTCTTGAGACAACCTGCAAAATATCAGTAAACATTATTTCCTTTCTAATGAAAGTGTTTCTTTCTAAATAAGGAAATCGACAGAGTCAGAATTCTGTAGTTATGTATATTTGTTTATATATTATATGTAGGTATATATGTGTGTGTGTGTGTTATATATATACACTTATATACATGCGTGCTAAGTCGCTTGCAGTCATGTCCCATGGACTGCAGCCTGCCCTGCTTCTCTGTCCATGGGATTCTGTAGGCAAGAATACTGGAGTGGGTTGCCCTGTCCTTCTCCAGGGGATCTTCCTGACCTAGGGATCGATCCTGCGTCTCTTACATCTCCTGTTTTGGGAGGTGGGTTCTTTACCACTAGCGCCACCTGGGAAGCCCATACTTATATATATACACACATATATATATATGTATATATGTACATATATAAAAAGATTTGAAAATTTCAAGGTTTAAATATCATAATGGTGATTTCAAGGGAATAGAGAAAAGTAGTTTTGGGGAAATAGTTATGTTTTTCAACATTCTTTGTACCAGATGAATTTTTTTTGAATGGACAATAATAGAAGCCATAGTTTTATTATGGAATCTCATTTTTTCCCTCCTTGACTTTGTCACTGTTGCTATGTTTTGGTCTTGAATTTGACACGTAACAAGTGTATTTTAATATCTTGTTAGAGGAGTACCTTCAAGTATGGAGTTTAATCTGCTGTCTCAGAACATGGATCCAAAGAAGAGTATGTTTGACTTTTTTGGGAAAGAGAGTTTTGCATTTGGCAGCAGTGGATAGTTCAAGTGGCCCCACTTAAACTCTTCTGCGTGAGAATATATATTTTTTCCTATTCTCCTTTCTTCTTTCTTTAAGAAGGATTCAGATTTGAGGTCTTTTGAAAATCCACTTGAGGTTGGTCATGAAGGACTTGACTTTTTATTCAGCAGGAGGTGGCAATCTTAGCACATTTACTTCTAATTAAAGCCAGAACCCAGTGTTTCACTAGGGGATTTATTATTACTTTTAAGCAATGAGTATTTTGAACTTGGAAGTGGAGTTTTCTCTTATAAACCTTGGAGTGCATTTGGGCCTGAGGATTTAAAAAAGCTGTTGATTGCCACTGTGCATTAAAAAGGTTAAAAGTCATCATTTTAACAGTTAATTTTGTGGCATTCTTTCATTATAATGCTTATTTTATGGATTTTATAAAGGTGCATTAAAATGCAGCCGCTTCTGTTGGAATGATATTAAATCAAGTTCTTGGTTTCACTGGCAACTTTTTTGTCCTTTACACAATTGATTGGACTTTTAAAGTTATACACATAACTGAAGATGGAAATATTTGTGCATTGGCATATGTATACAAAGTAACTCAGACTGTGTGTGTATATACAGGATGTGAAATAGAAAAGTGGAGGTGGTTACCTGGGTAATTCAGATTCCTAACCAACTTTATTGGAAATACTTGGCTATTTTCTCATTTTATATAAACAGTTTCTTTTACTTTTTGCTGTACTTTGTGTGACTAGAAACTGTATGACGAACAATTGTTTATTCTTGAACTTTGGATATATAGTTCTTTTTTGTGAGTAATGAAACAGCTTAAAGGAATATTTTTCTATATTACTCTACTGCTATTTAATTGTTTATACATTAAAAAATTAAATGAAGAAAATACAATTATACAGTGGGTTATTATTAAATTTGATGACTAATTGTAACTATTGACCTTTGTATATTCTATTATATACACGTGTGTACTTTAAACACCTGGAGAAGGGCATGGCAACCCACTCCAGTATTCTTGCCTGGGGAATCTCATGGACAGAGGACTTGGCAGGCTGCAAACCATAGGGTCAACACAGAGTTGGACACAACCGAAGCAACTTAGCACATATGCACACATGTACTTTAAACAAAATGGGTAACATGGTTCATTCCTGACCATTTTGCCCTATAAATTGTGGCTACATGTCAGTGCATATGATGTCATATTCATTGACATGTCTTTACGTGTCAGTGAATGTAAATCTACTTCATCATTTTTAATGGCATAGAATTTGTGTTCTATGCATACATATAAGTTGACTGTTGAACAACATGAGTTTGAACTATGTGGGTCCACTTATACTTAGATTTTTTTTTTTCAGTGAATACATACTGTAGTATCACATGATTCTTCATTGGTTAAATCTATTCATGTAGAACCATGGGTCCTGAAGATTGATTGTAAAGTTATATTCAGAGTTTAGACTATGTGGAGGGTCAGTGCCCCAACTCCTGTTATGTCCAAGGGTCAACTTTACATCATAATTAATTTCTGTTATCATATACACTCATTAATGCTTTTAATACTTTTATTTTTATAAATTATTGAATGTATTTGTGATTCTTTATATGTTTGTTAAAATCATAAAACAAACACATCTTTATTTTTTAAAAAAGGATAAAAATGGAAAGCCCCTCTTTTAAAAATTTCCTTGCTGCCTATGAAATTTCATTCTTCTCTAGGTAAATAGCTTGATGAACAACCTTGCACTTGCATACATTATTCAATGCTTTTATAAACATCTGTTTTATGTCAATGAATTACTATATATTCATCTATAACTTGTTTCTTATATTTACATGGATATCTTTTCATGTCCAAACATATAGACTTACCTTGTTCTTGTATGGGCTTCCTTGAATTCTGTCTATGGGTATTTCATAATTTATTTAGCTGTGGAGATTGCTTCCAAAATATACTATCATGGACAATCTCTTTTGCATTGGCTCACTCTGCTTTGATATTACCGGCTCAGAGTAAAGCTCACAGGTGACTATTCCATTGGACTGACTATGGCATGTATTTTATTATTTATATTTTATTACACTTAGGAGTATTGTTGATCTTATAATGGAGAATAGGGGCAGTTGGCTAAAAATTCTAGAAAATTTGCAGAGTTTGCTCATTTTATAGTTGGTAAAAACAGAGCTTCTCTAGAAGTTGTATTAATTACTTTATGAGGACATGAATGCATGTTCCCTCTGTTCTCTCCTCACTTTTCTTTCCCTCTCTGTTGTTTTTAAGGGTAGAGAAATATTTCATGTGTAGAGGGCATTCTTTTCTTTCATGAAATAAGAATAGCCTATTTAGGAGTAGATGCTTTTTGTCTGCTTCTAGAAAGAAGAACATAAATCAGCAACTTTAAAATTTAGGTCATTATTTTACTGAAAGTTTTCTAACACATTTGCTTTCTTGCCAAAGTTCAATTTATATATTTGGTAATGTAATTTTTAAAAATCACTTTGCTTGAGGTTTTATCTTTAAACCCCATGGCAGAGCCACTCATTGGTGGGGCCTGAGCTTCAGGAATGGTGGGAAGTTTGATGGATACCTGTCCCTTCCGTTAAAAGAATTTTTTTGTTTTAAGTAACATGTTCATTTTGGAAACTTGGGATGAGGTTTTATGAGATGAGAAATAAAATAATCTCTAGTTGACACTAAGAACTAGCTAATCATTATGACTATTGTAGTGTGTTTTTGGTGTCTTTTTATTTTGCATTTTAATGCTGTAAAGTCAGATTCATATTATATTTACTCTTTTAAGGTCTTTTTTCTTACTTAATGATATCACAAACATTTATCAAATTAACTACTGCATATAATTCTAAATGATTATAGAGAATTCTGTGCTTTACCACTGTTAGTGGAATTATTGCTAATATTTTGCTTTGAAGAATACTATGGTCATTGTAAAACTTGTATGAAACCACAGAAGACTCCAAGTAGTCAAAGCAATCTTGAGAAAAAATGAAAAAAGCTAGAGGAATTATACTTCCTGATTTTAAATTATATTAAAAACCTATAGTAATCAAAACAATATGGTATTCCTAGATCAATGGAACAGAATAGAGAGCTGAGAAATTAATTCATGAATTGATTTATGACAAAAGAATCAAGTATGTGCAAGGGGGAAAGGATAATCTCTTCAGTAATAGTGCTGGAGAAAGTGGATTGACACATACAAAAGAATGAAGCTGAACCCCTTACACTATACACAGATCACCTCCAAATGGATGAAAGACTTAAACGTAAGACCTGAAACCATAAAACCCCTGGAAGAAAATGCAGAGAGTAAGCTTCTTGACATTGATCATAGCAATGATTTTTTTTTTTTTTGGATTTGACCTCAAAAGCAAAGGCAACAAAGGGAAAATAAACACATGGCTATAGCAGTGGATAAGTTTAAGGTTTACAGTGTCAGTATTCTCATTGACTTACATATATTGTGAAATGATTAGCACAGCAAGTTTAGTTAACACCCCATCATATGATACAAAAAAAGAAGGAAAAATTTTTTTTTCTTTGTGATGAGAACTCTGAGAATCTGCTCTCTGGACAAACTTTCTACTATTATGTCAATAAAACTGAAGAGAATGAAAAGAGAACATTTTTTAGCACCACAAAAAGTTAAAGAGAAATAGAAATACTAAAAGTTTTATAGTTACAGAAAAGTGGTGCTGTGCTTGGTCGTTCAGTCGTGTCCGACTCTTTGTGACCCCTATGGACTGTAGCCTGCCAGGCACCTCTGTCCATGGTATTCTCCAGGCAAGAATACTAGAGTGGGTTGCCATACCCTCCTCCAGTAGATCTTCCCAACCCAGGGATCAAACCTAGGTCTCCCGCATTGCAGGCGGATTCTTTACCATCTGAGCCACCAGGAAAGCCCATGAATACTTGAGTGGGTAGTCTGTCCCTTCTTCAGGGAATCTTCCTGACCCAGGAATTGAACCAGGGTCTCCTGCATTGCAAGCGAATTCTTTATCAGCTGAGGTACCTGATGATCAAAATTGAGTAGCAGGAAGTCGCTGCTGCTGCTAAGTTGCTTTAGTTGTGTCCGACTCTGTGCGGCCCCATAGATGGCAGCCCACCAGTCTCCCCCGTCCCTGGGATTCTCCAGGCAAGAACACTGGAGTGGGTTGCCATTTCTTTCTCCAGTGCATGAAAATGAAAAGTGAAAGTGAAGTCGCTCAGTTGTGTCTGACTCTTCGTGACCCCATGGACTGCAGCCTACCAGGCTCCTCCATTCATGGGATTTTCCAGTCAAGAGTACTGGAGTGGGGTGCCATCGCCTTCTCTGTATTTCTATTATATTTTTGGAAAAATTCTTTGGAAAGAAAAGTGAGTGAGGACAAAGGGGGACCTTTTCTTTGACTGTAGCATTATAATTATAACAAAAATGTATTCATGTGATTACTTCCAAATTTTAAAATATATAATCCCTGGTGGAAAAAGCCTCAATCCCCCCCAAAGTGGGATTACATAAAACTAAAAAGCTTCTGTTCAGCAAGGGAAACCATTAACCAAATGAAAAGGCAAACTATGAAATGGGAGGAAGTATTTGTGAATCATATATCTGATAAAGAATTAATATCCAAAATATGTAAAGACTCATGCAACTTAATAGAAAAAAGCAAACAATCTAATTTTAAGATGATTGCCATTTTTAAATGATTGCCATCCCCTGGAGTTGCCATTTCCCACTCCAGGGGATGGAGGGAAATCCTGCCATTTGTGACACCATGGATGGATGTTGAGGGCATTATGCTAAGTGAAATAAGCCAAAGACAAAATGCTGCATTCACTTATGTGGAAGCTAAAAAAAAAAAAGGTTAAGGTTATGGAAACAGTAGAAATTCTGACAATCACAGAGGTTCAAATACTGGCAATTATGATCACTGTGTTTTTAAAATTATCTTATTTTACTTTATTGAGGGGTGTGTGTGTGTGTGTGTGTGAATCACTCAGTCATGTCCGACTCTGCGATCCCATGGACTGTAGCCCACTAGGCTCCTCTGTCCATGGAATTCTCCAGGTAAGAATACTGGAGTGGATTGCCATTCCCTTCTCCAGGGAATCTTTCCGACCCAGGGATCAAACCCGGATCTCCTGTATTGCAAGCAGATTTTTTACCATCTGAGCTACCAGGGAACCCCTTAAAGGTATAATTGACATATAAAATTGTAAGATATTTAAAGTGTACATCATGGAGATTTTATATAGTACACATAGTTTAAGGATTCCCTTCATTTAAAACACATCCATCAACTCACTTTTTTTTGTTTGTTTGTTTTTTTGGTGAGAATATCTAAATTCTAGTCTCTTAACAAATTTTAATTATACAGTATTATGCTATACAGTGCTATCATCTGCATGTTTTACATTAGATCCTCAGGCCTTATTCATTTCATAGTTGAAAATTTGTACCCTTTTATCAACCTTTCTCTGTGTCCTCTAGCCCCAGTCCCTGGCAGCTACTTTTCTACTAAAACCCTAAGACTATGGGTTTAATATTGATGGTTGACCAGGGCTCCCTGAGTTCTACAGGCCTCTGTTATGGGGGTGATGTTATGGCACCCTGGTGCTGAGAGATTACTTGGGCCCAGCAAAGGGACCACATTTCCCAAGCTCTGAAGACAAGGACTAACACCCCAAAATGTGGACTCATTTTGTTTTTACTCTACCTTCATTGGCCCAGCAGCTGACAAGAACAAAGGCGGTTATCTCCCGATACCTGGCAGACAAATGCAGTATTGCCTCATGAATTGTTTCTCTGAGGCAATTTGTATTTGGGAAGAAGCTTCTAGAATAAGTTGAGGGGCAGCTGCCTTTCCATGAGATTGGAGAGATTTCATGAAAGAATTTGGATGTCATGAAGGAGGCAGTGGTTCACAGGAAGCAGTTGCTGGGATTAGTAGGAAGCTGGAGAAACAGGAGAAGAAACGCTTGAAGAAGGAAAAGAAACACCTGGCTGCAATTTCCCTGATATCTTCAGAAAACAGCAGTAGTTTTTCAGAGGGATGTGAGGAAACAAGTGGAAGACCCATGAAGAAGAAGAGGCAAAAGCCCCAGGAAACTTCTCAGGAGAATGAAATAGAAGACCCAGCTGTCTCCTTCTCCAAACCGTAGAAAAAGAAATCTTTTTCCCAAGGAGGAACTGGTGATCTTGAAGAGATCTTGAAGAAGTGATCTTGAAGAGAGAGCTGGCAGTGGAAGTCTTCTCATGATTAGAAAACCTTTGCTCAAAGATGAGCGAACTGGTTAGTGACCCTTAAGAGTAAGGGAACAAGAGTGTCCCCAAGAAAGAGAGGAAATTCTCTTCCAAGTAGAAGCCACTCAGCAGTGGACCTGAAGAGACAGCTGCCAGCAAGAGCAGTGGCTCTAAGAAAAAGAAAGTTCCAAAAGCCAGCCCAGGAAAATCAGAACGGACATTTCCCCAGTGGGACATGAACTGCAGAGGTATTTCCTAATCCATCCCCTATAGCCCAATAAAAATAAAAACAAATGAAAAAAAACCTAAGGCTAGACACTTGAGACCAAAAGCTTTTGATACACATTGTAAATTGTTTTATGTTGAGAGATGGCCCAAATGTACCATTTTCTCCGCTATGTGTCATATCTGTGCCAAGGTCAGATATTGTCATTTTTTAAAAGTTCAAAATCTCCATGTAATGGGCAAAAGTGATGTGTGATATTTTCTTAATTTAAAAATAGTAGCAAAAAAATATTCATTGGGCAGTTGCTACGTGCTCCCACCTTAGACTATGGTAAGGATTTAACCTTAACTTTCTCATTTAATTCTCAAAGCAACCCTGTAAATTAGGTCATTATTTTCATTTCAGGCACAAGAAAATTTAGGCTTGATAAGATTAAGCAGTTTGCCCAAGGTTGTGTCTTGTGAATGATGGATTTTTAACTTTGTTCATTTACTTAATGGTACAAATACTTTAGTTTTTTTCTGATGTTAAATGTTTTGATCTTTTTTGTAATGGCTTCTGATCTTTGTATCTTTCTAATGAAGATCTTTCTTACACTGTGATTCTAAAATATTCTCACATGTTTTCTTAACTTTCTGGAATTTGTTTTTAGATATTATATGTAGTAGGGCTCTAATTACATGTAGCAGGGCTCTAATTTGGAGAAGGCGATGGCACCCCACTTCAGTACTCTTACCTGGAAAATCCCATGGGCAGAGGAGCCTGGTAGGCTGCAGTCCATGAGGTCGCTAGGAGTTGGACACGACTGAGCGACTTCACTTTCACGCATTGGAGAAAGAAATGGCAACCCACTCCAGTGTTCTTGCCTGGAGAATCCCAGGGACAGGGGAGCCTGATGAGCTGCCGTCTTTGGGGTCGCACAGAGTCGGACACGACTGAAGCGACTTAGCAGCAGCAGCAGCAGGGCTCTAATTTAATTTTTTCCCCAAATGTATATCCTGTTGTCCAAGTGCCATTTATGAATATCCTTTGAAATGCTGACTTTCTTATAAAAATGCACATTACCCATTTAGTCATTTATTTGCTCTTAGACTCTATTCCTTTCCCTTGATTTATGTCCATAAATAGCATGTCTATAAAGAATGCCAATGATTTATTTGTCCATAAATAGTGTATCTATAAAATACAAATATTGTCTTAAAAATTAATGTATAGTATGTTTTGATATGTGGGATGAGTAATCATTCTTTATTGGTCTTGTTTTTAAATATTTATGTTATTCTTGTTTTTTTTCACTTTCCTTTCAGGCTTGAAAAAGAGTTTGAGTTGCATGAAAAAAATCATGCTGGAATTTTGTCTGGCATTGCATCACATCTATGGATTATTTTAATACATAACTGACATGTTTATATATTGATTCTTTCCATCCAGGAATATAATTTGTCTTATTATTCATTTAGCTGTCCTTTTATGCTTTTTAGTAAAAATTTTAGTTTTATCTATGTTGATTGTTTACTTGTTGGTTATATCTTCCCTGCCTCTTTTCTTCCCTCCCTCCATCCTTCTTTCACTTCCTTTCCTTTCACTTATGTGCCAAGCACTGCAGCAGCAATATGGTGATAAATATAGAGGTCTGTGTGGGCTTCACTGCTGGCTCAGTGGTAAAGGGAGAAGGCAATGGCAACCCACTGGAAGATCCCATGGACGGAGGAGCCTGGTAGGCTGCAGTCCGTGGGGTCACGAAGAGTCGGACACGACTGAATGACTTCACTTTCACTTTTCCCTTTCATGCATTGGAGAAGGAAGTGGCAACCCACTCCAGTGTTCTTGCCTGGAGAATCCCAGGGACAGAGGAGCCTGGTGGGCTGCCGTCTATGGGGTCGCACAGAGTTGGACACGACTGAAGCGACTTAGCAGCAGCAGCAGTGCTAAAGAATTTTCCTGCCAATGCAGGAGGTGTGGGTTTGATTCCTGGTCTGAGAAGGTCCCCTGGAGAAGGAAATGGCAACCCACCCCAGTATTCTTGCCTGGAAAACCCCATGGACAGAGGAGCCTAGTGGGCTACAGTCCATGGGGGGTCACAAAGAGCTGAACACAACTTAGCAACTGAACAACAACAACAATAGAGGTCTGTGACCTTGTTAAGTTTGGAGAGGGAGACATACATTAAGTTGATAATCATAGAAGTAGGTATAGAAGCACAAGTGCTTTGAAGGAAAAGATGCCATGATGATGAGGGTATATTTCAGGCGTATATTGTTTAGTTCGGCCTTACTTAATTTGGCCTTCCTAAGGAAGTTAAGATCTGAAAGTTGACTTAGTGTGTTAGGAATTTAATTGCCTTGGTTATTGTGAATGGAATCTTTGTAATAACATTATTATTATTATTTTTGGAGGAGATGGGAGGAAGTCTGGGAATTCAATGTTTTGTTGACAGTTATTTTTCCTGCTCCACAAAAGATAATATTCTGCTCTGTTCTGGGAAACATTGATGTTAAAAAGTCATCTCTTAGTCTAGCTGTTATTCTTTTGCTAGTTTATCAGTCTTTTCTCTATTGCTTTTAAAACATTTCTTTTCTCTTTGGTGTTCTGCAGTTTCTCTGTCAGGCATCTAAGGGAAGATTTATTTTCACTTATCCTATTTTCAATTTATTTGGCTTAAACCTAGATCTTAGGATTGATGCTTTTCAACAATTCTGGAAAATCTTCAGCTGTTATTTCTTTGAATATTGCCTCTTTCAAATTCTCTTCATTGTCTCATAATGAAAATCCAGTTAGATACATTAGACCATCTTAGGTTATTGTTCATGTCTCTCTCTCTCTCTTTTTGTTTTTTTGATAATTTTATTATTTTTCGCTGTGCTGGGTGCAGTAATTTTATTCTTTATTGATAATTTCAGTGGATGAAGTCTTTGCAGTTCCGATGCTGCTTTCTAGTATTTTTGCTGTCTCTTGCTCATATTGCCTCCTGTTCCTTGTGCGTTGGGATTTTTGCCTGTGAAGTCATATTCTTGGAACTCTATCCATGGGAATGATTGGTGTGTTCCTTCAAAGATTTGAGTTTTCTTTTGTCAGCGGCTTGGTGGTACTTCTCACCCAGGATCACTTTATACTGACCACAGATTGAGGCTTCTTGGGCAAATCAATAGAGTGAATTTGGTCTGAAAACCCACATTAAGATCAGCTTGGGGTTTGTGAATTCTTAGGAGAGAATGTTCTCCTTCATCTTGTTCCAAGTTTTGAGACATGCATTTTGCTTTCTCTTGGGCATGTATGTATGTGTGTGTGTGTGGGGGGGCGGGGGTCGGTGGGTGGGGTGATGCTATGTCTAAGTTGTCCTTACTGTAAGAGTAAAGCCCTTTGTGGTCTTAGCTTTATACTAGGGGGAGAAAGATAATACACAGGCTCAACTGGATTTCCTACATAGAGTGGGCCCCGCTGTTTTTCTTCTTTACCATCTGACATTTTGAGACTATGAAAACTGATGCTGAGGGTATATGGTTTAGCAGAATGCCCCAGGGGCTCTGTTTACCTTTGTAGTTCTCACTTTCACTTAGTGTTTGGCTCCTGAATTTTATTTACCATTTTTAAGGGGAGGCAGCATATTGATATACTCAAAAATACTGCTTTTAATAAACATTTTACTCTGTAATTTTATTGGGAGAATGAGGGTTTTATCTACTGTTCTCATCTACTTATTTTATAATTTCTTTAGTTTTATTTGCCTCTTCAAGCAATCCTTTTAGAAATAAGACAAGAGTAAATGAATTACAGTGAGGAATTCACCAAGAGGCTATATTAAGTTTTGTCTGCCAAAGTGAAATCTTTAACAAGTGAAATCTGTATTTAAATCTGATGTTATTTATCAGCATGTGCGTGTGTGTGTGCTCAGTTGTGTCTGACTCTTTGTGACCTCGTGGACTGTAGCCTGCCAGGCTCCTCTGTCCATGGAATTTTCCAGGCAAGAATACTCTAGCGGGTTGCCATTTCTTACTCCAGGGGATCTTCCTGACTCAGGGATTGAACCTGAGTCTCCTGCATTGGCAGGCAGATTCTTTACCTCTGTGCCACCTGGGAAGCCCCATTTATAAGCACCCTGAATGTATTTGTGATGTACAGCTGTGTTAAATTTGAAATCAGAAAAGAATTTGGAGATTGTCATTAGAGTATCTATTTTATGCGTAGTTTTCAGTCAGAGAAGCAGACTAAGAATTAGGCTTAAATCTGGCTTGGCTGCTTACTGGTTGTGTGTCCTTAACAAACCATTGAACCTTCCTGAGCCTTAGGTCTCTCTGCAGTCGAATAAGAATGATAGTTCTTGATCTTCCCAAGTTACAGAATAGTTGCTAGAGATGGGTATGTTAATAGTATATGGGCCAGTGCTTGTAACCTGCTATTGTTAATTTTGAATTCTTTGATTTACTTAATCTCATGAAATTTCTATGAGAGAAGGTTGTCACTGCATTCAGAAATTGTTACTTTTGTTCAATGCAATCTCTTGAAACCCACCTCAGTTCTTTAGCTTCTTTAATTTCCTCTTTGTATGACATTCAAGCTCAGATAACCCTTAGAGCATAGAGTAGACAGCAAGAAAATTGAAAGCCAGTGTAGAAAGATCTTTTGAAATACATATGGAGTGTTGCCTAGTTATACATGTCTTTCACATTTGTGTCAGATGGAGATATATTTCAGTGTTTTAGGCTATAAAGTAAAACTAGTCTTTGATAGACTAGTTTTATCTATCATGTGATATCCAGTTAGTGGCAAAATTTTTGAAAAGTTGATTGCTGTTTGATAGGATTAGATTCTTTGTCTATTTGTCAGCAGAGGGAGCCTTTGCCTCACTTTTTGATTCCAGAAACCCGATAGTGGTAAGTTTGTAAAGAACCAACATATTATGAAAAATGCTTGTTTCCTTATCTAACCTAGGTCTCAATAGGTTTTAAACCAGTTTTTCCTTTCTTCTTATAAAGCAAAAACTTTTTTGTGCTTGTTTTCCGAGTTTTTTTTTTTTAATTACTAGTGGTATATAAGTGCTAATATGGGGAGTTCTTTAAAAGTGGTTCCTGCTGGGATAAGGTAATGGCTCTCAAATGCTATGCCCCATTAAAGTTTTAAATGGTCTTAGGGTAATGAAGAAAAATTAAATAATATAGTAAATTTTTCATAAATCTAAAATTTGTTCAATTAAAGGGCTGTGCTTAGTACTGACATTTTCTACTTTGTACTTATTTATTTTACATTGTCTATATAGATAATGCTGGTGATGATAGTCTTTATTTAAAAAAAAAAAAATCTCCTTATCGGGCAGTTTACAACCTATGATCTTCCCCAGTAGTTTCTGTTATACATTAGTGAGGTTCAAGAGCCTGGGATCACTGCTTTAGCAAGGACTTTAACAAATAAAGATTGGAACTTCTGACCTGAACCATTTCCAACATCCTGGTTACTTTTGGTTCTAACTTTTCCCTGAGATGTTTACTTCCCTTTTACACTTAAGGAGAGAGACTTAATGACTAAACTACTGTATCTGATATTCAAGATATAAGTGTAGGTACTAGGGATAGTTGATTTATTTTTTTTTAAGTGTGCTAAATTTGGAATTAAGACTGGCATACATTCCTACCATGTTCCAGGTCCTAAACTGGGTAGTTTGCATAAGTTCCCTTCTTTAGTCTTTACAGCAACCCAGTGGGGTATAGAGATTGTGATAAGGTTTATTTTGCATGTGAAGAAACAGAAATTAAAGTAGCCAAAGTTACATATCTAGAATGTGTCAGAGCAGGGTTTAGAACATGACCATGTGGTCTTTTTGATTCAAAATCATTGCTCTTTCCACTATGTATTTTCCTCTACTTTGTACTCTATTTGTTACTTTTCCCATGTTTACTCAATTTGTTCTTTTATGATATACCATCTTGATCTAAGAACAAGAAATACTTGAGAGTATCCTATTTAATGGGGCTTCCCAGGTGGCTCAGATGGTAAAGAATCTACCTGCAACTCAGGAGACCTGGGTTCGATCTCTGGGTCAGGAAGATCCCCTGGAGGAGGGCATGGCAACCCACTCCAGTATTCTTGCCTGGAGAATCCCCATGGACAGAGGAGCCTGGCAGGTTACAGTCCATGGGTTGCAAAATGTTGGACATGACTGAGTGACTAAGCAGCAGCAGCAGCCCAGGTGGCTCAGTGGTAAAGAATATGCTTGTAATGCAGGAGATGTGAGTTTGATCCTTGGGTTGGAAAGATTCCTTGAAAAAGGAAATGGCAACCTGCTCTAATATTTTTGCCTGGGAAATCCTATGGACAGAGGAGAATGGTGGGTTATAGTCCACAAGGTCACAAAGAGTCAGACATAACTGAATGACTGAGCAAGCATGCATCCTGTTAGGACCCTTTTTTGGGGTACTTTTCCTATGGTGATAATTGTTTGTTTCATATTACCCAGAGAAAGACTTTATTCAGTGCTCTAATAATTACTAAAGCTTTTAGGCTTAATCTGTGTATGGTTTTGAAGTTAGAGTTTTATAAAATACTGATAGATTTAAAGATCATTCTTTTTCTTTTGTATTCTCTTTGGGCTGCCACAGTTTATTCTTTATGGTTAAGTGATTTCCCTTCCCATGCATATATTTTCCTTTTGCTGTCCTCCCCAACCCGACCTGTATCTCCTATGTCTTTCCATTAGGCTTTTATCTTTCTTAAAAGCAGTGTTATCCTTAATCTTTTCCCCCTCTGCTTAGTATTTCCTAGTGTCTTTAATGTGCATATAGTAAGTACTTTGTCTTTTGACATAATATTAAGCCTTGAAATAATTCAGAATTTAGTTTCTTAAGTGTCATGTGTTAAAACTAATAATTTCAGGGCCTTTTTCATACTACATTTACTTTGCTGCTATTCATTCATTCAACAAATGTTTATTGAGTTCTGCTATGTCCTGGTGCGGAGAAGGCAATGGCAACCCACTCCAGTACTCTTGCCTGGAAAATCCCATGGACGGAGGATGGGATTGCAGTCCATGGAGTCGCTAGGAGTCGGACATGACTGAGCGACTTCACTTTATTTTTTCACTTTCATGCATTGGAGAAGGAAATGGCAACCCACTCCAGTATTCTTGCCTGGAGAATCTCAGGGCCGGGGGAGCCTGGTGGGCTGCCGTCTGTGGGGTTGCACAGAGTTGGACACGACTGAAGCGACTTAGCAGCATGTCCTGGGGACTATTTGGGGTAGAAAGGGTGGGGAATAAAGCATAATGCCAGATTTCATGGGGCTTTCATGTGACTATGATAATATTGTCAAATATCTTGGGCTACTTGATGATCATTAGCATCCTGTATCTAGTTCTGCAGTTTGACATGGTTTTCTACTTTCACGAGGATTCACTAGACGTGAACAGGTGTTTTTGGAGTACCAACTTATAAGGGCCTATACCCAATACTGTGAGCTAGACAATGAAAACAAAATTGACTTACCTTCAAGGCTTTTATTATTCACTTATGGAAGTTGAAGAGGGGAGAGAGATATGCCAAATTTAGCTATATCACCAGGAAAAATTTTGTCAGTACTAACAGGCAGTGATGCAGAATGTACTCAGAAAGAAAAGAGGGAGAATGGATTATTTATGCCTGAAGGGCATTGGAGAAAGCTTCAAAGTGGTGGAGTTGGATCCTGGGGATGGAGGACATCTAGAAGGATTTTGTGAGGTGAAGATGGGGGAATGGTGCCTGAGGTGCATTGGACTTACAGTAACAAACACATAAGGACCTTTGGACAAGCTTATGTTACCTGAGAACCCCATGTTACCTGAAGTCTTTGGTGGTCGGGATTGGATTAGAGGGAGTAGTTAGAGTTCATTGAGCAGATACATTGAAGAGTTCTTTGGATATCCTACTTATTAATTTCTACTTATTTCTGAAGATGCTGGTGTACTTTTGAATTTTTTGAGTTGGTTGACAACATGATTGCATCTGTATATTAAGATGATTACTTTGGTGTATTTGTTTTTATGCCTTTAATTCAGGAAATGGTATTTTAACTGCTTCTTTTAGGAGAGTCCAAGGATATTTAATAGACCAAACACATCGAACCTTGTGATAAGAATTGACAGTTCAGGAAATTTAAAGTCCTTGTTGTCAGTATCCCCAATTCATTTTGATTTGCCTTTTAAATTGTATGAGTTTAGATGAAGTTGAACCTCAGCTAAGAATCTCCTGGCATTATTTTTTTCACAACCTAATTTAATTGGCTATAATGAATTCAGGGATGTAGACTTTTAATACACTGATGATTTTAGGATTGAGAGTTAATAATATACAAAAAGCAAATATTTAGCTTTTGGAGTTATTTCTTTATGGGACTGATAATATTTGCAAATAAAGAAGTGTTTATACAAAATACTTAAATTGTTTTCTTTTTAGAATATTTTTGGGGCAAGAGTTTTCTGGATTTCTTATCATGGCTAGTTATTACCTTGAGAAATTTATCTCACTTTCAAACCAGTTATTAAAAAAAATAGATCCCCAACCCTCACTGTTTAAGAATTTTCCTTTTGGATGAGAGAGAAGAAAGGAATGCTAATAAATAATGGGCTCTGCTGTATGATATCATCTATCTTGTCTTTCTTATGTCATCCTGCAAAAAACATCAATAAAAGAGAGGCAGGGTGGGGTTTGGGGAAGAATCTGGGTATGTGTGTGTGTTGGGGGAGGGAACAGAGGCAGGGGCAGCTCATTGACAGAGAGGGCTTTCAGACACACTCATAATGTACTTTAGAGATTTCAGTAGTGACCATATTAGAGAAATTGCCGTTTTGAGGAAAGTAAGCTTAAAATAGAAAACCATGTTGGATAGACAGAAATGCACACAGACCTAGGTTTTGAGAGATTTTCCATAGTTCTTGAAGTCTTAAAAAACCCTTTGTTTTGGCAGAAAGGGTGAAGTTCTGATTTGGTGTATGCTTCTTCCCACATTAAATTTTATCCTTTTTGGTCTGAAGGATTTTTTTCCTTATAATTTTAAATTATTCACATAATTTGGCCTGAAAGAGACTAGTAATCCAGTAACATTAATTACTTACCATTTACTGAAAGCTTACCAGGTACCAGCCAGTATGTTTTTTTTGTATTTTGTCCTGACTATGGCATCATACAATCTTCTCCTATACACCTGCTTTGCAGACGAGGAAACCTGCTAGAGCTTTCAGGGCTGAAATCAGTTTGCAGCAAATCTGGGCTTCAGCTGTGGCTTTGCCATCAGTTCTGATGAGAATGCCTGCCATCTTCATCAGCAGTGTCTCCCACCACTCAACACCCTCCCTCCGTGTTTACTGATCTTACTCCTCTTTAAACATGGCTCTCTTTTAATCCTGTAATCCAAGACTTTGAATGGTGTGCTTTCTGCTTTTGCTTTCCTGAATGTCTGGCAAACTCTTTCTTAGCCTGCAAAACCCAGGTGTTATTTCTGTTCTAAAGCTTTTCTTAATTTTTCCAGATACTGTTAATCATACTTCCGTACATCATCTTTTAAATTATTTTAGTATACCTCTGTTCTCACATTGTTATAACTCCCATGTTCTGAGAGTAGCAACTGTCTCTCCTAGCACATGCTAGGTTCAGTGAATGTTTGTGGAATTTGTTGAATGAATGTGAATTCTGGAGAGTATTATCAAACCTTTCATGATCATTGCATCTGACAATGTAAATCACCCAATATTTTGTGGATGCAAGTGATAATATAATGTTTAGGACCTCCTTTTAAACTCTGACATTGCATTCATATTGAATCTGTCACATGTAATGCTAATTTAATGAATGGTTGTAATTTCTTTATAATATGTTATTAACCTTGTTCACAGTTGGGGGGGTGGAAATTGTGATAAATAACTTGGTGGAACACACACTAGTGGTCTTTGTAAGCGTATTAAAGTTCCTATTAAAAAGAGACACATTAAAATGTCAAAAGGCAAGTTCGTAGAAAGAGTTAGTATGTAGTCCCAATTTTTATTTTTTTGAGTCTTAAAGTAATTACTCTCATGAAGTTATTTATTGGGGTAACACTTGAATAATAGTTGAGAATTTGTATAATTTTTCCCTGGTACATACTTAAAAATGTTAGCCATTTAGCTCAACACATGTATCCTATTTGATTTCCCCTGTTTTCTTAGGGCTTTAAGAAATGATATTTAATGGAAAGTTTACAATCTTGCAGGCTGTAGCAATCCACCTACCATTTGTTTTTAAGTCAGTATCTGTTGAAATCCTACTTTGAACATTTTTCCATCCTTGCTCACAGCAAACATGCTGTATCATTTTTGAGTTAAGTTTGCATAAAGATTAATAAGTTAGCGTTTCGGTTTTTCTGTAACAACAAAACCTTTTTCCATGCATGCATAAGGCAAGCAAGCGGAAGTTCCACAGACTCTTGGACTCTTCTGTTCGTATGCATCAGTCTCTTGATGTTTCCTGTCTGCCTTTTGGACTACCTATACAGCTGTTTTTCATGTGTTTTTCAGACTTGGAGAAGGACCAAGTCTTTTTGACAGCTGCATGCTGAACTGCAATATACGCTTGGCCACAGGTCACGTTTGCATTTCTTCACTTGTATTTTTCCTCAGTGTGTAAAAGAAATATGAGCATAGAGAGATTCAGAAAGCATGTAGCATGCTGAGTAATGGTAGTCTCCCTTCATGTATGCCTCTGCCCTTACTCTGCTACATAGATTCCACAGGAAGAAAAAGACAGCAGAAAAAGGGAGGAAATGGTATTCAGAACTACCCTCTATGGGCCCCTTGTTGCTATAATAATGAATGATGGAAAATGCTCTGGGTCATGCATGGTGGAAGGAACCGAGATAGGTGCACGCACACATAGACACACACACACACACACACACACACACGCACACACACATGCACACACACAGGGCTACAGACCATTTTAGTGAATGGGCTATAATTTAGTAAAATTATAACAGTTAAACTAGCAGGCAATCAACATATAATTGATTACCAGTTTATGCATCATGTTAAAGCTTTGACTGGATGATATTTTATCACCAGGAAATGGGATACACTTTTTAATAAATATTCATTTCATGAAGTTGCCATAATGGAACTTTCTTGCTTTCACTCACCCATCCCCACAGTCACAGAATTTTTTCTTTGTCTTTGGAAATGAAAAATAACTGATTTCCAAAATTCTTTCACAATGATTTTGCTTGGTCTTTTTGTCAGTTTGTCCCTAGATCTTGCAATTAGCATTTCAAATCACAATGCTTATTTTTCTCTCATCATGGTTAAGATTAATGAGATAAACATCAGATTTTAAATTCTGATGAAATCTCCAAACCTTCCTAGTTATTTCAACTTTAAAAGATATTTCCCCCGTATTGTTTAATGATGCTTTTTGAGGAAGCATCACTTAGATATTGTCATCTTTTCAATCTGTTGCTTTTACATTTCGTGCCCTATTGGTAAAACTTGATCCATTTCATTATATCAAATCTAGCTGCCTCTGTATCTTTTCCTAATATGTTCTCTTTTCTCTTACAGAAATTTCCTCTGCTTTTCCCTTTGATTCCTTTTCATTCTGCCTGTCCTTTTCAGTCTAGGCATTCTCAGTCCAGAGGTATGCTACATCCAGCCTCTATCACAAAACCTTTCACAGGAAACTCACCATAATGAAGTGCTTTGGTTTTCTATAGTACTTACTCTGTTTCACATCATTTAGACTGTATTTGTTAGCATACATTTGGAGAAGGAAATGGCAACCTACTCCAGTGTTCTTGCCTGGAGAATCCCAGGGACGGGGGAGCCTGGTGGGCTGCCGTCTATGGGGTCGCACAGAGTCGGACACGACTGAAGCGACTTAGCAGCAGCATACATTATTTTAAAAAATGGATCTAGTGTGCTATAATGGAGTCAGATTCTGGTTTGAATATTGTCATTTTTTAATTCTTTAGCATTAGACGAATTATTTAAGCTCTGTGGTTTTCAGTCTTCTCACGTGTAAAATGAGACTGTTGTTAGTAAAGCATGTAGCTGTGTGCTGGGTAAATGTTTAGCACAAAGGTGGGAACATAACAGGTGCTCAATAAATGGCAGGAGTAATTTGCTGTTCCATGTTTCTTACAGCTCCTAATATAGCACTGAGCATGTGGTAAAGGCCATATGGTTCATGGCTAGGTCATTTAAATAGCTCCTGAAATCCCATCACTTTTATGAAGGCTTCCTGTTGGCTGCTGTATTAGAACTACAGAACTTTCATGGCTTCTATAGGCCGTTCTTTCTTTTCCCATTATCTGTAAGGGGAGCCTTTGGTATGTTTTCTGAACTGACTTCCAAAACAGTGATTTGAAGGAATTATTTATTTATTTTTGAGTAATGTTTTGGATTGATCCCTACATTTTTCTGAACGCCAGTGGCCAGGATTGTAATAAATAAAGCATTTTTCATGTACTTAAAATGCAGTATGTGAAGCACATAGAATAGAGTCTCAGCCAATCTGAGCTGCAGATGAATAAATTATTCTGTCTAGCTTACTTCAGCTCAACAGATGTTTATTAATGTATGTCCTATGTGGCAGGCATTTTCTAATTGTTGGGTTTACAAAGATGAGTAAGGTTTACCTTCCTGCCTTTGAGTTTAACCTAGAGTTAATGAGAGACACAAAAATAGATCATTTCGGTCAGTCACTAGTTGTGAGATGAAGGTAAGGGTGGGGCTCTCCGGGATCACAGTTGGAGGGTAATTGAAGGGAAAGAGAAGGTTTCTGGGAAGACATGAGCTTCAGCCTGTGATGTCTCTCAGAGGACAAATGGTTTGATCCACTTGGCTCAGGGACAGAGACCCAACTCAGCTTCAATATTCATGAGAATTTATTACCTGTAAAGTTCATGAAAAGGTTTGGTTCCAAGTGAGACTTGATGCGCTAGCTCAAACAGTTAAGAGCTGATCTCTTAACCGCACCCTTGTAAAAGTCAAATGGCTTCTGTGATTCCAGACCTTATCCGCCTCACATGTGACTCCCTGGGGGGAAGAGTAGGGTTTTCTTTAGTTTCATCTCAGTTTAGGGATTTAGTTTCTTGCATTGGCTGTAAATTATAACCATCCTTTAACCAATCACTGTAACTAGTGGGATCCTAATTAGTTCACATAAGTCAGAGCCTACCTATCCTCAAGTTTAGAATGAAGTCAGTCTCATTCAAGCTTTGTGGCTAAAGATGGGAGGAGAGGGGAATGGATGACCAGGATGCGTCCAGTATATATTCACTATCCCAGCGGAAGACAATTGTGAGAGTTTTTTTTTTTTTTGGAAAGGTAATAATATAAGCAAAAGCAAGGAAGTGTGCACCAACATGATGTGCGTGGGAGACAGCAAGTATTTAAATATTAATACAGCATGCAGTGTGAAACTTAGAGAAAAATTATAAAAATAATAATGTGATGCAGTATTTAACCCCTCCTGGATCTTCTGATTTTCATACATTGCTTAATTTAATTCTCATAACACCTAACTAGGTAGGTTCATCATCTTGTAGATAAATACTGGGTACTAGGTAGGTGCATCAACTTGTAGATAAGGAATTTGAGCCCAAAGTAACAGCTAATAATTGGCTGAGCTGGACTAAACTCAGATTATCTGACTATAGAGGCAGCCCACGGGGACATGACAGTATAGTACTTTCCTCTGTATTGCTAGAGTTTCTGCAAAAAAGACTTCATATATCATGCTAAAGAGCCAAGTTTTGTCTGGGGCTCAAGTTTTCTTCAAGCTCTAGGTCTGTTGTAACCTGTGAAAACAGTGGTTCTCAAACTTGATCATGCATCAAATAACCTCTTGTTGTCGTTGCTTAGTCACTAAGTTGTGTCCGACACTTTTTGGACCCCATGGACTGTAGCCTGCCAGGCTCTTCTGTCATTGGGATTGTCCAGGCAAGAATACTGGAATGGGTTGCCGTTTCCTTCTCCTGGGCATCTTCCTGACCCAGGGATTGAACCCATGTCTCCTGCATTGACAGGTGGATTCTTTACTACTAAGCTACTAGGGAATACTGAAACAACCTCTAGGGGCTTATTAAAACCTAGACTTCTTGGGCCCTTAGACCAGAGTTTCTGATTCCATAGATTTAGAGTGGGACTCTAGGATTTGCATTTCTAAGAATTTCCATAGACAATACTGATGCTGGTGGTCTGGGGGCCACAATTTGAGGAGCACTTCTTTGAGGTCTTTGGGAGGCTTTGGTTCAGTGACATTCAACATATTGAAATGAACTTAAATTTTACTGGTACTTTTACCTGGAAGTATACATATCTTGACCTCACATTCTTTAATAATACAGAGACTATATTTGGTTACAGTAGTATCCTCCCCCATAGATCAATGAAACAATGTTTTTCATTGATTGGATTTCTTCTGTCTCTGATTCTTGACTTCCTAAGATTAAATGTATTGCCCTCCTCCTAGGTCCTGCTCAACTTGCCAGTGCTCACTATTCTCCTTGATGGTTAAAAAAAGTACATTTGTATACAAAAGCAATATATTTGAACAGTTTACTTTGTTTACATTTTTATTGTGAAAAATTTAAATATCAGAATAACATGAGTCTCCATATTAACACCATTTAGAGTCAACAGTTGTAAATGTTTAACATATACATGTATACACAATTTTTTTGTGAATGATTTGAAGTCAAATTACAGATCTTGTGCCACTTCACTCATAACTGTTGAAACACATATTTAATGAGAACATTCTCTTATGTAATCACACCATGATCACACTTAAGAAAATTAACAGTAATTCCTACTGTTACCTAACATGCATTCACATTCCAATTTCCCCACTTGTCCCAATGTCTTCTATATCTGGTTGTGTTTTGGTACCAGGGTCTAATCAAGTGAAATTAAATTTTAAGAGTCAGCAAAGCTGGGTGGGTCTTTATGCTCAGATAAGTTCTATGTTATTTAAGATACAAATTTGGTTGCTTTAATAAAGACCCAGCTTAATTAAGGAAGATGTTTATTTCTGTCAAATTTGATCACTTGGAGATAAAGTGGTCCAGGACTGATAGGCAGCTCTTTGCTTTCAATATGTGGCTTCTATCTCTGAGGCCGGGATAGCTGTTCCAGCCCTATCATCATGCTGGGAAGAGAGGAAAAGAGTGTATACTCATTCCTTTTAAGGATATGTCTGGATGGTGCACATATCACCTTGCTCCTGTCTCACTGGCAAGAAAGTAATCATATGATATATCTGTTATACAGGCCTGGAGATATAGGCTTTAATTCTGTCTGGATGGCTGTGTGTCTAGAGGTAATTCAAGTACACAGAGCACCCATACAGTCTCATACCTTATGGTTTGAAAGCTTTAATATAATTAGTAGATAAAGAATAGATAAAAAAACTTAAAACAGTGACTAAAAAACCTACTATGCATTATAAAAGAATTTGAGCATTGAGGGAATACTCTTCAAAACAGCATTAACAGGAACAATCTCTTTTTCTTTAGAGATGCCAGAGTGAATCAGATGTGTGTTTAGTGAACATATGCTAAGACAATATTCAACCTGAAACATTTCTCAGATTATTTAAAATGGTTAAATTTATTGAATCAATCAAGAGAGGGTGGAGTATGTTGCAGTAATAAGCACCCAAAATCACAGTGTGTTTTCTTTTAAAAACACTCCTTTGGCAACACGTTTTTCTTTTTAAAAATTGCCGTTGTTTCCATAATCAGATACAGTAATAAGATCGCCATCAATTTCTATACAATTTCATTTGTTTTTGAGTAAAGTATTCTTTAAACTTCAACATTTAGGTATATATATACTATATTGACCCTGTTTAGTCGCTCAGTTGTGTCTGACTCTTTGCAACCCAATGGACTGTAGCCCACCAGGCTCCTCTGTCCATGGAATTCTTCAGGCAAGAATAGTGCAATGGGTTGCCATGCCCTTTTCCAGTATTGACCCTGATATCAAGGTAATATGAAATAGTTACTATAGGACTTACTGTACACAGTAAGTATGAGTTCGAGATGACAAATTAATTATAAAACTGACCTTTTGTTTATTCCTTTAGTGTAACTTGATTTTCCTTTGACAGAATTCTTCCCTTTGTGATATTTAGACAATAGTATATAGTAATCACACTAGCAGGTGAAAAGTTAGAGTCACTGGATCTTTCTCAGATTAGAGATACTATCAATTGAGTCGCTCAGTTGTGTTCGATTCTTTGTGACCCCATGAACTGCAGCATGCCAGGCTTCCCTGTCCATCACCAGCTCCGAGAACTTGCTCAAACTCATGTCCATCGAGTCAGTGATGCCATCCAACCATATTATCGTCTGTTGTTCCCTTTGCCTCCTGCCTTCAATCTTTCCCAGCATCAGGGTCTTTTCCAATGAGTCAGTTCTTCACAACAGGTGGCCAAAGTATTGGAGTTTCAGCTTCAGCATCAGTCCTTCCAATGAATATTCAGGACTGATCTCCTTTAGGATGGAAAGGAGTCCTTGGACTCCTTTCTGTCCAAGGGACTCTCAAGAGTCTTCTCCAACACCACAGTTCCAAAGCATCAATTCTTCGGAACTCAGTTTTCTTTATAGTCCAACTGTCACATCCATACATGACTACTGGAAAAACCATAGCCTTGACCAGACAGACCTTTATTGGCAAAGTAATGTCTCTGCTTTTTAATGTGCTGTCTAGGTTGGTCATAGCTTTTCTTCCAAGGAGCAAGTGTCTTTTAATTTCACGGCTGCAGTCACCATCTGCAGTGATTTTGGAGCCTAAGAAAAGAAAGTCTGTCACTGTTTCCATTGTTTCCCTATCTATTTGCCATGAAGTGATGGGACCAGATGCCATGATCTTAGTTTTCTGAATGTTGAGTTTTAAGCCAACTTTTTCACTCTCCTTTTTCACTTTCATCAAGAGACTGTTTAATTCTTCTTTGCTTTCTCCTGTAAAGGTGGTGTCATCTGCATATCTGAGGTTACTGATATTTCTTCTGGCAATCTTGATTCCAGCTTGTGCTTCATCCAGCTCAGCATTTTGTATGATGTGCTCTGCATATAAGTTAAATAAGCAGGGTGACATTATACAGCCTTGACGTACTCCTTTCCCAATTTGGAACCAATCTGTTGTTCCATGTATGGGTTTAAATGTTGCTTCTTGACCTTCATACAGATTTCTCAGGAGGCAGGTCAGGTGGTCTGATATTCCCATCTCTTTCAGAATTTTCCACAGTTTATTCTGATCCACACTGTCAAAGGCTTTGGCGTAGTCAATAAAGCAGAAGTAGATGTTCTTCTGGAACTCTCTTGCTTTTTCCATGATTCAACAGATGTTGGCAATTTAATCTCTGAATCCTCTGCCTTTTCTAAATCCAGCTTGAACATCTGGAATTTCATGGTTCATGTACTGTTGAAGCCTGGCTTGGAGAATTTTGAGCATTACTTTGCTAGCATGTGAGATGAGTAAAATTGTGAGGTAGTTTGAGCATTTTTTGGCATTGCCTTTCTTTGGGATTGGAATGAAAACTGACCTTTTCCAGTCCTTTGGCCACTGCTGAGTTTTCCAAATTTGCCAGCATATTGAGTGCACCACTTTCACAGCATCATCTTTCAGGATTTGAAATAGCTCAACTGGAATTCCATCACCTCCACTAGCTTTGTTCGTAGTGATGCTTTCTAAGGCCCACTTGACTTCACATTCCAGAATGTTTGGCTGTAGGTCAGTGATCACACCATCATGATTATCTGGGTCGTGAAGATCTTTTGTACAGTTCTTCTGTGTATTCTTGCCACCTCTTCTTAATATCTTCTGCTTCTGTTAGGTCCATACGATTTCTGTCCTTTATCGAGCCAATCTTTGCATGAAATGTCCCCTTGGTATCTCTAATTTTCTTGAAGAGATCTCTAGTCTTTCCCATTCTGTTGTTTCCCTCTATTTCTGCATTGATCACCTAGGAAGGCTTTCTTATCTCTTCTTGCTATTCTTTGGAACTCTGCATTCAGATGCTTATATCTTTCCTTTTCTCCTTTGCTTTTTGCTTCTCTTCTTTTCGCAGCTATTGGTAAGGCCTCCCCAGACAGCCATTTTGCTTTTTTGCATGTCTTTTTCTTGGAAATGGTCTTTATTCCTGCCTCCTGTACAGTGTCACAAACCTCCTTCCATAGTTCTTCAGGCACTCTGTCTATCGGATCTAATCCCTTGAATCCATTTGTCAATTCCATTGTATAATCGTAAGGGATTTGATTTAGGTCTCGCCTGAGTAGTCTAGTGGGTTTCCCTAATTTCTTCAGTTTAAGTCTGAATTTGACAATGAGGAGTTCATGATCTGATCCACAGTCAGCTCCTGGTCTTGTTTTTCCTGACTGGATAGAGACTGTACTATAGAAATCATCATCACTGTCATCTTCTCAGTGTATTTGAAGAATGGTGAACCTTGTAGTTAATATTTTTACAGACTAATGGTAGAAAACACTTCATAATCTGTTTATAGTTTGGGGGCTTCCCTGGTGGATCAGCTGGTAAAGAATCGGCCTGTGATGTGGAAGACCTAAATTCCTTCCCTGGTTGTGAAGATCACCTGGAGAAGGGAACGGCTACCCACTCCAGTATTCTGGCCTGGAGAATTCCAGGGACTACGTTGTTTAGTCCATGGGGTTGCAAAGAGTCGAACATAACTGAGGAACTTACAGACTAATGCTGCTGCTGCTGCTAAGTCACTTCAGTCGTGTCTGACTCTTTGTGACCCCATAGACAGCAGCCCACCAGGCTCCCCTGTTCCTGGGATTCTCCAGGCCAGAATACTGGAGTGGGTTGCCATTTCCTTCTCCAAGGCATGCATACATGCTAAGTCGTGTCAGTTGTGTCTGACTCTGTGCAACCCTATGGACAGCAACCCACCAAGCTCCTCTGCCCATTGGATTCTCCAGGCAAGAGTACTGGAGTGGGTTACCATTTCCTTCTCCACTATAGACTAATACTTACTGATTAATAGTAGAAAACACTTCAAAATCAGTTGATAGTTTATGACAATCGATGATTAGTATTATTAAGTATTAATTGTTTTCTCTCCCAACAGTGCTCAACGCTTATTTATATAAAACTGATGCTTAATACATGTCTGTGGATTTGGTGTGCTGTGTTTGACTGATGTTTAAGTCTTGTGAAAATATGGGCTGACATACTATGAAGATGAAAAATAGACTGGTGCAGAAAAGTTTATAGTTCTGATTTTGGAAAAAATAATATCTTGCAGAGTCATGACTGTTCTCAGGGATTATCTTGAGCTAGAAATTTTAGCTCATGTAAATGAAAACAAATATATTTAAAACTATAGACATGAATAGTGAAGAAACTGGGAAATGTGTATACAGTGAAATACAATAATCTTATAGCTTCATTGGTTTGCTTTCTAAGATTTAAGCTGCTCATTTTGCCCCTGGGGGGAAAAATTAACTTTGTGTTGAACAGTGATAAAATCATTGTATTTATAAAACGAATATGTCATTTAATTTCCTTTAATTTTTCTTTAGGTCGTGATTTAATTTGTATCCAGTCTGTGGATGGGATGCTGATGGTGTTTGAGCAGGAAAGCTATGCTTTTGGGAGGTTTCTCCCTGGTTCTCTTCTACCCGGCCCTCTTGCTTACAGTTCCCGTACAGATTCCTTCATTACTGTTTCTTCCTGCCATCAAGTGGAAAGTTACAAGTGAGTATGGATCCTGAATCTTTGGAATCATGATTTTTTGTGTGTGTGCGTATGCTGCTGACAACAGAGGATGAGATGGTTAGATGGCATCACCGACTCAATGCACATGAGTTTGAGTGAACTCCGGGAGTTGGTGATGGACAGGGAGGCCTGGCGTGCTGCGATTCATGGGGTCACAAAGAGTCGGACACGACTGAGCAACTGAACTGAACTGAACTGATGCTGCTGATAAATTCTTTTCCACAAACTTGAGTATTGCAAGTAAAAAGGACAGTGGTTTTGTTGTTATAATGTAATTGTGGTGAGTTAGTGGATATAATTTACATATAAAATATTTGCAAGGCAGTATAGTGCAGAGATTGAGAGGAAGGATTTGGAGAGAGGCATACGTGGATGGAAGTCCTGATTTTGCGACTCACAGCTGTGTAAGACAGTGGCCTTATCCTGAATGTAAAGGAGATAGCAACATCTATTTCGACGGATTAAGAAGGATTAAGTGTATGTTACGTTACCATGGGGTGTGTGTACACTGTGTGTGTGCACGCGCGTGCATGCGCACTCAGCGGTGTCCAACTCTGTGCAACCCTATGGACTGTAGCCCACCAGGCTTTTCTGTCCATGGAATTTTCCAGGCAAGGTTACTGGAGCGGGTTGCCATTTTCTTCCCTAGGGGTTCTTCCTAACCCAGAGGTGGAACCTGCATCTTTTCCGTCTCCTGCATTGGGAAATGGATTCTTTACCACTAGTGCCACCCCATAGAAAATGCTCAATAATTATTGCGATTATTCCCTGAATTATAAATAATAAACACAGTGTGAATGAAAAAAACCCAGATACAAATACATACATAGAATGATTTTATAACAAAAAAAAGAATGTATGTGACATGAGAAGAATACTGGGAAGAAATACAAGTGTTATTATGAGTGTTTTTAAAAGAACAGTTCACAGAAGTGAAGTATGAAAATGACCCTTTTCTCTAGAAATTTTTATCGATTTTGGTGAATTGTGTTTGAGACGCTTTTTTCTTCTACCAGCTAAATTTCAATAAGAATTATGGTTTTGAGTTTTGGAGGCTATGCTTTTTGTTGGAAGAGAGAATAGGAAAAAAATGTAGATATCCGTTCTGGGAAAAGAAATAGTCTTGGAGAATTATAATATCTTCACTAACTTTATTGTTGTTATCTTACTGATGGCAGCATTTAGAACTTTAAACATCTAGGCAGCACTTCATTATAGCCTTTCAGTATTGTTTTTGGCCACATGATTTTTCCCAAGGCAGGAAGGAAGTATATAAATTCATCAGGCAACAGCTGTAAATTTTTGCTTCAAGTTTTATTATTGTGTATATTGCAAGTTAACGTAGTTTTCCCTTGATAAGTGACCATCTACGCTTTGAGAATTATTGTTAAGGCAACGAGGATTTAAAACGCTGAAAATAAGCAAATATTTGTGACTAAGCAGAAGTTAACTGATGGAGGTAGTGTATCATTATGTCATATTCCTTCTACAATGCCTATGGCTCTTGTCCAAAGGAGATGAATAAGTTGTGGCATTTCTACTGGTAATAAATAAAATATTATAATTGTTTTGAGACACTGAAAAAAAATCTGTATAATTCATTCAATCCTACCAAAACTTAAGCAATATTGAGGAGATCTGGTTTTCAGCTTTCCACCCTAGTTCTTGCCAAATAGTGTGATACTGGGGTGTTACACTGGGATCACGATATAAAGATTTGAATGTCCCATGACTTACTCTTTGAAATATGTGAATAGGAATTAATTTGGTAATAGCTCCAGGAGTGATTAGTTGAGGAAGCAATGTGTAGGTTTCTTTAATGTGAAGGTTTAATCTCACAAAAACTCATTCTGTTTTAACTGTAGTGATTCTCCAGCATACTGATCTATTAAATTGATCTTCATATAGAACTAAAAAGTGCACACTTTATTTATTATGTGAATCTTTTATAATGGTAAAATGCATGGGATTTGTGATTATTATGAAATGACAATCAAGAGGGTTTATAATATTAAGTGGTATATTGTATTTATATACACTTTCAAGTATAATAGGTTAAATGATAATCACAGTTTTAAATGATAATCACAGGTGTAATTTAGGATGGGAGAAAGCATGAAAACTGTAGTTTTGGTCTTTGGAGGCTTCGTTAAATCTATAATCAGTTAAAAATATAATCAGTTAATATAAAAGGCTTTTAAGACATAACTCATCTTCATTTTTGATATTGATACTTAATTAATTTGAATACAGATCAATTATGTTCAGATAGGAACTGGAGAAGGCTATGAGTCTCAAACTTTAGTGTACATAAGAATCATCTGGGCCTCCTTTTATAAAATGTATGTTTGCTGATTCTCAAGCCCCAACCCTGTAGATCTTGATTTAGTAGGTTTGGGAAAAAGATCCAGAAATCATTACAAATACATGCTCCAGGTGCTTCTAATTCAGGGACATACTTTGAATGTTGTTTTTCTTTGAAAGTGAGAGAACTGCTTTTTTTTTTTTTGGTAGAGAAGGGGCCTATGGCCATTCCCTTGGCCATGTTTTTGCCAACTTGGACCGTCTTTTATTTTTCTCTTTCTTTCCTTGTCAGAATTATTTAGGCAATAAATCATGATCTATCTACTTTTTTCCCCTCTTACTCAGCTCTTGCTTCACATTCTGATTGACATTCAGGTCTTTATCTTTCCAGTTGGATTTCTGTTTTTGTTATCTCTAATCTAGACTTTGACGGGCCTTTCTGATGTCTATTCTTTTAAAGTAGATGTTTAACAAGATCTACTTGTTAATGAATGAAGGAATGAAATGTTAATTTTATGTTAACATTATGTTAATGAAATGTTAATGAATGAAGGAATGAAAAGTTTATGAGAAAACCTTCTATTTTGTTACTGGAATCTTTCAGTGAAAATGATTCTCACTAGCACAGTCAAGAATGTTTTAGCTATAGTTGGAATGAACATAGTAATGCTTTGTATCCAGAGCTTCCAATTCTAGTAGAATTCTACAGGTAAAATTATCAAAGTTCCCAAATCTCCTGGCACGCTTTCAGGTGACAGCTATTTTTCATTTGAAAATAAATGATTTTGGAGGGTTTACTTTTGTATTTCTGTGACACCTCAATCCATCTTTTAGTTACTTGCTGCTGTTTTTATGATGTGATACAGAAGAGCACTAAATTATATGGTTGAGTTTGTCATTGGTGCTCTATGGGACCTGTTAAGCATTTGTGACTATTGGTTCAAAAAATACCATGGTTCACCTGGACTTGCTGGATCTGTGATTAGTGCCTTTCTGTTCTGAAAAATATGTATGACAGTCTTTCATGAAATTTTTTTTACATTGGACCTGATTGTTCTTTCAGCACTTTTAATAAGGGAATTTTATTCTTTAGCTTATAGCACTGAACACTTGAGTGATAAGAAAAAATATCCAAGTGTTTTATTTCAGAATTTCCAAGTCTGCTTGGAATTGTTCAGTTTTGGAAATAGATTTCCATGTACATTATTGATCCCAGTTAAGCGAACTTAAGAAAGAATTGTAAAATAAATGCTATTGGAAGTTTGTCATCATCTAAATTTATTGCCAGTTATGTTTAGTAATAAAATCCTCTTCTGAGCTGTCTTACAGGAAGAGAACTGTTCTGGATTTAGAAATCAGAAGTGAATTCTGCTGTGTCTCTGCATGTTGTTTTGATGTTAATGAGACCACTTTAGGGGTTCACTTATGCCTCAGATGAAATAATAACTCTCTACAGTTATATAAGAAGCTTCAAACAGCTCAAAAGCTTTGGATTTTTGCAACACCCTCATTAATATCCATAATATCCTCTGGTAGGTTGGTGTCTGCAGGAAATGAACTGCCTATGTTAATTATTGCCTGAGGTTAGATCCATTAGGACTGGTCCATTAGAGCTGGTCCATTAGGACCAGCTCTGGACTGATGTTTTCCTCACCAGTGCACACTATTTCTGTTATCATGAACCAGGAAGACTAAAGGAATCCTATTTGGTCAGAGCGTGAGGTGTAATTATTTGGCAGTTTTGAAGACCTAGGGATATTGAAGGTCATTCTCAGATGGTATTTGCTGCAACTGCCTATGGAATTTTTTAGCATGGTTTTACAAGGTTGAGATCTTTAGCCTGCTACCGTTTTTTTTTTGGTCTCATTTCCTATGACTTATTCCTCTCTGCCAGGCGTCTCTCCTAAGCTCCTGCCATGGCCTTTGATGTCTCTTTTACTGCTGCATGCCTTTGCATGTGTTGTTTGCTTTGCCATAATGTTTCTTAGTCTTTAACAGCATGGTGAGTTTTCACTCGTTCTTCAAAACCTAGCTTTCTCCTCCTTAACTGATACCAAGAACATACATATTTCCTCCACCTGTTGCAGGAAGGGGCACCCCTTCCAGGCCCCGAAACTGGGCTCTTGTCTAACACTTGGAAATGAATTGTCCGGGGAGACACATGTGCTGACAAAGCAAGAGATTTTATTGGGAAAGGGCACCCAGGTGGAGAGCAGTAGGGTAAGGGAACCCAGGAGAACAGCTCTGCCACGTGTCTCGAAGTCTTGGGTTTTATGGTGATGGGATTAGCTTCCGGGTTGTCTTTAGCCAATCATTCTGACTCAGAGTCCTTCCTAAGTGGTGCACGCCTTGTTCAACCAAAATGCATGCCAGAGAGAAGGATTCTGGGAGGTGGTTGGACATGTGGTGTCTCCTTTTGACCATTCCTGAACTCTTCTGGTTGGTAGTGGCTTATTAGTTCCATGGTCCTTATCAGGACCTCCTGTCATAAAACAACTCATGCAAATGGTTACTATGGTGCCTGGCCAGGGTGGGCGGTTTCAGTCAGTGTGCTTCCCCTAACAGAACCATGTTACCTGTTTCTGTCATCATATTCCTTTGGTACTTATGTACATACCAGTCAGCACAGTGTACTCTGAGTTACACTTATTTGTTTGTATTATATATGAATCTCCTCAACTACTTTGGAAGGTCCTGGTGAATATAGGTCATGTAGTAGTTTTCCCTCTTGTTAAGGCTTATGTGAGATCCCTACTATATGTTTATTGAATGAATGAACTTTATATGCATTAAGCTTTCTTATTAACTGGAAGACCGGTTTTCATGAATGTACTGTAAAATCTATCATAATTCATAGTCATTCTTCATTCACTGAAAATTGGAGGCTTTTTACAAATGAAATATTGCTGACTGAAATAGAATACGAGTTGGTATATAACATTGAAATACTAGTGTACATTTTAGTGCTTATTTAGATATTCTACATTGCCTTTCTTCATTAAGGTCCCTGATGTTTACACTATCAGACATCTTTCTCTTAGACAATAGGAGCTATCAGAATATATCTCTTTACTAATTTTTCTCTTAACTATAGAAAGTGGAAAGGGATCTATGAGCCTAAAATTTCTTCATTTTGAGTAGGATTATTACTCTAAAAGTACACCATAAATTAATGGAAATTAGGGAATTTAAACTTTATTGTCTAAATTAATAATTTCTAAATTGAATGATATTTATCAGTTGATTTGAAGGATGCTCTGAGCTAAATGTTACAATTTTTTAAAATTTATTTTATTTTATTATAATTGATTTACAATGTTGTATTAAATGTTGCTGTTGAAATAAAATACTGATAGAAAGTCCTAATGTCCATAATATCCATTATTGAGAACTTATTACATTCAAGATAAATCACTAGGTGATTTATCTCTGTGTACATAGAAATCTGTATCTGTCTATTTGTCAACCTGTCAGTCAAAAACTGGGTATCTAGTGTATATCAGATATTGTGCCGTGCTTAGTTGCTCAGTCATGTCCAAGTCTTTGTGACCCCATGAACTGTAGCCCACCAGGCTCCTCTGTCCATGGGGATTCTCCAGGCAAGAATACTGGAGTGGGTTGCTATATCCTTCTCTAGGGAATCTTCCCAACCCAGGGGTCGAACCCAGGTCTCCCAAATGCAGTCAGCTTCTTTGCCATCTGAGCTACCAGGGAAGCCCAAGAATCCTGGAGTGGTAGCCTATCCCTTCTCCAGGGAACTTCCTGACCCAGGAATCAAACTGGGGTCTCCTGCATTGCAAGTGGATTCTTTACCAGCTGAGCTACCAGGGAAACCATATCAGATACAGTACCAGACATTTAAATTATTTTTTAAATTCTTATAATAATTCTTAAGATTATTATTATTCCCATTTTATAGATAAGAAAGATTAAGGCATAGAGTGATTAATTTTCAAAAATTTTCTCAACTAGTTAATGGTTCAGCTGGGAATTAAACTCAGACCCTCTGGGGTCTACAGATATTAATAATTTCTACTGCCACTTTTTTGGGTATGGTTGCAATAACTCATCTGGTTGTTTTGCATTATTTGTATTTTTTTCTATTTTGGGTTTTGGTACTGGATCTTTATTGAGTATTGTTATTTATCACATAAAATTCTAATGGGAGATACTTTGACATTTGGCAGAGCTTTTTCCCCAATATTGAATTTTGGGACATATGCTTACAATTTCTTTGTCATTACAGTTTTACATAGTCTTATGCCACAGTACAAATTTGTTGTCATTCAGTAGAATTCATTTCTAAGTTAATTCACTAAATTTTACAATGTTTAAAATCAAGGAGAATGTGATACATAAGATTTGTAGATTATGTATATTTAAAAATTTAATTATATTGAGATCATGTGCTTTTAAAATAATTTACACATTTTAACTATAAAGTCACTTACAGTTATTCCATATCTTTTAAACAGATACCAAGTACTTGCTTTTGCAACGGATGCAGATAAAAGACAAGAGACTGAACAACAAAAACATGGGTCTGGAAAAAGACTAGTTGTAAGGCCTTTTAAAATATATAAAAATTTTAGAAATGTTATATCTGATCACAGATGTTTGTTCAGAATAATAATTCCTGGGAAGAAAAATTTTAAAAATATATTTCAGCCATTTTCTGTGTTAAGGTTATGTCAGTGATCAGAGAATTTAGTTGGCTGTTATTGAGCAATGGAGACACATGCCAAGTCATGGTCACAATGTACCAGATTATAGAATTGTGCCACTAGGATTATAAATGTCCAGATGGGGTCACTTTGAACTGAACTGATTAAAAACTAACAAAATAAAAATTAAAAAATTCCTTTAATAGACAAAAAAGTTGCTACTCGTATAGATGCATGATGAAATATGAGTAAAAGATGAAAATTTTTCACAGCCTGCAAAGATTAAGTTTGTGCACAAGTAAAATTTGGTAACTTTGAAAAGTAGTTTGAAGAAAAAATGTTTGAGTTTTATGGTTTTTGGACTTATATTTAGATATTTAATCCATTCTGAGTTTATTTTTGTGTAAGGTGTGATGAAATGTTGTAATCTCATTCTTTCACATATAGCTGCCCAGTATTCCCAGAACTGCTTATTGAAGAGACTGATGTGCTGCTGCCTGTGCATATGCACCAATAATGACTGTCCCCTCCCTGCTTAGACGTTGCTTTGGGTCTTAGCTGCCTTTGTGTCTCATGGCTGGGTTCTTTCCTTGGTCATGTTGGCTCTCACTCCAGTGTGGAGCTGCAGTATGACGTAAGTGGGGCTGGAACATTCAGTTTGTTCGTGGGCAGTTGAGAAAAGCCAGTCAGCTACTCACAAAGTTCTGATCTGCACTTTCTGCCCTGTTTCAGGAGTGAACAAGCATGTGCACACTCCTTCGGGAACAGAAGGCTTTCCCCAGCCTTCCTGTTAGTCCTACCAGCCCTCCAACCAGCCAAGAGGCTCGTCTTCTTTGTGGAGGACCCCAGGACTGGGGTGCCTAATATGTAGCTCCAACTGCTCACTCCCCAGGGAGGATCTGTGCCTGTGAAATCTCTCTTCTCCTCTGAGTCCTCTCCCTTGGGTACAGGTGATGGTTTCTCTTCCCTTGCTGCCTCATTACATGTGGATCTCTCTCTCAGCCTTGCTTGTACAGGAGTCTCTCTGCCAGTGTCCAGTTATTTTTTGCTGAGAATTGTTCCACATATGGAAGTATGTCTGTTGTGTTTGATGCAGCAAGTGGGTTCTACATCTTCCAACTCTGCCATCTTGACTTCCTCCTCTAGGAGCAGAGATCTCCTCCATCTTCTAGCTTGCATTGTTCCCATAAGAAATCTTTCATCTTATCTTGGTTCCTTGGTACACAATATCTTTTTCCTCCATGTGTTTTTCAGATTTTTTTTCATATCACTTCTTTTGAGCAGTTAGATTATAATGTGTTTTGTATAGTTTTCTTTCATTCCTTTTTTTGGTGCTTATAGATTTGTGAACTTAGTGTACTTGTAAATTTATAGTTTTCATGAAATTTAGAAAAATTGTTAGCTATTCTTCAAAGATATTTTTCTGTTCTCCATCTTTTCTCCTCCTCACTCAGTTACACATACATTTAGGCTACTTGAAGTTACCCTACAGGTCACAGATTTGCTCTTTGTGTTAAAAAATTGTCTTTTCTATTTCATTTTGGATAACCTCTACTACTGTGTTTTCAAGGTCACTAATATTTTTTCTGTAATGTCTAATCTGGTATTAATTCCTGTCTAGTATAGTTTCTATCTCTACAAGTTCAATTTAGGTGTTTTAAAAAATATCTTCCTTGTATACTTTTAAAATTAAATAGATACAATTTATTTAACATAAGTATTATAAACTGTATATTATTATAAACTGTATGTAATACAGTTTATTTATCTCTACATTATGGATCACATTTTCCTGTTTCTTTACATGCTTGATAATTAAAAAGAAAAACTAAAACTACTAAAAACCACATTTTGGGTGGTTCTTTCCCTGGCTTTGAGTAATTTTCTGCATGAATGTGCTGATATGTACTCAGCTTATTTGAGAAGATTCTTAACAGATCTGAGTTCTGTCTCTGTGCTGCTGTCTAAGTTTTTATTAGATGCCAGGATATTGGATGGAGGAGCCTGGTAGGCTGCAGTCCATGGGGTCGCTAACAGTCGGACACGACTGAGTGACTTCACTTTCACTTTTCACTTTCATGCATTGGAGAAGGAAATGGCAACCCACTCCAGTGTTCTTGCCTGGAGTATCCCAGGGACGGGGAGCCTGGTGGGCTGCCGTCTATGGGGTTGCACAGAGTCGGGCACGACTGAAGTGACTTAGCAGCAGCAGCAGGATATAGTCAGTTTTACTTTGTTCCAAGCTACATACTTTTGTATTTCTATAAATCTTTTTGAGCTTCGGCCTGGAAGACAGTTAAGTTACTTGGAAACAGTCTGATCCTTTTTGGTCTTGCTTTTAAGTCTTGTTAGTTGGGACCAGAGCAGTGCTCATTCTGGAGCTACTTGTACCCCCTCCTGAGGTACTGCCCTTCTGAATGTTCTTTCCAACGCCCTGTGAATTATGAGGTGTTCCAGTCTGGCTTGTGAGCACAGGCAGTATTCCAGGCCCTGTGTAAATGCTGGGCGCTGTTACTGCTAATCCTTTTGGGTGGTTCTTTCCCTGGCTTTGAGTAATTTTCTACGTAAATGTGCTGATAAGTACTCAACTGAATATCTGAGAGAATTCTTAAGAGGTCTCAGAGTCCTGTCCTTGTGTTGCTCTCTCTTTTTGAGCATGCTGTCTTGGGAACTCCAGCTGCCTTGGTTTCTCTCAGCTGTTAGCACTCATCTCCTCAACCCAGGGGGCCTTGTGGGCTTTGCCTGGGTTTCTTCTCCCTGTCCCATGGCCTAAAAACTCTCTCATGGCTGGGGCAGTTATTCCACTCACCTCATTTGTTTTCTGTTTTCAAGGGATTGCTGTCCCTTTTTTCTGATATCCGATGCCTCACAAATGGTTGTTTCAAACATTTTGTCCATGTTGTGGTTGTTTCAGGTGGGAAGGTAGAATTTTTTTCCTGTTACTGTATCATGGCTGGAAGTGGAAGGATTTTAAAATAATTGTTCTTAGTAAACTACTGTGCATTTTGAGACTCATTAATTTAGAATGTGGTATATTTCTTAAGGGAAGTTTGCAAAGAGTGGCACTCCGTACCTAGTGAACTGAAAGTATTTAGTGGCTGGATCGCAGCCTGTGGCCTCAGAAACTCTGCTTATCCATTCTGAATGAATTGTCATCTCTCAGAGTCAGGGACACATCAGCCTGAGTTACAAGTGCTGACAAATAATGCTAGAATGCAAGTCTATTAAATTGTAATGAGAAATGTAACTACCTTAGGACTTGATGTCATGTCCTTTTTTCAGAGGAATCTCTGCATAGGTGAACTACACTTGAACTAAGTGATAATTGAATAATTTATGTTTTTAAAAAAATACGTTTTTATTTTTGGCTGTGCTGGGTCTTCCTTGCTGTGCAGGCTTTCCTCTAGTTGCAGCGAGTGGGGGCTACTGTTTAGTTGCGGTGGGAGGGCTTCTCATTGCGGTGGCTTCTCTTGCTGTGGAGCCTGGGCTCTAGGATGCATGGGCTTCAGTGCATCACGTAGGCGCAGTAGTTAGAGTTCTGGGGCTCTAGAACACAGGCTCAATAGTTGTGGCACACAAACTTAGTTGCTCCTTGGTATGTGGGATCTTCCTGGTCCAGGGATCAAACCTGTGTCTCCTTCATTGATAGGTGGATTCTTTTATCACTGAACTACCAGGAAAGCCTGAATGATTTGTCTAAAAAAAATTTTTTTTTTGTTGTCGAATGATTTGGTGTTGAATCCTAATTTAGATGAAGATAATCTGATGCATAAATGTGCATAAATGCTGATATGCCCTGTGCTATCCCTCTATTCCAGATTCTTCTTATATACACGCTGATGATATTTGCCTCTGACTAGTCCCATTTAGATTTCATACCTTCTTCAGATACTTAATCCTAAAGTAGATTGATTAATACCTAAATCATTTTTTGGATGGCATGAAATTTATATGTATCTTTAATGTGACTTTCCACCCTTTCATTTGTTGATTCTTGATTCTTGCTTCAAAGCCTAACTTTGAGGGTAATCTTACCTCCTCTTTGTCCAGATGCTTTTGTACATTCATCTCACTGTCATTGCTGTTTACAATATATGCCTATCATCCAAAGCTTTTCAAAATAGTATGTCTTTGCTCCTGTATGTTTTCTTGATTTAGAAACATTAATAATTGATTGGGGACTGATTTTTTCTTTATATGTCCATTTTACATTCATTCCTTCATTATTTTAAGAAACATTAAACATTGACCATGTTCTGAGAGATGAAGATACCCTGGAGGAGCTCTTATGTATAGAGGATCCTATCTATACTACTAGAGTAGCTTGACAACTGCTCTATATATGCATATTGATATTTTCAAAATTGTTTCTATATAAAAACATATTTATAGCAGTTTGACTATAGGTTTTGCTCGTTTTTAAATTTGATTGGAAAAATAAATGCAACAGCTTTCTTATGGAAAAATTTCAGTGGAGCACATATCTTCTTTATGTGTATTTTTTTTCAATAAGCCATGGACCCTCCGCTTCCTGACAGGACCTTTATACAGGCAGCTCATTTTACATACAATATTCTTTCACCCTCTTCTCTACCTGCCTTTTTTCCCTGTAGCGTTATTGAAGTATAATTGACAAATAAAATTATGTAAACCTACTGTGTACTGTGAGATGTTTTGAAATAGGTATAAATTGCAAAATGATTGCCAGAACTAAGCAAATTAACTTATTTGTCTCCTCATGTGTATATACATATATATATGTGTGTGTGTGTGTGTGTGTGTGTATTTGTGGTAGGATCATTAAGATCTCTCAACAAATTTGGAGTATACAATACAGTATTATAACTATATGTACGTTAGATCTTCAGAACTAATTCATCCTGCATAACTGAAACTTTGTACCCCTTGACCAGTATATCCTCATGTTTCCCATACCCCAGGCCATGGAAGCCCCAAATTCTACTCTCTGCTTCTATTATTTTGACTTTTTTAGATTCCACAGACAAGCGAGGCCATACAGTATTCATTTTTCTGAGCCTGACTTATTTCACTTAGCATAATGTCCTCCAGGTTCATCCATGTTATTGTAAATGGCAGGACTTTTTTCATTTTCAATTCAGTTCAGTCACTCAGTTGTGTCTGACTCTTTGTGATCCCATGGGCTGCAGCATGCCAGGCTTCCCTGTCCATCACCAACTCCTGGAACTTGCTCAAACTCATGTCCATTGAGTCAGTGATGCCATCCAGTCATCTCCGTCACCCCCTCTCCTCCTGCCTTCAATCTTTCCTAGCATCAGTGTCTTTTCAAATGAGTCAGCTCTTCGTGCCAGGTGGCCAAAGTGTTGGAGTTTCAGCCTCAGCATCAGCCCTTCCTGTATCATGTTTTCTTTAACCATTCATCCATCATTGGAAGTTAGGTTGATTTCATGTTTTGGCTATTGCAAATCATGCTACAATGAACATGGGATGGCAGATATCTCCTCAATATTCTGTTTTCACTTCCTTTGGATACATACCCAGAAGTGGGATTGCTGGATCATGGTAGTTCTGTTTTTAATTTTTTGAGGAATCTCCATATTGTTTTCCATAGTAGATGTAATGTTCACATATATGATTTCATATAATCCCATAATAAGCTTTCTCTCTCTTTTTTTTTCCCCTGTAGAAGCTTTTTAGTTTGGTGAAATCCCCTTTGTCTATTTTAATGTTGTCTGTACTTTTGAGGTCATATCTGAAAAGTCATTGAGCTTTTCCCTTTGTTTCTTCTAATGATTTTACAGCTTTAGTTCTTATATTTAAGTCTTTAATCTATTTTAAATTGGTTTTTGTATATAGTGTGAGATACGGGTTCATTTCCACTCCTCTGCATGAGGATATCAAGTTTCCCAACACCATTTTTTGAAGATACTGCCCTATTCTGCATTGTATGTTCTTGGTACCATTGTTGAACGAGTTGACTATAAATGCAGAGTTTTATTTCTCAGCTCCCTGTTCTGTTCCATTGGTCTAGATGTTTTTCTTTTTCTTTTTTTTTTTTTTTATGACAGTTCCATGCTGTTTTGATTAGAATAGTTTTGTAGTGTATTTTGAAGTCAGGTAATATGATGCTTCCAGCTTTGTTCTTTTTGCTCAAGATTGTTTTGGCTATTTTGTGTCTTGTAAGTTCACATGGATTTTGCACATTTTTTCCATTTCTGTGAAAAACACCTTTGTAATTTTGATAGGGATTCGCATTTGTAGATCACTTTGAGTAGTACGGACATTTTAAGGATTCATGGATTCTTCTAATCCATGAATATGGCATATCTTTTTATTTTTACTCTTCAATTTATTTTGTCAATGTTTTATAGTTTTCAACATACAGATCTTCACTTCCTTGATTATACTTATATGAGTGTTTGAATTGCTGAATAGTTAATACCACATGGTTCAGTTCAGCTCAGTTAAGTTGCTCAGTCGTATCGAACTGTTTGTGATCCCATGGACTGCAGCACGCCAGGCTTTCCTGTCCATCATCAACTCCCAGAGCTTACTCAAACTCATGTCCATAGAGTCAGTGATGCCATCCAACCATCTTATCTTCTGTCATCCCCTTCTCCTCCTGCCTTCAATCTTTCCCAGCATCAGTGTTTTTTCCAATGTTTCAGCTTCAGCATCAGTCCTTCCAATGAATATTAAGGACTGATTTCCTTTAGGATGGACTGGTTGTATCTCCTTGCAGTCCAAGGTACTCTCAAGAGTATTCACAGTCATCACAGTCTTGAACTGTGATGCCACCGTTCAAAAGCATCAATTCTTCGGTGCTCAGTTTTCTTTATAGTTCAACTCTCACATCCATACTTGACCACTGGAAAAACTATAGCCTTGACCAGATGGACCTTGGTGGGCAAAGTAATGTCTCTGCTTCTTAATATGCTGTCTAGGGTGGTCATAGCTTTTCTTCCAAGTAGCAAGCATCTTTTAATTTCATGGCTGCAGTCACCATCTGCAGTGATTTTGGAGCCCCCCAAAATAATGTCTGTCACTACTTCCATTGTTTTCCCATCTATTTGCCATGAAGTGATAGGACCGGATGCCATGATCTTAGTTTTCTGAATGTTGAGTTTTAAGCCAACTTTTTCACTCTCCTCTTTCACTTTCATCAACAGGCTCTTTAGTTCTTTGCTTTCTGCCATAAGGATGGTGTCATCTGCATATATTGATATTTCTCGTGGCAATCCTGATTCCATGTTGTGCTTCATCCAGCCTGGCATTTCGTATGATGTACTCTGCATATAAGTTAAATAAGCAGAGTGACAATATACAGCCTTGATGTACTCTTTTCCTGATTTGGAACGAGTCTATTGTTTGGTGTCTGCTTCTAACTGTTGCTTCTTGATCTGCATACAGATTTCTCAGGAGACAGGTCAAGTGGTCTGGTATTCCCATATCTTTAAGAACTTTCCATAGTTTGTTATATCACATGGTGAAAGGGGCAAAATACTAGAGTCTACAAAATATCAGAAATATGGAAATAGGAGAAAAAAATGAATGAGGATTAATCTTTATGCCTGCTTTTTTGTAAAGCATTTCTTAATTGTATTAATATCAAAATGAATGAAATGTTATACTTTTAGCAACCCAGTTGATCATAAGTTTTCCTTTGCAGGTGGATTGGACTCTAAATATTGGAGAGCAAGCCGTTGATATATGTATTGTGTCTTTCATTCAGTCAGCATCTTCTGTTTTTGTTCTTGGTGAGAGAAACTTTTTTTGCCTTAAGGATAATGGACAAATCCAATTTATGAAGAAACTTGATTATAGCCCAAGTTGTTTTCTCCCATATTGTTCAGGTGTGTAGAAAGATTTTCTTTTATCTTTTCCATGTGTCATTACTGTGTTATATACACCAGAAAAAGCCCAAGTCACTAACATATATTTTAAAGAACTAGGAAAATAGTTTTATACTGAACATGTAATGGAAATTTTAGCTTTTAAAGTTTGAATAGAGGTTTGATATAAAGCACACATTTGGTTTTGTCAGTCATTTTACTTTGTACAAAATGACTTGTAGAATTGGCCTCAGGTATATAATAATGCTTTCCAAGATGTGGCTATTCAAATGTTTCCAAGAGAATATCAGACTCTTTTACAAGAAGAAATGAGCATAGTAATGACTCATAGAATAACTTGTCTGTAGTGAATGTCTAGTAAATCAATAGCTTAAATATGTTAAATATTTTAATCAAGTTCATCCTTTTTAGATAAAGTGCAAAAATGTTGGCCACTCTAGTTATAGTTTCTCTAGTTATATATATAGTTTTTATATATTTATAAATGATTAAAAATTTTTTTTGGTACTGGTACCTTGAAATTGAAAAACAGTGTTTTATTATTTAAAATCTTTATGCATTAAGTCAAGATATTATAATTAATTTCTATGATAAATTCTCTAAAAGGAATGTAAAAACTGTTGAAAATGATTTTTTTCTTACTGTTCTTTTTCTATCTTCTATCCATAGTTTCTGAAGGAACAATAAATACTTTAATTGGAAACCATAATAATATGTTGCATATTTATCAAGATGTGACACTGAAATGGGCCACTCAACTTCCCCATGTTCCTGTGGCAGTAAGAGTGGGCTGTTTACAGTAAGTGGTTTAATTTAAAGAGTATCTTAATCAAGGAATTCACTAGAAGTTTTATGAAACAATGGCAAATGATTTTACTAAAAAATGGCAAGTGATGTTGAATATCAACAATGAAGATAATTTAAAATATAAATTTTATTAGAAAGAAAGTGAAAGTGAATTCAATCAGTCACGTCTGACTCTTTGAGACCCCTTAGACTGTAGCCTACCATGCTCCTCCATCCATGGGATTTTCCAGGTAAGAGTACTGGAGTGTGTTGCCATTTCCTTCTCCAGAGGATCTTCCCAACCCAGGGATCAAACCCAGGTCTCCCACATTGTAGGCAGACGCTTTACCGTCTGAGCCCCCTGGAAGTCTTTATTAGAAAAGGAGAATATAAAAAAGCTTTAATTAGCACCTTTAATCATCTCTAGCAAGATATTTTTTATAAATTTAAGATTTCAAGAAAATAGTTTACCTGATAGATAATTTTCTTTAGAATAGAAGAGGATTTCTTTAAGCATTTAATGAATCCCATTTAGAGATCACTTATTATTAGACTGTGAGGATGTTACACTTCAAGGCTTGTTTCAGAACTTACTGTGTCAAATGGTGCAGAATTGCTAATGATTATGTGTTTAAGACAGTATCGACTTTTTTTCATTTTTTTAAATTGGAGTATAATTGCTTTACAGCGTTGTGTTAGTTTCTGTTGTACAACGAAGTGAACCAGCTATACGTCTACATATATATCCCCTCCCTCCAGAATCTCCCTCCCCTCACCCCCACCCCATCCCAGCCCTCTAGGTCATAACAGAGTGCTAAGTTAAGTTCATTTTTTAGTAAAGATCCTTGAAAAGAAAAAGCCATTGAGACATAAAGGGATGAACTTTAGTAATGGGATGGAAATCTGGGTACAGTCCTGCTGCATGTAGGGGGCAGGGTTAGATGTTAGGGCAGCAGTTTTCCTGATGGTGCCAGGAGGAAGCCAGACAGCTTGTTTTAAATGGGGGCCTTAGGCTTCCCTGGTGGCCTAGATGGTAAAGCGTCTGCCTATAATGCGGGAGACCTGGGTTTGATCCCTGGTTTGGGAAGATCCTCTGGAGAAGGAAATGGCAACCCACTACAGTATTCTTGCCTGGGAAATCTCATGGATAGAGGAAACTGGTGGGCTACAGTCCATGGGGTTGCAAAGAGTTGGACACGACTGAACGACTTCACTTTTACTTTCACTTTTTTGCATTTAAAATAAAAGACAAAATTCGTGTCTTAACATGAACTCTACAAAATCTATCAAAAATAGCAATAGTTTGTCAGTATATGAGGCAAGATCTTGACAAACTCTTTAGCATCTCAGATTATGTTTAGAATTAAAAATCTCGATAAATGTATAAAAGCCAACTCTCTATAAAGCTTCATGGATTCCCAGATCTAATCAGTTCTGCTTATTTAGGTAATTTTATTGAATGTTTAAAAACCATATGGAGAATTTGTCAGTGATGCTTATAGTATTTGATCAGTGACCAATCCCCCCAATTTAAGAGGCTGAATGTAGAATATTACTGTGGAGGCTCTATGAAAGGCCTTTATATTTATATTAATGGTTAATCTGAAGCTTACAAATTGGAAAAATGAAAACAATGTTTTGAAAACATTGAATATTTTAAAAAGAAATTGCTTCTCATATTTTATGAGAAAATACTGTGCACTTAACCCAAATTACAGTTCTTTTGTGTCTGAAGAAAAATTTTAAATCTTGAGGTTAGATTTTTCAAAGTCTACCAGATGGTCTTTTAAGTTCAACCAAACACTCAGATTCACCAGACATTTTATATCAGTTTTACTTACAAGGATTTAGAGCAGGAAAAGTATCTTGCCAGCAGGGCAGTATCAAGTATTTCTCTCCTGGGAGATAATTCTTGCAGCAGTTCATGTATCCACTCAAGAGCTGTTCTGTTTGGCCCCCAAGTGACGGCTCAGGTGCAAGAACACAGATTCACACTGGTGGGTGTGTGACCCTTCCTGGCTTAGAGTCTCAACGCCCCTAGGAGCCAGTATCTTTAAATACTACAAACTCCTTGTGGTTTTTGTGTGTATGTGGGCCATGGGAGAGTAATGGGTAGAAAGACCTTATAGAGATAACATCTTTAGCTGAAATACTTACATTACACTTGTAACTTGTGTTTACAAGGGATGTGCCTATTTTAAGAGTTACCATACTCACACAGAAACTCAGAGATATGGTTTCTCCATGGATATTTATGGTTAATTTATAGTTTCTGTTCCTGTTGCAACTTACAAGTCAAGGGTCATATAATAACTGAAAATATCTTGAGGGAGGAATCAAATTTTTATATAGTGTGTGCTGCAAGATGCTTATATTCAAAATTTGTCTGTAGGACCTAAATTTAGGTGTTTGTAAGTGAAACTTCCTGTTTCTCATAGCTTTTTAAAGATCATAATTATAAATAATTAAGTGCAACTATTACCATTCATGATTTCCAGTTAATAGTAATAATTTCTAATTATTCATTGGAAGATTTTTCTTGCTTTTATGGACTTTAATGTAAAAGTATAGGGTTAGACTGTTTGAAAGAATTTCATTGTAATTTTTAGTAGAGTTAAAAAAAATTGTTACTGACTTAACTATAGCATATCTGTATTTAGAAGTTATTATTTGAAGCTAGAACACTTAAATAACTTTGTTTCTGCTTTTTATTACCTTGAGGGTTAAACTTTTTTAGGAGAAGCTTCCTTGGCTGAATGTGTTTATTTGTAAAGGAAATTGCTGCTATTTTAATATGTTTCTTTTCAATGAATAAGAAATATTGGATTTGGATCAAGTTGGTGCAATTATATGTAATAACAGCATTTTCTTCAGAAACTACGATGCTTTATTTCCTCCCACTCCCTCCTACTTGGCAGCCTTAGTCCTCTCTACCTTGTTTATTATAAACCAACTTTAAATCCATCTGGGTTTCCTACTTTCTTTTCAGGATAAATGGCACTCTTGATTAGAAATTTTTAGTCTAATTCTTTTAATTTTTGTGTGCTATACTCTAGGAATGTGAAATAAATATAGTGTACAGAATCAGAAGAGCCCGAATGTGATAACTAAAATTATCTTCTTTAAATTCTTAGCTGTTACTATTTTCCTCTCATTGCATGAAGTAGCTGTGGAAGCCTGGCCAAGTATCTTACCTCTGCTATGGTCAGTTTCCCAAATGGCAAATAAAGATCATTGTTTATCGGTAATGTTATTCTCTCCAGAGATATGAAATGTATCTAAAAGTAGAAGTCTATTTGAATGGACATTCAAAGTGATGGGAGTCTTTCCAGACTTTAGCTGGCAGCCACAGCCATTGTGCTTTAAAATCTTGTTACAACTCATTTTGTAGTATAAACAATTTGGTCTAGTACTGTGTTTTTCTTCCTAGACTGTATTTCATTATAGTAACTTTTTATAACTATCAGTATTTAACGTTTTATTCTTTAGCCTTCATTGATAAAGATTTATTAACCAGAATGTTTTTCCCGCTTCTTTTCTGGATTTTCAGATTTCTTCTTTGATTCCTAACAAGTCACATAAATAAGCCTTTTCTTCCTACCCTGATCTCCTCCTTTGAATTTCTGGAATATTAGTATGTTGGTGACTCCTCTTTGCTTTTCCTTACTCCTTAATTTGATCATACACTGTTTTAATGTAGGGACTTGTTCTGCTTTTGCATATCACATTGAATAATCAGTCAGAAAGCTGAACATATGGTATATGCTTGGTAGATACATAAAAGTCGTTGTGGTTTGTGTATGTCAGGGTAAGGGCTGGCTAGAAAGACCTTATAAGGGTTTTTCGTTTAAAACCCCTTTTAAATATGAAAATAATTGAGACTCATAGATAGGATATTGTTTTCTTTGAAGACATTTATTAGAGATTTTAAATTTCAAAGAGACTTTTTCTTTGAATTTTTAGTCCAACATTTGCAGTTAATTTGTCTTTTTTTCCCCTCTTTGTGGTTTGTAGAAAGAATGTTGGCTTATATATACACTTTTTGCTATGTTATATTTTTAACGATTTCCTTTGTGGCTTAATATTCCACATAATATTTGTAAATATTCATGGAAGTAGGATGGAGCATATATTGTGACTTTCAGAGCCTGTGCAATCTTATTGATATTTTCCTCTATTAATCTGTTTTAGCTCAGGAGTGGAATGTTTGCCTTACATTACTATATTTTTCTGTCAATTTTTGTTGACTATCTAAATATTTTTGACTTATATATTGTAGTTTTATGTATTCAGCTTATGTTTGTGATATTTATTTTATTTTTTGGTTAGTTTAAAACATTTTGCCCATATAAAGTGATCTTTTTTGGTGTATGTGCTTTCATTAAAAGAAAATTTGTTTTGTTTTGTTTGCTTTGAGTTCACTTTGTTATTAATTACTGGCATGCTGTTGTCTATGGTTTTTTAACCTATAACTTTATTTCAGGTATAATTCTTATAAACAGAATTTGATTGGATTTTTCAAGCCATTCTGAAGGCTGTTGTCTTTTAATCCATTTAAAATTCCTACATTTGATGTATTTTGTCATTTTTCATCTGGGATATTCTCTGTTTTCTTTGGTTTCCATTTCTTGTACGTGAGTTGTGGTTTCTTTGCACTTGGATTCTTCCATATATTAGATATTACATACATATACATATCTCTTTATTTTTATCAGCTATAAATTATTATTAAATTATTCTAACAGTTTTTCCAAGAATGTTTTGAAGTTGTTTTCACTTTTTATTTAGACAATATGATGACTTTAATATATTTTTTCTATGTTAAAGATTGTGAATCTTTTTATTTCATGAATTATAGTTTTTTTGACTTATTAATTTTGCTTCATCTCTCAACAGGATGATTTAATGTTCCCCAAAATGGTAGAAGGTGTTATATTGTATGGTAAAAAATTTTCATCACATTTCCCCTCATACTTTATTGATGTTACTCTTTTGATTTTTTAAAAATAACTTTTGTGAAAAACAAAAACAAAAACAAAACAAAACTGTGATTTTTGTAAAAAGTATAGAACTGTGTACACTATTTAAGACTCAAACATTATCCAGAATTCCCTGGCATTCCAGTGGTTAGGACTTAGCACTTTCACTGTTGTGGGCCTGGATTTGATCTGGGAACTGAGATCCTGCAAGGCATGCAATGTGACGCCCCCCCCCCGCCCCCCCCCCCAAAAAAAAACCCCAAACAAGGAAACAAACAACAGAAAGAGAGAGATAAAACTTAAGCATTATTGAAAGATACAAGTAAGAAAACCAAAAATAAAACTAACAGCTGTTCCACCAAAGTTGTTCCAAACTTACCATCGGGAACTAACATTTGTTAGCACCTATTAAACATCATGGAGAAGGCATGGCACCCCACTCCAGTACTCTTGCCTGGAAAATCAAATGGATGGAGGAGCCTGGTGGGCTGCAGTCCATGGGGTCACTGAGGGTCAGACAGGACTGAGTGACTTCACTTTCAGTTTTCACTTTCATGCACTGGAGAAGGAAATGGCAACCCACTCCAGTGTTCTTGCCTGGAGAATCCCAGGGATGTGGGAGCCTGGTGGGCTGCCGTCTATGGGGTCGCACAGAGTTGGACACGACTGAAGCGACTTAGCAGCAGCATATGTATTACTAGATCACTTTGCTATATACCTGGAAATTATGTCAACTATACTTCAATAAAAATTAAATAAGATATTTGTCCTCAACATTTGTTGATTATGATTGTAGTGATTTCCTTGCTCAATTTCCCCTCACCCCCTTTTTTAAATGGGGTCATTTCTTGTTATTGTCATACTTTCTACTGTTTTTGGTAAGTTTTGAGGAGTTTTGCTATCTGTCTTTGGCTGGCAATGGCACCCCACTCCAGTACTCTTGCCTGGAAAATCCCATGGACAGAGGAGCCTGGTAGGCTGCAGTCCATGGGGTCGCTCAGAGTCGGACACGACTGAGCAACTTCACTTTCACTTTTCACATTCATGCATTGGAGAAGGAAATGGCAACCCACTCCAGTGGTCTTGCCTGGAGAATCCCAGGGACAGCAGAGCCTGGTGGGCTGCTGTCTATGGGGTCACACAGAGTCGGACACGACTGAAGTGACTTAGCATTAACAGTAGCAGCATTTTTTAAAAAATCAGTTGATGTTTATAGTTTCTGGGGGGAGAATTATGGAAAACTTGATTTTTGTTCTATTGTAAGTAGCTAATTCTTTGTGTATGCTTGCTTGAAGAATATTTTTCATTTTTTTTTCAGCCAGTGCCACATTTGTCACTATATACTTGTGTTATACCATTTTCTTTGATTTAGTTGGGAATGTGGTGGATTTAATCAGTTTAGACTATTTCTTTTATTGCTGAAGAAAGCTTCCTTCTATTGTGCGTTCCGATTATTCATTCAGTTTTATTTGATATAGTCCATACTTCAGGGAAATGAATGTCTTTTGTTTGACTATTTATTTTCTGTTCCTTATATCAGCTATGTTCTTCCTCATAATTTTTATTTTGTCATTTTTCTTCTTATTTTCTGGGAGATTGTCTGAATTTTGTGCTGTGTATCAATGCTTCCACAGCACTGGTTTTACTCTTTTTAATGTCTACTATTGAAGATTTTTTAAGTCTGCTGAAGTGCTGTCTTCTTCCCTTCTGACATGCCTCCCACCTCCTGCATCATTAATGTTATGAACCAGTGTAGTGCCTGGCAGGCTACAACTCCCATGATGGACTTGTACTGGGAGGGCTTCCCAGGTGGCTCAATACAAAGAATCCCCCTGTCAATGCAGGAGATGCAATCCCCTGGAAAAATAGCAACCCATTCCAGTATTCTTGCCTGGGAAATACCATGGACAGGGCAGCCTGGTGGGCTACAGTCTTTGGGGTCTCAAAGAGTTAGACATGACAGAGTAACAAGTATGCACATACTTGTACCGGGTATGTCTTACTTTGAAACATGTTAGTGTTTATTTTGGGGTTCTCTTGCTGAGCATATAATATGCTACTATCAATTTCTATCCCTTACTTGTTTTATAGAAATTGTTACCTCTGTCTAGATGTAGTGTAGAGAGGCCAAGGGCAGTGGCAGAAGTGGGAAAGGTTCTGATGGGATAAAATACCTTGCTTCCATAATGGGTCAAGTTTGAGTAGTAAAAGATGTCAGCGAAGTTTATGGAACCTGGGTTTCTGAACTAGATTAGGGTAGCTATTGAGCTAAAGGAAGAAGGATAAAACATCCTCCTACCTTTGTTCAGCTGATCTCTATGAAATGAAGCTGGGGTGTGGCATAAGCTAAAGCTGTACTTTTGGCTTTATCTACTTGATAATTAGTTTAAATTTCTTTTAGGTTCTGAATTTACAATTTTCAGGATTGTTTTCTATACTTCTCCATTTCTTCATTTTCCCAATGATTTTGTGTCTGTGTGTTTCTTTCAGCTCTTGTATGGCTCTTTAGTTAGCTATTGGAGCAGTTGCTTGAGGACTGTTGCGATATTGAATTGAACATTTCAGAGGAGCCTTAGAGTCATATTATTAAATTGCAGGAAAAAATCTAGTTGGAAATTAGATTTGAATAGTACTGAATTTAGGTGTTTTTTTTTTTTTTTTTGAGAAATTGGCTTTTTTCCAGTTCTGACTACCATTTACTTTTTAAAAATAATTTCTGTTCAATCTAGAGATTGAACAGTATGGTGAGATTTTTGGGAAAAATTTTTAAAATAAAATGGGATGACCCAGAGGGAGGGTATGGGGAGGGAGGAGGGAGGAGGCTTCAGGATGGGGAACACAGGTATACCTGTGGCAGATTCATTTCGATATTTGGCAAAACTATTACAATATTGTAAAGTTTAAAAATAAAATAAAATTAAAAAAAAATAAAATGGGAACCTTTTAAGAAAGATATAGTCCTTGAAAGGTGGCTGAGCTCTTAATTTTACACAGAATATATCACTGTCTTTAGTAACTAGTTATCTCACTGTCCTTTCTGACTGGTTCATATTTGGTTTTATTTCCTGCAGTGTTCATTATAGCTAAATTCTAGATCAACTAAAGGGAATTTGAATACCCTTTTAAAGTTTAACATAGTGGGTTTTGTCATTAATTTGATTGTTTTCCTAACCTTCCATTTTCCTCACTATAAGTCAGAATGTATATTCTTTTGGTGACTGAAAAATTTTTTTATTTGATTAAAACTGGTGTTTTTGTTACTGTAATTAAATTAAGCTTGACTTAGCTCATTTTACTGTGATGAAGCTTACTGATTTTCAGTGTTTTCATTATTATTTTATCCTGGAAAGTCTAGTTCCTTCCTCTGGTTTTTATTTGCTTGTTTAATTTTTGTTTTGTTTTGTCTTTTCACTTTATTTGAGAAGTAAAAAATATCTTTTCTGTGTTAATAGTGATAAATCAGTGTTAAAGAAACTCGTTGTGACTTGAGTGGCATAAGCTTATCATTTGGTTGCTATCCAGAAATATTAATATTATATAGCATATTATGTTATAAATAGAGCAAGAGAACCCCTATCTGAAAAGAGAAGTTTCAATATGGGCCCTGATGGACCTGCCAGCTGTCTTCCCAGGTAGCTCAGTGGTAAAGAATTCATCATACAATGCAGGAGACGCAGGTTTCATTCCTGGGTGGGGAAGATCCCTGGAGAAGGAAATGGCAACCCACTTCAGTATTCTTGCCTGGGAAGTCCTGTGAACAGAGGAGCCTGGTGGGCTACAGCCCCTGGAGTCGCAAAGAGTAGACATGACTTAGTGACTGAGCATGCATGGACCTGCTGTGCTGTGAGTTGCTCAGTCGTGTCCTACTCTTTGCGACTCCGTGGGCTGTAACCCATGAGCCCACCAGGCTCCTCTGTTCATGAGATTTCCCAGGCAAGAATACTGGAGTGGGTTGCCATTTCCTTCTCTAGGGGATCTTCCTCACCCAGGGATGGAACCTGCGTTTCCTGCATTGTAGGGCGAATTCTTTATCACTGAGCTACCTGGGAAGCCCAAGTGTAACACAATTGACTATAACTTAATATAAGGAGATATGGGGGAAAGAAGAGAAGGGAGATCAGAATTTATCATATTTGGTATTTTTTTTCTACTGCTTATGGTTGATACCTCAGTAACCACGATGTGGACAAATTATGTCAATTCTATTGAAGCATTTTGGGGGTAAAGTGAATTGCATTACTTTCGATGGTCATCATTACTTGTATGCATATACAGTATTTCCATTGTGTATGGTCAAGGTCTTTAATGAGGTGATTTCTAGGTTTTATATTGATTGGATTTTATGTCAATTGAATAAGAATTGTGCTTGTGAAGTCCTTATAGTCATGTAGCTAAACCATGGTTGACCTATGACCTGTCATTTTTTATGTTGCTTTATAACTGTAGTGTTGCTCCTTCGATAAGTATTTTATTCACATTGAAACAACTTGCAGTAATCATATAAGTAAATTAAAAAGTCATATATTTATTGTTATTTATCAGTTGGGGCTATAATCCTAAGAAAAACTTTTCTTATGAAAGTTAGAAATCTTCCATTTGTGGTCTCATGTTTTCATTATCATTTGGTTTTTGTATGTAGTAATGTAAAACACAGCATCTTCCTTTCTCATGAAAAGTTTAATAGGAATTACAGTTGCAGATTATTTGACTTTGGTACATTCCATAGTGTCTGTCTAATTTGCCTTCCAGAAGCTTTAGAAACACTGTACAGCCAAGGTAAGGAGTTGCACTCAGAATGCCAGTTAGGTTTATTCTTTTCTGTTTTATAAATTAAATGTTTTAATGGTAGAATTCCTCTTATTATTATGTATTTCCACTGAAAAGTTTTTTGGACTTACTGTCATAGAGGCTGTGAACTAAGCGCTCAAAGAAAATGATCTATGTGGAAGAGCTTTGTGTTTAGTTTCTGATTTCTATCCTATACTGATATGAGAGTTAGTTTCATAGTGGATGAGGGGGCTGGCAGAGGGGTCAGTTGTGCAGTAGAGTGGTAGCAGCAGGAAAGTGTTATGCTTTTCACTCGTTAGGGTAAGTTTTATCTTTCATTAAACGCATAGCTTCGTGACCCTTTGGTCTTGGAGATCATTTGTATCAGTTGGTGACTTTGCTTTCATCTTTCTGGAAAATACATAATTTTATGTTTTCTCTCCTCACTTCACATACTCTTGTTTCAAAGATAAAATGAGGTTTTAAATTTGTTTCTAAATTATTAAAAATTATTTGTATTTCCTAGAGGAATATAGTCCCAGAGGAAAATAAGTTACTTCCTGGAGAATATTAAAGGGAAAGAAAGTGATTTTGGGGGGTATATTAGATTATATGCTGCTGCTAAGAACTTTGGAACTTTTAGGACTTCGTTCTTTTAACTTGTTAACCAGTACATGGTCTGTATTTCTGAACTAGCATTGGAGTGCATATCTAGGATATTGCCAAGATGAAAAACAGTATTTGTAAATATATAAATCTTAACTGTATAAGCTAAAACCGGATGCCTTAAGATTAGAATCACTTGTTATCTGAAAGGAGAATACATCAATGCATATTTATTGCCTGTTGTGTGCTGGCATCATAGCATCATTAGGATCTTAAATTCTAAAGAGAACTACATTAGTAACTCATTTGAAACTTATAAAATGCTTAATCGTTTACAAGTCTTCACTAACTCCCTACATCTTTAAAATACAGATTGGGAAGAGTGATGTTGCATTATTTCATCTCAAGATACTAGAAATTACAAAAAAAAATGGGGCTGAAAAAATAATATAGTCAAGTAATCATGTTATCATTTAAGTCCTGTATATAATTTTAAGTTGGAACTGGTAAGTGAGTGAAATCTCACCTGCAAAAATAGGACTTTAACTCTCAATTATCTGGCTTTCATGACCCATGGAATCTGTCGCTGAATAGATAGAGTGTTACCACATATTCTACAATTGGTGATCTGTATTCACTGGTTTTCCTGCCTGTAGATAAAGTCTACTACCTTTTGTTCACTGAAATGCAGTTTACTATTTAAAATAGGTGTAAAATAGAAACAGTTACTACCTGCTTTATTGATATACTGCAAAAGAAAGATTCAGGTGTTGATGTAATTTATTTTGAGTGTGTAAGATTTAAAACCATAAAGAAAACTGTACTAATTAAATGTTGAAGTGTTTTGCTTTAATTAAGTAGAAGATGACAGGTGCCGTTATTGAATACTAATTCATTAATGGAGCACCTATGTTCTAATTAGAACTTATGTTTAAATCTTGATAAGCCTTGGCTATGTGGAAACTTTGCTTAGTGCAGAAGGAAAGATTTATTGTACAGTTTCCCCCTTGTAGTTTATCAAAAAGTCATCTTAAATTTTCAAATGTTTTTATTTTTTATTTTTTTATTTTTTTTTTTAAACTTTACATAATTGTATTAGTTTTGCCAAATATCAAAATGAATCCACCACAGGTATACATGTGTTCCCCATCCTGAACCCTCCTCCCTCCTCCCTCCCCATACCATCCCTCTGGGTCGTCCCAGTGCACCAGCCCCAAGCATCCAGTATCGTGCATCGAACCTGGACTGGCAACTCGTTTCTTACATGATATTTTACATGTTTCAATGCCATTCTCCCAAATTTTCCCACCCTCTCCCTCTCCCACAGAGTCCATAAGACTGTTCTATACATCAGTGTCTCTTTTGCTGTCTCGTACACCGGGTTTTTAGAGTGAGAATATTTTAATATTTGTAGAAAGTATATATGATGTATTATAAGATGTTTTAGAGCATACGTTGATTGTCCAATTGTTAATGTGTTCTTTTACCGTAACACTGTTCCAATAGTCCATATGACAATAATAGCTGATATTTATTTCACTTTGGAGGAGGAAATGGCAAACCACTCCAGTATTCTTGCCTGGAGAATTCCATGGACCAAGAAGCCTGGTGGGTTACAGTCCATGGGGTCACAAAGAGTCGGACACGACGGAGTGAGTAACTCGCACTTGCATTTCACTCACCGTGCACCAGGCGGTGTTCTAAATGTCTTATACATAGTAATTTATTTAATTCTTCTAAGAATTGTCATTGTTACTAATATTATTACTATTTCTATTTTATAAGTGATAAAACTGAAGCACGAAAGATCAATCTATGCCGAGTTCATAATCAAACATATAAACCACTAATTATAGCATGTTTGGGTTAATGCAGCTAAGTCACTTCAGTCGTGTCTGACTCTGTGTGACCCCATAGATGGCAGCCCACCAGGCTCCTCTGTTGCTGGGATTCTCCAGGCAAGGATACTGGAGTGGGTTGCCATTTCCTTCTCCAATATGGGTTAATGTTCTAACATTAATAGAAAAGCAGAAAGTGCTAGGGTCCTTTAGAGTATGTAGTCTACCATGCTACTAGAAGTCCCAACTCTTTTTGTTTCTACTACAATCTCTCATGCCTTTCTTTTCTCCAAAACAATTGTTTCCCTTTCAGATTACTGCTATCCAGTATTCAATGTACTGAAAGTATATTGTTTGAAATTAAAATGGTAAACATTTGAAAAACCAGAAGGTAGAAGCCTAAAACAAAAGTGATTACTTTTGAACTGTGGGACTGAGGGGTGGAAGAATCGGGATATGTTTTTTAAACAGCTTTTAGAAAGCCTCAGGTATTCTAAAAATCAACTTCAGTTCTTTGGAAAAATAATGTTGCTCCCCAAGACTCTTTCATTTAAACCAGAATAGTTTGGATATAAACATAATATTTTTGAATGAATAAAAAATGAAAGGTAAATTATTAAGTGTTTTAATTAAGAAGAACAGTATTGTAGAAAATTGGTCTTTTTTTCTTTTTATTTAAAAGTTATGGTTTGTAAATTAGAAATTACTAGCTTTCAATCGTCAAGATACCATGAAAAAAATTCTACCTTCTATTTATCATTTATATTTATTTCCAACAGCAAATTTCTCTCCTCTTTGTATCCCATCTTGTTACTTTCATATTTCAAATAAGTGGATACCATTCATATTAATTGAATATTTAAAAATTTATATTGAAAAGAAAGTTATTCTGATTTGGACCATACAATAGTTCACCTTTAGCAATGAATTTTCTGTTAACTTTTAACTTTTAGGAGTATAAAGGATCTACATTTCCTTCCTTTTTAAAAAACTTTGTTAATGATAGAAAAAAACATATATAACATCTGTCAAGATCTGTAGTTAAAAAAAAATTATCTACTTTGCAAAGTGTCAGCAATGCCCATATTGTGTGAATGCAGCATGGAACTGATGTGTGAGTGATCAAGCAGTAGGAACAGTTTCTGTGGTAACAGTATTCAAAGTTTAGCAGAAATATATGAAAAACTAAAACATAATCACTTTGGGAGTAATGGATGGATGGAGATAAAAAAGTTATCTTGCTGCTTTTTCAATGTTTTCAGGCTTCCAGATGGTAGGAAGAGCTTTGTTCTTCCATCCAGCCCATCCGTTGTTCTTTAGTATAACTGACATCACTGCAGCTACCGCAACCATTAAAGCATCACCGTATAAAAATGGCAAAAATTAGAACTTACTGTGTAGTTTTGTGGAAAGAAGATTACAATAATCAAAGTTACAGTTTGTTGAAAGATATGCTGTTTTATTTTTTTAGTTTTTGGTGTGTGTGGCATAGCTGTATGCTATTAATAGAAGTAATGCCCAGAAATGACGTACTCTAAGATTAGAGCATGTGTGTGTGTGTGCACGTGTGCTCAGGCATTCTGTCGTGTCTGCCTCTTTGTGACCCTGTGGACTGTAGCCTGCCGGGCTCCTCTGTTTGACAGTTTTCCAGGCAAGAATCCTGGAGTGGGGTGCCAGAATAGATTTCCCTTATTTGAGATGCGTGTGTCTGTGCATGCTCAGTCGTGTCCAGCTGTTTGTGACCTTATGGATTGTAGCCCTCCAGTCTTCTCTGTCCATGGGTTTCCCAGGCAAGAATACTGAAATGGGTTTGCCATTTCCTGCTCCAGGGGATCTTCCTGACCCAGGGATTGAACCTGCGTCTCCTGTGTCTCCTTGCATTGGAAGGCGGATTCTTTACCATTTCATGACTTAGAATTAAGTATAGGGATTTCATTATATATCATTGAAATAAATTACTTTGTGAGTAAGGGATATAGTGTACATGATTCACTAAACCTATATATTTATTTCTTTTTCCCCCAGACTATTATGTCTTTGCCAGGAATGAAAATGTATATTACTATTTTCTACACAAAAATTACTTTAAAGAAAATATTAACAATTATAGTAATAGTTATTTGTGCCAGTTTCAGTTCAGCAAATATATAATTTTTGTAGTTTAACAAATTTAAAATAGCTAAGCAAAATAAATTTCTCTTTAAATAACATAAAATATTATAAAATTATTTTTATTTATTGGTGTCTGCCTAGAGGCAGATCTCATAAATTTTATTGTTGTTTTTTTGGCACTTTTATCAAACAATTTGTGTTTGCTAGAATATAATTCTTGTCTTGGTTACTTTTGCCCATTTTTATGTGCTATAATTTAAAAATACTTTAGAAAGTCAAGCAATAGTTATGTGTTGCTTTTTATTTTTTTAACTTTTTCTTATGTATTGCTTTTAGGGAGACTCTGTTCTCTCTCTTGCATTATTCCCCACCAGTATGTATCTTTCTTCCAGCTTGTATATATTTTTAAAAAATTCGTGTTTATTTGAAAAAGTCTTCCAAGATTATATTACATTTGAGCTCAGGGAATCCAGCTTTTGTATTCTTTACCATTAGCAATATGAAAATGAATTAATATAGTACTTTGAGTTTTGGCAAATCTCATCTTTAAGCAGTTTGAATCTCCCAGCTAGTACTCAAATATATAGTGAAATTCACTACTTTCTAGAAGCCCAGTGTCTACAATGTTTGGTTTTTTAAAAACAAGCTAAACTGAACAGCAGTATTAGGTGAAATTCATTCAGAATGCCATGTATCACAGAAACAAGTCATTCGTGTTCAGGTGTGAATTGTACTAGATCTTAGTTCCCCAATCTAGGCTCTTTTTGGGGTCAGGACTGTGGTCCTATTATATGTAGTCTTTGAAGACATTTTAGTTTCAAGTCTGGGGATACTACCTTCTCCAGCTGAGATTTTTCTCCAGGAAGTTAGCTTATAGAATGAGCACCTCAGATTGTGACTGGTTGTTAGGGGTGAGGGGATTAAGAGATTCTGGTCAAATAGTACAAGGCTTCAGTTAAAAGATTAATAAGCTCTAGGGATCTGATATACAGCATGATGACCGTAGTTAATAATACTGTGTTGTATACTTGAAATTTGCTGAGAGAGTAAACCTTAAGCATTCTTAACACACACACACACACACGAACACACACACAAACTGGCAACCATGTAAGGTGATGTATGTGTTAGTCTGATTATGATAATCATGTCACAAAGTGTATGTATTTCAATCAAATCATCACATTGTATACTTTCAGTTCAGTTCAGTCGCTCAGTCGTGTCCTACTATTTGCGATCCCATGAGTCGCAGCACACCAGGCCTCCCTGTCCATCACCAACTCCCGGAGTTCACTCAAACTCATGTCCATCAAGTCGGTGATGCCATCCAGCCATCTCATCCTCTGTCGTTCCCTTCTCCTCCTGCCCCCAATCCCTCCCAGCATCAGGGTCTTTTCCAATGAGTCAGCTCTTCGCATGAGGTGGCCAAAGTACTGGAGTTTCAGCTTTAGCATCATTCCTTCCAAAGAACACCCAGGGCTGATCTCCTTTAGAATGGACTGGTTGGATCTCCTTGCAGTCCAAGGGACTCTCAAGAGTCTTCTCCAACACCACAGTTCAAAAGCATCAATTCTTCCACGCTCAGCTTTCTTCACAGTCCAACTCTCACATCCATACATGACCACTGGAAAAACCATAGCCTTGACTAGATGGACCTTTGTTGGCAAAGTAATGTCTCTGCTTTTGAATATGCTGTCTATGTTGGTCATAACTTTCCTTCCAAGGAGTAAGTGTCTTTTAATTTCATGGCTGGAATCTCCATCTGCAGTGATTTTGGAGCCCCCAAAATAGTCTGACACTGTTTCCACTGTTTTCCCATCTATTTCCCATGAAGTGATGGGACCGGATGCCATGATCTTAGTTTTCTGAATGTTGAGCTTTAAGCCAACTCTCTCACTCTCCTCTATCATTTTCATCAAGAGGCTCTTCAGTTTCTCTTCACTTTCTGCCATAAGGGTGGTGTCATCTGCATATCTGAGGTTATTGACATCTCTCCTGGCAATCTTGATTCCAGCTTGTGCTTCTTCCAGCCCAGCGTCTTTAAACATATACAATTTTATTTGCCAATTGTACCTCAATAAGGGATCACGAAGAGTCGGACACGACTAAGGGAGTTCACTTTCACTTTTCACTTTCATGCATTGGAGAAGGAAATGGCAGCCCACTCCAGTGTTCTTGCCTGGAGAATTCCAGGGACAGGAGCCTGGTGGGTTGCCGTCTATGGGGTTGCACAGAGTCGGACACGACTGAAGCAACATAGCAGCAGCAGCAGCAAAGCTGAAAAAAAAAAGAATGAGCATTTTGTCTTTTCACATAGGGACCACCCTATTCAATTTCTTCAAGCCTGGAAGTGAATTGGTATTCAATGAATTTTGGTTTAATGACTGACTGACTGACTGACTGAGGGGATAAATGAAGAAATTGAAAACAAGTGACTCAGTTAGAAGGGTCAAAGTTACACTGCTTCACAGCCTGAACACTTTGCCTGTGGGAATTTAGTTTGGCTACTTAAAAAATTATTTTTGACCAATTAGTTGTAACCTACTAATGGCCTGAAAAAAGCATTTTCAATTTTGTGGAAATTTAATGTAGTCTCAGTAATCCTGTCTTCTCTTTTATGGACGATGGGAATTTGTTTATGGAATATTTATTTGTTTATTCAGGTCAAACATAGATGAAAACCTCATGAAGAGTCTTAGATCCTTATTTCATGAAGAGCATGATTACAGTTTGACTCCTTTATATGCACAGTTATTTATTATGCTAATGAGTATGCCTGTACTGTTGTTTTAGGTTTTAGAAAAGAAATTTTAAAAGAATTATGTTTCTATTGGCACTGACTTTATGTCAGCAGTCATGAATTCAAGTATGTTATGTACAAGATGTCTCATACCACTTCATAGAAAATATATTTAATTATCTTCTAATGGATTATGTCAGAATTTCTTTGACTTACATAATTTGTATGGAAGTATTTTATATTCTTATCAAACTTATACATATGTATCAGGAATGCCACTTGAAATAATATGAGTGAAAATACAGTGGGTTATAGCAGCAACAATTTTTTGATAATTAGAAATTATTCTGATGCTCTTTGTGAGAAACCTCAGGTTTTTTTTTTCTTTATAAAAATCAACTCTATTGAGGTATAATTTACATGCAATTAAATTCACTCATTATAAATATTTGTGGAGTTTTAAACTTTTTCTTCCAGTTTTATAGAGCTATAATTGACGTAGAGCACTATATAAGTTTAAGGCGTATAGCATAATGATTTGACTTATATCCGTCATGAATTGATTATCACAATAAGTTTAGTGAACATTCATCATCTTATATGCATTCAAAATGAAAGAAGTAGAAAATTTTTTTGCTTGTTATGAGAACTCTTAGGATTTACCATCTTAACAACTTTCATATAAAACATACAGCAGTGTTAATTATATTTGTCATGTTGTACATTGCATCTGTAATATTTATCTAAAAACAGGAAATTTGCACCTTTTGACGTTTTTCATACAGTGATGAAATAGATAAGCAAAGGACTCACAGGAGAAAGAAATCAATGTAGGTCAGAGTATATTTCTACTTAGACAATGAACAATTCGTACCTTATAATGCAGACTTCTATTGTTTCTATTGAAATATTGTTTCTTGAGGTCACATAATATCATCTAGAATCAGTGTTAAGAAAATTTATAATAAAATTAACTGCCTTGTAGAATAGATGAGACTAAGTGCAGCGTATTATCTATGGTTTGTTTTCCATTTTCTCTTTTCTGTGTGTTTAAATAATATTGTATTTTGTTTAACTAGCAGATTAAAAACCTATGTCTGTAGACCACTGGGTCTTTGTGATTCATATACTTTTAATTTCTGTAATTATTGAATGAGTAATATAGTTAATTCACCCAATATCTTCTTTTAGTCTTTGTTGTATACCTGTTTATTTCATCACCGTCTGCTTCTGGCGGACTTAAGCTTTTTCCTATATGAAGAGATTGAACACAATCTTATGTGTTGCTTTAATGTGCCTGTTTAAAATATCAACATTTTAACGCTACTTCATTTCTCAGTGGAGCACGTATTATGTTGCCTTAATGTTTGTTGGGGGAGAGATCTTAAGGCTGTTTTCTCCCTTTCTCTCCAATGACCTGGAATCTCTGAACTAAAAGCACAGAAACATCAGACTGTGAATCTTAGTTTCATGTATATTTCCTAAGAAGCTTCTACAGATGAATGATTTGTTCTGTATTATACGATGCTGTTTAACTTTGATCTGACCAGCTAGTAGCAATAAGACTAATTCTAAATATCTTTCCATTTGGAGATGTTTACTGTTGTCATCAGCAGCAACGCCCTCTCCTCCCACACACAAAACACTTTCTTATGTGTATGTATGTATGCGTGTGTGTATGTATGTACGTATTTATGTATTTATCTTTCCTCCCCTTCACAGTTGGCAGGTTGTGGGTGGCTTTCTGAAGAGGGGAGGGTGAAGGAGGCCTTGGCTGTAGGCTGCTGTTGATTTAAGGCAGTGGCATTATTAATAGGCAGCATCTGCCCTCTCACTTTCAGTAATGCAGCTGACCCTTTTAGCTGCTGGATACCCGAGCTTTAAGTGGCAACTTTAATGTGATACCTTAGAGTTATGTCCTTACTAAATAAATCACATTTAGAAGCTCTTATGTTATCTTAGTCATGCTTGTATTTTAAGAAGTCTGAACATGATAAACATTAAAAATGAATTTATATTCATGAAGCAAAATGTGATTTTCTAGGTAATTACCAATTCATCTAGAAGTTCAAATGGTTGCTTTTAGTGTTCATCCATGTAAATGACACAATAAAAAAGGAAAGCTATTCTGTGATACCCTGTGATTCATTTAAAATGATTTTTCTTGATACATTTATTTCAAATAGATGCTCCTTTCCTAAGTAGAGCTTGGTGGAGTTAGAAATAATTTAATATGTCTATTGTTAGAATGAGGCCAATATAACCTTTTACTTAGTCTTTTATTTAGTAGATTAAAAAATTTTTATAACCTCCTGAGTGAGCATATTGAATTTTTGAAATATGATTGTAGATTAAAGGATATATAGAGATGTTATATAATCTATTTTTAAAGCAAGTAGTGTTGGGATTTGTACTTAGGTGATGTTGGATATAAAATGAAATCAAAGAGGCAGAAATTCAGAGAGGTTTTTCCCTAATTAATAAAACTAGAGAAAAAGAGAGAGAGGTGAATTGCCATTGATTTTTAACAGTTGTCATTCATACGAACTTTTTGTTAATTTTAGGTTTGAAATGGAAAATGATCAAAAAGCATTTCTATAGCAGTAACTTAAAGATTACAGGCTATATAGTTAAATTTTTAATTGATGCAATAATGTGAGCAAAATTAAGATATATATATATTTTATAAGAGTCAACATTGTATGTGATAGCTAAATTTTAAACTTCAGTTCTGCTTTTAATTCTTAAGTCCATTTCTATTTTTTCCTTATCTTTTTGAATGTCTTTATTTTTCTCTACCACCTCCAAATTAAAAAAGGCAGTCTAGACTTTTTATTTCAGAAAACACTGACTTTGAAGAAAATAAAAGAGTATTTAAAACATGTAGTTGGCAGGGAAATCAAGAAAAAAAATTTCTGAAAATACTTTGCAGTGTGATTTAATCACCACACCTATAAGTGTTTAAACCATACTGTTGACCAAATAGCCCAGAAGATATTATAAGTAGTGACTGTTGATGATACCTTTCTGAATGTGGCTTGGAATTGATTGGTACTTTAAGTTATAGAATTATGGAAACCATTACATATCATATAAAATGCTGTATCATCAGATTTTAATTTGTGAATGGATGACATTTGATAAGGTTTTATTAAATATTATAAACAAGCTTGACACCCAGTTAATTTAAAGCAAGTATTATTCATAAATTAAATTATTTAGTGTGCTTTCATTTTGGGTTTGTAATTTGGTAAATCTTTAAGTTGGAATGATCACTTGCTTTGTTGAGATTGTGGTAATCTAAAAAGAGCAAGACGGAACTCCTACTTAAATTAGACCTCTGACCCAAACTTGGCAGTTCTCTCAGCTTGCCAGGGAAAACACTTGCCAGGTTCACTATTTTCTTCCGTCGTCTTGAGAGAGTCTACCCCATTTTTCTCCTCCATTGACTAACCTTTGACTTCCCAAACCTGTATTTCTTTCCAACAGGGGTGAATAAACACTCTTGGTATGTGAAGATTAAAGGTCCATGGACCCTGCAGGTGCCCTGAAGCAAATTTGCTCAGAATTAATTTGGTACCTCCAATTGTGGTTTGTTTAGGATAGGAAACCAGATAGAATTCAATAGTGTATCTTGAATCTTAGAACTTAATACTCCTGTTACAAACAACAGGGAAGAAAAAAAGACCAAGTGCCAGTAACATTTACTCTTCAAAGGAAAGTTTGTGTCTTTCTGTGCCTGGTTATCTTCAAGAGTTGCAGAGTAAAAAGAACATTTCAGTGGAAGTATATTTCAGCCCTGATATAGAAAAGACCTTTAAAAAGAGTCCTTGTTGACATGAAAGGGAAAACATTCTGATTTTCTGGGATGTAAGCCTTAGAAAACAAGCCAGAGTAAAAGAACATGTAGAAATGAAAAACTTATGGCTCCAGAGATGACCTGTTGTGAATTATTTCAGAATTCAGTGGATATCTCAGATGATTGATTTTTCTCCTATGAATCCTTGCTCTTATGAATGTACTGAGTAGGTATCAACTTTGTTTTAGAGTGAAATGATCACTATAAAGAATATCACTGTTCTGAAAACATAAAAACTGCTTTAGAACATAAGGTAAACTCTGTACTTGCAAAGAACAAAATGTATCTATATGAATAAAGAATATAAAGAAGTGTTTCTCTAAGTGATTGTAACTGTTGATTTGTCTTTAGCTGTAGGTGACTTGGCTTAGGAATTTCAGAATCTAAAGCTAGTAGATGCATTTTGCCAATTACACTTAGGTGATTCTGGCATCAGATATAGCAGTCTGTAAATGATAGAGGAACTAAGAAGCAGAGGAGCAAGAAGGAATAGATCCTTTCTTAGGCACATGCTTTCTACCTTTTTAAAAAAATAAAGCGTTTAACAAAAGGTGTTTCACCATACTGTGGTGCAGTGCAGTCAGTGCAGCTGACTCCTGGAGTTCTGTTGATTATGTTGTGTTAAAAGTAGAACCAGTTAAAAACATACATTTGATAATATATTTGGTAAGTTCTGAGTTGAGGTGTTAGAATGGTGCATTCAAAACTGTGAGAGGATGCTATTATTATTTCTGTATTTAAAATGTTTTTAAATAGTTTTATTGGAGTGTAGTTGCTTTACAATGTTTATTAGTTTCTGCTGCACAGCAAAGTGAATCAAATATATGTATTCATATATCCCATCTTTTTGGATTTCCTTCGCATGTAGGTAGTATCCCATGTAGAGAGTATTGAGTAGAGTTCCCTATGACATATAGTAGGTTCTCATTAGTTATGTATTTTATACATAGTAGTGTCTATGTGTCAATCCCAATCTCCAAGTTCATTCCCTTCTCTGCTTGGTATCCATACTCTTGTTCTCTATCTCTAGGATGCTTCTCTTTAAACATCAATCATAGGGAAGAATCAATTTTGTTAGATCCAAGCACCATCATGTTATTGAAAACTTGTTGAATAATTGGATACCTTATAAATAGTTATCAAATTCAGTTTTTCAGTCTTCTACATTTTTACCATAGTGAGTCTTCTGAAATTTGATTGTTTAGAAATCTTAAGATGGCTTCTTCTTTTTTAGGAGAGATATGTTCAGTTCTCTTATTTGTTTGAAAATTTAGCTTTGAATAGTTAATTTGAGAATAAATAGAAGAGAGAGGAGAGAATAGAGATTTGCTGCTTCGTTGCTTCAGTCGTGTCCGACTCTGTGCGACCCCATAGATGGCAGCCCACCAGACTTCCCGTCCCTGGGATTCTCTAGGCAAGAACACTGGAGTGGGTTGCCATTTCCTTCTCCAATGTATGAAAGTGAAAAGTGAAAGTGAAGTCTCTCAGTTGTGTCCGACTGTAGCGACCCCATGGGCTGCAGCCTACCAGGCTCCTCCGTCCATGGGATTTTCTAGGCAAAAGTACTGGAGTGGGGTGCCATTGCCTTCTCCTGAATAGAGATTTAGAAGAACCTTAATCAGTTCAGTAATATCATGGTTCAGGAATATTTTTAAAAGCTGTATTTTTACTGTTAAGATATCACGATGGTTAAAGTGGAGGAAGTTTACTCACTTACTCACTAACCCTGAGACCTTGAGCAAGATATCTAAATTCTTTGTGCCTCAGACCCCCTTTCTGTAGAATGGGGCACAGAGAATTTAAATACCTACCACATGGAGTTGTTACGAGAAATGGATAAGTTAATACAAGTACTAATAGCACTACTATATATGTTTTAGCCAACACTGTTATTAGATTTGGTGCACTTGCCAATTTTCTCACTTGACGATTATTTTCATTAGAGAGCCTATAACTCTGTGTGTGTGCGGGCGCTGTGCTTAGTCGCTCAGTCATGTCTAACTCTTTGTGACCCTTTGGACTGTAGCCAGCCAGGCTCCTCTGTCCATGGGATTTTTCAGGCAAGAATACTGAACTGGGTTGCCCTTTTTCTTCTCCAGGGGATCTTCCTGACCCAGGGAATCAACCCACATCTCCTGTATCTCCAGCATTGCAGGCAGATTCTTTACCTGCTGAGCCATCGGGAAAGCACACATAACTCTCTAGTTATTGAATTAAATTCCTTGCAGAAATATATCCATTGTCTCTGAATTATATCTCTCTTAAAAGATTGGATCCAAGATAGAAAAGTTAGGCAAAACAGTTAGATATTTCCTGGTACATATTATGTAACAGGTCACTTAGTCAGCAACATCATTTAGTGTCCACATGTGTACAGAGCTTTTTTAGCCTCCTCCATTTGCTGGGTTGCATCAAGTTCAAACAGTTCAAATTGGAGGGATTTGGAAATTGTGTTTCTTAGAGCAATTTAATTCAGGAAGGCAATTCACTATGGTTTCCAAGATCAAGAACTTGAACTGGAATGTACATGGAATCCACCTTGAACTTGTACCTTGACACAGTACGAAGGAAGAAGTCATACTTTCCTTTTTCTTTTAACCTATTGAACCTGTACCATAATCAACTTGGAAAAAAAATTTCATTTTGTGGTTTAAATAGCAGTCAGCGGTCTTTTATTGTTGTTGATCCTTAGAGAAAATTTGGAAGATGGTTATCTCTTTAGTGCTGCCAAATATATTGTTATTATGCAGACCCTGCAGGCACCAGCTGCAGTTGTTTTCCAGAAGACATGCAATCAATCTAGCTATCATGCACCCAGCTTTAGTATTACTGGCTGCATTTGGTCTTTTTACTCACAGATGCATGCATACTGACACTTGCCAATCTGTTAAAATTGACGGATGCTATATTGCTATATTTTGATGGTCTCTATCTTCCCTTTGATCTGTTCTTGGTTTTAGTTCCTAATTATTGCTATTATTCTTTGGCATTTCTGATCAGAAGCAAGCATTCAATTTCTATCTAATATATCCCTTGTTATGTAAGTTATGATGTACTTAAATGATTTGCTTTCACTTGACCCAGTTAGAATTTACTTTAAGTTTTGAGCCAGCTAAAGTAAGACTAAGCTGATTTATCCCACTATTTTTTCCCTAGTAATGTTGAACTGGAGCAGAACCACTTATTGTGTTAATGCTCACTTCTAAAATATACAGATGCTTATTTACATAGACAGAAAACATATACATACTAGTTGCATTTTAATCTTGGAGTAGGCAAACTGGAATGTTGTAAAAGGTACAGTTTGCCTCTTTGACATGGCTTTCTGGTATGAAACTTGATGTATTAAAAAGTAACCAAAATAAGCTGGATTGAGATGAATAATTTATTCTAGAATTTGTAGTCATATGGTCAATTTTCTACCATACATGTTAAGCAGTAATAATCAATAATAATAATGCTCTTTTAGCATATATTCTTTTAACATGTATTAAGCCCTTACTTTGTACCAGGCACTTGGGTTAAGCTCTTTACGTTAAATAATTCACACCAAACAACTACTTTTGAAGCAAGTACTAGGATTACTTTTTAATTTCACAGATGAGGTAAGAGAGGATTAGAGATGTTAGCATACTATCCAAAACCACACAGTTTTGGAGCAGGGATCCAATTTTCATTGTTTCTGACTGTAAAGAACCTGAGCTCTTAGTATTTGTTCTATTTTGTCTACTTTCCATGTAATATATTGACCTGCAGTTATATAGATCAGGGTCTTGGAAGCAACTAAAGTGAAGTGAAAGTCACTCAGTCATGTCTGACTCTTTTGTGACCCCATGGACTATAGTCCATGGCATTCTCCAGGCCAGAATACTGGAGTGGGTAGCCTTTCTGTTCTTCAGGGGATCTTCCCAACCCAGAGATAGAACCCAGGTCTCCCACATTGCAGGCAGATTCTTTAGCAGCTGAGCCACCGGGGAAGCCCAAGAATACTGGGGTGGGTAGCTATCTCTTCTCCAGCGGATCTTCCTGATCCAGGAATCGAACCAGGGTCTCCTGTATTGCAGGCGGATTCTTTACCAGCTGAGCTGTGAGGGAAGCCCAGAAGCAAATAAATGCACAATCAAATGGGGCATTTGAGAGAGGAATTACAAACAAGAGTAAGAGATAATAATAAGGGATGATGAAGGGATAGTGAGGCTAGCAACAGTGGGAACTATTATCCTCTCTATATATGAAGTAACAAGAGAACCCAGGGATTGAAGCCAGGTCTCCTGAATTGCAGGCGGATTCTTTACCAGCTGAGCCACAAGGGAAACCCCAAGGAATTGGTTACTGGATCTTGAAGGGTGTGGCTTTAGTTGTAGGAGAAGGTCATCTGACAGCCCCAGTGGTCTTAGGTTGAGGGACACAACCAACTTTGGTGACCTAGCAAGGACAGAGCTGAGGAAATAAATACCTTGATCACATTTTCCTCCTCTCTCCACTTTCTTGCCAGTGATCTTCATTGGCCAAACTCAACTGGAAGCCACAGGAAAAGGGACCCTTTGATGCAGTAGTTAGCTTCTTCTGGCTTACAGGAGATTAGAAACAGACGAAAATCTTCCAGCACAAAGAGAAAATACCTAGTTGTTCACAGATGCACTACCAAGAACATAGTTTCTCAATGTCAAAGCATTAGTGAGGCCAACATTTTCTACTTAGCTCTAATTATTAGACCTACTTATTCTCAATTTTAATGTATTATTTTGTCTTCTTAATTATAGATTTCTGAAACAGCTTGCTTTGTTATGGGGAATCTAGACAAAGATTCTTTCCTTGCCAGTTACCTTTAGGATTTTAAACAAATTAACTTTGGATATGTCTTAGCTATTTTCTTCTTCTTTAAAATATGAATAGCAATATCAATACTGTTCTAGGTGTTACAACTCTTTGTGACCCTATGGGCAAGAGGAACCTGTTGGGGTTGCAAAGAGACATGACTTAGCAACTGAACAACAACTGTTCTAGGTAGATACAATAAGGGTTCATGAAATAGTAATAAATTTTGGACATTTAATTGCATATATTTGTGTGTATATATATATGTGTGTGTGTATGTGTATTAGTTTTGGGGCTTCAAACAGTTGGTGCTAGTGGTAAATGAACCTGCCTGCCAATGCAGGAGCTGCAAGAGATGTGGGTTTGATCCCTGGGTTGGGAAGATCCCTTGGAGGAGGATATGGCAACCCCCTCCAGTCCTCATGCCTGGAGAAACCCATGGACAGAAGGAGCCTGGCTGGCTTATAGTCCATGGGGTCACATATTTTTAAAAATTGTCTGATTCTGAAGAATCCCTTACATCTGAAATAGGCCTAGAATGCTTGGTCTACTGGAGTTGCCAAAACCAGCCAATGCTGTTGAGGGTAGGTGAAGGGGTCACAAAGAGTTGAACACGACTGAAATGACTTACTGTACACACACATATGTATATTTTACCTTTTTTTTTCTTTCTTTTTTTTTTTTAATTTTATTTTATTTTTAAACTTTACATAATTGTATTAGTTTTGCCAAATATCAAAATGAATCTGCCACAGGTATACATGTGTTCCCCATCCTGAACCCTCTTCCCTCCTCCCTCCCCATACCATCCCTCTGGGTTGTCCCAGTGCACTAGCCCCAAGCATCCAGTATCGTGCATTGAACCTGGACTGGCAACTCATTTCTTAGATGATTTTTACCTTTTTTACTGGTCTTCTTTTTTTTTTTCCCCCCCTAAATCTTTAAACGTTTATCTGAGATCATCTTCCTTCTGCCTAAAGAACTTCCTTTACTATTTCTTTTAATATGGGTCTGCTGGGAAGTTTTTTGACTTGTTTTGTCTGAATTGAAATGATTTCTTTATGTTTATTTTGAAGGGTATTTTTGCTGGGTATAGAATTCTAGATTGGGGATGGAGGAGGGAGGAGGGTTCAGGATGGGGAACACATGTATACCTGTGGCGGATTCATTTCAATATTTGGCAAAACCAATACAATATTGTAAAGTTTAAAAATAAAATAAAATTAAAAAAAAATTCTAGATTAACAGTTATTTTCTTTCTAATATTTAAAAATATCAGTCATCTGATTATCTATTATATATTAAAATATTATACATAAAAAATTAAAAATATATTAAAATATATAGTCATCTGACTTATACAGTTGCTATTGAGACACTAGGTATGTTGTTCTATTACTTCTTTGAAGGTAGTCTGTCCCTTTTTAGTTGTTTTTAAGATTTTTTTCACTTTGATTTTCAGAAATTTTACTATGATTGGCTTAAGGTTATTGATTTATTCACAACATGCTTCTTTCCAAAGCACTTATTTCAAGAGGACCCAAAAGGTTGGAGTGTTAATTAATTGTTATTTTTAAATAAATAAGTAAAAACCCAGTAGCTAATGCAGGCTGATGTGGATAAGTTAACAGGTTCTCTTTTAAGTATATTTACATATTTCTTCTTAACATTCCTTCTTTTTTCAGCTTTACTGAGGTATAATTGACAAATAAAATTATATGTATTTAAAGTGTACAATGTAATGGTTTGATGCATGTTTGCATTGTGAAATGTTTACCACAAGCTAATTAACACATCCATTATCTCACCCAGGGTACCATTTGTGAGTGTGTGTGTGTGTGTATGTGTGTTAACCTTGCTTCTTAACAGAAGAATGATGATAGTGCAGGAAGTCAGAAAAGGTCAAAGAGACTCTAACAAGGTTCGCTCTTTCCCTTATCTAATGCCAGGAATGTAGAAGAGAAGGAAAGAATAGACTTATGTCAATTCAGAAGTATTATACAAAGTGAAGGGTTTTGAAAATAGTAGAAAGTTTTTATTGTAAAAGAAAAATTATTTTATCCAATGAATTGTCAGTCTATAGTGAAGGCCATCATGCTACTGAAGCATTTTTCTTTCCATACACTAAATTCATACCTTACTACGCTACGCTAAGTCACTTCAGTCGTGTCCGACTCTGTGTGACCCCATAGATGGCAGCCCACCAGGCTCCCCGTCCCTAGGATTCTCCAGGCAAGAACACTGGAGTGGGTTGCCATTTCCTTCTCCAATGCATGAAAGTGAAAAGTGAAAGTGAAGTCGCTCAGTCGTGTCCGACTCTTAGCGACCCCATGGACTGTAGCCTACCAGGCTTCTCCATCCATGGGATTTTCCAGGCAAGAGTACTGGAGTAGGGCGCCATTGCCTTCTCCATCATATCATACTAGCATCAGCAAAATCTCCCATTGTCAATCTTGTTACTCAGGACAATAAAATGTATAAAAAGGAAAACATGAAACTTTATGATCTAAAATGTAAGAGTCTTTTTATAATCATTAAACTGTATTGAGTGAAAATGATAAAATCCTTTTTTGGGGGATAGTAATCTTAAAAAATTTGTGTACTAAGTCCTGTGAAGCGGATATTTGAGTTATTGGATTGATATTGCAAAATGGGAAGTATCTGAAGCATTCTGATTTCTTGAAAAGTTATGTTGTGAAAAATTTGTTTTGTAAGAGTAGATGTATGAAAAGCATATGTTGTTGTTATTACCTAGAATCCAATAAGAGATAGCTTTTGCAAATTATTAACATGTGTGTAGGAGTTATTTTCACAGTTAGGTTATTTTAGATACCAGAATAATTTGTTTCATATTTTAAGTGTTGAAATACCCCTTTAAGTTCAGTATTCCCATGACCCCAGCATGATATATAATAGAAATAGCACAGAATAAAATATTTTGGCAAGTAATTGAAATAACAAATTCTGTGCATAGTTGAATGAAATAATGATATTTACAGGGACATTGTTAGAGTGTAGTATCTGTAAGAAGACTTCTCCTAAAGCTACTAAATTTAAGAAATGTCCATAAACCATATAATTAAAAAGAGGAAGAATATAAAACAATTGACAAAGCAAAGAATGATAAAGCAATTCAATGGTGACCACAAAATAGTACATTTTTCAACTTTTAACTTGTAACCTATATTTACTTTTAAAGTATCATTTAGCTGTGCAGAGGCAGTAAAAAAATTAGGATTTTTCTTCTTGCAGTCTGTGTTTATTGGATTTTAAAGTGATGGCAAAACTCTGAAGTCATTTGAACCCTAATGGAATTTATAGTGTGTAATCGTAATAGTAGTGGCAGAAGAATTAGTAACCGTAAAGAAGGCTATTCTCATTTCCCACTTAGAGGGCATATAACTTGTGTGATCTGTTACAATTGATGGCTTATTATGGGCCATCTAGAATTTTTAAATTTCTTACTAGTACTAAATGTGCTTAAAATTTGGCTATCAGTTTAGAAGTATAGTCTTTGCCTTACATACTCCAGTTTTGCTATATTTGTTACTAGTGATTCCTTGATTGTAAGGCCTGATTGTCATTGAAGAGTATTTTACTTTGATAAGTTAAAGATGTTACTAGGTTGGACTAAGTTCTAATAGACTTAGATAATTTGTTTATAGTTAAGTATCATTGCAAATAAATTAGTTCTGTAGGCCTATAAAAAGACAGATTTGTGTTGTAATGAAACATTTGATACTATTCAAATTACATTTTGTTGGAATAACATCACTTTATACTCTACCAAAATGAAGTTGTAAAACAAACCAATTGCTAGATATTGTTAACAGATCTGCAGAATGGCCTTAATCACTGAAGGAAAAGAAAAGTCAGAAGCCAGCTGGTAATGAAGTACATGTGTTCATTGGAGTATATAATATGTCTAGCAGGGTGGGAACTGAAGATGTACAAGTGAATGAATGTCTTCTGACTGGTAAAAGATAAAGTGACAGAATGCTGTTGGTTGGGTGTTCTCAGCAGCTTAGGCAACTAGCTAACTGTATGCTTCACAAAGACCACAAGGACCACATGTAGCATCTGTGGGGAAACATGGAATCAAGTTAGGAAGGACTGGAGTTGGAGGATGCAGCTCATCACAGAATGCTCCATTCTCCCTCGAGAAGAAAGTGAGGCCAGAATTAAGGTTAAATTGCCTAAAGGGAATTCTAAAAGGAAATTTAGAAGTTGATTTGTCAAGATTAGTCTAAACTTTCAGGCAGGAGTAAAGTAGGTTAGAAAATACACATCAGTGAGTTTTCAGAATTCTTTGCTTTAGCTGGATGCTTCTGCTAAGGTGTCTAACCATAAGATTTTGTTGTTCACTAAAGGTCTGATTCTGAGAAGGCAGTGGCACCCCACTCCAGTACTCTTGCCTGGAAAATCTCATGGATGGAGGAGCCTGGTGGGCTGCAGTCCATGGGGTCGCTAAGAGTCGGACACAACTGAGCGACTTCACTTTCACTTTTCACTTTCATGCATTGGAGAAGGAAATGGCAACCCACTCCAGTATTCTTGCCTGGAGAATCCCAGGGACGGTGGAGCCTGTTGGGCTGCCAGTCTATGGGGTCGCACAGAGTCGGACACGACTGAAGCGACTTAGCAGCAACAGCAGCAGCAAAGGTCTGATTGTAGTGATATTGAAAGAGATGGAGAGGTTGGAAAGGGACCAGGTTTATGAGAAAGAAAAGTTTAGTTATCAGTGTATTAAATTTAAGGTGTTGATGTTCGTAGGTGGAAATAAATGTGTACAAAAGTTCTTTTTAAACTTAAAAGACTGATACATGTTCAAGTTAATGTAATTGAAGTGAAAATACTCAGAAGTGATTTGGCCACATATATTTGAGATTACAGGCTAGGAGTGAGATTGGCAGTTGTGAGCACAGAGATAATAGCTAATTGAACAAATTCAGAGTTAATGGAGAGTGGGAAGAAGAGAGATGTGAGCAGTGTTAGTTGTTATTCAGTCGCTAAGTTGTGTCTGACACTGCAACCCCATGCACTGTAGCACACCAGGCTTCCTTGTCCTTCATTATCTCCCAGAGTTTGCTCAAACTCATGTTCATTGAGTCTGTGATGCCATCCAACTATCTCATCCTCTGTTGTCACTTTCTCTTCGTGCCCTCAATCTTTGACAGCATCAGGGTCTTTTCCAGTGAGTCATCTCTTCCCATCAGGTGGCCACAGTATTGGAGCCTCAGCTTCAGCATCAGTTCTTCCAATGAATATTCAAGGTTGATTTCCTTTAGGATTAACTGGTTTGATCTCCTTGCTGTCCACAGGACTCTCAAGCACCATAATTTGAAAGCATCAATTCTTTGGTGCTCAACCTTCTTTATAGTTCATCTCTCACATCTTTACATGACTACTGGAAAAACTATAGCTTTGTCTACTTTGTTGGCAACCTGATGTCTCTTGGTTTTTAATACGCTGTCTAGGTTTGTCATAGCTTTTCTTCCAAGGAGCAAGTGTTTTAATTTCATGGCTGCAGTCACCGTCTATACTAATTTTGAAGCCCAAGAAAATGAAATTGTTCACTGTTTCCATTTTTTCTCCCTCTGTTTGCCATGAAGTGACAGGACCATATGCCTGATCTTAGTTTTTTGAATGTTGAGTTTTAGGTCAGCTTTTTCACTCTCCTCTTTCACCTTCCTCTTTAGTTCCTCTTCATTTTCTGCCATTAGAGTGGTATCATCTGCATATCTGAGGTTACTGATATTTCTCCTGGTGATCTTGATTCCAGCTTGTGATTCATCCAGCCTGTCATTTTGTGTGATGTACTCTGCATATAAGTTAAATAAGCAGAGTGACAATATACAGCCTTGACGTACTCCTTTCTCAATTTGAGCCAGTTCATTGTTTCGTGTTCGGTTCTAACTGTTGCTTCTTGATCTGCATACAGGTTTCTCAGGAGGCAGAAAATGTCTGGTATTCTCATCTCTTTGAGAATTTTTCAGAGTTTGTTGTGATCCACACAGACAAAGGCTTTAGCATAGTCAATGAAGCAGAAATAGATGTTTTCCTGGAATCCCCTTGCTTTCTCCATGACCCAATGAATGTTTGCAATTTGATATCTGGTGCCTTTGCCTTTTCTAAATCCAGCTTGTACATCTGGAAGTTCTCAGTTCACATACTGCTAAGGCTTAGCTTGAAGGATTTTGAGCACTACCTTGCTAGTATGTGAAATGAGTACAGTTGTACATAGTTTGAACATTGTTTGGCATTGCCTTTGGGATTGGAATGAAAACTGACCTTTTCTAATCCTGTGGCCACTGCTGAGTTTTCCAAATTTGCTGGCATATTGAGTGCAGCACTTTTACAGCATCATATTTTGGAAGTTGAAATAGCTCAGCTGGAATTCTATCATCTCTGCTACTTTTTTTCATAGTAACGCTTCCTAAGGCCCACTTGACTTCACACTCCAGGATGTCTGGCTGTAGGTGAGTGACCACATCATCATGGTTAGGTGGGTCATTAAGACCTTTTTGTACAGTTCTGTGCATTCTTGTCACCTCTTCTTAATCTCTTCTGCTTTCATCAGTTATTTCCTTGCTGTTTCTTTCCTTTATGGTGCCCATCTTTGCATGAAATGTTCCCTTGGTATCTCCAATTTTCTTGAAGACATCTCCAGTCTTTCCTATTCTATTCTTTTCCTCTATTTGTTTGCATTGTTCACTTAAGAAGGCTTTCTTATCTCTCCTTGCTGTTCTGGAAGTCTGCATTCAATTGGGTATATTTTTTGCTTTCTCCTTTACCTTTTGCTTCTCTTCTTTTCTCAGCTATTTGTAAGGCCTCCTCAGATAACCACTTTGCCTTCTTGCATTTCTTTCAAAGCTATTGAATTTTTATCATCTTTAATTTTTATCATGAACCACTTTTCCACATGAATACTCTTGGGGAGAAATACACTTTCTGACTGATAGAGACAGGTGACAACTTATGCTGTTCCACTGTTCTGGAATGCCCTCCCTGGCCTATACAAATCATGCCTTTCCCTAGGTCCAATTTGAGTCTTACTTTACCTTCTTATTTTTTCTCTGCGGCACCTGTCATCTTTGAACTTATTATATAGTCATTTCTTTTGTTCATTGCTTTTCCTCTCTTTACCAGCATGTGAGCTCCTAGAGAACAGAGATTTCTTTGTCATTTCTTCACTGGTATTTTCACTTTGAGAACCATCACTGCTACATTGAGACTGAAGTAGATATTTGTTGAATATCTGTTTGGTGCTGGCTTTAGTTAAAATGCTTACTGAATGTCCTGTACCCTGTGCAGGGCATGTGTGTGTGTATGTGCCCATGTGTGTGTGTGTGCATATATGCACACATGTGTGCGTGCTCTTTAAGGAGAATTTTATTGGATTGTCCTGTTTCTTTTCTTATCCAATTTCTGCTTGTATTTTCTCTTTTAGAAAGCACTCTCTCTGGTCACGGTCTGATTTTGATGTTCTTTCACTTTGTCCATCACCCATTAGTGCATGCCTCATACATTTCATACATTCTTGTTTGATTTGCATATCTGTAATTGCCACAGTACTTTACATTCTTTGAGGATAATGACCAGTGTAACCTGACCATCTGTCTATAACATCTAGAATGATGTATAGATACAGCAAGTTCTAAATACATACTTATTTTTCAATAATGAAGGAGTTAGAGTTGAGTCATGTCCTTATAAACATATTTTGCTTCCCCAGTGCAAAATAGGCCCTTCTAGAAGTCAAGTCTTTTTTTTTCCTGGTTAGTAATTTACCTTTTTAGTCTTGTGAACATAATTAACCAGATTTAGCAGTCTTGTGTTGACTTTCTAGTAAGTCTAGTAAGAGTTAGGTTTGAAAGAATAGGCTCATGTCTGAGTTTTTGATGCTTATAAATTTCTTTACTGCAAAAAGGTATTTTGTTCATTCTACCCAACTACAACCTTTGTAATTTCTGCAGTTTGATGTGACAACTTCTCTTTGCAGAGTTATTTCTATTATGATGTCTGTGGACTCTGGCCTTGGCTCCCCCATTTTACTTGTCCTTTCTTGGGTATTCTAATTACCATGTCTCTTCTATTAAATAATCTAGCTCTTGATTATTGAGGCTAATTATGGATAGCAATAATAACTGAAAACCATTTACACAAACCTCAAGTTACACCTTAAAATTGTTTTAAATGTTCCATTTGTGGGACGTCAGTATGGAAAGATCGGCAAAAAAAAAAAAAAAAGAAAATCCTGTATGTGAACGAGGAAACTTAGGTTCTAGGGTTGATTCCTTTAGCTCCCAGATTTTGTATTCAGTATGAACTGTGTATGTCAAATGTATTGATATGAAGCTTTGCCTGAGAGATGGTCATACAGAGAGGGACAAACAAGGCCTAATTATTTTTAAAACTTGCAAAAGTAACTCCTCAGCACATAAGAGCTAAAAATACACAGGTGGTTTCCTTAAGGCCTGACTTAATTCCAGTAAAGGCTTAGTACATTAGAAAATTATGGCACCAGATCATGTCTTCTTTCATACATCAGGGAAAGACTCCAACATCTAGTTTTATTTATGGAAAGATTCATCGCCTTGAACTTTTACTTTAGAAAACCTTCTTTTCCTTGGGAAAGAATATATTTGCATACTAGTTTTCTTGGCATTCATATGTTCAAGACTCAGTGCCAGGTTAGAGCTACCACATGCGTACTCTATCTTCACACCCCTTTTGGCATTGCCTTATTTTTTGATGATTAGAAGGAATAATGAAGGGATATTAGATAATTGTGATAAAGTTGGTTTTGTCTTATATTGATCTCAAGGGTTCCATTTAAAGTATTATGGACATTACAGAGGTCTTCTACATTTACTTGTTAATCTATAATTATTGATTGGTACATTGAAATGTTGTAATGTTTTTGTATTTGCTTATAACTGAGTACTATAAGTGAAGGAGAAGGCAATGGCACCCCACTCCAATACTCTTGCCTGGGAAAATCCCATGGATGGAGGAGCCTGGTGCGCTGCAGTCCATGGGGTCGCTAGGAGTCAGACACAACTGAGCGATTTCACTTTTACTTTGCACTTTCATTCATTGGAGAAGGAAATGGCAACCCACTCCAGTGTTCTTGCCTGGAGAATCCCAGGGATGGGGGAGCCTGGTGGGCTGCTGTCTATGGGGTCGCACAGAGTCGGACACCACTGAAGTGACGTAGTAGTAGTAGTATAGGTGAATTTTGAATTCTTTTTGAAAATTTCATATAGATGAAGTCATTGTGTCTGGCATTGAGGGTTACAAATTCAATGTTATATAATGCTTGCCATTAGGGAGTTAACAATGTGGTCAAAGGTGACAGTCAGGAAAAAATTTAAAGTAATGCTATAACATTTTGTAGTGCTTTTATAGAAATATCATTTATCAGGTATAATAAGGTAGTCAGTTTTTATGAAGGTGATAAGATTGGCTTTGGAAGAGATACTTTTAAAAAAAAGAATGAGTATTTCCAAGGTTGATTGTGTCAATTAGCTTTGCTATGTAGCAAGTCCTCTCACAATTTAGTAGCTTAAAGACATGGAAATACCAGACCACTTTAACTGCCTCCTGAGAAACCTGAATGCAGGTCAAGAAGCAACAGTTGGAACTGGACATGAAACAATGGACTGCTTCAAAATTCAGAAAGGAGTACATCAAGACTGTATATTGTCACCCTGCTTATTTACCTTACATGAAGAGTACATCATGAGAAATGCCAGATTGGATGAAGCACAAGCTGGAATCAAGATTGCTGGGAGAAATATCAGTAGCTTCAGATATGCAGATGACACCAACCTAATGGCAGAGAGTGAAGAGGAACTAAAGAGCCTCTTGATGAAAGTGAAAGAGGAGAGTAAAAAAGCTGGCCTGAAATTCAACATTCAAAAAACAAAGATCATGGCATCTGATTCCATCACTTCATGGAAAATAGATGGGGAAACAATGGAAACAGTGACAAACTTTATTTTCTTGGGCTCCAAAATCACTGCAGATGGTGACTGGAGCCACAAAATTAAAAGACGCTTGCTCCTTGGAAGAAAAACTATGATGAACCTAGACAGCATATTAAAAAGTAGAAACATCACTATGCTGACAAAGGCCTGTATAGTCAAAGCCATGGTTTTTCCAGTAGACATGTATGGGATGTGAAAGTTGGATCATAAAGAAGGCTAAGTGCCAAAGAATTGATGCTTTCTGTGTTTCTGGAGAAAGAGAGACTCTTGAGAGTCCCTTGGACTGCAAGGAGATCAAACCAGTCAATCTTAAAGGAAATCAATCCTAAATGTTCATTGGAAGGATTGATACTGAAGCAGAAGCTTCAGTACTTTGGCCACCTGATGTGAAGAACTAACTCCTTGGGAAAGACTCTGGTGCTGGAGAAGATTGAAGGCAGGAGGAAAAGGGGATGACAGAGGATGAGATGGTTGGATGGCATCACTGACTCAATGGGCATGAGTTTGAACAAACTCTGGAAGATAGTGAAGCACACCAGGGGAGCCTGGTGTGCTGCAGTGCATGGGGTCACAGAGTTGAATATGACTGACTGAACAACAACATTTTCAGTTTTGAGCTGGATTTAGCTGGATGATTTTTCTGCTCGGTACTTGTGTATTGCTTAGCTGGGGATACTGTGACAAATTCCAACAAACTTGGTATTTAAATACAATTTTGTTGTTATTCAGTTGCTAAGTTGTGTCTGACTCTGCAACTCAATGAACTGCAGCACACCAGGCTTCCCTGTCCTTTACCACCTCTCAGAATTTGCTCAAACTTATGGCAGAAAGTGAAGAAGAACTAAAGAGCCTCTTGATGAAAGTGAAAAAGTTGGCTTAAAGCTCAACATTCAGAAAACTAAGATCATGGCATCCGATCCCATCACTTTGTCGAAAACAGATGGGGAAACAGTGGCTGACTTTGTTTTTTTGGGCTCCAAAATCACTGCAGATGGTGATTGCAGCCATGAAATTAAAAGATGCGTACTCCTTGTAAGGAAAGTTATGACCAACCTAGACAGCATATTAAAAAGCAGAGACATTACTTTGTCAGCAAAGATCCATCTTGTCAAGGCTGTGGTTTTTCCAGTAGTCATGTATGGATGTGAGAGTTGGACTATAAAGAAAGCTGAGTGCTGAAGAATTGATGCTTTTGAACTGTGGTATATTGGAGAAGACTCTGAGAGTCCCTTGGACTGCAAGGAGATCCAACCAGTCCATTCTAAAGGAGGTCAATCCTGGGTGTTCATTGGAAGGACTGATGTTGAAGCTGAAACTCCAATACTTTGGCTACCTGATGTGAAGAGCTGACTCATTTCAAAAGACCCTGATTCTGAGAAATATGGAGGGCAGGAGGAGAAGCGGACAACAGAGGATGAGATGGTTGGATGGCATCACAGACTCAATGGACATGAGTTTGGGTGAACTCCGGGAGTTGGTGACGGACAGGGAGGCCTGTCGTGCTGTGGTTCATGGGGTTGCAAAGAGTCTGATGTTACTGAGCGACTGAAATGAACTGAACATGTCTATTGAGTCAGTGACGCCACCCGACCATCTCATCCTCTGTCTTCCCCTTCTCCTGCCTTCAATCTTTCCCAGCATCAAGGTCTTTTCAAATGATTCAGCTGTTTGCATCAGGTGGCCAAAGTATTGGAGCTTCAGCTTCAGCACCAGTTCTTCCAATGAATATTCAGGGTTGATTTCCTTTAGGATTGACTGGTTTGATCTCCTGCTCTCTCAGGGACTCTCAAGAGTCTTCTCCAACACCACAGTTTGAAAGCATGAATTCTTTGGCACTCAGCCTTCTTTACAGTCCAACTGTCACATCTATTGGAGAAGGCAATGGCACCCCACTCCAGTACTCTTGGCTGGAAAATCCCATGGATGGAGGAGCCTAGTCGGCTATGTCCATTGGGTCGCTGAGTGTCAGACACGACTGAGCGACTTCACTTTCACTTTTCACTTTCATGCATTGGAGAAGGAAATGGCAACCCACTCCAGTGTTCTTGGCCTGGAGAATCCCAGGGATGGGGGAGCCTGTTGGGCTGCTGGTCTATGGGGTCGCACAGAGTCGGACACGACTGAAGCGACTTAGTAGTAGTAGTAGTAGTTACATCTATACATGACTACTGGAAAAACTGTAGCATTGACTATGCGGACGTTTGTCAGCAAAGTAATGTATCTGCTTTTAAATACACTGTCTAGGTTTGTCATAGCTATTTCTCCAAGGAGCAGGTGTGTCTTTTTTTGTTTTTTGTTTTGTTGTTATTTATTTTATTGTGTTTTAATATTTTTTTTCTTAAAAAAAATCAATTTATTTTAATTGGAGGCTAATTACTGTACAACATTGTAGTGGTTTTTGCCACACATTGACATGAGTCAGCCATGGGTGTACATGTGTTCCCCATCCTGAACCCCCCTCCCACCTCCCTCCCCATCCCCTCCCTCAGGATTATCCCAGTGCACTGGCCCTGAGCACCCTGTCTCATGCAGCAAACCTGGACTAACGATCTATTTCACATATGGTAATATACATGTTTCAGTGCTATTCTCTCAAATCATCCCACCCTTGCCTTTCCCCACAGGAGTCCAAAAGTCTGTTCTTTACATCTGTGTCTCATTTGCTGTCTTGCATCATTACCATCTTTCTAAATTCCATATATATGTGTTAATATACTGTATTGGTGTTTTTTTTTCTGACTTACTTCACTCTATATAATAGGCTCCAGTTTCATTCACCTCATTAGAACTGATTCAAATACATTTTTTAATAGCTGAGTAATATTCCATTGTGTATATGTAGCACAGCTTTCTTATCCATTCATCTGCCGATGGACATCTAGGTTGCTTCCATGTCCTAGCTGTTGTAAACAGTGCTGTGATGAACATCGGGGTACATATGTCTCTTTCAATTCTGGTTTCCTTGGTGTATATGCCCAGCAGTGGGATTGCTGGGTCATATGGCAGTTCTGTTTCCAGTTTTTAAAAGAATCTCTAGACTGTTCTCCATAGTGGCTGCACTAGTTTGCATTCCCACCAACAGTGTAAGAGGGTTCTCTTTTCTCTACACCCACTCCAGCATTTATTTTTTGTAGACTTTTTGATAGCAGCCATTCTGACCATTGTGAAATGGTACCTCATTGTGGTTTTGATTTGCATTTCTCTGATAATGAGTGATGTTGAGCATCTTTTCATGTGTTTGTTAGCCATCTGGATGTCTTTGGAGAAATGTTTGTTTAGTTCTTTGGCCCATTTTTTGATTGGGTCGTCTATTGTTCTGGAATTGAGCTGCAGGAGCTGCTTGTATATTTTTGAGATTAATTCTTTGTCAGTTGCTTCATTTGCTATTATTTTCTCCAATTCTGAAGACTGTCTTTTCACCCGGCTTATAGTTTCTTTTGTTGTGCAAAAGCTTTTACGTTTAATTAGGTCCCATTTGTTTATTTTTGCTTTTATTTCCATTACTCTGGGAGGTGGGTCATAGAGTATCCTGCTATGATTTATGTCAGAGAGTGTTTGCCTGTGCTTTTCTTTTAGGAGTTTTATAGTTTCTGGTCTTACATTTAGATCTTTAATCCATTTTGAATTTATTTTTGTGTATGGTGTTAGAAAGTGTTCTAGTTTCCTTTTTTTACAAGTGGTTGACAAATTTTCCCAGCACCACTTGTTAAAGAGATTGTCTGTTTTGCATTGTATATTCTTGCCTCCTTTGTCAAAGATAAGGTGTCCATAGGTGCGTGGATTTGTCTCTGGGCTTTCTATTTTGTTCCATTAATCTATATTTCTGTCTTTGTGCCAGTACCTTCCTGTCTTGATGACTGTAGCTTTGTAGTATAGTTTGAAGCCAGATAGGTTGATTCCTCCAGTTCCATTCTTCTTTCTCAAGATTGCTTTGGCATTTGAGGTTTTTTTTTTTTGTATTTCCATACAAATTGTGAAATTATTCTAGTTCTCTGAAAAATTACTAGAGCTAATCAATGAATATTGTAAAGTTGCAGGATATAAAATTAACACATAGAAATCCCTTGCATTCCTATACACTAACAATGAGAAAACAGAAAGAGAAATTAAGGAAACAATTCCATTCACCATTGCAACAAAAAGAATAAAATACTTGGGAATAAATCTACCTTAAAAAACAAAAGACCTATATATAGAAAAGTATAAAACACTGGTAAAAGAAATCAAAGATGACACAAATAGATGGAGAAATATACCATGTTCATGGATCGGAAGAATCAATATAATGAAAATGAGTATACTACCCAAAGCAATCTATAGATTCAATGCAGTCCCTATCAAGCTACCAATGGAGTAAGCGTCTTTTAATTTCATGGCTGCAGTCACCATCTGCAGTGATTTTGGAGCCCAAGAAAATGAAATCTGACATTGTTTCTACATTTTCCCCATCTATTTGCCATGAAGTGATAGGATGCCATGATCTTAGTTTTTTGAATGTTGAGCTTTAAGCCAACTTTTTCACTCTCCTCTTTGACCTTCGTCAAAAGGCTCTTTAGATCCTGTTCACTTTCTGCCATTAAAGTGGTATCATCTGCATATCTGAGGTTATTGATATTTCTTCTGCCAATCTTGATTCTAGTTTATGATTCATCCAGCCTAACATTTTGCATGATGTTCTCTGTATGTAAGTTAAATAAGCAGGGTGAAAATATACAATAGAAAAAAGTATAAATGTATTATTTAACAGTTTCCATGGACAGAAGTCCAAATCAAGGTGTGAGTGAATATTTTCTTTTAAAGGCCCTGAGGGAGAATGTATTCCATGCTTCTCTCCCAGCTCTGTCTGGCAATTCTTGCTGTTCCCTGGTTTGTAGATACATTATGCCAATGTCTCTCCACGTCTGTCTTTTCCTGATCTCTTTCTTTGTTTCTCTGTCACTTTTCTTTTTTTTGTCTTTTTTAAGGACACACATAATTGGGTTTCTAGCCCATCAATCCAAGAGGCTCTCATTATTCTCTTAGCCTAAGCAAGAGACAGGTCTAGTCCAGATTGAAGAGGTGAGGGACTAGACTGCAATCCTTGATGAAAGAAGCTATACAGTCACATTGCAAGAGCTGTGGATATATAGCAGAGAAAATTTGGGCCCTATTTGCAATCTACCACACTGATAAAGAGAAATGGGCAGGATGGAAGAGAAAGTTGAATAAGGGTGGGAATGGGTGCTAAAGTATGAGGCAGGTCCCAGGTCATGTCAAGGTAGATTGCATTCATTATCACTACAAGTATTTAGTGTTGCTGGTATCATTTTATACATATTTGTGTATCTATGTATGCATTTTATTTGCTTCTTTTTAAACCCTCCAACTTTTCTGTTATGGAAATGGTTAAATATATACAAAGTAAGTGGACGGTATTGTGAACTGCCTTGTATCCAGTGCCCAGCTTCAGCAGTTATCAGTGTTAATGTGGCATTTGTTGTTGCTCAGTCTCTCAGTCGTGTCCGACTCTTTGCGACCCCATGGACTGCAGCATGCCATGCGTCCCTGTCCTACACTGTCTCCTGGAGTTTGCTCAAACTCATGTCCATTGAATCGATGATGCCACCCAACCGTCTCGTCCTCTGTTGCTCCCTTCTCTTCTTGTCCTCAGTCTTTCTAAGTATCAGGGTGTTTTCCAATGAGTTGGCTCCTGGGAAGTCTTCTAATAGTGATTTTAATTTTCATTTCTCTAATGACTAATAATATTGAGCATTTTTCTTAGTTTGTTGACAAGTTTTATACTTTGTAAAGTGGCTGTGGAGGTTTTTCCCAGTTGAGTTTGTTGTATGTGTGTGTTTTCATTTATTTTAATAGTTATTTATGTGTTTTTAAGGGTTCTTTTGATAAGAAGCTTTGAATATGAAATCTAACTTGTCATTTTTCTTTTATGATTTTTACTATCTACATCCTAAGAAATCTTTTGTCTATTCCAGGTCATGAAGATATTGTTCTATATTTTCTTTAAAAAGCTTATACTTTTTTTTTTTTTTTAAAGCTTATAGGTTTAACTCTTATGTTTGGTTCAGTGATCCATCTCAAATTAATTTCTGTGTATACTGTGAGTTTTATTGTTTCCATATGGATAGTCAGTTCTTCAAACACCATTTATTAAAAAGACTTTCCTTTCCCCATTAAATGCCTTTGGCATCTTTGTTGAAAATCAGTTGACTGCATGAGTGTAGGTTTGTTTCTGGAGTCTCCTTTTTGTTCCATTGATCTATTTATCCTCATGTCAGTACTGCATCGTCTTGATTACTCTAGATTTATAGTGTGTCTTGAAGTCAAATTATGAAAACCCTCCATCTCTGTTCTTTTTTCATTATTGTTTTGCCATTCTAGTCTTTTTGGCATTTTCATAGAAATGTGGAAATCAGCTTGTCAGTTTCTACAAAAAAAAAGAAAGAAAAAACTTTCTGGGATTTTCATTTGGATTACATTACTTTATGGATCATTTTGGTAAGAATTATTTTAAACATCTTTTAGAATACATCTTTTAAAACCATATTTTTGCTGATGTCACTCACTAGCTGAAAAGCCTTCACTGGTTCTGTAATTATATGGATTAAAGTTTAAGATCTTTAGATGGCTTTATTCGCAAGAGTTTCTTTCCTCTTTATTTAATCCACTGAATGTTGTATCCAGGCTGCTTGTTCTTTCTCATACATAGTCTAAATTTTCTCCCTCTTCTCTTATTTTCTTCTTACTAGAATTTCTTCACACCTGTTCTCCAAATCCCAAAGGCTCCAATATTACAATTATGTATGTTATAATGTAATAAATTACAAGTTAACAATAAGGAGGCTATAAAAATAAATTGCCACATTTAGAATGGATAAGCAATCAGGTCTTACTGTATAGCATAGGGAAGTATATCCAATCTCCTGGGATAAGCCATAATGAAAAATAATATTAAAACATAATGTATATATGTGAAAAACTGAATTACTTTGGTGTACCTCAGGGATTGGCACAACATTGTAAATCAACTATATGTCATTAAAAAACAAATAAAAAATAAATTGTCATGGGGCAGATCATTTAAAATTTATACAGCTGTAATTAGAGCACCAGAAAGTAACAAAATCTAATCAAACCTACCAAATAAAAAAAAACCAAACCCAAATAACAATCATATTAAAATAGGACTTTACTTTAAAATAGAAAGATGATGATAATCTGAAGAAAGGGTGGAGGACAAAACAAGAGCAAAATACACACTGATCATGAGAACCATGTAAGAAGCACTTTCAATCCAGGACATATTTGCAAACCGAGCCACGAAGAATAGTGGAATGATGCTGCATTGTGTATAGCCATGTACGTTATTTCTTTGCTACTGCTTGGAAGTTCAAACATTCAGGTGATAGGAAAAACAGTATGAATCAACTTCACAGTTCTGCTGACATCATTTCCTTGCTTACACATCACATGTGAATTAATTCTGGAAATGAGAGGTAAATAGTAAAAAGACTAGAAGAATAGCATGCTCCTTCTTACTTCTTGTTTTCTGTTTTAGTAGTATTTTGGCAAAGGTATGAAAGAATCCAAAATTGGCTTAACCATAAGAGCAATTATAATATGAAGTATTTCTAGCATAAAAATTATTTCTCTTTTGTTTAAGGCATAATGTCTTCATAAGAACTGACCAGAAAGCCACATCCCTGTTAGATTCTGTAGATACCTATGAATCTACTTTATAACTTAGATAGTTTACAGTTGATAATTCTCATCCAAAGATATTTAAAATTTCATCTTATTCTTCAGAGTTGGAACCTGCTGACAATACCAGCTCCTAAATGGCTATCAAATATGCTTTTACTACTAAATTTCAAATGGTTTTGTCAGCTGTTAGGTTGGTGCAAAAGTAATTGCGGTTTTTCATTGTCAAAATTTGCCATTTGATATTGGAATACATTCTTAAATAAATGTGGTTTTGTTATACATCATTTTAATGCACTTTTCTTCCTTTATGTTTCTTGCTAGTGAACTACTGCATGCTGTTTTATTTTATATGTAATTTCGACTATGGAAATGGTGTTAGACAAAAAGCAAATTTGAACGATTTTCTTATTCAAGTTTAAAATGGATCATAAAGTAGCAAAGACAACTTGCAACATCAACAACATATTTGGCCCAGGAATTGCTAATGAACATACAGTGCAGTGGTGGTTCAATAAGTTTTTCAAAAGAGACAAGAGCCTTGAAGATGATGAGTTCATTGGCCGACCATTGGAAGTTGACAATGGTCAACTGAGGATCACCGAAACTCATCCTTTTATAACTATAGGAGAAGTTGCCGAAGAACTCAGTGTTGACCATTCTCTGGTCATTTGGCATTTGAAGCAAATTGGGAAGGTGAAGAGCTCAGTAAATTGGTACCTCTTGTGCTGACTGCAAATCAAAAAAATCATCGTTTTGAAGTGTTGTCTTATTCTATGCAACAGCAAACTATTTCTCAATTAGATTGTGACATGCAATGAAAAGTGGATTTTATATGATAACCAGATATGACCAGCTCAGTGATTGGACAAAGAAGAAGCTCCAAAGCAGTTCCCAAAGCCAAAGTTGTAGGAAAAATAGTTGTGGTCACTGTTTGGGGGTGTCTGATTCACTATAACTTTCTGAATCCTGGCAAAACCATTACAGCTGAGAAGTATGCTCAGCCAATCAAGATTCAGTGAAAACTGCAGTGCTTGCAGCTGTCATTGATCAACAGAGAAGGGCTCAATTGTTCTCCATGACACATCGTGGAGTGCCTAAACATCTGTGTCTATACTGACTGCACATCCCACAACCAGCGCTTCAAAAGTTGAATGAATTAGGCTATGAAGTTTTTCCTCATGTGCCATATTCACCTGATCTCTCACCAACTGAGTACCACTTCTTCAAGCACCTTGACAACTTTTTGCAGGAATAACACTTCCACAACCAGCAAAAACTGCTTTCCAACTGTTTTTTGAATCCTGAAGAACAGATTTTAAAAAAAATTAATTTATTTTTAGTTGAAGGATAATTGCTTTACAGAATTTTGTTGTTTTCTGTCAAACCTCAGCATGAATCAGCCATAGGTATACCTATGTCCACCCCACCTAGAACCTCCCTCCCATCTCCCTCCCCATCCCAGCCCTCTAAGTTGATATAGAGCCTCTGTTTGAGTTCCCTGAGACATACAACAAATTCCCACTGGATATCTATTTTACATATGATAATGTAAGCTGGTTTTAGAAAAGGCAGAGGAACTAGAGATCAAATTGCCAACATCCACTGGATCATCGAAAAAGCAAAAGAGTTCCAGAAAAACATCTGTTTCTGCTTTATTGACTATGCCAAAGCCTTTGACTGTGTGGATCACAATAAACTGTGGAAAATTCTGAAAGAGATGGGAATACCAGACTACCTGACCTGCCTCTTGAGAAACGTATATGCAGGTCAGGAAGCAACAGTTAGAACTGGACATGGAAGAACAGACTGGTTCCAAATAGGAAAAGGAGTACGTCAAGGCTGTATATTGTCACCCTACTTATTTAACTTAGATGCAGAGTACATCATGAAAAATGCTAGGCTGGAGGAAGCGCAAGCTGGAATCAAGACTGCCGGGAGAAATATCAGTAACCTCAGATATGCAGAAGATACCACCCTTATGGCAGAAAGTGAAGAAGAACTAAAGAGCCTCTTGATGAAAGTGAAAGAGGAGAGTGAAAAAGTTGGCTTCAAGCTCAACATTCAGAAAACTAAGATCACGGCATCCGGTCCCATCACTTTATGGCAAATATATGGGGAAACAGTGGAAAAAGTGGCTGACTTTATTTTTCTGAGCTCCAAAATCACTGCAGATGGTGACTGCAGCCATGAAATTAAAAGACGCTTACTCCTTGGAAGGAAAGTTATGGCCAAGCTGCTGCTGATGCTAAGTCGCTTCAGTCATGTCCGACTCTGTGTGACCCCATAGACAGCAGCCCACCAGGCTAGACAGCATATTAAAAAGCAGAGACATTACTTTGCCAACAAAGGTCCATCTAGTCAGTTTAGTTCAGTTCAGTTCAGTCGCTCAGTCGTGTCCGACTCTTTGCGACCCCATGAACCGCAGCAGGCTAGGCCTCCCTGTCCATCACCAATTCCCGGAGTCCACCCAAACCCATGTCCATTGTGTCGGTGATGCCATCCAACCATCTCATCCTCCGTTGTCCCCTTCTCCTCCTGCCCTGAATCTTTCCCAGCATCAGGGTCTTTTCAAATGAGTCAGCTCTCCACATCAGGTGGCCAAAGTATTGGAGTTTCAGCTTCAACATCAGTCCTTCCAAAGAACATCCAGGACTGATCTCGTTTAGGATGGACTGGTTGGATCTCCTTGCAGTCCAAGGGACTCTCAAGAGTCTTCTCCAGCACCACAGTTCAAAAGCATCAGTTCTTCGGTGCTCAGCTTTCTTTATAGTCCAACTCTCACATCCATACATGACTACTGGAAAAACCATAGCCTTGAGTAGATGGACCTTTGTTGGCAAAGTAATGTGGTCATACAAATAAATTCTTTGGTACCATCTTTCTAGATTCCATATATATGTGTTAGGATATTACATTTATCTTTCTCTTTCTGACTTACTTCACTCTGTATAATAGGTTCTAGGTTCATCCGTCTCATTAGAATTGATTCAAAGTCATTCCTTTTTATAGCTGAGTATTATTCCATTGTATATATACCACAGCTTCTTTATTCATCTGTTGATGGAGATCTAGGTTGCTTCTGTGTTCTAGCTATTGTAAATAGTGCTGCAGTGAACGTTGGGGTACATGTGTTTTTCTTCAATTTTGGTTTCCTTAGGGTATTTGCCTAGGAGTGGGATTGTTGGGTCACATGGTGGTTTTATCCCTATTTTTTTTTTTTTGAGGAATCTCCATACTGTCTTCCATAGTGGCTGTATCAATTTACATTCTCACCAACAGTGCAAGAGTGTTCCTTTTTCTCCACACCCTCCCCAGCATTTATTGTTGTAGACTTTTTGATGATGGCTGTTCTGACTGGTTTGAGGATATATCTCATTGTAGTTTTGATTTGCAGTTCTCTAATAACAAGCGATGTTGAGCATCTTTTCATGTGTTTGTTAGCCATGTATGTCTTCTTTGGAGAAATGTCTGTTTAGGTCTTTATCCCACTTTTTGATTGGGTTGGTTGTTTTTCTGGCATTGACTTGTATGAGCTGCTTTGGAAATTAATCCTTTGTCAGTTGTTTCTTTGCTATTATTTTCTCCCATTCTGAGGGTTGTCTTTTTACCTTGCTTATAGTTTCCCTTGCTGTGCAAAAGTTTTAAGTTTAATCAGGTCCCACTTGTTTACTTTTGTGTTTATTTCCATTACTCTAGGAGGTGGGTCATAGAGGATATCAGTTTGATTTATGTCATAGGCTGTTCTGTCTATGCTTTCCTCTAAGAGTTTTATAGTTTCTGGTCTTACATTTAGGTCTTCAATCCATTTTGAGTTTATCTTTGTGTATGGTTATGAATTGTTCTAATTTCATTCTTTTACATGTAGCTGTCCAGTTTTCCCAGCACCACTTGTTAAAGAGGCTGTCTTTGCCCCATTGCGTATTCTTGTCTCCTTTGTCAAAAATAAGGTATCCATAGGTGCATGGGTTTATTTCAGGGCTTTCTATCTTGTTCCATTGGTTTATATTTCTATTTTTACCAAAGCATAGATTTGTATGCTACAGGAATAAACAAACATTTCTCATTGGCAAAAATGTGTGATGATAATGATTCCTATTTTGATTAATAAAGATATATTTGAGCCTAGTTATAATGATTTAAAATTCACGGTCTGAAATAGCAATTACTTTTGCACCAATCTCAATGTGAGGATCTAATTGTAATCATTTTGTATTTAATTTTGTAGATTAAAACAAATATCATTCACATGACCTTGGAGAATTTGTCTCTTTTAGTTTTTTATTTGCCATATTTGACTCTTGAATACTTAGGCATTTTGTTTGAATAAAAGCTCTTCTGTATTTCATTTAAAGTACAGCTCAGTTAAATGTCAAATCATTTTGTTTCTTAGCATTTAATATTTGCTGAATATATAATCCACTCTAAAAAATCATTTTGTATGAAGTGTCATTTGTTGCCTTCTGAGGGCAGCTATATAGAAATGGAAATTTCATATCTGATGCCAGAAATTCTGCAGCTTTTTGCAGCTGTGCTTATTATCTCCTGGTAACCAGTCTCTATTATTTTCTGTTTTTCCAGGGTTTCATTCTTCTTCTTTTTTTTTGTAAAGTGAAGGCATATGAAACCTCTCTTCATAAGGTTACTGGGGTGATTAAGTGAGATAATGTGATTTCTAAATATGTTTTTATCTTTCCCTTTCTTCATTCTCATTGTCCTTGCCTGTCCTTCCTGTATTAACCCCCCACCTCAGCCCCTACCTCTCACCCCCGCGGTCTCTCCACAAGCAATTAGAATAGATCTTTGTCAAAGATAAATCAGATCTTGCTGCTTCTCTCTCTTCTACTTTAAAACCTTTTGTAATTTCTTATTTTTTAAGTATAAAATTCACAATTTTAAACAGAGTTTATAAGAGCCTGTAAGATTTTACTCTATGTAATTCTGTTGTTATTGTTTAGTCACTAAGTCGTGTGTGAGTCTTTGTGACACGATGGACTGTAGCCTGCCAGGCTCCTCTGTCTATGGGATTTCCCAGGCAAGAATACTGGAGTGGATTGCCACTCCCTTCTCTAGGGGATCTTCCCGACCCAGTGATGGGACCTGTGTCTCCTGGTTTGGCAGGCAGATTATCACTGAGCTACCTAGGAAGCCCATGTAATTTCTATATCCCTCTTAATTTTCTTCAATCTAACCACTTTGAGCTTCTTAGTTTCACTGCTTGTGTAATACATTTCCTTTTCTTGGAAAGATGAAAGGCTTAAGGAATAACATTTAAATTGGAGGGAAGCAGCCAAAATCAGGAGCTCAGTTGTAGCCATGTCCAGCTTTAGATGTCTATTCGCCTTCCAAGTGGAGATACCAAGTACGCCACTGGATGTACACAGTTTGACTTCGGGTGAGATGTCTGTTTGGAGATATAAATGGAGCTGGCACAAAAAGGGTATTTAAAGTCATGGGATAGAAAGAGTTCACCAAGGCCAGAGTCCTCTGCCTTTAGTCTGTTCACTTTTTCCTTTTTAAATCTCTGAGAATCTACTTATAACTCAGGATCTAGATTCTGCATCCTTTGCCCAGTGAAGACTTGCTCTGCTGTTACATGTATGGTCATTATACTGCACTCTTCATATAGCATCTGACATGTTCTGTTGCAATTGCTATTTTTTTAAATAGGTTGTTCCTTTGCAATTAGACCAGAATTTTTTTTTTATGGAGTCAGCACCATATCTTATTTGCCTTTGTAACTCTGGTATAGCAGATGCTTAATAAATGTATCTTAAACAAATGATTACAAAGTGACTCAAAATATGATCAAGTGATCAAGTCTAGCCTGTTGGGGCTAAGGAAGGACTGCCTCCACTGAGTCTGCCTGCTATGGGTAAGGGAACTGCCTTTAAATCACGTGCTCTGTATTGAGGCAGAGTAAAAATTGAGTACAATAAGTAGTATTTAAGTTTTAAAGATTTCTGTGATATCTATATCTCATAATAAAAACCACGCTGAAGATTTGAAAGCTTGAAATATTTCTATTTTGCACAAGGTGCAGCTGGACAAGAAACCATTTGATTCAATGCATGTTCTCTTCATTTGTTTTTAAAGCTATTATTCATTTGTTTTTATCATATTAGTAAAAGAAAGTGTTCATTTTTATTTTTTTGAGTATTTCAAGTACTTTCAGATTTTTAATTTTATAGCTTGGCCTTGTCAGAAAAAGAACTAGATGAAGGTTTTAATTCCATAGATTACTCAACTTTTAAGTAGCTGATTCAAGTGAATTGTATATTCCCTTTGATCTTTTTCTTTGGGGATGTACTCATATTTTCATTGATTTGTAAGAGTTCTTTACATGTTAGATGAAATATATAAAAAAAATTTTATAGGTCAAAAACAGTGAATATCCACAACTTCATACAGTTCAACTTAAATCATATATTTTACGTTGGTTGCCAAGGTTTCCCCCAGTTTGTTTGTCTTTTGTTCTTTTTACCATGATGTTATTTTTAAAGCATATAACAAGTTTAAAACTTTTTTGTGGTTTAATTTAGAGATCCTTTGCTTTGTAGTTTCCTCTATTGCTTTTTCACAGCAAAGTTCTTTCCATCTCAAGGGCAGATAAATATTTTTGTAGTTTCATATTTTTAAATTTAACTTTTAAAATCCATCTGGAATTTTGTTTGAATGTATTGTTAGGGCCAGGATCTGTTTACTGAATGATGAAACAATTACTTTCAGATTCCTGAGCTAGCTCTATTGTTTAATTTCATGCTCCATTGCTAAAATCACAAAATTATTATGTCCTAGTAATATAACATCTCTGACCTTGAGTCCTCATAAAATACATTATTCTGGTTCCTTGGTTTAGCTGATGTATTTCAAGGACCAGTAATAATCCTGAGACTTAATTTGGCAGTGTTAACTCTACTTTAAATGTGTAAGTAATGGGGTACACAATACTTGGTTTACTTGATGACATCTTCCAGCATAAAATTCTATCACTCAAAACACTTTACACATTGTCACATGGACAATAAATATTGTGTAAGAAGATATTTTTTAAGTAGAAAGATTTTTTAAAAATCTTGATTTTTTTAATGTAAAAAAATCAAGATATTAAAAAAAATCTTGGTTTTCTATTTAATTTGGGCTTTATACTTAAGTTTGGCTTAACTTTAGAAATGATATATATGTATATTAAAATTTTTCATTTGTGTTTAACATAACGAGTGATGACATTACTTATATATTAAGTAGTACTATAGGCCTGTGTCAAACTGTCTGTCTCATCATAGACAGAAATTTCACTCATTTATTCTAAAGTTTTTAGAGCTTGTATTAGTATTCCTATGGAATAAAACATGCAATGTTAAATGAATTCAGCTTTTCTAAATTTTTGTTATTTGATCCAAATTGTATGTAATGGCTCTAATGCCATTGATAAGAAAAAAGTAAATTGCTTAAGTTTTATAATTTAGTGTGAAGGCATTCTGGAGACCCTTGGTAAGCTCTTCCAGTAAGGAAAGATCCTGGCTCCTCTCTTTTCCTTTTGAACACCTCAAAACATCAGTAAGGAATTTTTTCTTTTTGAGACACTGAAGAAAATATGTGTATATACCAGTATCAAACTGTGTCTGAACTCAGAAACTTAATAGGTTCAGATAAATTTTTAGATAAATCCCTGGGTTTAAATTATTGCTTTTTGCCATCTAAAACAGTGGGATGTAACTGATTCTCTAATAAGCTATCCAGTTCAAAGACCAAGTAAATTTGGATAGTAAGGTATACTTATATTGGCTCATGCTAGGTTTCCTTTATAATGGACCACTCAAAGGGTGAAGATGAAATGGATATAACCCTTCTGGACTCAAAGAGTTGATGATTACCACATTGTCTGAGAACCTCTGCCTTTTAGTTTCCTAGTGTTTCCTTAGGACTTATTGTGTTTCCAAACTTTAGTAGGTCTGAGTAGATTGGGGACAGACGAATTCAATAGGGACAGAGGTTTGCCCTCTTGAAATGAGTTTGTCTGAGCTGGAAGTTGAGATTTCTGTGGCCACTAGGTGGCTTCAGTTGCCTGAAAAGAAAAGGTCAGGTCCAGAGGTTCTGTAGGGGTGAAAACATTTTATTTTAGGAAAATAATTTTATTTGGGAGTATTTATTTTCTGAGCTAGATTGGCAGAACAAGTTTGTTCGACTTAAAGACCTTTGAGGATCACCTACTTTCACCTTCTCATTTCAGAAATAAGAGCATTTAGGAAGACTTGACCAAGTTGGCACAACTACACTGGGCAGAGGTAGAGCTAGAACCTAAGTATCCTTTTAGTTTTTAGCTAGTTTTTTAATCTGTTGAATCAGAGATACCAATCTATTTTTTTATTATTATTGCCAATCTATTTATTATTATTATTATAAATACCAATCTATTTATTATTCTTATTATTATGAGGTCACAGTACAGAATTATGTATAAGTCCTGGAGAAAGATTTTGTAGGAATATTGCGTTTAAAGCAGATGGTAAAGTTGCTGGTGGCCACCTTATGGGATGGATTGAGCAATGACAGTGTTTACTCTTAGTCAAGCTGAACTTTTAGTTTAATGAGCTACATTTTTTCATGACCAAAAGAATTAAAAAATTCTTATTTGTTCTGAATGAGTCCTAGACCCTTATATATATCCTAACTCCTTTTCTTCAGATGAATAACCACATTTTTTTTTCAAGTTATTGTGTCTCTCAAGTTTTCTGTTGTTTTTGATTAATAACTTTTATAACAGGGTTGGAAAACTTTTGTAAAAATCAAAAGCCAGAAAACACAACAAACAAAGTCATTATATATCAGTTCAAAATGGCTCATGACAATATTGAGTTTCTTTCCCTCTGCTCAGGATGGGGAGGAAGCAAATAGTATCATTTCATCTACTTCTATAGTAAGTTCAGGAAAACATACAACTTTTATTATTAAACATTTATGCTTAAGTTATCGATAATTTATATATTATGGCTGTTTCTAGAGAATAACAGAGATAAGGGAGACTTTAAGAGAGAAAGAAAGAGTGAAAGGGTGGGGAGGAAAAGAGATAATCAGGATGATAAGAGTGATGGGGAAAGAGCTAGAAAGTGAGAGAAAGGGAGACTTCTATCTAAAAGTGAAGGGAGAGAGAACAGACCAGAGAGCTCCTTGAGGAGAGCACATGAAGGAAGCCATGGTGAGTGACCTGGGGAGGGAGGGGGAGCATACGTCCCAAGGGTAGAGAGAAACAAAAGGAAAAGAGAAGGGCCCACATTTCTTTTCACGGCCTCCTCCATTTTCTTAATGGTATGTTGAAGCTGAATTGAATGAAAATGTAGTTGGTCACGTCTAAATCCATTAAACATTTTTAATTATGTCTCATTTTCTCTTCCTTTTTTTTTTTTAAAGTGATTTAAAGGGAGTGATAGTCACTCTGAGTGATGATGGTCATTTGCAGTGTTCATACCTGGGGACAGATCCTTCTTTGTTCCAAGCTCCAAAAGTTGAATCTAGAGAACTAAACTATGATGAACTTGATATGGAGTTGAAAGAACTTCAGAAAGTCATCAAAAATGTTAACAAATCACAAGGTATCTCATTTTCAGCTTTCTATTATAGTATTCATTGTAAAATTTATATTATTTTGTATATAGATAGTATTTTGTATCTGTTGATTTTCTCCCCCAGGCTTAATTAAAGTCATTTCTGTAAAAACAGCATTGCTCTTTAACATACTGGTCTTTGTGCTTAATTTGTATATTACAGCTTCTGAAAAATATGTCCTGTTTAAGGTAATACTTTTGTTAGTGTGTTTCACAGACAGTGCTATCTAGTTTTTTTCTTTAAACTCTAAGAAAGGATCATATATTTCTTCAGGTAGTGATCTTAGGCCTTTAGAAGAACATTGAAGTTTAGAGTGATCATTTATTAACTTCTAATATCCCTGAAAAAATTTTAGTTGCTTCTTTTAAAGGAAACCAGAGCAGTACATGAGTTACCACTTTATTACTAAAAATGTAGTCATTTGCAGCCCAGTAAGATAATTTATGTTTGTAGTTAATTAGCCATCCAAATGGAGTGTAGCCTGTGGTATGCTGATTTCTAGTGACTCAGAGGCTGATGATATTTTCAGTTCCTGAGTTTTGTATAACTCAATATTATCTTACTTGGGGCTTCACAAGGGTATAATTTTATTATAAATTAAAAGGAGAAACAAAACACCAATCCTGCAGTTTGAGTTGGACATGTGAAAAGCATTACTTTAAGTTCTCTTCTCAGGGTCAGGTAAAAGTATTTTTTTTAATGAGAAAAAATATGGACTATTTTCACATAAAAGAAATGTTAAAACAAGTAGGAATAATAAAAGAAGCAGAGCATAAAAAGCCAACCAAAACAACAGAGCCAATCTTAATCCTGGTCCAGTCACTTTCCTAGAGTTATGTATTTTTGAGTCTATATTACCAAGAGAGATTCAGAGGAATTTAGATAATATATTTCAAAACGTGAATATTAAAATAAAATTGTTTTGTTTTGGTTTTACACTTTCTCTTAGAAAGTTTTGAAAGTAAACAAATGAAACTTGGGTCTTTTAAGTATCTCCAAGTATTTAAAAACCCATTTGTTGTTGGCACTCTCTGGTCAAATAGAGAATAGTTTATATTGGGTGTGTCATATTGCAATATACACGTTTCCCATTTTTGATACTACTGTTTTGGGATTAATGAAATATAAATCTCATCTTGTCATTTAAAAATATAATTTGGGAAGAGTCGCATATATATATGTGTGTGTGTGTGTCGTGTGTGTATGAAACATGAAATTTGCAGAGTTCATTAAATTTAATGTAACTTTTCACTCCAAGTTTTATGTCTTGAGATTGTGGCATTTCTAAAAACAATGTGCTAATGACATTTTGATTAACACTTGATTATGTAAAACATTTCTGAGAAAAGTCCCTTCTAGCTTAGTTACTTTTTGGTGGCCAAAATGATGCCCTTGAGTACTCCAGTCTTTTCACCCAGGGATAGGCTATTTTACTTCTCATTACCCTCATTCTTCTTTGTATATTGAAATAACTGCTAATTAAGCTAGGGATGAACCCACAGACTTGAGTGCAAAGTTTGTTATTTACATAACCTCAAAGTTAATATTTGAAGTTCTCTGCCCCTTCTTTACCACCATCATTTGATTTTATTCATAAAAATGAAATAGAGACTCTTTAAAAAAAAAAAAAAGGAGAGACTTTTAACATAGTTTATTTCTAGAATATGGAAAGAATTTACTGTTTTTTGCACTTATAAAATTGTGGTATATTTGTTCATTAAAATACCTATAATTATATAAAAGCACCAAATCATTTCACTATAGCAGATTATGAGAAGTTAAAACTCTGAACTTTTTGATGACCTCATTATAGTAGAGTGACTTTAACTTGCAAAAAAAATGTTCTTTTCAGTCTTGTGGGTTATGTTCAGCACTTAAAGTTTTTTTTTTTTTCTTCAAAGCAAGAATTGCAGCAAAATATAAAGCCAATTTAAAGAATACCTTTTGTTGTACACATGGTGTATATTATCTACCATAATAAAAGTGTTTTTGAAGCTGATTTTATGTGTGTAAGTTATATGAGGAGTGTATGTTATAAGCATGAAATAATATCAATAGTAATAATTTCTGTATGGCTCATGGATTTTGAAGCTTTTCATATTCAACTCATTAGTTAGAATCCTACATTGCATTTCTGTTACCAGTAGTCAACAACATCTGTTAGTAGACACTTTCAAAAATAGAGTTTCCTTATGATTTATTTAGATAGTTGATATGTTCTTTCTTTGGGATAAGTATGAAGGAATGAGTACAGTATTGACATAGACTCCCACACAGCATGTCTTCAGGAAGGAAAAGAGAGCAGTAAGATATAGGCATATAACTGAAAGTCTGCACCTATTTGAAGTATGCCTAGGATAACTTAAGTTGCTTCTACCATTGAATGGTAGAAACATTCATGCTTGGTAACCTTGTTGGAAATTGTGCTGTTCAGACTTATGTCTGGCTGTCTATAACAGAATACTCAAATAAAGTGGCTTAAACAAGGCAGAGGTTTACTTCTTTCTCATGGAAAAGAAGTCCAGTAATGAGCAGTCCAGGGTTGGCTTGGCAGTTCCACTGCCGTGAGGGACTTTTGAGTCCTTCTCACCCGGGTCTTCTGTTGGTTCAGGATGGCTTCTGGAACTCTTGCCTCACATCTGCAGCTGAGTCAGCCCACTAAGGATCTTTCCTGGAAGCCACACCCTGAACAACTTCTGCTTATATCTCACTGGCCACTCCAAGCTGGGAAATTTGGCGTTTTGGTTGAACAGTTTGGTTGAGCGGAGGACTAGGCTCCAAGCTTAGGATAAAATTGGACTCTTTTTTTAGTAAAGAAGAACCAAAGATTCATTACTGGGTGGGCAATGAGCAACCTTTTGTGCTCTAAGTTGTGGAAATTCCTATTCCAAATCTTGCCATTTTGGTGAGAATTTCTGGTGGCGGTTGTAGGCAGTTCTTCTCTTTGTGAGACAGCGGATTCATGTGACATCATCCAGATGCTTTCTATATTTTCAGTCAGCCATCCTCAGGGTTTGGGGGATGTTCCCTCTGAGGGTCACAAGGTTATTTCAGCAGTTTCAGGCAACATGTACAAATATGATTTCCAGGGAAGGAGACAGATATTTCTCCCAAGTCTCCCCATTTATTAGGGAGGAATAACTTTCCCAGAACCACATACCAGCACCCCAGCTCCCACCAGTTCTCACGTCACATCTGCCAGGATTAGGTTCCATGCTCAGGCCTGAAATAACAAAAGGTCAGGGGAATGAAACCACCATGCTTGGATTTGACCAATCCAGTGATTAAGATGGAAGTGAATTAGGGGAATTCAATGGAAGTGAATTAGATGGAAGTGAATCAGCAGAACTAGGGGTCTACCACAAAGGAGGAGGAGAAGGGAAGAATGGACGTTAGTGGGGCAGCCAATAATCTGCACACTATTATGTATTATTATGTATTAAGTGAAAGTCACTCAGTTGTGTCTGACGCTGCGACCCCATGGACAACACAGTCCATGGCATTCTTCAAGCCCAGGATACTAAAATACTGGAGTGGGCAGCTGTTCCCTTCTCTGGGAGATCTTCCCAACCCAGGGATCAAACTCAGGTCTCCCACATTCCAGGTGGACTCTTTACCAGCTAAGCCACCAGGGAAGCCCTATGTATGTATATATACACGTATGTTTGTGCATATGTATTATTTATGTTTCTTGTTTACTTAGGGTCTCTATGGCTTGTTAATAATATCTCATTATGTACTATAAATGTTTTTGAAATTATGAAATTTTAAGTTGAAAATAAAATGAACATGGTAAAAACAATTCAAACAGTACTGAAAGCATAAAACCCAGGTCTTACTTCTACTAGAGTGTTTCAATGTAACCTTTATTGATAGTTTTGTGTATTCTGTAAGAAAGTTTTCTGTTTATATAATTGTTTTTACACAAATACGTGTGTATTAGAGACACTGTACTACATCTTGCTTTTTTAGATCAATAGCATATCTTGGAGTTCTTTCCTTGTCGGTATATAAAGATGGATAGCACTCTTACTTAACAGTTTTGGGTTTTGGACCATTGCACAGTATTGATAATACCATAACTTAGTTAACTATTTCCCTATTAATAGAACTATAACTAAGATTTAGGCTGTTTTGTTTTTGATAATTATCAGCAACAGAGAAACCCCTTGGACGTGAGTATTGGGTAAATGTTTGAAAGTAGAATTGTTAGGTCACAGGGTATGTGAGTTTTACATTTTGATTTGTTGTTGTTGTTTAGTTGCTAAACTGTGTCCAACTCTTTGCAACCCCACAGACTGCAGCATGCCAGACTTCCCTGTCCTTCACTATCTTGCAGAGTTTGCTGAAACTCATGTTCATTGAGTTGATGGTGCCATCCAACCATCTCATTCACCCACTTTTCCTCCTGCCTTCAGTCTTTCCCAGCATCAGGGTCTTTTCCAATGAGTCGTCTCTTTGTATCCAGTGGCCAAAGTATTGGAGCTTCAGTTTTGACGTCAGTCCTTCCAATGAATATTCAGGGTTGATTTTCTTTAGGATTGACTGGTTTGATCTCCTTTCTGTCCAAGGGACTCTCAAGAGTCTTCTCCAGCACCATAATTCAAAAACATAAATTCTTCGGCACTCAGCCTTCTTTATGGTCCAACTGTCACATCCATATATGTCTATTGGAAAAACCGTAACTTTGAGTTTATGGACCTTTTGTTGGCAAAGTGATGTCTCTGCTTTTTAATATGCTGTCTAGGTTTGTCATAGCTTTTCTTCCAAGGAACAAGCATCTTTTAATTTCATGGCTGTGGTCACTATCCACAGTGATTTTGGAGCCCAAGAAAATAAAATCTGCCCTTGTTTCCATTGTTTTCTCATCTGTTTGCCATGTATGTGTGTGTGCGTGTTAGTTGCTTAGTTGGGTCCGACTCTTTGCGACCGCATAGACTGTAGCCTGCCAGGCTCCTCTGTCCATGGAATTCTCCAGGCAAGAATACTGGAGTGGTTTGCCATTTCCTCACAAAGTGATGGCAAACGATCTTAAGATGTCACGATCTTAATTTTTTGAATGTTGAGTTTTAAGCCAGTTTTTCCACTCTTCCTCTTTCACCTTCATCAAGAGGCTCTTTAGTTCCTCTTCGCATTCTGCCATTAGGGAGGTATCATCTGCCTATCTGAGGTTGTTGATATTTCTCTCGGCAGTTATAGCCAATTTACCCTCATGGGTTATACTCTTTTGGGCTTCTAACAGTAGCTAAGGAGAGGGAATTGAAATTCCTAACATAGGTCAGTCAGACTCTTTGTGACCCCATGAATCACAGCATGCCAGGCCTCCCTGTCCATCACCAACTCCCGGAGTTTACTCAAACTCATGTCCATCAAGTCAGTGATGCCATCCAGCCATCTCATCCTCTGTCGTCCCCTTCTCCTCCTGCCCCCAATCCCTTCCAGCATCAGGGGATGCTGGGTAACATCTTAGCTCATATCTTTGGGAAAAAAGATAGTTTTTCTTTACAGTAACGTAGAGGGGAAAGCTTTTCATTCTGTATTGCATCATTTTTTTTCAACTTGTGAATACATTTATGGGATTGTCTTTTGATATAAGGTATAGATAAATCTTAAAACAACTTTATATACCAATTTTTACTTTTTGATTAAATATCTTTTTTTTTTCTCTCTTAAAATTACAGATGTTTGGCCCCTGACTGAGAGAGAAGATGACCTGAAAGTCTCTGCAATGGTTTCTCCTAACTTTGATTCAGTATCTGTAGGTATATTTGCAGACTTTAAGAGGGTTTGTGATAGTGGTGGACTCTGATATATTGGAATCAGATTGTATTGGTTTAAAATCTGAGCCTCCAGATAGAAACTTCAGGGAAGATAGCAAGTTTTAGGCCTTGTTACTTTCTAGAAAAAAACATTTCTAGCATCTCAGTGTGATAACAAGTTTCTTGGGCAGATTTCTATCTTAAAAAAGGGGAAAGGAAGGGGGTTTGTCAAAGAGGTTCTCACCATTACTTTTTTTTTCAAACTTTTTCAGTACTGGAGTATTGAGATAATCCTATTCCAGATGAATAATACTGAGCCCACTACATTTTCGTTGAATGTTCAATGAGATAATGTTTATGAGAGGCATGACTCAGAGTTTGATAATTTATCGTCTTTATTATAGTGGCTGTGGTGGGAGAGTAGTTTAAGAATAAAGAGTTGGGCCAGGAATTATTTTTTCTCTCATTTCTATTTGTGTGACCCAGAGCAAGGTATTTAATTTTTTGTCTCAATTTTCTTATCTGTAAAATGGGAATAGTAGTAGAATCCACTTCGTTGAATTATAATAATTAACTAACAAATCATTATAATAATCATGATCATCAGCCCTACCACAGCCATCACTGTTCCAGTTGTCTCATGTGTGCTCAATTGCTGACTCTGACTCTTTGTAACCCTATGGACTGTAGACTGCTAGGCACCTCTGTCCATGGAATTTTCCAGGCAAGAATACTGGAGTGGGTTGCCATTTCCTTCTCCAGGGGATTTTCCTAACCAGGGTTCAAACCAATATCTCTTGTTTCTCCTGCATTGGCAGGCAGATTCTTTACGACTGCACCACCTAGGAAAATTGACTGCCATTTCCTTAATGCCAGTCACATAATGGGTGTTCAATATATATTTGCTCTATAAATGAATCAGTTCAGTCACTCAGTCATGTCCAATCTTTGCCACCCCATGAATCACAGCTTGCCAGGCCTCCCTGTCCATCACCAACTCCTGGAGTTCGCTCAAACTCATGTCCATCGAGTCGGTGATGCCATCCAGCCATCTCATCCTCTGTCGTCCCCTTCTCCTCCTGTCCCCAATCCCTTCCAGCATCAGAGGCTTTTCCAATGAGTCAACTCTTCGTATGAGGTGGCCAAAGTATTGGAGTTTCAGCTTTAGCATCAGTTCTTCCAGTGAACACCTAGGACTGATCTCCTTTAGGATGGACTGGTTGGATCTCCTTGCAGTCCAAGGGACTCTCAAGAGTCTTCTCCAACACCACAGTTCAAAAGCATCAGAGAATAACAAAGCTGAAAAACCAGAAAGGGGGACTGTCCTTGGTTTACATTACTCTAACTCTTTGTTTAGTCTTCTTTAAGTACTTATTAGATTATGGTTGGTTTTCCCTCACTGCCTGAAGTCGGGCCAAAATCTATCTAGTTTATCTATGTCTGTACCAAAGTCGATCAATTTAGGCAAGTGATCAAATTCACTCGTTTTACAGTATATGAGGTCTATGTCATATAACTTTGCTTAGGAAATGACTTTGATGTTTAGGTATCAGAACACAATATAGTAAGTAATTCCATGGCTTTTTGAAGAATAATCTTAGTACAAACAGCCAACCCAAGTTGTGATAAAAATTGCATTAACATTGCCTTAGTATAGTAAGTTGGATATTCTTAAAAAAAAAAAAAAAGTAGGACTATATATGAAAGAAACATTCACCCAGTTGAGTCACATAGTAGAGGTACTGTTCTAAACATTGGATATTCAGCACACCATTTCTCACTCTACCTGAAGGGTGTAGTCTGAGTGGAACATTTCTGCTTAGTTAGCTGACAAATGTACACACATTTTCTTGCCTTGGAAATGATTCTTTTTTTTCCTTTGGGCAACTTATATAATTTTTTTCTAGGTTTTTCTCTTAGACATAGGCTATTTGAAATGAGGAATTCCCTTTCTGTTCTTTAGCAACTTTTGATCTTTGTGAGTAAAGGCTTTATGTAATAGCACTGTATTTTAATATGTATTTCCCTACTGGTAACCTGAAGTGCTTTTTCCTCCTAATTAGGTATCTCTTTCCAGCTCCATTTCCCCCATCTCACAATTTTTTCCTTTTTAAGAAAGGAAAGGATTCTTGAGAGTATCATATTCATTTCATTGGAAAACATCAGTCCAATGATTTATGCGGCTTTGGTGCCATATTGTCTTCATATAGCTATTTCTCTCTGGCTATAATTTCATGTTTCCAAAGGACTTTTGTCCTTGAAATATCAAGGTGTTTAGGCACGGATGGAAAAGAGCAAGAAACGGGAGATATTGGTTTCTTTTCTAGATTTGCCGACAGCTAAATGTAAAACATTTCCTGGATTTTAGGTAATACTAGAGCAAAAACCCTGGCTTAATATTTTATTTTCAGTCATTACTGTGAAAGCATACATCCAAAACATAATGTAATTTGTGCTAGACTCGTGTCTTTTATAGAAGAGACAAATACCGCTATCCTCTCTTCTTGATTGAGAAGTTGAATCAGAGTTCATATACAGTTTCCTATAGAATCATATATAGGATATGAATATCCTTACTCTTAATTATGCTGATGAGCATGACATCATACCGATCCCCACTGCTAAGAAGAGGCTTAATTTTTCTCAGTAAAATAATACCAAGTAGGCTAATTTAAAGTACAATGGATTTATTCATTGGTTGGACAGAGACTTTATGATCATAACTGTTCCCTTAGGAATCCATGTGGGTATTATTAGAAAATATGTTACCCTTTGATCTTATTCTGTCATATAGTGACCGTATTTTCCTCTCAATCTACTGCTCTAAAAAATAGTTATAAATTCTAAGGAAATATTTGCTCTATTATATTCTGAATTCTTTAAGAGAGAGGACCAGGTAACCCAGGCTGATTCTTAAAGAGTGAAAGAATTTATGATATGTACTAGTAAAAAAAAAAAACAAAAAAACTGCTACTTTTGTTTTATTTTCTAGATGTAAGGCCACTCAATCTTTATATCATTAATTACATGCCTTAGATACATATTATTAATTAGAATAAAGCATCCCTTTGGCAAGTTAAAAACTCAAGGACCTAAAAGAATGGCACACTGTTTATATAGAAAATATATAGAGGTCTTGTTTTATATAATATAAAGAATGAATTAATAGGATTAGTTTCCATTTTTAAGGAAATTTGGCAGTAGTTTGATAATAAAGTATGTGAACTTTTCTTCCCTTTTTTGATGGGTGTGTTTTTTAATATTAGTTCATGACTTTCCAAATGAAGCCATCCAAAAAAGCCACAGTGATTCTTTTAGTCTGTCATCAGAGTGATAAATCCTTTTTGCCTTTTTTTTTTTTGGTGGTGGGAAGTATATATCAAACCCACTGTGTTTACTTACTGATGTATAGTACTTAAGCAATCCTTTCCTCCCTTTAATTTTCAATTCTGTGTTTGCAGCAAGCTACTGATGTTGAAGTGGGAGCTGACCTTGTCCCTTCAGTCACAGTGAAGGTTTGTGCCATAATTCTAGGCTCTAATGTGCGAGCAGTGTCATGCATTTCATCACATCCGTCACTGTTGTCACCCTAGAAGTAGCATATGGAAATACAAAAGAAACACTGGTGGGCAGAAGAGCTAATGCACATTTTTCCAAAGAGGACATCAAAATGGCCAACAGAGACACATGAAAAGATGCTTAGCATCACTGATTATCAGGGAAATGCACATCAAAATCACAAGAGATGTCACTTCACAACTTAGAATGGCTATCATCAAGAAGACAAGAGACAACAGGAGGATGAGGATGTGGTGAGAAGGGAGCCCTTAAATTTTGTTGGTGGGAATATAAATCGATCCAACCAGTATGGAGATCATTTGGAGTTTCCTTAAAAAATTAAAAAAAAAATCACATTAAATTTATTAAATTAAAAAAAAAGATTTCTTGGTTAAAAAAGTAAAAAAAAGGAAAACCCAAACACTTGATATTTTTAAGTTTTCCTTAGCTTTGGGAAGTAAATAGATAACCTTTATCATTTCCTACAAATATAAAACTAGTATTTATAGCAGTATGTATATAATAAAAAATTGTTATGACTTATTCCTACCTTAAATGTGTAGTATGATTTGGGGTTATTTTTTAGAAACAATATTTAAATATACTAAAGGAATTGTGTCATCACATTCATAGTAGACTGAGCAGTTCATTTCAGTATTATATATATATAGGGGAATCATATGAATATTAATAATATCTTTCTTCTATGTGTGTGTTTGAAAAGAATTCCCAGCCATCTCTCTGCCATAATATTAGCTTTAAATGGATGTATTTATAGTAGGAAAATACTAAACGAAGAAGCCACAGAGTAGAGTAGTGACAAATTGATAGTGCCCCCGAAATACAATGTGAACGATGTGGTTTTGGTTAAGATTTTTAGTCCTGCCATTGTAGAATTTTAGAACTAGGACTCAAATGTAGAACCCTCTTAAGGCATTTAGATTAAAGTGTGGTAATCAGTCAGCACATTATTAAGCTGAAAATATTTATCACTGCCCAGACGTTGGAGCCAGGGAAAGTTGTGGATCTTGGCGACTCGCTAAGTCAAAACTTGGACGGGACTTTATATTTTCTTAGATTATGGGTTGCTGTCCTTGGAGGAGCTTGACAGGGCACCAGGCTTTACCAATTGTGTTCGCTTACACTGGACCCAGCGGGTGGCCCAAGTGTGGGGATCTTTGGTAGAAGCTGAAGGGAGCCCAATCTTATAACTGTTTCCTAAGCTAATTTTTTTGGATTCTTGCCACTGGAAACAAGGGTGGTCTTTTCCCAATCTCCCTTCCCCCTATCCAATCAAAGGCTCTATCTCATTAATACTTCTGAGTCTGGAAAAGCTTTGGTGGCAAGAAATCAAACATTTAAGATAAAAAACAACAATCCTGCAGTGTTCCAGGAATGATCTGTAGACTTTTGTGTAGGGAAATCCCTTTTATATCTCTCTACTGATATTATTCTGACACATACATATAATAATTCAGGAGCATGTTGTAAATTTCAAAAAGAAATCTTGTACCTAAACCAGATAACATTGCTCATGGTAATTTTCCCCCCACCTACTATAATTGCTATAAATAAATACATCTTTCCCTCCCATGCAGTTCTTAGGCTTTCCTGTATAACAGCTACCTTCAAATGATGGTGTGACACTACTGGAAATTTCTCCTTCATTATGGGAATTTAACTGCATTTGAGAATGACTAAGTTACACTCTCTTCCTTACTGCCATGATAAAAGAATAAGAAAGAATGCGATACTCTAGAGTTACACAAAATCAGCTTGACTTTCACGGCGGACACCGTGACTTCCTGTTTCTGCCTGACAGTTCCTATACAAATTTCTGTTATAAATCTCTCCTTATAGCCTTAAATAACAACAGCAGCCAAAATATATAACCATACAAGTTTCCGTCATAATAAATCCTGTTAATTGAGAAAATTTTTCCATCCGTTCCAAGTGAATGAAGATGTGGCTACCTTGAGTATGTGTGCATGATGCGTGACCATCTGTTCCAGGCAACCAAGGCAGAGTGGTTGTTAATACCTGGCCTTTGGAGTCATGTTTATATATCTAGGATAAAAATTTGGTATTATATTTCCTAAGGATCATATTTTATTTTGTTAGAAATGGAAAATAGCATGGAAAACGTTCATATTCATGTTTCATATTTTCCCCTTAATATTCTATAATTATTTTTCTCTTAAAATGTGAGGTTTATGATCTAGCCAAGTCTTTAACTTTTTTTATTTTGGCTCAAACACAACTCTTCTTTGTTACTGTGGTTATTTTTGTCACACATCATCTTGATTCATATTTGAAAGTGCCTAGTCCATTGTTGGGATTCAATAAATCTGTGTATAAGAGTTATCACCATCCATCTTCCATCTAAACTAAATGCAAACACTTGTAACAATGTAAATTGTATGATTGTTGTCTAAGTATGCATTGTTATGCCTAGCAGAGTCAGAATGTCTGCTGCTTTAAAAGTGGCTTATTACTACTTTAAGGATTTTTCATTTTCATTTTTAAAACTAAGCTCTCGTGAGACCTTCTTGGTCATTCTTGGTCATTCTTTTCTGCTCACTTGTATATACTGGCTCGATGGTCTTAGACGTGTTTTTGAGTTTCTCTGAACCTCTATTTTTAAAATGTAAAATGGGGAACTTTTTCATTTGCAGTTATTTTGATTCTTAACCACAGCTAATTAAGAGCATGGGCTCTGGACTCTGACAGACAGAAGTTAAATGGTGTTCTTCCACTTACAATCAGAGTTGCCGTGGTCAAATTATCTAGCTTCTCTAAGCCACATCTTTCTCTTATGTAAAATGGGATATAGTGATAGATAGTACCTGTTTCCAATGTTTTAATGGGTAAATGAGATAATACACACAAATAATTTATTAGGATGTTTCCATGCATATAGAAAGCTGCTAATGGTTATTATCATTAATTTTATTTAAGATATATGTACAGACAAATATGGCAAAATGGTTGTCTGAGGAGGCCTTACAAACAGCTGTGAAAAGAAGAGAAGCAAAAGGTAAAGGAGAAAAGGAAAGATATACCCCCATATGATTGCACAGTTCCAAAGAATAGCAAGGAGAGATAAGAAAGCCTTCCTCAGTGATCATTGCAAAGAAATAGAGAAAAGCCATAGAATGGGAAAGACTAGAGCTCTCTTCAAGATAATTAGAGATACCAAGGGAACTTTTCATGCAAAGATGGGCTCAATAAAGGACAGAAATGGTATGGACCTAACAGAAGCAGAAGATACTAAGAAGAGGTGGCAAGAATACACAAAAGAAGTATACAAAAAAAGATCTTCATGACCCAGATAATCACGATGGTGTGATCAGTCACCTAGAGCCAGACATCCTGGAATGCAAAGTCAAGTGGGCCTTAGGAAGCATCACTAAGAATGAAGCTAGTGGAGGTAATGGAATTCCAGTGAGCTATTTCAAATCGTAAAAGATGATGCTATGAAAGTGCTGCACTCAATATGCCAGCAAATTTGGAAAACTCAGCAGTGGCCACAGGACTAGAAAAGGTCAGTTTTCATTCCAATCCCAAAGAAGGGGAATGCCAAAGAATGCTGAAACTACTGCACAATTGCAATAATCTCACATTCTAGCAAAGTAATGCTCAAAATTCTCCAAGCCAGGCTTCAACGGTACATGAACCGTGAATTTCTAGATGTTCAAGCTGGATTTAGAAAAGGCAGAGGAACCAGAGATCAAATTGCCAACATCCGTTGGATCATTAGAAAAGCAAGAGAGTTCTAGAAAAACATCTGCTTTATTGACTATGCGAAAGCCTTTGCCTAAGGGGATCACAACAAACAGTGGAAAATTCTTAGAGATAGGAATACCAGACCACCTGACCTGCCTCCTGAGAAATCTGTATGCAGGTCAAGAAGCAACAGTTAGAACTGGATATGGAACAACAGACTGGTTCCAAATAGGAAAAGGAGTACGTTGAGGCTGTATATTGTCACCCTACTTATTTAACTTAGATGCAGAGTACATCATGAGAAACACTGGGCTGGATGAAGCACAATCTGGAATCAAGATTGCCAGGAGAAATATCAATAACTTCAGATATGCAGATGACACCACCCTTATTCACAAAGTGAAGAAGAGCTAAAGAGCCTCTTGATGAAAGTGAAAGAGGAGAGTGAAAAAGTTGGCTTAAAGTTCAACATTCAGAAAACTAAGATCATGGCACCTGGTCCCATCACTTCAGGGCAAATAGATGAGGAAATAGTGGAAACAGTGTCAGACTTTATTTTTGGGGCTCCAAAATCACTGCAGTTGGTGACTGCAGCCATGAAATTAAAAGACACTTGCTTTTTGGAAGAAAAGCTATGACCAACCTAGACAGCTTATTAAAAAGCAGAGACATTACTTTGCCAACAAAGGTCCGTCTAGTCAAAGCTATGGTTTTTCCAGTAGTCATGTATGGATGTGAGAGTTGGACCATAAAGAAAGCTGAGCACCGAAGAACTGATGCTTTTGAACTGTGGTGTTGGAGAAGACTCTTGAGAGTCCCTTGTACTGCAAAGAGATACAACCATCTTAAAGTCCATCTTAAAGGAAATCAGTCCTGAATATTCACTGGAAGGTCTGATGCTGAAGCTGAATGAAACTCCAGTATTTGGCCACCTGATGCGAAGAACTGACTCATTTGAAAAGACCCTGATGCTGGGAAAGATTGAAGGTGGGAGGAGAAGGGGACGACAGAGGATGAGATGGTTGGATGGCATCATTGACTCAATGGACAAGAGTTTGAGTAAACTCTAGGAGTTGGTGATAGACAGGGGGGCCTGGCGTGCTGCAGTCCATGGGGTCGCAGAGTCAAACACGACTGAGTGACGGAACTGAACTGACAGTCCAGTATGTAGGTTTTAGTTGCTCAGTCATGATACCTTAGACTGTAGCCTTTTTGCGACACCATTAACTGTAGCCTTCCAGGCTCCTCTGTCCATGGAGTTCTCTAGGCAAGAATACTGGAGTGGGTAGCCATTCCCTTCTCCAAGGGATCTTCCTGACGCAGGGATGGTACCTGGGTCTCCTGCATTGCAGTCAGATTCTTTACTATCTGAGCCACCAGGGAAGGATTATTATTAATAAAATATTTAAATTATATTCTATTTATTTAAAGGAATAGCCATTAGAAAGAATGTTGTCTGCAGTACTTGCATAGTTCTTCCTGTAATTATCATTAGGGTTTTACTAAAAAGGTATTATGAATTTTATAATAAATTTGTTCTCCTAGTAAACATGTTTTCTGCTGTACTTTACTAACTCTATAGTGTGCTTGTGTGAATGAATGACATGCCCTGTGCGGACCAAGTGTGGAGCCCTGCTCTGCGGTTCCAGGGTGACCTCATATACAGCTTATGACAGAAACCTGTCGGGTGTTTATACCGACCTGGCAATGCCAAGAGGCACCCAACGTCTCCTTCGGGGACTGACCAGAAATGGGCAAAATGTGTGGACCGAACTCTCCTTTCTCAGTCAAATTTTGCGGTCTCTTTGATCATTTCATAACTTCATGGGAATTAGAGGTACTAACCTAATCTGTTGGATCATAGACTTTCAAGGGACTTGTGATCTACGCTGTTACTGTGTACTGTTACGCAGATTTCCCCCCATACCCAGGGCTCATAAAGTGAAAATCTGAGGGTTCATCGTTCATTTGGTATATTTATTGTATTTATTTTCATCAATTATTGTCCTTTAAAATTTTTACTTTGCAAGTCAAAAATTTTATGTTTATTTTTAAATGGTACAGAATATACACATCAGATAAAATTAATACATTTACTTGAATCTAATTGTATATGTATAGTGTTTGTAGGCCAGTTATACTTGTATATTATTTTTGTATCTGCAATTTGTATATATATGTGTGTGTGTATATGTATATAATTAAGGTATAGTTGATACATGCCTTTTACCTAAGAGAAAATTAAAAATGTCTTTTCTTAAAAATTAAGTATGCCCTTGCTTGTGCCCAGTCACTAAATCATGTCTAGCTGTTTTGTGACCCCCTGGACTGTGCCTGCCAGGATCCTCTGTCCATGGGATTTCCCAGGCAAGAATACTGGAGTGGGTTGCCATTTTCTTCTCCAGGGGATCCTTCCAACCTAGTGATCGAACCCAGGTCGCCTGGATTGGTAGGCAAATCTTTATCACTGAGCCACCAGGGAAGCCATGCCCTTGCATTATGCTAATTAGTAGTGAAATGAATCTGTCTTGTATACTATAGAGGCAAGACTGAATTGTTCCAAGGCAAAAAAGCCGTGTAGGAGAGAGCTTCTCAATTCTGGTTGTACATAGGTCTTACCTGGGGAACTGTTAAGAAAAATACCAATGCCCAGGTCTGCCCCCTGAGATTGTGACTTGATTGGTCTAGCAACGCTACCCGGCTAGTGACTGTAATAAATCTGGCTTACCATGTGGATAAACTTATCCAAAGGAGATGATTCAAAGAGGCTGGGATTTTTAGGATACAAATCCAAAGACAGAATGTTCCCAATGGAAGCCAGATCTTTAAGCTTTTTCTTTGATTCCCTTAGCACTGTGGCCCAGCAAAGATCTTTGGTCCTGATGAATTCTGCTAATGTTTCTCTTAAGGAGGAGTGAGAGAAGTTCTGGCCTTCTCAGCCCATACTCACCCTATTTCTGAGGCAGTCTATTACCCCAGAATTCTTATCTATTAATTCTAATTGGAATGGGAGGGTTTTCTTAGCATCATCAACCAAGAGCACCAGTTTGGAAATACAGCCAGCTTAGAAATGTAGTCAATTAGTCAATATTGTCATTCTTTAATGTTTTCTAGAGTAGTTATGTCAGCTATTTTTGCTGCTAAGCCATCGAAGAAAATGTAGTATTTAAACTACATATGTATTTAAACTAGTAAATAGCTACCTAGTAAGGAAATCTTTAGAGAGCAATTAACTTCTGAAAAAGGTGATACACTGATACTAGATAAAATTAATAATTCATCATGCCACATCTGTAAAGAAGAATTAACACATACAATATTTTATGATGTAATTATTCACCAGATATGAGGGAAGATTTTTTGGGTCTGCTATTGATAGAACATTTTTAATAGTTTTATTCAGTTATAATTCACATGCTATGCAATTATAGGTCCATAGGGTCACAACGAGTCATACACGACTGAAGTGACTTAGCATGCATGCATGCACAGAATCATCACCACAATTTAATTTTTGAACATTTTTGTCCCCCCCAGTAAAAACCCCGTATTCCTTAGCTGTTGCTTTCTTTTCTCTCCACACCCCCACCTTCAATCCTACTACCATCCCCAAGGAACTGCTAATCTGTTTTCTGTCTCTCTAGATTTGCCCTCTCTGGATATTTCATATAAATTGCATCAAATAATAATGTGGTCTTTTTGTGACTGGCTTCTTTCATTTAACATATTAATAATGTAATATACCCATGTTGTAGCATGTATCAGTACTGTATTAGTTTTATTACTGAATAATATTTCATTGCATGGATATTCCATATTTTGTCACTTCATCAGTTTATGGACACTTGGGTTGTTTCTAATTTTGGTTGTTGTGAATAATACTGCGAATACATGTGTACAAGATTTTGGGTAGACATTTGTTTTATTTCTCTTAATAAGGAATTATGAGGTTAAGTGATAAACTTATGTTTAATTTTAAAAGAAACTATCAGACTTTTTTCTTGATTAGCTATACCATTTTACATTTCCATCAGCAATTTATGCAGGTTCTTGTTTCTCCACATTCTTGGTAACACCTGTTTTTACCTTTTTGATTATAGCATTTTAGTGGATGTACAGTAGTATTCCAGTGTGGTTTTACTTTGTATTTCATATAGCGATTTTGAGCATTCTTTCATATGCTTGTTGGCTATTTGTATATCTTCTTGAGAAAAAGTCTGTTCGATTCCTTTGCCCAGTTTCTAACTGGGTAGAACTTTTTAATCTACTACTTATGTTACACATTATGTTTTGTGATAGCTCATTTTTTTCTTAGATGGCATTTCTCTAATTATTTGTTATTTTTAAAGTAGTTGTAGTATTCTATCAATTTGGAAAAAATGTAATTTTCTGTTAATAGCAATTTTTGTTTTCTCAGGTCACACTGAAGAATCGAGTGGCATTGCAGAAGATCAAATTATCAATCTATGTGCAACCACCTTTAGTACTAACTGGTGATCAGTTCACCTTTGAATTTATGGGTAAGTGTTTTCTTTTGGCTGAAAGTCTATCATGGTGTGAGGTTTTTTTAATTAATTTTTTTATTAGTAGATGTATTTCATGGCTATATTTCTTATCTGAATATATCAGGTATTTTCCTGAAATCAATGTGTTGTTTTGCTTATATTTCCTCTCTAAACATCAGTCATGGACATTCAATGAATGGCTGTTGAACCATAGTAATTACAGATTTTCAAGCAATTTTCTTAACTAAATGGACCTGCAATTGTACTTAATTACTATATTTTGGAAGAATTTTTTAATGGTGCTTCTCTAGTGAGCTATTTGTTGAGTCACTAGAAAGAATATTTATTGGCTTTGGAGTGTGGCCTGAATTTGAATTTTGGCTCTGACACTCAAGGGCTTCCCTTGTTGCTCAGCTGGTAAAGAATCCTGTCTGCAATGTGGGAGACCTGGGTTTGATCCCTGGATGCAGAAGATCCCCTGGAGAAGGGAAAGGCTACCCACTCCAATATTCTGGTCTAGAGAATTCCATGGACTATATAGTCCATAGGGTCGTGAACAGTCGGACACGACTGAGTGACTTTCACTTTCACTTTCTAACACTCACTCAGTGTAACCGTGGGCAAACTGCTTTGGTAATTAGATGGAACCTCAGTTTTTTTTTTTTTTTTTAATCTTCAGAAAGGGGATAATGGTATCTGTCTTGCAGAACTATTTTAGTTTGAATTTAATCAGAAAATTGATTAGATTTAATTAGAAAATGAATCTATGTATGATATTTGTAATAATGCTTAAAATAGTAGACAGTAATAAATGACAACTCTGTAAGATTTATTTGTATAGAGTCTGTCTTACCACGTACATCTAAGTTGTCATTAGTTCTGATAAAATGACTTCTGAATTGTCTTTCAACTCTTTTTCTGTTTTTCTTTATGCCACTGTTTAGATGGGAACCCTATGCTTTACCCATAAAAATCAAGACCATCTTTTTTTTTTTCTTTATATAACTAACCTTTACCTGAGTGCTTGGCAGATAGTGGAAACTCAATAAGTACTCATTGAATCAGTGAATGAGTGGTTAGTGGTTGAGGTAAACTTGTAGGTGGCATCTTTATCTGCAAAATTTTCACAGTACTTCCAAGTTGTCTTTCTAAAACATTCTGGATAATTAATGTTTTCCAGTTGAAAACTTTTTATAGCTCTCTAATACATGTTGGAGGTCAAGTACATGAATATGGAAGGCTATGTACAATCTGCTAAGTTGCTACAGTTTTAGTTACATGCATATCCAGTTCCCCCTTTCATTTTCTCCTGCAGTCTGTGTTCTAGCCATGATAAAGCACTATTTCCCACTCCCAAATTCTCTTTCCCTTTGTGTACCTTTTTTTTTGTTCATCCTGCCTGTTCGTCTGAGTAAAGAGAGGCAGTGGTGTGGAATGGTGGATGCCCTTGTTCTGGAGTCAATTCCTACCTCTGTCTTAACTATATGACCTTGGGCAAGCTTTTTAGTCTCTGTCACCATTTTCCTCATGCACCAAAAATGGGGATAATAATAGTGACCACCATGTAGGGTTGTTGTGAGGATTAAATGAATTAATCTATGTAAGTGTTATGTAAAATGCTTAAGACAGTAGCTGGCATGCAGTGTATATCTAATTTCAGTTGTTGTTAATAATAATTGCCTAAAATTATGTAACATATTATTTTTACATTACTTATAGCACCAGAGATGACTAGAACTGTAGGCTTTTCCGTTTATCTCAAAGGAAGTTATTCACCACCTGAATTGGAAGGAAATGCTGTTGTTTCTTATTCCAGACCAACAGGTAAACATATAGTTCACATATTTATAAGCCTAATAATCCCTTTTTTTAAATTATTGGAGTTGTGGGTTAAATGTTTAAGTGTTTAAGGTGGGAAAACACATTGTAAATATTATTAAAAGAAAAAATATTATTACATAGTGTTAAATAAAAAATATCTGTCCAAGTTACTTTCATGTGTTATGAATAATTAGTGATAAGTCTATTCAGCTGATTTCTATATGTAATGTTTGATTATATCTTTCAATTAATAGTGAATATTATGTTTTTTATTCTCACTAGAAGAATTTATCTAGTCAGACTTCACATATTTGAACTAAACAGAAAAGCCTAGTCTGAATTAGTAAAAATCGCCATATAGGTTACTCTAATATTAAGGCAGTCTTTAGAGTTTCAGACACTGCTTTAGTGATTAAATAAAACTCTTTAGTATCTTACATGTTAAAATACTTAAGAACAGGATCTGTATTATTTCAAGAAACTAATAGATCAAAAAGTTCTCTTTAGACCAGTAGAGATCCAGTTGTTGTAAATTTCAAGTTGGATTCAATTTTACAGTTTATTTGTGTTTTTGTATAGTGAATTTTTCATAGTAACAGTTTGACAATTAGTTGGTTGATAAATTATAGTCATTGCTTTTTTTAAAAAAGTTTAAATGTATTTTTTCATAGTAACAGTTTGACAATTAGTTGGTTGATAAATTATAGTCATTGCTTTTTTAAAAAAAGTTTAAATGTAGTATAACATTCAGCAATGTTGCATTTGTGCTTTTAAGCATTTCTATACAGTTGTCTTAGTTTAAAAAGCCTTAGAGATGCCATATTCATATTTTTTCTATTGATATCCACTTTGGTTACTTAGCAATATTTTTATGTAATTGTCACCCTACCTACTGTGCTAATGAGGCACCTTGGCAATGTTTTTAAAATTGTAGTTCTTATTTTGTCTCAGTGAATTTTCTGGTTTTTGCATTGACAACTCTATACTTGGAGGTGTTTTTTTTAATAACTTTAGTACATGTTTTCAAAATCTGTTTCATCTTTGTAAATAATTTTATTTTAAATTATAAAAAATCATTTTTAGCCAAAAGTGACCACTTTAACCTTTTACCTATATTTTCAAAATATGAGGTAGTGTAAATATTTTAAGCAGCTTTGAGAAAGCTGGCTTCAGAAAGAAATACAAGACTTCGGTAAGGGATCAAGAAATGATGGACATTTTAGTTGGATATTTCTGAAAAGAACATTGAAATGTTCAGTGAGTTGTGAAATAAAAAATAGGACATGTTGGCTAAAATCTCTAGATAATTTATCATTAATTGGACATCTCCATTATACTTATTATCTTTATAATACTGTAAAGCTTATTATACTTTTTATCTTTGTTACTCCTTGAAAATATAGTTGTAGAAATTGTTGATGCCTTAATTCAACTAATTATTTCATTTATCTTTAAGGAAAAGTAGTTGAAAATAAATTTAAAATAAATAAATGGAATACCTAGCAGGTAGACAAAAGCTTAAAACTACGCTATAAAGTTATTAAATCATTTGGTGAGCTTATGGTTGCACATACCATTTTTAGCTATTATGCTTTTGTATAGATGGAATTTGAAAGATTATAAACTATTACTAAAACAAAGAGCATAGGTAATAATTGGCTGAAAGCTAATTAGAAATTAGAGTAAAAACAAGTCTATAAAAGTAAAAGAATACCAAGACAAGCTGGAAAAAAAGACATTGTTCCATAATAATATCTACTAATTAAAGTCATAATATAAGCAAGGCTAACTGGAAATATTAATTATATGTATTTGCCTTTAGCTCATTTTCTTCCCCCAAAATTCATGTAATGCTCTTGATGTTATTTACATATTGAATATGGTTTGTTTTTGGTTAGATCATATATCTTTACCTCTTTTTGCCACATTTATACTAGAATAACACCCTCTCATGGACTTGTGAGAGTGGAAGAACAAATATATTATTAGATTCCAGCTATTCATATTATATTCTTCAACTGTGAATTGGCTTATATTTATTGGAGGGCCATTTATGTCATTTGTATGAATCTTTAAAGTTTTAATTTATATTTTAAGCAGATGAGCATTAAATTTGTGCTGTAATTTTATGACATAATTTGTTGTATTCTTTCTCCCCTATCCCTTTTTGCATTGCCTCTGATGGATAGAGCGAAATCCTGATGGTAAGTGAAAAGATAATTTAGAACAAAATGAATTTCAGAAGTGAAATTTGATTAGTAATTGAATTGTGGTATTATCCTTTGAATGAATTCTTTTTATGGACTGCTGTTTTGACTCTAGCAACCTCTTTAGGGTGATTCAGTGCCTTAATTTGGCTATGGAGAAGACAATAGATATTTCCGTAATAGATACTTGTCATTCATTATTAGTTGTTTCAGAGTCATGAGAAACAATGAAACTTCATGACTTTTTGAACAAAACCTAAGCTGTCATTGACTACTTATGTCTGTAAGTTACTCGTGATTTGCCTGTATGCTCTGTTATCTTAGTTTACTTAAAAAGAGTAAGGAAAACAATTCTGAATTCTAAATTGTCTGATTCTGTATACCCCCAAAGATTCACCTCTTTCTCTGATCAGAATGCCATGTGTACTCAGTCTGTGGGCCTATTCCTTGTTTTGTTTAGAATTTGTAGGGAAATATTATCAAGAATCTGACCCCTTGAACTTGGCTGGGTCAGTGTTGTCACTTTTTGTCTTCTCCAAATCCTTTGTTTATGACTTTGCTATAATACTTATCATAATATGAATTTCTTTGTTCCTTAGGTCTCCCTAGTAGATTTCTGAGCTCTTTGAGAGCAGGGTTCAAGTCCCTGAATTGTGCAGTATTCTGATTATATGGGAGGCACTCTAAAAGTATCTTCTACTTTGATTATTTTTCTTTCTAGACACAGACTTAATGGGATGGTATGTCTTAGTTTATTAGTCATTTTAAGATTAATATTTGATAATATTAATTGGTAATATTAGATAAATAAAATACTTAATGGCCTTGCTGCTGCTGCTGCTGCTAAGTCGCTTCAGTCGTGTCCGACTCTGTGTGACCCCATAGACAGCAGCCCAGCAGGCTCCTCTGTCCATGGGATTCTCCAGGCAAGAATACTGGAGTGGGGTGCGATTTCCTTCTCCAATGCATGAAAGTGAAAAGTGAAAGTGAAGTCGCACAGTCGTGTCCGACCTTCGTGACCCCATGGACTGCAGCCTACTAGGCTCCTCCGTCCATGGGACTTTCCAGGCAGGAGTACTGGAGTGGGGTGCCATGGCCTTAATTACTCATGTAGTTGTGGTGGTACCAACAACCTGAATTGCATAGTGTCTGGAAGATGAAAATATATTTATATGAGAAATATTTTAACAGAAATAAGCTTTTAGCTTACATAAAGTGTACTTGTCAAATTAGAGTTTGGGTTATTAAAAATATTAATAATGAATATTTACATTTTACTTTGCAAGATTGCATGTAACTGATAAGATTTTGCAATAACTTTTAGAAAATTCTGTATTATTATTTAAATTATTTGTTTTGAGTTAAAAAAAATCTGTAAAGGTTATTATTGAAAGTAATTTATTCCCTTTTGCTATAAATTCAGATCAAACTATGAGAAAAAAATCACAATATATGGAAATTTTAGTATTTCAGTGCAAAGCTAAAGGCAGTTTGAATAATCTCTTATGCTATATTTAAAAATTTTAATTAAGCTTCAGGAGTAGAGTTGAAATATTCAGCTTCACCTAGTATGCAAAAAAATAATATGTTGCCACTTAGATCTTACTTATACACAAAGCTTCACATTTCAAAGACTGTTCCATTTTATTGACCTGATCTGTTCAGACTGTATTGCAGATAAGCAGTCCTGCTTTTACATGTGGAAAAAGAGAAGCAAATGAGGTTTTATGTTGTCCCATAAGAGTTAGTCTCCATTATTTCTGCATTAGAGTTACATGACATGGGCAGTGTAAAACATGACTGCAGATGGAGCACAGTACGTAGCCAGACATAACAGGAAGGGATCAAGGAAGTTCTGGCTACCAGACTTTGCTACTGCTTCGGGCCCCTTGTTTTCAATACGAAATGACTCTAGCAGGCCCCTGGAAAGAGTTCTAAAGGCATTATATAGATGTGTAATATATAGTTATTCTACTCTGGTATATAAGTTCTTTTTCCTTTTTTTTTAAAGCACATTTTGGCTTCCCTCTTGACAGTGATACTGGTCTCTTGGGTGTGCCAGGGGTAATTAGAATTCTCTTTCTGGAAAAACTGTTCTGTCAGGAGTGATTTTGATGTGAATTTTGTCTGTAAGTGTTAAATAATTTTGTGATTAATCGCACCATAGTAATTGTGACTGTCCATTTCCTCTAGTAAGCTAGCAGGGGAAGTGTTTGAAGGAGAGGTGATTATATTTGTTAAAAAACTGTAGAACAAAGTCAGTCTGATGACTGAGTAGGCCAATATTTGCGTATTACAAATGACCAAATTTTCTTCTCTCTCAGCATTATACTCAGAGAGTTGAATAAGCCAAATAGCCTATTTTGCCAACAAAATATTGCTGATGGTAGACAATTAGGGCAAGTTAGGCTCTTTCAGTACTTTGGCCACCTCATGCGAAGAGTTGACTCATTGGAAAAGACTCTGATGCTGGGAGGGATTGGGGGCAGGAGGAGAAGGGGACGACAGAGGATGAGATGGCTGGATGGCATCACTGACTTGATGGACGTGAGTCTGAGTGAACTCCAGGAGTTGGTGATGGACAGGGAAGCCTGGCGTGCTGCGATTCATGGGGTCGCAAAGAGTCAGACACGACTGAGCGACTGAACTGAACTGAGGCTCTTTCAACTAAGCTGAAAGCTACCCTACTAGCAACTTTGGAAAGTCTTCAAATACATATAATTTTTTTCTTTCCTTATTATAGATACACATATGCATACCCTCACACATACCTCTACACATCTCTGGCTTCAGGTTTAGGTACAATTATAGCCTGAAGATTAATTGGTAGGCTATTTTACATTTCAAGTTTCTTAAGAAAATGTAAACCTCAGTAGAAATGTGCCTCTGATAAATCCCATGTTTAAATACTAGACATTATATTTTGAAATGTTTAGGTTTTAATTTGATGGGAAGTATTCTAAAATACTGGCTTTGTAATTTTTATTTTTAAAGATTTGGTTTCCTTAAACTTATTTCTAAAGGATTTCATATTCTTTTTTTCTTCCCTAATGGTAAAACTTCTCAAGCTGCCATCATTTAAAAAATAGCCATAATCATTTTATTAAGTATGTGTCATCATTTTTCAAAATAATGTTTTCCAAATGTCCTATGAAACAGGTTTACAATTCTTGGAGAGAAAAGAAATTCTGGAGAGGTTCTACAAATCTTAGCAACTGCTGACCATTGCCCTAGTGTGTGATATTGTCATTAACTGACTTAACTGAACTGTGAATTGAGTTAAAATGTATTACCCTTTTTGGGTTTATTAGTGCTTGCAATCCATTTGTTTCAATTTCTGAAAACATGTATATACCACTAGTTTTTTTAGCTCTGGGTTCTTGGAGATTTAGGGCAATAATCTTCAAATAGATATAAGTAATGTAAAGCTAGCGTTGATCATGATTAATTTTGTTTTACCACAAATTCAGTCAGTACCTGGTCCAAGTGAAGCTGAGCCACAGTTTTAGCAGTATAATTTTAAAAGAGTGTTTACAGCTAAATTTTATTTGAACAATTAGCTCAGACTTGGTTGAAAGTACATAGATGATAGCTTCTCTTTGTGCATGTACAGAATTGTCAGAGATGAAGTGTTTTTTTCCCCCGTTATTCTATTCATTTAAAATGAAGGAAATGGAAATAGGCTTCAGTTTCCTGGTTCTTTCCAGATTGCACCTATTAATTGAGGCTATAATTTATATATTGTAGAGGAAGCATATTAGTAGGTATATTTTCATAATTTGGGGATGTATGGAATATATGAAGTTGGAAAGAATAATACTTTGTGATATTTTTTTATGGTGATATTGATAGTTGTGGTTTGAGCAGTAGCTTAGATCATGTTACCATAATATTTTGAGTCAAAACATTTCATCACTGTTAAGTACAAATACATATGCCTCTAAAACCTCACAAAATGTCAGGAAATAATACCCTGGGACTTTTCTGAAGAGACACCAGTTATAATTTGCATCTAGGATTCCAGGAGAAGTGAATTTAACATCTGTTCGTTATGAGCAAAAAATGAGCTATGTAAAATTTGATGGATAATAGATTATATTGAAGAGAATGACAAATATGCTCCACATGCTCTGAAAAAGTATTTAATTGACCTCATATATCAGTATGTTTGCCATTTTTGATGATATCTCACTGTCCTTGTGAATAAGTAGTACTGAAAAGCATACTCCCAGCTTGGTTGTAGAATAAACCACACAACTCCAATTGGCATTAACAGAATGTATTGCTAATTCTAGGAATCCTACCTTGGGATCATGTCTCCAAAATTTCCTTCTTCAGCTTTCCTATTTTTAAGCTGAGCCTAGTTTGCTTTGGTTTCAGTTTCATTTTTTATAAAAATATTAAAAGGAATGGCTTTTAAAACTTTAAATTCTTATATAAAAATCTTCATTGTTATTTATTCATGAAATTGCCTATTTCAATATGCCTCTATACTTTCTGAAAAAATTTGAGAATTGAGTGACTGTGTAAACCTTTCAGAATACTGTTTAAAAGTGATATGTAAAGTTAAATGAATTGGGAAAAATTTATTTGTATGAAAGTAATATTCTTAATTTGATATGTAAAATGACATGAAGTTTATTAGAACTTCAGTAGGACAAATTCTGCTTTCATGCTCATAATTTATTGCAAATTGTTAATTGTACTTTGAATATTTAGTAAATTAAAAAGCTAAAGATTAAAAGATTGGGGAGATAGAGAAATGATTAGATATGGTCATACAGAGTATTCCTGATATAAACTTCATATTCTTTGCTCATTTTAGCTGATAGTCTTGGATTAGGACTAGAGCTTTGACAGTCTTAAAGACAGTTTAGTAATTGAATATAACTGCATATAATGTTTTATATAACATTCAGCTGTGAATTTTTAAAAATGATATTATTATTAAAGGCAGAGCTTACACTTATGCTCCTTTTTAAGATTTTATTTTTGCCTTGTACCTTTGGATAATAATGTAAATACATAAATTATGATAATGCTTTCCAGTTATTTCAGTTGTGCTAGATGAAATGGTCAGGTAGCAAACATTTAAACTAAGATATGTTGCTACCATGTAGTACAATTAGGGAAGTAATACAGTTTTTTTCTTATTTGTCAAATTTATGAGTATGTATTTCTCTCTTTTTAATTTCAGGCATTCCTCGAGTTAGCCAATGTAAGTTTAGACTTCCCCTGAAATTAGTCTGCTTACCAGGCCAGCCTTCAAAAACTGCAAGCCACAAACTAACTATTGATACCAACAAATCTCCAGTCAGCCTTCTCAGTCTCTTTCCAGGTAGGACTTTTGAAGTAACATGCCTGTAACATCAGAAATGTTAAGAATTTAGAATGGAATCCTTCATCAACAGGTAATGATAGGGTAATTATCAGATAATTGTTAAGTCAGAATATAAAAATACCTCAAGGGTTTTTTCCTCTTGTTTGCCTGTTCAAAGGCGAATGGGTTATATCAACAAGGTAATAAAGTGTACCTTTTAAGTTTGATTAGAATTATTATAATCATTATTTTGCTTCAGAATACAGAAATGAAAACATCAAATGTTTCTTTTTAGACCGTGGGATTTTTTGGCTTGGAATGTAAATATTTATTATTCATCTTTACTGTAGGTTTTTGAATATATCCTTTTCTAAGCATATAAATATTTATTATTCATCTTCATTGTAGGTTTTTAGAGATGTACCTTTTAAAAGTATATTCTTATGCCTCTGAAAAGTAATCTCTTAAGTAGGTGTTTGTGATTCCGCTGTCTTCAGCAGTTGAAAGGGACAGTGTTCATTCTCTGCCTCTGATGTTTTAGAAGGGGTTTCATGTATAAAGCTTGAATATCACAGTGAACATTTGGGGTAATTTGGGAATCTGTGACTTTCTCCAGGTGTTGGTTTTTCTTTTTTGAGTAAGTTAGAAAAGAGAGAAACACTGATTGGATCAAACATCTGTAGTTGCCAGGGTTTCTAATGTGTCATATCTATTAACTTTCTCGGTGATGAGGTGGAATTAAAAAAATACCTGGGAATTAAATCAACCCTTTTAAATCCATCATTAAAATTCAGCACTGTTGACTGTAAGATGCATATTCACCCTTGCATTAGTGGATAGGATTTAGAATACAAAGTATTTCCCACAAGGTTTAGAAATTTATGGTAAGTCAACTTTTGTGTTATTAACTACTTAAAGTGATTAACATTTACTTTTCATTAATTTGAAGTCTTTTTAAAAAGCTTTATTTATATATAACTCTATGAAAATCTCCAAGATGCTCTTTATTACACTTAATCTATTCTTTAGTTTAAATGAATTTGAGTGAATGAGCATGTGTGTGTGTGCTTGTGTGTCTGTAGTTAACAAGTAGTTTTGTGCCTTTTGGTTTCTTATTCCCTTCCCTTCTCTCTCTCCTAGTCAATTTTCTTGTAACAAATTAGGATTATAAAAAGGGAAGAGTCACTGCTTTTGTAGCATCTTATACAAACATACTAGTTCCTTGGTCTTCTATCCTGACAATATAAATTGTATATGCTGCATGCTAAATTTATTAATATCTTTGAAAAATGTTTAAGACTGGCTTCTGAGTGGTCAATCTTTACTGTAGATGGCTGAAACCAATAGAGATTAAATAAGAATGCATGCTTTTGACCAGAGAAGGAATCTGTGTAAGCTCTGGTTGGGTAGAAGTACTAAGGAAAGCTTAAATAACTCATTCATTTCTGTCCTGATTCTGGACTTAGTTGTTTTGATGTATCGTAGGTTCATCAGCATATATTTGCATTTTATTCATTTTAACAATGGGACTCAATGACAAATTTTTAAAAATTTCCCCTAAGATTCAGTTTATGAATACAGTGTATTCTCTTTTGAATTTCCAGATTTGTATTCATATTAAACATACTGGAATCCTGTAATTATTTAACATAAATACTCTTGCTACTTTTTTACTTTCTATAATATATTCATTCTTGCTATATGTGACTTTTATATGTTAATATTAAAGTTGCTATTGCGAATTTATTTTCTAATGGAAATAAATGAATGCTCTTCATAGAGAAGGAATAAAACAACTTTTAGTCTACATCTCTTCCTATTTGTTTATTTCAGCACTTTTTTGTATATTTAAAATAGCTTTAATTTTTCTGGTTACAAAAGATTTCTGAAATTTAGCAATGGATAACCAAGAAGAAAAAAACAAAAGTTACTGATAATTCTACAACCCAGCAGTTTCTACTTATATTTCATTACATTTCCCAACTCTTTTAAAAAATATTTTCTCTAAGCATTTCATCCCACCAAAGAATATTACTTTGCATATTGTTATGAAATACCTTTCTATGTAATTAGATTTTTATTTTATGATTTTTAATAATTATATGCTAGTGTATCATAAATCTGTAAAATCATTTGCCCAGCATTATAGTTTTCAACATTTATGTTGTTTTCAGTTTATTAATACTATAAATATATTACATCAGTGATTCTCTTAATTTATTATTATTTCTTTGATGAATATCTAAAAGCAGAATTACAGAGTCCAACAAAGGGTGATATTTTTAAAGCTTTTGAAACATAATGTGAAATTGACTTTCTGAAGGGCCATACTAGTTAACTTTATCAACAGTGTTTGAATGGAGGTATCTAGGGCCCCAAATCCTGGCTAGTAGAGAATATTCTAATTATAAAAAAACCTTTAATATGCTTAATGGCTATACAGAAAATATTTACATACATACATATATATAAATAATTGGGTCATTTTGGCTAAATGTGATTTAAGCAAGATAATATAAATTTCTTGATCTCGATTAAAGAGGTCCAGAAGTGGGTATGAAAGCTGGTCTGATGGTTTGTGAATATTATCAAAGACCCAGTTTTGTTTTCTCTTTGAAATGTGCGTTCTCTAGTATGTTGGCTTCTTCCATGGCAATAAGATAGCTGCTTTGGATTTGTTGTTCAGTTGCTAAGTCACGTCCAATTCTTTGCAACCTCATGGATTGCAGCAAGTCAGGCTTCCCTGTCCTTCATTATCTCCTGGAGTTTTTCAAATTCATGTCCATTGAGTCAGTGATGCTATCTAACTGTCTCAACCTCTGCTGCTCTTGTCTTCAATCTTTCCCAGCATCAGGGTCTTTTCCAATGAGTTGGCTCTTCGGATCAGGTGGGCAAAGTGTTGGAGCTTAGCTTCAGCATCAGTCTTTCCAATGAATATTCAAGGTTGATTTCCTTTAGGATTGACTGGTTTGATCTCTTTGCTGTCCAGGGGACTCTCAAGAGTCCTCTCTAGCATCACAATTCAAAAGCATCAATTTTTAGGCGCTCAACCTTTCTTTATGGTCCATCTCTCAAAGTGGCAACTCACTCCAGTACTCTTGCTGGAAAATCCCACGGATGGAGGAGTGTGGTAGGCTACAGTCCATGGGGCTACAAAGAGTCGGACATGACTGAGTGACTTCACTTCCACTTTCACTCACATCCGTACATGCCTGCTGGGAAAACCATAGCTTTGACTATACCAACCTTTGTTGGCAAAGTGATGTCTTTCCTTTTTAATATGCTGTCTAGGTTTGTCATAACTTTCCTTCCAGGGAGCAAGTGTCTTTTAATTTCATGGCTGCAGTAACTTTCCACAGTGATTTTGGAGCCCAAGAAAATAAAATCTGTCACTGCTTCCACTTTTTCCCCTTCTATCTGCCATGAAGCGATGGGACTGGATGCCATGATCTTAGTTTTTTGAATGCTGAGTTTTAAGTCAGCTTTTTCACTCTCTTTTCACTCTCATCAAGAGGCTATTTTCCCTCCTCACTTTCTGCCATTAGAGTGCTTTAGCTTAAGTCATCTAACTACAAGGCAGGAAGTAGAGGAGAGATGACTATGGTAATAACTTTTATCAGAAAGGCATGTTTCCATAAAGTTCATAGGAGATTTCTACTTATGGCTTAGTAGCCATAATATTGTCACATGGTCTCTTCTACAGTAAAGGGAGCTGAGAACTAATGTAGATGGGCTAAGAAAAAGGAGTTGGGAATAGATGTTAAGTTAGCTGACATTCAGTGTATGTCATGATACCAGAAATTTTACAGAAAAATTTTACTTAAATGTTATACCAAATAGCATGCTATTGTAGCAGTCTTTTATGGTACTCAAATATATGGCTATCTTTGTGAATAAATTTGTATTTTAATATCAACGTAATATTCTATTATTTCCCTGGTGGTTCAGATGGTAAAGAATCTGCCTGCAATGCAGGTGACGTGGGTTCAATCCCTGAGTTGAGAAGATCCCCTGGAGAAGGGCAGGGCAAACTACTCCAGGATTCTTGCCTGGAGAATTCCATGGACAGAGGAGCCTGGTGGGCTACAGTCTATAGGGTCACATAGAGTCAGAAACGACTGAGCATCTTTCACTTTCTGTTGTTTGGAGGTACCATGTACATAGCTTTTTTGTACTTCTCTGTTTTTCTTTGGAGGAATTTTTTGAGGATAAATGGCTGAGTTAAAGGATATGCACTTTTGAAAACTGTATTCAAATACCAAAGTTACTTCCAGAATAATTATATGAAGTCACACACTCAACATCGGGGTGTGTACTGAGTAGCAGCTGGATTTAAATCTTAAAATTTTTGACATGGGTATGTGAAAAGTGGCATCTCTTTTTAAAATTTGCATTTCTAAATTATTTGTTAGCATAGAAATTTTGTAATTTTTATTAATTACTTGTACTCTTTTAACATATAAAGTTTTTTAGGTTGTAAAATTTATTTTAAAGTTTCATTTCATTTTTTTTTTTAGTTTCAAATTTTCATGTTGTGCTTAAAATGATCTTTATTTTAAGATTATAAAATATTTGCTTATCTTTCTTCTGGTACATTTTAATACCTTCTTTAATTCACAAACAGTTTCAGTGTATTTTTTTTCTTTTATAAAAAACAACTTTATTAGAGTATAACTTATGTACATGTACACATCGGTAAGTTTTGGTGTTTACGTATACCTTTGAAACCATCCCTACAATCATGATGCTGAAAGTATCCATCACCCCAAAGAGTTTCTTTGTTCTGCTTTGTTAGCCTTTCCCCTCCACCCCCAGGCAACACTTGTTTTCTTTCTGTCACTATAGATAAGTTTGTATTTTCTAAAATTTTGTAAAATGGAAATACTCAGTATGTACTCTTTTTTGGTCTCCCTTATCAGATTATGTGATTTGTAAATATTTCCTCCCAGTCTGTGGTGTATATTTTCATTCTTTTAACAATGTCTTTGGAAGAGCAGAAATTCTTAATTTTGCTAAAGCCCAACCTATCAGTTTTTTTTCTTTTATGGATCATGATTTTAATGTTATATCTAAAAAATTTTTGCCCAACTCAAGGTTACAAATTTTTTCTCATATGTTTTTTCTACAAGTTTTCTAGTTTCATGTTTTGCATTTAGGGATATTATTTATTTTGAGTTGATATGTGTGTTGGTGTGAGATAGGGATAAAATTCCTGTTTTTGCATGTAAATATCTAATGTGCCAGTACTACTTTTGAAAAGCCTATCGTCTTGCACTGAATAGTCTTTGAAAAGTTGTTGAAAATCCTCTGACTATACATCATAAGACTATATAAATAATTGGAATGTATATATATATTTCTGCTCATTTTGTTCCATTTATCTATCTTTGTCCATCATTATTTCTATATACCAAATAGTGTCTCGGGGCTTCGTAGGTGGCGCTATGTAGGAGATGTAAGAGACGAGGCCTAGTTCAATCCCTGGGTCAGGAAGATCCCCTGGAAGAGGGCAGGGCAACCCACTCCAATATTCTTGCCTGGAGAATCTCATGGATGGAGGATCCTGGTAGGCTACAGTCCATAGGGCCACAAAAAGTTGGACACAACTGAAGCAACTTAGCACACATAAAATAGTGTCTTAATTACTATTTATAAGTCTAGAAATCAGGTAATGTAATTTATCCAACTTAATTTTTTTTCCAAAGTTGTCTTTGAAACTTTGATCAGTTACATTTTCACATGAATCTTAGAATCAGCTTATCAATTAAAAAAATGCCTTGGGATTTTGCTTAGAATTGGAATTGCCTTAATTCTTTAGATCAGTTTGGAGAGAAACAATATCTGAACAATATTGAACATGGTAAAATTTGGTCCACTTATCCTAGTTTCTTAAGATGAAAATAGAGACCTTCAGTTATTTAGGGCTTATTTGATATTTCTCACTAAGAGTTTTTGTTTTCAATGTACCTGTCTTACAAATCTTAAGCAGATTTATCCTTAAGTATTTAATATATTTTTATGCATTTGCAAATTGTATTTTATTTCAATTTCAAATTGTTCCTTCCTAGTACATAGAAATACAGTTGGTTTTTGTATATTGATCTTGTATCATGCTACACTGTTAAACCATGTATTGTTTTGTTAAACCTTTTTTTTAAAACAAAGATTCAATCAGATTTTCTCTATAGAGGATCATGTCATCTGCAAGTGAAAACACTTTTATTCTTGCTTTCCAATCTGGAGATTCAGTTTACTGTTTGCTTGCCTTTTTTTTTTTTTTTTTTTAACCTGGGCTAGAACCTCTGGGATGATTTGAATAGAAATTGTGAGAGCAAACATTTGGTCTTTAAGCATTAAATATGTTCTATTAATAGCTGTAAATATTTTGTAGTTCTCCTTTACCAGCTTAAGCCCCCTTGTGGCTCAGACGGTAAAGAGTCTGCCTGCAATGCAGGAGACCCGGGTTCGATCCCTGGGTTGGGAAGATCCCCTGGAGAAGGAAATGGCAATCCACTCCAGTAATCTTGCCTGGAAAATCCCATGGATAGAGGAGCCTGGCAGGTACAGTCCATGGGGTCGCAAAGAGTTGGACATGACTGAGCGACTTCACTTTCACTTTTTACCAGTTTGAGGAAGTTCTCTTTTATACCAGGGTTGCTGTGAGTTTCATCAGGAATAGATATTTAAGTTTTTCAATGCTTTTTTGATATCATTTGAAATATTTTATGTCATTTTTTTCTTTAGTCTGTTAATAGGTGGATTACATTGATTAATTTTTGAATAGTAGCCCAACTGTGCATTCTTGAGATAAGCCACATTTGATCATGATGTAATTTTCTTTCAATAGGCTGTTGGATTAATTTGTTAAACTTTAGTTTATAATTTTTACATTTGTATTTATAAAGGATATTGATATGTAATTTTGCTTCCTTATGAGTTATTAATGTGGAGTTAATGGAATGAATTGGGAAATATTTACCTCTCTTCAATTTTTTTTTGAAAAGTGTGCTGAATTGGTTTTATTTATTGCTTAAATATTTGGAAGAATTCACCAGGGAAGTTTTCCAGACCTAGAGTTTTGTGTATGGGAAAGCTTTTAAATTACAAATTCAGTTTCTTCAAAAGATATAGGACTGTTCATGTTACTTATTTTTTATTGAGTATACTTTGCTGGTTTCTTTCTTTCAGAAAATATGTGCATTTCATCTGAGTTGTTGAATTTATTGGCATAAGGTTGTTGATAACATTTTCTTATCCTTTTAACATTTGTAGAATCTGGAGTGAAGACAACTCACTCATTACTCATACTGGTAATTTGTGTTTTTTCTCTTTTTTTTTCTCCTGATCTGTTGACTAGAGGTGTATCGATTTTATCTCTTTCTGAAAAACCAGCTTTTGGTTTCATTTATTTCATACTTTTATTTTTTGTTTTCTGTTCTTTTTAATTTCTCTGATTTTCTTCTGCTTGCTTTGGGTTTAATTTTCTTTTTTCTAGTTCTTTAAGGTGAAAGCAGAGACCATTCTTTTTAATGTAGTTGGTTAATGCTATAAAATTTCTTCTAACTATTGCTTTAGCTGCATCCTACAATTACCAAATATTATATTTTTAATTTTCATTCTATATAAAATACTTTAAAATTTCTCCTTTTGTTTCTTTTTTTGACCCTGGGGTTATTTAGAAGTATGGTCTATAGTTTTGAAACTTTTGGGGATTTTCCATAGAACTTTTGTTATTCATTTGGAATTCAACTTCACTGTGGTAGGAGAACATACTTTGTATGACTTGAATTCTTTTAAATTCATTGAGACTTATTTAGTGCCTCCAAACTAGGACAGTTTTTGTGAATATTCTACGAGCATTTGAAAATAATGGTTTTCTGCTATTGTAGGGTGGGATCTTATGAAATGTCAGTTAAGACAAGTTTTCTGGTAGTGTTTTTAATCTTCTATATCCTTACTGATTTTCGGTTTACATGTGTCAATTATTTAGAGTAGAGTATTGAAGTCTTCAATTACAATTTGTTTATTTCTCTCTCTCTCTCTCTCTTTTTTTGCATATCTGAAATTTTTGCTTCATATATTTTAAAGTTCTCTTTTAGACACATAAAAGTTTAGGATTATAATGTTGTCTTGATTATTATGAAATAACCTCTGTCTTTGTTAATATTCTTTGCTCTAAAATCTACTTTTATTATGTGAATATAGCTATTCCAACTCTCTTTTGCCTAGGGTTACAATGGTATATATATATTCCCTCTTTCACCTTTAAGTTGTTTACATCTTTATGTTTAAAGTGGACTTCTTATAGGTAGCATATAATTGAGTCTTGGCTTTTTTTAATGCAATCCAATATTATCTGTCTTTTAATTGGGGTGTTTAGACCATTTATTTTTAATGTGATTATTGAGATCATTGGTTTTAAATGGATTAGTATTCTGTTGCATACTCAAAGAGGACTCTGCAGATTTCTGGAGTTTTTTCGCTGTAGTGCTAATCCTCTCTCTGTCTTGAGAACTTCTGCCACTTTGGCCTTTCCAGGTTTTCAACTCTTATCACCTCAACTCAGAAAGAACGCTGTGTTGCTCTTGGGCTCCCCTTCCGCGTGTTGCGGCTTGGAAATTTTCTCTAGGTGGTAAACCGGGGCAAACATAGGACTCGTTTTGTTTCTTGTTTGTCAGAGATGACTGTTGTTCATTTGCTAATTTCTAATGTCTTGAAAAATGGTTTGGTTATTTTATACCCATTTTTCAATTGTTTGTGATGGGAGGGTAAATTTGGCCCCAGTTTTCCAGGACTGATCATTTTGGCCACAGTATTTCATGAATGGTGGTATATACTTTCAGCAGTGGGTAAATAATATGTTTGTCTCTTTTTTGTGTGATTGTAATAGCTACTGATAGTCAATACCCAGATCCATTCATTCACTGGAAGTTGAAAAATGATGGCTTTCAGGCTTTCTTCAATTTTTAGCTGGTGTATTTATGTACAAAGAATGTTTCCCTTATTTACCATTGCTTATGTGGTACAGTTCAATAGGGTCATTAGGGTAAGTACTTGATTCCTTGCCTTTGTTAGTGATTTTTAAAATGCTCAGTTGATTCTCTAGAATTCTTCAGTAGTGAGCATTTGGCTTTTCTCTTTTGTTTTTAGTGTAAATATCAACACGTGCTTTTAAATATATTTGATGTGTTTTACTCCATTGCAATTATTATCTTTTTTTGATACTCAAATATTTTCATCTCTGGCCAGTGGTAGTCTCTTTAAGATGGCTCTTACGTCCTTTTCATATAGCTCTCTAGTCACTGATAGCTTTTTTCTGGTGTGACAGATATTCTAGGTTCATCTTGTGCATTTCCTGCCTCAGACCTAGAATGAACTAGTAGAAGAAAGGAAATGAAATGATTTTAGCATGTTCTTATGAGGCAGAAATTTTAACAATTGGAAGCAACTGTGGAAGTTAATATAGTCCACACACGGACTTCAGACTTCACTAGTGCCGTAAAAAGTACTCATCATCAACTAAGCTTCCTATTTTAAATATTAAGTGTTTGCCTTGTGTCTTTGTAAGGTGATGTTTTTTCTTTTCTTTGTAGGCTTTGCCAAGCAGTCAGAAGACGATCAGGTGAATGTAATGGGTTTTCGCTTCTTAGGAGGGTCCCAAGTTACGCTTCTTGCTTCCAAAACCTCTCGTAAGTAAAGCCATGATATTATTGCTTTTGAAAACTTCTATTAAGAACACTACATTACAGATCATTGCCACATCAAGGATTTCTATAAAGGTGATGTTAGATATTGAAAACTAAGAGCCATTATATTAGTCATGAAGATAGGGTCCTGTTTTATTAGAGATACATAACTTTGGTTTGGGGGATGAGGAGGGTTTGAGAGAGGAATTTAAAGAACTGAAAAATGTTTCTGAGATAGAATTGGAGTTAAATTTTTTGTGTGTACATATTCTTATAGCCTCCTTTTGGACATTGGCAAAGATGAAAGTGAATAACTTTTGTTGAGATTAATCTCAATACAATGAAAAGTGCTAATTGTATAATCAAGTTTGAATTTCAGATAAATATTTGCTTTATTGATTTGTTTGCTTCATATGAGAATAATTGTTGAAACTACTCAATGTACAACTGATTTCTGTGTATGTAGATAAGGAAGCTACTAAGTTCACTGGGTTTTATACCTTTTCTTAGAAATAAATTATTAACAGAGGAAGTTTTAAACAAATTTTAGGTACACTAAGGATATCAGGGGAAATGAATACATATATATATATGTATTCATTCATTCATATATATATAAAGTCTGGCTGAGTACACTCCAGTTTTTAAAATTTCTGCCATTTGTACAATGAATTTTCACTTTCTACTTTATGCATTTGCAGTTTTAATTTTTTTTTTTATAATTAGAAAATATAGTAAAATAGGGATATACTGTTTTTGAAAAATAAAGATGTCAACAGCAGGAACATATACACATTCTTATTTTAGAAACTATAATGATGTCTCTGTCATGGCACCTTCTGGAATGTGTAGGTTGGTGACTAGTGAAATAGACTTGGAAACAACTAAAAATTAAAGAATAAGACACACAAATCAAAGACAATTCTGAGAAGAATGAGAGAATGCTATACTTTTCATGGTCTTTTTTGTGATTGGTTATGATTGTCGTCTTCTTTACATTGGCATCAATTTGTTTTGATTAGTTTTAGTCTTCAGTTAGATAATGGAATCATTTTCTTACATTTCTTTTGATTAAACTGTTCTCTTTGGTTAAACTAAAAAAGCTGTTGCCAACATTTCTTTGGGAAATTGTACACATCTGTTTGATTCCAGTTGATGATGCTGTATGATGAATCTGCAATTGAGACTATTTTAAAAAGGCATATTCTTTGTGCAAATGGGGATATTTATATCCTAATGCATTGTATTTATTCCTTTTCAGATGAAATAACTCTTAGAACATTGTTTTTGCTTATAATTACTTTATCATTACCTAAATTTCACCAAACGTCCATGTCTATAATTGATTTATTCATGTTTTCTTAATATATGACTATGAATGCCTTGACAAAGCCACAGTGTGGGCAGACAGACTACATAATGGAATTGGACTATTTAAATAAAGAACCAAATGAACTGCAAACTGAAACCTGAAGAGTAGCCATTACAATTCTCTGATGGTTTTTTTGGCTTCAGTGATGCCCAGAATTCTACCTAGAGAAAGCCCTTGGGAGATGAAAGGCGAAAGATATGAAGAAAGTACAATTTTCTGGGGTTGAGGCAGATGTTGGTGCTCTGTACCGCTCTGTAAGAGTGTTCATCCCCAAAGAAGGAATGAAGTAATTTGTATCCAATATGTGTTTGACATTTTTCTTTTTTATGAAAGGCATGCAGTCTTTCATCTCAAAATCTGGATGGATAGAAAAACCCAACAAATGGAGAGAACTTAGTATTTTTTCTCTATCAATCAGTCAAATGCTACATGTATCATATATAGTTGTCATTAGATCTTGGATAGTATTTTATGTGCATTTTAAAACCTGCTTGATAATCAGCTGATCTTGAAGTGTATTCTGTGGTAATTTTAGTTTAATTTGGCATAGATCAGCCAGAGCAGACAAGCGCATGCAACTCATTGTCTCAGGTATGCAGCCGCATTCTCTGTGGAGCTGAATAGGTTTTTTACTTCAGAAAGTAGAGTAAAGATTCAATGTAATTAGAGTTTATTGTATGAATTCTGAAAAATAAACTGCAAAGCTTTAAAGATAAAAATATTTAGGAAGAATATAGTAGCGAAACTGAAAATGATTTCCACAGACTTAAATTGAAAATAACACTGGTAATGGATATGTACATTACCTTGAAGATAGTAATAGCTTTACACGTATGCATGAGTCCAAATTCATCAAATTGTAAATATCAAACGTGTATTTTTTATATATCAATGATACTTCTATAAAGTTGTTAAAAATAACAAATGGGTCACATTTTATGAGAAATATTTTTATAATCAGAATTATAAAATATTTCCACGTGGAAGTCAGTTATTTAGACTGATTCAGTACAGTGATATTTCAGAAGAAATATGCTGTTGTCTATAATTATATATTCCTGCCATGCCACTTTCTTAAGATCAAGATGCACACTGTTATTTATTACTTCCCACAGCAAACACTACCACCTTACTCTCTCTCTTCCTTCCTGTTCCTTTTGTCTCGATGCTTTTCTTGATCTTTCTTATGTATCTACTTTTATCTTTTTCTTTACTATATCTATTTGTACGTTGCCTTGTTCCACTTGTTTCTTAAAGTGTTTAAAATATGTTTTAAAATTACTGAAGATTGAAGAATAAGACTAACATACAATTGATATGATACTAGCAGCTTAGAAATAAAAGGAAAGCATTTTAGTTCCAATTTTTAGAATGCTCTAAAGATCAAATCGAATCAGTTGTTTAGGAGAAGCATAGCCTGATACTGAGTCCAGGATGAAATTTCTCTTCTGAATATCACAAAAATAGCTTCTTCAATAATGTCTCTATAGCTTATTTTTGTAGTTATAATTGTTATGTAATTATACTTTGAATAACAAATTTCATAGAGCTTTAAAAATAATGATAAAACTCAGCTTACTAAATGTAATTCTATATTGAGTCCAAAGCAGTGCAGTCTAAGCTGCAGCTTAGTCCAAGGTTAAATTTAGAGTATCTATTAGTAGCACTACACGTTTTTAGTAACTAGCATTTTCAGTAAGAATTGGACAATTAAACTCAGTAATTCCGAAGTAAAACATAGCTGAAAGGAGTTGTGGGGTTTTGTTTTGAAATAAGCAATATTAGAGCATGTTAGTATTCTTGCCTGGATAACTCCATGGAAAGAAGAACCTGGTGGGCTACCGTCCATGGAGTCACAAAGAGTCAGACACGACTGAGTAACTAACACTTTGACTTTTCACTTTCAGAACATGTTTAAATATCAATTGAAATGAGTTAGTGGGAGAGGCTGATGATCAGGAAGTAGAAGGGCATCACAAAGCAATGAAGTCCTTTAGAAGGAGAGAGGGGATGGGATACAGAACTTGGAGGGTGAGGAGAGTTGAAAGTTTACTGTGACAGGATGTAGGTCTAGGGAGACTTTATAGATTTGTTGATGAAAAGATAGGGGAGCTTTGCTGATCTCTAAATTTGAAAAAAAAAAAAGTGTGACATTGGTGTCTTGGAGAATAAGAAAGTAAACTTGTGAAATATAAGCAATGATGAGTTCCCATTAGAGTCTGAGATCCTGAATTTTAAAGTGAATCCAGTCATCCTTAGACAATTTTGCCCAGCAGTGATTTGTTTCTTGTTATCCAAGCAACTAAAGTCAGGGTTTGGATTTTGAAACAGAATTGCAGATAAAATATTTTTATGAGAATGGTTATAATAATGAACTACCAAATCTAAGCTGAGAGAAATAAAGAGCAGAGAAAAGTGATACATGGTACAAAATTAACAAGTTCAATAGACCACATATCTTGATTAGGTTCAAGAAGTAGTGGGAATTATAGAGCAAGTAAACCAGAAGCACAAACGCTGGTGGTTAGAGAACGAGTGAGGTGTTGATGTCAGAGTTCAGAGAGACTGCAGATTCTGATGACAGGCTCATCAAACAAGGTGTGATGTTTGGGGAGTGGGTTGTAAAGATGGAGAGACAACCAATGGAGACAAAGATTTCTAGGAAATGAAATGTCTCAGTTGTGGATATTGGAGGAGCCTGTTTGATGTTAGCACAATGAATGAGAAAAAGAAATACATATAAACATATTATTGTGAAATTTTAGAGCACTAAGGATCAGGGGCATATCTCCAAAGATTAGAAAGGAAAAAATAAAAACTCAAGGTAAATTAATCAAGAAGCCATTTAACTTTTCATCAAAATTATTAGATACTATTTTAGTTCAATTCAGTCACTTAGTCTTGTTTGACTCTTTGCGACCCCGTGGGCTGCAGCACACCAGGCTTCCCTGTCCATCACCAACTCCAAGAGCTTGCTCAAACTCATGTCCATCGAGTTGGTGATGCCATCCAACCATCTCATCCTCTCTCGTCTCCTTCTCCTCCCACCTTCAGTTTTTCTCAGCATCAGGATCTTTTCCAATAAGTCAGTTCTTTGCATCAGGTGGACAAAGTATTGGAGGTTCAGCTTCAGCATCAGTCCTTCTGATGAATATTCAAGACTGATTTCCTTTAAGATTGACTGGTTTGATCTCCTTGCAGTCCAAGGGACTCTCAAGAGTCTTCTCCAACATAGCAGTTCAAAAACATCAATTTTTCGGTGCTCAGCTTTCTTTATGGTCCAATTCTCACATCCATACATGACTACTGGAACAACCATAGCTTTGACTAGATGGACCTTTGTTAGAAAAGCAATGTGTCTGCTTTTTAATATGCTGTCTGTCTAGGTTGGTCATAGCTTTTCTTCCAAGGAACAAGTGTCTTTTAATTTCATGGCTGCTGTCACAATCTGCAGTGATTTTAGAGCCCAAGAAAATAAAGTCTCTCACTTTTTCCATTGTATCCCCATCTATTTGCCATAAAGTGCTGGGATAGGATGCCATGACCTTAGTTTTTTTGAATGTTGAGTTTCAAGCCAACTTTTTTACTCTCCTCTTTCACTTTCATCAAGAGGCTCTTTAGTTTCTCTTCACTTTCTGCCGCAAGGGTGGTGTCATCTGCGTATCTGAGGTTATTGATATTTATCCCGGCAATCTTGACTCCAGCCTTTGGCTCATCTAGCCTGTCTTTTCGCATGATATACTTTGCATGTAAGTTAAATAAGCGTCTGACAGGGTGACAATATACAGCCTTCATGTACTCCTTTCCCAATTTGAAACCTAGAGGATGATGGAAAAATTTTCCTTAAGATCTGAGAGAAATGATTTTCAACTTAGACTTCTATACCCTGTTAAACTGGTAATTAGCAATGAAAGCTGAGTAAATATATCTTCTTAGTGTCATGAGTAGCACTAAGCAATTGCAAATAGCAAATTTATGTTGCCTCAGGTAGGCCTTTGGAATATGGAAAGGATAACTAATAATGCTAAATATTTCAATATCCTGAAAGAGTGTAACATGCTAGAAAGAGTTATTGAATTGAATCAGGTCAAGTTTAAAAGTCCTTTGCTTTTCCATTTTGATTATTTTGCTTTCAGATATAATGAAAGGATTGTAGTCATGTATGTGAATAAGGGTTGAGCCTTGAAAAAGGCTTTCTTTTTGCATCTGTCAAAAGAAAGCATATATAATGTTGAACTGTGTTAAACAAAATATCTTCAGAAGAAAGAAAGTGAGAGTTTTGCTCTACTCCATCTGGCTGGACTGTGCACCTTTGCTCATTTTTCACTCAGCAGATGTCTTTATATCTAATACATCTCATGACTCTTGTGGCGCTCCTGGACTAATTGGAGAAACAAACAGGTAGTGAATTGATTATACAACACCTGATGTGCTTATAGAAGCACACTTTAGCTGCTGCTGGATTCCAAAAGAATGAGGTTCCATACGTGATTTTATTTGTGAAGGATCTTTTGGAATGAATAGGAGATTTTTAGGTGGAGGGCATTCCAGAAAGAAGAGAAATTATCTTCAGATGTTTGATAAAGTGTGGAATTTTTATTGTTGGCATTGTTCGGTTGCTTAGTCGTGTCCGACTCTTTGTGACCCCATGGGTTGCAGCACCCCAGGCTTCCCTATCCTTCACCATCTCCCGGGGCTTGCTCAAACTCATGTCTGTTGAGTCGGTGATGCCAGCTAACCATCCCGTCCTCTGTCATCCCCTTCTCCTGCCATCAATCTTTCCCAGCATCAGAGTCTTTTCCAGTGAGTTGGCTCTTTGCGTCAGGTGGCCAAAGTGTTGGAGCTTCAGCTTCAGCATCAGTGCTTCTAATGAATATTCAGGATTGATTTCCTTTAGGGTTGACTGGTTTGATCTCCTTGCAGTCCAAGGGACTCTCAAGAGTCTTTTCCAGTACTACAGTTCAAAAGCATCTGAAACTTCATGGAGTAGGTACTCTGTGATAGTCCTTTAATGAAGCCTCCAAATTTAAGGACAAGTGTTATGATAAAGCCTCCCCAGATGGCACTAGTGCTAAAGAGCCTTCCTGCCAATGCAGGAGATGCCTGAGACAAGGTTCGATCCCTGGGTCGGGAAGATTCCCTGGAGGTGGGCATGGCAACCCCCTACAGTATTCTTGCCTGGAGAATCCCATGGACAGAGAAGCCTGGAGGGCTAAAGGTCATAAGGTCACAGAGAGTCAGACATGACTGAAGCAACTTAGCACACACGCAGGTCATGAGAAAATCTAAACTCACCTGATATGCACCTCCTGCTGCTGTCATTGCTTTAATGTGTACAGTGATTCATCAGTATAATATTGTATTACTATTTATCTTAGAATTTCTTAGCAGTATTATTGAGGGACAATGGGAATATTATATAAATACACTTAGAAAATTAAATTTAGAGAAACCATGCACAGTTTGTATTAATATTGAAGAGGTTGTATATTTAGAATATTACACTAATATCTACTGATATTATTTATATTATTTCTTCCAACTTTTGATTTAAAAAGCATTCATCTGCTTTTCCATTTCACATTTTAAAATTTCCAGGATAGCATAAACTATATTGATGCTTTGTTTATGATGTGAATGCAAACATTATTTATATTGATGAACTTCAGATGTTCTGACATGAATTGAGACTGACGTTATGCATTTTTGTGCCCTGCTTAGTTAAATATATTATTTTCTCCATTTGTAGTAGGGTGAAATGGCAATTGACTGGATTCCAATCCTTTAAATTTATTTCATTTGGAAGCTGAAATAGTTATTTCCACTGAGCTGCTGTTGCAAGATGCAAAGGAAAAGAGATAAAAAAATTAATTGAATGTTCATTTTGGAAGCTATTTTAATTACCAATATTGTAAGGACGTATTTTAGAATACAACTCTTTTCTTTCATGCTATATTGTACATAGAAATTTTCATTTCTCCTTTCCATGAAATGTATACTCTGGAAAAATCTCCTGGGCAATGTTAAATATCTTGGAGTACTAGTACCAAGAAAATGCTTAATAGTCAAAATAATGCCTTATAAATCTTTGACTCTTTGATTCTTGTTGATTTTTGGTAATCTGAAAAAATTCAACTTGCAGATACCATGTTTATATTTTTAAATCCCCCAGCCTCATGGTAATTTTTAACATTTTGACACATTTTTTCCCCCTGTATATGCTGATGAATAAGAAAATAATTAAAGCCCGAATTTGAAAGTTACAGAAAATATCAGACCTATTTAAATGTTTATTATTATGAATTTTACATTTTTCTTGTTTAATGATATTCATGTATTCACAGCAGAGTACTATCTTAGTCCATTTGGGTACTATCTTAGTCCATAGACTGGGTGGCTTTTACATAACAGAATTTTATTTCTAATAGTTTTGGAGGCTAGGAAGTCCAAGATCAGGGCACTCGTAGGTTTGGTTTCTGGTGAGGACCTGCTTCCTGGTTCACAGATGTCTGGCTTTGCAGTGTGTCGTGTGGCAGAAGGGCTAAGAGTGATGCTGAGGTCTCTTTTTTTTTTTTTTTTTTTTTGAGGGATATACATTTTATTGGAAACCTTAAATATTCTTCAGACAGAACACAATGTCTTCAATCAAGGCCCTCACGTGGCCTACAGAGAAAACTGCGATTTCCGGATTGAGGTCTCTTTTTTATAACAGTGCTAATCCCATTCATGAGGACTCCTTCCCCATGACATAATCTCCTCCCCAAGGCCCCATCTCCAGATATCATCACAGTGGATATCGGGACTAAACATATGCATTTTGGGTGACACAAGTGTTCTGCTGCTGCTGCTGCTAAGTCGCTTCAGTCGTGTCCGACTCTGTGCGACCCCATAGATGGCAGCCCACCAGGCTTCCCCGTCCCTGGGATTCTCCTGGCAAGAACACTGGAGTGGGTTGCCATTGCTAGCAAATGAAATAGAGAATTTTATTTATATTTAAGTTTTCCAGTGAGCTTTAGATTTTTTAACTCGTTTTATTCTATACTTTTTGTATCAAAATTTTAATTTTTTCAACCAGTATATTTTGAATATCTAATTTTTCTTGATCTAAATTTTAAAATATAGGTACTTTTCTGGTGATTCAATGGTTAAGACTCTGCACTTCCAGTGCAAGGGGTGTGGGTTTTATCCCTGGTGGGAAACTAAGATCTTACGTGTATTGCAGCCAAAAAAATAATAATACAAAGATAAATTACACTTGTGTAAATCTTTTCCATATAACGTTATAGTTGATCTTCATACTGGCCTTGTGAGCTATGCTTTATTTTCCCCTTTGTGTGGATGAAGAAATTGATGGTTGGATGATTTATTTGTACTAGAGTCATAGATTTAAAAATTTACTACATTTTAAGTTTTGCTTAGGGATAAGAGCTGAGCAACTGGAGATTACCTTCATAATGTGATACCCTTAATTGCTTATATATGGCACCACTGTGTTGGATCATGGTTATAATGTCCTTAACTATGAGTCTATTTTTATCCCTTTTCAATTCCTTTTCTACTTGGCAGCTTTTATAATAAAAACAAAGAAACAATTACAAATTTTATCATGCCTCTCTCCAGCTTAAAATCTTTTGTGTTGATAATAATATCAAAACTTTTACTAACCCTTATAGGTCTCCCTGTATGTTCTGGCCTGGCCTGAACTTCATCTTTGGGCACTTTTCCTTACTATGACCTTCTCTCAGTTCTTGGTACATCTCTGACTTTTTCTCCCATAAAGTCTTTGAACTTGCCATTCCCTCTACCTGGGCTGTTCTTTCCATCTTAAGCTCCAAGCTTTATGCACAAAATGATTAGGAGTATGAAGTCTAGAATTAGATTAATAATTTAAATCCCTGCTCTGGTTTAGCTTTCATTTGAATGACTTTGAAAAAATTGCTGTGCCTGTTTTTTCCATCTACAGAAATGGAAGTAAAATAGTGCAATTATACTATATAAGAATCAAATGAGATAATTCCTAAAAAGCATGAAGCAATTTCCTGGTACACTGTAAGTGCTAGGTAAATTTTAGCGGCTAGTATTATTTAGCTGCTGTGTTTTATGAAATAATAAAAAGACTGTTTTACCATTAGTCTTTATCATAGCACCCTTTTTATCTGCATCATAGTCCTTTCATAACTTATAATTATTTGTTATTTATTTGCTTATTTTCTACCCTTCTCACTAGGATGAGGGCCAGGACCAGTATGTGTTGTTCCCCATTGTTTCCCCAGCACTCACTGCTTAATACCTTTTGAATTGAATGAGTAGGTGCAGAGTTACTTAGAATCTTTTTAAGACTATCAAGATAAAGATTGTCTTGCTTTATGGCTACTTTGTAAAGGGAATTGTGTTTTATTTCTTTCATTTGTCCCTTGCCTTTTGAATCTACTGTCCAAGACTTTTCTCTGTTACTTTAGAAAGTGGAAGTCTTTGCCCAGTATGGGGGATTGAGCTGTGTCTCCTAGAGAGTTCATCAGCCTCTGTTCAGATAATTCAAATCTTGATGAAAGATAAAGAGAAATGTTTAGACTTGCCTGCATTTCATTTTGTCAGATTAGGGGTTTGTTGTCTTCCAAGAGTGAGGAAGGAGCTCCAGCTGTGGGCAGCAGAAATAAGATACTTTGTCTCTCCTGGGGAAGCTTTTGGGCCCACTGCCTTTCTTGGCTTGCTCACAACATCCCCTGCTCTCCTTAATGAAACACCCATGCCCACTGTAAGCTGTGAATGGGAACTGAATCCAGCAGTTCCTAGGAGGCATCAGGATAGGTGTCAATTGGATCTGTCTTTCCCCATCATCATTTCAGCCCCAGGACAGCTGAACTTGGAGGTACTTGTTGGCATTTAGCTAAGAGTCCTCTCCACATTTCCTCCAGCTGTAAATGCTAATAAAGGTTTTACTTTTAAATATAATTTAACTAATAAAACTAACCTTTGATAGAAATGTTTAGTGCATTTCTTTTAAGATTTTTAAGTTGTGACACATTTGTATCAAAAAATTACAGTCGAATGGACACACCTCTCCTGGTGTTGGCACAGGCCACTCTGGAGGACAACTCACTCACCATCCAGTCTGTGGCTTTGCAGATGCTGCTCACAGGGAGGGTAGCCACAGTCAAGTGTGGCAGTGCCAGCGTATGCGCCCACTCCTGCTATCATATTCATCTCTGTTGCTCCAATAGTCATGACTACATTTCACCGTCTCTTCTCTCGGGCCTGCATCCCTGCAGCATGGAACTTCATCACCTACATCTGCTACGTCCAGCAAAGAGTGTGCCCCAGAATATAAAGTTTGTGTTTGTGGAGATCACAAAGCTGTAAAAGGAGATGTAACTGGCTCAGCTCAGTGTTGTCTTCTAGAAGGCCAAGGGAATTCCCCAGGCCTGGATGGGGGCTCTGGGCTGGAGCAGACACTTGACCCAAGATGGGAAGACATAGAGAAAGACAAGGTCCTGAGCTGGCCCTGAGCCAGAAGCTATCTTTCTACCTAAGAGGGACAAATGGCTGAGACCTGGAGGCAGCACTGAGCTGCCCAATATGTGTCTTAGGATGCAGGGAGGGACAGATTGGTCTGTAACTTCAGAGGCCTATCTTCTTCCTCACTGAGTTCTACAACTCCCAAGGAGACTTTTAAGAAAGCACCAATCACCAAGGAGCTCAGAGCCTTAAACACTTCCCAGGGCAGCCAAGTCTATTAATACCTATAATTATTAAACAGTTCTTATTGTGCCTTCTTCCCTTTGCTGCTGCTCCCTTGTTATTGCCTAATTCTTCTGCTATGTAATAGGCCTTCATATACTTGAAAATAGTTGTATATCCCTTGGGGAAAGCTCTGATATTTCTGTGGCAAAATCAACCTTAATGGGGTATCCCTGAGTCCCCTGAGTCAGTGATGGTGGAAACCTTGTTCATTCTTCCCCCATCACTCCATCTTTCAAGATCTATAGTGAACTTCTTGAAGGCAGAGGCTCTTGCTTTATTCATGATTTTATCTCCAGCATCTTGAACTGACTTCTACAAATGAATAGAAGAATGAATAAATATCAGTCTGGGTTTTCTGTGTTGGATGCCAAGCTTGACTTAGGTAAGACCCCAGATTTAGAGGATTCTAATACTAGCATACTTTGTCATTAGCATTCTCCCTTCTACGTGTCTACTCACACCCCTCCATAATTGTACTCTAGTTTTCTTCTAAAACATTAAACCTTCAGTGAAAATTACCAAGAAAGGTAAAGGTTGTCATATCTGACCTTGGCCCTACTGTCTTTGATGGGGAGAAATGAGAAGACATCTGATCAGCACCATGGGCAGAAGCCAACATCCAGAATAAGACTAGAGTGAAGGGAGTGTGGGGAAGGTTCATGACATGAAGGTTCATGTCATATCATGTCAAATGATATGACAGCAGAGAATAGACTGTTTGCATGTTCTGTGGCAGGAATACTCAGTTTATTTTATTCCTTATGTAATTAAAAAGAGTCGACTTGGGGAATGAGAGCAGATATGTTCTTGGATTCTGGTTGAGGATGACAAAGTTAAAAACCAATTTAAAGTTGTAATATATTTATAGTACCATGGGAAGTATAAATAACTATTTTACATGCGTGTATCATAGTACCTTAGGTTCTTTAAGCAAAAAGACTGAGTTAATTTTTATACTCCCAAGATTTATTTCTTTATGAAACATAATAGATGTTCAATAGAATAGGTGACTTTGATCTCAAAAAGTGTATGGTCTCTTTGAAGAGACCAAATATGATTATATGGAAAGTTAAATAAGAATACATGGTTGTACACAGTTAAGTAAACAGTAAACTGTAGACATTCTCTGTATAAATTCAGAGACAGGCAATATTGTGAAGTGGTTAAGACTGATAGATAATCTTTGGATTAATAGATTAATAGATTTATTCTTCTGTAAAATGGGGATAACAGTATTTTCCCTATTGGGTGATTGAGATTTAAGCAAGAGAGTGAAGGTGAAGTGCTTTAGATAGTGCCTGGTACATATAAGGCTGCTACATGTTAGTCAGTCAGTCATGTCCAACTCATTGCAACTGTAGCCCACAAGGCTCCTCTGTCCATGGAATTCTCTAGGTAAGAATACTAGAATGGGTAGCCATTCCTTTTTCCAGGCAATCTTCCTGTCTCAAAGGTTGAACCCTGGTCTCCTGCATTGCAGGCAGATTCTTTACCATCTGAGTCACCAGGGCAGCCCAAGGCTACTATCGATGGTAGAGAAATAAGTTTTCTTGAGGTAGTTGAGATTGAAGCCAAATCCTAAAGGATAGGTCGAGTTTAGACAATTGGAAAGAATGATATTTATCATAAATTCTAGCTCTGACATTTAATTTACTTTGTGACCTTTGGCAAGTCTCTGAGATTCTCTGTGCCTGGTTTTCTTTTTTTGTAGAAGAATGAGTTGTTACAATTTTAGTGCTCGATGCATAGTTGGTGCTCAACATATAATAGTTGCTCTTATCATAGATGTAGTTATTGTCACTGCTGTCATCATCACTGTCATCTTTGTTGTCATCATCAGCATCATCAGGGTAGGAGGCAAGAATTTGGCTATGAGCTGTGGTTTCAGGGAATGGAGGGAACCAAGATTTATATTTGGGGAAGGGTCTTATTGCAAAATCTTTCTTCAAATGAAAGAACTACTAGAAAAATAGAAAGCTTTGATTATGATAACAGGGGTTTAAACTGGCTGCTGTGGCCAGGATGTGGGGCTTGCTGTAGAATAAATTTTATTTCATATCAATTTTCTGAAACATATAATGATACCAGGTATACTTTTGCAATGGCTGTTTTCTTACCTTTTTTGTTTTCTTTCTTTGTTTTCTTACTTTTTGAGTAAAGTTTTTTTTTTGGAAGGATCCAAATTTTGTGTTTTTACTATACTGAAACCTATCATAAGATAAATAGTTAAAAGGACCATATTCTGCAGCTTGGCACTGTGATCACATACCTTTGGAGTGAAATTTGAAAATGTTAAGTTATTGATGCAGAAAATCACAATAAGGTCATAAAATTATTTTTATTAAGCCAGTAGAAATTATATCTATATTCCCAAAATGAAATCTTTGTCCTTTTCATTTTGGTGTTCATGTCAGATTTAGTGATAATTCATGGCATCACTGACTTGATGGCATGAATTTGAGCAAACTCCGGGAAATAGCGAAGGACTGGGGAGTGTGGTGTGCTGCAGTCCACGGGATCGCACAAAGTCAGACACAACTCAGCGACTGAACAACAGCAATACATTATTTCAGCTAGTAATTGTGTTAATAAGCCTTTTGCTTAATTGCTTTTCTCTTTAGAACGATACCGCATTCAGAGTGAACAATTTGAGGATCTTTGGCTTATAACAAATGAGCTTATCATCCGCCTTCAAGAATATTTTGAAAAACAGGGAATCAAAGATTTCACATGTTCTTTTTCTGGATCGGTGCCCCTTGAAGAATATTTTGAGTTGATTGATCATCATTTTGAGGTGTGTATGATCATAACCCATATCATCTGTAGTTTTTCAGTGTATGAAAGAGAAGGGGATCCTGTAGAGGTAAGAATTCTAGTATACATGCCATTAGGCAGTACGCCAAGTTGTTATTCTTATGTGGGTGGTGGGGTTGTGAATCTTTTCCTGCCCTCTTGCCCAATTTGTGATCAATTGCAGACTTTTACAGAGTGGCTGCCTGGAGCTAAGCATGTGGTCTGGCCTCAGAACAGAGCTGGTTTAAGTCTCCCACATGGGGGTTTAACCTTTGACCCCAATAACCCAGTGCTAAAACTATTTGAGCTTATCGGCAGCCATTTGGCTAACTAATTCTAGCAGGCCATAAATGAGGTGTGATTATAAAGTAAAGTGATTTTTCCTTTTCATTTTTAACAAGCACACCAGAACTTCTGCATCTGAATAAGGGTTAATCACATAAAATATTCTCGAGTATCTGGCAGAATGGGTGCTTGGTAAATGCTGAAGGATTAAATGTCTAGATCAGTGAGATTTGCCAGTGACCTTGTTGCCTGGATATGTTTGCACTTCTTCTTTGGAATTATCTTCAGAGCCTGTGTTAGATTTTCTTGAGTATCTTCAGAGTGTCAAATCTTTATCCTTTGAAAACTGATTTGATATTTGGAAATAGTCAAGATTAATGTTTTTGTGAAAACAGTTAAACAATGACAGTCATTGTTTTAAGTCCCATGTGTTTAAAAAAAGAATTCACCAAGCTTTACTTACTTATTTGCCTGTAAGTAGATCCTGTAGGGAATTACAAAGAGGAATTTCAAAAAGATATTGAAAATTATTTAAGGAAGCATTGGTTCCCTAGAGTGGCTACTTTTTAAGGAATCCATAGGTTTTTGCATCTCTGTAAACGTGTGTGTGTGCAAGCATGTATGTGTGTATTGTAGAGAGAGAGGAAGAGAGAGAGAATATGTAAATTGTCAGTCACATGAACATTCTACTTAATGTTCAGTTCCTTGAACATTCTAAGAGAGTTGACTTTAACCTATAAATAAAGACTTCTTTGAATACAGTGTCAACATAAAGGGAAATTTTCAGTGAATACAGTCCAATTGCAGATAATACAACATTATCAAATAAATTAATTTGGGTTTTCTCTCACCTATGCTGATAATATTGTGTAGGATAGTATACTTTGACCAAATTGTGGCACCAAAAGTCAATAGTTTGGGAAATAATATTTAGATACTCTAAGTATTGAGAACCTTTGCAATTCTCTAGGATATATCTGAAGAAATTCCTGCCTAACTATGTGAAACTGAGGTCCAGTGACTTACAGAAGAGAGTCCATAGAAAGACTATACTGATTAAATATTTGTAACATTTAAAATCAAAAACATTAGTTTCTAATTGACTATATTTGACATATAGTCCACGTCCCTCCTGTCCGTATATTTGCTGGCTAGTTAATCCTTGCAGTTTCTACATCAGGGACATTTCTGGGGAGGGACTTAGGGAATATGTTCAACTATATACACTTTTACTTGTTAAACAAGTTAAAAAGGGCATGCTTATACTTCCTTTACTCTCTGGCCCCACTCTCTACCTTTTTTTTTTTTTTTAAATACAACTTTCAACTTTAAATAAAGGTGGCTTTTGGACTCCAAGTGTCCTTTAGCATAAGCTCCATGAAAACAGAATTTTTGTCTGTTTTATTCATTGTTGTAATTCCTAGTGCCTAGAACATTGCTTGGCACTAAGATCCATACATAATTGTTAAGTGTTGAAATTCTGATATGTGAAAACATTTCAATCACTGCTGTTTTGTTATACATGCAGACACCTAGCTGATGTCTCAATATTGAAGATATATTTTTTATTTCATGAATTGAGGAAATAAAATATTATAGCAGGAAGTCATACAGTTAAAAGTGAAGTATTGATAACTTTGATCTCTGATTCCTCTGCCTTTTCTAAAACCAGCTTGAACATCTGGAAGTTCATGGTTCATGTATTGCTGAAGCCTGGCTTGGAGAATTTTGAGCATTACTTTACTAGCATGTGAGATGAGTGCAATTGTGTGGTAGTTTGAGCATTCTTTGGCATTGCTTTGGCATTGTCTTTCTTTCTGCTGGATCATTGAAAAAGCAAGAGAGTTCCAGGAAAACATCTATTTCTGCTTTATTGACTATGCCAAAGCCTTTGACTGTGTGGATCACAATAAACTGTGGAAAACTCTGAAAGAGACAGGAATACCAGACCACCTGACCTGCCTCTTGAGAGACCTATATGCAGGTCAGGAAGCAACAGTTAGAACTGGACATGGAACAACAGACTGGTTCCAAATAAGAAAAGGAGTACGTCAAGGCTGTATATTGTCACCCTGCTTATTTAACCTCTATGCAGAGTACATCATGAGAAATGCTGGGCTGGAAGAAACACAAGCTGGAATCAAGATTGCCGGGAGAAATATCAATAACCTCAGATACGCAGATGACACCACCCTTATGGCAGAAAGTGAAGAGGAACTCAAAAGCCTTTTGATGAAAGTGAAAGTAGAGAGTGAAAAAGTTGGCTTAAAGCTCAACATTCAGAAAAGTAAGATCATGGCATCTTGTCCCATCACTTCATGGGAAATAGATGGGGAAACAGTGGAAACAGTGGCTGACTTTCTTTTTTTGGGCTGCAAAATCACTGCAGATGGTGACTGTAGCCATGAAATTAAAAGATGCTTACTCCTTGGAAGGAAAGTTATGACCAACCTAGATAGCATATTGAAAAGCAGAGACATTACTTTGCCAACAAAAGTCCATCTAGTCAAGGCTATGGTTTTTCCAGTGGTCATGTATGGATGTGAGAGTTGGACTGTGAAGAAAGCTGAGTGCTGAAGAATTGATGCTTTTGAACTGTGGTGTTGGAGAAGACTCTTGAGAGTCCCTTGGACTGGAAGAAGATCCAACCGGTCCATCCTAAAGGAGATCAGTCCAGGGTGTTCATTGGAAGGACTGATGCTGAAGCTGAAACTCCAATACTTTTGCCTCCTCATGCGAAGAGTTGACTCACTGGAAAAGACTCTGATGCTGGGAGGGATTGGGGGCAGGAGGAGAAGGGGAAGACAGAGGATGAGATGGCTGGATGGCATCACTGACTTGATGGACATGAGTTTGGATAAACTCTGGGAGTTGGTGATGGACAGGGAGGTCTGGCATGCTGCAGTTCATGGGGTCGCAAAGAGTCAGACACAACTGAGCGATTGAACTGAACTGAACTGAACTATTGATAACTTTTGCATATTCTTCTTAAATAATTAGTTGTTATATCACTTTAAATTTTGGTAATGAATTTTTTTTCCCTTCAAGAGAATATTCTTTGATGTTGCTACTTAAGTGCTTCTTAAGTGCTGAAACTCGGGTTAAAGGAGGGTAATAAAATTCCAAGATTTTCTCTCACTGTTTGCAGATGACATGATCCTCTACATAGAAAACCCTATAGACTCCATCAGAAAATTACTAGAGCTAATCAATGAATATAGTAAAGTTGCAGGATATAAAATTAACACACAGAAATCCCTTGCATTTCTATACACTAACAATGAGAAAACAGAAACAGAAATTAAGGAAACAATTCCATTCACCATTGCAATGAAAAGAATAAAATACTTAGGAATATATCTACCTAAAGAAACTAAAGACCTATATATAGAAAACTATAAAACACTGGTGAAAGAAATCAAAGATGACAAAATAGATGGAGAAATATACCATGTTCATGGATCGGAAGAATCAATATAGTAAAAATGAGTATACTACCCAAAGCAATCTATAGATTCAATGCAATCCCTATCAAGCTACCAATGGTATTTTTCACAGAACTAGAACAAATAATTTCACAACTTGTATGGAAATACAAAAAACCTTGAATAGCCAAAACAGTCTTGAGAAAGAAGAATGGAACTGGAGGAATCAACCTGCCTGACTTCAGGCTCTACTACAAAGCTGCTGTCATCAAGACAGTATGGTACTGGCACAAAGACAGAAATATAGATCAATGGAACAAAATATAAGGCCCAGAGATAAATCCACACACCTGTGGACACCTTATGTTTGACAAAGGAAGCAAGAATATGCAGTGGAGAACAGACAATCTTTTTAACAAGTGGTGCTGGGAAAACTGGTCAACCACTCATAAAAGAATGAAACTGGAACACTTTCTAACACCATACACAAAAATAAACTCAAAATGGATTAAAGATCTAAACGTAAGACCAGAAACTATAAAACTCCTAGAGAAGAACATAGGCAAAACACTCTCTGACATAAATCACAGCAGGATCCTCTATGACCCACCTCCCAGAGTAATGGAAATAAAAGCAAAAATAAACAAATGGGACCTAATTAAACCTAAAAGCTTTTGCACAATGAAGGAAACTATAAGCAAGGTGAAAAGATAGCCTTCAGAATGGGAGAAAATAATAGCAAATGAAGCAACTGACAAACAACTAATCTCAAAAATATACAAGTAGCTCCTGAAGCTCAATTCCAGAAAAGTAAATGACCCAATCAAAAAATGGGCCAAAGAACTAAACAGAAATTTCTCCAAAGAAGACATACAGATGGCTAACAAACACATGAAAAGATGCTCAACATCACTCATTATCAGAGAAATGCAAATCAAAACCACAATGAGGTACCATCTCATGCCAATCAGAATGGCTGCTATCAAAAAGTCTAAAAACAATAAATGCTGGAGAGGATGTGGAGAAAAGGGAACCCTCTTACATTGTTGGTTAGAATGCAAACTAGTACAGCCACTATGGAGAACAGTGTGGAGATTCCTTAAAAAACTGGAAATAGAACTGCCTTATGATCCAGCAATCCCACTGCTGGGCATACACACTGAGGAAACCAGAAGGGAAAGAGACACGTGTACCCCAATGTTCATCACAGCACTGTTTATAATAGCCAGGACATGGAAGCAACCTAGATGTCCATCAGCAGACAAATGGATAAGAAAGCTGTGGTACATATACACAATGGAGTATTACTCAACCATTAAAAAGAATTCATTTGAATCAGTTCTAATGAGGTGGATGAAACTGGAACCTATTATACAGAGTGAAGTAAGTCAGAAAGAAAAACACCAATACAGTATACTAATGCATATATATGGAATTTAGAAAGATGTTAATAATGACCTTATATGCGAGACAGCAAAAGAGACACAGATGTGTAGAACAGTTTTCTGGACTCTGTGGGAGAAGGCAAGGGTGGGATGATTTGAGAGAATAGCATTGAAACATGTATATTATCATATGTGAAACAGATCGCCTGTCAAGGCTCAGTGCATGAGACAGGGTGCTCAGGGCTAGTGCACTGGGATGACCCAGAGGGATGGGATGGGGAGGGAGGTGGGAGGGGGGTTCAGGATGGGGAACACATGTACACCCATGGCTGATTTATGTCAATGTATGGCAAAACCCACTACAATATTGTAAAGTAATTAGCCTCCAATTAAAATAAATAAATTTTAAAAAATTCCAAGTTTTTTTCCCCAGTTGTGTGTGTTTTCTCCACACATGCATTGAAAAAGAGGGGAGTTTGGTTTGATATCAGAAATGTAAACTATGTTTGATTTCTGAACATACTAAATATGATACTTCAGAAGTATTATGACTGTTGTAAAGTTAAAGTAGCAGTTCACATGTTCTGGTTTCATGGAGTGTTCCCTATGACTTTGATCAGTTTTCTTTATTTTAATAATATTAAATTCAAAAATTATTAAAGAGTTATATGGAAAAGAGTCATTTCTGATTCTCATCCTCCCATTATTCAGTCTCTTTGGATGCAACTTTTGGTGTCCAGTTTCTTGTGATCTTTCTAGAATTGTTCTATGTAGTCACAACTATGTTACTGTACAAATTTTTAGAAAAAAATACATGCATGACATTCTGTATTTTTTTACTTTGCTTCTTTGAATGCATCTTTGGCTAGCATTGCTTATCTGTACCTACCTACCTTTCTCCTCTATTGATAGCAGTTTGATTATTAACATTGTCTTACTGTAATTGGAACAGAACAAATTCTGTAATGAATATCTTTGCATGTACATTACTTTTTGCAAGCACACCTCTTGGAAAAATTCCTGGAAGTGTGATTGCTAGGTCAAAGGCTGTTACGTTTGAGAACTATTTGTATTAACTTCTCTGTGATCTGGCCTACTTTTCTAATGGATTGGTGCTCTTTTTCTTACTTATTCGTTTGGGTTGTGGTCACTTTTTTTTTAATCGGTTTATAGATGCTTTCTAGATATTATGGCAATCACATAGAACTTTTTTTTTTTTTTTTAGTTAGTAATTTATCAGGTGTGTGTGTGTGTTTGTATATGTGTGACTTTTGGCTTTTGACTTATAAAGATCTGTCTCATGCCAAAATTATTTTAAAAATACAATTTTCTAGTACTTTTGTTTTATTTAAACTTTTGATTCCTCTGCAGTTGATTTTGCTATAAATGCTAGGGGAGAGATTATAAATTATTATTCTTTTTTTCCCTTGTATATTTAATCAGTTTTCACAAAATGTTTATTAAATAATCTGTCTTTATCCCTTGGTAAGTGGGCCATTTTTACTAAATTTCTATCCAGCCTATTTCACTGTATCATTTATGTATTCATGAATCAAATATCATACTGTTTTAATTCTCTAAACTCTTCCTCTTTACCCTTTTCAAATTTTTATTGGAGTCGCCAGTATCCCTACTTTAGAAACATTTTTGTTTTGCACATTTAGCCTGAATTAAAGAAATTCTTCATTGTAGTTGCGGATAAATGGTGAAAAATTAGAAGAACTCTTGTCTGAAAGAGCTGTACAATTTCGGGCCATTCAACGTCGGCTGTTAACAAGGTTCAAAGATAAAACACCTGTGCCCCTCCAACACCTGGACACCTTGCTGGATGGAACTTACAAGCAAGTAAGTATAATATCAGTGGGAGTTTTCTACTACTAGATATAATTTTTTCCCTCACCCTAGAGTCACATACCAGACTACCAAGGTTAGGTGTTTCTTTCCTGTATATTATGAAACAGTGAAGAGCATACAAGCTTTAGAGTCAGAATTTAGTCAAGCTCTGTCACTGTCTACTTATGTGACTTTGAGTAAATTAGAATAGGTCCATCCATATTTTACTTTTCAGAGTTTTTGTGAGGATTTTCTGTCATTTCTTTGAAGCAGCCAGCATAATGCCAGGCATATAGTATATGCTTCATAAATAGTAGCTATTATGGTTAGTATGTTTTTTGGACAATTCTTGGTATATCCCATAATTGTCATAATTCTCAAATTGTCTTACAGAGTAATTGGATCATACATCCAGTTTTTGTCAGCTGATGTTTTAAGATAGAATTCTGTTTTTAAAATTGATGTAGAGTTGATTTACAATGTTGTTCTAGTTTATGCTGTACAATAAAGTGATTCAGATACACACACGCACATTCTTTTTCATATCGTTCTCCATTATGGTTTATCACAGGCCACTTCCCTGTGCTGTATAGTAGGACCTTGTTTATCCATTCTATATACAATAGTTTCGGAGAAGGCAATGGCACTCCACTCCAGTACTCTTGCCTGGGAAATCCCATGGACGGAGGAGCCTGGTAGGCTATAGTCCATGGGGCCGCTAAGAGTCGGACATGACTGAGCGACTTCACTTTCACTTTTCACTTTCATGCATTGGAGAAGTAAATGGCAACCCACTCCAGTGTTCTTGCCTGGAGAATCCCAGGGACAGAGGAGCCTGGTGGGCTGCCGTCTATGGGGTCGCACAGAGTCGGACATGACTGACGCGACTTAGCAGCAGCAGCAGCAGCATGCAGTAGTTTGTGTCTGCTAATCTCAAACTCCCAATCCCTTCCTTCCCCAGTTATCCTCCCCCTTGTCAATCACAAGTCTGTTCTTTATGTCTGTGAGTCTATTTTGTAGATAAATTCACTTGTATCATATTTTAGATTCCACATATAAGTGATATCACATGATATTTATCTTTCTCTTTTGTCTTACTTAGTATGATCATCTCCAGGTCCATCCGTGGTGCTGTATAACATTATTTCATTCTTTTTTATGGCTGAGTAATATTCCATTGTATATGTGTACCATATCTTTATTCATCTGTTTGACCATTTAGATTGTTTTCATGTCTTGGCTATTGTGAATCATACTGTGAACATAAGGGTATGTGTATCTTTTTGAATTATAGTTTTGCCTGGATATATGCCTAGGAATAGGATTTCTGGATCACATGGGAACTCTATTTTTAGCTGTTGAGAAACCTCCTTAACTGTTTTTCATAGTTGCTGCACCAACTTACATTACCACCAACAGTGTAGGAGGGTTCCTTTTTCTTTATACCCTCTATAGCATTTGTCGTTTGTAGACTTCTTTAGTACAGCCATTCTGATGGTGTGAGATGGTGCCTTATTGTAGTTTTGATTTGCATTCTCTATTAATTAGCAATGTTGAGCATCTTTTCACGTGCCAGTTGGCCATGAGATGGAATTCTTTAATGGCCCTTTGTTCTAGCTCAAAAAGTCTTTTTTCTTCCTCTTTGAGTCTTTCTTCTACCAATGGTTTATCATTTGCATAACTAGGGTTATCTGAGTCTTACTCTTAAGGTATTACATCTTTAAAAACTATTCAAAATTATCATCTCAGGCTTGAAATAAAATTTTTTAAAATTGGAATTTCATGGATAAGGTCTCTTCCAGTTCTACTATAAAGAAGTCAGCTTTGATTAACTACATTATGTCTTCTTACATTATATCTTCTATACAATATCAGTGATCCATTTCAAAATCAGTGTTGATGATATACATAGTCTGTTGATTTTTTTGATTGAATTTTTTGTTGAGATAGTTGTATATTCCCATGCAGTTATAACAAAAAGTACAGCTAGGGACTTCGCTAGTGGATAAGAATCTGCCTGCCAGTGCAGGGGACACAGGTTCGATCCCTGGTCTGGGAAGATCCCACATGCCTCAGAGCAGCTAAGCCCATGAGCCCCAACCACTGAGCCTGATTGCTGCGATTACGGAAGCCTGCATGCTCTAGAGTCCATGCTCCACAGTTAAGAGAAGCCACTGCTTGAGAAGCCTCCGCACCACAACAAAGAGTAACTCCTGCTGGCGGCAATTAGAGGTAACCTGCAAGCAGCACTGAAGACCCAGCACAGTCAATAAATAAATAATTTAGAAAGAAACTATAAAAAAATACAGCTAAATTTCATGTATCATTTACCCACTTTCTTCCAGTGGTATCATTTTGTAAAACTATAGTATAATATTAGAACCAGATTATTGACATTGATAAAATCTGTAGATTTTTATTCAAATTTCCACAATTTTACCTGTACTTATTTGTGGATGTGATAAGTTCTATATAGTTTTATGTAGGTCTGTGTATCCACCGTCTTGTGTATTCAAGATACCAAGCAGCTCCATCGCACAAGACTTCTTCATGTTGCATTTTATTGACAAAACACCCTCCCCAACACTGCTTCTGTACCACATTCTGCTGTTTTTGGAAGAATGAATCAGATATTGTTTTCATAGTTAGCTTTTCTAAAGGGAAGAACCGTGGAGAAGGAAATGGCATTGCACTCCAGTATTCTTGCCTGGGAAATGCCATGGACAGAGGAGCCTGGTGGGCTATAGTCCATAGGGTCACAAAGAGTTAAACATGACATAATGACTAAACAGTAACAGCAACAGCAACAACAAAAAGAAGAAACATAGCTTATTATGTGAACATCACTAAATGTATTGATAATATATTTGCTTCTTGAAATTTTCATGGTTAGTTGAAAATCAGTAGCAATTGGAGGGACAGTCTGCAGCAATAGTAGATTTTTGGCAAGAACATGGGGCTTCAAGACCAAAGACCCCAGTTCTGTCACTTATTAGCTGTGTGGCTTTTGGCAATTTCCTTACCTTCCCAGAACTTCAGTTTCTTTCCATAAGAAGGAACACATACTCTCTGTCTTATTACAAAGATTCTATTCCATAGTGGATGTAGAAATGCTTGGTAAATTGTTCTACAAATACAGATTGCAAATTTCTTCTGTGCTGAAGCAATTACGTGACTCAGGTCAGTAAGCACTAATGCTGTTTCTGTTCCAGACTTTTTTTTCTCTCTTAGGTATACTTTTTGTTTTGGTTTGTTCTTCATTTTCCTTCTTTTTTCCCCTCCTTCTTCTTCTTCATATATCTTTGATGATCTATCTCATTCTTAGGCTTCCTGCCACATCTGCACTTGGAGCTGAAGAATCTTGTCTTTAATGGTGCTGTATCATTTTGTGGACACAATGGCAGAGGGATCTTTAAAGGGGTTTGATGAAGATCCTTGATTTAATGCTTTCCATATTTTATATATAGCAAGACTTTCTTTGTCTTTTCTACATTCTAAGTTCTGGGATTTATTTTTTTCTGCTTAGGTCTTAAGAGTGCTAGATGTCCAGGAGCTGCTATGAATTCCAATAAATTTTTTAAGACAAACTGAGGGTGAAGCCCAAATCCCTTCATAAATGAATGATTGTATGTTGCTGAGTTGGCTGTAGTGTGAAATAATTGATATGGTATTAATATATTTTTTCATGTAATAGAGTCAGTGATGGTATAGTTGTACAGGTTCTGAGGTCAAAGTTTGGCTTACTATCTCTTCATTCAGTAATGGTAGCTATTGTTATTTAGGAACCAAATGTCAGTTTGCCAGGTATAGAGTGGGTAAGGCCAGGGTGGGCAGGCAGTATGACTTCTGTGCCCTTGGTGTTTCGCAGAAGCTCTTGGGTGTGTGCATGCTCAGTCGCTTCAGTCATGCCTGACTCTTTGCAACCCTGTGGGCTGTAGCCTGCCAGATTCCTCTGTCCGTGGGATTCTCCAGGCAAGAATACTGAAGTGGGTTGCATTTCTTCCTCCGGGGGATCTTCCTGACCAAGGATTCAAACCCATGTCTCTTAGGTCTCCTGCATTGGCAGGCAGGTTCTTTACCATTAGCGCCACTTGGGAAGAAACTCTTGGTATTACTAGCCTACACAGTGAAGACTGAACTGAAGACAGTCTCTAGTCTTCTAATGACTTGGGGTGTAGGATCATGAGGTCAAGCGACTGTCTTCTCCGCATCCCAGGTTGTTTCATCTGGATGTATTCTTAGAAGGAAAATTTCTCAGTCAAAAAATATTTCTCACTCACAAACAAACACACATCACACACACACACACACACACACACACACACGTGCACATACATATTGCTTAGCAAAAATGTACTGAATTATAATTCTGCTGGCAGTTTATAAAATAATGTCTGTTTTCTAGGTATTATTGTTTTTGATAATTACAATTCTTAACCTGGTAAGATAATTTTACTGTTATCTTAATCTTTCTTTGCTTATCAGTGAGGTTGAACATTAAAAAAATGTTAACCAGCCATTTACCTTTCTTCTATTGTGATTTACATGTGTAAACCCTTTTGGTCAATAGTTTATCAACTAGTGCAGCTTTTTGTTATGCGTAAAAAATACTTTGTGTATGTAAGAAATGTAATCTCTCTTCATATGTAAAATTTTACCAATTTGGCATTTGCCTTTTATTTTTTAGACAAGTAAAATTTACAAAATCTTTGCATAGTAAAATCTATTCCTCTTTTTCCTTCAGACATCACTGTCTAGGAAAGTCTTCCTGTGCCAAGAGTACATAAATATCAACTAAGAATTTATTTTAACATTTTTATGCTATCATTCGTTATATATACTTTTTTAATCCATCTGGAATGTATTATGCAATTTAGTGGGAATCTGATCTTCTCATCAAAAATGGTGAACTAGTTGTCTCGGCCCCTGCTTATTGTATAATCCTTTTTTTTTCTTACTGAGCTGAAATACTATTTGTAACATTTAACAATTTTACTGTATAGCGAACTATTCCAAACCTTAGTGGTTTCAAACAACAACAATTCATTATTGCTCATGAGTCTTCAAATCAGCTGAGCAGTTCTGCTGACCTGGGCCATGGTTAGCTGTTCTTGTTTGAATTCACTCATGTGTCTCTGGTTAGCTAGTTGGTCAGCTGGAGACTAGATGTACTTACATATTTGGCATTTGGCTCACAGTTACATGGAGTGATTGTGCCACATGTATCTCCTGTGCGGCAGGCTGGCCTGTGCTTGTTCACCTGGTGGCTACAGGTCCCAATATACAAATACTCTTCAAGTCTCTGCCTGTGCTATGTCTCTAATTCCCATTGGTTTTGACCAACCCAGATCAAAGGGCTGGGAAAATAAACTCTTCTTCTTTATTGAAGGAGTAAAGGATTGTGGGCATTTTCACAATCTACCCCAAATTAGCATATAGTAATGGTGGCTCAGACGGTAAAGAATCCGCCTGCAATGTGGGAGACCTGGGTTCAGTCCCTGGGTTGGGAAGATCCCCTGGAGGCGGGCATGGCAACCCACTCCAGTATTCTTGCCTAGAGAATCTGCATGGACAGAAGAACCGATGGGCTGCAGTCCAGGGTGTTGCAAAGAGTCGGACATGACTGAATGACTAAGCACAGCACAAATTAGCAAAATGTTTTAAAAGCTAATTTTTGCAACTTTCCTAGCCTTTGAACTTAGGTTTTTCTATATTTTGTACTTTGAAACCTATATTTTTTTTGGTTACTAAAATTTCATTAATTCATAATCAGTGTGGTCTATGGATTCTAAAGATAATTTCTCCTGCAATTAGTTAGATTTAAGAAAACAGAACATCTGTGCTATTTTCAGGCTAGTGCCCAAATACTTGCCTATGTGCTAAGTTATAGTCAGCTGTTTTGGGGATGGAATCTGTTATTTAGTCTCCTGTCAGTCACTGCCATAGTCCTGTCCAAGGTGGGCTTTATCTGTGCAGTCACAGAACCCTGTGTTTGGTTTGAATGCTCTGTGGTAGCCATCTTGAAATTCTTAAGATTTTTTGAACATGATTTTGATTTTGCTCTGGGTCCCTCAAATAATGCAGGTTGTTGTTGCCCTGTTGGGATTTCTAATGAGAATGAGACAATTGGGAGTTCAAATGTAGAGTGTAATTCAAAGACATACTTTTTTTATTACCACTACCCCAAAATCACTTGTAAGTTTCCTTAAAGATGAACAGGAAGGGATGTAGTGGGCTCCTCTGAATAGCTCAAAGGTTTTTTCTGGGACTGGCCTCTTGGTTAGCTGACAGTGAAGTGACAAGGGTTATTGCATTTAAGGTTATCATCTTGCAATTAGTTGTGTCTAAGCATGTTGTGGGTGGCAGCCTGTGGGTCACTGGCTTCAAGATGCACCACGAATAGTTATGAATTTTGATGTACAAAGAGTTTAGCCAACAACTCTTCTCCCATTTTTAACTGCAAGTTATTTCTTATATCTTGTATCTTTGATTGAATAGGAACCCCCAAACCACATCACCACATTATAATTTTAGTAGCATGCCTGTCCTGTATAGTGTCTACCTACCATCACATCAGACTTCACTGGGGCATCTACCGACCTCTTTCCTGAGGTCATCCTACTGCTGAGGCAAGGAGAGAGGACTAGCATGTTCACTCTGGAAAAGCATCTTGTGATTCTTACATGGGAAGGATCTGGTTTCCAATGAATGAGGCTTTTCCAGTTGCTCACCACAATTTCTATACCTTATTCTAGAATTTTGGAAGAAAAGTCTTGACTTTGTCAAAGAACTTTCACCTTTATTTCAACTTTCATAATGTTGAAAGAAAGTAACTATGTCAAGAGTTTCTTTTTTTCAACAGTCAGAAACCTGTATTTCCTCATTTGGATAATTATAATACTGTTTTCTCAATCACCTGAATATATTTTTGGAGGACCTAAGAAAGAAAGTATGGGAAAGATGGGAAATTCGTGTTTAATGAGGATCTATTGAGTCTGAGGTACATTTCGTTTATTATTTCATGTAACATAATCATCTTATGTGGGTGGCATTCTTATTTCCATTTTATGGTTGAAGAATTTGAGACTTAAAGCAGGGTTAAACCACTTGCTCAGTGTTATACAGATATTAAATCATCTATTCCAAAGTCCTTGCTTCTATTATTTCCAGGTGAGACATAGACATCATAGGTTTTCTTTAGCAAATCTATAGTCAGGCTGACGAAAAAGGAGATTTGTGCATATTTGTGCATATTTGTACATATTCATGGTGTGTATATGTATATATTCATGATCATTCAATATTCATTTTATATGTACCGATCAGAAAGTCACAAAATCTTCTGGAGAGCTCCCCAAAGTGTGTATTACATCTGACACTTGTGTATCAGAGGAAGAGGTGAGTTTGTTAATGTAACTAATGCTGAAGTTCAGTTTCTTTGCCATCAAATACCAGTACTTATTGCATTTGGCAGAAGAGCTTTGGAAAATAAGTTCTCTTTGATGTTGTAAAATTTTCATGTGTATTTGTTTGTCAAAGCAGGACTGAATGGTTGAATTGAAATAGGGGAAATTTAGACTTACCCTATAGTTTAACTTGTGTTTTAATGCTTTTATCTGTACTAAGAATTTTTTTTCCTGCACTTGAACACTAATCCTCTGTTGTAACAGAGGAAAAGTGTTTACTAATCTAAAAGTTTAATTGTGTCACATGACATATATGTAATGTAATGACTGATAGCCATTAACGTTCTAGAAAGGTACTTGGCTGATTTTTCTGTTCTGCAAAACTGAGGCTGTATTAGGCACAATTTTAAACAGAGATCCTGTGGTTTCTAATTTGCTATTTGTTACTTTTTCTATGCTTAAAACTTCCTTCCATTCTGTTTATTTGTGTGGTATAGATATATAAAAAATCATTTAAAGTCACGCAGAAATCTAAGAGCACTTTGGTCTGTGATTTTAAATGAGCATGATTTTGGCTGATAACACAAAGGAATATGTGATGAAACCATTCAGAGGCCTATTTGCCTCTTTGCATTGGCAAGTAAAAAACAGTACACTGATAGACTGAGAAGAAAGTATCAGGGATTTGATGATGTGGCTGCATTTTTTCCTTATAACTACTTAGAAGCTAAGAAGTTCTTTCTCTTTCCAAGGAGATAGAATAAACAGATGATAAAGGGAGCAGAGAAACATGTAACCATATATTTGGGATGATTGGGAGAGGTAAGTTTGAAAAAAAATTAAAAGGATGAGATGTTAGTAAAAAGAGAGAGTTTGCATATTTTCACTTCATAGTTCTATCCTTGGATGTTTAAGAAAGTAGTTTGCAAAGAAAAAGACATTCATCAAGTTGCTCATTTATGGTATTAATCATTTTTTGTAAGAAATGGTAAATCAGCTTTCTGTAGTTGGAAAATGATCAGATAATTGTAGTACTCTCATTTGATGTGTCATGGGCTTCCCGGGTGGCTCAGAGGCTAAAGCGTCTGCCTGCAATGTGGGAGACCTGGGTTTGATCCCTGGGTCGGGAAGATCCCCTGGAGAAGGAAATGGCAACCCACTCCAGTATTCTTGCCTGGAGAATCCCATGGACAGAGGAGCCTGGTGGGCTACCTACTGTCCACGGGGTTGCAAAGAGTCGGACACGACTGAGCGACTTCACTTTCACTTTCTTTTTCTTATCATTATTTTGTCTCATTATTTTAAGAACTGCAATAATGTGAAACATTTTAAAAAATTGAAAAAAGCAGACTAGTTTATGCTGCTGCTGCTCAGTTGTGTCTGACTCTTTATGACCCCATGGACTATATATATAGCCCACCAGGCTTCTCTGCCCATGAAATTCTCCAGGCAAGAATATTGGAGTGGGTTGCCATTTCTTTCTCCAGGGGCTCTTCCTGACCCAGGGATTGAATCTGTGTCTCCTGTATCTCTTGAATTGGCAGGTGGATTGTTTTTTTACTGCTGAGCCACCTGGGAAGATTGATATGTAATAACTTACAAATAGATGTAGCTATGATAGATGAGTATTGAAAGATTTGGAAGGAGGATAAAAAATTGAAAATGATATACATTTGTTATATATGACTTTAAATTCTTAAATAACATTTAAGATATTTAAAATATTATTATAATCATAATTTGACAAGCACAATTGTTTTTCACCATATGTGAATGTACTTAATACTACTGAACTGTACACTTAAAATACTTAAGATGGTAAATTTTATGTTCTGTTTTACCACAATTCATAAAATAATAACTTTCTGAAAAATTAGATGTGAGAAACTCCTGGTCTTCATTGGTTTTCTGAGGAAAGTATTTTCTCTCTCCTGTATATACCTTATAAGTTTATTTCTCTAGTCTCCTCATGTGTAGAACTTTTGAGTTATCTTGACATATATGAGTTAGTTTATTCCTATTCACTTAAAAGAAAACAATTAGACACTTGGATGGTATACTTGAGTGAATATATGAGTAAGGATGGGCATTATCTTGCTCTGACTGTAACCTCACCAGTTCCTCAGCTAAACTGGAGAACCTTACAGAGCTCTTTCAAAAATGATGCCAATTTTTCCTCATTCAGGTCAGAGTGCAATCTGGAATGTACTCTCCAAAGTGTGTTTCTTTTAAGTACATCACTGATGTATTCAATATATGTGCGTGGCTATATTCATTGGAAGGACTGATGCTGAAGCTGAAGCTCCAAAACTTTAAGTTACCTGATTGGAAAAGACCTTGATGCTGGGAAAGATTGAGGGCAGGAGAAGAAAGGGGCGACAGAGGATGAGATGGTTGGATGGCATCACTGACTCAATGGACATGAGTTTGAGCAATCTCCGGGAGATAGTGAAGGACAAGGAAGCCTGGTGTGTTGCAGTCTATGGGGTCACAAAGAGTCAGACATGACTGAGTGACTAAACAACAACAGCAGTAGCTACATTAAAAAAGCAAAATGAAACAAGTAAACTTAATTTTGATAATGTGTTTTATTTAACCCTGCATACCTAAAGTATGGATGTGAAAGTTGGACTGTGAAGAAGGCTGAGCGCCGAAGAATTGATGCTTTTGAACTGTGGTGTTGGAGAAGACTCTTGAGAGTCCCTTGGACTGCAAGGAGACCCAACCAGTTCATTTCTGAACACCAGCCCTGGGTGTTCATTGGAAGGACTGATGCTGAAGCTGAAACTCCAATACTTTGGCCTCCTCATGCGAAGAGTTGACCCTGATGCTGGGAGGGATTGGGGGCAGGAGGAGAAGGGGACGGCAGAGGATGAGATGGCTGGATGGCATCACTGACTCGATGGACGTGAGTCTGAGTGAACTCTGGGAGTTGGTGATGGACAGGGAGGCCTGGCGTGCTGCGATTCATGGGGTCGCAAAGATTCGGACACAACTGAGCGACTGAACTGAACTGAACCTAAAGTATGAGTTTGAGCAAGTTCTTGGAGATGGTAAAGGGCAGGGAAGCCTGGTGTGCTGCAGTCCATAGGGTCAGAAAGAGTTGGACATGACTGAGTGACTGAACAGCAAACAGCAACAATCTAAAATATTATAATTTCATCATAAGCAAATACAAATTATTAATGATATTTAATATTTTTTCACAGTAAGTCTTTAAAACATGGTTATTTTACCCTTGCAGCACATTTCAAGTGCTGAATATCCGCATGTGGCTAATGACTACCTTAGTGAAAATTGCAGTTCTAGCTACAGATAATTGTCAACTCAGTTTTATATTGTTTCTTATAATGTCTCTTTTCTTGATTTTTTTCTTCCTTTAGTCCCTCTAAATTCTTGTTCTTGATAAGACTATTGTTGACCATTGATTTTCACTCACACGATGTGAATATTAGGTAGTGGGAAACACTAAGACGACCAGGAACTGCCAGGACACTTTGTTTACATAAACCATGACTTCAGGTATTGTTTTTAAAAAAAAAAGTGTCAAATTTTGTGTCAATAGATTTGGGTCCCAGTTCCAGCTCTCTCTGACTCTTTGACTTTGGGTGTGTCACAACCTCTCTAAGCCTTCGCTTCTTCACTTTCATCTTTGGACTTCCTTAGGACCTTTTTGAGCAGCATCCAGCATGGGGCTTATCTTCTAGTAAAATTCTCAATAAATATTTATTGTGCTGTATAATGATTAGGACAAGGGACTTCGAATCTTTACGTTTCTATCAGTACAGACTTTCAGAAGCAAACGGGACCTTTTTGGGTCATCTAGTGCCAACCCTTAGACTGGGATGTGGTTGTTAGCCAGTCGTTTGGTGGATGCTAATGCTAGTGATTTAAGCTGCAGGGCTTTGTGAGACTGAATTAGTTTTCAAAAAAATACGTAAGTGCAAAGTATTATTATAAATTAGAGCTACGCTTCCCTGGATTTAGGTATATAATGCTAATTGACATTAATGGGGATTGTACATAAACCAAGGGGAGAACAGACCTATTAGCGTATAAAAAACATTCTGCTTCTAGTATCAGTCTGGTATGCTTTACTTCCCTGGGGCATATGCATTTTTTAAAAATAAATTGAATGCATACTTCTTTATCTTCATGTTATTCAATCAGTATTGGAGTTTTCTGCCTGCTAGTGTTGGTTTAAACATCTCCCTAGATTATAAATTCAGTATTAGGGTTTTATTTTGGCAAACTTACCAGATTCAGAAATGTGATATTCATCTGCATTTCAAACTAAAAGTTATCAGGGGTACTCTCTCGTGCTGAAATTTCATTCTATTTGTTGTTTGATCTTTTGAAAAAAAAAATTAGTCCTTTGACATACACTTAGAAACAAGATGTTTCTAATATTACAATAAAACAATTAATGGCTCCATTATAAGGAAATGAAAATCTTATCTTTTTGTGTCAGTGATGAGAGAAAAATATATAAGTGCCCTCCAATTATCTGTAATTGTATGAGGTTTTCTTTCATTTATGTTCTCTCTCTTCCTGTTTAATCCCATTTAGCACAATTATTCCTTTTGTATTAGTTTTCTCTAAATGGAGTTCTGAATGGTTTGAATTGTGAATTGACAATGATCACAATCTTTACAACCCCTCCTCCTCTCCACCTTCTTTTCTTCCTTGCCTTTCTCTTTAAATAAAGGAAAACAAATACAGTTTCCTGGAGAGATTATTTTATGCACTTAGCAAAAGGAAGATCATGTATGGCCTTTGTAAGAATGTCTATGAACAACTGAATAATTAAATCATTCTGAATAATTAAATCATTTTTAATTAAATAAATTTCTGATATATTAATCAGAATGATATATTTCTCTGTATATTAATAATTAGAGGTCTAATAATTCTCTGAAAATCTGAAATGTAACCAAGGATAAATTGAGGTGTTATATTTTTAAAAAGCTAAGAGACTGGGCTTCCCTAATGGTTCAGTGGTAAAGTATCTGCCTGCTAATGCAGGAGACTTAGGTTCCATTCCTGATTTGGGAAGCTCACACATGCCATGGAGCAACTAAGCCTGTGTGCCACAGCTATTGAGCCTGTGCTCTAGAGCCCACGTGCCACAGCTACTGAAACCTGTGTGCCCTAGAGCCTGTGCTCTGCAACAAGAGAAGCCTGCTCACCACAGCTAGAGAGTAGCCCCTGCTTGCGGCAACTAGAGGAAAGCCTGCAGAGCAACCAAGACCCAGCACAGCCAAAATATAAAAGATAGAGACATAACTGTATGTCTAGGAGCAAGGTAATAATAGGTAAAAGCTGCTGCTGCTAAGTCACTTCAGTCATGTCCGACTCTGTGCGACCCCATAGACGGCAGCCCACCAGGAATAGGTAAAAGCAGTTTCATCTAATTAAAAGGGATGAATTTTGAACATTGGACTTTAAATGGATTTAAATTTATTATCACTTTACCTGGGAATCATTAATAAAATATTGTACAGTAAAATCGGCCAGCTTTTATCATCATTATTTTACCTGATGGATCAACTCATATTGTTGTTTTTAAATTTCCTTTTATGTGATTTCCAAATCTCTTATAGCAGGATAATAGATTTCAGGAGAATCAAACCACTTTTCCCACCCAAGTATTAGTTCTCTGCCTCCCTTTATCCCCATCTAAGACTGGCTTCTTGACAGTAGTTAATATTCTTGTTCAATTGGTTTTCCAGTTGGAAAGACAGGCTCAGAAGGCATATTCTTGGAGATGTTTTTCCCATGGAAGTGACAGATTTTCACAGGGCCATCTTCCTCCGTCTTTTATCTTACTGTCATGATTCAAGGTAAAGATGTGTAAGAGAATTGGCTCTTGCTAAGTTGAGGCCATGGACTCAAGGACACTCAAGGAAACCACAAGGTCCTGGTACTTATAGTCTAATATGTTGATTACCTGTCTGACACATTAGACAAGATTGATCTTCTAAATGTAATTATCTATAGTTTTTCTTTTTTTGTTTTTGTCCTATCTCATTCTAAGACCTTTAGGGCATCACTGTTGTCTATCCAATCAAGTTGAGACTTCTTACTCTGACACTCAAAGGTCTCTGAAGAGTGGAACTCAAGGCCTTCCTGTCTTAACTCCTACTTCTGCAAAACCTACATGCCAGTCAAGCTAGCATAACCTTTTAAACAAAAGCTCTATTGATGTATAGTTTGCATAATATAAAATTCACCGGTCATATATATACCATTTGATAATTTTTAGTAAATGTATACAGTTGTGCAGCTCTCCCTTACCACAACCCAATTTTAGAACATTATCCCTATAACTAAAAGCTCCCTTGTGCCCATTAACACTTAATCCCCTTTCCCAACCTTAATGCCAGGAAATTACTGTCTGTTTAAGTTGACCTTTTCTGGATATTTCACATAAACAGAATAACATAGTCTTTTGGATATATATATATATATATATATATATATATATATATATAAAATTTTGTTTTGTTTTGTTTTAACAACATCTGCTTTTGAGGTTCATCCATATAGTAGTATGTTGTTGGAGCTTGTTCCTTTTTATTGCTGAATAGTATTCCATTATTTGGATATAGCACAATTTGTTTTTTATCAGTTGATAGATATTTGGATTGTTTTCAGTTTGACCAACAATGTAAATAATGCTACTGTGAACATTCATGTATATGTCTTTATGTGAACACATGTTTTCTTTTGGTAGATTATTAGGAGTAGAATTGCAGGGTCATATGGTAAATTTATGTTTCTTTCGATGAGATTCACAAACCGTTTTCCTCAGGATTGTGTTGTATCATTTTATATTCCTACCAGCAGTGTATGAGGGTTCAACTTTTTCCACATGGTCACCAACACTTTTTATTCTTTTTTTAAACTATAGGCATCCAGTGGGTATCTCATTATGATTTTAATTTGCATTCTTCCTAATGACTTGTGATTTGGGCATTTTTTCATTTGCTTATTAGGCTATTCTCTTTTGATCAGACTTACCCTATGCATTTCTTCCATTTTGCCTGTGCTTATCCTATTCTCACTACCTGAACCTTCCCTTTTTTTGATCCATTTTCTTTCTTGGAAGCTTCCTACAAAGTATATCTTCTTTTTTAAAGCATTCCTTTATTTCTTCCTGCCACTTCCAGTTATCTGTGGTCTCTCCTTCCTTTAAACTTCAGGAACACTACGATTAATCCTCTGATGTAACATCTACTTACATTTTTCTGCCTGACACCATAATTGCTTGAGTTTTTGCTTCTTTTCTCCTGATGATCTATGAGCTCTTGGATGACTGGTATAGTTTTTTTACTTACCTACCAGTGCACAAAACAGTGACCTACTGGGACGAGTACTGCATGAATGTTTGCCAGATAGACTTGTAGATGTTAAAGAAGAGAGGCTTCTTTAGTTAGTTATAAAGGCAGATAGTCTAAGTGGGCTCTATTTCAGTCTGCATTAGCTACAGCCAGAATGCTTCCTCTCACTTTGCAAGGATTAATCTTCAATTTATTTTCATGTTCCTTGGGCTCTTTAGGGCATGAATTCCAGTACTGATCATCTCAACTGATTTATCTCCTATGCCTACAAGTCCCTGGTTACAGTCATTCCTTTTCTTCGGGAAACCAACATCAGAACATTGTCTCTGTTCATGCTGTCACTTGAGATTCATGGCTCAAAGCTTATTTGCATAAAATCCTGTCTCACCCTGGTCAGTCACCTCTCTCATTTCTCTTAGCAATCTCCTTGAGCTGACTACTCGTGGTCTATATGATTTCTCTTATGGAACTTTCTGATGTTTACTTATGTATAAAACTATATGTTAGAACTGTGAGGAAAGGACTGATAAAAATTAACCGGAGGTAGTTTCTACTTGTTGATGTATTGATTGCACACACCACTTGTTTGTTGTTTGAGCCCTGAGGATAGAGCAGAAAACAGATCTGAGGACCGAGCCTGGTGGTCCTCCAACACTTAAGTTCTATTAAGTACTGTTTGTTCCTCCAGTGAACAGTCTAGACAAAAGTGCTATTTAAAATTCTTTTGTCTACTTTTAAAATACATATAATTTGACTTGCTTTCTATCAGATTTTCAGGTACCATTTTCTGTTTCTTTTTTTTCCTGATTGTAATAGCCCTGTTGACTCCTAATTTACTGACTCTAGAGGTTTCAGTTCAGTTCAGTTAAGTCGCTCAGTCATGTCCGACTCTTTGTGACCCCGTGAATTGCAGCACGCCAGGCCTCCCTGTCCATCACCAACTCCTGGAGTTCACCCAAACTCATGTCCATCGAGTTGGTGATGCCATCCAGCCATCTCATCCTCTGTCGTCCCCTTCTCCTTCTGCCCCAACCCCTCCCAGCATCAGGGTCTTTTCCAATGAGTCAACTCTTAGCATGAGGTGGCCAAAGTATTGGAGTTTCAGCTGTAGCATCATTCCTTCCAAAGAACACCCAGGGCTGATCTCCTTTAGGATGGACTGGTTGGATCTCCTTGCAGTCCAAAGGACTCTCAAGAGTCTTCTCCAACACCACAGTTCAAAAGCATCAATTCTTCGGTACTCAGCTTTCTTCACAGTCCAACTCTCACATCCATACGTGACCACTGGAAAAACCATAGCCTTGACTAGATGGACCTTTGTTGGCAAAGTAATGTCTTTGCTTTTGAATACTCTATCTAGGTTGGTCATAACTCTCCTTCCAAGGAGTAAGCGTCTTTTAATTTCATGGCTGCAATCACCATCTGCAGTGATTTTGGAGCCCCCCAAAATAAAGTCTGCCACTGTTTCCCCATCTCTTTGCCATGAAGTGATGGAACCAGATGCCATGATCTTCGTTTTCTGAATGTTTAGCTTTAAGCCAACTTTTTCACTCTCCACTTTCACTTTCATCAAGAGGCTTTTGAGTTCCTCTTCACTTTCTGCCATAAGGGTGGTGTCATCTGCATATCTCGGGTTATTGATATTTCTCCCGGCAATCTTGATTCCAGCCTGTGCTTCTTCCAGCCCAGCATTTCTCATGATGTACTCTGCATAGAGGTTAAATAAGCAGGGTGACAATATACAGCCTTGATGTACTCCTTTTCCTATTTGGAACCAGTCTGTTGTTCCATGTCCAGTTCTTTTTTTTTTCAAGTCACAAAATTTAATATTTAAAAGTTATCTTCGTTAAAATAAGAATTTAAAACTCAGAAAACGTTAATTGCTTTATCTGACAGTCTTGATCTTTGTTTCATGATTAAGCTTACACTTGTAGAAAAATTTCCTTTGGTTTTGTGCTGATGTTGGTCAAATTGTTAATTATGAGTCTAAAAGCATGTTCAAGTTGAGCATTAGCATTTATGTCGTTTCACAGAAACTCATTTTTCTCATAATGATGAAAATATTTTGTCTGTCTTAATTTTGGATTTGCAAACTGAAATTGAGTTGCTTTTTTAAGTTCAGATTTTTTTTTTCTCAGAACATTTTTTTTTTCTCTTTGCATTTCTTGGGTTAATGCCTTTACGAAAAACTGGTCCATTGTTCGAGAAGGCAATGGCAACCCACTCCAGTACTCTTGCCTGGCAAATCCCATGGATGGAGGAACCTGGTAGGCTGCGGTCCATGGGGTCTCGAAGAGTCAGACACGACTGAGCGACTTCCCTTTCACTTTTCACTTTCGTGCATTGGAGAAGGAAATGGCAACCCACTCAAGCGTTCTTGCCTGGAGTTGCTTCCTGACCTGAATATAGGTTTCTCAAGAGGCAGGTCTGGTATTCCCATCTCTTTCAGAATTTTCCACAGTTTATTGTGATCCACACAGTCAAAGGCTTTGGCATAGTCAATAAAGCAGAAATAGATGTTTTTCTGGAACTCTCTTGCTTTTTTGATGATCCAGTGGATGTTGGCAATTTGATCTCTGGTTCCTCTGCCTTTTCTACAACCAGCTTGAACATCTGGAAATTCATGGTTCACATATTGCAGAAGCCTGGCTTGGAGAATTTTGAGCATTACTTTACTAGCGTGTGAGATGAGTGCAATTGTGCAGTAGTTTGAGCATTCTTTGGCATTTTCTTTTTTGGGATTGGAATTTGGCAAACAGATCACCAAGTTTGTTTGTTTGACACATAGTTAAGACTAGTGAGTACTAATCAGAGAAGGCAATGGCAACCCACTCCAGTACTCTTGTCTGGAAAATCCCATGGATGGAGGAGCCTGGTAGGCTGCAGTCCATGGGGTCGCTAAGAGTTGGACACGACTGAGCAACTGTACTTTCACTTTTCACTTTCCTGCATTGGAGAAGGAAATGGCAACTCACTCCAGTGTTCTTGCCTGGAAAATCCCAGGGATGGGGGAGCCTGGTGGGCTGCCATCTATGGGGTCGCACAGAGTCAGACACGACTGAAGCGACGTAGTAGTAGTAGTAGTAGTAGTAGTAGTAGTAGTAGTAGTAATGAGTACTAAACAGGGCCTAAAGTTCTTGTCCATGGTTTATGTGAATTTGTTTTAGGGCATGAGCTTTATTTATGAATCCATTTTAAGAGTTCAGGTGTGTTCTCCCCATACTTTCTCCACCTGCTTATAATTCTTACTGCTTTGGATGGATGACATTACTGGAGAATTGACATCTAGGTAGCTTATACTGTACTGAATGTACATGCCTTCCCATGTTTCTATATGCATACATACATTCTTTTAGTTTGTTACAAAGATTTTCCCGCTTCAAAAATAAAATGAAAGCAATTTCTAAAGTTAGACACCATGTGATGCACCTCTATTTCCAGAATGATGTTGTGTTTCTGGATAAATACATATCAATTGCTCTAAATAGTCCTAGCCATATAAAAAGATGCCATGTTGAGTAACGTATCATTAATATAAAACTTGACATTTATTTATTTGATACAAGATAGATTAAGTTAAAACATCCTAGAGTGATTGATATATATGCCGTGCTAACCAAGTTTCTCACTTTTGGGAATTTCTTCTTCCACTTATGAAGAGCTTCTACTGATTTGAAATTAATTAAATCTTTTCTTTTTGAAGCCACCCATGCTTAGAATATTTCCCTTGAAGTTAATGGATCCATGTAGATAAATAATCTGGCTTAGAATATCTGAATTGCTTTTAAACTCCAGGCAAGCTAAAGGCAATATTTGGTGATGAAACTGTTTTTTGTTTGGTGATGAAACTGTTTTTTGTTTGTAACTTTTGTGTAGAGTGAAGTGATTTAGAGATTGCCTCTGACAGTATCATTTAGGTAGTTTGAAACATCACATATTTTAAAAAAGACTTGTGTTGGCATGTTTTTAATTTAGGAAAGAAGATAAAATTATAAGAAGTTAAATTTAGATTGTGCACATGTATCAGCAGACCACAGAAGAATTTAAATTTTTCCTTTTTTAAAAAAAATCTGCTTTATATACCTCTAGTATAATGAAGGCCCTATGTATACATAAGGGAATAATTAAATACAGAAATGCAGCCTACTTGTTAGCCAGAAAGGATGCCTGGAACATGTGGATAAGCTTGGATATTTGTCTAATGTTAATTGGAATATTGGTTTTTGGTTGAAGATGCCAAATCTTCAGAGAAGTAATTGGATTTAGCTTCCTATTTAACAAACTGCTTTAAATCCCTGAAGTATCCCACATCCGAAACTAATTTTTCTTGATTGTATCAAGTTTAGTCATCAAGTTTAGTCATGAACAGAACAGGGTTGACATAGTTTTTTAATATTTAAAATATTTCTTGACAAGGTTTCAACACTGCTGCTTGTCCACAAATCTTATTGTTCGGTTCACTAATGACATGAAATCTTGTGTTCCATGGAAACTAGTTTTTCAACTTAGTGAAACTGTCTTCTTGAAATAAAACAATTTATTCTTTTTCACTATACATTTAAAATTAAACTTAGATTTTGATCAGATGTCAAGAAATAACACAAAGTGGTGTGTTTCTTACTGCTTTTCATGTGTGCTCTTCTTAGATGTGTGCTCAAGTTAGCTCCTTTAGATTCAGCCTAGGAAATGTGTTTTCTGGTGATTCTTGATTCTCAGAAGCATTATTCGATATATAAATGTTTACTGTGTTGTGTCAAAGTATTTATAAGTAGTTAAAAATTTCTTAGAAAGTGTAGCCTATTTGACCATTAAAATTCAGAGATTAAGAGATTCAGTTTAAGGGATTATTGTGTCAATAGTTATTGAACAACTACTATTTACAGGTTTGTTTGTGATTGAAAGAGTTGTATAAAGGTGTGTATGATATGGTTTATTATCATGAGGGCTTCCTTGGTGGCTCAACAGGTAAGGAATCTGCCTACAATGCAGGAGACACAGGAGACAGGAGTTTGATCCTTGGGTCGGGAAGATCCCCTGGAGGAGGGCATAGCAACCCACTCTAGTAATCTTGCCTGGAGAATCCCACAGACAGAGGAGCCTGGCAGGCTACAGTCCATAGGATTGCAAAGAGTCAGTCACAACTGACCATGCTTCTGTCTATGTGTGTGTATTTCTGCTCAGTTTTGGGCTTCCCCAGTGACTTAGCTGGTAAAGAATCCACCTGCAATTCAGGTGACCTGGGTTCGATCCCTGAGTTGGGAAGATCCCCTGGAGAAGGAAATGGCAACCCACTTCAGTATTCTTGCCTGAGAAATCCCATGGACAGAGGAGTTTGGCAGGCTAAAGTCCATGGAGTTGCAAGAGTGGGCACGACTGAGTGCCTAATCACATCAACATCATATAGCCATGAGGGGCATGATATATTTATATTGATGATAATTATAGAGATAGACTAATATTGCCTCTTGGTCTAGTCTTTTGCCATTGAAGATGATTAATTCACTTTAATATTTGAAAAGTTAAATGGTGCCTCAAGTAAAATATGAGCAGATGCATTATACATAGCTTTTAATTAAAGTATATTATGAAAATGATGAAATTATCTTAATAGATATTAAGATTAATAGGAGCTATACAGCTCAACAATATTCTATTCTAACATTATTCTAACGTGTTTTTTGTTCTGTGACCCATCTTATTTAGAATAAATTGAAAGCCATGCTTCCCTGTAGTTTTTATTCTAGCAGATGATTACTGTACCTTTCAGCTGAAGGAAATTTTCTGTCTGTTTTTAGTTTGTCTTCAGAGTAGAATGAATGGCCAGGCCGAACATTGTTCAATACTATGCCCCATTACCTAACACAGACCCTAGGATGGCATGTAGTAGGTACTCAGTACATATTTGGTGAATTTAATGGTCCTGACTCCAGGGCAGTTTGCCTTTCTTCACAGAGCTTCTGAAGACATGCCTCTGTCTCTGCCAATAATTTTTCTGGGTCCAGAATATTATTTAGCTAAAAAGATATGCACTTAGGGTTTCCCTGGTGGCTCCATTGGTACAGAATCTGCCTGCAATGTGGGAGACCTGGGATTGATCCTGGGGTTGAGCAGATCCCCTGGAGAAGGGCATGGCAACCCACTCTAGTGTTCTTGCCTGGAGAATCCCCATAGGCAGAGGAGTCTGGTAGGTTACAGTCCATGGACTCACAAAAAGAGTCAGACACGCCTGAGTGACTGAGCACACATATGCACTTTATAACTTGTATATTTTAGACCTACGTTTATCATTCCCACTCCTGGAGTTGAACAGCATTGCAGGTACTACAGGCAATGCTATTAATCCTCCTTTGCTATGATTGTGTTAACTATTGAGTTGTTTCGGGACTCTCTGTTTTGTCACTATGGCATTTTTATGATCCCTTTGTGCTTAAGAAGCAATTATCATCTTGAAATAAGAACAGGTTCCATCATCTTTCTAGTGTTAACTTGCAAGTGTCTGAAAGATTTATGCTGTATATCATTTGAGGTAAATTATATTTATATCCCAGTTAGGTTTACAGTTCTCTTTTAAACATATTTTTTCATGAGCCTGCATCATAGGTTCAGATGAGGTACTTTATCTGTCCAAAATTTGGTTTCTTGTTTGATAATACTCTCCTTGAATTTTGTTTTTCTTTTTTTAAAAAAAATTTTTCTTCCATAAAATTCTGAAAGCTGGTGACTGAAATCTTTGATATTATTTAATGTGGAATGTGTGGATCACAATGAACTGTGGAAAATTCTTCAAGAGATGGGAATACCAGACCACCTGACCTGCCTCTTGAGAACCCTATATGCAGGTCAGGAAGCAACAGTTAGAACTGGACATGGAACAACAGACTGGTTCCAAATAGGAAAAGGAGTATGTCAAGGCTGTATATCGTCACCCTGCTTATTTAACTTCTGTGCAATATCATGAGAAACGCTGGGCTGGAAGAAGCACAAGCTGGACTCAAGATTGCTGGGAGAAATATCAATAACCTCAGACATGCAGATGACACCACCCTTATGGCAGAAAGTGAAGACGAACTCAAAAGCCTCTTGATGAAAGTGAAAGTGGAGAGTGAAAAAGTTGGCTTAAAGCTAAACATTCAGAAAACGAAGATCATGGTATCTGGTCCCATCACTTCATGGGAAATAGATGGGGAAACAGTGGAAACAGTGTCAGACTTTATTTTGGGGGGCTCCAAAATCACTGCAGATGGTGACTGCAGCCATGAAATTAAAAGATGCTTACTCCCTGGAAGGGAAGTTATGACCAACCTAGATAGCATATTGAAAAGCAGAGACATTACTTTGCCAACAAAGGTCCATCTAGTCAAGGCTATGGTTTTTCCAGTGAGCATGTATGGATGTGAGAGTTGGATTGGGAAGAAAGTTGAGCGCCGAAGAATTGATGCTTTTGAACTGTGGTGTTGGAGAAGACTTGAGAGTCCCTTGGACTGTAAGGAGATCCAGTCCATCCTAAAGGAGGTCAGCCCTGGTTGTTCTTTGGAAGGAATGATGCTAAAGCTGAAACTCCAATACTTTGGCCACCTCATGTGAAGAGTTGACTCGTTGGAAAAAACTGTGATTCTGGGAGGGATTGGGGGCAGGAGGAAAAGGGGATGATAGAGGATGAGATGGCTGGATGGCATCACCTACTTGATGGACGTGAGTCTGAGTGAACTCCGGGAGATGGTGATGGACAGGGAGGCCTGGCGTGTGCGATTCATGGGATCTCAAAGAGTCGGACATGACTGTGAGACTGAACTGAACTGAACTACACTGAATGTGGAATGTTAGGTAATTATTGGGACCTAGAAAAAGAATCAATTCATTTTTTGCTGAGTTAGTTTTTCTGACTCCTTACAATCAACATTAGGTTATGAGTTAAATGGTCCAATCAAGTACTGGTCCAGCTAAAATATGTTTCAATAATAAGTGTGTGAAAAACCAGGTATTCTTACAATTCTTGAATCCCCGAGAAACCTTATAGGCTCGCTTCTGTTCTCAGCCATTATAACTTTCAGGTTTGTCAAAGTGGAAACTGTATGGAACCATGAATGATGATTTACTTAACCATGATCTTATTAAGACTTTGGTTGAGTTTAATATTTTGTATTGAACATCACTTTGTTTCTTAATAAAAGTTTCTTTTCTTAAGATAGATGTCCACAATAGTAATTACCAGGTCAAGAATAGGAACTTTTAAGGACTTTTAGTGAAATGACCAGATCATTGTTAATTTTATGAGTTGACAGTGCCACCAGAAGCAGAGAAAGTACAAGCTGCTAAGTCGATTCAGTCGTGTCCGACTCTGTGCGACCCCATAGACGGCAGCCCACCAGGCTCCCCCGTCCCTGGGATTCTCCAGGCAAGAACACTGGCATGGGTTGCCATTTCCTTCTCCAGTGCATGAAAGTGAAAAGTGAAAGTGAAGTCGCTCAGTTGTGTCCGACTCTTCGAGACCCCATGGGCTGCAGCCTACCAGGCTCCTCCGTCCATGGGATTCTCCAGGCAAGAGTACTGGAGTGGGGTGCCATTGCCTGCTCCGAGAAAGTACAGGGGTGATTTTTAAATCATTCCCTGACAACACCTTCACTGGACTGTATATTAACATCATTGTTTGCAGAGTGCCTTACAGGGAATTGCCAAAAGAATGTGTCCACGTTGTCCTGTCTTAGAAGACCACCCAGCCCAGCTGTATATGGAAAGAGTTGTATATGGAAGCAACTGTGGAATATTTTAGCATGAATAGCTAAAGGTAGGGGTCAGCCATTGACCCCTTGCTTATGATGAATTAAAAAACCAAACCAAACAAAAACTCAGCTTCCAAAAAAGAGTAGACTGAGAAGGAGGCAGCATGTGAGTGCCTCTGCAGTCTTATTTTATTTGGAGATTTAGATAAATTAGTAGCAATTTCTTTGACTGCTTCAGACCTACAAATATACAGGAGAAAAAAGGGGAAATGACTATAAAAGGTGGTAAACAATGATTGACTTCTGAGTGGATTATATAGTGAAGTGAGTTCAAATTATATGGAAAAAGGAAATTTTTACAAAAGATTCTTTCAGAACAATCAAATACTTTCATTTTGTGTACTTAAAATTTTTTTTAAAAAATACATTTAATATTATCAATATAGAAAATTCATAAAATTCAAGCAAATGCAACATACAAAAATGAAACGGAAAAATGCTTGTAATTCTCTGTATTCTTCTTTCTCTTTGTATGTATACGTGTGTGTATAATTTAAAAAATTGGGGTCATTATATAAAAGATATGTTTGTAGTCCTATTTTTTTCACCTCAATTTCATCTTTGGATTATTTTTCATGTCATTTGTTGTTGTTGTTCAGTCTCTTAGTCGTGTACGAATCTTTGCAACCCCTTGGACTGCAGCACACCAGGCTTCCCTGTCTGTCCTTCACCATCTACCAAAACTTGCTCAAACCCGTGTCTATTGAGTCAGTGATGCCGTCCAATCATCTCGTCCTCTGTCATCCCCTTCTTCACCTGCTTTCAGTCTTTCCCAGCATCAGGGTCTTTTCTAATGAGTCAGCTTTTGGCATCAGGTGGCCATTTATTTTTCTTGTCATTATAAATATTATTATAACATCTTATTCGATGCTACATAATGTGGATATGTCAGAATTTCATTTAACCAGTTTTCTAGTGTTGGATTATTTGGTTGCTTTGATGACCTTTTTTCTATAAATAATGCTGCAGTGAATATCTTTGAGGGTAAAATTTGATGTATTCATGGTCATTTCCTGAGGATAAATTTCTGCCTGTGGAATTGCTGGGCCAAGGTTCATGTGTATTTGTAAAAGCTTCTAATATACACTTTCCTTCAGAAATGCTGTTATCAGTTTACTCTCTGTTCAGCAGCACATAAGAAAATTTACTTCTCGGCATCTCTGTCAACATTGGGAAATAACATGAAAAAAAAACAAAAAGAATTTTTGCCAATTTTATAGATGAAAATGGTGTCTTTTAATTTTAGTTTGAGTTTGTGGTATTGTGAGGGCTTGGTCCTGATCTCTGTTAACATTTAGAATGTGCTGATTCTTCTTTCATGTCTGATGTTGGATGTGGAGATTAAAGTACAGAACTCCCAGCCAATTCTCAGTTTCTCAGTGGTTTCATCTAGCTTGTGTCTGGGCCTCATGGTGATATCTTCTATTACATGTGCTTTCTGAACTCAGAGAATATGGGAGTAACTATGGTTCTCAGTTTGTATTACGACTAGATTTCCTCCTGCTCTTGGCGCTTACCCATAGCACTTTTTAATGGAACATTTTACAGAACATATTTTTACTTCAAATTCTAACTCTAAGTCTTTCCCGGTCTCAGATTTAGCCTTAAACTTTGTCTCCCTTCCTCTTACCCCAAGAAGCCCACCACCACAGTCACTTGTTTTCCGAAATGGTTTCCGTGGGACCCTAACATCTCAGTGGGCAATCAAGATAAAGGGTGAGAGGTCAGCCTTCATTCCGGATTACCTCAGTTTTATCTTTTATTTTCTAGGTATTGGGCTTCACTTAGGGTTTCAATTTTTTGAAAGGTTGAAAGCATTGCCCTAGTTATTCAGGTTTTTCCAAGTTAGAGGGGGCATTTGGAGCTGCCTGTTTAGCCTCCTGCTCATTGCATCCCTGATTTACAGCCTTTGTAGTTTTGCTTGAAAACTCCCAAGGAAGCAGAGTGCTCGCTCTCACTTTCCTCTCTCTCTGTTGCATTTCGGAAGGAACAACTTAGGAATAAATCATACTTGTCTCCTTGATCAGACATTAAAATTGGCTCACATAGTGTTTTTCATTGACACATTTATTAGTTGCCAAAATTAAAAGCCATGAAACTTTACATATAAAAAATTGACTTTTGATTTCTCTTGAAAAATCAGAAGTCCTAGCCACACTGGCTTGCGCTTGCCCGTGATGCCCGTCTGGCTGTTCTCTTCATGCTTGGTAACCTTCGCCAGTGGTGTTACAGTTTCCTGACACTGAAACAGAGGGTCTGTTACCATTTATCATCAAGTTTGTGCTGACTTTTTTTTTCATGTTATAAACTTGAAAAGGAATTTTTTTTTTGCCTACATTTGTAAAAATTGGAAAAATGGATGGTAGACTGAGAAATTATATATACTTTAGGGTTGAAAACACTATACAGATTAGTACAGATCCCAGGTGCCTGTTAAAAGATATTGCCTGAACATTATAGTCATTCCTTTACTCAGCGAATGTCACTTGAATGCCTGATGTGTACAAAGTCACCTTTCTAGTCATCAAGACCTCAGGAGTTCACAAGATAGTCATGTTTTCCACTGTCATGGAGCTTACAGTCTGGTGGGGTTTTCTGTGTACCCAAACTCATACCTTATTAGCATTTAATAGGTGTAAATGGCCATTTCAAATCAGTCAGAGACAGTGGAGGAGGTGGCCAATTATATCCTTTTAGTGAGAAAAAAAAAAACAAACAAAAAATACTCCCCAAACAAAAAAACCACACCGACACCCCATTATCCCTTTTCCTTTTATCTGAATAGAAAAGAGCAGGGGCGTTTGCTTCCTTGGTGCTTCTAGGTTTCCTTTGAAGCAAATCTGTCATTTGTCTACAGTTGCTTAATATTTATTAGGGACACTGGGCAGGGGAGTTGGGGAGGGACTCAAAAAATGTTAGAAATGGTTGCTGTCGTTGAGTTTCTAGTCTAGTGTGGGAGGTGAGACATGCACCCCAACAGCTGTAACAGACACCACGTTTTGACAGTTTCTGTAGTTGTTAGATCCTGGGTCCAGTCCACAAAACTTTTAAACTTTATTGAGAATAGTATACTAACCTCCCCCTCCCCTCCCTGCCACCCATAGGTCTGTTATTTTGTACTCATTTTTAATTTCAAGTGTATACTGGTTCAGTTCCATTTTGGCACGTGATGGGCTAGAAGAATCTTTTGAGGACTGGTTTGTGAAATAAACACAATTTATAGTATTATCTCACTGGGGAAATTCCTTCTGTGGGTTTAAATTCCCTACTAATAAACACATTTTAGGAATGTTGTAATTAATTTTAGTTGGATACATCCCAGTTTTAGAATTTCATATTCTTAGATTCATGGCATTGCAACAGACCTTAGTCATCTAGTCCACCTTTCTATTGGGTGTTGAAATTCTTTTAATCTAAGATTGCACTAGCAAATAATTTTCATCTCCTATGCCAATTCCATGGTGATAGCTGCCTAAAATGCTGAATTGATAAGGATTCTGAGGTTTTATTTGGGCTCTAAGGCAAAAGTTTCCATAACTGTTTAGCAGAGTTTGTTAGAGACATGAAGTTAAGAATGTTTTAATATATGCCTGAATATATGAATGAGATTTTTTTGGCTTATCAGAGTGATATTTGACTTTCAGCCTTTAGATAATGAAATCTTGGTATCTTGGTACCATTTTCTCTTTCCAGTGGCCGGCCAGTCTTTCATTCAGCCAGGTTTTTAGAAACTTCACCAAAGCATTTCAGCACAAAAAAAGAGAGCATATAATGAGAGATGGAAAAGGTTTTTCTACTGACCTGTCTTGTTAACATTCTGAGTTTGGGCACTTTGCTATTTACCAAAGCTGAAGCCTGATTTGAGACTATCTGTGGCAGTGTGTGCAGCTACTAGGTTTTAGGTCCTGTGGGCATAGGACAGGGACTACAGATATGGACAGGGACCATATCTTGTTCACTATCAAGTATATTGCCTGGCATATGATAGGTGCCTCAGAGTATATAGAGTGAATTAATGAATATAGCCCCTGACATCTTTGGAGGAAATTTATGATTAGCTCTTAGTCTTCTTGAGAGTTACATGCTATTGGCTCTCTGTATGCTTAAGCAGGTTTTGATTACAAATGTGACCAGCAGAAGGACGATGAATATATTTTCAGCCCTAATAATGAGGAGTAAGAACTGATCATGTCATTGACCCTCTCCCTGGAGAGATAGACTGTGTGGTCAGTGTGGCATGATGATTTCTTGCAGTGTAATTCTTAAACTTGGGTGTGTATTCATTTCTCTGTTGTCAAGCTCTGGGGCTAGGTCATGGGGGTCTCTTCACAGTATAAACCATTTTTGGTCAGTTAATTGGATGAAAACAAAAGCTGGCCCTGTGCCCTGTAGTTTTTGCTTTACAAGCAAGAGGCTCAGATTGAACTGCAAGCTCCCTTGGTCCGGACTGGAATGTTGTGGTGGCTCTGCCCCTGTGGAGAGAGCTGGGTTTAGAGCATCTTGTAGCCACCTTCCTGGTTGACTTAATAGGAGAGAAGGTAACCTTGCAAAGAAGCCTGTCCCAGCCTAGGGAAGTGTGGTTAAGAGATTCTGAGAAATTGCTAACAAAATTCCTTAAAGGGTTTTGATCGTTCTCCTGCCTTTAAAAAGAAACGACACACAAAACATGCCAGTCAGATGGCAGAATCCAGTCTTTCATGTCACAATGTGTCCATTTACTACAGCATTTAGTAGGCCAATGATGGCTTATGCTTAAAGTGGTTAACAAGCATACCTTGCAGTGTTACTTTTATTTTCTGCTCCCTGAGCACTTAACAAAATCCCATTATGCAATTGGGTATTATTACATGTTAAAAAGTTAATTTGTTCTGCATTCCATTAAAATTGCACTTTTTTTTTCATGTGCATTGGTCCTTACATCTTGTTTAAAGCCTATAATTTAAGCTCACACCATAGTAAAGTCTTAGGTAACCTTTTGCCCTTGCTACCTTAATTCTTCATCACACACATTTCAGGAGGATTGTGGCAATGGGTTAACTATTTTGTTAGTTAATGAAAATATCTATCATTTAAAAAGCAAAATGTGGACTTGGAGTTTTAATTAAAATTGCACATCAGTAAGGAAATAAAATGTACATTTTATTGAGGAAGATAGACTTTAAAAAGCATTACTTGCGTTCTTTTTGAGATAACTATGCTTGGGTAAGGCCAATTGATTTAACAATTGATGGAAATGGAGAACCTATTTCCATTTAAAATATTAAAGCATTTACTTTTAAAATGTAATAACTTTCCATTTTAATTCATTGTCCCCTTGTATAAATATGCTTAGAGGTTACAATGCAGCAAAAAAGTGAAACCAGATCCTAATGGTGGTATGGCAAAAATAAACTTAATTATTTGACTCAAAGGTGTTAGGTAATTTTCTTTCTAACTTATAGTGAATAAGTGAAAAATAATTTTAAGGATTGAAATTTCCTGAAACCATGCTAAATATTTTAATAGCTCTTGATGCTTTATTTGGCCTACTTTTATTTGATAGCCAGTATACATGGGCTTGGTCTTCCCTGGTGGCTCCGATGGTAAAGAATCCACCTGCAATGCAGGAGACCTGGATTCAATCCCTAGGTCCAGAAGATCCCCTGGAGAAGGGAATGGCAACCCACTCCAGTATTCTTGCATGGAGAATTCCACAGACAGAGGAGCCTCGCCAGTTACAGTCCATGGATTTACAAAGAGTTGGACATGACTGAGCAGCTGAGCACACACATTCACCGTTAAACACAACCAGATTCAGAGAGAACGTTAGTGACAATTGCCAACTATACTCAGCAGTAGAGAGTGTCTGACTTATGAAGCTCTTAAGACTACCTTGGATTTTTTTAGCCGTGAGAATTTATATCTTTATGTCACATCAGAAAACAAAAAGAAAAAAAAAAAAGGTGAGGTGTGGTGGTGGACTAGCAGAGAAAGATATGAGCTAGTCTGAAGAATAATGGATTTTTGGAGTATCATAGAATTTTAGAAATTGGGTTCAGTTACCTCATTTCACAAAAGAATAAAAAGAAGCCCCAAAGATTCATTGACTTGCCCAGAATCCCCCAACTAAGATGGGGAAAGAACTGAGGTCTCTGAGATAGTTCACTGGACTTAAAATAGATTTTGGGGTCAGAGACAGATATAGGTTTCAACCCTGACTTCATTATTAACCTCCTGTGTGACTACAGGCAGATTGTTGAAGCTTGCTCTCTGAGCCTCGGTTTCCTCTTCTGTAAAATGGGGGCATTTCAGGAACACTGAGTGAATTTCCTGAGGTAATGGATTGGAAGGGCTGATTTAGGGCCTGGCTCTTCTAAGTACCTAGTCAATGTGGGCTCCTTTCCCTTGGCCAGGCTGGTGGTGTTTGCTGTGCAATACAGTTGTTACATAGCAGGTCATTTTGCAAAATGAGACTGGCTGTTTTGGCCTTGAGGTCTGAGCCTACTACTGCACACACGGGGACACTAGTACACGTTCGGCTTCTGAGGATACTGTTGGGAGGTTAAGCAGGGGTCCAAGCTGAGGCACTCCACACTTTGTTCTGTGGCCATGGACTCCTGAATTTCCTCACTCTAATTTGGTAGTGCAGTAGAGGAGTCCACAGAGAGGAAGGTGACCCTGTGGAGGCCACTGCTTTTTTTTTTTTCCAGAAGAAATGTTCCATACAAACTTTCTCTGTGAACTCTCTTCAAGAGATTTATACAGATTATGAAGTCAAAAGATGGGGTTATTCCAGACTTTTCTTTCCAGGCAAAGAGGCCAAAACATAATTTTAGCAGGTATTAGTAAAAATTGAGAAGTATTTTGTGTATGCTGGGATTCTTGCCAACATCTGTGTTTGCAACTCCCAAGATAGGGCTAAGGTGAAAGTTTTTCCTCCCTGCCCTTGGAAGATTGTTGAAACAAGCCGGCCACAATTCTTTTCCATTGCATCTGTGTTACCGAGGGCCTCTCTAGACACTCTTTTGTGGAGTCTTGGGCCAACACAAATTGATTTACTCTTCACCGAAAGAGCTTCATGTTGACTGAAAGAGTCTATATGTTGACTGCAGGTGTGCTTTGGGGGAAGGGGTAAAAGAGTGAGGACTGAGGGGTTGGTACTTAAAGCAGGTGTAAGTCATTTGACTATTTTCCAACAATCTGCAAAACTGCTTAATTTGGTCTTTTTTTTTTTTTTTTAATGTAATGATTCTATAAAATGTGAGTCCTGTTAGGTACATCCAGGGAATTTAAAAGATTGAAGGTAGATCTCTGAATTTGCTTAGAAGAGGTAAGAACAGATCTGTCTCTCAGGGGGGTACAAAATAAACATTTAAAAATATTACCTCTAACATCCATAATAACTATGTATAGTCATTTATTAATATGTGAACATGGTGATCCATGGTGTGTATGTTTGTAAACTATATCCCTCCCTTTTATTAGTTAAAGAATATGCTCATTTATCCATAAAAATGTGTAAATCTCCCTGAGAACATTTTAACCAGATGTGGCAAAGACTGAAGCATTCTTTATTGATCACTTTGTGCAGAACATCAGAGAATGTTCCAGCAGAGTGCAGCAAAAGCCAGTTGTTGCAAAATATACTCTTGTCTTTCCTTAGTCAGTCTGGAATGTGGAGACATAGAGGAATTTAAAATTCAAAAAATGATGAAAAGAAATTGTAGAGATCCTAGAATAGTGTTCCTGTCCCCCATCCTTTGGAGTAGGCCTCAAGCAAGTAAAATTTTCTTTAATTTACTCAGCAGTGCTGATCTTTCTTGAGGAAGGGACATGGTGATAGCCCAGGATAACACAAAAGTTAGTGTGGTCTATTTTTTACTTTCTTGTCTTTTAAATATAACTTTTAAAAAAGCCACAAGTACTACATACGAGAGTTCTTTGTCAGAAAATATAGATAACTAAAAAGAAGGAAATAAAAATAAAAATTACCCTAATCCCATTGCCCAGAAAGAAAAAAATATTTTAAATTTAATTTAGTACATATCCTTCCAGATTTGTGAATGCTTTCTATTGTGAATAAACATAAAGAAAAAGATAGAACTATTTTAAGATGGGATCATAAGGTACATACTGTTTGGAAAGTGCTTTTTTCCATGTAAAAATAAATCATTTATATGTTCCATGTCAATGTATGTAATTATAGCTATTACAGCATTTTAACAAGTTACTCTAGCAGCTAGTTTCAATAACAGTTGTATGGTATGTTTTCACCTTTTGAAAAAATGTGGCACACTGTTTCACAGCAACATGTAAGTCATTCATTTCACTTTGTGAATAAATATTATTCTTCTGCAAACCACTGTATATTTGATGTGTGCCACAAGGAATAAATATTTACCATCACAGATTAGCTGATTTTTCTTTCTGTTGGTGATTTACTTTAAGAAACTTCTCTATTTAACTTCTAACCCACTTTTAGACAGAGTGATATTTTTTACCAGAATGTGATTACTTAGTGATAATACTTTAAATTTGATAATTTAAAAAATATTGCTTACGTAGGAAAATAGAAGGTCAACTTTTCTTGCTTTCTGTCTACCAAAAATTCTGTTAATTTTGATTGTCCTACTTAATAACAACAATAATAATACCTTGTGTTCACAACACGATAATAAAAAAAGAAGAATAAAAAATTATACTTGGCTTTCCACAAAGAAAAAGAGGTACCAAGTTTTTTTTTTAATGTAAATGATAAATACTATTTAGTTGGCATATGAACACACCCATTGGAATTGTGTCTGGCATATAAATGTTCCTGAAGGAATGCTGACTCAGAGGACTTGAAGTGATTCAGGTCAAGGACCCTCCCATCTGAAATGAGTACCACTTCCTCAACAGGCTGGGGCAGTGGTCGTCATGAGTGCCTGGGATCTGGACACTTGTTGATTCAGAAGCAAGAAGATCAACAAAGTAGGCAACTATAGCCAGACCACTTGCTGAGAGGCCAAGGACTTAGCGGAGAACGCCTGTCTCTGCTGCTGGGGGCAGGAGCAGTCCCGGGCCTGTAGGGACCCATTGCAGGAGGCATGAAGAGTCAGGGCCCTTGGTTGGGCACACCTTGCCTCCGGAAGTTAATAGGAGCTAAGATTGAGGGGGTCTTTTTTATGGTATGTAAAGGATATACAATCATAGATAATAAAACATAAAAATATCTTGTATTGTTTTAGCATCAAAGTTCAAAGTAAACTTCAAAAATTGTAGATGTCCCAGGAGATAAATTAAAGGGATAGAGATATTTATAAGAATGAGTATATCAGGACATTTAGAAACTAACTTTAGTTTCTATTTTACTTTAATGGTGAAACTTGAAGTTGTCTTTTAAGATGTAAGCCTCGCTAAATGTAAGCCACTATGGAGAACAGTATGAAAAGCCCTTAAAAAACTAAAAATAGAGCTACCATGTGATCCAGCAATTCTACTCCTGGGCATATATCTGCAGATAACCATAATTTGAAGATACATCACCTCTGTATTCATTGCAGCATTACTTACAGTAGCCAGCACATGGAAGCAGTCTAAATGTCCATCAACAGAGGAATGGATAAAGAAGGTGTGGTGTATTTATACAATGAAATATTACTCAGCCCCTAAAAAAGAATGAAATCATGCCATTTGCAGCAACATGGATGGACCTAGAGATTCTCATACTGAGTAAAGTAAGTCAGAGAGAGAAGGACAAATACCGTGATGTCACTTATATGTGGAATCTAAACAAAGGTACAAAATGAACTTATCTACAAAACAGAGGTAGAGTTACAGATTAGAAAACAAACATGTTATCAGGGAGTAAGGGAGGAGGAAGGCATAGAGTGGAAGCTTGGGAATGACATATACACACTCATACACACACTACTATATATAAAATAGATAACTAATAAAGACCTATTGAATAGCACAGGGAACAAAGTTTAATTCTCTGGAATGGCCTATATGGGAAGAGTCTGGAGAAAGAGTTTCTATATGTATATGTATGCCAGATTCACTTTTGCTGTACAGCAGAAGCTAACACGACATTGTAAATGTGCATGCTCGGTCGCTTCAGCTGTGTCCTACTCTTTACAACGCTATGGAGTGTAGCCCAGCAGCCTCCTCTGTCCGTGCGATTCTACAGGCAAGAATACCGGAGTGGGTTACTCTACCATCCTCTAGGGAATCTTCCCAACCCAGGAATCGAACTCATATCTCCTGTGTCTCCTGCATTACAGGTGGATTCTATACTTCAGTAAAAATTAAAAACAATAACAACAAACCTCTGTAAGCCTCTCTAAAAATCTGTGATGGGGGTAAGCGGCCACCAGAGGGCAGTCACAGCTTGGTTTAAACTACATGTCTGAACAATAACGTGTTTTCTCTGTTGGAAAACTTCAAAAGACTGCTTCTCTGGTGGCTCAGACGGTAAAGCGTCTACCTACGATGTGGGAGACCCAGGTTCAAACCCTGGGTCGGGAAGATCTCCTAGAGAAGGAAAAGGCAACCCAGTCCAGTATTCTTGCCTGGAAAATTCCATGGATGGAGGAGCCTGGTAGGCTACAGTCCATGGAGTCTCAAAGAGTCGGACACGACTGAGCAACTTCACTTTCTTTCATTTTCTTTATTCCTTTTTGAATGAGAGCAAATAAAATAGAAAGTTAAGTAAAATTTACAAAACTTAGAATACATTCTTTGACTTTTCAGTTACCAAGTAGCATTTTTTGCTTACAACTGCACAGTCTTTCTCTGACTTGACTTTGTGTTAAGTCGCTTCTTTCGTGTCTGACTCTTTGCAATCCCAGGGACTGTAGACCACCAGGCTCCTCTGTCCATAGGGCTTCTTCAGCCAAGAATACTGGAGTGGGTTGCCATTTCCTCCTCCAGGGCATCTTTCTGACCCAGGGATGGAACTGCATCTCTTTTGTCTCCTGCATTGGCAGGTGGGTTCTTTATCACCAGCACCACCTGGGAAGTGCTTGACTTTACCTGATGATATTGTCTTATCACCTTGTAGTTAAAGAAATACACATATGAACATACACCATGTTTATATATTATTTTTAAAATTCTATCTTTTGACCCCGTGCTTGAAGAACAAGTGGTTATATAGCAAGGTGGTTTACGGAGGAGCAGAAGAAAACTTCTTGGCTTATCATTTCAAAAGAATAGGGAAAAGTCTGCTCTCTATTCTTATAAAAGAGAGAACCCACCCCTTTTCCAAAGCAGTTTTCTGCTGCCAGCCAGATGTTGCTTGAAATGTACAACCTCTATCCTTTAGTAGTTATAAAATTTGCCTTAGGTTGAATCTAAAGGGGAACATTTAATAGTACAGATTCCCCACCCTAGATTCACTGAATTTCACGGGAGAGGGATTTTTTTTTTTTTTTTAAGGTTCCCTGGTGATTCTGATGCAAAGTCCAGGAAAATGCCTGGCAACTTTTCTCCCTTGTAACTTGTGAGAACTACACTAGTAAGAGAATTCTTCAGAATTAACCTTTTTAAAAGTTTGAATTGTTGGAAACAGGTATTTAAAATATCTACAAATAGTACATGTAGTAAGATTTAAGCAGAGATTTTAATACAACTTTGTAAGAAATTTTAATATGTAGACTACCATTTTCATGAAGTTTGTTACTTGGGAGTTTCTTCTTCACACTATCGAAGTACAAGATTTGTTTTTTGAATTTTGGAAATGGAAATGTACTTTCCTGCTTAGCAGCTATTCAAGAAAGATTATGAAGCCAGAGTAATTGGAGTTCCTTTTAATGACTTGACTTGGAGATTTGCTCACTCCGAGAGTAACAGATGTACAAGTGGATATTCATCAGAATGTTAGGATAAAATTTTTAAAAATTGCTTATAATTTATTTGGTATACAATTAATATAGTATGTGTTCATTACTGTCTAAGCTGTGAAAATTATGTGTAGTTTACAGACGAGAGCTTGAGCAACAAGGAGAAAGAGCACCTATGTAAGGACATTCTAACATACTGTGAATGCAGAGGAGAGCCCTGGATTATTTTGATTTGCATGTCATTTTGTTATCTACCATTTTGGTATAATTGGAGAAGTTCTCCTCCCTTCCTTACCCCATGTCTAAACTTAGAGACTGGTTTTAGATCCAGCTGTTAAGTCTTCCTAGACCTTTATCTAGTGGTTTATCATTAATTAATCCAAAGCATGATGACAATTCAAACATGCACATTTTTGAAAGATGGTTTGGTCAGGTGATGGGTGTCTTGGGGAAATGGTCTTCTCTCCTCAAAAGGCTCAGAAAAAAATGGAGATTCTGTCATGAGAGGAACTATTGATAGAAGAAGCAGGGAGTTAAAAAACCTCCTTTGGGACCTAGTCAAGCTAACTTTGACATCGCCTTTGCTTTGAAAAACCAAGCAGGCCTCTCCGTGTTCTATTTTGGTGCTGAGCTTCATAAACTAAAGCAGTGTCTTTTGCCACTTGTTCATAAGATCCAGCTTGCCCTTTTGGTGGAAGCCCTGTTAAGAGAGAAAAAAACTAAAGAAAGTACAAACACAGAAACTTTGAATCAGTTCTCAACAAACGAGGATCTATTTTTTTTTTTTTAACCTTAAAAGAAAGCAAAAAGGAAGACTGGCTTTGAGTAACATTTATCAAATTTAGACTTAAATAAACCTAGAGGATTATAAGGTCCAGTTTGTGGAGTAAAATATTGGCATGAGGAGAATGGAAACATTGCATGTAGGAAAGTGTACGGTAGAATTAGAAGGGAAAAATCGCTAGTCATGACCCGATGTTACTACAGCCACACCAGCTTACTTATAATAGGAATTCAGTGTGTTATAACAAAGAGGGTTCTGTAAATGTACCATGATAGAAATGGCCAATACTTCTAATAGCTGCTATTTTTTGAGCACTTACTGTGTGCCAGCTAGTGTTAAGTACTTTGCCTACATTGTCCCAATTATTTTTAAGGATTCTTTTGCACAGAGGGCCTCTGCAACTTTTTTTGCTTTCAATCATTTAATTCTTTTGAAAGGCATTTCTTTATGTAAACACTTCCCTGTGGATTTGGGATTTTCGGAAATAAAAGGGAAAATATTAGCTAACCTCGTATAAGAGAGAATGATGATATTGGGCACGTGGTATAAACTCTCCCCAGATTTCCCAAACTGTGATCCAAAGAATATTCCTTTGGGAGATATTAATAGGTGTTTTGTGAAAAATGGGTTTTAAAACACTGCATTCTGTATCCTCCTGTTGGGAGTTCACTAAGCCACACTGGGTTATTAAAGGCTCTGAGAAGTTCTGCTCTAAAGAAACTTTAAAAAAAAAGTGTTGAATATTTTCCTAATTTAGGTAAGCACAGAACAGTGTGTGTGGGAGAAGGGGGACGCATTCCACGAGGGCCTGCTTGGTGTCGGAGACAGTTCTGTATGCTGCATTGTACTTGTGCACGTCTTATGGTGCACTGGGGCATTGGCTGTCTTTGCTCTGCACTGCCTTTTTAAGAATATATTTTTAAATCTTTACAGGGAATAGTCTTGGAAGATAGAGATAATATCTCCATCTAGAGTGAAGCACAGGTGTGTGTGCTTGTGTGTGTTTTGTCTAGTGTAGTAAAGATCGTCATCTCTTCCAGGCAAAATTGCTGCCCATTATAAAATATTTGGTTTCCCTAAGCGCTTGGTTCTTTTTCTGTAACCCAACCCACAACTTATGTAGATGTTGCCTTCGTTCTTTTTGCATGATGGGAATTAGGGCTCCGGGAACTAGGACAAATGCTGAATTCTGGCTCTTGTGATTGCTATAAGTAATAAAATTCTTTGCTTTTTGAATCTTCTGCAAGCATCCATAAAACTATGACTGATTAACTTGTTAGCTTGCAAGTAGGGTAAAATCTTAGACCCTTCACAATTCTTGACAGTTAGGAAATGCTGACATATGTCCTTGGAGGCAAATGAGTCTACTTCTGGCTGAGTACACTAGGGTGGGATGGGATGGAATGCTGGGGGAAAGCTATAAAGAATGGAAAAAAAAAGAAAGATTCAGCAACATATGTCTCCGAAGTGCAAGGACCTTCCAAACATTCTGGAATATTGAATCTCCTTGCAATTTTGCTCCTCTGAGACAATCTCAGTTCCTATTGTTTTCATTTTAGGTTGTATTTTCTAGACATAAATTATATTTTGCTACTGTTCTTTTTTGTGCTTTATTTTTCCAGGTGTAGAATCTCTATTTATAAAATAAAATACAAAGTGGTGGTGGATCACTAGTAATGCAGCTTTTAGATTTGAGAAAATCTTTTAGATCTAAGAAATACACATTTGTTGACTAGGTATTGTATACTTGGCACTCTGCTAGGCACTTTCCATGTGTTTATTTTTAATGCAATAGTCCATGTTACTAAGAATTTTGCTATTATTATATTCAAGAAAAAACTTAGGGCTCTGAGGTGGTTGTTGTCATATTCATAGCTAGCATTTATAGAAACCTTCTTAAACTCTAGCTACTATGCTAATAGTATATTATACTATATAATAGCATATAGTATAGGATATTTTCTTACTTAATTCTCAGAATGACCCTGAAATAGTTACTATTATTATCATATTTTATTCTAAGGAATGAAGGACCAGAGAGGAAAATATCCTAGGTCATGTAATTAGCAGAGCAGTGATCTGAATGCAGATATGCATTTATGACTTCAATATCAGGTCATCCCCTCAATCCTTGATTAAAGGTTTTATGAAAACAACTGCACTGTATGACTTGAGCTTAAGGTGAATAGTTAAAATCCAAACTAGACATTTTGGAGAGGAAAGAGGGACAATATTAATAATTGCACCAGGACAATAGGAATAAGCTCATACTGTCATGGAAAAGCAGGTGTGCAGTCACTCAGTCATGTGCAAATAAAACACTCAAGCTAAGTTCCAGGATAGACGGTCATATTTGAGCTACTGATTTTTGACAGTTGTGATTCTATGGCATTAACTCCCATTGAGTCAATATGTTGAATTCAAATAGTTTTAAGTATTTTAGTGTGCTTTTAAAAGAGTTTTATTGCCAAGGTAGACCCACCCTTATTGACAGTTCCAGTATAGATAAAATGGATTACTGCACATCCTTTTCTCACACCTCAGTGTTTTATGGGTCTCCAGAAATTAGTAGGAGGAATATTTATGACATTTTTAAAACAAAACAGGAGAGAAGTATGTTCCTCTTTTTTCCTCCACCCCCACAAACTGAGGAACGTGATTGACTTGGCTTTATAGGGTCCACATTCCTCATCTAAATGAAACCCAGCTGAGCATGGAAAATTGCAACACTATCTTGTCCTCCCAGTGTCAACTCACAAAGGATAAAACACTTCAACTTTGCTTTTCTTGACATCATTTGCAGTGGGAGTTAAAACAAAGGGAGAATAGTATTTATACAGATCTATAATAATTGCGGTAATTTTCCTATGGTGGCTTATACACAATTGTTTAATTACCCTCTACAGGGTATTACAGTGGTTTTCAATTGACTTTTCTCTATGGCACTACTCGTTCGATTTTTTTATATCAGTGTTAGATTAGCTTTGTAAATATTTACATTTTGTGTGTCTATACTGGAGTATTTTTTGAAAGAGTATTGTGTGGAATGATCCCACTATCAAATCTTTTGGAGATTAACCGTATATACTTTAGCATGTTAAAGACTAAGAGAAATACTAGAAATAACTTGTTCGCGTTGTTTAGCCTAGCATTTCCTACATTTAGATGCCAAATGCCTTTTCATTTTTGGTGGAGCATCTATTAACTTTCCTTAGAACATTAGAAGTATATTTTGGAAACCACTGAAAGAGAAAGTGAAAGGGTCAATCAGTTGTGTCTGACTCTATGTGACCCCGTGGACTATAGCCCGCCAGGCTCCATCTGTCCATGGGATTTCCTAGGCAAGAATGCTGGAGTGGGTAGCCATTCCCTTCTCCAGGGGAATCTTCCTGATCCAGGTACTGAACCTGGGTTTCCTGCATTAAGGGTGGATCTTCCATCTGAGCCACCAGGGAATCTTTTGGACTCCATTGGTATGTGTGTATTCCTCCTCTTTTTTCCTAAAATGCTACCCTTATTTGTCATTGTATCTCTATTTTTTTTCTCTCTTAATTTTGTGTTGTCATCACCTCTCCACTTTTTTTTGAGTAGTTTTGCCTTGGGATTTTTAAAAATTCAACCAGAACAGTTTCTATTATTTATTTATTGAACTTATTCTAATTTCATTGTGCTTTGAATCTCTTAATCCCCCTTCTCCTGCCTACTCTGTTCCTTTTCAAACTTCTTTGTTCCTTTTTCAAACTTCTTACTTGAAAGCTTGCATTGTTTATTTTAATTTGTTTAGAAAACTGAAAGCATTTAAGGCTATGAATTTGTCGTTGAGTACAGCTTTGCCAACACACACGTTTAAGTGTAGTGCTGATGCCATGTGGCTTGGTGAAAATATCAAAGACTTAGGAGGCAGCTGGACCTTTATTAGGACCCTGCCACTTATTTAATAATCTTGAGACTCATGTTATGCTACTGTAAAATGAGACTATTAATACTTACTTTCAGGTTTACTAAAAAGAGTAGAGTAGTTAAGTTTTATCTAGAGTTCATAGCATAGTACCTGGATGGTAGACTGTTGACCAATGGGTGCTTGCCATTATTATTTTTATATTTTTACAAATACTCTATAATTTAAATTTTTTTTTTTTTTGACACAGTTGTCCAGTAGCTGTCTCAGAGAGTAATTTTACTTGCCAAATAACAACATTTAACAGCATACAGTTTTCCTAATATTTAGTTGTTATTTATAAGCTGGTCAGACCATGGTGGTCTTTAGAGTTTTGCATAGCTAAACCCACATAGGCAAGAGAGAGATCTGAATTTTGGTGGAAATAGTTTTTGAAGATCCAACTCTCTCTGCCTAACCTGGTTTTCCTGTTCAGAGCCAATCACGTGGTGAGTAGAAATTACTCCTGCTGCTGGTCGATTGTTGACAGATATTTTTGCTTTGCACTGGTATGTAACTGGGCATTTTTGTGTGCTCTCAAGAGAATTAATGTGGAAATAGAGAAAAGAGCAAGCAAGTACTGTGTGCTGGTTAGTGTGTCAATCAGGAAGCTCCTTATATTTGTTCTTGTAAAGATAACCAAAGAAAAATATTTTATAATATTCCCAAGAAACTCATTCCAGTTTGTCCAACAGTTGTGTCAGGACTTTTTTCTTATTCTAAAAATCCTTTATTTTGCTGTGTAATTCCATTATGATTGTGTTTTTATAAATCTTAGTTTCTTTTATGATAAACCTAGAAGCTTCCATGAAAAAATAGCTGATATCCTCAGATTCAAGGCATTCTTTTTGGCCATTATGCTAAAGTATTAAACTAAGTTAGCTTTGTTTTATTTCTGTCTTGTTTTAGCAGAAAAGTGCTCTTGGAAAATAAAATTTGTTTATTATTCAGAATAGAGGATGACTTGAAGTAAAAATGATATAATTCAAAAATTAGGTCTGTAGGAGAGTTAATATCTAAGCAAATTTTTATGATAAACCTAAAAATCATTTTTTTCCAAGAGATTTCCCCCCATTTGTATGACATGTGGAATATTATGCTCCACGAGTTTCCCTATAGGATTTTAGACTTAAGGAGCCATTTAGCTGCTAGTATCCTCTTTCCTTCACTCTCTTAAGGCACTGACCCATACTATAATTCAGCTGAAGAGGAACTGACATGCATGTGAATAAGAGAGGGTTTATGGATTCCTTGAAGCTTGTTTCATCAATCACCTAGCCACTTAAGCAAGGAGACTGAAAACTGGGAATCATTTCTTGCAGTGCTACATGTTAGAAGATCCTTGTCTTAGGAATGTGGATAATGTGTGCTACAGTTAACACTTTTCTGTTTCATTCCTGTTCTTTTAAAAAAAAAACACATAGCATATAATATTACACTAATTACAGAGATAGACAATTAAAATTTTGCATTTCCTAGCATCAAGACAAGTTTTTTATTGATGGGTAGTAATAGTTACATGAAAATACATGTATGTTAATCAATAATTTACCTTCAGTGACAGTCATCTGTGTAATGTCTTTCTTCTGATACATCATTGGTAGAACACAATTTGGCAGTGAGATAGCAACAGTTGTTATCGATTTTGCATTCCTTTGGCAGAGTCGCATCAATTCTCTTATAACCTAATCCAGCAGAGATATTAGATGGATTGTTATACAGTACTTGCATTTGAAATTTCTTCTGTTTTTACTGAGTATTTATTTTCCATCATCTTGTAACACTGTAGCATTGATTGGTACAAGTAATGTATTATTCATGCCATCTGGTTTCATTCCATTAGTGCTATCAGCATTAGTATTCAGTCTAAAGAGATACAATTATGTCAAGAGCTCTCTGGATCAGCTTGTCCAATTTTGCATTTGCTTCATATTCATAGAAGAGACTTCTTTTATATAGTAGACCATTTTATTTTGTTGGTGCCAATTAGAGTGATATAAGAAGCTAAGATGAGGCTGTTGTAAATGTGCCTTCTAAAATAATTTTTTAGCTTACAAGTAATTATTGTACCAAATGTGGAAGATTTGGGAACATTAAGAAGGAAAATAGTCGTCTATAATTTGATCACCCTAGTCACCTTAAGGTGACTAGGCACCTTGATCAAGTGCCTTGCCTTCTACTTTTCTTTTTTTTTTTTAAGTTCATATTGGACTTCTTTGGTGGTCCTGTGGCTAAGACTCTGCACTTCCATTGTAGGGGCATGGGTTCGATTCCTGGTCGGAGAACTAAGATCTCACATGCTACATGGTACAGCCAAAAGGAGACAAACAAAAACTCAAAAGCAGAAAACACACAAATAAAAGTTAGGTTTATGTTGTATATAAAGTTTTGAATACTGACTTTTCCTTTAGTATTATATGTAGTAAATATTCAAGAATACTTAATTTTTGATGCATTTATAATCATATTATTTTCAAATATTATTAATTTTCAAGCATTCATAGTTTTCCACATTTTTTTTAATAAGTAGTACTGCACATCATTGCTCATAAATCTTTGGTCATATCTCTGATTATTTCCTTAGAATAGATTTCTAGATGTGAAATTATGGGGTCAAAGAATATAAACATTTAAAGAGCTCTTGTTACATATTGCCAAACAACTTCCCCAAACACTGAACCATTATCTTCTGATCAAAAAATATAATCTTTCTATTTTAATTTATATTGCTAAAATCATTTTTGGTGTAATATTTTATAGCTTTGTCTTTTCAGTAACATATTCACTTTAGTAGACACCTTAGGACATTATTATTATATCAGTATATTGCTAAAATAATCAAAACAACTCAACGGATAGCTTCCTAATGCTATAAGCTGCCTGGTGGACTGCCTTTCCTTAGCATGTAATTTTTGATGACTTAAGTTGTTAGATTCTGTAGTTAAATGTATGAACAGAATTAAGGCATGGGTCTGAGCATTCAGATAGGTAACAGTAGTTCTGCTGTGGAAAAGTGAGAGCTATTGTCTTGCTTCATGAATAATAACTGAATTTTTATTGTGTTTTACCCATGCTTTTACCTAGTTCCTAGAACCATTTAGTGATCTAGTCTTTTATTTATAAATATGTCTAAATTGGTAGAAAGTCTAGGTAATCTATCAAAACAGGTTACATTTGAAGTAATGTATCTGCTCATTAATTTATTCAGTCTTAAGTAATGGGAATTTAGAATGTACAGTGATGGTCATGACATAATTCAGTATGAATTTAAAATTAAAAGTGGCTTTGACCATATAAAGTATCTAGAAAACGCTAAGTTCAAAGGAAATATTTTAATGAGAATGTTGTAACTCTGTTACTACTTTCAGACTTCTAGCACAGGACATTTTGAAGAATATTAGGAAATCTCACATCCTCTGTAAAGACTATGTGAAATGAATAATGATTTGCATTCCTCTGCCCAAGCTGGTGGGAACACTGTTTCTGATAAAAAGTAATTGCAATGCATGGGCATAATTCAAATACTGCATTTTGGGAAGGTCATTTTTACTTCTCTTTCTGCTTGAATATCTCTCTTTAGGTCCTATATTAGTAGACTTCTTACGGATGGTGAAGGGAAGAAAGCACTGGAATTATCAAGATACTTGGAATAACTTAAATTTTTTTTCTGTAACATTTACTAGCTGTATGATGCTTGTCAAGTTCTAGATACTTTCTAAGCCCCAGTTTTTCTCATCTATTAATGAGGGATGGCATTACCTCGAATATTTAAGGGAATAATGAGTGAAATGCCCCATTTATAGGAGATCTTTAATAGAAGTTTTTGCTTTTCATGTCCTTTTATGTAACATATGTGGACGGTTAAGTCTAGACTAAGGACTCTGTTGAAAGGTATTAAACCATGGATAGACCTAGAGATTGTCATACTGAACAAATAAGTCAGACAGAGAAAGACAAATATTGTACAGTGTCACTTACATGTGGAATCCAAAAAAAGGCTACAAATGAATTTACCTACAAAACAGAAATAGAATTACGTATGTAGAAAACAAACTTATGGTTACCAGGAAGTAAGGGAGGGGGAAGGGTAAAATTGGAAGATTGGCATTAACACATACACACGTACTATATATAAAATAGATAACCAATAAGGACCTACTGTATAGCACAGAAACTTCTATGGGAAAAGAATCTAAAAAAGAGTGGCCATATGTATATGTTTAATAGACTCACTTTGCTCTAACACAACATTGTAAGTCAACTATACCCTGATAAAATTAAAAGGAAAAAAAAAAGACACTAAGCCATTAAGCATTCAGCAAGTAACACTCAGAAGAATAATACTTTCAAAAATCTTTTTTTCCCTTTTTATTCAATAGAGATTCATCAATAGATATTGAATTAAATGCCAAACTTAGTGTGTGGGTTGACAACTCTCTGTGTTTGCCACTCTGTTGGTACTAATATGTCCAGTTTGTGGGAATCGTAATTATGAATATGTTATTCACAAAATAGCAGTGCATATCATCATGGAGATATATTTTCCATGAAAATCATTAAATTGGTTCCAAGAGGATTTAGTGTGTTCTCTTGTGATGCTGAGTGTTTGGTCCCTTGTGTTCTGATATATAGAAACCTAAGTGTTCAATTATTAGTATGATTTGGCCGCTCATCACATGAAAGCGAGGGTTCTGTGCCAAGTTATCAGGGCATTTTTGGGGGCCAGAGGTGGAGGCCAATGCGTTCACTTGACAGGTGGTGTAGCCCTCCCATGACCTCCAGTAGCCTTCTCCAATTCTTTGTTATGGAGAAATAAAACATTTACAGTTTTTTATGGAAAGTGCCATGCAAATTGAGTTTCAAGACTAGTCAGCCCCCTAAGTTCCAAGCAGTTGCTACACAGAGGCTAGAGCAACTACAATTTGGGACTGTTTGATTTAAGCAAGAATCATTGGTTTGCCATCATCTACTGTCTTTTTGCTATTTAACTCTTTCCTGAGTCTTAGAGATGTGGGAACCCTATAATAAAAATGTGTGGCCACTGCTATGACTGGATGTGCACTTAGATCATATTTTTGCATTTATGAAATAAGGATGTTATAGTGTATTTGAAGGAATATGCTCACTGGTTAAATTTTTTTCTTTGTTATTATTACTGATTGTTCAGATGATCATTACTCAGAAAGTTATTTTCTTAAAGCTTGTATAATCGACACTTGTAATCACATAATTTATAATCTCACACTTCCAATACTGGAAATAATGAGTAAAAATACTGTTTTTTTTTAAGCCCAAACCAAAGGGCTTATTTAAGGTCTATTCATTTAATATTCCAATCCACTGTTAACTACTATTGGCCATTATAGCTTTTTAGATCTACCTTGACTATAGCATTTGTGACATTGTATTGCAATCACTTGATAACATATCTGTTTTGTTAACAGTATTGTGATGTTTGAGGGGAGGGGGCCTTTTTCTTCAGTGGTATCCCTAAGTGTCCCCATTAAAATTGTCCCCATTGTAAATAAGTGCTAGATAAATATTTTCCAAATGATAATGTAAAATATCCATTTTCCATGGATAATGGAAATCATCCATTATTGTGTCTGACTCTGTGATCCCATGGACTGCAGCATGCCAGGCTTTCCTGTCCATCACCAACTCCTGGATCTTGCTCAAATTCATGTCCATCAAGTCAGTGATGCCAACCAACCATCTCATCCTCTGTCATCCCTTTCTCCTCCTGCCTTCTATCTTTTACAGCATCAGGGTCTTTTCCAATGAGTCAGTTCTTCACATCGGGTGGCCAGGGTACTGGAGCTTCAGCTTTAGTAGCAGTCCTTCCAATGACTATTCAGGACTGATTTCCTTTAGGATGGACTTGTTGGATTTCCTTGCAGTCCAAGGGACTCTTAAGAGTCTTCTCCCACACCACAGTTGAAAAGCATCGGCTTTCTTTATGGTCCAACTCTCACATCCATACATGACTACTGAAAAAATGTCCTAGAGGTCAAATGATCTTGAAATGACTTAAACATGAAATATTACATAAAACGCTCAAGTTATAAAGCATTAGCAGTCCCAAGATTATTTTTGTGTTACTTGACTTAGAACTGTGATGTGATTTATTAAACATGAATTTCAATGGTGATATTTGTACATGAATGAGGAAATTTTGATAGATGATTCAAAATGCCAGGAATTATTATTTAAAAATTTGAAGTATAATTGGTTCATAATATTAGTTTTAGATATACAACATAGTGCTACAATATTTTTATAGATTACATATCATTCAAAGTTATATAAAACTATTGATTATATTCTCTGTGCTGGGTACATCCCTATGACTTATTTACTTTATGAAACTGATAGTTGTACCTGTTAATCCCCTTCACCTATTTTGCCCCTTCCCTTATCCTCCTCAGTTCTGGCAACCACTAGTTTGTTCTCTGTATCCGTGAATTTATTTATTTTTGCTATATTTGTTCATTTGTTTTGTTTTCTAGAGTCCAAATAAGAGTGAAAGCATACAGTCTTTGTAAACAGCACCAACACCAATAACAACAAAATATCAGAAATTAAATAAATGAAACATCCCATTGCTTTAAAATGCCAGTTGGATCAGACTTCTGCAATCCATCTCTCTTTCTATCACAGTTTTGTCAGCTTCAGGCCCATCTCAGATATTTAATTCTTCTAGAAGGATAATTAGAAACCACCCAATTCACTGTCCTCTCTGTTATAAATTGAGTTAGGGTAAATTGAAACTTGCCTTGGCAATGCGTTCTTTAAAGTCAGAGCAAGGATTGCCCTGTTGGGAAAGGCCATGCGGTTGACCTCTCAGCTCCTATACTACTCTTCTTCCAAACAGAGGTTTTAAAGTATTCATTGAACAAAGCCAAGAACTGGATCAGGGCTCCAGGGCATTTTTAATGGATATTCATGAATGTTTGTCAAACTATAGTTTTCATCACTGAATTTCAGAAAAACATTAGAGTGATATCAGTAAGACTTACTTCAGTTTCTTTAGGAAAATTCTTTTAAATTTCACATTAATTCCTTAGTTAGAAACATTGAATTATATTGAGGACTATCACTAAGCATAAGAAGTAAGAGCTTCTTAGATAATGGTGTTCATGTATTTTTAGTATATCTTTGGAAACAGCTTTTGCACTTTAACAAATAATATATTCTTCATTTTTGTTAGGAATGATATTAAGTTCTAAAATACAGAAATGAGAAAGACATGGGCTCTCTCCTTTAGCAATTTGAATCCACTGGCAAAAAACCAAAATTATGAAAAGTACTTTGTAATACCTTGTGATAAGGGCCACAGTAAAAGTTTTATGTGGTTTGGTCTTTAAAATACCATATATATATATATATATATATATATATTATATAATATATAAAATATATGTTATATATTATATAATTTGTAGATTTATATATTTTAAATTTAATATAATTTATATATTATATATATTATATATTATATATAATTAATATAATTATATATTATTATATTATATATATAAATAATATAATTGGATCCTCACCTCATACTCATACCAATAACAAAAATAAATTCTAAGTGAATTAAATACCTAAATGTGAAAGATATGTCTTTTACAAGACAATAGAGAAGCATATCTTTATAACCTCAGGACAGGTAAGAATTTCCTAAAGAAGCTATAAAAAGCACAACTATCCTTAGAAGATGGATAAATTTGACAATGTTAAAATAGAAAACTTTTGTACAACGAAAGAAACGATAAATGAAACTGAGACAAAATGTTTTAGTTCATTCTACCAACAAAGACTATGTAATCGCTCAGTCATGTCAGACTCTTGTGACCCCATGGACCATAGTTTGCCAGGCTCCTCTGTCCATGGGATTCTCCAGGCAAGAATACTGGAGTGGGTTGCCATTTCTTTCTCCAGAAGACTACATATAAATAAGAAAAAGAAGCCCTCTGGAAAATGGGCAGTGGATATGTGAGGAACATTCCCAAAGAGGAAATGTAAACAGCCAAAAAGTATCTAAAAGGATTGCTTGGCCTTGGTAGTAATCAAAGAAATGTAAACTAAAACCACAGTGCAATTCCATTTCACACATTTCAAACTGAAAACAAAATTAAAATGTCTGTTCGGATGAAGTATTGGCAAGTACATGGAGCCATGAGAACTTACCATATGCTACTGGTAGTAGGAGTACAAATTGGTACAACATTTGGAGAGCCCTTAAAATGAATTAACTGCATATGTCAGCATTTAAAACAATTTCAAAAGTACAATGGTGAGAGAAATTAACATAGAGGAATGCCTGTGGTGTGATGTCAGAGTTTAAAAACATTCAGAATATATTGTTTAGGTATACATATATATAGTAGAAGACATGAGTTTGGGTAAACTCTGAGAGTTGGTGATGGACAAGGAGGCCTGTTGTGCTGCGTTCCATGGGGTCGCAAAGAGTCGGACACAGCTGAGCGACTGAACTGAACTGAACTGATATAGTAGAAGTATACAAACATTGTATTCAGGGTACTGGTTACTTCTAATGGAAGAGAGAGGGTAATATGATGGGAACAAGGCCTAGAAGGATTTTGTGTCTAAAATGTTTAATTTCTTAAAATCAATGGCAGTATAGGGTCATATAAGACTTTTAAATGCTGAGTGTTTACTATATTATTTCCTATACCACTGTGTATATTTTAGCTGTTTCATACTAAAAGGAAAGGGAGAAAGAGAACAGTAGAGAATTAATTTTCTGAGGGAAGATCAAGGAGGGGCTCTTTGGAATAGGTGCCCTTTAAGCTGGACTTCCCTGGTGGCTCAGATGGTAAAGCATCTGCCTACAATGTGGGAGACCTGGGTTCAATCCCTTGGTCGGGAAGATCTCCTGGGGAAGGAAATGGCAACCCACTCCAGTACTCTTGCCTGGAAAATCCCATGGATGGAGGAGCCTGGTAGGCTACAGTCCATGGGTCACAAAGAGTCGGACATGACTGAGTGACTTCACTTTCGCTTTTCAAGCTGGTTTTGGAAAAGTGGTCTAGTATAGGAAAGGTGTGGGGTTATGAAATAGCATTTTTGTAGTTAGAGACCTATATACAATTTGTTATTTCTGCGGGTCTAAGACAGAGGTGTGGATGGAATGAGAAAACAGGAAGGTTATTATAGATGAACCTAGAGAATGAGTTAGGAATCAGATATTATTACAGGATATTCATTCCCAAAGGAAGTAAATTTTCTAATTGACTACTATTCTCTACTTTAGTTGGGTAATTCAGTTCATTGAATTATGATGATTAAAGCTTGTGAATAAGACCCTTTTGACCTTAATTTGTAAATGTGGTGGGTGCTTATAGAGTTTGGAGTGCTCTGCTGGTGCTTTGGTAGATAGGCTACCAAGAATGAATACAGAGCTTTCAAGCTTTGAGCTGATTTACAAATAGCCAAAATCCCTACATTGTTGAGCAAACTTCATGGGTCATCCCTGGTGGCTCAGACAGTAAAGAATATGCCTGCAATGCAGGAGACCCGGGTTTGATCCCTGGATTGCGAAGATCCCTTGAAGAAGAGAATGGCTAGCCACTGCAGTATTCTTGCCTGGAGAATTCCATGGCCAGAGGAACCTGGTTGGCTACAGCCCATGGGACTTAAAAGTCAGAATGACTGAGCAACTAACACTTTCATTTTCACAAAGCCTGGGGCCAGCCAGGTTTGAGAGACATGCTAGGCATGGTCCTAGTTGTCTTCCCTGGGCTAGCTGTAAAGATCAGTTTCACCTTTTCTTACCACCACTATATTGCTCTGCCATACATGTTTTTGTTTCATTAAAAATACATTCATTTCTTGTAAAAACATTGTCTTGGAGTGCTCTGGAGTGGAGTGTTTTGGTTTTTGAGTGACTGTGTGAGCTCTTACTGTTTTGCTTATATCAAACTTATCTGAGTTTCAAAGAATGCCCTTTACAATATTATTGGGGAAAAATACTATTATTTTTCCTGTGCTGACCATGATTTCATTGATTTCTAATTCTCCTTCCCAGCCTTCATTATTCCAGACTGAAACATTTCTGTCTCTGTGAGGCAGTACCCACACCATTTTCCTTCCTTCTTATTGATTCTTAAGGGAACACCTCCCTCTCTAGTCATCTCTGATATCTAAAATAGGACACAGGGAACTGGCTGCAAGGTGGGCAAAACAGATTAGGTCAACCTTAGCAGTCAGAGTTTTGCAGGAGATGCTTGTCTAGTACACTACATGGTTTACCAGGGAAATTTAATATGAAATCAGAAAATGTTTTTGGTAGTATGATGCAAAAGAATTAGAATTTTAAAATGGCAGTTTTCTAGCCACATAAACTTAGAAATGACAGAAAGCAAAGAAGAACTAAAGAGCCTCTTGATGAAAGTGAAAAAGGAGAGTGAAAAAGTTGGCTTAAAGCTCAACATTCAGAAAACTAAGATCGTGGCATCTGGTCCCATCACTTCATGGCAAATAGATGGGGAAACAATGGAAACAGTGAGAGACTTTATTTTGGGGCCTCCAAAATCACTGCAGATGGTGACTGCAACCATGAAATTAAAAGATGCTTGCTCCTTGGAAGAAAGGCTATGACCAACCTAGACAGCATATTAAAAAGCAGAGATTTTGCCTAAAAAGGTCCATCTAGTCAAAGCTATGGTTTTTCCAGTAGTCATGTATGGATGTGAGAGCTGGACTATAAAGAAAGCTGAGCGCTGAAGAATTGATGCTTTTGAACTGTGGTGTGGGAGAAGACTCTTGAGAGTCCTTTGGACTGCAAGGAGATCCAACCAGTCCATCCTAAAGGAAATCAGTCCTGAATAGTCACTGAAAGGACTGATGATGAAGCTGAAACTCCAATACTTTGGCCACCTGATGTGAAGAGCTGACTCATTGGAAAAGACCCTGATGCTGGGAAAGATTGAAGGCGGGAGGAGAAGGGGACAAGAGAGGATGTTCTTCTTAATGATGCTTAACAGTCTTTTGGCCTTTTTTGGGGCTGTGTTAATAATGTCAGTGTGCTCATACCTTAGCATACTAACTTTCATCCCTATTTTTAGTGGCTTTTGTTTCATAAAGAAAGGATAGATTATCCATAGATGGTTTGCAGGTGGGGGCATCCCTTTTAACACATAAAAATCACTCAAATGTAGGATGGTTTTGGTGGAGAGGCTACTGTGTAGCACATACAGGGTTGTGGGCCACACTTCGTAGTTGTGGGGGGCTGTCCTCCAGTCTTTGGATGCCATGCTCAAGGATTTGAGATCAATAAAGAGAAGCTGCCAGAACTTAAGTATTTCCTTCCCAAAGAAGTATTTAAGAACCTAAAAACCTTCTGAATTACAAAGCATTATGTTAAGAGATATAAAAGAGTCATTGGAGAGTTTTTTTTAATTTATTTTTAATTGAAGGATAATTGTTTTACAATATTGTGTTGGTTTATGCCATACATTAACATGAAATTCTTGAATATGGCAAAATTCCACACCCATCAGTTCACCTTTAGATAAGGTAAACCAACCTTATGTGAAGCTAAGATGTTTCAAAGAGAAGTACAATAAAGTAAAAGAAAGTAAAACCATCCAAATCTGAGGGTCTTGTCTACCTACGTGAGAAAGAAGGAAGACAACTTTGGGTACAGCAATATCTTTGGGATTTACTAGTACTCAATACTATGCTGGAGATTGAGAAAAGTGAGCAACATATGAATTTTCAAAGAATAAACAAGGTGATTGAATTTTGAACTTAAGTTGGCCCTTTCTTTGTATATATACTGCCTGAGTTAGTGGGATGAGAATAAGGTTCTAATGGTGGTGCCACCAGTTAATCTGTAGGATGATTTTGAGCAAGTCAATTACTATTGTAATCTTCTCCTTATCTATAAATTGAGAATTCCACTGACCCCTGCCTACTTTGAAAGACTGTTGAAGATTGACTGAGACAGTATTACTTGCCATGGAAATATAGGGATTAAGATTTGAGGACTTAATTTTTATGTAGTTTAGAATGGTTCTCAAAGACCAGGCTCTCTGTGCTACCTAATTAAGAAGTGTGACCTTCTGTGTTAGTTTCTCTTTTATTCAAATAAGCAGTGTGATAGACCAGGAGATCAATAGGCAGTCTTGACTCTAAAGGATGAAAATTTGGGAGCCAGAGACATACATGAAATTTGAACAGTAAAAATATATATGCAGCATCAAAGGAACTATGAAATGCCATATACCAGTATGACAGTGACATAACTTATAATTCAGTAAATGGATGTGATCCATAGGAACAGAAATCAGAATGGTTGGCTTTATGGAGGGAACGGGATTAACTGGAAAAGGGGATGAGGGAACTTTTTAGTTCTAGGGTGATGGAAATGTTCTATATCTTGAGTAGTGTGTTGGTTATACAGATGTAAACGTTTGTTAAAACTCATTGAACTCAACACTTAAAATTTGTGTATTTTTGAATATAATTATGCTGTAACAATAATAAAAACAAAAGTGTTTAAATGGAAAAATTACAAGATATGAAAGCAATAATCAAGTGGATACAGATTAAAATCAGATGTTGTACCTATAATCATAGTATAGGTATATAAAACATCTAATTTTAATAGAAAACAAAATTAAAGAACCATCAAGGAGTGTTGGGGTTGAAGTTAATCCAGGAATGCCCCTAATTGGTGGATTCTTGAGCTTTGTTTTGAGGAAACGATGAGCTGTAGATGGCCAGAAAGAAGGGAAAGGCTTTTCAGTTCCTGGAAACTCATATGCACAAGGACTCAGATGGAGCAGGGTACAAACTGAGGCAGGATAGCAGATTGATTTTCAAGGAATTTAGGATGGAGTAACAATGCTTTAATGTTTCTTTTCATAAAATGACAATCCCAGTAACAGCTTGTGGAAATAATCAGTCAGTCCTTCAGTTGCTGAGTCATGTCCAACTCTTTGTGACCTCATGGACTGCAGCATGCCAGGTCCCTAACATCACCAACTCCCAGAGCTTACTCAGACTCGTGTCCATTGAGTCAGTAATGCCATTCAGCAGTCTCATCCTCGGTCATCCCCTTCTCCTCTGCCTTCAATCTTTCCCAGCATCAGGGTCTCTTCCAGTGAGTCAGTTCTTTGCATCAAGTGGCCAAAGTACTGGAGTTTCAGCTTCAGCATCAGTCCTTCCAATGACTATTCAGGACTGATTTCCTTTAGGATGGACTGGTTGGATCTTCTTGCAGTTCAAGGGACTCTCAAGAGTCTTCTCCAACACCATAGTTCAAAAGCATCAGTTCTTTGGCACTCACCTTTCTTTATAGTCCAGCTCTCACATCCATATGTGACTACTGGAAAAACCATAGCTTTGACTAGATGGACCTTTGTTGGCAAAGTAATGCCTCTGCTTTTTAATACATTGTCTAGGTTGGTCATAGCTTTTCTTCCAAGGAGTAAGCGTCTTTTAATTTCATGGCTGCAGTTGCCATCTGAAGTGATTTTGGTGCCCCCCAAAATAAAGTCTCTCACTGTTTCCATTGTTTCCCCATCTACTTGTCATGAAGTGATGGGACCAGATGCCATGATCTTACTTTTCTGAATGCTGAGTTTTAAGCCATCTTTTAAATTCTCCTCTTTCACTTTCATCAAGAGCCTCTTTAGTTTTTCTTCGCTTTCTGCCATAAGTGTGGCGTCATCTGCATATCTGAGGTTATTGATATTTCTTCTGGAATCTTGATTCCAGCTTGTGTTACATCTAGCCCGGCATTTTACATGATTATACTCTGCATGTAAGTTAAATAAGCAGGGTGACAATACACAGCCTTGATGTACTCCTTTCCCGATTTGGAACCAGTCTGTTGTTCCATGCCCAGTTCAAACTATTGCTTCTTGACCTGCATACAGATTTCTCAGGAGGCAGGTAAAGTGGTCTGCTATTCCCATCTCTTTCAGAATTTTCCAGTTTGTTGTGATCCACACAGTCAAAGTCTTTGGCATAGTGAAGGCAATGGCACCCCACTCCAGTACTCTTGCCTGGAAAATCCTATGAATGGAGGAGCCTGGTAGGCTGCAGTCCATGGGGTCACTAAGAGTCGGATACAACTTCACTTTCACCTTTCACTTTCATGCATTGGAGAAGGAAATGGCAACCCACTCCAGTGTTCTTGCTTGTAGAATCCCTGGGACGGAAGAGCCTGGTGAGCTGCTGTCTATGGAGTCACACAGAGTTGGACACGACTGAAGTGACTCAGCAGCAGCAGCAGCAGCTGTGGAAACAATAATTATTCATTTAATGATATTTTGAATTATTACTACATAAAACATTATATATATTTCTTTCAATTTTTTTGGAATCTTGAGTATTCTTGTTAGTAAAGCCTGATGCTCGAACATCCACATTTTTTTTTTGCATTTGTATATATATCTAAGATCACTATTATCCCAGGAGGTTAGTATTCACATGGTTATTCTCCCTTTGAATTGGAACTAATGTATGACCTAAATCAAATCCCTTATGACTATACAGTGGAAGTGAGAAATAGATTTAAGGGACTAGATCTGATAGACAGAGTGCCTGATGAACTATAGATGGAGGTACATGACATTGTACAGGATTCAGGAATCAAGACCATCCCCAAGAAAAAGAAATGCAAAAAAGCAAAATGGCTGTCTGAGGAGGCCTTATGAATAGCTGTGAAAAGAAGGGAAGAGAAAAGCAACGGAGAAAAGGAAGGGTATACTCATTTGAATACAGAGTTCCAAAGAATAGCAAGGAGAGATAAGAAAGTCTTCCTCAGTGACCAATGCAAAGAAATAGAGGAAAACAATAGAAAGGGAAAGACTAGAGATCTCTTCAAGAAAATTAGATATACCAAGGGAACATTTTATGCAAAGATGGGCTCAATAAAGGACAGAAATGGTAGAGATCTAACAGAAGCAGATGGAGAAGGCAATGGCAACCCACTCCAATACTCTTGACTGGAAAATCCCATGGGCAGAGGAGCCTGGTAGGCTGCAGTCCACGGGGTCGCGAAGAGTCGAACATGACTAAAGTGACTTAGCAGCAGCAGCAGCAACAGAAGCAGAAGATACTAAGAAGAGTCGGCAAGAATATACAGAAAAACTGTACAAAAAAGATCTTCACAACCCAGATAATCACGATGGTGTGATCACTCACCTACAGCCAGACATCCTGGAATGTGAAGTCAAGTGGGCCTTAGAAAGCATCACTACGAACAAAGCTAGTTGAGGTGATGGAATTCCTGTTGACTATTTCAAATCCTAAAAGATGATGCTGTCAAAGTGTTGCACTCAATCATGCCAGCAAATTTGGAAAACTCAGCAGTGGCCACAAGACTGCAAAAGGTCAGTTTTCATTCCAATCCCAAAGAAAGACAATGCCAAAGAATGCTCAAACTACACACAATTGCACTCATCTCACATGCTAGTAAAGTAATGCTCAAAATTCTCCAAGCCAGGCTTCAGCAATACGTGAACCATGAACTTCCAGATGTTCAAGCTGGTTTTAGAAAAGGCAGAGGAACCAGAGATCAAATTGCCAACATCTGCTGGATCATCGAAAAAGCAAGAGAGTTCCAGAAAAACATCTATTTCTGCTTTATTGACTATGCCAAAGCCTTTGACTGTGTGGATCACAATAAACTGTGGAAAATTCTGAAAGAGATGGGAATACCAGACCACCTTACCTGCCTCTTGAGAACCCTATATGCAGGTCAGGAAGCAACAGTTAGAACTGGACATGGAACAACAGACTGGTTCCAAATAGGAAAAGGAGTACGTCAAGGCTGTATATTGTCACCCTGTTTATTTAACTTATATGCAGAGTACATCATGAGAAACGCTGGGCTGGAAGAAGCACAAGCTGGAATCAAGATTGCCGGGAGAAATATCAATAACCTCAGATATGCAGATGACACCACTTATGGCAGAAAGTGAAGAAGAACTAAAAAACCTCTTGATGAAAGTGAAAGAGGAGAGTGAAAATGTTGGCTTAAAGCTCAACATTCAGAAAACGAAGATCATAGCATCTGGTCCCATCACTTCATGGCACATAGATGGGGAAGCAGTGGAACAATGGCAGACTTTAATTTTGTGCTCCCAAATCACTGCAGATGGTGATTTCAGCCATGAAATTAAAAGATGCTTACTCCTTGGAAGGAAAGTTATGACTAACCTAGACAGCATATTAAAAAGCAGAGACATTACTTTGCCAACAAAGGTCCATCTAGTCAAGACTATGGTTTTTCCGTTGGTCCTGTATGGATGTGAGAGTTAGACTCTAAAGAAAGCTGAGCTCCAAAGAATTGATGCTTTTGAACTGTGGTGTTGGGTAAGACTCTTGAGAGTCCCTTGGACTGCAAGAAGATCCAACCAGTCCATCCTAAAGGAGATCAGTCCTGGGTATTCATTTGAAGGACTGATGTTGAAGCTGAAACTCCAATACTTTGGCCACCTGATGCAAAGAGCTGACTTATTTGATAGGACCCTGATGCTGGGAGGGATTGAGGGCAGGAGGAGAAGGGGATGACAGAGGATGAGATGATTGGATGACATCACTGACTCGATGGACATGGGTTTGGGTAGACTCTGGGAGTTGGTGATAGACAGGGAGGCCTGGTGTGCTGCAGTTCATGGGGTCATAAAAAGTTGGACACGACTGAGCGACTGAACTGAACTGAACTGAATTGAATGTGCGCTTTAGTGAATTTTGTTTTATTTCATTACATTTTGTTTTGTTTCCTAAGAATCCATTATGAGGACTTCAACTCATTTTTTGCAGAGCTTAGAAAGTTTAAGATCTGTTAAAGGCATTCCTTTAATTGTTATCTCACTTTAACCCTTTAAAATTGCCCATTAATTATAGGAATGGTTTCAACCATCCCTGGCATATGCCTCTAAGAATATTTCACTTTCAGTCAGTTTGACAATTGAATCCATGAACTGTTGTTCTAAAAGCCCTTGATACTAATTATTGTATTACATTTGTCAAAGAACAAGAAAGAGATCAAGATGACAGCAGTTTGCGTAATTCAAGCTGTAATATAAAACTTGGAAGAAGAACAGTATGGTTTGTGTTGTGTAAGCTGTATGTATATAGAATACAAATACAAATTTTTAAAAACTGAAATGCATATTTAAGAAAGTATCAGTGGCATGTATTTGATGTAATTTGAAAACATTTTGCCAAATTAGTAAATTTGTGGTGGAATTAGAAGGGGTGAAAGTTAATAATTTTAGAAAACTTTTTTAAAATTACAAGCTAAAGTATTACAGTTGATTCAAAGCAAAATGAGTCCACTTTTATCTCAACAATTACTGCTTTCTCTTGGGTGGGAAGGAAAAGGTAATCAGCACTGCACAAATCAGCAGCAATGATGGGAAGCTCCAATGTATATACACCAAATTTGAGGGTTATTGTCCCCCAAAGAAGGTAGGCATTAAAGATGGTGTGATCACTTATATTTGTCTGGTTAGCTTGATGTTTATCAGATTTCTATAGTTAACCTAGGTCTGGTTAGAGTTATAAATTGCTTTCACCTGAATTGGTCCTTGTCCAGTTTTCACACTATGTAAATATAGGCAGAAATAAAAAGAAAATTTTCCTAAGAAATAGCTTTCAAAACTAAGGAAGTCTGTTGGAAACATAAAGTGTTTTTGGCATCTTATGTGTCATGTATGAAAAATTAATGGAATTGGTTTTCATGACTGGCTTATGAAATGGGTCTCGTTATTATATTGTCACACCTTGTATATGGGTAAATGGGTAGATCGTATACTCATTTCTGTGAAACATTATGACCACTTTGTGGAAGAACTGGCAGTATTATCAAGAATTTATGAATTGGAGTATGATTTTGGTAAAACTGGACTTTGTCTTCAGCCAAATGTCTTAATAACCAAACCTTTCAGTCTCTAACTGTTCACCAGAATTATTTGATTTTGGTTTCATAAAAAGATGGAGATGGGAAATGAGAGTTGCTTGCCATTTTATCTGCTGGTTCATAAAAAGAAAAGTGGAAAATTTCATCTCTGCATATTTTGAGTCTCAGCTAGTGGAGGACTAGTTTTGTCACTGATTTCTCTTAAATCCAGACATCCTGTCTTCCATGCCCCTCACGTCCATTCTGGGATCCCATGGATTATCCTGGAGAAGGAAATGGCAACCCATTCCAGTATTATTGCCTGGAAAATTCCATGGGGAGAGGAGCCTGGCTGGCTTCAGTGCATGGGTTGCAGAGAGTTGGACATGACTGAGTACGTGTGCATACATACATATTATCCTTACCTTTGGGCTCCATGCTTTACATAATATCTCTTAAGAATATTAAGTCATTTTTATGTATTTTTATTAATACTACATAGAATGACATATAAACATTTTTTGGTCAGTATGAAAGAATCTTTATTGCTACAAAGAGACAATATTTTACTCAACTTTGGAAGCCCATATTATACATAAATGTGCATGTTATGTCATTTTAAAAATGTTGAAAATAGCTGTTGATTCTTCATTTTGACCTTTAAGGAGTTCACTTTGGAGACATTTTCTTATAGTCCTGTTAGCAAGCACTGACCTCTTAATCAAGCCAAAATGGGGTACAGAAAACATCCGACTTCTTCTATAGGAACATGCATTTTAACTTTTTAAAAGTGATTTCACTAGAGGCTAGGTTAGGGCAACAAAGTAAATGCCTGAGAAAAGAAGTCATCAGCAGAGGTTTATGAGTTACCAAAACAAAGAGTTCAAACTGTGCTCACCAAAAGTAGAAGCAGTTAAAAAATTAGAGAAGGTGTTTAAATTGATGAGCTCTTTGTGTTGGTCTTCTGACCTCTGAAGTGACCTTTTGCATTACCTCCTCCGGTTTGAAAGATAATTAACTCTCCTCTTCTTTCCCCCTAAGGCAACCCTGGCCAGAATTTCAGCTGGTCCTTTTGAAGGGTAATATCATGGTGCAATGCATTGGATCAGGATGTAACCTTGCTTATCTGCATTTCACTGAGACCACTGAAATAGAGATGGCCACTGCTGTTGCTGCCTTTGGATGGGGGCTTGGGGAGGTGCCTCCCCAAATCCAAACCAGTCTGCCCCTCAATAGCTTCTGATCATTCTTTTCTGCCCCTAATTTTTTTTTCATTGTCAGTTTTAGACTAAATGACTCTATTATTCAAGGGGAAAAAAGTGAAATAAATTGTTTGAAAGTGGTTTGATTAATATATGATAGTTATTTTATATGATGAAGATTTTTAAAAGTTTATCACATTTTTCAACATGTTTAGCTGCTGTCTTATCTTCATAGCACTTCTGGAGTTGCAGTAATAAACAGCTTAATCAGGTCTCATAAATTTGTTGTATACTGCTAAGGACTTTAATTGGAAATATAATAAATCCTTTAGGTAAGGACTAGTCATTATAGAAAGCTGATTTGTGACAGCTAAGTGTTCGCATTATACTAAAGTGAAATATAAACACTCCTTTGTAACTTGCATGTCATTATAACACACAGATGTCTTGGCTCCAAGAACACGTGTATTAAATGAGTGCTGGCTTGGATTTACGCCAGGGTCGCGGCTTAGTGATCTTAAGTAAGAGCCCAGAACATCCCATGATGGGAGGTCAAGCTAACTGCCTTTTTGTTAAAAGAATTCTACTCTGTGCGTGGAGTCTGTAACTTGTGAAGAGTAGATGCCCAGATCAATCTATTCTCCTACAACATTCAACTAAAGACTACACATATTTTAAAATCTCCTAACAACTAAAGAGAAAGCCTTTTCCGTACATGAAGACTTTAAGATATAAGTTGAAAATCTTGTAGAAGACTCTTGCTTTAGGGAAGATAGTGGCTGGCTTAGTTGCTTTAAGAACTGCTGCATTTTCCACAGTTTTTAGTTATGTGGGGAAGCTGAGAGTATAGAGTGCATCTTTTTCCGTGTTTAAATAAATTGTGTATGCGTTGGGGGTAAGTGAGTGGAAAGAGGGAAGGGAAGAAGAGGAGCAAGGCTGTATGCTAGGGCAGGTCCCCTAGGTCATTTTGAATTTTGGTGAATCTGCTCTCTATTGGAAATGAATCATGTAAAGATCTACATTCTGTAGGAGGAAGCATGAGCCTGGGTTTTAAGGCTGTAAAGCATTGACTAACCAATTGCTGAATGCAAATACCAGTAGAGATTGAATATGCTATTACTATTAACACTATTATTATTTTAGATAGTATTCTGATTATAGAACTTGTATAATTGTTGAGTGGTCTGCCCATAATTGTCCACCTCCTCCCACCCACCCCCCAATCCCCCACCCACCATCAGTTCAGTTTAGTCACTCAGTCGTGTCTGACTCTTTGCGACCACATGGAGTGCAGCATGCCAGACCTCCCTATCCATCACCAACTCACGAGTTTACTCAAACTCATGTCCATTGAGTTGGTGATGCCATCCAACCATCTCATCCTCTCTTGTCCCCTTAACTCCCACCTTCAGTCTTTCCCAGCATCAGGGTCTTTTCAACTGAGTCAGCTCTTCACATTAGGTGGCCAAATTATTGGAGTTTCAGCTTCAACATCAGTCCTTCCAAAGCTTATTCAGGACTGATATTCTTTAGGATGGACTGGTTGGATCTCCTTGCAGTCCAAGGGACTCTCAAGAGTCTTCTCCAACACCATAGTTCAAAACCATCAATGCTTTGGTGCTCAGCTTTCCTTATATACCAACTCTCACATCCATGCATGACTACTGGAAAAACCATAGCCTTGATGAGATGGACCATAGTTGGCAAAGTAATGTCTCTGCTTTATAATATGCTGTCCAGCTTGGTCATAACTTTTCTTCCAAGGAGTAAGCATCTTTTAATTTCATGGCTGCAGTCACCATCTACGGTGATTTTCAGTTCAGTTCAGTCGCTCAGTCATGTCCAACTCTTTGCGACCCCATGAATCACAGCACGCCAGGCCTCCCTGTCCATCACCAACTCCCAGAGTTCACTCAGACTCACGTCCATCGAGTTAGTGATGCCATCCAGCCATCTCATCCTCTGTCGTCCCCTTCTCCTCCTGCCCCCAATCCCTCCCAGCATCAGAGTCTTTTCCAATGAGTCAACCCTTTGCATGAGGTAGCCAAAGTACTGGAGTTTCAGCTTTAGCATCATTCCTTCCAAAGAAATCCCAGGGCTGATCTCCTTCAGAATGGACTGGTTGGATCTCCTTGTAGTCCAAGGGACTCTCAAGAGTCTTCTCCAACACCACAGTTCAAAAGCATCAATTCTTTGGAGCTCAGCCTTCTTCACAGTCCAGCTCTCACATCCATACATGACCACAGGAAAAACCATAGCCTTGACTAGATGGACCTTTGTTCGCAAAGTAATGTCTCTGCTTTTCAATATGCTATCTAGGTTGGTCATAACTTTTCTTCCAAGGAGTAAGCATCTTTTAATTTCATGGCTGCAGTCACCATCTGCAGTGATTTTGTAGCCCAAAAAAATAAAGTCTGACACTGTTTCCACTCTTTCCCCATCTATTTGCCATGAAGTGATGGGACCAGATGCCATGATCTTCGTTTTCTGAAGCTTTAAGCCAACTTTTTCACTCTCCACTTTCACTTTCATCAAGAGGCTTTTTAGTTCCTCTTCACTTTCTGCCCTAAGGGTGGTGTCATCTGCATATCTGAGGTTATTGATATTTCTCCCGGCAATCTTGATTCCAGGTTATGCTTCTTCCAGCCCAGTGTTTCTCATGATGTACTCTGCATATAAGTCAAATAAGCAGGGTGACAATATACAGCCTTGACGTACTCCTTTTCCTATTTGGAACCAGTCTGTTGTTCCATGTCCAGTTCTAACTGTTGCTTCCTGACCTGCATATAGGGTTCTCAAGAGGCAGGTCAAGTTGTCTGGTATTCCCATCTCTTTCAGAATTTTCCACAGTTTATTGTGATCCACACAGTCAAAGGCTTTGGCATAGTCAATAAAGCAGAAATAGATGTTTTTCTGGAACTCTCTTCCTTTTTCCATGATCCAGCAGATGTTGGCAATTTGATCTCTGGTTCCTCTGCCTTTTCTAAAACCAGCTTGAACATCTGGAAGTTCACGGTTCACGTATTGCTGAAGCCTGGCTTGGAGAATTTTGAGCATTACTTTACTAGCGTGTGAGATGAGTGCAGTTGTGCAGTAGTTTGAGCATTTCCTGACCTGCATACAGATTTCTCAAGAGGCAGATCAGGTGGTCTGGTATACCCATCTTTTTCAGAATTTTCCACAGTTTGTGGTAATTGACACAGTCAAAGGCTTTGGCGTAGTCAATAAAGCAGAAATAGATGTTTTTCTGGCACTCTTTTGAGTGGTGTGCCCATAATCCTCCACTTTCGCCCACCCACCTGCCCCTGCCCACCGCAGTCTTGTTATTTTCAGTAAGCAGTTTTGTGGGATGAGAAGTTTTGCAGAAACACAAGTATTGCATTTGCATCAGAAATGCTTATGGACCAATGTAAGTGTTTAATTAGTAAACTACTTACATGTTGATATATAGTTAAATTTTGTAATAAGGCCTCTGTGACCAGGTTGAGGAGGCCTTACAAATAGCTGTGAAAAGAAGCGAAGCAAAAAACAAAGGAGAAAAGGAAAGATATACTCATTTGAATGCAGAGTTCCAAAGAATAGCAGGGAGAGATAAGAAAGCCTTCCTCAGTGATCAATGTGAAGATATAGAGGAAAACAATAGAATGGAAAGACTAGAGATCTCTTCAAGAAAATTAAAGATACCAAGGGAACATTTCATGTGAAGATGGGCTCAATAAAGGACAGAAATGGTATGGACCTAACAGAAGCAGAAGATATTAAGAAGAGGTGGCAAGAATACACAGAACTATGCAAAAATGATTTTCATGACCTAAAGACTCACGATAGTGTGATCACTCACCTAGAGCCAGACATCCGGGAATGAGAAGTCAAGTGCACCTTCGGAAGCATCACTACGAACAAAGCTAGTGAAGGTGATGGAATTCCAGTTGAGCTATTTCAGATCCCAAGAGATGATGCTGTGAAAGTGCTACACTCAATATGCCAGCAAATTTGGAAAACTCAGCAGTGGCCACAGGACTGAAAATGGTCCATTTTCATTCCAATCTCAAAGAAAGGCAATACCAGAGAATGCTCAAACTACCTCACAATTGCACTCATCTCACACGCTAGTAAAGAAATGCTTAAAATTCTCCAAGCCAGGCTTCAGCAATACATGAACCGTGAACTTCCAGATGTTCAAGCTGGTTTTAGAAAAGGCAGAGGACAAGAGATCAAATTGCCAACATCTGCTGGATCCTCAAAAAAGCAAGAGAGTTCCAAAAAAACATCTATTTCTGCTTTATTGACTATGCCAAAGCCTTTGACTGTGTGGATCACAATAAACTGTGGAAAATTCTGAAAAAGATGGGAATATCAGACCACCTGACGTGCCTCCTGAGAAACCTGTATGCAGGTCAGGAAGCAACAGTTAGAATTGGTAATGGAACAGCAGAGTGGTTCCTAATCGGAAAAGGAGTACGTCAAGGCTGTGTATTGTCACCCTGCTTTATTTAACTTATATGTAGAATGCATCATGAGAAACGCTGGGCTGGATGAAGCACAAGCTGGAATCAAGATTTGCGGGAGAAATGTCAATAACCTCAGATATGCAGATGACACCACCCTTATGGCAGAAAGTGAATAAGAACTAAAGAGCCTCTTAATGAAAGTATAAGAGGAGAGTGAGAAAGTTGGCTTAAAGCTCAATATTCAGAAAACTAAGGTCATGGCATCTGGTCCCATCACTTCATGGCAAATAGATGGGGGAAAGAGTGGAATTAATGTCAGACTTTATTTTCTGGGGCTCCAAAATCACTGCAGATGGTGACTGCAGCCATGAAATTAAAAGATGCTTGCTCCTTGGAAGAAAAGTTATAACCAAGCTAGACAGCATATTACTAGCAGCGACATTACTTTGCGAACAAAGGTCTGTCTAGTCAAGGCTATGGTTTTTCCAGTGGTCATGTATGGATGTGAGAGTTGAACTATAAAGAAAGCTGAGCGCCGAAGAATTGATGCTTTTGAACTGTGGTGTTGGAGAAGACTGCTGAGAGTCCCTTGGACTGCAAGGAAATCCAATAAGTCCATCTTAAAGGAAATCAATCCTGAATATTCATTGGAAGGACTGATGTTGAAGCTGAAGCTCCAATACTTTAGCCACCTAATGTGAAGAGCTGACTCATTTGAAATCACCCTGATGCTGGGAAAGATAGAAGACAGGAGGAGAAGGGGATGACAGAGGATGAGATGGTTGGATGGCATCACCGACCGACTCAATGTACAGGAGTTTGAGTAAACTCTGGGAGTTGGTGATGGACAAGGAGGTGTGGCATGCTGCATCCATGGGGTCACAAAGAGTCAAACACGATTGAGCAACTGAACTGAACTGAACTGACCAGGTTGAAAAGCTAAGGCATCAAAAACTTAAGTTGTTATCCTATAATTAATGCTCCCTGTTTACCAAATTGCTCATCATTTGGTGAATCTATTTTTACCCATATAAGGGGTGTTAATATATTTTGAAGCAGATAATGTTTAATTGTATCATTATTCTTTCAAACAATACCTAGGACCTACCACCTCAAAGTTAAATGTATTCAGTGTGAGAGTGGGTCTTGTAGGATAGTTTGTCATTGCTGTTGTTTAGTTGCTAAGTCAAGTCTAACTATTTTGCAAGCCCATGAGCTGTAGCCTGCCAGGCTCCTCTGTCCATGGGGTTTTCTGGGCAAAAAAACAGAAGTGGTTGCCATTTCCTTCGCCAAGGGATCTTCTTGACCCAGGGATCAAACTTGCACCTCCTGCATTGATTGGCAGGCGGATTCTTTACCACTGAGCCACGTGGAAAGTCCCTGGGATATAGTTGCTTGACAGCAGCAACAACAATAACAGCAATTCATCATATGATAGAGACGAATCACAATACTTTATAAGGGAATACTGGAGGCCCTAAAAATTGAATCCTTGTGAACAAGAAAAAAATTTATGTGAACCAAAAGTTCCTGTCTTCCTATGTCTGCCATTAGGGTACAATTCTGAATCCACAGTATTGCCAGTTGGTTAATATCTTGATATTGAATATTATATTAACATGTGCCACCTGATGCGAAGAACTGACTCATTAGAAAAGACCGTGATGCTGGGGAAGATTGAAGGCAGTAGGAGAAGGGCATGACAGAGAATGAGATGGTTGGATGGCATCACTGACTCGGTGGACATGAATTTGAGCAAGCTCCAGGAGTTGGTGATGGACAGGGAAGCCTGGCATGCTGTAGTCCATGGGGTCACAAGTAGTGAGACATGAGTGAATGACTGAACTAAACTATTAATATTTCATTAACTTGTTTTAATAATCAATAATGAAATTAAGTATTAAAGCTATCTTCTTGAAAGGGCTCAAAATTCTCTTACAGTGTTGGGTGTCGTAACTATGATTATATCAGATCTCATGCTTGTTCTCAGTTGCTTCAGTTGTGTCCAGCTCTTTGCAACTCTATGGACTGTAGCCCACCAGACTCCTCTGTCTGTGGAATGTTCCCCAGCAAGAATACTGGAGTAGGTTGCCATGCCCTCCTCCAGGGGATCTTCACAACCTGAGGGCCAAACTTGTTTCTCCTACGTCTCCTGCATTCCAGGTGGATTGTTTACTGCTGGGGGAAAGATATCAGATCTAAAACCAGGCAAATGTCACGTACCAAGTACCTGTTCAGTAGCACCATCTTTGATAAACACCCTATCTAAAGGAATATTAAGGTCTTCATTTATTTGATGTAGAAATGAGGTGTCTGGCCAAGAAAAGGCAGAAAATGTTTAAATGAGAAAGTGGCTTAATCCCTGCCCTCTCCTTTCTTGTATTTCTCTTATCCCATCAAAGAGATGATCCCACATTTTCCAGGATCAGCCATTTCCTCCCTGCTATTGGAGTGAGTGGTGAGGAATACCAGTGAGACGACTTGGACTGCTTGCCTTTCCATTCCCCTGGTGTGAAGCCCAGCGATCCCCAGATAGGATCTGGTGTTGAGCACAGCAGAAGTCTTCCAGCTGGCATCCAGACAAGGCCCAAACATGTGGAGAACAGATTTAGTCTGAGTAGACTTTGAGACTCATTTCACCCTACATTAGGCCAAAGGTGGCAAACCCTGCTCTCAGGGGAAGATTGCTTACTAGTTTGGGAAAAAGAAAGAAAGAAAGCCAAGCATAAGCAGTGAAGAATCCAATGAATTTATAAGATAAGTAAAGAAGCATGGCAGATTATCAAAGACCAGGATCACACCTTAGAAGCATCCATCCCCAAACCATGCAAGTATTTTTAGGATTGTGTTTCTTACACATTATCATGGAGAAAGAAAAGGCAAAACAAAGATTGCTAAAGATGTGCAAGAAGAGACAAACCAGGACATTCCACTTTATTCCTAGTTGGCGCTTTTCTCCCTTCACTTCTAGGCCAGATGGTCACAGGCTGATATGATGAGAGAGGCCTGAGATCCACAGTTAGTTACTAAAGCTGCAGGGAAGCAGTCATAGTGGACCTTCACAAAGGGAAGGTAGTCAAGTCAGGCATGGTGTTTCAACCTCATTACAATTAGCATATTCAATGCTTAGTAAATAATAATTACAAATAAACTAAATTTCTAGTAGTCATGGCTTGAGTTGTCTTTGAGTATTATCCTGCATTTTCTAAAATTTGCCTCTAGAAAATTTAGATCTGATTTAAATGCTCATTAGGTTAGTCATCTAATTGTTTCCCAAAAGACTTCCCTATAAGTATTTTCCTGAACTTGCTACCAGATATATTTAAGGTTTGGGGCCTTCTTGGTGGCTCTGTAGTAGAGAAACTGACTACCAATGCAGGAGACACAGGTTCGATACCTGGGCTGAAAAGATCCCCTGGAGAAGGAAATGGCAACCCAATCTTGTGTTCTTGCCCGGGAAATCCCATAGACAGAGGATCCTGGTGGGCTATAATCCAGGGGCAGGGAGGAGGGTCACAAAAGAGTTGGACATGACCTAGCAACTAAACAGCAACAAATATTTAGTGCTGTTTTACATAATTGTACCCTTGATCTGACAATATTTTTGTTGATGCTGGTGGAATGTTTAGCAGCCAGTCTGAAATGGTTACTGTGAGTCATGTGTCTATTAGAGAATTTCTATGAGTTTTAAACCACTGCTGACTTTGGATAACTTTTGTCCTCAGTTCAGTTCAGTTTCTGAGTTGTGTCTGACTCTTTGCAACCCCATGGACTGCAGCACACCAGGCTTCCCAGTCCATGACCAACTCCCAGAGCTTGCTCAAACTCATGTCCATTGAGTCGGTGATGCCATCCAACCATCTCATCCCTTCTTATCTCCTTTTCCTCCTGCCTTCAATCTTGCCCAGCATCAAGGTCTTTTCTAATGAGGCAGTTCTTTGCATCAGGTGGCCAAAATATTAGAGTTTTAGCTTCAGCATCAGTCCTTCTAATGAATATTCAGGACTGATTTCCTTTAGGATGGACTGGTTGGATCTCCTTGCAGTTCAAGGAACTCAAGAGTCTTCTCCCACACCACAGTTCAAAGGCATGAATTCTTTGGCATTCAGCTTTCTTTGTAGTCCAACCCTCACATCCATACATGAATACTGGTAAAACTATAGCTTTGACTAGACGGACCTTTGTTGGCAAAGTAATGTCTCTGCTTGTTAATATGCTGTCTAGGTTGGTCATAGCTTTTCTTCCAAGGAGCAAGTGTCTTTTTAATTTTATGGCTGCAGTCAGTATCTGCAGTGATTTTGGAGCCCAGGAAAAAAAAGTCTCTCACTGTTTTCATTGTTTCCCCATCTATTTGCCATGAAGTGATAGGACCAGATGCCATGATCTTTGTTTTTCGGATGTTGAGTTTTAAGCAAGCTTTTTCACTCTCCTCTTTCACTTTAGTCAAAAGGCTCTTTAGTTTCTCTTTGCTTTCGGCCATAAGAATGGTGTCATCTGCATATCTGAGGTTACTGATATTTCTCTAGATACAGTACCTTTTGCCCTAGATACGGTAGATACATTCTTTTTGGAAATTTCAAAAAAATGAGAAAATCATAGCTGATTTTAATGAAGGAAAGATGGGTATATGTTATTCAGGGACCTTAGGTTGTCTGCATGGTGTCTAGCACCCTTTTCTTACTAGTGGAACTCGTAAGTTCTTTATGTGGGGGTTGAGGAAAGAAGTGGGTAGGCAAAGTTTTATTGGTACCTAGTTAAAAAACTCTCCAGTTTCTAGGCTCTCTTTCAGTTCAGAGTGACATGTTCCACAGATCTGACCAGTGAGATGGAAGTGGAAGGCCTCCTGCTTTCTTTGATGTTCCATCATGCGGATTCCTGGCTGCCAGATTTCTGCCCTGTTGGCCATGATAGCTGCAACATTGCCTGCCATATGGGAAAGCAAGGCCTTGCTCTGATTGGTGTGTGTGCCAGTGCCAGACTGTTTCTTTGGCCCCCAAATGTCCTGACTTCAGCTCTGCTCAGACCTGCAGATTCTTCCCCAGCTCAGGCCTCTCTCTCTTCTTTGTTTCCTAGATTTTCTGGTTCTGATACACGTTTTCTTGGACAGGGGTTGACTTTTCATAGTGAGATGCAGTCTGACTGCCTTCTTTTCGTCTTGGCAGTTTTCCACTTTAAGGGCTCTGGTATACAGTCTCTGCTTTGCTCTTATGAGGGCAACAAAGGGTCAGGGCTCAGAACCATGGCTCTAGAGTCAGACTGACCTGGTTTTGAATTTGGGGAGCTATTTAATCTCCTTGTTCCTTGATTTTTGAGCTGCAAAATGAGAATGATAGTTTCTATCTTGTGATATTGTTGTAGGGATTAAATGAGGTAAACTTGTAAGGTAATTGGCCTCATCGTGATCATGATCAGTCGATCAGTCACTCAGTCATGTCCGACTCTTTGCACCCCCATGGACTGTAGCCTGCCCGACACGGGGATCGAACCTGTGCCTCTTGTGTCTCCTGCATTAGCAGGCAGGGTCTTTACCACTAGTGCCGCCTGGCATATGGCAAGCATTCAGTATAGTTGAAATGATTTTATATGATGGTGCTGATTGTTATGCTAAGCCAAAACAGATATTGCACAGAGTTATTTTCTTCCTTCTAAAATGTAGGAATCGAAGTTTGATCATGTAGTATCAGAACTGGTGCCAAATGAACAAGTCCAAAAGCCCTGTGGGGTGGAACACATACCAGTCTCACTCAGTGCTCTCTCTCTAGTATCTGGTAGTATAGGGCCTGCTCCAGAAGAAGAAAAGTAGTGTACATTCAGAACGTTTAGTTTGTATCAGTCTATTTGAAGTGTTTTACATGTATTAACTCCTTTTCTTTCAAAGAATAATGGGTTAGGCTTTATTATTATCCCCATTTATAGATTAACTAGCATCCAAAGAATTTAACTGTCCAACTCAAGGTTACACATTTCAGCTGGCCAAGCAGAATTCTAGTAGTCTGGTACCAGATTTCTTCTGCTTTTCAATAACTATTCATTGGGTGCATGAGAGAAGGAAGGGAAGGAGAAAAGGAAGAAATCCTGTATCTTAACTCTTTGTATTTGAAGTTGGTTGAGTATGCTGTACAACTGGGTTCTGCCACTACTTTAGCAAAGGGTATCAGTCCTGAATGATTGATTGAGGAGAACCATAATATTGCCTGGAGTTTCTGGAAGGTAGCAGTAATGGAGGGGTACGTGAATCCCCACCCACAGCAAATAGATCACTAACAGAATAGTGCTGGTTTTAGACCGTTTAAAGCTTATGGGCAGATTGGTTTTCCAGAATGTATAATTTTACTTTTTGAAACTCAGCACGCTTCATCAGTAAATAGCTAAGCTACACAGTAGACTGGCCGTAACAGTTATAGGGTCTAGAGCCTGGAGAGGCACTGGGGGCTGAGTGGAGAAAGGCCTCAATGACAGGAAGCCAATAGTGAGGAGTTAGAATGGCCGCAAGTTTTACTGTTTTTAAGAAGTTTACTATTTTTGAAAAATCCCTATGGTTTAATTAGAAAGATTTTATATCACTGGAGGGCATAGCAAGTGTCTGTGTTAGAGTGCAGACATTTTTCAGGACGTATTTCTCTCTATATGGTCTGAGATAAAATATATTTAAGATGAATTGAGCAAACCCATTCAACTGTATTTGTTATGCCTGCTCCTTTTTATCATAGGAATTAAGCAAAGAAATTATGTTATATTTGGCCAGCACCTCTTTCTCGTCATTGTTTAGTCACTCAGTCGTGCCCAACCCTTTGTGACCCCGTAGACTGTAGCCCACCAGGTTCCTCAGACCATGGGATTCTCCGTTTAAGAATACTGGCGTGGGTTATTAGAATTGAGTTTATTTCCCAGTTTTCTCCTTCTACAATAACAGTCTGTCTTTCTGAAATTTAGCTTCATTTTCCCTCCCCAAGAAGCATAGTCCTTTGAATAATCAAAATAATGTTCACAAAGTCCCGTCCTTTACTTATAGCAAAGCCCTGTTCATCCTCATTTCAAACTTTGCCCTTCATCAATGTCTAACCTTAGAAAATTTATCCAGCTCACTGGTGCCTCAGTGTTCTGATTTCTCTAGTGGGGGTAGTATCTTCCTTATAAGGTTGATTGTGTATTCAATAAGATAAAGGGCACCAACGCTGAATATAATTCATGGAACATACTAAGCACTCAATAGATGATATTTATGCTAAATATTATTTAAAGCAATACAGGTTTACTGTTTCATGTAGACAGAGTAAATTATGCAGGTGAAAGGGTTATTGTAGGAAGATACTCCAGCAGCTTGGGAAGTAACAACTGATTGTGTGGTTTGAAGAAAGAAGACAGACACTATAAAATTAGATATGAGAGAAACAATTGTGCAGTAGTTATAGTCATGTAGTATAGGATCAAAAGAGCTTTCCACCTCTCCATAATTTGTTCCAGCTGAATAAATGTACAGCTGAATATAGCAGTTGATATTCATAATAGGGATTTCTTTGAGTCATCAGGAAAAGATTAAATTATATGAAGTGCATTCCATTTAAGAAGACAGTGGGGTTGGAACACAATTTAGAAAGGTTTTTCTTCAAAACAGTGTCTTTCTTCTTCTTCTTCTTCTTCTTTTTTTTTTTTTTTTTTACTGATGGCTCTGCAGCCCTTAGTCTATGTAAAAATCCCTAATGTTCCATATGAACATGGAAAGTACTGGAAATCCAGCTAGATATCAGTATTTCTGGAGTAAGAATGGAGGTGCCATTAGCAGGACATGCTTTTCAGATGGTGTAGTATTCTGGAAGATTTATACCCTCTGACACCACTCACAGAACAGCTAAGCCAGAGGGAAGAAGGGGTGAAGTGACCCTGCTAGGCTGACAGTGCCATCCTGGACCTAAAAGCACATTACTCTGGACTTAAGCAGGACTTCAGAGCCTTTTGGCTCTTCACTGACAGTCAGGGTGCTTGTGACCCCTTCGTCCTTGCTCTGCCTTGGAGGCAGTATAGTAGTTAAGAGCATGAGCTTTGAGATCTACCAGTTAGGGGTTTAGGGATGCTTTTGGCTGTAATTGAAACCCAGCGCAGACTGGCTTAGCCAACAGGGCAATGTATGGGCCCATATAACTGAAAGTCCAGAGGATTCAGGGTTGTCTGTCCAGTGGCGTCCATTCTGTTGCTCGGTGTGACTCAGTGGTTTTGCCTTCCTCTGTGTTTCAGTCTCATCTCCAGGCTGGTAATGGTGAGATGTCCACAGCAGTGCTGGACATGTGGCATCTGGAGGCTTGAGTTACTCAGGAAGCATCCAGCAGACTTTTCCTTATGTCTCTCTGGCCCACATGGGAGCATCTACTCATTTGGAAGCAATCTCTGATGCTGGAGGAATGTTAAATATTGAATGGCTTAGTCCAGGTGCCTGAATCCGTCATTGCCAAGAGGGATGGAATTATCATGATTGGTTTAGACAAATCATTTACCTCTAGAACTGGAGTTGGACCACCGAAATCACAACAGTTGCTACACAGTTGAGTAAGAGGTATTGAGGATAACACAGTGTTCTTTCTAGATTCACACAGGACTTGTTCCCAAGTTTCAGCTCTATCAGTTACTAGCTGTAGGCCCCAGGCTAACATTTGTAGGGCCTGAGGGAAGAATACAAATGAAGGCTCACATATCCTATGTCAAAACTTTTTACAAGTTACAAATCAAGCCAGTTTCTTCTACCTTGACAAATTTCCTTTTATAATGACCTGGGAAGTCATGCTTGAATTTGAATTCTTGGATACTTCAGAGTTCTGCCCTAGAACATGGTTACATAAGGAGAATAGGCCCTAGGCGTGCTGTGTCCATAGCCTCCCTGCTTCTCTCCTGCACTGAAGAGTGTTGACATGCCAGCCCACAGTCCATGCTGTGTCTTTCCCATGCCGAGGGCCACCCCTTGTCTTTTTGGGCCTAGGTGTGTGGGCATGTGTCCCCTGCTATAGAGTCAGTCCTGGGGAAGGATTTGGGAAAGAAGCCTTAGAGGTGAGCTTAGGGAAGTGTGCACAGAGAATTCTGAGCTAATCAGAAAATGTCCAGAAGAAGAAACACATGACTCTTGGTTGATACATACCCTTGGTCTTGTTGTACCTTTGGAGAGAAGTATAGGAAGGAAGGGCTTCCCAGGTGGCACTAGTGGTAAAGAACCCACCTGCCAATGCAGGAGACGTAAGAGATGAGGGTTTGATCCCTGGGTCAGGAAGATCCTCTGGAGGAGGGCATGGCAACCCGCTCCAGTATTGTTGCCTAGAGAATCCCATGGACAGAGGAATGGGGAGGGCTCCAGTTCACAGACTCGCAAAGAGTCGGATGTGACTGAAGCAACTTAGCACGCAGGCACACGCATAGAAAAGAAAGCCCCGTCCTGACCTTTCAAAACTCAGGACCCAGGGTAAAGGCTCATCTTCCTGGTCTAAGGATGTGGCGCCTTTGGGTATAACACTGTTGATGGGTATAATGGGAAGGTATAAGGATGTGGCGCCTTTGGGTATAACGCTGTTGATGGGTATAATGGGAAGGTCTAAGGATGTGGTGCCTTTGGGTAGAACGCTGTTGATGGGTATAATGGGAAGGTATAAGGATGTGGTGCCTTTTGGTATAACGCTGTTGATGGGTATAATGGGAAGGTATAAGGATGTGGTGCCTTTGGGTAGAACGCTGTTGATGGGTATAATGGGAAGGTCTAAGGATGTGGTGCCTTTGGGTAGAACGCTGTTGATGGGTATAATGGGAAGGTATAAGGATGTGGCGCCTTTGGGTAGAACGCTGTTGATGGGTATAATGGGAAGGAACATAAAATACACAGCAGCACAGCCTCGACCGCCAGGAAACTTCTGTTCCTGATGAAATAAGGTAGAGGTTCAAGACTGCTACTGCCCTCCGTAATTTTTCAGGTAAAATTTTCCAGGTAAAATCTACTGCTGACCCGATGATTTGTTCAAACTCAAAGAAAGTCAATTTACTGAAGCAGAAAGAAATTTTTGATAAATTAGCCCCCTTCTTTTTTTCTACTTCAAAGTATTTCCTTCTTGTCCCACTTCTACCCAAGGCAGTCTGATAAAGTTACTCTTGATTTTCCGAGACTTTATTTCAGCAGAATCATCCCTGTAATGATAATTAATAGATTCCCATGACGTTCAAATTAAAAAACGATAGAAAACTTTCAGTGGTGAAAAAACACCTCCGTGTGGTGTAGTAACTGGATGTTGACATTTTCAAAAAAAGGCAGTATCTGAATGGGGCTCCGGCTAACATCAGGCGAGATTCACAGGGGACTGTAAGAAAAATCTTTTATTCTGTTTTAGCAGAGCCATTAGTGATAAGCAGTTGCTTAATTTGGTGTATGCCCAGTAATGGGATTGCTAGGTTGTATGGTAGTTTTATTCCTAGTTTTTAAAGGAATTTCCATACTGTTCCTGGTGGCTCAGATGGTGAAGAATCTACCTGCAATGCAGGAGACCTGGATTCAATCCCTGGGTTTGGAAGATCCCCTGGAGAAGGAAATGGCTACCCACTCTAGTATTCTTGCTTGGGAAATTCCCCGGACAGAGGAGCCTGAAAGGCTTCAGTCCATGGGGTTGCAGAGTCAGACACAACTAAGTGACTATCACTTTCACTTTCATACTGTTCTCCTTAGTGATTGTATCAATTTGCATTCCCACCAACAGTGTAACAGGGTATCCTTTTCTCCACACCCTCTCCAGCATTTATTGTTGGCTTTTTGATGATGGCTATTCTGACTGGTGTGAGATAATACCTCATTCTAGTTTTGATTTGCATTTCTCTAATAGTGAGTAATGTTGAGAGTCTTTTCATGTGTTTATTAGCCATCTGTATGTCTTCTTTGGAGAAATGTCTGTTTAGGTCTTCTGCCCACCTTTTGATTGGGTTTGTTTTTATGACATTGAGCTGTACAAACAAGTCACACTGTTAATTATCAGGGAGACATAAGTAGGACTGAGACTTGGTTTCCATGGTGCATGGTGGGAGAATGTGTGTGTGTTAGCTCCTAAGAGGGAGCCCTACGTACACTCCAGAACTATTTTAAAGCTAGTCTTTTGGGAGACAGATTAGGATTTATCCTTTTCTTCTCTTCTCTGGCTTCTGTGGGCCTCTTCAGAAGTTGTTTACACAGAGGGTCATCTTTCTGGAAAACCCATGGAACACACTGATTAATGAGTCACAAAAGCAATTAGCTTTGTAATTCTGAGAGTCATTGGCAAGAGGTCACATATTTTCCTAAGGTACAAGAAGAAAGTCAGAAATGAAATAAATTAGCCATGCTTGCTCAGAGGAGTTTTTATCTCCATAAAACTAGTCTTATTGATGCACTTTGAGAAATGGGTGGAAAGGCAGATTTCAGGGCTTTTTTCTGGCTTGCCCTGAGGATAAGATTTTAAGGCTTTCTCTTGACCAAAGACTAAGAATTCATGAATCTTGGCTAATGTTACTATTTTAATAAGCCCTCCTACTATAGTTAATCAATGAAAGATGCTGTGATACTCATTTCCATATATTATGAGATCGGATGTTTTCTGAAACTTAGTTGTTGATGGAATAAGATGTAATTTTATACTTAAAATGTTTCATGGAATATACAGAAAATATGTGTCTTAGGAAAATCTTTTACATTTTTTTTTTTAGCAAGCTGATAATTTCAAGCTCAAAATCAGTTTGTCTGGAAATGTGGAAGATTTATCTGTGGAAAAACCCAGGTGAAAATACCTCTGAAAAGAGTATTATTTGAAGACCCTAATATCTCGATTTAGAGTTTAAAAATACAGTTTGTTTTGTTTGACAACTTTTAGCCAATGCTCTTAAAGTATCCCTTCCATAAATTACCCAATCATTTTGCCAAATAGTTGCCATTTATAGATCAATAAAAGTCCAAAGAGGTTAAGTAAGTTGTCAAAAATAACATACAAGTCACAGAATCAGAAAATTCAAAGCTTTTAATTTCTTGTCTTTTGCTCTAAGACAGTTAGCTAGTTCTCCCCTGAGCTCAGCGCAAAATAATTTAAATGGGCTTCCAGGTGCACTCTGTAAAAGGGGCAGTTGTCTGGCCTGGATGGATCTGTGCTTTTTATTTTTCTGAATCGTATTTGTTATAGAAAATTTCCGGTTTTGGCTAAACTGTTTATGTCACTCTTTATCTAAGAAGGAATGTAAAACTCAGTTGAAGAATGGGTGAACGGGACACATCTGTAAAGTTGAGAAAAAATGAAAGATAAATTTCTTTTGCCTTTTGAAAACTTAGCTTTCAGAACATTATGTCAGTGCACCTGTTTATTCATTTGATTCATAAGTTTCTTCCTTGGGAACACCTCACATCAGCGTATACTTAGATTTGCCCTTAAGGTTCTAGTTCAGCTTAAGAATTTCTAGAATTAGCTTACCATTTTGGAGAAAGTATTCAAATTAACTATCCTGCATCCATTTATCTTTGTGAAAAATCCTTCTGTTCTTGTAGGCTAGACTAAGTAACAAGAAGCTGAGGCTTGTAGCTAATTGTCTAGAACACAGGATTAGAAATCCAATTCTGACAGAAGCCAAATGAGTTACACTGAATTTGGCACAGGGTGTAAAAGAAACTGGCCTCTGTTAATGACATGTTCTTGTTCATAAACAGGTGTTTGCCCAAGGGGAGTATACTTGCACTTCTTTGCAAATGTTATGGAAGAGTGGTTCACTGGAATAGGTGAACATTTCTCAATTTCACACCCTGAATATATTATGGGAATTCTTTTAGTGCTGTGAGTTCGGTGTACTTTCGCTGGCAGCCGAAGAGATGGGATTCCAGAAACTGTAGCACCCTCCTTATTTGGTGTTTCTGCGTTGCACTGAAAGGCTGTTGTCCCTGTTCTTAATTAAAATGCTCTTCAACCCAGTGTCTTTGAAAGACAGCTTTTGTGAAGTGTGTCAAGCATTTGGGGCTTTTTTTCTTTTTTACCATGAGCTTTTTAGCAGCAGTGGAAATGAAGTTAGGGGATAAGGATAATAGTCGTTAAAAAGGCCTTATTGCTGATTGCTGAGGGGGAAAGAAGAGGAGAAATGTTAAAGAAGAATAAACAAACTCTTTTCCTTGCAAGATCCCTCTTCCTCTTACTATATTGGCTCTTAAAAACTAGCCAGAATCTCACAGCATTATTTGATCAGTTTGTTTAACCATCAAGTGTTATTTAGTTCATCATTTTGAAAGTTTCTCTAGAGCATGGTTCTCAATGAAGGGAGGGAATTTTGATTCTTTTCCCATCCTCACCCCCAAGACATTGGGCACATTTTTTATTGTCACATGGGGAGAAAGGGATGGTGCTGTCGTCATCTGGTGCATAGAGGCCAGGGATGCTGCTAAGCTTCCTTCAGTGTGCAGGACCATCCACCATAGAAGCACGGACCAACGATGTCAATAGAGCTGACGATGAGAAGCGCTGCTCTAGATGAAAGAACTGGCCTATCTCTGTAAATTCATAGCCAGTTTTTGCAAGCAAATGTTAAAAAATATCTCAGTCCAGGTAGTGAAGGCATTGAGCTGTTTGTTTTTTTTTTTTTTTTTCCCCAGCACTGCATTCCTTCCTGACACTGCAAGATGTTCTAAGCTCATCTTATATATTTCCTACCCTAACCTAGAATCAGTTTTCCCTCCAAGGAGCCCATGTTCTTTTGTTGGAGAGTATTAATAGTAGTATTAGAAAATCAAGTCTAAGTGTTAAGTGTGCTCATTGGTTCTGGGGTTTTAAACTCTATAAACTTGTTTTATTCATGGAGTCAATTTTTCAGCCTTGGTCTCGACCATATACATGTGTGTACTTTAAAAAATACTTTTCTAAAAAAAAAACTTTTGATGTTTGAACTTATGTAGAACATTCAAATTACTCAGAAAATATTGAAATTTGAAATGACATTTTTATAAAAACCTCTAATAATGTGATTTGTAAAATGTGTCTCTCCTTTTATAACATAATGATGACATTTGAGACTACTCTTGCTTTAAGTCAATTTTGTTATTGAACGCTTCCCACATATAGTTTTATTTCATAGGCTCTTACAGCTAGAAGGTGTTTGGTCCTGCCCTGTCTACATACAATTTGTTCTGAAGTGTGTGATAATATGCCTAATGGTAAACCTTGGTAGAAGAGTTCTATTATGATTAAGTTAAATTTATTTGATAGTCTTTATTCTTTCATTAGTCAGTGTTCATATCTTTGTAGAAATTTAAGGTTCAAATACTCCTAAGATGATTTCCAAAATTTTCTGGCTTTACTTTTAACTGCTTTGCTTATTTAAAAAAGCTGTTTTCTATACTCGTATTGATCTATATAACTTGCCAGAGAGTTATGACCAACCTAGATATCATATTCAAAAGCAGAGACATTACTTTGCCAACAAAGGTCAGTCTAGTCAAGGCTATGGTTTTTCCAGTAGTCACGTATGGATGTGAGAGTTGGACTGTGAGGAAAGCTGAGCGCCGAAGAATTGATGCTTTTGAACTGTGGTGTTGGAGAAGACTCTTGAGAGTCCCTTGGACTACAAGGAGATCCAACTAGTGCATCCTAAAGGAGATCAGTCCTAGGATTTCTTTGGAAGGAATGATGCTAAAGCTGAAACTCCAGTACTTTGGCCACCTCATGCGAAGAGTTGACTCATTGGAAAAGACTCTGATGCTGGGAGGGATTGGGGGCAGGAGGAGAAGGGGACGACAGAGGATGAGATGGCTGGATGGCATCACCGACTTGATGGACATGAGTTTGAGGGAACTCCGGGAGTTGGTGATGGACAGGGAGGCCTGGTGTGCTGCAATTCATGGGATTGCAAAGAGTTGGACATGACTGACTGAACTGAACTGAACTGAAGATGGTTTCCAAAATTTCCTGGCTTTACCTTTAACTGCTTTGCTTATTTAAAAAAGCTGTTTTCTATACTCATATTGATCTACATAACTTGTCAAAGTTTTCTCTTTACGTGTCATCACTGACTTTGAAAACATTTCACATACAGGTACAACAGAGCAATGGAATTAAAAAAAATTATTATTACTTAAATGTTTATTTCATATGTATTGAGAGAACTCTGAGATTTTTGTTGTTGTTCAGTTGCCAAGCCGTGTCCTACTCTTCACAATCCCGTGGAATGCAGCACACCAGGCTTCCCTGTCCTTCACTATCTCCCAGAGTTTGCTCAAACTCATGTCCATGGAGTCAGTGATGCCACCCAACCATCTCATCCTTTGCTGCCCTCTTCTCCTTTTGCCTTCAATCTTTCTCAGCATCAGGGTCTTTTCCAATGAGTTGGCTCTTCACATTAGGTGGCCAAACTATTGGAATTTCAGTTTCAGCATCAGTCCTTCCAGTGAATTTTCAAGATTGGGCTCCTCTGTCTGTGGGATTCTCCAGGCAAAAATATTGGAGTGGGTAGCCATTCCCTCCTCCAGGGGTTCTTCCCAACCCAGGGATTGAACCTGGATCTCCTGTATTGAGAGAGATTCTTTACCGTCTGAACCACCAGGCAATTCATTTAGAGAGATTTATTTAAACACAAGTTTTATAACTTATCACACTTAAGTATGCATATAAAGAAAAACCACATAAATTGTTCAAGGTATTTGAAAAATTGTTTTACATTCAGAGTTTGTTTGGGATCACTTTTAAACCTTGAGTTGTCAGTATCTGTATTTTTTCAAATAATATTTTCCTCAGTGTTATCAGAAGCTTTGTTGATGTATTATTAAAGAATGATTTGAAATGAAATTCACATAATATAAAATTAACCATTTTAAGGTGAACAATTCATTGGAATTTTAGTATGTTCAGAGTGGTTTAACCATCATTGCTGTCTAATGCCTCCGGATTTCTGTCACTCCATACCTATTAAGGCATTTCTCCTACTTTACCTTCCTCATCGCTCCTGGTAACTGCTAATCTGAGTTCTGTCTCTATGGATTTATCTACTCTGGATATTTCATATAAAAGTGATCATACAATATGTGACATTTTGTGTCTGGCTTCTTTCACTTAGCATAATATTTTGGGTGTTCATCCACATTGTAGCGTGTGCTAGTACTTTGTACCTTTTTATGAGTAATATTCTATTGTATAGATATGTCAGTTTGTTTATGCATTCATTTGTTAATGAGCACTTAGGTTGTTTTAACCTTTTAGCTATTCTGAATAGTGTTCCTGTGAACATATATGTATATGTACTTGTTTCAGTACCTCTTTTCAGTTCTTTGGTGCATTTATCTAGGAGTGGGATTATGGGGTCATATGGTAATTCTATGTTTAACTTTTGAGGAACCATCAGACTGTTTTCCACAGCAGTGGAATGATTTTTTAAAAAATATTTTTAACTTTTTGTCTGTTATCTAAATCAAAATACACTATTTGGAAGCATACTCTCTTCAGTGCTTTGATTTTATTATTAAAAAGTAAATTATTCTTTAACATATCCACTGCTTTTTCCAAAGCTACTTAAAAAAATCTTTGGATAATTCCCATGTTCCTCTCAGGAGAGTTTGTAAGACTCTCAGAAAAAGATTCAAGACTTTTAATTTCTTGTCTTCTGCTCTAAGACAATTAGGTTGTTCTCCCCTGAGCTTAGTGTAAGCCAATTTAATTGTTCAGACACAGAATCTGCATTCCATATGACTTGATAAAAACAAAAACAAGCAAGAATTATACTGGGTGTTCAATGACCTTTTATATATTTAAGAAGACAGTAAATGTTTTGTTTACTCTGAATAGGGAAAAAAAAAAGATTAGCATTTTAAGATATATCCATGAAATAAAATACTAAGGTTTTTCTTTGTTGCAATGTATGCTAGAATTTTAAAGATTTGCTAAAAAGATATTCTTTTGCTTTGGACTCTTATAACCTCATATAGTACATGCTTTTTACCAAGTGGATTCAGAAATAGTGTTTGCATTCCATCGTCTTTATAATTGGCAACTAATAGTTTATATTGTTTTCTAAGCACTTCATTTGTAAGAGCTTTTTATTTTCAAAGACACAGAAAGGGAGCCACAGATCCTATGTTAGCTCTCTCATATCCTTAAATGAGTCAGAACAATACTGGTTTATTACAGATGCTTGATAAATACTTGCTGAATTGAGCTGATGGTAAATTCTCCAGACAAGAGACTTCAGGAATGCAGGAAGTGTGTCTGTCTGGTTCATGGGAATACTGCCAGCACCTAACACTGTCTCTTCCACATAATAAATATTTATTGAATGAATGAGCAAATGGACTCTAATGTATAACATAAATGTTTTCTACATGCTGATGAAGGGAAGTTTTCTGAAGTTAATTCTTCCTATATCAAAGGTCATTTTAATTTTATTTCTCTATTTGGTGTTTTTGTGGTATTCAAACATGAAGTTGTTCCTCGGGGTACATACACTGGGTTAATTGTTAGCTAATAAAAGTCAATCTAAGTTTAAAATGTTAACTCTAGTTTGATTACACAGGAGCATTTTATTGGGATTAATACTTGGTTATTTGTTTGCTTCTCTTATTGAGAAATGCTTTTATTCTATTAAATAAATAAAATATTTCAAATTTATATCCATAATTGTGGCTTTTATATCCAAGAGGTATTTTACATTTACATTTGAAGTCAATCAAATCTTTTCTTGCAGTCATTTCCTTGATTATGGAAATATGTAAAGTTTTTTGACAAGAAAGAGAATGTCATTGTAGGAAATGAAGTAATATATGTAGTTTCTCATAGGGCACTGGGAGATGGCACATAGTAAATTTAATTCCAGGTTGCTGCAATTATTGGGTAACAGAAATATCTCCTATGGCTACCCTTATCTGAAAACACTGTGGGATGACAGTAAAAGTTATTACAGTATATTGACTTGGAAAATTGGAGTAGTTCAATTTGAAATTGTGAAAGCTTAGAATACTGTTTACATTATTTCTGGCAGTGACAGGAAAGTGATGCTGAGTTCTTCTTGTCTTTAACTAAACATCAGAAGAAAATCTGTGCTTAAGCATATACTTATGGAAAAACATTTTAAAATTCTGAGTGAGTTCTTTAAAACCTTTTCCACACAAATGAAGCTATTACTTGGAACAAGTCAGAATGAGGTTACCCAGGGGAAAAGTGAAAGGACATGCCTGAAATGGCAGCTCTTCTTGCACAATGGAATTACTCTCTGGATTGGGTTCACAAAGCACCCGTGAAGCCCATGCTCTGTCCACTTTCTAAAAAATAGTTTTAAAATTAGGAACACTTAAAGTCTGATTGACTAGATCAACTACAAACCCATCTTGCATTTAAACCTTTTGGGGATTTAGAGCTACAAGGACAAGACAAGCACAAATGGGAGATAGAAGGGTGTATGCTTATGTGTGATGAACAAAATAGAAGGCCTGGGCCAACCCCAGGCCTGGAGATCTTGAAGACTTGCATAAGGAGTAATGGATTTGTAGTTTGCTGGATTTGTAGTTTGCCAAGATTTCATAAAGGGACTGGTGTGCCCAGTGCTTCCCTTGTGAGGACTGAGACTATGTTTTTTGACCCAACAGTCTATCAATTAATTAACAAAACCAAACTAAACTGGTTGCTTAGAGTCATATAGACCAAAACACAGATGTGCAAAGGCTTAGATTTTCAATTTTCAACCAGTAGTGCTGACATTGTATATTTAGAAGTGAAATAGCAAAGGGAATTTCTAGATTAACTGTCTATGCTTGTAGTAGATCCAGTTTCAGTTAGGGAACTTGTGAAAGAAAAAAATGGTTGTGTTGTTCAGAGCAGTGGGCAAAATGGGTTCCAAAGTATTTGCTTGTTATAATGATCCTTTCCAGTTCTAAAAATTCTGCAACTCTAGACTGAGTTTACAAAGTGTTTCTGGGATGTGCTCTCACCATTGCTCTTAATCTTTTATTTTTATTTGAAGTAAAGTTAATCAAATTCTTTGATGCTGGAACAAGCTTCAGCTGGTAAAATGGGGCTATTGCAACCAGATATAAACAAAAATAAAATAATGGTTTTCAAGTATTTTTTTTTAAGCTATTCTGTTAGCTAAACCAGAAGAGCCTAAATTATAGAATGAGACCCATCAAATATTATATAAATACAAAGATGTTCAGTTCACTTTTGGAGAGATCAAACTTAAAAATTATACCACCCTATAGACCCAGCCCTCTCTGAAATTCTGAGTTGACATTTTTATTTAATGTGGGTATGTGAAAACCTTTATTTTTAAATTGCTTGTTGTTCAATATGTTGACAAATCTTCTGGTATAATATTCTCAAGTATTTTTACATGTGCTGATGTTTAAATATGCTTCATGAAAAAAAATAAATATGCTTCATGCTTTTAAATGACAGTTCTATGTTTTTTAAATAAAAATTATATTCTATATATGATACATCCAAACTTGTATAATGTCTTATGGGACTCAGTCTATAAATGGGGTTATCTGCTTTGGCTGATAAAATTGCTTATAAACCTAAAATAATTGAAAACATGACTTCAGCATTGTTCACTGAACCACAGACATCATTATCAGAAAAACTAGGTCAAGATAAAAAAATGAGCCTCATGAAAATGAGGGGACTATTCTTTAGATAGCCTCAGTTCAGTTCAGTTCAGTCGCTCAGTCATGTCCGACTCTTTTCAACCCCATGAATCGCAGCACACCAGGCCTCCCTGTCCATCACCATCTCCCAGAGTTCACTCAAACTCATGTCCATCGAGTCGGTGATGCCATCCAGCCATCTCATCCTCTGTCGTCCCCTTTTCCTCCTGCCCCCAATCCCTCCCAGCATCAGAGTCTTTTCCAATGAGTCAACTCTTCGCATGAGGTGGCCAAAGTACTGGACTTTCAGCTTTAGCATCATTCCTTCCAAAGAACACCCAGGGCTGATCTCCTTTAGAATGGACTGGTTGGATCTCCTTAGATAGCCTAGGGTAATGTAAAAAGAAAAGAGGAATAAATTTGGAAGACTGAGCTTTATTTGCTGCTTTTCACTTATTCTTTGACTCAGTTTCCTCTTCTGTAAAATGGGAATATGTTTCTTTAATCACAGATGGAATGGGAATAATAAATATGTAATACATATTTCTTTATTTCAAAAAAACTTCTTTATAATTCTATAGAGGTGGTTTGTTTTTTTTTTTTTTTTTTTTTGGTGGGGGAGGGGGTCAGGATAGGGAGGAATAGTTTCCTTGAAGTTCATTTTTCCCCCAGAAATTTTAAAGGTCTCCATTTAGATGATCTGATTATAAAAGTATAATAACATCTGTTTTATCATTTTTTTCCACATTGAAATAAAGATATATTAATATCTTTCAGATTGTTCTGATAGATTGTGAATGTGGAGTGCTGGTGTTTTCATTCTCACTTTTTATATATTTAATAATAGTTAATATTATAAAGCATATTCACCAGTTCTTATTTAATTTTATTTAATTCTTATAATGAGCCTGTTACATAGCTATTATGAATGTATTTTACAAGTGAGGAAACTGAGGCTAGGAAATTTATTCAGACTATTGCTTTCCTTGCCAATCCCAGCTGCTACTGATGGTATGTGTCAGTTGGTCAGAATTTATAGTTTTTAATTATGTTGTTCCCTTAGAACTGACAAAAGATGGCTCTTCCATAATAGCTAGAGCTTTGGTTTCTTAGTTATTTGGTGGCATCTCTATGGAGAGATGGAGATCTGTGAATATTGCCTGTAATTTTGCTTCAGAGATAATACTTTTGGTACTAGAAAGGCTAAATCTGTGTGGCAAAAACAAGTATGAATAGTTCTGCTCTCTTCAACTTTGCTTTGGCTCTGTCTCTTCATTCTTTCTGGAGTTATTTCTCCACTGATCTCCAGTAGCGTATTGGGCACCTGTCAGCCTAGGGAGTTTATCTTTCAGTGTCCTGTCTTTTTCCTTTTCATACTGTTCATGGGGTTCTCAAGGCAAGAATACTGAAGGGGTTTGCCATTCCCTCTCCAGTGGGCCAACCTTTGTCAGAACTCTTCACCATGACCTACCTGTCTTAGGTGGCCCTCCATGGCATTGCTCATAGTTTCATTGAGTTAGAGAAGGCTGTGGTCCATGTGATCAGATTGGTTAGTTTTCTGTGATTGTGGTTTTCAGTCTGTCTGCCCTCTGATGGAGGAGGATAAGAGGCTTATAGAAGCTTCCTGATGGGAGAGACTGACTGATGGGGAAGCTGGGTTTTGTTCTGATGGGCAGGGCCATGCTCAGTAAATCTTAATAATCCAGTTTTCTGTTGATGGGCAGGGCTGTGTTCCCTTCCTGTTACTTGACCTGAGGCCAAACTACGTTGGAGGTAATGAAGATAATGGGAACCTCCTTCAAAAGGTCCCATGCACACACTGCTGTACTCAGTGCCCCAACCCTACAGCAGGCCACCACTGCCCCATGCCTCTGTCAGAGACTCCTGGACACTCATGGGCAAATCTAGGTCAGTCTCTTGTGGGATCACCTCTCCTTTCTCCTGGGTCCTGGTGTGTACAAGGTTTTGTTTGTGCCCTCCATGAGTCTGTTTCCCCAGTCCTGTGTAAGTTCTGGTGGCTCTATGGTGGGGTTAATGGCAACCTTGTCCAAGAGGGCTTATGCCACACCCAAGTCTACTGCACCCAGAGCCCCTGCCCCTCAGCAGTCCACTGCTGACCTGTACCCTGCAGGAGATACTCAAACACATTTCTGGCTCAGTCTCTGTGGGGTCTCTGGGTCCTAGTGTGCCCAAGGTTTGTTTGAGCCCTCTGAGCATCTCTGGCAGGTATGGGGTTTGATTCTAAATGTGATTACGCCCCTCCTACCATCTGGCTGGGGCTTCTCCTTTGCCCTTGGATGAGGGATATCTCCTAAAAGTTGCTCTAGCGCCACACAGCTGCTGCCCCAGCACCTAGTGTCTTGCTGGGGCAGCTGAGCTGGGATTTGACTTTAGGATATCTGACTCCAATTTCATGGCTCATGGACTAAAGGGTACCACCTCTCCTTGACATCAGAGACTTTAACAGCTTTCTGACTTTGTGTTACAAGGCTTAGTCCCTGGAATTGCTCTTATCTTTGTAATAAAGAGAACAGTCAAAGGGAATTGATGTGCATGGCAAGGTCTGGGGTAAATGTGCAGGACTCCTGTGCTCTCCAAGCTGACCCTTCTCCCCTAGTCTCCAAGTTGGCCTCCAGTATGCTACTGGAGATCAGTGGAGAAGTAACTCCAGAAAGAATGAAGAGACGGAGCCAAAGAAAAAACAACCCCCAGTTGTGGATGTGACTGGTGATAGAAGTAAAGTCTGATGCTGTAAAGAGCAATATTGCATGGGAACCTGAAATGTTAAGTCCATGAATCAAGGCAAATTGGAAGTGGTCAAACAGGAAATGGCAAGAGTGAACTTCTACATTTTAGGAATCAGTGAACTAAAATGGACTGGAATGGGTGAATTTAACTAAGATGACCATTATATCTACTACTGTGGGCAGGAATCCCTTAGAAGAAATGGAGTAGCCCTCATAGTCAACAAAAGAGTCTGAAATGCAGTACTTGGATGCAGTCTTAAAAACGACAGAGAGCTCTGTTTGTTTCCAAGGCAAACCTAGTCTATGTAATCCAAGTAATCCAACTTTATGCACCAACCTGTAATGCTGAAGAAGCTGAAATTGAACGGTTCTATGAAGATCTACAAGACCTTCTAGAACTAACACCCCCAAAAGATGTCCTTTTCATTATAGGGTACTGGAATGCAAAAGTAGGGAGTCAAGACATACATACAGTAACAGGCAAATTTGGCCTTGGAGTACAGAATGAAGCAGGGCAAAGGCTAATAGATTTTTGCCAAGATAATGCACTGGTCATAGCAAACACCCTCTTCCAACAACACAAGAGAAGACTCTACACATGGACATCACCAGATGGTCAATACTGAAATCAGATTGATTATATTCTTTGCAGCCAAAGATGGAGAAGCTCTATAGAGTCAGCAAAAACAAGACAGGGAGCTGACTATGGCTCAGATTATGAACTCCTTATTGCCAAATTTAGACTTAAATTGAAGAAAGTAGGGAAAATCAGTAGACCATTCAGGTATGACCTAAATCAAATCCCTTATGATTATACAGTGGAGGGGACAAATAGATTCAAGGGATTAGATCTGATAAAGAGAGAGCCTGAAGAGCTATGGTCAGATGTTCATGACATTTTACAGGAGGCAGTGATCAAGACCCTAAGAAAAAGAAATGCAAAAAAGGCAAAATGGTTATCTGAGGAGGGCTTACAAATAGCTGTGAAAAGAAGAGACACGAAAGGCAAAGGAGAATAGGAAAGATACACCCATTTGAATGCAGAGTTCCAAATAATAGCAAAGAGAGATAAGAAAGCCTTCCTCAGTGATCAATGCAAAGAAATAGAGGAAAACAATAGAATGGGAAAGACTAGAGATCTCTTCATGAAAATTAAAGATACCAAGGGAACATTCATGGAAAGATGGGCTCAATAAAGGACAGAAGTGGTATGGACCTAACAGAAGCAGAAGATATTAAGAAGAGGTGGCAAGAATACACAGAACTATACAAAAAAGATCTTAATGACCCAGATAACCACAATGGTGTGATCACTCACCTAGAGCCAGACATCCTGGAATGTGAAGTCAAGTGGGCCTTAGGAAGCATCACTACTAACAAAGCTAATGGAGGTGATGAAATTCCAGTTGAGCTATTTCAAATCCTAAGAGATGATGCTGGGAAAATGCTACACTCAATATGCCAGCAAATTTGGAAAACTCAGCAGTGGCCACAGGACTGGAAAAGGTCAGTTTTCATTCCAATCCCAAAGAAAGGCAATGCCGAAGAAAGCTCAAACTATCACACAATTGTACTCATCTCACATGCTAGCAAAGTAATGCTCAAAATTCTCCAAGCTAGGCTTCAATGGTACATGAACTGTGAACTTCCAGATTTTAAGCTGGATTTAGAATTGGCAGAGGAACTAGAGATCAAGATCACTGAAAAAGCAAGAGAATTCCAGAAAAACATCTACTTCTGCTTTATTGACTATTCCAAAGCCTTTGACTGGATCACAACAAACTGTGGAAAATTCTTAAAGAGATGGAAATAGCAGACCACCTGACCAGGCCTCCTGAGAAATCTGTATGCAGGTCAGGAAGCAACAGTTAGAACTGGTCATGGAACAACAGACTGGTTCCAAATCAGGAAAGGAGTACATCAAGGCTGTGTATTGTCACCCTGCTTATTTAACTTACATGCAGAGTACATCATGAGAAATGCTGGGCTGGAAGAAGCACAAGCTGGAATCAAGATTTGCGGGAGAAATATCAATAACCTCAGATATGCAGATGGCACCACCCTTATGGCAGAAAGCAAAGAACTAAAGAGCCTCTTGATGAAAGTGAAAGAGGAGAGTGAAAAAGTTGGCTTAAAGCTCAACATTCAGAAAACTGAGATCATGGCATCTGGTCCCATCACTTCATGGCAAAGAAATGGGGAAACAATGGAAACAGTTAGAGACTTATACCTACTTATACTCGATATAATGTGTTAATCTTCTGTCTTAACTTAAGGTTTATAATGGAATTTTCCTACATAAATAAAAGCATCTTGTTGGAGTAGTGATTTAAATGCCAAATTCTTCATTCAGAATTCATATCTTCTGTCTTCATTTTTGTTAATATATTGATCATTTATTATACTGGCTGAAAACATCTTACTCGTTTCTTTGAACTTATTATAGGCCACATGGGTGAAAGAATCCATTATCAGCCTTTTGCATCTAATTTGCATCAAATTATTCCAATGTTATGTCTGTAGTAATTTAATATAACTTTTAGCCATTTTGAGGTTTCTGACTTATATTGATGCAGAGCAATAGCTGTGACATAATGATGCTATAGCCCTTTCTGCCATTCTGAACCACTGTTATAGTTCTCTAAATTTTTGGATCACATTGAAAATTCTGTCCTAGACTAGACTCACCATGTTTAATCCCCAAAGCTATACTCTTTCCAAATCTACTCATCTCTTATAGATCCTAAATTTAGGCCCAGCTAACAGGAAATCTGCTCTATATTCCATTATTTTAGCAATGGAGGATAATTCAATCAACAGAATGAAGTCCAGGAGATGTTGAGTTTAATCTGCTTAAGCTGAACTGTGATTTTGGGAGTTCTTTTGGAAATATGCAAACAAAGAACAAACACACATTGCATATAACATTGTGTCATCCTTAGGTGATCGAAATTACATTGGAAACCAGAATCAGCAATGAATAAATAGATACTTTTTGTGCTCAAAGATAATAAATGTTATGGATCTTTTAATGTGCAGAAACTGTAATAGATTCTGCATCGTCAGTGTACCTAGGTATAACAGGGTTGAAAAGAGAAAATGTGACAGCTTCTGTTAATGGGAGGGAGGAACCAAATCAGTCCTGAGGCTGAAATCTAAATGTGTAATTACATCATTGAGATGTCCAAATCCCACTAAAGAATACATGGTCACCTTGGAAAAGATTTTGTCCATTACTTTGCTGATAATTGATCAGACTTCAGACATAATAGTCTGTTATCCAAATGTTCAAGTGATTATTCATTTTTAGGGGAAAATGTAGCTATAGAGAGATAAGTGTGTTTTTTCACTCTGATGTTATAGAATATATTGGGAAGAAGAAGACAAAAAGAGGGAGGTCAAGGAATGGACACAAATAGCTAGATAGAGCAGGGGAAAAAAGACTCCCAGCATTAACAGGGACAGTATGGACATAGTGAGTTGACTCAAGTTGTTTCAAGCCTAGATATCTTTCAGTGCTTTTTGAAAACTGTTCACTAAGAAGGCTGCCCCCACCATATAGTGATAAATGCTTGAATTCTTAAATTCTGATCTAAATTTAGAAACCATTCTTTTGGAGGTTGTACTAATAACCAAAGGAGTAAACTAACTGTGCACTGGTAAGTAGTATCAGACTGATCACCAACCCTTCTAGTGATTCATTGGTGGAATCTGAGACAAAACAGAGGGATTGGTAAATGCACTGTTTTCAAAACTATCTGAGTACAGATTTCTCTTCTTGGCTAGGGAAGAAAAAACAATCTGAGTTACAGTTTATGGATTTTTAGACAAAGGCAGTCTATCTTATATTTGGTACAGAGCTGTGGAGTGGTCAATGGAGTCAGTGTGTGCCGACATCCCTGCATGTTTTTGGATAACAAGATCTTGGACTGTATTTTAAAGCTGCATTCCAACCAACATCAACCTTATTTGGCTAAATAACTTTGATATGTAGTGTATCGCAAACCTATCTCTTTATAGACAGGAGGAATATCATTACTAAATTAAATGGGAAATAGTAAAGAAATTAGTAAGAGAGGGAAGATGTTTTCTCAGCTAAGATGCAAAATGAAGTAATGGACAAAATAGGAAAATATCTGGAGGGTTAAATGAACTAAGAAAAAATGAAAAGTCTGTTTGAAACCACTTTTATTTTTATATAACTAAGAAAAGCCAAAAGAATAACTTTTTTGGATCAGATACCTTACCCCACAACTTTCCCAGCTGTTAAACAGGAATAAAGACAGGCTGCTTAGACCTTTGTGGTTCCAAAAAACATGGAACCCTGGTTTATTACCCAAAGCACCGTAGGGTTTGACTGTGCTTCCAGTTTTCCTCATTTTGTGCCCTTGAACTAACCAACTGCCTATGTTGCCTTGATTTTCTTAGAATAATATCTTTGTTTTCTCAAGAGTATATATTTGTGAGCACTTTTAGGGAACCTTTGTTTTAGTTGCTATAACTAGCAAATGTCCCTGTGTTACATTGGATTAGTTTTGAGAGAGACTTTGTTGAGCTTGGAACTAGAATGTAAGCTTCTTGAGGGTAGAGGCCACATCTTACTCATTATTGGAATTGAGGGTCTACCTAGCACAATGCCAGGAGCCATAGCACCCTCAGGAAATGCTTATTTTGCTAAACTGAACTGTGATATTAACTGTGGTATTATGTTGCCCTTTTGTAACAATATAGAATTACAAGATTTCTATCCAAGAATTTCATATTTATTTTAGCATTACCTTATTAAATTTTTGTAAACAGTGAATACCAGCATAATTTTTCTCAGATAAATGATTTGCTACAGGTCACTCAATGAATTATTTTTACAGTGAAAAATTAGAACCTCTTAAAAAAAATAATATCCAAACCTTCTAAAAGATACTCCTTTCCTAGTGATGTTCAGGCTCTCTCCCTGAACTCCTAATATAAATTCCATTTCTTCCCCTTTGTTATTTATTTATTATGCTCCTGTAGATCATTTCTAGTTTTCCATGGAAATAACGAGCTTTCCCCTCTGTGGATATGTATGATGCCAATGATCAGTGATGAAGAACCTCTTTTCAAAGTGGTACTGGATCTCTATCTTAGCATAACAGGCCTTGGAAGATGGAAAGACAAATGAGGAAGAAAATAGCAGTGAGTGCATACTCATACTGGGCTATGATAAGATACTACTGCTGAAGCATTAACCATGCTATTGTGGAAGAGAGATCACATACAAATTAACAAGCAACATTTGAAGAATGCAAGAAAATCCTTGGACCACTGTGTTCCTCTGAATATCTAGGCAGCTAAATGGACATACAGAATGAAACTTTTCTTTGAGGGGGGATACTCTGGGCTCAGGAGATGTTGAATTTTGAGTCAGCTTTTCAAAAGAGGAGATGGACAGGAATAGCTGAGAAATAGATGATGGTGGTTCTTAGAAGATTCTATAGTGTCATCATGCCACATATGGTATCGCTTGTCATCCTTAGCATTAATCATTAACCATCAGTTTTCAATATGACATCCTCACATGTGGAAGAATCTGATACTGTTAGCTGCTATCACTAAAGAAGTATGTCTCCCTTCAGCATCAATACAGGCAACTTTTTGTTGTTCCAGTGGCTAATTATCTAATTGTTGACTTACCTAAGCTTCCTGTTTCTCCTGTTTCATTCTCCTCGTATTTGATTTTTAAATGGACAATGGGACAAGGGAAGAAAGATGAAGTGATAACCTTTCACTTAATCTAAAACTGTCACCTATTTGCTTGTACAGAAGTTGAAGAAGAAGAAATTGCAAAAGAGTTGGCCAAAATGAGATGTTGGAATTGATTTTTGGATTTATCAGCAGTATTCTTTTTTAGCATAAAAGATGTGAAGTTGGCTGTATATAGAATTAAAGAATTGTTCTGTATGAACTCTGAGAGGATGGAGTTTGTGACTTATATCCCTTGTTGCACATCTTGCCTGTAATAGGTGCTTATTGACTACTCTGACTGTAGCTAAAAGGGAGCTTAGTGATGCAGAAATCAATGTCCAAGAAATTTAAGGGCATTCTTATTAGTAACAGAAACCACACTGAACCCAAGTCTTCTTATGTGCATCCACTCTGCTTTCCACTACACCACACTGCCAGAGGCAGTGGGAGTGCTAGCCCTGTAGAGCCCAACAGCCAAGCTGAAGACTGTGCCCAGGGACAGGAAATTGGAGGCAGCTGGGGCAAGAGGGCTTTCTCACCAAATTTATAAGTGTTGGTTTTCAGCAAACCGGAGCTACAGAACTGTTTTAGAAAATTTCCAGTTAAAGTGGAATTTTCAAAACCAGTAGCTGCCCCTGGGTCAGCGAGGTTGGTTTTATGGGAACCCAGGGTTTTGCACAGCTGGTAGAGCAGACTGGTAATGGTGGCTCAGGCGGAGGACTTCGGTCTTGCTGAATTGCCCCGACCACAAGTTCCTAAAATCATCTATGCCCAGGGATTGTTCTTCTCGTCATTTCTTAGGACAAAACCCCGTTTTCTCTCTATGGCCTTTTGGCTCGTGGAGGAACTTCCAGAGAGACACTTACTCATCTCATCTCTGTAGGCACCGGCTGAGAATTAGTGAAGTAAGCAAGAGGTGTAGGAGTGATTTCTCAATGATAAATAATGACTCGTACAGAGTAATGGTATTTTTATTCCTTCAGAGGCAATAGGCATAGCTATTAATAAAACACTGTGAAGATGTCCAGGTGAGCTTATTAAATTTTGAAAGAAAAGAAATAGATGAGGAGCAGATGAGAATCTTGGATGAAGGCCTAGACCTTGATCATGGAGGATTTTATTTATTTTTTGATATTTAGAGTGGATAACAGCAAAGCAAAATTCATAAAGAGGATCACTTTCCAGAAAAAAAATGTAGCACTGATTTCTTATGCAATACTTGAGAAAATAACCCTCAGAGAAGATTCTGGATCTAATTCTAGTAAGTGGGCCAAATGTAATAAGTAAGCTTGAAGCTGGGTGACCTCTCAGATCTAATAAGATGAGAGCATTATGTTAAATAGCATGGAGGCTGGCTAGTATTTATGGGCAGACTGTCCCTAGGAGGTCTGGCATGAGTTAACTGCTTAAGAAGTTCCTTAGCAAAGAGATAATTGCAGGATGCATTGACCAGCAGAGTTTATAGTTGAAGTTAAAGGCATAGTTAATTGTGTGAGCTATTTGGGCCAAATGGCCTCTTTTTATTCTATGACTCCTTGGGTCCTAGCATACAGTAGCATTAGCCCCATCCTCTTCTTTTAAAAAAAATTATTTATTTTAATTGGAGGCTAATTACTTTACAATATTGTGATGGTTTTTGCCATACATTCACATGAATCAGCCATGTAGCCCCATCTTCTTAATCACCATAGTTTTTCTCTTCAGGTTGACATACAAACTTTATTTTTTTGTGGAACTTACGGCAACCTACTCCAGTATTCTTGCCTAAAGAATCCCATGGTCAGAGGAACCTGGCAGGCTACAGGCCATGGGGTCAAAAAGAGTCAGCAGACACGACTAAGTGACTGATACTTTATCACATGATAAACATTGTCAATAGTGTCAGTGATCATAGCCACATAACAAATTGCCTTTTCACTTGGGCAGATTTGTAATGAAATGATTCATCCCAGATCTCTTCTTCATGTGACTTGATTGGGCATTGATCTACTTCCTGGTTCCACAGTGTTTTGGACTCTTCCTAACCCCAGGCTCCAGTAGTTTTTCAGTCTCTATGTCCGACTTTTTGCGACCCCTGGACTACAGCACACCAAGCTTCCCTGTTCTTCACTGTCTCCTGGAGTTTGCGCAAATGCATGCCCACTGAGTCAGTGATGGCATCCAGCCATCTCATCCTCCATCACCCTCTTCTCCTCCTGCCCTCATGTGAACCTGGTTGGTCCTGTTGAGCTCCAGCTCTTGAAAGAGGATGTCCTCCCCTACCAGGTTTATGTTGGCCTTTTAGGAAAAATAAGTGTTTTGAAATAAAAATATTGCTTGCACACTGAAAGTGAAAGCGAACTCTCTCAGTCCTGTCCGACTCTTTGAGACCCCCTGGACTGTAGCCTACCAGGCCTCTCCATCCATAGGATTTTCTAGGCAAGAATACTGGATTGGGTTGCCATTTCCTTTTCCAGGAGATCTTCCCAACCCAGGGATTGAACCCTGGTCTCCTGCATTGTAGGCAGATGCTTTACCATCTGAGCCACCAGTAATGTGTCTTAAATAATTATATTCAAATTAATTTATGATACAAGCTTTATGTTGTTCTGCTTGCAACATTTAAAAATACTGGTTTTCCAAATAGCAGCTTCTAAAATCTTTGTGTTTGTGTGCTAAATTCGAGTTTCCATGATATTTTCTCACTCATGACTTTGATTCTGATTAGAGTAACTCCTCCTCCTCTGTGTTTCCATGAGACTTCAAACTTCTGTTCTATGATTCCTTGTCTTATAATTCTCTGTGTATATTTATCATTTTCCCCACCAATGGAAAGCTACTGGAAGGCAGGGATCACATCTTACTTGCTTTTGTGTCTCTAGAACCTAACACGATGCCAGGTGCATTATTTATCATGTAAATTTGTGCTGGGCTACAGTATATTCTGTGGAAAATGAGATTCCTTACTCTTTGAAGATTATAAATCTCCATTTGGATTTGGTGCATCACAAATTCGAGTTGACTAAAATCCAAGTTTGGTCTCTTTAGTTGCTGTTGATTTTTTAAAGAAAATGATTGCAAGTGGAATGAGTTTGTGCTGTGTGCTGCCTGTGGTAAACCTTAGATTATATTTCTGCAAATGTGGCCTGCTAGTTTAAATTGCTTTGGTTGCAGTGGAAAAAGGAAATACGTTTCCCTATTGTTGGGGTAAAAATTCAATTTGCTTCAAATCAGAGTGTTTTACTTTAGAATTTATAATTATCATGGACCCAAGCATACATATGCTAAAATATAGACTTGAGGTAATTAAAACTCCTGTGGTTATTTGGGTTCAATCTTTTTTTCCCTCCTTACCAGTTTTATTGCCATTACTCATGAACTACATCCTCCTCATGGAAAAAAATTTTCACATACAGAAATTCGGTTCTTCCCTTCTCTTATTTCCCCTATCTTTGGAGTATTGTTCTTGCCCAAGCCTGGCTTTCTTCTTGTTTGCAAGATGGCTATATTGTCTCGATGTCATAGCTGTAGTTCTAGCTATTACATCCAGACAGTATCATATCCAGAGGAAATAAGAGGACATCCCTTTCTGTCTCTCCTCCTCAGAGATAAAGTACGCTTTCCCTAATGTTCCTGCTGTTATTTTAGCAATCTTCTTCTCGCATCCTAATGATCTTATGCCTTCCTGAGCAGCCCATTCCTAGGCCAGTAACTAGGGAGAACAATGACATTACCACAACTGGCTTCAGGGGTTGGGAAACTTTTTTTGTAAAGAGTTTTGCAGCTAGCTCATCTGGTCTCTGTCACAATTATTCTACTCTGTTATTGTAGCAACAATAGGCAAAAAAGTAAATGAGTGGGTGTGGCTATGTTTCAATAAAACTTAATATACGAAAGTGGTGGCAGGTAGATGGCCATTTCCTGGAGCCTGAAACCAGTGGCTCCAAAACATTAATATGTATCAGAATCAACTGGGAACTTGTGAAACTAGAAGGTCCCACACCCAGAGTTTCTGATTTAGCAGATGTGGCTTAGAGCCAGAGACTGTGCATTTCTGACAAGTTCCCAGGTGATACTTGTTCAAGATCAAGTTGAAGCTGTTTCAATAATAGCCCTGGGTTTCTATTTTGTCATGTGTGTGGGAACTGTCTTGTCCATTGTAGTGCACACCACCCCTGGCCTCTACTCACTAGATGCCAATAGCCTCCCTGCTCCTCCTCTAGTACAATGGTCTAAAGTGTCTGAAACACGGCCAGATGTTCCGTAGGGGGCAAAATCTCTGATTCTCCCTTCTTCTTAGACTTAGACTATTCAGATCTCTAGCCTGGCTCTGGGAGTAGATTCCCTTTTTCTTGTAGCATTCTGAAGAGTGTCACTATTCTGTGAGGAAGAAAGGAGAAAAATGATTCTGTTGGATAGGGAGCCAATAGTCTCTACTGTTGATCATATCAGAGCTCCTGAGGAAACAGCCTCACTGACCAAAATAGACCAGAAAATGGAACAAGAATACCCATTTTCTAAGATTTTTTATCTTGAGCATTGTATCTGTTTGCTGAATTAAAGGAATTTTACAGAAAATCTGGCAGTGAATACAGAGGGATGGACAAATAATGAGTAAAACATTCCATGAAGTAAAGCCTTAGTTAAAGGTGACATCTAAATCTGGTTCTTACAGGATTTTCTCATGCAAAGTTCATGAAAGAGCTAATATCATACTTCTAAAATGTTGTTCCCCTTTTTGAAAGGTCATGCGTGCACGCTCAGTCGTGTCTGACTCTGCGACCCCATGGACTATAGACCTCCGGGCTCCTCTGTCCGTGGAATTTTCTAGGTAGGAATATTGGAGTAGGTAGCCATTTCCTCCTCCAGGGGGTCTTCCCAATCTAGGGATTGAACCACATGTCCTGCGGCTCCTGCCTTGGCAGGTGGATTCTTTACCACTTGAGCCACCTGGGAAGTCCCAAAAGGTCATTAACAGATAATTTTCTATTGATATTTTTAATAGTTAGAATGTGAAATATCTGTTTTTGGTGAACTTATGGGACTTTTGCTTAGGAAGTCTTTATTGTTGGGTAGTGTTTGGGCTAGAACTTTGACTATTTGTGTATGTAACAAACACAGTGGAAACCTGTGTGGTTACTGAGCCACCCTTTTCTAGCTCTGCTCTGTATCATAGTCGGTTGTGGATTACATCTGTCAGGATCCACCTCAGCTGGGAGGCATTGCATTGGTAAGAGACTTAAAGAAAGCATGAATTTCAAGGTCAGTGTTTTTCTCCTGCCTCATCTGCTTTGGGAGAAGGCAGTGGCAACCCAGTCCAGTATTCTTGCCTGAAAAATCCCATGGACAGAGGAGCCTGGTAGGCTACAGTCCATGGGGTCTTGAAGAGTCGGACACAACTGAGCGACTTCACTTTCACTTTTCACTTTCATTCATTGGAGAAGGAAATGGCAACCCACTCCAGTATTCTTGCCTGGAGAATCCCAGAACAGAGGAGCCTGGTGGGCTGCCATCTCTGGGGTCGCACAGAGTTGGACACGACGGAAGCCACTTAATAGCAGCAGCATCTGCTTTGAGCAGCATCTCATTCGTGGATTGCATTTCCTCCAAGGCTCCAGCTCTTGCTGAACAAACCTGCCATTGGTGATCCTGAATCCCTGGGCTGTGATATTTCTGTTTCTTTCCATTATCCCTCCAACCTGTGAAGTAGATGGTAGGAAATTCCTATTGCTGCTCTTCTCTAGGTTAACTCACCACCCACGCTTGCCTTGTTCTAAGTTGTTCCATACCTATTAAACCCTATATCAAAATCCTTGAATATGTGATTTCTGTTTTCCTCATTAAACTCATTCTGATACAAAGCCCAGCCCCAACTATCTTATCAAACAAACCTAAGAAGTTTACATCTCTACATGAGATTTTCGTACAAATAAAGTATCTATTAGAATTGTCAATAATAACCCATATGCTAATGTATAATCTTGATAGCTGTTAGTGTCAGATCCTTAAATAAAACAGAAAAGGAAGTTAAGCTCACTTGGGGGCCCATTATAGCCTAGAGACAAAGAACACTACTTCCGAAGGTGAACTACCCGGGTTCAAGTAGCCCACACCCCTATCGTTGTGTCTTTAAGTAGATGATCTAACTTCTTAGGACATCAGTTTTCCTGACCATAAATTGGTGATGATAATGGGACATATTAAGTCTCAAAGGGACTATTGAGAGGATTGAGTAATACACCAAAAACACTTTGAGAAGTACTTGGCATATAATAAACACCCAATAAATATTAGCCATCATCATCACTATTGTTGTTATACTTACTCTAACCATAACTGATTGAGTCAGCCTGTCCCTGTGGAGAAAAACTTCAGATTTAAAAATAAGTTTCTAAAAAAAAATAATAATAAGTTTCTACATGGAATAAGGATGAAAGTGTGTATCAAAGAGAAAAGTCCATTTAAATGTTTGCTCCCTGAAATACTTCCTTTTTCCTCCTAATTTCCTTACCATAAGCCTGACTGTTTTAAAGCATATATAAGTTAATATACATACCCACACCTTAATATCTCATAATAAACATTATTACTTAAAAAAGCTTTTGTTAATGTCAGAAGTTCAATTTTTAAAAATATATTATGTTGGCATAGAATTGAAGTACATTATTGTGTTAGTTTCAGGTATATAGCAAAGTGAATCAGTTGGAAATATACATATATCCACTCTTTTTTGAGATTCTTTTTCCATATAGGTCATTACAAAGTACTGAGTAGAGTTCCCTGTGCTATACAGTAGGTCCTTGATTAATTATCTGTTTTATATAAAGTAGTATGTATATAGCAATCCCAATCTCTCAGTTTATCCCTATACCCCCAATTTCCCCTGATAACCATAAGTGTGTTTTCTGCATTGTGACTCTATTTTTGTTTCATAAATAAGTTCATTTGTACCATTTTTTAAGATTACACATATTAGCAATATCATATGATATTTGTATTTCTCTGTCTTACTTCACTCAGTATGATAATCACTAGGTCCATAAGAGAGATTACTACTTTAAAAAGCTTTTATGAATGTCAGGACTTCAATTTTAAGAAGAATAAGATAAGAAAGATTCTCCTGATTGCATGGGTTTAATTAGCCCATGGCAGTCTATTATTCACACAATGTCCTAAAGCTTTGTGAATAAGCAAATACAACATTAGTTTGTTCGCCATAGATATGTCATTGACCATGAGCATTTTAATCATGGAATGCAAGCAGTGGGCTTCTAGAAGACCCTTAGCTAATTCATTAAAGTTTGTGTGGTCATCACAAGTTGTGCAAACATAAGAGCTAATGTCAGGGATGAAGAGAGAGTATCAATTAAAACTTACAGAATGTGTTGTGTTTTGTTTTATTTGTTTTTCTGGAAGAAGCAAGAAATCTTCTGTGCTTTGCTGTGCTTAGTTGCTCGGTCATGTCCAACTCTTTGTGACCCCATGGACTGCAGCCTGCCAGGCTTCTCTGTCCATGGGTTTCTCCAGGCAAGAATAATGGAGTGGATTGCCGTGCCCTTCTCCAGGGGATCTTCCCAACCCAGGGATCGAACCCAGGTCTTTTCCCCATTTCAGGCAGATTTGAGCCACCAGGGAAGCCCAAGAATACTGGAGTGGGTAGCCTATCCCTTCTTCAGGGGATCTTCCTGACCCAGGAATTGAACTGGGGTCTTCTGCAGGGCAGATGGATTGTTTACCAGTTGAGCTACCAGGGAAGCTCAAGTCTTCTGAGAGATGTGAAAAAGAAAAATCCAGGAAATATAAAGCATGACTTATTAGAACACTTGTTAAAAAGTTCTTCTAATTCACTGGTTTGACTTTTCTGTATGTTGCACTACTATTTATTTGTTCATTAGCCCTGAATTTCTCATAAGAGATACAAGAAGCTAGAAATGTGGTGTTTGTGAAAATTTATTTGTCACTTACATTCTGCTTAGTTCCTTTAAACAGTTGAGTTGCCTGTTAGATTTGTCAAGTTACTTGCCCCAAAGTTAAACTGAAGTGCCTGATAACAGAAGAGCAGGACTTCCATCCTTCATTCACAATTGCACATCTTATTTATGAATTTTAACATTAATTGCTATTGTGAAAATTTAAGGAAATTATTATTGGGACTCATTCTGTAACTAAAGATTATCCCGTAAGAACTGGAAACTAAATGCAGATGTGACATAAAGTATGATGTAGGACCCAGTTTAGTTCAGTTTAGTCGCTCAGTCACGTCTGACTCTTTGCAACCCCATGGACTGAAGCACCCAGGCTTCCCTGTTCATCACCGACTCCCAGAGCTTACTCAAACTCATGTCCATTGAGTCGGTGATGCCATCCAACCATCTCATCCTCTGTCATCCCCTTTTCCTTCCATCTTCAATCTTTCCCAGCATCAGGATCTTTTCAAATGAGTCAGTTCTTCCCATCAGGTGGCCTAAGTATTGGAGTTTTAGCTTCAGCATCAGTCCTTCCAATGAATAATCAGGACTGATTTCTTTTAGGATGGACTGGTTGGATCTCCTTGCAGTCCAAGGGACTCTCAAGAGTCTTCTCCAACACCACAGTTCAAAAGCATCAATTCTTTGGCACTCAGCTTTCTTTATAGTCCAACTCTCACATCCATACATGACCACTGGAAAAACCATAGCTTTGACTAGATGGACCTTTGTTGGCAAAGTAATGTCTCTGCTTTTTTAATATACTGTCTAGGTTGGTCGTAGCTTTTCTTTCAAGGAGCCAGCGTCTTTTAATGTCATGGTTGCAGTCACCATCTGCAGTGATTATGGAGCCCCCCAAAATAAAGTCTGTCTCCGTTTCCATTGTGTCCCCATCTATTTGCCATGAAGTGATGGGACCAGATGCCATGACCTTAGTTTTCTGAATGTTGAGCTTTAAGCCAACTTTTTAACTCTCCTCTTTCACTTTCATCAATAGGCTCTTTAATTCTTTTTCGCTTTCTGCCATAAGGGTGGTGTCATCTGCATATCTGAGGTTATTGATATTTCTCCCGGCAATTTTGATAGCAGATTGTGCTTTATGCAGCTGAGCATTTCTCATGATGTACTCTGCATATAAGTTAAATGGGCAGCAGGGTGACAATATACAGCCTTGACGTACTCCTTTTCCTATTTGGAACCAGTCTGTTGTTCCATGTCCAGTTCTAACTGTTGCTTCTTGACCTGCATACATATTTCTCAGGAGGCAGGTCAGGTGGTCTGGTATTCCCATCTCTTTAAGACCCAATCTGCCTTAAAATACTCTGTTAGTCTAGCTTTAGATGCTTGCAGTTTTTATCATTGAAGTTATTTGTTTTATTTTAACACTTATATGGAAATTCTGTATAACATGTTTGCCTGGAGAGTATAGCATAGAAAAATTCCTCTGAACACATTTGCCCATGTTAGTTCAAGCAGACTGGCTTGTTGTCCTTAACCAGTTAGTTAGCTGAGCCATCTGTCAACAGCTGAAGATTGGTAGCAGATCCATCAGGGTGAATTTTGTCCGTGAGACCTGGTTGAGGAATGGTAGAGGAGAGAATCTCAAAGAGAGCTTTGTGAGTGTTAGCGCACTTTAAGTGAAGGAAATCATATGTCTCTTGCTTTGAGGCAGCAGGTAGGTTTACTTGACTCTGCTAGAAATTCCAGATCTGTGAAATAATAATGGATGTGGGCCATTAAATATGATGGAGGTGATGAAAGTGGAATATTAACATTACGATACTTGTGAACCTTTTTTGAGGTCAGAGACTCCAATGGGACTCTGAAAGCTTTGAACTTTTTCCTCTAGAAAAGTACATAAAAACATCTAAAATGTTACTTTCAGTTTCAGGATATTTACCAACCCATGAAACCCATTCTTGGGACCAAGTTACAAACCTCTAGGCTAAATGAAAAGTTTTTAGGAAAATGTCAGCTTTTACAGTTTTATTATTCATTTGGGAAGCCGTTGGAAGCCACTGCAGTTTTCTGATTGTCAGATTGGCATGGTCATAATAATTCTTATGCTTCTTATAGAAATATCTATATTTACACTTCTTATAGAAATATCTTCTTATAAATATTTCTTATAGAAATATCTAAGAGTTGGACACGACCGAGCAACTTCACTTTCACTTTTCACTTTCATGCATTGGAGAAGGAAATGGCAACCCACTCCAGTGTTCTTGCCTGGAGAATCCCAGGGACACGGGAGCCTGGTGGGCTGCCATCTATGGGGTTGCACAGAGTCGGACACGACTGAAGCAACTTAGCAGTAGCAGCAGCATTACATAAAATATAGAAACTGATGCAAGATGCAGTAGCGTTAGAACTGTGTGTTTAACTGAGAAAGTATGAATTTCAAATGTTTACCAAGGGAAACACAAAAAGCATATGAAGTATAATTTTGCTTTGAATAAAAAGTATTCTTCTTGGGAGCTTTTATTTAGTCAGAACAATCAGAAAGATTTGTTACCAATTTATTTGTAATTTTTTTACTTGGGAGATGATTCCAGGATTATTGTTTATTTTCTTTTTATTCTACATAAATTAGAGCATGATTCATTAGAAGTACATATTTTGCTTTTGTAACTATTTGTAAACTTTCACTTAGACAATCTTGACAAGTCTGTAAAACAGTCAAAAGTAGATTGTTCTTCAAAACAGGCAAGAGAAGCAAAGTTGATGTTGGTGTTTTTTGGGAGCTATTTAAATATGGTTTCCCCAAACATAATTTATTCTTGGTCAATAATAATACTTTACTGTCCATTTACTAATAATTGACATTTCCGAAATCAATATTATCAAGCAAACCAGTCAGACTAGGTTCAGGATATGGTTGTACAATATAGAAACATTTATATCTTAAAAAAATTGTTTTTATTGAAGCATAGTTGATTATCAGTGTCATGTTAGTTTCGGGTATACAGCAATGTGATTCAGTTACACATATCACATATTGGGTGCCAAGTCTGTTGATGTTTAGCCCTACATGGCTCAACTCAGCGGGAGTCAGAGCACTGTTTTGCTCAGTAGAGAGGAAAGTGTCTAAACTATAAATTCTATCATAACTCGGAAATACGAGGAATAGCTGTAAATGATAAAAATTCTTCTAAATTCTTATTGGAAGCAGGCAGTTACTAGTCACAGCCAAGACTTATCTCTCAGTGTTAGCAGCAGTAACATAATAATAAAAACAATAATAATAGCAATACATTATTACTTATTTTGTTCAAGGCTCTGTACTAATTTCTAGGAACACAAAAGAAGGGTAAGCAAGTTCTTTAATTGTAAGGAACTTAACTGTTTACATGGAGAAAGACCTTTGTACCCCAGAGCTAAATTACAGTATAAAAGAGCATAAACTAAGTTTCAAAGCAAAATAGCATAGGGAATAAATAAGTGGCAGAGGAATTCTGATCTGGAAGGAGACATCATGGACTGGGATGTCTTGTCAAAGCTTCACAGAGGAGGGTTTTCTGATGGGTACCACAAAGTTCTCTGTCATGTATGTTGGCCTAATGTTTATCACATTTTGTGTTATTATGTGGTTAGTTGTCTTTCCTGGCTGTTGCTTAGGGACAGGACTGATGTGTGCATGGTTCAACTCTTATCTTTAGTACTGGGACATAATAGATGCAGAGTAAATATATGTTGAATGAATGGATAGTGAATGTATAAATGAAGGTGAGACTTGTGTTTAGTTGTGAGGGAAGTACACATGTTTGAGGGGACATAAGAAGGATGGGTAAAAGTTTATGTATGGTAGTGGACATCCTCAAGGAATCTGGAAGATGATAAATGGGCCAAATTATTTGCGATGGAGAGGCTAATATAGGAGAGTAACAAAGCTGGGGTTAAGTAAGATAAACACTGGCAAGATTGGGAAGAATTTGAATATTGTTAATATTAAATTACTCCATAGCAAGGGCAAGACTTATAATTTCAACATGTATTTCTTTTTCTATAAAATGAGGTAGGAATAGATCAGTTAGCAAATACAAGTACAGAAATTGATATTTAAAAATTAAATTATATAGTATGATATTTGTTATATAATGTTGATTTAATTAAGCAAACATCTAAAATATTAACCCATTCTTGTAAACTTGTGTACATATCTATACATGTGTAGCTAGTCTCAGAAAGAATTGTCTAAAAAGATATTTCTCAAAATATTAGTAATGGGTCTCTCAAGGTAGCATAATCTGAGTGAACCACCCCCGCTTTTCAATCTAGTGGAGGTCTGTTTCAGTAATCTAGAGGTGATTTGAGGAGGATATTGATGATTGGAATAGAAGGAGAAAATAAATATGGGGAGATGTTTTGAAGGGAAAATTTAAAGTACTTGGGGGTCTTAATAAAGTAGATTAAGGAGGAGATGTGAGTTAAATATGATGTTGAGGTTTTGAGCCTGTTGGCATTGTTAATAGCAAAGTTGGGAGGGATATGTACCCTGCAGGTTGGGACACTGTTCATTGGAATTTTGACTTATTAATATCAATACCTTGAATTATTATGTAAATATGTGAAGCAGCATCTGGAGTAGTAGCTAATAGTGAATTGGATCAGGTGAAAAGGTTGGAGTAAGCAGAGGCTGGCAGTAGGCTGTGATTTTTCTATCACAGAATTCAGCATTCTTGAAAAAACAAATGTCTTCTCAATTCTCATATTTTCTTGTAGAGAATGAACATGTATCATTTGTCCTCATTTTAAAGACTGAAAAATTAAGAGTTAGGGAAACGGAGAAACTTCCAATACTTACTGAGTGGCCGGTGGGGTGGGGATGGGGGTTCTTCTTCCTGTCTGTTGACTTCTGTGTTGCCTTGGATGGTAGAAAAAGTCTATTAGTGATGCTTATGTACCCCATTATGACTGGTCTTTGGGTTGTAGCTTTCTTCTTTTTTTAAAAAATCCAGATAAAAAGGGGCTCTGTTTCCCAAAGCCATGGTGGCCTATTTTTAAAGTTTAACTGATGACATAGATGAGATGCCATGAAGGATGACTCAAAATAGCAAATATAATTGTATAATTGAGACAAAAAGGGATATCCTGGAAATAATATTATGTTTAGCTGTAAGTTTTAGAGCTTCTAATTATACTGGTCTTTTCCCTCCTCTAATTACTAATTTTAGAAAATGTTTCTTTCAATTTAAGACTTAGTCAGTCTTAAATTTGTCTACTGAAACTATGCTAGAAACCACACTATTTCCAGTTCAGTTGAAATTACATGGTATTAAACCTGTATCTTTCCAGATTCTATAGACTTTGGCAGAAATGTTGGGATTTAAAGCATTAGTGCTTCTGTGGCTTTCAGAGGTTAAGACCCTCTTGTTGTTTGGGCCATACACACTTTACCATTTAGTTTCTAGATTGTTCTGGAATGGAAATGGCATTTATTCATTTCCTTTGGATAAAAGCATGCTATTTATCCCTATTTAAATGTGGATTGGAACTTCCCTGATGGCTCAATTGGTAAAGAATCCCCCTGTAATGCAGGAAACACAAGAGATGTGGGTTTGATCCCTGGGTCAGGAAGATCCCCTGGAGAAGGAAATAGCAACCCACTCCAGTATCTTGCCCAGGTAATCCCATGGACAGAGGATCCTGGTGTGCTACAGTCCAAAGTCCAAAGGGTCGCAAAGAGTCAGACAGGACTAAGCATGGACACAATTTGGTCATTTGATCAAAGGTGGATTTAGTGAGCCAGATTCTGTATTGAAATCAAGGGAAGGGGAAGTTACACATTTTAATCTTGTAGCTTGAGTTAGTCATGAATTCTAAATGCAGAATAAACACCTATATTTTCATCTGAGGAATAGCTTAAACATAGACTGAAATGTTTGATAACTTGTCTTAAAATAATTTGGTCTTTGACCTTGAGCAGAAAAATCCTTACATTCTATAAAGAGAAGTAGTTGCATTCTCTGTTGATCTGGCCCAAGATAGAAAAACTGGGCACCCATTTTGACCTTTGGAGTCAGCAAACGCAAATCTGATTTGATTCATTATGTCCTTCTATAATTGAATTAATTGAATTTTCTAGAAATTTCTTTCTTTTACCTTTTGCTTTTTTAACATGGCTGTCTTCATTAGTCTATGAAAACATGGTGTCATTGGCCTATGAAAAGAGTCACCTCTATGCCTTCATTGGCACATATATCTTACCTGGAGTAACCTCCAGTTTTCTTTGACAGGGTTAATTTAGGTTCTCCAACCTTTAGTGTGGGCTTCCCTGGTGGCTCAAATGGTAAAGAATTTGCCTGCAATTCAGGGGACCCTGGTTTCATCCCTGGGTTGGGAAGATCCCCTGGAGAAGGGAACGACTATCCACTCCAGTATTCTTGCCTGGGCTTCCCCGGTGGCTCAGATGGTAAAGAATCTACCTGCAGTGTGGGAGACTTGGGTTTGATCCTTGGGTTGGGAAGGTTCCCTGGAGAAGGGAACCTTCTGGAGAAGGTTCCCGGTTCCTGCCTGGAGAATTCCATGGACAGAGGAGCCTGGCAGGCTACAGTCCATGGGGTCACAAAGAGTTGGACATGACTGACTGACTAAGACTTTCACTGCTTTTTTTCACAACCCTTTAGTGAGTCTTTACTAAGAACTCCAGTCTTCATTTATTAAGCCCATCAACATCATTCCTAGGAAACACTTTGAAGTTTACCACTGAATTCAGTACTGTGTGATTATTTCCTTTAATTTAATAGATGCTAATTTGATCTCAGCATAAGCTTTTTGCTGAGTGTCACCTTCAGATTTTCTAAGAGAAGAACCTTCTTTTTGCGGCAAAGTGTCAGACACATAGTAAATGATCAATATTACTGGCATTAATATTAAGATGGAGGAAAAAACTCTGAAATAAGACTTGTTGGACTGAGACTTAAATATTTGCTAAGGTTGATTTAACTGAATTGAGACTATTTTTATTGCCTGGCACAAATCACTTAAATTTAGTGAGAAGTTATTGTTAATCAGTTGTATCAGCCCAGTTAGTACTCAGAAAAATATATAGAGGAGTAAGTTACATCAAATTAGATTTCTCAGCAAGTCTCAAAGAGTTTGCATTGAGATATATAAAAAATATTCTTTCATTGCTATACATGGATCACAGAGTTGATTTATTTCTAAATAATAGAAAGTTGGGATCACAACCATTTAAAAGATTCTTAATGTCTTAAAGAAACATAGGACACCTTTTTCTTGTTTGTTGATTGCTTATTTAGTTTTGTTACTGGTTGATTTTTCAATAGCAGTTTGACTTTCCTAATACTGAGATCTGAGAGGAATTTTTCTCCTTAGTCTTTATAAAGTGGATATGATGCAATATAGGGGAGAGCAACCTTGATACGAGGGGGAAGATTTAGTCAAAGTAGTTGAATACATTCCTATCCAAAATTAAATAGTTGATCAGGTCTGAACCTTAAGAAGGCCATTGACTCATTTTACCCAAACTGTTGAGTTTTGCCAGTTCTTTGCTGCAGTGGAGATAGCCATTGGAAAAAAGATGGATTCATTCATTGACTGAATCCAGTGCCTGATGACTCATGTAATTCTTATGACCACACAACGGTGGGTTGAAGCCTGGTTTCCTAACTTTAGAAATTAATCTTTTTTATGCTCTTTTGGGGAGGGGTATGGGTATGGCAGGGGAACAACCAAAGTGATCTCTGTCTTTTCCAAGATTTAGGGACATAATTTAACCTTGCAGTTCAAGACTCTCTGCCAAAGTTGAGTCTGGGACAGAATATTTTTTTCTCTCAGTCTAAATCATCTAGGCTAAATCATTTTTTAGCTTACAATCAGGAGCAATCTTAAAGGTACTGTCACAGCTCCTCAAATTCATAATATTCAAGTGGGCTATAAATGATCTCCTCTTGGATAGATGTGTCGGGGCAGCCTCAGAGAGGGCCCCTGGGAAAGGAAGTGCTGAATTGAGAGAGCCGCCATCAGAAAATCTCCCAGTCAGCTGCGTCATAAGGTGCTCCTGAGAAAAACCTGTGAAGAAATGAAACTTGTTTAAGTCAGATTCTATTTTTAGTGCACTTAGAGAGTTGCTGAACATAAAAAGGATTCTGTTAAGAATCATTTCTTTAAAGTGAATAAACTCCTCCAATGTTGCGTGATTTCATGTTTTTATATATTTAAGGATCCTTGCCTAACTTTTGAATGAGTGGATTTTAAGGCATAGGTTTGTTCCAGAATTATGAAGTTTGTGGAACAAAGATCCCATTCTTCCCTCACCCAATTTAGAAACCAACTTCTTGTTATTGTTATTGTTGTTTGGATAGATACTGAAAAATATTCTAGTTTTTTCCCCCCAGTAATTTCCTTCATTGTACAGCAAGCTCATTGCCTCTTCAGAGGTAGCTGTGGTAGCCATTTAGGCAAAAAGGAATTCTCAGGAAAAGCCTTTTTTTTCTCTCTACTTTTCTCCAGCTGCTTGAGGTTGGGGCTGATACTCACAGGGACTCTCACCAACCAAGGAAACATGATTCATTATCTTAGCCAGTAATGTCTTTTTTGAATACAAATTGAGTTTGTGATTTGTTGGGTAGTTTCTTAGCCTGTGTCTCCATCATTTGAATGTCCCAAATGAATGACTATATTTTATTTTAGATATTAAAATTTAATACCAGTGTTATAGAAAGAAAATATACCTTTTATACAATTTTTTGGTATTGAAAATCCTTTGATCCTCACCTTGTGACTACTGAATGTCTTCTCTACTCCTGTATAATCTGGCAAATCTTTACTCTTAAATAATATTCTTTAAGGCCAGATGCCAAGGATTCACTGTAATTCATTGGTATCTGCATTTCTTAAACAGTAATCTGTTCCAGATGCTATTTTTTCCGCAGATAAGCTACTGATTTTATATTCATTCCTTGTAAATTAGTTGAATAGTAGGCCTTAGTTTGGAGAATATTAATTAACTACATTTTGAGATGTTAAGTTCCTTATTCTTCTAGTATAATGATGGGTAATATTTATATTTCATCTCATTGTTTACTAAAAACTTGTACATACATTATTTTAATTGGCCCCTATAATAACTCTGTGAGGAAAGTTACTATTACTTTGCTACTTTTACATTAGGAAAATGAGAATTGCCGAGAAAAATAGAATGACTTCCTTGAACTAAACAGCAAAACTGGGATCCAAACTGTTAAGTCAAAGGCCTGTCTTCTTTCTTCCACATCAAGCAATCTTTAGACAGATTTTTGCTGCTAAAAGAAGTGGTCTGGGCCATTTCCTTTTCTTTTTTATCCCATGCCCACAGTTTTATCCCCTTCATCCCAGTAACTCTGGCCAGAATAGCCAGATGTTGTGTCTTGGTGTCTGCCTTTTATGAATTGGTTTGTTCTCAATTCATATTAGGAGACACCTTATGCCCAACCTGAGAAAGGGTTAGGGTTGAGGCTCAGGTTCTCCTATAAGGATAACATCTCCCCTTGATGTCCCAATATCACTGCTGGTGATCACAGGGAAAATAATCATTAATATCAGAGATGTGATAGATTGTAAACTATACATGAAATCAACAGTACAAATTATAAAATTGTGACTATGAGGAAAATGACTAAATTTCTGAGAAAATAGAAAATCCAAACAAAGCCAGACTATAATTCTGTTTTATGGCGAGACCTACCACTACCAACTTCAACATTTCCTCCTTCCTCCACCTGTGGCCTTTGAATCAATTTCTGGTTATGCAGCATCTATATTTCTCCCTTTTGTGCCATCCCATCTTCTTGAGTGCTTGGACCAAATTCACTTCCCCTTCCTAACTTGTTCCTTGCAGGTTAATAGTGGCATGTTTTAAATCCTCTATGCCTTCAGAATAAAAGCTAAGGCTTAGAGTTCTGAGTTTAATACACTTTTAAACCTGCCATGTGACCTTGGCATTTTGCATTTTTGTAGGTGCTTGCTCTGCTTTACTTGGGGGACTGTTGTGAATAGTTAATGAGACAGTGTAGATAAAATCCTTAAAAGCAAGATATGAATGTGCCCTGGTTGTAATCCTGACCTTCTGTGTGGTTTTAGTCAACTCACTGAACCTCTCTGGCCTTAGCACTTTATATATAATGTATAAAATAAGGGGCTTAAACTAGATGATTTTGAAGGCCTTTTCAGATTCGATTCAGTTGAATTCAGATGAATATATTGAATATTTACAGCGTCATGAACTTTAAATAAGAATGTAGTCTTTGTTCTTGAAGAACATATAATCTAGGATATGGAGACATGTAAATAAATCACTGTTGGCTGGCCAAAAAGATGAACTTTGTGGTCTTATGATCTAGGCCACAATTTTGATTCTATAATTGCTAAATTCTTCTACTATAGGTCTTATTAATTTTAGGGTTTATTTCTCGTTAAAGGAAAGGAATTTATCGGACCTCTAGATAAGTAGTTTCATATTTTGGAATGGAGTTTGCTTGGTTTTTCACAGAACATTACTACTGATTGATAATATATGTGAGTGCTAAGTGTATCTGAGATACCTTATAACATTCAGGATAAACGTCTTTAGATCAATACAATCAATACAACCAAAATTCCCATAACAATAAACTATTGAAAAACCTTTGGTCTAGAACATCATGGAAGACCTTGTGGATATTCCTAGATAAGATTTCCCTTCTTGAAAGGAATTAAATTTGACTGAGAGAAGAGTCAGCTAGTGTAAGACCAGTTTAGCGCTTTGGCCCCAACCCACACCCCTCTTTTTTTAAAAAGAATCTGACTCTAACTCTTTGTTGCTGAAATTGACTTTGAGATTTGCTTTTTCAGTAAGTAGAAGGAAAACTTGATTATTTACTACCTGATCAAAGTAGTGTTGATGACCAAGACCTTGCTACTGTTCCTATCTCTGTTCAAGCAAAAACTGTCATAAAACCAGATAAATAATCTAACTATCTGCATATAGGTAAAATAAAATGTGACTGGTCAACTTCTCATTCTCAGATTCCTCCCAGAATGGATTTCTATCATCCTAGAAGTTTGATGGTGAGAAGTTTCCCAATAATGTATATAATCTTTTATAAAATTATTTTTAATCATCAAATCATAATTTTTCTAAAGATTGCTAAACCTAACTTTTCTTCGGTGTCTTTAGTAGACTTAAAATGATGGCTGTTGGATAGAACAATAGAGAACTGAAACAAAGAGCTATTTCCCTAGGGTTCCCAAGCGAAACTGTAATCTCTCCCTCTCCCATCACTCATGCATGCCTCTAAAGTGCCAAGATGGCATTCTATCCCCAGATTAAAAGTTTCTTGGCTGGATGATTTGATGTGATATCTGTTATTTAACCTATAATCATCTCATTATCACATTTTTGGATATTAATTCCAAAAATTTTGACAAAAAGTGTCTGTGTGAATCAGTTACTGGTGTGATGATAATCTTTTTCTTTTGTTATTCTCTGAAAATGGGTTCAAATTACCGGTAAATGGATTCTACTTGAGGGACTCTGACTTAAACTCTGACACTTGTTTGGTTTAGTTAAATAAACTAGAAAGTGAGTTATGTTTTAAAACCAGCTTGTAACCCATACCTGTCTTGGCAGATAATATCTTCCTTGTATAGTCTATTTCAGCTACTTAGAAGAAACAAAAAGTATGTGTTGGACTTAGAGGGACATCTATTTGTTTTGTTTTAATAAAAAAAATAATGTTGGTCAGATGTTTAGTCAGGGAACACCGAATAATACTAATATTGCTATTTCAGCTCTGTTGAGTGCTTACTGTGTGCTAGGTATCAGGACAAACACATTTATGTTATGTCTCATTTGTTCTCTACAGCAAGTGCCCCTTTTTCACAGAGGAGAGAACTGAAGTGTAAAGAGACTAAGGGGCGCTCTTAGGGTCAAACTATGGTGAGGGATGGGCCAGGACCAGAGCCTCCATTCGGTCATTTGTAGTGCAGCTGACTTCTACTTTGCCATTCCTGTTGTAGTGTTTATGTGTTTTTTAAAGTTCATGATTATTGCAGGGATCACAAACTCAAATGAGTACAGGGCTAGGCAGGTAACAGATGTAGATGGAAGACAGTAAGGAGTGATGTTTAGGAATCATGAGTGCTTTTCTGAGCCAAAGACATTCAAACATTCAAATGTGGATTCGTTTAAAAGAAGGACAAAGGACTCTGTGGGCTCTTCACCCTCAGAAAATCATCTCTCTTGGTGAGGGGAGCTCATTTATAGATTTTTCTCTTATTAACCTGATAATCATCCCTGGTGGCAGGCTACAGTCCATGACATCACAGAGTTGAAAACGACTGAGCAACTCATACACATCTAGCATAGAATGGTGTGTGTGTGTGCACGTGTGCATGTCTAAGGATGTGATATGCTGAGAAATACTTGGGCTTTGGAAGTTTTAAACAGTCCTGGTTTGAATATAGGAACTGCTCTGTGACTTTGAACAAATTATTTAACTTCTCTGAACCTTGTTTCCTTCATCAGTCAAAGATAATAATCTCCTAGAGGAGTTATTGAAAGGTTTAATAAAGTAATAATATACATAGAGTTCTTAGGATTGTGCCTGGAACATACTGAACACACAGTAAGCAGCAGCTGTTGTTTTTATTAATATATTTATTTTTATTGCTGGACTGTTAGTTCTTTGCAGGCAGCTCTTAAGTCATATACTATATATCCCCATCACTTAGCACAGACTTGACACTGCACACTACCTTTGCCAATTTGGTCATGCACAACTCTTAAATTCTTTTCAGTAAGTAATTATCGCCATCAAAATACTTGAGATGAACAAGAACGAGCTATTTCCCTACAACCTTTCTTCCTCATTATAGTGAAAGTAAGCTCATATACAATTTTACCACATATGAATATATTTATTAAATAAACTTTTAAATGCATGGAATAACTCATTCATTCTGCAGGCGTGGGGAAGGCTCATCTTTGTATCTTTTAGATAGTAGAATATCACCTTCCTGGAAAGGTTCACTTGAGGCAGATAAGACAGTAATCCAAAGCAGGATCCATTTATCCATTTATCCTCACAATGGGCATCAGACAGCTAGAAATCTTCTGCTTCAAAGGCAAGACACAGGATCATTTAGGCTCAAGACTTTGGACCATATCCCTTCAGGGTCTTCCTGGATTCCTATATTCTGTTCATGCACAGAAGAGTATGCTGTTGCTGCTGCTGCTAAGTTGCTTCAGTCGTGTCCGACTCTGTGCGACCCCATAGACAGCAGCCCACCAGGCTCCCCTGTCCCTGGGATTCTCCAGGCAAGAATACTGGAGTGGGTTGCCATTTCCTTCTCCAATGCATGAAAGTGAAAAGTGAAAGTGAAGTCTCTCAGTCGTGTCCAACTCGTAGCAACCCGATATATTGCAGCCTACCAGTCTCCTCCATCCATGGGATTTTCCAGGCAAGAGGACTGGAGTGGGTTGCCATTGCCTTCTCTGAAAGAAGAGTATGAGTGTAAAAATATTCAGCTAATTTACTAATCTTAAATACTATTCATTTTGTCAATGTATCTAATTTAGCATTCATAATACTGATTATCAAACCTTTGATTGCACTAATCAAAACTCATTTCTGACATTCATTTATGGTAATTAAAAAGTCTGCAGTGTTTCTAGAGACACCAGTAACCCAAATGTTTATGGTAGACCCCTCTGACTTGTGGGCTTTGCTTCTGATTGAGATGATTATTTTGAGCCCAAATCCAGACTATTGAGCCACAGTTCTCAATCAGGGTGATTTTGCTACCAAAGAGACATTTGGCAATGTCTGGAGACATATTTGCTTGTTACAGCTAGAGGAAGCGTGCTATTGACATCTAATGTGTAGAGTCCATGGATGCTACTCTCCCTGTATCAAAGAATCATCTGGCCCAAATATCATTAATGAGGAGGTTGAGAAACTCTGCTCTAGAGTGTAGCTTAAGCTGATTCACATGCTCACATCCCATGACCTTGTCTATGATGCTGTATTTTAAAGTTAAATTACAGACTTTATAACACTTACCACATAAATTGAGCAGTAAAGACTTGAACAAATTTAGTAATTTATTGTAATATAACATTAATACTAATGTGTAGAAGGTATGAAGTCAGAGCCTAGTTATTTATTACCTGTGACAGACCCAGTAAATAACAAAGCCTATAAAAACTTTTTTTAAATGGTAAGTTTTGTTTTTTTTTTTCACCTACATAGGGATAGACTTTCATTGCCAAGGTAGTATTCGTGTAGATTGCCATCTTAATGGACACTCTTGTGTGACTGAGATATTGGGCATTTAAATTGACTCCAGTACAACCAACGTGCATTGAGTGCTTGCTGTGAACCAGAGACACACTTTTGGGAAGGGTACAGCAAACCATAAACTAGTCTCTGATCTGAAGGAGTTTACAGAACAGTAGATGTCAGGGACAATGTATCTTCAGCAAGGCCACTTGCAATTCTAATGTCCCCATAGCCTATGATTGTAGTCATGCCCGCAGTTTACCTTCGTTTCACTTCGTATGAAACCAGGCAGCTCCTTTCATTGCCTTTGGTCTTATTTCCATGTTGTTTGAGCCATCTAGACATCTGTGAGTCTTGTTAAAGTACTACCAGATAGTAGTGGTAAAACTGTGTATTTTATCTCAAAAAAAAGCAAAAATAATTAAAATCCACAAGTATTCAAAAGAAATAGACTCTTTGAAAAAGCAGATGTTTTAAAAGAAGATTCATAGAAAAAACTCAATAGTTTCACTGTATTGTGAACATGTTGTGTTCACTTCTCAAATTCTGGAACCAAGGAAATGATCAGTAGCATCATTGGCACTGTTGGGGTCTCCAGTCTTTCTTTTTGCCTTTGGGTGGATCATCAGCATGTCTTAATCGATCACACTTACTAATGTGTCCTAGCATTTCCTAAGGAATGCTCTTACAACACCTGCCAACTGTTCATCTATCCATCATTTCCCCTCATGGGAGATAGTACTCAAGGCTGTGTGGGTGGCTACATAATTACTGACATGTCCGCATGTAAGAATGTGGCCTGAAACATGCTAAACTTAGGAACTATTCAGATCAGACCTCATGGATGTTGTTTTTGGACAGTGATAGCTGTGGCATTCTTCAGAGTTTGTAAAATGAGCCCTGACATTGCCAGCCATAGATTCCAGCTTTAACAGGGATCTGTTCAATGAGTGGTCTGGAGAGCATTCATTCTTTTTACAACTTGAGTTCATTAATTATTATTTTTCAAATTGAGGTTTCACTTGGCTATAAGTAGATAATTTTATGGAAAGGGGTAAAAATTTGGTCAGCTGGTGTGGAGGGGGGTGGTACAAATGGTAATCAAGTTTGAGATCAGTTCTAGTTTTAGCATTATATTAGCCAAGCATTAGAATTAGTTTCCCTTCAGCTGATTAAGTTACATGTCTATTTGCTGAAAAAACTTTGCAGAAATAGCAAAATTTGTCTCTATGTCACTTATAAATGATTTATTGTCTCTTTTATTTAACATTTTTATGTATCAATGGTATGTATTTTAAAAGTCCCAGCCAAAGTCTATATTCTAGCACGGTCTACCTTTTATATTCTTCTGGGCAGATCATTAAAAAAGAAAAAAAGAGGCGTGGGGGAGGAGTGGTTCTACAGTACGTAGTATAAAGAAATTTCTCAGGAATAATTTGCTTTTCTAAAACCAGTTTTATATGAATTCTCAAGGCATTTGCAAGTGTAGATTGGTGTCAAGGAACGTTATAATCCTAAACCAGAAAAACCATCATGGCTTCAAAGAGTCACAAAGATCATAGCTTGCTGTTCCAAAGCATAGGTGATGTAGGCAATTAACAGGCCTCTTTTTATTAAGATAAATAACTTGTGCAACTGAAGTTTTTGTACTGAATGGATACACTTTCTCCGTTGTTTTAATAGCTATCCAAAATGGTAGCATGGTTATAAATGTATTCTAATCCTGGACGTGGTTTAGAAGTTTCAGCTAAATGCATGTTATAGGGAAAACTTAGGTTTTTATTTCATGTGAGGTACAATAGAATGTAATCCAGTCCCCCATCCTATTTATACAAAATAACATAGTAGCAAAAGTAGCTAAGCATTAGATTCTTGCTATGCCTCTAAAGTAAAAACCCAGAGTTCGCTTTTATCTAGTTCAAGGTTTAGCACATACACTACTGTAGTGCGTTTAGATCGTCTCTTCAGTTTGAACCTTATTTCATTGTTTTTGGTAAAAGGATAATTCTTTTTGGATACAAATTGGATCTTTTCAGCCAAAGTATAAGTTTAGACCTGGTAAACTTTTTCTTCTTCCTTATTGCCTCTGCCATGTTGGAGTCCACAGCAAATGCCACCATGAGTAACAGTTGAGTAGGAAGCATGCCCTATTTCTTGCCTGCTTCCAAGTCTCTCCTAGATTTAGAATGTCTTTCTAACCAAAGGGCAGCCATGTGAGGAATAAATTCATTTCACCAGTCATTAGAGCTGTCTGTAGCTTGGTGTTAGGCAGCTGTGGCTAAGGTGAACTGGAGAGATTTTTTTTTTAAGTAGATGACAGATATATTAAGGTAGGTCTGTTGTTTCCATGTGATGTCACTTGAGTTCTGTTCAAATTGGGAGCCTGACAGTGCCTGATTGAGTGTGTCTAGGATTTAAGAGGTAGTTTAGTATGGCTCCTAGTTGTGCTGGATTTTTAGGTGGACTGATTTTGAGGTTCATAAGTTCAACCAGCATTTACGGGACACCCACTGTGTACTGAGTATTGGAAAATTGAAGGCAAGTTGGAGATTTATCATTTGCTCTTTTTTATACTGGAATTTTCTGGGCCAAATCTAAGTTTTGTTTTCTCTTTGCCTTCTCATAGTGTAACTTCATACACATTTTATTCAAACCACCAAATTTCTAGCATTTTCAGTAAGATACAAAGGAAAATCAAGCAATGTTTAGCTCTCTGATTAACAAGCCTCAGAGGATTTCTAGAGAACAAGTCATATCAGGCAAAGTTGAGTGTCTCTGTGTGTGTATTTTAATAGAATTTCTCTGGAAATAAAAAAGGGAATCTAATACATGTAACTTACATAGCTAGTAGTAATATATTGAAACAGGGTCTTAAGACGTTTTATTTTGAAACTTAATTAAACTTGGCCACAGAATGAACACTGTCCCATTGAGTGACCACACAGAGTGGACCAAGGGAACACTGCAGAGTGACCAACTGTCCCCCATCACTTTAGGTAGCGGTTGTTGGGAGTGGGCCTCAAGTACCAGTAGAAAGTTCTTCCTTTCTCAATGTCATTGTTAATCTAACAGTAAAAGTAGAATTTACCAGGTGTTATTAAACTGAGAGAAGCCCTTAATGGTATGAAATGTTAAGAAATAGTAACCGGGAGTGTTATTTTATAGGTGAGCAAACTAAGACTGAGAGAGTTACAGTAACTAGCCTGAGGTTGTATAGCTACTAAGTAAGCATTACCAAATGCTTACCATTAAGCATTACCAAATGGACATCACTAGATGGTCAACACCGATATCAGATTGATTATATTCTTTGCAGCCAAAGATGGAGAAGCTCTATACAGTTAACAAAAACAAGACCAGGAGCTGACTGTGGCTCAGATCATGAACTCCTTATTGCCAAATTCAGACTGAAATTGAAGAAAGTAGGGAAAACCACTAGACCATTCAGGTATGACCTAAATCAAATCCCTTATGATTATACAGTGGAAGTGAGAAATAGATTTAAGGGACTAGATCTGATAGATAGAGTGCCTGATGAACTATGGACTGAGATTTGTGACACTGAACAGGAGACAAGGATCAAGACCATCCCCATGGAAAAGTAATGAAAAAAAGCAAAATGGCTGTCTGGGGAGGCCTTACAAATAGCTGTGAAAAGAAGAGAAGTGAAAAGCAAAGGAGAAAAGGAAAGATATAAGCATCTGAATGCAGAGTTCCAAAAATAGCAAGAAGAGATAAGAAAGCCTTCCTCAGCGATCAATGCAAAGAAATAGAGGAAAACAACAGAATGGGAAAGACTGGAGATCTCTTCAAGAAAATCAGAGATACCAAAGGAACATTTCATGCAAAGATGGGCTCAATAAAGGACAGAAATGGTATGGATCTAACAGAAGCAGAAGATATTAAGAAGAGGTGGCAAGAATACACAGAAGAACTGTACAAAAAAGATCTTCATGACCCAGATAATCACGATGGTGTGATCACTGATCTAGAGCCAGACATCCTGGAATGTGAAGTCAAGTGGGCCTTAGAAAGCATCACTACAAACAAAGCTAGTGGAGGTGATGGAATTCCAGTTCAGATATTCCAAATCCTGAAAGATGAAGCTGTGAAAGTGCTACACTCAATATGCCAGCAAATTTGGAAAACTCAGCAGTGGCCACAGGACTGGAAAAGGTCTGTTTTCATTCCAATCCCAAAGAAAGGCAATGCCAAATAATGCTCCAACTACCACACAATTGCACTCATCTCACACGCTAGTAAAGTAATGCTCAAAATTCTCCAAGCCAGGCTTCAGCAATATGTGAACCATGAGCTTCCAGTTGTTCAAGCTGGTTTTAGAAAAGGCAGAGGAACCAGAGACCAAATTGCCAACATCCGCTGGATCATGGAAAAAGCAAGAGAGTTCCAGAAAAACATCTATTTCTGCTTTATTGACTATGCCAAAACCTTTGACTGTATGGATCACAATAAACAGTGGAAAATTCTGAAAGAGATGGGAATACCAGACCACCTGACCTGCCTCTTGAGAAATCTGTATGCAGGTCAGGAAGCAACAGTTAGAACTGGACATGGAACAACAGACTGGTTCCAAATAGGAAAAGGAGTACATCAAGGCTGTATATTGTCACCCTGCTTATTTGACTTATATGCAGAGTACATCATGAGAAACGCTGGGCTGGAAGAAGCATAACCTGGAATCAAGATTGCTGGGAGAAATATCAATAACCTCAGATATGCAGATGACAACACCCTTAGGGCAGAAAGGGAAGGGGAACTAAAAAGCCTCTTGATTAAAGTGAAAGTGGAGAGTGAAAAAGTTGGCTTAAAACTCAACTTTTAGAGAACGAAGATCATGGCATCTGGTCCCATCACTTCATGGGAAATAGATGGGGAAACAGTGGAAACAGTGGAAACAGTGTCAGACTTTATTTTTTTTTAGGCTCCAAAATCACTGCAGATGGTGACTGCAGCCATGAAATTAAAAGATGCTTACTCCTTGGAAGAAAAGTTATGACCAAGCTAGACAGCATATTGAAAAGCAGAGACATTACTTTGCCAACAAAGGTCCATCTAGTCAAGGCTATGGTTTTTCCAGTGGTCATGTATGGATGTGAAAGTTGGACTGTGAAGAAAGCTGAGTGCTGAGGAATTGATGCTTTTGAACTGTGGTGTTGGAGAAGACTCTTGAGAGTCCCTTGGACTGCAAGAAGATCCAACCAGTCCATTTTGAAGGAGATCAGCCCTGGGATTTGTTTGGAAGGAATGATGCTAAAGCTGAAACTCCAGTCCTTTGGCCACCTCATGCTAAGAGTTGACTCTTTGGAAAAGACTCTGATGCTGGGAGGGATTGGGGCAGGAGGAGAAGGGGAAGACAGAGGATGAGATGGCTTGATGGCATCACTGACTCTATGGACGTGAGTCTGAGTGAACTCCGGGAGTTCGTGATGGACAGGGAGACCTGGCGTGCTGTGATTCATGGGGTCGCAAAGAGTCAGACATGACTGAGCGACTGAACTGAACTGACTGAAGCATTACCAGCATTCAGGCTTAATTCTAATAGACTCCAAATTCATATGATCATCTGTCATCTAGAATATTGTTAAGCCCTAGTTGCATTAATACATCAAAATTGTTATGTTAATATAACATTAATATATCAAATATATTAATATGTATCCTTTATATATTAAACTATATCCATTAATGTATTAAAATTGTTTCTTCAATAAATGCCTTTATTTTTGTTAATTTATACCTTTTATGAATTATGCTTTTACAGTACTTTTAACTCATTTTTAATAGGTTTATTGAGATATAGTTTACATATATACACTTTGCCCAGTTAAAGTGGGTAACTTAATGATTTTTAGCATATTCAAGGGATTATACAGCTGTCACCACAGTCTATTTAGAACATTTTCATCCTCCCTAAAAGAAACTCCTCACCAATTAGCAGTTACTTGCCATTTCCTCCTGTCCACCTCCCACCCTCCAGCCCTAAGCAATGACCAACCTGCTGACTCTGTTTATAGATTTGCTCATTCTGGACATTTCATATAAGTGGAATAATACAACATAAATAGTGTAAGATCGTCACACACAAAAAAGACTGGCTTTTTAAACTCAGCATAATATTTTTAAGATTTATCCATATAGTGAAGTGAAGTGAAGTCACTCAGTCCTGTCCAACTTTTGCGACCCCATGGACTGTAGCCTACCACGCTCCTCTGTCCATGGGATTTTCCAGGCAAGAGTACTGGAGTGGGTTGCCATTTCCTATCCATATAGTAGCATGTGTAAATACTCCTTTTCTTTTTATGCCTGAATAATAGTCCATTATACTGATATGCCACATTTAATTTATTTACTTATCAGTTGATGGACATTTGGTTTGCTTCTTTCTTTGGGCTCTTATAAATAATGCTTCTACAAATATTTGTGAACAAGTTTTTTTAGTGGACATATATTTTCAGCTCTCTTGGGCATAAACCTAAAAGTGGCATTGCTAGGTCATAGAGTAACTCAGTGTTTAATTTTTGAGGAACTGCCAATTGCTTTCCAGGGTGACTGTATCATATTGCCACTAGTAAGATATGAGGGTTCCTGTTTCTCCACATCCTTGCCAATGCTCAGTATTGCTCATCTTTTTACTTCTCTCATTTAATTCTCATAATCCTATGAATTAGTCGAAGAAAAATATTCTTGCTGATATTTTATAGATGTGTGTGTACTTTGCTCAGTCATGTCCAACTTTTGCAATCCCATGGCCAGGCTCCTCTGTCCATATAGTTTTCCAGTCAAGAATCCTGGAGTGGGTTGCCATTTCCTACTCAATTTTATAGATAAAAGCTGCAAATCAATAACTATTCAATGAGAAGCTCAGAATGTGTACAAATAGAGGGGAAGAAGTGAATCGATAAATGGGGCAGAAGCATGGATAGTTCAAAATAAATTATCCAAAAGTAATTTAAAAGTTTTTGCATCTTACACAGCTATGATGGGTGTGAGAGATCATATTTCCCACCCCTCCATTTTAAAAGTGATGAAACTAGAGCCCCAGAAAGGGAAGTACGTTGAACACTGACCTAAGCTGTTTAGTAGGGAAGCCAGGACTAGAAGCTCTGTCTTCTTGGCCCCCAGGCCATTGCCTATTCCAGCCCAACCTATTGCATTCTGCCCTGGGGGATGTATAAACTCATCCATATCATAGGAACTCCATTTTCCTAACTCGTTCATCCATGCCGACCTCTTATTAAAATAAGCCTATCTTAATTCGTAGAGGTTATTGAAGGGCCAGCGAAGCTGAAACCTCCCATTGGGAAACTTCTGATAGAACTTCTTCCACATATTGCCTATGATGCAACTGACATGCAGGCAGAAAGTGAACATAGGCAGTGTTACTTGGTGACGTTTGTTGGGTCAGATTGCTTGGGTGTGAATTCTGGCTCCCTCACTTAATAACTGCTTGACCTTTTTTGTAATTCTGTCTCCTTAGTTTTTTAAATGAGGATAGGTAGTGCTAGTGGTAAAAAAAAAAAAAAAAAAAAAAAAAACCACCTGCCTGCCAATCCAGCAGACTTAAGAGGGACAAGTTCGATCCCTGAGTCAGGAAGATTCCCTGAAGGAGGGCATGGCAACCCATTCCAGTATTCTTGACTGGAGAATCCCATGGACAGAGGAGACTGGCATGCTACAAGTCCATAGGGTCACACAGAGTCAGACATGACTGCAGAAACTTAGCACACACACATGCAGTAGTAGTATCTACCTTACAGAATTGTTCTGAGAGTGAAATGAGAGAATCCCTGTAAAGAGATTTAGCACAGTGCCTGGCTCCTGAAGACCCTCACTCAATGTTGACAATTATTATTACATACCATCGACTTGCTCAGACTACTGAAAACATTGTACTATATGATTTATAGAAAATCAATCCATCATTCCTTTTTAAAAATAACTTCCCTAAAGGAACAGGCCTAGAAAATAGCTGTTTTCTAAAGTCTTCATAATTTTTGAGTTATATGGAATATGATTAAATTCCCTTTGTTAAGAGAAAAAAACGTACCGTGTTAACTTCCCATCCTTTACACTGTGTGAACTGATTTCCTTTATACTATAACTTTGGGCAGAAGGCAACCTGGAAATTTCAACCTATGTTAAAAGCCCCAATAATGGGAAATCCTAACTAAAGTACATGTGTGTATGCTAAATCACTTCAGTTGTGTCTGATTCTTTGCAACCCTATGAACTATAGCCTGCCAGGCTCCTCTGTCCATGGGATTCTCCAGGCAAGAATACTGGAGTGCATTGCCATGCCCTTCTCCAGGGCATCTTCCTGACCCAGGGATTGAACCTGTGTCTCCTGCATTGGCAAGTGAATTCTTTACCACTAGTGCTACCTGGGAATCCCACATATACTGTTACTGCTGCGATGGATTAGTAGTGTGTTTCCTCATGTCTTTATTTGATTATCGGGATAAGAACCCACTGGATTATTTTGTGGAGCCAACTGTATACATTTGCATACCAGTGCAGAAAAAAGGTCATCCAACGGGGAATCCAAAGATAGGATTAATATCCCTGCCTTTCCTGCCCTGGTTCATGACCACAGGCAGTGTGTTCCTCTCAATATTAAGTTCATCAGAGCTCTAAGCTTCTGTTTCCTCATCTGGGATGGGATCAGTGATTTTGATCTCAGAGGGTAGTTATGAGGACCAAATGATAACCTGAGTATAACAGCACTAGCCTGGTGCCTGACCCACAGTTGAGGTTCAGTAAATGACAGCTAAATAGCAGTGTAACGGGGTTCTATATGCCACACATGAGATTTGGAGGCAGATTTGATGGTAAGTTTAGGTGAAGAAATTGGACAAGTCTGTGTTCACATAGTATGATTCATGTCTACTCTGCTGTTGCTGCTGCTGCTTTCCTGTAACCAATTTTAGAGCCTATCTTGGCAGCTAAAAGTATTTGGGATTAATTTCACACTCACTTTATGAGTTGAGCGTTTTCCTGCAAGCAGCTCCCTGGACCTCTGCCTCATTACTTTGGCATCAACTGATATGGCAGTTGGACAGAGATGTCCTTTGGGGTCTCCATTTTATTTGGAATCCGTCAATTTGAAAAAGCAAAACAAAGGCCATCAACACATTGTGCTTGAAATCATTAGCGTTCATTGTTTCCTAAACCCCTTCCTTTCTGTAGTTCTGTTGAACACCAGGGAGCACACATCTTGTACAGCCAGTGATGGGTCCTGAAAAATCACTCTCCCTCAAATGTAAGCCCCAGCAGCTGGTTGGCCTCATTTCTCAGTTCCAGGTGAGCTGCAAGATCCTCTAGGCCCTGGTCAGACAGATCTAAATCTTGGTGGGTCTAGTTTTTCCATCCCCTTTTACTACGTTAATTCTGCTAAATTCATTTGGCTCTTGTGGAGCACAAAGTAAACTTGGCTGTTACGTGTAAGACTAAATTGAGAACATGGAGATCTGTTTAGTATTTCATGCTGGCCAGCAGGTCAGGAAGATTTTCCTTGGGGGTAATTTACATAAGGAATTGTTTATCCCATCTCTTTCCAATTTCTGTGACCATTTGGGGATAGCAGACTCTTTCCACAATGGCACAGAAATATATCCAGTGAGACTGAAATGTAGAGAAACGATGCTTCTCTGGGATTGATGTATTTTGGGTCTTGCTCAGGAAAGATCCTGTGGCTTGGGCTGCTGTCTCACTGAGAAGTCATTCTTCCACCACAGCTGTGTTTAGCAAGTTGGGTGGGTCCACAAACTGACATGCTGTTACACTTAGTAAGAATTTCCCTTGATAGTAAGGAACGTGCATAAAAGCCTCACTTAAGTCCCAGCAAATGCCCTAAATGTTTGCTGCGATCCAGTGGCTACTTGGTGCACTGTCTCATGAGATAATGCCCACACTCAGAATACTGTGTGGCTTCCCAGTACCTGCACACTCTTCTCCTTGATATTTTGCTTCCTCTGCGACAGTTGCCCAGATGATCTTTTTTATCTCATCAAATGCTCTTCCCAAACTGGAATATTTGTTCCTTGCTAAACAAGCAGCCTCTACATTTGTGTTTTAATGCATTTGCTCAGGTTGTTGCCTTTACTTTTATCCAATATCTGTTCTTGAGGACAAATTTCAGGCACGTCTTCTCAGTGGTATGCCAGTAACTATTTAACAACTGGCTGTCTGCGAGGAGCAGGGTGGGTGGGAAGCCTAACTTTATAACATTTGTTGATTTGCATGTTGTAAATACTTCCACCAAGGCTGATTTCAAGCTTCTAGAATGAGGTCACTGAATATGGAGTGGGAAAGAAATGGGCATTAATCCCCACCCCCTGCCATTGCTGAGTGTATCCAACATACAAATGCAATCGACATAAATAATCTCAAGGGCCTAGATAATAGTAAAATAATTAGAAAGTAATGCATTTTGACTATTACTTTTGTTTTCCTGTAACTTACTAAAGTTTCTATAATTTAATTTTTAGTAATGGCCATGTTTAACACCTGGCTCACAAAATTCCTGAAAATTGAATAATCAGTCCTTTCTCCCGAACCTATAGGGCTGGCTGAGCCCAGTCCAGTTGGTGCCTGATTCTTCTCCTGTCTTTTGCTTCCCAAGGCCCTCCACATTCGCTGGTAGTTAGGCACTTCTCTGAACCTATAAGGTGCTTCAGATCTCATGCAGACTTGAGAGTCTCCAACTTTGAATGCAAGTCTCTCATTACTACATGATGGTCAAACTGACTACTTAAATTGCACTTCTCAGTGCAAAATGAAAATGCAGGGCCCTTGTTAAATGGCAGAAGAAAGTGCTGTTAAAATAGCTACTAAGATATAAAGATCTTTCCTTTCTTCAGTGGTCTCTCACACCTTCTGGTGGTGTTTTGAATTTCTATTTAATGTCATTCCAAGTAAGAAAAAATTAAAATTTTAAATTGTTAGCATGAATTTTACGAGGAATCATTATATTGTGCGATGGCAGTTTAAAATGCAAATATAACAGCATTTAACTCTCTGAGTCAATGAGCATATCTCCTCTGATCATGTGCATGCTCCATTATCCTATGGACTTCACTTACAAAGCACAAATTCAAAAATAAAATGTTTAAGAATTTTAAGACAGAGACAGCAGGGACTTAAACCAAGCATGGAGCCCTTCTAAGCACAGGCGCAGTAGGCACATCCTTTGTACAGTATTGGGCACATTCCTTACATCTGCCGAGCTTCAGGGGCCTCATCCATAAAATGGAGATCTTGCCAACTAAGTCTCAGTGGAGACGTGAGGATTGAAGGCACTGATACCTGTGTGGCACAGAGCAGGTTGCTTGGCATACAGCTCATGTTAAATTAATTGGAGGGATTGTTGTTAATGTAATAATCATAACATTAGTGGCATTCTCCTCCTTAATAGTCTACTGGGCCTTCCCTATGTTGTCAATGTTTGCCTCCTTGACCTGTTTTAATTTCCTTTCTCCATTATAAACTCTTTGAAGATGGAGTTCTATATGTTGCCATTGAATTCCCTGCAGCACTTCCTGCAGATTCTTGCATATGCCTGGCACTCAGGAGGTGTTTATCACCTTGATCTTTGTGTGATTTGGACTTATTGACAGAAAGCATCTGTATCCTAATATTGATATGATGGTGCCCACAATGAAGCTTCATTAGTGCCATTCACAAGAAGAAAAAGAAATTAGACTCTGACAGAAGTTCATTGTAATCCTGGTGAAGGTGGGGGAAGCAGATGACTCCAGGTGTTTTGGTTTAAGGAAAGTGGCCTCTGCATCTCTTTGCAGGGACTTCTTGAAGTAATGGGGAAGGGATGAGTTCCAAGCCTCGTTTGAATTAAAGAGGCCCCAGGGATATTAACTCTAGCCCACAGTAATCTGTCCCTTAGCTAGCTTTTTTCACACTTACTTTCTGTTCTGCACAATTAGGACGTTATTGCTGGAATGCTTTCCACTAATTGGTTGTGTATGTATGTTTTCTGTCCAACAAATTATAAGATCCTCATGGGTTATAGAATATCATGTACTTTCAAAAGGCAATGAAAAGTAGCACAGTAGTAGGCACCCAGTAAGCAGTGTGCTTTATTGTTAGTGCTGACCTTGGTCCAAACTCCCAGGGCTCTCTAGAGAGCTGAATGTGATGTGTGACTGCCTTTCCTAACTCCTGCAAGCCCTCAACCAAGTAGCAAAGAATCCTGGTTTGTCTGGCTTTGTCAAGCAAGGGCCTTCGGGGTGCTTTGTCTTTCTCTAACCTACATCTCTTTTCCAGTGCCTCACAGATGCTCTAAGGACTGTCCCCCTCTAGCCTTTCTCCTACATGGAATTTGGGAGACCACACAGCTGCAGACTGTGTTTGTCTGAATGATGATTTTTTTTTTTTTTAAATGGGCCCTTTGGGCCAGTGTCAGTAAGCCATGAAATATCACCAAATGGGTCATCTACATTAGACTTCGGAAACTCATCTGAGCTCTAGTCCCTTGAGCTGATGGGGACTTGTAGAAAGGAGCTTACAATTACCTTGGCTTTTGCTATTCCTGTTATGGGGGCTGTCAGACAACTTGAGCCTCTGGGCCAGTCGGTTCATTTCTTTTAATGAGCACAAAATTCACCAAGACATTAAAATAAAATAAAACACCAATGGGCAGTCTTCAGTGTTCTATCCAATTGTTACTTTAGTTCTTTTTTCCACAGGATTATTCAAGAGGATGAAGAAAAAAAAGCCAATTCTATCCACTCCTGCCAATTTTATCCTAAGTAGATTTGGCATTGTAAAGCTAACACACCCCGAACACTTTTTTTTTTTCTTTCAGGTCCCTGTGGGCTGGTACCTGACATTTGTGTTAAAAATGACATTGCTTGACTGGTCAAATGTTTGAAAATTGTCTACTTTTTAAATATAATCAAGAAATATTGGCTATTCTAACACCATGTAACATATAAAAAGTAATAGAGGAAGACAGTTACTTTCTGAAAAGGGTAAAATGAAGTTATTATTTTAAATCCCAAGGTAAATGCAGCTACTCTGATAAGAATTTTTTAAATTGATCAGTCTCAGTCACTAGTAATAAACACAGTAATAACTGTATTAGAGGCTTCTTATATTATCATGTACTATTATCATACACTGTAGAAAGTGAATTGATGTTGAGGTAGACACTGAACAATGTCCCCATTAAGATGATTTCATGGATATTTTCATCTCTTGGCCATATGGATTTGGAATTACTTTGGGTACTTTTTTTAAAGAAGGAAGCGAAAGATGAATGATAACTTTTATTACTCAACATACCTTGTGTTTGTGGAAGACAAAGTTCATCAAGTTGTTTTAAAGAAAAATAAGAGTGTGCCAAAGGTAATTTGTTGAGGGCTCAAGAATTGTGAAATTATCCCTAACTGAAGTTTGTAATTTCTGCAGGTAATCGCTCTAGCAGATGCAGTAGAGGAAAACCAAGACAATCTGTTCCAGTCATTCACCAGGCTGAAAAGTGCCACCCATTTGGTGATTCTGCTGATCGGGCTGTGGCAGAAGCTCAGCGCAGACCAGATTGCTATTCTGGAAGCGGCATTTCTGCCACTGCAGCAGGAGGCTCAGGAACTGGTAAGGACCCACAGGCCTGCAGTGGTAACAGCCAGCACTCTTGGAAAGATTGTGGTTTTAGAAAGAGATCACATGCCTATCGTGTTTTTTAAGGTATCAAAGGAAAGCTTGGTTTTGTGTTGTTTTCTTTTTATCCAAATCCTGTTTTCCTTTTCCTCAAACCATAATAAAAATGTCAAATAAAGGCCTTTTTTTTTTCTAGAGCTGTTTAAAAAATAGGTATATGGTCCATTTTTATGTGGTATCCAGTCTATTTTTTTTTTTTTTTAATGTTCTTCAGTCACTTAGGAGCCAGGGAAATAGTCATTTGACCGCCAGAGTGATGGCAGTAAACCTTCAGATTAGCTAATCCTTTCCTTTTCCGCCAGAGAAAACAGCTCAGCCATTTTAATTTGCTCAATGTTCTTAAATGTGAGTGTCACTTTAAGGGTTAGAGAGAACTGAGATAGCCTTGCTGAATGACAGGGATACTTTGTTACATTTATAAAGTTCTTTTCTTAAATACCTAGTTCTTTATATGTAATTTATAAATTCTCTTATTCTTGAGCCTGTGAATAGGGAGTTTAAAACAAAAAGGGGAAAAATTGGTATATGTATTTGGAGTTTTTGGTGAAGGATAATATAAATAGAATATCTTAGTTGCCTTGAACCATTGAGGTACATGACCGCCAGATGCCATTATTTCATGCTTTTATTTACAATGAAATAACATACTTCTTGGAAATTAGAGACCCATGAACTTATTTTTTTGTATTTTGAAATGGAGGAAACCGTTTCAAGAAAAAAGTCATTTCATATCCATTTTTAAACTCATGTGAAAACATGGTACTAAAGATAATAGTACTAACACTAAAATTTTGCTCCCACATTTTCTTTTAAGTATTTTACAAGGATTATCTCATTTAATCTTAAACATGGACCTACAATATAGTTAAGGTATTGTTTTCATTGCCCTTTTACATACAGGAAAATTTAGGCTTTCTAAATTTTTAGAAAATTTAGGCTTTCTGATGCTAGAGGATAGTAGAGTTTGTATCGAAGTCTCTGTGCTTCCAAAGACATGTTTTTAACTTATGTACTGTATTGTAGCAAAGTCATGAACATGATTTTGAAAATCTCAAGCTTTGTCAGTTGAGTCTGATTTTCTCCAGTTGGGTCAAAGGATTGTCAGTGTGAAAAAAAAAAATCAAGTTACATTTTATATTCTAAACAAAGTAGTAAAAATAAATTAGAAAAAAATTAGCATTCCCATTTTTTTAGGTTGATAAAATTACATCTAATATACGCCTTTGAGGAGCTAGAAATAGACACTGTAATAATAGAAAGTTAAAAATAGAATGGTTAGCATTATATTAATAAAATAATAGCTATCACTTTTAAAATATTTATTTATTAATTTTTGGCTGTGCTGGTCTCTGTTGCTGCATGGCCCTTTCTCCAGTTGTGGGGAGCAGGGGCTACTCTCTAGTTGCAGCGTGCAGGCTTCTCATTGTGGTGGCTTCTCTTGTTGTGAAGCACAGGCTCTACAGCCTATAGGAATCAGTAGTTGCACAGTGTGGGCTCATGTTGTGGTTCCTAGAACATAGGCTCAGTAGTTGGAGCGTACAGGCTTAGTTGTTCCTCGGCATATGGGATCTTCTTGGACCAGGGATTAAATCTGTATTTCCTACATTGGCAGGTGGATTCTTTACCACTTAGCCACCAGAAAAGCCCTCACTATCACTTACAAACTCAGATATAGTCGTCAAAAAGACTTGAGTGACTTCAGATCCTGGTTCTACCACTTAACAGCACAGTCCTTCTGGTCAAGTTTCTTAACTGATCTAAATCTCTGCTTCTATAGCTTTAAGATGGAAACAGCTATGTTACCTGACCCAGTAAGTTGTGATAAGAATTAAATGAGATAGTTGGATAGAGTGCTCATTTTCATTGGAAGTGGTTTGTCTACTTTAAGTATATTATTTATAGTCCTCACTAAAGCCAGGCAAGGTAGATATTACTACCCTTTCATGGTAATTTGTCTCCTCAACTACACTTGAGGGAAGGAATTTTATCTTACTTATTTTTTCTGTTCTTAGTGCCTGGCACAATGCTGGACCATAGTGCAGTCGATATTTGTTAGGTGAATGAATGGAGATGAGGGTGGAACTAACAAGAGTGACTTGGCAGAACAGATGCAGTAGATTGAATCTGAAGCAGGGCAGGGCCAGCTGCATAATGTACAGGGCTAAGTGTAAAATGAAAATGCAGATCCATTGTTCAAGAAAGTAGGGGAAAAAGCTAAAGTGCTGTTTAAACGGGTACTAAAAACATGGTTTTTTTTTTTTTAGTTTCTGTATTCTCTCTCTCCTCATGGTATTTTTTGCTTGTTAATTACTTATGTTGTCCTAAACAAAGAAAAATTTAAAGAATCACCATAATTATACAATTTGTATTTTGTGGCTTTTGCATGCATGTGTATTTCACTTTTATAGAACCACAGAATCACTGCACAAAACTTAAGCTTCTTTATTTCCCTTCTTAACCTATGCACATCTTCCAAGGTTCCCTACCTTCAGCTTCCTGTTGAATAAGGCAGGACTGAAGGAAAAGGAGCTCTTTGTCACTCTACTGCCCTTTCCTTCTGTGTTATCAGTTTCAGTGTAAGTGATTCAATAATATAGGGAAGTAACAGGAGTCTAGTGGGTTTCCTTAGTCCTTCCTGTTTCTTTGCATCTATTGCCTCTTTTTTCATTCCATGCAAGTTCTGGTTCAAATGAAAAGCCTCTCAGGGCCGTCAGTTCCTTCATTTAATCAGCCTAGATGGAACAGGCCTTCCTCCTGCTTAGCTCGAGTCTCCGTGAACTCCCACTCATGCTGGGGCCATGGGGATTTTGAGCTACAGGGCTGCATGTGAAGTGAGCAAAGGAGGAAGGAGGCATGCATATTACACACATCCTCCCTTCCACACGCACTTCATTGTCGCATCAGACTTCACTTACAAAACACAAATTCAAAGATAAAACTATTAAGAATTTCAAGATGGTGGCAACAAAACATTAAACTGAATGTGAGGCCCTATGCAATTATACAGCTTGCATGTTCCTGAAGCTGGCTCTTAGGCCAGGAAGAATTCCTGAGAAATAAACATTCTCAAATGTAGGACTTGAGTCTTGAGAGAGACTGTAGTATTTCTGACTCTAGAGATTTTAAAACACAGCATTTATTTGGAGTATGTAAGTATGCTCATAGGCAGGTGAATGGACTTCTCAAAGCCACTTTCTACCCTGTCTCTTATTTTCTACTGTCATACCTCCCAAAACATTACTTCACCTTTCTTCTGAATTTGGTGAGATTAGGTGTGTATACTTGTTATGTCTGTTGAAGTCATTAATGAGACAAGACGTTTGATAAAAACATAACTTGGAGAAGAATAAATGAAAAAAGACACTTTAGTACTGCTTGTTATGTTCTTCATCTTTAATTAGGTTGTGGTATTCACTTTGGACTTATACTGTTGAGACAGCTTACATATCATGAGAAAAAAGGAATCCTTTTTCATTCTTTAAGATGTACGCATGCCGTATGTGGTTTTGACATGCTAGTTCACAATCCCCCATGTTATGCCTTTAGACCTCACAAATAAATGTTATGTGATGGGTATCCCGCTGAGATGTGAAAATGAAATATGCAAACCTGAAATAACTTGGAAGGAGGGTGAGGTGGGGAAGAAAGGAGTCTCTGACCAGAATGTTGAAAATATATCCCATATTGAAGTTATTATGATACCACAAAAATCTGAATGCAATTTAGACGGTTTGGTTGAGGTTGGAGGGCAGGGTACATGTATGAGGGGGAGAACTTTAGACATGTGGGCAGCATTTTCAGAAGAGCCTCTCAGTTCAAGGTCAGATGTCCCCACAGTATGTGACAGGTAGGAGAAAGTGCTCAGAAGATGTTTTATTTACAGTTCAGATAGCACTGCATATTGGTTTGTTGTATTGTCATTTAGATGGCATGTGTCACAAGGCAGGCTATATTCCATAGTCAACTCTGGAATATTTTCATCTTAATAGCCTCAGATTCACAAAGCAAAAATATTTAGAATCATTCCTTCTAATGAAAAATAATGTTCTTTGCACTATATTATCAGTATTAAAAAATGCCATCCCTTTTGGAAAAGAATTAATCTTTGTTTTCTCTGATCTGTCTCTTTTTGAATACTTTTCCATTTTTTCCACTTCTCAATACTTTTGGGGGGGCAAATAAATGCTGGTGTTGCAGACTATTATACATGATTTTTTAAGGTGCTGAAAGTTATATATGCCAAATGTGTTTTTGTAGGGATACTCCCTCTTAAAAAAAAAAAAAAAAAACCAAAACAGTAAATGTTCTATTTGGTATCTCCAAAAAGAGCTCTTAAACTCAGTTCCATCTGTGAATTGGATAACATGGTATTATCCCTTCTGCCATCCTGTGATGGTGGAGAAGTTTTGCCTAAAATAATGTTCTATCAGAGTACCTATTAGGGAAATTCTAACATGATTTATTTTCTTACTTTTCTGAAGATATTTCAGAATATTTGAATTCTCAAATTAAATTTAAATCATCTACTGACCCTCTATCTACTTGAAACTCTATGGAAAATACAATCTCTATTTAGGTCAATGTGTTATTGCTTTGAGTCTAAGAGAGTGTTTAATTGTGATATAATACACATTTCCCTCCCATGATGCTGCTTAAAAGCCAAAAGCTGAAAAACTGCACATACCTCAGGATTAAACCAATCTTATATCCAGTCCACTTATTATCCATTTATTCATTCAATGAATAGTTACTGAGACCTGCTGTGTTTCAGGTGCTGTCCTAGGCCTGAGCTTGCCTCAAGAAACCAAATAGACTTAGTACCCATCCTTTGTGGATTTACTTCAGCATTACAAGGAAGCATATTCTAGCCCTGTGCAGCCATCGGCTATCTAACATGATAGCCACCTATCATATGTAGCTATTTAAATTGAAATTTAATTTCCCCTAAAGTCAGGAACAAGACAAGGGTGCCCACTTTCACCATTACTATTCAACATAGTTTTGGAAGTTTTGGCCACAGCAATCAGAGCAGAAAAAGAAATAAAAGGAATCCAAATTGGAAAAGAAGAAGTAAAACTCTTACTGTTTGCAGATGACATGATCCTCTACATAGAAAACCCTAAAGACTCCACCAGAAAATTACTAGAACTAATCAATGAATATAGAAAAGTTGCAGGATATTAAATCAACACACAGAAATCCTTTGCATTCCTATACACTAATAATGAGAAAATAGAGAAATTAAGGAAACAATTCCATTCACCATTGCAACGAAAAGAATAAAATACTTAGGAATATATCTACCTAAAGAAACTAAAGACCTATATATAGAAAACTATAAAACACTGGTGAAAGAAATCAAAGAGGACACTAATAGATGGAGAAATATACCATGTTCATGGGTTGGAAGAATCAATATAGTGAAAATGAGTATACTACCCAAAGCAATTTATAGATTCAATACAATCCCTATCAAGCTACCAACGGTATTCTTCACAGAGCTAGAACAAATAATTTCACAATTTGTATGGAAATACAAAAAACCTTGAATAACCAAAGCAATCTTGAGAAAGAAGAATGGAACTGGAGGAATCAACCTGCCTGACTTCAGGCTCTACTACAAAGCTACAGTCATCAAGACAGTATGGTACTGGCACAAAGACAGAAATATAGATCAATGGAACAAAATAGAAAGCCCAGAGATAAATCCACACCTTATCTTTGGACACCTTATCTTTGACAAAGGAGGCAAGAACATACAATGGATTAAAGACAATCTCTTTAACAAGTGGTGCTGGGAAAACTGGCCAACCACTTGTAAAAGAATGAAACTAGAACACTTTCTAACACCATACACAAAAATAAACTCAAAATGGATTAAAGATCCAAACGTAAGACCAGAAACTATAAAACTCCTAGAGGAGAACATAGGCAAAACACTCTCAGACATACATCACAGCAGGATCCTTTATGACCCACCTCCCAGAATATTGGAAATAAAAGCAAAAATAAACAAATGGGACCTAATTAAAAGCTTCTGCACAACAAAGGAAACTATAAGCAAGGTGAAAAGACAGCCTTCAGAATGGGAGAAAATAATAGCAAATGAAGCAACCGACAAACAACTAATCTCAAAAATATACAAGCAACTCCTGCAGCTCAATTCCAGAAAAATAAATGACCCAATCAAAAAACGGGCCAAAGAACTAAATAGACATTTCTCCAAAGAAGACATACAGATGGCTAACAAACACATGAAAAGATACTCAACATCACTCATTATCAGAGAAATGCAAATCAAACCACTATGAGGTACCATTTCACGCCAGTCAGAATGGCTGCGATCCAAAAGTCTACAAGCAATAAATGCTGGAGAGGGTGTGAAGAAAAGAGAAACCTCTTACACTGTTGGTGGGAATGCAAACTAGTATAGCCACTATGGAGAACAGTGTGGAGATTCCTTAAAAAACTGGAAATAGAACTGCCATATAACCCAGCAATCCCACTGCTGGGCATACACACTGAGGAAACCAGAATTGAAAGAGACACGTGTACCCCAGTGTTAATCACAGCACTGTTTATAGTAGCCAGGACATGGAAGCAACCTAGATGTCCATCAGCAGACAAATGGATAAGAAAGCTGTGGTACATATATACAATGGAGTATTACTCAGCCATTAAAAAGAATACATTTGAATCAGTCCTAATGAGGTGGATGAAACTGGAGCCTATTATACAGAGTGAAGTAAGCCAGAAGGAAGAACACCAATACAGTATACTAACGCATATATATGGAATTTAGAAAGATGGTGACAATAACCCTGTATACGAGACAGCAAAAGAGACACTGATGTATAGAACAGTCTTTTGGACTCTGTGGGAGAGGGAGAGGATGGGATGATTTGGGAGAATGGCATTGAAACATGTATAATATCATGTATGAAACGAGTCACCAGTCCAGGTTCGATGCACGATACTGGATGCTTGGGGCTGGTGCACTGGGACAACCCAGAGGGATTGTACGGGGAGGGAGGAGGGAGGAGGGTTCAGAATGGGGAACACGTGTATACCTTTGGCAGATTCATGTTGATATATGGCAAAACCAATACAATATGGTAAAGTTAAAAAATTTAAAAAAATAAGTTGAAACTTAAGTAAATTATAATGAAATAAAATTAAAACTTCAGTTTCTCGGTCACACTAGCTGTATTTCAGTTGCTCAATAGCCACATGTGGTGAGTGGCTATCGCACTGGAGAGTGTAGATATAGAACATCTCCATCATGGCAGAGGTTTCTGTTGCTTGGCACTATCAGTCATTAAGAGAGAAATTAAGAGAGAAAGGGTCGGTTGAGTTAAGAACTTCAGCACATTTTAAAAAATTGGTGAAAGCAGGGTAGACCACTGACATATAGTTATGCCATGGTGTTTGCATTAGCAGCCCTTATTTCTGGTGTTATGGGATCAGCCTGATCATATGCACAATAACCAGATATTCTCCTGCTGCTGCTAAGGTGCTTCAGTCGTGTCCGACTCTGTGCGACCCCATAGACCACAGCTCACCAGGCTCCCCCATCCCTGGGATTCTCCAGGCAAGAACACTGGAGTGGGTTGCCATTTCCTTCTCCAGTGCATGAAAGTGAAAAGTGAAAGTGAAGTCGCTCAGTTGTGTTCAACTCCTAGCGACCCCATGGACTGCAGCCTACTAGGCTCCTCCGCCCATGGGATTTTCCAGGCAAGAGTACTGGAGTGGGGTGCCATTACCTTCTCCAGATATTCTCCTAGGAACAAGAAACTCATCTGAGGAGATGTGTGCATTTGCACAATGAAGAGGCAAGCATCTGCTACAAGGGCTGCTACACCCCCTTCATATGGCCTTGGTGGATGTTATAATCATCATGAACCCTTTCCTGTTGAGTTGACACCTGGATTCAGAATTTTTTAAACATAGCATTCTAGGTAATGATCTTTCCCAATGGTGCAGCCAGCAGAAAATCTGCCTGTAATGCAGGAGACACAGGTTCGATCCCTGAGTCTGGAAGATCCTGTGGAGGAGAACACGGCAATTCATTCCAGTATTCTTGCCTGAAAAACCCTATAGACAGAGGAACCTGGCAGGCTACAGTCCTAAGGGTTGCAAAGTGTCAGACACGACTGAGTAACTGAATATACACACAGGTAGTTACTATCACTTGGAGTTGGTATGTGGATGAATCCTTTTTGCCCTTCCTAATCTCTGTATAAATCTGCTTCTCATTTTCCTAGTAAACAGCTTAGATGACTAAGATTTTGTAAGATGAAGCCCAGCAGATGGCAGGAAAACAAGGAGCAGCACATTTCCAGATGGCTGTCTCATACTTCTACTCTAAATGTTCCTGTGTTCCACCTGATTCCAGAAGAAGCTCTAATGAAAAGAGCAACAGAGCACTGGTTTGGGGACCTGATTGTGTACACTCCTAAAAGTGGAGGAAATATTGGCATGTTGCATAGCATCTTTCCTGACTTTTTCTTTTCTTTCCAAGTGCTTTTAATATTTGTAGTAGATGTTATCTACTATTTGAAAAAGAAAAGCTTTATTGTGTTCTTTAGGGCTTAATAGTTACCTTCCCTAGTACTGATGTTTGAAATCCCCTGGGAAAAGTTAAGATGGAAATTTACATCAGTCAAGGAAGGAGATTTGGACCTTCAGCCTTACTTTTTGATTGATTATTCCTGGTACAAACTGATATGGAAAGAGAAACTTATTTTTAACATTTTCAACATGGTTCGTGTGAGAAAACAGATGTTTATAATAGGAAATCCTATTGTGCAGAGGGACTTATCAAGACTTACTTACAAGGCCTGAAGACTTCTACGTCACAGGTCAGATTTGATGTAAGGGCCATTGTGCCTCCTGTCTGGATTGAGTGATGACTGTGATGGCTAATCATTACTATTATTAATGACCCCTTCTTAAAAGGCAAACAAAAGGAGGAAGTCTGGTGTCAGTATCAAGCCGGCCTTTATGACTGCTCAAGTATCATCACAAGTGTAACTGTCTATGGGAACATAGTGCAGAAAGTAAATATTTTGCTAATTCCCATGATCTTAGCCAGCAAGATAAACATGAAAGAATTAGTTTTGTGTTCATAATGGCTGCATACTCTGCCTTGTTACTAGTTAGATGCAACTGATGTTATGTAATGGAATATTTGACATCCCTAGAGTTGAATATAATGTATCTTAGAGCTTTTCTGATGACCTGCTTGCTGTTTTAAAAATTGAAATAGTTGAAATACATCAGATTAGGAGCCAAGGAGAATACATTTACAAATGATGATGTATAATTTTTTAATCTTTCCTTGTGTATATCAAATATGAAACAATGCTTTCATGGACACATTTAACATTATTCACGCATTTAAGAATAAGGAGACCAAGCAAGTGAACAAAAAATTATTTGAAGCTTTACTTTCACTGTATGCCACCTCAAATCCTTTGTGAAATAAGGTGTGAATTAAATATGAAAGTGAAAGTGGCTCAGTTGTGTCTGACTCTTTGCAACCCCATGGACTATATAGTCCATGGAATTCTCCAGGCCAGAATACTGGAGTGGGTAGCCTTTTCCTTCTCCAGGAGATCTTCCCAACCCAGTTCTCCTGCATTGCAGGTGGATTTTTAACCAACTGAGCCACAAGGGAAGCCCCAGAATACTGGAATGGGTAGCCTATTCCTTCTCCAGTGGATTTTCCTGACCCAGGAACTGAACCAGGGTCTTCTGCATTGCAGTCATATTCTTTACTAACTGAACTATGAGGGAAGCCCTCATTTTAAATACAATATTTAAATACTTAAGTAAAAATCCTGCTGCCACAATGAGGACAGTAATGATCATCACCATCCTCACAATGCTTACCAATTTGATTCCTGCTGGAAGTGTAGTCACATTAGTTTAATTTACTTTAAATACGTGTGTGTGTGTGTGTGTGTGTGCTCAGTCATGTCTGACTCTTCGTGACCCATGGACTGTAGCCCACCAGGCTCCTCTGTCCATGAAATTTTCCAGGTGAGAATACTGGAGTGGGTTGCCATTTCCTACTCCAGAGGATCTTCCCAACCTGGGGATCGAACCTGCGTCTCTTGCATCTCCTGCATTGGCAGGCAGATTCTTTACCACTGTGCCACCTGGGAAGCCCTTAAAATACTCAAAACAAACAAACAAACAAAAAAAAAAAACCTTTACTCTACCCAACTTGAGTGTACTAATTACAAAGAGATGATTTTGCCATTTCTGGGACATTGCATTCTTTTAGAAATGTACCCATGAAAACTGGTGACTGTTTCCTCTAAAACGGGTGTTCCCGCTGTGCTGTGACCACACGTAGAGCTGCACCTCTGGGTTTAGTCAGTCACCCTGTTGTGACTGTTGTTGTTCTTTTGGAAATGTTTCTGAGGACCGCCCCTTGGCTTGCATCCTTGTCATTCTACCTGGCTTTCTGCAGTGGCATTTGAAGTAGCCTTTCTTCCCTGTTTCTGCGTTGGTGTGCCCTACACATCTCTGCAAGACTCAGCCCCGTGCTCTTCTGTCACACATCTGCTTACATACTTTCCATGGCTCTCTTTGCCCCTGGTTGTGTTTGGATTCCAGTGCCAGATATTCAGGATTTTCCATCACTTGGCTCCACTTTATCTTCTTTCTAAAACACTTTTTCTGCAACTCCTCAGCTTCCCCACTTCATTCTGGGAACACTGACTTTCCATGGCTACACAACTTCTTTCCATCAAGCCAGGGCTAATAGAGCTTTCTTTCTTCACCTAAAATACTGTCCTTTCTTTACCCTTCTATCCACTCTCTTTAAGAGGCAGATCAATTTTGTTTCCTCCTTATTTATTCTGGCTTTCATTCTCTTGTGAATTTCCCTTGGGGGTATGACATAGTTTAGCTCTCACTATATGCTCTAAAACTGTCTGTATGCTTGTCTTGTATTCTAATGAATATAAGGACAGATTCTTTTGTTTCCTCACAGAATTAAAGCTTAAATTAATCATATAGTTGGATATAAGTATCCGGGGATTGATACCTCATTTACTTTCATAATGTTTTACACAATTACGTGTTGTCCTCCAACAACTGTGTAGCTTTTTAAAAGTTGTTTTTTGTTTTTTTTTTTAAAGGAAGCAATCTATTTCCATTTTGTACTACCCCCTTTCTTTGCAAGCAACCTCAAATTTGGGGGGGTTCTGTAAGAAAAAACATCTTTCCTGTAAAGATGGTAAAAGATATGGGTAGATTGAACGAGACCACCACACATAAATATTTACACATATATTTATTGACATATCCTTTAATTCAAATCAGTTAACATAAAATTTTTCTTTTTTAATTGAAGGAACATAAAATTTTTCAATTTCACCAGTGTTGAATATATCTAGGTATAAACAACTGTTAGATAAATACACTTCACCTGTATTAATTTAGCCAAATTTGGTAATAAATACTACTAACAGACATATAGTGGAATAGACACACCCAGCTATTTCTGATATTTCTTTCCAGAGAGTCCTCTAGGAAAATGTGGGGCATAAAACTAATCCAACATTTGGGCACCAGTAATCTAAGTTAATGCACTGAAAGTAGTAAGGGAAAATCTATTTGCTGACATAATGTTTGCATTTATAATTGTGAAATACCAAAACAACCTAAATGCTAATAGTTAGAAAATGAAAACTGTGGTATATCAATTGAATAGAATATTATGTCATACTGAGGTTCACATCCCTTTTAGAGCAAATACTTAATTAACTGGGTATCCTTAGGTATTAAATAAATTATGGAGCTCTCTAAGCACTGATTTCCTTATTTGTACATTGGTGAATGGACCAGATCTCAAAGACTGATTCTGCTTGGAAGGGAGATGAGAGTGGCTATCTAGATTTGATTTCACCTTACTTTTTACTTTATGTTCCCGCTGAACAGGGCTTCCTTGGTAGCTCAGAAGTAAAGAATCCTCCTTCAAATGCAGGAGATGCAACAGGAGCCATGGGTTCAATCCCTGGGTCAGGAAGATCTCCTGGAGAAGGAAATGGCAACCCACTCCAGTATTCATGCCTGCAAAACCCTACAGACAGAGGAGCCTGGTGGACTACAGTCTATGGGGTCACAAAAGAGTTGGACGTGATTTAGCAACCAAAGAATAACATACTGAACCAGTAAGCAAATGGTACAGAGAACATGACATTAAGAAAGTGAGTGAACTTGGCTCTCCAATGCCTTTCTCATGAAGGTGTGCCCAGAGTTTGATGGAAAACCCAGTTTGTGATGAGTGAGGAATCTGCCAGTTTTGAGGTGCTTGGAACCAGAGACTCACTGCCTTTCACACAGTTAGGTTGGGAGAAGGGCCGTGCCAGTATCTGAAGAGCTGTTAACACGTGAAATTTCTTTTCTGTGTTTTAGGTATGTCCTTTTTTCTACTGTGTATTTTCTTTACTGCATAATCTGGCCTTTATTAGGGTTGGCTATGGCCGTACTATTCATGCATTACTGAAACACAGTAAAAATTCAAAAACACATTGAATAAAAATATGTATATAATAAGAATTTCTTCTTCAATAATACCTCTCAAAATAATGTTTCTTACACAGAGTAAGCAAATTGCATTGCTTGTTTTTCTCAATGAGCTAGACCATATACTGAGCCTCCTTTGGGTGTCTTCACTATGATTTTTAGATTCAGGGTTTTGATGTTTAGTTATCTATGTCAACTGGAAGACCAGAATATTGCTATTAATACTACCACCACCATCAGCAGCACCATTACTGCTACTACTATTACTGCTATGATTAATGCTACCACAGAAGGTGCTAAACCATATTTTAAAAAATATTATGCATATGAACTCATTTGGAAATTACTTGTCAAAGGTGAACAGGTGTTGCTGCTGCTGCTGCTGCTGCTGCGTCACTTCAGTCGTGTCCGACTCTGTGATCCCATAGACAGCAGCCCAGTAGGCTCCCCTGTCCCTGGGATTCTCCAGGCAAGAACACTGGAGTGGGTTGCCATTTCCTTCTCCAATGCTTGAAGGTGAAAAGTGAAAGTGAAGTCGCTCAGTCGTGTCGGACTCTTCGCAACCCCATGGACTGCAGCCCACCAGGCTCCTCCATCCATGGGATTTTCCAGGCAAGAGTACTGGAGTGGGGTGCCGTTAGGACACCCTTTATAAACCTCTTAAGATTCATAGGAGGACTAATTGAGGAAATGTATATAAAGTGCCAAATGTAGTTCTGGGCATGTACAATCGCCAGGAATTAGTAGCTCTTGTTACTACTATTTCAACAATAGGATGCCATCCATTGTTAGTGACAGTATTATTTTATGGGTCACTTAGAAAAAAACAAAGCCAAATAAACTATGACATAGTATTTTTTATCACTTAGTTTTTTAGGTAATTATTGAAAGAGCTTTTAGACTTACTTAGACATATGTTTTGGGCTTCCCAGGTGGCGTTAGTGGTAAAGAACCCACCTGCCAATGCAGGAGACTTAGGAGACATGGGTTCAATTCCTCAGTCAGGAAGATCCCCTGGAGGAGGGCATGGCCACCCACTCATGTCTGGAGAATCCCGTGGACAGAGGAGCCTGGAGGACTCCAGTCCATAGGGTCGTACAGAGTCGGACATGACTGAAGCGAGTTAGCATGCACACATGCAGACATATGTTCTACCACATCTTACTCTTGAGCCTGAATAAGAGGAAAGCAATATAAATTAGTTAAGGTATTCCTGAAACTTCTTCACATTCAAAGATTGATACGCTTAAGTCACCTTTCAACAACAGGTCATGCTCTCTGTGTTTTTGCACATAGCACTGTCCTGTGTGCATGAACAGCATTTTGTGTATCTTTAAGAGTATGCCACTCTTACCTTCCTGATTTTTTTCTGAGCCTTTGATATTCATTCTAAAAATTTTCTTTTTGGACTAAGCTCAAAGCTTCATTTTTTTTTTCCTTCAGTTGAATCACATTTTGGTGCAAATTAAGGCATCTGGTCCCATCACTTCATGGGAAATAGATGGGGAAACAGTGGAAACAGTGTCAGACTTTATTTTTTGGGCTCCAAAATCACTGCAGATGGTGACTGCAGCCATGAAATTAAAAGACGCTTACTCCTTGGAAGGAAAGTTATGACCAACCTAGATAGCATATTCAAAAGCAGAGACATTACTTTGCCAACAAAGCTCCATCTAGTCAAGGCTATGGTTTTTCCAGTAGTCATATATGGATGTGAGAGTTGGACTGTGAAGAAAGCTGAGCGCTGAAGAATTGATGCTTTTGAACTGTGGTGTTGGAGAAGACTCTTGAGAGTCCCTTGGACTGCAAGGAGATCCAACCTGTCCATTCTAAAGGAGACCAGCCCTGGGTGTTCTTTGCAAGGACCGATGCTAAAGCTGAAACTCCAATACTTTGGCCACCTCATGCAAAGAGTTGACTCATTGGAAAAGACTGATGCTGGGAGGGATTGGGGGCAGGAGGAGAAGGGGACGACAGAGGATGAGATGGATGGATGGCATCACTGACTCGATGGACGTGAGTCTGAGTGAACTCTGAGAGTTGGTAATGGACAGGGAGGCCTGGAGTGCTGTGATTCATGGGGTTGCAAAGAGTCGGACACAACTGAGCGACTGAACTGAACTGAAGCAGCTTCTGTCCATAGTTACCAATAAATTTTAGGCAAATTGATGTTTACTGCTCCAGCAAGAGTCTTGTGTGACACATTCATTAAGCAGACCACATCTATCCCAGGGATTTGGCAATTTCTCTTACTTTAGTTGTATTGTTTGGCATAGGATAGTACATAATACATTTCTCCTGTCTGTATCTTCTTGGTTTCTTTTAAATTCATTTTTAATTGGAGGATAATTGCTTTACAATGTGGTGTTGGTTTCTGCCGTACAGCAACGTGAATCAGCTATAAGTATACATATATCCCCTCCCTCTTGAACCTCCTTCCCAGCCCGTCTCCCATCCCACCCCTCTAGGTTGTCACGGAGCACTGAGCTGAGCTCTCTGTGTTATACAGAATCTTCCCACTAACTGTCTATTTTATACACGGTGGTGCACATATTGTCAATGCTACTCTCTCAATTCGTCCCACTCTTTCCTTCTTCTTCTGTGTCCAGAATTCTGTTCTCTATACCTGTGTCTCTGTTACTTCCTTGCAAATAGGTTTATCAGTACCATTTTTCTAGCTATATGTATGTGTTAATAGACAATATTTGTTCTTCTCTTTCTGACTTCACTCTGTATAATAGGCTCTAGCTTCTTTATCTTCTTATTTTATATCCTGAAAGGCGAGTAGCTTTTGCTTTGCAAGAACATCTGGAATTGCTGTCATTCTTCTGTCATGAATATTCACTTCACTAATTTCAAATTTATACTTCCAACTATTCTGTTTCCATGCCTTTATGTGCACACAGCTTTTTTGTTTAATGATGAATCGTGGTATAATCTTGATATTTTAAAAGGTAATCAGTTTGGCAGGGAAGTATGACCATTAAACATCCATCAATTGAAGTGACATGGTAGGAAAAGTTACTAAGACAAAGAATGTGCATGCCCAGGCACCAGCAGCAATACCTGGACTGGTGCCTGGAAGCCAGCAGTTGTCAGATGCCACTGAGTTTGACACAGTCTGTTTCGGAGATATTCAAATATGAAAACAATGCCCTAGAATTGATAGAACATAATTGTAAGCACAGAGTAAAAGATTTAGAGTTATTTTTTGCTAACTGGGAATTTGTGAATGGTTTGAACTGGGGACAGGAAGTTATAGAAAAGGGCAATGCCCTGGTGTTCCGTCTTGGAGCTGATACCCTTGACCAGCAGTGCATTCCATATAAATAGGAAAAATCTTACCAGTTGTTGCTTTCTGAAAAGAAAGCCACAAAGAAACTGAGAAGTAATGAGGGTTGACTAATCAAGGTTGCTCTCCTTCTTATTCTGGCAGAATGATTATGAGGTAAGTTTTGATTTCAGTGATCTGTCATTTATGACGACTGCAGAAACACTGGTCTCTCCCGTCACAGTGAATGAGACTATGTGGATGAAATCACTGATGTTGTTAGCAGGAATATGCTTCACTTTCTGCATTTAAAATGGTGAAACTTTCCACTTTCCTATGTAATCTAATTTCTGTGGTTTAATGACAGTGGTCAGCTGCAGTGGTTAGTTGTTTTCTAACCCATTGGCTCTAAATTCAAAGTCATAAACATCTTTATATAATTTTTAACAACTTTAGAAATAAATCCAATAAACTTCCCTAATTAAGACATCCCTGTTTTGTAGAGGAAAAAAGGAGAGGAATTAAATACATAACACATATACAATCATACACACACAGAAGAGATAGGCCTGCCTCCTCAACTTAAAAAAAAATGTAAGAAAGTGAACTTTTATTGAGCATTATTATGTTCTATGCATTGGCCAAGGACTCTACCTACATTACCACATTTAATCCTCACTCCGTCCCTTTGAAGTAGGGGGCTGTAACAGATGCGGTTCATACTCCATCCATATCTCTTTACCTTCTGCTGTTCCTGAAAGCTTCTACCTGCTGGGCACCTGCAGTTTTTCTGACTGAGGAATCTCCCTGTTTGGCAGAGCCTGTGGAGCCACCGTGCTTGGTCAGTGACTAATAGGGTTGGTAGATTAATACCCCAGCTCCCTCATCCCTCCAGCTGGGAAAGTCCGAGGTATGCTCCACACCACCTCCCAGAGTAGTCCAGGAGGACTGCACTAGCTACCTAAGGCTGTACCTGTTCACAGCCAGCAGTTTATTGCCTTCTCCACCTTCTCCCTCTCACTTCCCACTGACACCTTTTGGATCAGCTGTCCGATATCCTACTGGCACCCACATCCTTGCTTTATGACTATTACTTTCAATTTATAGATGAGGAAATATGCCCAAGGTCATATAGCTGGAAAAAAGCAGAGGTGAGATTTGAACCCAAACTAAGGAGCCTCACAAAAGTGAAACCTGGTTCAGTGGGGGGAGCTTTTGACCAGGTGATCATACTGAAGCTTTATTCTTCAATATGACTACTTTAACAAGGATAATAGTAATTTTTATTTTGTATTATGTGTACCCACTCTGCATTTTATACTAGAAAATGCTGACAAATTTAGTCTACTTGTTTGCTTCACATAGCACTAATATGAACTCAACGATATTGATTTTTGCACAAAACTGACAGGACGGTATCTCATGATGTAGACAGAGATCTTCCTGTCTTAAATTTTATTGCTGACAGATAATTCTTGATATCATTCTAGGAAGGGGGCTAAAATAAAAGCATTCCTAAAGCACATTATCTATACCTCTCTCTAAATACATTTCATTTTCTGCATCATTATATTTTTTTATACATTCTTAATTGTCACTTGAGGGTAGGATCCATATCTGATTTGCCTTTTTTTTAAACTTCATAGTGTTTGGTATAATGTCTTATGTATCAGTGGGCTGTAAATAAATATTTTAAAATAGATAAATGGTTATATGGATTAAACTAGTGCTGTATTAAATGGACGAAACATTTGAAATTAGGTTGGACTGTGAAGAAGGCTGAGCGCCAAAGAATTGATGCTTTTGAACTGTGGTGTTGGAGAAAACTCTTGAGAGTCCCTTGGACTGCAAGGAGATCCAACCAGTCCATTCTGAAGGAGATCAGCCCTGGGCTTTCTTTGGAAGGAATGATGCTAAAGCTGAAACTCCAGTCCTTTGGCCACCTCATGCGAAGAGTTGACTCATTGGAAAAGACTCTGATGCTGGGAGGGATTGGGGGCAGGAGGAGAAGGGGACGACAGAGGATGAGATGGCTGGATGGCATCACTGACTCGATGGACGTGAGTCTGAGTGAACTCCGGAGTTGGTGATGGACAGGGAGGCCTGGCGTGCTGCGATTCATGGGGTCGCAAAGAGTCGGACACGACTGAGCGACTGAACTGAACTGAACTGAATTAGGGATAAGCATACCATCTCATAAATAATTGCTATTTGAGGTCTGTGCTGCTATGTTACTATTTTGTGTGATCAGTCGCTCAAGCTCAGTCATGTCTGACTCTTTGCAACCAGCCCACCAGGCTCCACCGTCCCTGGGATTCTCCAGGCAAGAATACTGGAGTGGGTTACAGTTTCCTCCTCCAGGAGATCTTTCCAACCCAGGGATGGAACCTGCATCCCCTGCATTGGCAGGTGAATACTTTCACCACTGAGCCACCTGGGAAGCCCCCTATGTTACTGTTACCTTAGCTTGATTGCTGTGAAAAATGACACAAACATTGAATGGTATACAGTCAATCACTTCAGATCCCATTCTCCATACTTTTTTCTTCAAATTTGAATTCTATTTGAAAGAAAATAGAAATAGAATCCTAGTAGGTGGACTTTCCTATAGCTATCTCAGATCCACCGGTGGCTTTGACCAAGAAAGAAGTAGGTAAGCAAATCTTAAAATAGTGAAGCTTCTGGGTGGGGTGGCCCTAAAAATCAAACTAATTAAAGGGAAGAAAGAAAAACATAAAGAAAAGAATTCTAGAGAAAAATGCTTTACACTTAAATCAGTGGTTTCATGTATTTTGGGACTTTTTTCGAGTTTGGTTATTTCTTTTTTTTTTTTAATTTTATTTTATTTTTAAACTTTACATAATTGTATTAGTTTTGCTAAATATCAGAATGAATCCACCACAGGCATACATGTGTTCCCCCTCCTGAACCCTCCTCCCTCCTCCCTCCCCACACCATCCCTCTGGGTCGTCCCAGTGCACCAGCCCCAAGCATCCAGTATCGCGCATCAAACCTCAACTGGCAACTCGTTTCTTACATGATATTCTACATGTTTCAATGTCACTCTTCCAAATCTTCCCACCCTCTCCCTCTCCGACAGAGTCCATAAGACTGTTCTATACATCAGTGTCTCTTTTGCTGTCTCGTACACCAGGTTATTGTTACCATCTTTCTAAATTCCATATATATACATTAGTATACTGTATTTATGTTTTTCCTTCTGGCTTACTTCACTCTGTATAATAGGCTCCAGTTTCATCCATCTCATTAGAACTGATTCAAATGTATTCTTTTTAATGGCTGAGTAATACTCCATTGTGTATATGTACCACAGCTTTCTTGTCCATTCATCTGCTGATGGGCATCTAGGTTGCTTCCATGTCCTGGCTATTATAAACAATGCTGCGATGAACATTGGGGTACACGTGTCTCTTTCCCTTCTGGTTTCCTCAGTGTGTATGCCCAGCAGTGGGATTGCTGGATCATAAGGCAGTTCTATTTCCAGTTTTTTAAGGAATCTCCACACTGTTCTCCATAGTGGCTGTACTAGTTTGCATTCCCACCAACAGTGTAAGAGGGTTCCCTTTTCTCCACACCCTCTCCAGCATTTATTATTTGTAGACTTTTGGATCGCAGCCATTCTGACTGGTGTGAAATGGTACCTCATAGTGGTTTTGATTTGCATTTCTCTGATAATGAGTGATGTTGAGCATCTTTTCATGTGTTTGTTAGCCATCTGTATGTCTTTTTTGGAGAAATGTCTATTTAGTTCTTTGGCCCATTTTTTGATTGGGTCATTTATTTTTCTGGAGTTGAGCTGTAGGAGTTGCTTGTATATTTTTGAGATTAGTTGTTTGTCAGTTGCTTCATTTGCTATTATTTTCTCCCATTCTGAAGGCTGTCTTTTCACCTTGCTAATAGTTTCCTTTGATGTGCAGAAGCTTTTAAGTTTAATTAGGTCCCATTTGTTTATTTTTGCTTTTGTTTCCAATATTCTGGGAGGTGGGTCACAGAGGATCCTGCTGTGATGTATGTCAGAGAGTGTTTTGCCTATGTTCTCCTCTAGGAGTTTTATAGTTTCTGGTCTTACGTTTAGATCTTTAATCCATTTTGAATTTATTTTTGTGTATGGTGTTAGAAAGTGGTCTAGTTTCATTCTTTTACAAGTGGTTGACCAGATTTCCCAGCACCACTTGTTAAAGAGATTGTCTTTAATCCATTGTATATTCTTGCCTCCTTTGTCAAAGATAAGGTGTCCATATGTGCGTGGATTTATCTCTGGGCTTTCTATTTTATTCCATTGATCTATATTTCTGTCTTTGTGCCAGTACCATACTGTCTTGATAACTGTGGCTTTGTAGTAGAGCCTGAAGTCAGGTAGGTTGATTCCTCCAGTTCCATTTTTCTTTCTCAAGATCGCTTTGGCTATTCGAGGTTTTTTGTTTTTCCATACAAATTGTGAAATTATTTGTTCTAGCTCTGTGAAGAATACTGTTGGTAGCTTGATAGGGATTGCGTTGAATCTATAAATTGCTTTGGGTAGTATACTCATTTTCACTATATTGATTCTTCCAATCCATGAACATGGTATATTTCTCCATCTATTAGTGTCCTCTTTGATTTCTTTCACCAGTGTTTTATAGTTTTCTATATGTAGGTCTTTAGTTTCTTTAGGTAGATATATTCCTAAGTATTTTATTCTTTTCGTTGCAATGGTGAATGGAATTGTTTCCTTAATTTCTCTCTCTGTTTTCTCATTATTAGTGTATAGGAATGCAAGGGATTTCTGTGTGTTGATTTTATATCCTGCAACTTTACTATAATCATTGATTATTTCTAGTAATTTTCTGGTGGAATCTTTAGGGTTTTCTATGTAGAGGATCATATCATCTGCAAATAGTGAGAGTTTTACTTCTTCTTTTCCAATTTGGATTCCTTTTATTTCTTTTTCTGCTCTGATTGCTGTGGCCAAAACTTCCAAAACTATGTTGAATAGTAATGGTGAAAGTGGGCACCCTTGTCTTGTTCCTGACTTTAGAGGAAATGCTTTCAATTTTTCACCATTGAGGATAATGTTTGCTGTGGGTTTGTCATATATAGCTTTTATTATGTTGAGGTATGTTCCTTCTATTCCTGCTTTCTGGAGAGTTTTTATCATAAATGGATGTTGAATTTTGTCAAAGGCTTTCTCTGCATCTATTGAGATAATCATATGGTTTTTATTTTTCAATTTGTTAATGTGGTGTATTACATTGATTGATTTGTGGATATTGAAGAATCCTTGCATCCCTGGGATAAAGCCCACTTGATCATGGTGTATGATCTTTTTAATGTGTTGTTGGATTCTGATTGCTAGAATTTTGTTAAGGATTTTTGCATCTATGTTCATCAGTGATATTGGCCTGTAGTTTTCTTTTTTTGTGGGATCTTTGTCAGGTTTTGGTATTAGGGTGATGGTGGCCTCATAGAATGAGTTTGGAAGTTTACCTTCCTCTGCAATTTTCTGGAAGAGTTTGAGCAGGATAGGTGTCAGCTCTTCTCTAAATTTTTGGTAGAATTCAGCTGTGAAGCCGTCTGGACCTGGGGTTTTGTTTGCTGGAAGATTTTTGATTACAGTTTCAATTTCCGTGCTTGTGATGGGTCTGTTAAGATTTTCTATTTCTTCCTGGTCCAGTTTTGGAAAGTTGTACTTTTCTAAGAATTTGTCCATTTCTTCCACGTTGTCCATTTTATTGGCATGTAATTGTTGATAGTAGTCTCTTATGATCCTTTGTATTTCTGTGTTGTCTGTCGTGATCTCTCCATTTTCGTTTCTAATTTTGTTGATTTGATTTTTCTCCCTTTGTTTCTTGATGAGTCTGGCTAATGGTTTGTCAATTTTATTTCTCCTTTCAAAGAACCAGCTTTTGGTTTTGTTGATTTTTGCTATGGTCTCTTTTGTTTCTTTTGCATTTATTTCTGCTCTAATTTTTAAGATTTCTTTCCTTCTACTAACCCTGGGGTTCTTCATTTCTTCCTTTTCTAGTTGCTTTAGGTGTAGGGTTAGGTTATTTATTTGACTTTTTTCTTGTTTCTTGAGGTGTGCCTGTATTGCTATGAACTTTCCCCTTAGGACTGCTTTTACCGTGTCCCACAGGTTTTGGGTTGTTGTGTTTTCATTTTCATTCGTTTCTATGCAAATTTTGATTTCTTTTTTGATTTCTTCTGTGATTTGTTGGTTATTCAGCAGCGTGTTGTTCAGCCTCCATATGTTGGAATTTTTAGTAGTTTTTCTCCTGTAATTGAGATCTAATCTTACTGCATTGTGGTCAGAAAAAATGCTTGGAATGATTTCTATTTTTTTGAATTTACCAAGGCTAGCTTTATGGCCCAGGATTTGATCTATCCTGGAGAAGGTTCCATGTGCGCTTGAGAAAAAGGTGAAATTCATTGTTTTGGGATGAAATGTCCTATAGATATCAATTAGGTCTAACTGGTCTATTGTATCGTTTAAAGTTTGTGTTTCCTTGTTAATTTTCTGTTTAGTTGATCTATCCATAGGTGTGAGTGGGGTATTAAAGTCTCCCACTATTATTGTGTTATTGTTAATTTCTCCTTTAATACTTGTTAGCATTTGTCTTACGTACTGTGGTGCTCCCGTGTTGGGTGCATATATATTTATAATTGTTATATCTTCTTCTTGGATTGATCCTTTGATCATTATGTAGTGACCTTCTTTGTCTCTTTTCACATCCTTTGTTTTAAAGTCTATTTTATCTGATATGAGTATTGCTACTCCTGCTTTCTTTTGGTCCCTATTTGCATGGAAAATCTTTTTCCAGCCCTTCACTTTCAGTCTGTATGTGTCCCCTGTTTTGAGGTGGGTCTCTTGTAGACAACATATGTAGGGGTCTTGTTTTTGTATCCATTCAGCCAGTCTTTGTCTTTTGGTTGGGGCATTCAACCCATTTACATTTAAGGTAATTACTGATAAGTATGATCCCGTTGCCATTTACTTTATTGTTTTGGGTTTGAGTTTATACACTGTTTTTGTGTTTCCTGTCTAGAGAATATCCTTTAGTATTTGTTGGAGAGCTGGTTTGGTGGTGCAGAATTCTCTCAGCTTTTGCTTGTCTGAAAAGCTTTTGATTTCTCCTTCATACTTGAATGAGATCCTTGCTGGGTACAATAATCTGGGCTGTAGGTTATTTTCTTTCATCATTTTAAGTATGTCTTGCCATTCCCTCCTGGCTTGAAGAGTTTCTATTGAAAGATCAGCTGTTATCCTTATGGGAATTCCCTTGTGTGTTATTTGTTGTTTTTCCCTTGCTGCTTTTAATATTTGTTCTTTGTGTTTGATCTTTGTTAATTTGATTAATATGTGTCTTGGGGTGTTTCTCCTTGGGTTTATCCTGTTTGGGACTCTCTGGGTTTCTTGGACTTGGGTGAATATTTCCTTCCCCATTTTAGGGAAGTTTTCCACTATTATCTCCTCAAGTATTTTCTCATGGTCTTTCTTTTTGTCTTCTTCTTCTGGAACCCCTGTTATTCGAATGTTGTAGCGTTTAATATTGTCCTGGAGGTCTCTGAGATTGTCCTCATTTCTTTTAATTCGTTTTTCTTTTATCCTCTCTGATTCATTTATTTCTACCATTCTATCTTCTAATTCACTAATCCTATCTTCTGCCTCTGTTATTCTACTTGGTTATTTCTTATTCGTTGAGATTTTTAAGAATATAGTGTATTAGGGAGAAGTTGACCCCTTCAGTTTATTCACATGGTTCTTCTCTTGTCCTAACTTAAATAAGATTCTTCTTGGACTTTGTCAGATATAGGGATATTTGGGGAGTCTATGACCTCATGTGTCTTTTGATTCCAAAATAGAAATGTCTTCTCCAAGTATTCTCGATAATGCGTCCCTGAATTGAGCATCGATAACTCAGACTCATTGAAGTCAAGTTTGACCATTGTTATGTTTTCAGGGGATGTGGTGTCCCAGGGCAGTTCCTTCATGTCAGTTATAGTAGTCCAGGCAGCTAAGAGGTAGACTTTCGTAGACTCTTCTAAAAGTTTAACTCATACAAACTGACACAAATCATAGTGCTTTTTGATTATGCAGTAAAATCTCATTTAATTGTACACAGATTATTTATTTGGATAAAGAAGCTGATATAAATTTTGTGACCATAAATTTTCTAGGTGAAGACCTCATATATTTTCTGCCTAAAGTGACTTGATGACAATAGACTGAGAGACACACATGATGAAATGGGAAAAAAGTTCTTGCCGAGTGGCCAAGAGCATGGGATTTAGAGCCATGCAGTTGGATCCCATTACAGCTCTTACTTTTAGTAACTGTGTTATTTATGATAAACTTTTTTACTTTAAACTACTTTACATCTAGCACCTTAGTTGGAAGTTACAGCACCAACTTCATGGGATAAATATTTATTAGTACAAATAATGTTTATAAATTTCTTAGCGTACTTTCTAGTACATAAGAGATCCTAAACAGTTGTTACTTTTGTTGTTATTATTTCTAGTGTCATTATTATTCACAAGAACCAACCCTCCAAAGATCAACTTTCAGAGAGTATTTCCAGAAGTAAGAATAATAATATGGAATTAAATAATTAAGTAACTACAATTGATAAATGGTGCCAGTGCTTATTCACTCAATCGTGTCTGATTCTCTGTGGCCCCATGAACTATAGCTCCTCTGTCCTTGGAATTTTTCAGGCAAGAATACTGGAGTGGGTTGCTATTTCCTACTTCAGGGGATTTTTCCAACCCAGGAATTGAACCACATCTCTTGTGTCTCCTTCTTTGGCACATGGGTTCTTTACCACTAGCACCACTTGGGAAGCCTCCCCATGATTAATAAACATGTCTCATTAAGTCTAAATGTACCTGGCAAAGGAAATTACTTTTCTGATTTTTTTAACCGATGACAAAACTGAGATGCTGAGGCCTAAAATAACTTTGCCAGAGACATACAGCTTATAAGGAAAGGTGTCAAAATTTAGCCTAGGTCTTCAGACTTCTAACTTTCATGACCCTTGCTGCCTCCTACAAGGAAATACATAAGCAAGCATAAGTCCTCGCCTAAAGCAGTGAATAATTGAAGGACCCAGTGCTACATGTTAGGCCAGGTAACTAATGTCAGAGGGAAAAGCAGCCACAAATTCATGAGTCACTTTCCTGGGCCTCCCTTTTCCCCTTGATCTTGACCTGGTAACTACTATCTTGTTAGCTTTCCTATACCTTCAAAGAGGTGATTTTTGTATATATTTTTTTCTAGTTATTCTCAGTGGGATAATTGGCCAACATGATCTAATTTACCATCATGAGAAGCAGGTTCCCCCTGAATATTCATTATCAATTTTATTTTTCAGTCTTAATATTTTTGTAAGTTATTTCTGAATAGTACCTGTGACTGGAAACTTTTGCCTGAAGCAAACTTGAATCCTTAGTCAAGATGTTTGTCTAGGTGAAGCATCATTAATGTTTTGTTTTAAAATTGAATATGGCTATCCAGGATCAAGTTTCATGATAATTCAGGTAATCTACTTTGTGTTCCTTTTCCTGTCTAAAGCTTCAGGATCAGCATGAGAGTATAGGTCAAATGCAGATTTCTTAGCAAAATGTAACTTAAAAAAAAAAAGGATCAGAGTAGGTTGATTTGAAGCAACCTTGTGCTTTCTGCCTGTATTGCTGCTAAACTGCATGAAGTTTGCTAAGCTTCTGTTTGTCAAAAAGGTTTTAGATTTTCACCTGATAGGAAGCAGTGTGTTTTATTTTTCATAATATTATGTTGATAAGCCTGGCACCTTGTTCTACTTTTGGTTAAAATCTGAAGTAGATTTCTACAGCTTTTGAAGCATCACAAAGAACTGGAGAACTCCATTAAGTCCAATAAGTCATTGCAGTTTAAGATAAGAAAGGATGATGTTGGAGAGTTCGGTTCAGTTCACTTCAGTTCAGTTGCTCAGTCATGTCTGACTCTTTGCGACCCCATGAATCGCAGCACACCAGGCCTCCCTGTCCATCACCATCTCCTGGAGTTCATTCAAACTCACGTCCATCGAGTCGGTGATGCCATCCAGCCATCTCATCCTCTGTCGTCCCCTTCTCCTCCTGCCCCCAATCCCTCCCAGCATCAGAGTCTTTTCCATTGAGTCAACTCTTCGCATGAGGTGGCCAAAGGACTGGAGTTTCAGCTTCAACATCAGTCCTTCCAAAGAACACCCAGGGCTGATCTCCTTTAGAATGGACTGGTTGGATCTCCTTGCAGTCCAAGGGACTCTCAAGAGTCTTCTCCAACACCACAGTTCAGAAGCATCAATTCTTCAGCACTCAGCTTTCTTCACAGTCCAACTCTTGCATCCATACATGACTACTGGAAAAACCATAGCCTTGACTAGTCGGACCTTTGTTGGCAAAGTAATGTCTCTGTTTTTCAATATGCTATCTAGGTTGGTCATAACTTTTCTTCCAAGGAGTAAGTGTCTTTTAATTTCATGGCTGCAGTCGCCATCGGGTTTCATTTTATTAGTGATGGGTTTAAAAAGCTTAAACTGCTACATAGGCCATCCAGCTTGGTTTCATTTTTTTTAATTTTATTTTATTTTGTTTCAATTTCAAAGAGCTGTTTTACTTCTCAGAGGTATATAGCTTAATATTTCAAGCCCTCCTTTGCATGAAGAGAGATTTGCTGAATAAAATCTATTCTTTAGAAATAATCTGAACCGAGATCAATCCTGAAAAATTCTTATATCTTACAAATATATAATTTACAACTAAAGAACTAAATTTGTACCTAGCTTTACAATAACATTTCACATCATTGTTTTTAGCTTACCTTGGCTAAATATAACATGATAGAATACAATACAAAGTAATAGTAACCGTAAAGCTCTGTAGATCAGTCATAAATACCAAAGACTTACTGTGAATTCTTTACATCTATTCAAGATGAAATCTATTTCTCTTTGATACAGTTTTTTTTTCAGATAAATAAATATGATGTAATCATCATTTTACCTTCAAATGTGTAATGTGTAAGACAGGCTGTTTCTAAGAATGTTCTCTTCTCAACTGAACCCTAGCTGTGGCTACACAATCTCCATTTGTTCATTTACACAGATCTCTCTCTCTTTTTTAAATCTTTCCTCTCTCACTTAGAGTTAACTATGTGCACATTTGGTAATAAATGCTACCATGGCATTTTGTGGTTTTTCCCTATACTACTATAGTTGCAGATGTGGTAGTGTTTCTATTATAAACATACTTTTGCAGAAGTTTATAATTTGTTTGAATAAAAGTTTAAAGATGTTACTTTGTACGTTGGGTTCCAATGGTGTGTTTGTATTTTCTGATTTTTTAGAAAAGTAGGATTGCATATATATGCTTATTCCACAGTATCTTCTGCGTAAGATTTTTGAGTGCCTTATCATTCATGTAAGATTGGCGTGGCAAATAGTGTTATTCCTGTTTTATGGAGACTTTGGATATACCCTGGGCTTCCCAGGTGGTGCTAGTGGTAAAGAATCCCCCGGCCAATGCAGGAGACATGGAAGATGTGGGTTCGATCCCTGGGTCAGAAAGATCCCCTAAAATAGGAATGGCAGCTCCAGTATTTTTGCCTGTAAAGTCCCATGGTCAGAGGATCCTGGCGGGCTACAGTCCATGGAGTCACAGAGAGTCAGACCCGATGGAGTGATTGAGCACATGCGCATGCGTACACACACACACACACACACACACAGCCTACAGAGATTAAGTGATTTATCAAAGTGAAGAGGCAGTTGAGGTGAATGAGTTAAGTCAAAACCCAGAAGCTGAGGGGCAGTTATCTTCAACTTAGTTGTTTTAATTTGTAGGTGGCATGAGAAAATCTTTTAGGTTTTTCTCTTTTTTGCTTACTTTTGTTGATACCCTGGGAAATACACTTTACAAACTTGGTCAAACTTTCTGCTTCTTATTCTTTCTGAAAAGCCACTTGCTTACACTGGTATTTAGGCACCATGACCAGTGGAGACTAGCAGGACAGGTAGGGCAGAGACGTCAGAAACTCAGCCATGGCTGTCTGGTCTCTGGATCATAAAAGTCAGAGCTCAGTTGTCTTCAGTCAGGAAGAGGATAGCAGAGATCATAGGCATGAGACATCCCACTGGTACCGAGAGGCATGTTGGGCCAGCATGGCATACAGGAGCCTCCACACAGGCAGGTGGAACACAAAAGCAGAAGGCTGAGTGAGCAGCCTCTCAGTCTGGGGGATGCGTGCAGCAGGCAACTTGGCACTGCAGTCAAGCAGCAGGGCTACAGCCATAGGTTTCGTTCCTTGGGAGGGATTTGGCAGGAGCAAGGCATCCCAATCCATTAAGGAGGGGCCTTTCAAGCAGGCTCCCAACATAGGGGCTCAGGTAGAAGGACTCAGACAAAAGTCAAGTTACCACATGGGATAGAGTCTAGAGCTTGGGAGCAAAGGAAAACGCCAATGATCAGTTGTAGACCAGACACAGCAAACACAAAAAAGCCCAGTAAATAAATTAATTTGTAATGCTGACAAGGGCTGTGGAGAAGATAAAACAGAATAGCATGTACATTTACATTTATTGATTGATTTATTCACACATTTATATCTTTATTTAACTTCCCACCTACTATTGTTTCCCAAAAGCCGCACATAGGTAAACTGGGATTTAAGAGTTAGGCTGTGGATTTGAGAACTAAAATCATATCACTTATTACTGAAGAGCGCTTGCTTAGTAGTTTCATCCCTTCCAGACATTTTTAGTGCTATTTTAAGCACTAAAATTAAGATTTTCCTTCACTCTCACAATTAGGAGAGAGCAATTGGTGAACATCAATTGGTGTTCAGTTATTAGTACAACTGATGCTCAACGTTAGAGGATAAAGATCAGGTGTGTGCATGTGGGTTGTGTGTGTGTATGTTTGTGTGTGTGTTTAGACATTAAAACTGAATATTGGACTTATCAATTTAAAGGATCTAAATAAAGGTGATGGACTCAAACACCAAAAAGGTGGTTAAAACAGCTTACCTTTAAACTTTTTGTCCTTGAGATTCTAGATTTCCACATGGTTTTGTTTCACGTTTTATCAGGTAAGTAGGCTATGTGTTTGATCAGTATATTATCACATTGCATTTTTAAAGCTCTTCTTTTGTCTCATAAACATTCCTTTTTATTATTATATTTGAGTTTATGTAGCAATTTGAGCTCTCCAAATAATAACCCTGTATTTCAGTAGCAATCTTTTTGAAGTTTTGGCATCATGCCTCATTATATTAAAGAAATATCCATGCCAAATACCTAACCATGACATGGTTTTTGACTTGATCTGCAAGTTGGCAGTAGAAAAGGAAATTCTGTAGTACTTCTGTATTAACTAAATGCCATATCTACTTAAATTATCTAATATGCTACTATAACCTACTTATGAAAATAATAGTTAGCTTAGATGAATAGTCTATAAAATAGTAGGAACTGTTTTAATGCTGAAATGACCACAGAGTACATAAATGCCAAATTATATACAAAGGATCTTTCCTTCTTATACTCCGGAGGTCATCATTGATGGTATCAAAAACAACTTGGAAATGTGTCCTCTACAATGACATTTGGGTTACTATTTTGTCTTAATTTTCATCCCCATTATTATTGGAATACAAATTCAATTTTAAATATTGATCTGATTTAGATTTTGATAGTTGTATAGAGATTTCTTTGTAGCAACTGGTGTTTTATTATTCTTTAGTGGTTTGGAGTAGGAAGTTTTTGTTATAGCCTTTGACATCTCATTTAAAAATAATTAATGTGTTTCCTTATTTGCCTGGTGGCATCTATAATGGATCAATAGAGTGAAAAATCCTTATGTTGGCAATCAATGGGAAGTTCTTTAGTGGATATATAGAGATTCTGCACTTTGGTCTAAAGAACGAACTGCTTAAGCCTAAAAGGAAGATATGTGGTGAGTGTGAGAAAGGCCTGGGGCTTAATTGTGTTTGCTTGTGTGAATCAAGAGTGTGGTGTGGCTGCCAAGAAAGCAGAGGCAACCGGAGGCCTGGTTGGCAGGGAGAATTCCCAGTAAACAGTGGGGTGGGGCGTGACTCTACCAACCCTGAATCCCCATCCCCTGCCTGCTGTCTTAGGGTCAGTTTGGGGTTCCCTAGTTAGCTGTATAAATGTTTAAGTGTTTAAAATTGGAGCTCATTCAAAGACAAGTGGTCAGGATGGAGAGAAAACTTGAAACCATGTTTATATAAGGAAGAGCTGGAGGAACTGGGGATGTTTATTCTGGAAGAGAGGGTACTGAATTGCTGTCTTCTTAGATATAAAGGGTTGTCATGTAGAAAAGAGGTTAGATTTATCCTGCATGGCTCTGGAGGGTAGAATAAGGGCCAATGGGGCAGATTTTAGCTCAGCTTTAGCAATAACTTTCTGCTGGTTTCACGTGTCCCTTAAAGGAGTAAACTGTCTCAAAAAGTGATAATTTTGTATCTTGGGGACAGCCATACCTAGGCACATGGTTTCTGTTTTATTCAGCAGGAAGCATCCCATGAGACTGGACTAAAGATCTCCAGAGTCCTCCCAAATCTGCGATCCTAGTTCACCATCTCTCACTATCTCTCTCTGTCTCTGTCCAGCAGACACATTTCTTGACCAAGCATAGTGCTAGGGGTGCGGACATCTCCAGGCACTGGAGAAACCAGAATGCTGACAGTGGCCACGGCATAGGGTGAGGAGTGCTCCCAGGGTGATGAACTGGGTGAGTCTGGTCTCAGAGTCCCAGAGAGGGCCCACACATGTGATGTTTAGATGGCAGTGCCTGAGCTGAGTTGTAAGTAGGAGTTGGCAAGAAAGAATGGTGATTAGGCATTGCAACAGGAGGATCAAGCTTTTGGAGAGGCCAAGGTGAGAGTGTGGGTGCAGGTGGACAGGGAGAGAATAAAATGGAGCAGGAGGTGGAGCAGAAAGTGCTTTGCGTGCTAAACTGAGCATTTGGCTTTAGGAGTTGAAGTTTAGGAATCATGTATTCCAATTTGCATGTTTGAAAGGTGGCTTAGCTGATAAAGTTGAGGATGGAGCAGTTCAGTTCAGTCACTCAGTTGTGTCCAACTCTTTGCGACCCCATGAATTGCAGCACGCCAGACCACCCTGTCCATCACCAACTCCCAGAGTTCACCCAAACTCTTGTCCATCGAGTCGGTGATGCCATCCAGCCATCTCATCCTCTGTCGTCCCCTTCTCCTCCTGCCCCCAATCCCTCCCAGCATCAGAGTCTTTTCCAATGAGTCAACTCTTCGCATCAGGTGGTCAAAGTATTGGAGTTTCAGCTTTTTTTTTTTTTTTTCAGGTGTGCAAAGATATATTTTAATCCTAACAGAGTTTTTACATACACTTTGAAATTTGTAACAACTATCAGACCACTGATGTTTTTTCATCCCATTATAACAGCAGGAGTTCACATCAGAATAGTTCCACCCTAAAAGATCTGCAAGATCATATCCCCTCAAAGTCAGAATTTAAGATTTCACATGAAATTTTAATCTTTTACTCTTTCTCTCCAACAAACATACATTATATACAAATAATGTTGTGACTCTCTTAAGGATGTGATAGTGATAATGTGATTCAGTTAGTTTTTTCCATGCAAGGATTTGCAAAATTGGTTTTGTACCTCAGTGTTATAAGAGGGTTGTGGTCAAAGGAGATTCCTTTGGAGAGTTGCTAAAGTGTTACGTTATGTCTACCTTATTCAGCCACAGGGAGATGAGGGGGTTTCCCTCCCCCTTCAATTTAAACTTAACAGAGCCCAGACTGCGTCTCCTAGAGTCTATGGAGCCCAAAAATCAATACCAAACACATATGAGGAAAAAACAAATGAGACTTGCCAACTATCTGCCTAACAGAGAGGTTGTCTACTTGAAAGTTACAGCTTTAGCATCATTCCTTCCAAAGAACACCCAGGACTGATCTCCTTTAGAATGGACTGGTTGGGTCTTCTTGCAACTCAAGGGGCTCTCAAGAGTCTTCTCCAGCACCACAGTTCAAAAGCATCAATTCTTCGGCGCTCAGCTTTCTTCACAGTCCAACTCTCACATCCATACATGACCACTGGAAAAACCATAGCCTTGACTATACAGACCTTTGTTGGCAAAGTAATGTCTCTGCTTTTGAATATGCTATTTAGGTTGGTCATAACTTTCCTTCCAAGGAGTAAGCGTCTTTTAATTTCATGGCTGCAGTCACCATCTGCAGTGATTTACCAACAGTCAATTCATCCAGGGACTCCTCTCTGAGTCTCAGGTTTCCCATCCCTTAGGTGAGGCCTTGGACTATTCTGCAGAATTCTATGAGGGTAGTCATTCACTGTCATCCTTTGTAATTTCACTTTGTCAAGTCTGTGGTGCCCTAGGTCTCACTGGCCACTGGATACAAATGCAGTCATTGGTAGTAATACCCAGATTTCACTCATTTTTGATGCTTAGGACCTCTGGAATCCCTGAAAATCACACCCAGTTATCTCTGGGCATGTCCAATGGGAGAGCATAAGCTGCCTTTCTCCTTCAAGCCTCCTTACCTGTTGTTATCTGTTCAAGGCTCCTCACCTGTCATTATCTGAACCCACCTGACTGTGGTGCCTCCTCATGCCAGTCCTTTGTGATGGCACCGCGGTCCCTATCTGCCATTGATAGCCCTAGAATTCCAGCCTGTAGGGTACTAAGGTGGCCCTGCCCTCCTCACAGTCTTCACTGTATCACAGCCACACTGTCACCAGCCAAAATGGATAAACGGCTCACTGCCTCATTCTGTGTCACTTTTTGTCACCTTGACAGGGAAGTGGGACTGGATAGGCTTGTACCTCCCAAAGTCCCTCTTGACAAAGCTCCTCTAGTTTCTGCCTGCAGCTTCAAGACTATGGAACCAATCCTGAGAGACACACCAGGGTTTTCTCTCCATTCCAGTTTCCCCCAGTCTCTTCCTGTCTTGGCTGGTTCTCCTTCAGCAGCAAAATGAATTATAATCCTAGGCTTTGCCTCTGGATCATCAAACATAGCAATACCTGAGATAATGATGATTACCATGTGTGGTGCGGGGCTAAAAGCTACTCGTGTACCATCTCATTTAATCACTCCCAAGAATTGATGCTTTTGAACTGTGGTGTTGGAGAAGACTCTTGAGAGTCCCTTGGACTGCAAGGAGATCCAACCAGTCCATTCTAAAGGAGATCAGCCCTGGGTGTTCCTTGGAAGGAATGATGCTAAAGCTGAAACTCCAGTACTTTGGCCACCTCATGCGAAGAGTTGACTCATTGGAAAAGACTCTGATGCTGGGAGGGATTGGGGGCAGGAGGAGAAGGGGACAACAGAGGATGAGATGGCTGGATGGCATCACTGACTCGATGGATGTGAGTCTGACTGAACTCTGGGAGATGGTGATGGACAGGGAGGCCTGGCGTGCTGTGATTCATGGGGTTGCAAAGAGTTGGACATGACTGAGTGAATGAACTGAACTGAACTGAACTGAACCCTTGGAGGTACAGATTATTAGTAGCCTCATTTGAAGATAAGGATGAGGCTAAGAGAAATTAAGTAACATGCTCAAACAGCAGACAGATCTAGAATTTAAAACCAGACTGGTCTAGACTACCAGACACCAAGCTCTTAACAAGTTCCCAGCACTGGGACCTAAACACTCATAATCTTATAACCTGGTTAATGGTAAAGTGCTTACTTTGCTCATTTGTCATCTTTGCATAAATTCCAAATTGGCTTTTGCATCCAGGGCTGGGAAGAAACGGTGGATGCTGCTCTTTCTCACCTCTTAAAGACCTGCCTATCGAAGAGTTCCAAGGAACAGGCTTTGAACCTCAACAGCCAGCTGGGCATACCCAAAGACACAAGCCAACTGAAGAAGCACATCACCTTGCTTTGTGATCGATTAGCCAAAGGTGGACGTCTCTGCCTAAGTACTGATGCAGCAGCTCCGCAGACCATGGTCATGCCAGGTAGGAACTCCATTCATGCTCCCCAAACACAATTGTATTAAGACTTTGGCCAAATTAAAGGGGTGCGCCTTTTATTGTGGCTGTTTTAGGGGGTTACATTTCATAGCAAAGTGATGATAGCCAAGAAAATTGCTTGCACGTTTCCCTTCAGATATCCCAGGGTAATCACTTGGATAAATATTCTTGGGGTATTTGCTTGTTAAACATTTCTAGAATGGTATGTCTTTTTTCTTCCCCCTGCTTTTAAATATATGATCCACTTTGTTTTGCTACTAACCAATAAAAAGTGGATTAGAGAATAAAACCATTTTTAAGGAAAATTTTACTAAATGTGATCTCGCGATACCATATTTCATAAATGTAAATAGCATAATACAAGCGGCTAATATAATCCAGATGAGTCCCATCCCTGCTGCCGTTTGTTTGGATTGTGGTCACCAGAATAGGGGGGAAGAGACAAAGAAAAAACTGGAGATCAGGCAATATGAGCAGGCTTCAGGGCTGAGGCCACTGTGTGCCAGGTTGAGAGATCCAGGTTGCCCCTACCTGGGCAGTCAGTAATGGCCATGGGCATCCAGGTCAGTATTCCCACCGTCAGAGGGGCTGAGCTGTCAAGGACTCTGCATTTTGGTCCTTAGGAGGCAGCAGCTCCCAAGTCCTGCTTCCATCTTCTTAGTGTCTCTCTTTATGGCAGCAGCAAGGAGCACAGAGTAAATGAATTTATTAAATGAAGCAGCTATAGCAACTATTTCCTCCTCAAGCAGGGACCATAGTATGGGAAGCGACGTGGATTTTTTTCATCTTCTTCTTTATATGCCTTTTGTACACCTACCTCCCTACGCTGATGCTCTTCCTCTTGTTTCCTTTCCCCCTCAACCAGCATTCCTAGAAGTAAAAAGGAATGCAAGTGAAAACTTTAAAAAGATAAACATGGAGACAGCATAGCATAATCTAATAAGCACAGGCTCTGGAGGCAGACAGACCAGTGTTTGGGTCCTGTCTTTATGCCTTACTGCTCATATGACTTGAATATGTTACTTAACTTTTCAGAGTCTAGTCTCTCCTTTCAAAGTGGGTATAACAGTGCCTTCCTTGTTTCCAGGGCCTTATATGTTTATAAAGTACCTAGCACAATTCTCGGAACAGAGATACACTCAGAAACTCAAACTATAATTACTGCCATTGTGTAGATGTATGTATAATTCATCTTCTAAATTTGGGTGAAGAGAATGACTGGCATGGGACCATAGCATTCTATAGTCTATGATTTGAAATATTTTTTACCTTAATTATACACAGACAGAACCTTTTATTCCAAAACCATATTTCTAATATGGTGTTTCAGAATAGAATTGCCTTCCTACATAGAAACAGTTCTAATAGTTTATCTGAATTTAGGTCTTCTTCATCTTGCCCTTGTTAACATCCACCTAACTAGTCCTTTGGCCTCTATTCACCCATTGCTGTCCACTGTTAGGATGCCACATTTATTGAATATAGAACTATAGTCATTTGTTTAAATAACTAGATTTGGAGGCGACTTCAGGGCTGTGTCCATAGAAACCCTTGATGTAAAATTTCTAACTGTTGGAAGGAAGACGGTGAGGAAAGGAGGAAGAGAGGGAAGGTAGGAACAGAATGAAGGAAAGTAGAAAATGTGTTTGTTTGCAAACCAGGAGTCTGTAAGCCAGGTGTGTGCCTGTCACCGCAGTCTAACTGAGCTCATCCTGTTGGGGTGACTGAAGCTGTGCATGTTTGTCGTGCTCACAATTGCTTGCTTTCACTTAATAGTGTTTGGCTTTAGTTGAGTGACTCTCCCTCCCACCTGCTGTGATCCAATCATGATAGTGACTTTTAAAAAATTGTTAAATCAGTTCTCTTTGTGATTACCATGCTTCATTATTGACTATAATACTTTTCCTCCTTGGAGCTCAAATTTTTCACACACTAATTTCTGCACTTGGTATGTTTTTGAGGTAGAAGAAACACGTGCAATTATTGCTGTTTTACAAATAGCAATGGAGTTCGGGAAAGCTAAATATCTTGCCCAGAGTCACATGGTTACCGGAAGGGTTAGTCTAGATTCGAAATCTTCTAGCCCATTGTGCTTCTCACTAGACCACACAAACCACAACAGTACAAATAGATTTCTAGCCAGAGCCTCCTTCTGGGTAAACTGTTCTCAGTCTGGCCCTCTTTTCACTTAAATTGGTGTCGCACTGTGGGAAGAAAAGGGCAGAAACTGTTTGACACAATCTCTTTTCTTTGCTATGAGGGATATAATAAAGGTTTACCTTGTATTTGCTATGTTCTTAATTTTTATTATCTTGGTAGGTGACTTGGTACCATTATTACAGACATAATAAGAAGTACTGTGAGTTATTTCTGCTTCAAACCAGTAATTACACAATTTATGATATTCGTTTGGCTGTTGTAGTTGTCTCAGAATACATGAAGGTTAAGTGGCGTACTAGAAAAGAGTGGATGACCGAACACATGGACACATACACATTTTTCACAGACACTATCTTCTTTTGAATGGTTGGGCGGGAACTCAGAAATCATCTGGTTTGCCTCTTTCACCTAACAGCTGGGGTAACGAAGGCCCTAGAAAGATGAAGTGACTTAGTGGTTGGTATTAAAAGGCAGGAGTGTGTGTAATTTTACCATGTTCCCTATTAAATGGCAGATGAATAAACATCTCAGAATAAAAAACCCTTGGTCTTTTCTAGCCTCCTGACTTTATGAGCCTGGCACCTTGTATGTGCCCTTTCTTTGGTGCAGTAAAGGCCATGATGACAACATCCTCCCTGGCGCCCAGAATTTGAAAATCTTCCACACTGGGAATTACCTTAAGGACTTTGTTGCCTCACATTTCTCCTGCTTGCCTTTATCAACCTTCAGATTCTCCATCAGCATATAACCTAACCTTTACTGGATATTCTTTTTATTACAGAACCTTCAAACTTATATTTCTTTTCTTACCTCTACTACTCACATCTTTCTGCTGGGGAATATTGCACTTTAATTACATGTATTTTTCTTAATCTCAGTGATATGAATTCTACCCTTAGAACAAGAGTTCCATGGGGCCACCAGGGTAGTGTTTTTACAAAAATCTGGATGTGAATGCCTTTAGTGGTCTAGCTGACTTTCTCATGCATGTTTGCTTCATCCTTGCAGGTGCTTAGGGCTGAGGTTTACCTTACATTGCTAGATTGATTATGGAAGGTTCGAGACTAATTGGTATCAGGAAAAGACTACCTGAAACTGGAGCCATTTCATTGTTGTCATTGGGAAAACAAAAGATTTGTTTGAAAAATAGTAAAATTAAAATCAACAGTAAGTTTATCATATATTTGCCAAAATTTATGTGATGCCTGTTATGTTATAGCAGTTCTTAGAGACAGCTATTGGAGAAGGCAATGGCACCCCACTCCAGTACTCTTGCCTGGAAAATCCCATGGACGGAGGAGCCTGGTAGGCTGCAGTCCATGGGGTCGCGAATAGTCAGACACGACTGAGCGACTTCACTTTCACTTTTCACTTTCATGCACTGGAGGAGGAAATGGCAACCCACTCCAGTGTTCTTGCCTGGAGAATCCCAGGGATGGGGGAGCCTGGTGGGCTGTCGTCTCTGGGGTCGCACAGAGTTGGACACGACTGAAGCGACTTAGCAGCAGCAGCAGCAGAGACAGCTATGAAGGAATTGCGTGAGGTGTTTGTTTTGTTCTGTTTCTGGTATGATGACGGACACTCAAATTTGGCCTAACTAGCACCTTTACAGGAGAAGGCGATGGCACCCCACTCCAGTACTCTTGCCTGGAAAATCCCATGGACGGAGGCGCCTGGTGGGCTGCAGTCCATGGGGTCGCGAATAGTCAGACACGACTGAGCGACTTCACTTTCATTTTTCACTTTCACACATTGGAGAAGGAAATGGCAACCCACTCCAGTGTTCTTGCCTGGAGAATCCCAGGGACAGGGGAGCCTGGTGGGCTGCTGTCTATGGGGTCGCACAGAGTCGGACACAACTGAAGTGACTTTGCAGCAGCAGCATCTTTACAAAGAAGGCCATTTTTAAGAAAACACATTCCAACGCGTTATCCATTTTCCTAGGGGCCTATCATTTTTATGCAAACGATTTTCTTCAGAAATATTTATCTCGTCATTATTCTAACCAGTTTTCTTCACTTCATTGTTAAGTGGACCAATTGCCAGATTTTCCCTGGGTACTGTCCATGCATGTGGTACAAGTGGTTCTCTAATAACACCTAATTTGCATTGCATTTTGCATTATCTGCAAGATTTGTGATTTCCCTCTGCAACCCATTTATGCTGTATTTGTAACAATTTCCAACAGTCACTGAAAGATGAACCAATATAAGAAGTTGATGGCAGGTGGGGATTCATATAGTGTTGAATGTGGAAAGAAACTTGAGTAGAGACTAGTTTTATAAGTGGCCAGTTAGTTTTTGAGTGACTATCTTTGTATTATGCTTTTGTTTTTTATTACTACAATTAAGATAATTAGAACATAGGAGAATCCCCCTCCCCCCAATTATGTAAGAATTTAGAATGCGCTAGCCTAAATTCTGATCTCATGTGCTGATGTGGCATTTCAAAGCAATGCAGAAAGGACTCGGTGAATTAATTGAAAAATGTTGCTGGGAGCAGACCGACCATTTGGAGGAAAAGTAGATTCCCTAGGCCATAACATGTGCCACAATACATTTCAGATGGGTAGGAGATTTAAATGTAAAAAAAATGAAACTGCCCGAACAGAACAAAATAGAGGTAGACACATAGATATGGAGGCAAGATAGGCCTTTCTAAGTTAAGTCAGCAAAGGCAGATAGCAAAAGACAGAGTTTCAGCTATCTACTTCTTAAGATCTGGTCCAGAAGCATGTGAACTGAGGTGTGTGTTAAGGATAACTACCCTGGATGGTGCAGTCACGGGTGGTGTCTGAGCATCCTCCTACTAGTTCTCTTCCATATAAGGTGTACATTTTCCTACAAATAACATATATAACTTTTATAAAAAGAGACTGTGGTAAAAATGCCAACAGTAAAATGACTGTAGTATCAGAAATGGTAGTAAGGAAAAAATGGTCAGTTTCGTAAATCAGGAAAATTAACGACTTTTACAGTATTCAAGGGCGATGACCTGTGTTTATGGGGCTTGTTTATATTTCAGTTGTGATAAACAGATACAGGTTCTTCAGGACTTTGTGCAGCTTGTTTGTGGATTCTGCTTCCTTCCTACCTCTATATCTCATCTCTGAAAATAAGCCAAATCCTGCAAATTATTGATCTCTGAGCAATTTGCTACCCTTTTCACAAGTGACTTCATAATTACTAAATTAGGTGAACACTTTGCCTATAAGCCTCAGTCTGCTCTGAAGGCTTTTTCAATAAGACCATTCCCTTCTTAGAACATTCTCATTTCTTAACTTCTCTTTTGCTATCAGAAACTGTACCTGACCCGCCTGGGCTTGTCTTTTCCAGTCTGCTTTGTGCATCTGTGCCTGCACGTGGCCTTCTTCTCTGTGTGTACACTCCTGGTGTGTCTTCTTCCTCTTACAAGGACACTAGTACTTTTGGGTCGGGGCCTCACTCTTATGACCTCATTTAACCTTAATTATCTCTTTAAAGACCCTATTTCCAAATACAGCCACATTGGGGGGCTGGCTAGGGCTTCAACCTATGAATTTTGGGGAGGACACAAGTCAGTCCATAATGCCTCCAGATAATAGCTAAGTGCATGAAGGACTTATATTTTATTCTTTTTTTTGTGTGTGAATATAGTATCCTACTTATGCCTAGTATATATATAGTTGATGCCCATCATATATTTTTTAAACTTCTTATTGTGAAATAATTACAGACTCATAGGAAGATGCAATGGCAACCCACTCCAGTGTTCTTGCCTGGAGAATCCCAGGGACGGGGGAGTCTGGTGGGCTGCCGTCTGTGGGGTCACACGGAGTTGGACACGACTGAAGTGACTTAACATAGCATAGCATAGGAAGATGCAAAAATTCTCCATAGAATCCCAGGTACTCTTCATCCAGCTTTCCCCAATGGTGACATTTCACAGACTGTAGTCTAGTATCAAAAATAGGAAACTAACTTTGGTCTACCTTATGTTTTTAGAATGAATCAGTGGAGCTGTTTATAAAGAAGCTAAGTCTTAAAGTAGGTGTGAATTTTAGATATTTAGAAAGGACAGTTGCAGATACTATAGATAGAGTTGTTAATTTAAGCAAGGAGATATGGGTCTTTAAGTAAACTGCTTAAATTTCAGGTTGGAAATTTAGTTTGATAGATCAGTAAGCATCAATTGATATAGAACTTGAAAAGCTAGATAAAAGAGGTTGAGCAAATGGTGAAGGAAACTGTTATAGATTAAGATATAAGTGATTTATAAAGGACGGTATTCTATTCCATTTTGAAAAGTGGTTTAAAAAACAAAGCAAAAATAACTCCCTGTGTTTTAGACATACTAATCTGATAGTTGTATACAGGAGAGAGAGGAATATGAAAAATAGGGAAGAATATAGAAGTTTCATCAAGTTTTTTAATGGCATTGATGGAAATCATTAAGTTTGTGATTTTGTTATGAATAATACGCTTCATTTCAAATACAGTGAGCTTGAGATGACTAAGATGCATCCAAGAAAAGAGATATGTTAATAGCTGGATCTGAGGGATTTGAGTTGAAGGGAAAGCTTAAAGCTTAAAAGTAGATTTTAGTATCCTCAGCTTAGAAGACATCACTGAAACTCTGTCATTGGAGAAACTCTATGGTAGTGAAGGCAGAGGCAGGGAACACTGGATTTGGGATTTATTTGCAGAGCCAGATAAGAAGTGCATTCTACATGGAGGAGGTGAATTTCAAAGAATTTCCAGCAGAAATGGTATCATTACTATTTAGGACAGAAGGTCAAGGAAACATCCGTCTGTAACTGGAAGAAACAGTATAAGAAGGCAAATGCAAGAAGTAGGCTATTATCAAGGTTTTTATTTCTTTTCCTTTTCTTCTCTTTAGAAAATATATTTTAAGATGTTTGAAGGTTGGGGAGTGGTGGTAAGATGAAAGGGCTAAAAATCCAACATTCACGTTCAATGGGGAGGTTTGAGGAAGCAGAGGAACAATCTAAAATACAGCTAAACTGAAAAGAGTATTTGAGAAGGGAAACAAATGAGAAGCCAGATATAAATTGGAAATTATAGGGAGATTTTTAAAAAAGAACATTTCATGAAGTCCAGCCACATGAGCTTTGGAGAAGTAAAGTTTTATAGTAACCTGCAAGAGAGCAAGAAGGGGGTGAATGCTGAGGCAGTAAATTAAGGTTGATTTGCAGTGGCTGCTGTGGGAGGGACAAGCTCAGCCATTTAGCAACTGTGCAGCTACTTCTTCCTCTAGATTTTCTCATTGAAATACTGAGATAGCACCACTTTGTTTCGAAACAGCATTTTGCTTCAAAATTGTTTTGAAAATCAAACTATTGTTAGAAGTAAAGAAAGCATGCAGTTTTTAATAGGGTTGCTCCTATTAATAATTATGAGGCTTCCCTGGTGACCCAGATGGTAAAGGATCTGCCTGCAATGCAGGAAACCTGGGTTCAATTCCTGGGTCATCCATTGTAATAGGGAGTCCATAATGGAATGAAGAAGGGTTAATGGAAGAATATTTGAATCCAGGATTAGAGCTGTATTTGACAGGAGAAGCAATTAGGAGCAACTATAGGGGAAGGTCTACCATCAAAGACCTAATAGAATAACGTTCTCCCTGTGTGTATTTAACAAATACTTGCTGATAGATAAGCCGGCTGGTAACTAATTACAATGTGATGACCAAAGCCCAGTTTCTTGGAAGTAGGGCTGTTAAAACAGGAGTAGAATACCAGGGGAGTTTGAGGAATTTCCTTCCCTGCAGATGTTTAAACTAATACAGATAGTCAACAGTCTGAAGACAATTTGGGAAAAACTCTGCCTAAAAGTAGGGGGTTGAATTAAATAACTCTTAAAGTACATCACTATTTTATTTCTTCAGTCATGTCATATGAACAGATCTTTAATATGTACATTTTTATCCTCATCCAGCTGTAAATGTGAGCTGTCTTTTATTTGGACTAATCTCATATGAGATATTATAATGGAAACCCTAACTGTGTAATTTTCAGTATCATTAAAAATTATGTAGGTTGACCAAAAGAAGGAGTATTTCCGTAACACTGGAGCATCCCTTGGAAGGTACTTATCTCTGAGGCTTTGTATTGATATAAAAAAATAAAACTTTTCTCCCATATTTAATTGACATATGGGACTATTTTATATTCAAATGTGAGGATAAAAAATTTGTATTTGTTCCAGCAGCTGATGATTTGAAGGGATTTCTACTGATTCAACTTGTAAAAAATCTTTTCTAGTTTTCTTCCTCTCAACTTTTACCCCTACCTGAACTTCTGCTACCTCAGTGAGTCTGTCTTCAATAGTAAGGTTTTACTAGTTCACCTCCAAATTGGAGTAAACACATATCCTATTGTCTTTCCTTCAACTGTTACTCCCAGGACCTGTTCTCTCTCTGAGGAATTTGCTCTTGAACAATAACTTCTCTGCTTTCAGTAGAAATTCAGGGTTATTAAAATTGCATGTATTTTTTTTAATTCTCCTTTAGATTTTAGGGTACCTGGATAAAGTATTTCAATGCTTAGAATCAACTCGTCAATCAGTTACTTGTGTGAGGCAGTCACTGAAACTTATTTTATATCACATTTTTTTCATTTAAAATAATGAGAATACCCACAGATAGATGGGGCAGATCCAGCAAGGTGGCCCATTCCCATTTATATTTCTGGCCAAAATACTTGGCCTAAACTGAGAATGACATTCTGCTTCTGACACTACGCAGCCCTTACAAGGAACGATGATGTTCTTGCAGTTAGAACTGTTGAATGAAGTCAGGTTATGTGTTCCCAGCCTTTAAAACACACTTTTCACATTAAACTTTGAAAGAAAAACATTTTTAGTGTGTTTGTTTATTCAAATAAATTATTGGAATAATTAGACCCTTCTGATTTATGTGTAGTGTGATATTTCCTAAACAATTAAAAATGAAAATGAAACACTATTCTCTTATATCTTAGTGGCTCTTAGAGTATATCACCTGATTCTGAAAGTAAAACACCTTTAGTTGTATTTCTCTGTACAATATGTCTCAACTCTATGCTTTTTATTATTATTTTATTTATTTTTTTAAAGCCCCCTTAATACTCATGTTTAGACAGTGTAGTATCTTCTCCTTGAGAGGATCCAGTCTAATATCCTCTCCAATTGCAAAAATAGCAATTGTTTATGTTTCCAAGGAAGAGGGATTTTTTTTTTAATTTAATTTTATTTTTAAACTTTACAATATTGTATTAGTTTTGCCCAACATCGAAATGAATCCACCACAGGTATACCTGTGCTCCCCATCCTGAACCCTCCTCCCTCTCCCTCCCCATACCCTCCCTCTGGGCCGTCCCAGTGCACCAGCCCCAAGCATCCAGCATCGTGCATCAAACCTGGACTGGCGACTTGTCTCATACATGACATTACACATGTTTCAATGCCATTCTCCCAAATCTCCCCACCCTCTCCCTCTCCGACAGAGTCCACAAGACTGATCTATACATCAGTGTCTCTTTTGCTGTCTCATACACAGGGTTATTGTTACCATCTTTCTAAATTCCATATATATGTGTTAGTATACTGTATTGGTGTTTTTCTTTCTGGCTTACTTCACTCTGTATAATAGGTTCCAGTTTCATCCACCTCAATTGGAGACTAATTACTTTACAATATTGTATTGGTTTTGCCATACATCAACATGAATCCACCACGGGTGTACACGTGTTCCCCGTCCTGAACCCCCCTCCCACCTCCCTCCCCATACCATCCCTCTGGGTCATCCCAGTGCACCAGCCCCGAGCATCCTGTATCATGCCTCAAACCTGGACTGGCGATTCGTTTCACATATGATATTATACATGTTTCAATGCCATTCTCCCAAATTATCCCACCCTCTCCCTCTCCCACAGAGTCCAAAAGACTGTTCTATACATCTGTGTCTCTTTTGCTGTCTCTCATACAGGGTTATCATTACCATCTTTCTAAATTCCATATATATGCGTTAGTACACTGTATTGGTGTTTTCCTTTCTGGCTTACTTCACTCTGTATAATAGGCTCCAGTTTCATCCACCTGATTAGAACTGTTTCAAATGTATTCTTTTTAATGGCTGAGTAATACTCCATTGTGTATATGTACCACAGCTTTCTTATCCATTCATCTGCGGATGGACATCTAGGTTGCTTCCATGTCCTGGCTATTATAAACAGTGCTGCGATGAACATTGGGGTACAGGTGTCTCTTTCAATTCTGGTTTCCTCAGTGTGTATGCCCAGCAGTGGGATTGCTGGATCATAAGGCAGTTCTATTTCCAGTTTTTTAAGGAATCTCCAGACTGTTCTCCATAGTGGCTGTACTAGTTTGCATTCCCACCAACAGTGTAAGAGGGTTCCCTTTTCTCCACACCGTCTCCAGCATTTATTGCTTGTAGACTTTTGGATCGCAGCCATTCTGACTGGCGTGAAATGGTACCTCATTGTGGTTTTGATTTGCATTTCTCTGATGATGAGTGATGTTGAACATCTATCTTTTCATGTGTTTGTTAGCCATCTGTATGTCTTCTTTGGAGAAATGTCTATTTAGATCTTTGGCCCATTTTTTGATTGGGTCGTTTATTTTTCTGGAATTGAGCTGCAGGAGTTGCTTGTATATTTTTGAGATTAGTTGTTTGTCAGTTGCTTCATTTGCTATTATTTTCTCCCGTTCTGAAGGCTGTCTTTTCACCTTGCTTATAGTTTCCTTTGTTGTGCAGAAGCTTTTAATTTTAATTAGGTCCCATTTGTTTATTTTTGCTTTTATTTCCAATATTCTGGGAGGTGGGTTATAGAGGACCCTGCTGTGAAAAAAATATGGAATGCTTCACGAATTTGCATGTCATCCTTGTGCAGGGGCCATGCTAATCTTCTCTGTATTGTTCCAATTTTAGTATATGTGCTGCCGAAGCGAGCACAACTCTATGCTTTTTAAAAGGTAGCTTTTTGTTTTTAAAATGTTTGATTTTTATTTTAAAAATTTATTTATTTATTTTATTAAAATTTTTATTTAAAATTTTTTTTATTAAAAAATTTTATTTTTTATTTAAAAATAAATATATTTTGGTTAGAATTTTTGTATTTGTCTCAAATCTGCTTTCTGAGCAATACTCCATGTCATGTGTAAAATGTTCCTGAAAAATATGATATCAATCTCTAGCTTCAGAAGCTGTGAATTATTCTAATACTGATAGGAAGATTTTTATTTAGTATAAGTATTTGCATATTGGTTGTTTTAAGATATTTTTGGCTTTTGTTCTAAGATATTTATGGCTTTAAAGCCCATAAAACAAGAATCAAGTTTAAACCCCATAAAACAAGAAGTAAATACATACATTGTACTAGTGAGTAGTAACAGAGAAGGCAATGGCACCTTACTCCAGTTTTCTTGCCTGGAGAATCCCAGGGACGGCGGAGCCTGGTGGGCTGCTGCCTATAGAGTTGCACAGAGTCAGAGACGACTGAAGTGACTTAGCAGTAGCAGTAGCAGCAGTGAGTAGTATGGCAAGGCATGCAGGGCTCCAGCTTACTAGTTATAAGCCAATGGAATGGCAGATACCAAGGGTTCATGTGTGAAGTTTGGTGGGTTTCACTCAGTATGCGAGCAAATTTGGAAAACTCAGCAGTGACCACAGGACTGGAAAAGGTCAGTTTTCATTCCAATCCCAAAGAAAGACAATGCCAAGAATGCCCAAACTATTGCACAATTGCACTCATCTCACATGCTAGCAAAGTAATGCTCAAAATTCTCCAAGTCAGGCTTCATCATTACATGAACTGTGAACTTCCAGATGTTCAAGCTGGATTTAGAAAAGGCAGAGGAACCAGAGATCAAATTGCCAACATCAGTTGGGTCATCAAAACAGCAAGAACATTCCAGAAAACCACCTACTTCTGTTTTATTGACTACGCTAAAGGCTTTGTCTGTGTGGATCACAATAAACTGTGGAAAATTCTTCAAGAGATGGGAATACCAGACCACCTGAGCTGCCTCTTGAGAAATCTGTATGCAAGTCAGGAAGCTACCGTTAGAACTGGACATGGAACAACAGACTGGTTCCAAATAGGGAAAGGAGTACATCAAGGCTGTATATTGTCACCCTGCTTATTTAACTTATATGCAGAGTACATCATGAGAAACACTGGGCTGGAGGAAGCACAAGCTGGAATCAAGATTGCTGGGAGAAATATCAATAACCTCAGATATGCAGATGACACCACCCTTATGGCAGAAAGTGAAGAAGAACTAAAGAGCCTCTTGATGAAAGTGAAAGAGGAGAGTGAAAAAGTTGGCTTAAAGCTCAACATTCCGAAAACTAAGGTCATGGCATCTGGTCCCATCACTTCATGGCAAATAGATGGGGAAACAGTGGAAACAGTGTCACATTTTATTTTTCTGGGCTCCAAAATCACTGCAGATGGTGATTGCAGCCATGAAATTAAAAGACACTTGCTCCCTGGAAGAAAAGTTATAACCAAGCTAGACAGCATATTGAAAAGCAGAGACATTACTTTACCAACAAAGGTCCATCTAGTCAAAGCTATGGTTTTTCCCGTAGTTATGTATGGATATGAGAGTTGGACTATAAAGAAAGCTGAGCGCCGAAGAATTGATACTTTTGCACTGTGGTGTTGGAGAAAGACTCTTGAGAATCCCTTGGACTGCAAGGAGATCCAACCAGTCCGTCCTAAAAGAAATCAGTCCTGAATATTCATTGGAAGGACTGATGCTGAACTGAAACTCCAATACTTTGGCCATCTAATGGGAAGAACTGACTCATTGGTAAAGACCCTAATACTGGGAAAGATTGAAGGTGGGAGGAGAAGGGGAGGACAGGATGAAATGGTTGGATGGCATCACTGACTCAATGGACATGAGTTTGAGTCAGCTCTGGGAGTTGGTGATGGACAGGGAAGCCTGGTGTGCTGCAGCCATGGGGTTTCAAAGAGTTGGACATGACTGAGTGACCGAACTGAACTGAACTGAACTAATGAAAAAATAAAGTTTGATACAGCATACTTTGTCAATGGGACATTTAGTCATATATAGGAGACAAGTTACCTAATATTGTTACCTGTTTTTATTTTTTTAAGAGATAAAAAAATCTTTCCTTTCAAAATTAGATAAAATATAAGGCTGCTAAATTTTAAAACTTGACATGTTATCTCATGGAAAATCACTGATAATTTTTACACTTTATAAATTTATAAATTATAAACTTCATACACCATTTCCATTTTAAAAACATGTCATGGATAAAGCCAGATTGAGACCCCAAAGTGAAATTTCTGTTGAGTGTGTAGTATGTTTGAGGCATTGTTCTAGTTGCTACAGGCGCCGTGGTAAACAGTCCACCTTTACTTTCTGGTGTTACTTTCTCATTTCTAAACTTTGCCCAGTTTTCCTCTGCTATATTACATCGACTCTATTCTTTTTCTTCCCCTCCAGACTTACAAATTATACCAATTATACTGTGGTCTGCTGCTGCTGCTGCTAAGTCGCTTCAGTCGTGTCCGACTCTGTGCGACCCCGTAGACAGCAGCCCACCAGGCTCCCCCATCCCTGGGATTCTCCAGGCAAGAACACTGGAGTGGGTTGCCATTTCCTTCTCCAGTGCATGAAAGTGAAAAGTGAAAGTGAAGTCGCTCAGTCGTGTCCGACTCCTAGCGACCCCATGGACTGCAGCCTACTAGGCTCCTCCGTTCATGGGATTTGCCAGGCAGGAGTACTGGAGTGGGTTGCCATTGCCTTCTCCGATACTGTGGTCACTTATATATAAATTTGGGATAAAGCTAATAGCAGTATCTGTAAATAATTCATCTTTGGTGTAGGGAACAATATTAGCAGCATAATGAGCATGTGTAAAATTTTTCAAGGGGGGAAAGGAGTTTTCTTCATGAAGATAGGACTGTTTTTTTGTCTTTTAACAAAAATTAAAAAAAAACACTGTCATGTTCCAGGCACTGTACTGGGCATTGGAATATGCTGATCAAGAAGAGAGGTTTCCACCTTCATGGGAGCTTACTTCTAGCATAGGAGTCAGATAATAAACAGTTTGTAAGGCTAAATAGGAGAACTGCAGGTTGAATTATGTACAGTATAACAAATAGGGAGTTGAAAGAGTTGCGCAGGTGGGGGCTACTTTATACAGGGTGATTGGAGGAGGCTTCTATGATGTGGAAGATGAGAAATGAGGATCTAGGGGAGTAGCATTCCAAGCTCAAAGAATAGGATTCAAAAGCCTGGATTTGCTGAGAGTAGTTCATATTCATACACAGACAGGCACATATGTAAGTATCTGAGCTAATGAATGTGTTAATTAAATCATCAAGGGAAATACTCTCCCACCATATCATATATCAAATAATCACATGTAAACTTTAAATCTCTTACATCTTTGTTAATTATACCTAATAAAACTGAAGAAAAAAGAATTTAAAGGGCTGGAGGCTAGAAGGGTCTTGGTGTATTCAAAATATAGTTGATGGCTTGATCTTAATGAGGAAGGGAGAGCCACATCATGTTCTGTCTTCCTTGCTGAACTTCCTTACATTCCATGGTCAGGAATTTATGTGTTACCTTATGAGTAGTGGGCTTCCCAAGTGACACTATTGTTAAAGAACCCACCTGCCAGTGCAGGAGATGCAAGAGACGCAGGTTTGATCCCTGCGTCAGGAAGATCCATTGGAGAAGGAAATGGCAACCCATTCCAGTATTCTTGCTTGGAAAATTCTATGGACAGAGGAACCTGGTGGGCTATAGTCCATAGGGTCCCAAAGACTCAAATGCTACTGAGCATGCACGCATGTGCACACACACACATACACACATGTGAGTAGTGGGAAGCCATCAAATGGTTTTAAGCAGGGAAATTATGTGATCTGATCTATGTTTTCAAGAATTACTATGGCTACTATGTCCAGAATGATTTGGAAAACAGGTGGAATGGAAACAGAGGGAGAGCTAGAGAGACTGTTGTAGACATGTAGGCGAGAGGTGATAATGACGGGGGTTGTCACAATGGCCTATTTCAGAGTCTGGAATATGTAGAACATGGTGATGGATTGCATGTAAGGGGTCAGACAAGGAAGCAGAGATGACTTCTGGAATGTCTGCTTTACTAACAAGTTAGAAAGTAGTATTGTTGGTGAAATGAGGGAATCTGGAGGAAGAACAGTGTGTGTGTGTGAACGTGGATGATAGGAAGGACAGAGTAAAAGACTCAGTTTTGGACCTATTCCATTTGTGAAGCCTAGTGGGCGCCCAGCTGTAAATACTGAGTGGGCTGGTGCTCAAGGGAGACTGTCGGGAGATGGCAGCCTCTGTGTCACAGTCTTTGAAGCTGGACCGGCTCACTCATATGGGGAGAGAAAAGAGAAGGGAGGCCTCATCTAAACCCTGAGGCCTTCCAGCATCTGGAGGTCAGGAAGAAGGGCAGGAACCAACACTGGAAATTGAAGAGAAGTAGCCAAGGAATGAGTAAAAGGAAAACTGTGAGAAAGGAGCCACATGGAAGCCAAGAAGGGAGAATTTCCAAAGTCAGCATTGTCACATGCTGCTAAGATGGAGCAAAATGAGGGCAGAGGTGGGAGCTGACAGATTTCTACCTGAGGTTCTAGTACATTTTGTATATCATGTAGTCTATTTTGTTAATTAATGAAATAATCATACAGATGTGAAAGTGAGTGTTAGTCACTCAGTCATGTCCAACTCTTTGAGACCCCATGGGCTGTAGCCCACCAGGCTCCTCTGTCCCTGGAATTCTCCAGGCAAGAATACTGGAGTGGGTTGCCATTTCCTTCTCTAGGGGATCTACCCAACCCAGGGACTGAATCCAGGTCTCCTGCGTTGCAGGAAGATTCTTTACCATCTAGCCATCAAGGAAACCCAGTCATACAGATATCCAGTTACAAAGTGAGATAAATACTATGAGGCAAGAGATTATAGAGGCTCAGAGTTGGAAAGTAGCAGTGAAATCATGAAGAGAGATAGCCATGAGAACTTCTTCAGAAGAGAAAAAGAACAGATTTGTTCATTGATTGGACATAAGTCTTCGTGACCCAGATAATCACGATGGTGTGATCACTCACCTAGAGGCAGACATCCTGGAATGTGAACTCAAGTGGGCCTTAGAAGGATCGATATGAACAAAGCTAGTGGAGGTGATGGAATTCTAGTTGAGTTATTTCAAATCCTAAAAGATGATGCTGTGAAAGTGGTGCACTCAACATGCCAGCAAATTTGGAAAACTCAGCAGTGGCCACAGGACTGGAAAAGGTCAGTTTTCATTCCAATCCCAAAGAAAGGCAATGCCAAAGAATGCTCACACTACCACACAATCGCACTTAGCTCACACTCTAGTAAAGAAAGTAATGCTCAAAATTCTCCAAGCCAGGCTTCAGCAATACATGAACTGTGAACTTTCAGATGTTCAAGCTAGATTTAGACAAGGCAGAGGAACCAGAAATCAAATTGCCAACATCCGCTGGATCATCAAAAAGGCAAGGGAGTTCCAGAAAAACATCTACTTCTGCTTTATTGACTATGCCAAAGCCTCTGACCGTGTGGATTACGATAAACTGTGGAAAATTCTTCAAGAGATGGGAATACCAGACCACCTGACCTGCTTCTTGAGAAACCTGTATGCAGATCAGGAAGCAACAGTTAGAACTGGACATGGAACAACAGACTAGTTCCAAATAGGAAAAGGAGTATGTCAAGGCTGTATATTGCCACCCTGTTTATTTAACTTATATGCAGAGTACGTCGTGAGCAACGCTGGACTAGATGAAGCACAAGCTGGAATCAAGATTGCTGGGAGAAATACCAGTAACCCTAGATATGCAGATGACACCACTCTTATGGCACAAAGTGAAGAAGAACTAAAGAGCCTCTGGAAAAGGCTGGAAAAGCCCAGTCATACAGATATCCAGTTACAAAGTGAGATAAATACTATGAGGCAAGAGATTATAGAGGCTCAGACTTGAAAGTAGCAGTGAAATCATGAAGAGAGATAGCCATTAGAACTTCTTCAGAAGAGAAAATGAGCAGATTTGTTAACTGATAGGACATAAGTCTTCATGACCCAGATAATCACGATGGTGTGATCACTACCTAGAGCCAGACATCCTGGAATGTGAAGTCAAATTGGCCTTAGGAGGCATCAATATGAACAAAGCTAGTGGAGGTAATGGAATTCCAGTTGAGTGAAAGTGAAAGAGGAGAGTAAAAAAGTTGGCTTAAAGCTCAACATTCAGAAAACTAAGATCACAGCATCTGGTCCCATCACTTCATGGCAAATAGATGGCAAAACAATAGAAACAGTGCCAGACTTTATTTTTGGGGGCTCCACAATCACTGCAGATGGTGACTGCAGCCATGAAATTAAAAGACATTTACTCCTTGGAAGGAAAGTTATGGCCAACCTAGATAGCATATTGAAAAGCAGAGACATTACTTTGCCAACAAAGGTCTGTCTGGTCAAGGTTATGGTTTTTCCAGTGGTCATGTATGGATGTGAGAGTTGGACTATAAAGAAAGCTGAGCACCAAAGAATTGATGCTTTTGAACTGTGGTGTTGGAGAAGACTCTTGAGAATCCCTTGGACTGCTAGGAGATCCAACCAGTCCATCCTAAAGGAGATCAGTCCTGGGTGTTGGAAGGACTGATGTTGAAGCTGAAACTCCAATACTTTAGCCACTTGATGCGAAGAGCTGACTCGTTTGAAAAGACCCTGACACTGGGAAAGATTGAGAGCAGGAGAAGGGATGACAGAGGATAAGATGGTTGGATGGCATCATCAACTCAGTGGACATGAGTTTGGGTAAACTCTGGGAGTTGGTGATGGACAGGGAGGCCTGGCATGCTGCAGTCCATCGGGTCGCAAGGAGTCAGACACGACTGATCTACTGAACTGAACTGAACAGAAGGGTTAATTGGAAAAGAGAAATGTTGGGGAGGGGTCCTGTATTGCTTGTTGCAGTTGGCTGGTGCTCCATTCATTGAGAAGGCATCTTTGGAAGAGGATGAAGCTTGATAGAAACAGGTCATGAGTTCAGTTATATCCAAGTTAATTTGAGTGCTTATCTCATGTCCACTTTTTCTGTAGGAAGCCTTCCCTGAATATTCTATCCTTAGTTAATTATTCTAATTCCTATAGATAAAATAATGTTTGCAATTGCGTATGTTTCAACCCTATACTTACTGTCAGTACTTCACATTGGCACTTTTTGTTATACTCTCTGGTTCTCTATGTGCTGTATATCATTCTTACCTAGAGCATAAACTCAATGTGGACACAAAATACATGGTTACTATTTTTGTTTATACAAGCTGATAACACTCGGCAGGCTATAACGTTATGTAGTATTGTGTATTTTTATTCCCAATGTCACTAGGGGATTTTCTTGAGATATAGACTAATTTCTTATGGGTTATTTAATAATCTCAAAGATTCATTAGATAAAGAATGTCTTCCAGGGCAGCAGGAATGAGTGAGTTTACTGACATTAAGTGAATGATATACTCTGATGTTTAGTGGAATATGTTCCCTATCTGGAACTATTTTTGAATTAAATTTGTGAAACCTCTACTGCTTACTGTGTTGAGTAGTATTACTGAACTGTGACTAAAACACAAAGATAGTGAACCCTTGAGTTTTGCCAGTCTTATATTTTGCTTTTTGTGCATTATTTCTTTAATACATTACAAAACATCATCTAAATTTGCATCTGTTATAGAATTTGATAGCCCCTTCATACTTCAAATTGGCCTCAGTGATTTCAGCATTGGAAAGTTGGGATTTTATTTTCCCAGCTGTTTCAGTGTAATATATTTGAAGACAGAGGCACTGTCCGGTAAGTTTATAGCCTAAATAAATCTATTTTAAAGGTGTGCTGTCTGGGGCTAGGTGGCATAATGGGATGACATATGAGCTACTCATATTGGAAGACCTGGCACTAAGCTTGTCTCAGGATGCCAGGAAAGTGACTTTAGAGGTGTCAGTTTGCTGGAGTTCTTGGTGGGCATCTGGGAACATCCCAGAATCAGTGTAAGGTCCAACATAATGTATCCTCTGTAAATTATATTGCTACATTAGCCACCTAAGGTCCAAAAGAGCAATTTTTGAATGACTTCAGTAGACATTTCAAAATCTTGTTTTAATAAGTAATGAGAAGGGCAAGCCATGAGAAGTACAAGACTGTCTGAAAGAAAATCAGCCTAATCTAAAGGGTTATATGTGCGACTGGGAGTTGAAAGTTAATCTTTAATATTTCTCTATTTATTTGGCTCATCAGTTATTTAGCAAATATTTACTTAATCCCCTTTTCTGAGCCTTTATCATTTTAGGCATGGATTTCATAACAAGACCAGTTACCTTTCTTCTTCCTGGCTTCAGGTCTCCTACAAATGCCAGTAAAAATATTTCAAAAAAGTGTCATGAAAAAACTTATTATTACTAAGGAAAAACCTTGATAACCTTGTCTTCAATGCTTGTAAAGTCATCTCTCAATAATCCCAAGATTCTTAAGTGGACTGCTTATCTGAAGATCTTTTACTTTTTCTACTTGTCTTTGCCAAGAATGTCTAGTATTAATAATTATACACTCAGTTTCCATTTGAATAGGTTTTTGAATTACTTAAAAGGCCATCATCATGAATTCATATTTAATGTCTGAATCTAAGGTTTCCTTATTGTAGTAACACATTGTGTGCTAGCCAGAAACATCACTTAATTTGAGAAAGCATAAAATGCACAAAGGTGCCAGTCAGACTTTGATTTTTATTGTGAAAATATATTTCAGTAACTCACAGACTTACTGTTGATTAACCTGACCTATTTAGTTCCTTTCCTTTTGTATTTAACTCCTGTGCATAAAATGATCTGGTTAATGGTTGTTATTTTTTCCAGAGGAGACTCTTAACAAGGAAAGCGGTGTTATGGTGGACCATGACAGCTGATGAGGGGTGATCCTGGGCAAAGAGTGTCTGTCTTCTTTCTCTATCCATGAGAAGGTTTCAGTCTGAAACTAAGCTACACATGGTTTTGTAGCATTTCTAAGGAGTTGATCCAAGTTGATAGTGCTCCAAGTTGCTTCCAGGCTTTTTTCTTTTTGAAGATCTTCCTGTTGACTCGGATGCTTGGAATTCTCCACGGAATACAGGATGCTGAAATACAGACAGATGGTTTTTCTCTCAACCTCTCTGAACCTCAGTTTCTTTTTCTTGACCTCTAACTGTTAGGATCTCAGTATCCTTCTCTGTGTGTCTGTGATACAATGCTTCACCAGAAACTGTCCCAAGTTCTACTTCCTGTGACTCTGCTGATTGCTTGGGCAGAGCCTTTGATGCCTCATGGTCAGCTCATAGAAGGATGTGAAGAGAATTGGGGATAAATTGTACCTCTTTAATTGAAGAGGTGGTTTCAGGTTAAAATATACTTTAATCATCATCTCTTGGAATTAAAATTGTGTTTATTATATAAACCATTATTGAGTACTTATTATGTGCTTATTATCATACAGAAGTCTAGGTGTACAGAGGTGAGCAAAATAGATGAAGGCTCTGCCCTAATAAACCATCCATCCCAGTGGGGAAGGAAGGCAATACACAAACACATAAAAAGATAATTACAAGCTATAACGAATAATATGAAGGCAAGTAGTGTGGTAAAGAGTAACCATCAGGGGGAGGAGGGATTGGGGAGCCCTTCCTAAAGAGAGGTTATCTGCAGTGAGATGGGAAGGAGCCATCTGTATGAAGATGCCTTTGGTGGGCTTGGGAGTGAGAGTGGGAGAAGCAGTCGATGTCCCAGAGAGAGGGAATAGGAAATGCAAAGCAAGTAGGAAAGAAGGCCAAGGTGACTGGGGAGGATGACAGTGGATGGGGTTGGTAAACTGAGTAGGGGCCAGATCATAGAGGAGGCCTTGTTTCAAAGCTTAGGGTTTACTAGAAATGACAATTCTTGAAATAGGACATTTTTTATGAACCTGTTGTCTCTTAGACCAGATGAAAGGTGGCAGTCCTAAACTTGAATAGTCAATGTGCATTCACGGTCTGGAGTGGTTTTGAGCACAGCCAGCAGCATGTTGAAGCAGTACTTTATTATATTCAAAGGCCTGAGACCACTCAGTTCTCAGGCATTTATCACTTGAAAGTGGAGGAGTAGAAAAGTTTAAAAGGCCATAGCAATAACATTTGAGAAAATGAATAATTTAAAGTGAATTAAACCATGAATAATGAATTATAAAAGGAATCCTCACTTGTGATTAGAGATTCATAATTTTCATTTTACAGCAAAATATGGTTGGCTGCCATGCATTCCTGACTTACTTCATCTAAGTACAATTAGGCCCGACACATTAGTGCCTTGATGTGCAGACTTATGACTGGCTTCTTGTGTCGAAACCATTAAATTTTAATGTATTCAGCTTAAGCATAAGTGGTCACAGATGATTCATAACCCTGCTCCCTGCTTTTGGTGAAAATGATCGTTAGCACAAGAATTGTCCCCAGTGGCCACACTTATCTTTGTAGTTGATTTCCTAAACATGTTTGTGTCCGTAGAAAACCAGGAATAAACATTTCGTAGCTGATGGGTAAAGCGCAATGATAATTGCTCTAAAGCCGCAGGATATTTGATGATGATAAAATAGAACTCCGTAACTCTTGACATTTTCTTTTTGAATTTCTGGTGTCAGGAGAGTACAAGTGATATAAGCTGCTCTTTAAGAATGGAGTTAGCCAACTATGCGTTTTTAGTTTTTGTTTTTTTTTTTTTTAAGAAGTAAATGCCAAGAATTGCCCATAGTGTTACGACATCATCATTTAGCTGTTGGGCATAGAGGAAGGATGAACCAGCAGGCTTGCCTGACTGATACTTTAGGTGGCAGCTTACCCAATAAAAATAATACTGTGTCTTGGACATAGGCGATTAACCAGCCTGGCAGTTGAATGCTCACCTGACCAACCGTTATCTAGGTCCTGAAAAATCTCAGCCCAATATGCTGCTAGTTGAATTTACATATCTTGTTCAACCCATGCAGATGCATATGATGTGATGATGTCCCTCCTGAGTTGAAGTCCTGATTGCCTTCACAGTAAACTGCCGGTTATCTGCCATGACTCCTGAGTCCCACTGTGATCTGGCTTCTGTGTCTCCAGCCCTTTTGCTTGTACTTGCCAATTAGGCAGCTACCATTCTGAGCTATCCACAGACTCCTAGAAGGAAGCATATTTTTCCCTTGTCCTCAGGCACACAAGTCCTCTGCCTAGGATTCCCATCTTGTATATTCCAGCTGGCTGACTCATGTGAACTTTTACGGTTCGGATATTGTCTGAGACCATTCCTGCCTTTCCCCCACTCCGAATACACTCTCTCCCTGAGTCATAGTTCTATCCCCGTTTGACCATTGCACCCTATATGGGATTGCATTGTATTATAGAGATTGGTATACCCTAATGCAACCACGGAGAAGGCAATGGCACCCCACTCCAGTACTCTTCCTTGGAAAATCCCATGAACGGAGGAGCCTGTTAGGCTGCAGTCCATGGGGTCGCTAAGTGTTGGACACAACTGAGCAGTCGCTTTCACTTTTCACTTTCATGCATTGGAGAAGGAAATGGCAGCCCACTCCAGTGCTCTTGCCTGGAGAATCCCAGGGATGGGGGAGCCTGGTAGGCTGCCATCTATGGGGTCGCACAGAGTTGGACACGACTGAAGTGACTTAGCATAGCATAGCATAGCAATGCAACCCTGCTGTGGGCTCCTTGAGTGTAGAGGATGTGTATTGTGCCCTTGGTACCCCTATTTGTTAGCATAGAGTTTGCATATGGTAGGCTCTTGGCACTGGATGAATTTCTGTATAGGTTATATCTCTTTCCTGACCCTGAAATGTAGAACAACTGGCTGTTCTCCAAACTGGTCTAGGTATCATGTGGGATTATTCTTGATAGTAACAAGATAACCAGACTTACTTCAATCTCCTTATCACATTACAAATGATTTGACTGCTTCCTTTTCTAAATGAAGACATTTTTACAGTCCCATTACTTAATGAAGGAGCATGGTCCAAACTTGCTGTAACTCTGGAAATCCTTATGAGACTCATTCATTAACTATTATGAGATTAGCCACACCTGGGTATAGGCTTTGATTCAGGTGCTCTGAGACTGCTTTTATCCAAGCAAAGTCAAAATAAGAGCGCTGCTCCCTGCTTCCCTCCCCTCCTCCCATTCATTGTAGTTTCAGGGCATGTACCACTGAACAGTCTGTCTCATTAAATAAAGCAATAATATTGTAGGGCTGAGAGATAAATCTAAAAGTCTCCGTTCTAATACTCCAGGCCATTGTGTTTCTAAAATCTCCCTAAAAAGATAGATGTTTATTCTTAAGCATCTCCAGGGATAGGCTTCCACAGCCCTCTCAATTATGTGTTCCATTATCTCACCAGTCTTCTCATCAGGAAGGTTTTTTTCCTTAATGTCTAACTTTAATCCCGCCTGTTGTAATTTAAACTCATTTCCTTTTGTCCTGACTTCAGTGGAAATAAAAAATAACTCACCAGCACCCACCCCCCCTATTTGTAATTGAAGATGTCTGACTTCCTCCAGGCAGCTCTTTCTAATGCTAAATGGACCCAGTCTTGCCTTTTTCTTCTCTTGCCTTTCTTGGAGACTCTTCCTTTGAAAACTTTCATTGTTCTTATTGCAGCAAGTATCAGGGACCATACATTTCAGTTCTGTCATTTTAATCCTGCAGCTTATTTTTTCAGTCTACCAATCTGTATAACCTTAGTAAGCCACTTAACACATTGAAAAAGAATCAATGGACACACTTGTAAAGAGCCTCACAGTTATGGGATTCTTCATCTCTGCAAGCGATCTGCTACAGCTGACCAGTACCCTCCCTCCCCAATTGTAGGGAAAGAGCAAATTAGCCACAATGGCATGGTCAGGCTCTCTTGGCCCACGTTTCGTAAATACATGGTTATGTAACAGCTGAGATCACTTAAAGCACTGCGGATGTGTGTCACAAGGTACTCGCTTAGACTGCTTTGTGCGGTGCGCATATATGAGCACCACCTGAAAAGCCCTTGCGGCTGCATTATGGCTGCGTTCACTGGGTCAACCACGCGAGGAGAAAATACAGCATATCTGTTGCTGCTGTAGCTGCTGTACCAGCCTGTAGAGAATAAACACATCTGCAGTTCCTACGGCTCTTCTGAGTTTTCTTCTAGCTTCCCTGCTCTCGGTTTGCCTATCCTGAGTTCAGCAAACAGTGAGCTACAGCGAGACACCAATTTACATATTTAAGAGTGAAATTATTTTCTTGTCTTATTTCTTGCTTCTTCATGTATACATTTCATGTGGCCACAACTACAGTGTTTTAGAGTCCCAGATCTACTCACTGCTGTGCCAGGATAGCTCAGGGATGGAGGGAAGGGGACAGTATTCTCATTTTCTTTTGCCTTTCTCAGATCCTAGAGGCAGTAGCATTGACAGAAGCTACAAATTTCCAGTGTTCATGGAACATTAATCTTTTTTTGGAATCTGAGATAAGAACTTGGAAGTAATATGAAAAGGAAGATTAGCTGAAAAATTAAAAATACAACTGTCTTCCTCCTAAAAATAGGAACTTCTCCATGAAAATTAGAAAGGAGATAATAATAGGTGTGGCTGAAGATGAAGTTAAACAACAATACAAGAGAGAAGAGGAAGCGGAGCAAGAAGAAAACAAGTGATGTGATCAAGTGAAGGCAGATTCATTTTGATATTTGGCAAAACTAATACAATTATGTAAAGTTTAAAAATAAAATTAAATTAAAAAAATAAATAAATAAAAAAAAGAAAAAAAATGCTTTAATTTGTGATCCTTCAACAGGGAAATATCATAGTTAAGATCTCTTAGTAAAAAATAAACAACTATAAAATTCCAGAATAAGAAGTGACTCAAATTTGTAATATAAACATGATAAGAATTTCTGTTGATGTCTATGCTGTTAATTCAGTGATTCCTCATGACATGTTACTATCCACTGCCTATGATTTGAGGAGACATGGGTATTATTAATTTGACAACTTTGCAATTCTACATAGTCTGATCCTTCAGGAATAGTCCTTCACTATAAATAAAAAATGTCATTGAAATTACTGTAACTTCAAAGTAACTTCAAACTCAAAATAGGCATATAAGCAGTATTATGTTTCCTTCTATTAATTGAAGATTATATTAATAATACTCTGTCTTCTATGTAGCAGTGCCATACAGGGTATTTCAATGAGAATCTAATTGGCCCTTAAATTTATCCTAAAAATCAAAGGGAGAAATTGGTATTCATGGCAGGTGGACTGAATATTAAGTCTCTGTAGTACTCAGTAGAGGATTTTAAACGTTATTAGTAATCACTTCTGGAAGCTTCATTAAGGACAGAGTTCTTTTTCAATGTACATGTCTGTTACCTAGGACTATTTAGAATTAACTGCAACTACCCAGAAGGAAATGAAATGTTCCTTTCTCCTGCTTCTCTGAAAAGATACCAGTTGACCAAAGTTTCAGTCTACAGACAGGAGAGAATGCCATCTTCCCCTCAAATTAAGTTAATTGGCTTCCATTAAAGCAAGTGTGTCCCTTTTATAAGTCACAGTCCTGTATTCTAAACTAAACTTGAAACGGCTCACCACACAAACTTAAAAAGCCTTATGTCTTGAAAACTTAGTGATAGGAGCAATGGAAATGAGAAAGGAGAAAATAGATGGGAAATAGATGGGGAAATAGTGGAAACAGTGTCAGACTTTATTTTTGGGGGCTCCAAAATCACTGCAGATGGTGATTGCAGCCATGAAATTAAAAGACGCTTACTCCTTCGAAGGAAAGTTATGACCAACCTAGATAGCATATTCAAAAGCAGAGACATTACTTTACCAACAAAGGTCCGTCTAGTCAAGGCTATGGTTTTTCCAGTGGTCATGTATGGATATGAGAGTTGGACTGTGAAGAAAGCTGAGCACTGAAGAATTGATGCTTTTGAACTGTGGTGTTGGAGAAGACTCTTGAGAATCCCTTGGACTGCAAGGAGATCCAACCAGTCCATTCTAAAGGAGATCAGCCCTGGGTGTTCTTTGGAAGGACTGATGCTAAAGCTGAAACTCCAATACTTTGGCCTCCTCATGTGAAGAGTTGACTCATTGGAAAAGACTCTGATGCTGGGAGGGATTGGGGGCAGGAGGAGAAGGGGACGCCAGAGGATGAGATGGCTGGATGACATTACTGACTTGATGGACGTGAGTCTGAGTGAACTCTGGGAGTTGGTGATAGACAGGGAGGCCTGGCGTGCTGTGATTCATGGGGTCGCAAAGAGTTGGACACGACTGAGCAACTGAACTGAACTGAACTGAGGCAACTGCAATGGGCCTTCGATGTGTAAATCAGAAACACTGTCAAAACAGTACTTCAGGTGTGTTATGTCATCTCTAGGGTCAAAATGACAAGTTCAGGTCAATAATAAAATCATTTGCAAGGATATATATTGATACTTAGATTTAAGCTCCCAGATTTATGGCATCTATATATTTTACTTCAATTTTAAACCCAGGTAAAGACCACTGGAACCTAAAATCTAAAAATAGATTTATTGTTAGGATTAGTAGTAGTTGTTTGCTTTTAATTTATTGTCATCCTATGACTGTCATCCTAAGAGACTGCTTTTAAAAGAATTTACAGTTCCCACAAACACAGGAAGTAAAGTCTACGTGGAAAACAAAAAATCATTCTGTTTGAGCCAGTTCTGACATTATTCTGATTTGAAATCAAGACAGTAATTAGAAAATTGAATTTTGATAACATTTTTAGGGCCTATTTTACAACAACCCTCTGTCTTAGAAAGGTGCTTTTGCTTCAAAGAAATGGTGTGTATTTTTGGCCTCTTACCCGACTCTTTAAAAGAAATTTTTTATTTTAATGTAAAATTGATTCTCATGTGAATAACTCAATCTTCCATGCCTATTGAGTTGCACGTACGGGTCAGTTTAGCCACAGTGCATACTGTAAAGGATGGTGAAGGGAAGGAATGCCTGAGTAGGAGTGCTACATGATATCTGTGCCAACCTGCATCATTGGTAAAGTGAAGTCATGAGTTGCAAAGTAAGTGCTTCGAAGAAGCGCTCTTTATGGTGGGCTCTTTTGCATGATTGAGTGTCTGAGAAAGAAACTAGCCTACAACTTCAGATCTCAGTATGCTGTTACCAGTAAGGCCAAATTCTTCCTGGAACTTATGCTTTATTCATTTTAGCTTTGAAAGATTAAAAGAATCTTGCCTGGAATTCATTAATTTAAGAATGCATTTCATTATATTACTGTTTTACTTTAAAGATCAGGAAAGTATTCTGTTGTCTCCTCTCTGTTTTATTGGGAAATGAGGAGGGGAGGGAAAGAAAGGAGGGAGGGATAGAGTAGAGGAGAGATATTTCTTTTACTTGCATTTTTATTAAAATTACTATGGGGCTTCCCAGGTGACTCAGTGAAAAAGAATTCACCTGCCAGGGTAGGAGACATGGGTTCGATCCCTGGGTCAGGAAGATCCCCTGGAGGAAGGCATGGTAATCCACTCCAGCATTCTTGCCTGGAAAATCCCATTGTCAGAGGAGCCTTGCTGACTTGTCCATGGAGTCACAAAAGAATCCGACGTGACTCAGCGACTAAAACAACATTACTATAATGTAATTTACCAACTATGGTTCTGTTCTTACACTATCTACTTTCTGCTCGTGTATCATCATATTTGTAACTCTCACTTATAATACCTCTTACATTTTAATATTGGAAGGCATTTTAATATAAGGTAGGCAACATATAATTAGTTGGAGGTGATATGTTTTTGGACAATCAAGGTGGAGACAGGCTGACAAGAATTTGTGTTCTAGTCAACCACTTACTTGCCATGTGACTTTGAACAAGTAATTAATCCTTCTGAGACTTTGTCTCCTTAAGTGATACAATGGTAGCATTGTGAGGACTGATTACATAATGCATGGCAGATAGCATGGGACCTGGCCCATGGGAAATGCTCTGCTCATGGTGATTTTTTCTTTTATTATGATGATGATGATGGAAAATGATTTATTCCTTTTTGCGTCAGATGTGCTAAAAACTTCCATGGAAGATTACATAAAGAAATTCTTGGCTGTGACTTTAAAGCCCTGATCAATTTATTCTGGAAAAGAGGTAAAAATGTAATGTGTGCTCATAATATGATGAGAATAACAATCTCACAAATATTTCTATGTTGCCTTACCAGGCATTTGAGATTGAAAGCAGATCCAGCCTGTTTCTCCAAAAACTGAACTCATTGCTGGGAGATAATCTCTCTTTTTGAGGTAAAGAATGATTTGTATTGATTTTTTGGAACTCATGCTTAAGAATCTCTGGCTGCAGACTACAGTGTAGCTATAACATCAGAAGGAAATATTTGCATCGAGTGATGGGTGAGGCTACATGGGAAAGTGAAAACAGCTTAAGGGCTGGTATGAGAAGAACTCTTTCAAATCCAGATTCTACCTGCTGCTGCTGCTGCTGCTAAGTCACTTCAGTTGTGCGACCCCATAGACAGCAGCCCACAAGGCTGCCCCGTCCCTGGGATTCTCCAGGCAAGAACACTGGAGTGGGTTGCCATTTCCTTCTCCAATGCAGGAAAGTGAAAAGTAAAAGGGAAGTCGCTCAGTCGTGTCCGACTCTTCGCGACCCCATGGACTATGGCCTACCAGGCTCCTCCATCCATGGGATTTTCCAGGCAAGAGTACTGGAGTGGGGTGCCATTGCCTTCTCCGCAGATTCTACCTAGTAACTGTATATCATTTGCTCTAGTGTCATTTCTTTCCTTTTTTTTGTAACTTTAAACTTTTTATTTTGTATTGTGGTATAGCCAGTTAACAATGTTGTGGTACTTTCAGGTGAACAGGAAGGGACTCAGCTGGATACATGTACATATACATGTATCCATTCTAGTACCATTTCTAGTATCATTTTGATACTAGACTATAATGACTATAATGCTTAATTTACAAACATATTGAAATATCAACAAAGATAACATGCATAAAGTACCTTAACCTAGTATCTCATTCAGAATAGATGCTCAGTAATTCCTCTTGCCGTCTGCCCTCCCTATAGTATTTGAGATAGTTTGCTGTAGAACTACCTATTTTTACCACTTATCCTGCTTTCTGGGGTCTCTAACTTTGAGTCATTTCTGACCCACTGTGTTTGCCTATGGGCTTGCCCAGTGGCACAGCAGTAAACAATCTGTGTGCAATGCAGGAGATGTGGGTTGGATCCCTGGGTTGGGAAGATCCTCTTGAGGAGGGCATGGCAACCCACTCCAGTCTTCTTGCCTAGAGAATCCCAAGGACAAAGGAGCCCAGTGGGCTACAGTCCGTAGGGTCATAAAGAGTTGGACACAACTGAAGTGACTGAGTACACATGCACACGTTTGCCTACTTGGTAAGAGGAAGCCTGGTCTTGTCATATAAGTTGCTTAGTAGAGTTTCAGGAAAATATGGTTTAAAGAGAAATAAGCTAGTACCTATTTATTGACTAAGACCTTGGTAAGCTGTCTAAAAGTGCATAAGTACCACTTAATGACTTCCTCTGTCCTCAGTCCATCACAGTCAACAAAGTGATGCTATTCAACAGTTTATTTTCTTCTGTTCTTTCTCTTGATCCCCTTTCTTTTTTGTTTGTTTTTTCCATGATACATGAAGAAAGAAGAGACTGTTTTGAATTTCTATATTTAGTCCAGCTGGACTAAATATTGAATATTCTGGATATTCTCTTGCCAGTGAAGGAGAAAGACATGCGTGTAATTATTGAACTTTTAACAGCCCATCCTTGGGGCTGACTTGGAGACTTGCATAGCAACCCGTATCCAGTTAGGGTCGAAAGCAGAGCCCAGATCAATACAAAGCATTAAGGCTATCAGGTCTCCAGATGAAGTATCTGTTGTAAGTATGACTCTAAAATATAGCTATAAATAAATCAGAACACTTCTTAGACAGCAGCTACAAAGTGTTTGTTTATACAGGCACAAGGTGGTAAGTGGAAGGGACTATGTCCCAAGATCTTATTTGTATCACTCTATGTATTATTGGAAATAAGCATAGGGAGTATGGTCTGCTGATAACATCTGGGCCAGTTTTATCTCCAAATGTCTGTTTCCTTTAGATGTGGATTCTGTTGATTTCTGCCTATGGGTCACAGACTTTACTATATCCTTTACCCATTCATGTATGTCTATATAGACACAATATTGATATATACTGATGAGAAAGATTGGTTCTCATTATTGTTTAGATATTGGTATACACTCCATGGAGTTGCAAAAGAGTCCAACATGACTTAGTGACTAAATAGCAATAAATAATATTAGGTTGGTGATGACAAAATGCTAAGCAGTAATGTCAGGAATGTTTCTTGAAAAAGATATCTGTACTTTTGCTAATTTTGAGAGAGCTTATATTGCAATATATATGTATGTGTATCTCTGTGTATGTATTACACATCCTTAATATATACAGGTCTTTCAGGAAATAACTTACAGTCAGAATTGTAAGTTCTTTCCTGCTAGAGAGTAAATTTTGAGAGTAACATGAGCCTTAAAGTTCCCATGTAATAAAGAGGGCCAAGAATTTCTAATAAGGACTTCCTCACCTAAAAATTTAAGAAGAGGTACTCTGTTGTTTTGTTTTGAAATAGTATCTATGATTTGGAAGGTAGAGAGAAAAGAATTAGTGTCTTTCAAATTTAAATACTTGTTTGCTATTTTGATAGCTCTGGTTATTATCAGTCATTTTTTTAAAACAAAGTGAATTAGTGAGTCGTTACTGTGTGTATACAGTATATTTTTTGCCAAAGGTTATAAAATACATATGTTTTTAATATGAAGACAAAACTTTCAAATGAAAGATTCTAAATTGGCTTAAAATTTCACTGAAGAAGAATGTGCACTTGACAAATTAGAGATACATTTTTCCAAAGAAAATTGCAAGAACAAATATTAGATCCTTCATGTTAAGAGTATAAACAGCTACGATTTAAGAACACAAGAAAAATAACTACATGAGGCACTACTACTCTCTGCTGGTTGTCTCATCTCAGTGACTGTTCCTTCTCAGCCTCTTTTGTGGCCCCCTCTTCCTCTATTTAACCTGAAAAGTTGATATTCCTTCAGGTTCTGTGCTTGGCTCTCTTATTACTGCCTGGCTGATTTTAATTTCTGTCATTAGTTACTTTCCATATGCTGATGACTTCCAGATTTGTGTCCTGGCCACATTCTCCCAAGCTCTAGGTCCATACATCCAAACATTCATTGGCCTTCTTCACTTAAGTGTGACATATGCACTGTAAACTCAACATTTTCAGAAAGTAAAGTCATCATATGCCATATCTCACCCTACTCTAGCCTTCTCTTTGTATCAAGTAGGCCCAAAAGGTCGTTCAGATTTTTCCAAAAGACATTACAGAAAAATCTGAATGACCTTTTTGGCCAACCCAATATTTCGTGTCTCAGCATTAATACTGCCACCAATTTAGTTGCCCCAGCGAGACTCCATTTAACTCATAAAATTTCATCTCAAACCAATTCTATTTCCACTGCCACCAGGTCACTACTGTAGCTACCTTTGTATTGTTGCAGCAGCCTGTTCTCATTTCCCCTACTCTGTCTTCTTCAATACATTGTCTGCATTTCACTCTATGTATAAGGAAACCCCTTGGCTTAGATCTTAACTTCTGTGGCTCCCATTGTTTCTAGGATTAAGTCCAGATTCCTCACCATGGTAACAGGCTCTTCCTCACCTCATGCGCTCAGCACTGCCTGCTTTTCTAGCCTTGTCTCCCATTCCATGACCTGAACAAGCTGAGTTTTTTTACTCTAAACATTTGGACAAGCCTTCATGTTTGCAGTTCCTGCCTCTTCCTACCTTAGTACTTTTGCCCAGCCAGTTCCCCATTTACCTTCGCATTTTGGTTTGCATAATATTTCCTCCAGAAGCTCTGACATATCCACTTCCTTCCTCCCATTCACCAAATAAACACTTTGTGTTTTTCCTACATGCCCTTATAACATATCCCTATCATAGCACTTACTCCAGTGTGTTAGAATTGTTGTTTTACTCTCAGCTTTCCCCTCTAGGCTGTAAATTCCTTAAGGTTAAAGATGTTGAAACTTATGGTTCTTGGAATATAGTGTATGCTTGAAAAGTATTTCTTGATTGTGTAAATGAATTATTGTGACTTCTCCTTACTGTTTTCATGGTGGTTTTGCCAGTGTCATCATGTGTCGCATATTTCCCTCAGTTTCAGAATGTCTTCTAATTTCAAATGAGAACTTCAAAACATATAGAACATTATATACTGTTAAGTAAAAAAGTAAAATACAGAATAGTATTATTGTAAATCATTCCTTAAGGTAAGAAGAAAGATATATAAGATAATATACATGTCTGTTCATTTGTATGAAACAAATAGAGGAATGGTGAGCCAGGAGCTAGAGAGATTAGTTACCTGGAGGGAGTAAATGGTGGAAAGAAGTGGGGACCTAGGAACATGATAGCAGAGGTGAGGAGGGAACAATTTTTTTTCTAAGATCACCTTTGTATATTGCCTTGACTGTTTGGAACCACAGTAATGTTTTGCGTACTTCCTCTCTGAAAACAGATAAATAAAACCAGGATGTAGGGGGAACCCGAAATGTAATACAAAATATAGCAGGTGATTCTAACTCTGTAGTGAATTAGTAACATTTCCACACTGAAGAGGGTGTTAAAGAAAAGCGCTAACCTGGGTAATGCTGGAAAACAGTATTTTGACTGGATATTGTGAAGCTAATGGCAAATACAGTTATCAAGTTAGTGTTTCTTATACAGATGGGGGTTGTCAGTTCTGAAGCTGCTTTATGTTTAGAATTATAGGAGGGGAGCCCTGTAGTATTGGACTGAAAGCACAGGTGGTTGTATGAACTCACAGTTTTTACTATATATCTGTCTAGATGTATATACAGAGGCATGGATGCAAAAGTAAAATAGATGTGCGTGTGTTGCACTTGGTGAGTATGCATAGTGTTCCCTTGCTCTGTCTGCTGATAAGGCCTAGAAACAAAGAGATGCTAGCAGCAGTAAGCATTCCTAGTGCCCAAGTTTTGGTTACCATCTTTAGTAAAAGGAACAAGGCTGATTATATAGGTAGTGCATGTGTTTGCATGCTCAAGCGCCCAATTGTGTCCAACTCTTTGTGACCCCATGGGCGGTAGCCCACCAGGCTCCTCTGTCTGAGGAATTTTCCAGGCAAGAATACTGGAGTGGGTTGCCATTTCCTACTCTAGGGGATCTTCCCAATGAAGGGATTGAACCTGCATCTCTTGCCTCTCCTGCACTAGCAGGAGAATTCTTTCCCATTGCACCACCAAATAAATGGCTACCCACTCCAGTATTCTTGCCTGGAGAATCCTATGGACAGAGGAACCTGGTGGGCTATAGTCCATGGAGTCGCAAAGAGTTAGACACGACTGAGTGACTAACACCTTTTTCTTTTTTTTTTCCACTTGTCTTACTTTATCATAAACATTGCACTCAGTGTGGAAAAGCTTTACTCAAGATTCAGAGGACATAAAAATGCAAGGGATTTTTACATTAAAAATAAACAGTAATAGCTCTTTCATCTACTAGACAAAAAAATTGGAAATGTTAAAACTTGATCAACAACCAAAAAAGGAACCAATGCTCCTTGGGGAAGTACTTGATTTCAGACCAGAGGCGAGAAAACACGAGATGAGCCTGAAGCATCTTATTATGCCAGAAAACCCGAAATCAAGTCAAAAGGCAGAGAAGCCAGCCTTAAGCAGATCCCAACAGCCAAAGCTGGAATAATTTTGAGCAACAAAATGATAATTTTGAGCAACAATGATAGTATTGGATTATAACCCACAGAATAAACTAAATGACCATGAACTCATTGATATAAAATAATTGAATCAGTAAGAGGAGAAGGAGTGACGACTCTTCCTTATAGTACACTTCCATTTAATAAATGTAGAAGGAGTGAAGGAAGAACAAAACATCATTCGACAGACACCAATATAACAGTTATCTCAGGTGAGATCCACCAGTGGATGCTAACATCAGTGGGAGAAAGTTTGAGGAGAAACAGGATATTTGCATAGTCTCACCCAATGTGTTTATTAAATAGAGAGAGGAAAATACTACTTACAGCAGCAAAAGCTGGTAGACCCCACCTTAACCAAATGCTCACAGTTCACGTCACTTACAGTAAGACCTGTAACATCATGTACCCCCAATAGGAGGCACTGAAAAAGGCAAAAGGATTGCGTCTCTGTTATTCTGAACAAAAACACATATTCTCAATATAAGCATGAGAAAACATCAGACAGACCCAAATTGAAAACCTTTCCAGAAGATAACTCATCAATATGGCTTAAGTGTCAAGGTTGTGAAAGACTGGGGAACTCTCCCAGATTATGGGAGACTGAGGAGATTTAGTGTAATCTGGAATTCCAGATTGAATTTTGAGACAGAAAAGGGCCATTGGCGGAAAAACTGCTGAAATTTGAATAACATCTGTACGTTAACTAGCTAGTAGTAGTATAACAATGTCAATTTTCTGGTAAGCCTTCCTCAGGGATCAGTGCAAAGGAACAGAGGAAGACAACAGAATGGGAAAGACTAGAGAGCTCTTCGAGACAATTAGAGATACCAAGATTTTATGCAAAGATGGGCTCAATAAAGGACAGAAATGGTATGGACCTAACAGAAGCAGAGGATATTAAGAAGAGGTGGCAAGAATACACAGAAGAACTGTACCCAGATAATCATGATGGTGTGATCACTCACTTAGAGCCAGACATCCTGGAATGTGAAGTCAAGTGGGCCTTAGGAAGCATCACTACAAACAAATCTAGTGGAGGTGATTAAATTTCAGTTGAGCTATTTCAAATCCCAAGAGATGATGCTGTGAAAGTGGTGCACTCAATATGTCAGCAAATTTGGAAAACTCAGCAGTGGCCACAGGACTGGAAAAGGTCAGTTTTCATTCCAACCCCAAAGAAAGGCAATGCTAAAGAATGCTCCATCTACCACACAATTGCACTCATCTCACACGCTAGTAAAGTAATGCTCAAAATTCTCAAAGCCAGGCTTTGGCAATACATGAACAGTGAACTTCCAGATGTTCAAGCTGGATTTAGAAAAGGCAGAGAAACCATAGATCAAATTGCCAACATCTGCTAGATCATTGAAAAAGCAAGAGAGTTCCAGAAAAACATCTATTTCTGCTTTATTAACTATGCCAAAGCCTTTGGCTGTGTGGATCACAACAAATGTGGAAAATTCTGAAAGAGATGTGAATACCAGACCACCTGACCTGCCTCTTGAGAAATCCATATGCAGGTCAGGAAGCAACAGTTAGAACTGGACATGGAACGATAGACTGGTTCCAAGTAGGAAAAGGAGTAGGTCAAGGCTATATATTGTCACCCTGCTTATTTATCTTATATGCAGAGTACATCATGAGAAATACTGGGCTGGAGGAAGCACAAGCTGGAATCAAGATTGCTGGGAGAAATACCAGAAACCCCAGATATGCAGATGATACCACTCTTATGGCAGAGAGTGAAGAAGAACTAAAGAGCCTCTTGATGAAAGTGAAAGAGGAGAGTGAAAAAGTTGGCTTAAAGCTCAACATTCAGAAAACTAAGATCATGGCATCTGGTCCCATCACTTCATGGGAAATATATGGGGAAACAGTGGAAACAGTGGCTGATTTTATTTTGGGGGACTCCAAAATCACTACAGATGGTTACTGCAGCCATGAAATTAAAAGACGCTTACTCCTTGGAAGGAAAGTTATGGCCAACCTAGATAGCATATTAAAAAGCAGAGACATTACTTTGCCAAGAAATATCCATCTAGTCAAAGGTATGGTTTTTCCAGTAGCCATGTATGGATGTGAGAGTTGGACTATAAAGAAAGCTGAGCACCGAAGAATTGATGCTTTTGAACTGTGGTGTTGGAGAAGACTCTTGAGAATCCCTTGGACTGCAAGGAGATCCAACCAGTCCTTTCTAAAGGAGATCAGTCCTGAGTGTTCATTGGACTGATGCTAAAACTGAAACTCCAGTACTTTGGCCATCTAATACGAAGAACCGACTCATTGGAAAAGACCCTGATGCTGGGAAAGATTGAAGGCAGGAGGAGAAGGGGACAACAGAGGATAAGATAGTTGGATGGTATCACCGACTTAATTGAGATGAATTTGAGTAAATTCCGGGAGTTGGTGATGGACAGGGAGGCCTGGCATGCGTGGTCTATGGGGTTGCAAAGAGTCAGACATGACTGAGCAACTGAACTGAACTGAAGTCTGATTCTGTAAGATGTTGTATAGGTAAAGGGTATATGGGAACTTGTACTATTTTTTCAACCTTTTTTGTAAGTGTAAAATTATTAAAATAAAAATTTTCTAAATAAGGGCTAGCATCTCCACTTATAAACAAATACACTTAAAAAAAATCAAATACATTTAATTTTTGACTTTTACAAATTTGACTCTATCACATGAATTTGAGCATACTCTGGGAGATAGTGAAGGACAGGGAAGCCTGGTATGCTGCAGTCCTTGGGGTTACAAAGAGTCAGACATAGCAACTAAACAGCAAAAATAATATACTATAATTTTTAGGAAAACTAAAAGAATAGGAAAAAATATAGAAAGAGAAGAGAAAATATTCTTCTGATCAGATTAAGGAAAGTTCCTTCTATTTCTAGTTTGCTAAAAGTTGTTTTTATGCTTATATGTTTTCTTTCTAAAAATCTAATTGAGGGTAACTAATTTTTAGATTTTTATTTATTTATTTATTTTTGACTGTGCTGGGTCCTCACTGCTGTGTGGGCTTTTCTCTAGTTGTAGAGAGCAGGGTCTACTCTCTACTTGTGGTGCGTGGGCTTCTCATTGAGGTGGCTTCTCTTGTGGAGCTAGGGAGTGTGGACTTCAGTACTTGTGGCATGTGGGCTCAGCAGTTGCGGCTCCAGGGCTCTGGAGCACAGGCTTAGAAGTTATGGTACTTGGGTTTAGTTTCTCAATGGCATGTGGGATCTTCCTGTTTCAGGGATTGAACCCATGTCTCCTGTATTGGCAGGCAGATTCTATACCACTGAGCCACCAGGGAAGCCGTAAAAGTTTTTTTAAATTATGAATAGATGTTTAGTGTTAAATGTACCTTTATATATCTTTGAAATGATCATTTAATTTTTCTTATTTTTTGGCATATTGCTTTTGGAATTTCAGTCATAATTAGGAAAATTTCCTCCAATCTCAGGTTATAGAGGAAGTTATTATATTTTATATTTTCTTCTACAGTTACATAGTTTTATTATTTTAAAACTCAAACAGTGATTATAAGAAGCTAAAGAGCTTACTTTGACTTTAACCTTAAGTTCCAGTTTTTGCTGCAGTCTTTGCCTCTTGCTTCTTATCAGCCCTGTGACTGTGGTATGCAGCACATACCTTTGTAGGGCTTACTGTGTGCCACTTTTGTAAGCACATTACAAATATTAAAGCATTTATTCCTTTAGTCACCAAATGAATTAGGCACAATTTCAGAGAAGAAAACAAGAACCAGAGAACTGAAAGAACTCATTCAAGTTCTCATACCTGTCCAGAAGTCCACTATACTAATTGTATGATAAGATCCTGGCAGCTGAGGCAGGAAAATATTTGCCTGGTATCTTTTATTCTTTTCCTATCATCTTTAGTGACAGAACCAGGGATCCTCTGGGACCACACAGATAATCCTAGTAATTTCTGGTATAGGAAAAATAAGTGTATCTACTGGACTGAGAGTCATAGAAAATACATAGTTTTAGGAGAGGTTATATTTTGGAGGAGGTAGAAAGATTATTAATTTTTGAAATTAATTTTTATAGGAGTATAGTTGCTTTACATTGCTGTGTTAGTTTCTGCTGTACATCAAAGTGAATCAGCGATATGTATACCTATGTGGGCCTGCGTGCTAACTCACTTCAGTCGTGTCCAACTCTTTGAGATCCTATGGACTGTAGCTTACCAGGCTCCTCTGTCCATGGAATTCTCCAAGCAAGAATACTGGGAGTGGGTTACCATTCCCAGGGTTTCTTTCTGACCTAGGGATTGAACCCATGTCTTTTAAGTCTACTGCAATGGCAGGCAGGTTCTTTACAACAGTGTCCCATGGGAAGCCTATGTATACATATACTCCCTCTTTTGGGGATTTTCTCTTCCATTTAGGTCATCACAGAGTTTGAGTAGTATTCCTTGTGCTACACAGTAGGTTCTCATTAGTTATCTGTTTTATTCATAGCAGTGTATGTCTGTCAATCCCAGTCTCCTTATTCATCGCACTCCTCTTACCCCTTTGGGTCATATGCTTGTTTTGTACGGGAAAGACTATTTAAAAAGAAAATTTGAAAGGGCATTTTAAAGCCATTGTTTTTCTTTTCATATGGTAAGTTAATTGATATTTTCAAATTTAAAATGTGCAGGCTTTAAACCCCATTTCTTGAAGCTGCAGCTTAACATTTGTTTCCTACTCTTCGTTAACAAGAAACGATCTCTGTTCAAAAGCAGGGTGCTTATCTGGCTTCTCCTGTTGTGTAACCTTATCTGACTTGAACAGGGCTGGCTTTAGGATGATTAACCACTCTGAACTCCAGGACTTCAGGCTGGTAAATATTTGTCTTTTTTATAAAAATGAAATGATTAAAAAAATAGATATTCCAACCTCTCCCAAGTAGAGGAGGACAGAGAAGAATTGATGCTACATGCTCTCTGTTGGCTCAGAGTTCCTTTCAACTTTTTAGAAGGAAGGAATCATGCCTGGATTCCATCATCTTACAAGAAACAGTTCCTCAGTATGTTGAAAGCCTTAGAGAAATGTCCCCTTTCTAAGAAGGCTAAAAGCTTGATTCTGACCTATCTTTCCCCTATCACTTTTTAATTGGCATTATTTGTAGTAATTTTGTATCATTATGATGCTTTCACATAAGTTACCATGTTTGATTTTCACATCAGCCCTGAAATACGAAGGGAAGCTATTACCACCGTTCCACAGAGAAAACTAAGGCTTGGAGATTTCCAGCAGTCTTCCCAAGATTGCAGAGTTGGGCGGAGATGGCCTCCTGGCTTTGGTGCTCATTCTTCCCTACCAGGCCCTACCCCTCAAATAGCACAGAAATACTAGGTATTGTCGCATTTATATAAAAACACTTGGTATTGATATATTTTACAAGTATATTTCAAATTAGTGGAAAATTTTGGTGAAATTTAGAGTAAAATTTTTTTTAAAACCTAAGTAAGATAGATTGTTGTTCAGATGCCCAGTCGGTGTCCAACCCTTGCAACCCCACGGACTGCAGCACACGAGGCTTCCTCATCCTTCACCATCTCCCAGAGTTTGCTCAAACTCGTGTCCATAAAGTCATCTCAACCTCTCATCAAGTAAATTTCAGAAAGCTTCCAAACAAGATGTCGTCCAGATCCCAGCCATAACAATAGTTGTTCAGTTGTGGCCTGGTGTGGAGCAAGACAATGTCAGGGATTGCTTCCTTCTTTCACAAGAAGTCACTCATCTGCTTGTGCTGGCCCTTTAAGACCAGTTTTACACTTCTCTGAGTGTTTATTTATTTGTGTGTGGCAAACTCTGTTAAAAAATTGTAGCCTGGTTTTGGCAAGTACTAGAAGACAAACCAGAAATCACGTAGGAAGTAGAGTGTATTACTACTTACCATGTACAGTCTCTTGTGCTGCAGCCTGCAACAAAATATTACAGGGGTTTCGGGTAGGAATTTCTGTTTTTATGTTGCATTACCTTTTAGGAAGAACTCATCACAGCCATGTTCTGAGATTCATGAGCTGTTAAAAATCTCTTCCATATCAGAATATAAGCTTTCATATTTCCTACAGCTGGGACAAAGGGAAATGGTATAGTCTACCATCTGGATTCAGAATATACTTAGCAAAGAAGAAGCATATGCAAGATCTAGTATGAAGCATTGGAGTAAAGCCTGAAGGATGAATGCATTAAAAGTACCAGAACATGAAAATCCTCCGTGTTCAAAGGAGCGAGTTCAGCCTGGCTTTAGGCTGTCGCGTTTCGCAGGCTCTTACTTTCCCACCAGTCTGCAGAGCTGATTCTCCGTGTTGAGAAGGCTCAAGCTCACTCTTTGGCCCTAAGTTCTAACAGCTTGAAAACCTTATGGTTGGGTATTCGTATTTAAAATCCCTAAAATAAAAGTGGGAAATTTGCGAGGGACCATCCTTTTCAGTATTTAGCTTGGAACTCATCCTGTCCTTCAGGGGCCTCCAAAGACTAACTACTTCATCCTCTGAAACACTTCATTATGAGCTGAAAAGGAGCCAGCACAAAAGACCCTGTTCTCTCGGAGATGGAACACAGGACAGTGTGTTTGTCTTGCTCCTACCATGGCCAAATCAGCAAGCTATTCACCGTCTCAAACTGGTCTTATTTATTTGTGTCATGCAAGAGAAATTTATTTTCTAAATTGTTAAGAGCTTGAATGTATTTATTACACTCTTTGGAAGGTTTGGCCCCAGCCTTGTCCTGAGGCGTTGAGATTTGTTTTCCATCAATTTGAGCCTCAAACATAAAAGAGTTTCAACGGTGGCTGGGATATTACCTGACATTTTAATGATTGGGTGAAGAGAAGTTAAATTACGAGATGACCTGGACAACAAACAGACTTCAGAATCCTTTCTCAATAGAGTGTTAGTGAGCTGCCCAGTACTCTGGATGGTGGTATAAAAAAATATAATAAAATGTCAGCCAAGCTTTTTTGAGACAGATTAGAGAATTACCCAATTCCCTCAACCTCTTCACTCTAAGTCTAAAGCAAATGTTTGTTTAAAATTTGAAAACCAAGCAGTTTGTGTTCAACTGGATGAATTGTATTCTTTTGGGACAGAACAACCACCAAAAAGGTTAGTCTGTAGTGTTCTGTCTCATAGCTGGTGTATTCTTAATGAAGAACATTCCTTTGTGTGTCAGTACTCAAAATTGGGACACCAAAAATGCAACAATTAAGTAAAATGGTTTTATTTAGTTATCATCTATCTGAAACTAATGATAAATAGGAATCAGTAAAGTTTACTGCCTATAGCTGTATGCCTGGCATATTGTTATGTGGATTGTCTCATTTAATCTTTTCAAAAATCCCAAGGTTTTATAGGCTGTTATTCCCCCACTTTTTAGATGACAAACAGAGGCTTCCATTGATTAGGTTCCTTGTCTAAGATCATACAACTGTGGAGCAGGAATTGAAGCCCCATGATTCTAGGCTGCAGCACTGAGCTCTTATTAGCGCAGCCGATGGTTTTCTTTATGAAGCTCAGTTCATCCAGATAATGTGGTCAGTTAATGACAGGTCTACTGGATGATCACTTGAGAACAGAAAGCCAATTACATGGCATTGCCTAGCAGAGACAGTGGAAAAAATTGTCAATTTTTAAAATTGAAAGATTGTTGATGTACAATATTACATGAGTTACAGATATACAATATAGTGAATCAAGTTTTTAAGGGTTATACTCCATTTACCTTCCCTGGTGGCTCAGTCAGTAAAGAATACGCCTGCAATGCAGATCACTTTGATCTCTGGGTTGGGAAGATCCCCTGGGGAAGGAAATGGAAACCCACTCCAGTATTCTTGCCTGGAGAATCCCATGGACAGAGGAGCCTGGAGGGCTACAGTCCATGGGGTCACAAAGAGTCAGACATGACTAGGCAACTGAACAACAACCATTTACAGTTATTTTAAAATATTGGCTGTATTCACTGTGCTGTACAGTATATCCTTGTAGCTTATTTTGTGCATAAGAGTTTGTACCTCTTAATCCCGTACCCCTAGATGGCCCTTCCTTCTCCCCTCTCCTCACTGGTAACCACTAGTTTGTTCTCTGTATCTGTGAGTCTGCTTCTTATTTATTATATTTACTAGTTTGTTGTATTTTTCAGATCCCACATATAAGGATATCATATGGTATTTGCGAAATTGAAAAATTTTTAATGTGTGTATTTAGCACCCACATAACACAATTGTAAGGCACTTCAGAAGTAAGCTCATAGAAGTAGGTGGAACTGCAGTTGGATAGTAATCTAGACATAAGACTGCTTTTTTTTTTTGTATTTAAAGTGATTGCTATTCATTCTGTTTCCGGATGAGACTTTGTTTTTCTTTTATAAGTGATGGATACCCATATGCTGCTCATAAGAGACCAGAGAAAACATAGACAAATCCCATAAGAACTGAAACAGAGAGTGTCCTGGAACATTGTTAAAGGATAATTTCATTGAGGGGAAATTTTTTACATAAAATTGGCAGATGAGGGTTATTAATTTATCTCTTCTAGAAATAGCTGAAAGGGGGGTACAACAGAAATCATTCCAATTCAAACATATAGGGAAATGGATTAAACCAGGATGCTAAGATAATTTTGGACTTTTTCAGTTTTATAGGCTGAGGTTTTCCATGAATATAACTGAGACCCATGATTCAGTAACTTGGAAGGTTAGAGGTTTCACACACACACACACACACCCTGCACATTATTACCCATATCTTTCAGGATAGAATCTTTGGGAAAAGTAAAGGTTTTTATTGTTTTTTTTTTTTTTTTTTTTAGTATTGACAAATAGCCATTCCAACTGGTTTTATAGCAACAGCTAGTCATGGACCATGGCCTTCAAAGAAAATGTTTATCTACCATTTATTGAAAGCTGTGTCTATGAGAAGGACCATTTCTTTAATTCTAAAATGACCATTTTGGGTCAAGATATTTTATACTTGTATTTGAGGGGAAAGACTGTAAAGCACAATAGTTTCAAAAATAACTAATTTTGCTGGTAGAATTAAATGATTGTAAGAGAATTTCTTCTCATTGTCAGAATGGAAGTTCACTGTATGTCTCAAATATTTATTTTTATAAACATTATGGCCTGGGCACATTAAGGCCATTTTCTTGTACATAAAAAGCCACTTTACCTCAGCTTTGCCTTGTTCCTGTAAAAACAGAAGATTGTTTTATGGTCTGTCTAACTGTATCTTTGCCTGACAAATAGACATCAAATAAAGAACCAATTGTTGTACCTTACTCAGAGACTTTTGCTAGATCTCCTTACCTGAACAGACCTCAGTAGTAACAAAGAGGACCCAGCTGATAAATGACTGGTTTTGTTTTCATGAAAGTTAGGAGAAGTATCACCTGCCAGGAGGGTTTATCTTGGACTCTGGGGGCAAAAACCTTTACTGGCTCCAGAATGATGACAGTCACTAATGTTTAAGTGATATTCTAACCTTTCCAAAATCATTTATATGATCCCATTTTATCCTTACAGTGTTTTTAGAAAATAAAAGCACATAATATACGTAGCATATACTGTTTCAGTTTGGTTTTTGCTCACATGAATTTAAAGACACACACAATATCCAGTAATATTTACTATCAATTTTTTGAGTGAGTGAGTGAGTGAAAGTTGCTCAGTCATGTCTGACTCTTTGCAACCCCCATGGACTATACAGTCCATCAATTTTTTACTACTTTGATATACTCTTATTTTTTTCATTTTATATTTCTCTCTTTTTTGTTATTCTCCGGACATTTTTTCTTCCCACCCTTTGCAGAACATTCTGATTATTTGTTTAGACCCTCCATTAAGGAAATATCCATTTTGGCTATTTAAGTGACATATATGGATGCAAAAACATCCGGCACAGTGTCTGACAAGTAACAGATGCTCAGTGTTGACTTTTTGTTCCTCTGCCTCCTCTCCCTCTTTTTGTTTTTGGTTTGGTCTTCTGGTTGGTAGTGTGGCATCAGCCCACACTTGATAGTTGAATACATAGACATATAGATAGATAATCTCTATCCATCCATTTTTCCATTTATGTATCTTTGGTCCTTGGTTCCCTCTCTATATAGGTTTCTTTCCTTTAATCCTTGATATTCAGTTTCTCTAATTTTCTTATGCATGTGGTTGTTCAGTCACTAAGTTGTGTCTGACTCTGCAGTCCCAGGGACTCCAGCATGCCAGGCTTCCCTATCTTTCAGCCTCTCCCAGAGTTTGCTCATATTCATGTCCATTGAGTCAGTGATGCTATGTAACTGTATTTTGTACTTATTGAATACACATGTACAGAAAGCAAGTGTTCTAGTGATCATGTTTAATCGTGGGAGATACAAACCAGAGTAAGATAAAATCATGAGTCTGGCGTAGGAGATACACAAATAAATATGTCAAACCATGTGTGATATGCTCTCATAGAGAATATAGAGGGGACCTGTAATAGGGTTGAGAGCTAGAGCCTGACTCTGGGATTTTGGGGATCAGAAGTGAATGATAAATATTATTACTCTCTGTTGAGATTTCTTTTTGATAGTATGTTTTGAGGAATTAACATTAATTGAATTCTTTTGCATTCCTGGTGTAAGTTTTTCTTTATTATTGCTTTTTAAATATATAGTACTGATTTGCGAATGTCTTCATTTGAATTTTCGCATATATTTACATGCATGAGTTTTCCTTTGAGGTTTTTGCTGTGTGAATTTGCACTCAGGACTTTGTGAGGTTTTCTGAGCACAGTCTTGCTAACTTTGGAAAAGTGATCTTTGTGTTAATGTTAAATGTTCTACCACTGTCCAGGATCCTTCTACTTTAAACATTTCCTCTATGAACTCATTTGAAATTTCCGAACTTTTAGAAGACTGCTATGTCTTTCCTGAATGTTGTTGGAAAAGGCATTATCTTCTGCTTTACTATGTTACTTCTTTCTAGTTGTAAATCCATCTACTTTATTGAGTCACTTCCTCTCCTTAGTAATGATATTCTATAGAAACACATTAATCAATTTTGAATTGTTTTTAAACAGTCTAAGGATCTTTTTAGACATCTGTCTTTACTGGTGGTTCTTTTAATTACTTCTAGGCTGATTTCTTTTTTACTGAGATAAAACCTCAGTCATTTCCCCAAACCCTTTCATTTTTCTTTTAAGCATGAGATTAGGAAGGATCAGATGTTGAGAGTATGAGGTACACACAATGATCCTGTTTTTTTTTTTTTTTTTACTAAATAGGATGATCTAAAACTCTTATTCTTTAAGCAGTAATTCACAATTCCATTGCTATGTGTCTTTTATTTCTATAGGTGAGAAATAAGCTTCTGGAATGGCTTAAGACTAGATTCTGGAGTCAGCACGAAGAAGATTCTTTCATTCACTGTGTGCGTGACTTGGAGCAAATCACTTGAACTTTTTAGAGTCTAGTTTATCACCTGTGAAATGAGACACTGCTAACTACCATTTTAGGCAGCTGTGTAATAAGCAAACATGTAAAGTACTATGGTTAGCACATAAAAAGTACTTTTAAATGGTACTAATGTAATTATTCAACTATCATAAGTCAGTTCCTTATCCTGTCCCTTCATGTACTATGATCGTCCTTTCCTATTCTTTTATAAAAATTGCGTCCAGTTCTCACCCCTCAGAATCCATAGGCTGGATCTTCCATCGTCTGCATTGCTTGTACTGCACATTTCCACCTTGTACATCTGTATTTCTTAAAAAGCCCCCTCAAGTTTTGCTTTCTGTCTTGTTCTTTACCACCGTGTGTTTTGGCGGAAAATGCTTACAGCATGGAAGACCCAGGTTCTACTCCTAACAGGATATTTGGCTGATTATTTGACCTTAGGTAGTCAATCTTCTTATCATTTATTTTTGTTACTATCAATTATCAAGCATGGCTTTGTCTCTGATGCTTTATATAATATCTCATTTACTCCTCACAATCATTTGTTTGGAAGGTGTTATTTCCATTTTGCCAACAAGGAAATAGAGATTTAAAATTATTAAGTAATAATTTTAAGTAATTATTAGTAATTACTTAAGTATTTACTTTAGTAATTGCTAAAGTATTAAGTAATAATTTTAATATTAAGCCCAGAAGCTGAATGGGCAGTTTTCCTGGACTCTGAGGATGCGGATTTTTACCTACTTACAACTCAGAGTTGTTAGGGCCAACCAAGGTCAAGTGAGATTGTTTCATAGACTGGAACACGTTGCAGACAGAACAGTTCTATCAGGCTAGTGTTTGCTCTTCTCCCCTCGCCACCCCCTTCTATTCCTAAGTCTCCTGACACGTGGATTATGCCATGGGCTGGTTATCCTCATTCCCTCTGCGTCTTCGTTTTTGCACCTTTGCTTTCCTCTGCTCTCTCCCTTTCCTTTTGTCCCCCATGGCATTTCCAGAGAACTTCCTCTCTTCCTCCGTGTCTCCCTTCCTCAGCCAGAGACAGCTTGCCTTACCAGCTCTTTCAGCTTGCCTGTTTTGTGTTTGACATCCATTTTAAAATGATTTTCATAGCTCAGTTATAGACAGCTTCACATCGTCCCTCTGTGCCCCCCCCCCTTTTTTTTTTAAAGATTTGTTTTGGAAAAGGGTAAGGCAGTGCAGGATGTGTAGAGGTAAGAAAGAAGAGAAACTGTTGGGAGGGGCTGCTGTATTCCATCTTCAAAGAAAGCAGAGCTGGGGTTAGTCCAAGTTGTTTTACTATTGGAAGAGAGTCGTTCTACCATAGTTTGGACATAACCTGGCTTTTTATTGCCAAGAAAGTATAAGATGGAAATGGAGGTAAATGTGAATAATTCAAAATAATGTTTAACTTTGAGGATATTTCACTTTCTCTGGAATTAGAGATTTATGCTAGTCAAGAGTTAGGGAGGAATTCGAAATGTTTATGTTACCAGAGTGTAGAAAACATTGTCCAGTTGTTTATCTAATCCTTCATTGGGCTTGCTTTTAAAAACACGTTTTGATTTGAAGTAGCCTGGGAAAAATAAACTGTTCCAGGCCATAACTTGATGCCCCAGTGGAAATAAGATAGATCCTTTTTCATTCATTTTTGAGAAATTTTCCAAGCAGACAGATGTCTTTGTACCTTCCTTTGCAGTTCCTTCATCCACAAATGACTATTATCAAGAACTAGAATTACAAGTGCTCTGTTACTTGTTTTTAACTTTAGCTTCTCCAGAAATTACTATTGGGATCTTATTTCTTTTCTGGGCTGAACATTTTATTGTTGCACCTACTCAGTCTCACAGATTCTCCATGTGTTATCATCCAGGAAGATTCATTTCTTAAAGATGTGTATTACCTAACACAAGGAACTTTTTGAGAACCTTTTTTGATCCACAGAGCAACCAGGTGTGCTGGGGAATAGGCATAAGAGATACTATACTTTGCTGTAATTATTTTCCAGTCTCCCAGTGGAAAAGGTAGAGAGTAATATGTTAAAAAAAAATTGAATGAATTTTGGTTTCCATTGCTTCTTCCTAATCCCTTAGCCCAAATTCATTCACTCAAGGCAACCAGTAATTATTGTGTGCTTCCTGTGTGCCAGGAACTATTCTAGGGCTGGGGATACAGCAGCAAACAAAATAAAGATCCCCACAATTTTGGAGCTCTTATTCTAGCAGGGGAGATGATAAACAATAAATATGATAAAGATGCGAACTATGGAGTATGTTAGAAAATAACAAGCGTTAGTGTTTAAAGGAAACACTATGGAAAAAGAAATGTCAGAAAGGTGGCAGTTACAAGATTATAATTTTAAATTGGGTTGTCAGGGTAGGCTTTGTTAAAAAGGCAACTTTTGAACAGAGATTTAAAGAGGTGAGGGATTTATCCATGCACAGATCAGAGAGAAAGAGCTGTTCCAGGTAAGGGGAGCAAGCCTAGCATGTTCCCAGGACAACAAGAAAGCCAGTAGTGAGACTAGGTGGTAAGAGATGCAGTTAGAGGGGTCAGATCATGCACAACCTTTAAAAAACTTTTTTTTTTTTTATTTTATTTTTTTTAAATTTCAGATATACACATGCTCCCCATCCTGAACCCTCCTCCCTCCCAACCTCCCCATACCATCCCCCTGGGCCTTCCCAGCGTACCAGCCCCAAGCATCCAGCATCGTGCACTGAACCTGGACTGGCATCTCGTTTCATACATGACATTTCACATGTTTCAATGCCATTCTCCCAAATCTTCCCACCCTCTCCCACAAAGTCCATAAGACTGTTCTATACATCAGTGTCTCTTTTGCTGTCTCGTATACAGGGTTATCGTTACCATCTTTCTAAATTCCATATATATGCGTTAGTATACTGTATTTATGTTTTTCCTTCTGGCTTATTTCACTCTGTATAATAGGCTCCAGTTTCATCCACCTCATTAGAACTGATTCAAATGTATTCTTTTTAATGGCTGAGTAATACTCCATTGTGTATATGTACCACAGCTTTCTTATCCATTCATCTGCTGATGGGCATCTAGGTTGCTTCCATGTCCTGGCTATTATAAACAGTGCTGCGATGAACATTGGGGTACACGTGTCTCTTTCCCTTCTGGTTTCCTCGGTGTGTATGCCCAGCAGTGGGATTGCTGGATCATAAGGCAGTTCTATTTCCAGTTTTTTAAGGAATCTCCAGACTGTTCTCCATAGTGGCTGTACTAGTTTGCATTCCCACCAACAGTGTAAGAGGGTTCCCTTTTCTCCACACCCTCTCCAGCATTTATTATTTGTAGACTTTTGGATCGCAGCCATTCTGACTGGTGTGAAATGGTACCTCATAGTGGTTTTGATTTGCATTTCTCTGATAAAGAGTGATGTTGAGCATCTTTTCAAGTGTTTGTTAGCCATCTGTATGTCTTCTTTGGAGAAATGTCTATTTAGATCTTTGGCCCATTTTTTGATTGGGTCATTTATTTTTCTGGAGTTGAGCTGTAGGAGTTGCTTGTATATTTTTGAGATTAGTTGTTTGTCGGTTGCTTCATATGCTATTATTTTCTCCCATTCTGAAGGCTGACTTTTCACCTTGCTAATAGTTTCCTTTGATGTGCAGAAGCTTTTAAGTTTAATTAGGTCCCATTTGTTTATTTTTGCTTTTATTTCCAATATTCTGGGAGGTGGGTCATAGAGGATCCTGCTGTGATGTATGTCAGAGAGTGTTTTGCCTATGTTCTCCTCTAAGAGTTTTATAGTTTCTGGTCTTATGTTGAGATCTTTAATCCATTTTGAGTTTATTTTTGTGTATGGTGTTAGAAAGTGTTCTAGTTTCATTCTTTTACAAGTGGTTGACCAGATTTCCCAGCACCACTTGTTAAAGAGATTGTCTTTAATCCACTGTATATTCTTGCCTCCTTTGTCAAAGATAAGGTGTCCATATGTGCGTGGATTTATCTCTGGGCTTTCTATTTTGTTCCATTGATCTATATTTCTGTCTTTGTGCCAGTACCATACTGTCTTGATAACTGTGGCTTTGTAGTAGAGCCTGAAGTCAGGTAGGTTGATTCCTCCAGTTCCATTTTTCTTTCTCAAGATCGCTTTGGCTATTCGAGGTTTTTTGTATTTCCATACAAATTGTGAAATTATTTGTTCTAGCTCTGTGAAGAATACTGTTGGTAGCTTGATAGGGATTGCATTGAATCTATAAATTGCTTTGGGTAGTATACTCATTTTCACTATATTGATTCTTCCAATCCATGAACATGGTATATTTCTCCATCTATTAGTGTCCTCTTTGATTTCTTTCACCAGTGTTTTATAGTTTTCTATATATAGGTCTTTAGTTTCTTTAGGTAGATATATTCCTAAGTATTTTATTCTTTTCGTTGCAATGGTGAATGGAATTGTTTCCTTAATTTCTCTTTCTGTTTTCTCATTATTAGTGTATAGGAACGCAAGGGATTTCTGTGTGTTGATTTTATATCCTGCAACTTTACTATAATCATTGATTAGTTCTAGTAATTTTCTGGTGGAGTCTTTAGGGTTTTCTATGTAGAGGATCATGTCATCTGCAAATAGTGAGAGTTTTACTTCTTCTTTTCCAATTTGGATTCCTTTTATTTCTTTTTCTGCTCTGATTGCTGTAGCCAAAACTTCCAAAACTATGTTGAATAGTAATGGTGAAAGTGGGCACCCTTGTCTTGTTCCTGACTTTAGAGGAAATGCTTTCAATTTTTCACCATTGAGGATAATGTTTGCTGTGGGTTTGTCATATATAGCTTTTATTATGTTGAGGTATGTTCCTTCTATTCCTGCTTTCTGGAGAGTTTTTATCATAAATGGGTGTTGAATTTTGTCAAAGGCTTTCTCTGCATCTATTGAGATAATCATATGGTTTTTGTTTCTCAATTTGTTAATGTGGTGTATTACATTGATTGATTTGTGGATATTGAAGAATCCTTGCATCCCTGGGATAAAGCCCACTTGGTCATGGTGTATGATCTTTTTAATGTGTTGTTGGATTCTGATTGCTAGAATTTTGTTTAGGATTTTTGCATCTATGTTCATCAGTGATATTGGCCTATAGTTTTCTTTTTTTGTGGCATCTTTGCCAGGTTTTGGTATTAGGGTGATGGTGGCCTCATAGAATGAGTTTGGAAGTTTACCTTCCTCTGCAATTTTCTGGAAGAGTTTGAGCAGGATAGGTGTTAGCTCTTCTCTAAATTTTTGGTAGAATTCAGCCGTGAAGCCGTCTGGACCTGGGCTTTTGTTTGCTGGAAGATTTTTGATTACAGTTTCAATTTCCATGCTTGTGATGGGTCTGTTAAGGTTTTCTATTTCTTCCTGGTCAAGTTTTGGAAAGTTGTACTTTTCTAAGAATTTGTCCATTTCTTCCTCGTTGTCCATTTTATTGGCATATAATTGTTGATAATAGTCTCTTATGATCCTTTGTATTTCTATGTTGTCTGTTGTGATCTCTCCACTGTCATTTCTAATTTTATTGATTTGATTTTTCTCCCTTTGTTTCTTGATGAGTCTGGCTAATGGTTTGTCAATTTTATTTATCCTTTCAAAGAACCAGCTTTTGGCTTTGTTGATTTTTGCTATGGTCTCTTTTGTTTCTTTTGCATTTATTTCTGCTCTAATTTTTAAGATTTCTTTCCTTCTACTAATCCTGGGGTTCTTCATTTCTTCCTTTTCTAGTTGCTTTAGGTGTAGAGTTAGGTTATTTATTTGACTTTTTTCTTGTTTCTTGAGGTGTGCCTGTATTGCTATGAACTTTCCCCTTAGGACTGCTTTTACTGTGTCCCACAGGTTTTGGGTTGTTGTGTTTTCATTTTCATTCGTTTCTATACAAATTTTGATTTCTTTTTTGATTTCTTCTGTGATTTGTTGGTTATTCAGCAGCGTGTTGTTCAGCCTCCATATGTTGGAATTTTTAATAGTTTTTCTCCTGTAATTGATATCTAATCGTACTGCATTGTGGTCAGAAAAGATGCTTGGAATGATTTCTATTTTTTTGAATTTACCAAGGCTAGCTTTATGGCCCAGGATGTGATCTATCCTGGAGAAGGTTCCATGTGCGCTTGAGAAAAAGGTGAAATTCATTGTTTTGGGATGAAATGTCCTATAGATATCAATTAGGTCTAACTGGTCTATTGTATCGTTTAAAGTTTGTGTTTCCTTGTTAATTTTCTGTTTAGTTGATCTATCCATAGGTGTGAGTGGGGTATTAAAGTCTCCCACTATTATTGTGTTATTGTTAATTTCTCCTTTCATACTTGTTAGCATTTGTCTTACATACTGTGGTGCTCCCTTGTTGGGTGCATATATATTTATAATTGTTATATCTTCTTCTTGGATTGATCCTTTGATCATTATGTAGTGACCTTCTTTGTCTCTTTTCACATCCTTTGTTTTAAAGTCTATTTTATCTGAGATGAGTATTGCTATTCCTGCTTTCTTTTGGTCCCTATTTGCATGGAAAATCTTTTTCCAGCCCTTCACTTTCAGTCTGTATGTGTCCCCTGTTTTGAGGTGGGTCTCTTGTAGACAACATATGTAGGGGTCTTGTTTTTGTATCCATTCAGCCAGTCTTTGTCTTTTGGTTGGGGCATTCAACCCATTTACGTTTAAGGTAATTACTGATAAGTATGATCCCGTTGCCATTTACTTTATTGTTTTGGGTTCAAGTTTATACACTGTTTTTGTGTTTCCTGTCTAGAGAATATCCTTTAGTATTTGTTGGAGAGCTGGTTTGGTGGTGCAGAATTCTCTCAGCTTTTGCTTGTCTGAAAAGCTTTTGATTTCTCCTTCATACTTGAATGAAATCCTTGCTGGGTACAATAATCTGGGCTGTATTGAGGAGGACCATTTTGAAGAAAGTGAAGTGAAATTCACTCAGTTGTGTCTGACTCTTTGCGACCATGGGGCTGTAGGCTGCCAGATTTCTCTGTCCGTGGAATTCTCCAGGCCAGAATACTGGAGTGGGCGGCCATTCCCTTCTCCAGGGGATCTTTCCAACCCAGGGATTGAATCCATGTCTGTCACATTGCAGGCAGATTCTTTATTGTTTGAGCCACCAGAGAAGCCCAAGAATACTGGAGTGAGTAGCCTGTCCCTTCTCCAGTGGATCTTCCTGATCCAGAAATCAAACAGGGGTCTCCTGCATTGCAGCTGGATTCTTAACCATTGAGCTACCAGGGAATAATATAATCTTCTGTTTTAAAAGAATGCCTGCCTGCTGTATTGTGAATAGATTGTGGGACAGGGGTGGTCAAAGGTAGAAATGGGCAATCAGCTTGAAGTTTACACAGGTCAGTAATTCAGCAATGGTTCAAGTAAGAGGTGATGGTGGATTGTTCCACAGTGATCGTAGTGGTGAAGGTGGTGAGAAGTGATCTGATTCTTGATATATTTTAAATGTAAAGACAACAGAATTTCTAACAGAGTGGCCATGGTGTGTGAAAGGAAGAAGAGAATCCAGAATGACCCTAAGAGTTTTGGCTTGAACTTTGGGCTTCCCAGGTGGTACAATGGTAAAAAATCTGCCTGCCAGTGCAGGAGACACGGGAGACCTGGGTTTGATCCCTGGGTCAAGAAGATCCCCTGGAGTAGGAAATGACAACCCACTCCAGTATTCTTGCCTGGGAAATCCCATGGATAGAGGAGGCTGATGGACTGCAGTCCGTAGGGTTGCAAAGAGTCAGACATGACTAAGCATGCATGCAGCACCAACTGGAAGGATAAAGTTGAAATGAGAAAGGCTATGGGGTGGAACAGGTTTGTGGGGGAAGATCAGGAATACTGTTTGGTACATGTTGAGTTTGATATGCTATAAGATGTTCAAGTGGAGATATTGACTAAGTAATTGGATATACAAGTCTGAAGTTCAGGAGAGAAATCTGGGCTGGAGTTATAAAATTAGGAGTTGTCAGCCTGCAAATGTTCTTTAAAGCCATGAGACTGGGTAAGGTCACCAAGGGAGTGATTTTAGAAAAGAGAGGAGAGTCAAAGACTGAGTGCTAGAAGTGTTGGGACTTTTAGGAGTTTGGGAGAAGAGGAGGACCCAGCAAAGGATGCTGAGAAGGAGCATAGAGTGAGGACAGAGAAAAATCAGTAGAATGTGGCATCCTGGAAGCCAGATGAAAGGAGTTTTAAAAGATGGTAGAACCATAGGCTGTGTCAAATGCTAATAGGTCAACTAAGCTAAGGGCTGAAAATTGTAGATTTAGCAGTGTGAAGGTCATTCAGTTCAGTTCAGTTCAGTTGCTCAGTTGTGTCCGACTGTTTGTGACCCCATGAATTGCAGCACGTCAGGCCTCCCTGTCCATTACCAACTCCCGGAGTTCACTCAGACTCATGTCCATCGAGTCAGTGATGCCATCCAGCCATCTCATCCTCTGTCGTCCCCTTCTCCTCCTGCCCCCAATCCCTCCCAGCATCAGCATCTTTTCCAAAGAGTCAACTCTTCCCATGAGGTGGCCAAAGTACTGGAGTTTCAGCTTTAGCATCATTCCTTCCAAAGAAATCCCAGGGCTGATCTCCTTCAGAATGGACTGGTTGGATCTCCTTGCAGTCCAAGGGACTCTCAAGAGTCTTCTCCAACACCACAGTTCAAAAGCATCAATTGTTCAGCGCTCAGCCTTCTTCACAGTCCAACTCTCACATCCATACATGACCACATTAGTGATCTTGAAAAAAGCACCTTTTGTGGAGTGATAGAGGCCAGGTCTAGACTGAGATGGATGTATAAGAGAAAGGAAAAGAATTTAAAACGTCAAATACAGGCAATTCTTTGGAGAAGTTTTGCCGTCAAGAGGAGCAAAGAAATGGAAGAAGATGCAGGAAGTGGGGGTCACGATGCAGTACATTATTCCTGATTTGATGTTTATTGTCATCTTTTATAATTTATCTAGACCCCAGTCTTTGTACTTTCTTTAACAAGCTGTTAATTCCTAATGGATACTGATTTTTGCCAGCTAAGACAACAGTTAAGGTTTTCCTTGACTAGTTAACAGGACAGTTTGCATTCCTGGAGTTCAAGCATATGTAACTGCTTCTGAAAATTTACCACCTTCCTTCCCTTCAGCTTACATGAGAACCTCAGGCTTTTAGGTGAGGGAATTTTGACAATATAAGGCAAAGATGATCAGAATAATAGTAATATTTACTATTACAACACTTATGTATCACTTACTATGAACCAGGTGCTATTTGACATGCTTTACATTAAATTAACGGGCTTCCCTTGTGGCTCAGCTGATAAAGAATCTGCCTGCAATGTGGGATACATGGGTTTGATCCCTGGGTTGGGAAGATCCCCTGGAGAAGGGAACAGCTATCCACTCCATAACTCATTTAATCTTTCCAATTACCCTATGAGCTAGGTACAGTTATCATCTGCATTTTGCAAATAAGGAAATTGAGGCATAGAAAGATTAGGTAAACAGTTAAAAGAAAATAAATAATGGTGAAGCTGGGATTAAAATTCTGACAGTCTAGCCCCAAAGTCCATGCTCTTAAGGCAATTGGAGAATTTTAAGAGAAAGATATTAGCTAGAGAGATTCCATTGTACACAATATGACAGTTTTTTAGAGTTGCTGGACTAAGTTTTTCTGAGAAACAAGATAGAATATAGGAGTTGATTGGGCATTTCCCAGATTTACTAGACATTAGTGAACTGTTAGCAGTGCATAATCTTCGAATGATGTAGAGAGCATTCTTCAAAAATAACTTTTTTAAAGACCATATTTCCCATATATTTCTTCAAGCTTCATGAATAACTTTCCAAATCACAAATATATATTAAACATACACTCTTTTCAAAAGAAAAAAAAATCAGCTATTTTCCTCTGTGTTTATTTTCCTGTGGGAAGCTTATTTGTTTATCACACAGACTATAGAACCATCTTGAAATTAAAGTAGAAAGGATCATATATGTGAGCATAATACTATACTAGTTTTTAATGGATTCTTAAAAATTCTTTAGCTCTAGAGATGAAGTATGAAGTAAATGACTCTTTATTAAGTATTATTTCTTAGAACCTGGTGAGCGCTGCCACTGAATCCTCATTAATAATCCCTTCCTTTTCCAGAAGGACTTGCCAACACCCGTAAAGTATTCACGGGAGAATTAAAATCATATAAAAGTAATTGGTGTTTGCTTCCTTCAAGGCATACATTTAAATACATTGCTTTATTCCTCTGTTCCTTGGCTGTCTCCTATGTTTAGTAACACTAGGTCAGCAGACTTCCTCTTTTAAGGTTCATCTGCTGGCCATTTCAATTTCCCATGAGAAAGCAAACCTACCACTGTTTTACCCTTTTATCTTAATGTTTCATCCATTTATGTCATGTTATCTTGTGGGTTTGCATTTCTCAGTAGTAATGGCCCTGCTGGTAAATAGAAAACAATGAATGTGATTGTCCACCCCTGATCATCATCACCATTTGAGCCCTTTTAAAATTCCTATTGTAATCTCAGAAGAGTGGTTATCTAGGATAGTAGATTATTGGTGATTTCATCTTAAAAAGAATGTGTGCACTGTTTTTCAAGTGAGTTATTTTAGTGCCTCTTTGACAATTTCAGCTTTGACCATTGGATCCAGCTACTAATAGAAACATTCCACTGCTGGTCTCCGTTCCCCATTTCTGTTTTCACCTGAGCATGTTTGCGAGCATCAGATATAAATTCATACCATGCTCATGGCTTGTAGTTTCATGTGTAATTGGCTGTAACGTAATGACTAACGTATGTTGGAGGTTAGTACTGAAAATAATAGCCCAGCATTTACTGGGGGCTTATTCTGTGCCAGGCTCTGTGATAACTGTATTACACGCATCGACCAAATTAATCTTCATCTCTCATAAAGTGAATGCTGTTATTTTCTGCATTTTAGAAAAAAAGGAAACTGAGGTCCAGACTCATGTGACTTTTCTTAAGATTTGATGATACTTGCCATGTCCCGTCTCGGATATCCCTTACCATGATCAAAGGGATAGTTTATCATCTTGTGTACGTTTCCCTTCTCTACAAAATATGACCTTGTTTAATGGGCTATTGTAGACATTTATCATTAGATAAAAGAGTTGTTTTGGAATGAACCCTGAGTACTTGTTTGTGCCTGCGTGCTAAGTCGCTTTAGTGGTGTCCAACTCTTTGTGACCCTATGGACTGTAGCCTGCTAGGCTCCTCTGTCCATAGGATTCTCCAGGCATGAATACTTGTTCAGGGTCCTCATTTGTGAGAGAGTATGATGAAACAGGCAGTCTCCAGAGCCACTGTATTCGTCACCCTTTTCCCTAAACCTGTTTATAACTTAAGTGACCCAGCTGAACTCTTGGTTTCAAAATCTCCATCCATCTAGTCTCTGTCATTTTTAAAAACAACACAATTTAGTCAAGATTATGGCTTTTAATTGGGTTGTGGAAAGAAATTCAAGTTGAAGAAACGTTGCCAGGATCACTGGGGAATTAATAGCCACTTGATGCAAGAGGAAAGCTGTGAAGAACACTGGCTCTCTTATTATGTAGTGTCCAGGCAAAGTAGAGTTATACTCTTACTGTTTCATTTTTTTTTAAAGAAATTATTATTGCAGAACTATTGGCTTCCTTTCTTTCTCAACTGTAGCTATAATGTTTTATTTGTGCCTGTGTACTTCTGAGAAAGAGTTGGTCTCTGAAGAGGGAGTTAGGAGAGGAAAGTATTTGAAATGGAAATGTCTTAAAATTATGTCTCTTTCCAGTTGTACATTGGATTGCTTTAGGATTTAGAAACAAAATGGAAATTAAAAACCACAATCACCTTCTTTTAGAACAAAAAAGTGCTATACTTATCAGTACAGAAAAGATCTAGCTGAAAGACAATGGCTCTTGCATTTCCTTGCAGAGTGCTCTAGACATTGATCAACTGGCAAGGGAAAGCAATTATTAACTTTCTCTTCTTCCCCACCTTCTCACAATGGCTGGGTAATACTTTTGTGTTCCTGTTTGGAGGATTTAATGGCCTTGTTAACATGTGGGAAAACATTGTGATTGGAGACTTTAACAAAATAGCGAGTAGTCCTTTTTTTTTTAAGTTCCATGTTTATGTTCTTACTGGGTGTGTGTCTTTCCAAGTACTCCAGGTTAAGAACTAAATGTGTTAGAAAAACAGATGTAATGCAAATAAATCGGAGAGTTCTCATTTCCTTCAGTGAACAAAGCTCTGAGTTCCTGAGCAGTAATTTTAGGGGACCTTCTCTCTATATCAGAAGAAACTGTGCTTATTCCACTTCTTTCTCCTGAATTCTATTGTATCATATCTGACTAATGATCTATAGGGCCAGACAATTCACCTACATATTATAGAGGGTCATAATGCACTAACACACTATAGAGCTTACTTTTACCAACAATTAATTGGGGAATTCACTTTATGAAGCCCTGTTTACAGAGTGACATCTGGAGAAATTCTTAACCTGGATCCGTTCCAATCTGTAGGATTTATGGACTGTGCTTGATTTTTTTGTAAATAGGACTATTCTCTGCTTGGTACATTCTATTTACATAATTATCAGTGGATGAAAATTGCTATGTTCCTGTCTTTCTTAATCCTTTGTACTGAGTGGACCTACATTCTAAGTGGTGGTCCAGCTAAAAACATACCTGGACACCTATTATTATTAAAGTTGTGGAAACATCTTAATGCCAGGAGGACCCTACTCTGTTAAATCTAGATTCTCTGACTGAAGCCCTTATACCCCAAGGGACTTAATATTCAGCCATTATGGCAATTTTAGAACTTGCTGAGACACGTGCTAGACCCCTTAAAATAAACCTGGTCTTGTGAGATGTGAAATGGAACTATTTTAAAACATAGGTGTGTGCATACTCTTGAACACATTTGAAGTTCTTACTGGGTATGGGGAGATCAAAGTTTATTATTAGGCGGTGGAACTGAACTCTCAAGCATTCTATAGAGATCATGTTGGACACATATTACAATGACCTTCACCTGCCTCTCTGTGGTTACCATTATTATCTGTGTTAAGTAGTAGATAAGCTACCATCTATGCAGTCAGCATGTCATCTGGAAACATATAGAGAAAGAAAAGTTACAAAATAGATTTGTGATACAAAAAGAAACACAGAAAAACAAATATCATATATTGGAACTGGAAACCTAAGACTTTATTGAAAGATATTTTTTTTCTTCTGTTTTTCTGAGTTTTGAACTTGTAAAATTGCACCAGATTAAGGGTGGGGTGTCTCCGCGTTACAACCAAAAAAAGGATCTCATGGAAATGAAGATGAGAAAGATATCAACTAATACTCTCCAGTTCCTCCTTCAGGGAAGCAGCAGCATCGTATAATATCAGTCTGACTTGTCACGCTATATTCATTCAACTGTATTAGATTCTTGAGGGCTTTATTTCCAAGATGGACTTGGACAAGGTCTCTGGCTGTTGTGTTTTTAACAATCTCCTGTAAGTGTGTTTTTCTGTAGTATTTGCTTAGTAAGTACCTCTGTAAACCCAATTTCACAGAAATCTTGGCTGTCTAAAATGGCCCTTAACTACCTTCCATTGCAGGGGGCACAGGTTTGATCCCTGGTTGGGGAACTATGGTCCCGCATGCTGTGGGGTGTAGCCAAAAATTAAAAAAAAAATTGAGAGAAAGAGAAAAGACTGAAAATCCTAAAGAAAAGAAAAGATATAAACAGACAAGAGTTTAAAAATAAAGTGGCCCTTAAGCACAGAATAGGCGCATGTGCACACACACACACCCCCCCTACACACACCCATACCATCAGTCAAAAAAATTCCAACAAGCATAGCTTTACCAATTATAGTGTGCTTTTAAGGAAATGTTAAGTCCAAGTACGAGATAGATTGGGCCCTTTGATTTGAAGTCCAGTGTGGAGGAAGGGAGGTCAGTGGAGAATTAATCAGGCGAAGTGCAGCCCCACTTCTACTCCAGAGCTTTTGGCTTTTTATCTGCATGCCAGCCCTTGTATAAGTCTTTATCTGTATTTTATATACAAGTCTTCCTAGCCATATACCTCCTACTCTGCATCACATTTTTCTGCTATTATGTTTTTTATTCTTTAATATTTTATTATCTATACCTTCAGTAAGTCACCCCAAATATCTTCTGTAGAAGTGTACACACAGAAATATGGACTATGTTGCTAATTCATCCTCCCCTCCCCACTTTTCCTTTTCATCCTCTATCTCCTTCCCTCTTTTACCCACTCCTCTTCCTTCCATTGTTCCATTTTGTCAAAAAATTTCTAAATACTCAGTTAAAATTGGTTCACAAACATGCTATAGGATTTTTGACTTCCTATAGCTTATATATATATATATATGCATTTATATTTAATATATAATTTTATCTATTTATTCATTTTTGTTATTTTTGATTGTGCTGCATCTTTGTTGCTGCACAGGCTTTTCTCTAGTTGTGGAGAGTGAGGACTATTCTACAGTTATGCTGTGTGGGCTTCTCGTTGCAGTGGCTTCTCTTGTTGTAGAGCATGGACTCTAGGTGGGCCTCGGTAGTTGCGGCACCTGGGCTCAGCAGCTGTGGCTCCCAGGCTCTAGCGCACAGGATCAGTAGTTGTGGTGCAGGGGCTTGGCCACTCTGCAGCATGTGGTGTCTTCCTGAATCAGGGACTGGATCCCTGTCTCCTGCATTGGCAGGCAGATTCCTTATTACTGAGCCACACGAGAACCCCTCGAAAAAAGTGTATTTTAAGAAAATATAAAAATGAACAAAGTAAAAGAGAATTATCAGGAAAACTCTTATGCTTGTCTATATGCCCTACATGTGGATGTGTGTGCACATTTACACAGAGAGACAGAGATTGAGGAAGGATAAAGAGTAAAACTTTTTCAAATGGATACATTTTCAGAGAGTTTTTTAATACTCATAGTTTCTGATTTGAGAGAATAGCATTGAAACATGTATATTACCACATGTAAAATAGATGACCAGTGCAAGTTCGATGCATGAAGCAGAGCACTCAAAGCCAGTGCTCTGGGACAACCCAGAGGTGGCGGGGGGCTCAGGATGGGGGACACATGTGTACCTGTGGCTGATTCATGTCAATGTGTGGCAAAAACCACCACAATATTGTTAAGTAATTATCCCCAATTAAATTAATTTTTAAAATTTTTTTATTAAAAAATTAATTAAAATAGTTTCTTAGGGAAGCTTTTCATGTTTAAGATAGTGAAATATTCTTTTCAAAGTATCTATTCCCCACACTTCACAGGAATTAAAAACCTTTGAAATGGAATCTGAATGTTAACCTCAAAAACACTTTATCCATCAAGTAAATCTTGATTAAAAGAAAAATGTCATTGGTATATATTTTTGAGGTTTTTGCTGTTTTAAGTTTTAGTGGCATTTCAGGCATATGAACAGAAGATTCTTTGGCTGGCAAATCAGAGCAGGGTGTCTGTGGTCATTTGTGATTCTCAAAGTGTCTGCTTGTTTGATTCCTTTTAAACATGGGAAGATAAAAGAAGAAAAATGTTTTTCCTCCCTGAAGGAATGGAATATTTGCACCCATATACTCAGTTGATTGCAGAGATCTCTGTCGCAAGAATATAAATCTACAAAGTCCTAAAATACACCCAAAGAACAGCTTGCCAACTTTCTGGGGTTTCTGTATCATTAAAAGGAAGTACTGGTCAGGACAGCCAACTTACAGGCAAATCCACTGAGATCTTTCTGGGGGGAAAAAAAAAGTGGTTTTGAGAAAGCAGTAATGGTTTAGCAAGCAGGAGAACCAGGCACAAGCCCTAGAATATAAGGGGCATCCACTACCCTCTCTGAGCCTCTGTTTTTAAATGAAGGTGGTTGCATTAAAAGTTGAAGTTCTTTCATTCCTCAGAAATGGTGTGGAAAGTGCATCTATGCCAAAAAAATTCATAGATGACAGAAATGGTAAAAGGTACGTTGTGCTGAGCACTGTGTTCAGTGTATACAGTGTCACGTAATCCACACAAAAGGCCTCATTAAGACCCTCTCCTTACAGATGGGACAACTGGTAACCTGCCTGGGTCTGACAGCCAGCCCCAGCCTGACCCACTCCTGGGAACTTTACAGTCTAAGTCAAGACTCGCTGTTGGCCGCCCATCCCCTTCACTGTCCCCACCATTCAACTGGCCACCTGGTGTTTTAACAGAGGAAAAGATGAACAACTGGAAACAATCCCCAAATATGGGGAACTCTAAGAATTTAGGAAAAGAAACTGTCTTTTCTTCTCCCCAACCTAATCATGAGAAAAACATTAAAAAGTTTCCAATAGAAGGGCATTCTGCAATATACCTGACCCGATACTTGTCAAAACTTCAAGGCCATCAAAAGTAAGGAAAGTCTGAGAAGCTGTCACCATGAAGAAGAGTCAAAGGAGAGAGGAAACTAATGCCATGGGGTTTTCTAGATGAGATCCCGAGACAGAAAAGATGTTAAATAAAAATGAAGGAAATCTGAATAGACTATAGATTTTAACTAAATGTACCCATATTGGTTCATTGATCATAACAAATGTACCATACTGATGCAGGATGTTAACAACAGGAGAAACTGTGTAGAGAATATACAGGAATTCTTTGTATATCTGCCATTTTTTTTAATACATCTAAAACTGTTCTAAAACAAGAGAGTCCGAAATGCAGTACTTGGATGCAATCTCAAAAACGACAGAATGATCTCTGTTCATTTCCAAGGCAAACCATTCAATATCATGGTAATCCAAGCCTATGCCCCAACCAGTAATGCTGAAGAAGTTGAAGTTGAACAGTTCTATGAAGACCTACAAGATCTTTTAGAACTAACACCCAAAAAAGATGTCCTTTTCATTATAGGGGACTGGAATACCAAAGTAGGAAGTCAAGAAACACCTGGAGTAACAGGCAAATTTGGCCTTGGAATACAGAATGAAGGAGGGCAAAGGATAATAGAGTTTTGCCAAGAGAACAAACTGGTCATAAAAAACACTCTCTTCCAACAACACAAGAGAAGACTCTACACATGGACATTACCAGATGGTCAACACCGAAATCAGATTGATTATATTCTTTGCAGCGAAAGATGGAGAAGCTCTATACAGTCAGCAAAACAAGACCGGGCTCAGACCATGAACTCCTTATTGCCAAATTCAGACTGAAATTGAAGAAAGTAGGGAAAACCACTAGACCATTTAGGTATGACCTAAATCAAATCCCTTATGATTATACAGTGGAAGTGAGAAATAGATTTAAGGGCCTAGATCTGATAGATAGAGTGCCTGATGAACTATGGACAGAGGTTTGTGACATTGTACAGGACAGGGATCAGCACCATCCCCATGGAAAAGAAATGAAAAAAAGCAAAATGGCTGTCTGGGGAAGCCTTACAAATAGCTGTGAAAAGAAGAGAAGCGAAAAGCAAAGGAGAAAAGGAAAGATAAAAACATCTGAATGCAGAGTTCCAAAGAATAGCAAGAAGAGATAAGAAAGCCTTCCTCAGCAATCAATGCAAAAAAATAGAGGAAGACAACAGAATGGGAAAGACTAAAGATCTCTTCAAGAAAATTAGAGATACCAAGGGAACATTTCATGCAAAGATGGGCTCGATAAAGGACAGAAATGGTATGGACCTAACAGAAGCAGAAGATATTAAGAAGAGGTGGCAAGAATCTTTTTTTGTACAGTTCTTCTGTGTATTCTTGCCACAGAAGAACTGTACAAAAAAAGATCTTCATGACCCAGAAAATCAGGATGGTGTGATCACTCACCTAGAGCCAGACATCCTGGAATGTGAAGTCAAGTGGGCCTTAGAAAGCATAACTACAAACAAAGCTAGTGGAGGTGATGGAATTCCAGTTGAGCTATTTCAAATCCTGAAAGATGATGCTGTGAAAGTGTTTCACTCAATATGCCAGCAAATTTGGAAACTCAGCAGTGGCCACAGGACTGGAAAAGGTCAGTTTTCATTCCAATCCCAAAGAAAAGCAATGCCAAAGAATATTCAAACTACCACACAATTGCACTCATCTCACACGCTAGTAAAGTAATGCTCAAAATACTCCAAGCCAGGCTTCAGCAGTATGTGAACCGTGAACTTCCAGATGTTCAAGCTGGTTTTAGAAAAGGCAGAGGAACCAGAGATCAAATTGCCAACATCCGCTGGATCACGGGAAAAGCAAGAGAGTTCCAGAAAAACATCTATTTCTGCTTTATTGACTATGCCAAAGCCTTTGACTGCGTGGATCACAGTAAACTGTGGAAAATTCTGCAAGAGATGGGAATACCAGACCACCTGACCTGCCTCTTGAGAAACCTATATGCAGGTCAGGAAGCAACAGTTAGAACTGGACATGGAACAACAGACTGGTTCCAAATAGGAAAAGGAGTACGTCAAGGCTGTATATTGTCACCCTGCTTATTTAACTTCTATGCAGAGTACATCATGAGAAACGCTGGGCTGGAGGAAGCACAAGCTGGAATCAAGATTGCTTGGGAGAAATATCAATAACCAGATATGCAGATGACACCACCCTTATGGCAGAAAGGGAAGAGGAACTAAAAAGCCTCTTGATGAAAGTGAAAGAGGAGAGTGAAAAAGTTGGCTTAAAGCTCAACATTCAGAAAACTAAGATCATGGCATCTGGTCTCATCACTTCATGGCAAATAGATGGGGAAACAGTGGAAACAGTGTCAGACTTTATTTTTCTGGGCTCCAAAATCACTGCAGATGGTGACTGCAGTCATGAAATTCAAAGACGCTTACTCCATGGAAGGAAAGTTATGACCAACCTAGACAGTATATTGAAATGCAGAGACATTACTTTGCCAACAAAGGTCCGTCTAGTCAAGGCTATGGTTTTTCCTGTGGTCATGTATGGATGTGAGAGTTGGACTGTGAAGAAAGCTGAGCGCCGAAGAATTGATGCTTTTGAACTGTGGTGTTGGAGAAGACTCTTGAGAGTCCCTTGGACTGCAAGGAGATCCAACCAGTCCATCCTAAAGGAGATCAGTCCTGGGTGTTCATTGAAAGGACTGATGCTAAAGCTGAAACTCCAATACTTTGGCCTCCTCATGCGAAGAGTTGACTCATTGGAAAAGACCCTGATGCTGGGAGGGATTGAGGGCAGGAGGAGAAGGGGACAACAGAGGATGAGATGGCTGGATGACATCACTGACCGATGGACTTGAGTCTGAGTGAACTCCGGGAGTTGCTGATGGACAGGGAGGCCTGGTGTGCTGCAATTCATGGGGGTTGCAAAGAGTCAGACACGACTGAGCAACTGAACTGAGCTGAAAACTGTTCTAAAAATAAAGTTCATTAAAGATAAACTTATCCCTGCCCAAACAAAAAGAGCATTTTAACAGTACGGAAAGCAGTATTCTTTTAAAAAACTGCTACTATTACTCCTCCTCCTCCTTGTTACTCTTGTTATAGCAATATTGTCAGATGATCTGACTGTGTTAAATGCCTCTAGGAACATTTAGAATAGGATGCTGTATGAAGAGTAGCTTGAATTAGGCCAGGGATTGGCAAACTACTTACAGCCAGTGGGCCAGATCTGCCCTATTGCCTGCTTTAATCAATGAAGTTTTATTGGAACATCAGATCAGATCAGATCAGTCACTCAGTCGTGTCCGTCTCTTTGCGACCCCATGAATCACAGCATGCCAGGCCTCCCTGTCCATCACCAACTCCCGGAGTTCACTCAGACTCACGTCCATCGAGTCAGTGATGCCATCCAGCCATCTCATCCTCTGTCGTCCCCTTCTCCTCCTGCCCCCAATCCCTCCCAACATAGCTAATGCTCATTCATGTTTTCATTTTGTCCTTGGATGCTTTTGCCCTACAATGGCAAAACTAAGACCAGAGACCAGATGGCCCACAGAGCCTAAAAATATGTGCTATTCAGCAAACCTCCTGTTCAGGCTACTTGAGTTACAGGGTAGTGAGGCAGGTAAGCTGGGCCACCAGGATTCATCTGGGTTAGAATCAAGTATCTGTCAAATAGAACTCAGCAGATCAAGTAGCATGAGTAAATAGAGTAGTCAACTTCAGAGGTGGCCACATGGACCCCTTCCTTACAGAGTTGTTTGAGGATTGAGGGAGCTAATGCGTTGAGAATTCACGGCCAACTGCCCAGCACACAGTAAGTCCACAGCACTATGATTTCCAGATCTGGAAGTCCCTGCATTTCCCTTGCTTCTGCCCGTGGGTCCTCCGTGACACACACCACACAATGTGTGTTTGGATAATTTCATTCGGCTGTGGTTTTTCTTCCCCTTCTCCTCTGATGTGATGGCATCTAAGCCGAGGGTCCTTTATCTAACATCAGTGGAACCCAGTCTCCACTTCCAAGATGGGCTTCAGAAGGTCTCCGTTAGTTTGGAGATTTCATATTTTATTTCTCTCTTTTTACTGGCTACTCTGGAATTTTTAACAAATACTTTTTCCTAACAAAAATCTCATCAGATATACCCATCTGCCCTTCTTAGCAGATTCTAGTTCAGTAGGTGTGGATGGGGCCTGAGGTTGCATTTATAATAAGCTCCCCAGCATATCTGGTGCTGCTGGCCAAGTGATCTGGCTTAAACCAGTAAGGCTAAAGAGGCCTTCTGACTTGCTGGATCTGCCTTCTGCTGCCTGCTAACTGAACTAGCCATTTTCTTTTTGCAAGGTATCTAGTTATCAGAAGCAGCCACCCTACTCTGTAACCCTTTTAAATATTGCCATGCTACAGCTACTTGATCTCCCAATCTTGACCTCTAAAGGTACATCATCCCAGTTAAACATGGATGAAAGCTTAAGTACTTGCATAACACAATTTAGGATGTTGTATGAAGAGTAGCTTTCTGTGATCCTTGGATTAGACCATGGACTGGCAAACTGCTTGTTATTCCCAGTCTGTTTACCCCCAGCCATGGAGCCCCTATTTCATACAGATAGATGGGTGATCTAACTTCAAATTTTCATCTTGAAGGCCTGCTTTTTAATACTACTTCCCATGCCAGTGATTTTTGCAAGAAAACAGACCTGAGACAGAAATTAAAGTAGCATTTTATTTGGCCAATTCAGGGAAGGGAGGATGAGGAGAAAGGGAAGTTGGTCAAGGAACAATGTACACCACTTTGTGGTGCCTCCTGCCTGCCTGACCACTTTTCTCAAAGAGCCAGGAAGAGGCCACTCAGCACACAGCATTTTTCTGGAGGTTGGCAAAAAAGGAATAAGAATTCAGAGTCAACCCTGGGAGAAGTAGTAGGGGAGTTCTCCACCAGGCTCCCTCCCTTCCCCCATTTCCCATTGGTCAGAATGCCAGAGCTCCCATGCTACTGTTCCTTCCAAGCTTGAAGTGGCAGAAACTCAGGCACATAGTTGGTCAGCCTGGCCACACGGAGATATCTGAAGAAAAGAGGGTGGCATTTCTAGGGCATGTGACTAGTCAGCCCTGCAGTGGGATTTGAAAGATTCGTCATCTCTCTGTACTGTGGACAAGGCAAAACTTTTGTGCCAAGGACAAGAGATTACATGTGTTGTAATTCATGTAATGTAGAATCTACAGGATAGTCTAAAGCAACTGACTTTTCCCTTGTGCCTTCTCACTTGCTCCAATATTGAGTCAGCTGGAATAAATGGTAGACACCGATTAATCAGTGGAGATCGCCTCTGCACACATGCAGCACTGCTCTCTGATCACGGCACTCTCCCCCATCTGTTGGCAGGAGACACTTCTCCACTCTCAGAGTTTTCTTGTATGCAAAGGTTAGCTGCATCATTACAACGTTCTTGTCATCATCCTGCTTCTTCCCTCTGCCTTGGGGATGGAGAAATGACTTAATCTGATTTATGAGTCTAGAAAGCCATTCTTTGGCCTATTTTCTTGGGGTTGGTGTTCTGTTTTGCAGGGAGCACTCCCTCCTTTTTTGGAGAAGGAGATGGCAACCCACTCCAGTATTCTTGCCTGGAAAATCCCATGGACAAAGGAGCCTGGCAGGCTATAGTCCATGGGGTCGCAAGAGTTGGATATGCTTAATGACCAAATCCCCACCGCTACTCCCTTTTCTCTGTTCTTCCTGTCATTAATCTTACAGAGGTGCCCCTTCCCCAGCGCCAAATACCCTGTTCCTTTTTTCTCAGTTAGATGAGGGTCCATGAGAAGAAGGGTGCTATCTCTTGGGCTTCTCCATAGTCCCATAGTGGCTCGGAGCCTGTCCCTGTCCTCATGATACTCTAAGCAGTACTCCTCGCAGCAGGCGAGATAAAACCTGCTGCCACCCAAGACCTTCCCACCAGGTATCTCTGACTGATGCTGCAACTGGGAGCCATATAGTAATGCTTAGATAACACAGGCTTTGGGAGTTGTCAGGCTTGGGTGTGAGCTCTGTCTTACTCCTTAGGAGCTGTGTGACCTTGGCAAAGACTTATCAAGAATAGCTTTGGGAAGAAAAATAAGTACAGTGTACAACATGTTAGAACATTTCCAGGAAATGATGTACTCATCTCATGAGACCTCCGTTTTCCTATCTGTAAAAGGAGAATAATATTATCTGTTTCGTGGTGTGGTTTGTAGGAACTAAACAAGATAATACAGGCAGAGTTATCACTGAGAAAGCGTGTAGTAATGATAGTTATTGTCACTATGATCTATAAGTTTTGGAAAGAGATTAAAAATAAACCTGGTCCTCCTCCTGGATAGGGCCCTAGCTATTTTCAGATATAGCTGGGTGAGTTCCATTGCATTGATGGATAATTCTAACATTTCCTGTTTGGGGAGGCTCTGAGGCGACCTCTAATTCTTATTTTATGAGTGTGGAAATCCTTGTCTCTCAAGTTTCCCTCAACATCGATTTCTTTTTTCAGAGCTGATACAGAGGGATGGATGATAAGGTGTATTTTTCTTCAGACCTGGGGTCTGGCCACTTCCCTCTCACTTGAATGATGTGGTTTACACATCAGTGCTGCTGGTAGCCTCGCTTTATAAACCCCCTCATGCATGAAGCAAAACTTGAATATGGAGGCTTTGGACTCAGTATATGAGAAGCCTCAGAAAAAGAAATAAAAATCACACTTCATTTACAAGAAGAATGGCTTTGGGAAAAAACATGTACAGTATATAGCATGTCAGTACCTTTCCAGAAAAATGATGCCAAATTAGTCAAATCAAGTTGCAGATATAGTCAGGAAGTTCTCACATGAGTTTTCCATACAAGATTTTGGTGGATAAAATCAAATAACTTAGACTTAATATTTTAAAAGTGCAGCCATGCCAGTTCATCCTCAAGTCACCTTGGAATTGACTTGGAATTGAAAGCTTCTAAATGCAATTCATGGTTCTGCTGTTGAATAATAAAGTGTTGTGTCTGTGCTAGAAGGTGTTGGGATTCAGGAATAGAATCAAACACCAGAGAAATACCACCATCTCAGAACACTAGCGTCCATTCTCTTTGTTCAAGGAAGGTTTCTTTTCCTCATGGTTGATGTGGTTTGTTTCTTTTATAGTTTCTGATGCTCTGATTCCAAAGGGAATTTCATGCTATTAATATAATTACCATTATAGTATGAGTATCACATATACTATAGATTTTGTCCATTCTGAATTTTAAAAGGATAAATTTGAAGACAACACCATTGCTGTTGTTGCTGAGTGATCAACAGTGTGTCTTTGAGGGCAATAACTCATTTCCAGCATTTTCTCCAAAAGAAATATATTGAAGATTATTATTATTTTTTTGCTCCGCTCCTGAAGATTGTTGTCTCATCATTTACTATCTTCACCACTGGTACGTTCTTCAGCTGTTGTTGATGTCTGGAAAGATTGATTTTTCTGTTCTTTAAAATATTATTTGTATTTTTCAACTAGGTGGCTGTGCTACAATCCCAGAATCAGACCTAGAGGGAAGATCAATAGATCAAGACTCCTCTGAACTGTTTACCAACCACAAACACCTCATGGTGGAGACTCCTGTACCTGGTAAGAGAATGGGTGGCCCTCACAAATATGTCAGAACAGTGATACTCTGGTCAGGTTTTGTTTTGTCATACCGAAAAGCATTTTGCAAAATTCCTTGTTTTCTAACTTTTTATCCTTCCCCTTGACATTGGTGCAGCTGAATTTGAATATTCCTTTCAATATTCAGATCTTTTCTCTCTCTTTCTCTCTTTCATTTCCCCAGAAGTTTCACCCCTCCAAGGAGTCACAGAATAGTTGAAGTAGAGTTGTCTGGTTGAGGGGAAGATGGCCTTGCGAAGGTTGATCCTGTGTGGACCTCATGCCAAGCACAGAGGAAGGCCTGGCCCAGTGCTTCATCCAGCTTACCTGCCAGGAGATAACAATGTGTAGAGATGGGGATCAGGACTTCTCACTTTTCTAGGAGGACTTGTACTGATATGGGCAAGGCAGCTGAAGTTGTCTTACCAGGAAAGGATGTTGCTGCTTTTTGGTCATCTGTATGATTTCAGCCGCAGGATATAGTGAGAGGATATCTTCTGGAGACAGACTTTATAATGCAGAGACCTAGATCCTATTTGATACCGCAGGTTTTTCCACAGAATTCTTATATAGTAAATGTATCGAGTTTAATAAACATCTCATTGTCAAACAATATCTTGGATTTTATTTATAATCAGAGGGTTATATAGTTGATATCTTTATTTAACGGGAAGAAGTTGAATGGACCTAAAAATGTTGCTGGGCTTCCCAGGTGGCTCAGTGGTAAAGAATCCACCTGCCAATGCAGGAGACACAGGAGATGTGGGTTCAATCCCTGGGTGGGGAAGATCCTCTGGAGGAGGAAATGGCAACCCACTCTAGTATTCTTGCCTGGAAAATCCCATGGACAGAGGAGACTGGTGGGCTACAGTCAGTGGGGTCACAAAGAGTCAGACACAACTGAGTGACTGACCATGCACGCAAAAAAAAGTTACTACTCCACAGTAAGACTTGAATATGGTTGTTTTATAAATGAAAGGAACTACAACTAGGCTAAAAGTAGGAAGAGATGTGTTTTATAGTATTGTATGAAAATGTTTAAAATATTTTCAAGGAAAAGTGTTAGTCACTCAGTTGTGTCCAACTCTTCGCAACCCCATGGGCTGTAGCCCACAAGGCTCCTCAAGGAAGCTAGTACATTAACATCGTCTTTTCATTACCCAAATGGGTAATACCTTTTAAAAAATCCAGGTTATAAAAGGATTCACACTCTATTATAATTAAAATGTAAGGTTTTCATATGCAAGAAATAAAAGAGTTTGTCAATCTCAAGTTAAAATTACAGTTGCAAGACTAATTTATTTAAACAAATAAATGTCTGTGCTAGTTTTGGAATACCTCAGTCAGTACAAGGGAAAAATTGGCTCATGGTTTTTCTATATATGAAATGTCAAAAAATTGCAAAGGATATATTATTTATTATTTATAGCATTCTATTTTTTAGGAGATGCAGCAGAAGATTAAATAGTTTTCATTGTGAAGTGTGTCAGTGGGCAACTTCTAGCCTTTGGGCCAGAATCAACCATTCGGTTAATGTAATTCAGCCTGTGGGGACCAATAAAAGGTGTCCTCGGCTCTGTGTAAGCCTAAAGATGGAAAACCACAGCTCTTCCGATCATCTTTAACAGCTTCGTTGAAGAAAGGTTAGACAAGAAGTGTATTACTTCTTTAAAGAGTGTTTCTGAGTTATGTTTTTTTTTTTTTTTTTTTTGATATTCGATTCCCATGGACATTTTTCCCATGAAGTGCGTGTGTCCATTAGCTCATCTCTGTTTTTCTTTCCTTTTTTGTGAGTCATGTCCCGTTTGTAGTGTCCTATCTGCCTTTCTTTAACTCACTTTTTCTCTCGTTTCCTTGTTCATCAGCCTTAATCAGTCTTCCCCTTCCTCTGTGCCCCCCAGTTCTTCCATTCACATTTGAATCTCTCCCTTTATTTCCTGTGATATTTTAAAACTGAAGCATTGTTTGATTTGTAAAGGTTACTTTAAATATACGTGAATGCAATGATTTCTCTTTCATGTTTCTCCTCCATTGTTTTCCTTTTATTTATGGCTGCCGCTGTTGCTCTATGCCATGAGGAAGTGACTACCAATGTAAATTCAAAAGACTCCCTATCTGTGTTTGGGGAATTTAAGGTGACTTTTGTTGCTACAATTACATATTATACTGGGAGTTTTTATGTTCAGAAGTAAATTTGTAAGATATTTTCCTAGAAATTGTTATCAGTATCTTAAGCCTATTAACAAAATAACTTGACCAAATAATTTTATTTTTTTATTTAGATCACTTTAATACAGAACTCTATAAGCAATACGTTATATAAATATTTTAAAAATATCTAATTTATTACTATTTGCATTTTACTAGCTGCAAAAAGGAAAGAAGTTACTAATTAAACTTCAAAACATTAAAGCATAGTTAGCTTACAATACTTGTTAGTTTCAGGTATATAGCATAGTGATTTGGGAGTTTTGCGGATTAATTCCATTTTAGGTTCTTACAAGATATTGGGTATATATTCCCCTGTGCTATAAATCCTTGTTGCTTATCTATTTTATGTTTAATAGTTTATATCTGTTAATTCCATATTCCTCATTTGTTCCCCTTCCCCTTTGGTAACCATAAGTTTGTCTTCTATGCCTGTGAGTATGTTTCTGCTTTATATATAGATACATTTGTATTATTTTTTTAGATTCCACATGTAAATGATATTAGTATTTGTCTTCCTCTGACGTATTTCACTGAACATTATATTCTAAGATGTCCATCCTTAATTAACCTTTTAAACATTATCAAATTTAAAATATAAGTTCTAAAATGATAAAAATAATTTAATTATTGACTTAAAAGTATCTTTTATTAAAGAATTTCCTGAATTTAAGTTATGTGTGTGTGTGTGTGTGTGTGTATATATCTATCTATCTATCTTTTACCCCTGATTTTAGCCTCATGATTTAAAACACACATAAAATGTTTCTGCTCGCAGAAAAATAATGGAGCCACAAATTGTGTTTTCTTTTAGAGTGGCTTTTAGAAAATCAAGACCCAAATAATTCTTAACTATTCCCATTATTTTGATACCAGTACTTCAGTCATTAATAACAATTGTCCATTATGTATTTCTTATGTGTGTGTGTGTGTGTGTATAATCTAGGAATAGCTAAAAAAGCTGGAAGAAGGAAGATGATAATAGGTTTCTTAGCCCAATGCTTTCATTATTACCCAATATATGAGGATAAGTACTAATAAATTGGGCTTCCCAGATGGTGCTAGTGGTAAAGAACCCACTGCCAGTGCAGGAGACGTAAGAGACACAGGTTCGTTCGATCCCTGGGTTGGGAAAATCCCCTGGAGGAGGTCATGGCAACGTACTGCGGTATTCTTGCCTGGTGAATCATATGGACAGAGGAGACTGGCGGGCTGCAGTCCATAGGACTGCAAAGAGTTGGATATGACTGAAGTGAGTTAGCATGCATGCATGCATTAATAAAATAGCAAACATTTATTAAATTCTTACCATGTACTAGGTAATTTATATGTACAATTTCATTCACTCTTCACATTACTGTGATGTAGGGAATGTTGCTATCTCTGTTTTACAAATGAGAGTACTGAGGTTTATAGAAGCTAAATAATTTATCCAGTATCCCACAGTTAGTATGTAGCAGAACTAGGATTTGAATCCAGACTGCTTCCAAAAACCTAAAAACACACCCAGATGTATAGCTTGTTGGTGAGATGTATGTTTTAAAACTGAAAGCTTTTAGTCCAAGACAGATGCATTTCTTTGATTTCTAGCGTTCTTGCACATTTCTAGTGTTCTTACATATTTGCCATTTGTATTCCTCCGTTGGTGAATTCCCTGTTCCTATTCATCTTTTCCTTTTTTGGTGGTGGTGATAATTATTGCCTTATTGATTTATCATAGTCTTTATGTGAAAATGATGTTAATATTTGGTTGATTGAAGTGAAAAGAAAGTGTTAGTTGCTCAGTTGTGTCTGACTCTTTGCAAGCCCATGGACTGTAGCCTGTCAGGCTCCTCTGTCCATGGAATTCTCCAGGTGAGAATACTGGAGTGGGTTGCCATTCCCTTCTCCAGGGGATATTCCTGACCCAGGGATTGAACCTGGGTCTCCTGCATTGCAGGCAGATTCCTTACTATCTGAGCCACCAGGGAAACCTTGGCTGATTATGATATAAGCATTGTTCTCAATTTTTTTACTTGTCTTTTAATTTTGTTTCTACATGGTTTTTTACATAGAAATTTTCTAAATTTTAAGTAACCAAATCTATTAACCCCTTCCTTTGTAGTTTCTGCCTTTGGTGTCCAGCCTGGGTAGTCTGTCTAATGCCCTTTCTTGCTTCTTCTCTGTACCAGTCTGAGGTCATGCTCAGGCTGTTGTGTTCTATGCTATGACAAGCTTCAATCATGTCCTCCACACTGGTGCACTGGGTTGTATGAGCCACAAACCTATGTTCTCTTCTGCTCTCATATCTCAAAGGGTTTTACATGAAGTACCTCCTAAGTTTTACACAGTTCCTTCCTTCACCCTGTGGAGAATGACTCACGTGGTAGATACCCCACAGCTTTCAAAAGCCCACTCCCCTCTGATCCTTCCCCTCCTCCGCCATGGGCTCCCCTTTAAGATGAGTGACATTCTGAAACTTTCTGTAGCACTTTGTAAATAGCCTTGGCCATACCATGCCCTCTAGACATGTTCAAACTGTCTCCATCCCATGTGAACACAGATTGGGCTCAGATTGGGCACACAGGGCCCACTTACATCTCTGTGTACAGAGGCAAGAGATGTGAATCAGTGATAAAGTCTGTACTTCAGTCCTCAAATTCTCTAAGCTTTTTATTTCCCCAGCATCTCATTGGACTGGCTTGGTATTTTCACAGGTCAGGTACACCTGGAATGCAGGAGTTCCCTCCAGTTGAAGGACATCAGAATGTATTATGAATGGTTTTCCTGTAATTCCATTAATTAAAAAAAAATTATTTAGCCTACAAGTGGCTAAGCCAAGAGACCTCTGTGTTTTTTAAAATATCTGTCTCTGACTGGTTGGTAGTCTGTGTCACAAGGTACACAGCTTATCACATAAAAATGTAGGTCAAGATGAGCAAAGAATCAAAACAAAATGCATGTGAAGAGTATTCAGCCCCATAAAAAGCATAATTTTTTATACAGCATAATCCTGTATAAACACAGGATTGCCAGTAGTAATCTGCCACAGCAGCAGTGTCCTCTGTGTGCCAACTGTCCATGGCCTTCTGTTCAGAGATTGAAAGTGTATCCACAGTCGTCGCGGAGCCTATGAAGGCAAGGTTGCTGGGAGAGAGACCCAAACTGGTGGCTTTCAGCCTTGGTTACACGTGAGGATCTTTTATTTTCTTCCTTTCACTGATCTGTATTTTCAGTGTGTTTTTTGATGAATATGTATTGCTCTTGTAGTAGAGCAGATCCCACCTGTTTTATTGATATAAATAAATGAAAGTGAAAGTGAAGTCGCTCAGTCGTGTCCGACTCTTTGCGACCCCATGGACTGTAGCCTACCAGGCTCCTCTGTCCATGGGATTTTCCAGGCAGTAGTACTGGAGTGGATTGCCATTTCCTTCTCCAGGGGATCTTCCCAACCCAGGGACTGAACCCGGGTCTCCTGCACTGTAGACAGACGCTTTACTGTCTGAGCCACGAGGAATAAATAGGTTTATCTATTTAATGGTGTAAATAAAAATTAGCTGTGTACTCTTGCTAATTCAGTTCAGTTCAGTAACTCAGTCATGTCCAACTCTTTGTGACACCATGGACTGCAGCATGCCAGGCCCCCCTGTGCATTACCAACTCCCAGAGTTTACTCAAACTCTTGTCCATTGAGTAGTCGGTGATGCCATCCAGCCATCTCATCCTCTGTCGTCCCCTTCTCCTCCCGCCTTCAATCTTGCCCAATGTCAGGGTCTTTTCAAATGAGTCAATTCTTCCCATCAGGTGGCCAAAGTATTGGAGTTTCAGCTTCAACATAAGTCCTTCCAATGAATATTCAGGACTGATTTCCTTTAGGATGGACTGGTTGGATCTCCTTTCTGTCCAAAGGACTCTCAAGAGTCTTCTCCAACACCACAGTTCAAAGCATCAATTCTTCAGTGCTCAACTTTGTTTATAGTCCAATTTTCACATTCATACATTACTATTGGAAAAACCATAGCCTTGACTAGATGGGCCTTTGTTGCAAAGTAATGTCTCTGCTTTTTAATATGCTGTCTAGCTTGGTCATAACTTTTCTTCCAAGGAGCAAGTGTCTTTTAATTTCATGGCTGCAATCACCATCTGCAGTGATTTTGGAGCCCAGAAAAATAAAGTCAGCCACTGTTTCCCCATCTCTTTGCCATGAAGTGATGGGACCAGATGCCATGATCTTCATTTTCTGAATGTTGAGCTTTAAGCCAACTTTTTCACTCTCCACTCTCACTTTCATCAGGAGGCTTTTTAGTTCCTCTTCACTTTCTGCCATAAAGGTGGTATCATCTGCATATCTGAGGTTATTGATATTTCTCCCAGCAATCTTGATTCCATCTTGTGTTTCTTCCAGTCCAGCATTTCTCATGATGTACTCTGCATATAAGTTAAATAAGCAGGGTGACAATATACAGCCTTGACGTACTCCTTTACGTATTTGGAACCAGTCTGTTGTTCCATGTCCAGATCTAACTGTTGCTTCTGAAAGCAGAAAAGAATGTTTTTCTGGAACTCTCTTGCTTTTTCGATGATCCAGCGGATGTTGGCAATTTGATCTCTAGTTCCTCTGCCTTTTCTAAAACCAGCTTGAACATCTGGAAGTTCCCAGTTCATGAATTGTTGACGCCTGGCTTGGAAAATTTTGAGCATTACTTTACTAGCGTATGAGATGAGTGCAATTGTGCAGTAGTTTGAGCATTCTTTGGCATTGCCTTTCTTTGGTGGAATGAAAACTGACCTTTCCAGTCCAGTGGCCACTGCTGAGTTTTCCAAATTTGCTGGCATATTGAGTGCACCACTTTCACAGCATCATCTTTTAGAATTTGGAATAGCTCAACTGGAATTCCATCACCTCCACTAGCTTTGTTTGTAGTGATGGTTCCTAAGGCCCACCTGACTTCACATTTCAGGATGTCTGGCTCTAGGTGAGTGATCACACCATTGTGATTACCTGGGTCATGAAGATCTTTTTTGTACAGTTCTGTGTATTCTTGCCACCTCTTCTTAATATCTTCTGCTTCTGTTAGGTCCCTACCATTTCTGTCCTTTATCAAGCCCATCTTTGCATGAAATGTTCCCTTGGTATCTCTAGCTTTCTTGAAGAGATCTCTAGTCTTTCCCATTCTGTTGTTTTCCTCTATTTCTTTGCATTGATCGCTGAGGAAGGCTTTCTTATCTCTCCTTGCTATTTTTTGGAACTCTGCATTCAAATGGGTATATCTTTCCTTTTCTCCTTTGCTTTTCACTTCTCTTCTTTTCACAGCTATTTGTAAGGCCTCCTCAGACAGCCATTTTGATTTTTTGCATTTCTTTTTCTTGGGTATGATCTTGCTCCCTGTCTCCTATACAATGTCACGAACCTCCGTCCATCGTTCATCAGGCACTGTCTATCAGATCTGGTCCCTTAAATCTATTTCTCACTTCCACTGTATAATCCTAATGAATTTGATTTAGGTTATACCTGAATGGTCTAGTGGTTTTCCCTTCTCTCTTTAAGTCTGAATCTGGCAAAAAGTGGTTCATGATCTGGGCCACAGTCAGTTCTCGGTTTTGTTTTTGCTGACTGTATAGAGCTTCTTCATCTTTGGCTGCAAAGAATATAATCAATCTGATTTTGATGTTGACCATCTGGTGATGTCCATGTGTAGAGTCTTCTCTTGTGTTGTTGGAAGAGGGTGTTTGCTATGACCAGTGCGTTCTCTTGGCAAAACTCTATTAGCCTTTCCCTTCTTCATTCTGTTAATGCCCTGCTTCATTCACTCTTGCTAATTAGCATTTGGTATATTAATAGCATGAGCTTTACAGAATAATCTACTTGAATAGGGAGCTCTAGTAGTTCTGAAAAGCCCAAAGTGTAATGTATTTTCATCAAAATAGTGTGATTATTACAATTTATAACAGTGGTATGAACATAGAATTGTATTAAAAATTATGGTTTCTCTTTATGTCCTTAACATGTTCTGATACAAAAAAGTGAAATGTGTCAGTTAAATATGAAAGCAATATAAAGAGGGTTCTGAAAGGGCAGCACAAGACTATTTAGATTGTATAAGATGCTGCCCTTTCTATAGCCTTTCCGTGTATGCAGCATTGAATTAGCTGGGGTTATTTTTCTATTTTTGTAGCTAAATTATGGAAGCTATGCGGACATCACATGTGTTTAGAGTTTTGTTGATTTAGACTTCAAAAGGTATAACTTATAGTACAGCACAACTGCCAAGGCCTAATTAGAGTAAGATGCCTGTTAGAATGATCAGGTCCCCCAGGACTTAATCTCCAGGCTAGAGAGAGGATCTCTGTTTGAGCTGATGTGGAAAAAAAGTTGCAACACCCGTAATTCTCAGGTTTGCCATCATTTCATTTTAATTATATTCAACCTAGATCCCAACCCTTCATTCATGGCTTAGTCTAAATAAGTTACCTTCTTACCTGGAAGCCAGGAGCCACATTTGAAGCCCTCTTGGGACTTGTGGGGAGGGCACTGTGAACTGCAGCCTTTCATCCTGTCTCTTGCCTCCTTATTATATTCTCCTTTTTTTTGTCTTTTTATTTCACTCCACTTTTAAATGTTTTCTGTTTTGTTGTACTGATAGGACCTTATAAGTTCTTTAAATTACTTCTGCAATGGGGTGGGAGATGAATAAATAATATTGGCACCTCTCAAGACTTTCCTAATCACCATTGCTGGTGGTCACATTTCCCTCACGAGAAGTCCTAAACTCTGTGCCTCTCTAATGATGACTTGCTGACTGTATTTCACAAGTCGGATTTTCCTTTCCTGCTAGAATTGGTGTGCACACTCCTTGGGCACAAAAGTTCTTGGACTCTTTTGGCTATTTGGTAAATATTTGTTGTATCAATAAATCCAGTGAACTTAAAAGAAGTCAACCAGTCAGAGAGAAATGGAGAAATCAATGATTTAGAATACTGGCTATAATCTTACTTTCCTAATTTATTTTTACAGATTGTGTTAAGAAGAGGCCAATATGACTTTCCCACTGTATTTACTTAAATTTGGCTTTAAACAGAGGTATGATTCTGGAGAATTTAATAGCTCATTTTTTTTTCCCATGAGTAGTTATGTGACATTGATTTGAACAGAGTTCAGGTTGTGTGAGCATTTGAAGCTTCAACACTTTTAGAGCACCTTTAAAGAAAAAGAATAAAAAATTTTAGTACAACATTTGGTGCAAAAGTGTATATTTAGTTAGAGTCAGAAAAGAATAGCAATGTATTACATGTTTGTAAAAAGCCAGTCATTGCCACAAATATCACAAAATCCATAAAAATAACATATTTCTGTATTAATTGCTTGATAGTGCTTTTTAATATTTCTGCATATTTTTTGCCACATATTCTTTACTCACCTCTTCCATTATCAACAATTTTATAATTTCATTTTCTATAGAATTAATTGAAAGATAATTCAGTTTTCCTCTGGCATTATTGATCAAATTTTTAAAATTTAATTGGAGGCTAATTACTTTACAATATTGTAGTGGTTTTTGCCATACATTGACATGAATCAGCCATGGGTGTACATGTGTCCCCCATCCTGAAACCCCTCCCTCCTCCCTCCCCATCCCATCCCTCTGGGTCATGCCAGTGCACTGGCCCTGAGCACCCTGTCTCATGCATCGGACCTGGACTGGCGATCTATTTCACATATGCTAATATATATGTTTCAATGATATTCTCTCAAATCATCCCCCCTCCCTCTCCCACAGAGTCCAAAATTCTGTTCTTTACATCTGTGTCTCTTTTGCTGTCTTTCATATAGGGTCATCATTACCATCTTTCTAAATTCCTTATGTATGCGTTAGTATACTGTATTGGTATTTCTCTTTCTGACTTACTTCACTCTGTGTTTAGGTTCCAGTTTCATCCACCTCATTAGAACTGATTCAAGTGCATTCTTTTTAATGGCTGAGTAATATTCCATTGTGTATATGTACCACAGCTTTCTTATCCATTCGTCTGCTGATGGACATCTAGGTTGCTTCCATGTCCTATCTATCGTAAACGTGCTGTGATGAACATTGGGGTACACATGTCTCTTTCAATTCTGGTTTCCTCAGTGTGTATGCCCAGCAGTGGGATTGCTGGGTCATATGGGAGTTCTATTTCCAGTATTTTAAGGAATCACCACACTGTTCTCCATAGTGGCTATACTAGTTTGCAGTCCCTCTACCAGTGTAAGAGGTTTCCCTTTTCTCCACACCCCCTCCAGCATTTATTGTTTGTAGACATTTGATAGCAGCCATTCTGACTGCTGTGAAATGGTACCTCATTGCAGTTTTAATCTGCATTTCTCTGATAATAAGTGATGTTGAGCATCTTTTCATGTGTTTGTTAGCCATCTGTATGTCTTCTTTGGAGAAATATCTGTTCAGTTCTTTGGCCCATTTTGATAAACCCACAGCAAACATTATCCTCAATGGTAAAAAGTTGAAAGCATTTCCTGAAAGTCAGGAATAAGACAAGGGTGCCCACTCACACCACTACTATTCAACATAGTTTTGGAAGTTTTAGCCACAGCAATCAGAAAAGAAAAAGAAATAAAAGGAATCCAGATTGGAGAAGAAGTAAAACTCACTGTTTGCAGAAGACATGATCCTCTACACAGAAAGCCCTAAAGACTGCACCAGAAAATTACTAGAGCTAATCAATGAATATAGTAAAGTTACAGGATATAAAATTAACACAGAAAAATCCCTTGCATTCCTATACCCTAACAATGAGAAAATAGAAAGAGAAAATAAGGAAACAATTCCATTCACTGTTGAGATGAAAAGAATAAAATACTTAGGAATAAATATACCTAAAGAAACAAAAGACCTTTATATAGAAAACTATAAAACACTGGTGAAAGAAATCAAAGATGACACAAATAGATGGAGAAATATACCATGTTCATGGATTGGAAGAACCAATATAGTGAAAATGAGTATACTACCCAAAGCAATCTATAGATTCGGTGCAATCCCTATCAACCTACCAATGGTATTTTTCAGAGAACTAGAACAAATAATTTCACAGTTTTTATGGAAATAGAAAAAACCTCAAATAGCCAAGACAATCTTGATGAAGAAGGATCGAACTGGAGGAATCAAGCTATTTTACTTCAGACTATACTACAAAGCTACAGTCATTAAGACATATGGTACTGGCACAAAGACAGAAATGTAAATCAATGGACAAAATAGAAAGTCCAGAGATAAATCCACACACCTATGGACACCTTATCTTTGACAAAGGAGTCAAGAATATACAATGGAGAAAAGACAATCTCTTTAACAAGTGGTGCTGGGAAAACTGGTCAACCACTTGTAAAAGAATGAAACTAGAACACTTTCTAACACCATACACAAAAATAAACTCAAAATGGATTAAAGATCTAAATGTAAGACCAGAAACTATAAAACTCCTAGAGGAAAACATAGGCAAAACACTCTCTGACATAAATCACAGCAGGAGCCTCTATGACCCACCTCCCAGAGTAAAGGAAATAAAAGCAAAAATAAACAAATGGGACCTAATTAAACTTAAAAGCTTTTGCACAATGAAGGAAACTGTAAGCAAGGTGGAAGACAGCCTTCAGAATGGGAGAAAATAATAGCAAATGAAGCAACTGACAAAGCGTTAATCTAAAAAATATACAAGCAGCTCCTGCAGCTAAATTCCAAAAAAATAATTGACCCAATCAAAAAATAAAGCTGAGTGCCGAAGAATTGATGCTTTTGAACTGTGGTGTTGGAGAAGACTCTTGAGAGTCCCTTGGACTGCAAGGACATCCAACCAGTCCATCCTAAAGGATATCAGTCCTGGGTGTTCATTGGAATGTTTGATATAGAAGCTGAAACTCCAATACTTTGGCCACCTGATGTGAAGAGCTGACTCATTGGAAAGACCCTGATGCTGGGTAAGATTGAGGGCAGGAGGAGAAGGGGACGACAGAGGATGAGAGAGTTGGATGGCATCACCGACTCAATGGACATGAGTTTGGGTGGGCTCTGGGAGTTGGTGTTGGACAAGGAGGCCTGGAATGCTGCAGCTCATGGGGTCGCAAAGAGTCAGACATGACTGAGTGACTGAACTGAACTGAATCAAAAAATGGGCCAAAGAACTAAACAGACATTTCTCCAAAGAATACATACAGATGGCTAACAAACACATGAAAAGATTAAATGTTTTTAAAAAGTTAGTAATAATTTGCTAGTATTTCTTTCTGCTTTACAACTTATTAGTAGTAATAAGTAGGTGTTTAGGATTATTATCACTTTTAGGGAAACCTTCATCAATCGTCCTTAATATCTGCAGTGTAATATTTCAGAGCATTTCACTTTTTATTGTTCAGTGATAAATTTTAAATAGCCATGAAGTTGACAACTCTCATTAGCTGGTTTGTCATCAGTGTCCTCCCTGAAGTTATCTTCACCACCATCAGTATTTTATGTGATGATAGGAAGATATCTAAATATTTTTCAAATGTCTTCATATAATCCACTCTTCTTGACTAGCTATATTATTAAGCACTCCAAGAGCCTATTTATTACTTCTATTCAAAATTTATCATCTCATCTTAATGAACTAATCTTGGTATGACTTTAGTGTTTCTGTTATGATTTTCCTATTGATAGCAGAAGTTTTTTTGATTTTATATAGGAGTTATATGACAAAGAATATTATTGTATGATGGGTTTGTAATTGTATACTTTGAATTATCAAATATTTGTGACAGGCAAGAACTTCCGTTTCAACTTGGTGTCAAACTGGAATCTTTATCCTTTAGATGTCTGATATTCAGAACATCAGATTTTGTATGTTTCAAACTGTATTTTGTCTCCACCACACTTACACTTTCTGTACAAGGCACCACAGAATATACTTGTCTAGTGCTAAAGCTTTTGTTCTGCACCTTCCTCTCATGACACTGGGTGGGGAGAAACAGTGGGTGGTAGCGAAATTCCTGGAATCTCCTCAGCAGAACACTTAGAGAGATTTTAGCCATACTCAGAGTTAACTGCAAGCCACATAAATACATCCCCAACTCACTATCAAATTTAAGAAGGTGATAGCCCATTCATTGGCCCCAGGATCATCAGATTAGTTAGTGTGAGATCTAAAGTGCTACTAATTTATATTCTGTTTAACTGGCCATAGCAATCAATATTTGTTCTACCTGCTACCTGTTCCAGAGAGACAAGTTCATGGTTTCACCTGTAAACTCTCATTCCTATGTGCCAGACATCTCTAGAACATTAAGATCATTTGAATACAGGGAACAGTTGGTACCAAATCCTTTTATGTAAACAAAAAAATCTAGAAACTTTATCTTCTCACTTAGGACAGAGTACTGATTAAGCCCAGACTCCCGTCACTTGCCATTTAGTAAAGTTTAGGGCTATAGTAGAAGGCAATGGCACCCCACTCCAGTACTCTTGCCTGGAAAATCCCGTGGATGGAGGAGCCTGGTGGGCTGCAGTCCATGGGGTCGCTGAGTCGGACATGACAGCGACTTCACTTTCACTTTTCACTTTCACGCATTGAGAAGGAAATGGCAACCCACTCCAGTGTTCTTGCCTGGAGAATCCCAGGAATGGGGGAGCCTGTTGGGCTGCCGTCTATGGGGTCGCACAGAGTCGGACACGACTGAAGCGACAGCAGCAGCAGCAGCAGCAGGACTATAGTAGTCATTGAATACTTTAATGTTATCTGTCTACATTTAGGTGAACTGTCGTCTTATTATTTGAGGATGAAAATTAGGAAATCTCTGTAGGTCTCTAGTCATAAGTAAGGAAACTAAAGTTTATATTTTACTATTTCTTTGGGGATAAAATTTAGTAGTTACTCACTCCTTGGAGAAAATGAGGGTGTGTAAACCTCATCTTTCACACTCAGCAGTTGATGAGAATGGGGAAAAAATAAAACTATTAACAATTCTGAAAGAAAACATTAAACAACACATGAGAGGGACAAGGATGAGAGTTGAGAAGTCTTTCAATTTTCCTTAAAATGAGCTGGCATGTGTGCATACACAGGCACACATACAGATATACATACACACCACACACATACTTCACATTCTCTACTTCTGAAGCCAATTCCATCTGGATCTGTTCTTCCTTTTCCATCCTCATAAATTGATGTACTTTTCCTCAGACTGTCCTCCAGTTTCATCACCTCTCGTGATTTGGTTGCCTTTGTCCTTGATTTTAGTCCCTCTCTTCATTTGTGTCTATAATTGATTCCTCCAGTGGCTTTGGTTCAGGTCATCTCTCCCTTATCTTTGGTTGAGCAATCTATGGTGCTAGATCCACTGGGCATACATACACAAAAAATAAATCAATCAGTCTAGAAACCAACCTTATACCTCACAAAATTAACTCAGAGAGGCCCATGGATATAAAAGTGAAATACAAAATTATAAAGTTCCTAGAAGATAACATAGGAGAAAATCTAGGTAACCTTATGAATAGCAATGACTTTTTAAATATAAAACCAGAAATATTATTCATGAAAGGAGTAATTAATAAGCAGAACCATATTAGAATTAGAAGCTTCTGCTGTGTAAAAGACACTATCAAGAGAAAGAGAAAGCAAGCCACAGACTTGTCTTCAAGGTTGAAGAACTGTTACCCAAAATGTACCAAGAAATGTTAAAACTCAACAGCAAGAAAAAAAAAAAAACTGGATTTTGAAAAATGGACAAAATAACAAATAACTTGACCAAAGAAAATATTACTATATAAATGGTAAGTAAAGCATGTGAAAATCTGCTCAACATATGTCATTAGGGAATTGAAAATTAAAACAACAAAAAGATACCCCAACGCTCCTCTTAGAATGGCCAAAATCTACAATACTGACAACAACGAACACTGATGAGGGTGTTGGAACAACAGGAATAGTCATTCATTGCCGATGGGAATGAAAAATGGTACAGCCAGCTTGGAAGACAATTTAGAAGTTTTTAAATAAATTTAAACATATTCTTACCATACAACTCAGTGATCATTCTCCTTAGTGTTTACCCAAATGAGTCGAAAACTGTGTCCACATAAAAAACCTGCATATGAATGTTTATAGCAGTTTTATTCATAATTGCCAAAACATAGAAGTAATGTGTCCTTCAGTTAGTTAATGGATGAATATACTGTGATACATCTAGTAAAACAGAATGGTATTCATCACTAAAAAGAAATGAGCTATCGAGCCATGAAAAGACTGCAGGGATCCTGACTGGCAAAAGCTATGGGTGTCTGTGGCCATGACAAGAGCTGCTATGTCCTCAGTGGCAAAGCTGCTGGGATCCTCCTCCTTTCTTTTTATCCCAAGAAGGGGAATCGTGGTCCACAGGATCCCTCAGGGGAATGGTTGATGCAGATAAATTGCTTCTTACAGTTTTCTTTGCAACCGTCCTCAGTGATTGTGCTACACTGAGTTGTTCTTAATCACCTTCTGGAGCTCTCTCAGAGCTATTTTCATTCATGAGTAGTTATTAAAATGTTGTTTCTATGAGGGAATGAAAGTTGGGACCTCCTCGGACCTCACCCTCAAGAGAAACCACTCCCATTTTCTTACAGGAGGTACCAGGCAGCAGTAGAAAAAGATTTAAAAGGTATATGGAGTGTGGAAAGAATGATACAACACTGTTATTATTTGCAACTATGATGATTGTATAGAAAGGGCTCCACCTAAATTACATATAAATAACAAGTATACTATTTTAATTGTTAAGAATTAACTAGTTTGCTTGGCATCAGACCAAATTGCAAACATGAATAAGTGAATTCTGTGTCTCTGCAATGGCAATTGGAAGTTAAGAAATTAAATTTTAACAATAAAGATAGTAATTAAATAACAATAAAAATATAAAATACTGAGGGGGAAAAAATCTCACAAAATATACATAAGCCTCTTTTGTAGAAATTCATAAAACTTGGTGGAGGAAGAGAATATGTTCTTTAGTAATAAAACTCAAATTAATTTTAAAAATCATATATTTTAATGCTATTCCAATAAAATATTCCCAACAGAGCTTTTCATGGACTGTGACAATCTAATTCTGAAATTTTCATGGAAGAGTAAAGACCTCAAAACAGTCAATAGTGAAGAACTTGTTCTACTATGTCAAATCTAATCATAAAGTTTTAAGGCAGTATGTAGTTAATGCAGAGATATACTAATAGGCCAATGTAACAAAATATAGTGTGCCCCAAAATAGAAAGATCCAAATATGACAGAGAAAGTATTGCATAACAGTAAAGAATGGGCTTTTCAATAAACGCTGTTGAAGCAATTATATAACTGTATTAGGGGAAAAAATGAATGTATTGAAGTATAACTTATATATCAACATACAGAAAAATCAATTTCAGTTGGATTGAATACTTAAATGTGAAAGGAAAAAACTATGAACATGTTGGAAAAACATGTAGAAAAATGTCTTTATGATCCCAGATTTCTTAATTTAAAAAGTCATAGTCATAAAGAAAGCTATTGTTAACTTTCACTGCCTTAAAATTAAGGATTTATGGTCATCAAAGGACATCATAAAGAAAGTGAAAAATCATCACAAAATAGGAGAAAATATTTCCAATGCATATAACCAGTGAAATGTTAGTGTCCAAAACATACAAGGCCCCTCTTACAAATCAATAAATAGGAGACATCTTAATACAAATACAAGCAAAAACATGAATGGACATCTCATATACAGTAAACAATATGCTAAAAATGAAATTTTAAAATCACAGTTTCATTAGTAATCGAGGAAATGCAAATTAAAACTGAAATATAGCTTTAATGCTAACCCAACCCTAACCTAAAGCAGAGACATTACTTTGCTGAAAAAGGTCCATATACTCAAAGCTATGGTTTTTCTAGTAGTCATGTACGGATATAACAGTTGGACCACAAAGAAGGCTGAGCACTGAAGAATTCATGCTTTTGAACTGTGGTGTTGGACAAGACTCTTGAGTCCCTTGGACTGCAAGGAGATCCAACCAGTCCATCCTAAAGGAGATCAGTCCTGGGTGTTCATTGGAAGGACTGATGCTGAAGCTGAAACTCCAATACTTTGGCCAGTTGATGCGAAAAGCTGACTCATTTGAAAAGACCCTGATGCTGGGAAAGATTGAGGGCAGGAGGAGATGGGGACAGCAGAGGGCAAGATGGTTGGATGGCATCACCTACTCAATGCATGCAAGTTTGAGCAAGCTCCAGGTGATGGTGAAGGACACGGAAGCCTGGCATGCTATAGTCCATGGTGTCGCAAAGAGTTGGACACAACTGAACAACTGAACACCACCATAACATGATTTTGCATCTACCAGATTGGAAAAAATGAAAAAAATCTATGAAGAATAATTATTGGAAAAGATACAGAACAACAAGCATCCACATCTATTGGAGGGAGGGTATCATTTAGTTGGCTCAGTGATTTTAGTCAAATTTGACATTTCTTAACAAAGTTACATATAACCTGTAACCAGGAATTACATTCTAAGATGTGTATTCTAGAGAAATTCTTACACTCATGCCCAAAATAAATTTATAAGAATGCACACAGAGTATTATTCCTAAGCAAAAATTCCCGATCTATCCAAATATTCACCAACAATTGCTTTGACCAATTTTAATATAATCTTATGATGAATTATGATATAGCAATAAGAAGCTAATTAAAGCTAACAGGATTGACAAGGATGAATCTCAAAAGCAATTATTTTTTGAGCAACAGAAGCAAACCATAGAATGTATGCATTATGATTCTGTTGATGTTCAAACATCAGGCAACACCTAGCAACGTATTATTTGCAGAACTGTTGGGGGCCAGAGTGAGGTACTCCGCCCGTGGCAAAGGTCATGAGGAAGGAGGCTCGACATACGCAAAGGCGGGATCGAGCCTCAGGAGTCCCCCTGGAAATCCTGGGGGCATCTACCCCCATAACCAGAGCCTGCCTGGTTTACTACTTTGTGCTCCCACCTACACCTCTGACTTTATGGGGGGCTGTCCCCCACCACCTCTTTCGGAGAAGGAGTTAACCTAGAGCTCCAGTTAATAAAAACTCCTGGGCGTGACAAGAGTGTTTTAACCTACAAACTCCTCTGAAAGTTCTCTGGCCTGCCTGACAGGCTCGTCCAGCCACAGGTGATTCCTCACAGCCTCCCAACCATGAGAGGCACGAGATGCTTTAAACCTTCTAAAAACAGGTTCCTTAGAAAACTATAAGTATAGTGGGCTGATTAGAAATTGTATTGGTGAAGGGTTTTTCATTTGTTGAGCCAATGTTTGTTGCTAAGTCTCCATATCCCCTGCCCTTACACACATTAATGAATATATAGAAGAAATAAGTATTAACCTTTGATACTAATCAGGTTAGACCTTAGGCTAAGTAAATTCTTTCCTTAACTAAAACCCACTATACCCTCACCCTATAGGAATGTAACTTTATTTGGGTGGCGTCTGTTTTAAGAATAATCACCCCTGGAGAAATAAGTGTCCTGGTTGACTGACCGCTGTCACAAGGAGAGAGTCATAAATTATCAGCAGGCCCCCTGGCCAGAAGATGATATAACACCCCTAAGACCTCTGTATACATTTGTATGAAGCACCTGACTTTGATAAAAGTCAGGACTGCTGACTCCGCGTGACTTTTGCATAACATCTCAGTGTATAAAAGTAGACCATGGAAAATAAAGAATTGGGATCAGTTTCTCGAAATACTGGTCTCCCCATGTCGCTCTCTCTCTCACTCTGGCTGAGTCTCCATCTGGAGCGCGGAACCCGCCATGCTTACTAATTATGCCTGGGCTTCTAAGATCCGACCAGGGAGGCCTCAGTGTCTCCTCTCCTTCGGGAGAACGGAAGGACGCTTGCGGCCTGCATAAGTGGTGCAAACTTCTTGTCTTGAAGTTTTATTGGTCTCCCGCGTAAACCAAGCTACCCAGCCTCTTTTCTCCACTGAATTTTCCTACTGAGCTATCCTCATTCTATTACTCTTTACATCTCTAATTAATATCTAATTGAAACTATTGTATCCTGATCCTTGCCGACGCCGTCCCCGCTTCAAATACCCTGGATCAGCTGGGGCTGGACCCTGGCACGGAACTATAGATTTAGGTTGGCTTCCCTGGTGGCTCAGACGGTAAAGCTTTGCCTGCAGTGCAGGAGACCTGGGTTCAATCCTTGGGTGAGGAAGATGCCCTGGAGAAGGAAACGGCAACCCACTCCAATACTCTTGCCTGGAAAATTTCATGGATGGAGGAGCCTGGTAAGCTACAGTCCATGGGATTGCAAAGAGCTGGACATGACTGAGCAACTTCACTCACTCACTCACATAGATCTAGATGGCAAAAGAGATTCACAAAGTTTTAAAGTTGAAGTTACCTTTTGGAGGTGGAAGAGGGAGAAGATACAACTGGGAAGGGACATCAGAAGGTCTGTTTTCCTAAACTAGATAGTGGGCACATCTTTTATTCATTTTATTATTTAAAAATTTTAATTTATAGTTTTTATAGACTCTTGGTTATTTATTTCACTATAAAAAATTGAAAACAAAAAAAACCATGTATCCCCTCCCTCAAGAATCTGATAAAATTCAGCCCAATTTGCAAATCTCTTTGCCTTGCCAGTAGAGGTTTTAGTTAAACCTTACTTGCTTTGATTTAAGAAGACAGTGGGTATTTTTATTCTTAGAATGTAAAATTATATATAATACTATATTGAATAATTGTTTTCTAATTATATATATCTGTCTATCTCCATTTACATTTTGATTACTTCCCCACCCATAAACTGCCACTCATCCACCTTCAACCCTTTAGAAGTACCTTACAATAGCCACATTAGCAGTTGGGGATTAATAGTGGGCAGAAAGTTTTGGAAATATTAACTTTCCAATCTAAGAAACCCTTCTGTATTTCCTTATCCTATAAACATTCTCTTTGGCAGTACTGCTAAGATCTATTTCTCCTCTTTCATTTTCAAATGGATTTGCAATGTGTTTTATCTAAATTCACAATGAGCTTGGAGTAAAATAATTTGCTTTACCAGGTGGTATTTCTCACATCCCAGTTGTTAATATAGGTATTAACACATGGTCAGCTTTAAGAGTAACAGGAGCACAGTAGTACTTATGGCATCTAACAAATGAGTTGCTGAATATTGTTGTTAAAAGATAATTATAGATAGAGTGACTGTGTAATTAACTATCCAAACACTTTTGGGAATGAAAGGGAGCATTATTAATAATTATTCTGAGTCACAGGTATAAATAGGAACAGTTCTAGGCAAACTGAGATGTCTGGTCACCCTGATTATAGAGAAATCTCGCTCCAAGATTACCCAGCAGAAGACACATCTGGTCTGGTACAGATCCTATGTCAATAATTAAAACATTGGAAATAGAAACCATCTTGGTTTAAGAAATGTGCAGTGTTCTAATTGTAGTCCTTAGCCAGCACTCTTGACGTATGTGTTGAAGTGCCTGCTTTTTGAAAGGGGGTTTTCCCAGCAATCCATGCAAGTGACAAGTGTCCAAATACTCTCTGAGAGATGTTTTGGGTTTTTTGGTCAGTTTTTAAAGTTTGATTATCACCTGAAGCAGCACAAAGTATAGTAACAGGGTCCTATTCTATGAGTTCAAAATGTAGACAAATGGTTTAAATGTAAAACAAGAATAAAATTTTTCTTGTGATGAAAATTATTTGTATGGGTTTATGAATAATAATAAAACAATAAGAATGAGCTTTTATTGAGTTCCTGATATATGCCAGGCACTGAATTTGTTACGTATTATAGCATTTAACCTTAACAACCATATTAAGAAGTGATTATTTCTATTATTCAGATAAGGAAACTGTTAAGGATTACACAAATGGCGGAATTAATGGTATAAGTCTAGGTCTATCTGACTCTAAAGTCTATCTTTTATCTGTTATACCTAGTGACTTTCTGGATTTTTTTTCATTTTATTATTTGCATTGGCACTGTGCCTTTACTGATACAGAGATCAGGCTCCTTTCAAACATACATAAGGTGGCTCCTCAATTTCCACTCCAGTTCAGTCACTCAGTGGTGTCCAACTCTCTGCAACCTCATAGACTACGACATGCCAGGCTTCCCTGCCCATCACCAACTCCCAGAGCTTGCTCAAACTCATGTCCATCAAGTTGGTGATGCCATCCAACCATCTCATCCTCTGTCGTCCCCCTTTCCTTCTGCCTTCAATCTTGCCCAGCATCAGGGTGTTTTTCAATGAGTCAGTTCTTCCCATCAGGTGGCCAAAGTATTGGAGTTTCAGCATCAGTCCTTCCAATGAATATTCAGGACTGATTTCCGTTAGGATTGACTGGTTTGATCTCCTTGCAGTCCAAGGGACTCTCAAGAGTCTTCTCCAGCACCACAATTTGAAAGCATCGATTCTTTGGCACTCAGCTTTCTTTATGGTCCAACTCTCACATCCATACATGGCTATTGGAAAAAAACCATAGCTTTGACTAGATGGACCTCTGTTGGCAAAGTAGTGTCTCTGTTTTTTAATATGCTGTCTAGGTTGGTCATAACTTTTCTTCCAAGGTACAAGCATCTTTTAACTTCATGGCTTCAGTCACCATCTGCAGTGATTTTAGAGCCCAAGAAAATAAAGGCTCTCATTGTTTCCACTGTTTCCCCATCTATTTGCCATGAAGTGATGGAACTGGATGCCATGGCATTAGTGTTTTGAATGTTGGGTTTTAAGCCAGCTTTTTCACTCTCCTCTTTCACTTTCAAGAGGCTCTTTTGTTCCTGTTCACTTTCTGCTATATATGGACAATTTCCGCTACACAGCTACTATTCAAATTACTATGTTGAGTTTAGAAACCATCTTCCCATGATTGGGATTGTGAATATATCTTTTATACCACTAACCCTTAACAAATAAAATGAGAGAAAGAGAAGATATTTTTTAAAAATCAAATGGAACTTCTAGATAAAAACACAATATATAAGATAGAAAATACAATGGGTAGGGTTAACTGTAAATTGACTGTAAATAAACTGTAAATTAAACAACTTGAAAACCTAGCAGTAGATACCATCCAGACCAAATCTCAGAGAGAAAAAAGTCTGAAAATTAAATAAACAGAGCCTCCATGACCTATGTGAGAATATCAGAAACTTTAGAAATATGTAAATTTGAGCCCGTCAAAGAAGTTATGGTTGGAGGATGGGGAGTGAGAAAACAATATTTGAAGAAATAATAGGTGAAAATTTACCAATTTTGATGAAAACTATAAGCCTACAAATCCAAGAAGCTCAAAGAATGCCAAGCAAAAGATTTAGAAGATCCTATCAAGGCATATCTTAATTACTTTGCTGAAAACCAGTGATAAAGAAGAAATCTTAAAAGCAGCCAATGTAAATATCAGGAATGAAAGAGAGGATGTGACTACAACTCCTACAGACACTAAAGGGATAATAAGGATATATGATGAACAACCTATGTCAATTAATGTAAAACAAATGAATTAATAAATTCATTAAAAATTACAAATTGCCAAAAATGATACAAGAAAAATTATAAAATCCAGATGGCCTAATATCTTAAAAAATTGAACTCATAATTAAAAACCTTCCCAAAACCTACTCAGAAAACTGTGAGGTACTGATGGAAAAAATTTAAGATGACACAAATAGTTATAACATGCCCATGGATTGGAAGAATTAATATTATTAAAATGACCATTCTATACACAGTAATCTACATATTCCATGCAATCCCTATTAGAATACCAATGACATTTTTCACAAAATTAGAATAAAGAATTCTAAAATTTGTGTGGAAATGCAAAAGACTCCAAATAGGCAAAGCAGTCTTGAGAAAGAAGAACAAAGGTGAAGAAATCACATGCTCTGGTTTCAAACTATACTACAGAGCTACAGTAATCAAAACAGTATGGTTTTGATTTATGGTTTATGGCACAAAAATAAAAACACAGATAATTGGAACAGAATAGAGAACCCAGACCAGCACTCTTGCCTGGAAAATCCCATGGACGGAGGAGCCTAGTAGGCTGCAGTCCATGGGGTCGCTAAGAGTCGGACACGACTGAGTGACTTCACTTTCACTTTTCACTTTCACGCGTTGGAGAAGGAAATGGCAACCCATGCCAGTGTTCTTGCCTGGAGAATCCCAGGGACAGGGGAGCCTGGTGGGCTGCCGTCTGTGGGGTCACACAGAGTCGGACACGACTGAAGCAACTTAGCAGCAGCAGCAGCAGCAGCAGCAGAGAACCCAGAAATGATCTCACACTTATATGGTCAATTGGCCTATAGCAGAGGAGATGAGTATACAATGGGTTAAGATGGCCTCTTCAATAAATGGTATTGAGAAAACTAGACAGCTATATGCAAAAGAATTAAACTGTACAATTGTCTTGAACCATATTAAAAAATAAAATCAAAATGAATTAAAGACTTAAATGTAAAACCCAAAATGATAAAACTCCTGGAAGAAAACATAGGCAGTACCCTTTGACATTTGTCTTAGCAGTACTTTTTTGGATATGGTTCCTCAGGCAAGAGCAGCAAAAGCAAAAGTAAACAAGTAGAACTATACCACGCTAAAAAGGTTTTTCACAAAACAAAAAGGCTGCCTACTGAAAGAGAAGATGTTTGCAAACTATATATCTGATAAGGAATTAGTATCTGAAATATACAATATACAAAATATACAAATATACAACTCAGCATCCAAAGAAAGAAAAACCAGCGAACAACTTGAATGAAAAATGGACAGCACCTGCATAGACATTTTTCCATAGAAGACACACTGTTGGTCAACAGACACATGAAAAGATGCTCAGTATCACTAATCATCAAAGAAATGCAGATCAAAACAAAAATGAGATATCACTCATGTCAGAATGGCTATTATCAAATGACAACAAATAAGTGCTGGCAAGGATTTGAAGAAATGGGAATGAATCCTCATGCTCACATGGTGGGAATGTAAAATGGTTTACACTTGAAATTCTTCAGAACTATTGACATTCTTCAAAAAATTAAAAATAAAAGTACCATATCCAGCAATTCCACTTACAAGTATTTTTCCAAGGAAAACAAATACATTAATTCAAAAAGATATGTGCATCCCTATGTTCATTGCAGCCTTATTTTCAATAGCCAAGATATACAAGCAACCTAAGTGCCCATGATGAATGGATAAAGCCGGGGTAGGGGGGTATGAAGAAATATTACTAAGCCATAAAAAAGAATGAAATATTTTCACTTGTAAAAACATAGAGGGTGTTACGCTAAGTGAAATAAGTCAGACAGAGAATGACAAATACCATGTGATTTTACTTATATGTGGTACTTAAAAGAAAAAACCAGATGAACAAAAGCAAAGCAAATGAACAAACATAACGAAACAGAAGCAGAGTCACAGATATAGGGAACCAATAAGTGTTTGCCAGAGGGGAGAGGGGTTAAGGGGATGAGTGAAATGACTGAGGGAAATTAAGGGGTGCAAACTTGCAGTTACAAAATAAATGAATCAAGTGGTAAAATGTCTAGTGTGGTGAATATAGTCAACAGCAATCTAATGTCTTTGTGTGGTGATGAAGAAGGTCAAAGTTACAAACTTCCAGTTACAAGAGAAATAAGTACTATATATGTAATGTACAATGTGGTTGATATAATTAACATTGCTGTTATATATGAAAGTTGTTGGAGAGTAAATCCTGAGTTCTCACTACAAGAAAAGGTATTTTTTATTTTGTGTCTATATGAGATAATGGATGTACACCAAACTCCTTGTAGTCATCATTTCATGATGGATGTAAGTCAAACCATTAGTCTACACACATTAAATTTTACAGAGTTGTATTTTAATTATACCTCAACAAAACCTGAGGAAAAAAGAAAAACCTTCTTGGATGGTGAATTCACTGGTGAATTCTATTAAACATTTAATGGAGAGATAATATTAATCTTACACAAACACTTTAAGAAAACACAGGTGGAGAGAGAATCATTTCCAACTTACTGTTTTTGAAGCCAGCATTATCCTTATGCTAAACTGGACAAAAACATTAATTAAAGAGAAAAAAAAGGAACAGGAAAGAAAAAAGTTCAGTATCCCTAGAGAGCAACATCTCTCAAGAATATAGATGCAAAATCTTAACCAAGATATCACCAAATAGAAACCAATAATATATAAAAAATAGAATATACATAAGCAAGTGGGCTTATGCAAAATACAAAATTTTAACATTTTAAAATAAATCAAGGCAATTCACCATATTAGCAGATACATGAGAACAATATGATTATCTCGATAATGCAGCAGTAGCATTTGATAAAATTCAGTACCTATTATTGGTACTGATTACATGGACCACAGCCTTGTCTAACTCAATGAAACTAAGCCATGCCGTGTGGGGCCACCCAAGACAGACAGGTCATGGTGGAGAGGTCTGACAGAATGTGATCCACTGGAGAAGGGAATGGCAAACCACTTAAATATTCTTGCGTTGACAACCCCATGAACAGTATGAAAAGTCAAAAAGATAGGTCACTGAAAGAGGAATTCCCCAGGTCGGTGGGTGCCCAATATGTTACTGGAGATCAGTGGAGAAATAACTCCAGAAATAAGGAAGGAATGGAGCCAAAGAAAAAACAACACCCAGTTGTGGATTGGACTGGTGATGGAAGCAAGGTTCAATGTTGTAAAGAGCAATATTGCATAGGAACCTGGAATGTTAGGTCCATGAATCAAGGCAAATTAGAAGTGGTCAAACAGGAGATGACAAGAGTGAACATCGACATTCTAGGAATCAGTGAACTAAGATGGACTGGAATGGGTGAATTTAACTCAGATGACCATTATATCTACTACTGTGGGCAGGAATCCCTTAGAAGAAATGGAGTATCCATCATAGTCAACAAAAGAGTCTGAAATGCAGTACTTGGATGCAATCTCAAAAATGGCAAATGATCTCTGTTTGTTTCCAAGGCAAGCTATTCAATATCACGGTAATCCAAGTCTAAGCCCCGATCAGTAACGCGAAAGAGGCTGAGGTTGAACAGTTCTGTGAAGATCTACAAAACCTTCTAGAACTAATACCCAAAAAATATGTCCTTTTTGTTATAGCGACCTGGAATGCAAAAGTAGGAAGTCAAGAAACACCTGGAGTAACAGGCAAATTTGGCCTTGGAGTACAGAATGAAGCAGGGCAAAGGCTAATAGAGTTCTGCCAAGAGAACACACTGGTCATAGCAAACACCCTCTTCCAACAACACAAGAGAAGATCCTACAAATGGACATCACCAGATGGTCGGCACTGAAATCAGATTGATTATATTCTTTGCAGCCAAAGATGGAGAAGCTCTATACAGTCAGCAAAAACAAGACTGGGAGCTGACTGAGGCTCACATCATGAACACCTTATTGCCAAATTCAGACTGAATTTGAAGAAAGTGGAGAAAACCACTAGACCATTCTGGTATGACCTAAATCAAATCCCTTATGACTATACAGTGGAAGTGAGAAATGGATTTAAGGGACTAGATCTGATAGACAGAATGCCTGATGAACTATGGACAGAGGATCATGATATTATATAGGAGACAGGAATCAACACCATCCTGAAGAAAAAAAAATGCAAAAAAGCAAAATGGCTGTCAGAGGAGGCCTTACAAATAGCTGTGAAAAGAAGGGAAGCAAAAAGCAAAGGAGAAAAGGAAAGATATAAGCATCTGAATGCAGAGTTCCAAAGAATAGCAAGAAGAGATAAGAAAGCCTTCCTCAGTGATCAATGCAAAGAAATAAAGGAAAACAACAGAATGGGAAAGACTAGAGATCTCTTCAAGAAAATTAGCGATACCAGGGAATATTTCATTCAAAGATGGGCTTGATAAAGGACAGAAATGGTAGGGACCTAACAGAAGCAGAAGATATTAAGAAGAGGTGGCAAGAATACACAGAAGAACTATACAAAAAAGATCTTCACAACCAAGATAATCATGATGGTGTGATCACTCACCTAGAGCCAGACATCCTGGAATGTGAAGTCAAGTGGGCCTTAGAAAGCATCACTACAAACAAAGCTAGTGGAGGTGATGGAATTCCTGTTGAGCTATTTCAAATCCTGAAAGATGATGCTGTGAAAGTGGTGCACTCAATATGCCAGCAAATTTGGAAAACTCAGCAGTGGCCACAGGACTGGAAAAGGTCAGTTTTCATTCCAATCCCAAGGTAGGGCAATGCCAAAAAATGCTCAAACTATTGCACAATTGCACTCATCTCACACGCTAGTAAAGTGATGCTTAAAATTCTCCAAGCCAGGCTTCAGCAATACATGAACCGTGAACTTCCAGATGTTCAAGCTGGATTTAGCAAAGGCAGAGGAACCAAGGATCAAATTGCCAACATCCGCTGGATCATGGAAAAAGCAAGGGAGTTCCAGAAAAACATCTATTTCTGCTTTATTGACTGTGCCAAAGCCGTTGACTGTGTGGATCACAACAATAAACTGGAAAATTCTGAAAGAGACGGGAATACCAGACCACCTGACCGGCCTCTTGAGAAATCTGTATGCAGGTCAGGAAGCAACAATTAGAACTGGACATGGAACAACAGACTAGTTCCAAATAGGAAAAGGAGTACATCAAGGCTGTGTATTGTCACCCTGCTTATTTAACTTATATGCTGAGTACATCATGAGAAATGCTGGGCTGGAAGAAGCACAAGCTGGTATCAAGATTTCCAGGAGAAATATCAATAACCTCAGATATGCAGATGACACCACCCTTATGGCAGAAAGTGAAGAAGAACTAAAGAGCCTCTTGATGAAAGTGAAAGGGGAGAGTGAAAAAGTTGGCTTAAAGCTCAACATTCAGAAAACGAAGATTATGGCATCTGGTCCCATCACTTCATGGCAAATAGATGGGGAAACAGTGGAAACAGTGGCTGACTTTATTTTTCTGGGCTCCAAAATCACTGCACGTGGTGATTGCAGCCATGAAATTAAAAGACGCTTACTCCTTGGAAGGAAAGTTATGATCAACCTAGATAGCATATTCAAAAGCAGAGACATTACTTTGCCCACAAAGGTCCGTCTAGTCAAGGCTATGGTTTTTCCTGTGGTCATGTATGGATGTGAGAGTTGGACTATAAAGAAAGCTGAGTGCCGAGGAATTGATGCTTTTGAACTGTGGTGTTGGAGAAGACTTTTGAGAGTCCCTTGGACTGCAAGGAGATCCAACCAGTCCATCCTAAAGGAGATCAGTCCAGGGTGTTCATTGAAAGGACTGATGTTGAAGCTGAAACTCCAATACTTGGCCACCTGATGCAGAGAGCTGACTCATTGGAAAAGACCCTGGTGCTGGGAAAGATTGAGGGCAGGAGGAGAAGGGGATGACAGAGGACGAGATGGTTGGATGGCATCACCAACTCAATGGACATGGGTTTGGGTGGACTCCGGGAGTTGGTGATGGACAGGGAGGCCTGGTGTGCTGCAGTTCATGAGGTCGCAAAGAGTCAGACACGACTGAGTGACTGAACTGAACTGAACTGAACTGATTATTGGTAAAAAATGTCAGCAAACTAAGAGTAGAAAGGAATTTCCTTAAGATGGTAAAAAGCATTTATGTTAACATCATACTGAATGGTGAAAGACTGAACTAGTTTCTTTTTAAGACTGGAAATTAGGTGAAAATGTGTCTGTTTTCATCGTTTCTATTTGACATCTTACTGAAGGTCCTATCATGCAGTAAGGCAAAAAAAAAAAAAGGTGGTGATGGGCATAGAAATTGGAAAGGAATAAATAAAAGTGTTTTATTCACAGACAATATAATCTTTTTAAAAAGCTGCTTAGAATAAATGAATTCGCAGTTACAAATACAGGAATATAAATATAAAAATCACTACTATCTCTATACGCTAGCGACAAACACTTGGAAAATGAAATTAAAAGAAACTGTTCTTTCTTGCCCTGCAATGATAGGTGCTGGCATTGGTGGGCCCAGAGTGCCAGGAGCAAGCAGGAGAGGCCTCCCAGCTCTGTCAGTGGTGGAGGTGGAGCAGGGGTCCACAAGAGGGGAGGGGGTGGACTCCAGTTGAACTGAGTTATTTCTTTCCTGCAACCTGTTGAATGGAGTCTGTGCACAAGGAGCAAATTCAGTGTTGACCTCAAAGACACAACAAAGAGAATGTGTATGTTGTGTTAATTAGGGATAATCTCTCGTGCCATAGAATGTCATTTACATGATGACTCTTAAATCCTGTGTACGGGTCCTTGTTGGTTTTTGCTAAAATGCTCATGTGTCAGCTCTCATTTAGGAGATGATTTCAGAATTCATCTTTGTTTCCTTTGTTAGTTTTTCCTGGCTCTGCCTCTTACTTGCTGTGTGACCTCAGGCAGTTCGGTGCTCTTCCTGAACTTCAATTCTTAGCAAACAAAAAGAATGAAAAACCCCTTGCTCAGACCATTGCAGTGCTTGCTAAGTAGGCTGGGTGAAAATACATGAAGCTTTTGGTATGATGCTTGCCACACAGTAGGAGCTCAAACAATACTGCTTTGCTTCTTTCCTTTTCACATATTTTAAAACACAGTCATTAAGCTTTATCAGAAACAAGGTATTATACTTAAACCTCACAGGGTAAGCCATCACACTGACATATACTTATTCAATGTTAAAATTGCATTTCTATGAAACCACATATTCAGTTGAGTCTCCCTTACATAAATACAATCTTTCTTACATTAGCAGCAAATTAAACTTCAACAATTAAACTTGCTACTGTGGTTACCTCTGAGTTCCTCTAAAACTCCTCTGTATTTTATTGCTGAGTAAATATTTAGAAGACTTTAAAAAGCTAATTTCAGATTTGGGCTTTCTCTGGTCAACAGTTTATATTTCAAGAGCTTTCACCCAAGTTCGTGTTCTCTTTTGTGAAACCTAGCGCAGTTCTCACATTGATATTATTTACATTTTTTTGGTAATGTGCTGCAGGTTTATAAACCTTTCCATTTAAATTTTTGGTGTGATTAGCTGCTTTTAATTACATCTGAAAACTCCTTGCCAAATAATGATTAAAACACACAGCGATGGTATGGTTGAGACATAAGCAAAGCAAAACAGATCTATGTGAAAACTGCTTCAAGCAGTGTAACAACAGCTAATCCATTTAATTTGTGCATATGTGGAGGATTTCATTCAAATTGAAATAGAACAAAGGATAAATAAGGTGAGAAGGTAGGTAAGAGAACTTTGAAGCATTGAAATACTGTTTTTGTTTTTTTTTTTTAATCAAAGCATAATTGACTCTTCTGGGGAAGTTTGTGGGGTAAAAAATAAAATTTGTATGTAATTATGGTTCACAGCAAATTGCATTTGCTGCCTGTTGAGCAAACTCAATTGGATTACTAAACCACAGTCTTTCCCACCCCTGTGTCAGTTCGAGACCAAACTCTCTCTCCTCTCTAGTTCTCTAAGGCCCCCAAAGCTTAAGCTTTGGATCTTTGTGTGTTGGGTTTTTCAGTCTGCCACTCCCCTCCCCTTTTTCAGGGGATCCTTACAGCTTTCAGTATCAGATTGAAGTTCACATTTTTGGAGGACCCTGCTTTCTTCACAGTGTTCCCTTTGACCTCCCCTTCCCACCACACAACCCCTTTCCTCTGTCCACACAGGACTCGCTTCCTGGCTGTTGGGTTCCACGTCTTCTGTGCTCACTGATTTATTCATCCTTTCCATCATTCAGTCATTCACCCCACAGATGTTAATAGGCATGCTGCTTAGTTGTGGGGGTCCAATAGGAAGCCAGACAGAAACCCTGTCCTTGTCCTTATGGAGTTACAATCAAGTAGAGGAAACAGACCAATCAAAGAATCCTACAGGCAGCAATTAAATGACCACTCTGATGGGAGAGGCAGAGGTGAAGGATGTGGTGCTGCGACCCTTGTAAGATACTGGGACTTCATCTGGTTGGAAAGTCAGGAATGCCTCTCTGAGGAAGTGACTGTGGCTCTGACAGAGAAGAGCGGAAATTTACCTGGGTGAAGGCCGAGCACTGGAGGAGGAGCGAGTATAGCAGGAGCTGTGGGCTGGAAGAAAGAGAAGCTGGATATAGCTGGTGCACAGAGAGGGAGAAAACACAGTGAGACTGGACTCATCAGAGGCAGACAGACACTCTTCTCCCATCACCTGCATCTCTTGGGCTCAGCTCAAGCATCCCCTCCTCTGGGAAGCCTCTGATGGCCCTGCCCTCTCTGAGGAGGGACCTGTCCTCCCTCTGGAACCATGGCCTGCTGACCTTTGCATCCTCAGCTCCTCTCACAGGCTCCGACACAAATTAGGCATCTGTCATGGAGGGGTGGGTAGAGTTGGAGAGTGTGAGCATGACTGGGAGTCTTTGCTTGCTGAGCATGGAGAGAGGCAACTTGGCTGTATGAGTGCAATTTTCAGAGGCTTTCCCAGCGGGTGGCCCCAATTCTTCCAGCACCAGTTCAAGGGCCTCTTCCCTCAATAAGATCCCTTCTTTTTAATTCAAACCAAATCCCAGCTTGATGTAATTTCAGATGGTAAGGAAACACTGGATACAATGTGGAAGCGTGTGGTTTGTACAGAGGAACTCAACCATGACTTACTCCACAACTAGGGGTGCCACCCCAGTTCTCATCAGGTTTCCCAGCCTCGTGTTCCAGTGATGGGTCTTATTAAAGGGATCCCGGAGGGAGAGACTGTTGCCTCTTGGGAGTATTCCAGTGAGCAACAGGGAAACCTGGATGGGGAATCACAGCCGTTAATTGGGGCATAAATGGAACAAATTCCCTCTCATCACTGAAAGGTATTGTGTTTCACGTTGAGGGAAAGGGGAGATTTGCCTACAAATTAGGCTGGAAACTGTAGAGAAGAAATTGTTTGCTGGCCAGATTGGTATGCCAGGATTGTAATGAAACAGGACAGAAAGAGAAGGGGGGTGGGGTACATGTTCAAATAAGAAACTGGATTTTTAATTTTTTTTTTTTTTAGTATTTCTGTTACTGTCCTTTTGAAGGGTTGAGTCTGTCCTGTTGCCGGTGTTCCTCGGCACTCACCAAATTGTCCTCTTCTGGGTGATTTTTAACCCTGTTGTTCAGCAGCTGCTCCGAGAAGCAACTCAGGAATATTCACTATTCATGGTTCTGCCCTGGAGAAGAGAATGAAAGCTGATTTCCATTTGTTTCAGAATCATAATGTGAATGGAAAGCTTCTTTGGACATTCTTTTCTCATTGTAAATGTTGGAGTTAGATATCAACCCCAGAGCCTCTGGTACTGTGCCCACAGATGCAGAATTCCTCCCAGCGAGCCCTCCCTCCCTTGCACCCTCCATCCTTTCCATCCTGTGAGTGAGTGAATCCTTCCTCTGGAGTGACTGCTCCCTACCCTGCTCCCCAGGGCTTACTCATTTATTCTGGCTCTGTGTGTGTCTCAGCCCTGTTCTTCCTCTGGATCTGCTTGTGCCTTTGTTTTCCTGTCTCAGAATGACCCCCTTTGGCCTAGGCATTGGGCTTCAGAATTACTACTGCCCATTCTTAAGGCCATTATATGCAGATATAATATGCAGATGATACCACTTTAATGGCAGAAAGTGAAGAGGAACTAAAAAGCCTCTTGAAGGTGAAAGAGGTGAAAAGGCTGGCTTAAAACTTAAAAACTAAGGCCATGGCATCTCGTCCCATCACTTCATGGCAAATAGGGAAACAATGGAAACAGTGAGAGACTTTATTTTCTTGGCCCCCAAAATCACTGCAGATAGTGACTACAGCCACAAAATTAAAAGACGCTTGCCTCTTGGAAGAAAAGTTATGACAAACCTAGATAGCATATTAAAAAGCATAGACATCACTTTGCCGACAAAGGTCCATATAGTCAAAGCTATGATTTTTGCAGTAGTCATTATGAATGTAAGAGTTGGACTATAAATAAGGCTGAACACTGAAGAATTGATGCTTTTGAATTGTGGTGCTGGAGAAGACTGTTGAGAGTCCCTTGGACAGCAAGGAGATCAAACCAGTCAATCCGAAAGGAAGTCAACCCTGAATATTCATTGGAATGACTGATGCTGAAGCTGAAGCTCCCATACTTTTACCATGATGTGAAAAGCTGACTCATTGGAAAAGACTGATGCTGGGAAAGATTGGGGGCAAGAGGAGAATGGAGCAGAGCAACAGACGATGAGGTGGTTGGATGGCATGACTAACTCAACGGACATGAGTTTGAGCAAACTCAGGAAGATGGTGAAGGACAGGGCTTCCTGGCGTGCTGCAGTTCATGGGGTTGCAAAGAGTTGGACACGACTTGGCGACTAAACAGCAACAACAAATCCTTAAGGCTAGGCCACAGCACTGCCTCTCCCATTCCTCATGGACCAGGACAATAAAAAAAAATAATTACTTAGGCTCTTTTGTGCATTGGCTTTAACATATACACTCAAGTATTCTTGCTCAAAAAAAGACAAAACCACAGTGCAAAGACGATGTCAATAAAAGCATTGAACTGATCTGTGGTCTTTTGGGGTGACTTTGAAAGAGAAGGATGCCTGGAGGCTATTGAGGCAATGTTTTCATTTTAGCATTAAGAAAGAATTCCTTTGGTTTGTTACAGGGATCATTGAAAACTTTCAATTGGGTGAGTGGTCAGTGGGCAGCCTAACCCCTTCTAAAGCATTGTGTGACCCAATCAGGTGGCTCAAAGTTGGATTAAGCAAACCAAACAAGGCCTGTGAATTAAGATGTTTTGCATGGGGGAAGCCACTTGTCCTAATACTTAATCCCTGAAAGAACAACTTGCATGCTGTTTATTGAAGCATTGTCCTAACATGAAATTCCTTTCTCTTCACCTGTTACCTCTGATTTGATTGACCTTTTTTTTTGTCCTCCCATTAAGGCAGAGTGCAAATGTAATCACTGATTTTACTAGAAAACAGTTTTGTGTACTTTAAGTTTGTTTTTAAAAAGACTTAAAAATCTTGTGAAAAGCAAACAACAAAAAAAATCACTCGATTATCTTTTTTTTTCTAGGGAAAGTGACAGATATATTTTGGGGGACACAGTTTGCAAATGTGTGTCAGGAAAAATTCTATTACTCAGTTGACAGATTTTGAAAGCTGGGAACTCATGAGCAATCTGAACAATTGTTTTGCCTTACAAAGCTGGTAAAGTTAAGGTTTTGAAAAAATCAGTTTCAAAAAATACCGTGATAAGGATAAGAGAGGAGCTCTTCACCAGGTAATTGCCAAAATATACTTATTGTGTTATTTTTATGGGTTTTCCCAAGATCTTTGGAATAGCTTCCTCATGGAGTAATAAGGAAGACTTGTATACAATTTACAAGTTTAACTGCAGTGTTGTTCTGAGGAAAAATGATTTCTTTTCCTCTAGTAAAAAGTGTGTTCAAATAATTACCTTGGGAAATGTGGTTTTGAGGTCAGTAAGAAAGAGACTTCTTGCCGGTAGACTACCTTTCCACCATGTGATCTGGAGTTTGTCACTTGGGCATCAGAGCTGTATTCCTATCCACCCCCTCCACCCTCTGCCAACCTCATCTCTCAGAGTCCTTCCTGAACTTGGGAAAACAGCTGCTTCCCCTGGTGCCACTTCTCTTCATGATTCAGAGTTGAGTCCAAAGGTCTGTTTTGGGAATCAACACAGACAGGCACCTCACCCCCTGGTCCCAGGCATCGGCCACCCCACCTTAGAAGTGGCACAAACACCTCCTTCACCAGGCCCCTCCCCTGTGGAGGCTCAGGAGTTAAAGCCTGCAGACTCCCTGCACTCCAGCCCCTGCCTTGCCCAGAAGTGCCTGAGTTTCTGTCAGGAGATGAGTGCATGCAGGGCTTGGTCTGGGCTAAAGTGCTCTGCTGAAAAGGAGGACAAGACCCAACAAACTTTTGTCATATAATGTGTGAGGAAGGGGAGGCAATGGCTGAGTTTAGAGAGGCTTTGCCTGGAGTCCACCAAGGGGCAGCTTGGCATTTGGATCACAGTCAGCAATCGCACTGTTTACCTCTCTGAGCCTCTTTCTTTATCTGTGAAAGGAAGATAACATCTCACTTATTTATCTGTGAAACAGAAATGATAATACCTGCTTACGTGGTTGTCATGAGGATTAAATTGAATCATTGGTATAAAACACTGCATACTTCCTGACATATTAGGAATCATGAAAGATGATTCCAGACTTTCCCCCTGACACCTGTCAGATGCTCCCTCCATGGGCAGTATCTTCTGTTGGTGCCGTTACCCTAGGAGTGTCTATCTAGCCCTGGGTGTGTCAAGCAGAACAGGACGAGTGCGTGTTTGTAAGAAATAGCTCAAGAAACCCTACTAGGCTTGATTTGAGAGACACTGATTAATAATGCATAAGCTCATGGTCTGTGTGCTCAGAGTGTAGGTTGCAAATAAAAGGTGAGGCAGGTCATGGTCAGGATTCAAAATCTGTCAGGTAAAGGCAGGATGATCTGGCTCCATAGTGTGTCTAAGTGACGACCAAGAAAGGGTTCTGCAGTCCTGAGTGTCACGTTGGATGTGGCATGGTGGACTCCTCACACGCTCCCAGGTCACACTAGAACAGAGACACAGGTGTATGCGATGGCCACGCTTCTCCACTGACAGATCTAGGGGGCAGAGCTGACTCTGGGGAAGTGTGTGAGTGGGCAACATTCTCCTTTGGTGTCTTTGGCCTCATCGTTTGTCCCTCCCCACTTTTTTGATTCCTCTAAGGCATCAGATACCCAGCGTCCTTCTCTTTCCCTCCACTGAATCCTGTGCTCAGAATTAGATGCCGCAATACATGTGACGGATATTGTACTGGCTTGTGGTGGCTGTGACTTTTCAATGCTCCTGCTTGCCTTTACTCCCCCTCCATCCCTCTCTGGTCACAGACCCAGTGTCTGGACACACGGGGTGGGCAGAGGACCCACCTGGACTCTCAGAGCACCTTACCCGTGCTTGGCCAGTGTCTCCAGCTGATGGTGGATGTTGGGGTCCTGAAGTCAAGCTAAGCCAATCAGAGTCCCTCCCCAAGATAATTGTGTCTAGGGAAGGGCCTTCTGTCTTCTGTTAGTGAAGTTAGAAGCACCAGGGCCTTGTCCAGCTATGTGGAGAAAGCCTGTCCGCCAAAGAGAAGACCAGGGCTGAGCCAACCCAAAATAAGGGCTGGAGCAAGACAAGACAGAACCAGGCCCTGGCTGTGGCTCCCCAAGCACCCAGAACTAGCTTGGTCCATATAGCTTCAGCTTTTCTTAGGTTCTTGCTATCTATGAGCTATCCCCAGTGCCCTTCTAATAACCTTCCTTGTGTTTTAATCAGTTTGCATTTAATCTGTAGCTTCTCTTTAGAAAAATTCTGTGTGCTTTGACTGACTCCAAGGTGTTCCTCCCTGAGGTGAATTTCTTAAAGTCACAGTTAAGTATCCAAACACAGGAGAGTCTGTGAGGGTTGTTGTTTTTTTTTTTTTTTTGAAGTATCCACTGCACTGAGTGACATTGAGGAATTAAATAGGAAATTAAATTCATTGTAAAGATTATTGGTCTGTGTATACTTCTTTTGGTCTAAAAATTCTCAAAGTAGTGGCAGCTATGATAAAGTCACTTAATTTTTGAAAGAGCAAAGACAATGTAATCTAATTTTAGATCATTCCAGACTGAGTTTGAGTCAACATGCAGACAATTGGAAATTTGTCAGAAATTAAATGCTGATTATTGGGTCTCAACTTTGGGTTATGACCCAAATTAGGGTCACCGTGGGTATCCAAAAGGGCTGCAAGATTATTTTACAGATGCCCAAAATGTTATCTTTACCTCTGTGCTCTGTATTTATTGGGTTGGGGGAGGGGAAAACTTTGCAATGGGGAGGGACCCTGGGGAAGATAGTCAGCTACAGAGAAGCCAGGCCAAGGGTGACATCCGTGCTAGAGCTCTGGTCAAGGGCAGTGTTCATGTAGAGTGTGTATCAGGGACAGGGGTTTGCATATGCTTCCATTGATTTGGAGCAGGGTAGAAAAATAGGTTTCATCTTAAATGAAGATCCTTGACAGATAATGAAGACTACTTGGAGAACTGTGTTCAGAAAGAGTATGAGGTGGAATATAGGCTCAGTGGGTTGGCCATGATTATTATTAGTGATGTCTGTGTCCACCTCTTTATTTTTAATGCTTCTGGATAATTTTGTTTAAAATGCATCTCTTTTAAACATTGACATAGATTTAAAAAAAAATGTCCAGTCTGTGTCTCTCTCAATAGGAGGAAATTTATAATTTTTCTATTATGGAAAATTTTAAGCAAATACAAAAGAGAAGAACTATGAGTATCACTCTGATTCTAAAAACAATCACTTTTCACCAATGCGGATTGTTCTGAAGCAAGATTTTCTTTTAGATTTGGAAGAACTAACAGTAGAGATTTTTATTGCAAATGGGAATGACCCAGGAGAAAGAAAAAAGTGTTTTTAACATTATGCCCCCATTAATATTTAGGCATAATTTCCTGACAAATGCCTGAAGTCTTATTAGTACATTTTTAGGTTTACTTAGGAGTTTTTCTAATTTCTTTATTTATTGCTTTTCCTCGCATCCCATATTTTCCTCTTTTCTTGGATTTGTGTCTTGGATTTGTATTAATGATTTGTATTTTCTAATGATCCTAACAGAAAGGATTCTTGATTGATAAATTCTCAATGTGAATAATATTTCAATAGAATTCCAGTTCAAAATAATTTTTCCTTCTGAACTTTGTAGTTACTGGTTTTATCTTCTTGCATCTGGGGTTACTTACTTCATCCATTATAGGTAAATGGCTATTCTTTTCTATTTTTGAAATATCTAATAATTTATTTATAAGTGAAGTTTTTTGGAATATATTAAAGCAACAGATAGATGTGCTCAGGTAGCTCAGAAATTTATAGCATCCAGCCATGCAATTTTAAATGTTTACTTGAAGATGTGTATCAGCCAACTAATACATAAATTAAGGAGATTCGAGACCCATGGATTTCTCTCCTCACTAAGTTTTAACCCCCCTACCCCCATTAGGCCTCTACATGGGTTTCTGTTGTCAGATCAATTTGCTTCTGCAGGGAGAGCTTGGTCCTGTTGCATCTCAAGCAAACATTTTCCTCCTATCTTTATTCTTCTCCCACTTAAGAGGAATGTGTCCTTCACTCAAAATTTAGAAGAAATTTCTTTTTTAACAATTGCATAAAGCTAGAATGAAACCATCCAGTTCTGGTGGTAGCTAACACTGGCTAAATATTTTGTGGAAAGAGAGATGGAAAGAGACAAAACTCCACGTCACTAGCTCCTTCCATCTGAGTTCCTCTCTACCCATGTACAGCTGCATTTTTCTTCTTTCTGATTCTTGCCAGTTTGAAGTAACTTAATGCCCCTTCTGTCTCACTTTTCTTGAAGAATTTGTTGTCTTTGCAACTGGCTGACACTAAAAAGTATTTGAAAACAATGGAAAGGTGAAAGTCATATTTTCAGTTTCTGGTATCGAGAATGTGAATAATTAAAAAAGAAAACACAATCTGGATTTGTTTTTAATGAGATAGATACCTTTTTGACTTCCTCCCTGGTAGAATACCAGAAGGAGACAGAACTGAGCACCACAAAATAAGGCCACGAGCCGAGAATAACAATGATTTTGTTCTGTTGTCCTCTCCATCTCCAGTGCTGTCCTTTCCTGGATCTATTCTGCTATTTTCATAACACTTGAAATGATTTCACATCTGCAAGTAATTAGTTGCAAAATAATCTATCTTGGGACTGTGGGCTAGAGGGTTGAGTAATAGGAGTTCCAACTGTGGTGTAACAATGTGTAAATCATGTATTCCTTCTGTTTTTGTTGACATATACAGTAAATATATTACATGGGCATACGCTGCTCCTGCAAAACTGTGAATATAGCTCTTTGTTTGAGAATCTCATCATCAACAAGAACAGCACCAAGTCTCACATTTATATTTTATCTCATAATTTACAAAACTTTCTCCTAACGTTATCTTAATTCTTTTCACAACAACCCTGAAAGACAGGTGAGAAGAGTTCCATCAGATACATGAGGCATCTGTGGCTGGTAAGCTACTAGACAGTAGGTGACATGGCTTGTTTTGTTGGGTTTTTGCAAACATTTTATTAACAGTTCATTACTGTAGTAACACATTTACAGAAGAATGCAGAAAATCTTAACAGCATGGCTCAATAAATTATCAAAGAGAATGCACTCATGTAACCAGTTCCCAGATCAAAAAACAAAACAGTATCAACACTTCTATGCTCTGTTCCAAGTCACCCACCCCCAAGGGTAACTGTCATTCTGACTCCTAAATAGGTTGTCCATTTATTTGAATTAGTTTTGTACGGCATGTGAACAAGGACCTTGAAATTTATGGATGCATTATGTACATGTGCTTGATACATTGAGGAATACATCTTTTCATGATGAAATGCAATACATGTGAGGAAATGACAGAGGAGTGAGATGATTCGACCTGTAGAAGGTTCACATGCGTTGGGACTTAATAGCTCCAATATCTGAAGGACAAATGCCTGGAACATTATAAGAAGGTTTCCCCATTTCTATCAAGAACTGTCAAAAACTCACCTTACACAGAAAAAGACTTTTTTTTTCAATCTTAGAACTTTATGGACAAGAAGAAATTTGTTTCCTTCTATGGATATTTTAAATTTTAGGTTGTAAGTGCTAACTCTGAGATGTCTTTGGTTCCATGTTAACCAGCAGCATGGAATGCACAGTCACTTTTCAAGTTTTCTTTCCCTCCTTATGTTTGGTTGATAATTTCTATCAGTTTCCACAGGAAGACAAACACTGTGTTCTTTTAAGGGAAACAATGTTTTACTGAAATAGGGAGGTGGTGCTTAATATTCCTCTGCCTTGCTCTCTTGGAGGTAAGAGTATCCCAGAGATGAAGTCTTAGCTTGTGTGTGTGCTGCACCTCCTTCAGATAGGCAGAGCCAAAGACTGACAGCAATTGTTCCAGCTGGTATCCTTCATCAGGTGAATTTTGGAAGGTTCCACGCTCATGTTCTCACCACTGTTCTCTCACTTTTCTCCACCATTATGAGAATCGGAAGCCAACAGGTAACAGGGACTTGTTTGAAATGGTTTGGGGCTCCTGCACATGAAAGAATTTAGACTAAGACTGCTCCCAGGGTTAGTGCTGTCCTGAAATGGAATCCTTTGAGACTTTGTTTAGCAAGGGCTATGTTGATGTGGCCTCCATTAGAAAAGACCTGCTTTCTCTTTGGAATCTGTGTGTATCCCTCTGCTTCACCCCCAGACCGGCTGAGCTCAGAGAAGAGGAATGTTTACATGAAGAGAGACTGCCAAGGTTTTAAATTGCATCCATTAAGAAACGAATTATCCTCTTAATAGTTTTTTGTTTTGTTTTGTTTTGTTTCATTCTCCAAAGATTAAAATGCTTTTAATTTAATAAGCTTTTGAAAAATAGGTAAGTTTATAATTGTACAAAAATGCATGCAGAGAAGTAAGAATGTACAGGGACCCCTAGAGGACATTAAAAATGACCTATTTAGGTCTTGTTCATCTTTCTTAGATACAAAGACGCTGACCACTTTTGGCTCTCCAATCTGTTTTAGAAGCATTTGGACTATTTTCTTTCCCCTATCAAATTAGTTAAGTCAGAGTGTAGGTCACAACCTTAAAAGAAAAAATAGCTGATATTTCTTCCCTTTAAAAAACTGACACTTCTCTAGACAAGTACCTGCTTAGAAAGAAATACTGCTTTTATTCACTTTTTCACCTTTATCCTACAGATACCTGAAAATGTGGATCACAAAATTTGCAGTGTAGTATTAAAACGTTTGTTCTGAAATGGATGAACATAAGGATAAGAATATATTCGCTATGCTTATTTAGTTACATATAAATATTGTAACTAATTTTACCCAAGTTTAGAACAGAGCATTGTAGGTCTGGATGCCAGTGTTAGCCTAATTGTTCTTTGTAGATTCCAAAAAGTATGGCTCGCCACTAACCTGAAAACATCGGAGAAGGCAATGGCACCCCACTCCAGTACTCTTGCCTGGAAAATCCCATGGACGGAGGAGGAGCCTGGTAGGCTGCAGTCCATGGGGTCGCGAATAGTCAGACACGACTGAGCAACTTCACTTTCACTTTTCACTTTCATGCATTGGAGAAGGAAATGGCAACCCACTCCAGTGTTCTTGCCTGGAGAATCCCAGGGACGGCGGAGCCTGGTGGGCTGCCGTCTATGGGGTCTCACAGAGTCGGACACAACTGAAGCAACTTAGCAGCAGCAGCAGCAATCTGAAAACATAACAGAGAACTTGTAAAAAAGAAAATGTTCACATGTAATAATCACTTCAGTCAGATGTTCTAAATAATCTTTCAAGAAGCCATTGTTTAACCACCTTGAAATAATGGTCATTTATCTCCAAAGGGAAATGTTTAAAATCCAAGCTTCTTCTATTGGTCACAAGGGCTCTAGATTGAATATGTGTGTCCTCCTAAATTCGTATGTTGAAAACCTAACCCCCAATGTTATAGTATTAGGAGATGGGGCATTTGGGAGGGGACAAGGTGGAGCTTCATAAATGTGATTAATGCCCTTATAAAAGAAGGCTGAGAAAGTTCTCTTGCTCCTTCCATTCTGTGAGGTTATAGCTAGATAATGTCCTCTATTCATCACAAATGGGGTTCATCAGTCACTGAATCTACTAGCCCTTTGATCTTGGGCTCCAGAGGAAAAAAAATGTTTATTGTTTATAAACTACCCAATCTTTGGTATTCTGTTATATAGCAACCCTAATGGTCTGAGACACAAGGTATACATATAAATGTGGTAGATTTCCATTTAAAAAGTGTATGGGTCAACCCATTCCTGAATGAGAGTACTTGGATATTATACCTTAGATTATTCACATTTATGTATCCCTAAAAAGGAAGAGGAAGACTTAAACTTAAAAAAATATTTATAATGATGGAAGAAATGTTTTCATATTGAGGTGTGGGGAAGTCATTCTGGCTTATGCATGATTTGGATGGAGCTTTATGCTAAACTAGAACAACCTGTCATATGGCCTGTCAAACATGCATCTGCTCTAACAATTAAAGAAAAGCATTTAAAACTAAAAATGGAGTAACAGTGATTCAAGCATCCAAGATGGAGCTGGTGGCCATTGCGAATGTGGTTTCAGACATGTTCCTGCATCACTAAGAACTTGAATTCTCTTCCTTTTTTTAAAAAAAAAATATTAATTTGGAGTATGGTTGCTTTACAATGTTGTGTTAGTTTCTACTATGCAGCAAAGTGAATCAGCTGTATGTGTACATGTATGTGTGTGGAAGTTGCTTCAGTCATGTCTGACTCTTTGCCACCCTATGGACCATAGCCCGCCAGGCTCCTTTGCCCATAGGACTCTCCAGGCGAGAATACTGGCATGGGTTGCCATGCCCTATTTCAGGGTATCTTCCTGAACCAGGGGTCAAATCAGTGTCTCCAGCATCTCTTGCATTGGCAGGCACTTTACCACAAGCGCCACCTGGGAAGCCCTCTTTTGGGGATTTCTTTCCCATTTATGTCACCACAGAGCATTGGGTAGAGTTACAGTAGGTTCCTATTAGTTATCTATTTTATACACAGTAGTGTATATATCAGGGTTTCCCTGATAGCTCAGTTGGTAAAGAATCTGCCTGCAATGCAGGAGACCCCAATTGGATTCCTGGGTCATGAAAATCACTTGGAGAAGGGAAAGGCTACCCATTCCAGTATTCTGGCCTAGAGAATTCCAAGGACTATATAGTCCATGGGGTGGCAGAGAGTCAGACACGACTGAGCGACTTTCACTGACTGACTGACTGACTGTATGTATCTATAGTCATATATATATATCAATCCCAATCTCCCAATTCTTCCCACCGCCAACCCCCCATTTCCTCACTTGGTGTTCATATGTTTAAAGAACTTGAATTTTCTGAGCTATACCAAACTCAAGAATACCACCAACTTGTTCTCAAAACACTATCTGCTAGCAGCTACCGACTACAAACTTATGGTAACTATGCAACCAGTTTGAACCTCAACAAATCCTTTCTTCTTGCCAGCTCCAAACCTAATTCTTGACAACTAATGTAACTTTGTGGATTTTGCCTATACAAGCCTCTCCCATTTTGTAGTCCAGTTCAGTTCAGTTCAGTTGCTCAGTCATGTCCGACACTTTGTGACCCCATGAATCGCAGCACACCAGGCCTCCCTGTCCATCACCAACTTCGGGAGTTCACCCAGACTCACATCCATCAAGTCAGTGATGCCATCCAGCCATCTCATCCTCTGTCGTCCCCTTCTCCTCTTGCCCCCATCCCTCCCAGCATCAGAGTTGTTTCCAATGAGTCAACTCTTCGCATGAGGTGGCCAAAGTACTGGAGTTTCAGCTTTAGCATCATTCCTTCCAAAGAACACCCAGAACTGATCTCCTTCAGAATGGACTAGTTGGATCTCCTTGCAGTCCAAGGGACTCTCAAGAGTCTTCTCCAACACCACAGTTCAAAAGCATCAATTCTTCGGCGCTCAGCCTTCTTCACTGTCCAACTCTCACATCCATACATGACCACAGGAAAAACCATAGCCTTGACTAGATGAACCTTTGTTGGCAAAGTAATGTCTCTGCTTTTGAATATGCTGTCTAGGTTGGTCATAACTTTCCTTCCAAGGAGTAAGCATCTTTTAATTTTATGGCTGCAGTCAGCATCTACAGTGATTTTGGAGCCCAGAAAAATAAAGTCTGACACTGTTTCCACCGTTTCCCCATCTCTTTGCCATGAAGTGATGGGACCAGATGTCATGATCTTCGTTTTCTGAATGTTGAGCTTTAAGCCAACTTTTTCACTCTCCTCTTTCACTTTCATCAAGAGGTTTTTAGTTCCTCTTCACTTTCTGCCATAAGGGTGGTGTCATCTGCATATCTGAGGTTATTGATATTTCTCCTGGAAATCTTGACTCCAGCTTGTGCTTCTTCCAGCCCAGCGTTTCTCATGATGTACTCTGCGTATAAGTTAAATAAGCAGGGTGACAATATACAGCCTTGACGTACTCCTTTTCCTATTTGGAACCAGTCTGTTGTTCTATGTCCAGTTCTAACTGTTGCTTCCTGACCTGCATATAGGTTTCTCAAGAGGCCAGTCAGGTGGTCTGGTATTCCCATCTCTTTCAGAATTTTCCACAGGTTATTGTGATTCACACAGTCAAAGGCTTTGGCATAGTCAATAAAGCAGAAATAGATGTTTTTCTGGAACTCTCTTGCTTTTTCCATGATCCAGTGGATGTTGGCAATTTGATCTCTTGTTCCTCTGCCTTTTCTAAAAGCAACTTGAACATCAGGAAGTTCACAGTTCACATATTGCTGAAGCCTGGCTTGGAGAATTTTGAGCATTACTTTACTAGCATGTGAGATGAGTGCAATTGTGCGGTAGTTTGAGCATTTTTGGGCATTGCCTTTCTTTGGGATTGGAATGAAAACAGACCTTTTCCAGTCCTGTGGCCACTGCTGAATTTTCCAAATTTGCTGGCATATTGAGCGCAGCACTTTCACAGCATCATCTTTCAGGATTTGGAATAGCTCAACTGGAATTCCATCACCTCCACTAGCTTTGTTCGTAGTGATGCTTTCTAAGGCCCACTTGACTTCACATTCCAGGATGTCTGGCTCTAGGTCAGTGATCACACCATCGCGATTATCTGGGTCGTAAAGATCTTTTTTGTACAGTTCTTCTGTGTATTCTTGCCATCTCTTCTTAATATCTTCTGCTTCTGTTAGGTCCCTACCATTTCTGTCCGTTATCAAGCCCATCTTTGCATGAAATGTTCCCTTGGTATCTCTAATTTCCTTGAAGAGATCTCTAGTCTTTCCCATTCTGTTGTTTTCCTCTATTTCTTTGCATTGATTGCTGAAGAAGGCTTTCTTATCTCTTCTTGCTATTTTTGGAACTCTGCATTCAGATGCTTATATCTTTCCTTTTCTCCTTTGCTTTTCGCTTCTCTTCTTTTCACAGCTATTTGTAAGGCCTCCTCAGACAGCCATTTTGCTTTTTTTCATTTCTTTTCCATGGGGATGGTCTTGATCCCTGTCTCCTGTACAATGTCATGAACCTCAGTCCATAGTTCATCAGCCACTCTATTTATCAGATCTAGGCCCTTAAATCTATTTCTCACTTCCACTGTATAATCGTAAGGGATTTGATTTAGGTCATACCTGAATGGTCTAGTGGTTTTCCCTACTTTCTTCAATTTAAGTCTGAATTTGGCAATAAGGAGTTCATGGTCTAAGCCACAGTCAGCTCCTGGTCTTGTTTTTGCTGACTGTATAGAGCTTCTCCATCTTTGGCTGCAAAGAATAGAATCAGTCTGATTTCGGTGTTGACCATCTGGTGATGTCCATGTATAGAGTCTTCTCTTGTGTTGTTGGAAGAGGGTGTTTGTTATGACCAGTGCATTTTCTTGGCAAAACTCTATTAGTCTTTGCCCTGCTTCATTGCGTATTCCAAGGCCAAATTTGCCTGTTACTCCAGGTGTTTCCTGACTTCCTACTTTTGCATTACAGTCCCCTATAATGAAAAGGACATCTTTTTTGGGTGTTAGTTCTAAAAGATCTTGTAGGTCTTCATAGAACCATTCAACTTCAGCTTATCCAGTGTTACTGGTTGGGGCATAGACTTGGATTACTGTGATATTGAATGGTTTGCTTGGAAACGAACAGAGATCATTCTGTCGTTTTTGAGATTGCATCCAAGTACTGCATTTTGGACTCTTGTTGACCATGATGGCTACTTCATTTCTTCTGAGGATTCCTGCCTGCAGTAGTAGATATAATGGTCATCTGAGTTAAATTCACCCATTCCAGTCCATTTCAGTTCGCTGATTCCTAGAATGTCGACATTCACTCTTGCCATCTCTTGTTTGACCACTTCCAATTTGCCTTGATTCATGGACCTGACATTCCAGGTTCCTATGCAATATTGCTCTTTACAGCATCAGACCTTGCTTCTATCACCAGTCACATCCACAGCTGGGTATTCTTTTTGCTTTGGTTCCATCCCTTCATTCTTTCTGGAGTTATTTCTCCACTGATCTCCGGTAGCATATTGGGCACCTACTGACCTGGGGAGTTCCTCTTTCAGTATCCTATCATTTTGCCTTTTCATACTGTTTTTGGGGTTCTCAAGGCAAGAATACTGAAGTGGTTTGCCATTCCCTTCTCCAGTGGACCACATTCTGTCAGATCTCTCCACCATGACCCGCCCATCTTGGGTTGCCCCATGGGCATGGCTTGGTTTCATTGAGTTAGACAAGGCTGGGGTCCTAGTGTGATTAGATTGACTAGTTTTCTGTGAGTATAGTTTCAGTGTGTCTGCCCTCTGACGCCCTCTTGCAACACCTATCGTCTTACTTGGGTTTCTCTTACCTTGGACGTGGGGTATCTCTTCACGGCTGCTCCAGCAAAGCGCAGCCGCTGCTCCTTACCTTGGACGAGGGGTATCTCCTCACTGCCGCCCTTCCTGACCTTCAACGTGGGATAGCTCCTGTAGGCCCTCCTGCGCCCACGCAGCCACTTTTGTAATCCAGAGGAATACAATTCAAGAGCTTCCCAAATCTATGTCTTATGGGCTATTGCCCTCAGTTTAGCTCAAACAAAACTATTTTTTATTCCTATAATAAACTGTTTACTGAGTATTTCTATCAACTATAACCATTTGAATGATAAAAATTATTTAACTGAAATTTTGAAAAAAATATAGAAAAGAAAGCAACTAAGGTAACTAAATCTCTTTAGCCTAGTGACTTGCTCTAGAGGAAAAAACACTTTTTATTAAAGTGTGACTCACAGAAAAATTAAATTGTATATTTATAGCTCTAAGGGGCTTCCCAGGTGGGGTTAGTGGTAAAAAACCTGCCTGCCAATGCTGGAGACATAAGAGACACAGGGTTAGGAAGATCCCCTGAAGGAGGGCCTGGCAACCCACTCCAGTATTCTTGCCTGGAGAATCCCATGGACAGAGGAGCCTGGCAGGCTACAGTCCTTGGGGGTCACAAAGATTTGGATATGACTGAAGTGACTTAGCCCACACACACAGCTCTGAGAGTTTCAAAAGGTGAACATCCTTGTGTGACCATGGTCCATGTCGAGAAAGAAAACATTGTCATTCTCACAGAAATCTCCCCTGAAAGTGCCCTTTAACATTCACTACTCCATCCCTCCCACTCAAGAAATTGCTAGCCTGGTTTATCTTCTGATCCCACTGAATAATTTTGTCTGTTTTTTTCTTTTATAAATGTCTTTTTATAATTTTTAAAGATTTCAAACCTACAAGAAAGCTGAAAGAGTACTACACTGAACATTTTTATTTCCTTTTCCCAGATTCACTTATTGTTAACACTTTGACACTGTTTTTTTTTAATTTCTCTGGACTATTCCAAAGTTGTTAAGCATCATATTCACCCCTAAATACTTTATCAGATCACTGAAAAATAAAGACATTCTTCATCCTAATGTCCAATACCATTTCCACACTTATAAAATTAAATATTGATAAGTAATATCTAATATATCAGTTCAGTTCAGTTACTCAGTCATGTCCGACTCTTTGCGACCCCACGAATTGCAGCACGCCAGGCCTCCCTGTCCATCACCAACTTCTGGAGTTCACTCAAACAAATGTCCATCGAGTTGGTGATGCCATCCAGCCATCTCATCCTCTGTCATCCCCTTCTCCTCATGCCCCCAATTCCTCCCAGCATCAGAGTCTTTTCCAAAGAGTAAACTCTTTGCATGAGGTGGCCAAAGTATTGGAATTTCAGCTTTAGCATCAGTCCTTCCAAAGAACACGCAGAACTGATCTCCTTTAGAATGGACTGGTTGGATCTGCTTGCAGTCCAAGGGACTCTCAAGAGTCTTCTCCAACACCACAGTTCAAAAGCATCAATTCTTCGGTGCTCAGTCTTCTTCACAGTCCAACTCTCACATCCATGCATGACCACTGGAAAAATCATAGCCTTGACTAGACGGAACTTTGTTGGCAAAGTAATGTCTCTGCTTTTCAATATGCTGTCTAGGTTGGTCATAACTTTCCTTCCAAGGAGTAAGTGTCTTTTAATTTCATGGCTGCAGTCAGCATCTACAGTGATTTTGGAGCCCCCAAAAATAAAGTCTGACACTGTTTCCACTGTTTCCCCATCTCTTTGCCATGAAGTGATGGGACTGGATGCCATGATCTTCATTTTCTGAATGTTGAGCTTTAAGTCAACTTTTTCACTCTCCTCTTTCACTTTCATCAAGAGGTTTTTAGTTCCTCTTCACTTTCTGCCATAAGGGTGGTGTCATCTGCATATCTGAGGTTATTGATATTTCTTCCGGCAATCTTGATTCCAGCTTGTGCTTCCTCTAGCCCAGCATTTCTCATGATGTACTCTGCATAGAAGTTAAAGAAGCAGGGTGACAATATACAGCCTTGACATACTCCTTTTCCTATTTGGAATCAGTCTGTTGTTCCATGTCCAGTTCTAACTGTTGCTTCCTGACCTGCATATAGGTTTCTCAAGAGGCCGGTCGGGTGGGCTGGTATTCCCATCTCTTTCAGAATTTCCCACAGTTTATTGTGATCCACACAGTCAAAGGCTTTGGCATAGTCAATAAAGCAGAAATAGATGTTTTTCTGGAACTCTCTTGCTTTTCCCGTGATCCAGTGGATGTTGGCAATTTGATCTCTTGTTCCTCTGCCTTTTCTAAAAGCAACTTGAACATCAGGAATTTCACAGTTAATGTATTGCTGAAGCCTGGCTTGGAGAATTTTGAACATTACTTTACTAGCGTGTGAGATGAGTGCAATTGTGTGGTAGTTTGAGCATTTTTGGGCATTGCCTTTCTTTGGGATTGGAATGAAAACTGACCAGTCCTGTGGCCACTACTGAGTTTTCCAGATTTGCTGGCATATTGAGCACAGCACTTTCTCAGCATCATCTTTTAGAATTTGAAATAGCTCAACTGGAATTCCATCACCTCCACTAGCTTTGTTCGTAGTGATGCTTTCTAAGGCCCACTTGACTTCACATTCCAGGATGTCTGGCTCTAGGTGAGTGATCACACCATTGTGATTATCTGAGTCGTGAAGACCTTTTTTGTACAGTGGTTCTGTATATTCTTGCCACCTCTTCTTAATATCTTCTGCTTCTGTTAGGTCCATACCATTTCTGTCCTTTATCAAGCCCATCTTTGCATGAAATGTTCCCTTGGTATCTCTAATTTTCTTGAAGAGATCTCTAGTCTTTCCCATTCTGTTGTTTTCCTCTATTTCTTTGCATTGATCGCTGAGGAAGGCTTTCTTATCTCTTCTTGCTATTTTTGGAACTCTGCATTCAGATGCTTATATCTTTCCTTTGCTCCTTTGCTTTTCGCTTCTCTTCTATTCACAGCTATTTGTAAGGCCTCCCCAGACAGCCATTTTGCTTTTTTTTCATTTCTTTTCCATGGGGATGGTCTTGATCCCTGTCTCCTGTACAATGTCATGAACCTCCATCCATAGTTCATCAGGTACTCTATATCCGATCTAGTCCCTTAAATCTATTTCTCACTTCCACTGTATAATTATAAGAGATTTGATTTAGGTCATACCTGAATGGTCTAGTGGTTTTCCCTACTTTCTTCAATTTAAATAATTATATATAATCTAATATATAATTATATCCAAATTTTCCAAATCATTCTAATAACTTTATAGAGGTATTTTAATACATGACAGGATTAAAAACCATGTACTATATTTTGTTTTGCATCATCCAATCTCCTTTAATCTGGAATAGTCTTTCTGCTCCATTTAAAAAAAAAAAAATTCTATTGGCATTGTTTCAATTGTCTAGGTTGGTCATTTTATAAAATGATCCTCAATTTCAATTTGTCTGATTGTTTCTGTCTGATTGTTTCCTAATGATTCAATTCAGATTAAACATTTTAGGCAAAAATATCATCTGAGTGAAGTGACTTCCTCTTCACCGTATCAGCTAGAAGTCAAATGTCAGTTGATCACATTACTGATGATGCTAAATTGGATAACTTGGTGAGGAAGTTGTTTGCCAGATTCCTTCATTATAAAATATTCTTTCCCTTTGTGATTAATAAATATTCTTTGGGGTAATATTTTGATGTCGTGTGGATGTTCTGTTCCCCTCCTAAAGATTTCCTCAATGATTTTATCATCCATGATATTTGCCTGAATTGTTATGATAATGGTTGAAAAATTATGATTTTAAAGGTTCTATTATCCCTTCTCCATTGATTAGCCAAGCATTCCTCTGTAAAGAATTTTTCCATTCCCTTCTCATCGCTGCCCCCTTCTCCCCACCCCCGCCCGCCTCCTTCCTTAATTTCACCATGGATTGTTTGAGTTCTTTTACTGAATATTTTAACATTATCATTGCTAGTTGTTTCAATGCCCTCAAATTTGGCCAGTTATAGTCCCTTTAATGAGCCCATGAGTCCTATCCATGTCCCTGCAGGTTTTAAACACTTCTTTCTGGCATGCGATGTTGTACCATTTTCTCAAGAATAATTTTGAGTGTTTAAAAATTTTTTTCATATAGCTTTTGCATATTTTAAAAAAGTTTATTCCAAGGTATATTATTTTTTGTTGTTAATGTCATGCATGAGGTTTTTCTACTCTATTATGTCTTGTGGGGGGGAGCAATGTATACTATCAATTTTTATATATTAATTTAATGGCATATTATTTTATTGACTCTCTAGTGGTCTTTTATGGACTCTCAAAATTCTCCAAGCCAGGCTTCAGCAATATGTGAAGCGTGAACTTCCTGATGTTCAAGCTGGTTTTAGAAAAGGAAGAGGAAAGGGGACGACAGAGGATGAGATGGCTGGATGGCATCACTGACTTGATGGACGTGAGTCTGTGTGAACTCCGGGAGTTGGTGATGGACAGGGAGGCCTGGCGTGCTGCAATTCATGGGGTCGCAAAGAGTCGGACACGACTGAGCGACTGATCTGATCTGATCTGATCTGAGTGGTTAAGTTAGCCATTGAAGATACATCTCGCTATCATCTGAAAATAGTTTTACATCTTTTCTAATTCTTGAGTGCTGATTTTCTCATCTCATTGTTTTCTCTTGTATAATTGTCTTCTATTTTTCATTGCATTAGTGAATACCTCCAGTATGATGATAGTTGTTCTTCACATTGGTGGGTATGCCTCTAATGTTTCCCATGAGATATTGTCTTCTAAACCCAAGTATGTGTATGTATGTATTATAAATTGGTATGCACAATACACATATATATGTGATTTGAGTGTGTATGTATGTTTGTATGTGTGTGTATATATATATATATATATATATATATATATATATATACATAATTAGGTTAGAAGATCAAATCTTATTAAATAGGATATTTTCATCAGGAATGGGAGCTCTTTGAATTTTTTCAAATACTTTTTCTGCTTCTAAAAAGAGCTTATAAAATTTATGCTTAGCTCTAGTAATATGGTCAATTATATTAACATATATCCTATTTCATATTTAAGGACACATATGCTCAAAGTAAAGGATGGAAAAAGATATCCCATGCAAATGGAAACCAAAATAAACTGTAGTAGCTATACTTAATCTATCACCAACTCCTGAGCTATACTTTTGAGAGTCACTTGGACTGCAAGGAGATCAAACTTGTCAGTCCTAAAGGAAATCAATCCTGAATATTCATTGGAAGGACTGATGCTGAAGCTGAAACTCCAAAACTTTGGCCCCCTGATGCAAAGAACTGACTCATTGGAAAAGACCCTGATGCTGAGAAAGATTGAAGGTGGGAGGAGAAGGGGACGAGAGAGGATGAGATGGTTGGATGGCATCACCGACTTGATGGATATGAGTTTGAGCAAGCTCCGGGAGTTGGTGATGGACAGGGAAGGCTGGCATGCTTCAGTCCATGGGGTCGCAAAAGGTCAGACATGACTGAGTGACTGAACTGAAGTGAGCTATACTTAAATCAGATGAAGTAGAATTTGAGCCAAAAATAGTAGCAAGAGAAAAAAAAAGATCATTGTATAGTGATAAAGGGATCAATTGGTCAAGAATGTGTAAAACTCATAAATAAATACTCAACATTAGTGCACCTAAATATATTATGCAAATACTAATGATATGAAGGGTGAAATAGACAGCAATACAATAATTGTAGGGCACTCCAACACTTTGGCTACCTGATATGAAGAGGCGACTCATTGGAAAGGACCCCAATGCTGGGAAAGATGAGGGCAGGAGGAGAAGGGGGTGACAGGATGAGATGGTTGGATGGCATCACCGACTCCATGGACGTGAGTTAGAGCAGACTGTGGGAGACAGTGAAGGACAGGGAAGTCTGTATGCTGCAGTCCATGGGGTCACAAAGAGTTGGACATGACTGAGAGACTGAACAACAAAGGGGACTGTCAACAATGCATAGTTCATCCAGACAGAAAATCAACAGCAAAAAATCAATATATTGTATACCTTACACTTACAGTGTTGTATGTTAAATAATCTCAATTAAAATAAACGAAAAAATTAAAAACAAACAATAAAAGATTTTAAATTTCCAAATTAAAGGCCATTTTGTTTTAACAAATTTGTTATTAGTTTATATTTTATGGCACTGTAATATATGTTTCTGTTATTTCTCTTTTGTTGAATTTATTGAAGCTTTCTTTGTGAACTGACACTAATCAATTTTTGTAAATGTTCCATGTATAGAGATCAAAAATATACATTACATCTACATATATTACTGTTTTGTTTGTCTTTTACATCCTTATGTTTTATACATTTCACCTTGGTTTGTTTCTTCTTTCCTCAAATCTCATAAAGCTGCTGACCCACTGTTGTCTTATTTTGTACTATTACTATTGAGAAATTTGATGCCAAACTGATTTATTTCCTTTGTGAGTGACTTGGTCATTTTGCTTGGAGGCCCAGATGATTTTCGTTTTCTTTTTCTTTAAAAGTCTTACTAAGAAAAAAAGAATTTTTACTAAGATATGTCTTGAAGTTAACCATTTTGGGTCAGTCTTGTTAGATTTTTGTCCACTTATGGTTTGAGTTTAAAATTTTCTGAATCAGGCTTCAAACACTTGTTTAAGTATATTTAACTCAGGTTAGGTTGTTGTTCTGCTTTGTTATTGTTTTGGGAGGAAGAATATTCATGAGCTGAAAGGTTTTGATTTTTATATTCTGTTTTCTTCTTACAATCACTTTATATGGATATTATGCTGTTTACTCTTCATTTTGAGATGCTTTATTTTCTTGGACCAGAATAACTGCCACCTGTAGATAAAAGTGTGGAGATAGGGAGATGAAGAAGTGAAAGTTTGGTTCATATATGAGATTTCTTACTTCAAGAGCTTCCTCTTTTGTTTGTGGAGTACAGTTTCTTAAAAAAAAAAAAAAAAGCAATAACTGCCCCCTTTTCAGAGGCATTGGTGGTGGTGGTGGTGGTACATCTTTTAATTTTGTGATCCTCTAGTTTTTGAAGTACTTGTAATTTCCAGTTCTTGATTGTTTTTCTTCACCACCATGAATCTTAAAGCTATCCTTTCCAAGTTACCCCTTTTCCAGAACTGGTACTTTCCCAAGATTTCTACCTGTGTTCTTGAAGACTTTCAAGCTCCTTCCTTTTGATTTGTCAATAATCAATGCTCTAATCTACCACTTCTTACACCTACTACATCTCATTCCTATTTAGTGGAAGACACACTCTGTGAGTTATTGTATCCGTTTTTCCACACCTAGGTCTGCTTTCCTTTCCTGTTTTCTAAATGGTCTCTTCTGAATTCGGTCATTTATTTACCTATTCAGACAAAATTTGAAGTTTGTAGTATTCTGTGTCTCATAGATATGCTATAAGCATGGGTTCTGGTTGATTTGACCTACTCATTTTGTTAATGTGTATGATTTTCTGGAATATTTATGGAGAGATTCAGAATATAGAATGTTTATTTCCTTTGGATTTTCCCCTCTCCATCTTTTGTCTGTGCATAATTTTACGTAGTTGTTATCATGGAATGTCATCATTCAATTTTGCTTCTTTTTAACTTAACAATATCATTTTAATTTCTCCAATTTCTGTTATAATCTTATAGATGCTATCTTGTTTGTGAATAAGCCCATAATATTTTGCCAAGTGGATATGTCATGCTGTATTTTATTACTTTTCTATTGTTGGATGTTTACATTGGAAAAGGAAGGTTACAAGTGTGCTTGGCATGAATAAATTTTAGCTCAGGCCATTTTGAGGGATGAGCACTTGGCCCAGAATAAGCATGTAATAAATCTTTGTGGAATCAAAGATTCAGAAGAAAAATAAAACTGGATAAAATCTACCCAAATGGGAAGAAAATTGGTGTCCTTTAAAATGTCCAGTTAAAATATATAAATCTCATATTCTACAGGAATTTCATTAACTGTTTAGGACTTCACTTGAGGGGCACACCAGAAATAAATGCTCTGAGAATGTCAGGTTGAAGAAACTTGATAATTAAGTTAGGGTTTTGGAAGAGTCAAATGCAACAGCTGTGTCTTAGAGTGAAGGTCATGAAAAAGTGCTTTAATATGAGGGTAACTTTTATTCAGGGTGACTCCTGGGGCTAAGTAACCATGTGACCTTGTTATTTTGCTCCCTCTTCTTTGCATGGGTGGTGATGATTAAACCAGAGAAATGAATGAGGCTTGCAGCTCTGGATGTGGTCAGTCTCCATAAATCATTTCTTCCATTGTCTGAATACATTTGGGCATCCACAGTAGTTTATTTCCAAAGTATATAAAGAAGCAGAGGCCAAGGGTGTAATCTTGGAGCTATTAAAGTAGAGTGGTTCCAGTCAAGACAAGCAGCTGTTCCCAATTATTAGTCCATATATTCTAGGTGCCAGGGAAAACCCACAAGGGTGTCACTAAATTGAATTTTAAAGTGACCTCCTATTCAGATGAAAATCTCCTAGCTGTTGTTTTTTTCCCCAAAGACTGATCTCCTATTGAACAAGTTAGCAACAGTCTCATTATGAATGAATCATTGCTACTGCCTATAGAGGAAATCTGAATTATTCCATAGGGCTTCCAAGGAACATGAATTCACCCTCCAGGAGTCCTTTGTGAATGTTGTTAGGCTAAAAGCCTGAAAATGAGGACAAGTCAGAAATCTGCAAAATCTAATGATGGGCGGGTAGTTTTAACATTTTAAACTTGTGTGAATTGTGTCAAAGTATGTTTCCAAGGGGTGCCTGGTTCCTGGCACACATCTTAACAGTCCCTGCAACAACATGAGACTTGTGATCCATTTCTACTTAAGGGAACAGGTCCTTCTCTCTTTGGAGCTCATCACTGGTTACAGGAGCAACTTCTTCCAGAGCAGTGCCTAGAAAACACAAGCCCCTACAGATGACAAAGCACTCTTTCAACACAAAATCTTACCATCGAATGCCTTATTACCCTTTCTGCCTAATTCCATAAACTCTAGTGCTAGAGAGTACAGACTTTGGAATCACATCCTCTTGGATTTAAGTCTTGGTTTCATCACTTATTGTATAGTGTGACCTTAGGCAAGTTACTTAACCTTTTTTTTTTTCATCCCCATTTTTGTATCTGTAAAATGGAGATAATACACTACCTATTAAATTATAGGATTGTTGTGATAATTTAGTGAGGTTATCCATTTAGAGTGCTTGACAACTATGGCCAGTTTCCTCCTCCTCCTCTTCATTATCTTTGACTATTGTCATCCCTCTCAAGGGATATATACATGAAGTTAAAACACTGCTTTCGTTTATCTGACTCCCTGTATTGGAGTTATCCATGTGTGTTATCACGATGACCTAAATTATTGAAGGCCATCTACTTTCCTTTTCCTGTCTCTGCATGTGGAGAGATTACAGAGAGAAGTCTGAGTAGCTGTTCCACAATTCATAAAGCCAAAGATGTCATTCGTTAGGCTAGTGGAAATATGTCCTGAGGTCACTGGCCTAGGCTGAGTATAAGCCATCCAGGTTTAGAGAGTAGCCTCAGGTCAGTCAGAAATTCCTTGCTGTGAACCTTTTCCCTTGGAGATTTTAAGAATTGAAGTTTGAGGAAAACACATTTGATGAATGTCATTGTAAAACACAGAAGCAGTGTATATAATTCTATATGCCTCAGAGAGATACATCAATAGAATATTTATTTCGCAAACATGAAAAAGGCCCATTTAATTAGTTGTCAGGGCTAGTGGCTTTATGTCTTAAAGTGCTTTTGAAAGCTCTTTGAACCAGCAGTGCAGAGAGCTTATTTAGTTGTTCTGCTTTACTGCAGTGAGGTGCCAAGTTGACTCCAGAGAAGTCTTGCAGTGTGGTGCCTAGGAGTCTAAATCTTAAATTGAATGCCTGGGCTGCATTCTGTCCTCCCCATGTCAAGAGCCTCAAGAGCAACAGGCCTTTTATTTCACACAACTGAATTCTTAATAGTCAATGTTTATGATTGTTTTTACATACGGTTTTTATGACTTATGTTACGTCTACAAGGTTCCTAGATTATGTGTCCCTGAGTTCAATATTTCCCCTTTATGCTCTCAGACCTAACTGTGCCTGATATGCTGCATTTGATATGCTATCTTTTATTATGCAGAAGCCCTTTGATCTCTGCAGAGGAAAGGCGCCATATAAAAATGCAGAAATCCATTATACCGATGAGTGGCTTTATGGGTGACGTCCAGCTTAGTGATGCTGCTGGAGGGAAGAGTGAACAAGGCTGTGAAATGCCAAGGCCAAAGTATATATTCAGGTAGAGGGGCTTGTTGGAGAAATTTTATTTTTTAAGTATGCTTTTTAGGGAGGTAAACATACAAAGCAAAAAAAGTCTACAAATCATAAGTGTTTAAGTTGACGAATTCAACATGGTGAATTGCTAAGTCACTTCAGTCGTGTCCGACTCTGTGTGACCCCATAGACGGCAGCCCACCAGGCTCCCCCGTCCCTGGGATTCTCCAGGCAAGAACACTGAAGTGGGTTGCCATTTCCTTCTCCAATGCATGAAAGTGAAAAGTGAAAGTGAAGTCGCTCAGTTGTGTCGATTCTTAGCGACCCCATGGACTGCAGCCATCCAGGCTCCTCCATCCATGGGATTTTCCAGGCAAGAGTACTGGAGTGGGGTGCCATTGCCTTACACCTGTGTAATTGTCATCCAAACTGAGAGCTAGAACATTAACTGTCTCTCATGCCCCTTTCATTCCCTCCAGCCCTGCTGGTCATCTCTCTCTTTTTACTGGTCATCTCTCTCTTTTTACTGGTCATCTCTCTCTCTTTTTAGCCATCATCATAGATTCGTTTTGCTTGATATTGAACTTCACATAGATCACGTCACACAAAATGTACTCTGTAGGTTTGGCTTCTTGTTCTCAGCATAGTATTAGCAGGATTCATCTATGCAATGATTCTTCAGTTCTTTTTTACTGTAAAATTTTATTCTGTGGCTTTTATTATAGAAATATACCACTATTTACCCATTCTACTATTGGACAGCGTTGAATAGCTTCCTTTTATTTGAATGCAATGCCACTTAACATTCTTTCAGATGTCTTTGGATGAATGTACGTGTGTACCTATCTTAGATTTGTACTTAGGAGAATTCTTGGCTTGTAAAGTATGTGACCACATTCTTCGCTTTGGTGTGTGTGTATGTGTGTGTGCTCAGTTACTAAGTTGTGTCCGACTCTTTGCAACCCCATGGACTTAGCCCACCAGGCTCCACTGTCCATGGGATTTTCCAGGCAAGAATACTGGAGTGGGTGCCATTTTCTCCTCCAGGGGATCTTCCCAGCCTAGGTATCAAATCCACATCTCCTGGGTCGGCAGGCGGACTCTTTGTAACTTAAGTCACCTGGGAAGCATTTGATTGGCTTTGGTAGATATTAGCAAAGAATTTTCCAAAGTGATTGTACCAATTTTCACTCCCTTAAGTGGTGTGTAAGGGCACTGATTGCTCCACACCCTTACCAACATTGGCTTGGTCAGTTTTTTAAATATCTGTATTGCAAGTATCTTCATCCATTCTGTAGCTTGGGTTCTACTTTTTTACTAGTATCTTTTGATAACATCAGTTCTTAATTTTAATGTATTTCAGTTTGTGTATTTTTTCTTAAAGGAAAATGAATACTTCTGTTGACTTGTTAGAAAATTTTTTCCTGTGGAGCTGTTCTCCTATATCTTCTTCCAGAAGAATTATTGTTTTACATTTTATATGTGGATCTAAAAACATTTTGATTTGTTATTGAAGGTGGAGATCAAAATACATGTTTTGTTTTGTTTTTTCCTATGCAGAGCTGCAATTTTCCAACATCATTTTTTTTTAAGTTCATACTTTCTCCACCAAAAATTACATTTGAAAAGAGTTCAAGGTTGAAATTCCCAATAAAGGGATCACTCTCTCCTCATGCATAGGTTTTCAGACTGTTGTGCAGAGGAACCACCATGAAATGTGTATAAAACAGATTCCTAGGCCACGTTCCCAGAGATTCTCATTCCCTGTGGATGATTCTCAGGCCTGGGGATCTGACCCACACTCTGAGGACTGCTGTTTCACTCAGACCACTCTGAGCTAATCAGACTCTGCCTCTCTGCCTCATTTTTCTGTGTATAGTGACCTTCATAGGGGGTGGATGGACAGGGACTTCTGATGATAGCCACCTTTCCTGAAGAAGTCATGAGGACCTTAGTGCTATCTGATAGGGAAAGATGTGGCTGCATTTGTTCCTCCTATAGATTTCTGTGGCAGAAAAGACACTGTTAACAAGCCAATTTTTGGAAATTCTATTTATTCTACCGACTGTAATGTTTTATTTGATTAATATTCTCTCCTTTCATTAGTCATTCACTAGTAACTATCAGTTAATGAGCATCAATTTGAATTTCACATGGGCATTCCACCAACTCCCTTGCCACTCACCTCAATCTTAAATGCAACAAAGCTCATTGCGAAGCAAATCCTTTGAAACAACTTCAGTCTTTTGAAACAGAGTTTAAATCAGTGGTCTCAGCCCATTATGAGGATCCATCATGGTTGATTAAGCTTTATTGAACACCTACTAGTTGCCATGCATTGTCTTAGAATCTGCTGTTTATCCTCAAGGTTCATAGAGTCCCTAGAAGTGATGGAGATAATGACCAGTTTCTTAACAGATGACTGCAATGAAGAGTGATTTAAACTGCAATCAGGGCTGGGTACAGTCACCCCTCCCTGGGGGAGTTAAGAGAAGACTTTAGCAGTGATGTTTGAGCTGGGTCTTGAAAAATGTGTAGGAGTTCACCAGGGAATAAGTGGATGAGGATATTTTAGGGGAAAAAGACATGAAACTATGGGGCATGGTTGAGGAGCTGCGTATAATCCTGCATGTCCAAACCCTTCAGTATCTTGAGGCCCATGGAATTGGGTGGTGGAAGCACTGTACCATTGACTTTCAAACAAAAGCCAATCCAAAGGCCAAACAAAATTCCAACTTCAATTAGTGAAATTTGGGATAAGGTAGCATGCGAGTCACAGATGCCTATGGTCCAGGAGGTGAGAATTCACTTCCCCTCTGAGCACAGGCATGTAGGCTATCATGGAAGGGGAGACCTTGACAATGAGTCTATTCCTCAGTCGTTTGGTGCCTGTGGCAGATTTTTCTGGTTCATCAGGTTATACCACCCAAAGCTGAAGTGGGTTGCTGTCCAGCCTCACCCTTCTTTGCTGAAGACTTCCAAGTAGGGTGGAAGGGAACATTCTTATGGACCCTTGTAGGGGGTAGATGGACAGAAGAGACTTTCTGATGATGGCCATGTTTCCTGATGAAGTCATGAGGACCTCTGTGCTGCGTGATGGGGAAGGATGTGGCTGTTTTTGTATCAAAGATAATAAAAAAGGAAAAACTCTGCTAATTCAGTGTAAAAATAATTCAAAGTCATAAATCTCCCAAACTGAAAGCAAACTCCAAAAAGGCTAGTTTTGAAATTGGAGGTAATTAATTCCTCATGCAATGTGCTGAAATTCAACCCAGACATGCCTTTTTTGTTTTTTTGTTTCTTTCAGACAGTTTACAGACTGGTGGAAAGTAAAACCATGCAATCCCTTGGTGTGGTACAATTTTACTGTGTGTCTCTTTTTATTATTTTGCTCATTTTGCTCATTCTTTATGTGAACATGCATATAATGAATTCAGCTCCTCTTGCCTACAAGATTTATTTTACCCTGAGGATGTCTCTTCCCTCCATTGGGAATAAAATTATTAGCGCATTCCTTGATAAAAGAAAAAGATCTTCAGACTAGAGCATTGAAGGTAAATGCTGACATATTTGAAATTTAGATTTTTTTTTTCAGCAAAAAAGCTGCAGCTTAGTGAAATCAGACTTGAAGTCAGCAAAATAAGGTTAAATTCCATATCCAGGGAATTGTAAGACTCCACACTGCCATAACATTTCAGGTTCTTTTAGAACCCTCTTCTGCAGTCAAGTTGAAAATCTTTTTAATCCTAAATGTATTGTTCATATTTCCAACTCTGTACCTTTGTTTCATTTATTCTCTGATCCTGGCCTACTCTCACCACCACTGTATGTCAGTGGGGATGTCCATTACAACTCAGATACACGAAAGAGAATACAACTTCTTTTTCTAGAACTATTTGCACTCTGTAAGACCTTCCACCCTTCTAAGGGACATCCTTGAAAGTGAAAGTGTTAGTCGCTCAGTTGTGTCTGATTCTTTGCAAGCACATGGACTGTAGCCCGCCAGGCTCCACTGTCTATGGAATTCTCCAGGCAAGGGGAGAAGAATCCCCTTCTCCAAGGGATCTTCCTGACCCAGGGATTGAACCCTGGTCTCCTGCATTGCAGGGGAATTCTTTACCATCTGAGCCACCAGGGAAGTCCTTAGACCCAATCAATAATTTAAAGAATGTCTCTAAAATCTGTCTTTGGGGATGATTGCTCTAATTTCCTGTCTAATTTCCATCCCCCGGCTCCTGCTGTCTTTAGAGTGGTTGGGTGTGTCAACTGGAGGCCTCATTTGCTCTCATGGGCTGGTTCCCCCATGGTCTGGTCCCTGGTTTACATCAAAATGGTGCCTGGATCTACTTGAGGGACCCCATCCCTCCCTGGCCCCAGTTGCACTGTGGCTGCTGACATCGGCAGACGGCCATGTCTCTGTGTGTTTTGCTGGCTTCTTTCCCTGATGTCTGCAGCAGATAAAGACGTCACCAAATCTTTCCCAGACTGGTCAGTGATGAGTGGGCCCTCTCTGTTGACAAGGCCTCCCCTTGGTCCTGCACCTGCTTCCTGTCTCAGCTGCTCTGCTTAAGCTGTGCCAGGAGGTGATTTTGTGCCTGTGAGGTCTGGGGGCAGCCCCGCTGGTTCTCAGCAGTGTCTGACTCCCTTGGTCCTGATGGAACCTGTGGAGTAGACACCAGCCCTCTCCACCTGACTCCATGCTCTTCCCTCTTCTCTCTGCTGGTTTGTCCCCAGTTTCTGGGACCCTGCATCACATTTTGCCCCTGATTCTCAAACAGGGAGGAAGGCAAGGGCCCTTTCTGCTTTTGGTGTTTCCCAGAGATTACCTGGCAGTGCCTCCCACAAATTCTTATCTGGACAGTGTTTAAAGTAAAGTGACTTCCTCTAGGAATTTCAGAGCTTGGTCACTATTTATAATTAATCTTTTAAACACATTTGGAAGAAAAGGGCAGTCACTCTTGGTAATGGAGTCTGGTGAATGAAGAACTGAGTATCACAAAAGGTAAACCTCTCTGTCCCATTACAAATATCTGTTTATATCTCTCCTCTGGACAATGTCTCTATCATATCTGACTCCCCGGTGTCTGGCATAGTGTCTGGCACTAAATAGATGCTCAATATTTTGGAACTGAATTCAATTGTGAATTCCTTTTGCTGAGTGGTCCATGCTTGGGTTGGCAAATAGGTATCAATAACCATTACTTTCTCAAAACTGTATAACGTTCATTATTGATGTCCCGGAGACAGAGGGGTCTTCTGATCCCTGAAGCTTGGCTCTGGTATGTTTTAACTCTCTAACATCTCAGATTTTCTAATAAAACTCCCTAATATAAAAGGCTGGAATTCACGCCTTCATGAAGTACCAATACCTACATTTTAAGGAGTGCAAAAAAAAAAAAAAAAAGAAATAAAAAGTATTCCAGTGGGTGCTGGAGGGTTTTGATTTTGTTTGAATGTATTTGGTGGGAGAGAGAAATGAAAGCTTAGGATTTGTGTACTTGCTTATTTCTTCTCCTTGACTGTGGATTTAACCTGGTCACTTACAGAAAAGGTTCCAGAGAGCACTCCTAGGTGGAGAAGTACCCATTTGAAAGCCAAGCCAAGGAAATATCCATCAATAGATGGTTTGAGTAGAAAGATCCAGGGGCTCTGGGGAAATTTACTTTCTTCACTGGGTTATAAGGCTAGGTGGAGGAGACACCCGGAGATATGGGAGTGTTGGCTAATTAATTCACAAATATTTGTCATGTGTCATGTGTATACCTGCTACTGTTTTGGGTTCCGAGGAAGAATTATCTTTAGGGAGCATGAGCTTTTGAAGGATGAGGTGGCACAGGATAACAAAGAGGGCTGTCATAAGAAAGGATGGAAACAGTGCCTAGATATTTGCCAAGAGATTCACACTTGGAGATTAGACCACTGTCAAGGTATCATCTCATGACATATAAAGCGAGAGACAAAGTGAATTGAAAACACCATGCGTTTATTAGTTAAGAGTTTATTTGTATAGAGATTTCCTTCAATTTTCTTTTTGGCATTTTTTTGTCAAGAGTATGTGCTCTTTTTATACATCACTTTCTTTCTGACTTGAGGTCATGGATGATTTGGTTAGCATTTTGAAGTTCAATCCTAGATTAAAAAAACCAACATTGAAATTGGAAATGAATCTAGAAGAATCCTTTTGAGTTGTATGTATTTTGTCACCTTTAAATTTGTGTTAGTTTCTAGTAAGGGAGATGAAGCATGATTTATCATAATAACTGGGATTTCATACCAGGCTTGGACATCCAAAATAATATTCAAGATTAATGAAGTCCTCTCATGATGACACTGTCTTCCTGACTCTGTTTACTTTAGGGGTATTTAATTTTTAAGAATGACATTTTCCCCTGACATTATAGTAGGTTAAGTGGCTTTAAATATGATCACTTTTATTCTTTTTCAGCATAGTATTTCAAAGTTTATAGTAAGCTGAGTTTTTAAACTTCAAATTTTGGTATGCTTAAGCTTTTTATAACCATGGTAAAGAACAAAAATATAAATATTTGTGTTCAGCTTTCTTCCTATGTGTTGGCATTAGTATAAATTCCCATATCTTTTCTGTTCAAAATTATACTTTTGATTAGAAGCTCATATATGTAGTTTTATGCATATATTAGCACTTTTTGAGAAAGAAAATGAGACTAGGTAATATGGAAAGATAGGGGCAAAATGATTAGATCTTTCTCATGAAGCAAGAACATAGGTGGTCTAATTTGCTTCACTCTTGGTGCACTGACAAAAAGGAGCTGCTATCCATGATATAGGAGATCCTTTGTATTCATTTCATCTTTATTATTTCAATTATCTAAATGCACATGGTAATAAATGACACTGATTCATGGGCTCGGTGTGGGCAGGAGTTCAAAGGCCTCATCAGCAGAAGACCCGGGAACTGAAATGGAGCAGCAGGCCACCCACCCCACCCCACAGTTACTCTATAATAAATTAACTTCATCAAGCAACTTCATAACTTTTATGGGAAGAAATGAGAAGACTCAATTAACATCATTATCTTCTTCATTTGGCACTTGCTTTAAAGTGTGATGAGGTTGGGGATTGGCTGGATAAAACAGAACTTGGTGCTAGTGGAGAGCTGCTGTTGAAGGCAAGCAGAGTTTTAGTGAAAAGTGTAAATCACAATTGCTTGACAGTGTAAGAAGTAGAATTAGTTATTTCAAGGTGGGAGGAGATGGGAAGGCTCTCTGGAAGATTCTGTTGCAAGTGTAGAGCCTTATATCCCCCTTCCAGCTCTGCTGCAGATTGACATGGCTGGTCGTTTCCCCTCTCTAGGTCTCAGAAGATAGGTGTGGTCATTTGTTATCTGATGCTTACTCAGGAAGGCTGTATTAGCGTTAGATGTGGTCTGTGATGAGAGAGTGTGATGAACTTAGCCTCAGGTTTTATTTCCTCCCCAATTTTATCTCACTCCAGAGAACATCAAGGGAGTCCTATGTGTTAAGTGTTAGTTCCATTGGCACTTGGGGTCAAAGTCATGCGCTCATTTGTCGTGGGCCAGTCAGGTACTGGTCCCTCTCCTAACTTGTACTTCCAGTCCTTTGGGCCTGTTACATTTCATTGGGGGACTCTGCAATATAAAGTCCAGTTTGCTCAACTCCCTAGAAACAACATGAAGCAGTGTAACTATCAGCAGGCATCATTTCCTCTTGTGAGGGGTAGCATGACAGAGTATTGATGTGGGACTGGGACTGGCATCCTTTGATTGCCTACCTTAATATGACTTTCCTAGCCAGTGAAAGTGAAGTCACTCAGTCGTGTCCCACTCTTTGCAACCCCACCATGGACAGTAGCCTACCAGGCTTCTCCATCCATGGGAATTTCCAGGCAAGAGTACTGGAGTGGGCTGCCATTTCCTTCTCCAGGGGTTATTAGCCAGACTAGCTGTTAAATTTCCTAATTATATTTTAAAAATGTTTGCCTTTAGGGTTTCCTCCATTTTGTTTTATTGGTGGTGTTTTGACTTAAATTATTTTGGCTGTATATAATATTCCTTGATGTTTTTAAGATCCTTGGAAATGATCTAGTCTAAACATCCAATCCCTGTCTGGGTCCTGTTCACACTTCTGACAGTGAGATCCTCCATCCTGCTTGGAAACCTCCAATGAGGGGAACAGGCTCACTCCTCAGAAGGTGCAATATATTTTTTAAAAGATATTTTTTAGAGTACTTTTAGTATCAGAACAAGACTGAATGAAAGGTAGAGAGCTTTCCTGTATACCCTGCCCCCACAAATGCTTAGCCTCCCTCATTATCAGAATCACCCACCAGAGGGGAGTATTTGTTACAAATGATGAACCTACATCCAACACATGATAATCACCTCAAGTCCATAGCTTACCTTAGGCTTAACTCTTGATGTTTACATTCAGTGGGTTTGGACAAATGTATAATGAGTTATATCCACTGTTACAGTATCATACAGAGTGTTTTCATTGCCCTAAAAATCCTTTGTGCTCAATCCATTCATTCCTCCATACTCATTAGCCCTTGGCAACCACTGATCTTTTTTTTTTTTTTTTATTGTCGATGGTTTTGCCATTTCCAGAATATCATATAATTAGAATCTTACTACTGTATGTAGCCTTTCAGATTGGCTTCTTTCATGCAGTAATTTGCAGTTAAGTTTCCTCCAAGTATGTTCATGACTTTGCAGTTCATTTCTTTTTATTGCTGAATAGTATTCCAGTATCTGGATATACCGTAGTTTACTTATCCGTTCATCCACTAAAGGGCATGTTGGCTGCCTCCAAGTTTTGGCAGTTATGAAGAAAGCTGCTGTAAACATCCATATGCAGCTAGATAGAAGAATTTGAGTTTGAATTTTAACAGTTTTATTCCAGATTTATTATTATTATTATTGCTATTATTTTAAATCGCAAAGCAATAAACCACAAGTCTAAGCAAACATGTTTGCTAAAACATGTTTTGGCATCTGAAACTTATTTTTCTCAATAAAGTTATGAGATATCCTTTGCCAAAACAGACACTGGGGTTTGTTGTGAAAGTTGTTAAGATATAACTGAAGCCTACTGCTGTTTTGAATCATTTGAATTTTTTGCATCTTCCTCCGAGTGGTGTGGTTTCCAGTTGAATTAGCTTGGAAAACTAGGTTGCTATCACCTATATGATCTTGAAAATTATTTTTGAAAGAAATAATATTCTATATATCTGTTACAAATAGACCATAAAATGGGGAATTTGACTAATAGAAAAATCATTACACTTTATGTGACAGTTAACTTACTCTGGTTGTCCATTGGTAAATAGACAGGAAGAAATATAAAGGATCAGAGGCGTGAAGTTAGACCATAAAGTCCAGTGAATGCCAAAGAGTGAGATCAAATACCAAGCTTTCAGTCCTATGCATGATTGTTTACAAACAGATGAGGATGAACATCTAAATAAAAATCTATAAAAGGCAAAAGGAAGAGAATATAACAATGTTGTATATTGATTCAGGTTTAATACATACATAACCTGTCATTGGTGAGGAAAGAATTTTGGAATGGTTCTTAGAACTCATTTTAACATGTGTTTCTATAAAGATGATGTAGAAAACTTTTTCCTGTGGAATATGCTATTAGATGTGTACATTTGCAAAAGAGAAAAAAGGAAGTGGTCCCAGTATGTAATAAAAATCAGTGTTGAGATTGAAGCAACTTTTGTAAGTCACATGTTTTAGGATACATACTATACTTTTATGGCTAATAGTCTGAACAGTCAGATATGTAGAAATGCAGGCATGGAATCTGAAAATATTTTATAGTCAATTACATCCTCTGGAGGCTAGAACTTTGGGTTGACTGGTCTTTGATATGAGAGAGATTTGTGCTAAATTTAGTCTTTAAGATAAATAAATAGCCCCCTGTGGGAGATTTCTAGCTTTTATCTGCCTTTGGTTCTGATAAGTTTCATCTTGGACTCTGTTGGTGCTACTAAGATGTGTCTGAATTAATTCCCTAGGATTCATCCCTGTTTCATTTTGAAGAATCCACTCATTTCTGTAGTCTTAAGAATGAGTTTCCTCTGTTAAGCAGGAGCCACTGCACAAAGAAAATGACTTTTTAGATTTATTCATATCCTTCCCTCGCTCACTTCCAGGAAACAGGGAAGAGTTCATAGATTCTCGTTCATTCAACAAATATTTGTTGAGCACCTATATGCTTCAGGCACTGTGTAAAACACTGTCACACAGTCTTCATGGAACTTTCTGGGAAATGTAAAGATCTCCAAATCTCCCACATAGCCTATACGACTAAAAATATTCCTCCTCAGAACACCAAAACACGTATTATCAGTGTAAATGACCCAATGTTACAAATAATGCCCATTGATCTTTATTCTGTGCAATTTGTGGATAGTAAACAAAATGTATTGAATATTTATTTTTCCCTATTCACTATATAATTTACATATCTTTCACATGTGAAATACAGAAGACACTTTAATGGAGTTGATTAGTTCATAGCCACTTGGGTAGATGCTCAGTCTTGCTAGCTGCTGTCTCGGGAGTTCCTCTGCCTACTGCAGGTGGCTGCTCTCTGTCACCCTAGAAACAACATGCAGCAATTTGAATTCATGTTAACTTCAATTTAACTTCAGTCCACTTGGACTCTAGCTAGTGTAATTTGGGCCAGTAATAAAGGACTCCAGTAATAAAAGATGGCAGAGATTTCTTCTGTGATGTGGACTTATGAGAATTTCTAAATTAAGTCCCAAGTCTTTAATATGTTTTAGAGAAAGGTATGTGAGCCAATTGATTAGATTAATTGTAAAAGGGATAATAGCAGGGTCCATTTCATCAGTGGGTGTAGTATGACCTGAAAGGATGTATACCCAGGGCCTGGCTAGTATGCTGGTGGTCAGGCCTGAAGCTTGCGATTTGGGAGCCCTAGAAGAAAAAATACAGAATTATGAGTTAAAAATATAATAAAATTAGAAAACAGGGGGCTCAAACATTGATCAACTTGAAAACTAATTTATTTCATTAATTTATTTATTAAGAAAGAGAAAATGAAACAGGATGCTTTTCAAATTAATTCATCTACTGTAAATGCAGCATGGTAATAAATATTCCCTCATGGAATATAGTCTGACTGTAATATATGTATATTTGATTAAAATATTAAAATATATACATATATATTAGAAGGAGAAAATCTCAAATTAAAAATTAAAAAGTTGGTAATTGTCAAAGTATTACAACATCTAGAATAATAACATAATTTAAAAAATTAATTGACTCTGGATCTCTGACCTTGAAACACTTTTTTCTTTGTCTTTGATCTGTGTATTCTTTGGCCATCTCTTTGTATGACATATTTTGTTATACTTTTCTACAGAGAGAACAGAAAGACAATTTTGTCTTTCCTCTGGCACGATTGATCGAATTAACTCGGTTAGTTTGGCTATTGATAGTTTAAAAGTACTTTAACATCACAACTTACTATTGACACTGTGTCCTCCAAAGATAGAATGTTAGTTTTGCAGATGGGAAAAGCCCCATAAGCATGAGGTGTGAGACATTGCCACTTTTCTGCTTGAATAATGATCGACTGGAGACAGAAGCTAACAGCAGCTTTAATTTTCACCTGATGTCCTGACTGATGTCCCATCGATTTTCATAAAACCTGCTTCTAGTGGACAATGTAGGTTTCTTGGCTGGGGAGATGTTGATGCTTTTTATACATTTCTTCACCAAATGTTTTCCCGTAGGTAATGTTTTTATTGTATCTGAACCCACAGTAGCATGTTGAAAGAATGGTTTTCCTTTTCTGACAATAAAAGCAACCAATGTACACGGGAGAAAATTTAGAAAATACAAAGAAAAATATTCTGGAAACCACCACAATTGTTATGACTGATTAATGTTTGGTGTTCTTCCTTCTAATCATTCCCTGGTGTGTATGTGTTTGTGTGTGTGTGTGTATTTAATTGGTATATTATAAAGTTTTCTATCTTTCTCTTTCTCTGGCTTCATTGGTTTATTTTTATTTATTTTACTTATCATACTTTCCCTATTGCTAAGTATTTTTTCAAAAATTAATGTTTTTTTCCTGACTATATGATATTCTATCCTATGACTATCATGGTTTTCAGAAGCATTTTTTCTTGTTAGATATTATATCCATACAGACACACCCCAGTGTTCCCATTTCTATAAATAATGCTGTAGCAAACATCCTTTCATATAATCTTTGACTATATTTCTATTCTTTCTTTAAAATGTATTCCCAGGCTTAGAATAACTGGTCTAAAAATGGGTATTTAAGGTTCTTGAGTCCAAATTATCAAGTTACTTTCCAGGCCACAGTGTAATTTAAATTTTATTCCTAAGGCCCTCTTGATGGTTAAGAGGAAGGATCTAAGCCCTCAACATTCTAGTTTAATGAGAAAATCAGATCTCAATTGCATTAAACTGTCCTGCCAAGAACATGGAATGTTGGGCCCGAAGGTAACAGTAGACACTGCTTCATTTCATGTGGATCTGACTACAGAGATGAAGTGACTCACCTGAGGATGCACAGTTGATTGGTGGGTGTGGAGAGGTGATCAGAACCAGCAGGGCTGATGTCAACACTTAAAATTTATAATACCATACTTTCTATGTGATTTTCAATGTATCTAGTTAGATCATAGTGACCTATAAGATAGGCAAGGCGATACTTGTGATGAGCATTTTACAGGTGAGAAAACTAAAGCCCCAAGAAATTGAGGACTTTGTGCATAGCCCTGTAGCCAGTATGATCAAGTTTGCATACTCTGTTCTATGCCGAGAGCCAGTGGCCTTAATGTTGGTGATACATTACAGTCACAGAACTCTATCTCAGACCAATTTCTCAGAATTGGGGGTTAGAGACTGATCACATATATATTTTTAAATCTTTCCAGAAGAGTCCATTGTGTTACCAGAGTTGATAACACTGTTCTACATCTAGGATAGCATAAGGTTTCATCTTTCCTGCCGCTTCTGATCTTCCATTTGTCTTATCTGGAGCCTAGTGTTAAGAAGGATTCTGAGGCGTTCTTGTCTTAACAAGAAACTATGCATCATTGTAATGTCTACGTGAGCTGGGACTGGGGATTGACATCACAAGTATCCTGGCTATCCTGGAACTCTACCATAGTACCATTCCACTCATAGTTTCTAGAAAATATATTCTCATTAAAGGTCTATAAAGATAAGGGCACAAGAAGAGGGAGTGCTAGGGTGTGAAAGGCAAGCAGTCATAAGACATCTAAAGAAAATTGCTGTGACAATTTAAGTATTCAGAAATATTTTTCCAGCAGTGCTGTCCCTATGCCTGTGAAAGAACCATGGATTATAAACAGTGTAGCCATGAGTTAACCTTTCATTTTGCTAAGCTTGGGATTGATTTTGAAACCTTCCGAGATGTATTCTAAACAAAATGGGAAAGGAAAGGAAGAAAGCTCAGTGTGGCTCTTTGGTGCTTGTGTTAGTTTGCTAGGACTGCTGTACCAAAGTACCACAGCCTGGGAGGCTTACACCATAGACATTTATTGTCTCACAGTTCTGAACCCCCAGGTCGAGATGTTGGTAGGATTGGTGTCCCTGAGGCCTCTCTTCTTGCCTTGTGGATTGCCGCCTTTTTTCTAGGTCTTCACATGGCCTTTCCTCTGTGCATGGAATCTTGGCGTCTCTTTGTATGTGCAAATGTCCTCTCCTTATGGTGACATCAGTCAGACTGGATTAGGGCTTACCCTAACAGCCTTAATATAACTTAATCACCTCTTTAAAGGCCCTATCTCCAAAGAGAGTTACATTCAGAGGTACCAGGGTCAGGGTTTTAACGTATACATTTTGGGGAGACACAACTCAGCCCCTAACAGGGCTGATCTTCGCAAAGTGTTGAAAATAATACCTATCTTGTTTATCAGGTGCTCAGGCTTTGACATGAAACTGTCTCAACCAGGGGCAATTTTGCCTCTCAGGGGACATTTGGTAACGTCTGGAGACATTTTTGATTGTCATAACTAGAGTGAGAATGGCATCTAATGGGCAGAGACCAGGGATGGGTAAATATCAGACAAGCATGGGATAACCCTCCAATGCCAAATAATTAACCTGCTCCAAAATGTCAATAGTGTGAAGGCTGAGAAATCCTGAGATTCGGAGATGTCAATTTGAATCCCTCTTATGTATCTAATAGATGTGTGACCTTGTAACACACTCCATCTTTATGAATATCCTCATCTGTAAAGTCCTCATCGTGGGTTAAATAAGATAATCTATTACAGCTTTTAGCACATGGCCTGACTCCTGGGAAGCTCTCAGCAACCTTTAAGTGCTTTATAGATTTCTCACCCACAGATGCCTCACTTGAGAGCTCAAGTTGGAATTAGAGTTGGGAGGTATCCAGCATGAGAAAAGAGGAAGGGGCATGCCAGGCACAGGTAGGTAATTGGGCCACAAGAAGGCAAAGGCCAGGGCTTGCAGAAATATATTGAATTCCATATTTTCTTTGGATGTCTTCCAATTTCAAATATGTCTGCTTCACTAGGCGAAATATGGCTTGAATTAGGGACAGCCCTTTCTCTGAATGTAAGAGGTTACATCATGCATTTCCAGTATCTGTGCAGCCTGCTTCTCCTTCCTTGAAATCATTTAGAAAGAGGCTCATCGGGTACATCAGATTTCCTGCTCACAGTGTCAGGTCTAGAAAGCCTTGAAGGAGGTGGGGAGGGGGAGGCAACGAAGTAGGAACATTTCTTCAGAGGGGAAAGCTGTCTGACACACACTAATATCCTCAGAAGTTTCTGCTAATTAAAAAGTTATTAGAATGCATCTCTGTATTAGAACCTACACTGCCTTTTACCTGGGTGATAGTTTTTTGCTCTTTTACTTTAAACTTTTACCGTTTACCTGGGTGATAGTTTTTTGCTCTTTTGTTAGCTCCCTTCAACCCTGCTAACTAAAGTGTGGTCCATGGGATAGCTGCATGGTTCTTGGGGAATTTGTTAAAAATGCAGTATCTTGGGCTCTACTCCTGAGGACCTAGTGAGGCAGAACTCGCATTGTGAGAAAATCCCCAGGCAGGTCCTACAGCATGAAAAGCCCTGCTCTAGTCTTTGTGTTATGGCTCCTTTCTTTTACTAGCATCTTGTTTTCACCTTTAATGGCTCCTTAGATCTCTCATAATTTGGTTTTTAATTGTGAGCCACTTCAGATCCCTTTTGGCCCTCACTGGGGTATAACTATTTGGTAAGTGTAAAGTGTCATCTGTCTTCCAAACCAGCATAGAACTTTTCTGTTGGAGAAGTCCAAGCACTTTCTTATGTATTAGAGAGGATATTTTTTTGTAGCAGCTCTGTGAAGGAGAAAGAGACGTGGTTAGTAGTTTTAATTCAATTCAATTTTAATGTGCAGCTACCATTAGTTGAATATGTATTGTATATCAACTCTGTATATTACTGGGTTCCCAAATTCTACATGGTGGCTGTTTTAACTTCTATTTTATAGATTTAGGAATAGACCCTCAGAAATGTTATTTTTCTTGAATAAAGAAGGTGGTGCCAAGCAGTGGCTTCAAGGGCTTCATTAACTTCTAATCACTGTCAACAAGCCACCACTAAAAATTAACTGAATAATAATATGTTGATAATTTTGGAGAAATTGCATGTAATGAATAAAATTGAGCATGCTAAATAAATCCAATTTAAGATAGCCTCTTCTCACACTGCCACCCTTTCCAGCTAGCTCATTGTCCCTACTGCCCTTCCAAGTGGAACTTTGAAAGTGACACTGAGCCCAAGACCACTTAACTCCACCACATTGTCCCAGAGGGTCTCCTGGAAACTAAGGAAGAAAAAGTTTTAAGTAGCCTTTCTTTTTTTTTTTAATTTTATTTTATTTTTAAACTTTACAATATTGTATTAGTTTTGCCAAATACCGAAATGAATCTGCCACAGGTATACCCACGTTCCCCATCCTGAACCCTCCTCCCTCCTCCCTCCCCCTCCCCTCCCCTCCCTCTGGGTCGTCCCAGTGCACCAGCCCCAAGCATCCAGTACCGTGCATCGAACCTGGACTGGCGACTTGTTTCATACATGATATTATACATATTTCAATGCTATTCTCCCAAATCTCCCCACCCTCTCCCTCTCCCACAGAGTCCATAAGACTGATCTATACATCGGTGTCTCTTTTGCCGTCTCGTACACAGGGTTATTGTTACCATCTTTCTAAATTCCATATATATGCGTTAGTATACTGTATTGGTGTTTTTCTTTCTGGATTACTTCACTCTGTGTAATAGGTTCCAGTTTCATCCATCTCATTAGAACTGATTCAAATGTATTCTTTTTAATGGCTGAGTAATACTCCATTGTGTATATGTACCACAGCTTTCTTATCCATTCATCTGCTGATGGGCATCTAGGTTGCTTCCATGTCCTGGCTATTATAAACAGTGCTGCGATGAACATTGGGGTACACGTGTCTCTTTCCCTTCTGGTTTCCTCAGTGTGTATGCCCAGCAGTGGGATTGCTGGATCATAAGGCAGTTCTATTTCCAGTTTTTTAAGGAATCTCCACACTGTTCTCCATAGTGGCTGTACTAGTTTGCATTCCCACCAACAGTGTAAGAGGGTTCCCTTTTCTCCACACCCTCTCCAGCGTTTATTGCTTGTAGACTTTTGGATCGCAGCCATTCTGACTGGCGTGAAATGGTACCTCATAGTGGTTTTGATTTGCATTTCTCTGATAATGAGTGATGTTGAGCATCTTTTCATGTGTTTGTTAGCCATCTGTATGTCTTCTTTGGAGAAATGTCTATTTAGTTCTTTGGCCCCTTTTTTGATTGGGTCATTTATTTTTCTGGAGTTGAGCTGTAGGAGTTGCTTGTATATTTTTGAGATTAGTTGTTTGTCAGTTGCTTCATTTACTATTATTTTCTCCCATTCTGAAGGCTGTCTTTTCACCTTGCTAATAGTTTCCTTTGTTGTGCAGAAGCTTTTAAGTTTAATTAGGTCCCATTTGTTTATTTTTGCTTTTATTTCCAATATTCTGGGAGGTGGGTCATAGAGGATCCTGCTGTGATGTATGTCGGAGAGTGTTTTGCCTATGTTCTCCTCTAGGAGTTTTATAGTTTCTGGTCTTACGTTGAGATCTTTAATCCATTTTGAGTTTATTTTTGTGTAAGGTGTTAGAAAGTGTTCTAGTTTCATTCTTTTACAAGTGGTTGACCAGTTTTCCCAGCACCACTTGTTAAAGAGATTGTCTTTAATCCATTGTATATTCTTGCCTCCTTTGTCAAAGATAAGGTGTCCATATGTGCGTGGGTTTATCTCTGGGCTTTCTATTTTGTTCCATTGATCAATATTTCTGTCTTTGTGCCAGTACCATACTGTCTTGATAACTGTGGCTTTGTAATAGAGCCTGAAGTCAGCTGGTTGATTCCTCCAGTTCCATTCTTCTTTCTCAAGATCGCTTTGGCTATTCGAGGTTTTTTGTATTTCCATATAAATTGTGAAATTATTTGTTCTAGCTCTGTGAAGAATACAGTTGGTAGCTTGATAGGGATTGCATTGAATCTATAAATTGCTTTGGGTAGTATACTCATTTTCACTATATTGATTCTTCCAATCCATGAACATGGTATATTTCTCCATCTATTAGTGTCCTCTTTGATTTCTTTCACCAGTGTTTTATAGTTTTCTATATATAGGTCTTTAGTTTCTTTAGGTAGATATATTCCTAAGTATTTTATTCTTTCCGTTGCAATGGTGAATGGAATTGTTTCCTTAATTTCTCTTTCAGTTTTCTCATTATTAGTGTATAGGAATGCAAGGGATTTCTGTGTGTTGATTTTATATCCTGCAACTTTACTATAATCATTGATTAGTTCTAGTAATTTTCTGGTGGAATCTTTAGGGTTTTCTATGTAAAGGATCATGTCATCTGCAAACAGTGAGAGTTTTACTTCTTCTTTTCCAATTTGGATTCCTTTTATTTCTTTTTCTGCTCTGATTGCTGTGGCCAAAACTTCCAAAACTATGTTGAATAGTAATGGTGAAAGTGGGCACCCTTGTCTTGATCCTGACTTTAGAGGAAATGCTTTCAATTTTTCACCATTGAGGATAATGTTTGCTGTGGGTTTGTCATATATAGCTTTTATTATGTTGAGGTATGTTCCTTCTATTCCTGCTTTCTGGAGAGTTCTTATCATAAATGGATGTTGAATTTTGTCAAAGGCTTTCTCTGCATCTATTGAGATAATCATATGGTTTTTGTTTTTCAATTTGTTAATGTGGTGTATAATATTGATTGATTTGTGGATATTGAAGAATCCTTGCATCCCTGGGATAAAGCCCACTTGGTCATGGTGTATGATCTTTTTAATGTGTTGTTGGATTCTGATTGCTAGAATTTTGTTAAGGATTTTTGCATCTATGTTCATCAGTGATATTAGCCTGTAGTTTTCTTTTTTTGTGGGATCTTTGTCAGGTTTTGGTATTAGGGTGATGGTGGCCTCATAGAATGAGTTTGGAAGTTTACCTTCGTCTGCAATTTTCTGGAAGAGTTTGAGCAGGATAGGTGTTAGCTCTTCTCTAAATTTTTGGTAGAATTCAGCTGTGAAGGCGTCTGGACCTGGGCTTTTGTTTGCTGGAAGATTTTTTATTACAGTTTCAATTTCCGTGCTTGTGATGGGTCTGTTAAGATTTTCTATTTCTTCCTGGTCCAATTTTGGAAAGTTGTACTTTTCTAAGAATTTGTCCCTTTCTTCCACGTTGTCCATTTTATTGGCATATAATTGTTGATAGTAGTTTCTTATGATCCTTTGTATTTCTGTGTTGTCTGTTGTGATCTCTCCATTTTCATTTCTAATTTTATTGATTTGATTTTTCTCCCTTTGTTTCTTAATGAGTTTGGCTAATGGTTTGTCAATTTTATTTATCCTTTCAAAGAACCAGCTTTTGGCTTTGTTGATTTTTGCTATGGTCTCTTTTGTTTCTTTTGCATTTATTTCTGCTCTAATTTTTAAGATTTCTTTACTTCTACTAACCCTGGGGTTCTTCATTTCTTCCTTTTCTAGTTGATTTAGGTGTAGGGTTAGGTTATTTATTTGACTTTTTTCTTGTTTCTTGAGGTGTGCCTGTATTGCTATGAACTTTCCCCTTAGGACTGCTTTTAAAGTGTCCCACAGGTTTTGAGTTGTTGTGTTTTCATTTTCATTAGTTTCTATGCAAATTTTGATTTCTTTTTTGATTTCTTCTGTGATTTGTTGGTTATTCAGCAGCGTGTTGTTCAGCCTCCATATGTTGGAATTTTTAATAGTTTTTCTCCTGTAATTGAGATCTAATCTTACTGCATTGTGGTCAGAAAAGATGCTTGGAATGATTTCTATTTTTTTGAATTTATCAAGGCTAGATTTATGGCCCAGGATGTGATCTATCCTGGAGAAGGTTCCATGTGCATTTGAGAAAAAGGTGAAATTCATTGTTTTGGGATGAAATGTCCTATAGATATCAATTAGGTCTAACTGGTCTATTGTATCGTTTAACGTTTGTGTTTCCTTGTTAATTTTCTGTTTAGTTGATCTATCCATAGGTGTGAGTGGGGTATTAAAGTCTCCCACTATTATTGTGTTATTGTTAATTTCTCCTTTCATACTTGTTAGCATTTGTCTTACATATTGCGGCACTCCCGTGTTGGGTGCATATATATTTATAATTGTTATATCTTCTTCTTGGATTGATCCTTTGATCATTATGTAGTGACCATCTTTGTCTCTTTTCACAGCCTTTGTTTTAAAGTCTATTTTATCTGATATAAGTATTGCTACTCCTGCTTTCTTTTGGTCCCTATTTGCATGGAAAATCTTTTTCCAGCCCTTCACTTTCAGTCTGTATGTGTCCCCTGTTTTGAGGTGGGTCTCTTGTAGACAACATATGTAGGGGTCTTGTTTTTGTATCCATTCAGCCAGTCTTTGTCTTTTGGTTGGGGCATTCAACCCACTTACATTTAAGGTAATTACTGATAAGTATGATCCCGTTGCCATTTACTTTATTGTTTTGGGTTCGAGTTTATACACTGTTTTTGTGTTTCCTGTCTAGAGAATATCCTTTAGTATTTGTTGGAGAGCTGGTTTGGTGGTGCTGAATTCTCTCAGCTTTTGCTTGTCTGAGAAGCTTTTGATTTCTCCTTCATATTTGAATGAGATCCTTGCTGGGTACAATAATCTGGGCTGTAGGTTATTTTCTTTCATTGCTTTAAGTATGTCTTGCCATTCCCTCCTGGCTTGAAGAGTTTTTATTGAAAGATCAGCTGTTATCCTAATGGGAATTCCCTTGTGTGTTATTTGTTGTTTTTCCCTTGCTGCTTTTAATATTTGTTCTTTGTGTTTGATCTTTGTTAATTTGATTAATATGTGTCTTGGGGTGTTTCTCCTTGGGTTTATCCTGTTTGGGACTCTCTGGGTTTCTTGGACTTGGATGATTATTTCCTTCCCCATTTTAGGGAAGTTTTCAACTATTATCTCCTCAAGTATTTTCTCATGGTCTTTCTTTTTGTCTTCTTCTTCTGGGACCCCTATGATTCGAATGTTGTAGTGTTTAATATTGTCCTGGAGGTCTCTGAGATTGTCCTCATTTATTTTAATTCGTTTTTCTTTTATCCTCTCTGATTCATTTATTTCTACCATTCTATCTTCTAATTCACTAATCCTATCTTCTGCCTCTGTTATTCTACTATTTGTTGCCTCCAGAGTGTTTTTAATTTCATTTATTGCATTATTCATTTTATATTGACTCTCTTTTATGTCTTCTAGGTCCTTGTTAAACCTTTCTTGCATCTTCTCAATCTTTGTCTCCAAGCTATTTATCTGTGATTCCATTTTGATTTCAAGATTTTGGATCAATTTCACTATCATTATTTGGAATTCTTTATCAGGTAGATTCCCTATCTCTTCCTCTTTTGTTTGGTTTGGTGGGCTTTTATCTTGTTCCTTTGTCTGCTGGGTATTCCTCTGTCTCTTCATCTTGTTTAAATTGCTGAGTTTGGGATGTCCTTTCTGTATTCTGGCAGTTTGTGGAGTTCTCTTTATTGTGGCGTTTCCTCGCTCTGTGTGGGTTTGTACAGGTGGCTTGTCAAGGTTTCTTGGTTAGGGAAGCTTGTGTCGGTGTTCTGGTGAGTGGAGCTGTATTTCTTCTCTCTCCTTTTGAAGAGTTGGGTTGCTTTTCTGGGTGCCTGATGTCCTCTGCCGGCATTCAGAAGTTGTTTTGTGGAATTTACTCGGCGTTTAAATGTTCTTTTGTTGAATTTCTGGGGGAGAAAGTGTTCTCTTAAGTAGCCTTTCAAACACTTTAAATCAGGAAGGGTTTTGGAAATTTCCTACAGCATTATAAAAGACTGGCTATTCTACAGTCACTTCCTGTCCAGTTCCTTCCTTTTTTAAATTTTATTTATTTAATCAAACTTTTTAATGTATGATGGTATACACCTTTACTATGACATAAATGTTTATAATATTGGAGATATTTTAAGTTTGAAAATAAAAAATTTCTTTCTTTCTTGGTTTACCTTGAATTTGGAAAAAGAATCTTGGTACCAGTTTTTACTAAGATGTAAAATGCCGGATTTCTCCATTATGATACTCAGTAAAATTTTATCTTTGAATCCTTTGAAGACCAAGTACTTCATTTTATCTTGTTTCATAGTCCCCAAAATTCTTCATAATGGATAAAATACCTACATAATAACTTTTGTATTTTAAAGCCACTATTCCTAGCATTATGTAGAATTCACATATTCTAATTTTGTCATGTTTAGGTTCTGGTACCATACTGAATGGCAGCCATATAACTTCCATTTTTTTCTCACTTTTACTATCAAACAGAAAGACTTTGACCAGCTGTGTTAGATCAAGTAATTCCCCTTCCACACTGTCCCCCAGTGTTTCAGATGTAGAAAGGAGAGAAAAGGTGCAGTAGGCGAAGAAGACTCAGCATTGTGTCGGCAATGAGGGCTAGTATTTGAGGCCCAATGATGGCACATAAACTTTCCCGATGATGGAAACTCCCTTTCCATCATGCTCTGAGGGTCCAGTGCTAGTTACTGTGACTAGAGAAGGGCTGGGAAGAGCTTGGAGAAGCGAAAAACCCCAGCAGTGGGGCTAGAGCAAGGGACTGCAGGGAGAGCAGGTCTATTGGGTTGCGCAATCACATTAGAATCCTGGCTTTGCAGCTTACTGGAAACACATTTTGGGCAAGTGAGTTCACTGAGCATTTCCTTTGTGCGTTCACAGAGTGTAGATAATCTTGCAGCTCAGGCTTTTTGTAATAAAATATATATATGTATGACCTGGCACTTAGTATAGGTTTAGTAAATGGTAGTTCTGATGACACTAGAGATGATGATGATGAGAACTTGAAAATCAACTGAATTAAGAAACATTAAAGGACTATGATTATTCAGCCTTGAAAGAAGTGCCAAAGAAACAGTCTTCAAACAGTTTTCATGCAGGGATTGAACTGGCTTTTTCTGTGTTCTGATAGATTGAGTGTGGAGACCATGGAAACCAATCATCTGATTGTAGTGAATAAGAAAATGTGCCTGGAAGTTAGACAGCCTGAGTCCCATATGGGTCAACTACATCCTAACTTCACAAATAATCAAATTAACCAATCTCTCTGAGGCTCAGTTTCCCCATCTGTAAAATGGAAATAACAGCACTAGGATACTTGAAGGGTTTTGTGAAATTGCACTGTACTTTGTGCAGTGCTGAGCACACAGTTTGATAACTAGCTTTTGTGTTTAAATACAAGGCTGGCTCTTTCAGATGTGATTAGAATGTTAAGGAATGGCCTATAGAAAGACTCTGAAAAATCTGCCTTTGAGAAAGCATTTGGTCTGTTCAGGAGGTTGTGTTAGTGAGGAATGGTTCAGAGGAGTTCCTTCCTACTGTGGAGGCTCAGACACCTACCTGGATGGCCTCCTGCACTGTGGAGAGAGGATGCCTTTCTCACGAGCCTGAACTCCAAGATTCATCAGTAGGACTGTTGCTAAAAAGAACCAGTAGTCTAATTTCTTGGAGAAGGCAATGGCACCCCACTCCAGTACTCTTGCCTGGGAAATCCCATGGACGGAGGAGCCTGGTAGGCTGCAGTCCATGGGGTCACAAAGAGTCGGACGTGACTGAGCGACTTCATTTTCCCTTTTCACTTTCATGCATTGGAGAAGGAAATGGCAACCCACTCCAGTGTTCTTGCCTGGAGAATCCCAGGGACGGGGGAGCCTCATGGGCTGCTGTCTATGGGGTCGCACAGAGTCGGACACGACTGAAGCAACTTAGCAGCAGCAGCAGCAGTCTAATTTCTAAAGTTCCTTCCTGCCATATTGCCAAAGGACTACAGAATTGCCACTTTGGGCTAGTCTGGGTGATTTTCACAATGTTTAAATACTTTCAAGTCTATCTCTGTTTTGATAGCATGCCATCTCTCTGTATTTTATCAGTCTGTGTGATCCGAGCTTCTTAGGCAAGAAGCTTTAGGGTGGGTTCTTGCAAAATAAGCCAGTGAACACAAAGGTATCCTATGAATAGTGGGATTCTTTTCCCTTTCCCCATTGTGTCTGACACAAGATAGAAATAAAACCTGCATGATGATGGTTTACTATTTTTCCTCTTTGTTCTTATGGCTTAGTATCCATCTGACATCATGTTTCTATGAGAGCCAAGGGATATTGTATTGTAATTGTCTTTAGTGCCTAGCAATTAAGGACTAGGCATTCTGATGGGGTGGGGACTTGTGATCAGAAATAAGTGATCTGAAACAAGTAACATCCTATTTTTCTGAAAATGGTTTGGGAATTAAACAATAGGAGAAGGCACAAAATATGATCTGTTATCTCAGATTGTTTCTAAAACAAACTGCTTTCCAAAAGTAAAACTGAAATTTCACTGTAATTGCTCTGGCCTGCATAAATCCACTGGGTATTTTCCACTGGGCTGGAGTGGCAGAAATTTCGCAGTTTGTGCAAGTTACAAGAAATACTGTCTTAATTTCTTTGGAGCATAAAGGCTATCCACTGATTTGTGAACGGATTCAATCATTCATTCAATAATACCTACTTGAGCACCCGTTGTGCTCAAGGTGAATGTGTCATGGACCCTGCATTAAGGAGTTCATGCTTCTAGGACAATGTTTACTCTGACCAGCATGGGAATTGTGAGGTGCAGGCTTGCAAACACTGAGCATGGATCTCCACTCCATTTAGAACTCTGGGGTAAACTTTCTAAAAAGTGAGAACTGAGCTGACTCTTAAGGAATGAAGAATAATTAGCTAAGTTTTGGTAAAGTGAAAGTGGAAGTCACTCAGTCCTGTCTGACTCTTTTCAACCCCATGGACTATACAATCTGTGGAATTCTCCAGGCTAGAGTTCTGGAGTGAAAGCCATTCCTTTCTCCAGGGACTCTCTACCAGCAAGGGATCGAACCCAAGTCTCCCTCATTGCAGGTTTGGTAAAGTAAATGAAAAAAGATTTCAGAGAGGGGAAAGAGCACATGCAAAAACACAGAGGGCGGAAAGTGTGGTAGGGTTATGGATCAAACAGAAGAGCAGAGCTACACCAGGCAGCTGTGGGGTGACACTGATTGTTAATTAGTAACTGAATGCAGTTTTCTGCTATGAAAGAAAGAAAGAGAGAGAGAAAGGAAGGAAGGGAAGAAGGAAGGAAAGAAGGAAGGAAGAAAAAGTCCTGTGATTCCTTACTAGTTCCATGCTTCCACCAAATTTCAAGACATGTTTTCATATGTATTTAATCCCGTATTGAGAAGGGTCTATTGTTCTCTGTTCTCCAGGAAATGCTCCCTAGTCAAAACATCACTTGACATTCCATCCTCTTGCAACAAGCAGGATGACTGAAGCTGTCCTTTGTCTTGTAGTTACGATCCATGACAATTACATTACCAAGAATAACAGTCTTTAGAGCAAGATCCACAAATTTATCACTAGCTTTAAATCAACGCCGTCACTTAAATAAATATTCACTTTGCTAAATGACTTTCTCTGTCAGTGTCAGTGAGAAAAAGGAGTGCCTGGGAGCTTTTGTTTGGTGTTAGAAATGAAGGTGTGAGGAGTAGGGATGGGCAAATCGAAAAATACATTTTTCAGATAGTTAAAATTTCAGCACCGTGAAGTAAGTGGAGTATTTCTGAACATTTACATGAAAGTATTTGGCTTCAGGATATGAATGAGCTTCCTAGTTACCTGGAGGTAGAAATCAGGAAAGAGAACTGTGAAAAAGTACAAAACATTTTAACACCTGTCTGTTTGGAGTAGTTGGTAGGGTTGTGAATGCCCTGCCAGGTGGCTTTTTAAGCTCTCCCTAATCTCTACTGAGTCTGCTTTCTTCTCTCACAACTGGAGCAGCTTGTTGCTCCTCTCAGACTCAGCAGAGCTATTGTTGATAGGTAAAACAGTGAGCCTGAAACGTCTATGAGTGGCCCGTATTTTTCTGTCTGCTTGGATGAATTGCTCTTTAACAGAAGTAATAACAGCAGTATGTGGTGGTGAACCAGGCATTTTACAAATATGATGGGGGTCCATCATGAACCTCCCAAACTGGGAAGCAGCTGGGCTTTGGGAAGGGGTTCTGCAAGGAGAACCCTGGGAACCCGAGTGCCTGCATTCCTGGCTTCTCCTGGGTTCTCATCTCTTTCTTACAGAGTAGTCTTTGCTGTTCAAGTGTGCAGGTGGCAGAAAAGGACTATCTCTTAGATCTGATCCAGATTTTACAGGGACTGACTTCCCCTTGCTTGGGTCCCTCTGGGTCAATAAACTGCAGCCAGATGGTGGGTCAAGGAGTTCCCACTCACCTATGAGGGTAGAGAAGAGCCATAAGTTAATATTAAGCCAGTTGAGTCATTCTAGAAGATGAAAGCACGGTTCCCATTTATCTGAGGCAGTGGCTCAGATGAAGAGTTATAGAGGGACTCAGATGGCAAATGACTGAGTGGATTAAAGCGGAACCCAAATCTCAGGTTTTGGTTCTCTCCCTATTTGAATATATTTCATTCAATCTGACTAATAGCTTATTTGAGTAGACTCTAACTGTTTTGAGAAGTAATTCTAAGTACTAGAAGATAGAATCTAAAAGAATTATACCCCTGCCTCTCCCCCAAAGATTATCTTTTTCTCTTTTCCTTTACACATTTAATTGGCCCAGGGTAAAATTAAATTGAAATTATCCCCCTTCCCAGTAAGCTTTCTTTCAAACTCTAGTTTTATAAGATTGTTAGAAAAGATTTTATCAAGTGATTTTAGAGATGAGCAATAAATACGTCCCACATTTCTTGCAGATCCTAAACCTCACATCTCTCAGTCCTGAGACTAGGCCTGTGAGGTGTCACTGTGGCTTTCTTGAAGGGCCCTGTGTCTCTTGCAGCAGCATGTGATCTTGTCTGAGGGACCCGGGCACTTGGAACTATGGAGGAATTTCCTTTGTGTGAAACTTAGCTCAAACATGCTCTGACACGCTTGGTGGAGTTGTTTATGGGCTACTTCCTTTCAACCCCAACCAGCAGGCTCATGGCTGCATTTCACAAGCTATTAAAAACATGAGCACTCTCCTTTTCTTGTGTGTGTGGCATCTAACCATTTATTTTGAATATTACATATTTGGAAAAGCATTCAAAATAGAAAATGATGGCTTTGGGGGATTCTGACTATGCCCTGAGTAAACTAGATCTATAATCTGAAACATATTCACATTATGCAGGAATGATGACTGTGGTCTGTTGCCATGAGTTTTTTCAATACTTGAAAGCTTCATTTTTCTGTTTTCAGGGAATTATGTTTTGATTTCTATTTTCCATAGACAGTAGCAGACACTCACCTCCCTTAATCATTCATGACCTTCCCTCACTGTTTTTATTTTGGCTCCAAAGAGTTTCTCCTTCTCCAAAAATACCCTCCAGAACATTCAACATTTTTCTCAGTATCACTTAAACCGATACAATCTTTTGTTAAATTACATTCTTAGAGTTTATGAAACACTTTTAGGAACATTTTATCATTTGATCCTCCCTTAAACCCTGTGAAATAGTTATCATGCTCATCTCCATTTTACAGATGAGGAAACTGAACTTCAGAAAATTCTCGAAGGTCATACGTGGTGGGATTTGTGCCCAGGGTCTCTTTCTACAGAGTGTGTGCTATTTAATCTTTTATTCATTCACCCATCCACTCAATCGGTTCATTCATTCACAATGATTTATTGCCAGTAATGGGGCTTCCCAAGTTGTTCAGCAGTAAAAGAATCCACCTGCCAAGCAGGAGATGTGGGTTTGATACCTGGGCCGGGAAGATCCCCTGGAGAAGGAAATGGCAATCCACTCCAGTATTCTTGCCTGGAAAATTACATGGATAGAGGAGCCTGGCAGGCCACAGACCATGGGGTCAGAAAAGAGTCAGACACAACTTAACTGCTAAACAACAACCATGTGGCAAGCAGATGGAAGAGGCAGGTCCCTGCATCTAGCGTTGCAGAGGCTCATGGGGTCCAACAGAATGGGACAGGCCTTCTGGTGTTCTGGTACGGTCAGCACACCGGGCTTGCTTGAGAATGAGCTAACTGTGGTTGTATCCGATAGCGCCACACCCGACTACACCGCAGCTCTTCAAGCTCCCATGAGTGCCTATTCATGTGCAGCACTTCACCTGTTGCTTTGCCAGTGAAGGCTGATGAGAAGCAAGCTATGGCAGCAGCACAGAGGGGGAGGGGACTTGTTAGTTGCGCCTTCCATTTGGCTCAGCTGACAGGCTTAATCATGATATTGTGCTGATGACAAGCCCCCCCCTCCACACACACACACTATTCTTTCATTTTTCTTTGCCTTTCCTTCAAGTTATTCTTAATGGCTGCTGATTGTATTTCTTAATAGAAAGAATCCAGTTTGTCTCCTCTACGTTCTAGCCAGGAGTCAGCAAACTTTCTGTGATGGATTACAGGAGCAGGACCAGATGAATGAGGCACTTGCCTTAGTACAAAATAGAAGGAGGTGTCATAAAACTCAGTCATCAAGGTAAGTGTTTCTTTTGGATAAATGATATTTGGCTGCAGCATTTTTAAAAAATAAAAATGAATACAAAATTCCATGAGGAACAAAATATCAAAAATTTAAATAACCATCAAATAAGTTGGCCTGTGCCATACAGACCCCTGTAGGAGCCTAGGGCAAAAGGAACTTTTGGTGGTGGTGATCCTTTGCTGGAGCACTCAAATCCTGCTCAGGCCAAATGCCTTCATTTGGCCTCATCATTCCCAAGACATCAAGAAAATCTCCTCCCATGCTCTTCCTCAGTGGGTCTCCCTGGGAAATCTCTTTACTGTAGGGATGCCTCACTGCTGTAACTATCCCAAACTTTTGATTTCCAAGGAAACCTCAGAGTCTAGAAAAAAATGTCTCTGAGGTTTTCCAGGAGCAAGTGGTTGTTCCTGAGAGCAAGGGAGACGAGAATATCTGTGGCTTCCTGAGCCTTAGAAGCCTGAGAGATATCTCTTTATACCCCAAGATGTGGCAAAAGAAGCAAGCATTTAGAAATCTCTTCCTTTATGAATCCTTGTTTGATCCAAAGACAAAATTCAAAAGGTGTGCTTCATTCCCCTACCTTCATTTAACCTATTTTGGATTAACTATAATTATGTTTAGTTATTTATTTTCTTGGTATATTTTATAATGTATACAGATATTAACTCTGACAAAAACAGTGTGTGAAGGGAAACAAGGCCAGCCTGTTGGGTATCACTTGACTGATACATTCTCTTTGGTCCTCTTTCTATGGATTGTTAGTTAGAGAAGAGAAGAGTACTATGGTTTGGATATTTTTACTCCCCTTCCTCTCCCAATTCATTTGTTAAAATCTAACCTTCAAGGTGGTGGAAGGGAAGTGATTATGTCATGAGAGTTCCAGAATTGTGTCTTATAAAAGAGGCCCAAGAAAGGCCCCTGGCCCTTTCCACCATGTAAGGTCAAGACTGGAGGGTGTCATCCATAAACCAGGAAGCCCTCACCAAACACTGAATCTGCCAGTGCTGTGATCTTGGACTTCCAACCTCCAGAACTGTGAGACATAAATTTCTGTTGTTTCTAAGTCATCTAGTATGTAGTATTTTGCTGTTTGCTTGTGTTAAGTTGCTTCATTTGTATCCGACTCTTTGCAGCTCTATGGACTATAGCCTGTGAGGCTCCTCTGTCCATGAGATTCTCCGGGCAGGAATTCTGGAGTGGGTTGCCAGGCCCTCCTCTAGGGGACTTCCCTGACCCAGAGATTGAAACCGAATCTCTTACAACTCCTGCTTTGGCAGGTGTGTTCTTTACCCACTGAGCCATCTGAGAAGCCCATGGTATCTTGTTATGGCAGGCCAAATAGACTAAGACAAAGAGTAAGAGGAGATAGTCTTCCAGTGTAATAAAGTTTTCTTCATTACATAAATAATCATTAATAAATATATAAACAGGGTGTCTATTTCTTCGCTGGGAGCCCCAGGTCAGGTGAATGAAAGGCTATGTGATACACACAAGTAAGGGGCTGGCTGTTTTCCTATAGATTCATGGCTTTGCAAGAATCAACATCTTTATGTGAATAAGCTCTTTCCAACTATGACCTTTTTTTGCCTGGCAGTGGCTTCCTGTGAACCCCACTCTGAAGGATTGACAGAGCAAAGCATGGTCTCTTTCATGTATCTGTTGCCTCTGAACTAAGCCTCATGCCTGACCTTCAATATGGAAATCCATGCCAGGCAAGATGGACTCAAGTCAAGGACTGCAGTCCAGTCTTTGGTCTCTGGGGTTGGCCTTCTGGAGAACCTCTTGGTTCACACCAGGGTAATCTTAGCATTTTGCCTTTTTGGCAACTCACGGTCCCATAGCTGCTGAGAGTGAGCTGACTGGCATTTTTATATAATTTTCTGAATCAAAAATTTGAATTATGGCTTGTGCACTATCACCTTACAATACGTAGAGTACTCTCTTAAAGTATAGCACCTTAAACTACTCTCTTAAGACAGTACTTTAAATCAAGAGTCTCTAAGGAATTTAGTAAGAATCTCTTTATCTTTGACAAATGTGTAAATTTTAAAATTATTTATGAATTTGTGTTACAATATCAGGACATATTGATTTTGTAAGTAACAGTGATATATGGTTTTCTGGAAGACAAAAATGATAAAGCAAAAAAGATGCTGCAAACAAACATTTGCATAATCATGTTAATATATAATTCATTTGAGGAAAAAAATAAGCATTCTTCCTTGATCCTGGAATATCATATTCAGTATGTTCTTCTTGTCGAAGTTAACTGTCTTTGAGTAATGTTTCAGAACTAAATCTGATTGATTTCACAAAATGGACCAGCACATAAATGTGCACTTTTAATACACGAGGCTCTTTTCTCTCTAAAATGTAATGGAACTACTGTCTAGCCAAATGACTAAGATATTCCCCAAGGTTAGGAGGGCTTGAAGGACTGATCCAGTTAATACCCTCAAGTTCTAAAAGGGGGCTCTCCCAAGAGTACCAAAGGGCTTCCCTGGTGGCTCAGTGGTAAAAAGAATCCACTTGCCCAGCAGGAGATGTGGGTTTGATCCCGGGGTCAGGAAGACCCCTGGAGAAGGAAATGGCAACCCACTCCAGTACTCTTGGCCGGGAAATCCCAAGGAAAGAGCGGCCAGGTGGGCTACAGTCCATGAGGCCACAAAAGAGTCAGACACAACTTAGCAACTAAACAATAAGAGTATCACACCAGTGAGGATGGGAATTATCAGTGGTAGGGAACATCTTCTATAGGTTCTGGCCAACTGAAAACAGCAGGACAAGAAGTACTCCCTCCATTCAAAAACAGGAGAAAAGGGACAAGCTAGCTCTCTGCTCTCAAGCTCACAATATCCCGGTGACAATTTCTGCCACTTTTCATTATAGGTCTGTGACTTGACAGGTAAGAACAGTGCTATCTCATGAGATGCCATAATCATTCCTGTCCCTTGGCCTTTCTGTCTATCTTTTACTCTTTCTGTGTTGTTAGAATGTGTCCCTTTCAGGTTGCTTTGTGCTCTTTAAGAATGGCTCCCACAAATTGCCTACAGATTAAACAAGAAACTGCTTTTTCTCCAAACCTATTCTTTGACACAGATATCTGAATCAATGTGTGCCCCAAGTCTGCCTGTTTTGAAATGCACAGCAAATGAGGAAAGGGAAACCATCAGGCAATTCCTAAACTCCAGCTATGACCCCTCCCCTCATGGCCCTCCATTTTACTGCTGAGAATTAGGACTGGGAGAGAGAAGCTTCCAGAATCAGGCAAAGTGAAGCTACAAGAAAGTCTACACTCAGAGTATTATCTTCTGTGCAGTGGACAGGAAGGGTGATTTGTGGGACATGACCATGTTTGTTTAACATTTAAGAAGCTGCCCAAAGGGTAATACAGTTTCCAATCAATATTCTTGAGATGGATTTCCAGTTGGGGAGGTCGGCTTGGTTCCTAGGTTTCCTCCTACTTAGTGGGGTCAGCTCAAGGGAAGACTGATGTGTTTGGTGAGATTGCGGCATTCACAGAGAGAAGTGACCTTTACTCTTCATTCATTGCTTTCAACATGAGTTTCCCCTGGAGTTAATAATTTTTCAGAAATCTTAATAAAGTGTTTAAGAATCTCTCCCTCCTTGAAAGTCAGCACCAGGCACACACAGGGTAGAATGGGGGCTTTGGAATAGCAGGCCCAGCCTCAAACTTTGTGCAGACACTTACTATCTGTGTGAGTACAAGCAAATTACTTAATTTCTCTGAGCCTTGTCTACCGCCGTCAGATGGCTAGAATAATACCCTTCCTGTTCATGAGATTGTTGTGAGGATTGAAGGAGATAGTTTATATGATGAGAGTGGCACTCACTCACTCTCTTACACCCTCTTCTACTTTCAAATGTTTCCAAATGATGAATCCAGAAAAAAAAAAAGAAAAAGAAAAAAAAAGTTTTGACTAACCAAATAGTAGTGAATTTTCAAGTAAGCTTTGTTTACTAACATTATAAGCAGACTTATATATTTAATATTTTTAAAAAGTATCTTAAAAGATGTAAAGAAATTAAGCCATGAATCTAACTTGTTTTGTTTATAAACGTTTCAGTTTTTATTTCTCTGTTTATAGCCAGCTTAGCTATTTTAGGCAGAGGCTTCCTCTCTGGCAACGTGTGTCATTACCCTCAATATATACTGTATTTAGTATATGCATCCTTTAGATGGCTAGAAGATTAGGGAAATGTACTGGTTCCCATTAAAATGCATCGCCTGCTTTCAAACATCTTCCTGAGTTGACAAATCAAGAAGAGGGTCTAAGAAACATGGTTGCAGCCTGGGGGTTTTTGGCAAAGAAACCCCTCTTCCCACTGGAAGCTTTGTATGAGCAAAAAGACATTTGCCCCAGATGCCACCTCCTCTCTTTGTGCCTGGTCTTTGCTGTGGAGAAAGGCAGTGTTCAGGATCCACTGTCTTTGGGGGTTTGTATTTCCCAGAATAGTCCTTTCTTGATGAGTATATGAAATATATGTGAAATTCATCTTGAATCTCAGTCTCATTTTAACCACTGATTTCAATTTCCTCTCACATCAAGCTACTTTTAAAACTTAAAGTTTTAAGTGAAATACCTAAACATGAGATTTTTCCCTTTAACTTTCACTTTACAAGTGCTTTGGAATCAGATGTTAAGAGTATTAAGCAGGAAAAAACACAGGACCAGGAAAGAAAGCCCATTCAAGGAACAGCAAGTCAACAGGCTTGGCTTTATATCAGTTCTGCCCTTACTAGCTGTGTGACATTTGATAAGTTACATAGCTTCTCCCATCCTCAGCCTCCTCATCGGTAACCTGACAATAATAAAGGCAACAGAAACAGATTATTCCCTTGCCAACTAATATGTCAAAATAACTATCTGATTGAATATTGATACTTTCTGCCTCTGGTTGTTCAAATATTGGTTATGTGCAACTTTTAATGTACTTTAAAGGCATTGTAAAGAGAACATTTGTTTATAAATCCTTGTCTTGTGACTTCTAGGATGGTTTAACAACTTTTAATGTATTCTAATATTTCCTATGCTTCTGAAATTCCTTATATTTCAAATTTATTTAGTCATTCATGAAAGTGCATGACCCTAGAAATAAGAGATGAAATAAAAATAAATTACTAAAAATGTGAATTAAAAAAATTAACTTGGATGTCATTTCATGGGTAAAATATGGATTATTAAAAAGCTGATTGGAAGTGTCTATGTGTGATGCCTATTTGAGTGCAGTCTAGTGGCTAGCCAACCTCAAATTCAAATGTCAATATCTATAGATCTTTTCAGTGGAATAGTAACTCAGAAGAATCTTTCAATTTCTTTTGTAAATATTTTAAACTTGGCTGCTGGCGTTCAGAGGTGGGTGGGAAAGGGAGCCTGGGGATATCATTATTCAGCATTCAGACTTTCACTTAATCATTCTTTTTAGTTTGATTCCTTGTTTCAGGAGCTCCTCTAATACAATTTCTCTAGAGATCATACCATCTTATTTCTGCTTGGGAAAAGGGTTTCAGCAGATAAGGATGGAACCTGGAAAGACTCTAAAATAAACTTTAAATAACCCCCTGTTTTCAGCAATCCCTCTGCTGTCTTCATGGTGTTTTGACTGTCTAAGCATTTCAAAGGCTTCAATGTGACTTGGCTTGCTTCTCATCAAGAGCACCATTCCAAGGCACTTATTCTGATCCTCTGGCACCCTATTGGGTCCGTCTTCTTTCTCTGTTTATGCATTGCAGTATAAGTTGATAGATGTCTCCTAATACTACTGAAGACAGAATTTCTGTTTCTGTTTCTCATTCTGTTTACTGTTCAGGGATAATTTTTGCGAGGATAAGGAGATAGGGATGTTCTTTTACTGTATCATCTTAAAATGTGATGACTCTGGTGTTAACTTTTACATCAGAATATAGTAGAAATGGAACACTGCTCTCTGTTGCTCCAAGTACAAATTAGTAAGTGGATGATAAAGAAGCCAAACAAATCCTCTTTCTTTCTTTTACAATAATTAAGTTTGGTTTACATGGAATTTCCAACTTTTGATTCTGGCAAACCACTTCAGTATTCTTGCCTCGAGAACTCCATGAACAGTAAGAAAAGGCAAAAAGATAGGACACTGAAAGAGGAACTCCCCAAGTTGGTAGGTGCCCAATATGCTACTGGAGATCTGTGGAGAAATAACTCCAGAAAGAATGGAGCCAAAGCAAAAACAACACCCAGTTGTGAATGTGACTGGTGATGGAAGTCCGATGCTGTAAAGAGCAATATTGCATAGGAACCTGGAATGTTAGGTCCATGAATCAAGGCAAATTGGAAGTGGTCAAATGAGATGGCAAGAGTGAACATTGACATTCTAGGAATCAGTGAACTAAAATGGACTAGAATGGGTGAATTTAAGTCAGATGACCATTATATCTACAACTGTGGGCAAGAATCCTTTGGAAGAAATGGAGTATCCATCGTAGTCAACAAAAGAGTCTGAAATGCAGTGCTTGGATGCAAGCTCAAAAATGACAGAATGATCTCTGCCTGTTTCAGGGCAAACCATTCAATATCACAATAATCCTACCAGGAATGCTGAAGAAGCTGAAGTTGAACAGTTCTATGAGGACTTACAAGACCTTCTAGAACTGACACCCAAAAAAGACATCCTTTTCATCATAGGGGACTGGATTGTAAAAGTAGGAAGTCAAGAGATACCTGGAGTAACAGGCAAATTTGGCCTTAGAGTACAAAATGAAGCAGGTCAAAAGCTAACAGAGTTTTGCCAAGAGAACACACTGGTCATAGCAAACACCCTCTTCCAACAACACAAGAGAAGACTCTACACATGGACATCACCAGATAGTCAATACCAAAATCAGATTGATTATATTTTTTGAAGCCAAAAAAGGAGAAGCTCCATACAGTCAACAAAAACAAGACTGGGAGCTGACTATGCTCAGGTCATGAACTCTTTATTGCTAAATTCAGACATAAATTGAAGAAAGTGGGGAAAACTGCTAGACCATTCAAGTATGACCTAAATCAAACCCTTATGATTATACAGTGGAAGTGACAAATAGATTCAAGGGATTAGATCTCATAGAGTGCCTGAAGAGCTATGGATGGAGGTTCATGACATTGTACAGGAGGCAGTGATCAAGACCATCTCCAAGAAAAAGAAATGCAAAAAGGCAAAATGGTTGTCTGAGGAGGACTTACAAATAGCTGAGAAAAGAAGGTACAGGGAAGGCAAAAGAGAAAAAGGAAAGATATACCCGTTTGAATGCAGAGTTCCAAAGAATAGCAAGGAGAGAACGAAAGTCTTCCTCAGTGATCAGTGCAAAGAAATAGAGGAAAACAACAGAATGGGAATGAATAGAGATCTCTTCAAGAAAATTAGAGATACCAAGGGAACATTTAATGCAAAGATGGGCTTGATAAAGGACAGAAATGGTAGGGACCTGACAGAAGCAGAAGATATTAAGAAGAGGTGGCAAGAATACACAGAAGAACTATACAAGAAAGAGCTTCATGACCCAGATAACCACGATGGTGTGATCACTCACCTAGAACCAGACATCCTGGAATGAGAAGTCAAGTGGGCCTTAGGAAGCATCACTATGAACAAAGCTAGTGGAGGTGATGGAATTCCAGTTGAGCGAAACATTGGGCTGGATGAAGCAGAAGCTGGAATCAAGATTGCCAGGAGAAATACCAATAACCTCAGATATGCAGATGACACCACCCTTAGGGCAGAAAGGGAAGAAGAGCTAAAGAGTCACTAGATGAAAGTGAAAGAGGAGAGTGAAAAAATTGGATTAAAACTCAATATTCAGAAAACTAAGATCATGGCATCTGGTCCCATCACTTCATGGCAAATAGATGGGGAAACAATGCAAATAGTTAAAGACTTTTTGGGGGGGCTCCAAAATCACTGCAGATGGTGACTGCATCTTTGGAAGAAAAGTTATGGCCAACCTAGACAGCATATTAAAAAGCAGAGACATTACTTAGCCAAGAAATTTCCATCTAGTCAAAGCTATAGTTTTTCCAGTAGTCATATATGGATGTGAGAGTTGGACTATATAGAAGGCTGAGTGTCAAAGTATTCATGCTTTTGAACTGTGGTGTGGGAGAAGACTCTTGAGAGTCCCTTGGACTGCAAGGAGATCGAACCAGTCAATCCTAAAGGAAATCAGTCCTGAATAGTCATTGGAAGGACTGATGTTGAAGCTGAAGCTCCAATACTTTGGCCACCTGATGTGAAGAAGTGACTCATTAGAAAAGACCCTGATGTTGGGAAAGATTGAAGGTAGGATGAGAAGGGGACGACAGAGGGTGAGATGGTTGGATGGCATCACTGACTATGGACATAAGTCTGGGTAAGCTCTGGGAGCTGGTGATAGACAGGGAAGCCTGGTGCGCTGCAGTCCTGGGGGTCACAAATAGTTGGACACGACTGAACGACTGAACTGAACTGAACTTAGTTGCATTAGATGATCAACATCTAGTTTGCCAAAGACATCAGGTATTTCTGGAAGGAAAACTGGTGATGTGGTAAACAAGGGCCTCCTTGTCAATGGGCCCTTCCCCGTGTGGGTCTCTCTAAGATTAGTGTCTCATGACATGTATACATGGCCATATTTAAAATGGATAACCAACAAGGACCTACTCTGCAGCACAGGGAACTCTGCTCAATGTCACAAGGCAGCCTGGATGGGAGATTTTGTGGGAGAATGGATGCATGTGTGTGTATGGCTGAGTCCCTTCACTGTTCACCTGAAACTCTCACAGCTTTGATCGTTAATTTGCTATACCCCAATACAAAATAAAAAGCATGAAAAAAAAAAAACAAAAACAAAACAAAACCAACAAGCAAAAAGATTAGTTCCCCTTGATGCTTATGATAAATTTTTTTAAAAGTTTAACACTCTTTATCTTTGTTTCCAATCTCTTAATCTGGTGCAAGGCAAAAATAATTGTCTTTCTCATTATTTCAAAATGTGAATCTTGACTGTTCTTTGTGAACTATGTGAACTTGAACAAGTTAAGCAATTTTACAAATTCAGTGTATTCTCCCATAAGCTGGGGAAACTAATACCAGCATTATTGCTAATATTAATTGAATTTAGAAGTTGGTTCATTCATTTTTTAACAAATATTTCTGAAACTCCTTTTATGTGCCAAGCATTATGCTTGGTGATGCAAAGACACCTAATCCAAAAATCCTTGATAACAGTTTAGCAGGGGAGGTTACACAAGAATGCTTATTAGGGTAGAGAATGGAGGTGCTGGGGTACAGGGATGCATTGTGGAAGGACAGATGATGAGCAACTCACCCTGTCCTGGGCGTTGGGAGCATGTCAGGGGTTTGTCATTCCTGACAGGGTGGTATCTGAGACTTGAGAGGCAGATCTTAAGAGAAGAGTAAGAGTTAACAAGGTGAAGATGAAGTAAAGAAATATTCAGTGTTATGGAGACAGTGTAAGCAAGGATTATAGAGATGAGAATCAATATTGTATGGAAAAGGGAAAATGATTCAGTGTTGAATTGCTTTACAAAGACTCTGACCCTCCAGAAATATTAGTCATCTCCCTCTCTTTAGCTCCTGAATGTGGCCTTATTAAAATTTAAGGGGTTCTCAAATCTTGAAGTCAAGATGTAGAGATATCTATGTCAGGTATAATGACTATAGAATGGATGTGTGTGCGTGTGTGTGTGTGTGTTAGTGAGCTCGTACTTTGTCATCTATGGCTAATTTTATATAGATTTTGTTAGGAAGCCATTTCTCCCTTTTAGGAGTTCAGTTTGACCTTTGCCATTAGTATATTAGATTAGACTATAATCTAATATGCGTGTATATATTATGCACATAAAATATACACTAATGTGGTCTATTAGGTTACACTGTGCTGTACTTCTCTATGAACTCTCTGTATAACTCTCTAACAAAACAGCTGTCATGTTCTATGAAAATTCTTGTGGTCACAATGGTACCTACCACAAAGGAGACTTTTCTTAACAGTGAGCTAGGTTAACCTGTTCCTGAATTCCCTGTAAAGCTATTTCTGCCAAGGGCTGTGATGGAATTGAGACATAACTCCCACATCTAAGGCATATCCAGAATTCTAGTTCAATATTAAAACTCTGTTGTTGAGGTTAACATGGGTTTTTCTAATTAGATCATTCACAAAAGGGGATGGATAGATCACCCATAAGTTCTCAATCTTCTTTCTTAGAATCAGAGATAAGTTGACATGGACAATATATAAGTTGCTTTATTAGTGCTTCTGGATTTGCTTATGTTTTCCATGGGAAGCACAGTGTGGCTTGGTCACTGCTGTTCAGTTCAGTTCAGTCCCTCAGTCGTGTCCGACTCTTTGCAACCCCATGAACTGCAGCACGCCAGGCCTCCCTGTCCATCACCAACTCCTGGAGTTCACTCAGACTCACATCCATCGAGTCAGTGATGCCATCCAGCCATCTCATCCTCTGTCGTCCCCTTCTCCTCCTGCCCCCAATCCCTCCCAGCATCAGAGTCTTTTCCAGTGAGTCAACTCTTTGCATGAGGTGGCCAAAGTACTGGAGTTTCAGCTTTAGCATCATTCCTTCCAAAGAAATCCCAGGGCTGATCTCCTTCAGAATGGACTAGTTGGATCTCCTTGCAGTCCAAGGGACTCTCAAGAGTCTTCTCCAACACCACTGTTCAAAAGCATCAATTCTTCGGTGCTCAGCCTTCTTCACAGTCCAACTCTCACATCCATACATGACCACAGGAAAAACCATAGCCTTGACTAGACGGACCTTTGTTGGCAAAGTAATGTCTCTGCTTTTGAATATGCTATCTAGGTTGGTCATAACTTTCCTTCCAAGGAGTAAGCGTCTTTTAATTTCATGGCTGCAGTCACCATCTACAGTGATTTTGGAGCCCAGAAAAATAAAGTCTAACATTGTTTCCACTGTTTCCCCATCTATTTCCCATGAAGAGATGGGACCGGATGCCGTGATCTTCGTTTTCTGAATGTTGAGCTTTAAGCCAACTTTTTCACTCTCCACTTTCACTTTCATCAAGAGGCTTTTAAGTTCCTCTTCACTTTCTGCCATAAAGGGTGGTGTCATCTGCATATCTGAGGATATTCCAACAACACAAGAGAAGACTCTACACATGGACATCACCAGATGGTCAACACGGAAATCAGATTGATTATATTCTTTGCAGCCAAAGATGGAGAAGCTCTATACAGTCAGCAAAAACAAGACCAGGAGCTGACTGTGGCCCAGATCATGAACTCCTTATTGCCAAATTCAGACTGAAATTGAAGAAAGTAGGGAAAACCGCTAGACCATTCAGGTCACTGCTGAGCTTAGTTTATTTCAGAATAGCAGTAAACATTTTCTCCCATGAAGTGTATCTGTTAAATAATGATAAAAATAATAGAGAAAAATGTGGCCTCCATCATGATCAGTCTCTTGGGAAAGTGGGCTCTGGTGCCAGTGCTATGTTCAGACCCTGAAGACTGATCTGTTGGATATTCTCAATTAATTTCATCCTTTTAAGAATGACTTCCATTGTGTAAACCTCACAACCATGTTGTGTGAATAGAGCGTGAAATATCATTTTAATTTATACGTGAAGTATGGTATCACTATAAAGTAGTAAAAATCGTTTTCTTGGATGCCTTGCAAAAATTGTTCTGAAGGTAGTTTAAAAGAGTTTCAGAAAAAACTTTAGCATTAATTGAATCAATTTTTAGTTTATTCATTTGCTCATTTTTCATTAGATACCTTTCAGGGGCCTCTTATTATTGTTCTGATTGTCTATTAGATTTTGGGAATAAAAACTATGAGTGGGACTTAACCTGTTCTTTGATGAGTGCTCAATCCACTTTGGGTGGTGGGAACGGGTTAATCATGGAAGAAATACACAAAATACACTATGATAAAGCTGTAGTATAGATGTATTCTTGTGTCTTATTTATTTTTTTTATTATTCAATAGTGACTAATAGGACCAACTCCAGGGAAGAGCTGACTACCCTGGAAAATAGAACATTGTTGGGAAGATCTAAGCTCTGCCTTCTTTTAAAAGACAGTATCATCACAGTGTAAAAGTGTAAATAGTGACAGAATTGTATCAGTTATTTGAAGTTCAAGTGTTAAGTCTATAGTAGGAAAGATTTCTGGATGAATTATAAAAGAAAGTCATATACTCTATTTCTTTGAGAAATAGTAGAGTCTATGGTTCTTTTTTCTAAGACAACAATGAACATGAAAATCTTTTCAGACTGTCCAAATAAGAGTTGCAATTGTCTTCATTTCTACCTGTAACCATGAAAATTTTAAATCAGCTCTCAAACACAAGGTTACCAAAATGACTAACAGAGGTCCTTTTTTTTTCTTGTAGCAAAGAATTTACCAGTTGAGAGTAAAGGAAAGAAGCAGCAATGGAAATGGCCCCAAAGAATATTTTACTGCATATTTTAGAGAAATGTTATTTATTACTTTGGAGTAAAACAGAGAAGCAACAGCCCATTTGTGAAGTGAAAAGAGTTAAAAACAATTCTAAATATTTGCACTTATTGATCTTGTTTTCAACATTTCTTTCTACCCAACATTCTGTGCAGAGATAAATGTCTCAACCTAAGATAAATGTAACAAAATTCATAATTTATTCATTGGTCATAACCTTTGGAAGTGAAATAGTGCCTTCCAGCCAACACAAGAATTGGTTGCAGCTAGTACTAAGCCCCAGAGGCATTAACAAAGACACACAAAGCCTAGGTCCTTCCTTAAGAAAAGGGAAATCAAGCTGGAGTTGCAAGAAGTGATATTGCTGCCAGATTCACAGTCAAATCTTGTGGGACCTGTGACTCTCTCATGCATAAACTCTAGATATTGAAACGCCGAGAAACATTTCAAGGTTGACTTAAGTTGGTAGGATGTACTCATTTATTAACTACTAGTGCAGACCTGACATCTGCCAGGCACTGAGTTTAGTGTTGAGTATTTCCACAAAGATATGATTCTTGCCCTCATGGAGTGAATGTACTAGTACCTTGAAGGGATACTTGTGTTAGGCATGGTTTATGCTTCTTGTTGATGAGACAATATACAATAAAATTCAGTTTTAGAAAAGGGTGATTTCTGGGGGCAAGTGGTACAGAGGAAAGTAAGTATAATAGTATAATGATGCTGAACTTCAAAAGCTAGGCCCAGTTCATCATGCTGCTGTTTTGAATCTGAAAATCTCCCAGGATGGGACTGCTAATTTACATGTCAGGAAAGTGTGTGACCACAGCTCTGATGTCCGAGTTGCTATTGAATTTGAGGGCCTGGATTCTGGCCTAAGAAGTGAGTGTTTATAATAACTACATGTTTTCACATGTGTTTTCCTGACTGCTTTATATTTTGGACATTATTTATACATATACTGTATAGAAAAAATGTATACTTGATAAGAAAATCTACTAAAAGATGTTAATGCTAAAAATGACAGAGAGACCTGGGGCTTGAAATCAGTGAGAGAGATTTTAATGGATAGTAAAGGGTTAACCAGGCTGGTCTTCAACATTAAAGAAAAAAATCTCCTCAGATGTGTTTCTAGTTCTGTAAGCTAGTCCTGCCACAAAGCCACCACACACAAAACCTAACATTCTTTGCTCGTCTCAAACAATAGACACTCTAAGAAGATTACATCACAGTGCATGTTTTTGGCCAGGAGAAGGCATACTTGTGAATGTGGTGGCCTGCAGTGGTTTTCGCCAGCGTAGTCCTCTGACAGACACGTACAAATAGCTCCTGTAGCGGCAGCCTAATTAGGTATCATGGCTGCTGTGTGGTGCACGTGGCTGCCAGCCTGCGTGAGGTGTTCTGGAGTCAGGGGATTGGTGAGGCTGATCTTCAAGGTGTTCTTTCTTTTGTTCCTGTTAAATCTCCTCCTTACACAGTCTGTCAGAAAGACAAGCTCTATATTGAGAAAGATTATGCTGAATCTCACTCAGTAAGCAATGAGATAGTAACGTAATACTCCTGCGACATGCTTTGGACTCAGCCTACTGATTCCTCACTGAAAGATGCTTGGTAAATCTCAAGAGGCCAAAAGACATCCAGAATACTCCCAATGTCAGCCTGCAACTGAACTCTTCTTATAGCAAATCTAGACGAAGGACCCTAAATTAAATTGCTTTTCTCTTGCTAAAGTACTCCTCAGAAGTTAAAGGTAGAAAAGTGGAAACAGAGACATCAGCCAAATAGCCCAGGAAAACTGGAGGTTTAATAGCCAGTGCTAGTGCAATTCCAGGACAATGATTAAAAGGATTTTGTTGCAGTTCCCCACTGTTGTTTTAATTTTCTTTAAGCAGCAGATCCAAAATCTGAATCCCTTCATAGCCACCTAAGTCACCTACTTTGCTTGCTCCAGAATCTCCTCTCATGGTCAAAGATTAATCTCAAGGTGAAAGAGGGTGATCACGAGGTTGCTTTACCTTAAAGTTTGTCTTTATTTTCTGCATGTTTGGCCTCTGACATAATTACCCTTTCTAATTTAATCAACATATGGAATTACTTTTTCTAAACATGACTGAGGGGTCAGCGTTTATGTTTCCTTTAATAAGATTACAGAATTTCTTAAAGTTGAGAGAGAGCTTTCCTCATGTGATAAAAAAAATCCCTAAGAGGTTCTTTATTTATTACTATTTTTTGAATGCGAAGACTTAAGCATAATGTTTTAATTCTCGTTAAGTGCCTATGTACAATTTTAACTATTCTTCATTTGATAGTTTATATCCATAGGAGACATTAAACAATGTGTTAGTCCCAGTTCCCCATTTTAAAAGAGGGGAAATTTATTTATAAATATTCTGGTAGTTGTTTTTAGATTTTATTTTACCCCAAACATCCCATCCAAATATAAATTTAAACATAGGCCATGAAAATATCTCCTCAAATTCATTTCATCAGAAGTAGCAGCTGATCTGGAGGTGATTTTTTTTTTTTTGGTAGTAAAGCAGAATTCTGTGCTGTATTTAAAAAAAAAAAAAAAGACTTTCCACGGAGTCAATTTAAGTAGCATTCCTACCCAGTGGGTTTAGTAGAGGATTATGAATATGAGAAATTCCTAAGCACTTTGGTGTACATTTAATTTCTTAGGAACATTTCTACTGAGTAAAGTAAGGCATGTATATATTTGTCTTTCATTCAACAGAGCTTTCTTATGTACTTTCTGTGTTCTGAATGGTGGACTAAATGTAGTAATAAGAATTCTTAAAAGAGAGAGAGAGAAGGTGGGGAACTGAGGTTGGAATGATGTGCTTTGGAGAGGGAGGACAGGGTAATGAACTAAGGGATGTGAACAGCCTCTTACAGTTCTGGAGATCAGAAGTAAAAAATCCATTTCACTGGGCTAGAAAAGGCAGGGAAATAGATTCTCCCCTAGAACCTCCAGAAGGAATGTAGCCAGACTGACACCTTGATTTTAGCCCTTCTATCAGATTTTGTATTTCTGATCTCTAGAGCTGTAAGATAGTACACTGAATTGTTTGAAGCCACTTAGTTTCTAGTAATTTGTTACAGTGGCAGTAGAAAACTTATACCTGGAGTTCTGCCCTGGTTCTTGAAATTAATAGAAAATTGATAAAAATCGAGTCTATCCAGAAACCAAGAATTAAAGGCCTTATTATTTGCAACCACAGATGCATATCTTCATTCAGCCACTTTCTTTTTGTGCACATATGTCTAGTCTCTTCTAGGGATGCAAAGATGGATAAGACCTGTTCCCTGTCCTCTCAAGGGCTAGGATGGCTTTGGATGGTTTTGTCTTGCGTGATAGGTGAAGGCATCAGTACTTATTAATTAATTCATTATAAGAATTGGGTCACTTTTAAACCTCTGGATTTAGAAGGTTCTAAACTGACATCAGCTAATTTTCTGAAGATCGCTTGTCTTTTTGCCCCCTGTGATTTCCAGCCCCCTTTGGAGGCTGGCCCACACCAAGTTCAGAGCTAAGAACGAGGATGGCGGTTCCCCAAAAAGCCTCTCACTTCTGGACTCTGACCAGCTCTCTGATCACTGCCCACAGTCCAGGAGGCCAAGTAGAGCTGATAATGCCGCTTACTGACATTCAACACAGTTTCATTAGACCCAATACATTTTCAGCAGTTTACCTAACTATGAAAGGTCTGGACAGATTAAAAAAAAAAAAAAAGAGCCCACCAAGAAAGTACTTACTTGGGAGAAATTTAAAGCTGGGAATTGGAAGGGGAAAAAGTTAGAGGAGGAAACCTATGAGTACATTCAACACAACCGGCTTCAGATGTAATGTATCAAAGGAATTAAGAGTGATGGTGATAAGGTCTCTGGGTCCAACAGAAAGTGTTAAAAAAGGGAAAAGGAATGTAAGTCGATCTTTCCAGTATGAGAGAAGTTTGAGAGAGAGAACGGGGGGTGGGAATAAAACAGAGTCTGAGGAGGTGGCTCTGACAAGACTGTGACACATAATTCACCAAATGTTCAAAGGAGAGGACAAACTGCAATGATTAACGGCAAACTGAGGGGAAGCGGGAGTTGGGAATTGGAGCAACCGCGTGAAGAAGAGGAAACCCGACAGCATGAAGCTTAGTGGAATGGAGCAGTAGAGGAGCAAAGGATTTGGTTGTGATGGATAGGACTGCAGAATTCTGAAAGATAGGATGAGGTTTAAATATCCAGCAGGTAAGGAAAGTCCCTGAAAGATTTTGCAGTTTCCATCCATTATGTGGTGTTGGCTTCATGCAGTCATAACTTTATCATGTGCGTGTGTGCTCAATCGCTACAGTCGTGTCCAACTCTTTGTGACCCAGTGGACTATAGCTCTCCAGGCTCCTCTGTCCATGAGGTTCTCCAGGCAAGAATAATGGAGTCAGTTGCCATGCCGTCCTCCAGGGGATCTTCCCCACCCAGGAATCAAATCCGTGTCTCCCGTACTGCAGGTGGATTCTTTACCGCTGAGCCACTGGGGAAGCCCATAACTTTATTACATGTTCTAGCTATTCAGTCATGAGAAAGTTCCTCCGACAGTCATCCATCTCCAGATTTCAATGTATAAAGAAACATGAGTCATCTTCCACATGACCTATAGAGGAAGCATGTTTTATGTTATGTTCTCACCACTAAATAGCTCCCTCTCACATATAAACTATTTTCTTTAGAAAGTGGAAATAAAAGAATAGGTCATCTCCTCCATGGACAGACCCTGGTTCAGTAAGATGGTCTGTAGAGTTCATAACAGTGTGAGTAAGACTTAGGATAGGTGATCAGGGTTCAGCAGAAGGATGGGGAGGAGTGGGTGGTATAAAGGGGTTCAGATCCCCAACTTCTGGTTGCACATCTCCTCTTGACACTGTTTTCCATGGAGCAAGAGAAGGGTTTATATGTACTTCAGTGGACTAGTGTGTTGTAAAATATCTTATATATAAAAGATCTCTCTTTTTTTCTTCATGGTGAAGACTAGATCAGATCAGATCAGTCGCTCAGTCGTGTCCGACTCTTTGCAACCCCATGAACTGCAGCACGCCAGGCCTCCCTGTCCATCACCAACTCCCGGAGTTCACTCAGACTCACGTCCATCGAGTCAGTGATGCCATCCAGCCATCTCATCCTCTGTCGTCCCCTTCTCCTCCTGCCCCCAATCCCTCCCAGCATCAGAGTCTTTTCCAATGAGTCAACTCTTCACATGAGGTGGCCAAAGGACTGGAGTTTCAGCTTTAGCATCATTCCTTCCAAAGAAAGCCCGGGGCTGATCTCCTTCAGAATGGACTGGTTGGATCTCCTTGCAGTCCAAGGGACTCTCAAGAGTCTTCTCCAACACCACAGTTCAAAAGCATCAGTTCTTCGGTGCTCAGCCTTCTTCACAGTCCAACTCTCACATCCATACATGACCACAGGAAAAACTATAGCCTTGACTAGACGGACCTTTGTTGGCAAAGTAATGTCTCTGCTTTTGAATATGCTGTCTAGGTTGGTCATAACTTTCCTTCCAAGGAGTAAGCGTCTTTTAATTTCATGGCTGCAGTGACCATCTGCAGTGATTTTGGAACCCAGAAAAATAAAGTCTGACACTGTTTCCACTGTTTCCCCATCTATTTCCCATGAAGTGATGGGACCGGATGCCGTGATCTTCGTTTTCTGAATGTTGAGCTTTAAGCCAACTTTTCACTCTCCACTTTCACTTTCATCAAGAGGCTTTTTAGTTCCTCTACACTTTCTGCCATAACGGTGGTGTCATCTGCATATCTGAGGTTATTGATATTTCTCCCGGCAATCTTGATTCCAGCTTGTGTTTCTTCCAGTCCAGCGTTTCTCATGATGTATTCTGCATATAAGTTAAATAAGCAGGGTTATTTAAGTACAGCCTTGACGTACTCCTTTTCCTATTTGGAACCAGTCTGTTGTTCCATGTCCAGTTCTAACTGTTGCTTCCTGACCCGCATACAAATTTCTCAAGAGGCAGGTCAGGTGGTCTGGTATTCACATCTCTTTCAGAATTTCCCACAGTTTATTGTGATCCACACAGTCAAAGGCTTTGGCATAGTCAATAAAGCAGAAATAGATGTTTTTCTGGAACTCTCTTGCTTTTTCAATGATCCAGCAGATGTTGGCAATTTGATCTCTGGTTCCTCTGCCTTTTCTAAAACCAGCTTGAACATCAGGAAGTTCATGGTTCACATATTGCTGAAGCCTGGCTTGGAGAATTTTGAGCATTACTTTACTAGCATGTGAGATGAGTGCAATTGTGTGGTAGTTTGAGCATTCTAGGATTGCCTTTCTTTGGGATTGGAATGAAAACTGACCTTTTCCAGTCCTGTGGCCACTGCTGAGTTTTCCAAATTTGCTGGCATATTGAGTGAAGCACTTTCACAGCTTCATCTTTCAGGATTTGGAATAGCTCAACTGGAATTCCATCACCTCCACTAGCTTTGTTTGTAGTGATGGTTTCTAAGGCCCACTTGACTTCACATTCCAGGATGTCTGGCTCTAGGTGAGGGAGCACACCATCGTGATTATCTGGGTTGTGAAGATCTTTTTTGTACAGTTCTTCTGTGTATTCTTGCCATCTCTTCTTAATATCTTCTGCTTCTGTTAGGTCCATACCATTTCTGTCTTTTATTGAGCCCATCTTTGCATGAAATGTTCCTTTGGTATCTCTGATTTTCTTGAAGAGATCTCTAGTCTTTCTCATTCTGTTGTTTTCCTCTATTTCTTTGCATTGATCACTGAAGAAGGCTTTCTTATCTCTTCTTGCTATTCTTTGGAACTCTGCATTTAGATGTTTATATCTTTCCTTTTCTCCTTTGCTTTTCACTTCTCTTCTTTTCACAGCTATTTGTAAGGCCTCCCCAGACAGCCATTTTGCTTTTTTGCATTTTCTTTTCCATGGGGATGGTCTTGATCCCTGTCTCCTGTACAATGTCACGAACCTCATTCCATAGCTCATCAGGCACTCTATCTATCAGATCTAGGCCCTTAAATCTATTTCTCACTTCTGCTGTATAATCATAAGGCATTTGATTTAGGTCATACCTGAATGGTCTCGTGGTTTTCCCTACTTTCTTCAATTTCAGTCTGAATTTGGCAATAAGGAGTTCATGGTCTGAGCCACAGTCAGCTCCTGGTCTTGTTTTTGCTGACTGTATACAGCCTCTCCATCTTTGGCTGCAAAGAATATAATCGATCTGATTTCGGTGTTGACCATCTGGTGATGTTCATGCATAGAGTCTTCTCTTGTGTTGTTGAAAGAGGGTGTTTGTTATGACCAGTGTATTTTCTTGGCAAAACTCTATTAGTCTTTGCCCTACTTCATTGCGTATTCCAAGGCCAAATTTGCCTGTTACTCCAGGTGTTTCTTGACTTCCTACTTTGGCATTCCAGTCCCCTATAATGAAAAGGACAAGACTAGATAGCATAGCCAAGAACACTGCACATATAGAACCAGGAAGATGAAAGGTGAAGGGAATCCTTTTTTTCTTAAGTGCTTGGAGTTCTTCTTTTTTTGAACCAACTACTTATAAGTGTGTATTCCTGCAGTTGACAACAAAGGACATGGCTTGTTTTAGATGGAGGCTGGGAAATTGGTGGCATGCATATTTATCAAATGAATTCCATTACTATAGATAAGTTTTATTTATCTCTCCACCAGCAAACACAGGTAATTAAGATCTTAAGCCAGACAGTCCCACTACTCTTTAAAAAAAAATTTATGTTCTATTGGAGTATAACTGATTAACAAAGTTGTGATAGTTTCAGGTGTATAGCAAAGGGATTCAGCCATGCATATATACAAGTTCTTGGCGTTCTAATGAAAATGCCACCGAACAAGAAAGTAAATTTGTTTTCTTTCTCATACTAAAGAATGTTGTCAAACTAATACTAATGTGGACTCAAGCAGAGGACATCATCCTGGGGTCCGGGAAGCCCTCTCTGGACTTCCATCCATTGAGTGCTTGAATTTGAATGCAAAGGTAGCTTGAGAAGACATTTGAAGATGGCATTTTGGAATACAGTTAACTTGGGGCTGCCAGAAGTTTGGTCACATGCTGAGCCAGTTCAGAGATAGTAACCCACATGAAGTTAACTTTCCCCTTTTGGCACCGTTTTTTGTTGATAAGGAGTTAACTCAAGTTTGCTCGTTGCCTCCAGCTTGCGAGAGAATTTTGTTTCACAAAAGCAAATTTAGAGAAATAGAGTTGCATTAAAAAAAAATAACAGTCCCTTTAGACTTGGGTCATCTTGAAGATTCAATTTCAAGAGTGTTTTAGTATAAACACATTTCTAAGGTTTTCAGATGCCAGCAGATACAGTCCTTTGGGGAGAGACCAAATGTGTCCAAATGAAACAGGGGTCAAGTGCCAGAGAAATTCTCATGAAAGTAAACTAGTGCAAAAAAAGATATATATACACACTTATTACTTTGTATATTACATATTTAATACACATTAAATTATTATTTATATTTAATACATGTTAAATATGTAAATACTATGTAAATAAAATTATATGTAATAATATATATTAAATACATATACATAAATTACATATCAGCTTTGGCCAGAGATTCAGCAAAGATAGCTCAAGATAAAGGAAGACAAAGATTAAATCTTAATACATTCAGTTAAAATAAATTCAAAATTATTTAAAATAATCTTTCCATCTTCACAAGGGAGTCAGCTGTGGTTTGTGTCTCTGATGTCACATATGCATGTCCCAGCAAGGGGCTGGTGTGAACAACCAGCACCAGTCCCAGGGTGAGCGGCATTCTCAGGGCAGCTCCAGACCCTTTTTCTGATTGTTCCCTCTGTGCTGTCTTCAGAAACAGTGAGGAAAGGCCATCCTTCTCTAGTCAGTATGGACAGTCAGGTGTTCAGAGATCCTTGATGGTCCATGTTTATCCAATCATAATTCAGCAAACACTTACTGAACTCCTTTCATTTAGCAAATGTTTACCATACTCTGTGTTGTGACCATAGGGATTAATCATGGTCTCTTTCCTCAAGGATTTCACAGTCTCTTGAAGGAGACACATCAGTAATCCAGCAATAACCATGCTGAAGTAACACAGGGTGCTGGGGAGACCAGGGGAAAGAAGATAATTCATCTTGATAGTGAAGCACAGAGGGAGGTTTCCAAGAAAAGTATCCAGAGAAGACCACACTGGAACTGACTCTCATACTCTGAAATGTGAAGGAATTACATAGAATAAGCCCCAAAACCTACTTCCCAGTGAGAAACATTTGTCTGTCTTTCTAAGTAATGGATTGTGACTGAGACTTAATAATGGGTCTGAATATTAATTTACTGGTTTCCCATTCCCAGTCCTAGTTCAAGGTGTTAGATACAAACTAAATCAAGTTAGTTGCCTCCTGAGAAATCTGTATGCAGATCAAGAGGCAACAATTAAAACTGGACATGGAACAACAGATTGGTTCCAAATCGGGAAAGGAGTACATCAAGGCTGTATATTGTCACCCTGCTTATTTAACTTATATGCTGAGTACATCACGCAAAACACTGGGCTGGATGAAGCACAAGCTGGAATCAAGATTGCTGGGAGAAATACCAATAACCTCAGATATTCAGATGACACCACTCTCATGGCAGAAAATGAAGAAGAACTAAAGAGCCTTTTGATGAGAGTGAAAGAGGAGAGTGAAAAATGTTGGCTTAAAATTCAACATTCAGAAAACTAACATCATGGCATCTGGTCCCATCACTTTATGGCAAATAGATGGGGAAACAATGGAAACAGAGACTTTATTTTGGGGGGTTCCAAAATCATTACAGATGGTGACTACAGCCACGAAATTAAAAGACACTTGCTCCTTGGAAGAAAAGCTATGACCAACCTAGACAGCATATTAAAAAACAGAGACTTTACTTTACCAACAAAGATCTGTCTGTTTTTCCAGTAGTCATGTATGGATGTGAGAGTTGGACTATAAAGAAAGCTGAGTGAGAAGAATTGATGCTTTTGAACTGTGGTGTGGGAGAAGACTCTTGAGAGTCCCTTGGACCGCAAGGAGATCAAACCAGTCAATCCTAAAGGGAATCAGTCCTGAATATTCATTGGAAGGACTGATGCTGAAGCTGAAGCTCCAATACTTCGGCCACCTGATGCAAAGTACCGACTCATTGGTAAAAACCCTGATACCGGGAAAGATTGAAGGCAGGAGGAAAAGGGGACAACAGAGGATGAGATGATTGGATGGCAATACTGACTCAATGGACATGAGTTTGAGTAGGCTCTGGGAGTTGGTGATGGACAGGGAAGCCTGGTGTGCTGCAGTCCACAGGGTTGCAGAGTTGGACATGTCTGAGTGACTGAACTGAACTGAAATCAAGTTAGGTATTTCAAGTGTCAGGTGTCATTTTAGAGCTCATGACTACACTGGTTGAGAGTCTATTTGCCCAGGAGAAATAATTTGTAAGGAGATTATGGAGACAGTACCACCTGCATTTGTAGAATGACTCTTTTTTTTTTTTTCCAGGAAATAGGTACAATTTATTTATTTTTTTTATTGCATTTTGACATTCTCACATTTTATTTTATTTGGGCATGATGTTACTTGGCTAATACTCAACTCATCCTTTCAGTGACTAGAGTCAGTTGTTCCCATGCAAAAATTCACAGCAGATATAATTAAGATGAGGTGGTCCTGGAGTAGGGTGTGTTCCTGATCCAATATAACTGCTAGCCTTATGAAAAGGGGAACTTGGACATAAACACTCATGGGGAAAGGTGATATGAAAAGATACAGGGAGGAGATAGCCATCAACAAGCCAAGGAGAGAGGTCTGGAATACACCCTTCCCTCACAGCCATCAGAATAAATCAACCTTGTCACAATCCTGGACTTTTAGACTTCCAAACTGTGAGACAATACACTTCTGTTGGTTAAGCCACCCAGTCTGTGGTACTGCTATGGCAGCCCTAGTCAACCAAGAAACCCACCAAACTCTGGCATCATGGCTTCAAGTAGAGGGAATATGGGTCCATTGACCCTATATGGGTCACGTTGCCTTTGCCTGTCAGCACACTTTCCCATGTGCTGCGAGAAGGGAACTTAAGTCTTTCTCTCAGAGATGCCAAGCGTGGGTTGTGAATTAAATATGGCCCAGCAAGAGGACTTTTGTCTTTTAAAAATGGTATTGGAGGAGGGTAAGAACTCACAGATTATCTTTCTTTTATTTTGTGGAATGTTGGACAGGGAAGAAAAAGAGAAAGTAACAGCCCTCAGGGCACTTTAATAATATTTACTTTTAACCAGCAGTGAAAGAATTCACAAGTTATTGATGGAATATTTTTAAAGAGAGAAGGTATTTTTGTGGATTTTCTTCCTTGTCAAATGACCAAAAAAAAAAAAAAAAAACCCAAATCCAAACTCTTTCTTTACTTTATTTTCTTTAAGATTTGTAGTATTCTGCACACTTCAGTTCAGATTTCTAATTTGTTTTCCTCTAAATTTCAACACTTAATGATCAGTATTCTTTAACTCCATGCCTAGTTATTACTAGTTGCCCAAGAGGTACATAATTTACTTTCCCTGATTTGCAAAAGGCATGGGTGTTTGTCTAAGTGACAGATTATAATATGATCACACTTTTAATTTTACAATGTGGCAAGCTATTAGCATTAATAAAGTCTATGCATGAAATAATCATTTGAATTTTGAAAATGACCTAGTAGGAAGCAAGTAGGGAAGAAATATGGTGTCTAAAAAGAGTACTGGACTTGGAATAAGAAAATCTGAGTTTAAATTCAAGCTCTTACTTCCTACCTCTGAAATTGTGAACTGATTGTATAACCTCACTGCATAATGTTCAAGATTATAAAATAGTGATCTCCACCATATGTTTATTCTGAGAATTAAAATTAGATAATATACATCACTGGAGGAGGCAATGATAAGCCACTCCAGTATTCTTGCCTGGAAAAACCCATGGACAGAGGAGCCTAGCAGGGTACAGTCCATAGGGTCTTAAAAGAGTCAGACATGACTTAGCGACAGATTTTCACTTTTTTTCACTCAATATACATCAAATCATCTGGCATGATGCCCGCATACAAAAAATAGTTATTGGGAATTTGTTAAATTGAATGCTGAACTAGAATAATAAATGGATGTTATTTATATTCCAGCTCTGTTTTTTAAGTAGATATTTCTTCTCAAATTTGAAAGTTTCTTAAAATTAAGCACAAAAGACTTAACCTATAACCTATTTTTCAAGGCACCTAGTTTTAGGATGTCATTTAATATTTACTGAGGGTTTGCTGTGTACCAGAAAGTGTTTATTATGATTGTCTCATCTGGTCTTTATAAAACCCCAAGGAGACAGACAGCATCATTACTCCCATGAGGAAACTGAGGCTTACAGAATAAGTGCAAAGTCTCAGCTAAGAAGGGAGCGAGTTTGGCTGGGAAGAAACATAATGCTGGGACCAAGCTTTTAACCTCTGCACTAGGCTGCCTCCCTGTAGTAGAGAAATTACCCCAAGCACTACCCTCTCGCCATCCAGATGATGGCTTACAGAGAAAACTTTTTTTATTGGGAGAGATAACTAGCAAAAGGGATTAGATTTATTATTATCGCAGCATAAATAATGAAGACCTCTCAGAGATCACGGCTGTCTTTAATCTCTTCTTGAAAGAAAAATCTTGGGAGAAGGATAAATGAAAGTGAACGATGCCCAGCCTTGGGAGAGAAGTGATTTCCCACATCTGAGATGACTCACATCTTACCCTTTTTGCTCTAATTTCTCTCTTTGTACATATCCTGTGATTTACTCTCTGGACGATGGCTCTGCCGCCAGTTCCCAGCCAATGCTCACAGACGCTATCCATTTCAGAAGAGACATGCACTCTGCTTGTAAGTGGTCACTTCCCACCCCCCACCCCCCGCTTCCCCCCCCCACTCCCCACTTCCCAGATTTCTCTTCCCCTGAGAATACTTTGTTGACCGTGAAGTAGGTTAGGAAGCAGAACCGTTTCACACAGTGTAAGAGGCAGGTTGATTTTGTGGCATTTTGCTACTTGCTATCCATCGATCCTGGGTAGCGGAGACTCCTGTAACTTCCTCTTGGGACCAGGGTGGTGTGTATGCGATGCTGGTTTTGCAATGTAGCCTACATAGAGTTGATCTTGCCCAGTAATTAGGGGTTTTACTCCCTTGATTTTGTCTCATCAATCTGGTTCATTTTGCCTCAGACACATTTTTCTCCTGAAGATTACCTCCACAAACCCCAGGACTGAGAAGAATGAATTCCAATAAAACCCAATAAATCTGACAGAAAAATGTGGAGTTAGAGATCCGCACAGACCATGAGGACTGTCACATTAAAGGCTCCTGGGGATTTTTTTTATGACTTTTTTTTCCCTTCCTCTAATGCTTGGTCTTTTGCTTCCATAAATTGTATGGGCTGGCTTTTCATTAACTCAGAAAGCTGAAATAATTCTTTGTAAAGAATTCTTTAGTCACACATGATTCAAAAGTTCACCAAGATCAAAGCCAGTCAGCTCTGTGGCGGGCCCAACACCGTGTATTTCATGTAAATGGTGTGGCTTGCTGCCTTCTCGGCTGGAGTTGTTCCAATTTCACATCCCTCTGGCAGATAATGGGACCCTCTGATACTGTCCCCAGCACACGGGGCTGCTCTGTGTCCCATTCTGTTCTCCTCAGAAGCCCATGTAGATGCTGTCTGTATGGGCCAGTGAAGTCCTTCTGACAACCCCCTCAATATTACCTGAAATTTCATGAGGTGTGGGAGTCCTTCTTGAGTCTAGGGGGTCTGGAGCAGTGTGGTGGGGGAGGTGGGAAACAGAGCAGAGAAATGCTTCATTGTTCAAGCCTCATCTGTTGCTCTTATTCTCCCTTCAGGGGTGTGGGATGTATTAAAGGGGCCCAAAGGTGAGATTAAAGTAAACCAAAAGCAGCATGAGCAGGCAGTCTTCCTTCTTGGGGATACTGCTCTCTTGTTCTTAGCCTGTCTTATTGTTCTTAACATTTTCCATTTAAAATGTATGGGCACAGGAGGAAATGATGTGTGAGAGACATGAGAGAAAAAGCTTGACAGTTGAGCTGTTACAATAACAGTGCTGGAATAACAGTGGGCTTTTCCTGGGGCTGGCCACTTCCATGCATCCTCTCATTGTGGACAGGAGCTCAGAGCAATTCAGAGACTCAGCAGGCGCTTGGTCAGAAGCAAGGAGAGAGTAAATTCTTCATGAGGCTGAAGAGGGGGAACGGTGTGTCCGCAGGTGGACTCCAGAGGCTCCGGGCACCTATAGAGTATATGCCAACTGGCTGTTTTGCTGATGAAATGACAGCTATCTGAGTCCATTTCTGGATGAGTCTATGGGATACTCAAGCATTCAGTCCCTTTCGTGGGTAGTAGTGGCTCTGATATCTGAGAGACATTCCAGGGATTCAGGGGAGGCCCAGAGATGAAGGACAAAGATAGGAGATGATGGATAAGCAAGAGATGTACCTGAGAAGGACATCCTTGAGGGATATTCCCCCAAAGAGAGGGAGACTCAAAGAAGAAAGGTGGAAAGTCTGCGGGTAGTTGCAGGAGCTAAAAGGACGCCCTCATCTGGCACATTGCTGTGTGCTGAGTAGAACTGGCCGTCCTGCATCCATTTGGTAGTCTGGGTAATTTTTCAGGAACTTCAGCAGTCCAGGTAACATGGCCTTTCCATTAGACCACAGAATTCAAACCCTGAACGAAGTCAGGCTCAGGTTCATCTCTTCCCTTGGCTGGCACAACTTGGGGCCAACTGCATCAGCAGTCCAGGTAACATGGCCTTTCCATTAGACCACAGAATTCAAACCCTGAACGAAGTCAGGCTCAGGTTCATCCCTTCCCTTGGCTGGCACAACTTGGGGCCAACTGCATCACTCCCTTCTGCCTTGGTTTCTCACATCTTCATTACAGGATCAGAGTAACTAAGCCTTGGCTTATTTTGCCAGGATGTTAATGAATATAATAATACAGGTATTCATTCAAACTTGTAGAAAATGCTCTTTTTGCCAACATCATGGAAATATGGACAGTGAAGTTAGGAAAGAAAAAAACTGGCTTTCTATTACTCCCAACAATAGCTCATACATCACAGAAGTTGTAAGTCAGCTCCCCTCCTTCCTCCACAAGGAGCAAACTATATTTTCAAAAATGGAAGCATCTGGTTAAATATTAAATAGGAGAGTCATTCTTCTGAGGTCTCGCTCCGCCAGCACTTAGGTAGCAGTTAAGTGAGATGGCTTGTTGGCTTTGACGGCCGTACATTTATGATGCCGTATAAATAATAACCGACAGCAGTTCCATGGCGATCTTTCCAACAATCTCGCCTCTCTGCACTTTCTTTAGTGGCTCGTGCACTTATGCATACACACGTCCACACACACACATACACATGCACACACACACACTTTGCCTATCATAATAGCTATTGTCTTCTCAGCCCCCTGCCTTTCTTTCAACAGATGTGTCCATTTTTAGTTAATGCAAAGGAAATAGCAGCTTTTAAAGGTAGCCTTTTGCAGTGGGAAAGAGCTGCATTAACTATAAAAAACTTTTAGTTGCACAATTTTTTATTCAGAATCCCCTCCCCAGACGTTCGTCCCCCAGCTCAGTATTTCCCTTCAAGCTTACTGGCGATTAGAAGTGATTGCTTGCGGGGCTGTGAAGGAGCAGCTCACAGCAGCAGCAGTAGCAACAGCTGAGAAACTTTAGCTCTCAGTCCCCAGGCCAGAGAGGAGTGGCATTTATAGTCTCTGACAAAGTAATATTTGTGTGTTCAAAAAACATCTTACGGAAAAGTTTGTTGTGCCAACCCGTGCTCAAGATGCTAATGGTATTTGTCTAGGCCATTGGCCAAATGAAAACAAATTCACACATACGAAGTAGAAGGACACTTGAAATAATAACTTTCATTTCCAGATTGTCTCAAAATGTGATTAGCACACGAGCTCAGGAGACTGGGAGATCCTCAGGGCCACTGGAAGGCAAAGCTTCAGCCATAAACTGACCTCAAATGAATCCATACATGAGAGAAACCTTGCATGTTTGTGGTGTGGGAAAATCTCAGGCAGGAAATGCCGAATGCCAGCTCTTTGTACCAACTCAGGTGTAGGAGAGACAGCCAAAGGATGTAATTCTTGTGGGAAACATTCTGTAAGGTGATCACACTGATCCCATCTAGTGTCTCAGCGAATCACACTTTAGGCAGCAAATTCATCCTACAGGCCTTATTCAACAGAGTGTGTTAACAAAAAGATCAACCTCCCTCCCTTTCACCTTGTCCTGATGACCAAGTACTGAGAATGCACAAAATAATTGGAAAAATCTAAAGCCCTCTCTGGAAATTTACAAACTCAGGAAAATCAGCCATCGACCCGAGTTGTAGATGTCAATTCCATCATGGCTTCAGACTTGTTACTCATGGCAAAGAAACTTTCTACAAGGATCACACCCACATTGGTGTCTATTCCTTGGACTTAAAGAAAAGCCTTGTGACAGGCAGTTTTTCCTGCCTCTACCTTCCTCTCTCTTCTGAGAACAACCATGTAACCTTCTATATCCTTCTAAAGGCTGCTTCTGGCAAAAGTGAGCAGAAGGCCTGGTTCCTTAATGAATGCACTTAACAATTACATTAGGAAGCTTTGCAATGTGTCCATTTTCCTCTAGGTGGAACTGAGAAACACTGAAAAGATAGGATCATGGATAAACAATTTGAGCACCAACTATGTATATTGCTAAATTCTGGGGGATATGAAAATTTTCAAGACACCTTCTTCTGCACTTTCCTCTGTTGAGCAGCCCATGTTGACGATGAAGATAAACTCCAACAGGACAGCCTACCAACACCTGAATATGAGTTTATGTTCTTGAGTATTTCCTATGAATTCTACCAGCAGGAGAAATCTTCCCCTAGCTGGTCAGAGTTTCTTCTGCCCTCACATCTAGCCAGTCTACAGATCACAGTGGTTCCTAAACTTGGCTTTCAATGGAATCATCTGGGGCTGCAGGGGGTGGGGGGTGGGGGTGGGGGTGGGCGTGGGTGGGGTTGGGGAAGGTAGGGGGAAGGCAGGGGGTGTGGGTAAAATACACTGACCTTCCCTTTCCTGAGCTTTTAATATAATTGGTCTGAGGTGCACCCTAAGCAATTCTGCTGAGCAGCCAAAATTGAACACCATTGCTAGAGTCACATTATTTCCCCATTGTTGTTGCTGTTCAGTCACTAAGTCTTGTCCTGCCTTTAACAACCCCAGGGGCTATAGCTCACCAGGCTCCTCTGTCCATGGGATTTCCCAGGCAAGACTACTGGAGTGGTTTGCCATTTTCTTCCCCCATTTCCCCATGGCTGTTTCCAAATAACAGACCATAACTGGTCCAGCTGCTGGGGATGTCTTCTCCGTCCTTGTTGGCCCCATGCCCCTCTCTTCTGCCCAGCACATGAGTCTTTGTATGTTTCCCAAATGAACTTGACTGAAACAAGGTCTTCAGATACCAAGAATAATTCTGTTTCTCTAGAAGGCTGCAGTTTTCAGAAAAACAACAAAAAACATTGTGGGTAGTTTTATTAGGCTTCTATTTCTGCCATAATGAATTACCACCAATTTAACCAGCTTAAAATTTATGTACTTTCAATCCAAGGGTATTTCCAGCAAGCCTTTTATTATCTTGCATTTCTGCAGGTAGTAGTTCTGTGGAAGTCTGACAAGGGTCTCATCAAGTTAGAATCAAGGAATGACAGGGCGATGCTCCTTACCTGAGGCTCTGGGGGAGAATCTGCTTCCAGGTTCATTATGATTTATGGCAGATATCACTTCCATTGGTTTGTAGGACTGAGGTCCTGGTTTCATTTCTGGCTATTGGCCATGGTTATTCTCAGCTTCTAGAGGCCACCTGTATTCCTTGGCCCCTGGCTCCCTTCCTCTGTCTTCAAAGCCAGCAGTGGTAGTTGGAGTCCTTCTCAAGTGTCAGAGCTCTCTGGTCTTTCCTTCCGTTTCCTCTGTCTCCCTTTTCCTCCGCATCTATCTGACTCACTCTTCCACCTTTATCTTCTGCTCTTTGGGGCCCCTGTGTTTATATCAGTTTCACTTGGAGAATCCAGGACACTGTCCCTTATTTAAAGTTGGCAGATTAGTAACCTAATTTCTTCTGCAGAATCCTTTCACAAGATTTAATCCAACACTAACCTATCTTAGGTTAAAGTTGGATTAAATGCCCATGGGTGAGAATCTTGGAGGATGTCTTAGAATTCTGCCGATCACAGTAGCGATTATTAAAGAGAACAGGAAACCTCTTTGTGGACAGGAAGTTACTAGAGGTCAGGGCCAGGATCATGAACCTGTAGATGAATGTTTTGAAATGATTATTATTTTAGCCATGACCGTAAATATCTGCAGATGACAGACAGTCCTTGAGGGTGTTAGAGCAAACTGGGGAGAAGAGACTCATGTTTATCCTGGGCTTTATAGTTTACAAAGACTCGTCGAGAATTGGATTGCTGAAGGGTGGGGAGGATTTGAGTACTAGAGGTTCAACAGGCAGGGCTGTGGTCCCCTCCTCTGCCCTCAAACTGGAACAGCTTTGCTTTGATGTGTTTAGGATATTGGACTAGAATACAGATGATTTCTGAAGAAATATTTCTTCCTCAAATGGTCTTCGGGATGCCCTGTGAGGCAGATGGGACAGCTTTTAATTTCCCTGTCCTGCTGGCTAGGAAACAGGTTGCCTGAGGTTCCATGACGTTCCCAGAGTCCGTTTAGCTGGTGATGCTTCACTCTGTGCAGAACAGGTTGGCTGTGGCTGCCCTGAAGTGGCCTGCAGAGCCCACTTATAAGCTATGTGATAAAAATCAACTTTTTTTTGTTCTGGTAGAATCTCAGTTTAACCCTGAAACACTATGGTCCAGCTTGATTCATTTTTTTTTTAATTTCTTTTTTAAAAATTTTTAATGAGAGGATAATTGCTTACAATATTATGCTGGTTTCTGCCATACATCATCATGAATCAGCCATAGGCATACATACAACTCCTCTCTCTTGAACCTCCCTTCCACCTCCCACCCCATCTTACCCCTCTAGGTCTTCTCAGAGCACCTGATTTGCAGCTTGATTATTTTTTAAAGACCTCAGACATGGCACTCAACATCTTGGACTTTTCCCACAAATCATGCTATGCATACTATAAAGGATATTCAAAATGATGTGCTAAGCTCTAAACTCAATTGTGAAAGAATTTCTCACACAGATAGATAACTGATTGTGTGTGTGTGTGTGTGTATGCTGGGGAAGAAGGCGATCACTGAAATAAGTCCAAGTCTCATATAGGAATCTGCTTTGAAGACAGTGAGACTTATTTGGATACATATACTTTTCTTTCGTATTTTTTAGAAAAAGTCACCTAATTTTACCATATTTAGGTTTTGATAGATTTAATAAAGGCTTTTGAAATCACTGGAAAAAGAGCAAAGAGGAAATGGAAAATACTCTGATTCCATGGCATGTTATCAACCAAAATATGAAAATTGTATGTTACTAAGTATTCAGACTTTTCCCTTGCTTTTGGAAAGGGCTGGGTTTTCCTCCTAGCTGCAGCACTTTTACAGTATTATTGAGGCTGTCAGAATGCCTCCATCTATACAAAAAGCATTAGATGTGCGGGGTATTTCCTAGAGAGAAAACCATGCTTATCCATCTTTTCCTCCGTTGAAGTGGGCCTTGCGTGGTCTCGAAGTAGGAGTGGGGGGGGCTTTGAAAAGGAGGGGTACTGGGGGAGGGTGGGAAGTCAGGCCAGGGGAGTGTGTGTGGGAAGAGCAGCCTCAGACACAGGGTCATTAGTGGTCGGCTGAATTGCAATATTCACAGCACATTTGCGGGGGTTCAATTGATCGCTCCAGGCCAGAGATAGCGTCAGCGAGGATGTGGTGAGCAGTGGCCCGGTGCTCCGGGGCTTCCGCTCTCACACATCATCAAGCCTCATTTTTAAATGGTTTGAATTAATGACACTTATTCAGACAGACAAAGGAGGTAAATGGAAATGTTAGACCAGGCTTTTCACCTACTTTGCTTAACATTTCCCGTTACCTTGAGTGCTGGAAACTCTCCATGGTCTCGCTCAGCCTGAACAGGAGCTGCCTGAGTGCCCCGCCTGCCCGACCTTGAAGGAGGACATGTCCGTGCCCATGTAGGGAGGTGACAGCTTACGGGGAGGGTGAAGGAGGATGCTGTCAGCCCATCAGAGAGCATGCTGGGGAGCAGGGGTTCCTGTCCTCGGGGTCAGGACTACCCCCAACGACGATGCCTTTCATCACGTAGATTTTTACAATGATTAAGACAATTTTCTGGCATTTGGCTGCAACGTGTCTTGAGCAAGGACACCTTTGACCAGTTCACACAAAGCGGGCTTTGAGGCTGGTGGCAGGGCTGCCAACTGACACTGAGGGACAAAAAAAAAGGACTCTGGAATTAGGGTCCAGCTCAAATCCTCGCTTTGCCATTTCCTGCCTGTGCAAAGTTGAGTGAAGCCACTTACACAGCCTGAGGTTTAGTTTCATCATCCGTAATCATGGATGTTATGCTAGATTGAAATGACGTGAGCTGGGAAAACGGTGATCACGGTCAGAACTTCATGAGCTCACAAGTCACCAGGACTTTGCCCTGCTGGTCCACTTTCTGCTCCTACCAGATTGCCTGGAAACCATGGGTCATGTGACCCTACAGGGACACCAAAGCACTAAAGCCGATTGACCCAGGAGGACACACACATTTGCAGGACTTGAGTTTGACAGTCTGCAGAGCCATCTGTTAGCAGGGCCCAGGAATTTGTTCCCCAGGAGGAGCCAGCTTCCTTCTCTTGATGGAATGTTCAGGTTATCCCGTCATACCCTCCTTAGCACAGGTGAAGGACAGGGGATCCCAGTCTAGGCAGGTCAGGCAGTGGAAAACAAGGAACAAGGGCCACAGCCCTGTGATGGGTGGGGTGTGGAGTGTCAGGGGGACGTGAAGGCCTGCAGGGGAGTAGCTGAATCCAATCTTTTGTTCCTAGCATCTTGCTCTGGGGACTTGCTCCAGGTTTCTGTCTGGCCCCTCTCCTGACTTTTTTATGTATATGGGAGAGTAGAGGATGATCCAGAGTCAGACTGTCTGGATCCCAGTGCAGGCTTCCTGTGCCTACTGGCTTTGTGACCTTGGAAAAGTTTCTTAACCACTCTGTGCTTCAGTTTCTACATCTGTTAAACAGGGTTAGTCATTTAATACCTACCTGACAGGGTGGTTGTAGCAATTACATGAAAATGATTTAGTAAGTATTCAATACATGTTGATATGTTTGCTATTTAACTATGATTTGTCACCTTCTTAGACTTCTAATCGATGTAATTTTAATATACAGTCAATGGATTTTACATGCAAATTAATGCAAATCAATACCAAGAAAGTATTGATTTCATTCTAGCACCCATTGTTGGGACAGTGAATAAACCAATCCTCCAGGCCTCGGTTCCCCAAGACCCGCTCTGTTTCCCTGTCAACTGAACCTTTGGCTGACTCTCCTGAGGCTAAGCTGTAAAACTCCTTTTACAGATTGAAAGGTTTTTATTCTGAAAATAATATTTTCACTTTCCTTTCCAAAGGGAGTTTACTCTTCTCTGTGGGGACAATCTGAGTTTTCCTTCAGATTAAATATTTTTAATGTAAATGTTCTAAGGGGAAAAGTGTAGGGTTAGATGAACCCTCAATCCGGGTTCTGTGTGCATTAGTGAAGGTTTTCAAATGCAAATATTTGATAACAATATGTGGTTTTGTTTATTTATATGTATCTATATGTTAGCAACGTTAACTTGAACTGAACCGTTTAACGTGCTTAATCCGAGGCAGATGGAACGGTCAGTGAATTATTTTTGTAAACCACTTCTGTTGGCATTTAGAGCTTCCTTTCGTATTGATTCCATTCTGGCCAACCACTCGAGGCTTCACCAGCATAAGCCGGTGCCAGACTCCACTTCAATGACATATGTGTTCGTTCCCCTGAAACACAACACAATTGCAAATTTCTTCAGCCCATAGAACCCCTTTTGTAACTAATTAGACCAGACAGGGTGCTGCGGAGAAACCCCCGGACACAGCGCTGCATCCTGATGGATATTCATACAGGCCAGCCTCTTCACAAAGTGAACAATTGCCCAAATAATTATTTCCTGCTGTGGAATCTTTTTTTTTTTTTTTTAATGCTTTGTTTGTTAAATCCTATTTTCCTTCCTACTTTCCTGTTGACTGCAGCTAAATTGAATTTGGTCCAACTCATCTCACACTGGATCAGCAAAAACGCTTCACTCTGTGGGAGAAAGGAGTTAACCCTTTGAGTGCTGTCTTTCCTGCCAGCTCAGGACCCGACATCTGGTTCTGTCTTATTCCAATAGCAGAGCAAGAGGAGAGGAAGCGCTGCACTGATGCAGGGGCAAACGAAGAATGAGATAGAAATGGAATATATTGTATTAGGATCATGACCATTTGGGGCGAAGAAAGTTTATGTCACTTTTCGTGTGTCCCTCAGAATACAGAGCTATGAAAAGGCAAGGAAGAGGGTGTACACAACTTAGTAAATATAAGGAAGAAGGGCAATTTTGAACCAAGGCCTTCTCTAGAAATGTGACAGACATTTGGAGTGAAGGGCAGGTTGTTAAATGAAATGTTGAATAATTTGGATAGTCATTTCTGCATAAGATTAATTTATTGCTGTTGTTTAGTTGCTAAATCGTGTCTGTCTGACTCTTTTGTGACCCCATGGAATGTAGCCCGCCAAATCTCCTCTGTCCATGGGATTTCTCAAACAAGAATACTGGAATGGGTTGCTTTTCCCTCCTCCAGGGGATCTTCCCCACTCAGGGATCAAACCCGAGTTTCCTGCATTGGCAGACGAGTTCTTGGCCACTGAGCCACCAGGGAAGCCAAGTAAGATTAATAGAAGGGTCTGAATTAGATAAAGGGAAGAGTGACTTTAATTCATATCCCATCTTAGAGCCATCTGTGATGGGAGTACCCCTCTCATTACTGGTTTCTCACTGTTGGAAGACTTGGGGGTGTATTGTGAAATCAGATAGCTGAGTGTGTTGAGAGGCGTGAGATCCCAAGGAAAGAGAAGCTGCTGTGAGGAACATTCTGGCCAATGTCAGCAATTGTGATTTTGTTGGGCGTGTTGTAGCTTCTGTCCTTCGTTGTGTGAAAACTGTCCATCCGGTGAGACTTTGTGGAACTTGCTGTAAGCAGAGATGGTGTCAGAGGCTGCATTTGGCTGTCAGTCCCGGAAATGTAGCTTATGTTTCTGCAGGTGGAGTGTCAGAGCATTTTCCTATTTGATGCAAGAGTCTCAGATTTCTCTTAGATATTGTATAAACTGTTACTTCCACCAGCAATATATGAGACTACTGCTCCCCCCAGGCCACCCTACAAAGAGCATGTAATCAAACTTTTACTTTGCACCAATATATGTTTAAGCCATGATATTTTGGCTTTAAAAAATTTTTATTGAAATATCATTGATTTACAGTGTGGTGTTAGTTTCAGGTGTATAGCAAAGTGAATTGATTTTACATATACATATAGTTGCTCAGTCATGTCTGACTCTTTGTGATCCCACGGACTGTAGCCTGCCAGGCTTCTCTGTCCATGGAATACTGGAGTGTATTGCCATGCCCTTCTCCATGGGATCTTCCCACACAGGAATAGAACCTGGGTCTCCTGCATTGCAAGCAGATTCTTTGCTCTCTGAGCCACCAGGAAAGTAAAGGTGTTCCAGCATTCCCTTTTTTTAGCCATACAGCTTGTGGAATCTTAGTTCCCCTGACCAGGGATTGAACCAGGGCCTATGGCAGAGAAAGAGCTAAGTCTTAACCACTTGACCTCCAGGGAATTCCCCATCCACTTTTTTTTTAGGGTCTTTTCCCATATAGGCCATTACAGAGTATTGAGTAGGGTTCCCTGTGCTATATAGCAGGTTCTTATTAGTTGTCTATTTTATATATAACAGTGTGTATGTCAATCTCAATATCCCAATTTATCCTTCCTCCCAACCCCCTCATAATCACTTATTTGCTTTTTACATCTGTTTTGTAAATAAGTTCATTTGTACCCATTTTTAGATTCCACATATAAGTTGGTTGTCTTTTAATGTGAATGAGAGTGTCTGGTCGTATGTTCAAGAGCCATACCTAATGTTTTTCCTGAACTGTAAGATTGAATCATTTGGTAACTTCATTGGCATGTTGATCTTTTTCCTATGTATTTACAAAAGCTCTTTTCAAATGCCTCATACATTTATGAGGCTATTAACCCTTGCTTTATTATGTAAGGTGCAATATTTTTCCAGTTTGTTACTTTTGACTTTTCTATCAGTACTTTTTGCTATGTAGAGGTTTCTAATTTTGTTACCATTAAACATGGAATATTTTCCCATTATGCTTTCTAACTAATTATTGTTTTTTATGAAAACTATTTTATTCCCGTTTATTAACTTTGTGCCCTGATATTTTACTGAATTTTCTCATTTTCAGCAAACTTTCAAGTGCTGCTCTTGAGTTCTACAGATTTACAATATCTTCTGCAAATAGATACAGTTGTATATCCTCATTTTTAATTTTTAGGAACAAACTTCATAAGGATAATGAAAACTCTATGAAGAAAATTTTAAAATCATTTCTAAAAAGCATTTACCATACATGTGTGCACATGGACACCACACACACACACACATAAACACGCTTGAACAAATTGAGGCATCAATTCTTGGATAGGAAGACAATATTATAAAGATGTCACTTTTCACTAATTATAAATTTAACATGGTCACAACAAAAAGTAACCCATGGGACTTTTAAAAAGTTGAAATAATTCTTAATCAAGAAAGAAAAGCAGAAAAATTCTGGAAAAACCAGAGCATCAGAGAAGATTGTCATATTAGATATTAAATGATACTATAACTGCTCAGTAATAGCAACAATGTGGTATTGTTCATGAGTAAGCAGACAGATCAATGGAACAGACCAAGAAATCCAAACATAAACCTTAGTACATGGAAGTTTAATATGTGGGAAATCAGTGGAGGAAGCCTGTACTATAATAAGTGGTACTGGAACAAATCATAAAATCATAGCCAAGTGGAAAGAGAGAAATTTATATCTGAACTTCATGCCAAATATAAGGATAAATTCCCAATGTATCAAAATTTAAATCTAAAAAGATTAGTATATAACTTAAAAAAAATCCTAATGGTAAGGGTATTACAAACATAAAGCTGTGTCAGTTAATATACTTCTGCCATTTCATTTTTAATAGTTTTGTAGTACTCTACTCAACAAACTATCATATTTTGTTTATGGACATTCTAGGCTCTTTCCAACTTTTTACTGTTATAAGCGAAGCTGAAATGGCCATTTAACAATGTAGAGGGAATTATTTATCAAAAACAGCAAAACAAATTTCTCAAAATTGAACGTCAGTTATTGTGTTCATTTCCTATGGCTGCTGTAACAAATTACCACAAATTCAGTGACTCAAAACAACAGAAATTTATTCTTTCACTGGTCTGGAGGCCAGAGTTCCAAAATCAGTATCACGGGCCTGCTATCAAGGTATCATAGGGGAGCTCTAGCTTTTTCCTTTCCTCTTCTAGTGTCTGCTGGCATTCCTTGGATTGTGGCCACACACCATTCCAGTCTCTACTTCTGTAGTTATGTGGCCTTCTCTTCTATAGTCAGATCTTTCTCTTCTCCCTTCTTATAAAAGTACATGCAATGATATTTAGGAACCATCTGGATAATCCAGGATAGTCTCCCAGTCTGAAGATCCTTAATCACAACTGCAAAGTCCTTCCCCAACTCCTCCCCAGCCCCCGTTTGAGGTAACATTCACTGGTTCCAAGGATTAGAACTTGCAGTTTTGGCAGGATGGGGTTGAGGGACTAGGCTGGGGGGAGTAGGCATGCGCAGCTATCCATGTTCTTGGAAATTTGTAGATTGTCCTAGCTCTGGAGAAATTCTTAGTAGCGTTAATTTCTAGGCAGATTCTAGCTTTTGCCAAATTACCAGGCTCCTTCTTACTTCTTCATTCTTCTTCTCCCTCTTTCCAACATCATTGTCCCAAGCCTCCCCAAGTCCTGCTTATCTGGGATGTTGGTCAGCTAAAGGCCTCCTCAGTCCTATTCCTAGGTCATCCTTTCTTGTCCTGAGGTCAGTTTTTCCAAGGGCTCATCCTAAAGTCTGGTTATCTCTTCCTAAGGGGATTTCTTTTTGGTATTAGCCAACTTTTCCTCTCAGGTTTTTTACTTCATAGCTCAGGTATGCAGCTATTCCTGTTATAATCACCACCTTGCTCCATTCCAGTGGTCCTTCACATGTTTCTCTGGCAGTTTCTGGCTAAGAAACTCTATTATCTGCAATAACAACACCACCATCTCTCGCTCTCCCAAAACTCACATTTCAAGTCTTAGCAGTTTTAACAGAAAGGAAAAATAAAAACTTTTTGCAAATCATGTGTCCCTGAAAAAGTCCGAAGTCCCTGACTTTGTTTCTTTCTGCCAAGTGATTCTCATCTCCATATTATTTGTGCTCTTCTATGGACTCAGCAAAGGGCCAAAACCCAGGGAACCCCCTGTCCTCTAGGCCTGAGCACTTTGCTGGAAATTCTGCTGATCATGTTGTGGGTGCTGGAATCTGCTAGTCAGTATCCTACCCACTTAGTGTCCCATCTTGGCAGCCTTCAGATTTGTCAGCGAAGAACTCTTTTTGAGTTCTTTTTATGTCGGTTTATGACCCAGTGCCCAGCCCTGGGACAGCTTCTGAGAAAAAGCAAGCAGGAAATTTGATGGCAAACCCATTGCCAGATGTGGTAAGGCCCCTCATGATGCCCTGCCTTTCTTTACAAACCCTTCCAGCATCTGTGTAGAAACTTTATTCATTTCTGGATTCCATGTACTCCAAAGTACAGAAGAAGGGATTTGCATCAAACCAGCAGGGATTCATAGCCTGAGTCTTCCACTGGCAGAAATATGGTTTGTCCTAATTGTGTGGTCTGGTTTAGCTTCAGTTTCCCAGTCAGTGAATGGGCCCTGATGCTGGGAAAGATTGAAGGCAGGAGGAGAAGGGGACAACAGAGGATGAGGTGGTTGGATGGCATCACCAACTCAATGGACATGAATTTGAGTAAGCTCCAGGAGTTGGTGATGGACAGGGAAGCCTGGCGTGCTGCAGTCCACAGGGTCACAAAGATTCAGACGTGACTGAGTGACTGATCTGAGCTGAACTGAGCCCAGTGAAATCATGTCAAAGGTTGCTGTGAAGACCAGGTGAGACAATGGATGTTGTACACCCAACACCACTCCTGACCAGCAGCATCTCGACACCTGGTCCCCTTTATACTTGTGCTCAAACTTGAGCCTTGTTTTTCACTCTGTATTTTCTTCCATTAAATCAAATTCTTCTAAGTCCTGCTTATACTTAGCCACAGTATGGTTTAGTAATTAAGGTAGTTGATATTTCTCCTTATTAAGCCAGATACAGCGATACTTGCCTTAGGCGCATTTTTGCATTTAATCTATCTTTTTCTTTTAAAAAATCATAGAAACAATTGAAGCCTCATTTATATTTCTTTCCAGTCTCACCCCTGTCTCTCAAATACAAGTTTAAAGTTGATGAGGATCTTTTCTGGGTTTTTAAAATACTTTTGCTATATTTCAATGGCTAATGTGTAACAGAAAAAATAGTGCTGCTTTCTGTTTTAAAAATTTACCAAATGGTATTATAATGTACATTTCCTTGGAATCAACAGTGTACTTTAGAAATAGATCCATGTAGCTCTAGTCCATTAATTTTAACTAGTATAATAGTATATAGAATAAAAACACTACTATTTATCCAAACATTCTTCAATGGACAATTAGTTTGTTTTCAAATTTACAAGCAGTTCTGCAATGACTATCCTTGTGTATGTCTCCTTGTTTCCAAATTATTATTTTTTAAGACAAATTCCTAATGGACAAACTATTTGGCACATTTTTAGGACCTTCATTATCTCCTAACAAATTTTGTTCCATTTCCACCAGCATCATTTATAGTTTCAGCAGCAGGGTATGAGAATGTCTGTCTCCCCAGATCATCACTAACATTTTATGTTCTGATGCATTTAAATTTTTGCTAATCACAACAAAAAGTCATCATCTCATACTTTTAATTTTCATGTCTTTGATGAGTAGTGAGACAGCATCTTTCCTTATACTTATTAGCCATTTATGGTTTTTGTCCTGTGAGTTACCTGATCTTTATCTTCTGTATATTTTACAAATATGTTGCCCAATTTGCTAATAATCTTTTGATTTGTAGTAATTTTTACTCTGTAAACTTTAAACTTTTTATATAGTCAAGTGGTCAAATCTATCAACATTTTCAACTGAATTCTTTTTTAGTTATTGAACTATATTTAATTAAATACCACAATTCTATCTGCTGTGTGAAAGACACCAATGGTTACAAATAATAGTCAGTTATCATTTCAGGGAGAACTTGTAATTTAGTTGAGACAAGATACTTAAAACTATTGGCAATAATACAAGCTGTCCATGATGAGTGTCAAGTACTTGGCACAAAAATTAGGTGATTTCAATTTGGCTGCCAGGAAGCTGAGAGCAAAGAGCACAAGTAAATGCTGAATCACAGTGAGTAGATTAGCCTCGGTGACTCATGGAAATGCAGAATATTAGGGCTGGAATAGTCCTAAAAGCCATCTAACCCAACCCTTCCATTTAAAATAAAAATATATATCTTTCAGCATTGACTAAATTCCCACCAAAATGTCCTGCCAGCAGACCAGGAAGCTGTGCCAGCCCCCTCCACCAAGTGTTCTCCTAAGTGACTGCAAAGTGCCCAAGACCATGCCCTCTCCAGGCTCTTTGTGCTGTGAGGCCAGTCCTGAGAACAGATGCCACATAAGCCACCACAGCCCCTTATGTGGCACAGATGCCAGCACCAGAGTCCTCACTACTGTGAGTGGGGGCTCTGGCGCTCTGGCTGCCGCCTCAGCTCTGGCTCAGGCACCACAGAGGATCAGTATTGAAGCAGTAGACCGAGGGTGGAGGATGTAACCCAGCCCAGTGCTTCCCCTGCCCTCAGTCCCCTTTCTCTACTGCACAGGGCTGACTAGTCTTGTGTTAATGGAGTCTTCCTTGCAGAATGTTCTCTTTGATCTGAAAACTCAGTATTCATTGTGGGTCCTGATTTCTTTCTTCTCATATGATACTTGCCATTGTCAGATTATTTGTACCTCATACAATTGTTTACCCACCCTCCAAAGCTCAGGGACCCCAGGATACCTCTCTTTAAGGTTAATAGCAGAGCCTCATTAAATGGTGAGACAACTTAGCAATTCCAAGGATGCCGTCTTCATCTTTTTTCCTTTTTACACTTTTTATTTTGAATTAATTATAGACTCAATAAATTGTAATAAAAGAGAGAGTAGACCCATGTACCATCACTCAGGTTTCCCCAATGATGCCTTCTTATATAACAAATATTATGAAGCAAGGAGATTTTTTTTTTCTTTTTTGGACACACTATGCAGCATGTGGCTCTTAGTTCCCCAGCCAGGGATTAAAACCATGTTCCCTGCAGTGGAAACGTGGAGTCCTAACCACTAGACCACTAGGGCATTCCCTGAAGCAAGGAAACTGACTGACTCAAAACCATCAACTAAATTACAGATCTTATCATATTTCACCAGTTTTAACATGCACTCATTCTTGGTATGTTTCTGTACAATTTTGTGACATCGTATCATGCGTACAGATTTATATAGCCATCACCATATCGAGTTCCAGAACTGTTCTGTCCCATAAAGTATCCCCTTTGTAGCCACCCTCTCCTCTTTTTTATCCACAGGATAGGAGCACATGTATACCTGTGATGGATTCATTTTGATATTTGGCAAAACTAATACAATTATGTAAAGTTTAAAAATAAAATAAAATTTAAAAAAAAACAAATATGTTTATTAAAAAAAAAAAGAAATGATTCAAAAATTGCATCAGTGGACTCACAGAATGAGTATAACCTTTTAAGACTGGATTTTTTTCCACTTCACATAGTGCTCTTGAGATCTATTCAAGTTGTTGCCTGGATCAATAACCAGTTCCTCTTTATTGCTGAATAGTATTCCGTGGTATGGATGTACCACAGTTTGTATTATTATTTGTCTGTTGTGGGACATTAGACTGGTTCCAGGTTCTGGATAGTATAAATCAAAGTGTTTAAGTGATGTAACTGCGGAATAAGCTAAATATGTAACAGTCATATGGATATTTTACAAATGAGCTCTCTTCATCTTTTTTAATTAAAAAAACACGTATTTCTAGGGGACTTCTTTCCCATCTGCATTCTTGATGAGTTTCTTAAAGGAGTTGTCTAGGCAAATGACTATTCCCAGGCCATCCTTCTGATATCTACCAGTGATTTTCAGACTTTTGTTTGGGAAACCAAGTTGGTCCTCTGCCATTAGAGGTTACCTTTCCAAAAATTCTAGCTACCAAAAACTGCCATCTGCTATATGGATTCCCATCATGGGGACTTTGTACATTTTCAACTTGTTTCACAGCCTTCTAACCATTTATCTCTCTGACATTATGATCTTTATTGATTTGTTCCCCTGTCTGCTGACTACCCCTTCTTTGAGAGCTGCTGCTGCTGCTGCTGCTGCTAAGTCACTTCAGTCGTGTCCGACTCTGTGCAACCCCATAGACGGCAGCCCACCTGGCTCCCCCATCCCTGGGATTCTCCAGGCAAGAACACTGGAGTGGGTTGCCATTTCCTTCTCCAAAGCATGAAAGTGAAAGGTGAAAGTGAAGGCGCTCAGTCGTGTCCGACTCTTTGCAACCCCATGGACTGCAGCCTACCAGGCTCCTCCGTCCGTGGGATTTTCCAGGCAAGAGCACTGGAGTGGGTTGCCATTGCCTTCTCTGTCTGTGAGAGCTAGACCTTGCTTTGTTTTCTGCTATCCCCCAGTTTACAGCTTGGGGGCCAGGTGTAGAGCAGGTGTACAATAAATGGTTTTGAATAAATGTGTGAATGAATTGTGTCTTTAATACAGAAAAGAGACTTTTGAAAAAATCCTGAGACTGGACTTAAGCAAATTTAAGTAAAGTCCACCAAATACAGAAAATAAAGGAAAACCATTCCAGAGCTTGAATTTAGAAAGCCTGGGTAGGAATTTCATTTCTGCCCCTTTCTGGCTCTGCTGCTGCTAAGTCGCTTCAATCGTGTCCGACTCTGTGTGACCCCATAGACGGCAGCCCACCAGGCTCCCCCGTTCCTGGGATTCTCCAGTCAAGAACACTGGAGTGGGTTGCCATTTCCTTCTCCAATGCATGAAAGTAAAAAGTGAAAGTGAAGTCGCTCAGTCATGTCCGACTCTTTGCAACCCCATGGACTGCAGCCTACCAGGCTCCTCCATCCATGCCATTGCCTTCTCCGTTTCTGGCTCTAAATCTGTAGATAAATAATGTAACTTCTCTGCCAAAGTCTTGTCATTTGCAACACTATATATCTCTTCACAGGATAATTGTGAAGTTCAAGTAAGACAATTTTGTGCACGTTGTAAGACACTAAAGTGCTATGTGAATCTAAGGGGTTCTTCCTCTTCTCATAGTTATTATGACATAGTCCTCCTTCTCTCCCACTCCCCCTCCTCCATCTTCATTTCACCATCACCACCATCAGGACCCTCTGCATCCTTGAGGGGATGAAAACATCCAGGCAACTGCAAATATGAAATCATGGTGTTCTTGTGACATTCCATCCAGTAGAGGGCAACAGTTCCTACCAGCCAAGTCCAATGTCTTTAAATATGAAGTTGAAGTACAATCATGGCAATTTATGATCATTAATACTTATTTAACAGAAACACATGTGTCTCACCTAGTAATCTTTACATTCAAAATTTTTCAGATATTCTTGTTTGGTATATTGCCTTCTAACCTAAACTTCTGAAAATGTCTGATGGCCTTGAAACTTATTTTTTAAAAAAACAGGATTTGCATTCTCTCCCTTCTTTTCTGATTGGCTGACTAAAATGCAAAACAAATAGTGGTTTAGGACTGATGACATAAGCATGCTTCTCTTTTGAGTATTTATATCCTTGGCATTCCTCTTATATGATAGGATAATTGCTACAGGTTATCTGAGAATTCTCCCACTCCTCAGGTGGGAATTCTCCCACCTACACTTTCTGTGTGCTGGGCTGTCACTATATGTATTTCATACTAAGATTGGTAGAGAGGGTTCTCCACCAAAGAACTGATCTCCTGAGTCTACCTGGTAGGGTCTAGGAACTCCTTCCTATGATGTTGATCAGCTATCATGTCAGTGGGTCAGGGACAGAGAGGCTGGGAAGTCACTGGGGGCTTCACTGCACATAATGAGCACGGTGGGGTCTTTGATATTCTGTTTTAGCCTGCAGCCGGGGGAACCACACTAGAACAAGCCACTGCAATCACCTCCAGCTAAGCAGAGAGGGAGAGAGAGAAAGATACACAAGGCAGCCCAGTTGCTTCCAGTTAACGAGAGCAGAGAGGATAATCAAACATTAGCAGATGCTTGCTTGTTCACTCTGGGGAGGAACATGCTTTTCCCATCATTGAGTGGAATTACAGGCAATCCTGGGATGCCTCTTCTTTTTATTGGACATCTATTAACTTTCATATCATACCAGCCCCTTTTATTGAGGAAGGCACCAAGATATTTAAACAAGATGGTTTATAAATTTGAGTATCATTCATCCATTCATTCATCAAATACCAGAGGAAGGCCTACTATTTGCCAGGAACTAGAGATTCAAAGGGCTTCCTTAGTAGCTCAGTTGGTAAAGAATCCACTTGCAATGTAGGAGACCCCAGTTCGATTCCACGGTTGGGAAGATCCTCTGGAGAAGGGTTAAGCTACCCACTCCAGTATTCTTGGGCTTCCCTTGTGGCTCAGCTGGTAAAGAATCTGCCTGCAATGTGGAAGACCTGGGTTTGATCCCTGGATTGGGAAGATCCCCTGGAGAAGTGAAAGGCTACTCACTCTATTATTCTGGCCTGGAGAATAGTCCATGGGGTCGAAAGAGTCAGACAAGAGTGAGCGACTTTGACTTTCAGAGATTCAAAATGAAGTAGGATCAAGAAACTTCCCAGTCTCTGGGGGAATCCGATGCAAACCATTAAAGACCCACAGAGGAGCAAGTGGTGTAACTGAGCTAAGAGTGCATGGTCATGAGCACACCCTAGGAAATGGTGATTGGCTCTGTCTGTGGGAGCCCTCTAGGGAGGTGGTGTTGAAGCTGTGTCTATGTGCTATGGGATACATTTCAGAATTTCTCATCTTGTTTCACTTCTTAAGCAAAGCTTGGTTTGTGTCTACAAGGATGCTGGATGAGAAAGACGCAATCAATTTTAATTGTTGTCACCCTCCCTCTCGGTGTCCCAGCCCTGCCTGGTATAAGCTGTGATTGGATTTGACAGTTGTGAATTGGTGAGCACAGTGGGATGAGCTGGCATACATGTCCTAAGAGTTCAGGATGGGAAGCCAGATCTTGAGTCTTCTTCCCTCTTGCCTGTTATTGGCTGAGGAGAGAAGTGAATGGAGCTTGTTTGATTTCCTTTGGTTGGGGCCACACTAACTTTTCCCTAAGATAAGGCATGCCTCTCAGTATTCTGCTACAACTTTCTTATGGGTCACTGAGGAAAAGTGCCAAATCAGGGAGAGGACAGTGCAGGCTTAAGAGGCGGGGAAGAGGTCGTGTTGTAGGAGAAAAATCCCAACCACTTCCCCATGAAGCCTTATGTGACATGCATGATTTAGTCTTCCTTCTTGGGAACCACACCACTCTGTATACTAATTTGGTCATTTTGCTAAACCTTTCCCTCTCAAAGTTGGATCTCCAAGACACCTTTAAGAGAAGTCAGAGGGCGTAAGCCTGGCCCTGCAGCACTTCTGGAGCTCTGAGCCCCGGTCTTTGGAGTAGTGAGCATTGAGCAGCTGCCCCTGGCAGAGCAAATGAAGAGACCTGACACCCCCACCCCAACCCCCCCAGCTCAGAGCGCCCAGAGCATACATCCTCCAAGCTGTGATTGAGCCTGGGGCAGAGCCCAGCCCTGGGGACAGCACAGCCCACACTCCAAGCCCAGGAACACTTTAGACCCATGTTGGCTTGGCTCTGGAGCTGGCTGTGGCCAGCTGGGACACTGAACCGTTGGCCTGTTCTGTCAGCAGCCCTGAAGAACTGGAGCTCTTCCCCTGTGGGTGAAGTCTAAATTTAGCCCCAAAGAAACTGCCTTCCCATTTTGCTGGAGAAAAGCTCTTTTCACTGGAATGGGCCTCTGCTTTGATTAAGTGGGAGGACCCACATCTGGGAATACATAAACTTTATTGTCCTTGGATGACAAAACTCTTTCCTTGCCTACTGGTTTTCCGCCTTTTTAGCCTGGACTGTGATCGTCTCTGCTTATGACTGTGTTGGCCAGGGCAAGCCATTTCACTGTGGACTGGGCTCCCCGGGTCTGTGCCTAGGCTGGAGTTGACACCTGGGGATGTTGTCTTGTCTCCACTTCACCTCCTGAGGCCCGGCTCTGTGCACACAGGGCAGAACAGAGAGCAGAGGGCTGGGTCTCTGACATGGTCCTGGGGGAGCACAAGGCCCAGATCTGACACTCTCCAATCCTTGGATCAGATCCTAGGATTTCAGGAGGCCTGGGACATTCCGGGGCTTCCCCACAAGGCTCCATGGTCTAAGGTCTTAGTGGTCACCCTGGCCTATGCTGAGTGACCATGATACCCTACTATTGAAAGACACCTAGCCTAAGAGCTTCTCTGGGCAAAGAAAGGCTTTTGGGACTTGTGATGCCTGCCCTAAAACCCCTCTGCCATTTGAGTCTCATGTCAGTAGTTCCAGTCATAACATCTTTTCTGATAAGTGTTTTCTTTGGTGACCAGTGATACGAACTCTGGTTAACTCTTCTGTGTAAGAGCTTTGGAAATATAGGGTACAGACTTGGCTTGTACAGCAGTCACTGGACAAGTCCAAGTACAGCATTGGACTTGGCTTCAGAAAAGTTGGGTTGCTGGGTGGTCTGATTTCACTCCTCATTAGCTGTATGACATTGGGCAAGGTACACTTCTCCAGACTTCTGTTTCCTTGACTGGAAAATGGCAAGAAAAAGACTGTACTCATAGTTCTGTTGTCAGTGACAAATGGGAAGATGTTTTATGTAGCTTTAGAGTGCTCTTTGTAAGAGTATATTGCCTTCTTCATTCAGTGATGTGGGCTGGTGGCAAATGTTTGCTTGGACTTCATTGGCTCCCATATGACCCCCTTTCTCTAGCCCATGGAAATCTCTTTTCTCTCATAGAGCCTCTGGAAGGACACAGGGAGCTTGGGAACTCCTGCTCTATTTAGGCCCTTCTGTGCCCATCATTGTTTGATCTCCTGAAACTCACTTTGTTTTCCAGAAGAATGAAAGTGAAGAGGTCTGAGAGCAAGGCATCATACTTTTGATTGATCTGACAGGTTTTTGCTGAATGTCCTTCAGCAGATTATATCTAGTCTGTCTTTACCTCAATTTCTTGATCTGTAGAATGGATACACAAGTACCCATAAGCAGGTCCTGAGAAATGACTTAGTGAGAGCTCAGAGAGGAAAACTGTAATGATTTCAATGCTGTGGTCATCATCCAATTCTGGCATATTTTCTGATCAGAACCTAAAGTATGGTGATTTTTCCAATCTATTCTGCACAGCCTTCAACATTTAGTACTGAAACAAGCTTTCCCATTTAACAATAATTGATAGAACAGAAAGGAATTAGACTAAATCTAAAAAAAAAAAAAAAAATCGGGATCTGGGTAAAGAACTGGAAAGATACCCTCTTGCTGTAATTTTCCAGGATGCCCTGGACAGCCCCCAGAAGTTGTCAGTATGGAAAGAGCTTGGGAACATTTTACAAGCTGGTGAAACATTGTTGAGGAGGGTGGTGGTGGTGATAGGGTCTTTGGAATTTATCTGCATGGCTGACGTCACCTTCTCAGCACAAGGAGCCAAACCGTCTCAATGTCTGTGGCTCCTTTCTGGAACTGCTTCCCAGTTGTTAATCCCAAGTGACCCTTAAGGCCACTCACCTGTCAGAAATTGCTGGTCTGCAGTGAGAAGTGGCTCTCTCAGGGTCCCTGAGGTTGGCAAGGACACTTTCCCTTCCATCTGAAATGGAAGGGAAATTAACGGCTTCTCTGGGCTGGAGGCCCTCTCCCCCGCAGACCCATGTCTGGGCGGTCCACGCCTCATATTTTAAATCTTTGCCTCCACAAGTTGTAACAACTGTCACCCTCGCCAGCTAGATGCCATCCACAGGCACTCAGCACTCTTTTATACCCCAGCTTGGAGGATTAGAATGTGGCTTCCAACAACAGGCTGAGCGGAACCCTGCTCTCAGGCTGAGTCCCTAACTTTGTTACGGTTGACAGTGTCACTTCATCTTTCCTAAGCTTTAGTGATTACAAAATGGTCTTTTCATCTGGCCATTGGGGAGGATATGACAATGGATCCAGGAAACCAAGGGGGCAAGGAAGGAAGAAACAAATGAACATTTACTGAACCCCTACTCTGCGCCAGGCACTCTGCTTAAATATTTTAATGTACATAATCACATTTAGCTCTCAAAGAACTCCCCAGGCTAGCACATTACAGATGTTACAGATCTGGAAACTAAGGTTTGGAGAGCTAAAATAAAATGAAGGACTCTATGGCTTTTTCTTGATTCTCTCAGAGGCTGGCTTCTCAATAGAGTGATGTCATCTTGTACAGGAATATGAAAACAATGACCCCAGTGTCACAGCACCAGGACTCCCTGGGACTCCATTTGATAGATCCCATCCCTTCAGGTTGATGAAGCACCCCAACAGAAAAACCCAACAGGGATTTTATAGGCAAACCAATCTCTCCTTTTCCAACAGGAAAGCTGGTGCAACCAAACCCGGCCATTCCTTCCCTCTAGGACAAGGTGACCCTTCAGATCAGCTGCTCTCAAGATGGCTCTGCAGAGCCCCGGTGCTGGCTGCCAGCGGTGATCCAAAATCTCTCTGCTGCCCAGACCAGCCTTGGGAAAGAGACGGCACTGTCCAGCTGGCAAGCCGAGGGGGTGACTCATCTGGCCATGGGGGCCTGAGCATCAGCACGCCCTGCTGCTGGCCGCTGTCTTTGCCATGACCACGGTGGAGGCTGTGACCCTGGGCACTGCCAGCCACCCAGCCCTGAGACGGAGCCACCTGGAGGTAGAGAGCTCAGCTGCCATGCCCCCTGCATTCCCCGCCCTCCTTGCTTGCCTGCAGCTTGATCCCCCAGGACTTAGGGTGTGGAAAGCAATTTCTGTCTCCAGATGCCCCGTGACTGAGCTGAGTTGGGAAGGATCTGTGGGCCCCCTTCAGTCAGAGACAGCAAAGATGTTTATCCCCCAGAGTTAGGAGTCCCCTGGGTGTGAAGTGGGGGAGCAGCAGGAGAGGTCTGTCACTTTCTGACCTGGCGCTGACCTTCACTCCAGTGGCCACCACTCCCCTGCCATTTGCTTCTGCAGTCAGAGAGCGGGACAGATGACGCCATGGCACTTTTTAAAGTGCTGAAGTGAAGTTTTGACAAATTCCAAAGAACATCAAAGTGCAGAACAACAGCCAATACATCATAGTCTGTCAGCAGGGCCCCCGCCCCTGATTATCACATTAAATCAGCAATGGGCACATTTCAACCCAAGCTCAACAGACGCCTACTGGAACTGAGTTTCTCCTTCCAGACTTAAACAAATATGGCAATGGTTCTATTTAAAAATCTGTGCTCTCTATTCTACATTCAGCAGCTGAGCCCTTCATCACACATACACACACACACACACACACACACACACTTACTGAGAAGAAGAAGCATGTTGCCAAAGAACCCCCAGATAATTGGGATAAGTAGTCCAGAGGAATAGTAGAATACAGAGCTGGGTTCTAACCCTAGCTCTGACACTTAATAGCTTGAAACTTTTAGCCAGTTAGTTAACATCTCTTGGCCTCGGTTTCCTCGGGGTGAAATAAGTCAATGACACCTCTATTTTCCAAGGTTGTGAGCACAGTCAGTACTGCAGTTCAACAATCATTCTCACCTGGGAATCGCGGACACTGCTTGCTGGTCATGATGTTTTGTATTCACTTTTTGATGTGTTGATTATTTGTAACTTTGGGATGTAAGAAAGAGAAGATGTTCTTTTCCACTAAAGATTGGTTTAGAAGCATTCGTGAGTGAAGGGAGCGTAGGCCACTCAGGGTTGGAGTTGCCGGTTGTGAAGGAAATACTTGCTGGGTTGGTATTTCCCTGGGTAAATTCTCACCGGGGGTGGGAGCGGAAGGTAACTTCAGAAAGAGCTTGTGTTGATCTTTAGAACCATTTCCCCGAAACTCTGGAGCATCCAAAGAAAGCAGAGTTACCTGCCAGAATGTCCCAGAAAGAACAACAGGCATGTGAATTCTATGCCACATGAGCAGGCATAAGAAATGTCACATTTCTTTTATTACTTTAAATTAAATTTGATATGCTATTGTAGCCATCCTGCCAGGATGGGGGAAAGTCAGACTCAGGCCTTCCTGGAACACCCTCTTCCTCCCAGTTTCTGTGAACATCCACCCAGAGCATTCAGGTGGAGCCTCCTGGTCTCCTGTCCATATGGATGACCACTCTTGTGTTCATTTGTCAGGCCCTTATCAACCTTGGAGGCTGGAGGCTTCACCATCTCTTGGGAGAACTTTGCCATGGCTCTGTTTTCTCCCTGAGGCTTCCCACTCCAGTCCCTGGAGGAGGCATCAGGATTCTTTCCAGATTTCCTTCACTAATAGCACTGCCTCCCTTTCCATCTTCTAGAGAAGACAACCAGTAAGCTCCCTGCAGAGAGCCTTTAGGAATTCAATGATGGCCTCTGCTTTCTGGGGCTAAGGGGAAGGTAGCTTATTAGGTTAACTAGAATTAACCAACTGTGTTACTGAGTTGGGGAAGGAGATAGGATTGGAGAATTGAGGGACTTAATGAGGAAAATGCAGGAGAGAGATTTAGAGAATCACATGTGAAACTGGATAAGATTCTGGTTCTTCTGAAATACCTGTTGCTTCCCTTCCTCCCACTTCTACCCGTGCAGAGTAACCAGTGTAGGGAGGAGGCCTGGAAGGGCAGCAACAGAAGAGAGCTGCTTTGTGAAGCTCCAGAAGCAACAGGAGGTACTGTCTGCTGATGATAGGGCATCGATCTCTTTGTACACTGAGAAGGTGCTTGCTGGGGGGTGATCTGATTTGGCTGTTGCAACCACTTTGCAAGGTACACAGGGCAGTCATTAGTCCCACTTTCCAGATAAGAAAACTGAAGTTTAGATGGTTTAAAAGACTTGTCCAAGTTTACAGAGCTGAGTGGCTCAACAGAACAACTTATCTTGGCAGTTTCTTCAAGATCCCCCAGGTTCTTTAGCTCATGGTGTTTGTTAGACTTCAGCTGCACCATCCATCCATGACTTGGGATGTTTGCCTTTTGCCAGTGGTCTGGCATTCTGGAAACCTGCCGACAGATTTTTGTCTAACTCTTGCCCTTACGCTATTCTTTGCTACTTTCAGGAAGTCAGGCTAGGAGTAGAATACATTTCTTATGAGAGAATACACTTTGGACTTTGATTCATATCTGGTGGTTCCCAAAGCCTTAGGTTATGGCAAGTTTAAGAGCATGGTGCTAATTCTATGAGCATTCAATAGGACTCCCTTCGTGAAGGGAGTAATTTTATAAAACTATTAATTCAAATTTCAAAGAAGAATGGCAGGAAATGTATTTCTGACTATTTAGAAGTGACTCACTATGGGACTATTTGAAAACTATATATTATTTTTATCAGTACATAGAATTGCCTATAGTCAATGTTATCTCGTCACATCCAGGGATTCTAAGATCCGCTTACCCACTTCCCTCAAAACAACTGACAGCAAATCTGGTGAAGAGAGGGCCCACCAGTCTCAAGGCTAAACCTCCCCCACACCCACTACAAACTGATAACGCCACACCCTCCTGCAAAACAACAGAGGGCAGATAAGATGGAAAATTTCATTCCAGTTCCCAATGATTTCTGCAGCCAGTGAGATATCAGGATCGAAAGAGGTTCCATAACCAGAAAATCTTGGCTGGAGTTTCAGTGTTTGGAAGCAAAAAAGGAAAATTAAGGAGAGCCTGAGATAGCTTTTCTTGGGGGGCTTTTTTAGGATAGGGGCTTTTGAATATTTAAATTGAAACAAAGAATGGCCAAGAGTTTGTACTCTTTAGTCCTTTCCCAAGTTAACATCAGACTGTACAAAGTATTTTTTATAGAAAGTATCTAACCCGCTTTCATTTGTTTCTTGAAGTATTTGGCCTCACCTATGGGAAGTAGGAAATTTCGATGCTAGCTGTGTCAGCCAGGCTCTTTGAAACACAGGTATTCAGTGTTCAAGGCACTCTGGTCTCTAAATAGTCAAGAATAGATATTGACCACCTTGGAGCAGGCTTTAAGTTGGAGAGTGATGGGCCAGCCCATGCAGCTTTCTGGGTGTGCTCCATCTGGGGGGAGGTGATCCAGATCCTTCTCTCTCCAACAGTCCCTGGGTTTGACACTTCCTGAGAGTGCCAAATTGGCTCCCTTGTGTGCCACAACTTTGGAATGCAGCTCTTCCTGTTAGGAAGACAATGATCTTTATGGGAAGGCTAGGACTTGCAAGGAAGAAAGATTTGAGCAGCAAAGAGGAGGCAGGCACTGCTGGTAAGGGAAAGACAGGCAGATAATCCTGGTAGGGGTGCGGGTGGGAGTGGGTGTCCTTGAGGGCTGAATAATGTCTGCCTGAAGCAGAATAGGGAGGGGAGGGGGTGGACTGAGGAGGTTAGAAAGGTAGTCTGGGGGTGAGGGGCAGCCCAGCTTTAGAAATCCGGGACATAGCCTACTGATCTTTGCCATTCAGAGTGTGGTCCTAGGATCAGCAACACCCATCTGAGACTTGTTAGAAATGCAGAATCCCAGGGCCCACCTCAAACCTATGCATCATAATCTACATTTGAACATGAACCCCAAAAGATTTGTATCTTTTTAAAAAATTTATCTATTTTTGGTTGCACTTGGTCTTCATTGCTACGTGCAGGCTTTCTCTAAATGCAGCGAGCAGAGGCTGCTTTTCCTTGCAGTGCATGGGCTTCTCATTGTGATGGCTTCTTTTATTACAAAGCACAGGCTCCAGGCACACAGGCTCAGCAGTTGCAGTACGTGGGCTCAGTAGTTGTGGCTTGTGGGCTTAGCTGCTCCGTGGCATGTGGAATCCTCCCAGACCAGGGATCGAATCCCTGCACTGGCAGGTGGATTCCTACCCACTGCACCTCCAGGAAAGGCCAAATTTGTATCTTTATTCAAGGCTAGAAGATACTGTTGTAGCCACGCGTTCCAGGAAACTCACTCAGGAGGACAATGCAGATAGTGGAGTGCAGTTTATTACACCGCGGGGCCCAAGGCAGAGTCTCCTCTTAGCCAAGGACCCTGACCAGGTTTTCTGAAAACCTTATATACCCTAAGTGTACATGCCCAAACCCACCTCCCCAAATTCCCTGAAACTAGACTGAACAAAGGAAAAGAAAGATACAAAGTTAACCCGTGATTCATATGCCTTAAGCCTAGGTAGTTAACAGTGGACAATTATCAATAGGCCTGTGGTCATATCCCAATAAGCATAATAGAATTCATGATTCTATTCGGTTACACAGATAATTAGGGTATTCTTTTAGGCAACAGAAAGTCTAGGTACGAGCCCTGGGGCTCTTCCATCCAGGGGCCCTGGTTTTCCAGTTGGTATGTCGTTTCCATAGATACTGAGCATATAGCTCAAAGTCCACAGTCCGGCCCAAGATGGAGTCCTGCTTTCAAGATGGAGCCTGTTCTGTTTCCTCCTTCAATACAAATTTATATCTTTGTTTTAGGCTAAGAAGCAGAAAGGAAGATTTTGCAGCTTAGGATGGAAAATGTGTTTTGGAATAAGCCTGTCAACCACATGTTGATACTTTCCATGAGCACTTGCCGTCTACCTCTACACAGATTAGATCACGTGCTGCTGCAGCTGCTGACCTTCAACACTCCCTGAAGGAGCTCACCTTCATGGTGACAGCTATTCCTCGTGACTAGCAGAGGTCACAAGACTAGAAGAAAACTTTTGGAAAAATATGTGCTTGATTGCATGTATTCCCTGATTTACCGAAATCACATAGACCCAAACCTCCCCCCTGCCTCTTTGCAGCAGTTTCTGAGTTACCTGAGATGCTGTCTCCCAGGTTGCAGTCCTCGTTTCCCCCCAAATAAAGCTTAATTCACAACTCTCACGTTGTGCATCTTTTTTAGTTGTCAGCCTGCCGAAATGGTTAAAGAACACCCACCAAGGAGTCCGTGGCCGTAATTCAGTTGTGGCAGAGAGGACAGAGACAAGGAGAAGAGTCCAAGATGGGTGTTTTGACCAGAAAAACAACACCCCCGAGACAGACCTCCATCGCCTGATCTATCCATCACGTGGTGGGCAGCCCAGACATTGTACAACGTTAGGTAGGAGATGTGTGCTCCAGAAGTGGCCATCCCCCGGATCTGTGCTTTTGAAGTCAGATTTCATCGCCGTGGCTGATCATATGCCCAACCCCAGGGAGCTGGCTGGTGCCCTGCAGCCACACAAACACGAAGCTGGTGGAGCCAGAGCTGCTGTGAAAGCCATTTCGGAAGTTTCCTGTGGCTGCAACAAATTGTTGGGGTCTGCCCCACAACACCGCTGTGACCTGCTTACCTCAATTTCAGGGCAGCCAGCTCCTGAAACTGGAGATTCCCAGAGCCCCTTGGTTTCTGCTTCCCCGGGGGGTGAGGAGGACTGCCTGTAACACCTCCCCTCTCTGTCCAAGCATGCCAGCCCTGCCCAATGGGCTGGACAGACTGGGTTTCCTGTGCCTCCGACCCCAGGGGGGAGGTGATTATTGCTTCCATAGAGATGGCTGAGAATAAGCGAGGCAGTGATGTGGGTCTGGGACCCAGTTAGGCCTGCATCTGCAGGCAGAAAGAGAGGCTGGGTGACATGGAGAGAGCTCAACTGGAAGATTCCAAGCCTCTCAGTTTTGAAAGGAAAGGGCATGGACTTAGTTGTCAGTTTGTTCCTGCCTTTTAAAATTGTTGCTTTGTGACTTTGGCCAGTTAACATGTTGTAGCCACACGTTCTGGGAAACAAACTCACTCAGAAGGACAATGCAGATAGTGGAGTGCAGTTTATTACACCGCGGGGCCCAAGGCAGAGTCTCCTCTTAGCCAAGGACCCTGACCAGGTTTTCTGAAAACCTTATATACCCTAAGTGTACATGCCCAAACCCATCTCCCCAAATTCCCTGAAACTAGACTGAACAAAGGAAAAGAAAGATACAAAGTTAACCCGTGATTCATATGCCTTAAGCCTAGGTAGTTAACAGTGGACAATTATCAATAGGCCTGTGGTCATATCCCAATAAGCATAATAGAATTCATGATTCTATTCGGTTACACAGATAATTAGGGTATTCTTTTAGGCAACAGAGAGTCTAGGTACAAGCCCTGGGGCTCTTACATCTGCGGGGGTGGGGGCGGGGGGGGGGCTGGTTTTCCAGTTGGTATGTCGTTTCCATAGATACTGGGCATATAGCTCAAAGTCCACAGTCCGGCCCAAGATGGAGTCCTGCTTTCAAGATGGAGCCTGTTCTGTCTGTTTCCTCCTTCAAACAGACCTCTCTGAGTCTCAGCCTTCTCTCTTTCTCGTTTGTTTTTTTTTTTTTCCTTCAGCCTGCAGGATCTTAGTTCCCCAACCCGGGATTGAACCTGAGCCCTCGGCAGTGGAAGGGCAGGGTCCCAACCACTGGACCGCCAGGGAATCCCTCAGCCTTCTCTCTAGAAGGAGATGATATCAGTTTTCAAAGGTGGTGAGGCTCTGGGCGTACTGCCTGGCATGTGGACGGCTAACCAATGTTAGTTTTCCCTCTTTCCCCTTCTCCAGAGTCGCTACCTCCTTCTTGCTGTTCTTGCAAATAAACTTCTGAATTAAAATAATTCCCATCTGGCAATTCAGATCAACTAAAGAGAAGACAAGTCGTGAATACATGACATTTTGAATCTGGAGGCTACCGTGTAGAATAAATATGCTCATTTACTGAAATGAAACCATCTTCTAGAATGAAATCCGTAGGGTCCTCCTTCATGAACAGACCAGAGGCTCATTAGCGTGTTAGTTATTTGAGAGCAAGTGGGTTCTCCTAGGACACAAATATAATTAAAAGCAGTTTGCTCTAGTGTCTGTGGTTTAAACATTGCTCACAGTGTTCTTTTTTTCTACTCTTGCCGAGTAAACCCATACTTTATGAATCCAAAAGCTAACCTCTGATGAATCCTACTTATTCTAAATATATTCTCAAACCATGAGTTCCTGAAGGTATTTTCAGTCCTCTGCTCTCTGGAGACTGTGAGGTTATCAATGTTGTGGAAAACCTCTCCTAAGGTTTTTCTCTAATATAGACCTTGGGAACACAGAAGCCTCCTTGAATGGTCAGGCTTACCTTTTTTCCCAGGACCGTAAAGATATATATTTTTGTTTCCACCCCAAACACAGCATAACTCACTTCCCATTTTTCCTGGGAGATTGTGGTAATATGGGGAGGCCTGGGGGGTCTCCAGGATAAAGCAGCTTGTAAAACAACCGTGGGGGCTTCCAGATCTGACTTAATCAACATTTCTCAAGATCCGTAGACCAATAAAACTGTTTGCTTTCTTACCACAGTTCAGTTGATTTATTTCTCTCACCCTGCAGAAGCTGTCGCTGCCCAAAGCAGTTCATTTGTCAGGTGGGGAGAATTACAATTCACAGGACCCTCACTACGGCTATCTCAGTTTATAAATTTCACGAATTACAATTTATTGCCCTGCACCCCGCAGAGTCTCATATTAATAAATTGCATCTCATCTGCAAAAGCACGTGTATACGGCTCCCTTGGACATAGGCTTACGGTCCTAGAGCCGCAGCACGTCTGCATGTGGCCAGCACGCGGCCTGAGCTGTGCGGGTGGAACCGAGCTGCAGTCAAGGTCCCGCGGCCTCTGTCTGCTTTTTGCTTTTCCTTGCCATCCCCGTTTGCAGGCCCTGGTCTCTTGTTTTTAATCTCTACAGGGATGCTGCATAAAGGAGATCAGACACCATCTGTGGGTGTTTGTGTGGTGGTGGTACAGTGGGGCTGAAGGAAGAATTTAATGCTTTCTAAAATGTAAACTTCTACTGTATAACTTTTATCAAGCGGCGAGTACAAGCAGAGTCACATTAATAATGTAAACTCTTTGGGACTTCCCTGGTGGTCCAGTGGTTAAGAACCCACCTTGCAATGCAGGGGACATGGACTCATGTCAGGGAACTGAGAGCCCACGTGTCGAGGAGCAACTTAGCCCATGTTCCAAAACTACTGAGCCTGTGCACTCCAGAGGTAGCAAACTACAACTAGAGAGCCTGCCTGCTGCAACTAAGACCCAACGCAACCAAATAAATAACAAATAAATAAATTTTAAAAAAGACATCAACATCATAGGGAAAAAAAAATGGCAGAAGAAAAAATAGGGTAAACTTTTCCTTTGCCAGCTTTTGCCCTTATTAGCCACAAGATCCTCCATTTGAGCCTTCTGCAAGTCTTTGGTAAATTTCTCACATATTCTCAGAAGCTAGTCTAGTTGTCCATCTGGTCAACTCCCACATAGCGTTTTCTGTTTTCTTCCTTTTTTCCTTGCTTTGGCCTCTTCTGCTGGACAGGTCTCCCACCCATCATCACTGTATGATTTCTACCACTGTACCCCTGAGTCCACCTGCAACTTTGTTTCATCGTGAACCTCTGCTGGTCACATCAGATTCCCTGCGGGCATGCCCTAATTCTCACTACCTTTCAGACTGCCCTGTATTCTTCAGTCCCTTCATGGGTTGACTTGTGCTCCCCACAAATTCATATATTGAACTCTGAATCCTCAGTACCTCAGAATTTAAAGATAAGGTTTTTTGTTTTGTTTTGTTTTTAATTTAATTTTATTTTTAAACTTTACAATATTGTATTAGTTTTGCCAAATATCGAAATGAATCTGCCACAGGTATACCTGTGTTCCCCATCCTGAACCCTCCTCCCTCCTCCCCATACCCTCCCTCTGGGTCGTCCCAGGGCACCAGCCCCAAGCATCCAGTGTGCATCGAACAGATAAGGTTTTTAAAGAAGTAATTAAATTAAAATGAGATCATCAGGGTAGTCGCTAATTCAATATAACTAGTATCCTTATGATAAGAGATAATTCAGACATAGAAAAGCACAGAGGGAAGACCACATGAAGATACAGGGAGTTGACAGCTATCTGCAAGCTAAGGACAGAGGCCTTAGAAGAAACAACCCTGCCAGTACCTTGATCTTGAATATCCAGCCTCCAGAACTGTGAGAAGATAAATATCTGTTGTTTAAGCCACCCAGTCTGTGGTGCTTTGTTATGGCAACCCTAGCTAACCAATATAGTCCCCTGACAAGAAATGTCTGGAGCTTTCTTGGTGACCAAGCCAGGTGCTAGTGGGTGTCAGGTGAGAGATGAGAGCTTCTGACTTCCGTTGAGGTTTTGGTTCCCTGGGGGAGACCAAAAGCCTTCCCTGATGGCTCAGCTGATAAAGAATCCGCCCACAATGTGGGAGACCTGGGTTTGATCCCTGGGCTGGGAAGATCCCCTAGAGAAGGGAACGGCTACGCACTCCAGTATTCGGGCCTGGAGAATTCCATGGACTGTATAGTCCTTGGGGCCACAAAGAGTCGGACATGACTGAGCGACTTTCACTTTTTAAAGCCTCCCAACCTGGCATCAGCCAACTGCTCCAGATTCTTATCCCCCTCCCCCCAAAATGGTCTGTGCTCTCGTTGTACCAGAGTTATTTTTTCTAGAAATTATTGTGACTTTTGGTTCAAATAGGGGCTGGGATCACTCAGAGGAACGTGGAATTACAGTGACTCTATTTGGTGGGCATGGGAGCCATGGAGGATACTGGGGTTGCTGCTGAGGATGCTCTCAAGGCTGAGAAAGGAGGGAAGAAAAGTCCAGGCTGCACCCACCTTTCCTCCCACACTTGGTCTCTGCCATGTTCATCCCATGAGTTGAGCCCCGCAGGAAACCACAGGGGTCTGGGAAACAGCCTGTGGGGGCAGCCCCCAGCTGTAGAGAGCAGGTTAAGGGAGGAGAATGAACCTTGGGGCAAGCAGGCCTTCCTCTCACCCCCGGTGTTTGTTTCCTGGGGCCGCTGCTATGAATTACAGTCCTCCCACTGTATCTGTAGGAGAAGGCAGATACAGCGGTACCCCACTCCAGTACTCTTGCCTGGAAAATCCCATGGGCGGAGGAGCCTGGTAGGCTGCAGTCCATGAGGTCGCTAAGAGTCGGGCACGACTGAGCGACTTCACTTTCATGCATTGGAGAAGGAGATGGCAACCCACTCCAGTGCTCTTGCCTGGAGAATCCCAGGGACAGGGGAGCCTGATGGGCTGCCGTCTATGGGGTCGCACAGAGTCAGACACTACTGAAGCAACTTAGTAGCAGCAGCAGCAGCACTGTATCTGCTATCCAAGGGGTTCCACAGCTATGGATTCAACCGACCCTGGATTGAATATATTCAGAAAAAAAAAATACTCAAGAAGAGAGTAAAAGTTGAATTTGCTGGGCACGGGCAACTATTCACATAGCCTTTACTTTGTATTTATAACCATTTACATAGCATTTACAATGTATTCGGTATTACAAGTAATCTAGGGATGATTTAAAATCTGTGAGAGGATGCGAATGGGCCATATGCAAATACTACACCAGTTTATATAAGGAACTTGAGCATTCATAGATTTTGGTAACCACGAGGGGTCCAAGAACCAATTCTCCACGGATACTGAGGAACTGTACCCCAACTTGGTACAACTTTAGGTGCCCTAAAAAATAGCAGAAATTTATTCTCTGATGGTTCTAGAAGCCAGAAGTTCAAAATCAAAGCATCAGCAAGGCTCTACTGCCCAGAGACTGTCAGGGAGAGTCCTCCCTTGCCTCTTCCAGGTTCTGGGGTTCCTAGGTGTTCTTTGGTTGTGGCTATATGACTCCATCTCTCCTCTGTCTTCAACCAGTCTTCTCCTCTTTCCTCTACGAGTCTCTCCTCTGTGTGGCACTTGTCATGGGATTTAGGACCGACCCAGATTACCACTATCCTTCATAGCTCAGCTGGTAAATAATCTGCCTTCGATGCAGGAGACCCGGGTTTGATTCCTGGGGGGAAAAGATCTCCTGGAGAAAGAAATGGCAACCCATTCCAGTATTCTTTCCTGGAGAATCCTATGGACAGAGAAGCCTAGTGGACTACAGTCTGTAAGTCACAAGAATTGGACACAACTTAGTGACTAAATCGGAGAAGGCAATGACACCCCACTCCAGTACTCCTGCCTGGAAAATCCCATGGATGGAGGAGCCTGGTGGGCTGCAGTCCATGGGGTCTCGAAGAGTCGGACACGACTGAGTGACTTCACTTTCACTTTTCACTTTCATGCATTGGAGAAGGAAATGGCAACCCACTTCAGTGTTCTTGCCTGGAGAATCCCAGGCAAGAGTCAGACACGACTGAAGTGACTTAGCAGCAGCAGCAGCAGTAGTGACTAAATCACCACCAGATTACCCAGGATGATCTCACCTGGAGATCCTTAACTCACTTACGTCTTTTCCAAATCCGGCCACATTCACAGGTGCTAGGCTGTGGGGGTACTTTGGGGAAGGCACCGTTCAACCCGCTATAATCTCTTTTTGCTGAAGCTGTATTTCCCCAACCCTTCTCTATCTAGAAAAATCCTTCAAGTCCCTCTCTGGTATCACCTTCAGTATGAAACCTTGCCTGAACTGCATTATCAGATAGACTCACTTACAACCCCCTTGGGCCTGTATACAGTTCTTTGTTAGTGTGTGCAGCATTTGCTGCCTCAATAGTCTGGTCCATTGGACCATGAACTCCTCAAGGACAGAGCAGGGCCTGTGTCCTCTGCTTCAAGGGCCAGATTCGCCTCTCAGCTTCTCTTTTCCATGAAGACCTTTTGTCTGTTTTATTTTTCAGTTCTCTTTTCCTGTTTTTGGATAAAAATAGCTTTCTTTATTCCTGTGTAGCTCTGCCCACCATCTGACCACCTCACATGTCTGGACCCTAACCCCAGGGGTTTGCCTGAACCCCCCTCACCCTGGACCTAATCACACAGGCTTCCCAGCACAATCCTTGCTCAAGAAGTGCTGCTATTGAAGAAGTCAGATTAGAAACATGTAGGGCTGGGACTAGAGGAGGGGAAGAAACTTTGTATTATCATAGGGTTTCTGGTAGAAGAATTTGATCTGGAATTTGGGACAAAGACTGAGTCTAGTCTCTAAAAACTCATAAAACTAATAGGCAGGTGTTTGATGCTGAGAAACATTAGGGGCAGGAGAAGGGGGAAACAGAGGATGAGATGGTTGGATGGCATGACCAACTCAATGGACATGAGTTTGAGCAAGCTCTGGGAGATGGTGAAGGACAGGAAAGCCTGGTGTGCTGCAGTCCATGGGGCTGTAGAGAGTTGGACACAATTTAGCAACTGAACAACAAGGCGCAGGTGATTTTTTTTTTTTTTTTTGTAGTGAATGAGTTTGCATTTTTGACTGAGAAGTGTTTTAAAAACCTCTTAAAGTTCTGTAGGAAAAAAAAAAGTCTTGATTACCAGGAACATTTGGGAAATTGGAGACCTGGTTCTTATTTGTTATAAGTCAAACCCCTTTCAGTTGTAATTCTTGGTGCTATTTTGCCTGAACCACATCTCTCTTTTGCGTCAGTAGGTGAAAGGTGGCAAATGGGATATGCATTTTGTACTGCTAGGATTGAGGACTAGAGACACCGGTTTGGGAATCGAGCAAGGGATCTGGAGCAGAGCCTTCGTAAATCCCCATTTATCTGCTTGCTTTCAGAGAATTTTGTTTTTCTCCAAAAGCAGAGGGTAAAAATAGTCAATTAAATGAAAGTTTCTTTTTGCTGAATTCTGATTAGTTTTCTCTTTCCTTCTGAAGTGCTAAGAATATTTTCTTAGCAGTAATCGAGAATATTATAAATGTTGCCGTAGAGAGAGGTTTTGACCACATTTGCAGGTTTCTTCCTGCTTGAGTAGGCGTGTGTGTGTGTGTGTGTGTGTGTGTGTAACTGAGTGTGGTTGTAAGTGAGTTAGCCTGAGGGGGGTTAAATCTCCAGTGGAATGAATGAGAAAAGCAGTGGGTTAGACATCAGAAATCTCTGCATTTATCCCTCTCTTTACTGCTTACTGTGCTAGGACCTTTAGCAAGTAAATTTACTATATCTATTTTCTCATCTAAAAATAAGACTAATTCTCATTTCTACCAGCCTTACAGAGTTGTTATGGGGATAGAGTCAGATGTTTAGAAAGTACTTGATAAATAAAATACTGCCTAGACTTTCCATGGCATTTCCATGACACCACACTCTGTGTAGAAGCGAGTGTTTTTGTAAAAGGCTAGTCTTGTTAACTGGCACCGTTGCTATTATATTTTCTAACACTGATTCTGCTTTTACCACATCTGAGTCTGTGTGGAGGCTTGTTGCTGACAGGCCACACCAGGGCCATGTTTCCAGGCTTGATCATCTTCTCTGGCCTTTCCTTTCCACACCGGTCATGCCTCACCAGCCCGCCTGGCCCTGCTACACAGCTATTTGTTGTGTTCCAGGGAGAAGCTAGACTCTGCTCTTTTACCCAACATAAAACCTTGATGTCTCCCTTGTGTCAAAAAAAAAAAAAAAGAAGAAGAAGATTAGACGCCAGAGAGACACTATATATAGTTTTTCTTTGACTGCTGGAAAAGATAAGTGGCTGAAAAGAGACGGGAATTGTTTGCCTATAAATTGAGTGCCAGCAGGTTTATCGCTGAATGCAGTAGATTATGTTGAGTGGAGCAATCAGGAGGAAGAATGGGAGGCTACAATAACACTGAGATAGGCACTATTTGGAGTCCACAATCAGACCCTCCTTGACTTATGTATCCTGGGTGGAAAGCGCTTATGTTACAAAACAGCCTGAGGTCCTGGCCCCGAGATCCTTATGTGTCTGGCAGGTAGCGAGGTGACTGTTGCCAGTTGGATTGGTGCGCTCCACGGCTGGGTCCGGTGTCACTTGAGAGAACTAGATAGGGTGACAGGGTGGCAAAGGCTTCTTCCCCCAGGGCGTGTCAATGCCCCAAAGCTGGAATCCAGGGGGCTGCTGAGAAGGGCAGTAAATGCCTGGTGCAGAATAATACTTGGGCACAGTGTTCTGTGAACCATGGGAGGTGTGGAGTTGTCTGAGTCTCACTCTGGCCCCTGCTACCCTGTAAGCTGCAGGTGATAAATAATGTCTAGTCCCAGTGGCGCCCGGTGTCTATGGAGTGTCCGGGTTGGCCCCTCGATGAGGCCACCATGAGAGCTGGAAATCACATTACTGGAGCTGGGGTGGGGATTGGGGGACTGGATGGGGTGGGAACTCAGGACAACTTCCATGGACCCCAAAGCCTTTCTGACGGTTGGTGCTGTGTTCCTGGTACTGCGGTCTGAAGGGTGAAGTTCTGCTTCCCAGTAGTCCTGCGTGATGGTGGGGAGGCAATAAAGTGGTCAGGGAGTGGGGACAGCTATGGTGTAAGTTGCAGTGATGTTCCTATTCTGCTGGTGAGAGTAAATCAGGAGACTTCTCCCTTATCTTGGCAGTGGGTTTACTATCCTGATAAATCACCCTTGTGACCAAATGCATTTGGCTCAGATGAAGTGTCTCTCAAGCCTGTAATTACTCATAGTAATTCTCATTTGTGACTCCAGTGGGCTCACAGAAGGGACAGACTCAGTCCCAATAAAACGGATACCTTATATTCCCCATGCGAGCCAGCCATGGTACTGTAAGACAAGCCAAGGGGCCAAAAGAGGAGCCCATGGTAGGTGCCTCTTCCAAAAGTTTATAGCTAAAGGGGAAAAAAAAAGTCTATAGCTGAACGTAATGTTTATAGACACCCTAGGTTCTCTTCAAAATCAAGCCTAAACTTCCCAGTGAGGTATCAAGATCTATCTCTCTGTCTTTTATTTTTTTTCCCAGCCTCATCTCTTGCCACTCCCTGCCTCTGTGCCCTCCCCTCTTGCAGCACCAAGATACTTTAAATGCTTCTTGGCATGACTCACACCACCTCTTCTTGGCTCAAATCCCATGTTTCTGGTGAGCTTCTACTTATCCTTCAAAACCTAACTTGAGTGCCCTCATAAATCTGCAATCCATTCACCTTCCTTACTGTAACTCTGAAATAGACTGAAAGTTTCCTTGTGCTCAGGGCAAGTTGTTTATTCCTCTAGTGCAGGGCTTACCCTCTGGACTTGATATTATTTGTTCAAAGTTTGATTTCCCCAGTAAGTACTAGGCTTTTATTAAGGCTTACTCGTCTTTAAATACCCCCAAACCAGCACAAATTGGTAGATCCTCAATTTCTTCTGAATTAAAATACTGTACCTGTAACATATGTGGCAAAACCAAGCGCTGTTTTCTTCTTACTCACTGAACAGTTATAAGGGGAAATGAAATCATTCACGGAAAATTATGGTCTTCTATCAGCTACCTATGGCACGTGATGAATATGAGCAAGGAATAAAAATAAGATGGAATGGAGATTTGTAAATTGGAAGCAGAGGAGAGAAGACTGAAGGTCATTTTTGTGGAAATAATCCTTTGCTTTTATTCTGATTATTCATTTGGTCTTTCACTGATATTTCCCCACCAAAAAGAAGTGACAGTGTAATCGCTCAGTTGTGTGTTGTTGCAGAGTGGAATACCATTGGACTGACAACCCAGATGCCCAGATCCAAACCCTAACTCTGCCATAAACCATAAATCATCTTTGTTTCAGTTTTCCCACCTGTGAGAAGAATGACTCAGACCAATGTGTCTCACTCATCAGTTTTACAGGTAAAATGGGATTATCAACAGAAGAGCATTAAGTACATCCCACTAAGTAGCAGGATATAATTCAGGCCCAGGCCTAAACTCAAGAGTCCATGCATTGTCTACCACTTGTATTTTGGATATAAGAAATTTTCTGTTGTTTTTAAACCTCATGGAAATAGTCAACAATCTGCAAAATTTGAAGTACCAAAAGCCATATGGTTGCCAAATATTGTGCATCTAACTGTCAAACTTAATCTTCTTTAGATGTTCTAGGAAGGCCATGTCTAGTTTGTGTTCCCCATCATTGCCAGGGCCATCTTTTTCAGATATAATCTGATCATGAGTATTTCCCTCCTAAAAACCTTCAATGGCTCCCCATTGCCAATGAGAAAATAAACAAGATTTCTAAGAGAAATTTCAAGACTACTTGTGATCCAGCTCTTGCGTGTACCTCCTACTTTTTTCATGGTCATCTCCCTGACCCCCTCCTCTACCTCCATTGCAGCAATAGATGGAAGCAAGGTGGAAGTGGTTGTATCCCCTCCAGCTCCCATTTCCACATTTAAACAGGAAGGAGTTGGATCAGGGAGCAGTACATGTATCCTCTCTACCTGAAAGGGGTTCTCCTCTGCCTTCCGTCCCTGCCTGGTAAACTATTTATTTCTATACAATTTACAAGGTATTACTTCCTCTGTAAAGATTTACCTGCCCTCCAAATTTGAAACAAAGTTAATTATTCCCTCTTTGTGAGAGGCATAGCTAGTTGCCTAATCCATACTCCATCTCTTCTTACTTATTTTCCATATCAATTACACATTGCAGCATAACAAATTGCCCCAAAACTCATGTAAAACAATAATGATTATTTATGATTTCATGCCATTTACGAGGGTTAGGGATTAGGAATGGCTGAGCTGGGTGATTCTGGCTTCAGTTCTCTTGTGAGGAGGCAGTCAGTTTACAGCTGGGCTGTAGTTATCTGAAGGTTGGACTGGGGCTGGAGGATGGCTCACTCACATGGCAGACACGTAAGCGCTGCTTGTCAGCAGGATGCCTCCGTTCCTCAACACCTGGACCTCCTCATTGAGCTGATGTCCCCCAACAGACTTGGTGACTGGCTTTTCCCAAATCTTCCTTGCTGGTTGATGTCAAATTTTGTTCAGTGCAGCAGTGTGCCCACCTTATAAACGTGAACTCCCAAGCTCACTGGGCCTATGGTGGCCCTGTGATACCATTCTAGCCAATAAGTTGTAAGAGAAAGCTCTTATTTTCCTGGTTAAGGGAGAGTCCCACTTGGCACACGCTTTTACCTTTATCTGTTTTTCCTGCCTGAAACTCACATGTGATGTCAGGATGTGCAAGCACCATGATGAACATCACATATGAGGAATGGCAGGGGGCAATGATGAAAGGCACTTAGACCCTGACAGCTTCATGGAGCTTCTACTCCTGACTAGAGTGCTTAACTCTTCACTTCTTATACTTAAGAAAAATGACCCAGTTTGGTTACATCCCTGTTGTCAGTTTCTTGTTTCATGCACCTGGACACAATCCTAACACATTCCTTTGTCTTCTTCTAAACTTCTAGGACTACTATTACTATAAACATCACACTGAATTTTCCTTACTGACATGGGCTTCTCCTCAACTTTTCACTGAACTTAATAAAGGAAAACATCAGATTATACCTAACTTTGTGTGGTACATTTTTATTAAACCACTGGGCTTATATTTAAAAGAAACCTTTAATGAATTCTTTGAGCTTTTGACCTCAGAGAATAAGTTCAATCATTCTATTGGTGATCAGTAAGTCTGGTCTCATCCTGACTTTCTTTCTCACCAGAGCCAAGATCTGGGTCAGAGAAGACAGACATCAAAGGCAGCTGGGGTGGAGAGGGGAAGACCTGTTTGATGTGAAAAAAGAGGGAGAGGTCTTTGCTAAGTTGACTACAAAGAAGCACTTCTGTGGAAATGGCTGCTGGCTCGCCAGGTCATTATTTTTGCCATTCACCTTGCATGGGTCAGAGGACTCGAAGACAGATTCCTGCAGCCAGAGAGTCTAAGCTCATCGTGAACGTGACTCCAACCTGTCACTGGGTGCCCTCCCCACTCCTTTAAGTGCATCTTCCTCAAAGGATAATGAGGGAAGAGTCAAAGTTGATTCCAGGGTGATGAGGTGACTAGGGGGATGGTGTGTCATTAATAGAAATGGGTGGTCAGGGGCTGGTGTGCAGAGCACACAGCAGATGGGCTTTCAACATCCAAGTGGAGGTGTGCAACGGGCCAGCAGGAATTTAACTTGGAGAGTTGTAAGAATGCTTGAAGTGGTCCCTGAAGATGTGAGGATGGCAATGACTCCCTAAAGGGGAGAATAGAGCAAGAAGAGAAACAGATCAGGATTGGAACTGCAGGGAATCTCCCAACTTGGGTCAAGAAAAGAGAAAAAACAGGGGCATTTAGGACAGCAAAATTATTCTGTTTGATTCTGTAATAGTGGATGCAGTTTTCAAAACCAACAGAATGTAGGAGACAAAGAGTGAACTCAATGTAAACTATGGACTTTAGTTAATAATATTATATCAAAATTAGCTCACAGATGATACCAAAAATACCACGCTAATTCAAAATCTTAATCTTAGGGGAAACTGAGGAGGAAGGGAGGTATAGGGAAATTTTCTGTACTTCCTGCTTAATTTTTCTATAAACCCAGAACTGCTCTGAAAAATAAAATCTCTGTATTTTTTAATCACAAAAAATATAAAAGAAAAATGGGTAGGAGGAGAACAAAAAGAGTTAGTGTCTTGAATACCAAAGAAGAGGAAAAGGGGGTGGGCTACAAAGAAGTTTGGGTTAATGAGATTGACACTAAATCAGAATCAGAACAGCTGATAGGAAGCCATTTACTGTGTGATTTCACTGACTCAGTGGCATGAGTGGCATCACCAACTCCTTGGACATGAGTTGAGCAAACTCCAGGAGACAGTGAAGGACCTGGAAGACTGGTGCTGCAGTCCATGGCGTCACCAAGAGTCGACATGACTTAGCGACTAAACAATACCAACAACTGTGCGACTTTGGAAGATTCACTTGTTATCTCCATTGAGTCTGAGACTCAGTGTCCTCATCCGTGTAATGGGTATGTAAGATGTTAGAGTGTTTTCTCAATTCTTGGTAAACATATTACTGGTGGATTTGGAGATGCTAGAATGTCATCTTCGATGATATTGAATCACATGGTGAGAAAGTTATCTGTGTGAAATCACACAGTAAATGGCTTCATATGAGCTATTCTGATTCTGATTTAGTGTCAGTCTCATTAACCCAAACTTCTTTGCAGCCCACTCCCTTTTCCTCTTTGGTATCCAAGACACTAACTCTTTTTGTTCTCCTCCTACCCATTTTTCTTGTCCAGTTCAATTTCATTCCTAACCTGGTCAAGTGAAAGTCTCAGTTTGGTGCTTGGAGGACTGTGTGTGGGTGTGTATTTGTGTGTGTGTGTGTGTGTGTGCACGCTCAGTCATGTCCAACTCTTTGTGACCCCATGGATTAACTGTAGCCCACCAGGCTCCTCTGTCCATGGGGTTTCCCAGGCAAGAATGGTGGAAAGAAAGAGCGTGAAAATCACTCAGTTGTGTCTGACTCTTTGCGACCTCATGGAATATACAGTCCATGGCATTCTCCAGGCCAGAAAACTGGAGTTGGTAGCCATTCCCTTCTCCAGGGAATCTTCCCAACCTAGGAATTAAACCCAGGTCTCCCACATTGTAGGCGGATTCTTTACCAGCTGGGCCACCAGGATAGCCCAAGAATACTAGAGTGGGTAGCCTATCCCTTCTCCAGGGGATCTTCCTGACCCAGCAATTGAACCAGGGTCTCCTGCATTGCAGGCATATTCTTTGTCAGCTGAGCTACCAGGGAAACCGATGGTGGAGTAGCAACCTATGGTGGAGTGGGTTGCTCTTTCCTACTCTAGGGGATCTTTCTGACCCAGGGATTGAGCCCTTATCTCTTGCATCTCCTGCACTGACAGGAGGATTTTTTTTTTTTTTTTTACCACTGTGCTACCTGGGAAACTCTTTAACACATTTCAAATAAGTAATTGCTGGTTTCATTTTTAGAAATTGTGGTTAAAATATGTATAACATAAAATTCACATTTTAACCATTTTTTAGTGTAAAGTGCAAGTGACATTAAATACATTCACATTTTTATGCAACCAAGGCCATCACCCATCTCCAGAACTTTTCCATCATCTTTGCTGAAACTCTATATTCATTAAATAGTAACTCCCTGCTTGTCCCTCCACCTTGGCCCTGGTCATCACCCTGTACATTCTGTCTTTATGAATTTGTCTACTCTAGGTATCTTAAACAAGTGGAATCATACAATATTTTTCTTTTTGTGACTAGCTTATTTTACTATTCATAACGTTGTAGCATGTGTCTGACTTGCATTCCTTATTAAGGCTAAATAATGCTCCAATCATCTGTTGATGGACTTTTGGTTTGTTGTGGGTAATGCTGCTATGAACATGGCCTACAAATATCTCTTTAAGACCCTACTTTCAATTCTTTTGTATGTATACCCAATAATGACATTCCTGGATCAAATGGAAATTCTGTATTTAATTTTCTGTGGAACCAACATACTGCTTTCCCCAGTGGGTATCCCAGTTCTCAACAGCAGTGCATAAGAGTTTCAGTATCCCCACCTCCACCCCAACACTTGCTCTTTTCTTTTTTCTTCTTCTTTTTTGATAAATAACCATCCTAACGGATGTGATGGTTCCATTTTTAAACGAAGTGTGAATGGACTTTGGCCTCTAACTAAGCTTTAGCAGGCAATAGATTCTAGCTGGAATAACAGAGGGAATGCTGGAAACATGGCCACCTGAGGGAGGGCTCCACACCAGTTCTTTGCCTCTTCTATGTCCTGTGGCAGAAATATGTGGGCAATTGGCTGAATGAGACCCTGGGCTCTGCTGAGATCCTTATGGGAGGACAGCTGTGGCACCTCCGCCCCACGCGCTGGACGCTGGTTAGGGACCACTGTCTGGGCTTAGGTCTTGGGAAAGGTCTGGCATGTGGGGAGTGGAAGAGGTTGATATTGACTGCTTGTGAATAAGCCAGGCCTCTGTGAACCCAGAAAGATGGAGAGGAAGCTCAGTAGGGCTGAACCTTCCCACTGTCTGGGAAGAACAGTGGAAAAACCAGAGAACTGATTTTCTCCAGGGGCTCAGAGTCTCCCCTCAACTATAAAGCCCGCAGGCCAAAAGTCTTTCTCAAAAGTCTTTTTTATTTTTTTTTAACTAAAAAATTCCTTTTATTGGAGTGCAATTGATTTACCTTGTTGTGTTAGTTTCAGCCATATAGGAAAATGAATCAATTATACATATATCCACTCTTCTTTTAAAGATTTTTTCCATATAGGCCATTACAGAGTATTGAGTAGGGTTTCTTGTGCTATAGAGTACATTCTTATCAGTTACCTATTTTATATATAGTAGTGCGTACGTGTTAATCCCAGCCTCCCAATTTATCCTTCCCCGCTCCTTATCCCCTGGTAACCATAAGTTTGTTTTCTACATTTGTGACTCTACTTCTGTTTTGTAAATAAGTTCATTTGTACCTGTTTTTTTAGATTCTATATATCAGTGGTATCATCCTTTCACTTTAAATGTGATAATATTATTTTTTCTTCACTAGATTTCTTTACACCAGTTTCTCTTATGTAAGACAAATGATATAGATTCTCCATATATGAAAATTACATACATTTTCCTTTCAAATGAATGTAAGTTAAACTATGTGAGTTATTTTCAGAAAAAGAGTAAGCACATAAAAACACAGGGAAAAATAGATATGGCAAAAATTGGGAAGGTGATATGTTAATCTAGACTGCGGTTTGGGAATCTCTGAAATATTACATGCTTTTCTCACAGGGTCATGAAATCCAAATGACAAAGTATGTGTGAAAGTATTTTATTAGCTGCAAAGTACCCTTTGGGTGTAATATATCATCATTTTCATGACAAACGCTGCAGAGTTGATTCAGTTGAGTGGTGTAGGCAGAAGTCTGATGGTGGGGGGTTAAAGAGTAAGTGGGATGTGGAGAAGGAGGACACGCTCAGGCAGTGGGTTTAACAGAGCTGGTGGTGAAGCACAGACAGAAGAGCAGGACATGTGCTTAGAGTCTGTGTGGTGGAGGCCTGTCCTGGATTAGGCAGTGGAGGGAGGATTATGGGGAAGAATGCACAAGAAGCCCTGATGGCCTGGCAGAAGTGGGGAGGAGAGGGCTGATGGAGAATAAGAAGTGAGTCTGTGGAGGCAGGTCTTCTTGATGGGAGGGGAGACTGTTGGAAATAGACCCCCCTCCCCCAACACACACCCTGGAGCAACATTCTTCAGACTATGTGCAGAAGCATTTCTCAGGCAAAGTTTTCAGAATGCAGATTCATGGGCTCTTCCCTCTGACTCTAATGAGGGACCTGGCAATTACTCTTTTAAAAACACCCTGAGATCAGGATGCTGGCAAACAATTATCTCATCTAAGAGATACCATGGGGAAACAAAAGACTAACAGGAGAAACCGTCAGCAACTTGGGTAGATAAGTGCATTATTGTGTATATTTCTTCCATTTGACAGTATTTATTGAGCTCCAGTATGTCTGATGCTGTGGGAAACTCAAGTGAAGAAGACATGGCTCCCGCATCTGTATGCAGAACCCTGGGAGCAGCTCCAGCTCAGTTTGCTGGGTTTATGCCTTGGTGCTGATACCAAGAGCTGGTCTGACTCTAATGAGATTAACGCAAGGGCTTAGGCCTCCAGGAGAAGCAAGAGGTAGTTTCAGCCTGGACATTTAACTCTGATGCTGTGTCTGGGCTCTGGGTAGGTATAAAGTCTGGTTGTCAGAGCCAAGAGATCTGAGCTAGGAGGAGAGACAAGGACTTGAGTACTTGGGAAGGAGCAGCCCAGGGTCCTGGGTGCCGGATGACTTCTACCCTGTCAGCTGGTGTTTGTCACTCCATCAGCGTGCCACAGATATGAGGGTCATTGCAGACTTGTGGCCAGGCCTTATTTTTCTTCCTTTCTGAGGTTGACATTGGATCCTTCTGGTCTGGAGCTCTCCTGGTGTTGGTGTTAGTGGTCTCCCAAATAAGACTAAAACCCGGAATGCATATTTAGTGGGGTCCTGAAAGTGTCTCACAAGCAGTCCTGTTTGCTGAAATCTGTGCTCTGTGATTGGAATCTAACGATTCTAGGCAGAGGCAGATGATACAGTTTGGAGTTGGTGTTGAGGCTTGAAGACTATAGCATTACAGCATTCAGTTGGATGGGATTCAAAGCAAGTGCAGACAGTCTCTCCTTCAGAAATCTAGGCAAATCTGAGCTCTATTTGCCAAGAGGCTTGTAGGCAATTGGCTGTCAAGGTGCTCACATGGAATCTGGACAACAATCTATCTTGCCTTCTCTGGGCTATCATTAACACACACTCCAAATGTTTGCCTTGCTGGTTTAGTTTTCTCCATCCCATTGTCCTTTCTCACTCTTTCTCCTCATGCCACACATGGTATGCCCCTCAGCATCCTTCTTTGTAGTTGTACTGGAACAACTATTCAACTGCAGTAGCTGTTGAACAATCACAGACTGTCTTTTCTCTCATCTTCAAAGAAAGAGGCCATCATTCTTCCAAGTAGCAGGAACTCAGAAGCAGGAAGCGCCTGTTAATTTGGGAAGGGGCTGGACGGGGGGAGGTGGCACTGCCAAAAACTCTGGTGGGATTGATGCATTGTAATGAAGTAAACTGAGGAAATCATTCCTCAATATTCATTGGAAGGACTGATGCTGAAGCTGAAACTCCAATACTTTGGCCACCTGATGCAAAGAGCTGACTCATTGGAAAAGACCCTGGTGCTGGGAAAGATTGAGGGCAGGAGGAGAAGGGGACGACAGAGGATGAGATAGTTGGATGGCATCACTGACTCAATGGACATGGGTCTGGGTGGACTCCGTGAGTTGGTGATGGACAGGGAGGCCTGGTGTGGTGCAGTCCATGGGGTTGCAAAGAGTGACGACTCACAAGACTGAGTGACGGAACTGAACTGAATGAGGTAGATGATGGAACGGTTAACCCTGGATTGGCTCCTCTTCTTGAAGAGGAAAAGGTCATTAGAATGTCTGTTTGGGAAGGAACGCTAGACTACAACAGAGTTCCAGTGGAATAGAATTTCTGCATCAAAATGAACTCAGAAGTACAAATCTCACATTTGAAAGAAGCAAGCTCTTGTTTTGTTCCGATTTGATCTTCAATCTCTGAGGATGAGACAAACCTGTTCAACAGAGCCCCCTTGTGGAGAATCATATACACAGCTTTGTATTAAAGGCTCTGAGAAGTTCTGCAACAAGGAGGCCAGCTTTTCATTCTGCACTTCCTAATTTTATTAAGTCATAGGATTCTCTTTTTCCCGTACTTTACTTTTCAAGTACATTACTATATGCTTCCTGTAAAACTATTGTTCTACAAAATACTCTTTGGGAAGCATTGTTCTAAGAATTTTATAATTTCAAAACCTTTCCTTCCTTAAAAAATATATGTAATCCCCCAGTGATTAATAATGTTTTGACAAACTTAGGAAAGGTTATTTTTTTCTTTATAAATAGCAAGAAAAATGGATGCATTAATTAACATATGCTAACTGCTAAAAACGAAACAAAGCAACTCCTTAAATCTCAGTGATCTTAAATTATACAGTCTAAAGCAGTTAATGGGGGCTCTACTCCATGCAGTCATTCGGGGATCCATACTCCTCTCGCTCTGTGGCTTTGCCATCTTCAGAATGGAACTCTGAGGTCCTCTGATGTGATCCAGCTGTAAGTGAGAGAAGAGAGAAAGAAAAGAAGACATGCTCCTGACTTGCTGGGTCAATTCTGCTCATGTTCCATGGCTGAGGTCAGTCCTGTGCCCCACCTAGATACACATGTGCTATGAAAGGCAGCTTAGATGTGGGCCTAGAAAAATGACACATACCTGGTGAACATCTAATTCATCTCTGTCTCTGTGAGAGAAAAAAAAATCTTCAGTTTGGGTGAAAGCGAAAGTGTTAGTTGCCCAGTCATGTCCAGCTCTTTGCGACCCCATGAACTGCAGCCCTCCAGCTTCTCCATCCATGGGATTTTCAGTTTGTGTATCTGAATCCTATTCTGATGCTAATCTTGGTAGGACAGCAGAAGGAAGAGACCCAAGAGATGGAGAAGGTAGTGGATGCTATTGAGAATAAATCAAGGGAGGCAAGATTTTGTGAAGCCTGACACAAAGAGAAAGAAATATTCAAGAGCTACCTATGGGATGAAGAACCAAAGAATCCATGATCTCCATGAATAAAGAATACCACCTTGGGGCTCTGAGAAAGGAACTGAATGCTGTTAAAGAAGCAGTGCGGGGGAGTTGGGGAAGAAGGAAGAAGGGCACAGACAAGCACAAATTCCAGGAAGAATGTCAGAGTAGTAGTTATGCATGCCGCTTCTGTACCGGGAAATTGCTTATTTTATTTGTAGAATATCTTTAAAAAAGACATTTCTTGGAAGGGAAATGAAAGCATTTGTTCTGAAGTAGTTAATAGCCTGAGAAGACTTTTATCTTACTTTTCTTAGCTTTACTTTTGTAAGGTATTTTCCCCCTCTAGCCCAGTGACTCTCAACCTGTGTGCCAATGGACTGCAAGTATCCTGAGACAATGATCTTCTCACACCTTGAGGAATGGGACAGACTGGGGATAGAATCCTCAGTACATCCTTGGCCTCTGAGCATCTCCTCCATTCACTGCAGTGAATCATGGCAAGAGTGTTATTTTCAATGTCCACTTTGATGTGAAAAGTCCTGGGAAGTATAGACTGCTAGCTTAGTATCGGTGACTGCTAAGGCACTGGTTGGCACCAACTGGGGTGAGCCACAATCAACACATAGGTTGCAATATTTTTTATTTATCTATACCCTGCATGGCATCAGTTAAGTTCAGTTCAGTCGCTTACTCGTGTCCGACTCTGAGACCCCATGAATTGCAGCACACCAGGCCCCCCGGTCCATCACCAACTCCCAGAGTTCACTCAGACTCACGTCCATTGAGTCAGTGATGCCATCCAGCCATCTCATCCTCTGTCGTCCCTTCTTCTCCTGCCCCTAATCCCTCCCAGCATCAGAGTCTTTTCCAATGAGTCAACTCTTCACATGAGGTGGCCAAAGTACTGGAGTTTCAGCTTTAGCATCAGTCCTTCCAAAGAAATCCCAGGGTTGATCTCCTTCAGAATGGACTGGTTGGATCTCCTTGCAGTCCAAGGGACTCTCAAGAGTCTTCTCCAACACCACTGTTCAAAAGCATCAATTCTTTGGCCCTCAGCCTTCTTCACAGTCCAACTCTCACATCCATACACGACCACGGGAAAAACCATAGCCTTGACTAGACGGATCTTTGTGGGCAAAATAGTCTCTGCTTTTGAATATGCTATCTAGGTTGGTCATAACTTTCCTTCCAAGGAGTAAGCGTCTTTTAATTTCATGGCTGCAGTCACCATCTGCAGTGATTTTGGAGCCCCAAAAATAAAGTCTGACGCTGTTTCCACTGTTTCCCCATCTATTTCCCACGAAGTGATGGGACCGGATGCCATGATCTTCATTTTCTGAATGTTGAGCTTTAAGCCAACTTTTTCACTCTCCTCTTTCACTTTCATCAAGAGGTTTTGTAGTTCTTCACTCTCTGCCATAAGGGTGGTGTCATCTGCATATCTGAGGTTATTGATATTTCTCCCAGCAATCTTGATTCCAGCTTGTACTTCATCCAGCCCAGTGTTTCTCATGATGTACTCTGCATATAAGTTAAATAAGCAGGGTGACAATATACAGCCTTGATGTACTCCTTTTCCTATTTGGAACCAGTCTGTTGTTCCATGTCCAGTTCTAACTGTTGCTTCCTGACCTGCATACAGATTTCTCAAAAGGTAGGTCAGGTGGTCTGGTATTCCCATCTCTTTTATAATTTTCCACAGTCTATTGTGATCCACACAGTCAAAGTCTTTTGCATAGTCAATAAAGCAGAAATAGATGTTTTTCTGGAACTCTCTTGCTTTTTTGATGATCCAGCAGATGTTGGCAATTTGATCTCTGGTTCCTCTGCCTTTTCTAAAAGCAGCTTGAACATCAGGAAGTTCACCATTCACATATTGCTGAAGCCTGGCTTGCAGAATTTTGAGCATTACTTTACTAGCGTGTGAGATGAGTGCAATTGGGCGGTAGTTTGAGCATTCTTTGGCATTGCCTTTCTTTGGGGTTGGAATGAAAACTGACTTTTTCAGTCCTGTGGCCACTGCTGAGTTTTCTGAATTTGCTGGCATATTGAGTGCAGCACTTTCACAGCATCATCTTTCAGGATTTGAAATAGCTCAACAGGAATTCCATCACCTCCATTAGCTTTGTTCGTAGAGATGCTTTCTAAGGCCCACTTGACTTCACATACCGGGATTTCTGGCTCTAGGTGAGTGATCACACCATCATGATTATCTGGGTCATGAATATCTTTTTTGTACAGTTTTTCTGTGTATTCTTGCCACCTCTTCTTAATATCTTCTACTTCTGTTAGGTCCATACCATTTCTGTCCTTTATCAAGCTCATCTTTGCATGAAGTGTTCCTTTGGTATTTCTAATTTTCTTGAAGAGATCTCTAGTCTTTCCCATTCTGTTGTTTTCCTCTATTTCTTTGCATTGATTGCTGAGGAAGGCTTTCTTATCTCTCCTTGCTATTCTTTGGAACTCTGAATTCAGATGCTTATATCTTTCCTTTTTTCCTTTGCTTTTTGCTTCTCTTCTTTTCACAGCTATTTGTAAGGCCTCCCCAGACAGCCATTTTGCTTTTTTGCATTTTCTTTTCCATGGGGATGGTCTTGATCCCTGTCTCCTGTACAATGTCATGAGCCTCAGTCCATAGTTCATCAGGCACTCTATCAGATCTAGTCCCTTAAATCTATTTCTCACTTCCACTGTATAGTCATAAGGGATTTGATTTAGGTCACACCTGAATGGTCTAGTGGTTTTCCCTAGTTTCTTCAATTTAAGTCTGAATTTGGTAATAAGGAGTTCATGATCTGAGCCACAGTCAGCTCCTGGTCTTGTTTCTGTTGACTGTACTCTGCATATAAGTTAAATAAGCAGGGTGACAATTCAAAGATGCTTCTCCATCTTTGGCTGCAAAGAATATAATCAATCTGATTTCAGTGCTGACCATCTGGTGATGTCCATGTGTAGAGTCTTCTCTTGTGTTGTTGGAAGAGGGTGTTTGCTATGACCAGTGCATTTCTTGGCAAAACTCTATTAGTCTTTGCCCTGCTTCATTCCGTATTCCAAGGCCAACTTTGCCTGTTACTCCAGGTGTTTCTTGACTTCCTACTTTTGCATTCCAGTACTCTATAATGAAAAGGACATCTTTTTTGGGTGTTAGTTCTAAAAGATCTTGTAGGTCTTCATAGAACCATTCAACTTCAGCTTCTTTAGCGTTACTGGTTGGAGCATAGACTTGGATTACTGTGGTATTGAATGGTTTGCTTTGGAAACGAACAGAGATCATTCTGTCGTTTTTGAGATTGCATCCAAGTACTGCATTTTGGACTCTTTTGTTGACCATGATGGCTACTCCATTTCTTCTGAGGGATTCCTGCCCGCAGTAGTAGATATAATGGTCACCTGAGTTAAATTCACCCATTCCAGTCCATTTCAGTTCGCAGATTCCTAGAATGTCAACATTCACTCTTGCCATCTCTTGTTTGACCACTTCCAATTTGCCTTGATTCATGGACCTGACATTCCAGGTTCCTGTGCAATATTGCTCTTTACAGCATCGGACCTTGCTTCTATTACCAGTCACATCCACAGCTGGGTATTGTTTTTGCTTTGGCTCCATCCCTTCATTCTTTCTGGAGTTATTTCTCAACTGATCTCCTGTAGCATGGCATAAATACCTGCTAAGCAAGATACAGTCCATTGTGAAATATTTGAAGAAAATATGACAAAGGGAAAAGGAAAGTTGGAAAGATAAGATGGAACCAAGAGTGAAATTGGTAGACAAATAGGCATTGCATGGAAGGAAATATCTCAGAACGTTCCAGCTTCCAATGCAAAAAAGAAAAAAAAAAAAAGACAACCAAATTGATTGCACATTCTCCAGTATCAGTAAGATAAAAATAAATTGTATATTCAAGAGGAAGCATAGCTATTCCTGGTACTAAAATGGGTCCTAAAAAAGACATTGTTTCATAATGATCCAAACCCTTCACAACATTCTTAGCATGAGTACAAACACATGTGTTATGGAACTTTTTTTTTTTATGGTGTACTTCCATGTATGTTCAGAGCAATACTCCAAGTTTTAGGCTGGGAAAAGCGGCTTGGGAAGGAAAGGATGAAGGGGGGCCAGAAATGCATAGTCTGAGAAGATGTTCTACATCACTGGGAAACCAGAAAATGCACAATGCAAAGCCACTTTCCAGCTATCACATTGGCAAAGGTCATAAAGAACTCAAAAGAACAATAATGCCTCATGCCTGTGAGAGTATGTAGAAACTGGTACTTTTTATATTACTAGTAGCCTCAAGGAAGGCTCTTTCTAAGAAATTCACTGAAGGAAATAATCACGGGTGTGCCCAAAGATGTCACTACAAAGATGTTTGTCGCTGTATTGTTTCGAATTTCTAAATATGATGGACTAGAAGATTAAATAAATTGGAGCTCACTTATAAGATGAAGTGAAAGAAAGGGAAATTGCTCAGTCATGTCTGACCCTTTGCGACCCCATGGACTGTAGCCTACCAGGTTCCATTGAATATTCCAGGCAAGAATACTGGAGTGGATTGCCATTTCCTTCTCCTGACCCAGGGGTTGAGCCCAGGTCTCCCGCATTGTAGGCAGATGCTTTACTGTCTGAGCCACCAGGAAGGGCATTAAAAATCATATTGAAGGACTTCCCTGCTGGTCTAGTGGTTAAGAAATCACTTCCCAATGCAGAGGACACAGGTTCAATTCCTGGTCCTCGGGGCAACTAAGCCCTCGAGCCACAACTATGGCACCCACTCACTGCAACTACTAGAGCCTGTGTGCCTCAAGCATGAGCTCTGCGACGAGAGGAGCCACAGCAATAAGTCCGAGCATTGTAACTGGAGAGTAGTTCACTGCAACTAGAGAAAACCCATGCAGCAACGAAGACCTAACACAGCCAAAAAGAAAAAAAAATCATATAGAAGAAAAATATTTTAAAACAAATCTTGTCAGATGATTTTTCTTAACATGGAAACATATTTGTAATTAAGTAAATGAGATAAGTATATTACCTTATAGTATGTACAGTATAATCTCATTTTCTTAAAAGAAAAGAAAAAAACAACCACTCACACATGTACTCACACATACCCCAAAGTATAAATAGGGATTTTCTTCTTAGGCTTCCCTGGTGGCTCAGAGGTTAAAGTGTCTGCCTGCAATGCAGGAGACCCGGGTTCAATCCCTGGGTTGGGAAGATCCCCTGGAAAAGGAAATGGCACCCCACTCCAGTACTCTTGCCTGGAGAATCCCATGGAGGGAGGAGCCTGGTGGGCTACAGTCCATGGGGTCGCAAAGAGTCGGATACGACTGAGCGATTTCACTTTCTTCTTAGGGTGATATTTAGAGTGATACTCCTTTTGAGTATACACATTTTTTCCCATTTTCTCTGTTTCTTTTTTGTTGTCTTTATTTTCTAAATTTCCTACACCAGGAAATGAAACTCCCTTTTTAAAATGGAGGTGGGAGACAATCTTTTTTACTCATTCAGATCCTTCTTTTGAATGACGGTAGAGAGTAGAAGGGCAAATTATATATATCACACTATGCCTTTTGGGTAAGAGATGTGCACAGTCTCTCCCAAAGTGCCTCTCCCAGTGTTATTCAATGCCACACTCGTTGCAGTAAATTGTGGTAGAATGTTCTACCTAGGTTAATATATATGGTCACCTAACAGATGGCTAACAAGGCGGTAGCCCATCCAGTGTTCTTCCGGTCCTGTGACAGTAGCATCTTTTTCTCTTCAATCCAACTGCAGCTGCTTCCTCCCATGGTCACACCTGGGTTGTGGCCATCTCCAGGAGCTTCTCCACAGAAATCAACCATCTCACTCTCTAGTTTATCCTCTGTTCTGTTCAGTTCTTCATTCAACATTCCCTTCTGATCATTTATCCTTAGAATTGAGACCTCCAGTCTTTTGACCCATACACATAATTTGTCATCATCCATTATCTGCCTCTTACTTTTATGTCCTTGTTGTTCAGTCCAGATTTCATAAAACAACTCTCTTGCACATGCAGTAAGTTCTTATGCATCTGTCTTTTTCCAGAATGGAATTCATGCAGTTCCAACCCTGGATTAACATAACATCCACCTTCTCCTGGCATCTGAAAAATCACCAGAGGAAATTTGCACAACTGGGTAACTTTATAACATCATATATTTTGGGATAACTATGCTTATTGGGATCTGAATGGAGTGCAGCAAACCTCCTTCATTTCCCTGGAGAGCACGTACTCCCTTCCCTCATCATGGTGACTCCATTCTTTCTAAATTCTCTTTAAGCCTTGGTTCCATTCTAACCCTTCCTCAACTTCAGCCTCATAGTGGAGAGTCTGGGGCAGCCTCTTGCCACGTTTCCTTTTCTATCAGCATTTGTCTTCCTGGACATTAAAAACACAAACCGAATAAAATCAAAAAGAAAAAGAGAAAGGTGAAAAAGAGGAGGAGGAAGAGGAAAATAAGAAAGAAAGGGATGAAGTAACTATTTTAAAATAAGAGGAAACTAAAAAGTTACAAGGAGAATAAAACTAAAACATTTCCAGCAAGATGAGAAGGAAAAAAGTGAAGGAAAAGAAATAGAGTATTAGTTAAAATCAATTTAAATATTTGTAAGATAAGGAACATGAGATAAAATGGGTAATATTTAAGGTTAAAAGGCTTGAAGCTAATGAGGTAAAAGGTTAAAAACAGAAGAGAAGAAGATGCTAAGATAAAAGGCTCATGAGATGAAAAGCTTGAAGTATAAAAAGTAGATGGGATTAGGAATTAAGTGCAAGAATTCAGGACTGAAAAGACTAGGCTGGAACTTGCCTGGTGGTCCAGTGGTTAAGACTACACTTCCATTGTAAGGAGCTTGGGTTAAGTTCCTGGTTGGGGAACTAGGATACCACTTGCTCTATGGCATGGCTGAAAATAAGTAAATAAATAAAAAGACTAGGCTAAAAATATGAAAACTCTTAAGACTTCAGCAGTTCTTCAGAGTTGAGTGCTTGGGGGTAATGGGTTTGCTGGTGGCTCCTCTAAGTTTTCCAGTGGCTTCTGTGTGAGCCACCAGAACCTCTCACTGCCCAGCGGAATGACATAGGTGGTTTCTCTGCTTCTGAAGATTCTGTACTCAGTTCTAACATGGTGGGGGCAGGGTTCCCAGACATCCAAGCAAACAAATCTTCAACAACAGCTGGGTGTCCTACAATTCACCTTGATTCTGATAGTATCTATACCTAGAGATAGTATCAAATTCCAGAGACTGGACTTCAATCCACAAAGACCGCCCCCATCATCCTTACCTTCCCATTCAAATGACAATAGCAAGTCCAGGTTATCATCTGTACTTCCGACCAACAGGCTATAGATAAAGCTTCCAATGATCAGCTACCTTCGGTTTAATCAGTTTGCTACAGTGGCTCACAGAACTCAGAGTAACATTTTAGTCACTAGATTACTAGCTTATTATAAAAGGATATGACTTAGGAACAGCCAAATGGAAGAGATGCACAGTGCAAGGCATATGGGAAAGGGTATGGAGCTTGAAGTCAGGTGGGCCTGAGGAAGCATCACTACAAACAAAGCTAGTGAGGTGATGGAATCCCAGTTGAGCTATTTCAAATCCTAAAAGATGATGTTGTGAAAGTGCTGCACTCAATATGCCAGCACATTTGGAAAACTCAGCAGTGGCCACAGGACTGGAAAAAGTCAGTTTTCATTCCAAACCCAAAGAAAGACAATGCCAAAAATGCTCCAACTACCTCACAATTGCACTCATCTCACATGCTAGTAAAGTATTGCTCAAAATTATCCAAGCCAGGCTTCAGCAATATGTGAACTGTGAACTTCCAGATGTTCAAGCTGGATTTAGAAAAGGCAGAGGAACCAGAGATCAAATTGCCAACCCTCCACTGGATCATTGAAAAAGCAAAGAGAGTTCCAGAAAAACATCTATTTCTGCTTTTTTGACTATGCCAAAGCCTTTGACTGTGTAGATCACAATAAACTGTGGGAAATTCTGAAAGAGATGGGAATACCAGACCGCCTGACCTGCCTCTTGAGAAACCTGTATGCAGGTCAAGAAGCAACAATTAGAACTGGACATGGAACAACAGACTAGTTCCAAATAGGAAAAGGAGTACATCAAGGCTGTATATTGTCACCTTGCTTATTTAACTTATATGCAGAGTAGTACATCATGAGAAACGCTGGGCTGGAGGAAGCACAAGCTGGAATCAAGATTTGTGGGAGAAATATCAATAACCTCAGATATGCAAATAACACCACCCTTATGGCAGAAAGAAAAGAAGAACTAAAGAGCCTCTTGATGAAAGTGAAAGAGGAGAGTGAAAAAGTTGGATTAAAGCTCAACATTCAGAAAACTAAGATCATGCCATCCGGTCTCATCACTTCATGGCAAACAGATGGGGAAACAGTGGAAACAGTGGCTGATTTTATTTTTCTGGGCTCCAAAATCACTGCGGATTGTGATTGCAGCCATGAAATTAAAAGATGCTTACTCCTTGGAAGGAAAGTTATGACCAACCTAGATAGCATATTAAAAAGCAAAGACATTACTTTGTCCAGATAGGTCCATCTAGTCAAGGCTATGGTTTTTCCAGTGGTCATGTATGGATATGAGAGTTGGACTAGAAAGAAAGCTGAGCGCTGAAGAATTGATGCTTTTGAACTATGGTATTGGAGAAGACTCTTGAGAGTCCCTTAGACTGCAAGGAGATCCAACCAGTCCATCCTAAAGGAGATCAGTCCTGGGTGTTCATTGGAGGGACTGATGTTGAAGCTGAAACTCCAATACTTTGGCCACCTGATGCAGAGTGCTGACTTATTTGAAAAGACCCTGATACTGGGAAGGATTGAGGGCAGGAGGAGAAGGGGACAACAGAGGATGAGATGGTTGGATGGCATCACTGATACAATGGACATGGGTTTTGGTGGACTCTGGGAGTTGGTGATGGACAGGGAGGCCTGGTGAGCTGAGATTCATGAGGTTGCAAAGAGTCGGACATGACTGAGCAACTGAACTGAGCTGAGCTGAGCTGATGGAACGTCCACTCCCTCTCTGAGAGCACCACTATCCTTACATTTCCACGTGTGCACCGACACTGAACCCTCTCCTCTAGGTCATTACCCCCCCGCCGAAGGCTCCATTACATAGGCATGATTGATTAAATAGTGACCATTGGTGATTGTCCATTCAACTTCCAGCCCCTCTTCCCTCTCTGAAGGTAAGTGGGGGTGGGACTGAAAGTTCCAACCCTGTAATCACTTGATTGGGCTTTTCAGGTGGTGCAGTGGTAAAGAATCCACCTGCCATTGCAGGAGATGCAAGAGATGCAGGTTTGATCACTGGGTCAGGAGGATCCCCTGGAGTAGGAAATGGCAACCCACTCCATTATTCCTGCCTGGGAAATCTCTCTCAGGGACAGAGGAGCTTGTTGGGCCACAGTTCATGGGATTATAAAGAGTCGAACATGACTAAATGTACAATCACTCAGTTGGTTCTCCTGACAACCAGCTCTCATCCTTTGTGTGGTCTAAAAGTCACCTAATTAACATACCAAAAGCCACCTTTAATGCTCTCATCACTTAGGAAATTTCAATGGTTTTAGGAGTTCTGTATCAGAAATGAGGAGGAAGCCACATATATATATTCCTTGTTATAAATCACAATATCGCAGCCTCCATCATTGATATTCAGTTTGAATTTAAGACCCTACAGTGCCCTTGCATGTTCCTTATAGCTCCCAGCCCTCAGGGCACATTTCAGGCTCCTCAGTTTAGCCTTTGAGACCCAGCGGGTGTCCTCACAGTGTAGGTCTTCAGGCCTGGAAGTTGAACCACCCAATCTCGGTGTGTGATGTCCTCACGCCTCTTTGCCTCCATGCTTTCCAATCCCTTTGCTTGGAATGCCATTCTTCCCTTCTGTTGCCTGGGTAGGTTTTTCCTGTTTTATGAAATAGTTCAAGAGTTATTTCCCCTGAGAAGCCTTTTCTGAATCTCACCATTATGCTCCCTCCCATCTCCAGTTTGGTTTGGTCTTCAACACCACTGCAGAATAATTGTAGATTTGCTTGTCTGCCTTCCCGATGGAACCAATGGTGGGGACCACTGACTATTATGAAATAAATACTCTAATAACGCAATATCCAACCATTTTCTCATCAGATAATCCACAGCCTTGCTAGGTAAGTGGCTGATAGCCACATTTTACAGACTAAGAAGCAACATTTAGTTGTTTACTTTTTTTGACAAACCTTTATTGACTTCCTGCTTTGTGCCAGACTTACAGGGGCTAAATAGTTTGCCCAAGGTCACCCATTTTAAAAGCTGCAGGAGCCATTTATTGAACTCAGGCCCCTCATATTCCAAGTCTATGCTTTCACTGCTTTGTTTTTTTCTTCTCAGCACAGAGTAGGTGCTCACTAAATGCTTGCTAATAAACAAAAAAATGGATGGATTCAAACTCCTCATGTAGTATGCAAATGAGAGTAAAGCCCTTGTGAATCCATTTCTGCTTTTAAAAAATGTAATCTTTACTTCATAAGTTATCCATGGTTTTTAAAAAAAATATTTATTTATTGGCTGTGCTTCATCTTAGTGCCTGTAGGATCCTTTGAGCAGGGATTGGACCCTGGGCCCTCTGCACGGGAGCACAGTCTTAACCACTGGACCACCAGGGAAGTCCCCATTTCTGCTTTCTTGATTCACCTCCTCTTACACTGGGCTGTGATAACACTACTTGGTGGTGCTTGTGCTTGCATCTTCAAAATAAGGTGCTGCTGAATACGGGGAGCATTCACGCAAGTTGCAATAAATTCCTGAGAATTTTCCTTTGGAAGGCAAACAGGACGTGGACTCTTGAGTTTTTGAGTCTGAGATTTCTAGGAATCATTTTTATGGTTTGGGAGTGGAATGCATGGTTTAAGCAAACACAATTAAATCCAAATTACCCATGGCCAGGCAGCTACTTGCTGTCTTTCGGTGTCAGAAAAAGTCAGGCTTTAGAGCTAGAATGTATCTAAAGAAGAGGTATGAAATGGCTTTCTCCTTTTCCTTTCTGTAAATATTCATTTAAAACATGCCAAATTCCTGAGGAGGTTGCCATTTTATTTGTTTGCTTTTCTGATTTGTTAGTATTACATAGCATGAAATCTTGTTTACAAGGCACTGTTCTTTTCTTGAGAAAGATACCCAGGGTTTGCATTCTCAGAATCTAAGTCCAAAAACTAAATACAGCTTTTGGCTCTTTGGGGCACATCTGTGTGTTCCTTAAAATATGCTCATGTTTTTCCTGCTGAAGATTCTTCAGAGACAAAGTGCAGGCAACTTACTGTGACTCGTAATGAGTTGATTTACATGGAGACTGTTTTAAATGCAGTGTATCCCTTGTTACGTAGTATACATGCTAATGTGTCATCTCCATATGGTTGGTACAGGCCATTTGAATAAAGTACCAGATGGAAATCATCGTTCATACAATTTTTTTCCCATCACCTAAATGCAAACAGCAAAATGGAAAGCCATTTTCCATAGCTTCCAAAATAATAATAATAATAATGATAATAATCATGATGATAATAATAATAATAGTAGTGTTAAAAATCCTGACAGATGCCTTCAGAGGGTATGGTATTATAATGACCGTAACTGCTATAATGGGACTCACAGATGGCAGCCGAGGCAGATCAAACCCTTCATTAGTCCTTCTAAAAACTGTCATATACTTTCTCTTCTTTATGGTTCAAAACACAAAAGGCCCTTTGTGCCTTTAGAAACTTAGCTGCAATTTCAACGAAAAAGAGAAGCACATTAGCTGCTTTTATGCATGAGCCATATCATCAGCATAAAAATGAATTTGTAATATTTTGCCACATGTGATGTATTATTGCTGGGCTATGTAAACAATACCGGGCCTGAAATTGAGCCTTGGGGACTCCCTTTACAACTGACAAATTGAGAAACAAGGCCATCAACTCTCACACATTGCATCCGGTGAGTAAATAACTCAGCCAAGATCCATTTCCAGCCCAGTCTGAGATAATCTCTGTCCTGTAATAATAAATCATGGTCAAGGGCGTCAGATGGCCCAGGCAGATCTATAAACCTGTAAACACTGCTATGCTACACAATTTTGATCTCTTTCAAGAGTTCAAGCCAAATCATTCATGAGTTTAATCTCAGCATTGGTTGTAATTACATTCACAGCTCCTGTCTGCCTGGTCTGCCTGTCAAAAACAGCAGGGTTGCTCTTTGGAAATAGTTCAAGGTAGTAGCTGTCTCTCTTTGTTGATTCTTTGGTTTTTCCTTCTACACTCATGGATTCAGCAAAAGTTAGTATCTACACTGAGAATCAGGTCACGGAGACCTGGGGACAAGCTCTGTTGCAGAGGAAGGAAACAGAAAAAGATTACATAGTAAAATGAAATTGCTGAGGCAAAGAATTCTCTGTCACAGGACCTGGAACAAAAGTTGGGGCCAGAAATGGCCTGGAGGATGACAAATCTGCTCAGTTCTGCCTCCTGATGGCCTTTCTTCCCTTTGCTTTAGCAGCATATGTCCCTGGGTTCATAGGTTTAACTGTCTGTTTCATGCCTGAGTTGGGTACAGTAGGACAGTTAACACTTGTTGATTGTATAAGGTCAAAGCTGATCTATGAAGCTTAATGTTTGGGCTTTCTGTCTGTATTTAGTTCTTTGTGCATGCATGCATGCTAAGCCACTTCAGTCAGATCTGACTCTTTGTGAATGTGGCCCGCCAGGCTCCTCTGTCCATGGGATTCTCCAGGCGAGAATAATAGAGTGGATCGCAAAGCCCTCCTCCGGGGATCTTCCCAACCCAGGGTTTGAACCCACGTCTCTTACATCTCTTGCATTGGCAGGCAGGTTTGTTACCACTAGCACCACCTGGGAAGTGTTTAACCTACCCCCAAATACACAATGTATGCCTCTTCTCATGAGCTTCACACTCAAGGACTCAAGGACCAAAGCTATGGAGCCCAACAGGGGCTACTAAGGGAGGATTTGGAGTTCTAGGGAATATGCAGAATCCTTCTCTGATTATACTCACAGGAGAAGGAATTTGCATTTGTTAAACAAACATAAAATTTCAAGTGCTGTGCTGCCAAGCTTGGGAATGTTCTCTCATTTAATCCTTATGGTAATCCTGTTGGTGGATGATATAATCCTTGTTTAAGAAAGAACAACCTACCCTTGCTGGGGGGAGACCCGGGTTCAATCCCTGGGTTGGGAAGATCCTCTGGAGAAGAAAATGGCAACCCACTCCAGTACTCTTGCCTAGAAAATTCCATGGATGGAGGAGCCTGGTGGGCTACAGTCCATGGGGTCATGAAGAGTCGGACACGACTGAGTAACTTCACGACGAAGAAAGAACAAAACCAAGACCCAGAGAGGCAAAGTAACTTGCCCAAACACACAGAACCCATTGAGGGACAGAGCTGGGATTTGAAATGCTCTTCCTCCTATGCCTTACCTTGGGAGATTAAGTTATCTCCCAAGAGTGATAGCTTAAATTCATGTGTCCTCTTTGTTCTAAGGATGGATAGGCCAATAGAAATTTATGCCAGATTTGGTCAATTAGTAGTAGTGCCTGGCAGAGAAGGCAATGGCACCCACTCCAGTACTCTTGCCTGGAAAATCCCATGGGTGGAGGAGCCTGGTAGGCTGCAGTCCATGGGATCGCTACAAGTCGGACACAACTGAGTGACTTCGCTTTCACTTTTCACTTTCATGCATTGGAGAAGGAAATGGCAATCCACTCCAGTGTTCTTGCCTGGAGAATCCCAGGGACGGAGGAGTCTGGTGGGCTGCCAGTCTATGGGGTCACACAGAGTTGGACAGGACTGAAGCGACTTAGTAGCAGCAGCAGTAGTGCCTGGAATGCTGAGTTGAGAAAGATGCTTACTGAGAAAGTATCTGTGATTGATTACCTCTGTCTGGCATGTATGCTGCAGAGAGAACAGTCATCCACAGACTGAGCTGAGCATATGCTGGCCTTCTCCTTGCGCTTCAAGAGATGGGAATACCAGACCTCCTTACCTGCCTCCTGAGAAATCTGTATGAGAAATCAGGTCAAGAAGCAACAGTTAGAACTGGACATGGAACAATGGACCGGTTCCAAATCAGGAAAAGAGTACGTCAAGGCTGTGTATTGTCACCCTGCTTAGTTTTAACTTATACGCAGAGTGTATCATGCGAAATGCCATGCTGGATGAAGCACAAGCTGGAATCAAGATTGCCAGGAGAAATACCAATAACCTCAGATATTCAGATGACACCACCCTTATGGCAGAAAGTGAAGAAGAACTAAAGAGCTTTTTGATGAAAGTGAAAGAGGAAAGTGAAAAAGTTGGCTTAAAACTCAACATTCAGAAAACTACAATCATGGCATCTGGCCCCATCAATTCATGGCAAATAGATGGGGAAACAATGGAAATAGTGAGAGACTATTTTGGGGGGCTCCAAAATCACTGCAGATGGTGACTGCAGCCATGAAATTAAAAGACGGTTGCTTCTTGGAAGAAAAGCTATGACCAACCTAGACAGCATATTAAGAAGCAGAGACATTACTTTGCCAACAAAGGTTCATCTAGTCAAAGCTGTGGTTTTTCCAGTAGTCATGTATGGATGTAAGAGTTGGACTATAAAGAAGGCTGAGTGCTGAAGAATTGATGCTTTTGAACTGTGGTGTTGGAGAAGACTCTTGAGAGTCCCTGGGACTGCAGGGAGATCCAAGAAGTCAATCCTAAAGGAAATCAGTCCTGAATATTCATTGGAAGGACTGATGCTAAAGCTGAAGCTCCAATACTTTGACCACCTGATGCGAAGAACTGACTCCTTGGAAAAGACCCTGAGGCTGGGAGAGATTGAAGGCAGGAGAAGGGGATGACAGAGGATGAGATGGTTGGATGGCATCACTGACTCAATGGACTTGAGTCTGAGCAAGCTCCGGGAGTTGGTGAAAGACGGGAAGCCTAGCATGCTGCAGTCCATGGGGTCGCAAAGAGTTGGACACAACTGAGGGACTGAACTGAACTGAACTCCCTGGGCTACTAGGGGATGTAGTGTATCTTTTGGTAAAATTGTGCCTGTGTGAAATCTGTGTTAAGTAGTAATGTATGTCCTGTACATACATCCTGCATCAAGTAGACTGATGCTCATAACTTGGTAGCAAGGTATTGTTCATGTCTTATTGGGAAGAAATTTACATAAAAAGAATGCCTTCCAAATGCTACTATGGAAACTATGAAGTTGTAAGCAATCAGCATTTCAGAGGCTCATATTCTTGGAAGTAGAACACACCTAAAGATGCCCAGGAAATACCTAGTGTATCACACCCTGAAATACTATTTAGAGAAAAATTATTTCCCACCCTGTAGTTGAGTTGCAGAAAAAGTGGTAAGTGAAGGAAGCCTTTGTTGTTGTTCAGTCACCAAGTCAGGTCCGACTCTTTGCAACCCCATAGACTGCAACACACCAGGCCTCCCTGTCCCTTACCATCTCCCCGAGTTTGCCCAAATAATTAATATTACAACAAAAACTCCTCCAAACATCAGCTAGTGCTATAATCTATTACCCTTAATTTATTGTGGATTGCTTGCTGGCTACTCTGTTTCCTTTATACACTCACTTAGTTCTTTGCCTACTTTGCCAGTCCTCCTCAAGACAAACCAACCACTCAGTGGTCCAATGAACAAGCATCTCCACCAAGTACCCTTTTTTTTTTAATCTTTTTTTAAATTCATAGACCCCATATTTTAAACACTTTGGTCTAGCAAACAAACTTCAATTAATAATAGAAATTCATTTTTGGATTTTCATTCATTAAAGACTGCCTATCAGAGCTTCTGCTCAGAATATGCCAAGTGTTACCAGGTGTGTTATGTTTCTCCAGCTAAATTCAAAGAGAGTGAGTGTTTTAGATAGTGTGCTTGTATGGTCTTCCTGTGCGCACGCTCAGTTGTGTCTGACTCTGCAAACCTACGGACCGTAACCCGCAAGGCTCTTCTGTCCATGGGATTCCCCAGGCAAGAATACTGGAGTGGGTTGTCATTTCCTCCTCCAGGAGATTTTCCCAACCCAGGGATTAAACCTGTGTCTCCCGTGGCTTCTGCATTGCATGCAGATTCTTTCCTGCTGAGCCATTGGAGAAGCCCCTTTGTGGTCTTAACCAGCACAAACATACAAATTCTAATGGGCTTTTCAAAGTGATGGACATTGTGCACTAATTCTCATTATTGCCTTTGAAGACTTTTATCATTAATTCCTGGGTGCCAGGTAGAAATTTTGCAAATACACAATGGTGGTGCTGGCTCCCTAAAAGTAATACCTGTTGATTCTCTTTGTTGGCCAAATTTGATCATAAATTCTAGCTCTTGCTCAGGATAAAATTCTCTATTTCAGATGCTTATTGTACACAATTAACATCTTTGATTCTAGGGTCCAGGAAAACAAGGATACCTTTAGTTTAAATTAAATCACCAAAGTTCTTATAGGATTAGTTGCTAGTAGTAAAAGAGACTAGAACTCAGGACAATAGGGATCCCTTACAATTTTAACAATTAGACCACACTTCCTCTCAGATATGATTTTTAAGTCCTTCAAATAAAAATAAATAGGTTTTCTGGCAGTAAGATTTCAGCTTTTGTTTCATTCCCAGTTAGCTTGGAATCCAGCCGTCTAGATGCTTCAGAAAGAGGGGAAGATGGTAAGATCAAATGTTGCTCAAAACCTTGGAGACAAATTTGTTCCAGCATGAAATGGAGTTTTACTAGATTAAGGATTAATATAAACCGCTTCCCTCAATCCCTCTGCATTATTTCCCACTGCCTAGTGAGCACTGGACTTCCCTGATGCCCCAGACGGTATAAAAAAGTCTGCCTATAATGCAGGGACCCAGGTTCAATCCCTGGGTCAGGAAGATCCCCCGGAGAAGGAAATGGCAACCCACTCCAGTACTCTTGCCTGGAAAATCTCATGGACGGAGGAGCCTGGTAGGCCTCAGTCCACAGGGTTGCAAAGAGTCGGACACGACTGAGCGACTTCACTGAGTGAGCACTGGGACTCAAGAGCCAATGTCACACATGCCTTAGGAATCAAACTTCATGAATTTAGTTACAAACCACGCTTATTATTTGGATTCTTCCAATGACAGAAGGAAGGATCTTCCTTTTGGACTAAACCTAAAAGAAGTGAAAGTTCTATGGTAAAAGTGATTCCCAGACTGTTTTTGCTTTATAAGCTGATCGAGCTGATCCTAACAGTCTCCTAAGCACATTACCCTTCTCCCCCAATGGTGTTCTCGACTAAGCATCTTCCTAACATGTTCCAAGTGGTTTCAGATGGACTGACACCAGAGCAGATTGGAGAGGAGATTTTTTTAAAAAATCTTTGTGAAAAAAAAGGAACTGGAAGGGACTTAAGTGTAAACATCATCAAAATAAATTAGAAGAGACCTTTAAAAATTATCATTTGCCATTATTTAATCAGGACAATGAGATTACCAACCTAGTAAGAGTCGTTCAACAAGACTTTACTGAGAGGGTTGCAAGAAGCCTCTGAGGAAGGAGCCCACAGTGGGATTTTTTTTCAGAACTTGGTTTACTGTGTCCTCAGTGTCTAAACTTTAAAGAATTTAGGAGGAGAGCGAAGTACAACTATGTCTGAAGAACCACCTAAGAAGTCCAGAGGCTGTTGATGGCTCAGTCATTGCAGACCCAAAATAAACGGACAGATTTCAGAGGCATCAAATTTGTGATCAACTGGGATTCAGAAAATGAAGAGTGTGTGAACCAGTGAAATTTTGTAACCTCGTAAAGAAAAGGAGGACATCAACTCCTCAGAATGGTACCAGATACGACTGAGATTCAGACAGGTGTTTACCAGCTGTCGTTCAGGCATAACCTAGCTTGGAAGTTCCATCCTGCTGCAGAAATTAAGAACACTGCATTGTACCTCTCTGGCTTTCTTTCCCTGGGGCTGTATCTGGCCTGGATGTAAAGATGTTTGGAGGAGACCATAAATCTAGCCCATGACCCTGGCTTCAGTCCAGTTTCACTCACCTCCCTAAATTAGGTCTCAGAGCAACTTGAGCTTAATGCAGGGGAAGATAATTCTTCTGCCTGTGGAAAGCGTTAGATGATGACAAAGATTAGATGACAAAGCCTGGTTGTAAAATCTCTCTAAGGATTAGGAAGAAAGATTTAGACCAGTTGTGTGTCTACTGATTATAATAGAGATATGATCAGTCCCATAAGCCTCAATTTTACTTTTTTTTGATTTGGTTATATTACTTGGTTTGCAGGATCTTAGTTCCCCAACCAGGGATTGAACCTCAGTCCCTGGCAATGAAAGCTCCAAGTTCTAGCCACTGAACCACCAGCGAATTCCCTCTGCATCTTTAAAATGAGGAGATAGTAATAGTTACCTTAATAGGTGGTTGCGAGGATAAAATGAGTCATGTAGGTAATGCCCCAGCTACACTGCTCTCAGTGGTCCCCAAATGATGAACTATGGAGACAGTTTCCCTATCTTAGAAGTGAGAGATTCCAACTGATGGATATCGAGTTTGCGAAGACTCTCTTTCTCATGTTCTCACTCACTCTGTACACACACACACAAAAACATGCAAGTCTACAGGTATTAAGGAAAGTGTTCCTTTAAACTGTGGTACTTAAACTTTCAGAGCTAGGTGAAAGCTACAACCCTTCTGTATGGACAGCTACTAGATTCAGAATGATTTTTAAAGGACTGAATGATGGAAATTGAAATGCAGAACCAGTTTTTCAAGGTTCTAAAATGTATCATTGTTGTGATCATTGTTTTCAGCTTTATCATGCATGCTTGTCCTGAGCCTAGCCAGTGAAATGACATTGCAAAATTCATGGTTCCTGTGCTTCTGATACAATAATGTTATGATAATTTTCAAGCACTGTACTAAATGTTACACACACAAGAACTCATATACCTTTTGGCTAAGCCCCCAGCTGATGGTTTGGGGACTTTTTGTCTCCTCACTTTAATAATAAGGAAATTGAGGTTCAGTTCAGTTCAGTCACTCATTCGTGTCCAACTCTTTGCGATCCCATAGACTGCAGCACGCCAGGCTTTCCTGTCCATCACCAACTCCTGGAGCTTGCTGACTCGTGTCCATAGAGTTGGTGATGCCATCCAACCATCTCATCCTCTGTCATCCCCTTCTCCTCCTGCCTTCAATCTCTCCCAGTATCAGGATCTTTTCCAAGGAGTCAGTTCTTCGCATGAGGTGGTCAAAGTATTGGAGCTTCAGCTTTAGCATCAGTCCTTCCAATGAGTATTCATGACTGATTTCATTTAATACTGACTGGTTGGATCTCCTTGCAGTCCCAGGGACTCTCAAGAGTCTTCTCCAACACCACAGTTCAAAAGCATCAATTCTTCGGCGCTCAGCCTTCTCTGTAGTTCAACTCTCACATCCATACATGACTCCTGGAAAAATCATAGCTTTGACTAGATGAACCTTTGTTGGCAAAGTAATGTCTGCTTTTTAATATGCTGTCTAGGTTGGTCATGGCTTTTCTTCCAAGAAGCAGGCGTCTTTTAATTTCATGGCTGCAGTCACCATCTGCAGTGATTTTGGAACCTCCCAAAAATAAAGTCTCTCACTGTTTCCATTGTTTCCCCATCTATTTGCCATGAAGTGATGAGACTGGATGCCATGATCTTAGTTTTCTGAATGCTGAGTTTTAATCCAACTTTTTCACTCTCCTCTTTCACTTTCATCAAGAGGTTCTTTAGTTCTTCTTCACTTTCTGCCATAAGGGTGGTGTCACCTGCATATATGAAGTTATTGATATTTCTCCCAGCAATCTTGATTCCAGCTTGTGCTTCATCCAGCCCAGCATTTTGTGTGATGGACTCTGCATATAAGTTAAATAAGCAGGGTAACAATGTAAAACCTTGATGTACTCCTTTCCCAATTTGGAACCAGGCTGTTCTTCCATGTCCAGTTATAACTGTTGCTTCTTGACCTGCATACAGATTTCTCAGGAGGCAGGTAAGGTGGTCTGGTATTTGCATCTCTTTTAGAATTTTTCACAGTGTTGTGATCCACACAGTCAAAGGCTTTGGCACAATCAATGAAGCAGAAGTGGATACTTTTCTGGAATTCTCTTGCTTTTTCAATGATCCAACAGATGTTGGCAATTTGATCTCTGGTGCCTCTGCCTTTTCTAAATCCAGCTTAAACATCGTGGTTCATATAATGTTGAAGCCTGGCTTGGAGAATTTTGAGCATTACTTTGCTAGCGTGTGAGTTGAGTACAATTGTGCAGTAGTTTGAGCATTCTTTGGTGTTGCCTTTCTTTGGGATTGGAATGAAAACTGACCTTTTCCAGTCCTGTGGCCACTGCTGAGTTTTCCAAATGTGCTGACATATTGAGTGCAGCACTTTCACAGCATCATCTTTTAGGGTTTGAAATAGCTCAACTGGAATTCCATCACCTCCCCTAGCTTTGTTTGTCATGATGCTTTCTAAGGCCCACTTGACTTCACATTCCAGGATATCTGGCTCTAGGTCAGTGATCACACCATCGCGATTATCTGGGTCATGAAGATCTTTTTTTATATAGTTCTTCTGTGTATTTTTGCCATCTCTTCTTAATATCTTCTGCTTCTGTTAGGTCCATACCATTTCTGTCCTTTATTGTGCCCATTTTTGCATGAAAATTTCCCTTGGTGTCTAATTTTCTTGGTGAGTTCTCTAGCCTTTCCCATTCTATTGTTTTCCTCTATTTCTTTGCATAGATCACCGAGGAAGGCTTTCTTATCTCTCCTTGCTATTCACTGGAACTCATTCAAATGGTGTATCTTTCCTTTACTCCTTTGTCTTTCTCTTCTTTTCTCAGCTATTTGTAAGGCCTCCTCAGACAACCATTTTGCCTTTCTTCATTTCTTTTTCTTGGGGTCGGTCTTAATCACTGCCTCCTGTACCATGTCACAAACTTCCATTCATAGTTCTTCAAGTACTCTGTCTATCAGATCTAATCCCTTGAATCTATTTGTCACTTCCACTGTATAATCAAAAGGGATTTGATTTAGGTCATACCTAAATGGTCTAGTGGTTTTCCCTACTTTCTTCAATTTAAGTCTGAATTTTGCAAGAAGGAGTTCATGATCTGAGCCACAGTCAGCTCCGTTCTTGTTTTTGCTGCCTGTATAGAGCTTGGCCAAGCTTATAGAACCAGTATGTGCAGACCTAGGATTTGAACTCAGGTCTGTGTGAATCAGACCCCAGGTTCTTATCACTCCTTTTCTTCACTGCCTCTCATTGTGCCATGCTGATGGGAATGGCAAGCATATGATGCTCCAATACTGACTTGGGGCTGAACTTCAGAATGAGAACTTGGGGAAATGGGCTGTCATGTGACCTGTCAAAGACTTGCCTGTTCTTTCTTTTCTGGAAGAGAGGTATCTTGTCATACCAAGCTCAACAGGGTGAAGACTTGGCCCTTCTTTTTGAACTTATCTTGCCTTCATTTTATTTCATGACCCTGGCTGCTCTTCCCTTGTAATTTAGGAAGAGTCATTAAAAGTTCATCTCTGCCCTATAGTAGTCAAGTCAAAAGCACAGGCAGATTCTCCCTGTGAGTTGCAAATTTGTTGAGAATCTTGTATTTGATAACTTTTCAATCTTGTCCACCACCACCCTGCTCCCCGCCCCGTATGAAGTGGATGTTCTAACTGCCATTCTGCAGGTGAGGAAACCAAAGCTCAGACAGATTACTAAACTTACCTGAAGTCAGATAGCTAGTTGGCAGGCAAACTGGCATATAGATCTTAGGTCTAACTGAACACAATACTCTTGCTTTTCACTTATGCTGCATCCCAACACTCTAATGCAATGGTCCTCAACCAGTGGCAATTTGGCCCTGCAGACAACACTTGGAAGTGCCTGGAGACATTTTTTTTGGTCAAAATTGGGGGCAGCTACCAGCAACTAGTAGATGGAGACCAGGGATGCTACTGAAGATTCTACAATGCACAGGAGAGCCCTCCACAACAAAGAACAATCATACTCAAATATTAATGGTACCAAGGTTGAGAAATCCTGTTCTGAAGGCAGCAGGGGAAGCTGTATGGTGTAGTAGAGAAAAGAACAAGCTTACAGCTCCTAGGCCAGCCACAGGGAGTATCTTATCCCTCAGCTCTGCAGGTGAGATCTAATTACCTTCATTTCGCACACAGGGAAACTGGAGTTCAGAAAAGTTAAGCAACTTGCCCAAGATCACACAATGAGCAATCATGGGAGGTGAAATTCAAATGAAAGCCTCCTGATCAAACCCAGAGGTTTTCTCCTTTATCATAATTGCACCCTCCTGGATTCTTGCTTTTCTCTGTGAATTTAGACTTTTAGTCTACCTGTACATTGTTTAGCTGGGTAAGTGGTTATCAAACTATAACCTGCTCCAGGTTTACAGGAGGTTTGGTGAAAACATGAATTGCTGGACCCTACCCCCAGAGGTTCTGATTCAGCGGGACCAGGGCAGGACTTGAGAATTTGCCTTTGTAACAGGCTCTCTGTGCTGCTGCCACCGCCGCTGCTGGCCTGGGGGCCACGCTCTGAGAACCGCTGTGTTAGGTCCTAAGTGTGTTTTCTTTTCTTCTCTTGTCTGGGGGGGAGGGGGAGGGTCATGTCCTATCCCCCCCTTGGCTCTCTCTCTCACAACTGTCCGGGGACACAGCGTGCTGAATGCATAGCCTGGCTCCCGTGGACAAGCTGAGGCTGACAGGCCTGTGAAATATTAGTGGAACATGTGAAACCCACAGCCTTACGAGTGCTCACTGCAGAGCTCAGCCAGATTACACGCACTATTGGTCCAAGCAGTCCCTGCAGTCTCCCGGGAGTGAATTAAAATCATTTGCTGGTGACATAGGCGGATGGGCTGGTTCTGAGTCGGGTCTAATCTGGGTCAGAGAGCACAGACTGATCTGTCATCTGAAACACTGAAATCTCCTCCTGGCGTCTCCTGCAGGACTGCGGCTGCCCTCTGTGCACAGAGGCAAGAGGGTGGAGGTGCAGATGGAGGCCTCTGTCCCCTGTCCCTGTGTCTGGCAGCTGTTCCCCTCACGGGGTGGCTGCTTCAGGCAGCAGTAGGTGGTCTGCTTCAGGAGTTGGGAAGTCAGGCTTCTCACAGCCCTGGGGGTTTCCTCCAGTTTATTACCTCTGAATACTTGGAACATCTGATGTGCTTGAGGTCCAGGAATTTGTGATGAATGTACAATCAAGACATATGCTGCACTCAAACCAGCACGAAGTAGGCAAAAGAGGGAGAGATAGAAATTAGTATTTGTTGTTGTTGTTATTGTTCAGTTGCTAGGTTGTAGCCAACTCTTTGCAACCCCATGGACTGCAGCACTCCAGGCTTCCCAGAAATTAGTATTTATTGAGCTTGATTGTGTGCAAGGCATTGTGCTTGATGCTTTACAATCATCTCATTTTATTAATCCTCATAATAGTTTTGCAAGTTAGGTATTCTTACTGGCGTGAAGAGATCAACTGACTTACTGAAGCCCATGAACCTTGTAAGTGGGGTCACCAGGACTTGAACCCAAGGTAAATTTGACTCCAACAACTGTAATCTTTCCAGTTAATGACAGAGAGAGAGAGAGACAGAGAAAACGCTTGAAAACTTGAGGTTCAAAGGAGATGGGAGTGCCTTATGTCTAGTGATTTACTTTGTAGTTCTTAGGCCAGTCATGACTTTATCAAGCCTTTGTCAGATTACTTCAGAAAATCACTTTCTCTATTGTGTGGTGCTGAGAAATTAGAATGAGGGGAAATGCATTAGTGATGCTGTAAGGGATTTGATTTCCATCCTTAGGTAAGTGACTTGTGAAGTGAATATTCCCCTCAGAGCTTTGTAGAAGACACAGTAAATTCCAGAACTACTAATAGAGTTTTGGAAGAGGGAGAATACAAGATATTAAGGAGCTGAGACTTGTTTAGAGTAAAAATGCAACTTGTTCTCCTTTCAACCAAAATTTGCCGTCTTAGATCTAGACAGAACTCCACTGCTCTTTTTCTTTCTTGAATAGGAGAAAGAAATCAACTTGTTTCCTATAGTTTCCCTGACTTGTGAAAAAAAAGTCAGAATAGGTCTTTGCAATGTTATCCCATCCAAGAAGAAGATGAAAGAAGCATGAACCCAAGTGATCTGTTAACCCACTCTCTCTGTGGTCCCCAATGCATGGGTCTTCATTGCAAGTAGGAAGGGCATTTGGATTGGTAAGACTTTTTTACATTCACTCATCTGGAGCAAATTGTGATAGCCATAGGACAGGCAGAACCAAACATTTAAACCACTGTTGTGAATAATTGGCCTTGAGCCTCCTAATCCCATAATATGCTTAGTGGTGTCTGCAATAGGCCTGACTTCCAGCACTGGCCAATTGAAATTAGACCCAATTCACAACATAATTAATAATACCTTTCATTACTTAATGCCTTTTACAGCCCTGTAAAGCATTTTCAGTCACATTATCTCATATAATCCTCAGAACCACTCCCTGAAGAAGATATTTTAATTTTCAGTTTATAGACAAAGACACCAAGCTTTGAAAAGTTCGCACAGTTGGTAAGGGGCAAAGTCCCAACTCAAATTTAAACCTGAGTCCTATCTGACTTAGGCTTGTTCACTACATTTCTATCTGCCTCTTTGTTTTGTAAGGTTGACTGCTGATTAGATTTGTTTAAAATAGCTTTTCCCTGATACAAAATAAACACATATTCTTATTGAAAATATAGAAAAATCAGTGAAGGAACTCTTCACCTTAATTATACAACCGGTGTCAACATTTTGCTGTATTTTTTTCTGTACATATTGAGTCAGCACCTCTTCATTTTGACTGAGGTCAGATTGCATGTACGTGCTTCCATTTTCTCTCCCCAGGTGGCCCTAGCAAGATTTGTTTTTCTTTTTTAAAAAATTATTTTTAATTGAAGGATAATTGTTTTACAATATTGCGTTGGTTTCTCCCATACCTCAATATGAACCAGTCATAGGTACACATATGTCCTCTCCCTCTTGAACCTCCCTCCCACCTCTCACCCCTCCCCATGTCCCTAGGTTGTTACAGAGCCCTGGTTTGATTTCCCTGAGTCATACAGCAAATTCCCATTGGCTGTCTACTACATATGGTAGTGTATACGTTACCACGCAACGCTCTCCGTTTGTCCCGTCCTCTCCTTCCTGCCCACTCCCCGTCCCATGTCCATAAGTCTGTTCTCTATGTCTATATCTCCATTGCTGCCCTGAAAATAGGTTCATTGGTTCCATCTTTCTAGACTCCGTGTATATATACGTTCATATACAATGTTCGTTTTTCTCTTTCTGACTCATTTCCGTCTGTATAAGAGGCTCTAGGTTCATCCACCTCACTAGAAATGACTCAGATGCATTCCTTTTTATGGCTTAGCACTATTTCTAAAGCCTAAAAATTGCTCTGAGGGATCTGCTGTGTGGATGGAGGGATAGAATTATGAATGCATGCACACACAGGTGTACGAAAGACTTAGAAGGTATTGTCTCTGTCTTTGAAATGGCTGCCATCTAAAGATTACAAGACTAACTTTTATTCATGCAGCAAATTTTTGGAACAAAAACACAATGAAGCAACTAAATCAGGAGTTACTAATATGATAACGTGTGTCGTGTGTAAGTGTTGAGAATGGGATTGGACAGCACAAATTGGGACTAGTAAAGACAAGAGTTTCTGGGCAACACAATCTTTAATTAAATTTTAAGAGAAATGAGGCCTGCGGTTGGCAGAGAGTTGTATGGTTCTTTAGTCTTTTCCAACTGTGTCACTATTACCTGAAAATTTGGAAGTTACTTATATTCTAACAATTTTCCTTTGGCATTTGGGTCCCTTGAGTGGGAGCATAGTACATCTAGTGGTCCTAGGAAACCTATTCTTTTAATCCATTTATTGAAAATATAAATGTGACCTATGTTTCTGAAGAGTGCTATTTTCTAAGCATTTATGGAAATATACAAAGAAACAAAAATAGGTTTTTTTTATTATTATTTAAGCTTTGGTAAAAAGAAATTGTGCAACCTAAATAATTTACAGATTAAAAAACTGAGTGTTAAGGAAGAGGTCAGCTTTGTTGATTTTAGAAGAATGATTTATGGGTCTACTTAGCTTTAAAAGTCCTGCTGTGACATTTCGGGAACATGCTTTTCCATTGATAAGTAATGCTGTAGTGTGATAGATGAGGAACAATAGCATAAGTTTGGCCAAATAGCTATTCTTATATTTGGTTAACAGATAAAGTAGTCAGGTGATACTTTCCACCAGTGTGTTGTGCAATACTGTAAAACAACAGCTCTGAGATTTAGCATAGAAAGTGAGAAATCCCCAGGGAAACTCTAGGCTGGTCATTAGAAAAGGGCATCCAGCATCAGCCAGATTCCTTAAATACCTTTGCCTATGGTTTTCATGATTTAGTAGAATGTGCACAGACTTTGAAGTCAGATCTGTGTTCAAATCCCAGCTCCGTTACTCTGTAGATGTGAGCCTTTGGAGACGTTACTTGGCCTTTATAAGCCTGTTCCTTTACTCTCTAGAAAGGGTTAGCAATAGCTGTGTCACAGGGCTGTTGAGAGGATGAACATAGTTGCTTGTGTAGAGAGGCTTACATAAAACCTGATGCCTAGTGGGCCCTCGATATATCCATTCATTCAACAAACATTTTGCACACTGTTAGAGGCTGCACAACACAAGAATGGCAGACGGTCTCTGCCCTGACAGAGCTAACATTTTAGTGGGAAAGACAGACTCAAAATAAAAGTAGACAGATAAGTATATATAATCACCATAAATTTAGTCAAATGTTAAAAAGATTCCAAATGCAGAGACTGATATTTGGAGTAAAAGTGAAACTGTGTCCCAGGTAGGACAGAGAATGCTTTTTGAACAGGCAACTTGAACAGAGAGCTAAAGCATGTGAAAGAACCAGCCATGGAAGAGTAAGGGGTCAGCCTTTGAAGCAGAAAGAGTGGCCTGTGCAGCAACATCACCTGAGGCAGGCATTACTGTTCTGGGAACTGAACAAGACCAACGGGACATGGCCTGGAGAACAAAGAGGTGAACTGCTTTGGAGGAACAAGGTAGGAGTCAGCAAGGATGGGTCAGCCATGGCCTTGGTAGAGAGTCTAGGTTTCATTCTAAGTACGATTTGGGCTTCCCTGGTGGCTCAGACAGCAAAGAATCCATCCTCAATGCAGGAGAACCAGGTTCAATCCCTAGGTCAGGAAGATCCCTTGAAAAGGGAATGGCAAGCCACTCCCATATTCTTGCCTGGAAAACCCCATGGACAGAGGAATCTGGTGGGACACAGTCCATGGGATTGCAAAGAGAGGACACAACTGAGCGACTAACACACTTTAAGTACGATTTCATCATTTGTGTTATTCCCTTCCCATTGTAATTTCAACCATTATATAGCATCAAGAACCTGCCAACTGTCATCCAATTTTGCAGGAATTCCAAGGAGCATGTGCTCCAAAGATTAGAGGAGAAATACTAGGGTGGTGAGAAAGTGTATCCTGTTGTGAACTTAAGCCTCTGGAACCTGCAGTGAGAGGCTACTAGCCCAGCATTTATTTCACTACCGCACAATGCGTCAGAGCTGCCAAGGCCTTGGAGCTCCTCCCATCCTGTTGCTTCATTTTATAGATGCAAAAGGTCTGCCTGAGGCATGCGCTTAAGGTAACTGGGAGAGATTTAAGTGCTAATTTATTGACAGTCTTTTGTTTTCTAGGAAGGGTGTTCAGTACTTTCTTCTTTAGCAACCTCGGAGAAGGCAGTGGCACCCCACTCCAGTACTCTTGCCTGGAAAATCCCATGGATGGAGAAGCCTGGTGGGCTGCAGTCCATGGGGTCGCTAAGAGTCAGACATGACTGAGCGACTTCACTTTCACTTTCCACTTTCATGCATTAGAGAAGGAAATGGCAACCCACTCCAGTGTTCTTGCCTGGAGAATCCCAGGGACGGGGGAGCCTGGCGGGCTGCCGTCTATGGGGTCGCACAGAGTCAGACATGACTGAAGCGACTTAGCAGCAGCAGCAGCATAGGTCCCTGAAAGACAGTCATTTTAGTCAGATTTCCCATATAAGAAAGATGAGTCAATTGGTTAAGAAAGTGACCCATTGGTGCAACTATTTTGGCAAATAATTTAGTTTTATTCTGTTAAATTGAACTTTCACTGGCAAGCCCAGATTTTTACTTTTTGTTATATTCCTAAAGGAAATTTGTATATGAGAGCCCCAAGAGACACGTATAAGAGTGTTCAAAGAAGTGTTGTTCTTAGTAGCAAAGAACTATGAATAATCCAAATCCCTATCCCTAAGGAAATAGATAGAGAAAGTATGATATAATCACACAATGGAATATTACCCATCAGTGAAGCGGAGTGACTTACAACCACCCCTGCAATATGGATTTCATTCAATATAGTGTTAAATGAAAACTAGTCCCAAATGACTTTTTATAATATTATACTCTTATAAAGTTCAAAAGCAAGTAATCTAAATATATTATTTAAGTATATATGTATATGTGATCAAACGAAATTATTTTTGTTGTAAAGATTTGTGGTCTTCAAACATTTTGATCATGCACCTAATCAGTAAACATCTTTTGAACATTCATTCCTAATATCTGAGAATTTATTGATAAACTGTCTACAGCTACTATTATTAATATGTCTATTTTTTCTTCTTTTAAAGTAAAATTAAATATAAATGAAAGTTTGAATGATTGATTTCTCCTCACACTCCAAAGGATTGTCCTGTTTATCCCACTTTGGGGAGATACATAGATCACTAAATCATATTAGAAAACACTTATATTTCAAAGTCTTACCTATTTGATGTTAGTCAAATAGTCTCAACTATTTGATGTTCATGACATCCCTAAGTGGCAGAATGGGCAGGCAGTGTTTTTCCAAATCACCAGTGGGGAAAGTGAAGCCCAGAGAATTCTTGGTTCTCTCATAACATTACCAAGAATGTGGCAGAGTTTGGAGTAGAAGCAAGAAGGTCCAATCCTTCCAATGGGTTTCTCACTCTGTGTTTGGGAACTTTTAGGCTAATACCAGGGCTTCCCAGGTATTTTTGCCTATATTCTTGCCTGGAGAATCCCCATGGACAAAGGAGCCTGGCAGGCTACAGACCATGGGGTTGCGAAGAGTCAGACATGACTGAGCAACCAAACACAGCACAGCCTAATACCAACAGCCTCATGTGATTCTTAAAGTCAGGTCAGCCTGACTTCAAATTCTAGCTCTAGTGCTTAGTTGCTCTGTGTGCTCAAATGGGTCACCCAATCTCTCCAAATCTCAGTTTTCTCATCTGTAAAATGGAGATAATCTTATCTGCTCCACGTGGTAGTTGTAAGGAAAAAACAAGACCAAATAGTTTAAAACTTATAGGGAGGACAAGATAGTCAATAAAGGTTAGTTTTCTTTTCCTTCTTATTCCCACTTCTTTCTCTCATTATACTGACATAGGTGATTTAGCAATTTTTGGAAACAGAAGAGGAAGCAGTAATTATAAACAGCATATAAAATACAGTTTTCTAAAATATAAATAAAATAAGTTTATTTAATATAAATATATTAGATAACATCAGATCAGATCAGTCGCTCAGTCGTGTCCAACTCTTTGCGACCCCATGAATCGCAGCACTCCAGGCCTCCCTGTCCATCACCAACTCCCGGAGTTCACTCAGACTCACGTCCATCGAGTCAGTGATGCCATCCAGCCATCTCATCCTCTGTCATCCCCTTCTCCTCCTGCCCCCAATCCCTCCCAGCATCAGAGTCTTTTCCAATGAGTCAACTCTTCTCATGAGGTGGCCAAAGGACTGGAGTTTCAGCTTTAGCATCAGTCCTTCCAAAGAAATCCCAGGGCTGATCTCCTTCAGAATGGACAGGTTGGATCTCCTTGCAGTCCAAGGGACTCTCAAGAGTCTTCTCTAACACCACAGTTCAAAATCATCAATTCTTCGGCGCTCAGCCTTCTTCACAGTCCAACTCTCATATCCGTACATGACCACAGGAAAAACCATAGCCTTGACTAGATGAACCTTTGTTGGCAAAATAATGTCTCTGCTTTTGAATATGCTATCTAGGTTGGTCATAACTTTCCTTCCAAGGAGTAAGCGTCTTTTAATTTCATGGCTGCAGTCACCATCTGTAGTGATTTTGGAGCCCAGAAAAATAAATTAGATAATAATTTATCTAATTAAAATTAATTAATTTTATTTATTAATTAAAAATTTAATTTAATTAATTTTATTAATTAATTAAAATTAATTAAAAATAAATTAGATCATACTTTATCTAATTAAAATAAATTAGATAATATATTTAAATGTAAACAATTTATTTAAATATGAATATATTTATTTAAACATTAATTTATTTAAATATGAATAAAATTTATTTAATATAAATAAAAATAGAGTTGATCTTTAATATTTTTTGTTTACTTATTTTTGGATCTTCACTGCTGTGCTCAGGTTTTCTGTAGCTGTGGCGAGTGGGGGCTCTTCTTTGCAGTGCAAGGGGTTCTCATTGCAGTGGTTTCTCTTGTCGCAGAGCATGGGCTCTTGGGCATGCAGGCTTGAGTGGTTGTGACACATGGGCTTAGTTGCTCAGTGGCCTGTGAGATCTTCCTGGACCAGGGATTGAACGCATGTCTCCTGCATTGGCAGGAGGATTCTTAACCACTGGACCATCAGGGAAAACTCTAAAATACAGTTCATATGTTTAACTTTAAATGCAGAAAATCATATTAGCTGTGTGAACCTTGTCTCTAAACCTCTCATTCTTAGATAAAGCAAAACAGGTCAAGGTACTGAAAAGCAGTGTGGTCCACACAGACTTTGTATCTCTTCCACTTTTTTGATAACAAATATGTTGCCACATTGAGATATTTCATAAGTGTACCCACTTAAAGAGCTCTAGCTCTTTGAGCTATAATATAATTTTCTTCCATATCCCTCTCTGAAGGACCACCAAAATGTTTTACTTTGTTTTGTTTTTTGTATCTAAACAATATCAGTATGGGAAGTGAAGTGTTAGTCACTCAGTCATGTCGGATTCTTGACCAACCCACTCTAGAGAGCCTGCCCTGCTCTTCTGTCTGTGGAATTCTCCAGGCGAGAATACTGGAGCGGGTAGCCATTCCCATCTCCAGAGGATCTTCCCAAACCAGGGATTGAATCCAGGTCTCCTGCATGGCAGGCAGATTCTTGAACCTGTTAACCTAGGCACCAGAGAATCATACAATGCATATGTGGCCTTATCTGTGAATAAAATTCCTATAAACGTGAGATACAATAACACATCTTTACTGAGCTGACCTACTGAATGCCTGCACATGTTTCAAATTTACATGGAATTATTCTCTCAGGAGATTCCATTCTCCCTTAAAAAACACACATGTACAAAAACAAAACGATTTAAATGAAACAGACACCTTAAGAATCTTAACAAGTAGAGCTGACCTTTGAAAGTAATTCGACAAGACTTATTGGACTTGGAGATATTGGACAGATCAATGCATGACAACTCCCCTCCTGAACTTACATAACATCCAGAGGAGGACAGATTCTATGAGACTCATGGGCAAGGGTGACTTGGCCAAAATCAGGTGGTGCTATTTTTCCTACCAAGCCTGGCTATAATCAAGAGCCCTTCTTTCTCCCTGGAAGCTAGCATCATGTGTTTCCCTTCATTTGATAGTAGCAAAGCCTTTTAGTACAGAGACCATGGGAGGTTGCCTTTCTGTCTAAACAGAATATACATGTGCAGTAACATACATGTACATACACAGGGACATACTTAGAAAACACATGTAGTTGTCCATGCATACATCTGATCTATTGATCAGGAGCCCAGGTTCACTGCAGTGTCCCAGAGTTTAGGGAATCAAATATTAATAACAGCATATATTAAATCTATTCTGAGAGCAATTTACCATTTTGCTGAAGACACTCAGATATCTTTAAAAGGCTTGGGTCATATTTTAATCTTCATTTCTCATGGTTTTGGCCAATGGCAGAGTGCTACTTATGGGGGGAACTGTGGTGTTGGAGAAGACTCTTGAGGGTCCTTTGGACTACAAGGAGATCCAACCAGTCCATTCCAAAGGAGATCAGTCCTGGGTGTTCTTTGCAAGGACTGATGCTGAAGCTGAAGCTCCAATACTTTGGCCACCTGATGCAAAGAACTGACTTATTGGAAAAGACCCTGATGCTGGGAAAGATTGGAGGCAGGAGGAGAAGGGGATGACAGAGAATGAGATGGTTGATGGCATCACCAACTCGATGGACATGAATTTGAGCAAGCCCCGGGAGTTGGTGATGGACAGGGAAGCCTGGCGTGCTGCAGTCCATGGGATCGCAAAAAGTTGGACATGACTGAGTGATTGAACTGAACTGAACTTATCTGGATCCACAGGGACAGCACAGGTTAGTGGTTGCCAGAGGCTGGGGCAGGAGAGAATGTGGAATGACTGCTTCATGGGTTCAGGATTTCTTTGGGGGTTAATAAACATGTTCTGGAATTAATCAGTAGTGATGATTGTACAACACTGCAAATTTACTAAAAGCCTCTGGATTGTACCTGTGGCGGATTCATTTTGATATTTGGCAAAACTAATACAATTATGTAAAGTTTAAAAATAAAATAAAATTTAAAAAAAATGGTAGGTTTTATGTTAAATGAATTTTACCTCAATTGAAAAAAAAATAAAATAGGGACCAGGAACTAAGAGTGTTAAGCTGTGGAACAAAAAGTTAGATCTCCCCAGTGCTGGGGAACAGAGGGCTGATTGCGCCCTGGAGAGTGCCAAGGGGAGTTCCAGGAACAGGGCCTGGGAAGAAGACGGGTGGATTCCAGGACCGGCAGGTGAGGGATCTCGGGGTCCGGACTGGGGAGTCCAGGAGGCATCCAGAAAGTACCGACTCACCTTTCCCTGGCCACTGCCCCTATTTGGCTGTTTATTCTGATCCTGGATTATGTTCTGGTGACTAAAAGCAGGACGTGTGTGAGTGCTTAGTCACTCTTCTGTGACTCTGTGAAGTGTAGCCCTCCAGGCTCCTCTGTCCACGGGATTTCCCAGGCACGAATACTGGAGCAGGTTTCAATTTTCTTCTCGAGGGGATCTTTCCCACCCAGGGATCCAACTCGGGACTCTTGTGTCTCCTGCATTGGCAGGCAGAGTCTTGACCACTGTGCCACCTGGGAAGCCCTAAAAGCAGGAAATTCTTCCTAACACACATAGGTCTGGTGTCCCAGAGCCCAGCCTCCACTATTCTTTGCCTGGGACAGAATCCAGCCTAGAGGGGTCCTAGAGCTGATGCCATGTGTATCACGAGGACCTCTGGACAACATCCCTGGGATTGCCCAGGGAGCCTGTGACAGCAGGAAGGTGCAGGAGGCCAGCTTGCCTGGATTCCTGTGGCCAGAGCTTCACCCACACATGTTTACATGACGTACATTTTCCCCTAACAAGTGAGCCGAGTGTCATTATGAGTTCAGTTCAAGAGGGAACCAGTTTATTTCTAAAGTAAATCAAGTTGTATTTTTTATTTGGGAAATGAGAAAGTTGGGCCTTAGTAACTCACGTAGACTTTTTTTAAAAAATAGCTTTCTTACAAAACATTCATGTTAGGCTTGAATTTGGAAGTAACACATTAAAGGTTTTTAAATTTCTCTCGTACAGCAGGACTGAAATGGTTTCCTCTGGCATATACTCTTTTGTCTTGAAAAATACCAGTAATGAATGCTATGAATTTCTGCATCGGAAAATCTGAATCACCCTGGGATCCACATGAGTTCCTTGATGAAATGTGAAATTAATTTTATACTAAATAAAACTTGAAAATGGTTTCAATTATGGGGGTGGGGAAAACATGAAATGAAGACAGTAATTCTACTGTATCATATTCTTGTTTCATTATTTTGAATTTTTAAAATATCATCATTTTTAGACACTGTTCTAATTCATAAAGATGCTGAGATTGTGAATGTTGGAAGTTGTGGTGATACCTAATACAACCTGTCACCTTCTAAAGAGAGTCTAGGACTGCTTTGGAGTAGGAGGAAATGGAGGGAAGAAACAAATATTTATGAAGCATTCACTGTTTGCCAAGATCTGGGCATACAGGAAGAACCACACTTGTCTCATGTAATACTCTCATCCAGTACTCATGACTGTCTGAGATAAATACTGACACCTCTGTTTCAGATGGAACATGAAAACTCAAAGAGATTATTCAAGAAATGGCAAAATGATATAGCTTGCAACTGGCAGAATGTGTGTTTCTCTCCTACTCTGAAACTGACTTTTCATTGCAACCCCATAATCTATTATTGAGGAAATCCAGACAATGCCCATAGAAAAGACTTCTCCCCCTCTTCAGCCTGGGTTCTTTCACCAACATCTCACACTTGGCCTGAGTTTCTCTTCTTAGTCATCATCCTTGCCTCCATAGTGAGCTCAACCTTTCTGAGAGAGTCCCCATGACATGTCAGAAACTGAGGTCTGAATAGAAAAATAAGCAAAACACAGTTGTACTCTTTGGGAGCTTAATCCGAATGTTGAATTTTGCAGTATTTGACCTGTGTCTTCACCTTAAAATGGACATAATGGTACTTGACCTGAAGGGCTATTTCCTGAATTAAAGTAGTGTCAAGTGTCTAGAATCAAAATACATGAATTCTATTCCCACTGCTACCTCTAGTTTTGGGCAACAGGCACATGAGAAACTTTGTCAGAAACATTGAAAGATGAGATAAGAGTTGGAAGGCAGACAGCAGCTGGCGCTTTCTTCCACCAAATGCCATCAAAATCTTGGTGAATTCACATAAGTACATACACACATGCGTGCCTTCATGGGCTTCCCAGGTGGTGCTAGTGGTAAAGAGCCCACCTGCTAGTGCAGGAGTTGTAAGAGATGCGGGGTCCATCCTGGGACGGGAAGATCCTGTCAAGGAGGGCATGGCAACCTGCTCCAGTATTCTTGCCTGGAGAATCCCTTGAACAGGCTATAGTCAATGGGGTCTCAGAGAGCTGGACATCAGAGAGTGACTTAGCATGCACGCATACACTCATACCCACACCCACACGTCTTTTAAAACTGAAATCTGAATGCAATATAGTTTCTAACCATCAGGGTAATTTAAAGACAGCTCTGTGGTGAAATTTCATGATGGCAGGATGAGTTCCCGAGTAGAAATGACTTCTTCACCATACTCTGAATGTGATGTCACTTGGAGTCATGGTCTCCACTGCTCTGTCAAAAATGGGTCCAAATCAGAGCAGGAAATGGGAGATGTTTTCCTCATTCTAACATTTAACTCTGTTGTTGGTCAAAGGACACCCTTATAAAGAAACCATATTTTCCAGAATGAAATGGAAGACTTTATTGTTAGAGCAGAACCCAGATTTGTCACTGCAGGTGTTGAAGTTCCCCTCTCACAGGCCCAAGGGGTGAGTCAAAGACACACAAACCAAAGAAAGAGCAAGCAAGTGCTGGTGAGGGTGAAGATGGAAGGAGCTTCAGCTTTCTGGGCTCAGAGGCTCCACAGTGATTCAACACAGAGCTTTAGCAGCAGTTTTGAGCCTGTGAGTGCTAATCACTCACTGACTCTGAGTTTTCTAAATTATTCAGAACATTTTCACCCATACCCTCTCATGTTGCCATGGAAGGCAATTAGAAGGAAGGACAAAAGAAAAATGACATCTTAAATTGAATTTCTAGGATGTGTTGGGCACTGTGATAAATGCTTGCCTGTGGCCTTACTTCATCTGGTAGGTAATACGGAGATTTAATCTTCCCATTTTGCTGGTAAGGAAACTGAGTTCCTATTGGAAATGGGCTTTTGCCCTTTTTAGGTGTATCTGCTTGTGAATGTTTATAGTATATTGAGGAAAGTTAAACACACCAGATGGGCTTCCCAGGTGGCAAGAACCTGTCTGCAATGGAGGAGATTCAAGTTCAAGTCCTGGGTTGAGAAGATCCCCTGAAGAAGCAACCCACTCCAGTATTCATACCTGGAAAATCCCATGGCCAGAGGAGTCTGGTGGTCTACTGTCCATGGAGTCCCGAGTCAGACATGACTTAGTGACTAAACAACCACAAAACTTTAAAGAGATGGGGGGAAAGTTTCCATTTTGAGATTGAAGGCAGATATTGGAGAAAAGCAAAGCAAAACCCCAGAACAATAAAAGAAATATAATCTGGCATTGCAGAAGAGGGAATACCTACTTTTTATGCCTCAGCACCACACCCCAAAGAATGTGTGCCCTAATTCAGCCCCTAATTCTGAATCATTCCTTGTTGGTCATATAATATGGTCATTTTCCTACCTAGTAGGCTTATTTCTTTACTACTTGGAAAATGCTGGGGAGCTGTAGTAATGATCCAAGGCTGTTCAGGTTTGGCACATCAACAACCTTTACAAGCCTGTTGAAAACAAACCCAAACAAAACGCAAGAGCCTTGAAAATGATCAATAGAATTTGAAGATTGAGGGCAGGTTTTAAATACTCTTTTCATCACAAATCCCCAATATCCTGGATTCCAGTTGTCTTTAGCTTAAAGACAACGATGGAACATCTTCCTGACACTTTAGATTCATTTGCAAAATGGTTTTCAAACTGTGTTCTTTGCGATTCTAGGGTTCTTTGGAGGATCCCCCATGGGGTTCCCATAGGGGAAAGGTTATGGTTAATATGGAGGGGCTCTCAGCTGCCTCCCCCTCATATGCCTCTTCCTTCCCCTCACCCCACCTTCCCTTCCATCAGAGCAACTTTGCTTTTATCGGTTTTATGTACTGGTCCTCCCCATTTGGTTTAGTTTAGAAAAGTTACATCGCAACTAGCAATTTGAAAATCAAGGCTTTAGGAATGGTAGCTCTTGGAATTGAATACAAAAGGCCTTCCTCTGAGATTTACCTTAAGGTTACTGACTTGGAGAGATTCACCTGAGGGAGCATGGGCCAGAATTCAGGGAGACACGTTTCACTTTCCAAACTCTTGTCAGCTTTCAGGACTAAAAAAGAACAAAACCATTGTGAATACAAAACATATCATAAAAAGAACAAAGTGTGGCAACACCACCAGTGAGATCAGACTCCTTTTAGCCCACAGACTTACTGATTGGAGTTTTCTGATGAGGCAGACAGACTCGTGGAAGGCTGCCAGGAAATTCTGGACATCAAATTGCTTTTGCTAAGCCAGCCCAGCGGTGCAGTAAAGAGCTAAGGAGTCCCAGGAGAGGGGTGGGAAAGGATCGGTCTCTGTTTCTCTACCCCTGATGTGGGCCTTTTTCGATTAGGAAGTGGAGTGTGAAGGAAGTTATCGGGGGTGAAATCAACTCAGCAAGAAACCTTTTTAGACCAAAGACCAAGGAAAACTAATAAAACCAGTTGGGCTGCTTCATGCTTATTGTATGTTGTGCATGTAGGTCAGCTTGCTTTACAGCCAAGACAGACACCCCCAAAACAAAATGCTCAGTTCTATGAAAGGATTTCCCAGCCCCTGAAGGATGGCCTGGTTCTTTTAAGAGGCATTTGCTACATGAAACTCTAGTACAAGCAAGTTTCTGACACACCTTCTCGATTACTGATTGAAATGAAATGTTGCCTATTGTACAGATTAGGGATTGTATTTGACTGAGAGGAACAAAGGCCCCCATGTTTCTTAGATAGCAGTAAGTCTGCAGGCAGCTCAGGGATGCCAGGATCCAGGTCTTCAGTGATCTCTTGGCTCTCTGCCCCACAGACCCGCAGTGGCTCCCATCTTCCCTGGCACGTTTTCCAAGTTCCAGGCAGAATGAAGAGGGCAGACAAAGAGTGAGTGGGAAGGAGGCTGCTGGGTCTGAGCTCTTCCTTCTTCTATTCCCATGCCCACATTTTAAGGAGATTTTCTGGAAACTCTATTCGACAACTTTAGCTTATATAATTTAACTGGAAACTATGTCACATGCCATTTCATCTGCAAAGGAGTCTTGCAAATACAATTCTTTTAGCTAGGAGTGTTGTGGTCCCCAAGAAAGCTGGGGCTCATTTCCAAAGAAGGGAGAAGGTATACCATTCTAACAATTAGCAGAAGATTCCTTCCTCTTAACTCCTCAGGATACATCCACAGTACCCCAGGGCCTGCTCTATCTGGATATTCACATGGGATTGATTCCAGGATTCCAGTGGGTACCAGAATCTGCAATTGCTCAAGTTCCCCATATGAAATGGCAGAGTATTTGTATATAACAAACAGACCTGTCTATACTTTAAATCATTCCTAGATTACTTATAATATCATACAATGTAAATGCTATGTACATAGCTGCAGGCATGCAGAAAATTCAAGCTTTGCTTTTAAGGGACTTTCTGGAATTTTTTCACCCCAAATTTTTGATCTGTGATTGGTTGAAACTGCGGATGTGGAACCTGTGGATTCGACTCTACTTCATTCTCACAATAGCTTTTCTTTGTGTTTTGGGTTCTGCTTTTCTTCATGACCTCAGATTGCTTATTGGAATATCACAGCATGCTTAGGTGGCAGGCACGTCACATTCCTGGCTAATGATGGTTGCTAGTGCGGCTTGAGCTGAGTCACGGCGCTGTGTGTGGGGAATGTCGAGTCCAATCCTTTGCAGATGAAGCAGCTGGTGACAGGCTTGGGAGAACTCACTAGTGACTGTGGGGCTTCCTTTCAGGTTTGCTGTCATGAGGTCGAAGGTGCACCAATGCCAAGTTTACACAATTTGCTCAAGTACGGCCATTGTTCCACAGATGCAGCTGAGAAATGACACATCCCTGGCCTAAATTGTGCTAGAAACTGCTCTTATTTAATGTCTTATGAATTCTCTGGCTTAATCCCTACAGCAGATGTTTCAAGCTTAGTGTATCTAACCCCAAATTCTAACTACTTTTCTGTCCCCTCCTCCATAGAAGGAGACCTCAATCCTAGTTTGCTACAAACAAAACAAAACAAAAACATGAGGTCATTTGATACAAGTTGTGTCCTTCATGCCTCCAAGAGCACTGCATTTTTCATTCCCCCTCTTTGTTTCATTTTGATTATGAGGAATCTAGTTGTTTCTTGGCTCCAGCACTGGAATCGTCCTATGGCCCTTGGCCCATTTCTCACACCCCTCCAGAGCTTGCGTGTCTGTCAAGCCGTCTCTCCCCTACATTTTCAGTTCCTTCATCTCACTCAGCAAGTGCCTCTTACCTGTGTAGTAACAGTCATGGCTACTCTGGTCCAGATCAAGCTCGCTCTGTTCTGCCGCTCGTGTAGGCGTCTCCTTTTCTCCTCCGCCCTTTTCTAGCAGGTTGGCTGCATCCTCTGCTGGAGGTCCCACCTCCTGGTCTCTTGTTGGGGCTCTTCACATGCACTCTCTCCCTCTCTGGATTCAGTACTCACTCTCCTCCCTTAGAAGGAGTAAGTGCTCAGGGGAAAAGAATGGAAATCTGAAGATTAACAAATATTTGCTCTGATTAGGAAATTAATGGTGCTTTTTAAAAAGGAATCTGTTTATTCTTCTATGTACTTTACAATTTTTTTTTTACATTAAGCATAGTTTTAATTAGGAAAGCAGCTTAAATTTGGATGAATGTCTATCTACTTAGGAAACGTTCTACTTATCTACCTAGTGGCTCAGATGGTAAAGAATCTGCCTGCAATGCAGGAAAACTGGGTTGGATTGCCTGGATTGGAAAGATCCCCTGAAGATGGAAATGGCTACCCACTCCAGCATTCTTGACTGGAGAATCCCATGGGCAGAGAACTGGCAGGCTACAGTTCATGGGGTTGCAAAGAGTCGGACATGACTGAGTGACTAACACTTTCACTTAGAAAAGCAAGTAGGTAAAAGTAAAAGAGAAGAGAAGTCAAACGAAGTGGACTCAAATGTTACTCTTTCATAATTTACTATGTGTAACTAAGTGGATTTTCTCATCCATAAAAATCCACAAAGTGGCAACTGTACTTTCTACTCTCTGACATTTCCACGGCTTTTGTGAGGTTTAAACAGACTATATATGGTAAAAACAATTCTTCTAAGTGATCAGCTGTAAGGACCAATTTGTTCTTTTTTCTTTAAAAAAAAAAACATGCTAACTAAAGTCCATAGTTATTTAGGTTTTCTTGTATTTTACTGAATCTCCTTTATCTGTTCCCACATACCTTTTAGGACACCAGATAGTGTCTCCTTAGCTCTACTTTGTTATGGCAGTTTTCAGACTTGCCTTGCTTTTGATTACCTTGACAGTTTTGGGAAATATTGGTCAAATACTTCATAAAATGTCCCAGTATTGGAATTTATCTGATATTTCTCTCATGATAAGACTGGGGTTGTGGGCTACTGAGAGGAAGCCCACAGAGGTAAAGTACCACTCTCATCACATCATATCCAGGATGCAAACCATCAATATGATTTATGAAGGGTGATGCTGGTCTTGATCACCATTGGAGCATTCGTTTCTTTCTTCTTTCCATTCCATTTTACACCTGGTTCTATTGCACACAGCTTAGGACACAGTTCACGACTCATCCAGCTGTAGGCAAGCACAACCAAATAAGGCTACTGGTCACATGTTTGGATGGTGTGGCCATGGCAAGTGCCAGAAAATTTCTAATACCTATTCTCAACTCGCCTGCTTATCTCACCCCAGATCAGTAAATGTCTGCAGATTGGCCTGGGTCCACAACCACACTTTGAGTAGCATCATGCTAGCATATACAACACAGGAGGTTGCAGTAAGTAATTTGAAATCAAACTGAGTATGATTGAGAAATAAAAGGTGAATTTGAGTTGGAACCGTGAAACCATTGCAGTGAAAATGGGAAGGGATCTTGGTGAGAATCCTTTCAGTTTCCTTACCCTACAGATTAGGAACGTGAGTGTCAGGTGTTCAGCTCCACAAGGGAATGTGGTGGTGAACTGATGGGGAGCCTGGGTTTCTGGGAAGAACCAGGGTTCTTCCCACTATCTGACTCTGACTGGAATCATTTCAGTTTCCTCCATAAGGAAGACCAGGGAAGAAAACAGAGGTAGAGGTCAGAAGGAATTTGGATTGACAGCAAAGTTAAATTTCTCCCTGACTTTCTCACCTCCTGTTACCCCATTAAAACTTAAATGAGTACCCAAGAAAACCAAAATGTTTAAGGAGAAGCAAAGGTGCTTGCTCGGGTGTAAGTAGCGTTCAGATGACTGGGGGCAATTTGTGCTTTTAAGATAAGTAAGTTAGTCTCCCTTTGTCATCATTCCACCTGTCCTGTCTCAGTGCAAGTCAGAGAAAAAGAAATTTAGGGCTGAGGATGGAAAACAAATTAGTAAGTGGCAGAGTCCCCCCTCCTCAAATGCCCTGTTCACTTCTACTTCCCTTGCAAAAAAAAAGATGGAACGGAGATGTGGGTGAAGGGCTAGAGAAACAAGAAATCAGGAATGTTAGGAGAGGTTTCCTCATTTGACTCTTTTTTCTGTGGAAATGTATTTAAGATTAAATTAGACATGACATTTAGTAGACTCCCAGTGGAAAAATATTTTCTTATACCTGAAGGGGCTTTGGGAAAATGGAACAGCCTGGCAACCAGGCTTGCCTGGCCAGGGTATGGTGGGAAGATTAAGTTCCATGGGGTACATTGTAATACACTGCACAGGATCTTCAGGGAAATGGGTGATGGGATTCTGGGGCCACCTGCTTCTCAGTCATTCCTCAATTGTTTTTGTTTCATTTTAGAAGGTTTTAAGTTTAGAAGGGAAAGGTGGCATAAGAAATGGATTGTTATTTGACAAGGCATTGCCCCTAGTTCACAACTTTGCATCACTGTCTATGTGATGAAGCCCCTCAGCTTCACCAAGGCACTAAGAGCACCCCCAAATCTGTGCCCACCTGACCCTGTGGCCTCACCTGCCTCTTCCACATCCATAGTTTCCCCCATCCCCTGTTTGTATCTCCACCCTTTTGCAAGAGCTCTTTCTTCATCCTGGAAAACACCCCCTTCCTCCTTAGCTGTTGAAATCATTCATTCTTGAAACTCCAGCCCAAACATTACTTCCTATGAGAAGCCTAACCCAATGCCTCAGCCTCAGTAAATTTCCCTGGCCCCACCCTCTGCTGCCTATTGAATGTGTCCACAGTCCACACTTGTAACACTGCTTTCATCATTCGTTTATACACAAAGCATGAATGAAGTTCTACAAGGCTCTCTGTTAAGGGCTCTGTATAATTGTCTTATTTCATCCCACCAGGATCGGTCAAGTAGGAACCATGATTACCCTCCTTCTATAGATGAGTAGAGCTTCTGAGTCACCTCGTGACTTTCTCAGAGTGGTACGGTCTGTAGAAGAGGGATTTAAACCCAGGACTTTCTATTCTTGAGTTCTCTGTGTTTCTTGGTTAAACCCCTTGATTCACCACATTCAACTCTGTGCTGGTTATCCCCGGACCTAACTCCATCTCCAGCCCACATCCTCAGCAGCAACCCTCTTGGGAGCAGAATTCCTGTTAGATGGCTCTCTGGCATCCCTGGTGCCCTGGCTCACTGAAGCGGCCAGGACTGTTTGTTGGCTAAAAGTTACTTCTTGCATGAGCTCTCTCCCCAAGTCTTGGTAAAGCATCTGACTCAAAAGGCTGTAGCTGATGTTTCTTGTGTAAGAAATAGCCCAGCAGTCAGGAAAACCCACAGTTGAATCCTGGTGGCTGGCAAGTGATTTCCTTGATACTCAAAGCTTTTGTGGTTAAAACCAGAAGGCCTTGAGTGCCAGTGAAGCCTGTTTCTTCAAGACCAAAGTAACCAACCTTTGTGCTGTCCTTCTCAGATCCTCTACAAGACTGGAGACTTTTCACATCACTCTCACAGCCTTGTCCTGGGCAGCAGTGTGTTTTGAGTCTAAATCACGACCAAGCAGCTGACAGCTTCTGTGCTGCCAGGGGCTGGGGGTGTCTTCAAAAGCCTCAGGTTGCCTCCTTTTTGCTCTCTCTTTCCCAGAGACAACTCCCAACTTCCAGACATTTGAAGTGGCTCAAAGAATGGAAAGATACCCTTAAAAAATAAATTAAAACAAATTCACTCACATACAAACACACAAAGACTTTTATGTGTATGTGGGTAGGTACATGTTTATCTCATCAGCTTCTGTTGATTCTCTATATTGAGTTCCTCGGCCTGTTCTTGCAGCAGAAGTGCAGATCTTCCAGGTAAAGATTTGTGGCATCAGTGCCTGAAGAACTATGGACAAGAGTTTTGTGACATGTTACAGGAGTCAGTGATCAACACCATCCACAGAGAAGAAATGCAAAAAGACAAAATGGTTGTCTGAGGAGGACTTACAAATAGCTGAGAAAAGAAGACAAGCTAAAGGCAAAGGAGAAAAGGAAAGATATACACATCTGAATGCAGAGTTCCAAAGAATAGCAAAGAGAGATAAGAAAGCCTTCCTTAGTGATCAATACAAACAAATAAGAGGAAAGCAATAGAATGGGAAAAATTAGAAAATTAGAGCTTCAAGAAAATTAGAGCTACCAAGGGAACATTTCTGCAAAGATGGGCACAATAAAGGACAGAAACAGTATGGACCTAAGAGAAGCAGAAGATATTAAGAAGAGGCAGCAAGAATACACAGAAGAACTGTACAAAAAAGATCTCATGACCCAGATAATCAGTATGCTATGACCACTCACCTACAGCCAGACATCCTGGAACATGAAGTCATGTGGGCTTTAGGAAACATCACTACAAACAAAACTAGTGGAGGTGATGGAATTCCAGTTGAACTATTTCAAATCCTAAAAGATGATGCTGTGAAAGTGCTGCACTCAATATGCCAGCACATTTGGAAAGTTCAGCAGTGACCACAGGACTGGAAAAGGTCAGTTTTCATTCCAATTCCAAAGAAAGACAATGCCAAAGAATGCTCAAACTATCTCACAATTGTACTCATCTCACACGCTAGCAAAGTAGTGCTCAAAATTCTCCAAGCCAGGCTTCAACAGTACGTGAAGCGTGAACTTCCAGATGTTCAAGCTGGATTTAGAAAAGGCAGAGGAACCAGAGATCAGATTGCCAAAACCCACTGGATCATCAAAAAAGAAAGAGAGTTCCAGAAAAACATCTACTTCTGCTTTATTGACTGTGCCAAAGCCTTTGACTGTGTGGATCACAACAAATTGTGGAAAATTCTTCAAGAGATGGGAATACAAAACCACCTGACCTGCCTCCTGAGAAATCTGTATGCGGGTGAAGAAGCAACAGTTAGAACTGGACATGGAACAACAGCCTGGTTCCAAACTGGGAAAGGAGCACGTCAAGGCTGTGTATTGTCACCTTATTTATTTAACTTATATGCAGAGCACATCGTGCAAAATGCTGGGCTGGATGAAGCACAAGCTGGAATCAAGATTGCTGGGAGAAATATCAATAACCTCAGATATGCAGATGACACCACCCTTATGGCAGAAAGTGAAGAAGAACTAAAGAGCCTCCTGATGAAAGTGAAAGAGGAGAGTGAAAAAGTTGGCTTAAAACTCAACATTCAGAAAACTAAGATCATGGCATCTGGTCCCATCACTTCATGGCAAATAGATTTGAAAACAGCGGAAACAGTGACAGACTTTATTTTTGGGGGCTCCAAAATCACTGAAGATTATCACTGCAGCCATGAAATTAAAAGACACTTGCTCCATGGAGGAAAAGCCATGACCAGCCTAGACAGCATATTAAAAAGCAGAGATATTACTTTGCCAACAAAAGTCCATCTAGTCAAAACTATCGTTTTTCCAGTAGTCATGTATGGATGTGAGAGTTGAACTAAAGAAAGCTGAGCACCAGAGAATTGATTCTTTTGAACTGTGGTGTTGGAGAAGACTCTTGAGAATCCCTTGGACTGCAAGGAGATCCAACCAGTCCATCCTAAAGGAAATCAGTCCTGAATATTCATTGGAAGGACTGATGCTGAAGCTGAAACTCCAGCACATCAGGTTCACATCCACCTGATGTGAAGAACTGACTCATTGGAAAAGATCCTAATGCTGGGAAAGACTGAAGGCAGGAGAAGAAGGGGACGACAGAGGATGAGAAGGTTGGAGGGCGTCACCAGTTTGATGGACCTGAGTTTGAGCAAGCTTCTGGAGTTGGTGATGGATAGGGAAGCTTGGTGTGCTTCCGTGGGATCACAAAGAGTCAGACACGACTGAGCAACTGAACTGAACTGCAACAGGAACGCCTTCACCTCCAGGCTCTAAGTGTGCTTCAGTTACCTCAGAAAACTATTTCTCATCTATTCCCATGCATCTCTTTCCCTTTATGATGTTACCAAGCTTCCCTCATCCAAAAACCCCACTGGGATTTTAAATGCAATTGCGTGACATTCATAATTAAATGTGGTGCACTGACCTCTTGACAATACTTATTCTTCCCATGTAGGAACATCATGTCTCTCTGTGTTTATTCACGTCCCTTGATCTGATTTTAGGTTTGTCTCCACACAGGATGTGTGCGTTTCTTTAACTGTATTCCTCAAAGTTTTGTTCTGTTGTGGCCATTGTTGGGACTTAATGTTGAATTTCTGCACACACACTCCAGCTGTTCTGAAAAGGGAAGTGTCTTGAAATTGAGTGAGTGGATTAGACACCTATTGGAGTGGTTCAGACTCTATCACCTCATGTGTGATACACCTCATGCTTGTGGGCTGCAGGGGACGGGTACATTGCAGGAGTTCAGGATCATGAGAGTGATGGGTAGGAGAAGAGGTCCTTAACCATTCAAGTGAAGGTAGGTCTGTATCAATTACTTCCCCTTTGGGGAAGTAGGGGCCTTTGGGGAAGCAGGGGCCTCAACAGCCATTTGCTGTTGCTCACACATCTGCAGTTTGGCTTTGGTTCAGCTCATCTCACTGGCTGGGTGGGGCCTTTGCTTTGGGCTGTGACTACTAGGGAAACACTGAGCTCACTCTGCTGTCTCTTCAGTTCAGCCCAAGATGGTACAAGCAGTCAGATTCCATTTAAGGTCTCTTAAATTCTGGACATTGAACTGGTTTGCTGTCCCTTTGAGGCATGTGCGCTGGCCAAGACAAGTTATATAGCTGAAGTCAGAGACAGTGGGCATGTGGTGGCTTCGTTAAGTTGGGGTTGTGCTTCTGAGAATGCCCTTCCCTGGAAGGTCCTAGAGGAGGCTTGGCCACAAGAAAAATATTCAGAAGATTTAGAAGGTAGAATTGAAGCCATGGTGGTGTCTATGACAGTGGCAGATCACTGCTGTGGACCTGCTGGCTCACCTTGTAAAGAAATATGCCAGCCCATGCGCCTTTAACTCCCTCCAGATCACCTTCAGCCTCTCTGACTCATGGGTTGGGTTTGTAGGCAGCTCCATGGAGCAAGAAATGTTCCAGCCTTCTGCAGGTCTGCATGAACACTGGGGTCTTGGAGGCAATGAGACACCCATGTGAACACTAGCTCATCCTTGTAGGCTCCAACTGGCCACTGGTCTTTCCCACTTTGCACACAGCTCAAGAACAGGGCCTGCTGACTTCAGGCCTAGCACCTGATGCAAGCACATCATCCTTCCATGGACTGCTTCACCCACTCCCAAGATCCCTACGGATCCCTTATTCTAATTCTAAAATAAGTCCAGTATTTGCCTCATGATTTTGCTTTTCTGACTAAACCTTTCCTGATGCAGGTGCGGAACTGCACTTTGTCCATGACATGGCCAGGCAAGAGATGGCGAAGAATCGAGGCCATTCATTCTATGTTGGTCACAATATAGTACTTGCAAAGACGAATGTGCCTGCAAACTTCTTCTGAATATTTTTTTTGTAAGGTTTAAGGCAAATGGGGCTCCAGTTAACTTCCAGATCATGGCAACTTTAATAATCAGTATCTCCCAGATGGCTTAACTACAGATTTAACTCTATCTCATATCCATTTTAAATGATCTAGGAGACATCCCAACAATGACCCTTCAAGAGCAGTTATCAATACTTCATTATAAGGGGATGTTTTAAAAGAAGTCTCTCTTTTCAATCAAAGAAAGCTGAAGGTCAAATCGTATTGTAACAAAGGCTCCTCCAACAAAATTATAAATTATAATTAAATTTCTAAGGTCTAAATCCTCATCTACTTACTTGGAGGAATATTTGATTGGGTAATATAGTAGAATAATTAAACAATCTCTGTCTCTTTAGAGTTTAAACAGGATTTGATCTTTAGTGTAAATAATTTCTTCTTTAATTTGCCTACCACCATCCTGGATTCCTTGTTTCTTACTGGTCCAAACCGTGTGTTTAAGTAACATTTTAAATGTGAATTTCTTAAGAAGTCTTTTGTGCTTTTATTTTTTCTTAAAACAATTTTTGCTTGCCTGGCCTGGGACACTGGCTTTGGGGCTTTGGGGGAGATAAGACACTTCAGTGTTTTCTTGACAGCTGAACTAAAGAAAACCTCTTACACACACGTCATCTGATTTACTTCATGCCATTTTGATTGCTCCTACTGACAGTTCTGATTTAATTTTTCCTTCAAAAAAGAGTATCAATTTCAAGGTTTAGAGTTCTTCGGATTTAGAATCTTTGATTAAAAAAGTGAAATTTAATCTTGAATCAAGGGGAGGGAAATGTGAGCAAGATTAGCAGGCTTCTTTTTGATAGAAGACTCTTGTAGCCAGTATTTATTATGGTAATGCTTTGTTATTATAAACCTCCTACGAATAATATTTTGGGGAGCTACCACACAACAAGGCATACATTATAACACCCGGGTTAGGAGGGGGGTGACAGCAACGAACTGAGAAGCACAATTATCTCACGGATATGCATGCCTATGAAGTGTGTTATTACTTTTGTTTTTTACAACTTGTAGAATATTTTCATTGTAGGTGAAGCATCAGACACATTTTTATTCAAAGGAAGAGAAACAAAAAGAAGGTTGTGTCTGCTGTGTGTTCTGAATGGTACCCTGGTGGCCCTGGTCCTCTAGTTGGGGGGCTAATTTATAACTGAGTGTCTCCCAGGCGCCAGAACATTCAGCTTTATTGTCTGTGTCATGGTCTTCTGATATCCATGGCACAAAAGGAGTCATTATTTGGAAATAGTGATTAGTCAGTTCGAACAGGAGGGTCTGCTGGTGTGCCTACAGGAGGTGTTGTTTTAGGTTGACTTAGTGAAAAAAAAAATCAGTAAAGCTTGGTGTGTGTTAGTTTGATGTTTCAGAAATCAAGTAACCATGCAACTGGCATTTTATTTGTTGCTAAAGATTTTAAGACCATATTGACAGAGTCCTAGGATAAAAATTAGTCAGTTCTGGGGAAGAAAGTGAGTTAGTGACTGTTAAGTACTTTGCCAGGTGGTTTACTTCAGGTAGATTTTAATTCTCACAACAACCTATAAGGTTGATAGTACGTCCATCTTTGCAGAGGTGAGGAAACTCAGGCTCTGAGAATTCAAATGAGTTTCCCACATTGCTAGGAGATAGTTGTTGTTCTGACACTCAGTCATGTCTTACTCTTTGTGACCACATGAAGCATGTGGTCAGCATGTCAGGCTTCCCTGCCCTTCATATCTCTGGAAGATTGCTCAAACACATGTCCATTGAGTAGGTGATGCCATTCAACAATCTCATCCTCTGTTGCCCCCTTCTCCTCTTGCTCTCAATCTTTTCCAGCATCAAGGTCTTTTCCAATTAGAACCTGATGGAGCACATATTCAACCTGAATTTGCTTGATTCTATAGCTTGTACACACTTCCATTAAACTAACATTTCCTAAAGGTATATTTCTATGTACAAGAATACACAGAAGAACTACACAAAAAAGATCTTCATGACCCAGATAATCATGATGGTGTGATCACTCACCTAGAGCCAGACATTCTGGAATGAGAAATCAAGCAGGCCTTAGGAAGCATCACTACAAAAAAAATTAGTGGAGGTGATGGAATTCCAGTTGAGCTATTTCAAATCCTGAAAGATGATGCTGTGAAAATGCTGCATTCAGTATGTCAGCAAATTTGGAAAACTCGGCAGTGGCCACAGGATTGGAAAAGGTCGGTTTTCATTCCAATCCCAAGAAAGGCAATGCCAAAGAATATTCAAACTATCACACAGTTTCACTCATCTCATATACTAGTAAAATAATGCTCAAAATTCTCCAAGCCAGGCTTCAATAGTACATGAATTGTGAACTTCCAGATGTTCAAGCTAGATTTAGAAAACGCAGAGGAACCAGAGATCAGATTACCAACATCCACTGGATCATCAGAAAAGAGAGTTCCAGAAAAACACCTACTTCTGCTTTATTGATTATGCCAAAGCCTTTGACTGTGTGGATCACAACAAACTGTGGAAAATTCTGAAAGAGATGAGAATACCAGACCACCTGACCTGCCTCCTGAGAAATCTGTATGCAGGTTAGAACTGTGTGACATGGAACAACAGACTGGTTCCAAATTGGGAAAGGAGTACGTCAAGGCTGTATATTGTTACCCTATTTATTTAACTTTTTATGCAGAGTATATAATGAGAAATGTTGGACTGGATGAAGCACAAGCTGGAATCAAGATTGCTGGGGGAAATATCAATAACCTCAGATGTGCAGATGACACCACCCTTAAGGCAGAAAGCAAAGAGGAACTAAAGAGTCTCTTGATGAAAGTGAAAGAGAAGAGTGAAAAAGTTGGCTTAAAACTCAACATTCAGAAAACTAAGATCATGGCATCCGGTCCCATCACTTCATGGCAAATCCATTTGGAAACAGTGGAAACAGTGACAGACTTTATTTGGAGGGGCTCCAAAATCACGGCAGATGGTGACTGCAGCCATGAAATTAAAAGACGCTTGCTCCTTGAAAGAAAAGTTATGACCAACCTAGACAGCATAATAAAAAGCAGAGACATTACTTTGCCAAGAAATGTCCATCTAGTCAAAGCTATGGTTTTTCCAGCAGTCATGTATGAATGTGAGAGTTGGACTATAAAGAAAGCTGAGCGCTGAAGAATTGATGCTTTTGAACTGTGGTGCTGGAGAAGACTCTTCAGAGTCCCTTGGACTGCAAGGAGATCCAACCAGTCCAACCTAAAGGGAATCAGTCCTGAATATTCATTGGAAGGACTGATGCTGAAGCTGAAACTCCAATACTTTGGCCACCTTGTGTGAAGAACCGACTCATTTTAAAAGACCCTAATTCTGGCAAAGATTGAAAACAGGAGGAGTAGGGGATGACAGTGGATGAGATGGTTGGATGGCATCACCGGCGCAATGGACATTAGTTTGAGTAGGCTCTGGGAGTTTGTGATGGACAGGGAAGCCTGGCATGCTGCAGTCCATGGGGTTGCAATGAGTTGGAGATGACTGAATGACTGGACTGAACTGAAGGTGTACTTCAAATGGGAATACCATGGGTAATGTGTTGAAACAGATATGTGCAGGGGTGGGCCATGACCAAATGCATTTGGAGAGTGTTAGATCAAAGACATTTATGTTTTTAAAACTGCAGGACTTTTCAGAGCTTTATAATATACCACTAAGCAGTGGCCACAGGACTGGAAAAGGTCAGTTTTCATTCCAACCCCAAAGAAAGACAATGCCAAAGAATGCTCAAACTATCGCACAATCGCACTCATCTCACACACTAGTAAAGTAATGCTCAAAATTCTCCAAGCCAGGCTTCAGCAATATGTGAACCATGAACTTCCAGATGTTCAAGCTGGTTTTAGAAAAGGCAGAGGAACCAGAGATCAAATTGCCAACATCTGCTGGATCATAGAAAAAGCAAGAGAGTTCCAGAAAAACATCTATTTCTGCTTTATTGACTATGCCAAAGCCTTTGACTGTGTGGATCACAATAAACTGTGGGAAATTCTGAAAGAGATATGAATACCAGACCACCTGATCTGCCTCTTGAGAAATTTGTATGCAGGTCAGGAAGCAACAGTTAGAACTGGACATGGAACAACAGGCTGGTTCCAAATAGGAAAAGGAGTACGTCAAGGCTGTATATTGTCACCCTGTTTATTTAACTTCTATGCAGAGTACATCATGAGAAATGCTGGACTGGAAGAAACACAAGCTGGAATCAAGATTGCCGGGAGAAATATCAATAACCTCAGATATGCGGATGACACCACCCTTATGGCAGAAAGTGAAGAGGAACTAAAAAGCCTCTTGATGAAAGTGAAAGTGGAGAGTGAGAAAGTTGGTTTAAAGCTCAACATTCAGAAAACGAAGATCATGGCATCGGGTCCCATCACTTCATGGGAAATAGATGGGGAAACATTGGAAAAAGTGCCAGACTTTATTTTCCTGGGCTCCAAAATCACTACAGATGGTGACTGCAGCTATGAAATTAAAAGACGCTTACTCCTTGGAAGGAAAGTTATGACCAACCTAGATAGCATATTCAAAAGCAGAGACATTACTTTGCCAACAAAGGTTCGTCTAGTCAAGGCTATGGTTTTTCCTGTGGTCATGTATGGATGTGAGAGTTGGGCTGTGAAGAAGGCTGAGCGCCGAAGAATTGATGCTTTTAAACTGTGGTGTTGGAGAAGACTCTTGAGAGTCCCTTGGACTGCAAGGAGATCCAACCAGTCCATTCTGAAGGAGATCAGCCCTGGGATTTCTTTGGAAGGACTGATGCTAAAGCTGAAACTCCAGTACTTTGGCCACCTCATGTGAAGAGTTGACTCATTGGAAAAGACTCTGATGCTGGGAGGGATTGGGGGCAGGAGGAGAAGGGGATGACAGAGGATGAGATGGCTGGATGGCATTATTGACTTGATGGATGTGAGTTTGAGTGAACTCTGGGAGCTGGTGATGGACAGGGAGGCCTGGCGTGCTGTGATTCATGGGGTCGCAAAGAGTCAGACACGACTGAGCGACTGATCTGATCTGATCTGATGCAGGATTTGTGACCTGCCTTTTTTTCCCAGAAAGGGATCATAATATTAAGAACCACATGACATCATCTGCCCCTCAAATGCTTTTTGAGGGAGCACTTGGTGGCATTAATGTTCTGGGGAACACCCATATCCCTGCCTCTGCTAGCCTGATATTCTCCCACATCTGCCTGAAACTCCCTCAGCACATGTGCTTCATTTGAATCCAGAAAGAGGATTTCTTTTATTTGGCCACCGAGGTATGGTTGTATGACCTTTTTGCTCTGAAAAGAGAGTTAACAAGCAAGCCTGAATCTGTATCCACAGCAGGCGACCATGTGAATCTTTGACAAGCTCTTTGCTTGTCATTTTTCCATTTGTCTTGCTTTTCACCTTCGGTGTGGGCGCTCTCTCTGGCCTCAGTGCATAGATAAGAGGCTCGCTCTCAGGCTTCTGTACTCTTGTGTACTTCACTCTCATCTCATCCCAAGTTGGCATAGGAGGCAGGCACACGCATACATAATGATGCTGTAATATGACATCAAGTGATGGCAGGGAGCTGCCAAATGTAACGGGAACACAGAGGAATGAGGGACTGTATTGGAGAAGGGAAGGAGGGGCAAGGAGGGAGAGAGCATGACGGAGAGCCTGGGTCTTAAAGATGGAGTGGGATTTAGTCTAATGTCTACAACGTAAAGGGCAGTTCATGTGGAGGGAACAGCACCAGCAGTCTAGAGCATGAGGACCATGATCTGTGTAAGGACCAGTTGCTCCTTTCAGCAGTAGCTGGAACAAACTGGGAGACAGATGGTGAATGGGTAAGAGCTGGGGCTGCTGAGATGTGTGGTGGTCAGGCCATCTGCAGAAGATCTCATCTGCTATTTAAGAAATGAGAGCCACTCTGGAATCTAAGGGAAGACATTGTGAGGTTCAAAGGGAGCAAGTGATGGGATCAGATTTGGATTTCCACAACATGTAAACAATCCTGTCTAATGATGGTGGATGTTTCCCTTTCGGGCTTGCTAAACTGGAAAAGGAATATGAAAGAGCCTTTAAGATGGCTCCTGATCTTGGGGTGAGCACAATTGCACTCTTGTTTACCTTAATGTAATAGGATCATTATCTGGGTGCCCCATTTGGATGAAGCCTTGAAAGCATATTAACCTGTCAACTTTGTTCGCAATAATTAGGGAAAATCTCTCAGGCTCCAAGCCCAGGTTTTTAAAGCCAATGGTGAAGTGGTCTTTCCTTGTTTTCTATGTTGACTTTCATTAAAGATTTGCATAAACATAACTGAATGGTGACTCTTGCTTTTTGGTGCCAGCCAATTATATGAATTGATTTTTGCAGGCCGAAGGTGTTTTTGATCTGCAGTTTGTAAAAGGTGAAGGCGGGGGTGTTGGCTGACCTTGACCTGAACAAGGAGAGGACTTACCTTTATATCTCAGGGTCTAATAACAGAGACCTCAGTGGTAAATCCATGGGAGCCAGTGGCTTTCTAACCCCACTGTGACAGAGGGTCTCCTGGGGAGTGGGGCCACAACTGCTCAAAGGAGGCTTGTGCTTCTCTTCTCCCTGACCCACTGCCTGCCTCCATTTACCCAATTAAAGTAGTGCAGGGCATGACCTGCCTGCTGCTTTCCTGGTTTCACTTAGCCGACCCACCCTCTGACTTTGGAGTGCATGATGGATTGGTTTGAAACAAAACCATCTCGTTCCCAAACTGAAAGGTTCCTTTTTACAACTGGGAACAACTTGAAACCACTGGAGAAAATCATGTGCCAATTATGTATAAACTCCTTTACCACAAGGTATAAAGGAAGCCATAATTCGGGGGGCTTACATTTGATTGAATTCATCTGTTTTCATTTTGTAAATAGAGAGGAGGGAGAATCCATAGTGGGGGACAGTTGACATAGTGCAGCTTCTATTCCCAGGCAAAAGAAAGGGTGGCCCTGTCGCCTCACTCGCTCAGAGCCACGATTCCTAGGTGTAAAGAATCACAAGAAACCCTTACTCTGGAAGGGAGGCCAGCCTTGCTCCAGGCAGCGCCAGACTTCCCCCAGAACCAGAGGCACCGAAGAGAAGGGACTATGTTTTATCAATCACCCAGCCAAGAACAACAACCTTCAACTGGGGAAATACCCGGGCCCCCATCTGGGATGAGATTTACACTGATGGGTCTGTATTTGCCAGCAGCTGACAAGTCAGACTTTACCCTTAACATCCCTAAGTGTGTTGGTACTAATTAGGTGAAAAATGAGATGCATTGTTAAAACTGGCTTTCCTTTCCTGCTTGGCAGCCTGACATTATGGGACACTGAAACCTTAAATTGCCTTGCAGAAACATGCCTGAGGATAACTGCGTTGTGGGGGTAGAGGGAGGACCTGGTGACGGAATAAAGATCACTTCACCATCGCTGCCATCTGTCACTAATGAAAGACTGGCTTGTTAATAGGCCTAGAGGATTAATTGATATCGTTCTCCAAATGTGTGCAGCTAGTGACCCCTGATCTTTGGGTGCACTAGACAAACTTGGGTGTAGTTCCAGCTTTTCCACTTGGCTGGTGGCATGACTTTGGGCACCTCTCTCTGCTTCAATCTCCTTAACTGTAAAATGGGGTATTTCTTTGTGCTGTTATGATCAAACAATATTTGAGTGTCATGTCACATGTAAAAGTGAATCACTGGCTTTTTCCTTTCCATTCTGAGCCTCTTATTTCCTAAGAAGGTGGGCTCCTGTGTTCTTTATTTTAAAGCCCTCACGATGGACCTCGAGGGCTCCTTGCTACATAGCAGAGAATGACCACATTCAGTGGCTGTGCATACACCTTTCCTAGACTTTTCTGTATTCTCACCAGGCCACTTTGGGTCATCTGTCTCTATCTTGGCGGCTGTGATAACTGGCCCTCTGGATCACTGGTGCTGTGTGTTGTGCTGTGCTATGGCGCTCAGTCGTGTCTAACTCTTTGCGGTCCCCTGAACTGTAGCCCACCAGGCTCCTCTGTTCATGGGATTCTCCAGGAAAGAATACTGGAGTGTGTTGCCAGCCCTCTTCCAGGGGCTCTTTCTGACCCAAAGATCGAACCCAAGTCTCTTACATCTCCTGCATTGGCAGCCAGGTTCTTTGGAAGCCCCCCTGGATCACTGGGTGTAACCTTAAACTGTTTTCTCTTGTTACTTTTTAAAATATTAAAATATTCTTCCCCAAATGAAAATGGATTACTATAGGACAGTTGCTGTTGTTTTTATTCGGTCAGCTCTTGATTGTGCATAGACTAGGGGTTTAAGGCTTACTCTCCTTGCCTGATACAGACCCTTGCTCTTCCCTTGCTGTCTCATCTCTAGTCCATGCTTCATTCAATTCTGCAAATATTTCATGATAGCTAAGTGACTTACTTGGATGACCCAATTTAATCTTCACCCTGTCTGAGATTATCCAACAAATAAATGATGGGGATGGGATTTGAACCCAGGCAGTCTGACCTTAGAACCTGAGCTTTAGGGATTATGCCTTTATCCACCAGGTGTTCCTTCAGTGCATTAGAATAGATTGCACAAATGAGGGCCCAGATCATGAAACATAGATCAGATAAATCCAAAGGCTCATGTATGAATGGTGAAGGTGGAACAGGAAATGGGATGCGAGGTTCACACACACCTGGGGGACTCGCACTAACTTTTAGTCCTCAAAGCCAGTGCTCTTCTTACTCTCATAGTCAGCTGAGGTCTGGAGTGAGTTCTACTCCCAGAAAAAAATCAACTTCCAATTTCTTTAAGAGAAGTTTTACTTGCTATTTTTATGTGGGGGTTTGGGGGGTGGGGCAAGGAACACATCATAGCTTCCCAGGGCAAGTCACTCTTGACATCCTAAAATAAACTTGGTTACACTGCCTGCCTCTGGGCAGCAAAAATCGTATTCATAGTTATCAAAGTTTGTACTCAAGCGATTGCTCCTCCTGCCCCTCTGGAGCCTTTAGATTATGTTTTTGTTCATGATTTATGCTGCGACCACACATCTGACATATTTTTCCTGTTATTTGTTTCAGGCATCAGAATATCTCAGGCTGCCCCTAGGCTTGAGACATAAAGGCTCTATTTTGCTTTTCATATCCCCCTTTCACCCCCTTGGACATTCAGACCTTCCTGGGTTTGCTTGGTGATTTGACTGCAACTTTTCTCAACTTGGACTTTGGGGGCATCCCGTTTACCTCCATGTGTTTTATAAGCAGAGGTAGCCCCTGCTTATGTGACAAACCTAGACTTTTGGGAGGATCAATCCTATCAACGTGTCCAGATTTATTTGTCTTTGTGGGATGCATAATGAAGGGGTTTCAGAGACTGAATAACAGAGTAATTTGTTCCATTCCAGACAAGGATGGTCTTATTAGGGGGTGACTATCGGTGCTGCTGAGGCATCCGTGGAGCTCTAACAATATTTGCTTTTGAAAGGCTGGAAGTCCAAACCCCAGCAGCACTCAGGCTCCCGTCAAGACAACTGACCTAATCTTACCCTGATGTAAGCAATTTTAATTCATTGAGATTCTGCCTAATGATGCTGGCGATTTACATTGCTGTCATTCTTGAGCGTGATTATGTTTTCAAAGAAAGGGATCATTCCTGTGGAGACATTTTCCTCTAAATGCTTCCTTTGAAGGACTCTGCTCACTGTGGAAGGGAAAGAAATGAAACAAGAGAGAGTCTTCTGTAAGACAGCCAGGGTCTCTCCTAAGAACTCTGGGAAGAATAGCATCTATTGTACTCACGTGGCGTTTAGATATCTGTCATCCCAGATCACTTGGAATGAATCCTCCAAGCAACGTCTGGGCCGATAGGAATTTTAGGGTTCCCTGTGCTCAAGTTTTGCTTCGTTGTTGTTTTGTCCCTAAGTTGCGTCTGACTCTTCTGCGACCCTGTGGACTGTAGCTCTCCAGGCTCTTCTGTCTATGGGATTCTCCAGGCAAGAATACAGGAGTGGGTTGCCATTTCTTTCTCCAGAGGATTTTCCTGACCCAGGGACCAAATCTGCATCTCCTACATTGAAGGCAGATTCTTTATTGCTGAGCCATAGGAGCAGGTTTGGCTTGAGCCAGTATTATTGTCAAAAGCAGGATCCCCTTGATTCCATGAGAAGGGGATTTCTACTACCCTAAAGATAGAGCAGGCACTCTGCAAAGCACTTAGATCCAGAGAGGATACTATGAAGGGAAACCTAATGAGCATAGTGGTTAAAGAGTCGGACACGACTGAGCCACTAAACAACAAAAACAACAGGAGGAAAATTAGAGGAAGGAATAAGAGGTAGAGATGGTAACTATCATTGGAAAGCAGTCTTCAGAACCCTGGCTGCTGCTGAAGAAGAGAGAAGGTTTGGTTTGGCCAGGTGGCTAAAAAATACCACGAGTGGATGTTATAATGACTGTTTGTATCCTTCCTTCATGCATAAGACATGTACCACATACACCAGGCACTGCTAGGATCTTGGGTTAACAGCTGTCATTTGAATGTTGTAAGAGCCCCCCAGACTGGTCTCCTTGCTTTCATCCATTCCTCACCCCTAACAATCTTATCAACAGAACAGCCAGAGCGATTCCAGGAAAATGCATGTTCAGGTCCTGTCACCCTCCAGAGGCTTTCAGCATCTCTCGGAATAAGTCTGTACAATAGTCACATGTGAATGGCCAAGATCTCCCCCCAACACCCTATTTCCCACTCCAGCACCCCTGAATTCTCACTGAGCCGCTGAGACCCAGCTTACACGCCACCACCTCCTGAAGAACCCTTGGGCCCCTGTGCCACCCTTTGCTTGTGTCTCAGTTGTTATACTGACACCCAATTTCTCTCTTATCTTCTCCATGCCCGCTTTGATCTCCGAGGTTCTGCAAGAGGAACTGGCTTTCACTTACCTCAGAATCATCCCAAGACTAAGTTCTCAGGAGTATTGTTGAATGAATGAACAAATGAATGTGTGCGTGACAAATGCCCCTTCTCCATGGGGCGCCTATGGCTCTGGTACCCCAGGGCAGCCAGCAGACTGGTTCTACCACTGGACTCTGTTAATGTTCACGCCACGCCTGTGTGCCGATGTGCCCCATGGCCAAAGCTAGGAGCCAAAGCACTTCATTTTTCTGCCCCAAGAGACATCTAGAGACTCCCCACAACTCCATTCCCGGCTCCTGGAGAAATGAAGCATGACTATAAGATCCTTCCTCGCTTCCTCAGTCCTGGGGTGGCCCCAGGAGAGGGTGGGCAGGATGGGGAAACACCTTTGCAGCCGGACCTGTGCCCTGTTCACCTCCACCCCCTGTCTGGTGGAACTGGGCTCTGTAAACTGGCCCCCCATGCTCTGCAGCTCCATCGATGTAAATATTGTTGAGACTCTCCACTGTGGGGGGATGGGGAAGGAAAAGCCATCATGGGGTACACATATGTCTGCAGTACCTCTTCCAGGGGATAACAGTCTGGGCAGAACCAGCTGTGTGGTCAGACTGCTGGACCCTGAGGCAGGGAAGAAAACCCTGCACAAATCTGAAGGACCCCCCACTGCCCCCCCATGAACTAGTGGCACCTACTGTGGCCAGGCCTTTCTCCAAGGCAGGCGCACAGTGGGCTCCTGGCACTGAAAAGGCTTGGAAAAATCATAGAGGGGAAAGCTATTTGCTTGTGGCACACTGCCCAGGCAGGTTAATCCAATCCCTCCGAGGAGAGAGTTCTTCCTGAACACTTGTAATTAATCCGGAGAGCTCATGGCCTCAGGAGGTTATGAGGCCAAATTACTCAGTAGGTTTCCAAAAAGAAGTTGTTGTCCAGGTGGAAAAAGTAGCATCTTCCTTAGACAAGGGCAGTAAGTCTGCAAGGATTGTCAGTGGGACTGCTGGGACAGAGGAAATGCAAAGGTCTGGAGGAAGGATAAAATTAACAGTAGTTAACTTCTAGAGAGCAACTGGCTGACTCTGTGAGCTCAGCACTTTATTTGCATCTGCTGGTGTGATTCTTATAAGCAGTGACTCTTGTCATTCCCATTTGACAGATGAGGGGAAAGGAGCCCAGAGACATTAAGTAACGTGTCCATGGTCACACAGCGAACACATGCTGAGTTAAAATCTAAACTAAGGCACAGGGTTTCTAGATCAGCTCTTAATAAGTGGGCCTTAGTTCTTTGCTGCCATGGGTTGGAATGGGCTTGGTGAGGCCATGCATGTCTTTTCCTTGTGACTTAGTGCCATGTGTAGAGAGAGTTTCAAATTTGGAAAATACGTTTGGTCATTAGCAGCATGACCCTAGAGCAAGGCATTTCATCTTTGAGTAGTGTCCTTGTCTGATAGAGTAGACATAACAACACCTTTCTTACCCATGTTGTGCGGTTAAATGTCATGGTGTATTGAAATACACAATAGACACACAAAAGTGCTATTGAACTGTCAGACTGTTTTGTGAAATTATCTACAGTTTTGGTATAATGAAAGCATTAAAGCCAGGCTGTCCAATGGTCTTTCTGAATAATGGAAATACTTTTTATGGATGCTGTTCAATATGGTAGCCACTGGCCCCATATGGCTATAAAAACCCTTGAAATGTGACTAGTGATATTGAGGAACTACATTTTAAATTTCATTTCATTAATTTGAACAGAACGTGTGTGGCTGTTTGCTACCACGGTGAAAGCACAGGAGATGGTTTCATCTGGGAAAGGCTTTGGAGATCCTTGAGTCCAACCTCTGTTTCACAGATGACAAGACTGAGGTTCTTAGTGGGGTAGGAGCCTGCCCAAGGTCATTTGGTAAGTTAGTAGAGAGCAGGTTAGAATCAGGTCTTCAAGCACCCTGATATTCTCTACTTTAAGCATTCGGAATATCCCTATAAGTAGATTAGAAAAGAAGATTGATCATCATCAGCCTAAAATCCATATGAAATACCAGGAAAGGTCTGGTTTTGAAGAGGGGCTGAGGCTAGAGGGGGCAATAAGGAATGTCCACACCCATTTGTGCGATGCATTGTCTGACTCTTTCCACTAGGAGCCTAACTGGGTGTTGCCCTGACCAAGCAGGCATCTTCTTGCTTAGAGTCAACAGACAGGAAACCCTTTTTCACTGAAACCCATCACAGCAATGATGGAGACACCTCTGGCGAGGTCCATTTCTCCGAGGAATAGTCCTGCCAGTGATGGAGGGCTGGGGGCTCAGTGGACTGTAATGGTATATCTGTGGAAAGAAAGAAAAGGCCTGTGGTGAGGCTGCAACCTTGGTGCCAAATCACAATCTATAATCGGGCCTGATTTTTTCCATATGTATCAACAAAAACAGCTTTGCTTTCATGGAGATGAAAGCAACCCCTTTATTTGGTCCTATTTCCGTTTTGTATGTATTTCCCAGGTCTTCACTGGGTTCATCATTCTCCAATTAAAACAAACCTACAAGAGAACAAATCAGAAATTAGGGATATGGAAGGACTTAATGGAGAAAATATCTTTTTTATAATTTCCGTGGCAGAGAGATATGCTGTATTTCTCTCTCTTTTCTTAACCAAAATAAAATTAAATTACTCTGCCATAGTTTTGATGAAATCATATTCTTGGGGTGCTTGAGTGCTCTTTATGGCCCCACGGACTACAGCCTGCCAATCTCCTCTGTCCATGGGATTTTCCAGGCAAGAATACTAGATTAGGTTGCCCTTTCCTCCTCCAGGAGATCTTCCTGGCCCAGGGATTGAACTCCTTCACCTCCCTCTGCTGGTAGGCAGATTGTTTACTACTGAGCTACTGGGAAGTCCATATTCTTGGGGTAGTGAAAGCAGATAAGTGCTTAACAGCAGTAGATTCACGGATCTGTGTGAACCATCTTTATTAAAGGACATATACATTGTCAACCCACATTTTGTATTGCTGCCATAACAAAAAATTGTAGACTGGAAGCTTTGAGCAAGAAAAATGTATTTACTTGCAGTTCTGGAGGCTGGAAGTTCAAGATGAAGGTACCAGCTACTTTGATTTCTCCTGAAGTCTCTCCCTTTGGCTTGCAGATGGCCACCTTCTTTCTGGGTCCTTGGGCTTTTTCTCTGTGCATATGTCCCTGATGTCTCTTCCTCTTCCTGTAAGACCATCAGTTCAATTGGATTATGACCCCACCCTTACCACCTCATTTAACCTTAATTAACTCTGCAAAGACTTTATCTCCAAATATAGTCACATGGGAACCTAAGGCTTCAGCACATGAACTTTGGTGGTTTAGTCACTAAGTTGTGTCCAACTCTTGCAACACCATGGCCTATAGCCTGCCAGGCTCCTCTGTTCATGGGATTCTCCAGGCAAGAATACTGGAGTGGTTGCCATTTCCTTCTCCAGGGGATCTTCCCCACCAAAGAATCGAACCTGGGTCTCCTGCATTGCAGGCAGATTCTGTACCGACTGAGTTACAAGGGAAGATTCATATGAACTTTGAGGGAACACAATTCAGTCCTTAACAACTTTATTGAGGACTTGCTATGTTTTGGGACTGGAAATACAGGGAAACAAAAAACAAAACAAAAACAAAACAGTATAATAACCTGACCTCTGAGAAGCTGGGGGTCTGACAAATGTTAAAAAAATGCAGTATGATATGCAATTTATCTACACCAAAGGCATTGAGGGAAAGAATCCACTTTATTTTGGGAAATGAAAGGGAAAAAATTTAGAGAAGTCTTCAAAGACACAGAGCTGAGTGAATTGAGATTTGAAGGAAGTCTGGCATAGGCAGGATGGCAGGAAAAGAAATAAAGAGTACAGACAAAATAAGCCAAGTCTCTTTCTTGACTTCTGAAAGGTTCTAAAATACTCTTCCCATTTTAAAGGCCAAGCTTCTATGATCAGAGATGACTTCTTTCATTAAGCCATTGTTTCCTAAGAAAAAACAAAAAACAATATTGGCTTGGAATGCTTTTGGCTACACACATCATAAAACTCTTCTACAAGCTGGCCTGCACAGTAGGGGCAAGAGTATTTTCCGTGAGCAGATCAGTGGTAGAGTGGGTTCTGGGCACGGTTTGAGCACTGAGTGATCACATTGACGACTCAGGTTTTTTTTGTCTCTCCATTTTGTCTGTTTTACAGTGGCCTCAGACAAAGGCTGGATCTTCTTCTCCTGGCTACAATAGTCATCAGCGGAAACCCTACCGACATGCTTACTTACTCACACACTTCAGGAGAGAAAGTGAAAACCTCTTCTCCAATCTTTGGTGTGCTAGAATTGGCTTCTCCTGGCTCCTGAGATCTGATTGTCAAATTTTCAGAAATTTTGCAACTGGTTGTTAAACATAACTGTTGTTAAAAATTAAATTATACAAACCTAAAACAAAATAGACTTGATTAAAAACAAAGATAGTAAATATTCAAAATTCATCACTCCCTCTTATTTTACTAATTTTACTCTCATCCGTGCCCCTGGCATGATTTACATCCATCACATGTGGATGATGGTATACTCTACAGTGAGAGCTACTGCACTGCCCTCCCCAGCTCTGTGCTGGTGACCTGAAATCGGCCATGATGACAGTATTCACAGCCTAGAAATGGGCAAGTGCAATAAACAGGTTATGATATACTATTTTTTGTTTGTCTAGGGCTTCCCTGGTGGCTCAGTGGTAAAGAATCTGCCTGCCAATGCAGGAGACACAGGTGTGATCCCTGGCTCGGGAAGAGCCCCTGGAGGAGGAAATGGTAACCCACTCCAGTATTCCTGCCCGGAGCATTCCATGGACAGAGGAGCCTGGCAAGCTACAATCCATAGGGTTGCAAAGAGTCAGACAAGACTAGGTGACTAAGCACAAACACACACACACACACACACAGACTACAGAAAGTGATGGAGAAATGCGAATAATGCAGATTAAATTTTTTAAAGTGTTATTCTAAACCACTTGGGTTGTGAATAGTGCAGAAATTTGAGGAGATATTTTTCCAGTTATATCTGATTCAGCAAAGAAGTCACATCATTGAAAGATGACTGAAATTCTGATCATGTGCTTTCATTGTTTTACTTGTAACGGAAGCAAAAGCAGCCAGCATTCATGCCAGCATTAAAACTTATCTGTCAATTACAACCATTGATTGGTTAGAGATGTAAGAATGGCAAAAGCGAGTAAGAAAATTCTGTGAAAATCAATTTATAGTGTGGAATTTACAATGAAGAACATTTTTTTGTGTTATTGTATTTGTATTTTGGGTTCTAAACATCCATTAGATTAGTAAAGATTTATAATAAATGTATGCCTACATAGGCATCAGAGGGCAGACACACAAACCATAATCACAGAAAACTAGTCAATCTAATCACATGGACCAAAGCCTTGTGTAACTCAATGAAACTAAGCCATGCCGTGTCGGGCCACCCAAGACGGGTGGGTCATGGTGGAGAGGTCTGACAGAATGTGGTCCACAGGAGAAGGGAATGGCAAACCACTTCAGTATTATTGCCTTGAGAACCCCATGAACAGTATGAAAAGGCAAAATGATAGGATACTGAAAGAGGAACTCCCCAGGTCGGTAGGTGCCCAATATGCTGCTGGAGATCAGTGGAGAAATAACTCCAGAAAGAATGAAGGGATGGAGCCAAAGCAAAAACAATACCCAGTTGTGGATGTGACTGATGATAGAAGCAAGGTCTGATGCTGTAAAGAGCAATATTGCACAGGAACCTGGATTGTCAGGTCCATGAATCAAGGCAAATTGGAAGTAGAGAAACAGGAGATGGCAAGAGTGAATGTCGACATTCTAGGAATCCGCAAACTAAAATGGACTGGAATGGGTGAATTTAACTCAGATGACCATTACATCTACTACTGCGGGCAGGAATCCCTTAGAAGAAATGGAGTAGCCATCATGGTCAACAAAAGAGTCCGAAATGCAGTACTTGGATGCAATCTCAAAAATGACAGAATCATCTCTGTTAGTTTCCAAGGCAAACCATTCAATACCATAGTAATCCAAGACTATGCCCCAACCAGTAACGCTGAAGAAGCTGAAGTTGAACGGTTTTATGAAAACCTACAAGACCTTTTAGAACTAACACCCAAAAAAGATGTCCTTTTCATGATAGGGGACTGTAATGCAAAAGTAGGAAGTCAGGAAACACCTGGAGTAACAGGCAAATTTGGCCTTGGAATACAGAATGAAGCAGGGCAAAGGCTAATAGAGTTTTGCCAAGACAACACACTGGTCATAGCAAACACCCTCTTCCAACAACACAAGAGAAGACTCTATACTGGACATCACCAGAGGGTCAACACTGAAATCAGATTGATTATATTCTTTGCAGCCAAAGATGGAGAAGCTCTATACAGTCAGCAAAAATAAGACCGGGAGCTGACTGTGGCTCAGATCATGAACTCCTTATTGCCAAATTCAGACTTAAATTGAAGAAAATAGGGAAAACCACTAGACCATTCAGGTATGACCTAAATCAAATTCTTTATGATTATACAGTGGAAGTGAGAAATAAATTTAAGGGACTAGATCTGATAGGTAGAGTGCCTGATGAACTGTGGACGGAGGTTCGTGACATTGTACAGGAGACAGGGATCAAGACCATCCCCATGGAAAAGAAATGCAAAAAAGCAAAATGGCTGTCTGGGGAGGCCTTACAAATAGCTGTGAAAAGAAGAGAAGCGAAAAGCAAAGGAGAAAAGGAAAGATATGAGCATCTGAATTCAGAGTTCCAAAGAATAGCAAGGAGAGATAAGAAAGTCTTCCTCAATGACCAATGCAAAGAAATAGAGGAAAACAATAGAATGGGAAAGACTAGAGATCTCTTCAAGAAAATTAGAGATACCAAGGGAACATTTCATGCAAAGATGGGCTCAATAAAGGACAGAAATGGTAGGGACCTAACAGAAGCAGAAGAACTGTACAAAAAAGATCTTCATGACCCAGATAATTATGATGGTGTGATCACTCACCTAGAGCCTGACATCCTGGAATGTGAAGTCAAGTGGGCCTTAGAAAGCATCACTATGAACAAAGCTAGTAGAGGTGATGGAATTCCAGTTGAGCTATTTCAAATCCTGAAAGATGATGCTGTGAAAGTGCTGCACTCAATATGCCAGCAAATTTGGAAAACTCAGCAGTGGCCACGGGACTGGAAAAGGTCAGTTTTCATTCCAATCCCAAAGAAAGACAATGCCAAAGAATGCTCAAACTACCGCCCAATTGCACTCATCTCACACTCTAGTAAAGTAATCCTCAAAATTCTCCAAGCCAGGTTTTAGCAATACATGAACTGTGAACTTCCAGATGTTCAAGCTGGTTTTAGAAAAGGCAGAGGAACCAGAGGTCAAATTGGCAACATCTGCTGGATCATCGAAAAAGCAAGAGAGTTCCAGAAAAACATCTATTTCTGCTTTCTTGTCAATGCAAAAGCCTTTGACTGTGTGGATCACAATAAACTGTGGAAAATTCTTCAAGAGATGGGAATACCAGACCACCTGACCTGCCTCTGGAGAAACCTGTATGAAGGTCAGGAAACAACAGTTAGAACTGGACATGGAAAAACAGACTGGTTCCAAATAGGAAAAGGAGTACTTCAAGGCTGTGTATTGTCACCCTGCTTATTCAACTTATATGCAGAGTACATCATGAGAAACACTGGGCTGGAAGAAGCACAAGCTAGAATCAAGATTGCCGGGAGAAATATCAATAACCTCAGATATACAGATGACACCACCCTTATGGCAGAAAGTGAAGAGGAACTAAAAAGCCTCTTGATGAAAGTGAGAGTGGAGAGTGAAAAAGTTGGCTTAAAGCTCAACATTCAGAAAACTATGATCATGGCATCTGGTCCCATCACTTCATGGGAAATAGATCAGGAAACAGTGACCTATTTCAAATAGGTGTGAAATAAAGTCTGACTTTTTTTTGGGGCGGGGGGCTCCCAAATCACTGCAGATAGTGATTGCAGCCATGAAATTAAAAGACACTTACTCCTTGGACAGAAAGTTATGAACAACCTAGATAGCATATTTAAAACCAGAGACAATTCTTTGCCAACAAAGGTCCATCTGGTCAAGGCTATGGTTTTTTCAGTGGTCATGTATGGATGTGAGACTTGAACTGTGAAGAAAGCTGAGTGCCAAAGAATTGATGCTTTTGAACTGTGGTGTTGGAAAAGACTCTTGAGAGTCCCTTGGACTGCAAGGAGATCCAACCAGTCCATCCTAAAGGAGATGAGTCCTGGGTGTTCATTGGAAAGACTGATGCTGAAGCTGAAACTCCAATACTTTGGCCACCTCATGCGAAGAGTTGACTCATTGGAAAAGACCCTGATACTGGGAGGGACTGTGAGCAGGAGGAGAAGGGGATGACAGAGGATGAGATGGATGGGTGGCATCACTGACTTGATGGACATGAGTGTGGGTAAACTCTGGGAGTTGGTGATGGACAGGGAGGCCTGGCATGCTGTGATTTATGGGGTCGCAAAGAATCGGACACGACTGAGTGACTGAACTGAACTGAACTGAACTGAGATGAGTGGGATTGTGGGGTAGTTTGAGCATTCTTTGGCATTGCCTTTCTTTGGGATTGGAATGAAAACTGACCTTTTCCAGTCCCGTGGCCACTGCTGAGTTTTCCAAATTTGCTGGCATATTGAGTGCAGCACTTTCACAGCATCATCTTCCAGGATTTGAAATAGCTCAACTGGAATTCCATCACCTCTACTAGCTTTGTTCATAGTGATGCTTCCTAAGGCCCACTTGACTTCACATTCAGGATGTCTGGCTCTAGGTCAGTGATCACACCATCGTGATTATCTGGGTCACGAAGCTCTTTTTTGTACAGTTCTTCTGTGTATTCTTGCCACCTCTTCTTAATATCTTCTGCTTCTGTTAGGTCCCTACAATTTCTGTCCTTTATTGAGCCCATCTTTGCATGAAATGTTCCCTTGTATATCTAATTATCTTGACGAGATCTCTAGTCTTTCCCATTCTATTGTTTTCCTCTATTTCTTTGCATTGATCACTGAGGAAGACTTTCTTATCTCTCCTTGCTATTCTTTGGAACTCTGCATTCAAATGGGTATATCTTTCCTTTTCTCCTTTGCTTTTTGCTTCCCTTCTTTTCACAGCTATTTGTAAGGCCTCCTCAGACAGCTGTATGTAGACTGTATTTTTTCCTAGACAGTCATTTTTATGCATTAATTAGCACCAATCCCTCATTCCTTTAGTTTGATTGAGCCAATCTAGTTTACATGCCCACTCTTAAAACCTGGAATGCCTTATATTGATTACTGTTTGTTGCTGGGAATGGGTAGTTTGTTGGGAAAAAGGAAACGGGGTGAATTTTGGCTAAACAGACAAAACTACCTACACCTGTAAAGGTCACCTACCCCCACCAGCATAAACGACACGTTAATACAATATCAGTCTTTTTATTTTGTGAATGCGTGCGTGCTATCGCTCTAGTCATGTCTGACTCTTTGTGACCTTATGGACTGCGGCCCGCCAGACTCCTCTGTCTATGGAATTCTCCAGGCAAGAATACTGGGGTGGGTTGCTGTGCCCTCTTCCAAGGGATCTTCCCGACCCAGGGATCAAACACAAGTCTCTTCTGTCTCCTCCATTGGCAACCATTTTCTTTACCGTTAGTGTCTCTGGGAAGTTGCCTTTTTGTTTTAGTATGAATTAATATATGACAATTTTTGAAATAGAACAGCTGACTCAGGGCACACTGGATAGAACTTTTAACAGTTTGGGCAGGATAATTCCTTGTTGCGGGAGGAGTGCCCTGTACGTCATAGGAAGTCTAGCAGCATCCCTGACCTCTACCCACTAGATGCTAGTAGCACCCCATTTCCAATTATGACTACAAAAACTTCTCCAGACATTGCCAGATATCTTCTGGGGTCTGTTTTGCTCATCAACTACTGGTTTCAATAGGGTTCCAAAGCTGGAAGATTTTAGCTTCTGTTCTCCTCCCTCTAAGTTACTGCTTATCTGTAATCAAATGTTAAATTGATGGCTCAAAGCAATGCCAGAGAAGAGGTACATTCCTGAGGGCTGGAACCCTGGGCCCCAGAAAAATGAGTCTGGAGGCAAATCTTCTGGGCTCAGGAGAAAGGAATGTTCCAACTGGGGAGGCCAAAGTTTCTAGATACCATCTCTCAACTTAGCAGATTCTACTGTGGCTTTTTCCATCTTTGAAATTCAAATGATATGAAGTTCTTGACCTGAAGATCTATATATGAAGATCTTAAAAACATTTTGGTTCATTTTAGACAACTTAAGTAGATTTTAGCCTGAGTTAGAAGGAAGATTTCATTTAGCTTATGTTTGGGTTCCAGAAGCATCAACTCTTCAGACCATAGCAATGATGTAAGTTCCAAAGGAAGCAAACAAATGCATCTCAGCAAGATGTAAACTGTCCAAAGTCTGGGAAATGTCCTCATGCCAGAATCTATTGACATTTGTGTAAAATAAGCTTACCCAAAACTCTCCTCTCCTCAAGAAAACCCTCCTTAGACCTGTTTCTCCTTCCAGCATCCAGCCGGTCTTCATCTTTCCTCAATAGCTAAGGCTCTCAAAGGATTAGTCTTCTTTTGCTGTCACAATTTGTTCTCCTTCTGTTCATTCCTTGGATTCTGTCCCTAAATACCAACAATACTGTTCTGATGTGTTCAGTCACCTCCTCTATAACATTCTTGTTCTGTCTCATCCTTAGGACAACTTTGGACAACTTTGCTGACCAGCCTCTCTCCTATATGTTTTTGCCTCTCGTTAGTTCTGTAATGCTGGGGTATTTTTCCTACCCTTCTGTTGAATTCTTTACTGGTTCCTCTTTCTCTGTCTGCTGCTTAAATAGAAGTATTTCCCCAGGGATTTCGTCTTGCTCCTGTTTCTTTCCTTTCCTTTCTCTCTGGGCTGTCTTCTTATCACCTCTTGACTTTAGGTGCGTAGCTTCCAACTCTGCATCTTCAGCCATGCATGGCCTCTTTCCTTGGCTCCAAAGATGGGTACATTCACCTTCCCAGTGGTGGGGGTAGCCACAGGGGCTTCAAATACAACACACCTAACTTGGAACTCCTTTTCTCTTTTCCTAACCCAACTTTTTCTCATCTCTGTCTCAGTTAATGAAATTGCTTTCTTTCATGTCTCCCAGGGTAGAGACCCTAAAGACACCTTGAGTCAAGGTTTCCTTGTAAATCAATCCCAGTATGTCATGTGTCTCTGCATCCTGTGAATGTCACTGCCATCATTTCCTTGATGAGAATGCCACCCTCTCCACCCACGTTTAGATCACAGACTGGCAAGCTTTGTCTTGAAAGGAGCAGATAGTAAATATTTTAGGCTTTCTGAGTCACTGTCTTTGTTGTAACTATTCAACTCTGCTCTTATAGCATGAACACAGCCATGGATAATAGGTGAATGAGAAGGTAGGCATGACTGTGTTTCAGTAAAACTTTATTTGTAAAAACAGATTTCTGATCTGATTTAGCCCAAGGGACATAGCTTGCCACCTCCTTGTTTAGAGGGTGGTTGTCTTTTACTTGGATTATCTCATCTTCCCATGTGGCACTAGTGGTAAATAACCTGCCTACCAATGCAGGAGACATAAGAGACGTGGGTTCAGTCCCTGGGTCTGGAAGATCCTCTGGAAGAGAGCATGGCAACCCACTCCAGTATTCTTGCCTGGAAAACCCATGAACAGAGGAATCTGGCAGGCTACAGTCCATGGGGTCACAAAGAGTTGGACATGACTGAAGCAACTTAACACACACACCAGAAGCTTATCTCCCTCTCCAGTATTATTTTCCTCTAACCATTTTTATCTTGCTGTCCAAAGTAAATATTTATTGATGAATGCATCTTCTTAAAATACAGACTGATTAGATACATCAGACTTTGACACTCTATGTAAGTTAGCTTTCTTCAAACATGCCATACCCTCAAGCTCTATAATTCTCCCTTTACTGTTTTCCAGCCTGGAATGTTCTTCCCTGTCCCCAAATCCTTTTAAGTGTCAATTTATGACATAGCCTACAAGGTATCTTTGCTATGAAGCCCTCCATACCTCCCTTCCCAACTCTGAACTCTTTCTTCTCTAATACTCTCTTAAATAATATTGCTCCTGCCTCACAGTGTCATCTCATTATGAGTGTGCCTCATGGCGAAGTGACATCTACCTATGTTGATCTACCTCAGTCCAAAGCTCCCTGGGAAGCAAAAAGTGTCTTTTGAAAAAAATATTATTTTATTCCCCAACATATTACTCCATTTAAATAGTAATCTCTACTAACATAGTCTGCAATTTCAAATACAAAATACACACTTTTCTCAAGAATAGATGCAAAAAAAAAAAGAAAAAGGTACAGTCCAGAACTAAGCAAGTTCACTCCACCCACCACCACCAAATGACGTTTGGGATTGCTTATTCAGCCTCAATCACATCTTGTTCATCAGTCCATAGCATGCCTACGGAGTCTGTGTTTAGTTTTTAGGTTTGCGTTTTCTCTTTTAAGCTTTTGGAAATGGATAGGATGTTGAAGGTTGTGGGAAAATGAAGCTATGACAAAAATAAAAGAGAAATTCATTTTTTAAATGGAAACTGGCAGGAAAATGTTGTGTGTGGATCGAATCTTTTGTCTACAAATATGACTTTAAAGGACCAAGAATGAGCCAGACAGTGTAACATAAAGAGTACGTTATCAGTGTGATGCAAGGCGATGAACCATAAGCAATGAGGTGCAGAGTGTGCATGTGCCCGCGGTCGTGTCAGACTCTTTGTGACCCCATGGACTGTAGCCCACCAGGCTCCTCTGTCTGTTGAATTTTTTAGGCAAAAATACTGGAGTGAGTTTCCATTTCCTACTCCAGGGGATCTTTTCAACCCAGGACAGTAGCCCGCCAGGCTTCTCTGCCTGTAGAATTTTCCAAGCTAGAATACTGGAGTGGGTTGCCATTTCCCACTCCAGGGGATCTTTCCAACCCAGGGATCAAAACTGTGACACCTGTGTCTCCTGTACCAGCAGATTCTTTACCACTAGCCCCCTGGGAAGCATGCAGTAAGAGGGGAAACTGTATAATGAAGAAATGGAAACATATTTTGAGAGTTTAGCTAGAGTGAGCACTATTTAATATGGTTGTTACTATCAATATACTTGGTTATTTACATTTAAATAATTGAAATTAAAATTTAAAATTCAGTTCCTCAGTTGCATTAGTCACGTCTTGAGTGCTTGCTAGCCATCTGTTGCAAGTAGCCACCAATTTGGGCAGGACAGGTATAAAACTTTTCCATAGACATAAAAAGTTCAGGTGAGTAGCACTGGTCTAGAATCAGTGAAGTCAAGTATCTGTTAGCTGAAAGTTAAGTCAGAAAAGGATGGGACTTTGTTTGAGAATGTGCTGTGTGTTAAGTCGCTTCAGTCTTGTCCAACTCTTTGAAACCCCACAGACTGTATCCTGCCAGGCTCCTCTGTCCGTGGGATTCTCCAGGCAAGAATACTGGAGTGAGTTGCCATTTCCTCTTCCAGGAGATCTTCCTGATCCAAGTATCAAATCCGGGTCTCTTATGTCTCCTGCATTGGCAGGCAGATAGTTTACCACTAGCGCCACCTGGTAAAGACCAAACTTGGTTAACATGCTGGTGATGAAAGTTGAGTCAAACTTTGCGGACAGTTCCACAGAGTTGAGGCCCAGTAGAATCTGATCAACTTCCATGTGAGACTGGAGACAGTCAGCTCTGAACAGATTCCTCACAAACTCAGTATTTCTATGTGCCTGCTGAGAGCATCATTCATTACTGAAGCTATTTGCTTTTTTTCAATGTACATTTAAATGTATCTTTTGGGGAGGGATGTTCCACAACAGTATTTCCCAAAATGTGGGTCAAATTCACTTAGTGGGTCATGAATGATTTAGAATGGAAACAGAACAGACTTGGAAAAAAATCAGCCTGGGTCACACATTTAAGGACAAATGTTGTTTTGTGAATCTTTGCTTTCAGTGATATTTGCCCGCATTTCTTAATGTGAAGTGAAAGTGAAAGTCATGTTGACTCTGTGATTCCATGGACTATACGGTCCATGGAATTCTCCAGGCCAGAATACTGGAGTGGGTAGCCTTTCCCTTCTTCAGGGGATCTTCCCAGCCCAGGGGTTGAACCCAGGTCTCCTGTATTGCAGACTGATTCTTTACCAGCTGAGCCACAAGGGAAGCCCTTCTTAATGTGAGTCAGGCACAAACATTTAAAATCCACTGTTTCAGAACATAGATTAGCACAGAAGGAGAAAATATGTTTAGTTTTTGAAATGCAAAAAGACAGACCCGACTGTGTAGGGCTGCATGTGAAAAAGACAAGCACAAGTGTCACGTGGCCTTAGAAAAAAATCAAAGTTAAAACAAGCCTCGAGAATCTAACCTGTTTGTTCTTTAAAAAAAAAAAAAATTTTTTTTAAATTTATGACTGTGCTGGGTCTTTGTTGCTGCGTGGGCTTTTCTCTAGTTGCGGTGAGTAGAGTACACTCTCATTGCAGAGCACTGGCCCTAGGTCCAATGGGCTTCAGATATTGCAGCTCCCTGGCTCTAGAGCCCAGAGACCCTACAGAGACTGAGCCAGAACTGTGTTTGAGTCTCTCCTGTGGAGGTATGGGTCAGCACTTGACTGCTGACAAGAGACAGTGAAGCCTGGCGTGCTGCAGTCCATGGGGTCACAAAGCGTCGGACACGATTGACTGACTGAACTGAACTGGTTCTAGAGCACAGACTCAATAGTTGTGACACAGAAGCCTAGTTGCTCTGTGGCTTGTGGGATCTTCCAGGACCAGGCATTGAACCTGTGACTCCTGCATTGGCAGGCAGATTTTTACCACTGAGCCACCAGGGAAGCCCTAAGCTGTATGTTCTTCACTTTCACTTCCTAGAAATGTGTGGATTTTTACCAATTCTTGAGTGGTCTTCATCCCAGAAGAAATGTTCTTTTCTTTGTTATAGCTTGTTACCAGAAACCACCTGAGCTTGCCTGTCAAAAGTGGATTGATCCCAGGAGCCAAAATTAGCTACTTAGAAAATGGTGTGACCCCTGCGTGCATGTGACAGGCAAGACCAGAAAGTCTTCCATGTGTCCCCAGGCACACAGCCCAACAGTCACCTTCCTACTTGGCAAAAACAAATGCTCTAGTAAATTTTGAGGGAAGAGAATAATGCTTGTTTTATCCACATATTAATATGATTTATTTAAAAACCCTGATCATGTTGCCTCAAAACGACTTATAATGCTCTGTTTATCTCTTGGAACGTTGACAGTGAGAGTTCAGATTTCTCCCTCCAGTCTTCTAAGTGATCTTTTTTTGGAGCTGGTGGGAGCCCAGTGTACTCTGCTACCCTATACATTACATAGTAATATGGAAACCTTGATTGCTGATTTTGGCCAATTTAATTAAAAATTAAAGGAAAAACCCCAGCATAATAGAAAGTTCTATGGATGGCCATGCAAATTTGCAGAAACCCTGAAAACTTGATTAGTCACTTTGAAAAACAGCATTGATTACTTATAATTGTCATTAATAGTTCAGTTTCAAAATTCTTTCCTCAGGTTAAACATCCAATCAGTTCTGACTGAAATATATACATGTTTGTTCTAAATTATCAACATTTCCATAGGCAACAACTTTGTGCTTCAATGAGGGCAGATATTAACTGAAATTTTGGAAGTAGTTTTCTCTGAGCATTTGGGTGGATGAGATATTTCCAAATTCTTTTCCCATGAGTTTTCATTATACGGATATATAAAGATATATATATATATATTATATATCTGCATATCTGTATTATATATATGTGAAAGTGTTAGGCTCTCAGTCATGTCCATGGACTATATAGCTCACCAGGCTCCTCTGTCCGTGGGATTCCCCAGCAAGAATACTAGAGTGGGTTGCCATTCCCTTCTCCAAGGGTGACCCAGGGATTGAACCCCAGTTTTAATGTGGTGGCTAACAAAGTTTACTTCAGAATGTTCCTGTATATTTGCATTTATTCCTTCAGTTTTCTCTGTGAGGCACTGCAAGTATTAACATGACTCAGCTGCCAGCTCCATGCACTAATCATAAATTACATTTATCCCAAGTTCTAAAAAAATTCAGACTCTTGGGCGCTGTATTCCCAGGGACATCCCCACCTGCATCTCCACGGGCATCTCAAATCCAACATGTTCAAATCTTGCTGCCTCGACTGCTTCGTCCTCCAGCTGCAATGCTGCAGCTTGGTGAACAGTGTAGTGTTTCCCCATATCCTAAACTGACAGCCCTGAAGTGGTCTTGAAGGATTCCCTTGTCATCAGCCCCCTGTTAACTAAGACCATTAATGTTTATTAATGATAACAACAATAGGATTTATCAGCTCTTCCTCAGAAATGCCTCACATTTCAGACTCCACTGGCAGTGCCTGTGGCTTGGCTCACTATCTCACCTGGAAGACAGTGCCAACTCCCTAATCAGCTTTCCTCTGCATTTCAGGTCTTCATCCATGCTTCCTCTGTGTTATCTTCCTAAAAACAAGCAAACATTTCCCACAATCCACTGTCTAACTCTCCTCTGTAGGATGTGTGTGCTAAGTCACTTCAGTTTTGTCTGACTCCTTCTGAACCCATGGACTATAACCCGCCAGGCTCCTCCATCCATGGCAATTCCCCAGGCAAGAATACTGGAGTGGGTTGCCATGCCCTCCTCCAGGGGATCTTCCTGACCCAGGGCTCAAACCCATGTCTCTCATGTCTACTGCATTGGGAGGAGGGTTCTTTACCACTAGCACCATCTAGGAAGCCCAACAATCCCTGTTATCTCCTATTGTTGGCAGGATGAAGCCAAACACTCAAGAAAGGCAAATGTGTCCCACAGTTGGCCCCTCTTCTTTCTACCCGTCCTGAATTTGGTGCTTCAGACACACTGAATTTCCTTCCACTTCCTTCAAAAGGAAGGTATTTTCTCATCCCTGCCTTTGCAGTGCTCTTTCTCCTAGAATGGTCATACCTTTGCCCCCACAAAGAAGCCTTTTTATCCTCTAAGACTAAACTCAAATACCCCCTCCTATGGGTATCTTTTGTAATTACACCATGAAGTATGTTAGCAATTAATCCCTCTTTTTTGTTTCATTTCTCTATTATAGCACTTTTCACATTGTATCACGATTACTTACCAAAATGTGCGTGGGATTTCTTAGGGCTATCTATCATGTGTTGCTGGATCTTTCCCAATCTAGTTGTAAGAGGGAATGGCCCTTTCTGATTTTTTTTTTTTAACAATTTCAAATTTTATTTTATTTTTAAACTTTACAATATTGTATTAGTTTTGCCAAATATCAAAATGAATCCACCACAGGTATACCCGCGTTCCCCATCCTGAACCCTCCACCCTCCTCCCTCCCCTCCCCTCCCTCTGGGTCGTCCCAGTGCACCAGCCCCAAGCATCCAGTACCGTGCATCGAACCTGGACTGGCGACTCGTTTCATACATGATATTATACATGTTTCAATGCTATTTTCCCAAATCTCCCCACCCTCTCCCTCTCCCACAGAGTCCATAAGACTGATCTATACATCGGTGTCTCTTTTGCTGTCTCATACACAGGGTTATTGTTTCCATCTTTCTAAATTCCATATATATGCGTTAGTATACTGTATTGGTGTTTTTCTTTCTGGCTTACTTCACTCTGTATAATAGGTTCCAGTTTCATCCATCTCATTAGAACTGATTCAAATGTATTCTTTTTAATGGCTGAGTAATACTCCATTGTGTATATGTACCACGGCTTTCTTATCCATTCATCTGCTGATGGGCATCTAGGTTGCTTCCATGTCCTGACCATTATAAACAGTGCTGCGATGAACATTGGGGTACATGTGTCTCTTTCCCTTCTGGTTTCCTCAGTGTGTATGTCCAGCAGTGGGATTGCTGGATCATAAGGCAGTTCTATTTCCAGTTTTTTAAGGAATCTCCACACTGTTCTCCATAGTGGCTGTACTAGTTTGCATTCCCACCATCAGTGCAAGAGAGTTCCCTTCTCTCCACACCCTCTCCAGCATTTATTATTTGTAGACTTAAGGATTGCAGCCATTCTGACTGGCGTGAAATGGTACCTCATAGTGGTTTTGATTTGCATTTCTCTGATAATGAGTGATGTTGAGCATCTTTTCATGTGTTTGTTAGCCCTCTGTATGTCTTCTTTGGAGAAATGTCTATTTAGTTCTTTGGCCCATTTTTTGATTGGGTCATTTATTTTTCTGGAGTTGAGCTGTAGGAGTTGCTTGTATATTTTTGAGATTAGTTATTTGTCAGTTGCTTCATTTGCTATTATTTTCTCTCATTCTGAAGGCTGCCTTTTCACCTTGCTAATAGTTTCCTTTGTTGTGCAGAAGCTTTTAAGTTTAATTAAGTCCCATTTGTTTATTTTTGCTTTTATTTCCAATATTCTGGGAGGTGGGTCATAGAAGATCCTGCTGTGATGTATGTCGGAGAGTGTTTTGCCTATGTTCTCCTCTAGGAGTTTTATAGTTTCTGGTCTTACATTGAGATCTTTAATCCATTTTGAGTTTATTTTTGTGTATGGTGTTAGAAAGTGTTCTAGTTTCATTCTTTTACAAGTGGTTGACCAGTTTTCCCAGCACCACTTGTTAAAGAGGTTGTCTTTAATCCATTGTATATTCTTGCCTCCTTTGTCAAAGATAAGGTGTCCATATGTGCGTGGATTTATCTCTGGGCTTTCTATTTTGTTCCATTGATCAATATTTCTGTCTTTGTGCCAGTACCGTACTGTCTTGATAACTGTGGCTTTGTAATAGAGCCTGAAGTCAGGCAGGTTGATTCCTCCAGTTCCATTCTTCTTTCTCAAGATAGCTTTGGCTATTCGAGGTTTTTTGTATTTCCATACAAATTGTGAAATTATTTGTTCTAGCTCTGTGAAGAATACCATTGGTAGCTTGATAGGGATTGCACTGAATCTATAAATTGCTTTGGGTAATATACTCATTTCCCCTATATTGATTCTTTCAATCCATGAACATGGTATATTTCTCCATCTATTAGTGTCCTCTTAAACTTCCAAACTCATTCTATGAGGCCACCATCACCCTAATACCAAAACCTGACAAAGATCCCACAAAAAAAGAAAACTACAGGCCAATATCACTGATGAACATAGATGCAAAAATCCTTAACAAAATTCTAGCAATCAGAATCCAACAACACATTAAAAAGATCATACACCATGACCAAGTGGGCTTTATCCCAGGGATGCAAGGATTCTTCAATATCCACAAATCAATCAATGTTATACACCACATTAACAAATTGAAAAACAAAAACCATATGATTATCTCAATAGATGCAGAGAAAGCCTTAGACAAAATTCAACATCCATTTATGATAAGAACTCTCCAGAAAGCAGGAATAGAAGGAACATACCTCAACATAATAAAAGCTATATATGACAAACCCACAGCAAACATTATCCTCAATGGTGAAAAATTGAAAGCATTTCCTCTAAAGTCAGGAACAAGACAAGGGTGCCCACATTCACCATTACTATTCAACATAGTTTTGGAAGTTTTGGCCACAGCAATCAGAGCAGAAAAAGAAATAAAAGGAATCCAAATTGGAAAAGAAGAAGTAAAACTCTCACTGTTTGCAGATGACATGATCCTTTACATAGAAAACCCTAAAGACTCCACCAGAAAATTACTAGAACTAATCAATGATTATAGTAAAGTTGCAGGATATAAAATCAACACACAGAAATCCCTTGCATTCCTATACACTAATAATGAGAAAACTGAAAGAGAAATTAAGGAAACAATTCCATTCACCATTGCAATGGAAAGAATAAAATACTTAGGAATATGTCTACCTAAAGAAACCAAAGACCTATATATAGAAAACCTTTCTGATTTTTTTGTGATTGGGTAAGATAAACGACTAGTTCTGGATAATGAATTGGGAGTGGAAGGGATGAGTGTTATTTCTAGACTGAAACATTTAATTACCAGTGCAAGAATCTTCAGACATCTCTTTTCTTCTAGTGTGGTGACTGGCAATGTTAGAGATAGTAACTACTCCATCAACCCAGACTCCTGACCCACAATACACATATAACATGAGGAAGAACCTTTGCTAATTTGGGGCAGCAAGATGTTGGAGATGTACGTTCCTGCAGCGTCACCTAGCTAATTCTTCATGATACAATATGTGTCATCCCCATGGGGCAGTGAACTCCTCAACAGTCTTCAGCCAGTTCAGTCTGGCATCCCTATTATCTTGCAAATGCATGGTAGCTGGGTGTTCAATGTAACATTTGTTGAATGAATGCAAACAGAAGTAAAGCATTTAAATCCCAGGGATATCAATAGAAAACCATTAATAAAAATACAGTGTTTTTATGCCCCTTGGAAAAAAAAAAAAGGCCACTTGAGAAATGTACTTAAAACCAATTCACAGCTGTTTTCGTTAAGTTTTCAGTGCAGTTTTGTATTCTGGCTCTGGACCTTGTATTGCAATGAGGGGAATGTTTGTTAAAGAAATGGTGCAGGCATACGTGTTTAATTTGTACATCTCTGTGTAGTTGGATGATTGGTCCTAACAGACCGTCAGAGCTTTTTAGAAAACAGCACTCAGCAATGTGCACATTGCCTTGATTAGGTGAGCTCCTGTTGTTGTTCAGTCGCCAAATCATGTCCGACTCTCCTTGACCCCATGGACGCAGAATTCCAGGCTTCCGGGTCCCTCACCATCTCCCAGAGTTTGCCCGAGTTCATGTACATTGAATGTAGGGGATTGCATAACTCAATGAAGCTATAAGTCATGCCATGCAAGGCCACCCAAGACTGACAGGTCAGAGTGGAGAGTTCTGACAAAACGTGATCCACTTGAGGAGAGAATGGCAAACCACTCCAGTATACTTGCTGTAAGAACCCCATAAACTGCATTAAAAAAAGGCAAAAAAGCTCCTAGGTGCAGAGACCTAGCAAGGGTCTGCCTAGTTATCCCCACAGATGTTAAGGGACCAGCTGTTTGAAAGCAATTAGTTACTGAGACTTAACTTTTTTCAGTGATGGAAAATGATGAGAAGCTGCCCTTGAACCAGCTGTGTGTTTGCCTTTGTAAGTGACCAGAACACTGTGTCAAAGCTCCATACATGAACTAATAACTTGCATTTGGAACTGCTTCCCCCGTCTTCCTGGAAGAGGCTCAACATTAGGAAATATTGACTAATGGTGAAGAGAAAGAACCCTGGGAGGCCTGTCTAGTCAGGGAGGGCTTCAGGGAATCTTTACAGGAGCCAGAGATAAGTAAGATATGGCTTGATTAACCACAAAAAGATAACAATGAGCAAAGTGGACAGTGTTTGGAGGGGGACAAGCTCAGACATTAGGGATTCTGAGAAGGAGTCATTCTTATTATTTTATCACATTGGAGCATGATCAACTTGTGCTTCTCCAAACCTGTAATCTGGGTGAGGGATTCCCAAGCTTTTGCCAGCCCTGAAACTTCTCTCAATGTGACCTCTTTCCATAAACTAAGAAGGGATAGAGAAAGGTAGTGCACTGATTAAAAGAGGGCTCTGCCTGAGAACCAGACCTGTCTGACTGGAGGTCAGATCCCAAAGCCGCCACCTACTACTGTATGCTTTTCACCTCATTGAACCTCAATTTTGTCATCTATAAAATGGTGTGCTTATCACACTGGAGTGTTCTGAAGATTCAACAACATCATGCATGTAAAACTCTCACTATTCTCATGAAGCACATACTAAGCCCTCCAATAAGTTTAGTGGTTATCCAGCTTGGAAATACACACTGGGAAGTCCATCACTTACAAACGATGTTCTGTTCCTGAAAATGAATCAGAATGGAGAGGTTTAGGTGGTAGGAACTAGGAGCAGAGAGTTGGGGTGTTGGAGGTGAAAGAACATTTTAGCATTTAGATTTCCTACAGGAAACTGTTTTATAAGATATACTTATGGGTTCCGTTGTCTCTGCAGCAGGCGGCAACCATTCAGAACTGTAAGCCTCCTGCTGATGCTAATAGCCCGAGAATCGAACAAAGCCCACAGTCTTTGCTTCCCGAAGCAGAGGCCCAGTAGTTACTGTTTTTCCAAAGGCTGCATTTGAGCTTTGTCAGCTGTCTGGGCTGAAGTTTATCCTGTGTCCACTTCCCTTATCAGCCGCCCATGGCAGGCACACGTTTCTCTGCTCAGTGAATGGCAGGACTTTAGGACTCCCTGTTGACAGAGCCAATCCATCTTTCTGCTACTGCCATCTTGAAATAACTTCGGAGCAGCTTGTTGGAGGATATGGAAGCTGCCATGACGATTGGGAAGTTTTCTTGGTGTATGAAAAGCACTATTTCTAACGGCCTATCTAATGGAAACTTTGATGAGGATATATTAGGGAGGAGGCCCAGAACATCTGTTCATTTACTGGGGGAAGAGGGAGGCCCTCTCATCAGATAGTCCAATTTAGCCCACTCATAAACTCTTTTAACACAATATCTTTATAGGAGGTTTAACGAACAGGAGAGCCCCTGACAAAGTCAGGACATCCTGTACCCCTCTCTACCTATCAGAGCTACTATTGCCCACATCAACCACTGTCACTAGAGCAGATGTGGCACTGCTTCCTGTCCCTAAGATGGGCCTCTGGCACTGACCCACCTTAGAGTAGCTCCCATGGTTCCACACCTGCCAGGCATTCTGCAAGCATGCTGCTATTGGGTCATTTTCATGTGATTGGTCCTAGGTTTTGAGAACTGTTTTCCTTTGGCAACAGAAAGCAAGAGGATAGAGACATGCCTTCTTATGTTTAGTTCTCCTTTTCTTAGGGATGGATTATCCTCTATATGAAAGCGCCCAGGATCATAAGAAACCAAGTCTTCCTAAAGGCTGATCAGACTGCAAACCAGGATTCCTGCTTTTCTCTCCTTCACCACAAAGTCAAAAGTCAGGCTAAGGGACTTTCTTGTAGAAAACAATCCACCTAGTTTGGCTAGAGGGAAGGTCATGGGGTGGAAGTTTAACCTGGTCAAAGTGGGTTTCTAGGAACTTCCATCCTGGTTCCAAAGTCCAATCTGAGCAGTCTCATCTCATTACACAACTCTGGGGTGGGGCTGTGGGGAGGAGGGTGGGCATCTTTCATATCACCTGCTATGTGACTGGTGCCCGCTGGAGTCATATGGTGTAGAACCTGTGCAAGGCAGGAGGCAGCAACTTGAACTTGAGCTTCAGTTCCCACATGACATGGGCTCTCAGCCTTATGTTGTGTTCAAGGTACTGCTGCGTCAATACCTTAGCAGGTGGTTGAAAATCACTTGTATCTCATAGTAAAGTACAAACATTTGCAAACTTGTTCATTCTTTATCATGAGTTAAAGAAAGCCAAGATCATCATTGCTTGATCACTTACTGTGACTTAAATATGCTGGCTTTGCTTTCCTTATAATATTTCAGTGTTAGATATGAGAAGGAAAGTCATGAAGATCCATCTCCAGAATTTGAGTAGGTTATAACTGAGCATTGTGATCCTTTATCTTAATGTGCCAGTGATAGGAATGTCATCAGTCATGTGTGTTTTGGTGGACACAGAGGCAAAGATCTTCAGGCAAGAAGAGAAAAGAATGGGAACTCTTTGGGCGAGGACTGTATCTTAGCCATCATTCTTCTTCAAATTGAGTGTGTTGCCTGGTGCCTCAACACTGAATTTAGATTTTTACCATGAATACTCCTGGCACCACCCTGCCTGGGGGTGGGGTATGCAAGACGGTGGGGAGCTGGTGAGACTTTAGCTCTCACACTTCAAAGGAGGGAAAAAGACAGATTGTGAGTTACCCAACCCATTCCTTATCCTCACAGTGGATTGCATTTCTCTGAGTACATGGTGATCAGCATTTTTAAAAGAGTATTTTCAAAGAAGAGTGATAACCTTGTTAAATTTGGCAAAGGAGTTTTATTCCCTGCTTTTTCTCACAGCACTGTCATCAACCTTCATTTTTTGCTTAGCTATAAATGTGTCTCTCAGGAACGTGCAGTGTATTTGGAGAGCAAGTTGTGAGCTTGGTACAGATCCATTTTTCAAAATGGGAAAGTCAAGGCAGTTAAATTAGAGTTATATCCGAGGTGGCGCTTATAAAGGCAGTTTTCTCCTCTAAGCTGTTTTGCGAAACCAGCCTCATCTTGGCTTAAAAATATCACAAGAAAGCCTCTGGCAGTGCTAGAGCTCACAGGGTCCTTGGAGATCACCTAAGACAGCCTCCCCTTTACGGCAAAGTCCTCTGAGGACAAGTGAATTTGATCCTTGAGGAAAAGTCATTTTGGCGAACATGACTCGCCTTGGGCAATGTGGGGCAGGAAGAATGCACCGGGACCCGGGGGTTGGACAGCTTGGCCTTCATTTTGGCTCTTCTGCTTGTGTTTGACCTCTGGCAAGTTTCTGAACTCCATTCTCCTTGTGTTCTAAGTAGGGGTCCAGCCTCTCCCTGCCTGGGGATTGGAAAGAGAATTAGAGGAGAGTATGTCTTTCCCTGCTGACAGCCATCCAGGAGAGTTCCGTTATCATTAAAATTCACTCTCTCCTCAGCACCTCCATAGCTATTCTTTGCCCCTGAATAAGTCAGTAACTCTAAATTCTCTGCAAAACCCATGTTTCCTACGCAGTCAATAGTTGGCGGAGCTTTTTGCCAATAGCTATTTGCCAATCCATGAATGCATATGGATTTGCAGACAAACTTTCTGGGCTCATTTAGGGACTGAGTGCATAGCCTTCTATAGGGTGCCTCAGTGATTCTTTAGAACATGCCCTAGGGAATTTTTAGGCTATTCCTAAATGGGGGGATGACCCCTTTCTGTGTGACAACCAGGTTCAGTATGACCCCCTATACTGCTGTTTGGGGATGCTGTAATCTTGTAGCATGGAGTGGCATGTTCTTATTCTTTGTGCTTAGTCGCTTGCTCAGTCATGTCCGAATCTCTGCAATCCCATGCGCTGTAACCTACCAGACTCCTCTGACCATAGGGATTCTCCAGGCAAGAATACTGGAGTGGGTTGCCATGCCCTCCTCCAGGGGATCTTCCCAATCTAGGGATCAAACCCAGGTCTCCCACATGCAGGCAGATTCTTTACCATCTGAGCAACCAGGGAAGCCCTTTTTCTTTATATTCCTTTAAAACTGCAGATATTTATAGATTCACATTTTAGTGACATTCCACAGCCACTCATCAAGTTTGCAGCAGAGCCAGAAGCCTAGCACACAAAACACTACACTATGTTGCCTCCCTTCCTACCACAAACTAAGAAAAGCTCCCGGAAGAGATGGCTAATGACGAATGACTCTCCTGCAATTTGAGGCCATACCAAGCAAACAAGATGCTCGTGTGTGGAAGGCTGTCTTTGCTTGGCCTCTCTGGGACTTTCTCTGTACTCTTTCTCCTTCTGTAACTGGAGACTAGACTTGAGGTTGGATTTCAGTTTTAAGGTTTGTGATACAGCATTGGTTTGATCAATAATATAGAAAACTAAGATTTACATTTCAAATTCTACCTCTTAGCCACTGCTCGTGTTCTGTCTTGTACTGTAGCTCCTAGGGAGGTATGCATGACTGCAGTGTTGGAGCTATGAGACCAGGAATGATGTTTTATTCTTCTTGGCATTGTGGCATCCCTGCTTAGTTCTGAGGATAACTGGTATCCTTCCCTTAACTGAGTCCATCCTCCCGGAACTCTGATTTCCTCCCTCAAATTGCTTCTTCTGCCATCTTTCCTGTCTCAAGAAATGGCATCACTACCCAAGTGCCAAAGCAAGCACCTATGATTCATATCCCTCTCTTTTCTTCCCACCACCCTCTCCATGTCCAATCCATCAAAAAGCTCTCCTAGGCCCTCTCAGAGTTGACATTGACTGTCGTGGTTATACAGATTGATATATTGAAATCTTTCCAGACTAATTGATAAATTATCTCTTTTAAGAGTCCCCCACTGAGGGCCCCCATCCCACAATCTCAGCACCCCAGCCCCTTCCATGGAACCTCACCTTTTATCCTCTCGTGGAATCTAACAATCAAATGATTAATGCCTAGCACAGGGAGAATCTTCTGAGTCTCACCTTCTTTCTCTGCTGTACAGGACAGGAATGCCATTTTTAATTTTGTGAGGATTAAATTAAAGAATGTATTTAAAGTTGTGAATGCATAAGGCTTGGCATTCCCCATGTGGGCGCTCCATAAATGAGTTCACTTTCCCTTCTGCTTTGATGGGTATGGGTACACAGTAAGAAAGGCTTTAGAGAAAGCTAGACGTAGATACAAATTCTGGCCTTGCCTCTTTTCCTGTGACCTGGGAAATTAACCAGCATCTCTGAACTTCTGTTTTCTTGTCTGTGAAATAGGAATAAGGAATGTCTAGTGCTGTTCCTCAGCCTAGAGGGTATCCACTTTCACTAAAGATCAGTTTTCCTTGGTTAATTCAGTTCGCATCAGTGGATGCCTTTGAAGTGAAAAAATGTATTGTATACTGAAAAACAGTCTGAAACAGTGAGATACCACCATACACCGATCAGAATGGACAAAACCCAAAACACTGACAACACCCCGTGGTGGTGAGAACGGGGAGCAACAGGAACTCTCATTCACTGCTGACGGGAATACAAATGGTACAGGCACTTTGGAAGACAGTTTGACATTTTTTACAAAACAAAACACACTCTTAACCATACAATCTAGCAATTGCCTGCCTGGGCATTTACCCAAATGAACTGAAATTTTATGCCCTCACAAAAACTTGCATATGGATGTTTATAACAGGTTTATTCATAATCACCCAAACTTGAAAACAACCAAGATGTTTTTTAGTAGGTGAATTTATAATAAAAAGAGGTACATCCATATAATAGAATATTATTCATTGCTAAAAAGAAATGAGCTAGCAAGCTATGAAAAGACATAGAAGAATCTTAAATACATATTATTAAGTGAAAAAAGCCAGTTATAAAAAGGCTATATGCATACTGTATGGTCCCAAATATATGACATTCTCGAAAAGGCAAAATTGTGAAGACAGTGAAAAGATCAGTGGTTGCCAGGGGTCAGTGGGGAGGGAGGAATGAATAGTTGGAACACAGAGAATTCTTCAGGCAGTGAAATTATTCTGCCTAATACTTACTGTAATGGTGGATATGTGTCATTATACATTTGTCAAAACCCATACAATGTATACCAAGAGTAAAGTAAGCTTACCCCAAGGTAAGCTATGGACTTTGGGTGATTATAGTGTGTCAATGGGTGTTCATCAACTGAACAAATGTACCACTCTGGTGGCGACATTGGTAATAGAATAGGTTTGTTTGTGTGGAGGTAGGGAGTATATGGGAAATGTCTGTATCTCTGCTCAGTTTCGCTGTGAACCGCAAACTGCTCTAAATAATAAAGTTTATTTTTTAAAAAAGTCTAAAATTTAGATTTCTAATCTAAATTGACCTCTCTCTTAAGAATTGCCTTAGAAATTATTTTTTTTTTCAAAAGAAAATAGGTGGATGCCCTATGTCCCTTGATAATAATTCCATTCTCTTATGCTTTTAGTACCATAGCTCGGGTAAACTTTGAATGAATTTGCCTTGTGGGTAGTTTGCTACCAGGGGTTAAAGAAGACATTAGGGTGAATGAAAAGGAGTATCAGTCTGATACAGTTTGTACCAGGCCAAAAATCCCGAAACAGAATACTGTTAACCATCAGAGTGTTTTCTACCCAGAGAGTGGGCAGCTAGGTGGGGCCTGTTGACATGTTGGTGGTGATTGCTTTCTCAATTTTGTCCTGTGTTTTTTGAATCCTCTTTTTGAGTCATGATAATAGCCACTATAAAGAGTTTTATCTGGGCCTTTGAGAATGAAGTCATTCTACCTCAAATTCTTTGTGGAGCAAGGCAGGTTATAAATAGATCCCTGTGTGAACAAGTAAGTAAGCAGCACACGTTTCTGATGATAGCTCTTCTTGCTTATTTTATGAGGTTAATCTCATTGCTGGATAGAAACCTTGAGTTACCACAAGTTCACTCATGCCTGGGAGAGCTGTAGGGGTGGAGTACAAGGAATTTTCATGTGAATCTATAAGATTTGCTTATTTCTTCCTTATATCTGCCTCTTTCCACACTCAAGAGATTTCCCTGATCACCAGGATGTCTGGGAAAGGGCAGAATTAGGTAGGAGAGGAATGCCTCTGTCCCCTGTCATCTTTTATAAGCAGACCACTCAGTTCCTGGAACATTCTTTACCAAGTGATCAGGAGGGAAGAAGAATGGTATCAAACCACCATAGTTCTCATGACTACTCCAAGTGTTCTAGTGGGAGGATGTTCCATAGGTTTGTTGAGTAAATCCAGGAAAACCATTCTTATACCAGTATCATTCACCACTGGGCATCCTTATGTTCTCAGGACCTCCCTCCTAAGATCTGGGTTCCCAGATGGAGAAGTATCAGCAAGTCAGGTGTGAGATCCATTTTTCTATCTTCTTCACATTTACTGAGTATTCCAATCATTATGGGAACTTTGAATCCAAATACCTCCCTAACACTTGGAGCTTTGGAAACATTACAAATACTCTCTCCCCCAAATGCCTGATGCCAATTGGCTTGGTATCTCTGGGTTGTAAGGGGACTAGGTTTTTCAGAGATGTATCCAGGCTTCATTTTGAGTGCACTAAGAAAATGGGACCTGTATGAAAATGAGAGAAGCCCTTTTTTCCCCACAGGAAATTGGGTCTTCTGAAATCTGAATGTCTTCGTTTGTGTTGGTGTTGAGTTTTGAGTGAAGGTTCAGCCAGATTCTTATTTTCTGTAAAACACTGCTATCCATAGATATACTGGCTAATGAAGCTGAGCCATGTGATCCAACGTGGTAAATGTTTTGCTTAAGTCACTAAAATTTTGGCATGAATAAAGATCGAACAAGGATTTAGGATTAACTTTCTTGGTCCCAAAAGGTGAACTAAGTTTTTGAGACCCTTCTTTAAGGGATTTGCATCCAAATTGTCATCTACCATCTGGGTATTTGACAAAGAAGAATTTGGATTTTTTAAAAGGTCTCCCTTTAGTCCACTTCTAAACCCACATAAGAGCAGTTTGGGACTGTTCAGAGCCCTGCAGAAAGAAATAGAAGACTGAGATTTTTGGATAAAAGTATTTCGTTTTTATGGAGATAATTTTCAATAATACTGACTTTCAGCATAGAGTCCATAGCCTTTATTGAGATCAGAAAACATTTTGGATGGGGTGATGGAGTGGGGGTGAGCTCATTGCCTGCAGTGACCCCTGCACAGGGACCCTGAATAGACGTTCACTGGCAGAAAGGCAGTGGTTACTGAAAATGGCCAGGGAAAGAGTAGAGGGGAGGGGCAATTGAATGGGGCTTGAGTTCCTTCCTCCTCAAGGGAGCTATTTTTTGCTTTACATGCAAAGAATTGCTTTGGACAGCCAAGTTGGTTTCGATCTTGTTTACATAAGAGAAATCGAACATTTATTTTGTGCCGGGTTATTTTTTTTCTTCCTTTGCCAGTCAGAGGGTCCTAGGCAGATCAATAAACAAAGACCCTGCTCTGTTTTCATTTTGTGGCTGGGGATTTGGACTGGGTAACCCTTCAATGACTGGATTAGCTACCTCTGTGGGGACTGAGACTTTTTGCCTCAGTTAGATGGGGTTTCAGACACATTCTGGTCAGGCTGGAACCCTGCAGCTCCAGAAGACAGTGGGAGGGCCTCTGGATCCTTGGGTCTGCAGCAGATGGCAAAGTAAAAGAGAAGAAAACTACCTTTTGGCCTCTGTAGAAATCAGTCGGAGTCCTGAAGTATGTGATTTCGTTACTCTCATCTTCGCCTAGTCAACAGCCAGTATTGTTTTGGAGCATTAAATCAACACAAACGTCTTTAAACACCACAACTCTGAAATTTGACTCAGCAGATATGGAATTCCATAGAGAGGCTCCATGCTGGAGGCGGGGGGGGGGCGGTGTGGGGGGGTGGGCAGAACATATTTTTCCTTTCTTTTTTTCTCTAACTGTACCTGCCATGAACTTGGACTGACCCTTTGTTCTCTTGTTGTGGGACAACATGAAAAATAAGGGGGAAAAGTCTTCATTGTAAAAGCATTTCCTTAACCAATGTTCAACTGGCTGATTTCCCTCTTTAAAAGTTCACAACAGTGGCTTTTACAGTGGTTCATCATCTATAAATCTCAACCACTTAATTTCTCCTTTAATTCCTATTATCATCAGCTGGAGCAGCATGATTGAAGTAGGGGAGAATAAGAGCTTTAGTGTTAGACCAAGACTTGAAATCTTATTTTATGCCATACTAGTAAGTTGGTCTTCGCTAAGTTATGCGGCCTCCCTAAGCCCCAGTTTTCTGCTCTGGAAAGCAGGAATGAGAAGATTTATTCTAGACATGATATCTATAAGGAGGTTGGCATGGTACAACACACCATAGGCTCCCAATGAATGGTTCTCATTAGGGGTTTCATTCTTCAGACTTGGAAGTTGTGGTGATAGGATTCCTTAGAGTAAGAAGACCTGTGTCACTGACTGGTTGCAGAGGATCTTCACTCTTCTGAGGGACTCTAGAAAAATCTTTAGTGGTGTGAAAATCTTTTATGTTGACATGTTATGATCGTAACATGTCAACATATCAGTCATATGCAAGATAAGTTGTATATAAATATAACTAACAAGCCCCACAGAATGAAAGTAAAATAAATTGAATTGGCAGTCGTTGTTCTTTGCCAAATAATATTATTATCCAAACTGGACACAGCTTGTTCCTTTGAGTATACCTGTTTGAGCAAGTGTAAAATAGTAGAAGAAAAATATTGAATTAATCAAAAGAACTCTGAGTCTTACTAACAGCATATGTTTATTAATTATCTAACCATTTAACAAGCTGGAAAAGTCTGTGGCATACTAATTAAAGTTCACAGCTAGTATGTATTTAATAAGGACCTATAAGAGAGCAGGCAATGTTCTCAACTTTTCACATACATCAAACTCAATGACAATTACCTAAATATAGTCTCATGGGATATATTGTTCTTCACCTCTTTTTACTGATGGGACCATTAAGGCTCACAGAGATCAAGTATTTTGCCCAAGGTCACCCAGATGGAAAGTGATGTAGCTAAAACATGAGCACAGAGAGTTTGACTCCAGAGTTTATTATTTTAGCCACTATATTATTCTCCCTCTGCTGCTGCTGCTGCTAAGTCACTTCAGTCGTGTCCGACTCTGTGCGACCCCATAGATGGCAGCCCACCAGGCTCCCCCGTCCCTGGGATTCTCCAGGCAAGAACACTGGAGTGGGTTGCCGTTTTCTTCTCCAATGCATGAAAGTGAAAAGTGAACGTGAAGTCGCTCAGTTGTGTCCAACTCTTAGCGACCCCATGGGATTTTCCAGGCAAGGGTACTGGAGTGGGGTGCCACTGCCTTCTCCGATTCTCCCTCTAGTAGTGATGAAAAAGGTCTGTGAGCAACAGACCTGAGTGTGAGTCTCAGCAGCACTGAACACTGTTTCTATCAAAGTGATCTGTGTGAGGTTTCCACCTGATATCTCGCAGGGTTTAGCTCAGATAATAGGCTCATAGCAACGTGAGTATAATAATGTAACATGATAAAAATATGTGAAAGGACCAAGTTAAAGTCGCACGTCATGCGAAGATTAAAATCTGAAAGTCATTGCCAACCATGAAAATCACATGGAGTCAAAACTATCCTTGAAAATCTTTTAAATTGCTCACTATGTTCTGTGTATATAACTGTATGCATACAACCTGCTACAACAATCTTAAACCATGAGGCAATGGATTCTTTACAAACGCCAGTAAGCTCTTCACATATCCAATGACTAGCCTTTTCCTCCATGTGACAACACTACTTAAATTAATCTTTTTTTCTTGCTGACTGTATAGGATTGAATCTGTAAATACAAGTGATATGTCCCAATTGGACTAGGCAAATTTTATTTGAATTAGAACCACTCCTTGCTGGTGTGAACATTCTGACATTTCCTCACATCAGGATCGTTATAAGGATCAAATAAGAAGGTGATTTTAAAATGTGTTAAGGGTCTCTAAAGATTCCCGTGCATTATCTTGGGGGTGTGCCTTTGTGTTCACTTTGAATTGTCATTTATAGATCTGTGATACTCAGCAATGTTTACTCAAAATCCCAGCCATTCTGCCCACTGATTGGTTGATAGGTTGGTTGTTTTTAACTGCTGACTTTTCTGACTCTAGTTTTCTCTCTGTCCTGTATGTGTAGTATTCAACAAAGTTTAGGGACACTTTTGAATCTTTACTCTTTCATAACATGATTTTCAGCTCTCAGTCTGTTGCCCTTATCCCTTAGTGGGAGTCACATGTTTACGAGGGTCCACTGTGTACCAGGCTGGGTGTTTTCTGCAATCCTTTTTCAGAAAGCTCCAGATCTATAGCCCCCTTCAGAACATTTCCAGCTAGAAGTCAAGCCATCTCTTCATCTCAGCCTGTTTAAATTGGAACCGAGCATCTCCTTTACCTTTTGGGAGCTACTCCTGACCTCCTGGTTTCTGCTGCTGGCAGCAGCTTCTTTCTTTCAGAGGAGACTGATACCTCAGCAGCATCATAAGAAGCTCTTCTCTTGTGCACTTTGGAAGCAGTATCAGGTTCTGATTCTGTAATCTTTCTATTCCTTTCACCTTCAAACCATTTCAGGAGCCCCCATTCAGCCTCTGGCATCCTGTGTCTCTCCAGTTTCTTTAAGGGATACCTGTTTGTGAGATTTACTTTTCCTTAAAAGTGCTTTGTGCTGCTTCTAAGAAAAATCTAAATACAGTCTGACCACACCAGCGTTTCTGTCTTTCTGCTTCTACAGAAAGATTCTACATGAATACTTTTCTTCAAGAACACAGTTATATTTCTTACTGTTTCCCCATATGTCCTGCCTTTCTTTCCTGAATATTGTCTATTAAGGAAAAGATGGCAGTTCTTACCCAAATTGGTCTACACATTTAATAGAGTTGCAGTTGAAATGCAAGTATGTTTATTTGTGTTAAGTTTATCTGAAGGAAGAGAGACACATAAATAGCAAAAATAAATTTAAAAGAAGAAATTGGAGGGGAACCTTACACTGATAATAAATTGTAATATAAAATTACATTTAAATAAACATGCAGAGCCTGTAACAAATAGAGAAAACAATGGACTAGAATAGACAGCCCCAAATGCAATGATACATCTATTTTTAGTACATGAAGACAAATCTCCAGCACTTGAAAATAATGTGAAGTGATGGATTATCCAAGGAGTGATGTGAGAATAATTTTTATTTAAAAAATTAAGTTAATCCTTTCCTTCTCACCATAGGCTGAAATAAATTTTGGGAAGATAAAAAAGTCAAAAAGTAAAACATACCATAAAATCAACAGAAGAAATCTTAGTTAACTAGTTCTATAATCTGGATATGTGGGAGGTCTTTTCAGGCATAACCCTAGGGCAGAAGCCATAAAAAATTTAGATATGTAACTATATAAATGTGAAATTATGCATAAAAGTTATAAACAAAATGAAAAGCAAATGGTAAGACTGAGAAAAATATTTGTAACGTATAAGACAAACAGGAGATTAATATCTTCAATATGTAAGGCATCATTACAAGTCTCTCAGAAAAAAATAAACATGAATAGAAGCAAAGGGGCAAAGGCTATACAGAGGCAATTCACAGTGAAGAAACAAAAATGCTCAGTACATGTGAAAACATCTTTAATCTTGCTTGTAATCAAAGAAATGAAGATTTAAATGTTACCTCTGAGGACTAGGACATTTCCTGTTTTACTTTATTAACTTTTGTATTCCTAAGCAATTTTCTAAAAAAAAATTCAAATTTAATTGAAAGATAAAATATGCTACTGTGGAACTTTTGTAAACCTGTAAAGCCCTTACCAAATTCTTAATCCTTGAGAATGATCTTCTAGCGGTATATTTATTGGCAAGTTATCCATCAATAAATACCTAAGAGATAAAAATAACCAAAGGATTAGAATATCTGATAAGGTCCTGTTTCAGTGAAAATGTATGTAGAAATATAAAAATATGTAGAAGAAAATTTAGATGCCTATAAAAGAGAATGTTGATAGGTTGTTTTCAGGTATTGGAAATATGGATAGCATTTTTATTTTCTTATTTTTGCCTATTTATTTTCTAATTTTTCAGCAGTAAGCTTACATTGCTATAAACAAACTTTTAAGTACAACAGACATACATAAAAGCATATAATTTTAAGTATCAGTTTGATGTATTGTCAGTAAGTGAGCACACTTGTATTAGTTTTTTAATTTTAGCATCCTTTGCAATCTGGGTGGGCCAAGAACCTCTCAAATTACTAAGCACTGGCTCCTTTTATCCTAGCAGTTCCTTCAGCAGTTTATCTTTCTTCTCACATTTTATAAGAGCATCAAGAAGAGACCAGGCTGCATCTTCCACATCTCCCTTGAAAAGTCCCTCAGCTAAATATCCAACCTCATGGCTTACAAGTTCTGCCTTCTATCCAATGGAAGAGCTCAGTTCAGCCAAGTTTTTTCCACACTTTACAACATGGATTGCTTTTTCTCCAGGTTTTAAAAGCATGTTTCTCACCAGAAGTACCTTGAACTTCACATTTCTTACAAGATTCTATTTAAGATGATATATGTTTTCTCTAAGATGATAGAAGCTTTCTCTTCCATGCCCTTCACCTTTTTTTTGAGCTCTCAACAGAATCACCTTTAAAGTCCATGGTTCTACCATCTCTTCAAGGCAACATAGTCATTCTCCACACTTTTAGGTACTTGTTACAGCCACCATCTCCTTTCCCGGCAGCAAAATCTGTATTAGTTTCCTAGAGCTGCCAAAACACATTATTCCAAATGTGGTAGCCTGAAACAGCAGAGATTTATTCTCTCACAGATCTGGAAGCCAGAAGTCCAAACTCTAGGTTTCAGCACATTGTCCTCCCTCTATAGGCTCCCAGAGAGGAGCCTTCCTTGTCTCTTTCAACTTCTGGTGGTTCCAGGTGATCCTTGACTTGCAGATGCATCACTTCAATCCCTGCCATCTTCACAGGAGTCTTCGCTCAGCCTTCTCTACTCTACTCTTCTGTGTTTCTCTGTATCTTTTCCTTTTCTCTCTCTTACTTTTATGGGAGCAGTTTGTTGGCGTTTGGGGCAATGGGTGCGGCTTCTTTCACTAGTCTGGTCTGCATATGAAGAACACACTCCAGGCAGCCTATAGTCCTTTAGTCTGAATAGCATCTGAGTGGTGATGGGGGTGCAGTAGGGGAGAGCGGCAGCTCCCATGGTTGTCATCCAAGGCTCTCCATGAGTAAGCAGTCAGAGGTCTGGGAAGGGGTTGAGGCAGGAATCTGAGGAGAATGTGTGTGTATTGGGTCTAACATACACACACACTCCTTCAGCTGCTCCCACTGCTTTGAGAATAAAGACAAAATCCTTTGCATGGCCTACTGGCTCCTGCCCACTTGCCTTGTGTTGGAGTCATGTTGGCTTTCTTTTGGTTTCTTGAGTATACCATGATCCTTCCTGCCACAAAGGATCTTTGTGGAATGTCCCTACCCCCATTCAAGAGTTAACTCCTATTCATCCATGAGGTCTCAGCTTTCCATGATTTCTGAGGAGGATTTCCAGCTACCCTCTCCCTGCCCCCTTGTCTGTACCCCTTCTCCTCGTACCATGTCATAGAACTATACTTTCTCTTTCCTCTGAGTGCTTTGACCACACTCATCAGTTATGTGTGATTCACGCATGTCTCCACAATCAGACTATAAGCTCCTCGATGACAGGGACACGTCTCTAGCTACTCAGTGTTCCACTGCATCCCTTTGCCCAATGCCTGACATCACAGCTGGTGCTCATTAATACATAAAAAGTTTCAAGATGAAAGAGAAATTGGGTAACAAAGAAGACCAGCTTATATACTATAATTGTTCTTGGGGTGGGGGAGTGGGGTATGGGCTGCCTCGGGTGGGTTCATGTTTGTTGATGAATAGAGATTCATACATCTACAGGGGATTCCTACATCAGACAGAGGTTGACCCAGATGACCTCTAAGAGTCAGCTCTGAGAATTTGTGCTTTGAATACTCCACATATTCAAGTCACACCTGGAGTAGAACTTATCAGGAGGTGCTCTGTCTTTCTGTTCACTGTCACTGTCCCTGCCCTCTGGGAACCTTCAGTCCATGGAGCATTTCAAAAGCATCTCTGGTGGAGATTTGGGAGTCTCGACCCCGTTGGTCTCTCTGTTTCTGGTGGTTGAACTTTGTGACCCAAAGACTGGGGTCAAATTTGTAATCAGTTATGTTTATTTGGACCATTGTAGCCCTTGAATTTGGAGACAGTGAGGAGGGGGAAGCTCACAGAATATCTAATTTAGTCAGGCTGAGATACTGAGTGGAGACAGGGAGGAATTGAGCAGAGGTGAGGCAATGTGTCCTTGGCTAACAAAAACTGGAGAGGGATCTGCGACTTCTCAAAGGTTAGCCCTCAGGGATCCCAGGGGTGGGCACTCCAGGGTTTCTCAGCACACTTGCTTTCCTGTATTGGCTCCAGCCAGCTCAGTATGTGCAAGAAGCAAGCAAGACGCCCTAAATTTTGGCCTGTGTAGTAGTGCGTCTCTTTAAAAATTTACTATTTTTGCAGAGTTCTAATGTTCCTCGCCTATGGTTTGCCCTGGTGAATGCTTGTTAATTCAGCTTCATTGTTGCCTGGGGAGAAAGAACCCCAGTGACCCACTATAACCACTGCTTTAATGTGGGGCCTCTGCTTTGGGCCTGTGGAGTATCCTTTAACAAATGAGCAGAAGTGGCCAAAGTTATATTAGGCAACGCTGCCAGAGGTTTATGATAAAATCTCCAGTCACTGCCAGGGACAGTGTGATCTCTGTCAGTCTGAGGCTTAACTTTTCTGTAGTAACAGCTCAGACCTTTATTGGGAGGTTGTGGGGGAGGCTCTCACTACATACCAGTCACTGTGCTGCTGGTGGGAGTGGGGATGGGGGGTGATGCTTTTATATGCATGATTTCAGTTAGTCTTATGTGGTTGTTGTTCAGCTGCTAAGTTGAGTCCAGCTCTCTGCGACAACATGGATTGGAGCACTCCAGGCTTCTCTGTTCTCCACTCACTCCTGGAGCTTACTTAAATTCATGTCCATCGAGTCGGTGATGCTATCTAACCATCTCATCCTCTGCCACTCCTTTCTCCTTTCTCCTTTTGCTTTCAATCTTTCCCAGCATTAGGGTCTTTTCCAATCAGTCAGCTCTTTGCATCAGATGGCCCAAGTATTGGAGTCTTCATAATATTTTTCTAATGTGGATATTAATATTAGTCTTCATAATATCTTTCTTATGTGGATATTATTATTCCTACTTTATCATGGTAAAGTGGGGATGCAAATTGTTTAGATGACAAACTCGAGATCACACTGGGGCTGAGATTCCACTCCAAACCTATTAGTTGCTATGCACCAGGTTGCCCCTAAGATGACTTAAGAACATAGAGCCAGATGGCCTAGGGCTTCCCTAGTGGTGCAGAGGTTAAAGCATCTGCCTGCAATGTGGGAGACCTGGGTTTGATCCCTGGGTTTTGGGAAGGTCCCCTGGAGAAGGAAATGGCAACTCACTCCAGTATTCTTGCCTGGAGAATCCCATGGACAGAGGAGCCTGGTGGGCTACAGTCCACAGGGTCACAAAGAGATGGACATGACTGAGCAACTTCACTTTCTTTCTTTCAGGTGGCCTAAGGCTGGTTATTTGTCACCCATGGGTTAGGAGGAACCAAGCTCTTTCCCACTCCACCTGAGATCATGCAAAGAAAGTGAATTAGGGACAAGAACAATGAAATTTTCAGCTAGGCATTCTCTGTCTTCCTAGGTAGCATTTAGAAGGTGTTGACAAATGTTGGAATAAATTAGAAATTTTTCAACCAATCCTTGCTGTGTTTGTTCAGCTGTCTCTTGTCTTAAATTCTCATTCCAATGCTGAACCAAAGTTTTCCTTTGTCTGAAAGATTCCAACATGAACTTTAAATCCCCCCAATAATATTCACTTTGCTGGGTTATTGTAAAAAGAAACTGTGAATGATCACATTCTCATTTATCACTTCATTGCTTTATATAAAAAATTAAGTGCTGGAAAATACAGGAAGTTAAAATATGAATATACAGACAAGAGTCCTACACAATTTTTAATACTGAGCAGAAAAATTTGGCTCTGAATTTCCTGCTGGTCAAAGGAAAAAGAGAAATAAGATCGAATATTTAATATTAATTCTCATAAAGAAAAACTATGGAAAATATAGTTTCTCGGGGCAGAGAGATTTCCCTGGCACTTAGAGAGGTAATAAATTTCTCTAGAAGACTGAGGATGACACTGGATGATAAAGTGACTATAGTCCTCAACACTCCCCTCCCTCCATTACATTCAATTGCTGTCGTTCAGTTGCTCAGTTGTGTCTGACTCTTTGTGACCCCATGGACTGCAGCACACCAGGCTTCCCTGTCCATCACTATCTCCCAGAGTTTGCTCAACTCACGTCCATTGAGTTAGTGATGCCATTCAACCATCTTATCCTCTGTTGCCCCCTTCTCCTCCTGCCCTCAATCTTTCCCAGCACCAGGGTCTTTTCAAATGAGTTGGCTCTTCATATCAGGTGGCCAAAGTAATGGAGCTTCAGCTTCAGCATCAGTCCTTTCAATTAATATTCAGGACTGATTTCCTTTAGGACTCACTGGTTTGATCTCCTTGCTGTCCAAGGGGTTCTCAAGAGTCTTCTCCAGCACCACAGTTCAAAAGCATCAATTCTTCAGCTCTCAGCCTTCTTTAGGGTCCAACTCTCATATCTGTGCCTGACTACTGGAAAAATAGCTTTGACTAGATGGACCTTTGTTGGCAAAGTAATGTCTGCCTTTTAATACACTGTCTAGGTTTGTCATAGCTTTTCTTCCAAGGAGCGAGCATTTTTTAATTTCATGGCTGCACTCATCATCCACAGTGATTTTGGACCCAGGAAAAGAATTCTTAAATTCAATATTACAATAGAGGCAAAATGCCAAAGCACAGTCCTCTGAAAGGAATTCTGCAAAGAGGTTAAAAGAATGTAGTTCATGAGACTTCTCTGTCAGTCCAGTAGTTAAGACTCTGTGCTTCCAATGCAGGAGGCATGGGTTTGATCCCTGGTCAGGGACCTAAAATCCCACTTGCCACATGGCATGGCCAAGGGAGAAAAAAAAAAAAGAGTGAATGTGATTCATTGGTATGTATTTCTGGAGTGCCAACAAATCCAGGATTTTAAAATCTAAAATAAAAATGGAAAAGATGCATATATTTTCATGTATCTTCTATAAGGCACATTTTTCTCAAGGGAGTTTCGATCAAAAATTGGGCAGTGGGCAGAAGACAGTTTGAGGTTATATAAAGACAACAGTGGCCTCAGAATTTCTTCATGGGGTGAAGGGTTAAGGGAGAAAGACTGGTTGGAACTGGGGGTGCTGGGTTGAGTGACCAACTTGTCCAGCTTGGCAAGAATGTCCTCATTTTGGGGACTAAAAATCCCACACCCCTAGATGCTCCTCAGGCCTCAGCCATTGGAGCAGTGGATCACCCCAGTGCCAGGCTAGGAGTTCCAAAGCCGCACTGACATAACAAGCACACTATTTTTACTTAGACTGCATGTTTATTTAGGGGTGGCTCTGGGGGATGCTGATGGATTTCTCCCCAAAGCCAACACACATGTTCTGCATTGCCAAATCGGAATGATTTAGCAGTCCAGTGCTTGGGTGGTGGAATCAGATCCGTCTGTGAAAACTGATGAGCCCAGAGATACTCTGGGGACTAAACACCCATTGTGCCTTGCCTTAGGGTGACTTTAAAAATGCTAGGTGAGAGCACACATGGGGAAGTTTTCTTTCCTGAAATTCTGTAGAAACTAGAGAAAAGAGCCAAATGGAGTGACCTTAGTTAGTGTCCTGCTTTGCCACTGATCAGTTGTGAGGTTTTGAGCTGTTCACTCAACCCTTGGAAATGTAGTTTCCTCATTTGTAAAGTGGCCATAGGGATGCTATGAAAATTGACTGAGATACTTGAAAGCCCCTGGCAGAGTGCCTAGTTCAATGCATATCTCTTTCTTCCCCCTCTTCTCAGTCTAAGTGTTCAGTCTGCAGGTGGGAGATTTGAACTAAAACAATAATTGTTCTTCAGATAAACCTCAGCAGTTAGAATATCCCCACCACACCACAGCGATGAATGGAGAGCTGAACATCTCAGGGGTCATTCCTAAATGTTGTCTGTCTGATTGCAAAAGATGTGATTTGTGAAGTGCTTTAAGGATATTCAGTATTAATTTAGTGCCATCTAAAACATCCTTGGATTCTAGACTCACTTTTTCAGCCAGTAAAACATGTGATTTCCCTCCTTCCTTCCTCTCTCCCTCCCCCCTGCCATCTCCCTCCTCCCCTTGCTCTTTCAAGCTTTCTATGTCTCCCTTTTGCTTTTTGGCCCGATCCACTTTTTCTCTACACTAGATTAATTTGCTTTACCATGCTGATCACTGCTCCAGCCTCCTATGTTGTTCTGTTTACTAGCTATGGGATCCCAGGCTAGTTATTTGTAGACTCAATCTCCTTATCTATAAAAGAAAAGAAGGAAACCAGATAATTTATGAGGTCCCCTACAGCTCTGTATCCTGTAGTATGAGGAATACTGTTCTTTTATTTATTCAGCAGATATTTATTGAGCACTTACTAAGTACCAAGTGCAATGTAGTAATTAGGGCTACAGCGATAAACAAAACCGCAAAGCCTCTGTTCTCATAGAACTTATACATCAGAGAGAGAGACAGGCAATAAATGAAACACAAATGAATGTGTAGCATATCAGGGGCAGTAAGTGCTGGGAAGGGAAATTAAATGGGATGAAATGTAAGGAATGACGGTGATGGTGGGATGTGGGAGTGCCCCGTGGTGCTACTTGAGAGGCAGTGGTCAGGAAAGCCTCTCTCCAGTAAGCCGACATGTGAGCAGAGACCTGCATGAGTGAGGAACAAGCCAGGTGGTTTTCTGCGGAAGAGTGTTCTGAACAGAGAAAACAGTCAGTACAAACGTCCTGAGGTTGGACCACGTGCTCATTTGGAAGAAATATCAAAGGAGACCAGTGTGGCTCTGGATTGTGTGGAGCCAGAAAAGAGTAGTAAGAGATGAAGCACAGAATTATGAAAGGTAATAAGAATAACACACCATCGGTTCAGCATCTGTGTCCGGCACAGGTTTTCACGGGAACCCTAGAGGGGAGCATAGACCATCTAAGACTTATCTAATTTCTGGGTGCTGGCCTCTCACAGTCTCTCTTTACATGATGCTGTGTCTTTAACCTCATCCAGGGCTAAGGCACACAGTTTTCAGAGACCATCAGGCAGGGACACAGAGGCACTGAAGTCTGAGTGTCTGGCTTGTTATTCCTGGTACTCTCAGGCATGAGGGCTTGCCCCAGGCTCTACCTTTTACCATCTCCCTGCCTGGAATGGTCCTCAGAGGTGTGGAACACATGCACTGCGTTTAGTAAGAAGCTGGTGTTTTCCATCCCATTGAAAATGGGGCAGAGTGATAGAAAGCAAATCTTGAGGAAATGGAAGCCTCAATCTTGTTCATGTGTTCACGAAATCTCCCCAGTCTATCTGTCCCTTTCCACAGCTGAATTTGCCCTCAGCCTATCCCTCCCAGCACCCGTTTTTCCATTATGTAAGGGAAAAATAAAGAGCCTAGAAAATCTGACTGGGCACTTGCTGCGATAAGCTGAGAACCCCCAATTCAACCTTATCTATCAAGGCACAAAGAACTATGGCTATGGCTTCCCGGGTCCTTGCAATCTCAAGCCACTATTGGTCAGAGCCGGCTGTGAAGATATTGATAGAATATTTCTTCTCGTGTTATTGACCACCTCCTTCTTATACTCCAAGGTCTAGTGTAGTCTGAGACTAGCCACTCTGGCCCCATTGAATTAGAAACTGTCCCTAACCGTTCCATGTTTTGGAACTTTTTGTGTTCAGAAAGAAGATACTAATGACACATTTTTGAGTGGCTGTAAAATTCTAGAAACAGCGCCAGGTGCATTTTACACAAATCGTGTCCTTCAGCCCCAGCGCTAGACTGGGGTGGTGGACGTGATGAGCCCACTTTCCAGGTGAGGCCAGGGAGGTGCAGGTGAAGCAGCTACAGTCATAGAGCAGATAAGTGAGGGGAATTTTCCCTTTTGTTGCCTCCTTGCTTTTCTTCTAAACATGATCAACCTTTGCTCTAATGAAGGGTGGCTCCTTGACCTAATCCACTTTCTCTTCAAATGCCAGCTGGATTGGAATTGAGGTTTGGGGAAAGGTGTAGTGGAGCAGAACTTTGTTTTAGACGATGGTCTTTAAATAAGATGAACTAAGCTTGGCCACTGGAGGAAGAAATGGCAACCCACTCCAGTATTCTTGCCTGGAGAATCCCATGGACAGAGGAACCTGGCAGGCTACGGTCCATAGGGTCTCAAAGAGTTGGACACGACTGAAGTGACTTAACACTGCAGCATGAGCTTGGCCACACACCTAAGCTGGACATCCCCCAGCCAACGCAGAAAAAGAGTTGTGTGATTCTTCAAACAGTTCAGGGCCACCATATGTGCTTCTGCTTCCTCACCTTGCAAGACATCTCTGGGAGCTGCAGGACTCACACAGGGCACTCAGTTCTTTTTCTTCTCTTAGTTTCACCATATCCCTGAGCAGTTGGTCTTCCTACTGCTTTTCTTGCAGAGCTGAGGGAGTCTACACAAGGGATGTGATTGCTCTGTTCACATAGCCATGGAGGTGGTCTTTGATTTTTGGTTCTCAAGCACCCAGGTAATTTAAAAGCCAACACTTTCTCCTATGGAATTTTAGCTGAACTGGCACTTTTCTGGTGAAGTGTGAGTTAAGTGAGCCCCGCTGTTTCAGAGATCGGCTCACTGAATTGCTCTCCCTGGCCTCTTCTGCCTGTTACTTTGTGTTGGAACAGAAATTCCATGGCATCTGCTTGCTGAGAGCTCAGCTGGTGTCATCACCGTCCTCCTGGATCCATCAGCACTCACTGACAAACAAGGAAACTGGATCCATGTTGGACATGAGCTTTGCTCAGTTATGTAGTTTGTCTCTCTGTAATCCCTCTGGTATTGACAAATAGAACGCAGGGACGCAGGCGGCAGTGACAGCTCCTGCAGACAGCACGTATTAGCGTCAGCATTATCGTCCTTGGCCCTGACAGCCTGGGCACTAGAGAGAGGATTAAGCGATTAGTACTGTGTATGTTACAACCATCTTTTTATTCCTTGTGACTTTTCGGTTTTGCTCACTTCATAAAGATGTAAAAGTGGGCTCTGAGTAAAAACAGATGCATTTATATATTTTTCAGGTCTGATGGGTAGCATATGTCTTGGATATTTGGGCAATGTTGAGACATTATCAAGTTTCTCCGTGTACTGAGCAAATTCTCTGCCTTTGTGGCAAATATAGGCTTAAAGGGAACTGTGAGGTACATTACATGTATTTAGAAAATAAAGATCTGTTTGAATCTCTGACATTGCATTTGATGGGTTGGTGTATATAGATAATCATTTAAAGGAATTTGTTCCCTGAAACTTTAGTAAAAGTTAGGGATAAACAATCTCATGGGATTTTGCCCCTGAGATGGGATTGATATAAGTGAAGTGAAGTGAAGTTTCTCAGTCTTGTCCGACTCTTTGTGACCCCACGGACTGTAGCCCACCAGGCTCCTCAGCCCGTGGGATTTTCCAGGCATGAATACTGGAGTGGGTTGCCCTTTCCTTCTCCAGGGGATCTTCCTGACCCAGGGATCGAACCCAGGTTTCCTGCATTGTAGGCAGACGCTTTACTGTCTGAGCTACCAGGGAAGCCCAGGATTAATATAACTGTTATATATAATTTCTTTTGCATTTATTTTTGATTTGGCCAATTCTCTGGAATAGTCATTCATAAAAGTGGCCCAAAGGAATGTCCACCGTATCTCTCAACATCAATTTTACAAGTGATAGCATGTTACACATTTCTAGGGTAGGAAAGTCTATTAAAGTCATTATAAACTAGGGCCTTTGGTCTTTATCATACTGTGCGATTTTTAGATTGTAAAATGCTGACCTCTTATATTCTATATTTTCTTTTCTTTTAATTTATTTATTCATTCATTGTTTGTTTGTTTGTTTTACTGAGCATGTCCTATGTGGAAGAGGCAGAAATCTATAACAATCTAAAATATGTATTCTTTGCTCCCCGAAAGTCTGCTGAGCTGTCAAGGACAGTTTATGACTATGTGCCAATGAGCTCTGGCAACAAGGAGTGGAGCGGACTTACCGTCAGGGTGAGTCAGTGAGGATGCAGAAGGCAGACAAGACTTTACAGAGCAGGGGATAAGATGGCCCTCAGAAAAGGAAAGGCGTGCAGGAGAGAAGGGTGTGGCCCCTGCGGGGGTAGGAACGTAATTAGTGGTTCATATTTGGAGTTCGGATAAGACTGGAAAAGGAGATTGGAGCAGACTGTGTTGGACCCAAATTGTCACATTTTGGGAGTTTGGAGCTTATCCCCCTAGAAATAGGGAGCTTCTGATGTGAATGAGCATGATGTTTGATAGGTGTTCTTAGGACAGATTGTTGGCAGGTAGGATGAAAGAAGTGCTAAGGAAACCAGACAGGTGACCAGAATGCAGGAATCAAGGGGTACAGCCAGGAGGCCCAGATCCCCAGTTACCACGGAAGCGAGTGGGAGGCGATTCTCAGAGGAGGAAGTACCTATGCTGAATTATTGGAAGTTGGAGTAAGAGCCAACCTTTTTTTGGGGGGCCCCATGTGGAATCTTAGTTCCCTGACCAGGGATTGAGCCTGTGCCCTCTGCTTCCTGGACTGCCAGGAAATTACCCGAGCCAATGCCTGTGTGCTGGCCAAACTGCTAAGTAATTTGCATGTATTTAATCTTTACAGAACTTCTGTTATGTAGGAATTCTCATTAGTCCCATTTTTGGATGAGGAAATCGAGGCTTAGAGGGGTCAAGTAACTTGATTAATGTCATATTGTAGGAAGAGGAGAGCCAAAATTTGAACCTGCCCTCCAAACTCCTAATCATAATGCCTGACTGTGGAAGGGATGGAGAGCAGAGGGAGAAGGGGAAAAAAACGTTTAAAAAATATTGGAAATGTAACATTTCAAAAGAATTTTATTAGTATAATCATATTATTATTAGCCTGGAAAAATAGCTAGCTTGAAATAGAAATGAATAAATCAAATTTTCATATTAAAAAAAAGATACTCTATAAAGTGAAAGAGAAGTTCATCCAAAATATCCTGTCTTAAAATAGATGCAAAATTCAGAAACGCAATGCATGCTGTTTATCTTAATCCTCTTTATTTACATGTTCTCATACACAGAGCCCTGTACACTATGAGGCTGCCCATGAGTACACATGTGTGTAAATGTCACCCGGGGACCCAAACGAATTTAACCTTGGTTCAAGCTTGAAGGAGAAAATGGCTGTAGTTTCAACTTTTAAAAAATTATCTGTTTATTTCCCTTTCTCTGTCGATAACTCCTGGTTGTAATGCTGAAATCTTATAAATACAGCACAGTTAACTCACAAAATGAGCTTAGTGTTCTCCGGGCAGCGCAAGTTGAACAACACATAATTTGGCACAATTTGGTGGGCCTGAGTTTAAGACAAATACGAGACTGAGAGAGCACAGAGGCTTTATTATTTCTAAGTGAGTTCATGCAGTGTACATGGGTGGAACCGATCAGAAACCCCCACACGGCCCTCTGCCACATCCAAGCATTCAGTTCTCGTGCTTTCATAAGTGTCGTATTCATGGCACAGGGTTCCTTCTTCCCAAATAGGAATGCTGTTGTTTTAAATGACCATCTGTGCTTTTGGCAGAATAGTGAATGCCATCTCCTTTTGCCCTCTTCGGGCCCTGTTGGTGTCACAGGGAGGTTGGAAGGGCAGTGGAACACACAAGGCAGAGTGTTTTTTCTACACTCAGAGTGGTTTTCTACAGTCTTATGAAAGGGGTGGCAGAGGGGAAGTGCTCTATAGAGCTGCTAAATGGGGGCTTCCTTACCCATTCAGAGTGTTTTACATCACATTTACAAATGGAAGTTCAGTTCAGTTCAGTTCAGTTCAGTCGCTCAGTCGTGTCTGACTCTTTATGACCCCATGAACCGCAGCACGCCAGGGCTCCCTGTCCATCACCAACTCCTGGAGTCCACCCAAACCAATGTCCATTGAGTTGGTGATGCCTTCCAATCATCTCATCCTCTGTCATCCCCTTCTCCTCCTGCCCTCAATCTTTCCCAGCATCAGAGTCTTTTCAAATGAGTCAACTCTTCACATCAGGCGGCCAAAGTATTGGAGTTTCAGCTTCAACATCAGTCCTTCCAATGAACACCCAGAACTGATCTCCTTTAGGATGGACTGGTTGGATCGCCTTGCAGTCCAAGGGAACTCTCAAGAGTCTTCTCCGACACCACAGTTCAAAAGGATTGATTCTTCTGCACTCAGCTTTCTTTATAGTCCAACTCTCACATCCATACATGACCACTGGAAGAGAAGGATATTAATGCAGATTTGCTTGAATCCTTAAGAAAAAGGAAGAAAAAGAAAACGAAGATTTGTCAGGCACCTATGGAGGAGACCTGGGTTTGATCCCTGGGTTGGGAAGATCCCCTGGAGGAGGGCATGACTACCCACTCCAGTATTCTTGGCTGGAGAATCCCATGGACAGAGGAGCCTGGTGGGTTATAGTCCTCGGGGTCGCAAAGAGTGGGACCTGACTGAGGGACTAACACTCTCACTTTTCACTATATTGTATAGCTCAGGTGGCCATATACCAAATCTGAGATTTTACCTACTGGTTTAGGGTGAAAGTGAAAAGTGAAAGTGAAGTCGCTCAGTCGTGCCCGACCCTTTGCGACAGGGTCAGTAGCCTGCACCAAGCTCTTCCGTCCATGGGATTTTCTAGGCAAGAGTACTGGAGTGGGTTGCTGTTTTGAACTGGAAAACGTCTCACTTTCAGAGGCATCCTGGTTCAGACAATAAATCTCATCATTGTCCTATGCATAATCTGAACAAGAGCCCTTTTTAGGGAAAAATCTCATTCTTCCTGCTGTCCACCTCTGGAAACTGAGTCACTGAGAGGTTAAGTAGTTCAACACATGCAACTTAACATGGAAATTTGACAAGCAATTCTTTCTGCTTCATCATGGTACCTCCCAAACAGCATTTTATCAATGCCAAACAATGGTACTCATCCACCAATGGGGCAAATTAATTTATTTTCAAAGCTATTTGAAAGGGCAGCATGTTCTTTCTATTGTTTTCCAGTGACGGGGAGTTGGATTTATCCCATCCTCTCTTACATTGTCCTCTTGAGACCAGGGATAAAATTTGAAGGATTAAATGAGGAACTGATGATCACAGTTAAATGGACTGTGGGTTCATGGACTACAAGAAAGGTAACAGATCTGTACAGGAATTAGACCCAGAACAGCTTTTTCTCCAACTGTGAAGACAGTTCAGTTCAGTTCAGTTGCTCAATCCAGTTCAGTTGCTCAGTCGTGTCTGACTCTTTGCAACCCCATGGACTGCAGCATGCCAGGCTTCCCTGTCCATCACCAACTCTCTAAGTTTATTCAAACTCATGTCCATCGAGTCGGTGATGCCATCCAGCCATCTCATCTTCTGTCATCCCCTTCTCCTCCCGCCTTCAATCTTTCCCAGCATCAGGATCTTTTCCAATGAGTCAGTTCTTTGCATCAGGTGGCCAAATTGTTGGAGTTTCAGCTTCAACATCAGTCCTTTTAATGAACACTCAGCACTGATCTCCTTTAGGATGGACTGGTTGGATCTCCTTGCAGTCCAAGGGACTCTCAAGAGTCTTCTCCAACACCAGAGTTCAAAGGCATAAATTCTTTGGCACTCAGCTTTCTTTATAATTCAACTCTCACATCCATACATGACTACTGGAAAAACCATAGCTTTGACGAGATGGACCTTTGTTGGCAAAGCAATATCTCTGCTTGTTAATATGCTGTCTATGTTGGTCATAGCTTTTCTTTCAAGGAGCAAGCATCTTTTAATTTCATGGCTTCAGTCACCATCTGCAGTCATTTTGGAGCCTAAAAAAATAATGTGTCACTATTTCCATTGTTTCCCCATCTATTTGCCATGAAATGATGGGACTGGATGCCATGATCTTAGTTTTTCAAATGTGAAGTCAGAGGCTGAACAAACCCAAATTCCAGAGGCCCGAATCCAGGAAGTGAGTATTTATAGCATTATATTTTCACACTTTTGTGTTGATAAGTAATAAAGTGCCTTTTAGCCACTGCATGTTTGATTGATCTTAACCAGTCACAGCTAAGAGATAGTTTTGGACCTTTTGAATAAGCTCTCACTACAGGAAGTAGAGCAGAGAACAAAGAGTTCTGAAAAGGGGATCCAGAAACCTTGAGTCTTCCTCCACCTTGTAGTTAACTATCCATATGAGCTTGTACTGGCTTTCCTGGTGGTTTAGTTGGCAAAGAATCCACCTGCAATGTGGGAGACCTGGGTTCAATCCCTGAGTTGGGAAGATCCCCTGTACAAAGGCATGGCAACCCACTCCAGTATTCTTGCCTGGAGAATCCCCATGGACAGAGGAGCCTGGCAGGCTCAAGTCCATGGGGTCGCAAAGAGTTGGACATGACCGAGTGACTAAGCACACGTGAGCTTGTGCAAATCAGTAGATCTTGCTGGGATTCTGTTTTTTAGGAGTAAGAAAAAAGAAAAAAAAAGAAAATGAAGACATTAATTGATAAGGAGTCCAAGTCTCCAGGGGGTCCTGATTACTGCTAGTTTTTGTAAATACAGCTTTCTTAGAACACAGCCACACCCATTGTTTACACGTTCTGGTTTTTCAGCTACAATACCAGAACTGAATAGTTACAAAAAAGACTATAAGACTGCAAAGCATAAAATACTCACTGTTTTGACCCTTTATAGAAAAATCTTGTCTAATCTTGAATTAAATGATTTCTGAGGACACTTTCACTTTTTGTCTCTAACCACAAGAAAAAAGATAAAGAGAGTCAGGGAAGATGAAGTCAGAGTTATAAATCTGAGTCCAAAAACCAGAAAGCAACTTACCAACAATCCACAAGGCAGTTGTCCTAACAGGGACAAATTGCATCGCCCCCTGCTGGCCAGGAGGTCCTTTTGCTGTAACGGTAGGCCCAAGAACTATAAGAAAGTAACAAATCTGTCCTGGAATCAGACCCTCAGACCCATTTTCAACACGGAAATCTCTGCCAGTCAGTAAGGAAGTTTCCGCTTGCTCCTGATGCCTTTGAATTCATAAAGCACATGCTTCATGTAGGGAAACTAGGGGAATTTGGATCCTCAAGCTAGAGTGTAAAGCTCCTTTGGAGAGAAGTAAAACCAAGAGAGGACAGGAAAAGCTTGCTTGAAAGAACTTAATCATGGTGAATGAAGCCAAAGCTAATAAACAGTGCTGGATGGGCTCTCATGGCCTCAGACAGTAGGTGAGGATGGTTATTGTTGTGATTGCATTAAATCATACTAATCCCAATGCCAAAAGCCACTTTGAATGATGAAGTGAAGTGGCCTGCAATGGCGACCAGAAGGCTCTCTGTTCTATCCCGGTTGGGCAGGGCTGCTGTCAGCCCTCTCAGGCAAGCTCTGCATCCTGTCTTAGGGGCCCAACTCTGCCTTCAGAGGAGACTTGCAGACTGGCAGATTTCAGTTTGGTTTGGAGTTTTGTTGTGTGTTTCTTGGCAGGAGGGGACCATCCTCCATCCATGGAGAGCCCCGGATTAATGGCTAAAGTAACACCTACTGGCAGGACCAGCCTCTCTGCTATTGACTCAGGACTCTGCTTGACTCACAGCCTCACTTAGTTTTGCTGGCTGTTTGAGGTTCCTGCTCTAAAGTCTGCCTGTTTCATGATGTGAAAAACATGCTGAAGAGTACATGTTCCTTCTTTCCCAGAGTGGAACATGGGCTCCCTCACGGGCAAACCTTGGGGGACTCAAGAGGAAGTTGTTTTGTGCTATAGTGAATCCCAAGCCAAAAATAAATTAGCTTTAGCATACATAGTCTTAACTTGGTTGCTTTCTTTCTTAAATTTCCTTAAACTTCTACTCATAATCTTGGGGAACGGTTGAGATAAAGTCCCAATAACCCAAACCCATATGAAGGCTTAGGTTTTTCCTTTTGCCTCCAGTGAATTGAGGTGAAAATTGCCACAGTTTTGGTGTGTTTTCTTCTCCTCTGTGATAAATCCTTCTAGCAACAAGGGGGGATATGAAAATATATGGCGACATGTTTGTTTACTTACATTTTTTCACCCTTTCTCTGAACCCAAATTGTGCCCAAAAGTGCTTTTTTTTCTACTTGGTAGAAGGGTGGAGATTTTTATTTCCTTAATCTCTCTCTCAGGAATATAAGAAAATCAAAATATCTTCTGTAAAGTTTTTAAATGGGCTAATTTAACTTGGAGCTTGCCTTTGCTACATATAAAACATTTATTTATATCATGGGTGGACATTGAGTAATGTGAATTTTCTTCATTTTTGAAGGGTACAATACACAAACCAAAGGGATGGTGAGGCATCTGTTGAATTGCCTTAGTTGCCCCATTAAAATGATGCTAAAAAACTAGAAGAAATAAGAATGAAAAATGAACCAAATTTCAGGAAAACTAAACAAGAAGTTCCTATGCAAAAGGCATGGAAAAAGGAACTGCTGAGCAGTTCTGCGTGTCTGTATATATGCACATGTCTTTATGTGTCTGTGTGCACACTCTGTCTCTCACACACACACATGAACTCTCATGCAGTGGGGTGAGATGTGTGGGAAATCTGACTGTTCCGGGAGTGCAAGTGTAAGGAGAGAGGATTCTGGGATTTCGGATACTGGGGCAGGAATAGATTTCATATCTGCCAGTGTATCGGATGGCCTGTGTAAGAGGAAAAACCCTTGCCTCTGAGCTTCTAGGCAGGAAATCTGACCCGATCTCCATCTTTTCTTCTTAAGGGAGAATCCAAAGTTTGGAGCATATAAGAAAAATGAAATGATGGGTCTCTGAGAAGAAGGCAATGAGATTCAGCCTAAAGGCCAACCCCTCCCAATCATCTCTTACCTCTTGGTCAGGAACAATTAGCACAGAATGTTCTCTGGGTTTCCAAAGGAAACCTTGCCAGAGAGTCACTTAACTGCCCCAGTTGGGGGTGGGAGTAAGGGGATTTCTTATTTCTGAAACAATTTAATTCAAGTGAATTTTTCCTTTTGTGGGTCACCTTAAAGCCAGGATCTTGAAGATGTCAAAACCACCTGTTAAAGTTCATTTTTTTCCAAGTTACTAGACCTCAAAGACGGAGATTTATTTTCATCTCAATTTCTCACACTCCATGAGTGGCAGTTGTATACAGACTATGGGAATTTCTGTGGAATTACCATCCTGGGAGAAGAATATAGCTGGAGTGGTGACCTTGGAATTGGAATTCATTTCAAAATTGACACTCCAGAGGAACTTTCCATATGTCCCTCCTCCTGGGGACAGTGCACACTTCTAGAACTCTCAGAAACACTAATTGATAGCAGTGTCTGACAAACAGTAGCTTTGCACCAAAACATGTAGCTGTGACTTTTCTTTTTGCTGTTTGCGGTTATAATGTTGAACCTCCCAGGCACATGGCAAAGTCTTACTTCTTATGTATGTGAGTCAAGAAACTTCATTAAGCTGATATTGACTGAAAGAACTGAAAATTAAAGACTTTGTTTACACAAGGAGATGGTCAATACATATTTATTTGATAGAATATTTTTGCTTTTGAATAGAAGTTGAAGATTTTACAGGGAGGTATTGCTTTAAGAGAAACAGTGTGACTTGCAGCTGTGTCCACTCTGTTTAGTTGGCTGTTTAACCTTGAGCAGTATATTATCGAGTAGACATTTTTTAAAAAGATAGAACCCAGTGTTGGTGAGAGGTTGAGAAATGGACATACTCCTACATTGCCAGCAAGAATATAAATGGTAACGGATTTTTAAATAAAATTATTTGTATACTGTGGTTCAGTAATGCTTCTTTTAATAATTTATCCTAAAAAAGGACATAAACAGTAACATATATAACAGTATATATACAAGGGTTTTCATCACATCATTCTAAGAATGAAAGCTTTGAAGATAACAAAATTTCCAAAAGAAGAAAATGGTTAAATAAATTATGACATATATGGTCTGCAGACATAAAAATCATTTTTGAAAACTTTTTAGAGACATAGAGAATAATATTTTTCAAGTATAATATTAAGTTTAAAAGGCAGGAAATGAAGTGAATTAATGAAATAATTTTGGTAAATAATAGATGTATAGGAAAAATATTAGATGTACATAATCACTGATACATTTTGGTTTATATCTGGTTTATATTATAAAAACTTTTTATCTTGTATTGGGCTACAGCCAATGAACAATGTTGTAATAGTTTCAGGTGAACAGTGAAGGGACTCAGCCACACACACACATGCATCCATTCTCCCCCAAAATCTCCCACCAGGCTGCCATGTAACAGTGAGCAGAGTTCACTGTGCTACCTAGTAGGTCCTTGTTGGTTATCCATTCTAAATAAAGCAGTGTGTACAAGTCAATCCCAAACTCCCTAACTATACCTTCCCACTATCCTTGACACTCTCTGCCTGCCTGTGTCCGTGCAACCATAAGTTTATTCTCTTAGTCTGTGAGTATGTTTCTGTTTTGTAAGTAAGCTCTAAGTGATATTTTTTAAATGATGCAAGTTTCAGCCTCCTGACATCTCTAATGACCAAGCAATATCTCCAGTATATTCCAGGGCACCCTGCCTCCTTTCCTGCTCTCCTCAGCCCCTATACAGCCTACCCTCCAACATATGAACTTCTCTTTTTTCTTTGAATACACTAAGTCCCAACCCCCCTCCTATGTCTTTATCCGTGTTCTTCCCTCTGCCAGGAATATCCTTGTCCCCTTTTCTGGATGGAAGACTGTTAAGCCTTCAGAATAAAACTGATCATAATAAAGGTCACATTTGTTAGATACTTACCTAGCCCAAGCACTTTATATACATCATCTTGCATAATTCCCAGAACAACTGTATGAAGTTAGTGTATGTATGAGTATTAGTTACTCAGTTGTGCCCAACTCTGTGATCCCATGGACTGTAGCCTCCCAGGCTCCTCTGTCCTTGAAATTCTCCAGGCAAGAATACTGCAGTAGGTAGCCATTCCCTTCTCCAGGGGATCTCCCCAGCCCAGGGATCAAACCTGGATCTCCTGCATTGTAGAATATTCTTTACCATCTGAGCCACCAGGCAAGCCCTTGATGAAATTAGAACTACTCTTAATTCTCACATTATAGACTGAGGCTTAGAGAGGTTAAGTCACTATAGTGGGTTGATTCCCAAATGGCCCACAATGGTCTCCACTTCCTGATATTCATACCACTTGAATATGGCCTGGTCTAGTGACATACTTCTAACCAATAGAATATGGCACAAATAATGAGATGTCAATTCTGCTATTATAAAGATGTTTAACTTCTGTCTTGTTAGCAGATTCTCTTCCTCACAGGTTTTGATAAATTAAGTTGCCATGTTGGGAATGTTCAGTTGGCCAGGGACTGGCAGAACCTCCAACCAAAAAATCCAACTAGAAATTGACACTCAGTCCAGTAATTCAAAAGGAACTGAATCCTCAGCAACTATGTAACTGAGCTTGGAAGCAAATTCTTTCCCAGATGATCTTTCAGATGAGACCACTGCCCTGCCTAATAACTGAACTGCAGCTTTGTGAGAGACCCTGAAACAAAAGACCCTTTTAAGTTATGTTCAGATTCTTGATCCACAGAAACAGTGAGATAATAAATATTTGTTGTTTTAAGGCACTAAGGTTGTGATAATTTGTTATGCAACAAAGGTAACTAAATACAGTCATATTCTTAAGATCCTGGGTCTTAGAAATCCATGCCTGGCTGAGTCCAGAACATACGCTATTGTTCACTTCTCTGCTAGCTCTGAATATACCTTCATTAGGAAATTTTTCTACTATAATTAGCTCTGTTTGTGATTTTTATTATTATTAATACTTATATTTAAGCTCTTTCCATATTAAATTGTAATTTTCTGTTTATTTATCTGTTAGACAGTAGACAGTTCAGGGTCATGAATACAGATTTATTTCTATAACTCTGGTACCTCACTCAGTCCTGATACATAGATTCTTTGAAAATGTATATATTGAACTGATAAATTATTACTTTGTAAGACAATGTAAATCAACCAACAATTCACTTCTGATGATATTTATTGATGTCTGTCATATGTCAGCCACTGGACAACATGTCAGGGCTCAAGCATGAACAAATCACTGTTACCTATATACAGCTGCTAGCATCTAAAGGTGACTGGCATATGAAAAAGAAAGACAACACAGAGCAGTAAGCAGTATCAGAGAGGTGTTAAGTTGAACCACATAAAATGACCATCTTTGTATGTCAGAAAAAATTGAATATGGACAATGTCATATGATTCGACCTATCAGAGATTATGCTATCAGAACATAAGGTGGAATAATTAGTGGATCTGACATTGTCTTGACCTTTAATTCTAAGGCTTGGAAAAATGACAAAGATAACTGAATTCTTAGCAAACAGTAGGTTATCCTTTGAGCAGATAAACCCAAGAAGACATTACATTGTAAGCAAACAGAATGATTGGTATACTAACAGAGGTGGGAGTAAATGAGGATAAGGTTTTAGACTGCTAAATTCAGAGGAACAGATTTTCTTTTTCAACACCACACTTCTGTAAGTTAGTTGCTATGAAAATAAATTGTGAAAGAAATTATCCTGTGAAATTTCAATTCAAGTAATCAGTTCAGTTCAGTCGCTCAGTCGTGTCCGACTCTTTGTGATCCCATGAATCACAGCACGCCAGGCCTCACTGTCCATCACCAATTCCCAGAGTCTATTCAAACTCATATCCATCTAGTTGGTGATACAATCCAGCCATCTCATCCTCTGTCATCCCCTTCTCCTCCTGCCCCCAATCCCTCCCAGCATCAGGGTCTTTTCCAATGAGTCAACTCTTCGCATCAGGTGGCCAAAATATTGGAGTTTCAGCTTTAGCATCAGTCCTTCCAATGAACACCCAGGACTGATCTCCTTTAGGATGGACTGGTTGGATCTCCTTGAAGTCCAGGGGACTCTCAAGAATCTTCTCCAACACCACAGTTCAAAAGCATCAATTCTTTGGCGCTCAGCTTTCTTCACAGTCCAACTCTCACATCCATACATAGCCTTGACTAGACAGACCTTTTTTGGCAAAGTAATGTCTCTGCTTTTTAATATGCTGTCTAGGTTGGTCATAACTTTCCTTCCAAGGAGTAAGCGTCTTTTAATTTCATGGCTACAGTCACCATCTGCAGTGATTTTGGAGCCCCCAAAAATAAAGTCTGATGCTGTTTCCACTGTCTCCCCATCTATTTCCCATGAAGTGACGGGACCAGATGCTATGATCTTCATTTTCTGAATGTTGAGCTTTAAGCCAACTTTTTCATTCTCCTCTTTCACTTTCATCAAGAGACTTTTTAGTTCCTCTTCACTTTCTGCCAATCTACCTAATAGCAAAATACATGTGCCAGGTATATTAATTATCTCATTTTATATTTACCCATAATGACATTATTATCTTACAATTTCTGTAAGTCAGGAATCCAGGCACCTCTTAGCTGGATCCTCTTAGCTCAGGATCTCTCACAAAGTTGCAATCAAGGTGGCAGCCATGGCTGCCCTGCTTCTAAGGTTTGACTGGAGCATGACCCACTTCCAGGCTCACTGGTGTGGCTGATGAACTGAGGGCCTCAACTCCTCAATGGCTTTTGAACAAGGGCCACTCCTAATCCTGGCCAGGCAGGTGTCTCCAAAGGGCCATGCACGTCATGGCCACTGAATTTTACCAGAGCAACAAGTGAGAAAGCAAAAGAGGGCGCACAAGATGCAAGTCACTGTCTTTCACGACCCCACATTGGAAATAACCTCCAGTACCTTAGAACGCAGCCATCCTTCTAGAGGTAATGAACTGAAGGGGAGGTTATTAGAATGGATTCTAACCCAGTGTAACTGATCTTTATAAGGGAAAATTTGGACACAGGGAGACACACAGAGGGAAGATGACATAAAGAAGCAGGGAGAACCTCATGTGAACATAAAAATGGTCACTGATCAGACCAGGCAAGAGGCCTAGGACAGATGTTCCCCTCTCAGCCCTCTGAAGGAACCAAACTTGCCAACACCTTGATTTGGGATTTCTAGCCTCAGAACTCGGAGAAGGCAATGGCACCCCACTCCAGTACTCTTGCCTGGAAAATCCCATGGATGGAGGAGCCTGGTAGGCTGCAGTCCATGGGGTCGCTAGAAGTCGGACACGACTGAACGACTTCACTTTCACTTTTCACTTTCATGCATTGGAGAAGGAAATGGCAACCCACTCCAGTGTTCTTGCCTGGAGAATCCCAGGGATGGGAGAGCCTGGTGGGCTGCCATCTATGGGGTCGCACAGAGTCAGACACTAGTGAAGCGACTTAACAGCAGCAGCAGCCTCAGAACTCTGAGACAATAAATTCTTGTTGCTTAAGCCACCCAGTCTGTGGCACTTTGTTACAGGAGTGCTAGGGAACTTATGTAAGTGGTGAACAAAATGGATAGGTTTCCTGCAGTCAGAGAGCTTTCAGTCCAAGGGCAGAGATATATGTTAAACAAATGATGAAATATGTAATTGAAAACTGAAAGACATGTTCTTAAAAAAGGAAAAAAGGCCCTATGAACACATAAGAACCCAACTTAGCTCACTGAGTGTGATATCTACACACTCAGATATCAAGAACAAGCAGATAATAAGGAGGTAAAAATTTGCATTAATCTAGCATAGATTCCTAGATGAATGTGGATAAAACTTGCTCAGGAAAATTCCAGCAGTGAAGAATTTAAACATTGGATCCATTGGGCGGCTAAGCATTTCAAAGGAAGGATGGAAATCCCACTTCCTGAGCAATTGCAGATAGCACAGCGGAAAACACTCCAAAATCAATCCTAGGGAGCCTTGGGACTTCCCTGGTGGTCCAGTGGTTAAGACTCCATGCTTCCACTGCAGGGGGCACAGGTTCTATCCCTGGTCAAGAACTAAGATTCTACAGCCAAGTGGTACGGCCAAAAAAAGAAGAAACAAATAACAAAACAAAACACAAATAGGGAGCCTTTCTCTGGCCAGTACTTTTCATCTGTGTCTCTTTCATTTCTTTTGCTTGCAGTTTTCTAATTGCATCTCAAGTTATGGCCTGATAGTCAAAGGGGCTCTAATGCCTCCTTTGTGTAGTCACAGCACTTTGCCCTTTATAAAAGGAATTATGCAAGGCTAATAAATTAGGATAACCCTCAAATAAAATAAAGTGACATTTAAAACAAAATCATTTAGGACTGTTCACCTTCTGAAGGAGGAAAAACTGTTAAGAAATTGAGTCTTGAGATGAACTTGGTGTTTGGCAACCTAAGAGGCTCTTTTCCAATGTAACATTACTCGGCAGCCCAAAGGTTTTAAAACAGAAGCCATTCCTTTACAAGTTTTCAGAAACCATTTGGATTATCTAGTCGAAAAATCACAGGGTTGATAGTTGATTCGGCTGGCATATGAGTCATCTTGTATATATCCAGGCTGTTTTAACTCAACACCTCAAATCTTAGATACTCAGATTTCAGCTGAATTGACCTTCAAAATCTGGGAAATGTGTCAGATGGTTTTAGCACGCCAAAAGACTCGCTTTTGTTTTCCTACACAACCTCCCAATGGATAAAGTTTAGAAGCGCGGATGGTCTCTTTGCCAAGCAGGTCTGTGTCACTGAGATCCAATTTGTCAGTGACATTAGGTTGTCCAGACATAAGCGTCAGGCGAGACTACTGCCAAGGTCATGCTAGACAAGGGCAGCCAAGTAGGAACAAGCATCACCCTCCCTCATTTTGAAACACAGAGGTCTCAGCCTGAGCCGCAAGGCAAGGAGAAAAGTTCTGATTCCAAATCTTTTACTTTTCTGCACCCAGTGCTTCTCTGCTATGCTGTATTCACCTGAATTTACTCCCTCTTCTCTATCCACTGTCCCAGGGCTTCCAGGTGACTCAGTGGTAAAGAATCTGCTTGCCAGTGCAGGAGATGTAGAAGATGTGTGTTCTATTCCCTGGGTCAGGAAGATGCCTTGGGGGAGGAAATGACAACCCAGTCCAGTATTCCTGCCTGGGAGATCCCATAGACAGAGGAGCCTGGCGGCTACGATCCATGGGGTCTCAAAGAGTAGGACCTAAGTTAGCAATTGTTCACTGTCATAGCAGCCATTCTTTCGCCTCTATAACTCTCCATTTGGGGTCCATCATTGACCTTGAAGGCCTGGAACCTTGTTCATGTTTGAACTTGTTTTACACATTCTCATTCAGATTACCTGAGTGATTCTCTCATGCCTGCTGCTGCAAGGATGCCATCTATGTCCAGGAAAGGACATATCAACACTGGTTGGGAAACATTGCTGCTGTGATGGGCCCAGTGAGGTGCCCAGTCACTGATTCCAGCCAGCCTTGTCCCAATATCTGATTATTAAGGATCGTAACAGAGGGGCCCATCTGGGAAAAGGGCTCAGGTTCTCTCTTGGATCTGGTTAGTACAGGTTTGAGAAGAGCTCAGTGGTGGCCAAGAGGGCCATGGTCTCATTACTCTATTGGTGTGCTTAGAGATGATGTCCCACTGCTGGTGTTTAAATGAAGTCTGAGCCCTATCTCTCTGTCTTGAACAATGACAAAAAACAGTGTGAAATCTGAGAGGTAAAGCTTGCTTGGGGCAGAATGACAGCACATGATAATGGTCTGCTTATATATTTGCTGTAAAATTCCACTTGAATGGATGTGTTTGTTCTTATTCTTTCTCCTTTACACTCACACACACAAGGCACTATGCACACTGTCAGTGTTAAGGTGAGATGAGGGAGACATTGGGCTGATTGCTCTGGTTGGGGAGGCTACAGGCTTTTACCTAGTGTCAGAGGCAGGGGCAGCCCCACTGTGTCCAAAGTCTGGAAGTAGCATGTCTCAGCTATGTTCCCTCGCGTCCTGCCATTGCCCAAATCTTGTCCTTCAGCACCCCTTTGGCCTTAAGAATTCTCCTTATTTCCTTCCAAAAATCTCTAATTTCTGCTTTAGTTAGTGAGAGTTGGACTTCTGGCATTACTATTTAGGTATTACATTGTTGATAGTGGAATTAGATGAAGTGGTTAATCTTTTTTTCTTTCAGCTCTCTCTTAAAACAACAATTCATAAACCCTCCTGGACTGTATCAACTCAGTGATTTGGTTGAAGGAGGTGAAGAGGTTGATCTCGTTTCAGGATGTGAGTCAGTGGGAATGTTAGTTAGAAAGACCCCTGGAATCCAGAGGCTCCTATATTTTCTCTCTTTTCTAAAATTCTCCACCTTGAAAGAGACAAAAGTTTTCGGCAATTAGTGTGAAACTGCACTGACCCTATTGACCTTTTAATGATTTCATTTTCATTTTGCTGATTAAGCTCTAAATAGAGCCTAGTTAAGACTGAAAAATTAGTATAAAGTGCCAAGATATTTAAGTTTACAAAATGACCACTACTTGTATGGTACAAGTCCGTCCACAGATGGAGGTTACCATGAGGATGTATTCGTGTCACATGATTCGGTCCATTGCAGAAGAGAGTAGGAGGGAAAGTTCTCAGCAAAGGGGGAAACAGTGGTCATAGCATTTGGGCTTTTAACTGTGCTTGACTGCCTCTTATTCCATCTGTCACCTTTGGATTATATTGTTTCTGAAAATAAAATATGGCAATGTATAATGGTGATGAGATGGGTCTCAATCACAATTCATTTCAAGTCTCCTTGGCTGAACTAGGTCCAGGAATTCAGCAAGAAAAGACAGTAATAATCAAGGAGGAGAATGAATAATCATGCAATATATAGAAATTCAACAGGAAAGTATTGAGGTCCTACACTGGGCCAGACAGTGCTAAGCCAGAGGATATAAAGATAAAAGATGACTAGTTCTTGTCCTCAAAGAGCTTAGTGTCTCTGGTCACTTGGAAATGTTAGTGAATCAATGTATTCTATGTATGTCATTTCAGACCAGAGGCTTGCAGGGCTGGAGGTCGGATTACAAAGAAGCAGGAATAGCTGTCTCACACCAGACTTGACAGCCCTTCAACTCCAGTCTGTCTGGAGTTAACCATCTATTGATTCCATGGGGTTAGCCAACAAAATTTTGGGGCAAAAGAGACAAAAAGGCAAAATGAGAAGATAACTGCAGAGCAGAATAGAGCCAGCTTGTGTGGCTGGAATTCATTCATTCCAGTGGTTAAGACTCCATGCTTCCAATACAGGTTCAATCTCTGATCAGGGAACTAAGATCCCACATGCCATGGGGCCAAAATAAACAAAAAAGAGTACAACCAGCTCTGCAATGTGAAAATAGGAAGAGCAGAGTAAAAGGCCTAAGATTTCAAGAAGCCTAGTCTATGGACTGGCGCCATCTTGGTAATATTTTATAACCTATAGCAAAATGATAGAGAGACCAGTGTGGTACTTTACTGTATGCCAATTTAAGGCTGCCAAAGGTTTTTCATGAGAAAGACTCTCATTTATCTTAGCACTGTCTTCTCCATAATTTAAAATGCCCTCTCTTTTATGACAGTGTGTACTCAGTTGGCAGCTCTCTGAGAAGTCCCCAGAATGTATTACACTTGTGTGCAAAAACTGGAAGTCGGGAACCACTGGGAAATCACAGCGCAGTTCCCACCAATGGAGGCGCTTCTGCGCTTCAAAAGATAGGTATTTCTCATGAATTAAACAAACCTGGGTTCTTTGTGCAGAAAATGAAGAGGAAATGGTGATGGGATTCTGGAAGCAAAGCTTCCCTCACAGTCCGTAGGTACGATTACATTTGGTCAACCATCGGTTTGAATTTCTGGAGACTGAGGGCAAGGGGTCAAACCAGTGTTTACATGGCTGTAGGGAAGAGTGGGAGGAAGGAATGGATGAGTCAAGATGTATCATTCTGGAGTTAGAATGAATTCCTGTCCTTCTCAGCAGCATCGCTGACCAGCCAGCTACAGAAAAAATGAGGAAATTACTTCAAAACAGGGAGTGGAGGTGGAGAGAAAAGTTTCCTTAACTTTCTAAAAAGAAGTCAATAGGCTTTTTATCTCTTCTTCATCTAAAGGAAGAATCCTGAAACTAGGAGCCTCTCCTTATAATGTTGTTATTGTTATTTAGTCACTATGTCATATCCGAATACTTTTGTACAATCCCATGGACTGTAGCCCTCCAGGCTCCTCTGTCCATGGGATTTCCCAGGCAAAAATACTGCAGTGAGTTGCCATTTCCTTCTCCAGGGGATATTCCCAATCCAGAGATTAAACCTGAGTCTCCCTCCTTGGCAGGTGGATTCATTACCACTGAGTCACCGGGAAAGCCCCTCTGCTTATACTACAAGGCTCCAAAACACTGAGCTTATACCGAAGACTTCCTCTTGGAGCCTATAGAAAGCAACTATGCTTTCCTTAGGCATTGACAAATGCCTGAAGAAAATGCTGGTCTTCCCGAGGGAGTAGATTCACTGAGCTTCTCTCATCACAGTGAAAAGGTCTCATCTTGCCCTGTTTTCTTTTTTTTCTTATTTGTTCAACTTAACTGCAGGCCAAAAGCATCCTATGGCTTTTCTCAACCAAAGTGAACTATCGTTTTGTTATTATTATTAATCAGTGTTATAAACCTCACTCTACCTCCCCTACCCACTAAATTCAAATGTTGAAGGTCTAAACCCCAAAATAAATGTATTTGGAAATAAGCCCTATAAATAAGTGTGTGTATTAGTTACTCAGTCCCATCAGACTCTTTATAACCCCATAGACTGTAGTCCACCAGACTCCTCTGTCCATGGAAGTTTCCAGGCAAGAATACTGGGTAGCCATTCCTATCTCCAGGGGATCTTCCCAACTTAGGGATCGAACCTTAGGTCTCCTGCATTGCAGGCAGATTCTCTACCATTTGAGCCACCAGTGGAAGTGGCAGTGAAAGTCACTCAGTTCATTTCAGTTCCGTTCAGTTGCTCAGTCATATCCAACACTTTGTGACCCCATGAACTAAAGCACTCCAGGCGTCCCTGTACATCATCAATTCCCTGAGTTTACTCAAACTCATGTCCATTGAGTTGGTGATGCCATCTAACCATCTCATCCTCTGTTGGCCCCTTCTCCTCCCACCTTCAATCTTTCCCAGCATCAGGGTCTTTTCCAGTGAGTCAGTTCTTCGCATTAGGGAGCCAAAGTATTGAAGTTTCAGCTTCAGTATCAGATCTTCCAATGAATATTCAGGACTGATTTCCTTTAGGATGGAGTGTTTGGTTCTCCTTGCAGTCCAAGGGACTCTCAAGAGTCGTCTCCAACACCACAGTTCAAAAGCTTCAGTTCTTCGGTGCTCAGCTTTCTTTATAGTCCAACTCTCACTTCTGTACATGATACTGAAAAAAACCATAGCTTTCACTAGATGGACCTTTGTCAGCAAAGTAATGTCTCTGATTTTTAAAATGCTGTCTAGGTTGGTCATAACTTTTCTTCCAAAGAGCAAGCGTCTTTTAATTTCATGGCTTCAGTCACCACCTGCCATGATTTTGGAGCCCCCCAAAATAAAGTTTCTCACTGTTTCCACTGTTTCTCCATCTATTTGCTATGAAGTGATGGAACCAGATGCCGTGATCTTAGTTTTCTGAATGGTGAGTTTTAAGCCATCTTTTTCACTCTCCTCTTTCACTCTCATCAAGAGGCTCTTTAGTTCTTTTTCACTTTCTGCCGTAAGTGTGATGCCATCTGCATATCTGAAGTTATTGATATTTCTCCCAGCAATCTTGATTCCAGCTTGTGCTTCATTCAGTCCAGCATTTCTCATGATGTACTCTGCATATGAGTTAAATAAGCAGGGTGACAATATACAGCCTTGACATACTCCTTTCCTTATTTGGAACCAGTCTGTTGTTCCATGTCCAGTTCTAACTGTTGCTTCCTGACCTGCATACAGATTTCTCAGGAGGCAGATCAGGTGGTCTGGTATTCCCATCTCTTGAAGAATTTTCCAGTTTGTTGTGATCCACACAGTCAAGGCTTTGACATAGTCAGTAAAGCAGAAATAGATGTTTTTCTGGAACTCTCTTGCTTTTTTAATGATCCAGCGGATGTTGGCAATTTGATCTCTGGTTCCTCTGCCTTTTCTAAATCCAGCTTGAACATCTGGAAGTTCATGGTTCACGTACTGTTGAAGCCTGGCTTGGAGAATTTTGAGTATTACTTTGCTAGAATGTGAGATGAGTGCAATTGTGCAGTAGTTTGAGCATTCTTTGGTATTGCCTTTCTTTGGGATTGGGATGAAAACTGACCTTTTCCCATCCTGTAGCCACTGCTGAGTTTTCCAAATTTGCTGGCATATTGAGTGTAGCACTTTCACAGCATCATCTTTTAGGATCTGAAATAGCTCAACTGGAATTTCATCACCTCCACTAGCTTTGTTCGTAGTGATGCTTCCTAAGGCCCACTTGACTTCACATTTCAGGATGTCTGGCTTTAGGTGAGTGATCACATCATTGTGATTATCTGGGGTGTGAAGACCTTTTTTGTACAGTTCTTCTGTGTATTCTTGCCACCCCTCTTCTTAATATCTTCTGCTTCTGGTAGGTCCACACCATTTCTGTCCTTTATCAAGCCCATCTTTGCATGAAAAGTTCCCTTGGTATCTCTAAAATTCTTAAAGATATCTCTAGTCTTTCCCATTCTATTGTTTTCCTCTATTTCTTTGCACCCATGACTGAGGAAGGCTTTCTTATCTCTCTTTGCTATTCTTTGGAACTCTGCATTCAAATGGGTGTATCTTTCCTTTTCTTCTTTGCCTTTTGCTTCTCTTCTTTTCTCAGCTACTTTTAAGGCCTCCTCAGACAACCATTTTGCCTTTTTGCATTTCTTTTTTGGGGGATGGTCTTGATCACTGCCTCCTGTACAATGTCAAGAACCTCTGTCCGTAGTTCTTCAGACACTTTGTCTATCAGATCTAACCATTTGAATCTATTTGTCACTTCTACTGTACAATCATAAGGGATTTGATTTAGGTTATACCTGAATGGTCTAGTGGTCTTCCCTACTTTCTTCAATTTAAGTCTGAATTTGGCAATAAGGAGTTCATGATCTGAGCCACAGTCAGCTCAGCTGTGTCCAACTCTTTACGACCCCCTGGATCATACAGTCCATGGAATTCTCCAGGGCAGAACACTGGAGTGGGTAGCCTTTCTCTTCTCCAGGGGATCTTCCCAACCTAGGGATCTAACCAGGTCTCCCACATTGCAGGCAGATTCTTTACCAGCTGAGCCACAAGGGAAGCCCAAGAATACTGGAGAGGGTAGCCTTTCTCTTCTCCAGTGGATCTTCCTGTTCCAGAAATCAAACCGGGGTCTCCTGTATTGCAGGGAAAGCCCAATAAGTAAGTAACTTTGGTTAAATGAGGCCATAAAGGTGGGGCCCAGATGTGATAGGACCAGTGTCATTACAAGAAGAGACATCAGAGAGTTCACTCTTTCTCTCTCTCCCTGCCATGTGAAGATACAGAGAGAATGTGGCCAGGATGAGAGCCCTCACCAAAAACCAAACCAACTGGCCACTTGATCTTGGGCTCCCAGCCTCTAGAAGTGAAAGAAATTAATTTCTGTTGTTTAAGCCACCGGTATGTGGTATTTTGTGATGACAACCTGAGTAGACTATCATTAGTTATTATCCTATGAACTGACCTTAATTTCTTAAGAATAAAATGTTTACCCAGAGGAAGGGATAGAAGTCTCTTTGGGAACCACATTGTCACTTAGAAAGAGGAGGGTACTAACATTATTTGTGCTTTTACATATTTGTTAGACAGGAACTAATCATTGCAAATACACTAGGTAGGAAGCTGTGGGTTAGAGGGCTTGTGCAACTTGGTATGTCACAGGGCTAGTAAGCTGAGGGCCCCCGTGGGATATGCCAGGTTTGCTGGGCTCAGAAGCCAGGATGTACCTGTTTTCTCTGCCATCTGCACTGTCCTAGCCCACATTAGACTGAGTTTTCACCTTCCTTGTCTAACATATCACTTTTGCTGCAGCAATTAAAACCACTTCATAAACTGGGGAAGGTTTTTTAGAGCATTTACTGTGATCTAGTGGTTATATGATCCCAATTTTGCAGGGGTAAAGATAGAACAAAAGAAAACACATACCGTATATCTTGCAATTTTTAAAAGCCTGGGGAAGAGAAGACTGGAAAAGTGACATCAGATAGTAAGAGTATCTTTGTTGTTGTTGTTTTTCTGAATAGTAGGATAATGAGTGACTTTATTTTGCTTTTATATTTTTTTTGGACACTTTTATTTTACATTCTCAATTCTTGTAGTCAGAAAAACAATTTTGAATGACAAAAAGCAGGCTACACCGTCTTCTTCCTGTGGCATCCGATTGCTCTGTACCAGCACAGGGTGTCCACGGCTCCTTGACTAAAAGCTTGGGCATCACAGTTAGGGCTTGGGAGGACCATAGAGAAAAGTCAGTGGCAGGAGCTGACCCTGGGCAATCCCATTACAGAGCAGTGGGGGCGGGGAAGAGATGCTGACACGGGTTCAGTTCCAAACCTAACTGGGAAAAGGTGAAATGGTTACCATCTGGAGTTGCCTGTGACGGGAGGTGAGGGGGGGAGGTGGCCTGCCGCAGGGCTCCAGCACAGGCATCCCCTCTCTGTGCCCCTGCCCTTCCTCCGAACTGTGACGCAGGAGAAAGAGCTACACCTCTCTGTGACCCTCGGATGACCCAGCCACTCTGACAGGGTGGCCACCATCCAAGTGACATTTCCAAATAATGAACTGATCCACAGACACTGGATCATATCTTTGTAGATCTATCTTTATCAAATAGAGAGAAATGAAAAGCAAATTTTCTGCCTGCGTTCTAGAGAGTGTGTGGCCTAGATGGGTGGTATTCTCTGTGGTTATCTTGGCAATAATCAGCTCTTGTTCCCTCTTATATCTTCTGAAGTGCCATTTTTGGCAAAAGAGCCCCGGAGAAATAGTAGATATTGAGGAAAAGGAAACAGTAGGGTTCCCACCAACCCCCCGCCCCCGCAACTCTTTCTTTCTCTGTTTCATAATGAAAAGTTATAAACAGTAGAGAGCTAGGATTTCTTGAGAGAAAATGTTGGTGAATGAGAGATTCTTACAAATGCTATAATATTCTGGAGGTGATCTGGCTGATTAGAAAGTGAAAGGGCTATTGTATTTTCCCCAGGGGGCAGTGACCTGAACAGGGTAGAACTTCTAGAAGGATTTACATTTGTCCTAAAAGCCTTTATGTAACTCTTTGCCTTTTTGTAACTCTATCTTTGCCTCTAGTTTCAGTAACTCTTAGAAAGCAGAGATCCTGTTCTGTTTATCTGTTTGCTTCTTCAGCAACTATTATTGAGCATCTGTTATGTGAACAGCTCTGTGCTACACATGGAGGGGATATACATGTATATATGTGTGTGTGTGTGTGTGTGTATAATGAATACATTATACATGCATTCATTATATATTTTACGTCTGTATATGGTAGTAGAGTGAGTGGTGCTCACCAAAAAGATAAGTCCACATCTTAACACATGTTGTGTGTGTGTGTTAGCCGCTCAGTCATGTCTGACTCTTTGCGACCCCATGGGTACAGACCCCTGGCTGTAGCCTGCCAGACTCCTCATCCATGGGCTTCTCCAGGCAAGAATACTAGAGTGGGTTGCCATTTCCTTCTCCAGGGGATCTTCCCAATCCAGGGATTGAACCCAGGTCTCCTGCATTGCAGGCAGATTCTTTTACCACTGAGCCACTAGGGAAGCCCCTAAAATGAAGTAAAAGTCACTCAGTTGTGTCTGACTCTTTGTGATCCCATGGACATACAATCCATGGAATTCTCCAGGCCAGAATACTGGAGTGGTTAGCCTTTCCCTTCTCCAGGGGATCTTCCCAACCTAGGGATGGAACCAAGGTGTCCCGCATTGCAGGTGGATTCTTTACCAGCTGAGCCACAAGGGAAGCCCTAACACTTATTAGGTATGCAATTTTGAGTAATTTATATCTCCAGTGGAGGTAATAGCTTATATGTTCTCACATATTCTCTGTTCTTCACCGATCATAATCCTCACTACTCCTTATTTCAAATATGTGTTTAATGCCTGTCTTCTTTGATTAACAATTATGTTCTATTGTTCCATGAGATCAGGCATTGTTTTGTCTGCCTGTGCACTAACGCACACTTGTACATATAATATATATTATAAGTGTGTGTTAGTTTCCCAGGCACTCTGACTCAGGAGCCTCGACTTTTCGCCATTATACCTCATTGCTGTTTAGTATACGGAAAGACTGGCAGTATGACTGAGCCTGGCTTTGTAGGCAGAGGCAGCAGGCAAGGGCTTAAGGCACTGTGATATGTACAGTAGCTACACCTTACATGAAGGATTCCGTGCAAGTTCACAGCTTAGTCTGAAAAAGGAGAACTAGAGCAAAGGGATTGCTGTCTTCAACAAATGCTATTAGTCTGGGATTCTGCAGAAGCAGATGCTAAGACCAAGACTCTAACAGAGATGATCCCAGAAAAAACACAGGTAAGAGAGTTGGGAAAGTGAGACAGGGAAAAGAAGGCAGCCCAGGGAAGAGTTGATTATCAAGCAAGCTCACACTGTGGGTAGCTGAAGATTAGTCCTGCTATGGGTCCCTGGGAGCCAGCACGGGGGCACATCCTGGGGTGGAAATTATCTCCACTGAGAGATAAGAGAGCTGGGCTATTTACACACCAATAGCCATTAGTGTTTTGTTTAGGTCTCTTCACAGGGGACAGGATTTCCTTGCACTTTTGGCCAACCAAGCACCAGCATAGGCCTTCCAACAGAGAAACACAGGTGTGTTTCCCTGGGAGGCAGTTATTTGGGCCATGGGGAGAGCACTGAGAACATCTGCCTCAGGGGATTGAAAGCATCCATTTTCTAAGGTTACTGGTCCTGAGGGTGCATGTGGAGAAAGAGGTGGGGCATTATTTCCCAGAAATGCCAAATCCCCAAACTAGATACATTGTTCTCCCAACTTAAACCCCAGTTCAGTCCAAAACCCCACAGCAATGAGTGAAACAATGAGTAATTATTCCTCTCTTTGATTTCTCCTTTCCACATGATCAAATACGATTGTTTATCATGATTTGAACAGTGCTTCTATTTCAGGTAGAGTATTCTAGAGAAATAGGAAACCATATTGGGTGTATTGGAGAAGGATATGGCAACCCACTCTAGTACTCTTGCCTGGAGAATTCCAGGGACAAAGGAGCCTGTCAGGGTACAGTCCATGGGGTCACAAAGAGTTGGACATGACTGAGTGACTATCACTCACTCATTGTGAGTATGGTTGGGAAAATAGAAAAAGGAGAATCTAAATGTGGAAGTCATCTCAGACACAACTGGCACTAGAAAATTAGAAAACAATTTTTCCTTCTTTTTTGTGGGGGGCAGGTGCAGGCAGCTGCGGGAGGGTGTGGTTTGAAGCCCAGCATCTCTCTGCATATCTCAAGTCCAGTGGGAGAAGAATTTTGGGCCCTGTGGATCTTTTGAAAACATTTACCTTGGCCTTCCTTGGGGGCTCAGATGGTAAAGAAGCCACATGTAATGCAGGAGACCTGGGTTCGATCCCTGGGTTGGGAAGATCTCCTGAGGGAGGAAATGGCAACCCACTCCAGTATTCTTGCCTGGAGAATTCCATGGACAGGGGAGCCTGGCAGGCTACAGTTCGTGGGCTCACAAAGAGTTTGACACAACTGAGCGACTAACACTCTCACTTCATAACTGAGCATGAAAAACTGTGGAAAATCATTACCAAAACCTCCTGAGGGAGGACATGCATGTGGCAGGTCCAGGGAGGGAATAGATCTCTCTGTTCTCCCACTAGGGGTAGGGGGGAGGCAGTGGGGGCAGAGGTCTCTTGCTCCAGGAAATAAATCCCCACTGAAATGAGTTGTTTGGGGCAGCAGGGATGGAAATTTTTTCTTTACCAAGCCAAGAACCCTCAATATCTGTAGAAAGGATATCATTTCAGAGGCCACAGAGGAATTTCTGGAAGAGACATAAAAACATCTTTGTGATACCCTCTAAGGATAAAATGAAAGAACTCCACATTTTTGGAAGTAGTAACAGAAGTGAGCAGTCTCAGAGGTTGGTCCTCAAACCAGGGAAGGGGAGCCCTGGGAAGAGTTGAAGGTGAAGTTGTTGGAACTTCCAAGTGCTGCCTAGTGATGGCAGCAGCTCTGAGACCATCTGTCATTGCAGGGGAGTAAGGGTGGCAGATAGGGCATCAGTGCAGTTGTGGAGGAGCCTGGAAGATTAGAGGAGCCATCTGGAAGAATCAGGGAGCAAAGAAACTGGAGCTATGCAGTTCTCACCTGGTGGCAGAGATGATGCCCGAGACTGTCAAGGCTATGTAAACGAGTGTTTCAAAATTGGTATAAAGTATATTCATAGGAAATTTGAAGTATAGCAAGGTCAACAGAGGTGGCAAGAATACACAAAAGAACTACACACAAAAAAGATCTTCACGACCCACATAATCAAGATGGTGTGATCCCTCACCTAGAGCCAGACATCCTGGACTGTGAAGTCAAGTGGGCCTTAGAAAGCATCACTACGAACAAAGCTAGTGGAGGTGATGAAATTCCAGTTGAGCTATTTCAGATCCTAAAAGATAATGCTGTGAAAGTGCTACACTTAATATGCCAGCAAATCTGGAAAACCCAGCAGTGGCCACAGGACTAAAAAAGGTCAGTTTTCATTCCAATCCCAAAGAAAGGCAATGCCAAAGAATGCTCAAACCACCGCACAATTGCACTCATCTCACACACTAGTACAGTGATGCTTGAAATTCTCCAAGCCAGGCTTCAGCAATACGTGAACCGTGAACTTACAGATGTTCAAGCTGATTTTAGAAAAGGCAGAGGAACCAGAGATCAAATTGCCAACATCCGTTGGATCATCGTAAAAGCAAGAAAGTTCCAGAAAAACATCTGCTTCTGCTTTATTGACTGTGCCAAAGCCTTTGACTGTGTGAATCACAAACTGTGGAAAATTCTTCAAGAGATGGGAATACCAGACCACTTGACCTGCCTCTTGAGAAATCTGTATGCGGGTCAAGAAGCAACAGTTAGAACTGGACATGGAATAACAGACTGGTTCCAAATAGGGAAAGGAGTACGTCAAGGCTGTATATTGTCACCCTGCTTATTTAACTCATATGCAGAGTACATCATGAGAAATGCTGGACTGGATGAAGCACAAGCTGGAATCAAGATTGCCGGGAGAAATATCAATACCCTCAGATATGCAGATGACACCACCCTTATGGCAAAAAGTGAAGAAGAACTAAAGAGCCTCTTGAGAGTGCAAGAGGAGAGTGAAATGTTGGCTTAAAACTCAAAATTCAGAAAACGAAGATCATGGCATCTGGTCCCATCACTTCATGGCAAATAGATGGGGAAACAATGGAAATAGTGACAGACTTCATTTTTGGGGAGCTCCAAAATCACGGCAGATGGTGACTGCAGCCATTAAATTAAAAGACGCTTGCTCTTTGGAAGAAAAGTTATGACCACCTAGACAGCATATTAAAAAGCAGAGACATTATCTTGCTGACAAAGGTCAGTCTAGTGAAAGCTATTGTTTCTTCAGTAGTCATGTACAGAAGTGAGAGTTGGACTAAAAAGAAAGCTGAGCATCGAAGAACTGATGCTTTTGAACTGTGCTTTTGAATTGATGCTTTTGAACTCTTGAGAGTCCCTTGGACTGCAAGGAGATCCAACCATCCCATCCTAAAGGAAATCAGTCCTGAATATTCACTGGAAGAACTGATGCTGAAGCTGAAACTCCAATACTTTGGCCACCTGATGCAAAGAACTGACTCACTAGAAAAGATTCTGATGCTGGGAAAGATTGAAGGTGGGAGGAGAAGGGGATGACAGAGGATGAGATGATTGGATGGCATCACCAACTCAATGGACATGAGTTTGAGTACGCTCTGGGAGTTAGTGATGGACAGGGAAGGCTGGCATGCTGCAGTCCATGGGGTCACAAAGAGTCGGACATGACTGAGCAACTGAACTGAACTAAGGTCAACAGGTCCAGAGATGATTGTCATTAAAAGATGGTTTATGGTCTTCCCTGGCAGTCTAGTGGTTGAGACTTTGTGCTTGCAATGCAGGGGCCTTGGGTTCAATCCCTGGTTGGGGAAGTAAGATCCCATATCCTGGGTGGTGCTGAAAAAGAAAACATGGCTTGTTACTTACAAGTTCCCAAGAGGAGGGTATGCACATCAAGGGCAGGTGTGTGGGGGGTAGCACGTGAAAAGGCACCAGGTTTGGTTAGAAGACAGAAGGAGAGAGAGAAAACTGGTTTCCGCAGGGAGGTACAGGCAAGGCAGAGTAAGCGGGCTTGAGATTGGCCAGTTTGAATGGTTTCAGTGGACTCAAGGGCACAGGACTGTCCCTTACTGTCTGGACCCTGTCCTGGGGTGATTGGTACAGGTGGTCAATGGCCTGGAGTGTGAGAGTCTGATAAAGGAGGTGGCTGGGATATGAGCTCTAGAGTTGTTGGTGTGTATCTTGAGAAGTGTGTTCCCGAGTGAGTCGTTCATCTTTAGGAATTAGCTGACTCTGGGAAGGGCAGTCTTTCCACAGTCAGCAAGGCCCCAGAGCTCAGAGCATCCAAATAAAGAAAATAAAAGACATGGTTAATACCACAAGCCAGCTGGAAGGTGGTGAGCACCATTTTTTCTTTTTCTTTTAAAACCTTTCATAAGGGTTAAAACACTTTACATTTTAAGTTATGGCCCCTATTTCACCACATAGACCAGCCCTCGTGTATCTACTCCTAAAGGGAAGTGGTTATATTTGTCCCAGGCCTCACTTGGAAAGGATTTTGAAATCTTCTTCTGTAGAAGGCCTCATATTCATAAGTACAAAACCTTATTCATTGATAATAAACTTCAATGGAAACTTTTAATCATGTTTTTAAAAGCTGCTGTTTCAAAGCAATCTAGTAGAACCAAAGCGTTCATTCTTTGAGAGATGTTTTTATGCAGAGTCTGTTGATATCACACTTTGAAAGCGAATTAATGATGAGCCTGGGTAAGCTGGGTATTCAAAAAGATGTCAGGAGAGCTCCCCACTGGAAACAGCTTACACTGTGGTATAAAGGGTCTTCCTGTCGCAACCCCACATGAACTCTGATTCCCCTTCTTTCTCTCTCTTTTGGGTTGCCCTGCCAAGAAGAAGCCAGTCAAAAACATACACCTCATACTGTATTTCACTATATAGCACTATTGTTACTACCATTTGAATATTAATTTTCTAGAATCAGATGGCAGTGCAACTGCATACATGACACCAGGGAGGGTATGAAGGCGTGAGTGTTTTTCTACCACACATGGAGTCCTGGGTTTGACCAAAAATAAAAAGCAGTAAATATAACATATTTTTAAAAAGAGAGAGCTTTAAGTCTCAACAGACTTTGGTTCTTGGGCTTGTGAGAACAGCTTGGTCTTTGAATCACTGAGTGAGCTCTCAGGGAGAGCTGAGCTCTTGGAAGAACCAGCACATGAGTTTCAAAGCCAGGGCTGGCTCCAGGAGCTCAGGGTATCCTGGAGCAGCGCAGTGTCCAGAAAATGTAGCCAAGAGTTCAGTTGTGTCCAAAGGGTTGATTCTAGAGCTGGAAAAGTTCTCTCGGGTCATCTAGTGCAAAGCAACCCTCTTCAAATCTGGGCCTTGGATTCTGTGCTAATCCTACCCAATTTTAGCCTGTCTGAGGATTGCTGGTATGTAGAGTGGACTGTGCTTCATGGGGACAGTTGGCATTTACTGGTCCATGATGGCTTCCTGCCACCACCCCTGGACTTGCCACGGGCTCCTACTCCTGTTGACAGTATTTCTATAAATGCAGTCAACTCTAGTGTGATGTGGTAAAAGGTACAACTCATGCCATTCACAGAAGAGAATGTTCTCATCCTCACTTGTTCAAAGGCAGACCTTGAAAGGCGATTCTACTCTGCTTGGGCCTTTTCAGCCAGCTGGAGTGACCTGAGTGCCCAGAGGCCCGGAAATACAGACCACAATCCCCTCCAAGTGTTTATGGTATCATTCTTTATGGAAGTAAACAAAGAATAGACAGAAAACAGGGGTTGCTTTCATTTTGTCATATGAAAAAAAATTATATCTACTTTCCCTATCATGTTACAATAAAAGTAACACCTAAACATGTGAATGTTCTTCCAAGTTTTCTAATTTACTCACTGTCTGGAGAAAATGTTGGCAGATTGCTCGGCTAGGTAAAAAATATTGACCTGTTTTTGTTGAGTGTTTTCCAGGTATCCTAGGCATTCTTTTAAGCCCTGACATGTGCTATCTCATTCCCCCCTCCCCCTTTTAAAATTCTTTGATGGCTTCAAATGGTCTTTTGTAGTGGTGGCAATTTCTCATTTCTGTCACATCAGATCCATCGACAGGGCCTTGCCCAGGGCATTGTGTAGATAGGGATCCTGACATGAACCAGGGCTCAGCTGGAAGGGTGCCTGATTGATTAATTATGCCTGTCCCCAGAGCAGGTCTGTGGCAAGGAAGTGGGATGGGATGGGTGGATATTTGCCACCCCACAGCTCTCCAAAAAAGTTTCAAAGTTCCCAGTGGGAACTTAAGGCACTTGACAGTTCTTAGGATGCCTTCCTAGACTCATCTCTTTTCTTTCGATTCAGTGCCAGTGCTTCTCCAACTAAAAAAGATACACGAATCTCCAGGGTTCTTATTAAAATGCAGATTCTTATTCAGCAGTTTTGAGATTCCCCATGTCTATCAAGCTCCCAGATGTTGCCGGTCCATGGACCACATTTTGATCAGCCAGGCCACTTACCATTAAGTTCTCAGAAACTGCAGTGTGCTTTTACTCGTTAGTTAATAATGATTGCCATTTATTATTTACTAAGTGTGACCCCCTGTGCTAAGCATTTTACATAAATCATCTTATTTAATTCTAACCAAAAACCTCTTAGATAGATAACTGTGTTGTCATGCCATTTTACAAGTGAATAAAATCAGACTCAAAGGTTAAGTAACTTGATCATGTTTAGAGGACAGCAAGAGGCTTGAACCCAGTTCCCTGCCACAAACCACTCCTTGGTGGCTCAGTGGTAAAGAATCCACCTGCAATGCAGAAGACCTGGGTTGGATTTTCCTGGGTCAGGAAGATCCCCTGAAGAAGGAAATGGCAACCCACTCCAGTATTCCTGCCTGGAAAATTCCAGTCCATGGAGTCACAAAAGAGTCGGACACAACTGGGCGACTAAACAACAACAAACTCAGCCCACGGTTAGTAGTATCAGCATCACTCTGGAAGCTTGTTAGACAAGTCAAGCCTCAGGTTGTGCCCTAGACTCTATTGAATCAGAATCTTCATTTTCTCAAGGTCCCAGGTAATTTGAATACACATGAAAGAAGTAAGTAGTGCTATTCCAAACAACCAGGACTTCTCAGATTTTTCTCATGCTGTTTCTTTCAAAATAGAAAGTCTTGAATCACGTGATCCATTTCAGTCAAGGATTATTTTTTAATACTCTGCAGTTTTGATCACACAAATTTCACCCAAAGGGCATTTTTACTAGGTTGCTGAGCAAATTTTTGGCTTGGCTGAAATAATCTACACAAAATAAAACTGACAATGGCTAAAGATGCGAGTGGTAAAACTTCTTAAAAATGAAAACCCGCCTAATGGGTCATCCCCTATCAGTCACGTTGGATACTGCAAGAATTGGCTCAAGACAAAAACTAGACTTGGTTGAAATAATCAACATGAAATAAAACTGTCAACAGCTAAAATTACACATGGCAAGATACAGATTTAAAAAAAAAAAAAAAAGAAAGAAAGAAGAACCAAGTCTTCTTAAAAATGAAACCTGCAAAGTTGGTCCCAGAAAGTTGAACTTGGTAGAAAGAGTGGCCTCAAAAAGAAAGCTCACAAATGCAGAGGTTACTCCTCCAAACTCCTCTTCCTTGTTGTCTATTTCTAGACAACAAGAAATCCTGATTAATGATTCAATATTAAGTTCCCTGTGCAGGAATTAGGATCTGTCTTATTTACTATATATTCCAGCGTATGCAGCATAGCCCAGTATATAATGGTATCTCAGTTAAAAATGTGTTGCACAAAAATCTTAAAATGTACAGGAATACAATCTGATTCAAAAAAATTCAGTAGAACAAAAATGAAAATGGAAAAAATATTTTTAAAAGTCTGAATGTGTAGTATAGAATTTGACCAAAGAAGTAAAGTGATTTAATGACATGTGAGCCAAAGAATGATTTTCAACTGAGAAAGATTTCATGAGAAGATGATTCATCAGTGTTGGCAGAATTTGGATAAGAAACTCATAAACATGAGTTAAAATAAGCTGGAAGGGTGAGCTCATACTGTCCACCTGGTTAAATGGTGGAGTCAGAAAGACAGAGCAAAGCAGCTGCGTGGGAAAAATCTGCATTTTTTTCCTTCTGGCAGTAAATCTTAATTATCCTTCAATGCCTAACTGAAATTTAACATTTTGCATTAGGATTTTTTTTTTGATCCAAAGAAGGACATGTTGTCCTCAGTGCTTTCACCCCTACCATTTTGACCCAAGGATGTGCTGACCACACCACAGAGCCTATTGAAATTCATCAAAGTTGAAAAGAAGATTTTGAGCACAATGAGAGTATTTTCATAATAGAGCAAGCTTCCAATACCTGAGAATTGCTTACAATTTTATTATAGTTTAGCTAAGAAATAAATTCAAACTGTCAAACTGTTACTCAGTTCATTATATATGTTACTAAAGATAATATATAAAATATAAAGTGTTAAACAATTAACTGCCTAAAAAGTCACCCTTGTTCATAACATCGAAAGCTACAAAAATTCACCAAAAGTAATTAATACAGTATAAATATTCAAATAAAATAGTCTGAAGTTGAACTATTGATGGAAGAATGAAAACATCTTTCGAAATTTAAATCTGAATAATTGAGCTCAGGAAATGGAACTAGATGAAAATGATCAAGAATAAAATTTACGGAGTGATTCAGTACTTACACTTTTAAGTATGTTCCATAAAGACATAAACAAAATATAAAAGAGTTATATCCTAAAATGTTCATTCAGAAGTTATTTATAAGAAAAAATTAGCAAATCCTGCTAAAGATGGAGTATATGGGGAATATTAAGTAAACAACGTCACTTTCTCTTGATGGTTGACGGCTATTTCCCAGAGCAGCATCTCTCTGTTTATGTCTGATCATTTTCATTTGTATAGTGATGAAAATAATATTTTCCCCATTCTCCTTAACAGTTTCGCAAGATGGCATTTTTGCGGGCAGTTGTGTGATGTCTCTGAGTGACAGAGCCCTGAAAACACAAAGGCTACTGCTACTGCTGTTTCATCTCCAGGATACCAAACACCAAAGCTGTGTCGAGGGCTTGAGTCGGGAAGTCCTGAGGGATCAAAATATAATTTTGGAGCCTGCCTAGCATGCTGGGACCTAAGGGTTGGAGGGTGGAGGAGTGAGAAATATGAAACACTCCACAATGTTCGAGTAAAAAGTGAATATCCTATCTTTCTCGATTCATTTAATCATTCATTCAAGAAACATTTCTTGAGTGCCTACTACGCACCAAGCATTGTTATAGACAATGTTCTAGCTTTAGGACATCAAATTCAGAGACTGAATGGTGAACAAAACAGACAAAAATTCCTGCCTTTGTGGAGGTTACATTCTGGTAGACAGAGACAGTCAAAAAATACAGAAGAATATTTGAGGATGGTAAGAACTTCTCTCCAGTGTAGACCAACCCAGAGACATAATTTTATTACACACTAAAGCTCTTGGTGTCCTCAATAATTTTTAAGAATGTAGAGAGGTCCTGCAACCAAATAATTTGAGAATTGCTGGCCTAGACAATCCTTTTTTAAGCTCCCAAGAAGTCAAATTACTGGTTTGAGACCTGCAGGTTACTGAAAGCAACTCCCCTCTCGACTCTGAATCTATCTCTAAATTTGGAGAACAGTGATTTTGATTTTTGCCAGTAAAAGTATTTTTAGTAAGTCTCATTTATCAATTTCATGGACTTATCCCTCTTCCCATGGGGTCTCTGCTTCTATTGTCAGATATTGAATTTTAAATTCTCATGTCATTGTCCAATCCCAATTGAACATTGTTTTCTCTCTTTTCAAAGTCTCATGCATCCCTGTGATGCTGTTCTTACCGTGAAGCTGTACAAATATTTATGGAGTGTCTCCTATGTGCAAGGGTTTCCCTGATAGCTCAGTTGGTAGAGAAATCGCCTGCAATACAGGAGACCCTGGTTCAGTTTCTGGGTTGAGAAGATCCACTAGAGAAGGGAAACGCTATCCTCTCCAGTATTCTTGGGCCTTCCTTGTGGCTCAGTTGGTAAAGAATCTGCCTGCAATGTTGGAGACTTGGGTTCAATCCCTGGGTTGGGAAGATTCCCTGGAGGAGGGGAAAGGCTAACCACTCCAGTGTTTTGGCCTGGAGAATTCCATGGACTCTACAGTCCATGGGGTCGAAAAGAGTCAGACACGACTGAATATCTTCCACTTTCATTATATGCAAGGTGCTTGTCTAGGGAGATAGGGAGACAGAATAATGAAGGAGATGCTATCCTGTTCTTGGAGTTGGTAGTTCAGTCAGAAAATATAATGTGTCGTATAGTCATCCTTTGGTATCCAGGGAATCAGTTCCAGGAAACCCCATGGATACCAAAATTTGTGAATGCTCAAATCCTTTATATAAAAGGTTTAATATTTCCTTATAGTTCACGCACATCCTCCCATAGACTTTTACTCACTAGATTATTTATAATACCTAATACAATGCAAATGCTATGTAAATAGTTGTCAGCATGGGGCAAATTCCAGTTTTGCTTTTTGGGACTTTCTGGAGTTCTTTTTTCCTGGATAGTTTCCATGTGTGATTGGTTGAATCCATGGATATAGAACCCGCAGATATGGAAGACTGACTGTATTTAATTGAACATTTACTCTGTATCAGGTTCTGTGCATTTTACATGTGATATTTCTGTTTTATTATCACAATTCTCTGAGGCTAGTACTAGTCTCTCCACTTTACATAGAAGGAAACAGGTTAAGAAATTAAGAAATGTGCTCACAATTACCATACCCTTACTTGATCTTGGCATCCTCACTAAGATCCTTTCTGGTCTTCACCAGCGCTGTGCATCCATCCCTAAGTTTGGTGTGTTGGAGTGTTAATAACTTGTAGCTACAGAGTTCTTCAGAGGATCATCTATGGGCCACCATAGCTGCAAGCCCTCCCCAAGTGCTCAGGAGTTTACTCCCGAACCTCCACCCATGAGCTGATGACTAACTGAGGTTCAGGTACAAAAGCCTAGCTTCTTTTAACTCTGGATAAACTCTGGGGTACAATTCATACTTCAGAGATTTCCAGGGATCAGGCAGAGGCTGGTCTTCAACTGAAATTAGACCCTTGCTTAGCTTCTTCTTCCCTACTCTGATTCTCAAAATTTACCATTTTTTGGAGATGTCCCTGGTAGTCCAGTGGTTAAGACTCTGAGCTCCCAATGCAGGGGGCGTGGTTCTGATTCCTAGTTGGGGAACTAAGATCCCACATACAGAGTGACCTTGAAAAAAAGAACCTGAGAGTTCTTTGTTGATAAGTCACTTGAACTTGAATTTTTGGCTCACTGCTTCTGGGAGATGCTGACTAAAGCCAGTTATCTGCCTAAGTGGCAGAAGTCAGGATCTGAACCCAAGGCCAACTGACTCAAGCACATGCAATTTTAACTAGCACGTGTTCCCAGTTTACTGGTGTGGGCTTGTTGGCAAGTTAGCCTACCCAGATGTTAAGGCTATATAATCGCATTTCTTATTCTACCACACACAAGGCTGTTTCTTTTCATCCTGAGGATATGTGTTCTTGACTCCCTTGATAGAAATTCTGCACAGAGAAGAAAGTCACAGTAAGACAGGGTGTCAAGCTTATTTAAAACCAGACAACTGAAAACAAGGATATATAGACATTTCCTTGCTTCCTCTCCTCCCCAACCTAAATAAAAATAAAGGAAATAGCGACAAACTCTTCTTTCCAACTACCATGATGGAAACAGGTAAGTAAATGGAGAAATAACGTTCCATGGGCTCCGTCCAGAGGATCAGCAACAGTTAAGAGTGTCGTAAGCTGTAATGACCCCTCTCGAGAAGCATCAGCAGCCTGGTGTGTGTGAATGTGTGGGGGTGTGTGTGTATGTGTGTGTGAGTCACACCATCGTCATTGTGCTGAGTTCTGCCTTCTGGTGTTGAATGCACGAGCTGTTACTCCTCAAGGCCCTCGCCACCCCTTAGTCCAGTCCCTGAAACTCGAGTCAGGGTGACTACAACTACCCATGCATTGCCTTTACAAAAATCCTCTGGGCTTGACTGTTGGTTGCCCTTCTCTATTGTGGGGTCCTTGAGTTTGTCTGGTGTTAAAATTCACAGGAGGCATAGGGACATGTACCCTCAAAGCAGCCTTAATATCAAAGACATTTCTGTGAAAGGGGCCCTTCACCATTACTACAAAACTGTTTATTTTTCTAATTAATGAGGGATAAGGTGGTCCACTAGGGAATTTTGGCTTGGAGTTCCAGCATTTAAATACATATGCTAAGCGAGAGGCTTGAAAGACCTTAGATTAATCCAGTTCTTGTGACATCTGGGGCTGGCGTGGGGGTGGGAGCGGCTAGTTTAAGTGCTGACTTTGGAAAGCCCTTCTGTTGAAGTTTGGAGCCTGGAGCTCAGGTCACAGTTGCAGGCTTGAAGTATTTCACCAAGCTACACTCAATTGAAAAGTTGACAGTCCATCTATTGACATTACTTGATACATACTCTCATCCCTCTATTATACCTTTCCTTCTCTCCTCCTCAACAAACAGCATCTTGTATTTTACTTGAAACTTCGCATACAGACTTTAAGGCACACTCTATTTTTCATTACAAGGAAGAATAAGCCCCAGTGAGGTCTTCCTCAGTGACTCAGTGGTAATGAATTCACCTGCAATGCAGGAGATGTGAATTCAGTCCCTGGGTTGGGAAGATCCCCTGAAGAAGGAAATGGCAACCCACTGCTGTACTCTTACCTGGGAAATTCCATGGACAGAGGAGCCTGGTGGGCTACAGTGCTGCTGCTGTTGCTGCTGCTAAGTTGCTTCAGTTGTGTCCAACTCTGCGACCACATAGACTGCAGCCTACCAGGCTTCTCCATCCATGGGATTCTCCAGGCGAGAACACTGGAGTGGGTTTCCATTTCCTTCTCCAATGCATGAAAGTGGAAAGTCAAAGTGAAGTTGCTCAGTTGTGTTCAACTCTTAGCGACCCCATGGACTGCAGCCTACCAGGCTCCTCCATCCATGGGATTCTCCAGGCAAGCACACTGGAGTGGGGTGCCATTGCCTTCTCCCGGGCTACAGTGCATGGGGCCACAAAGAGTAAGATATGACTTAACAACTAAAATAACAACAACAAACAACAAAGGCCCGGTGAGAACCTTATTGGGGGCTAGGTTAGGTACAGAAAACACCTCACTGATCCATGCTCCTTTTAGGTTAGACTGAATGTAGTTCTTTTCCTCCTCATGGATAGCAGAGCAGTCTATTGCATTTCAAAGCAAGCGTATTTGTAGAAATGCTACAAATCTGGTACCTCTGCTCTGCAAAGTTTTCTATAGCAGATATTGGCACAAAAGTGGGGAGGAACTCACCAGGAACTACTAAGAACACTAATGACTCTAGAGTTAGGGGCCACACTGACAACTTCCCTTTTTGTTCCCTTCCTCACTTCATGTCCTCCCTTCTCCAGTCTGAAGATACAGATTCATCAAACTCCCCTGAGGTGGGGATGATTAATGACCAGTCTGATCTTGGGAGAAACTAGACTTTGCTATATATTTCAGCAGAGAACCCCAGTAAGATTTCTAAAAGTTACCCTCTAATTTATGGAACTGAGAAATATTTACACCATCTCTTGAATGATTGATTGGAGTAGTGAAGTCTCTCAGAAGAGAAGCTTCCTTTCATTGTGGCATCACTGTGCTCTGTAATAGATGGTATTCAGGTCTGATTTTGTCTCCTCTTCCCCCTTGCATTTTATTTCCATCTACTGGAGAGAAGAATCTCTTAAACAGAACGTGTGTTATGATCTTATCACCTCTGAACACACTGCAGTCTTTTTAGGGCCCAGGACACCTCTCTCCTGGGCATGGTAGATGCAAAAAAAAAAAATTGGAGAATGGGAAAGTCTTCTGGCTTAAAATTCACTTGGAGGGGAGGAGCCAAGATGGCGGAGGAGTAGGACGGGGAGAACACTTTCTCCCCCACAAATTCATCAAAAGAGCATTTAAACGTCAAGTAAATTCCACAAAACAACTTCTGAATGCCGGCAGAGGACATCAGGCACCCAGAAAAGCAACCCAACTCTTCGAAAGGAGAGAGAAGAAATACAGCTCCACCCACAAGAACACCGACACAAGCTTCCCTAACCAGGAAACCTTGACAAGCCACCTGTACAAACCCACACACAGTGAGGAAATGCCACAATAAAGAGAACTCCACAAACTGCCAGAATACAGAAAGGACACCCCAAACTCAGCAATTTAAACAAGATGAAGAGAGAGAGGAATACTCAGCAGATAAAGGAACAGGATAAATGCCCACCAAACCAAACAAAAGAGGAAGAGATAGGGAATCTACCTGATAAAGAATTCCGAATAATGATAGTGAAATTGATCCAAAATCTTGAAACTAAAATGGAATCACAGATAAATAGCCTGGAGACAAGGATTGAGAAGATGCAAGAAAGGTTTAACAAGGACCTAGAAGAAATAAAAAAGAGTCAATATATAATGAATAATGCAATAAATGAAATTAAAAACACTCTGGAGGCAACAAATAGTAGAATAACAGAGGCAGAAGATAGGATTAGTGAATTAGAAGATAGAATGGTAGAAATAAATGAATCAGAGAGGATAAAAGAAAAACGAATTAAAAGAAATGAGGACAATCTCAGAGACCTCCAGGACAATATTAAACACTACAACATTCGAATCATAGGGGTTCCAGAAGAAGAAGACAAAAAGAAAGACCATGAGAAAATACTTGAGGAGATAATAGTTGAAAACTTCCCTAAAATGGGGAAGGAAATAATCACCCAAGTCCAAGAAACCCAGAGAGTCCCAAACAGGATAAACCCAAGGAGAAACACCCCAAGACACATATTAATCAAATTAACAAAGATCAAACACAAAGAACAAATATTAAAAGCAGCAAGGGAAAAACAACAAATAACACACAAGGGAATTCCCATAAGGATAACAGCTGATCTTTCAATAGAAACTCTTCAAGCCAGGAGGGAATGGCAAGACATACTTAAAATGATGAAAGAAAATAACCTACAGCCCAGATTATTGTACCCAGCAAGAATCTCATTCAAGTATGAAGGAGAAATCAAAAGCTTTTCAGACAAGCAAAAGCTGAGAGAATTCTGCACCACGAAACCAGCTCTCCAACAAATACTAAAGGATATTCTCTAGACAGGAAACACAAAAACAGTGTATAAACTTGAACCCAAAACAATAAAGTAAATGGCAACGGGATCATACTTATCAGTAATTACCTTAAACGTAAATGAGTTGAATGCCCCAACCAAAAGACAAAGACTGGCTGAATGGATACAAAAACAAGACCCCTACATATGTTGTCTACAAGAGACCCACCTCAAAACAGGGGACACATACAGACTGAAAGTGAAGGGCTGGAAAAAGATTTTCCATGCAAATAGGGACCAAAAGAAAGCAGGAGTAGCAATACTCATATCAGATAAAATAGACTTTAAAACAAAGGCTGTGAAAAGAGACAAAGAAGGTCACTACATAATGATCAAAGGATCAATCCAAGAAGAAGATATAACAATTATAAATATATATGCACCCAACACGGGAGCACCACAGTACGTAAGACAAATGCTAACAAGTATGAAAGGAGACATTAACAATAACACAATAATAGTGGGAGATTTTAATACCCCACTTACACCTATGGATAGATCAACTAAACAGAAAATTAACAAGGAAACACAAACTTTAAATGATACAATAGACCAGTTAGACCTAATTGATATCTATAGGACATTTCATCCCAAAACAATGAATTTCACCTTTTTCTCAAGCGCACATGGAACCTTCTCCAGGATAGATCACATCCTGGGCCATAAAGCTAGCCTTGGTAAATTCAAAAAAATAGAAATCATTCCAAGCATTTTTTCTGACCACAATGCAGTAAGATTAGATCTCAATTACAGGAGAAAAACTATTAAAAATTCCAACATATGGAGACTGAACAACACGCTGCTGAATAACCAACAAATCACAGAAGAAATCAAAAAAGAAATCAAAATTTGCATAGAAACGAACAAAAATGAAAACACAACAACCCAAAACCTGTGGGACACGAAAAAGCAGTCCTAAGGGGAAAGTTCATAGCAATACAGGCACACCTCAAGAAACAAGAAAAAAGTCAAATAAATAACCTAACTCTACACCTAAAGCAACTAGAAAAGGAAGAAATGAAGAACCCCAGGGTTAGTAGAAGGAAAGAAATCTTAAAAATTAGAGCAGAAATAAATGCAAAAGAAACAAAAGAGACCATAGCAAAAATCAACAAAACCAAAAGCTGGTTCTTTGAAAGGATAAATAAAATTGACAAACCATTAGCCAGACTCATCAAGAAACAAAGGGAGAAAAATCAAATCAACAAAATTAGAAATGAAAATGGCGAGATCACAACAGACAACACAGAAATATAAAGGATCATAAGAGACTACTATCAACAATTATATGCCAATAAAATGGACAACGTGGAAGAAATGGACAAATTCTTAGAAAAGTACAACTTTCCAAAACTCGACCAGGAAGAAATAGAAAATCTTAACAGACCCATCACAAGCACGGAAATTGAAACTGTAATCAAAAATCTTCCAGCAAACAAAAGCCCCGGTCCAGACGGCTTCACAGCTGAATTCTACCAAAAATTTAGAGAAGAGCTAACACCTATGCTGCTCAAACTCTTCCAAAAAATTGCAGAGGAAGGTAAACTTCCAAACTCATTCTATGAGGCCACCATCACCCTAATACCAAAACCTGACAAAGATACCACAAAAAAAGAAAACTACAGGCCAATATCACTGATGAACATAGATGCAAAAATCCTTAACAAAATTCTAGCAATCAGAATCCAACAACACATTAAAAAGATCATACACCATGATCAAGTGGGCTTTATCCCAGGGATGCAAGGATTCTTCAATATCCGCAAATCAATCAATGTTATACACCACATTAACAAATTGAAAAATAAAAACCATATGATTATCTCAATAGATGCAGAGAAAGCCTTAGACAAAATTCAACATCCATTTATGATAAAAACTCTCCAGAAAGCAGGAATAGAAGGAACATACCTCAACATAATAAAAGCTATATATGACAAACCCACAGCAAACATTATCCTCAATGGTGAAAAATTGAAAGCATTTCCTCTAAAGTCAGGATCAAGACAAGGGTGCCCACTTTCACCATTACTATTCAACATAGTTTTGGAAGTTTTGGCCACAGCAATCAGAGCAGAAAAAGAAATAAAAGGAATCCAAATTGGAAAAGAAGAAGTAAAACTCTCACTATTTGCAGATGACATGATCCTCTACATAGAAAACCCTAAAGATTCCACCAGAAAATTACTAGAACTAACCAATGATTATAGTAAAGTTGCAGGATATAAAATCAACACACAGAAATCCCTTGCATTCCTATACACTAATAATGAGAAAACAGAAAGAGAAATTAAGGAAACAATTCCATTCACCATTGCAATGGAAAGAATAAAATACTTAGGAATATATCTACCTAAAGAAACTAAAGACCTATATATAGAAAACTATAAAACACTGGTGAAAGAAATCAAAGAGGACACTAATAGATGGAGAAATATACCATGTTCATGGATTGGAAGAATCAATATAGTGAAAATGAGTATACTACCCAAAGCAATTTATAGATTCAACGCAATCCCTATCAAGCTACCAACAGTATTCTTCACAGAGCTAGAACAAATAATTTCACAATTTGTATGGAAATACAAAAAACCTCGAATAGCCAAAGCGATCTTGAGAAAGAAGAATGGAACTGGAGGAATCAACCTACCTGACTTCAGGCTCTACTACAAAGCCAAAGTTATCAAGACAGTATGGTACTGGCACAAAGACAGAAATATAGATCAATGGAATAAAACAGAAAGCCCAGAGATAAATCCATGCACATATGGACACCTTATCTTTGACAAAGGAGGCAAGAATATACAATGGATTAAAGACAATCTCTTTAACAAGTGGTGCTGGGAAATCTGGTCAACCACTTGTAAAAGAATGAAACTAGAACACTTTCTAACACCATACACAAAAATAAACTCAAAATGGATTAAAGATCTAAACGTAAGACCAGAAACTATAAAACTCCTAGAGGAGAACATAGGCAAAACACTCTCTGACATACATCACAGCAGGATCCTCTATGACCCACCTCCCAGAATATTGGAAATAAAAGCAAAAATAAACAAATGGGATCTAATTAACCTTAAAAGCTTCTGCATATCAAAGGAAACTATTAGCAAGGTGAAAAGACAGCCTTCAGAATGGGAGAAAATAATAGCAAATGAAGCAACTGACAAACAACTAATCTCAAAAATATACAAGCAACTCCTCCAGCTCAACTCCAGAAAAATAAACTACCCAATCAAAAAATGGGCCAAAGAACTAAATAGACATTTCTCCAAAGAAGACATACGGATGGCTAACAAACACATGAAAAGATGCTCAACATCACTCATTATCAGAGAAATGCAAATCAAAACCACTATGAGGTACCATCTCACACCAGTCAGAATGGCTGTGATCCAAAAGTCTACAAATAATAAATGCTGGAGAGGGTGTGGAGAAAAGGGAACCCTCTTACACTGTTGGTGGGAATGCAAACTAGTACAGCCACTATGGAGAACAATGTGGAGATTCCTTAAAAAACTGGAAATAGAACTGTCTTATGATCCAGCAATCCCACTGCTGGGCATACACACTGAGGAAACCAGAAGGGAAAGAGACACATGTACCCCAATGTTCATCGCAGCACTGTTTATAATAGCCAGGACATGGAAGCAACCTAGATGTCCATCAGCAGATGAATGGATAAGAAAGCTGTGGTACATATACACAATGGAGTATTACTCAGCCATTAAAAAGAATACATTTGAATCAGTTCTAATGAGGTGGATGAAACTGGAGCCTATTATACAGAGTGAAGTAAGCCAGAAGGAAAAACACCAATACAGTATACTAACGCATATATATGGAATTTAGAAAGATGGTAACAATAACCTGGTGTACGAGACAGCAAAAGAGACACTGATGTATAGAACAGTCTTATGGACTCTGTGGGAGAGGGAGAGGGTGGGAAGATTTGGGAGAATGACAATGAAACATGTAAAATATCATGTAAGAAACGAGTTGCCAGTCCAGGTTCGATGCACGATACTGGATGCTTGGGGCTAGTGCACTGGGAGGACCCAGAGGGGTGGTATGGGGAGGGAGGAGGGAGGAGGATTCAGGATGGGGAACACATGTATACCTGTGGCGGATTCATTTTGATATTTGGCAAAACTAATACAATTATGTAAAGTTTAAAAATAAAATAAAATTAAAAAAAATAAAAATAAAACAAAACAAACAAAAAAAAAATTCACTTGGAGGTTTGCATTACCCATATAATACCAACTGCCTCCAGAAGGTGGATTTCCACCTCAGCTCAGAGACTATACACACATATTGAGACTGAGCAAAATCCAGAAGTGGAAAAACTTAGTTTGCCTCCCACAGCCCCTCCACTTCCCAGCAAGTGTCCTGCTCTTCATTTCCCTTCATTTCTTCCTGCTGCCTGCAAAACCATTGATTCTGGTATTAGGTATGGTTGGATTTGCAGCTCAGTGTCAATGGATTTAGTTCAACATGTTAATTTTTCCTGTATTTGTCTTATTTTTAATTAGGGAAGGAAAGGTTCTGCCCTCTTAAAGACATTGTGGGGAACCTGGGAGACACTGAGGACTTAGAAAGGAAACTTCTCCAGGAACCAAGAGAAACACCATCTGAAAATGCCTCAGCTAACAAAACTGAGTTTAGGACATCTGCTTTTGGCCCATTCTCATTAACCACCATGTCCCTAGAGACTAGTTTTCCTCCTAATATGGTGAAATATGCCAAAAGCAAGTAAATTCTCCTGTGGGATTTAAAGGATTTAACTGAATCACATGGAAAGTTACCAGATCTTCTCAATGATTTATGTAGTAGAGGCATGGTTCTATTTGGATGAACTTCTTGCTGTATCACAGGAAAAAGAAAGCATTCAATATATATTCACCAAGAGGTTCCAAGGGCCTTGCTTTGAAAAAAGACATATTTTGTTCTAAAAGTTAGCTTAGAAATGTATAAAAAGAAGTCACATTTTTATATTGCATTATCACATTGACTTTTTTCCCCATTGGTACTATAAAGTCACTTTTCTTGTTAGTGCATCATTTAATTGCTCATGAATTTTAAAAAGGTGTATAAGTGTGATCTTAATCTGAGTGTTAACACCTTGGGTGGAGATGTGGAGTCCCTCAAATTTATCCTAAACACTTAAAACACATGAGAAAAATTTTAGAAGCTGAAAACCACATGGGGATGCTGGGTCCCAGATACATGCCCTTGTGCCCTCAAAAATCTACAACATCTCTTAAAAGGGATTATTTCTATTCCCTGCCCTGCTTTAAAATGGAACAGCAGTAATGAATTCTGTTGGGGTCTGCTCACATCTCAGTGACCCTAGAAAAGTCTGCAGGAAGTATACTCCTCAATCATACATTTAGTTGCCTTGTACCTCAAAGACTCCAGATAGTGTGTGGTATTTTTCAACAACTACAGCAAAAATTGCTAGAGAATCAGGAAAAAAAAAATACAAGTTTTTTTTTTTTTCAAAGGTGTCTTCAACTGGAGAGGCAAGAATTATTAAAGAATCTTACATTATAATAATAATAAGAAGAATGACCTGTTTTTGCAAAGAACAGATTTGGCAGAGGAGGGATCCAGATGGAATTCAAGTAATCATGGTGTGCTCTGCAGTCAGCACATGCCTCATGTTTCCTAAGTGTTGGGGAAAGTTACAGGGTCACCCGGATGTGTCCATCTAACAAGTTCCTGTTCAGCAGTATCCTTCACCCCATCTGAAAACCAGCAGTGGTCTTGGGAGGAAATTTGGGTGCTTATTTGACAAACTTTCTCATTTTAGAAATGAAGCTTGTAAAATACATTTGACCTTTGGAACAAAGTAGGGGCTAAGGGAACTGACTCTATGCCTAATCGAAAATGTTAGTATAATTTATAGCCAGCAGTCAACATATACATGATTCCTCTATCCAGATATGTGGTTTCACATCCATGGATTCAACCAACTGTAGATTGTGTAGTGCTGAAGAAATTACTCATGGAAAAAAATCCTTGTATAAGTGGACCTATGTAGGTCCACTATGATTTTCAAAGGTCATCTGTATTAGGTTTAGAGATCATTTTGAAAAATTGATTCAAGACAAGTAAAAAGGTACACACCTATCATATACACATCACTTTCTGCTCCAGGGTTCTCAAAACTCCAGGTCTAGAACATCATTATGGGAGAGTTTTTGTTTTAAAAATATCAGATAGACAGGAGGAAAGAAATAGGATTCTAACTTTGGGCAGAGATATAATTCCTTTAACTAGTGACCAATTAATCCAACTCATCAGAATAACATTTGCCCTCACTTTTAAGTGGTTTATAAACAAGAACCACAGGAAATGGCATTGCTAGGAACTTTTCAGAACTGGACACAGAATAAAATTGGCTCCAGAAACAAACAAATATAACATACACCAAATTCAAGCTTTAAATGCTATTCAAGCCAGAGAGACAAAGAAGGAAATGCTGATTACTTGGGAGAGAAATGGTGGGAGGGGTGGGGGGGTGGAATGGAAAGGGAAGACCAGATGTTCAATTTTCAACATCAGTGTTCCTGAAGCCAAGAATATATTGCTGACCCAGGCGTGATAAAATGTGCAGGGATTTCCAGCAATCCACAGTCAGCTGACCTGTTTAAGGAGAAAAACAACAATTGAAAAATAATAAAGTTAGGCTGTAAATATAAATTTCTTATCTGGGATTCTGGTTATTTATACCTCAGAATGAATAGCTGCATAAGGATCTTATTGTTTCTCACTGGAACAAGCTTCAAGGCCAGGGAATGCCTTGACTTCATAAGGTTATCAGAAGAAAATGTCTTTTTGTGAGATAGACTGACATGGATTTTATTCAATAGTCAATCTGACATTGATCAAGATGCTATCAATTATATCAAAAACAAATAGAAATCTTCATCTTATGGCTGGATATGTGGCAGTAATGTTCTCCTTCCAAAAACTGATGGAATTGAATGTTGTTTGTTTGTTTTTTGCTTTTCATTGGAACCATTTTACAAGTTTGTTGTTGCTGTTGAAATAAAATGATTTTACCAATAACACTGAGTGAGCTGTACATTGCCTTCATCAGCTGACATTTTGTAGGTTTGGTTGCCTGAAGATACTGTTTAAAACTTTATAATCTGTCCAATTTCTTTTTGACCTTGCAATTACCAAACAGAAGAAAAATGGCTTTTATAGGGACATGAATCCAATCGAAACTCTGCAAGATTAAAATCACTTAATTTTTGGAGGTTGTGTTCTATCCAAAAGCCTTCTGTGGTTTGTGTACCCCAAGAATGATTTTCTATCCAAAGCATATTTGAATAGAGCAATGGATAAAAGCATATCCTATGTTTCCAAGAAACCTAATCTGGTCCAGCAGTGGAGAGTCTATAATCTTTTCTTCCACCATTCTTTACAAAACAGGCTGGTAGAAAGTTTGTTTGAAAGCTTGTCTACATGAAAAAAATGTCATTGCATTAACTAAGTCTCACAGCACGAGTTGTCTATTTCATGTCAGGCTTAAAAAATTACATCACAAATACGTATATTTTCTTTTTTATCAAAATATACAGTTTATGTTTTTCAATACCAAAGAGAGGGAGAAAGTAGATTATTTTCATCAGAAGTAATTCTGCAGTTTTTCCTTTTCCCTCGACTCAAGATAGACAAAAATATTTTTGCTATTTTCTTAGAAAGAATGACCTCAATATCAACTGTCTTGTTCCAGATACAACTTTAGCAACCTCAATAGATACAAGGTATCTTTGTGTTGAATCTAGTTGTTGGTTTAAACATTTTATAATCCCAAAACATCCCAACTTTCTAAAGCTTGAAAGTGAAAGTGTTAGTCGCTTAGTTGCTCTTTGCAACCCCACGGACTGTAGCCCTCCGGGCTTCTCTGTCTGTGGGATTCTCCAGGCGAGAATACTGCAGTGAGTAGCCATTGCCTTCTGCAGAGGATCTTCCTGACCCAGGAACTGAACCCGGGTCTCCTGAATTGCTGGCAGATTCTTTATCTCTGAGCCACCAGGGAAACCTTCTAAAGTTTAGATCTATTTATTTCTACCTTAATCTGTTCTGCCTTCCCTCCAAACAAATTTAAGTCCTATCTGATAAGTTAAACAAAAATGTTGTGATCATATGGGACTTAAAGATTTCAACATGGGCTTCAAGGTGATAAATATTTGTATTAATTTTGTTCTATACCCTAAATAGGGCTAGTTCCTGATTGAAGAGAGTGCTCGATAACCATTTGAAAGACTCTAGGGAATTCCCCGGTGGTCCAGTGATTAGGACTCTGAGCTTCCACTGCAGAAGGCATGGTGTGCCCCCTTCTCTTGGGAAACGTGAAGTAACGAAAATCTTTCAATGGTGTTATCCTCTTTGTGTCATCACTCAGTCACCACCCTAAATTAAAAGCCTGTGGGTACGCATTTGACACCCACATTGTCTCCAGTTCAAGAGAAGTGTCCTGAGCAGTGTAAACCAATGAGACCATGGCTCCTCCTTGGCATCTGCATTTGTTTAAGAGAGGGCACAAGAATGAGTTGACCTAGTCATATAGGCAGGAATGATTTGCATCCCATGTTGGGGGAAAAAATGGCATTTTTTCTTTCTCCTGCTGATTGTGAATTAGGAATTGTATGAACACTCACTGCTATAGGCAGCCATCTTGTACATAAGTGTTAGTCACTGAGTCATGTCCAAGACTCTTTACAACTCCATGGGTTATAATTCTCCAGGCTGCTGTGTCCATGAAATTCTCCAGGCAAGAATATTGGAAGTGGGTTGCCATTTCCTTCTTGCCATCTTATAACCAAAAGGCAAAACAGCTGTGGGACAGAACCTCTGCTGAAAGTCAGAATAGCTGAGGGCCAGAGCTTAGAGCCTGACTGATCATCAGTGCTTAGTGTGTGTTAACTGAGCAACAGCCTGGGTTCTGCTGAGTTGGAGAGGAACCCTCATTTGAATCCACACCAAAAGGACTCTGGGGCATTGGCCAGTGAGGATTGGAAGGGCTACTCTATTTCCCGTATATTGAGTAAGGAAAGTGCAGTTTTATCATGTGATCAGCCTTAAGTGATTGTTCTCCTTAAAACCAAAACTCAAGTACAACTGGGACACTGGCCTCTGTAATCACTGCCTGTAGTCATAATTCATTTCTATCAAAAATACTGCCTTTTCTGCCAAATTGTGGAAATTACAATCTTGAAGAGTCTGGCCTAAAGAAGTATTTTCTCAAACAGAAATAGTATTTGTACTGTGAATTTTGCCCATGATATTGTACAATAACAACAGTCAAAATTGTGCTTCTGGTCATAGAGTATCATTTAAGTATCTGCTAGCACCACTGCAAGGTGACTCTTCCAATTCAAGCCCTCTTTGGGGGCTGTGATAACAGAGATGGAAATTTTTGCTGCTGGCTAATGCTTAGCATATTAGATTTAAGCTTCCAAGCATTCCTGTGAATACAGTTTTGCCAAAATGCAGGCATGCACCCATGAATACACATACACAGACACTTTTTTTTTTTTTTTAGAGAACAAGCCTCAAAAAACCACATAAAGGAGGAAGAAGCACACTCTGACAAAGCATGAAGTCTTGCTTTCTTCTTGCCTCTTAAAAGCAACAATCTTGTTTGAAGATGTGGGATAAGAACAGGGAGTCCATCCAAAGTGATGCCCCCCTCTTTTTTTTGTTGGAGTTTTGAAATTCAGAGACTAATATTTAAAGTTTGGATAAACGGCTAAAATTGCGTGCTTTTGAGTCACAGGACTGATTCTTGAGTGATTTTGTTGATGATCTGGTTCATCTCTTAACAAGACTTTTTTCAGCCCTTCCCTCTGGGCAGGTTTTGGTACTCCCTAGCAGGATCCAGGAAAGTCTCCACAGTCAGATGCCAGCCTGGTTTCTGTAATAGACTCTACCCCCTCTGTCATCATTCAGGGCCTGAGAAGAAGTCCAAGTCCCAATTAGGGCTAAATGTAAAATCCTGTCTGTTGGTACAATTCATTAAAAGACAATTCACCTATAATAGCTACTTAATGTGTCTGCAGTATATTTTCACCATAGACAAAATCAATAGAGACAATCAATAAAAAGAATTATCACAATTTCCTGACAACTCCATGGTGGCAGCAGCTGGGAAGCCACAGGGAAGGGGCAGGTGACTTTGCAGGGCTGCCCTTGGGGAGTGGCTGTCTCCCAGGCACTGGCAGGCAGTCTAGACTGGTTATCTCCGAGTGCCAGCCTCAGGGCTCCCAAGAGAGCTGCCCACGGTCCCCTCCCTACTTATCCAGTAGACCATTACCTTGATCTCCTACTGAACACCCTGGCTCCCAGCCCTTCCCTGGGTGGAGACGGGATGGGGTGAGGCCCCGAATGCCTGTTTTGATTTTCATTCTTGTTAACTCCAACCAGGAAACTCTTTAGAACGAGGGTAGCCAATCACTGACTCAGGTTGAGGGAGGTTGCTCTGTGCAGTTACAGCAGAACAGACATATTCTTTCACTCCTGAGTTCTCCTGATTGTGTGTTTGTCTTCACCTCTTTTATCCAAGCACAAAAGTATTAGGCAGTCTAACAATCTAATATAAACGGGAGAGGAAGTCAAGGTCCTGGGCCAGGACATGTAGGACCATTTAGTGGCTATAACTGAGTGGCACAAAAGGATATGTAGGGGAAAAAACAAAAACAAAAACACACCAAAACTCTAAAAGGATTCCCTACAGGTTCTTGGTGAAGAGGAAACACACACCTGTTCTCAGCTATGTATGCCTTTTTTGTTCCTGCTCACACAGCCAAGTTTATGCAGGCAGTAAAGATGTCCAGGTGTCAGGGAAAGTCACCCTTTTCCAGGTAACCCTTCAGAAAGCCTGTCATGGATTTCAGTTTCCATTTGCTTGGGGATGCTAACCTCAGCCCCCTTTGCAGAGGAGGTGGTCTGTTCAGACCAATGACTTGTAAGGGGAAGTCTCCCAAGATGACGGGACAGAATCTCCTCTGGGGAGAGCCATTTGAGTTGTCTTTCCTTCTTCTTGTGACCTTAGCGTGGAAGCTCCATTGGTGGCGTTTTTGCCACCATCTTGCCATATTGGAACTTGGAGGCAAAGGTAGAGAAACAGACCCTCTGGGACTCCTCTCCAGATTTCTGTTTATGTGAGAGAATCAAATACTTTCATTATTCAAGACACTACTGGGAATTCTGTTCATTGCAGCTGACCATACCCTACTGATACAGATAGGTCCTGTTATTGTTTCTGTCATGTAGGTAGGGACAGTTGAGGCTTCCCAGGGTGACACATTAGTGAGTAGCACTGCTTGGGCTGGAATCATTTTCTTTTTGACTCCAGACTCAGAACACTTACTCCCCCTCATAGTAATTCTCTAATTTCAGCTGAGATCCTTGTCAAAAATGCAGATTGCTCTGCTTCAAACCAAAAGAGTCCTTTCAGTAACTCTGAGGTCAGGTAGTAGGAAACTCCATAAAGCCAGCCGTACAGGTGGTTCTGTTAGGGGAAGCACACTGATTGAAACTCCCCACCCTGGCCAGGCACCATAGTAACTATTTGCATGAATTGTTTTAGGACAGGAGATCCTGATAAGGAATACGGAACTAATAAGCCACCACCAACCGGAAGAGTTCGGGAAAGGTCGAAAGGAGACACCGCGTGTCCATCCACTTCCCAGAATCTCTCTCACTAGCATCCATCTTGGCTGAGCGATGCATGCACCACCAGGAAAGACTCTGAATTAGAATGATTGGCCAAAGACCACCCGGAAACTAATCCCATCATCATAAAACTGGAGACTGTGAGCCATGTGGCAGAGCTGTTCTCCTGGGTTCTCTTACCCTACTGCTCTCCACCCGGGTGCCCTTTCCCAATAAAATCTCTTGCTTTGTCAGCAGATGTGTCTCCTTGGACAATTCATTTCCGAGTGTTAGACAAGAGCCCAGTTTCGGGCCTTGGAAGGGGTCCCCCTTCCTGCAACAGTGCTGGGGTAAGGGCTTCTTGGATCCCCTTTTAAGACTCATTGCCTATGTTTTCCAACTCCTCAACCAAGTTCATTTCTTTCCAAAGCCCACTCTTCGTCCCACCACTTTGGGCTGACCTCACTATAGCATCCACACCTCCCCTCCTATCCATCACCTGCAACATGAGAATAATTTCAGCCATGAGTCTAGCTTCGCAAAAAACATCAGGTCCCAATTCTTTGGGATTGGAGGCTGAAAAGTGAGAAGAATTAGGAAGGAGGAGTGAGACAGTTTCCTCTCTTCCTAAGCAGTATTTTTTTCACTTGTCAACTGGACATTCTGGTGGTCACAAATTGAAACAACCAGCTCTAAGCCTTACTTAGTCAGCCAGCTAGCCAGCTTATTACTTGGATGTCAACTCCTTGAACCATAAAGAAACAAAATGATCACAAGTCTTTTGCGGGAACATGTAGAGAAGGAGTGGGGAGAATAATGCACACATTCATTTTTGTCTCCAAAGAAACCCATGTGGTTCACTGTTATTCAGCATAGATCAGTCTTTGGCTTTGCCTGAGAAACACAGTCCAAACTCAATATTGTAGGAAGCTGTGAAACCAAACTTCTGAATTTTTTTCAAGAATTTCATTTTTAATAATAAAAAAATCACCAAGCCCATGTGTCCCATAAAAATAAATGAGTGTTTTCACTCTTGAACCAATAAAGCAGATGAAAGTTGGAAGCCACATGACGCTCGTTGTAGCTCATCCAGGCTACGCAAGGGCTTAGAGACTCAGTCATTTTGTGTTTTGCAAATGGGGGAAACTGAGACAGTAACAGGTCTGATTCCCGGAGCGTGACCTTCAGAAAGTTGCCTGCCAGCTGTTCTATTCTGGAAGAGCAGCTCTCCAGAGAGCTGGAGAAAAGCCCAGATTCTGTAGCATGGCAAGTCCCAGCCTAGCCAGCAAGCTCGCTACATTTCCGTCTGAGTCCTTCTTGCACCCAATGACCTGTTGCAGGGAGTCCTGTTGCGTCATGCCTTTATGCATGCTGCCCCTTCTCGAGTCCTCTTCTGCTTCTTCCCGCACAGCCAGCGTCCACTCACCCATCACTCACTCATCACCCGAAGCTGCTAGTCCACCTGTGTGGCCACACTGTTGGGCCCTACTGCAACACCTGGCTACTCGATGACATTTACGTGCTCTCATGTGTCTGGCCATCCCACCACCTCCCACCATAACATATATGAAGCATCTCAAAGACTCGATCCTGTTTATCTTTATGTTTCCAGGACAGGCCACATAGAACAGATGCCCATTAAATGCTAGTTGAAGGCATAAGTCAATGAAACAATGTAGACACGGGGTAATGTGAGCAAAAAGATGACACCCTCAACCCCTCAAAGAAGTCAGAGGATGAAACAGGAAGGATGCAGCTCATTCAGCTTTCTGGCTAGCCTTTTCCCAGGGGCTGCGTCTCCTCTCTTGGTCTATGGAATGTAAACACTCAGATTCCTTTCACTGATAAATAACTTCTTCCATTAAAAAAAAGGAAGGAAAACTGACAGTTACTTGGGGGAATGGTTTCTGCTAGGTTGCCAGGGAACATGTTTGTGGCTGTGATGGGTATTTGGGCAATGATACTACAGGCAAGGCTGGGATCACTTAAGGCCTGCCCCATTTGTGGGAAGACTTTTTTTTTTTAAGCTTTTTCTTCTCTTGGGAGGAAGTCACACCCGGCAGCCACTGTCACGCTACGCTCAGTTTAGTCCTGAATGAGAAAACCCAGGGTTTTAGCAAATCACCCCTCTAGCTCCTTCAGTACAAAGGCTGGGAACTGAGTAACAGACCTACTACGGTGAGAGGGGTTTTCCCTCCAGCCGGCAGGTGTCAGCCTCCCCACCAGGGGGCTGGAGTCAGGCCTGGCTCAAGCATTTACCCAGGCCCCGAGGCAAGGCAGCCCACTGTGATCTAGGACTGCCCTCAGCCTAACCTGGGCAATCCCACAGCCTTTCCTGTCAAGGCTCCATAGATTATGCTATCTCTAAGCCACATCTTCTCACAACAGGTTCAGGTATTTGAATTTTCAGGGTGGGAGACTGGGAAATTGGCAGTGGGTATTGATGGGAAAAGCCCAGAGATGGAGTTGGAGAGAAAGTTCTGCAGAGTGAACTCTGTCCCCTTAATTGAGGAACCCTGGTACCAAAGAAGAAAAGAGGGGGATAAGAGGGAATTAGCCTTCATTAGGGGCCTGGTCTTAAGCACCATTAAGGTGGTGCTGTTTAATATGTGTTATTTGATTTAAAACGCCCAAGTACCCTTGAGAACCATATTATCTAACTATCCGTCTATCTGTTATCCACTGTACACATACGGCAAAACTGAGGGTAATAGATCTATGGTTCGGATGGGAATATGGTTCATCTGGGGCCCAGCCATGAACTAAGCATAAGCAGTAGGAAATTTATTTTTAAAAAATAAAAAAGAGTTACCCCTGAACAGTTTAAAATCAGGACCTGATTTTTGCATTTCTTGAATGGCTTTTCTCTAAAACAGGTGTCAATATTTTTAATCCTTATAAAGCTTCCATTTTGTAGATGAGGAAACAGACTCAGAGTGGTCACGCCACCTGACCAAAGTAAGATGACAAAGGACTTGTGGAGTCAGAACTCAGGCCATCTGGAATCCTACATATTGAATTATTAGTTCACTAGATTAATTTAATTTAATCAATAAGGAAGGAGGAACACATATCTGCATAAAGGAGCAAGTGACAATGAGAATGAACTTCTAGACTCTGATGAACCATTAGGAAAATGTCTTCCCCAAGATGCTGAGTGAGATAGGGTAGAATCCACTTGATTGAGGATGAGTAGAAAAAGGAGAAGACTCTTGAGAGTCTGTTGGAAAGCAAGGATATCAAACCAGTCTAACCCTAAAGGAAATCAATCCTGAATATTCATTGGAAAGACTGATGTTGAAGCTGAAGCTCCAGTACTTTGACCACCTGAAGCAAAGAGCTGACTCACTAGAAAAGACCATGATGCTGGGAAAGATTGAGGGAAAGAGAAGAACGGGGCGACAGAGGATAAGATGGTTGGATAGTATCACCAAATCAATGGACATGAGTTTGAGTAAACTCTGGGAGATAGTAAAGGACAGAGCAGGCTGGCATGCTGCAGTCCATGAGGTTGCAAAGACTTCCCTGGTGGCTCAGACAGTAAAGCGTCTGTCTACGATGCGGGAGACCCGGGTTCGATCCCTGGGTTGGGAAGATCCCTTGGAGAAGGAAATGGCAATCCACTCTAGTACTATTGCCTGGAAAATCCCATGGACAGAGGAGCCTGGCAGGCTACAGTCCATGGGGTCGCAAAGAGTCGGACACAACTGAGCGACTTCACGTTCACGTTCACGTAGTGGCTGAACAACAGCAACAAGAGGAAAAGGAGCAGAGAACAGATGAAGGCACTTCCTGTTGGAGGTTGGCGCCGCCTAGAGGTCATAGTGACCTCTCATTCCCCCCACCCCCCCCAGATCTTGAGATAAGTGCAGGCTCCCCCCAAACTGGGATATTTTAAGCTCCTTTGAGGTGGTTTTAAACAAGCACACAAATTCTTTGATACTCATCCCATCAGGAGGGGAATGTCTACGTACCCATCCTTTGAGCCTACATGGGCTTCTGATTTGCTAATAGCTAATAAAATGCAGTAAAAGTGACTGCAAGAGTTTTGAGGCCAGCTCAGAAAGGCGACACAGCTGCCACCTTTTTTTGTTGTTGTTGGGACGCTCATCTTTGGAACCCTGAGAAATGTGAGAAATTTGGTTCCCACAGGCTGAGGGACCCTAGATCGTGTGTTCTGGTCAAAAGCCCCAAGTGAGGCCCCAACAACAGCCATAAAGTCACCTCCAGCCCCCATGCCCACCCCATCTTTTTATCTTCCCAGTCCAGGCTCCAGTTATCATGGGGCAAAGATAAACTATAACTGCACCCCATCACAATACAGGTGGACTCCAAGAGCACAATCAAGTCGTTTATGACCCAAAGTCATGGAGTGAATTGTTGCCCAGCAATAGTAACCAGAACATCAAGTCACTTCATTTATTTTTAGGGGAAGCCCATGTTCCTTTCCTTGCCTCCCATGCCAACCTCTTACTTTTCATTGAATTCTGTGGATACTAGTAGTGGCTGTCCTTTGAAGATTGCACAGGCTGATCTCATCCTTTGATGAGGGTGATTAGAAGGGCGAACATGAGCCAGCTGCTTTGCAACTGCCTCTCCTAGCCAGGCTCTCAGGCCTTGCTCTCAGCCCCTCTCCATCTTTCACTTCTAGCTGACAGCTCTTTACTCCCTCCTCTGTGCATCTCCATTTGGATAGCAGATACTTTTCAGTCCACTGAGCCCCCAGGGCAAAAGCTTCCCATCAACTCAGCCATTTCTGCCATTACTCCATTCACCACACCCTGGGAGCAGCTATGGACTTTTGTGAAAGTGGTTGGTATGGAGTTGCCTTAGCAGGTATCTATGTAGCTGAGGTTCTACCCCACTGGCATAATTCCGTGGTTGTTAAAATTCTTCAAAGAACAAGATGAGCTCATTTCTCTTAAATTAATGCTTGGTAGGAGAGCTCTCATTTTCCCAGAATAAAGTTCATTATGGTACCCCCACTGCAACTCACAATTAGCTACCCTTTCAACCAGGAAACAGAGAATAAAGTTCAGAGTCCAAATAAGATTTTTCATGCTCTCTTTTATTTATTTATTTATTTTCTTAGTTGACTGTGGAATCTAGCATACATCCAGCATGGCATAATGGGAAATTTTTAGAGCTAAATAGATGATGTCTTCTCTACTTACTGGCTAGTGACCTTATCAAGTTATCTAAATCCTCTGAGTTCCAGTTTCCTTATCTGGAGGATAGAGATACTAATTCTCACCCAAGGTTGCCGTGAAGCTGGATTGAGATAATATTGATTGTCAAGTTGCCTAGTTAGGCTACTTGAAAAATTCTAAGGTCTAAGATATTGTTATTTTTCTTGTAGTTATTGTTTGTGGTTCCTCTTCAGCAAATCCTACCAACTCTGTTTTCCTACTAAAGCCAAAATCTAGCCACTTCTCATCACCTCCACTGCTTATCACTTGGTCCAAGCTATGATCTCCTCCATTTGCATGATTGCAACACACTCCTATCTGGTCTCCTGGTTTCATCCCAGATTGATGCCTTTCCCCCCTCCACACAGCAGCCAGAACAATCCTGTTCAATCTTGTGTTAATCCCAGGCTCCAAAAGCTTCAATAGCTTCCTTTCTTACTCAGAGTAAAGTCTTTTACAGTGACCTGCGAGTCCGTGCAAGACTGGACTCCTATTACCTCTTTGCCTTCATCTTTTCCTCTTCTTTCTCCCCCTCTCTCCTTTTTCTTTTCTTTTTTGCTATTCCTCAAACAGCACACATCTACCCTAGAACCTCTGCATTTTGTTTCTGGGCCAGAGAATGCGTGACTTGTGCCTTTATCTCCTTCCAACCTCGATTCAAATGTCCTCTTCTCATTGAGGTCTTCCCTAACCATCCTATTCAAAACATCCCCAGTGCCTCCTTTCTGACTTGTTTTTTATTACAGTTGATGACCTTCTAACATACAATTGATTTTTTTTTTTTTTTTAAATTTGCAGGATCTAGTTAGTTCCCTGAGCAGGGATGGAACCTGGGCCCCCTGCACTGGGAGCAGAGTCTTAATCATTGAATCACCAGGGGAGTTCCGATAATTGGCTTATTTATTTATACTTATGGTCTATTTCTCCTAACTAGGATCTCCGCCAGCTGAAAGGAGAGATTGTGCTTTGGTTGACTGCTATCTCCAGTGCCCCAAACAGCAGCTGTTACATAGTAGACCCTCAAGTATGAGGCTGAATTGACCATGGACCACAGAAACAACTTACTTGGTGCTGGTTAATATTTTATTTTAATGAGGATGACTATGTGCATCTACTACAGCATTAATAATTTTGTTTGAGAACATTGTCACTGTGCACTGTGTTTGGGTTTGATGAAAGACTGAAGTTAGAATCCAGCTGAAGTTAGAGAATGCCAGAATAATAGGGCCTAGACATTGTTCTGATTGTTGATTCAGAAGGCCCCCAAGAATCAAGTGTGGACTCTCATTTTCAGCAACAGATATATAATTTTCAGAGCCTGGTGCAAAATGAACATGCAGAGTGGCCCCTTATTCAAAATGATTAAGACTTTCAAGACTGAGATAGCAAAGCACTGAACTGAGAGTGGGCCCTTCTGAGCTCAGGGATCTGTGTCACTGCATGGATTGCACCCATGTGATGCTGGTCCTACTCATTTTTTTACATCTGTATATGTTTTTTTGCATCCATTGAAAACAGATCCTTAGAAAGTTTGTTTACTTAGTGAATTTTAGTCACCTAATATCTCTTTAAATAGCCATGAAGCTGGAATAGTTAAGAGTATCCATTCTGCCTGAAGTCCACTGATATTCAGGCTTCAGAATAATCCACTTTTGTTTTGTATTGGATTATGTGACAGCCTTCATGACCCAGATAACCACGATGGTGTGATCACTCACCTAAAGCCAGACATCCTGGAATGTGAAGTCAAATGGCCTTAGGAAGCATCACTATGAACAAAGCTAATGGAGGTGATGGAATTCCAGTGGAGTTATTTCAAATCCTAGAAGAAGATGCTGTGAAAGTGCTGCACTCAATATGCCAGCAAATTTGGAAAACTCAGTAGTGGCCACGGGACTGGAAAAGGTCAGTTTTCATCCCAATCCCAAAGAAAGGCAATGCCAAAGAATGCTCAAACTACCGCATAATTGCACTCATCTCGCACACTAGCAAAGTAATTAATGCTCAAAATTCTCCAAGCCAGGCTTCAAGTACATGAACTGAACTTCCAGATGTTTAAGTTGGACTTAGAAAAGGCAGAGGAACCAGAGATCAAATTGCCAACATCTGCTGGATGATCGAAAAAGCAAGACAGTTCCAGAAAAACATCTACTTCTACTTTATTGACTGTGCCAAAGCCTTTGACTGTGTAGATCACAACAAACTGGAAAATTCTTCAAGAGATGGGAATACCAGACCACGTGACCTGCCTCCTGAGAAATCTGTATGCAGTTCAAGAAGCAACAGTTAGAATTGGACATGGAACAACAGACTGGTTCCAAATCAGGAAAGGAGTACATAAAGGTTATATATTGTCACCCTGCTTATTTAACTTATATGCAAAGTATATCATGCAAAATGCCAGGCTGGATGAAGCACAAGCTGGAATCAAGATTTCTGGGAGAAATAGCAATAACTTCATTATATGCAGATGACACCACCCTTAAAGCAGAAAGTGAAGAACTAAAAAGCCTCTTGATGAAAGTGAAAGAGGAGGGTGACAAAGTTGGCTTAAAACTCAACATTCAGAAAACTAAGATCATGGCATCTGGTCCCATCACTTCATGGGAAATAGGTGGGGAAACAATGGAAACAGTGACAGACTTATATTTTCCTGGGCTCCAAAATCACAGCATATGGTGACTGCAGCAATGAAATTAAAAGCCGCTTGCTCCTTGAAAGAAAAGCTATGTCCAACCCAGACAGCGTATTGAAAAACAGAGACATTACTTTGCCCACAAAAGTCCGTTTAGTCAAAGCTATGGTTTTTCCAGTGGCCATGTATGGATGTGAGAGTTGGACTATAAAGAAAGCTGAGCACTGAAGAACTGACGCTTTTGAACTGTGGTGTTGGAGAAGGCTCTTGAGAGTCCCTTGGACTGCAAAGAGATCCATCCAGTCAATCCTAAAGGAAATCAGTCCTGAATATTAATTGGAAGGACTGATGCGGAAGCTCCAATACTTTGGCCACCTGTTATGAAGAACTGACTCATTGGAAGAGATCCTGATGCTGGGAAAGATTGAAGGCAGGAGGAGAAGGGGGCGACAGAGGATAAGATGGTTGGATGGCATCACTGACTCGATGGACATGAGTTTGAGCATGCTTCGGGGATGGGTGATGGACAGGGAAGCCTGGCATGCAGCAGTGCATGGGGTTGTGAAGAATCAGTCACGACTGAGCGACTAAACTAACTATATGACAGCCTCAGTTTTAGAGCAGTAAGATTAAAAGATACCCAAAATACTCTCCTTATCCTTTGAATAGGTTACAATAGATTATAAAATCTGAAGACAGCGCTGGATGGTGAGACTGGGAACATCCTGCAGCCAGGTAAAGAGGGATTGCTGCTTCTGAAAGAGATAAGGTCATTTCTGGTCCATCATCACTCTTATCCACTGCCTGACCAGCAGCACCAATCTCTGGCTTAATGGTTTGCAGATGTGGTCCAGCCTGAGAGGCACCTGAGAGAGAGTGAAAATGGAATTAAGACACAGTCGGGGGTGGAGGCCAGGCCCCAGGACTCCAGATGCCATCAGGTAATTTTAGCTAATGACAGTGATCCCTGCTAGAATCCACTGAGGCATTGCTGGCCGGTCAGCTCCTGTCCTTGGTTTTATTTTCTCCATCTTTCAAAGGAGGACTGTGTTATTCAAAGGAGGATTGTGTTATTCAAACGATATTTTTGAATATTAACCAGACTTTAAATATTGCATTTTCAGGGTTTTTTTGTTTGTTCGTTTTGTTTTTTGGAATCAGGAATTGTAAGAAATGCAAGCCACTCAGCTGTTTTATTTAAACATTTTCTGGGGGGGAAAAATGAAATCTTTTGCATATTTTCATTACAGGTCCATCTTGACATCTTAAATTTTAAAATGGACCTAAGGCTATCTCTAGATTTTTAGATAGTTCTAAAGATGAGATGATTTGGCCACAAAGGATTAAAAAATATTAAATGAAATGAGCAGAAACATTAGTTCAGCATTTCAAGGACAATTTATCACTAAACAAATGCATTTGAATTTATGGAGATCTTTTTTACAAGACTTCAAAGTCTTTTCTTAAAGATAACTAAAATAAATATCATACACTATTTAAAAATTTCTGTGTACATTTAAATCTTAAAGTGAACTGTTTTTTTGTGGGTCAGAAGTAACCCATTTGTATAGGAGGACACGTGACCACTCATATTTATAAGGGTAAATTTTCTTCACTTCCATTTTTGTGTTTGATAGGGCTGTTAACATTTCAAAGTAGTTTGGCTTGTGGTGTGATTGTTTAAATGTGTCCATTCAACTGTGGACTTCAGTTTCACAGGAAGTGAAATGTCCCGAGGTACTTGACTCTACTGCTACTGCTACTGCTAAGTCGCTTCAGTCGTGTCCGACTCTGTGCAACCCCATAGATGGCAGCCCACCAGGCTCCGCAGTCCCTGGGATTCTCTAGGCAAGAACACTGGAGTGGGTTGCCATTTCCTTCTCCAATGCATGAAAGTGAAAAGTGAAAGTGAAGTCGCTCAGTTGTGTTGGACTCCTAGCGACCCCATGGACTGCAGCCTACCAGGCTCCTCCATCCATGGGATTTTCCAGGCAAGAGTACTGGAGTGGGGTGCCATTGCCTTCTCCGTACTTGACTCTGGAACAGACTAAAGAATTCAGCCAAACACATTTGGAATTATAGGTTTCTCCCCCTTTAAGGGAATATTCTCATAATTTAACTTTCTGGTTCTACACCAGGTTCTTACGCAAGTACAACCGACTTTGACTTTGAGGATTCTGATTCAGATATTGTCTAGAGAAGGATGCAGCTTGCTCCAGAAATGGGAGCCTGGAGCGTGAATCACCTTATTTCTGTGTAAACCTAATGAAACTGTTGCATTTCCAGGGATGGCTAGCAGAGTACAAGGCATTCCTTCTGCAGAAAAATCAACAAGGAAAGTTGCAAGGAAGCTGAGTTGTGCTATCTTCATGGCAGTTAGCCTGGTTTCTTTATCTCAACCAGGGGAGATATCTCTGCAAGGCAGTCAGCCCCAACAAAGCTGTGTCCCCACATTTCTGGCTCGTGGTGAGATTCTCCTTTTCTAAGCCCCACTCCTTCTCTTTAGGTCTTCACATTCTTTCCTTAGATATGTTAATGTCCTCTCCAGGGAGCTACCTGGGGGCAGCCTCTTAGGAGGGGATTTTATATCTCTACTCAGATCATTTACAGCCTCCATGGAGTTGGCTTGAGTGTGTGGCCTGGCTTCCCTGTTTACAAGTTCGATGAGGGTTTCAGGCAGAGGGTATCATTTCTGGGTCCCAGGTGTCTGATGGGCATGTGAAAGCATTCATCCTTGGATTGTGCTAAATTCAAGGCTGGGCCCCTAAATAGCCATTGTTTCTAACTGATGAAAATTGATAAAATAATTGATAGCAAGATTGATAAAATAATCAATAATTATAAAATTTATTCAGCTGAATATAAGAAATTGCCAATATTCAACCATTTTTTGCTTATCGATGTAGCAATTCCTTATGGTTTGATCTAACACTGCAAAATGGTTTCAGACATCAATGAAGAGATATTGAAAGGTTTTCATTTTGTCTTTTCACTATATTCTACACCTAACTTCTTTTCCTGTACCCTGTTTCCTCCTAAGACTACACACACACACACACACACACACACACACACACACGCTCGCACTCACAATATGACTTAATCTTTCTTTTCTGGGACCTTAGAGAGGTAAGAAAACCAGAAGACAATGAGATAACAGGTTTATAGGAATGAAAGGCAGGTCTACTCACAATACTCTTGCCCTTTGTTCAGGGACATTCATCCCTCTCATCTCCCTCCCCCAGTTCTGCCTGAAATCATTCAATTCAGCTTGAAAGCAATGAAGGCTTGAGGGCAGGCAGTTTATGTATGGAACAAGCTCCAACACTGAGTCACAAGCTCTGGATTCTGCATGTGGTTTGATTAATTCCTGATACGTGATCTTGGACGAGTTACCTAAGCAGAGTGTATTTCAGTTTTCTCATCTGTAACATAGGGACAATCATATCTACTCATTAAAGTTGAAGGGCGTCAAGTAAGATAATGTTTGTAATGTACCCCAAACTGGGAGCCAAACTCTTGTAAGACCAATAAGATAATATTTCCAGTTCCCTGGAGCTTCCAGCCTCCGTGCCTCGCTGTCTACCACACGTGGCTCAGAAACCAAAGAGCCGCTTGAAGTGACATGTGGCCAGGGACACTGGATGTCTCAGTGGGAACCAGGCGGCCCGGTGAGTCATGGCTAGCAGGGTCTCTGCTGCTTTGGGAGAGATAACTTGCAGCTGGGGAGGCTCAGAAGTGGCTTTGTGGCGTCAGTGACATTTGGGCTAGTCCCTAAGGATGGTTAGGATTTAGAGACGCCCTCTAGGCCGGCGGGCCTCATTAAACCCACTGCAATGATGGAAATGTACTCTAATCTGTGCTGTCTGAGATGGGCTCCTGAGCACTTGGAGTGTGACTGGTGAGATTGAGGAGAGAATTTTAAATTTAACTTTAATGAATATTAAGTAGGCACATATGGCCAGTGGCTACAGTACTAGACAGCTCAGGACTAGCCAGAGGAAACAGCAAGTGTGAGAAGCAGAAAATGATGGGAGTGGGCATGGGGTGCAGCCCGCATTTGAGCACAGCTGAAGCCCTGGGTGTAAGGAGGACACCAGCGGTACTAGCCAGAGGTCTGGGGAAAGTTCCAATGCTCTTTGCTGAGCCGTGGAAGCTGGTGAGGGTTGGTGAGAAGAGGAATGACATCCTGTTGCTCAGTTCAGGGCAATGAATCTAGCAGGAGTTGAGGGAGTGTATCTCTCTGACTAGACCAGATAGAAGATGGAAATGGAAGCAATTTGGGAGTGTTACTGCAAAAACTCAGGTGAAGCCCTTCCTGAGTGCCAGGTACTTAATAAGTGCAAACAGCTCTGCCTGGAATGTTTTGTGTCACTCTGAGGCAGGTGCTATCAAGAGATCCATCTTACAGACAAGGAAGTGACGTTTATCATTGGCTAAGTTAAAGTCCTAAAGTAAGTATAGAAAGAAAAATTTTAACTCAGGTCTGTTGGATTCCAAAGACACAAAAGAAAGTATTTAACTCCACTGTCTCTGGGTCTTCCCTGGTGGCATAGTGGTAAAGTTATGCCTGCCAATAGAGGAGACACAGGAGATGCCGGTGCAATCCCTGGGTCAGGAAGATCCCCTGGAAGAGGAAATGGCAACCCACTCCAGTATTCTTGCCTGGAGAATCCTACTGTTAGGTAGTTAGAATAGGGAAAAGGAGTCCAGAATGTCGGTGGCTAAAAGATAAGGAAGAGAAAAGCCCATGAAAATAGAACAAAAGAAGGTCCGAGCGCCGCGTGAGGACCTCAGGTAGAACAAACAGCACTCCTGGCTAGCCCAATTTACGTAGGGCGGGCACAGCGGGGGGGAAAAAGACAACATATAAAAAGAGGAGCCAAAGGGCTGGGGGTCTTTCGCTCTCCCCCCAACCCCCACTCGCAGGGGCGCTCTTCTCTTCGCGTCTTTCAGTGGACGTGCCCTCACGCCTCGAGGATGGATTTTCCTGTTATTATATAAATAAAATAGAGCTGTAATACGGAGTTGTAACACTGATTTGTCTAAGAGCTATAACATGGTCCGTTCGAGACCTGAGCGCTATAACACGATCTGTCCAAGACCCGAGAGCTGTGATTCGCCGAGGGCTTTAATGTCCATCACTCCAGACCTTTGTTGTGAAGAGACAGAACCGAGGAGCATACACTCGCCTGACACTCCCATGGGCAGAGGGAAGCCTGGTGGGTTACAATCCATGGGGTCGCAAAGATCAGACACGACTGAGCACATACCACCTCTGCTTTAGCTCTCCCTTGGGAAAACAGAATAATGAGAGGTGACATAAAGCCAACCCTAAAGGTGAGGACCTGACATTAAATGAACTGGGTGTGGCTTTTCTCAAGACCGGAGAGAGGAAACTCTTCTTTCCACGTGAATTTCTAAATGGGACTCCCTGTTTTGCTGCCAGGTCTGACCCCTCTCATCTTCCTACTGCCTTGGTGAAAGCCTAAATTAGGCCATTACTGAGCCCATTAACTTGCCTATTTGTGGGCCAGAAGAGTTATTATCTGTATTTGGGGAGCTCTCCAAGAGTACAGACATTTCTTTCCTGAGATCTTTTCAATTTGCAGGCAATTATCTAATGGCTTTGAAAATTTCTTTTAGGGTCTTCTCTTAAGAGGCAGCTCAGTGTGGTGTTACAAGCACCCATTTGAGAACCAGGCTGCCTGGGTCTGAATGCTGGTTTACAGCCTGACTTGGGGTGTGTGTCAGGCACCGACTAGTTTTAAGGACTCAGTGAGGAAAGGTACTTAACAGGCTGTGCAAAGCATTTCCTATATGTGTTTTACAAGCATTATTATTTGCAAAACCTAGGCGGAGATGGGACAGGAGTGGCCAGGAAGAGGAAGAAGCAAGTCTCAAAAAGCCATTGGAAAACATTTAGGTGTGAATCAAAAGGAATTGGTCAGACAGCAAGGTCCTGAAAGGCCAGTTTTCTGAGTTTAAGTTCAGACTCCCCCGTAAAAGAGAAACCTTACAAATGTAAATGCATGCAGAGAAGTTAGGCTGGAAGGGAAAAGGAAACTCTGACAGGTACTGGGAGGAACAGTTTCTACATGCGTGGGAGCAAACTCCTTGTCCTTTCGAACAGATGACGGGGGCTTAACCTCACTCAGGGTCGCGGCGGCCACCGTAAATGCAGCATCCAGGGGTGCGCTCGCCGGTAGCCTCAGTGCTGCCACCTACAGGGCCTGCGAGGCAGGGCGCGCAGCCCCGAAGGCTCCTGGGCGGCAGGGAGCTGATTGTGCGCCGGAAGGGTAACCTCATTAGCCTTCATTAGCTCCTCTCTCCTACAGGTTTTAAATGATTTTAGCCCTAGACATAAAAATTCTAGGAGATATTTCTAAATACTATTTCCCCAAGGGGGGGATATAAAAGATAAAATCAGAGAGAGCTTCCCACATGGAAATGTAGAAATGTCACTTTGATGTAGCACCACGTGTCAGGCACTGGTTAATGGCTTGGCACGTGAAATTGCACTTGATCCAAACAAAAGATGGCATCACTAGTATTATGCCACTTTCAAGGCAGGTTAAGGAATCCCATACAAAATTGATTATGACCTGTGCCACTCCCATTCCAAAGTCCATATGTGTTATAACACGCTAGCTGACAAATTATTTTTGCATCTTTCCCAAGTATAAAAGCGCACACAACTGAGTTGAACAAACAGGATCAACAGTCACAAAAGTTTCTGTTTGCACATGGCAAATGGTGCTTACCTTGAGATTTGAAAACCAGAACTCTTCAAATGAAGATGCTAGAGCAGAAATTCTCGCGTAAGTAAGGACTTTATCACCACAACTTAAATCTTTGTCCATTTGTAAATTATGTCTATTTATCTGAGCCAACCTGAATGAATTTATAATGTGGACTAAACTACAGAACAAAGTGTCCTGCCTTGTCTTACCAACTCAATTTTTCTAGTAATGAACCGACATTTGAGCACATTTATGCTCTTTGTACACTACCAAAGTCATGTTTAAATTGACTATCCAGTGGCATTACAGCGCTTCTCAGACTTTATTGTGCATGCTAGTCCCCTGGGGACCTTGTTGAAATGCAGATTCTGACTCAGTGGACCTGGAATGGGGGTCTCAGGTTGTGCATCTCTAACAAGCTCCTAGGTGATGTGGAGGCTGCTGGTTCAGCAAGCACACTTTGAGTTTCAAAGGAATTTGAAGATCTTAAAGATCTTCTTTTGAATCATCAAAATGTTAGGTTGGCCAATGAGCTTTTTGACTAACCAAATGAAATTTTACTTACTTGCGCATTGCTTATATTTTATTGTTTCTTAGTGCTTTGAGAATCAGTAAACTGTTTCATCTAAAATGCTTTATCAAAAATAAAATAAAGTACTTTCTCAACTAGAACAATGAACTTACCAGAATGTTCTATTCCTTTACCCAGGCTGGATTATAAGGTATTTATCTTTAGAAACTCTGTGACTTAAAGAGATTTCATCTTCAACCAAAGAGAAATTTAAGCACTACAGGAATTATTTTCCAAACTCTAAGGGAGAGTAATGATGATACTAACATAAGAAAAAAACTTGTTAAACTTGTTAAAATTAAGCTTTCCACTTACTTAGGTTTTCCAATGTGACTCTTTTGCCATCTACGGAATTGACTGTATGGATGTATAGAGCAGGGAGTGGGCCCAGAGACCCACTGAAAAACCAAGGAGCACCTCCTCCTGTCTCTCAAATCTGGAGGTCCATTTATGCTTATGCTTATCAGAATTTCCAGATGTTGAAGGGCAAAAAGTAACACACTCACATGTGATACAGAGTAAACACCCATGATAATGCTCAAAGGACAAGCTATTTATAGCAGTAAAGAATAAACTGACCCATAAATAGAGTGTCATTTACTTCTTTGTTTTGTCTAGGGTGCATCGAACGGCATCTGTTAGTATTGCAATAGCTAATGTCCAGCAATCATTTCCATCATACACCTCATTGGGGATGAGAAATGCAATGAAATGAGATCTTCTGTTTGAAATTGATTTTTTTCCCCCGACATCAATTAAAATATGCAAGAAAGGCATTGAGTTCTCCCCCCATGCCTTCCTATTTACACAAATAAAATATATATACTTAGATAGTTAAATGTAAATGATTGCCTTATATGCCTGAAAGAACAGAATGTCTCATATTAGAGTAGTAGAAATTATGGCAACTTTAATAAGAAGAAAATGAAAGAAAGTATGGAAACTTTGATGGGAACAAAGTAGGTACATTGGAATTTGTCAAAAATGTGCATTTACTGACATGTAGGCCTTAAGATTGATTGCTAGGCTAACATAGCAAAGACTGACACGGGATTGTGAAGATAAGAGTGGGCTCCAGGGTAGGGAAACAGGCTGCTGCTATCTACTTCCCGTGAACTCAGGGCTTCAGCAAAGCTAGTTCTTTCCTCCTTTGCAGTTCCCACTCTAATGCCCCAAATTTTATTTTAGTTTTAGTTCTTTAGGTTGAGACATTGCTTATAGAAGATGCTGTATTACCTAGGTATTGGTGAATTAACTATGTACTCAAATTATTGCCAATAATATCTGTGGTGACCAGCTTCTGCTCAGGGCAACCGTGTTGCAGGCTTCGGGCAGAGAGGAAAAGGTACTGTTCCTGCAATTTAAGTTTGAAAAATCCAAGAGAAGAGCTGGGGTCATTTTTTTCAACCCTGGACCAAAAAAAATGTGGTCAGAGAGATAGAGATTACAATTGGTCCAGTCTTGACCACACGATCTTCCTGTTTGCTGGAAGTATGTGTGTTTGTGGGTGGGTGGGATTTGTGGGGGAGGGGGTTATCATTATTTTAAAGTTTAGTTAAACCATATATTTTGAGGAATATTTCCCAAAGAAGGTACTTGCTTTTCAGGAAAAAAATTCCACCCATCACAACTTTGGACAAGTTACTTTATTTGAACTCCAGATGAAGAATTCGTATATTTGTTTGAGAGAGTAGAATTAGATGTTTTCTGACAGCCTTTCCATATCTAAAATCTCTAGTTTTCAGTTACCTTTCTATGCAGCACTTTATGAAATGATTTCATATCCAACCCTGAGAAGCAGGCAGAGGTGATGCTATTTCACCCTCTTATTAGATGGGGGAAACCAAGCCTCACAAAGTTAATTAATTGGCCTCAATGATTAGAATGTCGAGTGGCAGAACTAGGACTACATATTAGGTGATTGGATTAGTTTCAAAGAATTGCCTTTGAATGCTACCCACATTAGTGAAATTAGCTTTGTTCATTCTGCAATGACCAATAACTAATCTCATTGGTAGCAAACTACTATAAATTAAGCTAGAGTTGAAGGGAAAGTTTTGATGAGTTAAATCTTGGGCACTTGAATCTTTAATTTTGCTGCCTTCTGGGAGACACTGAGGTTGTTCATTAATATGATTACTATCTTTCTGATGGGAGGTACTAGAAACTATGGTTTAGGGAAAGAAAAGCCACTGAGAATTCAAGTTGAAAGAAACTGCATATAGGAAGAGATCCCGGGAAAGCCTGGAGGGAACTGATTATTATCTTCCAGCTCACAGGCAGTTGATATTATGCGTGAGGCTCATAGCAGTCAAATAAGTCACTATTGTTTGCTTTAAGATTTCCCTAAATAAATACTTACACCTCATAATCAAAGAAGTCTAGAAAGTCAGTGGAATGTGCTTCATTTCTAACAAGCCTTAAATTAATTGTATATCTCCTGCATCTACAAAACTTTATTAAGATCATTCTCAGAACTAGCTTAGAGCTCCTAACAGCTGGCTTTCTTTTTGAGCAAGTATTTCAGACTGGTGTATAAAAATTTTAAGGCTAAAATGGAAAATAATCTTTGATTAAAATGTATAAAATTATGATTCATAAGCTTTAATGCATATATCTTTGGTCTGCCAATTAATAAATTTATCCTCCAGGAAATGAAAATGAATAGTAAAAGTATGTTCACTAAAGCATCTCTTAGAGTAGTAAAATCAGGGAACAATTTAGATGAGAGACTGTTGAAGAAAATTGTGACACTTTCATAAAATAGAATATTATATAATCATTTAAAATGATGCTGCCAAAGAATAATTAGAGACAAAAATATTCACAACAGCATAACCCACAGAAACATAATTTCCAGAGTCAGACAACCTGGACCTTGATTCTAGTTCAACCAACCCCCTATTGTGAACAATTTACTTAATCTTTTGTACTTAATTTTACTCAGATATGAAATGAGGCTAATAAAGACAGCACTGGGCTCAGAAACTTGTTGGGTGAAATGAATGAGGTAATCTATGTAAACTGCTTAGTGCAGAGCCAGGCACTGTAATAAGGTTATCAAACAGCATAATTTTTTCTTTCTTTGCTAATCTGTATTTCCTACTTGGGGGGCCAAAGTTATGTTAATTTGGTAATGATGAAGAAAATGTAAAAGTTTTTTTTTTTTAATCATTAAAAATTGTCATAATATATGTATAACATTTATCATCTTGATCATCTTTAAGGATACAGTTCATTAGTGTTAAGTACATTCACATTGGTGTGCAACCTATCTCCAAAATTCTCTTCATCTTGCAAAACTAAAACTATACCATTAAACAATAACTCTCCATTCCCCCCATCCCCCAGCCACCTGACAACTGCCACTCTTTCTGTCTCTATAAATTTTACTACTCTAGGAACCTCATATAAAGTAGACTGTATGGTATCTATCTTTCGCAACTGACTTATTTCACTTAGCATAATGTCCTCAAGATTTAACTATGTTGTAGCCTGTGTCAGCATTTCCTTCCTTTCTAAGTGTAAGTAATATTCCACTGTATGTAACACCACATTTTGCTTATCCATGTATCAATTAATGAACAATTGAGATACTTCTGCCTTTTGGCTATTGTGACTAACACAGCTGTGAACATGAGTGTACAAATACTTTAAGATTGCTTTTTCAAAGAAAAAATAGTATAAGTTTCCCCAAATTTCCTAAAACTGATAAGGCAAGTATAAACAGGGACTACACAGGTGATTGAAATCCTAAATTTACTCATTTTCTGAAAGTGATTCAACACAAGTATTAACTAATTAATTAACATATTTAGTTTTTTGTTGGACATTTTGTCTTTGAGCCTAATTATTTCAGAAGATTTTATATTTAGTTGAAAATAACAAGGGGAAAAAAAATACCAAGGGCTGAAACAAGACAGGCACTGAAAGTCAGAGGTAGTCAGCTCAGGGTTCGTACTGCATTTCATGGTATCAGAGTCTAACCTTCTCTCTTCTAGCTCTACCATGTCCCTAAAGGTTTCCTCCTAAGGTCTTTTCCTGGAACAACGTAGTTGCTGCTCCAGCAGCATTATTTCTGTTTCTATTCCAGCCATCAGAAGGGGAAAGGGAAGAAGGAGGTATACATCTCTACTTTAAAGATATTTTCCATTTCCACTCCTTTGCCTGCCAGTTAGTCATGGGATCACTCCTATCTCAGAGAAGCTGGGAAAAATGGTGTTTATTGCTGATAAGTCATACACACTACACAAATTAGGGGCTCAGTACTGAGAAAGAACGGGGACATTGGGGGACAGCCAGGATTCTCTGCCCAGAGTCTCCACACATGTTAACTAGCATCTTGGGATATACATCCTTAGTTAGGTAATGTTAAACAGTTTCTCTCTGAGCCTGTAAATAATCTTGAATAATAATTCAGAGATAGTGGTGAGTTTCATGGCTTTATTTTTATCTACTTCAAACGAGACCCATTTAAAGTCTTGTAGTAGAGATGGTAAAACCTAGAGCAATAGGCTTAAGGCGTTAGCTTAATATTCTGGTGCCTTGGGCTTGTGTGAGATTCCTTCAACTATCCCCTACTTCAGATAGACCTATAAGGCTACAGCTTTAGTGCCAATGAAGATGGTGATGAGGTTAATTTGGTTTGGGGAGTTACTTCCCAGATGAAATGTAGAGATGAGAATCCATTCTCAAGGATCATTCTCTGTTAACGAGCAAACATTTGTGCCTACCTAGTGGGGTGAAATGGAGAAGGCACTGGCACCCCACTCCAGTACTCTTGCCTGGAAAACCCCATGGACAGAAGAGCCTGGTGGGCTGCAGTCCATGGGGTCTCGAAGAGTCAGACACGAATGAGCGACTTCACTTTCCCTTTTCACTTTCATGCATTGGAGAAGGAAATGGCAACCCACTCCAGTGTTCTTAAGTGAAGAATCCCAGGGATGGTGGAGCCTGGCGGGCTGCCGTCTATGGGGTCGCACAGAGTCGGACACGACTGATTCGACTTAGCAGCAGCAGCAGCAGTGGGGTGAAATTGGTATCTGATTTTTATAGCTTCCAATATAAAAATAATTTCTTTATTAAGTAATTTAGATGCTGATGAAAATTAAAAAGCATCTTTGAAAAATCATTGCTTTTGTTTTAATTGTAGAACTGGAGAATTTATGGCACTCCACTGTGGCTGTTTTGGCTCATGGGTATTTAAATGAACAAGCACTATGTGAAACAGGCAAAACTCACCCCATCTCTCGTGATGTACCATCATCCTTGAGGCAGGAATTGGAGTGAGATCAAGGTGGGTGAGGGTCAGGGACGTGAAGGGGATTTATTACAATATTAAATAAAAATGAAAAAAAAAACATTTTATTATTCCAATGCAACTGTGTCTAAAAATGTCTGGTCCCACCATCTTTATTAAAATGCCCTGCTTTAAAAATGAATAAACTCTTCAGCGAGTACAGTCTTATGAAAAGAGCCTTGAGGTTACAAACAAAAGAGAAAATGATTGCATGTGTGTGTCTGTATTTGTTGATCAGTTTTGTCCAACTCTTTATAACCTCGTGAACTATACTTCCTGCTAGGCTCCTCCAACCATGGGATTCTCCAGCTAAGAATACTGAAGTGGATAGCTATTCCCTTCTTCCTGACTTAGGGATCGAACCCAGGTCTCCTGAATTGCAGGCCAATTCTTTACTGTTTGCTCCACCAAGGAAAACAGTAGAGAAAATGATTAGTAAGGAAAAGATCAGGTTAGTGACTTGATTCAATTTTAATAAAAATCATTTAAATAAAATAGGCCTATATCACTAGAATGATGCTTTTGTCATTGCCCCCACTTCCCTCACCTCCACAAAAAAGCAACTTCAGAGCCTCTGACTTTGGAATGACATTATTTAGACCTATCTGGCAGAATCTAGAGGATTTCTCATCAGGGTCAATGGTACCCTCTCCTGTCTGAAGGACCAGAAACCGAGAAAACCAGCAGCAAAGCCCAGAAGACAGCACAGTTTAACATTTTAGCCTGGTGACCTAAGAATAAAATCATCTTTCAACCAGTGAGTGAAGCATTGGTCTGTTTCACTTGGTCTTCCAACTTGTATCAGTGGTAGCAGTTCAGTTCAATAGACATATGAGTACCAACTGTGCCAACTCTATAACTTAATTTGTATCACATTTAATCCAGTGGTCCTTTCCTATTTTCTTCTGACTCAAGAAGGCAGAACACTTGTAATAGGAAGCATCATGATCAGGAAGCCAGAGGAACTCTGTTTAAATGGGCTATGCCATTAACTAGCTGTGTGACTTAGGGCAAGCCATTTTCCTCTTAGTCTTCAGAATTCTCATTCTCAAAGGGAAAAGGCAGGAAGTTGGTTAATATGATCTCTAAGATATCTAGTGCTTAAAAAAAAATGTCAAAAGCATCATTTCTACTTTCATCCCAAGAAGAATCATATAGCCATTGATATTAAGAAACTGATTCATGATGTATTACTTATTCCATCACCCAAACCCTTTCGAACAGATGGAGGTGGAAATGGTGCTCTCCAGTATGAGATTAATAATGAATACATGTGCAGATTGATGAATACATCTGCAGAAATACTTCGCATTCTAAAGAAATGTAGTCTGATTGTTTCTAAGAGGTAGGCACTTACTCCACGGTAAACATCCTGTTGCTCATCTCAGATGGATCCAAGCGCTGCTCATACATCTCTCATGATCAAGCTTTCCCAGAGCTCTGCTCAGCTGACAGAGCCAATTATGACTGTTCCCCATTCTCTTTATGAATCTCCTGTCTCCCTGCTGTTACTCTGCAGCTCCTGGATGGTCTTTCTATCTACTGAAGCTTCTGCTTTTCAAGTCTCAGCTCCTGTGCCACCTCCTCCATGAAGCTAAGTCTCTTCTTTCTTTAAACGTTCATGCCCCTGGTAATTGTAAATAGTGCTGCAATGAACATTGGGGTACATGTGTCTTTTTGAATTATGGTTTTTTTAGGGTATTTTCCCAGTAGTAGGATTGCCAGGTCATTATGGTAGTTTTATTCCTAGGCTTTTAAGGAATCTCTGTACTGTTCTTTAGTGGCTGTATCAATTTACATTCCCACAACAGTGCAAGAGGGTTCCCTTTTCTCCATATCCTCTCCAGCATTTATTGTTGGTAGACTTTTTGATGATGGCCATTCTGACCAGTGTGTGGTGATACCTCATTGCAGTTTTGATTCACATTTCTCTAATAATGAGGGACATTGAGCATCTTTTCATGCGTTTATTGGTCATCTGTATATCTTCTTTGGAGAAATGTCTGTTTAGGTCTTCTGCCTTCTTTCTGATAGGATTGTTTGTTTTCCTAATATTCAGCTGCAGGAGCTGTTTGTATATTTTGGAGATTAATCCTTTGTCAGTTGCTTCATTTGCAATAATTTTCTCCCATTACTGCATTCATTCATAAACATGCTTTATCTCACCTCCTAGACTATAAGCTCCAAGGCAACATCATCCCTTATCCTTAAGTCTAAAATGCCATGCCTGGTGCCTATCATAGAACAAAACTCACACCGTTATGGAATACTTTCGGCCCTCCCTAGTGGATAATATCACAATTCCTTTACCCTGCTGCTTTTGAAAGGTCTATTTATTTTTAGGAAACTGGGTTGCTGTAATTTCTCTTGAAGTAACTTTGAATATACTGTTATTAACTGGTATATTTAGTTGGGTTTTTCAGTGCAGATTCAACATCATTGTTTTACCGGGAGATGAAGAGAATTTCTCCTACCACAGGCCTGGTTCCCTTTTAGTCTGATTAGGTTATATTTTTTATTTTAAAGAAGATGAGATAGAGCCTTTTCTGGCTGATAGTGGAACAGGTCCTTATTATCCATAGGTAATGAATGATCTTTGGGATCCATTACCCCTCTTACACTGAAAAATGTCACCAACAGAGCCAAAGACAGATTTGCTCTCCATTTGATTTCAGTCAAGAGCTTTTGGGGGTTTGGATGGTATCACCCTTAACATTATTGGCTTCCCAGGTGACCCAACGGTATGGCATCTGCCTGCTAAGGCAGAAGTTGCAAGAGATGCCGATTCAATCCCTGGATCAGGAAGATCCCCTAGAAAAGGAAATGGCAACCTGCTCCTGTGTTCTTGCCTGGAAAACCCCAGGGACAGAGGAGCCTGGTGGCTTACAGTCCACAGGGTCAAAAAGAGTCGGACCTGACTGAACACAAGGTGGGGGGGGGCCTTAACTTTAAAGGTAAAGGCAGATCCATACGCTTTTTCTTGCATACTTTTTTCTTTTTTTTGACCCCAGAATATCTTGTGTTTGTGTAGACAGAGGCCACTGGCAGCTGACAGACTGTCAGTTGAAGGGATGGTGGCAGCAGCAGTGGAGGACTGATAAGCCCTTTGGGGAGAAGGATGCTCTTCTAGAAGTAGAGCCCACTTATCCAGAAGGCATCAGGGAAATCACTGGTGGCAGCTGATAAACAAACAGGAAGAAGGGACAGGCTTCTGTACATCTTTCCCATTGGTAAACTTCCAGGCAGATGAAAATGCTTTCCAGGTGGTTTTTGCATTTGAACCTATAGGGGAAGTTCCAGTATACCCCAAAGCACCTAGTTTGAGAAATGCCACAGATTCCACCATAAAGACTTTTGTTCTGCAAACCCTTGAGGATGTCAGGGAAGGCACTCTTCAAAAGTTCTGCAATCCTCTAAGGTGAATTTATCCAGGTCTACTGCTGAAATCTAGGGCAATGAAAGGTCTCTCAGCCTACCCATTATTCCTTCATTAAGTTATGCTTAACAAGTTTATATAAAAGCCCCGTGCAAAGAGAATCTTTATAGGGTAGAGTTTCAACTGACTGTACTTATCTGTAGTCATAAAAGTTTTTCTTTTATTTTTTGATTGGTCACTATAGATCAAAAAGTATATAGGAGATCAGACTAGGTTTAGAGATTTCTTTTTTCTTTTCTTTTTTTTTTTTTTGCATGTTCTCTTTATCGTTAGTAAATACACTAAACGCTGATTTTCAAGGAGCTGCCTGGCCATGGTGGTTATTTTTGGGGAAAAAAGCAACCACACGTCATCTTTCTTCTCTTTTAATTTGAGTTTTACACTAAAAATCTGTTTTGAGAGGGAAATGGAGCGTGTTAGGCTAATGACAGCTTTACTCTCTCTTATTTTTTCCGTTTAACAGCAACGCTCCTATAGGCTCCCCGGCGTGCCTGGATGTGGGCACTGCAGCCTTAAGTGAAGCCTCCAACGACTCGAAAAAATAAAAACAAATAAACAGCCCCATTCCCCCCACTCCAAAGGGGGTAGAGCTTAAGAGGAAACTGTACAAAATGTGTCGGCAAACAGACGAATATATTTGCAAAGGTATAGTTTCTGTGACTACAGACAATCCCCACGTTGCCCAGAAATTGTTAGATGCGTCCTGCTGAGAAACGTGCTTGGCTAGTCCGTGATTGCCTTTCGGATCGGCCCCGGCCGACCCACCAGGAGGACCCGCGTGAGGGGCCCCCATTTCCATTCTTAGGGAGAGGAAGCCGGGGACCCACGTGAGCGCGGAAGACAGCTGATCATCAGGTCCCAATACTTGCCAAGCGTCCCCTAATTCCCATTTGGTTACAAAAACTCTCTCCTCCATTGCATATCCTCCTTTGGGCAGAGTGGGCCACGGCTCGAGAGAGAGGCCGTGATCTGGCCGGGATCATCCCTGGGCGGTAGGTAGGGTCGGACTCTTTGACACCCAGGGCTGCTGAAGCGACAACTCCAAGCTCCCGAGAACGCCGCGGCCAGAGATTAGCCGCCGCGCGGGTCCCTCCCTCTTTTTCGGGTGAATGAATGATTAGTCAAACAGCACCTCCCTGCCCCGGTTCGCCCGAGGTTGGATGGGAGGAGTCATGGAACCACTGTTCCTCTTTTTTAACGGCGAAAAGAGTTCGCCTCTGTGCGTGTATTAATCGACCTTGCGTGTCGTTTCAAATTCCGTCTTCCCCAGGGTCACGACGCACAGACACAGCAGCACTGAGCAGTGATCTCGAAGGCCCCTCGCCCCTCTGTCCTCTCAGGGACGGTCGGCCGTCGTGCCCCAGCCAAAGGAAGGCAAAGCAGAGTGAAAAGTTGCCCGCACCCCCACCCCGTCCCAGGCGCTGGGTTTATCACTCCTTCCCAAAGCTGGGGCATCAGGGAACGAGCCGCGGTGGTGGAGCGCCCTGCGTCCCATATTCTCCTCCTTCCTAGGGCTGGAGCACAGGAGAAGGAGCAGGGTTGGCGCGGCATCCCCCGTAAGGGGAGGAATCCCTCCCCACCCGCCCCCCGGGAAAGGGAGGAGGCGCTGCGCACTCCGGGTGGTGGAGACACGCCTGCCCGGCTCCGATCCGTGCCCCGGGGCAAGCGGCCTCCCTCGAGGGTCTGGGGGAGCTGGCTGGACCCCCGGCGGAGACAGGCGCCCAGCGCGAGGCTTCCACTACCCTTCTTGCGTCCGGGCGCCCCCAGCGGGTTCCCCGAGGCGCTCGGTGCGCCCTGGTCTCCCGCGCCGGAGCGAGCGTGCGAGCGGACCGAGTGGAGAGCCGGCTGGGCGGGTAGGAGGTGGGAGTGCAGAAGTGGAGGACGCGGCAGCTGCAGCAGCGGCGCGCCCCGGGGCAGTCGCTGCAGCCCCGGCGGCGGCGGCGGCGGCGGCGGCGGAGCAGCGGTGCGCAGCGGGCAGCGCAGCCACTCCTCTCTGCCTATCTCCCGCAGTTCCGATACCCCCTCCTCCTGGCCCCCTCTCTGGCGTGGAGGAGCCGACGACTAAACCGCTGCGAACAACTCCTTTAAAAAAAAAAAAAAAAGCCGCATTGGAGGAGCCTGGCCGCAGGACCCCTCCTCCCTGGGCGCCCCCCACCCCTCGCCTCGCTCTCCCGCCTCTCCCCCCGCCAACCTCCACCCCCCCCCCCACCCCCCACCTTTCCCCCGCCCCAGGCTCCCGGGCGCCCGCCTCCCTCCTTCGCGGACTGTCTCCCGACTCGCCGGCTGAGAGCCCTTTTGGACTGCGAGCGGCGGTAGCGGAGCACAGGCGGCGGCGCGGGACCTGCAGTCGCCCGGGATTCCCTCCAGGTGACGATGCTCTGGTTCTCCGGCGTCAGGGCTCTGGCTGAGCGTCCCTGCCGGCGCTCGCCCGGGATTACCTGCTGCGTCTTGCTGCTGCTCAATTGCTCGGGGGTCCCCATGTCTCTGGCTTCTTCCTTCTTGACAGGTAGGGGAGGGGTCGGGAGGGACCGACCCTCCCAGACGCTGGCTTGGTACCTGGGAGAGAAGGCGCTGACTGGCCCCGGGGACGGGAGGGTGGGGAACGAGCACCTTGGAGCCTGCTCCTCGCTGGCACATGGGGATGAAGGAAGCCCTTCGGAGTTAAGGGGTGGGAAAGCAGTGAGTAGGCTAAGGAGTGGAGAGCGGGCAGGCTGTTGACATTAATACTGTAGTGATAACGGAAATTCTTCTATTTGGATTTGAAAAGTTCCTTTATTATCTTTAGTTTTCTTCAACCTTTAGTTTTATCTCTTCTCCCGTATGCAATTAAAGGGGAAAAAAAAAAAAACTGCATCGTTTTCCACCCATAGGCCTGCCTCACTCTATAAGGTTCCAATATAGCTTCTTTACTGGTAGTGATCTTTAAAGCACCCGCCCTCCAGACCTGGATTTAAAGCAACTATCATATTTTAAAAGGGTAATAATAGCAGGATATAATAATTATATGCTTTCAGGCAGGTGAAGACCTCAGCTGCTATTCTGAAGGACATACTTTACTGACACCTGGTGCAGAAAAGAAAATATTGAGTCTATTTCTAAGAAAAGAGGAAAGAAGATTGTATTTCGAAAAGTAATTTCAATTCAACACAATATGAGGCAGATTCATATAAAGGCCTGTTTATTGCCACAGTCCTGAATTCTGTTCAAATTTAAAATCTACCTTAATGGCCAATTTGAATTTTTTGCTTATGGGAGTGTTTGTTTAGTTAAAATGGTTTTATAAAGGAAGGGTATTATTAAAGATCCAATCAAATACTTGGAATTGTGCTTAAACCAACCATCTGAGAGCAGAAAATATATCTATGTAGCACAGGCTTTTAAAAAAACTTGTTCTAATAAAATTATTTAAAGTATGTTTTTTTCAGGGGGACTTTTTGGGGTGAATTTGATTATTTAAAACTCATTAGGGATTTTTGAAATTTGGATATAGTTTTCTCAAAAAGTATTATTATAAAAATTCTATTTTTGTAAGAAGGCCATGCAGCTAAATTTAAATAACTTTTTTTCCCTTTAGGTTCTGTTGCAAAATGTGAAAATGAAGGTGAAGTCCTCCAGATTCCATTTATCACGGACAACCCTTGTATAATGTGTGTCTGCATGGTGAGTATGGAGATCAGGTAATGGGAAATCAATTGCTCCCTCTGCAAGGTGAATCCTTTCGCTGTAATTTTATGACCAGATCTTAAAAATTGCTTTTGGTCATTACAAAACCACAGATGGCTGGTGAATTGAATTCCATTGAATTTCCAAGTTTTATGGACTTTGGCAATTTCTGTTTCATCAGGCTGGAGATGTTTATCTTTGACATCAGGTTGCAGATGTAAACTTCAGATGGACTTGGTATAGCATCACCTCAGTGGTAATTACCACTTGCCCTTCTGCTGCCGGGAATGGCTATTGCCACCAAATCATAGGTGCCACCAAACTTTCTGCTCTGATTCTATTGTCTGAGCTCAGTGTCAAAATGATAACATTTAGGTATAAAGGTCTGGGATAAGGTATGTGACAAGGGGAAAGAGAGGTTAGAGTCACAAAGCACAAACATGGGGACAAGATCTTGAGTTTTTTTGCCTCTTATATCCTAAGCTCTCAAAAACAATCTTTATATATCTGATTTGGAAGCCATGAGTCAGAAAGGATATTCTGTCCTTAGTAGAGGATGACACTTGGCTGTCAGCTGCTTAGTTAACACGAGCAGTGGCTGGTAGATTAAAAAAATGATTTGTTTCAGTTTATTTTAGCTTTATAGTAAATGATAAGATCTAATAAGTAACCACATGGGGGAGATTAAATTATATGAATAAGAATTTCTGAGCTGAAATAGCGACTCACAAAGAACATTTTTGTTTAAAAGTGTTTTACATGCCAATCACTTTTGGCAAAACTTGATTAAAAACTACACATCACAAAACCCTGTTGGAAATACATTAAGGCAGTCAAAGTCAAATGCAAAGCCCCCAAATGATAGATGACTGCTTGTTATCAGATCAACATGCTGTATGCAACCAGAGAAGGGAATTTTCTCTGTTTAGGGGAAAGCCAAGCCATCTGGGTTTAAACTACCCGAAGTTTTTCACGACAATAGATGAGGTCAATGTTGTGAAATGATAAATGGGTGAAGGTGAATGTCTGTATCAAATGATTATCAGGTTCTGAAGACTAAGGAAATCAGCAGAAATAGAGGTAAAAATGCATTCCATTTCCAGAGATGATAAGTGTTGCTGCTTTAACAAAAGAGAGCTGAGAGAGGGACAATTAGGTTTGTGTTTATGAGCTGCCTTGTTAATGAATGATCTTTCACCAAAGGACCTGTTGAAAAGGAGCTTTGCATTAAATTTTGGCTCAATTGTGTATTTACAAATGTAGTGTGTGTGCCTCTGTGTGAGTGTGTGTGTGGTGGCGGCAGAAAGATGATTTCTTTATTTCTCCTATCTACATAGTGTTAGTGAATTATTTTATCTTGATCTTGTAAGATGTCAGAAAATGGGGTAATATTTAAATAAATTTGGAACTCCATATGCAAAAATATTGTTTTTCTCCTCAGCAATATTGTTACATTTATAATGTTTAAACACAGAGTTTGGGTTTTGCAAACTTTTTCAAAATAGTATGAAAATTCTCAATACAGCATTTCCCTTTTTTGGTACTCTTGCCCTGGTGGAAATAGTGCCTTTCCCCGAAAGTACAGCTTACTGCTAATAAGACCTTGCTGTTTTGAAGGTAAAGAATGAATCTGAAGAAAAAAGATGCGTTGGTTGGAATTCTGGAGTGATATTTATATTGATTGTGTTCAGAAGGGTGGTAGGTTCATTTATATCTTTGAGTAACATTTGGAGGTATCTGCCTTCATGAGAGCTATCAGAAATCCTTTCCAAACACATAAAGTTGAGACTCGCATTCTGACTCACTAGCTTTTCAGAAGATGCCTCAAAGTTCCCCCTAGCTGAAAGGTTCAGTGATATGTTGCCATGACTTTTGCAGGGGTTTAGGATTATGGGGCCCAAGTTGTCATAGTCATTATTGTTTCCCAAACAGTTGTAGTACTTGATAAAGTTGAGTAAGGCTAGATGGGCAACTGTTTCTTTATTTGTAAGTTTCCAAGGGACCAACTGCAGTATATGAATTTCGAAGCACCTAGCTTACCGTGAGGCTAGTTGACAATTTTATATTTAGGCTGGAAGGTAGGCTTATTTAGCAAACAGATAATGTCAGAAATAACAACTAACACTTATGAAATACTTCATTTGCTGGCACTTATCGAAGACTGCGTTTCATTTAATCTTCACAAAAATTTTTTGAAGATTTTTACCCCCTCCCCCCATTTTACAGATGAGGAAACTGAGGCTAGAGGATTTAGTAGCTTGTAAAGGTCATATTTTAGTAAATAGTGGAGCTGGAACTCACTCTCACCTGCCTCTAGAGCACATTCCTATAGTCAAGTGAAACAGGCTATTTTCTAAGTTAAAGATGTGAAAAAGCAAGGAAAAAAGTAGATTGTTGAGTTATTTGACTTTTTGGCATTGCTTGAGTTATTTTGCTTTTTTCTTTTGAGTCTTTTAGGAATCCAGTTAGCTAACATTTGTTAATCACATTATATGAAAGGAAAATCTCGTTATGATTTCAGTTGACCTGCAGGGAGCTTTCGTTGTGAGCTAGTTTTATGTATGTATGTTAAGAGGGTATGTAATAGTCAAAACTGTACTTTGGATAAAGAAAATAGTCATATATAGTTTGTGTTGGTCCAGCCTTTTGGCAGAAAGCTACCTAAAGCTGAGTATAAGCTCATATCTTATTTCATAACATGTACTAAAAAAAAAGCTAACCTCAACATATGCTTAAAAAAGACGTAAAATGTTACAGTTGAGAGGAAATAGGTGGCACAAAGTCCTGCATATAATTACAGTGTAAAAGCTAGAAAAATCCCACAGAATCAACTTGGCCTGATTTAAACTTTTAAGCTCCGAAATGTTTCAAAGGTGGAATGAACTCATTTCTGTGGGAATTTTGAGGATGACAGCTGATGCAGTGGCCACGGCGAGCAGAACTGAATAATTTTATTCTCATTTATCCTTGTCTGCCTGGACCTCCTCTTGCCAGCATCAGTTGTGGTCCAAGAATAACCAGTTTGTCAGCTGCTGATGGATATTATTTTAAAGTGTGTGGGTTCAACTGTTCAAGGGGGAAGGTGAGAAGTTGGACTATTGTCCTGAAATCTAGGGAAGCGGTAGACAGTTTGGATTAAAGATGCAAGCGCTTCATTGTTCAGTTAGAAAGCAAAGCACAGCTTTTCCTCGTCTTACAAAATGGTCTTTTGTGGGGCTGGGGAAGGAAGGCCAGACTTATTGCTGTTTTGTGTGGTGTTTTTTCCCTTTCTTGCTAGAATTATTTTTCCCGTAATGCCTAGAAAAACATTGGTGCCTTACGTGAAGTACAGCTGATAGGAGCCAGCCCGTCTCAACTGATGAATCGAAAGTGGTCCTCTGGATCTTTTGGGCATCCCCAAATCTATGCAGTGAACCTGAGGATGTGGTACCCCTGCTTCTCACCCCTTTTGCACCTAACCATAACATAGAAGGGAATGGCAAAAGCCAGTGAGTTCGGCCCAGTACTGGAAACCTGAGAAAACTTGGGAGGCTGGGACTCAGAAAACAGAAGTCAGTCCGAGCTTAGTTTGGCATACATTTTGTTCAGCAAAAAACATTATTCTGAGGTTTAAATTTCCTCTTTTAAATCCAGAGGTGCAATTTAGAAATGGACCCTCTGTTCATAAAAAACAACGTGAAATTTGGTGTTACAAGAAGTGGGGCTCCACCTTGCTTGGAGCCAACCAAGGGGTGCAAACAGAGGGGGCTTTGTCTGCTGTCTTCTACTTTTAATCACAGAATCCTCTGTCACTAAACAAGTAGCTACCAGCATCTTTGATTTTCCAGGGTACTTTATCTCTATAAAAGCTTCATGTTTTTTATTGTTCAAATTAACTGGCTGGAGAATAGTTATCTATTAACTGAACAAGTGTAAGGCACGTGTTTGAGGATGAGGGAGACAGCAGTGCATCAGGATTCAATTCATGTATGTCTGCGTGTGTGTGTGTGTGTGTGAGAGAGAGAGAGAAAGAGAAAGAGAGAGGTGGAGAGAGGGAGAATGGGGAGGGTGAAGGAAGGAGGGAGGCAGGGGAAATATAAAGTAGTCTTGATGTGTTCAGAGAGCTATGCTCCATACATGCACATATGAATAGGTTGCTACAATTTTTTGAAAATTATTTTTTTTCATTTTTAGACTGGATATTGGATGCTCACTAAGACAATGATCAGGGTTTATTTATTTATGTGTTAATATATTTATTTATTTTTATTTATACTCTGTTTAGAAGGTGGTATGACCAATTGCCTTCCCATAGAATAAGGTATTCAATAGAGTTTTAGGAAAGGGTAACTAATTTAGTTAGAGAAGACTCTTGAGAGTCCCCTGAACTGCAAGGAGATCCAACCAGTCCATCCTAAAGGAAATCAATCTTAAATATTCATTGGAAGGACTGATGCTGAAGCCGAAACTGCAATACTTTGGCTACCTGATGCGACCCTGATACTGGGAGAGATTGAAGGCAGGAGGAGAAGGGGATGACAGAGGATGAGATGGTTGGATGGCATCACCAACTCTATGGACATGAGTCAGCAAGCTCCAGGAGTTGTTGATGGACAGGGAAGCCTGGTGTGCTGCAGTCCAGGGGGTTGCAAAGAGTCTGACACGACTGAGCGACTGAACTGAACTAATTTACAGCATTTTACTGATAAATTTGCCAATACCAGCTCATAGACGATTATTATCATTAGCGCTTTCTTGAGGCTTATGGAAGTGGAGCAAATGCCCTGAAGTTATATAGTTACTAAGAAACAGACCTGTGATGTGAAAACAGTGTTTTCTCTGCTAAACCAACTTGCTTTTGCATGTTGTTTACTATTTCCAAATGTCTACAGATCCCTCCAAGGGCTTCAGAGAGTTATCTCAACCTCTGCAAAGCTGACATAGGCTCACTCTAGGGAGTAGTTAGAGTGATTTTGTCTTATAACACAAACCAAGTCTGGGCTTGGAGGGCCCTTCAGAGGAAGATGCAGTGCAGGCAGCTATTGGCTCGTATCATATCATTTTGGCAAAGTGCTTTAGCCCTGGCATCAGACAGGCCTGGGTTCCAATACTGGCTCTCTTGTTGTTTAATTGCTAAGTGATGTCCAACTCTTTTGCGACCCCATGGGCTGTAGCCCACCAGGCTTTTCTGTCCATGGGATTTCCCAGACAAGAATACAGGAAAGGGTTGCCATTTTCTTCTCCTGGATATCTTCCCGACCCAGTAATTGAACCCTTGTCTTCTGCATTGGCAGGTGGATTCCTTACCACTGAGCCAGCTGGGGAGCCTGGCTCAGTCACTTACTGCTGGTGAACTCAGGAAAGTTTTTTCACCTTTCTAAGCCTCCGTTTCCTTATCTGTAGAGTGGGGTGGCTGTCATTAACAAACTCATAGACTTGCTGTGAGAACTAAATGAGATAGAACATTTAAGACTTGGTCCAAAGCTTGGCATTAAGTCAGAACGATTCATTATTGTTATTGTTGATGATGATGTTAATGTTTAAATTCTTATTTCCTCACATGGAATTAGAGGCAAATGTTCATCAGAAAAGAGAGAAAAGGGAGAACTTCACTGGTGGTCCAATGACTAGACTCTGGGCTCCCAATGTAGGGAGCCCAGGTTCTATCCCTGGTCAGGGAACTAGATGCCACATGCTGCAACTAAGAGCTGGCATGCCGCAAGGAAGATCGAAGATCTCGTGTGCTTCAACTGAGACCCAGTGCGGCCAAATAAATAAATAAATATTCTTTAAAAAAAAAAGAAAGAAACCCTATGGGCTCATTAAAAAAGAAGGAAAGAAAAGGGAGGAGAAGGAAAGCTGATGGAGAAGAGACCTAGGGATAATGATGCCAAGCCCACCCATCGTTATGAATGGAGAGGACTAGGTCAGTAACATTTTGTGGGGTTTTCTGTCCCTCCAGACTTGGACTAGGTTGATCTGAGCTGCTTTCTTATTGGTCCAGTGGTCTGTGAGCCCTGCTGTAAGTTTTCCCCTTGCTCTCCATTAAACACTAAAAAAACTTTCCATGGAAGAGGGGCCTCGTTTTTCTGCAGAATATTTACATCTCTATGCCTGTGGGGTCACCTTCACTTGTACTTTTATTGGCAGAGGGATAGGGTAGGGACTCAGGAGCGTTGTAATTCTGGAAAAACTGCCTAGTGGTCTGGCATCATGGTGATTTTCCTGGACCGCCTTGTGCAAGTCTCTCAACCCTGTTCCAGACCTGAGTAGGGTTTGCTGCCTACTTACTTGTGTGCTCCCCTGCCCCATTCCCATCCCATTTTAAACATGCTTTCTTTTCGTTTCAAGGCACCAGTCTTCATACTGTGCGCCACCAGTAAACTGTGTTTTAAGTGGGGAAAGGGCTGGGGAAAGAGAGCCCTTCTCCAGATGAGGATTCAGATATAGTGAGGGCAGGAGAACAGGACGTCATAGGAAAAATCAGGCAACACAAAGCGATGGAAAATAAACCAGTTAATACAAATTCATTGAATAAACAAAAGATATCAGTTTCTTGCACCCTCTTCTATGGCACTTGGGTCCAACTGATAGTCTGTTAAATCCTTTATGCTATAAAAGAATACTAGTAACATCACCTTTCATGGCACCAAGAGGTCAAGTGTGCTTGTTGAACTTAGTTAAGATCAGCAAAATGAGCTGGGTGTATATTTTCAGACCTCTTGATTCCCAGTTCTAGTTCTATAAAACATCACTCAAAGCGCTAGGGATAACAGGTTATAAATGCAGTAATATTATTCTTTCTTCCTTCTCTTCACACTTCGTTCTCCCGTTCCTTTCTTGCCTTTTCTGTGTTTGAAGCATTGTGCTGGTTGGGCACCTTGGGGGGTGCAGACCAATAGTACAGGTTCCTGCCCACAGTGGAATGGAAAAGAAAAACTCAGGCATGGATAAGTTTTATAGAAGTGCCAGAAAAACACTCTGCTAGGCTCAAACCCAAGTACTAAGGGAACTGTAGACGAATTCTGATTGGATTATCTGGGACCTTGATGGGCAGAGAGAAGATAGTCTGGGCAAAGCATGATTGGAGCAAAGGCACAGAAGAGCGTGTGCTTGGGAATTGTGAAGACTGAGGAGTCCAGTGTGCCCTGTGTACCCAAAGCTCTGATGGAAGCTGGAGTCAGAAGGCTTGGTGAGAAGCATCGAGGGGAGGACATTGAGTGCAATAATAAGGAGCTCAGTTCCACTTGTGGAGTTGTGGGAGCCATTTCATATTTTGGCTCACCCACATGACACAGTAAGCTGTGCTGTGTATAAATTCCTCTAGAAGCTTTTGTGAGAGCTGTGTAGAGTGTGGAGAGGCCAGAGTTTGGACAACAGGCACCAGAAAAAACACAGTAGTTAAAATGCGGTAGTCATTACAGTGGGATGATGTGCTAGTGCGTCTCTGTGGCAGTCACTTTGCTCATCACTTGGTGTGTCTGGAGCAGCTCTCGGTGCTGCTATTTGAATAGAATGGTTTACTTCCAGACCTCACTCTCAAAATTCCGTTTTGAGGCCATCTCTCCTCCTGCCCACAGTGATGCCTTGCTCTGCACTGTTGCTTGACCCATTTGGCAAATTATTTAGTTTGACAGATACTATTACGGTAGTATGTATTCTCAGTGGTAGCACACATTTTCTACAACAATCAAAATTGTACGGCTCACCTTAAAGCAAGTGTGCCCCTGTGCCAGGACCCGCAGACTTGCAGAGGAGTTTCAGAGCCCAAGTTAATGTGCTGAGTCACTTCAGTCATGTCTGACTCTTTGTGACTCTGTGGACTGTAGCCCACAAGGCTCCTCTGTCTATGGGAATCTCCAGGCAAGAATACTGGAGTGGATTGCCATTCCCCTCTCCAGGGGAATCTTCCCAACCCAGGGATTGAACCCACATTCTCTTATGTTTCCTGCTTTGGCAGGTGGGTTCTTTACCGCTAGTGACACCTAGGAAGCTGTTGATAGAACTTGGCAATAAAATAAATGGCAAAGATGAGAAATGGGGTGGATTGAAGGGAATTTTGAGAATTCTAGCCAATGTTATGCACAACGTAGGAAGAGAAGAGGTCATGGATGTGGATGGGGGATAATAAGTTTAGAACTGAAGTGGGCTTGAAGACCTTCCAATTAGGAAAACCTAGTCGACTTCACTTTCACTCTTCACTTTCATGCATTGGAGAAGGAAATGGCAACCCACTCCAGTGTTCTTGCCTTGAGAATCCCAGGGACGGGGGAGCCTGGTGGGCTGCCGTCTATGGGGTCGCACAGAGTCGGACACAACTGAAGCGACTTAGCAGCAGCAGCAGCAGCAGTAGGCTCTTCAAAATGTGGATCTTGATAGTAATAGAGACATCAAGACTAGAAACCAATGTGTTAACTGTTTGCACTGAAATAAATTTCAGAACTTTGGGGATAAATTATTTGTCTTTGGAAGGGGTCTAAATTGAGATTTCAAGAAATTAGCCTATAATAGTAAATAGAAGAAGGGCTATATTTAAAAGAAGGTTAGGAAGGGAGAAGCCAACAACAGAGACTGAGGTATAGTTACAAAAGGAGAACCAGCAAAGTACAGACCAAGGCAGATGTTTGAAGAAGAGGAAGATCAGTGGTATTAGATCTTTCAGAGTTAGACTGGACCTTCTGGGAGAACATCAAGGATGGAACTTTCTCATCATCATGAACTATTTGAAACAAACACAATGGTGTCCAGGTCCATAGGACCTGTCGCTCATTTTCCCATGGAATAAAATTGATCATAGATGGAATTTGGTGGAACCCGGTTTGAGAGAAATACTAAGATTGCTGTAGGGATTTTGAAAATTTAGTGCAAAAATCACACATTTTCTGAATGTAAAGGTCTCAGCAAAAGTGAGTAAATACCACTTGACATTTTCAAAGGTCCCCAAACAAAACTAATTTCATGAATAAAAATAATAGACTTGGGAAGTGTCTTTGGAATGTTTCTGTAGTTACGTGCAAAATGGACAAAGCTACATGGAGGCATTTCTTATTATGAATGAGAGCAACAATATCAAAGAAGTTGGCTAACATAAAATCTTACCATTATAAACTTTCAAGTTTGCTCTATGAAACTGTTAATGGTGCTTTAAAAATATTATGATATAATTTAATCCTTTAGTTACATCTTCAGGAAAAATATTTTCTTTTTTCACTAAATTTTTGATGTCTGTTTCATCACTGAAGGAGACCTGTGGAACGGCAGCCTTGATGTCTTAAATTATGGGTTCAAGTCTCCCCAGGGCCACCTTGTAGCTGTGCATAACTGGGCAGCCACCTTGGTCTCCCTGAGCCTTAGCTGTGGGTACTGAGCCAGTCACAGTGGTATGTCTGCCCTTTGGCTTCATTTCTAAAGAGGAATCGTAGTGGAGACCCCATCTGTGGGCTGTAGCCATTGACTGAGACGATGTGTATGGGTTAAATGCACTAGTGTTTGTGAAAGACCTTTGTAAACAGTGTAAGTGGAACTATTGTTATTAAGAGCGAGAACTTGAATAGAAGACAGTGAAAGTGTATGCTATAAACCAGTTTTTAGCACATACTTAGTGAGTATATTTTTTAGCAATGATAGTGTAGTGACTCCTATATCTCCTTTAATAGTTGTACAGCTTTGTGTGAGTTGCCTAATATTTCTGTATCTTGACATCTTTATTTTCATCATAGGGCTTTTGTCAGAATTGTGAGTCTAAACATCTCTTAAGTCAAGATTCTTAAAACAGGGTCTGGAAACGTGGTAAGCACTTCTGAAATAATAGCCCCAGCCTGCCAATGCAGGAGACGTAAGAGACATGAGTGGGTTCAATCCCTGGGTGAGAAAGATCCCTTGGAGGAGGGCACAGCAACCCACTCCAGTATTCTTGCCTGGAGAATTCCCATGGACAGAGGAGCTTGGCTTACTACAGTCTATGGTTTTGCAAAGAGTCAGACATGACTGAAGTGACTTAGTACACACGCACACATGCCACCATCTAAACGCTATGCAATTGCTGCCTATCCCAGACTTCTAAGAAGTGCTTAAATAGATGACTACAAGGCTTCTAAATCTTCTAAGAAATGATTAACTGGACTACTGCCTTTATTTTAGTGTATGGCCAGTTCCCATGATGTGTTTACTCTGAACTTCTATCAGGGCAGATGATGGAACTTTAGTAGAGGTGACTGCTATCTTTTCTGTAAAAGATAGAACCCCTGGGAAATGTTTGGGGCTTAGCAAGATGGCTGCTTCTCTGCTCCTCATTTTCAAAAGTCTACCTGTTTAGTGTTCATCTCCTGATGGCTAATCGAAACCTTGCTTTCACAGTGAGGCCGACCTGTCCTTTGTGGCACTGCCGTTGAATGAGGAAGTGGAAGGTGGGAGGCAGAAATGTAAAACTAATCACTGAACGGAGCCACTGAGACTGATGCTTCAGAATCCTCTGCCTTTTATTAAATTTATTTATGTTTTTAAAAAATCTGATAATTTTGTATGCTTAAATTTTTAGTTTTGGTTGAGAGGCATGGCTTGTGGGATTTTAGTTCCCCAGCCAGGGTTTGAACCCATGCCCTCGGTAGTGAAAGTACAGATTCCTAACCACTGCACCACCAGGCAGTTCTCCCGCTTTTGAAACGTGCAGAGCTCTGCTGTCTGCCCAGCCCCAGTCACTCCGGCTGCTCACGGTGTAGCAGGTGATCCCGCATTAACTGATGTGACTGGATTTGGACTTGCAGACCCTCCACATTCATGGAGCGTTGTGTGCTTTTGACCCGCTGTCTGATCAACTCTTCTAAGAATCTGCCTCTTCTCTTTGAGAGCATGTTCTGTGTAGTAATGTATGTGGTTAACTTGGGCAGATTTATCTTAGGAGATGAGGTCTTCAAGTGTAAGAACCTTGTCCCCTCATCTCTGGAAGCCCCAAAGCTTCAGCGAGAAGTCCGTAACCTTGGGACTTGAGTGGGAGTCAGGCTGGAGTTTCCTGTTTATAATTTGGGTTGTTAACACTTGGGATCGCTACCCCCCAGAATGGAACTTCAAGTTCCAAAACAGGATTCTCCCAGTGAGTTTGTCACAGAAGTTCAACCCCGTCTATAAAAGACATCCTAAATAATCATTGCAAAAACACTTTTTTTCTTCCTTTGAAAGGAATGTACTCCCATTTGAGAACTAAAGTCATATAGACATTAAGTCCTGCTTTTACTTGTGACAAAAGAAACATTCTCTCTTATAGAAATACCTTGCTGCCTTGTAGGCGACAATGCAGGAGGTGCCTGAGAGGGGAGGATCCAGGATTATCTCAGTTCTGTTTTCAAAAATCACAGTGAAAAATGCCTTGGACCCCCTTGGCTGCCATTCCCATCATTCCCTCCCCCTTCACTGAGCCTAACTCCGAAACCGGGACACAAGCCTCAGTGTTTATATTAGGTTTTGGATGTTAGCTCCCTTGGCTTCTGGGAGCCGACTCTGTTGAAAATTATGTTTTTCTTTTAAGGACAAAGGCCTTATTGTATGTACACGTTGTGCAGTGTAATGAGTTTTCTGTTTTTTTTTTTTTTTTTTTAATGTTAGGTAATGGGCGGGACTAACCCAGATCTGGCAAATGAGAAGTTCAAAGGTCTATACCCTGAGTGGCAATTTGAAGGTTTCACGCAGGTAACTCAACCAGAGAAAATGAGAGGGAGGGACAAGTTGCATCTTCCCTGACTAGAGCATGTCCCCTGAATGCCCTGCTTTGATGGAATAACCATAAACCGGCTGTGGGAGAGGACCAGCAACATAAGTGATGATACCCCAGGGACACTTCAAAGAGAATGACGGTGACTGTAAAAATCACGGAGATAACTATCCTCACATTTTCACTTATAAAAGCACGCGTTTCCAAAATAACTCTTGTACTCTTGGTCAAGTAAATAGGTTTTGGCCAGATGATTTTTTCATGGCCACAAAGGCTGCAGGCGTAGGCTGAGCATCTTATTTTGAGATGCCGTGCAGTGGGCTCTCTGGTTGTGCTGCTGGCCTCTGCAGCTGTGGGTGACCTCAGAAAACTATTTCCAGGAGAGGTGGAGCTGGTGCTCTGAAAGGAGGCAAGAAAATTAGGAGGCCCGAAACTGTTTTTACATTTATTTGGGTCTCACTGAGAGGCATTTTTAGCATCTTTGTCTTAATTTTTTTTCCTTCTCTCTATGTAAAAAAAATTTTTTGGAACCTTTCCTCTCAGGTTCCTCTTGGAGGCAGATCTGCAGACTATAGCATTAGCAATAAGGTTCCTTTCCCTCCTCACTGCTTTCCTTTTAGTGAGTAAAGCAATGACATTTGCATTCTTTTCTGTATTTATTCCTAGAACTTCTTACTAAAAAATATTGGGGGATTCCGTTTCCATTTTATTTTCTAATTGAACAGACCTGTTTGAGGTAAGTTATGACAACTGCTTCCTCTAGGTTCAGAGAGCAGGGCTGCATCTGGTCAGTGTCTTGTGGGACTTGCCACTTCTGCCTCAGGAGAGCCTTGCTGTGCTGTTTGACTGTCTGTGGGCTTCCCAGGTGGCATAAGTAGTAAAAACCTGCCAGCCAGTGCAGGAGACGTAAGAGACATGGGTTCAGTCCCTGGTTTGGGAAGATCCCCTGGAGGAGGGCATGGCAACCCACTCCAGTATTCTTGCCTGGAGAGTCCCATGGACAAAGGAGCCTGTGGGCTACAGTCCTTAGGGCTGCAAAGAGTCAGACACAACTGAAGTGACTTAGCACACATGCGCTGCCCCGGTACCTCTCAGAAATTCATGAATTCTAGAGGCTCTCAGCCTGCTGGGTCTCTCCTGGGTTGTGGATTTATCGAGTGAAAGCTGTAGCATCAGGACATTCACATCCCGGTGTTTCTAGGTCTCAGGGGGATGCTGTTTTCCTGAATGGGAAGACTAATCAGATATTCTCCCACTTGAGAGCTGCTATGCCATGTTCCTGGGTTTATGCTCCTTGAGGGAATCGGGCCTGTTAGAATTGAGATGAGGCGATTTCCTGTTTTCAAGCATGTGTGAATCAGGGGTTCCAGTACCCAGTGGTACCCACCAGAGCTCAACTTGCAGTCTCATTAGCACAATAGGTGAGCACCCAGATGGAAATTCCTTTCCCTTAAGAGGTGACTCAGTCAGAGTCTGGGGAATAGTTGGATGGCAGGGAAGGGGGCAGGAGCCTGCTTTATGGGTAGGTGTCTTTAATTAGTTCCGAAGTGGCGTCTGCTGGAGGAACTGGCGCTTCTTCCTTCCCCCTAGGATAAGCACGTACCAGGTAGCAGTGACCTCCTTTCTCTTGTGTGCGTGTAGGGAACTAGTTGGGATTTATTAAAATATGTGATTTTTTTTTTTTCTGTTTCGTAAAAGCTGTACACTGGGCAAAGGCAAAGAGACATTTGATTAAAGTACTTTACACACCACTTGGGGGCCAAGTTATAGAAACAGCTTCCAGATTTTGGGTATTTGGTGTTGACCTATCAAAACAACAATTTCTTACAGTTCGACCTAATATGTACTTTAAGCACCTCGAGAATTTTTCACTGGAGATACTTATCCTGGCAGGTTATTTTGGTGTATCTTAATGAGGGGACCTTTAAATTCAGGGTGAACTGACACAGGTTTCACAAACTAAAAATAAAATGTGTTGATATGGTAAAACATAACCCCTCTTCATCTCTGAGCCCCCGGCTCTGAATTAATGGGTTCTCCTGCACATCCTCAGGATGCCTCTGATGGTGGAAGGGGAGGGGAAGGGAGGAAACAACATTCACCTTGGTACCAAGGAGAGGGGCACATGGTGACCTGCAGGAAACATGGGAACCGAACTGCAGGACTGAAGTAGGAGAATGATTGATGGTTATTAAACACAGCACATATGTACTGAGCATTTATGTTAATAATGGCCTGAGGCGCTGTGAGATTGGGAAAAAAAAACTTTTTTCCTGCATGAACAAAAGAGATTAAATTATGTTCCAGATAGTTTTGAAGTTAGATCTCTTTTATTGCTTTCAAGTTCTTTGAAAATTGAAGAACTCATGCAGGCCATAGATATTAACTCTTGGTTGGAGTATCTGATTAATCAGAACAAATTATTCTTTGACTGTGCTGGATGACATATGTGTATGCTGCTGTTGCTGCTGCTAAGTTGCTTCAGTCATGTCCGACTCTGTGCGACCCCACAGATGGCAGCCCACCAGGCTCTCCCATCCCTGGGATTCTCCAGGCAAGAACACTGGAATGGGTTACCATTTCCTTCTCCAATGCATGAAAGTGAAAAGTGAAAGTGAAGTCGCTCGGTCATATCTAACTCTTCGTGACCCCATGGACTGCAGCCCACCAGGCTCCTCTGTCCATGGGATTTTCCAGGCAAGAGTACTGGAGTGGGTTGCCATCGCCTTCTCCAGACATATGTGTATGCTGCATGTAAATATGTATTGTACATGTAGGCATTTGATGTAAAGCTTGGGTCATGTATTTAGTTTGCAATGACTTTTTCTCATGAGAGAGTCTCAAATAAAAGTGTGAAAATGTGATTGAATCAGAGGTTGCATGTATGTTGGGAGAGACCCTTAGAGCAGAGCTTTGCGCGCTGGTGGCTAAGGACTCACAGTTGCGTCCTCATCACTGGCAGCCTCTCCTCCCTCCTTGCCTGCCCACTGCAGTCTGATGACTTGTCTTCTCTCACACAGTTGTAGGCCATTAACAGGTCAGTGGTAAGAATTCTCCCACCTGGGCCCCAGCAGAGGTGACTCTCAGTTTTAATGAACATGAGAACCCCCCAGGGAGCTTGTTAAAAATGCAGATTCTAAGGTTCTATTCCAGAGATTCTGACTCAATACATCTGACAGAGATCAAAGAATCTCCATTTTTTAAATTGCTATTACTATCAGCATCACCATCTTTTTTGTTTTTTTTTTTTAAGAATCTCCATTTTTAATAACCTCATCCAGCGACTCCACGCAGGAGCCAGTATTTGAAAAACCTCCCATCTGAGGTTAGGAGAAAGAGAAGGAAATATGAATATAACCATGAATATAGGTCAGTTCCCCAATGAAGCAACATGTTCTCTAGTGGTCAGGTACATTTGAGATTCTGTTATTGGTACCAAACTTATCCATAGGTCAACTCATTTACATACGTTATTTTTATGGACCTTTGCAGTTATCTTGTACATCAGCCGTCTTTACTGATGTGCTACTTTTCTCTCTTTGTATCATCTCCTCTCTCAAGCCTCCTCTAGTCACTTGATCAGAACTAGTCACTTGTTCTTTGAAGCCTCATGTTGATTTCTCATATTATAATCCTTATTCCTGCCTACCCTGAAGTTTCAGTAATTATTCACATGGCTGTCTCCCTACTGGACTCTAGGCTTCTTTAGGGCAGAAATAGTGTCTGATTCTCACCATCACTGAAAACATTTTGCATGGCACCTTGCATTCTGTAAGTCTCAATTACTATTTTATGAATCAATACCATGTTCTTAAATTGGGGATAGCCTGACCTTCATCTTCCTCAAAGCCACCCTGTGAAGGAGAGAAGGCTTTCTCAAGAAACCTGTTTCACAGTTGAGACAATGAAGGCTCAGAAAAGTGAAACAAGACAAAGCTCACACCGATAATCAGTGAGAGTCAGGGCTACAATTCAAGTATGGGAATCGAGACCCATCCTGGGTAGACTCCACAGAGATGTCTCTCAGAATGCTTCCTGACCACAGGGGTTGAGAAAGCACCCCAAGGGGGCTAGTGAGAGAGACCCAGGAACTAACTTCCCTGGGAATTATGTTTTTAACAGTCCTTGTAGTCCAGTGAGGTAGACACTGGTGCCTTTGGGTGGGACAGGCTGACCCTCTGGGTTGCTGCCAGCCTTCTCATGAGACGGATTCCCACAGGAATACACTCTGTTTCCTGTGATCTTTCTGTGATGGGCAGCAGCTGCAGGGTGAAGCTGATATGACGTTTGTTTGTTTCTTCTCCAGCCTGAGTCAACTAGATGTAGCAATTTGACAAAACAGCCAGGGTTTTATGACAGACTTGCTGGGATCCAGCAGCATCTGGAGGAGCCAGAGGCAAGCTGTAAGAGCTGAGGGCCAGGTGAAGCAGGATTTAGAGGTGTTCCCCACCCCCACCCCTTCCATTTTCAAACCTCTGTAACGGGAGCTATTTCCTTCTGATGGCAGCTTCCGCCCAGCAGGTCCCTTCCTCATCAGGAATAGACCCATTCTGGGAAATGTTTGTTCTTTCCGCTCTGTTGATAGCACCCAGTTTCTGCCCACACTTTCCTCTCCCTGATCAAGGAGAGTAAAAAGTCAAGCTGACAGGTTCTGATTCGTGTTACCTTCACATAATTCTGGTCATGTTGCTATTTTACATACTTTTAATGAGAATCCCTTTTTTAAAAAAAATTTTAAATTAGTCCGGCCTTCTATTGTTCCAGGGTTCCACCCTTATCATTTCCATCTTTATTATTTTTTTAACCATGTTATTTTCTTTCTCTGTTATTAGCCTAGCGTTTCCATGATGTCACCACTCTCCAAGTTTTGTGTCTTGTTTTTCTCAGTTTCAGTTTTTAATTCTTGGTTCCAGCCCAATAATGAAATACATAAACAATTACAGTGGGGTGGTGGTGCTTCCTGCACACCCCACGTGGACCAGACAGTTGAGGGATGGACTGTCCAGTGGGGAGCTCTCTGACATCAACTGAGTTGGAAGAGTCAGTGGAGGCCAGAGGAGAGCCGTTTGTGATAATGATGAAGTGGTCGAGAAAAAGATGGCTGGGAATAACTGAAGCACTAGCTAGAGCAGTGTCAAACACCCAGGTGGGGGTTTAGTAAATATTATTCACTAATGATGGTGTGCTGATATCATTTAACCTGGTGGACAGAATGCCCAGGGGAATGTTGACGGCCTTCAAGTATGTGGGAAGAAATATGATGTTGAAAGGACAGAGAGGAGTACAAATCTCAAAGTTGCAACATATCCTCAGCTCCAGCTTCTCTGCCGGCTGCTCTCTGCTTCTTGCTCACTTTCAGAATGCGCTCCAAGGTGGTTCTGGGGTCTTGGCTTCCCTGCTTCTTGGCCAGTGCCTGCCTGTGAGCGCAAGCCACTTCCCTAGATCCCTGAGTCCTAGTTATCCTGCCGTGGATGAGATCACTCATACTCCCAGCTCTGAGCCATGTTTGTTAGGATCAGAAATTGAAAGCAGGGTTTGACTATGGGCTCTGTTCTTTCCAGGGATTTGATTTTAGATCTTAGTTCAACTGAGAAGAAAAACCTAAAATGGCGGGTTTTCCTTTTCCTTTTCAAGTCCTAGGGGTTTAATGTTCTCTTACTCCCAAACTCATCTCTAACACTTGCCTAGCGTTTGGCTACTGGTCTCTTTTGGGTCCTAGCTCCCTTAGGACACAGGTTCTAGACCTTTTCCTTGGTGTTCTTAGATCTTCTAGGCAATCAGCATTTTCCTGAGCTAGAGTCTGTTCCCTCGGAGAAGTAGCTTGGCAGGCATGGTAGTTATTAGCACTAGGGTAAGGAGTGGCTGGAGAAGGCAATGGCACCCCACTCCAGTACTCTTGCCTGGAAAATCCCATGGACAGAGGAGCCTGGTGGGATGCAGTGCACGGGGTCGCTAAGAGTCGGACATGACTGAGCGACTTCACTTTCACTTTTCACTTTCATGCATTGAAGACGGAAATGGCAACCCACTCCAGTGTTCTTGCCTGGAGAATCCCAGGGATGGGGGAGCCTGGTGGGCTGCCATCTATGGGGTCGCACAGAGTCGGACACAACTGAAGTGCCTTAGCAGAAGCAGCAGCAAGGAGTGGCCAGCAGTAGCTCTCTCATGAGCCTTAAATAGCCACACTGACAGCTGTGCTGAGGCATCTTGGTTGGTAGGTATCTGACATAGTGGCAGGTGCTGAGAGAAAGTGACCTCTGGTGGTCACTGGGTTAATATAATAGTCTGAACCAGTGATCTTATACGGTCGTGGGCCTTAGTGCCTGAGGGGTGTGTGTGTGTGTGCACATGCATGTGTGTATAAAGACTCACACATATAGAGTTCTCTATGGGTTTATAAGAATTATGTTGATTTGGCTACTCTTTCTTGGACCTTTTTATCCTGGGTCTTCCTTATCTTGTTGAACTTTATATATTGGAGGGCCCCAGGATTTGATCAAAACATTCTCTCTGTTTATACTCCTTCCTTAGGTGATTTTTATATAAATTCATGGCTTAAAAACATCTATATGCTGAAAGTTCCCACATTTGTGATCCCAGCTCCCTTACCCCTCAAGGCATGCATGCATGCTAGGTTGCTTCAATCACGTCCAACACTTTGCTACCCTGTGGACTGTAGCCTGCCAGGCTCCTCTGTCCATGGCATTCTCCAGGCAAGAATACTGGAGTGGGCTGCCATGCCCTCCTCCAGGGGATCTTCCTGATCTTCCAGGGGATCTTCCTGACCCAGGGATTGAACCTGCATCTCTGCAACTCCTGCATTGCAGGTGGATTCTTTTACCGCTGAGCCACTGGGAAAGCCCTGACCCCTCAAGGGTAGGCTTATAAATTCAAATGCCTACTCGGCCTCTCCACGTAGATGCTAGGAAGCATCTCAGACTTAAAATGGCCCAAGCAGAGATTTCATTTTCCACCTCTCCTCCAAATCCCGTTTCTTCCAGCCGGCAGTATCAGTTGCACTGGTCCATCTTTTCAGGGATCAACCATGATGTCCTGAGTTCATTTTTCTCTTATATCATATGTTCGATCTACTAGCATATCTTGATGGCAAAACCTTGACAATGTATCTGATAATTCCTATCTTCATGATCACTTTTGCCTCTGGACAATACATTATCAGGCAGTGGCCTTTGAAACGTATACATCCAATTATTTTTGACCTATTTACAAAAATTCCCCCAGTGATTTCTCATCTGACTTGGACTGCAGTCTGAAGTCTAACCACAAGGCCTGCAGGATCTGCCTTCTGATGCTGTCCCTGACTCTACCTCCCAGAGCATCCTCCTCTTTTGGTCTGCTACTCTTGCATGATCTCCAGCTCCCTCTTAACAAGGGTGTCTGCTCTTTCCCGTCCCCGGAACACACTTATCCAATATATTTGTTGTTGTTGTTCAGTCACTAAGTCCTGTCTGACTCTTTTGCAACCCCATGGACTGTAGCCCTCCAGGCTCCCCTGTCCATGGGATTCTCCAGCAAGAATACTGGAGCAGGTTGCCATTTCCTTCTCCAGGGGATCTTCCTGACCGAGGGACCCAACCCCATCTCCTGCATTGGCAGGCGATTCTTTAGCACTGAGCCACCAGGGAAGTCCCATCCAGTATAGTTACACATTCTTATTTCTTCATTCTGGCCTCTGGAGAAATGCTTTCTTATTTGAGGGCCTTTTTTTCTGACCCCTCACCTCTGAAGTACACAGCCTGTCATTCTGTTCCCTTGTCCTGCTTCGTTTTCTCCATAGCCCTCATCAGTGTCCCTTGTATCTCACGCATCTTTGTTTCCTGAAGGTCTCCCTACTAGAATGTCAGCTCTGGAGGCTGTGGACTCTCCCAGTCACGCTATATCCCAGGGCCTGGGCCACTGCTGGCCCCTCCAGCGCTGGTCCCCTCCAGAGCATACCTGTTGGATGACTAAGTATATGCCGTGTTTAATTTATTTAAATTTAATTTTTTGGTTCAATTAAATTGAATTAATTAGTTTTTAATTAATTCAATTAGTTGTCTTTAATCTTTTGATTTAGTAATTTGAAGATAAAACTCATTCTCTTCCTCAAGGATAAGTTATGTATTTTCCTTTCCACTCTAAACTCTGCTTTTTCTATATTGACAGCTTGCCATATTCATGGCTCACGTTACTCCATGTATCAAGTCAGATGGTGGGGAAATTGTACCAATACACAGACAAAGCTGAAAAGCTATCTCCAATGAACCAACTAAAATCATAGTAAAATAAGCAATAATAACTGGAAAATAAAATGTGTGCTTTAGAGAAGTGGTTTTAAAAATAAGTATTACTGCTCATGGGCTTCCCCAGTGGCTCAGTGCTAAAGAATCTACCTGCAATGTAGGAGATGCAGGGGATGCGAGTTCAGTCCCTCCCTGGAACAAGAAAAGATCTCCTGGAAGAGGTCATGACAACTCATGCCTGTATTCTTGCCTGGAGAGTCCCATGGACAGAAGAGCCTGGCAGGCTGCAGGGTTGCAAAGAGTCAGACACGACTGAAGTGACTGAGCACGGCACACAGTGTGTTACTGCTTATTCTTGGTGACATAATAATGATTGGTTTTGGAATGTAAATTAAAATTCAGTATGTTGATATTTTACAATTTACTTAAAACATATGATGGAAGAAAGACTAGCAAAGGGTGTTAAACTTTACAGTTTCATAGAGCAAGAGAAAAGTGGCAAAGGATTTCCCATAATATGCATAAGATGGGCTGCTTTTCTGTTGGTGGTGCCCAGCCATATTGCTGCACCTACTTTGGAGGGCACTGGAATGGCATCATTGAAGGAGATTCCTTTTGTGGGTTGTCAGATCCCAAGGGTCTAATATAGGTAGATCGAATTGTCTCAGTGAGAGAATTGTATAAAAAAACTTTTTGAAGGCTCATTCAGGGGCGCACGTACGGTCTGAAGAACCAGGAGGGTTAGAATGATCTCTGGGGGTTTATGGCAATGGAGTTAGGTTGAAAAGGACCTTTGCCTCTTCTGAACTAACTCATGACTGCCCTGCATCCACTCATGTTGCAACATGTGAGGTGCTTCTGCCGTGTTTGTGCTCTGGCCCCTCTCCCTCTTGGACTGGAATCTCTTCCAGGGCAAAGGATGGATCTGATTCATATGTTCTGTTCTCAGCAAAAACCTGGCACAGTGCCTGGCCCACCACAGGGGCTCAACAATATCTGTTAAACAAACTCACGCATTTTCAGTCAGATAGGTTTGAATTTGTGGAGCCAACATTTAGCCTGCAGAAAAAACCCAAGTTTGTGGCCACGATGTCACATTTTCTAAAGGCCGTTTGTCTTCTGTTGACATTTTTGTCTTATTTTAGATGTTAAAGCTTCAGAGAAGCTGTCTTAAGATGAAATCCTTAAGAGAAACCAGTGGCGAAGGGAAATAATCATGGCCAATCATTTCTTTTTTAAAATGAAGCACGCGTCGTGAGTCCTTTTAGCAACAAGTTTATGTTAATGGTGTTTTATGGGTGACCAGTCACTTTTATTTCTTCATAACACCTTAATCAGAAATGGAGTATATGCAAAATTGGCATTCATTGATTGTTTCATGAGTTTGAAAGTGGAAGCCAGTGAATTACAATTACATTCTAAACCAATGAAATAAATCTGTGGCTTCTCCAGTTCTTTCTGACATCTGCATGTGGCCCTTGGGGAAGACTTGGTGACGAGAACAGGCTGTTAATGGCCCTGGTGAATGAGTCAGACCATCCCCAGCTCACATGCTTGCTTTCGGATGAGGGATGCTGTCTGAGACTCACTTTCTCCGTTTTGTGAATTTCCATCTGGCCAGAGGGCTCCTGTCCCCTTGTTGCTCTGCCTGACATTCCTCGGGCTAACTGGACACCCTCTGCCCTCAGCACCAGAGTGAATATAGTCCAGGAGCAAGGATGTTTCCAGCACCTGATACATCAGACAGCCTTCACCGTTCTCCGCAGGCAGGACGGCAGGAACGAGCTCTAACGCCTGCTATCCCAGGGGTCCCTTTGAAAGCCTCTGTGATTGCTGGTGGACAAGGTCAATTGTACAGATGTCTTTAAAAGTGTCTCACTAGTGACCAGAAAGTTACTTTGTCAAGATGACAGATGGGCTGTGAGCAGTTCCTCTGCCCTGCCTGTTCCCTGTGATGTCAGCTCCATTTACTTGTCAAGGTTAGGTATTTTTGTAGCTCCCCCAGCATGTGGACTTTCATGGGCAACCTGTGGAAAATCTTCTGTTCTCTGCTGTGAAAAATCAGCTCGGTGGCTTGCTGTTGACCCACAGGAATGAGGGGCAAATGCGGACCTGGTGCGTCCCACTCACTGTGGTCAGAAGATGCAGGCAGACATACCTGCTGAAAGAGGGTGACAGCCCTCCAAAGCTGGTCTTGAGAAGTGGTTTGTCACCACCAAACACCCTGGCAGGACACGGCCGGGGCCTAAGACATTCATTCACTCAGTTTCCATGTTTTGGATGTGTTCACTCTCCATTGCCCAGACAATCATCTATGTGTACAATTAAAAGGGTCCCTTGAGTTTGCGGTTTCTTTAGGTAGCCAGGGAGCCCAGCTTGTTATATTGTGGCGAGTAAGAAAGGGGGCTGCTGAAATAATATCTCCGGGTAGCCTTCCTTAACACCATATCAAGAGCTTTCCCATGGAAGTGACTCCGATTTTCTTGTTGTCTTTAACTCCTGAACCCTCACACCTTGCTTCCTCCAGTGCCCCTGCTGGCCTAGGCAGCACCTGGTCCCAAGACTGAGAAGTCTGGCTAATGCCTCTGATGATGCCCTCTGATGAAGATCCCACTGGTCGTTGGGGTTGGACGCCCCATCTTCTTGCTAGTTCAAAAGAACTCACCAAAAAGGCATAAAAATATTCTTAGAATCTCACTCCTCTCCCTTTTTTTGTGTTTTAGGAGAGGTAGTCAGAGAAAAAGCTCATTTATTACTTGTCATGTGCTGAAGGGCGCCCGTAATGTAAAATAGTCAAAGATACTGGGAAAGGCAACTGGGCCACTTGTGCACAAGACTGTGTCCTTTGCAGCCTCTGTTCCCCTTCTACCTAGGAAGCGATGAGTTCTTCCCAGAGTGGCAGTCTGTGGATGCTTTCTCTGCAGCCCCAACTTCATCCTTCATCCCAGCTGTTTGAATCCCTTTTGATTTTGAGGAGAAAAAGGTAAACTCAGGAATTGTTGCTGTCGTTCAGTCTCCAAGTCATGTCTGACTCTTTGCGACCCCATGGACTGCAGCACGCCAGGCCTCCTTGTCTCTCACCATCTCCCAGAGTTTGCCCAAGTTCATGTCCATTAAATAGGTGATGCCATCCAGCCATCTCATCCTCTAATGCCCCCCTCTGCTTCTGCCTTCAGTCTTTCTCAGCATCAGGATCTTTTCTAGTGAGTCAGCTCTTGACATCAGGTGGCCAAAGTATTGAAACTTCAGCTTCAGCATCAGTCTTTCCAATGAATATTCAGGGTTTATTTCCTTTAAGATTGACTGGTTTGATCTCCTTTCTGCCCAAGGGACTTTCAGGAGTCTTCTCCGGCACCATTTTTCTAAAGGATCAATTCTTTGGCCCTCTGCCTTCTTTATGGTCCAACTCTCACATCTGTACGTGACTACCGGAAAGACCATAGCTTTGACTAGACAGACCTTTGTCAGCAAAGTGATGTCTTTCCTTTTTAATACACTATCTAAAATTTGACATAGATTTATCATTTGACTTGGGAATGTGAACCACATAAAGGATGCTGACAATCACTCCTTTAAGGTCACATGTCTGGCTCCTGTTCTCTGGTAGAAGAGGATGCAGTCAGTCCACCCTCTGATTTTCCAGTCTGCTTTTAGGAGCCTGAGTGGTGTCCCAGAGCTGCATCTGTGACAGGGTGCCCTGCACTCAGTCACTGGCTGCTTTGTGCTCAGTCCATTCCAGTTACATTAATGTGGTGCTGCCGGCAGATCCCTTGCTTATACGATGTACAGTCTAATAAAAACCAGGCAGTGCTACTTTCTTTGGGCTACTATTTTTATTTGGTGGTTATTTCTTTTGTCTTCTGCCTTCTCTAATGCTTTGGTTCTATTTCAAAATATGATTAAACAGAATGAGAAGCTGTTTGACACTGCCCTGTTTTAAATCAGAGCTGTACTTGAGTGGCTGGGACAGTCTAATGGCCTGTTTCTCTTTGTTCTGAGAGGTCCTTGAAAAGGTGCCCCCCCCACCCCACAAAAAAGCCAGACCTAACTCTTTAAACAGCTTAGGACCCCCAAACAATCCCCCCAACAAACTAAAGCCCATTAAAATAGAATTGAAATGTTAGGTAAGTTAAATATAAAAAGGGCCTCCTTATTAATCCCCCGCTGCTTCTGCTGGCACGTGTCATATTTTCAAGGTACAGTATCAGGAGAATACTGTCATTTTGTGATGTATTAGGGCCATATATCATCAGAACATCGTCCTGGTAGAGGATATGGGCACTAAAAGACACGATTCTGGCCAGACAGAACAACAGGGGGTCTTACTTCTTTTCTCCAGCCCCTTGCACCCCCTATGCCTTTTTCTTTAATCTCCCTCTGTTTTGTGTTGCAGAGAAGTGAATTTCTTCATGGGATATGACTTGTTGCAAAATAATCGGGGGGCCCCAGTGGACTTCATAAAGTCTTTTAAATGGCTGGGCTTCAAGGGCAGCTTTGTTCAGAGTTTGAGCCGTTAGCTGGGCCGGGGAAGGCCGCCTTTGCCAGGGTCCAGGTCTCTGGGGTAAAGGCTTGCTGAGCCTAGACTAGAGGCAGAAAGAATAACACTCCCAGATGGAGTGCAATGAATGGTGAGATGTTTTGCAAGATGCTTTCACATTAAGTCTCCAAAACTATATTCTTGCAAGATGCTTTCACGTAAAGACTCCAAAAGTATGGCTATGGGATGCTGCCAGCCTCCTGGGAGAGGAACACTCTGTCCCTGTGCTCCCAAATCACGAAAGAAACCAGAGGACTTGGAGGATTTTGGTCCAGGCTCTGGTCTGACTTGCAAATGACAGGACACTGAGAGACTGACACTTGTTTTGAGTTTTTAAGTCAGAGACTTAATCTATTTTTTCTAAAAGGCACTATTTTTACTCTTGTGTTCAAAACAGAATCATAAACTAAGGTTTGTAATGGTCTTAAAATGGGGAAGTGCTTAACGATGGCACGCATTTAAATGTGTTGGCTGCAAGGAAGAGATGGCTCATCTTAACCTCTAAACCAGGCAAGCTGGTATAGCGATGAAATCACCGACTCTGATTTCAGCAAGACCTGGGTTTGACTCTCTGCTGCAGCTATGTAGAGCTGGGTGAGCCTTTTAACCTCTCTGAATATACACAACTACATATAAAATGGATAACTAAGGAGAACCTATTGTATAGCAGAGGGAACTCTACTCAATGCTCTGTGGTGAACTAATTGGGAAGGAAATTGAAAATAGTGGATATATGTATACGGATGACTGATTCACTTTGCTGTACAGCCAGAAACTAACACAACATTGTAAAGTAACTGCATTCCAATAAGAACTAATAAAAAATAACCTCTCTGAGCCCCAGCTTTACCCATAAAATATGGGTAAATCAGTGCATTCTTTAGGTTTGTTGTGAGGGTTAAAAAGGACATAATACACAAAGCATGTTCAGCACAATCTAGCAAATAATAGATTTTCTATAAATGTCAGGCGCTATTATTCTTAATAGTTCAGCAACCTGCCTGGAAAACTATTACTGCCACTTCATAGAATTTTGTTAGAGATAGGTCAGCTCTGGCTTTTGATAGTGAAGGCATTTGCAAAAGTGGTGGGTGTTGGGGAGTTCAGAAAAATCTGGAAATGTTACTTTACATTAACAGCAAGGGCCATTGACACCCCTCACCTCTACTGACCTTGGATGTGTCCAGCCTCTTCTCCTGACCTCGCTCAGTTGGGAAAGAGAAATGTTGGGAAACCATTCTCTTGGCTGGGAAGTTTGGTTCATTTTCCCTATTGAACACACTTTCTTCACCTTAAAAATGGTTGTGTTGGTGTGTTTTCAAAGTTCATTGAGCTGAGAAACATGGCCTGCAGCCCTGGAGCCTCATACTTGTACACTAAGGCTTTGGAGTGGACCGATTTGCCTTTTTTTTTTCCCTCCTCTTAGCTCTTTTGGTGCAAGAGTTATGGAGAAGTCAGTTGTACTGTCAGTAACAAAGAACAAGCAAGTCCAAGCTTAATTAAAATAATAAATCATCGATCGAGTTTACTACTGCCATTGGCAACCACTGAGCTATCTCAGTCTGCCTCACCTTCCACTGATTCTTTTCTGAGAGATTAAGAACAGATTTTATCCAGAGGAGTCCGGCTGGAGCAGGTACAAACTTGTGTCGTCTCCTCTCGGAGGCTCATGCTAGCTTGGAGGATTTCCCCAGATTGTATGTTCTGGAGAGGGAATCACTTCACTTTTTCAGTGATCAAAACCAGGTATCAATGATACCTATCCCCCCTGGGTCTTTTCTCTCAGTTTCTGTCTGTAACTCTGCATTCTAGAACTGTAATTTTTGCAGTTAGGTATGTTTATTTGAGTTTTGACCCATCTCTTCTATGGCATCTTTTTAACAGGGCAGGGGACCTCACATGTCCGACCCAGGTGGCCTGACTTTCCAGAAAATTTCCAGACTCGCTCAACTACATACTAATCTAGTCCTAAACTCTCAACAGTCATGTAGGAGCTAACCTAATTTTAATATGATACACTCATAAAGTTTAATGCTGTGCCTTAGCAACTAACCTCCCTGGCTGGCCCCTTAATCCCAGTCTGGGAACCGGGTTTTCTTCCCAAGTTCACTGCTAGCTAGCTCTTCGAGGGGCCTGAGACACTTAACTTCATTGTGTGCTATTCCTCCGTCTGCAAATCTTAGGAAACCTGTGAGGATGAATGAAATAATGTCTGCAGAGCTCTTCAGAAGAAAAGTGCTATGTAAACATGAAGTATTATTCTTCTGTTTATGAGACGTTTTATAACATTGCCTAGGAGAAATTGTGACCGGTGTACAAAAGTACCGTAAAATTCCTTGTTGCTTCTTGTGGGGCTGAAATTGGGTTACAATGGGGCACTTCAAGGAAAAGTTGACCTCTTTGACTACATGTGCGTGAAGACTTGGAATGCCAAGGAGAATACATGCGCTCGTGTTGGATCACCTTCTTCCTTGGGAAACTTGACAGAAGACATCTGTATCCCTCAAAAAATTTTCCTCTGTGAGCAATTTTAAGACTCTCAAATAGTGAAACACTACTGTTTGTGCACTTCAAACAAGTTCTCTAATAAAGAGGATTTGATTAAGGGTCCAAGTGTCTTATTTGTGCTCACCATCCGTGATGGCTTTTGAGTCAAGGTGGAGTTCTCTTCTGTGATTCTCACTTGGGGCCAGAGGTAACACTGCAGTGCTGTGTGATCCTGCTCAGGTCTGGTGTCTTGTTTCCTCCAGATTTCTGGAGCATAGAAAGGAAGCTTGCTACATGGTTTCTTTCTCCCTCCCACAGCACTGGGTCCAGTGGCACATGGACCATATCTTTGGTTTGGCTACTTTAGAACTGCCACTCTTCTCCTTCTCCAAGTCACTGTCCTAGACATATGTGCCCTGACTGGAGCTGATGACAGAGGGAACGCCTTAGTCAGAATCAGTATGAACCTAGCCCCATAGATATCTGTATTTTAATAGGGGCTCCATCCCTCCCTAAATAAGGCTACAGTGATGAAATGACAGAGCATGTGCACACATGCAGGGTAAGGGCAGGGTAGTCTGGCGGGGACAGACTCCAGACTCCACTGAGAGCAGAGGACACTTACTACCTGTGGGATAAGGCAGCCAGTGGAAAGGGAGTCCTGAAGGCACGGCTTTGTGTGTTCCCCTTCTCACCAGAGAGGCTGACTTGGAAACCAGTGTTTTGTCTTTTGGTAGTCTGGAGAGTTTCTAATTTAGGAAAGAGAATGCTACCTATTTATCCCCTCTAATGATACTACCTGGCCCATGTACCTTATTGACATATTTTGTTGTTCATTTGGGGCAGAAAAAAATATTACAACTTCACAGCCTTCCTGATTTTCTGAAAAAGGATCTGGCACTTAGAATTTGTGAGTTCGCCAAATGACAGCTGTTTGCCTCCAAGGCAGGCTTTGCTTTCATAGAAGACAAGAATGGAGGGAAAAATCACACCGTCTTCTAGATGCCACCTTCTAGGTCTGCCACCTTCCTAATATAGCTAATCACAGGGAGGATCAGCAGGCAAGGCACCCAGTATTTTCATTTTCCTTCTTATTTCAAGAAATGTGTGTTGCCATTTCATAGTCTAGAAATACAGCATCTGCCAGTTGACATTTCTCCCGGATTGTTCTATCATATCAGCTGCTGTGTTTTCTTCTCCAGATTTTTATTTCATTATTATTTTTAAATATAAATGAAAGATCAGGTAATACTTTCCATAGTCCATAATAGGATTGGGACTGGAAGAATCTTAGAAAAAAAAATATCTTCAAGACTTTGGCTTGAAATAAAAAGCATCTCAAAAACTTTTTTTTTCTCGTTGAGAAAAGCAAACAGGAAATTCTCACCATGGCGATTTGCTGTCTTCTCTAACCTCCTGTCTCCCCACCCAGCCCAAATCACTGAGAGATGATTTCCCTCCACACCAGACACTGAAAAATGCTCAGGAGGCACTGGCAGGTCTCCTGGCCACATTTCTAAGCCCAGGGTACTCTGTGCTGCCATCTAGTGGCACATCTTAGACACAGCAAGCCAGCTGGGGGAGTCCTGTATGAACTTGGCTGTGGCCAGAGCTGTGGTTTGGCTTGCATCCTTATAGAGCTTTGTTGCCAGCCATGTAATTTTTTTTCCTTTTTACTCCTTATGCCCCTCTTTAATGTTGTTTGTTGGCACTTCATTTCATGTGCCTCCAGAGGCTGTTTTGAGTTTTGATATATTTGGTCTTTCCAAAAGAAGGCATTAATGCAAACAGATGCCTTTGACAACAGGTAAATGACAGGCTTGCTGACCCTAGAAAGTGGAAAACATGGGGAGACAGAGGCTGAGAATGAGAAATGTGATGAGGTTAATTATCCTTAGGCATGGGCTAGGTTGGGTTTTTAAAAATCTGACATTTTCCTCCAGTGCATTTTTACCACCATTTCTGTGGCGTAGATTTGGGAAGAGTCAAATTCAAGCTGAAATCTTGGGGAAGATTTACTTGGAGATATGAGCCTAGCCATCAGCGATGTGATAGGCACAGATAACTATCCATGTCCAAAATAGTGCATCTTTCTTTGTTATCAGAAAGAAGCTGGTGTTTGTGGACCTTCTCATGGTTGGTGATGACAAAGCACCTTGGAGTTATTCAGCTCTTGTCAGTGCGCTCACTTCACGTTTGTGGAACCACCTGCAAGGCACCAGTCTCCCCTGGGGCCTTGGAACTGTGATGTTCTTTAGTTCTTATTAGTATCCCGAATGCCTGGGAAATAGTTGGTGCAGCATTTAAGTGCATGCCTTCAAACAGGTAATGCATCATGTTTGGATCTTCTCAAAGTCATTTTAACGGCTAACCTTTCCAGATAAAACCGAAGATACAAATGCTCACCACACTTTCATTAGCATAAGTGCTAATATAGTGCTTCTCTCCAGTCCCCTGGGAGTTGCAGAGCCTCTCAAGGCGCTCCCAGGGTCTAATTCGAAAATGAATCCAGACTGTCATCTCCTCCCTTTATGAATGAGCAGAATCCCTGAGAGTCCCAGAACTCCACACTCTCCAGCTCACCCATCACCTCTCCCCTAGAGTGAGGTACATGGAGCCTGGGGATGGGTGGGCCCCGCCATCCCAACAGCTCCGTTTCTACACGGTCTTGTTGTCTCAGTACCCTGATGGCTTTGCAAGGCCACTGAAGCATGGGAATAATGAGCCTACCCCAACCAATGTTCCATACGATGTTACAGAAAAACTTGAACGAAATTTTGGGCCAAACCAATATTCCAGATCTGCCTTTTGTGGGGCTTGGGCAAGCTGACTAACTCTGGTTCCTTAGCTATAAAATGGGGATGATGTGGATTTTTTTTGTGAAATAATGCATATGCAACTCTTAGCACAGAGCCTGATGCATAGAAAGTGTTCGGTAAGCATGAATCAGTAACAGAAAACATTTCTTGAATGAAAAAAGGAACTGAATGAGCCGTGATCTTGAGTAAGAGCAGAGCACACTTGGTGCACGTGTGGTGAGGTGGCCAATGGAAAGGGAGTCTTGAAGGTACGTCTTTGTGTGTGTACCCCTTCTTACCAGAGCAGCTGGCTTGAAGACCAGTGTTTTTGTCCTTTGGCAAAATCAGGGAAAGCAAAGTGAGTGGTCTTAATTAACCTGTGCTTGAATTTACTCTGTAGCTGCTGGACTCAATTAAGGAGATGGAGGAATCAGCCTTTCACCAGTGATTCTCTGAAGTTTTTCTTTGTTTCTTGGAGGGCCTGGGAATCTGAGCTTGTGCTCCGCATCCACGCAACCAGACAACAGGGAAATGATCAGATCTGGCAGCTCTGTACCAACATGACCCTTGGTAGAAAATAAAAACCTCCCAAGTGTTATCAGAAGTGGGGAAAAACTCACTAAACCTACAGCTAAGGTTAAGGTTTGTTCTGTGTGTGTGTGTGTACACAAAAAATTCCAGATGTGAATCTACAAACCATCTGGTTGAAATAACTTTTGTGCTGAACTGTAATTACAAGCTATTTATTATGGATCTTGGATCTATGGTTTTTGACTGCCTGCTGGGTTTCTAATTTAGCAGAGTTCTGACATGTAAGAGTATGTGTCTTCCTGTTCATTAGATCCCAAATTTTGACTTCACATGCACTCTGACTACCCTTAGAATTTTTAATTCCTTGTGTCTAAGGAGTTTTCCTTTTAGAGAGGAGATGTACTTGGGGGTGCCTTTTCCTTAAGGCAGAAGCCAGGTGTGCTGAATGCATAAAGCTGATTTAACAGATGCTCTGAGGTAATGCCTTGGGTGGGGACATCTGGTATCAAAACTATGGTTTTGTGTAACTGCTCTTTGCGAAACTGAGTCAATGTTCATCATGCCGAGCAGCGTATATACCTGATCAATGTTCTTGATTACTTTGGTGGTGGTTAAAGGGCACTATAATTTTTTAAAAAATATACTCCTTTAGTTTGAAAGGTGACCATAACTATGTATTACATTTGTAATTTAAGAAGAAAGTATGAACATAAAGCACAGGGTTGAGACTGACAGTGAATCATGATGCCACCTTTATTATGAAACAGAGAGGGCGAGGGAAGGAGCTTTGCCCGGCTCGGAGCCAGGATATCTGGGTGCAGGTTGGAGTCAGCCATTCACTCTGGGACTGTGGACAGCTCCTGAGCCCACCTGGGTCTTGCAGGCAGGAAGAACACTCTTCTCATGGCAGTGGTTCTCAGCCTGGGCTGCACACTGGAATTATCTGGGGAGCCTGGTCCTGAGAGAAATCAGATCTGAGTTTCAGGGGCTGGGAGACAGTGCCAGGCTTTCTGAAGAACTGCACACGGGTTCTGATTAGCAGCCCAGGGTAAGAATCACTGCCTCATAGTGTTTTAAGGAGTTGGTGAGATTCTCTATGAGAACTCTTATCACATAACAGATGCCAAAAATGGGGAAAGAAAAGGAGACTGGATTACTCAGCTCAACCACACCTTCTGATCAGACACCAATAATCAATAAATGAGAAAACTAGAAGTCTGTCTACCAGCCTTGCAGGAATGGGTACAATGGCTGAAGACTGATGCTCACTCTTTCAGTGGCCAGGCAGATCCTGGGATGACCCCGTCACCGTGTTTACCATTGGCCTTGGAAATGATGGTCATTTTCTGTGTGTGGCATCCAGTGGGAATGTTTGAGCAACATTGGTTGGGGTGGGCTCATTATTCCCATGCTTCAGTGGCCTTGCAAAGCCATCAGGGTACTGAGACAACAAGACCGTGTAGAAACAGAGCTGTTGGGATGGCGGGGCCCACCCATCCCCAGGCTCCATGTACCTCACTCTAGGGGAGAGGTGATGGGTGAGTTGGAGAGTGTGGAGTTCTGGGGCTCTCAGGGATTCTGCTCATTCATAAAGGGAGGAGATGACAGTCTGGATTCATTTTCGAATTAGACCCTGGGAGCGCCTTGAGAGGCTCTGCAACTCCCAGGGGACTGGAGAGAAGCACTATATTAGCACTTATGCTAATGAAAGTGTGGTGAGCATTTGTATCTTCGGTTTTATCTGGAAAGGTTAGCCGTTAAAATGACTTTGAGAAGATCCAAACATGATGCCTTACCTGTTTGTAGAACAAAATGCATGTGAACCAAAAATACTATGTCACAACAGCAAGATTGAGACTGTAGCAAGTGTCTACTAAATGATAGGTATATTTAGTAGACGCTTGTTTTATCTTAGCACTGATTTAGAGCTGCAATTTGGTGTATAGGCTGAACTTGGACTCCCAGTCCCCAACATACCATCCCTCCCCACCTACTCTCTCACTCTCTCTCTCTCTCACACACACACACACACACTCAAACTCTTATAGACACTCCTTACATCTCTCCTTGGTGCTAGAATAGAACTGGAGAGATCTTCTTTAGTCTCTTGACTTTGAAGACCACTGGGTACACTTGTGAATCTTCCCAAGGTCTTTGTCAGGGCTGAGTCTCCTGCACATGTCTCCTGCACATGTTCCAAGAGTGTTCATCTCGAGGTAAGAGAGCCGGTCAGTTGCTCCTCTCTAGTCTGTCCCCAAATCAGGCGATGAACGTGGTCATTCCAGCCTTGACTCAGGGTAGGAGGTGGGCCTTGTGTACGTTTGTGAGCTCAATTTTGAAATCCACCTCTACCACTGCAAAGTTATATGATCTTCAAAAAGTAATAGAGCTACTTGGAACAGCAATCTTCCTGTGCATAAATGAGAGAGTGATGATATTTATCTCCCAGGAGTTTAATAAGAATGATTACTCACCTAGCACTTAGTAGACATTTTTCCAGTCCCAGTCTTGTGGAAGTGTTGTGACATAGTATTTTTGGTTTATGTACATCTTGTTCTGCAAACAGGTAATGCATCATGTTTGGATCTTAAAGTCATTTTAACAGCTAACCTTTCTGGATAAAAACAAGATGCAAATACTCACTACACTTTCATTAGCATAAGTGCTAATATAGTACAGCTGTCCCACAGCTATAAAACACTGACGCCTGTGTCTCTGCTTGGCATGGGGAATATTATTTTTTCTCTTACTGAGCCGATTCAATACTCAACTTTGTCATTATTTGAGTTGGAACTTTAGATTGCTGCATTTTAATGCACTCTACTATTAAGGATAGTTGGACGGCCGTGTGCAAATATTTTTGTTCTCACAATGCAGTCCTGGCCCAGGTAGCCCAATGGGCAAAATATGATTTACGCAAATATTATCATTTCTATAGTGTGTACCAGAAAGAAATGGTAGAGCAAAAGAAAGCTTCTGTCTCTCAGAGTTTGGTTATCTATGTTAAATTGGCTGGTCAAGGAGGGACTTTCCATCCTGTTCATCTGCCTCTAATTTCAATCTGTTCCTGGATGGGTATACCCGCTCCAGAAAGAGCAAAATCTCATTGGCTATCACAGAGTTGTCTCGTGAAGATGAAGGCAAGATAGGAAGAGGGAAGCTGGGAAACGCTCAACTGTGTGCTAGGATTCTGGGGATTCTGTTTGAAGCTGATTTCAAATGTGTCTTTTTTTTTTTTTTTTTTTGCCTAGAACAAGGAAGTGACCTGTAAGAGAGAGAAGTGCCCAGTGTTGTCCAGAGACTGTGCCTTGGCCATCAAGCAGAGGGGAGCCTGTTGCGAGCGGTGCAAAGGTGATTTATGTCTTGGCTGCCTTTTTTTGGCTGTTCCTGCAGGCGTTTTTATTTCTCTTCCTCTCACCTTTCTATTCATTCAGCTTTTGGCTGGGATGCAGGGGGGTGTCAGGAGGGAAGTGAGTGAGTGTTGGGGGGCTGGTGGTAAGGAGGAATCTCCTAGTGGGGGATGAAAGCATAGAGAGCATCTGCATCGTTGGCTTATTTTCTGAGGCAAGTTGTTAAAATGTCCTGGAAGAGATGTAAACATGATGCCCCTGCATGTTGATACACACACACACAAGCCTGTTTTGTCAAGAAGTTTCAGCACTCAGTTTTTCCAGGCTCTAGCTTGCCCTGCCCACCTCTGCCAGAGGAGTCTTTAAGACCATTTTGTATCATTTTGGCCCCTATTAAAGTTTTTTCTTCTGAATTAAACTGAAGTCCTTCCCTTTGTCTTTGAAACATCCTTAAATATTCTTATTCCACCCCGCCCCCACCCTCCGCTCCATCTCCTGTGACTCTCCAGCATGCCCATCTCTCTAGAACCTGTTCTTCCAGCCTTGTTTCTGCCTTCACTCAGGTCTTTCCTCCCAACCTGCCCAGATGCTGCCAGTGCTCAAGGTGCTCCAGCCCCTCATCCATCACATCATAGCTAAGTTTCCATGGCATCAGAAGGCTACACAGACATTTCAGTGACGTGCTTTTTCTCCTTCATTGTCTCGTTTGTGTTCGGTAGATTGTCAGCTCCTCAGGACAAGAACCAGGGGACCTCTGAAAGAGATCTTGATCTGGTGATGATGCCTAGTGTATGTAGTGTGGTCCTGCAGACATCAAAATGAGCACAGTGCTTCAGGACGTGGCTCTGGAGTCACACTGCCAAGTCTGATCCAACAGTCCTGGGTTGCAAAGAGATTTCTCACCCCAAAGATGCATCCTGGGTTGTAGAATGTTCCCCAAAAGTTCAAATCCACTAGGAACCCCAGAATGTGACCTTAATTGGAAATAGGATCTTTGGAGATATAATTAGTTAAGGTCAGGCCGGATTAGGGGTGGCTCCAGATATATTATGCCTGGTGTCTTTATATGAAGAGAAAACAGAGACACACAGAGGAGGTGGCCATGTAATGAGAGAAGCAGGTATGAATGCCTGGGCTGTGTTGCTGAGATTCACATTATTCACTTGCTCTGGGGAGAGAAGCTTAGCATCTGTCTTTTTGAAAAGCTCTTGGGGGATTTAATATGCAGCCTGGGTGGGGACGTCTGAAAGAGATCTTGATTGGGTGATTTCTGCCCTCACAGAAGAGAAGGCAATTTTGGAGCAGCAAGAAAGGGTCCCCTTCTGTAGAGCTCTCAAAAGCAGTTCTTTAGAAACCAGGTAAACTAAAGCACCATTTCTAGTGACAACCCCCAAGTCTCTATACTCAATTGAGTTTGAACTTTTCAGCACACACTGTTATATGAAGTCCACATGTCAAGAATTAATGCCCAATTGTTTGTGAGTGACTGTAATTATAAGAGTAAACTATAATGTTTAAGGCTATAAATAAATGCATGAGGCAGAGGTTGGAGTTGTGTTGCCACAAGTCAAGGAATGTCTCTGGCTACCAAGAGTTGGGAAAAGCCCAGAGGGGTTCATCCCCAGAATCTTCAGATGGAGCATGGTCCTGCCAACACCTTCATTGGAACTTCTAGTCTCTGAAACTGTGAGAGAATACATTTCTGTTGTCTTAAGCTCCCAAGCTTGTGATAATTTGTCACAGCAGCCTGAGAAACTAATACCTCAAGGTTTCCACTTGAGCAAGTAGAGACGTGGAGCCTCTCTCTGCCGCATTCCCTCACCTGTTAAACGAAGACAGCAATTGTGTTGGAGAGGTAGCTAATGGTAAGAAACAAAGTGTTAAGCACAGTGCCTGGCGTGTGAGCATTTCTCAGTATAAATATAGTGGGTACTCTATAAATACCTGATGGACTTGACTATAACAATGTGTTTTCTGAAGCCTTTTGGAATAGGAGTAATCAGTCATTTACTTCTCACCTCTTTCCTATGGAGTTGGGAGTCAGATGTTTTACTCACATGACTTTGGAGAGCTATGGATGCAAGACTTGAAATAGTAATTTCTTAGGAATCTCCCAAGCTGATGGTCAGATAAAGTAGTCACAATTAAGAATACATTGCTGAATTAATGTGTGTCTGATTTACTGTTGATTCCAGTACTCTTGCCTGCAAAATCCCATGGTCGGAGGGGCATGGTGGGCTGCAGTCCATGGGGTCGCTAGGAGTTGGACACGACTGAGCGATTTCACTTTCACTTTTCACTTTCATGCATTGGAGAAGGAAATGGCAACCCACTCCAGTGTTCTTGCTTGGAGAATCCCAGGGACAGAGGAGTCTGGTGGGCTGCCGTCTATGGATGGTCGCACAGAGTCGGACACAACTGAAGCGACTTAGCAGCAGCAGCAGCAGCACCTTAAAGAACCTCTTCCATTTCATTCTCTATCTTTTAACTGCTGATTTGCCAGCTTCATCTTGCAAGGCAGCCTCGGCAGTGAGAGATAATTGGATGCTACAGGGTGGAAGCAGAATGTGTGAAGGGACCATGCCCAAGGCTTTCAGTTTGTCTCTTGTTATCATGGGACAGGGGGCACCTTGGGCTGCTCTAGTGTGTAATCTCCTTTCCTTCTTGTCCTGCTGTTTCCTTTATCATCATTCTTTCTTCCCATCATCCTGATCTTCTAAGGGAGAGGGATAATTTTCCTGAGTATTCATTATTCTCTAGATAAGCCTCCTCAAATGGAACTAGACCCAAGCATAGACCATTGAATTCAGTGTCCTGAGTTCTCCTTTTTTAAAAATTAATTTATGTGGCTATGCCAGGTCTTAGTTGTGGCATGAAGAGTCTCTTTTTAGTTGCAGCATGTGGGGTCTATGTCTCTGACCCGGGATTAAACCCAGGGCACAGAGTCTTAGCCACAGGGAAGTCCCCCGAGTTCTCATTCTGACAGTAAAGTCAAGGCCTTCTGGGGAGGTCAAAATCCTCAGCCTGCCTCAGGATGGACCTTCCTGATAGAAACTCCTGAGTACATCTGACCTGTCAGGCTCTAGAGGGGGATCTTAAAGATGCCTCCTTTATTTTCTCAATTTCTACTCCATAATACAATGTTTGTCTCCTGGGTTTTAAGAAACACAGTTATATTTGCTCTTAGCTACAGGTGGATTCTTTACCCACTGAAGGCGGGTTCTTCAATTAGACATAGGAAATGCAAGTTCGATCCTTAGGTCAGGAAAGATCCCTTGGAGGAGGGCATGGCAACCCACTCCAGTATTCTTGTCTGGGGAATCCCATGGACAGAGGAGACTGATGGGCTATAGTCCATGGGGTCACAAAGAGTTGGATACAACTGAAGAGACTAAGCACACACACAGTTGGTATCTTACCATCGAATTGTATTATTTCTGTTTTATTTTCTTTTCCCACTTAACATCAGGGGAGGAGGGAATAAAAAGTATTTTCTATAAAACTGAATCTTCTAAGAAATAACAATTGTTATCAATTTATTGTCTTTCCCAGACCTTTTCCAGTTTATTACATGTACAAACATTTATATATATATATATGTAATCTTGTATGTGTGGTTTTATTTTATATGTTGTTCAGTCAGTTATGTCCAACCATTTGTGACCCCATGGACTGCAGCACGCCAGGCTTCCCTGTCCTTCATTATCTCCTGGAGTCTGCTCAAACTCATGTCCATTGAGTCAGTGATGCTTCAATCTTTCCCAGCATCAAAGCTTTTCCAATGAGTCAGTTCTTTCAGATCAGATGGCCAAGGTATTGGAGATTCAGATTCAGGATCAGTCCTTCCAACGAATATTCAGGATTAATTTCCTTTAGGATTGACTGGTTTGATATCCTTGCTGTCCAAGGGACTCTCAAGAGTCTTCTCCAATACCACAGTTCAAAAGCATCAGTTCTTCGGTGTTCAGCTTTCTTTGCAGTCTGACTCTCACATCCATACATGACTACTGGAAAAACCATAGCTTTGACTATACAGGCCTTTGTTGGCAAAGTAGCGCCTCTGCTTTTTAATACGCTGTCTAGGTATGTCATAGCTTTCCTTCTAAGGAACAAGAGTCTTTTAATTTCATGGTTGCAGTCAACGTCCACAGCGATTTTGGAGCCACAGTGATTTTGAAGAAAATAAACTGTTTCAATTGTTTCCCCATCTATTTGCCATGAAGTGATGGGACCGGATGCCATGATTTTCATTTTTTGAATGTTCAGTTTTAAGCCAGCTTTTTTACTCTCCTCTTTGACCTTCATCAAGAGGCTCTTTAGTTCCTCTTCGCTTTCTGCCACAAGGATGGTGTCATCTGCATATCTGAGGTTATTGATATTTCTCCCGGCAATCTTGACTCCAGTTTGTGCTTCATCCAGCCCTGGATTTCACATTATGTACTATGCATATAAGTTAAATATGCAGGGTGACGATATACAGCCTTGATGTACTCCTTTCCCAACCAGTCCATTGTTTATATACAAATCTAACTGTTGCTTCTTGACCTGCATACAGATTTCTCAGGAGGCAGGTAAGGTGGGTCTTGTATTCTCATCTCTTGAAGAATTTTCTACAGTTTATTGTAATCCACACAAAGGCTTTAGCGTAGCCAATGAAGCAGAGGTAAATGTTTTTCTGGAATTCTCTTGCTTTTTCTATGATCCAACAGATGTTGGCAATTTCATCTCTGGTTCTCCTGCCTTTTCTAAATCCAGCTTGTACATCTGGAAGTTCTTGGTTCACATACTGTTGGAGCCTAGCTTTGGAGGATTTTGAGCATAAATTTTTACATAAATGAAACTAAATAGTACTTATTCATTTGCTATTTGCTTTGTAAAAATATCTCTACAGCTGTTTTTGCTTTAAAATCTTGCCCATATAGCCACATTGCCCCTACACTGCCCATGTAACCAATTATTTACTTGAGAATGCTACATGCACACTCCTGTCCCAAGTTTTTCCTGTTCTAGATTTTTCCCATATTATAATGGGAATTTTTCTCTCCCTTTCTGTAGTTTTGTGAGAAATGGTATCAAGCTCCTTTTAAAGAACCTAGCTGAGGGCCAGACATTACTTTTATGTTTTTCAATGATATGTAGAAAGCACTGACAATTGTCAACAAATCAAGACTTGAATGATGCTATTTTTGCAAATCTTAACCCAGGGTGATGAACTGCAATTATAGGATCAACTGAATTTAGAATATAGGCTAGATGAAAAAGAGGGGCTATTTTCAGTTCAGTTCAGTTCAGTCATTCAGTTGTGTCCGACTCTTTGCGACCCCATGCATTGCAGCACACCAGGCCTCCCTATCCATCACCAACTCCTGGAGTTCACTCAAATTCACGTCCATCGAGTCAGTGATGCCATCCAGCCATCTCATCCTCTGTCGTCCCCTTCTCCTCCTGCCCCCAATCCCTCCCAGCATCAGAGTCTTTTCCAATGAGTCAACTCTTCGCATGAGGTGGCCAAAGTACTGGAGTTTCAGCTTCAGCATCATTCCTTCCAAAGAACATCCTGGACTGATCTCCTTTAGAATGGACTGGTTGGATCTCCTTGCAGTCCAAGGGACTCTCAAGAGTCTTCTCCAACACCACAGTTCAAAAGCGTCTATTTTATATGCCTCTTATTTCTTTTTTTTTTTTAATTATTTATTTTAATTGGAGGCTAATTACTTTACAATATTGTAGTGGTTTTTGCCATATATTGACATGAATCAGCCATGGGTGTACATGTGTTCCCCATCCTGAACCCCCCTCCCACCTCCCTCCCCATCCCATCTGTCAGGGTCATCCCAGTGCACTGGCCCTGAGCACCCTGTCTTATGCATTGATCCTGGACTGGCGATCTATTTTACATATGATAATACACATGTTTCAATGTTATTCTCTCAAATCATCCCACCGTCGCCTTCTCCCACAGAGTCTAAAAGTCTGCTCTTTACATCTGTGTCTCTTTTGCTGTCTCACATATAGGGTCATCGTTATCATCTTTCTAAATTTCATATATATGCATTAATATACTGTATTGGTGTTTTTCTTTCTAAGTTACTTCACTCTGTATAATAGGCTCCAGTTTCATCTACCTCATTAGAACTGATTCAAATGCATTCTTTTTAATAGCTGAGTAATATTCCATTGTGTATATGTACTGTAGCTTTCTTATCCATTCATCTGCTGATGGACATCTCGGTTGCTTCCATGTCCTGGTTATTGTAAACAGTGTTGTGATGAACATTGGGGTACATGTGTCTCTTTCAATTCTGATTTCCTTGGTGTGTATGCCCAGCAGTGGGATTGCTGAGTCATATGGGAGTTCTATTTCCAGTTTTTTAAGGAATCTCCATACTGTTCTCTATAGTGGCTGAACTAGTTTGCATTCCCACCAACAGTGTAAGAGGGTTCCCTTTTCTCCACACCCTCTCCAGAATTTATTGTTTGTAGACTTTCTGATGGCAGCCATTCTGACCGTCATGAGATGGTACCTCATTGTGGTTTTGATTTGCATTTCTCTTATAATGAGTGATGTTGAGCATCTTTTCATGTGTTTGTTAGCCATCTGGATGTCTTCTTTGGAGAAATGTCTGTTTAGTTCTTTGGCCAGTTTTTTTATTGGGTCATTTATTTTTCTGGAATTGAGCTGCAGGAGTTGCTTGTATATTTCTGAGATTAATTTTTTGTCAGTTGCTTCATTTGCTATTATTTTCTCCCATTCTGAAGGCTGTCTTTTCACCTTGCTTATATTTCCTTCATTGTGCAAAAGCTTTTAATTTAATTAGGTCCCATTTATTTATTTTTGCTTTTATTTCCAATATTCTGGGAGGTGGGTCATAGAGGATCCTGCTGTGAATTATGTTGGAGAGGGTTTTGCCTATGTTTTCCTCTAGGATTTTTATAGTTTCTGGTCTTATGTTTAGATCTTTAATCCATTTTGAGTTTATTTTTGTGTATGGTGTTAGAAAGTGTTCTAGTTTCATTCTTTTACAAATGGTTGACCAATTTTCCCAGCACCACTTGCTAAAGAGATTGTCTTTTCTCCATTGTATATTTTTGCTTCCTTTGTCAAAGATAGGGTGTCCATAGGTGCATGGATTTATCTCTGGGCTTTCTATTTTTTTCCATTGATCTATTTTTCTGTCTTTGTGCCAGTACCATACTGTCTTGATGACTGTAGCTTTGTAGTATAGTCTGAAGTCAGGCAGGTTGATTCCTACAGTTCCATTCTTCTTTCTCAAGATTGTTTTGGCTATTTGAGGTTTTTTGTATTCCATACAAATTGTGAAATTATTTGGTCTAGTTCTGTGAAAAATACCGTTGGTAGCTTGATAGGAATTGCACTGAATCTATAGATTGCTTTGGGTGGTATACTCATTTTCACTATATTGATTGTTCTAATCCACGAACATGGTATATTTCTCCATCTATTTGTGTCATCTTTGATTTCTTTCATCAGTGTTTTATAGTTTTCTATATATAGGTCTTTTGTTTCTTTAGGTAGATTTATTCCTAAGTATTTTATTCTTTTCGTTGCAATGGTGAATGGAATTGTTTCCTTAATTTCTCTTTCTGTTTTCTCATTGTTAGTGATACAAGGGATTTCTCTGTGTTAATTTTATATCCTGCAACTTTACTATATTCATTGATTAGCTCTAGTAATTTTCTTGTGAAGTCTTTAGGGTTTTCTATGTATAGGATCATGTTATCTGCAAACAGTGAGAGTTTTACTTCTTTTCTAAACTGGATTTCTTTTATTTCTTTTTCTTCTCTGATTGCTGTGGCTAAAACTTCCAAAACTATGTTGAATAGTAGTGGTGAGAGTGGGCATCCTTGTCTTGTTCCTGACTTTAGGGGAAATGCTTTCAATTTTTCACCATTGAGGATAATGTTTGCTGTGGATTTATCATATATGACATGTCTATTATTTCTAAGAATGATTTTTCATTGAGAAATATCATTATTTTCATCATTCCAGTTGTCAAACATACCTCACATTTGAGGCCTTTGAAGACTCTTTGGAGTTACTACTTTTTGTTTGTTTTGATACTTCTAATAGGGGAAAGCATGGAGAGAAGGCATATTATCAGCACATTTTTTCTTGGACAATCTGTTAAGAAATTTGGGTAAAAATTAATTGGGGAAATTTAAAATTTCCATATTAAATTATGCTTATGTTTATGTCTACATGGGTACTGATGTATATTTGGGAACATTTTTAATTAGTGTTCGTAGTTTATCTATCATTATGTGGAGCCACATTTCATTCTTTTAAATAATTACAGAATAAACAAATAAAATAAAACTCAGCATTCAAAAAACTAAGATCATTGCATCCAGTCCCGTCACTTCATGGCAAATAGATAGGGAAACAATGAAAGCAGTGACAGACTTTATTTTCTTGGGCTCTAGAATCACTGCAGATGGTCACTCCAGCCATGAAATTAAAAGACACTTGCTCCTTGGAAGAAAAGCTATGACTAACCTAGGCAACATATTAAAAAAGCAGAGGCATTACTTTGCTAACAAAGGTCCATCTAATCAAAGCTATGATTTTTCCAATAGTCATGTATGGATGTGAGAGTTGGGCTATAAAGAAGGCTGAGTGCTGAAGAATTGAAGCCTTTGAACTGTGGTATTGGAGAAGACTCTTGAGAGTCCCTTGGACTGCAAGGAGATCAAGCCAGTCAGTCCTAAAGGAAATCAGTCCTAAATATTCATTGGAAGGACTGATGCTGAAGCTCCAATACTTTGGCCACCTGATTCCAAGATTTGACTTATTAGAAAAGACCCTGATGCTGGGAAAGATTGAAGGCAGGAGGAGAAGGGGATGACAGAGGATGAGATGGTTGGATAGCATCATCGTCTCAATGGACATGAGTTTGAGCAAGCTGTGAGTTGGTGAAGGACAGGGAAGCCTGGTGTGCTGTAATCCATGGGGTCACAAAGAGTCAGACATGACTAAGCAACTGAACAACAATGACAACAATATTTATTATGGGCTTCCCTGGTGGCTTGGTAAAGAATCTGCCTGCAATGCAGAAGACCTGGATTCAGTCCCTGGGTCAGGAAGATCCCCTGAAGAAGCAAATGACAACCCATTCTATATTCTTGCCTGGAAAATCCCATGGACAGAGGAGCCTGGCGGTTATAGTCCATGGGGTTGCAAAGAGTTGGACATGACTTAGTGCCTAAACCACCACCCCCACAATTTATTATATTCAAAAAGACCATGCTCATTCCCTATAGGTTTTTACAGGTCATTGCTATTCTTTGGGGCTAGTCTCACTGATGACCTTGTTCCTAAAGGAAAACAAGATCTAAAAAAAAAAAAAAGAAAACAAGATCTTCTGTATGTCGTTCACCTTTTGGTGTGATAAAAAGTAGAACCTCTCTGTATTTACCAGGAACTCTGAGAAAGTTGTGGCATTTGCCTTTCCACATAGTGTTGTTGAAGCCTTGTAGGTCGTGAGATGTTGATTGATTTTGAAAACTTTATCCTGTCTGTTACCTTCATAGTAGTGGTCCCAAAGGCACCCACACTGCTGGACACTGGGTTAGTTGGTTTATGCTCATCACTTAGTCCTCACAACAGCAAGGCCATTTCTATCTTTCTCACTTTATATATGAGGAAACTGAAGGCTCAGAAAACTGAATTCATTTGCCAAGGTGTTAGTGACCAAAGGTCAACCAGAGGGTGTCCATGCCCTCAAGGAGCTTGCTGTACCAGAGGGACAAAGAATTACCATCTGGTGGGCAAAGTTCTCTAGGGAAGTTATGCCAGAGAGCAGAGGACAAGTGGAGTACACTGGGGAAGGCTTTCCAGAAGGGGTGACTCATTTTTGTGATCAAGAAGGGGTTCATCACATACAAATAGGGGTGTTTGGGGGAAGCTCTCAGGTGAAGGTCATAATCCACACAAAGTCATGGAATATTTCTTCGTCATTGCCTTCCACTCATATCACCTAGGGAACTTGTTAAAATACCATTTTCTGGGCTTTTAAGCTTTTGTTTGTTAATTCTTTGGAGGAAAGTAGAGGAGTCAGACAAGTACATGAAGAATCCTATCATGGCTTCTGCTTATTTCCCTCAGAAAATAAGTTGATACTGAAAGGAAGCAGTAGAGTAAATCTGCTGAAGCTAGAAATATGAAAACTCATTATTTCCAAAAGGATTTTTAGGAAGATTTTGTGTGTGTTTATGTGTGTGTATAAGGATTTGTGTTCTTGTTTGCTTTAGTCACATTGCTCATATGTTCCATTCATTCATTCATTCTTTCAAGTATTTACTGATCCCGTGCCAGGTATTTATAGGATGACACTGCTTACCAAATTGGTCTTATACCTTATATGAAGCCAGATTATTCTTTAAAACATAAAAAGCAAGTAAATTATAATGAATTCTTCTCAAGCAAATGTTTCAGTGTACTTTTCAGATTATTTTATGCTAATAATTGTTATGCATTTTTATCCAAATAGCTTAAAAACTGGGCAAAAGATTAATCTAATTTGAAAAAACTCAATATTGTTTGATTAAAAACAAATGAGATCATTGAGACTCAAACAGACAGTTTTGGCAGCTTTTCTGTATTTATTTGGACTGCAAACCACTCTTTAATCCGGGGTTCTTTCATGAACAATAATGTATTTGTTATTTGAATATGTTTGTTATTAGTGTATCATGAGTGAATACGGTGTGTTTCAAACCTTTATAGGTTCAATTCCATTCTCTTTCTTCATATACAGCATAAAATATTAATGGTCCAGAATACTTTGATGAAAGATAGAAGAACATAGTTTTTCATTTGTTGAGTGGGATTTATTTTCCACAATCTTCTTTTGCCTTTGATTTCTCTGATTTCTTTGTGCTTCATCTTGTTTTTCTATGATTGTGATCCCATGGGTTGTGTTTTTTAATAGTTTAATTTTTATATTTGATTTTAAAATATCCTGTGATGTCTCAGAAAATGAAAGGAAAGAGACACGACATAAGTATTTGCACACTGATTTCCAAAATTGTACACCCATCCTAGGTTCTAGGCTTATTTACAGAGAACAAGTGCTGACCAAAGTAACAAAGAGTGTGAATAATGGTAAAAGATTGAATATTATTAATTACAGACTGCCTTTCACATAGTGCAGGTTCACACAGAAGGGGTTACTTTGCCTATTGCTTTGAGAATGACCTGGAAGATGATTATGCCTTTCAGAATATTGCTCTGTGGCTGTTTTGGAGGGAGCCAGCTGATTTCCATATATAGGAATGAACTTAAAAAAAAAAAAAACTTAAAAAATAATTAATCCCTGTGTTGACAGAGTAAATTGTCCTCTTGTTTACATGTTTTAAGATGGAAAGGCTGAGTTAACCACGCTCGTGTCCATCTGGTTGTTTGCTTTTAACCAGACTACTTTGGCAGTCCTAACTGTGTATTGCCTGCTGCCCAAACAAGAGCAGCTCTTTCCCCAGCCTCTATTTTCCTTTCTTTTAGACATGACCAAATTCTCTGGTGGTTGTTATATATGATTGACCTGGATGCTGTTTGCCCCAGGTTTCATATCCAGATAAGGTATGACCTGCCTTGAAGTTAATACTCCATCAGTCATATTAACTGTATGGTGATTCAGACAGTATTTTGAAATAGACAAACTCCAGTCTTTAAGTTTTCATAGATAATATTATAGTCACCTCTGAGGTGGTGGTTATTATTATTCTGACTTAACAGATTGGGAAACAGAGATACTTAAAGAGGTGAAGAGATCTTTTTTTTAAGATGCACAGTTGCTCAGAAGTAGCAGGACTCAGATTCCAAACACTCCGTTCTTCTTCCTGGTAACACATTAGATGGGAAGGAAAGAGGAGTGACCTGGAGAATTAGGAGGGCTCGAGAGGTGAAGGAACCAGAGAGACGCTGGCATCAACTTTGCAGCAGTGTTGTCTTTGTCACACCCTTTCTGCCTCCCTGAACTTTTACACTCTGGGTGGACCAGCAATTTCAAAGGAATTACGTGGGAAGTGAAACTTTGTGGAGGTATTGGAAACAACATGTGGCTTAGGAGGTGATGGCTTTTCTTATGAACCTCCTGTTTTGGGGAACCCCTAACTTACTTTCTTTTCCTCTTTTGTATCCATGACTGTATTGTAGTGTACTGAGACAATTTAGTTGAGCTTTACTCTTTTGTGTGTATGCCTGGTTTCATAAAATATTTTTAATAGATAATCCATTCATAAAATTCAAAATACACAAAAGCATCCTATGGTAAAAGTAAGGCTTTGTCCTAGTCTCAACCCTAGCCACCTTGTACCCTTTCTTGGAGATAACCATTTCCTGGATTTGTGGGAATCCTTCGAGGGTCAGTCTCTGCATACAGAAAGCAGTCTCTGCTAGCTTAACTCTTAGCTTCTTTAATGCTGAGCCTCTGACATATAACTTTAAACATCTTAAGAAATTACATTGCTCTGAAAAACATTCCTATCACTGAGCTACTCGATTCCAGTGCTGCTGTCATTTTTACCATGATTTTTCTGAGCTTAGGAGAATTCTTAATGTATTTCTTGAAATTGTTGTTATGAGATGCTTGCATGTGTATTATAACCTATAACTATTTTAACCTTTAACAGTATAACTAATTTCACCTACTTAGCCCCAAAAATTTGAGTGGAGGTTGTTAATGTGTTTTTAAGGACAAGAAAAAAGAAAACTTGAGGGGTTTGTTTTCCTCCTTCCTTTTCTCTAACTGAAAAAATATGTATAAAATGTTATATTTTATAGATTGGTTTCCCATAATATAAACTGGGCTATTTTTGCATTTAAATAAAAAAAAAGACCCTATTTGTATGAAAGGATCTTGTTAACATTAAAATCATATTTTACAAAAACCTGTTCTTGTTAAAACTAGTAAGAAGACTTAAAACAGAGATCTGCTTTCTCTGTCAAATTTGTTTCTGTCCTTTCATTTACAGCCTCTGAGTTTTAGACTTCATGGGCTTTGGAAGGCAGTTTAAGTGAAAAGCTTGTGATTGCCTTTCAGTTAGAAGACTGAATTTCCAAGTCTTGCTGTTGACTTGGGGTGCATCAGTATTTACTTTTCTGAAGTGGGTAAATTGAAAATGTTTCTCATTGTTACGGAGAAGTGGTCCTGGTTTCCTATCATGTCATATGCAAAGCATTGCAATCAAATGTGGACCTGGCACCCATATAAAAAAACATGGGAATCCTCTTCAATGGCTACCAGCCTAACAGATCTTCCTTCAGCTACCAATGTCCAGTTGATGTATTTTCTACTGATGCATAGTAAGCTATGACAAACTTGCTCCTGCTGCTGCTGCTAAGTCGCTTCAGTCGTGTCCGACTCTGTGCGACCCCAGACGGCAGCCCACCAGGCTCCCCCGACCCTGGGATTCTCCAGACAAGAACACTGGAGTGGGTTGCCATTTCCTTCTCCAATGCATGAAAGTGAAAAGTGAAAGTGAAGTCGCTCAGTCGTGTCTGACTCTTCACAACCCCATGGACTGCAGCCTACCAGGCTCCTCCGTCCATGGGATTTTCCAGGCAAGAGTACTGGAGTGGGGTGCCATTGCCTTCTCCGATGACAAACTTAGTGGCCTGAAATAGCAGTCCTTTATTATCTCATCATTCCATGTGTTAGAATTCTGGACATAGCTTAGGTGGGTCTCATAGAGCTGCAGTCAAGATCAGCTAGGGCACAGTTTTATCTGAAGCTCAAGGTCATCTTCTAAGCTCATGTTGTTAGAATTCAATTCCATGTGGTTGTAGAATGGTTACTCTTTCAAGGTTAACAGAAGAGTGTCTCTCTGACCTATAGACTCTTTTAAGGGCTCACTCAATAGGTCAGGTGCACTCAGGAAAAATTCCCTCTGTAATGACTCAAAGTGAAATTGATGAGGGATCTTAATTACACCTGTAAAATTGCTTCGTCTTTGCATAACCTAATTATGGGAATGACATCCATCACATCCACAAGTCTTGTCCACTCTTGGGATTATAAAAGGTGGATGTATAAGGGAGTGGAAGTCTTGAGAGTCACCTTAGACTCTACCGACCATACTCAGAGCCATGGTATGAGCCATGAAAAAGCTCTTGTATGCGTGGCAGGTAGAAACATCTGTCATAAATGGTGCTTAGAGCTAGAATATACCTTGTGGGTCCTGCACACAGCAAGTACTGGAAAGTGCTCACCCTTGGCTATTCCCTTTCATCCCTGTAAGGTCTGGCTCCTACTTATCTTTCTAGCCTCCTCTTGTTCTGGACTCCTGTGGCTGGACATTGTTTCTCTCATGGTTCTGTGCATGCTTCTTGTCATGGGGCTTTGTACACACTGTTCACGCTGCATGGCTGCTTTTCCACCCAATGTCATCTAGTTGACTTTTACCCTTTCTTCAGCTCTCACTTTAGACATCACTTCCTGGCCTCAGTGGCTACTTGTTGTGGAATTAACACTAGGCACAACTGTTATTTAGTGTTTTGTTTTTCTGTAACTCCCACTGAAGTAGAGGTTCTGTGAGGGGCCATAGTATTCTCAGTTGTGATCACTGTGCGTGGCACATGGTAGTTGAATATATGTTGGAAAAAGGCAAGGAGGAGAAAGGAAAATTGGAACCAAATTCCAGTCTTCCTCATTTAGTGCATGACTCATGAAATCAACTGTGTATTTAGTATATTACTGTTGAGCCATATACATCTTAAGTTCATTTTGGAATTCAGCAGGACTTTAAAAGAGTTGAGTGAGAATTTTAGGGAGAGAGTAAAATGGATAATAGAAATGAAAAAATGGCAGCATGTCTCTAAACCATTCCCAAACTCCTGATGCCTTACTGTTTCTTTGCTGAATTCCATAGAGATTTTAAAAAGTCCTTAAAATCACCATAACCTAAGTGTATTTTCATGTGGTGGTAGCTGTAGTATGTTTCATACTTATAGACTTAGTGATAACCTTAATATAATTTTTAGTAGATCTTTCACCAATTATGACTTCAGATTTCCTAGTTGCTGTCATTTTGACAGGATTACATACTTCCTTTTGTGACATCATATAAAACACACTTTAAAATTGGTTTTGAGTTTTCTACAGTGGCTCTGAAAACTATTCTGTGACTGCTTCTAACTTGTTCATGGAGAGTAACGTGCTCTGCCCTTTAAAATGATTTTTCCCTGCTCTGCTCTGATATTTCACTTACAGGAATGAAATCATGATGATGCCTATCATCTTGACATGTCTTAGAATCAAAACATTCTTATCTCCTCTGAGGCTTCTAATAGAATTGTTTCATGGAGGTAAAAATAAAGGTAGGTATTCCAAGTGGAAAGTTGGAATGCATCATTAAAAACTGCAGAAAAGCAGTGATTTGAAATAGAAGTTACCAACGTCTGTTTAGGGTCTCTTTTATTTGCTGCCTGAGTTTGGCCTCTGCAAAATTGAAAGTATGTCTGTATGTGTGATACATCACTCTATGAAGATACAGGAATCTCTATGCATCTATTTATTAGTTTTAAATGACCATCATGTGACAATTAGAAGCAGTCTTATTGGGCTTTGATCAGAGAAGTCTCTTTCAGTCTCTTTAGAAGTTGGCACAACTGGTTTTCAGGATCAAATGTTTTAGGTTCTCTTTTTGACAGGTATCTCACCTTGAGAACTAATGTGTGTTTGCCTTAGAAATCTATCTGCCAGAGAAGCTCACATTTTACTAGGGCTGATGTAATAATAAAGGTGAACAAAGTACCTTGGTATGTTCGTGAACTTGAGTGTCTCCTTCACTGAGACGAGCTTATTTACCCCAGAGTCATCTAATTATGCTTCCAGTTGCTTGGTGGTTAAAGGGCTATGTATGTGTTTATCTGCAAACATGCTTGGGCATCAACTAGCTGATGTTTAGCACATGAGGCAGCCCCCTGATTCCCTGAGAATGTCTGGGCATTCTCTCTGCCATACGTGGAGCCTGCAGAGGGATCAGATTTAAAAATACAGTTGGAACTTTTGATATTTAGGGTTTGGGTGACTGCAGTGTGGCTACCTGGATGAGGCTGTGAATGCAAGGTAACGACTTCAAACCTCTAGAGGCAAGACCACATTGAAGTGCTAAATGCAGAAGCCAGGGTCATATTTTCAGGCATCTAGACAGAGAGCTTGTGTGCCTTGGGACCTGTGGATTGGAGAGTTGAAAAGATTCTCAGTCATTGGAAGAATGAAGTGAAAGGGGACTAGACTTGGAATTAGATCTGGAATCAGTTCCCTCCTCTGCCACTTCTAGTTACTCAGTTCTCTCTCAGTGATTTCTTTCCAAAGCCTTGGTTTCGTCTTCTGTAAAACACAGGGGTGCTGAACCTGAATGTGCCTTAGAATTGCCAGGGCTGCTTGTGAAATACTCAGATGCTCCAGTCCCACCGCAGACCAAGGGAAACAATTTTCAGTGGGCAAGGCCCAGGCATCTGTGTATTTTGTTACTTTTTATTGTGGTAAAATATACAAAGCATAACATTTACCATCTTAAATTGTGTAGTTCAGTAACATTAAATGCATTGTTATGCAATCTTCACTGCAATATTTTTCTAGAACTTTTTCCATCATACCAAACTGAAGCTGTATACTTATTAAGCAGTAACTCCTCATTCTCCTTTTCCTGCAGCCCCTGGTAACCTCTATTCTAGTTTTTGTCTCAGTGAATTTGCCTATTCTAGGTACCTCTGTATGCTATGCTATGCTAAGTCACTTCAGTTGTGTCCGACTCTGTGCGACCCCATAGACGGCAGCCCACCAGGCTCCCCCATCCCTGGGATTCTCCAGGCAAGAACACTAGAGTGGGTTGCCATTTCCTTCTCCAATGCATGAAAGTGAAAAGTGAAAGTGAAGTCGCTGAGTTGTGTCTGACTCCTAGCGACCCCATGGACTGCAGCCTACCAGGCTCCTCCGTCCATGGGATTTTCCAGGCAAGAGTACTGGAGTATAAGTGGAATCATATAATATTTGTCCTTTTGTGTCTGGTTTATCTCACTTAGCACGATGTCTTCAAGGTTCATTTATGTTGTAACATGTATCATAATTTCATTCTTTTAAAGGCTGAATTATATTCCATTGTATATATACACCATTTTTTTTTTAATCCATTCATCCATCAGTGAACATTTGGGTTGTTTCCACTGGGTATCTATATTCTGAATCAGCCCTCACATGATGGTCAACAACTTTGAAGGTTACTGGAATGATTGTTCCCCTGGTTAAATTATGAGTTTGTATATGCCAGGTTTAGGTGGAGCAGGGTGAGATATAATGTCATCACTGTGAGATATCATTTCTCACTTAGCTAAATGGCAAATACATATTCATATAATGTATAGCATGGGCTTCCCTGGTGGCTCAGTGGTAAAGAATCTGCCTGCAATTCTGGAGACCCAGCTTCGATCCCTGGGCTGGGAAGATACCCTGAAGTAGGGCATGGCAACCCACTCCAGTACTGTTGCCTGGAGAATTCCGTGGACAGAGGAGCTTGGCAGGCTATAGTCCATAGGGTCACACAGAGTCAGACATGACTGAAGCGACTAAGCAGCAGAAACAATGTATAGCATGATAACCCCAAATGTTGGAAAAGATATGGAAAATCTCTTATATGTTGCTGGTGACTATGCTAAATGTTTCAGCCACTCTGGAAATCAGTATGGCAGTTTCTTATAGAATTAAATATACACTTACCATATAACCCAGCAATTGCACTCTGAGCTATGTATACCTTAAAGTGAAAACCTTTCACTCAAAATCCTGTATTTAAATGTTCACAGCAGCTTTCATTGTAATAGGCAAAAAAACTGGAGGCTACCATCAGTGGGGGAGTGGTTAAACAAACTGGTACATCCATACCACGGAATACTGCTCAGCAATAAAAAGGAACAAAACATTGATCCATGAAGCTACATGGATGGATCTCAAAGGAATTATTCTCAGAGAAAAGAACCCACATAAAAAGGCTACAGAGTGATTTATGCAACATTCTTTTTAAAAGTATAACATTCTTGAATAACAAAATTACATAGATGGAGAGCTGATTCCTGGTTGTCAGGGCTTAGGGATGGAGGCTCTAAGTGGAGTGAGTGGAGTTATAAGTGAATAGCTTGAGAGGCCTTGTAGTGATAGAGCAGTTCTGTATGTTGACTGGTTACACAAATTTACACGTATGATTCAACTGAACAGAACTACACACACACACACAAATGAGTGCATGTAAAATTGGTAAAATCTGAAAAAGCTCAGTGGACCACATCAGTGTCAAGCAATGTGTTCCTTGATCCTGATAGTGCACTATTGTGACCCAAGACATTAACTGGGAGAGACCGGGTGGAGGGTGGGTGTAACCTTCCTGTAGATTTTTTGTACCTTCCTGTGTATCTATAATTATTTCAAAATATAAATGAGAAAAAGGGAGATGGTAAGATATTCCTAACAGTATTTTTACAGTGAGCCCTAAACATCCTATCTAATCAACTATGAAGGTTGCATCTGTGCAATATGTAACTCAAAGTATAAAATGATGCAGGGCAATATATTGGTCCCACAAATGGCATTTCAAATGTGTGTTGAATGTAACTCACTCTTTATGCTCATCAAAGAGATTTTTACTGATGTCTTTGAAATTATGTTCAGGAAACTGAGGATTCCATTCATGACTTCTCCCTGTGGCTGCCATAACTTATGAGACTGTTGGTTGTTTTCTTGTATTCAAATAAATTTTATTTTCTTACACTGCTCCTGTGTACTCCAATTCATGAACTATGTTCCTGTTTTGGGAAATACATGACTTGGACCTGAGATGTTTGATTTTTGTTGTTGTTGTTGTTCAGTTGCTAAGTTATGTCTGATTCTTTGCACCCTGATGTACTTCAGCATGCCAGGCTTTCCTGTCCTTCACTATCTCCTGGGGTTTACACGAATTCATACCTATTGAGTTGGTGATGCTATCTAACCATCTCATCATTGGACTTTACTTTCACCACCAGACATATCCACACCTGAGCGTCATTTCCACTTTGGCCCAGCCACTTTTCTTTCTGGAGCTATTAGTAATTACCCTGTGATCTTTCACAGTAGCATATCAGACACCTTCTGACCTGGGGACTCCTCTTCTGGTGCCATAGCTTTTTGTCTTTTCATACCGTTCATGAGGTTCTCATGGCAAGAATACTGGAGTGTTTTGCCATTTCCTCCTTCAGAGGACCTTGTTTTGTCAGAACTCTTCGCTATGACCCATCTGTCTTGGGTGGCTCTGCGCGGCATGGCTCATAGCTTCACTGAGTTACACAGCCCTTTTGCCACAACAAGACTGTGATCCATGAAGGGGATTTGATCTTTTGAGCCCTTGTTATTTGTGGCTTCATCATGTCAAAAGGCCTGAGACACAGCATGGTTCATAGCTAGAGGTAAAGGCATTTAGAACAGAGTAAACATAAATCCACAGAATAGGCTCTTGCTTCTTCCAATTTTACTCTATAATACTGGTTTTCAGACATCACTGGAACCTGATGTTAAAGGATCATGTAAATGAGCAAGTGAAAGGCAGCATGTCATCCTCTCCAGGAATGTTATTTCTACTCTGGGAGCTACTAATTTCTGAGTTTCTTCCATGCATCTGGCAGGACCTAGTGAATAAATGGAACGTGGACTTTGGACTCAAATAAAGAGTGGCTGTGTGACCTGGACAGAGTAATTTAGCTTTTCTGAATATTGGATCATCATTTTAAAAACTAGGGGTAAAATATTATCTGCCCTAGAGTGCTTTTTATAAAAATAAAATTAAATTGTATGTGAAAATTCCAAGTACGGTGCCTCACCTATAATAATTATGCAACAACTTAAATTTTCTCTTTCTCTCTTGTTGGAGGGTTGTTTATGTAATATTTCTGAAAATATTTTTGGAATTCATCTTTGGAAATGACTTCTAGTGACATTTTCCTGCATTAGAAAACCACACTTATGACTTCACAGGATAATCTCTGCAGGTTTTTCTTCTTTTTTCATTTTTGCTCAGTATGAGCTCAAAATAGTTCTTTGTTTTTGCCTTGTGAGAAACAATGGATATTGGCTATTTGACAGTCGGATATGGTGGTAGCATGGCTTATGCAATACTGACTCAGCCTAGATGTAGAAGCACTCCCATGTTTAGAAGTGTTTATTCCCTGAAAGGAAAGCTATAATAGACAGTATATTAAAAAGTCGAGACATCTCTTTGCCAACAAATGTCTGTCTAGTCAAAGCTATGGTTTTTCTAGTAGTTATGTATGGATGTGAGAGTTGGACCATAAAGAAAGCTGAGTGCCGAAGAATTGTTGCTTTCGAACTGTGGTGCTGGAGAAGACTCTTGAGAGTCCCTTTGACTGCAAGGAGATCCAACCAGTCAACTCTCACAATAACAACAATGATAAGACCAGGTCAGATGCAGGAATGATGGGTGATGTGGCTCATATTAAATAGTTGTTGCAGGCATTTTTGTCCTTAATGCGTTGCATATTTCTTTTATAGTATCAGTTATATTAAAAGTTTGAAATTGTGTTTTATCAAATAGAAGCGTAATTTGTTTGTGACTCACAGACTCTGTTCTGTTACCTTAACATCAGTGCCAGATACTGTATGTATTACAATGTTATAGTCATGAGACAGGTTCTATAAACCACAGTGTCATCACTTCACAGTCTTCAGTAAGCACATAGATTAGAAATCCAAGCAAATCACATGGAGATTTTGCTTTCCTTTATACTGGTGAAGTGAGTTGAGTTTACAAGTCATCTGTATGTACCTGATATTTCTGTGTATTTAGGGTTTTATTCAGAAATCATCAAAAATTAAGTTACATAGCTTTCCACCATTTCTTTCTCTATTGTTAATTATTTTATTTCAATCATGTTTTTCATTCATAATTGGAAAACAAAACAAAAAACCTATGGAAAATACTATTGTGACAGGGGGCACGCACCACTCTTCAAGAACTCAGTTCATGGGTCTGAATCTTTCTCTTGGGATTGAGGAAATGGTTTGACTATAAAATTCCCATTAGCTAAAAATAAGCAAAATTGCCTGCAGGATTCATTGTAGGTACAGCCTTGAAGAGTAATAAAAGCCTGTTTTAAATGAACTCCTAAGGACAAGATTTAAGCCCTAGAATGGCTAGTCAGGTTTTATGTTTATCCCTTTTGATTATACTTCCATATGTTCCTGGAGAGCAGTATCTGAAAAATGGTTCATTAAATAAATTGTATTGGGCTGAAGTAATTTAGGGATTATTGACCAAGTCCAGGGAGTGGGGCTACCAGATCAGGTGACCTGGAAACAGCAAAGAATGGCAGACCGATCTGCTCCGCTTCCCTGTACCAGGTAGGAATGAACTGATTTCAAAGACTCCACAGTTGGTTTCTTTTAAATAAATATGGCAGTTTGCATGCTGCTCCCTACCTCCAAAATAAATAAATAAATAAATTAAAAAATAATAAACCAGTAACTTGGAGGACTAAAGTGGGTTTTGGAAAGAAAAGGCATCCTTCTGAAAGTGAGGTGTGCCAGTATGGGAGAAGGGGGCTGAGGATGCGTTGATATGCTTCTCATTGCTAAGGGTGTGTAAGTGCTGGGCTGCTCAAGGACTTTTCTCCACTGCGTTTGGCTCAGGCTGACCTGGGCCATGGGGGAGTGGGCATGGGGATTGGTATTAGAAGAGACAGACTTTGGCATCTGAGTTGCTCCAGGAAAACTTTGTTGTTTCTGGAGGTGGGATAGTGACTCGAAGTGGTCTACCTGCCAAAGGGGAAAACAGGACATCCAAGGAATGTCATCCTTTCTCCATTTCTTTTTCCTTGCGGTTTGCAGGAATAGTTTGTATATTGATGTTTACTCTATATTATTGGTGAAATGCGACATTGATTAAGTACCGTAAGTACCTTGAAATAGATGTTTGAGAGGCCAAGTCTTCCTGGAGGAGCACTGGAACTTACCCTGAGTGGGGAAGTTTCTAGGAAGGCCTCTCAGAGGCTGTGACCTTGAGTTAAGTCTGGAAAGAGAAGTTAGCCACACAAGGAAGGAGAGCCTGGGTGACTTTTGTGTCCTTGTGAGGATAATGGAAATGGAGGGAAATGGATGAGGTCTGGGATTTTTAAGAAGGGGCCAGCATTTGCGAAATCATAGGGTAACATTATTTGGTGATTTTTGGGAGAAGTGTGGGGCGTTTCGGAGCAGCAGATAAGAGAACAGAGAAGTGAGTCAAGGCCAGATCTGAGAGTTTGCATATGCTAAGTTTGAATTTTATAGTAAAGGTCAATGATTTTCAATCCTGGCCACACATTAGATTCTTCTTCTGCTTCCTACTTCCAGAGACTCTGATCCAGTTGGTCTAGAGAAGAGAGATTGGAGATAAAGTACCAGTATGTACTTCAGCCAGGCTAAACCATCAGTCACTGATAAGAGTTCAAGAGTGTGAATGAGATAATAACTGGATTTGAAAGAGCACACACTGGTAGTTGTGTAGGAGGGTGCCTGGAAAAGGATCCCATCCCAGCCATAAGCAGTCAGTTAGCCTGCTGTAATAGTCCAGATGAGGAACACCTAGCAGCTTAAGTTGAGGCAAGAGTAGAGGTAATGGAAAGGCAGTTGTATGAGAACATCTGGAAAAGTGGGGTGGTGGGGAGTGATGGACAAAGGAAAATGTGGTCGACTTGCTACAGACAAGTCTTCTAAGATAAGGGCTGAGTGTCCCCTTGGATTGGACACATGTAGGCAGCTACAGCTGAAGAGAGTGATGTTTCAGTGGGATAATGAAGGCAGGAGCCAGATAGCCTTGGTTGAAGAACTTGAACTTATTTAAAGAAGCATTCAAGTTTATTATGATCAGGTAACCCCAGAGACCTAGTTCCAGGAACCAGGGGAGAAGACTGGAAAGGTAGGTTGGGGCCATGTAGCTAGGCCCTTGGGTGCTGGGGGTAAGTTATTGGTAATGATAAGATCTGTAGGCTAATGTTAATGTGAAAAAAGAGAGGATTAAAACTAGAAGGATGAGACTGGGTGGAGCTAAGATTCATTAGGTGGCCAGTGCTTTATTTGTTCATGGTCCTGATGATTTTTAACAGCTATTTTAATGACAGAATGATGAAAATGTGTGGCATTCTCTCTCCCTTGGGATAATGTGGCTTCCAAAAAAGGTCACAACTAATAAGAAAAATGAGTTTTATCACTTCATTATGGATTCAATTTATTTATGTGCTTCAACCTAGACAGCATATTAAAAAGCAGAGACATTGCTTTGCCAACAAAGGTCTGTCTAATCAAAGCTATGGTTTTTCCGTAGTCATATATGGAAGTGTGTTGGACTATAAAGAAAGTTGAGTGCTGAAGAATTGATGCTTTTGAACTGTGTTGTTGGAGGAGACTCTTGAGAGTCCCTTGGACTGCAAGGAGATCCAACCAATTCATCCTAAAGGAGATCAGTCCTGGGTGTTCATTGGAAGGACTGATGCTGAAGCTGAAACTCCAATACTTTGGCCACCTGATGCGAAGAACTGACTCATTGGAAAAGACCCTGGTGCTGGGAAAGCTTGAAGGCAGGAGGAGAAGGGGATGACAGAGGATGAGATGGCTGGATGGAATCACTGACTCAATGGACATGAGTCTGAGTAGGCTCTGGGAGTTGGTGGTGGACAGGGAAGCCTCAAGTGCCGCAGTCTGTGGGGTCACAAAAAGTCGGACACGACTGAGCAACTGAACTGAAACTGAAACTGAACTGTTTCCATTGCCGTGTTGTTTTCCTCGTTGATTGGGCCAAGCTTCTCCTCAATAGTGTGTGTTTAAAAAAATGCTCTGAAATTCTTCCTCACCCTGAAAATATTTAATATAAAAAGCTGAAATAAATGCACAAGTACTATATAGCTAGTTTAGGCTTGTTTTTGTACTATTTTAGTTTTGGGAAGAAAAACCATCTTGGGCTTCGTGTGACGGTTTAGACCAGGGTTTCTGAACGTTGGCACAGTTGACGTTGTGAACTGGTTGGTTCTTTGTTGTGCGTTGTGGAGTGTTAGCAGCATCTCTGACTCCTGTGTGGTAGAACCAGTTAAGCACCTTTATCCCCAGCCTGTGACATCTAAAAATATCTCCTAACATTATGAAAAGTCCTCTGGTTGGATATTAGAAGGGGAAGGCAAAATCATGCTAGATTGAGAGCTGCAGGTTTAAAAATAGTACAGTGACTTTATCAGAAAATAACCACTCTTTCTGCCACTATATAGGTGGTTTTCATGATGCTCTTGGAGTCTGAAAGGCTTTTTATCTCCAGAAGAAAACTAATGAATGTTTATAAATCCCCTTCTCGAACATTTATTTTAAAATATTTGAAGAAGAGGAAAAATGACTTTACTGGTTGCCTAACCATTTGTCTGTTGCCCAGCTTGTCCACTCTTTCGTTAAGTTCCTGGATATTCTATCATTTAATTTAAAAGGACAGAGTTGATTTTTTTCCTGGGCCGTTAAGTCCTCAGTACAAAAGACCTTACGAATTAGAAAGTGCTCAAATAATATTGTGAGTTTAGACCTGAATGTGAAAAGGTGGATTTCACGCAGGACCAGGTTTTAGTGTTAGTTTCACACCTAATGGCTTCTAATTTTGAGTAAACCACTTTAATCTTGTTTGTGCAAATTTTCTTACATGTAAATGAAAGAGAGAAAGTTTATTATCTGCTATTTGAGTTCTAGTTCTAAATGTCTAAGATTGAAATCTTTTGATTGTTTCTTTGGGCTGTTCCCCCATCCCATGACACATCCCTCAATGCAGAGCAACTCAAAATGCGCTCTGTAAGTCTCCATTGTCCAGAAATGACAATGCTGAGCTACAGTGAGAAAAGTACAGAATCAGAGAGTAAGCAACTAGAAATGTTTCTCATGATTCTACTAAGTAATTCTATACCCGTTACATATAGTAATAAAAATTATATTTTGCCAGCCTTTTAAAATTAATTTTTATAGTAATCTATTTTTATTATATTTTATGAATGTATTGGCCCACAGTGAATTAGAAAAACAAAAACAAAACAAACCTTTCCATAGAAGTGGTTTGAGAAACACTGCCTTGATGTACAATGGACAATTTTTTTTGTCTTTCTTTCTACTCTGGCCAATAATAGATATTTAATATATTCCTCCTCTGGGGTTTCAAGGGGCAAGATGTTGCCAGTCTGCCCTACTAGCAGTATAAAGTTGGTGGCAAAAGAAATTTTATTATAAAGAAGTTTGCCTTACAGAGAATAGGAAGTAATTCTGGAGTAAGTCTGAGACTCTTTTTGATTGTATGTATATGTGAGTCTTCACATAGCTCATGTTAGTGTCTTGCATTAAGATGGCATGTTTATCTTAGAACATGAACCCCAAGAACAGTGAAAATAGCCTTTTTAAAATTATCTGATTCCCAAGAATCCCTTACATCTGAAATCGACCTAGGATGCTTAGTCTACTGGAGTTGCCAAAACCAGCCAATGCTGTTGAGGGTACGTGAAGAATAAAAAGATATAGCTTTTACTTTTGAAAGAGATTAATACTGATATTTTTGAATCTATTCAATCATTCTGACTCATCCAACATTTGGGAACATCTATTATATGGACTCAGATGTGGTAGACTCACATGTTAACAAGGGCAGTTAAGCTGGTCATAATTTGATCTTGGTCTTTATATGTTAAACTAGTGGAGGAGCCAGCCTTCATTTTGAGTTATTTGAGGCTTAAAACATGGCTGGGTTCCCTGCACTGTGGACCACTGTGCCAATACCTTGTATCCCATCCTGGGTGGAATAATCTAGAGACTTCTGCCCTACTCCTCGAAGTCCTTTACATATGGCCTGGCATTGTTCGGGAACGGTCTCTTGGCCTGCAGTTCCTGCCTGATGTATATGGGCTTACAGTGCACTTCCTCCTGCGAAGTAAAAAAGGCAATCTCTTTGCCTGCCCTATTAGAATCATAAAATCACTCTTTCTTTTAGTTTTTTTTTTTTAATCCAGAGGATGAAAATGTATAACATATTTGGAAACTCTACTGGCAGACTTGGCAGGCGTTTCATATTTACTTGGACTTAACTTGAATTGGATTTGGTTCTCTGATTTCCCCACCTCCACCTCTCGGAACAAGTTATTTATTATCCGAGTGAGTCTGTGGTAGTGAATCAGACATGCACATGGCACGTCTATTGTTAAGTGTGTTTGTTCCGTAAGATTTATGCTAGCCCAAATAGTTTTATATTGGTTTTCATTGTTGAAAATTTACTGTATTCATTCTGGGTTTGGCGTTAAGTATTTGCAGTGTGCTAGGCGTCCCTGTGGTTGAACATTTTATCGCTGTAACACTTCATGCAAAGGAAATTAAAAAATATATAGTGAAAGCATTTCCCTAATATGTTTCCAATCAGCTGTGTACTTTGGTAATTTGATTTGTAGGAACTAGAGAGAAGAGTGTTACTGAGCCCTTTTCAATCATTCATCATTCTCTGGGAATTTGAATCATGGTTCTGAGTTTATAAAAATGTCTATTGAAGTTTTCTTAAGTGTTTATTATTATGTTTGTATTGAAGGTTTTTTTTTTTTTTTAAGTTACCACTGCAGTATCCAAAAGAATTCAGGGAAGGAGGCGAGTCTTCTTTTTGTATCTTGGATAAGAAAAATTGTGAATTGAGGTGGAATGGGTTGACGGAAGCCAGTCACTGGAACAGAGGCAGACCCTTTTATATCTGCATTATCCCATCTGTGTGTTCCTACTGCTATATGCTTTGGGCTAAGCAGTAGGGCTGTACTTGGTAAATCCCATTTGCCTGGCATACTCCTGATAATCCAATGTGCATTTACTAGAGACATAGCCGGGTTCATCTTCCCCTGAAACGTAACTCACAAGGTAGAAGGCATTATTTGGACAAACTAAATTAAGATCTAGGTTGTGATCCTTGCACCATTATTTATTTGGCTCTTTCTACAGAGGCTTAAACATGTTTCCTTTTTTGAGACTCTCTGGCCTTTGACTTCTGTTTTTGCCAGTGAATGAGCATGACTTCTGTTTTGGCTAGTGAATTGACATGGGATAATCCATACATCGTCTAGTTTCAGATTTCCTTAATCTAGTTCACCACTTAAAAGTAAAATCAAAGTGAAAAATGAAATCATAGCTCTTAAAGCTGGAGGCAAGGCTTGGAAGGTTTCATCTTTTGAAGACAGTAGCTTGTCAGGAGTCATATGGGTATAGAATTTTGTGATCATTTTTTATATTTTAATTTTCTTGCTTTTGCTTCTTGCCGTGTTTTACATTTCACTCTTGACCTTCAGCAATCTTAAGTTCATTTAGTCTTGTGTAAAATCCCCTTTCACAGTGATGTTTTGAGTCCTGGTCCTCTTCATACTTACTAGGTATAAATAAAGTCACGAGGTTATGCATTTTGGCTTAAAGAGTTCATCAATCCATGGTTTTTCATTTGAAAATATAATCTGTGAGGTTAATCTTTTTGGTAGTCAAAGAATTAATGTAAGTAAAAAGCCAAGTGGATACTTAGAAGGCTTAGTTGTGTTTAGAGGAAAATAGCCAAGGAGCATGGTGTTTCCTACGATCACTAGTTCTGGCTTAGAAGACGTAACTTCTTTTGCTTCAAAGATAAATGAAACTCACATTCATTCTTGGCCTTTCTTCCTGCCTCTGTGTTTCTTCTAGGTTGTACCTATGATGGAAGTACCTACAACAGCTCCTTCAAATGGCAGAATCCTGCTGAACCCTGTGTCCTGCGCCAGTGCCAGGTAAAGTCCATCTATTTTACTTTCCAGTGACAGGAAATCCATAAAGTCCTTTTCAGAAACCCTTTCCAGAACACAGAACAAACACAGAACAAAACTCCAAAGAAACAAGCAAAAAATGAGAAACGAATGAAAAACCACCTCTATCCTTGTCTATATTTATTGTGACATTCACCATAACAAGACAGGTACAGGATAGTTATTGCATGGGTCTTACTTCCAGAAGCACACAGCAGAATTGTTCACCGTTGTTAAATTGTGCCTGGAAAAGCTCCGAGAAGATGCATATGCCCTTGGGGAAAATTCATGTCTTCCTGTTGAGTCAGCTTTGCAAAACACAAATTCTTGTTAGCAGAAAGAGGTATTGTTAGAGGATATATGTTTTCCTTTTTCTTTCTTTTTTTTTAATTTAGAAACATTTTGAACTGAAGCCAGTCTGTAAACTGTATTAACCAAAGCACTTAGGACATTGTGATTTCCATGATTTCAACCCGACCGATTTAAGAACCACCAGTTCAGCTCCTAAGGAGCCCACTGTGCCTGGTGCTTGCTCAACTCTGAAAAGTGCACCGTTTCCACGTGATTCTAATCGTTACACGTCTTTAACACAGGCAAGATAAACTAAAGGGGAAATGAAGAATCAAAATTTTCTAACTTATTTTCTTTAAAGAAATACTCTGTTAAAAAAATGCTCATCTAATGTTGACATAATTTAAAATTTTTTCTCTGTAGAGAAGAGAAAATGCTAATCATTTTACCCCAGGTTCATTTCACTGTCCAAAGATATGCTGTTGCATTTAAAGGAGAAAGCAGTTAGTATAATAATGCGTATTTCTCTCTGATGTTATCTCAAATATATTGACTTTTAGCTTATTGAAATCTGAATCTTATGGAATCATGTTCTTATTATAAGCCCACAGCGGGCATGTTCACTCATAAGATCTTCAGTTACTTATTCAGTTAAATATTCAATTTATTTATGTAGTAATCTAAATTATTTATGAAAATAAGCAGTAGGTAGAATAGATATGAATAATAGATTAACTGATTCAGTGAATATTTGTTGAATTTTTTTATCTGGGTTATACATTCAGTCAGCTTCATGGAACCAAATGATGATGACAATGACTTTTAACAACATCAAAGCCCACGCTCATTCTAAATTTGCCCCACCCCATCACCACCTGCTTCTTGACTGATGCAATTTCCAATTTTTGACAGAGACACTCTGAAAGCAACAGCCACTTGCCTTTTGGAGTGGACTATAACATTTGTATACAATAGTCAGAGGTCTTGAAGATCCTCAAGTTGCATGAACCAGTGGTGAATTTTGCTGCCTTTGTTTGAATTAGATGGGAGGGAATTTATCCCAGTGTTATCTGGGAGGGAATATTCTGTTGAATGAATAACATATCAAGCCATCATCATTTGTGAACACTGAAAATCCTATTGCTTATCAGCTTTGGTAACTAGTCACTCACGAGGGCCCAGAGATAATATATAGGAATATCAAATTATTATTGAAAGAGATCTTAAAGACCAACAGACTTAGGAAGTGCTTAACTTTAGGATGAAGCACAGAGAGATGTTCACTACCAAGGATGAACTTTGCCTTTTAATTTTTCTCCTTTTATAATACTTTGCCTAAGCCCTGTTGCTACTGCTTAGTCACTTCAGTCGTGTCTGACTCTGCGACCCTAAGGACTGCAGCCTGCCAGGCTTCTCTGTCCATGAGATTCTCCAGGCAAGAGTACTAGAGTGGGTTGCCAAGCCCTCCACCAGGGGATCTTCCCGACCCAGGGATTGAACCCTGTTCTTCTACATTGTAGGCAGATTCTTTACTGCTGTACCACCAGGGAAAATATCATTTTACTCAATCACCATAAAGGCAAACCTCTGTTAAATTAGTGACAAAAAGCTTCGGCTTCTCTCAGTTAGTACCTTCCTACTCCTGCTTACTTTCTTCCTTCTTTAGGGAAGGAGACCTCATCTATGAATGCAGGAAATGACTGTTTACTGGTACCATCAGGGAAGTCTTCATGTAAGATGCTCCTCTGCTGAAGGACACAATTGCAACCTCTCTCTCCAAGATGTTTCTTCTCAGGACACAGAATGAGTAACAGAAGAGAGAGTGTAGTGTAGGGAGTAAAATATGGCTGTTGCCATTCACATAACTTGTTACTTAACCTCTCCAGACTTCACATTCATGCCCATAAAATGAGGATAGTACTACCTCATAGAGTGGTTGTGAGAATGAGCAACATTGTCATTTAAAACACTTCTGGTAGAGCCTGCGTATACTGAGTACAACTTGGTACCAGACCAGTAACAGCTAGTCTAATGATCCGGTTAATTTCCACTTGAGTTGAATTCTAGCTTATTTCTTATGTCTTCTTACTGAAGGAGTTAGATGGTGGAAAATTTACCTTTATTTTCCACTTTTAGTGTCTTACTGGAAGAGGAAAATCTGAAGATCAGAGACAGGAAATTCATGCTGGGGAGTAACCTGAATCCTGCATCTGCATTGCAGATACTAAAGGGAATTTGATCCTGGACTTTTTGCATTGCTTCAGTTATATAACTAAAGGCCAGTTCCTTTTTTGATGTTGTATATTGCTGGAATTTTGACATTTTTTCCCTTCCAGATGTGATATAGACCACAATAAATTTCTTGGTAGTGGAAGCCTCAGGTCTGACAGATGTGAAGACATTTAGGATGTAACTTTCCTTGTTGGATTGAGATGATAGAGTAGCAGGCTCAATGAAGAAAATTGTCTAGTTGTCAGATTGTTACACAGTGTTTTACCTTTTGTTACCATTCCCCTTGAAAGAAAATTAATAAACACACAAAACCAAGTGGGTAGAGAATATAGAGAAAAACTTTCAAAGACCAACTCTGAAAATTGAATTTAAAAAAATGTTTCAAGCAACATTAAAGTACTAGTGTCAAAAGATCAGTTGCAAATGAGTCCCTTGATTTTGTTATTAAGACCAAAAGTCTCTACTTTAACATAATATAGTATGATCTTTAAAATAGTTTTATCTGGTCTCTTCATTTGCTGCGTGAGAGCCAAGCTCTCTGGGAAGCCCAGAGAAATGTCTATGATTACAGAGCTGGTGTCTAGTTATTCCTGGAAGGGTGGTGAGGATTTGGGTCTCCAGATGCCAGTCTGGGATATTATGTTTGCCCTTTGTGGCTTATAATTAATGGCTTAAAGTGTAATAACAATTATAGATCATATAGTACATGTTGAAAACCTAAAACAGTTGTGAATGAACAGCTAGACTCTGTCAGCTACTGACAGACAGCAAGGAAATCTTAAATACTAGATTTAAAGAAAGAAAGGAAGAAATCAGAGTCAAAGAGAAAGAACTAGAACAGGGAAGAGAACTGGTGACAAGATTTGCGCTTTGCAATGGACAAGCTGGAGCCATCAGACCTCGTTTGTGCCACGGACCTATGGACCTGATGCCTATCCCCCTTTGCACTTTTCGTGTTCAAATTCTTCTCCTACCTCTTTGGCTACTTTCCAGAAGTGAGTAAATCTCCGTGGGAATACTGGGGCTGACGTTGATTGTGGCATTCTATTTTTCAGGAAGGCGTTGTCACAGAGTCTGAGGTGCGGTGTGTCGTTCATTGTAAAAACCCCTCCAAGCATCTGGGAACATGCTGCCCCACGTGTCCAGGTAACCTCTCAGGAAGGGGAAGGCAGTGCAGCTCCCTGGTACAGTACAGCACTGTTGAAATCCTTCGGGGTTCTCTCAAGCATGCATGATTTTCCCACTCCCGACTGGAATTTTTCTCCCTTTATGTCTGTGTACCTAATGGGTGAGGAGAGCAAACTTCTTTGCATAGAAATGTCCGGTTGGACTCTGGTGGGCCCGGGATGACTGCAATGTGCTGTAGGTCTTGGCAAGGATGCTCCAGGCTCCGGAGGCCTGCTTTCCACTCCACGGGGCCACAGGTAACGCTTATTTTGGAAGGAAAGGTTGTGGCTTTCCCTTGCTTCCAGAAATGTCTTTTTACTGCTTCATATTGCAATACCTTGGCCGGGGCTTGCTTTGGTGATGAGGCGACCAGATGTTTTCTGAACACCGAGAGCTGGGTCCCTAAGTGGATTTAGCTGAAGGCTTTGCCGGTCTCAGTTTTCTGCGTGGTGCAGTGACTGGGAATCACTGTCTTTTTAAAGGGCCCCAGGGCCTAGCTGACAGCAAAGCGATCTTTCCTTTCCAGTGGCTGGAGTGTTTCCTCTTACTTCTCTGAACAGGATTACAAAGGCCTCCTGCCTCTTTTCTTGCCCTTAGGTATGAGCCCGGGGATTTTGAGGTGAGAGATTTTTTTCTGATCCCTTAAGCCCCTGGCCCATACTCTTCAACAGATGTTCTACATTTTGGGTTTTACTCTGAGTGCTTTTCCTCACTGGAGGCGATACTCACAACTACTTCTCTTTGCTTTTGAAGTTAATCTCCAAACGGCCTTCTGTTCTGTGAGCCTTCCCGGGAAATGGCAAAGGCACCGTCGTGGGATGCTCTGTGAAGATGAGCCCCTGGCCCCTTCCCCTCCTGCCATTTCCCTCCACACAGTCTGCCGCGCTCCCAGACCTGAGTCCCTTCCAGGGTCCAGGCTTCCCTCATCTTTGAATGACAGTGAGGACAGTCTCTCTCCACTGCTCCTAACCTTCCTGAGTTCCCTGGACAGTCTTTATTGAGCCAAGCTTCCTTTTCACACTGCAATTTCTGTTAAGCTTGTGTTATTGGATAAGCTTAAGTGAAGGCCAGAAACCAGTTGAAAGTAAAATAATTCTTTCCATAACTCAGTTATTTTGTATCTATCAAACAGAATTTGCTTGAGTACCATTCCCCTCTGAATGCACTGAATGCTTTGCATCATGTAACCATATTCTAAAATGCCTAAAGGATCTTTATTAAGTTAGCTCAGTCATTCTTTAGGCTGCACATGAAAATCACCTGGGAAGTTTTAAAAAATAAATCTTGATGCCCAGGCTGCATCCCAGACCAATTCCATCAGAATCTTGGAGGGTGAAACTCAGGCCTCCTGGATAATTTCTGTGCACAGCCAAGCTTGAGATTGATAACAGAGCAAATTTTATATGCCATAGAGATTTAAAAGATATCAAAGCTGTTAAATATGAATTCAGTTGGGTTGAGTAGATTGTCGCTTTATTGGTGCAGAATCAACTCGGCATATATAACATTCCTTTTCACTTAGAAGATAGTCATATTTTTAGACTGCCTTTGAAAGTATGTGTATAGAAACAACAGAGTGAATTTATTTCAGCAGCTGAAGTTATCATACTTGAGCAATTGCTTCTCTCATTTTGTTTTTAAGTTGAGTTCCCAGGAAGGAAAGGCTGAACTCTGTGATTGCACATATTGTAATGTTAAGTCTTCACCACCATTTCAGTAAGGGATGAAGTAGTGTTTTTAGTTCACACAGGCAGAAATTTGACTCAATGAGGATAAGTCCAAAGGTGGGGTTGGGGTCCCCGGCCTCTTTTCTTTTCTGGCCACTATACTGTACTACCTGCCCCTACCCCACACCGTGATCATTATTCAACTTGGGTCTAGATGCCCTGGAAAGCAAATCTTTAAAAGTTAGCTTGCCAGTCAGCCCTGATGGGAGGGAGTTTAGAGGGGAATGAATCTGTGTATATATATGGCTGAGTTGCTTTCTAGGCACCTGAAACTATCGGAACATTATTAATCAGCTATACCCCAATATAAACTAAAAAGGTAAAACATTGGCTTGCCAGTGCTGCACACTAGCCCCCTGACATCTGGGTAGGCACTCTGCCCTTGGTTATGGGGTCAAGAATCAACTTTATTCTCTCTCCTTAATTTCAAAGACCAACCTTTGGCATGAAAATCAGAAGACTCAGATCTGGCCGCATCCAGACTGCATTATCCTGTGTCTTGGGAAGGAGGCCTCAGCCAAGTCTAGAGAGGGACAGTCCATTGAGGCCTTGGGGTATTCTCCTTGTAATTCAGAAGGACTGGCATCTGTCATTGATCATGGAATGGTATTCCCCATAATGACAAACACGTACAGCTTGTGGTCAGTTTCTTCCTGAAACAGATTGCAGGACATTCTTAGTTGTCTGCTCCTTCTTTTCTTGTCTGACTCTTTGCTCAAGGAGGATGGGCTGTGAAGGGAACAGTTTGCAAGAGTTTTCATTTAAAAATTCGTTATTTAAGTTATCATGTGGGTTGTGCAGTTAACCTGTCTGACAATCTGTATGACAGAACCAGTGGTGCAACATATATGAAAGCACTGAAGACCCTTTGTTGGAAATGTCTTTTGAAAAGAGATGACTGGGCACCTGCCGTTATTAACAGTGCTGAGCTATGGCCACGAGGAGGGCACCAAGCTTATCAGGTCTCCTGGATCAAAGAGAACAGCAGGAGGGTGGCTCTGGCTCCTCCCCTGGCTCTCGCTGTGGGCATCAGAAAGATCTGAAAGCCACAGTTCACCCAGCTGTTCAGCTTCAGTAACATTTGTCTCCATGTGTTTCAGTTGAACAACAGGCTTCATATCTAGCTTTAAAATGAATAGGTCTGGTGGCTTGATCGGGTGGTTATGGGCAATGCTCATATGTTCAGATGTTCCTTTTGTCAGGAACCAGCTGCTTTGAGAGTTTGGTGGGTTCTGTTGACAACTTTGGGTTTCCCAGGTGGCACAGTGGTAAAGAATCCACCTGTCAATGCAGGAGATGCAGGTTCAATCCCTGGGTCAAGAAGATCCCCTTGAGGAGGAAATAGCAACCCACCCCAGTATTCTTGCCTGAAAAATTTGATGGACAGAGAAGCCTAGTGGGCTACATACAGTCCATGGGGCCACAAAAAGTCATACATGACTGCGCATGTGTGTTGATGGCTTCAGTGGGCCTTGAACACCTGTTCTCAGGGGCGTGAGTCGGTTTTTCACGAGAGCCCTCTTTGCTGAGTTTCCCCATTGGAAGTGCTGCTTTCCGCACTCTCTATCTGTGGAAAGTGACCTCAGCTATTCTGGCAAGGCAGCTGGTGAGGCAGTCCTGAGGAAGGAGGCTTTGCCGTTAGCTGACAGTCCTCCTGTGCATGGCCCATGTGGCGCAGGGTCATTGGCCAGCTTGTTCTTCTGGTCATCTGTGACATCACTTAAGAATAGAGCAGCAACCTCAGCATCTTTCTGATAGGAGGTACCTCCTGGCTCTTGGGCCTATTTTTAACCAAACTTCTTGGGGACATCCTAGCCCCTTCAACAACACACAGGGTGGGACTGAAAACCTGTATGGTGCCTTCTGCCTTGCCTTTGTCCTTTCTCATCTTGGTGTCTGGCCCTTTGTGTGGTATGGCCAGGGGGTCGGAGCTGAGTTAGCACCCAGCACTGCCAGCTGGATGAGTTCCTTCCTCTCTCTGGGCCACGTGTTCCTTCCCTGCAGGGGCAGTGATCAGAGTCCGTGCTCTGTGGGCTCACTGAAGATAGAGTGAGGTCAGGAGTGTGAAGGGTCTGGCAGAAGCTGGCCACTTCTGGCTACTCTCCAGGTGGCAACTCTTCATGTCATTTGCTCCTAAGCTCATCCTTGACCTCTCTGGCTTGACCTTCTCTTTGCCTCTTCCAGCTCCTCTGGAATTTGGTTCCCTGGCTGTGATTGGGGTGGTGCTGGTAAGCTGCTCAGACTCTGCACAGCTCAGAACCCTGTACTGTTGCTGCTCAGGCCAACCTGACTTCCAACATTTTGTTTGCTTTCTAGCATCTTCGGGTTTCTGGGTCCATGTCGATCTTTTGTAGTCTACAGGATTTTTTTTTTTTTTTTAACTTTGAAGCACACTTGTCCTTTGATTGAAGACTATGCTGTACAAGCTGGGGGTGGAGGTGGGGATGGTTGCTCAGTGGCTAGAAGGATATAATTTCAAGCTGAATCAAGACTGTGGCCCTGATTCGAAACTCTGCGTTGCTTTCCAGGCTGTGTGTTTGAGGGGGTGCAGTACCAAGAAGGGGAGGAATTTCAGCCAGAAGGAGACAAGTGTACCAAGTGTTCCTGTGTTGTAAGTACTGCTTTGGATGTTCCCAGGGTATTCGTTTTGGTTAATTGTGCCTTCAGCTCACCAACTCCAGGCCTAAGTCTCTTTATAGTCTCTCCTCTCCCTCCTGATGTGGAACCAAGGACAAAGCTCAGCACTCTGAGGTGGGTATCTCAGCCTTGGCAGTGTTAATATTCTGGGCTGGATAGTTCACAGGTAGCAGCTGTCCTGTGCCTTGTAGGATGTTTAGCAGGATCCTTGGTCTCTACCCATTGGATTTTAGGAGCACTCACCCTCTCAGTTGTGACCAGCAACGGTGTCTGCCGACATTGCCACATGTGTCCTGGAGAACATGATCACTCCTGATTGAGAACCACTGGTCTAAAGAGTGAGGGAGAGGGGTTGATTTCCCTTCACCTGCCTTCTTTGGGCAGGCATGGATTCTCCATTCTTTGGGCCAGAGAAACTTCTTGCTTAGGCAGCTGTTGAGTTCTTTAGTGCGGTCGAATGGGAAGCAGATGGAGATAAATGTAGCTTGCTTTGGAGAGAAGCTGATTTGAGGATTGGTCAATTATGCTGAGGAAAATGGACAGGAGGAAATGACCCCTAAACCATGGATTCAGGGCAGAGAAGGGATTAGTGAGACAAAGCTGTAGACTTGCCTTTCTAAGCACTATTGATTTGTAATTCACAGACTAAGGATATCCTCATAGTGCTTAGGAATGAAAAAGGAACTTGGCATATGTTATAGTTTTAAAGGGATATTTTTTATTAATGTATTTTAAATTTGGAGGAAAATCATTGGTGATGGTGGTGGTATTGATGATGATGGGGACTCTAGTCTTAACCAGCTGCTCCAAGTTATTTACAGTAGGGAGTTAGTACAACCATATATTTTTTAAGCTTTTAATCTTTTGCAGTAAAGAACACACAGTACTCATCTCAGAATATAAAAAAAAACAATATATGGGGAACTTCAGCATCCTAACTTCACCAAAGCAGAATCATGTGTGGATCATCATAAATCATAGTATTTGTCATTTCTCTACATGTTTTTCCCAAAATATTTCCTCTTTCCTATAGCACACATACACATACAACTTAGAGAATCCAGATTAAAGTAAGCATGACCAAGGTTTATAGTTTTTGCAAGGGGAAGAAGGACAGGAAGGAGAGAGAAGGAAGGAGACACAGGATATTTATATCTATACCTATAGATAGATAGTATTTATATCTATAGTTAGATAGATATTTATATCTATACCTGTAGATAGATACAGATGTAGATATAGATATGAAAATAAATATGTAATATAAGGTGTATGTACATTATATACCATGTATGTATAAATATAAATATGTAATATAAGGTATAGAAAATACCTTGTAAGAATATATAAAAACACAAAACTAGCTAATTAATGAAGATGAACATGATTTTTCATATTCAGACTCAACTTCCATGTTTTTCCTTTCTTGCTAATTATGACTAAATAGCTCTTTGTTTTTGTAATAATTTCTATTTGCCACTAAATACTGCCCATTTCACACTTCTATTCTTCCACACTGGTAGCTGTAAAGTTTTCTGATAATTAAATTATTTTCATCTCATTCTTTTGGGTAGATTGAGGAAAAGCAATGCAAACTTCAGTAGAAAACTTTAAATCTGCACCTGAATGAATTATTGTTTCCATAAAGGTGGGTCAAGTTTAGGCAACTGAGCCTCCTTGGGGAGAAAATTTAGAAGGTGGCAGGGAGGATGGGAGGCTCCTGCAGTTTCGCCAGTGACAGTTACACAAAGCTATCCGATGTTGGGAATGGGTTTAAAAGTTTAGATATTATGTAAAGGTAAGGAGCATATGCACAAGACTCAACGTGTGTTTATAAAGACTTTGTCTGCATATGAAAGAAACAGACGGGCGCAAGGCCCCCGGCAATTGTATGCCTCTAAAGGTATTACTTGCTTGATTAATTAAACACACCAGCAAGGAAACACCAGCGGGGCACATGAGTTTAGAGATTATATGTAAAGGGTCATATACTCATGCACTCAAGGTCTCAGACAAAGAACTGGTTGTTATAAAGAGAAGTAGATCAATGAAACCCAGGGCTTATTCCTTCAGGCATTCAGGCCCCTCAGAGAATACTTTTATTTCAAAGAACTGAAGATCAATGAAAGAAAAATCGTTGCTATGCCCAGGCTATATCCTATACTCATAGATTTTCTATATCTATATTCCCAGAACCACTCCATATTCTAATCTCTACATTTTCTATATCCCTATATATTCTAATCCTTTCTTCTAATCTCCTACATTTGGGCCGTCCCAGTGCACCAGCCCCAAGCATCCAGCATCATGCATTGAACCTGGACTGGCAACTGTATTCCTAATCCTGTGTTCTTTCTAGTTCTCCATGTTACCCTTGGCACATAAGGGGCAGCTAATGGCGTCGACTGTCCCTGGTGTCAGCCTGTCAGTTAATAAGGGAAGGAGAGGAGGAGATGGAGCTCTTGCTTGGGGACAGGACATTTATGAGTGGCCAATGGCATAGAGCTAATGAAAGTGTCAGTAGCCTGTATAAGGGAGGAGGGAGAGTCTTGCATTGGGGACAGGGAGCACAGCTTTATGAGGAGTTGGCTTGGGTATAGGTAGAGTCAAAAGAGCCGTTTTTCTTTTTGTGAATACAGAAGTTTGAGGCATAAGCTTTCTTTTTTGCAGCTTGTTATGAAAGTAATTTGGTTTTTAATATGCTTTTATTTTGCTATCTTTTGATGTAGTATGCTAAAAAAAAGTAAGAGAGAGAGAGAGAGGCAATGTCTTGGCAGCAGATGGCCCTGTCCTGAGACTGGCAACTGGACAGATGTTTGCTTTAGAAGGCAATATTGCAAATGTGCAGCCTGGCCCTGGCCCCATGAGACTCAGAGTGTGAAGGTTCTGTCTGGCCATGGGCTTGGACACCTTGCTGTGGACAGTGCTGGGAGTGAGGGGGTGAAACTGGACAAGGGCTTCGGATAGGACCTGTGCGAGGCTGGGTGGTCCACTGAGGAGGTTATAGGAAGGGTATGCCCCTGGAAGCTGCAGATCCCCCAGTTTAGAAAGAAGACTATGTATAATTACCTGCTATGCTTTGGTAAAAAGGAAAACAATGGTACTATAAATAGAGAGATGGAAACACATCGATGCATTTGGGTGTATATGTGGTGTTTGTGTGCATTTATATTTGCATGCATAAATGTCTGTATCTATGGGCGTATCTCTCCACATGCACATATCCATGTCTATATAAGCATGCCTATAAATATAAATACAGACCCACATTTACATGTCTAACTTTGGATTCTCCCAGAAACAGACCCTGCAGCAAAGGTTGGGGTGTAGGGAGTCTCATGGGAGATGGAGGATACTGGCCAAGGAGAGCAGAGATGAGGTCAGAAGCGGGAGGCAACTAGCTGAGGTATGTGACCAAGCGTGGATCACCATGCCTGACCAAAGTTCACCCCTGCCGGCAGACTTGAGAAGCCAAAGGAATTCATGCCTCAGAATTTCATGCCTGACAGTGAGAGAGATGAGTTATGGTTGCACCACTTCCCGTCTGCTCCAGTGGGGGAGTTGATTGGGTACCCTTTTGAGCTGCCTCTCAGGTGGCAAAGTGGCCTCTAAGAGAAAGAATTCAGGGCAGCTGACGTCTGGCATGTGCACTCAGGTTTGTGAGTGCAAAGAGGTGGGTTGGGCCGCAGCAGTTGGCTACAACATATATGTGTGTGTACACAGGTACATGTATGTATGCACACAAGCACAGACATTACTATTTTAGTATCTCTGAATATGTATGCGTATAGGTACATACGCATGCCATCTGTCCCTGGATTACGAGTTTTTTCCCTAAACCCATTACTTCCTTATGCCTCGCATTCTTTGCTCATGTCTCCACCCCTGTTTGGAATACCTTTCTTATCCTTCTTCACCTGGTCAGTGCTTGGCCTTTCAAAGTTTGTTATCATCACCCACGGCAGCTCCCTGACCACTCCATGCCTCTAGGCAGAAGCAGAAAAAATTGTTTTCTCATTTGTATTCCTGAGGCTTAGGGCTCTCCCTGGCTGGCTGACTTGCCATCTGTCCCTCCCTCCTTCCCTCATGTGCAGACACACGCACACACAACACACACGTGCACACACTTCCCGGTGAGCCCTTGCCCCACTGTAGCGTGATTACCAGAGCATTTTCCTGTTCTGTGTTAGGCCGTGTCCTCCGTAAGGGAGGGAGGTGTGTCTTCTGATGCTCATCTTGCTAACCTCTGAGCTTAGCCATATGGGTGCTCAGTGATGCTGGCTAGCAATCTTCACCTGCTTTCATATTGCTACCTCGTAATGGTGTACACTAAACCAGTAATCTCTTTCCTTCCAAACTGTGACAGTTCTGCCCTTTAAAGCTGGCCAGCTCCTTCTTGCCTGAGAGAACGTGTGTGTGTGTGTGTGTGTGTGTGTGTTTAGTCACTCAGTTGTGTCTGACTCTTTGTGACCCCATGGACTGTAGCCCACCAGGCTGCTCCTCTGTCCATGGGATTCTCCAGGCAAGAACACTGGAGTAGGTTGCCATTGCCTTCTCCAGAGGATCTTCCCAATCCAGGGATTGAACCAGAATCTCCTGCACTGCTGGCAGATTCTTACTGTCTGAAGCTCTTTAGAGAATAGCTATTGTTAGATAAATATCCTAGTCCCGTTAGGTTACTGTTTGCCTTGGAGCACACCCCATAATGTGTAAAACATCTCTAGTGTATATTACCCATCTCTGATGGATGAGTTGCCAGCTCTTCAAGTAAATATTGTACACCATGAAAATTGTATTTTACATCCAGCCTCCTTTGTTACATTCTCCAAATTTGTGAATATCTGTCTACCCATGTTTTTCGGATGTGGTGACAAAAGCAGACCACCAGAAAGACACTCCTTCTGACTGAGACGGATTCCTTGGGTAATGGAACAAATGCCTCACACATGGTTTCTCATCCTTGCTTCAGGTCAGGACAGTATACACAGCATTCCAGACAGCTGAGAACATGCTAATGTTTGACGATATCTGGAGAGGATTTCACAACCTCTCGCTCTTACCCATTTCAGAAGCAGAGCGTCTCACATTTTTCGATGTGAGTAGCATTATGATTCATGTAGAAAATGCAGTGCTTCACTATCACTTGTGAAACTGTGTCATCCCCATGTTCCCGCTATACATAAATGACCGAGCCAAGAGTTACTCCTCTAGAGAGCTGGTACTTGTCAGGGAAGTGGACATTTGAGTTCCTTGAGCTGTTCCTTAGAGTCGTCTAAGTCATAGCAGAGTGCATTCCTCATGGTGTATGTTCATTTTAAAAATGAAAGAAGATTCTTTCCTAAGACAGAAGCAAAGAGTAGTTTATAGAGTATATTGAACATTCATCTGAGCTTGAGTCTTTATGACCTGCCTAACTGAACAAGAGCTTCCATCCTGGCTCAGCAGTAAAGAATCCTCCTGCAATGCAGGAGTTGCGGATTCGATACCTGGGATGGGAAGATCCCCTGGAGGAGGGGGGAATGGCTACCCACTCCAGTATTCTCGCCTAGGAAATCCCATGGACAGAGGATCCTGGTGGGCTACAGTCCATGGGGTCGCAAAGAGTGGACACAACTGAGCGACTAAGCGCCAACAAACTGAACAGCAAACAGTTCACTGTGCCTTTGTTCAGTCAAATGTTCAGGCTGGTGGCAGTTGGTACAGATATTTCTGGAAGACCTGATGTCTTCAGGCGTGTAAGGCTAAAGACCAGGGTGCCAACGAGAGGTGTTTGTATTCTGTTTTACCAAATTATTTTAAGAACCCTATGGGCTCTATGTTCTTGGAAATCACTTACTGAAGTAGGGAAGCCCACAGAGCTGTAGGATGCTCTAAAAAAGTGGCAAGTCCTCAGTCTGCAAAACCAGCCAGATTAACAGGCCAAGATCAATTACTTTTGCTGACAAAGGTGTATTAAGTTCTGAGGATTTTTACTAATAAACATGGCTTGTTAATGGTCTGTCTGTGATGAAGGAGCTGAACTTTATTGGCTCTTAGAAGCCCCGGAGTCCATAAACACCTTTGCTCTCACTTGTACTTTAGATACTGCAAAGTGCTGTCTCTCAGGGAAAATGAAACTCCCAGCAAGGTTATTTGGGGAGAACAAAGGAAATGGAGATCTTCGTGGTTCCCATTCCTCTGAGACCAGATTCCTTAAGATGCTCTGCACAGCCTGGCATGGTCCAACCTCTGCCAGGCTCTCTGGCCTCATCATTGACCCTTCCTCGTTCTCTCTGCTCTGGCGTCTGGGCAGATCCTCCGGATCCTCACTACACAAAGTGTGCACCTGACCAGCCGTATTGACCTCACCTGAGAGCTTGCTGGAAATGTAGAAGTTTGGACCCTACCCCAGGTCCAGAATTGAAATCTACAGTTTGGCAAGATTTTCAGAAAATTCATTTTCCAAATAAAGTTTGAGGAGCTCTGGTCTAACAGCTCTTGGGCTTTCCCTGGGCTGCTTTTTCTTTCTTCTCTCCACTTTGCTCCATGTTTTGATACCCCATGTCTAGTTAACACCACTTATCCTGTGCTTGGAGGCTCAAACATTCCTTCTTTCCAGAAGCTTGTGTGACTCCCAAGACTAGATCGGGTACTATTGCTAAACCCTGTAGAGCAGCCCATACTTTACTTCCTAAACATTTAAAAGGATTCCTAATTAGATATTTTTGTGTGTGATGATTTTATTTAACTCTTTGAGGGTAAAGTGTTCAGTCATGTCCAACTCTTTGCAACCCCATGGGGTGTAGCCCACTAGGTTCCTCCGTCCATGGAATTCTCCAGGCAAGAATACTGGAGTGAGTAGCCATTCCCTTCTCCAGCGGATCTTCCTGACCCAATGGTAACTCTTGTATCTTCCGTGCTTGGTGCATAATGGATATTCATACTAATTGCTGAATTCAGGAATGAATGAGTGTTGACTTTGATTTCGATTTCTTTCCCTACTGCCTCTTTCCCCTCTCTGCTGTTTCATATTCCGCTGCACGTTTTGTCTTTTCCATTTCTGAAAGGAAGATGGATGTATTTGCAGCCGCTGTAGTACTTAATATAAATTGCTTTGTATGGAATGTGGATGACTTCCCTAAGAATGTCTTGCTTGAAAAGTGTTGCCTCAGTCTCAAAGATTTCCACTACTCATGGCAACAGAAAGATGCAGTGGCAGGAAGCACTGGCCAATGACTGGGGCTACTCGCTGTGGCAGAGCTTGGAAAGGAAAGCATAATTCTCCATCCTCAGAGCTGACTTTGCCCTGAAATATGGGAGATGTGTCTGACCTCTCCCCACTCCAGTCTATCCAGCTTCAGATTGTACTTCCCTGTAATAGAACGCAGTGGGTAGCTTGTCATTTTCCTGGTCACATGATGCCATGGCAATCCAAGTTACTTATTCCCAGCCACGGCACTGCTCCTCTGACATGGGAACTTGGGACCCTCGATGCCTGAGTCCTCTCACATGGACTCTGCTTTACTCTTGGTAATATGTGCAATTTGGCGCATTTTAGTGATAGGCTGTCATTGTGTCTTCCCTGTCCCTGGGGAGAAATTTGGCTACATTTGGGCAATAAATTGGAGAATTGAGCAATTATTGAGTGAATTAGATCAATGTGGGCAGTTTCTCTAAGCAGTGTGGGCCAAAAACCCTCAGAGTAGTTTTCAAAACTAGTTTGAAATGTTGATGTAATTGCTGCAGTGTTCCATGTTGCATTGTGGTTGTACCATCACTCTGAGGATAAAAAGATCCTGGCTTTGAACAGTCAATTTAAAAAAGAAAAGGCTTTTCTTTAAGGGCTGGATAGCACTTGCCACTAAAAGGGGCCTCAATTTGCTTAGTAAAGTGGCTGGTTCTGCCTGCTTTTGGCTAGACCATGAGGTCCTGAATCTTGGGGTTTTATGTTAGGATGAATCTGAGCAATTGTGGTTTCTCTGTCAACCTTCTATTAGAGGGTCTATTTAATGCCATTCTCTTCAGGGTGACTACATAAATGTACAGCTATTGTTATAGGGGTGTCAAATTCTTGCTTATTGAAAATAATACCAAAGTAAGGCAGAGCTAAGGATATTGCTTACTGTGGTCATCAATGATTGCCTTGACAGAGCCTTAAAATATTATTTTAGAAGGAAGAGGACAAAGATAGGATATTTGTGAGGTTCTTTGGGGTGAGGGAGGCTGAATTAAGGTGAGTTTTTTAACATAAAGACTTGACTTGGATTGGGCAATTTTCATGATATACTATATCATGATATACATATTGGTGGAAACTATGAGGTGAGCTTCATGGCTTGGCCTAAAGAGTTCATGAGCCTGGTTGAGTTATCTGTATTACTAATACTTTCAGTAAGTTCCTTCTGAAAGCAACAAGAGGCTCAATTTTTTTGATGTTAAAAAGATTGAAATACTGTTGTATATTTTAAATCCTATTTCAACCCTGTCTCATGTATTTTCAGGCCAACACTTGAATTTTAATCCCCATACATGTCTTATTTTTTTGTGGTTTCTAAGGTTTCTAATGTTTATTTCTTTATATACTTTATAGTTGAAGCTTCTTGTAAAATTATTTTTCTACATTGGGAGCCACCATCTGAAAAATGAGCCTAATAGGGTAAAGAGTTAGAAAGGAAATTTCTTGTGTGACATTTGAGCATTTATAGGAAAACACATAGTTTGAAAGAGATGAGCAAATGATTTATTTATAGAGGAATTACTGATACTAACAGCTACTTCTACTGAGTGTATACTCTGTGCCAGATATATATAGTGCTTTAATGTTCATTTTCAAGATAGTCCTATATATCTAGGGGGATTAGCCCCATTTTTTGGTGAAGAAGTTGAGATTTGAGAAGTTTAATCGCTTGCCTAAGGTCAAAAAGTTAATAAGAATTGAAATCCTGAACTATGTGATTATAGTCACATGTTATTTCTATCCCATCTACCAACCCCGCCCCCCCACCAAACCTGCGTCATTTTGAGATACCCAATGTATGGTTTTTTGTAGACATTTGAAAGTGGGACATGCCATCTGAATCTATGGAATGAAGAGCAACCAGATATTTCGAGGGAGAGATAATTCCGCCTTGAGCGTTCAGCCTAAGTATGTCACAGTGATGGCAGAGTGAATGACGAACATGTATCTGCTACCCTCACATCAGTTGGAGAATGGAGACAGTGTGATCTATAGTGTATCTGTTTGCCAAGAAATTATGAATACACAAAGAGAATGTGTTTGTTGCTGGGATAGAGCTATGCTCAGTGCCTCTGCTTCCAAAAATGATAGAAATAAATGTTTATCTGGTGGGTCCTATCTGTTCCTTATAATAGTCACTGATGGAGTTTAATCATCAATTTTGGATAGCCTTCTTATCCATGTAAGAAGCAGATGCATTTGGAAATTTAAGTGACTTTCAGAATGGGTATTGATAGTTGGGAGAAAAACGTGTAGCTCAGATGGCAAAGAATCTGCCTGCAATCCAGAAGACCCAGGTTCTATCCCTGAGTTGGGAAAATCCTCTAGAGAAGGGAATGGCAACCCACTCCAGTATTCTTGCCTGGAGAATTCCATGGAGAGAGGAGCCTGGGGGTTGTAGTCCACAGGGTTGCAAAGAGTTGGGCGTGACAGTGATTAACACTTTCGCTTTTTCTCTTTCCTTGGTGGCTCAGATGGCCACATGGCACTTGTGGTAAAGAACCCGCCTGCCAGTGCAAGAGATGCAGATTTGATCCCTGGGTCAGAAAGATCCCCTGGAGGAGAGCTTGACAACTCCCTCCAGTATTCTTGCCTGGAGAATCCCATGGACAGAAAAGCCTGGAGGGCTACAGTCCATAGGGCCGTAGAGTCAGACACGACTGAAGAGACTTAGCAGCAGCAACAGTAGCATGCATGCAGAAAAACAAGCTCCATTGATTAAATCTCATCCCATTATATCCTTGTTAAGATCATTCCTTGTAATTTTTTCCTCTTTCTTTTATTCTTTCAAGATGTGTCACACAATGAACGCCTTTCATGTCTGAAAAGTCCCAGGAAAAATACTGATTTTACTAAAGAGTGAAGAACTTTCCAACTATTCCTTCATTTTTTCTTGTATCTTTTCATCCATCTCTTGTCTCTATAGCCAGCTAGTCATCTACTAATTTAACAAAGATTGAGTGCCTGCTTTGTGTTAGATCCTGTGTTAGGTATTGAGTGTTCAGAGATGAAGAGGATTTCACTTTTTCTTTCCAGGTAACTCAATCTATTGACTTGGGCATACTTACTAAAATCAAGCCATACTGTAACATTTTTTGTGTGTACCACATAAAAGATAATAATATTATATATGATAATATATCCCAAGTATAAAATATTTTTAAAAGTCCAGATATATTGAAGAGTAGAAGTAATTGTACAACTCAAGAAAACCAGTTTACATGATTTGACATATTTCCTTCCAACTTTTTTCTCTATATTTTCATATAGTTATATAACTAAATCACATTGTATATTTTGCATCCTGGTTATTTTCTTTTAACTTTATATTATGAACATATCTTTATTTCATTAAAAAGTCATTTAAAATAATTTTCATAGCTGCATAATATTTTGTCAGTATGTGCTCAATCGCTCAGTCATGTCTGACTCTTTGTGACCCCATGGACTGGCAGGCTCCTCTGTCCATGGGATTTTCCAGGCAAGAATACTGGAGTAAGTTGCCATTTCCTTCTCCAGTGGATCTTCCTGACCCATGAACTTAACTCACATCTCCAACATTAGTGGCAGATTCTTTACCACTGAGCCATCTGGGAGCCCTCCTTTAGGCTACTCACGTTCAATGCTGTTACCAGAGCAGCTGGATTCTGTTTTGCATCTCCTTGCTTCTGTCATTGTTCCCTGCTGTTGAACTTTAAAAACAACATCTACTAATTGAGGATTCATTTCAAACTCACCATCTATCTCTAGATAGATTTTTAATCTCTAGAGTGCTTTGCCTGATCAAGTTCGTATTTATCATCCTTATATTCTCAGGGGCCTCAGGGTCTATATTTGTGTAGTTCCTATAAACTTGATAAACCCTTTCTAGAAACTCTGGTGGCTCCTCTGTTGGTTTTTGTTTTATCTCCTGGATTTTGTTTAAGCTCTTTTGTCTAGGCACCCCCTTGGGTTTTCTCTCAGACCTCTACACCATAAGGTGGCAGTCCTCTGACTCCTTTTTCTTCTGATGCAATAGTACAAGTGTTTCTACATATGGTATCTCATCTCTTTTCCCTGCTCTTTTGCAAAACACTTCTAACTGTGAGATGGCATAATAGTTGAGTGAGCCATTTAGGGGCCGTTGCTCTTCTGATCCTAACATGTGTCGGGTCCACACACTATTACAAGAGCATAGTCATAGGCTCACGATTGTATTTTTCCCATTTATCCAATATATGCCCCAAAAGGCTCTCCTTTGAGACAGATGGAGTAGTTCCCATTGATAGATGGAATACTTCCCACTTTTAAAAGTATGACCATACCACAACACAAAAGATGTGTACAAATTCCAGTGTAAAAAATTCTGCAAAAATATTGCAACATTGATACACCAACAGATTGGGACCCAACTCCCAAACTTACACTACAAACCAAAGAATTCCAACTAGGATAGGCTTATCCCCACATGAACTAGTTCCGCAGTGAACCAGTTCCAGCTCAAGTACAGTCCAACAATTCCCTTCCCTAACAGGGTCCCCCAACAGAACTAGCTTATCGCCTAAAGGAAAAAGCACAAACTGAGGGGGAAATGTGTTCCCAGTGTGCACACCGGAGTGACTTGCCCGTCAAATTGAATCCATTGACGGATAGTTTGTCAGTATACTATGATTTATTTAATCATTTTTTCTGGAATTAAAAATTAACATTGTTTTCAGTTTTTGCTATTATGAATAATGTAACAAACGTCTTTGAAAACTAATCTTTCCTTAAACTAAGCTCATAGAAGTTTAATTAGTGGATCAAGAATACATTTTAAGATGTGTATGTGAGTGTTGTTAAAATACCTCATATAAATGATGTCCTAATTTCCACTCCAGTCAACAGTACCTAGGTGTATATTTTCCTTACTGAAGCTATTTTTCCATCTGAGCATCTTGATTTCATTAACATTTGACTTCTGAAACTGAGCATCTTTCATATGTTTATTGGCCGATTGCATTTTTTTCTGTAAATTGTGTGTTTTTCTCATTTTTCTGTTGAGTGGTTAAAGTTCTACCGAAGTTTATGTGTGTATGAAGGATGGTAATCTTCTGCTGTTTATATTAAGATGTGTTTTTAAAAACACTGAAAAAGTGCTGGATGTGTAGTTTGATCTTCGTGTGTATACTGCATGTTGGATAATGTTAGATTTTGCTGAAATCCCGTGTCTTCTTCCAGTCTTTTCCCCTCAAATCTTGATCCAAACATATTAACCAAGAAAAAAGTGAGTCAGTGTTGTCAGGTCCCCAATTTAATTTGTCCAAGACTTTTCTTTGCTTAAACTTCTCTTTTCCCATCCCTGACTTCATTGTGAGAGTGACTTGGACCTGCCCCCACACTCAAGGGAAGTTATTCTTTGAGTTTCCACAGTGCCTCTTCCCTTGCCTGTGGCTCTAGAGCCTCCCATCTCTCTGTCTTCTCAAGCTTCTCTTTCTTGGCTCAGTGAGAAGGGTCCCTCCTGCTTTCCAGACCTGACCTTCCACTAGGGCTCTGGCTCCCATCTCATCTGGCTTCATCCCATCTTTCCTGCTTCTCCTCCTTCTGTGTTTTGGATGTCCAGCTTCTTGTGGCCAGACGTTATGTACCTCCCATTTTAGAGTACAGTGTCTTGCACATAGGGAACAGTAAATACTTGACTAAATGACTAGTCTTTCACTCTCTGATTTGAGTATCCATGTTCTTAAAAATGAGTTGTATGATCTAGAACTTTCTACCTTCTTATCTGGGTCTTCATTTCTATTTTGAAGGCAGTACATTCAATATTCACTTTTTTAATTGGTTCACAGTGCTTTTCAGGTCTACTATATCCTTTTATTTTTTTTTTTTCTTTTGACACTCCAAGCACAACGTTAATGTCAGGATCTGAACTGTGCTGGAGTAAAGAGATAAGAGAACCACATCTCTCATTCCTGAGGTCAAGAAGTCTAAAAATTGATATCTGTGGGTCTCCTACCCTCTTTGTCCCTTTCCTTGTTTCTGCTTCATAGCTCTCCATTCTTCCATCCCTCCTCCCATCCCTCATGTTTCTGTTTTCCCTGTCATTTCCTGGTCCTCCTTAAGCTGACCCTTTTCCATTCTCATCAGTATCTCAGCATGGCAGCCTGTTTTATTTAGTAAAGTAGCAAAATTCATTTTCATTGCTAGCTTGGCCTCTCCTCAAATAATCATCACAGAGTTCTGTACTGCTAGATATTCACAAATATCTTTTGAATGAATTGGTTACACGTTTTGGCACCTTTTAAATGTCGTTTGAATGTTCAATTTGCAGAGTGGCAGTGCTTTTGTGGTCCTGTGAATGGCTTCAATTACCACCATTCCCTTAAAGTGGAATTTTAAATGGTACCACTTGTTCAGTGTAAGCAGTGCTGTATTTATATCCCAGGCTGCACGATTCTCCTGAAGATGGGAGAATACTGGACCACAAATACACAGGGGAGGATGGGGGTGCACACATCAGACATTGTCTTCTAAAGCCCACCTCTGAGCCTACACTGAGTTACAGCCGTGAATCATCCCTTCTAAGCCCACCTAAGTTCTCTAGCTGTGGTTTAGAAGAGCCAGCTGGAAATGTCTATTGAGTGGACTTCACTCGGTGGAAAGGGCATAGGCTTCCAGGAGTAGAGTAAACCTTCACCATGAAATGTGCAAAACGACGTGACCATATATCCAGCGTCAGACACGTCTGTTACATAATTCTTTGTGCTTATTGTTTGCTCTAGTGCCTTTCTTCTGTTCTCCATGATACACATAGCAGAATGAGATAATATGATTGTGGTTAACAATATGATGTTCCGCATGTTCTGTGCGAGGACTTTGGAAAGCTTCTGAATGTTGCTGGAGTCAAACAAAAGAAAAAAACTCCTATATTCACAGTGAATAAAAGGAAAAGCCAGTAGTTTGTCAGTGACATTCCCTTTAGTGGGGACAAAAAGTACCAGTTTCATTTTTGGTCAGATTAAATTTATAATATAGTCAAACATCAATAAAAGCAGTTACTTATTATGAAGGACAAGTCAGCAGGGCTTCCTTCATAGCTCAGTTGGTAAAGAATCTGCCTGTGGTGCAGGAAACCAGGGTTCGATTCCTGGGTCGGGAAGATCCTCTGGTGAAGGAAATGGCAACCCACTCCAATATCCTTGCCTGGAGAATCCCATGGACAGAGAGAGGATCCTAGCAGGCTGCAGTTCTTGGGATCGCAAGAGCCGGACACAACTTAGTGACTAAACCACCACCATTATAAAGGAGTATCCTGCGCTCATACTTTAAGCATTGAAATTCAATAATAAAAGTAACATTTTAATTCAAAATGAGTAGGAAAAATTACCCTCACCACGTCATTAGTACTGATCTATATCTTAATTTTTTTATGCCTTGATTTGACAAAATAAATTTTTCATATACTTTCAGATTTTTGTTGTGGAGCTGTTTGATGCTACAGTACTTTTTTCTCACTGATCTGACTTGAGGAATGTGATTGGTAGATGACAGGAGTGACTGGTCTTGACATTGGTGGGAAATATGTTTCTTTTCAGTTTCAAGTTCAGGAAAAGGAGAGGGAGGGGACTCTTGAGAATTTTTGGTTTTGTTATTAGGTTTTCAGCATCCATAATATTCATAAACAATGGACACAGCTGTCTTTAATAATCCAGCCTGCTAAGTGAAAGAACAGAACACACGCCAGAAAAACATCAGGCTGGAAGAGGGTTTTTTCCAACACAAAAATGTTCATATACTGAAGCAAGGTTTCACATATAATCACACTGGATGCTGACCCTAAACTTCTATCATTAAGTAAAATCATTTGACCAACCACTAGGAAAAGTGTAATGAAGTTTTTGGTATTTTTAGAAGTTTTGCTTTTGTTACTATATTGTTTTGAGTAGTCTTAAACATGCAGATGTGTGTCCCTTAGAGGGAATTTTTGTGGGCAAAAGGCGTCTGGTCTGAGTGTGAAGAGACATGGGGTCCTGCTCTGCTTCTGTCACCAGCCTGTTGTGTGGCCTGGAACCGTCCCATTAACCTCTTTGAGACTCATTTTCCCTATAAGTAAAAGGAAGAATTCTTAGAGCCTTCGCAGTTCTATAATTCCCTGATTACCCAACTCAGAAAAGGCTTTTATTTTCCCAGGCAGAAAATTATTGGACAAACTCAAAATACCAGTTAATAAAAATTATTTTTTTCTAATATAATAATAGATCATCATCACATTTTAAAATTTACCTTTTTAAAAAATTAAATTTGAATTAATACACAATGGAATTTGCTCTTTGGCATACATATGTATGACTTTTGACAAATGCACACTCATGCACATTTGTGAATCATTAATATTATAAATTATGTTAAAAATGCAAAAAAGTCTTTACCTGTTATTCTAGCTATGCCACCACATATATGCTCAATCATGTCTGACTCTTTGTGACACCATGGACTGTAGCCCACCAGGCATCTCTGTCCATGGGATTTCCCAGGCAAGAATACTGGAGTGGGTTGCCATTTCCTACTCCAGGGGATCTTCTGGCCCAGGGACGAACTCTCATCTCTTGTGTATCCTTCTTTGGCAGGTGTATTCTTTACCACTGCACCACCTGGGAAGCCCCAAAAAGGAAAAAAAAAAAACTAAAAAAGACAAGCTATTTCTGACTCTTTGATCATAATGCTTCTCTGAAATACTAAGACATTTCTGATGCTTCCAAAATGTCTAGAATGAGGAGCAAGAGACTCATCCAGTTTGGATCACATGAAGTTCTTCACTCCTAGAATGGACTTGCAGGTTTTGTTTGTAGAGCAGTAATTAGAGACAGAGGAAGCTCTTCTTTTTCATCCCAAGGCAAGGGTATCGCAGTAAGATTGGCTGGCAGTGAAAGCCAGGAGAACTCTGGCTATAGGGTTCCTCACTTATATTGCTGGATGGGTCAGGCTTAGTGTGTCTGCAATTACTATACAATCTTAGATTCAAAGCTCAAAGATGGAAAGGCATTCCAGTAGGTTGACGTGCCTCCACATTAGTGGAAAACCAGGCAATAGGAGATTGATAGTTTTCTGGAAGAATTTTGAGGTTCTCTAAGGAAAGCATGTCCCTTGGCCTTCTCGGCAGCGTTTGTTCCCTGAGACCTATGCAGATGTGAGGGTTTGCTTCTTCCTTCGTGTTAACCCCGCTGCTTCCCCATTCCAGGTGTTGTCCAAATGTTGGTACAGAAGAGGCCTGAGTTTGCCGTGGGGTGGGGTGGCCATGACGAGAGTGTTCACAGAGTTAAGGGCCAACCTGTGCATTCTGTATATTACACCTGGGCCCTGGCCAGTGGGCCCTGTTGGAAGGACATGGTTTTTGGAATCCGTGGGGAGAGGATTTAATTTAGTTCTGCTCCTCCCACAGTGAATACATTAGAACTCACTTTCTTCATTCATAAAATGAGGAACTACTTCTTAGCAAAAAATGCTCAGGAACCTTATGTTTTCTTCCTCTATCTCTAATATGGCTGCTGTAGAAAACAAGACCTACAAAGCTGTTCCATGAGTGAAGAGTTTAATGCAAAACAAAAAGTATACAGCTTCCTATAGAAATGAAATAGAAGATTTCAGAGAAACTTTCAAACTTTGGAATCAAAACTCCTCAGCCCCCATTTTTTTTTTAAGTTAAAGAAGTTCCAGATTTTGAGGATTTCTTTGGCTAATAGGTACAAAGTACCTACTCTAGTAACTAGCACTTAGTAGATGGCTCTCTTTCCTGCAGGGCTGAATAATTTTCAGTTATAGTTCTTTCAATGGTAACCTGTTTTCATTTAGGATACACATTTATATATTGAACCTAAATAATTTAAACTGGAATTTCCTGGATTGTTTTTCTGAGGAGAAACCTAACAGGTAGCTCCTTGGTGTCTGATTATTATTGCCTTTCACACACTAGTGATTCATTCACTTCAAATCCCAGAGCCTTACTTTTTGTCCATTGGGAGACAGTATTTTGCAGTCATTCTTTCTCATCACTTAAGGAGCTGCTAGTCTTTATCTGTTGCTTCTTTGTAATGGGAAAGTCTAAGCACTGTTCTAATAACAGTAACTCTGCTCTGTCCAAGGGAAATGTAATTGGAGTCACATACGCAATATAATAAAAAGTCAAAAATGCAAAGATTTTCATCTTCTACTAGTCACATTAAAAGAAGTAAGAGCAGGTAAAGTGAATTCTAATACTATATTTTGTTGTTCAGTCTCTTGGCTGTGTCCAACTCTTTGTGACCCCGTGGAGTGCAGCACGCCATGCTTCCCTGTCCTTCGCTATCTCCCAGAGTTTGCTCAGGCTCATGTCCATTGAGTCGATGATGCCACCCAACCATTTAATGCTCTGTTGCCCGCTTCTCCTCCTGCCTGCAATCTTTCCCAGCATCAGGGTCTTTTCCAAGGAGTTGGCTCTTTGCAACAGATAGCCAATGTATTGGAGCTTCAGCTTCAGCATCAGTCCTTCCAATGAATATTCAGGATTGATTTCCTTTAGGATTTACTGGTTTGATCTCCTTGCTGTCCAAGGGACTCTCAAGAGTCTATATTTAACCCATTGTGTAAAAAATATTAACATTTCAACATATAAGCATTATAAAAATATCAATGGGACATGTTACATCCTTTTTTCTTTTCTCATAGTAAGCCTTCAACTTCCCATGTGTATTTCATACTTATAGCACTCCTTGTTCTAATTAACCACATTTCAGTTACTCAATATCCCATGTGGCTAATGGCTGCCATTTTGGACTTCGTAGGTCTAGTTAATGCTGCATGGCCAGGAGGGAGCAGGTCCCATGTTCACACTCACTGGACCTTCCCTCCTGTTATACTACCACCACATGCCATTTGACATTCCATGTGTGGTCTGCCTGGTTGATATTGTGCCAAGAAAGAAGGATGAAAGTGAAGACATTAATTACCAGTCAGAGGAATCTTGCTAAGAGGTTGCCTCTGAGTGCTCTGAATCCTCCAACGGCATCTCTTCTTTTTGAAGTGAAAATGACAGCTCTCTCCCACCCTTATCTTCCAAGACTTTCCCTCACACCAATCTTTCCAGACACAGTGGACTCCTTGCAGTTCCTTGAATATGCCAGGCACATGCTCACTTCAGGACTTTTGTATTTGTACAATGCTTTGCCTGGAATATTCTTCCCCAGGTGCCTACGTTTGGCTCTTTCAGCTCCTTCAAGGTTTTGCCCGAATGTCACCTATTAGTGAGATCTTTCATAACCAATCAATGTTATCTAAAATGAGGACACTGTTTTGCTACCAGCTTCCTTTTCCACCTGACACTCTTTCTCAAACCAACCCCCTTTAAAATTTTTTTCTTTTGTGTTACCATCTGATATACTTGTTCCCCCCGCCCCCACCCTTTCTCTTTTCTACCTTCCCCCTACCCTCATAGAATATAAGCTTCATTAGGGTAGGGACTGTATTTTGTTCACTGCTATATCTCCACCACCTGAAACGGAGCTTAGTACATTGTAGGCTTTATTTTCTTGGGCTCCAAAATCACTGCAGATGGTGACTGCAGCCATGAAATTAAAAGACGCTTAGTCCTTGGAAGAAAAGCTATGACCAACCTAGACAGCATATTAAAAAAGAGACATTACTTTGCCAACAAAAGTCTGTCTAGTCAAAGCTATGTTTTTTCCAGTAGTCATGTGTGGATGTGAGAGCTGGACCATAAAGAAAGCTGAACACTGAAGAACTGATGCTTTTGAACTGTGGTGTTGGAGGAGACTCTTGAGAGTTCCTTGGACTGCAAGGAGATCAAACCAATCAATCCTAAAGGAAATCAGTCCTGAATATTCATTGGAAGGACTGATGCTGAAGCTTAAACTCCAATATTTTGGCCACCTGGTGCAAAGAACTGACTCCTTGGAAAAGACCCTGATGGTAGGAAAGATTGAAGGCTGGAGGAGAAGGGGACGACAGAGGATGAGATGGTTGGATGGCATCACTGACTCAATGGACATGAGTTTGAGTAAGCTCCAGAAGTTGGTGATGGACAGGGAAGCCTGGTGTGCTGCAGTCCCTGGGGTCACAAAGAGTTGGACATGACTAAACGACTGAACTGAACTGAACTAAACATAGTAGGCACTCAACAAATGTTTGCTGAATGGATGAATGAGTGAATAATATGAAGTATCTGATATTTCTAAGAAGTCAGAATTCTAACTGTTGATTAACATATGTGAAAGTGCTGACTACTACCCTGCCCAAGATTAATGGAATATTCTTGCTTATTTGGGAAACATGATCAAATGATTTATGTATTAGTTTTCTTCTGGTTTAGGAGACCCAGTAATGAGCCCCTGTGCTATTGTCTAGGTAAGCTAAACCCCGGTGGGAGTCTGGCCAGTGCCCTCAAACACAAGCACTGATCACTTTTCAGTGGCGACTTGTGGGAAGGTCAGAACAGATTCAGATCCACTGGTTCTTGAATGCTTTTCCTTCTTTGGAAGTAGATATTTAGGAATTCTCAAAATTTGGGAACTCTCAACTTGAATATTTAATGGGGTCAGGTTGGATTACCTCGTCTGTCTCTACAAACCCACAAAGCCTTCCAGCAGACCTCTCCCACTCAGTTTTAGCAGAGTCCATGTGAACATCATGAACATGTGCACAGGGTCAAAGTGGAATGGTAAAAGAGATTGTTGTTCTTGGCCGGGTCCACGTGGGGAGCAGCGCTAACCATGGGCTTCTGCAGCCAAAGGGTGTGATGTGATCCTCTGGCTGCTGAGGGCCTGGCAGACGCTGGAGCCTGATGCAGCGGCTGCCCAGCTCCTCAGAGGAAAGGCCAGTCTAATTTAGAAGCCAAACAACTTTCTTTTGTCTTACTTGTTTTCTCTCCAAGAAGGCAAAATTTTGAAGGCCTCAGCAGGAGGGAAGTCTCTGGTGTCAGAGGGGTTCTCTCAGGATTTTGAGACTTGTAATGTGGAGGTTAGCAAGGAGCTCTCAACATCTCTTTCCCCTCTGTCCACCTGCTCGCAGGCCCTGAACTTAACATTGGCAATGATTGTAAATATATTTCCACACTAAATCATTCTTTCTAGCAATAGAGTGACCTCTCACCATTCTCTTACATGTTCCCAGAGAGAAAATAAAATCTTTATCAGCAGCTTAAGAGGCAAACACCTTCCCTGATGGCTCAGACAATAAAGAATCTGCCTGCAATGCAGGAGACCAGGGTTCAATCCCTGGGTGGGAAAGATCCTCTGGAGAAGGGAATGGCTAATCACTAAGTTTCTAGAATATGAGTCTCTTTTTGACCTCGAGTTACCTGCGTGGGTTAACAGTGGGTTTCATGTACTCTCATTTTCTGGTGAATGAGAACTTAGAATTCTAAGTCAGGAAGGTCTTGTGGTTAAAGTTTGATGAGATAGTTTTGGATTAAAACCAACAACCTAAAACTTTAACAAGGTATGTCTTCTCCCCATAAAAGAGAATCAAATATAGGAAGATTTGTTCTTGAGCCTCATTTTTTTTTATGTAATAATTTTTGCACTTCTAAATTTTCATTAATGTGAAAAAGATTTTACTGTGCTTACTGGGTTTATACCATTCCAGCATTTGGAAAAGGTGTAGTTTGACAAGAACTTCTGAGTTTCTTCAGAGAGAGGATTTTGTTAGCCTGAAATCAGTTTCCCCGTTCTTTCAAAGAGCCTTTCCTTCTGGGACCTTCATTCCAGACTTTGTAATCAACATGAGAAGATGATATTCAGTCTGCGGACTGCTTAGTTCCTGACCTGTCCACAATCCTCCTTGAACAAAGCCAAATGTGTTTTAAAGGCTGGTGTTGAACTACATATAAACCTGGGAATCTGGGGTGATGAAAAAATATGACTGATACAGGGGAAGGAGGCCACAGAGAACCCATTTTATCCTCCAGTCTTTTTTTTTTTTTTTCACTTTTCCTCTATTTCCTTCTTCTAAATATCATTTTGGTTTTTCCCACTTCCTCAGAACTTCAAAGGTAACCATTGTTGGAAATGAGGTGGTGTGTGTGTGCTCAGTTGCTCAGCTGTGTGCGAGTCTTTGTGATCCCATGGACTATAGTCCACCAGGCTCCTCTGTCCATGGGATTTTTCAGGCAAGAATACTGGAGTGAGTTGACATTTCTTTCTCCAGGGGATCTTCCTGACCCAGGGATCGAACCCATGTCTCCTGTGTCTCCTGCATTGCAGGCAGATTCTTAACCCACTGAGCCATCAAATTCTCTAGTGGAGGGTTTCCTATCCAGAGCTTTACTGTCAGGATCTGTAGGAGTTTTGTATATGTCTGTTACTAATTGGTTAATCATTGTGTTCATTTTTCTGATCTACTAAATGACCCATTTGTAATCCTTTTCTGTAACAAACCTGCATGTCTCATAACGCTCATATGTTGAGCACCCAGGTGGGAGAATTGAAGGTATAAAGGAAATTTGGGGACAGTTTGATCAAACTGTATTTGAAAGGAAACTGTGTGACTCAAATATCCCCAGTCTCTAGGGCCCTTGTGACTCTGGTTCATTTCATTGCAAGTGCAGGACGTGAAACCATCCATTCATTCATGTGTTAACGATTTTTATTGCATAGCCATTAGAACTCTGACCTTGGTTGGGAGTACAACAATGAACTAGAAAGATAAAATTCCCACTCTCATGAGGCTTACATTCCAGTGGGGGAGGTAGGTGACAACCAGGAGAAATAAGTGAAAGATGTATGATAGCAGGTGACAAGTGCTAAGGATGAAAAACCAAATCAGAGAAGGGGAAAAAAGTGTTGGGGATGGTGTGGACAGTGATTTTAAACAATGGGATAAGGAGAGGGCTCACCACTGTCTCACTGCTAGTGGTGCTAGTGGCTCTAGAAGTAAAGAATCTGCCTGTCAATGCAGGAGACACAAGAGATGCAGGTTTGATCCTGGGTTGGGAAGATCCCCTAGAGAAGGAAATGGCAATTTACTCCAGTATTCTTGCCTGGAAAATTCCATAGACAGAGGAGCCTGGCAGGCTACAGTCATGGGGCTGCAAAGAGCTGGACATGACTGAGCGACTAACACACACATTGCCTCACTAGAGCACTGGACCTCAGACTACTATGCTTGAAATTAATGGATACTCATATCTACTAAATGAAAAGAACAGTTAAGAAATCCCCAGAGATTTGTATAGCCCAAATAATGAATTTTGGTGCATGTAAATATATGGATTTCACCTTGCTTATCTGTTTTTGAACTGAGAGCTGACCCTTTGTTCAGTTCAATCGCTCAGTCGTGTCCAACTCTTGGCAACCTCATGGACTGCAGCACGCCAGGCCTCCCTGTCCATCACCAACTCCCGGGGTTTACTCAAACTCATGTCCATTGAGTCGGTGATGCCATCCAGCCATCTCATCCTCTGTCGTCCCCTTCTCCTCCTGCCTTCAATCTTTCTCAGCATCAGGGTCTTTTGAGTGATGGTCGTTTTAGGGACTGCTGTTCTGTGATCTTTTTGAGAAATTATGGATGCAAATGAATTTTTGATGAACAGAATTTTGGTATTCCCTCTTTCAACGTTTGCACAAAAAATAGAGAAATAGCACCACCATTCTAAAGAAACAAACCTGCCGTATTAAGTAACAGTTGAAACATCACCTGTGTAGTACTCTACCCCCACATGTTTAACCTGAATCTTTTTTTTTTTTTTTTGGGTTAACCTGAATCTTATCATGATGAAGTATTGGAGAAATTCATATTTAGTTTTGGTCTAGATTCTTAAAAATGTCAGTGTTGCAAAGGAAAAAGGAAGTTTGGACAACTGCTTTAGATTAAAGTAGATGAGAGAGACACGACAACTAAATGTAACACATGATCATGGACTGGATTCTGGATTAAAAAAATACTATTAAAGACTTTATTAGAGAAACTGGGGAGATATGAAGATAGACTGTACATTAGATGTGCATGTTTGTGTGTTAGTTGCTCAGCTGTGTCTGACTGTTTGTGACCCCGTGGTCTGTAGCCTGGCAGGCTCCTCTGTGCATGGAATTCTCCAGGCAAGAATATTGGAGTGGTAGCCATTCCCTTCTCCAGGGGATCTTCCTGACCCTGGGATTGAGCCTGGGACTCTGCATTGCAGACAAATTCTTCACCATCTGAGTCACCAGGGAAGTCCATATTAGATGGTTGCTGGTACTATTGCATAAATATTAAATTCCCTGAGTGTGACAGTTAACTTATGATAGTAGTAGATTTTTCTCATTGTTCTTTGACTTACTGGTTTTTAGGAGTGTGTTGTTTAATTTCCATGAATCTTTGAATTTTCCAAATTTTCTTCTGTATTGTTTCTAGTTTTATTCCACTGTGATTGGAGACCGTATTTTTATGATTTCAATCTTTTTAAATTTGTTGAGACTTGATGTGTGAGATAATGTGCTCTATTCTGAAAAATGTTCCATGTGCATTTGAGAAATGTATGTATCTTGCTCTTTTGGAATGGATGGATATTCTGTATATGTCTGTTGGGTACAGTTGACTTACAGTGCTAAGTTCTTATTAATATTCTGCTTAGTTGTTCTATCTATTATTGAAAGTGGACTAATGATGTCTCCAACTATTATTATTGAATTATCTGTTTCTGTCTTCAGTTTTTGCTTCATGTATTTTGGGCCTCTTGTTAAGTACATGTATTTTATAATCAAAACTCAGAGATTTGTGTAGTGAATTAGAAAAGCATCATCCAACTATGTACTGTCTACAAGAGACAAATTTTAGATTCAAAGACACAAGTGAAAAGGATAGAAAAAGTTGTACTATGCAAATATTAATAGTAAGTAAAAGAGAGCTGCAGGGACTATGCTAATACCAGACAAAAATGACTTTAAGGTAAAAATTGTCACTAGAGATAAAGAAGGACATTTTATAATAGAGGGTCAATCCATCGGGAAACCATGTTGTCTTTTGAATGAACATATTTGTAATAGCTGAGTTAAAGTCTGTCTAGTAAGTGCAACCTCTGGACTTCATCAAGGACAATTTCTATTACTTGCTGTATGTGTGCATGTGTGTATAGGTGGTGCTTTCTTTGAATATCTTACTTATTGCTATTGTTGAAAACTGGCCACTTAAAATTATGTAGTTTAACAACTCTGGAAATTAGATTCCCTTCTTCCCCAGCGTTTGTTGTTGCTGTTTGTTTTCGTGGTTATTGTTGCTTTTTGTTTGTTTGGGACTATTGTACTAGTTCTGTGAAGTCTGTGTTCTTCATCATGTGTGGCCCCTGAATCTCTAGTGATCAGCTAATGACTGGGTAGAGCTTTGCCTATAAGTTTTGTACCAATTTGTCTTCCAGCCTGTGCCCAGGGACTCTGTGTGGGTGTGGGGAATGCTTTCAACACTCTAGCAAGAAGTTTACATCACTGCCCTGTACTGTACTTCCTGATGGAGCAAAGCCTCCTGAAAGATGTGGACTTTCTCGGGTGTTTCCTGGGGAGGTATAGCCCGTTCAGTTCAGTTCAGTCCTCAGTCACGTCTGACTCTTTGGGACCCCATGGACTGTAGCATATCAGGCTTCTCTGTTCATCGCCAACTCCCAGAGCCTGCTCAAATTCACGTCCATCGAGTCAGTGATGCCATCCAACCATCTCATCCTCTGTCGTCCCCTTCTTCTGCTGACTTCAATCTTTCCCAGCATCAAGGTCTTTTAAAATTTTTAATAAAGTCCAGTTTATCAATTTTTTCAGAAAAGTTTTGCTTTTGATATTAAAAATACTTATTTGTTTAATTGGAAGGTAATTGCTTTACAATGTTTTGTTGGTTTCTGCCCTACAACAATTCAAATAAATCATAACTATATGTATGTCCCCTCCCTCCTGAACTTCCCTCCCATCCATCTCACCCCTCGCCTCTAGGTCATCACAGAATACCAGGCTGGGTTTCCTTCAGCTTTTCCTTTTAATATTTTTTGTCAGTATCTTGTCAACCCCAGTTAGTAACGCTGCTTTAGGCAGGTACTATTGATATATTAAACAATTACCACTGAGCATTTTAAACAAATGCCTTGGGGGTAGAATAGAACGAGCTCTGAGTTGAAGACAAACTCTGAGAGTGGAAAGCTTTTTAATTTTTAGTAAGTTGCCAGCAGATGAAGTAGTGACAGATACTCTGGGATGAAATGTTTGGGGAATGCCGAACCCATTCTTCTTGTTGTAGTGGCTGCTAGGCAACCGCTGTTGTGAAGCTATTGATTTTCAAGGCTACTGTAGAGCTAGTTAGAGAGGGACAAGATAAGTGTAAGTTAAAATGCCATAAAGATTGCTGTTCTTACTGTGATTCAGTTATTGTTATCTATTCAGTATCTAATAGATACTCCTTAGATTGTTATAAACCTTTAATCTGCAGATCTCTGAAAATGTTGATTTTTATAATTTTTGTTGTTGCTTTTATTACTTTGTGGAGGAACAGATTTTCTTAAGTCCTCATTCTGCCATTCTGGAATTTGTAAGCTTTCCAGAATCATTTTATGTTACTTTTGAGTTTTATTTTATCAACTTATTTTATTTAAGTACTAGGAAAGTCCTTGAGGTTAAATCTTTATTGTATCTTCAAGTTTTTACATAAGATAATATGTTTTTAGAAATATGATTGCTAGATCAAGATATATTAATATTCTTCGACTTTCATTATGCTTTACCAGCTGGTGTTCCACAAAAATTCTCTCAGTGCACACTTTGGCCATTAGTATATATAAAAGTATATTTTCCTGCATGTTTAGCAACTCAGGATATTAATATGTTATTTTTCTATTATGAAGTTAGAAAATACAAATTTCTAATTCTCCTTTTTTAAAAAATTTACACTAACAATTAGGTTAGTGCCAAAAATAATCTAAATAAATAATTTTTTCCTGAAATAATTATTGTATCTTTTTCTGTTTAAAAATACATATACAATTCTAATTTCACTTTAAAAATCTTAGAAAAATATAGATAAAATATGACAAATTCTTTTACACTGAGAAAAATTTTGGTTTAAGTCTTCTTAATTAAGGATTAGGTTTTACAGTGTTTTACAGTTTTACAGTGAATCCCTAAGATCATCATGTATTTCTGGCTCAGTTTCTCTGGAAATGAGATACCTTACTAAACTCTATCAGTGGCCAAGAAAAGAGGAAGAATAATGATAAAACCATAAAGCCAAGCATATGCAAACAGCCTGCACTAAATCTGATGAGTACTGCAGAAACTGAAATTGCAAATCTGTGATTGTCTCTTTGGGGGAATCTTCTGCTGCTGGGAGTAGGAGGTGCTTTTTAGAAAGGGTCACTGAGATACTATGCTTAACTGGCAATAGGGTAGATTTGATAGATAAACATCACTTAGTCACCAGGAGTTCCCAGGAAATGTGCTGACAATGCTGGTGTGTTATTTGGACAGTGGTGTTTTTGGATGCCTGTGCTTTGTAATTTATTTCTTCTTCTTTGAGTTATAATTGGAGAGAAGTTCATGAATTTGGTGGTCGTAGTTTGACCTTTAGTGCAAATTGGCACCTTAACAAAGAAAGCAATCTTTGTGTTTGTGATTGTTCCTTTGTACTGGAAATGGAGAGATTTTCCGGTGGCTCATTGGTGAGGAATCTACCTGCCAATGCAGAAGATGCAGGTTTGATCCCTGGGTTGGGAAGATTCCTTGGAGAAGGGAATAGCTACCCACTCCAGTATTTTTTCCTGGAGAATTTCATGGACAGAGGAGCCTGGTGGGCGACAGTCCACAGTGTTGCAAAGAGTCAGACATGACCGAGCTCACATGCTCTAGAAATGGAGAACAGGCTGGAATGAGGGAGATTGGAAGTATTTCAGGTTCATCCACCTGCTTCAGAATGGGCCAGCCTTTCTCTGCCAAGGTACCTTCTTTATAAAGTTTTCTGAGAATGTTTTTTTAGGTGAGGTCAGAATTCAATGAATGGGAATCAAATCTTGCCCTCCCGTATTTAAATCACTATATTCCTTAATGCAAATAAAATAAGATGAAATCATAGAACCTTAGAGTTAGAAAGGACATGGAGATAATCTGGTGATCCAGGGTCTCTTAATCATAGATGAATTTTCTTAATCATGAAAGGAGAGGATTATAGTAGTCAGTGATTCTTAATCCTTTCTATGCCCTGCTCTTAAGAAGGTTAGAAATTTTATGCACATTACAATTAAATTTTTGATTTTATTTCTTTTGAATAGGTTTTATGTGTACATGTACCTTCCTACATACAAGGTAGTAAATGATGAAAACGAAATCTTCCACCCACCTCTGTCACTCAGTCTCTTAGTTTTCTTGGGAGGTAGCTACCGTTACCAGGGTTTTGTGTATTCCTCACAAACAGGCTATGCATTTACACCCATAAACTTGTTTGTTTCCATTTACCTGCACATATTATCCTTCAAGTGGTAGTATTTTAAATATACTATTCTATGCTGGTGTTTTCACTTCATTACATGTCTTGTGAGGAGGAGGTGGTGTGTGCTCAGTTGTGTCTGACTCTGCAAGCACATGAGCTGTAGCCCTCCAGGCTTCTCTGTCTAGGCAAGGACACGGGAGTGAGTTGCCATTTCGCTTTCCAGGGCATCTTTCCCACCCAGGGATCGAACCCGAGTCTCTTACATCTCCTGCTTGGGAGGCGGATTCTTTACCACTGCACCACCTGTGTATCCTTCCAAATTGGTGTATTTAAATGAGTTGCCTCATTATTCTAAATGGCTGCATGTTATGTGTTTATAGATATAGGATAATTGAACTCATGGGTATGGGGTAGTTTATTTAAGAATGTAAGTATATATCCAATATTTTGCTTTTAAAAACAATGATATATAATGATATAAGTAATATATATTTGTACCTATTTCATTTCAACATGGGAAAATATTTCTTTACCATAAATTCCTAGAACCAAAGTTGTTGGAGCATATGTATGTTATTTGTTTTGGGTTATTGCCAAACTGCTCTCCTTGAAAGTTGCCGTGATTTTCACCTCCACTAACAGTGTGTGGGTATGCCTGTCGGTCCATACCTTTCCAAGAGAGTAGTTTTATTGTTTTATTTTGTCAATATGATTGGTGAAAAATATTATTTCATTGTAATTTTAATCAGATTTTCTCTTACTATGAGTGCAGTTTGATATCTTTTTATGTACTGAAATTCATCACACTTAAGATATCATTGATTATAAGAAATCCAGATTTCAGAAAAGCACAAGCTTAGAATCAGTGAAATCAATACTTGACCCATATGCATTTCCATTTTTGTGAGATGTCTTTTGTTTATTTCTCTGCTGGTTATTGGTCTTCTGTATTGATTTCCAAGGGCTTTTATAAGTTAAGGAAACTGACCATATATCTGTGATGTTTACTGTATTCCCTAATTTTTCACTGTGAAATTCTGTTGTTTTTCATGCAGAAAAAATTTTTATTTAGTTAAATTTATTTAGTTTTTCTTGATCAGCTTCTGGATTTTGTGTCACTATAAGAAGGCCTTTTCCTCACTGAAATTTAAAAAATACATTTTTCCCAAGTTTTTAAACTTATTCTGGTCATTTTATCTTAATATTATATCATTTATCTTTTCATAGTTGTCCAGAATTTTCTTATTATTATATCAGATTTATAAAATCTGTTTAGTTCTAAATGTTGATGTATTTATTGGAGTTATGCTTGGACTTTGGGGATTCGATCCCTGGGTCGGAAAGATCCCTTGGAGAAGGAAATGGCAGCCTGCTCTGGTATTCTTGCCTGGAAAATTTGATCAATAGAGGAGCCTGATGGGCTACAGTCCATGAGGTCTCAAAGATTCAAATAGGACTGAGCACTCACACATGCAAATCTAGCTTGAATTCATGTACATTATTGATTTCCTGTGTGATTTTTAGGTAACCTGCTAATCTTAATGAACCTCAGTTTTCTCTTCTATAAAAAAGCTGAGAATATATACCATACAAAAGTATTATGAAATTTAGAAATTCCAGTATACATACACATGCATACATACATACACGCATGTGGACCTGGGTGTGTCTAAAAGGCCCTCTTTATTATTCTCTTCCTTCAGAACTTCTTTTTCTTCTGCTCACATCCAAAGCACCTTTCCCCAAATTCTCTACCTAACGGTAGAGACTGTCCAGTGTTTTTCTCTGCCTTTGGAGATGCACTGTGGCCATCTCTTGTCTGAAGGGTCACTGTACTTTTTCTTCTTCCATCCTCCAGATTCTGGCATCTCAAGTGTGTAGTCCATGGACTACAGCAGCAGCACCACCACCACCATCTGGAATCTCTTGCCTGGCTTCTTAGACTTCAGTCTGCATTTGAATCATCTGAGGAGCTTGTTAAAATGCAGATTCTGATTCAGTGGGTCTGAGGTGAAGCCCAAGAGTCTGCATTTCTAACAAGCTCCCAGGTGTAGTCATGCTCTTGGTTCCTGGACTACAGTTCAAGTAGCAAGGACCGGGAATGAGGCTGTGCCTTTAAGAATTTATTAGAAACTTGTTTGGCTGCCTCTGAAGGTATCATTGGAAGGAAATAAAAAGCATACTGTGCATATGCTGTTTCACAATATGACTGAGCTCACTCATCCTCATACCACTCTCTATGGAAGATGAGTAAAAGTTTCCATTAAAGGAAAAATTTTAAACCAGAATATAAATAAGGGCTTTGCTGCTTTCAGTTGGTCAGAGCAAGAAAAGCCAGTTTATACTGTACCTTGGAGTTCCTTTGGAGAAGGAGAGCAATAGCATTCCTAAGAGCTGGGCCCTTCTTAGAAAAGACTATTGATTTGCTGGGATTTTTGCATTGCTGGAGATATGAAAAATGAAAGCCAAATTCATACTGCAGCCCAGAACTCAGTGCTTGAGGTTTAAAGCCAGTAATATTTTCCCTGTAAAATCTCTTTGGAAAGACTTTCAGAACTGAGTCAGCTAGGGTGAACCCATTTTCCAAAATTCTGTTTCTGGAAGCATTTAATTGAAAGGAAAAACCCCAAGAATGCATCCAGAGTTGAATGTTATGCAGCAATTGGAAGGGCTTTGAAATAGTAACAATGGGAGTAAATGAAGCCAAATGAAGTCTGCAAATTATTAGGGTGAAATCAGTAAGGGGCATAGAAATTTAATACAAGGGAAGTAAGAGAAATCAGTTTTCCAATACAAACTCTCTTCTGAGATGTTGTATAAAGGAGAACACGGAAGAAGAAACTTCTGTTAGCTAAAGAAAGGGCAAAGGCCAAAAGTTTGGAGGAGACGACCTCTCTGATTTTAGTTTGATTTCCTATGAGGGATTTTAGCTTCAAAATCTCATTAAATGGTAGTCCTCAATACAGCCTCTTACAATTTCTCGCAAAAAGAACATCCTGCTGAAACCTCACAGAACATATTCTCAAGTACTCTGAAAATTGAGATAGGCAGAAACCTAGTGCTGGTATCCAGAAGGAATTGGCATTAATCATAAAGCAAATAGGTCCTAATTAAGGAAATTGACAACTTTCAGTATAATGCATATTTAATTTTAAAAAATCTGCCAGAAAAAGAGCAGAAGATGTTCTGTTACTCCAGAACATGTTGTATCAACTGATACAACATGGATATAGAACACCAGATATCATTTCTTTCTACTTTCTTCAGGGTACACCCATGTGAGATGCGAAGGTACACACCATCTCAAACTCTGGAGAAAAATAAAATCAAAGAAAGCGTTGATATTATACTTAGAAACAAAATATGCTGCTGCTGCTGTTGTTTAGTTGCAAAATTCTGTCCAATTCTTTTGCTACCCCATGGACAGTAGGCCTCCAGGCTCCTCTGTCCATGGCATTTCCCAGGCAAGAATACTAGAGTGGGTTGCCATTTCCTTCTCCAGGAGATCTTCCTGACTCAGAGATCGAACCCACATTCCCTGTGTGGCAGGCAGATTCTTCATCCCTGAGCCGTCTGGGAAGCCCTAGAAACAAAACATACCAGCAGCAAATTATAGCAATAAACTATTCATATAACGACAGTCACAACCAAGTAAACTGATCAAAGAAATATGAACAAGAAGCATAGAAAATATGCATAGATAGATCATGAAAGTTACCAATTGTGCAATAATTCTAATTGGATTAAACTCTCCTTTACAGATGTCAAATGGAACCAATATTACAAATTTGGGGACCTATTATTTTTAAACTTTATTAAAAAAAAAATTGGACTTCCCTTGTGGCTCAGCTGGTAAAGAATATGCCTGCAATGTGGGAGCTCTGGGTTTGATCCCTGGGTTGGGACGATCCCCTGGAGAAGGGAAAGGCTACCCACTCCAGTATTCTGGCCTGGAGAATCCCATGGACTGTATATTACATGGGGTCACAAGAGTTGGACACGACTGAGTGATTTTCACTTTCACTTAAAAAAAAAAAATACTAGCTGAAGTTTTTTGAAAGGACAGTATATTCTGTTTCCATGTTTTGGTTGTCAGACTTCTGGACTCCCCAGATGTTTCAGTCTGGACGCCCTGGCTCAACAATAGGCAGGCAGTGCTGAAAAGGATACTACACTTGAAACACTGCATTGAGCCCTCTTCTCTAAGCTCCAGCTGCCCCAGTTCGTCTCTGGTTGTTGTTCCTCTGATACCAGAACAGAACTCATGATCATCCTCCACCAGCCCTGCTTCTTTACTGTTCCCTGTCTCAGCAAGTAGCTAGATATCCAGGAATTCTACCCTATACCTTCTTCTTCTTGCCTACCCCCCCCTAGATTTACTGAGAAATAATTATCATATACAACTGTATACATTTAAGGCATACAACATTATTTAATATATATTATAAAATGATTACCACAATTGGTTCAGCTAGCTTCCATCATATCATATAGACACAATAAAAAGAAAAGAAAGAAGAAAAAGCGTGGAAGAAAATTTACTCCTTGTGATAAGAACTCTTAAGATTTACTCTCTTAACAACTTTCCTGTATATCCTACAGCAGTGCTAGCTAGTCAGCCTATTATATATACATCCCTAGTACTTATTTACCTTATAACTAGAATTCAGTTCAGTTGCTTAGTCATGTCTGACTCTCTGTGACCCCACATGGACTGCAGCACACCAGGCTTCCATGTCCATCACCAACTCCCAGAGCCTGCTCAAATTCATGTCTATCGAGTTGGTGATGCCATCCAACCATCTTATCTTCTGTCGTCCCATTTTCCTCCCACCTTCAATCTTTCCCAGCCTCAAGGTCTTTTCAAATGAGTCAGTTCTTCACATCAGGTGGCCAAAGGATTGGAGCTTCAGCTTCAGCATCAGTCCTTCCAATGAATATTCAGGACTGATTTCCTTTAGGATTGACTGGTTTGATCTCCTTGCAGTCCAAGGGACTCTCAAGAGTCTTCTCCAACACTGCACTTCAAGAGCATCAATTCTTTGGCACTCAGCTTTCTTTATAGTCCAACTCTCATATCCATACATGACTACTGGAAGAACAATAGCCTTGACTAGACGGATCTTTGTTGGTAAAGTAATGTCTCTGCTTTTTAATATGCTGTCTAGGTTGGTCATAGCTTTTCTTCCAAGGAGTAAGTGTCTTTTAATTTCATGACTGCAGTCACTTTCTGCAGTGATTTTGGAGCCCAAGAAAATAAAGTCTGTCACTGTTTCCATTGTTTCCCCATCTATTTGCCATGAAGTGATGGGACCAAATGCCATGATCATTTTTTGAATGTTGAGTTTTAAGCCAGCTTTTTCACTCTCCTCTTTCACTTTCATCAAGAGGCTCTTTAGTTCCTCTTCACTTTCTTCCACAAGGGTGATGTCATCTGCATATCCGAGGTTATTGATATTTCTCCCAGCAGTTTTTACTCCAGCTTGTGCTTCATCCAGCCTGGCATCTTGCATGATATACTCTGCAAATAACTTAAGTAAGCAAGGTGACATCATACAACCTTGATGTACTCCTTTCCCAATTTGTAACTGACAGTTTATATCTTTTGCCCACTTTTCTCCAGTATTATTATTGTTTAGTTGCTTAGTTGTGTCCGCCTCTGTGACCACATGAACTGTAGCCCACCAGGTCCCTCTGTCTATGGGATTTCCCCAGCAATAATACTGGAGTGGGTGGCTGTTTCCTACTCCAGGGCATCTTCCCAACACAGGGATTGAACCCATGTCTCCTGCATTGCAGGTAGATTCTTTACCGCTGAGCCACCGGGGAAGCCCTTCTCCAGTACACCATCCCTATACCTCCTTCTTTTTCCTACCTCCCAGCATCCGCCAAATCATGCAGAATTTGCATCTCCAGTATTTCTTGAATCTGTTTCTCTCCACCTTTAAAGTTCCCATTGCAGCTTTAGCATTTATCATCCTCCAGCTGATCTCCAGTGGAGGCTTCCTAACTAGTCTCCTTGTCTTTACTATTTTCATTTTTTTTTTCAGTTTTAGTAGGCAATTCTCTTATTTTATATTCTTTTTCAGGAACAACTCTTGAAATGTATTTTACATGCCATAAAATTTACTTGTTTCAGTGATTTTTTTTAGTAAATATAGAGTTGTGCAATTATTACCAAAATCCTAAATTCTTTCTACAAAATTTTTATTATGCAAAATTAATATATACACAAGTAGAGAGAGTAGTATAAGAAGCCCTTATATATCATGTTTAGCCATCAACACAAGCCCATCTTGTTTCATCCATAACTCCATCTACTTTCTTCACATGTATGGATTATTTCAAAGCATATCCAGAATTAAGATAATTTCTTCTGCAAATACTTCTGTGTGTACTTTAAAAAATAAGGACACTTAAAAAGCATAACTACATTATCACATTTTTAAAAAGCTACCAATAATTCCTTAACACTATTAAATGTTCAATCAACATTTCAATTTCTCACTGTCTTTTTTTGTATGATTGATTTGTTTGGATTCATACAAGGTTGATTCATTACAGTTGGTTTATATGTCTTCTAAACTTCAGTTCAGAGTTTCATTATCCCTCTTTTTTTTGTTGTTATAACTTATTTGTTGCGGAAATGACATTGTTTGTATACTAGAATTTCTCAAGCTTTAGGTTTTCTGATGATGTCTCTACAGTGTCATTTAATGTATTCTTCTGTCATTTGGATACTGGTTGTTATTAATATATCTACAGGATTGACTAGCCATAGGTTTGACTCTCTAGAAAGAATACATTATATTAATATTTGGTATCATGAACATATCAGGAGGCACCTAATGTCAGGTTGTACTTATTTTGGTGAGGTTAAGCTTGATCTGTAGATTCAGGTGTTGTCAGCCTGATCTATCCATTTTAAAGTTTCTCATCAACCTTCCACCTCAGAGTTATAGCAATGGTTGATAATAATTACCTACAGCCAAAATGCAGCCGTGAATTTTTTTTAACACAATTAACTTTTTGAAATGAAAGTCTGATCATGTCTTTCTTCTGCCTAAATATCCTAGAGGTTTCCCATAGCTCTCCCTCCGTTTCCTTGCTGCACAGAATCTCTGTGTAGTCTGGTGGGATTACTTCGCTGCCCTCTGATTACTTTGCAAACCCCTTGAAGGTCCTGACTGTGTCTGTTGTCCCTCATCCTTGAAGGCCTAGGACAGCATCTGACAAATGTTAGTGCTCGTTTAATGCTTATTGATGAAATGAATGAATAAGCTCATGAATTAAGCCAACAGAGGATTACAGCATCTACAAAAAAAGGCATATTATGTGGTTTTCTTTTTTTTTTCGTGAATGTGGGAAAATATGAGAAAGGCAAGTAGATATTGAAGAAACCAGAGAGAGCGAATCCAAGAGGAGAGCATTTGGGAAGAGTCTCGGAGTTTTTCACAGTGGTGACAGTTTGTTCAGAGATGTGGAGCAGCGCTCTCTGTTTACAGAGAAGAACAGGCAGATGGGAGGCTCCCTGGGATGCACAGGAGGGCCTGAATATTGGGGGAGGAGGCTGAGCAAGGAGGGAGATTCTTGAAACAAGACAAGCTGTGTTCTATGAATGTGTGAATCAGCCTCGTGTCCCATTTCAATGGCCCTGGTAGGCAGCATTGTAATGCAATGAATTCAGGTCCCTCACAGCAGCCCATTCATTTGCTATTGGTCTCTAGTGTCTCCTCCCCTAACTGTGCAGGCTATGCCAGGCCAGTAGCACGGAGCATAGATTTTCCTCATACCTGAGGGAGACTCAGGCCCTGCCAACACCTACTAAAAGAATTCTTGTTTGGGCAACCTAAGATCTTATAGGGAAATGATATGGGGAATGAAGGTTGTGAATAAACCTCTAAAGCCTTTATAAATGATTTACATGTTCACTATATAAGACATCAGCACAATAGAAAGAATATACATACATTTCATGTTATAGCTTCATTTTCATTTATCGCTAACTTTTGCTTACTGGCATGTTTTCAGTATTTCCCTGTGCTTTAAAGGATGCTTGCAAATTTGTTCTGCTTTCTAACCAGCAATATGGACACTAAGAAGGAGTATTTCTGTCCCTTGTGATGTCTCCTATGGGGGAAACAGAATATTGAATACTCTTGTGATTTCACAGTAAAGAGTCTCGCATTTCATGCTCTACATGTCATGACTGGGTGTTCTCTGAAGATTCATCTAAATGTTCACTGAAATTCTTTAGATTATGGGGCAGATACACAGAAAGAAAGCAAGTTAGTATACAGGCTAAAAAAAACTGGACTCTAGAGTCAGAATACCTAGGTTTGAATTCAGATTTCACCACTAATTAGCTGTGTAACCTTGGAAAAGTTACGTAAGTGCTCTGTGTCTTCGTTTCCTTATCTGTAAAATAGGAAATAATAACACGTCAGAGTGCTGGACAAATGACTTGTTAAAAGAAGTGCCTAGAAGGACTTCCTTGGTGGTCCAGTGTTAGAATCCACCTACCAACGCAGAGTTTCTTTGGTTTCCACTAACATACTGTTGTGTGTGTGTATGCACAAAGTCACCGCAGTCATGTCTGATTCTTTGTGACCCTATAGACTGTAGCCCACCAGGCTCCTCTGTCCATGGCATTCTCTAGGCAAGAATACTGGAGTGGGTTGCCTTGCTCTTCTCCAGGGGATCTTCCCAACCCAGGGATCGAACCCAAGTCTCTTATGTCTCCTGCATTGGCAGGTGGGTTCTTTTACCACTGGTGCCACCTGGGAGGGCACAGATTCCTTCTGTGGTCTAGGAAGGTTCCGCATACCGAGGAGCAACTCCACCTGAGTGCTGCAGTTACCGAGTTTGTGCACCACAACTGCTGAAACCCGTACGCACTAGAGTCCACGCACTACGACGAGCAATTTAAGAACCACGAGTGGAGGAAGCTTGTGTGCAGCATTGGAGACCCATTGCAGCCAAAAATAAATTAATTTTTTTTTTCTTTAAAGGGCTTAGAAGAGTGCCTGGCATGTAGTGAGAGGTATGGGAGTGATGCCCATGAAGACTGATGTTGTTATCAATGAAGTGAATCTGTGCCTGTGAGACTTTTACTCACGAGGACTCTGAGATGAGTGAGGGCTGCTCACAGTACTACATGGCCTGTCCATGTTTGTGGGTACAGCGCTGTGACAGTGCTGCCCACTTTCCTTCGGTGAGAGGCAAAGAGCAGAAACACAAAAAGTTGAGCTAATCATAAAAGGGGAAATGCACATTTCTTTTCCATTTGAGCACATGAAAACTTTGATCGATTTGACTAGTATCAGTTTCCCTCTACTGTCTGCTAATTCTGACCAGGAAGGGCTTCTGTGGAAGACGGAGCACTTTAAACCTATGGGGCTGAACAATGAAGGCATATATTTATGGATCTGGAGCTCCTAGACTTTACCCCAAAGAATGCAGCTCAACCAGAGGCATCTGAGGGTGTGCCCCACCTTAGACTCAGTGCTTCTGGAAAATAGTGCATGTTTTTATGACAAGTTACAGTAGCATTTTGGGAATATTGGTTTTGGTGTTTCATTCAGATATGACGTGAAAAAGCTGCCCCACCCCACCCCCCAAAAGAAAATGCTGTAAAGTTTTAAGACTTAAAGAAAAATTCAATCAGGACTGTTATCCCTTGATCATATTTATTGCATGGATGAAAACTTTTGTTTTGGGTGACGTTTAGCATTCATCTCAATTTTCTTCATCCTCTTCCCAGGAATATAATGGGATGTTTGCCAATTACCTTACTAAAATAAAGAAAAGGCATAGCTCAAATATCCTTTGATCCCCACTGACTACATAAAACAGACCTGAGAGGGTTTTTTCCTACTGTGATTGATTCTTTTGCGTGTGCCCATGATCACTTAACTTTCTTGAATGTTCAAAACTACCTGTTTAATACAATGCCTGGAAAAATTTAAAAGCAAATTGTTAAACTCATTGGTATGAAATTTCCAAATTTCTACTTTCCATTATCTTTCAAAATTTAGAGAGGTATTTGCCCTTGTCTCATCTCTGGCACTTTTTAAGCTCTTTGTGATTTCACAGATTACTGACTGCATATTAAGATCGTATCTGCATATTAAGATCATTAAGTTTCTTTTAGTTCTTGGGATGGAATTAATCTGGGTCTGAACTGAGACATGAACTTCCCCGATAACTCAGTGGGTAAAGGATTTGACTTCAGTGCATTAGACACAGGAGATGTAGGTTCAGTCCATGGGTTGGGAAGATGCCCTGGAGGAGGGCATGGGAACTCACTTAGGTATTTTTGCCTGGAGAATCCTGTGGACAGAGGAGCCTTGTGGACTACAGTCCATAGGGTCGCAAAAAGTCGGAAATGACTGAAGTGACCACACGTGCACAAACTGAGACATACCTTTATTGAAAGTGGTTGGGTTATCTTTTTATCACCTCACTTTTAGTGGCTGTTAAATTCTTCATGATGTGCTGTCCTCTGAGGTTCCCAATTTTCTAGTTTTATCTGAATAACTTCCCCCTCATACAAAACATCTTTGTTCTCCTTGCAACTCTCCTGCCAAAACCATTTTTCCGGCTCTTAGGGAAAACCTATTTGACGGGGGTGGAGGGAGCAATAGGCAGTTTATCACAGAATATATACTTATGGTAAATTCAAAAATCAATGTTCGTCAGTGTTGTTTTATTGACAAGCAAGAGAACTCAACTTAATTTTAAGTCAGAAATCGACTTGATATTAAACCCAGAAGGGATTTTGTAGAGTTTACTGAGAGGAGGTGAAGCAGAAATTGCAAAATTATCAGCCTCCCCGTGGGATGCCAGGCAGTCTGTATTTTCTGTTTACTGTGCCGATTGAGTAATGTGAGTTGGTCAGTGGTGTCTTTTAAAGGCTGATCATTTGAACTTGGGGAAATTCTGGTTCAGTAGCTATGAGGTGGCACTTAGAAAGTTTACGAATACTGCCTTGCGATGTTGACGATTAGCTAGATTTGGGAACCATTGAGGGAAGCTGTAACTTTCAAACTTTAATCCCCTGAAGTGCTTGTTAAAACACAAATTGCTGGGCCTCACCCTTAGAGACTCAAATTCAGTAGATATGGGGCCAAGCTTGAGAATTTATATTTCAATGGGTTCCCAGGTGATGCTGAGACTGCTCATCTGGACTTTGAGAACCTCTGAGCAAAAACTCCAGCCAACTGTTGATTGAGACAGAAGCCTGCCTGTCTGATTTTTTTCTTACTATTTCTAAAATCTTAACCTCACTCCCACCTGTGTGACTGTTCTGGGACATCCAGGCTCCTCTGATGTCCATCCTCCATCCAAAGATACTGAAACTTGTCAATGAAAACCGGTAGTTGAGTTTTATGACTGGTGGCTTAGTGGCAAAGAACCCACTGCCAATGCAGGAGGCATGGTTCTATTCCTCCGTTGGCAAGACACACTGAAGAAGGAAATGACAACCCACTCCAGTATTCTTGTCTGGGAAATCTCATGAACAGGAGCCTCGTGGGCTACAGTCCATGGGGTCACAAAGAGTCAGATGGACACAACCTAGTGGCTAAACGACAATAACAAATCGGGCAGGGGTGCATTTACTTCATTTTGACCTAAAATCCACGGCTTATCTTATTAGCGCTGGTGTTCAAAACCACTGTCTGTGGCCTGAGCTGCATTTACCAAGTTTGAAGTCACTGATGACCACTTCCAATTTGCCATTCAACCTCTTCTGCTAGGAGAAAAAAGAAAATATCTTGGTTTAAAATCTTTAATTATGGACTGTAGAAGAATAGGTGGACTTCAGAGAAGAAGAGTACTGGGAATTTGAGGGAAATTTTCCTGTCTTTGCAACCAGATGGAAATCTGCTCCTTCTGCCACTCCCCACCCTGCACTGCCTGAAAAAAGATAAAGGGAAATCCCAGCTTTCATCCACATTGAGAAATTTCCGATGGTTCTATCCTTTTAAAGTCAGCACGAGCAAGTGGAGATCTAGTGTTGAAGGTGGGCTCAGTTTTACAACCTTCAGATCCTCTTTTAGAAAATCTGAGTATGAATCTTACCATCACTTTGGAAAGGCTCTGGAAAAATTCTGACACCTCACAAAAGTTTCAGGATGAAACTTGACACTGAGACAAGTTCCATGTTTCATTTCCAGTCCTAAATGTGGCTCGCACTTGTTTAATGCTTCGAGTTTCTGATCCTTTTGATGCAGGTCTGCCTTGACTTTATCGCAAATGCTTCCTGATATGTTTCAGGCTGGAGAGAAACCATGTTGCAGTGGAATTTTTCCTTGGAATTTGTCTCACTTTCCCCCCCCTGTAAATGTGGAAGATGAAAGACAAATTCCCAGGAGGTAAAATCGCAAAACAAAACTGAAAATTAAAAAAAAAAAAAAAAAAAAACCTCTCTGCTTTTATTCCTCATGTTCCTTGCCTGACCTTGGAATTGAAATGTGTTGCTTGCCTTGACTCGGAAAGGGGTCTGCCGGGTGAAAATAGGAGTTGGCGATAGGGAAAAGCCCAGTGCCTAATCTACTTGTAAAATCCTATTCAGTGCCCAGGATGGGAAAAGAAAACTGCAGGTTTCCAGAAGACTGAAGAGCAGTAGCCCCGCAGATGGATGATCTGCTCAACAACTGATTTCATTTCAACAACTTCTCTGGAGGTTGCCGATCTTCAGGGAATGGGGGTCTTGTTTTGGAGATGTGTTGCCCACAAGATTGCATCACTGTATAGAAATATAGCTTTGGAGAAACTGAAAAAGAACATCCCCCCCCCCCCTTCTTTTAACCTTCAAACAGCTTATACACAGTGGAGACTTGGGTTTGGACTCCTACATAAATCACGTTGTATGGACAGCTGGAATTAGGAGGAAAGTGTACGTTAGCAGACCAGGAGCCGTTCTTTGGTCAGGGGACCAAGATCAAGCGCTCTACTATCCAAGGTTGACTCTTGTCTCAGCATCCCCCACTCACAGTGTACTTCTGGGAGCCAAGACACATTAAAAATTTCTCCCCCTGCCCCAATCTGCGTCATCTGTACTCACAATCTCAATAAAGTCCTTGGAGAGTGAGCTCACGCAGCCTTCATGGAAAACTGCCTGATGTTGCTGAGTTTAGTCTCCTCCTTGGAGTGAAAAGCAACTCTCCCGTGTTTGAGGGGGTGCAGGCAGCAAGAACCACTCATCTGTTCACTGATTTTGTTTCACAAATACGCACGGAGCTTCACTGTGGGCTGGGTGTTGGCTTCACGTTGGGGGTACCAGTGCCATTGATGGGACAGACATGGTTCCTGCTTCACAGAGCTGTGGTGAGGGATAAAAGGAAATAAACTAGCAATTACAGAACAGTCTAATAAGGACCATAAAATTGTACGAAGTACTTAGAAGCTCTGCACATGAGTAATTGGTGCTCAGAGACTAGTAGAAGGTGCCAGTGAGACTAAACAGGAGGGGAACTGACTATCGTTGGGGGAAAGGAGGAGAAACTGTCCTTTAAGGTTTTCCAGAAGAGGTCATGGCCAGGCTGAAGTTGGAAAATGAATGTGGAGGTGCCAGAGGAAAGAAGAATTTGGAAGGGACGCCGACAGAACTGCATGTGCAAAAGTGCAGGGACCAGAGAAAACATGAAACATTCTAGAAATAGTTTAGGATGAGTGGAGAGGGCAGTAGAAGCAAGAGGTGGAGAGAAGTAGATGCAGATTTCATTACCAACTTTTATCCTGAGAACAGACAGGAGCAGTCACTGCAAAATTTAAACAGTTAAAAAAAGCTGATCAGATTTCCCTCTGGAGTATAGACCGTGGATTCGGGCGTGGGACGATGGCAAGTGTGTTCAGTTTCTTCTTTCTGCAGGACCTCTAGATTAGAAGTCAGCTGGCAGTCAGTTAGCTTTAGGGGATGGGAACAGGAAGTTGCCTGGAGTTACAGATTTGGGAGAGGTTCAATTTAATCTCATGGCCATGGGAACATGACAGTCACCTTTGGAAGTGTGTGCAGGTTGGCAGTGCTGTGAAATGAAGGGAAGCGAAAAGCAAAGGAGAAAAGGAAAGATATACCCATTTGAATGCAGAGTTCCAAAGAATAGCAAGGAGAGATAAGAAAGCCTTCTTTAGCAATCAATGCAAAGAAATAGAGGAAAACAACAGAATGGGAAAGGCTAGAGATCTCTTCAAGAAAATTAGAGATACTAAGGGAACATTTCATGTAAAGATGGGCTCAATAAAGGACAGAAATGGTAGGGACTGAACACAAGCAGAAGATATGAAGAAGAGGTGGCAAGAATACACAGAAGAACTGTACAAAAGAGAACTTCACAACCCAGATAATCATGATGGTGTGATCACTGACCTAGAGCCAGACATCCTGAAATGTGAAGTCAAGTGGGCCTTAGGAAGCATCACTACGAACAAAGCTAGTGGAGATGATGGAATCCCAGTTGAACTATTTCAAATCCTGAAAGATGATGCTGTGAAGTGCTGCACTCAATATGCCAGCAAATTTGGAAAACTCAGCAGTGGCCACAGCACTGGAAAAGGTCAGTTTTCATTCCAATCCCAAAGAATGCTCAAACTACCACACAATTGCACGCATCTCACACACTAGCAAAGTAATGCTTAAAATTCTCCAAACCAGGCTTCAGCAATACGTGAACCATGAACTTCCAGATGTTCAAGCTGGATTTAGAAAAGGTAGAGGAACCAGAGATCAAATTGCCAGCATCTGCTGGATCATTGAAAAAGCAAGAGAGTGACAGAAAAACATCTATTTCTGCTTTATTGACTATGCCAAAGCCTTTGACTGTGTGGATGACAATAAATTGTGGAAAATTCTGAAAGAGATGGAAATACCAGACCACCTGACCTGCCTCTTGAGAAACCTGTATGCAGGTCAGGAAGCAACAGTTAGAACTGGACATGGAACAACAGACTGGTTCCAAATAAGGAAAGGCGTATGTCAAGGCTGTATATTGTCACCCTGCTTATTTAACTCATATGCAGAGTACATCATGAGAAATGCTGGGCTGGAGGAAGCACAAGCTGGAATCAAGATTGCCCGGAGAAATATCAATGACCTCAGATATACAGATGACACCACCCTTATGGCAGAAAGTGAAGAGGAACTAAGAAGCCTCTTGATGAAAGTGAAAGAGGAGAGTGAAAAAGTTGGCTTAGAGCTCAACATTCCGAAAACTAAGATCATGGCATCTGGTCCCATCACTTCATAGCAAATCAATGGGGAAACAGTGGAAACAGTGTCAGACTCTATTTTTTTTGGGCTCCCAAATCACTGAAGATGGTGATTGCAGCCATGAAATTAAAAGATGCTTACTCCTTGGAAGGAAAGTTATGACCAACTTAGACAGCATATTAAAAAGCAGACACATTACTTTGCTAACAAAGGACCGTCTAGTCAAGGCTATAGTTTTTCCAGTAGTCATGTATGGATGTGAGAGTTGGACTATAAAGAAAGCTGAGCGCTGAAGAATTGATGCTTTTGAACTGTGGTGTTGGAGAAGACTCTTGAGAGTCCCTTGGACTGCAAGGGTATCCAACCAGTCCATTCTAAAGGAAATCAGTTCTGGGTGTTCACTGCAAGGACTGATGTTGAAGCTGAAACTCCAGTACTTTGGCCACCTGATGTGAAGAGCTGACTCATTTGAAAAGACCCTGATGATGGGAAAGATTGAGGGCAGGAGGAGAAGGGAATGACAGAGGATGAGATGGTTAGATGGCATCATTGACTCGATGGACATAGGTTTGGGTAGACTCCAGGAGTTGGTTATGGACAGGGAAGCCTGGCGTGCTGCGGTTCGTGGGGTTGCAAAGAGTCGGACACGACTGAGCAACTGAACTGAACTGAACTGAAGAATCACACAGGGACTTGTTAAAATGAAGATTCCTAGCCCCGTCCACAAGGTTTTGATTCTGAAGATCTGGGTACTCCATAGGAATCTGCACTTTACCCAAACTCCCTGATGTATGTAGTCTGTGGGTCACACTTGACGAAAATAAACCATAGGGGTAAATGAGAAATTTTCATCAGAGAAAACTTGAGGAGCAGAAAGACTGGACTAAGTTACCCAGAATTATTCCTTTAGGGATGTGTCTGCTGACTCCCAGCAGACCAGAGTGTCAGTCAGTAATGGCAAAATGAGGGTAGAGAGAGCAATTGTCTCTCTATAAATGCATGTTCCCAAATAGGAAAATTGAACCATCCTTCCTTTCTGAAGATCATGTTTCTTTAAAAAAAAGTGTATATAGATATACCCATGCATATTTACATATGCACACAAATATTATAAATACCGGGCTTCCCTGATAGCACAGTTGGTAAAGGATCCATTGCAGTGCAGGAGACCCCTTTTCGATTCTTGGATTGGGAAGATCCCCTGGAGAAGGAGTAGGCTACCCACTCCAGTATTCTGGCCTGGAGAATTCCATGGATTCTTTAGTCCATGGGGTAGCAAAGAGTCGGACACGACTGAGCAACTTTTCTTTCTTTCTATTATAAATACCCATGCTTGATCTAGAAGGAGATGGCTTCATAAACACTTTCAGTTCAGTTCAGTTCAGTTGCTCAGCTGTGTCCGACTCTTTGCAACCCCGTGAATCACAGCACACCAGGCCTCCCTGTCCATCACCAACTCCTGGAGTTTACCCAAACTCATGTCCATTGAGTTGGTGATGCCATCCAGCCATAAACACTTCAGATAGTAGAATAAAAGCTTGTAGAAGTGCTCTTTATTTGGACAGAGCTAATGGAAATATGGGAAGAGGACTGAAAATTTTGAAAGTTTGGAAAAATATTTTAGAATAATTGGCTCTTTAACATGAGATCCAACCACTGATGTTTATCATCTCTGAAATCTTTGACAAAACTGAATGATCAATTGTAATGAAGGTTTCTTTTAGCTGATTATCTTGTGTGACTCTTTAATAGTGTTTTTTTTCCTCAGTTCTTGACATTTCCTCAGTCAAAAGATTTCAGTTTGACTTGATGAATTCAAATCTAAGCAAAATGAATAATTTTTATAGTCATGATCCTAAGGAGAAATATTATTTATTAGGCCTTACATACACTAGAGACTTCAAATGAGGGTTTAGGTGAGATGTTTTGCTTAATTTTCACAACAATCAGTTTACATTACAACAACAGCAATGGTAGTTTTGCCATTTTCAGATGAGGCATTTATACCCATGCTCATATAGCCATATACCTATGCTTACCAGGGAGCATTGCACCCCTTAAATGGGAAGGTGATGCAGGACCAGACCACTGGACTGCCAAGGAAGTCCCAGTAGCATTTAAATGACTGAGCTGGAACCGGAAGCAAAGTCTGGCTCCAAAGAGCAAATCTGCAGAGTTTGTTGGACTGTGACTCTTGCGTTCATTTTCTGATGCTTTACTGAAGACAACAGATTAGCATTCTTTCCCCACTGGCTTGTATTGAGGCTGTAGAAACATAAAAGTTGTGTTATCAGATTTCCTTGTTAATACTTCCTTCTTCTAGACATGCTTATTCTAAGAAAATGTCAAGTTGTCTAAGCTCTGCTCATCCTTTGCATTTGAAGCATTCATTCAATTGTTCGTTCATCCACTGAATATTTATTAAGTGCCAGAGACTATGCAGATGTTTAAGCATAGCAGTAAGCATAGTGATGAGCCCCTGCTGTTAGGGAACTTACTTTCTTAAATATTGCTGCTGTTGAAATGTTATGGCAATGATGGGATGCTAGTGAGGAAGAGGGAGTGCAATGAGTTAAAAAATTTTAATGATTGTTCCGCTCTGTGATGCGTATCAATCATGGCTTCTAGAGTATCTTAATGTTATTGAAAGTTGTCCAACTTTCATAAAATAATGTCCTGTCATCAAATGATGGGCCTTTTTAGGGATGCTTTCCAGATTACAGGACTCAGGAAGCTGCTTTAATTTTGAAAATTTAAGAAGCTTGCAACTGAAAATTTTCTCAGGACTCATAGTCCCTGTCTTGTTTTGCTGAGCATGCTCTGTGAGGGATTACATCTAGGGATCACTGCCCACACTTTGCCTTCCCTTGTCCTGTGCTAGGTTTGGCAGAAGTCACAATGAAGGGAGGTACTCAGGCAACATCCTTCTCCATTTTCACAGTCTCTTAGGGGAGATGAACTCTTGAATTCCATGAGGCAATGGAGACTTCAAATACTGGAGTTTTCAAAACATTTGAGGAAGAAACTGAACTCCTTCATGACAGTTTTCTCAACTCAGTATTAAAATCAAATCTTTTTTAAAGCTTTACAAGATATTATAATGGACCCTCTTTATAGTCAAATTTCTGAGTTACTCTGCTCAGCCTGAAAGATAAGAAATAGCATGTAAGGGTAATTTAGATTTGGTTTGACTTAACCATATTATTGGAGAAGGCAATGGCACCCCACTCCAGTACTTTTGCCTAGAAAATCCCATGGATGGAGGAGCCTGGTAGGCTACAGTCCATGGGGTCACTAGAGTCAGACACGACTGAGCGACTTCCCTTTCACTTTTCACTTTCATGCATTGGAGAAGGAAATGGCAACCCACTCCAGTGTTCTTGCCTGGAGAATCCCAGGGACGGGGAAGCCTGGCAGGCTTCCATCTATGGGATCGCATAGAGTTGGACACGACTGAAGTGACTTAGCAGCAGCAGCAGCAGCAACCATATTATGATTGGGTAGACCAGTTCCTTTAACATTTTGGGGGAAAAAAGCCAAGAGAAGAGGTGGGAAAGGATCTGTCACATTGGCAAAATGCTCAAACGTCCTTTGGCTTTTCCCTGCAGTGGTCCCGAGTTTGTTTCAGATACAGTACTTGTCCCAGGCTGTCTGTGGTGATAATCTGACTAATAATCACCCGTCTGGGCTTCTTCTTGGAAGTCAGAAGTGAAAGGTAATATATCTCTTGTCACAGAGGTTGATATGTGATCTGAAGGGCTTTGAGCCAACTTGGAACACTCTGAAACCACTAGTAAAATGAATTAAGACTGAGAGGGCCACAGGGGAAGGTATAACCTGATGAGACTTGGGCTGCCCTTTACCCAGGAAAGGTCTTCTCAAGAAACTGGCTTCACTTTGGAAGTATCCATTTAATCCCCTTAATGTATGGATTTCCCCAGGTGACACAGAAGAAATAGTGGCTTAATGATACATCAGTGTTTATCCCGTTTGTACCAGTATCCACAGCTGTCACAGTTTTTCACCTATGGCTAGTCACCATACATCTTTGGGATCCCAGACTCTTTTTAGTGAAAACATTTTCTCATTGTAATCCTTGATTGGCATTGATGGAGTATGGTAGATCTAAGGTGAAAGAAAATGAACTTACTCAGTGTAGGAAACAAGTCTGATGTCATTTCATCGTGCACCTTTCTGGGTGTGTCTGCTAATAGAGGCACTGCTGCTACAGTGACTGGGGATGAGGGAAACGTTAGTCTTAGTCTTGAGTCTTCCCCTTTCTTGGCTGACTGTTTTTTCCCCATGTTTCTCCTATTCTCTGGCTCTTTCCATATTTCTTTGTCCAGAGCACATTCCTCCCAACTTCCAGCATCCCTTGCCAAACTTCTAAATAATCTTAAGTTTCCTGAGTCCCTAAACATATGAACTCCAACCCCTATTATACAACTTTGACATAAAAATTGGGTAAAGAAAAATGACAGGAATTTCCAGAGAATCTTGAATTATGTCGGATGCAATGCCATTTTAGTAGTAATTATGCGACCATTATACTGAAAATTTGAAGTGGTCCAAGTTATAACGTATAGAATCCATTTTTAATTGTTTGCAGGAATTTAGTGGTATTTTTGCCCACTTTCAGGAAGATCTGATGGAGAAGGGAAAGGCTACCCAGTCCAGCATTCTGGCCTGGAGAATTCCATGGACAGTCTGTGGGGTCGCAAAGAGTCGGACATGGCTGAGTGACTTGCACTTTCATTTTTGCCCATTTTATTTAAAGAGAAGGTTCTGTGAAATTTCTTGACTCATTTAATGAAGTAAACATCCAAGCTAAGCTTTTAAATAGTGTGGGTATATTTTGTCTTCTGTCAAAGTATACCCAAAGACAAAATTGAAAAAGTCATCCTTGATAACTATTTTTTTTCAAGAAGTGCCATCTATCACCACAGATTAACAGAAATAAGATGGAAATGCTAATTTAATAAAGACTGAATAATAGAGTAAATTATTTTCTTTATTTTTAATATGTTTTCATTTTTGATTAATATATTATGGGTATTGAAAAAAATCAAATAGTGCTAAAAGGTTAATACCCCCCACTTCCACTGTGTATCTTTTCCCTGTTAAGTGTCTAATTCCATTGATTTTAGATGTTTATTCTGATGTCTTTCTCTCTACTACCCAACAATATGCCTTTAGTGCTCATTCTTTTTATTTTAATCTGCGAAAGTATCTCACAGGTACTTCGAAAGAATAACTTTATTTATGTATTTTTGCCTGTACTGGGTCCTTGTTGCTGCTCAGGCTAAGCTCTAGTTGCTGCAAGTGGGGGCTACTCTAGTTGCAGTGTTACGGCTTCTCATTGTGGTGCCTTCTCTCATTATGAGCACAGGCTCAAGGGCTCGTGGGCTTCAGTAGTTACAGCTCCTGGGCTCTAAAGCTCAGGCTAGTAGTGCAGGATGTGGGACCTTCCCAGATCAGGGATGGAACCGTGTCGCCTGTATCGGCAGGTGGATTCTTTACTGCTGAGCCACCAACGAAGCAGCTATTGCTCATTCTTCATTCATCAGTTTTAAATGTTGCCTATAGACTTCTTATAGTGATTGATTAGGATTATTTGAGCTCTTTTGTGTATTCCTCTCTTTACTGACCTATTATCCCAGTATGTGACATACTCATTCTGTTAATAATACAAATCTTGAATATGAAGAATTCATTAAAATCCCAGGCTCAGCACTCAGGTGCAAGGTGGTCTCATTTTTATGCAATATGCATTTTTAGCAAAGGACTGGGTAATTCTGATGCAGATGCCCAAAGATATTTGGAGAAACTAGGGTCTAGGGTTTGACTCTTGATTTTTCTCTAGGTGTCAGGTAATGCAGGATTTCCAGAACTGTGGAGGATTCAAGGGCATAGTTAATTTGTAAGCAATGACTCAGGGCTTCTGCTTTAATGAATAGATGAATCTGTAGACTCCATGCAAATTGTTTGTGTTGGGTTGGCCAAAGAATTTGTTTGGGTTTTTCCAAAAGATGTTATGAAAGACCTGAATGAACTTTTTGGCCAACCTTGTTTAGTCGCTAAGTTGTGTTTGACTCTTTTGTGACCCCATGATCTGTAGCCCTTCAGGTTCCTCTTTCCTAGGGATTTTCCAGGCAAGAAAGAATACTGGAGTGGGTTGTCATTCCTTTCTCCAGGGGATCTTCCCCACCCAGGGATCAAACCCGAGTCTCCTGCATTGGCAGGCGGATTCTTTACCAGTGAGCCATCTGGGAAGCCCATGTTTAATTTTGTAGTCATTGCTTATAAATAAAGTAGAAAATGGCTTACTTCCCCTAAACATAATAAACATGTACCCTTCAAAATCGTTTGCCAAGGAAAGCATAAACTTTAACTTGGCCTGTTAGTCAAGTGATTTATAATGTTTAAAAAGATGCTCTGAATTGCTTTCTCTGCTTTCTTAATGTGTTTGCATTTGTTTTGGAGGTGCAGAAGCTCCCAGAAGTGACAGCAGGCAGAGGAGGCAGAGCACAGGCTCAAAAATCCAAAGTGCAACCAGGAAGAGGGGCAGGAGGTACAGGGAAGTGAGACCTCCGCAGCCCAGCTTCAGCCAAATGATTAATGCCTGAGATGAGTCAGGAGTACACTGTGCTCACAAGTCCAGGGAGAGAACTGGCAGAACCTCTTTAGGAGGTTCTATTCACAAGGAGGCTTCTACCCCTTCGCTTGGAGTTCAAGGGCAGAGAAAGAAGTGGTTCTAGGTCCTAGATGTTAGGAGGCATAAATGTTCAGTGATTTAAAAAGGGACCAAAGCAAAAGCCTAGCCTGCAAGCATCAGTCATTTTGGGTGAGAGCAGATGACAGGGACGAGTACCCGTTTCAGGTCCCAGGCATGTTTTTCCATGAACCAGATTTGGAGTGTAACAGTGGGACCTAGAATATGTTCGTGTACTCCTAGTACCCAAAAGGAAATCTTTGGAGAGAGAGCTGAAAGGATATTTCTGGCTATTTAGTAGGTTTCTGTGTTTGTTTGGGAGCTGGAGTACAGTTTATTAGTTAGCGTGTCCAGCTCCAGTGAGTTTGAGAGAGCAGGGAATGCCCATTACCTGGAGGTTTCAGGAGAAATGCTGGAGAGTGCTTGGAATGTCAGGAATAATTCCAGATTCCCTCCTTTGGGTTCAGCATTAGAACATGACCTCCTTCCAGGTCTAGACTAGTAAGAAAGGCGGTCGTGTACCAGTACCTCCAAGGAGTTGGGAAGGTAGAGGGCTTAAGACTGCTTGACATCCTACTTTCTTTGGCCCTGATTGGTGTGGCAAGTGCAATGGCTTTGGGTTGGTAGGTAGATGTGGAGCGGTGGTGGGAAAACAGGACCAGGCAGAGTCAAAGGTTGACTTTATTAGATAATCAAACATTTCAGCTTCTCTCATTATCATGAACCACAGTTTCTCCATTGGATTATTTCTTATTTGTGTGTCAACTTAATGCAAGGGTTTCTTTGATATTGAAATGAGAGGTATATGGAAACTTCTCATTCAGTTTTCCTTAGGTAAAAACTCCAAGCTAAAAGTGCCATGTTGTTAAAAATTCAGCTGTAGGTTCTGGTTTTCCAAGACACTGACCATTGTGAGGACGCCTTGCCTGAAGCATATCAGAGAAAAGTTAGCTGGCATTTCTTGGCCATCAGATTGATTACCAAGAATTCAGAGTCACTAAAATGAAAATGGCCACTGTGTTTATTTATAAAAGTACTTTGTTGGTTTTCTAAGTTGAAGTTGATGACAGATGTGTTTTTAGAGAAAAAGTACAAACTCTAGAAACATAAGCATCTGCTCTTTCTCAGGCTTGCCTCCTAGGTTGATATTTCATTTTTTTTAGCCACACAAAGGGCTTTCTTTTTTCTACTGAATACCTGAAAATATGGGTGTAAATGACTAATATGGATTCTTGACAGTTTTACTGGAACAAAACTGGTGTTTTCAGGCTTTGATTGCTCAAATCTGGCTGGCTCTGTGGGTGGTGTTGATTATCCCTTTTTTTTTTTTTTGCTCTACAGTCCATATGGCATTACAGTCCACTAAGTGAACTTGCCAATTTAAGTGATGATGTACAATGTTTCCCTGGGACCGTAGAGTTCAGTTCTGTGACCCAAATATGCTGCTGTACTTTGGTTTGTTTATCATGGTTATGAGAATTACTTCATGGAGGTAGACCTCAAGAATGTAAAAATCACAGCATTTGAGTCAGCGGTTCTCAAAGTGTAGTCCATGGACCCCTGGGAGTTCCGAAGACTGTTTCAGAGGGTGTATGGGTTCAAAACTAATTTTATCATAATACTAAGACATAATTTGCCTTTTAGGAGGGCTGTATCAATGATGGAGAGTAGAAGTGCTAGAGCCTTAGTTAGCACTAATCAAGGCTGCTGCTGCTGCTGCCAAGTCGCTTCAGTTGTGTCTGAATCTGTGTGACCCCATAGACAGCAGCCCACCAGGCTCCTCCGTCCCTGGGATTCTCCAGGCAAGAACACTGGAGTGGGTTGCCATTTCCCTCTCCAATGCATGAGAGTGAAGAGTGAAAGTGAAGTTGCTTAGTCATGCAGTGGCCCTAAAATGGTCATTGTATTGGTCACCACTATGTACTCAATTTTTTAAAAAAAAAGTCAGTTTTATTTAAAAATGTTTGTGATGAAACTAAATATTTGTTTTGTTTTGTTTTTTTAATTAAATCTGACCATTGAAGACACATCATTTTAACATGCTGCTACTGCTGCTAAGTCGCTTCAGTCGTGTCCAACTCTGTGTGACCCCATAGACGGCAGCCCACCAGGCTCCCCCATCCCTGGGATTCTCCAGGCAAGAACACTGGAGTTGCCATTTCCTTCTCCAATGCATGAAAGTGAAAAGTGAAAGTGAAGTCGCTCAGTCGTGTCCGACTCTTAGCGACCCCATGGACTGCAGCCCACCAGGCTCCTCCATCCATGGGATTTTCCAGGCAAGAGTACTGGAGTGGGGTGCTATTGCCTTTTCAGATTTTAACGTGAGAAGTTAAAAAAAAAGTCTGCGAATTTGAATTACAGTGGATATCTAAAGAAAAAAATAAAAAAACCAGATGTTTATTTGAATTTTGAGCAGAACTAATCACTTTTTTTTTTTAATGGAACTCCATTTTTACTTGGGCATTTAGCAGACATCTCAAAAAAAAAAATATTATGAGCATGTCACTCTAAAGACAATAAATGGTAAAGTCACCCGTGATCAAAACTTTCGCTTTCATGTGAAAATTTGACTTTTGGAAAACTTTCATTTGCCCTTGTGAGACTGACAGATTTTTTTATACTTAAAGACTTTTTATGAGTAAGTAAGAGATGATGATAGTGTAATTTTTTGATATTTGATAATGAAATATGCTAACATTTTGAAGATCTGGTTAAATAAAGGACAAGATATGGTTTTTAATTCTATATCACAACCAACCTTTAAGATTATTGGATTTTGATATAGAATCAAAGAAGAGTATCCACCTTTATATGAAATAGCTCTCAAAATCTACCTCTGTCTTCTGACTGTGTGTCCGTGTAAAACTGTGTTTTCCTTATAAACTGCAACCAAAACAGCATATTGCAATAAATTGAAAGAAGCAAATAAGAAAACTCAATAACCTCTATTAGGCCAAACATTAAAGAGCTTTGCAAAAAGGTAGAACAGTGTCAGTTTTCTCACTATTTTGTTTGTTTGTTTGTTTTGGAATGTGTATTTTTCATTAAAGTATGTTATTTCTGTTAGTGTAATGAATTTTTGTTATTTTAAAGTCAACAAGTTTTAAAATTTCTCAGTTGCAACTTCTAAAAGAGTAAATATTCATAGATGTATCTCATATAAACAAAAAGTTTTGGTAGGTTTAATCATCTTTCAGAGCGTAAAAGGATCCTAGGTTAAAAAGATCTGAAAACCATTGGTTTCAGTTATGTTTTCAACATATGGTCTGGATTAGAAATCCATATATAGTTTAAATATAAAGCAAATCATTTTTAACCACCCCCACCCCACCCCCACCACCGAGTTTTCTTAGCATTGCCTTTGTTCTTTGGTTTCTGTGTGTCTGTCCAGAAATGCGCATAAAGAATCTTTGCCCCTAGGTCTGCACACTACCCTCCCGGGAGTAGGTACCAGCCACGATTTCCTCCTACCTGAAGGGAAAGCGAGTCACTTGTGTGCAGTTGTGGACAGACTGTCATTGTCTCTCACATCTGGCTAACTCCTTTATAAGGAAGGAGGGACAGCTAGCTGGGGATATGATTGCTGGAGGAATGATTCTGTGTGTAAAACCTTTCTTATCTAGAGACAGAATTGGAATTTGGAGGGAGTGTTGATGAGTTCATCATAAAGTAGCTTACCTAATGGTACTGCGGTCTATCAACAAAAGCTGTAATTATTTATTTAAAAAGATATTGTGGTAGTCTCTGGGAATACAGTGAACAAAAGAGACAGCCCTTGACTGTAAATGTAAAATTATGTGTGCACCTTGAGATGAAGTTGAAGGTCATGGGTAACAATGAAAACAGTTTAATGAGGAAGCCACTTCTTTTTTAGAACACTTTTTAAAAATAACATCTTGTTGATGTTATTATTTTAAGTTCAATGTTGGGGCAATGAGGGATTAGAGATGGGTGTGAAATTCATGCTATTTTGACCCCTGCCTCTTTAGAACAGTGGAGGAGAAGCCCTGCTCCCAACCTGGTGTTCTCTGCTGATCCCCCCAAAGCTCCTGTCTTCTTTGCAGTTTCTTAACCTAACCCAGTCCAGGACCGTCACATCCTCCCTTGCTGTCCCATGAGGTCCCACCCAAAGTGAGAGACAGAGTCAACAAACACACCTTTTCCTTGCATCCTTGTTTCTGCCACTACCGCCTACTGAGGAATCTGTAAGGATTCTATTTGCTTACAGCGTGTCTCTTTTTTAAGGCCACCCAGAGGCAAATTTGGAGCAAGTTTGCTAGGCAAAAAAATAAAAAAGATAAGAGAAAGACATGGCTGAAATATCCCTCAGTGTATCCTGCAAACACCCCTTTTGAAGGCATGGAAACCACATGCCCACAGAGCCTGCCTTGGGAATCTGTAGCCAGCTATGTTTTCAGAGGAAGTAGGAGGTAGAGTTTTCCTACTATAGTGTTTATAAATATTCCAGAAATGCCAGGCATTGGTAGGGTGACCTGGTTTATGGAATTGGGAAAAAGCCAGGTGGAAGCCTAAAATTCTTTTCTGTTTTTTTACCCCTATGGTAAAATGTATGAAAATTCTGGGGGGAAAAAAAAAAAGATGAAGATAATCCTGAAGAAAACAATAAACTCAACCAACCAACAAACACTGTCAGAGTGGTTTTTGGAATCTGTAAAAATAAAATATTAAATTGAATTTGAAGAGCATATTTTTTAATATAGTAATTATGGAGGGGAAGGCTTTGGGGAGTAGAACTGTTTGCTCAATTAAGGAATATTGATTGCTCAATATAAGGACTTGTTTACTGTAAAATTGTCACCAAGGAATTTGTGTCAAGGAGAAAGGCTTCTATAGCTATCAATACTTAGGGTAGACACAAAGTAATAAATTGAAGTTGACTAGTATTTTATGTGGAGAAGGCAATGGCACCCCACTCCAGTACTCTTGCCTGGAAAATCCCATGGATGGAGGAGCCTGGTGGGCTGCAGTCCATGGGGTCGCAAAGAGTCGGAAACGACTGAGCGACTTTACTTTCACTTTTCACTTTCATGCATTGGAGAAGGAAATGGCAACACACTCCAGTGTTATTGCCTGGAGAATCCCAGGGACAGCAGAGCCTGGTGGGCTGCCGTCTATAGGGTCACAGAGTCAGACACGACTGAAGCGACTTAGCAGTATTTTTGTGTTCCTCTTTATATTGTACCAGGATATGTCCATGTGCTATGACAAAAGGGTTCTATGGTCATATGAGAAATCATCTTATATATTCTCCCAATTGGATATTTATATGCATTAAAGGATAAGAAAAGACCTACAATAAAGAAAACTCATTTAACTTTTTCAACACAACTTTATTCATTTCTTGGCAGAAGTCTTATGTCATGGAACCCCTAGCTAATCTCCTATGGAAAAGGATTCCACAAAATACTAGTTTAGGAAATGGTATAGGAGATAACTGAATATATTACTTCAGTACTTTTGATGGAAAGATTTAGCCAATCCAGACAATTCTTCTAGTGGCTCTGAAAGAAGACTGAGGTAAATGCTGGCCTGTGTTGGTAAGGAATTGCCATTGTCTTTCACATCTGGCTACCTCCTTCATTGAAAAGATGAAGAGCCAGCTGGGGTTATGACAATTTGCCTGCGGGATTCAGTGTGCTAGAAGTCACAGCCAACTATTTTATCCTTCCCTCTAGACTTCAGGTGGATTGTGGTTACAGCACCCTTCAGTGTTTTTTTTACAAAAAAAAAAAAAAACGTTTTTTAAAATGCTTATAGATTTTAAAAATGACCTACTATATGTATGGGGTTGCCTCATGTATTCATAGGGAACACCAGCTATTTGCGGTCATGGAGCGAGGGAGCATGCCAGCATGCGTTACTTTCTAGAGGGAGATGAAATGATTATCCCCACCAACCCTCAAACACACCCCTCCTTAGGAAAACAAACATTTGCAAGTTTATTTTATAAAATCCGCATAGAACTTATATAAATACATTGTGAGAGCAGCTGTCATACTGCATATATCAAGAGAGTGCTTTGAAATTTTATGCAAATACATGGAGGATGTATGCACTACTGTGCACCCCAGAAGACTGCTCCATGTATTCCTGGCGCCAAGGAAAACACGCATGTTCTCCAGGTAATTCAGAGGAGAAGTCCACAGCCCGTACCTTTCACAGCCCTGTTCTCTGGGCCTGTGAAACCGACTTTGAATGGCTAATCGGAAAGTGCACAGGGTGGGAGTGAGAGTGCTGAAGGTTCATTCTTATCAGGAACTTTTATAGATTAGGTTCTGTGCTGGGTACTTTGAGTACATTCACTCATAACGTTTTCACAACAGCTTTGCAAGGAAAGTGGCATTGTTTAGTAATAAAATAACCAAGATGCAGATTACATAAATTGCCAGGGTCACTCATTTGTTAATTTATGGAGCTGACTGGGATATACAGTTAATTTGATCCTACAGTATTTGTAAGAACTAAACATTTAATGAGCACTTATTTGTGTACCAGACACTGAGCTAAACCTTTACCTCCATCATCTGATTTTTTATATGAACTTGTGAGAATGGATACAGGTTGTTTTTTTTTCTAATTTACAGATGAAGAAATTGAAATATAGAGAAGTAAACTAAATTTAGTGCAAAGTAGCAAAGAATGGAACTGGGGTAGGAGAGGGCTCTTAACCCCAGGATTTGTTCCTTTGAACCATGTGGATTTCCAGTTTTCCTTCTTGATTTAGACTCTGGAAACTGCCTGCTTGTACTGAGTTCAAGGCGTGGGCTTCCCCAGTGGCTCAGTGGTAAAGAATCTGCCTACCATGCAGGAGTCACAGGAGATGTGGGTTCGATTCCTGGGTAGGAAACATGTGCTGGAAGAGAGCATGGCAGCCCACTCCAGTATTCTGGCCTGGAGAATCCCATGGAGAGGAACCTGGCTGGCTAGTCTATAGGGTTGCAGAGTCAGACATGACTGAAGTGACAGCACACGTGCACTGAGCTTAACACACAGGGAGACAGTGAAGGAAGGCTCATGCCTTCAGAAACTAGGACTTCAGTAATTTTAAAAAGTCATTATTTTCCTGCAGATTTTTGATTCATCACCCATTATCAGGAATTTTGTATCCATGTGCATGGAAATGGTTATTTCTACAACTCTAATAATAGACCACATTGGGGTTTTGAGAGACTATTTCAGTGTAAAGACCTCACATCTAAGTATTAGATGAAAGGAATGGCCCTCTTATTAGGGTTTGCAGCTTTTTGTCCCAAACATTGGGATACATGTACATCTGAGGCTCTCTCCCTTCATTCCTGTTACCCTTTGGAGTTAGGAATACTTGTGAGGCAAATCATTTAAAATATTTGCTAGGAACCATTTCAGTGCCATACGGCTCCTTTCATTTGCAAGCATTAAGAACTCTTCTGTTTTTCAAAGTAAAACTTATTAGACCCTTTGGGAGCTATGGATTTTGAATGCATATGGATTTTGTGGCTGCCCAAGTTTCCCTAGCATGGCATTTTTATTAAATGAGAGCAACCATTTTTTAGATATTTATTTATTTGGCTACACTGGGTCATCGTCGTGGCACACGGGCTTTCTCTAGTCGCGGCTCTCAGTTGCAGAGTGCGGGCTTCTCATTGTGGTGGCTTCTATTGTTGTGAAGGCCTTGCTCTAGGTGAGTGGGCTTCACTGTTGGCAGCACTCGGGCTCAATAGTTGCAGCTTGCAGGCTCTAGTAGTAGTGGTGCATGGGCTGAGTTGCCCCGTGGCATGTGGGATCTTCCCGGAGCAGGGATCAAACTTGTGTCCACTGACTTGGAAGTTAGATTCTTAATAGAATGCCCGAGAGCAACCACCAGGGACGACCACCAGGGACACCCGAGAGCAACCATCTTTCAGGCAGATTTGATGCCAGAGAATGGAGCACTTGTGATTTCAGTCAGGCCACTTGAGAGGATTTACAAAAGAAGAAGGGAGACTTGAGCCTAAAGGCTATCCCAGGCTAAACTAGTTAAAAGGTCAGTGGATCATAGTCTTTGTCCTATACTACTGGAAACATCTTCCTAAAACAAAAGCATGAAATAGTCATTGCACATGAGTATCTATAGGATGCATTTTAAGTAAAATATAGGACATAAATGTAAGTGTATTTTCCACTTCAGCAATTTTTGTGGGGGCGGGGATGGAACCATTTTGGTATCTCACCCACAGACTCCCTAAATAGACTTTATCAGATAGATACTTAGAAAACATAAGATGTTATGTCCTATCTAAAAAATTAAGAGAATCCTTCACTAAAAGGCCAATATCTATAATCTACACACTTGAGCATATGCCATACTCTCTTCAGATTACAAATATTTTCAACCAATCTGAATTAGCAATGTTCTGATCATGAGTTGGTCATATACTTTGACCTACTTGTTTATAACAGTTTTCTGAATTAGGCAACCAAACTTTAATACTGGTTGATGAAGATCTTTATAAATAGCATAGGTCAATTTAAAAAGTGACTTTCTGGATTTCTCGGTCAAGAAAAGAGCTAGATGTTCCATCTCCAGTGTGTAAACTTTCACTCAGTCTGCTTGTTTTTAAGACATTGCCATCATCCTCCTGTTGGTTTGGAAAAATAAAATGGTTGATGTTTCTGAGTCACTGCCTCCCTGAGTCTTTGACATTTGCCTTCCAAATACTCCGCTTCAGCACTAGTCTTTAAAGAGAGATGCTGCATGTGTTCTGAGTTGCTTGTCTCTATTTCAAATGGATTGGCCTTCCCCTGGTTTCCAATCAAAGGTGACCTTCCACTCTTCTTCCATTAGTATCATAGGAACCATGGAAACTGTCCTTGGCTTTCATTGAAAAGTTTATGGTAATTCCGACAAGCATCTGGCCTTCTGTTTTAGCTGTGGCCTAAAATAACTTGTCCTGAACTGTTTTCTGTATCTTTTTCTGAAATAAGATACAACTGTTGTTCGGGTAGAACTTTTTTTTTCATTCCTTTTAATAGGGTTAAGGATTTAACCTTAACCTCTGGGTTGCTAGGCCTATTGTCATAGTTACAGAGCTGTTGTCCACTCAGACCTCACCCATGACCTGATAAACTTTCCAGCCAGCTGCCCCCTCACTGAGGTACCTACTCTCTTCCGGCTTCTCTGGAGCACGTTCTGGCCAAGACTATGAGACAATGCTTCTGGACCTCGTCTGATATTATTCCAGGAGAAGCTCAGTTTAACACAACTCATTGTTTCTGCAAGAAGCCAAGCACTTTTTCTTTCTGCTTACGAGTCCATTTGCCAGAGAATATATGTATGCTTTGTCCACAGGTACTATTTCATAATAGGTATTGCCAATGGTGATCATCTTCCTAGGCGGATGCCTAGTCTTCCTAAAAAGAGTTTATGATAGAGGAAATATCTCTTTTCTGCGCTGGACAGGAGTCCATCGTCTCTCATGTCTGTCTGCCATTGTCCCCCCTGTTCGCCCCGTTTTCCCAGTCACTCTGGCTCTCAGCCTGGCATGGCTACTGCATCCATCCTCTTTGACTGCACGTTGCCACTAGTATCATGGAGACCTCTGATCACCAGCAGGGTCATCTGGATTTTCCTTTCCATGTGTTTTACTCAATTATAGAAATCCCAAATCAGTGGGCCTGTACTTGAATATTTCACAGTTCTTTTCAGCTTTATTTTCAGCATCTTTCTTCCTCAGAACCAACATGGGCATCCATGGCAGGCCCTGGACTTGGGATAGCTGGAGTGACAGATGCCAAGTTATATTCACAATAATTCCCTCCTTCTGTAACTAGACTCAGTAACTAGGGGGTTCTGTCGTGCTGCATCTCTGCCTGTCTTAGGATGGAGTTTGCTCTCACAAGAAGACAAACAGGGGACTTCTCTTTCTCACTGGAGTTGCCCAGACTTGTCAGAATGAGACCTTTGGCTCAAGCTAGGAGCCCCTCATCACAACTATTTCCAACAGTCTATACACATCTCTTCCTTTGATCATGTTGGGCCTAGATTATGATCATCCCAAGAGCTTGCCAAGATTGGCTTACATCCTGATTGTCTTAAAACACAAACTTAGAACTGGTTGACAAGACCAATACCCACAGGCATCACTAGTTTGAATGAATAGTGTGAGAAGCCTCTCGGAGAAGGCAATGGCACCCCACTCCAGTACTCTTGCCTGGAAAATCCCATGGACGGAGGAGCCTGGTAGGCTACAGTCCATGGGGTCGCTAAGAGTCGGACATGACTGAGAGACTTCACTTTCACTTTCACTTTCATGCATTGGAGAAGGAAATGGCAACCCACTCCAGTGTTCTTGCCTGGAGAATCCCAGGGAGAGAGGAGTCTGTTGGGCTGCCATCTATGGGATCACACAGAGTCAGACACGACTGACTCAACAGCAGCAGCGGCAGCAGCAGCAGAAGCCTCTAGTTTCTCTGGACAGTGTACCTCAACAGAGGCTAGAGTGTTTATAGGACTCTGTGGGTATTATGTTTACAGCAATTTATATTTTATTAGAATTTTAGGGAATTGTCATTTGATACAAAGTAGAGAACTATACGTAGTCGTGTGTACTGAATGGAAGTTTAGAAATTTTTCATTTAAAGATCACAGTGTCTAACATATAGAAAGTCAAATGTTTGTTGCAGAGATGAACAAAAGCCAAAATGCTGTGACTCATCAACTCAGAAATTTCAGTTTAAATATAATCTTTTTTCTGTAGTGTTTTCAGGTATACTATATTTATGAAGAATCGTGAAGACTTCTAAGTGCAATTTTGTCAATACAGTAAGGGGATCCAGATATATCTTCATTAAGACTAATTCATTTTAAGGCAACAGATATTTTTAGACCTTAGGAAACATTACTGGAGCACAAACGTTTTTGAATTATTCCAGTTTTAACTGACAACTGTACAAGCAGGTGTTTAACTGAAAGCCAAGCACGTCCGATGTTACTGTGGTCTAGCTGTGGAGCTGGGAGGAGAGAAGCACTTGAGGAAGACAAAAGGAAGATTAACCTAGCTTCTATCCTTAGTGAACTCCCAACCCAGTTTGGGCAAATAATAAATCCAAATGAAAGACTGTGGAAGCAAAATAAAACAATATGAAGCATGTGGTATATTACATAAACAACTTCTGGTGTCAAAACTTAAAGGTCAACAGAAAGGTTTTAGATGAGCAGTCCATGAGCATACTGTGGGACAGTATTTCTAGAGACACTTGCCTCCAGTCAAAGGCTTTCGTGTAGCTTCCTCCCTAGCGCATAACCAGCTTTGCTGCAGTGCAGACAGCCTGGGGAACATGAAAAATGCCCTTCCTCCTGCACAATGGTGTTATTTCCTTCCTTTCAGGAATGGCTCATAACTCACAGGAGGTGTGAGTTCTGAATGATCGGTCTTTTCATCTCCCTGGAAGTGGGCCAGACTGTAGATAAAGCGTTTGATGTGTCAGCGGTAGGCTTGTAACAGCTTTGACTACTTACATGATGATGAAAGGTTGAACTTTGATAAAAATGGCAAGAAAAGGAAAAAGGCTCGTTTTCTTTCTTTTACTTTTTTTTTTTTTCCCAGAACGGCAGTTGAAAAACGTCCTACCGGGGTGGTCTGGAAGGTGTCTGGGAATCTGAAACATCAGGAGGGTGTTCTCCTGTGGATTTGTTTGTTTATTTGTTGATTGTTTCAGAGAGGGAGCCCCCCATGCTTGCCAGCAAGGCCAGATTCTCAGGGCCCTTATCGGCAAGTCCTACCTCTCTGTTCAGTGAGCCTTGGAAAGAGGTGTCACATCCTTCAGGGCAGATTACTGCTTCTGCTCCAGTCGTCCGTCAGCCCTCAGCTCCCATCCGCAGACACCAAATGAACTAGGGCTGGCAGATCTATTCTGATTCCCAGAGCTTTTTTATCCCTCGGGTTGCAGGGCATTTGCTCAAAGATCACATTGGAGGTTGGCCCTCAAGGGTGGTCTTATCTTCCTGTTTCTAAAATGGACAATGACAGGGAATAAAATATTCGTGGAAACTTCCAACCAGTTGGAATTTGCCTCAAACAGTACCCCAGTTGTTATCAGTGATTTGTGTGTCTGCCTGTGGGGAAAGCTGGGCTTGGGGAAGAGGAAGAAATTTGAAATTTTCTTTTTCAAAGCAGAAACATTAAGGAAAAACAAACAAACAAACAAACCCTGCCATTCAGCTAAGTGACAAGAAAGAGCAAAGAACCAGGACTCAGAGGAAGACAGATGAATTTTTAGCTTTAGATATGAGGCTTAAGCAAACACATAATGGAAACCCTCTTTTAAAATGGTGTTAGTGAAAAGAATCAACACATTTACATCACCTATTTATTTATGACTCTAATATTTGTCTCACAAAATTACGACCTTTGGCCCTGCCTCCACGTGCCCTTGAAGTCCACCGTTGTCTCCATAGCTAGGCTGAACCTGCTCACCCAGGCAGCTGCTGATAATAAGCCTAGAGCTGGCAACAGGGGAGGCCTGGCTGTGGCACCATACAACCCCAACCCCCCACCCCCACCCCGCCACCCACCCCGGCCTTCAGTTTCTCTGAAATCTCCTGCAGGTGTCTCTGAACATGATGAATACAATCAGACTCTCTGGGGATCATCTACCATCAGAGGACACTGAAGTCCCTGCAGGGCTTATTGTCAAGGGCCAGAGGGTGATAAATCATACAACTTGGTGGGAACTTAAATATAGGGGCCCAGAAGAGACCTGTTGGTAAACAGGATGGTTTCCTTCTTCCTTAACATCCAAAATGTTCCTGAAGATGTCCATCAGCACCGATGATTGGCCTGAGACAATAAGAAGAGAGTGAGCAAGAGGAGAAATTCAGATTGTCTGAATGGAGTGTTCACCTTCTAAAAGGTAGAATGAAATAACTAGAGATGAGCAGAGGGAGAGCAAATGGGAAGTGAGGAACTTGTTCAGTTCAGTACCATATAACCAGGATTCAAACAGAAGTTCCTGGCTGTCTTTTCCTTTTATGTAAAACATAGGGAAAACTAGCTTGTTCAGCGGGGGGAAAGCTGATAGGAAGGTTATTATAGTGCGTTATAGTGACATTAGAGCTGAAACATTACATCTGGTGCTACACAGTGAAATGAAATGTTATTTCTTTAATAATAATAACTTTGGTAGTTATATAATGTAGTAGTTATATAGTTAATAATAATGTGCTCTCTGACCATCTAGATGTTCACATCCTAATCCCCCAAACCTGTGACTGTCACCTTATATGCTACACAGTGAAATGAAATGTCATTTCTTTAATAATAATAACTTTGGTAGTTATATAATGTGGTAGTTATATAGTTAATAATAATGTGCTCTCTGACCATCTAGATGTTCACATCCTAATCCCCCAAACCTGTGACTGTCACCTTATATGGCACAAATGACTTTGTAGATATAATTTTAGTTAAGGATGTTTCCAGTAGTCATGCACGGATGTGAGAGCTGAACCATAAAGAAGGCTGAGTGCCAAGAATTGATGCTTTTGAACTGTGGGGTTGGAGAAGACTCTTGAAAGTTCCTTGGACAGCAAGGAGAGCAAACCAGTCAATCCTAAAGGAAATCAACCCTGAATATTCATTGAGAGGACTGATGCTGAAACTGAAGCTCCAGTACTTTGGCCATCTGTTGCGAAGAGCTGACTCATTGGAAAAGACCCTGATGCTGGGAAAGATTGATGGCAGAAGGAGAAGGGGGTGACAAAGGATGAGATGGTTGGATGGCATCATCGACTAAATGGACATGAGTTTGAGAAAACTGAGGGAGATAGTGAAGGACCAGGAAGCCTGGTGTGCTGTAGTCCATGGGGTCACAAAGAGTCAGACACAACTGAGCTACTGAACAACAACAAAATGATGTTGAAATGGAGAGATTATCCTGGATTATCTGGATGGGCCCTTTTTTCAAGAGTCCTTAAAAAGGGAAAGTGGAAGGGTCAGAGTTAGAGAAGACATGATGATGGAAGCAAGGGCCAGGTTCAGAGAGAGATTTGAAGACACTACTGCTGGTTTTGATGACGGAGAAAGAAGACCAGGAACCTAGAAGTTGGAAGAGACAAGGAAACAGATTCCTCTGGGAGTCTCTAGAAGGAACACAGCCCTGCCAACACTTTGATTTTAGCCCACTGAAATTGATTTCAGGCTTCTAATCTCCAGAACTGTAAGATAATAAATGTGTGTTATTTTAAGTCACCAAGGCTGTGTGGTAATTTGTTAGTATGAGCAACAGTACAATTGGACTTGGAAACATAAATTGATGGGAAAAATGAAAGGAATTTGGTTCAGGCTTGATTCTTAAGGCAGGCCTTGATTTTCTGAATAGGCAGTGAAGCAAGAAAAAGGTTTTGTTTTTATCAGCCCAGTGGGTACTTCTCAGAGGTCATTGTTGGCTCAAGATTTTCATGGGACAAAATAAGTACTGTGGCCAAACTTTGCTGACATACCTTTGACTCTCTGTGTGTAGAATTGAAGTTGAGTTTTATTTTATGACTTGAAAACAAAAATCCATGCATAGCATGATGTTCAGATTCTTGGGAAAGAAAGTCTCCAGGATCCATACAGATGGTGATGATAAAGCCCGAGTTGGACTCAGCACAGATGCCTCAGAGAAGCGTAATTCAACTCCATCAGCCTGTCACCCACTCCTGCTCTCCTTTCCATGATCATGAGTAAAAGTAGCCTCTAGCCACTGAGGTGAAATGGGGCCCGATTCTTCTCTCAGAGAACTCTTCAACCTAAAAAATATTCTCCATCATTCAGAACACACGTCTTAATCACATGTTATAAACTATGATGTGCGCTAGCTGTGAGGAACTCACAAGATAATTATGACTTAATCCCCGCTTGATGGAAGCTCCTGTTAGTGAGGCATTTGCAAAATGTGGTGCCTTGGACAGCAGCACTCAAGCCGGCTGGGAAAGTTATCAAAAATGCAGGTTCCTGGATTGTGGCTCGAGAAAACGTTGGTCTAGTGTAGTAGTTCTCAACTTGAATTGATTTTGTACCCCGGCATCATTTGGCAGTGTCTGGAGACATTCCTCTTTATTGCAACCAGGGGATGAAGGCGGATACTGGCATCTAGTGGATAGAGACCAGGGATGCTGCTAAACATGCATATGACGGCCCCCTGAAGCAAAGTCTTAAAACATCAGTAATGTCAAAGCGGAAAAGCCCTAGGCTAGTGTTGAGTCTCACAAACACACACACACGTGTACACACACACACACATACAAATTATTTTAGCGTGTGGTGGTAGTGGTTTAGTCACTCAATCGACTCCAACTCTTTGGAACCCTATGGGCTATATAGCCTGTCAGGCTCCTCTGTCCATGGCATTTTATAGCACGTAATATAAACATATATGCCAGTGTATTGTGTGTGTATACGTGTGTGTGTGTGCGTTCATATATGCCTTTCTCTTGCCCATTGTAGTGGGCTTGTGAAAGTAAAAGTTGCTCAGTCATGTCCACCTCTTTGCAACCCCATGGACTGTAGCCTGCCAGGCTCCTAAGTCCATGGAATTCTCTAGGCAAGAATACTGGAGTGGGTTGCTGGTTCCTTCTTCAGGGGATCTTCCCAACCCAGGGATCGAACCCAAGTCTCCTGCACTGCAGTCAGATTCTTTACTGTCTGAGCTACCAGGGAAGCACGTGACATGTCTTTGTCCACTCTCCTTCCACTTCCTCATCCTCACAACTCACCTGCAGCCTCTCTTTTGTGTTGATTTCTGATTCCACACTGGCCAAGAACAGGGGAAGCCAAGTACTAAGTCCTTCACCCTTGAAGTAGCTGTCATGCTTCAGAACTTCATCAAAATAAATTTCCAGGTTGAAGAGGGGCGTGGATAAAGATATCCATTTCTCTGAGAGAAGTTTTTTAACCCAATTTGTAATTCAGATTTGGTGCTCTGCTCCCAAATTTGCTTTATACCACTGGTTGTTGTGATGTAAAAATTGTGAGTCACACATGAGCTCTTTGTACCCACGATTTATTTCTTCCTTACACTAGTTCCTCTAGTTTTTCCTCTTCTTTCGTTCTCACCTCCATCTAGAATCAATGGAGAAGTCTATTTTCTTCAGAGTTGAATATTGTTTTAAAAAAATTACTCTCCAGACAAATAAAAATCACTCTCGAATGTGGTTGCGTGTAGCTGACTGGTCTTAACTGGTTAGACATGCACTGCTGTGCTTCCCACCTCCTGTTAGGTGGCCACGATCTGTTTCCTGGTCAAGGAATGAGTGCCATGTCACGTGCTGCAGAACAGTTTCCAGCCCCCAATTCCCAGCAGACCTCAGGGATGGAGAAGCATCCTGCATGCACATGGCTGTAGTTTTATCATCTTGCACTCATCACTACCGTCAGGAAGATACTTTCTTTCTTTTTTTTTTTTTTAATTATGCAACAGAACTGCTGCTTTAGGGTAAACTTTGACACAAAGTAATTGTGTTCTTGACTAAATCAACTAAAAGAAAATTAAGAAAATAGACCTGGCATAAGTTCCATGTCTTTCTTTTTAAAACAACTGCTTTTGGAGAAGCACTTGCATAGGCAATAGGAACAAAGGATCACCTCTAGAGGACAAGTTTGCCTTTTCAAGGAATGGGCAAATGGTAGAAATTGTAACTCTCCAGTATCATGGACGTTCCTAGCTTTTCTTGTTGATCAAATGGGAATACAGTCGTTAGTCCCTATGCATTTTGACCATTTAGACATTTTCAAACATTAGACAAAATACATGGATACTAGGACTCATACCATCTTTAAAAATTGAAGTTGAGGGATGCTTTTTGAAATATGGGCACTAACAAACATTTAGTTGGTACCCAAATTATGCAAAACCCACGGAGATACAAAGGTAAAGGGATGCAGACAGCCCTGAACTCTGCCGTCTCATCAGCATCTTTCAGTTGCTCTGAACAATTTACCTGGATTCTGGAGCTCATTATATGTGGTGGCTCTTCCTTTCATTCAATGAATTTTTATTGAGATGTTTCCTTAAGTCCATTGAAGGATATTAGGCTCAAAGGACTGGTTCCTGCCCTTAGAGACAAAACCAGTGTTGTCTGTCAGGGTTAAATGTTCATGTGTGTGTCAAAAATACCACAGGAGTACAGATGAGAAAAGAAAAGATACAGGATTATAGAGGAGGTTGTTGGGAATTGAAAGGGTCTAGTCACCCTGTTTATTTAACTTATATGTAGAGTACATCATGAAAAATGCTGGACTGGAAGAGACACAAGCTGGAATCAAGATTGCCAGGAGAAATATCAATAACCTCAGATATGCAGATGACACCACCCTTATGGCAGAAAGTGAAGAGGAACTCAAAAGCCTCTTGATGAAAGTGAAAGTAGAGAGTGAAAAAGTTGGCTTAAAGCTCAGCATTCAGAAAATGAAGATCATGGCATCCGGTCCCATCACTTCATGGGAAATAGATGGGGAAACAGTGGAAACAGTGTCAGACTTTATTTTGGGGGGCTCCACAATCACTACAGATTGTGACTGCAGCCATGAAATTAAAAGGTGCTTACTCCTTGGAAGGAAAGTTATGACCAACTTAGATAGCATATTCAAAAGCAGAGACATTACTTTGCCAACAAAGGTTCATCTAGTCAAGGCTATGGTTTTTCCTGTGGTCATGTATGGATGTGAGAATTGGACTGTGAAGAAGGCTGAGCGCCGAACAATTGATGCTTCTGAACTGTGGTATTGAAGAAGACTCTTGAGAGTCCCTTGGACTGCAAGGAGATCCAACCAGTCCATTCTGAAGGAGATCAGCCCTGGGCTTTCTTTGGAAGGACTGATGCTAAAGCTGAAACTCCAGTACTTTGGCCACCTCATGCGAAGAGTTGACTCATTGGAAAAGACCCTGATGCTGGGAGGGATTGAGGGCAGGAGGAGAAGGGGACGACAGAGGATGAGATGGCTGGATTGCATCACTGACTCGATGGACGTGAGTCTGAGTGAACTCCGGAAGTTGGTGATGGACAGGGAGGCCTGGCGTGCTGTGATTCATGGGGTTGCAAAGAGTCGGACATGACTGAGCGACTGATCTGATCTGATCTGAGAAGACTTTACAGAAGAGAAGAGGCAGGAAATAGACCTTGAGTGAAGCAGGATTTCCATAGGGGTCAGTGATCGGGGCAGAAAGGGAAAGATGCATGCATAAAGAAGAGAGAAGGCATAAGATATGTTTGGGGACAGGAAAGAAATAAGATACATTGGAATCCCCTCTCTGTGTTGGTGTTGGAAGTAAAGGAGATTGGAGAAAAGATTATGGAGTATGTTGCCTCACTGGGGTAATAAAGAACTGATTCATCCGAGTGTTAACATGGTAAAATTTATTTCTTGCTCATTTAACAGTTCCTTGCAGGTGTTTAGTGGGTAGACTTCCATATGGTGACTCAGGGAAGCAGGCTCTTCCAAGTTATTGCAAAATTCTTGAGAGCATGGCACCTTGTTGTTCAATTCCTCAGCTGTGTCTGACTCTTTGTGACCCCGCGAACTGCAGCAAACCAGGCCTCCCTGTCCTTCACCGTCTCCTGGAGCTTGCTCAAACTCATGTCCATTGAGTCAGTGATGCATCCAATTGTCTCATCCTCTGTCATCCCCTTCTCCTGCTTTCAATCTTTCCCAGCATCAGGGTCTTTTCCAGTGAGTCAGTTCTTCTCATCAGGTGGCCAAAGTATTGGAGCTTCAGTTTCAGCATCAGTCTTTCTAATGAATATTCAGGATTGATTTCCTTTAGGATTGACTGGTTTGATCTCCTTGAATCCAAGGGACTCTCAAGAGTCTTCTCCAACAGATCAGTTTAAAAGCATCAGTTCTTTGGCGTTCAGCCTTCTTTAGTGTGAAAGATTTCCGTCTACCTCCCACTGGCTACCCCTAACAGTAAGGGAGACTTGGAAATACAGATTGGCTCTGTGTCAGGAGAAAAAAAAGATTCTAGTGGGCACCTAGTCATTTCTACATGGACTTTTAGCTTGAATGGGTTAAACTTTCTCCTGAATGTTATGGTTAAGTCATCCTCCACCTTAACATATGGATGTGCTCTATAAAGAATGATTTTTTGGTGTGTTATATTCACTGCTGGTAATCCCAATGTATGGTAAACCTTGAATAAATCTTAGCTCAAATAATGAAACAGTTATGGATGCTGGATAAGAGTCTTGGAGATATTGAACCTTGCAGGATGGACTCGTGGAAAGAAAGTTGAGGCAGGTAAGTTAATTAGAAAGCCATGGTGATAATCTAATAGAGTCAATTTAGTGCAATTACAGTAGGAATTAGTGCAATTTTAGAACCAGAAATGTTTGCTTCTGCTTTTTTAACTTTCTTAGTTTACAGCAAAGCCCTGGCTTATAGTTTAGCCAGAGTCCCTGCTGATTTGAAATCATAGAAGCAGGTTGTGAGCTGAAAGGGCCTGGGACTTTCTTTGGAGGTATTAATTGGAATGCAGCCTCGGGACTTGGGCTATGCCACAATTCTGCAACCCAAACAAAATAAAACCTGACCAAAGCAGCAAACTTAAATTGGAGTTCAAGTTACTTTAACGGACTCTTGGGAGACACAAACTGCAGTTGTATTATGTATGCAAAATTCACTCTTTGACCTTATTGTAAGGAAAATTACTGGAGTACACACAGTCTTTGGCTAGCTTTCCAGTGTGTTGGACAAGTTAATGGCCATGCAACTATGCAATATTTTTCTTAAATTTTAATTTTAAAATATGCTTGAAAAATAGATGCTGATCCAACAAGAACAGAGAAAATTGATGAAAAGAATACATTCTCTGTGCACCTAAGAGAAGCCGACATCCAGGCAACCTCGTGTAGCCCACGGCTTCGAGATTTGAGGAAGTTAAAAGCTAAGGAGAGCCTTCTGCCTCCCTCTAGATTTGACTTTTGTGGTTTATGTATAAGCCGGGGCAGACCTCAGAGTGTGACCAAGACTCAGGTTATGCGCCTCTGAAGTCTGGTGAAGGGCCAGAGTCTAGGATTATACAGTCGAGTGAGGAAACTCACTGAGAACAGCTAGGGATTCCTGGGAGATTTTTAGTGATTCGTGCTGATCTGGAAATAATGGAAAAACAACAGAAGGACTTTTTGTGGTATTTTTGTGTGTTTTCTATTGGTTTGGGGAAGAAGCCAACCTTAAAGTGGCTTAAAAATAATAAATATTTAAAAAGACATAACATGCTCTACCCTTTTCATCTGTCCCTACCAAAAAATAAAACTTGCACAATGAAAATGGCAGGAATAGGAAGGGAAAGCAGAAACAACAGGCGACAGTAGTGTGCTCGGATGGGAATGAATAGGATCCAGACGGCCAATGTCTGGTGTTAATACAGAAAGTGCTGGAGAAGGTGTGAGGAAACGCTCTGAGGGAATCTTTCCCTTGCGAGGCCCAGGACTCTTTGAGGCGTGAGTTGCTTATTTCCTGAGGCCTCTTAAGATAAAAATTCCAGGCTTGAGGCAACGGGTACTTCGGAGGGTCTACTAGTTTGGTTTCCAGCTCAAATCCTAGAGAAGCCAATTCATTGAGATGTCATTTGCCTAGTGATTGATCTAACAAATTTACTGATTTTTTTTGGTAAAGAAAAAAAAAACTGAATTATTCACAAGTTTGATAGTAATTCATATTGCACCGGATAGTTTTCACTTGAGCCTTGCAAAGCTGTTGAATGTAAATTGACTGGAAAACCCGTTTTTTGTTTTTTCTTGTCTTGGCTTTATGGGGATTCAGTTACAAGTTGCTGAGGTTGGAAAACAGGCATCCCTGCTAAGGAATGGAGAAAGGAAGTTGGTGTGCTCATCTTCACATCTCGGAGGGGCGAAAGATACTAATGGGCAGAGAAGCAGGGGATGCTGAGGAAGACAAGGAATGAATGTCAGAGGTGATGGACGCTGGAGGACAGAAAGGGTCAAGAATGAGAGACAGTGAAAGATCTGAAGACTCTAGAACATTTTCCAAGGCTGCTGAAGTCTTTTTAATATCAGTCATCATAAACCTTCTACTTGATTCATATTAGTTTGGCTGAGTGACTTCAGTGAAATGGTTCTTCTGAATGTTGGCTTCCAGTGTATCCATTTTCAGCAGATTGACTAACTTCCCCAAATCTGAGCCTTGCTGAGTTGTTCTAGCAATACCTTTAAGGAGTGACCAAAAGGGAAGTCTTCCTGGAGGAAGCTTTACCGCAGGACTAGAAAGATGGGGGTCTGAAACAGGAAGACACATCTCAGTAAAACCCCCAAAGTTGCTTTCTTGCCTTGGGCTTGGAAAGAAAGGCCAACCTGTCTGGGTTTGCCAGAGACATTTCCTGGTTATAGTACTGAAAGCCTCAAATCTCAGCCAAACTGAGAGGGTTGGTTGGTCTTAAAAGCCAAAATGCTCAGGTGGCTCAGACGGTAAAGAATCTGCTTGTAATGCAGGAGACCAGGATTCAGTCTCTAGGTTTGGAAGATCCCCTTGGAGGAGAGCATGGCAACCCACTCCAGTATTCTTGCCTGGAGAATGTCACAGACAGAGGAGTCTGGTAGGCTACAGTCCATGGTGTTGCAAGGAGTCTGACATGACTGAGTGACTTTCACTTTCACTTCAAGAGGGAAAAAAAGATAAAGGTGGTGGTGGTGGTGGTGAGTGGGGAGAGGTGATGCTGAACCCATTGCTTTAGAGACAGCCTTCTCATGGGTACAATTCATGGCATCTACGGGGAAGAGCACGGGATGCCTAGGGGCAGTTGCCAGGTCTGAGCAATCACCCTGGGACCAACCCCAGGGAAGGTCTAGGTTTGTTCCAGATAGTTTGGTTAGACACTATATATATGCACGTACTTTTCTAAATGTGCTTTTTTCTCCTCTTTTCTTTAGGGAGGCAGGACACAGTGCGTGAGAGAAGTCTGTCCCATTCTCTCCTGTCCTCAGCACCTTAGCCACATTCCCCCAGGACAGTGCTGCCCCAAATGTTTGGGTGAGTGATTGTTTTCAGGTCAAAGAACAATGTAATTCATTCTGGGAGTTTCTGTTGAGAGTTGTCCACTTTGTTATCTTGAGGTTCTCAAGTTGTGCTATTTCATGGCTTCTTAGAGACAACACCTTCTTCTGATTACCTGAGTGTAAGGTGTGGTGGCTCAGTAGGTAAAGAATCCACCTGCAATGCAGGAGACCCGGGTTTGATACCTGGGTCAGGAAGATCCCCTGGAGGAGGAAGTGGCAACCCACTCCAGTATCCTTGCCTCGGAAATCCCATGGACAGAGGAGCCTGGTGGGCTACAAGACCATGGGGTTGCAAGAGTTGGGCACAGCTGAGAGACTAAACCACCACCAAGGTGTGTACAAGGGTTTATTTCACTTCTGAGCCTCCCCAGAACTTTCTTTTCTCTTATCTTCCCCTGTAGTTGTAAACCTGGTATACCAGACACCCTGGGATAATAGCCTGGTGTGGGGAGAATGGTACTGAGGAAACCGTCTTTAACTGGACATTTGATGATTAGTAGGAATGTATTTTTGTGGGGAGAACAACACTGAGAAACTGTCTTTAACTGGGCATCTGACATTTAGTAGGAATGTATTTTAAAGGCATGTGAGGACTTCCCTGGCAGTCCAGTGGTTAAGACTCTGTGCTACCAATGTGGGGGGTGGGATGGGGGATGCAGACAGAGCGTGAGGGTTCAATCCCTGGTCAGGGAACTAAGATCACACATGATTCAAAGCATGCCCCCAAAAGAAAAATAAGTAAATAAAGGCATATGAAGTAAACAGATGGAGGAACAGAGTGTTATTTTAGAGGCAAAAACATGCAGGAGGATAAGGTGCCTCAAACAAGAGGTTTGGAAGGGAATAATGAATAAGTCAATAAAAAAGAGGATTAGCTATTCCTTTTGGAGCAATTATTATGTACTAGGTACCATGTGAAAACTTCAGGAACTTTTTTTCTCATTTAATTTTCTCAAGAGTCTGTGACATACAGGTGCTAAGTATAGAATTCTGATGTGTATTAATAATATAGGGACCATGATTAGTTTTGTGCTGAGAAAGAAGTAGAGTTCCTAGAAGGTAGCACAGCCAGTGAGCTATGGAGGTGACTCCTGAACATGAGTCTCCGTGATTCCCAAACCCACGATTTAACCTGCTGCTTCTCAGCTTTCCAGGTAACATGGAGAGCAGCATGCATGTTACCATCTGAAGAGAAACACCCTGGATGGAGGGTCTCTAGAGCCCGGAATCCTTTGGTTTTTGTTCTTTATCTATGTATCAGCTTCTTCCATGTGGCCTTAAGGTCATTGAGTTGATTGAGCTTGACCATTTAAGATTCAGATAAAAGTAGCTTGATCCATCAAATGAATACAATAGAATATGCAGCATCCCCACCAGTATCTCCAGGGATCCTTGGCAGGGGGCTTGTATTTTCTCTAGTCACCGCTGGCTTTGTGTTTTCGCTCCTGCTGCTTTTTTCTATTTGTTCCCTACCTCTTCCTCTTCTACCTCCTCCTCCTTCTCTTCCCTTTTTTTTGTTCCTCTTCCTTTCCCTCCTCCATCTGCTTCTTCAACATCATTTTGTCCTTTCAGGAAAACCTCCCCACCCTGTCTTTTCACATTCTATGGTGCTATTGAATCAAGGCTTGTGCAGGGGATTTCACTGAAGGTTTACAGTAAGAGGCTGATTACTTTTCAGGGAAGCACAATGAATAATAGAAACTGAAATATTAAGCTCGCTTTGTTCTTAAAAGGTCTCAGCCACTTTGCCTTTAGGAAAATATCACTGTCCCTTTTCTGTGGATTACAGCCTCCAATCCTTATTGTCCACACTCTTTCCTTGAATCTTCTGTCTTTTCTGTCATACTTTGCTTCCTCCAACCGAAACACCTGTTGATTTATTTTTATCATTCCCAGCTTGTCATAGCCATACCCTGAAGTCTATCTTTCTACAATTGAATTGGCCAATAAAGGTATCTTGTTAAATGAAGGCAGCTTTCTCTTCTTTGAAGGATTCTGCTGCTAACTCTTCATCTAATAATGTTTGCCTTCCTTCTGTGTACATACACACAAACACACACACAAACATGCACCTGCTTTTAAAGTAATTCCATAGATATTATCAGAACAAAGGAGAATTGTTTAGACATGACTGACTGAAGGCATTTCCACTGATGTGTGTGCTTCTTGGGTTGCCCATGTGTGCTTGTGCCCCTGGAAGAGAAGTAGCCAGTTCACTGTTGTTGAAATCATCATGCTGTGGGTCATGGTGGAAACAGGGCCCCATCTAGGTGAGAAAGTCCTCCCAGAGGAGGTGTGGCTTGGGGCCTCAACTTGAAGATAAGTAGGCTTGCCTAGAGAATCCTGTGGCCAGAGGAGCCTGGTGGGCTGCTGTCCATAGGCTCGCACAGAGTCGGACATGACTGAAGCGACTTAGCATGCGTGCATCCATTGGAGAAAGAAATGGCAACCCACTCCAGTATTCTTGCCTGGAGAATGCCAGGGATGGAGGAGCCTGGTGGGTTGCCGTCTATGGGGTCACATAAATGGACACAACTGAAGCGACTTAGCAGCAGCAGCAGCAAGCTTGATTAAAGCTCTGAAGCTGGTATCGTGGATATGCTGAGTCAGATGAGATTCTCATATGAACAATGACTCTTGTATTGAATGCAGATTTTTCTGTCCGTTTGTGGTCATAAGTTGGACTACAAAAGGAACAGCAACTCTTAGGACACTCAGAAATTCTCCCAAATGAGACCTTTACTGCTGGGCTAAGCCCCAGAGGAATAAAGTGGAAATGGCTTAGATTAGGCTATACACAGAGTCTCTGAACTATTCTTTTGAATGTTTTATCTTATTTTGAGCCATGATGACTTTGGGATTTAGGTAAGATTGTATGTTCTTTGACAGTAGAAAGAAACATACCCACACAACAGAAGACAGGAAAAAAAAAAAAAAAGGAAACATAGCAATGCTTAGTGGATGCTGAAATTTTAGACTATTTAGACTTTTGGATTTTTGGACACTGATTTGCTGTTCAGTTTTCCCTTGAGCAGGATTCATTCACATGACATACCCCTGCCTTTTGCACTATTTTCCTCTCTTTTCTCATTTTCAGTGACAGGCTCAGCAGAAGTTTCTATATAGAGAGCACCGATGCACCTCTCAGAGTCACACGGCCCAAGATCATATTTGAATTATATGTGCTGTGTGCTCAGTTGCTCAGTTGTGTATGATTTTTTGCGACCCCATGGACTGCAGCCCTTCAGGCTCCTCTGTTCATGTGGATTCTCCAAGCAAGAATACTGGAGTGGGTTGCCATTTCCTTCTCTAGGGGCTCTTCCTGACCCAGGAATTGGGCCCACGTCTCCTGAATTGGCAGGTGGGTTCTTTACCACTGTGCCACCTGGGAAGCCTATTTGAATTATACCACCTCTAATAATGATAATACTTATCTGCCATTGATCATATTTGTGCAGGGAGATTAAACTCAAGCCTTTTTTGTTCAGTAGTCTACTGATGTATCAATCCACCAGTCTAACACTAATAATATAATATATAATAATATATATAATAAAAGACAGGACAAGGCAAACCATGTTATCACAATTTGAAACAAATGCTCGATTGAAGCAGGGCTATTTTTAATTCTTAAAGGACAGAAATATATCTTTGATGGAATAATATAGAGGACAGTGTTTAAAGCAGTGAAAAATAACGTCACCATCATTTTTGTAGTAAATTAGAAAAAAATCTGCTTAGAGGTGTTTCTTATACTTTTATAGAGTGTCCTAAATCAAGGTGTGATATGACAGGTGTGACTCTGATGGGGTGGGTAGCCTGCACACAGATTTCTGATGCTTCAGACAACCCTTGGGAGTTACCTAGAGGAAGACCTAGAGAAAGGATGAATTCTGTATTTTTCAGGTAATCCTCTGATTTAATCTATACATTTTTACAAACTTCAGAAGACTTAGAACCTGAGTATACACAGAAGAATGCCTGTTTCAGTTGGGGTATTGCTAATTGTTAGGTGCACATACAGTCATTATGCTAAATTTTATCTAACCATAAAAAAGTTTTTGATGTATACTTTAGCATTGACATTGTAGTTAGAGATGGCAATGTGTTGTTGGGAGGAGGCATTTTGATATCATTTTATGACAAGTGAACTAAGTCAGGCCTGGAGAAATCAAGTTCAAGGTCACCCGGGAGTCTGTATGTGGGACCCAAGTTAAAATTATCACAATCATCTTTTGAAGCAAGTTTGCTTCTTGTAGGGAGAACTAAACTAATGATTTAATTCTACATCTATACTGTATCCCAGCTTTGAGGTTGACTTTTAACGGGAAGATGGCATTTTTCTTGACACCTACTAACAGTAATTCCAACAATTCTAATTCCGAGAATAGCATTTCATATGTGTTTATAGATACTTCAGCATTTCATTTGGTCTCCAATGAAATAGAGATTGCTTTTAATCTTTTTACAGGAAGAGTGTGGGTATAAATCTTATGAGTGATGATTAATCTTTGACTTCTCAACTTAGTCCTTAATTGAAGTAACATTTCAGAGATATTTTTATGTGCTCCAGAGAGTAGAAACTCAAATACTGAAAGAAAGGAGGAAAGTGGATTACACTCTTTATTTGGGGTTGATTTTTTTCGCCTTTTGGGTCACCAATCAAATCCTTACATCAGGGAAAACCACGATAATTCTGCAAGAGGTGTGATGCCTGTGGGAGGTTGAACACTACATTTGTGGAGTTGGATTCCTCCTCTGTGTGATCTTTGAGTTAGCATCACCCTTGATGCCAATGGACTTGTCATTTCTTCAACTGATATACTATCTCATTAGTTTTTCTTTTTGCTCATCCTAGTCTTCTTTGGATATCTTGACTTCTCCTGCCTCTTCCCTGCCAACACCCACTTTCTGGATAATTTTACTCATTCTTTAAGATACAGCTCAGGCAGCACATCCTGAGTCTTCTCTGTCCTTCCTATCCTCACAGTTCCTAGATTGGCTTCTTTCCAGAACTGACTGTCTTATTGTATTGAAATCATCTTTTGTGGGTTTGTTTCCCCAGTAGATTAAGCTCCATTGGGACAGGATGCCTTAGTCATCCTGGCTCACTAGGATGAACTCATAATAAAGATTTGTTAAACTTACAAGATTCAGTATGGAATCAAACTCTTTTTAGCAAAAACTCTTTGAAGTCATGATTCCTGGGAATCCCCTAGAAACATGTGACCCATGGCTCTGTATTTGTGCACTAGATTTACCTGGTCTTGTGGGAATGTTTAACAGTCCTGTGCTATAATTGCTGATGATGAAGTGGGACAATCCTGACTTCTGTCTTGCTAACGCTATGCTGTTGCTTCTTTCTAGGTCAAAGGAAAGTGTTTGACCTCCCATTTGGAAGCTGCCTCTTTCGCAGTGATGTTTATGACAATGGATCCTCTTTTCTCTATGATAACTGCACTGCATGTACCTGCAAGGTAAGATGGTTCTGAGGGGCTGTGGTCCAGAATGGATGACATTTTGGTTTTAATGTTAACACTATAGCCAAATATAATAATGTGTTATTTATGGTAATGAGGCATTACTGATGCCACTTTATCTGTAAAGTTATATTGCATGTTCACAAGGAAGTTTAGACATAGGATCCAAATTATGAATCACTGTTATGTTCCCAGGACCAATAAGTTAGCTCTAGGGGTAAGAATTAAACTCTGAGGGGCTAAAGCACTTATAAAAGTCAGACAAATGCACATTGCAGTGTTCTCTGGCTCTATTTATTCAGTATGAATTCTCTGACACACCTGGCAATAAAAATGGCTTTAACCACATGTAAGAGAAAAGAAGCCAACTCATCAGAAAAGGCTGTTGCTGGGAAAGATCGAGAACAGGAAAAGAAGGGGGCAATAGAGGATGAGATTGTTGGATAGCGTCACCGACTCAATGGACATGAGTTTGAGCGAACTCTAGGAGGTAGTAGAGGACTGGAAAGCCTGGTGTGCCGCAGTCCATGAGGGAGTCAGACATGACTTGGTGACTGAACAACAGCAGTAAAGAGAAAAGAAAGGCATGGGTTCACAGTTATCACAAAAATAAACCTGGTAGTTTGGGAAGAGAGTATTTATGTGTTGTTCATCATACCATTTCTTACTTGAGTCATTACACACTTTTCTCAAAAGGCAACCACACATCTGCTGCTGCTGCTGCTAAGTCGCGTCAGTCGTGTCCGACTCTGTGCGACCCCATAGACGGCAGCCCACCAGGCTTCCCCATCTCTGGGATTCTCCAGGCAAGAACACTGGAGTGGGTTGCCATTTCCTTCTCCAATGCATGAAAGTGAAAAGTGAAAGTGAAGTCGCTCAGTTGTGTCCGACTCTAGCGACCCCATGGACTACAGCCTACTAGGCTCCTCCATCCATGGGATTTTCCAGGCAAAAGTACTGGAGTGGGGTGCCATTGCCTTCTCCGAACCACACATCTAGTGACTGGTAAAGAAAGAATTCCTCAGCTCCAGAAATTTAAAGGCATTATGCACATCACACATTCCTAGACTATGTTTATATGGTGATTCAGTTCTGAAACTGAGAAGAGAATCATTTACACGGAGGACTTTAGGACCATTCATTAGCAAGTTAATCGAAACATCTGTGTGACATGAGTTTAGAATACATTTTGGGGTGATAGTTGTTTGTTTTTAATAACCAGAGGTTTGGAGAGGGAAAGAGGAACTTTTTTCACTGTCAATCAGTAGCTGGAATTAGAGTTCAAAAGTTCCTGATTACTCAAGGCATGGTTTGTTAATGAGCATGCACTGCATCTTCAAGGAAGTGGCCAAGGAAGGGCTGAACTGTCTGTTCCCTAGCACTGAACAGCAAGTAATTCCGAAGACTGGAATTACTTTCCTGAGGCCCTCTCCTCTCTTTCATGGTTCATAGAATCCTGTGCTAAGCATATAGCCACTCCTTTTGTTGCCTTGGCCTCCATCCTCTGGACTTCTCTTTCTCTCCTGGAATTTCACAGGTTATAGCCTCCTCTTGGGGATACTGAGCCTTTGATGAAAGACATCACATTCCCGATTCTCTTGATTGCAGAAAAGCCAGGCATCCCAGGGACGGAAATTAGTTATGCTTGCAGCGTTTTGGGTCTCATTCTTTGAGAGATTCTTTGAGAGGTGATTAGCCAATATATCCCAATACTCAAAAGAAGCGTAACTGAAGCTGTTCCTTCAAGATGTTTTTTATCAGAGTATGAATTCACGGTCATTTTTGGGAAATGGAATACTTGAAGAATCAGGCTGCAATCATTTGGGGTGATCAGGGTTGTTTTGTATCTGTTAGAGTTTCCCTCTCCAGTATCCCCATCCAGTGAGTGCCATGCAGGTGCAGGAAATAGTTCTCTAAACACAATTCAGTTTTAGGTTTCCGTCTGCCTGCAGTGTCCTCATCTTCCTTGAGTCTGATTGGCAAACTCCTCTTCATTTATAGCAGCCTTTCTCAGATATCACCTCTTCTAGTGAGGTTTTCCCAACCCACCTAGATAGGTAATTGTTGCATCTTCTCTCCTAGCCCTATACCTTTACCAGTTCTTTTTACCACATTATTATATAGTCTTTGTTCAGATGGTTATCTCTTCTCTTTGTGAGTTCCTTGAGGACAGGCGCACATCTATCCATCTCTGTATTCTAATTGCTTAATCCAGTTCCAGGCAATGATCTAATGATACTCTAAATGTGTGCGTGTTTGTGTGTGGTGGGGGATGGTTGGTTGTGGGTGTATATTTAATGAAAGTTGGGCAATCTATCATGAAGTATGCATTATTCTAGAGCTGGTGAGTGCCCTTGTTTTTCAAACTTGAAATCAAAATATGCAGTTTGACAAAGGATTTTTGCCAATTTATGAGTTGACTTATTTCCATGTGCCAGGCACTGTGCCAAGTACTTTGCATATTCCATTAAACTGCACAATCAACTTGAGAGGTGTTATCATCTCCATTTTGAAGATGAGGAATCCGGGGCACAGAGGGATGGATTTGTGCAAGACAATACACTTAATACATGAACTGGCATTCTACCCTGGTCATATTCAATTCTATATCTTATCCACTGTGTGATGTGATTTGAATAACAAATGCCTTTTTTTGAAGGATCATCTCACTGTCATATTAATCTTAAGAGGATAAGTTAGTGAGAGTATAGTAGATGGTACCAGAAGTGCCTCTTGAAACCATAGAATTGATGTAGAAGTTGCAGAAGTTACATCTGTCGATTTACTCAACCTATTTGTATGTGAGGCTCCAAAGTGAGTCCTCTCTCCAAGCTTACTGATTGGGTCTATGTCTTGGAGAGGGGTTTGGTCTCTCATTTCCCTGCTCTTGGTTCACACTAACTCAGCACTTTGAGGTCATTGCCAATCTACCCTGGGATATTTCTTTCCTCCATCCTGTCTTCTGCTAAGTTTCATAAATATTTTGCTCTTATAGTCATTTCATCTGACACTCTACTCCAGGTGAAATTTCAACTTGTTGGCTGGGAAACTGGAAAAATTTGCTTTTCTTAGGGCTTCCCTGGTGGCTCAGAGGGTAAAGCGTCTGCCCCGCAATGCGGGAGACCGGGTTCTATCCCTGGGTCGGGAAGATCCCCTGGAGAAGGACATGGCAACCCCACTCCAGTATTCCTGCCTGGAGAATCCCATGGACGGAGAAGCCTGGTGGGCTATATATATAGTCCATGGGGTCACAGAGAGTAGGACACGACTGAGTGACTTCAATATATATATATATATATAAAATAGGCTCCTCTGAACTTTTTTCCCATGCATTGTTGAATGAGTCAGTAAATACAACTCACTTGGCTGTTTTGTCCATGGAATGCCACTTCTTTTGAAATCAAGCCATACTCCTTAATGTTACAGATATAGACTTGTCACCCTCAGAGTTTAAGTGTCCCTGATTAAGGTCACACAGTTGATGGAAGACCCCTAGAACCCAGGCCTAGCTTTAGAATCACTCATTTGGTTCCTTTGTGAACACAGAACACACTAAGGAATTTCATCTTCACATGGAGCATGAGCTCTAAATTTTTACTCTTTGATCAAAGATATCCTGAGTTTACTGTCAGCTCTTAGAAGGTGTCATAAAGCCATGGGAGAGCCCTGAGGGAACACTGTTAAGGAAGGTTGTAAAAGATGAGAAGGGCAGGAAAAAGGAAGGAAACTGGTTGGTCCATAGTGCACTGGGCCTTCTAACCCAGTGGCTGGAGCAGGATATCCCATCAGTCTGCTGAGCATTAACTGATAAGCCCTTGGAAAGTGGGGGGCATATGTCACACTGTTCATAGCTTCCTCTTCTTCTAGTCTGGATACTTAGTCAGCAAGTAAAATTTTGAAGTGAATGAAAGATTTATTGCAGTGACTTAGAATATGGTCGGAGAAGGCAATGGCACCCCACTCCAGTACTTTTGCCTGGAAAACCCCTTGGATGGAGGAGCCTGGTAGGCTGTAGTCCATGGGGTCGCTAAGAGTCGGATACGACTGAGTGACTTCCCTTTTACTTTTCACTTTCATGCATTGGAGAAGGAAATGGCAACCCACTCCAGTGTTCTTGCCTGGAGAATCCCAGGGACAGGGGAGCCTGGTGGGCTGCTGTCTATGGGGTCGCACAGAGTCGGACACGACTGAAGCGACTTAGCAGCAGCAGCAGCAGCAGAATATGGTATCTTTGATCCCTGGGTTGGGAAGATTCCCTGTAGAAGGGAAAGGCTACCCACGCCAGTATTCTGGCCTGGAGAATTCCACGGACTGTATAGGGGTCCATGGGGTTGCAAAGAGTTGGACACGACTGAATGACTTTTATACACATCTTCAGCATATGTTTTAAAGAAGTTAATTGTGGGTTGTTAAAGGAAGACCAGGACTTCCCTGTAGCTCAAACAGTAAAGAAACTGCCTGTGATGTAGGAGACCAGGGTTCGATTCCTGAGTTGGAAAGTTCCTCTGGAGAAGGGAATGGCAATCCACTCCAATATTCTTGCCTGGAGAATTCCATGGACAGAGAAGCCTGGTGGTCTACAGTCCGTGGGGTCGCAAAGAGTCAGACATGACTGAGTGACTAACACACACAAAGGAAGGCCAGGCAGGATGTCTGGTGGAGGTGGAAATTGTCTTTAACTTCCAGTTTGCTTTCGGGCCCCCAGGACTCCACTGTTGTGTGTAAGAAGAAGTGCTCCCACCCTGGTGGCTGCGACAGAGGCGAGGAGGCCTGTTGTGATGACTGCCTCCTACGAGTGCCCCAGGAAGACATCAAAGTGTGCAAGTTTGGCAACAAGATTTTCCGGGTATGTCATGAACCAAGCTCATGGGAACTACTGTATGATAGTGAGTTGTGGAAAGCTCCTAGCAAAGTGCAGATTGCAATATTTCATATTTTGTGTATCCATGTATGTATGTGTATAAAAGTATTTATTTATATTATATGTGCATATATGTTTAGAGTCAAGGACACTTAGGGGTAGAGAAGCAACTGTTTGAAAATGTGTTTTTCTTGGCTTTACTTTTGGTGTATAACATACGTTAAACCTGTAAAACATTGCCTTTTCTAAATGTGGTGGCCAGTGGTTGGGGCTGAGCTGAGGAGTCCCCTGGATGGTGCAGCTATGGGTACCCAAATGCCTGGGGACAGCAGTCAGAGATGCACGGTCCTCCGTGCCAAGATCCTGATTCTCCTAGAACTTTCCCACTAAGCTCCTTTTTCAGAGAGAGATTTTCCCATTTGGAAGCTGTTTGGGTGAGGTTGTGGCCAGCAGAGCAGTTGAACAAAGATGAGCGGGTCCTGCCCCAGCTGAGTTAGTAGGGTCGTCTGCTGCCCATCTCAGGTGTGTTTTACATCGTTTTCTAGTGGCGTGGGTGGAAGCTGGCCAGTGACCATTTAAACCTTAGGATTAAGATCGTTGACTTTGTCCAAAGTGCTGCCCATCTAGTCTGTTTTCCCCACGGGTGGAGGGAGTTTCTCTGTACCTGAGGGTGTCATCTCAGGGTACCTTTGAGAATCGAGACCCTCAGAATCAAGTCAGAGATGGAGGCACCTCAGGCCCTCTGCACTTGGCTAGATTTCCTATTACAGAGCTGGAGGGAGCGTCTTGATTCTTAGGACATATGTAAAAAGATTTGATGTATCATGCCTCAGGGAAGGGCGTCACGTGTGTGTATGTGCGTATGTATCTGTGTGTTGTGGTTCCACCCGGCTTCCAGAGCTATTCATGCGTCCTCTTTACACATCATCCTCTGTCTCTGGAGCATCCAGATGCGGTAGGCTCACCCTGATGACTCTATTACGCAAAGTGCTTCCCAGGCTCCTCCCAAAAAGGTTCCTTCATATACATGGATGGGGCCTGAAGTAATTTATGGAGTCCTAGAAATGTGCACTCAGAGAATTTGCAATAGTCAGATGCCCTTTAAAACAGATTCAGTAAGAGAAATAAAAGGCACTAGAGACATAGGTAGTCCTTAAAATACCTCCCAAAAATGAGAAGGAAGAGTAAGAGGCATAGGTGACATCAAAGATCTGGGCTGGTTTTTCTGTTTTTAATAAAATTTGCTTAGATCCAGAAGCCCAGAAAGGAATCCTTGCTCTGTTTTCAGGCCTAAATCTATTGCCCATAATCTTTTTTTTCACAAGCAAGAATACACGTTCCTGCATGTTCCCAGAAGTACAGGATTTTTGTGGTTGGGCACTCAGCAATTGCAGATTATAAATCCAATAAGCCAAAGAGATGCCTCAAACAGCTTTTTCTGGGCTAGAAAATGTGTCCTAAGTGCTACCCAGCCTTTTAGAAGGAGAGTGTCAGACAGGCAGGGACATGGGATGAATGGCTCTTGGAGTTTTCTGTCTGTGCTCCACATTTTCAGGTGGTTTGCTGGTCAGGTGTCTGGCTGGCAATGGGAGTCATATGGATTAGTCTCTGTTCTTTGCATGTTTGTGCCCCATGTGGGCCAGAACCATGTCACATCTGGGAATAAACTAACCACCCCCGGACGTCTCAATTAACTAGTGGCATCTGGGAGAACTCAAACTTTTCAGTCCTATCAAATGGAAAAATTAGACCCTTGTTGCATCATGTAGGAAAAGTCTTGTTTGCTTTCCAGGGTGAAGCTAAGTAAACAGTGCAAAAGGAGCAAGATGCAAATATGACTTGTTTGGTGTACAAGCATTTTTTTTTTAATATACCCTGGAGGGGAAATGCACACGCGCGCACACACATACACTAAGATCTACCATTTCTATCAGATCAGTTAGATGTAGATAAACACCTCAGAGTAATTCAATCTACTGATGGAAACCATCACTCAGGGAAGAAATGCTTTCCTTGACAGACAAATCCTAGCCTGGTGGATTAGCTCCCATCAGCCTCCAGTTTATGGAAGAATTCTGTGGTCTCTCTTGCAGGATGGAGAGATGTGGTCGTCTGTCAACTGTACCATCTGTGCTTGTGTGAAAGGCAAGACAGAGTGTCGCAAGAAGCAGTGTGTTCCCATCAGCAGCTGCCCTCAGGTTCGTCTGCAGGTTGACTTACTCTTTACCTAAGCATCTAGAGAACCATCCTGTGTGTGGCATGGTCACCTCCCATCTTCTGAACACAGAATTCAGATCCTCCAAAACTTCCAAGTTCCCAAATAGACACGTGTCCTTTGCAAAGCTTGCTCCTTGTTCTTTATGATTCTCATCCAGATTCTAGCCTAGCAGGGTAATAGCTCTTACCTCGCTCTGTTTTTTACTGATCTCTCCCAGTTTTTTGTTTTAATGTCTCCAACTTCTGTTTGATCAGCTCCCTCGTGTCTTTTGCTGGGTTTTCTTTTGAATATCATAAAAGATCCTTTCATTTTACCTCTCTCTTTCTTTTCAAATCAGTTTTCTTCCTGTAGCCATTCAAAGGAATATGTGGTTGTTTATTAATAAATTCCCCAAGGAGTTTCACCTGCCCAGTGGCACCCTCCAACCCCTTTTCTGAAGTTTTCCCTCTCCAACCCGGGCTCTGTTGTAGTCCTGAATGGAAATGGCGTCTTTATGGAAATATCTCTTTTCAGAAACCCATAGTTCCAGTGCCCTGAATAAAGCATCCATTATCTTCCAAAGCATGAGCTTCATTGAATTCACCTCAGCAACTTGAAACCTTTCAAGGTTTTATGCATTTTGGGAAAATGTCAAGCCTATTCAATACCTTCCAGTAAATGAAAAAATACATCCATATAATCAGGACATGTCTTCCCTTCTCTGTCAGAGACAGCTTTTAATTTTATTCACATCTGTTATTATTATAAACAAAAAGTTGCTGTTTTTACGTGAGTGCCAAATGAAGCACAAAAAAACAACAGCTGTTGCTATTGCACAACTGAATAAAGGGGGAAAAAAAAAAGAAAAAAAGAAACCCTAATTAGTCTTGCTTTAAAAAGCCTCAGACATAAAACTGAAAAGAAAAAAAAAAAAAAACCCAGGAGATACAATAAGGAGAGTTGAGCATGATCTACTTATAAATATTCATTGGGAAAAATGGTATCACATCATTTTTGCCCGTCCTCCGGGAACCCTCGCTGCTAATGAACTCCTGCGGCACATGTTAGTAATAATGGGCTTCCTTATTCTACAAGACAAAAACAAAAGGCTGAGCCAGCCTGGTGGCTCGAGCAACCAGCCTCTGCAGGCCCTGGTGGAGTTCCCGGCTTCACTTGAGTCCTGCCACTCGCGGCAGGTGTGGTGGTCTTCATAGCCCTCTTGCTGTGGGGAGGTGAGCGCTCTTTCCGTTACCAGCATCTTGGTTCCTGTCTCTTGTTTGTGGACCATATTTGGGCCAGGAGCATCCGTCCCTCCAGGCGCAGGCCTGGCGTTTCCCCACCCCACCCCCACCCCACCCCTGTCTTCTTGTCAGAGCCCGTCAGGCAGTGCCTGGCTCCTGCCTCAGGGCCCACCTTTTTGTTTCTAGGCAGTTTTCCAATCATTCCTTTGGTTCACACTTTGCCTCCTCAGGGGCCAGCACAAGCACTTTGGAAGATAATTTAGTTTTACCATAGAAATCCTGTTAAACACTTACTTCCCCTCCCCTGCATTGCTTTGGGAAATTAAAAAAATAATAATAATAATAATTTTTTTTTAAGAAACAGACATATTCCTGCTCTATCCTTCCTGGCTACTATACATCTTTTTCCAGAAGTTTGCATGCCTTGTTGAAGAAGGATTGTGTGGTTGCATTCCCTTCTTGACAGTCCCCCAGGGCAAAGGAGTGCATTTGGTGAGAAGGATGGAGGGGTCCACTGGGGACAGGTTCGATGTGACAGTCATTCCATCACTGTTAATATGTCCTGAGACTTCCTCTGTAGTCATAGGACCAATCTCGTCTGATGCTGAGACCCCGCCCCCCCCACCTCTGAGGTGGGTGCTGTTACTAGGCCCTTCTTACTGTTGCTTTCTTGGGGCATCCAGAATTCCTCAGCAAGTTCCACGTAACTCAGGAGCCAGACATCATAGCTTTCTCTTGATTTATTCCCTGCCTAATTTAGTGATGTTTCCAGCCCCTCTCTCACTTTCTGAAGAAAGCAACTGGCTGTTTCTGTCGAGGTACAGATGCAGGGAATCACAGAGTCACTCTTTGCTGGGGCCTTGGTTTAAACAGCTCTGTATGCCATTATTCCATCAGCTGGAGCCAGTCTGCTTTGGATTTGTCCTCAACTGCTTTCAGGCACGAGAAGCCAAAGGAGTCCTCTGTGCCAAATAGAAACAGACAACAGAGCTCTTGGTCATGAAATTGTCGTGTTGCCCCAAACCATGGAAGGTGGCATGGCATGGAGTTTTTGAGTCTCATTCAAACCTGTCATAGCCTTTAATGTACCTTTTTAAAGCGTCAGACATGGTTCTAATTCTTTAATTATCAACTGCCCTCTTTTTTTGTTGTTGTTGTTAGTGTGATTTGTTTTTTAAGTACCTAAATCTATTCTTGATGCAATCGACAGGTAGTGAAACAAGGCTTGACACAAGTCTTGGGCCACCACTCTGTGGTCTGTTTCCCTAGTTTCCTGTAAAGAGGGGAAAGGGGCATTTGTATATAGAGGGTTGTTGTGAAGCATAAATGTGATAAGGAAAGAAGAAAGTACGGCATTTTTTTCCTACTGTATAGATACCCAATAAATGTTAACTTCTCTTAAAGATTAAGATGAGACCTCTCTCATCTTAAAAATCTGGAGTGAAAAGTTGGCCTATAAGGTCACACAAAATTAGGTTTGATTTTGGGTTGGCTCAGACGGTAAAGCATCTGCCTGCAATATAGGAGACCTGGGTTCGATCCCTGGGTTGGGAAGATCCCCTGGAGGAGGAAATGGCAACCCACTCCAGTACTCTTCCCTGGAAAATCCCAAGTATGGAGGAGCCTGGTAGGCTACAGTCCATGGGATCACAAAGAGTCGGACACGACTGAGCGACTTCACTTCACCCTTGTGTTACATGACATCGATGTCTTCATCTATATGAAGGAAAATGCTCAGCTCACTAAGTTTTTGTGAATCTTAATAACAAAAATTATAATATGTTCTAAATATTAACTTATTTTAAACCCTTACAGTTAGCCTGATGTAGGGTAACCTAAGGAAAATATCTAGTCGGATGTCTATTTCATAGCATGTGCTTCCTGAATGTTCATTTTCTTCCACGTTTCTTTTCCCCTGTGATTCCACTGAGTCAGAGATAAAGCAATGTCATTCTCTGATAAGAGTTCTGAGATTATGCTTCTTCCTTTAAATGTCAATCATTAGAAAAAAATTAGAAGAAATGCAGTAGAGGAGATTACACTGTTTTTCCAGAAAGGTAATGGAAAATTACTCAGCATTTCAAAACCCTTAGCCCCATTTGGCTTTGACTACATAATAGTCAGGGATAGCGTACCACTCTCTGAAAGAAGGAATCAGGTTGAATTTCATTTGTGGCACAGATATTGTCCATATACGTAGGCCCAAGCTTGGGTTACTGTTTATTTTTGGCTCCCTCCAATACGCAGAGACAGAATGAAAGCTTTGCATAGACTGATAGATTGACAGCCAATTCCCATTTCTACATGTGTGCACTTGGTCTCTAGAGGGCTAGATTTGGGTATCAGTGAAAAGGTGGAATCCAGACTGTCTCCATCTCCCCTCCATGTGAGAAAAATCACACCAATGAAACCTTTAGGGATTATATTTCTCTGAGGATAAAAACAGGAAAGCGTTTTGAATGACTTTGCCTGGCTGTAGAACCTGATACTTAAAACTTCATTTTCACCACCATCATCACCATCTGGGCATCGAGTTCAAATACAGCTTGGACGAATTTCATTGATTTATCTGGTATGAGATTTAAAAAAGAGTTTTGTCCTCAGCAGACCCTGTTTTTTAACACTGAACTCTTTTTTTTTTTTCTCTTTTTCTTGATTAGGGTAAAATTCTCAACAGGAAAGGATGCTGTCCTATTTGCACTGAAAGTAAGTTTATTGAAAATATGCTATTAATATTTATTTTGCATTTTATAGTACAGCAAGAAAAATGGTGGTGTAAGTTTTCAGCCTCTTTTATTTCTGTGGGAATAGGATGGGATCATCTTACCTTGCTACAGACAATTAAAGTCAGTGGTAATCCTTGTACAGAAGCACAACTAAGACAAATGCGAATGTTTCTGCTGGGATGTGTTGCTGTGAGAAATTTAGAAGACAAATGGTCTCATGAGGTTTTAGGAAGGGCCAGGTGGCTCAGATGGTAAAGTGTCCGTCTACAATGTGGGAGACCCGGGTTTGAGCCCTGGGTTGGGAAGATCCCCTGGAGAAGGAAATGGCAATCCACTCCAGTACTATTGCCTGGAAAATCCCATGGACAGAGGAGCCTGGCAGGCTACAGTCTATGGGGTTGCAAAGAGTCCGACATGACTGAACAACTTCAGTATACTATCACTATAGATAGCTTGATGTGCCTTTTAACTGCTAATAGCATTTGCAGCCATAGTGACTAAAAGATAATGATATCCTATAAAACCAAACGTTATATATAACCTAGGAGAGATTCTCCTTCCTTCCTTATGAAGCCAAACAGTTGCCCGTCTTTCTCCCTCACCCTCACCACGGCTTCATCGCTGTTTCACTTGGGCACATCCAGTGATGCTCTTGGTAAAGAGAAAACAAGAGGTCTTGGCTTGGTTTGGTTGGCAATGGTGTAGCCATCCTGTTATTTTTAACAGATCTTGAAGGTTCTAACATGGCCGTTTTGAAAGCCATCTGGGACTGTACTATCCACCACTTAGACAGCATAGCAACAGATTTCAAGTTATCCCCACATGTAAGTGTGCCCAGATCTGTTAGCAAACCACTGTTTCAGTCCCCTCACATCCATATGGTTTCTAGATAGCTTTCTGAAATGTTTCACTGAAGGAGGAGTATTCATAATGTCGCTGTCAAATTAGTATGATAAGCAGGATTAACCCAGCCATGGAATCTATTGGAGTGTATTTTATGAGCCATTCAGGCTTAAGTGGGCTTTGATGATAGTTGAAAGCAGCTTTCACATGGAAACAGGTTTGTTTATTTCACTTGTCTGAAGCCAGAGTTTATATCACTAAGAGTTATCCTGGCTCTTCTTTTTAGATACATAGGTTCATTATATATATTATCATATATACATATATTGCTATTCACACATACATATATATATATATCTCACTATTTTTTGAGACAGAGATATTAAACAATTATGCATTGTACACTGGGTAAAAGTGCTGGCTGAATTAAGGAAAATTAAGTTATAAACTTAATAAAAGAATTTCTCTTTAAAGACAAGGAAGTACATAAATTAAGTCAAAGGAGGCCAACTAAGTATATTAGTAGAGCCTGGGATGCAGGAAGAAGAATTAGCTACGATTAACACACCAGTTGATTTTAAAACATGTGTATAAACTATTACATTTAATCATCTTCCCAGAGATTCTCTGAGGAAATTTTGTTTATGGATGGTTTGGAGGCCACTTCCAGCTTAATTCTTTTTTGGATGTGCAGAGTCAAGCCTAAATTGATGAAGTTTTCCTCTGTATCCATGTCAATGAAGATGTTTACATTTCCCTAGAAAGTATCTCCTAGTTAAAGTAGAGACCGACCACCAATGTACAGACAGGTTACATCTTCCCATCTCATGCTGTCAGGCAGGAATACTGCTTATCAGCTTAATAAGAAAATATATGGCCAGTCTTGTAAAGAAATAGGCTAAATCTTGAATTACCAGACTTTATGTTACAAGGATGATTGTTGAGATCGTTGAGAGGAAAGCTACATTTCATTATTAGTTTATCCACTATGGGCTAGTCTTTCCAAATATATTGGGTTCGCCAAAAACTTCCTCTGAATTTTTCCATAACATCTTACAGAAAAAATACAAAGGAACTTTTTGGCCCACCTAATAGCATACTGGTGACTTATTAGAAAACAAAAAGGAAAGAAAAGAAGAATAGAAGGATGAGTATGACAAAAACCAAACCAGATTTTTAACTGGTCATATTAAATATTGATTGGACATGTGTTGTACATTGTATTGTAAGTATAAATGTTGTACATGTGAATAAGCCTGTGACTTCTGTCACTGAGAGAGGCAAGTTGGCAAGGGAGAAGTCACCCCGCTGGAGGGATGCCAAGGAGATGACTGACTCTGTGCACCTGCATCCAGCAGGTCAATATGGGACGAGTCCAGGCATGTGGTTCTCGGTCCAAATTGAGGTGATATCATCAGATGGCGATGTCTCAATTTCCTTTGGTGTTCTTTCCATCTGTTTACTCTTTCTTGCTCTCCAGCAGTTCTTCCATCAATGCTGTAAAACACATTCTACTTGGAGAGGTTTATTTGTTCACATTGAGTTATGAGTTCAGAGAAGGCAATGGCACCCCACTCCAGTACTCTTGCCTGGAAAATCCCATGGACAGAGGAGCCTGGTAGACTGCAGTCCATGGGGTCGCTAGGAGTTGGACACGACTGTATAACTTTCAAGTAGACAACCTGAGCGACTTGGCTTTCACTTTTCACTTTCATGCATTGGAGAAGGAAATGGCAAGCCACTCCAGTGTTCTTGCCTGGAGAATCCCAGGGACGGGGGAGCCTGGTGGGCTGCCGTCTCTGGGGTCGCACAGAGTCGGACACGACTGAAGCAACTTAGCAGTTATGAGATGGGATGATTTCCAATTTTTTTTAAAGCAATGCCTAGACTTTCATAGCACATTCAGGTAGACTTATTCCGATGTCCTTTAGCTGCAGTCTAAAGACCTCCTATTTTGAAATTCCTTTGTCATTATATCCAAGATCCAGAATAAACCTTAGAGCTCGTTTTTTTCCTCCTATGTGAATTATGAAAACTCTTCTGGTATATGAGTTTCTAAAACAGGCAAATGAAGTTTGAAGTACAAACTAAGGCTAGTATTTTCTAGAACCAGAAAAATGACTGATTTCTCTCTCATTCAAATAAGATCACACATACACATGTATATATCCCGTTAGTTACTACAGAGTTTCCAACCTCAGTGTTATTGATTGTTTGGCCAGATAATTCTTTGTGGTAGGGGCTGTCCAGTGCATTGTGTGATGTTTAGCTGTGTCTCTGGCCTCTACCAACTAAATGTCAGTAGCAACCCAACAGTATCTTCAGAAATTTCCAAATGTCCCCTGGGGGACAACATCACTCCTGGTGGAGAACCACTGGTACTCTAAACAGAAGTAGCGGCATAGGTGAATCCAGAAACAAACACCTATGGTACTAATAACAATAAATTGACTCCTTTAGTTAATTAATTAATTTTAATTAGAGGGTAATTGCAATATGATGTTTTTGGTCATACATCAACATGAATCGGCCACAGGTATACATGTGTCCCTTAACACAGTGATGAGATGGAGTAGGAGCATAAAGTGAGGCTGACCTTTGCTGTTGTAAAAATTGACATTGCAGAAGCCTTTGGATTTAACTGAATGTGTTTCAGTATTTTCATTGCCTAGCTCTAGAAAAAAATTATAAAGGTATCATTATGTCTCAATTGATTCAAGTCACCATCTTTGTTTTAGTTGCTAGGAAGCTAGAAATAAATTTGTATCTCATCTCCAATAGCATGTGGCTTTTGAGTAATACACTTTCTCCTGACTTCATCTTATATGTCTTTTACCTTTGGATGTTTTGGATTATTTAGTATGGATGCATGTAAGCTATTTCCAATCCTCTTTTGGAAGGAGGCAAGATAAAAATAAGTGTTAGTCACTTGAGTCATGTCTGACTCTGTGACCCCATGGACTGTAGCCCACCAGTCTCCTCTGTCCATGGAATTCTCCAGGTAAGAATATTGGAGTTAACCATTCCCTTCTCCAGAGGATCTTCCCAGCCCAAGGATTGAACCTGGGTCTCCTTCATTGCAGGCAGATTTTTTACCATCTGAGTCACCAGGGAAGCCCATATTATGTATGTAGAATGGCAATCCACTCCAGTATTCTTGCCTGGAGAATCCCATGGGCGGAGGAGCCTGGCGGGCTGCAGTCCATGGGGTCTCAAGGAGTCGGACACGACTGAGCGACTCACACACACACACACACACATGCATAAATAAAATGGACTGATTACATAGCATCCAATCTAAAACTTATTTTGGTTATCTGCAGTAGTTAAATGAGTATTGCATTATTTCCAATAGTGCCATTACATCATCTGTTTCTAAAATCCTATAGAATTCCTGCCTTATTGACTCGCTTAATCTGCCTTCATAGTGTTTGAGGCTCTCTCAGACCTCTGAAAGGAACAGTGCAGAGAAAACTCAAACATATAAAATGTTTTTATAGGCTTCTCCTTTAAGTCAGTGCTAACAGTAATTTATAGTTACCCAGGTACAATATTGAGGTACAAAATTGTTATACTCCTCACAGTACAGTAGTCTTCAAAGTCTGAAAGACTGATGATGATTCTATAAAAAAACAGTCCTCTTAAAATCAGACCTGAAGAAAGTGTGTAAAGGATTACTGTCTTTTATTAACATGGGACGTTCTTTTTCCAACTGAAAAGAATTAAACTTGATTTGGAGGATTTATTTAAAATAAAATATTTGAAGTGAGCTAAACAAACTTTATAAAGCTTTGGTGCAAATGCTGTTTCTTGCCAAAGTATGAGCTATAGCTTAAAGCAAGTCCTGCTTTCCCTGAGCTGAGGGTCATAGGACTGTGAATTGGGTGCCAAGAAGGCCACTGTCTGCTGTGTGTGTAGCACTTGGGTTTGTGTAAAATGTTATCTTACTGTGTGTTGTCAAACCGTAGGCAGAATCTTGACCTAGCCACCCAACAGAGACCTGAATCAGATAAATTCTTTGCTGGCAGAATGTCTGTTTTCATACATGGAAATAGTACTCAGTGGCAAAATTTTCACTGATAAGAGATGGAGGGGTGTGTGTGTGTGTGGAGAGAGAGAGAGAGGGAAAGAAAGACTGACTTTGAGAAAAAATTTAATCTCCTAACCATCTGTTAGATCAGAGGCAACCAAAGGTAATCCAGACATAGATGCCCCATCTCTGACTATCTCAGATTTGTTAAGCTGTGCCTGTAGCTACATCAGTCTTAACCATCAGAATCCCAACCCCAAAGGAAAGTTCACGATTACATAACACAGAGGAGGGTAGGGTATACTGAGCACAGATGTGCATTTAATTGAAATAACCTCAACTACATGTCCCACAAGTAATAGGAAATATTAGGTTTCAGCAACTTAGGGTGCGAGGAGGCTCACAGTTGCCAGGTGACTCTTTAAAACCCCCAAGAGTTAGGTTTCCAGCTGTGTGCAGCACTGGGGTGTCTGCTGTCCAAGAGGGCCCCTGCATGCTGCTTGAACCTACCATGGACATGGTGCAATTGCTCTGGCTGGTCTTGGTACATCTTTCTTAAGTCCTCGAGCATGGCTACAGCGACCTCCAATTAAAGAGTAGTTGTAGAAAGGGGGACTGCAACAACTTAATGCAATAGTGACCTTGGGGTCCATTTTATGAGAAGTCTCCACTGACAGAGGTTCTGCAAATTCGTAATGCTGAGTTTGAGCAAGGTTTCTGGCCTCCAAGACTGTAAGCAACTCCAGGTCCCTGGACACCAGGAGTCTGTCCTTAACTCAGGAAAGCGAGGAAATTTGAAACCGGAGCTCAAGATGCTTGTAGAATAAGAATTTGTGGTGTTGACTTTAGCCCTGCCGAGGAGGTGTTAAGCTAAGTAGCCACTGAAGTTTCTGCTCCAGTGTCTGGAGGTGGGTTTGTCACTGCTCCTGAGGCTCAACCAGCAGACGGGGTGGCAAATAAAACCCAACTGTACCACAGTGGTAGCTGGGAAACCCCACACAGGCAGGAGCGGCATTAGAAGGGAGTGAGGGAATCAGTTTATGTTCTCTTTTATATACTGCTCTAAGGAATATTGTTTCTTTAAATGTTCTGGCTGTAGATTGATGTAAAGTTGGAGGGCCCTGAGGTTATTAGGGGTCCTCTTTTATCCATGACCTATTGTCAATTTCAACAGGGTGTTAGTACTTCTTAAGTTGTGACTGTTAACAATCATCACCACCACCATCATCATTGTCTAACAATAATGGCAGTAACGGTAATAGCAACAGCAGCCAATATTTATTTAGCATCTGCTATGTATTGAAACAGGTCCTAGGCTGTCTTTTTTTATCTTATTTGATCTTCACAGTCGTTTTGACCATTTTATGGCCAAGTAAATGTCATTAGCTCCATTTAACAGCCAAGGAAACTGAGGCTTTGAGGTTATGAATGATGCCCAGCATAGGTCGTGGAGCCCAAATCAAGGAAGTCTGGCCCCAGGGCTTGGACTGGAAATTCTGTCTTTACTTCTCAGTCATTTTGTTTGATATGATAACCAGTTGCAGTTAGGAAGGGAAGAGGTCTGGAGGACTTTTTGACTAGTGGGGATTAGAGATTGGAGAAGGATTTTAGGAAGAGTTTCTAATTAGACAGCGTTTCCCTCTACACCACCCAGGAAGAGATGTAGATTCAGACGCCCATGCTTTCTTTACCTGGTGATACCCTCACGTTTCTGCTCAGGTGCAGAGCAGTTGGTGTGCTCTGTGCTCAATGCAAAATCAAACTAGCGTGGTTTTCCATGTTATTCGTTTTTCCTCCTGGAAACTCAAGGTTGAGATGGTTCCAGCAGTAAGTGAAGATCACCCAAATCTTCTTACTTACAATAATAAAAGACATGTAATTTGAAATTTGGAATAACTGTATAAATTCCATCAGGAGTAAGAAAGAACAAAATCTCTCTGCCAGTCAAGCTTTTCACCATTTTAGCATCATGGAATTGTATAAATGAATGGACCTTAATGTAAGGTCAACCTTCCCACTTCTTAGGTAAGGAAGTTGAGGCTAATGGTAGTATTAACTGGAAGAACGAGGATGAAAACCTAAACATTTTTTATTCCCTACTCCAATATTCATTCTATAATATTGTATGGTCTCCCCAGAATTTTGCATGGGAAAATAGTTTTAATATAGATGTACCATTATTAAATCACTAATTGAAAGTGACTTTCTTGCCTAATTTTGGAACAGTATATTTTATACATAAAGATATGTATAAATTCATTACTAGATATATGGTACATTTCACCAAGGCTGCCATCTTGAATCTCAAGAAAGATGCAAATGCCAATTTCTAAAGAAACTTACGAACAAAATCTCTTAGCAGTAGTGAATGTAAAACACAGCTAAGTGACAAACCAATACAAATCCCAAACTATGAAAAATATACTTTGTGGAAAAAACTTTATGGTAAATTACACATTACTGTCTGCAAACCTGAGGCAGACTTATACCTCTCTGGAGGTCACATTTCCTCTGAGTAAAATAAGAACAACACAAAACCGCTACTCTGCTGCCACTACAATTGCTCCTATTACCAGCAGCAATTTATTGAATGTAAATCTGTGTCAAGTATTGTGATAAATGCTCTCCATGCATTCTGTCACTTAATCCTCACAACAATCCATGCAGTGGAAGCTACTGTTATTCTCATTTTACAAATGAGATCTGAGGGTCTGAGAAATTACTAATAAATAAGGTGTGTGCCTGCTTCAGTCATGTCCGACTCTGCAACCATGTGGACTTCAGCCTCCAGGCTCCCCTGTCCATGGGATTCTCCAGGCAAGAATGCTGGAGTGGGTTGCCATGCTCTCCTCCAAGGTATGTTAGCCAATAGCCTGATCCGTGAGATGCCAATAGCCTGGTCCATGAGACTCCAGAGCCCAAGCTTTTAAGCACTATTGTATATTCTTTGTTGACTACATGTTGGAGGTTTACTGCCAAATATACATGAAGTTTGCCAATTTCTTTCCTCTGTACATGATTAGGGGCTTCTATTTGAAAACATTTGTATCTATGCACCTTTTAAAACCTTATCTGTGTCTTTGAGATCACTGAATCTCCAGTTTCTTGGATTACAATACTTGAATTCTAACCTTCCCTGGCAGTTGGGAGATATGATTTATTAACTACACTCTGTGGTTCCCCTTGATGTGAAGTTTATGTTTATGAATAGTATCATCTTTTTCCTTACCGAGGTCCTCCTCTTGGTTAATGCGCTCCTCCCCCAACCACTGCTCCCCTCCTCTGCTCTGCCCTTTCGTATTTCTCCTCAATGCACATGTCTGCTCTGCTTTTACTTTGTACCTTCTCATCTTGTGAGCTCACGGCCCTGCCTCCATGGTACCCCTTCTGCAGTTACTCTCTCAGTCTGGTTTCACATTTGTCTAGATTTCCAGGTCCTTAACACAGGACTTCTTGGCAAGATATGAATATGGCAGATCTCAGTTTCTCACTTTTTTGGAGGCTACATTCTTCTTTCACAAAGGACTGTGTTTGAATTTGATTAACAGTTGCTACCTTTGATTCTCTAAATTATCCGGGTTGGGAGTTGGATGGAGAGATGGATGGCTGTTTCCAACCCCTATCCGTTGACTGAATTCTGGCACCCCTTTATCCCAGCTGCACAGGTTTTGAGTCTTAATGTTATTTCTCATACTTTTGGCATTTTTCTCCCATGTTGATCATCAGTCATCAGGTCTGGTTGATTGTCTCTTTGCATTGCTTTTCTAATAAATAATTTCCTTCCCATTCCCACGGCAGCCAGCCCCTCATCCTATTCCCTGTTGTTAACCTCTGCCTTTTCTTCTTCAGCCCTTTGTGCAAGCCACTGTCAGAACCCAAACTTGGCTTTCATGAAAACTACACCAGCTTCCTTCACTGGTCTCTTGCAGAATTTCTCAAAGTTTGTTTTATGAAATGCTAGTGCTGAGGGATCCTCATGAGTAATATTTTCAAAACAAGTTTCTATGATTAAATACATTAGGGAAATGCTGGGTCAAGTAAACTTAAATGTGTTTCCTCACTGCAGAATTCTCAGAGCCCTTTACATGCCAGTGTGCAGGGTAAACTTTCAGGAGGATGATGGAGTATAGAGTCCCTCCCGAACTAATTTGGGCTGCAGAGGTTTTTTTTTTTTTCTTTTTAATTTCTACTTATTTTGGCAGAGTAACAGGCAGGATTGATGTTTCATAGAAAACATGTTAAGAAATGCTGGTTCTTTGAAATAAATTTAAACTTCTCAGGCTGACAATAGATCTCAGGCCAGTTTATTTAGACGGCTGGGGTGTTTTACATCTCCTGAAGCAACTACCCATTCTGGGCAGATTGGTCTCCTATTCTAGTGCAAGCTGCCTTCTTTCCCATGTTTAAGACTATCATGGTAACAATCTTTTGGTCTAGAGGCTTACTCCATTCAAGCTCTAAATCTACATTTTGTTTGTCTTTTATAGATGAACTCAACATTGTCTTTTCAACACATTTACCTTTTATAAGTATGTTACAATCTTATCAGTTCTATTTCTGCCAGCAGCAGATTTGCAAGATTTGCATAGCATTTATAATGATACAACCAGTAATGACTACTCTGTGAGCATCTATTATGTTCTCAGCATTTTCACAATGCTGTCTTTATAACCACCATGCAAAGTAGTTGTTCTTCGACCCATGTTACAGATGAATAGACTGAGGTTATGTAAGTAGTACATGATTTTGTAGTCAGTGGGTGGCAAGACTGGGATTCAAACCCAGGACTCTATTCTAAGCAACTTAATATTCGCAAAGCTTTAAAGTGGTTTCAAAGCTGGGCGACAGGTTAATTTAAAGATGAGAAACCCATCTCTCAGGTAAAAAGTTCTCTTTTCTGATAAACAGTAATTTCTAGCTTTAAGACAGCAGACATTTTAAGGTCAGGGCTTAGATTAGAGAGTGTCAAAAATGCATCTTCTATAACAAGTTTGTATTAACATCAGTGACTTTCCAGCACTCTGGAAGGTGTCATGGAGGACATGGATAAAGGTTGATACAGACCCCTGAGTTGAGGAAATTGCAATGTGTTTGGAGAGACAAAATGTAAACACGTTAAATGACAGAACCATATCATATAGTTTATAATCAGATAGGCATTGTTAAACTGAGGTTCATGAACTCCTAGGAGGTCATTGGTTAGTCTTGGAACAGGGTGTCTATGAATCTCTACATTTGAATGGATATACTCATTTTCACTTGGAAGGAAGAGTGTCTATACCCATCTTCCTATTTCCTAAAAGCTCTGTAATCCCAATTTGTTAACAACAGTGACTGCATGGGATGCTGTGGTATAGGGTATAAATGGAAATTTCGAGTCATGGTCAGGGAGGCACTGGCTTCAAAGCCACAGAGATTGGGTTGGACTCTTTCTTTACTACTACTTGCTTAGAGACCACGGGCAACATGGCAGTTTCTTCAGCTTCACTGCTAAGAAATTAGGGTAATATACCATGTGTAGACAAGTAGTGAGGATTAAAGGAGATAGTGCAACTATGGAAAGCATCTGGCGTGTTGCCTGGTATGAGCTAGTCACTCCAGACTAGTTGCCTTGATTTTTGCTAAATTCATTTTTTTGCTCTTGTCTCTGTAAACAAACTGAGTGTTTTTAAAACAGTACACATTCATTATCTTAGCAAGTCCTGGAGATCAGAAGTCTGAAATGGATCTGAGTGGGTCCAAATCAAGGTGTTGGCAGAACTGCATCCCTTCTCAAGGCTCGAGAGGATCTGTTTTCATGCTAGTCTAGATTCTAGAGGTTGCCCATTTTCCTTGATTTGAAGCCTCCTTTCATCTTCAAAGCCAGCAGTGGTGAGTTGAGTTCTTCTCATGCCATATCATCGTGTGACACTCACTTCTCTGCCTTTTTCCTTCACTTACAAGTGACCACTTGTGATAGCATCTGTCCTTCCTGGATTACCCAGGATAATTTGTTTATAATTCAACTAATTAATTGATTAAGCAAAATTCTATTAAATTATTTGCTGTACACCATTTATCAAACTTAACTATTTTTGTGAGTTCAGTGGGAGCAGTATATTTTTCCTACTGAAATATAATCTTTAATTAATCAACCTTTCATTTAGAAAATATTTGATATCTAATATGGATTATACCAGTCATTGCTGTTGGTAATGCATAGATAAATCCGTTTATCCAATATTAAGGTAGATCCTCCAGTGTACAAGGCAGAAGGCAGTGTGTCAGACACTGAGAAGTATACACAGAATTTATGTGTAAGGAGTTTAAGGCCTGGTTTAGGCATTAAAAATACATTATGACTAAAAGCTAGGATAAAAAGGAACTATAGTTAACAATAGGGTCATCACAAGAAAAAAAATTTTAACTATGTTAGGTGAGTGATGTTAATTAGATTTGTGGTTATAATTTCAAAATGTATACAAACAGAATTATTACATTATACATACAAAACTAATATGAAATTATAGGTCAATTTTACCTAAATTTTAAAAATTAAAAAAATTGAAGTACAAAAGCTAGGGTAGAAAGTGCCTCCTCATAAGCATACTGTGGGTTTGGTGACCATATTTTTAACCCTCAAACTGAAACACATAATGTGACTAGAATAGAGTATTGGAAGCTGACCATCTCAGAAAATCTGAGCCATGTGGTCAGTTTTGTTTTGGGGACTTAGAAGAGAGAATTGACTTTGGCTGAGGCCTGGGGAGTTGGTACATGAGCTAGAAGCTGAAGAATTCCAGTGCTGTGAACTGTGAGGTGTGGGCAGGCATGGCCAGTGCACAGCCAGGGTGAGAGGTGGGGTAGCCCTGGGCTCAGGTGGGGAGGCTGCACACAGGATGTCAACCAGGGCTTTAGGGGTAAATTTAGTTTATTAGATCTCAAATGTGGGGGGATGTGTCCTTTGCTCTTCTGCTTGAGGTTGGTAAGGATTTGAGGTTATGGAAGTTATTGGAAAAGAAATTTACATTCTTAGCCCTCTCTCTATCAAATCTTTTTTTTTTTTAATCAGTTTCAGGTGCCTAGTCAACTTAAAAAGAAAAAATCAGCTTTTTATTTGTAGATTTGTAAGTCTGTCTGGTGGATTAGGGATGAGTGGAAAGAGACTCACTAGGCCCTTCCCCCACATTCACACAGTAAAGTCAGATTAAGTTTTGATTTAAAAAGCCAAGGGTGTAAAATCTGAAAGGAATCCAGGTGCCCCTCGGTGGAGCTTCTGTGGTTTTGCAGGCCCCCTCGGGGAAGCAGCTGTCAGGGACACCTCTGAGCGAGGCCAGAGCCTCCTGCATGGGGAAGTTCAGTTCCTGCTGGGTCTGTTTATATTGGAGGCTTACATCATGTCAAGAGGAGCCTAGACAAACAGTACAAGGGCTTGTGTTCAGGGCAGTGTTTCTAATCCCAGCCTTTCCTGGTTCTTGACCCAAACTTGGCATCATCACAGCTCTTACCCACCTGGGGTTCCCAGGGGGCCCTGCATGACCCAGTGGCCCTGGAATTCCACGGGCCCATTTCGCAGCAGTTGATGTGGAGGAAAGTTGAAAGCCATGTTTTTATTTGATAGACTTCCTCGTGGTTAGAACACTACTCTGGAAATGTGCTGATCTGCTTGGCGGTGTGGTGCAAGGAGTTGGAGAGACGATTCTGTTCACAGAGATACTAATGGACTGAGAATGAAAGTCACCTTCTGTGTTTTCAAAGTGACTTTAGTGACTGGGGAAATCTTGTGTTAAGTGAAGAGGAAATAAAATTTCATGTACAGGATAATCTTAACTTCGTTAAAAATATACACAAACATACACACACCCCTGACACCCCAAAATAGTAAACAAGGATTATTTCTTGGTGGTGGAACCGTGAATGAAACTTTTTTTATTCTTATGCTTTTCTGTTTTTGTTTTATTGTATTCTGGGGGAAGCAGGTTAGAATCTTCTCAATTTCTCTTATTTTTTTATGACATGAAGTTGTATGCATACATGTGTGCTAAGTCGCTCCAGTCATGTCCAACTCTTTGCGACGCCATGGACTGTGGCCCATCAGGCTCCTCGTCCATGGGATTTTCCAGGCGCAAATACTGGAGTGGGTTGCCATGCCCACCTCCAATGAAGTTGTACACTTTCCCCTTAATTTTCACTGACGGATGTTTTGAGAATAATCACTGCTCTCAGAAGGAAGGCATCTTATTAGAATAAATATACTCATGGCAGAAATAAATGTACCTGATGAGGATAAAAGCAAAACATTGGAATTTTTTCTAGAAGCAGCTTGACTCTCTTAATTCTTCTAGCTTTCTTATTAAAGTATGAAACATCAAAGAGATACTTTTTAATTCAATACTTTCAATTTTTAAAAACAAATGTCCTTATTCCAAGAGTATACATAGTGATTGTAAATAATAAAATGTAAATAATAATGTATATACACATAAACAAGAAAGAGGAAAATAAATATCACACATAATTTCATTACCTAAGAGAAAAAAACATTATTAGTATTTGGGTTTATGCACTTCTAATCTTTTTTTCCAGTGCCTAGACATTGTATACATATTACTGAAAACAAACCAAAACAAAAATGACATCTGATGATTTGACTTAAAGGACTATGAAAAGCCCTTACATACTGCTGCTTGTAAACTGACATTTTCCCATCCTCTGACTTAAATATATTCAAGCAAGGATAGGGTCTGTTTGTTCAGCTCTATCACTACAGGCTTCCCAGAAGAATGTGACTGGACATCAGGATGTCTGGGACTGTGGCTTATTTTACTGGGTCTGCTGAACAAAATTTATATGCAGATACAGTGTTCATTTTTGTCCCCTAAGTATTTCTCTAGTTTTCTTTTTCAGAGAGGCAGATTTGGTAACCCTGAGAGTCTCACTTTCAGTTTTTCTCCAGTGCACGTGTTCGCTGCTTTTGCGGGATCTGGCATAGGGACCTTGAGCAGACAGAAAAAAGGGCCAAGGTTTCAAAATTATTTTAGTGCCCCCAAATGCAGCATGTATTTCTCAGGCATCTTCTTCCTCATGAATTTTTGTTGGCTTCTTCTGTTTTGCCGTTACAAAGAAAATCATCTTGTTCTCTGAACCCTTCTCTTCCACAAGTTAGGCCTCTTGAAAAATATCTTTCCTGATAGCCCTGCTACTGCTGCTAAGTCGCTTCAGTTGTGTTCGACTCTGTGCGACCCCATAGACGGCAGCCCATCAGGCTCCCCCGTCCCTGGGATTCTCCAGGCAAGAACACTGGAGTGGGTTGCCATTGCCTTCTCCAAGGAAAAGCCCTACTCAGACATAATTTCCCTTGCCTGGTATCCGTGGATGTCCCTCACTGCTTCCTGCCCAGCTACAATTCAGCTCAGCTTTTCCCAGGACTCCTGGGCCATGCTGCAGGCAGTATATTTTCTGTTGTTTCTTTGAGGATTTAGTTTGCCATGTAATTGACCTTATTGACATACACCCGCACTTGGACTCTTAAAAACAAAAGGACAACAAAAATGAAAACAGAAAAGTGTAAGGCAGAAAAAAAATATCACTCATAGTTCTACCACTAAGAAACAACCTCAGTTTATAATTTTAGGGTTTGTAGGTGTTTGGATATTTATTTTAACATGGTCAAGATTTGTTGTATAGATAGAATTTGGTTTCCTATTTTTCATTTAACATGGCATAAGTATTTCTTCAAGCACGAACATTAATTACACAAACTTTTTCAATGACTAGATAATAGTTCATTTTCTGGATTTCCTGCCAAAGGCTTAGCTCTTTGTTTAATGTTAGGAGAAAATCTAAATATCCATTTTCTTACAATGTGTCCATGATCAGTAGGCATGGAGAACAGTGCTAAGGTGTGTAGTGAATTCTTGGTAAATGTTAGCTATTACTGTGTTTGTTAGTGATAATTTTGATGCAGCTGGAGTCAGAACACCTGGAGAAGCCATACGATGTCCCCTGCAGACTCCAGGCAGAAATATAGGGATTCCCTGTGCTTGCTCAACAGCAGAGAGCGGATTTCTCAGGAGTATAATTTCAGCTCCTTCATTTATGTCTTGGCCGTTGCAAGCTGAAATCCATCTGTTACGAGCTCAAGAGCTCAAAAGCCTTGATTGGTTCTGGGTTTTCTTGTTGAATATGTGGCATTAAAAACTCTGAAAAAGCCCTTTGCTTGAATTTGGTGCATCTGGTGGTCAGGTTAACATTTAGTTCTTTTGTGGCATGTGGTAGTATTAACTTTGAACTATATGTCTCCTGATGCCACTTGGGGTGTCCCAAAGAACTTCCTTGCTTCCTATCAACCAGAAAGCACCATTCTCATACCAGGGAGGGATTCCATTCATCAGAATGCGAGAGAAATGTGTAATAGGACAATTTTGAAAGTAATAACATGGAGAAGGGGACTGAAAAATGCAGTATGGAGTGGTTAGATAGGTGGGAAAACTAGTTGGAGTTGGGTATAGGATTTGGAAAGTGGGGACTGGGTGCTGTGCGCTGCAACAAACTGAGTAAAATTTGAGTTATACTGAAAGACCAACCATAAAAAAGGATAAGAAAGAAATTGAAATGGAGGGTGAATTAAAATGTTGCTGCTGAGCTCTCAAGCTTTCTCTCCCACCTTCTTCCCCTAAGTAATTCTTTTCTATAATCCTTGAAGTATTTGAACCCTACATATCAGAAACGATCAGTTCTGTGAGTCTTTATTAAATGTTGACAAGAAAAGCTAACTTAGACAAGTAATTCATTTATAAAATTCCCAATACATCTAATTTATGTGGAGTCACATGAAATTGACATATGAAATGACATAATGTATCATAAAACAACATTAATTTCCAAACACTTTAGAAATTAAACGCACATATTTACTTTGGATCTAGTTGGTCCTACCAAATCTGTTGGCACATCCTTCCTCCCAATGGATGCTTCATTCTTCCCTTACATCTTCAGAATTATTATTATATGAGATAGTGTCATGTTCTTGACCTGTTCTAGAAACTGATCTTTTTATTTTAGTTCGGACTAATTTCTCTGAATTTCTCATTTCCTGGTTGTGTATGCCTTCTTTAAAACAGATAAAATATCTTTTTATGGGAAACAAATCAATGTCAAATTTTGTTTAAAAAAAAGAAATGATACTTAATTTTCTATATAAACCTTTGGAATGCCCTAAAGCATAAAACTTTACTTGGGTCTCATAGTAGTGTATTACTGGTATTTTGAAGTGATGAATTCACTGAAATTTCTTAAACTTAATAAATGATGGGGTTTGCAATTTATTTTTTATCCAACTTTTGATTTTGAATACAAAGATCAAAATATAGGAGGCTTGTATTTCTAGAAAATACACAGAGACAGTTTCATCAGTGTTTTGTTTCTTAACATTAAACATGTATCTGTTTGGCAAGTCTGTTTATCTGTCCTTAGAAATATATGAGTATTGAATATAATACTTTTTTAAGACCATGAATAACATTTAGAATACCATGTTCCCTGATTTTTGAATCAGTTAAAAGGAAACAATATTGTTGCTTTGATGAATTGTCATATATGCTGCTGCCTTTTATTTATATTTTTGTTCTCATTTATATGGATTATGAAATTTGGCCAGTTCTATTTACAAAATCATCCTAATTTCATTTCTCTAACCTTGACATTAAGACCATAGAAGCATATCAAGGCTCTAAAATAGAGATGCTTTAAAAATTCAGAAGTGTTATAAGTAACTTTTAAGTATAAAAGCACCAGAAGTACTTCATATCCTATGAGATTTGGTACAAACTTTTGGAACAACTGAACTTTTTTTTTTTTTTTTTAAGTTGGTTTTCCTTAGTGTATTTCTGCTCAGGCCCTCCCTTTACCTGGCAGGTGCCCCTATCAAGTTTATTGCAGAGACCCTTGTTTTTCTCTTTGAATCCTGTGCTCGGTTTATGACCTGCTTTTGTCTCTCACTCATCCGCAGAGCCCGGCGTCTGCACGGTGTTTGGAGACCCCCACTACAACACTTTTGACGGACGGACATTTAACTTTCAGGGGACGTGTCAGTACGTGTTGACAAAAGACTGCTCCTCCCCTGCCTCGCCCTTTCAGGTGCTGGTGAAGAACGACGCGCGCAGGACCCGCTCCTTCTCCTGGACCAAGTCGGTGGACCTGGTGCTGGGCGCCGGCACCGTCAGCCTCCAGCAGCACCTGACGGTGCGCTGGAACGGCTCGCGCATCGCGCTGCCCTGCCACGCGCCGCAGTTCCACATCGACCTGGACGGCTACCTCTTGAAAGTGACGACCAAAGCAGGTGGGCTTCCAGAAGCAAGGGCCTTCTGTGTACCTCTGGCGCTTCCCTCTGCCTCACCAACTGGTGCCCAGAAGCTGCAGCTGCTCCCCCTCCTCCTCCGTGGAGGAAAACCAGAGGCAGAGAAGTCCACCAACTGCAGGGGTCGCCTCATTCTCCAGATGCCACAAAATAGCTGGAGAAAATTGGCATACCGAGGAGCCTTGCAATCTGATGCCAGTCACCCGCAACATGCGATCTGTCCACATCCAGTGTCTTTTCATCCTCATTCCGAAAATAGCAGTTGTTCTCTCCGGATAACCACTGTCTCATGTTGTGTTGCTATTTTAGGTCATTGATGTCCAGCTTGGAATTGTCAGTGTCTTTCCCAGCTCAGCTAGTCATGTGCAGTTTCACATCTGTGAGAAAGAGTGTTTCCTTGTTAACATCTGTCCAAGAAGGAGGGAATCCTCAAAAGCAAACTGCAAACCTGTGGGTGTGCATATGGGAGTGGGGATGATGGGCTGTGTGACCAGCAGTCCTGTCCATTCTGGACCTGGGGAAGGCTGCTTATTGAGTTGATGGGCACAACTGTCAGCTCCTGCTGGAAGACACTTAGGGTGCTTGCTCTGAAAGCACTCTCTCCAGCCATGGGCTCATGGAGCTGGCCACTGATTCTGAGACCTTTTCTCAGCATCACGTATTGCCTGAGACTTGCTGGACTCTGTTGCCACTCCACTGGCAGATACATTCCCCCTAAGCCAAACTGTTCATAGTTGCTAATAAGTGACTCATAGGGGTTCACAGAGGCCCACATTCTTGTCTGTGAGATGTTGCCTAAGAGAGACATCTTAGAAGCAGAACTCTACCCTTTATTATCAGCCCCAAAGAATGAATTCAGTTTGTTCACACATTTTGTATGATATCATGAATGCTTCCTTCCATGCTGCCTTTGGTTAGTGCATATTTTGGTCAGTTGGATATTGAATTGCATGTCCTCTTAGCATGCTGTTTCTTTAAGCATGATATTTGAGGAAGTCAGCATATATATATATATATATATATATATATATATTTTACTTTGTGCATTAATGAAAATTTAACAATGTAAAAGCATCACTTGGGTTCCAGTTTCTTTATCTAATATGGATCAGAAAGGGAAACATTTGATAGAGCAGGCACTTTTGAGGGAATGCAGAGATTGTTCTCCATGGTACTTTCAGAACCCTGTTTTCTGTTCAAGTCAAAATATATTCGGTAAATTGATTTGAGCTGATGAAATGCCAGCTTAGCTAAACAAAGGCAGGAAACCAAAGAGAAACCCACGGAGATTTTTATTTAGAGAGTATGACATGGTTTCACTGAGAAATGTTAAATATTAATGTATTCGAGCATTCTATAGAGAAGAATGTTCACTTTGAAAGTGGTAGATGTGAAGAGTTCTGTTCTTTCAACTTCAGAGGGATTAATCCACCCCAGAAAATTCAGACACCAGTTGTTAACATTCAAATGACATGTCACTCTGCACATGTAGGCCTCAGCTTATCTCTTTGAAGGAGGCAACAATTTGTGGCTTCACGTAACATGGACACAAAACGACCTATTATTACACAGACTAATTAGAAGTACCTTGTTTATCTTTTTGCATGCCGGCTGAACATAATGGATACTACTGATATGGAAATTATTAGCCACAACCCAATTCTCAAAGGAATTCTGCATATTCAGAATTACTAACAGTCGAGGAGGTTCAGAACTGCTCCTCTCACAGCTGGCAATACCTTACGGAATAAATGTCCTCTTTGTAAGGACTTCACATGGTAAAAATGAGCAAAAGGATGAGGCTGCTAAGAAAATAATAATAGGTCATAAATGCCATAATTGGATTAGTCAATTTAACTCTTCTAGGCCTTGAATTCAGTTTTGCAGTTTGTCTTTTTTCCATCTCTCTTGCCATGATGCAGCTAATTTACGTGGTACCTTTTATACGCAGGTGACCAACTTCCTGTAGCACACGGAGGGCACAAACCTTCTGCTTCCTAGGGAAGAACTATATATCTCTGGGTGCTAAAATTGCTTTGAAATTATCTTTTGAATGGAACAATTCCATTTCCAGACAATAGTCCTTTCTACTCTGGTCCCCAAATCTCAGTTTGTACTATCCCTTAGGGATGTTTTCATTTTTATTACCTATTGATTGTCTATCTAAAATATCACAGTATATCCTTTGAATGTTTGTTCTTCCTCCATAATCTTTTTCATAAGCTCAAGTGATCAAAGGCTATTTCTTTGAAATAGCCGTTTAAATCAAGACTGCAGGTGTAAGTTGGGAGATAGAGGGAAATGACTCTTCGCCCCTGTGGTTTATAGACTCAGCACTTCATGATAGAATCTTTTGGCAGAAGAGCACAGGTGGCTGTGTAGCTTGGGTGGAATTAAGCAGTAGTTACATATCTAAGAACAACTAGGGTAGTACAGAAGGCAAAGCAAGGCTTGGAAGCTTGAGAAAGCTCTGCTCCTTCCTGTCACAACTCCCCTCTCTCCCCCGCCCAACTCTCGGCACTTAGCGAATCATTTAAAATATTTCCTTTCTGCCATCTGTTCACTTCATCAACTCCACCTGAAAGAGTTACGTCAGATCCACCTGAAAGTATTAACATATGGGAGTGTGGCTTTGTATTTTACTTTTGGTAAAACTCTACATCTGAGGAACCTGAAGTATATGTATGTTGCTGTTGTTCAGCCGCTAAGTTGTGTCCAACTCATTGCAACCCTATGAACAGCAGCATGTGAGGCTTCCCTACACACACACACACACACACACACACACACACACACACATATTCCTTTGGTTTAAACTCTAAGCAGAAAAAATTCTCCATTTTTAAGCATCACTATGGTATATCTACAGATTTTGCACCTCCTCTCTCTTAAAAGTGGACTGCAGCAAAAGCAACAATAACAACCAAAAACAAATAAACAAAAGCAACCACAAAATAAAAGACCAACAACTTTCCCACCAAAAAAAAATTAGTAATCTGGAGCCAGGTCACACACTTGAAGGGTGAAAAACAGGTTGGTAAAACATTCACTGGTGCAAAGGAAAATTGGAAGACTCTTCATCCAGTGGAAGGAATGCAGCTGCTGCTCACATCCCAGATGAGACATGTGCTTCAGCTTTGGCCTTCTGACTGCCAGTTGTTTCTACCAATTTCCCATGCAGAGAATTGGGAAACTCATCCCAGCTGCAGAAAAGACTAACCCCAAACCCTCAAACACTTCCATGGCATTTTCATTTCATAAGATGCCTATTTAAAATCTCTTTTGGAAAAGCAATGAGTTTTTCAATTACAACTTATTCATTTTTTTTTTGCCTGTCACTACTGTAATTTACTTTGCATGGATTTTACTCGTGTAGAGAGTAAAAATAACCATGCAAATACGTGTGTATATGATACAAGAATAGACAAAGTCATCTGTAGTCAAGTAAGTCATCCAAACACAATAGGAAGCCTAACACTGTTCTGTAAATATCCTCTTAACATGATGATAAAAAGAGGAGAAAAAGGGAGTGAATTACAAATTATTCTCTTACTTTGAGGATTGTATTTCATGAAAGAGATGTCAAGAGTCTTGAGAAAAAAAGCAAAAGTGTTAGTCATTCGTCATGTCTGACTCTTTATGACCCCATGGACTGTATGTAGCTTGTCAGGCTCTTCTATCCATGGAATTCACCAGGCAAGAATACTGGAGTGGATAGGGAATATTACTGATGCAGGAATCGAACCTAAGCCTTCTGCCTTGTAGGCAGAATCTTTACCATCTGAGCCACCAGGGAAACCCCAAGAATACTGGAGTGGGTAGCCATTCCCTTTTCCAGGGAATCTTCCTGACCCAGAGATTGAACATGAGCCTCCTATATTGCAGATTCTTTATCATCTGAGCAACCAGAGAAGCCCAGAGTCTTGAGAAGAGTATATTTAAAACACAGTGGGCCTGCATCTTCTTAAGCATGCAGGAACCACCAGTCCATTGCAAAGAAAGAATGACTGACTTGTTCCCTGTGAGTTGAATTCCCATGAACTCAGTTGCCCAAAATCTCAAATTTATTGTATCACTGCCAGTAATTTTGTTGGAGCTTCTTTGGATGTAAATTCTCGACCAATGTGGCACTTGGAAGAGCAGTGTTTGCCTGCTGTCTAGGAAAGAGATTTGTAGTTTGGAAAATTTTGCAAGGTGGAAAATCTTTGGAATTATGCTCTAAAAGTTAGAACGTTGTATGGAATTGATTTTCTCCCTTCGTTTCTCTGGCTGGGCAGCTGCCTAGTTACAGGAGTATGAGGTCAAGTTTCTTTTATACCTTAGAGAGTATATTACAAATCAAATTACAGTTTGCTTGTCTTTTTTCAAAATGTTATTTCAGTGTCTTAACTGGCATGAAATTCACAAATTTCTTTGGCTTTGCTGACTCATTGTGTCAATTTACAGTATAATTCATTCATTTAGTGAGAATATACTACGTGCCAGATACTGTGTTCGATGATGGGGCGTGAAGAAATAGAAATTGTTTTATACAATAGTTGTGATTGTCAGAATTGACCCAATGTTTGAGATCCTCACAGGAGATCAGTCCAGTGTGTGGACAGACTAGCAGCCTGTCCTTGCTCTGATCACCTTGTCCCATCATTGTCTTCTCTTCACTCAGTTACTCCCAAAGCCCAAAAGAGACTTTCTTATGACCTTCTTTCCTTCTTTTGAATAGCTAATAGAATAGCTAATTCTATTCAATTGCTTTCGGGAACTGAGTTGCTTCTCCTGACCAAGAAACCTTCTCTACCTTTGCCTTGGGCTGAGAATACTTCTGTTCTTTTCATGTACCATACATGATTTCCATGTGAGTCTTTCGGTTTATTTCTTGAGAAATCCAGTTTCGGACCACTGGTTTATTCTACCAATAATTTCCCCTAAAGCAGATCTGTAACTCTTTCTTATGTCAGTTGTGTGACCTGCTTGCAGAATGCTATTTGGCCAGGTTTTTCTCCTCTAGGACAATGACCAAAGGAATATTGGCTTTAGAATATTGGCTTAGGGAATATTATCTGTAGCATCTTACTTCTGGGTGTTTCCTACTGCTCTTACATCACTCTAATGTTGCCTTATGCCAATTTTATATTCAAACAAGATCCATTCCATCCCTCCCCACCCCTTTCTTCTTTCTCATCACCACCTTATCTCCCAACTTCTGAGCATCTTCTGAGCATTTACTCATCAGGCTAATGTTGATCCTTCAGGAACAAAGATAAAGTCTTCTTAAAAAAAAAGAAAAAGAAGCTCTCTCTGGATACTCAGAAAGGACTAAATCAAAGACTAGGTTTTGTCAGAAATCCAAGAGGATAAGATTGAAAACACACAGCTGGGGATATTTTCTATTTTTTTCTGTTAAAACGGAGCTTTCTTTGTGGGCTGTCACTCTTAGGAGACAGTGACAGTGAGTAAGGAGGAATCCCAGAGCAGAAATGCACTGTGACCTGTTGTAGATGTCCCCTCAGTCCTCATCTACAGCACTGGTACCTAGTTCATCCATTCACTGGGTAGCTCGGGCACTGCCAAGATATTACCAAGAGAACAGTAAGAAGGGCTTCCACCACACACTTGAGACATAAAGAAAATGTTAATACCAGAATCATCATTTGCTCTGGGTTGATCCTCAAAAGACTTTTCATGAAACCCTCTCCTTTGTCTTATGGGTAGTGTGTTCACATACTGCATCATTTCTTCCTGGCATCCTGATCAAACTGATCTGTGCTGTGTGACAGCAGAGCCTGGCTGTCCGACCCATGACAGAGATTCCACTCTTCAGTGGGGTCATTTGTTACAGTAAATCCTAGACACTCAGGGCTAGTAGGTCGGGAGAAAATGAATGTTCTCAAATTCTCCAACTGTTTAGATGGTCAGTTCAGCAAACCAAGAGGGGATTATGTTCTCAACCTTGTGGAATGAAGATTGTTTCCTCAGTGAACAGTGCTGTCCAGGTGATTCTGTCCAGCACATGAGGAATTTTGACCTATGGCCTGGTAGCCTCCATGCTTGCTCAAATGTTGAAGCTATGATCAGCCCAGGTATGCATGGAGACCCCAACCTAGGTCTCATAACATCTCAACCATGGAAGCACGGATTAAACAGCTGTGTGTATCTCATGGATGACTAAAATAATGGGAGGCAAATGTTTTCATTTGTATGAGTGTTGTCCTTTGAAGAGGATGTGTTCAGAAGCTTTATATTTATTACTTTAATACTTCCACTATGGCAAATAATTTGGAAATTTTCACTTGGCTCTAAATATCATCATATGGGGAGAATATTAGATAAAGAGAAAATTACATTTCAAATTATCATCTTTGTTATCTTTCCATTTCCACATTATAGTCATTGTTGGATAAATGAAAACATGATGTGAACCAAGACAATTACTCTGAAAAAGGGCAAAAATATAAACTGTAGAGTAACATGGTCAATGAAGAATCATCTGTAAGTCACACTACATATAAGATAACATTGTAAGGGCAAAACTCATACATTTAAAAAGTTCTAAGCCCCAATAATTGATTTGTGTAATATCACACAATGTTCGATGTGGAGAGACTGAAAGGTAATCAAGATTTTAGTGAGGTCCTTAGTCTTCCTTGTTAGAGGATAGTCATATGTACTGTATAAGAATCTACACTTGAAAACTATTGGTGGATTCAAGAGTGATTGCTTCTTGTTTCCTCTAGGTTTGGAAATATCCTGGGATGGAGACAGTTTTGTAGAAGTCATGGCTGCCCCCCATCTCAAGGGCAAACTCTGTGGTCTTTGTGGCAACTACAATGGACATAAGCGTGATGACTTAATTGGTGGAGATGGAAGCTTCAAGTTTGATGTGGATGACTTTGCTGAGTCCTGGAGAGTGGAGTCCAATGAGTTCTGTAACAGACCCCAGAGAAAACCAGTACCTGAACTGTGTCAAGGGACAGTGAAGGTAAAGCTTAGAGCCCATCGAGAATGCCAGAAACTCAAATCCTGGGAATTTCAGACCTGCCACTCAACTGTGGACTACACTACTTTCTACCGGTAAGTACAGTACTTTCAGGAATGGGCTTGGGTTACACACCAGAGATAGACTTGACCTTGAAACAGAAACTGTCAAATCCCTTGGTGTACCAGGGCCCCCAAAGCATAGTCTAAATACCCCTACTTCTTTCTTGTCTTGAGACTGATCTCCTCTTGAATCAGTCTCACATTATGTCTCAAAGTAAGAAATTGTAGGGAGTACTTCAGAGTTATCTTCTATAAGTGATTGTTTTTGTGTCTGCAGGTTCACTGGGAAGCTAGGGACACCCTAGGGTTTTTCCAGGTGTTAGCCTGACTCTAAGATTGAGGAGTGCTTCCCAAATTCTGGCCTGAAATACAATTTTGTAGGGCAGAAGTGGGAATCTCAAATTGCTCTGGCTGCCTTTGGGTATTTCAGTGAGCTTGGTTATTCTAGGTTTGAGGAAGGGTTCATCAGGTCTTTCCCATGGTCTGGCCCCAAACAAATCTGCACACAGAAAATGAGGTGGCCAGATGAGAGTTCCTTGGATTTTAGCCAACTATGAGACTTTGTGTCCAGAGTTAGAGGAGTATAGAAACAGGGCTTAAGAGGTGGAGGAAGGAAGGTCTCTCAGTAAGACTGCGGGTTCCATAACCTTTTCTAATTCTGATTAACCCCTTTCCATACAAAGCAACTGGTTACAGAGGAGACTTGGCTTTGACATCCATGCTACAAGGTTGCATCTGTGAATGGATGAATTTGGCCTGGTTGTACTTCCATTTACTGCACAATTCCATGGGTTCAAGAGCTGTGACTATCTATAACTTTAACCACCACTGGGTGTGGGAGGAAACATGAGATGAACACAGCCCCAAAAGGCCTTGTTTAAGTGATTTGCCCATGCCTCTTAAAATGAGAAAACTCCTGTGGTCTGAAGCCACAGAGAAGTTATTTTTACTCTTTAATTGCCACCAGTTTCTTTCCCCTAGTTCTCATTAAATGTGATTTTTAAAAATTTATTTGATCTTTGGATGTAAAAGATAAAGGTCTATAAAGTCAGCTCAAAGTGTGGTGAAAAAGGACGATCCCTGTCATCACAAATTCCTGAACATGACTGCATCTGTCAAACCATTTGGCTCCAACTCGTGTATTTAGTTTCTTCAAGCCATTTTCTGGTTGTAATTTGAATTCTCTGGGTTCCCTTCTTTCTCCTCCCTAAACCACCCAATGGGTTGACCTCACCCTTGTCTATTGAAATTGAAAGATCTTTAATGCTTTCTGGAGTGGGTTAAGCACCTGGATAGACAAACCAGGGTTCACTTTGAAACTAAATACCCATCACTTGAAAGTCTGATGGGAAGCAGTTGTTGTTTAGTTGCTAAGTCATGTCTGACTCTTTTGTGACTCCATGGACTGTAGCCCATCAGGCTCCTCTCTCCATTTAATTCTCCAGGCAAAGATACCAGAGTCGGTTGCCATTTCCTTCTCCAGGGGATCTTCTGGACCCAGGGATTGAATCCGTGTCTCCTGAATTGGCAGGTGGATTCTTTATCGCTGAGCCACCAGGGCAGCTTGAATAGGAAGCAATAGAGCACAGTAATTAAGAACTTTGTGGTCTCTCTGAGCTAAAAATCCAGCCCAACTTTACAAACTTAAAAAGTTATTTAAGCTCTCCAAACCTTGGTTTACTTATCTGGGAAATGCAGATGGTAAAAGAAGCTACCTTGAAGAGCCATCGTTCAGATTCCGTGAGATGATGAACGTAAATACATCTGCTTAACCCAGTGCCCTGGAGTAATAAGTACTCTGTAATTGTTGGCTACTATCATATCTTCTATCATTAATTAAACGATTAGCCAGGGTTAAGGCCTCTTTTGGATGCTCTCCTAGCCCAGTCGTGGATTTGGATTGGACCCTTCTCTGTCTGAATTAGAATGGAAAGGCTATACTTCTCCCAGGACCCTAGCAGTCCACACCTTTGGTCTTCATCCCATTTCAAAGGAATGTGTTGAAAGCAAATATTGGAGAGCAGGCCTGTAGAGATTCATCCCTTTTTGCAAATTTCTATTTCTTTGCTCTTTGGTGATTTATTTTGTATTATGATCCCTGGACTGTGAGCAGGAATATGATGAGCACCTTGGCAGCAGTCGTGAGAAATGACGTTGATGTGAACAGAGAGAATGGGAACTGTTAGGTGGCCAGACAGATGCTTGCCTTCTGCTCTTGAAAGTCGCTACAACAGCTACAGTGGCACAGTAAGGGATGGGGGAGTCACTGTGTAAGGGGCTGGGTGCCTGAGTTTGGAGAGCTTTTGAGAATGCTCTCAGGATCTTTGTGTACTGAGGTTTGGAGGATAGAGCATGGTGGGAGGTGAGCTTATGTTCTGCTGTGTGTGGTGTAGGGGCAGAGCCCCCTTCCAGGCCAGCCACTCCCTGGGAGAGGCAAGGGGAGCTCAGGAAGGCAGAGCTGGGTGATCCTGACTGTCACTCGCTTTGTTGAAGACCTCACTCTCCAACTGAGAGATTCACCTTCATGAATTTTCAAGTGAGGGTCACCAGTATTGGGTAGATCTTGGATTTCTTTCTTTCTTCCAAGCACAGATGTAGCAGGAGAAAGGAAAGAAACAGGGTCAACATGGAAAGAGAATTCTGTTCTCAAGTGATTTCCAGCAAAGACCAAACCTTAGGGAGCCTTTAAGAAGCAATGGACTAAGAAGGTATTGGGTGGTCCCAGGATGGGTGTAACCTTAACTCTGACACTTGCTAGCTGTGTGGTCCTGGTAGCTTGCTGAGCTTCAGATTCTTTGTCTGTAGACTAGACATGGCAGCAGCTACCTGGTGGTGCTCCTCCAAGGCCTGAGGTCAATGGGCAGTGCCATGTTGGCATGTGATAGACAGGTAGTCTTGGTCTTGGCACAGTATGCTTTATCCTGTGTACCTTCCTTTTTATGGAGAACCTTGCCCCTGCTCAGCCACTTACGTTTCTGATACTTGGTATCTTCTCCTGTTCTCATTGTGGAGAACAGATTAGATAGAGTCTCACTGATGTATCTGCAGAGCAATTAAAAAATGAAAAAATTCTCTTTTGTGACATTGAATGAAATATGGTAAGTTAAGATGCATTGTAAATGTTTAAAAAATTGTTTTTACCTTATCTAGAAAAACGTTTCAGATGAACCTATTTTCAGGGTAGAAATAGATGCAGACATAGAGAATAGATGTGGGTGGGAGAAGGGGAGTGTGGGACAAATTGGGAGATTAAGGTTGACATATATGCAAATGTAGTTCAGTTGCTAAGTCGTGTCTGACTCTTTGTGACCCCATGGACTGCAGCATGCCCATGCGTGAAATGGATAGCTAGTGGGAATCTGCTGTAAAGCACAGGAAGCTCACCTCAGTGCCCTGTGATGACTTGGGTGGGTGGGTTGGAGGTGGGGGAGGGAGGAAGGCTCATGAGGGAGAGAATATATGTATACACATAGCTGATTCACTTCATTGTACAGAAGAAACTAGCACAACATTGTAAAGCAATTATACTCCAGAAAAAGAGCATAACACGTGTTCATTGTATAATATATAAGTAACATGAAAAAGAATAAAGAAGAAAATAGCTATCACATGACATTCCACACATGTAAAATTTTTCCTGCCTATTTTATGTCATTGGTGGAATTTCTAAAACGGAGCTTAAAACACTGTCAATGTTCTGTGTGTTAAGTGCTGTGATCTTTTTTATGAGTCAATATAGGACTAGAGAGATATGTCTTGATGTCATGAAAGGTCCTACATATAAATTGTATATAAATTCGATTCCTTTCATTTTCTCCTTATCCTTCAAAGAAATATCTGTATTTTCCTCTAAGACAAAGAATAAAGTTGCATAATATACGAATGCAACCTTCCAAGTACCATTGTATTTGTTACGTAGAGAGGGAGAGGATACAGGAGGTATTACTCTGAGGAAATTTTACCACTTTTGGCTTTCCTTAATTATGTGGCAATGTCCACAGGGAGAATTCTATTATAAATATGAGATAGTTCTTCCTATAAGATCAAAATAACAATTCTGATTTCTCTGAGTTAGAGTTTACTTTTGAGATGTCTAGGACTTAGAACTCATTTTATTTTAGTCTTACCCAGTTCAAAAATTTTAATAGTGAACTGTCTATTGTCTAAAAACTCAAAAACTTTTGCAAATAAATAAGAGATGACTACATAGTAGCCAAGACTTTTTTTTTTTCCTCTTTTGGGAAACTTTGGTTTTGCTTATTTTTTCTTCACAAATTAGTTCCACCGATCGTGGCCTCATTTGGTATAAAAATGTAATATTCAAAGTCTTTGTGATCAGCGTGATTTGGTTTCATTAACCCATTGAATATATTTGGATGCAAAATAACTTAATCATGAATCACCTAAAAATTGAGTTGTCCTCCAGTTAGTTAATCTCCCTTACAAGTGTTTTGCATTAGCCTTCGATGGTGTGTTACCGAGACATTTCCGGTAGCAAGGGAGGTAGGTAGTATCCTGTGGAAGCATGCATGTGAAATCATTTCAATTATATCTGGATTCCAACATAGACTCCCCTGAGGAGAAGATACTGTCTTTGTGTTTCTTCCCTCATCCTTTATTTTCACTTCCCTCCCCCAGACTCATGTTGCCTTCTCCATCTGTGTCTTAACTGCCAGCTGAGAAATCCAGGAGAAGTAGGCCGCCCCCAACCCCAGAGCCTCCCTGGAGGTCCTCAGCAGCCAGCACAGGGTCCACTGACCACCCTGACATAGACCAGGCTGACGAGCCCAGCCCTGGCAGCCCCAGGGAGAGATGGAAGCCAGGAGATGGGCTGGGCTGTGTGGGCCACTCTGGAGAGAGAGAGACCACCTCTACCTTGGGCTGGTGAAACTCTAGCAGTGGGCTTCTTCCCTAACTCGGGTCTGAATCTTGGATGAAGTAGTTGCAAGTGAGTATATAACCTGTCAGCAAAGCGGGCCTCTCCCGTCAGGGCAGGCCCACATTTCAGAGCAGCCAGGAAAACGAATGTGCACTGTCGCAAAGCCCAGGCATTTACAGACCACGGTTGTCTCACCACTGTCCCTTTCCTAACTCCCCTTCGTGGGGGTATAATTCACTGGAGTGAAAGCTCCGTTCACTTGTTCGGTTTGGAAAAATGTCTGGGATCCCCAGTCTAGGAAATGTTCTTTTCATGCAGTGGTTTTCACATCTGTAAGGAGTTGAAGGAAGGCCAGAGGATTCACAGACATGTCCTTCCTGCTGAGGTCCTGGGAGGTAGGTGGTGGGAGTTTGTGCAGGAGAACGCTGGAACCCCGACAGCACCACAGTGTTGAAGATAATGGCACCTGGGGACTGCCGGTGGCTTCCTTCCAGGGGAAGATCACAGCCTTTGTGGATGACCCACTTTGTGTTTTCCTATAAAGGAAACTCATCATTTATTATAAAACAAGAGGAGGGACCAGGCAAGGAATACAGACTTTATGTGTGTGTATGTCTGTTTGTATGAGAAAATCGTATAAGGCCAACTGCTATTCTATAATTCAAATCAAGCCAATCTTCCCTTGCTTCAAAGAAGAACATTCTTGGAACATTTCTGTTTACAACTTTTAATGAGTTGTCTCAAATTGCCATTAGAACTAGGGTCCTAAATCAAATGAGATGTTCATTTTATAGTGTGATGTTCTAAATGTGCTTTTTCATGATTCGTTTGGCAAACTCAACTTTCAGGATGAGCAGCCACTCTGCATCTGTAATAAAGGTGACACCAGGTGGCAGTAGACTTCAGCCCTTAAAGTTCAACATGTTTTTCCTCCTCAGTAGCTCCTTTTTGTTTTGTTTTGTTTTAAGAGTCAGTCCTAGGCTGCTCCCTCACTGTATCTAAACATATAATGCCAGTTCCTTCCTGTGTCCGTGTCTTTCCCATGCCTGAGATGCCTTCATTTTCTACATTGATTTAAGCTGAAGGCTTAAATCACATTTAAGCTCACATTTCATCCTGGGCCTCTGTAAGTGTTCTTCTTTGCTTTCTTAGAGATGCTGATTGTGTTTATCCTTATTTAGCACATATGCTATGTTGTATTTGTTGCCGTTGTCTCGTGCCAGCGTTGGATTTTAGGTTCACTTGGTATTGGGGAATGTCTTTTCTACCCTTTCGTATTTCATCCAGCATCGCTCCTGGAAGTTCTGCTTTGGGGAAAGTTTTCTTAGCTCCCTTTGTAGCCTCTCTGTCATCTTTATTCTCTCTGATCTCCTTGTGACTTCTACCCCCAGTGTCAACTTCATCTTAGGTCTTTATCCCCACGCTTGTTACACACTTACAGTCAGAATGTGCACACTGTTCTGTCTTTTCAGAGAATAGACTAGTCAGAGCCTCTGGTCCGCCTTTGATGCTGCAGAAACCATCTGCTCTTCTTACTGCATGAGTCTGTTACTGTGACTGCCAGGAGCATGCCTCTGAGTCAGAGAATCTACTTCTGCCTGCTCACAATTCACTTGTGAGCCACTTGGACCTACTGGATTCAATCTGTCCTTTCTGTCTATGGACGGATAGTATTTGTCCTTGCCATCTTCCTGTGTGGTATTTTGACCTATAGATATTTTTGCATTGACCTCTGCGACCATCTAATTCCATGGAGTCACGAACTAGCATTGACTTTTCTTGTCACAGTATGTGATGCTATTCATAGAAGCATCACAAGGAAGTTCTCCTGAGCCTTTTAGAATCCCAAGTTTTTATTGGAACTTGATCACCTACTGCCTGTGTAGCTGACCTTCTGTAGCCCCTCCCAGAGGTCATGCTAAAGCCTTAAGTCTCCAGCTCTTCTGGAGGTTGAAACTGTTATCAGGTGGCCCAAAGCCCCCAGCATAAAGGACATTATTAGAATCTCATAACCGAAAGTGTTAGTCCCCCAGTTGTGTTCAACTCTATGACCCCCTGGTCTGTAGCCCACCAGGCTCCTCTCTCCATGGAATTCTCCAGGCAAGAATACTGGAGTGGGTAGCCACTCTCTTCTCCAGGAGATCTTCCCGACTCAGAGATCAAACCTGGATCTTCTCCTTTGCAAGGCAGATTCTTTTTACCATCTGAGCCAGCAAGGAAGTCCCAAAAGGGCCCAGGAAAAAAAAAAAAAAAGACTCCCCTGTCAGGCAGGGCATTCCAGGGGCCTAGAGATTACTCTCCAGGAGCTAAAGGTCAAAGCCAGACCCTCTTTGGGCCAAGTTAATTCTTCACTACACAACCTGCCTGGCTAGAGGTTAATTTCAATTTGATTTTAATGTTAGCTTGGAGTTTATTTTCAGCATAAACTTCCTGGAATCCTGCAGTGTTTCTCCTCAGAAAATTACATTCTGGATTATAATTAGATGGGGCTTTTGAACACAGATTTGAATGAGTGTCACTGTAGCGGGTAAAACACTAATTATTTTGTAGCATCTCTGTTGGTTGCTTAGGGTACTTTGATGACTCCTCAATGAGCAGGAAGCCGTGTGGTTTAGCTTTATTATATTTTCATCATCAACAGATGTAAAGCCCTTTCTAGCCACAAGAGCAACATGAGTGGTGGCTGACATGAGGAATGTTTTCTTTATGTTACTGTTGAGCTAAGTGGGGCACTGAGAGGTGAGGGGATTCACTTCAGGGCCACCCATGAAACCTGAGCCGCCAGCCTGATGGGACACCTGGTCTTGGGTTTCTTTCTCAGAACTTAGCTGGAACCAGTATGGCTGCTCTCAGAGTCTATTGTTGTCCACTCAAGTTTTTGAATATCCTGCTTCTGCCATGAACTTATAGAGGAGGATTTCATTAATCATTTAATTCACTTCTTTTGCAACTTTTGAGTGTGTACGTGCTGCGTGCCAGGGACTGCTGTAGGGACTGAACAAGAGATCCAAAGGCTATTCCTTCAGACAACTCATAATCTAGTGTGGACAGGCTAAATAATAAATAAGAAACAAGGTCATTGTCAACTGTGAGAAGAGGAATGGGGGAATTAGTTGTGATGTGATAAGGTGGGCTGAGGGCACCAACTTGGAATAAGGTAGACAGGAAAGTCTTCATGAGGAGTGCTCCTTTGAGTGGAGCCCACAGAGCATGGGAAGGACTGGGGAGAGGGCCTGTCATGGGCAGGGGAAGGGCAGGCCCCAGTACGGGAAGAGTGTGGCCTGTCGAAGACTAGAAAGGAGGCTGTCAGTACTGGTGCCTTTAGAAAGTGATGGGTGTACTGCCAATAACTGCATGAGCTTGGAAGTAAATCCTCCCCCGGTCAAGGTTCAGATGAGATGTGTTTGTTGAACTTTATTGTTGAGCCTTTCCTGTTTTCCTCATTCAGTAAGTTTTCATTTTATTGCATTCTGCATGTAGTTTTGTAAGCTGATATAAATCCTTTTGGGAACGAGTTGAGGAATAAGTGACAGTGGCCAGGGGTAAGAGATCTAACAGCTCTGAATGTCTATTTTTTGTGTGAAATAGAGATAATATCACCAACAGATTGCTCATGGGGCTGGATAAGGTTTCTCTTGAAATGCCCAGATGGAAGCACAAAGGAATCCACTTCCCTTGACCGTGTCACTGTATCATAGCATTCTAGTGGCATTCTGCCCTGATCTCTGAGGTTGCAGGTTGTTCCATGGAAAGTTAAAGTATGCGCTTGGATGCCAGAATGCCTCAGAACCAAGAAAACCTGGGCACGGGTGTCCTCAGAGATGGCCCTGTGTGGGCTGGCTTCCATCAGACCCCAGACAGATGGGTTGGGTCTTGGATATTTTGTGAGTCCAGCACTGTGAGTCAGTGAAGCCACAGGGACAGGATCAGATCTTGTGAAATCAGCCAGCATCCTGGAAGGGTTCTGGGCTTTGCAGAGGTAGCTCACTGGCTTCTGTGCTCTGGGAGCTCAGGGCTGTCCTGGGTTTGATGGTCATCCAGGATTCTTTGACTATTTCTCAATCAAGCTGGCAAAAATTACAGTCGATGGATAGTGTGCACATATGAAATAGGAGGGAGGCTCTTGCAATCCTGGATCCTCCTACACATTGTCCTGTATGGAAATATTATAGTCAATCTCAATTTTCTTCTGACCTGGCAAAGAAAAGGAGCAGTTAGCTTTCATACACAGGCTTTCACAGGAGCTGGTGTTTCAATCTGGGACCAAATATTCAGGAGTGTGTATGTGTTAAAAAAGAAAAAAAAGACTGTATGTGGGGCAGTTTTGTTAAGGAAGAAAATGCTGAATTATTATTTTTTTTAGTATCTACAGGTCTCTTTTCTAGACTAAAAGTCAATGATTCATGGCTAGGAATCAGTGAGATAATAAATTAAAACAGGTATATATTATCTATTGTGAACACACACACACACACAGGTTATTTTATTATTAGGATTCATTGATTAAATAATTCAACAGGCGCTGTTCAAGGTGCTGGAGGTATGGCAGTGATTGAGATAAATGAGTCCTCTGGCTCACAGACTTTGCAGTGCCGGCTAGTGGGTGAGAAAGATGAGTAAACAGGAGTGTAGGTAGGAATGGATACATCTTTAATAGACGATGCATAGGATGCTAGGGATATCTTCCAGGGGCATGGCTTCCTGGAGGAGGTGACTTTCTAAGCTGAAACCAAAAGCGTATGTAGGGATTAGCTGCACAAAAAGAATAGGGGTTTGGCAAAGAGCACAGAGGAAAAGATTCCAGCCATGGAAGACTGTGTGTTCAAAGACACAAAAGCCAGCGAGAGCCTGGCATAGGCAGCAAACAGGTGTTCAATGGGGCAGTGTCATAAACTGAGAAGGGTATGGACTGTGGGTCAGGAGACAAGGCCACAAGCAGATCATTACCGTTTATGCCCCAGCATTCATAAGACATAAAGGGGGCACACTGTACTGTCTTGCAGCCATGACTTGGGAGCAGCTTATATTGGGCATTGGTTCAGTAAAGTTGAAGATTTATCATTTATTCATCATTCATTTACTTCTCACTTTGTATTCATCGACTGTGTAGCCACCAACTGCGTAGACTGTGTATGCCTTAGGTCATAGTTCTCAAACTTTGGCAGGCATCAGAATCATTTAGACAGCTAGATTAGACATTTAGACATTTAAACGATCTGGTGGGTCTAGGACAAGGGCTGAGAATGTACATTTGTAACAAGTTCCCAAGTGATGCTGGGACTCTGGGATCACACCTGGAGAACCTTAGCTTGAGGTGGAGAAATTAAAACTGCTTCCAGGTGTTTGTGCATCCCCAAGGGACTCAGTTCTTTGAGCCTTGGTCTACTCCAAGACCTTTTTATGGCTGATGGGGCTGATCTCTCCTTGTCCTATATAGTCAGGCTCCACACATTAGAGATGCGAACACAGAGTGGGTTCATGGGAAAGGGATTAGAAGCTAAGCACATGCCCGCTTAGGCTAAAGTGGTCATTGGAGCTCAGTGGCATTTTTTTTGGTGGGAGAGGTTTAAAGTTCAGGCACCAAATGGAATACTGCTCAGCCATAAAAAAAGAATGAAATTTTGCCATTTTCAGCAGCAACATGGATAGACTTGCAAGATATTATCCGGAGTGAAATAAACCAGCAAAGAGAAACACTGCATGATAACACTTACATATGAAATCTAAAAATGCAGCAAACTAATGATCATAACAAAAAAAGCAGACTCATAGATATAGAGAACAAACTAGTAGTTACCCATGGGGAAAGGGAAGGTAGACGGGGCAATATAGGTGGTTAAGAGATACAAAGTATTAGAAATACAATGAACTACAAGGATATATTATACAACACAGGGAATATAGCCAATATTTTATAATCACTATAAATGGAGTATAACCTTTAAAACTGTGAATTACTGTGCTGCATACCTGTAACTTAGATAACACTGTACATCAACTATACTTCAATTTTAAAAAATGGAAAAAAAATACAGGCACCAAACTAAACCTTTTACTATCTTGTTTTATAAATAAAAAGTGTTACTGCTTCCTTATTTGAAAGGCCAAGCCCAGCAGAAGTGCTGAACTTTTGGCTGGGCCATTTGTTAATTAAAATACAGAATTCTCCTGGCCACTGAAATAACATTTCACAGAGCACCCAGTCCTGGGAACCACCTTGGTCCCTTTGGGATGAATGACCCAGTGCCCAGCAAGTGCCCTCCCTGGAGAGAAAGCTGGACACAGTGCAGCTCTGTTGCTGAACCGGGTTGGAGCCAGTGTTCCCTGGCAGAGACAGAGCAGACCAAATCCTCTCTTCCCCAGCACAAAGCACAGACAGGCCTGCAACTGGGAGCCAGGCGGGTGAGCCCAGGGATGGCCGACAGGATATATCTGTAAAAATCTGCTTCCTTTTTCCTGGCTTCAGGCTTGAAAAGAACCTGGTCAGTGGGCACAGAGTGTAGAGAAATAAATACTTTACAAGGAAAGGGGGAAATCTGGTGACGATACTGGAATTAATAATTCTTTTAACATGAAAGAGCTTTTCTCTGTGATCTTTACTGTCTTACCTAGGGTTTGGAGTTTAAACAGAGCAAGAGGGTGAGCTGGTTTCTTCATTGTATCCCAAGCAACTGGCCCATGTGTGAGCACAAAGGTAGGCGGCATCTGAGTTGCTCAAAGAATATGGGCCAGAAGACCTTTCAAAACCCCTGTAAGCTTTTCCATACAAATAAGCAACCAGGAAATTGGAGTCTTCATTTTGTCTTTGTGATCAAAGCCAGAGAGGAAAGATATTAAGCAGATACTGACCCGAAGTTTTGTGGCCACCGTTAGGATTTATTGACTGAATAGCAAATAAGGACTGTGGGAAAGCCGAGGTTGGTGTTTACTTGAAGGGAAGAAAAGATTTGGATTCAGAGGCTGGAAACAGAAGCCTGCCCTACTACGGACATGAGTCCATGGGCTTTGGTAATAGGAGGTAACAACACATTTACAGCATTGATTGACATGCATTACATGCCTGGAACTCCAGGACACCTAATAATATATGACAGTGTTAATAATAATGGGCAATGAATGCCATGAGATGAGGAGTAGTGACAGCTTACATTTGCATGCTGTGTACCTACCGGGTGGCAGCTGAGGGCTCTCCCTGCATTTAGTGTTGCATTTGTGTGCATGAGCAACACGAGCTTAAAGGAGGTAAGGATATCACCCAAGGTCACCAGGCAAGAAGGAGGCAGAGCCAGAATTTGAGAACAAATATGTTTGACACAGATATTGTATTTTTGATCATTGCCACCATAATCTGGTAATAGCTCCTCCTCCTAGCCCATCCCTAACCCGATTGTCTCCATTTTCTAATACTCAGTTTTTGCAAAAGCTTCATATACTGCTATTTTTTTTCTTTTTGAAGGATTTTTTTTTTCTTTAAAAAAATTTTCCTTTCTTTTGAGCAAAATTCTCTGCTCAGGTTTTGTAAGTTTTGTGCTGGCTCAATTTTAAATACAGCAATTTCATCCTCATGGTCTTTTAAAAAGAAATGTTTGAATTTCAAAATAGTGGCCATTTTCTACTCATATTTTATTTATTTATTTTTTTTACTGATCCACAGTATTAATTCTAGAGATAAGAATGCCTGATTCTACTTGAAAGGCTGAGTTCATTATGGAACTGGGATCCTTGATTCTAATGCTGTGTGCCTAAAAAGTATTTCCTTCTTTTTCATCTTCTTTTCCTTCTCTTTGGTTATAAAGACGGTTTAGAAACAGTTTCTGAAGAAAGAAACTGATTTTTATTTCACATCTTGCTTGAGATGTTTCGATTGATGTGTTACTAGTAACTCAGTGCTTCTTGACTTTTGGGAGATTACCATCCTTTTTGAGGTTCTGATGAAACTTAAGGGTCTCCTGTCTGAAAAATGCACTCATACGTGTGCATACAACAGGGAATTCTCTGCCTGGTATCAGTGGACCCTTCCTTCAGAAATCCTGCCTCCTTCCTCCCTCCCTCTCCCTTCCAGTCTTAAATAAATACTTTTGGAACCTTGTTAAATGTTAGGAACTCTGTTGTGTTAGGATTACAGTGGTGAATGAAACGGACATGGTTTCTGTCTTCAGGAAGATAGTAAACCAGCATCCCTACATAAACACGCTATGATGTGTGTGTACTTGAAGGACAACTTTGGTGTATCAGGTCATTTAATGGGTGGGTCAGATCCTGTAGGTTTGCATATAGGGGAAGGGGGTGGCAGATTGGTGGTGGATTGGAGAAGAAACTGCTGCTAAGTCGCTTCAGTCGTGTCCGACTCTGTGTGACCCCATAGATGGCAGCCCACCAGGCTCCCCTGTCCCTGGGATTCTCCAGGCAAGAACACCCGAGTGGGTTGCCATTTCCTTCTCCAATGCATGAAAGTGAAAAGTGAAAGTGAAGTCACTCGATTGTGTCTGACTCTTAGCGACCCCATGGACTGCAGCCTACCAGACTCCTCCATCCATGGGATTTTCCAGGCAAGAGTACTGGAGTGGGGTGCCATTGCCTTCTCTGGGAGAAGAAACTACACTTATATATATATATATATTTTTTTTTTTCTTTTCAAACAAAGGAGTTCAGGTAGCTGTGCTGTGGGACATCTGTAGTGTAATTTGACTCCAGTATGTAATAAATGTGTGTACTCATAGAGGGCTGAAGGGCACACCATCACACTTCTGCAAAAGACATTTTCACCTATTAGTCCCCTAATAGCTGGTCCCCTGTTAGTCACTGGTATTGTTCTTTATTATCTATATCAGATGGAAAGTCTCCCAACAGAATTTTTGAAGTGGCTGATGATGCAGAGATAGAGCAAGGTAGTTGTCCAGCTAATCAGTGAAATAGTTCATGTTTATGAATTGTAAGGTTATTTATGCTGGCTTCCTTCTTGGTCTTTAAGGGGTCTTAACAGATGTTGGGCCACAAGATGCCATTGAGGGGCAAGCCCTGGGCACCAGCCCTGCTTAGACTTTTGACCTGTTTAAGAGACATAGTTCACTCCCCCCACACTCATTCCTCTCCATCTCGATTCCTACACTGTCTATGGTTACTGATAATAGTGACTGATGCCCTGCTTTCCTGGGCCATCGAATCACCCACTTTGTTCCATCTTCTGTCCTTTCCTTGATTTGAGCACCACCCATAGCATTGGGTAAGAGGCCCTCCCCACATGAGTCTCAGGCCCAGAGCACCCCTCAGGATATAGATAGTCCTAACTCTGGGAGTCCCATGTACTAATGTGGTGATATAATTTCTCTCTGCATTTGAATGGATCCTCTATTTTCTAAGTTTAGCTGTAGCATGTACTTTTACTCACCTTGGATTAACTAGATTTTTTTTCCGTTGCATAACAATAAAGAAAACCCTAAGTAAGCTATTAAATAGCAGCATGTTTAATTTGTAAAAATGAGTATTGATCAACTCATGTAACTAAGAAACTGGGAGAAAGTTTCCCTTCACTAGTGGCTCTATCCCAGACTTAAATGAGGCCCCCAGGATTTGTGCTCTCTCCAACTCCTAACATAGATCTTCTATGTTGAAACACAGACTCCTCCTCTCCAAATTCTTCTTGGTCATGGCTTCAGACAAATTATGCAGGCAGAGGAGAGTATTTTGTCTCCAAAACCCAAGCAAGTCTTATGTACTTCCTCCATTCAGATCGGGTCTTATGTGCTCATCTTGTGTCTAAGTCAATCACCGCAGTTTGGGAAAACAGAATGAGTTGATTACTTTCCATGAGTGGTTCTCAAGCTTCTGCAGGCATGGCTCACCTGGAGAACCTGTCAAAACACAGATCACTGACCCCCACACCCAGGGTTTCTGATTCAGCAGGTCTGAGGTGGGATATGAGAATTTCTAATAAGTTCACAGGTGGTGGCTGATGTTGCTGGTCTGAGGACCAGCTTTCAGAATCACTGGTTTAGACCAATCAAGGCCACATCACAGAGACAGAGTGGAAGAAAAATGATCTCCCAACATTATTCCAGCTGCCCTTTTACCTGAAGAGGGGAGCGTGGATGTTTTCATTTCTTCCCTCCCTAGAGAACTTGCACCCAGGTGGTGCTAATGGTAAAGAATCCACCTGCCAATGCAGGAAACTCAAGAGATGTGGGAGATGTGGGTTCGATCCCTGGGTTGGGAAGATCCCCTGGAGGAGGAAATGGCAACCCTCTCCAGTATTCTTGCCTGGAGAATCCCATGGACAGAGGAGCCTGGCGGACCACAGTCCATGGGGTCGCAAAGAGTCAGACACAACTGAACGACTGAGCACTAGAGTATTTGCTGTGATTGTATTTAATGGCAGCTCCTGCCAGTATGTGGGAGGAACTTCTCTATCAGGTTCTTTGTTATCAGGCTCAGAGAATGCAGCTGGGATCAAGACAGTCATTACTCTCATAACTCTCCTGGAGGTGTGGTGAGGACCATATCCATAAGTAAATACGCATATTATGTTAGATGCGATTTCATGTGCTACAGAGAAAGAGAGTAGGGAAGGAGATAGAGGATGATGCTGGGGTCTGAGATCTGTTCACATATCACAGTCAGGGAAGAAGACCCTTTGGATAGGATATGATTTGAGCTAAAACCTGAAGGAAGAGAGAGCATGAGGTCTGTTCAATTTAGGAAAAAATATGCTTTACAGGCAGAGTACAAAGAACACGGACAGCTTGGGAAATATCAAAAGGGGGCAGAAGATAGCAAGGAGAAGAGGGCAGGAGAGGAGGTGGAGAAACACAGGGCTTTTCAGGCTGAAGGAAGGGCCTTGGGTTTTGCTGGGAGAAAGAGGAGAAACCTGTCATTCTGGTTTCTCAAATCTGGTTTCTCCCCAAATCTGGGACTGGGGCTTTGAAATGTGATGGAACCAGTGTGGGTGTAAGAGGATGAACTGTGCCCCAAATTCAGTTAGTGTCCAGCTATTGAAAAGCCAGCATGGGGCTCTGAATGGACCTGGCATTTTTGCTCCCTACCTTAAGTAGTTCCCGTAACCATATGTTTTGAAACTTGGTCTTCTACAGAGGAGAGGCCACATCACCCCTTTGTCTTCTGGTCACTGCCTCTTGATCCTCAGTCTGGGTTTTTTTTTCTAGTTCAGTCTAATGTAAGACTGTTTTCTTCCAAATTTAAACTCTGAGCAATTCCCCTGGCATCATATAAACTTGAAACTCAGGTGTTTCTCTCACTCCTCCTTAAGGCAAAGGGGAAAAGGGATTGCTGTTGAATTTTGCTTGGGAAAGCATTTTGGAAGCACATTGATTTTTAAAATCAATGTGCTTCCCCTCTAAGAAAAGGAGGAAAATGAAAAAGGAGGTCTGATTAAAATACAGGTGTAGCTGCAGGGTGACATGTTCACAGGTCTACAGGGCTGCTGGGGAGGGATCCCTCTTGGGACCTTCAACAGAGTGAGTCATGTAGTAACTCAAGCAGTACATATATGCAGAGTGCCAGAGAGTCTCGAGGGCAAGCCGGTTCAGGAGGGGTCACCTCAGCCTGACGCTGCAGTGCTGGGGCCAACAGTGACACCTGGCGTATCTGTCCGGTGCCCAGAAATGCTTAGAGACTCTGTTGTTTATACAGTTGAGCTCATACTCCTGACTATGGCCATCAGAATGGTCATATTATGTTTCTGTGAGGTTTGCTCATTTTTACCTACATTTTACTCCAGCCAGTTCGGCAGCCCCTGAATGCAGTTGATCCTTTCCCGTGAATGTGCCTTGTCTATGTGTGATGTCGTTTGCTGGGACTGTCCCTTCCTGTTTCTCCCTGTTCCAGCCCAGTTTAAGGACCGTTTATTTTTGAAAGCCTTTCTCCAGTGAAAAAAATACATTTCCCCCTTCACCCACCCACCCATCTCTCTCTCTGTCTCTCTTGCTTCAGTTGTTCCATTTTATGCACTAATTCCATTTGGCCCTGGATATATTACTATCGCTCCTCTCCTCGATAGCTCCCCTCAAGAGATAGACACTCTTGAGGAAGAGGCCATTTGTCATTCACGTGTATGTCCCTCCCCCACACCAGCACATCCCAGCATATGCCGGAGGGAATCCGAGGAAATGCTCAAGAAATGTGCAGTGAGTGCACTGAACCGAATCCTGGCCTGGCTGAGTGATGGTGACTGTGGGACATTTCAATCCTGGGACTTGTCAAGGAGCTTCCTTTGGTTTTTTGTTGTTGTTGCTGTTTTGTTTATTTTATTTTTGTTTTTGCTATATTTATATAATCTCTCTCTTTTTTTCCCTGAGAACACCTGGATCACAGTTTTCTGAGCTCAGGGTTACTTTCTCGTTTTTTCTAGAAATTTGTAGAGCCACCTGTGAGAAAGAGAAATGTGATTCATTCCAACCAACGGTCTACCTCTCGAGTTGAAATATGAGGGTGTAGTGGTGGTTGGGGCGGCCAGCATGAGCTCAGACACTCTGCTCATGGATAAGGTCGCCCTGCCTCCCATGGCAAACTCATCTTCCTTCTGTTGGCCCGCTGCCCGGATGGGAGAAAGGACGTGACACATCACCGTCATGGATCTCCCACCTGGCAAATCCGCGTAAGGTGTGTTCAGAAACACATTTCAGCTTAGAAGTGGGGAGTGGAGAGGGCTGACTTGTATTGAATACATGTTTTCAGGACTGTAGCATTCCCAGAGATGTTCCTGGCTGGATACATGTGGCTTTATTTACTTACTTTTGTTTAATGATCTTCTGGATTTATTTGAATTAGGAGTTGCCTCCTACCTAGAAGTGATTGGCTAGGAATGTGTACCTGGTGTGACGGTGGGAGGTCCATGGTCTTCTCGGGGGAGGAGGGAGGAGAGTGATGCAGCATGCCTTCTTGTCCTGTGTTCTTGGCTCTTTACGAGTGCATTAGGTAGCGTCATGTGGCTCCTAACTGCTTGTCCTCTGTGACTGTCATCTCATAGACGAATTACAGTTTGAGGCATGTTGAGCACAATTGTGCTGTCAGGGCCATCATGTTGTGTGAATTCTGAACACACTCCCATCCATCTGTGGAGGCTGGCAACAGACGGTGAGCGTGCCGCTGGAATAATGCATGCCTTCTTGTCCTGATCTGGACTTGCTTAAGAGAGGGCTAAGAAGACAGGTTCAATTTGGATTTTGCTCTTCTTCCCTATAGATGGCATTGGAAGAAAACTAAAAGCACCTGAGGAACTGTCAGAGTGGATCTTATTTATGCTTATAAACCAAGCTCACCATAGAGGACCAATCAGCAATGTCTGCATTCAGCAGTGATGAGAGCAGTTTGATCTTTGACTCATGAGTCAAGTTATTTTTCCAGTGGAAGATGAAATCGTTTTTGTTATGTGGATTCCTCAGTGAGGATGAAGCTAGTCCTTTTTGATTTACAGCCTATGAGGCAATTTAATGTACAAAGGGAATATTTGCCTCACAATTATATATAAGAAAGGTGGCCGTGTCCTTTCTAAAGGGTCCATTTGCCCTAAAAGCAGTGGATGGACTGGTTTCCACGTGAGCTGACGATACTATTTCATTCACGCTGACTTTGCCCTTAAGCCGAAGGAGTCTTGAGAGGGTTCTCATTGCTGCACTTTGATGGATTAGGAGAGCAGAGGGATCAGGTTGCAGACCTGTTTTTCCAAGGTGGCCAGTCTGTGAGAGTTAAGTAAGCATTGAGTTGCTATTCAGGCTTCAGTGTCTCAGCTTCCAAGTCTGTCTTCCATTCAGTATTGTTGGTTCTTATCAATATAATACCCATGTAGACCTGACCACAGGTGCTGTAACACTACATATGCAAAGCTTATGCCAAGCAGGGGCTTATTTCAAGCCCCTTGAAGGGGAGCCTGCATTTCCTGTGCGCTTTTGTTGGTTCATATTTTTATTAGGAAAGGCCTTAAGCATTTTCTGCCTGAATCCTGTAGGCATGCGTGCTTGTGTAGTACTAAGTTGCTTCCGTTGTGTCCAACTCTTTGCGACCTTATGGATTGTAGCCCGCCAGGCTCTTCTGTCCATGGGCTTCTCCAGGCAATAATACTGGAGTGGGTTGCCATGCCCTCCTCCAGGGAATCTTCCCAATCCAGAGATCGAACCCATGTCTCGTATGTCTCCTACACTGGCAGATGGGTTCTTTACCACTAGAGCTATTTACATATAATTGACACTATCCTGCCTTTCACACCCAGTTACCAACTCTACTGACTTATTCTAAGAAATTATGTACATTTCACTTCTGTGCATTTGCTGGTACTATGATCGGATAAATGCCCTGAGCATTCCTAGTCTGTGAAATGGGATGAATAAGAGCTGCATTCAGGGTGGTTGTTAGATCTCAGGGAGTCATGAATGTCCAGCATCTAGGCACAGTGCTCACGTGGGGACAGGGCTTGGCCAGCACTGCTTTTCTCCTCTCTCTGCCTTTCTCACTCACATATATAGTCTAAGGCTCTCATCCTCACGAGCTTTCACTACAGTCATGGACCCCTTAACCTGTCCCCTTTGCTAGAGTGCCTTACTTGAAGGACCGCATCCCAACTCTTTAGCTTGGCATCCAAAATTTGCCCCAGTCTCTACCTTTTCAAATAAATACTTCATTTTCTAAACTATCTGGTCCAGCCAGACAGATAGACTCTGAGTGGGTCATGCTATGTTGTGCCTCTGGCCCTTTGCCTGGAATCTTCTTCCCCATACCTCCATATCCTACCCATCTTTCCATATTTGGCTAAAGTATCGTGACTTTTGTACATATTTTCTCTCTACCAAAAACGCATGATTTTTTCTTTCTTTCTGAACTCCTACATGAATTGACCACTCCATTGCTTTGCCTGTTAAGCAGCCTCCCTAGCTTCTTGTTGTGGTCATTAGTCGGCATTTAGATCCTCTGTTGCTGTAACGTCCTTTCTTCAGCTTCTTTCCCATCACCTCAACTAGAGGGTGTAAGTGTCACAAAGCTGAAGACTATATCACATTTAAATTTCACATGTCCTAGAGTGATGTTCCTTGTATTAGAGGCTCCCAGTAGTTGATTTGATGATTCGTCATGATTAGAACAAATGTCTTCTTCATAGAATTCTTTGTTTTTAGCATATGCAAGCTGTCCATGTGGCAACTCAATGCGCAGCATCTTAATCTCGATTGGGACGTGCCGATTTGCATCCCCTTAATAACTGTGCAGCATTCTCAAATTAATTTGTCACTGTATCCTCTGGACATTAGAATGCTGATTCTCTCAGACTTTATAATTTCTGCCAAACCTGTGAGCATGGCTCTGACTGACATCCTCCAGAGACTAAACTGGAACAGAGGCAACTGAACTAAGTAAGCCATTTGGAGTGTTATGTAATTTGGACTTAGATTTAGGTTTTTTCGGAAGTAGAATAGATATATGACACCAACTCAGGCCCAGGTGTTTTTTGCCTCTCTTCTGTGTTCTGGTCTTTCAAAAATAAATCTAGGGCAGATGTCTATGTTTTAGGATTGTTTTTCCAATGGGGCTTCTTTTCATTTTATGTCATATCAAGCTCCTTTTCTGGTGGAAGCTCTGTGACATACAAGGTTCAATGATCTAATATGAGGCTGTATACTTTGGGTTCTTTGGTGTGTTGAGTTTTGGTTTAAGGGCTAAAAGTGAGGGTTTATTTTCTAACCTCTTGGGTTTTGAAACTCATCTATTAAGTACATATGCTATTCATATCTACCTCATAAGGTTTTTGTAACTGTTACATGAGATAATATATTTAAAGTTCTTAGTACCAAGTCTGTGATATTGTAAATGCTCAACAAATGTTTGTAATTTAAGAAAACGCTTATATATTCATCTACCAATGTAGTGATAGGGAATATCAGAACAAAACAGAAATCCTTTTCAGATCATGAGCCTGGCTTTGCAAGATTGCATAGAGATGTAAAAATCACAATGAAAGGATTATGCTCATTCCATAAATCTGTTTATTAACAGTGATTTTGACAGGTAAGTGAAGAATATCCTTCTTTCCATACACTGATTCCTGGGATATTGGACCTAGAGGAAGGTTGCACATTTTTGGCTTTTCCAGTGTATGAGCTGGCTTATTAGAAGTGGTTTTGCATCATAATCTTGGAATAACCAAGGAGGTGTTTGGGACCAGTGGAGAGCACTGTCCTGAACTGTTCCCTGAATGTGAAGCCAATGTATTCCTGCAGTCACCAGCTGCCAGCTGAGATCACACCAGAGGTCTCAGTTTCCACGTGGATTTTCTTTTACTATCTTCTTTAGGTCACCAATCCTCAGAATGCTAAAGAGTATCATTTATGTCAAGTGATGTATGAAAACATGTGGAGTGTATGTTGGCTACTCACTCCCTCACTTGAGAACAGGTGTTCCATGTCCTCCAGTTTCCCTCTAGGGCTTCTCTATAACCTTGAGCGGGGATCTTGAGTATGAGAATAAAGGAGAGGGCTTTTCTGACTACACTGTTTCTATCTGTAATTTTTAAAGTATCTACACAGGACACATGAAGTTTAGAGCTATCTCCTGGGTTAGAATAAGAAAAAGACCCTGACAATCCCCTTGTATTTTTAAATGTTCCTAAATGTTAGATTATCCCTTGAGTATTAAATAGTTCTAATTCTCATCCCAATGTGGGTTTACCTGGTGGCCTTAGTCTTAGATTAAGCCTAAAGTATGTCTTGCAAGACAGTGGGTAGTCTTGGGAGAGGTTGGCATGTGATTTTCAAATGGATTGATTTGTCAGTCATGGTTCTCCAAAGAAACAGAACCAATAGGATGAAAATCCCATGGACAGAGGAGCCTGGTAGGCTGCAGTCTATGGGGTCGCTAAGAGTCGGACATGACTGAGTGACTTCACTTTCACTTTTCACTTTCATGCATTGGAGAAGGAAATGGCAAGCCACTCCAGTATTCTTGCTTGGAGAATCCCAGGGATGGCGGAGCCTGTTGGGCTGCCATCTATGGGGTCGCACAGAGTCGGACATGACTAAAGTGACTTAGCAGCAGCAGGATATATAAAGAGAGTTACTATAAGCAGTTGGCTCATGATTCATATATAGGCTTTCTAAGTGGAACAGTGGTAAAGAATCTGCCTGCCAATGCAAGAGACATAAGAGACGTGGGTTCGATCCCTGTGTTGGGAAGATCTCCTGGAGAAAGAAATAACAACCCACTCCAGTATTCTTGCCTGGTAAATCCCATGGACAGAGGAGCTGTCAGGCTATAGTCCATGGGGTTGTGAAGAGTCAGACATGACTGAGCACACATGCATACACTTGATTATGAAAGCTGAGAAGTCCCAAATTCTGCCAGGTGAGTTAACAAGTTGGAGACTCAGGAGAGCTAATAATGTAGTTTCAATCTGAAGGCCAGCAGGCTCACAAGACCCAGGAAGGGCTGATGTTTCAATTCAAGTCTAAAGGCAGGACAAAGCAGTGTCCCAGTTTGAAGGCAGTGAGGAAGAATTCTTCCTTTCTCAAGGGAGGGTCAGCCTTTTTGTTCTATTCAGCTCTTCAGCTGATTGGATGGGCCCACCTACATTAGAGAAGGCAACTTTCTTTACTTAGCCTATTAGTTTAAATATTAATATCATCCAAAAATACCCTCACAGAGACACCCAACATAATGTCTGACTAAATATCTGGGTATCCCATGGCCCAGTTGAGTTGACATGTAAAATTAACCGTCATAATTGGAATGTGGACTTCTTTGATTCAGTTCTCCAGGCCCTCCAACAGGTGTCCTATTAATTTGTCATTCCTTCGCAGGTTTCCTGGCTGATATAATATGTAAATAGTAAAGAGACTTCAGCTTGGAAAGTAGTTACTGAGTTTCCACTATATGTGGGTGCTAGTTAGGCTTTGGTGGGAGACAGGGATGGGCTAGTTATGATTTCTGTCTCAAGATTAAAACTTCCTCCATGCCAAGATACCTGCTGCCAACCTAGTTTTAGAAATTCATTTTCCTTAATCGACTTGAGCCTGGAGTGTGTCAGCACTTAGAAGATTTCTTTGAAAACTTGATTTTCTCAAGTGAGTTTCACCAGTTCCAATGGGTTGGTTCCTTTCCACTTGCTCTAAGCTTCTTTTTCATCTTTGCAAAATGAAGAAGCTGCTTTTTATCCTTCTGGGTTTTTAGGGCTATGCTGACAGTTGCTGTACAGGGAGAGGGAAAATGCCATGCAAGGAAAACCCTCGCTGCCCCACAAGCCTTTCAAATGAAATCATTCTTCTGATGAGATTTTTAAAGGAGCAACCTGAGTTTGAACCATGTATCAAGGTTTCCACTGGCTCTCATATGCGGTGGCCTTTGCTGGCTGTGTATCCACTGGCCCCGCTTTGTAGTTTGCATTTTTATCATCTTTGGTCTTCTCGTGGGCAGAGGACACCTGGCTTTATGAGTACCAAGGTCTTACTACTTCAAATTGTGAATCCCAGGCCAGTTTGTTCCAACGATTTCCCTGCAGTCCACTCCTTCCTCACCTTCCTTCCCTACTCTCTCAATGTCTGTATTTACTGGGGGTGAGGGTGTGGAGCTGCAGAGAGAAGGAAAGTGGATGCACAGGTTAGCATTTGCTTCCTGTTCCTTGTGATTAGTGTAGCGCTGGGGGTTAGTGCCAGATTGCAAAGCCTCTGGAGGGTTCAGGAAAGGATGTAGTGATGAGAACAACAGCTGGCCTGCTGGTCTGGAAATCACAGAAGCAGTATGTTTGTCACTTTCCTCATCTCTGTTGTATGTGCTTTCAGGCTTTATATACTGTATGTTCCTGTGATATTTAGAAGAATGTGTTCCAGTGAATCTAGGGGGGAAAGGTTTAGTTGTGTCCTGTGGAGACCCTGGACGGAGCTGCATCTGGGAAGGGAGTTTCCTATGGGAGCCAAAAGTGCTGACCTCAAACTCTAAAGCTGTTCTTCCTAATCTAGATCAGATTGCTTTTTAATTAATGCATTTATAATTTGAAGTGAGAAATGAATCCAGACTGAATAATCAGATAGGAGTGTGAAGATACAGGAGTAGAATGACTAACATTAATCTTAGGGTTAGTGAGATGATAATAAAACTCCAGGTATAGGAGAGACTTACAAGGACTCAGTGTGAAAGATAAAGATTGCTTTTACTCTTAAAATGTTTCCAAGGGAAAGAATCTTTCTGGTTCACTGGTTTCTTTTAAGGGTAATGGCTGAACCTGCTTTTCGAGCACAGCAGAGAGAGTAAAGGCTAGGATTGCCATAAGAAAAATTGATGCTTAAATTAGTTTTCAGTGACATGGTCCTGTTAGCAACTCCTTGGAAAAATTATTGAGGAGAGACAGCTTTTTATTATTTTTTGCTTAAGCTTTTATGGGATCTCCTGCTGTTTCATAGAATTTCAAATGGGAAATCAGAGACTCAATAGCACAATCTTTTGATTCTAGATTATTAGCAGAAGTTTTGTATGAGCTGTACTAAGGTTTTACTTACCCATGGCCCCATATCAACCCTTTTTGTTCAGATTGTCCCCCAGTTACCTTTTCATGAATATGGATTGTCTGCACAATCAATCAGATAGAATTTGCTGTTGATCCAGCTGATTTGTACAGACTTTGTTGATTGGCTGAGGTCTGAATGTTTCAGTCATTTGGAGGTAGTTGGGTGGTCTGCTGAAAATAAACCTCATTTGGGAATAATAAGGTGGAGTAAATCTGGATCCAAGACTGTGGTTTGGATCTCAGCTGGCATTGGACTATGATAAATAATTCCTTGGTAATCCGTGTGAATCTCACAGGCTAAGACCCCTTTCAACTCTCTGAAGAAAAAACAATTTAAGGCAAAATTATGGTCTGTGGGACTTGCTGTCAATTCTGAAATGAACCTAAAAGAAGCAATCTTGTATTATCTAAATGGTTGCTGAAGAATGGATATGACTGTTTTTTAATAGCATTTATAGAAGCTTTTGTATATATTTTACCTTTAACTCTTAGGAAAGTTTTAAAGATTTATAAAATTCTTTTTAGCAAGCTAAAATTCAAGCAAAGTATGCTTCAAAAATGTATTACATGTATACCATGACTGCTGCAGGAGAACTAGGAAAGATAGACAGTGAAGAAAGCAAAAATAACCCCACCAAGAGAACTTGTTTTTTATTATTTTGAGATGGGCATGTATATGTATGAACACCTACACTTATTTTATAACACCCAGATCTTATTCTATATACCATTATGACCTTTTTTTTCCCCACCAAACAATATAGTATTCACATTCTTATATACCAGTAATTTTTTCACCATTATTCTAAATGCCTATTTTTCTTTTTCTTTTCATCTATTAAATACCTGTATAGAGTTTATTGTGTTTCAGGCAAAGTTCAAGTTGCTTTACAAATATTAATTCATTTCATATAAATATAGATGTAATAAAGTTCATTTTGCCATTGTACCAGTGGATCACTTAAGGTGTTTTTAATAACAATTTTAAGTCTCATTACAATGAATATACCTTGCAGCTAAAATAAAGAGCTATGCTTATCATCATTTCCTTAGGATACATTTTCAGAAGTGGAATTTATAGGTCAAATGCCATACAAATTTTAAGGCTTTTGCTATATATTTATTTCTAAACTGCCACCAGAAAAAACAGTTTTATGTTTTAACTAGCAATGTGTGAGCAATCGCATTTGCTAACACAGGGTATTTTCATTAAAACCAAACAATAAAAATCTAGAAAACTCAAAAGCAAAGAAAAAAAACTTTCCAAAATGTTAGGTAAAAATTATTTCTCATTTTTAATGGCATTTATCTTTTCTTATTGATTTTTAGGAGTGCTTTTCGTATTGAAGATGTTAACCTTTGTAACAGCCTGCTATTTTCCCCCTTAGTCATTTGTTTTTTTATTCTGATTATAGTCGTTTGGATCATGGACAAGTGTTACTTTTTTGGTAGTCAAATATATCTATTTTTTCTTTGTGGTTTGTGGGTTTTCCTTTTGCATTTATGCTTATATGGGGTTTTACTTGCCCCAAGATTGAATAAAAATATACGTAAATTTTATTTGAATTTTCTTATGGTTTCATTTATTTTACTTTAAATCTTTAATCCATCTGGAATTTATTTTGGTCAGCATAGTTTTTTGAAACCATCTAGAATGTTTTCAGAACACAGGGACAAACGTTATCCGTGCGGTTTTGGAGTAAGTTGTATAATGAAATATCAAGCCATGGGCTTAATTATAATTTTTAAAAAGTTCACATTTATTAACTTCATATCAGTTGCCAAGTAGTATGCTAAGGGCTTTGCATGTATTATTTCTGGGGCTTCCAAGCAACAGGAATTTCAGTTTTAAGTGTCCTATGATTACCATGGTAACCAGTCATCTTTCCATAATGGCCCAGGACCCTGCTTGGTAAGAGGCATAATTACTCAACCACAACCACAGTCCAGGTTTGCCTGTACGTTCCCCCTTCTCCGGGTCTCCCCTGCTGCTGACATACAGTCTGGGCAGTATCACTGTCTTTCCTTTTTCTGTTAGAATTTTTCAAATGGTTTCTAAGTGCAGCTGTTCCTGTGAATGAGTGTCATTGCGTCTTCTCTCTTACTGACAACATTTATTGACACAATTGGCATTTTTATTGCCTTTCTGTTTTTAATCTAGGGCAGAAGATTCCTGCATAATAGGCGTGGATCTCCAGGTTTAGACAGCTGTCTTCATGTGGCCCTTATTTCATCCCCTTCTTCCTATAAACACCACAAGCAGCAACATCTGCACATGTTTTTCCAGGATCTCTGGGAGTTCACTTCCATCCCCCTGGACCCAAAGCCCCAGGGATTTACCTCTCAGACTGTGATGCTGCACATTCAGCCAGCCAAGGGCTACAGTCCTTGACTTTTTAATCCTGACTGTGTCCAATCATTGCTATTTATGGATTCTCCTCATTCCTTTGTACTTTTGCTTTTTAAACCAGATTTGACATGTGAATCGCTCATTTATAAAGTCTTGTTCATATTAGCACTGAGGTTCTTTTGCGCTTTGTTTTTCTTTATTGACCATTAAGAACCCAGTTCATGAATTTATTCAAAAGCATTTCCCTAGTTGCCTAGTTGTTCCCAAAGCTTGCTAGGCATGGGAGATACATATGCAGATTAAAGAGTCAAAATCCCTGTCCTTACTGAGCTTACAATCCAGCAAAGAGAAAGACATTAAGTACTCGCACAAGCAAATATTATTGCAAATTGCGATAAGTACAAAGTGTGATCAAGAAAAGTGAGAGAAGTTGTGAGATGCTTTAATGTAAACCTGATATGATCTTGGGCTGTAGGGAAGATGCCCTGAAAAAGGGAGCCTTAAGCTGCCATCTGATAAGGAGTTGGCATCAATCAGACAATAACCATTCTGCTGCTGCTGAATCACTTCAATCGTGTCCAACTCTGTGCGACCCCATAGACAGCAGCCCACCAGGCTCCTCTGTCCCTGGGATTCTCCAGGCAAGAATACTGGAGTGGGTTGCCATTTCCTTCTCCAATGCATACATGCATGCTAAGTCGCTTCAGTCATGTCCAACTCTGTTCGACCCCATGGACAGCAGCCCACCAGGCTCCTCTGTCCACGGTACTCTCTAGGCAAGAATACTGGAGTGGGTTGCCGTTTCCTTCTCCAGATAACCATCCTAGTGAGGGTAAAGTAGTATCTCTCATTGTGGTTTTATTTTGCATTTCCTTGATGACTGTTAATGTCCAGCATTTTTTAACATGATGGCATTAGTTCTTATGTTAAAAAAAATAATGAAAAACGTGTATCCTTTTGCATTGATGGGAACACGAGATAAAAATGAGGTAGAATATAAGCTCCATGAGAATAGGGACCTTCTTGTGTTACTCATGTCTGTAACCCCATTACCTAGTAGGCAGTAGTGGTATACAGAAAAATATTGGATGGATGGATGGATAGACTAATGGCAAAAATGAATGGAGAGATGAATGACTAGATGGATGATTGAACGCTTTCTTCTTTCTAATGAAGATAAACTAACAATTTCTAAGATGGAATTTAACTTTTCCATCAGCCTTTTCCCTTGCCTTATTCAAGTTGTTGATTCATTCCTATATTTACAAAGAAAGAAAATTTGTCAGATATAAGATCTCTTTATTTAGCTCATTAGATCTCTATAGCTCTCTGAATTACTTACTTCTTGGAATTACAGACTTATGGAAGTTAGAAGAGATTTGGAAACTTTAGAGATGGAGTTTTTTAATTGATTTTTATTTTTACCTTTCCAAACAACTGTTGTCATCTTTGAACTATTCTTCTGTGTTCATGATTCTTAACAAAATCAAGCGGCAGTAAACAACAACAACAATGACAAGAAAACAATTCTTCCAGTCCAGCAATCATGTATTAATAAACTTCCTAAAGCAAATTGAGATTTGCAAGTCATTGTTTTTCCTATTAATGGGTATTATTATTGGTACATAGACAAGTACACTTATTAAATGCTTTGGGTCAGACTTTTAAAACAATGTAAATTCATACCCTGCCAAGCAAAATTTCATCTGCCCTTAAGTTTTTGGAAATTATTATTTATGATAAAGTAAAGTGTTAGAGCTTAAGGTCAAATTGCTTCATTCATCTTTGGGAGGCCACACCAGAAATTTAGGTATTTCTTAATTTAAAACTCTACTCTTTCCACTTGTGACAGCCATTTTTATAAGACCACCAGCGTCAAAAGTCCTAAACTCATCAGAGTTTCTTTAAGGTCTCTTGAATCAGAAGCATTGAACTCAGCTCCTCAGGAGGATATATCAAGAGGCCGTATCTTATCTGATGCCCCTCAGAGTCAAAAAGTCAAAAGTAATAGGAAACAGACAAGTAAGCTGTTTATTGACAATCAACCCTTGATATTTAGTTTCTAGAGAAAGATACAATAATTATCCCATTAACACAGGACCTTTATGATAAACTGAAGAAAGATATTCTAAACTGCTGTTATTATTGACCTGTTTACTATTATCTTTTAATATTAATTTTTGTCAGCTGTTATTTAATATCTTGGAAGCTGTGGGTCTCTGAAAAGTCTTTGCATAATGCAAGCCAAACTTGCTTCAGAAATCATTTTTCACCCCCAAACAGAAGGTTGAGATAGGAGACATTCTGCCAATTTGGCATCAGAAAGGTTGCTGTAAGGCCAGTTAAAAGGACACTCTGCTAATGTAATAAATGCAGGCCATCCTAAGGGGATGAAAATGCATTTTTCCAGAACTTTTATTCCTTGTGTTAAAGATTTAAGCATAAACCTTTGAAAATCCCTGAGAACTGAATTTCTAACTTTAATGCATTTCTTTGTTATGGTTTTCCACTTTCTCTTTTCTTAAGAAAGGCTTGAATTCATTTAACCCATTTTATTAAAACAAAACAAAATAAAACTTAGTATCACAAAAGGTAATTTAAAAGAAATTATGTCACTATCTCTGCACAATACTACTTATATTTCCATCTTCTCTTTCTTTATTATAGGACCTTCCCTGTTTGAAGGGAAGGAACATTTCCAGAGCAGATTCCTCATGGGTGGGAGGGTGGCCAGTTGATCTGGGATTTATTGCTATGAAAGGAGAGCATTGCCTTGAGTAAGTGGAAGAAGATAGCAATACATGGCCCATATTTGGTATTCAGTAGGAATTTGCTGAATGGATGGATGGATAGAAAGACGAATGGATAACATGAACAAGGTGAGTGCGATGGTTAATTTTTTGTCAGTTTGGCTAAAAACTGACAAAACCAGGTAATGTTATCCAGATATTTGGATAAACATTCTAGATGTGTCTATGAAGGTATATCTTAGGTGAGATTAATGTTTTACTCAAAGTAAACTTTGAGTAAAGCCTGTTACTCTTTGTAATGTAAGTGGGGTCTCATCTAATCAATTGAAGACCTTATTGGGAAAGGCTGACCTCCCTCAAAAAAGAGGAAATTCTACCAGAAGACTGCCTTCATGAACTACAGTATCATTTCTTCCCTGTGTTTCTAACCTGCTGGCCTACCCTGAAGAGTTTGAACTAGCTAGCCTTGCAATTTGTGAGCTAGTTCTTTAAAATAAATACCATAAATCTCTCAATCTTTCCCTTCTTCATATATATGTGTGGGTGTATATATATATATATATAAATACATATATGTATACTCCTATTAGTTCTGTTTCTCTGGAGAACCCTGACTGATACAGTGAATTCTGGAGAGCTTTCTGGATGAGGACATTTATCACTGGCTAGGGACTCCTATGGAGCAGGCAATGGCAACCCACTCCAGTACTCTTGCCTGGAGAGTCCCATGAATGGAGGAGCCTGGTAGGCTGCAGTCCATGGGGTCGCTAAGAGTAGGGCACGACTGAGCGACTTCACTTTCACTTTTCACTTTCATGCACTGGAGAAGGAAATGGCAACCCACTCCAGTGTTCTTGCCTGGAGAATCCCAGGGACAGATGGCAGACATTGTGGGCTGCCGTCTATGGGGTCGCACATAGTCGGACATGACTGAAGTGACTTAGCAGCAGCAGCAGCAGCAGCAGCTAAAATTTAAAAACTAAGGGTATGTGACAAATGTCCAAAATGCACATGCCAGAGTACACGCAGCACCCACAGCAGAGAAGGGCCGCGCTGTTCCAAGTTGAGAACCAGATGGGCTAAACATCTTTCAACCAAACACCAACTATCTCTACTAGAAATAGAAGTACACATGGAGTACATGAAAATTTGTGTTACGCTTTTCCTCCTGATACAACATCACTCAGCGTTTTCTCATTATGCTACATAAGGCTTTATAAATATTTGTGCTGTTTGTAAACTATTTTATCATGTTCTCCATTGTGGGATATATGTTTCTAGCATTATTATAGATAATGCTTCATGGAACATCTTTGTGTATGTATGCTTTCTGATCTCTCAATCGTTTCTATAAGGTAAACAACCAGTAACAGGATTGCTGGATAAGACAAGAATAAAATGTTATTGTCCTAAAGGTAACAGAAGGTAGGAAATAGGGAAATAAGGAAGAAAAACTATTATAAATAAAAATTAGAAAAAAGATAGAAGAAAAAATTCAAGTAGATCTATAACTGGGAAATTAAATGTGGATTAAAGTTGCCTATTAAAAGCTGGGCTCTCAGAATAGATTTCTAAAAAAGTAGCTGCGTGTGGTTATATGTGGTGTGGAAAACGAGCGCCTAACAGGATGGCATGGAAAACTGAAAGTAAAGGGATGGAGCAAATATATCCTGATACGACACATGAAAGCTGCTAGCAATAGTATCAGATGGAATAAAGTTAAAGATGAAAAAAGTAAATGCGAGATATTAGAAACAATATGCTAAGAAGACATTACAGTCATGCATATGTCCGTTCTTAATCATATCACCTTCGCATATATGTCAAAAATTTTCCAACTTACAGGCAGGATTTGACAACTTCTTAATCATAAGGAAAGATTTTAACACATTGTCAGAAATGGATATGTCAAGCTGAAAAAGTGGTTTAAGAATAGCGAAAATTTGAACAATTAAGTGTGATTTAACAGACATATATAGAACTCTACATTCAAGGAATAGAGTATACTTTTATTAAGAAATTCATGGAACATTGTCAAAACTCGATCATTTATTGGACTCCAGGAAGTCTTAACATGTGCCAAAGATTGATATAACATACAATACAATTATTTAAATTCTCAGAAAGATAGCAAAAATACATATACATGGACATGAAAAATAAGGATATGCACAATGTGATACCATTATTGTGAAATTTAAAAATACAAAAGAATACCACATATTATTCATAGGTATAATTCTATGTAGTAAAAATTTGAAATTATTATAAAGAATAGTCATTTGCCTTTGGGGCGTGGAATTAGGGCTAGAGGGGATTGAGAGGAACTTCTACTGTACCTCTAACGTCTTCTTTCTTTTAAAAGCCTAAGATAAATATTGCAAAATGTGAACATTTGTTAATTCTGAGTGCTGGTTACATAGCTACTTGCTATATTACTCTCTTTTTTTTTCTGTTTGAAATATTTCATTATGAACAAAAGTTTGAGATACTTGCCCAGGGATACAGCTAGTACTTGGTATTTTAGATTCAATATTTTGGTTTCTTTATTTTTTGTCGTACAAAAGTTCCTAATGTTTATAATTTCAAACTGAATTCCTTCCATTTTTCCTAAGTTTGTTTATATTTAAAGAGTGACTTGGTTTTTAGTCTTCCACTCTTGAAGTTTATTCTTTGTTTGCACTCTTACGTACCTTTTTCCTTGACCCCTGAGAATTTTGGTCATGAATATTAAACAAGAAAGAAGAATTATAGAGTCAGTTTTTATTAGGAGAAACTTTAGTGTAAGAATGAAATACAAATCTCCCCTCATCACTGACTGAACTCTGAGTTAAGCTTGCTTGCTTTCCAATGAGCATCACCCAGGACTTCAGAAGAAATGTTTTCTTTCCCTTTTACTTGTCAATCAAGTAACAATGACATGTATTGAGCATCTATGGTATATGCAGTGCAGTGTGTCAGTTCTAGGGTATTGTGGAGGACCAGAGAAATACAGGGTAAGGACTCTTTCTGCACTTGAGAAAGATGACAATTTACTTTTGTTTGTCTATAAGCCTTCCCATAACTAGGAACTAGCAGAACTCGGAGGAGCTAGAGAAGCCCCGATTATTAGCATTTGGAAAGAAAAGAAAAACCTTTCTCTACTAAGAGCCAGCCGTGGAAACTCCATCTCTGACTTCTCAGACTGAGTTTAGTCCTCCTCAGTGCTCCCTCTGTCAGTCCTGGAACTCAGAGAAGGGTCATCCTACAACATCCCTTGTAACAGTTTCCACTGCTTTTAACGAGCCAGTGAAAGTGTTAGTTGCTCAGTCGTGTCCGACTCTTTGTGACCCCGTGGACTGTAGCCTGCCAGGCTTCTTTGTGCATGGAATTTTCCAGGCAAGAATACTGGTAGTCATTCCCTTCTCCAAGGGATCATCATCCCAACCCAGGGATCGAACCCACCTCTCCCGTGTTGCAGGCAGGTTCTTTACTGTCTGAGCCATCAGGAAACCCTTAACGTGGTAAGTGCCTGATTACTCACTGTTCCCTGCCCAACACTTAGCTCTTTGAGTGCTGTGGCTCCACCTGCCTTGCTCAGTGTCCTGGCCTCACATATAGTAGGTGTTCAATGCATGTTTGTTGAGAGAGGGAGGGAATAAATGAAGCACTTAGTAAACTCTTCGATGCACATGCAAAGTCTTTGAGGAATGCAACTGTATTTTCCGTACAACTAAATCACCATGAAAATAGGAACAAAATAAAATTGACCAACAGCCTTGATAGTAGGAGTATTTTAGAGATACACACATTAGATTTCTGTCATTGTGAAGCATTTGTTTTTAATACACTCAAATATCTTTAGTGGGGATGGAAAAGTGGATCAAGACCCAATCTTTTCTTTTTTTTTTTAATTTCTCTGTTTATTTGGCTGTGTCAAATCTTAGTTGCCCCATGGCATGTGGGATCTTAATTTCCTGACTAGGGATCGAACCCCGTGAGAACTCAGGGTGCATCCTCAGATGATAAAGATAACCTCTGACTGTGGCATAGAGGATGGGTGATACACCAGCCCATTCTTAAGCTACAGCCTCTCCTCTCTCTCTTCCATTTAAGTCTTGCTTATCTTTGGTATTAGCCCAAGTTACCAGTTTTTCAGAGAATCTCACTTCAATTTCCAGACCAAATTTACTCCTTCTGCTCACTTCTCCCAGCTCTATGTCTGTAATACAGCCTTAGTTCCAACTGTGATGATGAGTTTGATTGTTGACCCAGTTTGAGAGCGTCATTAGGGCTAAAAGGTAGGATCGTATTTGTCTGGGTCTTTGTTTTATGCCTAGCTCTAGGAATATAGTAGTTAATAAATACCATATAAGTGTTTGGAGAATGATGGATAGATGCATAAATGGTCAATAGATGGACATGACAGAATGTAAGTGACAGAGTCATATTATTATGGTGATAACTTTGAATTGAATTCTGATTTATCAGTAAGCAAATGGCAAATTTGTATATTTAAACTATTATTAGAAACAGATAAACTTGTGACATCTCTCAAAGCTGATTTCACTACACCAGTGAGTGGGTCAGTAGGACCAATAACCAGTCTCTGAATGTCTTTAAACACTCACTGCTATATTTATATTTCACACATATATTCATATATTATACAGATATTACATACATGTGTAGTATATATACATATATATATTATAGTATACACATGCATATGTATCATATATAATTATTATGTATTTCAATATTAGCACAGCATATACATTGTAAATTATAAAAATATAAATTAAAACAAAGTAGGATAATAATTGGAGAAGGCAATGGCAACCACTCCAGTACTCTTGCCTGGAAAATCCCATGGACAGAGGAGCCTGGTAGGCTGCAGTCCATGAGGTCGCTAAGAGTCCGACGCGACTGAGCGACTTCACTTTCACTTTTCACTTTGGTGCATTGGAGAAGGAAATGGTGACCCACACCAGTGTTCTTGCCTGGAGAATCCCAGGGATGGGGGAACCTGGTGGGCTGCCGTCTATGGGGTCGCACAGAGTCGGACACGACTGAAGCGACTTAGCAGGATAATAATAAATATAAACAAACATTGTTTTTTCCCCCTTGTACTCTGGAGGATTTCCTTCAGGCTCAGCCTTATGTTGTACTGCTCTTTGAATGCAGTGCTCTGAAGGTAGGAGTGTGATAGGGCTCTAGACTACAGTTCAGTGGGTGGGAGTAGGACTGAGATGCTCTCTGTGTGTGCTCAGATTCAGATTCTCTCTGTGTGCTCAGTCGTGTCTAACTCTTTTGCAAGCCCATGGACTGTAGCCTGCCAGGCTTTTCTCTTCATGGGATTTTCCAGGCAAGTACTGGAATGTGTTGCCATTTTCTCCTGCAGGGGATCTTCCTGACTAGGGATCAAAACTGCATCTCCTGTGTCTCCTGCATTGGCAGGTGGATTCTTTACCACTGAGCCACCTGGGAATCTCAGAACTGAGATTCTACATTTCTTAAGGAAAAAAAAAAAAAACTCAGCAGATGAAGCCTCAAGAGAGGTCAAGGCTGCTAATCCAAATAGAACAACCTGAAACAGAGCTCAGCTGATCCTTTAGCCCCTTAGAGAATCTACCTGCATACAATGCCAGGCCTGCAGGGCAAAGTCAGGAGAAACAGAGGTCACTTTTGTTCAAAATAAAGCCTTGTTAACAAGAAACCTCTTGCAGCTTTGTCATTTGCCCTTAACTCTTTCATTCCTTCCTTCAAGAATTCTAGTTTTGCAGTGACCTTTAGTTGAAGGACAGTTGTAAGTAAAGGACTTTGAGGGAGAAGATTACAGTACCTTTTTTGAAATGTTTATAATAATAACCAGTATTGTTCATTTTTCTAAGTTATGGTATGTACATAGGGATGATTCTCATCCGAGATCTTAAATAACATTTGCCTCAGCAATTAACTGATTCATGTGCAAAGATTAGTGAGCAAATAGAACGTCTATCTTAGAGTTTATAGAAACTCTTTCCAGTCTGTTTTTGTCTTTATATTGCATTCTTTGGCATCTGAATTCTTTCTTTATAGAATATTGCACCAATACAGTTGTAAGAGCTCAATGCAGACCAGCATTTCTAAAATCAAGTAAAATTATTTCAGTGCAAGTTTAGGAGGAGCAGACTTATATTTTGACCCCATAATTTTATTTATACAACAGAGGTAGAAGAAAATGATCAGACTATATAGTGTGCTTTCAGCACTTTTAAGGTTGGAAAAGCTTTTAGGCTTGGAGAAGATTCTAAAAACCTTTCCTTAGTTTCTCTATTATAAAAAAGTGAGTTTATTGATTATGATGATTCCTATGGAGAATTAGGGACTAGTATGATCTATGAAGGCAATGGCAACCCACTCCAGTACTCTTGCCTGAAAAATCCCATGGATGGAGAGGCCTGGTGGGCTGCAGTCCATGGGGTTGCTAGGAGTCGGACACGACTGAGCAACTTCACTTTATGATCTATGAATGCTAAGTATAGGGCCTCTTTAGCTGTGTTTCATTGAAATCAGAATCTAGAACATGAATCAAGATATACTAGTGATGAATCAGCGTCTGGGGTTCCCCATCAGAGTTGTACCAGAGAGTTACCTGCGAGTTTGCTGACACTCTGGTCACATCTGGACCAATTAAGTCAGAATCTCCACCAGTTGTGGCCCCAGCATTGGGGTCGTTTCAAGCTCTATGGTGATTCTAAGGTGTAATCAGGGTTGAGGTCCCGTGGTCAAGAGGTTTAGACTCTCTTTCACTTTGATATTTCACTTTGTAGTCTCCTGAATTATGGTTCTGTTTTCTGCATTCAAGCCAAATTCACAGGTTAGTTTTAAGTCTACCTTTTCCTGCAGTTTCTACATTCTTCTTCATTAATTAAACACTTGGCAGATTTCCTCTGGCTGTTCTTTAATTTGAAAGCATAATTTCTTCATACTTCCCAGTTAATTAAGATCTACATTCGATTTTTTTTTGTTTATATTTAAAGAAATACCTATAGGTTACCTGTGGGTTGAAACTTTATTTTTTAAAAATCTATTCTCTTTCCTAGCAGGTTGCAGAACTAATGTGTCTTCTCACTTAATTATGCATGGTTCCCAGGGACTAATTTAGTGCCTAGCACAGAGAAGGTACTCAGCAACTATTTGTGGAATGTATAAGCTGTCAATTTTTCTCTCTCCTTTAATTCTCATGCTCAAATAGTCAAATATTTTCTGAATCGTGTTGATGTGTGCTCTTAAATGTATCTAAAGTCCACTTGGTTGCAATAGTAACCATCGTTGCTTTTGCAGACTGTCAACATCTTTTTGCTTCCACTTTCTCGCCTGCTTCCTCTAAATGCATTTGTCCCCCACTATTGACACAAATTCTGCTTCTTCACTCCAGTTTCCACTGTGCAAAGAGATTTTAAAAATTATTTTCTTTAAATTTATTATTTTGATTCTTACCACATTATAAATACTTACAGATGCACAATTTTTAAGTATAAAAATAAAGTCAACTATATTATCTAAGGAAATCACTCTTCACTTACCCAAGTATGCACATTTTGTTGTTGCTTCATATAGATTCTGCCCTTTTAAAATCTTCTGTGACCTTGACTTCTTGCTGTTGTGAATTGAATTTTTATGTACAGCATATTTCCTAAGAATTACTGGCATTCAGTAAAACTGTTTTTACAACTTATTATTTTGAAGCTTCCTAGTTATAGACAATCATATCATTTGCAAGTAAGTATAATTTTGCTCTTTCCTTTCTAAAATCTATATCTATTGTTTGACAGCTTGTGTAATTTTAGATGATATAACTTTAAGGATACTGTTAATGGTAGTAATGGAAGGCAAACTTTTTTTTAAATTTATTGACGTACTTCTTATATTTTATTATTGAGAATAATTCTGGCTCCTTAAGTTGAAATAGATGCTATTCATTGTATCAAATAAACATTATTTTATTCAGTTTTACCATGTTTAAAATCAGGCTTAGATATCACAGGCATGTGATAGGTAGATTATATTTTTAATGTAATGAGACATCTTTGGAAACTTTTGGTTAGAGGAGTGCTATGATTCGTTTTATACTTTTAAAAGAACACTTGGCTGCTATGTGGGGAATGAAGAGTTTATGTCCCTGTAAGTATTATTATAGGAAGTGGTTGTACAAAAGTCCTTAACTGGCTGCTGTATCCAGAAGAAGGCATATGATAGTATCTGTGCTGTCACTGTAAAGTTATAGGTGAGAAATTATAACTTTTCACTGTTGAGTCATAGTAAAATCCTTTTTGGCCATGCATTTTTGTCCTCTTTCCTCCTATATTCTTCCCCAGAGTGTGACTTTCAACCATTACCTTCATGTGGGCTATTCACTTTTTTTTTACCTTTTATATTTCTTCTTCCATACAATAACCTCGTAGCATCATTGACTGCCCCAATAGTAATGTCATGTTGCTAGATTTTTATATACCTGAAAGAGAAAAAGAGGAGTTAATAGTGTTTTTTTTTTTTTAAAACCAAATTGTACTCTATGATTGACTGAGCAGCATTATTACGAGTCATTGTAAAACATGAGTCAGACTAGCCCAGAGGTACTTGCGAAGGTGGCAGGGAAACAAAGCAACCTTTAAATTGATTTAGCAAAACACTTGGTTACCATTTCATGGTAGGCAAAACAATAGTAAATCTTAAAGGAGGAATCTTCCTAGGACATTATGAAGAATAAAACTAGCATAAACTCATTGGTTGCTGTCAGCACTCATTTTTATGGTGTTTACATGAATGCTGGTAATGGAGAATGAGAGAAGTTATTTGTGGCTTTTGGCTGACATTAGAACACATCAGTAGGGATGCTCAAGCCTGTCTGTAGCCATGGTGTTAACTTTGTCTTGTGAAGAATCACATTTTGTTTACTGGGCAATAAGGAACACTCTTGGCTCAACTCCTGACTTCCCTCTCAAACATCTGTTCAACATTTTTACCGGGTGCATTGGTGTGCCGGAGCTGGCTTGTAGTGGCTCTCTAGAGCCAAATGTTAGGATCTCTTCCCAACTTGATGTTTAGTCATCAGTGATGTCATGTTGGTAGCCTGAAAGCAGCTGCAGCGGGAGAATTTACACCAGAGAAATTGGCATAGGCTGCAAATCAGGGATGCTCTCATCTCCTCTGCACCCCTCCCCGCAAGAGCCAATTGCTAAACATTTACCACCACATCACTGCCTGAATGTTCCTCCAGAAACTCAGATTGTGTAAATATAAACCTGTCATCTCTCCTTCTTTCTACCGTCACCTCCTCTTCCCGCATTCCTTGTATTTGTTTTTTTTTTTTAATTTTAATTTTATTTTTAAACTTTACATAATTGTATTAGTTTTGCCAAATATCAAAATGAATCCACCACAGGTATACATGTGTTCCCCATCCTGAACCCTCCTCCCTCCCCATACCATCCCTCTGGGTCGTCCCAGTGCTCTAGCCCCAAGCATCCAGTATTGTGCATCAAACCTAGACTGGCATCTCGTTTCATACATGATATTTTACATGTTTCAGTGCCATTCTCCCAAATCTTCCCACCCTCTCCCTCTCCCACAGAGTCCATAAGACTGTTCTATACATCAGTGTCTCTTTTGCTGTCTCGTACACAGGGTTATCGTTACCATCTTTCTAAATTCCATATATATGCGTTAGTATACTGTATTGGTGTTTTTCTTTCTGGCTTACTTCACTCTGTATAATAGGCTCCAGTTTCATCCACCTCATTAGAACTGATTCAAATGTATTCTTTTTAATGGCTGAGTAATACTCCATTGTGTATTTGTGCCACAGCATTCTTATCCATTCGTCTGCTGATGGACATCTAGGTTGCTTCCATGTCCTGGCTATTATAGACAGTGCTGCGATGAACATTGGGGTACACGTGTCTCTTTCAATTCTGGTTTCCTCGGTGTGTATGCCCAGCAGTGGGATTGCTGGATCATAAGGCAGTTCTATTTCCAGTTTTTTAAGGAATCTCCACACTGTTCTCCATAGTGGCTGTACTAGTTTGCATTCCCACCAACAGTGTAAGAGGGTTCCCTTTTCTCCACACCCTCTCCAGCATTTATTATTTGTAGACTTTTGGATCGCAGCCATTCTAACTGGTGTGAGATGGTACCTCATTGTGGTTTTGATTTGCATCTCTTGTATTTGTTGATAGACTTTAAACCCAGGTTGAAATCTCCAGAGGCATTTTTTGATCCTTTCTTTTCTCTTTTTTTCCCCAACAGGAGATCCTTTTACAGACTCTGCAGATTACGCTCCTCTTATCCCATATGCTTTACGTCATCCCTCAGTTTCTTCTGGTGCTCCCCCAGATTGGTGCCTGGTTGTGTCTGTTTTTCTCTAGCGATCCCTGGCTGAGTCATCTTCTATAGCTACTTAACTCCCCATTCAATCCCTCATCTCCACCTCCTTAGCCCATCTAACACACTGCTATCAGCTCACTTTTTGGAGGTGTGCTTTGTATTCTATCATTTTTCTGCTCAAATTAATCAATGACTCCTCTGATTTTCAAATTAGGCTCATACTTCATAGCTTGGCACACAAGGCACAGCCTTTCCAGCTGATGTCCTACAGTATCTGTTCCTCTTCTCAATGCTCAGGGATCCCCAAGTGGCACATGTGGCATTTCAAACAAAAGTATCGATACTATTTCTAAAATATGACCTTTCTGAAAAGCTCTTTCTTCTGCTTTGCCTGGGTCAAGCTTACTCTTTTTTTAAAATATTTATTTATTTTTGCTGTGCTAGGTCTTCATTGCTGCACACAGGCGTTCTCTAGTTGTGATGAGCCAAGGCTACTCTAGGTACAGTGTGAAGGCTTCTCATTGCGGAGCATGGGCTCTAGGGCATGTGGGCTTCAGTAGTTGTGGTTCCTGGCCTCCAGAGCACAGGCTTAGTAGTTGTGGCACATCAGCTTAGTTGCTCTGAGGCATGTGGGATCCTCCTGACCCATTTATTGAACCCATGTTTCCTGCATTGGCACGCAGATTCGTTACCACTGAGCCACCAGGGAAGCCCAAAATTATTGTTTATTTTAAGATATAACTCAAGGGATGACTCTTCCTTGAACTCTTTTATAATTCCTTCTCACTCCTTGTCTTCCATACTAAAATAACCTCTCTTGCACAGCTGAACTCACTTCCTAATACTAAACAGCTTTTTCTCACACTCATCATTTTCCTCCATTCATTACAATTTATTTTAGCACATTGTGTAGTTTGGAGTAGGAAACCCCATCTTTTTCATCTTTGCCCCTACCTTGGGGTTGAGTACAATGCCCTGTTCAGTAGAGAATTGTTGGAAGAATAAACAAAAGGGAAAGAAGGTTTATACTCAGGCTGGACATTCTTGAATTGGTAGATATAAAAGGAAATGAAAGCGTAGGAAGTGAAAAATGTTACAATTGGAATATTTCTGAAAGTCCCCCCAGGGTTAGTTTTTAAGTGGAACATTTTTATTTTTCATCATGTATTTGAAGAAGATATATGAGTGCTGGGATAGAATAAAATAATACCATAGTTCAACAGAAGCTAGACTCTGAACAAGTGGGTGGAAGTTATGGAACACATTTTCACTTAATATATAAGAAAACTTCCTGAAAAAGAAGCTATAATTGTTTATCCCAGGAATGAGATTCCTAAAAAGCTACTGAGCTCTTATCACAGACAGGATGCAGATATATGACCATCTGTCAGGGATGTTATAAAAGGAATTTCTGCAGGGAGTAGATGTTCACTATGTCTTTTAAAACTCTTAATTCTTTGATTCTGTGACTGTTAATGAGTCATCCAGCTTATTGGTAGAATTTTTGAGCTCTCAGTGTCTTAACCAAGATGGTTTCCCACAATGACTGCTGTGAAGATTTTTACTGTATAGTTGGGAGCATTAAAATATTTAGGGAGACAGCATCTAGAAAAGTCCCTTCTCACCATCCCCTGCCATAAAAAGAAACAATTCTAAATTTTAGGGCCTCCAATTTGGGGGAAGACGTTTTATCACTAATTTTAGATGGTAAAATGTAAAAATAAAGTCTAGAAAACCTGCCATATTGCCTCTTTCTCCATAGGAACTAAAAGGCAATTTCACCAGCTCTAAATTTCTGCCTGATTAAAAATTTGGCTTAGTTGTATTTCAGTTCATTTGCCGTGGGTCCCCAAGGGCTTGGCTTGAATGACAGCAGAATTGTCCAGAAGGCAGTATTCCTGCCCCTTGTCTGGACTCCTTCTTCACCTGGAAACACTGTTTGCAAATGTCATAAAATCCTACTCACTTTCTTTGCTAGATATTTGCACTGCATCATTGGTCTTCATCCACCTGCTGACCTATAGGGTAAACTTGGTTTTTATCCCTTCTCCCACTGTGCCTTGTATAAGCATAGGGACTTTTATGGGTTTTTCCCAGAATTTTTTTTTTTTTTCAGAAATTTACTTGCAACTATAAGTGAAGAAAAGGACAGTCTTTCTCCTGCATTCTTGACCCCATTCTCACCTATTTCCTTCATGACGTTACTCTTCCAGTTATCTAACCCTTCCATTGCTTTCACTTCAACATCTCTTGGACAATCTTTTTCCCTGGTGTAAAGCAATTTCAGATCTCCCTGACCCTAACACACACACACACACACACACACACACGCGCGCGTGCGCGCGCGCACATGCTACACTTCACTTCCCTTCAAACTATTGCCCCATTTCTCTTCCCTTCACTGCTAACTGCCAAAAGAACAGCCTTCACTCAATGCCTCACGTATTTTCTACCTTCAGTACATGCCAGGATGATTTCTGTCCTCATCACGCCCATGAAACTATTTCTCCTAAGGCCACCACTCATCTCCTAGTTGCCTAATCCAGTGGCCAGTTTCAGATCCTCTTCCCCTTGGCCGTGGGTAATACTGAAATCCACGAGATGCTCATTCCTCCTTGAAACTTTATCAGGCTGTTTAACCATCTGCTTCTCATTGTCATCTTAGCAATCACTTTGTCTGGACTTGGACTATAAAACATCTATAAACGATTCATTCAGAAAAATAGATTTTGAGCATCTACTCACAACCAGGCCCTGCACCAAAGCTGGCAAAAATGATGAGCAAAACCTGCCCACCCGGAAGTGTAGTGGGGTGGATGGAGTGAGGCATCAATCCCACAAAGGCATGATTGCAGGCTGTGACAAGGGCCATCTTAGAACATGATGGGAAAGTTTAACAGCAGCCTCATCCAGCTTGGGGAGGGGCTTCCCCGGTAGTGCAGTAGTAAGGAATCTGCTTGCCGTTGCAGGAGATGCAGGAGACATGGGTTCGATCCCTGGGTCGAAGATCCCCTGGAGAAGGAAACCCGCTCCAGTGTTCTTGTGTGGGAAATCCCATGGACAGATGAGCCTGGCGGGCTATAGTCCACGGGGTCGCAAACAGTCAGACATGACTGAACACAGCACAATAACTAGCTTGGGGATCTCAGAAGGCTGCCCTGAGAAAGCTTTTGCCTTGCATATTGAAGGAGGAGTAGGTTTTAACCAGGAGAAGGGTAGGGGAAAGAACATTTCGTGGAAGGAACAGCATGCCCTATATTAGGCAGTATGATATAAGGCAGAGAGCATGGACCCAGCGTTGCCGCTTACCAAACAGTCTGATGTTAACAAGCAAACAAACAAAAGCCGACTTGACCTCTTTGGGTCTTAGTTCTCTCTTCTGTTAAAAATTTTGCAGTCAGAATTATATGTGCTCATATTTGCGATGTACCTGGCTTATAGCAGGTACTCAGGATCGACTCAGCCCAGCGTTTTTCACTCTTGGGGCTGTGAACATTGCAGGGCCTTTCAGGTAATAGTCTCCTTAATTACTTCTAGGAAATATGCCTCACATTCCAACTCTCTGGGGCTTATACAAGGGTGCTGTCATTCTGACGGAGAGGGGGAAACAGGTGAGGAAGCAGTGAGCCTGGGGTGTTTATGATTTGCCTTTGGGGAATATCTGATCCCTGAACCTCTTTTCTGTGATTTAAGAGTGGCCGCGTGCCATCTCATGGGGCCCAGTTCTGATGGGGGTGAACTGGGCCCCTCAGGAGAACACTTTTCCTTTTAGGTCCAGTGGACTGTGTTTTCCTTGGGCAGCCAAGTTGCACAGAGGATGGAGTGCAAAAAGCCCTTCTTTGAGCAGTGATTGGATGTGAATGCTGGTTGATGGTGGGGGCGAGGCGGCGGACACTTGATGAAAGGCACCCAGCATCTGAAAAAGTTCACCGGCACGCAGCCTCCTCTGGGGGCAGCCCCCACTGCGCCCTTTTATTAGCGCACATAGTGCAGGGTTTGTGGGGCTTGGCAGCCGTCCACGGCCTAATGTGAAAAAGGCTCTGGACGGATCGGCCCCTTTGAAGCAGCTGGGCTGGTGGTGGCTGCTGCGTGTGGCTGGGGTGTGGCCTCCAGATGCTAGATGCCTCCTTCGCTTTCATGGATTTTTCTCACCTCCCTTGCGAGAAACTCACTGGATAGCTGCCCTCTTGGGCAGGCAGACCCGTCCTGGAGATGCAGGGGCTAGAAGACCCCGAGCGCAGAGGAGAGGGGAGGCCACTGTAGAATGAGAGAGAACGACACACCGTTTCCCATACCTCCTCACTCTGAGAATCAGAATCCTCACAATGGGCTAGGAAGGTGACCATGGGGGATTCTGCCTTGGCTACCTCTCACCCTCATTTCCAAATGTGTTAGAACTTCCCTCTTCTCTTTAGGGATGGCGGTTGTGGCAGTGGGAGTCTGTTTTCTCCATTATTTTTCATGAGAAACCTTTGAGAGATTATACAAGGAAACCTGGCATAGAAAGGGGAAGCACCCCAAATGATAAAATTGGGGTTTTCACCAGGGTGGTGACTCCACAGTGCTCCTTACCTGGTCTTGCTTCCTCCCCGATTCCCAAGTAACTGCTTTATGTGAGCACCCTCAGTCACTTGTGGGAGCACTCCACCCCCAACCCCCACCCCATAAGTACCATTTAAGGAGGCTTTCTCCCCAGAGCCATCCCGCACTTATGGGAGTCCCAGATTCAGCCTCCTTCACTGTGTTGACTTGCCTGTCTTCCCCTGCCCTCCCCAACACACTGTGAATGTCCCAAGTTTAAAGCAGTGTTACCTTATACACAGACACTCAATGAGCGTTGGTCAAGTTGAATGGAACAGTTTCAAACATGGTGTGTATCTGTCAATATTGGGTGAAAAGTATGATGAGACTAGTCACCCCAAAGAAGAGATACTGGGATTTTCTGAGTAAAAAACCTTCACTCTCTTATTTCCTGGAGGATCTTTTCCAAGTAGGAATATTACCTAGCTTTAGTCCATATTTATATATAGTCACGGAATACTGGTACTGTCGGGACACTGCTTTTTTACCAATGAAGAAGTAAGAACGTGGGTAAATATTGGCATCACATGGGTATCTTCAGCCTCTGATTGTGTTACTGTCTCGGAAGTGGTAGAGAAGGTTTCTCCCCTGCTTACCAAGTATTCTTTTGAACTTTATATGTTAATTGAATATACCCCAATACAAAATAAAAAAACACTTAAAAAACAAAAAAAGAACCCTATTAAATTGTACATACAATTTGTTTTAAAAAAGTATATGAAGCTGGATGCAGTACATAGGGAAAATGAGATGTTACAAAAAATGGAAAAGCTTTTAGACCATTATCACTGATGCTCCACCTCACCACCCTCCAACAGAGTGCTCCAGTCTATATCCTCTCCCTCCTAGGGAGGCACTCCATGCAGGCATTCATGATTATTCAGGGATTTTAGTCCACCAACCAGCCTGGCTTTCCAGGTGGCTCAGCCCTAAAGCATTCTCATGCAGTGCAGGAGATGCCGGAGACCTGGGTTCGATCCCTGGGTCGGGAAAATCCCCTGGAGGAGGAAATGGCAACCTACTCCAGTATTCTTCCAGGAGAATCCCATGGACAGAGGAGTCTGGCAGGCTACAGTCCATGAGGTCTCAAATAGTCGAGCGCAACTGAGCACCACGAAACGAGTCTTCTTATTTCACAGTGAACATGGCAGTGATGGATTGAACGCGTTGAAGAGAAAAGTGATTGATTTTCTGACAAGAAGCCATTCTATGTCCTCTTATCAGCCAGCCCCGCCCCCTAAACTGAAAGGGTAAGAAGCTAAATGCTGAAACAATTAAGGTTACTTGACATTCTAACTCCTGGCCACTAGAGGGGGGTAGCGACCAGGCTTCTTCTCTCCCCAGCTGGATGAGAGGCCTCTGCCCAAACTGAAATGTTATCCCTTGAAGAGTGACAATTCAGCATACGGTTCTGTTCATTAGCTTTTCCCTCTGGGGAGTCAGTGTTTCCTACTCAAGTAAAGGTAGCTCGTCTTTCCTAAGAGGAGTATTTCCAACCTTGTTAGTGGGTATAGAGTCTTTGGCCGCTTTAAAGTCATAGCGCCTGGATGTGGGGCAAATAGAATGGTGCACACACCTTCCCCACCCCTAAGACATAGTTTCCACATATGATCTGATATATGGCCTTATCAAGGGAGAAAATATTTTAGGTTCCAGAACATGCGTGATTATTGTTTGGTCTCTGTTCAAACAAGAGTAAAGGGAAATTAGCATCTAAGGAAAATCATAAGCATTGCTACTCTTTCGAGGAGATCTCTGTGTCCACAGATGCCTCTAATTCCACTAAAACCATCTCTGGCTTGTGAAGGGTGCCCAAGGCTGATGCTTATTTCTGGGATGCCTGCGTAAGGCTGGCTTCTGCTATGTAGGTCCTGGCATTCGTCTCCTGGAAAGTGTTACGAGGATTAAAGCAATCAATATTGTTCAGTAAATGGAGAATCTAAAATAGTTGCAAATGTAGCACCCCTAAGTTTTAAATCAGAAATATACATAAGTAGGCAGAGTATGCACGACAGGAACAGAATCCAGGCGATCAAAGGGGTTCCTTGTGAATAATTATCAAATTGATTTGGTAGGTTATTTCTGTGTTATCTTAGTATTTGGATTTTTATTCTTGTCAAAGCAGGAAGAGAGTAGTTACAGAGGGAAGGACACTGAAGGCAGGAAGAGGAAAACACGCGGGACTGGGAAGGCGGAGCTTGGGAAGATTGCAGAAGAGTCAGCGTGGGCTCCAGCACACTCACAGAGTCTGTGTGGCTCCAAGCATCACACCGAAGAGTTAAGGCTACAGATTATGAGGCCCTGAACCCCTCAAAGAAAGAAATGCCTTAAGGGTAGACCTGCCAGGCTGTTCTGTGAGGAAGTGAGGTCTTCAGGTACAGGCTCCATGACTGCACATCAGGGATCATTTTTGGTTTTGTTTTTAATATTGGAGTTTGGATCACATGATTATCAAATCTCAAATCTGGTCGTTTTTCACTCTTGGCTTGTACTGGAGTCCCTGCCTGTGCCTGAAACTTACTTTTCTTCATTCTCAAAACAAACACAATTACACAGATCCTTCAAGACCCAGTTCCTGTGTCTCTCCTACTCTGTGAAGCCTCTGGACACTCTTGCCTGCCCCGTGGAATTAGACCTCAGGATCCCATTGCTCTGGCGCTTCCCAGGTGGCACTAGTGGTAAAGAACCTGTCTGCCAATGCAGGAGACATAAGAGACACAGGTTCGATCCCTGGATAGGGAAGATCCTCTGGAAAAGGGAATGGCAACCTGCTCCAGTACTTTTGCCTGGACAGAGGAGCCTGGGGGCCTATAGTCCATGGGGTCACAAAGAGTCGGACACGACTGAAGCAACTTAGCACGTTGTTCATTATCCAAGGGCTTCCCTGGTGGCTCACACAGTAAAGAATCTCTCTGCAATGCAGGAGACCTGGGTTGGATCCCTGGGTTGGGAAGATCCCCTGGAGGAGGGCATGGCAACCCACTCCAATATTCTTGCTGGAGAATCCATGTGGATAGAGGATAGAGGAGCTTGGTGGGCTACAGTCCATGGGGTCGCAAAGAGTCGGACATGATTGAGTGACTAACACTCATTTTTCTTTCATCCCATTGCTCCAGTTGTCTGTCATTAAAGCCCTCACGTCATTTCGAGTTTGATTTTCAGTATCTGTGTAATTTTCCCTTCTGGCTGGGGTCCATTTCTGTTCATCTCATGCCTCCCTTAGTGCCTGGAACAAGCAAGGTTCAATGAGTTCATTCCTCATACTAAGGAGTGGCCTCAAGGTCTAACGTGTATGTGTGTGTGTGTGTGTGTTGGTGGTGAAGCTGGACTGCAGATAAATTCAAGATCTGCAACCAGAGACACAGCTGGCCTCCCAGATTCTCCTGCCCCGTCTCCTCAGATAGATTTCATGAAATGCACAAGATCATCCAGAAATGCCTGACCTTGCTATTCTAGCCTGGCAACCCTAGGCCACCTGGAACCAATTTAAACTTTCAGATATTCTCACTCATAGTTAAGCCATGGTGATGCCAACTGTGGCTGGCCCAGGAAGAGTCTGGAAGGAGCAGTAGGCTGGCTTTGCAGACTTGCCCCACACACTTATTTACAACTCAGTAAAGCTACTTTACATTTCACATTATTAAATCTTTGAACCCTGATTTTTAGGTTAGAGTGCTGTGTTTTTTTGTGAAAGCATAAGAGTGCCTATATGGTATTGAGGAAAACTGAGATAGCCACTACTGAGTTAGGTTTGGAATTGTTTTCTTAGGTATAATGTAACATGGATATGCCTTCAGATTGTGGCTGCTACCTCTAGTTACTTCCATGTAACTCAGGTTAGGAAAGTCAACGCAGAATTTCAAGGGTTAAAGTATTTGTGAAATTTTAAGTAGTCCCTTGGTAGTTAAATGCACTCCATCCAGTCAGGACTCTGTCTCCATCTCTCTTTTTCACTGATTTCCAGGCCCTAATAAGCCTGAGATGCTTTCACTTGCTTCTGTGAACTCTCCAAAAACATGGAGTAAGGAAAGCCATAGGACCCCAGTGTGGTTTTCTAGTTATCTTCCAGTCCTGTTCTATTGTTGCTCCCAGGACAACTGACCTCCAGATTGAACAAATAGCCCAGCCAGAGACCCTTCATGGTGGTAGAGGGGAAAGCCGGAGCTCTGACTCTGGGTCCTAGATGGGGCTGGCTCTTGGTTTGCCTATCTGTTCCCCCAGAAGCTGGGTGGAGAGTTCCCAGTGGTTCATATATCTGTCTTTCAGAACTGTGTTTGGGTAGCAAAGTCATGAGCACTTGCTTCTCTCTGGCAGGCGTGGCACTCCTGCCAGAAAAAGCAGAGGGAAAATCACTTGGTGTGCTGTTGCTAGGAAGCAGAGAGGTGTTTGATGTTTTGATTTTAGCAGTGTTGGAGGCTTGCCTTTTTAATAACATGAAGAGCTATAAGTTGTTCCTATAAGACTGAATATGTGCTTTTCTGAAAATGTGTCATGAATGCAGAATTCTCTCATCAAAATCTTTTTTCCCACCATTCACTAAGTGAAAAAAAATCCTCTGGGATACAGGAGAAGGGGTACCAGAAGTTCAAAATGAAAATGACAGTGGAAAGGTTCTTGTAGAAGCAGCTTTGTTCCAAGGTAGCCATGGGTAGCAGCTCCCACACCATGGCCAGCAAGTTAGAGGCAAGGATGGAATTCATGCCCCTCAGATATCAGTGTCCAACTACCCAACCCCATGGAAGCCATGTGAAGGTTATCAGGCCATTCTCATCTACTCTTGGGATGATTCACTGAATGTTTAATGAGCTGTGTGTCCAAGGCACAGTGCTTGGCTGGATGAGCGAGATATAGTTCTGTTGCTGAAACAGAGAAAGAGACCATAAGGATTCAGAGGGTCTGCACAAGAATAAAGATGTGGGAGGCACAGGACCTGATAGACAGGGGATAACTTTTCCTGAGCCAGTCAGGGAGCACCTCAGAGGAATTTGAACCGTCTTTGGCCACCTCATGAGAAGAGTTGACTCACTGGAAAAGACTTTGATGCTGGGAGGGATTGGGGGCAGGAGGAGAAGGGGACGACAAAGGATGAGATGGCTGGATGGCATCACTGACTCGATGGATGTGAGTCTGGGTGAACTCCAGGAGTTGGTGATGGACAGGGAGGCCTGGCGTGCTGCGATTCATGGGGTCGCAAAGAGTCGGACATGACTGAGCGACTGAACTGAACTGAACTGAACTGAAAGGATAGGCATCTGATTTTTCCAGTGGAGAAGACAAGAAGGCACATTTGAGGCAAAAACAAAGCAGAAGGAAGCCTGATGGTTAATGAGACAGCCCCCATATGACTGGATCAAAGAATGAATGGGAAAGAAAGAGGGATGTTTAGATGGCTAGGGACCTTGACATTGAGCCCAAGAAATTTGAACTTTCTCTGTAGATGAGACCTTAATCTCACTCCACCAATAAATCCTTCTGGAGAGGACAGGAGTGGTTTTCAAATACAGACAGAGCTGCATTCTTGGTACCACCATCCAGTACCAGTACAATTTTCTGCAGTGATGGAACTGGTGGAAATGTCCAATATGGTGGTCACAAATTACAGGTGGCTGCTGAGCACTTGAGGTATGGCTAGTGTGACTGAGGAACTGAATTTTAGATTTATTTAATCATAGTTAACTTAAATTTCCATTTAAATGGCTCCATGTGGATAGTAGCTACCATCTTAGAGCTTTGCAAGAGACAGTCGGTTGTAACTTGACAGGGGAAAAAAGATGAGGAGGCTCCCCTGTAGGTAAATTGTGATAAGTCCTATTTCAGTGGGGGAAGGGACCACAGGTAGGTGCTGACACGTGTACTCTGCTGGCTGCTATGAGGAAAGGTGTTCAAAGGGTCTTACTGCCGCGTGGCACACGGCTCATGCACATAAAGTGGATAGACAAGGGAAGCAGCTGGTGTGTGACATTACAGGACGGCACGGCGCCAGTTGCTTGGGGCCCTGTGATAGCCCTTGGCATCCCTTTCCTTATCTCTGCACCGCGCAGCTGTGCAAACCCCATGGAACGAGAATCCTGCCTGTACCTCTCTGCTGTCAGGAAAGATGCCAAGGGCAGGGAGGATAAATTAGAAAAGCATTTCTAAGTACATTAATTAAAAGCTCCCATGACGGAAAGTATGCTTTACAGGGATTGCTCGGGCCAGGCTGGTGCTCTTTACCTGCAGGGCTTTCCTGGAAAAGCTCATTTGAAGTGGATCCTGTGGTTTCCCGTTGGAGCAATGGGCGACGGTGTTTCCTGACCAAGAACTCAGCATCAAACAGAACATTATTGACAGAATAACGCCATTAAAGCAGAAAAACCAAAGCCATAAATCTCAGTAACTACTGAAAGTGATAACATTCTGCTACTGATTCCGTAAAATGAATATAAATGTAGAGTATTGGTGAATACTGACTAAGGCAAGGTCCATAATCTTCTATTAACATATAAAAATTCAGCTCAACTGTGTCATAAATTAGATTTCACTCATGCTGAAGTATTAAGTGTGATAACATGAATTGAATACTTGAATAACAATAGTTCTGCCCCTCCCTGAAATTTGACAGGTCTATGAAGATGCTTTTATTTTCCTCTTAATAAATTCCTTTGTTATCAGCAGAAGCATGCATAATTATTCTGTTATCCATTCCATCCACCTGGATGTCAAGCTCACAGCATCATTAGATCAACGAGGTGGAAATCTGAGGACCATGCAAAGTGGATCAAATCACAGCCTATGTCAGAAGGCCTCTGATGTACAGATTAGAAAGATCTTAGCTGGAGAAATACTTAATAGCTAAAATCTACAAATGAAAGCTTTATTTTTCTCCCATTCTTTATTTTCTCACTCACTCTAGTTCCTAAATTTGAATTTAAATATTAATATGTCTTATGACATTCCTTTTGTTGTTTAAAAAATACACTGTGATTTTATCTTTTTAGAAAAGTGGTGCATGTTCATTGTAGAAAATATGTAGGAAAATAAGAGAAAGAGCCAGCACTCAGGGTATTGACCGTGGTGAATATTTGGGCATATAGTTTTCTGTGTGTAATCACTCCAGTATTCTTGCCTGGAGAATCCCGAGGACAGAGGAGCCTGGCGGGATATAGTCCATAGGGTCACAAGGAGTCAGACACGACTAAGTGACTTAGCACATAAGCACGTGTGTGACTACACAAGACTGGAACAGTTTTGCTCTTTTTCCATTAATCCTTCCTGAATGTTTCCTTGAGTTTAAAAATGTACATCGTAAACACCATCGTAACGTCTGTAGAATATTTCATTGTAGAAGTCTCCTAAAATGTAGGTAACTAGGCCCTTATTGTAGGCAATTTAGGTTATTTCTTTTTTTTTCCATTTTAATAGTATTGTGATGACACCCCTGTGTATAAACCATATGAGTTACTATTTCCTTAGGTGTGAAATTTCCTTATCAGGATAAAAATGTTTCTTAGGGCTATTTGTAAGTATTGCCAAGTTACTCTGTAGAAAGATCTTCTAATGTTATTAAGAACATGAGAGTTGAGATTAGAAAGGCCTGAGTTACAGTCCTGGTTCTGAAGTTCTGAATCTGTCATCAGCCACGTGACCTTGGGGATATAGTTAACATCTCCAGGCTTCAGTTTCCCCATCTGTTAAGTGGGCTGGTAGTATCACCTGCCTCATATCTGGTTCTGTATGGAGTAAATGTGATAATTCATGTAAAGGCTGAGTAGAGCAAAGTGCTCAACATAAGAGCTACACTTTTACACTTTTGCCAGCAGAGTATGGACTGTCTATTTCTTCATTCTCTTACAAACTCTAGGTACAATTTTGTGTAAAAGTCAACTTGACAAGTGAAAAAAGACATCTTATAGTTTTAACTTCTGTGAAAAGACACATCTTTCAAGCCTTTAAAAATATGTGACACATTTCAAGTCAAGAACTGACTTTGACAAACATTTTTCCCTCAAATGTTGTTTCTCATGAGTGCCAAGTAATAGAAGAAGCTCAAATCTTCCTTAGTTTTAAAGGGTAGATGTATTATTGATTGTGTCTGAGAGTCCAGAGTAGTCTGTGGGTAGGGTAGATTATGTGTACATAGCAATTATTAAATACGTGCTTTGAACGTTTCTCTAAGCAGTCTCAGTGAATTGGATTGAGCTGTTCATAATTTATTTTAAATTGTATAAATAGCTTCATACAACAACCGGTAGAAATATAGAGAAAAGAAGGAAAACACTGGCCAGCAGTCCTTTCACACAAACAAATTAAATTTTGTTTGCTGACTGTCCAAACAGTTTTATAGAATTACATTAGACATTCTTTCAAATCAGAGGGTGCATTTCCTCTGGTTGAGGTTTTTCCCAAAAAAGTGCCACCATTTTACCAGGTTCGTGAGGTCCCATCCCCTTCATGTCATGCCAGTGGGAGTTGAGTACGACAGCAAGGGTACCCACATCCTTGGGCCAGGAAAGTCGGTGAGAAACATGTGAAGCAGAAGTGGACTTGGAGGGTAGGACGGCAGCAGCCAAAAGTGGTGCTGTGAAGTCTGAGCACAGGTGTGGTGGGCGTGGGTCAGTCTGAAATGAAAATTGAAACAATAGAGGAAATAATGTTGAGGAGGGTTCCTCCCCAGACATTCAGTGGCTGTTGTAAGGACAGGCTTTATTTGTCTTTTCTTGGAAACCTGGAGGCTCCACATTACTTTAAAGACACAACATGCGTGTCTAATATTAGAAAGGGTTGAACATGATTTCACAGGTTTTCTGTAATACAAGTGGAGAAGGTATTAAGAATTACAGCTTTGATTATTACAGAAAGCAGAGAGAGCAGTTTTTCTGTCCTGATCATTGTGTCTTAAGTATCAGGCATCAAACAATCTCTCTTTGGATGAAATGAAAGCACTCTTGAGGTTTCAGACTTGTTTCTCTTTTGTTCCAGCTTAGTTCCCATTTCCCAAGGCTGTGGCCTTGAGTGTTGAAATGTAATAACTTTGAAAGTACACGGTGAGTCTATTGATCTTTTAACATGGTTTCTGCCATTTAATTCTTGTTCAGAGCAGGCAATTCTACCCAGAGCAAGCTGGTCACTCTCTGTAATCAGGTGTGTACACATCTCACACCAAGAGGGAATGCTTGTGTAAGAACACTGGATGACCATGTCCTGATCACTTTTCAAGATCATCAGTGCTATTTATAATCTTGAATAGTATTTTTTCTGCTTCCAGCCTTGAATTAGATTCTGTAAAGAAGTGGTTTCACTGAACAGAGTATGAAAAAAATAAGTCTAATCTTGGGTGTCTTGTGTAAAATGTTAAGTCAGAATTGTTAGGCAATAAACTTGCTGCAGGGCTTCTGTGTGACTCAATGATAAAGACTCTGTCTGCCAATGCAGTACACCCCTTGGGTTCATTGTCCTGGGTTGGGAATATCCCCTGGAGAAGGAAATGGCAACCCACTCCAGTATTCTTGCCTGGGAAATCCTATGGACAGAGGAGACAGTCCATGGTGTTGCAAAGGAGTCAGAAACAACTTCGCAACTAAAACAACAACAACAAAACTTGCTGGGAAAAGAGCACTAGTCTCAGGAGATGTAACTTAGTTCACTTTTTTGTCACTTACTAATGTGACTTTGGGCCTGTTTATAGAATGACTTTTTTTTTAATTAATAAAACAGGGACTGTGCTATGTCCTCTTTAGCACTCATAACAGAATGAGAAAGGCCTTTGTAAACTGTAACGTCATAGTCCAATGTGAGGTTATTATGTCTCCAAGGTCAATGTGTTTGAAAATATATTAGTTTGTGTTTGAAACACACTGCAGTTCTCTTTACATCCTGGCCAATCATTTCCGTATTTAAACTTAAGCCCCTTAGGCACTTCCCAGGTGGCACTAGTGGTAAAGAATCAACCTACCTAGATACAAGAGATGTAGGTTTGATCCCTAGGTCGGGAAGATTGCCCAGAATAGGAAATGGCAACCCACTCCAGTATTCTTGCCTGTAAAATTCCATGGACAGAAGAACCTGGCAAGCTGCAGTCCATGGGGTTGCAAAGAGATACAACTGAGCGACTCGGTAAAAAGCAAACAAGGACCTTGGCTCAATCTCCTATATCTTTCAGTCTAATTAGTGGCCTGAAAGTTTTGCTTTATTTGGAATTTGTCACCCCACGTTCTAAAGAACAAGGTTCAGTGATTCTCAAAAGACTAAGATTCTAAGATCTGGAAAAGTGAATCCTAATTGAATGTCTTCAGAAAGCCAAGAGATTTGATGCTGTCATCAAATTGGTCTCTATTTCAGTTATATTGTAATAGAGCTTATTATTCATATATCAGAGCTACTCACAAAATGGCAGCACCTTGAATAGGGGTGTATTCTAAGAGCTGTGTTCCCAACATGATAACAAATAGACATTTGTAACTGTTTACATCTAAATTAATTAAAATTCAATCAAATAAAAAATTTGGTTTTTCATTCACACTGGATACATTTCAAGTGCTAATTGACCAGATATGATGAGTGGCTATAACTTTGGACAGTGGAGACTATAGAGTATTTCTATCATTAAGAAAGTTCTATTGACTAGTCCTGCTCTAGAAGAAAAGGAAACTGATGTCACATTATTCAGAGGTATCCACTAAGGTTTCATGAAGTATTTTTTATATCATTTTTAGGTTTCCAATTTAAAATAGAAGCCTTTAATGTCTGGACAAGGTTTGACATTTACTCACCTACTGCTTTTCTTCAAGTTGTATTTAGAAAACTTGGTATCTGATATTTTTGAATGTTCACTTCTTTCTGTTGGTCCCTTAGGTCCTGCGTGACAGACATGTGTGAATGTCCAGTCCATAAAAACTGTTACTGCGAATCATTCCTGGCATATACCCGGGCCTGCCAGAGAGAGGGCATCCGTGTCCACTGGGAGCCACAGCAGAACTGTGCAGGTGAGAAATTTCTGGCAGATCCAACCATCAGAAACTCAACTCCAGTGCCCAAGCTAGTAACATGCTTGTCGCTAAGTCGTGTCTGACTCTGCAACCCCATGGACTGTCACCCGCGAGGCCCTCTGTCCATGGAATTCTCCAGGCAAGAATACTGGAGTGGGTAGCCATTTCCAAGATAGCAATAAAAGAGAATTTGATGATAGGTGAATGGTCACATCCCCCCTTGGCATTATCAGTGGCCCAGCTGGATTTCAACTTGATAAAACACAGGAACTTCTCACTGGGCAGGATAGAAAATGTTTAAGAGAAGTGCTTTGGGATGAGCACATTTGCACAATTTAAGGATTTACACTGGTGCAAAATCCTCTTAACCTCAAGCTACCAGCTTGATGTGCTTAGCACAGGGATAGTCATTGCTATGGTTTAGGTTACGTATGGAACAAAGGAGATCCAGGACAGTTACAGTCATTTAAGGTTTTCAGGATAGTTCAGTTCAGTTCAGTTCAGTTGCTCAGTCGTATCCGACACTTTGCAACCCCATGAACTGCAGCACGCCAGGCCTCCCTGTCCATCACCAACTCCCGGAGCCTACCCAAACTCAGGTCCATTGAGTCGGTGATGCCTTCCAACCATCTCATCCTCTGTCATCCCCTTCTCCTCCTGCCCTCAATCTTTCCCAGCATCAGGGTCTTTCCAAATAAGTCAGCTCTTCACATCAGGTGGCCAAAGTATTGGAGTTTCAGCTTCAACATCAGTCCTTCCAATGAACACCCAAGACTGATTTCCTTTAGGATGGACTGGTTGGATCTCCTTGCAGTCCAAGGGACTCTCAAGAATCTTCTCCAACACCACAGTTCAAAAGCATCAATTCTTTGGTGCTCAGCTTTCTTTATAGTCCAACTCTCACATCCATACATGTCTATTGGAAAAACCATAGCCTTGACTAGATGGACCTTTGTTGGCAAAGTAATCTCTCTGAATTTTAATATGCTTTGTAGGTTGATCTTAACTTTCATTCCAAGGAGTAAGCATCTTTTAATTTCATGGCTGCAATCACCATCTGCAGTGATTTTGGAGCCCAAAAAATAAAGTTGGACACTGTTTCCACTGTTTCCCCATCTATTTCCCATGAAGTGATGGGACCAGATGCTATGATCTTAGTTTTCTGAATGTTGATCTTTAAGCCAACTTTTTCACTCTCCTCTTTCACCTTCATCAAGAGGCTTTTTAGTTCCTCTTCACTTTCTGCCATAAGGGTGGCATCATCTGCATATCTGAGGTTATTGATATTTCTCCCGGCAATCTTGATTCCAGCTTGTGCTTCTTCCAGCCTAGTGTTTCTCATGATGTACTCTGCATATAATTTAAATAAGCAGGGTGACAATATACAGCCTTGACATACTTCTTTTCCTATTTGGAATCAGTCTGTTGTTCCATCTCCAGTTCTAACTGTTGCTTCCTGTGTGATTTTTTATTTTGAGAAAGAGAAACTGCTATATAAACACCAGTAAAATGTTCTTTTCCTTCTGAGAGACAGATTGCTGTAATTGTCATTAATAGCGCTTTGATCTCAGGCAACTTCCTTAGTTTATTTGATATCTGTAAAATGGGATTCTTTGTTCATCCAAGAAATATTTTTTACAAAATGGGTAAGTACCAGGCATTGAAGAAAGCACTGTCGGTACTTTGGTGACTATGAGAGATGGGGTGAGATCCCTGCCATTGAAGTGCCACTGGCCCAGTGGGAGAACCAGACGAAACTAGTAACTCTACAATAAATACTTGCTAAGTGTGGTGAGTATGGTGAAGGAAACAAATAGAGCAGAGCAAAAGAAAACATGGAGCCAGAGTGGGTGGCTACTTAAATGGTGAGGAGAGAAGACTGTTCTTTGGAGGTGATAGTCCAGCTGCACATTGTAGAACTGAAGGGAGTCAGGGCAAGAGCTCTATGTGGAAGAATCATATTTGAATAAGATAGCAGCTCTCAAACTGGAAGTGAGTCAGTATGAGCACAGTAAGCAAGGGAAAGAAAGGCTCAAGATGAGAGTGGAGTTGAAGCTGGAGCTGAATCATGCAGGACTTCGCAGGTCTTGAAAAGGAGTCTAGCTTTTTTTCCAAGAAGGATGGAAGCCACTGATGGACTTTAAGCAACCTTCCTTCTGCTTTTCAAAGACCACCCTGTGTAGAGAATACATTGAATAGCTTGAAAGCAAGAGGCTGTTGCAGAAGTCAGAATGACAAAATGATGGTGGCTTGGATTAAGAAGGAGGCAGTGTGTGGAGGAGGAAGAGAGATTCTAGATATATTTTGGAAATTTATAGTAGTATCTACTCTGCAGAGTTATAAGCATTAGTGATATGTATGTAAAACATCTAGAAGAGTGTGCAACTCTTACAAGATAGTCAGTAGTAATGCTACTCTTAGACGCAAGATGAGATGACTGTGATTTGCTACAAGGGTTGACAAATGTTTTTCTTTAAAGGACCAGATTTGCCTAGAACAGAGAGCCTGGGGTTTGCAACATTCTACATGAATCTGAGAAAACTTAACTCCAAAATTGGAAAAGAAGGCAGTTCATGGCACTGCTAGCTTTAATATATACATTGGTAGAGGGCAAGGGTGGTCAGCTGGTTGGAAGAATTGCCTTGAGTCTTATTTTCAGGGCATGGACATCATGTTCACTTAGATGGTGGATCTCAATCTGCTCGACATTGGAGTCATTCTGGGAGCTTAAATATAAACCAGGAAACGATGCCTGGGCCCCAAGCCCAGATATCCTGCTTTAACTGGTCTTGTGTATCACTTGAAACCTCTCCAGTGGTTCTGACCTGCAGTCAAAGTTGAAACCACGAAGTTAACTTGTATGGTTAATGTGTAGCTTTGGGGGAGTAGAATGATGAGGGTTTAGGGATCACTAAAGCTTCCCAAAGCCACCCCTTGACACAGTCACTAATCTATGTCCTTAGAAAGCACTCAAACCCTTTTATTTGCTCTCTCCTCTGAAAACCCAAGTCCAATCTATGTCTGAGTTCCCTTTCCATGGCAAGAGTGCCTCTCTATCAATGCTGCCTTTCCAGAGGAGGGCTGAGGTGATACAAACTCATATTAAGGTATGGCTGAGGCTCCTGAAACATGCGAGTAAATGACTGACCTCCCTCCTCAGTGCAGGGTAGTATAGGAAGGGCAGGGTTTTGAGAGACTTGGTCCTTCCAGCACACCTTGAATATGCCTGTCTCCTTTTCTCTACTTTGAGTCCTCTTTCCCTTGAATTTTCCCTGGAGACTCAGTATCTGACTGCAGTGTAGGAGATCTAGGTTCGATCCCTAGGTCGGGAAGGTACTCTGGAGAAGGGAGGGCTACCCACTCCAGTAGTTTTGCCCGGAGAATCCCATGAACAGAGGAGCCTGGTGAGCTACAGTCCTTGGGGTCACAAAGAGTCAGACACAACTAACACTTTCCCTTGAATCTACCAGGAAATGAATAAAATATGTGGACTCAAGGCCCAGCCATTCATCCTGGTGTAATGTTGAGCTCAGCAGAACTTTGTTAATTTTATTAGCTATGATGCTGTGACAAGGATCATATCAGATACAGAATATGTGAACCCTCTCTTACTCATGCTGAGCTATATTTAACACCAGTTCAGTACACCCAGTGCATTTGAGGACTACACTTTCCTCCTGTCCCAGGATCCTGATTTCAGGGACTGAATCTCAGTAGCTAAATTACTTTTCTTATGGAAAGGGAATATGACTTCTGAAAGGTTCCATTTACCACTTAAAATTAGTGGAACCATCTGAGTGAAGTATAACTGTCAATGTTTGGTTGCAGGGGACCATTTTACACACACACACACACACACACACACCCATACACACTGAACTTCCACAGATTGACAGTTGGTATTTATGGAGATGTGCAGCATCTCTCAGTAGATTCATTTCTGTTTCATCTGGAATATTGAAGACTCTAAGAATACTCTTTACTTGTTTTTTTAGCTCTCAGATCTTTTGACTTATGACAGCACTTAAAACCACTTAATATAGAGAAGAGAAATCTTCCAGAGTAAAAAGCTTGTAAATTGAATAGATAAGCCAGCCAAGCAAGAATCTCTGAATGAACAAGTGACATCTCTCAGAAGGCTGGATTTTAGTATTACCATGACTACTACCACATAGTGTATGCCCATCAGCTGTGGTGAGAAGGACTAATGAAACTCTAGGTTAGTACAGGAATTACTAAACACAATATGATATGCAGAGGGCTATTGTGAAGGTCTATAAAAGTTTAATAATAAACATTTATATTAATATGTACTATTTTCTAAGCACCTCCTTTGCCCCAAGGAGTATTCTGGCACTTTATTTTATCTTATTTAATTTTTTTTATCGTATTCATCTTATTTAATCCCCACTCCATATTACCCACATTCTACAGTAAAGGACATTAAGGCTTAGAATATTTAAGTAATTTGCTAAAAATCACACAGCTAGAAAGTGAGAAAGCTAGGACTCAAACCCAGCTCAGTTTGCATTATAGCCCCTGTTCTTAATTATTAGGAGAGCACAAAAAAGCAAGTACACTGTAAAAAAAAAAAAAAAAAAAGTCAGCCTATTGTAAGAATAAACATTAGTTGTAAAATAGAAACAAAAATATGAGTTAAAAATTTATATATATATATTTACATATGAGTATATATTTATTTGTGTATTTATATTAGCGTCAACTAATTTATTGAAATATTTGTTGTGTTTGTTGTCATTCAGTCACTAAGTCATTTTGTCCGACTCTTTGGGACCCTGTGGACTGTAGCACACGAGGCTCCTCTGCTTTCCACTCTCTCTCGTAGTTTGCTCAGATTCATGTCTGTTGAGTCAGTGATGCTATCTAACCATCTTATCTTCTGCTGTTACGTTATGTTGTGTGGACCTTTCCAATTTCTATTCACCTGTTCCTAATCTTTGTTACTTGGTACCTTTTGACTCAATAATTTTCCTATGGTCTTGCTCCTGCATCTTACTTTGCCATCCTTAGCAGATTTCCTGCTAATTGTCACTGAACTTTTCAGGAATACATTTTACAAGTGGGAAAGATTCGGAGGTATTCAAAGTGGTGTGTGTATTTCTGCAGCAGATGAGATAATCTGCTGGCTTCTGTGGGGAGTTTCCTCCTTGCTTTATTCAGCAGACTTCAGGTGATTCTAGCCCCTTGCCTGCAGCACCTCTGCTCTGCTTATACACACTGATATCCTCTGGTGACTAGACATCTCCTATAAAGGTTAGGAGATAAGGTCAGCACTGTAACCTTCAGCACAGAAGGGGATTGTGGGAACAGCTGAGTCCAAAGGGCACAAATCTATGCTTGCTAACTATTGATAATGCCAACACGTAATGCCTTCATGGGGCACCACATAAAGTAACACGTAATGCTCCTTGCATGCTTTACAGAATAGCCCTTAAGAATATATACCTGCTAACCCTAGCCACAGACTTCCCTGGTGGCTCAGCTGTATAGAATCTGCCTGTAATGCAGGAGACCTGGGTTCAATACCTGGGTCAGGAAGATCCCCTGGAGGAGGGCATGGCAACCCACTCCAGTATTCTTGCCTGGAGAATCCCATGGACTAAAGAGTCTGGTGGACTACAGTCCATAGGGTTGCAAAGAGTAGAACACAACTGAAATGACTGAGCACAAGCACAACCCTAACCACTCTGGTAATTTTCTAGTTTTTAAAACATGTATTTAATCAAATGAAACCTTTTCAAATGCACATGTATAAACAGATAACATTTATGTTGTCAGTATTGTTTGCCTTTTACAAGTTTGAAAAATATTGGATGCATGGAGGATAAAACAAGATCCAAGTCAGGATTAACTTTCTAGGATTGTATAAAAGTTGTGCCAAATTGAAGGCAAATTTAATCATATTATCCCCCTAAAACCCTTCTAAGACTCCCTCAAGGATTACAGCCCCTGCCCACCTCTCTGCCTTTGTCTCCTCCCACTCTCATTCTCAAATTCCTTGCTTCTCCTCCAACAAACCAAGGATCCTCCAGTTTATGATTGGGTCATGGCTCCTTATTGTTGCTGATTGCACCCTCTTTGCTCCCCCACCCCCTCCCCTGGCACTATGCTCTCTCTCTGCCTGGAAAACTTCTGCCATTGTCTGTCTAGCAGTGTCTTGTCATCTTTTAAGATCTAAGTGGGATCCATTTTCTGAAGTCTTCCTAAATCCCTAGTTCAGTTCAGTTCAGTTGCTCAGTCGTGTCTGACTCTTTGCAACCCCATGAATTGCAGCATGCCAGGCCTCCCTGTCCATCACCAAGGCTCCCAGAGCCTACCCAAACTCATGTCCATCGAATCGGTAATGCCATCCAGCCATCTCATCCTCTGTTGTCCCCTTCTCCTCCTGCCCTCAATCCCTCCCAGCATCAGGGTCTTTTCCAGTGAGTCAGCTCTTCACATGAGGTGGCCAAAGTATTGGAATTTCAGCTTCAGCATCAGTCCTTCCAATGAACACCCAGAACTGATCTCCCTTAGAATGGACTGGTTGGATCTCCTTGCAGTCCAAGGGACTCTCAAGAGTCTTCTCCAACAACACAGTTCAAAAGCATCAATTCTTCGGCGCTCAGCTTTCTTCACAGTCCAACTCTCACATCCATACATGACCACTGAAAAACCATAGCCTTGACTAGATGGACCTTTGTTGGCAAAGTAATGTCTCTGCTTTTTGATATGCTATCTAGGTTGGTCATAACTTTCCTTCCAAGGAGTAAGCGTCTTTTAATTTCATGGCTGCAGTCACCATCTGCAGTGATTTTGGAGCCCCAAAAAATAAAGTCTGACACTGTTTCCACTGTTTCCCCATCTATTTACCACGAAGTGATGGGACCGGATGCCATGATCTTAGTTTTCTGAATGTTGAGCTTTAGGCCAATTTTTTCACTCTCCTCTTTCACTCTCATCAAGAGGGTCTTTAGTTCCTCTTCACTTTCTGCCACAAGGGTGGTGTCATCTGCATATCTGAGGTTATTGATATTTCTCCCGGCAATCTTGATTCCAGCTTGTTCCTCCAGCCCAGTGTTTCTCATGATGTACTTTGCATATAAGTTAAATAAGCAGGGTGACAATATACAGCCTTGACGTACTCCTTTTCCTATTTGGAACCAGTCTGTTGTTCCATGTTCAGTTCTAACTGTTGCTTCCTGACCTGCATACAGAGTTCTCAAGAGGCAGGTCAGGTGGTCTGGTATTCCCATCTCTTTCAGAATTTTCCACAGTTTGTTGTGATCCACACAGTCAAAGGTTTTGGCATAGTCAATAAAGCAGAAATAGATGTTTTTCTGGAACTCTCTTGCTTTTTCAATGATCCAGCAGATATTGGTAATATGATCTCTGGTTCTTCTGCCTTTTCTAAAACCAGCTTGAATATCTGGAAGTTCACGGTTCACATATTCCTGAAGTCTGGCTTGGAGAATTTTGAGCATTACTTTACTAACGTGTGAGATGAGTGCAATTGTGTGGTAGTTTGAGCATTCTTTGGCATTGCCTTTCTTTGGGATTGGAATGAAAACTGATCTTTTCCAGTCCTGTGGCCACTGCTGAGTTTTCTAAATTTGCTGGCTTATTGAGTGCAGCACTTTCACAGCATCATCTTTCAGGATTTGAAATAGCTCAACTGGAATTCCATCACCTCCACTAGCTTTGTTTGTAGTGATGCTTTCTAAGGCCCACTTGACTTCACATTCCGGGATGTCTGGCTCTAGGTGAGTGATCACACCATCGTGATTATCTGGGTCGTGAAGATCTTTTTGGTGCAGTTCTTCTGTGTATTCTTGCCACCCCTTCTTAATATCTTCTGCTTCTGTTAGGTCCATACCATTTCTGTCCTTTATCAAGCCTATCTTAATCCCTAACCAGACCTCAATGTTGAGTTGATGTCTCTCTTACTGATCCACTGTACTTCATTCTTACTCTCTAATGTGTTCATCTTGCATTTAATTAGGAATCCATTTCTGTGTCTCCTTCACCCATTTGTGTTTTTTTTTAATTTATTTTTTTATTGAAGGATAATTGCTTTACAGAATTTTGTTGTTTTCTGTCAAACCTCAACATGAATCAGCCATAGGTATACATATATTCCCTCCCTTTTAAACATCCCTCCTATCTCCCTCCCCATCCCACCCCTCTAGGTTGGTACAGAACCCCTGTTTGAGTTTCCTGAGCCATAGAGCAAATTCCCATTGGTTATCTGTTTTACATATGGTAATGTAAGTTTCCATGCGACTTTTCCCATACATCTCACCCTCGCATCCCCTCTCCCCATGTCCATAAGTCTATTCTTTATGTCTGTTTCTCCATTGCTGCCCTGCAAATAAATTCTTCAGTACCATTTTTCTGGATTCCATATACATGCGTTAGAATTCTTCAGTATCATTTTTCTGGATTCCGTATACATGCATTAGAATATGATATTTATCTTTCTCTTTCTGACTTACTTCACTCTGTATAATAAGTTATAGGTTCATCCACCTCATTAGAACTGACTTAAATCACCCATTTGGTTTTAAGTCCTGGCTCCTGAGACTAAACCTCAGAGATGGTATCTGATTCACATCGGATTCCCTGGCCTAAGAGGATGCCTGCCCCATAGTAGATACTCAGTAAATGTTTATTGATTTAATTTGAATTGAATAGCAATGGTGAAAATAATCCACTTTTCCCCTAGTAGTTCTGCATTTTCTACCTAACAAATGGTGAGGAAAATATCTGTTCAGTAGTCGAAGGTAAGATGTCACAGAGAAGCAGTAGGAAAGTACATGTGCAGTTAGAAGAAAGACTTGAGAGGTCAGAGAGAGGAAAAGACATGGGGGAACACATGTCTGTAGGAGAAGGAGGGAAAAGGAAAGAACGTGGGTGAGAGAGACAGGAAATCTGCCGAGTTTTCATAGTAGGAGGGATCTTTGCGAGATCTGAGGGGAATAAAGTATCTGGAGCGAAAAGTGAGTTGAAAGAGGCATTCTGGAAGCAGCAGAGTGGAAAATGAACTCAAGGCCAGCCAAATGTAATCCAAATTGGGAATCAAGATGATGGATGGAACTTCATTAAGATTAAATCATCATCCAACAGGCACAGGCATTTATTAAGCTGCTCCTCTCTGCTTGGCCTTGTGCCAGAACTTTACATCATGGAAGACAAGGACTCTGCCCTCAGGAGCCCTAGCTTTGGTGGTTCATTCTGTTCAAGCAAGGGTGCTTGTTATAGTGACCCCTGGAACCTTTAAAATTTACAGCTGCCCAAGGCTCCACTGTAGACACAGAGCAAAAATCTTTAGGGAAGGGACTGAGGAATATATGTCTTTTAAAAGACCCTTAGGAGACTCTTGCGAAGGTCTCCAAATAGGAGCTACAGATGCACAGTGAGATGAAATCCCTCAGTGGTGTCCGACCCTTTGCGACCCCATGGAGTATAGAGTCCATGGAATTCTCCAGGCCAGAATACTAGAGTGGGTTGCCTTCTCCAGGGGATTTTCCCAACCCAGGGATCGAACCCAGGTCTCCCGCATTACAGGTGGATTTTTTACCAGCTGAGCCACAGTGGAAGCCCACAGATGCACATAACTGGGAGATTAAAACAAGTAAGCAGGTAACTGTAATGTGAGAAGTGCTGTTGGATGCAGAGCAGGGAAGGGTATCTTGGAGAGATCCAGGAAGCTACTTGAAGGAGGTGATGTTTGAATTAAGATTTGGAAAAATGATTGGTTTGGGGAGAGAATCCAAGCTAATGATAATCAACTTCAGAGTGTTTTGACTGGAAATTAAAGCTAATATTTAATAACTGATAGAGAAAGAGAGGGAAGGGAAGAAAGAAGAAGGGAAGGTAGGAGAAGAGAATTAATGAGAAGAGAAAAGAATGTCACGGAAAGGGTCTTGGAGGCAATTTGAATCTTTAGTGTTAAAGAGAAGATAAAGAAGCCCAAGAGTGAGAAGGTGTCTGCAAGAAGTTAGCTGCTTTTCAACGTTGTGTTAGTTTCTACTGCATAGCAAAGTGAATCCGCTGTGTGCTGTGCTCAGTTGTTCAGTCATGTCTGACTCTTTGCAACCCCATGGACTGAAGCCCACCAGGCTCCTCTGTCTATGGGGATTCTTCAAGCAAGAATACTGGAGTGGGTTGCCATGACCTCCTCCAGGGGGTCTTCCCAACCCAGGGATCAAACCCAGGTCTCCCGCATTGTGGGCCGATTCTTTACTGACTGAGCCACGAGAAGCCCAAGAATACTGGAGTGGGTATCCTATCCCTTCTCCAGGGGATCTTCCTGACCCAGGAATCAAACCAGGGCCTCCTGCATTGCAATCAAATTCTTTACCAGATGAGCTACCAGGGAAGCCTGAATCAGCTATATGTATACTTATATCCACTCTTTTTTGGATTTTCTTCCCATTTAGGTCACCATAGGACATTGAGTAGAGTTTTGAGATTAACTGCCCAGAGTTAGCATCAACCTCCACAGGTTTAAGGGCTCAGTCCCATAAGACACCTCATTTCAGATGCTGGTTGCCAAGTACTGAGTCCCTAGGTTACCCTCTCTCTGCTCCACTTGGCTACAGTGTAGGGGCAGAGAGCTGTTCTCACAGCCTCCTTCTCTTTTGGGCTTAATCATTTTCTAGAAGGGCTCACAAAACTCTGAAAAACCCTTATCTACTCTTGAAAGTAAAGTGAAAGTGTTGGTTGCTCAGTTGTGTCCTATTCTTGGCTACTCCATGGATTATAGCTTGCCAGACTCTTCTGTCCTTAGGATTCTCCAGGCAAGAATACTGGAGTGAGTTTCTATTCCAGGGCGTCTTCCCAACCCAGAGGTTGAACCTGGGTCTCCTGAATTGCAGCTGGGATTCTCTAATAAACTGTCTGAGCCGTTTATTATAAGGGATACAAATGAACAGCCAGATAAAGAGGCACAGAGAGTAGGTTCCAGAAGTGTCCCCCAAACACAAGAGCTTCTGTCCTGATAGAGCGGGGACACCATAATCCCAGCACCTCAATGAGTCCTCCTGTTCCAAAGTTTTCTGAACCCTGTCGTTAGTCATTTAGGGATTTGTATGGAGATGGGGTCGCTAAGAGCCGGGCACAACTGAGCGACTTCACTTTCACTTTTCACTTTTATGCATTGGAGAAGGAAATGGCAACCCACTCCAGTATTCTTGCCTGGAGAATCCCAGGGACAGAGGAGCCTAGTGGGCTGCCGTCTATGGGGTCGCACAGAGTCGGACATGACTGAAGCAACTTAGCAGCAGCAGCAGTCCCTATGTAGGCATAGTTGATTAAATCATTGACTGAAAGTGATAATCTCAATATCCAGTCCCTGTCTGCATCCCTGGCAAAAAGTGCTGAAAGTTCTGAGCCTTTAATCATGCTTTGGTCTTTCTGGTGAGCAGTCCCCATTCTGAAGCTGTCTGGGGACCCCAACCACCAGCCCTATTGGCATACAAACACTTTGGAGATTTCCAGGTGTTCTAGGAGCTGTGTGCCATGAACTGAAGACAAAAACAGCTACAGATGGAGTTTGGACAGTTATTACTATTCTTCAAGAGGATTCTTCTAAATTCTTACATGTGTCAACATCCCTCCTCCTGAGAATGAGGGGTGCCACCTTTGATTGTCATTGGAAGTAACTCAGATGGAAAAGTCTGCGTGTCATAAAACTTCCAGAATTCTGGCAGTATTTTTTTTTCTGACAAATCTATTCATGAATTTTTGGTAAGTTTCAGAATACTGTCAAAATCATTTTAGCTCCAACTGAACAAAGATAGTAAATTGCTATGATTTGGCTACACCATCATTTTCAAATTCTCTGACCAGCCAGCCAGCTACTTCCCTCTCCCCAGTCACACATCTAATTTTTCTCTGTTGGGCTCTACCCATCTCTTGCTCTAACTAGTTTCAAATTGATTAATTCAACACATGGTAACTAGATTAAAGTATGTCACACATTTCTAATATCCTTGGCAGATTTTTTTCCTGTATGAGTTGGTGGTGGTAGTGTTTAGTCGCTAAGTCGTGTCAGATTCTTTGCAACCTCATGGACTGTAGCCCACCAGGCTCCTCTATCCATGGAATTTCCCAGGCAAGAATACTGAAATGAGTTGCCATCTCCTACTCCAGGGAATCTTCCCAACCCAGGGATCAAAACCGCATCTCCTGTATGTGTAATTCTGTATATCTGAATATCAAGGTAGTTGCAACAATGATTCCTATTCATTGCAGCTCAACAACTGGAAGAACTATTTGGAGTTAACTTTTCATACCATTCTCAATACCTAGGTAACCTGTAGATTTACATGTAGCTTTACTAATGTATAGTCTTTCCTATCTGGGAATAAAACTTTCTCATTTTCTTTCATTTTGAAGTTCACTGGCTCAGCAGGTGGATGTTTCATGTTTTTCCAGATGCAGGTGATTCCCAGAGTGTCTGGGAAGTGCTGGGTTCTTGTTCTTTTGTTAGGAGGCAGATGTGCACCTGTGCTGTGGGGAGACCCATGCCATGAGTGACATAAGCCTGTGGGAATGGCATGGGGCTGAGGGTGAATTAACCTGGCTGTTTCCTCACATCTCACCTTCATCTCCTCTCTTTTCCAGCCACCCAGTGTAAGCATGGGGCCGTGTATGATACCTGTGGCCCAGGATGTGCCAAGACCTGTGACAACTGGAATGAGATCGGCCCCTGCAATAAGCCGTGCGTTGCTGGGTGTCACTGCCCAGCAAATTTGGTCCTTCACAAAGGAAGGTGCATCAAGCCAGTCCTCTGTCCTCAGCGGTGACCTTTGTTCCGTTCCTTCAGACTTTGAACCTAGTGTCCTTGACACTGAAGTGGAAGAGCCAATGAAAGACTGCAGTATTTGTGTGCTGATTCTGCAAACACACACACAGAGTATATATGTGTACATATATAGATATATAGATATATTCAGAAGCATTTCATCATTTATATAAACTATAGGTGGATTCTTATATGTATATTTTTTGCTATAAGACATGTATTGTTTCTAGGATCCTAATCTGTAAGCCATTGAAGACATTGTATAAATAAATCAAGTGTTTTTAATTTAATAAGGCAGCATGCAGACATATTGGATGGCTTTACCATCACACACATTTGTCATTTTTAAGGAAAGTTTTCTAAGAGATCAAAATTGCCTGCCTGAATTAATTTTTTCTTTGGATCAGGATTTGCTGTTGAATGGGGAGTGTGTTTTTTCTGGAGAAGGGCAAATTTATTTTGGGGTATTTCTGCTTCCAGAGAAAGGAAAGTATGCCTGAGAGAGATGGCTGGTGATTGGCGACAGGCTCTAATGGTGCATGTAAGCAAGGGATAGGCTGTTAGACTTTACTGGGTCATGGTCTGATATTATTTCCAAAACTGATTGGCTGGTTACCAAGAAATGTATATTCGTCACTAAAGCATAACCGAAGAAGCAAATGATTTCTTGCCCTCTTAGCATATTCCCCAAGTCTCCTAATTATATATGTGTGTATGATGGATGTGGCCACCTTTGTGTCCCACACTGAGATGATGGAGTGTCTGGATATCTTGTTAGTTTAACTGGGCATGAGCAGATATTTGAAGAAACTGTTGCATAACATACGAGAAAATATCCATTTCTCTGAATCTCATGGCAGTTTAGGATGAACAAATCCAATTGAGTCAAAGTAAGCTATCTATATTTTGTGACTATTCCATGTATAAAGTGAAAGCCTTTATTTCTAGAGGACTCCTAGTCCAACACTCTTTGCAACGGAATCTGTCCTAATTATTAGAAAGAAAGGCTTTACTGATCAGTTGATTTAACATCAATCCAAACAAAGAATGGTCTACATGCTTGCTCTCATTTCCTGATAGGTTACTACTAGTCACCATGGGATTTTCCTGACTTTTGTTTTTCGCTGAATAAGTGAGAATGTAACAAAATCAAACCCACTGATGTCTAAAAATAAAATGTTCTGTGTTATAGTAAATAAAGAGCTTAAGTTTTACAACAATGCATTTTCTATTTCAAAATGTGTATGTTATACTTTATAAATGGCAACATCAGTTCATCCATTTTAGCAACTTTATTTAGATATATTTTATATACCATGCAATAACATTTTTATAAAGAGTATTATTAGTAGTTAACAACAAGCCTCCAAAGTTTTGATAGTCAGCATATTGCCATTGCTTGTTAAGACATTTGTGTTCCTGTTTCATATATTCATGACAGCTAAAGGATTAGTTTGGAGTTTTTACTGGGGCATCTCCAGCGGCTTGAGTAAATTGAATGAGTTACACAGTTTAATAGTGAGTGGCTGGGACATCAGGGAATGTGGTTGTGACTGTTGTGCTTGGGTCGTGACCATCCTCAGTATCCGGGACACAAGGAACCAGCACTTCAGGGCTGCACTTGGAAAAGGGACTTTGATGTAAGAGAATTGGGCTCCAGGTGTGGTTTGTAATCTTGTCCACTTTGTTTAAGATCTTGGGCTGTACTTTTGCTTCTCTGAGACGTAAAGAGGCTTGGTAGTACATGGGCAGATTTGATGATCAGGAGGCCTAGACACTCACTCCACCACTAGTGAGATTGCTGCTGCTGCTGCTAAGTCGCTTCAGTCGTGTCCGACTCTGTGCGACCCCAGAGATGGCGGCCCACCAGGGATTCTCCAGGCAAGAACACTGGAGTGGGTTGCCTGTTCCTTCTCCAATGCATGAAAATGAAGAGTGAAAGTGAAGTCGCTCAGTTGTGTCCAACTCTTAGCGACCCCATGGACTGCAGCCCACCAGGCTCCTCCGTCCATGGGATTTTCCAGGCAAAGTACTGGAGTGGGGTGCCATTGCCTTCTCCGAATAGTGAGATTACATGAATAGAAGTCTGAGACATGTTTTCCAAACCGTTTTACACTCATAATCTCATTTACTTCTCCCACTGTTCTCAAAGGAGAGGCAGGGCAAATCAGTCGCAAATCAACTCTTCTGGTTGGCTTCTGTTTTATTCATTTATTCATTCGTGTGTAGTACCTTTAAATTCATTTCCAGTTCACACTGGGTTTTTCTCCATGAAAGAGGGATGCAGAAGGGAAAATTGTAGGTTATTTATTCACTGCTCATGATTCATCCAAGGACTGAGTACTTCTACCGAATAAGACTAAATAGCCTCTTTCCCAACACTTTTAATCATGGCTGTCCATGATTAAAATGATGAAGGCTCTTCTTCATGGACTGCTTCCATCCATTTGGGGGGCTCAATTATAAGGTTGTGTCACATACCTTATCGAAGGTTTAATCTTTATACATTTTTTTATTCCTGAAGAAGAAGGCTATTACTGATGCCAATTAATCCAAACACATTGAGAATTACCAAATCTTCAGGTGAAAAGCGAAAGCCCCTCAGTTGTGTCCGACTCTTTGCAATCCCATGGACTATAGCCTGCCATGCTTCTCTCTCCATGGAATTCTCTAGGCAAGAATACTGGAGTGGGTAGCCGTTCCCTTCTTGGAATCTTCCCAAGCCAGGGATTGAACTGAGGTCTCCTGCATTGCAGGTGGATTCTTTACCGTCTAAGCCACCAGGGAAAAGCCACCCCTTTAAACTCACTGTTTACTGAACACCTGAGTGCAATAAGAACAAATCTGACTACATATTGGATCCATTTCATATTCTATTGCTTTTGTATTAAGTTAAGAATGTTGCCTGTAGACTGAAATATATGGATACCCCATTCTCAAGGCTCTGGCTTTTACATGTATAACTCGTCTCCATTCATAGAGAAAGTTGCAGAACAGAGAATAACATTTGTCTTGGTGGTGGTTTATAGGAACATTGTGGCCTGACCTATTTGACAAGGGCAAAAAAAAGGATTCTGACATCAAGAAGTTTGCAACAACTAGTCACACCCCCTCCCCTTTGGTATATAGAAAAGAAATCTGAATCCTAACTCAGGTTAGATGGTTCCTTGGGACATTAGTCTACTATCTTCTCGGTCTGCAGGATTTCTGAATAAAGTTGCTGTTTCTTGCCCCAACAATTAATCTCTAGATGAATGTCATTCAGTGAGCAGTACAAGCTAGGACTCAGTAACATACCACTAGCCTGTGAAAGGGCACTGCCCCTCAAAAGGAGAAAGACCAGTGACTGACTCTTCCCCACCTTTTGTCGAACATGAAGAAACCATTTTTACTGGAAAGGTCTTTCTTTCTATGAAATATTTCAGACACACAAGAAGGAATAGAGAATAATGTTGTACATGTCCATGAATACATTACCCTAATTAAGAAAAGTGACCTAGTAGCTTACCAATACATTTTCTTGCATAGATAAAATCAAATGGTCTCATGGTTGTAATAGCTATGTGTGGAGTTTTTCCTTGTTGAGTTTCTGTTCACTTTGCTGTTCTTCGTCACTCAAATTCATCTGGATCTGACAAGTTTTAAGAAAGTGAGTCTGAACACTCCTGGTGTGGGAGAAAGAGATGCCGTAGGGGATAGGCACCAAGATATTTGAATTAGCTACCTCCTGCAAACATAACCCTCAAGAGCAAGCAAAAACTGTCTCCTATTATAAATCCTGAAGTACAAATGGTTTAAGAACTCAGGGTTTTAATTTTGAAAAATGACAAAGTTCAAGTGGCCAAGAAAGAATTATTAGGGAAAAGAAACAAATGTTGGTGATTATGTTGACCCTGAATTAAGAACCCAGACATTTAGTCCTTTAAGGGGAGATTTGGGGCTTTAGACCTATATTGTTACATGGGTTTAATTAGACCAATCGAATGGTGAACACTTGATGAGATCTGTCTTTATCGTGTTTCCTTTCAGATGAATTTTGAGCAAACCAGCTTTGAAAACATTGTGAGAAATCTGCATGTAGAGATGCACCTGAATTAAAGGATAATTCTGAGTGTGACTGGCTAAGGAAAGGGGGAAGGGTGTTCCAGGTAGAGGGAAAGCAAAGCACCCAGGCAGCCAGCGATTCTGTACCTGTGGCTGTACCACATGCAGTATGGCCTGAGACGAGGGGTAACACACACGTGCACAGGGCCCCATGGTCATGCCAAGAAGCTTGAGTTTTATCTTTATGGCAGAGCCTCTGGAAGTGTATCATGTCGTAGTGTATTCAGAAAATAACCTTTGGGTACTAAAGTAAATGGGTTTCCCTGGTGGCTCAGGGGGTACAGAATCTACTTTCAATGCATTAGAAGCAGGAGATTCAGGTTTGCAGACCCCTAGGTCAGGAGGATCCCCGGAAGGAGGGCATAGCAACCCACTCTAGTGCTCTTGCCTGGAGCATCCAGGGACAGAGGAGCCTCCAAGTGAGAGATGATGAGCTCCCAAACTAGGAGGCAGGAGGAAAGAAGGGGAGAATTTTGTGAAGGTTGTGTGGCCAACAGGCAAGTGATGGGTGGTGGGAGGGCTAGTCCGCCACATAAGGAACATGGGCCGGAGAGCAGATTTACAGATATTTCTATTTTAAATCAAAATCTAGGCTGTCTTCTGTTCAGTTCAACAAACATCCTGAGCACTGCCACTAAGAAAGAGTTCAAGGTGAATGACGGGTAGTAAACCAGAGGGGCGCAAGCTGGTCATGGGAGCCTCAGGAAGCCCAATTTGGGGTTTTCTGTTTGGGGAAAGTGTCTGGGAAACTTGCCAGAGAAAGTGAGTCCTGTGATGAGCCTTACTAGGCTGCATACCCTCTATGTATGCCAAGAAGTGTGTGGGTCTGTGTGTGTGTGTGTGTGTCTGTGTCTAGTGTGTGTCTGTGTGTGTGTGTCTGTGTGTGTGTGTCTATGTCTGTGTGTGTGTGTATATCAGCAGGTGCAATCTGGGAGCTTAAGGCACGAGTGACTTGTGGATGAGGAGAAAGACAAGCAGGTAGTCTGGGTGCAAGAACAGGGCTTGAGTCCCAGTGGGATGTGTCAGATTTACAGAACTTTTTTGAGTCATGGCAATACGATTCACACACCCTGAGAGGTCTTATCCAACTCCCCTTGATATCTAGTGGAGGGAGCACAGGTAGGGTTTGAGGGTATTTTGTCATCTTGTTATAAGCTCCTTTTGTCCCTATACCTGGTATGTTCAGATTTCCTTGATGTGTCTTCTGAAAACCTAGAGAAGGAAGAGTGAAGAGGCTTCTAATGAGACCGTCCTATCTGTACAGTCAGTAAGCATCTTTCAGACCCCCTAAGCACTGGGTTCTTTAACAGAACTGGTCCAAGTTCTGCTTATTCATTTAACTACTGCTTTTGTTGACGTCGCTGTGGCCTGATGGCACGGGTAGGGGATGCTCAGGGTCCAAATAGTCGGACCACACCTACAGGTAAAATGCCTGGAAACACAGCTCACCCGGAGTCCCGATTGGAACAATTCTGTCACGTTTCAGCCACTCTGTCATAACTAAGTTTACGCCTTGAAAACTGACATAAAATTCTTTTCTGCTTCCTCCAAACTGGAGCTTGGCTTATTGAGTAATTCCTCTGAGGGTTCTTTGAGCAGTGAAATTTTGGGCTTTAGGAAATGTTTGTGGTGATGAAAAAAATTTTTTTTGCTTTGGCTTGAGAGTATAAATAATGTTTGTTATGTTGTCATTGTCACCATGTTCCTACATGTAATTTAAAGAATCAGATCCTGAGCAGCTCTGTCTGGTCTGGGTGCTTAAACAAGACCAGAGGGGCAGAGAAGGCAGCAGGAAGGCTGGCCAGAGCGCTCCGCACACTCTGCAAGCTTCCCTGGCAGCCTGTGGTGGGATGTGTCCCTGCTGGATGCCTTGCACATGTCTGTGATTCAAAGGAAATTCACCACTCAGTAGGAATTCCCATTGCCTTCATGAAGACAGTCAGACTGGGAGGATTGTTTTAGAAAACTGGCTTCGTCATTTCACTTCTTCTCAGAGATAACTAGACGTGATAGGAAACTGAAGTGTGAAGAAAGAGAATTAAAAGACAGCTTTCCCCACAGCATCTACCACTCATATCCATCCCAAAAAACTCCAGGAGGACAGGGGACAGACTGTTTGGTCCCAGTGGAGAGCATTCTCCACTCTGTTTTATGGGATGACATTTGGAGCTTATCTATTTTCATGGTCAGATCAGCTCAGCTTGAGCAATCTCATTTCTATCATGGATCCACACAGCTACCTCGATCTGTGATTTTCCAGGATGCACTGGGGGAGAATCCTTCTAATGGTTGGTTGATATGCTAGGCTGTTCCACCCTGGCAGGTGAATTGAGACCCTAAACCAGTCTGGGTTTGCCTCTTGAGATCTCCCATTGATTCATGGCAGGATTGTCTTGTGATGAATTTCTTTGCTTTGCTATTGCCTTGGGCCACAGAGGTTGATCTGCTTTGGTTAAAGGCAGTAAAGAAGATGGCCAGAGGAACATCCCAGAGGAACTGGAGTATCCATTTGAGCTGGGAGATGTTTGCATGTCTGAACTGCTCCTGAGGGTCAGAGTAGATCCATCAGCTTCACCCTTTTGTTGTGGGAAAAGAGAGGGTGCAGCAAGGGAGGGAAGGCTTTCTCTGTATTAATTCTCTCTGAATTTGCCATTTATTTCCTTCAGTTTTACTTTAAGGAAAAAATGTCACTGAACAATATGGTGTATACATATTATTTTATCTTAAAAATGAGTAATTTTTTTTCAAATTTTGGGACTTTTATATCTTGTTGAATTCAAGATCTATCTACTCTAATTTATTGAATGTTAGAATGCTCATGTTTAGCTGATTTCAAGTGCATATATTTTGAATGCAATTTTCCAAAGCAAAACTTGTTTTCCTTGAAACTGGTTCCATGATTTATTGTTCATATGGCTCTTTCATTTGGGCTATCCATTTCGTGACAGCAAGTGTATGGAAATATTTGGCTAAATAATATATATGTATATTACTTTTCTCACATAGTAACATTTATTATCTTTGTATCAGTAATGCATGCAATTTTGTTTCTGCTCCTCCAAGCATAAGTACATAATCATTTTTACTTCTTTCTGCTCATGTTCCTTTTCTTGTAGAAAGAAGAAAGATTTCCCTCATAGACCACAGAGTCTCAGCATCTATAGCCAAAGACCCCAGCAATTGGATTACAGAATGCATGGCTAATTCCTATTTTTCTATTAGAGGAACAGATCATAATGACTCTTCCTGAGGTTTTTTTCACCAGGAATTAAAACAAACAGTTATGTCATCTATTAATTTGTGCCACCCCTTCTATATGTGCTTCCTTCCTTCACTTTTCAGTTTTTTCCCTTTTTCTCACTTCTCTCTTCCTCTCTCTGAATGGAATCATCACCACGCCTCTTTCTACCATCTCCCCAACCTCCATACCAAACTGGCCTTCCTAATGACAGCATTTATGTTCCAGTCATTTCCTGGCACTTAAAAAAAAAATGTAGCTGTCCTGGTTCCTAGTCCTTCAAGAATTACTGTCACAAATATAGTTGAGCCACTCTGAGGTCTATGCATTATCAGTTTTAGGAACAATATTTTCATTTTCTTACCTCGAGTTTTCTGACATTTAATATCTTTAACCAGTAGTCTAGTTCTAATGTGAGCCCTTCAGACACTGTATCATATGAGAAGGGAAGATATTTTGAAGTTAGATGGACATTCTTTCACCCCAGCAATGCCCATGTAATGTAGACGGTACCTAGTAGATTGGCAGAGAGGACGGGCTCTGTTTGTCATATGCCCTTTGAAACTTTTTTTGGATATTACTTACAACCTGAGCCACCAGGGAACCCCTTCCGTTTTTTGGCCACATATCTAGAATATCTAATGTCAAAAATTCATGGAAAAAAGAAAGTATTATTCAATTTTCTCTCCTCTTGTGTCCTGACCCACATCCCCCTTCTCAAGAAGAGTGACCTCAACTATTTTCCCATAGAAATATGAATGAGTTTTGTAACACTTTTCCTTCTAAAGGTCCTGGGTGAAATTCTAGCGATATGGCATCAAAGTGAAACTCAGTAAAATAGACTTTGTTGAATATCTTAAAGACAATATGATTCAATCAGTTTTCTGATCCAAGGATAAAATATAAATTTTATTTACCATCCTTTGGCAAGGTGGTTTATTTCTCCATCCAATGTCAAGCAGATTTTAGTTAGTGTTTGTATTCTATGTTGGTATTTGACATCCTTCCCCAACACTGTAGGAAAGAGCACCTGAGTTACTATCAAAGTCTTCACAGGAGGAGACCAGTTTTATCTGCCTTCCTGGATCTCCCTGATGGATGGACAACTCAGCTACCGAAGATCACATTTTTGTCATCAATAAGGACATAAGGACCTCTTAAAAAATATAACACAACAACACATGCAGATACACACACACACACACACACACACACACAAATTACAACAGAAATTCATTATGACTTTAGGAGTCTTTCAGGTAGAATTTTATGTTCTATTTGACCTTTTGTTTGAGATACAAAAATTCCTGAGCATAAAAATGTAGTGAACCAACTCAAGCTGCTTGTCAAATTGCAGAGTGGAAACCTCAACTTACTACAAATTGGTCTAATTAAGCCTTATTAAAATTGATACCCCCAGGGTGAATTTTTATCCCTTGCACAAAGGATGGAATTGCAGATTTCCACATACAATGCAGGCGAATCTGGTGCTTTTATGGGTGAATTTTCCAAATGGGTATAGTGAATGTGCCAGGGACAGCATCCCTGAAGCATATGGGGATGTGTAATTGCTCAGTAATTGCAGTTTTCATTTGGGCCAATTAAATGCAAATGAAAACAAAAACCATGTCCTGTCTCTGCAGTTTGTTGGTAGTAGTCCAGATTCAGGCTGGAGAGTGGGGCGGGTAGGGGGGATGGGGGAGGGGGAGCCGGGATAGATATCAGAGGTTCTCTTGGGGACATATCTGCTCATCTTTTATCTTCTCCACCTCCCCAAACTGCCTCTCATCTCACTTCTTTTTTCCTTCCCTGAAACCTCAGTGGGGATCCTCATAGAGGGAAAGGGTCCCATCAGACAACGTTCCGCTGCAGAATGGGGCCAAGCTGACATTCTCTAGCAAGCTTTCATTCTAATGTGACCGCTTGTCTGCTGTGAGGATACAGGGTCTGCTGGCGCTAGAATCAAATGAGTGGAGCATGAAGAGCTCATGCTGCTGTTTTGCTCCTTCCACCAGTCATTGCATCCTCTTCAGCAGCTTCTGGGGCCAGAAAAAGAGTCACTCACCCAGGGAACAGTGGGAAATAGAGACTCCTATTGGTGGAGCCTGTGAATGTGGGGGCACTTGCCACACCTCCACAAGGGACTGTTGAAAACAAGTAGCCTAGTCTTTCTTCAGGCTGTGTTCTGAATTTCAGACTTAGGTCATCCAACTTCCTCCTCACCATCTCCACCTGGCAGTGTAATGGACAACTCATTATATGTCCTATCAAAGCTAAATACTTTGTATCCATCCTCCCCTCTTGATTCTCCTCTCCTTCTGCTTCTGCTGCTGCTAAGTCGCTTCAGTCCTGTCCAACTCTGTGCGACCCCAGAGACGGCAGCCCACCAGGCTCCCCCATCCCTGGGATTCTCCAGGCAAGAACACTGGAGTGGGTTGCCATTGCTTTCTCCAATGCATGAAAGTGAAAAGTGAAAGTGAAGTCGCTCAGTCGTGTCCAACTCCTAGCGACCCCATGGACTGCAGCCTACCAGGCTCCTCTGTCCATGGAATTTGCTAGGCAAGAGTACTGGAGTGGGGTGCCATTGCCTTCTCCTCCCCTCCTTCAGTCCCCTACATTTCAGTCAATGAAGTCAGTTTCTGGTGGTAGAGCTTTGGGCAAGAGCTTGCCTGGAGAAAGTTTATTTTGGGAAGAGGACCCAAAGATATTTTACTGGAACAGTAAAATGGAAAGAGGGAAATCTGATCCAAAGGATTATGGTTGAGATGGTTACTGCTGTGGGCTTCTGGGGCCTCTCTACAGTTCCAGTAGGTACTCTCTGAAGAGGTGTGCATGTCACCCACCTTCCAAACCACATGGGTCAGATGTTGCCCCTGAGGTGTGAATTTTCTGGGTTTCCAGGTTCCCACAGGTACTCGAATGCCATAGGGCAGATGGTTGGAGATGCAAAGAACAGCAAGGCCAAGGTACTGCCAGGTGCCCCGCTGTGGCTGCTTGTTGTCATAGCAACTGCTGGAATGAAAAGTTGTGGAAGAGGTTAAGAAAGGGCACAATGCCTGGGAGTCATCCTCGACTCCATACTTTCTCTTCACCTCACATTCCACTCATCAGTTATTTCTGTAGATCCTACTTCTAAAATATATTCCAAATCTGACTGTCTCTCACCGTCCCCACAATGACCACCCTGGTCCAAATTATCAACATTTCTATCTAGACTGCAGTAATAGTTTGCTAATGGAGCTCCCATTCTCACCCTTTCTTCCGTTTCCTTATCCCACCCCCAGCACATAACACACACAGCAGGCAACAGCCAGGGTAAACCCTTATGAACTCTTATCGTAGGGACCTCCCTGGTGGTCCAGTGGCTGGGACTTTACCTTCTAATGCAGGGGGTGTGGGTTTGATCCCTGGTTGGGGAGCTAGAATCCTACATGCCTCATAACCAAAATGTAAAACAGAAACACTATTGTAACAAATTCAAAAAAGACTTTAAAAATGGTCCCACATTAAAAAAAAAAAATCTTAAAGACTCTTATCATATCCATGTCCTGTTTCCTTTTAAAATCCAATGATAACTCATCTCAGCCAGAATAAAATCCTAAATCCTTTGTAACACCTGTATGTTAGAAAAAGTCTGTATGTTTGGCCCTTTTCTCCTTTTCTGAACTCATAAATTTCTTCTCTTCCCTTCTTCGACTTCTTCAGACACTCTGGTCTCCATTGGCCTCTTTTGCTGTCTCCAAATTGCCAGAAATGTTCCCACTTCAAGGCTTTTGCATTTGCTGTTGACTCTTTTCCAGAATGCTATTCCTACATGAATGTGCTTGTTTCACTCCTTCACCTCATTCAAGTCTCTACATAAATAGCATCTTGTCAAAAAAGTATTTTTTGATCATCTTATCTATAATACCTTTCCCTCCAACAATCCATTTTTGGCTCCTCGTTTTTCTCTCTGTCTAAAATCTTACAGATTTATTCCTTTATGTTTATTTTCCTCTTTTTCAATGTACTGTTAGTTCATGAAAGTAGGGACTTTGTTTTGTTTATTGACATAATAAAACAGCCCCCAGTACAGAGCAGACAAACTTGCTCTCAAAAATGATTCACCAGGGGGATGGGTGGCAGAGGAGTCTAATCATGTGCTTCCTTTTATGTCTACAGGGAAGGTGACTGTGCAGAGACAGTAGATTCAAGAGCCTGGCACATATCCTGAAGGATGCTGTACTCTTGGTCTGTTGTGTTTTCATTTTTCATTTTGTGTCATGTTGGGGCCAGGATGCCAGCACAACCAAGAAGAAGCAGCTAGTCATGGCCATCTCAAATCTGAGTATCCTTATCAAGCTCTCCAGAATCACTGAGGGGAGTCTTAGCACATGTGCCTCCTCCTCCTGCCCTCCAAGAATCTGATGAATGGAGACATGATGTCAATGAGAGCCTTTTGGAGAGCTCAACCACAAGACTTCTCTTAACACAAATAAGCAATTTCTTCCTTGAGACCTGCTTCTCCATGTCTGTAATCAATTTTAACCAAAGAGAGGACAGAGGTAAAATTTTCATCAGAGTACTGATTTTAGATTTCAGATTCTTGCAGGAAGCCATGCTGTTAGGAAAGGCAAGTAGGTGCCTTAGTATTGAGTTGGGGAAGTACCTGGTAAGAAATATAGGGACCTGGCTAAGTGTGCAGATGCTATGGAAACCAAGGTATGGTCTCTTAGGATGCTTTTGTTGTCATTTTTGTTGTCCATCTTTTTCTGTATCTAAAACTTGGAAGAATCTTTGGTTTTTTTGTTGTTGTTGTTCTGTTTTGTGTCTCCTTCTTAAAGCACCCCTATTCCTGGTGGTATCAGTGGGGTGCCTGTATCCAGTGCCAAGAGCATGGGATTTGCAGTTAGAGAAAGCTAGCTTTATATTCCCGGTTCCTTATTAACATGTAGTGTGACCTTGAATAAGTTGCTTAATCTTTCCAAATCCCTGTTTCATCAACTGTAAAATGAAGTCAATCTATCTTCATTAAATAGTTGTGAGAATTTTAATGAGATTGTATATGTCCCCCTACTATTCCCTCCCCTGCCCTTTATAAAAATAGATCAGTTACAAATTAGATGTTTTAAAGCCTGAGACAGCCTATTGTCATTTCTAAGAGATAAATCCTGGCAGGCTGGGTGTCTGACTTTTTTTAAACTTTGCTAATATATATATATATATAGAAGATATGGGGGAGTTTATCACTCACTTCTTTTAGAACAAGCTCCCATAGGTCTGAGGATGTTTAAAACAGAAGCATATTTAAATGCAGACAACCCTCAGATGGAGACAGATGAAAGACTATTCAACTAGGGAGCAGATAGCCAGGAATCCCTAGATACCTGGGGCTTTCTCTCCATTGTGGTTTCTCTGAAAGGCCTGTGCAAGGAGAATTGCAGAGAGGCCAAAAAGTCTCCATCAGTATAAACTGAAAATTCTAGATACAGGAATGCATCACTTTTTGTTTGTCAGAGAACATTTTTACTTCAATAACTGTGTACCTAGGATTGTGATCTGGAAACCTCTGCTAGGATATTAGCATTATTTGGGCCATGCTATGTGAATCACCCATTTGATGGAGGTCTCACTCCTTATAGATAAGCCAACAAAGAGTTAGATAAATGGAATGATCTGCCCAAACGCATGCATCCAGTAAACAGCTGGGGCTGGGGGTGGGGGGGGAATTGAAAAGTCCATCTGATACTCATGATTTTCCCAGTGACCCTGAAGCCACAACAATATGGGAAGGAAGGATGCTTTATTGAGTTCAAGCATTCTGCTTATTACCTGAGGGAGGAGATAGGTGAAGAGGAGCAAGCCACCACCAGTCATTGTTACGGAGCATGAAGACACCGAGGATACCATCCCCTTAAAATGGAGTCCGAAAAACAAGTAGGAAGTCCTGGACCAATGGGAGTGTGAAACAGCAGACCCTTAGATTGGTTTAGATGGGAGAGAAATGAGAAAACAAAGATACAATTTATTCTACCTAGAAAGCCATACAGAAATGTGTGAGTTTTGCCTGGAAGATTAGGTGATCAATTGAGTCCTAAAAAGAGGGACTATAAAAATACAATGAGAGGCCAGTGCCCTAAATGGGATGTGGACATGGAAAAATATTCTGTGGCAGAGTTTGTGTTTTCTTCAAGCCTTCATAAAACTGTGGAAAGCACAAGTGTGGGTGAAGCAAAGAGGAAAGGCTGTACTAGCCACTTGGGACTCGTCTAGCAGAGTCAGAACAGCAGCAGCAGGAGTTGAGACAGTGACGAGATGCTGAGAGTTTAGCCAGAGCTCAAAATCACAGCAAGAAGGCCCTGAGTGAACAATAACCTTCTGGGAAATTCTCTGAAATCCTTTTGATATGATTGTGTATATGTTGTGAGATGAAGAGGTCACTGAACTTCGCTTGGTGCTGGGAGCTTAAGCCTTTTTATTTGGAAATTAAAGTCCCCCAGAGAACAGCAGAATTTGGAGGCAGCTGGCTCTGCATAGACTATGTTTCTGCCTGTTGTAGCCCTCAATAATTCCCACTATTATCATTACAGCCTCTGCAGAAAATAAAGTGTTTTTGATTCAGGTCTTCTTCCATCTCCTCTCCTCTCTTCTTCAATCTCCACTGAACTGAATGGATGATGTCAATTAGGGACATTTATCTGGAATCAAATGTGGAGGCTTAATTATCACAGACAAAAACCACTAATGAGGAAACAACATTATCCTTCACACACGAAGCTGTTTTGATGGAAACTAATTTATGGCAAGTGTTCTATCCTGCAGGCTTCATTATAACGGGTCTCTGTCCTCATGGCGTTCTCCCTCCCTTTTCCCCTATCCTTTCTCTACTGTCATTAGCTCAATCTCACAGGAAATCAGAGAGCAGACAGTGCTCTCCACACCTTTTATAGGAAAGGAAGCAATGAGGCAGCCAGATTGGCTCCAGGCAAAACCACCACATTACAATGCTTCCTTGGGCACGTCTCACTTTTCTTTTTGGCTGCCTTCTCCTCATATTTTCCTCTTTTCTGTTTTACTCCCATCTTCTCCCTGCCATCTATCGCCCAGCTGGTTGAAGTCTCTTTTGCCCTCACCTAATCAATCCTTTCCCAGCTTTTTATTTACTTATCAATAAGAACCCATTTGTAGGGCTGGAATAGAGCCACAGACATAGAGACTGGATATGTGGACACGGTGGGGGTAAAAGAGGGTGGCGAGAATCAGGAGATTAGGATTAACGTGTATACACTACCATGTGTAAAGTAGCTTGTGGGAAGCTTCTAAACAGCACAGGGAGCCCAGCCCAATGCTGTGTGATAACCTAGACAGGTGGGATACGGGAGGAAGGTCCAAGACGGAGGCAATATATGTATATATATATATATAGTTTTACAAAAAAAGTCATAATGACCTGGATAACCATGATGGTGTGGTCACTCACCTGGAGTCAGACATCCTGGAGTGTGAAGCCAAATGGGCCTTCAGTTCAGTTCAGTTCAGTTGCTCAGTCTTAGGAAGCATTACTATGCACAAAGTTAGTGGAGGTGATGGAATTCCAGCTGAGCTACTTTAAATCCTAAAAGATGATGCTGTTAAAGTGCTGTACTCAATATGCCAGCAAATTTGGAAAACTCAGCAGTGGCCACAGGACTGGAAAAAGTCAGTTTTCATTCCAATCCCAAAGAAGGGCAATGCCAAAGAACGATAAAAGTGAAGTGAAATGAAAGTCACTCAGTCATGTCTGTGACCCCATGGACTATGCATTCCATGGAATTCTCCAGGCCAGAATACTGGAGTGGATAGCCTTTGCCTTCGACAGGGGATCTTCCCAACCCAGGGATCCAACCCAGGTCTCCCATATTGCAGGTGGATTCTTTACCAGTTGAGCCACAAGGGAAGCCCAAGAATACTGGAATGGGTAGTCTATCCCTTCTGGGTCAGATTTTCCTGACCCAGGAATTGAACCAGGGTGTCCTGCATTGCAAGTGGATTCTTTACCAACTGAGCTTTGAGGGAAGCCATGAGGAACATTTATGAATGTTCAAACTACCATACAAGTGCACTCATTTCACATGCTAGCAAGGTAATGTTCAAAATCCTTCAAGCCAGGCTTCAACAGTATGTGAACTGAGAATTTCCAGATGTACAAACTGGATTTAGAAAAGGCAGAGGAACTAGAGATCAAATTGCCAACATCCATTGGATCATAGAGAAAGCAAGAGAATTCCAGAAAAAAAAAATCTGCTTCATTGACTACACTAAAGCCTTTGACTGTATGGATCACAACAAGCTGTGGAAAAATTTTTAAAGAGATGGGAAGACCAGATCATTTTACCTGTGTCCTGAGAAACCTGTATGCAAGATAAGAAGCAACAGTTGGAACTGGATATAGAACAAAGAATGGTTCAGAATTGGGAAAGGAGTACGTCAAGGTTGTATATCATCACCTTGCTTATATAACTTCTATGCAGAGTACATCACATGAAATGCTGAGCTGGATTAAGCACAAGCTGGAATCAAGATAGCTGGGGGGAACATCAATGACCTCAGATACGCAGATGACACCACCCTTATGGCAGAAAATGAAGAGGAACTAAAGAGCCTCTTGATGAAAGTAAAAGAGGAGAGTGAAAAAGCTGGTTCAAAATCCGACATTCAAAAAACAAAGATCATGGTATCTGGTCCCATCACTTCATGGCAAATAGATGGGGAAACAATGGAAACAGTGATAGACTTTGTTTTCTTGGGCTCCAAGATCACTGCAGATGGTGACTGCAGCCATGAAATTAAAAGACACTTGCTCCTTGGAAGAAAAGCTATGACCAACGTAGACAGCATATTAAAAAGCAGAGGCATTATGTTACTGACAAAGGTCCATATAGTCAGAGGTGTGGTTTTTCTAGTAGTCAGGTACGGATGTGAGAGTTGGACCATGAAGAAGGCTGAGTGCCCAGGAATTGATGCTTTTGAACTGTGGTGTTGGATAAGACACTTCAGAGTCCCTTGGACTACAAGGAGATCAAACCAGTCAATCCTAAAGACAATCAGTCCTGAATATTTATTGGAAAGACTGATGCTGAAGCTGAAGCTCCAATACTTTGGCCACCTGATGAGAAGAACTGACTCATTTGAAAAGACCCTGATGCTGGGAAAGATCGAAGGCAGCAGAAGAAGGGGACAACAGAGGATGTTGATGGTTGATGGCATCACCAACTCAATGGACATGAGTTTAAGCAAGCTCCAGCAGTTGGTGATGGACAAGGAAGCTTAGTGTGCTGCAGTCCATGGGGTGGCAAAGAGTCGGATACGACTGAGTGACTGAACTGAACTGAACTGAATTGAATGACTGAAAGTGAAGAGAAACTAAAGAACCTCCTGGTGAAGGTGAAATAAAATTGTAAAAAAGCTGGCTTAAAACTCAACATTCAAAAAACTGGTCCTATCACTTCATGGCAAATAGATGGGGAAAAAAATGGAAACTGGCAGATTTTATTTTCTTGGGCTCCAAAAATCACTGTGGACAGTGACTGAAGCCATAAAATTAAAGATACTTGCTCCTTGGGATAAAAGCTATGACAAAACTAGACAGCATATTAAAAAGCAGAGATATCACTTTGCCAACAAAGGTCCACATAGTCAAAGCTATGGTTTTTCTAGTAGTCATATACAGATGTGAAATTTGGACAATAAAGAAAGCTGTGCTGTGTTGTGCTTAATCGCTCAGTCATGTCTGACTGTTTGAGACCTCATGGACTGTAACCCACCAGGCTCCTCTGTCCATGGGGATTCTCCAGACAAGTGTACTGGAGTGGGTTGTCACGCCATCCTCCAGGGGATCTTCCCAACCCAGGTTTCCCACATGGCAGGCAGATTTTTTACCATCTGAGAGACAAAGAATTGATGCTTTCGAACTGTGGTGCTAGAGAAGACTCTTGAGAGTCTCCTGGACAGCAAGGAGATCAAAGTAGCCAATCTTAAAGGATACAAACTCTGAAAATTCACTGTAAGGACTGAGGCTGAAGTTGAAGCTTCAATACTTTGGCCACTTGATGCTGAGAGCTGACTTATTGGAAAAGACCCCAATTCTGAAAAGATTGACAGTAAGAGGAGAAGGGATGACAGAAGATGGTTGCATGGCATCATCAATGGATGCCATGATGTATGTTTGCATGCATCATCATGCATCCAACTCAATGGACATGAGTTTGAGCAAAGTCCGGAGGACAGTGAAGCCTGGCATGCTGCAGTTCATGGCATCTCAAAGAGTTGGAACATGACCTAGGCACTGAACAAAAACATAGTTGATTCACTTCGTTGTACAGCAGAAACTAACACAACCTTGTAAAGCAAAAATACTCCACTTTAAAAAGAGAGAGAATTTGAGCTGGACTGAGGTGCTGGCAGTCTAGATTAAGCACAGGGGTTTCCCCACCTACAACTGAGGAAAGGATTAGTAGCCTTCATGGGGGTCAGGGAGGTAATAAGTTTCAGAAATCAAAGCTGCTTGTCAGAAAGACATCCAGTAGGACTTCTAGGTGCTATCGCAGGAGAAAATGGGAAACAGCAATCAGTGACCAAGGCAGAGAAAACTTTAGTTATATAGCCCTCCCCATCCCTGTTTTCCTATAGAATCAGCAATAAAACCCATGCATTGGCCCTTTGTAGCCCTCAGTGGGCTTGGCCGACGCCACTCTGTTCTGTGCCAATGCCCAGGTCCAGAGAGGCCTTCCAGGAATAAGCTAGGAGCTCCAGAGTGAGGAGGAGGTGGAGGTGGGGGATTCCCGGTCTCTGGGGACTGAGACACAGAAGAGAGGAGAGCACCTAGTCCAGAGCCTGGCACTGTATCTCTCCTAGAATGAATCCTCCAAGGAAAGTGCCAGGTCTTCTCATTTTTGTATTCTCATTTCTTTCACAGATCTTGACATATACAATATGAGCTCAGACCATGAGTGCAGTTAAAGAATAAAGGGATAAGTAAATGAAGGAGACAGTGTTCTCCTGAAGTGATGATGTCAGTATTGTACCTTGTATGTGTTGATCCCCAATAGTTCAGCCAGAGGGGTTTGCCCATGTTCATGCTTCCTAGCCCTGTTCATGACCACTGCTGTGTTGGCAACAGTCAGAACCAGAGGAGTCACTGCATCCTGTGTGTCAATTCCCAGAAGGAAGGGGACAGGCTGAGGGCAGGAGTCTAGGAGGACCAGTAGCAGAAGCCAATAGTCTTTGTAATCTGAAGGCCAGGTGATGGAGAACAAGTTGGAGAGGGGTGGTGGTCCCATTCAAGGCTAGTGGAACATAGCAAGTGTCCAGAACCATTCTGCGGATTCTGTCACTCTCAGACTGCCTAACCTTGGGCCAGCCCCTCATTCCTTGTCAGATGAAGCCATTAGCCATAGCAGCAATGGCAACGCAAAGTTCATGTGTAGGACGAGATGGGAAGGTCGTATGTGTTTCTAGTCACATGTCAACTCCCTTTCATTAGGAGTGGTCAGCTGGAGCACTGGCCGTGGGAAAGGAGGATATGGGAGTGTCAGGCTGTGAATCTACTGATTCTGTTAAGGCATCTGAATGTCCCTGACCAGATCCAGACTGCTAGGTCCACAGTGGATTCGCAAATATCTCAGATGATTCTCTTCTGAGTGAAATGACACACTGAGTGGTGAATAAGTCAATTCCACTTTCCCTTAGTGGTGAGTGCAAAGGCAAGGAGATCTAACAATGACCCGTGTTCCATTTAGAGCTAAGATCATTTTCATGTTTGGGGAGAGAGAGTCCCAGAGGTGGATCTAAAAGGAGTGGTGCTCAGAGCTCCCCCAGGCCAGGCTGGAGCCATCAAGGCCCCCGGGCTTGAGGCAGGGTGCAGTTTGCTTGGCCAGAGTCAGAATGCTTAGCCAGACCAGCAGTCTTGAACCAGATCTCTGCCTGCTGTACCAGTCCTGCTAATAATTGTTACTCACAAGCCTTGTTGTCATCATTACTTACAGACTGCTGAAGAGTGTCAGCTCTACCTTTCTTTAGTTTTTTTTTTTTTTCCCTTTTGTTTTTCCGTGGCCCAATGAACAGGCTTCCGGAGGAGCCTAGCAAAGCATGGCTCTTGTTGCTGGCTGACCGCACAGCGGCTCTGTTTTTCCAAACTGATGGCACGGCTTGCCAAGAGTGAATTAAATGTTTCCACAGAATCATTTGCTTCGCTCCTATTCGGCTCTGTAAATTATTTTCCTTCCACTAGTTTAAGAGGGGCACACTGGCTCCCTTGGTCAGGCACCTCAGGCTAGGGTTTTTGGGAAAGGAAAAATGGAAAGTCATGAGAGGCCCTTCTAGAAATCTGAGGGGGAGAATGGAAAAGTCTGGGCTGAGTGCAGGCGTGGCCTTGGAGCAGTAGGTAGGACAGAAAACACGTGGATGCTTGTCCAGAGCTCGGGGTGATGGAGAGGCTGGGAAGCAAGGATTTCTGGGTCATTGACCTCCGGGACACAAACAAAATCACTAACGAGAGTCACGGAAGCTAATGCCGTGACTTGCTTGTGCTGGAAGATTCTGTCAGACTAGCCCCACTTCCCTGGCTCAGATGGGAGACTTCTAGGATGTCTCACTCACTGTGTCTTCCTCCAGGTGGTCCTCCAGCCTTGCCACAGTGACCATCTGCAAATACCTTGTAAAAGAACCCCCACCTTGTCTCTCTGCCCATCGCCCCAGCTGTCATAGGGTTAGCAGTTGGGGCTCTGTGCTAAATTTCTTCAGTTCAGCTTAGGGCTCCTTCTCAGGGCCAAGTCAGTCTCCCACTCTCCCCAGGCTTCAGCATGACTCCTTCTTTCCAGTATCAGTTGCTCCCCTCTGCCTGCATTTAGAATATGATGAAAATGTTGCTTCTCCAGTTTTTCCTTTACTTTATTGTCCCTGAAAACAAACTCATTTACCATATTCATCTCAACAGGTTGTTGCTATTTACTCCAGGGGATGAGAATAGCAGTCTTGGGCAAGTGATGAAGCTTTAAAATAACCAGGGCCCTTGTCCTGTAGTTTCTAATGTTTTCGTTCTGGGATGGTAGCTGTGCTCTCCCTTAGATCTTTACTCTTGAGAGGTGGACTTAATTATATAACCTGGTAACACCTTATAATTTATCATTTAATGGGGATAATTTGGAGAATGAAAGGGATGTTATTAGCAACATGCCAGAATAATAGGAATAAAAAAGGAATACTATGGGCAACAGTTATATTCTTACCCTGACATTGCCTTTAGCAGCCCACATGGAGCAAAAGTCCCTTGGTCAAGAGTTGTATCTGGGGTCATTTCTCTTGGAAGTGGTACATGGATGTGACAGCCCCTATATGGCTTGAAATTCAGGAAGATCCTGGTGCAACTCTTGGACTCATACTAAATGCATAGACCTGGACAAGTAGTTTCTTTGGTGACTCTCAATTACCCTGTCTGTACAATGGTTATAATGGTAACTGTCTCAAAGATGACTTCAAAGAATAAATAACATGTAAAGCATTTGATTTGGAATGCCTCAATGAGTTCTAGTTTCTATTTCTTCATCTTTTCCCTAATGAAACCCACAAAGCATGCCAACTCTGTTTCCACTTCCTCTCCTTTCGAGGGAAGATGGTCTGTAATCTGCTACTCAGTATTCTATCTTAAAATGGATTCCCAACATTGCCTTCCTAACATCTTTTAATGTACCAAATAAAAGGGCTGAAATTCAATATATTAAGTGAAGTGATTTTAATGTATGAGACAGAAAGAGAGATTTAGTTTATGTTCCAAATATGCATGAACATGAGATGCATTCAGAACAAGATATTGCCAGATGATGAAAATGAAAAAAGATGAATCTTGTGCTGGGCGTAATTAAATGACTGAGAAGACAGCTAATGGTTTTAGGATGAAAACTTTAGCTCCAGACCACTGGTTTTAGTGCAACACTGAAAGCTATTATGCCCGTTGCCAGCAGCTAGGAAAAGCGACTGACTAGAACCAAATGTAATTGCTCTGGAGAGTATGGTCTTGGACAGGAGTCCTATGCCCTTGAAGTTCCTCATACTCTCTTGGCTTCAGTTTCTTGACCTGTAAAATGGGCATAAAATTATGAACTGAATAGGATTGTGATGAGAATGAAATGTGAGGCCTCACAGTGTTCAACTGTCAAACACAAACTGAAATGGGTTATGTTATTATTAGTTTATTTTTATTTCTTTAGGAATTTTAATGGAATCTGGAGAATCATATACTCTTGCATCTCTTCCTTTAACTTCAGCTAGATTTTTCTGCAGGATTTAATGGAAATTTCTTGTTTTTAGAGAGGCTGGACCTAGATCTGTAAACTAACTGATTTCAAGTGAGAAGTTAAGAGGCACCCGATTAGAAATCCCCAAGACCTTCACTATCAAAATACTAACTTTGTGGGACTTTAATAGTTGTTCCTCCAAAAAGGTATGCATGCACAAATATCTTTGGAAAATGCTGGGTAAATAAAATGAAATAGATTGCTGCACAGCTTTTTAAATATTTAAATGAACCAATATGCATCTCCAAGATGGGGCCACCTACCATCCATTGTCTCCCAAGTGTGCTTGACCATGGGCCCCATATTTTTTTCTGGGATATTTTTAGAGAACCATGGTCCTTGGCATGCTTTGGAAAGCACTCATTTAATACTTTTTATGGATTTGGGAAAATGTTTGCATTATAATATTAATCAAGAAAGCAAGCTACTAAATTTCATGTACTGTAAAATGACAATTATGTTAAATTGTATATAAGAGCCTGGCAAGAAATGTATCAAAATATTAACGTATTATCTAAAAGCAGTAATCTCAGGGGCAATAATTTAGGGATTTTTAAAAAATATCTATTTCACTTAATCCATATTTTTCAATTTTTCTACAACGACCATGTATTATCTTTATAATCCAAAGATTTTACTCTTCTTTTATTTTGGTTAAATAATATCAGGAGGGATTGTTTCTTTTCCAACTACAGTGTTTGATCCACCAGTGTGAAATATGCCTTTAATTGTGTCCTTCAAGGACAGAAAAACTGAAAAAGCTTTTAGAAGCCCTTGAGGAATTTTGTGGACAGTAAAAGTAAAGATTATAAACCAAAGAAAAATACACAAAGTTGTAAGAGCAGTAAAGAGAAAAGTGGAGACAAGGGATAGTGAGTATCTAAAGAGGAAAAATAGGAAGCCTAGCCTTTCCAGGAAAAGAAAAAGGTCAAAAACAATGGTGAATTTTTGTGAGAACCCCCATGGTAAGGAAGAAACTCATCAATAGTCCATAACCAGATTGCTGGTAGGAGCATCCTAGATCACAACCCACCTTCCTGCCTCAAGCCAGATCACCTCTGAGTCATCATGAGACTATTTACATAAGGACAATACCTGGGATCCATTTACAACAGAGCTCCTCAAACCTGTGTCTGAATCTCAAATTAATGGGGTCTGATGAGGAACAGGAGGCCTGATGAAAGTGAAAGAGGAGAGAGAAAAAATTGGCTTAAACTCAACATTCACAAAACTAAGATCATGGCATCTGGTCCCATCACTTCATGGGAAATAGATGGGGAAACAGTGACAGACTTTATTTTTGGGGGCTCCAAAATTACTGCAGATGGTGGCTACAGCCATGAAATTAAAAGATGCTTGTTCCTTGGAAGAAAAGTTATGACCAACCTAGACAGCTTATTAAAAAACAGAGACATTACTTTGCCAACAAAGGTCCATCCAGTCAAAGTTGTGGTTTTTCCAGTAGCCATGTATGGATGTGAGAGTTGGACTATTAAGAAAGCTGAGTGCCGAAGAACTGATGCTTTTGAACTGTGGTGTTGGAGAAGACTCTTGAGAGTTCCTTGGACTACAAGGAGATCCAACCAGTCCATCCTAAAAGAAATCAGTCCAGAATATTCATTGGAAGGACTGATGTTGAAGCTGAAATTCCATTACTTTGGCCACCTGATGCGAAGAACTGACTCATTGGAAAAGACCTTGATGCTGAGAAAGATTGAAGGCAGGAGGAGAAGGGGACAACAGAAGATGAGATGGTTGGATGGCATCATGTCAAACTCAGTTGACGTGAGTTTGAGTAAACTCTGGGAGTTGGTGATGGACAGGGAGGCCTGGTGTGCTACAGTCCATGGGGTTGCAAAGAGTCAGACATGACTGAACTGAACTGAACTGACCTTACAAGGAACAAAGGGTGGGAGGAAGAACTGTGGATGGGGATTGGGTGAATAGCAGGAGATATGAATAGTTTTGTGAGCCCCATGGATTCTGAACAATAGCAGTTTAATATACTTTGAGGATCTGGGTTTAAATCTTGGCTCTATGCTTATATTTGTCTGACTTTGGAAACTTAACCTCTCTGTGCTTTAGCTTCTATAAAATGGGGATAATAATAAGAACTATCTCATTCAGTTGTTTTGAGGGCTTAGTGTTTGTTGCTCAGTCGTGTCCAACTCTGCAACCCCAAGGATGGTAGCCTGCCAGGCTCCTCTGTCTATGGGATTTCCCAGGCAAGAATACTAGAGTGGGTAGTCTTTTCTTTCTCCAGGGGATCTTCCCAACCCAGAGAGGGCTTCCCTAGTGGCTCAGATGGTAAAGAATCTGTCTGTAATGCAGGAGACCCGGGTTCAATCCCTGGATTGGGAAGATTCTCTGAAGAAGGGAATGGTTACCCACTGTATTGCAGGAAGGGGGGCCCCCTTCCAGGACCTGAGAATGGGCTCTAGTGTAGCACTCAGAAATGAATTGTCTGAGAAGATACACATACTGACAGAGCAAGAGATTTTATTGGGAAGGGGAGCCAGGGCAGAGAGCAGTAGAATAAGGGAACCCAGGAGAACTGCTCTGCCATGTGGCTGCAGTCTTGGGTTTTATGGTGATGGGATTAGTTTCCAGGTTGTCTTTGACCAGTCATTCTGACTCTCAGTCCTTCTTGGTGGCACATGCATTACTCAGCCAAGATGGATGCCCACAAGAAGGATTCTAGGAGGTGGTCGGACAGGTGCTGTTTCCCATTGACCTTTTCTAATCTCTTCTGGTTAGTGGTGGCTTATTAGTTTTGTATTCTTTACTAGGACCTCCTGTCATAAAATAAATCACACAAGTGGTTACAATGGCACCTGACCAGGATGGGTGGTTTCAATCAATGTGCTTCCCCTAACAGCTCCAGTGTTCTTGCCTAGAGAATCCCATGGACAGAGGAGCCTGGCAGGCTACAGTCCATAGGTCGCAGAATCAGCCATGACTGAGTGACTAACACACTCAATGAGATTACAAATATGGATATAGATATATTACTTACCAGTGAGTCCTTTATAAATGATAGCACTAGTATTAAAAAAAGGAGTGAGTAACATCTGTAAATGGTTATACAGGGCATGGCACCCACGGGTGTATTATCCTGGTTTCTGGACTTCAGGTTACTTATATAATGAGTGGCACTGTCCACCAAATGTAGGCCATATTCATACAATATTGAATGAGGGAAGTAGTTTCTTAACTGGCACACTAGCCTCTGGGTACTAACAACAGAGGTGCAGTTATCAACTGAGTTGAACTTCTAGGTCTTATGTGAAGTACCTGTAATTTGGGACTTATGTTAGATGGATTTTGCTGCAATGCTACTATGTAGAAAACAACCTGTTGCAGTGAAAAGGAAACAAAGAGGGATGAGTGTGTCTCTCTTTTCTTTCCTGAGAACAAAGACGATAAAGAGAACAGCGAACAGGCCTGATGGCTCATAATTTTTTTACTTTAACTGTTCCTAATCTGTAGTCTGAGAAAACTCAGCAGTGGCCACAGGACTGGAAAAGGTCAGTTTTCATTCCAATCCCAAAGAAAGGCAATGCCAAAGAATGCTCAAACTACCACATGATTGCACTCATCTCACATGCTAGCAAAGTAATGCACAAAATTCTCCAAGCCAGACTTCAACAGTACGTGAAACATGAACTTCCAGATGTTCAAGCTGGATTTAGAAAGGGCAGAGGAACCAGAGACCAAATTGCCAACATCATTGAAAAAGCAAGAGATTCCATCTACTTCTGTTTTATTGACTATGCCAAAGCCTTTGACTGTGTGGATCACAATAAACTGTGGAAAATTCTGAAAGAGATGGGAATACCAGACCACCTGACCTGCCTCCTGAAAAATCTGTATGCAGGTCAGGAAGCAACAGTTAGAACTGGACATGGAACAACAGACTGGCTCCAAATAGGAAAAGGAGTACGTCAAGGCTGTATATTGTCACCCTGCTTATTTAACTTCTATGCAGAGTACATCATGAGAAACACTGGGCTGGAAGAAGCACAAGCTGGAATCAAGATGGCTGGGAGAAATATCAATAACCTCAGATATGCAGATGATACCACTCTTATGGAAGAAAGTGAAGAACTAAAGAGCCTCTTAATGAAAATGAAAGAGGAGAATCAAAAAGCTGACTTAAAATTCAACATTCAGAAAACTAAGATCATGGCATCTGGCCCCATCACTTCATGGAAAATAGATGGGGAAACAGTGACAGAATTTATTTTTGGGGGCTCCAAAATCACTGCAGATGGTGACTACAGCCATGAAATTACAAGATGTTTGTTCCTTGGGAGAAAAGTTACAACCAACATAGACAGCTTATTAAAAACCAGAGACATTACTTTGCCAACAAAGGTCCATCCAGTCAAAGCTATGGTTTTTCCAGTAGTCATGTATGGATGTGAGTGTTGGACAATAAAGAAAGCTGAGCACTGAAGAATTGATGTTTTTGAACTGTGATGTTGGAGAAGACTCTTGAGAGTCCCTTGGACTGCAAGGAGATCCAACCAATCCATCATAAAGGAAATGAGTCCGGAATAGTCATTGGAAGGACTGATGTTGAAGCTGAAACTCCAGTATTTTGGCCACCTGATGGGAAGAGCTGATTCATTTGAAAAGACCCTGATGCTGGGAAAGATTGAAGGCGGGAGGAGAAGGGGATGACAGAGAATGAGATGGTTGCATGGCATCACCGACTGGATGGACATGAGTTTGCTCAAGCTCCGGGAGTTGGTGATGGACAGGGAGGCCTGGCATGCTGCAGTCCATGGGGTTGCAAATAGTTGGACACCACTGAGCGATTGAACTAAACTGAATAGCAGCTAAACAACAGACTGCTGCTTACCTTTATCGCAGACCACCCCTTGTAGTTTTATTTCTTTTCAAAGTTCAGAAAGGCCATAGTACAATAAACCAGGGACAAACAGACCCAATTACCAGGCTACCTGAAGCCAGCTATGACTATTTTGAAACAAAGCAAGAATGCAAGACCTTCGTTACTTTGAGACTTATCATTTACCCTAAGACCATGAGACCCAGGCTATATGAAGTCTTTCTGTTCCCCAGGGGAAGGGGAGCAGTTCTTGAGGCAGTAGCCTGCTCTGTTCTTCCCCCTCGGCCAGGTGAGAATGAAAGCAATGTTTCTATTTCTTCTGAACTCTGTCTCTATATTTTTTTATTCAGCTTCAGTGGGCAGAGAAAGCCAGGATTTCGACAGCAATGAACTCCCCACAGATAGCAACAGATACTTATTTCTTACTCACAGGTTTATGAATCAGCTATGAACCTGTGATGCGTTGTTGGTCTTGGCTGGGCTTGGTTTCAGGCTGTTGCTTGGGTTCAGGTCTGCTCTTTGGAGGGTCTTATTCTGAGACTCAGCCTGAAGGCTACTTAGGTAGTGCTCAGGTCATGGTGAAAAAGTACACCAGAGTGCATGACAACTGTAGTTGTTTTTTTGTTTAGAGCTTTCATCAGTTGAAAACCTATTACTCTAGTAATTTTGTTCTTTTTATCTAGTGTACAAGTATATATATACAGGGATGTCAGATGGAGAATTTCTCTTTAAAATATTCAACAAATAGATGATAGACATTCATTATGAACAAATAACCCTCTGCAAAAGTGCCCATTGTAGAAGCCCATAGATTCTGGGCTTCCTGATGGCTAAGAAAGAGAAAGAAACTGCCTGCAATGTGGGAGTCCCAGGTTCGATCCCTGGGTTGGGAAAATCCCCTGGAGAAGGGAATGGCAACCCACTTCAGTATTCTTGCTTGGAATATCCCACGAACAGAGGAGCCTGGCGGGCTATAGTCCATAGGATCGCAGTCAGATGGGACTTACTTTACTTTCTACTTTTTTATAGATACTGACTGAAGTGGGAGGCAAAGGAATTCCTGCCAGTGCTTTTTAGACTCTTCTCCCATACATATAAGTCCTTTTATCTGTGATTACCTTCTGTTTCTTGCTACCAGCTTTCAACCTCTTCATTTACCATTCTATCTGTCCCAGAGCTAGAGTTTAAAGCTGATCTCACTTGGCACATTGTCATTCTACTTCAGTTTTCTTTGGGAACAGTTCTTTTTCTGGGCAATGTCATTTGCTAAATTTTACCCTTTTTATGCTGAAAACACATATCCTGCCCTGGGGATGGAAGTTCATTCCTTGCTCCTAAAACCTGCCCCTCATGGGTGTTCACTGTGGACTTATTTTTCTGAAGCACTATATGGATGGGTGTTCTCCTCACCCACACTTCTCAGTTCAGGGATATGCTCAGGTTACTTATTTTGGGACTATCAGATATGCATAAAATACTGCATCTCAAGACTAATGGATTCTCAAACCAGCTTATGGGAGGTATGTCTGTTTTATGAAAGCACAAAAGGTGAATTATTGAACTAACAGCTTTCTCAGGTATGGGTTCTGCAGTGTGATCAATAATATATAACGTTCACTCAGGCAAAAAGAAAAAAACGAGGTGGCTACAAGCTGGCGTGCCTCAGGGCTTCTGGAGCTATTCCATGTTCAAATGTGTGCGAGTGAGCTGGCAACGTCTGTAATCTCTTACACTCTCTCACAATATCTGAATTGATGAGCGGCATATCAGACTTGTCAGATCCCCTGGGCTCCCCCTCTCTTCCGTATTGATGTGGGTGTGGTGTTTGTCCCCTCAAAGTGCCTTTGTAAGTTTTGTCTGATTATGTGTTTGGCCCGTAAGAGTAACAGTAATGATAACAACTACCATTTCATTGAGTGTGTGAGGCGCTTTGTATGATGTTGGTATTCAACTCTCCTAACAAGTCTGTGAGGGAGGTCCTGTTGTAAACCCCACTCTCCAATGGAGGAATTGGTGTCTTGGAGAGTTTGCACTGCCAGCAAAACGTCTAGTCAGCCTGGCCCTGGAGCTTACAATATTATACACTATATTATACTGCTCTTTGGCACTTAATATATTTTAATTAAGGTTGGTTGAGTGAATAAATGGGTGTATGAATAAATGTCAGAGTAAATGACTTCGTAAGAGAGGTATGAAGGCAAAATGCTCAGTCTGAACCTGAAAGGAGGGGTTTACATCTTGTTTGATTCCTAAAGGAAGAGCACAGCAGCTGTCCCTTGGCCCCTCACCATGTATTCTTGAAAGTGAAGACAGTAAATAGAAGACACCTTTGTTCAAGCCCAAGCTCTACTACAAGACCATCCAGTTCATCACAATACCCCCAGTTCATAGTATAGTGGCCTGCACAAATCGTGAGTTCAAAACATTTGATGAATAAAGGAATGAAAAAATATGATGAGGTATATGTAAGCATCCATTGGCTTCTGGCACAAAGAGTTCAATAAATGAATATATTTGAGCTAGCATTGAAAAAAAGAAAAAAGACAGGAAAGGAGAGAAGATGGGAACAACAGGAGTGCTCTGGGGAGATGGAAATTCCCTGGAGCCAAAGGGAACAGAATTAGTCAGACAAAATGTTCTTGCTTTGCCAAGTTCTCTATCTTTGTCCAGACTCTGACTCAGGGAAGAACAAATGTCCATCTGTTCCTTAGAGATTCAGAAAGGTCCATATTAAGGAGAATAGGTGCTATCTGGCCCATTTATTTCTTTCCTTCTTCCCTCTTTTCCTTTCCTTCCATTTTCTTTCCAGTTTAGGAAGTGATCTGTTTTATAGCCTCATTCAAACACTATGTACAATTTGCAAGCACAGAGTCATATTTGGACCTCTGGGTCATGGCGTTTGATGAAAATTAACTTTAGAAAGATTTCTTTCCTTTTTATAATGGGGGTGAGGATCTTTGCAGAGCCCTAAAAAGACTTCTTGCATAACCACTGGCTCTTAAGAAGATTTAAAAAAATTTAAAGCTAACAAGGAGGACATATTTGGAGCCTATTTTACATGGTTTTATTGAAATAGGGTTGACAGAGCATCTTGAGAGTTTGGTTGAGCCCCAAATATTTGAAATATGATATGAATTGATTGCCCAACCTATCTTGTCCTAGTCCTGAGTCAATAACTGATAATGATCTTTCTCCCTCTCTCCTTTCCTCCCTCCTACCCTCCATTCCTTCCTTCCCTTCTTCCTTTCTTCCTTACTCCTCTTTTTCTTTTTTATGGGAGTGGCATGGGAAGGCAAGTATAAATAGCTTTGAAGATGAAATGCTTAGAGCTCTTTAAGTTGGGTCTGATTTTTTTTTTTTTTTTTTGCAGCTATTAATTTTCTACTGCCAAGTCACTTCAGTCGTGTCCGACTCTGTGCGACCCCATAGATGGCAGCCCACCAGGCTACTTGGTAGGCAATTTGAACTATCATATGTATCATTTTACTAAGATTTGATGCTGTATATCTCTGTCAGCTTAACTATCTGAGGCTCAGTCTCCATTTTAATAAAATGAATATCAAGTGTGTATGGCCTGGGCTTACTGTATTAGGTGAACAGCTCGTGCCAAGGTCACAGAGTAATGAGCCAGATTAATGCAGAGACAATGCTGTTCACACATCAAAACACAATTGTGTCCTCCAGTTCTCCATCACAGAGATAGGAGACCTCTAATCACAAAGATCTCTTGAAGTAGGAGCAGAATGTGCTAGGAAGACCTAGATTTGAATCCTGCTTCCACCACACATAACTGGCAGGTTACTTACCTCTCTGATTCAGTTTACTCACATGTAAAATGAAGACAGCAGTGCCCCCTTGGCATTTTGGGAGGATTCAGTAAGTAACTCAGAGTGTATAAAATGCTTTTCTTCGTGAAGAACTCATGAAGTGAAGTGAAAGTCACTCAGTCATGTCCTACTGTTTGCAACCCCATGGACTATACAGTCCATGGAATTCTCCAGGCCAGAATACTGGAGAGGGTAGCCTTTCCCTTCTCCAGGGGATCTTCCCAACCCAGGGATCAAACCCAGGTCTCCCACATTGTAGGTGGATTCTTTACCAACTGAGCCACAAGGGAAGCCCAAGAATACTGGAGTGGGTAGCCTATCCCTTCTCCAGCAGATCTTCCCCACCCAGAAATCAAACTGGGATCTCCTGCATTACAGGCAGATTATTTACCAACTGAGCTATCAGGGAAAAATGAAGAGTTCATAGTAGGTGCTTAATAAATGCCTTCCTCCTCTTTTTCCCTCTTCCCATTCCTTTTCTCATAAATGGAAATAACTGTGGGAACCCTTTCTTGTAGAGTTGTCATAGGATTAAAAGTAAAACATTTAGATTAGTGCCTCACACATAATAAATGCTGCATTGGTTAATCTTACTTTATATTCACATGGCATTTCTAGGATGGAGACAAGGCAGGGCAAGTTCCGTACAAAAATCTTTTCCTATTTGGATATTGCTCTGAAATGCAAATAAATTGAAATATAGAGCTCATGTATCTTAGCTGCTTTTTTCTTTCAGGCCATTTGGTTTTTTGGTTGTCTTTCCGAGACATTTCAAGGTTGGTCAACTTAACTTGGAAATATTTAAATAAACTGTGATGGAAAACATTTTCCATTCAGCCCTGGCCTAATGCCCCACTGTAGGGCTGATCCCAGATGCTACTGATATCCTTGGTCTATTTATTGAAATGCTCTGCCCAAAACTCAAATACGAGGGGACACAAATGAGGAAAAGATGCCTGGTATCTACAAGGCATGACCTAAATGACTTCCATGCTCGATGAGGAAGACTAAGCCTTGGTATGTGTGCCTTCTCTGTGTATTTCACGGCTGGGTGATACCAGCTGACCCCTCAATATGGTCCTGTGGACTCCTTCCTACTTTGGCACAGGTATAATGGGAATAAGGCATTGATCTGGAGCCCTTGGTTTTATGTCTTGCAGGCTGTGTGAGTTCAGATAAATGAGTCTGGCTCAGTTTCCTTTCCAGAAAGTGTTCTAAAAATGCCTACCCAAAGAGTCTTCCTGAAGGTTAAATGGAGCAAGCATAGGAAAGCTCATAGCAGATTCTAAACAGTTCTACAAATGAGGCGCCCTTTGCTCTGTGGGCTATTTAGGTCTGTTTCTTGTTTCTGCTTTGCCTCCTTTTCTGGCTTCCTCCCCACTTATATGCTTCCACAACTGTCCAGAAGTTTCTCTGAGCAGCCACCTTCTTCCTCCCTGTTTGGCCCTGTCTCTCTTTGAGATTCATTAGCTGAGAGACCGGGACAACGCAGCAGCTGAGGTGGGAGATGAGTGGAGGGCTGTGATACCTGCTTCCTGTTGCAGTTTTTGGAAGCAGATAAATAATGGGTGGGGAATGTTTGCAGTGATTTGGGCAGAGCTGAAGTTGGGTAGGGTAAAGTAGCTGGGATGGGATCCTAAGAAATGTAGGCATCCCCAGTAGGCAGGCAATTAGGAGGAAAATGTCTAGAACAGTGCTAGTGAAGTCTGATTTCCTCTTATATATAATATATAAACTCTGTCATCTTGTGCTTTTATTCCCTTTTCTATGCATAAATCATTCTTGTTCAACCTGATACTAGGGACCTTGAAGCAAAGACTAAAAGAGTCCGTGTGACATTATTCAATATGGTGGGACAGCAGGTCATTTTGAAGATCTGTGTAATTTATGTGAGTGCGGCAGAGTCTGTTATATATATAGGTGTCAACTCCAACCTCGTAATCCATAGATCTTTACCCTGCATATCAGGACAAGCTGGAATCCATTTACTCAATGTGTCCTGTCCATCTCTTGAACCACTTCCACTCCAATCCAAGCCACCACTATCCCTTATCTGCACCAATAACTTCCCAGCTGCTCTTCCTACTTTTATTTCTTCCTCCTGTTATCTCCCTAGAATCCATTCTCTGCCAAGCAGTCCCCAAGGAAAGATCTTTTTTAAAGTGCAAACCAGATCATATAAATCTCCTGCTCACACCCTCTAATGGCCTGGAGTAAAAATTCACACCCTTTGTCCTGCCTCACTAACTTCTAAATCTGTGTGATCATTTGGAAGCCATAGTCACATGTGGCTATTGAGCATCTGAAATGTGGCTGATCCACAATGAGATGTGCTGTAAGTATAAAGTAGAGACCAGATTTTGAAGACTGGGAAAAAAAAGACTCTGTAGGGATGGAAACTATATGAATAATCTTTATGTTGATTACATATAGAAATGATAACATTTAGATATGTTAAAGTCTATTGTGAAAATTACTTTCACTATATATGTGGCTATCAGAGAATTTTACATTATGCACAGTGACTTGCATTATATTTCAACTGGACAGTGTTGATCTAAATTATGTTACTGCTGCCTGACTCTGTCCTGCCCGCACTCATCCTTCTGCTGGTCCCTGAGCTCAGCAACTCTGCTCTTTTTTTCTGTGATCAGGCAGTGATCAATCCTGCTCTGGGACATCCATTCTGTTTACTCTGTGTGGAATACTCTTCCCGGTCTTGACAAGGATGGTTCTTCCTCTTCATTCAGATTTGAGCTAAATGTCAGATGCTCTGAGATGTCTCCTCTAAATATCCCATCAAAATGATTATCCTATCACTTTTTATTCCCATAACATTCTAGTTATTCTCTGCATCACATCTGTCATGAGCTGATAACTTCTTTCCTTCTTTTCTTTATTTTACCCGTTCTTCCTCTCTTATTCCTCAATAACACCTATAGAAGCAGATATTGTGTTTTGTTCATAGCTGTATGCTTGTGACAAAAATAGATCCTGATACACAGAAAGCACTAACACAAAACTTCTTAAATTAATGAACACACTTCTTGAGACGTAAGAGACACGAAGACAAAAAGGCCAGAGAAGCATTTCTGGAATATGTCTTACATGTCAGAAATTGACAAAATAATTATATTTCTAATTTAACAAACTGGCTCTATGCTATCTCATTTGGCTGGCAAACTATGGCTCATGGACCAAATCAGGTCTGTTTGTGTTGTTATAAGTAAATATTGATTGGAACATGGCCACGTTTATTTGTTTACATACTATCTCCAGTTGTTTTTGTACTATGTGACTGAGTTGAGTAGCTGCTAGAGAGATTGTGTGGCTCATACAGCCTAAAATATTTACTAACTAGTTTTTTTACATAAAAAGTTTGCTAGGAAAAAAAAAAAAAGTTTGCTAGGGTAGTCAAAGGATGACTTGGAAGGGCTATCATCTCTTCCATAAGTCCATAACTGCAAAATCAGAGTAAAAGGAGTGTGGCGCACGTGAAGCTTCAACACGAAGTCCTCCATCTGCCCCGTGACTATATCAGGGACCCTGAGTGTCCTTATAAAGACAAGAAAGAGTTGCTTGGTGAAACCACCTCAACCCTGTGCGGGAGATATTATCATGCATATTTGACAGACAAGTTAACAGAGATCCCAAATAGGTAAGACACAGAGCTGGTATTGAAATCCAGAACTGTCTCATCACTTATCTACAGTAGTTTCAGAATTCTAGACAGGATGCCCTCCACTCCTGCTGCATACAACACTTTAAAAAAAGTCTCTCTGACTGCTCTTTTTCAGTGCCTTAGTTTTTGCCTCAGCCTTGGTAATTAATGTCAAGTCCTGGAAGGTTTACTAATGAATGCATCTGGCTCCTCTCCAAGCTATTAAAAAGTCTGAAGAGCCTGCATCCAATCAAGAAATAATAATGATATTTGGCTTAGCTATAATGTGAAGCAAATGAAGGCGATGCTTAAAAATTGGTTCTGAACTTCCTTGGCACACTCTTTGCTGTTTGCATATTGTTAATTTTTTTTATATATACATACAAAAGTTCTCCATGGTAATCAAGGTTTCCTTTACCCCAACCCATTGCATTAATACCTGTTTTTCATCTTTCTAGCTTTCTCTTCCTCTTATTACCAAAACTAAATTAAAATACTTTGAGTTGACAGACAGCCACCAAGATAAGCATAATGTGGCTCAAAGGAATTATTCATAATAGCAGAAAGACAAATTTCCCTAATTCATTATCTTTTTCTCCTTAGACTCTGCCTCCTCTCCATGGTGTGGAGATGGTTTTGGACCATCGTTACCTGTTGCTTCATCTTGATCCAAATCCAGCTTCTAATGTTGATCTGGTGACTTGCGTGCTGTATACAACCATCATCTAGCTCCACTTCTTCGTAGTTAGACATCTCAGCAAATGACCCAACCCAGCTTTCTGTGGCTGGCAACTGTCCTCAGAATGGTTCTGAGAAGCTAACCTTGGTTACCCAGATGGGGCCCATCTGCTTGGCAGTCTTCAGTCACAAATTAAAGCCTAGGCCCTGATGATGGCCAAAACAAGTCAGATGAGAAAGAAGAGGTCTTTCTACAGAGAAAATTCCTGCTGATGTGACTCAGCACATTCGTTTCTGATACAAGAAGTACCCACAGATATTTGCTGGTTAGATGGATGGTTTGGGGAGTGACTGGATGGGTGTGAAGATGAATTCAACAAAGTGAAAAGTAAATTTGGTTCACCTAGACTCTTTTTAAACTCTAGGTAGGATGAGCAAGTGGATATTTTAATGGTTGTTTTAGTATGCTAGAATAATAATCATCTTCAGTCAATTCAAAAAAGCATGAATATCATCTGCTTGGTCTACCATGACAGAACTTATTAACCAATGTTGTTCATTTCGTGACACTACAAGCTGTCAAAACCAATCTGCCTATTTAATCAATTTTGGCTTGTTTCTGAAAAATGAAATTTAGCCTTTTAACTGTTAGCTGTTATCCCTATTCCAGTTAATCTGAATTTTCACAGGTCATGGTAGATCACAAATTGTGTAATTCCATTACACTGCCATTCACAGATTCTGAGCGACTGAGAGTTGCATGTATGGAAGTACTTGGTTTGGGACACAATCTGACTCGTGGGTGCTGATGTAAAACAAAATCAAGTTATGCTCATGGGTGAGAGTGAGCTAGGTAGGAACATGTCAGAAATAGCCTTCCCTTGCTTAAGGTTTCCTTATTTGATAAATGTAAATATTATATATATATATATATATATGTGCCTGCATTTGCTTGTTTCAATCAGCACATCCATTTTATTTAGTCCGCTGTTATCTCTACTAGCTATGCCTCATTTTGCAGCAGGGCAGCCCAAATGATAGGAGAAAGTCTACTAAAGGCTGTCATTGCAATATGGGAGTGTGTGTGTGTGTGTGTGTGTGTGTAAGTGGTGCCTGGAAGCACTGACACTCCAACTACATTGCAGCCATAACTGGTGTCATGCTTTTCTGCTAAGTTCTCCCTACTACAAAATTGGCCTCTGATCCCTGCATTACATCAGCAGATGTATCAGGAAACCCTGAGGTGAAGATACCAAGAAAGCCCTTTCCAATCCCAGAAGAGCTTATAGGAGGGAGGGACGTTTCATTCCTCCTTAACTGAGAGGGTTGGAGAGGACCATGGGTACACAGGAGAGAGGAAGCAGCTTCTCCCTCTGAATCCATAACCCAAAAGTTTCCCTTTCGAAACAACTTGAGCGGATGCCCCAACATGACTGTGGTTAGAACTGCAGTGAAGGGAACCTACAGAAGGCAGTGTGGAAACCAGGCTGTGAGGTCCCCAAAGAAAGCAATCAAAAGATGTCACCATTCTCTCTGCTTCTTCTGAGGGCACAGGCCCTGCTTCAGGCTGGATTCCCTGCACCATTAGAGCCTGATTATGCCCCCACATCAACCCTGACCTTCTAGATGGCAGGCAAAATTCGGTCTGTGCGAGGCACAGTTGGTTTCTGACTTAGGGCTGTGAATTGACTGCAGCGGTGTTGGCCCCAGAAGTGTCACACTGAAGTTCATCACCATTATTTCTTATGGGAAAATTGCTTTTGATCTGGGCTTGTTTAGTGGGATCAGTCACTTTCAAGGACAGACTGTGCCCAGTATTACTGGAGGTGTTCACCATAAGCCTGCCACGTGCTGCTAAATCATGCTGCACATAAAGTGCTTCACTCAGCCTTGGGTGCCAGCCTAAGAAAGAACTGCAGTGATCTGGGGAGGCAAACAGATGAGAGAAGGCTCTAGCCTGGCTGCATAGTCTGGAAAGCAAGCTCAGAGGTAGTATGTGTTCTGTGCCACACCAGGGAGCAGGAATGTGAGTGACCCATGAGCAGATGTTTAGGGACACAGCATTTCCATCAGTGTATTTGGGCTGAACTCTCATCTGTGTTGAGAACTGTGGGTATGATCAGATGTGAGGTGGACCAGACCATTCTATATAAAGTGGAATGGGCAAGTTGCAGATGGTGTAGGATTCTGAAAAGAGAGATCTCCCTTCAGGTGAGTCCTGGCACCATGCTTGTCATGCTCTATCTGTTTATTTCCCTTTCCTCATTTAGTGCCACTTGATTGTTGAAGAAAATAAATCTCAGAGATGTGAAGAGTTAAAGCTGCTTATGTCTAGTTCTGTGTTCTTTTTCTCACTTGCTGCTGCTGGAGCCTTCCTACTGGGGAAGTTTTCATCCCGGTATAAAGAAAATGATATTTTCTTGAGGACTGACTGGGCTCAGTATTCCCCATGTGGGAGTGTAACCAAGTACACACCCCAGTGCCAAGGCCATCCATGTGCATCTGTGTTCCCGGCTTAAGGAAGATGCTTTTAAAACCAGAGGAAAAAATTCTTTTTTTGTGTGGTCAAAGGCACATGGTGTTGAGTCTTCACTGATGAGAAAATTACAACTGACATCCAAGGGGAAATCAACTTTTATTCAAAACAACAGTCTGGAGTCTTGCATATTTTTTTTTCTCAGTGCTGCTTCTAATTCTTCCTTAAACTCAAGGGAAAATTTCACTGATTGTCTGGGCCTCGTTTTCTCCCCTTATAATCGGCCTCAATCCTCCTTCAGGTTCATTATAAAAATGAATATAAAAGCAGTTTTGCCTTTAATAGACCCATTTGGATACAGATCACAGACAACTATGAAAAGGCATTGATAATAGTTTTGTTGTCATTAAGAAAAACAACCACAAATAATCATAACACTAATTCAGTTACAAAAGAATCCAACCTGCCTTTGATGGAAGGGAAAGAATGCACTATTTTTCTTTTTATTATGGGTATTACATAATTAATTTATGTTTATAGAAAACTCAAGACAGATAAAGCATAAGGAAAATTCACTCATGATCTCACTTCCCAGATGTAATAAACTATTGCTAACATTTTGGTATACATTCTTCCTTCATTTCCTTCTCCCACATGTATGTGTGTGTCCATGTGTATGTGTATAAAATATTCCAGATTTTACCATTTTTTGAAATGGTATCATACTATATTCTTTTGTAACTTGACTGTTGACATAGTAATATACTGTGACCATCTTTTCCTGTCAATAAAATCTATTTAATCATATAGTTCAAGTGATTGAACTATATTCCATTGTTTCGGTGTCCCATAATATGTAGAAATAGTTTTTACTGTTGAAACTGAACAAACACCAGTCATCCTACCCAATGATGCAATGAACATCTTTTACTCGCTGATCTGATTGTTTTCTTGGGAAGCCTTCCTAGAAGTAGAACCACGGGGCCAAAGAGTATGTGCATTTTATGGCTGGTGATGCACAGTCCAACACTCTCTCCAGAAGGCTGTCCATGTGCTCCTCCCACCTCTGTGCCAGAAGAAGCCAGTTTCCCCTGGCTCTTGCCAACAGCAGGCATTTTCCTTCTCTTTAAATTTGCCAACTTGAGGGATGAAAAAATGGTATTCTATATTCATTTGCATTTCTTGTTTGGTGGTGAGTGGAAGCATTTTTTTCCCCATGTGTTTCTTAGCCATTTGAATTTTGTCTACTACAAATTGCCTATTTATTTCCTTTGCTTATTATTTTTCCAGAATATTTTTCTCTTATCTAATCTTTCCCAAGAAAGTATACTTAGCAATATTTTCTATACCTTATTTTAGGATGTAGAGATTCATATCCTCTTAAAATGTGATTTCCCGAGTACAGTCTCTTCTCATAGAACAAAGGCAGACAATAATTTTAAGAAGCAAAATGTACTGACACTATAATTTCCACAGAGCATATTTGACTTTTTTAACTAGTATTTTATCCCTCAATTTTTAATGTGTAATCACTCTCTCTCCTTCTCTCTATCTTTCTCCGTGTTGATGATCTTGTACTTATGGTTTGGGTTCAGAAATAAATAGGCTATCTAACTTCCCTGCTCAGTCTGAGCTCCAGAAACTTCTATAATAATGTGTTTGTGTATGTGTGGGGGTAGGGAATTGGGTATAAGCTGTAGTCTCCACAAGTTGTCTTTATATCATTACCTGAAGGGCTTCTGCAATCCAACCACTTATGAAAACAGCACAGGCAACTAGTTGAAAATGACAGAACCTATATTTTGGTACCAGGATAAGAACTGTATATATAGTTCAGTATATAGACAATTTAAGCAAAATTTCATGTAACAAATCATAAATGATACATCATAGCTTCTGATATTAATGTCTAAGCCTCCACCAAGAATTACAAAGACCTCTGCTCGGCCTAGTTCTCGGGCAACTCTTCTGTTGTTTCAGATCTCTTTGATTTCAGCCTCTCCTTTTGACCCATGTTGCTATCAGGGCCCTGTTTCCTACTCACTACAAGCTCCCATCATCACAATTGCCCATGTTACTCTTCATTTAGTCTTGAATTGGAGCATTTAAGCATACTAGCTTCCTCTGATGCTTTCTGCAGAACAATTGCTCTGGTTGTTGGTAGCCATCACTTCCTAGTGCTGAAACTTCTCTCTCCGAGAACACTGTCTGCCATCCTGTGCTGCAGTAGCACTGATTCACTTCCTACCCCTGCTGTGGCAGTGGGAAGGGTTTTATAAGGTTTAGCAGAAGAGTATCCTCCAGACTTGGACCTGGGTGAAGATTATTTCCTGTTCTCATTGTTTAAAGATGAGAACACTATGTCACTTCAGTGAGACACCCGTAAACAATCCATCTAGCTGCTTAACCATGTTAATCTCAAATTATAAAGGCTGTTTACACTTCAGGGGTCCTGCAAATCTCGTTTACTTAAACAAGTATTTTAAGTATCTAATGAGCTATATATAGCTCATAATTTGGAGATATTTGGGACTTCCCTGGTGGCACAGTAGATAAGAATCTGCCTGTCAATACAGGGGAAAGTGAAAGTGTTACTTAGTTGTGTGTCAGACTCTTTGCGGCCCCATAGACTGCAGCTCCCCCAGGCTCCTCTGTCCATGGAATTCTCCAGGCAAGAATACTGGAGTGGACTGCCATTCCCTTCTCCAGGGAATCTTCCTGACCCAGGGATTGAACCTGGGTCTCCTGTGTTGCAGACAGATTCTTTATGGTCTGAGCCACCAGGAAAGTCCCTGTGGCAGGGGATGAGGATTCGATCCCTGGTCTGGGAAGATTTCACATGCCAAGGAGCAACTAAGCCCATGCACTACATCTAGTGAGCCCATGCACTCTAGGGCCCATGAGCTGCAACAAGAGAAGCCACCACAATGAGAAACTTGCACACTGCAAAGACGAGTAGCCCCTATTCACCGCAAGTAGAGAAAGCCCGCACAAAGCGACGGAGACCCAGTGAAGCCATAAATAAATAAATAAATAAGTAAAAAGAATTTGGAGATGTTTATCGATTGTCCACCTCCATCTGAGATTTCCTGTTCCATTTGGTAATCTAGGGGTTCATAAGAGAAGAGATACACTGACTTCACCTAAATATGGACATGGTGCATTTTTCGGTATTCTGCCATGCCATACAAAGCAGGTTGTGTCTAATTGACTTCTACTGAAAATATTTAGAGATATCAGAGAAATAGCAGCACAGAACAGGAAGAAACTTTAAGTTGTGTTGTCAGGGATGACTATCCCTAATATTTTATCTGCTGTTCTCTAACCCGGAGAAAACTTCCCCCATGTGCCTCTGCCCGCCGTGTTGCTGACTCCCCAGTCCCCTCTTGTGAGAGCTTTCTCCTATCTCATCTCTCAGTCATCTCCTATCTTTATCTGCTGTTAAACACCAAGATTCTTATTTCACAATTAATCAGAGCCTTTTATCTTTTTTTTAAGAGGTTTACTCTTTAAAAATTAATTTATTTTTTAATTGAAGTATAATTGCTTTTCAGAATTTTGTTTTTTCCTGTCAACCTCAACATGAATGAACCATAGGTATATGTATGTCCCCTCCATCTTGAACCTCCCTCCCATCTCCCTCCCCATCCCACCCCTCTAGGTTGGTACAGAGCCTCTGAGTTCCCTGAGACACACAGCAAATTCCCATTGGCTATCTATTTTACATATGGTAATGTAAGTTTCCATGTTGCTCTCTCCATACATCTCACCCTTTCCTCCCCTCTCCCCACAATTAAGCAGAGCCATTTATCTTTGTTTTATCTTAACCTTCTTCTCTCAGATTATGCTAAAACTTTGTCTTATTCAATAGAGCCACTCATGTGTGTATGTTATTCATTCAGTCATGTCCAACTCTTTGCAACCCTGTGGACTATAGCCCATCAGGCTCCTCTGTCCATGTAATTCTCCAGGCAAGAATACTAGAGTGCATAACCATTTCCTTCTCTAGGGGATCTTCCTGACCCAGGCATCGACCCCGGGTCTCCCACATTGCAGGTGGATTCTTTGCCAACTGAGCCATTAGGAAAGCCCCTGAGCCACTCATTAGAGAGCTATTTTCCTTCGAGCTTAAGCTCTCTGAATACAGAACTGATGACAGTCAGTCAGTAAATATATAAAACACACCTTTTCCTGCACTGACCATCAAGCAGCACAGCCCTTAGAGACTGGTCTACCCAGGCTTCCATCTTGGCTATCTGGGTTCACACATATTCCTCTCACCTTCTTTTCCTTTGCTTTCTGTCTCCTTCTGTTGCATGTAGACAGCCAACTTTGCAGCCCTTCCCACCTTGCTGTGGTTTAATAATAAGATCCAGACACCAGATCTCTCTGCTCACTCTTGAATAGCAGGTCCTGGGCCAGGATGTTTAATGCCATTCTCCTCAACACGTGCTATCAGCCAACATCCACTTCCTCTATTTCCATTTCCTCTTGCTCATGGGGTTTTTCAAACTGCTGGAGGCAGTCCAAAGGGTACAGTAACCAGGTCTTCTCCAAGTTTATTTTTCTCTTTCTTTGACCTGCACCATTTAGTAAATGATTGTTTTAGCATGCCACACGGTTGAAGTAGCCTCACAGAAGTACTTCACCTCGTTCTTGAGAAAATCCAATGCGATGTTTGCTGATCAGAAGGGAGCCTTAGCCACTGCTGCCAAGTTCTCTTACCCTGTTCTCCTTCAGAAAAGCCATACATCATCTGGCCTGGCCCAGTGCTGTGCGGCCTGATGCTGTAACTGCACGGTGATTACCTGCACTGGGCCTCCTGCCTGCCTTAGATGTGATCATTTCTCGTGGGTATAATTCATTGCCGTCATTGAGGGCTTGGAGGTGATTCATTTCCACTGTCTCCTGTGGCTTCTAAATAAAACATTTTAAGCAAAGAATAGACAAAAGGGAAGGCTGAGAACAATGATGAATTCCCCCATCACTCCCAGCTGACATGTTCCCCTCCTAGACCAGGATCAGTGCATTAGGAGTAAAGAGATCACTCATTTCGTGGTATTTTTGTAATAAATTGCAATGTTCACTATTGTGTGGTTGAAGTCTTTTTTTTTTTTTTTTTTCTAAAGGAAAATGCTATTAAAAGAAAAAAATTCTCCCTCTATTCACTGAAGATTATACTGACTTTCTGAAGAAAGTCTGGCTGGTGAATCTGATGCCAAGCATTTAGCTGGGAGGATGCCGCCTCAGTCTGAGCGGCCTGGACCCTAGTAATATTAATACATTTTAGCTCCTCTACGCCTGAAACCAGAGCTTACCCCAGAGGATGATGGACCTATCAAAGTGGGTCTCCATCTAATGTAACTTTTCCTTTGTTGGTTATGCCCAGGTATGCTGAAAAGAGCGGCTTTCTATTCTCTGGGAGGAGGAAATACTCACTCAACAAAAGGATTCTGTGCATAGGGTTGGAGGTGGGGAGAGTGTGATAGCCTCAAGGGGAGCCGGCATATGGATAAGGACACAGAGGAAGAGATAATAGGCAAATGATGTGGGAGCCTGCCTTCCTCCAGATAACAAGTGTGTAAACTGTTTCATTTCCTCATTCCAGCCTGCTCAGCTGTTATTAGCAGCTTAAAGCATCTCACAGACACAGCTTTGATGCAGCGAATAAACTGCACTGGCCTAGTTTTGCTGATGTCCTCAACCCTCTCCAAACACAGGCATGATATTCAAGCTATTTCAAGGCTGGTACAGTCCAGGCACTGACCAGTTGGAGGTGATAAATGAAACACTTTTGCTGTTAGATTACTGGAGTCCACCCAGATCAACCTTTTTTCTGATTGCTCCTGTAGCAATAATGGCACCCTTCTGCAATATGCCATCAGGGTAACGTCTAATTTCTTCTTTCTTCAGTAAGTCATATTTGCTTCTCTAAAATCCTGTGGACTGGCTGACAGCACACTTCCTACTGAGAATTTCCTTACACTTTAATACAGTACTTTTTTTGCTTCCAATTTTTCTATACATGAAGAAGTAGCTAGTATTCATATCTTAATTAGCTATAAAATACTTCCTTCAACTCTCTTCCTCCCTTTCCTTCTTAAATATTCAAACTTAACAAAATATTGATGAAGAGTAAAATTAATAAAACAAGCTATTTTAAAAGACTCATTAAAATTAAATCAGTGTTTAAAAAAATCTGTATCAGAACTATGCATGTAAATTTAAGGTATTAACTATTTTCAGATTATTTTAGTGTTGAGTTGATTTTGTTCTAATTCTTTGCAAATTGCAAATGGCTAGGCAATATGTTTATATGGTGATTGCTATCTATTAATTAGAGTATTTGATTCATCAGAAAATAACTGCATATATCTCAAATCATGTAGTATGGGATTTTAACCTAGTCTTTAAAGAGATGTAGAATGGTTAAATTAATTTATTAAAGTCAGAATTCAGAGCATTTAACATAATGATCATGGGTACTATGGTGTATGAGATGAGACATACATGTTTTAATATAATTTTTGCATGTATAGCTATTGATAACAGCTAGAGCGTGATAGCCTGAAATTGCAATCTCTTTGCTGACTCCTGTTTCCCCTGTCCATCAAAGGCAGCCTGTTTCACTTGAGTGTAAGAGATGAGCAATGAAGACAGTGATGATTAACAACTTCATCTCTCTCTTCTGGAAGAAAACGATACTATGCCATATCTTACAGTTTTCAAAAGGAAAAATACCATAGTGAGATTCTACTTTAACTCAGATCTGGATGTAATCCTGATGACACCAATAGATATGGAGACATGTCACTGGGCAGAGCTGAGTGAATCATGGTGATGACATTTTCATCACAAGCACTTTGCTTATTTCTAAGCAATCAGTCAAATATTCTAGAATCATTTGTAAATTCTTACGAGAGCAGTAGCTAGGAAGATATTTTTTTAGTTTTGATATAAAGTTTATAAAATTAATAATAAATTTGTTTTTTAAGAGGATATGTATAAAGTCACAGCCTCCAACTTTCCAGACTGATCCAGATTAGTCCCTCATATCAAGATCACATGTTTCTTTGTGGTTGGGCAGTCTATATCTGATGATCACAATATACCACATAATAGATAACTTCAGAGATAGGCTTCCTAGTGACATTACAGCTGGTATCCAGCCCCTTGGAACAATTAATCAGAAACTATAACATAATCCAGAATTTCAAGTCTTATTCTTTGCTCTTAAGCTTACAAAGAACATGACTGGCAGAGACCAGAGTTCATGGTAGAGTCTTCTAGGACCACTTCTTTCTAAACTTCTCAGGCAATTTAAGACATAGCTTTTAACTCCTGTTTTTTCTTATGCTGCTTGAATTCTAGAATCTGAAGCCAAGAAGGTGACATCTTTAATGTGAGGGAATCAGAGAAAATGTCTTTTTATTTCTGTAAGCATTAATTATTGTTTTACTCTTTTGATCTTCCAGGTTTCTTACAGTACACACACTGGCTCTCTTTAATCTATTCTTTGTATATTTTCAATGTATCAATGTTCAGTTACTAAGTTATGTCTGATTATTTGTAAGTCCATGGATGGTAGCCCGCCAGGCTCCTCTGTCTATGGGATTTTCCCCTCAAGAAAACTGAAGTGGGTTGCCATTTCCTCCTCCACAGGATGTTCCCAACCCAGGAGTTGAACCCACATCTCCTGCATCTTCTGCATTAGCAAGTGTATTCTTTACCACTGAGCCACCTAGGAAGCCTGTTTTTCAATCTGTCATTTTGCCCCAAATCCTGCAAGAGCAAGCCAGCCTTTAAATAAACTGCATGGATAGATTCTACTATTCAACATAGTTTTCTTGTCTTCATTACAAATATTTTAAGCAACCGTGTGTATTATTTGATTGTAATCTTGCCTGATCTTAGATCAGCTCTTTACTTTGCCTGGAAAATCCCATGGATGGAGGAGCATGGTAGGCTGCAGTCCAAGGGGTCGCAAAGAGTTGGACACAACTGAGTGACTTCACTTTCTTTTACATTGATGCAGATTCCATCAAAAGTCAGTGCTTTTCTGATGCTTTTTTTGTGTGTTTCATATGTGGGCTGAGAGCAGCAGGAGCAGGTATAGTGAGCCAGTGTTACTAAATCCGTCCCTGCTGAGTAACTTTGGTAGGATGCAACTTCGGAGATAAAAGGACCATGAATGAGTTAGAAGATGTCACTCAGTAAACTTCACAACACATTATGGTGGGAACCAAACAATTCCAGCATAACAAAGAAAAAATTTGCATTCTCCCTCTCAGTTTTCAAGAGATTGATGATCCTCCACTACCTCATAAGGACTGAGGTGACCAAGGAAAATCTACAAACACCATTAATAGAGACAGAAGCCCACACAGGACATAGTGGAAGCCACTGGCCTTGTAAACAGTAAAGGTGAGTGTCAACACACTTTTGGATAGACATAAGACACCTCTTAGGGAGTCCCAGAAATTCACTGGAGGTGGGAATGACTTTTTAAGAGACTGAATTAATGCAAATGTTAATCAGGAGCTTGGAGCTATTTGGATTCAGCTGTAAGTATTAATGTGACATCATTCAATTTTTAAAAAATTATTTGTGATATTAATGAGTTCTAAGTTATGATTAAGTTTGGGTGAACCCACTATCTATATAAAAAACTAGCATGGGCTTTCCTGGTGGCTCAGTTGTAAAGAATCTGCCTGCCAAAGCAGGAGACACAGGTTCGATCTCTGGTCTGAGAAGATTCCACGTGCCACGGAGCAGCTAACTTGTGTACCACAGCTACTGAGCTTGTGCTGGAGCTCAGGAACCATGACTACTGAAGCCCATGTGTCCTCATGCTCATGCTCCACAACAAGAGAAGCCACTGCAGTGAGAAGCCCACGCGCTGCCGCAGAGAGTAGCTCCCACTTGCCAAAGCAGAGAAAGTCCACATACCACAGAGACCCAGCATAGCCAGTAAATAAATACCATTATCTAAAAAAAACACTAACATAAATAACACCATGGAATATATTTGTGGGCATCCCTGACCCTATCTTCCTCTCTGTTCTTTAGGTAACAACTATCGTGAATTTTGTATGTATCACCCGTATTGTTATATATGTAGTTTATTCATTTTCCCTGTTATTTAATATTCCATGGTGTGAATATGCCACAGCTTACCTATGTAATCGTTCATCCAGGAAAGTTGGATTGCTATGGTTTTTGTTTTTAAAAACAATTCTGCTGTGATCATTTTTTGCATGTGTCTTGATATAAATATGCCAGCATTTCTCTAGAGTGGAAATGCTGGAACATAGGGCATATATGTGCACAGCTTTATAAGATGATGCCAAACTAAACAATTGGTGAAAGTGAAAGTGAAGTCACTTAGTCGTGTCCGACTCTTTGTGACCCCATGGACTGTAGCCTACCAGGCTCCTCTGTCCATGGGATTTTCCAGGCAAGAGCACTGGAGTGGGTTGCCATTTCCTTCTCTAGGGGATCTTCCCAACCCAGCGATCAAACCCAGGTCTCCTGCATTGCAGGCAGACACTTTACCGTCTGAGCCACTAGGGAGATCATACAATTGGTAGTACCAATTTATTCTCCACTGTGAATGATTAAGAGTTTCTTCTGCTCCAAATCTTACCAGGTTTGGTATGGTCAGAATTTATTTTTTCCCAATATTGTAGGTATAAAATGGTTTCTTATTGTGACTTAGTGTGAAATTCCAGGGTTATGAACAAAGTTGAGTGTATTTTCATACTTGTGTTGTGTTTTCTGTGAAATGCATGCTAACAGTAGTGAGACTCAAAATACCTACAACTGTTGCCATCATATTGAATGCCTGAGAGTACATCAAATCAATGAAAATTGGCTGCAAATTAGCTTTATTTATATCTTTGGCTGAGTGTTCTATTGGGTCTTTTGACTGCTTCTTACTGATTTCTAGAACTTTTTTTTTTACATATTCAGTATGTGTGTGTGCTTAGTCACTCAGTCCTGTCCAACTCTTTACAACCCCATGGACTGTAGCCTGCCAGGCCCCTCTGTCCATGGGGATTCCCCAGGCAAGAATACTACAGTGTGTCATCATGACCACCTCCAAGGGGTCTAACTAAACCAGGTATAGAACCCAAGTCTCCTGCATTGCAGGCAGATTCTTTACAGTCTAAGCCACCAGGAAAGTATACTAATCCTACTACTTAACACAAGTTGAAAATTCTTTACACAAGTTGAAAATATTCTCTCTTAATCTGTGGTTTATTTTGCACTTACTTTCTGATGGTATTTGATGAACAGGAAGTATCCATTTTAATATAGTCAAATGTATAAATCTTTCTTTTGTGTTTTGTGATACTTAAAAAAAAAATCATTTCTTGCAGCTCATGCAGCTCAATACCAGAAAAATAAATGACCCAATCAAAAAGTGGGCCAAAGAACTAAACAGATATTTCTCCAAAGAAGACATACAGATAGCTAACAATCATGTGAAAAGATGCTCAACATCACTCATTATCAGAGAAATGCAAATAAAAACCACAATGAAGTACCATCTCATGCCAGTCAGAATGGCTGCCATCAAAAAGTCTACAAACAATAAATGCTGGAGAGGGCGTGGAGAAAAGGGAACCCTCTTACACTGTTGGTGGGAATGCAAACTAATATAGCTACTATGGAGAACAATGTTGAGATTCCTTTAAAAATTGGAAATAGAATTACCATATGACCCAGAAATCCCACTACTGGGCATACACACTGAGGAAACCAGAATTGAAAGAGACACAAGTACCCCAATCCTCGTTGCAGCACAGTTTACAATAGCTAGGTCATGGAAGCAACCTAGATGTCTACTGGCAGAGGAATGCATAAGGAAGTTGTGGCACATACATGCAATGGAACATTACTCAGCTATAAAAAAGAACACATTTGAGTCACTTCTAATGAAGTGGATGTTCAGTTCAGTCCAGTTCAGTTCAGTCACTCAGTCATGTCCGACTCTGAGACTCCATGAATCGCAGCACACCAGGCCTCCCTGTCCATTACCAACTCCCGGAATTCACTCAAACTCACGTCCATCAAGTTGGTGATGCCATCCAGCCATCTCACCCTCTGTCGTCCCCTTCTCCTCCTGCCCCCAATCTCTCCCAGCATCAGGGTCTTTTCCAATGAGTCAACTCTTTGCATGAAGTGGCCAAAGTATTGGAGTTTCAGCTTTAGCATCATTCCTTCCAAAGAACACCCAGGACTGATCTCCTTTAGAATGGACTGGCTGGATCTCCTTGCAGTCCAAGGGACTCTCAAGAGTCTTCTCCAACACCACAGTTCAAAAGCATCAATTCCTTGGAGCTCAGCTTTCTTCACAGTCCAACTCTCACATCCATACATGAACACTGGAAAAGAGGTGGATGTAACTGGAGCCTATTATACAGAGTGAAGAAAGTCAGAAAGAAAAACACCAATACAGTATATTAATGCATATATATGGAATTTAGAAAGATGGTAATGATAGCCCTATATGTGAGACAGAAAAGGAGACACAGATGTATAGAACAGTCTTTTGGACTCTGTGGGAGAAGGCGAGGGTGGGATGATCTGAGAGAATAGCACTGAAACATGTATATTATCATATGTGAAACAGATCGCCCGTCCAGGTTCGATGCATGAGACAGGGTGCTCAGGGCTGGTGCACTGGGATGACCCTGAGAGATGGAATGGGGAAGGAGGTGGGAGGGGGGTTTAGGATGAGGGACACATGTACACCCATGGTTGATTCATGTCAATGTATGGCAAAAACCACCACAATATTGTAAAGTAATTAGCCTCCAACTAAAGTAAATAAAGTGCACGATGCTGGATGCTTGGGGCTGGTGCGCTGGGAAGGCCCAGGGGGATGGTATGGGGAGGTTGGGAGGGAGGAGGGTTCAGGATGGGGAGCATGTGTATATCTGTTTTATTTTTAAAATTAGAATAAAAAAAAAAAAAGTAAATAAATAAATAAAAAAGAAAGATGGTAATAACAACGACCCTATATGCAAGAGAGCAAAATAGATACAGATATGAAGAACAGACTTTCGGACTATGTGGGAGAAGGCAAGGGTGGGATGATTTGGAGAGAACAGCATTGAAACATGTATATTACTGTATGTAAAACAGATGACCAGTGCAAATTCAATGCATGAAGCAGGGCACTCAAAACCTGTGCTCTGGGACAACCCAGAGGGATGGGGTGGGTAGGGAGGTGGGAGGAGGGTTCAGGATGGGGTGGGGCACATGTACAACAGTGGCTGAATCATGTCAATGTATGGCAAAAACCACCACAATATTGTAAAGTAATTAGCCTACAATTAAAATAAATTAATTAATTAAAAAGTAAAAAATAAAATCATGAAACAGTAAAAAAAAAATCATTTCTTATCCTGGGGTTAAAGATATTAACCTATATATATTATTCAATGTTTAACTCTAGCTGCTCATATACTTGTCTTTAATTAATTAGACATTGATTTTTATGTATAGAATATAAAGGGATTCAATAGAAGAGATGTGAGAAAGAGTCTGAAGGTAAATCCAACAGGAGTTGCTGGTGAGTTGCATGTCAAGAGTGGGAGAAAGAGGAGAATCAAGTACAGCTCCGAGGTTTATGAACACAATGCACTGTGAATGCGGTGTTAATAACTAAATGGAAGAGTAGGATTTTTTTTTTAAGGCAGAAACCAGGAGTTTGGTTTTGATCATGCTAAATTTGACATGACTGGTATGTATCCAAATGAAATTATTGAGGAGATGGTTGGGTCTCTGAGTCTAAAGTTCAGAAGAGAAGTGGAGCTGGAGAAGTTATGAACGTAAGCCCTGAAACCCTTCAACCTTCCTGTCACTTTCTGCTCGCTCTCAGGTGTCTTCTCATCCTGCATGTGAGTAGCTCAAGTGTCAGCCAAGGAGTGCAGGGTAATTAACATGCAGAATGGGGCCTCCCTCCTTTGGGGAATTTTCCCCCTTAGAGTTTCAGCTTTCTAGCTACCCTAAGCTCTGACCTCCGACTCATAGTGTCCGCAAACTATTGCTCTCTCTTGAGCGGTTCTCTAGGCCAATTGCAGGCAAACTGGCGTGTAACTTAGAGAAAGAGTTGTTTACATGTAGATCTCACCCCGCAGGGTCTTTTCTTTCAAGGGTCACAACCTCTCCATGTCTAGCAGCATTTTATCAATCTCCAGAGCCTTCATATAGTTCTGGTTTTTAAAACGTTTCCCCACAGTTAGTAATTGTTATGAGGAGGAGGGTTGCTCTGATACAAACAAGTCCCCCATTACTGAAATCTAAGTTTCTGCCTATCTTCTGTTGAAAAGCAGTCCACATTTTCCCCTATGCTGTGTCCTTAACTTTCTTCTAGGTGGTCCATCCTTTCTAGGAAATGTGGCTGATGAGGAAAAGCTTTCTGGGGTCTTACACTCAACTTGGGGAAGAGAGAAGAGAGACCACTGACGACTGGGCAGCTTATCTCTCAAAAAGGAAAAGCCTAAGTACAACTTGGGTACAGGAGAACACTTTTCCCCACACCCCTACCCCCACGAGTTTTCCTCCCATGGTGGACATTTCCCCCTAGGGGTGGAGTCAGGAAAATCAGCGAGAGCCACTCTGGATTTCTTGGTGAGTCATCTGCAAGCAAACCCACTCTACAGTGGGGCTTTGTTTTCTTTAAAAGAAAACACAGATTGGTCTCACATGAATAGTGCATTTGCTTCCTAATAAAGGGATTTACCCCTCCTCTAAGAAGGAGCATTTGCCTCCTTCCTAATGACGCTCTGTTTTTAATTAATTAATTTTTATTGCAGTATAAATGCTTTCCAATGTTGTGTCAGCTTCTACTGCATAGCAAAATGAATCAGCCATACATATACATATACCCACTCCCTTTTGGATTTTCCTTCCATTTAGGACACCATAAAACACTGAGTAGATTTCCCTGTGCTATACAGTAGGTTCCTATCAGTTGTCTATTTTATACATGGTTTCAATAGTGTATATGTGTCTTCTTACACAGGTTCCCCTTTTAACTGAGATGGGCTGCCTGCCCCATCTGAGGAGAATGATGCCAGGTTCAGACAGACTTCTTCTGGCAGCAAACCTCTCACCTTATTGGGCAGCTGAAGTTCATCTCACCATATGGTGTTGCTACGTCTACAGTAAGGGAACATGGCCTCAGCCCCTCTCACCCCCTTTCCAAAGCCCCTTTCCACATCCTTTTTTCAGTGTGCCTGCCTCATTTACCTTTCCCACACACTTGTTCTTGTGCTTCTTCTGGTCAGAAGACAGACAATAAAAATTTAGAATAAAGTTGGCTCACTAGGGCTTTCTCATGTTCCAAAGCACAAGAAGAGAAGTTCTGAGGAGCTGCCTCTACGTGATACAATGATAAAAATTTCAGATGCCGCAACCTTGAGGAACTTTCTGGAGACTCCCAATTCCCCTGCTCAGTGTGCTGCCCCATCTGTCAATTTGGGGAAAGTCAGACCCACCCACTGACAGAAGGGCTTTTCTAGAATGTGAGCTACCTTGGATCTTGCCAGAAGCCACAGGAATCTCCTACTTCCTGTCTCCTATCTCCAATACACTGATCTGGAACTTCGCGTTCAGTAAAAACTAATATGCAAAGAAGGCAGATAACGTGTAATGTGTTTCCACTAATCTTTTCTCCTTTTTTTTTTTTTTTTTTTGTTTTTTACATTCTAGAGAGAAGGTGGCTGAAGATCTTAGAAATTAGTTGATTTAAGCAAAGCCATGCAGTTAGTAAGGACTTAAACTGAGAGTTGATCCTAAATCCAGCAGCACTGCAAATTTCTCCATATCATGTAGTTATAGAAATTAGATTTCTCCCTTAACCTTGAAGGACTTGCTAATAAAACCATCTAGGTTCTCAGCTATGTTTTCTTTTGGCCAATTTTTCAAAGGAAAATCTCTCAAAGTTTCCCATCTCCAGGAGTTGAAAGCTGTACTTAAAAGCAAGAAAGATTCTTAAAATTTCCTGTTAATCCCTATCTTCAGAAGGAACCCCAGAGTCCTAACGCTTGTATTTCTTTTCTTTCCATATGACCCTTTGAGTCATAGGCAGCTCTTTCCATACCACATAATTTTGGTTGAGCTCCCAAACATGGTTACATAGACTGAATGCATAAGAATCCCCTGTTCAGTTCAGTTCAGTCGCTCAGTTGTGTACAACTCTTTGCGACCCCATGAACTGCAGCGCGCCAGGCCTCCCTGTCCATCACCAACTCCCGGAGTCCACAAAACCCATGTCCATCAAGTTGGTGATACCATCCAACCACCTCATCCTCTGTCATCCCCTTCTCCTCTTGCCCTCAATCTTTCCCAGCATCAGGGTCTTTTCAAATGAGTCAGCTCTTCACATCAGGTGGCCAGAGTATTGGTGTTTCAGCTTCAACATCAATCCTTCCAATGAACACCCAGGACTGATCTCCTTTAGGATGGACTGGTTGGATCTGCTTGCAGTCCAAGGGACTCTCAAGAGTCTTCTCCAACACCACAGTTCAAAAGATCAATTCTGGGGAGGGAGGTGGGAGGGGGGTTCAGGATGGGGAACATGTGTACACCTGTGGCAGATTCATGTTGATGTTTGGCAAAACCAATACAATATTGTAAAGTAATTAGCCTTCAATTAAAATAAATAAATTTATATTAAAAAAAACCCCAAAGCATCAATTCTTCGGCACTCAGCTTTCTTTATAGTCCAACTCTCACATCCATACATGACCACTGGAAAAACCATAGCCTTGACTAGACGGACCTTTGTTGGCAAAATAATGTCTCTGCTTTTTAAATACAGGTGACTAGGCCCCCATCAAAGGTCTGGCCCAGCAGGCCCCAGGTAGGGTCTCTCAGTGGTTTTGATGCACCCCCATATCTGGGAGCCCTTTCACTGGCTGAAGAGTCAAGTCACGATATTGGAGACTGAAGGTTTGGTCCCGGCATTACCACCACTGCCTGAGAATCAACATGTTCACTTGTGATCTGGGGATAAGTAACTTTTGCCTTTATGTACCCTCTGAGTTCAATGTATGAGAGAAGAGTATATCATGGGTGTTAATACACATGGTGAAAATGCTTTACAAATTAAAGTTTATTTCTAATCTTCTCCACGGGTATGGCCAAGAGAGTATCTAAAGTGTGTTATCGGCTCAATATTTAATATCCATCAAGTTTCTATTCAGGCTTCCCAGATGGCTCAGTGGTAAGGAATCTGCCTTCCACAGCAGGAGCTACAGGAGACGTAGGTTTGATCCCTGGGTCAGGAAGATCCCCTGAAGGAAGAAATGGCAACCCACTCCAGTATTCTTGCCAGGAATACTGGACAGAGGAGCCCGGGGGCTACAGTTCATAGGGTTGCAAAAGTTGGACACGACTGAGGGATTAAGGGTGAAAATGCTGGACTTCCTCAACAGGGGCAGAGAATAATCTTGAGACCTGCTATATCAGCAGTCCCCAAACTTTTTGGCACCAGGGACCGGTTTCATGGAAGACAATTTTTTCAGAGATGGAGGACGGGAGGCACACGGTTCAGGTGGTAATGTGAGCAATGGGGAGCAGGAAATGAAGTTTGTTTGCTCACCTGCTGCTCACCTCTTGCTGTGGGGACCAATTCCTAACAGGCTGTGGACCAGTACTGGTTTGCAATCCAGGTGTTGGGAACCCCTGTCCTATATGATCTGTTGGTCGATATCTAGTGTATTGACCTTCTTCCAAATCTAAAACTTTACAACTGGTCTTTTCAGTTTCAATCCCACTTACACACTCACTTTAACAAAAAGCTTCTTTTTGCCTTCAGGTAAGTGTCACTCAGGCTCCTTTGTCTGTAGGACTTTCTCAATAAGCCTCTACGACCATCATTTTCCTTTCCACCATTTGGTGTTTAGGGCTACTCCAGTTCTCCTCAAACTTGAATGTGAATTAGAAGGGCCTGGGAGTTTGTCATAAGTGCAGCTTCCCAGGTCCAGCAGGGCTGAAGTGATGTCAGAAAGTTACATTTTACTAGCATTCCAGGAAATTCGTGAAGATGATCCAAGGGGCACACTTTAGGAAATACTATGCTCTACCTTCTGTGTAGCATCAAGTCAGAATGTGGTTATTTTGATGCAAGACATGGGATTTGTGGCTTTTAGAAGGGATGGACCCGAGGATGGCCTTTTTTCACTGTGAAGGAAAGTTTAGCTGAGCACTGTAGAGCTTCAGTACTCAACTCGTGGTGTGCAGCCCAACAGTCTTGACTTACCTGGAAGTTCAGCACAAATGCAGAATCTCAGGCCCTCTTCCATACCTTATGATTCAGGTTCTCCATTTTAACAAGACCCCCACGTGATGCACATGTTCATTGAGGTGTCAGAAGCACAGGGGTAATGACTAGAACATGGTTTTGGATGGAAGCCAACTTGAGTTTAATTTTTGGTACCCTAATCTATCAGTTGTGTAAACAGGATTAGGAGCTTCACCTCATTGAGTGCCTTTTTCCTAGAGAGTGAATGGAAAAGATAGAGACTGCAAATATCATTTGATTTAATGTTCTCTGAAGGAAAGTTATGACCAACCTAGACAGCATATTAAAAAACAGAGACATTACTTCGCCAGCAAAGGTCCATCTAGCCAAGGCTATGGTTTTTCCAGTGGTCATGTGTGGATGTGCGAGTTGGACTATAAAGAAAGCTGAGCACCGAAGAATTGATGCTTTTGAACTGTGGTGTTGGAGAAGACTCTTGAGAGTCCCTTGGACTGCAAGGAGATCCAACCGGTCCATCCTAAAGGAGATCAGTAGACTGATCAGTCCTGGGTGTTCTTTGGAAGGACTGATGCTAAAGCTAAAACTCCAATACTTTGGCCACCTGGTGTGAAGACCTGACTCATTTGAAAAGACCCTGATTCTGGGAAAGATTGAGGGCAGGAGGAGAAGGAGACGACAGATGACAGATGATGAGATGGTTGGATGGCATCACTGACTCAATGGACATGAGTTTGGGTGAACTCCGGGAGTTGGTGATGGACAAGGAAGCCTGGCATGCTGCAGTCCATGGGGTTGCAAAGAGTTGGACATGAATGAGTGACTGAACTGAACTGACTCTTGGAGAATTCCTGACAGATAAGTCATACTTCATAAATATTAGTTTCTCAGCACTCATTCTACCTTAATAATGCCCCAAATTTATATGGGAAATAAGAAAATTGCTTAAGAAACCAAATTGTTGTTTAAACACTACAAGTGTAAAATTTAGATTTCTAGAGGTATACAGAGATGTCCTTGAGAGACCTTAAGCACTGTCTGAGAGGAGCAGACTAGGGACGCTTTCTGTGTGACTGAAAGAAAAGAAAAATGATATGTGAGAAAAGACATGAGTGGTTATAACTGAGCTGGGCCTTATGGGGTCTTCCTGGGACAGACACCTCCCCTCTATCCTCTGCTGTAGCTCCTCTCTGAAGTACCCAGACAATAGTATATGACGTACATTTCCTGAGTTGTTCTGTAGATGCTAAAACTACCACCAAATGGAAGAAATTAACTACTTGATGAGCATGAGCAGATAACTTGCAGACCTACTGAGACCTGAGGATTGATAATGTTAACCCTTGTGACACCACTCTGTTACCTTATCATTATTCAAAGAACTATGCAGGACCTGATGACATACTCTGCAACTGCACCCCGACTTAGCCTTTAAAAATGCTTCTGATGAAATCCTTTGGTGAGCATGAGTTACCTGTTCTCCTTATACTGGCACTTTACAGTAAGCGCTACACTTCCCTTCACCACAAGCCAGTATCTGTAGACTGGCTTTACTGAATGCAGGAAAGTAGACCCATATTTAGTTCAGGAGCAGAATGAGTAACAAAAATGACTGAGTTCTCTCCAGTGATTCTACAGGGGTTAGGCAGTGAGGAATTGGAGGCTGAGAGAAAAGTCAGGCACCCAACAATGACAGCTTGCCCATGACTTTCCTGAAGGTGGCTGAGAGACAGTTATGCTGAGGGTAAATCAGAGGGTTTTCCACCTGATGCCCAGTCTCCGTGTGGGAAGTCAGGATGACATCTGTGGATGTGGTGAGCTTTGGAGAGGCACTGGCCGAGGCATTCAGGGACTTTCCACGAGAGCCAGGAAACAGGAAGGTTGCCATCATGGCCAGCACACCCTCCTTGTATTACTTTTTTGCCTGGAATGGGAGTAACTCTATGATTCATGGCACAGCTTCTAGGCTACCACCTACCTGCACACTCTGGGCTGCTGACTTAACTTCTTTGTGCCTCTTTTTATTTTCAATACACAGCTAATGATAGAACCTATGTCATAGAATAGTATGGAGTTCAAATCTGATAATGCATATAAAAGGTCTACCTGTGACTCAGTTATCTACACTTTTGGTTTATTTATCATTAGAATTACTATATAACATCTACAATAAGAACAGTAAATGAATATTTAAATGTGGATGTCAGCTAGGAAATCTTGTGCTTCTAAATAACCCCAAGGCACTTAGTGTTTGACCTGTATTTAAAAGTAATTTCTGTTAGTTAAAATTAATATAATTTTATGATAATGGTGCTCATATTATAATTTAAACATTTCCAGGAGTTCTCAGAAAGGGGAATTTATATCCAATGACAGTAAAGCTAATTACCCAATTCATGAAAAACCACTGATATATCAGTTATATATCTGTTATCTCTGTGACTTGTTCACAGAGCTTAGCAAACAGAGAGCTTCCATCACTCTTCCCATGTTTTTCATTGTTTCACTCCACTGCTCAGAAGACAGCAGCCCTCAGTGCGGTATTCCAGGCTCAGCTCCCCATCAGCAGCCTCACCTGCCTGCAGTCTCCCTCTGATCCTACTGTTCAGATCGAAGCCAGGCATTCTGTGTTCTCAATTTAACAAGATACCTTTTTTTTTTTTTTTAATTAGATCCCCCTAGAAAACATCTAAGGAGCCAAAGTTTCAGCTGCTGTCAGACTTGTCACTGACAAGTCTGTCTGATAGGATTGTGGAGAATGACTTTATAGGCCATTCAAAAATGAATTCAACTGAACAGTGACCATTTCTGTTAGATGCTTTTGAATTTATGTTAGTTTGTGTGATCTAAAAGATGCTTGTCTAACTTTTGGGTGGAGGGTTGATTTTGACATCATATTGGACCTTTTGGGTTTCCCAGGTGGCTCAGCAGTAAAGAATCCCTCTGCCAAGAAAGAGATGCAGGTTCTATCCCTGGGCTGGGAAAATACCCTGGAGAAGGAAATAGGAACCTATTCTAGTATTCTTGCCTGGGAAATCTCATGGACCAAGGAAGCTGGTGGGCTACAGTCCATGGTGTTGCAAAGAGTTAGATACGACTTAGTGACTAATCAATAAACCAACCAATTTTACCTCTTATAGGCTGGATTTTTTATTCTATGGAGGGCAATATGAGAAATATCCAAATGATGTTGATATCTCTGTGGCTGCCACCATCGTCATCACCATCATCATCATCATCATCCCAGCAGTTACTATGTGTTGAGCATCAGGAATTTCTGTCAGGAATTTTTGCATACAAAACAGAAAGTTTAATGGTAAGCATAGCATTTTCTGGTAAACCCTTTAGGGTAAATATTTGCAAAAATGTACTATGGGTAAAACTAAATAATTTAACCTTCCATTAGAAAAATGAATATACATCTTTTGAATATTGGATGATGTCTGCCAAACCTAATGATTTTGGTTTAAGGTTGTCATCTTAAGCCATTCTTTTTGACAATAATCAGATTACAATGCAAATTATGAATGGGAGTCACTTGCATTACATCATGATATATAAGAGAACAGAAAAGAATGTGTACATTGTTGAAAGCAAAAAAGAATACTTACCTATTCTCAGTCACAACTTAAGGTCCAATCATTGAGACATAAGTTAAAAAGAACCAGGGCCAGAAGATAGTTGTTTCTTACTGCCTCAAATTGCTATTAATCTGTACTATAACTATTTCCACCCGTTGTAACCATCACCTTGTTAAAGAACAAATTCAATAAAGACATCCATGATCTAGTCAATAAGGCTTCACCCATGACATATGAGTCAGAGTCTGGAGAAAGGTCAATTCAGATGGATAGATTACTATGTTGTTTTCCAGACATATATCTTCTCAAGGTGCTAAGGAAGGGTAACAGACCACTAGTCAAGCATATTGGAATCAAATTTAAAGATTTATTGTTCCTTAAACTAAGTATTAGTGTAAGACCCACCAGTCTGCCCTTTGTTCATGAATCAATTGGCATAAGGGGCTGGGGAGAGAAGGGGGCTTCCATTAAACTGCTCGGCTTATGGTTGTGAGAGCATCAAGGAAATTTCTTTAAAGGGTGAGAATTATGCAAGAACTACACAGTTAGATCTGATCTGACAAGTTAGTGAAGAGAAGGGCTCAACAGAACGTCAGCATTCTGGTGACTGAAAATCTTACTATGCGTGTGTTGAAATGTGAACTTATAAATCACTAGCATCATCTAGAAACAAAACAAGGTAAGGTAAGTTCCTAAACTTTTGTTGGATTATGAAGTTGAGAAGAATGGGTGTCCTGGATATCAAATGAGATCTGGGCTTTCAAGATTTTGTTCACTAGTTCCTCTAGTTCCCCTCTCTTCTCAGTTTTCATCGAGCCCAAGTCCTCCCATAAGTACTTATTACTTGTGAGTGTTTTGTAGGAGATGATGGTTTTACAGTAAAATTTAAATTTACTATTATTCTGAGTAGACTTCATTGAATTCTTTCCTATATTCTGTTTCATTCATCACATCACCAAACTGGCTCTGTTTTATCTGGCTTACCGACAACGCTTTATAAACCAGTGACTGGAGGAGTGATAATAAAACATCACCAGTGGAATTTAAATGTTCCTTGTTCTCTTTCAATATTTAATCCTCAGTACAAACCTTGTCCAACCATAAGTAGACATAAACGTTAGGACTATTATAACAAGATCGCATCGGGGGAAGATTATCACCTTTGGCCAATTCAATATACCAGTACTTAGAAGAATTAGCACTAGTTTAAACCAAGTTTCCCCAATCTACCAGAATAGTTACCATTCAGCAAAATCAAATTATAGATGACTGTCATTTCATCCTCAGGGACCCTTCCACAGAGGCCCTTGGATTTGCTCCCAATGACATCTTCAGCTCAGTGAGACACATGGACTATTGATCTGATATCAAAGACAATTTTACCCATGGAAAAGATACATCATAATATTGAAACAAAGCATGCTTAGCTTCTTGGAGAACTGAGTCAGCACCAGAAGGAAAAAACACTCCTGTGATTTGAGCTAAGGGGCTTAAGTTACATTTCCTTTATGTTCACATTGCTTTAAACTTATATTTTATTTAATCTTTAATATGAAGATTGGCCAGTCTACCCTAACTCCAAAAACATTTCCTTTTTGTTGCTATTGTTCACCCCGTAAGTCCTGTCTGACTCTTTGCCACCCCATGGACAACAGGCTCCTCTATCTGTCACTATCTCCTGGAGTTTGCTCAAATTCATGTCCATTAAGTTGGTGATGCTATCTAACCATCTCATCCTCTGCTGTCCTCTTCTCCATTTGCCGTCAATTTTTCTTAGCATCAGGGTCTTTTCCAATGAGTCAGAAAAGGTGGCCAAAGTATTGGAGCTTCAGCTTAGCATCAGTCCTTCCAATGAATATTCAAGACTGATTTCCTTTAGGATTGACTGGTTTGATCTCCCTGCCATACAAGGGACTCTCAAGAGTCTGCTTCAGCACCACAGTTCAAAAACATCAATTCTTTGGCTCTCAGACTTCTTTATGGTTCAACTTTCACATCCATACATGATTATTGGAAAAAACCATAGCTTTGCCTACATGGACCATTGTTAGCAAAGTGATGTTTCTGCTTTTTAATATGCTGTTTAGGTTTGTAATAGCTTTCCTTCCAAGGAGCAAACGTCTTATAATTTCATGGCTGCAATCACTGTCCACAGTGATTTTGGAGCCAAAAAAAAAAAAAAAGTCTGTCACTGTTTCCGTTGTTTCCCCATCTATTTGCCATGAAGTGACGGGACCAGATGCCATGATGTTAGTTTTTCTGAATGTTGAATTTTAAGTCAGCTGTTTCATTTTCCTCTTTCACCTTCATTAAGAGTGGTATCATCTACATATTTGAAGTTGTTGATATTTCTCCTGGCAATCTTGATTCTAGCTTATGCTTCACCCAGTCCAGCATTTCACATGATGTACTCTGCATAGAAGTTAAATAAGCAAGAAGACAATATACAGTTTTGTCATACTCCTTTCCTGATTCTGAGCCAGTCTGTTGTTCCATGTTTGGTTCTAATTGTTGCTTCTTGACCTGTATACAGTTTTCTCAGAAAACAAGGAGGATGGTCTGATATTCCCATCTCTTTAAGAATTTTCCACAATTTGTTGTGATCCACATAATTAAAGGCGTTAGTGTAGTCAATGAAGCAGTAGTTGATGTTTTTTCTGAAATTACTTTGCTTTCTCTATGATCCAACAAAGGCAATTTGATCTCTGGTTCCTCTGCCTCTTCTAAACCCAGATTTCACATCTGGAAGTTCTCAGTTCACATACTGTCTAGCTTGAAGGACTTTGAGCATAATCTTACTAGCATGTGAAATGGCATTGCCCTTCTTAGAGATTGGAATGAAAACTGATCTTTTCTAGTCCTTTTAGTACAGAATAATTTAAAAATGTACCTATATCATTTTAGGAAACATTTTTGGAGTTTTACAATAAGATGTGATGTTAAACTCCATTTTGAAAAAGGATATTGTGATTTTTCTTTGGGATTCTAACTAGAAAAATTTGAAGAGAGGGCCTTCAAAAGTTTGAAGAGATTACCATCATAATACCGGGAAATATATATTCTAGGGACTCAACTGGACATAAAAGAAGACAGTCACTGACATGCTGAGTCACTGAGTTTGAACTAAAATCACGGCTGTTTAATGAACAATTTGACTTATATTTCTCTAATCCAGTCCATCAAACTCAAATATTTTCTATGTCTTGAAGCCCTCAGTTCTCACCACAGTTACAGGGTATTTCCCAAGAAGTGTTTTTAGCCTCCAGGATCATTTTGTTTCTCTGACTTCAATCTTACTAGGCTAAACTTGGATTCTTCTTTTCCTCTCCACCCTTTAAGCTTACTGTGTTTTGTCAAAGGTGTGTGCCTGACTGTTTCATTTTGCTTTTGATCTGAGATGCAGACTCTCTCAGCCACATACAAATGTGGTAAGATCCATCAGAACTGGACACAGGTGCTGGAGTTCAGCAGACCGCCAGTGCCCCCAGATTGGGGGTCCTGGGATTGACTCAAGAGAACTCACTTTACAAATCTGATCATATGTGCAATGTTGGGGTGGATCTGCCAGAAGGAAACAGTTCCCTTCAGCTGAACTAGGCAAGGGGAACCTTGACAAGGTCTATAGGGAGAAACCTGCCAGTTGTTGAAGGTTCAGCACTATAATGGAACCCTGATCATAGAGTGGAGAGCACTTTCAGGCAGAGAGAATCACATTTGAGAACCCAACCACATGAAAAATGCTATTGCTTGATCAAAACCTACAAGAACATTAACACAGTTGGTGTGGCAGTTTTATACAATGAGAGTGGGGAGAAGCCAAGGAAGAAGAGACTAGAAAAATAGCAGATGATGAATAATCTTCTAAGCTGTGCAGAGAGATTCAAACTTGATCTTGTACATTTTGGGAATACTATGTATGATGGTAATGGGATAAGAATCAGACATATTTCCTGGTAAAATTTGTGGAGTGTATAACGAGTCTTCCAGAGATATCAAGGATGAAGATGATGTTACAGAAATATAAATGTCACAGATTCAAAGCAACTATGAAGCTAGCACTCTCCACTTCATCTCTCAGCAAGGGCAAAAACATCTGTATTTAATTTTCACAATATGATCGCTCTACAAATGATTGTTTGAATTTCACTAGTGGCATCTTGATGGTCACACTGGCCACTCTTGGGAGTCGATGGGGTCTTCTGTCCACTTGACTCCATCTTCTGTTGATGCTCTCCTTTTCATGCTACCTCTCACTGCAGGTTTTCTGAACAATATTTAAAATCGTGAACTTTTAAATAAAATAAGCATTTAAAAGTCTTGCTATGATTTAATTTCTTTTTTTTTTTTTTTTGGAAATGTGGACAAATATATTTACTTATAAAGATGCCAACATTAGTAATCTTTTACAAGCAGTTTAGTGTTAAATATCTCTTCAAAGCTTTTACACAAATGTTTACTATTCTAATAAAGTTATCAAAATTCAATTAAAGTTGTCAAAACTATATGAAATAGAGTAAATGCAAAATATATACATATATAAGTATATGTATCAGTTCAGTTCAGTTCAGTTGCTCAGTCGTGTCCGACTCTTTGTGACCTCATGAATCACAGCACGCCAGGCCTCCCTGTCCATCACCAACTCCCAAGTTGAGTTTACTCAAACTCACGTCCATCGAGTCGGTGATGCCATCCAGCCATCTCATCCTCTGTCCCCCTTCTCCTCCTGCCCCCAATCCTTCCCAGCATCAGAGTCTTTTCCAATGAGTCAACTCTTCACATGAGGCAGCCAAAGTACTGGAGTTTCAGCTTTAGCATCATTCCTTCCAAAGAACACCCAGGACTGATCTCCTTTAGAATGGACTGGTTGGATCTCCTTGCAGTCCAGGGGACTCTCAAGAGTCTTCTCCAACACCACAGTTCAAAAGCATCAATTCTTCGGTGTTCAGCTTTCTTCACAGTCCAACTCTCACATCCATACATGACCACAGGAAAAACCATAGCCTTGACTAGACGGACCTGAAAGGTTGTTGTTGAATCACGTGAATACACCGGGATTCTTGGCCCCCGGAGGAGAAGAATTCAATCCGGGGCCAGAGACGAGGCTTGATCGCTCAGAGCTTTTGTGTAATAAAGTTTTATTAAAGTATAAAGGAGATAGAGAAAGCTTCTGACATAGGCATCAGAAGGGGGCAGAAAGAGTACCCGCTTGCTAGTGTTAACAATGAGGTTATATAATCCAAAGAATGTCTGGAGGTTGTAAAGACCTCCTCCGACCTACTCCCATAATTTACATTTTAAGATAACACTGTCCGCAGGCAAGATACATCCTTGTAAAGAGCAGGTATACTCCCATAATTAACATTTTAAAATAACAGAAGGTTGAATCCAAAGACTGTCCTTAGGCAGGATACATTACTGGTATATAATCCTAAGGAATGTGGAGAAAGAAAAAAAGTTTGTCCTTTTTTCCTCCTTGAGAATTCCAGACCCCTCTCTCCTTGGGGACCCCTAGACTCCCTATCAACCTGCCTAGGAAATGACTCTCATTCCCCCCTTTTCTTTTAGGAGAATTATGTTGCCTAGGGAAAAGGGGCGTCGTTCTCATTCCATAACTACTTCCGAGCTGACAAGGGGCGTTGTCCCTAAATTGGTGAGGCAACATATTCTCCTAATCCTCATGTTGAGGATATCTGATCCAGGGGCCCCAAATAGTAGCTGGAGGAAGCTACAGCAGTAGCAGAAGTTTGAGCAACCATTTGTAACTTAAAAGCTTTCATGCGGCTAGAAACAAATCCAGTTATACAATTACAGATGCAGGGAGCAAACAGCAAGAACAAAACAACGAGAATTATTGTAATTAAGATAGTTGTCCACCATGGGGAACTAGTTAACGTTTCCCAAAGTGAAGCAATTGAGGCTTCAGGAGTATCCATGGCCCTAATCATCTTGTTCATGTGGTTAGTAAAATGAGTAACATTCGTGCTCATATCAGGTATATATGTACAGCACTGGGTATGAATAATGGCACAAGTTCCTCCTTGTGCAGCTGTCAGAATATCTAAGGCCAATCTGTTTTGTAAAACCACCTTTCTAATTTGTGCTTGTTCAGCATTAAGAGCTGAAATAGCCTTTTGAGAATCTTGTAATGCCTGTTGAGTAAAATTAGTCAAAGCATCCACTCGTAACATAACATCTGTAGTTCCCAAAGAGGGAACAAACGCTGCAGCCAAATAATCATACCAATAAAATACAGACCTTGCCCACCGAGTTCTAAGGTGGGGTAAATTAGCAGGCTTTTCTGGAAGCTCTGAAAATATAAAGCCATGAGTAAAGGCTAGACCCAGGGTGCATCTCCCTATCCAACCAGGGGGAAGCCATGCCCATAGGTAAGAGCCACATATCCAATAAGTCCCGTTTGGAGCAAGCCAGTGCGACTGAGATATCCAGTCCCAATTCATGCCTGGCCAGACAAAGGGAGAACCTGAACTGGGATTGGAAAACACGGGAATGATTACATTGCATGTTTCCTGAGACAAATATCCCACTTGTTTCCAATCATTGTAATTAAGTTGTTGGCTAACTTTGGGGGATGGCTCTGTTTGTTCCCAGCATATAGAGGCAGTAGATATTAAACGTCCTTTTTCAGGAGTTAGCCATGTAACCTCATCCCATATTTGATAAATGTCAGGTAAAAAACCATTAGATCTAGACCTATTTACCTTATATGTAGCAAAATAGTCATTGAACCGAGACAATGTATAATCAAAATTAAAAGTCACATTATGTCCATAGTTAGAGTACAAAGTGTTGCACCAGTCCATTTTAGGGTTGGTAGATGTCATCAGATGAAGAAGAGGCATCGCATGTGATTGTTGTCGAAGGTATTCACAGACTAGGAGAAAGTCTTTTCCTTGAAGTGGGGATGTCCACCACGGGAAGCCTTCCACTGACGAAGAGGGGAGCGCTCCGCAGACCCAGCACTTAGACCGATTGTGGAATGCAGCATAGGAGTGAGCCCAGGACAGGAAGACATTGTCTTGAGGATCCAACGGCAGACTCAGGATATTTGGAGTCAGCAGAAGTAAGCTCACATAGATTATCAGGCCCATCCGCTGCCCTTTGCTTAACTCTAAGGCTCGGGTCAGGGCCACAAGCTCCGCTAACTGAGCACTGGTTCCCTTGGGGAGAGATTTTGCTTCCAAAACCTGTTCAGCAGTCACCATGGCATAACCTGCTTTACGCTTTCCATCCCGAACAAAAGAACTGCCATCTGTAAATATTTCCATGTCAGGATTGTCTAATGGGATATCCTTTAGATCCTCCCGAGCTGCATAGTTTAAAGTTAGGAATTGAGAACAATCGTGATCAGGTGTTTCATTTTCCTTCTCAGGAAGGAAAGTGGCAGGATTTAAATTTCCACAAACTTTAAGCTTAACTTCTGGTCCTTCTAACAACAATGACTGATACTTAAGAAGCCTACTGTCTGTCATCCAAATATTAACCTTAGAATTTAAGATTCCACTCACATCATGAGAAGTCAGTACAGTAAGGTTTCGTCCATTAATTATTTTTAAAGCTTCAGGTGCTAATAAAGCCACTGCCCCAATTACTCTTAGGCAGTGGGGCCACCCACATGAAACTACATCTAATTCTCTGCTTAGATAAGCAATAGGTTGCTGGTGAGGCCCTCGGGGTTGTGTCAAAACTCCCAATGCCACACCTTTTCTTTCAGTGACAAACAAATTAAATTCTGACCCTGTGGGCAAGCTCAGAGCTGGAGCTTGCAGGAGAGCAGTCTGAAGAACCTTAAAAGCCTTTTGAGTTTCTGGAGACCAAATCAGTTTGTCAGTTTGGGCCTGCTGAGTTTCAGCTATAAGTTTATATAAAGGCCGGGCAAGTTCCCCATAACCCGGAATCCAAATGCGACAGTAACCTGTGATTCCCAAAAATCCTCTCAATTGTCTTAAAGTCATAGGTAGGGGGTGATTTAGTATAGGTTTAATTCTCTCAGGGCCTATGGCCCTAGTCCCTTCTGATATGATTAGGCCCAGATATCTAACCGATTGTTGACACAGCTGAGCCTTTTCTCTTGATGCCTTGTAACCACAGCCTGCCAGAAAGTTTAAGAAATCTTCTGAGGCTCGCAAACAAGCTTCCTCTGTCTCAGCACAGAGCAAAATATCATCTACATATTGTAACACCACTGCTTCAGAGCTATTAAAATTTTGTAGATCCTGTGACAAATTTTGTCCGAATAAGTGAGGACTGTCACGAAATCCCTGGGGCAAAACTGTCCAGGTTAACTGAGAAGCTGGCTGTGTAGGGTCTTCAAAGGCAAATAGGAATTGACTTTCTTCCGCCAAAGGCACTGAATAGAAGGCATCATTTAAATCAATTACTATTTCTGATCAGGAGCCATCAGTTTTCACCTAGACATGCTGTGGGTATGAAAAATTGCTAGAACACTTTAGGATAGAACTTTCTATTTACAATTGGCGTCAGATGATAGGTGAATTATATTTTTTTGTCTCTCAATGTTTTTCCATTTTTTACAATTCATACTGTGTCAGGAAATCAATGTTTTTCCATTTTTTGCAATTCATACTGTGTCAGGAAAAAAAAATCAGAACTCACTTCTGCTGCATTTTGATGCATTTCCTGAAAGATTATTAGCCAAATCAGTCATACACTCAGAGAGATGATATGGTCCAACTTATTCTCATAACTTACAATTTGGACTCATTTTTCCTTTGCTTTCTTCCAAACTATTTTTTATTGGCAGAAAAAAATGGGCCTATTGCACTATCAGATAATATTTTGGATCCAGTATCATTTTCACTCTCATAAAGGCCAGCTTGAAATGATCAGCAGGGTTATCAAAGTAGCAGTTTTATCTTTTATAAATGGCTGGAAATGTTTGGAAGTCCTTCCCAAGGAATCTTTGGATTCAACCAGGGTAATGAATTATGATTTAATCTTTATTTTGAAACTGATTATCCTAAACTAATTTCTAGTTTGTATCAAGGATTTCAAAGAAAACTGGTATGTTTTACGTAAGATTAGGCCACTGGCTTCAGTCAAATAATCCTGTGTAATTGCTGGTTGCCTCTCCTGAAACACATGATTCTTGTTATTGAAAGAAAGCACATTTGTTTGGTAGTCTCTGACTATTATTATCCATTACTATTATTCTACTGAGGGCTCTGTGTGATTGTGTGTGGTGTGTGTGGATGTAACTGTCCTCCACTGAACCCTGGCATGACACAATGGGTAAAGATGGGTCTTCTATGATTCTATTCTTAGATGGGGTCACTGAGTCTTTGGGCAGAGATGATAGCTGTGAACATTCAGCCTGGTGGTAGGCCTTACAGATGAGCACTTGTGACAAGAGACTCATCCTTCCATATGCTGTGTCCTCAGCTAAGCAGGAAAATTTTCCTAAGCTCACAGAGTCCTTGACTATGAAGCTCTGTCCAGGGACAATGGTAGGATAAAGATTCCCTTACCGTAGGTATGATGTGAAACGGTACTACACATATATTTCACCCATGTGAGATTTTGTCCCAGGTTCCTTATAAGAATTTGAAAAGGTGTTTCAAATTAAGGAGTAGACACGTAAGAGTGATAAGCTAAGAAAGCATGTGTTTTGCTTTGAGAGCCATGATAAATGGTAACGCTAGCAGCTGACAGGGGCTCAGTCAGAGCAGTGTAAATAGAAACAGAAAGGTCAAAAAGGACCGGGACAAGTCAAAAGTGCCACCAACCATGACCAAAGTTTCTCAGAAAGTCAGATCTCATTGCCTGGAATAATGGCAAAGTTGAGTGATTAGTTTGCATGTAAGGAATTCCACAGTTTAGGAAAGAACGGGAAAGATTCCAATACAGAAAACATCAGAGGCACACACCTTGGTTTTGGAGGGACAACATTATAGTTGAGGAAATGTTATAAGGCCATGGCATAGAGATACCTCTTTTTTCCTGAAGGAGGCCCTCACTGGCAGCCATGGAAAAAGGAGCAAGTCATTTTAACAGTCTAGCTGGAGGTGGAAGGGGGGATGTGTGTGGTGGGCAGTAGAGGTGTGGAGCTCCAGGAATTCCGATGGAGAGGGCTCAAGTGAGACTATGGTTGATAACCCATGTGATGCTGCTGCTGCTGCTAATTCACTTCAGTAGTGCCTGACCCTGTGCGACCTCATAGACGGCAGCCTACTAGGCTCCCCCATCCCTAGGATTCTCCAGGCAAGAACACTGGAGTGGGTTGCCATTTCCTTCTCCAGTGCATGAAAATGAAAAGTGAAAATAAAGTCGCTCAGTTGTGCCCAACTCCTAGCGACCCCATGGACTAGAGCCTACCAGGCTCTTCCGTCCATGGGATTTTCCAGGCAGGAGTATTGCAGTGGGTTGCCATTGCCTTCTCCAAACCCATGTGCTATCTAGTCTCAAATAAGAAAGAACTGGTAAACATGAACACTTTATTAGAATTCACATGAGAAAACCACAGGAATGAACAAAGTACCACCCCTCCAACTCTTGACATGAATATGAGACAAAACTTCTTACTCTTTGAAAGTCCAGTTCTCAGCTCAAACTGAGACCCCATCTCTTTGTGGGCAATTCATAGAGCAGCAAGGTAATATTTTGATTTCGAATCACCTATAAAGTCTTGGGTAAGGTAAATTTTGAATACCCCTGGAGATAGTGGCCTCAGTCCAACCATGTTCTAACACTGGCTTGCCCCAGACTTCCATATTGTTGTTTAGTCACTAAGTCATGTCTGACTCTTTGGTAACCTCATGTGCTGTAGCCTTCCAGGCTCCTCTGTCCATGGGATTTCCCAGGCAAGAATACTGGAGTGGGTTGCCATTTCCTTCTCCAGGGGATTTTTCTGACTCAGGGATCAAACCTGCATTGATAGACAGATTCTTTACCACTGAGCCAACAGGGAAGCCCAGACTTCCATTTTAGGTGGGCTAATAAGAAAGAATATATAGTTGGTAAGAGATGAGGGGTTGTGTCTCTTAACAAGGAAGCCACTGTCTTCATCCTTACCCTTAATTCTAGTTTCAGTTTCCTATATTGAAATTAACAGCATGTCTATCTGTAAATCTGTAATTGTTTCATACTTGATATGTCTTATTCTTATTACATCAATCCTTCACTTTTTCTCTTTATCAGCAGAATATCCTTCCATTCTCCCAACCTGGAAACATCTTTCATTCCCTCCTTAAAACTCTGAAAATCCATTACACATACATCCTTAAATTATTCTGACAATTATTCCTAAAATAGATTAATATTTTGTTCTTCACATGGCCACTGTACAACACAATCAGAACATACACTGATTCACTTCTCCCGCATATCCGTACCTTCCTGATACCTTCACATGTCCCTCTGCTCTTCAGAAATTAAGTGTTTTCCCGTTGTTTGAGTAGTCAAGTTCAGTCTCATGTTCCATCAGGGACCTACCTCTTAAGTAGCAATATCCCCACCTCTTCTCGGTAAATAACCTCAATTCTGAGGCCAAAATCTATACAGATCCCATGCATTTTCATATCAGCACCACTGTTTAGCTAATTCCTGGGACTGGCAACTCCTTTTCTTCCTCTTCCTACCTTCAGCTTTACTATTTTCTACTGTCATAGAAAGCTCAATTTAGTTCTTTCCATGTTGACAAAGTCATTTTTAGTAACTTTTGTTGCCACCAACCTTGAATAGCTCTGAGCTACACATTTTTTGGCCCGAAGTGGGCATTTAATAAACATTTAAATTAAATTACATTTGGGTATATTAATCTCAGTCTCCTTCATGTGTAAAAGTATTGTCCTTTAAACTATAGTATAAGGTCTTCAAATTTAATAAACACTTGCCAAATTGAATTTATCGACTTATGTTGGAAATAATTTTAATTTTTAAGTACATGCTTGGGCAATACTATCAAATGTGGCCATTTAAACATAAAGGAAATTTAAGGGAATATTTTTCTTTTATGGTTTATCAGAGGAGGAAAATTGATGTGATTATCCCACTCTTTTTCCCTTTATGATATATAATATTCTCTTAGGAGTCAGCACAAGTTCTGTCATTTTTAGCTTTCAATAGCATTATGAGCACACATATTCTGATATATGGCATTGTGTGGGAAGACAGTTAAAAAAACAGTCCCTAGTTTTTGGATTTCAACATTCTAGTTAAGAAGAGAGTGATGAAACTATGCAAGACTTTGTGCCTAAGTGGATGGTTTTGGCAGGGTGCTAGAGGGATTATTAGTAGGTACAAAACCAGAAGGCTTCGTAGGGAACAGGGGCACTGGAGATGAACCTTGAGTAAAGGGGTAAGATTTTAGTGGGGAGGATTAAGTCTCTATGAGAGTTGATGCAAATCAGTAACTCTATGTGTCTTAGTATTCCTTTCCATAAAATGTGGAACTTGGTAAGGTCATTTTCAGGGCTACTTCCAGGGACCCAAAGTAAGGAAGGATCAGTGGAGGTGGGACAGTGATCAGTGGACGTGGGATGTGGTGGAGGAGGGACAGTGATCATAGTACAATAAGTGTTTCAACAAGTCTGAGCAGGGAAGCTGGTGAGGGTTAGAAAAGATCTTTGGCTAACATTTCATCTTGAGGAAATAGGTAGCAGGGGCCAGGGAATATTCAAAGTAAACAGTTAAAAGAAGGCTGGGCTATGTGGCTTCTTTTGGTCAGGTATAGTTCCTGACACCAAAATCCCAAGGGCTTTGGAATTTATATATCAAACTCAGCTTGAATGATGGTTTCCAGTTTTAGATAAATGTGTACATTAAGGGGAACGAAGAAAATTCGTCTGGCTAGGTTTTAGAATTCATTTTGAAGAAAAGAGTAAAATAAGGTCACACTAGCTACATTTCAAGCACTCGGTAGGCACATGTGGCCAGTGGCTACCATACTGGACAGTACAAATGTAGAACATTGCCATCATCATAGAAAATTCTATTGGACAGCTCTGCTTTAACTCTCCTGGTGAGTTCATTCTAAGCTCCAGAGGGAGATCAGAGAAGAGAAAATGCTCCCCTTTTCAAAGCTATCTTTGATTTTATGATACTTCAAATATTCCCAGAATATCTTAAAGAATGTAACCAAATTATTTTTAAATTAATTTATTCCAATTCAGTTCAATTAAAACAAAAACAAGGTGTCATGCTCCACTTTTTTCTGAGAAGAGAAAAACTTACATTGTTCAAATCCTCTCAGAAGAGCTATTTGAGCAGATCTGGAAACAGAATCTGTTCAGAGAGTACTTGTTTGTTTCACCAATTACATTACCAGCACCTTTTGGAGGCAGCAAAGGGCATTGGGCCCCTTGGTGCTGCTAAAGTGTTTCATTGATCGGACCTCTTTGTCATTCCTCTCTTTGGGTCTTCTGTCTTTTTCACTGAGAGTTTCTGGTGCCTTCCAAAGAGTAGGATCCAAGGTTAACTGATGAGTATATAGAATATCCTTATGAAGGAGTCACAGGCTTGTCTGGTTGGCATCTTGAGTGGAAATGTCCCACCTGGCCTTGGCTCATTTTAAAATAGACTAGTCATTTATAGGACTAAAATCCCTCTCCTTGTCATTTAACGACTTGGACAATGGAGAGGTACTTTGATTTACTTTTTTCTGGGACAAACACTGGACACACCAGGCTGGCTAACACAGAGCTAGGAGAGGAGGAGCAAGAGTAAAAAGTGAGGGAGATGAAGGTATTCCTGAGGACTGGAGGAGAAAACAATAAATGCAAAGCCTGTCTCACAATCTCCCAGCCCCTCTGGCATCTGCCATCTCCCTCTTCATTCTAACCCTCAGGTGGACCTGCTGTTATTTCCCAACAAGGTGGGAGTGAGGGTGGTGGGTCAGGAGAGTCACACATCAGTGAACACATCTTCAGTCACAGAAAGCATTACTTTCTGCAGGGGTCCATTTGATTCATAACAGAACAAAAGATAGAATGTGTAACATGACTTGGTCTTCCTCCTTCATGCCTCACATCAGCACAGACTCTTTGAACTTTACAACACTTCTTTCAACAATGTATTTATATAGCAATAATATCTTGTTCAATAAACTAAATGAGGTGACAAAGACACTAAGATAAATAAGATGTTGTCCTTCCCCTTGAAGAGTTCAGTGACTATTAGAGGAATGTAAGATATCCAGCATGAATGTAACCACCTTCACTGCTCTTGCTATAGGAGACCTCGTGAATTCACTACTCTTTCATACAAATGAGTGTCTACTGTGTACTCAGGCTGAAACAGGCACTATAGACGTGTGTGCTAAGTTGCTTCATTCCTGTCTGACTCTTTGCCACCCTGTGGACTACAATCCACCAGGCTCCTCTGTCCATGGGTTTCTCCAGGCAAGAATAGTGGAGTGGGCTGCCGCACCTTCCTCCAGGGGATCTTCCCAACCCAGAGATCAAACCTGTGTCTCTTACATCTCCTGTATTGGCAGGCAGATTCTTTACCACTAGTGCCATTTGGGAAGCCCTGGCACTACAGATACTAAGATGTAAAAGTCAGGTGAGGTCTCTGCCTTTATGAAGTCTGCATTTAACATTCTCCTACTGAATTCAAATATGCCTTCAAAAATCCTTCTCAACCCAGTGATCTAGTACTACTGATTTCTTAGACTGGTACAGAAGAAACCCATTATCTGAACCATGCTCTGGCAGCACAGACAGATTCATACATAAAATAATGTGATACTGAGTGACAAACACTACAACCAATGCACACATTAAGCTGTATTGAAGCATAGAAAGTGAGTGACTCATCTGTGCCCAGAGAAATCAAGGTCATTCCCAGAGGGCACATAGGTTTTAAGGGGCTTACCTGAAAGAAGGACAGGAGTCCATAAAGAAGATCAGAAGTGGTCAGTGGAAGGAGAGCGCTGCAGGCAGAGGGAAGAATAAGAGCAGAGCCAGGGTATGAAAGGGTGCAGGTGATATTCAGGGAACACGAGATGAGAGTCCCCTGTGTGGCTGGTGGGGGAGGTGCTGTAGTGGCCAGAGTTCAGGGGAAGGAAGACTGTAGAGGCAGGATTAGGCTTCATCGTGAAAGGCAATCTACTCCACGTTGTGGAGTTTGGACTTCATGCTGATGGTGATTCTGGGAGGAGCACTTTAAGAAAAGTGACATGTTCAAACCTACAGAAGCAGTAGAATGGACACCCAGCCAACTGCCTAGGTTTGATTCAATCTCTGTCACTCACTAGCTATGTGGTCATGCCTGTTAATACCCCTGAGCCTCAGTTTCCCCAACTGTAAAGTAGAGATGATAATAATTGCATTCACTGCTTCATGATGATCTAATGAACTAATATATGTAAAGTGCTTAGAACACTGGCACATAGAAGCCCTCTTCGTGAATTATTTCTATGCTTATCGCTCTGTTTTTGCAAATTTGGAAGCTGAGGCACAGAAAGACAAACTAATTTACTCAGGACCACGATGCTCCTTTGTGGTAGAGGCTGGATACCTATCCATCACAGCAAACTGCTTTGAATGGGAGTGTTATCAAACATTCATCTCTCCCAACGATCCCAGAAGATAAAATTTTTGTTTGTTTAGATGATGAAGAGGAAATTAATTCTTTTCAAAACTCTTTGTCATTTCTACTTCCCTCTTTTATCTTAAGATGCTCCAGCTGCTTTCCACATTGTGTTCTTCCTCTCTGTTCTTTTTATTTTAACATGTACCATTTCAATTTCTCAAAACACAGTGCAATTTATCATAATGTAAAACGAATAAATAAATAAAACTGAGCAGAAATACAAAGCACGTTTTTCTCTAGGAAATTACCCTGTTCTCAAACCAGACAGAGAAAATCCAGTGGCACCTTCAACAAACATATACATCAATAAGTGCATTAATCATCACTGTAAGAAACTGGCCCAGCTCTGCTGGAATTTCTTGCTTAAGATTGAAAGAGAATGCACATCTTTCAAGACTGGGCAGATCTATCTAATCGCTGCACCAATCCAAGCCATTTCAGGTTTTGCAAAGCTTTCCGCATTTGTAAAATAAGCATAATGACTGTTAAGCTGTTCTCAAGGAGGCATTTCCCTGGATTTCTATACATAATAACCAAAATCCTTTGCTTCCCAGATGAATCCTATAATATCTGTGGTCAGAAGAAGAGATTCTTACCATCACTTTGTGTTAAAATCAGGCTGTCTGTCCATTCCCAAAGTCCTGTGAGTGATTAAGAATTGGCATCTGTGATCAGGAGCAAGAAAAGGAGTCAAAGTGGAGAGGAGAAAAGGAAGTGATATTTTTAATTGCTAAGCTTTGGGCAAGGTAAACTTCATAGAAGTTTTACACATAGGGGTCTTAGAATTCTAAGTTTTCAACGTTTGTGGAAGAGAACAGCTGAAGCTTATTTAAGGGGAATTGATACAATAGGACTTACATTTGGTATGCTCTGTTATTATCTAGAGGAAGGATTTTAGGAGTAGAGCAGAAGCTGAAAAATTCCATGGGTTGGGGTACAGGGCAGGTCTATGTTCAGGTGAGGGGTCTCCAGCAGTATGGCTATGCCCAGTGGTACTTAGATTAACCAAAGCGCCATGAGTCAACAAGGCTGCAGTCAGTCCAGCTGGGAGTCGGAGCCTCACATACAGTTGGCTGAAGAAGCACAAACACCAGCCCACTGTCAAGGGTCCCAGAGCTTGTTGTTCTCTAACCTGAGGCACATTAGAATTCCTTAAGGAGACACTTTTTTATTTTCTTATTAAAAATTAAAGAAAAAAACAGAAGCATAGTACATTCCTATAAAGTACAGAAAACCTAAGTGTATATCCCATGAATATTTAAAGTGACCTCATCCCTACATCACTTGGAACAAAACAGAGCACTGCAGGTACACTCCTACGAGTCTCCCCTGAGCCCGTTACCAGTATCTGCTGGACCCACAAAGGAAATTGACATCAGACTTGCCTCACCAGAGAGTCCTTCTGCCTGCTTCTGAACTTTATTTCAATGGGATTAAACAGTATATAATTTTTTGTGCCTGGATTCTTCTGTCAGCATGATGACATTAATTCATGTCGTTACATATGGGAACTGTTTGCCCTCTCTCTCTTTTTTTTAAATTTTCTGTCTACACTGTAAACATGTCATTCTCTTTCTGGTGGCTTCCATTGTTTCTATTAAAAATTCAGGTGTCAGTCTTATAGCTGCTTTTAGAAGGTCATGTGTCTTTTTTCTCTGGCAGCTGTTAAGATTTTCTTTTTCTTATTATGAAGTGCCAAGCTGTGCTTTTCTTTGTATTTACCTTGTTTGGGTTTAAGAGATTCCTGAATCTGTGACTTTTATTTTTTTATTAGTTTCAAATAGTCTTTGGCCAGTTTTTCTTTGAGTATTTCTTCTGCTCCATTTTCTCTTCACTTCTTCTTAGATCCTAATCACACAGTCTATACATTTTCACTATATTCCATTTGAGACTTACCCTCTTTTTATCCCCCCTCCCTTATTTTTTGTATGTACTTCAATCGAGATATTCTCTGATTACCTTCCAGCTGCTTAATTCTCTCTGGCTTGCCTAATCTGCTGTTGCTGTTGTTGTTTAGTCACGGAGTCATGTTCTACTCTTTGTGACCCCATGGACTGCAGCCCGCCAGGCTCCTCTGTCCATGGGATTTCCCAGGCAAGAATGTTGGAGTGGGTTGCCATTCCCTTCCCCAGGAGATCTTCCAAACCCAGGGATCGAACTCATGTCTCCTGCATTGGCAGGTGTATTCTTTACTACTGACCCACAAGGAAAGCCCAAGCTGTTACACTGATCTATTTAATTCTTAATTTTAGTGCTGCATTATTTTTGGTTCTAGAATTTCCATTTGATTCTTTTCTATATATTTCAGTTCACTGGAGGAATGATCCAACTTTTCATCTTTTTCTTGAACACATTAATTGTAAGTATTTTAAAATCCATGTCTGATAACTTGAATATTGTGATTACCTATGATTTATTTCTACTATGTTTTCTTTTTTCCTTTCTCTCTTGCCTTTTAATCATTTGGGTCCAGTTTCTTGGCACACCAATTAATTTGAATACCAGTCATTATCCATGAAAAATGGTCTGAAAAAAATGGGGCTCCAGAAGATTTTATCTTCCTCCAGAATGAACTTAATATTCTTCTGGCAGGCAGATAGAATAAAGGCAGATCACGTTAATGTAAGCAGCAACTGCTATAATTTTAGGATTTTTGAGGCACACATTTTTTGCTTGTTTTTACTCTTGGGCAGTAGCTCTTTTCAGGGGATATTTCAACTTAAATCCTCAGATATTTGTGATAGCTTCACCTCCCTGGCAGCCCTAACTCCAGTACCAAGAGACTGCCTGAATTTCTGTTTAGCTTTTTAGCTTCTCAGCAGATGCTTTTTGCTTGATTTCCTGGCTTCTAGCAGCAGCAGCAGTACCACCTACTCCTACCACCCCACGCACCATTTAAGAACTGACAAATGTCTTAAGAGGAAATGGTGTACATTTGGGGCTGCTTCATTTACTTCTTCGAAATCTCATACACATTCCTTCCTTTGCCAAAAATCTAACCTAGGAAGGTCAATGGATGAAGTGTGTCTCCCCAGATTCATATGTTTAAGCCCTAACTCTTATTATCTTAGAATGTGATCTTATTTGGAGATAGGGCCTTTAAAGAGACACTTAAGGTTAAATAAGTATATAAGGGTGGGCTGCTAGTCTCATAGGACTGATGTCTTTATAACAAGAGGAAGAGATGCCAGAGACATGAACATACATAGAAGAAAAGCTTAGAGGAAAAAGAAAGTCTATTTTTCTTAAAAAGATCAGTCAAGTTTTTTTTTTTCCTTTGAAAAAAGAAAGGATAAATTTGCACCTATGAAGAATCATTCTGAATCTCTAAGCCAATTGCTTAGAGTTGTTCTGACAGCATTCGACCATTTGGGTTTACTACTTACTGGGTCAATTAGAGTCACTAGTGGCCTTCCAGGAAAGTATATATGTCATACTATGTTTTAGGTGCATTGACATTGCCTCTTGTTTTCCAAACCACACCCCCCACAATTGTTATATCCCTTATGTTGCAAGTAGAATTGTGTTGACTTGTGTCCCTCCAAAAGATATGGGCTTCCCTGGTGGCTCAGGTGGTAAAGAATTCACCTGTAATGCAGAGACTCAGGTTCAATCCCTGGGTTGGGAAGAACTCCTGGAGAAGGGAATGGTTACCCACTCCAGTATTCTTGCCTGGAGAATTCCATGGACAAAGGAGCCTGGTGAGCTACAGTCCAGGGGGTGTCAAAGAGTCAGACACAACTGAGCAATTACACACACAAAAGATATGTTGAAGTCCTAACACTAAGTATCTGTGCATGTAATCTTATTAGGAAATATGGTCTTTGCAGATATAATTAGTTAAGGTCCTACTGGATTAGGGAGGGGTGTAAATAAAATATGACTGGACTCATTATAAGTAAAGAAGACACAAAGACACAGACAGACACATAGGAAGAGGGCCAGATGATGATAGAGGCAAAGATTAAGGTTACGCAGCCACAAGCCAAGTAAAGCCAAGGATTGCTAGCAACCATCAGAAACCAGGAAAAAGACAAGAAGGATACTCTCATAGAGCTTTCAAGGAGAGTATAGTCCTGCTAATACCTTCACTTTGGACTTCTAGTGTCTGTGACTGTGAGAGAATAAGTTTCTGTTTTAAACTAGTCAGCTGGTGCAATTTGTTTTGACAGCCCTAGGAAACCAATACCAATGCTGATTTATATCTTATATCAATTCTTGATTAGATTTGCTTATTATATTAAAAATTTGAAAGAAAAATGGTCATTTTTACTTCTTTTAAATTCATTGGTTTATGCTTGTATTTTTGGCATTTTCTTTTTCTTATCATTCTAGCTTTTGTCTGACTATATTCTTATAACATTTTATAACTGAGTAATTAACACTGTTATGAGACTCAGACTCCAGCGATTGAACTTGACAAAGATTGAGAAAAGTCTGAGGAGGCCTGACTGGCCCTCTTCTCTCCTCTAGTTACACATCTGAAACACTAGCCACCTTGGTGCTGGAGTAGCAGAAGAGAGAGAGAAGACGTACAGTTTTTTAACTGCCTCAGTCCTGGAGAGATGCTACATCCACTCATTTTATTGGTTAGAAATAGTTGGCAAAGCCTCAATATGATCGCAAGGTAGGATGTGGAATGTAAGGGAGCACTTGGAAAACTTATTCAGAACTGTGTTTCTGCTGCAATCTTTTATTATTTTTTTCATTAAATAGTATAAAGCTAATGATTTTTCTGCACATATAGCTTAGGTACATCTCATACATTTTAGACTATACTTAGCCAGTAGCTCTTCAAAAATGCATTGTCTCCAATTATACACATATGGGATCACTACAATTGTCCCATAGGTCTCAGATGTTCTTTTCTGGTTTTTTTTTCCATTTTATGTAAGTTTGGATCAGGCTTCCCAGGTGGTGCTAGGGGTAAAGAACCTGCCTGCCAATGCAGGAGTTGTAAGAGGCATGGGTTTGATCCCTGAGTCAGAAAGATCCCCTGGAGGAGATCTTGGCAACCCGCTCCAGTATTCTTGCCTGGAGAATCCCATGGACAGAGGAGCCTGGTGGGCTATGGTCCCTAGGGTCACAGAGTCAGACATGACTGAAGCAACTTAGCATGCACACACAAGTCTGGATCATTTGACTTATCTTTGGTTCACTGACCTTTTTCAATGTTGCCTGAAAGTCTAGGGTATTGACCAAGGTCTCTCCCATTCAGTTGACTCAGAACTCGAACATTGCCCCACTCCGTGTAGCCTCACTAATCCCCATTAGCCCTTGTCCACCAGCGGCTGCTCTCTGCTATGCCTCCAGAGTCTTATTTGGCACTGCACAGTTAGGATTCTACCCAGGATGAGACCCTACATTTGATGGGGCTACATCTTAGAAGCTTCCTTCTCTCAGGTGTCGTGACTCACAATTCCAGATATTTTAGTGATCCAGCCACAGTGTTCCCTTCACCAGCCAGACATAGTTCTGCAAAAAGTCTCTACTTCCATTTGGGAAATTTCCCAGAGAGGAACCCAAGATGGATGTGGTAGTGCTAACCTTCGTACTCTCCGCTCAAGCAATTACATCCTCTATGGGCTGCTATACAATGGCACATACTTTATCCAGTTTCACAATTGTTCACTGTAATACTAGCAACTCTGTCACAGCCAGAATGGAAATCTGTATCACATACATTTTAAATGTATTCTTTTTTTAATTGAAGTACAGTTATTTACAATATTGTATTAGTTTCAGGTGTAAAATATAGATATATATATAAAATATATATTTTATTTTTTCTGATTCTTTTCCATTACAGTTTATTACAAAAGATTGAATATAGCCCCCTGTGCTATACAGTAAACCCTTGTTGTTTGTTCATTTTATATATGGTACTGTGCATCTGTTAATCCCATACTCTTAATTTATTCCCCCTCTTCCCCTCTCATAACCATTAAGTTAAAAATAATACAAATGAACTTATTTACAAAATACAAACAGACTCAGACATAAATGTGATATTCTTTTAATAATTTCATGGTCTTCTAAAGAGTGTAATTAAAATTTTCATTTCTTATTGGATGAAATGGTTCTTTAGACTTTTTTCCACTTTTTTTTATTTTTATACTTTATATTTTTATTATTTTGATACCAAATAATGTAATTGATACATTTATAACTTTTCAAAATGCACTGAGGCTAATTTTGGGTTTAATAGAAAGTCAGTTTTAAGATAATTGTTTCACATTTCATGAAATGTTTTTATAACATAATATCAAATATTAATTTATTCAGCCATTTCAATCATGCTATTAAAAATTTCTATGTTCTTATTTGATTTTAGTCTATCGAACACACATAATATTGTGTTAAAGTTTCTCACCATTATTGCATTATTGTGTTCTTATAAATTTATTTTCTTTTTTATCTAATAGTGTTTGTTTTATATATTTTACTTACATATATTGCATTAGTCCAATATGAATTGCTTTATTAAAATAGGTACTTAGCAAATGTTGCTATCATGTTTTAAAATGAGGAAACAGAACTATTATAATTTCAGGTTGCATGATGACATTGTTCATCAAATGGCATCAATCATTCATGCTAATGTAATATTATCTTGAGTTAATAAGAAAACCAAACCATATAACCAAATTTTACTAAGGTAGATAGATCACTATAATTCATTTTATACAATTTGTTGGGTGTCTACTACATGCTTGATTTTTCTTTCCTGAGTGAACGACACTTTGGGTCACAGGAAATATTTGACTAAATATGTCGAGTAAAGTTAACCAAAAATGATTCATCATCTTAATCAGTTTTTTCTTTATAAATGTAGAAATTTTATTTTTCTAGCTTTTCACATACCTACAGTAAGTTGCATTCGTGAAAGCTGACTCATTAGCAACTCCACACTCCTAAAACAGCAAAGCTTTTCCACCTGCTTACTGTTCACCAACAATAACAGTTGCTAAGCGTGGGCAAGATTGTAAGCCACCAACACAACAGTCATAACTCATAATTTTCCCTACTAATAGAATGTCAGTATTATTTGAGGTGCCAAGTAGATCCAGATGAAACTTGCTTCCTTGTTTCCCTTGTGTTGCTATACATATTTAGATGCTTTGTTACTGGTTGAATAAGAGTTCATGCCTTGCATTCCTAATTTTATATTTCATCCTTAATTATTCTTTTTATTAGCATACAATGGCACCCCACTCCAGTGTTCTTGCCTGGAGAATCCCAGGGATGGGGAGCCTGGTGGGCTGCAGTTCATGGGGTCGCAGAGAGTCAGACACGACTGAAGCGACTTAGCAGCAGCAGCAGCAGCAGCATGTTAGGGAGCATGCAGTTTAATTTTATTTTTTAAAACAACCTGAGTGCTTTGAGAGATGTGTTTAGCCATTTTAGTTCCTGCCACAACTGGTGTGTTTGATTGGACATTGTCTTGCACCATGATCTGGGCGTGCATGTGTGCTCAGTCTCTGTGTCCACCTGTTTGTGACCCCATGCACAGTAGCCCACCTGGCTCCTCTGTCCATGGGATTTCCTAGGCAAAAACTGGAGTGGGTTGCCATTTACTTCTTCAGGGAATCTTCCCAACCCTGGGATCGAACTCACATCTCTTGCATCTCCTGCATTGGGAGGCAGATTATTTACCTCTGAGCCACTCCGGAAGCCCATACATGTTCTGAGGTCTCCTTTAATGCCTATATGGTGCTTCATAGCCTATTTTTGTTATTATGTTTATTTTTATTTTAAATAACTAGCAGGGTTTATTTTCTTTTATTTTTCTCCAATAATTTTGAAGGTATTATTGTCAGTCACTAAGTTGTGTCCAACTTTTTGCCACCCCATGGAATGCAGCACACCAGGCTTCCCTGAACTTCACTGTCTCCCAGAGTTTGCTCATTGAGTCTGTAATGCAATCCAACCATGTCATCTTCTGTTGGGCCCTTCTCCTTCTACCCTCAACCTTTCCTAGCTTCAAGGTCTTTTCCAACAATTTGGCTCTTGGCATCAGGTGGCCAGAGTATTGGAGCTTCAGCATCACTCTTTTCAATGAATATTCAGGGTTGATTTCTTTTAGGATTGACTGGTTTGATCTCCTTGCAGTCCAAGGGACTCTCAGGAATCTTCTCCAGTACCACAATTCAAAAGCATCAATTCTTTGGTGCTCAGCCTTCTTTATGGTCTGGCTTTCACATCCATACATGACTACTGGAAAAACTATAGCTCTGACTAGATGGACTTTTGTCTGCAAAGTGGTGTCTCTGCTTTTTAATACGCTGTCTAGGTTTGCCATAGTTTTTCTTCCAAAGAACAAGCATCTTTTTATTTCATGGCTGCAGTCACCATCCACAGTGATTTTGGAGCCCAGGAAAATAAAATCTGTCACTGCTTCCACTTCTTCCCCATCTACTTGCCATGAAGTAATGGGACTGGATGCCATGATCTTAGCTTTTTGAATGTTGAGTTTTAAGCCAGCTTTTTCACTCTCCTCTTTCACCTCCATCAAAAGGCTTTTTAGTTCCTCTTCACTTTCTGCCAGAGTGGGATCATCTACATATCAAGGTTATTGATATTTCTCCCAGCAATCTTTGGAAGGTATATATCTACTTAAAAATTCTACTAGCACTTATCTTTAAATTACATACACACAAAAAAACACTTTTTATAGTAGACACCAATGGAAGTGATGAGATGCTATTTGATTTAAAGCACCCAAGGAGAGAGGATGCTAATAGCATCTAGTGAGTGGAGGTCAGAGATGCTGCTAAATACCCTACAATGCACAGGGTGATCCCATAGCAAAGAATTATCCAGCAGCAAATGTCAACAGTGCAGAGACTGAGAAACTCTGATCTAGTTAATTCTTTCTATCTTGCATGTGAAGAGTTTAATACTCACAGATGTGAAATGTCCCGTTCAAATTCAGTTAGCTAGTTTGTGCTGGAATGAAGGCAATAACCCGACTCTAGCCTTTTCCACTACGGCACCCTACCTCCTTAATAGGCTGTTCATTTAAAATAAGCCGCTGCCTATATATGTCAGAGAATTTTGCACAAGACACTCTTCTTGACTGAAAGATCGCAGAAATAGTTTGTTAGTAAATGTGAGATCTTATCTGCTTATTCAGGTTTTCACTTGAGTAAGACCAGCTAAAATGTGGGTAGTACCACAAAGCTTCAGTAAATTAGAATAGCCATGTGGGCACCAAGCACATTTTGTTTTTTGCATGATATTAAATGTGAAATACACAGAATTGAGAGGAGAAAATTGGCTTAGAGGTCATTTTATTCCACCTCTCATCTATCATGGTCATCTAGACTGTCTCTGCTTGGACAATTTCAGGGAGGGGATGCTTAAGACACTCAGATGTAATGGAGATTACTGGAAATGCAAGTTATAACAGAAATTGCAACTGTGATTATGGTGACCATAAGGTAACAATTGAATTTACATTCATAAATCAATCAGAGAAGACTGTGTCAAATAGAACAATGTGAGTATTGTTGAGAAAATGATCCTAAGAGGGTGAGGAGGAAGGTATGAGGTTGGAAAGTGCTTTGGCATGACAGGTGATACAAAGTCCTTAAAGGAGTCTCTGCTTCCAAAGACAAAGGGGCTGACTCCCTTTGAGGACCTGTTTCTGGATCAGAATCATTATTCCTGCAGGGAAAATTATAGGGAGAATTCCAAGATTTATGTCATGATGGCTGACTTAACTGCCTAGTTAGTCTGTGGCTGCAAGAGACAGAATCAAAGTCCAAAATGTTTCTTAGAAGAAGTCAAGCTAATAAGATCTCTGGGATATTGTCTGTCTTCTGTATGGCAAAAGAAGAGGAGGAGAAAATATTCTTTACTTGGATTAACATTTTGGATGTGGAAAGAGAGAAAGAAATCACCAAAATTAAAATAAAAATCTGCATTTTGGTTTTGAAAACTATACTATTAATTTCTCTGTGTGTGTGCTAAGTCACTTCAGTCGTGTCCAACTCTATGTGACCCTATGGACCGTAGCCCTCCAGACTCCTCTATCCAAGGGATACTCCAGGCAAGAACACTGGAGTGGGTTAGCATGTCCTCCTCCAGGGGATCTTCCCAACCTAGGGATCAAATCCAGGTCTCCCATGGCTCCTGCACTGCAGGGAGATTATTTACTGCTGAGCTACCAGGGAAGCCTCCACTATTAATTTCTTAAAGTGGACTTTTGTTCTATCATCAAATTTTGTATTTCCCTGCCACCTTCAACCTGACCTTGTCCCTTCAGTCTTCCCCAACTCAGCTAACGGTACATCTATCCACCCAGATGTTTAAGCCAGAGACCTAGAGTGCTGATTCCTTGCTCTGGCACAACCTCTCACAACCAGTCTAATACCAGATTATATGGATTCTGCATTCTAGAGTCATCTTAACTCTAGACGCTTGAAACATCTACACTGCTGTGATCTAGGTACTGGCCACTATAGTCTCCTATTTGGAAAGCTGCCATCATTTTTCTGGTTACCCAACTCTTGATCCCTTTTAAATTATTTTCTATACAACAGCAAGAGGTTGTTATTGTTTGTTTGTTTGAAAAAATGATATCACAGCCGTCTTCCTGGATATGGCCAAATGTTCCATTAAGAAATAGTTTCAATAATAACAGTAATGCCTTTAATTTATGTACTATTAACAACTGACCCTAAAACAACACTATGATGTAGTTTTTTTTTATTGATCACCAATCTATGAATGAGAATATTGATGTTCAACAATGCTAAGTAACTCGTCCAAGATCACAAAATTAGGGATTGCCTGAACTGTGATTCAGCTTTGTTTGATTTCAAGATTATATTGGCTGTTCTTGCTCCTTGTGTTTGGGAAATGGCACACCCTTTTCCCTTCCTTGCAAGAAAAAAATTTTTAAACGCTTTCCTGAGCTGACTCTCTCCACAGGCAGAAGGGAGAATTCTACTTCTTATATGTTAATACACTGAATGTAAACTGGATGTTGTGATTAAATTTTCAGTAGTTCTGCACTATTATTTAAGAAAATAACTGAAGGAACAAGAGAAATAATCATGGCATCTCTGAGGCAAATCTTCAATGATTCTTTTCTCACAATGAAACATAATTCTAATTTTCCTTACTTTGTTAAAGTAAGTCTTTGTTAAAATAGGGCTTAACAAAGACTATCAGTCTGTCAGGTCCATGAATCAAGGCAAATTGGAGGTGGCAAACAGGAGATGGCAAGACGGAATGTCGACATTCTAGGAATCAGCGAACTAAAATGGACTGCAATGGGTGGATTTAACTCAGATGACCATTATATCTACTACTGTGGGCAGGAATCCCTCAGAAGAAATGGAGTAGCCATCATGGTCAACAAGAGTCCGAAATGCAGAACTTGAATGCAATCTCAAAAATGACAGAATGATGTCTGTTTGTTTTCAAGGAAAACAATTCAGTATCACAGTAATCCAAGTCTATGCCCCAACCAGTAATGCTGAAGAAGCTGAAGTTGAATGGTTCTATGAAGACCTATAAGACCTTTAGAAATAACACCCAAAAAAGATGTCCTTTTCATTATAGGGGACTGGAATGCAAAAGTAGGAAGTCAAGAAACACCTGGAGTAACAGGCAAATTTGGCCTTGGAGTACGGAATGAAGCAGGGCAAAGGCTAATAGAGTTTTGCCAAGAGAATGCACTGGTCATAACAAACACTCTCTTCCACTAACACAAAAGAAGACTCTACACATGGACATCACCAGATGGTCAAAACTGAAATCAGATTGATTATATTCTTTGCAGCCAAAGGTGGAGAAGCTCTATACAGTCAGCAAAAACAAGACCGGGAGCTGACTGTGGCTCAGATCATGAATTCTTTATTGCCAAATTCAGACTTAAATTGAAGAAAGTGGGGGAAACCACTAGACCATTCAGATATGACCTAAATCAAATCCCTTATGATTATACAGTGGAAGTGAGAAATAGATTTAAGGGACTAGATCTGATAGACAGATTGCATGATGAACTATGGATGGAGGTTTGTGACATTGTACAGGAGACAGGGATCAAGACCATCCCCATGGAAAAGAAATGCAAAAAAGCAAAATGGCTGTCTGAGGAGGCCTTACAAATAGCTGTGAAAAGAAGAGAAGTGAAAAGCAGAGGAGAAAAGGAAAGATATAAACATCTGAATGCAGAGTTCCAAAGAATAGCAAGGAGAGATAAGAAAGCCTTCCTCAGAGATCAGTTCAAAGGAATAGAGGCAAACAACAGAATGGGAAAGACTAGAGATCTCTTCAAGAAAATTAGAGATACCAAGGGAACATTTCATGCAAAGATGGGCTCGATAAAGGACGGAAATGGTATGGACCTAACAGCAGCAGAAGATATGAAGAAGAGGTGGCAAGAATACACAGAACTGTACAAAAAAGAGCTTCATGGCCCAGATAATCACGATGGTGTGATCACTGACCTAGAGCCAGACATCCTGGAATGTGAAGTCAAGTGGGCCTTAGAAAGCATCACTACGAACAAAGCTAGTGGAGGTGATGGAATTCCAGTTGAGCTATTTAAATCCTGAAAGATGATGCTGTGAAAGAGCTGCACTCAATATGCCAAAATTTGGAAAACTCAGCAGTGGCCACAGGACTGGAAAAGATCAGTTTTCATTCCAATCCCAAAGAAAGGCAATGCCGAAGAGTGCCCAAACTACCGCACGATTGCACTCATCTCACATGCTAGTAAAGTAATGCTCAAAATTCACCAAGCCAGGCTTCAGCAATATGTGAACTATGAACTTCCAGATATTCAAGCTGGTTTTAAATAAGACAGAGGAACCAGAAGTCAAATTGCCAACATCTGCTGGATCATCAAAGAAGCAAGAGAGTTCCAGAAAAACATCTATTTCTGCTTTCTTGACTATGCCAAAGCCTTTGACTATGTGGATCACAATAAACTGTGGTAAATTCTAAAAGAGATGGGAGTACCAGACCACCTGACCTGGTTCTTCAGAAACCTATATGCAGGTCAGGAAGCAACAGTTAGAACTGGAACAACAGACTGGTTCCAAATAGGAAAAGGAGTACTTCAATGCTGTATATTGTCACCCTGCTTATTTAACTTATATGCAGAGTACATCATGAGAAATGCTGGGCTGGAAGAAGCACAAACTGGAATCAAGATTGCCGGGAGAAATATCAATAACCTCAGATATGCAGATGACACCACCCTTATGGCAGAAAGTGAAGAGGAACTAAAAAGCCTCTTGATGAAGGTGAAAGAGGAGAGTGAAAAAGTTGGCTTAAAGCTCAGCATTCAGAAAACGAAGATCATGGCATCTGGTCCCATCACTTCATGGGAAATAGATGGGGAAACAGTGGAAACAGTGTCAGACTTTATTTTTGGGGCTCCAAAATCACAGCAGATGGTGACTGCAGCCATGAAATTAAAAAATACTTACTCCTTGGAGGAAAGTTATGACCAACCTAGATAGCATATTGAAAAGCAGAGACATTACTTTGCCAACAAAGATCTGTCTTGTCAAGGCTATGGTTTTTTCAGTGGTCATGTATGGATGTGAGAGTTGGACTGTGAAGAAGGCTGAGTGCTGAAGAATTGATGCTTTTGAACTGTGGTGTTGGAGAAGACTCTTGAGAGTCCCTTGAACTGCAAAGAGATCCAACCAGTCCATCCTAAAGGAGATCAGTCCTGGGTGTTCATTGGAAGGACAATGCTAAAGCTGAAACTCCAATACTTTGGCCACCTCATGCAAAGAGTTGACTCAATGGAAAAGACCCTGATGCTGGGAGGGATTGGGGGCAGGAAAAGAAGGGGACGACAGAGGATGAGATGGCTGCATGGCATCACCGACTCAATGGACATGAGTTTCAGTAAACTCTGGGAGTTATTGATGAACTGGGAGGCCAGGCGTGCTGTGATTCATGAGGTTGCAAAGAGTCAGACATGACTGAGAGACTGAACTGAACTGAACTGATCAGCCTAATAAAGAAAATATGAATTTTAAAATGCTTTAGTTTGTTTTTCCATATAAATTTGGGATTTTTACTATCAAGAAAAATTTAGTTTTGAATAGCACTTTGCATTTCACATCCAATTAAATTCAATATAATGTATTCAATATGTAGATTGGGAGGGCAGACTGTAGAGAAAAGGAAGCTGATGTTCAATAATAGGCCAGATTTGGGCCAAAGACCCGTGTTTACCGCCTACTCAGTGTGTGAAAGTATAGCCTCAACAACCCTCTGTAAATCTCAGTTAAACTCATCTGAAGAATGGAGGCTAGTTCTTACCTCAAAAGGTTACTGTAATGATCTACTGAGACCATGTACGCTAAAAGGGCTTACCATTGCGCCCAAACCATGGAAGATTGCCAAAGGATTGATTTTATCTGAGGTGTAAGAGATGTACAAACAATTCAGGACTATAGAAACTGGAGGAGGTCGTGGTAAATGAGTGATATTGGAAAGATTCCATGGAGTAGGTTATGTTTAAGTTGACATTTAAAGAAAGAATTTCCAGAGGTGGAGATTAGTGATAACAAAATTTCAGCAGAGTAAATGGATTAAATAAAAGCAGGAAAGTAGAAATGTGATTCAGGAATCATTAGTCATGAGAACTGGCTTGAGATAATAGATTAACTGGGGGAGCGATGAAGAATGTATGTGATGACTAGACTGATATTTTCACATTTCAGTTAAATCTAAAAACACCATCCACTGTAAGATGCACTTATTTCATGCTCCATTGAGAAAGAAAAAACCCAGCCAACTAAACAGTGACAAAATATTTATTTTGTTGAAGGAGCTTTTTTTAGAATTAGTCATACATCATTCTTATGCATAAGCAGGAAGGAATAAAATAGAAAAGTAAGTTGATTGAACAATGCCTCAAGCATCTTCACTTTCAGGATCCTGAGTCACTTGTGCATTCAGAAGAGTGTGGTCCTCTGTGGCACCAAGAGATCTGAAGATGCGATGTTTCTTAAAGGAGTGCTCTGCAGTTGTCCCTGGGGTTTCCTCCAAATTGCTGACACCCATTCTGCAAATCCTGTTGTGTGTTCTTAGGCAGTGGCAACCATATCACTCCCACCACATGGCTGCCAGAGACTTTAAGGCACAAGCTGATTTCAGAGATGTTAAAAAATGAAGGGAAAGGTGGGAAATGTTCTGTTTAGAAAATCTTTGGAAGCTGGTGGCTGTGAAAGGTCTTGAAAATACATTATGCTTAGACTTTAATCTGTAGCCAATTGAGAAGCACAAAATGCTTTTGAATCAGATGGGTGTTTTGGGTGATTCATTCTGGCAACAGGATGTGGAGGGATGGGAGAGTGGGGAACTCCTTGAGCTGTGGGCTGCTGAGAGAAGAGGCTGGCAACCAGAGGAACAGCTGAGACAATGGGAAGAAAAAAGAGACTTTCATGGGGAGGTCACTCTCAAAAGTTCATAATATTTCCCTGTGTTATTTATACATAAAATCACATCTTCTAAATTATATTTTGTTTTTCAGTAATCGTATGTCTGGGCCCTAAAAAAAGAATGAGAAGATTTATAAAAGAAATCTGGGAAACTTCAATTTTGCAGACTGACAACAAATTATTTCCATCTTTTAAGCTGTTCGTATGTTGCTAGGCCCCAAATTAGGTACAGAATAGGCGAAGATGGGTATGACTCAATCCCCAGCCCTAGGGAACCCACAATTCTGCAGGGAGTATAGAGAAAATAAGAGTCAGAGTACATGATGCTGGGGAGGAAGAGTGGGTACAGAGGAGAGAGAGGGAGTCTAATGGGTGGGGGCATGAAGGGAACAGCAGAAGTGCTTTTTGATTAAGATGCATAAAAGCAGAATTGGAAGCAGGCCGGGGTGGGTTTTCCTACCCAGAATTCACACCATTTTCAGTGGGTAGCTTTGTTCCTCAATTCCTTCAAGGCCAGGTGTGCATACTGGTTCTGAGAACCATGAGGCCCCATGGAGACAAGCATGACCAGCACAAGATCTGTTCATCTTGTCTCCTTGTAAGGACTCAGGATGTGTCAGGAACTTCATGCGGCCCTGACAGTGGTTCTTCCCCTCTTTTAAGTATGAACCAGGCTTCCCAGCTGGTGCTCGTGGTAAAGAACCCACCTGCCAATGCAGGAGACATACTCGGGCTCGGAAAAACCCCTGGAGTAGGAAATGGCAACCCACTCCAGTATTCTTGCCTTGAGAATCCCATGGACAGAGGAGCCTGGTGGGCTAGGTAGTGTCACAAAGAGTCCCACAGGACTGAAGCAACTTAGCACCCAAGTATCAACCAAGTTGGGGACAGAGCACCTTCCCTCACCAGCACACCCAGGCTCCAGGAACCTGCATTCCCTACGGAGGACGAACATTCAGGCTGCTCTTTTTTCGGGCCAATATGTAGCTGCCTTGCAAAAGATTTGTCTCTTGTGATTTTCAGTCTGACTTAGTGAGAAGGTAGATAGAATTTTCTGCTAGATCAATACGAGTGACTTGGATCTAGAAAAATTTCCAGGGAGGGAATGTGGCAATGAATGCGAATCCACTGTCTTGATTCATTATGCGAGTGATTGGTGTGTTCTCTGCAGGATTTGTCTCCCTGAAGGAAATCCCAGCCTGGACATAAAGATGCTGATTGAGGCTAATGTCCTGTCAATTATTGAGAATAACTCTGCAAATATATATTTCTAATGCCAAAATAGAGAGTATGAACACTGAGAATAAAATCTGCCTAAATTCAGCACCCTGCTGATGCCTGGGAATTAAATCTCTGGTGGAATTATTATCCATATGTTTATGATGTTTTAGATTTAATCTTCTATATTTAATGTTAAAGAAATTTTCTAGCTAGGATGAGCCCAACTGTGTTAATAAACAAATGGAAAAATGCAAAATAGCTCATGCAGATGATGGGAAAAGTCCATTTCTTACTCACACAGAGTTCAAAATGTGTGTTTATAATTGACGAGCAGCGGTCAGCAACCCAGGCTTGCCCCTGCTGCTTCAAAATTCATCATGCTCATTTGTAAGAACCTAGCATGCAGAGAAAGTCATCAAGGATGATGTTGTTCAGTCGCTGAGTCATGTCCAAGTTTTTTGGACCCCATGGACAGCAGCATGCCAGGTTTCTCTGTCTTCACTATCTCAAGGAATTTGCTCAAACTCATGTCCGTCAAGGATGATGTGCGGGTGTTTTTTAGGGGACAGGCTTAAAGGGAACTTATAGATCACTTTTGATCACATTTTGTAGGTTAGAACTAAGTCACCTGTATACGCTTTACAGCAAGAGAGTTTGGGAGATGCAGATTAGTTGTGTGTTTAAGAAGAAGAGGAAATAGATTATGCATTGGTAAGGAGTTAACCAGTCTCTGCTATAGTCTATCTTCTGGTCACCAAACACAGTATCTGTCCTACTTTTATTCCCACAGAGACAATACACTCAACTCCCTTACTAAGGGAGGACACAAGTCACACACCGTCCTCACATCCAGTTTTGGTCTCTGTGTCATGTACAGTACTGTTCACTAGTTACCAGTAAAAATATGCTGTCACTTCAGTCATGTCTGACTCTGTGATTTCATGGACTGTAGCCCATCAGGCTCCCCTGTCCGTGAAATTTTCCAGGCAAGAATACTGGATTGGGTTGCCATTTCCTCCTCCAGGGGATCTTCCCAACCCAGGGATCGAACTCATGTCTATATCTCCTGCATTGGGAGGCAGGTTCTTCATCATTAGCACCACAAGTGGAAGTCAAGTGAAAGTGAAAGTCACTCAGTTGTGTCCAACTTTTTGCGACCCCATGGACTATACAGTCAACGGAATTCTCCAGGCAGCATTACTGGAGTGGGTAGCCTTTCCCTTCTCCAGGGGATCTTTCCAACCCAGGGATTGAACCTAGGTCTCCCGCATTGAGGGCAGATTCTTTACCAGCTGAGCCACAAGGGAAACTGGTGGAAGTAACCTATAAATAAATCATTTGAGTCTAACGAACTCCATGGGCAACAGTGGAACATAGAAAGGACAGTAGCAAAGCTCTCACTCAGGGAAAGAAAACACTCCTTCTAGTGCACAGGAAGGCTGGAACCCTGCTTGACAGGCACTGTGAAGACCATCTCCTTTGGAGGCCTTCCCAATCCAAGCCCTGATTCTGCTGAACGGGAGGACACCATGGTACCTGGTCCCATCTACAGGGAGACTCTTTCTTACATTTTTCCTCTCTTGGTTTTGAAGTGGATACTGGAGAGTTTGCCTTCCCTGGGGCATGTAGGACTTTTCCTAGCCCATTTTATTTCCCATGAACTCTTTTATAGCTTAAATTGTCAAAGATGTTTTCATGCCCAGGGCCGTGGTTTCTTGGCGACACAAGTCCCTCAAAAACTGTGTAAGCTTCTGGTCTATTTACTTCAGTAAATCTAATGTACCAGCAACAATGTCCAAATCTTTCCCTACCCAATTTTTAATCAGCTTTTTTCTTTATCTCTCCCTTCTGCCTCCCCCTTCCCCACTCTTCTTTCAATAAAGTTAGTGGTAGCCTATTGATGCTATCTAAATACTGACATATTTAGATATGCTATATCTAAATATAGTGGTGATCTCAGCATCACCACTTTTGAAAAATAATTTCACACCTCTTTGAGTGTCTTTCAACTGAGAGCACTGATTGTGTTGGTTAAGTGCTAGTTTAGCTAAAGAAGGAGAAACTGGTCTCATTTACTTCCTATGTATTGAGAGGTGAACCTCTGTCTTACCATGACTCAGTCCCTTAATCAGCCAAAGAGCCATATATATCCTTTCTATTTTAAAAACAAAGCTGCTATCTAATTATTCTCCTAACAGAAAAAAATATAGTCACCAGTTCCCTGAAAGGCCACATCTCAAGTTACACTGAGTGTTGCATCCTGTTCAAAGCCTGTGATCTCTAGGTTACACTCAATTCTCCTCTATTTTCTTTCCCAGTCAGTTTGATATTCTACAACTATAAACCAAACTGTAAAATTCACCATCAAGAACCCATAATGTGAGAAAGAAATGGAATTTATAGAAAATATATAAATATGTATGCTTGAGAGAATAAGGAAGGGCTTTCCAGTAGATGACATGTTTTAAAGAGTTATACAGGCTGTAGCTTGCTGGAATTAGTCTTTTCTTGCTTTTCTACCACATCTATTCTTTCTTTGCTTCAGTACATTTGCTTGTTGGTGCTTTTAACCCAGGGGAACTGACCCAAACCTTCATTCCTGAGAGATCTGAATCCCTGATAGTCCTTCCTATTATATGAGGACACATTCTGGGTTTCATATTCCATATTCCTCTTCAGCTATATAGTATGCAAAAGCATCTCTATATCTCCTTGATAATTATGATCATTATGATAATTATTGATTAGAGTCAACACAGTGACCCCCTTTTACGTTTATGTTTGTTTGCTTAGTGACATGAAAAACTCCAAATGGCCAGGATCTAATTTGATAGAATCAATTTGAGCCTCCTGAGAGAAGCATTACTCTTTCATGCTTTTATGTAATCATGGACTTGTGAGTTGGTGGCATGGTAAAGTTTCCCATAAATAAACCGTGCTGCACACCTGCAGAGAAGTAACCCTGTAGCAAAACATATTACTGTCTTGTCTGGTAAAACCATTCTATTTCTGGTTATTTGTCTTTAGTTGTTGTTGTTCAGTTGCTAAGTTGTGGCAGACTCTTTGCAATGCCACGAACTACAGCATGTTAGGATCCCCTGTCCTTCACTATCTCCTGGAGTTTGCTCAAATTCATATTCATTGCATTGGTGATGCTAACTCATCATCTCATCCTCTGCCACCTCCTTCTCCTTTTGCCTTCACTCTTTCTCAGCATCAGGGTCTTTTCCAGTGAGTCAGTTCTTTGCACGGGTGGCCAAAGTATTGGAATTTCAGCTTTAGCATCAGTCTTTCCAATGAATACCCAGGGTTGATTTCCTTTAGGATCGACTGGCTCAATCTCGTTCCTGTCCAAGGGACTCTCAAAAGTCCTCTCCAGCACCAGGTATTGGAGCTATAGCCCTTGTGCTGATTCTCAGCTGTAATTGAGCCATTTCACACAGTCAGCCTCATAATTACCTTTTCCTTTCACAGACCAGCATTATTTCTATATGTTTAACTTTAGACAATTGAAGTATGAGGGGAATTACCATCCCTGCAAGTTTTGAGACTGAAAGTGGAACCAAACTCTAAATCACACAGTGATGGAGTATTGTTTTCGGTCTATTCCTTTGACAAGATGGATGAATTCCTAGGGTGCTAGCTTGCCCTTCTGACCACAATAGCTTCAATAATTTTTTGGTTTTTTTGCTAAGTCACTTCAGTCGTGTCCGACTCTGTGCGACCCCATAGATGGCAGCCCACCAGGCTCCCCCGTCCCTGGGATTCTCCAGACAAGAACACTGGAGTGGGTTGCCATTTCCTTCTCCAATGCATGAAAGTGAAAAGTGAAAGTGAAGTCGCTCAGTCGTGTCCGACCCTCAGCGACCCCATGGACTGCAGCCTTCCAGGCTCCTCCGTCCATTGGATTTTCCAGGCAAGAGTACTGGAGTGGGGTGCCATTGCCTTCTCTGAGCTTCAATAATAGACACGGGAATCAATGCAGGAATTCCTTTTGTTGCTGAAGGTTTTATTTCCACCTCTGCTTTACAGAACAGGGACTATACCACAAATGAGAACTGCATCTCACCTTGTCTACCAGGAGATGGTCTAGAGTCAAAACTACTTATTATTTCATTTTACTAATCTCCCCCCAATTTCATTGAGAAAGGGCTAGAAGCTATAGTTCTAGTTTTTGTTTGTTTGTTTGCTTGTTTTTTTTTTGTGTTTTTTTTTTTAATGACTGTGATTGTAGTATTCTTCCTCAGAGGTAAACAATCGGTTCTATTTAAGGAGCTCTCCAGGTCTGAGAAAGGATGAGTGGCCCTTATGTAGATTACAGTCAACTTCAACTTGATTTTAATAATTGACTTTCTTCTTGCTTAGATAAGCACCCTCAGAAGAGATTTTGATAAATAGTTTATGTTCTTGCCTATAATACCAGTCACTCATTTTAGCAGTTTTTTATGGACATTTTCAAATATAGAGAAACAATGAAAGAATTTTACAATGAACACATGTATACCTACTATCCAGCTTCTACATTTATCACATGTGTTTTATAACATTTATTTCTTATCCTTCTATCTTTCTTTAATCTATTTTTCTTTTTTTAAAATTTTATTTTATTTTTAAACTTTACATAATTGTATTAGTTTTGCCAAATATCAAAATGAATCCGCCACAGGTATACATGTGTTCCCCATCCTGAACCCTCCTCCCTCCTCCCTCCCCATACCATCCCTCTGGGTCATCCCTGTGCACTAACCCCAGGCATCCAGTATCGTGCATCGAACCTGGACTGGCAACTCGTTTCTTACATGATATTTTACATGTTCAGTGTCATTCTCCCAAATCTTCCCACCCTCTCCCTCTCCCACAGAGTCCATAAGACTGTTCTATACATCAGTGTCTCTTTTGCTGTCTCGTACACCGGGTTATTGTTGTATATTTGATACACTTCTGCCTAAATTGTTCAGCATGCACATGAGTTTTGCAAAACACATGCAAATGTTTAACTGAACTCACGATTGAGATATAGAACTTAAGTCCTTCATATATAAATTTTCTCTTTTTGAGTTTAATTTTGTAATGATCTCTGGGAGAATGGTGAGTTATTACTTTCCTTATGACCTTGGGATAGTGAAAGGTGGGTATGGACCGGAGTATGAGGAGAATTGATTTCCTCTCATTTAGTAACTTACTCAGGCAAAGGAAACTCCATCAATAAAGCAGAGGAGCTGCTTCAGCAGGCAAAGGAGGGTCAAATTTTATGTAAAGTGAGATTCTTATAGACAGCGTATCATTTGGCCTGCCATTTTATTCAACATTTCTGTTTTTTCTTTTTCCTGTCTTACTGTGAGATGCTAAAACCTTTCCTTGGAATTCTATTTTATCTTTACTGAATTTTAGTACAGCTCTGTGTATAAAATTTTAAGTGACTTTTCTAGGTATTATGTTATACATACATAATTTATCAACAGCCTACTAATGTTAACATTTTGCCAGCACATGTAAACTGTAGAAGCCTTATCTCACTTTAAGTTCTTTTACCCTTTCCCATTTATAATACAATGTCTTACATATTTACCCTGCATACATCAACAAGCACATCAAATAAGGCTACATTTTCTTTGCCTCAAACATCACAAATAACTTAGAAAACTGGAGAAGAAATGTGTTTGGTACTTAATCATATGTACTCTTTCCATTTTTCTTTATTATTTCCTGATATACTTATGTTTCTTGTTTTACCATTTCCTTTCTGTCTCAAGAACTTCCTTTAGACTTTTCTTTTAAAGATAAGTCTGCAGGTGACAAATTCTCTTACTTTTCCTTCATCTGAGAATGTTTTAATTTCACTTTCGTGAGAAATTCTCATTCCTGAAGAATATTTTTCCTGGATATAGAATTTGGGGTTGATCGCTCTTTCCTTTTAGCACTTACAAATTGTAGTGTGATTTCTTCCTGGTTATTTCTGATAGAACTCTACTGTGATTCGAATTGTTTTTTTTTCCCCCTGTAGATAAGGCAAAACTTCTTTCTCAATGCTTTCCATATTTTTGTCTTTAGTCTTCATTTATTTGGCTGCATCGGGTCTCATTGTGGTTCGTGGGCTCTGTGTTGTGTTGTGTGGGGACTTTCACTGTGGGGCACAGGCTCTCTAGTTATGCCACGAAGGCTTAGTTACCCTGTGGCATGTGGGAACTTAGTTCTCCAACTAGGGATCAAACCGGCACATCCTGCATTGCAAGGAGAATTCTTAACCACTGGACAACCAGGGAAGTCCCATCTTTAGTGATCAGAAGTTTGATTATAGGAAGTCTTGGTGTACATTTCTTTGAATTCATCTTCACTGGGTTTCACTGATTTTCTTGGATCTAGGTTTATGTAGTTTGCCAAAGTGGGGAAATTTGACTCATTTCTTTGAATATTTTTCCTCTTTTTCCTCTTCTTCTGAGACTCTGATAACACAAATATTACATTTTTGTTATACCAAAAGACTATTTTATCTCAGTCTACTTCTTATCTGGAATTCAGTCTGAGTAATTTCCGTTATTCTATCTTCCAATATACTGATTCTTTCTTCTGTCCTTTTTATTCCACTGTTGAGTTCATCCATTGAGTTTTTCATTTTGGCTTCATAGTATTCAGTTCTAAACTTTCCATTTGGTTCTTCTTTATAGCTTCCATTTATCTGCTGAGATTTTATTCTTTTTCATTTATTTCATTTATTCACAAAAGCAATTTTATAATGGCTTCTTGAAAATCTTTGTGAAATAATGTTCACATCTGTGTGGTCTTGGTGTTATCATCTGTTGGCTGTCTTAACTTATTCCAGTTGAGATTTTTCTTAGTGGAACAAGCAGTGTTTGATCGTATCTTGGGCATACTGGGTATTATGCTATAAAACTCTGGAGTTCTTTTTTGAAACTCTAGATTTTATTTAACATATTAAATTTTCTGTTTCAGCATGCCTCCTCTGACACCAGATGAGTGAAGGAAGGGAGTTTCCCTTTTGTTACTACTTTACCTGATCTTCATCTGACTATGATTTAAATAATTTTTTTTTTTACTGTGTTAGGCCACTAAGATTTTAAGATTGTAAGATTTCAGTTCAGTTCAGTCGCTCAGTCGTGTCCAACTCTTTGTGACCCCATGAATCGCAGCACGCCAGGCCTTCCTGTCCATCACCAACTCCCGGAGTTCACTCAGACTCACGTCCATTGAGTCAGTGATGCCATCCAGCCATCTCATCCTCTGTCGTCCCCTTCTCCTCCTGCCCCCAATCCCTCCCAATATCAGGGTCTTTTCCAATGAGTCAACTCTTCACATGAGGTGGCCACAGTACTGGACTTTCAGCTTTAGCATCATTCCTTCCAAAGAGATCCCAGGGCTGATCTCCTTTAGAATGGACTGCTTGGATCTCCTTGCAGTCCAACACCACAGTTCAAAAGCATCAATTCTTCAGCGCTCAGCTGTCTTCACAGTCCAACTCTTACATCCATACATGATCACAGGAAAAACCATAGCCTTGACTAGACGGACCTTTGTTGGCAAAGTAATGTCTCTGCTTTTCAATATGCTATCTAGGTTGGTCATAATTTCCCTTCCAAAGAGTATGTGCCTTTTAATTTCATGGCTGCAGTCACCATCTGTAGTGATTTTGGAGCCCCCCAAAATAAAGTCTGACACTGTTTCCCCATCTATTACCCATGAAGTGATGGGACCAGATGTCATGACCTCCGTTTTCTGGGTGTTGAGCTTTAAGCCAACTTTTTCACTCTCCACTTTCATTTTCATCAAGAGGCTTTTTAGTTCCTCTTCACTTTCTGCCATAAGGGTGGTGTCATCTGCATATCTGAGGTTATTGATATTTCTCCCGGCAATCTTGATTCCAGCTTGTGTTTCTTCCAGCCCAGCATTTCTCATGATGTACTCTGAGTAGCTTATATTAATTAGCCTAATACTTTAGGAAAACACGTTTGTGTATCTGAGCTATACAGATCACTGATTCATTTCTCCATTTTCTAAAAATTAATGGGTACAATACAATATGTGGTAGGAGATGTAGGGATGTGGGTAGGGGAGTGAGGGGATAGCAGTTTCTTTCTGTGCTCCTTTAGGGCTATTTAATAAAATAATGTTTTCATACTGGGCAATAAAGCTCCATGTGATTATTTCTCCACACCTCTCTACTCCCGCAAGAGAAAGCAGTCTCCAGTTTGTGCCCTCATGAGCATCTTGCTTTTTGCAGTACTTTTCTGCTATTAGGCCAGAGCAGCAGCCCTTGCAGTCTAAAGAGAAAATGCTATACCCTACCCTGAGCAATGTTCTCACTTCACTGCAGGATCCAACCTGCTGTTGGTAAGCAGCTCTGAAATCTGTGTGTGGCAGGTGCAGCTTACCAAGGGGCATGTCAGGAAGCACAATTGTGCTGCTGTGGGAGAGTGGGACCCATGAAGACTGTTCAGTGACACAGTCTGCTTCTCTCTCCCACCGAGATCCTGGTTTCAGGAGAAGAGAATAGAGTCTTCTCTCCAAACTAGATTTTCCCTCTTATCCCTGGTTAAGGAGAAAGAGTAAGGTGACTGCCCACTCACTCTACTGAGGCTGGGGTCCAGCGTGGGCATCAGAAGTCCTGGAAAGACCTACTTTCCAGATGGTGCAGTGTTGCTTAAATTAGAAATCTCTCCAAACCTCAGTTTACTTGTATGGAAAATGTCAATGATAGTTTCCACAGAAAAGATGGTGAGATGCAATATATATATTCATGGAGCCATTGGCTCAGATGGTAAAGAATCTACCTGCAATGCGGGAGACCTAGGTTCAGTCCCTGGGCTGGGAAGATTCCCTGGAGAAGGGAATGGCTACCCACTCCAGTATTTCTTTCCTGGAGAATTTCATGGACAGAGGAGCCTGGTAGGCTATAGTCCATGGGATCACAAAGAGTCAGATACAACTGAACAACTAACACTTTTCACGAGCATAAATATAAAGTATTTCAGTAAGCTTCCAGGATACCTTTTTTCTGTCTGCCCTGTTTTTCTATGCTGCTGAGTGGCTTGGGCTCCATGCATCTTTTCCAGACCCATTGAGCAGCTGTGTCTTATACACAAGGTGGTGCTTTGGCTAGGCCAGCCATCCACGCCCCTGGACTCCCATCACCTTTCTTTGCTCATGTCAAGAATGGTTTGGTTTCAGTGTATGCTACTTTAAAACATCCCCATCAAAGTAGAGCACAGTGAGAACATACTATCTTTTCCAGAAGATTTTATTTTTTGTGCACTTGTTTCCATTCATCCATAGATCTCTGATGTGGTTTTAAAACCTTTGTTAAGGTTTAGTGAAGTTTCACCCCAATTCAGTGCTGGCCATTTTACAAGTAGAAAAGTGTAAAAGTTAACATAGCCAGCAGACATGAAATACAATGTATGGATAAGCTGTCTGAGATATTGTTACCGGGGGAGTAATCTATTTGAATTTTCTGACTTGACTTAAAAGCCTAACCACCTTGATGTTTGTTTAAACTTGAATTCAATCCATTAAGGGGTAATGTTCCCATTGTCTCATTTATATATTAACAGAGCTTTGTACGTTGGAGAATATATTTTCTTACAGTTGGAGGCTTTCGGATCTCTGCTTTATTTCACAGCTGTCTACACTTGAGGCCATGTTTTTGGACACTGACTTTTAATTTTCCTGCCTCCAGCCTCTTTGGATCCAATTCAAGTTCGCCTCCAAAGCTACATGGGGACTCACTTGGGGAGCATGGTGCCTGTTTTCAGGAAGAACACTGACTTTTAAAAACAGTAGAATAGTAATATAGAAATCTCATGTTCCAGCTCTGTTCTGACTCATTAATTCCCTCTATGTGATTCCTTGATGATATGAAGCATCTACCTGCCTTCAGACAGGCTTTGATTTCTTGGATTGAATTCAGTTCCTTGTATGTTTCTTCTGTCTAGAGAGTTTTCCTCAATCCTTGGACTTTGACACAGTGCAAAATTATGTTCAACTCCTGCTGCTTTTTTTTCTTTTTTCTCACTCAGGTCTCCTGAGCTAAATGGATCCTGCACAATTTACCTCATGCCTTATTGCAGCTGTTACCACTTTGCTCCAAAAATGTTTTCCTCATATTCGATTACTTTGTCACTCAGGTTTAACGTTATGTTGACATATTATTCACTCCTGTGTCTCATTAACTTTAACATTCTGATGTGCTGCACAAATAGCAAACATATTTGATGTCTGGGAACTGCAGTCCTGAGTGGGAAAAATGGTTGATTTGTAAATTTGTCACTCTAATTGAACACTTTGCAAATCCATTTTACCATCATTTCATTTCTTTTGATTCTGTTTAGGAAGCAAAGAATAATAACTTTCAGGGGACTGCTAAAATTCTTTTATACAACAATAGATATTCCAGAAAGAAAAAAAGTCCATTTATCTCTGTTTTCTTCCTAGACTTTCTTGTTTTAAACGGCTTTGTTAGGATGCTGGTACTATATGCCATGAAATTTGTCAGGGTTTATTTTTAAATTTCTTTAAGCAAGGGGGCTTTAATCTCTCCCCTTTAAGAAAAATTCTATATTCCATTAAGCTTTGACTAAGGAAATCTATGTTTTATACTAACCTTAACTTTAATTTTTCTAATTTTATCCGTTGTTTCTGGTTAGAAACTGGAGGAATTTTTGCCTGTTCTTTGTTCATAGAATTTTAGAACTGGTGGGAAACATTGGAGGGAATGTTTCATCTATCTTCTCAATTTTTCAGATATCAAAGTTCAGTGTGGCTGAGTGTCACAAAACTGGTCTTAGCAGGACTGAAATTTTGCGAGTTAACAACAACAATTTCCCTTTCCAGGGATAGGACATTTGGATAGCTAAAGACTGAGAAGGATATCCATTGATTCTTTTACGGCTTGAGGCCAGGGATGGCCTTATATTCATTTGATAGTTCTAAGCTGAGTGCCATTCTTCATACATAGACAGTTCTTCATAAATACTTGATGAATAAATGAATGAATGAAGAAAACCTCTCTTATCTTACAGCTCTTTGTAAACTATGAGGCATGTAAAAAAAGGAAAAAGATTTACTGCCATCAGTGAAAATGTAGTCTTGTACAGGTGGCAAGTAACAAGGTTAGAACTGCATTTAATTGCCAGAATGAGAAAGAGTGCTATGAAAGTTTCAGAAATCAAAAACCAATATAGCTAGAATATATAAAATGGTAAGAGTGTGGATACAGTAAACATCAATATATATTGTGGAAGATCAGAACATGTCTCCAGTTTGAAGGGTATATCCTCTTGAAAAATAAAGAAAGGAGAAATAAGGGAGAAAATTCCTTTGAACAGAGAAATAGAGAAAAATATCTCTCTCCTAGGTGAGAGAAAGAGAGGAAGCAGAAATTGTGTGACTAATTCAAGTAAATTCATGAACAACAGATCCATAACTTATAATTCATAGTTTTAAAATATGCCATTTTATTATGTAGATTTTAAGAGCATCTCATGAATACACTCTAGGGCCTTGGTCTCATTGTTGAGAACTTCTTCTACTAAGTAGGACAAATAACTTTCCCAATTAACTCATTTATTATAAGTTAAATTCTCATTAATTCTTTGCAGTAGATTGGGAAGGGGCAAATATATTTCTTGGCTATTGGTTAAAAACATAGTTCAGTTCAGTTCACGCGCTCAGTCATATCCAACTCTTTGCGACCCCCTGAATCGCAGCACGCCAGGCCTCCCTATTCATCACCAACTCCTGGAGTTCACTCAGACTCATGTCCATTGAGTCAGTGATACCATCCAGCCATCTTATGCTCTGCCGTCCCCTTCTCCTCCTGCCCCCAATCCCTCCCAGCATCAGGGTCTTTTCCAATGAGTCAACTCTTCGCATGAGGTAGCCAAAGTACTGGAGCTTCAGCTTTAGCATCATTCCTTCCAAAGAAATCCCTGGGTTGATCTCCTTTAGAATGGACTGGTTGGATCTCCTTGCAGTTCAAGGGACTCTCAAGAGTCTTCTCCAACACCACAGTTCAAAAGCATCAATTCTTCAGTGCTCAGCTTTCTTCACAGTCCAACTCTCACATCCATACATAACCACAGGAAAAACCATAGCCTTGAGTAGACAGACTTTTGTTGGCAAAGTAATCTCTCTGCTTTTGAATATGCTATCTAGGTTGGTCATAACTTTCCTTCCAAGGAGTAAGCGTCTTTTAATTTCATGGCTGCAGTCACCATCTGCAGTGATTTTGGAGCCCCCCAAAATAAAGTCTGCCACTGTTTCCACTGTTCCCCATCTATTTGCCATGAAGTGATGGGGCCAGATGCCATGATCTTCATTTTCTGAATGTTGAGTTTTAAGCCAACTTTTTCACTCTCCACTTTCACCTTCATCAAGAGGCTTTTTAGTTCCTCTTCACTTTCTGCCATATTAGAACTTAATTTAGTAAGTAATTTAGATTTTTAAAGTCACAGATGACATATCTCTTCATAAAAGAATATCAAATAACTTCAGTACTGAAGTTGGCCACTCTTGGGGTCTGGGGCTTTGGGTGATTTTTAAAGATGGTAACAACAGTCCATCTCTTTGGGCTTTGATTTCATTATCTTCATCTGAAACATTAAAATTCTATCCCACTTCTGCTTCTCCTATGGAATGGAGGAAAGACACTGGATTGAAAAGCAGAAAACATGGGATTTGATTTTGGCTGCATACTTGAAGCAATGAAATTAAATGTCCTAAGGCCTCAGTTTCCTCATCTACTAAATTAGATCTATATTCTCAGGTCACTTTCTTTTAAGATTTATGTACTTCTGAAGGCTCTTTGGTGGCAAGCATCAAAGGAATTCACTGAAAGAATCAGAATTTACAAAGAAATTATCTATGTAACCAACATAACCAGGCTTCAGAAAGAAGACCTAGGAAAAGTCAGAAGGAGGAGGATGGAACCACCCACCCCCTCAGGATGACTTCCCTAGGGAAGCACACAGCTTTCATGTCACATCACCTAAGGCTCAAGTTCCCAGGACTAAGGATTTGATTGTCCAACACTCATTCTTGGGCAAGGGGTGGGCCTCTAACTCTAGTTAGGCCTAACCAATGCTCTCTTAAAATGACTGAAATGTACAAAGGTAATGAGCTATGTTCCCAGGGAAGTTGAGGCTGTAACTTTTAAGGACCAGGTCCAAGATCTTGTCTCCCAATGATTCTAACATTTTTTTTCTTCCCAAGGATATATATTTTTTTGTATAAATAATAATCAGATTTTGCTTCAGAGAATGTTCCTCCTACATCAAATGCAGGTTTTAGAGATGTTTCAGACTGTAGTAAAGCCACCCTTAAACATAGTGGCAAAAAGCAAAAACAATACCCAGCTGTGGATGTGACTGGTGATAGAAGCAAGGTCTGATGCTGTAAAGAGCAATATTGCATAGGAACCTGGAATGTCAGGTCCATGAATCAAGGCAAATTGGAAGTGGTCAAACAAGAGATGGTAAGAGTGAATGTCGACATTCTAGGAATCAGCGAACTAAAATGGACTGGAATGGGTGAATTTAACTCAGATGACCATTATATCTACTACTGTGGACAGAAATCCCTCAGAAGAAATGGAATAGCTATTATGTTCAACAAAAGAGTCCGTAATGCAGTACTTGGATGCAATCTCAAAAACAACAGAATGATCTCTGTTCATTTCCAAGACAAACCATTCAATATCACAATAATCCAAGTCTATGCCCCAACCAGTAATGCTGAAGAAGCTGAGTAAAACGGTTCTATGAAGACCTACAAGACCTTTTAGAACTAACACCCAAAAAAGATGTCCTTTTCATTATAGGGGACTGGAATGCAAAAGGAGGAAGTCAAGAAACACCGGGAGTAACAGGCAAATTTGGCTTTGGAATACGAAATGAAGCAGGGCAAAGACTAAAAGAGTTTTGCCAAGAAAATGCACTGGTCATAGCAAACACCCTCTTCCAACAACACAAGAGAAGACTCTACACATGGACATCACCAGATGGTCAACACTGAAATCAGATTCATTATGTTCTTTGCAGCCAAAGATGGAGCAGCTCTATACAGTCAACAAAAACAAGACCAGGAGCTGACTGTGGCTCAGATCATGAACTCCTTATTACCAATTCAGACTTAAATTGAAGAAAGTAGGGAAAAGCACTAGACCATTCAGGTATGACCTAAATCAAATCCGTTATGATTATACAGTGGAAGTGAGAAATAGATTTAAGGGCCTAGATCTGATAGATAGAGTGCATGATGAACTATGGACTGAGGTTCGTGACATTGTACAGGAGACAGGAATCAAGACCATCCCCATGGAAAAGAAATGCAAAAAAGCAAAATGGCTGTCTGGGGAGGCCTTACAAATAGCTGTGAAAAGAAGAGAAGCAAAAAGCAAAGGAGAAAAGGAAAGATATACACATCTGAATGCAGAGTTCCAAAGAATAGCAAGGAGAGATAAGAAAGCCTTCCTCAGAGAATAATGCAAAGAAATAGAAGAAAACAACAGAATGGGAAAGACTAGAGATGTCTTCAAGAAAATTAGAGATACCAAGGGAACATTTCATGCAAAGATCAGCTCGATAAAGGCCAGAAATGGTATGGACCTAACAGCAGCAGAAGATATTATGAAGAGGTGGCAAGAATACACAGAAGAACTGTACAAAAAAGATCTTCATGACCCAGATAATCATGATGGTGTGATCACTGACCCAGAGCCAGACATCCTGGAATGTGAAGTCAAGTGGGCCTTAGAAAGCATCACTACGAAAAAAGCTAGTGGAGGTGATGGAATTCCAGTTGAGCTATTTCAAATCCTAAAAGATGATGCTGTGAAAGTGCTGCAGTCAATATGCCAGCACATTTGGAAAAACTCAGCAGTGGCCACAGGACTGGAAAAGGTCAGTTTTCATTCCAATCCCAAAGAAAGGCAATGCCAAAGAATGCTCAAACTACTGCACAATTGCACTCATCTCACACGCTAGTAAAGTAATGCTCAAAATTCTCCAAGCCAGGCTTCAGCAATACGTGAACCATGAACTTCCTGGTGTTCAGGCTGGTTTTAGAAAAGGCATAGGAACCAGAGATCAAATTGCCAACATCTGCTGGATCATGGCAAAAGCAAGAGAGTTCCAGAAAAACATCTATTTCTGCTTTATTGACTATGCCAAAGCCTTTGACTGTGTGGATCACAATAAACTGTGGAAAATTCTAAAAGAGATGGGAATACCAGACCACCTGACCTGCCTCTTGAGAAATCTGTATGCAGGTCAGGAAGCAACAGTTAGAACTGGACATGGAACAACAGACTGGTTCCCAATAGGAAAAGGATTACATCGAGGCTGTATATTGTCACCCTGCTTATTTAACTTCTATGCAGAGTACATCAGGAGAAACACTGGACTGGAAGAAGCACAAGCTGGAATCAAGATTGCTGGGAGAAATATCAATAACCTCAGATATGCCGATGACACCACCCTTATGGCAGAAAGCGAAGAGGAACTAAAAAGCCTCTTGATGAAAGTGAAAGTGGAGAGTGAAAAAGTTGGCTTAAAACTCAACATTCAGAAAATGAAGATCATGGCATCCGGTCCCATCACTTCATGGGAAATAGATGGGGAAACAGTGGAAACAGTGTTAGACTTTATTTATTGGGCTCCATAATCACTGCAGATGGTGACTGCAGCCATGAAATTAAAAGACGCTTACTCCTTGGAAGGAAAGTTATGACCAACCTAGATAGCATATTCAAAAGCAGAGACATTACTTTGCCAACAAAGGTCCGTCTAGTAAAGGCTATGATTTTTCCTGTGGTCATGTATGGATGTGAGAGTTGGACTGTGAAGAAGGCTGAGTGCCGAAGAATTGATGCTTTTGAACTGTGGTGTTGGAGAAGACTCTTGAGAGTCCCTTGAACCGCAAGGAGATCCAACCAGTCCATTCTGAAGGAGATCAGCCCTCGGATTTCTTTGGAGGGAATGATGCTAAAGCTGAAACTCCAGTACTTTGGCCACCTCATGGGAAGAGTTGACTCATTGGAAAAGACTCTGATGCTGGGAGGGATTGGGGGCAGGAGGAAAAGGGGACGGCAGAGCATGAGATGGCTGGATGGCATCACTGACTCAATGGACATGAGTCTGAGTGAACTCCAGGTGTTGGTGATGGATAGGGAGGCCTGGCGGGCTGCAATTCATGGGGTCGCAAAGAGTCGGACATGACTGAGGGACTGAACTGACTGAACTGAACTGAAACATGGTGGCAGGCTGCAAACAAAAGCCATGACTTTGGCCATGACACTTTGGCTTGAGATTAGGGGCAGGGCTGCATGGTGATGGCTTATCTTGGTGTGGTGCCAGCCAAGAAGCTTTGATGGGGCTGGGGCATCCATACTGGCCTTACTCCCATGCTGGGAAGCTGGTTTGGCTGTCAGCTGGAGAGCCCAAAACTACACCTATGATTAGCTTCTTCCCTTGCCTAGCTAGTGTCCCCACTCCCTTCCAAAAATCTCATCTCAGGCCCTGATTCCAGGGAAGTTGGTTAAATCTCTGGGCCTCATGTCTTTACAGGCACGTGAGAGGGGCAGGGTTAAATTGTGTGTCAAGGCCTCCAGGCTGGGGTTGGGCAATTACTCTCTTCTGCTCCCCTCTCCCCTCCTCCCTGAGTGAAAGAGGAGTTTCCCCTAAGTCCTGAAATTGATAACATCAATGAGAAGGAGACAGTTCACAGTCCTTCAAGTCACAGAGATCTAAATTGACTTCTAATTGTGGAGCCTTGGATCTGCTCCTTAATTTTCCTGAGCTCCATTTCTCCTTCAGAAAAATAATGGTATTCATGTCTATCTCAGAGGATGGTTATGAGAATTAACTGCCATAAAACATGTTACGCACTAATAGAGGACCTGATACATAGAAAGTTTTTAATAAATATTATTTTTCTTTTTCCCTTTAGCTCAAAGGCTCTATCCTTCTGGGATATTGCATTCCCCTTGAGACAGAACAGGATAAAAATTCCAGTACAATGCATTTTCCCATGGCATAGCTTGATGATTAACACTGCTTAAATGATGTTCTTAGAGAGTACAGTGATTAAGTCTAAAGTGTCAACAGTTGGTATTTGATCCTGACTCCTAACCCAGGACTGTGGTAAAGTTCTGAGAGCCACGATTCACTAGCATGTAAAGGAATGTGCTTGCATGTGTGCTAATCCGCTTTAGTCATTTATGACTCTTTGCAACCCTATGGACTGTAGCCGGCCAGGATCCTTTGTCCATGGGATTCTCCAGGCAAGAACACTGGAGTGGCAAACCAGGGCTCAGTTCACAACCTAAATGGGTGGGATAGGGAAGGAGGTGGTAGGAATGTTCAGGTGGGAGGGGACATGGATAAATCTATGGCTGATTCATGTTGATGTTTGGTAGAAATCAACACAATGTATGAAGTGAAATGTTAATTGCTCAGTCATGTCTGACTCTTTGCAGCCCCGTGGACTGTAGCCTGCCTGGCTCCTCTGTCCATGAAATTCTCCAGGCAAGAATACTGGAGTGGGTTCCATTCCCCAATTAGCCTTCAATTGAAAATAAATAAATTTTAAAAAGAAAAAAAAAGAAAGAATACTGGAGTGGGTTACCATGTCCTCCTCCAGGGAATCTTCCCAACCCTGGGTCAAACCCATATCTCTTATATTTCCTGCATTGGCAGGTGGGTTCTTTACCACTAGCACCATCTGGGAAGCCCATATAAAGGAATAAAAGCTATGTAATTTGAGCTGTTTGTTGACAAGGTCACAGAATTCAAAAAAGAAAACTATATGAGATAATCTTTTTTTTGTATTCATTAAAGAAATGTGTGTCTATCAACCCCATTCCTGCCTCAATTTAGTCTGTGCAGGATTAAAAGCAAAAGCTATTCAGACTCCAAGTTAGAACCTCATATCTATTTGCTTCTGAGTCAATAAAACTCAATACTAACTTCAGAAATGAAACCAACAAATTTGTTCCCTTATTTCACAACCAGGTTCTCAGCTTTTCTATCCACTAACTGATAAACTTTCTCTGAATTCTTACATTTTTAATGTTTTGCCAATTGAAAGTGAGCATGACTGCTTTCTACCTACAGGGAGCAAGCCGAAGATACATTTACCTAAGAGTTCAGACTGCATGGCTCCATGGTTGAATTCATCCCACCCTAGTGCCATTGTGAAGAATAGCCTTTGAGGGCCATTTTTTATTATATGTCTTTTGGAGACATCATTTTCTCACTCACATGGCTCGCCTGACAATTTGAGTTTCCTTCCTTCACTAGAGAGCCACAAACCCTGATTGTTCAATTAATTTTAGAGTAAGACTGCATGGGATTCACAAGAGTGTTCTAGGATCATTTGTTAAGCACCATGCTTCACACACCAGGAAGCAACTCAAACCAGCTTTCAAAGCATTTACTTTAATTTACACTCATTGCAGACTTGCTTAGGAAGTTAGATAGCATGCAGCAATGGAGACTGCATATAGACCCAATAAACAACTTAATAAACCACAAGAGAATTTACTGACTGGGTTAAGTTTTTATATATAATTTATATTCTTATATCCATAGTTTAAGAAACCTTCATGCTTCTTTAAAGGAGCTCCATTTTAAAGACAAAGCACAGAAAAATAAGTAAAAGGAACACTATATGTGTTTAGCCTCACTAATATTCAAGGAATATACTAGCTAAAATAGCTTCAGCATTTCTATCCATTAACTTGGCAAATTTAAATTATAAGGGGAGAGTTTGAGGAAAATGGGTGCCATCATGCACTTCTGACAAGAGTATAAATTAGGAAAATCTTTGTGGATGGCAGTTTGACATTCACATCAAAACCCTCAGAAAGAAAATGTTTGATCACTTCAAATAGTTTCATTTCAAATAATCACTCTAAAGAAATAATCAAAGACATTCTCAACAACCTCTTGGCAAAGATGTTATTGAAAGTGTCATCTTTAACAATAAAAAGTGAAAAGAAACGACTAACACGAAGAAATTAGTTCAATAAATGGTGACACATCCATTCAATGAAGTACTGTACACCTATCAAAAGTAATTTTTCAGGAGAATAGATGAGAAAAATAATCATTACAAGAAAAACATGACATGAAGTCACAGTATGGAAGCCATTTCATTAAATCAGAAATATATTTATATGTTTATATATATATATATATATATATATATATATATATTTCTTTGTGGGTATGTATATATGTTGAGGTTCCCAGTGGTTCAGTGGTAAAGAACCTGTCTGCCAATGCACAAGATGAAAGCTATGGTGGTTTGATCCCTGGGTGGGGAATATTCCCTGGAGGAGGAAATGGAAACCCACTCCAGTATACTTACCTGAAAAATCCCATGGGTAGAGGAGCCTGGTGAGTTACAGTTCAAAGGGTTGAAAAGAATTGGACACAACTGAGCACACACACATACACACGTGTATGTTATGTATCCAAACGTATATATTTATACATGTACATGTGTGAGTATAGCACATTATCTCTTTCCTAGACCATCTTCACTAAACTGGTCCTGTTTCCAGGACCAGTCTGTCCAGGTAACTCTCCACAAAGCACTGAGAGTGACCTTTGTAACCAGACCATCTTACCTTGTTGTTTAGTCACTAAGTCACGTCTGAGTCTTTGTGAGCCCATGGATTGTAGCCCATCAGGCCCCTCTATCCATGGGATTCTTCAGACAAGACTACTGGAGTGGGTTGCCATGCCCTCCTCCAGGGGATCTTCCCAACCCAGGGATCAAATCCACCTATCTTATGTCTTTTGCATTGGCATGTTGTTCTTTACCATTAAGCCACCAGAGAAGACCAGATCATACTGCCTTGCCTTGAATCTCTAACATCTCCTTTTTACATTTAGAATAAGGCTAAATTTTTTACCAATACTTTCAAGGCCATACATGGTACGACTCCTTTCCATCTTTATGGCCTCATCTCTTTAACTCACTAATTCTAACTTGGGGGTGAGGGTGTGGACCAAGCCTCCATATTTCAGAGTTAACCTTTTTGCAAAAACAAACAACAACAACAAAACACATAAACATTACATGTGCTGGATCCTGGGGTGAGAGGGACCAGGAAACAGCGGGGCAGTAGGAGCCTGAGGATTTACCCTGCTGGGGAGGGACTAATTCTCACTGGAGGAAGGCCAGAACACAACATGCTTTTTTAAAATTAATATCCTGGTGGGAAAAGCAGAGGAAATACAGCAGAGAGGGTGCAAGCTGCAAACAGTTAAAGCAAGAACTTTGATGGCTTCTCATAGTTTTGAGTATAATTGCAAAAGGAAGAAATCCATCATTGGAAGCACCAATTTACCAAGCACTTACAAGGTATCACCTTTAAATATTTACAATACATCACCTTGTATAATTTAAAAAAATTTTTTCACATGGATAGTCACTAATCCCATTTTAAAGATAAGGTTACTGAAGCTCTGCAAGGCTAAGTAACTTGGTCACAGTCGCTTAGCTAAATAGCAGCAAGTTGGGATTTGAACCCAACCTTATGAGCTTCTAAACCCATGGTCTTATCCATTTGGTTACACTGACTCTGGGTGGAGAGGAGAGTGGTACAGCTATGGCAATACTTCCTGAGAAGAGGTAGGGAAGGAGGTAATCTGATCTGAAATAGGCAGTAACTAGCCTGGAGCAGGATATACCTCTTTGCTGCACTGCTGGTATGTGTATGTATGTGTGTGTGTTGGTGGGGGGAAAGAGAGTAAAAGAGCCCCTGTAGCTTCTCTGTTCTGACACTAATCAAGGAACACCCCTGCTTATTGAGGACATAGCCCAGGAGATTCAAGGATTGTGGCTACTGACAGGAAAGTTTGGGACTTAGCTGGACCCAGTCCAATGACAACGGCTGTCAGGCCATCAGCTACTTCAATAGGAAGAGGAGCTTTGGCCATGAAGACAGGGGAATTTGGAGTGTCACCAATAGGCGAGTGCTAGCTCATAGCCATTGGTGGTGTGGGAAACTGAGGCAGAGAAAAGGCTGCAGTTACAGGAAGCTACTGAGGAGAAGAGTTATGCAGGAAGAACACTGGTTCTTGGAGATAAGTTGGTAAATTGAGCTGAAATACCTAGCCTTGTGTTTTCTTACCTTCCAGCTGTTCATCTTAATCCTTGATCATAGATCCTCTTATATAGGGTCTACATAAATACCTGTATTGAAAGTGAGTGAAGGCCCTTCACCTCTCCAGGGTTTACTTTTGAACACAAAATAAAATATGTATTCCTCCTGCTCTTCAGCACCATTTTGCACTGACAGTTGCGTCTGAGAGAAAGAAAGCTCTTCTACATCCTAAAATTTTAATTAGAGGTTTCAGTTCAGTTCAGTTCAGTCGCTCAGTCGTGTCTGACTCCTTGCGACCCCATGAATAGCAGCATGCCAGGCCTCCCTGTCCATCACCAACTCCTGGAATTCACTCAGACTCATGTCCATCGAGTCAGAGATGCCATCCAGCCATCTCATCCTCTGTCGTCCCCTTTTCCTCCTGCCCCCAATCCCTCCCAGCATCAGAGTCTTTTCCAATGAGTCAACTCTTCACATGAGGTGGCCAAAATACTGGAGTTTCAGCTTTAGCATCATTCCTTCCAAAGAACATCCAGGACTGATCTTTAGAATGGACTGGTTGGATCTCCTTGCAGTCCATGGGACTCTCAAGAGTCTTCTCCAACTCCACAGTTGGTTTAGGAAGTTGTTAAAGGAAAGCTAAAGTGGAGAACCATGAGACTACTCAGTTAGTTCAGAAAAACATATTAATAATTCTTTTACTGTGAAATGGGAGCGATGGGAGAGGATGAAACCCTGGAGGCTAAGTTGCTCTACTTAACAAATTAATAGGAATTTTGAATGTTTCCCCTGGTCAGCTGATATGAGAGGGATTTATGACCCTATAGCATGGAGATAAAAGAAGTAGAAGAAAGATCTTAGTAGGGAAAGTAAAAGTGGGTCCCCATATAGTGAAGAGGACTAACTGGGGTGTAGAGAGGAAGATGCACCAATAAGGGTCTTTTCTAATTGTGAAAGCTGATGAACTTAAACATCATCGTTGTCTGGTGTTGTGTTCAAGCTGTTTCTTATCCTATGCTTGTAGCATGTGTGAATTGCAGACGCTATAAAGTCAAAGGTGTGGAAAAAAAAAACCTTTATTTTTTTTTCTAAAGTGAAAATTATTATTATATTTTTTATTGAGCCTGTATATCTTATCAAGGGCCAGAAAAGTAGTCTAAGTCAATTTGGTAACCAAGGAAGAAAACCAGCCTTTTTTTCTCTCTCTAGATTTGCATCTAAGTTTAGAAGACTTATGGAGTCTAAAATCATCAGGAGAGTAGGGACATTGCATCATGGGTATTGCATGCAGTAGCAAGTATGAGAAAACCCAATTAATTAGTGACTAATAATAATCAGAGATGTAACTTTTCTCATTTGATAAAAAGACTGGAATCAAGGGGTCCAGGGCTGATATGATGGCTCTTTGATGTCATCAAGGGCCCAAGCATTTTCTATATTTCTACTGAGTCATTATTTGCATATGAATTTTATCCCCATGCATGTCTCCTAGTAGACACTAGGTATGTGCTGCGTCTTCAGCATCTTGTGTCCATTCCAGGAAGAAAAAGAGAGAAATAGTAAAGGTCAAAAGGCGCATACTAGCTGACTCAGACCTGTTGGAAAAATTTCCCCAACTTCTGCTTATATTTCAGTAGCCTGATTTGTGTCACATAGTCATTCCTAGCTTGAGCAAGGTTGGAAAATGTAACGTTTCTTCAACATTTCCAAATACAATAGCTGCATGGAAGTAAAGAAGAAGAGATCATGGCGATTAGGCAGGCAACCTGTGATGTCTTGCACAGGAAGCACACTCTGCACATCAGCACTCTTTGAGACATTGATTGTCCTCAAGTCCTCAGTTAACGGTCTCCATCTCCACTGACGCTTATTTTCTTTCTCCATTGAGACACAGTGATCTGAGATTATAATGGACTTTGTGCAGGAGTCTGGGTGGGTGAAAGGATGATGTTGCTGATTTGGGCACTTAACACAAAGTGAAAGTGAAGTCACTCAGTCGGGTCCGACTCTTTGCGACCCCATGGACTGTGGCCTACCAAGCTCCTCTGTCCATGGGATTCTTCAAGCAAGAATACTGGAGTGGGTTGCCATTTCCTGCTCCAGGGGATCTTCCCAACCCAGGGATCAAACCCGGGTTTCCCCACATTGGAGGCAGAGGCTTTAACCTCTGAGCCACCAGGGAAGCCCATGAGACTTAACACAAGAGAGCACTCAAATGCCCCATTTCAAAAGCTGCTCATTTGAGTAAGAAAACCTCAGTGGTGTTTAAGCCAATCTCTTTGATCATTAGTTACTCTTGGGACCTGGACACTGAAGTAACATTTGCAATTGACTACAGGCTAGAATAGATCTAAATCTCATGGAAAATAAATCGTTTCCTCACTTGCTACTTACAGATAACTTTTAGTGTTTAATTAACCTCAGAACCTCAAACAACACTCTGTAAATCCTCTTTGAGCAGCACAATCTTGATAATGTCCTACTATTCTGGGGTGTGAGTGTCTTTGGTCAAAAAGAAAAACACATGATCCGTTTTCTCCAGCTACTGAATAGCAGGTCTCCAGATAACTTAAAGTTAAAATGAATGCAAGTGAATGAATGAATATAAGATGATTTCTTTTCAAATCATCTTATATTCTCAATATCCTAATGATTATCAGTCTATATATTACCCCAATTTTTCTTAGCTATTGTCTGCTGTGTCAAGGGGATGCTTTGGGATCAACATGTTTGCACAACACTTCTTGAGTTTCTCTTAAATTAGTGATTACTTAGGATCTTTTAGGATTCTCAGGCAGTCTGGTTCTCCAGACACCCAGCATCCTGTTCTGATAGCAGTGGATTCACAGCAACTTCAGGGAATCCTCCCCAAGAGCCTGGTGTCTGCAGATCTTAGTTTATGACACAGGGAAGACTTCACAGGGAATGGGTCCAAAAGAATTGTTGTTCTTAGAACTCAGAAAGGAACAGGATTCCTCTGGGAGGGGATGGAGAGCTATGAAGACTTGAGAAACTACAGCAACTACCAGTCACAGACATTTCAGGGGATCTCAGGAAACCTACTAATCCTCTATCCAGACACACAGATGCTCCAGGACTCCTTTTCTGAATATTCTTTCCGGGGAGTCAAAGAATAATTTAAGGTCAATTTAAAAGGCTTTGCTCCTAGACACTTGTTACAGTAGCAGAAAGTGTGATCATGTCTCACCTATCATGGCATATTTTGAGGTGCTGCTGCTGCTGCTGCTAAGTCGCTTCAGTCGTGTAAGACTCTGTGCGACCCCACAGATGGCAGACCATCAGGCTCCCCCATCCCTGGGATTCTCCAGGCAAGAACACTGGAGTGGGTTGCCATTTCCTTCTCCAATGCATGAAAGTGAAAAGTGAAAGTGAAGTTGCTCAGTCGTGTCCGACTCTCAGCGACCCCATGCAGTCAGGAAGAAAAGCAACAGCAGAAGGCAACATTGGGGAGATTGGGGTCTGACCTGACTTCTGCCCTCAAAGCTTGCATCTTCAAAGCTAGGGATTTCACCCTCCCTTTCAGTTCCTGCCGTCTCAGATGTATGGACCAAGCCTGGCATTTGGTTTGCTCTGTTCTTTCACTTGAGGTTTAGATCTAGGATCAAAATCTAGGAATCAAGGTTTTGTCATGTTGTTATGAGCATGTCCCTGCCATATATTCTATTTTTCAGGCCTGACTCTCATCTCTCCCTTTTGAAGTTTTAGAGTTCTGTCCCCAAGATGTGATTGGGTCTTGAATTTTTTCCGTATAGCTCACCTCTAGCCTTCCTGCGCTGCTGGCCTTGATCACAGGCTGATTACAGTTCCTAATGCTTCCAGATGACTCCAGGACAAAGTGTCAGCAAGGAGCAGTGGATTTTCTTAGGTCTTCTGGAGTTTTTCAGGTTCAGGCTTATCAGTGAGATAGATACATTTTCAATCTCTTTGTACCGTCTATCCTTCCCGTCGTGAAACATTAGTTTGCTCAATTCTATTACATGCAAGGTCTTAGCTCCTGTCTTCAAAAAGTTCATATTCTAGTGGGATAAAAAGAGACATAATGTGATATCATGAGACTAAGATAGATAGTGAGAAGATGATGAAACAGAATTCTCGGGGAGGGTGGGGATACTGGCTGTGAGCCAGAGGCATCAGGAAGCCAGAGATTTGACCAGAATTCTGACGGATGGTGATGTTTCCCACAGGCCAGCCATTCCAAATCTTTTCTTTTATAGAGCTTTAAGAACCTGATGAAACAGGGGAGGAAAGGCTAAAAATGTCTATGAGAGCTGTGGTAAAACCAGCTCAGAATTAAAAGTTGAGGTCCTGAATTGCAGTCACAAAGAGTGACCTGAACAAGTCATTTTTCAAAATGCATCTTGATTTTTTAATCTATAAAATATCATTGGAGATATGACTGGATAATAATTCAGGTCTCTACTTGCTTTAAAATTATATAATTCTATATGATGATCCAGTTCATCACCTTTGGATGGAGTCATACTTAGGATGTTTCAAAGAAACAACACTTTCCTATCTCATCCAGAAGATTGTAAAATTATTGGAAAATGTATGATGCACAGAGTGGGATCTTTTAAATTAATTTATTAATTTTAATTGGAGGTAAATTACAATATTGTGGTGGTTTTTGCCATATATTAACATGAATCAGCCATGAGTGTATATGTGTCCTGCCCCATACTGAACCCCCCTCCCACCTCCATTCACACCCCATCCCTCGGGGTTGTCCCAGAACACCCACTTTGAGTGCCCTGCTTCATGTATCAAACTTGCACTGGTCATCTATTTTACATATGGTAATATACATGTTTCAATGCTATTCTCTCAAATTATCCCACCCTCACCTTCTCCCACATAGTCCAAAAGTCTGTTCTTTACATCTGTATCTCTTTTGCTATCTTGCATATAGGGTCGTCATTATCATCTTTCTAAATTCCATATATGTGTGTTAATATACTGTATTGATGTTTCTCTTTCTGACTTCCTTCACTCTGTATAATAAGCTCTGGTTTCATCCACCTCATTAGAACTGTTTAAAATGTGTTCTTTTTTATAGCTGAGTAATATTCCATTGTGCATATGTGTCACAACTTCCTTATCCATTCATCTGCCGATGGACATCTAGGTTGCTTCCATGTCCTAGCTATTGTAAACAGTGCTGCAATGAACACTGGGGTACATGTATCTCTTTCAATTCTGGTGTCCTCGGTGTGTATGCCTAACAGTGGGATTGCTGGGTCATATGGAAGTTCCATTTCCAGTTTTTTAAGGAATCTCCATACTGTTCTCCATAGTGGCTGTACTAGTTTGCATTCCCATCAACAGTGTAAGAGGGTTCCCTTTTCTCCACACCCTCTCCAGCATTTATTGTTTGTAGAGTTTTTGATGGCAGCCATTCTGATCAGCATGAGATGGTACCTCATTGTGGTTTTGATTTGCACTTCTCTGATAATGAGTGATGGTGAGCAGTTTTCCATGTGTTTGTTAGACATCTTACACAGTGGGATTTTAACAAACCTAACATTTTACACATGTTCAAAGCCTGTCATAATAATGAAGGCCAACCTTTAATAAACAATTAATATGTGTCAAGCAAGTTGCTAAGTACAAGCATGCATTATATTATTGAATCCTTGCATTATTCAATGGATTAAGTGATATTATTATTCCCATTTTATAGAAGAGGAAACTAAGGCTTGGAGAGATTCAATTACTTTCCTAAGGAATTTTATTTGAATTTGAATTTAGGCATTCTGACTCTACAACCCAGGTACCCCATCTCTGCCGTGGCTTATTTTTCCAGTGGAGTGAGATTTTTTTAATCATTAGTTTATAATGTTTCTTAGGTTACAGATACTTTGAAAATCCAATGAATTTCCAGTCTGAAAAGTATCATCCAGAAAGACATATATATATATATATATATATATATATACACACATACACACACACACACACACACATATAACTATCTATGCCCACTTATACATGGGCACATACATGCATATTTCATATCTATCTATCTATCTATATATATATCAGGATCCTAAAAATTCTTGAGATCTGTTGCACAAACTTCAGTTCAAGTTTTCCTCCTGAAAGCCAAGAATACCTGGAGGAGACTGAGGAAGGTCAAGATTAGTCAAGAGCATAGATAATTCACCACGCCCATCTTTTCTGAAGAGTATAGGGTTCTGGCTGCTGGTTCAAACAGGCGTAGAGCTCGCAGAAGATGCTGATACAAGGATTCCCAGGAGGAACTGTCAGTCCAATGAGGTTGCAGATCTGCCACTGTTCAAGGCACATTGGAACTCACTTTGTCCATAAAAATGGAATCATCTTTCTCTAATTACTCTTTTACACCATGAACTTGATTGGCTTGTCCCCAAATCCAGTGTATCCTAGGAAGGGACTTAGGCCTTTCAAAACCAGTCCTAGACTGAATCAATTGTGTTGTAGGTTGTAGTACCAAAAACTTAAAAAAATGTCCTTGAACTTGGTTGAGCAATTGTTTCTAGAAAGTTACCCTAAATAAATAGTTTAAAATATGTGCAAAGATTTTACTACAAGAATTGTCTTTGAAATTTCTCATTAGTTAAAAAGTGGAATAAATGAAGTATTGGAAAAAAAAAAAAAAACAGTCCTAATATTCTCTCGACTTATTCTTCCTTATATTGAGACATGGAGTCATAGTAAACTGATAATAACAAATACTCTAAAGGTAAAAATTCACAAATTATATGTAAAATATTCAACTCAGTATTACTTTTCCACTGAAATGAACCCCTTAGAAATCAAGACTGAAATACATATCATAATAACACTTTTTCTTCTCTTTCAGCTCTGCTCTATGAATTTTTGCGGTCTTTGCAAGTGCAATGTGATGTCATTTGTCCACTAGGGGGAGACTTGCCCACACTTATAACCTATTCCTCCAGCTCCCTTTGCCTTGCTTTAGATAAAAATTGGAACTCGATTACAGCAGCAGCTCATTTACCGGGTTTCCTTTGCTAAGCAAGGCATTTTAGTTTGATTAACAAAATGTTCTAGTTAATGTTCAACTCTCAGGTCAGGAAGTGAAGAGGAAGGTGAGAAATGACTCTTAGGCAAATAAGGTAGTGACTTCCCTCGTTTTCCCTGTCCTTTGAGATGAGGGACTAGAACTGGACCCTGGAAGGCGCCAGCAGTCCGAGTCTCAGGAGAGAAGGCGCAGCTGCAGCGTCGCCAGCTCCAGTGTGGGCAGGACAGCGGACCCAAAATACGCACTCTGCAGCCAGCCCTGTCCCTGCCTTTTTTAGACTGTTTCCGGCCAGGCTGACTCATAGCAGCTAAGACAGCAAAATGTACCTGAGGCGATTACTGACGGTATTCAAACAGCCTTATTTTTCTTTCCTATCTTTTTCTGCTATACTCTGCCCGGCTTCTTTCCATCACCTTTGCCAACTTATTCCTCAGGCCTCTGAGCTGCCCTTAGTAATGGCCAGCCCTTTGAATGGTTCTCAGCAGTAAAGGAGCAAGGGATCCGACCTTGTCTAAAGGTTATTCCCCAAGTTCATAAATTTCCTGAGCAATGTGCATCCACATTATGTCTGGGATTGTATCTGTTCTACTGAGGTTTGCAATATACACTTATATGCACATACATCATCGAGTTTTATTTTTCTGATTTCAGAAGTCATTTGAATTGCAAGAATTTTCTCTGTTGACTAGAAGATGAATGCATGAAAGTCACATCACATGCCCATTTTTATCCTTACTCCTCCTTTAATTTGAATTTGCAGTAGGCATGCACACAAGAGAATAGCCAGGGAGCTGAGCTATATATATCTCTGTTTTCTTTTATTTCCCTTACAAATGTAGCAATTGATTCCAAAGCAGGAAGGTTATCCTTACATGTCACTATCTTCCACATCTAAGAATACATTCCTAATTTAATATCTGCCTAATATCTACTTTTTAAAAAAGTTATTTTAAATGGCACACTGCTGCAAATGGCATTATTTTGTTCTTTTTCATGACCGAGTAATATTCCATTGTATAAATGTATCACATCTTCTTTATCCATTCCTCTGTTGATGGACCTTGGGTTGCTTCCATGTCCTGGCTACTGAAAATAGGGCTGCTATAAACATTAGGGTGCATGTATCTTTTCATATTTATGGGCCTAGAGATTGTCACACTGAGTGAAATAAAACATAAAAAGATAAATATCATATGATATCACTTATACGTGGAATCTAAAAATAAGGATACAAATGAACTTATTTGCAAAACAGAAGCAGAGTCACGGATATAGAAAACAAACATGACTACCAGGTGATAGGAGGGGGAGGGACAAACTGGGAGACCAGGACTGACAGATACACACTATGAGGGCTTCCTAGATGGCTCAGTGGTAAAGAGTTTGTCTGCCAATGTGGGAGGCACAGGTTTGATCTCTGAGTCAAGAAGATCCCCTGGAGAAGAAAATGGCAACCCATCCCAGTGTTCTTATCTGGAAAATTCCATGGACAGAAGAGTCTGGAAAGCTACAGTCCATAGGGTTGTAAAGAATCAGACACAACTGAGCACACACACATACATAAAATAGATAACTAACAAGAACCCTCTGTATAGCACAAGGTATTCTACCCAATACTCTGTAATGGCCTATATGAGAAAAGAATCTAAAACAAAAAGACCGAATATATGTATGTGTGCAACTGATTCACTTTGCTGTTCCCCTGAAACTAATACAACCTTGTAAAATGTGTATACCCCAATAAAAATTAAAAAGAAAAATTAAATTGTTTTAAACCAAAACAAATGGTAGGTATCTTGCCTTCTGAGGGGAGAAGGCAAAATTCATCAATAAAGAGGATACCAGGGTCTCCTTTTTTAGCTGTGGAACAGCATCATAACCAACCCAAACTGCAAGCAGATACACACATACCTGCTAAGGATTACATGGCATTTAGCCCGGCAGGCTAGAGTCTGTGGAGCAGCAAAGAGTTGGACACAACTGAACATGCATGCATGATGAAGCAATCTATCCCAAGACATTGGCTGATACAGCTGTGGGGGCCGACTGACAAGCCCAAATTCACATGGGAAGGCCCGCAGGCTGGAAATTTTGAGGCAGGAGTTGATGCTCCAGTCTTGAGGCTGAATTTCTTCTTCCTTAGGGGAAACCTCATTAAGTCCTTTCCATTGATTGGATGAGGCCCACCCACATCATCAAGGATAATTTCCTTCACTTAAAGTCAATTGTTAGTGGGTGCTAACCACAGCTACAAAATACCTTCATGACAACACCTAGATGAGTATTGTTGAGTAGCTGGGTACCACAGCCTAGTGAAGAGACACAAGAAAACTTTCTACCACTGACTTGTACCTGTTTAACCACAAACTTAATGAAGATACAGAACAGCCCCATCATCCCAGAGAATTTGCTTATGCCTCTTCGTGATCAATCCTTCCCACCTGCACAACCTACTCCCAGCCCCCTGAACTCCTAATCTGTTTTTTCCCTGTATTGTTGTCTTTTCCAGAAAATCACATAAATGGAACTACACATATGTAGTCTTTCAAATCTGGCTCCTTTTGCTTGGAGTGATGCAAATGAGATTCACCCACATTGTTGCATGTGAGTAGATTGCTTCTTTGTACTGCTGAGAAAATTCCCTTGTGTGGAAGTACCATGATTCTAAATTAATTTTGTTAATGGGAGAGATATTATTATCTCTCATACTTCTCCAAATCAGGCACACTACAGAAGTTTGAAAATGTATAGGCATGTACATGGCATAGATATAACCCAATGAAGAATCATATCTGAAGCACATTCCTCCATGCCTGCACAGGTATTTTTCCTTGAAAAAAGATGATTTCATTGGCCACACAGAGTCAAGGCCAGGGTGGATCTTAAAAGCATCAGTCTTTATAATCTTTTAATTGGCCATATGGCATAGCGAACTATTTCAGAGCAGACTCAGATGACACTGATTATCGTAACGGTTAAAGGCTGAGCCACAAAATCAGATCAGGGAAGAGCTGGATTCCTGAACTAGTCGTGAAGAGGCTAACAGGCATAACACTGATGATCAGACATGACAGATAGCCAGACATGACAGACATACATGTTACAGCATAGGTGTCAATCAGTCTACATAAAATGGAAGTGGGACTTTCATCCATATGATCTGACATAAGACCTGTGCTTAAGAAGTCAAGGAAGTCCACAGACTAACCTGGTCCAGGGGGGCCAGCCCCTCTGTATCTGATGGACACTCAGTCTGCTGTGACTAAACTCTCACCCTGTCTATGATGTAGGAGTGGAGTGCTTTAGATGGAGCAAGATCTGAGTGTCCTATAAGCTCAATACCAAAGTTGACCTCATGTCTGCCAATGTCGATAGTGTTGGGCTGGGGTCTTCCTTTCTCAGTCAACACAAATTTATCCAGAAATTTCTATGGATCCCTCATGGTGCTCAGCCCAGGGGATATAAGAACAAATCAGACTCTCCTGGTCCCTCTCTTCATGGAACATAAATTCTATTGTGCAAATGTGTATGATCAAGTAATGTGATTTTTAACGTGAATCATCCTGGTTCCTGGCTCATAGCTCCCCAAACCCAAAGAAGGAAGCAAATCAAGAACTGAGGTTCAGAATACGCTAAGTGGGGAACGCGGAAGTCCTCTATGAGGCATCTGAGAAAAGACAGGATGAGTTAGGGGAAGAAAGTCATAGACAGAAGGAGCAGCGTGTGCAGAGGCTCTGGTAGAGACTGGGTATTACTGGAACAGGCTGAGCAAGTGTGAGAGGGACATGGGACAGGATCAGGAGGTGTCAGGCCACCAGCAGCTTGTGGGCTGTGCAGAGATTGGGTTTCCTTTAGTGAAACGGGAAGCCTGTGGAGGGTTCAGAATACAGGGGTCAGATGACCTGATTTGTGTTTTAAGAGGATTGTTTTGCTGCTATGCTGTAGTGTATTACTGGGCTTCCCAGGTGGCTGAGTGGTAAAGAATCCATCTGCCAATGCAAGAGATGCAGGAGATGCAGGTTCGATCCCTGGGTTGAGAAGATCCCCTGGAGGAGGAAATGGCAACCCACTCCAGTATTCCTGCTGGGAGAGTCGCATGGACAGAGGAGCCTGGCGGGCCACAGTCCATGGGGTCGCAAAAAATCAGCCACAACTGAGCACACACGTGCACACACACAGTGCAGTGTATTGCACTGAGACTGGGTTAGAAGGGGCAAGAGCTGTCAGGGTGCAGTGGCACAAGATTAGTAATGACACAGGTAAGAGAGTCAGAGAGAAGACAGGCTGCAAATCTGGGAGATACATACAGACCCGTTTAGAGGATCCTGATGAGATGGAAAGGTGAGGGAGAAAACAGCCTGAGCTACAGAGTGAACACTGTGGCGAAGACTTCTGACACTTAACTTAAACGGGACAAACTGGTTCAATCAGTGTCTGGAGCTCCACAGAGATGAATCACATTTTGGGATTCAAATATATAATCACTAATATTTAAAGCTATGGGAATTGAGCTTACCCTTCAAAAAGGTGTCAGAGAAGAGAAAAGGGCTCCAGAAAGAATGTGGAGGAAAATCAATACTGTATCCAGGTAACAACAACAAAAAAGAGGGGAATAAGAATAACACTGAGGCCAGCGAGATAAGACAAGATCCAGGAGAATGTGGTGGAAAGGAGTCAAGAGAGTAGTGCTCCGAGAACGAGGGCTTCGTCTCGGAGGGGTTGAATTCTGCTGCAGGAACAAAGAGCTAGAGCAAGAGGGGGCGATGTCTGTGAGAAGGGAGGGATGATCAGAGCCTGAGAGCAGCTGGGTAGGAAAACCCCTTTTAAACTGACCCCACAGGGACCCTGACAACGCATGATTGAAGTCTAATTTTGCTATTGTTAACTGTGGATTAAATTAGTGCAACCTTGTGATTTATAAGAAACATATTTGGCCATTCAGATGATGAAAATACACTTTTCATGTGCATTTGGTCTAAATCCTGGTTCCTGGCTCAAAGCTCCCCAAACCTATGAAATTTCCCGAGTGATAAGAACAATGGAATCACCTTTTGTTGTAATCTTTGGTCTCTTGTCCTCCATTCCTGAAATTGATTCAGAGCCATAAAGGTGAAATGGGTGTCTTGTTATTCATCACAGGACCTTTTCCTCTAACAACCTGGTTTGTGTTAATGAGGATTTTTAGAAAGCACCTAAAGATGGGGGTGGGAACCAACTTTGAATAGAGGATTGAAACTTTCTGTCTCACCTCCTGATTCCTATAGGGAGGGGTGAAGAGCCGAAAATTAATCAACCACCAATGACCAGTGATTTAATCAATCATTCTCATGCAGTGAAGCCTCTATAAAAACTCCAAAGGAAGGTATTTAAAGAGCTTAGTGTGGAGAACCAGAATGCTTCCACATGTCACCAAGCTGAATTTCAAACTTCAAGAAGACAAAAAAAAATCCTTTGTTCAGGAGGTTATCCTATGTCTCCCTTGATCAGATTGTTGAATCATATCCTTTAATATCCTTTGTATTAATAATAAACCAGGAATCTAGTGTGTAAACTGGATTTTTGAGTCCTGTAAGCAGCCCCAGCAAATTAATTGAACCCAAGAGTGGGCTGTGAGAACCTCTCGTTTATAGCCAGTGGGTGAGAAGCGCCTGGACTTGTGTTATTAGAGTCTGAACTGGAGGACAGTTGTGTGGGACTGAGTCCTCAAGCAGTGGGATCAGATACTATTTTGAGGAAATAGTGTTAGAATTGAATTGAATTGTAGAACACCTAGCTGGTATTGCTTGGTGGGTATCAGAACCCTTAATTAGCAATTTAGTTATATTTATTAAAAAATAACTCCCACCATCCCCTCAACAATACCTAAAGAGTGATATTGGCTATCTTATTAGAAAAACAGCATAGTATATTGAAGAGAAAATGAAATTTAAGTGTAGATGGATCTGACCTTGATTCCTGACTCTGCCACTGGTTGGCTGTGTATTCTTAGGCAAATTGTTCAAATTCTCTGACTCTCAATTCCCTGATCTGTAAAGCAAGGATGATATTAATGTTTATCTACATACTTATTCTGAGGTATACATTAATTAGGGTAAGTAAACAGTTTTTAAAATTTCAAAGTCATATGCAATCTAAGTGTAGTAGGAACGAACCCTAGTCCACAGACAGATATGTAAGAAAAAAAGTTTTATGGTTTTACTTTATATCATTTAATTCTGAAGTTGGGTACCCACCCACTTCTGAAACAGGTGAAAATTCAACTTCAGCCATTATTCAACTTCCATCTACTCCTACTGTAACACTCAGTCAAGATTCTTAAGGTTTTCCAAAATACCACATTACTTTGGTACCACAGACCCCACTAGTTACCATGGAAACACCATATGATTCTTTCAGGCCCAGCAACCTCTAGGCCACACTTAAATAAGGTGCAGCCTCCCCAGATAAACTACACGGTCATCCTTCTACAAGGACTCCTGCAAGGGAGAAAGCCCAGCTTACCGGCGTAAGTAAAGGACCTCTCTTTTACCTCCGCCTTGGGCAATCTTCCTTCTCTTTCCTTGCCCTTAAAAACCTTCCAATTATTATGCTCTTCTTCTGGGACACACATTTGCTTTGGAAATGCCATTAATTGAGAGTCATTTTGCTTTCAGGTCCACCAAAATTCCTAAGATAAGGAAGCCCCAAGGGGCCTGGCTATCTCTGGAAAAGAATTAGGAGTTGGGAAGGTAACGAAAGGACAACCAAACCTATTTTTAATAAATTGTGTTCTATGATAGTTTATTTTATGAATTTGCACAGGATCTTCGGTAGTCTTGTTGGACCACCTGGCTTACACCGGGACTGGCACGTTCAAGATATTGGAAAACACTGGCTTTAAGAGTACAGGGGATATATGGAAAATTTTTAATTCTTTAAAGGAAGGTGCTTTTCAGATATGAAGCATGGAGTAGGAAAAACTGGCCCACTTGCTAATGCAGGTATTACCTCTCTCCCCTGGGAACAGTACCCTTTGTTAGGCATCATTTGAGAGATCACTGGGGCTTCCCTGGTGGCTCAGAGGGTAAAGCATCTGCCTGCAATGTGGGAGACCCGGGTTCGATCCCTGGGTTGTGAAGATCCCCAGCAGAAGGAAATGGCAACCTACTCCAGTATTCTTGCCTGGAGAATCCCATGGACAGAGCAGCCTGGTAGACTACAGTCCATGGGGTCGTAAAGAGTAGGACACGACTGAACGACTTCACTTCACTTCTTCACTTCACACATTAACTTAACACATAAATGGATACTTACAAGCCAATTTCTTCCAAGAATGGCTGGGGAGCAATGAAGGAAATTTCCTGGTGAAGGCCTGGTTGCCATGTTCAGTCAATCAAGGTAATGAACATCACTATCTACTTGACTAGATAGTGGTCCATTTGGCTGCCCACACAGTTCCATCCTCACCTAAGTTTCTGTGCCTGAAACAGCCGTAATAGATATCTCACTTAAAACATTGGCCTATGGGTTCGGAACAGCAACAAACTGAGTGTCACTATAGGATGTGTGCAATTCACCAACATAAAGTCCCTAAGAAGATGCCAGACACGAGCAGAAAAGCCATCTTCCCAAGTTACTATATAATAATGAAAATTTTTGTTCATTATTCTAAGATCAAAATAAGAAACTTTGAAATATTATGTAGTGTTAATCGTTGCCTCCATGCAGCCTGAACCTAGCATAGCTTACCAATGTTTATCCCAAGTCTCTGAAAAAGGAAGTCTGGTGAGGTACAAAACCCTCTTTTTGCCTGTTGCCATCTCTGTATACTCCTATAGCCTGTTTGAGTGCCCAGTGAAAGATCCCCAGACTTCCCAATGTAGCAGGTAAAATCAGGTAGCTGGCAAGTGAGATCAAGATCTCAAGCCAGCATTCAGATTTGGAGGGCTTATATATTTTACAGATAGGTTATTTAATTTGCAAAGAAAACAACAATGTACTACATTTATCCTACAAAATAATATATAGAACACTCTTATCCTTTTGCCTAATTTTTAAAGTGTGGGATTGTATATAATAAAACGCTTAAATATATGCCAATAATACATTGTCTCATGAACTACAACAAGGTTATTAAGATAAGTTTTGAAAGGATACTCAAGCCCAGAGGGATAAAGAAAATGGCCCAGGGACTTCCCTGACAGTCCAGTAGTTAAATATCTGTGCTGTCAATGCAGGGGCATGGGTTTGATCCCTGGTCAGGGAACTAAGATCCCACATGCCACAGTGCACAGCCAAAAACAGCAACAAAGGGGGAAAAAAGAAATTGGCCCAATGTCACACAGCCAGATGTGGGAAAGCCTTGATTTAAACCCAGTTGCGATCAAATGCTTTATGATGACCAAACATTTTAGGAATAGTTCAGAATACGTTCTTGTTTTCTGTCTCTCCCTGTTTGTCTTTAGTTTTGGTTAATTTAGATTTGGATTTAATTTAGATTTTGAGCACTGTAAAGTACTCTATTTGTTCAAAGAAAGAGTGAAACTCTTGGCTTCTCTTTTTGTTGCTGAACTGGTGGCTGGGGTCCTCACGGCTGTGCCAGCTGTGGGACATTGAGGCCCACCAGGTTTACAACTTCAGCCTAAATTTCTCCTTTAATTCTTTAAAGCTCAAAACACTTCAGTTGAATCAGTGTGTTAATTCCATCTATGAGAATAAATAAAAATTCACATTGATGAAATGCAGCGTCTGAGTGGGAAGAAGGAAAGCATAATCGGAATCTGCTTCTTAGGAAGGATAAGAGGTAGCTCAGCTCTAAAGAATCTGCCTGCCAATGCAGGAGATAAAGGAGGCACAGGTTCTATCCCTGGGTTGGGAAGATCCCATGGAGAAGGAAAGGACAAATCACTCCAGTATTCTTGCCTAGAATCCCATAGACAGAGGAGCGTGGCAGGCTACAATCCATAGGGTCGCAGAGTCAGACATGACTGAGTGAGCACAGCACAGCACGAAGCAGCCAGCCCCCGAACACACACACACCTAAATTATCCCACATATACACCTATATCTATGGCTCTTAGTCCTGACTAACCTCGTTTGCATGGTCCATTAGCACCGCTTCCTACAGCTGAAGACTAGTCTGATTTAGACCCAAGGGGCATCCTCATCAACATTGTCTTACTACCATCCTAGAATTCCTTGCCTTCCAAACTTCAGAGACCTGCTTTGCTAATCTCCAAATCTGTATCTGTCAGTGGACGTCTGTCTCCAGTGCTAGAGGAAGACTCAATAATATGCAGCTTTTTCTATCCCAAGCACACACTGTCGGAGATGAGGCACTTAGTGTCTCAGCAATACTTTGTATCATCTTTCATTGATTCCCTGGCATAATGATCTTGACCTCCATGCTATCTCAGCCACTCATATCCAGAGATAAACCTTAAACACTGTAGAATAATAATTGTAGAATCTCATTTCCATCATCTCAATTTTGATCATCCCTACTCCCTGAATTTCCCTGCCCACTTCCTCTACTACTCTAATAATTTTTCAACCCCTCAGACACAATTAATCCATTAACCTTAACATACTTTCTCTATAGATCTCCTCACATCCTTGCTTCCCTAGTTTTCCCACTTACATTCCATAGCTCATGATAATAAGCACTCTTGTACATGCTCTTAAGAGTACATTACACTGACTAGGAAAACACAAACCCAGGTTAAATCTCCATTTATTTAAATGCCTTGAACCAGTAAGTCTCTTCAGCTTTTGTTAAAGGATTCTGTGTTTGTTCTCAGAGCATGACTCCATTGCTCTGCAGACAGTTTACAATTCTAGTTTAGCCTTCAATTCCTGTTTGTGCACAGCCTCAAGTTTAGATGAGAGGTTAGGACAGTCTCAGATTTTCCCTGAGCATGTGTACAACCCAGCATATGTGTGAAGTCTTTTAGGTTCTCTAGAAGATGTCAAAAAAATTTTAAACTATTGAAATCATGTTCCAAGCTATTCCTATTAATAGTTCTAATCAGCTTTCCTTTTAACTGTTCCCGATCACTTATTGCACCTCGGCTGCTATGATATTAAATGATCACCACTGGTTGTTTTGAAAAAATGCTATAGGAAACATGCTGGTAGCAATGAGTAAGCTCAAGTTAGGTCAAATAAAGACAAGCTTTGTAAGTTGGGGTTCATAAGTAGCTGTTACACAAGTCAGATAATAACAATTCTTAGGGACGGGGCTTTTTTCATGGCTCCTGATTTGTTCTTCCTCTCTCCAGATGCTGGTAGGCCATTGCTAGGTTTTTATGGCTATCTTGAGTGGAGGAGAAGGAGATGAGAAAAATGTAAGTTAAAGCATCATGAAACTTCCTGTTCTTATCTTAACACCCTGTGACTTATCTATTTTTCTTGAATAAAAATTCCTCAGATTTTGGCAAGCCTTTGGTTAATTTCCAGAATTCTGAAAAAGTTGAATTTGTTTTTTGCAAATGTTCTCATTGCTTTTATGGAGGAGCAGAAATTCAGAGATTTTCACACTGTTTGTCTGAGCACTGTATTATTTTTGTATCACACAAACCCAGCTTATCTCCCATCTTAAAAACTAAATCCCTTATCACCACATTGAGGAACACTGGGAAATGTTAATGTCACATTTGTATTTTCCCAGAAACCTTCGGTGAAGATGTTTTGCCTTAAAGCAATGGGTACATACAATTGTGCTGCAGTAGATTCTTAACAGAGTTATTTGGAAACAGACCATCTTTTCTTCAATCCTATATTTGAAAACCTACTCCATTTCATCCCAGTGACCCACTTAAATGTGTAAGCCCTATTTTCATGTTCATTTGAAGGAGACCTATTAAGTAATCATTAATTTAAATCAACAAACAGCATATTAAAAAGCAAATACATCATTTTGCCGACAAAGGTCCATATAGTCAAAGCTGCAGTTTTTCCAGTAGTCGTGTACAGATGTTAGAGTTGGACCATAAAGAAGGCTGAGAGCTGAAGAACTGATGCCTTCAAACTGTAGTGCTGGAGAAGACTCTTGAGAGTCACTTGGACAGCAAGATCAAACCAGTCAATCCTAAAGGAAATCAACCCTGAATACTCATTGGAAGGACTGATGCTGAAGCTGAAGCTCCAATACTTTGGCCACCTGCTGTGAAGAGCCGACTCATTGGAAAAGACCCTGATGCTGGGAAAGACTGAGGACAGGAGGAGAACTGGGTGGCAGAGGATGAAATGGTTAGATAGCATCATCAACTCAATGGACATGAATCTGAGCAAACCTCAGGAGATGGTGAAAGGTTGTTGTTGAATCACGCGAAGACACCAGGATTCTTGGGCCCCAGAGGAGAAGAATTCAATCCAGGGCCAGAGACAAGGCTTGATCACTCAGAGCTTTTGTGTAATAAAGTTTTTATTAAAGTATAAAGGAGATAGAGAAAGCTTCTGACATAGGCATCAGAAGGGGGCAGAAAGAGTACCCACTTGCTTATGAAGTTATATACTCTCCAATGAATCCAAAGAATGTCTGGAGGTTGTAAAGACCTCACCAGACCTACTCCCATAATTTACATTTTAAGATAACAGAATTAGCCAGAAGGTTTAATCCAGAGACTGTCCTCAGGCAGGATACATCCTTGTAAAGACCAGGTCTACTCCCATAATTTACATTTTAAGATTACAGAATTAGACAGAAGGTTTAATCCAGAGACTGTCCTCAGGCAGGATACATTATTGTTATATAATACTAAGGAATGTAGAGAAGGAAAGCTTTGTCCTTTCTTCCTCCTTGAGAATTTCAGATCCCTCTCTCCTTGGGGACCCCTAGACTCCTTATCAACCTGCCTAGGAAATGACTCTCTCAATGGTGACGTGAAGGACAGGAAAGCCTGGCATGCTGCAGTCCACAGGGTCACAAAGAGTTGGACACAACTTGGTGACTGAACAACAATTTCAATCAAAACATTCATTCTCTGTAATCTTTTTTATTGTTTTTAACTAAGCACAAAGGTAGGTTTTAAAAGTCTGTTTAAGGAAAGTTTAAGCCTGTCAAAGGAAAATGTAATAAACTGGATAAAAGAGGCTTTCTTAGATATATTCATGTCTAAACTCTTCTGAATCCATGCTACTAAATATAAGTTGTAATTTAAATAGCCTCAGGTTACAAGGACAGTGACTAATGAATTATAAAGGAACATAATTAACTTCCTACACTCTCTAAAAAGCTTGCTTTGCGAGACCCTCTCTGACACTTACTTAGAGAAGACCAGAATATCTGATCAGCATTGTTAAGAAAACTGCCCACTTCTCTCCTATTTTCAGACTCCTTTCAGACTGGGGGTGTAGTTACAGCAGACTGTGGAAATTTTGGAGTGGATCAGAAAAAGAAGTGTGGCATGTCAGAAGCTGTTTTGCTATTAACCAGCTGTGGTGTTGGGGAGCAGGTCATTTAAACTCTCTATGCCATGGTTTCCCTATTTGTAAAATGAAGGGTTAAGACAGAGTGACACAGAGAACTCAGCTCAATATTATGTGGCAACCTAAATGGGAAAAGAATTTGAAAAGGAGTGGATACATGTGTATGTATAACTGAATCACTTTTTTGTACACCTGAAACTATCACAACATTGTTAATCAACTATGTTCCAATATAAAATAAAAAGATTTTTTTTAAAAAGACACAATAACCCATAAGCTTTGCTCCCCATCTTATGATCAATGATCCAAGTTTTCTCATCCAAAAGCATATGAAGTATGGTAGGATATTCCACAGCTCACGAGGGTTTAAATAATATTTCAAATAAAATCAAAACTAAACAAACTTTCTGACCTGGATGACTTATTTCTGTGACTTATCAGAGCATTAAGAAAGGAGAATGACTATTTTTCCTTATGCAACTGACTTATTGAACAAACTCAATGTGTGGTTTGGAATTAAAACATGATTTAGTTTTTAATCCCGCCCCCCCCCCATCCCTTTAAGCATTATCCCTTGGTGGGAATCTTTTATCTGTGATAATCTCTCTTCTGCATGTTTCCTTTACTCTTAGGAAACAGTGCAACATTTGCTTCAAGTATCAAATACTCTCAATTCAGGATATATATATGAAGTCCAGCTTCCTATGATTAGCAAAATGTCAAAACTGGTATAACATGTACTTCTCGTTACCAACTTGGACATGCTTCTCAGAATAAGGAGCCTGGTCCTGTTGACTTCTCCTACTTGTGTTATTCTTTAGAAGAGTCCTGGTAGCGAAGGCTTAGAAGGATAAGTGACAGGACAAGTGCGTGGTATTGTCCTTTATGGGCTCTGCAGTTGAGGAAAGCTGTTTCCCACTTCTCCCTTAAAGTGCTTTGAGAACGCCCTTGCTGCCTGTTAAATTCCCTCTCTTGCAGTTTCTTTGATTCGAGCAGAAACATACTTAACCTGACTTGCCCAGTGAGCCTCCTCTTTCAGCCCTTGGTCCTATTGTTAATGCTTCCAGTTTCCCCCAACACCCCAAGACTTCCAGTCTCTCTCTGCTGGACAGGATGTCCAACAATTCCATTCCAGCTTAATTTCACCTCTTCTCTCTCTCACTATGGGAAAACTCAATGTCCTTTGCCCCTACAGACCTGGGAGACAAGTCAATCTCAACAAAGCAACTATTCAGGCCCTCTCTATTCTTCAGATTTCAGGAGCAAGCTCAGACCACACTCCACAGCTGGCTTTACTTTCTCAATAGTGCATCAAGGACCAGTCTTCTATGTTTCCTCATGTTAGGGAACAGAATTTCAAAGCTTTCTGAGTGGAGACCTTAGAGACCACCCCATCCACGCTAAGGGCAACCACTTTGCATATCTCTAGGCTGGTGGCATTTTGCCTTCTGATGCCCCATGTGCTCCCCCAAACAGGAAAATGGGGAAGCAGAGCAAGACAACACATCTCTCCAGGAATAAGAAAATCTTCTTCACTGAACTCCTCTCCAAAGCTTCTCTCTGATGTTTTATATGCTTTTGATTTCATGGAAGTGTCCAAACACTTAGGGATTCCTATTAACTATAAATTCTGCATTTGGAAGTGGTGGACAGATTTGTCTATCTTTGTAATCCAGTATCTATTGTAAGTCATGCTTCATTTGAAACTAATTACAGCAAGATTCTCATTCTAAATTCCTGTAACAGTTACATTAAGCCCAGGGCTGACATGCTACTGAAAAAAAAAAAAAAATGAGAAGGTAATGAAACAAAGAAAAATATTTTAATTACCCTAAGATAAGCATGGTATTTTATTGGTGGCTCAGCAATATAGAAGATTTGGTTTCAATCCCTGGGTCAGGAAGATCTGCTTATTTTGGAGGGCAGTAAAACCATACTTCTTTTATAGCTGTAATCTCATTGTACATACGCTTTTGCAATGTATTTTTTTTTTAAACTTAACTCCTCACAAACATTTTGTGACAGCATGCTTGGAATTTTAACATGTAAATATTATCGTGAATATTGATGTATCATTCATTTATCAAAGACCCTTTGAATGCCTACTCTGTGTCCAATACTGGTTCAGGTGCTGAGGTTGCCAAAGTTAAAAAACTGGGGTAAGCAGTCTGTTTAGGGAAGTGCAAATTATTATAAGGCAACACTGTATTTGTCACAAGACAGTTAACCACACAAGGTGGGAGTAGAGAATAGAAAGTATTTATGTTTTTTAAAGGAAGTTCGAAAGGAATCACAAAGGACGTGTTGAAGCTGAAATGTTTAAGGAGGGTGCGTGGGAGTTGGCTGGGTAGGCAAGTAAGAGGAAATCACCCTCCGTGGATGGAGCAGGTTGTACAAGTCAGGGAATTTATTTTGATCTTGTATAAGGTGTGAGTGTTTTTCTTTCTTTCAAACTGCTATTGAATCATTCTAAAATGACTCATTAAATAATCCTTGCTCCTCAAGTATAGAGTTATACTGGGAAGCTTGTTTTATTGTACATTAACTTTATTCTGTTGCTTGGTCTCGCTATTGCAATTCCAAGGATTTATAGTCTTTTGAGAGGGCCAAAACCACACTTCTTAAAGTATTGTTGGTTTTTAATAGTTTCAAATACCTAATATGCTAATCTACATCATAACTTCTTTGCCAAGAAATTCTTTTCTAAAGCATTCTAATGTTTCCTTAAAGGAACCTAGCTTTCTTTTAAAATTTTGAGATGTCAACAATATTTTTGATATCTCAAACACCTGAAGACAAAACTGCTTCAAATTTTAGCTGAATTAATCAATTTTATTACATTTTCTCTGCTTTTGGATATAGATAAAAAACTTACACAAAAGTTTTGCAAATCCTACAGATTTTTAGAAAATGTTTTGTTGCTGTTCCTTATGTGTGTTCTTTATGTTTGTTTCTTGACGTAAGTCTAAATGCATATGCCTTCATAATCTCCTAAATAATTTCAGAATATTGATATCTTTTTTTTTAAAGCATGGAGTTTAGTCTCAATCTTCCAAACTGTGTAATTTGACACATATTGAGCAAGACCACCAGACAACTGCCAACGTCTCTACTTTACTTTACATATGTCGGCATTCTTAGGAACGTTTGAGGATGGTTAGGTCGTTGTTTTTATGCTTAGTTTTAGGTTTACATAAATTTAGCTCCACAAATTTCTCCTTGCTCCTAAAGCTCAGAAGAAAATAACACACACAGTGTAAAGGGACCCATTCTGGCAAAACTCTGGGTTCAGATGTGCCCCCAAAATGCCTGATCAACAGATGGTCATTGACTTGCATGAGGACTGTAGGCCACAGGAGAGGGAGGAGGTGGTGATCATTCCCTGAGGGAATGGCACAGAAACCCAAGGCTCTTCCCCTGCTTTTAGAAAGTAGGTAGGATTAAAGTTTTCGAAAGGTATATATGCTCTACAATATGTGCACCCAAGCAGTACTGCCAAAATGACAGAATGGCCCTGGAACTTCAACACTGCAACCAGGGAATATTTGCAACAAATTATCACCTTTTGGGGGCTTCCCAGGTAGCTCAGTGGTAAAGAATCTACCTATCAATGCAGGAGATATAAGAGACGCGGGTTCGATCCCTGGGTAGGAATATCCCCTGAAGAAGGAAATGGCAACCCGCTCCAGTATTCTTGCCTGAAAAATCCCATGGACAGACTATAGCCTGCTGGGCTATAGTCTATGGGGTCACAAAGAGTTGATCATGACTAAGTATGCACACCCAAATTGCCTTTGTTTACTTTACCTCCTCATCTCCTCCTCTTTGTTCTATAAAACAATTAGTATCCAAATCTGGGCAGTATGGTTCTTTGGGACACTATTTCACCATCTTCTTGGTTTGCTGGCTTTCCCAATAATGCTCCCATTCCTTATCATAACAACTTGCCTCTCGATTTATTGGTCTCTCATGCACTGAGCAGTATGAGATTGGTCTCAGTAACACTTAGCTAATGAGGGTGACTTTCGTGAATGGGATTGGTTCCCCCATAAAAGAGGTCCCACAGAGCTTTCTAGCTCTTTGCACCATGTGAGGGCACAGAGAGAAGTCACCATCTATTAAGTAGGAAGCAGGCCCTCTCTAGACACTGAATCTATCAACATCTTGATCTTGGACTTTCCAGCCTCCATAACTGTGAGAAATAAATCTCTGTTGTTTATAAGCCACCCAGTAGCTTTTTTTTTAATTACAGCAGCCCAAACAGACTAAGACAAAAGGTTTACTTCAGACTTCAAGGCAGGGTTCAAGTTTGGCAATTCTGTTAATGGAATTCATTACATAAATATTTTAAAGGAGAAAACCATAAAACATAGGGTTATCTTTATAAATGTCAGATTATATTGGACACTAATCAGCACCTATTGTGATAAACAAAACAAAACAAACTTCTATGCATGGTAGATCCTCCTTATCTTGATAAAAGCTAGAACCAACAACAAATATCAATGAAGAGCCTAAGACATTTTTGTGGCCAGAATAAAGATAAGAATGTCCACTGAGGTAGTTAGTCTGCAAAGATACCACCCAATGGACACACTCCTTTATTCACACTTTTGTGCAGTCACTGCCATGTTGAGTCCAACCAACCTGTGACTTACTTGACAACCAGAACACAGCAGAAGTAATGTGGTGGTTACATGGTCCTCCAGTTAGAGGACTATGCCTTAAAAACCCTGACAGCAACCACTTTGGTGTTGCTTGGAAGCCATCCACCATGTAAGCATCTGAGTACCGTTCTGGAGAGGGAGGTCACTGGAAGGGGGTCTGGTGGATGAGACGACACATGGAGAGAGGCTTATGGAAGGGCACCAGGCTCATGAGTGAAGAAGCCAACGTATTATGTGAAACCTGCTATTGTAAAATTAACATTTCAGTGACAACACTGAAGGCTCATCAACTATAAGAACTAAATCATCACAACATTTCTATAGAACTAAATATATAAATAAGTTAAACTGATTAGGGAACCAAGTACAAACTCAAGTATCTAAGAAAGTCTAAGGTACATATATATATATCAGTTCAGTTCAGTCCCTCAGTCGTGTCTGACGCTTTGCGACCCCATGAATCGCAGCACGCCAGGCCTCCCTGTCCATCACCAACTCCCAGAGTTCACTCAGACTCACATCCATCGAGTCAGTGATGCCATCCAGCCATCTCATGCTCTGCCGTCCCCTTCTCCTCCTGCCCTCAATCCCTCCCAGCATCAGAGTCTTTTCCAATGAGTCAACTCTTCGCATGAGGTGGCCAAAGTACTGGAGTTTCGGCTTTAGCATCATTCCTGCCAAAGAAATCCCAGGGCTGATTTCCTTCAGAATGGACTGGTTGGATCTCCTTGCAGTCCAAGGGACTCTCAAGAGTCTTCTCCAACACCACAGTTCAAAAGCATCAATTCTTCAGCGCTCAGCCTTCTTCACAGTCCAACTCTCACATCCATAAATGACCACAGGAAAAACCATAGCCTTGACTAGACGGACCTTTGTTGGCAAAGTAATGTCTCTGCTTTTCAATATGCTATCTAGGTTGGTCGTAACTTTTCTTCCAAGGAGTAAGCATCTTTAAATTTCATGGCTGCAGTCACTATCTGCAGTGATTTTGGAGCCCAAAAAAATAAAGTCGGACACTGTTTCCACTGTTTCCCCATCTATTTGCCATGAAGTGGTGGGACTGGATGCCATGATCTTCGTTTTCTGAATGTTGAGCTTTAAGCCAACTTTTTCACTCTCCTCTTTCACCTTCATCAAGAGGCTTTTTAGTTCCTCTTCACTTTCTGCCATAAGGGTGGTGTCATCTGCATATCTGAGCTTACTGATATTTCTTCCGGCAATCTTGATTCCAGCTTGTGCTTCTTCCAGCCCAGCGTTTCTCATGATGTACTCTGTGTATAAGTTAAATAAGCAGGGTGACAAGATTGTTCCATGTGTGTATGTATATATATATATATACACACACACACACATACATACATATATATATATACACACATACATACATATACAAACACATACATAAGTGTATACATACATAGTTAAAAGGGAATCCAACTGATGCAAAAAAGATGACTCTTGCTGCTACAAACTGTTGGGACAACTAGCATTCAGATGTAAAAAACTAAAAAAAAAAGAAGACTTAGATTGTGCCCATAATAAATAAAAATGAACTAAAGATAGATAAAAGATTTTTAATGTAAAAATGAAATTCTGGAAACACTAGGGAACATTATATGCAAATATTTTTTATACCCTTGGAATGCAACAGCCATTACAAACAAATAAAATGTTCACAAACTATAAATGAAATAATATGAAGAGACTGACTAAATAAAAATGAAAACTTTGGTAATATTAAATTATACTACAAACAAAATTAAGTAACAAACTGAGGAAAATATTTGCAATCTGATTGACAGATAAATGGATAAACTTCTTACTATACATTGTTCTCACAAATCATTATAAAAAATAATTAGTACCCCATAAAATGAGAAAAAAATATGTTTAAGCACTTTATAGAAAATGAATAAAAATATTTCATAACGTCATTACTAAAAATGAAAAATTATAAATGAGAGATTTATTTAGTTATTCATTCTAGGAAATAGTCACTTCTGATTGTGCTCTGGGTTCAATATCTCTTTCTTGAAATTTTCTTTAAAATGTTGAAGAATAACAGTGAAAAGTGTTCAAAACCTAGTGCAATTATTCATAAAGTATCATGAAGTAAACATCTGTATAATCCACATCGGTTTAAAGAATAAAACCTTACCAGCGTCTCAAAAGCCCACTTCATGGTCACCCCAATTTCTACCCCTTTCTTCCTATTCTGTGGTAATTAGCATTCTGATTTCTAACACTCTGGTCTAGTTTCACCCATCTTTGAACTTTATATTTAATTGGAGTCATTCTCTTATGTCTGCCTTGTTTTGTTCAATTTTATGTTTGCAAGATTTACCGTGTCATTACATGTAATCAAAATTCTAATAGGTTAAGTGAATAAAATTTCACTGCTTGAATATATCCAACTTACCATTGTGCTCTTGAGATTCAAGATGTTTCTAGTTTTGGGCCATAATGAATAATGATTCTTTGCATATTCACATATGTGCCTTTTGATATAGTGTTCAAATATTTCTGTTCAGTTCATACATAGAATTGGAAACACTTACCCAGAGAGAATGTGTACTTTTGATAGGAATAGATGTTTCCAGAATGTTTCCCAAAGCTGTACCAATTTACATTTCTATCAGCGTTGCAAAGGGTTTCAAGTTGCTCCATATCACTGTCCACTTCTTATGTCACACTTTTTAACTTCAAGCCATTCTAGTACGTGTATAGCTTTAATTTTCATATTCTCGATGACCAATGAAACCTAGCACCTTTTCAGATATTTATTACCCATTTGAATAGTCTTTATACACAAGTGCTATAGTTCAATACCTTGTTCATTTCGCCTTGCCTGCGCTTTCCTTACTGAGCGACAGGAGTTCCTTAAATATTCCACAAATAAGCCCTCTCTTTTAAAGGTATAGCTAATATATTTTCCCATTCTATAGTTTTTTTCCTACTCTTTTGATGGTATCGTGTCATTAAAAAATGTTCCTAATTTTAATATAATACAAATTATTGATATTTCTTTTACACTCTGCTTTTCATGTCCTATGTAAGAACTCCTTTCCCTGTCTTAGGTCAGAAAAATAGTCTTCCATATTATCTTTTATAATTGAACTGTTCATTACAATAGCAATTAACCACATATGGTTAACTTGTTAAATTAATTGAAATGAAAATGAAAAGTTTTGTTTCCTTGTTTATTCTAGTTATGTCTTTAAGGGCCCAATAGCCAAAGATTTAGAGCATCTCCATCAATGCAGAAAGTTCTATTGGTCAAATACATCCTAGAAGGTCCTTTTATTTTGTCTTTTGTTGTAATAGTGGTAAGAATGTGGGCGGAAAAGTTGTGGGAGGAAAAGCGAGAACATTAATGTTCTCATTGTTGGCAGAAAGTCAATCAATGTTCTGTAAAATGAATGCAAGTAGAAAAAGTAATTTTTATGACTTTTTACCATTTAAAAAAATTATGAATTCCCTTAGCTTTGGAAGGAATCTTTTAGAATATATTTATGTTGTGAGGAAATATTGAAAAAAAGTTTGTTCATTGTTTTGGTTTAGCTTGTCTCTTTTTATTCTAAGTTCAGCTACAACTAAATTTATAATTGAGTAAGTTACGATGATCTCTGGAAGTGAATTAAATCAGATGCCTGTTTTCCTTCTTTTGACTCTGGCCTCCTTTCCTTTGTTTTTCTTTCTATTATGTCCCTCTCATCCGCTCCTTCTTCTGAACCTTGACAAACCACAAAGCTTGCAAAAATAGCTCTTGAAAGAATTGTTCTGACAGTTGCTTGAATGGCATTTACCAAAAATCCTGAGCAAGAAGCGTGGGAAACCAGTACATTCTCCACCTCTCCCAACCACAAGTTTGCAATAGTTATAGATTTTTTTTTTTTTTTTAAGGCAACTCAAGACAGACCACAAGAAAACATAGGCCTCCCTTCTTCTGTAAAACTCCAAACCTCCTTTGGTCTGGGGAGTTACCTGGTTTTCACATTTTCTCTGATGTACATTAACTAATAAAGACTTTGTCCTGTATTTGAATCACTTAAACTATTTGTTTTCTTGACTTCATGCCTTTAGGCTTAAAAAAAAAAAAAATCAAGTTCGGAGTAGAATACCTTGTTTTTGCCAGAACACAAAGATACCATCAGAAATCCCCTGAGTATTGCTTACAGGGGTACTCATTCACCAAGCTATGGCAATTTTATCATCAAAAAGCCTAAAAGCAAGTGTCATTTAATCAAATGTATTAAAAGATAGATGTAAAAGAAAAACAGTGTAGTAGTATATGCTTGTTTTTCTTAACTGTAATGTATACAGGTAAGTGTTGTTCATGAAGTATATATTGAATTTTTATTGAATATATTGAATTTTATGCAGGCAGGAATGGGTTTAGTTTGGGAATTGTGAGCAAACAAAATATTTCCAGAAGAAAGAATTTTATTCAGACTAGGAAGGACTGGTGGAAATTAGTGCTCGTAAACTAACCAGGTAGAAAAAGAATTCCAGAGAGTGCATAGAGATGGTGGGCCAACCAGGGGACCTAAAGAGGAAAGCAGATTGCACAGACTAAATTCTCATCTCATGAATTACAAAACCTTTGGTAACACTTTTAATCATAATAAGATATGGATAAGTGAAAGTAAAGTCGCTCAGTCGTGTCCAACTCTTTGCCACCCCATGGATTGTAGCCTACCTACCATGCTTCTCCATCCATGGGATTTTCCAGGCAAGAATACTGGAGTGGGTTGCCATTTCCTTCTCCAGTGGATCTACCCAACCCAGGGATCAAACCAGGGTCTCCAACATTGTAGGCAGACACTTTACCATCTGAGCCACCAGGGAAGATATGGATAAAGCATCCTCAAATTTCCGGAAGTTCTAACAGATTATATCAGAGCTATGAATAAACTTGAGAAGATAATGGGTTTTACAATGCAGGGTGTAAAAAAGTCAAACTTTTCTTTTGGCAGGGAGTGGTGTTGGGGGTGTGTTTTGTTTAAGGGGATGAGCTTGAAAAATTCCATTTGCAAGTGAAGGTTAATTGTAAGAAAGAGGGTCCACTGTGTACCATCTAGGTTTGAAAGAGCTTAGACACAACAAGATCTCATGCCATGACCAAGAATCAGTTATTTAGTGGTCCAGAAACTATCATTTTAGCAGATTTGTTGGAGATTGTATTTTCTTTTGAGTGTGGCAAGATTACTATATCCCTTGGGAGGTAAAATATAAATACAGTGAAAAGTGAAGAAATAAATCAAAATCATATCATCACCACTTGAACTGTGGTGTTGGAGAAGACTCTTGAGAGTCCCTTGGACTGCAAGGAGATCCAACCAGTCCATTCTGAAGGAAATCAGCCCTGGGATTTCTTTGGAAGGAATGATGCTAAAGCTGAAACTCCAGTACTTTGGCCACCTCATGCGAAGACTTGACTCATTGGAAAAGACTCTGATGCTGGGAGGGATTGGGGACAGGAGGAGAAGGGGACGACAGAGGATGAGATGGCTGGATGGCATCACCGACTCGATGGATGTGAGTCTGAGTGAACTCTGGGAGATGGTGATGGACAGGGAGGCCTCAGTTTAGTTCAGTTCAATTCAGTCGCTCAGTCGTGTCTGACTCTTTGTGACCCCATGAATCGCAGCACGCCAGGCCTCCCTGTCCATCACCAACTCCCGGAGTTCACTCAAACTCATGTCCATCAAGTCAGTGATGCCATCCAGCCATCTCATCCTCTGTCGTCCCCTTCTCCTCCTGCCCCCAATCCCTCCCAGCATCAGAGTCTTTTCCAATGAGTCAACTCTTCGCATGAGGTGGCCAAAGTACTGGAGCTTCAGCTTTAACATCATTCCTTCCAAAGAAATCCCTGGGTTGATCTCCTTTAGAATGGACTGGTTGGATCTCCTTGCAGTCCAAGGGACTCTCAAGAGTCTTCTCCAACACCACAGTTCAAAAGCATCAATTCTTCGGCACTCAGCTTTCTTCACAGTCCAACCCTCACATCCATACATGACCACTGGAAAAACCATAGCCTTGACTAGACGGACATTTGTTGGCAAAGTAATGTCTCTGCTTTTCAATATGCTATCTAGGCTGGTCATAACTTTTCTTCCAAGGAGTAAGCGTCTTTTAATTTCATGGCTGCAGTCACCATCTGCAGTGATGCCTGGTGTGCTGCAATTCATGGGGTCGCAAAGAGTCGGACACAACTAAGCAACTGAACTGGACTGAAGTAAAAATAATAAAAATTAATTGTGAAATCATTCTGGTACTCCATGCTGCTGCTGCTGCTGCTAAGTCGCTTCAGTCATGTCCGATTCTGTGTGACCGCATAGATGGCAGCCCATGAATGTTGTCTATTTCCCAAGTAATTGGATCAATTAACAAGCTAACGAATTAAACTTGATTTTTATTGAAATGTTTTGAAGAATTTAATTACATTTAAAATCCATGTGTAAATGTTTTCTGTTTGTGATGGTCTAGAAGATTGCATTAAGTAGATGTATACATTTTAACAAAAATAAAATAGAGAAGCCAAAAAATATAAGTATTCTTCATAGACAGTCTTGAAATGTTCATAAAACAAAAACTGATTTTCAGCACAACAAAAGATATAACGAAGGACTCACATGAGGCAGTCAGTCTCTTTGTAATGACGGGACAGTCTGTACCCTGATTATGGTGGTAATTACTTGGATCTGCATATGGGATAAAATTTCATAGTATTACTGTTCACTTTCCCAAAATAAGTAATTTTAAGAGAGAACATGTAAAAACTGATGAAATCCAGATGTCAGTGTCGTGGTTTTACATGTTCTAAGTATTATGTAAGATATTATCGTTGGGGGAAGCTGGGTGAAGGGTGCATGTGAATTCTTTATACTACTTTTTTTTTTTTATACTACTTTTGAAACTTGTGAATCTTACACTATTTCAAAATAAAAAGCTTATAAAGTATATGTAGAGATATTAGCTATTGCATAAGAAATAGGCATAGGCTGTCTTAGCGGTGCTGATAGATGGGTCAGCTGAACCTATGTCAGCTTTGCCTCATTTGCTTGCTCTGCTTATGAACTCAGGTATTGACATGACATAGAAGGTAGATCTTGCTGAGTCTGCTAAGGTAGCTTATTATTTTTTACTGGTATTAATATTCTTGTAGGATGTAAATCAACAGGAACAGCTATAAGTGGAAGCACTACAAAATAATCATATACTGTCATTCTTCTCTCTTCATTCTCAAGGGAGTATTCTCAAGGATACCCCCTTGGCATCCTCCTAGATCATTTCTCCCCACACAAAAGCTTTTTGGCTATTAAAGATGCCACTCTCCCATTTAGAACCACCCAATCGTTTCTCTTGGCATTTAGAAAAAACAAGTCTCCTTACAATGTCTCAGGGACTTAAAAAAAAAAAAAATCTGCCTCTGAGAGAAGGAAGTGGCAACCCACTGCAGTATTCTTGTCTGGGAAATCCCATGGATAGAGGAGCCCAGCAGGCTACAGTGCACGGGGTTGCAAGACTCAGACATAATTTAGCAACTAAATCACCACCACCACTGTTGACATTTCTAACCACATTCTGTACACTCTCCCTCCTCCTCAGAGCATCTTAACTACTTCGGCCCATTGGCTGTTATGGCAGAAAGTGAAGAGGAACTCAAAAGCCTCTTGATGAAAGTGAAAGAGGAGAGTGAAAGAGTTGGCTTAAAGCTCAACATTCAGAAAACGAAGATCATGGCATCCGGTCCCACCACTTCATGGGAAATAGATGGGGAAACAGTGTCAGACTTTATTTTTCTGGGCTCCAAAATCACTACAGATGGTGACTGCAGCCATGAAATTAAAAGATGCTTACTCCTTGGAAGGAAAGTTATGACCAACCTAGATAGCATATTGAAAAGCAGAGACATTACTTTGCCAACAAAGGTTCGTCTAGTCAAGGATGTGGTTTTTCCTGTGGTCATGTATGGATGTGAGAGTAGGACTGTGAAGAAAGCTGAGCACCGAAGAATTGATGCTTTTGAACTGTGGTGTTGGAGGAGACCCTTGAGAGTCCCTTGGACTGCAAGGAGATCCAACCAGTCCATTCTGAAGGATATCAGCCCTGGGATTTCTTTGGAAGGAATGATGCTAAAGCTGAAACTCCAGTACTTTGGCCACCTCATGCGAAGAGTTGACTCATTGGAAAAGACTCTGATGCTGGGAGGGATTGGGGGCAGGAGGAAAAGGGGACGACAGAGGATGAGATGGCTGGATGGCACCACTGACTCGATGGACGTGAGTCTGAGTGAACCCCGGGAGTTGGTGATGGACAGGGAGGCCTGGCGTGCTGCGATTCATGGGGTCACAAAGAGTCGGACACGACTGAGCGACTGATCTGATCTTATCTGATCTGAGCACGTGCCTAGCACACTCCTGTGGGGCTTGCTTCTGCTGCTCCCATTTTCATGTAGTCATCTTCTCCCCGGAGATCTCACTTGTCACTCTCAAGTCTACTCTAAACCACTGTACTTTATTTTTCTCTGTAGCACTTATGACTAACTGATGTTATTTTGTATATCTATTTATTGATTTTTAAATCCCTGTCTTGATCTACAGAGTTTAATGCATAATTGATGGCCAATAAATTTTCTGAATGAATGAATGCAAGCTCCTATTAATGGTGCTTATCCTGAGAAGTATGACTAGGGATGATTATACTTACATTATATTTCTCATATTTCAGGGTAGTTTGATATTCTTATATCAAGCATATGCTAATTTTGCAACTAAGTTCAATAACATATACACCCACATACACATATTTATGTTTGGAACAACAGATGACTACAAAGGTCTCTATATCTTTAGCATTGTAAGATCCCAGATTTTTCCAAGTTTTTCTTGTAAGATTTAAGGAACGGTTGCATGGCACAGCTTAGTTCTAAATGGTAAAGTATCAAGGTAAAATCAATTCCATTTTTCAATTGTGAATTAATATGAAAGCATGAATCATAGTCAATATGTAAGAGCCTGCCCAGGTATCACTCAATACATAGATTAATATGAGCACCTGTGTTCTGAACCTTAATTCCTACAAAGAATAGGTCAAGGACATCAAGCACCTCTGAACACCAATCATCCTTGGGAGAAAATAGAGGCAGTATCATTTTGGAAGATGGAGGCAGGTATTGTGTGATGATTGCTTGCAGATTGATTCTTTCCTTCTCCATCTGGTCTCCACAAACAGAAAAGCAAAATATGTGCTCCTAAATCTTGGCCCTCATTTGACCATAATGACTGTTATATTTGAATGATTTGATTTATCTTTCAGAAGTAGGAAGAGTTCAAATAAAGTGCTCATCAAGTTTTTGGTATGCCCTTTCCTTTTCCATAAAGTGTCTAGGCATTTTTCAAGGATCTAGAAGATACTCCAAGACAAGATTAAGGCAGAAGACAAAGAAAGGGCCAAAGGGGCATGAATAAGAAATGGAAGCAGAAGTGAAAGTTAAACAAAACTGTGCTTCTCAGAGACCTACTCTTTTTGCAAATGGGGTACAAATATTGGCTGTAACCTTTCAGAAACCCAGTATAGAGAGAGAAACTGAATTAGTTACACTTTTTGCAATATTTTTAACATAAGTTAAATCAAATCAACTGCTTTGTCAATTCACAGCTATTCCGCATAGCAAAGCAGAAAGGTATTTCTGAAAGTTTCTGTAAAGAAGATGTTATTTTGAATTTCCTTGCCATGATGTTTAACTTCTTTTAATATAGGGCAATGGCATAACTCCAAGATGCAATTAGGTTGAAACAATTATCTGGCAATGGAAGTGATGGTGGAGTGTGAAGTGGGGGTGGAGGTTGTGAATGACACTTTCATATAAATATATGAGCCTTTAACATAATCATGTACATTTTCTTTCTTCAGTCATTCCAGAATGGAAATTGGCAGGAGTACTTTTTTTTTCTTCTGTACCAAATTAGCATCTGCCCCTAGGACTGAGGTGAGGGAAACAGAACTGGGGAAACTGATAGTTAAAAGCCAGTAAGAATCATTATTTCTGCCTCACTGGTCAGGCATATTTTGAGCAAATGAGTCAGCACAGTGTGAGAGGCATGTTGGGGCTAGACTTTATCAGAAGTTACATAAATTTTTCAGAGTGACTAAAGCTGTTCTGGCTAGTTATTTAAAGCTTTGGGGAGCAGAAGGACTGAGGAAGTAGGAGGGGGGAACTGAACTTATTTTGTACCTAAGACAGCTCTGATCAGGCAACTTCTCTGCTCTAGTTCTCTCGGAAATGCCCTCTTTCCGGGGTTTATAATGTCACTGACTTAAGTTTAAGTTGTTCAAATTGTCCAAAACCCCATGGGTTCTCAACTCTGGAATGAATATCTAACAAAGATCCTAGCTTGTAAAATCCATTCTTCTGTATCAGATCAGTTGCCCAGAGCCTTTGCAGGCCCTTAGGGGTAAGGCTATCTTGGTGATTAGTTCTGATTCCTCTGGCGTTAACTAAGTATGAACTCAGTACTTCATATGCATGTGGTTCTTAAAGAGATGACAAAGCTCAAAACATATTTTCTGTCCTCAGGAAGCTCATGATAAAGGGGCAAAGACAGCATGAAGGTAATTAACACTCAGAGTGGGAAGTAGAATGTGATCAAGCAGAAGCAGACCAGGGATTCTGGAGCTAGGAGAGAATAGAATGCATGTTTTGGGAAGGTTCTCCTGTGTCTCTTTTCCTGAGGCATCTTAGTATGGAGCAGATGCTCAAAATGGAGCAGATGATCAAAATTGGCTAGATACATGAATTAATAAGACAGATGTTGACTGGAAGAGTCAAGTATGAAGAGATGGAGACAGGCAGAGAAGACATCCAAGGAGAGAAAGACATGGAACCCATCCAGCCCACATAAGGAAGGAAGCCCAAAGCTCCTCTTCCTCACAAGACCTTGGGAGGCCTCATTTTATTCACCTCATGACTACTTTGATTACCATGACATTGTGAATTTATGGTCACTTCTGTATAATTTAAAGGCTAGACATTTCAATAGGCTAGACTATCCATGATACAGAACTGTCTGCAAGCTCTAGCTAGCTCATTTTCCTACATACTAAGTGATCCTCTCCCACAGCAGTCAGGAATAACATTATTTTCTTAAGTGTTGGTGATGTGTGTAGGTACAATATCACTAATGAGGTGGTGAAATTGCCAGATGACACAGAGGCTTCCCAAGACAAGTGGCTCTTGTTAAGATGCCACAAATCTATTTGTCTCCTTCACCCCAAAACAGCATTCACCCACCCAAAGCCCTAAATCCCAAACAGTTTATCAATCTGCAAGGGAATAAAGGGTAACCTTTATTATAATTATAAGGCAGACTGTAAATAAACTTCCAAATAATATATTCAGATGTGCGCTTCCAAGGTTAGTTTAATATGCTGGATGTAGAGAAGGGCATTTTATGTGAGAAAAACGTTTTGCAAGGAGAACAAAGGAAGTGGAGGAGGCTGTCAAGCCTTGGAGAAAGTATTACTCATCTCAGAGGCCTCTAGCTAGGATGACATGAGAGAGGCAGGCAATTAAAGAAACACATTCACCTTTAGAGAAGTTCAGTCTAGTTTGTTTTGAGTATTAATTTATTAAGGGTGAATTTTCAACTATAACCTCTTATATAAGAAGTGTTAAAATATTTTCAAAATAAAAAAAAATCCGGATTTGCATTTCTATGATAATGGGGCCACAGGACATAAAATATTATCACTGATTGCTCTGGATTCTCCCCATTCCCAAGAGTCCACTTTCTAAGCACCATAGCCAGAGTCCCTCCACATCTGACTACCAGGGGCAGAACCATAGGCTCCAGTATTTGGGGAAACCACTGCCTCCATTCTCTTTTACGTACTGAGAATATTTCAAAGGCACTCCCTCTCTCCCTGCTATGTAACATAACCTCAATGAGTTTTGTTGTTTATCCATTGCTAAGTCATGTCTGATTCTTTTCAATTCCATGGACTGCAGCAGGACAGGCTACTCTATCCTCCAGTGTCTCCTGGAATTTCCTCAAATTCACGTCCATTGAGTCAGTGATTCTATCTAACCTTCTCATCCTCTGCTGCCCACTTCTCCTTTTGCCTTCAGTTTTTCCCAGCATCAAGGTGTTTTCCCAGAGAGTCAGTTCTTTGCATCAGGTCGCCAAAGTATTGGAGCTTCAGCTTGAGCAATAGTCCTTCCAATGAATAGTCAGGGTTGATTTCCTTTAGGGCTGATTGATTTGATCTCCTTGCTGTCCAAGCGATTCTCAAGAATATTCTCCATCAGTCAGTTCAGTTCAGTTCAGTCGCTCAGTTGTGTCCGACTCTGCGACCCCATGAATTGCAGCACACCAGGCCTCCCTGTCCATCACCAACTCCTGGAGTCTACTCAAACTCATATCCATCGAGTCAGTGATGCCATCCAGGCATCTCATCCTCTATCGTCCCCTTCTCCTCCTGCCCCCAATCCCTCCCAACATCAGGGTCTTTTCCAATGAGTCAATTCTTCACATGAGGTGGCCAAAATATTGGAGTTTCAGCTTCAGCATCAGTACTTCCAATGAATACCCAGGACTGATTTCCTTTAGGATGGACTGGTTGGACTTCTTTTCAGTCCAAAGGACTCTTAAGAGTCTTCTCCAACACCACAGTTCAAAAGCATCAATTCTTTAGCGCTCAGCTTTCTTCACAGTCCAACTCTCACATCCGTACATGACCACTGGAAAAACCATAGCCTTGACTAGGCAGACCTTTGTTGGCAAAGTAATGTCTCTGCTTTTTAATATGCTATCTAGGTTGGTCATGACTTTCTTTCCAAGGAGTAAGTGAAAGTGAAGTCACTCAGTCGTGTCCAACTCTTAGCGACCCCATGGACTACAGCCCACCAGGCCCTCCGTCCATGGGATTTTCTAGGCAAGAGTACTGGAGTAGGGTGCCATTGCCTTCTCTGTTAACAGGGGCTAGGCATACTATATTTACTTGGAGCTGGTATACTTGGTGACAGCCTTAGTGCCCTTGGACATGGTGTGCTTGGCCAGCTCCCCAGGTAGCAGCAAGCACACGGCGGTCTGGATCTCCCTGAATGTGATAGTCGAGCACTTGTTGTAATGCGCCAGGCACGATGCCTCACCAAGGAGTAAGCGTTTTTTAATTTCATGGCTGCAATCACCATCTGCAGTGATTTTGGAGCCCAAAAAAATAAAGTCTGACACTGTTTCCCTATCTGTTTCCCATGAAGTGATGGGACCAGATGCCATGATATTCGTTTTCTGGATGTTGAGCTTTAAGCCAACTTCTTCACTCTCCTCTTTCACTTTTATCAAGGGGCTTTTTAGTTCTTCTTCACTTTCTGCCATAAGGGTGCTGTCATCTGCCTATCTGAGGTTATTGATATTTCTCCCGGCAATCTTGATTCCCACTTGTGCTTACTCCAGCCCAGCGTTTCTCATGATGTACTCTGCATAGAAGTTAAAAAGCAGGGTGACAATATACAGCCTTGACGTACTCCTTTTCCTATTTGGAACCAGTCTGTTGTTCCATGTCCAGTTCTAACTGTTGCTTCCTGACATGCATATAGGTTTCTCAAGAGGCAGGTCAGGTGGTCTGGTATTCCCATCTCTTTCAGAATTTTCCACAGTTTATTGCGATCCACACAGTCAAAGGCTTTGGCATAGTCAATAAAGCAGAAATAGATGTTTTTCTGGAACTCTCTTGCTTTTTCGATGATCCAGCAGATGTTGGCAATTTGATCTCTGGTTCCTCTGCCTTTTCTAAAACCAGCTTGAACTTCTGGAAGTTCATGGTTCACATATTACTGAAGACTGGCTTGGAGAACATTGAGCATTACTTTACTAGCATTGTGAGATGAGTGCAATTGTGTGGTAGTTTGAGCATTCTTTGGCATTGCCTTTCTTTGGGATTGGAATGAAAACTGACCTTTTCCAGTCCTGTGGCCACTGCTGAGTTTTCCAGATTTACTGGCATATTGAGTATAGCACTTTCACAGCATCATCTTTCAGGATTTGAAACAGCTCAACTGGAATTCCATCACCTCCACTAGCTTTGTTCATAGTGATGCTTCCTAAGGCCCACTTGACTTCACATTCCAGGATGTCTGGCTCTAGGTCAGTGATCACACCATCATGATTATCTGGGTCATGAAGATCTTTTTGTACAGTTCTGTGTATTCTCTCCACCTCTTCTTAATATCTTCTGCTTCTGTTAGGTCCATACCATTTCTGTCCTTTATCGAGCCCATCTTTGCATGAAATGTTCCCTTGGTATCTCTAATTTTCTTGAAGAGATCTCTAGTCTTTCCCATTCTGTTGTTTGCCTCTATTTCTTTGCAGTGATCACTGAGGAAGGCTTTCTTATCTCTCCTTGCTATTCTTTGGAACTCTGCATTCAAATGGGAATATCTTTCCTTTTCTCCTTTGTTTTTCACTTCTCTTCTTTTCACAGCTATTTGTAAGGCCTTCTCAGACAGCCATTTTGTTTTTGTTTTTTCATTTCTTTTCCATGTGGATGGTCTTGATCCCTGTTTCCTGTACAACGTCACGAACCTCCATCCATAGTTCATCATGCACTCTATCAGATCTAGTCCCTTAAATCTATTTCTTTCTCCCACTATATAATCATAAGGGATTTGATTTAGGTCATACCTGAATGGTCTAGTGGTTTTCCCTACTTTCTTCAATTTAAGTCTGAATTTGTCAATAAGGAGTTTATGATCTGAGCCACAGTCAGCTCCCAGTCTTGTTTTTAGCATCGATTCTTGTGCACTCGGCCTTCTTTCTGGTCCAACTCATATATCTGTACATGGCTACTGGAAAAAACATAGTGTTGACTATACATGCTTTTGTTGCAAAGTGATGTCTCTGCTCTTTAATATGCTATCTAGGTTTGTCATAGCTTTGCTTCCAAGGAGCAAGCGTCTTTTAATTTCATGGCTGTAGTCACTATACTCAATGATTTTGGAGGCCAAGAAAATTGCCACTGTTTCCAAATTTTCCCCTTCTATTTGCCATGAAGTGATGGAACTTGATGCCATGATCTTAGTTTTTTGAATGTTGAGTTTTAAGCCAGGTTTTCACACTCATCAAGAAGCTCTTTAGTTCCTTTTCAATTTCTGCCCTTAGAGTGGTATCATCTGCATATCTGAGGTTGTTGATATTTCTCCTAGCAATCTTGATTCCAGCTTGTGACTTATCCAGCCTGGCATTTCTCATGATGTACTTTGCACATAGCTAAATTAAGAAGGTGATAATATACAGTCTTGTCTTACCCCTTTCCCAATTTTGAACCAGTCAGCTGTTCCATGTAAGGTTCTACCGGTTGCTTCTTGACCCACATACAGGTTTCACAGGCGACAGGTGAGGTGGTCTGGTATTCCCATCTCTTGAAAATTTTTCCAGTTTGTTGTAATCCACACAGTCAAAGACTTTAGCATAGTCAATGAGGCAGAAATAAATGTTTTTCTAGAATTCTCTTGCTTTCTCTATGATTCAATAGATGTTGGCAACTTGATCTCTGGTTCCTCTACCTTTCCTAAACTCAGCTTGTACATCTAGAAGTTCTTGGTTCACGTACTGCTGAAGCCTAGCTTGAAAGATTTTGGCTTTATAAGATCATACCTTTATAAGCATGTGAAATGAGCACAATTGTATGGTAATTTGAGCAATCTTTGATAGCTTCCTTCTTTGGGATTGGAATGAAAATTGATCTTTTCTAGTCCTGTGGCCACTGTTGAGTTTTCCAAATCTGCTAACATAATGAGTGCAGCACTTTAACAGCATCCATATTTTAGGATTTTTTAATAGCACAGCTGGAATTCTATCACCTCCTCTAGCTTTGTTAATAGTAATGCTTCCTAAGGACCACTTGACTTCATACTCCAGGATGTCTTGCTCTAGGTGAGTGACCATAGTGTTGTGGTTATCTGGGTTATTTAAGACATTCTTTTCATAGTTCTTCTATGTATTTTTGCCACCTCTTGTTAATCTCTCTGCTTCTGTTAGGTCCTTACCATTTCTGTCCTTTATCATGCCCTTCCTTGCACAAAATGTTCCACTGATATCTCCAATTTTCTTGAAGAAATCTCTAGTCTTTCCCATTATATTGGTTTCCTCTATTTCTTTGCATTGTTCATGTAAGAAGTCTTTCTTATCTCTCTTTGCTATTCTCTGGAATTCTGCATTCTGTTGGGTGTATCTTTCTCTTTCTCCCTTGCCTTTCACTTGTCTTCTTTTCTCAGCTATTTGTAAAGCCTCCTCAGACAACAACTTTGCCTTCTTGCATTTCTTTTTCTTGGGGATGATTTGGTCACTGACTTCTGTACAATGTTATGAACCTTCATCCTTCGTTCTTCAGGCACTCTGTCTACCAGATGTAATCCCTTGAAGATATTTGTCACCTCCACTGCATAATCATAAGGGATTTGATTTAGGTCATACCTGAATCTAGTAGTTTTCACTACTTTTCTTCAATTTAAGCCTGAATTTTGCAATAAAGAGCATATGATCTGAGTCACAGTCAGCTCCCAATCTTGTTTTGCTGACTGTATAGAGTTTCTCCAATCTTTGGCTGCAAGGAGTATAATTAATCTGATTTCAATATTGACCATTTTGTGAAGTCCACGTGTAGAAGCATCTCTTGGGTTATTGGAAAAGGATGTTTGCTATGACCAGTGTGTTCTCTTGACAAAATTGCTAGCCTTTGCCCTACTTCATTTTGTACTCCAACACCAAACTTGCCTGCTACTCCAGGTATTGCTTGACTTCCTACTTTTGCATTCCAAGGCCCTATGATGCAAAGGACACCTTTTTTTTTTTTTTGGCATTACTTCTAGGTCTTGTAAGCCTTTATACATCTAGATAGCTTCAGCTTCTTCAGTGTTAGTGGTTGCAGCATCAGTTCAGTTCAGTTCAGTTCATTTCAGCCGCTCAGTTGTGTCCAACTCTTTGTGATCCCTTGAATCACAGCACACCAGGCCTCCCTGTCCATCACCAACTCCCGGAGTTCACTGAGACTCACGTCCATCGAGTCAGTGATGCCATCCAGCCATCTCATCCTCTGTCGTCCCCTTCTCCTCCTGCCCTCAATCCCTCCCAGCATCAGAGTCTTTTCCAATGAGTCAACTCTTCGCATGAGGTCGCCAAAGGACTGGAGTTTCAGCTTTAGCATCATTCCCTCCAAAGAAATCCCAGGGCTGATCTCCTTCAGAATGGACTGGTTGGATCTCCTTGGAGTCCAAGGGACTCTCAAGCATCTTCTCCAACACCACAGTTCAAAAGTATCAATTCTTTGGCACTCAGCTTTCTTCACAGTCCAACTCTCACATCCATACATGACCACTGAAAAACCATAGCCTTGACTAGACAAACCTTTGTTGGCAAAGTAATGTCTCTGCTTTTCAATATGCTATCTAGGTTGGTCATAACTTTTCTTCCAAGGAGTAAGCATCTTTAAATTTCATGGCTGCAGTCACCATCTGCAGTGATTTTGGATCTCAAAAAAATAAAGTCTGACACTGTTTCCACTGTTTCCCCATCTATTACCCATGAAGTGATGGGACCAGATGCCATGATCTTTGTTTTCTGAATGTTGAGCTTTAAGCCAACTTTTCACTCTCCACTTTCACTTTCCTCAAGAGGTTTTTGAGTTCCTCTTCACTTTCTGCCATAAGGGTGGTGTCATCTGCATATCTGAGGTTATTGATATTTCTCCCGGCAATCTTGATTCCAGCTTGTGCTTCTTCCAGCCCAGCGTTTCTCATGATGTACTCTGCATAGAAGTTAAATAAGCAGGGTGACAATATACAGCCTTGACGTACTCCTTTTCCTATTTGGAACCAGTCTGTTGTTCCATGTCCAGTTCTAACTGTTGCTTCCTGACATGCATATAGGTTTCTCAAGAGGCAGGTCAGGTGGTCTGGTATTCCCATCTCTTTCAGAATTTTCCAGTTTATTGTGATCCACACAGTCAAAGGCTTTGGCATAGTCAATAAAGCAGAAATAGATGTTTTTCTGGAACTCTCTTGCTTTTGCTATGATCCAGCAGATGTTGGCAATTTGATCTCTGGTTCCTCTGCCTTTTCTAAAACCATCTTGAACTTCTGGAAGTTCGCGGTTCACGTATTGCTGAAGCCTGGCTTGGAGAATTTTGAACATTACTTTACTAGCATGTGAGATGAGTGCAATTGTGCGGTAGTTTGAGCATTCTTTGGCATTGCCTTTCTTTGGGATTGGAATGAAAACTGACCTTTTCCAGTCCTGTGGCCACTGCTGAGTTTTCCAAATTTGCTGGCATATTGAGTGCAGCACTTTCACAGCATCATCTTTCAGGACTTGGAATAGCTCAACTGGAATTCCATCACCTCCACTAGCTTTGTAGTGATGCTTTCTAAGGCCCACTTGACTTCACATTCCAGGATGTCTGGCTCTAGGTGAGTGATCACACCATCATGATTATCTGGGTCGTGAAGATCTTTTTTGTACAGTTCTTCTGTGTATTCTTGCCACCTCTTCTTAATATCTTCTGCTTCTGTTAGGTCCATACCATTTCTGTCCTTTATCGAGTCCATCTTTGCATGAAATGTTCCCTTGGTATCTCTAATTTTCTTGAAGAGATCTCTAGTCTTTCCCATTCTATTGTTTTCCTCTATTTCTTTGCATTATTCTCTGAGGAAGGCTTTCTTATCTCTCCTTGCTATTCTTTGGAACTCTGCATTCAGATGTTTATATCTTTCCTTTTCTCCTTTGCTTTTCGCTTCTCTTCTTTTCACAGCTATTTGTAAGGCCTCCTCAGACAGCCATTTTGCTTTTTTTCATTTCTTCTCCATGTGGATGGTCTTGATCCCTGTTTCCTGTACAGTGTCATGAACCTCATTCCATAGTTCATTAAGCACTCTATCTATCAGATCTAGTCCCTCAAATCTATTTCTCACTTCCACTGTATAATCATAAGGGATTTGATTTAGATCATACCTGAATGGTCTAGTGGTTTTCCCTACTTTCTTCAATTTAAGTCTGAATAGACTTAGATTATTGTGATGTTGAATGGTTTAGGAAGTCTTTATCTTGTTTCCTCAAATTTTTATTCTCACCATCTATCAGGACTCTAAGTCTAAGTTTCTGGAGAGCAGCCTCTCTTCCAAGTATTTAAGAAAATCTGAACTCACTGACCCCTTCATAGATCACAGCCTTGTCATGGCAAAGGGGCATGTGTAACTCAATGAAGCTATGAGCCATGCCCTGCAGGGCCACCCAGGATTAATGGGTCATAGTGAAGAGTTCTGACAAAACGTGGTCCCCTGGAGGAAAGAAGTAGGAAGACTCTCGTCCTTTCCAAATCTTTTAAGACAGAGAACAAATACAAATTAATATCTACAAAAGTTACCCTGCCCTAGTGGTCTTCCCCAAAACCCTCCATGCCCAGTGAGCACTGGAGAATGCTGATCTCTCCAGTGCTGATGATCACAGAAGTTTAAGGCATTGTGTTAAGCCCTGGGCTGAGAGATAGGACTTCAGTCTGCTGCCTGTGATTTTATTGTCTAAGGGGCAACAGCCATGCCTGCAACTCCAAAATCAATACCTGGGATAAATGCTATAATGGAGGAAGGTACAGTGAGAGGAGCATACAACTGGAACCATTCATCAGAGGAGCAGCAGAGATGGAGGATATAATATTTGGACTGCAGATGGTGTCAGTGACCAATATGACTGGGCTCAGCAAGCATCCGATGTGTGGGGTGGTGCAGAATTGCTCAGAGCAGAAGGCACAGCATAGGTAAATCTATCAAACAAAGGAAGATCCTGCATGTTATGGAAATAAAGGGTATCACTGGTCAGGTTCCCTAAGGAAACAAACTCTGAGTCAGAGATTTGCATGCAGGAAGCTTACTGCGGAGTCATCCAAATGGGAATACAGACTTTGAGGGATATGGAAGCAGGATTGAGCAAGTTAAACTGCAAAGTAATTGCAGCAGAAGCCTTGGCAGACCTCATGGGGAGTCTAGAACTGGGATGGCTCTGCAAAAGTGTCTCAAATTGAGGCAAGGGGGCTAAGTCTTATAGGACAGGGCTTTTCTTGGTAAGGGGGCATGTACCATTTGGAAGGGAAATTCCTTTTGGCTAAAGGCAATGCCTGGGAAGCACTCAGCTGTGAGCCTGGGGCAGACAACACTCCCAGGAGCTAGAGGAGGGAATTCCTCCAACCTGAAGGAGGGGATCTGGGTGATAACCCATCGCATCCACTGCAGCAGCCACAACTCAGCACTGCCGTGTCACGTGGTGGGGCAAGAGAAGACTAAGTATTAGTCAGGGTATGCTCAGCTATGCTGTAGTAACAGAAACTCTCATATCTCATGACATAACAAAGCTTTCTTTCTTGTGCATGACTCTTTTCCCAGGGTTGGGCAGTTACCTGTGGTAACTTAGGGATTCAGACTCCTTCGGTCTATCCAGAGCTGCAGTAAAAGAGAAAGAGGGAGACAGGACAATCATGCAAGGGCTTTATGGTCTGGTCTGCAAGACATATATAGTGCTTCCTTCCACATTCCACTGGTGATCTTCAGCCACATGGGCACAACTTAATTGCAAGAGAACTTGGGCATCTACTCTTCTACATGTCCAGAAAAAGGAAATGGAGTTGGTAGTGTCTAGCCAATCTCTGCTTCAGGCAACCATGTATAGTGTCCAGTCTAGAGCAAGATTACTGAATAGCGTTCATTTGCTAACATCCAGTACCGAAGAGGACAATTCAAGACTTTTCCTTTGTTTATAAGCATTAATATTTTAAAATTGTTCAGATTTGTGTTTTCCTCAGCAACACCAAGAATTGCTCTAAAATTATAGAAAGGTGAAAGGGTTAGTCACTCAATCATGTCTGACTCTGGGATCCCATAGACTGTAGCCTGCCAGGCTCTTCTGTCCAGGCAAGAATACTGCAATGGGTTGTTTTCCTAAAACTTGAAAAATCTCATGAAGCATAATTGCAAACAACTTATTAAAATGAGCAAAACAATATTTTTAAGCTGTGACCAATGCTCCATTCCTGGCTGGTATTTTGATATTTTTGTACAGAACATCTGTCAACTCAGCTGTGAAGGAAGGTAGAAGGGCTGCTGGGAAGGGGGAAGTTCTCAAGCCTTTTGACTCAAGCCTCTTGACCTACAGACCCTTCAGCCTTTCCAAGGCCATTGAGCATTACTCTGAGGGAAATGTAAGTCTGAAGGTTCAAGCAGGATGATAATCTGACACCTCCTTTTAGAATATGGTCACCATAGAAGTAGGCAACACATGGTCAATGTGTTCTGATCTCCAAAAGGAGATCAAGAATGTATGTTTGCCAGAAATTTGTTTGCAGTTTAAATTATGATATCAGGTTATTGCTATTTATAATAGTTCAACTTAATCCAAAGGAAAATTCCTTTTGTGTAACCATCTTACTTGAGCTACATCCAGAATTAAATTTGACCAAATGAAGCCACTGAAGACAGAATTTCAAAAGTATCTGCCTCGCATGCAGTCCTCCTAACAACTTTCTCCTTTTATCAATGTAGACAGCTGATGTTCAACTGAATTCTAGACAGTCCTTTAGGAGCCTCTTATCCTATTGGAAATCCAGGACTACAAGGCTCTTCCAATAGTGATTTGATGGCAAAGGAAAGGCCAGGTGAACCTGCACCCCGATGGGAGGAAGTGATGATGTTTCCTGAATCACAATAGAGCAAAACCCTCAGTGACTGGTTTTCTTCTGCTTATTAGACTTAGCTGGAAATGACCATCTGGCAAGAAGGCTTTCTGTGTCTTCCTCCTTCCTCCCATTCCCAAAGCCTTCTGACTGGGGCCAGCACTTTATGGTTGTCGGTTCCTTATTTTTCTGCAGGCAATAGCTGTGTAAGAACAGGGGCCTTGCCTTCCACATGTTATTTGCCCCATAGTACTTGGTGGGCTTCCCCAATGACTCTGTGGTAAAGAATTCACCTGCAATACGGGAACGTAGGAGACATCGACTCAATCCCTGGGTTGGGAAGATCTCCTGAAGGAGGAAATGGCAACTCACTCTAGTATTCTTGCCTGAAAACTCCCATGAACAGGAGAGCCTGGTGGGTTATGGCCCAAAGGGTTGCAAAGAATTGGACACAACCAAGCAACTGAACACACACACACAGCATTTGGTGGAGCTCCTTACCCTCTGCAGAGAATAGATAATTATTTGTTACAAGGGTAGGAGTAGGAGCCACGATTGCCCAGTAATTTTTTCTTACTGCTACCCCACTGAGTAGATCACTCAACCTTTTTAGTCCTCATCTGCGATGAGGTCAGACATTCTCTAGACATCTCCTAGCTTGCAAGTTGATGAATACAACAATTCAGTTTTGGGAAGAGATTTTGATGCAATGCTGCTCTGGAGTGAGGAAGATCTGTGTTTGAATCCCAACTCTGCCAGCTGGGTGACTCAGGCAAGTCACTTAACCCCTCTAAGGAAAACATTTTCAATTTTGTGACTTACAGACAGCATGAAGCAAACACAGACTTAATAACATGAGACTAGCAGTAATACCAGACTAACACTAGGTGTTACCACATCCAGAAGTTCTAAATGCAAATTAATGATTGTGGCAAAAGAACATTCAGGTTTTTGACACCTACTGTGGCTAGGCTCTTAAGATGATGCTGGACATAAAAATGCCTAGGTTTAGTGATAATCCAGACAATTAAATGGATGATTATAATAAATTATGATGAAAATGCAACAGATCATGTTTTATTTGGGTTGTCTTCCTCAGAAGTGTTGGTTGCTCCATCTTGTCCAACTCTTTGAGACCCAATGGACTGCAGTCTACCAGGCACCTTTGTCCACGGAATTCTCCAGGTGAGAATACTAACTCAGGAATTGAACCTGGGTTTCCTGCATTTCCTGCATTGCAGGCAGGTTCTTTACCTTCTTGAGCCACCAGCCTGGTAATAGCAGGTAAAAGAGAAAACAGTTCTGAAAAGTAGAAACCATTTTACCAAGAGTAAAGCCAGAAAGCTGTACTTTTAAATATTTGAACAAAATTTTGTAAAGCTGATCTGTGCCTAGACTTCACCAATGATGTTGCATGTGCTGGTGTGTGTGTGTGTGTGCACGTGTGACTCTGTGTGTCTATGTATGTGTGACTGTATGTGTCACACATGCACACACACTTGCCTCTTCCAGCAAACATCCCCCAGATTTTGCCGGCATGTTCACGCACTCAGATGGCAAGAGCGTCAGCAGCTGTCATCTTTTCACACCAAGAGAAGTAGAGCATGAGCACACTGATGTAACAAGAAAACACATCCCTCATCAGCTCTGAAGAAAGGACAGATGACAAATAACTATATTTCTAAAGCTGGGAACACTGTCTGCATCTTCCAAGCAATGCTGGTAAAAGGTTCACTTGCTCATAAATACAGAGACTCAGCTGGCAGAAAGGGGTGGATTTTCCCAGCAAGATGCCCCTAAATGGCAACTGCCTGATGGAAAAAGATATGTGAGATGCTGAGTTAATTTAGCTGTTGTTTGTACCCTGCTTGGCCCCCTGGTTGGGTCCAGTCCTGGAATACAAATGTGAGCTAGAGGCAGCGGGCCCCTATGTATGGTTTCCGCATATGGAAGGTCTGGGCTGGGGCTAAGCTCCTGAAGCTCATGGGCATGGGCAGGGTCTTTAGGAGATCCCTGTCCTCCTTGAACTCCATCTCTGCAGTGTGTGAAAATCCATTGTGAACCTCGTGCTTTAGGAACTTTGTAGGACTGGATGATATTTAGAGAAGTTATTTCATTTGTTGTGTGTTTACTGCCTCTGATTTTCCCTTTTTCTCTTTGGCCCATTTCTACAGGCTATTTGTGCTTCACTGCACAGATAAGGTATGTGGCCAAGAAGAAAGCAGAAGTCACTGACAAGAACACCTGGCTGTTTCTTTATAAGCACAGAGAGTCTGGGGGTTTGCGAAAAAAGTAAAGGGATGGAGTGTGTTCAGTGGCAGCGGCACAATGACATGGAGGTAAAGGGAGAGTTGGACTCATCAGAGTCCTACCCTACAAAGACTTGGGCTGCAGGAAGAGAAAGGTGGAGTACAAAAAGTCTGGCCCAGTGGGGATCAGCTTGGCTTCCTAGTAGCATCCTGATGAGGGGCCAAGACCCCAGAAAGGATGCTGTGTGCAGTGTCTCAGCACACAGGGCCACAGGTGATGTTTCCAAAGGAGACCAGGTATGCCCAGGTCCAAAGACTGGATGTCCTTACCCATCACCAGGCAATCCATCTAGGCTTAACCCTGAGGATGACTAAGGTCAAGTTTCACAGTGGTTTCTGAAGAATAAATAAATGCAATCAATTTTTTTGCACACCTGAGTTTGTGAGGTGGCATTTCTACCTGCTACATATGAATAACCAATATTTTCCAGACTAGCAATTGGTCTTTATTGGAATGCTCATATATAGCATCCAATGCTAAGAATCTCTTAGAAGGGGCAGGAAATCTGTTCATAGGAAGGGTAGGAACCAAGAAAGGCTTATTAGAAGAAATAATTATTAAATAAACACTAGCCATATGTAAGGAGTTCAAGGTAGGAGAGGAATGTTAGGAGAAAGAGAATGGCAGAGCTGGAAAGAGAGGGAAGGTGTGAAGTGTTAGAGGTATTTTCTAAAAAGAATATATTTAATAAACTTATAGTGCTTACTGTAACCAACCCCAAGGAGTAGATAGTATTATTATCTACATTTTACAGATAGGGACACTGAGGCACATGGATGGATTTGCCTGAGAAGTTCACTGTGATTGCCTATATCATGGCTTCATGGGTCCTGTGGGGTCAGGAGAGCCATGGTCCCAAATAGAAGAAATCTAGAAACAGGGTTAAATAGGCTGACTACTATGATGTCAATACCAAATCAGATTGATTATATTCTTTGCAGCCAAAGATGGAGAAGTTTTATACACTGAGCAAAAACAAGACCCAGAGCTGACTGTGGCTCAGATCATGAACTCCTTATTGCCAAATTCAGACTTAAATTGAAGAAAATGGGGAAAACCACTAGACCATTCAGGTATGACCTAAGTCAAATCCCTTATGACTATACGATGGAAGTAAGAAATAGATTTAAGGGACTAGATCTGACAGACAGAGTGCCTGACGAACTATGGACGGAATTCGTGACATTGTACAGGAGACAGGGATCAAGACCATCCCCAAGAAAAAGATATGCAAAAAAGCAAAATGACTGTCTGAGAAATAGACAGTGAAAAGAAGAGAAGCTAAAAGCAAAGGAGAAAAGGAAAGATACAAGCATCTGAATGCAGAGTTCCAAAGAATAGCAAGGAGAGATAAGAAAGCCTTCCTCAGTGATCATGCAAAGAAATACAGGAAAACAATAGAATGGGAAAGACTAGAGATCTCTTCAAGAAAATTAGAGATACCAAGGGAACATTTCATGCAAAAATGGGCTCAATAAAGGACAGAAATGGTATGGACCTAACAGAGCAGAAAATATTAAGAAGAGGTGGCAAGAATACACAGAAGAATTGTACAAAAAAGATCTTCATGACCTAGATAATCATGATGGTGTGATCACTCATGCTCACCTAGAGCCAGACGTCCTGGAATGTGAAGTCAAGTGGGTCTTAGGAAGCATCGCTATGAACAAAGCTAGTAGAGGTTATGGAATTCCAGTTGAGCTGTTTCAAATCCTGAAGGAGGATGCTGTGAAACTGCTGCACTCAATATGTCAGCAAATTTGGAAAACTCAGCAGTGGCCACAGGACTGGAAAAGGTCAGTTTTCATTCGAATCCCAAAGAAAGGCAATGCCAAAAAAAGTTCAAACTACTGCACAAATGCACTTATCTCACATGCTAGTAAAGTAATGCTCAAAATTCTCCAAGCCAGGTTTCTGCAATACATGAACCATGAACTTCCTGATGTTCAAGCTGGTTTTAGAAAAGGCAGAGGAACCAGAGATCAAAATGTCAACATCCACTGGATCATCGAAAAAGCAAGAGAGTTCCAGAAAAACATCTATTTCTGAACATCTTTTTCTGTTTTATTGAGTATGCCAAAACCTTTGACTGTGTGGATCACAATAAACTGTGGAAAATTCTGAAAGAGATGGGAATACCAGACCACCTGACCTGCCTCTTGAGAAACCTATATGCATGTCAGGAAGCAACAGTTAGAACTGGACATGGAACAACAGACTGGTTCCAAATAGGAAAAGGAGTACATCAAGGCTGTATATTGTCACCCTGCTTATTTAACTTCTATGCAGAGTACATCATGAGAAACACTGGGCTGGAGGAAGCACAAGCTGGAATCAAGATTGCCGGGAGAAATATCAATAAGCTCAGATATGCAGATTACATCACCCTTATAGCAGAAAGTGAAGAGGAACTAAAGAGCCTCTGGATGAAAGTGAAAGAGGAGAGTGAAAAAGTTGGCTTAAAGCTCAACATTCAGAGAACTAAGATCATGGCATTTGGTCCCATCACTTTATGGGAAATAGATGGGGAAACAGTGGCTGACTTTTTTTTTTTTTGGCTCCAAAATCACTGCAGATGGTGATTGCAGCCATGAAATTAAAAGATGCTTACTCCTTGGAACGAAAGTTATGACTAACCTAGATAGCATATTAAAAAGCAGAGACATTACTTTGTCAACAAAGGTCCATCTAGTCAGGGCTATGGTTTTTCCAGTAGTCATGTATGGATGTGAGAGTTGGACTATAGAAAAGCTGAGCGCTGAAGAATTGATGCTTTTGAACTATGGTGTTGGAGAAGACTCTTGAGATTCCCTTGGACAGCAAGGAGATCCAACCAGTCCATCCTAAAGGAGATCAGTTCTGGGTTTTCATTGGAAGGACTAATGTTGAAGCTGAAACTCCAATACTTTGGCTACCTGATGCAAAGAGCTGACTCATTTGAAAAGACCCTGTTGCTGGGAAAGATTCAGTGCAGGAGGAGAAGGGGAAGACAGAGGATGAAATGGTGGGATGGCATCACTGACTCAATGGACATGGGTTTGGGTATACTCCAGGAGTTGGTGATGGACATGAAGGCCTGGTTCATGGGGTCGCAAAGAGTCCAACATGACTGAGCAACTGAACTGACTGACTGATTATTATGGTGCCTTGATGAAGAACTAGCACCCCAGGTCAAGATCAATGAAGTACTTCTCTGTCCTTAGGTCCTGGGCCCAAATAATCAATTTTTCTTAAAATTCCCCTTTGCTCCAAGCAGTTCTCAATCCCTTGATCCCATATTTATGCCTATGGTTTGCTGAGCAAGGCTTTTCACACAGAGAATTTAAAAGAGATGCAGGAGTCAAGACTCAATTCAAATTATCATATATTTTGAGTGAAAAAGTTCAAAAAAACAATTCTTAATTTGCAGATACATCATGACAGTTTCATGAATAGTTACATAAAGCATAGCTTGGAGAATGATAACCAAGCTGAAAATAATTTATGTTTCAAATCAGTGATTATGGTATCCCACCCCAACAGCTATTTATTTGTTAGCTCTTATCCTACAGTTTCATTCCCTCCCCTCCTCTGGTTTTGGGTTAATGTTCTCTCGCTTTGAAATTTCCTTGCCTTCTTTATTTGGTTTATTTGATGAGATTTGGTGAGATGAGGACATTTTTTAAAATAAATGTCTGCAATAATATTTGGGTAACTTTTGAATTTTATGATCATATGCCTCTACTGGAATTTTGTAATTAAGATACTTGTAAGGAGAATTATGCCAAGCAAAGTTTGCATGGAGCCAAGTCCTATCAAGTAGGACAGCCAAGTCCTGTCATACTCCTGTCATCTATTTATAGGAGAGAATGTGGTTCATAATGATCATCCTGAGACTTATCCTGAAGTCTCAGAGGGCAACTGAAAATTACAGACCGTCAATATACTTTTGAGAAACTTTATTTCTGGGGGCTCCAAAATCACTGCAGATGGTGATGGCAGCCATGAAATTAAAAGACACTTGCTCCTTGGAAGAAAGCTATGACCAACCTAGGCAGCATATTAAAAAACAGAGACATTACTTTGCAGACAAAGGTCCGTCTAGTCAAAGCTATGATTTTTCCAGTACTCATATATGAATGTGAGAGTTGGACTATAAAGAAAGCTGAGCACCCAAGAATTGATGCTTTTGAACTGTGGTGTTGGAAAAAACTCTTGAGAGTCCCTTGGACTGCAAGGAGATTCAACCAGTCCATCCTAAAGGAAATCAGTCCTGAATATTAATTGGAAGGACTGATCCTGATGTTGAAACTCCAATACTTTGGCCACCTGATGCGAAGAACTGGCTCATTTGAAAAGACCCTGATGCTGGAAAAGATTGAAGGCGGGAGGAGAAGGGGATGGCAGAGAGTGAGATGGTTGGTGATGGACAGGGAAGCCTGGCATGCTGCAGTCCATGGGGTCGCAGAGTCAGACATGAGTGAGTGACTGAACCAAATATACTTCGGTGTCATAATAAGCATTCATTCATTCATTCATTCATCCAGCACTTTTGAGTGCTAACTTTAGGCCAGTCCCAATGTGTCTTTGACCTGCTATCAGCCAAATAAAAAGTATTCAGACATATAAACTCTAAAATAGATATTTGTGTGAAGTACTGTCTGTGTCAACAATGCTTCTTCAGAGGAAGGGAGCTTCAGGCCAGCCCTTGAAAGAGAAGAAAAGACAAAAGAAAATTCATGTAAAGGGGATGTGCAAAGTCATGGAGGTACAGTAAAGAGGTAAGAGGCTATAGGACACTTAGAGATTATGGTAGCTGGCTTCTAATTTGGCTTCCAATGATCCTCATCCCTGATATTCATGCCCTTGTATAGTCCCCTCCCACACCTAAGCAAAGCTAGTAGTGTACTGTAGAAGTGATGATATGTGACCAATACAATTAGTCATGAAAGACATTGTATCTTCCACCTTGGTCTTTGGATTGCCCACTCTAGAAGTCAGCTGCCATATTTTAAGTACCTTATGGAAAGACCCTAAGGGGAGGAAATAAGGCCCCCCACCAACACACTTGCCAGCCATGAGAATGGCACACATTGGAGGATTTACAACCTCCAGTCCAAGTCAAGGCTTCACAGACTGTAGTCCCAGTGAACCTCTAACTAAAAATCTAAAAGAAATGCTGTGCCAGAATTCCAAATCTAAGTTTCTCTGGATGTCATGACATATAGGAACCATAAGATAATAATAATTGTTGTTGTTTTAAGCCACTAAGTTTGGGATGATTTGTTGAGCATCCATGGATAAGTAATATGAAACATTTCAGTGGTTTTTAGCTCTACCAGTAGGACATGCCCTTCTTGTCTGTCCTGGGGGAAGATGTTTCCAGAACTCCAGAGAACTCTAGTTCCATGGTGAATGGGGTCTTGGAGAGGGAGTAGGTAGATTTTACTTCTCCCACAATCTCCATTTGTACCGCTCCACAAGCCACTCAGAATCAACATAAAATCTCCATATAGTAATGTGGTGGGAATTTGACTTCAAACATAACAAACTCCCTGGTCTCCTTTGAAAGGTCAGTTTGTGGTTTTTCTACTAGGTTCCCCAAACCTCTCCTGGAGAATGCACTACTCCAGGCATTTCCCTCCTTCGAGAAAATGAGTTATCCATTTCACAGTATGGAATCCCTGCTTTCATTACTTGAGAAATTCTTTCTTTGCCAAATGCCTGCTCGAAAGTTGTCTCCTTAATAAAAGTGTCACTAATTTTCACCTCTTCCTTAGGACTTCCACAGACTTTTGTTCATATTTCCATGATGTTTTTTTTTTTTTATTTTAATTCATTTTGCTACAGGATTATATTTTGTAAGTGGGTGGGCTTCATGCTTTATATGTAACCCCAACAGTTTACAAGTACCTCAGGACATAGTAGGTCCTTACTTTGTAGAACGGTAATGGAAACTGGGCAGGTTAAAGTCAATCAGCAGTCTCCTGTCTTTTGAGACTAGATGAATTTTTCTTGTATCACATGTTGCCTCTCACTCTGTTGTTCAGCTCATTTAGTCTCTGAACATGAACCATTTCACTTCCTCCTTCTTTGCCTGGGAAGCTCCTGCATATCCTTCAAGATTTGGCTTAGGTATCATTCACCGAACTTAGGAAGCCTTCCTTGACCCTTTCAGGTAGTTTTAGAAACTCCTTGTTAGGAATTTCTGTAGATGTCCATGAACATACTGCACGTATTACTGTACATTGGTCTAGATTATCTGTATGGGTTGATGCCTTCATCAGACTGCGAGCCTCAGTGTGGCAATTTTCAACACACAGTTATGCAACAAGGAAATGTCTATGAAATGAATGAATAAATTTTTGTTCTCTACCACTTGACACTTATTGTTAAAATTCTAGGCAAATCTGTCCACTAGGAGGACCATTATCTTGAGACAATTTTGTAAAGCTCTGATCCTTAAAACCACCCAATTAAAAATCACAAAGGAAGCTGAAGGAAGGAGCAGGATTCCTTATAAAACTCTCAGCCTTGCCTTTTGGCTCCTGTGTTAACATTTCTAGGCTTGAATTTAGAATGAGGTAACTAGAATAAATTGTGTTACATGCCACTGCACTCAATTGCAGTTCAATTATAATTTATGGATCGCTTTGGTCATCAGAGACCATTATCATAACCAAATGCCACAGCCTTATTATGGCACCTGCACTCATCCATCTTGCACAAATGGACAGTAAGACACCAAGTGCCTATTGAGAAGGCCATTCCCAAGCTGTGCAGGTTCATGCTGATCTCTGATTAGTCCCAGATTATGTCTCTGAACTGACATTGTAATCTGAGTTCCCTTTTTAGGGGAAAGATGACAATACAATTTGGTATAGGATTTGCATATCTTTTTAATGTTCTCAGTTTGTTTCAAGATCCCCCTCAGTTTCTTCTAAGACTACAGTCATGTCCTCCTCTTTCATCACATTGTTTTTCCCTCTTTCCAAAAATGTGGCTACAGTTGAATATAGATCCCTACTAGACCTTAAATGTTACTGTCATCTTAAAATGTGGTTTTCTCTTCTTTTAAAAAAACTACAATTAGCAAAAATAAGATTTTCAAAATCACTTTATCAAGTTATGATTGACATATAAAGAGTTGTACCTATTTTTGCATAAAACTTGATGACTTTGATGGTAAGTATACACCCGTGAAACCATCATCACCAAGGCCATACACATATTCATCACAAAGATTTCTCCAGCCACAAAAACAAGATTTATGGACTATCTAATAGCATATGGAGATGTTATATTTATCAAAAATAACATTCATAGAGGGAAAAATCAATTAATTAAGAAATAGAGCCTCTGAGAGTTGTTTGTTCCCTATAAACATTAACAGATGACTTGGAATTTACATTCTGCAAGTTGATGTTCCTTTCTAGGAATATTTCCCATCTAAAGATCATTTTCTGTTTTGTTTTTAGTCGAAATGTTACAGTCTGGGGCTCTACCCATGAGAATCACTTCTGAATCCCAATAACGTATTCCAGGTACCTTGTCTGGTTGGAAAGATTGGAGGCTAACCTCAGAACAGCTCTGGGAAAGGAAGCTCTACTTCACTTGGCATGGTGCTTAGTAGCATTGCACTTCCAAAGAACAGGACTGGAACTCTCTCAGCTCCACAGCCTGTCTCTCATGGCACCTGCTTCTCACTACACAGCTGCTAACTGCTTCTCTGTCGCCCTGCTGGCATCTTCATCCCCTGCTCTTCATTCTTTTGTGTTATTCAGGTACACTTGGAATTGCCATGTCATCAACTCAACATCAGGAATTTGATTACTGTCTACCCCTACTTCTAACTCAGGTTCAAAACTGCCAAATTCCAAATTCCCAAGAACGGAACCTGAACAGCGCAGTCCATCTTTCTGAGCCAGATCTCATAAGGAGTTGGTCACTGGCCAGCCTGTCCATGATTCTCTTTGAGTAAGATGTGCAGCCTTGTTCCAATCACCTGTGACTTTAATGAGGGTCATATAATATAAACATGACCTACTTAAGCAGAGAGTCTGAAGATGGTGAAGTACATTACAACAGAGGTGTCTGAAGCATACATTTATCTTTGGCATTTGTTTTAGGCCTGAAAACAATATTTGCTTGGGCCCATATAGTTTTTATACATGGGGAAAAAAGGACAATCATCACTTTTTATGAGTGATCCTTCAACCAAGTGGTCTCAAGAGACTACCTCAGAAAAAAACCAGAACTGGAACCAGTGCTGACCTCCTGCAATCCCAACAACTTACTTGAAAGTAACAGAAGGGCACCTCAAATTACTTTAGCCAAATTAACATAAATATGAACACCTGCAACCTCAAAGACCACCTCTTTGGCCTACCCACATATCATGAGATGTCCTAGAAGCCGGGCGGTGCACATGGATGAACAGTGCCACACGGATAGGAAGTAAGACAAGAGAAACTCACTTTACACAGTCTGTAATCGCCGTGCAGTCTCAACATGTGCTGTACTTTTGCTTTTTCATCTTGCCTTCTGACAATACTTTGCTTTTCATAGACTCCAAGGATTAACGAAATGTGTAGAAGAAACAACACACAAAAAATCATAATGCAAAGTATTTATTAATAATAGACAACACATACATTAATAGTCAACAAAAATTAAACAATGCTACAATTTCCAAACAGTGTGTGTTATTCATACTATGTTCTTTATCTTAGAGTTCAGTTCAGTCGCTCAGTCGTATCTGACTCTTTGCAACCCCATGAATCACAGCACGCCAGGCCTCCCTGTCCAACACCAACTCCCAGAGTTCACTCAAACTCACGTCCATCAAGTCAGTGATGCCATCCAGCCATCTCATCCTCTGTCGTCCCCTTCTCCTCCTGCCCCCAATCCCTCCCAGCATCAGAGTCTTTTCCAATGAGTCACCTCTTCACATGAGGTGGCCAAAGTATTGGAGTTTCAGCTTTAGCATCATTCCTTCCAAAGAACACCCAGGATTGATCTCCTGTAGAATGGACTGGTTAATGACTCCCAAACAATTCACTAAACCAATAATAATATTAGTTGCTATGATCTACTGAGCACTCACTGTATACTAGAGTTAGATATGCTTTAAACACTTATTTAATCTTCACAAGAACTCTGCAAGGCTATTTCAACTGAGGAAGCTGAGCCTTAGAAAATTTAAATAACTTTCTCACTGTCACACTGGTAGGATGTGACTTGAACCCAGATTTGTATCATTCCATATACTAAGATCTCAGTCACTGTTGACTACTGGTTCATCTATCGACATAACACCATATATTTATTTGAACAATTAACCAGTTTTGTATTATTTTGTATTTCCATATATATTTAATCAATTTTATATTCTTGGAGTTTCAGTTCAGTTCAGTTGCTCAGGTGTATCCGACTCTTTGTGACCCCATGAATTGCAGCATGCCAAGCCTCCCTGTCCATCACTAACTCCCAGATTTCACCCAAACTCATGTCCATTGAGTTGGTGATGCCATCCAGCCATCTCATCCTCTGTCGTCCCCTTCTCCTCCTGCCCCCAATCCCTCCCAGCATCAGAGTCTTTTCTAACGAGTCAACTCTTTGCATGAGGTGGCCAAAGTACTGGAATTTCAGCTTTAGCATCATTCCTTCCAAAGAAATCCCAGGACTGATCTCCTTTAGGATGGACTGGTTGGGTCTCCTTGCAGTCCAAGGGACTCTCAAGAGTCTTCTCCAACACCACAGTTCAAAAGCATCAATTCTTCAGTGCTCAGCTTTCTCCACAGTCCAACTCTCACATCCATACATGACCACTGGAAAAACCATAGCCTTGACTAGATGGACCTTTGTTGGCAAAGTAATGTCTCTGCTTTTAAATATGCTGTCTAGGTTGATCATAACTTTCCTTCCAAGGAGTGAGCGTATTTTAATTTCATGGCTGCAGTCACCATCTGCAGTGATTTTGGAGCCCTAAAAAATAAAGTCTGACACTATTTCCACTGTTTCCACATGAAGTGATGGGACCAGATGCCATGATCTTAGTTTTCTGAATGTTGACCTTTAAGCCAACTTTTTCACTCTCCTCTTTCACTTTCATCAAGAGGCTCTTTAGTTCTTCACTTTCTACCATAAGGGTGATGTCATCTGCATATCTGAGGTTATTGATATTTCTCCTGGCAATCTTGATTCCAGCTTGTGCTTCTTCCAGCCCAGCATTTCTCATGATGTACTCTGCATACAAGTTAAATCTCAGAGTTGTACATCACTAATTCATTCAAAGGATACATTGTGAGTGCAGCTGTTTGACAGCAGCTGTGTGGCAGTGGTGGAGAACAAGGCAGTTAAGATCTTTTATGTATTTCTATCCTGGCCCTTGTTCCCTTTATTACTTATTTATCCACACATCTATCCCATCTATCCCATTCTACTTGAAACAGAAAAAAAAATGGAGTTTAAGTGAACTGCTTGGAGTCAAGGTCTTTTGACTTTGAGCCCAAGACTATTTAAAGGGTGTAGCCTCACAAACCCACAGCATCAGGATTATCTGGAATATCATGGGAGATGCAAAGTATTGGGTTTATTAAATCAGGAAACAGTGACAGATTTTATTTCCTTGGGCTCCAAAATCACTGCTGATGGTGACATGAAATTAAAAGATGCTTGCTGTGATAAAATTAGACAGTGTATTAAAAAGCAGTGACATCACTTTTCTGACACAAGTACATATAGTAAAAGCTACAGTTTTTCCAGTAGTCATGTACGGCTATGAGAGTTGGACCATAAAGAAAGCCAAAGAATTGATGCTTTCAAACTGTGGTGCAGGAAAAGACTCTAGAGAGTTCCTTCGACAGAAGGGAGATTAAACTAGTCAATCCTGAAGGAAATCAACCCTAAATATTCATTGGAAGAATTGATGCTGAAGCTCCAATACTTTGGCCACCTGATTGGAAGAGCTGACTCATTGGAAAAGACCCTGATACTGGGAAAGATTGAAGGCAGGAGGAGAAGGGGATGAGAGAGGATGAGATGGTTGGATGGCATCATTGATTCAATGGATATGAATTTGAGAAAACTCCAGGAGATAGTGAAGGACAGGGAGGCCTGTCATGCTGCAGTCCATGGGATCTCAGAGTTAGATACAACTGAGCGACTGAACAGCAGCAACAACAAATCAGGTTCATTGGGACATGAGAATTACTGACTCATAGTTGCTGAGGGTGGGATTCAGGCATAGGTTTTTTAAGTTAATTAGTTTGGCTGCATAGGGTCTTTCTTGTGGCACGTGGGATCTTCATTGCATCATGTGTATCTTTCATTGTGGTGCAGGGGACTCTTTAGTTGTGTCCCGTGGGCTCAGTAATTGCAGCACACCAGCTTAGTTGCTCCATGGCATGTGGGATCTCAGTTCTCCAGCCAGGGATAGAGCTGGAGTCTTCTGCATTGGCAGGTGGATTCTTAACGACAGGACCACCAGCAAAGTCCTAGCAGTCATCTATCTTAAGCAAGCTCCCTAGGTGACTCATGTACCACCAAAGTCAGAGAAAAGTTTTAGGCTACTTATTTTTATCTACTTCACATATGCGGGGTATTAGTAAACCTTGCTTTAATTGGACTGATTCACTGTCTCAGATCTTCTAAGAAGAATCTCATTTTAAGAACTTGAACCAGTCTGTTCTGTGCTGTAAAGCATCCCAACACTCCAGTCAGTCAGGATCTGCATCGTCCTAAGGCAGTGCTGCTCAACTGGGGGCAATTTTATCCCATAGGGAACATTTGGCAACTTATATGCAGAGTACATCATGAGAAACGCTGGGCTGGAAGAAGCACAAGCTGGAATCAAGATTGCCGGGAGAAATATCAATAACCTCAGATATGCAGATGACACCACCCTTATGGCAGTAGTAAAGAGGAACTAAAAAGTCTCTTGATGAAAGTGAAAGTGGAGAGTGAAAAAGTTGGCTTAAAGCTCAACATTCAGAAAACTAAGATCATGGCATCTGGTCCCATCACTTCATGGCAAATAGATGGGGAAACAGTGTCAGACTTTATTTTTGGGGGCTCCAAAATCACTGCAGATGGTGACTGCAGCCATGAAATTAAAAGACGTGTAATCCTTGGAAGAAAAGTTATGACCAACCTAGATAGCATATTGAAAAGTAGAGACATTACTTTGCCAACAAAGGTCCGTCTAGTCAAGGCTATGGTTTTTCCTGTGGTCATGTATGGATGTGAGAATTGGACTGTGAATAAAGCTGAGCGCCGAAGAATTGATGCTTTTGAACTGTGGTGTTGGAGAAGATTCTTGAGAGTCCCTTGGACTGCAAGGAGATCCAACCAGTCCATTCGGAAGGAGATCAGCCCTGGGATTTCTTTGGAAGGAATGATGCTAAAGCTGAAACTCCAGTACTTTGGCCACGTCATGCGAAGAGTTGACTCATTGGAAAAGACTCTGATGCTGGGAGGGATTGGGGGCAGGAGGAGAAGGGGACGACAGAGGATGAGATGGCTGGATGGCATCATTGACTCCATCACTTGAGTCTGAGTGAACTCCGGGAGTTGGTGATGGACAGGGAGGCCTGGTGTGCTGCAATTCATGGGGTCGCAAAGAGTCAGACATGACTGAGCGACTGAACTGAATTGAACTGAATAGACATTTTTGATTGTCATGGCTTTGAGGGGCATGATATTACCATCATCCAGTGGGCCAAGGCCAGGGATGCTGCTAAACATCCAAGAATGCACAGGGCATCTCCTTACAACAAAAATTATCCAGCAGAGAATAGCAATAGTGCTGAGGTTGAAAAACCCTGCCCTAAAGGATCCTAAACAATCGATGACCAAGATGCCTCATGAAGGCATTTTGACCTGCTTTCTTCCTTCTCCACTCCCCAAATTATTAATTGCCAGTTAGAAATGGCAAAGTTTGCTTGCCAGGCAGAGAGGTATTCTGAATTTAAACTTGATTGAGCAAAAAAAAAAAAAAAAAAAAAACCTGCCACTTGACAGCAGAATCACAATATATCACACCACACTCATCCATCGTCATCTCCATTTTTTTTGTATCGAATGAGCCAACATCACCCTCATTAATATTTTACATAGCTATGCTATACATTTAATAAAACGCATGCCCTTTAAAAGTCAAAATGTTCCCACTAGGACTTGTATATGATACCATATAATTTTTCTTGAAACAGGGATCTGGCTTGGAGAATGACTTCAATTTGTTTTCCAGACACATGTGACATAAATCACTATTTCACTGACTCTGATCATCAGACCATTGCTGGCCTCCAATAAATGTTTTCCAGCCTGCAAACCTTTTACCACAGAAAGTTCTTATTTTTGAAAGCTATAAACTGAAACGATGACCCTTGACAGGCAATGAAACTTAAAGCATTTCTTGTTAAAGTTCTAATTTTTACTATATCTTAGTAATAAAATAAATAATTGAAGAGAGAAAATATAATAGTGCTGTCTTAGCTTGGTATCACCCAAAGCAAAATTTGTGGTGGAGGTTTATGATGAGTAGTTAATTTGAGAATCTGATTGCAAAAAGGAGAAGCAATGGGTTGGGGAATATAGCAGGAAAAGAGGGAAACCCAACTACCCCTTAAGGCAGCTGAACCCTAAGTTGGCCACCTGATGGACAACTGGTCACTTCATACCATGAGCCTTTGGGAAACTTTTTGAAATATATCTCATTTTTTATGGGATAAATGAAAAATCAAACAGGGGCTCTGTATCAGCCTAGAGGAGTGGGATGGGGAGGGAGATGGAAAGGAGTTTCAAAGGGGAGGTAATAAAAAAAAAATGAAATGTGTCTCAGAATCATCAGCCTGGGTAAGAAAGGGAGAGGCAGTTTCCTTTCACTACCAGTCTCATAGGTCAACATTGTTGTACAGGATGCCTGCTCCCATATTTCATTTGTGAGTGCTAACTGTTTCAGAGATGCACAAAGACAGGAAATGTGAAGGGCCTAAAACAAGAAAATACTAAATTACACCTGTCAGAAATCTGTGGAAGACTGTAGAACTTGCCCCTGGAGAGGTAATTACAATGAGAGGTATGGCCAGAGTACTTAAAGAGATGAAGAAGTGTCTGCAACAGAACTCTTCAATGACATACTTATATTACCCATCCATCTGTATAGGATGAATATATAGACATCTGAGACGTGTGCTATACACCTTATATATGTATATCTTATATAGCCCTGTAAGTATTAGGTACATATGATACACACACACACACACACACATGCAAACATATGCATGTACACATACAATTTATAAGTATATAAGTCAAATAAATATATACTAACATGTTAAATGCTTATATAGTATTTGATAATCATCATAGAGATTTTTTATATTTTTCTTCTCTAAGCTTAAGGACTTCCCTGATAGCTCAGATGGTAAAGAATCTGCCTGCAACATGGGAGACCAGGGTTCAATCCATGGGTCAGGAAGATCCTCTGGAGAAGGGAATGGCAACTCACTCCAGTATTCTTGCCTGGAGACTCCCATGAACAGAGGAGCCTAGCAGGCTAAAGTTCATGGGATCACAGAGAGCTGGACATGACGGAGCGACTACCACAAGCTTAGAGTTGCCTGAGATGTATGGAAGCAACAGTTAGAACTGGACATGGAACAACAGACTGGTTCCAAATAGGAAAAGGAGTATGTCAAGGCTGTATATTGTTACCCTGCTTATTTAACTTATATGCAGAGTACATCATGAGAAACACTGGGCAGGAGGAAGCACAAGCTGGAATCAAGATTGCTGGGAGAAATATCAATAACCTCAGATATGCAGATGACACCACCCTTATGGCAGTAGTGAAGAGGAACTAAAAAGCCCCTTGATGAAAGTGAAAGTGGAGAGTGAAAAAGTTGGCTTAAAGATCAACATTCAGAAAACGAAGATCATGACATCTGGTCCCATCACTTCATGGCAAATAGATGGGGAAACAGCGGAAACAGTGTCAGACTTTATTTTTGGGGGCTCCAAAATCACTGCAGATGGTGACTGCAGCCATGAAATTAAAAGACGCATACTCCTTGGAAGAAAAATTATGATCAACCTAGATAGCATATTCAAAAGCAGAGTCATTACTTTGCCAACAAAGGTCGGTCTAGTAAAGGCTATGGTTTTTCTAGTAGTCATGTATGGATGTGAGAGTTGGACTTTGAAGAAAGCTGAGCACTGAAGAATTGATACTTTTGAACTGTGGTGTTGAAGAAGACTCTTGAGAGTCCCTTGGACTGCAAGGAGACCCAAACAGTCTATCCTAAAGGAGATCAGTCCTAGGTGTTCATTGGAAGGACTGATGCTGAAACTGAAACTCCAATACTTTGGCCACCTCATACGAAGAGTTGACTCACTGGAAGACACCCTGATGCTGGGAGGGATTGAGGGCAGGAGGAGAAGGGGACGACAGAGGATGAGATGGCTGGATGGCATCACCGACTCGATGAACATCAGTTCAGTTCAGTTCAGTTGCTCAGTCGCGTCCGATTCTTTGCGACCCCATGAATCGCAGCACGCCAGGACTCCCTGTCCATCACCAACTCCCAGGGTTTACTCAGAATCATGTCCATCAAGTCAGTGACGTCATTCAGCCATCTCATCCTCTGTTGTCCCCTTCTCCTCCTGCCCCCAATCCCTCCCAGCATCAGAGTCTTTTCCAATGAGTCAACTCTTCCCATGAGGTGGCTAAAGTATTAGAGTTTCAGCTTTAGCATCATTCCTTCCAAAGAAATCCCAGGGCTGATCTCTTTCAGAATGGACTGGTTGGATCTCCTTGTAGTCCAAGGGATTCCCAAGAGTCTTCTCCAGCATCACAGTTCAAAAGCATCTATTCTTTGGTGCTCAGCTTTATTCACAGTCCAACTTTCACATCCATACATGACCACAGGAAAAACCATAGCCTTGACTAGACAGACCTCTGTTGGCAAAATAATGTCTCTGCTTTTCAATATGCTATCTAGGTTGGTCATAACATTCCTTCCAAGGATTACACGTCTTTTAATTTCATGGCTGCAGTCACCATCTGCAGTGATTTTGGAGCCCCCCAAAATAAAGTCTGACACTGTTTCCACTGTTTCCCCATCTATTTCCCATGAAGTGATGGGACCGGATGCCATGATCTTCGTTTTCTGAATGTTGAGCTTTAAGCCAACTTTTTCACTCTTCACTTTCACTTTCATCAAGAGGCTTTTTAGTTCCTCTTCACTTTCTGCCATAAGGGTGGTGTCATCTGCATATCTGAGGTTATTGATATTTCTCCAAGAAATCTTGATTTCAGCTTGTGCTTCTTCTAGTCCAGCATTTCTCATGAGGTACTCTGAATATAAGTTAAATAAGCAGGGTGACAATATACAGCCTTGACATACTCCTTTTCCTATTTGGAACCAGTGTGTTGTTCCATGTCCAGTTCTAACTGTTGCTTCCTAACCTGCATACAGATTTCTCAAGAGGCTGTTCAGGTGGTCTGGTATTCCCATATCTTTCAGAATTTTCCACAGTTTCTTGTGATCCACACAGTCAAAGGCTTTGGCATAGTCAATAAAGCAGAAACAGATGTTTTTCTGGAACTCTCTTGCTTTTTCCATGATCCAGTGAATGTTGGCAATTTGATCTCTGGTTCCTCTGCCTTTTCTAAAACCAGCTTGAACATCAGGAAGTTCATGGTTCACGTATTGCTGAAGCCTGGCTTGGAGAATTTTGAGCATTACTTTACTAGCGTGTGAGATGAGTGCAATTGTGCGGTAGTTTGAGCATTCTTTGGCATTGCCTTTCTTTGGGATTGGAATGAAACTGACCTTTTCCAGTCCTGTGGCCACTGCTGAGTTTTCCAAGTTTGGTGGCATATTGAGTGCAGCACTTTCACAGCATCGTCTTTCAAGATTTGAAATAGCTCCACTGGAATTCCATCACCTCCACTAGCTTTGTTCGTAGTGATGCTTTCTAAGGCCCACTTAACTTTACATTCCAGGATGTCTGGCTCTAGGTCAGTGATCACACCATCGTGGTTATCTGGGTCGTGAAGATCTTTTTTGTACAGTTCTTCTGTGTATTCTTGCCACCTCTTCTTAACATCTTCTGCTTCTGTTAGGTCCATACAATTTCTGGCCTTTATCGAGCCCATCTTTGCATGATATGTTCCTTTGGTGTCTCTAATTTTCTTGAAGAGATCTCTAGTCTTTCCCATTCTGTTGTTTTCCTCTATTTCTTTGCATTGATCTCTGAGGAAGGCTTTCTTATCTCTTCTTGCTATTCTTTGGAACTCTGCATTCAGATGTTTATATCTTTCCTTTTCTCTTTTGCTTTCGATTCTCTTCTTTTCACAGCTATTTGTAAGGCCTCCTCAGACAGCCATTTTGCTTTTTTGCATTTCTTTTCCATGGGGATGGTCTTGATCCCTGTTTCCTGTACAGTGTCACGAACCTCATTCCATAGTTTATCAGGCATTCTATCTATCAGATCTAGGCCCTTCAATCTATTTCTCACTTCTACTGTATAATCATAACGGGTTTGATTTAGGTCATACCTGAATGGTCTAGTGGTTTTCCCTACTTTCTTCAATTTAAGTCTATGGACATGAGTTTTGGTAAACTCCGGGAGTTGGTGATGGATAGGGAGGCCTGGTGTGCCGCGATTGATGGGGTCCCAAAGAGTTGGACATGACTGAGCGACTGAACGGAACTGAACTGAACTGAAGATGTATGGTTACTCTCATTTTGCCTCATTTGAAGGGCATTATCATTTGACACTGAAATGCATGGCTACACATCTTATTGGAAGTTCATGACTAGTATGCCTTTCCAGTGGATGTTAGTCTTATATCCTTTGGATAATATATTTGATATGACCCTTTTTACTGTTTTGACTTAGAATTTTAGTATTTCTATTTAAATCCTGTCTATACAACACAACAGCTGTGTGACCTTGGGCCAGTTATTGAAACTTTGTGAGCTTGAGTTTCCTCAATTATAAAATGGAGACAATGACAACACCTACAGCATACAATTTTTATAGGAACAAATAGTTAAACATGAAAATCCTTTAGGTTGGGGCCTGGCACATAGCAAGAGTTCCTACTATTTTAGCTATTCATACTGAATAAATGTTAGCTATCATTTTTATACATGCATATCAAAACTGTATGGAAGGAGATGGGAAAAGAGAGAGGATGAAATTAGTTGGCCTAACATTTCTCGGGTCATTTCCTACCAATAAGCAATCTCCAGTGTATTTGTAAACTGAACAAACACTTTAAATTGCATGTCTTTGTTTTGTTTTTAAGCACTTTGCTTATCCTAAGTTTTCCTCAGAGATAAACTTTTAATGTGTTTTAGAGAGTATTTAGCATGTCATTTGAGAATTGCTGAGTCACACTCGGGAGTTATTGAAGGGAACAGAGCCTCTAAAGTAAAAATCCAAGAAATGTTAAAAGCAAAACGTCACATAAGTGACTCTAGATAAGTTGACTTGGGAGTCATACTTGCAATTAGGTGACCAGAGGGTAGGAAAATCCTAAAATAAGACAAATCAGAAACATTCTCTGTATTTCTTTCTAAGTCCTGTGCTAAGGCTAGATAGAAGTCTGTAACTCAAGAAGCTCATAGCCTAGTAACCCTGCTACTTAGCTTTAAAAGTATAAACCAAGTGTATATGAACCAAATGTACAAACATGTTTTAGATATAAAACAAAAAATAAATCAACAAATGTACCTGTGTCGGATTCATTTTGATATTTGGCAAAACTAATACAATATGTAAAGTTTAAAAATAAAATTAAATTTAAAAAAAAAAAAGAAAAAAAAATTCAGCCATTTGGTACAAAGAATATGATTCAAGGAGGACTATATGGGGTTTTAGAATTAATGCTGAAATGTGTCTTGGTTCCACTATTAGATATTAAGGGCAATCTGGGGCCACGTCCAGGCTGTTCTATTCCTATAGAGAAAGAACAGGAGTCCAACCCTAGTCCTTGAAAATGAGAAGAAAACCTAGAAGGGAACTGGAAAGCACATTGTAAATGAAAGTTGTAAAGCTCTTCCAACTGAAACACATTCTGTCTAAAGCAAGAAATGTCACATTAATTGAGCACCTACTGTGTACCAGTTTGTCACCTACTATGTGCCAGTTCTCTACGTAAGAGAGAACTTTCCCTCTCCATTTCCATTTCCAAAGTTAAGTTAGCAATCTTCCATCTCAGAAGTTAAGTTAGCAATCCTCAAAAGATTATAAAGATAATAAGAAGCCAAAGCAGAGCTGTACCCCTGCCTATCCGGTAATACACATCATCAGAATGCTTTTTCATCTATGTGAACACCAGCTTACCAAATAAGCAGTTGACGTATCATAGCTAGCTGGTCAATGACCGTGTGAGGTCATCAGCAGTGACTTGGTATTAGTCATTTTTAAGCCCTGGCAGTGACAGAAAAATGCTCTTGATATTTCAGAGCCATGAGTTTGACAGGGCAGATGAAACAACTGATATCAATTAGAAACATAAATTCAGATTTTCTGGCCAACTTGAAAATAAATTGTATGCATAGACATCCACAAGTTAGAGTGGGAATCATTTATTGAATCAAGTAATTGCCTCTCAATGTCTGCAGCAAGTTAACTACCTAAGGCAAGTGAGACAAAGCACCCTCAAGAGAATTGTATTTGTTTATCCTGTTAAGTAGGCTTTTAATTGTGGTATGTCCCTCTGCCTAAACTCCTTGACATTTAAAGGGTGATGGTCGATTCTATACTTATTATTCATGCTGACAATAAATAAAATAAGGCAAAGAATTGATCTTCTACTAAAGGCCAATTATGTGCAGGAAAACAGAATGGTGAGCACAAGACTCTCTGCACTGTCTCTGTCCTCTGCTATCTATCAAGCTAAGCCCAAATGGTTTCTTCCTTTCTAGGGGTATTGGGACTGGAGCAGTGACCATGCGTCAGTCTCTGGTCCCAGGATCATCACTGCTCTGCAACCTTGGGAAGACCCTTAACCTCTCTGATCCAAGTAACCGCATTAGATGTAACTGATATTCATTTACATACTTTGAGAGTGGCTCACATTTTCACATACACATATTCTTTTACTTAATATAAACATCCTCCACAAATCTTGCCATGCTGGTGACACTACCTCTGCTCTTCAGGTAAAGAAACTAAGGTTTAGAGACGGAAACTTTTTTTTATTCAGGTCCCAATAAAGAACTGAACTGACCCACCAGTTCCACATACTGCCTACTATAGTGTATTGGTCATGGCCCTCTCCACTTTGGTAAAATTAGAATTTTCTTATTTCAAATTAAAAGCAATCAGATGTTAAGAACCTTCAAATGTAACTTTCTTCTTAGTGAACTTTGCTCTAGGAGCAGCGATCAATTACTTAGATTTAACTCCTCTCCCTTCCTTTCATGCCTAACTTCTGCTAAGACCTTTTGAGTATCCACTGTAAACTTTCTTGATTCTCTTTTCTTCCATTCTCCATCCCACTGCCTAGTTCAGACATGTGCCAAAGCCTTTCCTGGGCCCCAGCCTCCTCCTCACTTCCTTTCAATCTATTCTCTCTGCACTTTTGGCTGTTTGACTTTCACAGTATAGTTTTCTTTGCTGTGAGAAACCCTTGACTCACTCCACTGCTCTCCCAGGGTCAGCTCCTATACAGCCCTCATCCCATCTCAACCCTGCACAGCTGTTTTCAGCAGTCTAGGCACCCTGGGTTGCTTCACGCCTCCATGCAGTTATTTCTGTCTGGAACCCTGCTGTCACCTTACCAAAGAAAGGGTTTTCTTTACCCTTGAAAGCTCAGCTACCCCACGACTTTCCTCCCCCTCCTTCTCCTCCTTACTCACACCCACTTCCCTTTTTAGTCAGATCTACTATTCACCCACAATTGTCAATTTTATGAAGATGACAGTGAAGAGTTCCCACAAACTGGGAAACAAGGTAAGTAAAATGATTCTCTGAGAGTTAAACCTTAAAACCAATATATAAAGAATCAAGGCAGAGAAGTGCAAAGTTATCTTAAAGAGACAGAATAGTTTTCAAGCTTTAAAGATTGGGTTATAATACATCTGAAAACCTTAGGGCTAGATTTGCTTTGGAATTCAGAGGGTTTTGTTGTGTTTTTTTTTTTTTTTTTGTAGTACAATGCAACTACCTTATGTTCTATATATAATGTGTGCGTGCTCAGTTGCTCAGTTTTGTCTAACTCTTTCCGACCCCATGGACTGTAGCCCACCAGACTCCTCTGTCATGGAATTTTCTCATGGAATATTCCAGGCAAGAATACTGGAGTGAGTTACCATTTCCTACTCCAGGGGATCTTTCCAACCCAGGAATCAAATCCACATCTCTTGCATCTCCTGCATTGGCAGGCAGATTCTTTACCACTGCATCACCTGGGAAGCCCCTCCATATATAATATTCTCAATGTAATGCATCATGGAAATCATCAGTATTTGTGCAATGAAAGTATAAACCTCATACTAAGAAGCATAAATAAAGATTATGAATAGCTTCATGTTATTTCAGGTCACATTTGCCCTCAATTACCACTTTTGGTTTTCGGAGCTTTGAGGATTTCAGAACTGTGGATAATGGGTTGTGAACCTGAATCTCTCTAAATAAACAAATTCTCCATCAGGAAGGGACACAGTCAGCTACAAAGAAGTCAGTCAATAAGCCCACATTCAAGAGGAGGGGATTATACATGGGCATGAGGACCCGGAAGCTGGACCACAGGGTGCCATATTGGAGGCTGCCTACCCTACAAAGGATTGTAAAGTATTCCAGGATTAGATAAAGCTGAGCTGTTTTCATCCCTAGAGGAAAGGGTCAAGGAGAGAGAGTAGTTTACAGAACCTGGAAGGATAGAGTCATGTGGAGAGGGCAGCCTTGAAAGACATTGTGTCCTTGGGTTAAGGGAACAGACATCTTCTGATGACCCCATAGGTGGAAAGCAGGTGGAATAAATACCCCGATCTCTTTTTTCTCTCCTCTTCCATCTCTTGATGGACCTCTAGATTGACAGAACCCAATTAGACACCCTGAAGCAAGAGGGCACATTGATGTAATTGGTTCACGTCAAACTGCAAGGACAGAGAGTGAGTCTGGAGGGATAAACAGAAGATAGCAACCAGCACATAACACTAGTATCTGGAAAATTACCTGTCAGGGACATTTAGGTCCCAGGGAACTTGCATTTGAAAGGCTAATTTGGTACAAGATATTAATATCTTGTAATGACCTATAATGGAAAATAATCTGAAAAAGAATATATATATATATATATATTTAAAAGAAACTGAATCACTTTGCCATATACCTAAAACTAACATCAATACTGTAAGTCAACTACAGTCAATAAGAAAAGGTTAACTTGAATTATGATTATTTTTAAAGCATGAGATAGCTTAACAACTGCATTATAAATTTCTGGTCATCAAGAATGGAGCCACATTTACCTCTGAATATTATGTACTAATTTGCTCATGCCAACACAGGTTCTCAAAAATTTCAGTATTTGAGAACTAGAAGGAACCTCAACTATTACACAGTAAACACACTTTTATTATAAGAACGAGAAAACTGCTGAGATGTTAAGTGAATTGCCTAAGACCACACAATGCTAAGCCCACATGTTCCAACACCATCTGTAATTTACTAATTCCTTAATAGTAATGATAATAACTTTGCAAGTATATAGCATTTGAAAGTTTACAAAGAGCTTCCGCCCACATGATCTCACAATAATTCTGAGTTACTTAGAAGGTACATGCTATTTCCAATTTATAACTCAGAGAGTGACCGACATAGATGCTATTTTCAACACAACAAAAAATGCCATAATCAGCATAGAAAATAATATAGAAGTTTGGAGCTTATTGAGTTCAGCCATTCATTCTTATTACATAGAATTATCTTCTCTAATTGGCTATGGCAATTGTCTGAACTACAAACCGAAGGGCTGCTCAATGAGAAACCAATATAGGATCATGCTGTGTGAAAATGCTGAGAGCAATGTTGTGTGAGTTTCAGGTGCGCAGCAAAGTAATTCAGTTGTACACATATATGTATCTATTCATATATGCATTCTTTTCCATATATCTGAAACTAACATGACATTGCTAATCAACTATACTCCAATAGAAAATAAAAATTTTTTAAAAGGAAATGGCAAGAGTAGTCTGAAATAGATCTCAGGGAGTCTTCCAAAAGGAGAAAGGGAATAAAACAGCCCTGCTAAGGGCCTTTCCTTCTGTACCATAGATAGAGTGCCTCCTCGTGACATATCTATAATATTCTCCAGGAAACAAAGCCTATCATCTCTTGGAGGACTCTACACAATGAACATACATACACGCATACAAAAGACAAAAAAAATAAAACAGTAGGCTGAGGGGCAAAACGGGTAGAATTTGAAGCCTATAGTATTATTCTAGTTTAATCCACTGCTATTTAACAAACTGCAAAACTCAATAGTTTAAAATAACATTCCTTTTTATTATAGCCCATAATTTCATGGGTTAAGAATTCCTGTAGGGCTCTGCTGGGCAATTTTCCTGTTCACATACCAATGACTGGAATGATTTAGTGATATTCAGCTGAAGGCTGACCTGGTCTGGAAGAGTCAAGAGACTTTATTCACACACCAGCATCTTGATGGGGATGTCTTGAAAGTTTAGCTCACCTCTGCCTCTCTCCCTCCATTTAGCTTCAGGGCCCTCTATGAGATATATCCAGTAGGATAGCTGGATTTCTTACCTGGCCACTCAAGATTCCCAAAGCCTTAGAAGGCAGTCACTAGCCTCTGTTCAAGGACAGGCCCAGAACTGGCACAGCACCGGTTCAGCTGTGCAGTCTTGGTCCAAGAAGTCACAAGTTGACCCCCTTTAAGGAGAAGCCAAACAGATTCCACCAATTGGTAGGAGCAGCACCAAAGAATTCATGACCGTCTGGTGGTTTATCACTAAGTCATGTCTGACTCTTGTGACGCCACAGAATATAGCCCGCCAGCCTCCTCTGTCCATGGGATTTTCCAGGCAAGGATACTAGGGTGGATTGCCATTTCCTTCTCCAGAGGATCTTCCTGATCCAGGAATCGAATCCGGATCTCCTACATTGCAGGTGGGTTCTTCACCAACTGAGCTATAAGGGAAGCCCCCATGACCATCTTTAATCCCATATGATTCTTACCATAAACTGCTCCTATTTTCTCCATTCTTTTCACTGTTACCACTTATTTGACGTTTTTACAGTTATAACCTGAAGTAAATAATGAGGGCACTGGCTGGGGGTAATTTTTATTTCCAGGAACATGCCCCATCAATTGGGGACATAAGTTGAAATAACTGATCTCTCTAGCATTACTGGGATGTGTGTTGTTTCACCAGCCTGGGTTTAAGTGATGTATTCAGAGAAGGCAATTGCACCCCACTCCAGTACTCTTGCCTGGAAACTCTCATGGACGGAGGCGCCTGGTAGGCTGCAGTCCATGGGGTCGTGAAGAGTCGGAAACGACTGAGCGACTTCACTTTCACTTTTCACTTTCATGCATTGGAGAAGGAAACAGCAACCCACTCCAGCATTCTTGCCTGGAGAATCCCAGGGACAGAGGTGCCTCGTAGTCTGCCGTCTATGGGGTCCCACAGAGTCGGACAAGACTGAAGCGACTTAGCAACAGGAACAGCAACAATATATTCATAGCCTCGAATATGATGCCCTTAATTCCTCTAACCACCTACTCATATTGCAAATGTTTACCGATTCTCCATCCCAGATATTTTGAGAATCCTTAGGCTTGTTTATCCATGTCTGTCACTCACTTCTCTCTGCCATGGAGGCTGGGGCTGTCTCGTGGGAATGGCTATTGCTTCTGTCACTCTCTCTGGTTTTGATGCTAGTTCACTTCAATTCACCTCCTGGGCACACATTATTAAGGGAATTTGTTATTGTTATTTCAATCCTCATGATGCTATGAAGGAATGACCTCCATTTCCAAATGAAAAGAACAAAACTTCCTCTCTATTTTTATTCTTACACAAGATGTGTCTCTTTGTGAAGCTGCCCAACTGTCCAGTGTTCAGTTCAGTTCTGTCGCTCAGTCAAGTCCAACCCTTTGGGACCCCATGGACTGAAGCACGCCAGGCGCCCTGTCCATCACCAACTCCCGGAATTTACTCAAACTCATGTCCATTGAGTCAGTGATGTCATCCAACCATCTCACTCTCTGTCGTCCCCTTCTCCTCCCACTTTCAATCTTTCCCAGCCTCAGGATCTTTTCAAATGAGTCAGTTCTTTGCATAAGGTGGCCAAAATATTGGAGTTTCAGCTTCAACATCAGTCTTTCCAATGAATATTCAGGACTGATCTCCTTTAGGATGGACTGGTTGGATCTCCTTGCAGTCCAAGGGACTCTCAAGAGTTTTCTCCAACACCACAGTTCAAAAGTATCAACTCTTTGGCGCTCAGGTTTCTTTATAGTTCAACTCTCACATCCATACATGACTACTGGAAAAACCATAGCTCGACTAGACGTACCTTTGTTGACAAAGTAATGTCTCTGCTTTTTAATATGTTATCTAGGTTGGTCATAACTTTCCTTCCAAGGAGTAAGCATCTTTTAATTGCATGGCTGCCATCACCATCTGCAGTGATTTTGGAGACCCAAAAAATAAAGTCTGACACTGTTTCCACTGTTTCCCCATCTATTTGCCATGGAGTGATGGGACCGGATGCCATGATCTTAGTTTTCTGAATGTTGAGCTTTAAGCCAACTTTTTTACTCTTCTCTTTCACTTTCATCAAGAGGCTCTTTAGTTGTTCTTCCCTTTCTGCCATAAGGGTGGTGTCATCTGCATATCTGAGGTTATTGATATTTCTCCCGGCAATCTTGATTCCAGCTTGTACTTCATCCAGCCCAGCGTTTCTCATGATGTACTCTGCGGCTGCTGCTAAGTCGCTTCAGTCATGTCTGACTCTGTGCAACCCCATAGACGGCAGCCCATCAGGTTCCCCCATCCCTGGGATTCTCCAGGCAAGAACACTGAAGTGGGTTGCCATTTCCTTCTGCATATAAGTTAAATAAGCAGGGTGACAATATACAGCCTTGACAAACTCCTTTTCCTATTTGGAACCAGTCTGTTGTTCCACGTCCAGTTTTGACTGTTGCTTCCTGATCTGCATACGGATTTCTCAAGAGGCAGGTCAGGTGGTCTGGTATTCCCATCTCTTTCAGAATTTTCCACAGTTTATTGTGACCCACACAGTCAAAGGCTTTGGCATAGTCACTAAAGCAGAAATAAACATTCAGAAGTAGATGTTTTTCTGAAACTCTCTTGCTTTTTCGATGATCCAGTGGATGTTGGCAATTTGATCTTTGGTTCCTCTGCCTTTTCTGAAACAAGCTTGAACATCTGGAAGTTCATGGTTCACGTATTGCTGAAGCCTGGCTTGGAGAATTTTGATCATTACTTTACTAGTGTATGCTGCTACTACTGCTGCTAAGTCACTTCAGTCATGTCCGACTCTGTGTGACATCATAGACGGCAGCCCACCAGGCTCCCCCATCCCTGGGATTCTCCAGGCAAGAACACTGGGGTGGGTTGCCCTTTCCTTCTCCAATGCATGAAAGTGAAAAGTGAAAGTGAAGTCGCTTAGTCGTGTCCGACCCTCAGCGACCCCATGGACTGCAGCCTACCAGGCTCCTCCGTCCATGGGATTTTCCAGGCAGGATTATTGGAGTAGGGTGCCATTGCCTGCTCCAAACTAGTGTCTGAGATGAGTGCAATTTTTCGGTAGTTTGAGCATTCTTTGGCATTGCCTTTCTTTGGGATTGGAATGAAAACTGACCTTTTCCAGTCCTATGGCCACTGCTGAGTTTTCCAAATTTGCTGGCATACTGAGTGCAGCACTTTCACAGCATCATCTTTTAAGATTTGAAATAGCTCAACTGAAATTCCATCACCTCCACTAGCTTTGTTTGTAGTGATGCTTCCTAAGGCCCACTTGACATCACATTCCAGGATGTCTGGCTCTAGGTGAGCAATCACATCATCGTGATTATCTGGGTCATGAAGATCTTTTTTGTATAGTTCTTCTGCGTATTCTTGCCACCTTTTCTTAATATCTTCTGCTTCCGTTAGGTCTATACCATTTCTGTCCTTTATTGAGTCCATCTTTGCATGAAGTGTTCCCTTGATATCTCTAATTTTCTTGAAGAGGTCTCTAGTCTTTCCCATTCTATTGTTTTCCTCTATTTCTTTGCACTGATCACTGAGGAAGGCTTTCTTATCTCTCCTTGCTATGCTTTGAAACTCTTCATCAAATGGGTATAAATTTCCTTTTCTCCTTAGTTTTTTGCTTCTCTTCTTTTCACAGCTATTTGTAAGGCCTCTTCAGACAGCCATTCTGCTTTTTTGCTTTTCTTTTTCTTGGGGATGGTCTTGATCCCTGTCTCCTGTACAATGTCACGAACCTCCGTCCAGTGTTCCCATATGTTTTATTCAGCTACGCAGAACCAGCTACCTTGGGGGTGCTGATGCAGCCAGGGAAGTTGGCACTAGAGGAGCTCCCGCACCTACATGGCTACAAGTTATGTTCGGATCTCTCCTCCCATACTTTGATCAGACAACTGTGCTACCAGTGGCTCAGAGTGTAACTTCCCCTTTTACTTATGGTGTGTCCTCTCTCAGGACTGCTGTCTGCCCATTTCCCTCCCAGATTCTGTTAGGACATGCCATCTCCCCATCCTTCACTGCCCTTTCTGCAGTCTCTCATGTATGTCTCTATACCCTGAGCTTTGATGTTCATAGAGTTCTTTAGTTACCTTTGTGAACCCCTTTCAAGCTCTAAATAAATCAATAAATGCAAACAGATATGTGATGTGTGTCTGCATGTTTGGGGGTGAGACAGAGTACCTAAATCCCTTCAACAGAAACATCTCTTTTACAGTCCCTGTTAACCAAAATTTTTAGATTGTTGCATTCTATTCAAACCATATATTTGCCCCATTTCCTTCACCTTTGCCTTGGTAGAAACATGAGTTGGAAGAAAAATAATTTCTGCATTTATTTCCAGTATAGAGATAATTCTCTTTCCTATTTAACATTCAGGGGACTAAACCAAAATCTGCTTTCCCTCAAAAGTCCATTCTGATTGGTCTGGTTATGAACACAGGTGCTTGGCACAGAGTAGGGCACACTTGCTGCTTCTGCACAGCCTGGGGTGGAGACAGGGATTGTTTGATTCCTTTTTTGGGGGGAATATAATTGGTTTGCAATACTGTGTTAGTTTCTGCTGTACAACATGGTGAATCAGCATATGTATACATATATCGCCTTCCTCTTGAACCTCCCTCCCCAGCCCACTCCTCTAGATCATCACAGAGCACTGAGTTGAGTTTCCTGTGTTATATAGCAACTTCTCTCTAGCCATCTATTTTACACATGGTACTCTTGCCTGGAAAATCCCATGGATGGAGGAGCCTGGTGGGCTGCAATCCATGGGATCATGAAGAATCAGACACTTACTGAACAACTTCACTTTCACTTTTCACTTTCGTGCATTGGAGAAGGAAATGGCAACCCACTCCAGTGTTCTTGCCTGGGAAATCCCAGGGACGGTGGAGCCTGGTGGGCTGCCATCTACGGGGTCGCACAGAGTCGGACATGATTGAAGCGACTTAGCAGCAGCAGCAGTGTACATATATCAATGCTACTCTCTCAATTTTCCCCCCGCCCCCCGCCATTCCCCTACTGTGTCTAGAAGTCCCTTCTCTAGTTCTTTTAAAGACTGAAGTTTGGGAAATATGATTCCCAATGTTCCTCCCTAATCCTCAAGTTAGGTTGTTCACATGCATGGGGAAGATCTGTCCCTCGGGAAGGATCTGTAGTGTCAGGAGTTATCACCATTTCTAAGGATGATCACAATGATTTGAGAATGTACCACTGGCACAATCAGTGTGTGAGTTTGTCCCTTTCTCTCCTTCACACAGAGAGAGCACAAAAAGGGGCCGTGGCATGGGATGAACTGCCTTCTAAAGTCATTCAGCCTTACAAACAGTTAGATAATTCTAATTATACATGAATCATCTGTGTCTGATTTATTTCATCAACATATCTCTCAATTAGTTACCATTACATATTTTGAGTTCTCACAGCATTGTAAATGCACAGCCCCATGGACTGTAGCCTTTCAGATTCCTCTGTAGACTTTTCCAAGCAAGGGGGTTGTCTACTCCAGTGGATCTTCCTGACCCAGGGATCAAATCTGTGCTTCCTGCGGCTTCTACATTGGCAGGTGAATTCTTCACCACTGTGCCACCAGGCTTCCCAAGAAGCTCTGTCATTCATCTCTGAATTTCTTTTGCCTTGTGCTTTTTTGGGTATCTTTTGACACCAACATCTTCTCTCCCCTAGAGATGCAAATATCCTGATCTCAGAACCAAATTAGATTCTGTAGAACACCCCAGGCAGTTTCAAAGAAGGAAGGAAGGAAAGAAGAGGAAACTGAGGGCAGTTTGTCAAGAAATAAGAGGGTCTTTAAAAGAGACTTCCCACAGCCCTCACTGCAATCTCCTTACTGTCTGTTGACAGAAAGTTCCTGGTAGGTCCCTGTGAATCTCCATTTTTGTTTTTTGTTTTTTTTTAAACAACTTAATGAATTTTTTCTTGTTATCAATGCAATACACATTCATGAAGGGAACTGTGAAATTTCCATATAGGCAAACATAACACTTAAAAATATCATTGGGAAATAAATTCTATTGACACTATGGTAAATGTTCTCCATGGGGTTTTTTTTTTTTTTTCTGTATATATAAACAGATTTGAGAGCATATGAATCACACTATACATTGTTTTGTAACCAACTTTCTCATCTAACAAACTATCTTGAATATTCTTAGTATTCATATAAGCAATATTTTAGATAATCATTTAAAATAGATTATAGCATCTCAGTTTATGGATTCACCATTATTTCACTATTTGCATGCATGCATGCTCAGTTGCTCAGTTGTCTGGTTCTTTGCAATCCATGGACTATAGCCCGCCAGGCTCCTCTCATGGAATTTTCCAGTCAAGAATATTGGAGTGGGGTTGCCATTTCCTCCTCCAGGGGATCTTTCTAACCCAGGGTTTGAACACATGGCTCACATGGCTTCTGCATTGGCAGGAAGATTCTTTACCACTGAGCCACCTGGGAAGTCCCATTTCACTATTTACTTACTGGTAAAAATGTAGGTTGCTCTATTTTTCAGTCTTATAAATTATGCTGTGTGGAAAATGCTGTATAAATGCATCTGAAAATACATCTATTTTCATAAAATCAACCCCAAACTCCTACCTGTGCAATTATTGAGTCAAAGAGTTTGCACACTTTAGAACTTTTGATACATAGTACTAGCTCTCTATTGAAAGTGGGTTCAAATCATCTTGAGTAATAATGGTATATACAGTGAGTATTATAATTATTTATAATTTTTGCCAACCAAATTAAAACTAGCATTTGTTTAATTTGTCATTCTTAAACAGCTAGTTAAATTGAGTATTCACCCCTTTATATATTACTATTTTCATTTCTTCTTTTGATAAGTGCTTTTTCATTTAGCTATTTTTTAAAATTTTATTTTATTTTTAAACTTTACAATATTGTATTAGTTCTGCCAAATATCGAAATGAATCCGCCACAGGTATACCCGCGTTCCCTATCCTCAACCCTCCACCCTCCTCCCTCCCCTCCCCTCCCTCTGGGTCGTCCCAGTGCACCAGCCCCAAGCATCCAGTACCGTGCACCGAACCTGGACTGGCGACTCGTTTCATACATGATATTATACATGTTTCAATGCTATTTTCCCAAATCTGCCCACCCTCTCCCTCTCCCACAGAGTCCATAAGACTGATCTATACATTGTTGTCTCTTTTGCTGTCTCGTACACAGGGTTATTGTTACCATCTTTCTAAATTCCATATATATGCGTTAGTATACTGTATTGGTGTTTTTCTTTTGGCTTACTTCACTCTGTATAATAGGTTCCAGTTTCATCCATCTCATTAGAACTCATTCAGATGTATTCTTTTTAATGGCTGAGTAATACTCCATTGTGTATATGTACCACAGCTTTCTTATCCATTCATCTGCTGATGGGCATCTAGGTTGCTTCCATGTCCTGGCTATTATAAACAGTGCTGCGATGAACATTGGGGTACACGTGTCTCTTTCTCTTCTGGTTTCCTCAGTGTGTATGCCCAGCAGTGGGATTGCTGAATCATAAGGCAGTTCTATTTCCAGTTTTTTAAGGAATCTCCACACTGTTCTCCATAGTGGCTGTACTAGTTTGCATTCCCACCAACAGTGCAAGAGAGTTCCCTTCTCTCCACACCCTCTCCAGCATTTATTGCTTGTAGACTTATGGATTGCAGCCATTCTGACTGGCGTGAAATGGTACCTCATAGTGGTTTTGATTTGCATTTCTCTGATGATGAGTGATGTTGAGCATCTTTTCATGTGTTTGTTAGCCATCTGTATGTCTTCTTTGAAGAAATGTCTATTTAGTTCTTTGGCCCATTTTTGGATTGGGTCATTTATTTTTCTGGAGTTGAGCTGTAGGAGTTGCTTGTATATTTTTGAGATTAGTTGTTTGTCAGTTGCTTCATTTGCTATTATTTTCTCCCATTCTGAAGGCTGTCTTTTCACCTTGCTTAGAGTTTCCTTTGTTGTGCAGAAGCTTTTAAGTTTAATTAGGTCCCATTTGTTTATTTTTGCTTTTATTTCCAATATTCTGGGAGATTGGTCATAGAGGATCCTGCTGTGATGTATGTTGGAGAGTGTTTTGCCTATGTTCTCCTCTAGGAGTTTTATAGTTTCTGGTCTTATGTTGAGATCTTTAATCCATTTTGAGTTTATTTTTGTGTATGGTGTTAGAAAGTGGTCTAGTTTCATTCTTTTACAAGTGGTTGACCAGTTTTCCCAGCACCACTTGTTAAAGAGGTTGTCTTTAATCCATTGTATATTCTTGCCTCCTTTGTCAAAGATAAGGTGTCCATATGTGCGTGGATTTATCTCTAGGCTTTCTATTTTGTTCCATTGATCTATATTTCTGTCTTTGTGCCAGTACCATACTGTCTTGATAACTGTGGCTTTGTAATAGAGCCTGAAGTCAGGCAGGTTGATTCCTCCAGTTCCATTCTTCTTTCTCAAGATAGCTTTGGCTATTCGAGGTTTTTTGTATTTCCATACAAATTGTGAAATTATTTGTTCTAGCTCTGTGAAGAATACCGTTGGTAGCTTGATAGGGATTGCATTGAATCTATAAATTGCTTTGGGTAGTATACTCATTTTCACTATATTGATTCTTCCAATCCATGAACATGGTATATTTCTCCATCTATTAGTGTCCTCTTTGATTTCTTTCACCAGTGTTTTATAGTTCTATATATATAGGTCTTTGGTTTCTTTAGGTAGATATATTCCTAAGTATTTTATTCTTTCCGTTGCAATGGTGAATGGAATTGTTTCCTTAATTTCTCTTTCAGTTTTCTCATTATTAGTGTATAGGAATGCAAGGGATTTCTGTGTGTTGATTTTATATCCTGCAACTTTACTATAATCATTGATTAGTTCTAGTAATTTTCTGGTGGAGTCTTTAGGGTTTTCTATGTAGAGGATCATGTCATCTGCAAATAGTGAGAGTTTTACTTCTTCTTTTCCAATTTGGATTCCTTTTATTTCTTTTTCTGCTCTGATTGCTGTGGCCAAAACTTCCAAAACTATGTTGAATAGTAATGGTGAAAGTGGGCACCCTTGTCTTGTTCCTGACTTTAGAGGAAATGCTTTCAATTTTTCACCATTGAGGATAATGTTTGCTGTGGGTTTGTCATATATAGCTTTTATTATGTTGAGGTATGTTCCTTCTATTCCTGCTTTCTGGAGAGTTCTTATCATAAATGGATGTTGAATTTTGTCAAAGGCTTTCTCTGCATCTATTGAGATAATCATATGGTTTTTGTTTTTCAATTTGTTAATGTGGTGTATAACATTGATTGATTTGCGGATATTGAAGAATCCTTGCATCCCTGGGATAAAGCCCACTTGGTCATGGTGTATGATCTTTTTAATGTGTTGTTGGATTCTGATTGCTAGAATTTTGTTAAGGATTTTTGCATCTATGTTCATCAGTGATATTGGCATGTAGTTTTCTTTTTTTGTGGGATCTTTGTCAGGTTTTGGTATTAGGGTGATGGTGGCCTCATAGAATGAGTTTGGAAGTTTACCTTCCTCTGCAATTTTCTAGAAGAGTTTGAGCAGGATAGGTGTTAGCTCTTCTCTAAATTTTTGGTAGAATTCAGCTGTGAAGCCGTCTGGACCTGGGCTTTTGTTTGCTGGAAGATTTTTGATTACAGTTTCAATTTCCGTGCTTGTGATGGGTCTGTTAAGATTTTCTATTTCTTCCTGGTCCAGTTTTGGAAAGTTGTTCTTTTCTAAGAATTTGTCCATTTCTTCCACGATGTCCATTTTATTGGCATATAATTGTTGATAGTAGTCTCTTATGATCCTTTGTATTTCTGTGTTGTCTGTTGTGATCTCTCCATTTTCATTTCTAATTTTATTGATTTGATTTTTCTCCCTTTGATTCTTGATGAGTCTGGCTAATGGTTTGTCAATTTTATTTATCCTTTCAAAGAACCAGCTTTTGGCTTTGTTGATTTTTGCTATGGTCTCTTTTGTTTCTTTTGCATTTATTTCTGCCCTAATTTTTAAGATTTCTTTCCTTCTGCTACCCCTGGGGTCCTTCATTTCTTCCTTTTCTAGTTGCTTTAGGTGTAGGGTTAGGTTATTTATTTGACTTTTTTCTTGTTTCTTGAGGTATGCCTGTATTGCTATGAACTTTCCCCTTAGGACTGCTTTTAAAGTGTCCCACAGGTTTTGAGTTGTTGTGTTTTCATTTTCATTAGTTTCTATGTAAATTTTGATTTCTTTTTTGATTTCTTCTGTGATTTGTTGGTTATTCAGCAGGGTGTTGTTCATCCTCCATATGTTGGAATTTTTAATAGTTTTTCTCCTGTAATTGAGATCTAATCTTACTGCATTGTGGTCAGAAAAGATGCTTGGAATGATTTCTATTTTTTTGAATTTACCAAGGCTAGATTTATGGCCCAGGATGTGATCTATCCTGGAGAAGGTTCCATGTGTGCTTGAGAAAAAGGTGAAATTCCCTGTTTTGGGATGAAATGTCCTATAGATATCAATTAGGTCTAACTGGTCTATTGTATCGTTTAACGTTTGTGTTTCCTTGTTAATTTTCTGTTTAGTTGATCTATCCATAGATGTGAGTGGGGTATTAAAGTCTCCCACTATTATTGTGTTATTGTTAATTTCTCCTTTCATACTTGTTAGCATTTGTCTTACATATTGCGGCGCTCCCGTGTTGGGTGCATATATATTTATAATTGTTATATCTTCTTCTTGGATTGATCCTTTGATCATTATGTAGTGACCATCTTTGTCTCTTTTCACAGCTTTTGTTTTAAAGTCTATTTTATCTGATATAAGAATGGCTACTCCTGCTTTCTTTTGGTCCCTATTTGCATGAAAAATCTTTTTCCAGCCCTTCACTTTCAGTCTGTATGTGTTCCCTGTTTTGAGGTGGGTCTCTTGTAGACAACATATGTAGGGGTCTTGTTTTTGTATCCATTCAGCCAGTCTTTGTCTTTTGGTTGGGGCATTCAACCCATTTACATTTAAGGTAATTACTGATAAGTATGATCCCGTTGCCATTTACTTTATTGTATCGGGTTCGAGTTTATACACTGTTTTTGTGTTTTCTGTCTAGAGAAAATCCTTTAGTATTTGTTGGAGAGCTGGTTTGATGGTGCTGAATTCTCTCAGCTTTTGCTTGTCTGAGAAGCTTTTGATTTCTCCTTCATATTTGAATGAGATCCTTGCTGGGTACAATAATCTGGGCTGTAGGTTATTTTCTTTCATCACTTTAAGTATGTCTTGCCATTCCCTCCTGGCTTGAAGAGTTTCTATTGAAAGATCAGCTATTATCCTAATGGGAATTCCCTTGTGTGTTATTTGTTGTTTTTCCCTTGCTGCTTTTAATATTTGTTCTTTGTGTTTGATCTTTGTTAATTTGATTAATATGTGTCTTGGGGTGTTTCGCCTTGGATTTATCCTGTTTGGGACTCTCTGGGTTTCTTGGACCTGGGTGATTATTTCCTTCCCCATTTTAGGGAAGTTTTCAACTATTATCTCCTCAAGTATTTTCTCATGGTCTTTCTTTTTGTCTTCTTCTTCTGGGACCCCTATGATTCGAATGTTGTAGCGTTTAATATTGTCCTGGAGGTCTCTGAGATTGTCCTCATTTCTTTTAATTCGTTTTTCTTTTATCCTCTCTGATTCATTTATTTCTACCATTCTATCTTCTAATTCACTAATCCTATCTTCTGCCTCTGTTATTCTACTATTTGTTGCCTCCAGAGTGTTTTCAATTTCATTTATTGCATTATTCATTTTATATTGACTCTCTTTTATTTCTTCTAGGTCCTTGTTAAACCTTTCTTACATCTTCTCAATCTTTGTCTCCAAGCTATTTATCTGTGATTCCATTTTGATTTCAAGATTTTGGATCAATTTCACTATCATTATTCGGAATTCTTTATCAGGTAGATTCCCCGTCTCTTCCTCTTTTGTTTGGTTTGGTGGGCATTTATCCTGTTCCTTTATCTGCTGGGTATTCCTCTGTCTCTTCATCTTGTTTAAATTGCTGAGTTTGGGGTGTCTTTTCTGTATTCTGGCAGTTTGTGGAGTTCTATTTATTGTGGCATTTCCTCGCTCTGGGTGGGTTTGTACAGGTGGCTTGTCAAGGTTTCTTGGTTAGGAAAGCTTGTGTCGGTGTTCTGGTGAGTGGAGTTGTATTTCTTCTCTCTCCTTTCGAAGACTTGGGTTGCTTTTCTGGGTGCCTGATGTCCTCTGCCGGCATTCAGAAGTTGTTTTGTGGAATTTACTCGGCGTTTAAATGTTCTTTTGATGAATTTGTGGGGGAGAAAGTGTTCTCCCCGTCTTACTCCTCCACCATCTTAGCTCCTCTCATTTAGCTATTAAAAATATTTTTCACATATACAATACGTGTCAGATGGATTATTTGGTCATACATCTTTTTCTGGTTATCTAGTAGGATGTTTCATTAGTCTTACTGATTTGATTCAGCTCTTTATGTAGTGATGATATTTCCACCCCTGTCTTATATATTGCATGCTCTATTTCCAGGGCTTTGTGTTTTTGGGTTGTTTTTTTTTTTTTTTTGCTTGTGTCTGATGATATTTTGGGGCTTTTTCCTTATGTACGGAGCTGGTGGCTCAGCTGGTAAAGAATCAGCACACAATGAGGAAGACATGGGTTCGATCCTTGGTTTGGGAAGATCCCCTGGAAAAGGGAATGGCTACCCACTCCAGTATTCTGGCCTGGAGAATTCCACTGACTGTATATCCAAGGGGTCGCAAAGAGTTGGACACGACTGAGCGACTTTCACTTTTCTTTTCCGTATGTACAGAGCTTATATTTTAATGTAATCAAACACTGAAATATGTGTGTGTGTGTGTGTGTGTGTGTGTGTGTGATTTGTCTTCTTAATTAGAAAGGTCTTTACCATAAATACAGAAATAAAAGAAAGTGAGGTGTTTAGAATCATTAAGTTGATTTATATCCTCGAAGTTCTTTTATTAGATGTTAGAGACTGGCATGGCTATAATTATTTGGAAAGTAACTTAAACATTATTACAAGCTGTTCAGAAAGCTGTTGATTTCTGATAGCTTGATGGAGTCTGAGATTGGCCTAATTAATATAGAGAACTAATCTATATCACATTCTTGGAACTGTAATTACATTTGGGTAAATGTCTTTACCTCAGCACAATCCCTCTGATAGCCTCATCTGATTCCACATAAAGTGAGAAAATGGAAGAGAATAAAATCAAATTAAGAACATTATAGAGCACAGAGTCCATGTACTTTACTAAAAAAGCCTTAATATAACCTGTTTACAGCATAAGCCCACTTAACTTTGGAAAGCCTTACCCAGACCACTGGCATAAATTAGCTCAGATATGCCTCTAATGCCTTACCATGACTCCTCATTCCTCTCTTTCAAGCCACATGTGGAAATGGCAATCATTAGACAATTGTAGAATCATTGATTTAATGTTGGCCTCTGCTATACTATAAGCTCTGTGAGGCATCCCTTCTCTGCTGGTTACTACATGCCCAAGCAAGGCTTCAGCAATGCACGAACCATGAACTTCCAGATGTTCAAGCTGGTTTTAGAAAAGGCAGAGGAACCAGAGATCAAATTGCCAACATCCACTGGATCATCAAAAAAGCAAGAGAGTTCCAGAAAAACATCTACTTCTGCTTTATTGACTATGCCAAGCCTTTGACTGTGTGGATCACAATAAACTGTGGAAAGTTCTGAAAGAGATGGGAATACTAGACCACCTGACCTGCCTCCTGAGAAACCTGTATGCAGGTCAGGAAGCAACAGTTTGAACTGGACATGGAACAACAGACTGGTTCCAAATCGGGAAAGGAGCATATCAAGGCTGTATGTTTTCACCCTGCTTATTTAACTTATATGCAGAGTACATCATGAGAAATGCTGGGCTGGATGAAGCATAAGCTGGAATCAAGATTGCCGGGAGAAATATCAATAACCTCAGATATGCAGATGACACCATCCTTATGGCAGAAAGTGAAGAACTAAAAAGCCTCTTGATGAAAGTGAAAGAGGACAGTGAAAAAGTTGGCTTAAAGCTCAACATTCAGAAAACTAAGATCATGGCATCTGGTCCTATCACTTCATGGCAAATAGATGGGGAAACAGTGGAAACAGTGGCTGAATTTATTTTTCTGGGCTCCAAAATCACTGCAGATGGTGACTGCAGCCATGAAATTAAAAGATGCTTGCTCCTTGGAAGAAGAGTTGTGACCAACTTAGACAGCATATTAAAAAGCAGAGACATTACTTTGTCAACAAAGGTGCATCTAGTCAAAGCTATGGTTTTTCCAGTGGTCATGTATGGATGTGAGGGTTGGACTGTGAAGAAATCTGAGTGCCGAAGAATTGATGCTTTTGAACTGTGATGTTGGAGAAGACTCTTGAGAGTCCCTTGGACAGCAAGGAGATCCAACCAGTCCATCCTAAAGGAAACCAGTCCTGGGTGTTCATTGGAAGGACTGATGGTGAAGCTGAAACTCCAATATTTTGGCCACCTGATGCGAAGAGCTGACTCATTTGAAAAGGACCTGATGCTGGGAAAGATTGAGTGCAGTAGGAGAAGGGGATGACAGAGGATGAGATGGTTAGATAGCATCACCGACTCAATGGACATGAGTTTGGGTGAACTCCGGGAGTTGGTAATGGACAGGGAGGCCTGGCGTGCTGCGGTTCACGGAGTCGCAAAGAGTCGGACACGACTGAGTGACTGAACTGGACTGAACTGAACGTGTCCAAGACCTAAAACAGAGTTGGTACTGAAGACAGCTGGTTCTCAGAAGGATTGACTATTTGAATGAATGGGCCCTTTCTTTGTGGAAATGGGACTTTCCTCTTACCTTTTTAACTGGTAATTCTAATCAGGCCAGGGGGATATTTTAAACTAAGGCCCTGGGCCAAATTTAACCAGACTCATTCATTTCCACATTGTCCATTGTTGCTTTCCTGCCAGCTACGGAACTGCGTAGTTGCATCTGGCCTGCAAAGCTTAAAACATGTATTAGCCGGCCTTTTATAGAAAATTTTCTGACCCCTGCGTTAGATAAGTGATTTTACTCAATATCATCATTCCCAACAGTCACATAGGCATCACTTTTCAATTCCTCTTTTGTAGTGCACTGAAGAAATACTGATCCTGTGGTTTGACCCCTTGCATGGGCTCAGCTAATGAACAGGCAAGAATAAACTTTGCAGCTCAGGATGTGACTGACATAGAGAGGCTAGGGACAAGCCTAATGAACTTCTTTCTGGACCTGAAAAGAAAGAACTCTACATAGGGTAGTAAATTTAGCAACAAAAACCTAAATGGCAAAAAATTTCATATGCTAAACTTCTGATCATTTTATTGTGAGAATGACTTTCTCTTATAGAAATTTGTTGTTCATGGAATTTGGAAGACCTTGAAAAGACAGTCCTCACTCTCAATATAAACGAATTACCTGTTAATACTGGATCCTGTCAGCTACACATAGAAGATTGTCCTCCAGGTCTCAGAGGTTCTTAGAATTCTAGTTCTAAACACCAGGGACATTTCCTATGCAGGAAGCTATCTTTCCTCCATGTAGCTACTTAATACACCCACTGGACCTGCTAAAACAGCAACTTTTTATCTGGATTTTAAACAACCATGCCTGAGGTGTGACATGATGGTAGGCTAGCAGAACAATTAGATGGTGCCAAAATCTTACCATTGAAAAGATATTCAGAAAGACTCAGGCAGCCTTTATAAGCACAAGGAAACTTGGCAAAGGAAATCTGAGTAAATCCCTTTCAGTTGTATTTGGAACAGATATATTTAGATGTATTTAACACTGATGCTATATTATAGATGAGGCTGGACTCTGTGGCTTCAGTTCAGTTCAGTTCAGTCACTTGGTCGTGTCTGACTCTTTGTGACCCCATGAATTGCAGCACGCCAGGCCTCCCTGTCCATCACCAACTCCCGGAGTTCACCCAAACTCATGTCCATCGAGTCGGTAATGCCATCTAACCATCTTATCCTCTGTCGTCCCCTTCTCCTCCTGCCCCCAATCCCTCCCAGCATCAGAGTCTTTTCCAATGAGTCAACTCTTCACATGAGGTGGCCAAAGTATTGGAGTTTCAGCTTTAGCATCAGTCCTTCCAAAGAACACGCAGGACTGATCTCCTTTAGAATGGACTGGTTGGATCTCCCTGCAGTCCAAGGGACTCTCAAGAGTCTTCTCCAACACCACAGTTCAAAAGCATCAATTCTTCGGCACTCAGATTTCTTCACAGTCCAACCCTCACATCCATACATGACCACAGGAAAAACCATAGCCTTGACTAGACAGACCTTTGTTGGCAAAGTAATGTCTCTGCTTTTTAATATGCTATCTAGGTTGGTCATAACTTTCCTTCCAAGGAGTGTCTTTTAATTTCATGGCTGCAATCACCATCTGCAGTGATTTTAGAGCCCAGAAAAATAGTCTGACACTGTTTCCACTCTTTCCCCATCTATTTGCCATGAAGTGAAGGGACCAGATGCCATGATCTTCGTTTTCTGAATGTTGAGCTTTAAGCCAACTTTTTCACTCTCCTCTTTCACTTTCACCAAGAGGCTCTTTAGTTCCTCTTCACTTTCTGCCATAAGGGTGGTGTCATCTGCATATTTGAGGTTATTGATATTTCTCCCGGCAATCTTAATTCCAGCTTGTGCTTCATCCAGCCCAGCATTTCTCATGATGTACTCTGCATATAAGTTAAATAAGCAGGGTGAAAACATACAGCCTTGATATGCTCCTTTCCCGATTTGGAACCAGTCTGTTGTTCCATGTCCAGTTCAAACTGTTGCTTCCTGACCTGCATACAGGTTTCTCAGGAGGCAGGTCAGGTGGTCTAGTATTCCCATCTCTTTCAGAACTTTCCACAGTTTATTGTGATCCACACAGTCAAAGGCTTGGCATAGTCAATAAAGCAGAAATAGATGTTTTTCTGGAACTCTCTTGCTTTTTCGTTGATCCAGTGGATGTTGGCAATTTGATCTCTGGTTCCTCTGTCTTTTCTAAAGACAGCTTGAACATCTGGAAGTTCACAGTTCACGTATTGCTGAAGCCTGGCTTGGAGAATTTTCAGCATTACTTTACTAGTGTGTGAGATGAGTGCAATTGTTCAGTAGTTTGAGCATTCTTTGGCATTGCCTTTCTTTGTGATGTGGCTTAGCCTAGAGATTCAGTGAATTTCCCCATTTGAAAACAGTATCTTAGCTGATTCAATACAATCTAATGTTCCATCATCCCCAACAAAGTTCTAGAGGAGATGGAAAGATAGATACCAAGAGAAAGTATTGAACTTGCCTACTTGTCAGCATGGCAGAAATCTATGACAAGGCTGGAATGTTGGAGAAGACAGCTCAAGAAGGAAACGTACCCAGGGTTGTTCTAAGGTACTGGGTTTCAGGTCAAGGCTCCTGCTCAGGCCACCAGGTGTAGGAGGGAAAAGAAAAAAATTAGCTACTCCTGACCTTCTGGTGCCCAGTAGGTCTATCTATTAGAAACAGGACCCACAAGGTGTCTTGGAGCCTGGCTTTTGAGATGAGTTTTCTTCCTACTTTTGGAGAGCAGGACTATGGGACATTAATGATACAGCTTCCTCTTCCATACAGGCCCATCCTCTTGGTCAGAAAAAGGCTATTTCTTTGAACTAAAGTTGCAAGGGATAGCAATAAAAGGAATAGGACTTGATTTCCATTTATTACTCAGGTGACCTCAGGGGCAGAGTGACTCACCAAAGACAGAATTCAAATGCTCTGGGACATTTGAGACCAAAGCTATTTTTACATCACCCCTTTAAGTGGGATAAAAGTGGGACACAGGAGGAGAGACTCTTCAGGGCCCTTGTTTGCTCTGATTCTTCTGACTCTTTGCTGTCCGAAAGGCTGGCAAAGATAGGGAAACTGCCTTGAAAGGCAGGCACACTGATGGTGATATTCACTGATAACCTGAGCACGGAGGAGGAAGAAAATCCACAAGAATCAGGAACTCAAACATGAGAACAGCTTACAGCTATGGAATATAGAGACATATATCTGAATAAGGCCTGTGAGTCAAGACATCAGGAAAATAGAGAGCTATGCTCCAGAAACTTGGCTTAAGGGGGAAGATAATGCAGGTTAACTTGACATCCATTTTGGGAACAGTTCAATCCCACATGGTTAAAAGTCAAATATTTTGTTGTTTAAAGTTAACTTTCAGTTAAGGGATGTAAAGTAATCAATCGCCTCAGAACCATAGCTAACACGGAGAGTAGTCTAAAGCAGGGTCTAATGGTCACACAGTGTCCGGGTCCTTTCTCAGCACCCAACAACTCACCAACAGTGCACCCAGAGTCATTATTTTTTGTCCAGAATTCATGTTTCTTGTTAACCTTTGCCAGCATCAGGGTGCTTCTGGGAAAAATAAGCTGTGTAAAATAGATATTTGAAGATGAGGAGGAAGAGGAGCTGTTCAATTGCCGTATGTGGCAAAATTCACTTGGATTTGAAATTCTTTTTTTTTTTTTTTTTGTTATCCAGTGGGGTACTGGGAGATCATACTGTTCATGGGGTTCTTGCAGCAAGAATACTGGATTTGGTTTGCCATTCCTTCCTCTGGCATCGCGCTGGCGAGGCATCGCGCCTGGCCCATTACAACAAGTGCTCAACTATCACATCCAGGGAGATCCAGACCGCCGTGCGCTTGCTGCTACCTGAGGGGCTGGCCAAGCATGCCGTGTCCGAGGGCACTAAGGCTGTCACCAAGTATACCAGCTCCAAGTAAATATAATATGCCTAGCCACTGTTAATGGAGAAGGCAATGGCACCCCACTCCAGTATTCTTGCCTGGAAAATCCCATAGACGGAGGGCTTGGTGGGCTGTAGTCCATGGGGTCGCTAAGAGTCGGACACGACTGAGTGACTTCACTTTCACTTCACTTCACTTCCCTCCTCTAGTGAGTCATGTTTGGTCAGAGCTCTTTGCTATTAGTCATCTGACTTGGGTGGCTCTGCACCGCATGGCTCATAGCTTTATTGAGTTACACAAGCCCCTTCACCATGACAAGGCTGTGATCCACGAAGGGGTATGATCTAATAAGGCAAAAAGCAAAGAAGGGGTAAAGAGCCTCTTGATGAAGGTGAAAGAGAAAAGTGAAAGAGCTGGCTTAAAACTCAACATTCAAAAAACTAAGATCATGACATCTGGTCCTATTATTTCATGGCAAACAGATGGGGAAAAAGTGGAAGCAGTGACAGACTTTATTTTCTTGGACTCCAAAATCACTGCAGACTGTGCTGCACCCATGAAATTAAAAGATGCTTTCTCCTTGGAAGAAAAGCTTAAACAGACTCAAGTGAAGTTAAGTGAAAGTCGCTTAGTCGTGTTTAACTCTTTGCGACCCCATGGATAGTCCATGGAATTCTCCAGGCCAGAAAACTAGAGTGGGTAGCCTTTCCCTTCTCCAGGGCATATTCCCAACCCAGGGATTGAACAGGATATTAAAAAGCAAAGACATCACTTTGCTAACAAAGTCTGTATAGTCAAAGCTATTGTTTCTCCAGTAGTCCTGTACGGATGTGAGAGTAGGACCGTAAAGAAGGCGGAGCACCTAAGAATTGATGCCTTCAAACTGTGGTGCTGGAGAAGACTCTTGAGTGTCCCTTGGACAGCGAGGAAATTAAATCAGTCAATCCTAAAGGAAATCTTCCCTGAATATTCATTGGAAGGACTGATGCTGAAGCTGAAGCTCCAATACTTTTGCCACCTGATGCGAAGAGCCAACTCATTGGAAAAAGACCTTGATGCTGCGAAAGACTGGGGGCAAAAGGAGAAGAGAGAAGCAGAGGATGAGATGGTTGGATGGCATCACCAACTCAATGGACACGAGTTTGAGAAAACTCCAGGAGATAGCGAAGACAGGGAAACCTGGCGTGTTGCAGTCCACGGGGTCACAAAGAGTCGGACATGACTTAGTAACTGAACAACAACAACAACTGAGAGATTAGTACCCATGCCCCTGGTAGCAGCCCCTCCTCCAGGCCTGCTTGGCCTCATCAGCTGTCCCAATACGCTTGACCTCTTACCCAGGGTTCTTCCATACTGTACTTACCCCAGACTGGGACAAAAAGGCAGCACATTCCTTTAACTATTTTTTATATTAATACCATAGACAAGGACCTTTTTTTAAGGACTAGAGTTAGTAAATCAGACAAATAAAAGAGATAATACCATATGATTGCTCTTATATGTGGAAACTATACAACAAAACAAATGAACAAACATAAAAAAATTGCATTCATCTTTAAAGAGCATAGTCTCTGTTTCCCACAGCCCTCCAGCTGTCCCATACCCAAGCTCCACTGGTCTTCAAAGCCATGTGTTCTGAGGGCATATCTTTCTGGTACAGGACCCCCAGACTGGGGAGTTCCATGTAGGTCTCAGACCCCTCGTACTTTGGAGGGAACCTCTGCACTGTTTATCGTTTTCCCATTTGTGGGTTGACTACCTGGGGGTGTGGGTCTTGACTGCCACATCTCCACCCCTCCTACTTGTCTCGTTGTGGTACCATTTTCATACCTTTAGTTGCAGAAAATCCTTTCTACTAGTCTTCAGTTTGTTCTCATAAATAACCGTTCTGTAAATAGTGGTAATTTTGATGTGCCCATGGGAGGAGGTGAGCCACATCTCCACCCCTCCTACTTGTCTTGTTGTGGTACCATTTTCATACCTTTAGTTGCAGAAAATCCTTTCTACTAGTCTTCAGTTTGTTCTCATAAATAACCGTTCTGTAAATAGTGGTAATTTTGATGTGCCCATGGGAGGAGGTGAGCTCAGGGTCTTACTACTCCACAATCTTGGCAACTCCCTCTAACTCACACTTTCTGGATTCATATAGAGATTGAAATTTTATTTCAAATGACCTTTTTAAAAAATTTTTATTTGCATTTATTTTTTGCCGAATTTATCCCCAGGCTGGAAGCTTTTGTTTCTTCATTTTCTTCTGGGTTCTCTTTTTCTTCTGTGCAACCTCTTTTGACTTAGGAACAATCTGTTCTCTTTCAGTAAAAGCCATCTCAATGAGGCAGGGATGGCTCATGTATGGGTTGATTCAATCATGAGCTCTATAAGTCCTGTGCCATACCCTGGGGGCTTTGCTCTCTTGGATGAGCAAAATGACCAGAGAGTCTACATCTAAGCCCTTCAGTTCAGCATTACTGTCTTCAGTTTTGAGTATGTACAGTAAAAATTGAGCACTCTTCTTGAGCCACCAACCCTGTGTTCAGCCCCACTGTTTGGCCAGTGCACACCTACCAAATCCACCACTGTAACCACACAATGGCACACATTGCTTCTTTGAAGTGATGTCTTGCAGATACTTGGTGGCTTTTCAGACATGCATACCCTTAATGGCCTGGTCTTAATACCCTTAATGGCCTGTGGAAAATTCTGAAAGAGATGGGAATGCCAGACCACCTGACCTGCCTCCTGAGAAATCTGTATGTAGGTCAGGAAGAAACAGTTAGAACTGGACATGGAACAACAGACTGGTTCCAAATCGGGAAAGGAGCACATCAAGGCTGTATATTGTCACCCTGCTTATTTAACTTATATGCAGAGTACATCATGAGAAATGCTGGACTGGAAGAAGCACAAGCTGGAATCAAGATTGCTGGGAGAAATATCAATAACCTCAAATATGCAGATGACACCACCCTTATGGCAGAAAGCAAAGAAGAACTAAAGAGCCTCTTGACGAAAGTGAAAGAGGAGAGTCAAAAAGCTGGCTTAAAACTCAACATTCAGAAAATTAAGATCATGGCATCCGGTCTCTCACTTCATGGCAAATAGATGGGGAAACAATGCAAACAGTGACAGACTTTATTTTTGGGGACTCCAAAATCACTGCAGATGGTGATCTGCAGCCGTGAAATTAAAAGATGCTTGCTCTTTGGAAGAAAAGTTATGACCAACCTAGACAGCATATTAAAAAGCAGAGACATTACTCTGCCCACAAAGGTCTGTCTAGTCAAAGCTATGGTTTTACCAGTGGTCATGTATGGATGTGAGACTTGGACTGTGAAGAAAGCTGAGCACCGAAGAACTGATGCTTTTGAACTGTGGCGTTGGAGAAGACTCATGAGAGTCCCTTGGACTGCAAGGAGATCCAACCAGTCCATCCTAAAGGAAATCAGTCCTGAATATGCACTGGAAGGACTGATGCTAAAGCTGAAACTCCAGTACTTTAACCACCTGATGCAAAAAACTGACTCATTAGAAAAGACCCTGATGCTGGCAAAGATTGAAGGTGGGAGGAGAAGGGGACGGCAGAGGATGAGATGGTTGGATGGCATCACCAACTCAATGGACATGAGTTTGAGCAAATTCTGGGAGTTGGTATTGGACAGAGAAGACTGTCCATGGGATAGGAAGACCCAGGGCATGCTGCAGTCCATGGGGTTACAAAGGGTCAGACACGACTGAGTGATTTAACTGAACTGAACTGAACTGAATGGCCTGGGGAGTTTCAGGAGTGTTAAAGTGAACACAAAGATTTGAGCTTCTTGATTTGCATGATTTTATGGGGTTTTCTGGGTCAAGTGAATAGCAGCTACTATTGTCCTATGGAAACCTGAAAACTCTCATATTTTTACTGATTTTTAAATGTCCTTTATACATAAAGACAATTGACCAGATACACAAATGGTACTGTATTCATTATTTCCTCTTAATTTTTTGTTAAAAATTTGAGTCATCAGATTTTTAAAAGTTTATGTCAAATTAATGAGTACAATTTCTGACATTTACCAGTTTTTACATGTGTGAAAATGCATTTCTTATCCAGAGAGTACATAAATATTTGGCTGTAATACCTGCTGATTTTTTATCTATCTACCTATCAGTCATCCTATTTTTAATAATTGAAAATGCCTGAAATATTGAAATATGTTTGGCCTATAGAGTGGATTGATAATCTTCAGGATCCTCCACCCCCCACATAGCTATTTTTCATACATTTGTAAAACATAACTGCTTCCTCAGTGATTTATGATGATCTTTCTTTATGGATGTGACTTTCTTATCAGTGTATATTAGAGTGTATTTTAGAGGTAAGTATTGTGGAGCAAAGTTATTTATTATTGTTATATTTTTATATAGTGTAAATTGGATAAAAACTTAGCTTTTAACTATGCAGTTATGTTATAGATACTCAAAGTAATAATGTTCTATTACAAAGACATAGTAGAATCCAAAATTGATATATAAAGTTGTTTACATCAGCAATCCCCAACCTTTTGGGCGCTAGGGACCAGTTTTGTGGAAGACAATTTTTCCATGGGGCTAGGGGGTGGTTCAGGCAGTATTATAACATGAATGATGGGGGCAAGTGTTTCAGGTGGTAATGCAAATGATGGGGAGAGATGGAGAAGGACATGCTTGCCCGCTGCTAACCTCCACCCATGAGGCCCAGTTCCTAACAGGCTGCAGACCAGTACAAGTCCACAGGCTGGGGGTCCAAGGGACAAATGTAGGTTTTATACATATGGTGGTTGTGGTTTAGTCACTAAGTCGTGTCTGACTCTTGTAACACCATGGACTGCAGCCTACCAGGCTTCCCTGCCCATGGGATTTCCCAGGCAAGAATACTAGAGTGGGTTGCTATTTCCTTATTCGGGGGATCTTCCTGACCCAGGAGTCAAACCCACGTCTCCAGCTTTCAGGCAGATTCTTTACAGACTGAGCTACCAGGGAAGCCCAGGTTTTATATGTGTGTGTGTATATACATATATATATATATATATACACATATTTTTAAATGTTTATTTTTTAATGTTTATACACACAGGCAAATATTTGGAAGAACATTTTCAAGTTGAAACTGATGATCATTGAGAGTTGAAGTTCTGGTTAAATTATAATTTCTTTATTTTTATATTTCTCAATTTTTCTATGTAATCTAATATATATGCAATATTCACAAAACAAATGTTATATATTTCTATTTCTGTTGCTTAAATATAACTAGATTAACATTTTGTTAAACTTTATTCCAGTATATTAGATTAGATTTTGCTTTTGACATTCTTATAATTACACTTAATTAACCTCTGTATCTGAGAGAGGGTTTTACTTAAGGGCTACTTTTTTGCTCAACAAAATTAGCTGTAATAATGAGAAATAATAATTTGCAATAAAATAGGGCTGTTATATAGGCCTATCTCCAGGCCATGGTTGATGTATCTTTACCATTTTTGAGTGAAGTAAGTTGTGAGTTTTGAGGTGATCTTGAGGGGCAGGGGGCAGGTGATTTTCCCCTACAGACTTTTCTGGTTAGTTAAGTGTGGGCCTCGTGGCTTTCTCAAGGATGGGCACCCAGTCTTCTTATCCAACAGGTTCCTTACCTGGGTTTTCGTAGTTTTACATTTATTTCTTTAATTGTGAAGGCATATCTTGCACAAATTTTGTTCCAGGTAAACTCTGGCATATCTAAGACTGCCTTTACATATAAAAAGAAATTTGGTCCTGTATGAAATTTTTCCGACATAACTTTTTTCTTCAGAATTCTGCAGCTGTTGCAGTCTTGTCTTCTAGTGAAGTTGGTTCCTATTTTAGAAAGACTATAATTTCTGCCTGGAAACTCCTGAAATATTTTTTAAACAAATTCATCTTATTCAAATATCCTGCTAGTATATATATATTTGGGTATGCACCTATTTTCCTCAATTTGATCTGGTACATATTTCATATTTTGTATAAAACAGAATTGGATTTTTTTGGTCTCTTTCTGGGTGTATTTTATTTAATTTTGTGTTATTGCTTCTGTTACAATGTCCTAGTTTCTTCCTAAATTTTATATTACATATCACATATCATATTATATACCACACCTATATTTTATATTGGATCTATGATTTTTGTTGGTCTCTATTACTGTCACTCATTTGGGATCTTGCCGTTTTCATTGTGTTTTCCTTTCACTTTTTCACTTTGAGAAAACAGTTGAAGTTGTCTTCTGTGTCAGTGATTACATTTTCTTCAGTATGAATTATACCTTTTACCAGCACCAAAGATGCATTTATAGCTTACTGTTACATATTTACTTTTATGGTATTAATTCTTTATAGGATCCAGCTCATTTGTGGATCTTGATTGCTTTTAAATCTCAGTTTGTCCATAAGACTGTTTTTCCACAGAAGTCAAGGTTTTTCAGTGATGTGAGGAAGAAAAACTTCTCCACTCCCTCCTTCATTATGGTCCCAATAAGAAATCATATTCAGGGACTCTTAAGTCTTTAGCATGAATTCCACTTTTGCTTTTATGGGAGGTTTTTGGGTGTTTTGTGTTTTTTTGCATTCTTTATTTTTGTTGTTCTTGCTATTAACTTACTCCTTGTATATAAGGCTTGTTCCACGTTGGAGCTTACTGCAGAGAAGGTAATTGCTCTTAGCCCCAACATTCGTTTACTGAGAGGTGCTGACTGCACATTCCTCTCAGTTCTACAGTTGGATCAAAGATTGGCCTCATTTTTGGCGATTAAGAATAAAGCTGTTATACACATTTGAGAACAGGTTTTTGTGTGAACACAAATTTCATTTCTCTGGGATAAATGCCCAGGGGTATAATTACTGGGTTGTATGGTAGTTGCATGTTTAGTTTATTAAGAAAGTGCCAGACTATTTTTCAGAGTGGCTGTATCATTTTACAGTCTCATCAGCAATGTATGAGCGATCTAATTTCTATACATTCTTGCAAGAATTTTATGTTGGCATTATTTTTTATTTGATCCATTCTGATAAGACATTTAATGATATTTCATTGTCATTTTAATTTGCATTTCCCTAATAGCTAGCGATGCTGAATGCCTTTTCGTGTGCTTATTTGCCATCTGTACATCTTCTTCAGTGAAATATCCCTCATGTCTTTTGCCCATTTTCTAATTGAACTGTTTTTATGGGTATTTTATTTTGAGAATTTTAGGAACTAGTCTTTTCTCATATATATGGTTTGCAGATATTTTCTCTCACTTGCTAACTTTTTATCTTCTTAACAATGTTATTCACAGGGAAAAGTTGTTTAATGTTGATAAATTCTGATTTATCAGTTTTTCCCCTTATAGATGATACTTTTGATGTTAATTCTAAGAACTCTTTCGGAGAAGGCAATGGCAACCCACCCCAGTACTCTTGTCTGGAAAATCCCATGGATGGAGGAGCCTGGTAGGCTGCAGTCCATGGGGTCGCTAAGAGTTAGACATGACTGAGCGACTTCACTTTCACTTTTCACTTTCATGCTTTGGAGAAGGAAATGGCAACCCACTCCAGTGTTCTTGCCTGGAGAATCCCAGGGATGGGGGAGCCTGGTGGGCTGCCATCTATGGGGTTGCACAGAGTCGGACACAACTGAAGCGACTTAGCAGTAGCAGCTAAGAACCCTTTGCCTAGCACTAGATCATGATAATTTTATCAAATTTTTTTTGTCTTTGTTTATTTACTTTAATTTTATTTTATTTTTAAACTTTACATAAGTGTATTAGTTTTGCCAAATATCAAAATGAATCTGCCACAGGTATACATGTGTTCCCCATCCTGAACCCTCCTCCCTCCTCCCTCCCCATACCATCCCTCTGGGTCGTCCCAGTGCACTAGCCCCAAGCATCCAGTATTGTGCATCGAACCTGGACTGGCATCTCGTTTCTTACATGATATTTTACATGTTTCAATGTCATTCTCCCAAATCTTCCCACCCTCTCCCTCTCCCACAGAGTCCATAAGACTGTTCCATACATCAGTGTCTCTTTTGCTGTCTCGTACACCGGGTTATTGTTACCATCTTTCTAAATTCCATATATATGCGTTAGTATACTGTATTGATGTTTTTCCTTCTGGCTTACTTCACTCTGTATAATAGGCTCCAGTTTCATCCACCTCATTAGAACTGATTCAAATGTATTCTTTTTAATGGCTGAGTAATACTCCATTGTGTATATGTACCATAGCTTTCTTATCCATTCATCTGCTGATGAAAACTTCATTGATTCACACTTTACATTGAAATCAGGGACCCATTTTGAATTATTTTTTAATTAAGTGTGAAGTATAAGTCAAAGTTCAATTTGCAACCTATGAATGTTCTATTGCTCCAGAACACTTGTTCAAAAAGTTTTCCTTTGTCTATTGAATTGTTTCTGCATCTTTGTCAAAAGTCTGTTGGAAATATTTGTGTGGGTCTACTTCTCAGTTCTCTATGTGTTCTATAGATCTGTGTATCTTACCTTTTGTCAATACCGAGTAGTCTTGATTATTCTAGTTATATAGCAAGTCTTGAAATTGGTAAGACTGATTCCTACTTTATTTTTATTTTTCAAAATTATTTTAGCTATTTTATCATCTTTACTTAGAATAATAATATCTATATCTACAAAAAATTTTATTAGAATTTGAATAGGAATTTTAAAAATTGTCTTACATTTCTTTTTCTGATTCAAGATTCAATCCAGGATTTCACATTGCCTTTAGTTTCATTTTTTCCTTACTCTCCTACTGTCTGGAATATTTCCATCATTTCCCTTTCCTTTTATGACTTTGACAGTTTTAAGAATGCTGGTCATTTTTTTTTTTTTTTGAAGAATGTCTCTTTTACTTCTTAGAATAAATTTAAATTTAACTTTCACTATCAAAAATAAAGTAACCGTCCTTTGTTTTCCTTTTGTGGATGATACAGGCTCTATATCCAACCTCAAGAATCTTTGTCTCTCTTAAACTTTCTATACATTTAGAACATTTTTGACATATATTTATCATTACAGTATCATACAGAGTAATTTCGCTGACTAAAAATCCTCTGAGCTCTCATTATTCCTCATATCTTTAAGCCCTGGAAACCACTAATGTTTTTATTGTCTTTATAGTTTTGTCTTTTCCGTAATGTCATATAATTTGAAACACATCACATGTAACCTTTTCAGATTGGCTTCTTTCACTTAGCAATATATATTTAAGATTCCTCCATGTCTTTTATGACTTGGCAGCTTATATATTTTTAGTACTGAACAATATTCCACTGTCTGGGTGCACCACAGTTTACCCACTCATTTACCAAAGAACATCTTGGCTCCTTCCAAGTTTTGACAATTATTAATAATGCTACTTTAATCATCCATGTGCAGGTTTTTGGATGGATATGCTTTTCAACTCCTTTGAGTAAGTGCCCAGGAATGTGATTGCTGGATGATATGGTAAGAGTATGTTTAACTTTGTAAGAAACTGGCAGACTGTCTTACAAAGTGGCTGCACCATTCTGCATTTCCACCAGCAATGAATGAGAGTTCTGTTCTTCCATTTTTCACCAACAACTGGTGTTGTCAGAGTTCTGGATTTTGGCCATTCTAAAAGGTGTATAGTGGTATCTCACTGTTGTTTTATTTCACATTTTCTGAAGACATATAATGTAGAACATATTTTCATATACTTATTTGCGTATCTTCTTTGTTGAAATGTCTGTTACAATCTTCTATTTCTTAATTGGGTTATTTATTTTATTATTACTTAGTATTAAGAGTTCTTGTATATTTTTGATATATATTTTGCAAATATTTTCTCCCAGTCTATGGCTTGTCTCATCATTCTCTTCACAATGTCTTTCACAGAAAATATTTTTTTAACTTTAATGAAGTCCAGCTTAATGATTATTTCTTTCACAGATCCTGCCTTTGGTTCTGTAACTAAAGAGTCATTGCTATACCCAATGTTATCTATATTTTCTCCTTTTTTACCTTCCAGGAGGTTTGCAGTTTTGCATTTGCATTTAGGTTTGTGATCCATTGAGTGTGTGTGTGTGTGTGTGTGTGTGTGTGTGTGTGAAGAGATAAGGTCTACATAAAAATTTATTTTTTTGCTTGTTAAGGTTTGGCTTTCAAGCAACCATTTTTGAAAAGACTGTTTTTACTCCAGTGTATTGCCTTAGCTCCTTGTCAAAGATCAGTTGATAATACTTATTTGGGCCTATTTCAGGGCTCTCTATTCTCCTCCATTGATCTATCTGTCTCTACTTTTGCCAGTTCCACACTTTCTGATTACTGTAGCTTTTAAGTCTTGGCTAATAGTGTCAGTCCTTTGACTTTGTTCTGCTACTTCAATATCATGTTAACTATTTTATTTTTTTGTCTTTCCAGGTAAACTTTAGAATCACTTTGTCAATAGCTACAAAATATGTTACTGAGATTTTGATTGAGATTGCATTAAATCTACAGATTGAGTTGGGAAGAACTGATATTTGACAACACTGAATTCCTATCCATGAATATGGAATATCTTTCCAATTTTTTAGTTCTTCTTTGATACTTTCATCACAGTTTTATAATTTTCCTCATATAGATCTTATACATATTTTGTTACTTAAGTATTTCTTTTCCTTTTTGGTGGTATTACAAAAGGTAATGTGTTTCATTACCTTTTGTTTGTGTTTTATGTCAAACTCCACTTGTTCTTTGCTAGTATATAGGGATACAAATGACTATATATTAACCTTTTATCCTACTATCTGCTTATTAGTTCCAGGAGGATTGGTTTTTTCCTTTTCTTTTTTTGGGGGGGAACAATTCTTTAGAATCTTCTATATGGACAATCATGTGCTCTATGAACAAAGATTTTTATTTCTTCCTTCTAATATGTATATCTTTTATTTCCTTTTCTGTCCTCATTGCATTAGTTAGCAATTCCAGTACAATTCTGAAAAGGAGTGGAGAGAGGAGACATTCTTGCTTTGTTGCTTATCTTAGCAGGAAAGTGACAAAGAAGGATAATGTTAGCTATAGATTTTTGTAGCTATTATAAATTTCGGGACATCCCCTCTACTCTTAGTATATTGAGAGTTTTTGTTTTTGTTTTACCATGAATCGGCATTGAATTTTGTCAAATATGTTTTGTACATCTATTGATATGATCATGTAATTTTTCTTCTTGACGTGAGAGATTATATTAATTAACTTTTTAAATACTAAATCAGCTTTGCATACTTGAAATAAATCCCATTTGCTTGTCATATATAACTTTTTTAACACTGTTGAATTTGATTTGAAAACAATTTTCTGAGAATTTCTGCATCTATGTTCATGAGACGTATTGATAGTTTTTTTTTCTTTTAATGTCTTTGTCTGATTTTGGTTTAAGGTGATGTTGAGTTCAAAGACAGTTAGGAAGTATTCCCTCTGATTCTATCTTCTGAAATAATTGGTATAACCTCTTTCTTAAATTTTTTGATAGAATCTACCAGTGGTGCTTTCTGTTTTGGAAGATTATTAATCATTGATTCAGCTTTTTTAATAGATATAGGCCTAATCAGATTGTTTATTTCTTCTTGTGTGAGTTTTAGCAGATTGTGTCTTTCAAGGATTTTGTCCATTTCATCTAGATTAGCAAATTTGTGACCCAGAGTTGTTTATAATATTCCTTGATTATTCTTATAATGTCCATAGGATATGTAGTGATGTCCTTTCCTGCATTTCTGACTTTAGTCATTTGTATCCCATACTACCTCTTTTATCTTAGTTAGCCAAGCTAGAGGTTTATCAATTTTATTGATCTTTTCAAGGAATCAACTTTTGGTTTTATTGATTTTCTATATTTATTTCCTATTTTTATTTTCATTGACTTCTGCTCCAATTTTTATTTCTTCTTTTCTGCTTGTTTTGGAATAAATTTGCTCTTCTTTTTCTAGTTTTCTAAGGTTCAAGCTTAGATGATTGATTTTAGATTTTTCTTCTTTTCTACTCCTTTTTCAATGCTATAAATTTTGCTCATTTCCCTCTAAGGAATTTTGGTGCATCTCACAAATTCTGATAAGTTGTGTTTTCATTTTCATGATATTTTAAATATTCATTAATAGTTTAAAATATTTTAAAATTTCTCTTGAGATTTCTTCTTTGAATAATGTATTACTTATACATGTGCTGTTTATTATCCAGGCTTATTATCCATGTATTTGGGGATTTTATAGCTATCTATTTTTTATTTTTGTTTTAAGTTCACTATGGTCTGAGAGAAGACATATCTTTTCCATTTTTAAAAATGTATTAAGTTGTGTCCCAACCCAGGGATTTAACCCAGGTTCCTGTATTGCAGGCAGATTCTTTACCCTCTGAGCCACCAGGGAAGCCCATGTTATGGCCCAATCCTGGTGAATGCTCAATATGAGCTGGAAAAGAAGGTGTATTCTGCTACTGTTGGATTAAGTAGTCTATAGATGCAATTATATTCAGTTGATTGATGGTGTTGAATTTACTGCTTATCTGCTTGCCAAAGCTGTCTATTTTTGAAAGAAGGGTGTTGAGATCTTCAACTACAATAATGCACTCATTTGTTTCTTCTTGCACTTGTATCAGCTTTTGTCTCATGTACTTTCACAATTGATTGTTAGGTACATATATGCTAATGATCTTTATGTGTTCATGTCCTTGATTCCAGTTTCTTCTGTTTTCTGCTGGCTGTTTTTTTTTAATGAATCTTTAGTGTTTATCATCAACTCCTATTTAAGCCTCTTTGTCCTTTCTCTCTGCTGTGGGGATAGTCCTGTTTGTCTTCTCTTTCACTAATATGATTCCTGATAATATCCATTCTGCTCTTTACTGCCTCCAACCAATAGATCCACTTACTGTGGCTGTTGGGCTGTTGGCATTTACTTTAGGAGGTTCTTGAAATGAATGAGCTCTAATGATACTAGTATGTCCTTGCTCACTCAGCTCAAGATTCAGATTCCTTGCGTGGCTTAGAAAGGTCAAAAGGGCATGGTGATTTATTATATTAATATTGCAAAACACAGGGTAAAGAAGTTTCCCCAAGAGGAAAACAATGCAATTACCAAAATAAAAATGGGAAGAGGAGGATGGCAGAAAACAGCAAAGTCCATTGCAAACTTTTAACTAGGTACCTCAGTTTTAATTGGAAAGAGTCATACTGTGTAGCCCTGCTGAATAACTAAGAGAGAAAAATGCATGACTGACTCTTTACCCTGGCATCTTTCTCTTCCATGTGACCATGCTGGCAAATTACATTTTCTAACATCTAAGGTTTCTTTATCTATAGTTAATGCCACCAATGAACATACATCCTGCACTTCATTTTATCTGTACTTTCTAATAATTTTGTACTTGTTTTGGAGTCACTACACATTCGAGAGGTAATCTTTACCATACACACGTTTATCATGTCATCGTCTGTAATCCCTACTGGTTCAGTCAGTAAAGAATCCACCTGCAATGCAGGAGACCTGGGTGAAATCCTTGGGTTTGGAAGATCCCCTGGAGAAGGAAATGGCAACCCACTCCAGTATTCTTGCCTAAGAAATCCCATGGACAGAGGAGCCTGGTGGACTACGGTCTATTGAGTCACAAGAGTTGAACATGACTAAGCGACAGAACAACAACAACACATTCAAGATGTAGTCTTTACCCTACCCATGTTTATCATGTCATCATTTGTAATATTAGTAATGAATGAGATCCTTAGATCACTGGGTCGGATACTCAGAAATGAACACAGGTGCCCAAAACTCCCCTTTTCCTCCTTTAGGACAAATGTCGTCTTCTCAGAAAGTCTTTCCCATCATTGTGGTATCTAACTGGCCCATTATATCTACCCACCCTCTGTTTAATTTCATTGTAGCCTTTGGGATTATTTTGGGATTATTTCATTGTAGCCAAGTTGGGATTATTTTGTTTATTTGTTCCCTTGATTATCTTTTGGGCTCCCTCCATGAGAACAGGTACCATGACCCTCTCTCTCCTTTTGTTTCCCCAATTCTTAGCACAAGACCCTGCAAACAGGAGATGTTCATCTTACCTGAATGCTGATGCTACTGTTTGTCAAATTTGAGTTTCAAGTGTGAAATGCAGGATTTAAAATATTTAAGTGTACTTGCTGAAATCATGTTGTCCTTCTATGCTTATTAAACAACTATCTAGCACTTTACATCTCTCATTTTTTCCTTCTAAATGCCTCAATAATTTGATCTTACAAAATAATCATAGTCAGTGGAATAATTTTCAACAGATTTTCTTACTACACTTTGCACTGCAAAAATAAAATAAATGTGAAAACAATAAAAGTAAAAAGAAAAAGTAAAAATAAATGTGCTGACATCTTGGAACCATGAAATTTACTATATACTATCCATTACTTATAGGAAATAATGATTTTGACTTTAGTCTCCCCTAATTACTGTCTCATAATACTTCTATAGATAAGGTGAAAACTGTAACCTGGAATTTAAATGACATTATTTGACATTTCAGGAGGCTGATAATTTTTTTTTGATTAATTATAGTGGCAAGGTAATACATGTTACTCCATTCTCACCTACTTATTTTACTAGAACAGATTGTACACAACATATAAATTAGAGACCTGATGGTACAACAAAGAATTACCACAAAACTATTTATGTAGCAAGTAACTTCAACAATGCAATGTACTCTCATGTTAAGTAATCCAAAGTTGCGAAAATACAAAAGTGTAGAATTATATATTATTTGTTTCACAAATGATATCTTCTATTAAAAACTGAATTGCCACAAGAATTTCCTGAACAACTTACTGCCTAAAATAATAAATAATTAGTTACTAACTTGCTTGAGAGGAAACCTGTAAATGACAGGGGGAAATACCATCAAAATTATTTTAAAAAGTAATGAAGGTCAGGAGTTAATGGTTATGCATTCCTCCAGTTACATAACATTATTAGGTGCCATATGCTATTAAGATCAAAAATCACATGTGGGAATAAGTCATGGGTTATATAGCCACTCATGAAAATTTTGTGCTATGAATTTAGTACCCAAAATCATGTAATAATAATGTTTAGTTTTGCTTTGTTGGGGAAAGCTAGACACATTGCATTGTATTCAACTAAGATCCAACTCAGATTTGCTAGAGAAAATTATCAGAGGCCACTCAGATGGAAGTGGCCAGCCACCACCTACCTTTAGTCACAAGGACATTTGAATTTGTGGATATTTCAAACCCATGTGGTCTGTGATCTTTTTCTTTTTCTCCCTTGGCATGTGGTAAAGAGTTCGTCTGTTTACTAAGCCTAGATGTGTTATGCAGAGGTGATGTCATTTTGTTGTATGCTTTATGTGCATACATAATCTGTAGAGGCAGACCTAAATTAAACTGTATTTTGTGTGTGTGTGTGTGTGTGCATATGTTCTAAGTTGCTCTGCTGCTAAGTCACTTCAGTCATGTCCGACTCTGTGTGACCCCATAGATGGCAGCCCACCAGGCTCCGCCGTCCCTGGGATTCTCCAGGCAAGTTGCTCAGGATATTCATATTTATCCAGAAACATTTCAAGTTTTCTAGGATAAGTGCCAGATGTCATAAAGTTCTGAAGGACAATAAGAAAGCAGGTGAAATTATGTAATTACATTACCCAATTAAGGCTTATTTAGTTTGCTTTGTTTTGTTCTGTTTCATTTGGCTTTTAATTCCCCTTGAACCTCTTAATAAAGGCCCTTATTGCTTATTGTGAGTTGTGAGGTTTTATAACAGTAAGAGAAGCATTAATAAGGAGATTAAAGAAAGATGTTTCAAATCGGAGATGAGTTTAAGCAGGACATATCTTTTGAGTGTTCACTCCTTGAAATTAAGCTCCAAACTCTCCATTACCTCTTCAATATTGCTGAATTATAATTATTATGGGGAGGCAGAAGATGTAAAGATTATTTTTGACTAAGAACCTAAGGACCGATTCATGGAGAATTTGCCTGGCAGAGAACTTTCACTGTATTATTGCTGAAATGTCATGTGACTTTTTATTTAAGAACTCCTTTTGTGTTTGAACTAGAAGGAAAATTATAGACAAAAGTAGTATAGCCCCTACAATTTACACTTATAAAACTGAGTCTAAACAGATTAGGAAAAAGACTTTCTCATGATTATAAGTAGTTACTGGTAGAGTTGGAACTCAGTCATTCTGTGATATAATGTACTTTGCAGCTATGTTAAAGTGAAAACACTGGCCTTGAGAGGAACAGTCTGGCATCAGTGAAAAACTTCCTCATTATGTATGAACAGCTCTACTCAGGGTAAACCCAATATGATCTGTTTTCCCTCTGGTAGTTGAAGAGGCTTCTGTCTATGTATGTGAAGTGCTATTGATATCATAAGACCCATTTTACCAGATCAGCTTCTATCAACAAATCTTTCAAAAAAATCATAATAGCCACTTTTGTAGCCATTCATTCTGTGTTCTTTTCATCAACAAAAATTTTTGAGTTGTATATTTTGGAATAATTAAGATTTGTCCTAGGGAAAGAAAAGATATGTTTTGACTGGTAGATGAATTTATGCTTGCTTCATGAGAGACAAGCATCGATTTTTTAAAATGTTTATCAGGCCTATTACATCCTTTTTAAATTATTCATTAATTTTTAAAATGTGTACCATATGTTTACTGTGAGCAGGTACTATGGTGAGCAAAAGATAATAATAATTAAATATTTATGAATGAAAGTGCATAGGAAGTTTCCAGCACATGATAAATATCCAATAAATGTTACTTTTTTACCTTTCAAACTTTTCGTGGCATATAGCACTTGTCCATAGCTGTATTACAACTTTCAGTCCCTTCTTTTACTGTTTCTTCTTGAAAATATTAAAAATATAAATATATCAGCTTAATATCTATCAAACTATATAAGCTATCAACATTCCTGCCATAATCAAATGACCTCTCTGGGTTGAATCCATCAATCTTGTTTTCAGAAAACCATCAAAACAATTCAAAGAAAATAAAAGTGGTCCCCATGAGAATGAGAAAGTAGATAAACTCAATATTTGGAAGGCATTAAAATTTCATATATGAATTCTACTAAATTTTTTTGAAATCTAAACGAATTGGTAAATATGGAGGAGAATATAAATGGCTAGAGTTGGCTCAAGAAGCAGCAGCAAACTTAATAAGTTAGTAAAGGTATTTAAAGACTTGTTTATGAACTGTTCTCAAAAAGATGACAGACCATTTTGAGGACTTTCAAACTGTCAAAGGATGTATCATCTCCATTGTAGTAAAATGTCCCAGAAAATAGGGACAATATTTTAAAATACAGCTTCGTTTTGTATATATACCTATATCTGTGATCCCAAAACCGACAAATGTAACCCAGAAAAAGATCCATCTCACTGAAGAACACAGATATCAAATTTTGGAATAAAATTCAGCTGAGATATTAAAAGGAAGAAAATCAATGACTAATTCTGGGTTTATCCAGTAACACAAGCATGATTAATACCTTAGAAAATGTGTGTGCATGCAAAGTCTCTTCAGTTCTGTCCTATTCTTTGTGACCCTATGGACTGTAGCCCACCAGGCTTCTCTGCCCATTGGATACTCCAGGCAAGAATACTGGAGTGGGGTGTCATGTCCTTCTCCAAGCGATCTTCCCGACCCAGGGATCAAACCCGTGTCTCCTGCAGCTCCTGCACTGCAGGCAGATTCTTTACTGCTGAGCGACCAGGGAAGCCCCATAGAAAATTTATTACCATAATTAATCCCACTAGTGAACCAAAGGTGAAAAAACTGAATCATCAATCAACTCAACAGATACCAGAAGACCAGATAAAATTCAACAATGGCTCCATTTAAAAAAATCCTTAATAAAATACTAATCGAAGGATACTCTCAATATATTTTGAAGTGTTTTTTTCAAGGTACATAGTGGAAAGCATTCCTCCATCACTCCTCCAAGTCCGAAACAGAGACTGATAATCCAACTCAGCATGCTCTAAAGACCTCAGAACTACTTTCAAGCAAGAGCTGCTGCTGCTGCTGCTAAGTCCCTTCAGTCGTGTCCGACTCTGTGCGACCCCATAGATGGCAGCCCACCAGGCTCCCCCGTCCCTGGGATTCTCCAGGCAAGAACACTGGAGTAGGTTGCCATTACCTTCTCCAATGCATGAAAGTGAAAAGTGAAAGTGAAGTCGCTCAGTCGTGTCCGACCCTCAGCGACCCCATGGACTGCAGCCTTCCAGGCTCCTCCGTCCATGGGATCTTCCAGGCAGGAGTACTGGAGTGGGGTGCCATCGCCTTCTCCGTCAAGCAAGAGCTACAAATAGTCAAAGTAGTAGATTGGAGTGGACACTGAAAACAATACTTTTTTTTGCCATTCTGCCAATGGTTTCCCATTAAGGACAAGAATAAAACAAGTTGCCACTATGATTTCAGTCATTTAATGCTATTCTACTAGTGCAGCAATTAGATAAGAAATATGAGGAAAAAGAGCCTAAAAGGAAGTAAATTTAACTTTGGGAGCTTTTTGTTTGCTTCTTTTGCTTACAATTGACCTTTGAACAACACACATTTGAATTGCTCCAGTATACTTTACAGGCTTTTCATACTACATACTGTAAATACTACAGTATTACATGATCTGCGGTTGGTTGAACCCATGGATGGAAAACTGTAGATACGGAGAAACCACATAAATGGAGGAACTGTGCATATGAAGAGCCAATAATAAATTATGCAAACACTTTCCACATTGCTCAAGGGTCAATGTCTTTTGTGTTTAATTTTACTGATAATTTAATGGTCTACTGGAAAACCTAGGGAAAACAAAAGGAAAAAAAATACTGTATAAGAAAATTTTATACTTTGGTTGATTATAAAATAAATACATAGGAAGTGATACTTTTCTATATATCAGTAATAGGCATGATGTCTTCATTGGTACATTATATATAATAAGCATAATATAAGACTTTGGAACTTTTGGTGAAATTATGGCCAGAATTCCCATGAAGAGTTGGGGAGAAGATACAGTCTCCTGATGTGGGAAGGCAGCTTAATTAACATTATTTTCCCCTTAACTTAATAAAATAATATCCTTCTAAAATTTTTGAAGGATAAAGAAAGCTAAAGGTCAAAGAATTGATGCTTTTGAACTGTGGTTTTGGAGAAGACTCTTGAGAGCCCCTTGGACTGCAAGGAGATCAAACCAGTCCATCCTAAGGGAAATCAATCCTGAATATTCATTAGAAGGACTGATGCTGAAGCGGAAACTCCAATACTTTTGTCACCTGATGCAAAGAGCCTCCTCATTAGAAAAGATCCTGATGCAGGAAAGATTGAAGGCAGGAGGAGAAGGGGATGACAGAGGATGAAATGGTTGGATGGCATCACTGACTCAATGGACAAGAGTTTGAGCAAGCTCCGAGAGATGGTGAAGGACAGGGAAGCCTGGTGTGCTGCAGTCCATGAGGTCACAAATAGTTGCGCACGACTAAGTGACTGAACAACAACAACAGAAATTGTTTGAAATATGTATTAATATGTGTTTAAAATATATATTTTATATTTATTCAAAATTTTGAAATATATACCCGTATTATCATCACAGTGCTATACACTGTATATGTATATATATGTATATACACATATACATGTATGACTATACATATAACATCTGACTACATAATACTGTAAGTCAGGATGACTTACATTATAAATAATATTAGTTTCAGATGTACAACATTCAGTAATTTTATACATCATGAAATGATCGCCATGTTGTCTAGTTACCATCTGTTACCATACAAAGTTTTTACAATATTACTGATTATATCCTCTATGCTGTACATTACATCCCCATGACACTTATTTTAAAAGTTTGTACTTCTTAATCCCTTTCACCTATTTCACCCACCTCCCATTCCCTTTACGCTGGCAATCACAAGTTTATTCTTTGTATCTATGAGTTTGTTTGTTTTGTATTTGTTCTTTTTTTTTTTAGATTCCAGGTCCATCCATATTGTTGTAAACGGCAAGATCTAATTCTTCTTTATGTACATATAGAACTTTACCGAATTCATTTATTAGTTCTAAAAGATTTTTTGGTGGCATATTTAAGGTGTTCTACTTATAGTATCATGTCATCTGCAAATAGTTATAGTTTTACTTTTTTATTTCCATTCTGGATGCTTTTTGTTTCTTTTTTACTTTCTGAATGCTGTGGCTAGGACTTCCAATATTATGTTGACTGAAAGTGGTGTGAGTCAGCATCCTTGTCTTGTTCCTGATCTTAGAGGAAAATCAGCTTTTACTACTGAGGTGATCATCCCAGCCATGTCACCCTAAACATATCCATTTTCTTAATCTCACTTTAATAATAATATGAGATGATATTTCAGGACTTTATGGTTTTAAAGTTACATGGTTCTGCTTTCTGATAGATGCCTGAAGGTATACCTCAATCATCTCTGCAAACAAAACTAGAGATGTGGTATTTAATGAATATTTGCACAACATGAAATGTGGTAAATACCAGATTTTCTAATTCAAAGGTATCATTGAACCTTGATAAAATGTGGAGAACTATTTAAAGCAAAGGGAGTTATGCCTTAGATATATGGTTCTTCATCTTCTTGGGAAAGTGGCTCTCACTTACAGATTGATAAAAGATTAGATCCTTTCTTCAAAATATATACATGTACATACACAAACATTTTTCTCAAAGAACCATTAAAGCTCACTCAAATGTTCAGCCAAAGTTAAAAACTTGCTTTGTATGTTTTTGAGAAATTACCTATTTTTGTTTCTGAGAAAGTATAGTTTTGGATTTCAGGTCCTTTCCTCTCTAAAAAAGTTTCACATTCATCCTATACCTACAAGTGTTTCTAGCATAGCAATACAAATATGCTAAAAAAAAAAATACTGTTTTGTTAGGCCAGCATTGAAAATAAAGAATAATATAAAAAAAGGAAATCTTATTTAATGTTTATTCTCAACCCTACTAAAATAGTTACTTGTCTTACTTTTAAGACTATAACCTTTACTGTTACTTATGTCAGTCTCCTCCCTGTAGTTATCATGTTAGTTCATCAGTTTCTAACTAGTTATATTTGTCAGTATATAATTGAATGTTTCTAATTTATTCAAAATTCTACTAAATGTTTTATAAATTCCAGTCATATATATTAACACTATCTGTAGCATAACACAACATTTATTAATCAAAACATGAAGAATCACACAGCTGAAAAATATAAAACAGCAACAAAAAATACAGGTTTATTGCTTTCTTGCTATATTAGTTTTTCCTCTCAACATGTTAATATAAAGTTTTGTAATTTCCTAAAGCTTAGAAAACTTTTGTCAAAAAAAAAAAAACAAAAAAACAACAAGATAATGGGGTAAAAAGGTAAATAATCCCACTGTTTTTCCCCACAGTTAAATCATATATGAGGACAGGAGAATCAATTAGAAGACCCAACCCAGTTTCCCAAGTCGGCTTCTCTGGGCCATGGTTAATTCCTTCCTTTCATTGTGTTGCTTAATTTGAGAGCTAAAGCTCATTGCACACAACAGTCTTTCCAATTTACACTGACTTTGGGGTAGAGACTCTGACAGGCAATTTGAAGGAAAAAAAAAAACCCAGAATTTTGTTTTTTCTTATTAGATTTTCCAGAATTTTCTTTTATTTGCTCCAAAGAACCTTAATTCTAATTGAAGGCTTAAAATGTCATAGGACATTCATTTTGAAGATGGAAAATAAGAAAAAAGGAGCAGTTCCTTTCATTATATCAACTGAGCGTAAGGAATGTTGTCTTCAGATTTGTGTCTCACTTGTTGGTTCTCATTTTCTAAGTGAAAGTGAAAGTCACTGAGTCGTGTCTGACTCTTGGCAACCCCATGGACTATACAGTCCATGGAATTCTCCAGGCCAGAATACTGGAGTGGGTAGCCTTTCCTGTCTCCAGGGGATCTTCCCAACACCGGGATTGAACCCAGGTCTCCCACATTGCAGGTGGCTTCTTTACCAGTTGAGTCAACAGTGAAGGCCAAGAATACTGAAGTGGGTAGCTTATCCCTTCTCCAGCAGATCTTCCTGACCCAGGAATCAAACCAGGGTCTCCAGCATTGCAGGCAGATTTTTTACCAACTGTGCTATCAGGGAAGATAAGATCATTTTCTAAATTCTGGGGTAAATGATTCAGTGGTGGAGAAAAGAGTTCCTCTAATGCTACTTTTGCAGAATCTTTGAGTCAAAAATATAATAGAACTTTTGGGAAATTTTAGATGGTAAGAGATTGTCACCTATATCCCTTACAGCAAAAGACTGATCAATCTTTTTGCTTGATTGATCAGTCAAGATTGATCAAATCTATGCCCAGCTGCTTTTATAAGGTCACTCTGATGCACTGTAAATGATCCAAAAATATTTATTTAGTGAAAGCTAGACTTATTGCTGATGCTTGTCCAGTAGTATTATCTCTTGGGGGTCCATAAAGTTTCTATATCAAAGACAAAATGATGGAAAAGCAAAAATATAAATGCATGGTATTCAGAGCAAAAGAAGATTTACTCTACAGTGGATAGCCATGTCTGCTAATTAACCAATCCGTTAGCAATCAGAACTAAGAGTCTTGCTGTTATTGATGTTTTGAATTATAAATAGTAAGTTCTTTATTTTTTATAAAACACTTTTTGATCAAGTAAGTTAATATGGTCACCATTTACATTTCCCATTGTGAAATGCTTTGGTATGCATGCTGCTAAGTCACTTCAGTCGTGTCCAATTCTTTGTGACCCTATGGACAGTAGCCCATCAATCTCCCCTGTCAATAGGATTCTCCAGGCAAGAACCCTGTAGTGGGTTGCCATTTCCTTCTCCATGATTTTGTGTATACATGCAGCTTAAAAGCTCATACAGAATCAAATCCTCTATCTTTTTATTTTTGTACAAGTACTTGAAATGTCCTGAACAGAGATGTTTGAAAGGTCTTAAAGAGGCCAGCCAGGGTCAATCTGATTCTGAATTTCAGTGTTGTTAACTTGCTTCCTAAAGGAGTCAGGTGCTTTACAACTGAGCAAGTTAAGAACTATGGGCTCTTAGGACAAAGGCTAGCAAGCAGGAACCAAGACCACTTTTCTTAGCCTATCAGAGTCTTGATGTTATTAAAGGAAATCTGGGGACAGTATAAAATAGTAGGGATAAAATGAGATGGAATCTCTCTTAGATTTAAATCAAATTTCATTTGAACTTTCAGGCTGTTATCACTAGAATCACTCTGGTCTTGTGGACAGATTGTATTTCTTGTTTTGCATGTTTTAGCCTCTGGCCTCCATTTCAGTCTTCCATAGCTGGTAGCCATGACAACTCATTGACTAGGGTGAGGGAAGGAGTCCAGCACACAGCCTGCTGCAGTCCAGTTTTATCTCAGATCTTGAGGGGCCTTGCTCCATTTCCCGAGCCAGTCTGGCATATGGGAAAGGCCATCACGTGAGCAAACACAGGCTAATCAGAACAACTGCTCCTCAACGCTCCAACAGTGCCCTTTACACTTTCCACTGGAGAGGTGGCGAAGTCAGTATGTCAGCAACATATCCACTGCTCCTTATCTGGGGCAATGCAGTCTTTAAATATTTAAAGTGGTCAGTTCCATCCATTAAAGATGGTTCTTGATATGGTTGCATTTTCAGCCAGGCTATGAGAGATGAAAGACTACTTACCCCTACCCTTTCAGCTGCAGCTGCTGCTGCTGCTACTGCTGCTAAGTTGCTTCAGTCGTGTCCCAATCTGTGCGACCCCATAGACGGCAACCCACCAGGCTCCACCATCCCTGGAATTCTCCAGGCAAGAACACTGGAGTGGTTGCCATTTCCTTCTCCAATGCATGAAAGTGAAAAGTGAAAGTGAAGTTCCTCAGTCATGTCCAACTCTTAGTGACCCCATGGACTGCAGCCCACCAGGCTCCTCCATCCATGGGATTTTCCAGGCAAGAGTACTGGAGTGGGGTGCCATTGCCTTCTCCCACCCTTTCAGAGTCACAGTTTAGGAAAAGAAATAAGTGGGTTTTGGATCATCTAAAAGAAATAAAGTTTTTTCCATGAAAACTCAAGGAATTTATTTCCATGAATTCTCAAGGGCAGAGTTGAATATTTGACTTTAATTTTTTTTTTCTTGCTGGTGGCTTGGAGTTTGCAGTGATGCTACTCTGCTGCTGCTGTTGTTGCTGCTGCTGCTAAGTCGCTTCAGTCATGTCCGACTCTGTACGACCTCATAGATGGCAGCCCACCAGGCTCTGCCGTCCCTGGAATTCTCCAGGCAAGAACACTGGAGTGGGTTGCCATTTCCTTCTCCAATGATGCTACTCTACAGTCTGTTTATTTCAGAACCAATTGATATGTGTGGTCCTCACTACTCATTGTTCATGTTTGCATTCATGATAGCAACTACTAAGAATGTATTAATAGGAAACACTTGGCCCTTCTTTTTCATGTTTCTTTATAAGAGAGGTTTTTCTCTGCCTTCAAAACATGGAGAATGTTAAAGTCATTTTTCAAAAATTGTGAGTTACTGCTTATTCACTTAGAGTAGGAATGACCTTTCAGATGGGTAAAATTAATGAGAATCTGACATCCATTTGGCCATGTTTACATGAGGACTACTTCTTTGACCCTCTCCATCTGCTAGAACCTGAGATTTTAGGACAGACAATGGTCCTCAGCTTAAGTAACTGAATAAGTGAGCTCTGACTCCATTCATACCTAAGTCTCTGCAAGTTTGTGCCAAGTTCTGTGTTTGGTCTAAATTTAGGAGGAGATTGGACAAACTATTCGTTATGTTCCTGAGTGCTCTCCATTTGAACATTACCCAAGGAAGTCTATGCTTTATGAGTTATTGGGCCTTCATGAATAATGATGCTTTGATATGCATTTCACTGTTCTGCTTTATTGGTTCTCTAGTGCATAGAATCTGGCCGGAAGAAAATCTCAATCTTCCATTAGAACATTAGAACATAACAATTTCTGACAGTCCACAGAAATAGTGCCCTAGCTTCAAGAAGGCAGAATGCTTCTGAAGATATCCTCAACAGAATGGAAGGTTTGGCTACAACTTCCTAGTTGACAAAACTGCAGGAAAAGGATGGTGATTCAAATCTGGGAAAATTAAAATTGGACAAGACAGTCTGTGGAAGTTATCATAGAATTTGCTACTTTCTGAGCACCAGTCATATGTTTTATTAATAGAACTGGACAGAGATTCTGGAGATACTATTTATTATTTATAAGGCATATTCCGACACACCTGAATTGTCAAGGCTTCTGATGTGACTGATAGTAAAAAAAAAAAAAAAAAAACAACTATGGAATGGAGATAATTATTAGAAAAAACAGTGAATGTATCATTTTGTGAAGAGCCTTCAGAAACTTCTACTTTCTGACTTTAGTAATTCTGCCTGTTTGAGGTCTGATTCTTTTCTATTCCTATTTTTATTTTGGGTAGTGTTTAATGTTTAGAGGCATCCCTTTCTGTCCATTATCCTCTTTTCAGTGGCATTTCCATAATGGATGATGAGAAGTTTGGCAAAAGAATGGTTGCTGGGTCTAGTTTCTCTTTCATTTTACTGGGCTCCTTAACTTTCAACTCTTTTTTTTTCTTTCTTTCTTTTCACTTCATTGTCTCCGAGGTATATCACACCTTCTCTATATATCTGATTCTTCCCCAGAAGCAACATGTTTCCAGAGCTTTCACTTGTGATCTCATAATAGGGGGCCCAGGGAATAGAATATAAGGACAAGAATCATTCATGCTCCATGGCTGGACCAAGCATGTAAAAATGTTCCTTAGGGTAATGCTGTACCAGTCATGTTGGCAGAAGACACATCACACAAGAGACTCTCCATAGATGGTTACAGGAGTTAACAAAAGGGAAATTACTGAAAATTAGTATCAGAATTTTACATTAGGCTAAGTGAGCACTATTTACTATGCATTAGAACCACTACCTGAGATATTCATAGGCTGCATTACGTTGGCCTTGGACTTATGTAGTTTTGTGTTATTTTTTACCCCTGAACAGCTAACATTCTAAAAATACTTGTTTGGTTGCCTCTGCTTGATACACAGGTAATATGAGTTAAATTTATGTGAAGCAAAAGGACTCTGAATGGTCCCAGCTCCACAAGACATGCAGAGTCGGGTAACTGAAGAAGCTGACCTAGGTGCTGCAAATGCTCCCAAAATACACTATTATTTCTATTACTGTTTGGAATAATTCACCATTTTCTCCACCTTAGAATGGAAAAAAGAATCACATCACAGGAACTGAAAAAGTAAAATATTTTTCACTATTTCTTTTGCATATGTACCCTCCCTGAGAAACTTATTAAAGCACGATCTTCATTCAAACAAAGATGACTGAAAGAAAGTTCTTTGAAAGGATATACAATAAGGATTTAACATATTTTTAATTGTACAGCAAGGACTAAAACAAGATGGGAATATAGATTTTAAAATAATATGTAAATATTACTAATTCTGATGAAGTAGGGAGAATGCAGATTTAAAAATGGGAGGAGAAGGGACTGACAATTAAGAAAATAGAATAACACCATTGACTGATGTATAGGTCACGGGAAGAGTCAACAGATTCTGTTTAAAACCGAGGATCAGAGACTAGAGGGATTAGAAAGCAAAAAGGAGATTAAGGGCAGTATAAACAGTATTCATATAATAGGAAACTTTACAATAAAAATACTTAGTTTCTTAAGTACCAAAAGCAACTGAGATTTAAAAAGGGGGGGACAAACAAGACACAGAATTAAACTGACTTGGCTTTAAATTTAATGTAATTCTGAAGCAATTTCTGATGAATTTTTGTTTTTAACCTCTCAAGTTGATGCTAAATTTCACGCAGAAAAATAAACTTAGAAAGAGATTGAGCTCCGAGTGGAGATTAGCCCTACCAGATATAAAAACAAACTACAAAGCTTCTATAATTAACACAGTGTGGCACTGGCTCATAAATGTACAGACAAAATAAGCAACAGAACAGACCAGAGGATACCAAACTACAGCTCACAGGCCAAATACAATTCACCATCTCTCTGTAAATAAAATTTTATTGGAACAGAGACATTCCAGAGAGAGTCATAGGGTTCACAGAGCCAAAACTACTTGCAATCTGGCCTTTCACAAAAATTCCCTGACCTTTGGAGCAGACTATTCAAAAATATACAGCTACATAGAAAAATATAGTATATGATAAAGATAATACCTCAAATAACTTCAATCTTGATAGTTTTTTTTTTTTAATAAATGCTAGACAAATGAGTAGGCATTTGGAAAAAGGTAGAATTGGGCTTATTCAGTATACATATATACATTCATATAAACTCCAAATGGATCAGAGATTCAATTAAGGCAAAAAAAAAAAAAAAGTCATCAACTATGAATACTAGACGGGCAGGCATGGTGGAGAGGTCTGACCGAATGTGGTCCACTGGAGAAGGGAATGGCAAATCACTTCAGTATTCTTGCATTGAGAACCCCATGAACAGTACGAAAAGGCAAAATGATAGGATACTGAAAGAGGAACTCCCCAGGTCAGTAGGTTCCCAATATGCTACTGGAGATCAGTGGAGAAATAACTCCAGAAAGAATGAAGGGATGGAGCCAAAGCGAAAACAATACCCAGTTGTGGATGTGACTTGTGATAGAAGCAAGGTCCGATGCTGTAAAGAGCAATATTGTATAGGAACCTGGAATGTCAGGTCCATTAATCAAGGCAAATTGGAAGTGGTCAAACAGGAGATGGCAGGAGTGAACATCGACATTCTAGGAATCAGCGAACTAAAATGGGCTGGAATGAGTGAATTTAACTCAGATGACCATTATATCTACTACTGTGGGCAGGAATCCCTTAGAAGACATGGAGTAGCCATCATGGTCAACAAAAGACTCCAAAATGCAATACTTGGATGCAATCTCAAAAACAACAGAATGATCTCTGTTCGTTTCCAAGGCAAACCATTCAATATCACAGTAATCCAAGTCTTTGCCCCAACCAGTAACGCTGAAGAAGCTGAAGTTGAATGGTTCTATGAAGACCTACAAGACCTTTTAGAACTAATACCCCAAAAATATGTCCTTTTCATTATAGGTGACTGGAATGCAAAAGTAGGAAGTCAAGAAACACCTGGGGTAACAGGCAAATTTGGCCTTGGAATACGGAATGAAGCAGGGCAAAGACTATTAGAGTTTTGCCAAGAAAATTCATTGGTTATAGCAAACACCCTCTTCCAACAACACAAGAGAAGACTCTACACATGGACATCACCAGATAGTCAACACCAAAATCAGATTGATTATATTCTTTGCAGCCAAAGATGGAGAAGCTCTATACAGTCAGCAAAGACAAGATCAGGAGCTGAATGTGGCTCAAATTATGAACTCCTTATTGCCAAATTCAGACTTAAATTGAAGAAAGTAGGGAAAACCACTAGACCATTCAGGTATGACCTAAATCAAATCCGTTATGATTATACAGTGGAAGTGAGAAATAGATTTAAGGGCCTAGATCTGATAGATAGAGTGCCTGATGAACTATGGAATGAGGTTCATGACATTGTACAGGAGACAGGGATCAAGACCATCCCCATGGAAAAGAAATGCAAAAAAGCAAAATGGCTGTGTGGGGAGGCCTTACAAATAGCTGTGAAAAGAAGAGAAGTGAAAAGCAAAGGAGAAAAAGAAAGATATAAGCATCTGAATGCAGAGTTCCAAAGAATAGGAAGGAGAGATAAGAAAGCCTTCTTCAGTGATCAATGCAAAGAAATAGAGGAAAACAACAGAATGGGAAAGACTAGAGATCTCTTCAAGAAAATTAGAGATACCAAGGGAACATTTCATGCAAAGATGGGCTCGATAAAGGCCACAAATGGTATGGACCTAACAGAAGCAGAAGATATTAAGAAGAGGTGGAAAGAATACAGAGGAGAACTATACAAAAAAGATCTTCACGACCCAGATAATCACGATGGTATGATCACTCACCTAGAGCCAGACATCCTAGAATGTGAAGTCAAATGGGCCTTAGAAAGCATCACTATGAACAAAGCTAGTGGAGGTGATGGAATTCCAGTTGAGCTATTCCAAATCCTGAAAGATGATGCTGTGAAAGTGCTATACTCAATATGCCAGCAAATTTGGAAAACTCAGCAGTGGCCACAGGACTGGAAAAGGTCAGTTTTCATTCCAATCCCAAAGAAAGGCAATGCCAAAGAATGCTCAAACTACCACACAATTGCACTTATCTCACACGCTAGTAAAGTAATGCTCAAAATTCTCCAAGCCAGGCTTCAGCAATACGTGAACGGTGAACTTCCTGATGTTCAAGCTCGTCTTAGAAAAGGCAGAGGAACCAGAGATCAAATTGCCAACATCCACTGGATTATCAAACAAGCAAGAGAGTTCCAGAAAAACATCTATTTCTGCTTTATTGACTATGCCAAAGCCTTTGACTGTGCGGATCACAATAAACTGTGGAAAATTCTGAAAGAGATAGGAAGACCAGAGCACCTGACCTGCCTCTTGAGAAATCCGTAGGCAGGTCAGGAAGCAACAGTTAGAACTGGACATGGAACAACAGACTGGTTCCAAATAGGAAAAGGAGTACATCAAGGCTATATATTGTCACCCTGCTTATTTAACTTATATGCAGAGTACATCATGAGAAACACTGGGCTGGAAGAAGCACAAGCTGGAATCAAGACTGCTGGGAGAAATATCAATAACCTTAGATATGCAGATGACACCTACCTTATGGCAGAAAGGGAAGAAGAACTAAACAGCCTCTTGATGAAAGTGAAAGTGGAGGGTGAAACGTTGGCTTAAAGCTCAACATTCAGAAAACGAAGATCATGGCATCTGGTCCCATCACTTCATGGGAAATAGATGGGGAAACAGTGGAAACAGTGTCAGACTTCATTTTTTTTGGCTCCAAAATCACTGCAGATAGTTATTGCAGCCATGAAATTAAAAGACGCTTACTCCTTGGAAGGAAAGTTACGACCAATCTCGATAGCATATTGAAAAGTAGAGACATTACTTTGCCAACAAAGGTCCATCTAGTCAAGGCTATGGTTTTTCCTGTGGTCATGTATGGATGTGAGAGTAGGACTGTGAAGAAAGCTGAGCACCAAAGAATTGATGCTTTTGAACTGTGGTGTTGGAGAAGACTCTTGAGAGTCCCTTGGACTGCAAGGAGATCCAACCAGTCCATTCTGAAGGAGATCAGCCCTTGGATTTCTTTGGAAGAATGATGCTAAAGCTGAAACTCCAATACTTTGGCCACCTCATGCGAAGAGTTGACTCATTGGAAAAGACTCTGATGCTGGGAGGGATTGGGGGCAGGAAGAGAAGGGGACGCCATAGGATGAGATGGCTGGATGGCATCACTGACTCGATGGACGTGAGTCTGGGTGAACTCCAGGAGTTGGTGATGGACAGGGAGGCCTGGCGTGCTGCGATTCATGGTGTCGCAGAGTCAGACACGACTGAGCAACTGAACTGAACTGAACTGATGAATACTAGAAGAAATACAAATAAATTCCTCTCTAATTATAACTAAAAATTCAGATGCATTAAGAAAAGAGTGTTTAAGTTTGACTACATAGAAGCCAAAAATGTTTGCAAGGTAAAAACATTACAAGCAAACTCAAAGAAACAAATGATAAACGGGATATCAAAGATAAAAGTATATTGTCCCTAGTTTATCATAACTTCTAAAATGTGAAGAACTTTCTGTAGTTTTCCCAGTAAGGATGTAATACCCCAATAAGGAAATTACAGGTATGTGGTATTGTGGCCAAGAATATGTTACTGGAGTATAATGATCAGAAACACCAAACAAACCAAAAACATGGCAGGTTCTATTTGAAAAAGGAGGGAGGGAGACTGTATACTTTAAACTGTTGATGTTTTACAATATATGAAGACATATGACAATTGAAAGCAAAACCAGACACTAGACTGGATACTGTAGTGAAGTAGGGAAGTGATATGAAGAATTTCAGATCAATTATGGTAAATTTACTTATAACTGTGTTCTAGTTATTAACATAAGAGCATATTCTTAGTCTTAGTCTTAATAAATGTAGCCTAAGGTATTTAGGAGTAAAAGTGTACAGTTGTTTTTGTACTATTGTAATATTTTTAGTATTATAACTAATCTGTAATTTTAAAGTAAATGTCAAACAGGAGGTTTTGAAAAAGTGAATGAGAACGCCATACCAGCATTTTGGGGTTCGGTTTCTCTTGCCATCCTTCTCCCTAGCTTCCCCTCCCACCCCAAAATGGATTAGTGGGATAAATCAGTGAGTACTGCTTTCTTAGGGTGATGCAGAAAGACAAATAAACCAACAGAACAGAAAAGAGAATTTATACAAATACCAAACACATATGGCCACCTGATATTTGACAAAGGTGATATTTCAGTTCAGTAAGGAAAAGGATTAACCTTTCAATAAATGGTGCTAAGTTCTTTGGATATTCACTTGAAAAAGAAGAATAAGGAGACTGAAAGGGGCAGGAGGAGAACACGAAAAGGAGTACAGATCCCCTCTCTCACACAACAGAAAATCCATTTTAGGTAAATGGCAATTTTGAATGTGAGAGGTAAAAAAAAGTTCAATGAATAAAATAAAACATAAGAGACTATCTTCATGGCCTTAGCATGAGCAAAAACACACAAAAGCAATAAGTATTCATCATAAAGGAAATAATTTATCCAGCAAATTCTGTTCATCACATTTTTAAACTTCTGACTAAAGACAATGTAAAGTATGTACTAGTTAAGTCTGCCGGAAATTTCCTCCCCAAATGATACAAAATAACTTCATAATTATGGAATTTCTGCATAAGTCCATACCCTCAGCATTAATCCAAGACAGAGGATGTCCTAGCAAAAAAGTAAACACGAATAGAAAGAGAAAAATCAACAAACTCCTCAGTATAATCCCTCATCCTCCCATCACTCCCTTGTCCCACTGGAAAACTGTGGTGAGCAAAGGTGGATCCAGACGAATTCAGGGAAGAAAGAAGAGATCTGGCAAAGAGGCCTGGGAGGTATTTGAATCAGTCACTAGAAAGACTGGACATTCCAAAATCTGAAAATACTACCAATATTTTGAGGCATGGACTATAAGGCAGAGACTTTTAAAGTGTAACTGACTTAAAGGCCCAGTATCTAATTTAAAGACGCTACCTCACATAAGACTGTTCAAGCAGGCAGATAACTGTTCAAGTTATCTAGATAGGAGGAGAAAGAAACCGATGCTGGGGCGGGAGGGTGGGGAAACCAGGGAGGGGCAAATGCGAGGAGACCATGCATCTTATAAACAACCTGGGTCCTTGCTCAAAGAAAAGCAGGCATCTCCAGACTGACAGGAAACCACACACTTTGGGCGATAAGCGTCTGGGGCTCTCAAGCATCTGAATGTAACCTTTTGCTCACTATGCCCTTATAACAATAAAATTAGCCTTGCAGATAAGAAGTTCCCATCATGCACTGAAGCCATGACCCCTCTGATCACGGATTAAATGAGGACCAAAATCCTTCCTCCTTTCAGTAAGATGGACCTGGGATGAAAATCAGGGGGAAAGATGTTCAAATCCCTCCCAAACAACTGAATATTCATCTCTTGATTTCTGCATCTCATGTAACCTGATAGCCAAAGAAACACAGTGCAGGCACAAACCTGAGACGGCCTCCTCTCCCCTGGGGACGTACTTGAATTTAAATAACTGCTCACTTTGCTTTCTCGACCTCTGTCTGTCTCTGAATTCTTTCTGCCACAAGACTCTACCCTGGGTACTATCCTTGGCAGAACCATCCAGAACCTTGCAGAATTTGGTAAGCCTCAGCCTTGTTACTTTCCACTCTTACTTTCATGCCTTGCTCACTGGTAATGGGGGGAAAAAAAGCCGGCTAGGCATTTTCCCAGGCTGGGTCTGCCGCTTCTTCTTACGTAGGCGCAGAGCATGCCGGGAAAGGTTTCTGGCCATTCTCACTGGCCACTAGCGACCGAGCCACAGGAGCCTTGCCCTCGGAGTTTGCCTGATCTACTATTTAATCAACTGCCATCAGGCGAACTCGGGTGGGGCTGAGTTTGGCACATGGACAAAAATAGGAAAAAATGTAAGAGGAAATTGAACTCAGGAAAGAAGTGGAACTAAAAGATAAAAATACCTTAGCAATGAACATTACAAGAGCCCAAGGTAGAGTAGACACCAATGAAAATTTAATAAGAGGCATTAAAGAAAGGTGATAAAACAAGAAATTAAAAATGACATAAAGAATGAAGTAGAAAATAAAGTCAAAGAGTAATAGAAGAGAAAGACTGGCAGAGAGGTAATAATATCCACATTATTGGAATACATAAAGAAGAAAAAGTAATGGAAGAGAGTTAAAATAATTAAGATTATAATTCACTTTCCAGAAATAGAAAAACATCTGAAGCTACACATTGAAATATCTCCCTGAATACCTTGGAAGATTAAACCATAATGATTAACTCTGAGGCATATCCTAGTAAAGCTATTAGATTTCAAAGATAAATTCTTTGTGATCTCCAGACAGAAAAGATAAAATATTTACAAAGGGAAAGTAATTAGATTAACAGTTCCCCTCAAAGTTAGCATTAAAACGAGGCAATAATGAGCAGCACTCTTAGAAACCTCAGTGAATGAAAATATGAAGGGTTCTATATCCAGCCAAGCTGTCCTTCAAATATCAACAAATATATAAACAGTTTTGGGCATACAAGAACTTGGGGAACACTGAGCCCTCCAGGCCTTCCTGAGGAACCTACTAGGGATGAGTTTTATTCAACAGAGGGATGACTGGGGAAAATTCAGCAAAAGAACTAAAGTGAGCATTATAAAATAGATATATGAGGTATATGTATTAATATATATAAGAATAAAGCAAAGGTGGAGACAAGAGTGGAAGAATAATAGATAAATGTTATATATTGTGACAAAGTAGAAATAATGGAAATTTGGGGAGGATGTTGGTGAAGGAAAGATCAAAAATAGAAAAAACTCATTGTTATTTAAACAGGTAACATTAATTGATGGGCTTCTCAGGTGGCACTAGTGGTAAAGAACCCACCTGCCAATGCAGGAGACGGAAGAGACGGGGTTTGATTTTGATCCCTGAGTCAGGAAGATCCCCAGGAGAAGCAAATGGCAACCCCCTCCAGTATTCTTGCCTGGAGTATCCCATGGACAGAGGAGCCTGGCACGCTACAGTCCATAGGGTCACAAAGAGTCAGACACAACTGAAGTGACTTAGCACACACACATATTAATTGATATAAAACAAAAACAAAAATCTCTGAAACATCAAGAAGTAAAAGGTCAAATAATAAAAGGAGAGAGTAAAGACTTTTAAAAGGCATAAATGCAAAGGTTAATCTAAAACAAAAATATACATTTTCCTAAATAACAAAAATAGGAAATGTATACCAACACATTCATATGCTTGAATATATACTATATGTGTGTGTGTATGCTCAGTCGCTCAGTCACATTTGACTCTTTGCAACCCCATGAATTGAAGCCCACCAGGCTCCTCTGTCCATGAAATTTTCCAGGCAAGAATTCTGGAGAGGGTTGCCATTTCCTACTCCAGGAGATCTTCTCAACACAAGGATCAAACCTCCATCTCTTGCATCTCCTTCATTGGCTGGCAGATTCTTTACTAATGCACCACCTGGGAAGCCCATATACCGTATATTATTTATAAATAAGTAAATATATATATAGTATACATATGCAAAGAAATACACATCTCATAGTTAAAGAAGCATAATATATAGACCAAAATACACAGAATTATAAAATATTATGATAAAGTTCAGATAAAACATATTGGTCATAACAACAACAGAAAACTTATTACCAAACAAATAGATTTTCAGTTTGGTTCACAAAATGTAACCCATCTCTGCGCTGTATCGAGAGACACACTTAAAACAAAATGATTTAGAAAAGCTAAAAATAACAGAATGGACACATTTATACCAGGCAAATGGAAATAGAAAAAGAGCAGGGTAGCTATGCTAACACTAAACAAATATTTCAAGTCCCAAAGCTATGACAAGACAAAGATGGGTACTTTTCAATGCTAAACACTAGAATTCACAATGAATATATAACACATAAATATTTATGCATAAATAAAAGATCAACCATCTTTATGAAACAGCTACAAAACTTGCCAGGAGGCATAGTTAGAGACACACTTATAAAATAAAACTTTAATATACCTCTTTCATTATAACACAGATCAAGAAGACAAAAGTAACTAACTAATGAGACAAAATATATAAACAACATAATTAATTGAGTTAGGGTTAGGGTCGTGTGGCTGTAGATACAGATCGTGTGGATGTATATCAACCCTTGCACCACAGTGGTAGGGATGTGTATTCTTCTCAACTGTCCATGGCACATTCAAAAAAAACTGCTCATATATTGAGAAACAAAGAAAATGTCAGTATCTCCCAGAAAGTATAAATAGTGTAAGCTACACTCTGCTCACAATGCAATAAAACTAAAATTTACTATAAGACAGAATGCTTCCCTGGTGGCTCAGTGATAAAGAATACACCTGCCAATGCAGGAGACCCAGGTTCGATCCCTGGGTCAGGAAGACCTGGAGAAGGAAATTATTCCTGCCTGGGCAATCCCATGGACAGAGCAGCCTGGAGGGCTGTGGTCCATGGGGTCCCAAAGAGTCGCACACGACTTAGTGACTGAGCACACAAAAGACAGAATATTAATAACAGTAAAGGAAAGTCTCTTCTACCTAGGAATTTTTAAATCAAAGAGTTTCTGAATTCTCATTTGTTTGGAGGATTTTACTATTAATTGAACTGTTATGAATGACTTTTAGATGAAAGGAAGGATGGTTCAAGAGATTCAGAAGGACGCTTTTTCCCTCTGCTGTTTCTTTTTCCCTGTATTTTATAAGAGAGCAATGAGCAGAATGAATCTTTTCGTATACAGGCAGAATTATATAGAATTGAAATGACAACAGGAGCAAAGCTATCCTAGTGTAGCTATAAACTACAGAAGGCAGAAGCATCATCAGATACAGATAGAAAGTCCACATTTGAGCATGGTCATAAAGACATGCATCATTTAACTTGGCAATCATATGTTAGAGGAGGAGAAATGAGAGAAAGAAGGAAGGAGAGAGCTAGAGTGGGAGAAAAGGAAACCTCTCTATGTCAATTTTTTAATTAAATGCTTTAGCATGTATCATCTCATTTAATCATCCCCCGTGTAGTGGGAGAAAGATGATATTTCCTCCTTGTTTTAGATTTAGGGATCTGAGTCTTTGAGAGATCCATGGAATCATAAAACTAATTAGTGATTGAAGTACAATGTAAATTCACATTTTTCTGTGTCCAAAGCAAAATACTCTTTTCATAACTCTGCCTTTGTATCCTTCTCTTCCTCCCATTCTTCCCTTCTTTCACTCAATAAATATTTACTGACTATCCCACTCCAGTACTCTTGCCTGGAAAATCCCATGGACGGAGGAGCCTGGAAGGCTGCAGTCCTTGGGGCCGCTAAGAGTCGGACACGACTGAGCGACTTCACTTTCTCTTTTCACTTTCATGCATTGGAGAAGGAAATGGCAACCCACTCCAGTGTTCTTGCCTGGAGAATCCCAGGGACAGGGAAGCCTGGTGGGCTGCCATCTATGGGGTCGCACAGAGTCGGACACGACTCAAGTGACTTAGCATAGCATAGCATCAGTGTGTCAGGGACTGTTCTCCCTACTAGGGGTGGAGCAGTAAAGAAGTAGATAACAGTTCTGCTTTCACAGACTACAGTGTAATGGAGGAGACAGAACATGAATGGATATATAAACAGGAATGGTACCAGATCATGATACATGATGGGAAGATTATTAAGATAACATGATAAGACAGAGTGACTGGGTGACTGCTTTAGATTGGAGAACAGGGAAGATCTCTCTGAGTTATTCCAGGCATCAGCCTTCATGGGGAATAAGCTTGTGTGTCTGAGGAGCAAAAGGAATGCTAGTGGCTCTGGGATGTAGAGAGCAAGGCAGAATGATTAGAAATGAGGTCAGAGAGCTAAAGAGGAGACTGATCTTGTGAGAATAAAGAATTTGAGTTCGATTTTGAGATTGATGGGAAACTTTTGAGTGTTTTAAGCTGGAAGTTGATAAGATCTGCTTCACATCTTGAAATGACACCAGGGCAGTGGGATTATGCTAAAGACATAGTTTTAAGTCATTGCAAATCATTCCCACCCAAATGGAGCACGTAGGATAGCAAAGGAAAAACTCCCACAGACCGTATCTTCAGTAAAATAATGGGCAATCCTTGGGAATGCCTTCATGAGCTCTGAGGTAGGAAAAGGGTGCAAGCCACCGAGAGATACAGACACATTAGTCCAAGCCCACTCTCAAAATTATCCAGCAAACATTTTCTCTCCAAAAGACTAACCCTAACCCTCACCTTGAGCAGTTACTGATAGAAAAAGGATAAAAACTTAGCAGAATACAGCAAATGTGGGTTAAGGGGTAAAGGAACCCAGAGGAAGCAGATCCCAGGAAATACTGAGCAGGAAATGCATACCAACTAAAGGGGAGAAGACTGTTTTTGGAAGGTGAGGCCTTTGGGTCCCTGGTAAACACAAGTATGGAGGCAGAAAATCTCTCTGAACCAGATCAAGCTCTGAGAGAGTGGAGTCTGGTGATACACTGAGACCATGCTGCTAAGTCACTTCAGTCGTGTCCGACTCTGTGAGACCCCAGAGACGGCAGCTCGCCAGGCTCCCCTGTCCCTGGGATTCTCCAGGCAAGAACACTGGAGTGGGTTGCCATTTCCTTCTCCAATGCATGATACACTGGTGCAATAGGGAAGTTCTTGAATCAGAAAGCTGGGAAATCACCCCGACCTATCCCTTTCCCATCACGGAAAAACCTACCTCACTTAAATATGAAAACAAAGGAATATGACATATGTGATCACAAAGCAGACAAACTGTAACTACATTTCAAACCAAGTTAAAAGAAATTTTTTAAATGATTGGAACTTTAAAATTGACACAAATAAAAACTAGATGAATTTAGAAATTATATGATTAGACAAGAAGATATGAAATGAGAACTGACATAACACAGGAAATGACTTTAAAAGAAAAGTTCTGAGATGAAGACATTGCTACCAAAAGAGTGTGTGTGGAGTCCAGCTGCTCGCCTTTCAAAAAGCAATAAACATGCTAGATTGGTGGAACGTTTGCTTTATTTCAGATGCTGGCAACTGGCAGGGTAGAGCGGGGGGTGGTGGACATCTGTACAAATGTCAACTTCCCCCACTGACAAGCAGAGGGTGAGAGCCTTTATAGATAGATTGGGTGGGGGTGGGAGGGTGGCTACATGCAGAAACAGCACAGTCATCTCTCACAGTCATCTTCAAATTGGTCATCAGCAGTCTGACCAGCATCATCTTGGTTGTTTTCAGTTCAGTTCAGTTCAGTCGCTCAGTCGTGTCCGACTCTTTGCGAACCCACGAATCGCAGCACACCAGGCCTCTCTGTCCATCACCAATTCCCAGAGTTTACTCAAACTCACGTCCATCCAACCTTCTCATCCTCTGTCGTCCCCTTCTCCTCCTGCCCCCAATCCCTGCCAGCATCAGAGTCTTTTCCAATGAGTCAACTCTTCACATGAAGTGGCCAAAGTACTAGAGCTTCAGCTTTAGCATCATTCCTTCCAAAGAACACCCAGGACTGATCTCCTTCAGAATGGACTGGTTGGATCTCCTTGCAGTCCAAGGGACTCTCAAGAGTCTTCTCCAACACCACAGTTCAAAAGCATCAATTCTTCAGCGCTCAGCTTTCTTCACAGTCCAACTCTCACATCCATACATGACCACAGGAAAAACCATAGCCTTGACTAGACGGACCTTTGTTGGCAAGGTAATGTCTCTGCTTTTCAATACGCTATCTAGGTTGGTCATAACTTTCCTTCCAAGGAGTAAGCGTCTTTTAATTTCATGGCTGCAGTCACCATCTGCAGTGATCTTGGAGCCCCCCAAAATAAAGTCTCACACTGTTTCCCCATCTATTTCCCATGAAGTGATGGGACCAGATGCCATGATCTTCGTTGTGGTACAGTTAATCTTCAGTTCCTAGGGGCTTCCCAGATGGGGCTAGTGGTAAAGAATCTGTCTGCCAATGCAGGAGATATAAGGAAGCACATTTGATCCCTGGGCTGGGAAGATCCCCTGGAGTAGGAAATGGCAACCCACTCCAGTATTCTTGCCTGGAGAATCCCATGGACAGGGGAGCCCGGTGGGCTGCAGCCCACAGGGTCGAAAAGTGTTGCTCATAGGCTATGGCTCAGAATATTATCTATAGAGCCCTTGAGAAAGAACTAAACGTCCTTGACTATGCTTAGTGACTACATTATTATTATTTAGTTTCCTTTGACTGTCTTCCTTTGTTTTCACATTTCTCTGATTAAACTTATTCCTTGGCTAAAGTTTTCCACAGACAAAAGGAGGCAGAGGACATGGTGGGGAGGCAAGGACCACAGGATACTGCTCTGTTTCAGCATAATGAGCAGGTACACAGGAAGGAATAGACCCCCATGGAAAATATAATAAAGGGAGGTATGGGATGTAAAGAAGAAAAGTGAAAAAAATCAAAGGGAATTTTTTAAAAAGGGAAAAAATAGATTTGGGGGAAAGAGATATTCATATGAAACTCAAGAAAAAGGAAATCAAATATTCATATAATTGAAGATACTGAAGAAGCTGTGAAACAGAATAAATATTTAAAAAGCATAATTCAAGAAATCTTTCCTAAAATAAAAGAAGCTTTGAATTTTCATATTCAAAGGGCACATCGTCATGTACCTTGGAAACACAAACCAGAGCATTCAAGAGAGAAACATATTATGGTAAAACCAAAGGACTTTAAAAAAAGAATCTGAGAATCCAGGCAAACAGACACATTATTCATAAAGGAAAGAAAATCAGATTAGGATGATATCATGACAGGTTCCCTTTTTGATGTTTAAAAAACAATGGAACACTGTGTTTAAGATATTCAGAGAAAGAAAGAAAATATGAACTAGGATTTTATAGTTAGAAAAATTCTTCTTTAATTATAAAGGCTACATTCACACAATTAAGAATATGGAAGGACTCTGAGAACATTGATCCCATGAGCTCTTCCAGGAGCATTTATAAGAAACTGAGCTTTACACAAGCCCAGAGATTGAAGAAGCTTTAGCATGAAGTCTGGGGGTAACCACTGAGTATATTTCATTATGACACTAAATTAAAACACAAGTATCTGGAGATAAAAAATGTAAATGTTTATGCTTAGACAATGTAAAAATAATAAAATTAACAAAAATGGGTGTGGAGAAGGGGAAGATTAATTGAAATGTGATAAATTATTGATTGCATTGTGTATATTAGCTGGAAATAAAATGATACCCTTTAAAGCGAATAACAGGGTCATAGTAGTTAAATATATTTTAATTACTTTCATTAACTCTAAGATAATACTGCTGCTGCTGCTGCTGCTAAGTCGCTTCAGTCGTGTCTGACTCTGTGCGACCCCATAGACAGCAGCCCACCAGGCTCCCCGTCCCTGGGATTCTCCAGGCAAGAACACTGGAGTGGGTTGCCATTTCCTTCTCCAATGCATGAAAGTGAAAAATGAAAAGTGAACGTGAAGATACTACTGCTGCTAAGTCACTTCAGTCGTGTCCGACTCTGTGCGACCCCATAGACGGCAGCCCACCAGGCTCCCCGGTTCCTGGGATTCTCCAGGCAAGAACACTGGAGTGGGTTGCCACTCCCTTCTCTAATGCATGAAAGTGAAGTCGCTCAGTCGTGTCCGACCCTCAGTGACCCCGTGGACTGCAGCCTTCCAGGCTCCTCCGTCCATGGGATTTTCCAGGCAAGAGTACTGGAGTGGGGTGCCATTGCCTTCTCTGGAAGATAATACTAGGGCACTAAAATAGTGAGAAAAAAGGAGGGACGGTATAGTGAGAAGAGGTTACAGGTTATTTCAATATTGGTTATAATGTAAGTGATACTATTTAGGGAAAGAAAGGACTAAGAGGGTGCTAAATAAGTATTAGTAACCATTAAAACAAAAATACAACTTTTCCTAAGCACACACACACAAATAGCCTCACAAAAGAGAAGATAAAGCAGATATATGGTTAAGGATTTTACTGTATCAGTAAATATACATGGTATTATCTCCCCTTCTAAAGAATGAGATTTTCAGACAAAGCAAAATCCAACAGTATACTTTATTCCTGAAATGCATCTAAGATAAATTATTCAGAAAAGTTAAAAACAAAAGCATGCCCAAAAGTTTCCGAGGGACACTCAAAGAAAAAGAGTGGACTTAATTTTGTTATCAGACAAAGTAGAATTCAGATCAAAGATATTAAATGAGACAAAGAGGGACACATTATACTAATAAAAACTACAATTTACAATGAAGATATGATTGTTAATATCTGTGCATTCAGTAATAGCATCAATTTTCATAAAGCAGAAAATATAGGGACAAGAAACATATAACAAACACACTGTAAAAACAGAAGATTTCAACAGTCCTCTCACAGATATAAACAGATCAAAGATGAAAAATTCTTAAGGATACAGAAGATCTAAAAAAGATTAATAATTAATAAGGAGCTTATAGATATTTATTGAATAATGTAGTTGCATGTGAATTATTTATGAAATCACTCAGATAACTGGTAGGCTTAAAGAAAATTTTAGCAAGTCCCAAAGAATATCTGAAAAAAAGTCTATAAAGAGAGAGCATTTTATATCCATATAGCATTCTTACGCAAAGCTTGAACTTAATAACAAAGTTAGAAAACAAAAATTCCCTTCCATATTGATATCAAAAAGAAATGAATGACTAGCCTGGGATAAGGCTTCAGACAATAGAAAGTGAATGACTGTGCTGCATGCTTTGGAAATAGAGAAACGATTTGCTGATGGATTGCATACGGACAGTAGGTATAAAAAGCAATCAAGGACATCTACTAGATTCTAGTCTTAAAAATGGAGGACCAGTTATTAAGGTGAGAGTAACTGGAAACAACTTTAGTGAGGACAAGATATTAATGGTAGAACTCAAGTCTATTTTTATTATATTAATATGAGGTGCTTACTTACTCCAATTTCCATCAGAAATTGGATCTTTTCCTCTTTGTCCCAGGATGCCTATCAAATGTTCCTTTTGAACACATCCGTTAATCTTCTTGAAAGGTGTCCTGGTCAACACAATTTACACCATCTGTTGCTTTCCCAGATAATCTCGTGCTGCAGTGTTTCGGTACTCAGTGTATATTACTGACCTCAGCAGCTGCCCAGCTGGCTCACCCCTTGGTCTAACTCTTCTCCTTAACTGGTGACTTCTCATCCCTTCTCCTCATTAATGGCACCAACAGAACATAATAAAAGTACATTTCAAACAAGTACACTGCATTAGCTCTTGCTAATTGTAAAGCTCTTTTCAATTTTTTCTGTGCTTTCATTTTATTTATTTATATTTTTTATTGATGTATAGTAGATTTACAATGCTAATTTCTGGTCCAGAGTAAAATGATTCAACTATATATCAGCTGTATATATAGATATACCTTCATTCATTTTCATATCCTTTTCCATTATGGTTTATTACAAGATACCGACTATAGTTCCCTGTGCTATATAGTAAGAGCTTGGTGTTTATTTTCTTAATTTTTATAATTAAAAAGATTAATTGGAATATAATTGCTTTACAATGCTGTGTTTGTTCTGCTGTACAATGATGTGAATCAGCTACATGTATATAAATCCCCTTCCTCTAGAGCCTCCCTCCCACCCCCATCCCACCCCATCTAGGTCATCATAGAGCTCCCTGTGTTGTACAGTAGCTTCCCGCTAGTTATCTGTTTTACACATGGTAGTGTGTACAAGCGGAGAAGGCAATGGCACCCCACTCCAGCGCTCATGCCTGGAAAATCCCATGGACGGAGGAGCCTGGTGGGCTGCAGTCCATGGGATCACTAAGAGTCGGACACGACTGAGCGACTTCCCTTTCACTTTTCACTTTCCTGCATGGGAGAAGGAAATGGCAACCCACTCCAGTGTTCTTGCCTGGAGAATCCCAGGGACGGGGGAGCCTGGTGGGCTGCCGTCTATGGGGTCGCTAAGAGTCGGACACGACTGAATCGACTTAGCAGCAGCAGCAGCAGCAGTGTGTATAAGTCAATGCTGCTCTCTCTATCCGTCCCACCCTCCCCTTCCTCCACTGTGGCCTCAAGTCTGTACTCTACATCTGCATCTCTATGCCTGCCCTGCAAATATGGCCATTAGTACCATTTTTCTAGATTCCATATACATGTGTTAATATATGATATTGTTTTTCTCTTTCTGACTTACTTCACTCTGTATCACAGGCTCTAGTTTTATCCACATAACTATATATGACCCAATTTTGTTCCTTTTTATGGCCAGTTATACCATATATGTACCACATCTTTATCCATTCATTTGTCAATGGACATTTAGGCTGCTTCCATATCCTGGCTATTGTAAATAGGGCTGCAGTGATTTACCCAAATATATGTGCAACTGCCTTCCCTTTGGTTTTCAGTAGTTGCTTTGGCATTTATTTTGGAAATGTGAAGAATCTTGCTACCTGTTGGTGTTGGAAACTGATAACCTAAGACAAATATCTTCTTGTCACCCAGAGCTTGGGATTTGATCACACAATTTACAAAATCCAATTCATATTCCAAGGCCAAGCATCCAAAAAATGTCAGGAAAAGAACTAGAAAAGGAAAAAAAGGGAATCTGCAGGACTATTACTTGGGACGGAGAAGTCATGACTTGACAATATTCTTAAAGACTCCAGCAGATCTACCTTGGGTCAAAGCATCCAAGCTAATCTCTGGTCAAAGTAAGAGTGGGAACCCAGAAAAAGGGGCAAAGCCAAGTTATTACCATATCTTCCTGCCACCATAAATCTTAGAGTTAGAAGAGAACTTAAAAATCATCTGGCATTGAATTTCTTGACTGTAGGGCAGTAAATTGTATTATCTTTACTTTAGAGACGAGATACTTCAGACTCAGACAGTTCAGTGGTTGTGTGGAGGTTAAAGTCAGACAATCCTAACTCTTAGCACAGTGTATTTTTTCTGAGTCCATAGCTTGGATTGATTAACTGTTGTCACAGCTACCACTGGGCCACTGGTCTTAAGACTTCTAGAACAAAGGAAGTAAGTAAGGACAAGAACCTTTTTCTTTTTATTTTTTGGAAGGAAGTCATTGACTATGTGTACTCCACACATAGTGAGGAATTATGCTCCACTTCCTTGAGGGAGGAGCATCTACATAAATGACTTGGAATTTTTCATAAGAGAATTGTCTCTTTCTACCCATTTATTTGGGTTTCCCTGTGGCCCAGCATTAAAGAATCTACCTGTGATGCAGAAGACTCAGGAGACACAGGTTCAATCCATGGATCAGAAAGATCCCTTGGAGAAGGATATGGCAACCCGTCCAGTATTCTTGCCTGGAGAATCCCATGAACTAAGGAGCCTGGCGGGCTACAGTCCATAGGTTTGCAAAGAATTGGACACAGCTGAAGCAACTAAGCATATACACATTTATTTATCCAGTTATTTGTTTACACGAGTATGGACTCATCAATTGCTATCTTTTATAGTAAATTATAATCCATTACTACTTTATTTTGTTGATCAAACTGTTCCAACTTTAACCACTGGGAGTTTTTTTAGTTGGATGCTGTGTCCCTTTGACATATCCTCATCAGAGCTGAATATCTAGATTTCTCTCTCTCTTACACACACACACACACACACACACACACTTTCCTACTTTCTGTCACTTCAAGATACTCCAGGCTCATCTTGAATATTTCTTTTCCTTATTATATAATCAGTCATTTCTTTATGGAGCTCTGGTTTATTTTATTGGCAAATGGTATTAAAATCAAGATATGGGTAGTAGGTGGACTCATTGCTGTTAAGTGAGTGAGTGATAGTTGTTCAGTCATGTCTGACTCTTTGCAAGCCCAGGGACTATATAGCCTGCCAAGCTCCTCTGTCCATGGAATTCTCCATGCAAGAATACTGGAGGGGGTTGCCATTTCCTTCTCCATCGGATCTTCCCAACCCAGGGATCCAACACCAGTCTCCTGCATTACAAGCAGATTCTTTACCAGCTGAGCCACCAGGGAAGCCTTGCTATTGAAGTGTTCTATTAATAGATTCTTTAAGTTTACAGAGCAAGGAAATATATGTATGTTTACTAAACCATATACTTAAACGTATCTATAAATATTTATATATATAGCCATCTATATTGGCAGTGAGCTAAAAATGAACTCATACTAGTATCTTTAATCTATTATCATGTGGATTATTCTAGCCTCTTTCCCTTGCTTCTGTATAACCTCCCACTCCAAAAGTGAGAAAGTTGGTTCCTACCATTTGCTGTTAATTTACTTCATTGTTCCATTCCAATTTATATGTACAGTGCTATCAGAATTCTTAACCTGTAAACTGTGAGAATTTTATTAACTAGAATACAGAGCTTATGTACAGTTTTGTGATTTTCTTGTTTTGTTTTGTGGGTTTTTTTTTTTTAATCTTACAGATGCCACTTGTTTATAAAGTTACTTAGGTTAATATCTTTTCCCACCATCTCACTCAGTGAAGTCGCTTCATATACCTATAGCAGTTGAATTATTTTGTCACATTCGGCATTCCATGTTGAGATTCCCTAAATTTCTAAATGATTTTTAAAATTACTATTTTAAGATTCATCCTTTGTTGCAAAGTTCTATGCATGCGTGCTCAGTCACTTCAGTTGTGTCTAACTCTTTGTGACCCTATGGACTGTAGCCTGCCAGGCTCCTTTCTGCATGGGATTCTCCAGGCAAGAATACTGGAGTGGGTTTCCATGCCCTCCTCCAGGGGATCTTCCTGGCCCAGATATCAAACCTGTGTCTCCTGCATTGCAGGTGGATTCTTTAACCACTGAGCCACTTGGGAAGCCCACAAAGTTTGTAGGTTTCAATAACTGCATAGTGTCATGGATCACCACTGCAATATCATACTGAAGAACTTCTCCACTCTAAAATACTTTGGCCACCTGATGCAAGGGGACGACAGAGAACGAAATGGTTGGATGGCATCACCGATTCAATGGACATGAGTTTGAGCAAGCTCCAGGAGCTGGTGATGGACAGGGATGCCTGGCATGCTGAAGTCCATGGGATCACAGAGTCGGACACGACTGAGTGATTGAACTGAACTGAAGATATCCCGTGCTTCCTTTTTTCAACTCTCCTCCATAACCCTGGTAACCACTGATCTTTTTACTCTTAGTGTAGTTTTACCTTTCCAAAAGGTCATGTAATTGAAATTATACATTAGAAAGTCTTTTAAGTTTGGCTTCTTTTACTTAGCAATACATATTTAACATCTACCCATCTTTTGTGGTTTGATTATTCATTTCTTTTTAATTAGTAAGTAAGTATGTATATTGTACATACACATAGATGTAGCACAGTTTGCTTATCCATTTACCTACTGAAGGAAATCTTGGTTTCCTCCAATTTGGGGAAATCATGAATAAAGCTGATATAATCATTCACGTGCAGGTTTTTGTGTGGGCATAATTTTTCAAATCTATGAGGGCTTCTCTCATACTTAGCTCAGTCGGTAAAGAATCTGCCTGCAATGCAGGAGACCTAGGTTCAGTTTCTGGGTTGGGAAGATCCCCTGGGGAAGGAAATGGCAACCGACTCAAATATTCTTGCCTGGAGAATCCCATGGACAAAGGAGCCTGGCAAGCTACAGTCTATGGGGTCACAAGAGTCGGATACGACTTAGTGACTGAACTACTAACTACTAATTTTTCAAATCAGTTGGGTAAATACTTAGGATGCAATTGCTGTATCATATGTTAAGACTATGATTAGCTTTGTAAGAAATTGGCAAACTGTCTTCCAAAGTAGCTGCACCACTTTGCATTTCCACCAACAACGAACGGAAGTTCCTGTTGCTCTGGATTCCCACCAACTTTGCTCTTGTTAGTTTTTACACACTTTATTCTAATATATATATAGTGGTATCTTATTTTTATTTCCTTAATTTATATTTTTAATGCATTAAGGCTATTTATTTAGTCACAACTCAATTCTAGGGTATATAAGAAATTCATTAATTTTCTATTTAACATCTGTATCAATTCAGTTCAGTTCAGTCCAGTCACTCAGTCGTGTCTGACTCTGTGACCCCATGGACTGCAACATGCCAGGTCTTCCTGTCCATCGCCAGCTCCTGGAGTTTACTCAAACTCATGTCCATTGAGTCATGTTGGATGGTGATACCATCCAACCATCTCATCCTCTGTTGTCCCCTTCTCCTCCTGCCTTCAAGTTTTCCCAGGATCAGGGTCTTTTCAAATGAGTCAGTTATTCCCATCAGATGGCCAAAGTATTGGCATTTCATCTGTATACTCAGTTATATTTTCAACATAAGCCATGTGTTCTTCAGTTATATCTTTCGACTGTTGCTTCTGTTCCAATTGTTGTGATTTATTTTTCAAGAAATTCATAATTCTTAAATTGGATTTCCATTTATTGTCTTCCCATTACTATGATATTAACTATTTTCATTGTTTTTGTCATTTTCCCCTACATTACATGACATCTTTTTAATTTGACGTTTATATCCCTTATTCAAGATTCTTCTAAATTTCTAATTCTGTCTTCTAATTGAGGCTTTTAATTTAACTGTTGAATATGTTTGCCTAGTTTCCTTAGAGCATCCATTTCCTGTTAAATTTCTGTTCTTATTTTATCTCCTCTCATAAAGATTTCAAGTCCTTGTTTTTTAAACCTTGGTTTATTCACAAAACTTATTTTTAGTGATATGATATCCTCCAAGTCTTCAAAATAATGAGAAGAAAATTAGCTTGGTCCAGTGTTTGCCAATAGGAGAAGGCAATGGCACCCCACTCCAGTACTCTTGCCTGGAAAATACCATGGACAGAGGAGCCTGGTAGGCTGCTGTCCATGGGGTCGCTAAGAGTCGAACACAACTGAGCGACTTCACTTTCACTTTTCACTTTCATGTACTGGAGAAGGAAATGGCAACCCACTCCAGTGTTCTTGCTTGGAAAATCCCATGGATGGGGGAGCCTGGTGGGCTGCCATCTGTGGGGTCACACAGAGTCGGACACAACTGAAGTGACTTAGCAGCAGCAGCAGCAGAAGTGTTTGCCAATAGTCAGATTTTGTGCCATGGTTTTCTCTTTACTAACTTTTGTTGTTGTTCAGTCACTCAGTCACGTCCAACTCTTTGCGATCCAATGGACTGCAGCACACCAGGCTTCCCTGTCCATCACCAACTCCCAAAGCTTATTCAAACTCATGTCCAGTGAGTCAGTGATGCCATCCAACCATCCCGTCCTCTGCTGTCCTCTTCTCTTCCTGCCTTCAATTTTTCCCTGCATCAGGGTCTTTTCAAATGATTGTGTTCTTTGCATCAGGTGGCCAAAGTATTGGAGTTTCAGCATCGATCCTTCCAATGAATATTAAGGACTGATTTCCTTTAGGATAGATTGGTTTGATTTCCTTGCAGTCCCAGGGACTCTCAAAAGTCTTCTCCAACACCACAGTTCAAAAGCATCAATTCTTTGGCACTCAGCCTTCTTTATGGTCCAACTTTCACATTCATACGTGACTACTGGAAAAACCATAGCCTTGACTAGATGGACCTTTGTTGACGAAGTAATGTCTCTGCTTTTTAACATGCTGTTGGTTATAGCTTTTCTTCCAAGGAATAAGCATCTTGAAATTTTATGGCTGCAGTTACCATCTGCAGTGATTCTGGCCCCCAAGAAAATAGTCTATCACTGTTCCCATTGTATCCCCATCTATTTGCCATGCCCTTCCCTTAGGTGAAAACCATATGCCAATGTCTCTTTCATATTTAATTCTCATTTCTGCTTCATATGTTTTTACCTAAATAATTGCAATTTTTAAAAAAATTACTTCCTCTTTCTTAGAAAACAGAAATTATAGATTGGACATACAAAAAGCTGTAATGCCCAAGGTGCACTGTGGCATTTTCCTCCAGAGGACAATACAGCAAAGAATCACAGTGCCTACCTGTCATTGTCTGACTCATTTTCTGGGGGTTGGGATCTCTGATGCCCCTTGACTTAGAGGAATTTTGGAGTAGGGCTTGGAACAGTGTCTCACTACTTCAAAATAAAAACTCTTTCTAGCAGAGAAGTAGATTTGCTATTTGGGGATGATAAGGATTTGTGTTTCTGATATGCAAGCAAAGATGTCAGTGAGAAATTTTATTTTCTTTATACTACAGGTAAGAATGTTTCCCTTCCCTTAGGTGAAAACCATATGCCACCGTCTCTTTCATATTCTAATTCTCATTTCTGCTTCATATGTTTTTAATTAACAAAAATGCTCCCTATGGTCAAGCAATATGTTGACTGTCAGTCTTAGTTTCAAATGTAATTACAAATTATAATCATTTCCTGAGTTCCCATAGATATTCCATTAGGAATTGACCAAAACTGAATTAAAGAAAGTTAGCCAAATGTTATAACATGATGGTTAAAAAAAAAATATTTCAGTAGAAATATGGATTTTCTTTACATATATATTATAAAAGTGGGAAACTTTACAAAACACAACATAAAGTTTAAGAAATCATAACAGATTATATCAGCAACACTTTAATCATTAAATGTCTAATGGACCTAACAGAAGTAGAAGATATTAAGAAGAGGTGGAAAGAATACACAGAAGAACTGTACAAAAAAGATCTTCACTACCCAGATAATCACGATGGTGTGATCACTGACCTAGAGCCAGACATCCTGGAATGTGAAGTTAAGTGGGCCTTAGAAAGCATCACTATGAACAAAGCTAGTGGAGGTGATGGAATTCCAGTTGAGCTATTTCAAATCCTGAAAGATGATGCTGTGAAAGTGCTGCACTCAATATGCCAGCAAATTTGGAAAACTCAGCAGTGGCCACAGGACTGGAAAAGGTCAGTTTTCATTCCAATCCCAAAGAAAGGCAATGCCAAAGAATGCTCAAACTACCACACAATTGCACTCATCTCACATGTTAGTAAAGTAATGCTCAAAATTCTCCAAGCCAGGCTTCAGCAATACGTGAACTGTGAACTTCCTGATGTTCAAGCTGGTTTTAGAAAAGGCAGAGGAACCAGAGATCAAATTGCCAACACCTGCTGGATCACGGAAAAAGCAAGAGAGTTCCAGAAAAACATCTATTTCTGCTTTATTGACTATGCCAAAGCCTTTGACTGTGTGGATCACAATCAACTGTGGAAAATTCTGAAAGAGATAGGAAGACCAGAGCACCTGACCTGCCTCTTGAGAAATCTGTATGCAGGTCAGGAAGCAACAGTTAGAACTGGACATGGAACAACAGACTGGTTCCAAAAAGGAAAAGGAGTACATCGAGGCTGCATATTGTCACCCTGCTTATTTAACTTATATGCAGAGTACATCATGAAAAACGCTAGGCTGGAAGAAGCACAAGCTGGAATCAAGATTGCTGGGAGAAATATCAATGACCTCAGATATGCAGATGACACCACCCTTATGGCAAAAAGTGAAGAGGAACTAAAGAGCCTCTTGATGATAGTGAAAGAGGAGAGTAAAAATTTGGTTTAAAGCTCAACATTCAGAAAACGAAGATCATGGCATCTGGTCCCATCACTTCATGGGAAATAGATGGGGAAACAGTGGAAACAGTGTCAGACTTTATTTTTTTGTGCTCCAAAATCACTGCAGATGGTGACTGCAGCCAAAAGTTATAACCAACCTAGATTGCATATTGGAAAGCAGAGACATTACTTTGCCAACAAAGGTCCATCTAGTCAAGGCTATGGTTTTTACAGTGGTCATGTATGGATGTGAGAGTTGAACTGTGAAGAAAGCTGAGCACCGAAGAATTGATGCTTTTAAACTGTAGTGTTGGAGAAGATCCTTTTTTTTTTTTTTGTATATGAAACTTGCTTAATTTATTTGTATTTATTTATTTATTTTACTTTACAATATTGTATTGGTTTTGCCATACATCAACATGAATCCGCCACAGGTATACAGGCGTTCTGAATTCTGAACTGCCCTCCCACCTCCCTCCCCATACCATCCCTCTGGGTCATCCCAGTGCACCAGCCCCAAGCATCCTGTATCCTGCATCGAACCTGGACTGGTGATTTGTTTCTTATATGATATTATACATGTTTCAATGCCATTCTCCCAAATCATCCCCCTCCCTCTCCCACAGAGTCCAAAAGACTGTTCTACACATCTGTGTCTCTTTTGCTGTCTCACATATAGGGTTATCGTTACCATCTTTCCAAATTCCATATATATGCGTTAGTATACTGTATTGGTGTTTTTCTTTCTGGCTTACTTCACTCTGTATAATCGGCTCCAGTTTCATCCACCTCATTAGAACTGATTCAAATGTATTCTTTTTAATGGCAGAGTAATACTCCAGTGTATATGTACCACAGCTTTCTTATCCATTCATCTGCTGATGGACATCTAGGTTGCTTCCATGTCCTGGCTATTATAAACAGTGCTGCGATGAACACTGGGGTACACGTGTCTCTTTCAATTCTGGTTTTGGAGAAGACTCTTGAGAGTCCCTTGGACTGCAAGGAGATCCAACCAGTCCATTCTGAAGGAGATCAGCCCTGGGATTTCTTTGGAAGGAATGATGCTAAAGCTGAAACTCCAGTACTTTGGCCACCTCAAGCGAAGAGTTGACTCATTGGAAAAGACTCTGATCCTGGGAGGGACTGGGGGCATGAGGAGAAGGGGATGACAGAGGATGAGATGGCTGGATGGCATCACTGACTCAATGAACGTGAGTCTCAGTGAACTCTGAGAGTTGGTAATGGACAGGGAGGCCTGGTGTGCTGCGATTCACGGGGTTGCAAAGAGTCTGACACCACTGAGCGACTGAACTGAACTGAGTATATGATTTTAGTAAAATAAAATATCTGAGATGCAGGTATTAATCCAGTGCTGACAACACATTGTTATGATTTGCACAGAGACTGAAACAAAGATTTTGAGATATACAGAAGAAACTGAAAAGAAATAAGACATTATAATAAATCATAATATGACATTAGTAAAGAGGGACTTAAAAAATTAGGGGTTTCTAGATACTTTATTTTATTCATAGAGATTATTAGCAAATAAGAAACGGATCTTTCAGTTCAGTTCAGTTGCTCAGTCATGTCCGACTCTTTGTGACCCCATGAATCACAGCACGCCAGTCCTCCCTGTTCATCACCAACCCCCAGAGTTCACCCAGACTCACGTCCATCGAGTCAGTGATGCCATCCAGCCATCTCATCCTCTGTCATCCCCTTCTCCTCCTGCCCCCAATCCCTCCCAGCATCAGAGTCTTTTCCAATGAGTCAACTCTTCACATGAGGTGGCCAAAGTACTGGAGTTTCAGCTTTAGCATCATTCTTTCCAAAGAAATCCCAGGGCTGATCTTCTTCAAATTGACTGGTTGGATCTCCTTGCAGTCCAAGGGACTCTCAAGAGTCTTCTCCAACATCACAGTTCAAAAGCATCAATTCTTCGGCGCTCAGCCTTCTTCACAGTCCAACTCTCACATCCATACATGACCACAGGAAAAACCATAGCCTTGACTCAGATCAGATCAGATCAGATCAGTCGCTCAGTGGTGTCTGACTCTTTGCGACTCCATGAATCGCAGCACACCAGGCCTTCCTGTCCATCACCAACTCCCGGAGTTCACTGAGACTCACGTCCATCGAGTCAGTGAGGCCATCCAGCCATCTCATCCTCTGTCATCCCCTTCTCCTCCTGCCCCCAATCCCTCCCAGCATCAGAGTCTTTTCCAATGAGTCAACTCTTCGCATGAGGTGGCCAAAGTACTGGAGTTTCAGCTTTAGCATCATTCCTTCCAAAGAAATCCCAGGGCTGATCTCCTTCAGAATGGACTGGTTGGATCTCCTTGCAGTCCAAGGGACTCTCAAGAGTCTTCTCCAACACCACAGTTCAAAAGCATCAATTCTTTGGTGCTCAGCTTTCTTTATAGTCCAACTCTCACATCCATACATGACCACAGGAAAAACCATAGCCTTGACTAGATGGACCTTTGTTGGCAAAGTAATGTCTCTGCCTTTGAATATGCTATCTAGGTTGGTTATAACTTTCCTTCCAAGGAGTAAGCGTCTTTTAATTTCATGGCTGCAGCCTTGACTAGACAAACCTTTATTGACAAAGTAATGTCTCTGCTTTTGAATATGCTATCTAGGTTGGTCATAACTTTCCTTCCAAGGAGTAAGCGTCTTTTAATTTCATGGCTGCAGTCACCATCTGCAGTGATTTTGGAGCACAAAAAAATAAAGTCTGACATTCTTTCCACTGTTTCCCCATCTATTTGCCATGAAGTGATGGGACCGGATGCCATGATCTTCGTTTTCTGAATGTTGAGTTTTCAGCCAACTTTTTCACTCTCCACTTTCACCTTCATCAAGAGGCTTTTTAGTTCCTCTTCACTTTCTGCCATAAGGGTGGTGTCATCTGCATATCTGAGGTCATTGATATTTCTCCCAGCAATCTTGATTCCAGCTTGTGTTTCTTCCAGTCCAGTGTTTCTCATGATGTACTCTGCATATAAGTTAAATAAGCAGGGTGACAACATACAGCCTCAATGTACTCCTTTTCCTATTTGGAACCAGTCTGCTGTTCCATGTCCAGTTCTAACTGTTGCTTCCTGACCTGCATGTAGGTTTCTCAAGAGGCAGGTCAGGTGCTCTGGTATTCCCAACTCTTTCAGAATTTTCCACAGTTGATTGTGATCCACACAGTCAAAGGCTTTGGCATAGTCAATAAAGCAGAAATAGATGTTTTTGTGGAACTCTCTTGCTTTTTCCATGATCCAGCAGATGTTGGCAATTTGATCTCTGGTTCCTCTGCCTTTTCTAAAACCAGCTTGAACATCAGGAAGTTCATGGTTCATGTATTGCTGAAGCCTGGCTTGGAGAATTTTGAGCATTACTTTACTAACATGTGAGATGAGTGCAATTGTGCAGTAGTTTGAGCATTCTTTGGCATTGCCTTTCTTTGGGATTGGAATGAAAACTGACTTTTTCCAGTCCTGTGGCCACTGCTGAGTTTTCCAAATTTGCTGGCATATTGAGTGTAGCACTTTCACAGCATCATCTTCCAGGATTTGAAATGGCTCAACTGGAATTCCATCACCTCCACTAGCTTTGTTCATAGTGATTATTTCTAAGACCCACTTGACTTCACTTTCCAGGATGTCTGGCTTTAGGTCAGTGATCACACCATCGTGATTATCTTGGTCTTGAAGATCTTTTTGTACAGTTCTTTTGTGTATTCTTCCCACCTCTTCTTAATATTTTCTGCTTCTGTTAGGTCCATACCATTTCGTCCTTTATTGAGCCCATCTTTGCATGAAATGTTCCCTTGGTATCTCTAATTTTCTTGAAGAGATCTCTAGTCTTTCCCATTCTGTTGTTTTCCTTTATTTCTTTGCATTGATCACTGAGGAAGGCTTTCTTATCTCTCCTTGCTATTCTTTGGAACTCTGCATTCAGATGCTTATATCTTTCCTTTTCTCCTTTGCTTTTTGCTTCTCTTCTTTTCACAGCTATTTGTAAGCCCTCCCCAGACAGCCATTTTTCTTTTTTGCATTTCTTTTCCATGGGAATGGTCTTAATCCCTGTCTTCGGTACAATGTCACAAACCTCATTCCATAGTTCATCAGGCACTCTATCTATCAGATCTAGGCCCTTAAATCTATTTCTCACTTCCACTGTATAATCATAAGGGATTTGATTTAGGTCATTTGGCAATAAGGAGTTCATGATCTGAGCCACAGTCAGCTCCTGGTCTTGTTTTTGCTGACTGTATAGAGCTTCTCCATCTTTGGCTGCAAAGAATAGAATCAACCTGATTTCGGTGTTGACCATCTGGTGATGTCCATGTATAGAGTCTTCTCTTGTGTTGTTGGAAGAGGGTGTTTGTTATGACTAGTGCATTTTCTTGGCAAAACTCTATTAGTCTTTGCCCTGCTTCATTCTGTATTCCAAGGCCAAATTTGCCTGTCACTCCAGGTGTTTCTTGACTTCCTACTTTTGCATTCCAGTCACCTATAATAAAAATGACAGCTTTTTTGGGTGTTAGTTCTAAAAGGTCTTGTAGGTCTTCAAAGAACCGTTCAACTTCAGGTTCTTCAGTGTTACTGGTTGGGGCATAGACTTGGATTACTGTGATATTGAATGGTTTGCCTTGGAAACGAACAGAGATCATTCTGTCGTTTTTGAGATTGCATCCAAGTACTGTATTTTGGACTCTTTTGTTCACCATGATGGGTACTCCATTTCTTCTGAGGGATTCCTGCCCACAGTAGTAGATATAATGGTCATCTGAGTTAAATTCACCCATTCCAGTCCATTTTAGTTCGCTGATTCCTAGAATGTTGACATTCACTCTTGCCATCTCTTGTTTGACCACTTCCAATTTGCCTTGATTCATGGACCTGACATTCCAGGTTCCTATGCAATATAGGTCATGTGTTTGTAAATATTTAGACATGTGTTTTTTATACAGTAAAGTTCATCCATTTTGAGTGCACAGGTTGAAAACCTTTAATAATGTATATAGTTGTGCAGCTACTAGCATTGTCAAACTTAATATTATTTCCATCCCCCACTCCAAAAGTCCCTGATACCCATTGCCGTACTATGCTCAGTCATGTCCAACTCTTTGGGACCCCATGGACTTCAACCCTTCAACTCCTCTGTCCATAGAACTTTCCAGGCAAGAATATTGGAGTGGGTTGCCTTTTCCTAATCCAGGGGATCTTCCCCACCCAGGGATCAAACCCACATCTCTTGCATCTTGTGCATCAGCAGGCAGATTCTTTACCTCTAAGCCACCTGGGAAGTTGATATCTCTTATATCAGATATATCTGATATCTCTGATATATACAACTTGTCAACATGATAACATTAGTTTTTTAGTTTTACCTATCCTAGATGTGAGAAACACATTCAAAGGCAAAGCATGTTTGCATGTCTCTCCAATCTTGCTTAATTCCCTGGGGTGTCACATACACATGTGTATTTTATCACCCAGCCAGGCATGCATGGAATATTTATTATCTGTACTTCGACAGTCTCTTGGCCCTCATTACTAAAATTTTCCTGTAAATTCTTAGCTGTACTGCAGCCTATTCCACATTAAGCCCATGCTCTTTGTCTGGTAAAGTGATAGGTTTTAACTACTTAAGTGTGGGAGGGATAGAAATGGGCATATTGTAAGAAGGCTATAAACTCACCATTATTTAACAAGAAAGCATCAGTTATTCCTGAGTAAACTTTTCCAAGTTGTTGTTTGCATTTGGTCATTTTCCTGTGTCTGAAATTTTTGTTTTTAATAATTTTATCCGGTTTATTCTTGTTTTCATGGGTGAGAGTATTTTTTCCCCCTGCCTTCCACCTCTCTCATTACGAGCACCGGAAGTAGCATGATCAGTCCATCTTTGTGAAGAGGAAAAAAGCTATACACAGACACACACACACCCCAAAATGATGCTAAATATGATATAATATCTGCCACAGCAGCCTGTGTAGGTTTTGAAAAGCAGTGATGCTGAGGCTGAGGATGTAACGGAGTTGGGTGTTTTTCAGTGTGACAACGGGTCTTATACATAACTGGTGAGAGGAAAGAGTGTGCTAAGTTGCTTCAGTCGTCTCCAACTCTTTGCAACCCCATGGACTCATAGTCCTCCAGGATCCTCTGTCCATGGGATTTTCCAGGGAAGAATACTAGAATGAGTTGCCATGTCCTCCTCCAGGGGAACTTCTCAACCCAGAAATCAAACACCATGTCTCCTGCGTCTCCTGCATTGCAGGTGGATTCTTTCCCACTGAACCACCAGGGACGGATAAATCATAGCAAGAATAACCTTTATCTTCAGCTTGGGAGAAGAGTCAAGAAGAACATGAAGAATAAAAATGATGAATAATTCAGTTGTCTGTGGATGGTATCCCATGTTATTTTAATGATAATGACAGTCCATTATTCTTTGTCATTAGTTATGATTTTAATACAAAAAAAAAATGACCAAGAGTAAAATTAAGAATAAAGAGAAATTTCCTTTGTTAAATATTTGAACAGGCCAAAGGAGTAAGTTATAAAATTTCTTTTCCTTCAGCACATTGTGAGTAGAAAAAGAAATCTCTGGCAGAATTGAAATCAAATTAAGATAAAATTGAAAAGTACTTGATATTATTTCCAGGTGCAAATGACTATAAATTATATTAGGCTATAAGCTGTGATGAGATTTTGTATATCAGCACTTGGCAATTAATTATAATTGATACACAGTATCTAAAGTACTACTAAGCTAATACTTGTTACAATTATTTCCTACCCTCTCTCAACTTAATATACAAAACACATTACACATTTTGTATTAGAATTATTTAATTACTGAGAATCAAAAGAAAGTATTGTGTAGCTAGAATATGGGTTTTAAGAGAAAAAAAAATCATATATAGGCAAAGCCTTATTATTATCACTCACTACTCATTATCTGCTGACTACCACTTTCAGGCTCTAGCCACTGTACCCTGTGCCTTTCATAAAAACAACTCTACTGAGACAAATGAATCTGCACAAATAGCTTAAACATGGGCAAATCACTATGTATTCTGAATATTCTCAGAAGAGTAAATGTTGCGTGTAGGTCTGACAAAGAAAAGAAAATTATATGTATACCACACAATTGTCCCTGATAATAGATGCCAGGAAATCTCAGTGAAGCCATTCTAAATGATGCAAAATTATTACCCTCCCATCCACATTTTTGTAATTCTTTTTTGATTAAGGCTGGAATTTTATTTTCCCATTTGTTTACAGATTTTTCATTTACCTGTGCTAACAATAGTGCTTTATATACTTTGAAATTTAAAAATTTGAAAATTCCCAGTGCTTTATATACTTTGAAATATTTTCACTTGATATGTTTGACCACAACAGCTCTGCTATTATCCTCATAATACAAATCGTTTTCAGAGGAGTTAAAGAAAATTAGTTAGTGGTTATATTAGTTAGTGGATAGTCATGATTCTATCCAGTGGCCAAAAGTAAAATTAAACAAAACCCAGACTTTGCTCTCACGTTTGCTGTCTCTCATTTTAGGCCAAGTAAAATGTGATTTTTTTTTTCCATCTTGCATGCTGATACAACCGCTAGAAAAGATATTGTTTCTTTTATAGTCAGAAAAATGAAGGCATTAGTAATTGTCAATAGGAGGTATCCCTTTTCTTAAATGTATTTTTAGATGCAGACACCCTAGCAAGACATGACCGTTACTAAAGATTAGGAAAACTAAATTCTGGGTAAACATCCATCTTTCCTCTCTTATACTCAGTCCATCACTTGTATGTTGCAACATTTGCCATGCCTTGGCAACTGTCCCTGGCCTCAGGTGGTTTATGTGATAATGCTAAATTCTAGGAAAGTGAAAGTGAAAGTCACTCAGTCGCGTCCGACTCTTTGCGACCCCATGGACTATACAGTTCATTGTATTCTCCAGGCCAGAATACTGGAGTGGGTACCTTTCCTGCTGCAGGGGGATCTTCCCATCTCAGGCGTCAAACCCAGGTCTCCCGCATTGCAGATGGATTCTTTACCAGCTAAGCCACAAGGGAAGCCCAAGTTCTAAGAAGTCAAGTGCAATATTTTCTTATTTCCTAAAACTTTTTGCTTTTTTTTTCCTTCCACAGCAAAACTTAAGAAATATTTTGAGTTTAAATTGATCTTTTTCCTTCTGGTTGGTCTACACATGTTTAGAATCTGTTTCTATGTTTTAGAAACCCAGGTTATAAGAAGAAATGACTAGTTAGTTGGTGAGATTTGCTTCATTCTCTGGAAAAACCTCATTACTTACACAAATATGATGTCTTTTAACAGACATTCAGATCTTTTTCTCTTTAACCTGTTTGTTATGAAGCTTTCAACAAGGCTGAGCTCTTGAGTGGGTTTTGTAAGGCAGGTATGTTAATCCCTCGATGGGAATGCAGACATTAGAAACAAGAGAACAAAAACGAAGGCAAGAACACTGCTTCTCAGGCTTGTTTTCCTCCCAACAGGCTTGAGAAGAAAGTAGGAAAGCCTGCCAAATTAGCTGGCATAGAACATAAGAAAACTGGGTGGGGAATTTTAAAAGGCAGAAAAGACTTTTAATGAGGCAGTACCCTGAGGGAGATCAAAAGCCTGTTAGATACAATAGTTATGATGGAATTAAGGAGTAAAAAGGCCATTTGGGTAATTAAAGCCTCCTTTGTGACTGTTCAGTCCCTGGGTCGGGAAGATCCCCTGGAGAAGGAAATGGCAATCCACTCTAGTATTCTTGCCTGGAAAATCCTATGGACGGAAGAGTCTGGTAGGCTACAGTCCACGGGGTTGCAAACAGTCGGACACGAATGAGTGACTTCACTTTCACTTCCACTTGTGACTGTTAGGGCTTCGCAGATGGCTCAGTGGGTGAAAAATCTGCCTGTGATGCAGGAGACTCGGGTTCAATCCCTGGGTCAGGAAAATCCCCTGAAGAAGGGCATGGCAACTTATTTTAATACTCTTGCCTGGAAAATCCCATGGCCAGAGGAGCCTAAAGGGCTACAATTCATAGGCTTGCAAAGAGCTGGACATGACGGAGCATACACACACACACACACACACACACACACATGACTTTTATAGCCTCCATCCTTAGACATCTCTGTCCTTGTAGATAGAGATGTGAGCAGAAATCCAGTTACAGGTTCTACACTAGCTGAGAGCAATGTGGTTGGGAGGGGTAAGGGAGAGACATGTTAACTTATCATTATAACACAAAGGTTACAGCTTGGCAGCCCATGGGCCACATTTGATCCAAATATAACTATTTTTTGACCTGTATGGTGTTTTGAGATTCACATAATGCAGTGAGGGAAAAAATCCAGTTCTATGACTTCCCTTGAAAAGCCAGATCTAGAAACTCTGGTCCTAAACTCCCTCATAGTAGCTGCTGGCTGGTTCTGCGTAGCATCAGTCCCCTTTAGACAGGACATGAAGACTCGATACACCATAAGCTTAGTGCTTGAATTATTGTTTAAGTAATAGCTTCTATATTGCTATCTATATAAAAATGGGAAACTAAACACTGAAAATTAGACAAAGATGACACAATTTTTCTTACATGTGGTCCACTTCCTCTGTCTGTATCATCTACCTAGTCTCTACTGCATTTGATTCTGTCACCCTTGACATGGAAAATGCTTATTAGCCTGAATCTGTTGGAATGGCTTTGAAGATACCCATGAACAGAAGCCTTTTAGAAAAAATTGATTATGTTTTTAAATATATTTTGCTGTAAAATGGATTGTTGCCTTCCTAATTCCTTTTTGGTTTATTAATGTGAGATGACAGTGTGATAGGAAAGAGAAAAACAGGTGTTAGAGTTTGGCAGCCTTGGTTTAAGTTCCAATTATTAGCTTTGCTAATAATCATGGATAGACCTGAGAAAAGTCTCATTCTGGCTAGTTTCCTCTGTCTTAAAAATAGAAATAATAAAAATTGTTACACAGTGTGATTCTGTACGTAAAATAAGAGCATCACATTAAGCTCCCAACTGCTCAATAAATGATACTTTATCAATTATAATCAAATGATTTTATATTCTAACTCCAGATTTAACTAAGATTTTGTGACAATAAAATTAAGTAACCTGAAATATGTCAGATGCAAGCAGGCTATACAATGTGTAGCCCCCTCAAGAATGTACGAGAAATATGATTGCTCATCCAGAGATTAATAAAATAAAAATAATGAATTAGAGCAAGGGTCAGCAATTTTTTTTCTGTTAAGAAACACATAGTAAATACTTTAGGCTTTGCATGTCACAGGGTCAGTGTCACGGCTTGTAGGTTGCTGCCCTTGCAGCAAGGAAGAAGCCATAGACAATACATAAATGAATGAGTGTGACTGCCTTCCAATAAAACTGTTTATGAACACTGAAATTCGAATTTCATATAATTTTCACATGTCATGAAATAGTATTCCTTAGATTTTTTTCAACCATTTGTAAAAGTAAAAGCTATTCTTAGTTCTGGGCAGTATAAAATCAGATGTCTGGCTGCAGTTGGCCTGTGGGTCGTAGTTGGCCAACTCCTGCATTAAAACAGTAATATGAAAAGTCATAAAAAATATTCTGGTTCACAGAGATACACTTAAGGCTTTGTATCTAAATAATCAGAAGCAAATAGGGAGTTCTAGAAACAAATTTTGGCAGAAACAATCCTCTCAATGTCTACCTGGCTCCAAGCCCATCTGGAAGGACTAGCCCCATCTGGAAATTGATGTGTTAGACTAACACGGCCTGCTGCTACTCAGTAGTCAAATCACACCAAACTCCCCTTACTCACCATGAGTCCTTTTATATGTCATTTGGCTTTACTTTTTTCTACAGAGTTGTTTACAGGGACGGAATGTACTGGTCAAGCTGACACAAATACCTATTTTGTTTGACAGGTATTTCATGTTGCAAATGGATAAATTGTGATTCTGATTTGCTCATCTGTCTTTTGCAAGTCCTTTTTTTTTTTTTTTCCTTTAAGCCTGAATCAGCATTTCCAAATCCAATTAACGTGGGGATATATACGAGAGTGTTTTTATGAGCCTACAAGGTGGAGGACCACGTCCTCACCACTGGTTAATTTATGAAGGTAATTTTGCTTTAAAGACCCTTTCTGTGTGGCCAGTCACCCTCCCTTAGAAAGTCTGATGCTTACTCTGAGCTACACGTTCTTCATCCAAACGTCAAACTCTTTTCAGAAGGTTAGTGCAGAGATTTGTTGAGTTATTATGAGTAAAGGAATAGGAAGTGCTCAATTAGTTTTCACTATTATGATGATCAAGACTATGATTATTGACAGTGCTGTCACTTTACCCTGGTGTCTTAATTATCCCTATAAATAGGCCTCACTCCTTTTTATGATCCTGATATTAAAAGACTATAATTCATTTAAATGGGTTGCTGGGATAGGGTGAATTACATTAAGACTGTTTAAATTCCTTACCTAATTTAAAACTACTCTGAAATAGCTCATTTTTCCATAAGATGTTAAAAAGTGCTTTCTACTTATAATCAAGGTCACATTTAGCAGAAAAGGAAAGAAGACTTCAAATGCATTGAGAACTTACTCTTTTTCAGAATCCCTAGGCTTTAGTGTTTTTGAGACTCCTGTTGGTTGATACAGCTATTCTCTTTGTATCAACAAGGAAAATGGGTGTTCAAAAAAGTGAAATCATGTTTGTAGGGTAACAGAGCTAGGAAGCTATGGCTCTGGGATTTGAATTGGAACTCCCTCCTCTCCCTCTTTGTAAACAGTATAGATCCATTTATGCATACATTCTTTGTACAAGAACTGTCATATAGATTACATCTGAATATGCTATAAACTCTACCATCAGTTCAGTTCAGTTGCTCAGTCACGTCTTTTAATTTCATGGCTGCAATCACCATCTGCTGTGATTTTGGAGCCCAAAAAAGTAAAGTCTGACACTGTTTCCACTGTTTCCCCATCTATTTGCCATGAAGTGATGAGACCGGATGCCATGATCTTAGTTTTCTGAATGTTGAGCTTGAAGCCAACTTTTTCACTCTCCTCTTTCACCTTCATCAAGAGGCTTTTTAGTTCCTCTTCACTTTCTGCCACAAGGGTGGTGTCATCTGCATATCTGAGGTTATTGATAAGAAATTTCTCCCAGAAACCTTGATTCCAGCTTGTGCTTCATCCAGCCCAGCATTTCTCATGATGTACTCTGCATATAAGTTAAATAGGCAGGGTGAAAACATACAGCCTTGATATGCTCCTTTCCCTATTTGGAACCAGTCTGTTGTTCCATGTCCAGTTCTAACTATTGCTTCCTGACCTGCATACAGATTTCTCAAGAGGCAGGTCATATGGTCTGGTATTCCCATCTCTTTCAGAATTTTCCACAGTTGATTGTGATCCACACAGTCAAAGGCTTTGGCATAGTCAATAAAGCAGAAATAGATGGTTTTCTGGAACTCTCTTGCTTTTTCGATGATCCAGCGGATGTTGGCAATTTGATCTCTGGTTCCTCTGCCTTTTCTAAAACCATCTTCAACATCTGGAATTTCACAGTTCATGTATTGCTGAAGCCTAGCTTGGAGAATTTTGAGCATTACTTTACTAGCATGTTGAGATGAGTGCAATTGTGCAGTAGTTTGAGCATTCTTTGGCATTGCCTTTCTTTGGGATTGGAATGAAAACTGACCTTTTCCAGTCCTGTGGCCACTGCTGAGTCTTCCAAATTTGCTGGCATATTGAGGGCAGCACTTTCACAGCATCATCTTTCAGGATTTGAAATAGCTCAACTGGAATTCCATCACCTCCACTAGCTTTGTTCTATGAAGACCTACAAGACCTTTTAGAACTAACACCCAAAAAAGATGTCCTTTTCATTATAGGGGACTGGAATGCAAAAGTAGGAAGTCAAGAAACACCTGGAGTAACAGGCAAATTTGGCCTTGGAGTACGGAATGAAGCAGGGCAAAGGCTAATAGAGTTTTGCCAAGAGAACGTACTGGTCATAGCAAACACCCTCTTCCAACAACACAAGAGAAGACTCTACACATGGACATCACCAGATGGTCAACACCAAAATCAGATTGGTTTATATTGATTATACTATATTCTTGCAGCCAAAGATGGAGAAGCTGTATACAATCAGCAAAAACAAGACCGGAAGCTGACTGTGGCTCAGATCATGAACTCCTTATTGCCAAATTCAGACTTAAATTGAAGAAAGTGGGAAAAACCACTATATCATTCAGGTATGACCTAAATCAAATCCCTTATTATTATACAGTGGAAGTAAGAAATAGATTTAAAGGGACTGGATCTGATAGACAGAGTGCCTGATGAACTATGGACAGACATTCATGACATTGTACAGGAAACTCTACCATACAATGCTATAGTTTTACTCTAAACTGCCATATGTCTTTACAAAAAATAAACAAAGATAATGTTTGTGTTTATATTCACATAGCAACAATTTCTGATATGAATCTGAGTCTCTTTGGCTTCAAGGTTGAAGGTTGTCTGCTAAATGACGACAGGAAACTCCATCCGATCCCCAAACTCATTTAAGCTTAGGCATAGGACTACTCTACTATGGTATAAACTGCAGTCTGTAGAAAGGCACAAGAAAGAATAAATTGCCCCACGACTTTAAAACAAGAGTAGGAATAACATATTTACTTCGAGCTTATGATGTGTCTGGATTCCACTTAGTGCTTTACAGGTACTTTCTTGTTTAATTGTATTACCATTAATAGTAAGCCGGTAATATTGTTAGCTCCAGTTTGTAGATGAAGGAACTGAGAATTAGAGTGGTAATTTTCTCAGTATAAAAGAGCTAGTGAGAGAGTGAGCTAATGCAGGTCTATCTGACTGGAGAGCCTATATTTATTTTCACTAAGATGCCCCCATTATTTTGTGTTCTGTAGTTGTAACTACAATCATTACATTGCCACATACTTATTCAAATCAATGAACACAGGATTCATCTTGTAATACTCTAAACAATACTCTAAAATTGCCATATATTCACAAACATAAGGTAAGGTCAATTATTATAAGGTGTTTCCAATTTTTTCTGATAGAAAGATTCCCCCAAAGTGGGTTTTGGTTTTTAGCTTTTTCATATACTTAAACTTTTAGATTATAGATTAATTGCCTCATTGTTTTCAGTCTGTTAACTCACTTATGCATAGATATGCATATATATCTAAGTTACCATAGAAAATCATGGATTAATTTAGAAATGTTCTTTTTTTTTTTTACTTTTGCAGTTCATGGAATGATTTTTTTCAAATTTTTCACATGTATCTTTAACTCCAGGGCTGTATTCACATCAGAACTACTTTTTGAGTCATCTAACATGGTTTTCCAGAACACATTATCTTCATTTCCATATAAGTAAATTGAGACATGACCCATTTTGAGTTTTAGTTTGAATATGATATAAAAAAAATTTCCTAAGCCATAAGACTCATTTTCAAAACTTAGAAGTTTGGTTTTAATGTAATGTGCCCTGTGGTCTCTGACTTAACCATTAACTGTACGTGTTTACATCCTGAAAACTTTACAACTAGATCCATCACTGACAACAATATGAAAGTAAACCCAGAACTAACATCATATCTGTCAACACTATTTATCTTTTCCCCTTTTTATTTTGAAACAGTATACACTTAGATGTATTAATCCTTACACAATTGATTGGAAGCTTCAACGAGACAGCAAATGATGTCTAGAGTGAGGGCTCTGCACATAGTAGGAACTCAGTTGTTAGTTCCACAGACCAATGCAGCTCATACTATTGATGAAGACAGTATTCTGACTCTGCCTTTTGTGGTTATAGTACTTTTGACCTTGATAAAGTTAGTTGATGGATCATCTCCTTTATAATCAGAAGACTAAGAGGCAGTGCATTCAGCTGAAGTCATTGGCTTGCAATCTGGTCACTACAACTTTTCTTCCCAGAAGAGGTCTTAAACTGCTCCTCTTGGTTTATTGCCCCATGGTTCTCATAATAATTACAATGATAATGACTATAATTTTTCTGATTTGGGTAGAGAGATACAATCTACAAGCTCCTTTACATGTGTTAGAGCATTTGTATATAACAATGAGGCTGCAGCCAAGGTATTATTATCTTTCATTTTCTAGATGAGAAAATCAAGGTACACTAGAGATTTGATAAGTTTCTAAAGTTCCCAAAGCCAGTATCAAACAGCTGTCACATAAACCCTTTTGTGTCAAAAAATGAGTCATGTTGAACAAAACCTACGATGACTGCAGTTATATTCAATAATACTGTGCAGTATACACACCCTTTCCTTTTTCCACTGTCAAAATTAGATGGAATGAAAATTAAAACTTATTTTAAAAGTTATGTCCAATGGATTAAGACAATGCTATATAATTCTTTACATAGAAACAAGATACTCTGTTGCCCAAAGAGTATGGTCTCTGAATCAGAGGCAAGGGAAATCCTCCAGACAAACCCAATCAGTCCTTTCTGTAAGGGCCTCTAACGTTTGAGCATTACTTCTCTGTCAAAATACACTTTATCTTTGTCTATCTACTTTCATTGTTGGGCAAATTTCTGAGCAGTCTTGAAGAAACCAATGCAAAAGCCAAGTCCTCTATCAAAACTCTCTCAATACCCCTAGATGTAAGTAGATGTACCTTCTCTATGCTACCATGGTCTATGTGATCCCTGGGAGCTAGGACAAAAATTTATTTATAATTTGCCCTGTGCCTGACAATGGTGGAGTTTCCACGTAGTGGATATTTGATGGCGTTTTTCCCGGAGTCAGCCATATGGTCTGGGGAAAATTTATCCACCCCCAGCTCCAGAGATGACCAGATTGTATTTTAAAAAAATAATCAGTGTATTTGATATCCAGGCAATGTGGTTGATCCTTGAAAGGCACCAGGTTCAATTCACATCAACAAAATATAAGATATTTTCTAGAGGTTTCTGAAAGGAATAGAAACTTCCTTCCTCTTCTGGGAAAGCCAAAGAAAAAAGTGGATTATTTTCCTCCAGACTCCCAAGCCTCTTAGGTAACCTCTAAACACTTCAAACTCAACACCTGCCAAGCAGAGGCCACCACTCTTTAACCTTGCCTCTCCCTCTGCCTTTCCTGTGTTTGCTCCCTGCACTCAGACCACCCAGGTATTTGGGAACCTGCTACTCATAATGACCCCTCCTTCTTTCTGACCCCATAATTTCTCAGTGTCCTGCCACATTTTTCCCTCCTAAATATTCCTATAATTTCTCACTTTATTATTTTAATCTACACTTCACTTTCTGGTTTCAATCCCTGGGTAAGGAAGATTCCCCTAGAGAAGGGAATGGCTACCCACTCCAGTACTCTTGCCAGGAAGATTCCATGGACAGAGGAGCCTGGAGGGCTATGGCCTATGGGGTTGCAAAGGGTCAGACACAACTTGAGCAACGAACACTTTTTTAGTACAAAGTAATTACCATTACTACTTCTAGTACTATTACTACTACTGATGATAATAATAGATCTGAATCTTTATTCTCATTCAACATTTTTATTGAATACTAATTGATAGCATATCAATGGAGAAGGCAATGGCAACCCACTCCAGTACTCTTGCCTGGAAAATCCCATGGACATAGGAGCCTGGTAGGCTGCAGTCCATAGGGTCGCTAAGAGTCGGACAGGACTGAGCGACTTCACTTTCACTTTTCACTTTCATGCACTGGAGAAGGAAATGGCAACCACTCCAGTGTTCTTGCCTGGAGAATCCCAGGAATGGGGGAGCCTGGTGGGCTGCCGTCTATGGGGTCGCACAAAGTCGGACACGACTGAAGCGACTTAGCAGCAGTAATAGCAGCAGCAGAATATCAATGCTAATTGATACAATTCAATAAAAGTGCTGAATGAGTGAATGAAAATTCAGATTTATATTATTGTGCAAGTACAATGTGCCAGGCATGCTATTTGCCATCACGGAAATGTTGGGCTGGAGGAAGCACAAGCTGGAATCAATAGATATACAGATGACACCACCCTTATTGCAGAAAGTGAATAGGAACTAAAGAGCCTCTTGATGAAAGTGAAAGAGGAGAGTGAAAAAGTCGGCTCAAAGCTCAACATTCAGAAAACTAAGATCATGGCATCTGGTCCCATCACTTCATGGCAGATAGATGGGGAAACAGTGGAAACAGTGGCTAACTATTTTTCTGGGCTCCAAAATCACTGCAGATGGTGCAGCCATGAAATTAAAAGACACTTACTCCTTGGAAGGAAAGTTATGACCAACCTAAATAGCATATTCAAAAGCAGAGACATTACTTTGTCAACAAAGGTCCATCTAGTCAAGGCTGTGGTTTTTCCAATAGTCATGTATGGATGTGAGAGTTGGACTATAAAGAAAGCTGAGCACCGAAGAATTGATGCTTTTGAACTGTGGTGTTGGAGAAGACTCTTGAGAGTCCCTTGGACTGCAAGGAGATCCAACCAGTCCATCCTAAAGGAGATCAGTCCTGGGTGTTCTTTGGAAGGACTTATGTTAAAGCTGAAACTTCAATATTTTGGCCACCTGATGCAAAGAGTTGACTCATTTGAAAAGACCCTGATGTTAACAAAATTGAAGGTAGGAGGAGAAGGGGACGACAGAGGATGAGATGGTTGGATGGCATCACCAACTCAATGTACGTGAGTTTGAGTAAACTCCAGGAGTTGGTGATGGACAGGGAGGCCTGGTGTGCTGCAGTTCATGGGGTCGCAAAGAGTCAGACATAACTGATTGACTGAACTGAACTGATGCTTTACTTTGGGCTTTTCTGGTGGCTCAAATGGTAAGGAATCTTCCTGCAATGCAGGAGACCCGGGTAGATCCTTAGGTTGAGAAGATCCCCTGGAGAAGGGAATGGCTGTCTACTGCAGTATTCTTCCCTGGATAATCCCATGGACAGAGAAACCTGGTAGGCTACAATCCGTGCGGTGGCAAAGAGTCAGACACAATTGAGTAACACTTCACTTTCACTTTGTGCTTTATTTTAAAATTTTTATTCTCATAATTTAATGAAATAAACAGTGTTATCTCACAAAAAGCTATTCAGAGAATGTGAATAAATTTCCCAAAGATACTTAGTTCCTATGTGATAAAAGCAGAATTTGAAACCAGTTTACTTCAAAGTCTGGTGCTATTTCCAGACAATTCACTCTTCATGGACCAGAACCAGCTTGTCTATTAGAACTACATGGAATGAGTAATTTTGTCAAGGAGTAATTTCAACTTCCAAATCTTATCATTTAAAAAGTACATTTCATAAAGCTATAGCTGTCATTTCTAGTGTTCCTCTGATGGATTTGGGCAAAGTCAATTGCAAATATTTTGGAAAGGATTCACCACTTTAGAAACCATTAAGAATATTTGTGATTCATGGCAAGAGGTCCAAATCTCAAATTTAACAGGAGTTTGGAAGAAGTTGATTCCAGTTCTTATGGATGATTTTAAGGGGTTTAAAACTTCAGTAGAGGAAGTAACAGCAGATGTGGTGGAAATAGCAAGAAAACTAGAAGTAGGGCTTGAAGCTGTAAGTGAATTTCTGCAATCTTATGATAAAACAAGCAGGTGAGCAGTTACTTCTAATGGATGAGCAAAGAGTGGCTTCTTGAGAGGGAATCTACTCCAAGTGAAGATGCTGAGAACATTGTTAAGATGACAATGAAGGACCTAGAATTGTACATAAGCCTATTTGCTGTAGCGGTGGCTTGGTTTGAGAGTATTAACTTCAATTCTGAAAGAAGTTCAACTGTGGGTAAAATATTCTCATACAGCATTGCGTATTACAGAGAAATCATTGGTGAAATAGCAGTCAGTCGATGTAGTAAATTTCTTGTGCATGTAGTAAACTCCTTGTGCGTGTAGTAAACTCCTACTAAACCGACCAAATGAACGGTAGGCTCCTCTGTCCATGGGATTTTCCTGGCAAGAATGCTGGAGTGGGTTGCCATGCCCTCCTCCAAAGGATGTTCCTGACCCAGAGATCAAACCCATGTCTCTCCTGTCCATTCATTGGCAGGCGGGTTCTTTACCACTAGTGCCACCTGTGAAGCCCAGAAATTGGCACAGCCATCAACCTCAAGGCAAGACCTTCTATCAACAAAAAGATAAGTACTTACTGAAGGCTCAGATAGTGGGTAACATTTTTAGCAATAAAATATTTTAAAATTAAGATACATACGTTGCTTTTTTGGGCATAATGCTATTGCACAGACTATTAACAGACTATGGTGTAGTGTAAAAATAGCTGTTATATGCATTGACAAATTTAAAATTTTGTGTGACTTGCTTTATTGTGTTATTTGCTTTACTGTGGTGGTCTGGAACCTAACTCACTCTATCTCCATGGTATGTCTGTACTTTGTTAGAGATTCAAGGAACATATTTTGCATGGGAAACATTTAGGAGATGTGATCCAGAAGAAGCAGGCAACAAAATGCCATAGGGAAATGTTTACAGAAAGCTCTGTGTTCAACTAAATAGAAGACCAGATGTTACCATAAACTGCTCCACTTTAGAAAAATTCTTCTTTAGAGCTCTGGCTTGGAAAAATAATTGTCATCTTCTTGAAAACATGGGTAGCTTTTAGTACTGGCAATTGGGTACCTCAATTTCTTTCAGTTATCATGTAGAGTTATCACTTCTTTCAAGTCAAATACTAACAGGTTTGGCCATGTTTCAACACAAATTAGAAATGTTCAAAGAATATCAAGATTATAATTCCCAGTGAACCTTTCAGTTTTTGTCCTTCCATGACCTAAATTATGTTAGATAAAGGAAAATTAAGCTGTTATCCTTCAGTTCAGTTCAGTCGCTCAGTCGTGTCCAACTCTTTGCAAGCCCATGAACCGCAGCACACCAGGCCTCCCTGTCCATCACCAACTCCCGGAGTTTACCCAAACTCATGTCCATTGAGTCAGCGATGCCATCCAACCATCTCATCCTATTTATTCCCCTTCTCCTCCTGCCCTCAATCTTTCCCAGCATCAGGATCTTTTCCAATGAGTCAGCTCTTCACATCAGGTGGCCAAAGTATTGGAGTTTCAGCTTCAACATCAGTCCTTCCAATGATCACCCAGGACTGATCTTTAGAATGGACTGGTTGGATCCCCTTGCAGTCCAAGGGACTCTTAAGAGTCTTCTCCTACACCACAGTTCAAAAGCATCAATTCTTCGGTGCTCAGCTTTCTTTATAGTCCAACTCTCACATCCATACATGACTACTGGAAAAACCATAGCCTTGATTAGACGGACCTTTGTTGGCAAAGTAGTGTCTCTGCTTTTTAATATGCTGTCTAGGTAAATTCAGAGACAACCATTTAGGGTGGATCAGTGAAAACTTGCCCTGGAAACCTAAGGCTTCCATGTAACCAGTTGGTAAATCCTTTGGGGAAGAGTCAAGCCAGACATGAGAGGAGGAGAAACTCTCCACTAAAGATTTAGGATCAGTCTCTATGAGGAGAAAAAGAAAGGATGTTCAGTTTCCTCCTCTACTGAGCCCATTGACACTGTCCAAGGTTGAAGTAAGCAGCATTCCCAGATGCTTTTTTCCAAATAAAGTAGCCTTTACTGTAGTAACAAACAATAGTGTATTGGATCTGGAGCCAGGGTAGAGAATATATCAATGGGCCTGGCTTTGTGAATTTACATTCTAGCTTTATGCATATTCTTCAGTCCTCAGGAGCATCCTCACGGTAGGCAGTATTATCATCACCATTTTATCAATGGGGAGATGGAGGTATAGAAAAGTCTCACTCAGCCAATCAGTGGTACTGTGCTGTGCTTAGTCATTCAGTTGTGTCCGACCACTCTGCAACCCCATGGGGTATAGCCTGCCAGGCTCCTTTGTTCATGGGGATTCTCCAGTTAAGAATACTGAAGTGGGTTGCTATGCCTTCTTCCAGGGGATCTTCCCACCCCAGGGATTGAACCCATGTCTCCCGCATTGCAGGCAGATTCTTTACTGTCTGAGCCACCAGGGAAGCCCAATCAATTGTAGAGTTGGGATTTGATCCTTGGTAGAGCAAATGCTTTCACCTACCATGCTATGCTGCCACTGCTGATGTCTGATGACAGTCACCCTTTATTATTCCCAACATGACAAAGGGAGCTAAAGAAAGCAGGACTTGTATAATTGTTAGGTCGGATGGATTAATACAATCGTTAGGTCAGACACATGCTAAACTAAGTGGCAGATTATCCTGTGTGGAATAACACTAAGAGCTTCAAGGCTACCTCTGTTCATTAGAGGGATGGGAATGTTAGTTCCTAAGGCAGTGAGTTCAAGGGTCTGCTTGGGAAGGATTGGCTCAAACCCCCAAGGTGATGTTAGGGCAGTGTAAGGCCTTAGCACCCAGAGGGCATACCCTTGAATCCCAGCACAATACTGGTGTGAATCTTAGGTTCTTCATCTATAAAATGAGCATTAAAATATCATTTTCCACACATAGGTTTATTGTAAGATTAGAAGTGATAATGCATATAAGTGGAGTCCTGGGACATAGAACATTTCCAATAAATCGTTATCCATTGTGTCAAATGGGCTTAATGTTCCTTTTTACACAACAATTAACCAGACTTTAGCAGATACTAGTTCAGGAAACTTGAAAGAGTGAGAGTAATGTGTGGAATGGGAGGATGTTGAGAGGGTTACATTCACACAAACTGCCAAGGCCCCTTCTCTTTTGTCAAGAAACAAGTTCATATCATACATTTCTCCTCAGTGTCTGCTTTGTCAGACTTCCAGCATTCATTTCTGTTGTAATCACATTTTGTCTAATTAACATCAAAATCTAATCTGTAAACACTCCAGGAAAAACATCTCCTGGGCAACATTTCTTTTAATCCCTGGTGGTGTGTAAGCAAAGCAGGGGATTTGCTGAGCCTGGGACAAGTCCTACTAGCCCAAGTTGTAGTCAAGGGGGCAGAGAAACTCATAGATTGAATACGAGCACCTGAACCACCACAATTAGAAGAATTTTCCTTCAAAAGCTATTGGTCCCCTTAAGGAAAACTATCAAGTACTACGAAAGACAGAATTGGGGACATTTTGCTCTCAAGGGGCTCAATTATTTCTAAATATATTTCCAAATAAGTGAGACTTTCTTAAACCATTTATCACCATAGCAACTAAGCTGGCAGAGTTGGTGGGAGTCTTAGCTTCTATCAACTGTGAAATATGCTTGTTGCTTGCAAAGCCTGTAGAAAAAAAAGTGCTATATTGAATAAGTAAGGCAGTAAATTCATGAAGACTCACAGGAAATGAATGAATAAGGAATGATGGAAACATTTGCAAAGATGTACAATCTTACTCTGAGAGTTTAATAATAAAATTCCATTAGAAAAGACCTTATTGTGCCCCCAATTTGGTTATCTCATAAATAAAATAATTCTCTTAAAAAACAAATACTTTTCTCTAATCATACATCCCAGCATACATGGTGCCTCAAAGGTTGTGGCCTGGAGATTGAGATTTGAGTTCTAGTCCCAATGTTGATACTAATTAGCATCTGTGTTGAATAAGGCTTTCAACCTCACATGAACTGTTTCCTTTTCTGTACAATGAAAGAATGTGGGATTCTGTTATTCACCTTGAATAAGTGAGGTAAACACTAACTTTTAAAACTCCTTTATGGCTTTTAAAAATTCTGGGTTTTTTTTCAAGTTCTGGAAAATGAATCAGGTATTCAGGTTCATGGGTTACCTGTACATCTAAGACCCTGACTTCCTGTGTGTCTTCTCAGCTTCAGTCAACCCCAGAAGGAAGGCAGGTAGACCACTCCAAGGCATTTTTGAAAAAGGGTGGAGGTGGATATTTATATTTACTGTACAACTTTGCATTTACCGTACTTTTACATATTATCTCCTTTCATCCTTACAACCTTGTACATTGTATGTATAATTTCCATTTTAGATTATAATTCCCATTTTGAGGAAAGAAAGTGTTTAATCCACTTCTTCACTGTCCCACTACCAGCAAGTTGGGCAGCTATGACTTTACTCCACATCTGCTGAACTCCAGGCTACCTCTCCTTTAAAACCATCTGGGTCAATGGCATAATGCTGTGCAAAAGGCTTGATCAGGAAGTCAAGACCTGTGCTTAAGTTCCAGCATAGTCACCTATATAGCTGTCTGACCTCAGGCAAGTCAGTACTGTCCTTGGGCTTTCATCTTTATCTCCAAGAGATTAGATCATAAGGAGTGACTACCCCTTGAGACAATGGGCATCTTCAGATGAAAAAGGATCAGAAAGCACCCAGAGGAGGAGTAGGAGGGTGAGGGTTTCAGACTCCCTGGGGCCCTGGGTATTTACTGCAGGAAGGCAGTGAGGTGATCACGCGTGGAAGAGGAGGTTCAGCCTTTTGAAAACAAGGATGAACTCAGGTAGCACAGATTTTGAAAGAGGTTCACTCAGCATTCACAATTGGAAACAAAAGTCATACACTGAAATAAAATAAGCTAGAAAAGAGCTTTCTGACAACTGAGGCGAGGGTTAGTTTGAAAGCAGCAGGCTGCATTCAGCTGTCTCTATATTTCTCTGCAGGTGAATTACTTTCAACTAAACGCAGTGTCCAGACTTGAGAGGAGTAGACTCTACTGGAAAAGCAGACCTTGCTTAAATTTATTAATGTATCTTTTGGGGGTTTTTGCTTATAAATTATCTCTTAATGCTTTGATAGTATCGATAGGATACGTTCATTGGAATCACATCACTTCCTTCTATTCTTGTACACTCAAAAGGGACAGTCAGCTGCAGTAAAGAGAAGAAAAACATACGCAACCCTCACCTGACCACTGGCACCTTTTCAACCAGGCTTAGTAACTCTAGCAAAAAGTTCTTGATAGAACTCTATCAAGCCCGGCTCTAGCTCCCTAACTTACAGCTTAGAAGAGAAGCCATTAGATATACTTCATGAATACTAACCCTCTGAATACAAGTGGAAGAGAGAATTTCTGCTTTGAGAGGAATAATGTAAATAAGACAAAATTCAAGACCTGGAGTCAGCCAAGAGTGGATCCAGTTCTGATTGCTTCATTTATTAGTTGTGTGACTTAAATAAATTACCTAAGGGACTTCCTTGGTAGTCCAGTGGTTAAGACTGTTTTCCAATGCAGCAAGTGAGGGTTCAATCCCCAGTTAGGGAGCTAAGATCCCACATGCCTTGAGGCCAAAAAGCACAACATAAAAAGGAAGCAATGTTGTAAAAAATTCAATAAAGACTTTAAAAATGGTTCACATAAAAAAAAATCTTTAAAAAATAAATAAAGATAAATTACCTCATCACTCTGTACTTCTTTCTCCTCCTCTGAAAATGGCTAGGAAAATTCTAGCAGCTGTCAGTTTCATAGAATTTAAATGTAGAGCTGAAAGCAAAAGATAAAACAAGGAGTCAAAAATGAGGATCCTGGGGAAAAGTTGGAAGATAAGATTCAAAGGATAAAGTTTCAAGACCGGAACACGGATGGTGTTAGGAAGTTTCAAGGCCAGAGTCTCCAATTACCAGCCAGCTGCAAAAGTGTTGGCAAGCCTGCTGTGACTATCCACACTGAGACCAAAATCACCAAGACAAAGGAGGAGAGGAAGCCTTCAAACTGAGAAGCAACAACAAATTCTCCCAAAGGTAGGATGCTAAAAGGACAATAGGAAGGAGCTTGACTGCAACTTGCTTTGTTAATATAACACTGTTTAGTGGTGTATTCCATGAGGCATCAAAGGTGGAAGAAATCATGCAAAGCCCTCCAATTCTTTTTCTTTTTTCTTTTTTAAAATTTATTTTAATTGGAGGCTAATTACTTTACAATATTGTGGTGGTTTTTGCCATACATTCACATGAATCAGCCATGGGTGTACATGTGTTCCCCATCCTGACCCTCTCTCCTACCTCCCTCCTCATCCCATCCCTCAGGGTCATGCAAACTAGTACAGCCACTATGGAGAACAGTTGGCGATTCCTTAAAAACTGGAAATAGAACTGCCATACGACCCAGCCCTCCAATTCTTATGCTTGTTCTTAGCTTTGCTTTAATGTCACATATCTCAACGATGACATTCACACTGTTCTTCATACAGCATCTATCCAGGCACCCCTCATGCTTGAACCAGGAAGAAAGACGGAGGCTTTGTGAGAGGTGGTCTTCTGAACATGGCAGAATTGGAAGGTGCAAGAGCAATCCTTCTTCCCCCAGGAAGTGGCTCTCAGCCTTAGTTTCCTTCTGTGCACATCCTTGTCACTTTGGCCTAGGCAGCTATACTCCCAGGCCTAGAGGGTGTGGGTTAGGATGTCCAGAGTCCTCCACGCTGGCAAGCCAGATGGATAAGCCCAAAAGGGGCTTCAGCAGCATCTGTGCATAGTCATGGATCACTCACTTCCCTAGGGCTGGGCTTCACACTTGCACAGTGAATTACCATTCATCTAGGCCAAGGCCAAGGTTTTTTTAAATTTTGCTTTACTTTGTATTCTTTTAATTTTTATTTTTGAAATAATTCCAAATTTAAGAAAATTACAAAAATAATGCAATGTACTCTCATACAGACTTTGTCCCAGATTTAGTTTCAAGAAGCAAGAATACATAAAGAATTCTCATATATCTGTCACCCCAGTTTACCACTTTTTCACAATTTGCCACGTAGGCTACAATATTCCCTATCTCCTATATGGCTTCCCAGGTGGCTCAGCGGTAAAGAATCCACCTGCCAATACAGGAGACGAGGGTTCCATTCCTGGTCGGGAAGAACCCCTAGAGTAGGAAAATGGCAACCCACTTCAGTATTCTTGCCTGGAGGATATCATGAACAGAAAAGCCTGGCAATCTCAGTCCATGGGTCTCAGAGTCAAACATGATTGAGCAAATAACATTTTCACTTTTTTCATATATAAAATGTTCCACGAACCATTGAAAAGTAAGTGGCAAACACCATGCCCCTTTACTCCTAACCTGTGTAGTATATTAAATATATTTCTAACAGTAGAACATTCTTTTGTATAATTACAATACCATTTTCAAGATCAAGAAATTTAGTATAGACACAATACTATTTTCAAATCCACTGTCCAGATTCAAATATTGCCAGTTTTCCTAATCATATCTTCTATAACTTTTTTTTTTCCCCAAAGATCATATGTTGCATTTAGCTGCCATATCTCTTTAGTCGCTTTTAACCTGGAACTATTCCTTCATCTTTCTTTGTCTTTCAGGAATAATATTGACATTTTCAGAGAGTACAGTACATTGCACATTTTAAAAAATATTTCTCAGGTTCTGTTTACTGCATTCCCTGATAGTTAAATTCACCTTATGCCTTTTTTAGCAGGAATACCTCAGAAATGATATCATGTCCTTCTCAGTACCTCACGACAGGAAGCATGGGATCTCACTGTGGCTCATTATTGGGATGTTAACTTTGATCTCTACAAATTTGTCCTGATCCTTATAATACTATGTGCGAGTCTGGATCAGTGGCACTCAATCTTTGTTGAGCATTAAAACTTTCCTGGGAACTAGAGAACAATAAGCTTGAATATCCAGCCTTCACCCTCAAGCAGTGACTGTCTACCTTACCTGTGCATTGGAATCATCTGGAAAAAATTTTAAGATGCCATAATGCCCGACTCTTACATTTAGAAATTCTGGCATGTATAGTTTGGGTTTTTCCTGGACATTAGAATTTTTTAAAACTCTTCAGGTCAAGCCAAGTGTGAGAATCACTGTTTTAGATCAGTTAGGTCAGATTTTCTGTTGGTGGGCACTGGAATATTTTCAAAGCTTGCCCGGCTATCTTGATGCGTAGGCAGAGTTGAGAACCACAGGTGTACACCTAGGAGATTAGAGTCCAGCTTTAATCAAAGAGGCAAGCTGGAGCTGGGCTGGTTTTCTCAAGATTATACAGCTGATAAGTTGTGCGGTCATGGACAGCAACCAAGGCATTCTTTCCTGTTAACCATAGCTTTTCTCTGAATGAAGCAGAAGTCAGCTAGTTGACATTTATTTCACCTGAGAGGAAACCAAAGGGGCTATATTTCTGCCCCAAGCCCCGGAAATCTGAGAAAATCAGACAGTTATTTTCACATTGTTCTGTTCTGCTAACTTCAGGTTGTTCTGTTAATGACTACATTCTTTCTACTTAGTGTGGTCCATGAACAGCAATATCAACATCAGAACTTCAAACCCCACCTCAGATAAATTATTCAGTTTGTTGCAGGTAATCCTTCCATAGAATCCCAGAAAGATGGTCCATGCATGAGGCTATTTGGTTACAGAAAGCTTAGTTTTGAGACATCTAATTTATTATAGGGCCACTTTAAGACAAGAATCGCTGGGATTTTCATTTAGGATAGTAATTTGATCACTTTTATTGTGTACTTCTCTCTAACTCATGAGCATCCAAGTGACCGAGAAAATAAAATAGCCATCCCTGAATCCTGGCAAGTGTATCACTCAGAATTCAGAATTTTGGAAATTCTGGGGAGGAAATGGGGTTAAGGGATTGGCAAGTCCTTACATATTATCTGGTACAAAGAGAAAATGTACCTGGGAAACAAGTGGGTGTAAATACCTGGCAGAATTCTAAGCTAATAGGAATATGGCAAGAGGGGAGGTAGGAGTGGGCTACAAGAGACAAGGAACTTGACCTTGATTCAAGAAGTGTGCCAAGACTGAGTCTACGATTCTCCCTCCAAAGTTACAGGCGCATGCTTTTCTGAGGAAAATGACATTTCTCTTTTTCTGCTCTTATATGTAAGAATAAACAAAATCCACCAACTGAAAAGATTAAGCTGTTTAAAAGAAGAGGAAGAGAGGTAAGGAACTGAGATAAAAAGAGTTTTGTAATTAATATTTTCAATGCGATTCCAGATGGCTTTGTAAGGAAAAATTGTTAGAAAAGAAATATTCAATATCAGGAAAACATTGTTCCAGAATGGGCTTCCCAGGGGGCACAGTGGTAAAGAATCCACTTTCCAGTGCAGGAGATACAAGTTACAGGTGTGGTCCCTGGGTCGAGAAGAAATGGCAACCCACTCCAGTATTCTTGCCTGGAAACTCCCATTGACAGAGGAGCCTGGCAGGCTACAGTCCAGGGGGTTGTACAGTCAGACATGACTGAACACACATGTACACAAAAGTGTTTCAGATAATAAACCCAATTCCTACATTTAAAAAAACACTATGGAGGCAGTCACTAGCAAGTTGGTAACAAAGGAAAGTGAGAAGCTGATAAAAATCGATCACAAAACATTGCCTCAGAACTCAGAAGAAAAAAATAAAGGTAAGAATAGACTAACAAGCAAACTGGCAAGACACTAGGAAAAATGATCCAGGATTTCCAACACACATGATACATGCAGTAGTCAGTATTATTTGCTCAGTTGTGTCCAACACTTTGCAACCCCATGGTCTGTGGCTCACCAGGCTCCTTTGTCCATGGAATTCTCACCAGGCCAGAATACTGGAGGGGATTGCCATTTTCTACTCCAGGGGATCTTCCTGATGCAGGGATCAAACCCAGGTATCCTGCATTATGGGCAGATTCTTTACCATCTGAGCCACCTGTTTGGAGTCACTACATAGTCCTGAGTACTGCTGCTACTGCTAAGTCACTTCAGTCGTGTCCGACTCAGTGTGACCCCATAGACGGCAGCCCACCAGGCTCCCCTGTCCCTGGGATTCTCCAGGCAAGAACACTGGAGTGGGTTGCCATTTCCTTCTCCAATACATGAAAGTGAAAAGTGAAAGTGAAGTCGCTCAGTCCTGTCCGACCCTCAGCGACCCCATGGACTGCAGCCTACCAGGCTCCTCTGTCCATGGGATTTTCCAGGCAGGAGTACTGGAGTGGGGTGCCATTGCCTTCTCCAGTCCTGAGTACAGGAAGATGAAATTGAGCAGGTGGTATTTCCTGATTTGAAACTTTGTGTCCACACAGAGTTCTTCATATTTGGGTTTATAGAAGCTTTTGTCCTAATTGCCCAAACCTGGAAGCAACCAAGATGTCCTTCAGAAGGCTGACAGATGATTAAGCTGTGGTACATCTGGACAATGGAATGTTATTCAGCACTAAAAAGAAACCACAGTAGTGGTTGTCAGGGGTTAGGAGGAAGAGAAAGACAAATAGGCAAAACACAGAGGATTTGTAGGGCAATGAAAGTATCCTGTATGATACTGTAATGGTGGATACCTGTGCCATTATACATTTGCCCAAGTCCACAGAATGTACAACACTCTATGCTGTAACAGTGAGTGTAAGAGTGAGTCTAAAAGTCAACGACAGACTTTTAGTGACTGTAATGTGTCAGTGTGCGTTCATCAGGGCTAATGTACCACTCTGGGCGGGGGGATGTTGAGAGTGGGAGAGGCTGAACATGTGAGGATAAAAGGTATATGGGAACTCTCTGCATTTTCCACTCAATTTTACTGTGGTTGTAAAACTGCTCCAAAAAGCTAAGTCTATTTTTAAATCTATCAAGCATCAGCAAGTGATCAGAAGTGTTTTCCAGAACAGATCTTTCCAACAGCCTTTGCATTGATATCACTGGCAGCTACCTTGCTAAGGCCTCTCAACTCAGAGTACAAACTCCATTGCTATGAGGTCAACATGAGTTGTTTTACTTTCAGTTCAGCTGCTCAGTCCTGTCCAACTCATTGCTACCCCATGGATTGCAACACACCAGGCTTCCCTGTCCATCACCAACTCACGGAGCTTGCTCAAACTCATGTCCATCGAGTTGGTGATGCCATCCAACCATCTCATCCTCTGTCATCCCTTCTCATACTGCCTTCAGTCTTTCCTAACATCAGAGTCTTTTCCAAAGAGTCAGTTCTTCGCATCAGGTGGCCAAAGTATTGGAGCTTCAGCTTCAGCATCAGTCCTTCCAATGAATATTCAGGACTGAAATCCTTTAGGATGGACTGGTTGGATCTCCTTGCAGTCCAAGGGATTCTCAAGAGTCTTCTCCAACACCATAGTTCAAAAGCATCAATTCTTTGACGCTCAGCTTTCTTTATAGTCCAACTCTCACATCCATACATGACTACTGGAAAAACCATAGCTTTGATTAGATGGACCTTTGTTGGCAAAGTAATGTCTCTGCTTTTCAATATGCTATCTAGGTTGGCCATAGCTTTTCTTCCAAGGAGCAAGTGTCTTTTAATTTCATGGCTGTAGTCACCATCTGCAGTGATTTTGGAGTCCCCCCAAATAAAGTCTATCACTGTTTCCCCATCTATTTGCCATGAAATGATGGGACGGATGCCATGATCTTAGGTTTTTGAATGTTAAGTTTTAAGCCAACTTTTTCACTCTCCTCTTTCACTTTCATCAACAGGCTCTTTAGTTCTTATTTGATTTTTGCTATAAGTGTGTTGTCATCTGCATATCTGAGGTTATCGATATTTCTCCCAGCAATCTTGATTCCAGCTTGTGCTTCTTCCAGCCCAGCGTTTCTCATGATGTACTCTGCATAGAAGTTAAATAAGTAGGGTGACAATATACAGCCTTGATGTACTCCTTTTCCTATTTGGAACCAGTCTGTTGTTCCATGTCCAGTTCTAACTGTTGCTTCCTGACCTGCATACAGGTTTTTCAAGAGGCAGGTCAGGTGGTCTGGTATTCCCATCTCTTTCAGAATTTCCCACAGTTTATTGTGATCCACACAGTCAAAGGCTTTGGCATAATCAATAAAGCAGAAATAGATGTTTTTCTGGAATTCTCTTGCTTGTTTGATAATCCAGTGGATGTTGGCAATTTGATCTCTGGTTCCTCTGCCTTTTCTAAATCCAGCTTGAACATCTGGAAGTTCATGGTTCAAATACTGTTGGAGCCTGGCTTTGAAGATTTTGAGCACTACTTTTGCTAGCATGTGAGATGAGTGCAATTGTGTGGTAGTTTGAACATTCTTTGGCCTTGCCTTTCTTTGGGATTGGAATGAAAACTGACCTTTTCCAGTCCTGTGGCCACTGCTGAGTTTTCCAAATTTGCTGACATATTGAGGGCAGCACTTTCACAGCATCATCTTTCAGGATTTGAAATAGCTCAACTGGAATTCCATCACCTCTACTAGCTTTGTTCATAGTGATGCTTCCTAAGGCCCACTTGACTTCACATTCCAGGATGTCTGGCTCTAGGTGAGTGATCACACCATCGTGGCTATCTGAGTCATCAAGATCTTTTTTGTATAGTTCTCTTGTGTATTCTTGCCACCTCTTCTTAATATCTTCTGCTTCTGTTAGGTCCATACCATTTCTGTCCTTTATCGAGCCTATCTTTGCATGAAATGTTTCCTTGGTATCACTAATTTTCTTGACGATATCTCTGGTCTTTCCCACTATGTCATTTTCCTCTATTCCTTTGCATTCATCACTGAGGAAGGCTTTCTTATCTCTCCTTGCTATTCTTTGGAACTCTGCATTCAAATGGGTATATCTTTCCTTTTCTTCTTTGTCTTTAGCTTCTCTTCTTTTCTGTTATTTTTAAGGCCTGCTCAGACAACCATTTTGCTTTTTTGCACTTCTTTTTCTTGGGGATGGTCTTGATCATTGCCTCCTATACAGTGTCATGAACCTCCATCCAGAGATCATCAGGCACTCTGATGAACTAGCAGATCTAATCCCTTGAATCAATTTCTCACTTCCACTGTATAATCATAAGGGATTTGATTTAGGTCATATCTGAATGGTATAGTGGTTTTCCCTACTTTCTTCAATTTAAGTCTGAATTTGGCAATAAGGAGTTCATGATCTGAGCCAGTCAGCTCCCAGTCTTGTCTTTGCTGACTGTATAGAGCTTCTCCATCTTTGGCTGCAAAGATTATAATCAATCTGATTTCAGTATTGACCATCTGGTGATGTTCATGTGTAGAGTCTTCTCTTGTGTTGTTGGAAGAGGGTGTTTGCTATGACCAGTGCATTCTGTTGGCAAAATTCTATTAGCCTTTGCCCTACTTCATTCTGTACTCCAAGGCCAAATTTGCCTGTTACTCCAGGTATCCTTTGACTTTCTGCTTTTGCATTCCAGTCCCCTATTATGGAAAGGACATCTTTTTGAGGTGTTAGTTCTAGAAGGTCTTGTAGGTCTTCATAGAACCATTCAACTTCAGCTTCTTCAGTATTACTGGTTGGGGTATAGGCTTGGATTACTGTGATATTGAATGGATTGCCTTGGAAATGAACAGAGATCATTCTGTCATTTTTAAGATTGCATCCACGTACTCTATTTCAGACTCTTGTGTTGACTACTCCATTTCCTCTAAGGGATTCCTGCCCACAGTAGTGGATATAATGGTCATCAGAGTTAAATTCACCCATTCCAGTCCATTTTAGTTCGCTGATTCCTAAAATGTCGATGTTCACTCTTGTTATGTCCTATTTGACCACTTCTAATTTGCCTTGATTCATGGACCTAACATTCCAGGTTCCTATGCAATATTGCTCTTTACAGCATCAGACTTAACTTCCGTCACTAGTCACATCCACAACTGGGTGTTGTTTTTGCTTTGGCTCCATCTCTTCATTCTTTCTGGAGTTATTTCTCCACTGGTCTCCAGTAACATATTGAGCACCTACCGACCTGGGGAGTTCATTTTTCAGTGTCCTGTCTTTTTGCCTTTTCATGCTGTTTGTGGGGTTCTCAAAGCAAGAATACTGAAGTGGTTTGCCATTCCCTTCTCCAGTGGACCATGTTTTGTCAGAACTCACCACCATGACCTGTCTCTCTTGGGTGGCCTTACACAGCTTAGCTCATAGTTTCATTGAGTTAGACAAGGCTGTGGTCCATGTGATCAGTTTTACTTTATCAGTTTGTTAACATCAGATATATAACTTTGATATATATTAAATGATCTGTTTCTTCTCTCCTTTGTAAAATTGCTGTAATGATAAAAGTGATAATTCTATCCTGACAGGCCAGTTCAGTAGTTATTGTGATTTTTGTCGTTACTTAATACATACCAGAAGAATTATATGGTTAGTAGTAGGAAAATTTGAAAGAGAAAGAAAGAGGCGATGATTTTTTTGTACCTACCACACACATATTTACATATCTGCATCCCTTTCCTGTAGCTAGCTCATTAAAAGTCCAATGTATTTATGCCAATGCCTTCCAACAAAAAATGTCATCACATATCAGACCTGATGGAAGAGTTAATAGTTCAGAGTGAGAGCCCCAGCACTTTAGTCCTACTTTTCTGAGATGTCAATCTATTCATCAGTTTATGGCAAGAAAAAAAATAAATGATAAAATAGAGAAAAACTGGAAGGAAAAAATATGTTATGAAATATGTGCGTAAATAATAAAAGTGTAGTTTGTAGGAGAAGGGGAAAATAATGTGCAAGTATAAAATGTTGTTACCTACCAAAAGTAATTGCTTTTCTCTTTATTAAACCCTGGTTGCTATGGAAACCTTTTGCATTGAGTTAAAACTTTAAAAATACTTATGAATTATCTTGTTCCAGAATTTGCATTTAGTTTTAATATTTTTAAAAAATAAATTGATTTTAAATGCTGTTGTTTTGAAATCAAGACTGTGGTTTGACAACTTTGATATTCACATTTCTCCATGAATTGCCCCAGCCAAGCTGCATCTTCTGCAAAGACAGTCACTTTCTGAAGGGGTCCTATGCATGCTTCACTGCTGTTCAGCCATTCAGTAGTGCCTGACTCTTTGTGACCCTATGGACTCTGATCTTCTAGGCTCCTCTGTCCATGGGATTCTCCAGGCAAGAATACTGGAATGGGTTGCCATGCCCTCCCCCAGGGATCTTCCTGACCCAGGGATCAAACCCTCCTCAGTCTCCTGCACTGGCAAATTGGTTCTTTACCACTAGCACCACCTGGGAAGCCCAACTGGCCTTTAAACTTCGAGGGAAAAGACAATAACAAATAATCTGAATAATTTCCGAGAGATTAGAGTTCTATGAATAAAATAAAACAGTGTAATTGGATAAAAAAAGAGAGGCAAGACAAGTAAACTTTTTGAGAGGGTAGTCAGGCAATTTTAAGAGAAAGCAATATTCGAGTAGAAACTTGAGTGAGAAAAAATATTGCAAAGAGAAGCCTTTCAGGGAGAACTCCCTGAAAATATAAAAACCCAAAGCAGAAATGAACCTGAACTGTTCCAGGAAAATTAAAACAGTCATGATGGCTGGGAGCACAAGGAGTGATGTGGTTCAAGATCTGGTCTGGGAATTAGAAAAGAACAGATCATTTAGGGTTTGCAGGCCCTGCTAAGGGCATGGGTTTTAGGTTGAGTATAAAGGAAAGTCATTATATAATTTTAAATTGAAAAGTAAAATTTTCTTATTTATATTTACAAAATTACTCTGATAAATAATAATGAATTCCAGGAGCAAGAAATATACAGAAGACCAGCAAAGAGATTATATAGCAGTGAACCAAGTAAGTGAGGATACAGAGATACAATGTTAGCATTAGAAATGGTAAAACATGATTAGTTAAAAAGGATACATTTCAGAATGTTATGGGTCCATGCTGAGGAAATGATGGGTAATTTATATTATATGTTATTGTTATTATTTAAGAGATGCTAAATTTTATGAACTATAACCAGAATTAATGGGGATAATATTATGATTTTTCCCATTTTATTATTAAAAGATACTTAATATTAACACATTCTTGCATTTTTGAAACTATAGTTAGTCTTGCTCTATTGATTCCTTTAAATTGCTACTGCATTTTCTTTGCTAATAATTTACTCATTGATGTTACAATGATACGTATAATTACAATAAACTTGTAACTGATACCTTTGTAGGATTCCTGAAGCAGTATTTATGTGTGCTTAAGAATTTTCACGTTCTGTATTAAAACATTTTCTATGGCTTTAAATAATCACTTCCTTGATGTTTTGTTCGAATTCCCTTGTGAAATTATTTGAACCTAATGTTTTTCATTTAGATGTAGCTCAATGATAGCTTTAAAAATTTCTTCCGTGGTATAATTAGTCTGTTTAGGATTATTTTTATATTTTTAAGTCCATTTTACTTATTTATATTTTCCCAGAAATTATCATTATTATAACAAAAATGGGAAAAAGCCACCTTTTGAGACATTTAGAAAAGCATCCATTGTATTACCAAATGTATATTCATTTAATAATTCTTTCCATTTCTGCTCCCTTCTCAAAACTTCACTCCCTAACAATAAAATAGATGGTAGGAATCTGGCCAGAATATTATTTGAAAGCTCAGCTTTCCAGCTCAGACTGTTCATTATTCCAGGACTGATGGAGATTTGAATGAATCACTGGGAATTCTCCAGAGATGCCTTTTAGCGGTGGACTCATGCCACCTGTGTCTTCAATCACAACATTGCCTTTGGGCTGCTTGTATCCCCAGGTGAGCAGGAGTCCATCTGCCCATTCCCTAAGCTCATAATGATGAAGTTTTACAGGAAGCAGAACTGATTTTAGCATTTCTTCAAAATATTTCCATTCAAGTTTATTTCTAGCTCACTGGACAAACTTATGCTTTTTTTCTTTTTTTTTGGTCACATGTGGTATGGTTTAAAGCAGACGTTTCTTCCTTATATATAAACCTGCCATATTTTTTCACTTCCTCTATGGAAAATCCAGAGACCCTTTAAAGTATATCTCCCCATTGTCCTTCTGAGTATATTCCCATTCTCCAAAGAAGAGGTTCTGAGGGAAGGATGAAGGTGTCAGGTCTCTCAGTTCAGTTCAGTCGCTCAGTCGTGTCCAACTCTTTGTAACCCCATGACACTCAGCACACCAGGCCTCCCTGTCCATCACCAACTCCCGGAGTTTACCCACACTCGTGTCCATTGAGTTGGTGATGCCATCCATCTCATCCTATGTCATCCCCTTCTCCTACTGCCCTCAATCTTTCCCAGCATCAGGGTCTTTTCAAATGAGTCAGCTCTTCGCATCAGGTGGCCAAAATATTGGAGTTTCAGCTTCAACATCAGTCCTTCCAATGAACACCCAGGACTGATCTCCTTTAGGATGGACTGGTTGGATCTCCTTGCAGTCCAAGGGACTCTCAAGAGTCTTCTCCAACACCACAGTTCAAAAGCATCAATTCTTCAGCACTCAGCTTTCTTTATAGTCCAACTCCCACAGCCATACATGACTACTGGAAAAATCATAGCTTTGACTAGATGGACTTTTGTTGACAAAGTAATATCTCTGCTTTTTAATATGCTATCTAGGTTGGTCATAACTTTCCTTCCAAGGAGTAAGTGTCTTTTAATTTCATGGCTGCAATCACCATCTGTGGTGATTTTGGAGCCAAAAAATAAATAAATAAAGTCAGCCACCCGTCTATTTGCCATGAAGTGATGAGACCAGATGCCATGATCTTACTTTTCTAAATGTTGAGCTTTAAGCCAACTTTTTCACTCTCTTCTTTCACTTTCATCAAGAGGCTCTTTAGTTCTCTTCACTTTCTGCCATAAAGATGGGTGTCATCTGCATATCTGAGGTTATTGATATTTCTCCCAGAAATCTTGATTCCAGCTTGTGCTTCTTCCAGCCCAGCGTTTGTCATGATGTACTCTACATAAAAGTTAAATAAGCAGGGTGACAATATACAGCCTTGACGTACTCCTTTTCCTATTTGGAACCAGTCTGTTGTTCCATGTCCAGTTCTAACTGTTGCTTCCTGACATGCATACAGGTTTATCAAGAGGCAGGTCAGGTGGTCTGGTATTCCCATCTCCTTCAGAATTTTCCAGAGTTGATTGTGATCCACACAGTCAAAGGCTTTGGCATAGTCAATAAAGCAGAAATAGATGGTTTTCTGGAACTCTCTTGCTTTTTCGATCATCCAGCGAATGTTGGCAATTTGATCTCTGGTTCCTCTGCCTTTCCTAAAAGCAGCTTGAACATCTGGAAGTTCACAGTTCACGTATTGCTGAAGCCTGGCTTGGAGAATTTTGAGCATTACTTTACTATCGTGTGAGATGAGTGCAATTATGTGGTAGTTTGAGCATCTTTGGCATTGCCTTTCTTTGGGATTGGAATGAAAACTGACCTTTTCCAGTCCTGTGGCCACTGTTGCATTTTCCAAATTTGCTGACATATTGAGGGCAGCACTTTCACAGCATCATCTTTTAGGATTTGAAATAGCTCAACTGAATTCCATCACCTCCACTAGCTTTGTCTGTAGTGATGCTTTCCTAAGGCCCACTGACTTCACATTCCAGGATGTCTGGCTCTAGATGAGTGATCACACCATCGTGATAATCACCTCATGGTTATCTGGGTCATGAAGATCTTTTTTTGTACAGTTCTTCTGTGTATTCTTGCCGCCTCTTCTTAATATTTTCTACTTCTGTTATGTCCATACCATTTCTGTCCTTTATCGAGCCCATCTTTGCATGAAATGTTCCCTTGCTATCTCTAATTTTCTTGAAGAGATCTCTAGTCTTTCCCATTCTGTTGTTTTCCTCTATTTTCTTTGCACTGACCGCTGAGGAAGGCTTTCTTATCTCTCCTTGCTATTCTTCGGAACTCTGCATTCAGGTGCTTATATCTTTCCTTTTCTCCTTTACTTTTCACTTCTCTTCTTTTCACTGTCTATTTCTCAGACAGTCATTTTGCTCTTTTGCATTTCTTTTCCATAGGGATGATCTTGATCCCTGTCTCCTGTACAATGTCATGAACCTCCGTCCATAGTTCATCAGGTACTCTGTCTAGCAGATTTAGTCCCTTAAAGCTATTTCTCACTTTCACTGTATAATCATAAGGGATTTGATTTAGGTCATACCTGAATGGTCAGTGGTTTTCTCCACTTTCTTCAATTTAAGTCTGAATTTGGCAATAAGGAATTCATGATCTGAGCCACAGTCAGCTCCCGGTCTTGTTTTTGCTGACTGTATACAGCTCCTCCATTTTGGCTGCAAAGAATATAACCAATCTGATTTTGGTGTTGGCCATCAGGTGATGTCCATGTGTATGTAGAGTCTTGTCTTGTGTTGTTGGAAGAAGGTATTTGCTATGACCAGGTCTCTAGGTAGGTGTTTGATTCTTCCATGGGGGAGAAAAAACAGAATGTGCATATAGTAGATTTGGTTACTTATATTTAAAAGTGTGCATGCCAAGTCCAGATTTACTTAATCAGATGGCATATGACCATCCTGGTAACTGATAACTCAATGAGCCACAGATATATATGGGGATATGCATGTCTTCCATTTTGGAAGGGAAATGTTTCTGACACCAGAATGGAAATACTAGTTTAACCCTTCTATTGTCTAGATTTCTCCCTCTAAATATAATTGTGGATTTGTCAACTTCTCCTTTAGTTATGTATTTGAAGCACTGTAATTAAGTACATATCAGAGTTGTTATGTCTTCTTGATGAATTGGCCTTTTCATTCTTATGAAGCATTCTTCTTTATCTCCAGTAACACACTCTTTTTCTTGAAGTCTGTTCTGTCTGATATTAATATATAATATCTCCAATTTACTTTAGACAAGCATTTGAATACACATTATCTTGTTCCACTCTTGCCTTTTAACCTCTCTGTGTCTTTTTTTAACTTCTGTCTATTGTAGATTGCATTTATGGATCTCTCTTTTTTTATCCAATATGGCAACTTTTACATTTTAATTGATTATTGACTCTATAGCTAATGTAATTATTAATAAGATTGGGTTGAAGTCTACCATTGTCCTATTTTTCCTATTTACCTCATACTTTTTTCCCTTTTTTTCCTTATCTTCTGCTTTAAAAAAATTAACTATTTCTTAGTATTCCATGTGATCCCCTCTACATTTTTTGACTATTTCTTTTTATTTTTTTTTTTTAGAAGTTACAAGAAGCATTACAATCTAACACAATCTATCTCAAATACCACTTCATATGTAACATAAACCGTTACAAGAACATGTCTTCTTTTGCCTTCTCTTGTCCTCTGGTTTATAGTTTCCATACCTCTTATGTCTGTGAATGTAATAAATCCCAGAATCCAGGTGCCTCAAAGGTAGAGAACACTGCTTTGCTATTATTCTTTCCTATGTGTTTCTTATCTTTTGGCCAAATTTTGTCACTATTCAACTATATACCTACAAAAAAAAAAAAAAAAAAGAACTATGCTCTAACATATGACTAAAATTCAAAATAATCATCAATAAAATTATTATTTATCATCAATAAACTCAACACAATGAGAACGCTAAAATGAAAGATTCCAAGAATTTCCACTTGATTTTTAGCATATTTGTATAAATGACCAACCTTTCTTAATAAAGATTTTTAAGAAGAATGTGCATTCAGAAGGCAGAATCATGAACTGAAATGCACTACAAATAGCACTGTCAAAGCAATCAAAGTTTCCTTTTGCATATGAATATCAGAGAAAGAATAGGTGGATCCCACCACTCTTTTTAACCCCACTTCTACTTACAGGGCATTCTCCTTGATAATGATGGGCACAAATGCCATCAATTTTACCTTTGCCTATCATGTGAGTGTTCTCTTTGCCTGGAAAACAAACTTCAGTTGGAACAACAGAGAAAAAAAGAGTTCTAGTTTTTTTAAAGTTAAGCCAATGGAGAAAATGTATGGCTGTTGCTGTGTTTACAGGTTGGGTAGGCTTTGGCTTGCAGAAAAGTTTCTCTATATATTTTGTCAAGAGTATTGCAACTTTTATTGAAATGGTTTCTGCAATGATAAAGAGCCAAACTTGATAAAAGACCCTTTTATAAGTTAGATATAGGATGATATTAGAGACCATCTGAAATGTAACAGTTAAGTTGCAAGAAAACAGACAGCATGTCAAAAATAGGGTAATTCCAATGGAGTTTTTAAGAAGCATGAATCACAAAGGCATCAGAAATATGTAGAGAAATGATGAAGGATGATGCAGTCCCCTGGGTATAAGAATAGTGAAATGCTCCTACTAACCCTGAGCCTAAAGACTCAGGGGGAAGAAGTAGTTACTTGCATGAAAAGGAATACTTATACAAAGAGTCTCAGCTTGAGAAGAACTGTGAACTCAGTTGAAGGACATGGCCAGTTTAATAGTTATACATTGAGGGAGCTGGGGCAATAAATACCTAAATTTACTCTTCTTTTTCCAAACTTTAATTCAACAAAATACAAAATTTGTTGAATAAAAGAGTTCAACAAACAATACAATGTTTTCAATTATAATAAAGAGAATCTATGAAAAAATTTTAGCAAATATGGTTCTGTATGTCTAAAGACAGACCATTTTAGCCATAAGATTGGAGGAAGGCAAGTCAGTCTTTCTTAACACTCTTAAATAACATTGTGTATGAAACTTTTCCACAATAAAATCTCTACATACCGAAGTCTACTGACTAATTTCTACAAACATTTAATAAAGAAATAACAACTCTACACCAATTCTTCCAAAAAATTGAAGAAGACATCTCCACCTATAAGACTAGCTTTACTTTAATACTAAAACCAAACACATAAAAATAAACTTATGGAGATTCAAGAGGGAGGAGAAATATGTACACTTATGGCTGATTCATGATGATGTTTGGCAGAAACCAACACAATTCTGTACAGCAATTATCCTTCAATTAAAAAAAATTAATTTATAACTGTGGCTTTGTAGTAGAGCCTGAAGTCAGGTAGGTTGATTCCTCCAGTTCCATTCTTCTTTCTCAGGATCGCTTTGGCTATTCGAGGTTTTTTGTATTTCCATACAAATTGTGAAATTATTTGTTCTAGCTCTGTGAAGAATACTGTTGGTAGCTTGATAGGGATTGCACTGAATCTATAAATTGCTTTGGGTAGTATACTAATTTTCACTATATTGATTCTTCCAATCCATGAACATGGTATATTTCTCCATCTATTAGTGTCCTCTTTGATTTCTTTCACCAGTGTTTTATAGTTTTCTATATATAGGTCTTTAGTTTCTTTAGGTAGATATATTCCTAAGTATTTTATTCTTTCCGTTGCAATGGTGAATGGAATTGTTTCCTTAATTTCTCTTTCTGTTTTCTCATTATTAGTGTATAGGAATGCAAGAGACTTTTGTGTGTTGATTTTATGTCCTGCAACTTTACTATAGTCATTGATTAGTTCTAGTAATTTTCTGGTGGAGTCTTTAGGGTTTTCTATGTAGAGGATCATGTCATCTGCAAATAGTGAGAGTTTTACTTCTTCTTTTCCAATTTGGATTCCTTTTATTCAAAGCCACAGTTATCAAGACAGTATGGTACTGGCACAAAGACAGAAATATTGATCAATGGAACAAAATAGAAAGCCCAGAGATAAATCCACGCACCTATGGACACCTTATCTTTGACAAAGGAGGCAAGAATATACAATGGATTAAAGACAATCTCTTTAACAAGTGGTGCTGGGAAATCTGGTCAACCACTTGTAAAAGAATGAAACTAGAACACTTTCTAACATCACACACAAAAATAAACTCAAAATGGATTAAAGATCTAAACGTAAGACCAGAAACTATAAAACTCCTAGAGGAGAACATAGGCAAAACACTCTCTGATATACATCACAGCAGGATCCTCTATGACCCACCTCCCAGAATATTGGAAATAAAAGCAAAAATAAACAAATGGGACCTAATTAACCTTAAAAGCTTCTGCACATCAAAGGAAACTATCAGCAAGGTGAAAAGACAGCCTTCAGAATGGGAGAAAATAATAGCTAATGAAGCAACTGACAAACAACTACTCTCAAAAATATACAAACAACTCCTACAGCTCAACTCCAGAAAAATAAATGACCCAATCAAAAAATGGGCCAAAGAACTAAATAGACATTTCTCCAAAGAAGACATACAGATGGCTAACAAACACATGGAAAGATGCTCAACATCACTCATTATCAGAGAAATGCAAATCAAAACCACTATGAGCTACCATTTCACACCAGTCAGAATGGCTGCGATCCAAAAGTCTACACATAATAAATGCTGGAGAGGGTGTGGAGAAAAAGGAACCCTCTTACACTGTTGGTGGGAATGCAAACTAGTACAGCCACTATGGAGAACAGTGTGGAGATTCCTTAAAAAACTGGAAATAGAACTGCCTTATGATCCAGCAATCCCACTGCTGGGCATACACACTGAGGAAACCAGAAGGGAAAGAGACACGTGTACCCCAATGTTCATTGCAGCACTGTTTATAATAGCCAGGACATGGAAGCAACCTAGATGTCCATCAGCAGATGATTGGATAAGAAAGCTATGGTACATATACACAATGGAGTATTACTCAGCCATTAAAAAGAATACATTGGAGTCAGTTCTAATGAGGTGGATGAAACTGGAGCCTATTATACAGAGTGAAGTAAGCCAGAAAGAAAAACACTAATACAGTATACTAACGCATATATATGGAATTTAGAAAGATGGTAACAATAACCCTGTGTACGAGACAGCAAAAGAGACACTAATGTATAGAACAGTCTTATGGACTCTGTGGGAGAGGGAGAGGGTGGGAAGATTTGGGAGAATGGCATTGAAACATGTAAAATAGCATGTATGAAATGAGATGCCAGTCCAGGTTTGATGCACGATACTAGATGCTTGGGGCTAGTGCACTGGGACGACCCAGAGGGATGGTATGGGGAGGGAGGAGGGAGGAGGGTTCAGGATGGGGAACACATGTATACCTGTGGTGGATTCATTTTGATATTGGCAAAACTAATACAATTATGTAAAGTTTAAAAATAAAATAAAATTTAAAAAAATAAAAAATAAAAAAATTAATTTAAAAAATAAAAAGATTACATCTATCATGAAAAAAGACATTTAAAAATCAGTAAATTGAGTCCAAGAATATATAAATATAACACATTATAATCTATAACACATTATAATCTAATCTATAATCTAATCCTATTAATGCAAGATTAATTTCACATTTGAAAATTTATTAATAAAAGGTATTATGTTGAAATAATTGAAAAGGAGAAAAATATATGATGGTCCTGATAGATGCAGAAAAAGTATTAGACAGAATTCAACATTCACTTCTGATTAAAACTCTTAGCAAACTAGAAATAGAAGGGATCTTCTTGAACCATATTAAGAACATTGAAAAGCATAATGAGTATCACACTTAATAGTAAAGAAAACAAATATTTTCCTCTGGAAATTATGAGCAAAGAAAGGATTTAACTGTCAGTATTCAACAATGCACTGGAGTTTCTAGCTACTCAGAAGGGCAAGAAAATAAAGTAAAAGGAATCCAGGCTTAAAAGGAGGAAACAAAACTACCTTATTTGTAGAAGACATGATGATATACAAAGATTGAATATATAAAATATATATATAGTAAATATTAAATATATTATTATATGTTATATTTTATATATATAATATGTTGAATCTATAATAAAAGTTTCTAGAATTAATAAGTAATTTTAGCAAGGTTTTAGAATATCAGTTATATTAAAAGCCAACTGTATTTTTATATACCAGCAATGAACCATCAGAATGCTGAATTAAAGTAATACAATAAAGTTTAACAATACCACCAACACAAGAAATCCTTATGGATACACATGACAAAAATTGTGAAAGATATGTCCACAAAAAAGTACAAAAACTGATTAGAAAAATTAAAGATCTTAACATGTGGGGAGATATGTCATGTTCATGGATAAAAACACCCAATATTTTAAAGATATCATCTCTTCAAATTGATCTATATATTTATTGCAGTCCCATTCAAAATTTCAATATGAATGTTATAGAAAATTACAAGTTGAATATGAAGTTCACTTGGAAATGTGAAGCACATAGAACATCCTTACATACTTTAAAAAATAAACCCAACCATAATTCCAGAAAAAAAATCTATTTCTGCTTCACTGTTTGCTAAAGTCTTTCTCTGACTGTGTGTATCACAATAAACTGTGGAAAATTCTTCAAGAGATGGGAATACCAGACCACATTACCACCTGCTGAGAAATCTGTATTCAGGTCAAGAAGCAACAGTTAGAACTTGATGTGGAACAATGGACTGGTTACAAATTGGGAAAGTAGTACTTCAAAAATTTGGCTTAAAACTCAACATTCAGAAAACGAAGATCATGGCATCTGGTCCTATCACTTCATGGGAAATAGATGGGGAAACAGTGGAAACAGTGTCAGACTTTATTTTTCTGGGCTCCAAAATCACTGCAGATGGTGACTGCAGCCATGAAATTAAAAGACGCTTACTCCTTGAGGGAAAGTTATGACAAACCTAGATAGCATATTGAAAAGCAGAGGCATTAGTTTGCCAACAAAGGTCCATCTAGTCAAGCCTATGGTTTTTCCAGTGGTCGTGCATGCATGTGAGAGTTGGACTGTGAAGAAGGCTGAGTGCCGAAGAATTGATGCTTTTGAACTGTGTTGTTGGAGAAGACTCTAGAGAGTCCCTTGGACTGCAAGGAGATCCAACCAGTCCATTCTAAAGGAGATCAGCCCTGGGATTTCTTTGGAAGGAATGATGCTAAAGCTGAAACTCCAGTACTTTGGCCACCTCATGTGAAGAGTTGACTCATTGGAAAAGACTCTGATGCTGGGAGGGATTGGGGGCAGGAGGAGAAGGGGACGACAGAGGATGAGATGGCTGGATGGCACCACTGACTCGATGGACGTGGGTCTCAGTGAACTCCGGGAGGTGGTGATGGACAGGGAAGCGTGGCGTGCTGCGATTCATGGGGTCGCAAAGAGTCTGACATGACTGAGAGACTGAACTAAACTGAACTGAACTGAAGGCTGTATATTGTCACCCTGCTTATTTAACTTATATGCAGAGTACATCATGAGAAACGCTGGGCTGGAGGAAGCACAAGCTGGAATCAAGTTTGCCAGGAGAAACATCAATAACCTCAGATATGCAGATGACACCCACCCTTATGGCAGAAAGTGAAGAAGAACTAAAGAGCCTATTGATGAAAGTGAAAGAAGAGAGTGAAAAAGTTGGCTTAAAGCTCAACATTCAGAAAACAAAGATCATGGCATCCAGTCCCATAACTCCATGGCAAATAGATGGGGAAACAGTGGAAATAGTGGCTGACTTTATTTTTTGGGTCTCCAAAATCACTGCAGATGGTGATGGCAGCCATGAAATTAAAAGACGCTTACTCCTTGGAAGGAAAGTTATGACCAATCTAGATAGCACATTCAACAGCAGAGACATTACTTTGTCAACAAAGGTCCGTCTAGTCAAGGCTATGGTTTTTCCAGTAGTCATGTATGGATGGGAAGTTGGACTATAAAGAAAGCTGAGCACCAAAGAATTGATGCTTTTGAACTGTGGTGTTGGAGAAGACTCTTGAAAGTCCCTTGGACTGCAAGGAGATCTAACCAGTCCATCCTAAAGAAAATTAGTCCTGAATATTTATTAGAAGGACTGATGCTGAAGCTGAAGCTCCAATACTTTGGCCACCTGATGTGAAGAACTGACTCACTGGAAAAGACCCTGATGCTTATAAAGATTGAAGGCAGGATGAGAAAGGGATGACAGAGGATGAAATGGTTGGATAGCATCACCGACTTAATGGATATGAGTTTGAGTAAGCTCTGGAAGTTATTGATGGACAGGGAGGCCTGGCGTGCTACAATCCATGGTGTCGCAAGGAGTCAGACACAACTGAGTGACTGAACTAAACTGAACTGATATATTTTCCATGATGGGTTTTTTTTATTTTTTTGGCTATACCCTGCAGCATGTGGGAGCTTGGTTCGGGGACCAAGGATCTAGTCTTCAGTCCCTGCATTGGAAACATGAAATCTTAATCACTGGACCTCCAGGGAAGTCCCCCATCTCTACGATTTGTAAAAGTACAAAGTTGGAGAACACACATTATCTGATGTCAAGAAGAGTTTTTATTATGCTCAAGTAATGAATACAGCCTGGTATAGTGCCATGACAGACAAATCAATCAAGGGAAGAGTGTCAAACATTTTTGCCAAAATTGAAAGTGTGATTTGCTTCTTAAACAAACAGTACTGGAACAATTGTAGAATCATATGGTAAAGAGAGAGGGAGAGAGAAGTTAGGAAGGAAGAAAGAAAGGGAGGGAGAGAGGACAAAGACATAAAAAAGTTGCCTTCCTAAGAGAAATAAAAGTATATATCCATACAAAGATTTTTTTCAGACTATATGATTCTACTTTTATAAAATTCTAGGAACTACAACGTAGGGATCTACAATGACAGAAACTCAGTCATTGGTTCGTGAGGAATAGGGTTGCCTTGGTATAGCCAGAATGGGTGGATTTCAATGGAGGACAAAGAAGCTTTTGCAGTGATAAGTATATTAACTATACTGTAGTGATGGCTTTATGGGTGCATATATATATATATATCAAAATTTATCAAAATGCACACTTGAAACGTGTAGTTTATTGTATGATAATTACACTGCAATAAAGTTAAAAACCACTATTAAGAACTGAATAGGCAATGAAACATGGGTAGAAAATATTTCAAGTGTGTATATATGGGAAGGATTTGTAACCAGAAAATACTTAGTTTGAAAATCTTCTACATCTAAAAAACTAATTAAAAACATCCTTTAAATGGACAAACATTTAAACATATATTTCACAAAAGAAGACATATAAATGGCCAATGTTAAGCATAGGAAAAGATGCTAAAAATTTTTTAACATCATGGAAATGAAAATTAAAACTACAATACATATGACTATATATCCAGTACTACAATAAGTAGTGGAAATATACATAGCTGGTAGAAGTGTAAAATTGAAATAATTTTATAAAAGTGTTTGGAAATTTCTAGCAAAGTTAACTCAACATCTTCTCTATGACTGGACTATTCACTCACAGGAGTTTGCTTAAAAGAGATAAAAACATTTGTGCACAGAAAGTCTTTTTTATAAGAGTGTTCATAGCGGGTTTTTTTTTTATTGTTTTTGTTGCTGTTTTACATTAAAAATTAAATGATGTTAATACAAACATATGCATAGCTGATATATTTGAGAAATTTTGAAAATTTTCCTTCTTCATTTTTTTCTTTCTGTTATCAAAACAAAATTAGCATCTAACATTATTAGTTTCAGGTATACAATATAATTATTTGATATTTGCGTATAGAGAAAAACAATCACCATAGTAAGTCTAGTTAGTATCCAACTTCACACATAGTTATATTTTTTCCTTGTGATAAGAACTTTAAAGACTTATTCTCTTAGCAATTTCAAATACACTATACGATTTTATTAACTATAGTTACAATGCTGTACATTACATCCCCATGATATTTATTTTATAACTAGAAGTTTGTAGTTTTTGACCACATTTGCCCATTTCATCCACCCCCACTCTCCAAGCCCCAGGACTCTTGTATTCCCTTTTTGCTATCATTTATTTTAAACAATTTCTGTGAAATCTCTCAGTAAAATGGATTTTGTTTTTACATTGCTTTATTTTATTTTGTTTTATACATCCTTCCATCGTTTTCAGGATGGTGTCCATCTTTAGACCTATCCAGACCAGGAAGAATCTTTCAGGAAGAAAGATTTTGGCTCCAGAATCTTGGGGCAGAGTTTTCAACTCCAGTTCTCCCAAGTGACATCAACCTCCCCAAAGGAACTAATAATGATTTTCAATGCAGCTATGGACCATTCTCTGTGAAATCTTCTTGTTTCTGCTGCCTGTTTTGCCAGAACTCTGTGCTCCTCTGGGAATCCATAAGGAATACTTCTATAGAGCCATGAAAGGGACATCAGACACACCTTCTCAGATCCTCAGGGTGGTCTCCTGTGACTCAGGGACAGAACTGCCTTCTGTGGAACATGGTGAAACTGGTCAGATAGACAGAAAGCCATCTCCTCTAATAGTGCCCAGTTCTCGCCAAGAATGGTGCTGCACACAAAGCCAAGAGGGGAGTGAGGGAATGACAGCAATACATCAGGTAAAGAAGGGATGAAACATTAGAAGGTGTGGCCTGGGCTGTGAAGCCAGAACTCCAAGTTGGGAGGAGCGAAAAAGAGTTAAAGAGCAAGAGAAAGGAGGTATGTGTAGTCAGAAAGGACTCCACAGACAACATGGAGGAAGGCTCTTGTCCACAGACCAGTCCTTGGTACCAACCTCCTTATGACATTGCTAAGCCAGCTAGAGTCCAGGCACCAGAACAGAAGACCAGAGAAGCCTGAGGTCTTCTGTCCTCTAACGCAGGCTACTGGCACTTGTGTCCAGTGACAGGGAGCTTGCTTACTTACCTTCTCTGCAGGCTGAGCCTCAATCAGACCAAATTTTAGAACCTTAAACAGAATGTAACCTTTAAGACAATGCAGTAAGATACGTGTGTGGGGGGGGGGTGTTCAGTTGTGTGTGACTCTTTGAAATCCCATAAATTGTAGCCCCACAGGCTCCTCTGTCCATGGGATTTCCCAGGCAAAGAACACTGGAGTGGGTTGCCATTTCCTCCTCCAGGGGATCTTCCTGACCCAGGAATCAAACCTACATTTCCTGCATCGGCGAGTGAATCCTTGGTCACTAGCACCACCTGGGAAGTCCCACAGTAAAAATATAAGCTCACCTAATTGCTCTCTGAAGTTTTTGGGCCCAGCTATAGTTGGCAATGGAGAAGGCAATGGCACCCCACTCCAGTACTCTTACCTGGAAAATCCCATAGACGGAGGAGCCTGGTAGGCTGCAGTCCATGGGGTCGCTAAGAGTCGGACACGACTGAGTGACTTCACTTTCACTTTTCACTTTCCACTTTCATGCATTGGAGGAGGAAATGGCAACCCACTCCAGTATTCTTGCCTGGAGAATCCCAGGGACGGCGGGACCTGATGGGCTGCCATCTCTGGGGTCGCACAGAGTCGGGCACAACTGAAGCGACTTAGCAGTAGCAGCAGCATAGTTGGCAATATAGTACACCATCAATCCAAACCTTGTCAGAGAGAATATTCTAAATTGCTTACTTTTCCTTTATCTTTTCAGAAGTTACCAAACCTGACTACACATCAGAATTACCTGAGAGAGTTTCTTAAGTTACAGATTCTCAAGCCTTATCTTTACCTGGGTACCTGGGAGTAGGGCCTAGAAATATAATTTTGAACACCTGGTCCCCGTGCATTCTGAAATTAATTGTCTGGTGAGAACTGGATTTGGGGAACCACTGTGCCTACTGGGAAGGCCTTGGGAGTGAGACTCTGTCTCAGTCATGTTCTCTCACTCAGGCCCTAGCCTCCTGCACAGAACATGGGCGACCCCACCAGTGCTTTCTGTCCTGAACTGAATTAATAAATGCACATGTGAAGTGCAGTCAAGATGCTTTGGGGAACACTTGCAAGAATCAATCGCACTGACTAAGGGATTTTAAGCAGAGTATCAAAAGATAAGCAGAAGAGTGGCAGGCAAATTTGAGGTGGAGGATAAAGAACTTCCCAAATAAGAAATGTTTACAAAGAAGGGATATGGAAGAAGGTGGGAGCAGGAGATGGGAGTGGGCTTTGGGGTTACTCAGCCCTGCTATTCCTCATTAGGCACAAAAATACGTGAGGTCAACTCAGCCAGGAGAGTGCCTGGATTCAGTCATGTATTAGTCGTTCAGTCATGTCCGACATTCTGCAACCCTGTTGACTCTAGCCCACCAAGCTCCTTTGTCCATGGGGATTCTCCAGGCAAGAACACTGGACTGGGTTGCCATTTCCTTCTCCAGAGTTCAGCCATAGGGGCTGACTATAGGAGGCATGTGATCTATACCTCTTTGACCTCTTCAAGCCTCAGATACTGTCAGTGCCAATGCACTTCCTAACTGCAAAACCTTTTCTCTTATCAGCTGTCCAAGCCCATCCCTCTCACTTGCTACCTGCACTTTGCCTGCTCTCTGACTTTTCTCTCCTTCCCTCATAGTGCCCAGAGTCAATCTCCTTTCTGTCTAGATCTCCATGGTCCTTTCCTGTAAATATCAGCTGTACCACAGAAAGAAGGGAGGAAAGGGGAGGGGATGGTGAAAAGGGAAGGGAGAGGAGAAAGAAAGAAGGGGGGGAGGGAAAAAGAGAGCAAGGATGTGAGGAATGAACATTTATCAGGTGTCTATTCTGGGTAGAATGTTTTCCTAGAGGGTATTTTGTTCAATCCTCATGACAAGCTTGTGAGATAGCTGTTATTAATACTAGCAACACTCTATACATGTGCAAACCAGGTTAATTACATGTCCAGTAGCACACAAGGATTTGCTCCTGGGTAGATGTCTGCTAAAACAGTTGGCCCCAGATAGACACAATTTCAGACATCATTTCCAATCGTGTGATAAGAGGTAGGTTTGCATTTTCTTGTTTTCCAGTGGTAATTATTAAATGCTAGTATCCCATTGTCTTAGAATGCAAGATTGCAAGAGAAACATTTTCAGGGCCATTTCCTTGTTGATAAATATGCTCAAGGAAAATGTTGAGAGCTTTTCACTATTCAGAAGCAATTGCTGCAAAAAAGAGAAAATCCCCAGTAGAATTTGGACTCATTTCCTGGTTTGAGAATTCACTCTGGCTGGAGTCAGAGTTTCAGTGAAATTCCTCCGAGAGCAGAGGATATTGGCTCCTAAAAACTCAATCAATTATTCTTAGTGGACTCTTTTAGAGAATGACATGTTTCTCTTTGAAAAGGTTTTATTCTTCCAACTGCCTGATAAAAAGTGGGGACAGCAGGATGAACCCAAATATTATATGATGTTGAATATGGAATGACAAGACAGGCCAGAGAGTCTCTCCCCTGAGAGAAGGAAAATGACAAAGAATAAGCTCACACATCTCGTCCCTCACAATCCCTGCAGCCACCACTCCCTCATGTTTCCACAGCATTCTACCTGTATACCCAAAAGAGCAGCAGCAGGATCGAACCACAATCTTTATCCACATGCCTTTCTGACACATAGCAAGTTCTCAGTCATTCTGTTAAATTTTTTCCTTTTATACCAATTATGGAGCTAACCCATTTCTTCTCAGTCTGACTGTGTAAATAGTAGCTGTGAAGAGAAGGAAAGAGGAGATTATGTGCTTCAGTTTCTGACTCCTTCCCCATGCTCTCTATACCTTTCTGTCAGCTGAGACATATAATGCAGAGGCCCTAGGAGGTCCTTGAATCCTAAATAGGGGAGAGCTTCCCATCTTACGGAGAAGGCAATGGCACCCCACTCCAGTACTTTTGCCTGGAAAATCCCATGGATGGAGGAGCCTGGTGGGCTGCAGGCCATGGGGTCACTAAGAGTCAGACACAACTGAGTGACTTCACTTTCACTTTTCACTGTCATGCATTGGAGAAGGAAATGGCAACCCACTCCAGTGTTCTTGCCTGGAGAATCCCAGGGACTGGTAGCCTGGTGGGCTGCTGTCTATGGGCTTGCACAGAGTCGGACACAACTGAAGCGACGTAGCAGCAGCAGCAGCCCATCATACAGAATGATTCATCTCAAACCCTAGGGTAAAGAAATTTTTTTTTTTATTTGGTGCCTATTTGTGAAGGTAACCCAGTCTACTCAAACTCAAACAATAGGAACATGGGTTGCATGTTAAATTTGTGACAAGTGGTATTCTTTCATACGCTAACAAGAGATCCTGCCACACAGCTGGAATTCTACAAAAATTGCACATTAATGGGTTAATTTGGCCTTGTTTAAATTAACCAATAATTAATTTGGCCCCAGTTTAAAAGTTCAAGGCATGGGAAGTAGTTTTGAATTTCACCCAAGTTTACAAAGAAACAATTGAAGTATATTAAGTAGGGAGGCAGCAAGATTATATTCATATTTTTGAATGACCAATAGAGCAAGACCCAAAGCAGGGAAACTAGGTTGAACCCTGTGGCTGGAATCTAGGTTCCTGGCAGTACTGACAGCAAGTAGCAGATGTATTCAAAACACATCTAGGAGGGAGAAGGGGGACAAACTAAAGAATGAGTGGTGTGAATATTTAAGAGATAGGGAGAGACTCAGGAAGCCTGCTAAGGAGACTCAGGGAAAGCATCTTGAGAAGCAAGAAGAAAACACAAAGATGTTTTGCCCAAGGAAGGGAGCCCAGGAAGAGACTTCTCAGGAGTGGGTTATACACAGAGACAGAAAATGATGAAGGGCAACTAAGCCAAGCACAAAAAGGTGCCCATCTGATTCAACAAATAATCACACCGTGGGGCAGTCGGGCCAAGTGGGGGTCACTAACTCACATTATTGTAGCCTGAGAAATGAATAATGCATAAGAATATAGAGAGAAAATTTAGAAAACTTTTTCAGGAGGGTTGGCTGTGGTGACCAACCAGGAGAAGTAAGGAAGTAGTCAGAGGAAAACATGAGTCAAAGGAATTGTGTGTGCATGTGTGTGTTAAATTTGTTTTAAACATGAGAGAATTCTTGAAATGCCATTGGGAGGGAGCATGCAGAGAGGAGAGAATAATCAATGTAGCAAGTCCTTGATGAGAGAGCTGTGGGGGGTATGGGATGCAGGGTAGATAGAAAAATTAACTGTTGGCAGGATGAAGAACATATTTTATAATAAACAGAAACAGAAAAAAAGAAGTGCAAATAGAAGTAATTTTTGTTTGATAGATTTAACATAAATGGTTAATGGAAACAATATATTGGCAGAAAATGAAAGAGAAACGATTAAGCCTATTAGAATTTCTGTTCATTGACGGGAATGAAAAATGGCCCTACATAAGGGTGGTTCAGATGAGAAACACAACTGAAAATGAGCTAGGCAGGACTCAGTAAAATTTTAGAAACTGTGTGACCATATAAACTAATGGTTGAAAACGTGGGCTTTGAAATCAGCAAAACAAGGTTCTGTATCCCAGTTTCATTATTTAATGACTTCACGATCTTGTGCAGTTTGCCTGACCTTCATAAAACTCCAATTCCTAATACCTTCAGTGGGATTATGTACACAAAACAACGACCATTTGGGGTAACACATTATTACTCAAAATTCTTTTGACATCATTATTGTTTGTCAAAAGTATTTAAGAAATTGTGATCTTCGTGAAACAAGCAAAAAAAAAAAAATGCAGAGGTTATAGGTAATGATGAAGAGGCAAATGTGATAGCTTCCCAGAATATTCAAAAAATAAACAGATTTAAACAATAAGAGAGTTGATGAATATGGAGGACTGATATGAGTAATCGATGTTCAGAATGAAAGATCAAAGAATAACAGAAGCTTTAATCAAAGACAGACATCCATTCATTTGCTGCCTTTATGAGTTTTCACACTGTATACCCATACATTTATAAACCACCCTCTTTTGCTATACAAAAGAAAATTTCTTTCACTTCTACAGCATTGAAGCTGGTTTTAGTCAGCTCAGAGGCATATGGCATAAATTTTCGCTCATGTTCTTCTCAATTTTTGGAGCCTGTGTGCTTAGTCACTTAGTCATGTCCAACTCTTTGCAACCCTTTGGACTGTAGCCTATCGGGCTCCTCTGTACATGGGATTTTCCAGGGAAAAATATTGGAGTGGGTTGGCATGCTCTCCTCCAGGGGATCTCCCTGACTCAGGGATCTAACCCAGGTCTTCTGCATTGAAGGCAGATTCTTTATCATCCGAGCCACCAGGGAAGCCCTTCTGAGCCATGAGGCCTCTTTAATAATATTTTAATTTGTTTCAAAAGTGTGTCCTAGTTACATTTCAAAAACCTCTTGTTCGCACAACAAAAACAGAACAATAAACTGGCAAAATGCAAACACTAATGTTACCACCATTGTCAAAATCCCGGGTACTTTAGGAGTTTTTTTTAATTTAATTGCATAATAATAGAGATTGTGATTATCTGCAGTATGTAATTACCAACACATTACTGATATTAACAGTTTAACGCTTGAACATTTCTTTTCATTAATAGAAGCACAGCAGTTTTCACATTAATGTTAAAAATAAAATGTGTGTGTGTTTTTGCCCACTAGCTAAAACTTTGGAGTGAGTTATGCTTGTGTGGCAGGGATTAATTGTATCAAAATACTCTGATGACCTGGGGACCTTCTACATAATTGAAATGACTCCTTGCAATGGAGACAAGATCAGTGACAAGAGATCTTTGTTAGGGTCCACATCCTAGCAATTTTTCTAATTACATAGATAAAGGAAACTTTTCAAATGTTGAGGTTTTGAGTGGTTGATAATATATCAGACCTCTTTCCCAATCCCCACCTCAAGGTTGAAAAATCAGACAACATAGACAGATGGAGAACACAAGAGCCTTATCACTGATAAAGCTAGTTGCAGAATGAAACTTAGAGCTGGTACCCAAGGGGCATCCTTAACCATATATTGCTCTCAATGCCACTTTCAAAACAGACATTAAACCTGCCATCCTGATTGCTAATAGAGTGGATGACCTCATGGCTCCCTTAGAGAGGTAGATGCCTTACACGTGGCAGAGGAAGAGAGACCAGATGTTCTAGTGGAAGAAAGTCACACACGGGGAACTTCAGAGCTCCAGCACATGACCTCTCTTCCAGAAGACTAGCCTGGGCTTCTTCTATGCAGCTCAGGGCTTAGCAGGGAGGAAGCAAAAACTGCTAGTCCTCCTAAAAACTAGCCCCATAGTTGGCACAATGTCACTTCTACTGTATTTTATTGGTGAAAACATTTAGGCCAGCCAAGAATCAAGTGAGTGGAGGAATAAACTTCTCTGCTTGGCGCAGAACTGGTAAGAGGGTAACAGGAAGGGAAAGAACTGACAGCAGTCAAGAAATCCCACACTCTAACGGATGGAGGGAGAGTGCCTCACAGTTGCCTCTGTGTGTAGAATCTGCCTGCAATGCGGGACGCTTGGGTTCAGTCCCTGAGTTGAGAAGATCTCCTGGAGAAGGGAATGGCAACCCTCTCCATATTCTTGCCTGGAGAAGTCCATGGACAGAGGAGCCCAGTGGGCTACAGTCCATGGGGTTGCAGAGAGTCAGACACAACTAAATGACTAACACTTTCATTTTCATCAATGTCAAGCCCATCCACACAGTGTACATAATCCCAGTGAGCAGTGTTGGTCTGGGCTCTGAGCACAGAATAAAGAGAGCCCTGGCAGGCACAGGATTAATAAAATTCTCCCCAGCTACGGAGGCTTACCACTCTTCAACTGAGAGAATGACATATGAAGCTTGTTATGCTCTGACTATTCAATGAAAAATGAGTCTCATGAAACGTGGATCAGTAGAGCCTGAAGATTTTATTCATATGAAGAATCTCACATTCTTAATGCTTAAAATCACCTCTTAAATTTGAAAAGCTGTAAGAAAACTACCTTAATATATGTTATCATTTCCTCATTTTTACCTTTATAAAAGTCTTTTCTCATACATTTGAAACTCGTGACAGTCCTATGAGACATGTGTACGTAAAAAAGCGTTGGACATGGATTAAGAACTTGGGCCTCTCTCTTTAAAATAAAGTGTTTTGTGTGTTCATAAAAATAACAAATGTTCTTGTACAAAGTCTGGATATACAAAATGCTTTAAGAATTTAAGAAAACAAATTCCCCATAAAAGCACATCTCAGAGATGAGCATTATTACTCTTGTGATTTAATTTCTAATATACTCTTATTTGCTTCCCCTTAGCTACCACCAATGGAAAGTGAAGTCGCTCAGTCGTGTCCAACTCTTTGCAACCCCATGGACTGTAGTTTACCAGGCTCCTCAGTCCATGGAATTTTCCAGGCAAGAGTATTGGAGTGGGTTGCCATTTCCTTCTCCCAGGGGATCTTCCCAACCCAGGAATTGAACCCGGATCTCCCACATTGTAGGCAGACGCTTTACCATCTAAGCCACCAGGGAAGCCCAGTGGAAAGCTCTTACAAACTTCATAATCACATATGTAGTTTTTCAACTGTAATCATATCATAAAATAATGACAAGGTATATTCTTATTTCCCCCAGTTATTAAAGACTCCTTAAAACACAATTTGTAAGTGATATGTTTTTTAACCTGTCTATATAGATGCATACACTGTGTAACGGGCTTCCCTGGTAGCTCAGATGGTAAAGAATCCTCCTGCAATGCAGGAGACCCCAGTTCAATTCCTGGGTTGGGAAGATTCACTGGAGAAGGGACAGGCTACCCACTCCAATATTCTCAGCCTTCCCTGATGGCTGAGCTGATAAAGAACCTGCCTGCAGTGTGAGAGACCTGGCTTCCATCCCTGGGTTGGGGAGATCCCCTTGAGGAGGGCATGGCAACCCACGCCAATATTCTTGCCTGCAGAATCCCCATGGGCAGAGGAGCCTGGTGGGCTACAGTCCATGGGTTGCCCTCAGATATACAAATGACACCTCCCTTATGGGAGAAAGTGAAGAGGAACTAAAGAACCTCTTGATGAAAGTGAAAGAAGAGAGTGAAAAAGTTGGCTTAAAACTCAACATTCAGAAAACTAAGATCATGGCATCTGGTCCAATCACTTCATGGCAAATAGATGGGGAAACAGTGGAAACAGTGACAGACTTTAATTTTGGGGGCTCCAAAATCACTGCAGATGGTGACTGCAGCCACGAAATTAAAAGACGCTTGCTCTTTGGAAGAAAAGCTGTGACAAACCTAGACAGCATAATAAAAAGCAGAGACATTACTTTGCCAACAAAGGTCCATCTAGTCAAAGCTATGGTTTTCCCAGTAGTCATATACGGATGTGAGAGTTGGACCATAATGAAAGCTAAGCACAGAAGAATTGATGCTTTTAAACTGAGGTGTGGAGAAGACTCTTGTGAGTCCCTTGGACTGCAAAGAGATCCAACCAGTCCATCCTAAAGAAAATCAGTCCTGAATATTCATTGGAAGGAGTGATGCTGAAGCTGAAACTCCAATACTTTGGCCACCTGATGTGAAGAACTCATTCACTGGAAAAGACCCTGATGCTAGGAAAGATTGAAAGCAGGAGGAGAAGAGGATAACAGAGGATGAGATGGTTGGATAGCGTCACTGACTTGATGGACATGAGTTTGAGAAAGTTCCAGGAGTTGGTGATGGACAGGGAGGCCTGGTGTGCTACAGTCCATGGGGTCACAAAGAGTCGGATACGACTGAGTGACTGAACTGAACTGAGCATTGTGTAATATTTAGAAGTTCAAGAGATATAATAAAAATTAATTTAAAATTTTTTGTTTGCTTATTACTCACAGCAAACAATTGCTATCATTTTGCTGTTTTTCCTTCCAGAAGTATTTTAATACAGGTAAAGATATTGAAAGTGCTGTATACATACCTATCTCTCTATCTATCTCTACATGTGTGCATATACTTGGCATATATGAATATACATATGCATTTTATGTTTACAAAAATATGATTATAGTGTACACTGCTTTGTAAACTTCACTTTTACTGAACAGTGTATGGTAAATATTTTCCCGTCTCTGGTTTTACCATCCCAACCAATATGTTACTCTGAAAATTTTCAAGCTTTCAGAAAAATGTGAAGATTATGCCCTGTGTACCCATGCACCACCGCCTAGGTTCTATCATGGATGACACCAGTTCCCATTTCTCTTCGGTGAAGAGTGTTCCTGGGACTCCCACCAGCACTCCTGACCTGCTGGGCAGTGGAGATGGGTGGGCGCAGCACCCGCTCCTACAGACAAACACCCCCAGGAAGTTCAGGATCTTTCTTCCAGTGACACTGCAGTGGGTGAGGGTCTGGAGGCAGGACACTGACAAAGTTAGCTGCAGAAGGAAATCATGTCTGCCTATATAGCCCATGGTCAATGTTCTACTCATAACAGTTCTCAGAAGCCTTTCTCTGAGGTGTGTATAGCTCTTCAACTTTCTTAATGTGGTTGAAGAGGAAATGTTTTCTGGTTCTAGTACTGTCAGTGTGAGGCAGTCATTTCTATGTTGACTGGTATTTATTGTACTGCAAAGAAACTTCATTTTTGTTCTTGAAAATGGTTGAGATTGGTCTTTTATTCATGTAGTCTGTGCTGTGCTGTGCTCAATTGTGTCTGATTCTTTGCGACCCCATGGACTGTAGCCCTCCAGGCTCCTCTGTCCATAGGGGATTCTCCAGGCAAGAATACTGGAGTGGGTTGTCATGCCCTCCTCCAGGGGATCTTCCCAACCCAGGGATCGAACCCAGGTCTCCCGCATTGCACATAGTCTAGAAACCCCTAATCCCCTTGCTATTTGAGAATACAATGATCCTCTAAGAAAGCACAGACTTTTATAACAACGACAACAACAAAACACACTGTCTATAAAAAAGATACAGCAGTTAGGGAAAAAATCCTGCACTCAAATTCTTTTTGGAACTGCCCGTGCCTGGTCTAACCAGTACCCAAAAATCTGCAAAAAGATGGAAACAGCTGAGTGGCTTCCCTAGAGTTCACTTTCTGCAGATGGAACTTCAGAAAGAGCTCCACTATCCGTCAGGGGACTAGATTCCACACTTTCTCACTGATCAACAGAATGACCTCGGTCTTGACCTCGTCCCCTCAATAACCCTTTCTCAATGGTGTAGTGAAGTCTAATAGAAAACAGCTTTGAGCTTCTTCTTGAGAAAAACAAGTGATAACTACAAACTTTCAACAATTTGTTTCCACTACCTTTGTGTGAGACTCGACTTCCCAGGTGGTGCTAGGGGTAAAGAACCTGCCTGCCAATGAAGGAGACATAAGAGACTTGGGTTTGATCCCTGAGTCAGGAAGATCCCCTGGAGGAGGGCATGGCAACTCTTTCCAGTATTCTTGCCTGGAGAATCCCATGGACAGAGGAGCCTGGAGGTCTACAGTCCACAGGGTTGCAAAGAGCTGGACACAACTGAAGCAATTTGGCACACACAGATGAAGTAAGGGAATATATAATCACTTTCTCTCATGCTAGAGATCAGGACTCATGGGCTCAGACAGGTGTTCAAACCTAGGTCTCTTGACCCCTAACTGACAGCTCCTTCCATGCCTCTACTCTCACTTACCTCTCCTCAAAAGCAAAGAGAAAACTGATCAACACAAAAGACTGAATAAAACATTGGGCAAAGCAATTTTTTTTAAAACCGCTCACTTGACAGCTCTTCTGCTTGCACAATATGGTGTCTATAAAATGTGCACGGCCTTCAAGGAATTTAAGAGGTTCAATCTTCCTCCTTTTTCTCATGTAAGTCCCTGAAAATTGAAAACTATTCTGATGAAATGATTGAAGGCAGCCATGTGCTTGCAACAAGGTCCCTTACCTCTCATTCTGCTAAAATAAAATTATGAGGCAACTGCCCACCTGAGAAACTTCAGACAGTAACAGGGACGGGCCCATTAATCTACTGGGCATCTGTTTACCCCAGTCTGGTTCTTGGTCTCAGAGGACCACCTCCTCAGCCTATAAGCCACAAAAGAACCTTAATACTTTATAGTCATAAAAATGAAAAATCACTGCCTGGAAGTGAAGTAAATGAGTTCTGTGCAACGAATAGGAAATGCCTTTTTTCCCCCCTCCCACAAAGTGTTCCTATCAAAGGAAAGGACTAAATCATGGAATTTCCAAAGTGCTGTCTCTTCTCTTACACAGATCGGTTAACCTGACTTCCTGATTTACACTCACAGCAATCTGTCATTGGCCGTGATGAGTTCTCTCATGAAGAGTTCTGTGGAGTTTTTCTGGGAGGATGCTGACGTATTTGGCCAGATAAATTTTAAATCATTTTCCTTTAACTATTGATGTATGCATTCTTTCCACTGTGGTGGACCACAGTGATTTTGATATTAATTGGCTTTTGGAAAAATAAAAGCTCATACCAGAGCCACTGGCAGTCTGTAATCATTCCTCCCAGTGAGTGAAAAAATACAGAGACAGAAAAGTGGAAATTCTGAAAAAGTATGCTTTTCCTCAAATGAAACAAACATGAAAACTCAGGTGTCAGCAGCTTTTTTTTTTTTTTATAATCCTACTCTAGTACAATTAGATCTCAGTATTTATTTCCTCTGATCTTAATTAAGGAAGCGCTTGAGACTCCCAGGCCAGCCCAATTATCTAAAGACAAAAATTCTAGGAATTCAACAGTCTCACCCACAGGAATATCTGCAGCAAATCAGGGTAAGCAATTATCATGATTTCCCTTGAAGACTAAACAGAAGCACCTACCAAACTTCCTCCTTTATTCAGTTCCAGGCTTCCATTTCAAACCTATAGCCTCAGGCTCTTGATCTGCTTGAAATCCTAGTCAACATGGAAAATTGAGACAAAAACTAGTAACACTTCACGGGGTGATATGGCTGCTTTGGGATCATGTGGGCACACTGCCTTGTTTCCTCAGCTGTAAGATAAGCCTGTGGTATCAATTATTACGCTTCCTATAATTTGCTTCCTTTGCTTTCTCTGTCTTCCTGACTTCTGCACACACTAACCTTCTCTCTCACATTGCTGTTTACATCTTTATTTTAATAAAGGTTGTGCTGCTGGCCTAAATGTTTTGTAATTAGCCCTGGCAAATCACACAAAGTTAGAGTGGGGAAATTTTTTTAAAGGTCACCTAGTGAAACTTCTTCCTTTTTAAAATGAAGAAACCAAGCTCAGAGAGTTAAGCAATTTCTCAGTGTCGCTGTATGTTTTGACAGAAGATCGATCCTGGTCTTCTGACTCACCACTCCACTCTTTACTCACATACCACTCATTCAAAATATTTTTAGCCACTGGACTCTTTCTGCAGATGAAATAAGAGGGGGAAAGCAATACAAAACGGTGATAAATTCAAAGCAAGAGTGGGACCTGGAGACCCACCTGGTGGACCCTCTCCACATCCTGCCCTGAGGCATGGCCATAAGACCTCTGGGGAAGGTGATAATAAGAACTTTTAATCACATGGGAAGGCAAAGTCACAAAACAATCGAAAGAGATGCATCAGTCACCACTGTCAGCCACTCAAATGTGCACTCACTGATCACCACTGCTGCCTCCAGGAGTCCATCAGCACAGTTTGTAAACCACTGCACTTACCATGTTCATAGGGCTGCAGGCAGGAAAAAATTAGCCATCCTGTTTAACACCAACCAGAAATTTCTAGAAATTGGACTTTACAACATTGCCTGACAGAGTGTTATGTCTGGTCACTGATGAATCACAGTGTCAATTTCTCTTGAAAGAAACTATATACAGATTTAAAGTTAGTACCAGTAACGCTGAAGAAGCTGAAGTTGAATGGTTCTATGAAGACCTACAAGACCTTTTAGAACTAACACTCAAAATAGATGTCCTTTTCATTGTAGGGGACTGGAATGCAAAAGGAGGAAGTCAAGAAACACCTGGGGTAACAGGCAAATTTAGCCTTGGAGTACAGAATGAAGCAGGGCAAAGGCTAATAGAGTTTTGCAAGAGAACTCATTAGTCATAGCAAACACCCTCTTCCAACAACACAAGAGAAGACTCTACATATGGACATCACCAGATGGTCAACACTGAAATCAGATTGATTATATTCTTTACAGCCAAAATGGAGAAGCTCTATACAATCAGCAAAAACAAGACAGGGAGCTGACTGTGGCTCCGATCATGAACACCTTATTGCTAAATTCAAACTTAAATTGAAGAAAGTAGGGAAAACCACTAGACCATTCAGGTATGACCTAAATCAAATCCCTTATGATTATACAGTGAAAGTGAGAAATAGATTTAAGTGACTAGATCTGCTAGACAGAGTACCTGATGAACTATGGACGGAGGTTTGTGACACTGTATAGGAGACAGGAATCAAGACCATCCCCATGGAAAAGAAATGCAAAAAAGCAAAATGGCTGTCTGAGGAGGCCTTACAAATAGCTGTGAAAAGAAGAGAAGTGAAAAGCAAAGGAGAAAAGGAAAGATATACCCTTTTGAATGCAGAGTTCCAAAGAATAACAAGGGGAGATAAGAAAGCCTTCCTCAGCAATCAGTGCAAAGAAAGAGGAAAACAACAGAATGGGAAAGACTAGAGATCTCTTCAGGAAAATTAGAGATACCAAGGGAATATTTCATGCAAAGATGAGATCAATAAAGGACAGAAATGATATGGACCTAACAGAAGCAGAAGATATTAAGAAGAGGTGGCAAGAATACACAGAACAACTGTACAAAAAAGATCTCCACGATCCAGATAATCATGATGGTGTGATCACTCACCTAGAGCCAGACATCCTGGAATGTGAAGTCAAGTGGCCCTTAGGAAGCATCACTATGAACAAAGCTAGTGGAGGTGATGGAATTCCAGTTGAGCTATTTCAAATCCTAAAAGATGATGCTGTGAAAGTGCTGCACTCAATATGTCAGCAAATTTGGAAAACTCAGCAGTGGCCACAGGACTGGAAAAGGTCAGTTTTCATTCCAATCCCAAAGAAAGGCAATGCCAAAGAATGCTCAAACTACCGCACAATTGCACTCATCTCACACACTAGTAAAGTAATGTTCAAAATTCTCCAAGCCAGGCTTCAACAATACATGAACTGTGAACTTCCAGATGTTGAAGCTGGTTTTAGAAAAGGCAGCAAATTGCCAACATCCACTGGATCATGGAAAAAGCAAGAAAGTTCCAGAAAAACATCTATTTCTGCTTTATTGACTATGCCAAAGCCTTTGACTGTGTGGATCACAATAAACTGTGGAAAATTCTGAAAGAGGTGGGAATACCAGACCACCTGACCTGCCTCTTGAAAAACCTGTATGCAGATCAGGAAGCAACAGTTAGAACTGGACATGGAACAATAGACTGGTTCCAAATTGAGAAAGGAGTACATCAAGGCTGTATTTTGTTACCCTGCTTATTTAACTTACATGCAGAGTACATCATGAGAAACACTGGGCTGGAAGAAGCACAGGCTGGAATCAAGACTGCCAGGAGAAATGTCAATAACTTCAGATATGCAGATGACACTACCCTTATGGCAGAAAGTGAAGAAGAACTAAAGAACCTCTTGATGAAAGTGAAAGAGGAGAGTGAAAAAGTTGGCTCAAAACTCAACATCCAGAAAACTAAGATCATGGCATCCAGTCCCATCACGTCATGGCAAATAGATGGGGAAACAGTGGCTGACTTTATTTTTTTGGTCTCCAAAATCACTGCAGATGATGATTTTAGCCATGAAATTAAAAGACACTTACTCCTTGGAAGGAAAGTTATGACCAACCTAGACAGCATATTCTAAATCAGAGACATTACTTTGCCAACAAAAGTTCGTCTAGTCAAGGCTATGGTTTTTCCTGTGGTCATGTATGGATGTGAGAGTTGGACTGTAAAGAAGGCTGAGCGCCGAAGAATTGATGCTTTTGAACTGTGGTGTTGGAGAAGTCTCTTAAAAGTCCCTTGGACTGCAAGGAGATCCAACCAGTCCATCTTAAAGGAAATCAGTTCTGGGTGTTCATTGGAAGGACTGATGTTGAAGCTGAAACGCCAATATTTTGGCCACCTGATGTGAAGAGCTGACTCATTTGAAAAGACCCTGATGCTGGGAAAGTTGAGGGCAGGAAGAGAAGGGGACGATAGAGGATGAGATGGTTGGATGGCATCACTGTCTCAATGGACATTGAGTTTAGATAAACTCCAGGAGTTGGTGATCGACAGGGAAGACTGGCATGCTGTGGTTCATAGGGTTGCAAAGAGTCGGACACGACTGAGTGACTGAACTGAGACTGCTTCAGCTAAGTAGAATAAACTCAGTGTGGAGAATAATAACTTTGCCAAAATTCTACACAGTGGGAGAGCAGAAATTGTCAGAAGTCCATGGAAAATGGCAGACATTTGAAAAAACTTAAAAGTTTATATATTTTTAAAATTCATGTATGAAATAAATATGTCCGTGTGTATGTGTGTGTGTGTGTGTGCATGTGTATAGGTGGATCTGAAAAGTAACATGGCAATTGCTAAATGCTTGTTTAAGTGCCATATTTTTTTAAAAAGCATTTAAGTACACACACAAAATCCCAGGACACCTCTCCATCACTTGGCAGATGGAAAGAACCAAGAAGCTGAATCAATGTTATTTTTGTTCACATCAAAACCGTGCTTTCTCTGAGCTGGGAGGGTAAATATAAGCAAGAAAGTTTTGCATATCTGAAAAATGACAAGCAAATTTGTTTAAAAGTCTAAAATTTTCCACTTGTGCATTCCTTGGTTCCTGTCCTGGGGTGTCCATCCTGTGTACCTCAGAGTCGGTATCACCCAGCACGTCTGATGTTTTTCTTCCAGCTGAGTTTATGACACAGAGGACAAGCCATGAGACCACAAGTGGGAATCCAGACTCTGTTGGATTACATTTCTCTCCTGAATCTAGGAAATCCTTAATTTTTAGAAGCCTCACTTTCCTCATCTGTTAAACGTCATGAAAGATTTGCATTCACTTTTTTGCTAAATGTAATAGCTGGGGATTATAAATTAAGTGCTATTGTTAATATTTCATGTTTAAATGTATTTTATTTAATGAACACATATACCCCTTACTATATATGTATGTGTGTGTGTGTTCAGTTCCTCAGTCATATCCAACTCTTTGCAACCCCATGGACTGTAGCCCACCAGGCTCCTCTGTCTGTGGAATTTTCCAGACAAGAATACTGTAGTGGGTAGCTATTCCCTTCCTCAGGGATCTTCACAACCCAGAGACTGAACCCAGGTCTATTGCATCTCTTGCATTGGCAGAAGGATTCTTTACCACTAGCACCACCTGGAAAGCCCTCCTATTTGTAGGGAATATTTTTTAAAGCTCTATGAACATGAACTTATTTAATGTTCAACTCTATGAGGCAAAAAATTTTCCCATTTTATAGAGAAGACAACAGAGACATGTAGAGGTTAAGTAATTTTCTCAAGATCACACAGCTAATAAGTAATAGGGTTGGAATTCAAACCCAGGTAACTGCTCCAAAGTTCTTGTTCTTACTTATTACACTCTGCTGCAGTATTAAAAGTGAAGTGTCACTTTAAAAACATTTCTTGACACTGTAGAAACTGAAAAGTAAATCAACAACCTTAAGCAATGTACCAGGGGCAACTGGGAGCCAACAATCAAAAGGTAGAATGATTTTCCTAATCTCCTCTTGACTGCTGGAATTGTGTAAGTATTTAATCCTCTTCATGCAGAGTATTAATCTTTAGCAAGTGGATGCCTCCTAAAAATTTGGAGGGATAAACTAAAGTGAGTCTTACAGACAAGGTTGCATTTTCATTGCACTCTCTGCATTAGCAGAATGGCAAATGAGTAGATTTGGGGCTACAGCAGAGTCCCTTTCCAGCAGACTTCCTCCAGCTTTAGAGAATCTGTTTGAGCAGAAGCTGCACTCAGTGCTGTAAACATGAGGTTGCAATGGCTATTATGTGGGGGTGATCCCTTTCATGGGGACTTAAACCTAAAGTAGCTCAATCAGAGTCCTAAAACCTACAATGTCTGTATATTTTCTTTGCAAACATTAAAGAGAACTGTCTCTCCCTGCCACGCTTGTCTCAGAGCCCCAAAATCATAAGAGTAAAGCATAATAAGACATCAAGAAAACACATGACTGAACTGAAGCATGTAAAGGACATCTTGATGATGGGACCTCCATCTATGATCATCTGCTAACATGGGCCTTTGTAATGAAGATAGGGCCAGAAAGGATGCTACTGTATCTTCAGCAGAAGACCAAGGTAGGGTCAATGTCATTGCTAACATGCAAATATTATCTCAAGCAAGTCAACCCTACTTTCTGTTTGGAAGAAGGTACGTAATTATAGTAGTTAATGTGTTTTTCTTTAGTTGACTCAGGAGAAAATAAGTATAGCCCCACTGATGGAGAAAGCAGACATATAGTGTAAGTCAAGATGTGCTGATGTTGCCTAGTAAGGATCTACTCCTCCTGCCTTCTTCGAATTTCTGAGCATTAAATACATTAGGACAAAAAAAAAAAAAATCTCCACTTTTGTGCCATACTTCATTAGGAGAACCTTAAGTGTCCTCAAGGACCATGCCTCACAATGAGACCTTCTTGGCTTTGGAACACTGCTTCATAAATAAGGAAAGTGGTTTTACTTACCTAAAATTAGAGTATCTATTTTTCTCCTCTCATCATTGCAACTAACTTTGATAAATAACTTTTGACATTTAAAATGAAGCTCTTGAATCTCCCTTCTCATTAAAAGAGAAAAAAGAAAGAAAGAAAAGAAGTTTAGGAAATAGCCATCCCTCCTGGCTCTATTACTGGATGAATTGCTTTTTAAATAAATGCTTTCAGTATAAAAGAAGAACACACATATTAGACAACATTTGGAAAATCCAAAAAGTACACAGAAGGAAAAACCATACTTAGCCCCATTACCCAAGAAAAAAATCATCGACAGCACTTCAGTGTTTTCATTTATGATTTCCTCTTAGATTTTATGCTTATATTTCCTCAGGTTGAAAATAGGTCAATTACCCATAAATTAAGCTATGCAGTTAATGTAACTCTAAATTGCAATTCTTAATCAGAATGTGATTGTATAATACAAATCCCTGTAGGTTTCTCCTAGAACTTGATTCACTTTAAATTCAACCTACAGTATAAATGGATGAGACTATGTAAGAAAAACTTCTGAAACAACAAAAAAGGGACTCTGATAATATATATTAAAATAAAAAATGCATATACCCTTTGGCCTAACCATCTTATTTTAAGAAGCTTTCTTGAAAAAGTGTAACACTAGTATGAATTTGCAGTGGATTATTTGTTTTGCTTTGGACCTTCAGGTACAGAGCATTGACTTCATCACACTTCCCAATTCATGGAACATTAACATATTATCCACACAGGGAAGGAACAAAGGCCTCTTGTTTTCCCTTTTCCTATCAGTTTGGTTCCTTTTGATCTTCAATCCTCATCTCTCCCCCATTTCCTCCTTCCCTAGTAACCACACATCACATTACAAGAATCCAGTCTTTTAGGAATGACATTTCATTGCCCTTAGAACCTTTTTATCACAAACAATGCGGCAATGAACATCCCCAGGCACTTTTCCTTATGAATCTATGTACAAATTTAGCTGGCACGTAGGAGGCAGGGAAGAGAGACTTACTTTTGTAAAGTACTTTTGAATTGCTTTTCATATTGCTTGTATCTATTTTATTCTCACCAGTGGTCCATGAAGTTAACCCTCTCATTCTCGCCAGTTCTTATTAACTTTTGTCAATGTAATGGGAATAAAGTAGCAGTTCACAGTTGTTTCATTTCACATGTACCCAATTAACTAATAAATTTGACTATCATTTCATACACTTAACCGCCATTTGATTTCTCACATCTGAGATTCACATATACATTATGTTCTTTGTCCACTTTTTCTTTTCAGTGTCCTGACTTTTTCCTAATATTTTACAAGAAATTCCCTAACTATTCTAGATTTTAATATCTTGCCAGTCTTAGATTTGGCAAATATCTTTGTGTAGTACATTTTGTGTCTATTAATTTTGTCCATGATGGTTTTAATGTAACAGAAATCTAATCTTAAGGTATTTGATTGTAATCCAATCTTAATATTTTGATTGTAATCCAATCTTAATATTTTATAATGTGGATTATACATCTTTGAGTCTCCTTTAGGAGTATTCCTCTGACCTGATGTCAGAAAAATAACCTTCTGTATTATTTTCTAGAGTGTTTCTGTTGCCCCAGATGCTTACCAGCATTAGGTGTTGTCAGTGTTTGGGGTTTGGGCTATTCTAATATACGTATGTGTGCATGTGTGTGTAGTATCTCATTGTTGTTTTAACTTGTAGTTCCCTAGTGACATATGATACGGAGAAGACAATGGCAACCCACTCCAGTACTTTTGCCTGGAAAATCCCATGGACAGAGGAGTCTGGTAGGCTGCAGTCCATGGGGTTGCTAGGAGTCAGACACGACTGAGCGACTTCACTTCCACTTTTCACTTTCATGCATTGGAGAAGGAAATGGCAACCCACTCCAGTGTTCTTGCCTGGAGAATCCCAGGGACGGGCGAGCCTGGTGGGCTGCCGTCGATGGGGTTGCACAGAGTCGGACACGACTGAAGCGACTTAGCAGCAGCAGCAGCAGTGACATATGATATGGAACACCTTTTTGTATACTTATTTGCCATCTATGTATCTTCTTCGATGAAGTGTCAGGTAAGGTTTCAGCCTTTTTTTATGTGGGTTGTTTGTTTCCTTACCACTGAGTTTTAAGAATCCTTTGTATAACAGTTCTTGATCAGATGTGTCTTTTGCAAATATTTTCTCCTAGTCTGTAACTTGTCTTCTAATTCTTTTGACATTGTCTTTTGCAGAATGGAAGTTCTTAATTTTAATGAAGTCTGGGTTATCAATGATTTCTTTTATGTGTTATGTCTCCGGTTATATCTAAGACATGCTGTACTCAAAGTCATCTAGGTCTTCTTCTATATCATCTTCTACAATTTTTTTTTTTTTATCTTCTACAATTTTTATAGATTTTCATTTTACATTTAGGTTTGTGTTTCATTTTGAGTTAATTTTGTGAAGATGTTTATGACGTTTTTATTCAGTGTTTTATAGGAGTCTCTATTCAGAATAGTAAGACGAGAAAAAAGAAAGATATGTAAGGATTAAGATGAAAAATATAAAACTATCATTATTTACAGGTAGCATGATAGTATACAAAGAAAATCCAAAAGACAAGGCAATTTTGTTTTAGACTTAATTCATGAATGTATCAAGTTTGCTGAAATCAAAGTCAGTATGCAAATGATTGTATTGCTATATGCCAGCGATAAATAGGGGAAAAAAAATTTTAAGAGTCTATGTAGAATAGCATCACAAAACACCAACTAGTCAAGAATAAGTCTAACAAAGATATGTGTGACCTCTAGTTTCAAAACTACAAAATATTACTAAGTGAAACTAAGAAAGATTAAAATAAATGGAGACATTTACCATGTTTGTATTCACTTGCTCAGGCTACCATAACAAAATACCATAGACCAGGTGACTTTAACAACAGAAACTTATTTTCTCATAGTCTGGAGGTTAGGAAGTCCAAGATCAAGGTTCCAGCTAATTCAATTTCTGATGAAAGCTCTATTTCTAGCTTAAAGATGACTGTCTTCTGTTGGTGTCATCACATGGCAGAAAGACAGCAGTCTCTCTGGTGTCTCTTCTTGTAAGGATAGTAATCCTACAGGATCAGGGCTACCCTTATGACCTCATCTAACCTTAATTACTTCTTTAGAGGTCATAGAAGAAGTCAGGCTTCAACACATGAATTTGGAAGGGAACAAATATTCAGTCCATAACACACAGTGTTCATGACTAAAATCTCCTATAACCTTGGTGTAGGAACAGGCAGCCTAAGACACAAAAGAAAAAGAATTCCGAAGTTCTTTTAAAGTTTTAATAAATTTTTAAAAGCTTCTGCATGGCAGGTGTGTGTGTGTACATATATATATATATATATATATGAGAGAAGGAGAAAAAGAGCAAAGCCAAAAGATAAATTGCAAGGTTGTAGAAAATACTAGGACAAATATTGTAAGTAAAGATTTAATATCTCTAATGTACAAAGAACTCAAAATTCTGATAGAAAAAAAGGATAAATGACCTGAACAGAAAAATCACAAATAAAAGATATAAAATGATTTAAACATATGAAACAATGTTTAACTTTTTTCTCACACATAATAAAAGAAATGTACACTGAGATACCATTTCTCACCACACAGTGTGGCAAATATTAAAAACCTTGGCAACAAATGCTATTGGTCAGGCTGTGGGGAAGCATGCAGTCTCCTGTGCTGATGATGTGAATGCAAACTGTTACAGCCCTCAAGGAAGGCAATTACTAGCAAAATTACGCGTGCATTTATATTGTGTCCGGCTTCTCACTTCTAAGAGTTTACACCTCAAGCAGCATGAAAATACATATGCATAAATTTATTCTGTGCAGCTTTGTGATTGCAAAAATCTTGTTAATAATCTAAGTCCCTATAAAGAGAAAGTGTCTGAATAATCTATGGTACAGCCACACTATGGAGAACTATTAAAAATAATGACAGAGATTTTTAGAAACTGATACTTTGTGTAAACCTAGAGACCGATTAGGAAAAGTGGCAACCACTTTTGGGTGCAAATTATGAAGTCGTCTCAGAGAGTACAGAAGGACAAACTTATCAGGATGGCAGACTCCTCCCTGTCTCTCTTCATTTATAGATCTCAACTCTCTAAAAATCCTAGGCAGGCCAGTTCAGCACACACTGTAGAGAACCTAGCACTTCATCTGTGAGAGGACCACGTCCTGGGCACTGGTTCCATCATTCGTGAGCTTTCTTGCGCAGAGAGTGTTGATACAAAGTCAGGATTCCAGTACAGGTAGGTTAGCACCATTCTCAGAGGTAGAAACATCTCCTGATGAATGTGTTTTCCATGGTGGGATTTCTATCAGTCACTTTTGCCCTTTTCCCAAGAATTACACCCTTTAGGAGGCTTACTTGGAGGACAGAGAACATTGTGAAAAAGTAATGATACAGAAAAGAGCAGGATTTTGTGACCTGGAAAGTTGAATACATACAGTGACTAGCTTCTCTCTTCCTGAAACCATCAAACCAGGAAGGAATACATGGTAAGATTCTTTCCTAAGAGTCTAGAGAAAGTTCTAGAGAAGATGACAAGAGGGCTTCAGTCTTTCCTGAAGTGGATGAAAAAGGAGAGAAAGAAGCCCCTTCAGAAGCTCTTCCCTGGAATGTAAGCCTTGGGGCTACTCAAGAAGTCCTGGGATGGACAGGAACGGGTCCAACCTAGAGAACAGGGCAAAGTAACATGAGCCATGGAATTGGCCCCTGTTCTTCCTGCTTCCCCGTGTTTATCCTTCATCTCTCAACTTCAGAGAGAGATGATTACAGAGCTGTAAGGAGACTGATGTACTTAAGAGAAGGATGCAGGGCTGTTCTCAGCAAATTGCCATCACTTCCTCTCAAATGGTTCTTGAGCAGGTGGCAGCCTGAGATCCCTCTGGGGAGTGTGTGGCCAACCACCTTGTCCCTTTCCTTAGAGCACTGGAATAGTCTAGGAAGCCAGCTCTTCATCTACAATGAAAAATAAATATCTCATACCTAAGTTTATGGAAAATTTTAGTTTGGTAAAACAATTTTATTCTCTCCCTCCTTATGAAAGGAAATAATCACATTTTCAATGAAATTTTAAAACATTCTCTTGCCTCATTATGGAATAAAATGCAAAAATCCATTAAGAGTTTATGTTTCTTTTATATGAAAGGTTATTGTAGAAAATACCATAATAAGAGAGCTCCAAATAAAAGAGAGCCAGAGATAACCGTAATAAATATTCATTTAGAAAATACCCCAGTTTCCAGATCCCTATCTTCTTTATTTTCTTGCAATAAAAATTGAAACAGTAGTTGAATGAAAGTGTAGATCAAAATAAACTGTTCTGAAAGATTATATGAACACCATCTATCATAAGGGTCATAATTCATAAAAAGGACATGTTCAAAATAATTTTTTTGTTGTCAACCTGACAATTTGTCTTATGGAAATAAAACTTTAAAGAAAACTGGTTTATTGGTGTGCTGTGTGCTCATTTTTGTTCTGGTCAATACTTTTATTATGGACTGGGGCATGGATAGCAAAGGTATGCTGATCTAATAACCCTGGCCAAAGAGCAAGGAGATCAGCCTGACTACGCCAGCACGAAAAGCAGAAATCACTGATGTATCAGAAGGTGGAATGAGGGTCCAGTATGGATCATCATATTGACTGGGAGCCATTCTCTATCCACCAGGGTTAGGGTTTGTTTGGTTGCAAGTTCAGTAGAAATCTACAATTCTGGATGTCTTCCAGTATAGTTGATGTTAAGTCTTAGGTTTGCATGGTACCCGGAAAAAGGAAGGTCATCACCAACATGTGTGCTGAGCCCATCATAGAGTCTAACTCCGGGACAGGGTTTAATTATAGATTCCACTTATGAACAGTTACTCAGAAAAACTGGATCCAGTTCAGAGCACAGCTGAGATGGTGAAGACACGAAAGTATTCTCACATGGGGAGCTGTTGAAACAGGAGAAGATTTATGGAAGACATGATATGTCCTCAGATACTCAAAGCGTTGTCATCTGGTGAAAGGCCGAGACTGACTGCTGCTGCAGAGAGGCTGGCTGCACATCCGTGGGAGGCAGGGTGGGGGAAAAAATACATAGGCTGCCTGAGCAGGAAGTGAATGCCCAACAGGGAGGAATGCAAGCAGACCAGCATCTCTTAGGAATATTTGCAGGGATTCTTGGCTTAGAAATAGTGGTGGCTAGAGGATTGGATGGAGAAGGCAATGGCACCCCACTCCAGTACTCTTGCCTGGAAAATCCCATGGATGGAGGAGACTGGTAGGCTACAGTCCATGGGGTCGATAAGAGTCGAACACGACTGAGCGACTTCACTTTCACTTTTCACTTTCAAGCATTGAAGGAAATGGCAACCCACTCCAGTATTCTTGCCTGGAGAATCCCAGGGACAGAGGAGCCAGTTGGGCTGCCATCTATGGGGTCGCACAGAGTCAGACACGACTGAAGCAACTTAGCAGCAGCAGCAGCAGAGGATTGAAAGACTGGCCTGAAAGCCTCTGCAAAATTCTACAAGTTATAGATGTCAGTGGGGTTTCCTCTGAAGTCTCCCTACTTCCTCTCACTGTTGCCTGGCACTCCCTCTTATGTGTGCTGCCTTCTTCAGGGACATCAGACACTTTTTCTTCTTGATTTTTAAGACCCCCTAACAGTACTTGCACATTCTGTTCTGTATGTGCTGCTCATTTATCTGTCTCATCTTTCTCCCCATCCAACTGTGAGTTCTGACATTTTAGGAGAAGGCTTGCACTCCCTGTCCAGTTCATGCCCTTTGCATAAAGCTTCTTGTCAGAAGAAAATTTGTGTATCTTTGTAAATATTCACATAAACAACTCAGAAAATAGAAGAATCTGTTTTGAGAAAGATGGAGATAAGGGATTGGTTAATGAAAGACTTTTAATACTTTTTATAAAGGATGAAAATTTTAAGAGAACAAGTCAAAGCACAAATGTTCCATTATGTAATCAAATAATATTTTACTTACATAAAAAATCATTTCTTCTGAACTGGGAAATATCTTTCATATACTGAGGAAACTAGTGTTTTCTGAGGTCAACTGTACCAGTGATTAGAAATGAAAAGAATAAAAATCAGGAATTTAGAAACAGAGTAGGAGCTCCTTAGAACATTGTGGGAAGCCCGGTGTTCTGATTACAGTCTCACATGCTGGATCACCAAACCCAAGACAACAATGGTCAGTTTTGAGAATCAAGTGGAAAATTTTATCCAGCTATCTTCTGGATGTGCAACCTCTGTATGGGGTTCTACTTAGGTGTACCTGAGGCCCAGAGTTGGCTTGTGAGTGCGTGGCCTTCACTCTGTGGGGAGAAATTGTGGGACAGTTTTCTTCAAGTCCTGGTCGGGCTGTACTGTGGATATAGCCTAGGGAGCTGCCAGCCTCGCCCTCATGATTACAGTGGCTGGGAGCAAAGCAAACGTGTTCATGTTAAGCAAAAACAGATACACTTGAGACCAATATATTGGAAGCAGTCAAAAGTAAAGTTTTAGAAAAGTTTCTCATAATGTCAGAATTAGAATATGCCTCCATGTCATTGTTTGGAATTCACTTTATTTTTTAAATGATTTGCATCAACATTTGTTCATGTATTTATTATTTTACTACTCGGTAGCATCACATTAGGAGAAGGCAATGCCATCCCACTCCAATACTCTTGCCTGGAAAATCCCATGGGTGGAGGGGCCTGGTAGGCTGCAGTCCATGGGGTTCCAAAGAGTCGAATATGACTGAGCATTTGAGCACACAGCACTGGGTTTTGATACAGATTAATGTTGGGAAATAACGGACAGAAGAGAAGCCAAAAGAATTTAAATAGTGAGTTCTCTTCTTTTAAAGTGCCCGTGCTGAGAGGACCAGGAGATACAAGCAGTCTTCTGTGACTGTGTCTGGGCATCCTGGGCTGTGGGGTCCAGGGAAAGATTAGAGAACAGATGTCAAATCGTAGGTCAGGTTATCAGAGCAATAGAACCCAGGCTCCTGAATCCCGCATGGCTAAGTTGTGCCATGCTCCTGGCTGGTCTGATTGTTCATGGCAGGAGACCAGTTGGGGTCAGGGGATACCTCAACAGAAACTCTCTGTGGCAGGAGGATGACAAGAGCTGGTGACCATCAGGGCAGGACCCAAGGAGGCCAGTTGGGTGCATCAAAGACATCATTCTATAGATTCTTATAAGGCAGCAGTTCTCAGTGTTTCTCTACTGGGCTACACACATTGGATGATTTTCACTTGAACAACATAAACAACAACATAAAGTGCATAAATGTAATCCCAACTTAGACAAACAAACCAGCCCTCTGCCCCCAAATTATTTGTCATGGCATTTCTAAAGCATTTGATAATAATGATAATAAAGAAATCAAGGACTTGTCTCAAAATAAGTTGTCATTAAAAAGGAAGAATATTAAATGTAACTAAGCTCATTTTTAAAATTTTTGGATTTAAAAAATGAGTAGAACTCCAGGAGGGCTCAGCTGAGACAGGATTAGTGGAGGACTGTATCAGTTATGACTGAATTACCTGTCAGAACTCCTCTTTCTCTCTTGCTCAGTGTTCAAGTACTAACAATTGACTGATCTCTCATCTGTATCATAATCTCTAATCACTGATAAAGTATTTGCATACCTCAGTACTGAAGTCCCAGCAATCCTTCTCACTATTCATCACAGCATACCACTGTGTCTGCAGTAGGAATAGTGCATTCTGGGACCTGATGCACTCTTCTGAGAATTCCGTTTTCTTTAGCTGTGCAAACATGCTCACATCCAGGGCCCCTTCTCTTTGCTGATTCCCACTGGCCCTGGATGTACAAGAGCAGGACCTTAATCCAGGAATAAGTGAGAGAGGGGATGGACAGGGACATGGAGACATAGGCACAGAAAAGGAAAATTAGGAGTCTTTCTCTCCCACTCTCTTTCTGTGTTCCTTCCTTATCATTCTGTCATTTCAGGGAGGAGAGAAATGTCTTAATATTTGCATGGGATTATTACGAATATATCCAGTTAATGTGTGATAAAAGCACTATCTTTTTTTTTTCTTTCCCACAACCTTTTCCAGAAACTGAAGGACCAGGTTATTATAGTTCAAGATAAAACCAAGAAAATCAGTTAGTTCTGAAACCCAGTCACCCTAAAACTGAGTTCCCTTACTGAATTTATGATGAACCTCTTTATCCAAAACTTTATTCCCTTTCTTGTCCCCTCTGACCTCAATCCTGAGCTAACTGAACACCAATCAACCAGAATCAGATTATTAAAATTTCTGTTGTTGATGATATCTTTAATGTACTAAAATTACTATCATAGATATCATCATTAATGTACAAACTCAGATTGTTCCCCAGGGCAAGATAAATTAATAGACCTCCCCCTAAGCCATGGACCACCTGGCCTGAGGATTGTAAACCAAAGACATCCAATACTTTGGCCACCTGATGCGAAGAGCTGAGTCATTGGAAAAGACCCTAATTCTGGGAAAGATTGAAGGCGGGACAAAAAAGGGATGACAGAGGATGAGATGGTTGGATGGCATCACCAACTCAATCAATATGAGTTTGAGTAAACTCCGGGAGTTGGTGATGGACAGGGAGGTCTGGCATGCTGCAGTTCATGAGGTCACAAAGAGTCAGACATGACTGAGTGACTGAACTGAACAGAACTGCTCTCCAAGATTAATGTGGAATTAATTGTTGAGAATCATGCTGACCCTCTAACTAGCCAGACTTGAGTAGCTTTAATTTCTCAAAGCCCCAGTATCCTCATCCATAAAATAAAGATAATTATCATGCCTCTCTTTTTAAGTTGAGCAACGTTTAAATGAAAACAATCCCATAAAGAGTATTAAATGCAGTACCTGAAATGTTAGATGCATGGAACAAACAGTTTTCATTATTTTATTAGCAGTGTAATTTTCAATATCAGAGCATGTGTCACACTGCCACTCATGAGCCAGTACTGCCACATTTGGCCAAATATCCTAATGCAGGTTCCCATTCTTTGTGTTTAAATAATTGAAACTGAACCCACTTGCTAGTCCTAACTCATCAATTAAGAGGGAGGTTAGTTCATAAATATTCCAACCATCCTCTCTTCTACTATTTTCTGCTATGAAGGCCCTAAATTTCTTCAATTATTCCTAAGAATTAAATTATGCAAGTTTTATTCAGGCTTGAAGTTACTTCTACTGGAAATGGCAACAGAGAAAATGCTCTGGGGCAACACCTCCTAACTATTATCTATCCCCAAAGAGTAAAAAAGATGGCTTGAGAAAAATCTGCTCTGTGGGAAACTGTTTTGAAAGATAGTTTGGATTTATTCATTAATTTCCTCTCTTATCTAACAGTCCTTATAGCTCTGGCAAGTCTCTGGTGTTTATTTCCATTGAAAAGGAGCCAAATTAGCACATACTATGCAAATTGCAGCACATGCAAACTCTTTATAAATTCAGAAAACAATTAATCTAATACCCTTATGGAAAACAAGGTAAATACGAATAAGGAAAATGAATGTTTCAAGTAGAAAAAAATTTTCCTTGAAGAAAATGGCCCAGGAATTCCTATGTGAAGAGAGTGGAGGGACAGGAAAACAGAGTTCAGGAGTTGAGAAACCATGGATAGAAGGTCTACCGTTAGAGACAAGGTCAATCGTTGTTTAGTGGCTAAGTCATGTCTGACTCTTTTGGGACCCCATGGACTGTAGCCACCAGCGTTCTCTGTCCGTGGGATTTCCCAGGCAAGAACACTAGAGTGGGTTTCCATTTCCTTCTTCAGGATCCTCCTGACCCAGAGATGAAACTCGCATCTCCTGCTTAGCAGGTGGATTCTTCACCACTGAGCCACCTGGGAAGCCTGTAAGATTAATATAATGTCTATTATATACTCCATCTTCACATTTATTATCAGAAGTAGTCTTCCCAGGGACGATGAAAGGGCAATGCTGTTATCCCAGCATTAGAGATGAGGAAATGCAGACACGTAAAGGTGAGTCCACATAACTGTTGGTGGCAAAATGGAGTGAGACTCAACGCATGGCTTGCTCCATTTCACGGTTCATCCTCTTTCTATTAAACTGTTCTGTGTAGTACAGAGAAGAAGCCTAAAACTACCAAAGAACGCTGCTGACTATAACAGAAAACTGTAATTGATCTGTAAGAAAAGCTCCGGAAATGAACTCAAGGCTCTGAGGGAAGCGTTTGCCTCATGGGAGGCTACCCTGGTCTGCAGAAGACAAACATGGGTCAGAATGGTTTTCACACATTTGCAGGACATGAACAAAACAACTGTAGACACTGGAGCAGAAAGAAATTGGTCAGGATGTAGGGAACAATATTTTCTCCCTCGGGTCTTCATGATTTAATTTGGAGAATTTTTCTTAACGTATTTCCTGATAGCTCAGTTGCTAAAGAATGTGCCTGCAATGCAGGAGACCCTGGTTTGATTCCTGGGTCAGGAAGATCTTCCGGAGTAGGGCTAGGCTATCCTCTCCAGCATTCTTGGGCTTCCATTGTGGCTCAGCTGGTAAAGAATCTGCCTGCAATGGGGAAGACCTGGGTTTAACCCCTGGGTTGGGAAGATCCCCTAGAGAAGGGAAAGGCTACCCACTCCAGTATTCTGGCCTGGAGAATTCCATGGACTGTATAATCCATTGTATTGCAAAGACATGACTGAGCGACTTTCACTTTCATGAAAAAGAAAAGTGAGCCTCAGGACCACACTGACATTTTTTTTTTCTATTTTGTCAGATAAGTAGGACTCTACATTTTTTTTTTCACTCTCCCTCCATTTATAAGAACAGAAAAACAAAGATTTTACTCAAAATACTTGATGCTTTTCTATCAGTTCCTCAAAATCTTTACCCTACATTGACTGGAAACACCTCCATCTTAAGGCTCATTTCTTCTCTCTTACAAAGGCCTGAGTGGGAAGGAGGGTAATAAAAAGATGACACTCAGAGAGACCTTACCTGTCCGACTAGGTTTGAAGCAATGACCACAGGCTTGCTGCAGTGTCCTTGAATTATCTCTGAGCTTTGTGTCCTAAAACTGACTTCTATCTCACAAAGTTCTTTTGGGAAAAAGAAAAAACAATTGACAAATGAAGCACTTTGCAAAATTTTACCAGTATTAAGTGATGGTGCTAAGTTCAGATCTTCACATCTGTCATCTCATTTAACCCTTAAAACCATTGTTATGATCCCCTTTTATCAAAAAAAGGACACAGAGGCCTGGAGGGGTTGGTTAGCTTGTGCAAGGTCAAGCAGATTCTGAGAGGTCCAGCCAGCTTTCTCTAACCCCTGACCTGAGTGCTTGTGCAGTGTAAGAACTTTAGATTTGAAATACTTGGATTCAAATTCTGGCTTCACTAGCTGTTCAACCATTAATCTATCAATGCCTTTATCTCCAAAACAGGGAACAGTGATTGAGTCAGTAAATCACAGAGCTGTCTTGAAGATTAAATGAGTTAATACATTGAAAGTTCTTAGATCTGTGATTCCTATCTGTGTGCCAAGGTGCCTCAGGGCACCACGATGAACTCTAGGGGGTGGTTGGGACTACTGAAATTTTCAAGGGCAATGTGGTGATACTTGATATCTGTTAGACATTGAGCAGACTCGTAGCTGGATGTAGTTCACAGTCACAGTATTAGGTCACACTGCATTCCTTTTGATGATGATAGATCTTCACAAAGTTGGATTTTCAATAAACACTACAAAAAGAAGGCAAATACTACCCCAAAATCAATGCAGAGCAGGGTTAAGCATGGCGCTGTCCAACTGATCCCATTTGCAAAGTTGTGTAGCACCCAAAAGCCACACAAGTCCCATTATAAGTAATTGTGTTATTTTAAAATGAAATAAAATTATTATCTTTTCTTTATATGTGTATGTCATTTTTTTTAAATGGCTGCATAAGTTGTCAGGACATAAATATTATAATATATAATACTATAAAAACAGATTATAAATAATATTATAATACATCATACTATAAATAACATTGTTGTTGAGACCTAACTACTTAGTAAATGGATATTTTCTTTGTCCTGGATGTGCCATGAAAAAAAAAAATATTGTCACTTTGAATGCCATAAAGTGAGAACGTTTGGAATTGACTTGGAACAATTTCATATGGTTAGTCACACTGTCGGAGAAGGCAATGGCACCCCACTCCAGTACTCTTGCCTGGAAAATCCCATGGGCAGAGGAGCCTGGTAGGCTGCAGTCCATGGGGTTGCTAAGAGTTAGACATGACTGAGCGACTTCACTTTCACTTTTCACTTTCATGCATTGGAGAAGGAAATGGCAACCCACTCCAGTGTTCTTGTCTGGAGAATCCCAGGGACGGGGGAGCCTGGTGGGCTGCCGTCTATGGGGTCGCAGAGAGTCGGACACGACTGAAGTGACTTAGCAGCAGTCACACTGTATGTCAGCTGTTCTCATCAACTCCCATGCTTTAATGAGTCTCATATTAAGTTCTGTCAGTTCCGTATGAGTAACAGAGCTGATATGTATGTCTGCAAACTGCCTAGCCAGGTCAGGAGAGAGGGACCAGCTTTTACAGCTGAAGACATGAGGTTAAGGCTGGCATGTGACTCATACCAGATCACCTAGCTCACCCGTATGCTGCTGGAACTTCCACAGACCACTTGCTTCCCTGAACCAGGCTGCTTCTCCAAAAAGAAAAAAAAAAAGAAAATGACACAAAACAAGAAAAATGTGTTACAACAGATAAAATTCTTTTTGCTCCCCACGGTATCCCCTGAGGATGGGGGGAGTTGCTTCTCTTCCTTCATTTAATTATCAATTCATTTGAAAATGTTATTTAACAATTCTAATGAGTGTCATTCAACTGATTAGGAAGATGCATTAATTTTCCTCTCTAATTGAGAAGGCTCAAAGTAAGCTCCCCACACAGAATTCTAGGACTCAAATTCCCATCTGCTACTTTTACCTCTGGGAGATTCATGCCCCATGGAGATGAGAGCTTTCTGCTGCTTTTTAGGAACATGATTGGTTTCTTCTGAGACCTGGCCTGGGGTGCCAACAAAGAGGAGAGGTAGTAGCTTGGCCACTTTAGGCAAAGGACCCTGTTCTGTTTGTCCTAAGATGCAAGGGAAAACATGAAGAAAAGATTTCAACTGATACAGATATGCTTCTAGTGTTAGTAGCTCAACTGTGTCCAACTCCACGGATTATAGCCCGCCAGGCTCCTCTGTACATGGGACTTTCTAGACAAGAATACTGAAATGTCCACTAGTCACACTGTCGGAGAAGGCAATGGCACCTTGCCTTCAGGATGGATTTTCTTTTAAAAATTTAGAAAAAAAATAATTAATAAAAAAAAAAAAAACAAATAGATGGTGAGACAGGGTGGGGCAGAGGGAAAAAAGGATTAAACTTTTTTCTTCTCTGTCCAGCTTTAGAACTGCTGAAAGAAATATAAAAAAAAAAAAAAAAACCAAAGATCATTCATGACATCAAGTCCTATTGCTTTATGGCAAATAGATGGGGAAACCATGGAAACAGTGACAGACTTTATTTTCTTGGGCTCCAAAAAAAAAAAAAAGAATACTGAAATGGATTGGCATTTCCTTCTCCAGGGGATCTTTTCAACCCAGGGATTGAACCCAATGCTTCTGATAGTTTAAAGAAGCTACCTTGAAGACTGGATGGGAGGGAAGTCTGGGGGGGAATGGATACCTGTATATGTATGGCTGAATCCTTTTGCTGTCCACCCAAAACTATGATAGCATTGTTAATCAACTGTGCTCCAATATAAAATAAAAAGTACTTTTTTAAAAAAGAAGCTGCCTCGAGGGGGGGTGTTTGTTCTTATTTGTTTGTTTATATTATTTTTTACATTTCCCTATAAATATTCAGGAAATTTGTTTACCCTAATATTTTCATAGCATCCCTGGGGGTATCCCAAGGGAATGCTTCCATTCATATCAGTGACAAGGTCCATATTAGCTGCTCAAGCAGTGGGTAAGGGATTCCACAAAGGCCCTCCACAACTGTACACACTTATCGCTGGACCTGTGACGATGTTCCATTACATAACAAAAGGGATTTTGCAAGTGTAGTTAAGGTTATAAATCATAAGATAGGGAGATTACAATGCATTATCCAGATCAGATCAGATTAGTCGCTCAGTCGTGTCCAACTCTTTGCAACCCCATGAATCACAGCACGCCAGGCCTCCCTGTCCATCACCAACTCCCGGAGTTCACCCAGACCCATGTCCATCGAGTCAGTGATGCCATCCAGCCATCTCATCCTCTGTCGTCCCCTTCTCCTCCTGCCCCCAATCCATCCCAGCATCAGAGTCTTTTCCAATGAGTCAACTCTTTGCATGAGGTGGCCAAAGTACTGGAGTTTCAGCTTTAGCGTCATTCCTTCCAAAGAAATCCCAGGGCTGATCTCCTTCAGAATGGACTGGTTGGATCTCCTTGCAGTCCAAGGGACTCTCAAGAGTCTTCTCCAACACCACAGTTCAAGAGCATCAATTCTTCAGCGCTCAGCCTTCTTCACAGTCCAACTCTCCCATCCATACACGATCACAGGAAAAACCATAGCCTTGACTAGACGAACCTTGGTTGGCAAAGTAATGTCTCCGCTTTTGAATATGCTATCCAGGTTGGTCATAACTTTCCTTCCAAGGAGTAAGCGTCTTTTAATTTCATGGCTGCAGTCACCATCTGCAGTGATTTTGGAGCCCAGAAAAATAAAGTCTGACACTGTTTCCACTGTTTCCCCATCTATTTCCCATGAAGTGGTGGGACTGGATGCCATGATCTTTGTTTTCTGAATGTTGAGCTTTAAGCCAACTTTTTCACTCTCCACTTTCACCTTCATCAAGTGGCTTTTTAGTTCCTCTTCACTTTCTGCCATAAGGGTGGTGTCATCTGCATATCTGAGGTGATTGATATTTCTCCCGGCAATCTTGATTTCAGCTTGTGTTTCTTCCAGTCCAGCATTTCTCATGATGTACTCTGCACATAAGTTAAATAAACAGGGTGACAATATACAGTCTTGACGTACTCCTTTTCCTATTTGGAACCAGTCTGTTGTTCCATGTCCAGTTCTAACTGTTGCTTCCTGACCTGCATACAAATTTCTCAAGAGGCAGGTCAGGTGGTCTGGTATTCCCATCTCTTTCAGAATTTTCCACAGTTTCTTGTGATCCACACAGTCAAAGGCTTTGGCATAGTCAATAAAGCAGAAATAGATGTTTTTCTGGAACTCTTTTGCTTTTTCCATGATCCAGCGGATGTTGGCAATTTGATCTCTGGTTCCTCTGCCTTTTCTAAAACCAGCTTGAACATCTGGAAGTTCACGGTTCACATACCAATCCAATCATGTGATGCCTTAAAAGCAGAGAGAATGCTCCAGCTGGAGTCAGAAAGTTGTGGCAGAAGGGAAGTGGGAGAGATCTGAAGCTTTAGAGGGCCTAACTTGCCACTCCTGGAGGGCCCACACGGAGAATATGAGAAGGAGCTCAGGTAGCTTCTAGGAGCAAAGACTTGTCCCCAGCTGACAGTCAACAAGGAAATGGAGACTTCAGGCTCACAACCATAAGGAAGTGAATTCATCCAGCAGCCTGAATGAGCCAGGATGCAGATTGAGTCTCAGGGTAGGAACACAGTTTTTCCAACTCCCCAGTTCCAGCCTTGAAAGACCCAAAGCTGAGGGCTCAGCTGAACCACTCTGTGCCCAAACCACCAGCCTACACAACTGTAAAACAATACACTGGTGTTGCTTTAAGCTACTTAATTTGTAGTCACTTGTTACAACAGTGATAGAAAACTCATATAGAACCTGGATCAGGTCAGGGTCAGAAAGCGACTCCTAAGGAAATCTAGAATTTGAGTCACCACCAAGGGTTGCCCCTCAGAGGCTATGGTGGGTGGAGCAGCACACAGCAGCAGCAGCAGCAGGAACACATCTGTCATCATGAGACAAAACTCAAGAGCAGAGGGATTTGCACAATAACGCTCCTCTTACAGATGCTGATGGCTACAGCCAGAACTGTGACACCTCTGACACCAAGGATGAAGCATGGAAAAATGGGGAGGTGGCATGCTAGCCCATAGGACTCAGCCAAAGGTCCGTATTTTGTGCAGAGGTGGCCAGGGAAGCATATGTTACTGCCAAGAATAATATAGTTAATCAGCAAAGATTGATATGATGTGTCCACATTGTCACTAACAAACAAATTAAGTTGGCTTTTCTAGTATTTCTTGCTCCTGCACATATTTGGTGAATATCTTATTTAGCACTTTGCTCCACTCCTTGATACCCACTTCAAGGGATAAAAGACAAGTGTCCCAGTGATCAGAGAAATTAACCTCAAGGAGATCTGGGATTTCAGACACATTTAGACTTGATTCCAATATCGGAGCTCACATGTCTCCGTTAAAATTTACTGTCCGCCTTCACCCTGATATGTAATTTATGATAAAGCTGTCTCCTGCTCTCTCTGTACCTACCTCTTCCCCTGGTCCACAGTCTGAGAGCATCATAACTTAATATTCTTATTTTATTCTATAAGGAACACCATCACCAGTACTTATAGGAAAGGAAAAAAAAGAGAGCTCCATGATCTGGCTCCTGTCAATCCTGATCTGCTCTGCGGGTGGGAGAGAGGGCATGCTGAGTCATGACTTCATTCTTCCTGTGTATCGTTTTCTGTCTGAAATGTAATTCTATCTTCCTCGTCTAATTTCTACTCATTCTTCAGAATTTAACTCAAGGAAAAAAGAGAAAATTATAAAACTGAACATGAGTGGAAACAAATGAACTTAAATACATATACACATACGTGATTTTCAAAAGATGAAAATATCATGGGGAAATGAAGAATGGAAACTTAGTTTTGTTTTGTTTTGGCTTCCATAATGTTTTTTTTTTTCTGTTTTTTTTTTTTTTTTTATTTTACTTTACAATATTGTATTGGTTTTGCCATACATCAACATGCATCCACCATGGGTGTACACGTGTTCGCCATCCTGAACCCCCCTCCCACCTCCCTCTCCATACCATCCCTCTGGGTCATCCCAGTGCACTAGCCCCAAACCTCCTGTATCCTGCATCGAACCTGGACTGGCGATTCGTTTCTTATATGATATTATACATGTTTCAATGCCATTCTCCCAAATCATTCCCCCTCCCTCTCCCACAGAGTCCAAAAGACTGTTCTCTACATCTGTGTCTCTTTTGCTGTCTCGCATACAGGGTTGTCGTTACCATCTTTCTAAATTCCATATATATGCGTTAGTATACTGTATTGGTATTTTTCTTTCTGGCTTACTTCACTCTGTATAATAGGCTCCAGTTTCATCCACCTTGTTAGAACTGATTCAAATATATTCTTTTTAATGGCTGAGTAATACTCCATCGTGTATATGTACATAGCTTTCTTATCCATTCATCTGCTGATGGACATCTAGGTTGCTTCCATGTCCTGGCTATTATAAACAGTGCTGCGATGAACATTGGGGTACACGTGTGTCTTTCAATTCTGGCACAAAGACAGAAATATAGATCAATGGAACAAAATAGAAAGCCCAGAGATAAACCCACACACCTATGGACACCCTACCTTTGACAAAGGAGGCAAGAATATACAATGGAGAAAAGACAATCTCTTTAACAAGTGGTGCTGGGAAAACTGGTCAACCACTTGTAAAAGAATGAGACTAGAACACTTTCTAACACCATACACTAAAATAAACTCAAAATGGATTAAAGATCTAAACATAAGACCAGAAACTATAAAACTCTTAGAGGAGAACACAGGCAAAACACTCTCCGACATGCATCACAGCAGGATCCTCTATGACCCACCTCCCAGAATAATGGAAATAAAAGCAAAAATAAACAAATGGGATCTAATTAAAATTAAAAAGCTTCTGCACAACAAAAGAAACTATAAGTAAGGTGAAAAGACAGCCTTCAGAATGGGAGAAAATAATAGCAAATGAAGCAACTGACAAACAACTAATCTCAAAAATATACAAGCAACTCCTACAGCTCAACTCCAGAAAAATAAATGACCCAATCAAAAAATGGGCCAAAGAACTAAATAGACATTTCTTCAAAGAAGACATACAGATGGCTAACAAACACATGAAAAGATGCTCAGCATCACTCATTATCAGAGAAATGCACATCAAAACCACAATGAAGTACCATTTCACGCCAGTCAGAATGGCTGCAATCCAAAAGTCTACAAGCAATAAATGCTAGAGAGGGTGTGGAGAAAAGGGAACCCTCTTACACTGTTGGTGGGAATGCAAACTAGTACAGCCACTATGGAGAACAGTGTGGAGATTCCTTAAAAACCTGGAAATAGAACTGCCATACGACCCAGCAATCCCACTCACTGCTGGGCATACACACCAAGGAAACCAGAATTGGAGACTTAGTTTTAAAGAAAGTAAGACTCTATAGTCAAGTTCAACATATCAACTTTGACTGGAACCTGGTTAAAAGTAAACAGTAACAAAAGATTTGGGGCCAACTGCATACATTTAAGTACACGGAATATTAGATAATATTAGGGAACTATTATGGTTGGATGGCATCACAGACTCGATGGACATGAGTTTGTGCACGTTTCTGTAGTTGGTGATGGACAAGGAAGCCTGGCGTGCTGCAGCCCATGGGGTCACAAAGAGTCAGACACAACTGAGTAACTGAACTGAACTGAGGAAACTATTAGTTTTCTTAAGTGTGACAAATGTAGCTAAATGGAAGAGTGTCCTACTCTGAGGCACTGCATGAAGAAGTATTTAGCAGTGAGATTTCAAAACTGGAATATACTTTCAAATAATTCAGCAAAAACAACATATATGTGTATAAATTGAGAAATATGAGCTTCCCAGGTGGTGTAATGGTAAAGAATCTGCCTACCAATGCAGGATTTGCAAGAGACATGGGTTGATCCCTGGATCAGGAAGATTCCCTGGAGTAGGCCACCCCAGTATTCTTGCTTCAAAAATTCCATGGACAGAGGAGCCTGGCAGGCTACAGTCCATGAGGTCACAATGAGTTGGACATGATTGGGCAAGTAAGCAGACTGAGCGAGTACACACACACACACACACGTGAGAAAGAGAGGAGAGCAAGTGTGATTAAAAGTACAAGCAATTTTTAACCTACTTGTAGTTGTACCATCCCTTCAAATGTTCTCCATGGTTGGAATGTTTTACAATAACACATTAGGGGAAAATAAAGAATTTAGGGTATAGTATTGAAGTCCATGGGGTTAAAGTTTATATAAAGTTCAAGATAACCAATGTTTGAGAAAAGGTTTAGAACGAAGGTGGGGATGGTGACAGGAGACATTTGAAAAGGTGCTGACCTTGTACGGTAAGGATAGAAGTCAGAATAGAGAGGGTTTGGAAAGGAGCAATGTAGCCTGAGAAGCTCACTCACTCCGGAGAGTCAGAAGCAGAAAAAAGGAAATAAGTTGAATAGCTTAATCAAGTACCGGATCATTGATTTTTAGCAGAAAAGACAATATTGCAATAATATTAAAGGGCCCTTGAAAGCAATAATGATAATAAACCATCCATCATTCTGCACTCCTGTTTATTAATATTGCCATGCTTGCTATTTTGTAGTCAAGTTTAACTATGTATTATGTCAAGTATTTTCCATATCGATAAAAGTGCATTCAAATTGCTTCATGTTTCATTATGCTTTATGTACCATGGCTCATTAAACCATAAACATTTAGATCTCTGCCTCCTCCTTTTTTTCCTTACATAAGTAGTACTGCAAAGTATATATTTGTGTATATTCACCTTCTAGTAGATTATTTCTAACCCCCAGTGTGGCTATATGTGGAGTAAGAAAGCAAGTGAAGTTAAATGAAGTCATAAGAGCAGAGCTGCAACCCCACAGTTGAACACTTAGAACACTTTTCTAAGTGTTCTTAGAAAAGAAACATCAAAGAGCTCATCTTCTGCCTCACTCTCTCATTCTCTCTGTCTGTCTCTCTCTCTCTACACATACTAAAAGCCATACAAAAAGACACCCATCTACAAGCAAGGAAGAGAACCCTCAACAAAAACCAAATTTGTGTGCAATTTAACAATGGACACCCAGCCTCTCGAATTATGAGGAAATAAATACCTGTTGTTTAAGCCATCCAGTCTGTGGAATTTTGTTACGGCCACCTACACAGACAAATATGTCATGCCATAAAAGTTTCAGTTCTCAAATTAACCTATAAATTGAAATCATTTCAATCAAAATGTCAATTTTTTTGAAAACTTAACTTTGGTGCCCCTACAAGCCCCTTAAAATTTAATTTGAGAAACATTCTTTTTCCCTCAAATAAATAGGAAGAAAAATACATGCTATACTAGCATGCACTAACATGTAAACTACATGGTTATAGTAAAAGAAAGGCTGGCAGGTGGTAAGTATTCATAAAATGTTAATTATTATTTCCATCACCCTCCTGATCATTATTACTCACTTTAGGAATATTATAAATGTTTTAACCTGTATTGAGGGAGATTGGGCAAAATTTGGTTTTTAAAAAGCCATAAAAATGTAGACTAAAGGGCAAAGATGTTTACAGTAGTTTTGTTTATAATGGTATGAAACTGAAGCATTCCAAGTGTTAAATAATGAAGTGATATTAAATTATAAATGTTTTATAGCATAAGCACAAAAAGGAAAATGTTTCAGCAGTGGAGTCACTGCCAGTCACCGTGCAATCAGGAAATTGGTTATACAGGTGACAGAAAAACTGAGGAGGCAAAAGGGATGATGAGGCAGCACAGCGTTTAACAAGAGCAGGAAGCTGCTCAAACCCCCACACCTGGACTAATGATGGGAAAGAAGCGGTGTCACTGGAACCGAAGCTGAAAACTTCCTGTGGAAGGTATGGTCCCAGGGGGAACCACAGCAAGGTTCCAGAGGAGTCAGGGGCTATAGAGGAAAGGGCTGTCCCATTCTTGCCGGAACCAAGGAAGAGACTCATGGCTGTCAAAAATAACACTCGATGCAAAGAGAAAGACAGAAAAATATCCTGGCTTTTGCTTTTCAGTCTTCCACCAGTTCCTATTTTTGGTGAATCTACCTGCAAATTACTGAGGCAATGACATCTGGGATATGTAATTCCCTGCAATTCAGAAAAAGCTAGGAAAAGATGGGGAATGAATCCAAGAGGAAACAGGAAATAAGCCAATATAACTATTCTGTGATACTGGTGAGGAAAACATATCATGATATATTTTAAGGAAAGAAATGGGCTATATACATTTGTATATTTCCAAACAGGCATATAGATACATACATAAATACTTAAGCATAGAAAAAATCTAGAGAACCACATCAAGATATTAATGTTATCATTGTCTGGATGATACTATTTTTGGCTGCTCTGTATTGTCTAGTTATTCTCAAGTAAATATATAGCAGTAATGACTTAAAATAATAAAAGGATAATTGTGTTTCTGTGTTTAAGAGCAATTAGATTATTGGCTCCTTGAATGTTGGATACAAAGATGAGCTATCTTTATCATGTTTAGAGCCTTTATATTAGAGGAAAAAAGGGCTAAATTCATCTACCAAAATGAAATACACAACTGTGTCTCTCTTGACATTGACCATCAGAAAAAATACTCAATGTATTTTTACTGCCACTTGCCCTTTTCTACCTCCACATACAATTGAGATAATAAGGTATGTTACACCTGATTCCTTTTTATCTCTTTCAACAATACATTATGAATCATCTCCTTTAAGAATTCCTTTCACATTTGTTTCTTTTATTACCAAGCTAACCTCTATAATTCAGATAGTTCCATTTTATGGTTCTCATAGTTAGTAACATTTATTTTATGGCATGCATTCTCTCTCCCTCAGATTTTAATTTTGTTTCTCTTCCCTTTTGAAACACCATCCATATTATTTGAATAGTATTAGAATGTAGATCTTGTTTGGGAGGATAATTCTGATGCCAACCTGAAACAGTAAAATAAGAACTCCTTACTTCTCCACCAAAAACCAGTTATCCTTCCTTTAGGCTTTTCTCAGTCAGTATCCAGTCTGAAGGTAGCACTCATACCAATTATTTTACAAAAATACTTTAATATAAAGTAAGCTAATTAGGTTTTGTAGAACTGAACATGCAAATAAGGGAATCTGAGGGACTATACAGGTTGTAACTGCAAGTATTAGCAACTATCCTTAGGGTTGGGAGGACAAAGAGAAGGAATTGGGATTACTAAAATGTAGATGCTTGTAAGAGGAGTCCGGATGCAGACCTCTGGGGAGAGAGCACCGCCTGCTTGGTACAGCCTTATGGAAAGCTTCCTGAGGAGCTGGGCCCTGGCCGGCTGGCCCCGTTATCCCTGAAGGCATACATGAGGCTAATTTTAGCAACAAACAGGATAGCGACTGCTACTCCCAGGGTAAACTTCCACTGCAGTAGTGTTGCTGAGAGCAAAAGGAAACAGACTTGAAGAAGCTGTCCCTTCTCATCCTTCCAGCCGGCCACCCTCCCTCTAGCTCCCCCTTTTGGCAGAGGTAACAAGTAGCAGGCTGACAAAACAAATAGGGTTTGCAGAGACCTAATCAGAAGCTGAGTCCAGAAGAGTGTTCTGAAGCTGAGAGATATCAGCAGAGGTCCATTGTCACACACACCCCTGTCCAGAATGTCAGCAAATAACAGGACGCTATGCCTATTTCTGAGAGTAAAAGCAGGACTGGGGACCAAAGCAGAATAAAATAGGCTTGTAATAAAAAATGGGGGAGTTATTTAACTTCATTACTAAAATAGAAAGACAGAACCATCTTCCCCCAGCTCAGTCAGTGCTCAAGAGGAACAAGCTTTGTGCTTCCTGATGCTGAGAGGCCCTCGTACCTTGTTATGTTTATTCAGCTCTCTGCACCTCCTGGTATTTTCTATCTCATTTCCTATTCTTCAGTTCAGTTCAGTCACTCAGTTGTGTCCGACTCTTTGCGATCCCATGAATTGCAGCACTCCAGGCCTCCCTGTCCATCACCAATTCCTGGAGTTCACCCAAACCCATGTCCATTGAGTCCGTGATGCCATCCAACCATCTCATCCTCTGTCGTCCCCTTCTCCTCCTGCCCTCAATCTTATCCAGCATCAGGGTCTTTTCAAATGAGTCAGCTCTTCTCATCAGGTGGCCAGAGTATTGGGGTTTCAGCTTCAACATGAGTCCTTCCAATGAACACCCAGGACTGATCTCCTTTAGGATGGACTGGTTGGATCTCCTTGCAGTCCAAGGGACTCTCAAGAGTCTTCTCCAACACCACAGTTCAAAAGCATCAATTCTTCGGCACTCAGCTTTCTTTATAGTCCAACTCTGACATCCATACATGACCACTGGAAAAACCATAGCCTTACTAGACGGACCTTTGTTGGCAAAGTAATATGTCTGCTTTTTAATATTCCTGGGCCCATTGAACCAGATAACTAGGTTGAATGTCTGAATTTGGACCTCAAGAGCCTGCCTCAGGTACAAAGTTTTGATATAATCACCCTCTAACCTTCTAAATAACATGTCCTCCCCTCTAACAATACAGCAGCCCATTGTATCAAACCCTTATATCACATACTCCTACAGACCTGCGTTGGTCTTGAAAGTGAAAGTTAATGTTAGTTACTCAGTCAGGTCTGACTCTTTGCAACCCCATGGACCATCGCCCGCCAGGTTCCTCTGTCCATAGAATTCTCCAGGCAAGAATACTAGAGAGAGTTGCCATTCCCTTCTCCAGGGGATCTTCCTGACCCAGACATCGAACTTGGGTCTCCTGCATTGCAGGCAGATTCTTTACCATCTGAGCCACCAGAGAAGTCTATGTTGATCTTAGAGAGCCTTATTCATCCATGCATTCATCCATTCACTAATTCAGCAAGTGTCTGCTTATAACTTTTTGTGTTAGACATTGTTCAACACACTAGAGATACAGCAGTGATCAAAGTAGATCAAGTCTCTGCTGGAACTTGCATTCCAGTGGGGACTGAGAGGGAGAGGCAGGAACAAGGCAGATAAAGCACAAATACCTGATAGAGGTCAGGGAATAATAAGTCTTATAGAGAACAATACCGCAGTATGAAAAGAGAGAGAAGCAGGAATCTAGAGAGTGATCAAGAAGGACTCTGAAAATATACCAGTTGGACAGATATGCGTTTTAGGAATATCTACGAACAAAGCAATACCAGATAGAGGGAAGAGAAGGTGTAAAGATGCTGAGGCAGAAGCGTGTCTGGCATGTTGGCAGAGAAAAGGGAAAAGGTCAGTGATGCTGGAGAGGCTCTGGTTTAGGGTCAAACATGAGGATGAGGCCGGAGAGGGAGCAGGTCACACAGGCTGTATCCGCCACAGAAAGGACTCTGTAGTACACTCCAAGTGAAATGAACAGGAGAGAGAAAATACTTGATTTAAATTAAAAAAAATTCTCCTGGCAACTGTGTGGGTGATAAGTCATAGACTCGAAGAATTAGTTGATTAGAAGAGACTCCATTGTTGTATATACTGCCAAGAAATTGAAAAAAGAATACTGCCTATTAAACCACACATGGAGCTTTCTAATGAACCAGGAAAAACAGTTGTTAAAAAAGTTGTTTTAAGTTTATTCAAACAAAAATTTTTTTGTGCATACAGAGAAGGAAAATCTACATGAAATTCATTAGTTGAAAAGTTTGTCTTTACATGCAGAGCTCAATCCTTCTGAAATACTTTTCAATTCAGAGTCATCAAGGAAGCTCAGATGTTCACTGGTTCCTTCGTTCGTTCAACAAAGTCAACCAAGCACTTGCTCTGTGGTAAGCACTATTCTCGGCGTTGGGAGGCATTTGAAAATATGCCAGATGCAATCCATGGCTTCACCAAGCTTACAGTCTAGTAGGTAACAAAAAGCAAGGAAAGGGAAGAGCAGCAAACAGAGGAGAAAGTGACATTTCTGCAAATGTTCTATCACTATGAGACATAGTTCACAAAGGGAACTTTAATGTCAGACAAAGCTGGGATTGAAAACTGTCTCTCCATTTACTATCAAAAATGTATCTTTACATCCTTGAAACAATTATTTAATCTCCCTAGTCATCAGTTTCCTTCTAATATCAACTTCATAGAATTGTTATTAAGGTAAAATAAAATAAAATAATGTAATTCCCTTAGCTGAGTATTGATTCTAATTATGGAATTAGAGCATATATATTTTTGTATTTAAATATGTCTTATATGCTTCTCAAAATAATTCATGTGCCCATGATGCCTCAGATTATTCTTGCATATGTGCTTATTCCTTCTTTCTGTAAACTTTTAGGAATCTTCCAAATATGCTACACACAATAAATTATAAAACCACATGACTATCGTGTCTTCCTACAATTATGCATTGAGTTGACATCTTGTTTCCCCTTCCCCCAACTCATAAAATCTCAGGGAAAGAATACATTTTGCCTCTAATGTATAAAGAAAATTGTTATTATTTGCCACTCCTTTTGTTTGGCAGAGGTAAAAATTGCAGGACTGAAAAGGAAGTGATTGGAGCACAGGATCAAAGAAAGGTGCCAGATTATTGCATCTAAACAGGTTGACCGCAGTTAAAGGAAGTGGTAAGCTGGCTCCATTCTGGAGTTGCCATTGTTTTTCTCAGCTGCTGCGTAATGAACAGTTCTCTGTAGATCTATGGAGTTCCTTGTGAAAAACCCTTAGCCCTATAGCCAGGAGGCTGATGGCAGTCATTATAACACACTTTAGGATACTCTATTGTAATCATCATTCTAACAGAATTTAAAGTATCTGTGGTGTGGTCATCTGCCCGGCCAAATATTTAAAGCTTTGATCAGCCACTGCTTATTTCCACCTCAGAAAGCCTTATGTAGACAAAGAAAATACAACTACAACTCTTTCTTTCCTTTAAACCTTAAACTATATAAATTGTTTCTTGGTTGAAGTTTTCTTGGCAGGAAATTCTTAGAAGCAAAGCAGATAATCTGTCTCCAAGATGTAGTTATAATCTCTTTCTCTTTTAAATTAGAGACCTCATTCACCATCTGGCTCAGCTGGGAGAATCAAAAAAAAATGGAGTTATGAATTGGAAAATATATATCTTTTTTTACGTATCCTCTATTAATACATTAGCATAGTGCGTGTATGATCAGCACTATTTCCATGTGAGTTAAAGAGGTACTCTGCTCCCTGCTAACCCTTTCTGTTCCAAAGCAGAAAGGGTCCTAAAAATCAGGCAGTACAACTTCAAAATAAAAGATGCCACGTTCCAATGTAGTCACCAGAGTGTAAGGTGCCCCTTCAATTCCTAAATGTTCTTAAATAAATAATAAATATATATGTACTATTTGATTTATTCTCTTCCAAAAGATATTTTTGTTGTAATGAGCAACTTGAGGCAATATGAATCTAGAGTGGTAACAAATGGTTAATGATTAGAGTCCCATTATAAGTAAATAACTGAAAAACAATAAGGAGAATGAATTCTTATCCAGACAACATAAGGTCTTTAACTACAACAGATACATGAGTGTATAATGTTTATAAATTTTCAAACATTCCAAGCAACTCAAATGAATTGTCAGCATGTGTTACTTATTAAAACACATTCCATCTTTTGATTCACAAAATAAAACTAATTTTTTTCACTTGACGTTTTAACTGATGTGGATAATCAGATGTCAACTCTGTAGAGAAATTAATTTCATCCAAATTATGGATAAATTATTTTCTAAGTCAATGATGTTTATTTCTTTCAAAAGTCTTGCCTATCTTACTTTCCACACATTTCCCTTTAGGTCCCAATCTACATTACACATTAATTCCTCCATATTTTAACTTCCCAAAGGTACTGTGGAGCTGAGATCGGACATACCCCAGTACAAGGCTCATACCTGATTTCCTTTCTCTTTGAAAATTTCCAAATTATTCCTTAAATTTAGCAATGATGATTATGAGGAGAAAGAGGATATGTTCTATTTCCTTCACTCAGATGTCATTCAATTGTCTCATGCTTTAGTGTTCTTATATTACCATCACTCATTACCCCACTTAATCCTTGTTCCTGCAGATTTAATCCTTTAATAGGGGTTTCAGTAGATCAGCAGCCGTCAACCCCCACAGCTCCCCTGCTGCACTGAAGCCTCAGCCTCCGCTTGGATTTCCTCCCGATCCCGTCTCTCCTGGCCCGGATCTCTCACCGTTCAGTGGAAGGTGGCTCCTCTCATGCCCCTATTCTAGGAGGTGAGTCAGCAATATTGGCCTGGAGCTACTCCACGTTCAAGGTCAAGAGGAGCAACCTCGTCCAAGGTAAGGAGAAAGGCTGAGCTTTGCTGGAGCAGCGGTGAAGAGATACCCCACGTCCAAGGTGAGAGAAACCCAAGTAAGATAGTAGGTGTTGCAAGAGAGCATCAGAGGGCAGACACACTAAAACCATAATCAAGAAAACTAGCCAATCTGATCACACCAGACCACAGCCTTGTCTAACTCAATGAAACTAAGCCATGCCATGTGGGGCCACCCAAAACTGATGGATCATGGTGGAGAGGTCTGACAGAATGTGGTCCACTGGAGAAGGGAATGGCAAACCACTTCAGTATTCTTGCCTTGAGAACCCCATGAACAGTATGCAAAGGCAAAATGATAGGATACTGAAAGAGGAACTCCCCAGGTCAGTAGGTGCCCAATATGCTACAGGAGATCAGTGGAGAAATAACTCCAGAAAGAATGATGGGATGGAGCCAAAGCAAAAACAATACCCAGTTGTGGGTGTGACTGGTGATAGAAGTAAGGTCCAATGCTGTAAAGAGCAATATTGTGTAGGAACCTGGAATGTTAGGTCCATGAATCAAGGCAAATTTGGAGTAGTCGAACAGGAGATGGCAAGAGTGAACGTTGACATTCTAGGAATCAGTGAACTAAAATGGACTGGAATGGGTGAATTTAACTCAGATAACCATTCTATCTACTACTGTGGGCAGGAATCCCCTAGAAGAAATGGAGTAGCCATCATGGTCAACAACAGAGTCCGAAATGCAGTACTTGGATGCAGACTTAAAAACGCAGAATGATATCTGTTCATTTCCAAGGCAAACCATTCAATATTACAGTGATCCAAGCCTATGCCCCAACCAGTAACGCTGAAGAAGCTGCAGTTAAATGATTCTATGAAGACCTACAAGACCTTTTAGAACTAACACCCAAAAAAGATATCCTTTTCATTATAGGGGACAGGAATGCAAAAGTAGGAAGTCAAGAAACACTGGGAGTAACAGGCAAATTTGGCCTTGGAATACAGAATGAAGCAAGGCAAAGGCTAATAGAGTTTTGGCAAGAGAACACACTGGTCATAGCAAACACCCTCTTCCAACAACACAAGAGAAGACTCTACACATGAACATCACCAGATGGTCAACACCAAAATCAGATTGATTATATTCTTTGCAGCCAAAGATGGAGAAGCTCTATATAGTCAGCAAAAATAAGACTAGGTGCTGACTGTGGCTCAGATCATGAACTCCTTATTGCCAAATTCAGACTTAAATTGAAAGTAGGGAAAACCACTAGACCATTCAGGTATGACCTAAATCAAATCCCTTATGATTATACAGTGGAAGTGAGAATTAGATTTAAGGGACTAGATCTGCTAGACAGAGTGCCTGATGAACTGTGGATGGAGGTTCGTGACATTGTACAGGAGACAGGGATCAAGACCATCCCCATGGAAAAGAAATGCAAAAAAGCAAAATGGCTGTCTGAGGAGGCCTTACAAATAGCTGTAAAAAGAAGAGAAGTGAAAAGCAGAGGAGAAAAGGAAAGATATAAGCATCTGAATGCAGAGTTCCAAAGAATAGCAAGGAGAGATAAGAAAGCCTTCCTCAGCCATCAATACAAAGAAATAGACTAAAACAATAGAATGGGAAAGACTAGAGATCTCTTCAAGAAAATCAAAGATGGGCTTGATAAAGGACAGAAATGGTATGGACCTAACAGAAGCAGAAGATATTAAGAAGAGGTGACAAGAATACACAGAAGAACTGTACAAAAAAGATCTTCATGACCCAGATAATCACAATGGTGTGATCACTGACCTAGAGCCAGACATCCTGGAATGTGAAGTCAAGTGGGCCTTAGGAAGCATCGCTATGAACAAAGCTAGTAGAGGTGATGGAATTCCAGTTGAGCTATTTCAAATCCTGAAAGATGATGCTGTGAAAGTGCTGCACTCAATATGCCAGCAAATTTGGAAAATGTAACAGTGGCCATAGGACTGGAAAAGGTCAGTTTTCATTCCAATCCCAAAGAAAGGCAATGCCAAAGAGTGTTCAAACTACCACACATTTTCACTCATCTCACACGCTAGTAAAGTAATGCTCAAAATTCTCCAAGCCAAACTTCAGCAATACATGAACTGTAAACTTCCAATGTTCAAGCTGGTTTTAGAAAGGGCAGAGGAACCAGAGATGAAATTGCCAACATCCGCTGGATCATCGAAAAAGCAAGAGAATTCCAGAAAAACATCTATTTTTGCTTTATTGACTATGCCAAAGCCTTTGACTATGTGGATCACAATAAACTGTGGAAAATTCTGAAAGAGATGGGAATACCAGACTACCTGACCTGCCTCTTGAGAAACCTATATGCAGGTCAGGAAGCAACAGCTAGAACTGGACATGGAACAACAGACTGGTTCCAAATAGGAAAAGGAGTACGTCAAGGCTGTATATTATCACCCTGCTTGTTTAACTTATATGCAGAGTATATTATGAGAAACACTGGGCTGGAAGAAGCACAAGATGGAATCAAGATTGCCAGGAGAAATATCAATAGCCTCAGATATGCAGATGACACCACCCTTATGGCAGAAAGTGAAGAGGAACTGAAAAGCCTCTTGATGAAAGTGAAAGTGGAGAGTGAAAAAGTTGGCTGAAAACTCAACATTCAGAAAACGAAGATCATGGCATCTAGTCCCATCACTTCATGGCAAATAGATGGGGAAACAATGGCTGACTTTATTTTGAGGGCCCCAAAATCACCACAGATGGTGACTGTAGCCATGAAATTTAAAGACGTTTACTCCTTGGAGGGAAAGTTATGACCAACCTAGATAGCATATTCAAAAGCAGAGATATTACTTTGCCAACTAAGGTCCATCTAACCAAGGCTATGGTTTTTCCAGTGGTCATGCATGGATGTGAGAGTTGGACTGTGAAGAAAGCTGAGCATCAAAGAATTGATGCTTTTGAACTGTAGTGTTGGAGAAGACTCTTGAGAGTCCCTTGCACTGCAAGGAGATCCAAGCAGTCCATCCTAAAGGAGATCAGTCCTGGGTGTTCATTGGAAGGACTGATGCAGAGGCTGAAATTCCAATACTTTGGCCACCTCGTGAGAAGAGTTGACTCATTGGAAAAGACCCTGATGCTGGGAAGGATTGGGGGCAGTAGGAGAAGGGGATGACAGAGGATGAGATGGCTGGATGGCATCACCAACTTGATGCATATGAGTTTGAATGAACTCCAGGAGTTGGTGATGGACAGGGAGGCCTGGCGTGCTGGGATTCATGGGGTCTCAAAGAGTCAGACACGACTAAGTGACTGAACTGAACTGAACTGAGATAGAATCGGCTTGGAGATCTGTATTCCAGAGGGCTTGCACTACACTTTTGGTCTGAAACTCAGAGAGAAGACAGCCATGCAAAGTGCCTCACATCAAGATAGGTAGACTGCTATGGATTAGTAAGAGTATAGCAAGACCAACCCGTCTAAGACCTTCAAAGAGGTCTTTAAAAGTTCCCAACCTTCTCCTAGAAGAAGCCCAGAAGATAACTGAGAATTAGAAGCTGGAGTGCCATCAGGGATTCACAAGCCCATAGTAGAGACAAAGTGATGACGTCAGAGAAATGGGAAGAAAAAGCAGAAGAAAATTCAGGGATTGAGTTTAAAATGAGTTATGTGAAAATGAAAAGATTGGGTAAACAAAGGGTTTTTTCCTACTATAGAACAGAAATGGTGTTTTATGAACTAAGGGTGATTTCTACAATAGTTTCAGTTTTCCCATCTGACTTGGTATTATAAAATTTACAGTTGTAGCAGACAATTTGAGATTCCTAGAACACAATGTGTTAGTACTCATTTACCTGAGCTAACAACAATTTTCCCAGAGTCACCAACAGCAGGCTGACCCCCCATCACTTCTGACTGATTTTTCTGGATCAGGGGACTACTGATTTGTGTTTTCATCTGACCTGGGGGAAAGATCCAAGCTGAGGATCCCCAGGTGCATAAATCCCACATGTTAAAAAAATTTAAGCCTGGATTTTATTTCACAATTGCAAAGAGGAGGCACAAGCCCACCAAATGAAAATGACTTGATCAACATTTTCCACCTGTCATCACAGAGCACGTCCATGGTCAAGAATGGACCTTGTTCCCAAGAAGCATCAGACAACTAGGTTTGCCATCCCCCAGGTTCCTAGGGGAAGGCAATGGCAACCCACTCCAGTACTCTTGCCTGGAAAATCCCATGGACGGAGGAGCCTGGTGGGCTGCAGTCCATGGGGTCGCTAGGAGTCGGACACAACGGAGTGACTTCACTTTCACCTTTCACTTTCATGCATTGGAGAAGGCAATGGCAACCCACTCCAGTGTTCTTGCCTGGAGAATCCCAGGGACAGGGGAGCCTGGTGGGCTGTCGTCTATGGGGTCGCACAGAGTCGGACACGACTGAAGCGACTTAGCAGCAGCAGCAGCAGCAGCACCAGCAGGTTCCTAGAGGGACCTGCCTGTTGTGAGTGACACTTCATGGTTGACAAATAGGCTTCTTGGTTCACTGTGAATGATTTTTTATGCTAGTCAATGTTCTAAAGAACCCAGAAAAAGAACATTTAAATTACAAGCTACATCAGCTACAACATCAGGGTTTATAGCGTCCACTTAGACCACTACAGAATATTAGAATGATTGTGGATGTGGCATCAGACTACCTGAGACAAATTCCAGTTCCATAACCTGCTGGGCAGAGTACTGTTTCCTCAATTTCCTTATTTGTGAAATGTGAAGGCAAAAATCTATCTCAGCATATTTTTCTGAAGAATGAAAGAAATAACACGTATAAAGCACTCAATTTCACTGACTCATAAAAGAAATGTAACAAATATCAGTTTATTTTTCACCTTTCTCTTGTTATTTCATGCTCTAAATTTTACGTTATTCTGAGTTTAAAAACAATGTGTTTATGTTAAGGTTTAACAACCATGGTGACTTCATCCTTTACTCAGTCTAATTAATTTCAGCATTGACTGTATCCTGTAGCCACTGTAGATAGTAACAGGGCCACTAAACGTGAAACTCTCAGGTATCCACCTGTAATCCACTGAAACAGCTAGAGATGGCTGCACTGATCCTTTTTCAACAGATGTTCACCCTGTACCAAATGTGTGCTAATCTCACCCGCAAGGCCAGAGAGCAGGAAGGGGGATAATAACACGCTCTGTAACACATGGCAGAGATAAAACAGAGTGATATGGGACTAAGATGAAAGAGATCAAACTCCAAACCAAGACCTTGAAGCAAGGTGAACTGTGTCAGACTGTTTCAGTAATTCAGATGAGGGAAGGATGGTGGCCTGAAGTAAGATTAGAATGTTGGAGATGAAAAGAAACAGATATTCCAAAAAAAGCACTGAAGAGGAGCACAGGCAGATTTTGACCATCAAGCAGATGTAAATAGCAGGTGGAACAGTGAGGGTAGACATGACCACATGACAGAGTCTATTAATTCCAGTCGAGAGCCTGCGTGGGAGAGATACTTATCTGGGTGACTTGGGAGATACAAAGAGGAGAAGGCCCATTCCTGCCTCCTAGAAAATGTGTAATATACTTAAGGAAATAAGATATAACACCCTTTTCCATTATCCCCTAATTCATTATTTTATTTTTTAAAGAGCCCTATTCAATAAAAAAAAAAAAGCAGTGAAAATGAATAAGCATGGGGCATCGGGGAAGAGGCTTTAGGAAAATCCCAATGAAAGCTCCACATAATTATTTTAGTTTTACAGAAAGAGTGGATAAAAAGAACAGGTTGTGTCATTTATTTTTGAGCCAGGTACCCCAAAGCCCAAGTGTCCCTAGTTTGATTTCTACAAAGAGGAAGGGAAATTGTAGTATCTGAAAGCATTTCTTTGAAAATTACTCTTTGAGAATTATATTGAGTCAAACATTTTCATTTAAAACCCATATTGCTTAAAATTACATATCTTTTGATATTTGTATATGTGTGTCTCTATATATAAGAAATTATCCTATCAATGCCCCAAAGAAAGTAAGAGAAATTTGCTGTTAGGTGTCAGTATGGGCCCTACATTTCTGATCTAGGAAAAAAAACAAGTGTGATGATGCTTCCCTAAACCCCCAGTCATACCCCACAATCTCCTTGCCATATCTGAATAGCCCATAGCTTAAGTTGTGGGCAAACTCTTCCTTTACTCTTCTTCATCACCAGGTCTGCTTTGCCCATGCCACCTCTGGGACCCTAATTCTGTCCATCATTTTCAGACAGAAAGCCAAATCCACTGTAGATCGTATTTACATTATAGTTGATGGAGAGTAAAGGAAAAAGGCAACCTGAATAACTCCACTGCTACTGCTCCAGTTTCTGTTTCACTGTGGAGTCATCATCAATCATGGTCTCACTCAGAGTAGCTGCTCCAGAGAGCATCACAAGAAAGAGTGTAGGCGGGTTCCTAAAATCGAATTCATAGATCTAAAGCCAAGACTGCTATAACAAAGTCAGGAAAGAAAGGGGAAGTTGGAGAAGGCAGATCAAGCAGGAGTAAGCACGAGAGTATAGGACGGAGGTGTGAGTTCTGAGAATGTAAGTTTGAGATGAAGTTAGAAAAAGTCACTGGAGAGCACGCTGAGTGAGGTAGGAGGCAGTACGGAGAAGGCAATGGCACCCCACTCCAGTACTCTTGCCTGGAAAACCCCATGGATGGAGAAGCCTGGTGGGCTGCAGTCCATGGGGTGGCTAGAGTAGGACACGACTGAGCGACTTCCCTTTCACTTTTCACTTTCATGCATTGGAGAAGAAAATGGCAAACCACTCCAATGTTCTTGCCTGGAGAATCCCAGGGACAGGGGAGCCTGGTGGGCTGCCGTCTATGGGGTCGCACAGAGTCAGACACGACTGAAGTGACTTAACAGCAGTAGCAGCAGCAGCAGGAGGCAGTAAGCAGGTAGTAAGGAAGCCTTAAGGGCTGTTTCCATCATTGCTACTCAGTCAAACACACATGGGCACTGCTATCTTGCCTTCTGAATCACTGGGATGGTACACTGACTATGGCATTTACCTTGGGGAGATGTTTTTTGAAACTAGGATAATAACTCTGGTTCTCAGATAACCAGAAGTATGTCAGCATATACAGAACAGAAATCTTGTTATTCTAAACTTATTCCTCAGGCAAGACAAAATTCTAGCTCACTATAACCTTCTCTCTCTGATTTTGTACTAAACAGGGACATAACAACTAACCAAGACTTCCCCAGATACACCCCACATCCAGCTAACAGCTGACTTCACCACCTTGCTTGCTAGAAACTGGAGCGTCAATCTGATCCCTTTCTTATATGGTCCAGGGGGTATTGTTGCCAAGAGACATTTTGGTATTGTTTCATTAGCTCTGCAGAAACTCTGTAACTGGCTGGACTTACTGAGATCAGGGACTGTTCATTCCCTTGTCTCCCTACCTTAAGAATTTTAATTTCTCTTTTCTCTGCCTTAGATACATTCCATAGATCAAATGGCTGATGCATTCTCCGAAACAGTGAAAAATGAAGACATTCTTGGGGAGGCCTAGGTGGTCTCTTAATCAGACAAAACCTCCTCTTTAGCTGACATACCCAGGAGACCTGATATCATCCTGTGTTAGAGCAATGAATTTTCCTTTATTTGAGTGACAGGAGATTGGGTTTACTAATTTCATTTTCAACAAAGTCACCTCAACATTGTTATTTCTAAGATTTTTTACAGCATTCTCATTTAAAATAGAGTTTAGTGTAACAATATGGAGCATGATGTTATGATTCTGATACAAATTTGTCACCGAAGTGTGAAGAGACAAGAAGAAAAGCTGGCAATCCAGATAAGAAAAAATAATTGACTGAGAAGCTCTTATACTTGAGAAAGACATAAAAGTAGAAATTGAAATCATTGACATGAACTGTGGACTTTGAAAAACCTTTTCTCTGAAACTGAAATTACCCAGATATGCCTGGCATCATTCCATCCAAAGTCACAGCGCATTTAGTTTGACATTATTTGTAGGAATACTCACGTTGGATCCCTGAGCCACCATGCAAGATATTCAATTACCCTGGGTTTGCCATGCTATGAGGAAGCTCAAGCTTGGAAAGACTATGTGTAGGCACTCAGGTCAACAGTCCCCACTAAGTTCAGCATGGAGACATCTCAGCTCAAGTACCAAAATATGAGTTTAAAGTTCTCAAAAATATTCTAACCTGCTGTCATTTAAATTACCTAGTTTTCAAGTTCTTTTATGGAGGCCCCAGACATCATGGAGTAATGACAAATGATTTCTGCAGTGTCCTGTCCAAATTCTTGATTCACAGAGTCTGTAAGCCCAATAAAATAGTTGATTTGTGCCAGTAAGTTTTTCAGTGGTTTGTTACACAACAATATGCAATCAGAACACCTCCAGACTTTTGCTGCTGCTGCTGCCAGACTTTTAGGCAAGAACAAATTATGGGATTAAACACATTTATGAACTGCTGTTCTGTATTGTTATGCTTTCGACTATGCTTAGTGTTTGATACATATAATGCATTCCAAACACAAAAATCAAGTAAACTAGGATGACAGCAGCTCAAGAAATCTCTATGTATAATCTAAGTTTGAATTACAGCAGAATATGCATCAAAACAGACCACAAACCTCCTTTATAAGAACCTTCTAATTAAAGTTCTCAAGAAAATGCCTTAGTGTAATGATTTTCAGACTTTGATATGCCAGAATCACCTGAGAAACTTGATTAAAATACAGAGGCCCAGGTTTTTACCTATTAATAGTTAATACTTGCACCAACCATTAATATTTAATGTGTCTGTATCTCTGTTCTTCATTAGGTCTCCAGGTGATTCTGAAGCACATTAATGGTTGAGAATCACTGACACAGTGTTATGGAAAGTACGTAAAGTGCAGAATGTAGGTCAGATGGCAACATTTTTCCTGCCTCTCTACCCACTGCATGTAGGAAAATTTTGAGGAAAGGTTTAGTTGAAGGCTGAGTACCCATTTTCCACATTTCTCAGACAGTTTCTGAATAGTGTCTTAACTGCAGTGCCTTCTCCCTCTGATGAGTGGAAACCACATGCTCACGTACACATGACCAATGTGAAGGTTATGCAGCCACGCCATGAATTCACATCACAGGTGAAATAAGAACCGATTTACTTGCCAACTAAGTCTGTAGAGGTGAGTTATCTATTGTCAACAGACAGAAAACCGCAGGCACAACTGCTTTGCTTAACTCAGTACTTCTCAACCTTGACAGCACACTAGAATCACCTGGAGAACGTTTAAAACTCCCCATTACCCGAGCTGTACCCCAGGCGTTTACAGCAAAATCTGGTGGTTGATCATAGGCAGTGATTACGTATAAGGCTCACCAGGTGATTCAAAGTCTATCCAAAGTTGAAAACCACTAACACAATTCTCACAAATGAGGTTGATTCATCCTGAATTAAGAGAAAAATCTGTAACTCTAATGATACTTTTTTCTATTATGATACTCTTTTAATTTGGTATCACATTAAATAGTTTAGAATATGAGAGAATGTGCAGAAAGAAAAATCCCAGAGATCTGACTTTCTGAATTTCTGCCCTTTCCTTGTGGTCCTCAGTCTACATGACACATTGTTAATACAAATGTGCTCTTTTCAGTAAGAAAGCATCTGCCATGCCAATACATGGAAATGGAAAGGCTGTATAGACTACCTCCCTTTCTAAGAGGATAAGGCAATAAACAACAATAACACATATAGAACCCAGATATATAATGAAGTCTTTAAACTCAATAAAAAGACAAATAACACTTTTGATATGGGCAAAAGATTTGCACCAGAGAAGGTATACAAATGACTGATAAGAACATGAAAAGACATTCAATCACTTCTTGGGAAACAGATGGGGAAACAGTGGAAACAGTGTCAGACTTTGTTTTGGGGGGCTCCAAAATCACTACAGATGGTGATTGCAGCCATGAAATTAAAAGACGCTTACTCCTTGGAAGGCAAGTTATGACCAACCTAGGTAGCATATTCAAAAGCAGAGATATTAGTTTGCCAACAAAGGTCCATCTAGTCAAGGCTATGGTTTTTCCAGTGGTCATGTATGGGTGTGAGAGTTGGACTGTGAAGAAAGCTGAGTGCCAAAGAATTGATGGTTTTGAACTATGGTGTTGAAGAAGACTCTTGAGAGTCCCTTGGACTGCAGGGAGATCCAACCAGTCCATCCTAAAGATCAGTCCTGTGTGTTCATTGGAAGGACTGATGCTAAAGTTGAAACTCCAGTACTTTGGCCATCTCATGCGAAGAGTTGACTCACTGGAAAAGACTCTGATGCTGGGAGGGATTGGGGGCAGGAGGAGAAGGGGATGACAGAGAATGAGATAGATGGATGGCATCACTGACTCGATGGACATGAGTTTAGGTGAACTCCAGGAGTTGGTGATGGACAGGGAGGCCTGGCATGCTGTGATTCATGGGGTTGCAAAGAGTCAGACACGAATGAGTGACTGAACTGAACTATTAGGAAAATGAAATCAAAACCACATAAGATACCAGTTTATATCAAATACATGGCTATTGTCAGAAGGACATATAACAATAAGCAGAGGAGATGATGTGAAGAAACTAGATCCTCATACATTGCTGGCGGGACAACTATAAAATTGGTATGCCCAGTTTGGTTCAGTTAAGTTGCTCAGTTGTGTCCAACTCTTTGCGACCCCATGAACTGCAGCACACCAGGCCTCCCTGTCCACCACCAACTCCCGGAGTTCACTCAAACTCATGTCCATGGAGTCCATGATGCCATCCAGCCATCTCATCTTCTGTTGTTCCCTTTTCCTCCTGCCCCCAATCCCTCCCAGCATCAGAGTCTTTTCCAATGAGTCGAATCTTCACATGAGGTGGCCAAAGTACTGGAGTTTCAGCTTTAGCATCAGTCCTCCCAAAGAACACCCAGGACTGATTTCCTTTAGGATGGACTGCTTGGATCTCCTTGCAGTCCAAGGGACTCTCAAGAGTCTTCTCCAACACCACATTTCAAAAGCATCAATTCTTCGGCACTCAGCTTTCTTCACAGTCCAACTCTTACATCCATACATGACCACAGGAAAAACCGTAGCCTTGACTAGATGGACTTTGTTGGCAAAGTAATGTCTCCGCTTTTGAATATGCTATCTAGGTTGGTCATAACTTTCCTTCCAAGGAGTAAGTGTCTTTTAATTTCATGGCTGCAATGCCCAGTTTGGTAGTTCCTTAGAAATTAAACATACCACAACTAAGTTAGATTTTATTTCATGTATGCCAGGCTTGTTCAATATTCTAAAATCAATTAATGTGATCCATTACATCAACATGCTAAAAAAAAAAATTCCACACAATCATATCAATAGATGCAGAAAAGATATTTGGTAAAAATCTAACACCTATTCATTATTAAAAACTTTCTGCAAGCTAAGATAGAGGGGAACTTCCTCAAGTTGATAAACTGTAACAGTGTTGTGCTCAGTTGTATTTGACTTTTTGTGACCCATGGACTGTATCCGGCCAGGCTCCTCTGTCCATGGAATTTTCCAGGCCAAGAATACTGGAGTGGGATGCCATTTCCCACTCCAGCGGATCTTCCCAACCCAGGGATTGAAAGTATGTCTCTTGCATCTCCTGGATTGGCAGGGAGATTCTTTACTCCTATGCCACCTGCAAAGCCAAGTTAATAAAGAAGGTTTACAAAAATCTGTGGCTGACATCATAGTAAAAGGTGAGAAACAAAGCTTTCTGAGTAGGATCAGGAAGAAGGCAAGGATGTCTTCTCTCGTGATTCATTGCAACATGTTTCTGTAACTCCTAGCTAGCGTGATAAGATAAGGCAAGAAAAGAAGATTTATACAGATTGGGAATGAAGAAATAAAACCGCCTTTGTTCACAGATGATATATTGTCTGTGTATGTAGAGAATTGAAAGAATAGACCAAAAAACAAGAAAGGGGAAAAAATCCTCCTGTAACAAGCCCGTACGGCAAGGTTGCAAGATAAAAGGCTAGTAGGTTACTATACACAAGTCAATTGCTTTCCTATGCACCAGCAATAAGTGGCATTTGAAATTTAAAACTTAAAACCATTTACATTAGCCTGCCCCCCACCAACTATATACTTAGGTACTAATCTAGGAAAATATACACAAGATGTATAAGAGTATGGTGATGACTCTTTAGATAAAAAATCAAAGATATAATTCAGGAAAAAATTATGAATAATCTGGACTTCATTAAAATTAAAAATTTCTGCTCTGCAAAATACACTATCAAGGCAACACAAAGACAAGTCACAGACTGGGAGGAAATATTTGCAAAAATCACCTCAGAAAAAGGACTGTTATCCAAAATATACAGAGAACTCTTCATTTGAAAAAAATGAGTCTAAGATTTTATCAGACACTTCACTAGAAAGACATATGGATGGCAAATAAACATGGAAAAATGCTTTACATCATGTCATCAAGGAAATGCAAATTAAAGCAATGAGATCCAAAAGGTGTGTGGATACACTCAATGCACCTATTAGAGTGGCCCAAATCTGGAACACTGACAACTCCAAGTGCTGGTCAGGATGTGGAGGGACAGAAACCCTCACTCATTGCTGGTGGGAATGCAAAATGATACAGCCACTTTGGAAGACAGTTTGCCAGCGGCTTAACAAACTAAACACACTCTTCCCATATGATCCAGGATCACTGGTATTTACCTAAAGAAACTGAAAACTCATGTCACACAGAAATCTGCACACATGTTTAGAGCAGCTTTATTCATAATTGCCCAAACTTGGAAGCAATCAAGATGTTCCTCAGTAGGTGAATGGATAAATAAATTGTGGTATAATCAGACAATGACATATTTTTCAGCACTAAAAAAATGAGCTATCAAGCTATGAAAAGGTATCAAATAATGTTAAATATATATTATTAAATGAAGCAAATGTGAAAAGGTTCTATATTGTATGATTCCAATTACATTACATTATGGAAAAGACGAAAGTCTTCTAAAACTAAAACTGGAGACAGTAAAAAAGTCAGTGATTGTCAGGGCTGGGCGAGAAAGGATGAATAGGCAGAACACAGAAGATTTTTAAGATAGTGAAAATACTCTGTGTGGTATTATAATGGTACATACATGTCATTCCACATACATCTAAACCCATAGAAGGTAAAACACCAAGACTGAACCATAATATAAAATATGGACTTTGGGTGATTATGTAATGTAAGTTCATCAGTGGTAACAAATGCACCACTCTGGTGAAAGAGGCTGATAATGGGAGAGTCTATGTATATTTGAGGGCAGGGAGTACATGGGAAACCTCTGCCTTCCCTTAATTTTGCTGTGAACCTAAAACAACTCCTAAAAAACAGCAAAATTTTAAAATATAGAATAAAGTGGAAAATTTGATATTTTAATACTTTTTATTTTTATGTTTTACAAATTTTTAAAATTTGTTTCCATTTTTGAGTATGTGATACTCTTATATGTTTCAAAAATTAAACTAAATAAGCAAAAAATTAAACATATATTTACCATACAACTCAAAACTTCCACTACTAGTAATCTGTTCAGGAGAGATAAAAACATTTGTTTGCAAAGACAAACACAAGGTTTATCTATGAATGTTTATAGCAGCATTATTCAAACTCACCAGAAGTGGAAATGACCCCAAAGTCAATCCTCTGGTGAATGGATAAGTAAAATTGGGAATATCCGTACAATAAAACACTTTCAGCATTAAAACAAAGAAACAGTGATGTACGCTACAATATGTATGTGCTTCAAAAGTATTATGCAGCGTGAAAAAAGCCAGACACAAAAGTCAACATATTTTATGATCCCTTTACATAAAATGTCCAGAAAAGACAAACATATATAGAGAGAAAGTTAATTAGTGCTTTCTGGGGCTGAGGTGAATAAGAGGAACAACTGCAAATTGATGTAAGAGGTTCTTTTTGGATCATGAAAATGTTCTAAAATTGGATTGTGGCGATGATGGTTCTACAACTTCATAAATTTACTCAGTCAATTGAATTATATACTTCAAGTTGGCAAATTGTACAGTGTGTAAATTATTTAATATATCATAATAAAACTATTTAGAAAGACAGAATATGGAATTAGTTTCAAAGTTCTGAGAAATGAAAGGTGAAAAAACATAACATGCATAAAGAAAGATTATTATTTAAAAAATTACTTTAAGAAATTCAAATTTAGTCATTTTTAAGAAATTTTTAAAACCCTTGGGTTATATATTTAACATTTGCTATACATCAGCTATTGTTCTATTAATAAGTGTGTTATATCATTATACCACATAAATGATCTTATGAGGTTGATATTATATCCCTTTTTTTTTTCTAATTTTATTTTATTTTTAAACTTTACATAATTGTATTAGTTTTGCCAAATATCAAAATGAATCCGCCACAGGTATACATGTGTTCCCCATCCCGAACCCTCCTCCCTCCTCCCTCCCCATACCATCCCTCCGGGCCGTCCCAGTGCACCAGCCCCAAGCATCCAGCATCGTGCATCGAACCTGGACTGGCAACTCGTTTCCTACATGATATTTTACATGTTTCATTGCCATTCTCCCAAATCTTCCCACCCTCTCCCTCTCCCACAGAGTCCATAAGACTGTTCCATACATCAGTGTCTCTTTTGCTGTCTCGTACACCGGGTTATTGTTACCATCTTTCTAAATTCCACATATAAGCGTTAGTATACTGTATTTATGTTTTTCCTTCTGGCTTACTTCACTCTGCATAATAGGCTCCAGTTTCATCCACCTCATTAGAACTGATTCAAATGTATTCTTTTTAATGGCTGAGTAATACTCCATTGTGTATATGTACCACAGCTTTCTTATCCATTCATCTGCTGATGGACATCTAGGTTGCTTCCATGTCTTGGCTATTATAAACAGTGCTGCGATGAACATTGGGGTACACGTGTCTCTTTCCCTTCTGGTTTCCTCAGTGTGTATGCCCAGCAGTGGGGTTGCTGTATCATAAGGCAGTTCTATTTCCAGTTTTTTAAGGAATCTCCACACTGTTCTCCATAGTGGCTGCACTAGTTTGCATTCCCACCAACAGTGTAAGAGGGTTCCCTTTTCTCCACACCCTCTCCAGCATTTATTATTTGTAGACTTTTGGATCGCAGCCATTCTGACTGGTGTGAAATGGTACCTCATAGTGGTTTTGATTTGCATTTCTCTGATAATGAGTGATGTTGAGCATCTTTCCATGTGTTTGTTAGCCATCTGTATGTCTTCTTTGGAGAAATGTCTATTTAGTTCTTTGGCCCATTTTTTGATTGGGTCATTTATTTTTCTGGAGTTGAGCTGTAGGAGTTGCTTGTATATTTTTGTGATTAGTTGTTTGTCGGTTGCTTCATTTGCTATTATTTTCTCCCGTTCTGAAGGCTGTCTTTTCACCTTGCTAATAGTTTCCTTTGATGTGCAGAAGCTTTTAAGGTTAATTAGATCCCATTTGTTTATTTTTGCTTTTATTTCCAATATTCTGGGAGGTGGGTCATAGAGGATCCTGCTGTGATGTATGTCGGAGAGTGTTTTGCCTATGTTCTCCTCTAGGAGTTTTATAGTTTCTGGTCTTAACGTTTAGATCTTTAATCCATTTTATATCCCTTTTTTCAGCTATCAAAACTGAGCTTAACTGGAAACAAAATATGAGATGATAGTATAAAAAGACAGAATCATATTTAAAAAGTCTGGTAGTGCTAAAGAGACAATTCAAGAAGTTCGTTAATAATGCCATCATTATAATAATTACAAGTGGTGTTCAAACAAATAAAAAAAAGAATACAGACTCAAAACTAGTTTACTCCTGATCAAAATGGGATTGAAGAAATCACAATGCAGAGGAAAAGGAGAAAGAGGTGAATGTGACCAGAAGTAGATATGGATGACACAAACTGAGAACCAAAGAAAGCGCAATAGTGTTCTGGGGACTTCAGGAGAGAATAGACATTAAAACCTTAAAGAGGGACTTCCCTGGTGGTCCAGTGGTTGAGAAGCAACCTTGCAATGCAGGGAACATGGGTTCAATCCCTGGTCAGGGAACTAAGATCCCACGTACCCGCAGATCCACTGAGCCCGTTCACTGCAACTCCCGAAGCCTGTGCACCACAACTAGAGAGTCCGTTCTCCACAACGAATGATCCCACACGATACAGCAAAGACCCTGCGTGCCACAGCTAAGACCCAATGCAGCCAAATAAATAATTTTGTTTTAAATTAAAGATATTAGTTAAAATTTTCTTTTAGTTGAAGACAGTTCTAAATATAAATTAAACTACCATTAACAAGAATAACAACACACTAGCTACTGCACTGAACCCTTCACAAACAGCAACTTGTTTGACCATTACAGCAACCCTAGGAAGCACAGACTATAATTATGTGCACTTTACAGAGGGTCCTTAGAGCAAAATGATATAGTCCAACATAAGTACATGTCATAAATTTTTCTATAACAATAATACAACACTAAACAGTACAGGTAAAAACCTACAAGAAATGCAGATGGCATTTACAGAATTTCGTTTACAATAGAAAACATAACCAAACTTTTCTGGGTCTTTGAAAAACCATTAGACAAAAATCAAAAGGTAAGGAAATAGAGGTTCTAAAGAATACAATAAAACTAATATGGGTGTCCTGACAGATATGCATACAAAAGTTTTCGGGTGTGTAATTGTCTTGTAAATAGAATTCCATGGATTATTTTTCAAAATTGATCATATGAAAATTTTTAAACATTTCAAAATGTAGATTTTTGGCTTTTTAAAACAAAATTCAAAAAATAAAAATAGGAATTTACATTGGACTGAACAAAGATAGCAACATTTAGAAGTCACTCAAGTAACTTTTTGCTATAAGAAGACATCAAAGCATCTATTACATAGATTGTAGGAAATAATAAAAATAAGACTAGGACATATCAGAATCTACATGACCTAGCTAAAAGCATAATCAGAGGAAAATTCATTGCCTTAAGCATGAATGAATGAAAATAAATGTTCATTATTTAATCCAAGGGTTCAGATTTAAAAAACAGCAAAATGGAGACAGAATAAGGAATAAAAAAAAAAATCAGCAATTACACTTCAAGAAAATATTTTGAGAAATTTATCAGACAAGTACTCAAAGACTTGTGTTCAGTGTACAATTTCTGAAAGTTCGAACAACTTAAACTCTCAGTTATTGTTAAGATGACTGAATAGATCATGGGAACATAACATTTGCATTACAGAGAGACACTAAAAATAACCATCATATTTATTGATTTAAAAGCCTACAATGTGTAAAGTTAAAAAGTAGAACGCAAAGCCAAGTATATGGCAGGATCTCACCTGGGGACTGAGGAATACATTAGCAGTTAATATAACTTGCATTTTTGCGTGTTCAGGTATTTATTTAAAGTAGGCAAGTTTTACTATTTCATATTTCTCCCAGTGTCCTCTTTAAAGAAGAACATTGTATTCCATTTCTTTATGAGAGTGTATGTCTTAAACACTGTAACATGAGTAACTTCTTTGCCTATTACAGCAAGCAATTACCAGATGTAATACTCTGCATTTATCTTTTGTCCAGGATCCCAAGGATTTATCTCCGCCTTCAAAGCAATTTTCTCTCAGAGGACACTATTATTTCATACTAATGATTCAGCGCCCTCACAACCACATCAGAATACAATGGAAAAATTGAAGGACTAGGAAAAGTTAACCAACACGGAGTCAGTGATTGTTTCTAATTCTTTTTTACTACTTAAAAAGATCTCCTTTACCCAAATCTCTCTGTACTTTACTAGGGAACTTGTACACACTGTAAAGTAATATTCTGAGAATTAAATATGACAAAGGTAAGCCCTCAGCACAGTGATTAGGTGGAATTTCCTATTTCTTCCCCCCAAATCCTTTCCTACTCTTAGCACATAATTAAAACTCCTCTAACCAATACGTATTTACATAGATTCTACAATAGGCACTTAAAGATTAAAAGTTCCAGCGCAACAGCTGTAATGTATCTAACTTAGATCATGTATGCAACATCATGGCTACCGCCAGTATCAGCTATCAGCTCTTCCCTTTGAGAGAAAAGTCACAGATGATGGAGTGTCTATTAGCACTGTAACCATGAGAAATTTGGCCTCTGCAGGCAGTAGAGCATTTTGGCTTCAGAGAATCAAAATCCCACCAAGAGGAAGCTAATTTCCTTTGTCTTAAACCCACCCTTATTCAACCAGTCTCCACACTGGAAAGAAAAAAAAAAAAAGTTATTTGCTTCATCCAAAGTAATTAAAAACAGCAAAACCCAAATTTAAACCTCAAAACTATGATCATAGCTTCCTTGGATGTCAAAATAATTCATTCTCTTTACTATTCACTTGGAGATGAAGCACACACTGCCTGTGTCATTTCCTGCTTTGATGTTATTTCACACTCCTTCTGTGATGTAACCTGGAGGGTCATATCTGTTCTCTCCAACAGAACCATGAACTTTCCCACATCATCTGAATTATGTATCCCTCACATAACAATTGCTTAAACATATTTATGACCAATAACAAATTCAATTCAGTACAACATGCATTTTTGAGCAGTTTGGAGCTGTCAAAGAACAATTTGGGACTTTGGTAAGAAGTGGTTTTACTTGAAAGGATTGTGGCAAGATGGGGAAAGGACCACTCGCAAATAAGAGAGTGTCCCCCTGCCCCCAGGAGATCTGCAGGTGTGTCTAGGGTTAGACAAAAAGGAGTTATTAGTCTGGAAAGAAGCGAGCATGAATAAGGGGGATGGACAGATGGGCACAATTTGATAAGAGCACCATCATCCTATTCCAGTGAAAAGCTGTTAAGGAGGGGTTGTAAGCCAACTTAGGCTGAGGGCCACCCAAGTTTAGCCTGCAAGAAGGACAGATTCTTAACAAAGTTTGTTTTCACCAGCATTTTATTCCAATTGACCAGTGGGGACTAAACAGCTTAGCTAACCATTTAGGAGACAAAGAAAGAGAATTGGAGTGTCTGTGTCTAGCCTTGGTGTAGAAGTCAAGGAGGCATCTGTGAATATAATCTCAGTCACATGGGGAATGATGGTTATTTGCAATAAGCCATTTCGGGACCACAGTGAAATGAAGATCACAGGGTTCAGATGAAGGTCAGTGTTGTCAGAAGACACAAAAAGAAAAGGGGCAGCGTCTGCCCTTTAGGAACTTGAACACTAAGTGGAGAGCCCCCCAAAACTTACACATGTAAAAAATAATAGTCATGATTAAGAACGTGAAGGAACAATGGAAGACAATTAACATTAAGGGATAAGCATTTTCCCATTGAATTCTGCAACACCCTCATGATGCAGGTGCTATTGTCATCCCAGTTAGCAGACAAGGAAAGAGAGCCTTGCCGGTGTGCATGGACGAAGAAAGCAGAAGAGCCAACTTAGGATCCAGATGGTGCTGACAACCCAGGTCACAGTTAATACACGAAAATGCCAAGGTTTCAAATAACAAATGAGTGCTGGGAATTTCAGGAGATACGTTGGAGGCCCAGAACTCTCCCTCTCATTTACATATGACTAATTAGAAACCTTGGGCTTTCAGACTGCAATGAGGCAGAATGGCAATTCCTATTGAGTTGGACCCTAATAATCATTAAAAATACATGTATAAGAAACAAGTTTAAATATTTTGCCCATAATTTTTATTACAAAGCCTATGAACTCTTTCCATCTAGCATTTCAGGAAAACAATATATGTGTTCAATACTGTACCCAAGGCTCCCATAAATAAATGTATGAAACAGGAAGCTGGGGGGGATTTGTGGAACGCCGAGCATCTCTCTTCCAAACCTCTCCATTATTCTATTTGCTGAAATTGAAATTCTTGTCCTAGGGTAGAGCTTTTCATCCTGAGAAGGTTAAGACTTAAGTGCTGCTACAAGAAAACTCCAAGGGGTATGTATCTGATATGAGACTGATTTTGAGCAAAGCGGATTATAGTAGAGATGAAGAAGGGAGCCAGTAACGGGGGAAAGGTAATCTTCATCTAGAAGGGGAAGAGGCTGAGAACAGGGAGTAAAGAACACAGAAAGGCTTCAGGGAAAAAAAAAAAGAAAATCTTGTCTCTTCATAATGATCAAAATATGTCAATACTATTTCAAAATAAAACTCATGTATTCCTTTTCTTCAGTCTTTGTAAAATCCCATTACTTTTAGCTCAAGGGCATCTGCCTGTCAAGCCTAAAGAGATTGCGTGACACCAGTCACTGCTTCGGAGGAAAAGGGTTACTGCAGGGGAAGTCATTTGTGAGCCAGTGGCAGAGGACTTTATGGGAACCAAGTTAGCGCCCAGCTGTCCTTTTACTGACATCTAGTAATAGTTCATAGTCAGCAGTGGTGGACATGTCCCCATAGACTGCCCATTCAGTGTCATGCTTATTGGTGCCCTGGGATTTGGGAAAACTCTCTGGTGACTCAGATGGTAAAGAATCCACCTGCAATGCAGGAGACCTGGGTTCGATCCCTGGGTTGGGAAGATCTTCTGGAGAAGCGAATGGAATACACACTCCAGTATTCTTGCCTGGAGAATCCTGTGGACAGCAGAGCCTGCCATGTTACAGTCCATGGGGTCACAAAGAGTCAGACCCGACTGAACCACTTTCAGTGACCAGGCCCAATTTCAAACCACTCTGGCAAGGGAGACCAGCTGGGAACAGAGTCAGCCTGATTTCATGTGGTCCCTGACATTGGGTACCAAGGTCATTTTTGTTTCAGCTGATATTTTTAGGTTCTCCATCAGGGCAAGAACACTGCCCGTATCTCAAGGGCTACCAGAGATTGAAGAGTAACCAAGACAGTGAGGGACAAGGGGCAGTCTCACTGCCTGCCTGGGCCACATAAAGTGCCTTCCTCCAAACTAAATGTTTGACTGATAAATTGGGAAGGGGTAGGGAAGTCTGAGGAGAGGATAACAGGGCATGTACCTGGGACAAAAGTGGACAAAAAATAAAAGATGAAACTCCCCAGCTCCCCAGACACCACCTTTTCCCCAAAGTCCCACAGCCTAAATGTGGCCCAAAAGCAGGAAGAGAAAAAAGTGTGCCCCAGAAGCACCTGGTAAAGCAGTTCCTGGTAAAGCAGTTTCTCCCTGTCTCCAACCAAGCCTTGGTGATGTCTTATTGACATGCCCTAGCCCAGGATCTGTTACGTTCTTAGATATGAGAGACCCACTACCCTGAGAAAGGCAGAATGATTACTGAACCACACCAAAAACAGAGAAAATCTAAGGGACAGACAACTGAGAGTCTTAGAAACTATACTCTCCCCCTGACCTGAAACATCTTCTTTCAGATTCTTGCTATTGTTGTTCACTTGCCAAGTCATGTCCAACTCTTTTCCACTCCATGGACTGCAGCAAACCAGGCTTTGCTATCCCTCACCATATCCCAGAGTTTGCCCAAGTTCGTGTCCACTGAATCAGTGATGCCATCCAACCATCTCATCTTCTGTCACCCTCTTCTTCTTCTGCCTTCAATCTTTTCCAGCATCAGGGTCTTTTCCAATGAGTTGGCTCTTTGCATCAGGAACATATCTCTTTCAGGCTCTAGGTGGATATTTTTTAAGAAAGGTAATACTTAGTTCTAGAAATGTGACACAAATTATTTATCTGAGGGTCTCCAAAATGGAAGTTAACCATGACTTCTGGTGTTGAAAAAGTATAAAATTGGTGGTCCAAAGATAAAGAAAATTCCTCTCCCTCCTGTGCTCCTCTGAGATGACAGGTGTTCAGTGGCTCAAACTAGATCTTGAGAAAGCAGAGCCCAGAAATGAGATCAGGCTCACTATGGGTTCTATGAGCCCCAGGAACAGCCCGCAGGGCTAAAGACCAAACAAGCCAGACAACCAGCACAGCACCCCCAGAATGAACTCTGTGGGCAGGCACCAAAAATCACAGAAATGCTACCCAGGTGGCTTGCTGTCCTCCTAGGACAGGGTTTCACATTCCTGGAAGCACATTAGACTCACCTGGGGAGACTTTAAATATCCTAATGCCCAGGTGACACCCTAGAAAATCTAATCAGAAACTTTGGGGAGGCTACCCAAGCATTAAGAGTTTTTAAAGCACTCCCAGTTATTCCAATGTGCAGCCGGGACTGAGAACTCTGCCCTGGGAAGCAGTGAGCATGTAAAATACAGGGGCTCCCAGTTTCTACAGGGAACATAGAGTTTTGAGGCTTACTTCATTGTAATCTGTCAGCACACCATTAACTACGTCTTGTGTTAGGGAGGTGGCATGATGGGGAAGGATGGGCTGTCTCTAGTGATACATTTAGTTGAGACCAGTGCTTTCAAACGGAGAAGGCAATGGCAACCCACTCCAGTACTCTTGCCTGGAAAATCCCATGGATGGAGGAGCCTGGAAGGCTGCAGTCCATAGGGTTGCTAAGAGTCAGACACGACTGAGCGACTTCACTTTCACTTTTCACTTTCATGCATTGGAGAAGGAAATGGCAACCCACTCCAGTGTTCTTGCCTGGAGAATCCCAGGGACGGTAGAGCCTGGTGGGCTGCTGTCTATGGGGTCGCACAGAGTCCGACACGACTGAAGTGACTTAGAAGCAGCAGCAGTGCTCTCAAAACAGAGTTCCTGTGAGCATACCTGTCGCACTCTGCCATGAGCCAGCCCCCAGAACTACTGGATATTCAACGCAAAGATTCTCTACTGCACCATCACAATATGCTGGGTTTGTGGGTATTGTTATTAATGAATTATTAATAATGAAGTCAAAGTACTGACAGTTCCCAGTGATTTACATTTTTTTGTTAAATTAGAAAAGTTTCAAGATCATCCTTGTAACAGTACCACACTCACATGGAACCACTTGCATTCTGATGGGTTCATTCATTCAGCAAAACTATTTAATGCCTATCATACGTGTGCCAAGCACTGTGCTAGACTCTAAAGACACAGCAGTCAATACAATAGCTATGGTACCCTCCCTCGTGGAGCTTATCATCAGAGAACAGAGATATTTAAACAAAATATTCCATTATAAGAATATATCCTACTTTGTTTACCCATTCTTTCATTGATGGACACCTGGAATCTTTGTGGGTTTTGGCTATTATTATGTGGGTAGTTTCCAATTAGGGTCAATTTCAAACAGAGTTGTTCTATTCATCTTTACTTGTTTTGACTAAGTATTCATTTGTGTCAGGTATTTTCCTAAGTGAGGAAACTATTGGGTCAGAGAATATGTTGAACTTTAGATAACACTGCCAAGAATTTATTGAAAATGTTTGTATCAATTTAAATCACTTCAGTAGTGTATGATGGTTCTTCATCCTGCAAATCCTTACAAACACATGGTTCCCATCTTTATCATTTAAGCCTTTCTAACAGGTATCACAACTGGAGAAGGAAATGGCAACCCACTCCAGTGTTCTTGCCTTGAGAATCCCAGGGACGGAGGAGCGTGGTGGGCTGCCGTCTATGGGGTCGCACAGAGTCAGACACAACTGAAGCGACTTAGCAGCAGCAGCAGCAGGTATCACATGGTTTTACTCTAAGTTCTATAATTCATTAATTCTCTTCTTATTTTTGTGAAATCTGTAGGAATGAACAGAGAAGGAAATGGCAACCCACTCCAGTATTCTTGCCTAGAGAATCCCGTGGACAGAGGAGCCTGGTGGGCTGCTGTCCATAGGGTCGCACAGAGTCGGACGCGACTGAGGCAACTTAGCATGCATGCATGCATTGGAGAAGGAAATGGCAACTCACTCCAGTATTCTTGCCTGGAGAATCTCAGGGACAGAGGAGCCTGGTGGGCTGCTGTCTATGGGGTCGCACAGAGTGGGACACAACTGAAGCGACTTAGCAGCAGCAGCAGTAGGAATGAATTCAAGTGAAGAGCCAGAGGCCTTGTCTAATACTGGGGTTGCTCCAAAGAAAACAGAAACAATGAGAGATATATCGAGGGAGAAACTGATTTACTGTAGGGAATTGGCTCCTGTGATCATAAAGGCCTTGTAGTCCTACGACCGGTAGTCAGCTAGCCAGGGGAGCTAATGCGTGTTTTCAGTCTAAAAGCTTGCAGCCTTGAGACCCATGAAGAGCTAAGGCTTCTGTTCAAATCTAAAGCCTTGAAAGAAACCAATGCCCCAGCTCAAAGCAGTCTGGCGGGAGGAGTTCCCTCTTGTTCCAGACAGGATCGGCATTGTTGTTCTATTCAGATTTTCAATAGATTGAATGAAAGCCACCGACATCAGGTAGGGCTTCTGCTTTACTCAGTCTAATGAGTCAAAAGTTAATGTTATCCCAAAACATCCTCACAGACACACTGAGAATGTTTCACCAAATATCTGGGCACCAACCTCCCCAGTTGACATATAAAATTAACCATCACACCATGCTAGTTTGCCATCTTATCTGCAACCATTCCTTTCAAATGTTGTGCAGTATTCTATTGTAAAATACGTACACGTGTATGTATATGTATATTATATATATGTACACACATATATTGTCATGGTGGTGGTGGTTTAGTCACCATGTTTTTTCCAACTCTTGCAACCCCATGGACTGCAGTCTGCCAGGCTCCTCTGTCCATGGAATTTCTCAATAAGAATACTGGAGTAGGTTGCCATTTCCTTCTCCAGGGAATCTTCCCAACCCAGGGGTTGAACCTGTGTGTCGAACCCATATCTCCTGCATTGCAGGTGGATTCTTTACTGCTGAGCCATCAGGGAAGCTCATATGTAGTCATACTTCATATAAATTTAAAAATATTTTGTTTAGCTTTGTGTTTGTATATTTCATCTATAATTTTACATTTGCTATAGATTACTCATTCTTATTGATATAAAGTATTTCATTATATGATTACATAGAAATTTATTTATCCAGTCTACTGTTGATAGGCATGTGGGTAATTTCTGGTTTGGAGCTCCTCATTGATTTTGTCACTGTAAATATTTAGGTTACTTCTAATTTGTTTCTAAGGAGTATTGCATAGGCGTCTCTTGCATGTTTCCTTGTACACAGACATAAATATTCTCTTGGGTAGCCACAGGTCAAAAACTAATCCAGCTGGACCATGAGTGGAGAGAAAACAGCACAAACAGAAGTTTTCTCTCCACCTGCTCATGGCATCTACCATTTTCTCTCTCTTTATCCTCACCACACTATGACTAAACTGGCTTCTGTTCTTTCCTAGAAGTTTCTCATGGATATTGCTTTATAAATTCTCATTGAAGTAAAACAGACCTACGAAAAGATGCATGCATTTTATGTGTGGAGTGCACCGGATTTCCCTAAATTAAATACATGCAAGTAACCCAGATAAAGAGATGGAAAATTATAGACTGCTGAATCTTGGCTTTACTGGATACTGCCAAATAGCTCTTCAAGGTGAGCATATCTGCTAATTCTCACACCGCTTCTTCTCATCGTTGTCAATATTGGGGTAGCCAGACCCTAGTTTTGCTATGCCAACAAATAAAAATTCTGCCTTGTTTTAAGTTGCTTTTGTTTCACCAGTGGTTGAGCACTTTGTTCACGTTTATGTGCCAGTTAGAACACTCTTCGCTCATTTTACTATTTGGTTGTCGTCTTGTTTTGACCTTTTCCCTAAGAGTCTACAGCTCACCCTGGGGCTTCCTTCGTGGCTCAGCTGGTATTTTCTGACAGCTTCCTCTTATTTGTTGTCCCTTCAGCATAGACAATATCTTCTCATCTCTAGCATACTGCACTCCTCTTAGGCTGGATGGATTACGCTACAACTTTCCCAGGAAATATCATGGGGGCTATAGTCTTTTAAGACATTGCTTGCAAGTTTGGCTCACTGAGCATCTTCAGTGTAAGTTATCAGGTATCACACTTTGTTGCAATACAAGCAGCTTAGTACTGTTGTTTTATACCTGGCCTGCTCTCCTTACTCCTTTAGCTTCATATCTCAACAGGCTCCTGAGATTTGATGCAAATTATAGTATGTTACAGTAAAAGCACCACTGTCTAGGAATTTCTGAAGAACTGAGTTATCATCTCATTTCCATCACCAGCTGTGGGATCTTGGGCAAGTCGTTTCACCACCAAGCAGCAGCCTCTTCTAGTATCAAATGAGAATATAAAGATACGTTCCCTGCCTACCTCTCAGAGTTGTTTTGGACATCAAATAAAAGAACATCAAGGAGATAAGAGTATCGACCAAACACCAGTCCCAGTCACATCATGAGAGGTGGTGGTTGACTGACAGGCACAGACCCCAGGCTTTTCTGAAGCACTGCCCTCTGAAAACCTAGAGTAGAATCAGGGGTGTGAGACTCAAACGTGCTCTTTGCTCACACTTACTGAAATAACGTGCAGGCTACTAAGTAAATGCTTGAGTGAGGATCATAAGTCAGAAGGTACCCTCAGTTGAAAAAAATGCATCATTATGATTTGATTTCAGAAAGGCAAACATGACCTGAATTAATCAAGTGGCTGTGGAATCCAAATTCCTGTCTTGTTGAAGCTGGAGCAGATGTGGGAGGCAGGGGGGTCTGTTCCAGAAGTGAGGAGAAGTGCAGCTGAGCACGAAGGACTGCCTGGGGAGCCATGTGGATTGCTGTGAGGGGCTCCTGCCAGCTTTTCAGGGCAAGCCCCCCCCTCACCTCTGGGCAGGTACATGGGGTGTTGAGGCTGCGCCGGCTACTGGATCATAACTGCCGAGGAGTAAGCAGCACGTGGCTTGAGCAGGCAGGCAGAGCTCTTTAGTGAGGTGGGTTCTGGGAGGGCTCTGAGCCTGTGCTCAGCTGAGCTCCAGAAGAAGCTCAGGGAGGCAGAGGAGGGCAGAGCCGCAGCTGCTGCCTGGCTCTCAAGAAGAGGGCGGGACTCTCTCCATCAGCTGCAGGCTCAAGGACGGGGGACTCCACTCCACCTGAGCCATGCCGGCCAACCTCACAGAGGGCAGCGCCAAGTCCAATGGGACTGGGCAGGCACTGAATTCTCCTGTCCTTTGTACTGAAACAGTGACTTTCACTGCAGAGGTGGAAGGAGAGGAATGGGGCTCCTTCTACTACTCCTTCAAGGTAAGTTTCCTGCCTTCCACTCTGAACACTGATTTTAAATAATAAGACAAAGTAGAATTTTAAGTTCAAAGATCACAGCCAATATCATTCAGAGTGTAGCTTATTTTATTTACTAAAAAGAGTTTAAAAAAAACTGATGAGCTATAAAAGTAAGTTTTTCATATTGTGCTAGGATCTATTTCGTCATTTCTTAAGAATATTTGTTTTGTTTTTTTTTTCCCTGCTGCTGCTACAAATGTAAGAGTCATGAGTAACATTTGTAAGTGGATGACTTTTTAATTTTTCCCTTTCCTTAGGTGAAAGTGCTTTTAGTTAATCCTATAGTAGTGCTTGAAATGTCTGTTCCTCGTAACGGTTATTGTTGTGAGTTTTTTGTTAGGAGCATCAGAGGTTTGTAAAGCCCGCATCGCCCAGGACGCTACCTGTTGCAATGAGGGACATAGCGCTGAGTAAGGAAAGAAGGACCACACTTTCTGTGTTGATCCTTTGCAGTGAATATCGGAGGGAAGTAAGGTCCTTAACTGTAGTCGGTGATGTTACGGTTCACAAGTTCCCTCCTAAAAGAAATGAGGAAATCAGAGTTTAGTAAGTTTCACTTTCAAAGTATCCAAGGGCCATATTGAGGAAGAGGCCATTGTTAGGCTGATACTGTTTCCTCTTCCACAAGATTGTGGTCAGGAATAAACCGGGCTTCCAGAAAATAGTTTCCTGCTTCTTGCATGGGAATGCAGGGATGTCAGGTTATTTCACAGAATGCCTGATGGTGCATTCAGCTGTTACACTAATTCCCAGGACTCAAACTGGTTTTTCATACTTCAAGAAAAATTCTAGCAGTTTTTTTTTTTTTTAATCCTCTGGGTGTTCTTGAAATGATTTGGTTTTTACTGACGAGGTAGAATTTGCTATAATATCTACCTTGGAGCTTTGCTTCTTTTTCAACACTCAGAATAAAACTTTCAGCCAGGAGCTGCGCTGGAAGCCAGCCTCACTGGTGCTTGAGAGCCCTAGAGAAAATGTAGCAAAGCAGAGTGGAACAAGTCACTTAGGTGGATTGCATGGGACCCATCCCTAGGCACCACTTCCTAATGCATTCATGCACACACACAGCCCAGCTGCCCAGGTCTACAACAGAAAATAGAAACTGGAATTGGAGTGGGGTGCCATTTACCATTGCCTGAATAATCCCCTCTGAAATCAGCCTTCAGATCCAGAGATTCTGTCTTGGAGAGGCAGGCTTTCTGCACCCAGGAAGCCTACTGCTCCTCTCAGAGATGCTGCCTCTGCAGCCTTTTTGATATTTATAGAACATGACAGCAAACAGAATGAAGAGAGACTGGCCACTGCAGAAAGGATAATAATCAGCAATAAGACAGTTGTTCTGAGAGTCAGGCAATAATCAGCTGAAATCTCATTTGCCAATTTTTTTTTTTTTTAATACAGCTCCGAAGGGGAAGTTTTGAGTGTTTGGACAAACAAACCCCTCCTCACTCTCTTCTAGTGTTTGAACTCTGTCCTAGCAACATCATCTCTAGGCACTATGGAAAATCACATCATTTTCATCTCATTTCTATTAATAAGTTTGCCCTCTAGCAGTTGAACCACTAGACAAGGAGAGAAACAGAAAGAAAGAAAATATGTCTGATCAGGAACTTAGAATGTTCTGTTTCATTTTTTAAAAAATATAATCATTCATTAAAGCAGTGATTTTTAGTTACACAACAATCAGTAGTAGTGTTGGTGAGAACTAGCTTAAGTGTCTTAAGCTAGTGTGTAACTTTTTCCACCATCCCCTTTGAGCACAAGCAGTTTTGATGCAAACTCTTATTTTTTGTGATCCTTTTATCCCACACGTGTCTCAAGAAGAAAGTCAGAACTGTGTTTGTAGATTTCCTCCCAACCATGTCCTTTTAATCTCCATCACCTTTTCCAAAAGCAGTAGAAATGTCATCAAAAATGAAGTGGTAACAGCAGTAAAAGTAGAAGAAATAATAGCAATAGCAAAAGCCATACATTGCATTGGCTGTGAGCTTTCTTGGTGACATGAATCTTTCTGAAAGACTTTTGTGAAGTGTCTCATTTGATATGGTGTACCTTTCATTTCGAATGCCTTTCATCTTCATCTGAGTTTATCTAAGTTCAACCTGGTCTTTAAGGCTCCTCTTGGGTTGCTTCCTCCCTGAAGCCCCCCCAAACCCATCCCTCCTCCGAGTTCCGGTAGTGTCTGGAGTATACCTCCTCTCTTTGCCACTTAATCTAACTCTGTGCTCAACTATGTCAATAATGTGTCAGGTCAATGTGCAACAGTCATTAAGCTCCTCAAGTGAAAGTAATGACTAATGTTTGTTTCATGTTTTCTCTAAAACCCTGCACCGTGCGTGTCCTACTCAATAAACATTTACTGCATAAATGAACTGTGGTTCTGTGTTCTGTTTCTGTCTGCCACCTACATGTTGTCAGACTGGGCATCAGAAAGTTTGCTTTCTCAGTGACAGAGGTGAGGGTTTTATTCACTGCTACTCCACAGGTCAGCCCCTGCCCTGCCAGGTCTTTATCAAATGTATTCACTGAGGTCCTCCTCTCTAGGCACATTTAGTTCATCCTTATTCCATTTCTAAGCCAATGTGATGAAGGTAAGTAATAGTTTCCTGTGGGTGGAATATAAAAGTAAGTGTATCATCATACACTGTAGCTCATACTGGTTTAGCCCTAGCGAACCCACACCCACTCATTGCTGTCTGCCCTAGTCTTAGCTGCTTTACTCAGTCTACATGCCTGGGCTTCTAACCTACTTCCTTATGTAGCCCTCATGTTCTTCTCCGAACCCAAAGCTCTCTTGGCAGAAGATAAGATATCCATGTCTAAATCTTACCAGCCCTTTCTTCACAAGCTTGGAGGCTTTTCTTTCTTCCCATCTCTATCTCCAAATTCTTGCCCCTGCCCCCCACTGTTCTAACCCACTCTGCCATCCTCTGTATATTCTTGGATACCAGTAGGAAGGGCAGAAGTGAGTTCACCACTTTCTGCTTCCATCGTGGGTTTCACATGACTAAAGCTCTGTGGTCCTGGGTTCAAGGTTCTCAGCTCAGGCCCTGGTTTCTTTCACAGTTTTCAATGTCTCATATGTTCAAGGTTCCATCTAGTTCACCTGATCCCTTTCTAGTCCTCAGCATCAAGCACTTCCATGGGCTTCAAGAATCTACCATACATCTTTAAGGAGGATGGGACCTGGCTCATAAGAAAGTGAATGGAGGACCTGAAAATAAGACTGTTCAGTGGAAGACAAAGATGAAACTCTTCTTAATAGCCTTAATTTTGCTGGTAAATTCACTTGCAAAATTTCCTGAATCCCTGATTACTAAAAATTAATTCAAAGTACTGGTAGGGAAACCTACTTGAATTAGTAAATTGCTGAAATTATAAAATAATGCAAAAGAACTCAGTTTTATTACTCTCAGGTGAGGGGAGAAACATGAACCAAGATTGCAAAACTATTACTTGACAATGATCTTTTTTTGAATCTCCTTTAGCGGGTCATTACAAATGACATGCAATTAGTCTAACTATTGTTTATATGTAAATGGTTGCTTCTAAGTGCTTGAGGGTGATTGGACACAGTTTGTTCCCTTTGTTTTGCTCCCTCTGCCTGCTGTCTCTTAATTTTCTTAACACATTCCTCCTCCATTAATATAACAAAAGCAAATTCCAGTTCAACCCAAGTTTCAATTATCTCACACTAGGCTTAAAGAAACGTTTAATGATATAAAGAATCTGAAGTATACCGTTCTTATTTTTACTATATTTAGACTGACAATTCCTTTGTAAGAACACACTGTACCCACTGTGAACCAGCACTTTCACTTCCAGTGGCTGCCACTTCAGCTATCTCTGTGCCCACTTACCTGCTTCTCTGCACACTCCTTTAGTCCCACTTCGGCCCTACAAGACTTGACTGTCTCCTTTCCTGCCTTGGGCCTCAGAACAATGTCAGGGATGCCCTTCCTGGAGTCCAGGAGCCCTTGGTTCCTGTCCTTTCAAGGTGCTTCCTGAAACTTATAACAATGGTTCTTGCATTTTATCAGCATCTTTTTGTCCTCTTCTAATCAGTTTCACTCAGTCTGTTCATATTGAGTTTCTAGAGCTGAATACTGTGACTGTTCATAGGGAATTACCACTAGTTTTGCCCAGTTAAATAATTATTAAAGGTCTGGTGTCACTGCCTGTTCCTGTTGGGCACACCTAGCATGCTACTCTCCAATCCCCTGCCCTGGACCAGCGCTATACCACATCCAACTTCACCCTATGCCCCTGAGAAAGGCACACATTTCATTGGTTGGCTTTATTTACAAGACTGTCGTGCAGTTCCCAAGCTGTGTACTCTCGTGTGTGAAAAGGGAAAACTCTCTCAACCAACTTTCTCTTTGTATCACTGATCTCTTTGTATCACATCATCTGATGGCAGGTAACAATCATAGTTGATTCAGAGTAAATGCAGAGTTGCAGTTTTTCAGCCTGTGAAGGGGTTTCCCACTTTCTGACTCAGGAAAGGCATCTAAGCTCCAGGAATGATGCTTCCAGAGTGTGTGTGTCCAGATACGTGTGGCTGGAGTGAGGGAGCAAGTCTGACCTGGGGAGGAACCTGGGCCATTTCGGGCTGGGATGAAGAGTCCTGTCTGGCTTTCAGAAGAGTTGGTGCTTGTTGCAGATCCTTGTCAGATCTACATCAGGCTCGGGTCAGGCTGTGCTGTCTTCTGCGGGAGCATCCGTTTGTCCCATTTCCCTTCAGGTGCACAGGTGTTCACACCTCCCTCCTCCCCTCTCTCAACCCTCTGAATTTCTGCATCCTTCCTGGGAAAGAAAGGGTTGACTGCTTGCCTCCCAGCTCTGGTCTGGTCCTCTGTCTCCCCACGAGGCCATTAACTATCCAACTGCCACCTCACTAGAGCTGGGTGAATCCCAGGGGCCTGCCATCCCCTGGTGTCTGTACAGTAAGTGGAGCTCGCCACTCTCTAATCCTGTGTTCCCAACCTTGTTCTCTTCTTCTCTTTTCCTGTGGTAGCCTTGGCGCGGGGGCGGGGGGCGGGGCTGTACAAATCCTCTCATCAGTGTCTGATCTCCTCACACTCTGCACCACCACTGTACCATCTGACACTCCTGTCTCCCACGGCCTGCTTTCACTCCTGTCTCCCACTGCCTGCTTTCTCTGTGGTGGGGAGCCTGACTAGACTGTTTGCCGCCAAATGAATTATTCCAGACTCTTTTGAGCTGAAGGCTCAAAAGACACATCCTCTTGCAAAGGAAAAAGACATGTCTATTGAAGCTGTTTATGATATCCTTCAAGAGGTATTTTGAGAGCCAGGAGCTGACTTATTTCTCTTTGTCTGCATTGCTGGAGTAAAGACTGTACCCAGAGGGCAGACGGTGTAGAGCTCTCTGGCTGCCAAAGCTCCGAGAGGTTTTCTCAAGAAAGTGGAAAAGAGCATATCCATTAGTGCTTCAAAAAGAAAAAAATAATAATAGTATATATATATTACCCTGTCATCCTTGAAGTAATTTCCTGTTGATAGTGGGTAAGAACATTTCGAGCTATGCACTGAAGTAGACGAGAAATGTAATTTTATTTTCTGTAACTGAACTTGGCTTCTCCTGGACCTCTCAGCTCAGCTGATGGAAGAAGTAGCCTAGTCATTCCCAGGTATACTCAGGCTCTTGAATCTTCCCCGTCACTGTAGTGAGGCACAGGCTGTAAAATAGGACTGCTGACGTCAGCTCCCAGTTCTTCCACCATCTGGCTGAGAACTTGAGGAAGTTCACTCCTACCTATCCATTGGTTTATTCGTCTGACAAATGGTGCTAATAACTGAATGTCCTTCAGAGGATTGTTGTGACAAGTTACGTGATTAAATGTTGGTGGGGCCATTAAGGACAGTGATGGCCTTAAGTACAGTGTTTGAGGACTGTTAGCCCCAGGGGTGGGTTGTTATACTCCTTTCTGAAGCTCCGGAGAGATGAGGCACCACTGTTACCTACACAGAAGAATCTTCTGAAGATACTAAGAGAGATCCGTGTACTGGAAGATCTCCAAGACCACTTCAGTATGCTTTAGGCCCCCAAACAGTGGTACTGAATTGTTTCATTTCTCTCAATTAGACCATGGAAAATGTAGGATAAGATATCTAGAGATGATTCCACTTCCTTCTTTATCATCCAGATGCCACATCTAATTTTTACCTATGCAAGCTTAATGGCTTACTACAAGAGGGCTTTTTACAGAGAAGGGAAGTTATACCCCATCCAGAAGGGGTGAGTTTCTACCATGGTAGAAAGATTTTCTGGGCGACAAGACGGCAAAACCACCAAGGTCATGATGAAGTCATTAAGGGATAACCAGGGTTCTTATCTTTTTCCTTAGGCAATATTGACATCTGCCTAAAAATGGTGGGTCTCTTATACTTGGCAGCACCTTACAGTTAACAACTTGACATCATATGATTTCATCAGACTCACCATCAGCTCTAGGAGGATTTAAAAATAGCATTCCTTTTTTTAACCTGATGTGAACACAAGGCCTGATAGAAGTTAAGGGTGTGAACTTTCTAAAAAATAAATGAAAGAAAGCAAGAAACAAACAAAGAAAGGAAGAAAAAAAGGAAAAATAAACATGGTTCTACTGTCGATTTTAATTGGATAGGATAGGTCTCTGTAATAGCAAAAAATTAAACCCCAGGGTTTCCCTAGAGGACTGGTGATTGGGAATCTGCACTTCCATTTTGGTAGAGGGCAGTGGGGTGTGGGGAGAGGGTTAGATTCCTGGTCAAAGAAGTAAAATCCCACAAGCCTCACACAACTTGGCAATAATAATAATAATAACAAAGTCCCATTAATTTAAAAAACAAAACCGAAAAAGTCTACACCCTGAATCTCGGTGATTTAACACATTAAAAGTTTATTTTTCTCTCCCATCCCAGGTGCAAGCAGGTCAACTTGTATCTCTGCCTTCTAAAATAAGCAGTTTCCAAGGGAGATGGCAAAACTTACCCTATCTGCTTTGGCCTGAAATGATGCATGACTGACTCCAGTTCCGCTGGCAATAATTAGTTAGTTGTTGGGCATGGGAAATGTAGTTTAACTGAATGCCCCCAGTGCGGGGAACATAGCACCAAGCATGATTTGACCTTCACCTTCTGCACGATAAAACCCAAACTCTCCAAACTAGCCTTCTGGCTTTTCACAATCTGACTGCCCCTCCTCCCCCATTTCTCTCCTCTCCTGCACCATGCCTCACTGGATACTGTATTCCAGGAAACTATTATCTTTTGGCAGAAATGCCTTTCTCATAGCTTTTTCTTCTGATATCACATCTCGGCTCAGTTGCCCCGTCGTCTGTGAAGAATTCAGATTTCTTTAGGAGATCAGCACTGCCACTATTCTTATGTTTCCAAAGCACTTCAAGTCTTTGTGTGACAAGATTCTTCTCTTGACATGCATGTCCGCCTACACACACACACACGCACAGACACATGTGTGTGCATAAACATAGGCTGACACACATACAGAAACATACACATATACATGATGTCAGTCATTTTAAGGCAGCTCGAGATCCCACTACCCCTGGGGCAGTGCCTGACAACATGGTAGACAAATCTTCAAAACATGTTTTATTGAATGAAAGAGCATATTGAGAAACAATCTGTGTAACAAGTTTATTCCTAAGGTCTCAGCAAATTCACATGAAAACATTAAAGTAGATGGAGTCTTAATCCTTATTCTCCAAGCCATTGGGTTGAACTTAAAGGCACCATGATTTGGGGGAACTCCTGACACAGACGGAGAAGCGTAGTAGGCTACCGTCCATGGGGTCACAAAGAGTTGGACACGACTGAATGACTTCACTTTTTTTCACTGACACGATAGCAAGCCCTATTGGTGGGGTGTGTGTGTGTGTGTGTATGTGTGTGTGTGTGTGTTTTAGTCTCTTGGTCGCGTCCAACTCTTTGTGACCCCAAGGATTGTAGCCCGCCAGGCTCTTCTGACCCTGGGATTCTCCAGGCAAGAACACTGGAGAGGGTTGCCAGTTCCTTCTCCAGGGAATCTTTCCAATCCAGGGATCAAACCCACGTCTCCTGCATTGCAGGCAGATTGTTTACCATGTGAGTCACTAGGGAAGTCCAGATCATTAGACCTAAAGCAAACAACATCCAGGTTCTGTCTGCTCCCCTTCCCTTGCTGCCAGCTCAGCTTCCATATCTGAGGCTGGAAAGCCATCCACTTCTGAGCCCTAAAACACCTGCTGGGTATTGAGAGAGTGTGTTAGTGTTCACATCCCTGCTCTCTGTTTATGTGTTCTGATGCCTGATTATAGAAGCTCAGTCACAGAGATCTTCTGCAAAGTGCAGAGGACAGAGAGTATCACCTGTGGACAACAGGAAGAATCTGCTCCAGTGGGGTGAATGGATCAGCCTTGTCTACTAGAATGTCAATCAGGTGGTCACACACGTTTCCTGTCTGCTGCCTGTGGACACTTCAAGCAGAAAAGGTATTTATCCTGTGAACACTGAGACTACAGCTGCTTTCACTGTGTAGGGCCCTATACTAGGGACTAGGGAGTCAAAGAGGATTTATCATTGTCCTAAGGGGCTGGGAAACTAATATTTTCATTCAACAAATATTACTAAGATTATTTAACCTTTAAAATTTTTAACACCTATAGATAAACATAAATAGTTTTTCTCAATTTAATTTAAATTTGAAAATAAATTAAATATCATACCTAAAAATAAGTCATGCATGCATACTAAATTGCTTCAATTGTGTCCAACTCTTTGTGACCCTATGGACTGTAGCCCACCAGGCTCCTTTGTCCATGGTGGTTCTCCAGGCAAGAATACTGGAGTGGGTTTTCATGCCCTCTTCCAAGGGATCTTCCTGACTCAGGGATCAAACCCATGTACCTTATGTTTCCTGCGTTGGCAGATGAGTTCTTTATCACTAGGGCCACCTGGGAAACCCCCAAATCAAAATATAATTCAGAATATAATCTTTTAAAGTATATTCTTTTCCTTCCCATGTCATGTACTCCTTTATGAAGTTGAGAATCACAGATGGGCTTGACTGAGTATTACTTTAGGTACTGGGGTTCCAAAGATGCACAAAACAGGTACCATATTGTCAGACAATTCTGTCTAACAGGGGAAAGGTATACTCAGCCAATAGCTATGATGCAAGGGAAGAGAAGGCAGTCACTTAGAAGAAAAGACAGTGGGGGGATGACAGAAGGAGGTATAAACAAATTAAAAAGAAGGATTTCTGCATAGAAAATCAAGTTGATCTTCATTGAAGATAGGTAAATGGAAGCTTTCAGTTTAGATAAAAGAGTTAAAGAGAGGAAAAAGACCCAGGTGGACCTTCAGACTAAACAATATGGATTTTTTTTTGTCCTTATAGGCCATAAGAAATCTTTAGAGTTTTATTAGCAAAATTGCTAACAGTGAAAACTGTGATGAGAGAGATTAATCAGGCTGCAGAGTACTGGGTGGGAATGTAGGGAGGGAACATTGAGGAAAGAGAGTCAGTTATGATGACCCAATGAGAGGTGTCAGTGCTCAGTAAGATAAGGATTGCCTGAGAGTGGACAGGAAGAAGCAGGGGGACTTTCTGTCAGATCATATGCAGGGCTCGGGGAATCAGAGAAGATTGGCAGAGGCAAGGAATGACGATGACATAGGGGCTCAAATTGATAAGCTGATTCTAAAATGTATGTGGGAAGGCAAAGGAAATTGACTAGCCACATTAACTCTCAAAAACAATAAAGTTAGGGAACTCACACTGGCTGGTTATGACCTTCTCTAAAGCAGTAGTGTGGTACTGAGAAAAGCATACACATTCAGAAATGGAACAGGATAAACAGTCCAGAAATAGGCCCAGTCATATCTGGTCAATTAATTTTTGACAAAGAGATAAAGGCAACTCAATAGAGAAAATCAAAATTGTTGCTGGAACAAATAGATAATTACGTGTAAAAAAGGAACTCCTGCCCAAACCTCACACCCCATAAAAATTAACATCAAATGGATCATATATCTAAGTGTAAAACCTAAAATAAAAGAAAAAGAAAACATAGAAGGCAAACTTCGTGACCTTCGATTAGGCAATGATTTCTTACATACGACACTAGTGGCACAGTCCATAAAGGAAAAATTTGATACATTGGACTTCACTAGGAACTTCTATAATTTAAAAGATGCTATGAAGAGAATAAAACCACATACTAGGAGAAAATATCTATAAATCACAAATAATTTTCATCCAGAAGATACAGATAATTCTTAAAGCTCAATACAAAGAAAAAGACCTCAACTTAAAACCATAGCAAAGTTTCAAACAGACATATCACCAAATGGTGACTAAACACATGAAAAAATTCTTAACCTCATTTGTTTCTGGTGAAATGCAAATTAAAACCTCAATGAAATACCATCACACACTCATTAGAATGACTAAAATAAAAATATACTGAAGATATCAAGAACTGGCAAAGATAGGAAGCAACCAACTAGAACCATCATACATTACTGACAGCAAAGAAAATGGTAAAGACAGTTGGGAAAACTTTTTGCCATTTTCTTATAAAGTTAAACATACATTTATTACTCAAGTCCAAAATCCTACTCCTGAGTATTTGTCCAAGACAAATAATGTAAAAGCCTCTATGTCAATACTTACAGTGGTTTTATCTTAAATTGCTAAAAATTGGAAGCAACTCAAATGTCCAGTGGCTAGAAAATGGATAGTTCAGTTCAGTCACTCAGTCGTGTCCGACTCTTTGCGACTCCATGAATCGCAGCACGCCAGGCCTCTCTGTCCATCATCAACTCCCAGAGTTCACTCAGACCCATGTCCATCGAGTCAGTGATGCCATCCAGCCAGCCATCTCATCCTCTGTCGTCCTCTTCTCCTCCTGCCCCCAATCCCTCCCAGCATCAGAGTCTTTTCCAATGAGTCAACTCTTCGCATGGGGTGGCCAAAGTATTGGAGTTTCAGCTTTAGCATCATTCCTTCCAAAGAAATTCCAGTGCTGATCTCTTTCAGAATGGACTGGTTGGATCTCCCTGCAGTCCAAGGGACTCTCAAGAGTCTTCTCCAACACCACAGTTCAAAACCATCAATTCTTTGGCACTCAGCTTTCTTCACAGTCCAACTCTCACATCCATACACGACCACTGGAAAAACCATAGCCTTGACTAGATGGACCTTTGTTGGCAAAGTAATGTCTCTGCTTTTGAATACGCTATCTAGGTTGGTCATAACTTTCTTTCCAAGGATTAAGTGTCTTTTAATTTCATGGCTGCAGTCACCATCTGCAGTGATTTTGGAGCCCCCAAAAATAAAGTCTGACACTGTTTCCACTGTTTCCCCATCTATTTCCCATGAAGTGATGGGACCAGATGCCATGATCTTCGTTTTCTGAATGTTGAGCTTGAAGCCAACTTTTTCACTCTCCTCTTTCACTTTCATCAAGAGGCTTTTTAGTTCCTCTTCACTTTCTGCCATAAGGGTGGTGTCACCTGCATATCTGAGGTTGTTGATATTTCTCCCGGAAATCTTGATTCCAGCTTGTGCTTCTTCCAGCCCAGCGTTTCTCATGATGTACTCTGCATATAAATAAAATAAGCAGGGTGACAATATACAGCCTTGACGTACTCCTTTTCCTATTTGAGACCAGTCTGTTGTCTGTGCAATGGAGTATTACTTGGCAATAAAAAGGAATAAACTTATAGATATACAGAACAAAATGGATGAATTTCAAATGCATTACGCTAAGTGAAAGGAGCCAGATTCAAAATGCTGTAATGATTTCATTTACATGATGTTGAGAAACCAAAACTCTAAGGACAGAAAGCAAATCAGTGGTTGCTGTGAAGAGGCTGACTACAAAATGGCACTGGAGACCCCTTTTAGATGACAGAAATATCTATATCTTGATTGCAACAATGGTTAAGTTTGTCAAAACTACAAAACTAACATTCAAAGGATGACTTTTCCTCTGTATTAAGTACTACTTAATAAAAAATTATTCTATAGAGGGTTTCTCCAATGTCAACAGCCATGCCACCTCAAAAAGACACTCAGAGAGTCTCAAAGAGTGAATGAACCCTATCACAGACTTAGCACTTTCCTTGGCATAAATATAGGCAAATAATCCAGGATATGGCTCTATGAATGTTTTCCAAGGGTCCTCCTTATTTCTGCTTTACAAGTAGACATTAACCATTAGCCATTTAGTATGAGTCTTTACTATGCAAGCTTCCCTGGTAGCTTAGTGGTTTAAAAAATCATCTGCCAATGCAGGAGATGCAGATTTGATCCCTGGTCCAGGAAGATCCCCTGGAGAAGGAAACAGCAACCCACTCCAGTATTCTTGCCTAGGAAATCCCATGGAAGAGAGAAGCCTAGCAGGCTAAGTCCACTGGATCGCAAAGAGTCAGACATGACTTAGTGACCAAAAAACAACAACTATACTATATAATATTTACTACTAGGGAGAAATATTGATGATGATACAAAATTTTGGACCAATCAACAGCAGAGGTGAAAGGAGGAGGTCCTAAATAGGCTCCTGAAGATAGCAATGTTACTTGGTTGACCCCAAAGTTATTCTCAACCCTCTTCTCATTTTCCCAGCCACATACTCACTAGCCTAGTCTCCCTTGCAGTAAACAGTAGCACAGTTTGAGAAACTTAATTGGAAGTCTATGAGATTTCTGATAAAGATTCCACTTTTCTTTGATAGAAGGAGAAAGACAGGGCTTGAATTTTCCTTCCTCTCTTGAATTCAGACACAATGCATGGCGCTTCAGCAGCCACTTTGCAACCACAAAAGAAAAGCTAAGGCAATTTCAAAGAGTTCAGGACAGCAGCTATGTATCTTCAGATTTCTTATTGTATGAAAAAAATATTTGTTTAAGCCACTGTAATGTAGGCTTTCTTTTATTTTTGAGTCGTAGACTTGACCAAGTGATACAAATTCCAAGTACAAAACTATATATCCAGGTTGCTGAAGCCAAGCCCTTGGAAGTGGACCACAGAGAATCAAATAGACATTTCATTTATTCTACATTTGGGCGGGGCAGGGGCTGGCTGTGCTCATGTTTTTCATCCTACTATTATCTATTGTCTAGATTACTGTTATCTAGATTACAAAAGGATTGAATAGAGTTTTATAAACATTGAATCAAACAGAACTGTATGTTTCCCGGTAACCAAGAAAGAGATAGTTTCTCCTCCTTCCCAAAGAAAAGAGCCCTAAATTTTTCCAAATGATTCTTCACATTTCAGATAATGACAGTGCTATTCACTTAGGTAATTTTATGGGGAAAAAAGAAATCTGAAGGCACTTTTAAAAACATTAGTTCAAAAAACTACCTAAAACATTAGCTCATTTTTTTCATGACAGCTCAATAAGAGGATTTTTATTCTCTTCCCTGATGCACAAGGAATCATCCTTTCCTTACAGTTTAAACAAGCAAGGAAAGTGCGAGAAATGGGCTTTGGGCCTCAAATCAGTTCTATATTGTGCTACCCTGAGCACATCACACGGCTTCTCTGGATCCAGGCAGCTCAGCCGTGAGAGCAAAACAATAACGATGTCCCTTCAGGATGGTGAAGAAGGGAAGGAGCCAAGTCTTAGGTGAGAAGTGACGTTTTGGGTGGGAGCGGGAGGAGGGTAATCATGGAATTCTACTCAATAATCTCCTGGGAGGGTCCTACCAACCCAGAGGGTTTCAGGGGTGAGGGTGGGCTAATGCCCTTCTCCTTAAAGACCAGCCTCACAGACCCTTTATCTCAGATTTATCCTCCCAAACTCCCCACCCACTGAGATTCTCCATCCTCCCACACTCTCCCCTCACCCAAACTATTCTCCCTTCTTAAAGATAAATAAAATAAAAACTCCCCGGGACATCTCTCCTTTTTAGTTCCATTGATAGTTCTTCTACGGAAAGAAATAGGTGGCTGTAGAGAAATAACAAGCAAGCATAACTTTGACATGATTCACAAGAACCCAGACTAAGCTTTCGCATTCTCTCACACACCATATTTCTCCCTCCCCAGCCTCCTCTGCCTGCCCTCATCCTCACCACGGCATTCAGTGTGGACTTGGCATGCATGCAGTGTGTGCTAAGTGGCTTTAGTCATGTCAGACTCTGCAGTGCTACGGGCTGTAGCCCACCAGGCTCCTCTGTCCATGGAATACTCCAGGCAAGAATACCAGAGATGGTTGCCATTCCCTTCTGCAGGGGATCTTCCCGACCCAGGGATCAAACCTGTGTCTCTTACGTTTCCATGTTGGCAGGCAGGTTCTTTATCACTACATGGAATTTGCATGCTCTGCTTTTAAAAAAATTCTTTTTCTCCGCCTTTTGCTTAGTCCGCCTGTTGTCCCCCAAATTTTTTTCCCTCAATAAATCGATTCCAAGTATTTGCATGAAAGCCATTCTGAGTAAACAAATTCCTTCCCTCGGGTGTCTCTCCCACAGCCTTTGATCTTCCAAGGTTATTTGCATTTTTTAAAAGAACTTGCTTCATTTAAATAAACCCCTACTCTCCTGAGCATACTGGACATGAGATAGCAAAGGTTACTTAGGATCTAGAGGATTGTTGGAACTTCTTGAAAAAGCAGCAGCAGCAGGGAATAAGATTCCCCTTGATTCCTCTTCTTCCAGCTCTTGAAGTCTCCTTGCCTTGCTCTTCTGTTGGGCAGGAGCTGTGATTCACCCCGGCCAGCGGTGTTCCAGGCTCTGCACTGGACGAACGATTTCCCCACAGCACTCAGAATTCCATTTGCATGCAGGTATTGAACCCAAGTGTTTGCTTATGAACAATTATTCACAGCTCTTAATTTAATAAAAAATGAAAGAGAACACTGTTAGTACCCAAGTGGAAGTTTCCTTTCTTTCATCTAGTATTGTGCACCACTGCCCTTGGCAATCCATACCTATAGAAGATATTCTTTTGATTAAGAATAAATTTGATTACCTTTCCAATGTGTTCAGTCCCTTTTGAGATTTTTTTTTCTTTTTTTTTGGCGCAGGTTGGGATAAAAATGCAAAAGGTATTCAAGCATACAGAAACTATTAGAAGACTTTATAAACTGGAAAGCACTAGTCAAATTTAGGACAGCAATAATTCACAATGCTAAGCATTAGAACTTCTTGTACCACACTGCACTGTGTGTGCGTGCTCAGTCATGTCTGACTCTTTGAGACCCCATGGCTTGTAGCCCACTAGGCTCCTCTGTCCATGGGATTTTCCAGGCAAGAGTGGGATTAAACCCTGGTCTCTTGTGTCTTCTGCATTAGTAGGTGGATTCTTGACCGCTGCACCACCAGGAAAGCCCATGCTAATCATTAGTGAGATGTAAAAAACAAAATTTGAATAAATGAAAAGGCATGTGGTGCTCCAGGACAGGAAAACTAAATTTTGTGAAGATGTCGGTTCTCCCCAATTTCTTTATAGTGTTAAAAAACTTTAATCAAATCTTTAATGTGATTGTTTGAATTTGACAAAATAACTTAAAAGCTCAATTTTAAAAAGGTAAGTAAAGCTAAGAGATTTGAACATAAATGTTAATGAGGAAGGGGGATTTTTCTCCATCAGTTACTAAAAAATATAAACCTGCATTAAGCAAAACATTTTAGAATTAGCACAGTAATGGACAGGTTCATAATAACAAATAGTTTGCTTTAAAAATAAAACCTTAGTCATATATGAACTTTAACACTACAAAGAAACTACAAAAAATAGTAAGAAATGAATATTTTGGCAGTTAGAGCACTGGGTGAATGGGTGGTGAGTCTTATCTCATGTAAAGTTGTAAGATCAATTTCAATTGGATTTTGTAACTAAGTTTTTACAAAATAGACAGAAAAAAAGCATACTTATTAGACTGATTTCAGATGAGCAAGAACTTTCTAAGCCTAACAAAACATTTAAACAGAAACAAAAAACTAAGGAAAGTATTTTCAACAAAATAAATATATAGCATTTATATACATATAAATATTTATAATATTACATATTATATATTATTTAATAATTATACTAAAAATATAACATGATTAAAGGTCTTAATATATAAAAAGCTCTCAGAAAAAGTGGTATTTATAATAGAAAAAAACAGGCAAAGAAAATAAAAAGCATTTTAGATTAAATGTAGAGTTAAAAGAATGCAAAAAAGCTTTATTTGCTAGTGGCTTGAATAATACAAAGTTAACCATGAAACATAATATGGAATATATCAAACTGGTAAAATTAAAGACAAATGTTACAAAAGTATATGACAGTCTTGTAGACTGGTGGGACAGTAAATACAAACAACTAAACAAATGCACACAACTTGCTGTGTATTTGGTAATACATAGCAAGCCTAAACAATATATTTACATATTGACTTGGTAGATTTGCTTGCAGGATTAAACCTTAAGAATAGTAAAGAAATATTCAAGAAAAGTTTTGACATGGTCTTACGTGTTAAACTATTTCATGTAGTACACATCTGACAAGAGAAATTTAAAATTGTAATGCAACCATAAGATGGAATATTAAGGAATATTATGCACCTATAATAATCATTGTTCCTCATTCAATGCTAAAGATTTTTAAGCACAATAAACTGCATATATAAAATATTCCAGTTCAGTTCAGTTCAGTCGCTCAGTCGTGTCCGACTCTTTGCGACCCCATGAACCGCAGCACGCCAGGCCTCCCTGTCCATCACCAATTCCCGGAGTCCACCCAAACTCATGTCCATCGAGTCGGTGATGCCATCCAGCCATCTTATCCTCTGTCGTCCCCTTTTCTTCCTGCCCTCAATCTTTCCCAGCATCAGGTTCTTTTCCAATGAGTCGGCTCTTCGCATGAGGTGGTCAAAGTATTGGAGTTTCAGCTTCAACATCAGTCCTTCCAATGAACACCCAGGTTGTACAGATATTTCAATATTACATAACCAGAAAATATGGAAAGGAATATACCAAAAGTGGGAAAGTGAATGAGAAATTCTCTCTGGAAGGTGGGCATTTGTCTTTGTCTTTGTACTTTTAAAATATGTTACTAAGTTTTGACAGTGCATATTACTTTTATTATCAGAAAAGACAAAATAATCATGTATAATACACCATGCAATGTCTCAAATATATTTTGCACACTGTATTTCCATGAAAGCAAGTGAAAGAATCAGTTTCCTCTGCAGACAAATGACAAGGGAGGCTGAAAAAGGCATCTGAAAGCAGACACCTTTGTGGTAGAGAAGCTGGCCAAAATGGGGGGAGGGGAGGTACCAGGTAATGAATTGGCCCCCAAGGATCACACATTGAAGGGTCTGAGGACCTGCCAGTGTCTCCCTAGTAATGAACTGTGTGGATGCAAGTGCGATTTGCTCTTCTAATAATGAAGGTTATACACTTTCAAAGCTAAAGCAGAATTCAGGAACTTAGTGTATACATAATCACTGTATGCAGTGATTCTCCTATTTCATTTCTTTCTTCCCTCTCTCATTTTGCTCCTCTTAGAATATTTTCCCACTCTGATCCCAATAGGTAGTTTAATAGTGATTTCTGGATTAAGCGTGCAACCTGTGAATTATCTATTTCTTTAAAACTCCATTTTCCAACTGTGTTGTTTTTCTACTATCATTGGGAAGGTCTGACCCATAAAGTGCACTTGGTTTCCATGTTGAGAACTGCAGGAAGGTGGATTAGACAGAAGCACACATCAGGGTTGGAGGACCAAGCCCGCCCAGGGCACTGGCCACTGCTGGGAACTAGGGCTTCTGAGCATAGGCCCAAGGTGATGTGGCCAACTCCATCGAAATCCAAGAGGCTCAGGCGGAGTGGGAGCGATGCTTGGAGTCAGGCAGGTGCCTGCATCTGTCGACCTTGGATAGGTTCCCAGGGAGCCTATAAAGTGACTGATGAGAGGTGGAGGGACTAGTGTTCAATCCTGGGCTGGGGAGGCTTGCATGTAGGGGGCCAGATAGAACACAGGAGGCCAAAGAGACAGGCAAGGGAATGCAAGGACAATGGAAACCAAGGAGGATGACCAGCTGTCACAGGGTATACACTAATCATTAGCTTTTTAAACTCTGTTGACCAACCACCCAATTTAGGTGCACAGAGAATAAAAGTAATATAGGACAATCTCCCTGGAATCGTCATTCAGAGCCCTTCTCAGGCCTCCTTCTCACTTACCATGATGTTCAGCTCCATGCATTATCCTCATATCTGCCTGTGCTCTTTCACTTGCTCACTTCCCCAGATTTCTTCTTGCTGCTTGAGTTTGAGCCTCCTGGATGGACTGGAAACTATGGAAACAACAGATTAAATGTATCACAGATTGAAGGTCTGAGCTCAGATAAACCCTTGGGGGGAAGGTTCCTCAGACACTTTTCCCTACTTAGTAGCACCTCCAAGACAGAAAATAAATTCCCACAGGCTTATTTTTTAATCTGTGAATCATGCAAAAGAATAGTTTCTTGGTATTTTTATCACACAGTAATCCTTTGGTTTCTACTACATTGTAGAGATTTGGACCTAATTTACCCAAATGTTAGTTTTCTATATTTCAAGGGTCTGGAGCTCAAATAGCAATTTAAATGTTAATCTCAGTTCTTGGTACATAGCAGACACTTCATTCGTTTGTTCAACAAATATTAATTTCTACCTGGACTTGGAGCCCAGTGGATTTTAAGATGATTTCTAGCATGTGCTGTCTGATATACTGTGAGAATTCGGATGGAATATCAGAATCTAAATGCCTCAAAGCTTCCAATACACCCTATTTGTGATTAATCTGGAGGTTCTTTTGTGATCCAAGAATGACTCACAAGAAGGGACTCACACTGAAATGAATGCGGGACATGGGCATTTCTGCTTCTGGTGAAATCCAAGAATTCACTAGTAACCAGGAAACTGCATCACTCAGTCATGTAAAGGCAGTCCTGATCTGCACCAAAGCCTGATAGAAATGAGAACAATTAGGCAGTGAGCAGCTAACAGTGCTAACTAAACACAAAATATGACCCATGGCAGTAATGATCAAATACTCTAGACCAATATCTAACCCTTTCTGGTCAGAGTAGAAAGAGCTTATACAATGTGTCCTGGAAGCTAAACTAAGAAATAAATGTCAGGCAGAGAATTGCTTTTCTGTTCAGCCCAGTTTGAAGAAGCTAAAGTTGAGTTCTCTCACCCATGATAGTGGTATTAAGAGATAAGGCAATGAACATAAGTGGAAAAGAGTCCAGATAGAGAGGAATCTTTTCTTTTGGTAGCAATTTCTTTTAACGCAGGACAAAGACCCAGAGTGGACCTTTCTCCAATTTTGAAATAGTTTCTAGGACACAAGTCTACTATCTCCTTATAAGCCTTTCTCTGCTCTATGACCACACCTAATGTTTGTGGATGGGCCCTGTCTGTCTTCACTAACCTAAAATTTTTCAGTCTGCCTTTCCTCATACTGTTCCCAGGCAACCTACGTGTTTGCTTGATTACATCTACTCACTTTTCAGACCCAGCTCACACCTTAATTTCTCCAGGCTACACCTTTTGATCAACCATCCCAGTCCCTCCTCAGTTTCTTCCAAGATGTCCTTTACTGGGGATTGTAGAGCACTTCCATTATAGTAGCTCACATTGAACATTTTTGTTTACATATCTACCATCAGACTAGGAGCTCCTTGTCCTAGCCTTCCCTCTATGGTACTACGGAACTTCTGTGGACCTGTGGTAAAGATCCCAAATTATGTTGAACTTTGCTGCTAGATTCTCAATAAATGTTTGTTGAGCTTGATTATGCAGAATGAGAACCAATATAACCATAATCACAACAACATGATTTCAAGGACAGTTCCCCAATTCCGGCCTGAGTATCATTTGTACACCAACCTGTAGGTATATCAAGGCTTTCCTCTCAGGCTAAATGCCTTGCCCCTTTATATACCACATGAGAGATCACAGGACGATTCAGAGCACCCAATTATTTGGGACCCTTTTGGCTGACAGCCCTACTGTCAACCTCAACAGACTTGGGCTGTGAAAATACCTCCCAACCCATTCACATTCTCTATTCGTCAGGCAGGAGGCCCCCTGCCAGCAGGTTCCACGAGGTGTTAGTAAGAGGATGCAATGTACATTTCTATTCTAGACTCCTGATAAAATGATATGAAAAGGCTTATAAGAACATAAGAATGAAATTAACATCCACATGTACATGTAGCTTTTTGTAATTTTCTGATTTTTTGTAATACCAACTAGTTAAAAACTCTTGTAGCTATTTTTTTCATAATTGAGTATTACCAATGAAAGTTATCCTGGAAGTAATCCAAGACAGAATCCCCAGTGGTCTAGGTAAAACAGCTAGAAAAGGTGAGTGTAGATAGGTGGTTGTGATGACAATAATTCCACAGAGGGTGTCTCCAAGCTGGGTTACTGGCAGGATGGTGAAAATGCAGATTTTCAAAAGGGGCATCAGCAGCAAGTGGTTATGGGGAAGAAGCCAAGGTGAGCACTATTGAGCAAGCTGGGTCCTACCCTGCGCCTCCTGGTTGACTGCCTTACTGCTTGTTGACCACTTGGCAGTACTTCCTTAGCAGCAGGTGGGGCGAGGCTTGGGGAAAAATTGGGACAAGCTCCTGAGTGACAGGTTTCCAACTGTTCAGAAATGGTCACTACCCAAGGGTCTACAGATCCTCTTAATGCGTCTCATTCCCCAAGTCTAATGAAGCAGCTTTGGGAACCAAAGCTTTGTAGTCGGGTCCTGCCTGTCTCACTTTAAACTGTGTGCTCCCTGTGTTACACAGTGATTCAGCCTCAATGCAACAGGATATTTTCAGAGCTCTGCTTTTGGTATTTCCAAGCCACCTACGCAAAATTACTGAGGCTTGGAGTAGGCTTCAGAACCTGGGTGCTATGAATGACAGGAGCACACGGGTCTCAGTGATGGGACTGTAGAGCTTATTGGTTTGCTGATTGAGAACTGAGTCTGAATCATAACCTTTCTGAGACTTCATTTCCTCTCTTGGGAAGTATGATGTATTTGCTACTTCCTGTGTTTGAGATATTCATCTTCAACATCATAGAAATAAAAAGAAGCAAAAAATGAACCATGAAAATGTAAAGGGTAGAGAAAGCCCTGTACTCCCTGGGGCAGACGATGCAGCTGCATCTTGTGAGATATTTACAGTTTCCATTGTACGGAAGCCACACGTCAGTCCAGGGTTCATCCATACAAACACATATTGAGCACTGACCTTACTCTCAGTCCTCAGGGAGGCAGTTGCAAAGCTGATTCAGCTTCAGAAACCTAGCTTCAGACAAGTTTGGGTCAGAAGGAAAATGAAGATCTGCTTCCCACCTGAAAATTGAAAATAAATGAGGCAACTTTACCGTCTCTGGCCCAAAACTCAAGCAGAAAATCACTACCAGTAAACATGGTATGGACTTTTCCGTCAAGCAAAGCCATGTTCAAGTTCCGGCTGCATTGCTTAGGAGCCAGGTACTCTAGGTAGCAACTTCTCTGAGCCCTTACTTCCTTATCTATAAGACGGAGGACAGAGTCATCTAATCAGTCAGGCTGTGACAATTGCACATGGCAATCACCAACAAGCATTTACTGAGTACCTATCATACATTACAAACTAAGTCAGTCATCTGCTAGATTAATGATGGGATTCACTCAAATAGTGTTAGTTCCCACTCACCCTGTGATTGTTAAAAATACCTTAGGGATGTTTTGTTGGCTTTCAGCTTCCAGGACTTCACTGGAAAAGAAGATTATCATTCTTTGGGTTTGGATAACTCATGTCTTCCTTTTCAGACAAATCTGACATATCTAGTTTCAACTAGAGTCATTTAGCTAAATGGCCTGTATTTCCTGGGATAATGTTCATTCTTGTGATATTTATAAGTACCTTTGGCCTTGTCATCAACCGTATTATTAAGTTCTTTCTATAGGGAAGATAAAATGCCAGTCTGGAATGGTGACCCAGACTTAATGCCTGATCTCATGGAAATCCTTTTGACTCTGGAAGCATATCCCATGGGGTCAAATCCCAAGTATCAGCCCTGTGCCAGCACCAGCATCATCAAAAGAATATTGCAATTCATCCCTCTTAAACCAACGTTGTAATTTTCTAATCTGCTGGGAGCTGGCATCACTTCATGGTGTCGTTAACTTTAGGTTAAAAGCAAATTAATTAATCATAAGCCCACAACTATGTAACTGAGTTGAAAACACACTACAGTCATTGAAAAATTCCAAATTCACTTACTACCTCCGTTCTGTATTAAGCATCTGGCTTGAATTTTTGCCTCACATGACCACTAGGGGGCATTTAATCCCCAACTATATTCTGAAATAGTTCACAAACTCTACGTGTGGAGGAAGGAGTGCAGATTAGGCTCGGGTGAAATTTCAGACTGGAATGGAAAGTGGGATCAAGAGGGTAAATTCAAGCATCATTCTTAAAAGTAGTCAATTATTTATAAATCACTGCCCAAACCTAAATATAGTCCATAGGCGGGGAGAAACATCAACCCCAGATATGCAGATGACACCACCCTAATGGCAGAAAGCAAAGAAGAACTAAAAAGCCTCTTGATGGAAGTGAAAGAGGAGAGTGAAAAAGTTGGCTTAAAGCTCAACATTCAGAAAACGAAGATCATGGCATCTGGTCCCATCACTTCATGGCAAATAGATGGGGAAACAGTGGAAACAGTGTCAGACTTTGTTTTGGGGGGGCTCCAAAATCACTGTAGATGGTGATTGCAGCCATGAAATTAAAAGACACTTAATCCTTGGAGGAAAGTTATGACCAACCTAGATAGCATATTATAAAGCAGAGACATTACTTTGCCAACAAAGGTCCGTCTAGTCAAGGCTATGGTTTTTCCTGTGGTCATGTATGGATGTGAGAGTTGGACTGTGAAGAAAGCTGAGCACAGAAGGATTGATACTTTGAACTGTGGAGTTGGAGAAGACTCTTGAGAGTCCCTTGGACTGTAAGGAGATCCAACCAGTCCATCCTAAAGGAGATCGGTCCTGGGTGTTCACTGGAAGGAATGATGCTAAAGCTGAAACTCCAGTACTTTGGCCACCTCATGTGAAGAGTTGACTCATTGGAAAAGACTCTGATGCTGGGAGGGATTGAGGGCAGGAGGAGAAGGGGACGACAGAGGATGAGATGGCTGGATGGCACCACTGACTCGATGGACGTGAGTCTGAGTGAACTCCGGGAGTTGGTGATGGACAGGGAGGCCTGGCATGCTGCAATTCATGGAGTCGCAAAGAGTCGGACACGACTGAGTGACTGAACTGACCTGAACTGAACTGAACCTAAAAAGGAGATAAACCAATTTTTATGTTGTGTGTACTATGCATCAGACACTGAGCTAGAAATCTTCATTTGCATCATCATCTCTATCCATCACAAGTACCCTGAGACAGATTTCATTTATGTCCTCCTTTTATAAATGAGAAAACAGACTCAAAGAGGTTATCACTTACTGATGTGTCACACATCCAGCAATCAGTAAAGAATCTGACCCCAGATCAGGCAGGTTTGAAAACCTACTCACTTTTCTACTAAACGGCTCACTGGACTGTGATGCTCAAATGCCTCTAAACTTGTTTCCCCAATTCCCATTGTCGTAGTTTCCCAAATCTTCATATTACCTTGGGAGGTGTGTGTATGTTTAGGTGTGTGTGCATGCATGGGTTAAGAATGCTATGAATAAAATGATCCTACAACTGTGTAATTGTTTTATATTTAATGACCTTTGGACAATTGATGACACACACAGGATTTAATTTTAACAGTATAATTTATACACTCTACGTGTTTTAGTCTGCTTTGTAGTGTCAACACTTTGTACTATACACAATTCATTGATATTGAATGAATTAATAAATAAATACACACAGCTCTTAGAAAATTACAGTAGGGAGCTTCTTCCATCTAGAAATTTCCTGAAGCCAATGAATTAAGGTGAGACTGTCTTTCAATAGAAAACTGCAAAGCAGAAGGAGTAGACTTGATTTCACAGAATTTGCTCAACCCACCCCACAGATGTCATCTAATCCCAAAGAGAGTATTATAGACTCTGGCCTGTTCACAGAGCACCCTGGGCCAGCCAACCCAAAGCATGGTTACTGCAGATTCTTCAGAAGAGGCTCAGCTGCAGAGCCAGCACTCACTGTTCCAAGCCCTCCTGAGACCTGACCTCCAGTTCACTGGTACGTCAAAATGGGATAATCTGATTTGCAGTATTTGTCACTCTCTGCTCCCAGCAGGGCAGTTCTGAGCCCCAAGCCTACTTTGAAGAGATTGGCTGCCTGGGGCAGGATCCTGAAGTACAAAGATGAAAAAAGCAGCCCTCCCATGTCCGCTGGGAGTCCGGTGGCTACTCTACTAGAGAAAAGTGATTTCTGGAAATCCGAATCTTGGCATCAGCAGCATAATCCCCAGCACGCTTGGTGAAAAGCAAATCATTTGCCCACTTCAGTGTTATTTTTCTGGAGATGTGGCACAACTGTACTTCCCATAGGCACTTAGTTATGTCAGGAAGAGGGAGTGTGAAGAGAGGTGGATTCTGGGAAAAACCTTGACTTCTAGTTCAAAATTACCCTGGGTTCACTTAATTCTCCTCTTTCTAATTCTCATCCAAAAGTTCTTCAGAGTGTAATTTTAGTTGGGAAAAATTCTGTGTCAGAAGTAGAAAATGGGGAAGGTTGATGCCTACTTGCTGGAAAGTTGGAAGTTGTCTCTGTAAGATGTGGAGGCACTAAGATGCCGGAGCAGAGGGCCACAGGCTCATTCACTCTCCCATGAAGTAAGAGTCATCCTGTTGAATCAGGGAGGGAGGCCAGCCCCGCAGGGAATCCCACCCAGGAAGGCTCAGTCCAGAGGCCGAGGCTAGGGTGGATTTCTGTGGGGAGTTCACTGATTGCCTCAGACTCCAGGGAGGAGAATAATGGCCAGCTGCCTTCTCCTAGCTAAAGGGAGGCTGGAGCTGGGTAGGGGCTGATGAAGACAAGGGACTTGGTGAGAAAACAGCCTGTATTCACTGCCTCCTGCCACTCTGGTGTCCCCTGCAGAGTGCCGGGCCTCCTTCTTTGTCCGCTTCCAGATGTACTCTCTCCCCATTCACTGTGGAGAGCTGGATTTCTGATCTGATGAAAAAGAATCACAAGCATTCTAACATTCCTTTTCTTCTTCATCTGAGGCTGAAAGAGTTCAACAGAGATTGACTTAGTACTGGACAAGTATGGAAATAAACTACCCTCCACCTCCACCTAAATGGAGAAAATTTTCTGGATATGGTACAGTGTTTTATAATTCAAAGCAAGGAACTTTTTTAAGGCATCAAAACATTTCTCCAGGTGAAAAAGATCTCCTAAGAGAAATAGGAGAAATTCTTTGAAAAGCTCTCATTTGTGTTCTCAGCAGGGCTGGAAAGGATTTTGCAGGCCCCGCCTGCCACACCACCTGTTCTAAGGGCTCCTTGATCTTTCCTGAACCATGTACATTACCAGGATGCCATCATCTCCCCAGAGAGCAAATGACATTAGGACCATACTGGGGACATAGATGCCTAATGCATCTCCTGTGTCATCTGCCAACATCATAGTGTCCACAAGATCTGCTCAGACTTCCAAGCCACCTATTTTCTTGCCTTGGTCCCCAGGTTGCTGTACAGTTTTAAAAAGCAGGTCTTTTTAAAGCAAGTCCAAAAGGGACTCTGTGGGAGAGGGAGAGGAGGGGATGATTTGGGAGAATGACATTGAAACATGTATAATATCATATAAGAAACGAATCGCCAGTCCAGGTTCGATGCAGGATACAGGATGCTTGGGGCTGGTGCACTGTGATGACCCAGAGGGATGGTATGGGGAGGGAAGTGGGAAGGGGGTTCAGGATGGGGAGCACGTGTACACACGTGGCAGATTCATGTTGATGTATGGCAAAACCAATACAATATTGTAAAGTAATTAGCCTCCAATTAAAATAAATAAATTTAAATTTTAAAAAAATAAATAAAAAGCAGGTCTTCCAAGTTCAAACCACATATTTATGTTCACTACCTACACACGAGGTGCTGACTGGGGAAGATCAGCCCGGCCCATCAAGGCTTCCCCTGCTGTATCTGTTCCTGACAGCACAGTTGTCCATGGATCTCAAAGGAGAGAACTCTCTTACAAAGACTCAGAATAACCCTTTTCATAACAATTAGTTTCCATTCCTAATGCTTTATCTGTGCCAACCAGTTTTAGGCTGGTAGAGAAATGAGTCATCCAGAAAAACGTATCCCTTCTGGTCAGAAAAGGACCAGAGAAAAGTCAGGAAGCCTGGTGCTGAGCAAAGACACTGTCTTCCAAATGAGAGATGATGTAAGCATGTTGGAGTGAGGGACTGTCACCTGTGACCCTGAAAGCAGCAGAGATCGTCCACCCTCTGGTCCTCACACTCCACTTGTGCGGCCACCCTTCCCCTAGCACCACCACGAGGAACATTCCCTAACTTCTACCGTTCTGTGGCCCAGACCTCTACCAGGGCCTAGAACTCATCTGTACCTGTGAGATGGAGAACGTTAATATCAGTTTGACACTTAATTATCATGGATGTGTGTGTGTGTGTGCACTTATGACATATTTTTCAAAGGATAAGAAGAATATACAGTGTAATTGAAAGGATATTTACCTTCTGAGAGAGGGGACTTGATCATGATTGAAAGTGGTGGACAAATGGGATCTGAGCTTTGTCTGGTTCATTATAGTTTTTAAAGAATTGATTTGTCTGTTATTGTGTAATTTAAAATTAATATAGTATAAGAGAAAGTGCTGCTGTGATACCTCAGATTTTCAGGGAGTGTTTCAATCAGAGTTCTCCACAGAAAATAGAACCAATAGAAAGATAGATAGATTAAACAGTAGCTAGAGAGAGAGATATGTTGTTTAGTTGCTAAGTCGTGTCCGATTCTTTTGCGATCCCATGGACAGTAGCATGCCAGGCTCCTCTGTCCGTGGGATTTCCCAGGCAAGAATACTGGAGTGGGTTGCCATTTCCTCCTCCAGGGGATCTTCCTGACTCAGGGAACACACTAACATCTCCTGCAGTGCCAGGTGGATTCTTTACCACTGAACCACCAGGAAAGCCCAGATAAATATTTAATATATTATATTGAGAGAAAGAGAGAAAGGAGGAGACTTACTTTAAGAACTTTGCTCACATGATTGTGGGGACTCCAAGTCTGAAATTCTTAAAGGAGGTAACCGGCTGGAAACTCAGGGTTGATACTTATGTTCTACAAGGAATTCTTCAGGGAATCTTCCTTCTTCTCTGGGAAACCTCAGTTTTTTCTCTTAGAGCTTTCAACTTATTGGATGAAGTCCACATCCACCCATATTAGGTAGGGTGATCTGCTTTACTTAAAGTCGAGTGACTGTAGACGTTGACCTTCATAACAACCACCTTACACTAGAGTTTGACCAAACAGCTGGGTCCTCTCGCCTGGCCAGGATACAATTTTATCACATACAGTTGTATCATTATAAGGGATTTCTTCAGGCTCTTCTTTTTTTATAAGATTTTTTTTTATGTAGATCATTTTTAAAAATTTTATGGAATTTATTACAATATCGCTTCTGTTTCACGTTTTGTTTTTTTGGCCTCGAGGCATATAGGATCTTAGCCCCACTAACAGGGATCAAACCTGCACCCCACACACAGGAAGGCAAAGTCTCAACAACTCTACTGCCAGGGAAGTCCCTTCTTCAGGCTCTTCTTACTGTCTTCTCCAAATAGGAGGAACACTTTGCATCCTGGTCTTAGACATGCACATTCTTATCAGGATTCCGCCCAGACATGTTGGGCTGAAGTCTCTTCGCTTCTGATCTCTGACTTGCCTCTGGGTCCCCTTGGCTCCCTGTTCTCACCCACAGCCCAGCCCTCCCCAGTCCCTGTGTCCAGCCCATCCTGTTGCCTCTGTTTTTCTGGGCTTTGGACTTAAGATAGCTGGAAAGTTCCATTAAAGAGAGAATGGAAAGCTTTTTATAAAGAACTTGACATTTTGAATGAGTAGCATTCCTACTTTTTTTTCACTTTTACTAATTATACATTTTCTCAGTGGAATTTTAATATTCCTATATTATACAATTCGGTCAAAGGAAAAAGAGTAAGAAAACCCATAATCACACTACCCTAAAATAACCACTCTTAACATTTTAGTACACTTCAGTTCTTTTCCTACATGTATAATTTTGCAGAGTTGTAATCATACCCAATATATAATTTTATTATGTTTTCCACTTACCATTATATTATAAGCATTTTTAATGTTGCCACATAATCTTCAGGTCTGTCACTGTTAATAGCTACATAATAGTTCACTGAATTGAAGTGCTTTATTTACTTAACTATACTGTTATCTTTAAACAATTTCAAATTTCTTCTTACAATAAATAGATACATCTTTGTGATTGTAGTGCTCTTTTTAACACCTAGAATTCTCTCACATGGGCTTAAAATTGCTTAGCCAAAGAATATTGTGCCTATGTTTTTGTCTGCTGACATATATTTCTAAATAGATCCTTTTAATGGTTGCGTCAATCTACACCGCTGCCAGTGTAAATAAGGACCATTGTGTTTTTGTTCTCTTGAGAGCAGAGCTTTGACAGGCGGGGGACAGGAGACCAGGAGGAAGACATTTCAACAACAAAGCCTGAGCCTTGCTTTCTGGAAAGTCCTAGGGTTCTCACACTGGTTTTGTGTTGCTTTGTTTTTCACAGACTGAGCAGTTGATAACTCTGTGGGTCCTCTTCGTTTTCACCATTGTTGGAAACGCCATTGTGCTGTTCTCCACATGGAGGAGGCAGAGGAAGTCGAGAATGACCTTTTTTGTGACTCAGCTGGCCATCACAGGTAAGCAACTTCAGGAGAGGAATGAGCTGAGAATTCCCATGGCTCCTCACTGTCAAGTAATTTACCAACAGAACTGGTGTATTACCAGTCCAAAACGCAGCTGCAGATTTGGGAATCATTTCTGTAGGGATATAAAACTCAAATTTGAATTTTTCTTCCAACAAATTTAACATATTTAAATATTTATAAGATTCCATTATAAAAATAACTCTCTAAACAACAAAGTTGAGTATACCATTGTCAGTGCTACCAAAAGGTTCTACTTTCCCTGTACACAGCAGCCTCCATGGCTCACTAAGGTAATACTATCATATCATACCATATGATGGGCTTAAAGAATATACCCCAGAAAATGGACCAGAATTATCTTTACTCAGTAATAAATGTTAAGTCTCAAGGACTTGGCAAATTTAAATCTGTGGGCATTGCTTTTGAAATGTAAGTGACATGTAACACCACTGTTGGGCATAGTACAAGGATCATATGCTAGATTTAGATGTGTAAGGGTGGATTTAAAATGGCAACCCACTCCAGTATTCTTGCCTGGAAAATTCCATGGACGGAGGAGCCTGGTGGGCTACAGTCCATGGGTCGCAAAGAGTCGGACACGACTGAGCGACTTCACCAGTACTGGTGAAAAGTGAATGCATCACACCTAGAAAGAGAATGATGGAATATTCTCACGTTTAAAAATGATCTATGAAAGAAAGACCCCCATACAGATGAGTAGAGTCCAAATTGGTAGGGCTCATGTTCAAAAGGAAAACATAACCGAGGGAGTTTTATGCCACAGGCCAGAGAAGAGAGTGGGCAGATGGGATTCCTGGATGGTCCAGCCTAAGACAGCTGTAGCTGTCATATGCTTTTAATTTGAATCTTACTGAGGGCAAATGCAAAAAAAAAAAAAAAAAATTTTATAAGTGTTAAGTGCCAACAAGGAGCAATGGTAGATGACTGTTAGGAAGGGCTGTTAGGTACATTTCAACCTGTTCTGTGCTCTCAGTTGCAATAATGGCCATGAGAGTTCCTGGGAATTTGGTCTTAAACTCCAATATATGAAACATATGACACTGTAACTTACAAGAAAACCTTAGCCATACCTTGTTGATATCCTGAAATTCCCCTCTTCCTCTTTAACAAAGTATAGGAGGCCCATCTGTTTAGGTCAGGCTACAGTGACCAGGGTGAAAAACAAGGGCACTACTGAGAAATATGGAGATGGAAGAGGAGCCCCCCGAGTAACAAAAGTGGGACTTGTGATGAAAGAAACTCCTTCAATCTTTCCTATAAAGAGAAGCCCCATTTTTCACTAGGAGTAGAGTGTAGGAGGTGGCTTCCCAGGAAGCACTAGTGGTAAAGAAACTGCCTGCCAGGAGACATAAGAGATGCAGTTTCAACCCCTGGGTCAGGATTCTTGCCTGGAGAATCCCAAGGACAGAGAAGCCGGGCAGGCTACAGTCCACAGGGTTGCAAAAAGTCAGACATGACTGGAGTGACATAGCATGCATGTAAAGGATAAGTAAAGGGTAATTAGAATCATCTGTTGATAGTAAATGTAAAATTCTTAGATGAGGTTATAATAACTTACTTTCACCATATTTTTTTCAGTTACAGTGCTGTAACCAAGATTCTATGAAACCATATATTCTTTTAGAGTGTAAGAATTTAGGAGGTGTTAAGGATATCAGCTTAGAATTTAAAGTATTGTCAAAAATAATAATAAACGAACAACTAAAATCTCACTATCTATTTTCAAAAAGAAGAGCTGTGTGTTCTACTGAAATCCATCGTCTGCTGCATTAACCCGGGCTTAATTTCTCATGAGTGTTCTAGATAGTCTGTTTTTTATTTGTTAATTCCCTATGGAAAAACTCAAGGAATCAGATCAGGAGCATTTCAAGTGAAGAATTCTTGGAGACAGCAACTTTGCCTAGGGCCTGAGAATGGGCTAACTTCTTATGTAAGATGTTAAAATTTTCTTCACTCACATTTCACCGTGATCTCAGATCCTGTAGTAAGGGATTTGAGAATACACGTCGGAGTCTTCAGTAGCACATATGAGAAGGTTGCTCCAGTATCAGCTGAAGGATCTTACACTTTGTGATTCATGTAAATTTGATTTGAGTCTCCTATCCTATGTTAATGGCCTCCCCAAGATTTCTTCAAATTTCCTGGACTTTATATTTTTACTTGTCACTTCTGGTTCTCACTTGCTATCTCTGCTGAACTCTTGCTCTCTTTTATAAACATCTCACCTTCCCTAGTTAGTCTTTCTTTTTTAAAAAGCCAGACTGACCCTAACAAGGCACTCAGCTCTCTTTTCTTTTATTTTCTTTAAAAATTATCCACAGAAACTTAACTTTCTATGTTTAAAAGACTTTGCCAAATGTTTCTGGCAACAGAGAGAGACTGCATTATAACAAAGCAAATATATTAAAGCTGAATATATTTTTAAAACTTTCAGCTACTACCAGGTGTCTTTGACTCTCCAATGTTGTTCATAGGATGACCAAATTTTTTCACATAAACATATTCTTAAATCATCAGATTCAACTGACATCATCAGTGACAGACATATTTGGAAAACAAAATTCAGAGACATTTTTATACCTGGCTCTTCTAATTGAGAAAAGTAAATGCTAACAATTATTATTGGGTAAGGCAATATTCTTAAATATTCAAAATTCTTAAAGAGATGGGAATACCAGACCACCTGACCTGTCTCCTGAGAAATCTGTGTGCAGGTTAAGAAGTAATAGTTAGAACTGAACATGGAACAACAGACCGGTTGCATATCAGGAAAGGAGTACATCAAGGCTGTATTTTGTCACTCTGCTTATTTAACTTACATGCAGAGTACATCATGAGAAATGCTGGGCTGGAGGAAGCACAAGCTGGAATCAAGATTGCCAGGAGAAATATCAATAACCTCAGATATGCAGATGACACCACCCTTATGGCAGAAAGAGAAGAACTAAAGAACCTCTTGATGAAAGTGAAAGGGGAGGATGGAAAAGTCAGCTTAAAACTCAACATTCAGAAAATGAAGATCATGGCATCTGGTCCCATCACTTCATGGCAAATAGATGGGGAAACAATGGAAACAGTGACAGACTTTATTTTGGGGGGCTCCAAAATCACTGCAGATGGTGACTGCAGCCATGAAATTAAAAGACATTTGCTCCTTGGAAGAAAAGCTATGACCAACCTAGACAGCATAGTATAAAGCAGGGACATTACTTTGCCAACAAAGGTCTGTCTAGTCAAAGCTATGGTTTTTCCTGTAGTCATGTATGGATGTGAGAGTTGGATTTTAAAGAAAGCTGAGCACCGAAGAAGTGATGCTTTTGAACTGTGGTGTTGGAGAAGACTCTTGAAGGTCCCTTGGACAGCAAGGAGATCCAACCAGTCCATCCTAAAGGAAATCAATCCTGAATATTCACTGGGGGGACTGATGGTGAAGCTGTAGCTCCGATACTTTGGCCACCTGATGTAGAGAACTGACTCATTAGAAAAGACCCTGATTCTTGGAAAGATTGAAGGCAGGAGGAGAAGAGGATGACAGAGGATGAGAAGGTTGGATGGCATCACCAACTCAATGGACATGAGTTTGAGTAGGCTCTGGGAGTTGGTGCTGGTCAGGGAAGCCTGGCATGCTGCAGTCCATGGTGTCACAAAGAATCCGACACGACTGAGTGACTGAACTGAAAGCAATATTAATACTCTTCATTAAATAATATTGTCCATCATGACTCTCCTGACAAAAGCCTCCTATTTACAGTGATTCTTTGAGGAACCTTTTGATTTCCACTTGGTCTCTGATTTACGTAGTTGGTGAAACAGTTGGAATTAGATTCAGCTGAATATCTATAAAATCCAGATAAAGGTGGCTTAAGTCTACAAGGATTTATTTTCATCTTATGTAAAGAATTCTGGAGGTAGGCAGTCCAGGGCTCATATTGTATTTCCTTATCACTGGAAACTCAGGCTTCTCTATATTTCTACTCTATTAAAGAATGTTCAACCTCAAGGTCAGCTCATGGTATATGGCTCATGGTCAGTTGTTGGTTCAAGATGGCTGTTAGAACTCCTGCCATCATTCCCAGATTCCAGTCAACAGAAAAGCAGAGAGCGGAAAGGACAAGAGGGGCTCATGCCCCACCACCTGTCCTCTTAGCTGGCATTCCTAGGATTCCCACCCATTAATTTATGCTTGCATTTTATTTGCCATCTCTAACTAAAGAGAAGCTAAAATATAAAGAAGTAAATGTTTTTGGTTTTTTGTTTGTTTTTAACCCATTGGCCAGAATAAAATCGTTTCTGTTCCTAAGAGAGAACAGAAGTAAGTAGCAGTCTCAGGCACAGCTTGTCTTCTGTACTTTAGTTTCCTTCAAGAAAGAGAAGTTTAGACAGTGCACCTCTGTTCGACCATCCATTTCCCTGCTTTGAAGATACTTCTACCAGATGCTATGCTTTCTTCTTCAGACCCCATATCTTGGCAGGTAGCACTTTTCATGTCCAAAAACTGCAGTGATCCACTGAATGACTGTACATTAAGTAGATACATTCCTATTGTTGTCTATTTACGTGAAAGTGTTAGTCACTCAGTCATGTCTGACACTTTGCGAACCATGGACTGTATAACCCACCAGGCTCCTTTGTCCATGAAATTCTCCAGGTAAGAATACTGGAGTGTGTTGCCATTTCTTTCTCCAGGGGATCTTCCTGATCCAGGGATCGAACCCGGGTCTCTGTAAAGAATCTTGTAGGCAGATTCTTTACCAGTGGAGTTATAAGAGAACCCTGTCCTCAATTTTTGGCTACTACCATCAATTCTGCAATGAATATTCTCACAATTAAATCTGACAAGCATTATTATTCACTTAAGAAAATTTCTAGACATGAACTTAGTGCATCAAAGGAAGACACTTTTGTCACTTTCAAATTGGCCAATGTCCTTTTAGGTCACCCAGGCTAAAAGACGATGAAAAATGGCATGTGACAAACCTTCCAGAAGCCACCAACACCGATCCACACTGAGTATTATTTTTAAAAGATCCTGAAAACAGAAGCCTTCAGTTCAGTTGAGTTCAGTTCAGTCACTCAGTCGTGTCTGACTCTTTGTGACCCCGTGGACTGCAGCATGCCAAGCTTCCCTGCCCATCACCAACTCCCAGAACTTGCTCAAACTCATGTCCATTGCGTCAGTGATGCTATGCAACGATCACATCCTCTGTCGTCCCCTTCTCCTCTGCTTACAATCTCTCCCAGCATCAGGGTCTTTTCTAATGAGTCAGTTCTTCACATCAGGTAGCCAAAGTATTGGCATTTCAGCTTCAGCATCAATCCTTCCAGTGAATATTCAGGACTGATTTCCTTTAGGATGGACTGGTTGGATCTCCTTGCAGTCCAAGGGATTCTCAAGAGTCTTTTCTAACACCACAGTTCAAAAGCATCAATTCTTCGGTGCTCAGCTTTCTTTATAGTGCAACTCTCACATCCATACATGACTACAGGAAAATCCATAGCTTTGACAAGACAGACCTTTGTTGGCAAAGTAATGTCTCTGCTTTATAATATGCTGTCTAGGTTGGTCATAGCTTTTCTTCCAAGGAGCAAGTGTCTTTTAATTTCATGGCTGCAGTCATCATCTGCAGTGATTTTGGAGCCCCCCAAAATAAAGTCTGTCACTGTTTCCATTGTTTCCCCATCTATTTGCCTTGAAATGATGGGACCAGATGCCATGATCTTCATTTTCTGAATGTTGAGTTTTAAGCCAACTTTTTCACTCTCCTCTTTTACTTTCATCAAGAGGCTCTTTAGTTCTTCTTCTCTTTCTGCCATAAGGGTGGTGTCATTGGCATATCTGAGGTTATTGATATTTTTCCTGGCAATCTTGATTCCAGCTTGTGCTTCTTCCAGCCCGGCATTTCCCATGATGTACTCTGCATATAAGCTAAATAAGCAGGGTGACAATATACAGCCTTGACATACTCCTTTCCCAATTTGGAACCAATCCATTGTTCCATGTCCTGTTCTAATTGTTGCTTCTTGACTTGCATACAGATTTCTCAGGAGGCAAGTCAGGTGGTCTGGTATTCCCATGTCTTTAAGAATTTTCCACAGTTTGTTGTGGTTCACACAGTCAAAGGCTTTGGCATAGTCAATAAAGCAGAAATAGATGTTTTTCTGGAACTCTTTTGCTTTTTCTATGATCCAACGGCTATTGGCAATTTGATCTCTGGCAATTTTAGGTCACCCAGGCTAAAAGCTGATGATGTCATGAGACAAACCTTCTAGAAGCCACCAGCACAGATCCACACTGAGTCTTATTTTTCAAAGATCCTGCAAACGGAAGCCTTATTTATTTGCAATAACATTAGGGCATGTTCCTTGAGGCCATGGATTCTCTCTGTTCATCTGTTAGCATTCAGTCCACACCTACTCAAATCTAATTTGCTTATTGTAAAAAGGAGCAGGGCTTCCCTGGTAGCTCAGTAGTAAAGAATCTGCCTGCCAATGCAGAAGACACAGGTTTGATCCCTGGTCCAGGAAGATCCCACATGCTATGGAGCAACTAAGCTCACGGCTATTGAGCCTGCGCTCTAAGGCCAGGAGCCACAACTCCTGAGCTCATGTGCCTCCACTACTCCTGAAGTCCACGTGACCCAGAGAGAGCCCGTGCACTGAAGCAAGAGAAGCCACAGCAATGACAAGCCCACCGCAACTAGAGAAGTCGCCCCAACTCTCCACAACTAAAGAAAAGCCCAAGTAGCAGTGAAGATCCAGCACAGCCAAAAATAAATAAATTAAAAAAATCATTTCAAAAATAAAAAGGAGTATTTTCTTCCCTCCTAGCTAGCGTATCAAAGAAGAAGCCACATCTATTTGTCTTTCTTTTTCCCCACAGTCCCTATAGCAGCACTCACTCACGTATTTGTGAAAACAAAGAACACATCATTTACATTTGAATGGAAGAATTCTTTTAGTTTTACACGCATATATTTCAATTCACTTCCTTCTTCTCCACATTTCTGATCCCTTCAAAAAACACTTAATTCTCTATATCTTCCATTAGAAATTTTGATTGTAGGATTTAGCCTTGAGAATATAAGAAAACCAGAAGATCTTAAAGCTGCTATTTTGGCATATTCTGCAATTTTTAGCACATCCATTTTAACAATTTTCTGGATGAATTTAATGACTGTTTGTATTTTATAAGCCAAAGTGCCAATTAAAATTTATTATTCATTTATCATCTTTTTTATTGATGTCTGTTTTATTCAAAGGCCATAAAGAATGGGAGCTAATGAGAGTAACTCCCATTGAGTGTTCAACCAAGGAAAGATAGAAAACATATTTTTTGGCATATATTCAAATAACTTTCTTCTGATAAGACCAAATCTTCTCACATTGGTGGAAATTAGCTTGGCCTCAAAGCACTTTCTGGAGAGCAACTTACTAATAAACTAAGGAATGTACCACCCTCAAAGGCTCCCTGTCAATTATCTGACAGCAGAGAAAACCGAAAGGTTTAGCAAGGGAGGTGAGACCAGGAAGAGTGAGGTGTTCAAGGTCATACATAGAGTTCACGACCACTTACAAAGCTGATTTCACTGAGTTGCGTACTCAGTTCATTTCATTCATACTCAGTTCATGATTTGAATTCTGCTCATTCATTTACTTTTTTATACTGTTTTCAATAAGCTTAACACGTTCAAAGTAATGATATGTGATATGTATATATAACAATAAGTTCAGTTAACAACCATCACCTCACATAGTTACAATTTTGGGGGGAAGAATGTCAAGAAATTTTAAAATCTACTCTCTAAGCAACTTTCAAATATACAATACAGTATTGTTAACGACAGTCACCATGTTGTATATTACATCCCCAGAACTACTTCTTCTTATAAGTAGAAGTTGGTTCCCTTTGACCATCTTCACCCATTTCCCCCAGTCCTCACCCCTGACAACCACCTATCTGTCCTCTGTTTCTTTGAGTTTGTTTTTTTTTTTCTCTTGGTTTCCACATACAGCGTTTGTCTTTCTCTGCCCTTTCACTTAGCATAATGCCTTCAAGATTTATTTGTGCATTGTCATAATGGAGGATCTCCTCTTTAGGTTTGAATAATATTTCATTGTGTATATATACCATGTATTCTTCTTTATAATATTTATTTATTTTTGGCTGAGGTCTTTTGTGGTTTGATGTGAATTGTAGGAATTTTTTTCTATTTCTATGAAAAAATACCCTTGAAATATTGATACAGATTGCATTAAACCTACTGATTATTTGGGGTAGTATGGACATTTTAATAATATTAAATCTTCCAATCCATGAAAGAGGTTATCTTTCCATTCATTTGTGTCTTATTGAACTTCTTTAATCAATATCTTACAGCTTTCTGTGTGCAGATCTTTCACCTCCTTCATTAAATTTACCTATAAGCATTTTATTGTTTTGAATGCTATTGAAATGGGGTTGTTTCCTTTACATCTTTTTCAGATAATTGTTAGTGCATAGAAAAGGAGTTGGCTTCTGTATGTTGATTTTATATCCTGCAACCCAAATCAGGCAAAAATAATGACTAAGCTCCCTAGCCAAATGGGGTCACCATCTGTGATCTTTGCTCTCATGCATGTGAGAAGAGAAATGTGGTCTGCCAAGACCTGAGCACTGGTTGCTCTGGGTCTACCCTCCTTTTGTTTGTTTCTGATCCACAGGAGTCAAACCCTACAGAGTTCCCCAGTGATCCTTGAGGAGTGAGACCCATAGCGGGCATCCTGGGAAGCATCCTGCAACACTGGGGGAAGTGGATGCTCACTTTGGTATATTTCTTCCCCACTGGAGAAACTGTAGGCCCAGTAGGGCCCTCTCAGGTGTGGCCTTGTGTTTGCCTGGGGAGGGGCAATGCAGTCAGAGTGTAGTTCTTCCCATTACCCTTATAATAGGGTCCTTCTTGATCTCTGTGGTTCAAGGTGCTATTTCACCTCACCTCCGTGTTCAGCCATTTTCATAATCATGTCCTGTCTATGGACAGCGGCTAGTTGGTCTTCTTGTGAGGGGGACTGTAGTCAGGAATGATCCGTGTTGCCATCTTGATGACATTATTTGTAATCCTTCCCTTCTGTAATGGAAATGCTTGAGACTATGGATAATTTTTCCCAAAATTTGTACATTTCATGAATTAATTCTTACTGTTTTATTTTCCAAATATTTAGTGCTTTTTTATTTCCTCTTTCACTATGAAATAAGCATTTCATAGGTTTCAATTATTTTTATCTTCAAGTTTCAGATGAGTATTTTTCTATAACATTTTGTAATTCACAATTAATTGTATTGCCTTGCAGTCAGAGAGTATTTTTAGAAGAATTTCTGCTCTTTTGAAAAATATTTGATACATACTAAAAATTAGGACATGTCAACTTAAAAAAAGGAGTCACAACCTAAAAGTTCAGAGTTATGTTTGATTTGGTGGGAGTTTTTAGGACTTCAAGCCCAGAAACAGGATCTCAAGTAATCCTGAGAGAACTGCTCTGAGGAGGTGAAGGGGAGAGCCAGGTTATATAGAAATTTTACAACAAAGAGCAGGTAGTCTTAACATCAAAAGATTATTGTTAATTAAAGAAAATCAGATATCCCAGGTTAAGGAATTTAGCACTTTTCTATGTAGGGGAAGATGCAAGAGTCTGAGCTTGTTGAAATCATTCCTTTCATATGCATCTCAGTTATCCTGGGGTCAGTATCCTGTGTTTTTCACATTCTGAGCTCCCTTGGGGCTCACCATAGGGACTGGCTGCAATCTGATGGCTATTAGATAGCAGGCTGGAGAAGGAAATGGCAACCCATTCCAGTGTTCTTGCCTGGAAAATCCCATGGACAAAGGAGCTGTAGCCTGGCAGGCTACAGTCCATGGGTTCACAAAGAGTTGGACACAACTTAATCTGAGATACACAGATAGCAGGTATTCTTCTTCTTGAATGCCCTTAAGACTCAACAGTTCACACTGGAGGGCTGGAATTGCTGATGATTGTGACATCCTTGTTTATTGATATGGCAGGAAATATTTCATTTCTCAGACTTAAATTTTTCATTTCATTTCATTTAATAATAATTAAAGTTGTGGAAATTTTAAAAAATCATCTAAATGAGAAAAAGCAATGGTTGTGTATTGAGAGCTTACAATAGCAAAGGAGTCAATCATTGTCATTTATGTTGGCAGACACTCAAAGATAAGCAAAAGAGTGGGAGTGCTTTGTAATGGGAAAAAAAAAAAAAAGACGAGGTATGCCTTGATTGGAGGCTGTTGGCACAGGAAGTGGTAGGCAGGCTAACTAGAAGCATTACATCTATGTGATTGGTTAACATTGCATATTTGGCTTTGTTCAATTGGTTCTAAGTTGGAAGCAGAAATGGTTATTAATTAGGGAACCTGTCGGTTTTTAATCATGAGCTGGCTGTTTGGGGCAAATCACTATAGCAGTTATTGCTTGGTTTTCCAGACAGGCTGCTATAGATAGTAGGTTGGCTTCCTGAGTTGATCACTGCAGGTTGTGGGCCTAAGGTCCATTTTTATATAGTCTGGTCATTGTCCATATGTATATTTAGTTTTTCAATATATTCTTTGTACTTATCTTTCTGAATTTTCTCTGATTATCATATTCAAATTTTCTGTATCTCCCTATATGTACTTCTTGCCTATTCACTATGTCATGAGTAACTAAAAGCACTGTCAAAAACTTTCACACTTTCTCTCATTTTCTCCCAGTATCTTCTAATCAATATTTATTTTATAAATTTTAGCATTCTGTCACTTGGTTCTTAAAGTCTCTTAATATATCTTTAATACAGGTTTGAGTGCTTAATATTACATGGACAAACACAATCTTTCTACTTTCATTTATTAACTTGCTTAAATTTTATCTATGTGATACTAATATTAAATGCATCTATTTAATTTTTATTGCATTCATTTTTCACACACTGGACTAAGCATTTTAATAAAACCTCATTTAAAAATACATTTATCATAAATACCTTTGCTTTGTGACTATACTTGCAATAATTATCAACAAGTATTTCTATATTTGAATATTTCAAAGATTATCAATAGTTGGCTTCCCCATTCTTGGTTCCTTTATTTTGATAGAGCTCCCAATTTTCTGGCGTACTTTGAGCGCTTATTTTTTTCCCACTTCAGGATAGGATTCTCAAGAACCTGGCATTAGTGAAAAAGACTTTCTCTTGCCTCTCAAAAATAAAAACATAGGTGAGGAAATGTTGAATTCACAACTCAAATCACCAAAGACGTTGCTCTATTGACTCCTGGCGTTTCATGTTACAGAGAAGTATGAAGTCAGTCTGGAATTTCTTCCTTTATAGCTTATCAGACTTTTTTTCTTTTGAGTATTCATACATTTACCTGGTTATATCTATTTATTGATCTGTTGTATCACTTCTGCTTTTTGCCAAGTAAGCTCTTTTGATCTGCAGATTAAAGAGATTTCTAAGTTCATTTTATTTTTGTCTGAATATTGATTACCTTCCATTAGTTCTGATCTTACGTTCAGGAACACTATCCATATGTTAGGAACTATGGTCCTTTTCTCTCACCAATTATATATATTGGTCCTATTCTTCCATATTTGGAAGAACTATGAAAACTTTTTCTAATGATTGATTTGATTTTGATTAGCAGTGTAAAACTCTACTTTTTAACGTTTCTAAAGTCTCTTAAAAATTGCTTCTCCTTTGAGCTGTTTCAAAACATTCATTCTTTATATTATCTAGTGCCTTTTTATTGCTGTCAACTTCTCAGTATTTCTCTTTTTACAACTTACTTAATGACTTACTACTTCCCAGGTGGCTGGTTCTAGTGGTAAAGAACCCACCTCCCAATGCAGAAAACATGAGAGACTCAGGTTTGATCTCTGGGGTGAGAAGATCCCCTGGAGGAGGGCATGGCAACCCACTCCAGTATTCTTGCCTAATGAATCCCATGGACAGAGGAGCCTGACAGGCTACAGTCCATGGGATGGCAAAGAGTTGGACACGACTGCAGCAACTTGGCACGCAATGTCTTCTTAGGTGGTGCTAGTAGTAAAGAAGCTGCCTGCCAATGCAGGAGATGTAAAAGACACAGGTCGTAAAAGACATGGGTTCAACCCCTGGGTTGGGGAGATCCCCTGGAGGAGGAAATGGCACCCCACTCCAGCATTTTGCCTGGAGAAATCCATGGACAGAGGAGCCTGGGGGGCTACAGTCTATGAGGTCGAAAGAGTTGGACACAACTGAGCATCAGAGCATGTCTTACTACCTCATCTTTCATCTTGCCAAAATGTCAGAGTTTTTCTAAAATGTAATAAGAATACAAAACACTGCTTAAGATTTAAGCATGTTTCCTGAACTAAAAGGTTGTGTTTAAGGATTTTTTTCTGACATTTGTGTGTTCTTTTCTACTTAATGTTATAAAATTTCACTACTTTATGACTCAGTCATTCCACTAAAAGTTGTTTGATTGGCTAACATCTGAACAAGTGCGTGTCTTTCATTTAGATTATTCCTACAGTGGCTACACAATGCCATCATTGTTCCCTACTCTGAGAAGAGGTGGTCTATGTTTGTAAAGAAAACCAGTTTCTCTTGAGCAGGAAAAGAAGGTATTGCCTTATCACTCTGGGAATAATCTAACTAAAAGGAATGAACACTTATCCCAGAAAATCTTCTTCTTCTTCAGAGAAATTGGGTTTCTTTTTATTCTCTCCCTTTGCTCCTTGATCATCACACTATGTAACCTGGAAAAGGCACTTCACCTCACTAAGCCTTCTGTTTTCTCAACTCTAAAATGAAGAAGCTATCCGGATGGGCTTAAGAGATCAGAAGTGATCTGGTTCTAGCAGTCTTGTGCTTCTAATTAGAAATTTGCAGTTGTAGAAATTGAGGGGATTTTTTTACACCTTCAGATGTCTGCTGACTAAACAACTTTTGTCATAATGAGTACACGTTGCCTTTATCAATTAGCTCTGTTTCGCTTAATAATGGTACTATCTGGGTCCTCATCCATATGGAAGGAGAATTGCCAATGGAATGTAATAATACTAGTGATAATAAGATTGATTCACTCCTCTGTTGCTTGCTGCCTCACCGGGCTTCCCTGATCAACACACTACAGTTCCGTTTGTGGCTTATTCTTTCATTCCTTCCTTTAGTGTTTCAACAAATATATTAAGCACTAATTATGTCATTACAGTTAGTTGCAGATACCAAGGACACAGTGATGTATTTGGTTCAACTGTTTAAGTTACATTTGAAACAATAAAGCAAAAAAGGGGACAATTTTGCTTTCCTCATGCAAATTTCAGCAGCAGAATAAGCCTTGGGCTTGATTTTGCTTTAGCAATTCAGGAATGCCACTAAGGATGCTGTCTCTGACATTATAGAAGTCACTTCCTTCAGCCTTGTTCTTCATATTAGTTATAGGATGCTGTATTCATTTGCTTGGGCTGCCATAACAATTACCACAGACTGGGTGGCTTAACAGAATTTTTTTCCTCACAGTTCTAAATGCTACACAGGTCCTGGATGAAGATATTGGCAAGTTTAGATTCTTTTGAAGCCTCTCTCCTTGAATTGGTGGCCATCTTCTTCTTTTGTCTTTTGTTGACCTAAATCAAATGGACTACTAGTTATTTCTCCAGAAAAAAAATGGATTTATTCAGAATCAGCAAAGAACTTCCATTCAAGATGTGCAAGTATGGCAAGCCACATGCAAGTCCTCTCACAGGAAGGAGAGGAAAACTCTTTTAAACAGGGGAAAGAGGGACTTCCCTGAAGGGAAGTGGTTAACACTTCGCTTTCCAATGCAGGGAGTGTGGGTTCAATTCCTGATCGGGGAGCTAAGAAATGTAGGAAGCCACCCTTCCCAGCAGTGCTTAGGAAACCCCTACATGCCCTTCACCAACCTAACAGTCTATATGCTCACACATGAACTAATCAGTGTGAACAAGATACGCAATTACTGATGAGCTCAGACTGAAGTCAAACACCTCACTCCTAGGGATTCAGTTTTCCCCAAAGCACGCTGCCTGGGATGTGATATTGGAACTAAAAGCTGAGTTCTTACTAAAAGAAGCAGATGTTGGAAAGATAACCTCACAACAAATGGTAGGGGGCAAAGACAGAGTCTCTAATCCTCAGGGACTTCTATTTGGAGTGGGAGATTTTTTTCTCAGGACTAGGACATTGGGTGGTTAATGCCTGGAATCACCGTAGGCAGAATATATCTCTGTCCTAGAGCTGGGAGCCTTCTGAATATCTTTGAAGATTAAAAACATTAAAACACTGCCTGGAAAAAGTAAAATGTATGAAGTCATAAGTTAGCCTATTCCATTCAACTTAGGGGAACTTAGATCAAATGAACTGCCATTGTATTTGTTTCCCTGATATTCAAATAGAAGGGTGAGTGTGAGCATATACTTTCAGGATGTTTAAAAATATTTCTTTCAACCTTATACCAGCGTTGTGAGATAAATATTCCCATTTTCCAGATGAGGATAACAAAGCTCAGAGAGGGTAAGTGTCCTGGGAAAGTCTTTGAATGCCCTCCCCCATAGTAAATCCACAGTGTAAGGACTCAAGGACAAGAAACCTGGAGTTGCAGGTAGTCATCTTCTCCTAAAGGGGCTTGAGAGTCACCAAGCATCTGTTGAAGGGGTCATGCATTGAGGATCCCCAGAGCAGAGTGACTTAGTATACAGACAGGCACTGCAACTCTGCCCTATGCAACCCTGTCTTTGGCTCAGATATTATTGGCTCCACTCTACGTGAACTCAGCCAAAGATTTTAACATTAAGAATTGTTGCCTGTCTCTAATTTTAATAATTGATGGAAGTTTTACAACTTTCAGTGACTTTTAACTCAACTTTCTTTGGCTCATTGTTTCTTGAGCAGTAACAGTGTGATCACTGTTACACAAAGGCTGGACATGATCTACGATTAACTTTTTCCTCCATAATAATGTCATTGCATGCTTCTGAATTCCTTAGCTTTAGGTACAATTGGGTCATTGTCTCAAAGTTCAAGCAATCAATACTTGGATTTAAAATGTGTCCTTGTAGCATACTTTTTGGGCCAATCCAGTTCCCAGTGCTCTGACTTGTATTGCCAACCACTTACCTGACATGTCTAAAAATGCTCGTCTCCATGCACTGCTTTCCACGCCTCAATTGATGCCAGCACATCTTTGCAGTCGCTTAGAACAAATAAGAAGTCATCCTAGATGTCTCTCTTTTTCTTACACCACACATCCGATTCATCAGAAAATCATCTGCTGTGGTATATAAATGTGTGTGTGTGTGTGTGTGTGTGTGTACTCAGACATATCTGACTCTTTGCAACCACATGGACTCTAACCCTCCAGGCTCCTCTGTCCATGGGATTTTCCAGGCAAGAATATTGGAATGGGGTACCATTTCCTCCTCCAGGGGATATTCCCGACCCAGGGATCAAAACAGTGTCTCCTTTGTCTCCTGCATTGGCATATTCTTTACCACTGAGCCACCTGGGAAACCCTTATAATTCAACCACTTCTTGCCATCTCTATTGCTTCCACTCTGTTCTGAGCTTTCATCATCTCCTGCAGAGATTACTTCAATAGCCTCCCGATAGGTCTTCCTGTTTCTATAGCTGTCTCCACGCCAAGGGTGGCAAACTACACTTCATAAGTCAAACTCTGTCAACCATTTGTTTTTGTAAACAAAGTTTTATTACAACACAGTCCATTGGTCTACACATTGTCTATGGCTACTTATGTGGTAAAATGGTACAGAAATGAACAGATTTGACAGATTGTATGGCCCACAAAGCCTGAAGTATTTACTATCTGACCCTTTAAAGAGAAAGTTTCCTGGTCTCTGGAGTACTCTTGACTTTGCAATCTTGAAAGGTCCTTTTGAAATAAAAATCAGATCAGGCAATGCTTTTGTTCACATCCCTCCTACGACTTCCATTTTTACCAGGAGTAAAATCCAAAAGGAGAAGGCTATGGCACCCCACTCCAGTACTCTTGTCTGGAAAATCCCATGGACGGAGGAGCCTGGTGGGCTGCAGTCCATGGGGTTGCTACAAGTCGGACAGGACTGAATGACTTCCCTTTCACTTTCATGCATTGGAGGAGGAAATGGCAACCCACTCCAGTATTCTTGCCTGGAGAATCCCAGGGATGGGGGAGCCTGGTGGGCTGCCGTCTATGGGGTCGCACAGAGTCAGACAAGACAAGCAACTTAGCAGCAGCAACAAAATCCAAAAAGCTTTACAAAGGCCTTTAAGGTAACATTACCTCTCTGGCTTCTTCTACTGCTATCTCCCGCATTCACTCTGCCCCAGCACAAATGACCCCTTGTTATTCTTGAAAAATGCCCCACACAATCCTACCTCAGGGCCCTTGCATATGCTACACCTTCAGCTTACAAAGCTCTTTCCCCAGATGTCTGCATGGCTCACTCCCTCAAGTTCTTCAAATCTTTCCTCAAATACCAGTTTCTTGTGGGCTTCTAATTAATACAACCCATCAACCCTAGGTTGAAGGCAGAAGAAGGGAGTAACAGAGAACAAGATGGTTGGATGGCATCACCAATTCAATGACATGAACTTGGGCAAACTCTGGGAGATGGTGAGGGAAGCCTGGCATGCTGCAGTCCATGGGGTCACAAAGAGTCAGACACGACTTGGCAACTGAACAACAGCAACAAATCAGCTCTAAACACCAGAATTCCTGAGACTTCCTTTATGCTGTTCTATTTTTCCTTCTTTTGCACAGCAATTGTTATATTCTACTATACTATACTTATGTATTGAGTTTATTATTTATTGTTTATTGTATACTTCCTGAAATATAGGGCAAAGATTTATGTTTTATAAGAACTTCAGAAAAGGAACTGGACACAGAGTAGTCATCTGATCAATTTCAATTCAGTTCAATCACTCAGTCATGTCTGATTCTTTGTGACCCCATGGACTGCAGCATACCAGGCTTCCTTGTCCATCACCAACTCTCAGAGCTTGCTCAAACTCATGTCCATCGAGTCAGTGATACCATCCAACCATCTCATCTTCTGTCATCCACTTCTCCTCCTGACTTCAATCTTTCCCAACATCAGGGTCTTTTCCAATGAGTCAGTTCTTCCCATCAGGTGACAAAGTATTGGAGCTTCAGCTTCAGTATCAGTCATTTGATACATATTTGTTCAACGATGAACAATGAATAAATAAAAACTGAATATAAAATATTTATAGGTCCTAACACTCTGCTAAGTACTGTGGAGAAATGCATACTCACACTCCCCAACATATGACATATTCCTTTATCTCAAGAATTTATCACATACAAAGTTGAAGGAATTCAGGAAAAGTAAATGGAATACATCAATTATTAGCACTAAAATGACTGACTAGTATAGCCAAATGTACATAGTATATTAGAATAAGAGAAAAAAGTAGGACAGAGTTGTTTAGGAAGGCTTCTTGGAACATCATGAACCTCTCCAAGAAAAGTAGAGAGAATTAAACTGAATTAAGCAGTGAGTAGCAGGAGGAACTCACAGAATTCCATACAAAGAGCACAGCATAAGCAAAGCCAGGGAAGTGGGAAAGAATACTCTTCACCATACCTGCTCCTCAGAAAATTATTAGTCAGCCTAGCTTAACAATCTAGAGTTGAAGTTTTGATCTTCTTCCATCAATCATCAACCCATGAATTAATCAATGGGATATTGAGGAGCTTGGTCTCAACTGCCTGCAGGTCAGTGCAGGGAAAGCAAGTTACAGAAGGATGGAACATGGAACTTTCTGGAAGACACCTGCCCAGGTTGTGCTGGAAGAGCGCAGGTGAGGAGCATGCCTTTAGTACAGCATCTCGGCATCTGCACGTAAGAAATCCTGATGGGCATTCACAAAGCCCCAAGCCCCAGACATGAAAGAGAGGGAAAGAAGCTTTCCTTTTAACAGTTAAATTTATGTAACCAGTCCACAATGGGAAAAGGCAGAGTCTTCTAGACCCACTGAAATAGTCACTTTGCTTTAGTTTATTCAGTGGTATGCAATCCCCTAAATATATAATATGATAATATAATATGTAATAATACATGCATATATATTAGATATACATTATATTATATATTTATGTAAATATATATTATATATACGTAAATTATATAATATAATTTGCATAGTAATTGTTATATTCTACTATACACAGAAATATAGTTTATAATGCATGAAGATACATCATACTATATGTTATATATACATACATATATTATACCTATTTGTCTATATATCACATATCATATCACATATATTCATATAGATATATAGATTTAAAGAGACTGACGATCTGAAATATTTTAATACAAAGACAGAAACTATGGAACTAGGAATGTACTACTGGTCAAAACAGAGACGTGCTAAATCAGGTCACTAGCATGGTGTTCTGTCCTTTGAATCAAGGATATGTCCTCAGGTGTCACCACGATTATATATCCATTCAATCGATCAAAGTTTATGGAACAGCTACCATGCACCATGCTTATGTTAAGAGCCAGAGATTGAGTGGTGAGCAAAAGAGTGCCCCAGGCACTGCGGAACAGAAGTCTAGTGTGGGTGCAGATATTAAACACACACTTGTCTAGGAGGGTTTGAAGCAGTCTCCAAGACCAGCCACTAATTCTTATTCTGATTGTATGATCATGAAACTACCTTCTAATGACTACTTAAGTCTCTCAGAGAGACTGTTATCAGAGAACTGTGAGGTCTGGGGGAGGTGGGTGCAGATTGGAAGCCTAATTTGTAGACCTGCTATGCTGAGGACTAAACCATAGACCCTGGCAAATTCGCCACAACAAAGTCATTCTATGAGCCTTGCGGGGCCAAGCACACAGAGGCACTTTCCTGCTGGCTACATACCTCTGCTTTCAAGAGAAATGTTTTCTTGATATTTCTTTTTTATCTATTTGCATTGTTTTCCCTCTAAGTCTTCCCCCAAATAAGCTTGTTTTGACGTACCTTGAGTTCATTTTGCCAGATTGTCTGTTGTTAATTCCATGTCATCTCTCCCTCTCTCCAGATTTTGCTTTGCATCACAGGGGAGAAGCCTTCATTTCCCAGAATTGTTTTTCCCATTTGCTTCCAGGTCACATTCTGCCACTGAGGGGTACAGACATGAGATCTGAAAGAGAATTGAGAAAGAGAAACCGCTTTCTCCAGCAGCAGTTCTGCAAAAACATAAGACGTCAAACAGGAGATTATCAGCAGTAGCTTCTAAGCAAGTTCTTAGAAAGCACCTGATTTCCTGGTGTTTCCAAAGATTCTTGAAGTTTGCCGAATCCTGGTGAGCTCCTGCAAACTGCCTGCTTTGGTGCCAAGGGAAAGTAAAATCATCTGTACTAGCTTTGTAGCTACTCAGGTGCTTTTTGGCTTAATGAACTCAAGCCAAAACTTCCCTGAGCCCTCTTAAGTCTCATTCCCTGTATCTAAAACCTTTCCTACTTGACATACCTTTCTAGGCTATTTTCTGACCAAACCTGAAAATTTTAGTGAGTTTGTGTAGAAAGAACTATTCCTAGTTATTTTGGCCCTCTCCTCAAGATCCTTAAACAAAATATACAATGGCCTGCCTTTAGAGAGAGGAGAGAAAACCACCGTGAATTACCTATTTCTCGATTCCACTATTAGTGACTAATGTGCCCTTTGTACTTCCTAGATTGGAGCCTCAGAGACTAATTGAAAGCTTGAAAGTAAGTCCTCTAGCCAATAAGAGAAAGATCTTTGTATCTGGCCTGATGCTGGATAATTGAGAAGCTCTCCTTGGCCTGTAGGTCTCCTTAGTCGTGTTTCCAGGGTATGGCAAACAGGCTTGCTTGGCTAGGGAATAGGAGGAACCATAGAAGTGTGAGTAGGTTTAAAACTATATGCACTAGAATCACCTCATGGACCCCAAAACTAGTGGTTCTCAACATCCTGCAGATAATCAGCTGCAAAAGCACTTACAAAAAAAAAAATCATGTCCTGACTCATACCAAAGTTTTGATTTAATTGATCTGGCTTCAAACCAAGGCATTAGTAATTTTTCAAAGTTCTCAGATGATTTTAATATGCAGTCAGGGTTGAGAAACACTGAGAAGATGTCCATGAAATGCCCAACACAGATCCTGCTCAAGAAATGTTAGCTTTTTTCCTCTGCTGTCATTACCAGGAAATCTGAGACTTGAGCCCAGGCTTCTTGGCAGGGTTGCTTCCTTTGCCCCAGAGCAGCCCAGAAGTGTGGATATGACAAAACAGCACACTCTTTGTCACTGGCTGAGCATTCCAGTTAATGGGGACTTCGCAAAAGCATCGATGCCTGGTTCTATCCTGACCAGTTAAATCAGTACCTCTGGGGTGGGACGCACACCTCAGTATTATTAATTTTTCCATAAACATTTGCCACATGATCTGATCTCTATTTCCCCATTATAATTTTTGTGTAGTTCTTTATGCCACTTCAGTTACAACTGCTTGTTTATAGTATCTAACCCACTGTACTGTGTACCCAAGGTCAAGGTGGATGATTTGTTTCATAGTTTTTATACATCCTTTTTCTCCTTTCACTCAGAACCACCGGAGTTCTAACATATTGTATATATTTAAGTAACACTAATTTAATTAATTGTCTGAGGCCAAGAATACCCATCTGAAACCCTCCAACTTCTCCAATCTACTTTTTCACTTACATTCCTTGACGTATTTTCTTCTGTCGTCATACAATGTCTTGTTTCGCCCTGTAGCTAAAATGATCTCTTCAAAATTCAACTCCATCAGTGAAGTTGGTTGATGGGTATGATAGTACATAGATAATGATATAATTAGCATGCATGTTCATTATAATGTTGTGTATGTGAGAAGGCACCCACAATTTATAAATCTCTCCAGTGATTCAAAAATGCACCCAAGGTTAAGAATCACTGTTCTAAGAGTAGGTTGAGACCAGATTGCAGAAGCATCTGAGACCCAAGACCAGCTCTAGACGTTGGAGTGAAATAAATTAAGGCACTGGGTCATCACTGAAGTCTTTGAGCAGAGGTACAACTGAACCGGAGATGTTTTTAAGTGTATAAGCCTGAAGACAGCATATGGATATAAGAAGGAGAATTAATTACTTCTGATTGGGTCTTTATTCATTTCTCAAAGGACTTATGTAATCATCTAAGTTCTGTTTCCATGCTTTTGAACTGTGGTATTGGAGAAGACCCTTGAGAGTCCCTTGGACTGCAAGGAGATCCAACCAGTCCATTGTAAAGAAGATCAGTCTTGGGTGTTCATTGGAAGGACTGATGCTAAAGCTGAAACTCCAATACTTTGGCCACCTCATGCAAAGAGTTGACTCATTGGAAAAGGCCCTGATGCTGGGAGGGATTGGGGGCAGGAGGAGAAGGGGACAACAGAGGATGAGATGGCTGGATGGCATCAACAACTCGATGGACACAAGTTTGAGTAAACTCTGGGAGTTGGTGATGGACAGGGAGGCCTGGCATGCTGCGATTTATGGGGTCGCAAAGAGTCAGACACAACTGAGTGACTGAACTGACTGATTGATAATTATTTTTTCTTCCTGATAGCCTTATACTCATTTGAGTATCTGTCAAAGAGCCACATTTCAGTATATTAATTATTTTACTGAATGTTACAGCTTGAAGTCCTATCTGCTAGTTTTATTAAAATATAAATGAGGGGGGAAAAAAAACCTCTGCATTATCTAGGAGCATATCCATATGAGCAGCCTGACTCCATTAGCTGTTATCTGCAGCGGAGACGGATTATGAGTGGTCATTATCTTAAGGACACAGCTCTTCAGTGGCTGTTCAAAAGAAGACTAGACTGGGCAAGAAAGGTACCTCCCTGATCAGTAACTACCATCACTGGTCCCCACAGGAAACAGAATTTCAATTGTCAGAACCATCCTAGTGGATCAATAGAATACAACTATGAATTTAATCATCTAGAAACCAAGGATATAGTTTCACTTTTCTGAATGAATTTACATCTTTTAAAAGAGCTAGCACATTCACAGTTTTGCTAACACAGTCCTGTGATGTAGGGAGCAAATGCCCAAAAATATTCTAGAGAGAAGATAAGGAAGTGAGATTAAAACATCAGATGGAGCAACCTCTGGAATTCCTCCTTTGTAACCCACCTTTACCCCCACTCCAAATTAAAACTTATGGAAGAAAAACATGTATTTTAAAAAATTACTAACTTATCTTAGAGGCAGAAGGTGAAACTCTGAGGTGCCAGAAATAAAGGGAAAATCCTTAGACTGGAAGGCTATGGGAGCCGAAGTCCTGTAGAATGTCTGTTATTATTGTTGTTTTATAGTCGCTCAGTCATGTCTGATTCTTTTCAATGGCATGGACTATAGCCCACCATGCTCCTCTGTCCATGGGATTTCCCAGGCAAGAATACTAGAGTGGGTTGTCATTTCCTTCTTCAGGAGATCTTCCTAACCCAGGGATCAAACCCAGGTCTCCCACATTGGCAGGGGGATTCTTTACCACTGAGCCACCTGGGAAGCACTGCAGAATACAGGGAGAACAAAGATGCAAAAGTTTAGGTGCTATGTTTTCACATCTCTGAGGAGGTCAAGGCTTCAGGACTAGAGCACAGAACTGGGCTCCCTGAATGACTCTGGGAACTGGGGAGACTGCAGCATCTGTGACTGGGAAATGAAAAGTTTCCCCACTGGCTGGGAAGCCAACCCTCTCTCCCAGGCCTCCTTCCATGTCCCTCCAGATAAGAGAGCCTCGGGAAATGGGATCTCAAACCCACTGTGCACCACACAGCAGGCACCAAACCCACTGGACACTCCAAAGGACATTACTCACATAAACAAGGGTCCTCTGTTCTGTCATTGATTCCTAGGTGGCAAATAATACCAAATGATAGTGACTGAAAACATCCCTCATGTTTCTGACAGTCAAAAACTCAAGCATGACAAAACAAGGTCCACAGTGTGGACTCCATAAAGTCTGGGACTCAGCTAGGAATGTCTTGATTGGCGTGACCGACATGTTGATGCAGACAGACCACTGGGAGCTTATCAAGGACTGTAAGACAGTGTCTTCACCTCCTCTTCACAAGGGTGTTTTCAGAGCTTCCTTGGAGGGTGGCAGCTGGGTTCCATGAGCACCAGGTAGAAGCTGGAAGGACCCCTATGTCCCAGGCTTTGATGTTTCACTTCTGCCACATTTCATTGCTCAGGTACGGGCCACAGAACCAGCCAGGATTCAAGACACAACCACACAAGAGCGAGAATAACACGAAACATGGTTCTTAGCAGGAGTGGATTCTTAGAGACTAGTGATGATGCTGGAATTGGACTATGTGTCAGTGCTTGGCTGCAGTTGTGGAAATCTTGGTGTAAACACCTAATAGAAATGGATTCAATCCAATGGTGCCCTTCAGAAGTGGTCATAAAACTCCTCCCAAAGAAGGACTTCTGCATATTACAGCATCCACACGACTGCCTCAGAATTCCCACAGGTGATAGATTCCCTGGAAGATGAACTCCAAGAGAAGTAGGTGATTCTTAGCTGGCACGTGAGCTCCAAAACTGACTAAGTGAGGCTCCTCAGGGTTGTACCCCATCCAAGATCCAGTCAGCTGTTCTGACCAGCCTCAGGAGTAAAGCAGAGCTGGGGTAGGGACTAGATGGGAGGTAGGCTACCCAGTCGGAGAAGACAATGGCACCCTGCTCCAGTACTCTAGCCTGGAAAATCCCATGGACGGAGGAGCCTGGTGGGCTGCAGTCCATGGGGTCGTGAAGAGTCGGACACGACTGAGCGACTTCACTTTCACTTTTCACTTTCATGCATTGGAGAAGGAAATGGCAACCCACTCCAGTGTTCTTGCCTGGAGAATCTCAGGGAAGGGGGAACCTGGTGGGCTGCCCTCTATGGGGTCGCACAGAGTCAGACACGACTGAAGTGACTTACCAGCAGCAGGCTATCCAGTGACTGTAACCATGCATCAAGAAGTGCCACAGAGACCAGGAGCCAAATGAACGAGGACGTACCATTATTTGAAGGATGTAAGACCACTTCTTGCATGTTCATAGAAATTGTACAGTGCAATTCACAGCAGAGATGTGTGTGCAGATGAACACAAATGACAAGTCTTGTTGTGCTTCCTCTGTCTAGAGGAAGATTAATTGAGGAAAACTGATGGGGGAAATGAGTGAGAGGAGCCTGGTTGTCATGGCTGTGGCAAGTTCCTCTCTGCCTGGCTGATGCTTCAGAATAGAGCAGAGGTATATGTTGGCCTCATAATTCAGACTACTTGAAAGACAGCAAAGAAAGAATACCTACTTTAGTAAAATCAAGATGCACAAGCATGTAAAGGCAATGCTGTGCCAAACCAACATTTCTCATGGGATAAGCACATGGGAATGTGAGTCCAAAAAGTCCTTCTCCCAAGAAAATCCCTCTTTTGACAGCCAATGCAGCACAAGTGGGTTATAAAGTAGCTCATGCCATGAAGCATTTAAAAGAGTCAGAAAATTATTGGAGACTCTACCAAGGAGTTGTCAGTCAACCTTATAGAATATTCTGTGTGACCTTATCTTAAATGTGTAGCAGAAATAATTCTTCCCTCAGGATGGGGTCATGTATTATAATTTGCTCAATTCAATGAAATGTGAGCAGAAGTGATTGTGTCACCTCCAAGCTGAAGTCCTGAAAATGTCCCCTTAAGATTACCCTGTCTGTCTCTCCACTTTCAGTAATGAGTGTGGAGGCTGTGTTGACACATCAGGGTCTTTAAAGCGAAGCTGCCTGAATGACTGTGTTTGGAGGTCGTCTGCTACTGCAGGTAGCCTCATCTACGCTGTTACTCCAGAGCCTTGGTGGGCTCATCTTTGTAGCCCCAGCGGTGCCCTGATGCTGGAGCAGGCATGTGGGAAGACCACTGGTAGGGACAGCACTGGGATGGGAAAGCTTGTTATTCAGCTTGGAGTGGCATTAGTGGAAGCAATCCTAGAATATACCTCCAGAGAAGAAAGTTGAGTGAAGCCACAGTCAGAATGAGGGAGAAAACCTGGAGAAGGAGGGATGGTGTGGGTGGCCTCCAGAGTTGAGGTGCTAGATGTGGGTAAATTGCATTCAGGATTGAGCTGTTCAGGTGTTAGTTTACAAATGGGTAGCACATGCTTCTGGTTTCCCTGGTAGCTCCACAATGCAGGAGATCCCAGTTCAATTCCTGGGTTGCAAAGATACCCCAGAGGAGGGCATGGCAACCCATTCCAGTGTTCTTGCCTGGAGAATCGCCATGGACAGAGGAACCTGGCAGTCTACAGTCCATGGGGTCGCAGAGTCGGATATGACTGAGCAACTAAGCAGAGCACAACACAACACGTGCTTCAGGCCTCATTCAGCAGAGAACGTACTTGAGATTGAAGACTGTGCTCTAAATTCTATCAGTGGAGAGTGTTGTTACTTGAACCATGAGATGATTATAACAAAAGCACTACCATTTATCCACCAGAGAGGAAACAAGTGATTGTATGGTATTTACCAACATATAAAATGATGGCAAACAGCACACCCTGTAGTGCTGGAGTCTGGCTCCAGCAGCCAGGGAATCAACCTGAAGAGATGGATGGTGTCGGCAAGAAAAATGAGGCAGCCTCTCAGTTTTCCTGGACTGCCTATTTATTTCAAGTTTAAGATTTTCTTTTATACTTTTACAAAAGCATTAGGTCAGAGCATTAGGTCAGTTCCCCCTCACCCAGATTTATTATTTCCATAAATCATTGTTGCTCTTCAGAGTTCCTGCTTCAGTCATTCTCTCGGAATCAGCCTTACCATCTATTATCTACTTCCTCTAATGTGCCCTATAGTTAACTTGTGATTACATTGTAACTCATGCTACATTCCCCAGTTTACTACTTATCTTCCTAAATCCTGTTTGTCCCTAACATCCTGAGCTCACTATCTCTTAAAAAGGCTCCTAGCTATAGTGTCTCTAAAACTTCCTAACTTCTATAAGCTATAGTAAAATATGCTAACTTTACAACATTCCTTAAATCTTTTACTTTTAACTATTTTAATTATTTCTAAGCCCTAAATTCAGTAAACTCCTTTGCCATAAACATTTTCCTCACAAATAGGCTTTAGATAGAAATCCCTCCCATGGCCTCAAGCTGCGGCCTATGTGCTCATCCTGGAACACTCTTTTGTAAAAGTCCTTAAACAAATGTCAATGATTAACTTTATGAATTATTCTCTGAGCACAGCTGCAGAAGCCTTTGTGCCTTCTCATGCTCCTCTCAAGAACAATAAGCACCTTAATATTCCTTTTCAGTCAACTCAGCCGAGGAGAGGAAAAAACAAGTCAGAATTACAAGGCCTAACTCCTTCATCCCAGGTCCATGCCTGCGGAATGAGGAGAGGGGACTGGGGCCGTGCTTCCATTTTGTCAGTAATGCCTAATGCAGCCCCCGACACTGTAGGCGTCTTACCTGATGATTGGAAAAGTTGATCATTGCCACAAAAACACTATCTCCCTACATTAACCCTTATCTGAGACGAGCAAATGAGCATATCTATTGACAGCAGGTTGCAGAGACAGGGTTTCTGGTTCAAATCTTGGCTCACCTGTTTTCTGTTGGGATATCTTACAAGGTGGTTACTTGACTTCTTTCTGCTCCAATATCTTCAACTGTTAAATGAAGATGAAAGAAACTCCTCTGTCCTGAGGTCGGCACATGAATTATACTGGATCAGGAAGAAAAGTGCTAAGTACTGTGTCTCATAGATGAGTCCTAAACAAATGTTAGATGTCATGATTTAACCAGGATCCTTTAAAAGTACTGCACAGGTATCCTTACCCACCCCCTTTCCTCCCTTTCCCACTGAAATGCTTAAGACAGTTCACTTCTCCCCTCTCCACACTTGCCACACAATTCCTGGGGACACAGAGCAGCACTGGGGGGTCTTGCTCTAGGAGGAGGGCATCACAGCTTAAGGGTCCTAATTCCCCTCTCTCCCTCTGTGTGTGTGTGCTTAGTCGCTCAGTCATGTCCAACTCTTTGCGACCCCAAGGACTCTAGCCCTCCAGACTTCTCTGTCCATGGCGATTCTCCAGGCAAGAATACGGGAATGGTTAGCCACTCCCTCTTCCAGGGGATCTTCCTAACCCAGGAATTGAACCAGGGTCTCCCACATTTCAGGCAGATTCTTTACCATCTGAGCCACCATGGAAGCCCAAGAATACTGGACTGGGTAGCCTATCCCCTCTCTAGGGGATCTTCACAACCCAGGAATTGAACCAGGGTCTCCTGCATTGCAGGCGATTCTTTATCAGCTGAGCTGCCAGGGAAGCCCTCTCTCCCTCTAACTTGACACTATTCTTGTCTGCTTCCCGCCTAGACTGGGGTGTTCAGGAGCCTGCAGCTGCTTCTCTTAGAGGGAGAGTGACCAGACAATGCCCTTCTTGGTGTGCTTTACTAGATATCAGAAAATCCCCACCACCAAGAACATTTTATCACATTCTAATGTCTAAAATCCTATAAGTCAGGGCACATTCATTTAGTTAAAATATAAAAATTCCAGAGAGAAGATATATAGCAAGACTTATCAGTCACATGGGATTCTCAGGTAGCTCAGTGGTAAAGAATCTTCCTGCCAATGCAGGAGATGCAGGAGACTAGAGTTCAGTCTCTGGGTTGGGAAGATCCCCTGGAGAAGGGAATGGCAACCCACTCCAGTATTATTGCCTGGAGAATCCCGCAGACAGACTGTAGCCTGGTAGGCTACAGGCTACAGTCCATGGGGTCACAAATGACTAACACTTTCATTTTTCATATACTTCAGTATAAATGAATTTCTCAGATTTTTTTTCTGAAAGCAGGTTAGACAACGGGGAGATATAAGAGAGTATGAAAAGCCTGAGGATTTGAGAAGCAGCTGAGGAGAAAAAGAATCCAAATAAGAGTCCTGGAAACCTCAGAGACAGTCATTGTATAGGTACCATTTGGACCAAGGCTGCTCTGAATGAGTCGTGTCCCCAAATGAGATGTATCCCCAGAGGCCCCATAGGGTTCTCAGGGTCTCATCTTAAGAAGAAATTACTTTCAAATCCTGGGATTGCAGAGTCTATAATGGTTATCTGAGCTGTTATTCATCAGGGAACAGAGAGTAATCAGAGTGCTCATCCAGAAAGTGTGGGCTTTGGAACCAAAGACATTTTTATCAGGACACATGCTGCATGGAGAGCTTGGACTTCCCATCAAACATGTCAAATGCCTGCCCTCCCACTCGGTTAAAGGATCTGGAATCCCCTGGCCTTCTAAATGTGTCACTGTGGCCTTTTAGGGGAGTATAAGCATAGGAATAAACACAATGGATGAGCAGATCTAGCTGGGAATTATTCAGGCATCACATTTTAGAGCAGAAGTTTTAAATTTTTTAGTTTACACACTTTAAAATAATATTGAGCCTCCCAAAAAACTTGTGTTTACGTGAGTTAATTTATGTCTAGAAGTATTTACCATTTTAGAAAATAAAATTGAGGAATTAAAAAATATTTTTATCCATTTATTTTAAATAACAATAATAAAATATAAACAGAAATTACATGCATTATGGAAAGTAACTATTTTTTGCAAAACAAAAAAACGATTGCTTGGTTTCTTATCAGTCAGCTATACATGTGTAGTATAGTAGGAAATAGATATATTGGCCTTTGTTCCACCTTGGCTCAGAGTTCCTAAACTTCCTGAAATTTCCTGAATGATAGAGGTAAGAGAAGCACTTTTTGTTATTCCTAAGAAGCCCCTTCCAACTGTACCTGTGTTTATACTAATGAGGTGACTCTTGGAGGGCCCCAGATAGCTTCAGGATGGGAGCTGGTTGCCAGAGGAACCAACCTGTGATTAGAGGGTGGGAACTTTCAGCTCCACCCCTGAGTTCTAGAGGGACTGGAGATTGAGTTCAATCAACAAAGACCAGTGATTTAATGTAATGTAATGAATGTAATGAAACATCCATCGAATCTCCTAAATGGGGTTTGAGAAGCTCCCTGGTTGGTGAACATATCAAAGTGGTGAAGGGTGTGTTCCTAAAGAGGGCATGGACGCCGTGTGTGCACACTGCACACCCCCTGTGCATCTCTTCTGTTTCCTGAGTTGTAGGCTCTGTAATAAACTGGTGGACGTAAGTAAAGGGTTATCCTGTGTTTTTTGAGTTGTTCTAATGAATTGTCAAAAGGGGCAGGGAAGGTTGTAGGAACTCCCAAATCTGTAGCCAGCCGAGCAGAAGTGTGGGTCACCTGGCACCCCATTTGTGGTATGCGTCTGAAATGGGCAGTCTTGTGGGACTGAATTCTTAATCTGTGATGTCCATACCAACTGTGGCAGTCAGTGTCAGAACTGAGTTCAATCACTGGATACCTGATTGGTGTCAGAGAATCAGAGGCAGGTATCATGTGACTTTGGAAAACACCACATGAAAGAAGAAGAGTGAGAAAGCAAATAACATTTCAGTACTGTTGTAAAAATAGTTTTGGCTTTGCAGGACCCCCCTCCCGAAAATGTTTCAAGGGACCTCAGGTGTCCCGAGACCCCACCTGAAGACCTCTGTGTTAAAGGATTGTTTTCTGGGATTGGGCTGATCTGAAATTATCCATTCCTTAGTCCCTGAATACCTCATGCAAGTCTCAGAAGTTCAGAAAAATTTAGAAATAGCTTTTCCATAATTAAGGACACTCCTAGATCTAAGATGAAGACTTCAGGGAGTTCTGGAGTTTGTAGAATGACTATGGACTGGGATAGAATAGTGTTTGTAGGTCTGTTTGCTGAACCTCTGTGTTTGTGAATCTGGGAACCAGAGGGGAAGTAGCTGTAGCCTAATGAATACAGAGTGCAAAGTACCCAACTCTGCCACTTCACGGCCTTACAACCTTGGGAAAAGTCACTGCATCCTTCTGAGATTTCCTCTTTTGCAAAATGGAGATAATATCCAGGCACATTGCAGATGTGACCTTATTTTACTCACATGCACATTCTACACATTCTACACACATTCTCTCTATAATGCCATGAGACATGCAAAGTCAAGGGGACACAGTTACCTCTCTTTTAGCAATGGGAAGTCACGTGCTCAATGAAGTGCTCAGTAGATGCAAGGTGCTTAATTGGAATCCAGGTTTGTTTGACCTTGAATCCCATGCTTTTCCTCATCCTACTGGCTTAGAGAGAAGGGGTCCAGGGTCAGCACAGAGCAGAGAATGGTGGGGGATGGGGTTTGTTCTGTAAGTTTAACCAGAGCTCATGGCATGTGGTGACAATGCCAGGAGTGAATGAGTGCTCAACACCCAATAACTGAGGAGGATGTTTGTACAATGAGTGGAAAATGGGAAAGTAATTTCGTTGGTTGTCAGAGGGCTATAGTGAGGAGAAAGGCCCTCAGAGCAGATGTGCTGGGTAAGCAAACATCATCCCCACCCCTGCATCTCTCAGGGGAGGGGCAAGAGAGGGGATTCTCCATTTTATTTAGATGCTGATGCCTGGCAAAATTTGCTGCAAATCCATTTTCTCTCTCATGACTTAGGAGAATGGAATCAGATGGTTAGCATGCTAGACTGTTCATAGCTGTGTTAAGCAGCAGGTGACCTAGAAAAGATTTGCCCTAAGAAAAAAGTGATAACACGTTATCCCTGGATAATGATATTTTGTCTGTATGCACTGTTAAGAAGTTTCAGAAATATTATGGGAAACAAGAAAAGGTTCTTTCATACAGCTGGCACCTTGCTAAATAAATGTATATTCCATACCTGATTCTTTAATGAGGATTCTAAATGTATTCTCGTACTGCTGCCAGACAGATTTTGTCTATCTTTTCTTATGCAAAAAATGTAGATGGACTTTCAACTTGAGATTGTGCCTGGACAACAGTCTTCAATACAACCTGTCCCATTTCGCACTTTAAAAATGTGGGGAAAAAATTAAAACTCTCATTATTATTGAAAACAATCACTGACAGACAATCTAATATCAGAATCAAAGAGGAAAAGACACTACTTATGAAGCAGATGGAGCTGCATTGAGACACACCAAGCCAAAGAGCTCTCTGCTCCACATAAAACACAGACTGTCAACAAATGTGAGACAGAGGCATTGCCTGTGGCCTGAACTAAGCTCATCCTTAGATGCTGCTGGGCTGTGAGACAAACAGGGCATGGACTCTTTACCCCATTAACTACTCTCTAGAAAGAATACAAGTCCCAGGGGAAAATAAGGCAGGAGGTAGGAGAAGACTCAAGGTATAATGTCACGTGCAGTCCCATGAGTGAGGAGCTGGTTGTATGAGCAGAGAGAAGTCCCCTCATAATGGACCATGTTGGGAGTGGGTGGGAGTTGTGTGGTGTGTGTGTGTGTGTGTGGCATGTGAGGTGTACAGTGTATGTGTGCAGCATGTGTGAGAATGTAGTATGTCTAATGAGTGACATGTGTAATGTGTTGTATGGTATGTGTTTGATATAATGAGTGAATATGTATGTGTGATATGCAGTGTGTGTATGTGGTATATATTTGTGTGTGTGTATGTGGTATGTATTTGGCATACGCATGTATGTGGATGTGGTATGTGTAGGGGGTGTATGTGCGGGGTGTACATACCTAACTACCATAATTGAGGCTCCTAAAGAATCAGGCAATTGAAAGAGAGGGATGACTTCCCTTGGATAAAGACCCATCAGAAATTTGGAGTTGGCCGGGAGCTATTTGTGCATGTTGACCTGGCCTGCAAATGAAATAAAGGGTGTTGATTATTGGTCTGGGCTTCCCAGGTGATGCTAGTGGTAAAGAATCTGCCTGCCAATGCAGGAGACATAAGAGATGTGGGTCAATCCCTGGGCTGGGAAGATCCCCTGGAGGAGGGCATGGCAACTCACTCCAGTATTGTTGCCTGGAGAATCCCATGAACAGAGAAGCCTGGCAGGCTATAGTCTATAGAGTAACAAAGAGTCAGACACAACTGAAGTGACTCAGCACACATGCATTATTGGTTCATCATATGCTGAGCAGAGAGCAGGAATGAGAGTCATTCATTTACTGTATCTGCTTCTAAGCATTAAATCTGAAAAGAAATCTGGCTATTTTTTTGAGAAAAAGAAGAAATCCATCAAGTAATTTGGAACTGCAGAAGCATAATTTATACCAAGAAAAAAAAACATCTGGAAGGCTCAGAAGAAAAAGATGTCTCTAAAAAAAATACTCCTCAATGAATAGAAAAAAGATATTTCAAGGAAATGTTTTAGTGTCATGCAAAGATGTAAGAAGGCATAAGCAGCATCATAAACAAAAAGGCAGGGAGAGGGAAGGAAGAAGATGTCATGAAAGGAGCCATTGTGGGGAATGGAGCTGTTAAGACAACACTTGCAGCAATGACAACCAAAAAAAGACCAATTCATGGTGCAGAAAAATCCCATCAATTACTGGAAGGGTAGGTTTGAGAAGCCGATAGAATGCCAAAAGAAAGGATAAGAAGTCAAAACAAAGTAAGAGGAAATAGGAATGAAAGACATCCAAGGGTGTTCCTGGAAGAGAAACAAGGGGGAAACAATGAGAGAAAAGCAGAATCAAACTTATAAGAAATCTTTCCTGCGCTTGCAAAGGAGGGCAAGAAAGTCTTGTGGAAGCAGGTTTCAAGAGCTTATCATTTTTAGATACAATAATTTAAAGCATACCTGGAGCATCGCCACCTCCACCATCATCTACTCAACATCCTAGCAAAACATTTTTATTCATTCACTCAACAAATATTTATTTTATGCACCAGGCACTAAAATTGTAAAGGTCAAAGGAAAAGCCCTCAAAGATTCAGGCAGGACAAAATTGTTTACTTATAATACGCACAGTAAACCAAATATCAGATCATTAGAAGACATCCATCATCTTAAGGGGTTGTTTGGGGGCTCAGGGATTTCATAGGCTGCCAAGTTACCTTTTTTGTATGAATGACAAATGCAGATATATAGTTATTACCAACTGAACTTGGATCCACTTGCCTACCTCACAGCCAAGCCAATTTACTGACACCACATTGGGGTGAAGCAAAGTACAGTGTTTATGGCAGGCACCAAGCAAGGAGAAAAAGCAGCTCATGCTCAAAAGACCCAAACTCTCCATAACTTTCAGCAAGGGTTTTTAAAGACATTATTAGGGGAGGGGATTATAGGTGATCAGCTCATGGACCTTCTGATTTGTTGCTGGTGAGGTAACAGGGTGGTGTTTCAGGAATCCTAACCAGCAACCTTCTGGTTCCAACCAGTCGGGGATATACCACCATCCTCCTTCTGGGTAAGAAAGTCTTTGTTCCTGCAGAACAACTTGGAGATACATATCAGATTATTATGTATATCCTTCAGGAGGAACTAGGACTCTTTCATCATTGAACTGTTGTTTCTTGACTGCTTTTCCTTCCTTTCTCTGTTTCCTCTCTTCTCTTATTAAGTAACTAGTTGACTCTGCTCTTTGGAACTCAGAGAAGGCCTAGGAGACTAAATCTTTTTTTTTTTTCTACAAACAAGAAATGGGGGACATGGGTGCTTTGTACCTGGGAGAGTCCCATAGGATTCTGCTTGGTTTCACAGTGGTGTGAAGCCATATTAGTATTGAATGTTTAAAAATATATATAAAGACATTTGACAACTAATGGAGAGTTGGAGCAGAATCAAAGACCTAAAATTGAAGAAGTCATGTATGGAAGTCCTAAAATTATTAAAATATACACTTTCATAAATAATTTGTACATGTGGTTGTAAACTGAAAATATACATCACATACTATACAAGAAAAAGAATATATATAAACATACATATCCTTACCTCAACAATTCTATGAATAGAAATATTTCTGCCAAAGAATTATTTAAGGATGTGTAATGGTTTCTAAATAAGGATATAATTTACAATGTTAGTTACAAAGTGAAAAAAATAGAATAAGAATAAAACAATGGTGGCACTGGTTATATATACAATAATTTATATTTATGATGAAACAAAATAGAACAATGTAGATCAAGTCCATTTATAGGGTAATAAGCTGTGGCAGAGACATTACGTTGCCAACAAAGGTCTGTCTAGTCAAGGCTATGGTTTTTCCAGTGGTCATGTATGTATGTGAGAGTTGGACTGTGAAGAAAGCTGAGCACCGAAGAATTGATGCTTTTGAACTGTGGTATTGGAGAAGACTCTTGAGAGTCCCTTGGACTGCAAAGAGATCCAACCCTGGGATTGGAGATCAGCCCTGGGATTTCTTTGGAGGGAATGATGCTGAAGCTGAAACTCCAGTACTTTGGCCACCTCATGTGAAGAGTTGACTCATTGGAAAAGACTCTGATGCTGGGAGGGATTGGGGGCAGGAGGAGAAGAAGATGACAGAGGATGAGATGGCTGGATGGCATCACCGACTGGATGGATGTGAGTTTGAGTGAACTCCGGGAGTTGGTGATGGACAGGGAGGCCTGGCGTGCTGCAATTCATGGGGTCGCAAAGAGTCGGACACGACTGAGCGACTGAACTGAACTGAACTGAACTGAACTGAAGCTGTGGCATTTTTACCCAAAAAATGGATTTGCCTGTTGGTAGGTGTCAAACCCAAAGACACAACTAAGATCAGGAGAAGGAAGGATTTATTATTACTTGCAGCAAGTAAAGAGGACACCAGGGCTATTTCCCAAAGCAGTGTCTCTTCAACAGCAAAATAGGGGAAGTTTTAAGCTAAGCGTACATGCATATTCATGAAGGGGCTTAGGTGGTCCACTGAGTTCAAACTTTAGTGGATTGAGGTCACTAGGGTCAGAAAATGTTGACATCACCATCCATTAGGTTTTAGTTGATCTGGTGGTTGAGTACTTCAGGCTAATCTTTACTGCTAATCAGAATTGGGAGTCTTTAACAAATGATCAGATACTCGGGTTCAATCCCTGGGTTGAGAAAATCCTCTGGAGAAAGGAATGGCAACCCACTCCAGTATTCTTGCCTGGAGAATTCCATGGACTTCTCCTGGTGGGCTACAAACCATGGGGTATCACAGAGTCAGATACCACTGAGCAACTGAGCAGGACTAAGAGATTATTTTTGCTATTGCAAATTCTTTTGCCCAACAGTAGTTGTTTGTTCCCATAAGATGCTTAATCTTGAGAACTGTTCAAAGGCAAGCCTTGTGGCTAGGCTTAGATTGGAAAATGGTTTAAGCCAAAAATGGTTTCTCTTATGTCAAGAAAGCCATGCTTGGTTCTCTTCCTCCTGTCCTATTTGTTTACAATATGTTGCCATCTTGAAAAAAAAAAAAAGCATGTATTTACAGTCTAATTCTACTTTAGAAAAAATTATATGTGTGTAAATAGAAAATAAATTCTAGTAATTTCTGCAATTAAATGTTAATAGTTGTTATATCTGTTGCAGGATGGAGGACCCCTTCCAGGGCCCAAAACTGGGCTCTTGTCTAACACTGGGAAATGAATTGTCCGAGGAGACACATGTGCTGACAAAGCAAGAGATTTTATTGGGAAAGGGCACCCGGGTGGAGAGCAGTAGGGTAAGGGAACCCAGGAGGACTGCTCTGCCGCGTGGCTTGCAGTCTCAGGTTTTATTGCAATGGGATTAGTTTCTGGGTAGTCTTTGGCCAATCATTCTAATTCAGTCTTTCTTGGTGGCGCACGCATCGCTCAGCCAAGATGGATGCTAGTGAGAGGGATTCTAGGAAGTGGACGGACATGTGGTGTCTCCTTTAGACCTTTCCCAAACTCTTCCGGTTGGTGGTGGCTTATTAGTTCCATATTCCTTATCAGGATCTCCTGTCATAAAACAGCTCATGCAAATGGTTACTATGGTGCCTGGCCAGGGTGGGCAGTTTCAATCAGTGTGCTTCCCCTAACATATCTAGATGGCAAGATTTTGCATGCTTGTAATTTTCTGTTTTATCTTAGTTTGTTGGGTTCATCTGGATGTTCCAGTTGTTTTGCAAGTTGCATGTTTGCGTGTGTGTTCCATCATGTCCAATTCTTTACAACCCCATGGACTGTAGCCTGCCGGGCTCCTCTGTCCATGGAATTTTCCAGGCAAGAATACTGGAGTGTATGCCATTTTCTACTCCAGGGGATCTTCTGATTCAGGGATCGAAGCTGTGTCTCTTGTGTCTTCTACATTGGCCAGCAGATTCTTTACCACCGTGCCTCCTCAGAAGCCCAAGCTGTATGTAAGAGACTTAAATAAGGTTGTGATATAATTAGATTTTTAAGGGTAGAGACGGGATTGCAGGACAAGTATAAGAGACAAGGTAATTGAAACAAATCAGATGAGAGATAATGGCAGTTAGAAGCCAGACAGTGGGAATGGGCAAAAGTGGGTAGAATTGAGTGATTCCAAAGACAAGAACTGATGGGGCTGGAGATTGGTTAGATACAGGAGTGGTGCTGCAGATAATTACAGTGCAGTAAGAAATCATGCTTCCTTGGAGTCTAAAGTAAGGAAGAGTCAGCCAGATGGAAAGGAAAGGAAGGGCATTTCAGCCAGAAGTGTTTATTCCATTATTTGACCTGTCTTACAGTGGCCTTTCCCAGCCAAACTGCAAACACACCCACCAAAGTTGAATTAACGTTTTCAAAGGGAGCGGAAAGCACAGTTCCCTCTGGAAACTCAGAGCACATTATGTCAAAGTGAATCCATCTGTCCTCGCTATAGCAATCTCCGGACAGGCTGCCCTAGGCTGCTTTGCAGAAAAGGGTTATTCTCTGCTGAGCGCCTCATTTACACCTGAATGGAGAACTCAAGGGAATTCTGGACGAGCCACGCACAGCACAGTTACTATTTCTAGGAAATTTTTATTTGACTCCAATGACTTACAAAAACAGAATGATGTCCCACTGCCCAGTAATAATCACTGTGACCTTCACTGGGAATGAAGGGTCGTTTCCCCAAGGACCTGATCCAAAATACCATCTAGCAGATAGGAGCTCCTGTCAGAACAGGAAGCTCCATCACACTGACAGGCTCTCCCTGAAGACTCCATGTGCCCCAGGATTTGAACAAAGCATCCTTTTATATGCAGGGTGAAGGAGGTGCAAATTTCTAAATGGCACAAAATAAAGTGGCTTGTAATTATCTATCTTTAGCAGACATTTGAAGTAGGAATAGGTCACTGGGATTTCCATTCCAAATCTGCACTGCAGTTTCCTCAAAAAAAAAAAAAAAAAAAAGACTTGTTTTTCACTTATTCTATTCAACATTTCTTACTAGTTATAATTTATAACAATAATAATGATAACCATAGGAAATAACATGAATAGCTCATAGTTTGCCAGATCCTAAACCTATCTTGTTTTATCTTTAGAACCACTGATGAACTAACAACTGTACAACAACATGATGAAGGTAACTTAATTTCTACAGATGTCAGAGAGAAAACTTATCTGTCTTGTCTGGTTGAACCAAAACCCATCTACCTCCCACGCTGAGGAGTTAGGCTTTTATTTTAAAGAATATGCTGTTATCAAGAAAGACCTATTGAACATTCACTTTGACCTTTGCCCTCAGAGTCATCAACACCTGAGTTACTGGCTGGTTTCTCAAAAAGAATAGTTAATGTTGACTTTCTTTTCACCCCCTTCTATAACTAGATCTGGGAAAGTGGCATAACTAGCATAAAGGAAAACCTCTAAAAAGTATAGCCATATTGCCACAGAAACAGATTCAGAAAAAACAAACCAGAGAACTCTGAGGAAAGAAAACATATTATGTAAGTTTTCCCTTAGAGTTTGGCAGCCTTTGTTCATAGTTGGATATAAACTCATTTAGTTCTACCAATAAGCCCACACAACTTTACTTCCTGACATCTGTTCTCTCCTCCCAGGATCTGGAAGGTTTCTTTCCTCTGATAAGTGTAAAACATTTGTGGGTATACGATAAGTTCAGTAAGGGGCAGAAAGTTGACTGCCGGATTCAGTAGGTCTGGGGTGGGGTGGGGCACCCAGAAAGCTGGATTTCTTTAAACCACCCCCCAAAGTTTTTCTCAGGCTTCCCTGATAGTTCAGTTGGTAAAGAATTGCCTGCAATGCAGGAGACCCCTGTTGGATTCCTGGGTTGGGAAGATCTGCTGGAGAAAGGGTAGGCTACCCACTCCAGTATTCTTGGACTTCCTTTGTGGCTCCGCTGGTAAAGAATCCGCCTGCAATGCAGGAGACCTGGGTTCGATTCCTGGGTTGGGAAGATCCTCTAGAGAAGGGAAAGGCTGCTCACTCCAGTATTCTGGCCTATAGAATTCCACGGACTGTAGTCCGTGGAGTCACAAAGAGTCAGACATGACGGAGTGACTTTCACTTTCCCTTTCTGAAGTTTTCCTTACCCAACTGGTTTTGGAGCAATGATTTGAAATCTCAACTCGGTATCTGGTGGTGGTATGCACAAAGTGGCATCACAGTGAAGTAGTTCAGGTCGTGTCCGACTCTTTGTGACCCCGTGGACTGTAGCCCACTAGGCTCCTCCATCCATGAAATTTTCTAGGCAAGAGTACTGGAGTGGGTTGCCATTTCCTTCTCCAGGGGATCTTCCCAACCCCGGGATCAAACCCGAGTATCCGCATTGCAGGCAGACGCTTTACCGTCTGAGCCACATCATAGCTGCTGCTGCTGCTGCTAAGTCGCTTCAGTCGTGTCCGACTCCGTGCAACCCCATAGACGGCAGCCCACCAGGCTCCCCGTCCCTGGGATTCTCCAGGCAAGAACACTGGAGTCGGTTGCCATTTCCTTCTCCAATGCATGAAAGTGAAAAGTGAAAGTGAAGTTGCTCAGTCGTGTCTGACTCTTAGCAACCCCATGGACTGCAGCCTACCAGGCTCCTCCGTCCATGGGATTTTCCAGGCAAGAGTACTGGAGTGGGGTGCCATTGCCTTCTCCGGTGATACCAATATACATACATTAATGAGATAATGTACATATGCAAAGTGCTTAGCACAGTGTCAGCATTTCAGTAAGTAATCAATAAATGGAAGTAATTATTATCATTATATGAAAAGTTAGATAGTAATATAATATGCAGTGAAGTCCTTATTTTATTGGGCAGAACTAATTAAGCACAAATCACTGTATGTGTTGCCCATGGGGTTAGGTGAGAGAAATGTCTAGTGGTAACAAACAACGTGTGTTATCAAGCTGCCCAAATTAATAATCCATTTAAATTTCACTTTAGCTCAGTTAGTCAGGCATGTCTGACTCTTTTCGACCCTATAGACCATAGCTTGCCAGGCTCCTCTGTCCATGGAATTTTCCAGGCAAGAATACTGGAGTGGGTTACCATTCCCTTCTCCAGGGGACCTTCCTGACACAGGGATGGAACCCAAGTCTCCTGCACTGCAGGCAGATTTTTACCACCTGAGCCATAAGGGAAGCCCCTTTAAATTTCACTTTAAAAAGGAACAACAAAAAAGAAGGGACCTCCAAAACCTTTGAACAGAGCTCTCAGAACAGTAGAATGCTGACTGCCACCAAGGTGACTGTAGATACAACTTTCATTACCATTCCTGAAATCACTCATATTTTAAAAAGAAAACATATTTCTAAGAGTAAAACTTAGTAATTAAGACACTAAAGGCAAAAAAAAAAGACATCACAATACATAACACCCATAATAACACTTTTGGAAAATTTTCTATGTCCCATCAACTGTGCCAAATTCCCAACTGGAATTGGCTCATTCTATCCTGACAGCCTGGAAAAATCCCATGGACAGAGGAGCCTGGCGGACTACAGTCCATGGGGTCACACAGTCCATGGGGACACAACTGAGCACAGCAAAACACATCCTGACAGCCACCCTAGGACGAGTGTTGGTTTGATCTCCATTTGCTATGGAGAACAGTGAGATTAATTTATCGAGGTAGCACACCTCATGCATGAACTGTTGTTCAGTTGTATCTGACTCTTTGCGGCCCCATGGACTGAGTCAGACACGACTGTAGAACCAAGTTAAACTCAGGATGCCTGTGTTAATGCTAAGTTGCTTCAGTCGTATTCAACTCTTTGCGAACCTATGGACTGTAGCCCTCCATGGGATTCTCCAGGCAAGAATACTGGAATGGGTTGCCATGCCCTCCTCCAGGGGATCTTCCCGACCCAGGGATCAAACGCGTGTCTCTTATGTTTCCTGCATTGGCAGGCAGGTTCTTTACTACTAGTGGCCACCTGGGAAGCCCAATAACACATCCCCAAACCTGTACTTGTAATCAGAACCCTCATACAGAACTGTTTATGCAGTCAAGAGAACAGTTGTCCCCGGAATGTAGGCAAAACCCAGTGAAGAAATTGTTCAGTGCACTATGCTAGCTAATTGTTGGCACCAGCTTGTTAATAAAAAGGAAGTCAGTCAAGAGAATGGGAAGACAAGCCACAGACAGGCCACAAGATCTTATAAAAGACTGCTAACCAAAATACAAAGAACTCATAAAACTTAACAGTAAGAAAACAAACAACCTAATTTAAAAAATGGACAGAAGACCTGAATAGACACTTCACTCAGGAAGATAAACAGATGGGAAAAAAAGCATGTTCCCCATTTGTCATTATGGAATTGTAAATTAAAACAACAATGAGATACTGCTACACACTTATTAGGATGGTCAAAATCCAGAACACAGACAATATCAAACGTTAGTGAGGATGCGGAATAACAGGAACTCTCATTCATTGCTGGTGGGAATGCAAAATGGTACAGCCACTTTGATGACCCTAGAGTAGTTTTTTACAAAACTAAACACACTCTTCCCACACAGTCCAGCAACTGAACTCCTTGGTATTTACCCAAGAGAGCTGAAAATTTATGTCCATACCAAAAAATAGCACCTGTATTTTTATAACAGCTTGATTCATAATTGCCAAAACTTGAAAGCAAGCAAGATGTCCCTTAGTAGGTGAATGAATAAGCAAACTGTGGAACACCTTATACAATGGCATACCACCCAGTGCTAAAAGAAATGAGCAGTCAAGCTATAAAAAGACATGGAAGAAACTTAAATGTATATTACTAAGTGAAAGAAGACAATCTGAAAAGTTGCATGAATTCAACTATATGACATGTTGGAAAAGATAAAACCATTCTAAAACTATTCTATTTTAAAATTCTATTCTAAAATTAAACTAGAAAGAGTAAAAAGATCAGTGGTTGCCAGGGGTTAGGAGAGAGGGAGGGATGAACAGGCAGAGGGTAGGGGTTTTAAGGCAGTGGAACTACTCTGTATGATACTGCAATGGTAGACATCATTATATACATTCATCAAAACCCATAGAATGTACATCAAGAATGATCCTTAATGTAAACGGACTTTGGATGAGAATGGTGTGTCAATGTAGGTTCATTGATTGTAACAAATACCAAGTAAGGCAGGTGTCTTAACCCCTACCCTTTGTAAGAACCATTACCTATTTCTCCCATTGGAGGCTCAGGTCTGAGTAAAACCCTCCGAGCACATCATCCTCTCCCCATGAGGCTTGTCAGCCCCAGGGTTCAGACTATTCAAGTGTCTCACCTGCCCGGGAGTTGCGGCAGTGCAGGGGTTTCTGGAGACTCCCGGAAGTTGAGAGCTAAGCCGCTTCAGTAGTGTCCAACTCTGTGCGACCCCATAGACGGCAGCCCACCAGGCTTCCCCATCCCTGGGATTCTCCAGGCAAGAACACTGGAGTGGGTTGCCATTTCCTTCTCCAATGCATGAAAGTGAAAAGTGAAAGTGAAGTCGCTCAGTCACGTCCGACTCCTAGCGACCCCATGGACTGCAGCCTACCAGGCCCCTCCGTCCATGGGATTTGTCAGGCAAGAGTACTGGAGTGGGGTGCCATCGCCTTCTCCGAATTGAGAGGGCATAGAGGAGCAAAACCCATTGACTGAACTCTGTTTGCCTCTGTATGTCCTAAAATTTCCATCTCCTCGTGAATAAAAGAAACAAACTATATTGTATCCCACTGAAAAGGTATATTCCTGAACTTTACAAAATCTAAACATCTTAAAAAATATATACCAACCTTTGATAGAAAAATCAGTGAATACATACAAAGACTCTGTAATTTAAAAGGAAACCCTCTAAGGAATTTAGCTAATGCAACCCAATAAGAAGACAACAGAATAAATGGTATAAGTGAAAAAATGAGTGAAATTATCAATTTGCAAATGATATGACTATTTTATAAGGAAACACAAGAAAATCATTGGTTTTAGTAGGAGATTTAATTAAAGTGGCTGATTATAAAATCAACAAATATAAAAAGCAATTAGCTTTTCTATATACTAGCAATAACCTATTAAAAATATAATAAAAACCTAACATTTGAATTTTCAATAGCAGTTGTAACATAAAATGCATATGAATACACTTTAAGATAAATGTAGTGACTCATATGAAGAAAATAACAGAATTTTACTTAGTGACATTTTTAAAATTTAAAATCCATTCAATGTTTCTGTGGGGTCAGAAACCCCACAATGTAAAGATTGCAATTAAAATTGCAGTTCCATGCAATTCAGATGAAGACTCCAATTGAATTTCTAATTTTAAAACTAGCAGATACTATTTTAAAGCACATCTGGAAACACACATTCTTGATATTTTCCAAGACATTCATCAGAAGGAAAACAATAAGTAACATGTAACTGCTCATCTTGGAATGAGGCTGCATTGGCTTAAGACTCAGAAGTGAAGGAACAGAAGGTGAACGTGAAGTCGCTCAGTCGTGTCCGATTCTTTGCGACCCCATGGACTGTAGCCTACCAGGCTCCTCTGTCCATGGGATTTTCCAGGCTATTGCCACTCCTATTGTACTGGAGTGGATTGCCGTTTCCTTCTCCAAGGGATCTCCCCAACCCAGAGATTGAACCCAGGTCTCCCGCATTGTAGACAGACGCTTTACCGTCTGAGCCACCAGGGAAATGAAGGAATAGAATGAAAGGCCAAATCAAAGATACTTAGGACTTTAGGAAATAATAAAAATGCTTTTGAAATGAACAGGAGGAAAGAAACCTGGCTGAATAAACAGAACAGGATGTGTGTTCCAGCATATTGTCACTTACTCTGTGCTGCCTGCGGCGCTCTTGACTTACTCTGCCCTCTAACCTGAAACCTTCCCCCAAAGCTATTCCTGGTCTCTGTTTAATGCTCCCTCCGTGGTGAGCTCTTCCTTGGTCTTCCTAACTATTAATAAAATAGCACTCTGCAGAGGGTTTGAGGGATTTGAGGGCCAATCAATGAAAAAGATGTGAGCACAAGGGGCCAATGACACACAAAAGCCTTATTTAATAGATACCCCTTTGACAAGAGTGCCTCATGAGGAAGTCTTTCACAGTCATAAACTGTCCAGTGGCTACGGCACAGGGATCACTGCTCAGAAGGGGAGGAAAGTAGGGGAGAGTGGGATCAGATCGGGGTTTATGAGTCTAGACGATGTCATTCTGCAGCATAGGCGGGAGTCTGGGTCAGGGAGTTGTGAAGCTGACATCTGCTTGAGGTCTTTATAGCCTATGCCTATAGCTATGGCTGTAAAGCTAACAGATGTTGGGCACAGTCTGTCAATGGCTGTCAGTGGCTAAAAATCTGTTTCTTTGGGCTATATTTAAAATAATTGAGTGTAATAAAAACTTGAGTTTGGTGCCAGTGGGCTTTTGAGCTAATAGAGCTCATCCTGCAATGAAGAAACAAGCAACCTAAGAGCTAATATACAGTGACTCTCTTTGGCTTATTTATACGACACACCCCACTCCATTCAATATCAACACCCCTCCTAATATTTTTTATAGAACTTATCCCTCTGTGACATTGTAATCTATATTATTTGGATTTTGCATTTAGTATCTATTTTTCTTATTAGAATGTTAACTCCATGAAGATAGATAGGAACTATTTCATCTTTGTATATTGCTATTTCCTTAGCACCAAGAAATTGACTGCCTGAACAGAATGGGTGCCTGAAAGACATCTGCTCGAGGAATTAAGAGAGGAAAGGAAGAAAGGAAGAAACCATACTAAAATAAAGATTAAAATAAGTTTAAAATTCCAGTATAAACATGAAATTATTTTTAGAAAGAAGTGTCAAAAATTGGGATGGAGAAAGATTTTTCTTAAGTATGATATCAAGGTAGAAATTATTAAGAAATTAAAAAATTTAAATTTTTAAATTTAAAAATATAATTTTTGAATTTAAAAATATAAAACATAAAATATAAATTATAAAGTTAAAATTAAAAAAAATTATAAACCAATTTAAATATTTACAATTTAAGTACTATTTACATAGCTGATAAAGAGTTGATATACTCACTAAATAAGGACTTCCTATAAATTATTAATAAAGAGAAATGTACTTCTTAGAAAAATAAACATAAATATGTGAATAGGAAAGGCACAAAAAGAAAATGAGGTTCACCACTACATCTACTTTAAATGTTTAATGTCATAAATTAAGTAAATGCAAAAAATAATAACAATGAGCTACTATCAGTTCAGTTCAGTTCAGTCACTCAGTCATGTCCGATTCTTGCAACCCATTGAATCGCAGCACGCCAGGCCTCCCTGTCCATCACCAACTCCCAGAGTTGACACAAACCCAAGTCCATTGAGTCGGTGATGCCATCCAACCATCTCATCTTCTGTTGTCCCCTTCTCCTCCTACCCGCAATCTTTCCCAGCATCAGGGTCTTTTCCAATGAGTTAGCTCTTTGCATCAGGTGGCCAAAGTATTGGATTTTCAGCTTTAGCATCAGTCCTTCCAAAGAATATTCAGGACTGATCTCCTTTAGGATGGACTGGTTGGATCTCCTTGCAGTCCAAGGGACTCTCGAGAGTCTTCTCCAACACCACAGTTCAAAAGCATCAATTCTCCTGCACTCAATTTCTTTATAGTCCAACTCTCACATCTATACACGACCACTGGAAAAACCATAGCCTTGACTAGACAGACCTTTGTTGACATTGTAATGTCTCTGCTTTTGAATATGCTAAGTTGATCATAACTTTCCTTCCAAGGAGTAAGCGTCTTTTAATATCATGGCTACAGTCACCATCTGCAGTGATTTTGGAGCCCAGAAAAATAAAGTCAGTCACTGTTTCCCCATCTATTTGCCATGAAGTGATGGGACCAGATGCCATGATCTTAGCTTTCTGAATGTTGAGCTTTAAGCCAACTTTTTCACTCTCTTCTTTCACTTTCATCAAGAGGCTCTTCAGTTCTTCTTCACTTTCTGCCATAAGGGTGGTGTCATCTGCGTATCTGAGGTTATTGATATTTCTCTCGGCAATCTTGATTGTAGCTTGTGCTTCCTCCAGCCCAGCGTTTCTCATGATGTACTCTGTATATAAGTTAAATAAGCAGGGTGACAATATACAGCCTTGATGTACTTCCTTTTCCTATTTGGAAACAGTCTGTTATTCCATGTCCAGTTCTAACTGTTGCTTCCTGACCTGCATACAGGTTTCTCAAGAGGCAGATCAGGTGGTCTGGTATTCCCGTCTCTTTCAAAATTTTTCACAGTTTATTGTGATCCACACAGTCAAAGGCTTTGGCATAGTCAACAAAGCAGAAATAGATGTTTTTCTGGAATTCTCTTGCTTTTTTGATGATCCAGCAGACGTTGGCAATTTGATCTCTGGTTCCTCTGCCTTTTCTAAAACCAGCTTGAACATCTGGAAGTTCACGGTTCACGTATTGCTGAAGCCTGGCTTAGAGAATTTTGAGCATCACTTTACTAGCGTGTGAGATGAGTGCAATTGTGCGGTAGTTTGAGCATTCTTTTGCATTGCCTTTCTTGGGATTGGAATGAAAACTGACATTTTCCAGTCCTGTGCCACTGCTGAGTTTTCCAAATTTTCTGGCATATTGAGTGCAGCACTTTCACAGCATCATCTTTTAGGATTTGAATAGCTCAACTGGAATTCCATCACCTCCACTAGCTTTGTTCATAGTGATGCTTCCTAAGGCCCACTTGACTTCACATTCCAGAATGTCCGGCTCTAGGTGAGTGATCACACCATTGTGATTATTTGGGTCATGAAGATCTTTTTTGTACAGTTCTTCTGTGTATTCTTGCCACCTCTTCTTAATAGCTTCTGCTTCTGTTAGGTCCTTACCATTTCTGTCCTTATTGAGCCCATCTTTGCATGAAATGTTCCCTTGGTATCTCTAACTTCCTTGAAGAGATCTCTAGTCTTTCCCATTCTATTGTTTTCCTCTATTTCTTTGCATTGATTTCTGAGGAAAGCTTTCTTATCTCTCCTTGCTATTCTTTGGAACTCTGCATTCAAATGGGTATATCTTTCCTTTTCTCCTTTGCTTTTTGCTTCTCTTCTTTTCACAGCTATTTGTAAGGACTTCCCAGACAGCCATTTTGCTTTTTTGCATTTCTTTTTCTTGGGGATGGTCTTGATTCCTGTCTACCATGTCTGCCTATTAATAAAGTAGGTTTCAAGAAACTGATACTACATCAGGCCATCTCTATTAAAATCTGAAAAAGTACCAACAAAATGCTAGAAAGTGTTTGTCTGTGGGTCATATTTTCCTTTTTGACACTTTCAAATTGTTTAACATTGTATATTACTTATGTAATAAAAAAAAAAGTAACTGTACATAGAAACTAAATATCTGTAAATCTCTGGCTCCCAGGGTGGGTCAGTCCAATGCCCCAGTACTGAGAACTGCCTAGGTCTGTTGCTATTTTGATTACACAGAGGAATGGGTGATGATTCTCTCTACTTTATATGTAGGCCAGGGGACAAGAGTAAGTTCCACACAGACAGATCTTGAAGTCCCAGCAGAAGTTTTCCCGGTGGCCAGTGGAGGCAGGGATTGTAAGGGGAATAGAATGTGCAAGGAGTGGGTATAGGATAACATGGGGGCACCGTAGTGTCATAATAAAAACATGTAACACTTGGATTCTCAGTTTCCAGAATTCACAGTTGACACTGAAAGCCTATCATGTTATTGGGCTCAGGACAGAGTTCACCTCACTGGTTATGGGTAAAATAAAGAGTTTTTAATGTAACTTGCATAGCAAGGGTAGGAAAAAGAGCACATTTCTCTAATGTCTTACCCTAGGGAGTGCTGGGACTGGCCACAGGGTACATTCCAGGGGAGGGATCCAGCTTCCCCAGTTGCTCACCTTTCTTATTTATCAGTGGCTGACTTTATTTTTCTGGGCTCCAAAATCACTGCAGATGGTGATTGCAGCCATGAAATTAAAAGACGCTTACTCCTTGGAAGGAAAGTTATGACCAACCTAGATAGCATATTCAAAAGCAGAGACATTACTTTGCCAACAAAGGTCCGTTTAGTCAAGGCTATGGTTTTTTCAGTGGTCATGTATGGATGTGAGAATTAGACTATAAAGAAAGCTGAGCACCAAAGAACTGATGCTTTTGAACTGTGGTATTGGAGAAGACTCTTGAGAGTCCCTTGGACTGCAAGGAGATCCAACCAGTCCATCCTAAAGGAGATCAGTCCTGGGTGTTCATTGGAAGGACTGATGTTGAAGCTGAAACTCCAATACTTTGGCCACCTGATGCAAAGAGCTGACACATGTGAAAAGACCCTGATGCTGGGAAAGATTGAGGGCAGGAGGAGAAGGGGATGACAGAGGATGAGACAGTTGGATGGCACCACCAACTCAATGGACATGAGTTTGGGTGAACTCCGGCAGTTGGTGATGGACAGGGAGGCCTGGTGTGCTGGTTCATGGGGTTGCAGAGTCGGACACGACTGAGCGACTGAACTGAACTGAACTTATTTATGAAGAGATAGGCAGGTTTATCAGTTGGAGGAAGGGCATGGTCAGTGGCAGGAAAAGGACCACCTGAGTACGGGCCAGTATGGTGTAGAGGTCTGATGCTTAGGAAAGCCAGTTGCCAGGTGTAGCCCTGCCTCTTGACCTGAGGAAACGCACTGTCATCACACTGGTGCATCTCATCCAGGCAACTCAGTGAGAATTCCCAGGTGAAGCTATTCAGTTTATCCGTAACAGAATCTTAGGGTCACTTCTGGGCTATTCTGGTGTCCATACCAGAGATCCATGACATTTCATGGATTTTAATTTCACTGAGGCTGGACTGGGCTCACCCCTCCTTTAAGGGTAGTGTACAGAAACATCACTAAACCAGCGGCCTGAGGTTAGCTACAAGCCCTGCAGTCACATCTCTGTTAGATGTCTTTTTGTGTATCTGTCAGTACATACACATGCACACTTATAATACGGGGCTGTTATTTTGTGAAAAGTAGCCACAAACTACTTTTTTGTACTAACTGCCAATAAAGGTGACAATAAAGAGTGAGGAATTAACAGTTCTTGGGCAGAAAAGAGAAGTCGTAGATAAATGACAAAGAAGAGAAATATTAGCTCATGTATTTGTTAAAGTATGAATGATAATAAGTACAACATTTAGAAAGAGGTAAGATGATTCATAATACTTTTAATGATCACCCAATTTAAAAACTGCTCATCCGGTTAGAGATAAAATAAATGGAAGATATATTGCGGTTAACTTAACAGTGTTAGTAGGTGTTTGACTATACAGGAACCCACGCACAGCAAAAGTATTCTTAAGGCTTTAAACAGTATATGCTGAAAAATAGAAGTTGGTTGGAAGTTTTTAAAATATATTTTTTTATTTGAAGAATGTGAATAATAGGCCTTTGTGAGGAGAGGGCTCCTTAATCACACACCTCTGTAAAAATGTGGTTTCTATGGGAATAATTAACATCATTCATCATTCTTGGTTAGTGTTACTGTAGAGATGTAATACAATATTGTGTGGAGATTATTTTCATGACAAAATATACTATATAATTGCTATTTAAATTACCTTAGTCTTACATTTATAGAGTCATGGAAGTCACAAATTTTTCAGTTATAGAACAAAATCATCTGACATTCAAGAAAATGGAGTTTCACAACTGAGTTGAGATATTTCTCCTTTGGAGTATCAAATAGCAGTACTTTGGTACTGCTATAGAGCAAACTGGGAGGGCAAAGTCACAGGAGATGATGTTGAGGAGATGGGAGATGGGAAGCTGACCATGAGGTTGAGTTTCAAGCCATGCCTGGGGGTTAGAGACAGAAGGCTCACAACCATAGGAGCGATGAAATCTGATTTGTTCTCCTGACAACAATTTCACTGAATGATCCCTATGGAAATGGAAAGACAGATTGGTGGAGGACAGATGGAAAAGAAACCAGACTGGAAGAGTCAAAGTGACAGCTTAGGAGACTATTTTCATAGTCCTAAAACGATGATAAGGACCCCCAACCCAGTGGTCCTCAACTCTAGTTGAATCATAGAGTCAGCTGGAGAGCTTTGGAAACTACAGATTCCTGTTTTAATGATTGCCCCATTCAAAAACTGCTCATCTTGTTAAAGATAAAATAAATAGATGATAAAATGCTGGTTAACTTAAGAGTGTTAGTAGGTATTTGTACAGGAACACATGCACAACAAATGTACCATTACAGCTTTAAATAGTAGATGCTGAAAATATGTTGAGAATATCTGCAGGTGGTTTCTGGGCATTATATGTCTTTAAGTTCCCCAGGTGATTCTGATGTAAGATGAGAACTGAGAATGCTGCTCTGAACTACACAGTGGCAACTGACATGGATATACTAAAAACACATTTAGGAGTAGACCTCCATGATGGCTGACAGATGAAAATGGAAGAATAGGAAATGTCTCATGGTTAGACATGGACAGCTTGGAGGATTGGGTGGCACTTGTTAAGACAGAAAATATAGAGAACTTCTTGAACACATTTCAAACTTTGAATACATTGCAACATGTAGTCTCTTCAAAACCTCACATGTCCTACAAATCCACAAACTTGGGGTGGCAATTAGCAAAAAAAGCTTATATAATTTGAAAAATAATTCTTTGGTAGTTTCAGGGAAATTATATTCTTTCCAAAAGTTACAAGAAAACCTGACTATAGGTGCCTGTTCTCAAGGGGAATCTAGGTATTGAAATAGCAACATCTCATTATGAAAATTTTGCTCCTACCTGAGATTAGATTTATCATTTCCTTTTTTCTAAGACTGAGATGGAATAGTTCACCAGAGGACACTGTTTCTCAGCAAACTGGTCTATATTGCTATGAAGTTCTTAGATTTCAGTCTTGAAAACTCAAGTCCACCTGCAAATGTCTTATCTGTCATTTCCTTTTGGTCTTATCTGTTTTTCTCTTGCTTGTTCTCTCATTTAATGGTTGTATTTTTCTCTGAGAAGGTGCTTCTCTGTATTTTTCTCTGAGATGTTTCTCCCAGCCAAGATCTCTCCACAAGGAACCCCAGAAGCATTAGGCTTGCATTATCCTCAACACTGGGCTTCCCAAGACTAAGAAACAATCACTGTGACCACCCTCTCAAGTCTCCACTCATAGCCATGTCTGGAGGCAGAGATGGCCGTGCTTCCTGGGGAGGTCCTGGAGGTTTCAGAAAAAAGATTACTCTGGAGATCAAAGCTAAAATCAACCCCAACTTGTTGCACCACTCACGGCAGGTCATCCCTCTTGTTTCTTACCCCTACGACCCTGTCCCTTTCTTCTTTTTCATTGTTTTGGTAAATAAATGAATGTATATTTGGATCCCACACCTATGATCCCTATAAAACCCATGCCAACCTTCTTTCTTTCTTTTGAAAAATAAACTGAGCAACTATTAGAATTTAATAGCAGGAAATGGTAAAAAAAAAAAAAAAGTTGGCTTAAAACTCAATATTCAGAAAACTAAGATCATGGCATCTGGTCCCATCACTTCATGGCAAATAGATGGGGAAACAATGGAAACAGTGACAGACTTTATTTTCTTGGGCTCCAAATCTTCAGCCATAAAATTAAAAGACATTTGCTCCTTGGAAGAAAAGCTATGACCAACCTAGACAGTATATTAAAAAGCAGAGACATTACTTTGCCAACAAAGGTCGTCTAGTCAAGGCTCTGGTTTTTCCCATAGTCATGTATGGATGTGAGAGTTGGACTATAAAGAAAACTAAGCACAGAAGAATTGATGCTTTTGAACTGTGGTGTTGGAGAAGACTCTTGAGAGTCCCTTGGACTGCATGGAGATCCAACCAGTCCATCCTAAAGGAGATCAGTCCTGAATATTCTTTGGAAGGACTGATGCTGAAGCTGAAGATCCAATACTTTGGCTACCTGATGTGAAGAATTGACTCATTTGAAAAGACCCTGGTGCTGGGAAAGATTGAAGGCAGGAGGAGAAAGGGACGACAGAGGATGAGATGGTTGGATGGCATCACCGACTCAATGGACATAAGTTTGTGCAAGCTCTGGGAGCTGGTGATGGACAGGGAAGCCTGGCCTGCTGCAATCCATGGGGTTGCAAAGAATCAGACATGACTGAGTGACTGAACTGAACTGAACTGAATAGCAGGAAAAGGGAAAGCTCTCAACTCCAGATCCAGAGAAAAGGGCTTGGGTCCTGTGAAAAGTAATGCTTAATGAGTTAATTTCCAAAAGCCCAAAACAGAGCTCTAAAAATATTCATTTATTTGAAATAGTGGCTAAGGTTTTCATAATCTAGCCTGAGGAAGTCATATAAAATTGCTGATAAAGCTTTTTGCAAAGAAATTTTGCAAAGCTATTTATAAAATAGAAAATTGTAAACAAATTAAATGCCCAACACTGAAAGAACAGTTAAATAACATATGTTACATTTCCTCAAAGAATATAATGTACATTAAAATACTTTTAGTAATAAATTTGTAATAACAATGAAAAATCTTCCAAGTAAATGAAAAGCAATATAGAAAATTATATAGCTACATAAATTCCAGCTATATAAAAAATTAAAGACTTACATAGAAAAATGAACATAAATAACTGTTGATTTTGGTGATGACTGGAAGTATGATCCTACTTCTCTCCCAACTTTATACTTTTCTTATTTTCCATATTTTTTTCCATATATTTTTAGTAAGCATAACCGATGTTCATCTCTCAATCGTCTCGATTGACCTGTCAGCAGAATTTGACATAGTTAATTGCTCCCTCCTCCCAAAAACACTTTCCAAACTTGCCTTCTAAAACACCATACTCTCCTGGTTTATCACCCACCCTTTGGTCTATCTTTCCTTGTCTCCTTTCCTCGTTCCTCATCTTTGACCTGATCTTTTAGTGTGGGGTGTCTCAGAAGTTGGTCCACAGAACTTTACTCTTCTCTGTCCACACCGACTTCCTAATGACTTCACACAGAGGCATGACTGTATATATTATCCATGTGCCAACAACTCTCCCATTTATATCTCCACATTAGACCTTGCTCCTGACCTCTAAATAAGAATATGCAACTCTACTATACATCACTGCAAAAAGATATCTCAAACAATTCATGTCCAAACTAAATCTTGATCTTCACTCCCCAAATCTATTCCATTTGGATTCTTTCCCATCTGTATCAATCAGGATTTGGTCTGGAAATCAGAGTTACTCTAATTATTATATGAATCAGGGACTGAAGGGGCTTTCCCTGTGGCTTAGCAGTAAAGAATCTGCCTGCCAAACAGGAGATGCAGGAGACGCTGGTTTGATCCCTGGGTTGGGAAGATGCCTTGGAGGAGGAAATGGCAACCCACTCCAGCATTCTTGCCTGGAAAATCCCATGGACAGAGGATCTCTGTGGACTACAAGCCATGGGGTCGCAAAAGAGTCAGACACAAGTGAGTGACTAAACAACAACAGGGGACTGAGTAGATAAACTGGTGCTTTCCTAAGTGTGAGCAGAGTTTGAAAAGGAAAGATCAAGAAGACTGAAGCCAGAAGATCAAAGAAACATCCCTAACATTTGTGGTTCTTAAATGTTCTTTGGGGAACTGCAGCTTTTCTCAAGATCTGCGGCAAAGCTCTCAATTGCCTCAACTGCAGCAGCAAAGCAGGCTCTTTCAGAATTCTGAGAAGCTGTAAGCCTTGCGGTCGCTCATAAACCTGCCTTCTATGGCTGCTGACAGTAACGGCCTCGCTTCACTTTTCCTTTAAAATTTCTCATTGAAAAACTCTAACCTGGAACCCCATGGGGAAGGAGAATCTAGAAAATGTGGTTCCTAGATTCTTCTCTTCCATGAAGAGGAGTCCGCTAGAAGTAGACAGGTGAAAACACGCAATCGCAGCACGTTCAGAGTAAGGCTTGTGTTACTCCCTGTGGCACTAGCAACCTGCCCCAGACGTGCGGTATCTTTGTGCCCCCTGTTGACCTGGGGGTGGAGGACGGCAAGTGAGCAAATTAAAATTTCGTAGCACTCTCTTACCACAGGGCACTGACTTTCTTCACTAGGCTTTTTCCTGGTTGTTGTAAGTTGTTGACTGAATCCCAGAGTTCTGTGCAAGTTGATCCTGACAGTTTTCTCTAGTGCATTAGCTGCTAGAATGATGGAGCACTGGAGTTCCCCACTCGGTCATTTTCAACAACGTCACCCCCAGCTTTTTTAAGTTCTTAAGATAGATTCTTAGATCATTTGTCTTCACATTTTTTTCTTTACTATTATAGGCATTTAGGAACTATAAGTATTTGTAAAAAGTGCTTTAATCTCATCTCACAAGTTCTGATAGATATTATTTTCATTTCTATCTCATTATGATTAATTAATCTTTAATTTCTATTATGATTTCTTTCTCAACAATTTTAACAAATTGTTATTTAGAACTTTAATTTTCAAAAGTACTAGACTTGTCTTTGTATTTCCTAGCTTAATATCTTATTTTAGACTTTTTGATATTAAATGAAACCTGACATATGGTGTAATGCACAATATTTTTATAATGTGCCATGTGCCTTTAAAAACAGTGTTCTCCAGATTTGAGAAGTATTATTAATTATTTACATCAGGTCAAGGTTGTTTCCTGTGCGATTCAAATTTCCTCTATCCTTGGTGATTTTTTAAATCTACTTGATGTATAAATAATTAAAATAAGTTGCTAAAATCTGCAGTTATGGCGGGGAATTTGTCTGTCTCTCCCTGTAGTTTTATTAAATTTTTACCTTATTTATTTTAACAGGTTTAGAATTGATACATCTTACTGGTGAATTGAACTTTTTCAACCATTATTCAGTGACTCTCATTGTTTCTAGTAATGTTTTTAAGGATTTTATCTTATATTGGTTTAGCTATAGCTTCTTTCTTTTAGTTAGCATTTGTCTATATCATTTTTTATTTTAACAGTGTGTGGTTTTTATGTTTTAGATGCTTCCTTCTTCTGCCTTCCTGAGAACAAGTACTCCTATGTCTAGTGCTGTGTCCAGTTTGACCTTCTGCTCCCAAGGGGTGGGAGGGACACCTCAGGGTAAGAGGAACAAGGAAATCAGAGGATATGGGAAGAAGCTCTGATCTTTCATCTGGCATCAAAGTGAATTAAATTGCCAGGCCTTCTTCCTAGTGTTGGCCTTGGACTCAGATAAATTATCCCTATGAGTTCTTTGTGTTTGAAACTCTAGGTGTACCTGATCCACAGGGGTTGTGTTCATGATAAACATTCCATTTGGTCTGTCCATTGAAAACAACAGTCATTATCTCTGTGAAACCATTTCCTCTTCCAAAAGCTGTGACTTTGTCTGAAAACAGTATAAGATATTTAAAACTGGGACTTTCTCAGGTTTGCTGTACCTGAGACTGACATGCTTCATTAATTATATAAAGCTCCTAGGCACTATCTTTTTGAATAATGCCTCTTTTCCATTTTCTTTATCATCTCCTGGAACTCCAATGAGATTTTTATTAGATATTCTCAGTCTATTCACTGTATCTCTTAAATTTGATTTCCTTCTTTGTCTCTATCTATTGCCTTCAATGTGATTTCTTCAGATCTCTATTTAAGCTTACTGATTCTCTTTTCATCTGTTTCCAAACTTCTACTTATCATGCTTATTAAGATACTAATTTTAATTCTTACAAAACTTTTTGTCATGTCTAAAAGTTTTATTTTGTTCTTCTTTTAATATACCTGGTCAATTAGAGAGTCACTTTTTTAGTATCATCAAATTTATAATCCCCTGCTTTATTTCTTTTAATATATTTTTCGGTGCTACATAATATTGTTTTTCTGATACTTTCAGTATATGAATCTCTGAACACTTGGTTTCTGTGTTTACACAGTTGTTCATGTTTGCACAGTGGAGCTTTTCAAAGGTCATAGTGCACTCATGAGAGATGGAAGGAAAAAAGGCAAAGTCTTAGTATTATTAAGAAAATAGTTTTGACCTGATAGATCGAGGGTCTCAGGAACACTTAGGCGTCCTCAGATCACTTGAAAATCACCTCCCCGTGGCATCCATTAATTTAAATGAATTCCTTCTCTCCTATGCATGGAGAATACCCTTGGGAATTGCCTTGGGCACTTTTAGGAAGGTGTCAACACTGGGAACATTGAGAAAATGAAAGCACCATTTTCTCTGGAACTTGGTCGAGAAAGACTGCAAGTTATTGAAACTTGTATCTAATGTAACTGTATAATGTTTTTGCTTCTTAATCATTGTGTTCTTTCCACTTCCTCTTCAGAGTTTCTAGCACTCCTCCACTTAGAAGTTTTTACTGCTACAATGAAGGTTTATTAAAGGAACATGAAAACAAAATAGTCTACTTCTTGACTTTGAGTTTCAAATGATTTGGGAAAAAAAAATGAAATGCCTGGTTATGTGGATCTAACAATGGGAAAGGATGAGAAGAGCATGTGTAGGAGACAGGAGCTTCAACATCAGGGCCTTGCTGGGAAGCAGACCCTGAGCCCTGAGCCACCAAAGGACAAATGTTGAGGAGGATATGGGAGGGGAGATAACAAGTTGGAGAAATTCGAGAGCAAGAAGATATGTAACTCACTCTACCCACTTTCTCAAGAGACAGTCCAGGGAATGAGTGAGGCGCTGGGTTCCTCCTCCCATGCAGCACTGACAGTGAGAAGAAATGGGTATGTGGGTACCCAGGCAGAGAGCCTGAAACAACTTTATATGGTCTCTGCACCTGAATTCTGTTGTGGGGACACAGAACGCATTCTGAGGAACCCAGAGCAGAGAGAGTCTGTGTCTTAAAGAGGTCCTGCAGTTGGAAAAAAGGGACGGACCACTTTAATCTACTGACAACGAAATGCAAGATGGGGTTGGGGACATCATTTCAGTAGATGTCAGTGAGGATAAGGAATGATGCCGAGGACCAGACACAACACACATACATGACTTGATACTGAATAAGCTTTCTAGAACTTTAAAAGGACTACAGAGACAAGAGAAGGGTAAACACTTAATTGACTGCAATTAAATTTTGACATCCAGCAGAGTAAGAGTTCAGAGATGAAATTAATTTCAGTTTCAGAAGATGAAGAATGTTATCTTTCTTGTACAACTACAATCAGAAGTGTAACGAATGCTCAAATTCCAGAATCCCTTAGCTGGGTGACAGCTGGGAGGAGATGAAGAGGCGATAGAGGGTAGGGATCTGGGCACCCCTGCCTCGCAGTTTGCTTTCTATGGGAACTGCATCACAAATGAGGCTCATCGTGGCTCCAGGAACGCTTACTGCCTGGTTCTGCTCAGCAAGGCTCTCAGTCAGAAAATATAATTGATGTACACAGAACTCTTGCCAGCTCATAGAGAAAGGGCCTCTAATTCAGAGAAAAAGGAGTTGGGCCTCTGCCAGTCATATACATTTTATGCTTCATACGGGCATCAGTCAGACCCTGATTTCAGGCTGACAAACCAGGAAAAATAAAACTGTCAGAATGCAGGCAGGCTCTTGACGGGGACTGTTAGCTTGGTAATGGAAGGGAATGTTATTGCTCTAGGCATTTGCATAATATCTATTGATCAAGCCTCCTCAACGCTACTATTCTTCCTGTGAGGTCTGGCAGTGCGGTGGATGGTTTAGGCTCACATCACAGCCTCTGCACACTCAGGGTGGACCACAGTACCCGATATAGCTCAAGAATGGGGCAGAGAGTCCCCAGTGTCCAAACCAGAGGCAGCCTCCATCAGTATGAGACAGGAAGTCGACATAGTCGGGTTTTATTCATAGCTCTGCTGACCACCTAGTTGTGTGACCTTGGGCAAGCTGCCAGTCCATTCTGTTCCTCTCTGCATTCCACACTGCCTGGAATCCCTCCATTAGAGATCCCTCCTGGGCCAAGGTTTGACGCCCCTATTAAAATGAAAATGCTATTGAAAGAATTAAATGCCTTTAACCATTCAGTTCAGTTCAGTTCAGTCGTTCAGTGATGTCCGTCTCTCTGAGACCCATGGCCTGCAGCACACCAGGCTTCCCTGTCCATCACACCAGGCTTCCCTGTCCATCACCCACTCCCAGAGCTTGCTCAAACTCATGTCCATTGAGTCGGTGATGCCATCTAACCATCTTATCCTCTGTCGTCCCCTTCTCCTCCTGCCTTCAATCTTTCCCAGCATCAGCATCTTTTCAAATGAGTCAGTTCTTTGCATCAGGTGGCCAAAGTATTGGATCTTCAGCTTCAGCATCAGTCCTTCCAATGAATATTCAGGACTGATTTCCTTTAGGATGGACTGGATCTCCTTGCAGTCCAAGGGACTCTCCAGAATCTTGTCCAGCACCCCAGTTCAAAAGCACCAATTCCTCGGCACTCACTTTTCTTTATGGTCCAACTCTCACATCCATACGTGAGTATTGGAAAACCATAGCTTTGACTAGACGGACTTTTGTCAGCAAAGTTATGTCTCTGCTTTTTGATATGCTGTCTAGGATGGTCATAGCTTTTCTTCCAAGGAGTAAGCATCTTTTAATTTTATGGCTGCAGTGACCATCTGCAGTGATTTTGCAGCTCAGGAAAACAAAGTTTCAGTTTCTTTAGCCACTTTAGCCATTAGCTCCCAAGAATTAGTTTGTCAGATTCATTTGTTTACAGCTGAGAGCTTTAAGTTTTGGTGGACTGACATGAGGCAGGAGCAGGTAGGAGAAGGCTAAGTGGAGTGTTGGGAATCTCTGCCTGGGAGTCAGGTGGGTGACATAGGGAAGGATCCTGGTGAGTCATTATAGGCTCAGAGATGCAAGTGCATCCATCTCCTCACAGTGCCCAAATCCCTGACTAGGAGACTGAGGATCTGGAGTAATCCCCTCCTCCTAAGCAAGCTACTTGGAAGCTCCAAGGTAATACTGAGAAAAGACCCTGAGCCCAGCCTTATACAAGCCTGAGGCCTAATGCTCCTCCCAGGTGGCAATCCTTAAGAGAAGGTGTAACAGGCACACACTGAAGTCAAGCATGTGACCCTGAATCTCCTCTTCTTCCAGATAAATAATACCCTATTCCCTCTCTGCAATCTGTACAACCTCAGCCAAACTGAGCCCCCTTGAAGCCACTCTCAGCTTGATGTTTCTGAAGAAATCTCCAACTTCGGTCTAAAAGAAACCTCTCAGAGGCAATGGTATTTATCTTTGGGTAAATCACATGAAACATGGCAAAGTATCTTAAATTTCCTCTGGGTCCATTCATTTACCTCCAAAGTCTCCAACAGCTGCTCAGAATCGCTTCTTTCTCTGCCTCCTAGGTGCTGTGCTGTCTTCTCCAAGATTTCTTCCTAAACATTCCAAGGAAAGGGGGAAGAGGGTAGAAAGGGGAAAGAGGAGGAAGGAAGGAAAATTCACATTATTGAGAGCCTACTAGTTCCAAACACTTTGACATTTAATCTTGACAAAGTAAGTATACTTACTTCAATTTTGTAAGATGTCTAAGTAAGTTGCCCAAGGTCACAGAGCAATTAAGTGGCAAACGATGGATTCAGATAATGCCTGTGTCAAAGGCCAGGCCCAGTTATACTCAAAATAATTCCTATCCTCCTGAGAACCTGAGAGCCAAGCCCCAGGGATCCCAGGGTGGGCACTGAACAGGGCAGAAAGTGAGGAGGATATCAGCTGCTCATCACAGTTTCAGTTGACTTCAGTCGCTCAGTCATGTCCGACTCTTTGCCACCCCATGAACTACAGCACGCCAGGCCTCCTGTCCATCACCAACTCCCAGAGACCACCCAAACCCATGTCCATTGAGTTGATGATGCCATCCAACCATCTCATCCTCTGTCATCCCTTTCTCCTCCTGCCCTCAATCTTTCCCGCATCAGGGTCTTTTCAAATGAGTCAGCTCTTCGCATCAGGTGGCCAAAGTATTGGAGTTTCAGCTTCAACATCACTCCTTCCAATGAATACCCAGGACTGATCTCCTTTAGGATGGACTAGATGGATCTCCTTGCAGTCTAAGGGACTCTCAAGAGTCTTCTCAAACATCACTGTTCAAAAGCATCAATTCTTCAGTGCTCAGCTTTCTTCACAGCCCAACTCTCACATCCATACATGACCACTGAAAAAACCATAGCCTTGTCTAGATGGACCTTGATGTTGACAAAGTAATGTCTCTGCTTTTGAATATGCTGTCTAGATTGGTCATAACTTTCCTTCCAAGGAGTAAGCGTCTTTTAATTTCATGGCTGCAATCACCATCTGCAGTGATTTTGGAGCCCCCAAAATAAAGTCAGGCACTGTTTCCACTGTTTCCCCATCTATTTCCCATTTAGTGATGGGACCAGATGCCATGATCTTCGTTTTCTGAATATTGAGCTTTAAGCCAACTTTTTCACTCTGCTCTTTCACTTTCATCAAGAGGCTCTTTAGTTCCTCTTCACTTTCTGCCATAAGGGTGGTGTCATCTGCATATCTGACATTATTGATATTTCTCCCAGAATATCAAAACTGGAGAAGGGAATGGCAAACCACTTCAGTATTCTTGCCTTGAGAACCCCATGAACAGTATGAAAAGCCATCACAGTTTGGCCATGATTATAACAAGTGCTCCAATTAAAGTTCAATTTTATTACTTTAGATTTCTTTTATATTTCAAATCTGATGAGAAGTTCACATTCTAAAAATGAATATCTGTTGAATATTTAAAATTCAGGTGTTCAGTTAAATCTTTTAAGAAGACTCTTCCTGTGTTTGGCCTTCCTCTTGTGTCTATCTAATTTTAGTATCCAGAATTTTCCTAGGTATTTGAGAGAGTCGGGGATAGAGAAGCCTAAGTTATGAGTCTTATCCAGGAGTCTCTCATAGTCTGGGGGGAAAGCCTAGTAAATTAAATGGTGAGTGACAGTATGTGCTTCATAGTTCCACACCTTCACAGGTGCTGCTCTTGCTACCTGAGTGCCCTTCTCTCGCTTGGGCCTGTCTAGCAAAGCCTGGCTCATTCTTCAACGTTCAAAACTCAAGGGATACCTCTGTGAAGAATGCCTTGTCCTCCTGGTTCCTACTTTACCAGATTTGATCAATTACCACATCTTTTATACAGATACCATGCAATACTGTCTGATATTTTACATGTCTCCCTTTGACACTGGAATGTGAGGAAGTTGAGGACAGAAACAGTGTTTTCTTTCTTGAATTCCCAGCATATGGCATGGTATCTGAAGCCTAGTAAACAGAAACAGCAATTATAGACTGATGATCATTTAAATAAGTGCTAAATGAAGTTATACAAATTGAGGACCTCCAGGGAAACATGGTGGGAACATGATGGATGGGGGTTGAGTTTGCACTGTGTCTTAGATGATGAGTAATATCTGGAGTTGTTGATGCTGCAAATAGTGTAGGAGAAAGTTATCAGCTAGAAGGATAAGAGAGAATAAAAGAATATCTTCCCAGATGTTTCACAGTAGTTCTGCTTTCATGTATCCCACCCTATTGTTACATGTTGTCAGCTTCAGAATGAGGAATATTGTTCCACAGAGAAGAATGGGTGTTACTGTAAACCACATATCGAGTTGAATGTTCATCATGAACAGAAGACCTGAGGAGCAGAACTGCCCAACAGGACTCCTAGAGTTTTAAACACAAAGACATAGGATGACCTTATATGGGGCCCAATCCAACACCAAGAAGAAGGTCCAGCCATCTTGAAGCCCCTAAAGTCTCTTTGACTGTTGTCAACAAACATTTGCAGAAACCTTGCCAGCTCCTAGAGGATCACCCAGCATCAGGACCCTTTCTCATCTCCTCTTTTCTACCTGAGCTCCTGAGATCTACTCTCCTCTTTGCAGCAGATGGTTGACTCATCAAAAGGCCAGCTACATCAAAACTTGCTCTCAGACAGAGGGTTTTCAGGGCAGCGAAGGATGCTATAATGATAGATACATGTTATTATACTTTTGTCCACCCTCCGGGATGTACAGCACCAGGAATGAACCCTAATGTAAACTACAAACTTTGGATGATTATAATGTATCACCGTAGTTCATACATGCGTGAATTCTTGCTCAGTAGCTTTAGTCGTGTCTGACTCTTGGCAACCCTATGGACTGTAGCATGCCAGGCTCCTTTATCCATGGGAATTCTCCAGGAATACTGAAGTGGGTTGTCATGCTCTCCTTCAGGGTACCTTCCCAAACCAGTGATCAAACCAATGTCTCATGGATTCTTTACCCAGTGAGCCACTGGGAAATCTCACAGTAGTTCATCTCTCATAACAAATGCAACCCTCCTGTGCAGGGTGGGTAGTGAGGAAGGCTGTGGGGGCAGGGAGTATACGAGAGCTCTGTACTTTTCCTTGATTTTTCTGTAACCCTAAAACTGCCCTAAAAAATAAAGTCCTCATAAAATAAGGTAAAAATTTGCTTTCAAGAAAGAATAATAATAATAATGCACACCTTATATACAGGTAGACATGTTATTATATACTCAATGACTGTATATTCTCTTTGATGGTAACAGTGGCTGCTTCTGAGGAGGCGACTAAGTGACTAGGAGTCAAAAATAGGAGAAATTGTGTTTTTATTTTTAGATTTTATTATTTTTATTGAAATATGAAATCAAATCCCATAAAGTATTTGTAAGCATCTGTTGATGTGTTTCCACAAACTGAACACACCCGAGTAACCAGCACCCAAATCAAGAAACTCAGCATTATTAGCAGCCTGCTAAGCCACCTCCCTCGTTTCCCATCACCACCTCCACTCAGGGTGAGTCCCTGAGGCAAAGGTGAGATTTCACCTGATTCTGTACCTTATCTAGATGGAATCTAGATGTGTGCTTTTCTGTCTGGCTTCTTTTGCTTAGCATTTGTTCAAGAGATTCATCATCATTGTAGCCTGTAGTTACAGACCATTCATGCTATTGAATGGCATTTCATTGTATAAATATACCACAATCGATTTCTCTGTTTTACTGGTGATGGGCATTTAGGCAATTTCCAGTTTAGAGCTATTATGACTATTACTGCCTTGAACATTTCAGACACATTGTTTTGTGAGACAGTTATTTTTTATTATTTGTACTACTTGAATTTTGTATTATATGCTCGCATTACTTATAAAGAACACAGAAACCATATTTAAAAGCACCTTCTAGGGCACTTTAATTTGGATCAGAGATTTCTCTCCTTCCCTGCCGATAAGTAAGCAGAAAAATTAATAACAATAGCTAATATTTAATGGGACTTTCCTGATAGCTCAGTTGGTAAAGAATCTGCCTGGAGTGCAGGAGACCCTGGTTCGATTCCTGGGTCAGGAATATCTACAGGAGAAGGGGTAGGCTACCCACTCCAGTATTCTTGGGCTTCCCTTGTGGCTCAGCTGGTTAAAAATCTACCTTCAATGTGGGAGACCTGGGTTCAATCCCTGGGTTGATCCCCTGGAGAAGGGAAAGGCTACCCACTCCAGTATTATGGCCTGATACTTACTGAATCTGTTTGCAAAACAAACAGAAAACTTTTTCATGCTCTCATTTATTCCTCCACATTACCTGAGCTATACTCTTGTTACTCTCATGTTTGACTTCCGGAAACTGAAACTGGGGAGTTTAAATAATTTGCCCAGAGTCATAGTTACCAAATGGAGTTCAAACACAGGTCCCTGACTCTAAAGCTTGTGCTTTGACCTCTGATGCACAGTTTCCATTAGACAGGGCTGGGCATCCAGGGAGCCGGTCAGAATGGAGAAGGAGGAGCTCAAATACAGCAGATCCAAATGCCTGCTCAGCCTAGCCCTACAGCATGGTTTGCTCTTTGCCCCCTTTACGTCCTAATGAATCAAATCATTTTGAACATGAAAGAGAGTGAGATTGGATTTTTGCTAAGATGAAAGAAAGGAATCTGGCCCCACCTGGTATCTTCAAAGCTCTTCAGTGTAAGCTAGCAGAAAGTACTTCAGTGCAATGAAGTGGCAATTTAATAATTCCCCAAGAATACAAAAAGATTTGGCAAAGTCACAAGCAATCTGGATCCACCAGCACTTGGGCATAATGGAAAGAGCAGGCGTCTTAAGCTCTAGAGCAGAAGTCAGCCAGCTTTTTCTATTAAGAGCCAGATAATAAACATTTTAGGTTTTGAAGGCCATCCTGTCCCTGTCACAACCACCCAGCTCTGCCGTTGTGGCACGAAAGCAGGCATGGAAAGTATGTAACTGAATGGGAGTGGTTGTGTTCCAACAGACTTTATCAGTGGATGCTCAAATTTGAATTTCACATTATTTTCATGTGCCACAAAAATATTTTTCTTCTCTTGATTTTTTCAAAAGTTAAAACATGTTTTTAAATATTCTTAGTCTGAGATAGGTCTCTTTATTTTTATTAGAGAATCCTTGTATGAAATTACTGAGTAGAGAAAAATGTTTTCAAAATTCTTGAACATAAAAAAGATTCTTAGTTTGACAACTGTACAAAATTAAGTAGTGGGGTCTGGAGATCTGGGTTGAATCCTGGCTCAATCATTTATTATTTACATGGCTTTAGAAACATTACTTGAATTCTCCCAGCTTCCTTTCTCTCTTGGAGAAATGAGCAGAGGAGGCTCCATGCATGCAGGTCCTCTTTTGTGACTGGCACTAAGTCTGTGCTTTACTGAAGTTAACCCTCATAATGACCACAAGCAGCAGAAAGTATACTACTGCCTCTTTTTGAACAGGTATAGTGTTGGGAAGAGATTATGTACATAATTTTGCCTGGCTTGGCCTTCCTTGTTTATTGAGGTCAATCCTTATTATATGCAGAAGTTTCTATATTGGTTCAATGACAGTTTTCTTGCTTCTTCTAAGATTCTGTGATTTTTTTTTTTAGTATCTTTTGTTGTACTGCACGTTAGAGTGAATCGTTTCATCTAATTATTCTATTCAGTTAGGAGTATATAAAAGTCCAATTTATACTCCAAATATCACTGAAGCAAAGTTGAATGCACATTCTGAATGAATGGTCACTATTTCTATTTATGTGCACAGAGTCTGGTTCAGATACATTCATATAAAACACTGCATTAAATAAGAGAATGTCTGCGAATTGCCTAGTACAATGCCTGGCACAAGGGTAGTCTGACGATAGTTGTCCCCATCCTGCTTAAAGACAAGGATCAGACTCAGAGAACTTTTTCTTGGAAAAATTGTCACCTGGAAAGATGAAGCCAAGATGACACTTTACTTCCATACTCACCGTGTACTCTTCCCAGCCCCAGGCCTGGAAACAACCATCTTCAAGGAGCCACGGAGACCAGGATATATTTGAGTGAAAGGGCTATAGGAACTGCACACCAGTTTATTTTCTCAGTCTAAGCCTCAATATCCTTTTATATTTCAGTGATTCTCAAATGGAAGCAGTTTAGGGGCATTTGGAAATGGTAGGGCATTTGGAGTCATCTGAGAGTCCAGGGATGTGAAATTTCCTATAATGCACAGAGCAGACTAGACTGATAAAGAATAGCCCCACAAACAGCATCCCTGCTAACAAATAGCTATCCAATCCCTGAATCAGTCATCGCAGCTTGTCTTTCTTGAGTTCTGTTTCCTCGAGTATTGGCTTGGTTGTCAGGCACTCAGTTAACTTAACCACCACCCTTTCCTTAGTAGGTGCCAAATGTATTGAATTAACTACCATGCCTTATAGTCGATAAAACAGCCAGCCTTGATTGTTGATCTGATTTAAACAGAGCCTCAACCTCTTACTTATCAGTTCTTTTCAGAAAACTATCTTCCAGAAAATTGGTTATGAACTCAGAACTTACGGTGAAGTCCCATTCATTTCTAGTCTATGCAAGTGCTCCATCTAGTCATTCAGCCCTGTCTGTTGTACCAACACCAATTAGAGGTACCCAGGGCTTACACCATGCATTTTACCAAGCACTTTACAAGCTATTTAACCTTCACAATATCCCTATAAATCATGTACTCTTATTATCATTTTTTACAAGGAATCTGATACTCAGCATGGTTAGTAACATACCCAAGATGGTGCAGCTATTATGTGGCAGAACCAACATTCTAAACCCCTGCAGTCAGGCCCCAGGACCCATGCTGAATGCACTGCCTGTAACACATAAGACATACCCAATAATGTAGAAAATACAAAATAAAATACAAGAGCCATGGAAAATGTTAAACTACAGGGACAACAAAATCAAAAACAAATTTAAGTTTTGAGGTAATACAAAGTTATTGTGGCTGACTATATTTCACTCTGTGTTTCTTAGCAGCCAAAACTAAGGGCAAAACTCCTCAGATATGATTCCTTCCAGCCTTGAGGGAAATGCATCTCAAGAAGTGTCTGGATCATGAACATTGATCCTGTGGAGCCTTGTATGCAGGACTTTGATAAGACTTCAGTAAAACATTCCCTACAATGTTCTTGTGTGCGTGTGTGCATGCACAGTTGCTTCAGTCGTGTCTGACTCTTCGCAACCCTATGGACTGTAACCTGCCAGGTTACAGGTAACCTGTAACCAGAAAGGCTCCTCTGTCCATAAGATTCTCCAGGCCAAAATACTGAGTGAGTTGTCATGCCCTCCTTCAAGGGATCTTCCTGACCCAGGGATCAAACCCACATCTCCTGAGTTCCCTGAATTGCAAGCAGATTCTTTATTGCTGAGCCACTGGGGAAGCCCAAAAACATCCTTACAGTAAGTGATTCTCATAGACCTTCAATAGGAGACAAGAGCATGAAGACTGTTCCAGGACAGAGGGAATGAAAAGTGTCCATTGAATTGAAAAGGCATCTTAAGACCAAAAAACAAGGCAGGTAGCTTCATATACTCAATGAGTCAGTTTATCACAGGGTCACTTACTTACAGGATTGGGTTAGGTTGGGGGCAGACAATGATCTGGAAGCATTCACCGCTGCACCCCACACTGGCAAGGGGCCACTGGGACAATTTTACAGTTAACCTAGGGTATGGGAGTAGGTACTAGGAAACAGGATGTATGCTCCTAACTTAAGATTTATGAATGGGTAACTTATCTCATGGGGGTCAGGAATATATCAGTGAAGGTTTTCATTGTTTGGGGATTAATAGAGCATAGAGGCTACCACGGAGAAGGCAATGGCAACCCACTCCAGTACTCTTGCCCGGAAAATCCCATGGATGGAGGAGCCTGGTAGGCTGCAGTCCATGGGGTTTCGAAGAGTCGGACACTGAGTGACTTCACTTTCACTTTTTACTTTTATGCATTGGAGAAGGAAATGGCAACCCACTCCACTATTCTTGCCTGGAGAATCCCAGGGATGGCGGAGCCTGGTGGGCTGCCGTCTGTGGGGTCGCACAGAGTTGGACATGACTGAAGAGACTTAGCAGCAGCAGCAGCAGAGGCTTTCTAGTCCTCTATGATTATTGGTTGTTGTTGTTGTTGTTTGGTAGCTCATATCTGACTCTTTGTGACTCCATGGACTACAGCATGCCAGGCTTCCCTGTCCTTCACCGTCTCCTGGAACTTGCTCAAACTCATGTCCGTTGAGTAAGTGATGCCATCCAACCATCCCACCCTCTGCTATCCACTTTTCCTCCTGCCTTCAATCTTTCCCAGCATCAAGGTCTTTTCTAATGAGTCAGCTCTTCACATCAGATGGCCAAAGTGTTGGATATTCAGCTCCAGCATCAGTCCTTCCAATGAATATTCAGGACTGATTTCCGTTAGGATGGACTGGTTGAATCTCCTCGCAGTCCAAGGACTCTCAAGGGTCTTCTCCAACACCACAGTTTAAAAGCATCAATTCTTTGGTGCTTAACCTTTTTGATAGTCCACTCTCACATCTGTACATGACTACTAGAAAACCTATAGCTTTGACTATTCGGTCCTTTGTTGACCAAGTAATGTTTCTGCTTTTTTTAATATGCTGTCCAGGTTTGTCATAGCTTTTCATCTAAGGACCATCTTTTAATTTCATGGCTGCAGTCACTGTCCACAGTGATTTTGGATCCCAAGAAAATAAAGTTTGTCACTGTTTACATTGTTTCCACATCTATTTGCCATGAAGTGATGAGACTGGCAAGAATACACAGAAGAACTGTACAAAAAGGATTTTCATGACCCAGTTAATCATGATGGTGTGATCACTCATCTTGAGCCAGACATTCTGGAATGTGAAGTCAAGTGGGCCTTAGGAAGCATCACTACAAACAAAGCTAGTGGAGGTGATGGAATTACAGTGGAGCTATTTCAAATGCTAAAAGATGATGCTGTGAAAGTGTTGTACTCAATGTGTCAGCAAATTTGGAAAACTCAGCAGTGGCCACAGGACTGGAAAAGGTCAGTTTTCATTCCAATCCCAAAGAAAGGCCATGCCATAGAATGCTCAAACTACCACACAATTGCACTCATCTCACACGCTAGTAAAGTAATGCTCAAAATTCTCCAAGCCAGGCTTCAGCAATATGTGAACCATGAACTTCCAGATGTCCAAGCTGGTTTTAGAAAAGGCAGAGGAACCAGAGATCAAATTGCTAACATCCGCTGGATCATCAAAAAAGCAAGAGAGTTCCAGAAAAACATCTATTTCTACTTTATTGACTATGCCAAAGCCTTTGACTGTGTAGATCACAATAAACTGTGGAAAATTCTGAAAGAGATGGGAATACCAGACCACCTGACCTGCCTCTTGAGAAACTTGTATGCAGGTCAGGAAGCAACAGTTAGAACTGGACATGGAACAACAGACTGGTTCTAAATAGGAAAAGGAGTATGTCAAGGCTGTATATTGTCACCCTGCTTATTTCACTTATATGCAGAGTACATCGTGAGAAACGCTGGGCTGGAGGAAGCACAAGCTGGAATCAAGATTGCCGGGAGAAATATCAATACCCTCAGATATGCAGATGACACCACCCTTATGGCAGAAAGTGAAGAAGAAATAAAGAGCCTCTTGATGAAAGTGAAAGAGCAGAGTGAAAAAGTTGGCTTAAAGCTCAACGTTCAGAAAATGAAGATCATGGCATCCGGTCCTATCACTTCATGGGAAATAGATGGGGAAACAGTGGAAACAATGTCAGACTTTATTTTTTGGGCTCCAAAATCACTGCAAATGGTGACTGTAGCCATGATATTAAAAGACGCTTACTCCTTGGAAGGAAAGTTATGACCAACCTAGATAGCATATTCAAAAGCAGAGACATTACTTTGCCAACAAAGGTCCATCTAGTCAAGGCTATGGTTTTCCCAGTGGTCATGTATGGATGTGAGAGTTTGACTATAAAGAAAGCTGAGCACTGAAGAATTGATGCTTTTGAACTGTGTTGTTTGAGAAGACTCTTGAGAGTCCCTTGAACTGCAAGGAGATCCAACCAGTCCATCCTAAAGGAGATCAGTCCTGGGTGTTCACTGGAAGGAAGGACTGATGTTGAAGCTGAAACTCCAATACTTTGTCCACCTGATACAAAGAGCTGACTCATTTGAAAAGACCCTGATTCCTGGAAAGATTGAGGGCAGGAGGAGAAGGGGATGACAGAGGATGAGAGGGTTGGATGGCATCACCAACTAAATGGCCATGAGCTTGTATAAACTCCAGGAGTTTGTGATGGACAGGGAGGCCTGGCATGCTCTGGTTCATGGGGTCACAAAGAATTGGACACAGCTGAGCGACTGAACTGAATTGAACTAATGAGACCAGATAGGCCTGGCATTTTGCATGATGTACTCTGTATTCAAGTTAAATAAGCAGCATGAAAATATATAGCCTTGATGTACTCTTTTCCCGATTTGGAACCAGTCTATTTTTCCATGTCCAGTTCTAATCATTGCTTCTTGACTTGCATACAGGTGTTTCAGGAGGTAGGTAAGGTAGTCTTGTAGTCCCATCTCTTTAAGAATTTTCCACAGTTTGTTATGATCCACACAGTCAAAGGCTTTAGCATAGTCAATGAAGCAGAAGTAAATGTTTTTCTGAAATTCTCTTGCCTTTTCTATGATCCAATGGATGTTGGTAATTTGATCTCTATGATTATTAAACAACATATATTAACTACAAAATCCTTGATGACAAAGAGGTGCACAGTACAGTCCTGGGCAGCATCAGTGAAATAAGATAGTTACTGAGATCTTAAATTATACAAAAGGGCAGCCATAAAGACCATCCAAGACAATGATGGTCCAAATATTTCTTGATAACAATCTACCACATCCATCCCAACCTGCTACAACTCATTTGTCCTTTGGCATGAGGACAAAGGGAAAAAAAGATATTCAAAGAACTTGTCTCTTGGATAACTACAAATGATTTTCCCTACCCCTACACTTAGATTTCTAAACATCCTATAATAAATTGACTCACTGATGTCAGTTCTTTTTAAAAGGAAAACACACTCTCATTAAAAGAGGAAATGAGTTTCCATTTCTGACCTTTATACTGAGTCAGCTTGAGTCCCATGTGGTGCTGACGATTGTGCATGACCCTGCCTCAAGACAGTTCCACGTAAAATGGAGGAGAAGTAGTGGCTCCGTGCCTTATTTTCCCTTATCTTAAGGAAACGTTTGCTTTGCTGAACCTGATGTTTGTATATATGAGTGTAAGAATTCTTCACCACTCAGCAATGACCAATGACCCAGGCTGACCAGTTGGCCTCATTAAATGAGATTCTTGGCTTTTGGGTACATAGAAGCAAAGGGAATACGTTTTAGGAGGACGTGGGTTTCTTTAATTGGACATATGATTTTTATTTGTTTGGTGGACCAAGGGAGAAAGAGAGACATTAGTGGCATTTTGTGACTGTTAAGACTAATTGAAAAATCTCAGGAATGAAGCTTTCTGTGAAGAGAGTGCTCTAATGGGAATGGATGTGATGATTATTTACCTAATTGAGCAATAATGACTGAGGTGCAGGCCACTTTTTCCGGGATTAATAAAGAACCCGGGAGTTGACAGTTTAGGCCATTAAGCTCAGCTAGTACTCAATCTTGGTGAAGGGCATGGTGCCAGAATTATATTAGTATTGTAAAATGAGCCCAAAACTTAGAGACACGAGAACTTACTTTTCTGAGAAATAATTTTACTTGGCAGTTAATCATCTGACATCAGTTTGGGCAACCCAAGTTCTCTCATTAAACTAACTTTCACATAAGGTCTTGAAATCTTATTCCATTTAGAGTGTTCTCAAGCATATGGTTGTTATAAAAGCAAAGTGGGAGAGAGTGGGATCCTTAGTAATATCAAAAATAGTTTCCTGCGCAACTGCAAGCAAACAAGCCATTATCACCTCCCTTGCTTTTAAAACAAAACAAACAACACAATGACACTGAGTTGAACTAGAGGCATCACAGACCCTGGAGATTCATGGTTGAAATTGTTACCCAGAGTGTCCCTACAGTAAAACCAAGCAACACTACTCCATAATCTCTAATTGGCACTACAAGTATCTTGCTGCTGCTGCTGCTAAGTCGCTTCAGTCATGCCCGACTCTGTGCGACCCCATAGACGGCAGCCCACCAGGCTCCCCCGTCCCTGGGATTCTCCAGGCAAGAACACTGGAGTGGGTTGCCATTTCCTTCTCCAATGCATGAAAGTGAAAATTGAAAGTGAAGACACTCAGTCATGTCCGACTCTTAGCGACCCCATGGACTTCAGCCTAGCAGGCTCCTCCGTCCATGGGATTTTCCAGGCAAGAGTACTGGAGTGGGTTGCTGTTGCCTTCTCCGAAAGGTATCTTACATTATCAGAAATCTCAATCTTATAGAAATTGTGTTTGTATTCAATAGCCCCCTATCCAGTGCAACAAATGTTCATGTACTACTCACTTGCCAAGAAAAAGAGTTACTCAGCTTTCTAGGTGTTAACTATTCCTATAGTTCTGCTCTGCATGGGAAAGTTCAAACATCAACTTAGAGCAAGTAGAAATGGTGCTTCAACTTTCTCTCTCTGCAGAGTGAATCCTACACTGCTGGCCTTGTATTTTCAAGGTATTTGCAAATCTGTTTTATAAGCCAACATTTCCTTCTTTTGCTAGCACTGAATATTTTGCAAGACAGTATAAAAAGGGATGAGAGTATAAACATGAATAAGGCACAGCCACTGTGGTACTGCAACCTAGAAGAGACCTTAGAATCAAGAGAGCTCTTTAAAAAAAAAAATTGGGGTATAGTTGCTTTACAATATTGTGTTAGTTTCTGCTGTACAACGAAGTGAATCAGCTATACATATACATATATCCCCTCTGTCTTGGACCTCCCTCCCACTACCACCCCCAACCACCCCCCCCCCAACCCAGCAATCAACATCATCACAGAGGACCAAGCTGAGTTCCCTATGCTATATAGCAGGTTCCCACTAGCTATCTATTTTACATATACACATGGAATATTACTCGGCCATTTAAAGGAGTGAAATTGGGTCATTTGTAGAGAGAGCTCTTTTGGAAACCTGTTGAGGGAGCAAAACTTCCAATCATATTCCTCCTTCCAGCATCTGGATTTCTAATCATTATCTTAATCTACACTGAAGAAGATGGTTAATGTGGCTCCATCTGCTCTGAGGCATCACCTCTCTAGCAACCTCTGCAGGAGCCTGCAGCCAGCCAATCAAGCAACAGCAGTAATAATGAAGTCATTTATTTAGTAGGAAGTTACCAAGCTTTTACCACGTAATAAAACGATGTCAGGGTCCAGAGACATAAAGGTGAATTTTTAAAAAATCTCTATCTTCCCAAACTATAGTGTAATTGAAAAGAAATATTAAAAATGTTAATGTGTTATAGGTACTTCGATAGTAGCGTAGGGAGAAACCCAGAAGAGGAAATCAGCCAATCTTAGTAGTCTTCAGGAAGAAGAACATGCATCATAAAGGAGGTAATCTTGAGCTAAACTTTAAAAAGTTAAGAGATATCCTTCAGGTAGAGGTACATAAAGAACTTGCCAAGTCAAGGGACCGACATAAAGAAAGGGGCTGGCAGAGGAGAACGCTGGGGATGGTCAAGGAACAGTAAGGTCTTCTCTCTTAACTACATCTTAAGTGCCTCACTTGATTAAGCAGCACTTCCACTCTTTCTGCAAACTAGCAGAAAATACCCTACCAGCATCTGTGGCAAGTCGGATGGACACTAATGAGCCTGTCCCCTTTCTCCTTCCACTTCTTCTATTATGTGAGTCACAGGAGTTTGTTCCCAATCAGTTTGTGCCAAATGTACTCATGACTGAAATTATATAATTAACATAAACAACACTGTGGAGTTGTTGTTTCTGTGAAAATTAAGTTGGATATTTTGAAAAAACTTGACTTTTATTTTTACTGAGTCACTAAGAGAAGTTACAATAGAAGCAAGCCCAGGAAATGGAACTATAAAAGAATAAAGGAGGATTATAAAATTCCCTACAATGAGATTCTGCCTCAAATTGCTTTGCTGATATCTCAAGTTCTCACTCTAAAGAAACCAGGACTGGAAATCATGAAAGATGCATTATGGAGGCATTTTATGCACTAAAAATGATGATTCATAAAATCAAAGTCTTGCCCCTATGTTAAAGATAAGACAAATGTACACTCAAGTTTTATGTTAAGATATTTTAAGGTGGTTTTGTGGGTGTGCTTTCTTTCTTTAACCAATGTTTTGACCATCAAACTGGTGTCACTGTTAATGTACTGGTTGAAAGGATTTCTCTTATAGCACGAATTTAGGAGAGGATGAGAAAAGATCAAACTGAAGAAAGAGGCAGGAAGGCTCCAAAAGTCACAATAGGGCATCTGGACTTTATTCTATAGATCAGGGAGTGGCAAACTATAGCCCACAGGTCAATCTCAGCCCCAAACCCATTTTTATAAATAAAGTTTTATTGGTACCTAGCCATGTCCAATCAGTTAGAGGAGTACCTATGGCTGCGTTCACCCTACAATGGCAGAGCTGAAGAGTTGTTATAGAGATGGTGTGCAGGTATACAAGAAGGTTTAGGCTATGCCTACAGGAAAAGCATGAAATACTTCTTTCCTGCCAGTCACTTCTTTCAACAAAAGCCCTAGGCCACTGCAGGACCAAATGCCCTAGAGAACAAGGAAAGGCACAGAAATAAAAATCCCTCAATTCTTGGGGATGGAGCTATAAAATGGCTGGGCCAGGATATCAAATAATACTAATTAGAAGTCTCCTACCACTAGGGAAAGACATTGAAAATCTTTCCCACACAAGACCCACCACTTTGATTTCCAGGGAGGAACTGGAACACTGAGAATGTCCCACCCTCAGGGCCCAGGTGTACAGGTCTATGTGAGACTGAGGCTTGGCCAGGAAAAAATAGAGCATTACAACTACCAGCTTAGGAAGCATTGAGCAGCAAACAGTAACAATGCTACAGGACTATAAATGCATCTGAAAGCCAAGAGTGGAGCATTAAAACCCTCCAGCACCCCAACTCCCATGCTAATAGAGCATCCAAAAGCAATCTGAAGCCTCTAGGGACTGAGGATGTCCACAGCAACAACATCATTAACCGTTAGGGAAATGCACACTGAAGTCATAATGAAAGGCCACAGTCTGGGCTTCCCCAATGGCTCAGAGGGTAAAGAATCTTCCTGCAATGCAGGAGACACAGGAGATGCAGGTTCGATCTCTGGAGGAGAAATGGCAGCCCATTCCACTATTCTTACCTGGAAAATCCCATAGACAGAGGAACCTGGTGGGCTACAGTCCAAATCGTTGCAAAGAGTTGGACATGACTGAGCAACTGAGCACAGCACCATACATTCATGGTTGAATAAATAAAACACATTGAGAATATCAAGTGGTACCAAGGATGCAGAAGTATTTCTTATACTTTATTGGTAAGGAGCACCCTGGTGCAGCAACTCTGGAAAGCAGTTGAGCAGTTTCTTATGACAAGCTATACTTACCCTAGGGCCCAACAGTCTACTCCTGGGTATTTACCCTAAGAAAATGAAAACTTATGTTCACATAAAATCTTATATAGGAATGTTCATAGCAGTTTTATTTGGGACAGCTGAAACCTGGAAGCAACCCAAATAGAATGAGCTTATCCTCCTATATTTGCAGGAAGCACCATCATCTACCCATTCCAGGACCCTAATATATTGTTGACTCCTCTCTCTACCTCACTTTTAAAACACCAAAGTCCTCCTTATTGTACCTTCAAAATATATGTCACATCTGCATTTTCTTCTCTATTTTTGCTATTTGACACACGCTAGGTACCAATGATCTCTTTCTTGAACTTCTGCACAGTTCCCTAACAAATATAAATGGCAATTCCAGTATTGTGTGTTAGTCACTCAGTCGTGTCTGAGTCTTTGCAATCCCATGGACTGTAGCCTGCCAGGCTTCTCTGTCCATGGAATTCTCTAGGCAAGAATACTGGAGTGGGTACCAATTCCCTCCTCCAGGAGATCTTCCTGACCCAGGGATTGAAATCTGCTCGCTCTCATTGCAGGCCAATTCTTTACCATCTGAGCTACCAGGGAAGCCCAATTTCAGTATTAGACCTACCAAATGGATCTACCCCTCCCCCAACCCATGTAAAACACATGTTTGGATACATAAACATTTAATTTTTCCCCCAGTATATGGGGGAAAAAAAAGAAAGCTCCTTTAATTGGCACATAAGACCTTAAAAATCCTTGGTTCTTGACTCTCTAGGCCCATTTCTTGCCACTTTCAAGCACCTATTTCAGGCTTCAGCAACAACAAATAGATGTTGTTTCATATGCAAAAGCAATTGAGTTTCTCATCTCACTCTGTCTCACCTCCGTAACTTCATTCATGCTGTCACCTGTGCCAGAGTTAACATCCTTCCCTCCCTCTTCCACTGACCTGTCCAAACCTTTAGGGTTCAGTTCAGGGGTCACCTCATTTTGACTTCTCCCTACAATACCCATTCTCCTGCTCCGAGTGGGAACCCACTTCATGTTTGTAAGAATCTGTCAAAGGAGCACTAAAGACTGCTGTGAGCCTGTTTTGGCTTTTCTGAGTATAACAGTTTCCTAGAATTGTTCACAGAAGAGATTTTAAAAAGCAAGAGTAATACATAGAAGTGATGAAGCCTTTCAAGTGTGCCCTTTGTTCCCAAGGTTCTATTAATTGCCATTTAGGGAAGGCTTATTTGCAATGTCCCCAATTACTTAGGCAACTAAATAGCATTTACGGATTAGATAGAGCAGCATTTGCTTAATAGCAAATAACAAATGCAGTGGCATAGCCCACTGATAGTCTCCTTCCAGAGATGAGCTTATTTAAATTTGAGCTCCAGAGGGAAATTGCTTTTTTTTTTTTACTGGAGTACATTATAATTGTTCACATAACCACTTAGATCTAGACATTGGGTTTTTTCCCCTTAATTTTTAACAAATTAAGTAATAAATAAACCAAAAGAGCATATCCAAGTAACTCCAGTGTCCATTCCACTCATTCGAGTCTATTCCTGCCAGTAAAAGCTTCATGAAATTCCTATCTGATCAAATCACAACCCCACAACTCTGAAGGCCCTGCTTTCATCTGCTCTTCTCAGCTGGAACATCTCTGACTACCCAGAATTGCTGTGAGATTTCTCTTCTCCAACTTTTTAGACAGTTTTGTGGTAGTTTCTATGTGCTTGCCAATGCTTCTAACTGTTCTTACCTATAGGGAAACAAAAAGGAAGAAACAGGCAGAACACTGATGTTCAATATAAAAATGCCAGTTGGGGACTTGGCAAGGGGCAGGCAAGACCGCACTGTGGAAGGCTTTGATGCTAAATTCAGGGCTCAGACTTTATTAATGGTGAAGATTCAGATAAAGAAGGTTTTTAGGTCCTTGACAGAATGTTATATCCCATGTCTCAAGAAAGTGGCCCTAAGTCAATGAATCTGTCTTAAGTTCTAGTCCTATCCATTGATCAGCAGAAAATCCCTGAAGCACTGATTTGAGAATGATTCTGGATCACATAATTAATGAGAAATATCTGCATAGAGGTACGGGGAGAAGGAACTTCTAGACACACAGCATATTTTGCCATAGCTCTGGACATCCATACAACTTATACAGTCTGCAATTATAGAACTGAGCAGAAAGTCTCTAACATTGGTCTCAGATTTTGGCCTCAATTCCTCAGTAGTTTAAAAAACTAAGTCATTGATCATTCACTTGACTTTGTCCAAAGAAGAAAGAAGAAAGTAGAGGAAGATGACCACAACTCACATAGGGTGGTAACAAGAAGTCCAAGTTGTAAAATGATGGGTGCAGAAAGGAAAATTTTGAAGGCTTCATGGGAATAAATATTTGCCTTTTCTCAGTTTTGCCTTATATCGCTCCTCACACTGTCCTTGGGCAATAGCAACTCACTCCAGTACTCTTGCCTGGAAAATCCCACGGACAGAGGAGCCTGGTAGGCTGCAGTCCATGGGGTCGCTAAGAGTCAGGCACAACTGAGCAACTTCACTTTCACTTTTCACTTTCATGCATTGGAGAAGGAAATGGCAACTCACTCCAGTGTTCTTGCCTGGAGAATTGCAGGGACAGAGGAGCCTAGTGGGCTGCCATCTATGGGGTCGCACAGAGTTGGACACAACTGAAGCAACTTAGCAGCAGCAGCAGCAGCAGCAAACATCTTTAAAACTCCTCTTCTGTGACTTAGAAGGTCAACTCTCTGATAATATTTCTTATCAGTCATCACAAAAATCCTTCCTAAGTGGCTGCATCTGAGTGGCAACAGACTCTAACAATGAACTGTAACTCCTACCTTGCCTTACATTTTCTCTATTGAAAGTGAAAGTGAAAGTCACTCAGTCGTGTCTGACTCTTTGGGACGCCATGGACTACAGTCTGTGGAATTCTCCAGGCCAGAATACTAGAGTGGGTAGCCTTTCCCTTCTCCAGGGTATCTTCCTGACCCAGGGATCGAACCCAGGTCTTCCCCATTACAGGCAGATTCTTTACCAACTGAGCTATCAGGGAAGCCATTTGCCACCTAATAAATCAGGAAAAACAAAAAAAAGGCTCCAGGAATTCATTTCTACTGTAGCATAGTTGCAAATTTGAAAGAGACTGAAATCAACCACTTTTATGTGTTTTTGTTAGATTCTTTCACAGGACTGGTTAACATCTTGACAGATATCATTTGGAGATTCACTGGAGACTTCATGGCACCTGACCTGGTCTGCCGCGTGGTCCGCTATTTGCAGGTATGTAGCACCTTCCAAATATGATGAGACAAACTGACACCAAAATTACCTCTTGGATTCTTCATAAGGAAAATAGTGTAAAATGCTGTACTCTGATGCAACAAATTGCTCACTTCTTCATAGTTGAAAGGACAAGCAAAATTTATATTTTTCATGTTTTTTGTTTGTTAAAAACAATACATATATAAAGAAAACCCAAGTAAGCAATAATAAGAACATAAGCATTCCTAGTTCAAGCATTAGGTAGAATTTCTGGGTTATTATTCTTTTTGACATATTCTGGCTGTCTTAGTCCAAGGATGCTGATATATGTAAAAATACCGTTCTGACCTGGAGAATTCCATGGACTATATAGTCAATGGGGTCACAAAGAGTCAGACACGACTGAGCAACTTTCACAGAATAGGTGGCTTTTAAACAACAATTTATTTCTCACAGTTCTGGAGGCTGGAAGTCAAAAATTAGTGTACCAGCCTGGTCAGGTTACAGCCTTTCTCCAGACTGCAGACATCTCATTATTTCCTCACACACCATGACAAAATGGGATTTATTCTGGGTATGCAAGGCTGGTTCAACATTCAAAACTCAATTGACATAATTCATAACATAAAAAGGTAAGAAAAGATTATATGATCCTATCAGTAGATACAGAAAAAGCATTTAAGAAAATCTTATACTCACTCATGATAAAAACTCTCAGCAAACTATGTATAGAGAGAAACTTCCTCAACTTGATAACAAAAATCTACAAAAAACCTACAACTAACCTCAGACTTAATGGTGAGAAGCTAGAAGCTTTCCTCTTGAGACTGGAAATAACACAAAGATGTCTCCTCTCACACTTGTATTCAGCATCATGCTGGAAGTTCCAACTAATTCAAAATGACAAGAAAAAAAATAAAAGGTTACACAGATTGGTATAGAAAGATGAAATTAAAAACATCTGTGTTTACAAATAACTTTGTCTTTGTCTCTATAGACAATAAAGTGAAAACCAGTAAGGTCACAGAATTCGAGGTTAGGGTACGACAGAGGATGAGCTGGCTGGATGGCATCATCAACTCAATAGATATGACTTTGAGTAAGCTCCAGGAGTTGGTGATGGACAGGGAGGCCTGGCGTGCTACAGTCCATGGGGTTGCAAATAGTAGGACATGACTAAGTGACTGAACTGAACATCCAAAAGTTCAGATGTTTTTTCATATACCAGCAATCAACAATTTGAAGTTAAAATTTACAACACAGTACCATTTATGTTAGCACCCAAAATATGAAATCTTTAGGTATAAGTCTAACAAAATATGTGCAAGATCAATATGAATAAAACTGGAAAAACTCTGAAAAAAAATCAAACAATATCTTGAAATGTATAGATATTCCATGTTCATAGATAGGAAGACTCACTATTGTCAAGATGATAATTCTGCCAGTACAACTTATAAATCCAATGTAATTCCAATCAAAATCCCACCAGGTTATTCTATAGATATGGACAAGCTCTAAAGTTTAAGTAAAAAACACAGAACAGTCAATACAATATGGAAAAAGAAGAATATGGCTGGAAGATTGACCCTATCTGATTTCAAGAATTACAAAATGCTCCAAAAATCAAAACAGCATGATACTGGAAAAGAATCAACACATAGATCAATGGAGCAGAATAGACAGTGCAGAAAGAGATACACACAAAAAGTCTAATGGATCTTTAACAAAGGATCAAAGAGTTCAATGGAGAAAGGATAGCCTACTCAAGAAATGCTGCTGGAGTCACTGGATATCCATCTGCAAAAATAAATAAGTAAGAATCCAACCACAGACTTCACCCCTTTCACAGGAACTAACTCAGTATGGATCACAGATTGGAATGAAATATGGAGTACTATAAAACTACTAGAAAATAACACAGGAGAAAATCAGGGGACTTTGGGTCTTTCTGTGATTTTTTTAGATATAACATCAAAAGCACAATCCATGAAAGAAACAATTGAAAGTTGTGGTTTTATGAAAATTTAAAATTGATTCTCTGCAAAAGACACTGTCAAGAAACTGGAAAAATAGGGTACAGAATTGGGAAAAATATAAAAAACATATATTTGATAAAGAAACAAAAGTGAAAGAAAGAAAGTGAAGTTGCTCAGTCGTGTCCAACTCTTTGCAACCCCATGGACTGTAGCCTACCAGGTTCCTCTGTCCATGGGATTTTCCAGGCAAGAATATTGGAGTGGGTTGACATTTCCTTCTCCAGGAGATCTTCCTGACCCAGGGATTGAACCCAGGTGTCCCACATTGTAGGCAGACGCTTTACCATCTGAGCCACCAGGGAAGTCAAAGAAACAAAGAAATCCTCAAATAACAATAAGAAAATAAACAACCCTCATCAAAGTGGTCAAAAGACCTGAACAGATACTTCACCAAAGAAGATCTACAGATGACAAGCAAGCATATAGAAAGAATTTCAACCTTCATTACTTAGGCATTAGGAAATTCCTAATTAAAACAATGAGATACCACTACATACTTATTAGAATGGCTAAAACAATATTTTTTAAACTGACAATATGAAATGGGACTGAGAATATGTAGCTATAGGAAGTCTCATTCATCTTTTGTGGAAATGCAAAATGGTACACTTTAGAAGATAGTTCGGCAATTTCTTATAAACTTGAACATACTCTTACCATACCATCTAGCAATTGTGCTCCTAGGCATTCACTCAGTTGAGTTGACAACTTATATCCACATGAAAGTCTGCACAAGAATGTTTATAGCAGTTTTATTCACAATTGCAAGAAATTGAAAGCAAGATACTCCTCAGAAGCTGAATGGATAAATAAACCAAATGAGCTATCAAGCCATGCAAAGTCATGGAGGAATCTTAAAAGCACATTGCTAACTGAAAGAAGCAAGTCTAAAAAGACTATGTGTGTGTGATTATAACTATATGACATTGGAAAAGGCAAAACCATGCAGACAGTAAAAAGATCAGTGGTTGCCAGGGATTTGGAGGGATTAAATAGATAAGGCACAAGGGATTTTTAGGACAGTAATCTCTTCTGTATAACACTGTAATAAAGGATACATGGCATTATGCATTTATCAAAACCCACGGAACTGTGCAACACAAATAGTGAATCTCAATACAAGCCATGGACTTCAGTTAATCATAATGTATCAATATCAGTCTGTTAATTTTTAAAAATTGATCACACTAATGTAAGGTTTAATAAGAAGAGAAAGTGTGTGTGGTTGGGGGGGTGGCTAATATGGGTACTCTTTGCCTTATCTGCTCAATTTTTTCTGTATAACTAAAATTGTTCTAAAAGATAAAGTATATTGATTTTTTTAAAGTCAGTCCAGAGATTCTACTTTAAATGAATCCAATCTGGCATTTTTCTAAATAAAAAAATTTAAGTTTTCTGCATTTAAGTCTCACTTTTCTACAAGATTTTTTTTTTTTTTTTGGTTTCATATTTCCTAGGTCATTTTTGTCAGAATTGAGGGTGGGATAGTGAGAATTTAGACATATGTCCTCAAGCTTCCATCTGTTCTCCAAATGGTATCCCATATGTTGTTGACGTGTAGAATTTTCATTGTTGACATTTATGAATTGACTATAATTGTACTTTAATTTCCTTCTTGACTCAATTATAAGGGTGTTTAAATTTCCAAGTGGTATTTAAAAAAAAATTCATGATACTAATTTCAGCTTTCATTGCTTGTTGTTTTAAATTTGTGAATTGTATAAATTCCACTTTTTGGAATATATTCAGGGTTTTTTTTTTCCTTGATAGCTTAGTTTATGATTAATTTTTGAAATACTGCTTAGATATTTTATAACAATTGTATCATTCTTAGAGTTTGTTTAATTATTTCTACCTATGTATTATTGTACTTGTTCCCTCTGTAGAACTACAAACGTTTTAGTTATGAATATTTCAGTTCAGTTCAGTTCAGTTGCTCAGTCGTGTCCGACTCTTTGTGACCCCATGAACTGCAGCACGCCAGGCCTCCCTGTCCATCACCAACTCCCAGAGTTCACTCAGACTCACGTCCATCGAGTCGGTGATGCCATCCAGCCATCTCATCCTCTGTCGTCCCCTTCTCCTCCTGCCCCCAATCCCTCCCAGCATCAGAGTCTTTTCCAATGAGTCAACTCTTCCCATGAGGTGGCCAAAGTACTGGAGTTTCAGCTTTAGCATCATTCCTTCCAAAGAAATCCCAGGGCTGATCTCCTTCAGAATGGACTGGTTGGATCTCCTTGCAGTCCAAGGGACTCTCAAGAGTCTTCTCCAACACCACAGTTCAAAAGCATCAATTCTTCGGCGCTCAGCTTTCTTCACAGTCCTACTCTCACATCATACATGACTACTGGAAAAACCATAGCCTTGACTAGATGGACCTTTGTTGGCAAAGTAATGTCTCTGCTTTTGAATATGCTATCTAGGTTGGTCATAACTTTCCTTCCAAGGAGTAAGCGTCTTTTAATTTCACGGCCGCAATCACCATCTGCAGTGATTTTGGAGCCCCCAAAATAAAGTCTGACACTTTTTCCACTGTTTCCCCATCTATTTCCCATGAAATGATGGGACCAGATGCCATGATCTTCATTTTCTGAATGTTGAACTTTAAGCCAACTTTTTCACTCTCCTCTTTCACTTTCATCAGGAGGCTTTTTAGTTCCTTTTCACTTTCTGCCATAAGGGTGGTGTCATCTGCATATCTGAGGTTATTGATATTTCTCCCGGCAATCTTGATTCCAGCCTGTGCTTCCTCCAGCCCAGAGTTTCTCTATATTATGCTATTGTTACATTTGGGCTTCCCTGGTGGCTTAGACCATAAAGCCTCTGCCTGCAATGTGGGAGACCTGGGTTCAATGTTACTTTTAGGTTTATTGATATTCTGTTGCCATTGTGGTATTGTATCTATTATAATATAAATGATCCCTTCAATCCATGCAGTACTAATTGCTTTGAATTTAATTTGTCTAATAATACTATTGCAATGAATGCTTTCTTTTAGTTTTCAGTTGCTCAATATACCATTGGCCATCACTCTATTTTTATTTTTTTATTTTATTTTTTTTTACAGCTAACCTTATTTATTTATTTATTTTTTATTTTATTTTTAAACTTTACAATATTGTATTGGTTCTGCCTTATATCGAAATGAATCTGCCACAGGCATACATGTGTTCCCCATCCTGAACCCTCCTCCCTCCTCCCTCCCCATACCATCCTTCTGGGTCGTCCCAGTGCACTAGCCCCAAGCATCCAGTATTGTGCATTGAACCTGGACTGGCGACTCGTTTCATATATGATATTATACATATTTCAATGCCATTCTCCCAGCTCATCCCACCCTCTCCCTCTCCCACAGAGTCCAAAAGACTGTTCTATACATCAGTGTCTCTTTTGCTGTCTCGTATACAGGGTTATTGTTACCATCTTTCTAAATTCCATATATATGCGTTAGTATACTGTATTGGTGTTTTTCTTTCTGGCTTACTTCACTCTGTATAATAGGCTCCAGTTTCATCCACCTCATTAGAACTGATTCAAATGTATTCTTTTTAATGGCTGAGTAATACTCCATTGTGTATGTGTACCACAGCTTTCTTATCCATTCAACATCTAGGTTGCTTCCATGTCCTGGCTATTATAAACAGTGCTGCAATGAACATTGGGGTACATGTGTCTCTTTCAATTCTGGTTTCCTCAGTGCATCACTCTATTTTTAAACTTTGATAATCTTTTGGTTTTAGAAGTTTCTCTTCTAAATAGTATACAGTTGGATTTGGGAAAGAGTTGTGTAAACAATCTTTGTTTTAGTGGAGGAGCTCAAGCCATTCATTTTTATTTTGACAAATAGTGTTTGGTACTATTTCAATCATATCATTTTAATCTTTCTGTGTTAATTTTTTATTCACTCATTTTTTTCCCTTTCTATATATTTGGTTATAATTGTGGTAGGCTGAAAAATGGCCCCCCAAACATTTCTAAATCCTAATACATGAAACCTATGTATGTTACCTTATATGGTAAAAAAGACTTTGCAGATGTGATTAAGTTAATGATTTTGAAATGAGAAGACTATTCTGAATTATCTCAGTCATTATTACTATTGAGTCCAAAGGCAAACATACAGATCCTTGTAAGAGGGAGGCAGAGGAAGATTTGACATACAGACAGAAGAGGCACTGTAACCATGGGCTCAAAGATGGTATTGGTGTGACCACAATTCAAAGAACTCTGGCAGCCACCTAAAGCTGGAAAAGACCAGGAAAGAATTCTCCCCAGAGCCTAGAGAAGGGGAGTGGCCCTACCAACACCTTGATTTTGACTCAATATAGCTGATTCTGACTTCTGGTCTCCAAAAATATAAAAGAATGAATTTATGTTGGTTTAAGCCACAGTGTTTGTGGCAATTTGCTATCGTGGTCATAGGACTCTAATAAATCTTTTTTCTCTATTTCTATTTTACTCTGTCATAGCTTATCTTTAAAGTGCAATACATCTCTATCAAAATAAAAACAACAAAATAGATGTCTAAAATATCTAAATAGAAATTTGATGCAATTGCTTTCCTTCTACTTTCTGCCCTCATCCAACTCACCAAATTTTCTCTGAAATATTATGTAATTATATTCATAGCTATTTTAAACATTTTGTGTTTTTCTGACTCATTGCTTACTATGGCTTTCGTATTCTATCCCCTTCTTCTTCTTGAGTACTCAATTTCAAAACAATTCTCAGTCAGCAGAAATGTTTCTTCAAGAAAGATTTTTTCCAAAAGTAGGTGATGTTTTCCTTCTATTTATATGTAAGAAAATTATCCTGTGCCTTGGTACAAAAATATTTACCAAATTTTTGAATCACAATTTTTCTTTCAACACTCATTAATCTTTTTGTTCTGTTTTCTGGCACTTATTTTTGTGGAGAGGAGGCATGACAATTTGAGGTATATTTCTTTCAGATAATCTTTAACATTTTATTTTTTATTTATTAAAAAAAATTTTTTTAATTTAATTTTATTTTTAAACTTTACAGTATTGTGTTAGTTATGCCAAATATCGAAATGAATCCGCCACAGGTATACTTGTGTTCCCCATCCTGAATCCTCCTCCCTCCTCCTTCCCCATACCATTTCTCTGGGTCGTCCCAGTGCACCAGCCCCAAGCATCCAGTATCATGCATCGAACCTGGACTGGCAACTCGTTTCATACATGATATACATGCTTCAATGCCATTCTCCCAAATCTTCCCACCCTCTCCCTCTCCCAAAGAGTCCATAAGACTGTTCTATACATCAGTGTCTCTTTTGCTGTCTCGTACACAGGTACAGATAATCTTTAACATTTAAAAAAAAAAACCAAAAACCCTGTCCAGATGTTTGAAGACTCCTGAAGTTAAATATTCTTTTTGACCATGTCTCAAAAGTACATATCTTTTTCTTAACTCTTCCTGCTTCTCTGGCCAGTCTGTTGTGACCTTTTCTCTTGCCCCAGGTCCTGAATTTGTGTGAGCCAGTCATCTCACTCAGCACAGTTGCAGATGCCACAATTCTCATGACTGTCTCATCACAACATTCTAACCCATGCAGTTCTCCCATTGAGAGTTCTCTTTCCCATCCTTCTCCTCAACTCAGTGTGGCCAGCATTAACAACTCTGAATCCATGGATCCCACACAAAAAAATCCCAGTTTTCTCTAAGGATACAATCTTATTTTTGTTGCTGTTGTAAAAACTGTATGCCATTTTTCTTTCTCATCACTCATCAGCTTCTTAGCAAGATGAGAATTTCTTCTTGCATCCCTCAGGGGAGACTTCAGTCTCTGGTCAGTTTTCAGAACACCCTCTCCATGGCACCTTCTGCAACACAGATGCTGGGAAGTATATGTGGCAGTGTTACGGAAATAAAAATAATAAAGAATATCAGTATAGCTGATTATTTTTCTGAGGCAGGGAATTAACAAAACGGTACAAATTCAGACAAAGGTTATTAACAAAGTCATGTTATCCCTATTTCATTTTAGAAGAAATTCAGACACTCACCCCTAGACTTTAGTCTTCAAGTTACTTTCTACTTACTATGAATTTGACCAAAAGTTTACAAAGTAGTGATATGGCTAGACTCCTGGTAGAAATGAGGCTCAAAGTTACTGGAAAATTTTCCATCTTGATAATCCTTTCAGATATATTTATTACCTTTTGCGTATGCTCTTCACAGAAGAGATATTAACCTCCTAAATCAAAATGTTCTCTGCAAAGTAAGCAAATACCACTGAACATAGAATAATTAAAGGACATGGATAAGCTTAATAAAAGAGGGTGGGAAGGCAGAAGAGGGGACCCAAAGGCCGACCCTAGTGGGCAGCTCTGCTGCAGAAGTGGATGAAGAAGGGGAGCTCTAAGAATGTCAGCCCAGATGGTGATAAATGATTCAAAACAGCACGCAGGCTCCTTGAAGCCAGATCCCTCCTATCATCTTTCAACAACTCACGTTGATAAAAGGCAAGTGAACGTTTGTTTCTAATTATTCTGGAATGTCATCTGTAGCAGAGAAAATTAGTTTAGCTTTAAAAGTCAATTACAAACAAATGTACCGCGCGAATGTCAAGGGGGACTGATCCTTGGAGAAATGTGGAGTCTCCAAGAAGCCAAGTGAAAGAGTGAGCAAGTGAGAACTGGAGGCACTCTCACCTGTCACCGCCAGCAGTGCAAAGTCCAGCACCGAGAAGAGCCATCTTCTGCCTGCGCGGGAGCCAGGCATTCCTGTCCATAATCCAAACCTCATCCAGCCCTTGGTTTAGTGCCTAGGTTTCTAAATAGCACAAAATGCTCTTCTCTCCATGATGTGCATTTCCTCACCTTTATGAAACCACTCACCTCCTCTCATTTCTGTCTTCAGGTTGTGCTGCTCTATGCCTCTACCTATGTCCTGGTGTCCCTCAGCATAGACAGATACCATGCCATCGTCTACCCCATGAAGTTCCTGCAAGGAGGTGAGCAGGCTCCACCAAGTACTATCCTTGGGTGAGGGTTTTTGCTAATATTATCCTCTTAGTCATGGCTCTTTTCCTTCCCCTTTCTCCTCTTCCCCTTCCTTCCCTACTTCTTGAGTCTGATTGTTGAAAAAGACGTAGAAAAGAAACTTGGCTGCCTGTGAAAATGCTGACAGCTGGCCTGGATGGCCAAGAACTGTGAGGAAAGATGCTTTGCTGAGCCCACTCTGTGACCATTTTCCTTGGCACTGATGCTTCCAGCTTTTTTTTTTTAGAGTACTGTTGAAACACATAACTATCCAAACTAAGGAACACTCCCACTTCAACTTGCTTATTTTCCAGAAAGAAGCATTTTGCCTTCTTTACCCCAAAACCATGGAAATAATTGGAAAAATGTTTCAAATTGATAATTATAATGGAAACAAGGAAAACCCTCGTTGATCCAGAGATAGTGAAGAATCCCTGAAAGAAGGAAGCAGACGGGTCAGCAGGAAGGCTCAAGGCACACAACCCACAGTACACACAGATGATGTTACAGCAATGGGGCAGAGGTCTTCCTAAATAGATCGTGGAAATGCCTAGAGCAAGACAGACTCGGGGAAATTGGCAGGGTGATTCTTAGAGTACAATGAGGACCTTTTATCACAGCACATCTCCCGTCCTGCTGTCCTTCCCCTTCCCAGATGTGCAGCAAGGATGAACATCTCTGCTTCCAAGTAGTGGGGACACTGGATTTCAAGAGACAGGGTGGGGCCCTGGGGAGCAATGACACCTTGGAGAGATGGTGGATACCTAGTCACAGGACTAATTGTCCATTGCTCTGCCCACAGGCAGAGGCCACTTACATCTCTGACCTCCAAAAGCAAATAAGAGTCCAAAGTACTTCACGTTTCCAAGCAGGCTGTGAAACTGATAAAGTGAAGAACCTAACATGAAATCTTGTCTACAAAAATGAGGTGCAATCAAATATCATGAAAAAGTGTGACAAAAGCCAAACTGTACAAGATAGATAATATGTTTAAAATACCATTCTGCAGAATTTACACCTGAGGAAACAAAATTAATAGAGCAAGCAGAATTTTAGAATAAGTAGCAATAATGTCATCAGATACTATTAAATACATCAGGCAGTACTGACACAGATACTTTGGATGGCAACGTATAGCAATACCTAATTAAAATGTAAAATGTGCAGCCCTTTGATATTGAAGTTCTACGTCTTGGTATCTTCTCTGGACAAATGCTGACATGTGTGCATAGATACACATATGTTGTGTATTGTAGCATTACTCAGAATATCAGGAATTCAATGCTCACCTTGGTGTCCCTCAGTGGAGGAATGGCTAGCACCCTATGCAGAAGTTTTAATAGCTTAGGTTCACTGTGTACTATGTACTAGTCATGATTCTAAGTTCTTTATATATGTTAAATACTTTAATCCTCACAATAGCTCTGTGATATAGGTTCTATTATTATTTGCATCTTAGTCTGGGCAATTGCAATTCAAAGAGTTAAAGAAGTTTGCCCAAATCGCAGTTAGTAGTTGCAGGGGCAGGATTTGAACCCAGATGGTCTGGGTTCAGCTCAGGTGCACTCAAGTACTATATATCCTGTCTCTCAATGAAGAGGTAGGGCAGACATGGAGAGAGATATGCATCACCATGAAAATGTCTGCATCGTATTTTGAGTAATAAAAACAATATACATGCAGTATGTATATAGTATAACATTAATACAAAGAAAAACTCAAAACAACAATAGAGAGAGAGAAGAGCAGGAAAGAATGCAAGAAATAGGGAGGTATCAGAATAATAAACAACTGCCCACAAAAATGCACACCAATTAGTACTTACCTTTGGGGATGGGAGTTGGAATCTCCATAGTGACCACAGGGACTTACATGCCATTAGGTAATTTTTATACCAGCAACACATGAGTGTGATGTGAAACTAATTTTAAGATAAAATTGATATCTATTTCTAAGGCTTTTTGTAGGTTGCATGTAAGTGAGTGTGTGTGAGGGGTGCAATCTGCACCAAGCTTTCTGGACACTGTTACGGTCTCATGATGATGGCAGAGAAGGAAGTAGGGGAGGAAATGGGGTAAAGGGGAGAGACATTTTATGATATGCGTATGCAGAAGTATGATACATGTACTCATCCATCTACTTATTAACACCCAGCAAGCTCTGGGGAGGATTGCAGACAAGGTACAAAAAGACATTTATACCAGAGTATTTCAAGGTGAAGAAATTGGATTAAAGAAAACATAAGTATAAGAAAATCTGTGAGGGGGTGTCCCAGGACATTTGCTAGAGGGAGAGGCTTTGGGATCCATTCCCAAGGGGGAAACATGGTGAGTTACATGTCTAACCATATTCATTAGCTAAAAAACAAATCAACTATTAGGTTATGGAAAATATGACTGGTTCTGGGAGATACTGCCCAATATTATGGATTGGTCCCTAAATTACAGGAAAGACAGCAATGAATATTATAGTGTTCTTTAAAATATGGAAAGCAATTTATTTCCTCACTATAAAATTAATAGAGGCTTCATGTAGGGCACTTGGAAAATAATCATCTCTAATAACTCCAGGGAAAGATGCAAGCTTGGAAATGAAATTAGCCAATTTCCCTTCCTCCGCCCAATTCCAACTGAAGTCATGGAAGAAGCACACAGATTGGAGGACACCTGCAGCCGGGAAGGGAGCTGAGGAAAGACGCCATCCAAAGACACGAAACTTCAAGGAATTCCCAGCACGTGGGCATCAGATTAAACATAACATGGATGCCAAGCCCCCTAGGAAAGCTGCATGGCCTGGCAGGAAGAGGAAAAGATTCTCAGTGTTATAGGATGAGGCAGTCGATGGCACAGGGTGGAGGGAACTGCGTGCTAGAGCCTTCTTGGTGCTCCAGCTCGTTGGAATATAAGGGGTGAGGGGCAGGATTGAGAAGGCAGGCAGGAGACTCCCCACAGAGCAGCACAGAGAATGGGGCCAGTGGAGGCCAGCAGGGACTCTCCTGTGCCTGAGTAAGCACATGGCAATGGCAACACAACCAAAGGAAGGACAGCAGCAATGGGGGAGTGAACACATTTTACTGATGCTTTACTGCTTTTTACTTAAGTGGTAGTTTTCCTTAGCCAGCAACTCCAGAGGAGTCATCAATTTTAAAGCTCTTTAGTAAAATTAAATGTGAGAATATTTAGGAAAGCATCAACCAGTAATGAAGAGAGATATATAGAGCCAGATATTAAAATATAAAACTCTGTTAATTATAACTGTTTACTACTTAAAGTCACTGATATCAAAGGGCTTTCCTGAGTTTTCAAGCAGGTGGGGCAGAGTCTCCACCCCTACGGGGTCTCTGGATACATGTACCTTCTTTGTAGGTGAAGATGGAAAAGCTGTGTACAGTTAGTAAAAGCAAGACCTGGAGCTGACTATGGCTCAGATCATCAGCTCCTGATAGCAAAATTCAGGCTTTAAACTAAAGAAAGTGGGGAAAACCACTAGGCCAGTCAAGTATGACTTAAATCAAATGCCCTATGAATATACAGTGGAGTTGACAAACAGATTCAAGGGATTAGATCTAGTAAACAGAGTGCCTGAAGAACTATGGTCAGAGGTTCGTAATATTGTACAGGAGGCAGCGAACAAAACCATCCCAAAGAAAAAGAAATGCAAGAGGCAAAGGTGTTATCTGAGGAGGCTTTACAAATAGCTGAGGAAAGAATAAAAGTGAAAAGCAAGGGAGAACAGAATGATGGGAAGACCTAAAAAGACTGTATTATAATTCTACCCCAAGGTTCCTGTTTGTTCACTGTGCCAGTTATATCTGTTTTCTAAATCTTTCCAATAGCTCTTTTCAGAGTGACAGTTCAACAAGAACAGAATCCCAGATATTATTTCCCAAATATTTGGGATTCAAGATTCTAATAGAGCCCCTAGTTTCTTCTAGAATTGTTCTCACTTCTTATAGTCTTCCTGATCACATACTACTCACCTCTCTACAATACCTCCTGATTCTACATTTCCCTCTCTCACCCTGAGACATGAACTGGCTTTCCAATTTGAAAGTTGGGAGGTGGAGGGAGGTGTCCTGTCCCTGGATGAAGGGGCCCACCAGGGTCAGTCAACACAGACAGCACAGCTAGAGTGGGGATGAAGAAGAAGAGCTTCAACACCAGCTTAACAGAAAGCATCATAAAAACTGTTTCAAAAGACCACTCTCATGTGTATTAATTGTCTCCATCTGACCCCATCATGGTTAGATGAGCAGAAGGTATATATATATTTTTAATTCCACTTTCAAGAACTCAATTTGAGACTGAGTGGTTTGCCCAAGGTCAAAACATCACATCCGAAAGAGCCCAAATCTAGAGTGTGGGGTCAGAGTTACCAGACTTCAGGGCTTGGTTGAAAGAACTCTGCTCTCCAGAACCAAGCCCACTGCTCTTTCTCTGCCTTACCACTCCTCCCTTGTTCCTTCAAACAAAAGAAGGCTATCGAACGTTTGCCAAACAGCTTTCAAACACTGTCACAGTGCTTCATATTGCTAGGTATGTGAGAAGAATAACAACCAGATCAAAGGCCCCATCTCTGCCTTTCAGGATGAGCAAGGCACCAGAGACAAGCATTTGCACAGCAACCTATCAAATGTACATGATACAAACTGAGCTCCATAGTACTGTAGGAATGTGTCAGCATCTCAAGTCAAACAGGTAAATCAGGGAAGAAAAAGAGAAGGAGAGATTGGGCCAAGCAATGCTCTAGCTTCTGTGATTAAATTCTCCCTTTAATCCTTGCATCAGCTCTAGATGCAGGTCCTATTACCCCCATTTTAAGCATAAGGAAACTGAGGCTCTGAGAGTTCTAGAATTCCTCTCCCACCACGATCTTTTTCCACACCAGATACCAAGTGTGCTCCCAAAGGCTGTTTCCAGATGCCCAGGCATCCCTCTCTTTTCTTTGAGCAGAAAAGCAGGCCAAGGTCCTCATCATGATTGCCTGGAGCCTCTCTTTCCTGTTCTCCATTCCTACCCTTATCATATTTGGGAAAAGGAAACTCTCCAATGGCGAAGTGCAGTGCTGGGCCCTGTGGCCCGACGACTCCTACTGGACCCCGTACATGACCATCGTGGCCTTCCTGGTGTACTTCATCCCCCTGACAATCATCAGGTAAGAGGCCAGCAGGCCAGACACACACAGGGGCTTTCCCAGTTCATCAACTGTGTTCTCTTTCCTTCTAGGGCACTCATTGCTCCTAGTGTCCTTTGGGGAACTGGCTAGGAGCCAAGATCTTATGTAAAGCTACCATATGCTAAGCTCAACTCCTCCAAAGTGGAATAAGGAGGATGGAACTAACATTTTCTGATTATGTGCTATGGGGCAGGCCTTGTGAAAAGTGGCTAACAATTATCCCATCCAACACAACTCTATGAAATAACTACCCTTATCCCCATTTTATAAATGACAAAACTCAAGCACAAATAAGTCAAGTAACTTATTCAACATAACATGGTATTTAACCCCAGGTTTGTCTGATTTCATATCCTGTTCTCTCTCCTATATCATGCAACTTTTTAAATATAAGACCTAGTACCAGTTTCAGAAACCTTATAATTGAAAAGACAGACAAACTTGAAACAAAACTGGAAAAAATGAAAACACAGTACACACAAAAATATGCTAGCATGTGTATTCAATGAAGTCAAACAATGGCAGGGAGCACTTCTTGGAAGCATCCTTTAAATGAGGGAAGCCTTCAGATAGGAGAAGGGGAAGGTAAGAACAGGTTACCTGGTGACTGGGGATAAGAGTGTATATGGTGACTGGAAAGGACAGGCAGGCAGTGCCAATGGAAGAGAAGCTGGCAATAAGCTCTTTCTGGATGGGGTGAGGCTCATTGTGAAGGGCCTTAGGAAACAAGCCATAGGATGTTCCCTTTGCCCTGCAGCCAAAGGTGGACCAAAGATGGTCTTTCAGTAGAGAAGATCACAACCTCCTGGACGAGGCAGGGTCTCCCTTAGTCACACCACAGGATCCTCTCTGAAAGGCTGGCTCAGCACAGGTTGGTGGGATTGGAAACAGCAGGGAGATAACTGGCTTGTTAAGTACGAACATGGAGCTTGCTGATTCTGCACCTCTTGAGTGTTCCCAAGTCTACTATCGAGTACCACATAAGTTGTCCTGGGCAAATGAAGATCAGCCTTTGTGTTTCAATATTAATAGTATAAATAATGCTGTGATAAAAATCTTGGTACTTAAAATTATTCCTGAGTCCCTGATTATTTCCTCAGAACTCATTCTAATGGAATTGCTAGATCATAGATGATGTTCATTTAAGACTTTTGATGCATATTCATAACCTGCCCTATAAAAAAAAGTGTATTCCTGCCAACAGCAAACAAGAGCTCTGATTTTTCTTCCCCTCACCCAGAGAAAGGTGATATCGTTTCTTTATTAAATCTTTGCTGATCACAAAGGTTTAAAAAAGTATCTCATTGTTTCCATATGCATTTCTTGGATTAAGTGATTGGATATTTTCAAGTGTTTTCTGATGTTATAGGAATTACTTGTTCTTGCTCTTTGTTCATCTTTGTCTCATAAGATGCTAAAGCTGGAAAAATGTTACCCATCACATAGTTCAGCCCCTAAACTTTTCACAAGTAGACCTAGAGCTAAAAGAAGTGAAATGATTTGCTTTCCATCAAAGGTATACAGGAGCAGAGTGATTCCCACGGTCAGCGGCTCAGCCTTTCTGAGATTGGATATTATCCAGTCATCTCTGCTGAATCCACAAGTTAACATCTATACTATATTTCAACTTACTGCTCTCCTCTTCACCAAGCTGAATCTGGGAGGAAGCTGGAAGGGATGATTAAAGTTATTTAGATAGTTGATCAAAACTAGGTAACAGCCAGTTAAAAGAAGCACAGAAAGAGGCCAGCTGCAATGGTAAGAAAGTATTTGGAAGGAAGCAAATCATGTCATCACAGGCAACTGACACATTGATTTCAGCAGCAGCGAATATCCCTGCTTCTCTCCTGATTGATTTCCCATCAGCTCCTGAAATCAGTTCAAACCCCTGTTCCACAGGGTGGATGCAACCCTGAAGCACAGGCTCACAACATGCTGTCTGGCCAGATCTCTCACTCAGGGCTTTCACAGTCTGAAATTTCCCCCATTCATTCAAGCTGCCTCTTCTCCAACTTGCCTACAGTTCAGCTTGTGCATTTTTGTAGTGTCCTTGGAAAATGCAAAGTCTAACTTAATGATTAAAGGGGGTGATTTCAAAAGTCCTTTTCACTCAGCCCTTGTCAGACTAAGGCATGAGTAAATCCTGCTCCTTGATGCTTGCTTCCAGCCAGGGCAGAACCATGAAAATGCAGTGACCTTGTTCTGTACTTTAGCTCCCCTGAAGCGTTTCTTACCTACTCAGTCATTACCTTCCCTCCTGCCTCCTGTGGTCAGCCTTCTGCGGGAGAGAGCTTCTCTCTGGGGGGGATGCACCAGAGCAAATCATCTGTTCTTGAATGAGGACCAGGTATGAACGAAGTTTTCTGAGGCATTTGTTTTCCAACGAGTTTGAGGGATAAGTTGCTATAATTTCACCTATGTCAGAAGTAAAAGCAACTCTTTTTTATTGTTTTCTTTTTTTCTTAACCATACTTTGGCACCCTGAGCTTGATTCTGTTGCTAGTGACTTTCAGATAAGTTTAAAGTCTTAATTCCAAGACTGAGTAGAAGAAAGAAACAACTCAAGTGTTCACTAGTTTTATTAACCATGTCTCATGCTTTATTGCCCCTCATGCATGATACATTTATATACAGATATATATATACACATAAACATAAATGTATATTCTTACCAAAATGATTGGCAAAAAAAAAATATATATATATATATATATGTTGTTGTTTTAATTTGCATTTCTTTCATCACGAACGAGGTTGAACATATTGAATACCACTTCATTGAGTTATGCAAGCCCCTTCGCCATGACAAGGCTGTGACACATGAAGGGGAACACATTTTATATGTTCAATATTATTTTTGGTTTATTTTGCTTTTTCTTTATTCATTTGTTTTTGGCTGTGTTGGGTCTTCGTTGCTGAGTGCAGGCTTTCTCTAGTTGCCATACAGCAGAAGCTATTCTAGTTGCGGTTTGTGGGCTTCTCGTTGCAGTGGCTTCTCTTGCTGTGGAGCGTGGCCTCTAGGCAAAGGACCCTGCTGCGGTTGTCGCGTGTGGGCTCAGGAGTTGTGGCTCCCAGGCCCTGGAGCACAGGCTCCTTAGTTGCAGCACATGGACTTAGTTGCTCAGCAGCATGTGGGATCTTCCCAGGTCAGGATTGAACCCACGTCTCCTGCATTGGCAGGCAGATTCTTTACCACTGAGCTACCAGGGAAGACCTATTTCTGTTTTTTAAGTAACTTACCTATTCATATTCTTTTTCTCCATTTATCTTATTCTCTCTCTTTAGAGATATTTTTATATAAAAACTTTCCCTGTTTTCATATGATTAGGATATTTCCCTAGTTTGTCCCTAGTTTGCCTTTTCATTTTGAATATGATTTTATTTTGCTTTCAGTTAATAAGACTGACATAATCAAGAGGAGAGAAATTATGAATAACTAAAATTAGAAAGTCAAATGAATCAGTTTGAAAAAAGAATCATAGGAAAGTACTTGGCAAAAGTTTATATAAATGCATATAAAAAAATGAATGAAATGTAAATGGCTTTCTGTAATATATAAACATTTTATATTTTAGTGTATTCACATCCACACACACTTTACATTTTTTATTTCTATTCTCTCTTAGGAAAGGATAAGTTCATTTCACAAACTTACCTATATGTTAACTTTTAAATGATTTATTATTTTACTTATTTGAAAATAATTTCAGTTTTGGGAGCATGTTAAGAATATCACTTTAAAATTGTATTATTTTATTGTGATGTCTAATTTTGAGATTTTACTTGATTTTTATGTAATATAAATTAAAAATCTAAGTTAAATTTATGTTTTTTTAATGCTGGGTCATTCACTCCAACATTACTTACTGAATAATTTACCTTTTCCCTATGGTATGAAATGGTAATTCTATCATATGCATATTTATATTATAAATGTTCTTAGTGTTTAGGAGCTTTCTAATCTCTTCACTTTTTTTTGGTTTTCTCTATTCTTTATCTTTAGAGAAACCATTATACAATAATTTTTTTCTTCTTTAATATGTTGTAAATATTTCCCCAGTTTTTCATTTGTTTCTTCATTTTCAATATGTTTCCTTTTTCTCATATGAAAATACACTTAATAGCATTTTTCTCATATCAAACTGGCAACATTTTTAAAAAGACTTGGGAGTGAGGGACACAGTGGGAGGCAGAGAATGAAATTTTTTACAAACTTTATTAAAAAACAATTTAATAAAATACAATGAGAATCCTTCAAAAGTTTATACAGCAAAAGAAATCAATGGAGAGTTTCGGATTAGCAGATGCAAATTATTACACATATGGATAAACAACAAGGTCCTACTGTACAGCACAGGGAACTATAATCAATATCCTGTAATAAACTGTAATGGAAAATAATATGAAAAAGAGTATATATGTATAACTGAATTACTTTTCTGTACAGCAGAAATCAACATAACACTATTACACATTACATTTTACACTTCAACAAAGTTTTTAAAAAGTAAAAATTTTTTAAATAGAAAAGAAATCAATCAAAAATGTCCAAGCAGAAGAGGAAATTACATGGTCCTGATGAAAAAGTACTACCTTCTGAAGGTACCCCCTTCTCATCAAAAAATCTCTGGGAATATGAAATAGAATGCATGCATAATATTCCACAGCGTGGTTGAATATGCTTTCATTTTGTTTCCAGTTAGTAGAGATTGACACAATTAAGAAAAGGACAGACCACACAAATAATTAAGTTAGTGGTTTTTCTGCTACTAATATTACATTGTTTTAATGACTGTAGCTTTATATACATTTAATATCTGCTCCAGTGTTCTTGCCTGGAAAATCCCAGGGACGGCAGAGTCTGGTGGGCTGCCGTCTATGGGGTCGCACAGAGTCGGACATGACTGAAGCGACTTAGCAGCAGCAGCAGCAGCAAGACAAGATCTATGCCTTTTTTAGATTCTAAGGCTATTCCTGGGGAAGCTGCTCACACACTCTCCTTGCACCCACTACTCCAGCCAGAACAAGCCGTCTGAACACCCCACACTCCTCTCATCCCTGGGCCTTTGTGCACATCATTCCTTATGTCTGGGCACTCCTCCAGACTCACTCTGCCTCACTTCTGGCAAAATGATTCACATTCTTTCTGTCTTATTCCAAAGACTGACGGAGTTGTCTCTGCCAATCCTAGGCCACATCCGACCTCAACTTGTCCAAGCTGCCATTAAGGCTTCATGGGAGTGTCACTGCCTGCTTCTGCAACTGTATCTCTTGAGCATGTGACTCTTGTCTCAATCTCTAGACTCCAAACTCAGCACATAATGAACACTTTGTAAATGTTAGATTAAATAAACAATGCAGACCTGACTGCTGAACTTCGTCAATTAGACAGAAGTATTATGTCACTCCATCTCTCTCTCTCTCACTCACACACACACACACACACATCTAGTATGGAAATTTCTGGTTATTTAATGCCTAGATCAGTTTCTGGCATATGGCAGATACTCCATAAACATATGTGAAAGGAAAGAAGAGAGAGGGAGGAAGAAATGCAGAGAGGAAGGGAAAGAGGAAGGAAGGAGTCATATTGTCAGTGGCAAACTCTCCTGAGAGCTGTGCGTGGATAAAGATTTAGCTGTTCCATCACTAATTAAATCAGGCTCCCAGGACCTGAAACCACAGTGACTGACAATAAAGGCAATGCATTGTTTTTCTGGGTCACCAGAACTCCTGTTGCTTCAAAATTTATTTGACTTGTCTGACTGTTGCTGGGAAAGGTTTTTAGCCCTACTGTAATTGATTTACTCTAGCTATGGTTATCTTCTTGCTACCTAATTGATTTCTCATTCTCCTATCATTTTTACTCTAGGAGATGAAAGTAGAGGCATAAAAGATCCATAGCTGGCAACTGCAAAACAATAAGTGGAAAAATGCACATTGGTCATGGAGCACTGATTTATATTATGCAGAAAAAAATCCATTTATTTTGTTTGGGGAAAGGGGGCATGCTGTGGGGAAAGCCCCATGCAGAGGTCAGAACAGGTCTGTGGACCACAAGATCATGGTAGATATAAGGGCCCAAGGTGCTAGCCAGCACTGTCCATGGTACGAGATGTCCAAGGCCAAAGTATATTGTCTGAGAGATGGCAAGAGGTAGGTCTTTTGAAAAAGCTGTCATTACTAGCCTGCTAGGTTATGGTAGATGCTTATATTTGAGTTCCCCATATCCATTCCACTCTAAGCTGCTCACGGCAACCCCTCCCCTTAGCATGTGAATGCTTCAGATCTACTTCTAGGCAATGAAATATGAGGCAGTGTCTTTTGAAGAGCTTTTGGAAAGATTTCCCCATTTTAAGCAATGAAATGAAAAATAAAAATCTTTCTTCCCCTGTTTCCCTCCTCAGAAGCATCTGTGTTAAGATCTTGTTATACACCCTTCCAGGACTGTTCAGTTCACATACCAGCATATACATATGTACAGAAACAAATTAAACACACTGAAGGACATCTGATCTTTGAAAAAAAAGAAAAAGTTGATCAATCGCTTCACTTTCCTGTTTAGGGCTATTCAGTGGATTTCTATTGTTTCAGACAAAAAGTCCAAGACCTCAAACCCTGTACTCAAGGCCATGTGTGACCTGGTCCATGCCTCACTCTCCATCCTTTTCTTAGGCCACACAAGCTGCCTTACTTACCATGCTTCAACCACACTGGCCTTCTCTAAGTTCTTCAAATGGGCCTGATCCCTCCTGTCTCAGAGACTTTGCAAGTGCTAGTCCCTCTGCTTGAATGACCACCTTATTTTTTGCATTTAAAAAAACCATTTTATTCTTCAGATCTTAGCTGAAACTATACCTCTTCTGAAAGGGCTTTCCTGAAGCCTTTCAAGCCAAGTCTCTATTACATACTCTTACATCCCCTATATCTTATCTTCATGGCATTAGTGTTAGTGAAACTAATTAATGAGAAGAGAGACACTTTTGATCAAGGAGCATCCTTAAGCCACTAGTAGGAGAAGAGTGAAAAGGACCACGTGAAGCATGCCAAGTGAAGCATCAGCTCCCCCTACTCCCGCTTCTACTCCCACTCATGCTTAGCTTCTAGTCAGATCTACAGAGCACAACTGAACCTCATACTCAGGCCCCAGAATGAGGCAAAGGTGGAGACAGAGATGGAACCTGTGGCTCTAAGACTGTGATGGGCATCCATCAAGTCCCTGACCTGTGCTGAGTAGGAGTCATGAAAGGGGCACTTTTGGTCTGAGTGGAATGTTCTCCTTGTATCTTGAGGACAGAGGGAACTTTTGATTCCATTTCCTGACACTCATACACAATCTAGAAGCAAGACTCAGGAAGTAGCCTCAGGCATCCTCTTCAGTACTTAATGCCACTTGAAAAGTCTTCCTCTGGTTTGCACTCTCACACTCTTCCATGGCCAGGAGCTGCCTTCAGAAGGCAACAGAAGAAAATGGGTCTGTGTTTGGATCGCCTTCCATAAAATCAAGAAATAAACCAGCCAGGAAAGGGATACTTTACTCAATCTTGGTGCCCCTTAGATTTTCAGGTTTCTAAGAAGCTTGAAATAAAGCTATGCCTGCTGAGAGAATGGAGATAAATAAAAGGCATGGAAGAAAGGATGGAGATGCTGTTCCTCAGCTGGCCATGAGAATGGGCCATTTCTGGATCTGCTTGATCTTTAAGATATGATTGCCATAGACAAGGGACTTCCCACGTGGCTCAGTAGTAAAGAAACACCTACCAAATGTAGAGGATATAGGAGACATGGGTTCAATCTCTGGGTCAGGAAGATCCCCTGTAGCAGGAAATGGCAACCTACTCCAGTATTCTTGCCTGTAAAGTCCTATGGACAGAGGAACCTGGTGGGATACAGTCCACAGGGGTCACAAAAAGTTGGACGAGAGTGAGTGAGCACCCATGCACGGCATGGACAAGACTCAACATACCAAGTGTTATACCAGCCCAGAGGCCCCAAGGAAGAGGTAGCCAACTGTCACCGAGGAAGAGAAAGGTTTCATATCAACATGATACATGGAGAATGGGCTAAAAAAATGTATTTTTAGGAAGCAAAGGAGACACAGAGAAATGGAAGACATCGGACCTTATGTTCACTCAAAGCCAACTACATATTAAGCATGGGATTGGGGTTAGTTTAGTTGGCTCCTCCTGTTGCTGACATGGAAGAAGGTGTATTGAGAGACACTGGAGTAGAGGGAGGCAGGATGGTGACGATAGAGGTGAAGAAGGCAGAGATAGATTGTGGGAGGCTTTGGATGCCCTGCTCAAGAGACTAGATAGCATCGTGTAGGAAAATGGAGGCACTGGAGGGTTTTTAAGCCAAGGAATGATTCTCTGTCCCAAAGCTCCAGTTCTGATGGCAAGTGGTATAGACATTCCAGATGGTAGCAAAGTGGAGATGTTTATAAGACTATGGCAATAAATCAGGCAAGAGAGGATAAGGAGTGTTTGTTCTGGCAGCACATATATTAAAATTAGAAGGATACAAAGAAAATTGTCATGGCCCCTGCATAAGGATGACACATTAATTTGTGCGTTCATGCATATTTCTGTGCTTAATGGATACAAAGTTTCAGCTGGGAAAGATGAGAAAGTTTTGGAGATGGATGATAGTGAGAGGTGCACAGCAATGTCAGTGTACTTAATGCCTCCAAACTGTACACTTAAAAATGGATAAAATGGTAAATTTTATGTTATATTTATTTCATCACAATAAAGAAGGTTCTAGATATTAAACAAGAAGATACTGTAAGGGTCTGAAGTGATGCTGAAGAGCAGAAGTGGAGAGGAAGGTACATATGATGGAGACATTTTGAAGGGACAATTCACAGAATTTGCTGATTAATTAGATGAAAAGAATCAGCAAGAAGGAAATAGATGTATTCACAGTTCTCTCTGATGTATGACTGTTACATCCTGAGAAGTGGCCGCATTTCGGAAATAAAGGGGCATCCTACTTATTAGTTTTCCTGGCTAACAGTAAAGCTGCTCCTGGCTTTCTACTTGCCTGACTGATCCTAGCGGGACAAGGTGGGGGTGACTAAGGCCCAAACCCCTAACACATAAAACCTTTCTTAATTTTCCACTGTGTATACGGTTGATAATCAACAAATACTTGAATTATTATTCAATTAAGCAGCAGGGTTGCAACTGTGGTACTCAATTATACTTGATGATATTATAACCTTTCCTTGTATTTCATTTATCTGGGAAAAAGTTTTCCTGATCTCACAAATATTCAACTTAGGGAAAAGAATAGACTCACTAGCAATTTGCTTTCTCATTTTTTCTTTCATGTAGACAAACAATTTCCAGAAAAGTCCCTGGGCAGGTATAGGAGGGGCGAATATGCTTCTCAAAGACCCTGAGCTTTCCTGGCAGACTCAGAGGAGGTTCTCTGAGCAGGGAAAAGCAATAAGGAGGGTTTTACCACAGTCATTAATTGAGTTATATTACAGAGACCATTAAAAGCAATTAGTGCTTTGTCAGCTACTGTGAACTAGAACTCTGATTTTTTTTTTTACCCAAGTGATTCTCAAGAGGGATGTTAGTGCAGTTTTAAAATGAAGCAGTGCTTTGTCTCAAAGTTTTTAGTCAAGGTTCTTAGTATATTAGAAATGTCAAATAACTAATTAAAGAAGGGTATGTTTATATTTATCAAAGGGGATAAAGGATACAAACTTTGCTAATGCTTTTGAGTCATTAGTCCTTTTTTCCTGTTCGGTGCAGATTTTGCTGCTATTGTTGTTGTTTAGTCGCTCAGTCGTGTCCGACTCTTTACAAACCCATGGACTGTAGCCCACCAGGCTCCTCTGTCCATGGGATTTCCCAGGCAAGAATACCAGAGTGGGTTGCCATTTCCTCCTCCAGGGGATCTTCCTAACCCAGGGATCAAACCCACGTCTCCTTTATTGCAGGCGGATTCTTTACCACTGGGTCACCAGGGAAGACCCTGGGTGCAGATTATATCATGCAATATTAGGTGTGATATCATGTGAAAAATGAAGAAGGAAGGGAAAGAAAATGACATTCATTGAGCCTCTGATAATTTTAAAACACTGTGTATAGCACTTTAAAGGTTGTCACATTTGATCCCTAAAAAACTCTTAAGTTTGCATTATTAACTTGATTTGATGGTCTAAACTAAGACCCAGTCTTTTAGTGGGTTCTGGCTGCTATGATAGAGCACCACAACACAGAGCAGGTGACTTGCAAACAACAGAAATATATTTCTCACAGTACTGGGGCCTAGAAGTCTGAAATCAGGTTGCCAGTTCAGTTGGGTGGGGCCTCCCTGGTGGCTCAGTGGTAAAGAATCCGCCTGCAATGCAGGAGATGTGGGTTTGACCCCTAAGTTGGGAAGATCCCCTGGAGGAGGAAATGACAATCCACTCCAGTATTCTTGCCTGGGAAAGAATACTGAGGAACTTGGCGGGCTACGGTCCGTGGGGTCGCAAAGGAGTAGGACATGAATTAGCAACGAGCATGAGCAGGAGCACGGTTGGGTGAGGGCTCTCTTCCAGGTTGCAGACTTCTTCTTGTAGCCTCACACGACAAAAATGTCACGAGAATTCTGTGGGAATATCCTCTTACAAGGGCATTAATCCCACTCATGAAGATGCAACCCTCCATATGACCTAAGCACCTCCCCAAAGTCCCATATCCTTATAACACCATATTGGACAGTAGGATTTCAACATATAAATTTGGGGAGGAGGGACACAATTCTTCCTGTTTCACTCAGTGTATTAGTTATTTATTTCTGGGTAACATATTATTATTTTAAGTCACCAGGTTCATGATAATTTATCTCTTAATGGGTTCGGGTTGCTTTAACTTATTATCTCACAGCTTCTGTGGGTCAGAGTCTGGACATGGTTTAACTGGGTCCTCTGCTTAGGTGTCTGCCAGGGCTGAGGTGTTATCAGAGGCTCAAGTAAGGAAGGATTTTCCTCCAAGTTTCCCTGGACTTCTGGCAGAATTGATTTCTTGGGGCTAAAGGACTCACAAAAGCTTGCTTCTTCAAAGCTAGCAATGCACTAGAGACACTAGCAAGACAGATCCTGCACACTTATGTAATCATAGACATCCCATCACTTTCACCCCAAAGCACTGATAAGCAAGTCACAGGTCTGGCCATACTCAAGGGGAGAGGATGACAGTGATGTGAACACCTGAGGCAGGAATTATGGAGTCGAGGAAAGCCTGTCAAGGCCATACAACCAGCAAATAATAGAGCTAGTTACAAATCTAAATTTTTCTGACCCCAGACCCTGTGTTTGGATTCCAGTCTCAGCTGTACCTCTGACCATCTGAATTATCTTGGAGAAATCACTTGATTTCACCCAGTCCAAGGCTCCTGACTTAAAAAAAAGCAGCGGCTGCCATCTACTGTGACTCTGTAATCAGGAAGGATAGGGGGGCAGACCACGGTTGAAAGACCCTTGCCTCCACATCTCACACCTGGGGGACTGCAGTGTCCTCAGCGTGAGGGCCCACCAGCCACTTTAATACTGTCTTTGGTCCTTTCCGCAGTGTCATCTATGCCATTGTGATCAGAACTATTTGGGTCAAAAGCAAAGCCTATGAGACAGTGATTTCCAACTGCTCAGGTAAGTCTTTCATCTGCATTACCAAATCTTTAGCTAATCTTGCTTCTGCAGAGGTTTTTCTCTAGCAAACATGAGCTGGGGTTTTACAGTTATAACAAGCCTGCTGTTATATCAGAGACCAGCTGGCACATCAGACCCCCCAAAAGCTGTTTCAGGCAGGCTTTGCCTTCTCCACATGGCTCTCCCAAAATCTGAGGAAGGAGGACTTTGGGTCTGGCTAAGCTGTGCCAGCAGAGCCCCTTGAAACAGCTCTAAGCCAGGGTCTGAGGGTAACCCTATCCTGGTGGGTTTGCAGAGAGGCACCCAAGAGGACTCTGGTATGAAAAGAGAGGACCGTGTAGGGAGGAGGCCACACGTTCAGCAAAACATGAGGACAGACATTTCTGCTTGGCTTAAATTTACAGAAAAACTGTCATCTAACCACAAAACAGTCCTGGGCCCTAGGACAGTCAAGGCAGAATACATGCCCTCCCCATGGTTTGAGCATACCCCACACAGCAGAACAAGCCCAAGACTGCCTGCTACAGCCCTTCCCCAAATCCCATTTCAGCAACCTTACTGCTGAGCACCACCTGCACAATAGGTGCTGAGACTTGGAGGCCCATCTGCTTCCCAGGCAGACACCTCTGGGCCTCTGACAATAACCTGAAGAGAACACAGCACACAAACATGCCCGAGAGAGAAGAGAACGTCTCCTGGGTGTCTAGTTACTATAAAATGGCTAGTTCTGAAAAAGGAGACCATGGAGTTTCCATGGACCAAGACCACACATATATATTCATTTTGCAAAAATTATCATCCATCTTTTACAAATGGAAATCATATTAATTTTAAATTATACATATCTATATAGATATATCATTGCATTGTCTGGGTAGGTTTTTGATTGAGTTGTCACTTAACAGAGTTCATGATCCTAGTTTGACAGCTCAAGTGAGGTAGGACCAGAGGGTTTTGGAAAGCCCAGAGCTCTAGGTTGGAGGGGAAACACAGGGAAAAGGAGGGTATTTTAGTGTGCTCAAGCTGCCATAACAATATACCACAGCAAGTGGCTTAAACAATAAATTTATTTTATCACAGTTCTAGAGACTGGAAACCCAAGATCGAGGTACCAGTCAATTCTGTTCCTGGTAAGAGCTCTCTTCTTGGATTGCAGATGGGCTTGCTGGCTTCTTGCTATCTACTCACAAAGCAGAGAGGAGAGACAGAAATCTTTCTACTGTCTCTTCTTATAAGGGCACTAATTCCATCATAAGATTCCTGTTCTCATCTAACTCTATTTCCCAAAGGCCCCATCTGCAAAAATTAATACCATCACATTGGGGGGTTAAGTCTTCAACTTATGAATTTTGTGATGACACAAATACACAAGGCATAACAGGGGAAGAGTCAGGGGAAAAAGTGAGAAGAGAGAGAGACAGTGGAAATAAACACACACCAACCAAATGAGAATAGACAAAGGCTATTTAGTCAAAGCTTGCTATAGCAAGGGAATCAGCCACCATCACTTGTCTTTTGACAGAAACACAAAAGCAGTCAGAGGAGTGGTAAAGCCTCAGATGTGCCCTGATTGGGGGCTATTGTCATGGGGAAGCTGTAAGTGTGCTGATCAAAAGCACAGCATCCTGTGTGATGGGTTAGGCATGCATATTTGGCTTTCTCTGGTTGATTTTAAGTTGACAATAGGGGCAAAAATTGAAGAGCTATCAGTCAGTAGTCAAGTCTTGGGTATTTGTGGTAGACTGTTCGAGGAGGTATTATTCAGTGTATGGACTCTGAGTTAGAAACAGTGGTCTGACTTTCTACGAGTCTGACTTGCATAGAGTAGGTTGGTTTCCTTGACTGGTTACTGTAGATAATGGGTTGGTTTCCTGGGTTGGTTGCTGCAGAGTGTGGGTCAAAGTTCCATCTTAAATATGATCTGGCTACTGTCCATTTGTTTGCTTAGTCTGTCAACACAGACTGACAAGACAGACAGTGCATCTACCGTCAGTTGGCAGTAATGCCTAACGCGGCTCCTGACCCCTCTCCTCATTCTGCAGGCACGGTCCCGGGATGAAGGAGTTAGGCCTTGTAATTCTGACTTGTCTTTTCCTCTCCTCGGCTGAGTTGACTGAAAAGGAATATTAAGGTGGTTATTGTTCTTGAGAGGTGCATGAGAAGGCACAAAGCCTTCTGCAGCTGTGCTCAGTCAGCCACTTCTGGGTCCTTTCCATACTTTACCTCCCTGAATCCTTACACAGCTCTGTAAGGTGGTATCATCATCTCTCTCTTACACATGGAAGACAGGCTCAAAGGTTAAGCAATTTGCTTGTTTTCATAGGTAGCTCATGATATATCAGCCTATGTTTTCTCTTCCACATCAGGCTGCCTCTCAGAAGAAAGAACATTACAGAAAGGAAGGTGGTGAATGACTGAAAAAAGCTCAATTTTTAAATTTTTTTTTTAATTATAAAACTCAAACTCAGGATTGTTGGCATGGCTGTCACCCGCCAGCCTCTCTGCTGAGCTCTGCCTTCAGAGCACTCTTCCAGAATCATCTCCCGAAGTGTTTTGATGTATTTAAAAATCTAAAAGGTGACCTAATTTTGCTTAAGTAGGCTGAGGTCTTCCTGTACTTTCAGATTTAAATCAGATTGGTTTAAACCCTTGTCTGTGATTTCTGCCAGTTCCAGGAGACTGGTGTGTCCTCTTTCACTGTCCCTCTGAGCTCTCACCCCACGGTCTCACCTCCAACAGCTCATCTGTTCCCTCTGCTCTTGATCCAATGAATCATGGAATCCATCTCGTTTCCTTAGGCTTGAAGTGATGAAGAGTTTCCACATTCTGTCAGCTACCCACCACTTGCGGGATCTCCCACTTTTATCTCAGCAGGGCTTTCACATCTGTGATTACCCTGTCTCTCTCCAGAGTCCCCCAGATCTCCCTGCTACTCAATTTTCTAGTTCCTGCACCCTTAGATGCCCCCATCCTCCAGTCCCTGAGATTTTATAAAGCTGCCAAGAGATCCATTTTCCACTGATATACAGTATGCCTCTCCTCTCCAAAGGTGGAAATGGCTACAATCAGTTTTTATTCTCTAGTACAAGTTTATATGTCCATCATATCAATTTTTTATTTGTCTATATCTTTGTATCAGCATCACTGACCCTTTTCTGGAATGAGGAGCAGAGAGTAGTTCCAAAAATCCTGTGTACTTTCTGTATCTTATTCATAAGCAGCTCGATTGTCAATCTCATTAGAGCCAAGTAACTCCAGAGTTGGCTAGGACAAAGGTTTCCACTGGTTTTAGTATTCCAGGATTACTGCCCATCAACAAGGGGAAATAAGCAATGATTAGTGTGAACAGAAGCTAACTTTGTAAACAAGGCTGCACAATTCAAGTTTCAGAATCATTCTTCTTCCTGGCAAGTATGTCTATTTTCTCTCCCTCAAGTCTGACAGAAAGGAAAAGAAATAACTATTTAATAAATGATCTACAGACTTTCCCCAAAACGAGTGCTTGGCAGGCGAGAGGTAGAGAATATGAGGTTTCCAATCCTGTAGGTTATCCTTTATAAATGAGCTTGCTTTGGATGCCCAGGGATGTTTACTCTTATAAAACAGAACATTTACTGCCTGTGGGCAGGAGATGGAAGAGGTGCACCCATGAAATGGACAAAGTGTAACATATCTGGATATAACTGCATCTGGCCAATATGACTTGGAAGATATGATGTGACCCATGCTATAGCCAAAGTACATGTTTCCAGTTAAATGGGGCAGAACAAGCTGAAGAAAAAAGTTTCTGATTAGGAGCAATTGGGTTAAAGTCCTGATCACTTCCAGCTAAATAAACTTAAAATAAGCGCTTTAAGTACTTTTCTTTATCAGTACGTGAGAGTGAAATGGCTTTTCTGCAAACAACTACCTTCAACAAAAGGCAAAAAAAAAAAAAAGTTGTTTAGCCACTAAGTCAGGTCTGACTCTTGCAACTCCTATGTATATACTGGAGCCTGCCAGGCTCCTCTGTCCATGGGATTTCCCAAGCAAGAATAATGGAGTGGGTTGCCATTTCCTTTTCCATGTGGAAAAAAAAAAAAATATATATATATATAATAAATGAAACTTATATATATATAGCATGTTTGTGGATAGCAAGATTCAGTTCTATAAAGATGTCTATTCTCCTCAAATGATTCACAGATTGATATAGTTAAAATCAAAATTCAAATGGGATGTTTTCTTAAGCTTGATAAGCCAATTTAAAAACATACATGGAAATTTCAAGAGTCAAGAAAAGCCAGGAAGACAGTTCTGGAGAATTACAACAAGGTAGTAAAAGTGTTAGTAGCTCAGTCGTGCCTGACTCTTTGCGACCCCATGGACTGCAGCCCACCAAGCTCCTCTGTCCATTAGATTTTCCAGGCAAGGACACTGCAGTGGGGTTGCCATTTCCTTCTCCAGGGGATCTTCCCAACCCAAGGATCAAACCCAGGTCTCCTGCACTGCAGGCAGATTCTTTACTGACTGAGCTACAAGGGAAGCCCAAGGTAGTAAAGGTTTAATGTATAAACACTGATTTATCATAAAGTTAGAGTGACTAATAGAGTATGGTATAGACACAATTCAATAGGGAAAAAAAAAAAAGCTCCCAAAGAGACCCACACATATAATATAAGCACTTGATATACGACAGAAGATCATAGGGTAATCAATTAATTGGATCTTCACCTCAATTCATCAATTCAGTTCAGTTCAGTTCAGTTCAGTCACTCAGTCGTGTCCAACTCTTTGTGACCCCATGAATCGCAGCACGCCAGGCCTCCCTGTCCATCACCAACTCCCGGAGTCCACCCAGACTCACGTCCATCGAGTCCGTGATGCCATCCAGCCATCTCATCCTCTGTCGTCCCCTTCTCCTCCTGCCCCCAATCCCTCCCAGCATCAGAGTCTTTTCCAATGAGTCAACTCTTCACAGGAGGTGGCCAAAGTACTGGAGTTTCAGCTTTAGCATCATTCCCTCCGAAGAAATCCAGGGCTGATCTCCTTCAGAATGGACTGGTTGGATCTCCTTGTAGTCCAAGGGACTCTCAAGAGTCTTCTCCAACACAACAGTTTAAAAGCATCAATTCTTCAGCGCTCAGCCTTCTTCACAGTCCAACTCTCACATCCATACATGACCACAGGAGAAACCATAGCCTTGATTAGACTAACCTGTGTTGGCAAAGTAATGTCTCTGCTTTTGAATATGCTATCTAGGTTGGTCATAACTTTCCTTCCGAGCAGTAAGCGTCTTTTAATTTCATGGCTGCAGTCACCATTTGCAGTGATTTTGGAGCCCCCCAAAATAAAGTCTGACACTGTTTCCACTGTTTCCCCATCTATTTCCCATGAAGTGATGGGACCGGATGCCATGATCTTCATTTTCTGAATGTTGAGCTTTAAGCCACATTTTTCACTCTCCACTTTCACTTTCATCAAGAGGCTCTTTAGTTCCTCTTCACTTTATGCCATAAGGGTGGTGTCATCTGCATATCTGAGGCTATTGATATTTCTCCCAGCAATCTTGATTCCAGCTTGTGTTTCTTCCAGTCCAGCATTTCTCATGATGTACTCTGCATAGAAGTTAAATAAGCAGGGTGACAATATACAGCCTTGACATACTCCTTTTCCTATTTGGAACCAGTCTGTTGTTCCATGTCCAGTTCTAACTGTTGCTTCCTGACCTGCATACAGATTTCTTAAGAGGCAGATCAGGTGGTCTGGTATTCCCATCTGTTTCAGAATTTTCCACAGTTTATTGTGATCCACACAGTCAAAGGCTTTGGCATAGTCAATAAAGCAGAAATAGATCTTTTTCTGGAACTCTCTTGCTTTTTTGATGATCCAGCGGATGTTGGCAATTTCATCTCTGGTTCCTCTGCCCTTTCTAAAACCAGCTTGAACATCAGGAAGTTCACGGTTCACATATTGCTGAAGCCTGGCTTGGAGAATTTTGAGCATTACTTTACTAGGGTGTGAGATGAGTGCAATTGTGTGGTAGTTTGAGCATTCTTTTGCATTGCCTTTCTTTGGGATTGGAATGAAAACTGACCTTTTCCAGTCCTGTGGCCACTGCTGAGTTTTCCAAATTTGCTGGCATATTGAGGGCAGCACTTTCACAGCATCATCTTTCAGGATTTGGAATAGCTCAACTGGAATTCCATCACCTCCACTAGCTTTGTTCGTAGTGATGCTTTCTAAGGCCCACTTGACTTCACATTCCAGGATGTCTGGCTCTAGGTCAGTGATCACACCATCATGATTATCTGGGTCATGAAGATCTTTTTTGTACAGTTCTTCTGTGTATTCTTGCCACCTCTTCTTAATATCTTCTGCTTCTGTTAGGTCCATACCATTTCTGTCCTTTATCAAGCCCATCTTTGCATGAAATGTTCCCTTGGTATCTCTAATTTTCTTGAAGAGATCTCTAGTCTTTCCCATTCTGTTGTTTTCCTCTATTTCTTTGCATTGATTGCTGAGGAAGGCTTTCTTATCTCTACTTGCTATTCTTTGGAACTCTGCATTCAGATGCTTATATCTTTCCTTTTCTCCTTTGCTTTTTGCTTCTCTTCTTTTCACAGCTATTTGTAAGGACTTCCCAGACAGCCATTTTGCTTTTTTGCATTTCTTTTCCATGGGGATGGTCTTGATCCCTGTCTCCTGTACAGTGTCACGAACCTCAGTCCATAGTTCATCAGGCACTCTACTTATCAGATCTAGGCCCTTAAATCTATTTCTCACTTCCACTGTATAATCATAAGGGATTTGATTTAGGTCATACCTGAATGGTCTAGTGGTTTTCCCTACTTTCTTCAATTTAAGTCTGAATTTGGCAATAAGGAGTTCATGGTCTGAGCCACAGTCAGCTCCTGGTCTTGTTTTTGCTGAATGTATAGAGCTTCTCCATCTTTGGCTGCAAAGAATATAATTAAATACCAGGGAAATTTGAAACTTAGATGTGAAATGTAAGACTTTAAAATTTCTTTAAAGACAATGAAGGATGTTATCTTTATGACACTGGAATAAGAAAGGATTTCTTAAACAAGAGACAAGATGCATTAAACCAAAAAAGTGATAAATAAATTTGACTCTATTTATATTTAAAAGTCAAGCCAAAAAGTAGGAGAAGCTATTTGCAATACATTATCTAGGAAAAGATTAGTATCTAGAATGTATGAAGAATTCTTAAGATTCAATAAAAATATTTTTTAAAATGATAAATAGAAGAAAAATGAGGAAGACACAAATACATTTCGTAAGAGGGAAAAGAGAAATAGCCAAAAACAAGGTTCTCAACCTCACTGATACATGAGGAAAGTATACATTTAAACTTCAACTAGGTATAATTTGTCAGTCACAGGACTGGTAAAGTTTTAAAATCTGGTATTTCTAAGTATTAACAAAGATATAAACCTCATGGTTTATCTAGCAATATCATTCCTAAAAATCTTAGTAGACTTCTGACTTATTTGCTTCCAGTCAGCTTCACCAGCAACCATATCCACACAATCTTTCTGAAAATAATTCTCAGGTCTGACTAGTTTCTTTGCTTCCTTATTCAGTCCCCTAGAATAGAAGCTAGCTTGAGGTCATCTGAAACAGTAGGTGGGAGGCCACATCCTCAGTCTGCCTTTCCTCTCAGGAATGATCCTGAATGGATCATTGCTGGTGTAAACTTCTCTTACAACTGAATTTGGATACTGGCTTCATTGGCATAAGATGTGCACAGTCAAAAGGTATACACGTTTGCTTTAGCAGTCCGTTCGCATTTTCAATTTGCATTGGGCCATACAAAGTATGTACTTGGTGCTATGAAGACAAGAAACAATCAGATTCCAAAATTTAAGGGGCTTCCTGTGGTAAAGAATCCATGAAATGGGTTTGATCTCTGGTCCAGGAAGATCCTACATGCCATGTGGCAGCTAACCCTGTGTGCCACAACTATTGAGCCCATGCTCTAAAGTGCAGAGGTCACAACTATTGAGCCCACGTGCTGCAACTACTGAAGCCCAGTGCCCTAGAGACCATGCTCTGCTATAAGAGAAGCAACTGCAATGTGAAGCCCAGGCACCACAACCACAGAGTATCCTCTACTCCCCGCCACTAGAAAAAGCCCAAGTCCAGCAGTGAAGACCCAGCATAGCGAAAAAATAAATAAAATTTTTTTTAAAGTTTCCAAATTTTAGGACTTTCCCTAACTTCCTTCATTTTTGTTCATACTCCAACCAACTCTTGTCTGAGTTCATCTCTTTTTTCCTAATACTTTGCTAAACACAGCCGGTGGCAATCAACACACACTATTAACATTCTGTTTACCAACTGAGATAGTTAATTTTCTGTGTCAACTTGATTGTGCTAGCAAGATAGCTGGTAAAACGTTATTTCTAAGTGTGTCTAGAGGGCATTCCTGGAAGCATGTGAATCTGCACACTAAGTAAAGAAGGCAGGCCTCACCAATGACAGTGAGAATCATCCAATCCACTGAGGGCCAGAATAGAACTAAAAGCAAAGGAAGGGCAAATTTGCTTGAGCTGGGACATCCATCTTGTCCTCCTCTCTTCCTGGGACCTAAGACTAGGACAAAGATTTACACTATTGGGTGCCTGATTCTCCAGCGTTTTGACTTAGATGTACATCATCGTCTCTCCTGGTTTTCATGTTTTTGGATTTGGGCTGAATTAGACCATCAGACCTCTTGGTTCTGCAGACAGCAGATTATGGAATTTAGCCTCCATAACTGCATGAGTCAATTTCTATAATAAATTTCCACATATACATGGATATAGCTACCGATAGAGACATATATGTTCTCTTTCTCTGGAGAATCCTAACTCTATACCACCTTTGTACTCTCCCTGGGGGTCCAGTCTCAGTAAGCACACAACCTGCCTTCCCTTTATAACACTTCTAGCCAGTGCATCTCTACCGTCCCAGCTTTCCCTATCGGTCTCCTCACTACCTGCTCCCTGCCTAGAGGCCAATGCTGCATGCTGTAGGTTTGCATTATGACAGCACTGCATGTGAAGCTTCAATCTCTGCTTTAGTTAAGGAAGCACTAGCAGCTATATTAGAGAAAGCCTCAAATATAGTAACCTTAACAAAAGAGAAATTTGTTTCTTCTTCAGTTAAAGTCAGTTAAAGTCGAATTGACAGTAAAGGTCAACGGGAAAGACACACAGTCATTCAGAAACTCAAAATGACAATGCTGCTACTCTTTACCAAATGGCTACTAAGGTATGGCTTAGCATCAGTATCCAGCAGATTGGGGATGAGGGAAGACAGCACGAAGGATTACTCAGGGAGTTTATCGGAGCCAGGCCTGAGTTCTCTCCATGTTCCTTATAGGCAGAACTTAATCATGTGACTACCCCCAGCTGAAAGGAAAACTAAGATCATGGCATCCGGTCCCATCACTTCATGGCAAATAGATGGGGAAACAATGGAAACAGTGATAGATTTTATTTTCTTGGGCTCCAAAATCACTGTGGATGGCGACTGCAGCCATGAAATTAAAAGACGCTTGCTCCTTGGAAGAAAAGCTATGACCAACCTAGACAGCCTATTAAAAAGCAGAGACATTACTTTGCCGACAAAGGTCCATCTAGTCAAAACCATAGTTTTTCCAGTGGTCATGTATGGATGTGAGAGTTGGATCATAAATAAAACTGAGCACCAAGGAATTGATGCTTTTGAACTGTGGTGTTGGAGAAGACTCTTGAGAGTCCCTTGGACTGCAAGGAGATCAAACCAGTTAATCCTAAAGGAAATCAGTCCTGAAGATTCATTGGAAAGACTGATGCTGAGCTGAAGCTCCAATACTTCGGCCACCTGATGCGAAGAGCTGACTCATTAGAAAAGACTCTGATGCTGGGAAAGACTGAAGGCAGGAGGAGAAGGGGACCACAGAGGATGAGATGGTTGGATGGCATCACCGACTTGATGGACATGAGTTTGATGAACATGCAGTCCATGGGGTTACAAAGAGTCAGACACGACTGAGTGAGTGAACTGAAATGAATAACCCCTGCTGAAAAGGAGGCTGGGAAATGTCATCTCTCTGTGGGCCCTGGGGGCAAAGGAAAGAATTTGGTGGATAGCTAACCTGTCTGCCACAATTATTTTGGGTCTGCCAGGGTTCCTGGTTCCACCTGAACTGAGGAGCTGAGGAATAGACAAGGCTGTGAGTTAGGTGAGTTAGGTCATACTTCCTTGTATCTATGACCTTCTGTTTTAAAAAAAGAAAACACACACAAGGAAAGGAAGTGGAGGTGGCCAAAGTTCTGAGCTAAGTAGATGAGACATAATGTGCTAAAAATAGTTCACATTAAGTTTATGTTCATAAGGAGGTCATCAATGATCAGAAATTAAAAATAAATTATAAGTTCAAAATTTTTGGAAATCAGACATAATTGTTAAAATGTTCAATTTTTTAAATTAATCTGAAATACATGAAGTTACCAACATATGAAAAAATAATGACTTTAAAATATTATCAGGTAGATTCCTTATTAACAAACAAATCACCAGGACTCTTGCAGGTCTACTTATGCCTACCCTCAGCCCCAACCAGACAGGAAGAAATTCTGCTTCATTTAAAATCTCAGAAAAAAAAAATAAAAAATAAAATCTCAGGACATCAGTGTTCCCCCTTCAGAGGCTCAGCCCACAAAAAAAAAAAAGGGGAGGGGGGTTACCAGGGGCTCTGCAAGTGGCATGAAGCATGGGAAAGGAAAGGAACAGCGACAGGCCACTTCGGATTCATCCTTGAACTAAGACAGCCCAAGGCAGCATCCTGCTTCCAGTCCAAAATCTAATCCACCCACTGCCTCTAGGCTACCCCCTATTAATGCACAGTGACAGCTGAATTTAACTGCTTTTCACTCCTGCTCAGCTCCAAGGCCTGAGGGGAAATAATCCTTTTATCTCCCAATAAAGGAGAATTACTGGGATTTTGCAGCTCATCTCACTTTGAAGAGCCATCTCCAGGAGCTAGAGGTTTTGCATTTCCTAGAGTGGTCAGATTAAAGACGCTTTTCACTGATCTCATTGGGAGATGGAATGGTAGGAGTTGATTATATTGTCACCCAGTTGCCCTGTGGAAAGTACTGCAAGTTTCCATTTTAAACAGATTTCAGAGCACAAATGTCATTCTCAAAAAGTTTTTCTGAAAAACTAAGTCTTCAGAGCCATGCTGTTTAGGAGCCAGCTGTTACACCAGCAAATGGAGATACTTTGAAAAGATATGATTTGATCTGCTGTCTTTTTTACTTGCCCCCATGGCTATAATCCCATCCTGATAATTATCTGATGTATATAAATTCTATATACAGATAATATTCAGTAGTAGCCTATCTAAATATAGTAATGAGTATTCCCAGGTGATTCAGAGGTAAAGAATCCGCCTATCAAGCAGGAGGCTTGGGAAAATCCCCCGGAGAAGGAGTTGGCAACCCTCTCCAGTATTCTTGCCTGGAGAATCCCATGGACAGAGGAGACTGGTGGGCTACAATCCATGGGGTCACAGAAGAGTTGGATATAACAGAGTGACTAAACAACAACAACAAATGTAGTAATATTTTCTGTTCACTTCCATAAAGGCAGCTCATTCCTCCTGAAATACTGTTAAAATCTCATTCATCCCAACTAATAAGGAAATTGACATTCTCGCTATGGGGCTTGGCACCTTGAATACATTATTTTATTTTAATCTTCAAGACAACTCTGTGAATTAGGTGTTTTATGCTTCATTTTTGAAAGTGGGAAACTGACGCTGGGAACAGTAGGCAATTTGCATGACACCACTAGTAAGCTGTGCAGCTTGAGTGTGTATTCAGGTTTGATCTTGAAGTCTGTATCCTTCCCAAGATACTACTTTGGAAATCAGGGCTTCAACCTTGGCACTGTCAGTATTTTGAACTAGATAATTCTTCTTTTGTGGGGGACTGTCCTGTGCATTGAAGGATACTTAGCAGCATTCCTGGTCTCTGCCCACTAGATGCCTGGAACACCCACCCCAACCATTGTGACAATCAAAAATGTGTCCAATCATAACCCCAGGGGTAATATTTCCCCACCTAAAAACCACTGCTATAAACACTCCTTAAGTATTTTCTCCCTTATACCACTGAAATTTTGTGCTTCTGTGAAATGCACGGAACAATCTGAAGGCCCTAATAGTGCCTAAGAGTGGCCTCCCAGGGTAGACATCAAGAAATAAAAATCAGTTATATAATTAAATATAGCATTTCAGTTCACTGCACAGAAAAACCCCTTATTCCTATTATTCCTGCTAACAGCTTGTCTTCTCCAATGAGTAAGCATTCAAACTGTGAAAACAGACAGAAGCTTCGATGACTTGCAGCTGCCTCAGAAACTCAGCCCAAACTCCTCAGGGAGACATTCAAGGTCTTCCTACTTTGGCCTCAGTCCTTCTCCCCACCCTCAAACCAGCGTCCTTTCAGGCTCCAGCCAAGCGAGATGACTCACCAAGATTCTAACACTTCCTACATGTTCTCATTTCCCTGTCTTGGCTGAGGACTTCCCCTCTGCTTCAGGCATCTTTCCCAATCCTACGCCCCCACCCCCAGCTTGGCCTTGGGGATTTCCGCCTCTGCCTTGTGGCCACCTCTGCATTACAGTGGGGGAATGGCTTCTTTCTTCGTTCATACTTGGTTTTTGGTTTTAGTCTCTCTCATCTCACCCAGCCTCATGCTGAGTGATCTTTCCTGCTGGATTGAAAGTTCCCAGAGAAGAGGAACTCTATTTTAGCCTGTTTTGTTCAGTTCTTATCGCTTGGTGGGTTGGGCTGGATTGGATTGCAGACAGGGTAGAATAAATAGTGCAAAGGTAAATTTCACACCAGTTTCCATGAGGATTTAAATACATTTCAAACGTGACAGCTGAAGGTGTAGTGAGGACCAGTGAGCATGGTAGCCGGGCTCTAGGGTAGTCCTATCTCGTATGACTTAGGTGTGCCTGGGTGGGCCTCTGATCTCGGCCACCACTAGGCTTGTGTCCCTTGAGCCTTAATCAGTGGCACTCACCTGAGGGTGTGTGGGGCTGGCCTTCTGTCCATGCCTGTCCCTCACTGAGGGTCTGCTTATGTCCAGAGGGAGGGCATCTTTTCCCAACTTTCACAAAGGTACCAAGAGGGCTGGTAGAAGCCATGATAGTAAAAAACTCTCTCACAGCTTCAAGGTACCCTGCGTCAAGTGCCACCATTCCCAAATGTGCCATTTAACGACTCCTTCTACTAAGAACTACTGCACTGAATTCTGCCCGTCCTAATCAGTCATTTGTTTTACCACCACTCCTTGACTAGAGACGAGTTTATATTAATTCATTCAATAAATATTAATTAATCATTCACTAGTTTAGAGGATACAGGAGTGAGGAAAACAAAGTCTCTGTCTCCATCAAGCTTACATTCTAGTGGATTCCTAAATTTAATCCTTACATGTTTAGTATCAAACAACCCACATAAGATTAAAGTTATAACGAGGCTCTTATTTGGAACAGGTTTTATTATATCTCTGGCTTGAGCTTTTGTTGAGAGTGGGATTTCTGAGTTACATGAGTAAGTTCATCTGGGGTAAGATTTCTAGGAAAACTGCTTTGTCCTAGGTTGCTGAGGGGACAAGACCAATGTCTCAGCGTCGCCCCCTGTGGTCACCTGGCTCATTCCAGATTCAGTTGATTCAGGGCATCCAGCCAAGTCTCTTGAGAGTCTGGATGTCCCAATGCATTTGCATTTTACATTAAGCTGCTAACTGAGCAGTTTCTAGCATCCAGCCCATTTACTCTGAATATGTCAAAGGGCAGGGCGGGGGACGGGGGGTTCCTCCTGGGCATAGGTGAGGAGGATCTAGGTGGTCCCATGACAACTGTGGGTCTAACCTACAGTGTTCCTATTGGCAGAAGCAGGACTTCACTTAATGGTTCGCTTTTTGCATCTGCAGATGGAAAGCTGTGCACCAGTTACAACCGAGGGCTCATCTCAAAGGCAAAGATCAAGGCCATCAAGTATAGTATTGTCATCATTCTTGGTAAGCAGCATCCCTCCTCGTGTTGTAAAACTGTGGACATTCCAATAACAAATTTGTACCTGGGACCTGGTGACACAAAGTACACACAAGGAAAAAATCTGTCTATGGGAACTTCTGCCTTTTCCCAATTAGAAAGGAATATGTGTGTGGAGCTTATCAGTGTCACTGCAGCTCCCTCACGGGCCAATATTTGGTTTCCTATATCTATCTTTATGAATATTGTTGTCCAACACAGCCAGGGGATGCATAATGTGGAGGAAAAACCTAATTAAGACATTACTAGCTGAAGCTGATGCTCACCATCATCTAGTTGACCCAGTTGCTTTTCTGAAGGCATACACTCCCCAGAGCTGAAGTTCAACAACCAAGGAAGACAGAAGCAGCATTCCATTTCTTCGGATATTTAATTTCAAGGTCACCATAAATTCTTCCCTAATGGATGCCTTATCTTCCCTGCTCGCTCCTGTCATTTTCCCTTTCTTTTTGTTTTTTTGGTCTCTCTACTCTTAAGACCCATAAAGTCACCTCGTCCAAGAAAAAAAGGTATTTCTAGAGCACCTAATATATGTCAGATTGGTGTTATATTCTTTGTCATTCCCAAACCTTCAAAACTTCCTCCCCCTTTCGTCCCCTCAGTTAATGGCCCTGATTCTTATTTCACAAGGAAAACACTCTTCCCAGAACAGAACTTCCTCATTCACCTGTCTTGATATGCATGGACCTACCTGCATCTCTGCCTTTTCTCCTATTACTATGGATAAACTATCTCTGCTCCTTAATCCAAAATGCACTTGAGCTATCCCATTCCTCCCTGCGCCTGTGAACTCAAGAATCCTCTTCCTGCAATCATCTCCTCTCCCCCACAGATATCCCCCTTGACTGGATCATATGCACATACACACACTGTAACAGCTCCCTCTATAAACTCCCCAGTAACAGACCCTCTTCTTTAACACTCTCCTTTCTAGCAGACCTCCTCCCCTTTTCATCTCTCATTCTCTGGAGCCTATTTCTATTAGCTTTCTTTCCTATTACTCTAGTACAGGCATACTTATCAAGGTAACCACAGCCAACAAAATGCCAGATGTCAATACTCAGTCTTGAGTTGATTTCCAAACAACATTTGCTCAGTTCTTCTTTGGAACACGTCCTTTGCTTAGAAATTATATCTATGATTTCTACTTGAAATTTTTTTATAATTCTACTTGAAATTTTTATTTATGATAAGCTTAGCATACTCAACATGAAAAACCAGAAGCCTCAGCATGCTTTCTTATCTCCTCCAAGTTTACTCATCCTCCTGTGTTCCCAAGTTTAGTAAATGACTTCATCTTTCATCCACACCAAAAACCTAAGGGTCATCTGTCTGTCATTATTCTACTTCTCTTCCACGCCACATATCTAGTCTATCAGTAAGGCACAGAAACTTTACCTACAAAAGAAATCTCAAAATCAACCATTTTTCAGCATCTATACAATTATTTCCTTGATCTAAGCTCCTACCAACTTCTGCCTGGAACACTGGAACTGCAACTGATCTTCTCTTAATCCTTCTCTGTAAAGCAGATAATGTGATCTTTTTAAAAATGTTAATCAGACACTATCACTACCCTGCAAACTCACCTATGGATTCCCATTACACTGGAATAAAATCTTACTTTTTCCCATGTCTTACACAGTGTGTGTGATCTGTCCTCCAGCCAAGTATCCAGCCCCATGCCCCTGTTCTCTTCCTTGCCCATTCTATGTATAACAGGCACACTGGTTTTCTTGCTCTTTCTTCAAATGTCAACTTGTTCATACCTTGCAATATTTCCCACCTGAAATGCCCCACCTTCAGATGGTGGCATGGCTCATCCATGCCATGGCTTAACATCATCTTGCTTTCCAACAATACACCACCTCTTCAGAAAGGCCTCCTTGGCAAGTCTTAAATGTCTCTCCTATAGTCTTTATCCTACTTTATTTTTTCTTCATATTTCTACTTCCACTTGACAGTATAGGGTATATATTGATCTGCTTATTGTCTATCTCCCCTGCTGGCAAAATCCCCACAAGCAATGACTTTCACTTTTGTTTTCCTTACATTATCTCCAAGGGCTTACAGGGTCCATGCACACTGTGCTTAATTAATATCTGTTGAAAGAACAAATGGGGATATGCATGAAGGAAAAGATTTGTGCCATTCCCTTTTTTACTTAGCTCAAAATACTACCCCTCCCTACCCACCTTGCGGTTCTTAAGAGCTCTGGGAGCATAGCTCTCATGTTAGGTCTGCTAGTACATTAAGTCACCAGAACTGTCCATCTCACCTTTCTAAAATGCATCTGCAAAATACCAAACAGACCACATGCCGTGTGACTTAGCCAGGAGAATACACTCACAAAACAACATTGCAGGCAGACCTGGGGATAGAGCACATACCACCCACTGGGGCTCAGAATCCTTTCCTAGAAGCTTCTGAAGTAGATCAGAGATTATCTGCTTTCCCAGACAATCAGGAGCATGATACACATTCCCTGGATGTTGAGTCAGGAAGCATATCTTATATATGTGTTTCAGAGCCAGTACAGCCTTTTATAATCAGGAGCCATATATATAAGCACTGGATTCCCTTTAGTCAGAGAGCAAGAAAGTCCACAAGGAGGTCAGCCATGTCAGTGATCCAATCAGACCAAAATGCTCCTTCCTATAACAAATATTTTGTAATGCCCCTCTACCACTCTGAAATGAAATGTATACAAAAACCTATGAACCTAACATAATTCTTAACAGAGCAACGTATAACATAAAGAGAGACTAGGAAGAAAATAATTGATAACAAAATAATATAGATTTCAATATATAAATACTTGGATATAGTCCTTAGTAGAATAAAGAAGTAATAATAGTTACAAATGCAAACCAATGCAGGTGTGTTTTCATGGAGACATAAAAAATAAAGCAGTATTGCTGTCAGTGACTTTATTTTCCCAGTAGGTGAACAAATCCTGCTAAAGTTCCAAATTAAACAAAGTAATCTTTCCTCTATTTGCAAGGGAATTGGACTTCTGGAAAACTCAGTATTTATTTAAAATATTGTGGTCATATATAAAATAGAATCAGGTTTTTAGACTGGGGTCATTATAAACAGATTCTCTGCTCCATAAATGTCCAAATGGGCATTTGAAGGATGTATGAGACGTGGGTGGGGCTGGCTGCATGATGCAGGGGGACAGGTATCCCTAGGAAAACCAGAACCAACACACAACACACACAAATATATGCACACGTGTTTTCAAAATTCCCCAAACAGAAGCTCTGCCCCTCCATGCCCCAGAACTACTATCTGCGCCAATGCCTGGCTTTACCACCAGAGCCCAGAATGTTCAGTGGTCTTTGTGTTACAACTGTTCCCTTTTAACAGATTGTCAAGGTCAAGGAGGGAAAAAAAACATGTGTCAGTCAAAGAGTTATGGCGACAAGCTGATTCCTGCAGTCAGATGGCAAAGGAAGCCTGACTTCCCTGAGGAAAAAGCCTATGACTGAGAAAGCGAAGAAAGAGAGTGGAGAGGATGGGGCAAGAAAGTAAGAGAGAGCACATGTGGGTTCCAGTCAACCCCAAGAAGGTTTATCTCTGTGGTATTAATCTGTGTTCTCCAGAGAAATTATATATATATATACATACACACATACATACCTATATATATACACATATACATACCTATATATATATATTAAGATATTTATTGTAAACAATTGGCTCATTTGACTGTGAAGCTGAAAAGTCCCCAGATCTCCAGATCCAGGAGAGCTAATGGTGTCGTCTCAGTCTGAGTCAAAGTATGAAGGCCAAAGAGGATCAAAGTCTTAGCCAGAAGACGGTCAAGCAAACAGAGTGACTCCTCTCTCACTCACCCTTTTTATTGTATTCAAACCTATGGATAGATCACTGCCCACCCACACTGGGGAGGACAACTTACTTTTCTTAATCTACAAATTCAAATGTTAATCTCATTCAGAAATACTCTGAGAACACAGAAATAATCAGAAGTAATGATTAACAAAAAAATTTGGCATCCTATGACCTAGTCAAGGTGGCACATAAAATTGGCCATCGCACTCTGGGTCTCCATTTCTCATCTCCTTCCTCTGAGGATTTGGATGCAAGCAGAATCAGGGTCTCACGCATACTAATGCACTTGGTAAGGGGTATATAATGTGGGTGTTGCCTGGAAAGGCTGACTTGGAAATGGAAAATAAAATTGAGAATCTTGTGACTTAGCCAGGCTGTGTTTTGAAACACTAGATATCACCCCTTCCCCTCGCCTACCCCAAAACAGGAGTCACTATAAAGTGCTCCTTGTTCTGTCTTTTACCATAGAGTCTCCAAATTCAGAGGGATTTGCTGAATTTTTTTTCGCACTGTGTAGAATGAGAGGCTGAGGCCATGTTGAACAGCTCCCAGCCTTTCAAGGATCACTGCAGTAGTTAAATCAGACCCTCCCTTTACAAATAGACAAGCTCCAGCAAATTTACTCAACTTTAGAAATGCGTCTGTGGGATGTAATGTATGTATGTGTGAGTGTGTGTGTGTGTGTGTGTGTGTTTAAGTAAACATGACATTAATATGAACACACACAACTGTTCTAAATATTTCTGAGATCCCAGGTGGTAAGGAGCCTCCTCATTGAAGCTCCACTCAGGGCCAACACGGAGGGCCCCCTGGGCTGTGGGCTGCTACAGGGCTAATGGTTCTCTTCTCCCCAGCCTTCATCTGCTGTTGGAGTCCCTACTTCCTCTTCGACATTTTGGACAATTTCAGCCTCCTTCCAAACACTAAGGAGCGTTTCTACGCCTCTGTGATCATTCAGAACCTGCCTGCCTTGAACAGTGCCATCAACCCCCTCATCTACTGTGTTTTCAGCAACTCCATATGCTTCCCCTGCAGGTAAGGGGCATTCAGACACGGGGAAGCCCTCTGCACTCACCTCCAACCTGTGTCTTCCTCATGCTAGAGCTCCCGGGCGGGTTATAGATGAGAAACTGAGAGTCAAAAAGTTCCCGCTAGTGTGACAGATTCAAATTCAGGCCCCCCAGCCATGGCTCATGCTTTCTCCTATACCACATCACCTCCTATAGCAATCATCCTAATCGAGTCACATATAGACGATCCTTATTTTCGTTTAAAGCTTCTCCCCATGAGTTGCCTCAATACAATGCCATGGAGATAGCAGGACACAAAGAATTATCATTTTACAGATAAACAAATTAAGGCTCACACGTTAAGTAACATTATTGAGATTATATGAATAATTAGTTACAGATCTGAAATTAGATCCTTCCCACAATGACTCAGTCTGCTGTTTTTCAGCTGTTTTACTGCACAATCTACAGGGGGTAGGTGGAAAAATCCTTAGGGGATGGAATCGTACTAGAATTGTTTCAGGCTTGGGTTTGATGCCCTCTGTTGAATCTGTCTTCCATCAGTTGACAAGATCTTTCAAGTCCTTCTAGAATTATGGATGGATGGTAGCATTTCTCAGTGATCCTAAACGTCACTGATACGTTAGAATGGCTACCATCCCTCACCTGCCTTGCCCCTGGCCTCTCACCCATCAGCCCCTCCCTGCCCTCCCCTTTCCTCTTGTCTCCATGATGGAATTGCAGAATGGTTACAGGCTTGGGTTTGATGCTGCCATTGTTGATTCATAGCTACATGCGACCTAGGGAAAATTATTTAACTTCCATAAACCTCCATTTCCTCACAAGTAAAAGAGGGGTAATAGCAATAGCAGTGCCTACATCTTAGCCAGTGATGTCTCTGTCACTGGGCTCTGGTGCTGATCTGTAGGAAGGAGGGCTGTGAGTGGTGGGGAAGTATGGTGAGGGCTATTACATTAAAAGTGCTTAGCACAATGCCTGATCCTTAATAAGTTCTCCACAAGTGTTAGCTCCTGAACAGTTAAATTATTCAGGACAAATGATTTTTCCTCTTTGTTCTTTCTTTAGGGAGCAAAGATCACGGGATTCCAGAATGACATGTCGGGAGAGAACTGAGAAGCATGAGATGCAGGTTCTGTCCAAGCCAGAATTCATGTAGATCATGGGGCAGTGGTAGCACTGGGCTGAGCCCCATCAACTCTCCTGGGTTCCCATTAGCACCTTGGGCCTCTGCCCTGTACCTTTATCACTTGGGGGATGCACAAGGCAAACACTAAAAAGTGTGTGTCACCTGCCTCAGCAAGTATTGGCCAATAGGAAGTTACAAACTATTCACACCAGCCAGGAAAGATAACCCCTTCTTTCCCTACCACTCCTAGCTGCCCTTCTCGCTGTCAGCACCAGAATCAACGGACAGAGACGTTGCTGGCCTGGGGCCCAGGCTTGGGCAAACAGAGGGAATTGACTAACAAAGCATGTTTGTACATGTTCTTATAATTACAATTTAAGAAGTAAATAAAAGGCTTACCTGGGCCTAGATTTTCCTCCCATTTTTGGAATCAAGTTTCAGTAGCTGTGGCCAAAGAGATGTTTGTCCTTGAAATGTCAACAAATAATAAATTCATCTCCAGGCATTGAGGCTTTGTGTCTCCTCTGCAGATGGCCATGGTTGGCAGATGGATGTGTTGGCAGCAGCCAGCCTCACGGTCCCATTGTATCAACAGATGATTTGCAGAAAGAACATAAGTGCTGGCCCTCCAGAGCAAAATCGAAATTGAGGGGTACTTTATCTGGTAGGAAAAGAAACAGCGCAAAAAGTCATGGGGCTCTGACCTCCAGGCTCTGAGAGGTGGCACCTGGGTCTCACACATGTCTTTCTGGCTCTCTGAAGGCTCCTCCCTTTGCATTCCACATTTAGGCCACTCTGGGTTCCATGTCTCATACCTCAGGGACACTTCTCTCTCTATAGTTGGGAGCTGAACGCCTGTGGCTTTTCCAGGCATGATGTTTCTGTAATATCTTTATCATTTTTGCACATTTTAGCTATTGTCTATCTAACACCTTGGCTGGGAAGCACTCGTGGGCCTTATTTTGACAAGCCTGGAGTTTGATATATATAAGCATAATCCAAGTGAAATATGACTAAATGTTTTCTAATCAATTTTTGCCATCAGATTTTTCCATAAGTGGAAGTGGAATAATTTAATTTGATTATATATACATCCCCACCCACAGTTCTAGGATGCGCGTGAGCTCCTTATTTTTAGCCTCACATACATTCTTGACATTAAAATCTCCTTGGCAAAATCCTCCTTCCCAAAATTATCCTGAGCTTAAGTCTTTTTTCGTCTACTGCTAGTGGAGTTATTATTTTAATAGCACTCCATTCCTCATTATGGTGTTAACCCAAAGACTTCATGCTTAAGGTCACAGTGGCATTTTTCCCATAAACTCTCTTTTCAATTCCATCTGACCTTAAGAAATGTATCTCTTATGTAGAAAGCAGACTCCTCAGTTACCATCTATCTTAGAATTACTTTCTGAATTTGAGGAGCCTGAAAAATCTAGTTGTACATCTACAGAACAGTATTGAAGGCTGCCTTCCTTTCTGTCCAACCAGCTAAATGTGAGCAAACCTGGAAGCTTTGAGTGGTTGAGAAGTGCTTTTTGACATTTCACTTTAAATCAAGATGTGCTACAGAAGACCCACATAATCATTGCTAAGATAACTGTCTGCATGCGAGCCAATTAACAGTGCAAAATCTGGTGGCTGCCCTTCCTACATGGCAAAATGGGAGGCCTGGGTTCTTTTGACAGATGCTTTCAACCTCTGTCAAGCTCTGGTCTGAGAAAGGCATTACATGCCTACCTCATCCATCAATAGACCCAGAAAGTTAAGGAGAGAGTCAAGTGAGGGGCTTTGTGGGCTTTAAAACCTGTGAATGTGATTTTGTAGTTATTGTAGCGCTGAGACTCCTGTTCCCAGTGAAGACTGGAGATCAGTAAGATAATGGTACAGGCTGCTGCAAGACAAGCTGCCAGTACAATGAAACTTGCTTCATATTGGTGAGGACTTTGGGGTCCTCCTTTTCATGTATTTTCTGAGCTTGAGGAAACATGATTTAAATACTAAGGAATGCTGGTAATAGTTTCATAGTCTTATGACCTTGGAACAAATTATTTAATGTTTCTGAGCATCACTGTCTCATCTGTAAAATAGGAACAAAATAAGGCTGGAGCAGAGAGTCTTGTGGGTTCTTTACAGATATAGGTGCTGAGATTATAATGGCTTAAATTAAATCCATAGAGTCATAGCTTCTGGAATTTCTTCCCCAGGGAGGCAATGATTGTATGACTCATGGCCACGTTGTTTGCTCTTTAGAAGGTGTAATTTCTCCATCTATCACCATGAAGTCAGAGAAACATCATTTCCCAATTGGGAAATACAGTGTGAACTCTTGGAGAAAATGAGCAGCTTAGTGTTGTGATGTCATTTTTATAGCCTTGGACACCGAAGTGGGGCCAGAGAAGCCAGCAGAGTGATATATAAAATTAAGATGCTTACTTCCTACACCAAGATGTCACAGACACTTATGATTGCATTATCACTTAGCTTCAGGCATAGGCAAAAATTTAGGATAATAAGGATAGATGTGTTTAATATATTTAGCCATGCTAGAGAAAATAAGTGTCTCCGCTTTACTGAACTAAATTAAATATGAATGGTAAAAACTTTGCTTCCAGGGATTGTATTGAGCATAATTTAACGGAAGTTTAATTTTGCCAAGCAACATTTCCCATACCTTTTAAATGGCTTTAATTTGTGATTAATGATGAGAAAAAAGTATCCCTTCTCAACCAAACACACAGCTTAAACTTGCTTCCCCACATCATTATGACAACTCTAGACATCCATATACAGAAAGGACTTTACCTCTTCCTTTTGCATCCACAGTGTCGGAAGGGACCACAAGCCTGCATCTGGTGGGGAAACAGGAAGACAAAATTATATTTAGCAGGAAATAGAGCAGCTCTACTCTTCTAGAGTCATCTTAAGTGAGCTACAGGCCTTATGGCAACTATACTTTTTTTACAGTCATATGACTATACCTCACTACAGCCAGCAAATTTGGGAAACTCAGTAGTGGCCACAGGACTGGAAAGGTCAGTTTTCATTCCAATCCCAAAGAAAGGCAATGCCAAAGAATGCTCACCCTACCACACAATTGCCCTCATCTCACACACTAGCAAAGTAATGCTCAAAATTCTCCAAGCTAGGCTTCAACAGTTCATGAACCATGAATTTCCAGATGTTCAAGCTGGATTAATAAAAGACAGAGGAACCAGAAATAAAATTGCCAACATCTGCTGGATCATCAAAAAAGCATGAGAGTTCCAGAAAAACATCTACTTCTGCTTTATTGACTATGCCAAAGCCTTTGACTGTGTGGATCACAACAAACTGTGGAAAATTCTTCAAGAGATGGGAATACTAGACCACCTGATCTGCCTCCTGAGAAATCTGTATGCAGGTCAGGAAGCAACAGTTAGAACTGGACATGAAACAACAGACTGGTTCCAAATAGGAAAAGGAGTATGTCAAGGCTGTATATTGTCACCCTGCTTATTTAACTTATATGCAGAGTACATCATCAGAAATGCTGGGCTGGCAGAAGCACAAGCTGGAATCAAGATTGCCGGGAGACATATCAATAGCCTCAGATATGCAGATGACACCACCCTTATGGCAGAAAGTGAAGAGGAACTCAAAAGCTTCTTGATGAAAGTGAAAGAGGAGAGTGAAAAAATTGGCTTAAAGCTCAACATTCAGAAAACAAAGATTATGGCATCCGGTCCCATCACTTCATGGGAAATAGATGAAGAAACAGTGGAAACAGTGTCAGACTTTATTTTGGGGGGCTCCAAAATCACTGCAGACAGTGACTGCAGCCATGAAATTAAAACACTTACTCCTTAGAAGGAAAGTTATGACCAACCTAGATAGCATATTCAAAAGCAGAGACATTACTTTGCCAACAAAGGTCCATCTAGTCAAGGCTGTGGTTTTTCCTGTGGTCATGTATGGATATGAGAGTTGGACTATGAAGAAAGTTGAGCACTAAAGAATTGATGCTTTTAAACTGTGTTGTTGGAGAAGACTCTTGAGAGTCCCTTGGACTGCAAGGAGATCCAACCAGTCCATCCTAAAGGAGATCAGTCCTGGGGGTTCACTGGAAGGACTGATGCTAAAGGTGAAACTCCAATACTTTAGCCACCTCATGTGAAGAATTGACTCACTGGAAAAGACCCTGATGCTGGGAGGGATTGGGGGTGGGAAGAGAAGGGGACGACAGAGGATGAGATGGCTGGATGGCATCCCTGACTCGATGCACGTGAGTCTGAGTGAACTCTGGGAATTGGTGATGGACAGGGAGGCCTGGCATGCTGCGATTCATGGGGTCGCAAAGAGTTGGACACGACTGAGCGACTGAACTGAAATGAACAGTGTTTCTTGCAGTTTTTCAATTGCATTTGACTGAAAGTAGATGGTCCTGTTCAGGGGCCAATCTCCTCGCTTTTGGAAACCTGAAAAACACATGCCTCATTTCTCTGCAGCTGCATTTTAAGACTGCATTATCCTCAACAGGGCTGGTTTGATTAACATTTTAAAAGTGCAATTCCATGCATACAGAATGTTAAGATGGACAGAGGCTTGTGTCATGTAGTCTCATGGTTTTCTGACTATCTGGGGACTCCCTAAGAAGTCCCAAAGAAGTGACTCAGTATTCATACTCACATATACAACAATAGTATACATATAAAGTCTAGACAAAATTAAGATAGTTAAATTGCTTAAAGTCCTTGCATTACCTGGAATGTGGGTAGAATATAGATTAGACATTGATACACCAAGAATGCATGTTTTCATTTCAAGAATGTAGGTTGTAATCATTAAAATAATAGAAATAAAGAACTATATAACTTTGAAACTAAAAGAGAAGAAAAACATGATAAAAGGACTCAAGCAGTCTAAAGGCAAGAAAAGAGAGAAGTAGAAATATGAATAGCTGGGACAAATAGAAAGCACATAGGAAAATGGTGGATTTTTTTATCCAAATATATCAGTAACTGTAATAATGTAAGCAGATTATATACTCCAGTTTTTGTTTGATTAGACTTTTAAAGAAACAACTATATGTTATTTGCAAGAGATATGCCTAAAACACAAGGACGCCGAAAGTTTGGAAATAAAAGAATGGACAAAGGTATTCCATGGAAACAGTACTAAAAGCTGGTGAGACTGTATTAATAAAGACTAAATACATTTTAAGGGGGAAAAAAGCATTAGTGGCAATAAACAGGGACATTTCAAGTGATAAATGTTTTAGTTCAGTGAGATGATATAACTCTAAATTTCTAAGCATTTACAAGATGGCCTCAAAATATGTATTTTCAAAAGCTGTCAGAACTATCAAACAAATAGACAAGTCCACAGCCATAGTGGGGAATTTTGTCACACTTAATTTCAGTAATTGAAGGAAACAAAAACTAGGAATGATCTGCATAATTGGAACAACATGAATAACACAGGTAGCGCACATTATCCTACCACTCCAAAATAAATGGTCTTTTCAAGCACATGTGAAGCAGTTACAAAACTTGATCATATGACAGCCATAAATAAAATAAGCTTCAAAACATTCAAAAGATTGAGCTCAAACAGATTGGTTTCTCTGATCACAATACAATTATGCTAGAACTCAAGAGCATGAGCTTAACTAGAAGATTACCAGGTTTAGAAATCAGAAAATATATTTCTTAGTACTTATAATCAAAGAAAAAAGTACATGTAAAGTAGAAAACAATCATATTGAATGATAATGAAATTATATCAAAAGTGTGGGATACAAACAAAGGACTAAAAAGAATTTTTCTTCTTTTCTTTTTTTTCTTCTTCTTTTTCTTCTTTTCCTTTAAGTTAATGAATAAATCATCTAGTTCATGAAGTTAGGGAAATTCACCAAAACAAAGCCACAGGAAATACAAGCAAGAAAATAATGTGCAGGAGTAAATTTAATAAAATAGAAAACAAACATGTAATTTTAGAAGCTCAAGACAAAATTCTGTTATTTGTAAAAATAATAAAAGCAATAAACCTCTTATGAGACTGGTCAAAGGGAAAAAAGAGAGAAGGCACAAGTAAGCAGTATTATTTATTTTAAGGATATCTCTGCAGGTCTTGAAGTCAATAAAGAGATAATAAAAGGATATTATGATCAAGTACTAAAGCAAACTGAAAATATAGCTGAACAGCCACCTTACTATAACTGACATAAGAAGACACAGAAAAGTTGAGTAGTAAATATCATAACTACTAAAGAAAAAATATACCTTCATTGGAGAGTTCTACCACAATTTAAATAAAAAACAACTCTAATTCTATTATACTTATACTATTCAGGAGACTTGAAACTATTTATTAGACTAAAAATGCCATAATGTCAAAACCCTACAAAGATATTACCAAACGGAAAATTACAAGTGAAATTTTGTCATGAAAATAAAAACAAAAGTTCCAAATTAAATTTTAGCAAACCAAATCCAGCAAAATATAAAAAGACTAAAACACATGACCAAGTTGTATTCATTTCAGGAATGCAAAGTTGGCTTAATATTAGAGAATTACTCAAATAACTCATTATACTAATAGATTACAAGAGTTAAAAAAAACACATTATCAGTATAACAGATACAGGGGAAATGTTCAATAAAATTATTGGGCATTAAGGCACAATAAAAGATTTTCACAAATTTGAGTTAAAAAGAAATCCCTAACTCTAAAGATTATGTACCAAAAATCCTAATGATAAAACTTTGAGGTAGTCCCTTTGAAATAAAGAATGAATGAGTAAAGAATACTATTATCATCACTTTATTCAACACTGTACTAAGATCCTAGCCAATATAGTAAAGCAACAAAAACAAAAAGATAAAAGGCATAAGGATTGGCAATGCATAATAAAAATCAATTTATTATTGATATAAATATATAGAATATCAAAATAAGATACAATATTAGAATTGATAATTATAATTGTAAATAATTAAAAGTAATCATAAAGTTTAGTATGGTTGCAGGATACAAAATCAATATACAAAAGTCAATATCATTTCCACACAAGAGCAACAAATAGAAAATTATTTTTCAATTGCAATTTACAATAGCCTTAAAAGATCAAGTTCCTAAGAATAAATTCATAAATGGTGTGTAAATCTCTATGGAGGAATCATAGTACTATTGAAAGGTATTAAAAAGGAACTAATTCAATGTAGAAACAAGTACACCATGATTTATCATAAAATCATCCATTCTTCTCCAATCAATTAGTAAGATTAATATAGTAACAATCTAAGCTCCAGCAGGAATTCTGTAGAACTTTACAAGTTGCCTCTAAAAATTTATAGAGAAATGCAGAAGGCCAAAATTAGCCAAGACCAAGAAAAAAAAAGTGGGAATATTTGATCAGCTAGATACTTGATCTTATCACAAAGCCATAATAATGAAAATTATAGTATTGTGTCAGAGTAGACAAATTAACAAATATAACAGTAAAAAAGTTCAGAAAAAGATGTCCACATATTGGAAAACTTGTTTATTTCAGAGACAGCATTGCAGAGGAATGGAAAAAGGGTGCTCTTTCAATACATGATGTAAGGAAAATTGGGCAGTTACATAGAAAAAAATGAAAATGAAAGCCTGGTGGATTATATGCAAAAGTGCTTCCAGATGGATTATGGATCTAACTGCATGAAATAAAACAACTTGAAGAAATAATGTAAGAGAATATCTTTAAGATCTCTGAATAGGGCAAGAGCTCTTTAAACAAAACACAAAAACTGCTGCTTTGAAAGGAAAAGATTAATAAATTTGATTACCAAAAAATTAGAAAATCAAAAGACATCATAAAAAAGGGTGAAAAAGCAAGTGATAGAATGGGAAATGATATTTGCAAATGACCAAGATCTAGTATTTAGAATATGCAAAATTCACGTAAATCACTAAGAAAAGACAATTGAAAACAGATAGAAATTGACCAGGACTTGATTTCAGAAAAGAAATTTTCTAAAAGGCCAATAAAACACCAAATGAAAAGATGTTAAATCTCACTGAAGTCAGGGAAAAGTAAATTAAATCACAGTGAGATATTAATATGCACCCACTAAATTGGCAGAAATTTAAAACTTTGACAATATCAAGTGTTGGTGAGGATGTGAAGCATCAGAAATTTTCATTGTTTTCTGGTGGTAAATATTTAGTACAACCTAAGGATCAAACCCCAGAGAAGGCAATGGCACCCCACTCCAGTACTTTTGCCTGGAAAATCCCATGGATGGAGGAGCCTAGTAGGCTGCAGTCCATGGGGTCACTGGGAGTCGGACACGACTGAGTGACTTCACTTTCACTTTTCACTGTCATGCATTGGAGAAGGAAATGGCAACCCACTCCAGTGTTCTTGCCTGGAGAATCCCAGGGACAGGGGAGCCTGGTGGGCTGCCGTCTATGGGGTTGCACAGAGTCGGACACGACTGAAGTGACTTAGCAGCAGCAAGGATCAAACCAGAGTCTCTCACATTGTAGGCAGATTCTTTACCAACTCAGCCATCAGGAAAGCTCCTACAATCATTCTAGCCTTTAACTAATAAAATTAAGGATGTATATACTCTATGACTTTGCATTTCCATTCCTGAGTAAAGATACTACAGAAGAGTATAATTATGTGAGCCTTAATATATGTGAAAGAATATTCATAATAATTAGCGAAGGGAATGGCAACCCACTCCAGTATTCTTCCCTGGAAAATCTCAAGGACAAGAGGAAACAGGTGGGCTACAGTTCATGCGGTCGCAAAAGAGTCAGACACAACTTAGCAACTTAACAACAATCATAATAATACTGATTTATAAGAACCATAAGTGGAAGTGAAACAAATGCCCACCAGAACAATAGATTAAAAAAATATGGTATATTTCATACAATAAAGTACTTTATAGCACCAAAAATGACCAAAAGAAAACCCACCCCAGCTGCTTGTCACAACGTAAAAAAAATCTTTAAAAACATAATATAAAAGTAAAGAAGATAAATACTAAAAGATACTGTATGATTTCAATTATGTAAAATTCACAAGCAGCCACATTTTACTATTGTATATAGGGATGCATACACAGGTGATAAAATTCTAAAACAATGCAAGGAAATTACTTTTATGAAGTAATTTATAAAAGCCAAGAGTGAGGCTCCTTTGTGAGATGGGAAAGAGCTGTGTTTGGGAGGGAGCCTGCAGAAGGGGGGCTGGTAAGGTTCTGTTTCTTGCTTCGGGTGTTCACTATCTAATTACTCATTAAGCTATATATTCACATTTGGTGTGCGTTTATGCAGAGAAGGCAATGGCACCACTCTAGTACTCTTGTCTGGAAAATCCCATGGACGGAGGAGCCTGGAAGGCTGCAGTCCATGGGGTCGCTGAGGGTCGGACTCGACTGAGCGACTTCACTTTCACTTTTCACTTTCATGCATTGGAGAAGGAAATGGCAACCCACTCCAGTGTTCTTGCCTGGAGAGTCCCAGGGACAGGGGAGCCTGGTGGGCTGCCGTCTATGGGGCCGCAGAGTTGGACACGACTGAAGTGACTTAGCAGCACCAGTAGCAGCACTTTTATGAATGTGTGTTATATTTTACAATTAGAAGTTTCTAAAACTGTAGCTTTTCAAAGTCTTTTAGGACTATTATTCTGGTAGTAGTGCAGAGAAGGCAGCCAGATTGGAAACAGGAAGGTGATCAATCGGGTCTGGATTACACACAAGAAACGGCAGAGATGAGATGGCCCAAAGATGCTTCTGGGTTCCTTCTCTGCATTCTGAGCCAGCAATGTATCATTCACATCCAGTAACAGGAATATTGATGCCAACATTTTTCAAAATCTGCAGAAATATCTTGGCTCCTCCATAGAGTCTTGAGTGTCAGTCCAGTGGAAATCAATATCTAGCTTCTGTTCTCTTGTTACCTATTGAGGGGTCCTGGAGTCCTGAAGTTCTTACTCATAACTCCAACCCCCATGTCCTTCCAAAGAGTCTCCTCCTCCTTTCTGCCCTTTCTCATCCCTCATGTATAGCAGGTACATACACCTGCTGTGTTACTCCCCAAGTACAGCCACATCAGCATTCCTCCAGAGAGGCTTTCATGTAAAGAGGGAACATTTAAGGCATTGCTGCCCTATTGCCAAAGAACTAACTTCCAAAAAAAGTAGATACTTTGAGCCTGCAGGAGGTGGCCAGGACAAATATTTGGTGTCAAAAGCATGTTGACTCATCTCCATGATGATTTGACAGGGTTTAAGAAGGCTGATCAAAGGGTCCCAAATCTTGCTGCGTCACAGAATCACTCATGGGCTTAGGAAAGAAGTACAGATCTTGAGATCTCCAACCGCATTCTGATTCATTGGTCTCTGAGTACAGCCTAGAAGTCTGTACGTACAGCAAGCAACTCAGGTGATTCTTGTGCAGGGGTTCCTGCAGCTCTTTGAGGCACCAGTACTTAGGAACCAGTGCTTAACAGCATGCCAGGTCTTTAAAGCCCAAGTTTCTCATGGCCAGGAAGGGTGTGGGCCACCTTGGCTTACCTCTGTCCAGTTGCCCTGAGTCCAACCTGAGGACAAATGTTCTTCTAAGAGTCCAACTTCATCACCTTGCAACTCTCCAGATAATGGTTAGGTAAACCCAGGACTAAATTTTGTTTCTTCTATCCACTCTAGACTAAATGCTCTTTCCCCACAAGAAGACAGACCTTAGTATAGAGTGCTTTACATGCAGGTAGATACACAAATGAAATCAAGTGGGAAAGCATCGCCCTGAGTTTATGTGATGTCTGAGAACAAGGAAGGATGCCTCTGAAGGGATGTCTGGGGGCTGTAAAAACATGCAGATAGGGTATTACACTGAAGCCCTTGAGTGTAACCTCTTCAGACTCGGACCCCTTTATGCTTGTTTATGGACTTCCCTGGATGCTTGTTTATGGACTTCCCTGGAGGCTTAGATGGTAAAGAATCCACCTGCAAAGAAGGAGACTTGGGTTCATTCTCTGGGTTAAGAAGATTCCCCTGGAGTAGGAAATGGCAACCCACTCCAGTATTCTTGCCTGGAGAATTCCATGGACAGAGGAGCCTAGCGGGTTACAGTCCATGGGGTCACAAAGAGTTAGACACAACTGACTGACTTTCACATACTTGTTTATGTGGATTATACTCATAGATATTTACTGCATTAAAAATTAAATGTGAGAAACTGTTTAATATTTACCTATGAATTCCTTTATAAATAACAATAATAAACTCAATACATAGTAACATAAATATCTTCTATACGGAAAGTAACTATTTCCCTCTTCAAAAAAAAAATTTAGCAGGAAGATCAACTTGTTTTAACTTTTTGTAAATCTCTTTAAGTTTGGCTTAATAGAAGACAGCTGGATTTTCAGATCTTCTGCATTCAATCTGTGGCAATATGTTGTTTTGATAGAAATATGTAAAGAAAATCAGGCTTCACACAAATATGTAGTTAGGGGAAAAAAGGAGTATTTTAATCTGCTTCTGCACTCAATCTGTTGTGCTAGTCCATGCCATGTGACCTCTGGAAAATTCCACTGTACACAAGAGAGAAAGAAAATGAAAAAGGCCCCAAAAACATTCTAGTGCTACTATGAAAATAGTTTTGATCTCACAGACCCTCCCTGAAAGGTCCTCTCCACTCACCAGGATCTGGACCACACTTTAAGGATTGCTGCCTTAAAGAAAAACTGTGTGCGCATTTATTTGCCAACAGCAATAGCTATTGCTTTAATACTGCTGTCCTGGCTGCAAAGTGGAGGCAGGATGAGGTGGGTAGGCTAACTGACCATGTGTATCTGTTTGCAAAGCGGGGTAAAGCACTAATTATAGGCAATTATGATTTGGACTTTGTTCCAAGATGACACCTCAAAAGGTAAACCTAGTGATTAAAGCTACCTGTGCTGTGGGCCATAGCCCATAGTCCTACTCAAACTGGATACTCAGGGCATGTCCAGGACTGGGGGCAAGTGGTGGCTGGACTGAGAAAGAGAGTGAGCAATGCATGTATGTATGCTCAGTCACTCAGTCAAGTCTGACTCTTTGCAACCCCATGGACTGCAGCCTACCAGGCCCCTCTGTCCATGGAATTCTCCAGGCAAGAATACTGGAGTGGGTTGCCATTTCCTTCTCCAAGAATGGTCAATATTCACCTCTAAAACTATGGTGTTTACAGGGTTCTGAATGTAAGCAGACAAATGACTCTCTTCATATCCTCAAATGGACTTGCTAAGTCAGCCTACCCAGACCACTTTCTTTCACACTGAGGCTGCCAATCCAGCAATCCTGATCTCCTGCACTGTTTTGTGATTTGTTTTTTTGCACAGCATCTATCATCTTCCAATGCACTGTATAATGTGATTATGATTATGTTTACTGCTTATTGCCAACATCTCCCATGAGACAAGGATCTTTGCCTATTTTGTTCACTGCTATATGCCCTGGACCAGAACACTGCCTGGGATAGAGTATGTACTGATAAATGTTAGTGAACTAATAAGATTTATGGATAAAGGGGAAGAGGAGAACACTAGCATCCTGCAAGCAGTTTGCACCCAGGAGAGGAGGAAGGCTAAGCTGAGCATGCCCAGTTTATTCTCTCCAAATTCATGACACAGATAAGGCTATTCCTTCCTCTTCCAACAACTGAATAGCAAATAAAAGTTGAAAATGTGACATCTCTCCATGAAAGGACACATTAGAAATGAAGAAGCATCATCCACCGCTGACTTTCCACAATTATTTGTTCTTAACTCTTTGTGATTAAATATTAAGCCTATGGTCAGCCATGGGTGTGGTGACCCTCCGATGAGGAGATCATAAGTTCTATCAAGACCTTTCTATTCCTCTTTCATCAGGTACCCTCCCAATGCCACCCACTTCATTTGGACCCTTTATGCCCCTACTGTTTCTTTGCTCCAAGCCCATCCTCCACTCCATTTGATGCTGAAGCTGAGGCTGGGACTCTGCAAACCACATTTCCCAATTCCTTTGTTAGTTGTTTTTTGTTAGGTAAGGTCTGCCAAAGGGAAATGGGTAGGATATGGAAAAAAGAACACAATTTGGGGAATATAGAGGGCTTCCTTTCTGTATTTCAATCATCAGCTTTCCCATCATCTCCTCAGGGTTACTAGCAGGATTCAGACCACACCTCTCCTCAGGTGCATGGAGCTTGCCCCAGAGACCTCAACATCTGTCCTGGGGGCCCTTCTCTAAACTCCTAGGGTAATGCCTCCTTCCTTTTGTTCTCCAGTCTTAGGGGTGGTAGCTGCTGTCTGCAGTTATTAATCCCTAGGCTACCATTCTTCTTTGCTATTTCAGCTCCCTAGCACCTGTGCACCCAATTCTGCATAAGTCCCTTCTTTCTGAAATATCTACCATGGCTCCTCTTTCCCTTGTATGGCTCCTGACTGGTACAGTTCCCCTGTGGACCCTCCTGGGACCACTGATGGACAAGTTAGAATTGATCCCCACAGGGCTCTCATGTGAGTCAGAAAAATCTCAATTAAATCTCTATATTGCTGTTAATTAACTCCTTATTCAATTTCTCTTTCTTAACGTCCTTCCACACTATCCGATATAGCTAGAGTGATCATACGGTCCAGCTCAACCCAAACAGTATAGGTTTATGACTGTTGTCCAAGCATAATTATTAATAGAGCCTCCTTTTTCTCTCAGAACTATCCTAGTTTGGGTGATAAATTATATTGTCACTCTAATCATTATATGCTCTACAAAGAAATTAAATCATGTTAAGATATTCCAGCAATAAAATACCAATTACAAGATGTTCCAAGTTTGAATATCAACCCTTTCTCATCATGAATTTCCTGGGAAGAAATTAAATTTCAATGATTGAAGTCAATGATTAAGTTAGAGTTCAAATATATTAAAGTCCAAAGGATTTAAGGTCCAAAATCATATTCTTTACCCATCTGATTTAAGGTTTGAAGAAAATTAGAGTCCAATTCCCTTCAATTTGTTATTCCACTCCTGTGTTTTATTTCTCAACATTCCAAGGACCTGCACTAAATGTTGGAGTTGAAGGGTCCAAAAATAGCCTCTGTTCCCCACAAGAGCTTTGAATAGATTATAAAATCAAATAAAGGATGACAGGAGAGAGATTAGAACAACACCATTATTACTAACAAATGTGGCTTGTACCTGCAGTCAAGCTGCTGCTGCTGCTAAGTCGCTTCAGTTGTGTCCGACTCTGTGCGACCCCGTAGACGGCAGCCCACCAGGCTCCACCGTCCCTGGGATTCTCCAAGCAAGAACACTGAAGTGGGTTGCCATTCCCTTCTCCAAAGCATGAAAGTGAAAAGTAAAAGTCAAGTCACTCAGTTGTGTTCAACTCTGCAACCCCATGGACTGCAGCCTACCAGGCTCCTCTGTCCATGGGATTTTTCAGGCAAGAGTACTGGAGTGGGTGCCATTGCCTTCTCCACCTGCAGTCAAGAGAGTATGCTAACAATGAACTCACTGTGGTAAATAGGCTTCCCTGGTAGCTCAGCTGGTAAAGAACCCACCTGTAACGCAGGAGACCCCATTTCAATTCCTGGGTCGGGAAGATCCCCTGGAGAAGGGATAGGCTACTTACTCCAGTATTTTTGGACTTACCTGGTGGCTCAGATGGTAAAAAGTCCGCCTGCAATGCGGGAGAACCTGGGTTCAATCCCTGGGTTGGAAAGATCCCCTGGAGGAGGGCATGGCAACCCATTCCAGTAACCTTGCTGGAGAATCCCAATGGACAGAGGAGCCTGGCAGGTTGCAGTCCATGGGGTTGCAAAGAGTCAGACATGACTGAGCGACTAAGCGTGCATGCACGCACTGTGGCACATAGAGCTACTGCTCACTAATATCTGTATTTACCCTTTCTCTTGGGCACAGCTGCATTATGCATTTCTCAGCCTCTCTTACAGGTAACTTTGGCCCTATGAATTTTAGGCAATGGATCATAAGAAAAGTCATGTGTTCTCTTTTATAGCATAGTCCATAAAAACTTCCCTTGAGTATTTCTCATGCTACCCCCAACCTCATCTGCAAGCTGAATGGGAAAAACTCTGAGGACTTAGAAAAGGGTGAAGCTAAAGAATTTCTGGAAGTTGTTTCTTGAAGCCCTCAGGCCACCCTGCCTTCTCTACCCTCCAATTTCCTGAAACTGACCCAGGACAGGTTCTCCTACAGCAGTGAGTTAGCAGCTCAGGGGAGACATAAAGAAGCAGAAGAAAACTTCTATACCCTGTGGACAGCTCAAGCCCAAGAGAAAGTGAGTAGACCTGAGCTGCGCATGCTCAGTATCATCCTCCTGCCTTCAAATCACTCAGATTAAACCTCACCAGGTAGGACTGAGGGAGCCGCTTTCTAGAGAAAGATGACCACACCTCCCCAGGGAAAATTTCTCCCCATCAAAAGAGTGTTTTCATGTTGATATATGGCAAAACCAATACAATATTGTAAAGTTAAAAATAAAAAAAATAAAATAAATTTTAAAAAAGAAAAAAAAAGTGTTTTCTTTTTTGTGCACCCCCTGTTTTGACTTCTAACAATCTTTCCTTTGTTTCCCATCCAGATTGTATTAGCTCTTTCCCAAGGCATACCCATTGCTAATTTCCTTGGTATAAAACAGAGGAGAATTACCTTTGCTTCTCTCTTGTGACTAGTCTGTGGAAGGCCAGACAAATAGGCTTCCCTGGACAAAGTGAATGTCGCTCAGTCATGTCCAACTCTTAAGTCCACGGAATTCTCCAAGCCAGAATACTGGAGTGGGTAGCTGTTCCCTTCTCCAGGGGATTTTCCCAACCCGGGGATCGAATTCATGCCTCCCACATTGCAGGCAGATTCTTTACCAGCTGAGCCACCAGGGAAGCCCGTGGCTAAAGTTGAGTGACCTCCCTCTCCACCTACTCCTGACTGCAGAGTCCAGAAAAGGTCATTCTTAGTAGACATAACAGGGGATCCTTAGCACATTCTTTTATTCTTTGAGGATTAGTAGTATTTACTTACAAATCAGCAGGCTCTTTCTGTAGGAAGTTTATACCCTCAGCAACTCCCTGCCTCAGAGTTCACCTGCCATGGAGACCACCTTCCTTTTCTTGAAATAGATGAGTTCAGATTCTCACCACGGCAGGAATAATGCTGGCATGGGCTCCCTTTAGTGTGTTTTCCACACCCACAGTCTTTTCTGAAGGACACTGTCCTGCCTTTAATATTCAGGCCAGTGCTCGGTCCGATGTGGCCTAGTACCTTCTGGCTAAAGCAGATTAGACCAAGGTAGACCACCAACCCACGGGGGCTCATTCACAGACTCGTCAACAGACTGTGGCCAAGAGAATGAGTCATTTAGTGGGAACTGAAACCCAAATTTTACACGATAAAATGGGAGAGGTCACAATGGACCATTTTAAGCTTGTAAGACAGTAGGACCCATGAGTAAGCAGAGAAAATTGACTGATAAAGGACAATGGTGCAGCTGTACAGAGAAACACAAGTGGAGAGAGGAGAGGGGAGAGACCAGAGAGAGACAGACAATTCAGAGGAACTCATCCACGGTGGTATCTTGGACCCTGCTGCTGCTGCTAAGTCACTTCAGTCGTGTTGTTCAATTCCTTGTAGCCCCGTGTTTCACTGTGCCTTGTGTGACCAGAACAACTCATTTCCATAACTGTTATCAGAATGTGATTCCCTAGAAAACCACGAACATGTGAGCTTCTTCTTGCCTACCTGTCAGATGGCTTGAGCAACTAAGATTGGGAATAAGGTGTGAATAAATAAGAGAGAGTTCGGCAAGATTGGCACTTTGGGAAGAAAGGAGAGTAAGAGAGTGAATCTTTGCTTTATTCTTTAGGTTAGTATGAGGTTCAGAGGTTAAAGTGAAGGAGAAGATATCCACAGCAAAACTCATGCCAAATTGAGGAATTCTCCAGGCCATAGAAGGAAATAAGGGCAGTTTCTTCAAGGACATTGTGGTGCTGGACATTTTGTGTGTGCATAGCCTCGCATTCAGTAGGAGCTCAGTTATGAAAAGGAGGTGTTCTGAAATTTGCAGAATGAATAAACTAGGCACATCTACCCTAGATAGAGAAAGCCTATCAGTTTTATTAAAATTTTCCAACCCTTAAAATTTATAACATGAGAAGCTGTAATATATTGAATTATCTCAATCCTCTGCCCCAAACAAAGAAGTTAATAAGGAAATCAAGTGAGATGAATCTAAGACTGACAGTTCAAATAGGCCAAATAGCCAAGGTATCTGGGGTATGTTAGAATACTACTAACTAAGCCTGGTGAATTGCCTTTATTAAAGAGCAAGGAGTCCTCAGAAAGGAAGTTTTTCGACCTGCCAGAAGTAAAAGTGAGGAGGAGTCTAGAACCCCTTATCATCCTGCAGCACCCTTTAGTGCTCCCCGGCCAGCACCCCCAGCATGCCCTTATGCCTGTCCAGCCTACCCATCTCCAGGTAGCTCTGATCCAGCTGGGGAGAACATGGAGACCGGGAATTGTCAGCATCCTGACCAATGAGAGTTGAAGGTCCCTTCGCAGAGAGTAATCCCCCAAGTCAAAGGAAGGGAATGAGATATGAACACACAGCTGCACTCGACATCCAGTGTAAAGCCCAGCAGAACCCACCTCGGGTACACAGCAGCACTTGGGCTTGTCCAGAGGATGGGTGGGGGTGAGCCTGCTCTTGGCCTGAGAGAGAGTGAACTTGCACTAAAGGGAAGAGCTGGGTGCCCAGCACAGCCCAGGAAGACAGGCCTTGTTCTTCACAGGAGAGAGGCAACTTGGTGTCCTGTGGTATCCATCACTGCGTTGGCCACCTTGGCAACTCCAGTTTAGACCCATCGGGGCTGCTTTGTCCCCCTCTGTTAAAGTAGAATACACATGGGGAGAGAGGCACTGCCAGCACTCAGCCTGCCAAAGGGCTGGGTAAGGTGGCCAGGATGAGGAGGGGCCCTGGCTGCACACCAAGCCTGCTTGAAAGAAGCAGTCGCACCAGGGGGAGTGGAGGCCAACCTCTTCTGAGGAATTGGGATGACTTCACAGGGAAGCTCACTTGACGTAGCATTAGGGCCAGGGTTCTGAGGAAGGGAATCCCATAAAGGCCACAGAAAGAAGACTGGCCTCCAAGACCGGGCTGACACAGCATGGTAGCAGGCAGGACTGTTCCTAAGCAGCAGCCTCTGGAAACTGAGAGCACGGAGTGGTCCTTCTTTACCAGGTGAGGGCAAGAATGAGTGGAGCAGGGATTGGACAATAGGACAGTTCATGTGAAACAGTCAAATAATTCAAAGGGCAAAAACACAGGCCGGCTCACTCAGAGCACCTGAAAGTGATGATTCTATGCAAATTTGATGACATCAGATCCTGTTTAAAATTGCTGCCTTTTCTCCATTCCCATACGCCCCGCCTTAGCTCAGACCATAATGAATGACCACCAGGACACGTGTCATGGTTCTCACTGCCACTAGACTTGCCCCGTCCCCTCCGCCAACACTGCTTTTGGGGATCAGGCCTTGACTCTTTCTTAGGGTGTGGAACTGGCAGGGCTAGGGGCAGTGGTCTGTATTAGGTGACAGACAACAGAAAGCGACGTTTTCTGAACTAGAACTTATGATTTTTGTGCCAAGTAGGCTAGCTACTTTTTCGTGCTCCATTTCATTTCATTGTCGCATCCCCTCATGAGGCAAATATCAGTACCTGCACTTCGCAGATGAGGAAAATGAGACTCGGAAAGGACACGCAAAATGCCCAAGCCACGTAGCCCTAAGTGGGGTGTGGGACTTGAACTTGGGCTTCCTGACATTATGTCTCATAGTGTGAACCACTGGTAACATTTCTCTGTCCTCATCTTTCTTCTCCTCAGAGCCCAGTACAACATTTATTGATCTGCCTACCAACACCTCTTCCTTGATCCGCGGTGGTCTGACTTAACCAAGCCTCGCTGTCACCTGTCCACCTGCCCTTTACCCCTGCATCTCCCCATCCCCACTCACCCTCGGAAGACTCCATCAGAATTTGCTGTAGCTTCACTCTCATTTTCCTGAGAAGAGCTGAACAGACCTGAGCATGTCCAAGATCTACGGTATTTCTGAGGAAGGTGGAGGGGCCCAGGCAGGGGCTGCGTGAACAAAGGCTGTTACAATAGTGCTTTCAGGGTGACGTGCACACAATGCCTTGCATTTTGTCTCTTAATCATCCCCTGGTCTATCTGGCTGGTGTCTGACTTTGAAATCCTGCAACATCCAGTGAATAAAGAGCCATTGTGTTTTTTCCCAAACAGAACTGGGCCTGTCACTCCAGACACAGAAAGCACCCTGGTCTCTTTAGTCAGTTTTTGCAGCGATACTGTCCCTGCTGGTCCTTATTCTCCCCGAACAATAGCAGCCAGGTGTCACCAGGATCACCAACCAGCACAGCTGCAGGCCTCCATAAAGTGCTAGGGCTTGAAACCCTCTTGGAGAATGGCTTGAACCCTCACCTTAAACTTGGGGAGCTTCTGGCCAATCCAGTGACGAAGCTGCAGGGCCAAGTTCCTTCCTGAGCCTCTTGGTGGCTTGCCTGAATGTGCAGCCTCTGATGTCACCCTTGAACCAGGTCCTTGAGGGTAGGGCACTGGAAGCAGTTGTGCTCTTTGGAAGATGTTACCCGTTAGAACAGGGCTTCCATGTGTATGGGAATCCCCTGGGATTTGGGGGAAATGCAGGTTTGGATTCAGCCTGAGATTCTGTGTTTCTAACAAGCTTCCAGGTGAGATTACTATTGCTGCTCTGGGACCATGTTTTCACTCACAAGGGCTTAGAGCCTCTCTCAGCCCCAGGGTGGGACTAGAGCTGAGATCTGAGGGGTGTCTGTGAGGGTGTGAGGAAGCCGCTCAGCTGGAGTCAGCTGTGAAGCCATCGTCCCCTGAGCAGACACCCAGACACAGCAGCAGGGACCAGCCCTCAGGGAAGAGTTGAAGAGGATGAAAGTAATGATCAGAGATGCTCACAGGAAAAAAAAAAAAAATGGGGGATAGATATCTGTGGTGGTCTTATTGGAAGATGAGATACAGGGTCGGGGGTAGATGATATGTCATGTGAGGAATTTCCAAAATGAGGTCACACACAGGAAGACCCCAGTCCGTCTTCATTTCGGTCAGCCTTTCCTCTTTCCCGGAGTCCTCTCTTCCATGTCAGCCTCAGGACGCTGACTATGATGCTCTCAAGGAGAAAGCCAGAAACCCTGCAGTGGGCCCTTCCTGGCTCCTCTGCTCTCACCGTGTGCTGCAGGTGGTGCCGGGCCCTCTGCCACTTCTGACTGCTCACGACGGCATGCGGACACCAGTGGTTCTGAAAATGAGTCGCAGTAGGCTAGGCTGTGTCAGAGCCTCCAGAGGGGGCTTGCAAAAAATGCAGTGTTCAAACCTAGAAATTCTGACACAGTAACATGTGGGAAAGAGCCCTGGGATTTACAAAAAGGTTTAAGCTCCCCAGGTTATTATGAAGCACAACCAAACTTGAAAAGTGCCAATTTACGCAAAATACTACTAAGATCCAACTACACAGAATGCTGCTAACAAAAGGTAGCTAAATGCCAATATTATAGTGTAACTCCATTTGCTTGTATGTTATATGTATATGCTTTATAGTAAATAATAAACAGTATACCTCCAATTTTTTAAAAATACACACATGTTGATATATAGATACATAGATACCTGGGAGGTAGGATGATAGGATTATAGCATTTCTCTTTTATTCCTTTCTCTTCTTTACTCCTGCTCTCCACCCCCACTGTCCAAAGGACAGGGGTGACCCCAGGCTCCCTTGTCCCTGTGACACCGACAAGACTGTGATAGAAGGAATTTATAGTCACAGATCCCTAGAAACAAGAGGCACACCATGCTATGCCATGTAAGGCCACAAGGTGGGTAAGGAGGCAGAAGAGGAGAGAGAAGAGAGCAGCGCCCAGAGCTTTTGGGGGGTTTTCCCCAGAAAGGATGGGCCAGGCAAGATAGATATAATCATAAGCTTAGGGTGGGAAAGTTTGAAGGAGTTCAACAGGCTCTGGGCTGTGTGGGTGGTCTCTGGGTGTTTGAGACCTGGCTCTGGGCTAATTGAGGGCAGGAGGAATACTGACTTGTTCTGTGTGAGTTTAATAAAGGAGATGATGTAGGTGTGGGCTCTGGGTTGGCTGGTTTGTATATCACAGGTGCACTCTTGGAAAAGTCATTTGCTACCTTTAGAAATTAGCTGGCCCTGGGAGGGGCAGTCTCTCCAAGATCAAGGCTCCAAACGTCAGAGTATCAATAATACAAAAATGTTTAAAAATATAGTCAATTTTGCTTTGCATAATCAACCTTCAAAAATGCCACTGAGGTCTTTAAATGACACATAGCTAAATCAATTGCAGGGTAAGAAGTTTTGTATACTTTTTAGAAGCTTGTGAGCTGGACACAGACTTCAGGGCTCTTCCACTCTCCTGTTTAAATGACGATCCTTGTAATTGTAGCATGAATTTTTACAAAGCACTTTCTTTCACACATTTTACTTCATTTAATTTCCATAACCATTCTAAGAGATGAGCATTTGGTTCCTATGTGATTCAGAAGAAGCAGTCTGGTGGGGTTTGGGGTCGGGGAGTGAAAAACAAGGTACACATTACCATGTGTTAAGTTCTCCTAAAGGGACACACTAACACATACTAAGCTCTCCTAAAGGATTCCCTGGTGGCTCAGATGGGAAAGAGTCTACCTGCAGTGTGGAAGACCTGAGTTTGTTCCCTGGGTTGGGAATATTCCCTGGAGAAGGGAATGGCTACCCATTTCAGTATTCTTGTCTGGAGAATTCCATGGACAGAGGAGTCTAGTGAGCTACAGTCCATGGAGTCCCAAGGAGTCGGACATGACTGAAAGGTAGTGTTCTCCTTAGATTCAGAGAAGTTAAGTGACCCTAGATGAAAGCCAAAAGCTGAAATGTCCCCCTGTGTTAGGCAATGAACCCACATTGGTTTGTTCTCAAAACCAACACCTTTCCACTATATTCACTGATTCAAGCAGTAGTGGCAAACCCCCATATGTCCCAGATGCTATTCTGGATGCTGTACAAAGCTGGATATACAAAGCTAAGCAAAATAGATGGCATGCTCCCTAGTCTTGAGGAGTTTACAGAAGAGAAGGGAGAAAGATATTAATAAGTTTATCATCAAAATATAAAATGAGAATGGTGCTTAAAAATTTGAAGGAACACTTGTGAGGCACTGAGCCCACCTCCAAAATCCTGGGCCAGGAGCCAGGTCTAGGACCTGTTTTACCAACCCTGCAGCCCTGCTCAGGCCATTGTAGCTGTTTCCTGGTCTATGATAACTGCCAAGGCATCTCCTTCCTAACAGGTACTGCCTGACCCTTCACTGCCCATTTTTTCCTCTAGCAGGTCAGGAGAGTGATGGCCAGTCAAACCAGATTCCAACAGTATCGGAAGACAAGGCAGAGAAGAGCCAACAAATACGTTTTTAAGGGTGGTTAGGAAAAATCCCAGGCTTCCCTGATAGCTCAGCTGGTAAAGAATCTGCCTGCAATGCAGGAGACCCCGGTTCAATTCCTAGGTCAGGAAGTTCCCCTGGAGAAGGGAAAGGCTACCCACTCCGGTATTCTTGGGCTTCAACACACTGGTTCCAAATAGGAAAAGGAGTACGTCAAGGCTGTATATTGTCACCCTGCTTATTTAACTTATATGCAGAGTACATCATGAGAAACGCTGGACTGGAAGAAACACAAGCTGAAATCAAGATTGCTGGGAGAAATATCAATAACCTCAGATATGCAGATGACACCACCCTTATGGCAGAAAGTGAAGAGGAACTAAAAAGCCTCTTGATGAAAGTGAAAGAGGAGAGTGAAAAAAAGTTGGCTTAAAGCTCAACATTCAGGAAACGAAGATCATGACATCCGGTCCCATCACTTTATGGGAAATAGATGGGGAAACAGTGGAAATAGTGTCAGACTTTAGTTTTCTGGGCTCCAAAATCACTGCAGATGGTGACTGCAGCCATGAAATTAAAAGACGCTTACTTCTTGGAAGGAAAGTTATGACCAACCTAGATAGCATATTCAAAAGCAGAGACATTACTTTGCCAACAAAGGTCTGTCTAGTCAAGGCTATGGTTTTTCCTGTGGTCATGTATGGATGTGAGAGTTGGACTGTGAAGAAGGCTGAACACCAAAGAATTGATGCTTTTGAACTGTGGTGTTGGAGAAGACTCTTGAGAGTCCCTTGGACTGCAAGGAGACCCAACCAGTCCATTCTGAAGGAGATCAGCCCTGGGATTTCTTTGGAAGGAAAGATGCTAAAGCTGAAACTCCAGTACTTTGGCCACCTCATGCGAAGAGTTGACCCATTGGAAAAGACTCTGATGCTGGGAGGGATTGGGGGCAAGAGGAGAAGGGGATGACAGAGGATGAGATGGCTGGATAGCATCACTGACTTGATGGACGTGAGTCTGAGTGAACTCCGGGAGTTGGTGATGGACAGGGAGGCCTGGCGTGCTGTGGTTCATGGGGTCGCAAAGAGTCAGACATGACTGAGCGACTGATCTGATCTGATCTGAGGAAAAATCCCAGAAATGTGAGTCTGCCTGAAAGAGCTTTCTTCTTCAGAAGGAAACTCTGGATAGCATTTGTTACCTACATAAAGATACCAAGACTCCTCCCTTTTCTTTTAAAATTCTGACTCAGGGTGTGTTGAAGGGAAGATTTTTGTGAGAGGGGGAAGCTGTTGGGAAGGTTCCCGTGCTCTTTAGGGGGAGCCACAGGAAGAGATGCTCTGAGTACTGAGAGGTCTGACAGTGATGCTTCAGTGTGGCTGCTGACACCGAGGACACAGTCAGTGCCCAGTGGGCCTGAGCAGACCATCAGACCTTGGTCCTCGGTGCCATCACTGGGCCACCAAAGCAGATGTCCCTGAAGTCCTCCTACCTCAAAACTTCCTAAAACCCAAGATAATAAAATCCTTGTTTAAACCAATTTGAGATGGGGTTTCTTCAAGACAAATACATTTTAACTGATGCATAAAAACTGTTTTATTTTTAGTATCATGAAGTTTACTTTCAACCTCATGGGAGCAAAGTCATTGATGTATTCTACCTAGATCAAACGTATCTTTTTAAGTAAATGTTTTATTGAAAATATAGCTACCTAATACAAAGAGCTGACTGGCTGGAAAAGACCCTGATGTTGGGAAAGATTGAGGGCAGGAGGAGAAGGGGACGACAGAGGATGAGATGGTTGGATGGCATCATCAACTCTATGGACATGAGTTTGAACAAACTCTGGGAAGGACAGGGAAGCTTGCTGTGCTGCAGTCCATGGGGTCGCAAAGAGTTGGACAGGACTGGGCAACTGAACAACAAGCATACATTTGAAAATTTGTATAAATCCTAGATACACAATTTGATGAATTATGATCATGGAAACACATGCATGCAATCATCCAGGTTGGACCTAGAAAAAATTGGAGAAATTTGAATAAGTAGAAGTTAAAGGGCCAGCCAGGCATGGTATGTAAAAGGAAATGAGTCTAAGTCCCAGGGTAAGACCTTATGAAGTACAGAAGGGAGACTATGAGGATACAGCTTGACAAATATGTATCATTAGGATAAAGTCCATTCAGACTCATTCGTTATGTGAATTTTAATAGACTTGTCCTGCTGATGGACCTTGTTGTTGGGATCCAACAATTCTATTGCTATTAGGAATATAAAGGGGAAGAATCCAAGAAATACCCAGTCTAAGGTGAACAGCCACTTAGAAAAACACAGGTTAGTAAACACACATATTTTCTTGCTCTTTCAGCTAAAAGGGACTAAAAGCAGTGACACTGCAGTAGCAATGAGCACTTAGTGACTCTATTACCATTCTCTAACGCAAGACGTCATGGTTTATCTAGAGCTGATTCTACCGCTGGGGCAGGAAATACAAGTTGAGCCTGGAGCATCTTGTAGATGCACTTTTCTCTAAGAATGTCAGGCCCATCATCACTGGCATTCACTGTGTGACTGATTTTCCAAAGGTCAGAGCTATGACGAGAGACCGGAAATGTCACTGTGGTCACTCATCTCCCTTCTTCATCCATGGCCATTGACAAGGCTGGTGTAAAGATGGTGTCATGGGTTGAAAATCGGTCACTCAAATGTAACAGGTTTTAACTACTGAAACTTGTAAATGTTATAAAGAAGAAGAACCATTGTAGGTGTGACTAAATCAAGGATCTTGACATGCAGAGATTATCCTGGAATACCAGGATGGGCTATAATGTGATTACAAGCGTCCTTATAAAAGAGCACAGTGACAATTCACACAGGGAAGAAAGGCAATGTGACTGCAGAAGCAGAGACTGAAGTAGCCACAAGTCAAGGAAAGCCAGCTGCCATCAGAAGCTGAAAGAGGCAAGGAACAGATTTTCCCCAGAGCGCCCAAAAGGAGTGCCATCCTACACCTTGCTTTCAGCCCACTGATACTGATTTCAGATCTCCAGAACAGTGGGAGAATAAATTTCTTCTATTTTAAGATACCAAATTTTGGGGAATTTGTTATAGTAGCTGCTGGGCCAAAGCGGAAATGACGCTCAGTTGTGGGTGTGTCTGGTGGTGAAAATAAAGTCCAATGTTGTAAAGAACAATATTGCATAGGAACTTGGAATGTTAGGTCCATGAATCAAGGTAAATTGGATGTGGTCAAGCAAGAGATGGCAAGAGTGAATGTCAACATCTTGAGGAATCAGTGAACTAAAATGGACATGAATGGGCAAATTTAATTCAGATGACCATTATATCTACTACTGTGGGCAAGAATCCCTTAGAAGAAATGGCATAGACCTCATAGTCAACAAAAGAGTCTGAAATGCAGGAAACTAATACCTATGGAAAAATATGCATTCCACTAATAAGTGAGAAAACACACCCCCTGAGGTTCCTGATCTTCTCTTGTTGCTCCAGGTCTTGTCTTGGGTTCTTAGTCTGTCTTCTTGAGAACAACTGCCCCAGCCCCCGCCACAGCTACCCTAGGCAGTGACTGTATCCTCTGTTTCAAGCAGGTCTCCTCATGAGGCACCCTCACCTATGACAAATCTCTCTGCTTCCTGCCCCTAAGTTGTCCCACTGGTTCTACTTCTCTGCCCCTGCTCATCATGCCTGATGTTCTGCTCACAAGAGACAAGGAAGCACTGAGACCTCATCCCTGTTCCCATATGCTACCCTCAGACTCTTCTCTTTGGTGTCAAGAGATGGCATACCTCTGCATTTCTGCTGTAACATGAATGTGCCCAGACTTCACAGGACGTGTTAGGCCATGGCAAGCTTTCTGGGGAAAATGGTCAATTGAGTAGGGTCACAAGGTGCAGAAGCAGGACATGAGTAAGAGAATCAAATCGACATCTTGAGGAATCAGTGAACCAAAATGGACATGAATGGGCAAATTTAATTCAGATGACCATTATATCTACTACTGTGGGCAAGAATCCCTTAGAAGAAATGGAATAGCCCTCATAGTCAACAAAAGAGTCTGAAATGCAGGAAACTAATACCTACGGAAAAATATGCATTCCACTAATAAGTGAGAAAACACACCCTCTGAGGTTCCTGGATAGAATCCAAGGATAGAACGAGGGAAATGGCACAACCCAATTGCTCTAGTGATGAAGAAAAAGTGAGCAAGGAGGGAAGGAGCTGCAAGGTCACTTGCAGGTGGTGGGAGATGAGTAGCATCAGGAGAGAGGTTATGGGCAGTGTCTGGGATACGCCTATCCTAGCAGGTGGAGTCCAGAGCTGCCCTTTGACCTGGGGTCTGGTGCCACCACACTGAAGGAGGCAGTGCCAGGCTGGATGGGGCAAAGGTTGGATGTGGTCTCCCCATCCCACACCACCAACTGTGATGCTCCTATACTAGTAGGTTGAGAAACAGCCAGCCCCCCTCCCAAAAGACGTTCGGCTCTCAGTCTCAGAATCTTTTACCTGACAGTGGAGGGAACTTTGCAGATATGATTAAGTTAAGGATCTCAGGATGGGGAGATTATGCCCGATGTAATCACAAGGTTCTGACAAGAGAGATGCAGGAGACTCAGAGTCTGTAGCAGGAGATGTGATGACAAAAGTTGGAATGGAGTGGAGTACAGGTGGCTTCTAGATTTTGAAAAAGGGAAGGTAATAGTCTCTTCCTGAAGCCTCTAGAAGGAACACAGCCCTGCTGACATCTTGGTTTTGGATTTCTGACTTCTAAAACTGTGTGTAGTTTTCAGTCACTAGGTTTGTAGTAATTTGTCACAGTGGCTGAAAGAGATGAATATACTCCCATATAGTCCAGGGAGGGCTGATGGGCGCACATGAGGCTTTGGATTTTTGCTGAGGCTTTAAGGAGCAAGATATGCTGCAAATGGCAATATCAGCACTTTCTGAGGTCCCCAGTTGAGTCAGGAAAGAAGAACAGAACCCAGCATCCCCACAGTGCCAGAGTGAAGCAAGTCACACTTCCAGTGACAGATGGAATGGCTGTGCCCCACTGGCACTAACAAATACAATGCCATCATCTCTGGGTCATTCACTCACTTGAAAGAATGCTTTTTATGTTGCCCAAAAGGTCATCCATCTAGGTTGTGAGGCCAGTGTCCACCCAGAGCCCCTGGATCCTTCTCCAGGTTGATGGCATGTATGTGCTAGTGCCAGCGGGGCACAGCCATTCCATCTGTCACCAGAACAGTGACCTGCTTCACCCTGGCACTGTGGGGACACTGGGTTCTGTTCTTTCCTGATTCTCACCCAAAGAGAGGAAAGGGAGCCAGCAAAAGCGAGTTTGGGAAGACTGTGGGATGCAAGGAAGGCACTTCTCCAGCCCAGCCAGCCTTCCAGGCCAACACCAGCGTCACCACTCTGCCAACTGCAGCTGGCATCCCAGACGCTTTCAAATTGAAGATGAAGAAATAGGGGACCTCTGGCTGCCTGCAGGCTCCCTTTCTCCACTCTGTGTTCCATTCCCTTCATACAAGCAATTTCAAGCTACCTCCCTGCAGAGCATTAGCCTAACAGGCTGAGTCCTGGCAGTACCATTCTGATTCTTTCATTTGAAGCACGTGTTCATTACAGACTTTCAAATAAATCATATTGGTGGCTCCAAAACAGAATGTTCCCCTGGGCTCATGTGCAACTCAGGAAACAACAGGACCACAGTCTCTGTGACATGCCAGGCATTCAGGTCTGACTATCAAAAGCTAGAGAGTGCCTGAAATTAGAGCTAAGTTCCTACTGTGTTCTTAAAGTAATGACCACCGATCTACTGGTGCATTTTCTGTAGAGAAAGTAACAGTAATAATAGAATAGTAATGATTTGCATGCACCTGCCCTGCTTGAAGGGGGCTGGAACACCAGGCTGTAGGACAGTGGCAGGCAGTGGCTTAAGCCCTGGAAGGCTATGCAAGGCAGACTTTCCAGGCAGAGTTGAGCCAGCACCAGCACACTGAAATTTCTGATTCCAATACCAGTACTCTCTCCACTGCCCATTCTGTTCACTATTGGTAACCCCAATCTTTTTGCTAAAGCCCCCCGGATTCCAATATACCTCCTAAGGGTAGTGCAACTGTCCAATAGTCCACCTAAACTCATGTTAGCTTTTTCTTTAACCTCATTTTTCAGGTTGACTTGTGGGAGCAGACAATGATTGGTCCTTATGCACACTACCTTGCTCCCTTCAACAGGACCTCTACCTCTGGGCAGGCCCACCTCGGGTTCTTTCTCATCCACCTGCACTCTGCCTATAACTGGGTAGGAGATTTAGGCTGATATCTTACATTTTCAGGGAAGATGAGTGAAGTCGCTTGGATTCCTCTTTTTATACTAGGAGTTGTTGCCTCTGGCACTTAATGAAAAGGCATATTGATTTCCATTTGGCTATTGATCCTCGTGTATAAACCTCTTATCAGGTAAGGACACTGGGAGGCCAGTGTGGTTGAGTCCAGAGCCCATAACAAGTCCTATAGTTCAGGAAACAAAGCCATAGGAGGTCATTTTGCAGGCCTTGGTCAGTAAGTAACCACAATTGAAGGGGAATGAGATCAATTATATATCTTGATCAGTCAACACTTAATTATTTTAAAATCATATCATCGTATTTGGGCATTACTTAAATGACTTGCAAACTAGTTTTGATAAAGCCAGTAAATGCATTTGATTTAGGATTGTGTTGTACCAACACTTGCAGGACAAGGGCAGACCTCTGCGGTAGGCAGAATAATGGCCTCCAAAAATGCCCACATCCCAATCTCCAAATTTAGGAGTGTGTTAGATTACAGAGCAAAAGGGAATTAAGGTCAAAGGTGCAATTAGGGTTGCTAATCACATGACCTGAAAACAGGGAAATTATCCCGGCTTATATGGATAGACCCAGCATAATCAGGGGTCTTAGGTGAAACAGGTCTTTAAGTGAAAGTGGAAAAAGGTCAAGGCATGGCCCCAAAGAACTTGGCCTGACATTGTTGGCTTTGAAGAAGCGCAGGAGGAACAAGTCAACAAATCTGAGTGGCCTCTAGAAGCTGGAAAAAGCATGGACATGTATTCTCCCTTAGAAACTCCAGAAGGAACACGGTCCTGCTGACACCGTGATTTTTAGCCCAGTGAAATCCATTCAGACTTCTGACCTCCAGAACTGTAATAAATTTGTGCTGTTTTAAGCCACTGTGTTCAGGAAAATTTGTTACAGCTGCAATAGGAAACCCTCTCAATCTGAATTTTTCATCTTTAGTACTGTTGACATATAGGGCTGGAAAATTCTTTGTTCTGGGGGCTGTCTTGTGAACTGTAGGATCCCTCACTTCTACCCATTAGATGCCAGTAGAGCATCCCTTCCCAGGTTAAGACAACCAAGAATGTCTCCAGACATTTCTTTGAGTGGGGAGAAGAAGGGGAAAATCATCCTTGGTTCAGAACCTCTGCTCCAAACCTACCATCCTGTCCATTTCAATATGTACTTGCCCTCACACACATGGGATTTTGGTCACCGACCTTTTCCTTGTGGATGCTTCTGGACAAAGTCTTTGATGCCAATTGAAAACGAACTACCACACAAAATTGGTATTAATCTCTGATGCCTCAGAGTGAGTTTCATCATTTCGACCAAGCTGGTTTGGAGTAGCTAATGAGTTTGTTGTTTAATCAATAAGTCGTGTCTGACTCTTTTGCAGCTCCATGGACTGTAGCCTGCCAGGCTCCTCTGCTCATGGGATTTCCCAGGCAAGAATACTGGAGTGGGTTGCCATTTCCTTCTCCAAACAAGCTAGTTTGATAAGGAGAGAGAAAAAGGAATCTGAACACACTATTAAGTGAAAAAGACATAAAAACTGACATCTAGATGGATACAAGGTAAACTCTTCTCATTCCATGCAATGCTCTTTATCAATTAAGCCAGACTGGAGCATGCATATGAGTAAGATGTGATTTCTACCCTTAGGATTTCACTGTCTCATAAGGGAGACTCACAGGCAATTAAAAAAATATATATATGGCAAAACCAATACAATATTGTAAAGTTAAATTAAATAAAATTAAATAAATAAATAAATAAAAATTTCAGTAGAGATTAGAAGGACTGTATACACACCATGGTCATATATTTTGAATTAAGATTCTATGGCCTGGACACAAGCTCTGAGAAAGTATAACAATAGAAACAAATATTTGAAATCAAGACTGCCTCAGAAAGTATGTCCATGCCACACATAAGAGGTATATTCAGCAACATGTATGGACCTAGAAACTATCATACTAAGTGAAATAAGTTAGAAAGAAAAAGACAAATATCATACAATATTGCTCATATGTGGAATCTAAAAAAATGATACAAATGACTTACATGCAAAACAGAAATAGACCCAGACACAGAAAATAAACTTTTGGTTACCGAAGGGGAAAGAAAAGGAGAGGGATAAATTAGGAGATTGGGATTAATATATATACACTACTAAAGTGATTCACGTGGTCGCAAAGAGTCAGACATGACTGAGCGACTGAACTGAATTGAAAACAGATAACCAATAAGGACCTGCTGCTGCTGCTGCTAAGTCGCTTCAGTAGTGTCTGACTCTGTTCGACCCCAGAGACGGCAGCCCACCAGGTTCCCCCGTCCCTGGGATTCTCCAGGCAAGAACACTGGAGTGGGTTGCCATAGCAAACAATACACAGAAGAACTGTACAAAAAAGATCTTAACGACCCAGATAATCACGATGGTGTGATCACTGACCTAGAACCAGACATCCTGGAATGTGAAGTCAAGTGGGCCTTAGGAAGCATCACTACAGACAAAGCTAGTGGAGGTGATGGAATTCCAGTGCTGCAGTCAATATGCCAGCAAATTTGGAAAACTCAGCAGTGGCCACAGGACTGGAAAAGGTCAGTTTTCATTCCAATCCCAAAGTAAGGCAATGCAAAAGAATGCTCAAACTACCACACAATTGCACTCATCTCACATGCTAGTAAAGTAATGCTCAAAATTCTCCAAGCCAGGCTTCAGCAATACATGAACCGTGAACTTCCAGATATTCAAGCTGGTTTTAGAAAAGGCAGAGGAACCAGAGATCAAATTGCCAACATCCACCGGATCATCAAAAAAGCAAGAGAGTTCCAGAAAAAGATCTATTTCTGCTTTATTGACTATGCCAAAGCCTTTGACTGTGTAGATCACAATAAACTGTGGAAAATTCTGAAAGAGATGGGAATACCAGACCACCTGACCTGCCTCTTGAGAAACCTATATGCAGGTCAGGAAGCAACAGTTAGAACTGGACATGGAACAACAGACTGGTTCCAAATAGGAAAAGGAGTACGTCAAGGCTGTATATTGTCACCCTGCTTATTTAACTTATATGCAGAGTACATCATGAGAAACATTGGGCTGGAAGAAGCACAAGCTGGAATCAAGATTTCCAGGAGAAATATCAATAACCTCAGATATGCAGATGACACCACCCTTATGGCAGAAAGTGAAGAGGAACTAAAGAGCCTCTTGATGAAAGTGAAAGTGGAGAGTGAAAAAGTTGGCTTAAAGCTCAACATTCAGAAAACTAAGATTATGGCATCTGGTCCCATCACTTCATGGCAAATAGATGGGGAAACAGTGGAAACGGTGTCAGACTTTATATTTGGGGCTCCAAAATCACTGCAGATGGTGACTGCAGCCATGAAATTAAAAGACACTTACTCCTTGGGAGGAAAGTTATGACCAACCTAGATAGCATATTCAAAAGCAGAGACATTACTTTGCCAACAAAGGTCCATCTAGTCAAGGCTATGGTTTTTCCAGTGGTCATGTATGGATGTGAGAGTTGGACTATAAAGAAAGCTGAGCGCCAAAAAATTGATGCTTTTGAACTGTGGTATTGGAGAAGACTTTTGAGAGTCCCTTGGACTGCAAGGATATCCAACCAGTCATCCTAAAGGAGATCGGTCCTGGGTGTTCATTGGAAGGACTGATGCTAAAGCTGAAACTCCAATACTTTGGCCACTTCATGAGAAGAGTTGACTCATTTGGAAAAACCCTGATGCTGGGAGGGATTGGGAGCAGGAGGAGATGGGGATGACAGAAGGTGAGATGGCTGGATGGCATCACTGACTCTATGAACATGAGTTTGGGTAAACTTCGGGAGTTGGTGATGGACAGGGAGGCCTGGCATGCTGCGATTCATATGGGCGCAAAGAGTCGGACACGACTGAGTGACTGAATTGAACTGAACTGATATAGCAAAGGGAACAATACTCAATATTTTATAATAACCTACAAAGGAAAATAATGTGAAAAGAACATATATGTGTAGACATATACATATATGTGTATCCCCTTCATGGATCACTGCCTTGTCATGGCAAAGGGGCTTGCATAACTCAATGAAACTATGAGCCATGCCATGCAAGGCCACCCAAGACAGACAGGTCATAGTGGAGAATTCTGACAAAATATGGACTTGGGCAAACTCTGGGAGATGATGAGGGACGTTGAGGCCTGGTGTGCTGCAGTCCATGTGGGTCACAGAGTCAGACATGACTTGGTGACAGAACAATATATAGGTATAAATATATATCTGAATCACTTTGCTTTAGACCTGAAAGGAACACAACATTCTAAGTCAACTATACTTCAATTTAAAAAATTAAATTAAAAAATATTTAAAAGAGGTATATGCAGATTACAACTGGAAGCTTCCAGAGCATGGATTCACATTGGCAAAAAGAAGGAGGAGTGACCCACAACCCACACAGGAGAAATCCATGCACGAAGAGGCAGGACAGGAAAGCATATGGTGCATATCTAGAGTCAATCAGCAACTCCAAATAGATATGGCTGCTTCAAGGTAATTCCAAATATGCATCATAATCAAGTTTTAAAAAAATAGATGCCATAGGAATGATTTTTATTTAAAAATGTATTATCAGTCAAGAAATTCTTCAAGAGTAGATGCTAAGGATTTAACCTAGATTCTTCTCTCTTCCTAATCACCCAACCTTGTGCAAGGTGCTTCTCTGTACCTCTGTTTCCACATCTGTAACATGGCAATAATAATGTCTACCCTGAGGGTCCCTGAAGGAGTTGTATATCCAGACTAAGTGCTTTATAATTGTTCCTATGAAAATCACTAAAAGTGTTATTGCCAACAGAGCCTAAATAATGGATGGACTACAGTTCACCTGTAGGACTCCTTGCTACAGGGCGGAGTGTTGGGTTTGACCCCATGAAGGCACTGGCACACACTTTGGGGGAGAGACCTAGGAGTGGGGAAAGCAGCCATGGCATGGGACACTCCAGGGCCAGCAGAGGAGCAGAGAAGGGGCAGTGGGGAGAAAGTCCACGCTTCCTAGAACAGAGAAGGACGACTGTGTTTACAACCTCACCCACGTGCCCCGGGGTCTCAGACTGAGAAGTCCCTGCACATACCGCACAAGAGACCATGTGCAGAGCAGTCACTCAGAACTTTCCAACTTTCCAGATGGACATTAGGGAGTGGTGAGGCCCTTGGTGAGCTGGAGTCTTTGGAAGGAGAGGGTCATCCCTCTTCCAGTCAATAGTTGTCATGAAAATGTTAGCAGATCTCATTTTTAAATAAGAAAAGCTGGAAATCAGAAATGTCATGGGGAACTTCTCATGTTTTAAGAAGATAGCTCATTGGTCTGTAAGCAGATTCAGCCTACAGACCACCCTTGTGAGACGCCAGGTTAGAGGCTTATAAAATAACCTTTCCTGCCGTGTCTTTTGATGTGAGAACACCATCGGCAAGAAGTCTGGGTACTTTTCTTGTAAGATTCTGATGAGCCCCAGAGGAAGAAATTATTTCCAAGTTTCTCTGGAAGAATCTATATATTGATTAAAGTAGTGTTATTACCTTAACACCGCTTTACTGCTACTTTTACTGCCTCAGCTGGCAGCTTATCAAGCTCTTCAAGGTCAGGAGGCTAGGAATCATTTGCTATCTCTGTCTCCTGGCCCCCACAGCCAGGTCCTATAAAATGGATCTCTTCAGTATCTCATACTGTTCATGGGGTTCTCAAGGCAAGAATACTGAAGTGGTTTGCCACTCCCTTCTCCAGTAGACCACATTTTGTCAGAACTCTCCACCATGACCCGTCCATCTTGGGTGCCCTACATGGCAGGGCTCATAGTTTCATTGAGTTAGACAAGGCTGTGGTCCATGTGTCTAGATTGGTTAGTGACTGTGGTTTTCAGTCTGTCTTCCCTCTGATGGAGAAGGATAAGAGGCTTATGGAAGCTTCCTAATGGGAGAGACTGACTGAGGGGGAAACTGGGTCTTGTTCTGATGGGAGGGGCCATGCTCAGTAAATCTTTAATTCAATTTTCTGTTGACGGGTGGAGCTGTGTTCTCTCCCTGCTATTTACCTGGGGCAAACTATGGTGGAGGTAATGAAGATAATGGTGACCTCCTTCAAAAGATCCCATGCACACACTGCTACACTCAGTGCCCCCAACCCTGCAGCAGGCCACAGCTGACCTACGCCTCCACTGGAGACTCCTGGACACTCACAGGCAAGTCTGGGTCAGTCTCCTGTGGGGATGAGGATGAGATGATTGGATGGTATCACTGACTCCATGGATATGAGTTTGGGTAAACTCTGGGAGTTGGTGATGGACAGGGAGGCCTGGCGAGCTGCAGTCCATGGGGTCACAGAGTCGGACACGACTGAGCAACTGAACTGAACTCAGTATTTCGTAGATCTGCTTATACCCACTGACACTTCAGGTGATGCTATCCTATTGTGAAACCCTGCTGATGCTTCCTAACAGATCCTCATGCATCCACCTGACCAGGTCCTCCTGCACACTTCACTCTGAAAAGTAGCCATCCAAAGCATACATCTTATGAGCTTGTGTCACTACTTCACTTTGGAACCACTCAATGATTCTGTATCACTATTGGAAAGTCAAAACCTGAGCTCCTTGGCATTACATACATGTCCAGACAGCACTGAATATTTGCATGTGTCTGAGTGCTGGGCACAATGGGAAGCTGGGACTATCAGGTAGGGGCCATATTATAAAGAACCTCGAATGCCATGCTGAGGAGTTGGCTCCATCACATAAGCAGTGCAGAGCTATGGATGGTTTGAAGCAGAGATGAAACTCGTCTGGTCTAAATTTTCTACTTTTTAACACTGTTTGCTTCCTTCACAGCACATATTATAGTTTGTAATTATTTCACTGACTTGTTTACTTTTTCCAAATTTCCCATTTAACTCAAGACTATGAAAGGAAAGAAACCATATATGTTTTGTTCACATTTATTTCTCTACTACCCTGTAAGTGTCTGGCATATCATAGGAATTCAATTAAAAGTTGTTGAATGAATGAATAAATGAATGATGCATGCAGGAATGAATGAGTAGAATGAACACAAAAATAACCATGGGTTCCATTCAACCCACACCCACCTCACCATTCTCGTTTATATAAAGACCTTTCAGAACTATGTCAGGACAAGCTGTGCATTTTGATGAAGTTTTGTAATGCAGGATAGAGCAGCAGTGACTGGATGTTAATGACATGCATTTTTATTGACTAAAGCACAATGCAGAGCAGCCAGTAGTAAGTGATTAGAGGAATAAGACCTTCAAAAGTGCATACAGGCCATAATTAACTGAAAAGTCTGCTCACTGTTACTAGGAGCATAAATGCCAAGATTTGGTATTCAACTTGGTCTATAAACATGAAAGACCAAGAGAATTTGCAACAGACTTTAGTCAGGTTTGCCTTCTTTTAATTCAAATCGATCAAATTCTTTAACAATTTGGATATTCACTGAAACATTATCAGAGGTGTTCTTTGGGCAGTTAGATTTTCTCGGTTTTCTAAATTTTCAGTAATAAATATGTATTACTTTAAAAATTTAAAAAACAGGATAAACAACAAGGTCCTACTGTATAGCAGAGCAATACTCAATATCCTGTGATAAACCATAATGGAAAAGAATATGAAAGAGAATGCATAAATATGTATAACTGAATCACTTTGCTATACAGCAGAAATCAACACAAAATTGTAAATCAACTATATTTCGATAAAAAAATTTCAGAAAGGCAATAAAACCTTAAGAAATGCTTCCTAAGAAGGGAATCAATTTATTGTGTGTTGTCTGAAGCCCTATTATTGATATTTTTCAAATCCTTTCTATACCTGTTTTGATCCTCACAATCATGAATTTTTAGAGTAGGTGGAAATCTTATAAGATCATCTCATATAACTTTCTCATATTTCACAGGTAAAATTTTGACTACCTGGTATCCTTTCTCCACTGCATGTAATTCTAATAAAACTATCAATCATGAGGATGAGTAGGGTGGGGGGAATGTGGAGAGGCTAAGAAACAAGATCCATACTAAACAACCAGAGAGTAATTTAAATAATTTCTCTAGAAACAATAAATAATCCAGCAGTGTTCACATGACTCAAATGGCCATCCTGATTATTTCTGCTGGGAAGAGGTTTATTCTTTTTGTGGTTGGCCCTCAAGTTAAGGAAAGATGTGGGCCTGGAATGGCATTCAAACTTTGAATGACACGTGCTTGGCCCAACTCCTTGGATTTCCCGGAAAAGTATTAAGCCAATAAATTACCTTTTATTTTGCTGAAGGTTGGACTTTATTTTCTGTCACAGACATCAGAGAGAAATCTTAATAAATAACCACACATTACTAATGCCATTTGTCCCTTTTATTTAGTTTTTAAAAGAAAGGCAGACTGCCATACGCAGCACCTCATCTGGGTGTGTCTGTAATTTTGTAAGCCTGACTACCCTATACTGTCCTGCAAATGGACCTGAAGAGACTGACTGAAGATCATGGCAGGGGACTGCAGCTACCCATGTAGGCTTGACTGAAGGCTGGTTCTACTCTACAAGTGAAAGTTGTCCTCTTCAACTAAGTGGGCAGCTTTGGGAGGGATGCGCATAGGAGCAGTGAGGAAGGAAAGGGACACTTGCCTAGCCAGCTAGATCAGCCAAATCATCCCTAGTGATCAATGGGGCGACAGATGTCACAGTCAGATCACCCTCATTGCAGTCAGATAGCCCTCACATCTCGTCTTCTTTATTAAGGTCTCAAAGATGAGGACTCCAAGATATCCCTGAGTCTCCTATCTCTATGATTTTTTTCTAGTAGTAATAGAAAAAGATAATTATTTATGTTCAACTTAAACTTTCTGCTATAATTTTCAGTTAGAGACTTTTGCTTCTACCTGAGATAGAGTAACAGAACTGAATTTACTTTCCTATTGAAACAACAGCAACAACAACAACAACAAACCCGTGAAAAAAGATTTTCAAGTCACTGGATATTAGGCAATGAAGGATAGCGATCCTGGAGATAGCTAACTAATGAGGTGACCCCTAGCACTGCCTCTGATTGTTGCCTTGAGAGCATTTATAGTCTGCAGTCTATGAAGGGGGAGCCAGATAGACCCTGATGGACTCCCTGAATTGAGAGTCTAGGGAGATGAAAGGAGCTTGAGTTTGCAAGGCTGAGTACCAAAAAGGAGACAACTTCTCAGAGGGTGATCTGAAGAGGTTCCTTGGGTACTCAGCACAGTACTGATCAGCGTATGCACTTAAGGAAACTACCCAAATCTGGGTGCAAACTACCTTGAAGGATTAGAGAACAGTGTCCAGTGCTCACACGGAATAGTGAACTGTGCCTGTTTCTGCCAGTCAGAGAGAAAAACACATGGTTCATACACATTGGGTAGTGCCCAGTAAAATTATATAGTAGAGAATAAGTGGTCTTAGCCGAGCACAGTTCTGAACTCACCTAAAAAATATCATAAAAGCAGACATATAAGATCTGTTTCAAAGTAACTTAATTCCATCCCAGAACAAAGTTCAAGGATATTTATAGGAATATAAAAATACTCAACCCAAAAGGATAAAATTCACATTTGGCATAATCAAAGACTATCAGATATGCAAAGAAGAAAGAAATCATGACCCATAATGAGATGAATCTATTAATAGAAACTGATCCCAAACTAACACAGATAGTAGAATAAGCAGAGAGGACATTAAATTATTTGTTAGAACTGTTTTTTATCCAGTATGTCCAAAAATTATGGAGAGACACGGAAATTTTTAAGACCCACTTAGAACTTCAGGGCATGAAAACTATCATGTCTAAGATATAAAATACATTGGATGGCATTCAGAGGAGATTAGACATTTCAGGGGGTAAAATCAGTGAACTTAAAGGCACAGCAACAGAAATGATCCAAAATCCCATGTGGCACTAAGTGGTAAAGAATCCACCTGCCAGTGCAGGAGACACAGGAGATGCGGGTTTGATCCTTCAGTCAGGAAGGTCCCCTGGAGGAGGGCATGGCAACCCACTCCAGTATTCTTGTCTGGAGAATCAATCGCATGGACTGAGGAGCCTGGAGGGCTACAGTCCATAGGGTCACAAACAGTCAGACATGACTGAAGTGACTTAGCACACACACACACAAAATGAAAACCAGAGAGTAAAAAGAATCGCTTTCTCTTGCCCCACCTACACCAAAAACAGTGAGTTACAGGTCAATTACAGGGAGCCTAAAATGTATGTATTTGGGGTCTCTAAAAGAGACAATAGATAAAGGGATATGGACAGAAAATATATTTGAAGAAATAATGGCTTAAAATTTTCCAAATTTGACAACTACTATAAACTCATGGTTTATTATATACATATATATATATATACATATATATATATATATTCAGTTCAGTTCTGTTTAGTTGCTTAGTCGTGTCTGACTCTTTGCGACTCCATGAATTGCACCATGCCAGGCCTCCCTGTCCATCACCAACTACCGGAGTTCACTCAAACTCATGTCCATCGAGTTGGTGATGCCATCCAGCCATCTCATCCTCTGTCGTCCCCTTCTCCTCCTGCCCCCAATCCCTCCCAGCGTCAGGGTCTTTTCCAATGAGTCAACTTTTCATATGAGATGGCCAAAGTATTGGAATTTCAGCTGTAGCATCAGTCCCTCCAAAGAACACCCAGGACTGATTTCCTTCAGAATGGACTGGTTGGATCTCTTTGCAGTCCAAGGAACTCTCAAGAGTCTTCTCCAACATCACAGTTCAAAAGCATCAATTCTTTGGTGCTCAGTTTTCTTTATAGTCCAACTCTCACATCCATACATGACTACTGGAAAAACCATAGCCTTGACTAGATAGACCTTTGTTGGCAAAGTAATGTCTCTGCTTTTGAATATGCTATCTAGGTTGGTCATAACTTTCCTTCCAAGGAGTAAGCATCTTTTAATTTCATGGCTGCAGTCACCATCTGCAGTGATTTTGGAGCCCCCAAAAATAAAGTCATCCACTGTTTCCCCATGTATTTGCCATAAAGAGATAGGACCAGATGCCATGATCTTAGTTTTCTAAATGTTGAGCTTTAAGCCAACTTTTTCACTCTCCTCTTTCACTCTCATCAAGAGGCTTTTTAGTTCCTCTTCACTTTCTGCCATAAGGGTGGTCTCATCTGCATATCTGACATTATTGATATTTCTCCCAGCAATCTTGATTTCAGCTTGTGCTTCTTCCAGCCCAGTGTTTCTCATGATGTACTCTGCATAGCAGTTAAATAAGCAGGGTAACAATGTACAGCCTTGACGTATTCCTTTTCCTATTTGAAACCAGTCTGTTGTTCCATGTCCAGTTCTAACTGTTGCTTCCTGACCTGCATATAAGCTCATGGTAAAGAAAGCTGAGCACCAAAGAACTGATGCTTTTGAACTGTAGTGTTGGAGAAGACTCTTGAGAGTCCTTTGGACTGCAAGGAGATCCAACCAGTCCATCCTAAAGGAGATCAGTCCTGGGTGTTCATTGGAGGGACTGACGTTGAAGCTGAAACTCCAATACTTTGGCCACCTGATGGGAAGAGCTGACTCATTTAAAAAGACCCTGATGCTAGAAAGATTGAGGGCAGGAGGAGAAGGGGACGACAGAGGATGAGATGATTGGATGGTATTACGGACACAATGGACATGGGTTTGGGTGGACTCTGGGAGTTGGTGATGGACAGGAGGCCTGGCATGCTGCAGTTCATGGGGTTGCAAGAGTCAGACATGACTGAGCAACTGAACTGAACTGAATACACTCATGGATCAAAAAAAGCTCAAGGAAGCCCGAGGCTAAGAAGCATGAAGAAAACTATACCACAACCCATCCCAATCAAACTGCTAAACTTATTGACCATAGAGTCCTAGGAACATCATTTAAAAATTACTGTTCCCATTCAATGTTCTCATTTTTAAATTTTTATTTATTTATTTGGCTGCATGCAGAATCTTCTTTTTTTTTAATTTTATTTTATTTTTAAACTTTACAATATTGTAATGTCCTCATTTTTAGATAAGGAAACTAAATTTCAGAGAAGTAATTTGCTCAGTAACATACAGAATGTTAGTGTCAAAGTCCAGTGTTTTTTCCTCAACTTTCAGCCGGAAACCTTGTCATTCTTGAAACCTCCTTGGGAACGTGCTATCTTTCTGTAACTGAGCAGGATCTTATGGGGCCTTTTAGGGACAGACCCCTCAACCCATATCCTCTGATTTAGTTCTCCTCTGAACTACCTAGATAACAGTATCTGATGCACATTTTCTGAGTTATTTTACAGATGCTATAACCTCTACCAAATGGAGGAAAGTAACCACTTGATGATCATGGAATACCCAATCCCCAGACCTGCTGGTGCCTGAAGACTGATAATGTAACCCCCTGGGACACCACCCTGTTACCTCACCATCAACCCATCAGACAACTGTGCATGAGTTGATCACATACCCTGCAATTCCCCTCCCTTACCTTGCCTTTAAAAATGCTTGCCTGAAACCCATCAGGGAGTTCGGGTGTTTTAAGCATTAGCTGTCCTGGACTCCTTGTCTGACACCTTTAAATAAATGCCACACTTTGCTTCACCACAACCTAATGTCAGTAGATTGGCTGTACTGCAAGGGCAAGCAGACCCAGGTTTGGTTTGGTAACACTTCCAAAACCAATTTCACAGCCTATAACATTGCCTTTCACACTCAAGGTTTTCTTTCAGCACAAACTCTACAACTCTAACAGTCAGTGAATGCCTGGGCATTTGGACGGGAATGAGACTAAACAACAAAAACAGAAATCTTCAGATCATAAGCCTCTGCAGGGAGTGCAAGCTCGCTGTGAAATGTCAGGTGAAAGACAGTGCTGTGTATTCTGAGGTGGCAATTCTACTTGGAATTGGCAGCCATTTTTCTGTCATCACTTAAGTCATTTTCCTGTTCAGCTCAGAAGGCAGCCCTGGCTCTGCTAGGAGTGACAGATGCTATGCTGAGCAGAGCCCCCAGCCCAGCCCATCTCAACAGCCAGGCCCACTTCAGCAACGGCTGAGTGAAAGGGGCAGATGTGGAGCCAGACTATTTTGACAGGAGATTGATTTTCTCCTCTCTGCCCTGCTCCCACCCCCACCCCAAGCTTTTTCTCTTTCCTTATGGATTATTCCTACTTTCAACTAAAAGCAAAGAGGAACAGCAAGAAAATTATTCTGGAAGGGTTGGGGAGACACCTGGGAGGAAAAGCACAAAAGGAAAACCCCAGAGATTTTCAGTATTAAGAATGGTTAGGGATCAGTCCACCCTGATTTGCTTGTCTGTGCCTGGTGGTATGATTAAGGGCAGAAAAAGGGAGGGAGACGTTATTATTATTATTTTTTAAAAGATATCTTGATACAGAATTCATTTCAAAGAGATTCCTGATCCTCTGGATGGGAAAAATAACCTAACAGAAATTTTGATTATGATGTGAAGCCCCCTGGGAATAGATAACCTAGATAAGAAGGTTACAGAAAAGAACCGAAATCAGGTTTTTTTTTTTTCAAAGAGATACTAGCACTGCCGTTCACTGCATTCATAATAACCAACTTGGGAAAACAAACTAAATGTCTACCAACAAATGAAAGGTTTTAGAAAAGGGGGTATATGCATACAACAGAATATTATTTGCCTTTTTTTAAAAGAGGGAAATCCTGCTATATGTGACAACACGGATGAACCTTGAAGACATTACACTGAGTGAAACAAGCCAGTCATAGGCTGAATATTGCAAGACTCCACTTAACGTAAGGTATCCAAAATAGCTGAATTAAAAAAAAAAAACAAAGAATAGAATGGTGGTTGCCATGGGCTTGTGGATGGGGGAGGTGGGAATTATAACCAAGAGGAACAAAGTTTCAGGTAAACAAGATGAAAAGCTCTAGAGAACTGCTGTATAACACTGTGCTACAGTTAACAACAATATATTGATTGTTCTCTTAAAATCTGATAGGAAGGCAGATCACGTGTTCTTACTGCAAGTTTTTTTATTTTAAAAAAAGGGGGGAGGTGGTAAGACAATGAGGAGATAAATTGTTCTGCATAATGAAAGGGAATTTGACCTTCTGGTCAAATCTAGGGTCACTAGAGTTTGCAAGCTGGGGGCTGTTGACCAGAGAGGGAGGAGAGTGAGGGAGAGCAGGGCTGAGGCCTGGAGCCCAGCAGAGAGCAGGGCCAAGGGCAGTGGAGGCTGAAAACTTTACGTACAATACCTCATGTCATCTACATAAGAGCCCTGTGAGACTGGCATTGTCTCTTATCCCATTTTACCCAGGGGGAAACTGGGCATTCCAGATGTAGCTGGCTTGTGCTTGTAGGAGCTGAGTGTCCGAGTCTGGATTCCAAACTGATTAACTATTCCTGAGGTGTTCTTTCCACCACACCAAGGTGGATGGGGCGGCTTGGGCTAGGACCTGGAGAGCAACTCTCTAATTTCAGCTTTACTACTAAGTACTGGGCTTCCCAGGTGGCACTAGTGATGAAGAACCTGCCTACCAATGCAGGAGACATCAGACACCGGACTTCAGCCCCGGGGTCGGGAAGGTCCCCTGGAGGAAGGCACGGCAACCCACTCTAGTATTCTTGCCTGAGACTCCCGTGGACAGAGGAGCCTGGCGGGCTGCAGTCCATAGGGTCACTAAGAGTCGGACATGAAGTGACTTAGCATGCACACGCACACCTGGAGTACTAGCATGAACTTGGGCAAGTTATTTCCCCTTTCAAAGCCTCAGTGTCTCCATTTATATTAAAAAAGTTGATTTCAGCCTTGTCAGCAAACCCTTTCTTCTAATAGCCTGTGGTTTTGGAACCCAGCAGAACCCTGTGCCCCAACCCTCTGCGAGTAAGTACAAAGACCCCTCTATGTTTCCTGCCTCTTGTTTGTAGAAAAGCTGCAATCTCCCAGGCCTACTTGAGTCAAAAAAGAGCAGCCTCAAGCAGTTAAGGATTAGGACAACAGAGTCACAGACTCACTGTCTGATGCAGTTGTTTTACAGATACTATAACTGCCTTCAGCAGAAGCCCTTTTGGCTTGTCACTTCAGCAAAGCTTCACTGGAACTAAACATGGTTTCAGACACTCCTGTGCTCTGCTCACCTCTGCCCCAGCACACTTTTCAAATCTTTTGATCACACAATACTTTGCCTAACCTGTTGGTTCTTTCTGTAGATCAAAGAAATGAAGACTAAGTAATTAACAGATGACCAGATCTCTTCCCTAGCTTTCTCTTCAGTAATCTTGTGAACAAACTGTGTGAACAACATAATGTCTAGAGGAAGATCACAAAAGCTGAGAACCCTGCAATGCAATGGGTTGGTGGCGGGAATGACCCTGGCCCTTCTCAAAGACTAACTGAGATGACTTCCTCCTTTCCCCTTAAAAGCTTTATGACCAAGTACAGTCTTCAGAGTTGGTTTTGGGGGAACGTAAGTCCACCTCCTCCCAAGATCGCCGACTCTCTGATTAAAAGCAACTTTCCTTTCCTCCAACAACTGCCTCTGGGATACTGAGTTTTGAGTGGTGAGCATCTAGGCCTGGGATCGGTAACAGATTTTATCAACCTAAGTGGGTGCTGCTGACCTTTTAAATGAGACGCCTGTCTCCCTACTCCCTCTGTTCCCTTCACATTGAACTGAGGGCCCATCGTGTGCCAGGCACCAAGGGAAGTACCACTTACAAATCATGATTACTGGAGAAATTGAGGATTTTCTCTCAACCACCTGCTACATCTATGGTGGGTCTTTCTTTACGTGTGTATTAGTTATCTGAAAGTGTCTATTTGTTTTTTCAATATTGAATGGAGAATAATTATAATATATGCATAAAGTATAAATAATTACAGTTAAGTCACACCTTTATACCCACTACCCAATTTGAAAGAACACATAACCTTCAACTGTGAAGACCCTTGTGTGTCTCCCATCCTCTGAAAGACAGTCACTAATTTTACTTAAAATTCACTTGTTTTTCTTCATATTTTACATTTTAGTTCCTTAAAAATGTGTTTAACTTTGCATGTTATTGAACTTTTCTCTATATGAACTCATATCACATATATTCTTCTACAAATTAATTTTTTTTTGGCTTAGCAATATTTCCCCAAGAGTCATACATGTTATTGCCTACAACTGTTTTACAGTTTTACATGTTCAACAGGACACTGCAGGATGACTATACCTCAATGTCTTTATCCATTCTATGGTTGACTGCAGACACACGGGCAAGTGATCTTCTGGTTGTCTGCTGTTGAGAACACTTGGCAGTGAACTTCTTAGATATGTCTCCTGATGCACATGTTTGTTTTTTTCTGGGGTATAAACCTAAGGAGTGGAGAAACTAAGTCATAGTATGTATAATCTCAAATTCATCAGGTAGTGCCATATATTTCTGAAAAGTTACCCTCCACAGGGAGTGAAGACTTCCTGTTGTCCCACCCTTTTCCCAGTACTTTAAAAATCTAATCAATGTTGTGAATTATAAATGTTGTCACTATGGTTTCATTTTGCATTTCTCTGATTATGAACAGGTCGGATTGTTTTTTTTTTAAAGATGGTTCATAACCATCTGCATTTCTTTTTCAGGAAATGTGATGTTTTGGGCCAATTTTTCTTTGTATTTTTTTACTCTGTTAGGATTTCTTTATTCTGGATACCGACCTTTTTTATCAGGTAGACAAGCTGAAAATACCTTCTATACATCATGGATTGCTTCACTTGTTTCATCGTCTTTTGATGAATAGAAGTTATTAACCACAACACAGTGAATCAGTCACTCCTTTCCTTTTACAGTTAGTTTTAGAGTTTTAGGAAGTCCTTCTTTGAGGAAATCCTACTTGAGGACATAAAGACAGATAAAGAGCCCTGCTGCTGCTGCTGCTGCTAAGTCGCTTCAGTCGTGTCTGACTCTGTGTGACCCCATAGACGGCAGCCAACCAGGCTCCCCCGTCCCTGGGATTCTCCAGGCAAGAACACTGGAGTGGGTTGCCATTTCCTTCTCCAATGCATGAAAGTGAAAAGTGAAAGTCAAGTCACTCAGTCATGTCTGACTCAACTGCGGCCCACCAGGCTCCTCCATCCATGGGATTTTCCAGGCAAGGTACTGGGATATTAAAATATAGGTCAATTTAAGGTGAACTAGTATTTTTATCGGAGAAGGCAATGGCACCCCACTCCAGTACTCTTGCCTGGAGAATCCCATGGACAGAGGAGCCTGGTAGGCTGCAGTCCATGGGGTCGCTGAGGGTTGGACATGACTGAGCGACTTCACTTTCACGCATTGGAGAAGGAAATGGCAACCCACTCCAGTGTTCTTGCCTGGAGAATCCCAGAGACGAGCGACTTAGCAGCAGCAGCATTTTTATATCTTAAGTTCAGTTTATTGCTAGATTCTTGTTTGCATCTTTGTTCATGAATGTAATAGACCTGTGATTTTCCTATCCTGACTTCATCCTCTCTGCTCTTGTTATTTAATGTTACAGTTGCCCAAAAGCTGGGGTTCTTTTATTTCCTATTCTCTAGGTGTTTGTATGGGGTTGACATTATCTGCACCTTAAATGTTTGGCTGCTGCTGCTGCTGCTAAGTCGCTTCAGTCCTGTCTGACTCTGTGCAACCCCATAGACGGCAGCCCACCAGGCTCCCCCGTCCCTGGGAGTCTCCAGGCAAGGACACTGGAATGGGCTGCCATTTCCTTCTCCAATGCGTGAAAGTGAAGTCGCTCAGTCGTGTCCAACCCTCAGCGACCCATGGACTGCAGCCTACCAGGCTCCTCCATCCATGGGATTTTCCAGGCAAGAGTACTGGAGTGGGGTGCCATTGCCTTCTCCGAAATGTTTGGCAGAAGTCTGCAAAACTCTCTGGATTTATTATTTTCTTTGAAGAGAGATCTTTAAAAATTACTAATTTGATTTCTTTGCTGGGGATAAGACTACTCCTAATTTCTACTTTTCTTGGATTAATTGCATTTCTCTAGAAATTTAACCATCTAAGTGTTCAAATTTATTGACAAAATTGTCATAACTTCTCCTCCACCTATTCTCTGCAGCTTCTGTAATTCACCATTCATAATTTTTATGTCTTGTTTTCCTCTCCATTAAGAATTTTTTCAAATAACCAACTTTGCTTTTTTGATATCTTTATTTCATCAAGTTCTGCTTTTATTTCCTTCAGTTTGGGGATGGGGTAGTCTGCTGTTCTTTGTCTATATGCCTGACATTGATATTTGAATTTATTTTTAGTTTAATATGTGCATTTTAGACTATATAGAGAAAAAAACATACTCCTAGATTTGCTTTAAATATACCCCACAAGCAGTTTGTAGTATATCATTGCTCTATTTTTTCCTCAAATTTTCATCATAGATTCTTCATTGATTTATGGCTTATTTAAAACTGTTTTTTAAATTTTATATTAATTTCTCACATTAAGGGATTTTAATCATTACTTCTTTTGAGAATTGCCATGTGATCCCATTTAGGACCACTTTTTAAATTTAACCAATATTGTTACATCAGTGAAATAAACAGATTGAAAATGTTTGCCTTTCTGGAGTTCATGCTTTGTCAGTTCTTGGAAATATCCCACATACTGGAATAGGAGGTGTATTCTTCATTTGTTTAGTGTAGTTGTACTATAAAGGACCATTACATTAAGATTCCTTTATTGCTAAAACCATGTATATCACTAGTGACTTTTTTGCCTGCTTATTACATCAATTTCTGTCACATTTGTTATAATTTCCTGCTGTTTGTGGATTTGTCCACTTCTCTTGTTTTTAATTACCACCCTAGGAGGCATATCCTTTTTAAAGGTAAGAATGAGTCTCAAATAATAACATGTCTTATCTTACAAAGTTTGCAAACAATGGACCCAGGATTCTAATTTAGTTGTCTCAATTATGGTAATATGAATTGTATGACTGCTGTCATGTTTTGTCTAATATCCTTATCTAGTGACAACATGAGTCTCTCCCCATCCTATGCAAATTTCCTCCTCCCACACTTTAATTGAACTCCTAATCAGAGTTCCCAGCTTCCTGGTCAGCAGTGAATGTACACAGCACTGGCCATCATAGTATCCTGGGCCACACAAACCAAATGAGGCCAAAGAGAGTGCTTTCTTTGGAGACAAACATATCCATCTTTACCATATTGTTTCCCAATAGTTACTGGGTTACCAGCCATTTCTGAATGTATCAAGGTAGCTAGTTAGGATATAGAGAAGGAAATGGCAACCCACTCCAGTACTGTCGCCTGGAAAATCCCATAGACCGAGTCTGGTAGGCTGCAGTCCATGGGGTTGCTAGGAATCGTACACGACTGATCGACTTCACTTTCACTTTTCCCTTTCATGCAATGGAGAAGGAAATGGCAACCCACTCCGGTATTCTTGCCTAAAGAATCCCAGGGACGGGGAGCCTGGTGGGCTGCCATCTATGGGGTCACACAGAGTCAGACACAACTGACGTGACTTAGCAGCAGCAGCTAGGGTATGTTAATGATGTTAATTTTTGTTTAATTATTTATCAAAGAAATTTTTCTTCTACATATGATATCAATCTAAAGAGATCCTGCATTTCCTTATTATTTCATCTCCACAGTTAGGATACATAATCTTCCATTTCTTTTAGTTTAAATAATTACAGTGCCACCTAGAATTTACTGCCATGTTGAATAAAGCATGTTTTATTAAAAAAAAAAAAATTAAGCATTTCCACTTCCTAGGCACTGTTAGGAGGAACTGTGCATTTGGAATGGACTAAGACACAGGTCCAGTCTGAAAGGACACAGTGCAGTACAAGTCGTATTAGATGTGTGGAATTTAGGAGTGATAGCAATGTGGACAGTGGGGACAGTTCACTCTGCCAAGGGGAAGGCAGTTAGGGAAGTCTTCACAGAGGAGTTGACATTTGAGTTAAACTGCATCTTGAAATAAAAACCGATCAAGAAAGTATATTCCAGGAAAATGAAAAAAAAAAAAAAAGATCAGCAAAGAGAAGAAAGATTCTCCACAACAAATATTAAATTGTCAAAGTGAATTTTAAATTAGTTTATTTTTATTCTTTTTTTGCTTTTGGCTGTTAAATTCCCATTTCTCACAGGCACTCAAATCAGGGTTTATAAATATGTGGTACCTATGCTGTCACTATCCCGCCTCTCATACCCACCATGGCAACTACCTCTAACTGAACAAAAAATTCTTTCCTCAGAGAGTCTACTCAACACTAAGTTCCGTGATTAATAAAGTATTAATAGAAAGTCAATCATTATTAATAAAAGAGTGTATATGAAAGAAACTTGCTTACCGTTTCTAATTCAATTGGGCAGAGACATGGGAAGAATGGACATCCAGACGTAAGGCAGGGAGGCCTGCATTTTTTAAAGGTCCAAATCTTAAGACTCCTCCCAGATTGCTTAAATTCTAATTTGTGGAGATGGGGGAAAGGCTTCAGTAGTTTTCAAGCTTCACAAATAATTTCCAATGTATTGACAAGCTTGAGGATGACTGCCATAAAGGGTCTGTGTTAGAAAAAGTCAAATTCATCACAGATTTAAGAGCTGGGAGGATTACTGAATTACAACTCCTAGGAAGATAATGTTCTAGGGCAAGAGGGAGGTCCCTGAATCTGGACTCTGGTTAATACGGAGATACCAAGAGTGAAGATCCAAGGGTACAGGGCCAGAGATGTGAGCTGTGTCTATAAAGTTCAGCTGAAGAGCTGAACTTCATGACCTGATGCCAAATCTTAGAAATGGTTAATTCTTATTTTCATTTCTTTTTTTTTTTTTTTTTAGAAATGAGTAAGCACTAAAGCTTTAAGAGCAGTCAGTATCACAACTGAATGAGCTGAATTTTGCTACATTAAACTTTCTTTATAGGTATTAAATTTGCATATGGGGGAGCCCATATACTTAAAAAAAATCAAGGAAATTACATTCTGCTGAATTTAAAAGAACATGCCTGCATAAACAGAATACTCCATAGTGCTACTATTTGCAAGTTATTTTGACAACTCATTGTTTATTTAAAGTAATTAGAATTTGGGGTTAGATAAAGAGTATAGAAAGCATTGCTTTGAAAGCAGAGCCAATATCAATACTATCTGAATCTCTTACCTTTAATTATACTCCAATGACTCAAAATCTTAAGAGAGAAAGTCTTCAACTCTCAAGTTCATTCAGAATTTTAAAATTGCTCTCATGGGAGGACAGGAAGGATGAAAGAGTTTTCAAGACTTTCCTATACCTTAATGTCCTTTTTAACTTTGAATGTAAAAGCGTGTTTGTACTGACAGTACTATGAAATAAAGATCAATTCAAGTCTGTAATGAAGTTCAAAAGCACCTCCTCTTTTTTTGCACAGGTAACAATTTTATTGATTTAAATTAGAAACTTCTAGTTGTGGGGAAGGAGAACAGGCAGGCAAAAGAGAGAAAACAGGTGATCTGTGGACCACAGCTGATCCTGAACTGCTCCCTAATAGAGAGAGAAGACTGAGGATTTCTGGAGTCAAACAAAAGTAATGAAGTGGAAAATGAAGTTTTAAATTCACACACATCACTGAATTTATCTATTTTCTTTTAGGCAACGTAATTTTACAAAAGTAAATTCGATCTCACATGATTTCACTCTTTTTCAATCTTTGGACTGAAAAGAAAGGTCTAAGCCTGTCTATAGTATACAAGTTCAAAATACTTAAATGGTCCATACTACCTGTTCAGCACAGTGCAAGTGAGCTATATTAATGTCTGATTAAAAATTACCTTATCTGTTCTTGGTTTAAAAGCACATTATCTGTTCTTTGCTCCTTGCAAGTTCCACTGAAGCATGCTCCCTAAGAGACAAAGAAAGAACTCCGTAAAATTCAGTTCCCAATATAGGGACCCTCTAGCCTGTCCTGGTGGGATAAGTACTGTCAGGAATGAAGCGCTCGCTAGAGGCCAGTATTCCAGATAGTCCCTTCCTATCCATTAGAACAGCTTTTCTCAAGAATACTCCCTGCAGGAACAGCATAGCATTACCTGAGAACTAGTTAGAATGCAAACTCTGGGGTCCTATCTGGCTTACTACTTTTGAACTACTATAACAAGATACCACAAACTAGGTATCTTAAAAAGAACAGGAATTTATTTCTTACAGTTCTGGAGGCTAGAAGTCTAAGATCAAGGTGCCAGCTGATTCAGTATTTGGTTGGAGCCCACTTCCTAGTTCATAGATTGCCCCTTGTAGCTATAATCTCACATGGAGGAGGTAGCAAGGGAGTTTTCTTGGGCCTCTTTTATAAGGGCACTAATCGCATTTATGAAAGCTCCATCCTCATGACCTAATCACCCCAAGTGCCCCACCTTCTAGTATTATCACCTTGGGAATTAGGGTTTTAACATATGAATTTTGGGGACACAAACATTCAGATGATAGCACCACCTTAGGCCAACCTTTGTTATGAGTAAGAAACCTTTGTGGTGAGGTGCAGTAGTCTGTTTTAACAAGCCCTCCAGGTGATTCTGATTCTCACACTATCTTTGAGAATTACTCTCCTCAAACATGTCAGAGAATGAAGGTGTTACTGTGTAAAAACTTATAGAGGCATGAATTAAGCTAACCTGTCTTGCCTCCTAGCAGATTAAAAAAAACAAAAACAAAAACTAAGTTGATGCTTGTATCAAACTAACACAAGGACTTATAATTTAGAAAATGTCCTGAGGCCAAACTGTGGTTTAATGTATGAAAAAAAAGCTTTCAGCAACTCTGGAATTACCCTGAAAATATGACTTTAAAGAATGATTGTGTCCCTTGACATAAACAGTAAAGTAATGTAAGTGTATATAATGCCACAAACACGAGAAGAGTGTGGGAAACCTCAACAGCTATTCCATCACTGATGAAGAGGATTGAGTAGCTCCAAGGACCTTTACCCCTTCCCCTTTATTCAGGACTGCAATCTGCCATAGACCAGTTCGTGGGGTTATCTGACCACAGAATGAGGCTAAACATATGTACAGCTAAGAAGGAAATGAAAATAAGAATTAAAAAAAAAAACACTTCCCATATTTTTCATGATCTTTTTTATTTAACATACATAGTACATGTAAACAACTGGCAAAAAATTCATAAAAATACAATTCCCCTATGCATTATCAATTTACTCTTGATACATTCTTTCATTTTCTCCTTAGTATCATTGTCCTATTTTAACACTACACTGTTTCTGCTAAGCAATTTTAAGAGGCTTATCTTTTTTAAGGAATACTGCCCCAACTTTTTTTTTTCCTTTCCTAATGTCATAGCAATAGCTATTTTTATCACTGCCTTGACCATCCTAACCTTCCTCACACTAAAGCAAAAATATTTTTAAATGCTAAAAATGCATAAAATACTGAGCTCTAATACTGTTTATCATGTATATCAAACCTACTACTACTGTGTGTTGCCATACAAGATATTTATAACCTTCAGCACCGGCTGCTACAGATGTGACCAAGGCCGAGTGGGCAGTGTAGCCCAGGGCGTCTTTTCTAAACTGACTGGCCTAAAACATAATCATAGCTTGCTGGTGGAGCTAAATGAATAAATACTGCTATGAAAGGAGGCTTCTGAAAATAATAATTAAAAAAAAAACCCTAATTTGACTAGTTTTATCTTTTCCCAGCATATAAAACAGTTATAACACCATTTTAACGTTTTTCCTATGTGGAATTTCAAATAATTACATGTAAACTTACTGGGAAGGGAATTATTTAAAGGTGGGAAAAATAGAGAATGACTTTAAAAGTAAAATTTAAAAAAGACAGTAAATGCTGGATGTACAAAACACATTTATGTGAGAAACAATGGGAAATAAAACGGAGCACACACTTCTCCTCTCCCCACCCATGGTGGCTTTCATCCTCCCAGGCCTCAAGTGCCCACTTCCCATTTTTCTGCGTTGCTGCATCACTGCTTAAATTCTACTCCTAATCCAAACTCCCCAGATGCTTCCTTATTTTCTAAAACTGGCTAAAGACCAAGACCAAGAAATAAGTCACCCAGTGAGCAAGAAAGAGGGAGAGGCACCTGAAGTCACTGACCATCTCGGCCAGAAGGAGGCTCCCTGGGAAAGACGGGCTCTGGGGCAGGCTCAGGGCTGCACGTGCCTCAGCCTGGGCTGTCTCGTCAGCTGTCTGTTCTAAGCAAGCTAGTGCTTCCCCCAGACCAGGCTTGTCCTTGGGCTCTGGAGAGAAGGCAGAAAGAGAACAGCTCTTCAGTGGCTTCCTGGAGCAGGCACCGGAAACCAGCCCTGAGGACTCAGGTCTCAAGGACAGTCCACAATGAGGTTAATCTGCCTGCAGTTAATAAAGAGAACACTGTGTAATTAAATGTGTAGTCTGCCAGAGTCATGGTTTGCTTAGAACGTTAAATCTTAAAACCATTTCTCAGAACTATGAGGGTTCAGTGTTTTGTAGAATCTCATTTCACACAAATTAACTTCTAAGAAACAAAAATTCATACTAGGAATTTAAAGCAGGTTGGAAAAGTTTCAAGATACAAATAAACAGATAAGAAAAAAGTAAAGAGGAAGACTGAATATATTAGTTCCTCATACTGAAGTGATGGTTTTTGAAACCAAAATTATAACATAAGGTTTAAGGCTTCGTCTTATTAAAGACAGGCAATTTTAAAAGTAAAATATAAAAACTCCATTCACTTATCATTACTTATTTACTGTGTGACCAAAAAACTAGTCATATTTATGGTATCTTAATAATAAAAGAAAAATTACCATACACTACAGTCTTCCACTATAAATTATATCTACTCACATATACATTAGTTGCTAGATGCATCTGTGGTTGTTCAAAATAGCTTTTCTTAAACAATTATACATGAAAAATTTTAAGTGGTTTAAAGTTATTAAAATATAAACATTCGAATACTACTAAAAATGAGAAAAATACGCAATTGTCATTAAACTTTTTAAACCAAGAATAAGTAACTGATAAGCAATTAAATGAGTAAATAGCACTTATTTGACAAAGAATATTGAGAAAGAAACAGACAAGCCAACATACACTAATGCCACGTGGTTGGCAGTTGTAGGAATCTGGTCCTAAAGACTAGGTCCAAGAACTTGGATTTACAACGGGCAGGAAATGCTTTATTAACAAGAGCAACAGAGAACAAAGAGTGTGAAGAAGGGAAATAAATTATAGGTCTACACAGCAAATATCCATGTCTGCCCCAGCTATTCTTTCTGAAATTGATGACAGGGGCTGACATGACTGAGGAGCTTACAATAATCACTGAAATGTTCGAAAGACAAGAGCAAAAGGCAGAGAAAAAAGCAAGGGGCATCAATAGTCCACAAACTGTAAAATCAGCCCCTACACAGTTCAGAAGTGACTATATTTTCACATCACCTTGTTATGACCCATCATATTTTTTTATACAGGTAGCTTTGCTCACTTTAGGACAAATATTTAAGTCAAGTACAAGCATATACTCATTTGCATAGCAAATTTTAAGGGGTGCATTGATATAGTAACCAACTGATAAAGGTTTAAGTATTTTTACATTCAGACTGACCAAATAAGACGTTTTCTATTTGAAAACAGTTACCTACAAAAGTTTTGGGAATCTGAATTAAAAACAAGGCATGAGTTATTAGCAAAACATGGAAACCATTACTGGTGGAATTCTCCGTAGGCAGCAGTCACTCCTCTATGACTTCTAAGACTTTGTAAACACTGTTCTGGAATACAGTGGTGAAGTGAGGCTTGGACTCCTTTACTAAGAGGTTGCATAAGGGAGGTTTCCCAGCATTAGCAGGATCTTCCACATCCCAGATTTCAGGCATACTGCATCCAGGCCTAGAAAAATTAATGTGCAGATTAAAAAAAAAAACCACTGTACGTTACATAATGGAAGATAAAGGAACACATTTTCCATGTTCCTACCCTCATTTCTTTTTTCACTTAAAATAAGTTAGCTTTCTTTAAAAAAAAAAAAATCAAAAATACCCTATCATAGTTATTTTTATTTAAGCTACCATAAATCCTTTCTAGAACAAGGTGAACACAGCAAAGGTGACAATAAAGAAAGAAAAAGACATATAATATACGTGAATTCAGGTGGTGGGGTAAAAGATCTCAGTTGAATTCTGCCTCAGCTACTTACCAAAAATGTGGTCTTGGGTAGTTCACTCAATCTCACTCTCCACATAGGTAAAATGGGACAGACCCATGATGTAAGGGACTATGGGAGAGACAGCATCCAGCATGGTGCCCAGCACATAGTAAGAGGAATACTGATGCAGATTACATACTGCATATACTGATGCAGAAAATTATACAGGATACCTCCAAGAGATCCCAGTTTTGGTTCCATACCACCACAATAAAGCAAATATTACATTAAAGTGAGTACCCAAATTTTTGAGTTGTATTGCCAAGTGCATGTAAACATTATGTTTATGCTGAGTTCTAAGTGTGCAATAGAATTACATATCCTAATTTAAAAATTCGTTAATGCTAAAAAGTATGTTAACCATCATCTGAGTCTTCAGTGATAAGGCTTCATAATATTTTTGCTGATGGAGGGTCTTGCCCCAATGTTGATGGCTACTGATCGATCAAGGTAATGGTTACAGATAGCCTGGGTGGCTATGGAAATTTCTTAAAATAAGACAATATAATGATGCTTGCCACCTTAATGGGCTCCTTCTTTCATGAACGATTTCTCTGTAGCACACAATGCTGTGTGATGGCATTTTACTCACAGTAGAATTTCTTTCAAAATTGGAATCAATATTCTCAAACCCTGTCACTGCTTTATCAACTAAATTTATGTAATATTCTAAATCCTTTGTTGTTATTTTAACAATCTTCACAGCATCTTCACCAGGAGTAGAGTCCATCTCAAAAAACCACGTGCTGTGCTTATCCATAAGAAGTAACTTCTTATCTGCTAGTTTCATCATGAGATGGTAGCAATTCAGTTACATCTTCAGGCCCCACTTCTAACCCTAACTGTCTTGCTACTTGCACCATATCTGCAGTCCCTTACTCCACCGCAGTCTTGAACCCCTCAAAGTCAAGCAGGAGGGGTGCAGTCAGCTTCTCCCAAGCTCCTGCTAACTCTGAGACTTTGACCTCTTCCCAGGAATCACAAATGCCCTTAATGGTATCTAGATGGGTGAATCCTTCCCAAAATGGTTTTCAACTGACTTTGCCCAGATCCAACAGAAGAATACTGGCTATGGCAGCTATACCCTTACAAAGTGTATTTCTTAAATTATAAGACATCGAAACAGAAATTACTTGAACTGTGGGGCTGCAGAATGGATGCTATGTTAGAAGGCATGAAAACAACGTTAATCTCATTGTACATTCATTCGAGCTTTGGGGTGACCGGGTGCATTGTCAATGAGCAGTTATATTTTGAAATGAATCTTTTTTTCCCCAAGCAGGTCTTAACAGCTTATCATAGTCAGAAACCACATTGTAAGCAGTTGTGCTATCATCCAGGCTTGGAGCACCGGCAAAGTAGGTTTATCATAATTCAGTAGGGCCCTAGGGTTTTCAGAATGATAAATGCAGCACTGGCTTCAGCTTCAAGTCACCACCTGCTTTAGCCTCTAATAAGAGAGATCAAGCTCCAGGAGTTGGTTATGGACAGTGAAGCATGGCCTGCTGCAGTCCATGGGGCTGCAAAGAATTGGACACAACTGCGCAACTGAACTAACTGAAGAGAGACAGCCTGTTCTTGGAAGATTTGAAGCCAGGTATTGACTTGTCCTCTCTAGCTATGGAAGTCCTAGATGGCATCTTCTTCCAATAGAAGGCTTTCATCATTGAAAATCTGTTGCTTAGTGTAGCCACCTTCAATAATGATTTCAGCTAGACCTGGATAATTTGCTGAAGCTTCTACATCAGCACTTGCTGCTTCATCTTGTACTCTGATATTATAGAGATGACTTTTTTCCTTAAACCTCATGAACCAACCTCTGCTGGTTTCAAACTTTACCACTGTGGCTTCCTCACCTTCTCAACCCTTACAAAACTAAAGAGAGTTATGGCCTTGCTCTAAATTAGTCTTTGGCTTAAGGGGATGTTGTGGCTGGTTTGATCTTTCATCCAGACCACTAAAATTTTCTCCATATTAGCAATAAGGGTGTTTCACTTTCTTATAATTCATGTATTAACTGGCGTAGCACTTTTCTTTCAAGAACATTTCCTTTGTATTCACTATGTGGCTAACTGTTTGGCACAAGAGGCCTAGCTTTTGACCCATCTTGGCCTTTGATATGCCTTCCTTACTAAATTTAGTCATTTATAACTTTTGTTTCAAAGTGAGAGACATGCAGCTCTTCTTTTCACTTGAACACTTAGAAGCCACTGAAAAATTATTAATTGGCCTATGTTTCAAAGAATAGGGAGGCACAAGGAGAAAGAGAGAGGGGAACAGCTGGTTGGTGGAACAGTCAGGACACATACAACATTCACTCATCAAGTTTGCCATCTTACATGGGTACAGTACAAGGTGCCCCAAAACAATTACAATAGTAACAGCAAAGATCACTGGTCACAGATCACCATGATAGATATAAAAATGAAAAAAGTTGAAATATTTTGAGAATTATCAAAATGTGACATGAAAGAGATGGGAATACCAGACCACCTGACGTGCCTCTTGAGAAATCTGTATGCAGGTCAGGAAGCAACAGTTAGAAGTGGACATGGAACAACAGACTGGTTCCAAATAGAAAAACGAGTACATCAAGACTGTATATTGTCACCCTGCTTATTTAACTTATATGCAGAGTACATCATGAGAAACGCTGGGCTGGATGAAGCACAAGCCGGAATCAAGATTGCCGGGAGAAATATCAATAACGTCAGATATGCAGATGACACCACCCTTATGGCAGAAAGTGAAGAAGAACTAAAGAGCCTCTTGATGAAAGTGAAAGAGGAGAGTGAAAAAGTTGGCTTAAAGCTCAACATTCAGAAAACTAAGATCATGGCATCTGGTCCCATCACTTCATGGCAAATAGATGGGGAAACAGTGGAAACAGTGGCTGAATTTATTTTGGGAGGCTCCAAAATCACTGCAGATGGTGACTGCAGCCAGGAAATTAAAAGACGCTTACTCCTTGGAAGGAAAGTTATGACCAACCTAGACAGGATACTAAAAAGCAGAGACATTACTTTGTCAACAAAGGTCCATCTAGTAGACATGTAGACATGTATGGATGTGAGAGTTGGACTGTGAAGAAAGCTGAGCCAGAAGAATTGATGCTTTTGAACTGTAGTGTTGGAGAAGACTCTTGAGAGTCCCTTGGACTGCAAGGAGATCCAACCAGTCCAAGAAGATCAGTCCGGGTGTTCATTGGAAGGACTGATGTTGAAGCTGAAACTCCAATATTTTGGCCACCTGATGCGAAGAGCTGACTCATCTGAAAAGACCCTGATGCTGGGAAAGATTGAGGGCAGGCGGAGAAGGGGATGAGATGGTTGGATGGCATCACTGACTCAATGGACATGAGTTTGAGCAGACTCCGGCAGTTGGTGTTGGACAGGGAGGCCTGGCGTGCTGCAGTCCATGGCGTTGCAGAGTCAGACACGACTGAGTGACTAAACTGAATTGAACTGACATGGAGACACAAGGTGACCCTTTATTATTTACCAAATCCATTCTTACTTCCACTAAACAGTAACTGATATATTATTTTCAAATCTATTATATTACTGGTTTTATAATCACCAATGTATTAATAATAACTGATTCAGGAAAGTGTAAGAAGTGGATGAGTGGATGCAAGAACTACCTGGTGAAAGGTTTGATTATAAAGGACATTTGTCTCCTTAAAATGGCGAGAGCTGGGACATTCTTTAATCAAGTTATCAAACTTACCATCAGCAATAACAGAACAAAGTGACAGGTATCTCCAAAAGTAACATAATGGAAAGTATACAACACCATCTATGCAGTGTTCTTGCCAAATTTTGCCAGACTGAATTTAATAATGTGGAATAAGTTAGACAAATTCAAATGTGGGACATTCTTGCAAGACAACTGGCCTGGACTCTTCCAAATATCAATTAAAAACAAAAAAAGTGAAAGGGATTTCACAAATTTTACATTTTTAAAATGTTAAAAAACAGAAAAACCAAGGAAAAATTATAGAGATTTGACAACAGCTTGTGTTTTGTCATAGCTGCTTCACTTTTCTTTGTAAGAGAAAACACCATTTCCAACAAGTCCCTTTAATTACCAAGGGCAGCCCCATGACCCTGCTATTTACCACGAGGCAAGCACTAGACAGGAATGCACATGCTTTCTCCTTTTCCATAACATCTTTATTTTTTTTTTAACATCTTTAATTTAAAGGGAACCTTCACTCAAAAGATGTCAAAATATGAACCTATCAAAATAAATAAGTAGAAGCCACTGTCACCTCCAATGCCCTTCCTCAGAGGTGCTTCTATAAACAATCCAGCATGCATTCTGTTCGACCTTTTTTATTCACGTTCAGACATACAAGCACACAAAAACATAGGCACAGACATTTATATTCACAGGTGCTCCCGGGTTGCTTTTACAAAACTGAGATTAACCTGGGACTCCTCACTTAGCAATAGAAAGTGGTCACTGTCCAATTTCACGAAGACCTACCTTATTCTTTTTCATAGGTGTAGTACTTTTATGTATTATTTAATCACTCTTTCATGGATAGATATCTTAATTGTTTCTCATTTTTGTCATTATAAAACAATGCTGATATAAATAATTTTGTGCCTTTATCTTTCTATAAGCTAAGTTTTTAGAAGCAGTGCTATCACCATGTCAAAACGCTATTCAATTTTCACTATGCGTCTATCAAATTATCTTCCAAAAAGGTATTACCAGTGAGTGTTCCCACAAAAGAGTGTTCAGTACACACTTTTCTTCACACCCTCGCTGATATGAGATTCTATTAACCTATGAAGATATGACTGGGCTTGGGTTTTCCATCTTTTAATTTTCTCACACATACCAAGGCCAAACTGTTACTACACTGCAGGCCAGTGATAGTAGAGAGTGAAACACACACGAAGCACCAGCTACTGAGTTCAACTGCTTTCAGGAAAAGACGAGACAAAGAGCCGCCTTTGTGAGCTCTAAGTGTAACATCTTTTAGTTCTTGTCTGAGTTTTCTAAAGTTTCCTGAGGCCAGTCAGCTATGTCTTTAAAACAGCATTAGTGAAAATCTCAGTAATTTTCTTCTGAATTGATGTTTTTTACTTTTATGTCAACTCTATTATGGGAATTAATGAGAAGGAGCAGAGAATTGAGAATAAAAAAGGAGCTAATTAAAAACTGAATCTGTAACTTGTATTTGAGTATATTTTCCTACTTGTATTTGAACATAGGGTATTAAGTATTTCAAGAATAATCAAGTGCACAATTAAGCCACTCTGTAAATGAGAGCACATATATAGTGCCCACCGTGGCAGATATCAGTTTAAGCTCCAGGTGGATTAGTGCCTCTTCCTTTTCTTCTCCTATACTAGTTCCCCATTTGCTCCCCCTGTTCGGGCATATTTTTCTTTTCCAATCACATACAACTGTCTTAGGCTGGCATGACAGAATTGGAGAGTGAGGGCCAAAGCAGTAAGGAAGGTTCCAATTCTGGTTGACAGCTCTGGCCAGAAACTCAGTTCTTCCTACTGTGAAAGTAAGAGTACTGAATTGAAAGTAAGAGTACTGAATATTAGTCCTTCTTCCCTTTCCTCTTCTGAGCCCTCCATTTGCTTCTCTGTCAGAACAGAGAGCACAGCTGTGTTTTGTTTCAAGCTTTGAGCAGAGTGCACCTGCCTAAGACTTTCTGAGACTTACAATCCTATAGAAGATGGAGAGAGTCGTTACTGAGGGGGAACCAGATAAGAGGAAGCCACTTCCTCTTTTTCCTCTCTCTCCACTCCTGCTGCCCAAACACAACAAGGGCAATCAGTGCAGCAGAGGAAATCCAGCACAAACCTCCACCCCACCCAACTCTCAGCCTTGTCCCTGGAGGTGAGCTCCAAATGAAGAGGATCAGAAGCCAGTTAATTCACTGCTGACTTTGTGCAGTGTCCAAGATTTATTGCCATACTTCCTAAATTTGTCTTTTGATCCTTTCTTGTGTACAAAAACCAGTGCTCTGCCCATCAGAATATGAGACTACTACAACTATGCAAATCCAAGGAGCTCTATCAACATCTTAGAATAAAGAACGCCAGCCTCTGCAATTTTCACATATTCAAATATGCATGGGTCTAGGGAAAAATGAAGACTCTTGAATCAAGGTTCATCATTTGTTTGGGGAAGAGAGCTCACAAAACAATTTTTATGTTCCAGTAACTTACAGGTGTTTCAGGTTGGCATCACTGAGTCAGAAAGTAAACCCTGAGACAGTAAAGACCCCAGTGCTGGCAGAAATCTGCCAAGAAACTGAGTCCTTCTGATTGTAAATGTCAGGCCAACATTCATTTATTACAATGTCTTCATCAAATTGTTATGAGAGATGCTTACAACTTTTTGTCCTAAATTTATATAACAAAGTTAAAGGTTATGTATATAAGTTTCATACATATCCTTATGTTCATAAAGACGTGGAGCATTTTCTCAATTATGATTCAGTAACATTTCTGTAGATCTTGATTAAATTCCAGTCACTTGGGACATACTCACTGGAAAATCATTCAACAATAAACAATTATTTGAGTTTCCTTGTGGGCAACACTTGATAGATACTGCCTCAGAACTACTTTTACTCCTGAGTCAATATTTAATCATTTTATCTTAACACCTTCGTGTATCACTGAAATATATGGTGAATGAGATTGATTAAGCCACAGATATAGCAATCTCCTGAAGATTTCTGTTTACTTAAAGAGTAATGAAAATTTAAAAAAAAATAATAGTGTTCCATAAAATATCCTTGATTTCTGATAAAAACTACTTTCTATATTCCTTATGGGATGACAATTCAGTATTTTAATAGTAAGCTATCATTTGCTTTCGGCTTCCCTGGTGGCTCAGAGGGTAAAGTGTCTGCTACTATGCAGGAGACCTCAGTTTGATCCCTGGGTCAGGAAGATCCCCTGGAGAAGGATACAGCACCCCACTCCAGTACTCTTGCCTGGAAAATCCCATGGTCTGAGAAGCCTGGTAGGCTACAGTCCATGGGGTCACAAAGAGTCAGACGCGACTGAGCAACTTCACTTCATAACTTCACTTCACCCAAGTGCAACATTTCTAAATAGTCTACTTTGCTGCTGCTGCTGCTGCTAAGTCGCTTCAGTAGTGTCCGACTCTGTGCGACCCCACAGACAGCAGCCCACGAGGCTCCCCCATCCCTGGGATTCTCCAGGCAAGAACACTGGAGTGGGTTGCCATTTTCTCCTCCAATGCATGAAAGTGAAAAGTCAAAGTGAAGTCGCTCAGTCGTGTCTGACTCCTAGCGACCCCATGGACTGCAGCCCACCTTTAGAATTCATATTTGCTTTGAAATCTTACCAACTCTTAACTAATGTGCTTAGTGAACTTCTCTGTGGAAATAGAAAAAATTTAAAATATAAACCCAGGAGAATAGGGGTTGCTGTAATGTTAATCATTTGCCCACTCAAATAAGACACAAACAGTAAGACAGAAGCTTCACTCTAAGTCAGAAGTTCCCCAACCTTTTTGGCACCAGGGACCAGTTTCACGAAAGATAATTGTTCCAAAGAAGCGGGGCAGAGGAAGGCTTCAGGATGATTCAAGTGCATTACACTTATTGTGCACTTTATTTCTATTATTACAAAGCTCCAACTCAGATCATCAGGCGTTAGAGCCAGATGTTGGGGGATCCCTGCTCTAAGGTGAATTTGGGAGAGGGTCCCCTCTATCCCAGGATATAAGTTGTAGAGATGTGGAACAGATAAAGCTGCTGGACTTCATTACAGTGAGACTCTCCACTACTTGGCTTCAACTCTACAAGTCTTTTGAAAGAAAATACATCCAACTTTAGAGTTTTTTTAAAAAAACACCAAAGACAAGTGTGAACAATTTGGGAAATTATCAATAAGTGCACATACAAAGGAAATGTGCACATGCAGATCATTACAAATTAAAAAGATATTTATAATGATTTGAAAAGAAAAAAACTCCAAATAATTATTAGAAAGGTTTTTTGGCTTATACTTTGCTAAATATTATATATGTTTCACACATACAACTAGTAAAGCACTTTCCATGAGACTGAATTAACTTTAATGTCCTATGAATATAAAGTACTGTTGCTGAGTACTCACTTGGATCTTCTTATACACCACGATTCTTCCAGAATGTAGTAATTCACTTGTAACTTTATCAGTTCTCGCTTCACTTCTTCAGCTGCTTTCCGACTATACATCGAATATACTATTTTCGTTCTGGCTCTGTAAAGAAAATTAATTGGGCAGAAGATTTTCAAGATCAAAAGAATGCAATCAACCTATTTGGACAGAAGTACTGAATGGAACTAGAAGAAAGACTCTATAGAAAAATCAGGTCAAGAGGACATTCTTCACAAGAGCTCCTGGCTCAGGGGCACTGGGGAGGTCAACCAAAAAAAGGCACAGGCAGCACAAGAGTCCTGAGAGAAGCAGTTCAGTTTAATGAATCTTTTCATCGCCAAACTCAGTCTTTTGGTTTGTTTGATTGCTTGATTTAAATTTCCCATCACTCTATCACAGATACGAGTACGAGCTACACAAAGACAACTACAGGACTACTTGAAAGGTTTGTTGTTAACTTTAAAGGTACGACAGTCCTAACTTTGATAACCAACAATTAGTATTAAATGGCTCTCCATTTTATTCATAATTAAAACAAAAAACTAAGTTTATTCAACACAGTTGCTCCAGAAATTAGTTTGCTAAAATTGATTTTTTAATGAAAAAGCTTTTTTATTTATAAAAGGTATGGCCCACTGTTACGTAAAATATTAATAAGATCACCAATCACTTAGGAAATGACTAGCTGACCAACCTAGAAATTAAATGAAAATTTAATCTTTTTCCTTTTCAGAGAGAACATGGGCTTCCCTGGTGGCTCAGACAGTAAAGAATCTGCCTGCAATGTTGGGAGACCCAGGTTCAATCCCCAGGTTGGGAAGATCCCCTGGAGAAGGAAATGGCAACCCACTTCAATATTCTTGCCTGGAGAATTCCATGGACAGAGGAGCCTAGTGGGCTACAGTCCACGGGGGTCACAAAGAGTTGGACATGACTGAGCGACAAACATTTTCAAAGAGAACACAACATTCTAACTTATGAAAAAATAGTAGAAAAAAAACACATGATCATTTCAGTAGAACTATATTGGTGAAAATTAGAGAATAAAAAATAAAACCTCTCCTTGAATTAGATTCCATTTCAACTGACTCCTCAAAATTCAAGAAAAATATCCTATGAGAAAACCTTAATAAAAACTATAGGCTAATGAATTTTCTGGAGGAACTTAAAGGTGATGATAACTAATAAGGACCTGGGTGTTTTGGAGCCCTGTATAACACAGACACTGTGTGATTTCTTTATGCTGCCAAGGAGAGAAGAGAACCCCAAAGACTGCAGCTTTATTGTCCTATGGGGCCTTAACAGTTTGCACTGAACTTAACCATGTTATCTCAGTATTCTTTGTCCCCAGCCTCTATATACTCCAGTTCACCATATCCTTTTTGAAATACTTCTTGTTATGCTGCTGGTTCCCTCGCTCATTTTCTATTTGTATGAAAAACTTGTTTTCAACAATGTGATAATTGTGTACTAACCTTAAACCCGCATCTTCATAATGTGGATGATTCACAACGGGCCGAAGTGCGGAGAGTTTAACACTTGCCATTGTGGGCATGGCACCCGCAAACACTGCATCTGCAAAGCAGGAGCAAAGGGCTTAGGAAGACCCCTGGGGGACGTGACAAGGAGTCCCCCTCTGGTCAGCTCCATTACTTCCCAGGTAAAAAAGCTGAGGCCTGAATCGTGACATAAAGATTCAGTAACAGAACCAGAATGAATTGGGTAGCTGATAAAATGGTGGTCAGCAACCAAGTCTGGATAAAATATTTTCCTTGCAAGACAAAGCCTCATCACTGAAGATCTCTGTTTCTTGTGGTTGTTTGTTTTTAGTGCATTTTCCTGATTCTAAGAAGAAGTAACACATTGACTAGAGAAGTTTTACAGCACCAAGGAATTCTGAAAGATGATTTGATATTCAGTTCAGTTGCTCAGTCATGTCCGACTCTTTGCGACCCCATGAATTGCAGCACTCCAGGCCTCCCTTATGACAACAAAAAGTTCCCTTTGGATACATGAATCAAGTATCATATTCCTTGAGTTCATTTCAAGAAGGAATGTGAAGGACTGAGATTAAAAATTAATCAGGAAAATAAGCATACCATAAATCATTTTAAACTGTGCCATGCAAAACTTTGGATATATTTTTTAAAAAATTAGAATTTATGGAAAACAGAGAAATAAATTATTAAGAAAATACTTACAACATTTCTTTAGCAAATTTCATAAGCAAGATTAACATCTCTCTCTTTCTAGATAATCGAGAAACAGGGTTTCTTAGAAAGATTAAAACCACTGGAAGTAACTAAGTTAAGGTTGTGCACTTGTATATAAAACCATAGGGAAAACCACAGCTAAATAATAAGACTTTTTTTTACCCGGTTTAGTACTATATTTAATCCATTCTATAAGTTCTTCTTGTGGCAAATTGCTGAATTCCCCTACAATATTCCACTGGGTTTGTAAATTTGCAGAACCTTGTATTGACATTGCTGCTAACACAGCAAAAACAACAGCACCAGGATGCACTTTGCAAAAGAGCCATCCAAATAGCTGAAATCAAATAAAGAACACATTGACAATGGTTAGTACAAGCAGCCTGCATCCTGAAATAAGCAAAAGTTCTTCCCAGAGAAGAATACAGTCTCTGCTAGCATCCCAGATACAGGACTAATAATTCGAAGGAAAAGTTCCAGAAACAATAACCTGAGGGGTCGAAAGAATTCTACCATTAGCTTTATATAGGTGGGACATGGTTTAAGAAATTCTTCTCTTAATTTGCTCTCTCTACTTCCAGGTTCCAGTAAGGTCAGGCCTACCTAAATAATTTGCCAAACTCAGTGCAAAATAAAAACATGGGTTCCTTGACTGACAATTTTTAAGACGCTCAAAGCAGCGAAATAGCTATGCATCAATCTCGGTGCAGAGTCCTTCTGAGTGTGGGCCCCTGTGCGATCACTGCTTTCTGTCAATATCTACATAGTTACCATTCATGAATTTAGCCTGCACTGAATGAGTGTTTGTTGTATGCCTAGGACCATTTTAGAAGTTAAAAGGATAAATGATCTGCTGTGGCCCTTAACCTTTGGAAAGATTATAACAAAACCATGAAGAACTTTAATTATAACAATTTAAAGAACTTTGGGCAATTCAATATTATTTTAGAGCCACTTAATAACAAAGGCTGGGGTAAAATTATCACAGCATCTATAATACCGACATAACAATCATCTCACCTGTTTTGAGCAGATCAAGGAAGCCATAACACACATGTGTGGTGTCAAGAAGAGCTTTAGTCTCATAATTAAAACACCAAGGACTGTATATGCTAGCAGTTGCAATGCGTGATAAACCAGCTGAAAGACAGAGAACATATTTTTTACTCCTAATATTTGTGAAGTTTAAGAATATATTGTTAAATTGGTGAATATACTAGAAAAGAGTACTTTTTCTTAGAAACAATATTTTGATTTCTGAAATAAACAAGTCTTAAAATTCACTTTCAAACTTCTCCATTTTATTAGAGGGCTAAAATTATAAAATCCTTAAGGCAAGTGGACCTATAATTCCACTCAGAATCAAGTCTGGGGTTAATAAAGCCCACACTTCTGAACCAGGTGGAAATATGAAATACAGTATCATCAACTATAGTCACCATGCCATTGCTAAGAAAGAGGATCCTAAAAGTCTTCATCACAAGAAAAAAATTTTTAGTAACTATGTATAGTAAGAATTTTAACTAGATTTACTGTGGTGATCAATCCACAAGGTATGCAAATTCAAATCAGTATGCTGTACATCTGAAACTAGCATTATATGTCAATTATCCCTTATTTAAAAAGAAACAGGCTGAATCACCAGGAAATGGGAACAGCAGCCAGTCACATCTCTGAGGCCTCTGGGCAAGGTGAGCAGAGAGGAAAATGATCTCCAATCATGTCAAAGATACTCTGCAACAGTGCCTAAATGGACCCCAGCAGTGAACTGCTATTACCTTGATGATGATCAGAACAGACCAAGTGAGTTTCCTAGCTACCTACTTTAACAAATGAATGGTCATATTTGCAGTATTCTCATAAAAATGCATACAGGCCTATTTAAAGTGAGAAAATGAATAGAAAGAAAAGTCCAAATATATACAAACATTAAAACAAGGCACACTTTGGTAATATTAAGTCTTTACCTCTCCATGATCAAACTGGTGTTTTCTGAAATGAAAAAAGAAATACTACCATTGAATCACCATTGAAGCACTTCAATCATGTGCATTTTTACCTGACAAATATGAGTTTTACAACTTCTATAATATTCCCTCAGGACACATACATGTAAACCAAAATAACTAAAAGTTATAAACCAAACAGATGCTACAGTCTTTTAAAACAATTTATTTTGCACATCCCACATATCTGACTACATGGGTATTTTTAGGCCAACAAGACTTGCTGGCTGCCATGTATCACATACCTCACGAGTAATATCCTGACAAAGCAGGGAGCCCTCACAGTCCCATAGCCCTACTTCCTGTCCCCAGTGGTCCCTTGGCTCCCACATAAACTATAACTGCCACAGAGACAATATAGGAAGCCACACACAAGACTTTTTCACAGCAGCAGTTCTGAAACAAAAAATAGTCACAAAATGCCACCTTTAGTTTTGCTTGATGTTAATTTCCTAAGAAAGGATACATCTTTATAGGCCTATCCCCCCCCACATCTCACGCTGGTCCCCTTCCCAGCACCCCAACCCTGTGTTGAGTCTCATCACAGCACTGAGAGCAAATTTCAAAAATGGGAATCCAGATATGCCATTCTTAAGACTTTCTAGTTGGTTGTGGGTTTGCTTTTTTTTTTTTTTTTGGTAATTACACATAGTCTTCTTTAGATGGTCCCCATCTTTCACCCTTGAAATTCACCTTCTACCGTGTTCCCTCTTGACCAACTGTGCTCCGTCACACTAGACTCATTTTACGCCTTAAAACATCAGACAGCTCCTTTGACTCCCATATTCAGTGCCTCCCACCTTGATCACTCACACTCCATTTCCCTGTTTTATCTTCTCATAGAAAATAAAATGTTCACTTATAGGTTTACTTGAGTATCCTCTGACTCCCCCTACTGAAATGAACCCTTCAGGAGGACAGGGTACAAATCCATCCATTCACTCAATTTCACTGAACACTGAAGACAGAGCAGTAAATAAGATGGGGTGGGGGGGAAACTGTGCCCCAGAGTTTACATATAAGTTGAAGGAGACAAACAGAAGCAAATAAGCAAACATTACATGGCAATAAATACCATGCAGAAAAAAGGAAACCAGGGAAAAGATGCAGGAAGTACTGGATGTCCAGGGTGGTATAAATTTATCTGTGTGGTCACCAACTGAGTGAACTCTTAGCAGAGCCTTGAGGACCTGAGAATTGGAGCCTGAGGATCCCCGGTGGAACAGCACTTCAGGCAGAGAGAACAAACATGACAAAGCCCCATGGTAGCAGAGAAGGAAATGGCAATCCACTCCAGTATTCTTGCCTGGAGAATCCCATGGACGGAGGAGCCTGGTGGGCTACAGTCCATGGGGTCACAAAGAGTCAGACACGACTGAGCAACTTCACTCACTCACTAACTCATGGCAGCCGGCTCCTTGGCAGGCTGACAGTAAAGACGGCATGATTAGAGAAGAGGGAGCCAGAAGGAAAATGAGCTGAAGAAGATCCAGCAGAAGTGTGCTGACAGGGAAGCACATTCAGAGGCTCAGTACTGCGTTCACAGAATTTGAGATTCTCACCAGACACCCCAATAGAGATGACAAACACTGAGTCTATGTATAAATCTTAAGTTCAAGGGAGAAGTCTGGATCAGAGATACAAATATACAACTCGATAACACATGCCTTCTCTATGCTAAACACTGAAATATTTCAAGACCTAAGACCTAGAACAATGCCTAGCAAATACAGTTCAATTCTTTTTTTTTTTGAATGAATGAACAAATGATTCAATTAACCCCTAATCTAGGTAATCTGGGTAGCATAGTATCTGATTGGACGATTTGGTTTCAAAAATACTGATGTACTAGCAAAGAGTAAATATATTAGGCAAATGAAGGAAGTGAATGGGTCCTCCTTTATTCTTCTTTCATTCCAAGTACAAATTATCCATTACCATTTATTAAGCACCTAGAATGTTAATATGACCATTACATTAATGTTAATATGACCATTAATATGACCATTACATTAACTCTGATCTTACAACTATTTATTATCCCAACTGACAGCTAAGGAAAGCAAGTCACAGAGCTAGTAAGCAGCAAAGCCAGGTCTATATATTGACTGGTTTCAGAATCAATACATTTTCTACCTCATCATGCTGTCTTTATCCTCCTTTAACCCCTAGGTCCCTGAATAAAGGAGACACTCGTGCTCACATCTTGAGAATTAAAATGTGTATCCTACCCCTCCCCTTTTTATATTGGCATATGACTTTGGTACTTAATGCAAAATGAAATGTCAATGTGCCTTTCTCCTTTCCAAAAAGCTCTGATCCTACCTAGATTGAGAGCCCCATGAAGCTCAGTGTTTTTCTATAATTATTTCTATAGTTGAGTTATTATTGAAAAGACTCTCTTGTTTCTGTGAAAAGTTCCCCCTTTCTCTTCCAGATGCATACTATAGTTGTAACCTTTAGCCCTTTTCTGAGCTCTTAAAAATTTTTCATCTCAATCGAAAATAAATTTTGGCTTTATGTACTAGAAGCTTTTTCCTTTTTCTCAGCCCTCAAAGGTGTCGGGTAGAAGCAAGGGTACAGTTACAATAAATTGCTTCTAAATGAGAACCAGAGTGCATGCAATAATTTATCACTGCAGAGGTTAAAGAACAATACATAAGGCTGTGTTATAAAAGAAAATATACAGACACACAAATTCAACAATCTCTACTGCCCCCCAAAACACTCACAAAAGAATGAAACTAGAATTAAAACTTCCTTTACTCCATCCTCTAATCCTATCCCCTACTAATAATTATAAGTTTTATCTTTCCACATCCCTATGTACAAATAAACATATAAAATCTTCATATTTAAAATAAAAGTATAATCATCCTTTATATGTTTTATAATTTTTAATTCAAAGATGTATGATGAAATATCCATAAAGAATTCTACTTTCTGACTGGCTCATAATTAAACCAATCCTGTACTACCGAATACTTTGGCTGTTTTCACTTTCATATTTACACACCACCACAGTGGGCATCTCTGTACCATCACCTCTGCATTTCTATGAGCGTTTCTAGGGGACACATTTGCATCGGTGAAACTGCTGGGTTAAAGGACAGGCCCACCATATGTTTTGCTTTACTGCCCTACCACCCTTGCAAGCACTGGGTATTAATTTTTACAAACCTGGCAAGTAAAAAGGTTTCCACATTATCATGGGACTGAGCATTTTTTTCATGTATCTATTTACTCATGCATAAGCCTTTATCACTCAACTACTATTCTTTCCTCATATGCCAGGCACTGCATATAGACTGCTGAACTGAAAAGAAATGGCCATCCCCCCTTTCAGGAGATACAGGCAACAACACTGCAGTTTGTAAACACATGGTGAAAAATGCTGAGAGAAAGAAAAAGGGTGTGACAGTGGAGAATAACAAGCAAGGAGACAAGGGATCTACTCAGAGATGATAGGCAGAAAAGGCTTCTTACAGGAGGTGACATTTAGGCAAAGATTAGAGAAGTGAGTCATGCCAAGACAGGCTGTGGGAAGCAGAGGGCACAATTACGGGCTTAGGGCACAACCACTGCAAGGGCAGGAAACTGATTTTCCTGGTCAAAGAGCACAAAAGAGATTCGTGGGACATGAGTGTAGTGGGAAAGCGAAAATGGGAATGTGTTTTCTCAGCTGCCTGTGTGTGCCTTTCACTCATTTTTCAAATGGGTTTTTAGCATTTTTCTTGTTAATTTATAGACGTTCTTTATGTGTGATGGTCATTACTACCTTGTTATGATCTGCAAATATTTCCCCCAAGTTGTATTTGCTTTGAATAATGCTTATGGTATTTTACCATAGAATTTATCTGGTCAACCATATCAACCTTTCCTTCTACCTTATCGGTTTTATGCCATTCTTAACAAGGCCTCTAACTCTAACATTATGATAAACTCTTGGTTTATTTGGGAGTTTCATTTTTCTCTATATTTAAATCTTTGATCTATCTGGAATTTATTTTATGTAAAAACTGAGGTATGATCCACTTTTACATTTCCCTCTTCTTCTGTCAAAAGGCTGTCCATTGGTCCTAAAACCATCAACAGAGTAATTTGCTTTACCTGCCAAACTGAAGCACAAAGCTGTGTCCTTCAAGTAGAAATACGTGTAGGGCTACTGTCAGAGCATACTGGATGGGGCTTAGAGACAAGTAAGTGATGTGCTTAGCTCTGCTCAGAGAGGGAATAAGGATAAAAGCAGAGAAGGGGGATGGCAACAACTGAAACATCAGTTATCAAATGTTGCGTGCACAACACATAACTATAAAATTAATACCCTGTAAATACCTACTTAATAAACTGGAGGAAGTAACAAAGTCATTAATGCCATATTTACCTTATATGTGTCTGCTGTTTAGTTAAGACAACCCACATGTCACTAATAACCTGCAAATAGATTTTTAAACACTTTATAACAGCTGTATTGGAAAAAAAATTCAAGTAACATTTTCTAGACTTTCAAACTTTTACTTACTTTAAAATACAGAAGTATGGAGATAAGAAGTAACTCAGAAATAGTAATTATGACAACAGAATCTTACATTTGTATATGTACTTAAGCATATCTATAATCAACCCTGTTCAGATTAGGTTTTATTATTATGTTATAAATGAGCAACAGGCTCAGAAGGATTGAATGATCTTCCTGAAGGTGGACAACAACTAAGAAGGGTCTTGAAACCTGACCTTTCAGCTTCTAATTCACCTTTACTGAATTCCACCACATTCAGGTTCTTGGTAGTGCCTCTACTTAACTATACACTATACAGGAATAATAACTATGATGTCCAAACAGGAGGGTAAAGGGGCCATCTGATTCTCACTCTTCCCTTGCTTTTTAATGGAGATGATGTGAGGCCAGTAACAACCTCTCCGACCTTCCAATTTTGCATTTGCCAAAATGGTAATAATAGTATCTGTACCCTAGAATGTTACTGAAGAACCAACTGAAATAAGGTATGTGAAATATTTAGAGAGATTATAAATATATGATGTGAATAATAATTACAATACAGAATATTCCACAAATACATGACATTGTACTAACATAGAAATAATAGCTCTGAATTAGAAAACCTTTAGGGTCTATCATTTATTTTTCAATTACAGACTAATCCCAAGTCATTCACTTAAAACATTTGTAGTTATAAAGTTCACTAACTCTTAAGAAGAAAAAAGAATATCATACCACTCTTTGCTAAAGATTAGAACTTCCTTGGCCTGATTTATATCTGGACTTAAGATTTCATTATCAAAGCTAAGTCGGGAGTCTATTTCATTGAGTTTAGTAAAACATTGTTAATATTCTATTTTTCCTTTTGATTAATAATAAACTCTATCCAGAATTTAATGAAGACTACACAAATGACTTAGAAAGGCATATGTTAAATATTTTAATAAAATGTTACATAAAAGTTAGAAGTGAGTCAATAATAATTCACATAAGCAGAAACAATTGTCTGTGGGTCAACATGATCTCTCTGATCCTATCTTTCAAAACACATGACTCTCAAAATGTAAGTGTCCTTTTCTTAGGTTTACTTTATGTTGGTAACTAGCACAATATTTTTTAAGATTTATAAATATTCATCAAAGGTTATTAGTAAGAAAATACAGAGTGTGCTTCAATAAATCTATGTAAGTATTGTGTTAGATTAACATGTAGCCTAGTACATGTAACTACTATGAAGAAATAAGAACATGTTTTATTATGAGAAAGTACTCATACGGTAAAGAATAGACTTACCTTTCTAATGATTACAATAAACACAACAAGAACTACTGGAAGCAATAATGTCTTTGTATACCTCAAGGGAGTCTGAAATTCAAAGAAGTGTTTCATTAGAGAAGAATGTTATTTCAAATGAAACTGCCAATCATGAACCAAGTGAGTTTTAAAACATGTTAAGAAACTTATGCATTCACCAATCTACCCACTGATTCCCATCATAAAAATGGAGATACATTTTCATAGAAATGAACTTCCCCAAAATGCTGAGTTGAAAACACTAACAGATACAGTTCCCAAACACTTGTAGTGTAAAACGCAACTAGAAAGATTACTATTCACTTTTGCACAGTACTGTTCTAACTAGGGAGCCCAATATTCAATGAGGGTCAGCAGAATGGCATGAGCTTTACTGTGCATTTTATCTGGAATAAAAATCTTTTTTTTTTTTTTTAAACTAAAAAAGCCCTACACATTGCAATCCTATACACCTCTCAATAATTTGAGATCACAGTCTCAAACAATTCTCGGCCTGAAATTTCTAAATTGCAATCGATTTGCTCGTTATCAACACATTCCATCACAAAAGTAATCTTTTATCATTACATGAAATTATGCATGCTTTCCTCAATATGTTTATAAACAGAAGGCTAGATTCAACCATATTAAAAATACTGGTACATTTTAATTCTACAAAACATAAGGTAAGTAGCATTTTCTGATTTCTCTCTCCTTAGTCCAATTTTCTCACTTTCTATTCTGTATTAGACAAGCAATTTTGATAATTTATAATAACTATTTTATTATTTCAAAAATTAGACATTTGCTAATAATAACAATAAATATAAGAAAAGTAGTAAGATTGTTTTTTTTTTTTCTAATTTTATTTTTAAACTTTACATAATTGTATTAGTTTTGCCAAATATCAAAATGAATCCACCACAGGTATACACGTGTTCCCCATCCTGAACCCTCCCCCTCCTCCCTCCCCATACCATCCCTCTGGGTCGTCCCAGTGCACCAGCCCCAAGCATCCAGTATCGTGCATCGAACCTGGACTGGCAACTCGTTTCATACATGATATTTTACATGTTTCAATGCCATTCTCCCAAATCTTCCCACCCTCTCCCTCTCCCACAGAATCCATAAGACTGTTCTATACATCAGTGTCTCTTTTGCTGTCTCGTACACAGGGTTATTGTTACCATCTTTCTAAATTCCATATATATGCATTAGTATACTGTATTGGTGTTTTTCCTTCTGGCTTACTTCACTCTGTATAATAGGCTTCAGTTTCATCCACCTCATTAGAACTGATTCAAATGTATTCTTTTTAATGGCTGAGTAATACTCCATTGTGTATATGTACCACAGCTTTCTTATCCAATCATCTGCTGATGGACATCTAGGTTGCTTCCATGTCCTGGCTATTATAAACAGTGCTGCGATGAACAGTGGGGTACACGTGTCTCTTTCCCTTCTGGTTTCCTCAGTGTGTATGCCCAGCAGTGGGATTGCTGGATCATAAGGCAGTTCTATTTCCAGTTTTTTAAGGAATCTCCACACTGTTCTCCATAGTGGCTGTACTAGTTTGCATTCCCACCAACAGTGTAAGAGGGTTCCCTTTTCTCCACACCCTCTCCAGCATTTATTATTTGTAGACTTTTGGATTGCAGCCATTCTGACTGGTGTGAAATGGTACCTCATAGTGGTTTTGATTTGCATTTCTCTGATAATGAGTGATGTTGAGCATCTTTTCATGTGTTTGTTAGCCATCTGTATGTCTTCTTCGGAGAAATGTCTATTTAGTTCTTTGGCCCATTTTTTGATTGGGTCGTTAATTTTTCTGGAGTTGAGCTGTAGGAGTTGCTTGTATATTTTTGAGATTAGTTGTGTGTCGGTTGTTTCATTTGCTATTATTTTCTCCCATTCTGAAGGCTGTCTTTTCACCTTGCTAATAGTTTCCTTTGATGTGCAGAAGCTTTTAAGGTTAATTAGAACATAGAACATAGGCAAAACACTCTCTGACATACATCACAGCAGGATCCTCTATGACCCACCTCCCAGAATATTGGAAATAAAAGCAAAAAGATTGTTTTCTTTAAAAAGGAAGTATTTAAAAAATTGTGTTAAAAATACTTAACAAAGTTTAATAGAGCTCAAACAATTTTAACATTATATTCCAAAAGTTTATTAGTGTGAAGTAAGTCAGAAAGAGAAAAACAAATATCATATATTAATGTATATATGTGCAATCTAGAAAAATGGTATCTAAAAACCCATTTGTAGAGCAGAAATAGAGATGGAGATGTCCAGAACAGACATGTGGACACAGGGGTGCGAGGAAGGGGGAGCAGGGTGAGTTAGGAGATTAGGATTGATGTAATACACCACTATGTATAAAACAGATAGCTGGTGGGGAACCTGCCGTAATAGTGAAGAGAGCTCAGCTCAGTGCTCTGTGGTGATCTAGTGGGGTGGGATTGTCAGGGGAGGTCTTAGAGGGAGGGATATACGTATGCATACAGCTGATTCACTTTGGTGCACAGCAGAAACCAACACAATGTTGCAAAGCACTAATACCTCAATTAAAAAAAAAAAGAACAAATGCAAAGGAAAAAAACCATAGTGAGAGATATGTGTACACGCTTGTTCTATTAGAATTATAAATTCTTTTAATATTTCTCATAATTATTGATTTTATTCTAAGCATAAAAGTTACAGACGCTCATTGTGAGCACTAGAAAACGGAGAAAAAATAAAGCAGACAATGAATTTCACATTTTAATCAGTTATCAGCATTTCCTCCCTGATGGATTGTATATGTTCACGTCCTTTGCCCATTTCTGCATAGGTGGGTAGGGGAACAGTGTGGGGTTGTACATTTTTGGTGCTGAGAAAGAGTGAGGGTCCTTGATAATTTTTTATTGATTTGAACACTCCTAAACTAATTAATCTCTAGTTTCCGTGATTTTATCACAAGAATCATCCCAGTTAGTCATTTGATTTTAATTTTTATAACATTTAATGTACAAAACTGTACACATAACAGTTTTAAATTATATGCAGACAAATCTATTAATCATTCTCATATGCATTTTGTACTAATATGAAGTTAAGAAATGTTTCTCAAACTAATTTTTCAAGCTTCATTTATATTTAACACATCAACTGAAATGAAGTTTGGCATATGATACAAAGCTTTAACCTGATTTCCCACCCCAGTTCAATTTTTCAAATAATATTCATGAAACAATGCATCTTTTATCACTTAGCTGTGGTGCTCTCTGCTCTCTTCATTTCATACCAAGTACATACACAAAAACATAGTTAAGTACATACACATGGGGTCTGTCCAGCATTGTTTATTTTTGGCCATAATGTTCCTATTTTGATGTCTTTGTACTTTAAATACTGTTGCTTTCCATTTTCATATCTAAAAGGCAAAGATCTCCCTCACTGGTTTTTACTACCTTTCAATAGTACAATTCAATTAAAATATGACTACTATAGAAAATTTAGAAAATGCAAATTACAAAATAAAGTTAATCACTAATTACCTCTTCACCAGAAAAAAGAAAACCAGTGTTAAAATTTTGCTTACACTTTATGTGTGCTAATCATAGCTCAATAAGATCACAGCATGTTGCTTACCCTATTATACATCTTAAGTGTCTTTCCATACCAGTATGATACTGCGTTAAATTGTTCCCTCTTCCCACCATGCAGCAGATGCCCTCTCTCTGAACCTGCACTGTGCTCTGTCTCTACAGCACAGTCCCTGTGAAGATACCTATGGAGATGAAGAATGGCCGGCTGGACATGGCTTTGCCATTTTCTTCAAATTGGCTGAAGCCATGCTATGCCTTAGTAAACTATTTCTTCTGTTACATAACTGATGATTCATACTCTCAAGGCTATGTAGTGGCGTGTTTATTTTCAATAACGTTAAAGGATTTACACTGAGCCCTAATTTCTCTGTTGATACCTATACTTCCTTTACCATCTCCTTGAAGGAGTCTTGATCTGCTATAGGCATGCATTTTAATGTTTGGCAAGACATTTTTCCCTATTTTCTTTCAGCAGGCTCAACATTATCACTTGTACACTTTTTATCAGTCATTATGTGTCAAAACCACTTGCCAGAACACAGGAAATGAAGACTGATAAGTCACTGGAGTAAAGAGTCATCTGCCATGTGGCATACTCTCTTCCAACTGGTCTGCGATTCAGTGGCTTGACCCAGTGGGGATCAGGGAAAATGAATGTGTCAGCAGAGGACTGCTGGCCAGTTCCATACACACACAGACACACAGCTTTGAAGAAAAATGTCTCAGAGATAATTAAATATCCTCATAAATCAGGACCACATGGGTGGTGTGTGTATATACACACACACACACACACACACACACACACACACACACAAAAGGCACATATATATAAATACTGTTGAACCAAACTAGCTCATAAAGTATTACAAAATAGTATTTAATGTGAAACATCTTAAAATATCAACGGTATTTCCTATGTATCTCCTTTCATTCTCACAATATCTGTTTGTAGCATACTACCAGAAACTAGTAAGCTACAGTTCAAAGAATGAGAATCACTTGCTCAACAACATAAGTAATACTGCAGACTTCTGTCTCACAATCCACTCAACTACTCTCAGATCTCCTTCTAAACACACGAGTACAGTTTTAGAAAGACAAATGTTGTTGGAATGAAAAACCTGTATTCAATGATATTTCAAATCACTGAGATTATTAAAACAAATAATCACAAAGCAAGTGGAAACTGAAAAGCTTGAGAGTTTCACTGAATCAATACTACCCTTGAAAGGAAGCAACTTGAAATGCTTCTGTGTTTACTCATCCTAAAAACTATTGCTAGACTGAATGCATGTTTCTAAATTATCAAAATCAGAAGAAATCATATATTTCATGAGGCTGTGCTAATGTAAACAGGAACATCTTGGTTTAAGCTGCAAGGTTTTCCTTTTCCTTCAAACTGAGATATGAGCACAGAGGTAAGAATCTGAGTAACAGGAGCACCCTTTATGAAAAATGAATGGACCAAAACCTAAGGAAAGAAAAGGATAAATCCCATCTTACCTCCTTCTCCATAAAGTCAAACTCTGCTGCACATGTATACAATAAAGTGTCAAAATCCTTGTAACTGAAGAATTTTGATGTTAATAAGTTGCCAATATGAGCCTAGTAAGGAATAAAGGGTGGCACCATTAGATTATGCCATACATTGCTATAACTCATTTCAATCTTAACAGTACCTAAAAACAGCTTCCATTGCATGGCAGAACTTGCTGTTCTAACACCCGGCTGTTTTTGGACCCTCCAATTTCACAGTCTCCGTTCTTTGGCTGACAAGTGATAGCTCCAACAACACCCTGCCTTCCACGCACCATCAACCACATTCCACAGGCTTTTACCCTTGAGTTTTCCCTGCTCAAGGTGTTAAACCTTGTGAAATACACTACAAGGTATCCAGTGGGCTTGGTAACATCCAGCAATCACAAAGGGACATCATGTTTTTGAGTAAAGAAAAACAAACATAATTCAGAATTTCTGAAAGGCAGACTGAAAAGACTTTTTGAAAGAAGCAGACAACAGGCAGACCTTGGAATAAAACACACCTTTTGACTGACAGTTAGCATCTGTCTATTCTTCACATATCACCAAGTTCATACTTACATCACCTCACTTACTTCCCACAACGAGCCACATGAGGAAGCTAGAATTATTTTCATTTAACAAATGAGAAAACATTTGCCAAAGTTTCAATTCATTATTGTCTAAAAGAGCAAGAACCGTAGGAAAGGGGATAAATTATACCCAAAGCAAATCATGACTAAAACGCTAAACAATACATAAACGAAGTGTTGGGGGGTGGTTGGGGAGTGAATAGGAACTCAATGGCGATGGGATATCCTGAAGAATCTCAAATGCTGTGTCTTGTAGGGAAGAAATGTATGCTAATAAGTTTAAGAAACCAATAGGGAGAATACCTTGGCCTAAAAGTACGCAATGCATATGCAAACCACCAATCCAAGGAAAGGGAAAAGAATCTAAAAGGAAAGCAAAATGGTTGGAAAATCTCAATAAAATGAAAGAAAGAAGTCCCAAAATAATGATAACTGCCATAAATGTGAAGACCTTAAGTTCACTAATTAAAGACAGATGCTCAATTAGAGTTAAGGGAAAAAATTCAGTATCATGTTTGCAGAAAGGCTAAAAGCAGAAAAAGAGAACAAGATATACCAGATACAATGAACCACAGAAACCTGCATTAGCAAATGTTATGTCTCACAAAACTAAATTCAAACAAAAACACATGAAAAAGACAACAAATGACATTATATGCTGATAAAACAAATAACAAAGCAAGATTATACATATCATAAACATCTTTTCACTGAATGTATTCAAAGTATATAAAAGCACAACTGGAAAAGTCTCTAGGAAGAAAAAATAAGTTCACAATATTTGTTGGTTATGTGAATTTATTTCTACAATGCAAATTACTTTTTTCTAATCACAAATGCAGCAAAACTGGAAAACAATAACTAAGAAAGACTTTAAAAGTCCTTTCAGCTAGAAACTGAATAACATAAAACTTATCTTTGGGTTAAAAAAGAAAATCACAAAATAGTTCACTTGTAAGATGCAAAAAAGGTACTACTTATAGGGAAATTTATAGATTTGAAATGTGTTTATCATAATATAAGAGAAGTGAAAACAAAAGAGCCAAGCACTTTCCCTCAAGCATCAGAAAAAGGTTCAGAGCAATCCCAAAGAAATAAGAATAAAGGAAATGAGGATGAGAGATTTCAGTTACAAAGAAAAATACAATAAAATCAAAGAGGAGTTTTTAAAAAGTGGTACTTTGGAAATATTAATATAATAAATAGCAAGTAGAAAACATAGCAAAAAATAAAAGCACTTCTTTATAGATTAATATAATATTGATTCTAAATCCAAAGAAGGAAAATTAAAGAACATAAAAGACAATTTCACATACATGTAAAAAATTTCAATAAGACTTTTTTCACTATCTGAATCCTATAATAATTTTTAAAAAACATGATCCATTTGATGATATATATGAAATGGGTGAGTTTCTACTAAAGATGTAAACTACCAGTAACTTCCTGAAGACAGTGGATTTGTAGTAGAAAATCTTCCCATGAACAAAACTTCAGATCCTGAGGGCTTCATGGTCAAATTCTAACAAACATTTAAGGAAGAAATAATATAAATTCTATATAAATTCTCACTGAAAACAGGAGATTGAACATTTTCCAATAATTTTAGCAAGCACAGCATTACTTTGAAACCAAAACCAGGCAAAAACATCATCCCCTGGATGCATTCAATTGCCAGGCCCAGAGCAGGTACACTGAATGACTGAATAAATGCATTTTAGGCTATGCTTTTAAACTTTTAAAATATCTTTCCACAGATTGTAGACTACCCCTTTAATAGTCCAGTGGTTCTCAATCTTTTTTAAGCAAACAATTCTGTTGTTCATATGAAAACCTGTATAGATGTCCACTATGTAAGAGATTAAAGCTAGACTATCCTGGATGCAAAGAGCCTGTGAAGTCCCACAACTTCACAGAACTCAGTTTCAAAATCACAACTTAAATCTATTACAGGAGCAAGAAAGACAGTGAATTAAAATAAATTACAGAAAAAAAAAAAAATGTGGTTTACGTTACTCTTTGCACGTTGGTCAGTGTCCTCTTTTAAGTAATGTGCTCACCAAAATATCAAAATAAAATAGACAAATTACAGATAGGGTGAATCTTTTGCAATTATAAAACAGACTTCTTCTCATCTTATTATCTCTCCTACCCAAATACCAAAGAAAGTAAAACCAATAACAAAAATAAAAATGTCTCTCGCAAGACTGACTTGGATTAAATCATCTATAAAAGCTTATAAATAAACCTTTCATAAGCACTAATCAGAAAACTGGAAGAAAAAAAAGAATGAGTCTATAATACAATTTATTATTTAAGAGGCTCTGAAGGTGGTGTCTTTGTCTGTTGCAAAAGGGGATTATAAAGAAACCAGAGGAAAATAACTGCATAGGTTTTAAAATTTGAGCTTAAGACTCTAGAGCTTTCTTTAAAATTTTAAAACCTTTGTGATCTAGAAAAACCAATAAGAGACTGTGTCAAAAATTAATTTTGAAGAATAGACTATATATTTAGTCACATTTACTTTCTATTAGATAGATAAAATAACAGGTGAATAGACCCCACCTTAAAATTTAGATTAAACAGTGGTACTTGGCAACTCTAATAATTCATTCTAAGCCTGTTTACTTCAAGTCTTTCAAGTTTAAGCAAAAATATACTTACATCATCTGCAATACCAAAGATTTTAGATGTCAAATACTTTAGTATGACAGTTCCAAATAACCAAAAACATCCTTGGATAACCTACAAAAGAAAAATATAGCAAAACAAAACTAAACCAATGCATCATACAGCCACTGCATAGACATAGCCTAGGAAGAAAAAATAAATGCTTTAATCACATGTGAAGTAATTATTGCTACAGCCAAGAGAAAATGCTGAAACACATGCACCTTAAAATAAAGAATGTTACTTCAAAATCAAGGGCTGTCACCAGAAAGAAAAATATATACAATCTTCTTATCAAAGTTAATATTTTAGAGGAGATTTACACAGCAATTGCAGTTAAATTCCCCTTCTACTAAAAGTTTCTTACACATGTACTGCTCCTCAGAAAAAGCACAGGTAATAAAATACAAAAATTGAAATTCTTTAACTACCTATCCAATATTAATCTTGCTTCATGAAGAGAGTAATTTGGCACATTAAAATTGAGCCCTAATATGTTATAAAACTGTTAGACTTCCTGCATTATATAGATCAATTCCTTGAAAGTAAAACATAAAACCAATGATATATTTTAGAGAAGGAAGAATGTATACATTCAAATAGATTGATTCTTACCCATAAACTAAGTTCAGATACATTTATTTTCAGGAAATATGGTTTCATTGCCAGTAAACCCTGCATGGAGAAAATAACATAGCATAAAGTTAACAATTACAGACACAAATTCAGGTACCAAAAAAATACTTATAAATAACACGACCCTCAAAATCTAAAATTTAGCACAATTTTCATTGTTTCACATAGAATCAATACAAGCTTATTCGATTTCAAGAAGCCCTGTTTTGTCCAGAATATTTTAAGTCAATTAGTCATTTTGTAAAGTTGGAATAAAAATCTCTATATGTAAATTTCTATAATTGACTTCTATGGCTGGTTCTGATTTACCTAAGAACCAAGAAATATATAATAATTTCCGAACTTTAGATAGGTGTCTTATAAGATTTTCATTAAGTTAAAATATTACTAACTCCTTGAATAAACTATAAATGAGTTTTTGATGAACCAACTAAATACTTCTCAACCAAATCTGATTTCTTTCCAGATACATAACAAACTTCCAAAGCATAGTATCTATAAAGATCTAAATCTACTTCCAACTTGGCAAAAATATAGTTAGAGATTGAAACATAAATACATGAACCCAAATTAAATCTTTTCAGAAGTTTCTGAATATCTGAGAATGCAAAATGTGTTACAATTAAGGTTTCAAAGTGATAACTAAAAATAGACATGTTTATAGTTAAATATACATTTATAGTTAAATATACAAAAACATGCTACATTTTGTACCTGTTGCCATCATTTATTTTTATACATCAAAATATTGTTACATGAAATATGCATAATGCTTAATCTATACCTGAGAGACAGCTCAATATCAAGCACCCAGTAAGAAGCCTAACACACTGTAGGTGTTCAACAGAACTGAAGAGAATTTCCTGCAACATGTACTTAAGATTGAATTTATTGATAGGCAATCTTCCATTCAATGGCTTTCCTGTACACAAGTACCAACAGTCATGTACTTCACCCTGAGTAATACAAGGACTTCTCCATGTACGCATGTAAATACAGAATTGGGTCCACTGTCACATTTCCTAATTACAAGCAGAATTCACGACTGTAAGAACTATCAGTAATAGCAAAGCACAGCAATTCAGTTAACGAGGGGTGTTTTTTAGTCATGATTGAACAAAGCGTCAACCACATGCTAATTGCTCATTTATGTGCTGGAGTATACTCAAGTCACACAACCTGAAAGGGATGGTGGTCTAGACTGGGAAGAGGCATTTGGAAAACAGAATCTTTAAAAAAAATTTACTTGTAAAATTGGACAAAGAAATAGCAGATTCCAAATTTGTTAATGGGTTCTAGAAATCAAGAAAGACAAAATGATCTGACTTACTTAAATGACTATTCAAGAAGTAGAATATATTTCAGTTAAGACAGTGCAATATGCTTTCATCTCCAAGAAACCAGTCTAAAACTAAAGCACGTGTATGTTAAACATAAGGAATATTTTCTTTCCTCTTAGGTATGCAAAACATTGTAACAGAGAAATCCATTGACAAAAAAAAAAAGGAGTAACCACCTCTGCAGTCTTTAAATTTAGAGAGACATATTATATTTAGAAAGTCATTCTAACAAAAGTGGCAGAAGGTTTTAGATGACCTGTTACCCTAATTCCGTAAGACTGTCTCTCCATAATCTACATCTGCTCTTAATGATCTAGAAAAATATAACTGAACCATTACCTGATTTAAATTATCTGAATAAGTCATACAAATAGACATGAAGGGAAAAAACTAAACAAACAAGTCCTCAAGCCTCTCTCTGATCACAGTGGAACAAGAAGGAGAGACTGCTGTGAGATGCCAAAACGAGGAAAGGGGGTGACAGAGTGGGGAAAGAAGAGAACAAACTGAAAAGAGGGGAGAAAACAAGAAAAAGAGGAGAGCACAGAAATCATTCTAAAATAAACCCTGGGCCAAAATTTAGGTGACATAAAAGATTAGAGAGAAAGGACAGATTGAGAGTACAAAGCAAAGCACTTTGTTTTCAGGCATTAATTTTTGCTGTGTTTCTTTGGAAGTGAGAACTTAAATACATTATCACGTTATATGTATTTAGTAAGACACTTGAAACAGTTCTTGAAAGATAATCCCTCATGAATCTCAAGCCAATGATAAACTGGTAAACCATTAATTTCAAAAACAGACATTTACTTAAGGAACACTTACCCAAATAATTACCAAAGAGGAAGCATAATAAGAAGTTAGTAACATTGAGTTTCCAAACATCAAAACAAAACAAAGTGCAAGAGAAATCTGAAAAAATCCAAGAAAAATATAATTAACATACAGAAAACCAAAAAAATGATTTTTATTCTGAAAACTGCACATGCCCATGATAAACAAAATTTGAACCGTTCAAAAGGGAATATACAAGTAAAAGAGCCCGCATTCTATGCCCCACTTCAAAACCCCAGAAATCACCACCACCACCAATTCCCTGTGCATTCTTACATTTACATATACAACTTCTAGTTTATAACTTTTTAAAACCACAAATGAAAAGTTGGCCCAGAAGCTATACTACTGCTTGCTTTTACTCTTAGTTTGTTTCAAAGAGCTGTACATATCAATTTAAACCAATTTAATTCATTCTGTTGAATAACTGAAAAGAGTACTCTACTCTTGAGATACGCTATAATTTATGCAACCAGTACTCTGAATACTTAAGTGCTTTCCAATTTTGTCTCGCTGTTAGTTTTGTTTTTCCTATTATAAACACTGCTGAGAAAACATCCTTATGTATCCATCTTATATATTAGTACATGTCAACACATTTATGGGATGAATTACTATTGTGGGTCAAGGATACAAACATTTTAAAATTTGAGAAAATACTGACAAATTTCCATACAAAAATATCATACTCTCCACCAGTAGGGTATGAGAGTTCCTGCCGATACACACTCCTACCAATATCATGCATTATTCTTTTTAAATATCTGCCAATCTAACAAAAAAAAAGGTTGCTTCATTGTTTCATTTTTTTCTATGCACCTTTCCATTCTTAGGGATGAGACATACAGCTTCTTTTCTTCTATTTACTACTTACATTGTTTTGTGTGTGTATGAATTTCCTACTCCTAATGTCCATTTTTCTATTGGGTTTTTGTATTTTCTTAAGCACTCCTTCATATATTATACAGCATGGCCCCTTACAAAGTAAACATATTACAAATATTTTCCCAGTTCATTTTTATCTTTGTGATATTTATTATAACTGTTTCCTAAATTTTTACATTAGTCAGTTTATCATTCATTTCCTGTAAGACTTGAGAATTTACCTCCATTATAAGAAAAGCCTTTAAAAATAAAATAATCCATGCTTTCTTTCAGTGGTTTTATTTTTGATCCACATACATAAAATTTATATAAAAATTTTATAATCAGCCTAAATTTGAAAAAGACATTTGTATTAAAATTGCTTTATCCTATAATGTACATTATACTATATTTTAGCTACATCTGCCCACTATCAAATCTTTAGATTTGAAAATAGTACACACTGTTTCCATTTCTTTAAGTCTTCTTTTATATATATCAAGGGTGTAAAGTTTTCTTCATATAGATCCTGCCTATTAAGTTTATTTCAAAGTATATTATCTGTGTTGCTATTACATCAGAAATCTTTTCATATTTTCTGATTTTTTATATTTAGAAAAATTATGTTAAGTATGAATAAATGAATATAAACTTCCATTGTTTCTAGCAGTAATTACTTTATTAATTTGGGTTTTTTACGTATTCAGAAGTATATCAATTACAAACAATGATATTTTTATATCTTCCTTTTCTATTTGAGACTCTTATTTTTTAGTCAGTTGTATTAGTTGATATTTATGCAACAATGTTAAGAGTAGCAGAAGACATATTTCTTAAATTTCTGGCATTAATGGGAATAGTTTTATTGATTCATCATGTTGCATGATACTAGCTTTTGGCTTAAAGTACATGTATGTATCAAAAGTTCAATGAAACACCCATCTATTTTCATTTAATTAAGATCTTAAAAATCAGAAACAGATGTTGACTTTATCAAATGCTATTATAATATCAAAGGAAAAGGTGTTCAATATCATTAGTAAATGCAAATCAAAACCACAATGAGACACTACCTCATAATCTCACACCTGTTAGAAAGACCATTATCAAAAAGCCAAGATGTAAGTATTGGTGAGGATGTTGAGAATAAAAAGCCCTTTTCCCCACTATTGGTGAGTTGGTACACTATGGAGGACAGTATGGAAGTTCCTTAAGAAATTAAAACTATGATAGAACTATCATTTGACCCAGAAAACCCACCCCTGGCATATACCCAAAGGAAACAAAAACAGGATCTCCAAGAGAGATGTGCACTCCCATGTCCACTGCAGCATTATTCACAATGGCCAAGACACTAAGTTTCCACTGATGGATGAATGGATATGGAAAATGTGGCATATACACAACAGACCAAAACTCAGCCATAAAAAAGAAGTCCCTGCCATTTGCATCAGCATGGATGGACCCTGAGAACATTTATGCCACGTGAAATAACCCATTCAGGAAAAGACAAATACCACATGATTCCACTTATATGAGGTACCTAGAGTAGTTAAAAGTATAAACATAGGAAGCAGAATGAGGGTTTCCAGGGCACTGGGGGGACATGAGGGGAAGGAGTATAGGAAGTTATAACTTTATAAGGTATAGAGCTTCATTTTGCAAGATTAAGAGTTGTGGAAATAGATGGTGGTGATGTTTGCACAACAATAAGAATGTACTTAATATCACTGATGTGTACACCTAAAACAATTAAGATGGTAAAGTTTATGTGTATGATATTATTTTATCATAATAAAAAATGGAAAAAATTCATTTTGGAGGAAATTTCATATTTTTTTCCTTTATGTAACTATGGAGATTTAGGAGTTTGTAAAGCAAAGATAGCCCATAGTATGTAACTGATTCCATAGTCAGTAAGTGACATGATAAAGCATATATCATTTACCCAAGATAGGTTCTACTATAAACTAAGCCTGTGTCATATTAGTACTTTTAAAACTGTAACTTTAAGTCAAAGTCCTCATCCATAGCTGCTTATACAGACTAAGGGCTTAACACTTATTCTAATTTTTACTGCAATATAGAAAAAGCATATTAAACACTTTGGGGGGAAAAAATCAAGTGTGAAAAAGGATAAGTACTCTCTAATCCCATTCATGCACAGATTTGAAACCCTAACAAAATAATAGTAAATGAATCCAGGAATATATAGTTTTGCTTAGCTCAGAAAAGCAAGGTTGCTTAATGTAGAAAATCAATCAATGTAATTCTTCATAGCAACATATTAAAGAGGAAAATATACACAGGATCTCTAGACAGATGTAGAAAAGCATTTGATGAAACAGCCTTTCTGATTTCTTCAAAAAAGTACTCAAAGCATAATGAGAACAAAGGACAAAGAAGCCAGCAGAAAGTAGCCGGTCAAATCAGGAACAATGCAAGCATCAAAATTAATAATGAAAGTAGTGGATTACACTGCAGTGAATAAAACAAATGACGTTTTTTCTTGGACATAAGAGAGAAACTGATGAAAATTTTGAATAGGAATAACACAAAGAGAAAAGACAAAGGGCCTATAAACATACCAAAACACGTTCAACTTTACTGAAAACCAGAGAAAAATGTAAATTAAGGTCATAAGATACCATTTTATATTCTCCAGATTGACAAAATTAAAAAAGAAAAAAAGATACCAAATAACAAGGACTGTTACATGTTATTGTTCAAAGTAGTCTAATCACTTTTGAAAAGCACTGTAATATTAAATTGTGAAACTGAACATGCATTTAATTTACCACCTAAAAATTCTACTACAAGGTAAATAGCTTAGAGAAATTCTATATTTATGTCCCAGGAGGTATGTGGAAATAAGCACTATTCATAAAAGGAAAAGGAGAGGAAAAAAAATCTAAACATCTTTCAATAAGAACATGGATAAATAAATTGTGCTTAATTGATACAATAAGAAACATAAAGAAAGAAAATGCCCGAACTCCAGTAACATACAAATCTCAGAAATCTGAGTGAAAACATATTTCACACAAAAAGGAAACCATTTTATAAACCTCAAAAACAATATAAAAATTATAAGAATCTATTATCTATGCATAAGTATATGCATATGGTAAAGTCATAAAGGAAAACAATTATAATTTGAAAGGTCAGGCTCATGGTTATCTCCAAGAAAAGTGAGGTGGCTATATTCAGGACACAAGGGCTTCAAAGTAATGATGGTTCCAGTTTTCAGCTGGAGGGTAGGCTCATTATTGTTCATTTTATAACTCTGTTCATAATTTATCTTATAAATGTCCTTTTATATGTACCAATTATTAGAGAACAAAAAATATATGGCTGTAGTATAAACCCTGATAGTTGGGATTTTTTTTCTTTTTAGTAATAACAAGTGCCTGACTTAAGCTTTTATTGCAATCCACTTCAAATATGGCTATCTCTTGAATAAACACACTGCCAGCCACAGGACTAGATAAAGTCAGGTCACCTGCCCCTACTGAGGCTCCTTGGTTTTAGAGATCTTTGTTAATTTCAATACCTGACCTCTGGGCCAGTCTTTTCCCTTCCTGTGATTTAAATTCCCACTCTTATGTTTTAAATCCACCAAAGAGAATGAGCCCTCAAAACCCTACGCCCTCATCCTAGACACCAACAAAGGCAGAATCCCAGATGCACACTTGCTCCCTACCTCTCCTATACCTCCCCTTGTCCCCATGACCTAATTGCATGGTCCCAGATGTGCTGTGTAATTTCCAGGTCCTGTAAGTAATAAACCTTGATTATTTTTTCAAAATTTCCTGGTAATTATTGCTAAAAGGCATCTTGTCATGATAATAAGAACCACAAGTACCTGTCAAACCACAAAATCAGTTATTGATAGGCTAAGACTGGCACAAAGCCATGGCATATTGTACTTACATTAAAATTATAGGAAAAAGAAAACAAAATTGTAAGGATTAACGATGGAGAAGGCAAACATTTTTTTTAAAAATCAGTATTCTTCAAAATCAACCATCCAGCCTTATGATCTCTGCTCTATTTCATCAACCTGGAATATTCTTCTCCATGATATCTACTTAACTGACTCCCTCGCCTCTTTCCAGTCTTTGCTGCACTACCCTCCCCTCTTCTCAGTAAGACCTCTCCTGACCACCTCATTTGACTTCTCAATCTCCCATCCACTGACAGCTGGCCCTATTGACCTCCTCGGGGTCTCATGGCTTATCCTTCTCTATAGTCCATACCACTTTCTAAAATACTATATAATTTACCAATTTACTATGTTTATTATTTATCTTCTGTCTTCTATCCTTCCTCTACTCTACTCGGATGTAATCCACATACATGCTGGGATCTTTGCAATTCTATTCACTGATATGTCCCATGTGCCTCAATAGCTGGTGTTCAATAAATGGATATACCACTTTATTTTAACAGAAGGTTCCTGGATTATATACCATTCCATGATCTCTTTCACGAATTATCTTTTTTACTGATAATGTATAAGTTGGACACAAACTCAAATCAGGTAATATGACCCAAGATAAAATTTTCAGGGTGGCCTATTTAAAATAAGATCTGTTAATTCTATCACAGTTTTTGACTAACACTTGTTTTAGTTATGGAACTATGTTAAAACCAGTTTCAGCCATGAATAAATCAATATTAATCAGGAGCTTGTTTTAAGGTCAAGATATATGGGAAAAAACAAATTTAAAAATCATTACCATGTGTATATAAATGATCTTCCGTAACTTGCTTATGTCAATGTATCCCACAACATAGAGTGCAAATAATGATGCAATCTGAAATTTAAAAAGTTATGTGAAAATTTAAAATTATACATATATAATGAACAGATTAAAAAATTAAGAAAGGAATTATCTTTATTTTGCCTCAAATTTATATTTATATAGAAAGTTCTTTAGTTTCCCTCTTACCTGCTAATTTATGATTAAACATGGTGAATACATTAATATAGCAAATATTGGTTGACTATTCTCTTCCATTCACTTCTCTCTCAATTAACCATGTAAATTATCTGCTTTGCAGATTATCCAAAACAATACTCCTTTTAATGTCAGAGTGACTCTACTGCCGACATGTAGAATTACAAAGTGCCTTGCTCAAATAATATGAAAATGCAATTATAATGTGACAATTAATACATAATTGGGAAAGATACATTAAAAGCTAAAAAATAATTATTTAATGCATGTGTGTGTAAAAATATATTAGGTTCTGCTTGTTAGTCACACTTAAAAAGTATCTCCATTAGTGTTCTCATTTATACTTATACAAATATTCCAGTGTTGGCTATAGTTAAATTTATCAAATTTCAAGCTAGAAGTACTTGTATTACAAAGGTATTAACTTTTTTTAACAGTTTTGAAGAAAATTGTGAATGTATTTTCCAAGAATTCTAAGAGTACTGGAGTTATTCATATGAATTAATTGATTATATGAATAAATTGATTAAATAATGTACCTCTTAGTAAAATGGCTCAGCTGATAAAGAATTCGCCCGCAATGCGGGAGACCTGGGTTCAGTCCCTGGGTTGGGAAGATCCCCTGGAGAAGGAAAAGGCTACCCAGTCCACTATTCTGGCCTGGAGAATTCCATGGACTGTATAGTCCATGGGGTTGCAAAGAGTCAGACGCGACCAAGCAACTTTCACTTTCAGTTTTTTAGTAAAATAGAGAGGTATTCAAACAGTGTCTTTCCATCTTTCTTCATGGAAAAAGCAATTCAAATTAAATTCCATGCTTCTCTTACTACACAAATACGTTTTAAACAAACAGCAAAATAGCTGAATACTTATAAACATGTATCTTAAGTTATGTTCATCAAGTTTTTAATCTCCAAGTAATCTACAATAAATTTTCCTAAAAGCAAGAAAACAATGCTTCCCTTTACCCAGATTTCTCCATGGGGAACACATCATTGCTGAAGGGTGACTGATTCGACACAACTGTGGGCAAGTGTGTTGTTATTCAGTGTAAGCCCCACAGAGAGGCACATTACTTCCTCCTCTCACTCCATGCAACTCCCCACATTCCCCATCCCCCAGATAAAAAACATAAAGCTGGCCATCTCCACCAACGGGAGGGTAGGAGCTCTCCCTTTCCATTCCAGGGGTTAAGCAATACACAACAGGCCTACTAGGTTTTAAGAAGTGACCCTCAGGGACATTTTAAACCAGAAACATTTAAAATGTCAACAAACTAAAGAAGACAAGAGAGTCTAAAAGGTAACATCAAATAAAGAATTAAGTACAAATAGCGCCACCTGAACTGCAGGAGACCCAGGTCCGATCCTTGGGTTGCAAAGATTCCCTGGAGAAGGGAATAGCTGTGCACTCCAGTATTGCTGCCTGGAGAATTCCATGGCCAGAGGAGCCCAGCAGGTGACAGTCATGGTGTCGCAAAGAGTTAGACACGACTGAGCAACTAACACTTTCACTTTTTCAAAGCTTCTCTTAAAAAAAAAAAAAAGAAACAGCTAACCTGACATCCTGTTAAGTAGTGGTAATGTGTTAGGAGTCTTATAATACATACATGACCCCATCTGATCCTAATCACAACCCAATACAGTAGGTTATTTCAGTTTCTCTACTTCATATATGAGAAAACTGAAACTAAGAAAAGTTAGGCTATCTGTCCAACTAAGAAGCTACTGAACAGTTAGGTCTCAAATCCAGGCTTGACTTCCTTTCTCAAGCAAGACATTTCAAAGGACATTTAAAAGCAACTCAAGTTGCTTTCTATGAATAGGAATAAGGCCAGTATAAGAAAAAATCAAAGTAGTGGGTGCAGGGAAAAATGAGCACACATTCTACTCCCCACTCTCAATATCCACTAATAAATAAATCTTATTTATTGCCCTATCTTGAAATTTCTTTCAAAATATCAACTGAAAAGAACATTTTAGGACTTAGAATCATGTAACATATCAGTTCTATAATTTTAGATAATTAAGTTCTTATAATCAAATATACTAAACTTAATTCAGTTTAAAAATATAAGCACCTTACCTGAGTAAGAAGTACAAACTGAGCAAACTGCCAGGGAAGCATAAAAAATACATTGGAAATGCAGAGTGCAATCAGGCTTCCTCTGTAAAGTTTCGTAGCCCTTAAAAAGATAAAATAAGTTTAACCAGAAAAGATCCCCTGGAGAAGGAAATGGCAGCCCGGTCCAGTATTATTCTTGGAGAATTCCATGGACAGAGGAGCCGGGCAGGCTCTATAGTCCACGGGGTCACATACAGTCAGTCACGACTGAGTGATTAACAGACACACAAATCAGAAAACATTCTAGCATGGCTCCAAATCGCTACAAATTAGAATCTCTAAACACAATCTGGTTGTAACATATAAAATGAGCCAATGGATTAAAAATTATGCCTACTGACACCCAATTACAACAACTTACTATGAAAAGTAAATACCCAGTATAACTGTAACAAGGGCTTCCCAGGTGGCTCAGCGGTAAAGAATCCACCTGCCAATGAAGGAGACACGGGTTCAATCTCCGGGTTGGGAAGATACCCTGAACAAGGAAATGGCAACCCACTCCAGTGTTCTTGCCTGGGAAATTCCATGGACAGAAAAGCCTGGTGACTACAGTCCATGGATTTGCAAAAGAGTCAGAAAGACTCAGCGACTAAACAACAGCAATAACTGTAAAAAAACAAAGTTTCCAAAGGGGAGAGGGGGAAATCAGTCAGTGTATCTGCTGAGTTTTTTCAAACTATATTTTGGTGAATTCACAACCAAATATATATATGTAAAGCTGCATTCAATAGATTAATTTGGAGAGATAGATGATGCCTATGAAAAAAAATCACAGAAGTAGCAGATTCTAAGCAATAAGTATTCTGCAGACAAGCAAGCAAGTGTTTAGGATATGGGCTGAGCAGCTGATGGACGTTTCCTGGAGGAGATGAGATAAAAGCTGGGTCCTGCATGAATAGGACACAGAAAAGAGAAGAGGAGGCAAAGGCAGGGGGCATTTGGATCTCTGATCTGAGCAGCTGTGGACAATCAGAGCATATTAGCAAGGGAATCAGAGGAAGAAAAAGTTTGCCAGCACTGGATTTAAGACAGAAGCAGAAAAGTAGGTGAAAAGCAGAAAATAGAGACTGATGGGCAGTCTACTGTGTGCACTGTATTAGAGAAAAAAACCAAGATCAAGAGTGTGGTTGTGGTGACACAACACGTGCAGTGGAGACTCAGGTGTTCATACAGCACATCACTTCTTCCCAAAGTGTTTGAGAAGGAAAGGTCTATCACGGTGCGCCATAACTAAAGCTGAATCCAGAGGTCAGCTTACTTGAAGATGCTAAAGAAGCTCTAATTTCCATAATAAAAGCGGAATTTAAGGCAGAGCAATCAGACTGGAGCTGCAAAGACTTTAAGAGCTAATACAAAAGCTGCCACCCATCCCATATTCTGTGAAAGGCCGGTCTAAAAACACTAAGAGACAAAGCCACATAATGGCTCTATTCCTGCCAAGCTCATCATGGGGAAATGGATCACCCAAAGGGTTTGATGTAACACACGTCAACCAGTTCTCCTGAATTCTGCATTGAACAGAGTTAGACAAGTCTGAGTCATCTTCAGATTTTCATCATGCTTTGTTCTATTGTTTCCTACACTCCATTTTCTTTTATCGTCACCCTCTGAAACAAGGCAGCATCCGTCTAAATTCTGTATCTTTCAGTAGAAGGGGAGGAAACTATTCTCCTTTAAACTCTCTACCAGTGTGGTGCCTGCATCTCTATTAGGTCTCTAACTGAAGGCCAGAGAAACAGGGATGAGCCCAATCCAATCCTGCGTTTCTAGCAGGAATTCTCCTAGCATATCTTTATCTACTCAGAAGGTTTCTTTCTACCCCTGCTATTCAGTTCTCAGGGATGCTAAACAAATGCAGAAAGAACTACACATATGACAGTTCCTGACCACACGTATTCTATGAACTGTTCTTGTGTAGGTACACTCTACTGCCACCAGCTTCCCCATTTCTTCCTATTTTTGGAAGGCTGCTGTGGTGGCAGAAAACGACCTGGGAAAGCAGAGATGGCAGAAGCAGAAGCAGACTTGTTGCTCCTCCGGCATATCTGTGGATCACTAATTAAAGGAAAGAAGACTAGAAGGCAGATTAAGAAAACATTTTGGGTAGTAATATATTTTGAAGTTATAGTCTTAAAATACCTTTATGAAAGCAACCTAGCAACAGCATCATCTTAATTATTTTATTACATTGTTTTCATAACGGAAGTTTTAAAAATTCCAGCTTAAGTTATTCAATGCAAAGCAAATAACAACCTCTAAAGATAAGTCAAAGTTACCTGAGAATGTGAGTCACAAGCAACATCTGAAGTACAAGGAATGGATATGAGAAGCTTTCACGGAGAGGAGGTGTCCACATCACACGGGTACACTGAAAAAAAAAAAAAAAACAAATTCATAGTGTATGGTAACTTTGCTAAATGTGTTGAGTAAGACATACCAACTGAAAGTTGCTATTAAGCTTTTCTCACAATGTAATGGTGTGCCAGAAAACAAACTATTGATACTAACATTTTTACCAACAGCCAAATTAGGAGGAAGGCACACATGGCATAAGACCTTATGAAACAGTAACATCATGAATTGTCAACAGCAAAGTCCTAAAAAGCTTCACCTGCAGCTTAAAAGGAACAGAGGGAAAACACTAGCAAGAAAATGTTCTGCCAAAACTAAAAACACTACATTTGAGTTGACTATGAAAATTAACTATAGTTTGTCTTCTTTCACATGAATTTCAGCAAAACTATTCATAACTAGTTCAATAACCTCAGATTTAACCTCAGATATGCAGATGACACCACCCTTATGGCAGAAAGCAAAGAGGAACTAAAGCGCCTATTGGTGCAAGTGAGAGTGAAACAGCTGGCTTAAAACTCAACATTCAAAAAACTAAGATCATGGCATCCAGTCTCATCACCTCATGGCAAATAGATGGGGAAACAATGGAAACAGCGACAGACTTTATTTTCTTAGGCTCCAAAATCACTGAAGATGGTGACTGCAGCCATGAAATTAAAAGACACTTCCTCCTGGGAAGATAAGCTATAACCAACCTAGACAGCATATTAAAAAGCAGAGACATTACTTTACCAAAAAAGGTCCGTGTATTCAAAGCTATTGTTTTTCCAACAGTCATGTACAGATGTGAGAGTCGTACCACAAAGAAAGCTGAACGCCAAAGAATTGATGCTTTTGAACTGTGGTGCTGAAGAAGACTCCTGAGAGTCCCTTGGACTGAAAGGAGATCAAACCAGTCCATCCTAAAGGAAATCAGTCCTGAGTATTCATTGGAATGACTGATGTTGAAGCTGAAACTCCAATACTTTGGCCACCTGATGCAAAGAACAGATTCACTGGAAAAGACTCTGATGCTGGGAAAGATTGAAGGCAGAAGGAGAAGGGGAAAGAATGAGATGGTTGAATGGCATCATTGACTCGATGGACATGAGTTTGAGCAAGCACCAGGAATTGGCGATGGACAGGGAAGCCTGGCGTGCTGCAGTCCATGGGGTCACAGAGAGTCAGACATGACTGAGGGACTGAACTGAACTGATTCATAGCTAATATTTCAAAACTCTCTGGGGACATCACTGTTAGTATTTTTATCGACAATACCACTTAAAAGGAGCACTCCATTTTTGTTTTTACTTCTTTGACCTGAGCTGCCAAGTATTTATAAAAAGTGGTACAGGAGATCAAATAAAATAACAGAAATTCTAAAATAGTTATCAGCCTTTCTGAAAGCTAACTTTGGATTTGATTAAATAACATAATAGTCCAGTTTTAGTATTCTATCATGTTTCTGCATATATATTAAATATATTAATAAGTCCATGTTTCAGTTTGAAGAAAACAGCCCTGGATTAAATGTAAAGCAATTTGATATCACTACTACTAAGCTAGTCACACTAGAAGAAATCATTGCATCTTTCAAGTCAAGCAGGGTAAATTTAAGGAATATATAGGATGACAAAGATCGTGATGGATACAAGCCTTTATTTTAGCTCTGCCTTAGACTATTAGATATCTCTACTACCCCTATAGAAAGTTTGAGTCAATTTATTTCTCTTTTTCTACCAAAAGTCACCATTCCCTATGAAATTAACATAAATATATATTTTTAAATGAACTTACATGCAAGATAATATGAAAAGATTGAAAGTCTTTAAAAATGCATGTTTGTTGAGATACAATTTTAAAAAATGTTAGTTGATTAATTAGTTTATTAGAGATTTCAGTATGATTGATAGAAGAAATATATAACCAAAATTTACAAAGCTACCAATCTCTATGCAAAAACCAGTAAGAAAATATTTAAACTATATAATACACAATTTGAAAATTTTCCTTAGACTGTTCACCCACATTTATTTCATTACTAAATTCAACTATGTTGTCATCTCTTAGAAATTCATTTCTCTTAATAGCAATAGTCACTCAGTTTGCTAAAACTCAATTATATCCTCTGTAAAGTATGGATAAGAAAGCTCAATTATAAACTATAACAAAGAGCAAGGTTTTCTCCTTCTAAAATGTTAAGAGTGAATGAATTCAAATATATGTGAACATGTTTCTTATTGTTTCTCCAATAACACAGGGTGCTTTTCTAAATCTGAAACAAACATAACTGCTGATCTAAATGATAGCATATAATACGAAAAATTTTTTTAAAAAGATGTGTCTTAATCATACCTTAAGTAACAATAAATAGGTATTTTTATTTAACTATAATTTTAAGTGGAAAATTAAAATCTATAATTCTCTTTATAGGTTGAAATATAAGAAAGGAGGAAATATACACGTGAACTGCTTCAAAAAGGATTACAGAAAAGTACTCTGCACTCTGACAAAGAATAAGAAATTCTTTAATTGTGAAAATAAATTCAATAAAAAAAATCTTGCACTGTTCAAACTGTCCTCATCCACTACATAATTTTTAATCTATTTGGCTTGGTAAGGGCTAAATCTTTTAGTCATGTACTCAAGAATCAAAAACAAAGAAATGTCAGCAATAAACAGCTTCATTTTTCAACCTCTCTTTTCAAATAGTTGACTTATACTACTAGAGATCTGAGCATAATCTAACTGATTTATTTTCATAATTTAAAAATAGAAATAGAACTGACTAGTCAATTATAACTTATAGTCAGTATTAGTATCAAATAGATCATGTTTAAGGCTTGTTCCAAGAGTTTTAATTAGAGTTAACATATAAGGTTTGAGCTTAAAACAACGATCCTACCTCTTGACTGCTGCACTGTTGTATTAGCTACAATAGTAAACACAATACAAGTGATTCCAAAATGATTCCTGACCTCCACGGGTTTGGCTACTCCTTTTCTAAGAACAGTAAAGGTTTAAGGATTCAACTATCCAGATGTCAACCATAAAAATGCTGGATGCAACAAAAAAATGCAACAGCCACACAACATCATCTAGCTGATGTTACCTGGGCAGCCCCATTGTTTAGGCAGACCCTTAGCTTGGCATTGGCTTTATGAGGCTGGTGGGACTGCAACTTTATAAGTCAGGTAGGTTTCTTGGAGCTTTTATCTCTTTCTGTACCATGTACTGATACACTGCCCAATTGAACCATCAGTTATTGATACATACATCAATTTGAATTTGTAATACAATTTTTGCTTACACAAAAATTAATGCTTCAGTGACATATAATTGCTATCAACAAGCTTTGTGTGCTTGTGTGTGTGCTTAGTCGCTCAGTCATGTTCCACTTTTTAAGAACCTGTGCGCTGTAGCCTGCCAGGCTCCTCTGTGGGACTTTTCAGGTGAAGGTTGCCATTTCCTCCTCCAGGGGATCTTCCCAACCCAGGGATCAAACCCAGGTCTTCGGTGTCCGCTATACTGCAGGCAGATTCTTTACCCACTGAGCCATTGGGGAAGCCCTTACTATCTTAATAAAGTACTTCTACTGGTTCTATGGAAACAAATGTTTATCTATTTTTGTCTCTGATCTTCCAGGATAACAGCATATCCTACCATAAAGTTTGCAAAAAAACTTCTGTGAAATGAGTCAGCTTTGTTGGATAAGCAATAACTTACATCTTCATGACTCCATCCTTTGTACCAATAACTCAAACCTGACCTTTCCTTACTTATTTAAACATAGAAAAAATGCCTGACAAGGTGTTATCAACTCTACCACCTTTACTATGTGGTTGTAAACTAAACTACTCAAGGTTATTATCAACATGCTCAATATTCTGTATACAGTATTAAAGTATTCATCATGACACAAAAACAATATAAATATAAAATGAAACAAATGATTCCAACTGCACTGAATGGTAACCTAACAGAGAAGCAAAAATAATTTAGGTATATATCGAGCTATTTCGCTTTTGAACTCTGTATTCCTTAGCAGAATATGATCTTAGGAAACAAAGAACAGCAAAGAAATCTTAAGCTTTACTTAGTAGGTTTGTTGTTAGTAATCGTATTAGTGTACGAATTCTGAAATTATTTTGTATATACTACAGAATAAAGCAAATAAGTAAATACAATTACATTATGGGGAGGCAGAAGATACAAATATGGAGTAGGGGAAGGCAGAGATTATAACACTGGATTACTAGATCAGAATTAATGGAGGAATCGGTGTGAATTAATGATTTTTGCTGAAAGAAGCTAAAAGTGATTACATCCAAGCAGTAATAAGCACACTAAGCACCCTGCTTTTGGTCTCTAAATACCATTTTCCACCAGCAGGATCTAAGATTCCTTGGAAAATAGCTGATTCCAAATCTAGGGACAGGAAAGTACTAAGTGATTTTGAAACAACTTTTTGTGCAAGAAAGTAAGTGTTCAAAGAACACTGAGGGAAATAAATAAAGAACACTGGACACATCAAAAGGGCAGAGAATAGTACCAAAATACACATGTGTGCCTACACACACACACAACTTAGGAATTAATTTAACAAAAATTATGATATAAAAAACATTGCTGAAACAACTGAAGAAGATTGATATAAATGAAGAATAGTTATGTTTACAGATGGGAGGATTTGATATATTTAGAATGCCTCTTCTCCCTAAATTGATCTAGAGATCAAGGCAATAACTAAAGTCCCAGCAGGTTTTATATGTGCTGAGGGAAGGAGGAATCATGGAAAACTGATTCTAAAATTCATATGAAAATACAAAGAACCTGGACTAGTTAAAGCAACACTGGAAAAAAACAGAGTTAGAGACTTTTACTACCAGATATCACACTTTTAAAGCTACAATATTTAAGACTGCATGATAATGACTTAAAGATAAACAGCCAAACTGGAACAGATTTGAGAGTCTAAAACAAATCTACTGATACTCAGTCACTTGATTAATGACAAAAGCATCAGTACAATTCAAAGGAAAAAGAACTGTCTTTTCAACAAACAGTACTAAATTAATTTAATATTCAGATTAGGGTGAAGAAGCAGAGACAAACAGGAACTTTCCCTGGCAGTTCAGTGGTTAAGACTCCACTTTCCAATGCAGTGGTGCAGATTCTGTCCTTGGTTGGGGAACTAAGATCCCATCTGCCTCGTGGCCAAAAAAACAAAACATAAAACAGAAGCAATATCATAACAAATTCAATAAAGACTTTAAAATATGGTCGACATGAAAAAAAAAAAAACTTGAAAAAAGAAGAAGCACTGAAGAACAGTCAGGAGGCAGAGAGAAGTCACAATCTCATGTTGTGTTTAGCTTCCAGAAAACTGCTGAAGTTGAATCCAGTGATGGACTGATACTAAAAAGCTAAAAATTTACCTCCTCCAAATTCAATTGCTTGTAAGACCAAAGAGATCATACCCTGGAGTGAGCATCTGGGAAACTGGAGAGTGAGCCACAGGGCAGAAATTTCCTTCATTCATTTGAAACTGGAGGAAAATTTAAATTAAAACTACAGCACTCCCCAGCTTGGCAAGACTCATGGCGGGATCCAATCGCTTGGCCCTTACCCTACATGCTCAACACAGGAAAAGATATTCCCTTTCTGATGGGAAAAAAAAAAACAAGCAAAAACAATTATTTAATTCGGGCTTTATCATTTTGTTATACAAAATATCTTGCATAAAATAGAAATCTATGAGACATGTAAAATCAAATATATAACCCACAATTAAAAGGTAAATTCTAGTCAGAAAATTTAATCCACAGAGAACATTAATGTTGGAATTAGCAGACAGGGAATTGAACTATAATCATTAGGTTTAAAAATTTACAGAAAAAGATGGATAAAATGGGTGAACAGATAGGAATTTTCAACAGAGAAACAGAAGCTCGGGGAAAAACTTAAATTTATAATATCTAAAATAAAAAATTCACTAGATGGGCATTAAAGCAGACAATGTATCAGAATAAAGTATCAATGAACTCAAGGACAAATAATATATCCAAATAGAGAAAGAGAAACAAACAAACAAACAAAAAGATGAAGGGAGTACCTGCGGGACAACATCAAAAGCTGAACATACATGGAACTGGAATCCTCAAAGACAGTAAGAAAGAGAATGGGGAAGACAAAGTATCTGAACAAAAGATATTTGATAAAGTTTTCTAAAAACCAATTTAAAAAATCAACCCACGGAACAAAGATGTTCAGAGAAATCTAAGCAGGGTACATACAAAGAAGACCACATTTAAGTTCATCACCATCAAACCAAGAGAAATCAAATACAAAAAAATAAAACTTCAAACCATTATAGAAAACATATTACATTCAGCGAAACAATAGTAAGTGTGATAGATGACTTTTCAAACAATGGAAGCCAGAAGACAAAGAATGACATTTAAAGAGCTTAAACATAAAGCTTTCAACCCAGAATTCTTATCCAGCAAAAAAAAAAAAAAAAGGCACTTAAAAAATAATGAAGGAAAATAAGGATGTTTTTAGAAAGGCAAAAGCTAAGAGAACTTATTGGCAGCAGATCTGTACCACAATGCTAAATAAAGTTCTTAAGACTGAAGAGAAACTACACCAGATGGAAACCCAGATCTGCAGGAAGAAATGAAGAACACCACCGAAACCCAAATTGAAACATCCAGCTATGAAAGATGACTAGGAGTTAACCAGGCATAGATTAGGAGACACAGGGAGAGGGAAACAGGCAGGACACAGGAGAGAGCATGTGCAAAGGCCCTGAGACAGGAAAAGGAGCAGTCCTTTCTGGGAACTAGAGGAAGGAAGGACAGCAGGGCTGAGGCAAGAAGAAAATGCCCTAGTGCAGAGAGACCCAGAAAGGGCCAGGGCGTGAAAGATGCAGGAGGCTGGTTTTCTGCCACATTAGAAGCTATTACTAGTCTTCAAACTACATCAACAGATTAATCTCCAACTAAGACTAGCACACACTCTGTTTATGGACTTTTGGAGTTAAGTCTCACAAATACACACAGCACTCAATTGCCTGAATAAATAATACATCTTGCACTTACACTATCTACGAAATTAATGTAAAAAATATTTAAATCATGTCACTCGTCTGCAGGTAACCCTCCACAGCCTTTCAATATGCTCCAAATGAACCTTACAATGACTGACAGGACTACAGAATCAGCTCTTTCCACATCCCACCTTCCACCTTTCACTGTCTGGCCTTATACCTTCTACTCTCTGCTCCTCCAAAATGGCCTCCTTGCTTCTCCCCAAATAAATCAGGAAACCCCCGCAACCCCCCACCTTTAGCAGAAGACTGTTCCACCTTCACATCCACAAGGGACCTTTGTTTTACTAACTGAAACATCTGCAGCCTCTACAGATCCTGACATAGGGTACGCCCTCAGTATATGCTGCTGTTGTTTTTTCCCTATTTATTTTTTTGAACTATAGTTGATTTACAGTGTTGTTAATTCCTATTATACAGCAAAGTGATTTGACTATATATGTTGTTTTAAATGAGTTGAATAAACACAAGACCCAGAACAAATGTCCTTACCATCATTAGAAATGAAAGGGAGGAAGGAAGAGGAAACGAGAAAAGGTTCCTTAAGTTGGCAAGAAAAGATCTCATCATAAAAAGCTAAACAAACCTATTTCACATAAAATGAATTTTTAACAGTCAAAAACTGGAGAAAAGTACTGCATTTAGTTTTTTTTTAATGTATCCATCTAAATGCTTTTCAATTAGCATGCTAAAAATCAACCAATGCTATAAATATCTTATAATAAGAAAACATTTTAAAAGCAAAGAAAAATTGTTAGTTTTCATCTTAGCAAAAATTCTCAATAGGAACAGAATTAACATTTAATTAAAAAGTTTGATAAAACATCTGCATAATTTTTATTATAAAATAATTTTATATATAGCCTCAATATTACTGATCATTACTATGAGCCACTAATAGCTTCTTTATTATGTTTTCACATTTTTCAGATTTGAGGGTTTAAAATTTTCCTTTTAAATAATTTGATTAATCATTTATGCTACATAATTTGTAGTTCTTCTATTAGAGCAAAAATTTCCCCTTGTAAAACCATCTGAGAAAGGAATGCTTCAGAAAGTACATCATATAAAGAAATGGCAACCCCCTCCTCCAGCATTCCTGCCTGGGAAATCCTGTGGACAGACGAGCCTGGTGGGCTATATAGTCCATGGGGTTGCAAAAGAGCTGGGTGTGACTTAGAAACTAAATGACACAACAATGAAAACAAAAATACTATCTTAGACTCAATTACAGAACAAATTAAATAATGCAAATAGAACTTAAAAGCAGGAAACAATTCACAACTGGTTTTTGGCACATAAACCACTCACTCACATGATTTAAATAACTCTTCTAAGAAAGAAGGGTACCAGTTAGAAAACGGCCAGATATTCCAGTGCGACACACACTGTGCTTCTCTGGAAAAGTTCACTAAATACATGAATAGTTACAACCAGAGTAGATGCTGTGCCCCGCCCCCCCAATATAAAAACTATGTACTTTAAACAACACTTTTAAAAATGAGAAGAGAACAAGGGTCTGAAAATCTTACAATCTGAAAACCAAAATAAATTAAAAATTATAATAAAATCATTTTCAGTTACTTGTGATCTCACAATTATTTTATCCAAAACTACAGTTTATGTTCTCAATTAATGTCATTACTCAAAATGGTCACTTATATATTTTAAAGCTACAGTCACTGATATAAGTACAATTATTTACTTAACTAATTCAGGAAAACTACAGTTTTAATTCTAATCTCATTTAATCTTTTCCTAAGTAGAAAGTAATCCCTAGGTATGCTTCAATATCCCAAGTAGCTGAAAAGTGTTAAAAAAAAAAAAATCTATCACCCTTAAAAATGAACTGAACGTCTATTTCATTGCTAAAAACTGAAAAGACTGCTAAGAAAGATGTTCATGCTACAAGAGTATCAAAATTATTAGAAAAATGTATGATCAAAAATTAATAACCCCGTGTTGGAGAAGACTCTTGAGAGACTCTTGGACTGCAAGGAGATCCAACCAGTCCATTCTAAAGGAAATCAGTCCTGGGTGTTCTTTGGAAGGAATGATGCTAAAGCTGAAACTCCAGTACTTTGGCCACCTCATGCGAAGAGCTGACTCATTGGAAAAGACTCTGATGCTGGGAGGGATTGGGGGCAGGAGGAGAGGGGGACGACAGGGGATGAGATGGCTGGATGGCATCACTGACTCGATGGATGTGAGTCTGGGTGAACTCCGGGAGTTGGTGATGGACAGGGAGGCCTGGCGTGCTGCAATTTATGGGGTAGCAAAGAGTTGGACACGACTGAGTGACCGAACTGAACTGAATGTCTAGTCAAGGCTATGGTTTTTCCAGTGGTCATGTATGGATTTGAGAGTTGGACTATAAAGAAAGCTGAGTGCCGAAGAATTGATGCTTTTGAACTGTGGTGCTGGAGAAGACTCTTAAGAGTCCCTTGGACTGCAAGGAGATCAGTCCTGGGTGTTCACTGGAAGGACTGATGCTGAAACTGAAACTCCAATACTTTGGCCACCTGATGCGAAGAGCTGACTCATTTGAAAAGACCCTGTTGCTGGGAAAGATTGAGGGTAGGAGGAAAAGGGGACAACAGAGGATGAGATGGTTGGATGGTGTCACCGATTCAATGGACATGGGTTTGGGTGAACTCTGGGAGTTGGTGATGGACAGGGAGGCCTGGCGTGCTGCGGTTCATGGGGTCACAAAGAGTCGGACACGACTGAGCGACTGAACTGAGTTTACACTGAGAATAACACAGTAGACCTTTCTGCTTAAGAGATAGTAATATTTAAAACTGTGCCTTGGCTTCGAAATTTTCAGTAATCTCTTTCTTCTCAACATCTCACTGTGAACACCCAATGCTCCTTTCTTCCACTGTTAAGCAATTATTTCCTATTTCTTAGGGCATTCTCACAGATCTGTGCTTCCAAATGTTTTATGGTCCACACCAAGGCACTAAGCAGCATCCACAGTCAAAAAGAGCCAAATAATTCTTTTATTTCTTTGTTTAAACTTCAGACCAAATTAATTAATTGATGTCATGTTGCAATCGTCAAATAACTCTAATCTATAAAGTCACTCTAGCTTTAAATTTCTGTGATTTTAAATACTACGCATGTGCTAGTTTAAGTTTCACTAGTAATCCACTAAATGATAAGAAAAGTAAGTTCAACCCTGAGTCTACAGTTTAGTTTTTGTATGACTACCCTCAGAGCTTTGTAACATGTATATATTCAAATATTGTAGACAGTGCAGAAACACTTAAAAGGATTAAGTTACTTCACACAAAACAACCTGACCTTTTATATGAGAGTTCCCCTCATAGAAAACTTTCATGAAAGAAAACCAAACATATACATATATATTACTAGAAATTCATTTACAATTATAATTAAGTTAGTGGAAGGATTTCATTGGCATCTTGAATTTATATTAAAATTTAACCTAAAATGTTACCAATAATAATACAATTACACAGCTAATACTTACTTAGCAGCAACTATGTGTCAAACATTGTTTGAGACACATTACAAATATGAGCTCATTTAATCTCACAATAATCCAATGAGATGGATAACATTATTATGCCCATTTACAAAGAGAAAACTAGGGTGGGTGAGATTAAAGGGCTTGCCCAGGTCACTTACTTAGTCACTAAATGGCAGAGTCAGGATTTGAACACAGGTAGCCTGGATGCAGAGTCTATGCTTTTTACAATGTTATTCTCTTTAGAAAGAACTTGGATACATGCACAAATTTATAGATACAATAAAACATTCTTCAAAGGACCCTTAAAAGTATAACAAGGTTTAATATAAATGCATTAAAATAGAAACATATACAATAGCTCCTACATCAAAAAGTTACCCCCCACAAGAAGTTAATGGATACATGGCTAGCTTATTTTTATTACAGTTAAAACAAGAGTTTTCACAATTTTAAATTATATACAGAATTAACACAGACCCACTATTTCTTTAAGCCACTAAGAGATATATCAAAAGATACAATGGTTATAAAATTTAAGATAAATGCTAGTGTTTAAAATTTGAATCAAAATAAGATTAAACATTTAAAGACTGCTGCTGCTGCTAAGTCGCTTCAGTAGTGTCCGACTCTGTGCGACCCCATAGACGGCAGCCCACCAGGCTCCCCCGTCCCTGGGACTCTCCAGGCAAGAACACTGGAGTGGGTTGCCATTTCCTTCTCCAATGCATGAAAGTGAAAAGTGAAAGGGAAGTCACTCAGTCGTGTCCAACTCTGTGACCCCATGGACTGCAGCCTACAAGGCTCCTCCATCCATGGGATTTTCCAGGCAAGAGTACCAGAGTGAGTTGCCATTGTCTTCTCTGATTTTAAAGACTGCTACTACATGAAATTAAAAGATGCTTACTCCTTGGAAGCAAAGTTATGACCAACCTAGATAGCATATTCAAAAGCAGAGACATTACTTTGCCAACAAAGGTCGGTCTAGTCAAGGCTATGGTTTTTCCAGTGGTCATATATGGATGTGAGAGCTGGACTGTGAAGAAAGCTGAGTGCCGAAGAATTGATGCTTTTGAACTGTGGTGTCGGAGAAGACTCTTGAGAGTCCCTTGGACTTCAAGGAGATCTAACCAGTCCATTCTAAAGGAAATCAGTCCTGGGTGTTCATTGGAAGGACTGATGCTGAAGCTGAAACTCCAATACTTTGGCTACCTCATGTGATGAGTTGACTCATTGGAAAAGACTCTGATGCTGGAAGGGATTGGGGGCAGGAGGAGAAGGGGACGACAGAGGATGAGATGGCTGGATGGCATCACTGACTCGATGGACTGAGTTTGAGTGAACTCCGGGAGTTGGTGATGGACAGGGAGGCCTGGCGTGCTGCGATTCATGGGGTCGCAGAGTTGGACATGACTGAGTGACTAAACTGAACTGAACTACAGATTAAATTTAAAGAAATTAAAGAAATTTAAATATATATTTAAATTTCTATATATTTCTATATTTTATATTGGTAAAATTTGTATTGGTAAAATGTCTTAAAATTTTTAAAAATACTTAAGTGAAAAACATTGTTTCTAGAAGTAAAACCCCTGAACAGTTTGAAAATATTTGTTTACTACCTACCTCTCCATGATTGAAAAAGAAGCACAACACTGTAACCAAGCCTCCTAAACGGCTGCCGCTGGAAAAGAATATAAGAAAATGTAACTCCAGTAACAGAAATCAGGTCAATCCTAATAAAACCCTGAAATAACATAACATGATAATCTGCTAGTACTACAAAAAGTTTTAGCCACACTAGAACTCTATTATTTACAAAACAGCTTATTTCCTCTAATGTATCATTAGTTTAAAAAAAAAAAAGTTTTTTTTAAAAAAACATTCTCCATGCTCAAAATGTACAGAAAAACAGAAACTGACAAGGAATAAAAAATTCTTATTCGTCATGTTACTGTGCACCATGCAACCTGATCTTTCTTTTTTCACTTTTTAAACTTCTTTAGTACCAACTATTTTTCTTTGCATATAATACACATTCAGGAGAGAGGATGGAAGCTAGTACAGAAAAGTGCTTTATGATCAGAAAGCTGGAATCTCCATACTGCCTCCTGCTCCTGGAAATTCACAAAGTGTGTTAGCACGTTAAAGATTTAACTAATTCAGTACTTCCCAAATCCCATCTCCAAGCTACCTTTATACATGCTTGTGAAACACTCGTTTACAGATTAAGTTTTATCATTTGTTTATTTTCAGAAAATTGGGAAACACAACACAAACATCAAAATATAAGAATCTGGCTTATATCTCTAGCTAAGAAACCACAATGGTGTAGTTTGACAGTCCCAACAGTTAAAGCTTCATTTGCTCAGTAAGGGTGAATTACGTCCCCATTCTACTCTGACCGTGACCAAAAGCATCTGAGCAAGGGAAAGGAAGGCTGTTTTCAGATCTGTTTCATCATTTCTTTCATCTCTACTCTTGAGGTCTTTGAGTTCTCTTTAGCTCATGCTGCTTTCTTGTAATTTTACCCAGATATCCTTCCTTCCTTCTATCCACCCAAAAATATGTGTATATCACAGAAAAGCAACAAAGAATCAGACACAGGTATTCTAGGCCATTATGTTTATTCTTCAGGGTGTAGGAATGAGGAAACACAGAGGAGATACATGAGATGGCAGGGATAATTCATGTACTGAGAACATACACCCTCCCCAACATCCCCAGAAGCAAACAGGAAGGGCTGGGATCCCCAGCACATAGGGACAGTCAGCCTTGGCTCAAGAGGGAAGTGGAGTCTACATGTTTAGTGGCAAGGAGTTTACAGAGTTGCTATTTTCCCCATAGAGTTAGGGCACAGAGCCACTTGCTGCTCAAGAGAACAGGGAGCAGTGCTAAAGGTCTGAGGAAAGTGGAGGAGGAGGTATCTGAAATACCACTTGCACTTAGGAGAGAGGTAAGGAGGGAAAACAGAAGGGCTGTAGAGCCCTCTTTAAGGGATCAATAGAAGTTCAAGATCACAAATTGTCACAGAGACACTAACAGTAAGGCTGTGTGATCTTTCTCCACTGGTCATTAACTTGGACCAGCACAAATGAAATATAAAGGGGCAAAGAAACAGCATGCTGGCCAGACAGTATTGAAGTGATGGATTACAGAAATAAGAAAGGCAGATAAAGGAGCTAGAAAGGGTATAGGACAGGGGTTGGAAGTTGGGGTTCTCTCCTCAAGAGGCATAGCATGGCTACTTCAAAAGACCAGCAAACAGGCAAACTCTAGGCTCAATGTAAGTGATGAGATTTTAGGAAGCTTAAGAATGTATTATGGGGACTTCCCTGATGGCCCAGTGGTTAAGAATCTGCCTGCCAATGCAGGGGATGTGGGTTTGATCCCTAACCTAGGAAGATTCCACATGCCACAGGCAATTGAGCCTGTGCCCTGCAACTACTGAAATGTGCACACCCTGGAGCCCTTTGCAACTAGAGTAGCCCTGCTCGCTGCAACTAGAGAGAGCCTGTGTGCGGCAATGAAGCACCACTGAAAAGAAAACGTTTAAGAAAAAGAATGAGTTATGGATTTAAATAATTAGATGCTTAAATATTAGGTATTAAAGAGACAAATATATTTTAACAATTAGAACATATTCTAACAAGACAAAAAGCCATAGAGCTACATATTTTTAAAAAATGGTTTCCTGCCAGCAACCCTCCTCCAATCCTATTCACTAAAGATAATCAATAACATTTGTTGTGCGTCCATCCTTCCAAATCCTTCTCTATAACCATACAAACACATATTTTAATGTTATTATACTATTAACATCCCTCCAAAATGTTCCTTTCCTAATTAATCTGTTATTCCTAATTTAACCCAAAGCATTCTTTTCCACAGATGTCACACATTGCACAGTACAAACACTTTGCAATTTGTTCCCCCCTTTCCCTGTTATTGGTCATACAGATGTTTTTCAGTTCCTTGTTATAATTTTTTAAATGATAAAAGAACATCTTTGCACATGTAAAAAATAGTGTTTTTACTTCTATCAAATAGACCTGTGAGACTGTCGAGTCAAAGAATGCGGACTTTCCAGAAGACCCACTCCAGTCCACACCCTCACCAGTGTGTGAGGGGTTGATTCACTATAACACAGGACCCAATGTGCCCAGACCCTTTTACATTTTGCCCATAGAAAGGCTGGAGATTTTTTCTCACTGTTATTTTGATTTGTTCTTCCTGCCTATTTGTACAAAGCACTATGTCAGTGGGTTGTTTCATTTTGCTTTCTTCATTTACTCGTCTGTGAATTGTTCTGTTCACATTCTTATCTGTTTTTCTATTGGCTTCTGTTTCCCTATTTAAAGATTAGAGATATAAATTTTTTACTGTTATATATGTGACAAAATCTTTTGGTATAACTTATGGTTTATTCTACAATAAAAAATTTAACTTTATGTAGCTAATTTTATAGTAAAATATCGGTATTTTTTCTTCTTTCCTTCTGCATTTCCTGGCTTGTCTGTGAAGGTCTTCCCCATCTCAAAATTATACAGTGTTCTCCTATAATAAGATTATAGTGCAGCATCTTTTGATTACAGACAGTTTTGCTTAACCAGGCAGAGAGGCAGATTTTCTGGTATATTGAGGCTCTGCATAGCCAAGAGCAGAGAAAAAACCTTGCTTATCTACAAGGAATGTTCTATGTTCCAACCATTAGGAAATGATATGACTTGCAATAAATCCAAAACAGTGTGCTCAGCGTTTAACTTCCTACCCTCTGGTGTTTAAAGACTATCACATAAGTCATTTTATTTTGCTAAACAGAAAAGATTTAGCAATATTTAAAATTATTTTTTAATTTTTTAAATATTTAAAATTAATTTTTTTCCATTACAGTTGATTAGTTGATATTTCAGCATTCCCTAGTGGTTAAAAAAAAAGTTTCTTCTGCAATATTACCACCAACTGTCAGAAAATATGAAAGTTCCTATTGTGCAAATTTTAAAGCATTCTAAGCTTGGTAAACATTTGCCACAGTTACTCATACATCCCAATTAACCTTTTGGACCTTAATTTCCTTAGATATAAAATAAGGGGATAAGAATATAAAAAATCTTAAAAATACTTATCAATTCTAATGTTTAATAATCTTGTAATTTTCTTCTTTCCCAAATCTTTCTGTAAAGTGGATTTAAACCACTCATCACATTTTGGTAGGCTCTGTTAATCATTGCAGTTTTTACCTCTATATACCAAAGAATTATGAAACATGCAAAGTTCAAAATAAACACAGAAACAAAAGTAATCATTGTTGTTGTTTAGTCACTAAGCGGTGTCCAACTCTTTTCCAACCCTGTGGACTGCAGCCTGCCAGGCTCCTCTGTCCATGGGGTTTGCCAGGCCAGACTACTAGAGTGGGTTCCCATTTCCTTCTCCAGGGGATCTTCCCGACCCAGAGATCAAATCCATATCTCTTGCATTGCAGGCATATTCTTTACCGCTGAGCTACCAGGGAAGCCTGATATTAAATTACCCTTGTGTAAATGCTTAAGAAAAAGAATATGAAAGAGTAATTTAGAAACAAATCAATCGAGAGGATTTCAAGTTGCGAATTTAATGAGATGTAAGCCTCAGCACCTGCTAGACCACCAGACCTGACTGAGAGCTGAGCATCCTTCCTTGAACTTCTTAATTGTTTAGTCCCTAAGTCGTGCACAACTCTTTGCAACCCCACGGACGGTAGCCCGCAGGGCTCCTCTGTCCATGGAATTCTCCAGGCAAGAATACAGGAGTGGGTTGCCATTTCCTCCTCCAGGGGATCCTCCTGGTCCAGGGATGGAACCCGCAACTACTGTTTGGCAGGCGGATTCTTTACCACTGATCCACCAGGGAAACCTTCTCTTAGGGGCAGGGATACTTTGAACATTAAGAAAAGAGAAAGTAAAAGGTGAGAAAGAGAATGAGAATCAGGAGGGCTGAGAAAAGTTCTCAGCGTGGTCCTGCCAGTCTGTTATAAGCAAATAATCAATGCTTTTAATTTAACTCTCTGCTAGGACCAAGAAAAAGAGTTTTATTTGCAAGACTGTGAACTTCTTGATACATCACTGCAACGGTTATAGTGCCAAATACTGAGCCTCTCCTAAGGCAGAGATTCAAAAGGTATCTTTAGAGTAAGTGAAAACATGAAAAGTCTTCAATCAGAACACTGCTGGCATTCATTTTGGGGAACCTTGTGGTTAAACATACATTTCCTGTCATTGGTACTGGGACCTCCACTCCATGATGCACAATTTCCTCCCCATCAGCTCAGCCTTTACCCAGATGCTTCCTTCCCCTCCTGCCTTGAAACCTCACTCTGCTGGGACAGTCACTCTGTCAGGCTCCTACATGGTTCTAGGCCCAGAGATGAGGCCAGCAGCCTCCTCTACTGTCATCTTCATTAAACCCTGCTCATCAGAGCTCATTTCTCTCACATGCTCTCCTCAGAGCTGTCATCTCCCAACACTCCAGCTCATTCCCAATATTCACAGCTTTCTCCTACCTCAAAGGTACACCGAGTTTCTTAACCCTCTGCTGAGCACCACTGGAGAAAATTATACCAATGTGCAAACCTGTGCTGTCCTAAAATTATAAAACAAAATTTTAAAAACCTGTCAATCACAAATCCTCATGAACTATGCCTCCCAAATACCTTGGAGACCGTCCACTTCTCTCCATCCCACCCCCACTAAACTAGCTCAGGCCACCACCCCCTTCCCCATGGACAACTGCAATGCCTTCCCGCACAGCTTCATTAGGCTGTGCGTCCATGTTCACTCCTCCTACAATATTCTCTGCATTATGCCATCGTTACAAATAAATGAATACAATAACATGAACTACCCACTCAATCCTTCACTGGCATTCCATTGTTCTCCGGAGGAAATTCAAACACCTAAACATGTCTAGGATGCTGCATGGGATCTGGCTGTGTATATACCTCCAGATCCCTTTCACTATTCTTCCTTCCACCCTAAAACCTGTGCTCCAGTTGCACTGTATTGTTACAGTCCCTCAAATGAAATCATAATGACTGCAGTGAGTAAAATAGCCTGGTGGGGAACAGCACTGATGGCAGAAGAAGAGATTCTAGGAAGAGAGATGCCTACGAGAGAAAACCACGGTATCCTAGTAAGAGTGATGCTGGGGGTCCCAGAGAGAGAGAGAGAGAGAGAATGTCGGACTATCCCAGGGAGACAGAATGCTGAGGGACAAAGAAAGAAGTACAGGGATGCCAGAGATATTCTGAAGAAAGAAACCAATGGGATTTTGTGACTACTAGGACATCAGAGGTAGCAAAAGGGGACAGTCATGGATATCTTCTCAGGCTCAGACTTGGGCAACAAACAGTGTGGTTAGTGTCATTTGCTGAGATAATGACACAAGAGGAGGCAGAGTTTGTAGAAAAGACTCCAATATTTTCAACTAATAACTTTCATCAATTTATGCATGCTGAAGAGAAATACTTATCTTTTAAATATTCATATACAACTGTTATACCAAATGATTAAAGATGTGCTAGCCCACCAAGCTAATAGAACATTTGAAAAGAAAACAAAAACAAAAAAACATGGAGCTGGAAAAGTTTGAGCTGATACAATTCACAGCCTATTTAAGACATGTTTTTAACCAAAAATCCAGCCTGTGTAAACAGTAAATGCTGATTTATTAATGAAGAACAAAAAAGTCAAGTAAAATAATGAAAGCAAAATTAGCATAAAGGATAAGAAATTCAACTTTTCCTTAGAACAGGTGAAGGGCTAGGGAGAAGTAAAATCTTGATACAAAAACTTAGTTCTGCCACAGAGCCTAAAAAGAAAAAAAAAAAAAAAAAAAAACCCCTGTGTCAGTTCATAGGTGACTTGGGTTGGGTCATGAGAAAGACATGTATGAAAATTGGTTATATTAACTGTGACTATTCACTTCAGGACAGAAAGTGAAAGTCGCTCAGTTGTATCCAACTCTTTGTGACCCCATGGACTATACAGTCCATGTAATTCTCCAGGTCAGGACACTGGAGTGGGTAGCCGTTCCCTTCTCTGGGGGATCTTCCCAACCCAGGGATTGAGTCCAGGTCTCCCACATTGCAGGCGAATTGTTTACCAGCTGAGCTACAGGGGAAGAAAGGAGGGCATTAAGCAAAATTAAAAGGGAGGTCTGACATACAGACTAATCTTACAGGTCCTCAAAGTGTCTGGAACTTATTTAGAAATAAAGTAGTTAAAAAAAAAAAAAATTCTAGTATCAAGGAAGCCACTATGAGTCTCCAATGGCCAAAGAAGACAACAGAAGAACACAAAACCAAAAGAGGATTTTCTTTGCCCTCTGTGACTGGTTGGTTCCTCATGTGAAAGAAAGGCATCTTCTGATGAGTAGCTACGGTCTACAAAAGAATGGCCAGGCTTTTCTCACAATACAAATTGAAGGAGGATCTGCAGGTGAGAGACAATGCAAAAAACAAAATAAAACTTGAAGCTCAAAACTCTTTAGAAGAGCTGGAAATTTCATAGAAACTACAGTAAAACATAACAGGTAAAATAAGAGAGGGGAAAAAAAAAACAGAAAATTATATTTCAATCCAAGAGTCCCCTATCCAAACAATAGGATTTTGAGGAAAAGAGAGACAATGGAGGAGAGAAAGTCATCAAAGAAATAATATAGAAAAGTTTCCCCCAGAAGAATGCACATGTACAGAGGAACAAAGCCTTTAGCATATCTGATATAAAGAATGAAACAAAATCTACTACATCATGACCTTTACTTAAGACATGGAAAAAAGAATCCAAAAGCTGCCAGAGAAAAAATGAACCAGGTACAAAAGGAATTGATGGCAGAACAGCACCTAACTTTTGAAAAGCCATAGTGAATCTTAGAAGACAGTGGAATAAAGTCTGAAGAAAACTAAAGTACTGAGTTGGCCAAAAAGTTTATTCAGGTTTTTAAGGAAAAACCCAAATGAACTTTTCTAAAACCAGTCAAACTAGTGACCAGTATAGTGTGGAACCAAAAGACATAGGGTTCCAGGAGAGAGGCCCCAAGGTTTAGGAGTGGGAAAACTGAAATGGTGAATTTTATATATTTGGCAACATATAAATTATTTTACAGTTTACTTGTGGTTTATAATTAATTGGTATACAAAAAGTGAAGGAAAACAAAATAATAGATGACTCTTAACTACAAGAAAAAAAATGTTTCCACATAAACAATTATTTACCCTACTAGACTCAGGGCTTCCCAGGAGGGACAGCAGTAAAGAATCTGCCTGCCAATGTAAGAGACACAAGAGATGCAGGTTTGATCCCTGGGTTGGGAAGATCCTCTGGAGGAGGAAATGGCATCCCAGTGCAGTATTCTTGCCTGGAAAATTCCATGGACAGAAGATCCTGGCAGGCTGCGTTCCACGGGGTCACAAAGAGTCAGACACGACTTAGTGGGCCAAGCACAGAGCACAGCACTCGACTAAGCAGTGCGCAATATTTATTTGGTCTTAACAACATAAATATGGACCACTGTCTGAAAGTCATTTCTCTGGACAAAGAAACAGATGGGCGATGGGGACAGACAGGGCAACGGACTGGTGCTTCATTTCATCACAAAAGCCAACACAGAAAATGACAATTAACTTTAAAATCACTCTAGTAAGTCTCATACCCAGCTGTAGAATAGGATAAAAAAAAAAGCTGAATAAACTTATTTGGGAACTTGCTGATTTTCTCTGGAGAAAGAACTATAAGTAAAACAATCATAAAAATTTTCCAGGTAACATGAAAACAGACATTCTTATTCATCACCAAAGGAAATAAAATACTACATTGTATTATTTTTTAAGCGAGGATAGTGGGTACTATACTATAGTAGATAATCACAGAGATGCATGAAACATAAAATAAGGGGTTTCATATAACTGTTTCTTATAAAGCCCTAAAAGAAAAGTTCAGTAAAAGTATTTTCCATGGAGAACAACAAACAAAAGCCCAGGGAGACAGCAGGGTCTGGAGAGGTAACAGGCAGCACAGGTGGACTCAGAGTCAACTTTACTCACTGCTCACTGTTTTCTCGGAGAAGGCGATGGCACCCACTCCAGTACTCTTGCCTGGAAAATCCCATGGACCGAGGAGCCTGGTAGGCTGCAGTCCATGGGGTCGCGAAGAGTCGGACACAACTGAGCGACTTCACTTTCACTTTTCACTTTCATGCACTGGAGAAGGAAATGGCAACCCACTCCAGTGTTCTTGCCTGGAGAGTCCCAGGGACGGGGGAGCCTGGTGGGCTGCCGTCTATGGGGTTGCACCGAGTCGGACACTACTAAAGCAACGTAGCAGCAGCAGCAGCAACAACACTGTTTTCTACAGATCTACTCAGATGATGCTTAATCTAGAATGGAAAGCCAAATGCTGAAGGAGCCTCAAAACCAAGAAGAGGTATTTTCTGGGCACCCTGGAGAACACTGAATAGAAAAGGACTCAAAGATTCTATAACATGATCTAAAAATCTTACTCAAAATTAGGTGCTGTAATGATTCTATTTCTTGTCTTATTAACTGTGGGGAAAGGATTTTTATCCATCCTTCAGCTACAGTTTCTGTACCTCTCTACAGAAACTCTAAAGATGGTGGCAGCCATAATCATCAGTGAGAGACGAAAGAAAAAACTAAGCACAAAAGTGCTGGGCATCGCATTTCTCTGTGAAAACCTTGAATGGCTTCATGTCATTATTTTACCATCCTTAGACTAAAACCAGATAAAAGAATGGCTTGGCCTGGCTGCCAGATAATGTCCATAGAAGGGGCTGGTGGTACAGGTGGATGGGACCACATTCTCACCACTGGTGCGACCAGATTGCAGTAGAGGAAGCAATAGGAGTTTCACAGCTTAGACTGGGGATGACAGGGACACCCAAGCAGTAGTCCAATCAAAAAATCTTGTTTCCATTTTGTCCTCTGAAAGGAAAATGAAGAGATGTTCCTTGGCAGAAGGGAAGGAATCGAAAAACAGACAGACTGAAGGATAGTGACAAATAAAGAATAACTCCTTCGAACTCTATAAAACCAACAGGGGGATGAGCCCTAAAATAAAAACACATCTTCTAAGGGACATCCCTCTTTCAGGACTAATTCTGTCCTATATTAGTTTTCCACTAATAGAAACATTCAAGGTTTGTTTTGAATTCCTCTAAATTTCAAAGGAAGGCAAAATGATTAAAGCCAACAAACTTGTGAAAACAGATGTACTTCTGGAGCACACATACACACACCCAGACAGACACACACACACCCAGACAGACACCTCTATCAGAGAAGTAATAGAGACAGACAAGTCCAGCAGGAGTGAAAAGGAGAGTGAGATGATATGGAGAGGCTAGGCCTCCTTGGGTAAAAGGCCTTTCAAATTCCCAGTTTCAGTTTTTATGAGGCCCAAATAGTTGGTTTCCTGTTCCCTAATTCCACAATACCTCTTCATCCCCCTCTTTTATTTGAACTAGTCAGAGTATTTCTGGTGAGCTATTTAGAAAAAAGAAAAAAGAAATCCTGTTTAGAAACTCTCTTATTATTTGTATACATCTTTTATATCAATAAAATTTATAATAAATTTGTTTAATATGTATTTTTTTTCCAGAGAGCTGGCTGTTAAACATTTACCAGCAAACCATAACTTCAGGGTGAATAAATAGTTATATGTACCATCCAATCTATTCTTACTTAACAATCTCAATTTCCAGAATAATACTAAAATCAAACAACAAAGAAGAAAAGGATTAATATTACTTGCATGACATCTGCCCTTCAGGTCCAACAAGAAAAGCTTTTGGCATTTATCAATAAGAGAATTCCATCTCTCAGGAATGAATGAATTTCCCCAAGAAGCAATGAGGACTTTCCTAACTGCCTGTTAACTACTCTCACATGTTCCAACCTCCCTGCAGAACGGAGACATGAGGGGTCTTGAGAAACTGGCCCCCAGAAACTGTTAGTCTGCAGCTGAGAAATATCAGATTATCTTATGAAATACATAACTGTAACTATGACTTAACAACACAGCTTGTAGAAAATAACTAACAATAGGTGTTTTGAAGAAATACTAAAACACTGAGAATTCCAGACAAAAAGGTATATTATGAATAGGTCGTGTTTGCAAAAATGTCTTACTTCATCTCCTCAAGTCAGAGCTTGGCAGCCCAGCCCCATTTCATTGTTTGTGTATGTTTTGTTTTCCCTTCCACTTCCATTTCTGCTGAAATGAACTGGCTTACTTGACTTCAGAAAACTTAACACAGGTATTATTTTAAGACACTTCTGGATTTAAAAACATCATACTCAATTTGCCTATAAAATTCTAATCTGCTCAAGAAATTTCAACTTTCATTTCTCAATAGAAACATAGTTTTTATAAACAGATTCTAAATTCAACTGAAGACATCCTCCTCTTTATTCTTAACCCACATGTTAAGAAGTCTGCAGCTTTATCCCACTTTATAAAATTAGAAGGATGGCAAACCTAACAACCAGGGAAGAAAACAGTAAGAACTACCTAGTAATCTGAGACTTCTAAAAATATTCATGTCAAGAACATTTAAAAACGGAAGGAAAAAAAAATGATAGAAAAAGTGATGGAAGACTTGATTCACCGTAATATAAACCCAGGTCCCTGCTGGAGTATAATTTACACACCTGGGCCCCCAGGGTGCAGTACAACTGCCAAGAGAACAGAAGTGACTCCACGGTGCTCATCTGGGGATGGTGAGGCTAGGAAGAGTCTAGACATTAGGATGTGTTTGGACAGGACTACAGAGATTATGCAGGGAAATGAAAATGTGTGACACCAGTGTGGTCTCTTTACCCAAGCATAGCTCCAGAGGGTCGGCCACCAGGTACAAGAGTCAGACAACACCAAGGGGGCCGGCTGGGCTCAGAGCAGTAAAATGGGTGCAGCTGAAACAGGACGCGGCGCTCAGAGCTGGGAGAAGAACCAGAGATAGCTATTGGGAAAGACCCAAATCCCCTTAAGGTAAAGTCACTCCCTCCTGCTGCCCCAACCAGTGAGTGGTCTACAGATATTTTTTTTTTAGCCTAAAACAACAGTAAGAAATAAGACTTTACACCACAACTCAGCACACATACATGTATATACATATATACAATAAGCAACAAACAGAAGTTTCTCTAAATAACACCTATTTTATAAAGTATGGTACATGTTATTATTCATATTTGAATATATATGAATAACAAATATGAATAATAACACATACCATACTTTATAAAATACCATATATACCACATATATATATGAATATACAATATATTCATATTCCTATTATTCATTTTTTTTTTCACGTAAGTAGGAATTGCTGGTCCCAACTCACTAAACTGATCTTAAAATCCCCTACGAGGTAACGCCCTCCTGTTTGACAGACTACTGAAGCGGTCACTGGCTGACTCTGGGGTGAGGTGACTGTCAAAGGTCACATGAGTTCATAGCTCAGCTTTGAATCTTGTCCCTCTATTGGTCACATTTCTGATTTCCTTCACTTGCTTTGGAAGAGGTTTCCAACCAGTCTGGCATTAAGCTCATTCATCAACCAGCCCAACTCTTTGCTCCAATCTGATCTTCCACAATGCCTCCTCAGTCATTTGTATCCCAGGAAAACTGATCTTCTTTCTACCCCCTCCCTATCCCAAAATGTCCACCTTTGCTTCTCCCCAGGGTTCTTTTCGACTCCACCTATCCAAAATGCTCTGATCCTCCAAGACAGAGCTAGATCAACTGCTCCAAACAGAACAAATTTCTCCTGCCTCCAGAACTGAAAGCACTTTATCCTTGCTGTCTATCTCGTACTGACACACGCCCACCACTGCTGCCATCTCCAACCTCACCCCACCAACATGCTCTCAGAACCCAAACATGCGGTCTCAAAAAGAGACCACTTAGTATGCACTCCAGGTGCAGACTGAACAAATGAACATGGAGGGAGAACACTGCTCTCTGCAGACTGAAAAATCTCTGGCCAGGGCCCAAAGCACCAAGAATCCCTCAGCCAAAACCAAAGCCTCACATTCTCTGCAGCAGATATTGTGTCTTCAACCTTTGAAATAATTGTCATCGTAAGCATTATAAGAAAATGATACAGCATGCTTACTTTTAGTGTTTAGAAATTCTTCTTTCAATTAAAAAAACAGTATAACTATAGGTTAGCAATTTAGCAAGAATGTCATGTTCCATGTTTTAACTTCTTTTAAAGTCTGATTTCCCAAATGCAATAAAGACAGCTGGGTACTACTCAGCAAAATGAATAGATTCCCTCCAAACTCATCTAACTTTGGCTCCTCATGAGACAAAGCACCCTGGCTTTGCTTTCCTTCAAAAGTCAGCCTCCTCTCCTGCTTACCAGATACTTCTGTTAAGTTAGTTCTGTGTATCTTGTTTCAAAAACAAAATTTTTCACATCATCTTTTAATCAAGAATTTTCATTTCAGTCTCCCCTAATTACATAATTCAAAGAACTTACTTAGAGCAAAGTCAGAAATATTAGCATCAAAGTATCTTAAATCTTTATGCAAATATATTTTAAGTTGATCTTCTAATAGCTTCCTCATTTGACAAATATTATCAAGCAACTGGTATATACTCAGATACTGAGCTAGGATGCAAGAGATCTTTGAGGTATTAAACTGTAAATGCCACACTTTCAAAGCAAAGAAAACAACAGGATAATAGCAGATTCACATGCATTAACCCAAACTGAAAATTACATACATACGCTATACTCCTGGACCTCAACGAATCAGGAAGAAGTCAAAAAAGAAAATTCTAAAGATACTCTGAAGCTAAAATAATTCAAACAAGTAGTAGAAGGAAGGGTCAAAAAAAGGAGAAATAGAAACACAAAACTCAGAAAATATGTTAATCTTTTAGTTTTAGAAATGTTGCTCAACTATGAAGTAAATGAAGTCAGTTACTAAATATCTGTATAGACTATATTTCTATTTAAAATTAGCAGAATAGTCACTAACACCATTTGACAATAAATGGTCCTTTCCCTTATGTTCCCAATATTTTATGTAACCAATATATACTGCTTATGTACAAAAGCCCACAAATATTTAATATTTATCAAATATCCCCGCCCTCCTCTACTTAAGCCTTTAAAATTATTTTAAATGTGGCTGACTATGCCAATGATGAAATCGTTCAAATGGGAAATAATTTTGTATCTACTAATAGATATATTAGAAATGACATTGTCATAAAACTGAACTATGTCAATCATCTCACTGTTCTTACTATTCTAGTATACAGTATAAACCATACATATTAAAAATGAGTAGTCTTACCTTAAATATGTGCCATATATGAAGAACAATGCCATCATTAGTCCATTTAAAATAAAAATTACAGCAACATAAAAGCAAGCAGGATCTCCCAATCCTTTAAAAATTAAAAAAAAAGAATGCTTTAACTATAGATTACTTTATGTGTCCGACAATTCACATTAAAATGTGACTATTTTGAAAATGGTTGCCAGATACATTTAATGGTTGCCTTGGCTCCCATATGAACACATGACACTAATGTGAAACATAGGTAAGACCAGAGAAGTAGCTGTAGTGGTTATGAAACAGGGCTGCAAATTCATGGATACTCCTCCTGTAGAGGTCTGGGGTCTGTGCCCCTGGTTTTAAGTCTGGCTGGGCTTGTGACTGCTTTAGCAGACCATGGCAGAAGCCATATGGAAGAGGCCATGCAGTATCCAACTTGGAGCCCTGAGCAACCACATGAGAAGCCTAACTACCCTGAGATACTAATACAGAAGCACAAGATGCATGAAAAGGGCACTTGTAGGTGTTCCAGTGAGGCTCAGCTGGGCTCAGCCTTGCAGGTACCCCAGTCAAGCAGCCAGAATGTAAGTGAAGTAGCTCCAAGTTAATTCCAGTGTTCCCAGCCATTTGAGTCTAGCAGAGTCCTCTGACATCGCAGAAACAAACCAACCATTCTATACCCCGCCCAAATTCCCTACTAGCAGAAACCATAAACATAATAAAAACCACTAAGTTTGCCGTAAATTTATTATACTGCAACAGACAACAGGACAATATCATGGAAACTTGCCTTCACAGCTTTCAATAGGGCTGAGTCCTTCTCCTCTGGTAACTGTCCAACATATCTTGGTTTGAATACCAATCAAATCCATTATTTTGGTATAAATCCTGTACCAGCTGGCTAAGATTACCTAATAGGAAAAGAGAGGGAGACATTTTAAGAAAAAAGTATCCTCAACAGTTTCCTTACTAGAATATTTTTGAGACATTTTGATAATTGACAAATTTTCCCTTCCTGTACAATTCTCATCTGGGTCTCTTTAAATCTAGTAAAAGAAGCTTTACAGTCCCGTATGTAGATTCTTCACTGGTCAGTCTTCACGTGTTCACCCAGGGCTAAGAATAAAATATAACAAAAGATATACAAATCTGTAATCTTCAAAAGCTATAAAATTCAACTAAGGGATACAAAACAAGAGTTGAACAAACAGAAAGATATTCTATCTTCCTGAACAGATTTAATTTTTCAAGATGTGAATTCTTCCTCAAATTAATTCATAAACATAAAACAAAGCTAAGCAAGATCTCAAGTGTCTACTGAGATGTGTTATATGGAAAAGACAAAACGGAGATAACTGAAGAAAATGTCCTAACAGATAATAAAATTTGCTACTTATATAATTAAAATAGTGTGATGCTGGCACAAGAATAGTCAGACAGATCAAAGTAACTATGGCAGAGGCAGTGGAATGCCACAGGTCTCTCTTCGGGGCTGAGGCACTCATTCCCTGAGCAGTGGGGAGGGGTGGTGGCTGACAACCCTCAGCTGGGTTTCTCTCTGGGAGCTATCCTCTGCAGTAGAGAGTAAATTCACTAAAGGTCACCCTCCCCAAGGGTAACTGCAGCCATAACTAGTCAACAGGGGGGAATATAAAGGTCAGAGGCCCTTGCTTCAGGTAGGACAACTCTGTAGGGTCATCCCAGTTCCAGAGCTTCCCCAGAGATTGGCTGAGGCCTCTGCTATGACCGGATCACAGCTCAACTCCTCCGCCTGCCTCCTCCTAATTCCTTCATCCCCCTTCAGATATTGCCCTCAAGGGTATTCCCCTATATACTTCAGGTACAGATCTCCATCTTAAAGCCTATTTCTCAGGACCTCAACCTAAGGTAACACTGAACAGCAAGTCCAAAAGTAGTTGAAAGCATATGTGTATAATAATTTTGGAAATAATAAGAGAAGCAGGCAGAAGATGGACCACTCACCCAAGTGCTGGGTTACACAGAAGACCATTTTGAAAAAATAAAAGGTTAGATTCCTGCCACAAAACTGAGTATTCAAACAAATTTCAGATAAATTAAAACTGTAAATCTCAAAAACATAATTATAACAATTAAGAATAAGGTTTTTTTTACATATATGAATGAATAAAAAACATAAATCTAAAAGATTCATAGACATGATAGCTCTGACAAGAAAAAATACATTCACATCATACTGTACAAAGCTAAAGGGCAAACAAAAAGCTGGAGAAAATGTCGTATCCGTATAGCATAGTATTAACTTCCTGCATATAATGAGCTCTTACAAAATGTCAATAAAAATATAGACAAAGGGCATGAATAAGCAATTATTTTTAAAAGTGAAAGTGCATTTAATACATAGCACTGAAAATATACATGTACATACACAAATATATAGCAATGAACAAAACACATCACATGATCTTAATTTTTTTAGCCATTAAATTAGCAAGGATGCAGAGAAACAGGCATTTTTAAAAACACTGCCCATGGTAATTTTCATTAATAAATCCTATCTAAAAAGCATTTTGGCAACATGTACCAAAATCATTAAAGCCTATATTCTGTTGAACTAAATAGTTCCACATCCACAAATTTACAGTTTAAAAAAACATAAGTATATGTGTATCCCCATCCACAAATTTAGAGTTTAAAAAAAAAACATGGATATTTGTAAAGATTTTGCTTCAAGAATGTTTACTGAAGCTTTAGGATATTTTAAAAGTTGAAAACAACCAAAATTATCATAAAAGATGAACTAAATAAACAATGGCAGATTGTATTACTGCCATAAAAAATAATGCTGTTGAAAAAAGATGATTTAGGAAGATGGTTTTAAATATTCTTAAAAGACAAAAAGTATTTATAAAAAAAAGTGTTGTGTGATCCCATTGCTGGAAAAGTAAATGCAGACATGCACAGAAAGTACTCAATAAGCACTTTGGTGGTTATTTATTGGTCTCTATCTCCTCCATAATTAAGCAGGCTAACTCAGTTCATCTGGAAGTTAGACTCCTCTCACTCAAAGGGAAATGACCAAGAGCCCTGATTAGTGCTGACACTGAGCCCAAGCCTGAGATCTCTCAGCACCAAGGCAGCCATGGCCCGCTGCACCAGGCAGCACCCCTTCTGGCAGCATCAGCATGCTATGAGGGGGCCAGGGGAGCGTGCTTAACAGGAGAGCCCCACGAGGGATGTCACCCAGGAAGTCACCCCTTCTGGCAGCATCAGCATGCTATGAAGGGGCCAAGGGGAGCGTGCTTAACAGGAGAGCCCCAAGAGGGATGTCACCCAGGAAGTCAACCCAGGTAGGTCCTGGAGAATGCCTTAGGGATGCATTAAATAGTTACTGATAGCACTGCCTTCCTATCTCAGCTCCTTTCTTCCATTCCCACCAGGGGAAAAGCGCATCCAATTAAATGAAGAATCTCAGGTAAGGAAGAAACAGTATTCGGCAAATGACACATAAAGGTAATGTAATACCTATAAACACACCAAATCTAGTTCCCACATTTTCTAAACCATGCAATCATAATACTCATTTCCATAAAATCATTAAAGACCCCAAAAATTAATCATGATTTTTTTCATATTCCTTTCTAAGAAAAGATATCCATTTACTTTTTTAAAAAAGATAAAATTTAATATATTGAACTAGATCTTAGATTTAGAATCACCATTTAATATAAGTAATACTTTATAAAGTAAAAAAATCATAATTGCAAAAGTATCTTACCTCAGGGTAAAGATTGAACCTTTTTAATGTATTAATAACAAGGGGATATTCAGTCAGTTTATCATTCATAATCATCCATACTCCATTCAAAAATGAGGGTGCTTCCACAATAGTCTTAAAGTAGGAATAATACAGTCCCTGAAACAAGCACATGTTATAATAAAAAGTACATAATTACTATGCCTCGTATTAGCTTAAAATAAAACTTAAATATACTGTTTTTTAAAAACAAAGCAATCACGCACGTAACAGCTACAATTAATTTCACAGGATTCTGGTCACTAATAAATGCTCAGGTTGCAAAAAACTTACATATTTTAGCATAACCTTGTCTTAATTGAACAACTGATCTCAAAACAGCTTAAAAAATAGCTTTAACATTTAAAAAGTCATATAACTCAGAGAGCATGCTCATTTAGGAAACCCCTATAAACCCTGGTGGGCTGCAGTCCATGGGGTCGCTAAGAGTCGGACACGACTGAGAGACTTCACTTTCACGTTTCACTTTCACGCATTGGAGAAGGCAATGGCAACCCACTCCAGTGTTCTTGCCTGGAGAATCCCAGGGACGGGGAGCCTGGTGGGCTGCCGTCTATGGGGTCGCATAGAGTCGGACACGACTGAAGAGACTTAGCAGCAGCAGCCGCAGCAGCATAACCCACACTAATTGAAGAGTTAGAAAAGGCTTCTTTCAGTGTTAGAAAGGGTTCTTCTCAGCTCAGCATAAGTTAAGAACCCTGCAGAACTGGAGCTGTGAAGACAGAAGAGAGGGACCATGGTAGTACTCCCATTTTGAGGAAAAAAATGCTTTACTAGTAGTCATGTATGATGTGAGAGTTGGACCATAAAGAAGGCAGAGCACCGAAGAACTGATGTTTCTGAATTGTGGTGCTAGAGAAGACTCTTGAGAGTCTCTTGGACAGCAGGGAGATCAAACCAGTCAATCCTAAAGAAAATCAATCCTGAATACTCATTGGAAAGATTAATGCTGAAGCTGAAGCTCCAATACTTTGGCCACATGATGTGAAGGGCTGACTCCAAATGCAATATAACTGGTATCTTTATAACAAGAGGGAAATTTAAACAGAGATATAGGGGGAAATGCTTCATGAAGACAGAGGCAGAGATTGGAGTCATGGTACCTACAATGCAAGCCAAGGATTGCCAGAACCATGAGAAGCTAGAATGAAGTCTCAGAGAGAACATGTTCCTGCCATCACCTAGATTTTAGACTTCTAGCCTCCAGAACTGTGAGAAAATAAACTTCTGCTCTTCTAAGGTACAAGTGCTTTGTTATGACAGCCCCCCAGGAAACTACAACCTACCTTATTTATAGGTTTGATTTTGGAATCACGTAAATATCTTATATAACTAAAATTTAAAACAAAAAAGTTTATATGCCTAAATATCCAAAAAATATATAAGAATTATTAAGTTGGCAAAGGATTTCAAACAAATTTAAGATATAGTAATTTTATTGTACATTCCTAGTTGAATATACATTAAAGTCAAAAATAAAACAACAAACAAGTTTTAAATTATTTCTAGTAATCATTTTTAACAATATATTTGATACTTTTATTCCTCAAATATAGGTAATGTGAAACCAAGATTCTCAGGCTAACAGAAGAGATACAAATTTAATATCAAAAAAGTAATTAATCTAAATTTGAATTTAGAAATATAAATAATTTATTTTTTCTTTTTAAAAAATTGTTTCCTAATTCTATCTACTAAAAAGGCCTAGACACAATGGCCAATCTAGCATAAAATACTAGCAATGAGTACCTCTGTCACCAAAATTGTGGCCTCTAAATACCATTTGCTACTGGAAGGAATCAGGGCTCCTTAGAATACTGGATGATTCCAGGTCTGGAAAGGAAATGTCTTCCAGTACCAGAAAGTTAAGGAAGCTACATAATACTAGTGAGGTCATATCAAGGAGGGTGTGTGTGTGTGTACATGTTTGTGTGTGTGTACACACACTCAATCATTTCCAACTCTTTGCAACCCCATGGACTACATATAGCCCACCAGGCTCCTCTGTCCATTGAATTTTCCAGGCAAGAATACTGGAGCAGGTTGCCATTTCCTACTCTAGGGGATCTTCCCTAGAGGGAAGGGATAGGGATCAAACCCATGTTTCTTACGTCTCCTGCATTGGCAGGCAGATTCTTTACCACTGAGCCATCTGGGAATCCCAAATCAAGGAATCACAGAGCCAACTGCAAGGACTCTCACCAGCAAAAGACAGGTAAGTTTAAGAAATCTGTTAAAATCTATCAGGCCGTAAACATACACCCAAAGACAAAACTCTGCTTGTCACCATTAAAAGATGCTAGGGAAGCAACTCATTTTTCCGAAAAGTTGTAATAGAAGGAAAGCATCAAGCATTTTCCTGTCTTTCCTGTGTAAAGTGTAGCTCAGAGAAAAAAGCCAAATAAAGAAGAACATCAAAAGTTCTTCTTTATGGAGTTGTTATGGTTAGTAAATGCCCATTCCCCCAGCCTATTTAAACACTGATTGATATTTGATGATACTAAGTAACTGTTCTTCAATATTTTCAAGTATGACAATGATACTGTGGTTAACAAAAAAGTCCTTTATTTTGAGACATACATGAAAAATACGTACAGATGAAATGATATGGTATCTGAGGTTTCCTTTAAAAAGAGATGGGTATATGAAAATGTAGATGACAGAAAAATGGCTATGTGTCTTCAGTTGTTGAAGCTAGAGGAATGGGTAGGGGGACTTGGGTCTACTCTTTCTGCTTTAAAATATCTGAAAATTTCCATGATAAGAAGCCTAAAATATTTAGATTATTAAACTACTACAATAAAATAGTACATGAAAACTAACCATTTCAGTGCGAAAAGCCATCTCTCTTTCCAATGTTGAGAGGTGAGAAAAATGACGATCATTTTCAAAGAGGTGTGTTATATGACTCCTGTAAAACAAACAGTAACAAAGCAACTGTGTTGAAACTTATACTAAGTATAATTTTAAAAGAAACTCTAAAAGCAAACATAAAATATTAATACTCTACATATTTGCACTTAATTTTGTGATAAAACTCAAACACAACAGTCTCCATATTTGCTCTTCCATTCAATATATCTTATATTTCCACTAAAATTTCTCTCTATAAGAAAACACATTCAAATTAGATTTTAAAATTAGAATGAACCAGAATAATGATACTATAAGCCAAAAACAATAAAATTATAGATTAAACTATAAATGTCATTGGGTTACTATTTCAGAAATGTCTGATTTATGAAATTCATATTTCTTCTTATCCAGAAGATTAAAAAACTTAATCTTCTCAATGTGAACACTATATTAATGTTAAACAGTTTCAAATATAACCTCATTAATAATATATCTCTTTTTTATTAAAAATTGCATTATTCTGGCTCTGATTTATCAATTAAACTACATTTTCATACTAGTGTGCTGCATGTAATATATATTCATCCTTATACTGGAATTATTCATATATATATGAAATAGGATGATAGGCTGTAAACATCTGCCTAAAATATACCATAGGAGAAAAACGTTCTTACCAGTGCAACACTGCTGCAAAGGCAGCTGCAAGAAAAAAGAAACGTAAATCATTATTTTAGCATTAAAAGTGTTTTCACCTTACAGAAGAGCATTGTAAAGATAAGCATGATAAAGTCTGGGAACTGTAGATCCTGAACTCATAGGGAGCGGATAAAGAATGGGGACTCTTCAAAAAAAGTCCCAGAGCTCTGCTTAAAATACCAATGGACTAAATTATAAAAGAATTAAGCATATAGCTATAATTTTCATTCACTCAACAAAATAAATGAGGAGCTATTAATATTATTTGCCAACAACCATACAAGAAATGTTTGGATGGAAAGTTCCACAAACTCAACTGCAAGAAGGATAGAACTAATGGTGAGAGGCAAAAGAATAAAGATATGGTAACTTCAGGGAACAGGACTGGAGAGGGATAGAAAAAAGGAACTATCACTTCGATACATGCTGCAATGTCTGAATTTTTATAGTAAGTTTTAATATTTTTAAACAAATTTAAAACAAAACAGGAAGGAAGAAAAAGAGGTGGAAAAAGAAAATAGAAAAACTGGTAATAAAACCAGTCTCATACAAGAATCAATAGTTTGCCTTCTATACAAGTACAAAGAACACATTAAAAAGAATCCAGAAAACAGTATTCTTATATCACAAGATTCATCTTATTGTAGGCTTCTGATTAAATAACTACAAGGAAACCAAGTATGAAATACTCTTAGAAATGAAAGACAAACAGCTCAGATCTTATTGTCTTATTTTTACAGAGGTATTTCTATTTAAAATTTTAAAATTCATTTTACCTAGAAGACACTAATGGTTACAAAAGACAAAGAGTTACTCTTTCTAGATCATTGAAACTACAAATATTTAACTAGGTTTGTCATTTGACATTTGTTTGTAAAGGGTTCTTTGATCTTTTGAAACTTTGATTTCTTGTTGAGCAATCTACTATCCACTTCCTTTAAAGATGTCATACCACCATAATAAAATTTGGGCTTTATTTTATTAATGTCTCAACTATTATGTCCTGAATAAATCATTCTTCTGTTATAGAATGTAAATACCACCTTTATCATGCTGAAGAACTGTTACACTTATACTTTGGTAATCCCTTAGAGATTATAATTTTGACATCATTGATAAATCGGAGAAGGCAATGGCACCCCACTCCAGTACTCTTGCCTGGAAAATCCCATGGATGGAAGAGCCTGGTAGGCTGCAGTCCATGGGGTCGCTAAGAGTCGGACAGGACTGAGCGACTTCACTTTCACTTTTCACTTTCATGCACTGGAGAAGGCAATGGCAACCCACTCCAGTGTTCTTGCCTGGAGAATCCCAGGGACGGGGGAGCCTGGTGGGCTGCCGTCTATGGGGTCGCACAGAGTCCGACACACAACTAAAGCAACTTAGCAGCAGCATTGATAAATAAATATGGGAAGAATCTACATGTTTACAGCACATATATGTTATTATCCATAAACATATAGATTCAATTATTCCAACTCTCTTTTCAATTGCCCCTGACAAAACTCCTATCAGTAGAGCTAATAATATAAACTTAACTCATATTTCTTATTAAGTCTTTCCTGGGAGTTTTAACACTTTTTCTCCTGCTAATAAATATGAAATTTTGTTTTCATTATACTTCACTGGATATTGTTAATGTATTTATTTTTGAAGTGTATTTATTTGTAATGTATTTCCTTTGCTATACAATTGATTCTTTTAGGGTTTTTTTTTTGTTGTTTATCATCTCTAATTCTCCATTTTAAGTAATATTTTTAAAAGATAATTTTGTTCCTGTTTAATAAGTTTACTATTTTAGTTTATTCTTCCCATGTGACAATAATAATAAACTTCTAGAATAATACTAAGTAATTCTGACAAAAGAGGGCAAACTATTCTGGGCACTTTAACAGAAATGCATTTTACATTATGCCTTTAAATTAGCCTCTGACCTTCACAATTCTGCAGTAATACATATGATTTTTCAAGATCATCCGCTCTCTGCTCCCTCAGAATACTATAATTTCTCAGAAGGAAGACACAAAGTCCTTTTGGTGCCTTCCTTTAATTCAATCCTTGCAACACTAGTCAATTCTTGGATTTCTCAGCATTTGAATGACCCTCTTTCAGTTTCCAATGTTGATTCATAATCTGTCCAATGTTTTAAATTTCTGTTTTCATTTCAATTTAACAATAACAATAGTTAATTAGTAGCAGTAGTAGTAATAAAGCAGCTAACATTTGAATTCTTATTACCTGCCAGGCATTTTTAAGTGCTCTACTTGAACTAACATAGTAAGTCCTCACAAGCATCCTACGTGTTAAGTACCAACACTTCCCTGGTATACAAATAATAAGGGCTTCAGGTGGCTCAGTGGTAAAGAATCCACCTGCCAATGCAGGAGACTCACGAGGTGCAGGTTCGATGGTAAAGATCCCCTGGAGGAAATGGCAACCCACTCCAGTATTCTTGCTGGGAAATCCCACAGACAGAGGAGGGCTACAGTCCATGGGGTCGCAGCCCATGGGGTTGCAGAGAGTGGGCAGGACTGAGCAACTTAGCATCCAGCACACATATAGATAATAAGTTGATTCTCAGGGAACTTTAGAAACTAGCCCAAGAAACAAAGTGGATAAACAGAGAAAGGGAAGTTGGAAGCAGGAATTCTGACCTAAGACCCCTGTTCTGTGTGGCCTCTTGTGGAGGACGGAAGGGCTGCAACAAAGGCCTCCTTACCCTAAAGTATCTTATTCCCCTTCCATCTTTCTTTTATTATTTTAAGAAAAAAGAAAAAAAAGGCTACAATTCATCTGTTGATACAGGCAGCGTATTTTATAGAAGCTATTTTTATATAAAAGTATAGAATTATGCTTTAATTTATTCAATTGAGATAAATTCTATGTATATGTCATCTGAAAATGAAAACCTCAGTAAGTAAAGCAGATACTGCCTTGTGAGCACATAATTTAAGCATAAAGACATATAATGACAAAAACTTCTTAAAACATCCCCAAAGAGCTTTTCATGCCTTCTTGCCTACAGAAAAGATTATGATTTTCTCTAAATATATTCTGGTGATTATTAATCCTGTGTATAGTCTTTTGGGAGTGTCACAAAGTTGATAACCAATTTTTCCAGTTTAACTCGTATGTTATTTTTGTCATTCTAAAAATCAGAACATAAAAAAAAAAAAGCTTTCAAAAATTCCAAAACTATTCTATGAGAAAAATGGTGTTCAAAGAGTGAAGGTTTGCTTTGTAATCTAACTCAAAAGACTGCAATCCTGTGGCTGAGAATTCTGTAAGGCTCTTAAGTTTTGCTGGAAGCACGCAAATTACCAATACTCTGAAACTAAACTGGCCACTCCTTCCACTTTATGATTAAAGAAATTTCGTACCAGATTATATGTCACATTACATCAATTTTCAGCCTTACAGGATTTGAGCTGCTTCTTCATTGAAAATTATTCTTCTCCAGTTATTAGAATCTTGTTTAAACAAAATAGAATGCAATTCCCTGAGGGGAGAAACAATGTTTTACTGAATTCTACCATAGTAGTACTTAGCAAGAAGCTGAAAACAAAGGCCGACTCAAATGCTGAATTAATGCATTTAAGGGGGAAAATTAAATAATCCTAAATCATGTCCACATAATAAACCAAAGTTGAATGTACTTTGACAGTTAGCTATACACACACACACAAACACAGTGTGCATGTAATTGTTTTGTTTTCAAAAATGGAGTCCCTGTGATCAGTGCAAATCAGACCCTCTGCCTAGGTGCAGCCTGCTGCCTAAGCCTCCAGGTTCTCAGTCCCGAACCCCAGCACAGTGGAGTTCCAGAGGCCTGCCCCAGCTCTGCTCCCACTGACACTCCTCTGTCCAGCCACAGCTCAGAAAGTGCGGAGGGGGTACCCCTCGTTGCTCCCCACCGCATGCATGGCCTGTATCGTTTCACTGCTGTGAAGAGGGCAGAAGGAATGGAGAAAGAAACAGACAGGAGGTTATTCCATGCTGTTCTACTCAGTCCTTGAGGGCTCCTAAATCCCATCCCCTCTCCAACCAGCGGATCCCCCAGATCTCTCTCCCCAGCTCTGGCAGTCTCTCCCTTCCTCCAGGTCGCCTTGCCCCAGCAGGTGACCCAGAAGTCCTGGTCTCTTCCACAGACCCTCCCACCCACCCACCCAGTTAGGATTCCTCGGAAGTAGAGCTCCACGACCCGCTTTCCTAAGGTTCCTCAGCCGAGTCTCCTGCACACTAAAGTTGGACACCCACCGTCCTTTCTCTCTTCCTCCTTCTCAAGGCAGAGAGCAGGAACTGTGAAGCTGTGAGCCAGGGTGCTGTGGCTCCCTTCACCCCTCTGTGACAACCTGCCGGCCACAGAACTCCAGCCACAACTACGGTTGCCCGCCTACCCTACACTGAATCCCTTACACGTGGGCTTCATAACTAGGACTTGCCTTAATTCTCAGATACCTTCACAAGCTCTCTTGAGTCTCACAACAATCCTGTATTTATTCTCATTTTACAGATGAAAAACTGGGCCTCTGAAAGGGTATTCTCTCCAAGCAAGAACCTGAACGCAGCCTCCCTCCCGAGCCTCAGTTTCTCTCCAGTGACAGAGCTGCCTCCCTTTCAATCTTCATGCACTTGATGACTTCATCGTGTAACAATATTTATATGGAGAAATACATTCTAAGTCCAAAATGACTTGCAAAATTTAAAAATACAACTTATTCCTAAATTGAGGTTAATCCGTACTTAAAGCACTCTGCAGTTTTGGCCTCCCTAATGCCCAAGTGACAAAATGACATAAAAAGAAGTTAAGAACTCTTCTTAAATCCACTGGACAAGATTTTCAAACCAATCTTGACAAGTTCCATATTCAACCTCTTTCTAATTAGTTATAACAGTTGTTTTCAAGGGACCATTCAGAGTTTAAAAGTTTCTTTTCAGAAGCTGAAGTCACTAGGAAGTAGTCTACCTGTTTCACACCAACAGTCTTTCCTAGAGAAGGAAGTTGATTTCTAAACATAAAGATTTAAGCATCTCCTCCCCATGTCTGAAGTCCCACTGGCTTTTCCGTGGCTCATACCATGGAGCCCACATTCTGGCCTTTTTCTGGTTAATCCCACCACACACCCTTCACATAGGCTGCATAGGGCAACGATCCTCTGAAACACCTAGTATTTTAATGATGCTTCCTGATAGCTTCCCTGATAGCTCAGTTGGTAAAGAATCCGCCAGCAATGCAAGAGACCCTGGTTCGATTCCTGATTTGGGAAGATCCCCTGGAGAAGGGAAAGGCTACCCACTCCAGTATTCTGGCCTGAAGAATTCCATGGACTACTGTCCATGGGGTTGCAGAGTCCGACATGACTGAGCAACTTTCACTTTAATTATGCAGTATGCCTGAAAACTCTTAATTCATCCTTCAAAGTTAAAGGAATTCAAAAGTGGTATTTTGAGAAGCCTGTTCTGCCAATAGGTATTAAACCTTGCTTGTTGTATTGCTGTTGTTCAGTCACTAAGTTGTGTCTGACTCTTTGTGACCCCACAGATTGCCCACCAGGCTCCTCTGTCCATGGGATTTCCCAGGCAAGAATACTGGAGTGGGCTGCCATCTTCTCCTCCAGAAGATCTTTTCGACCCAGGGATTGAACCTGTGTCACCTGCATTGGCAGGCAGATTCCTTACCGCTGAGACACCAGGAAAATTCATTATACCTTGTTAGGGAAGTTAAAATGGAGGAAGTCTTATTCAGGCTTCAGAAGCAGGAGAGCAGGCCTCTGATCTGCTTCTAACCTGCTGGACACTGCCCAGAATCCATGCCTGCCTGCAAGCACAGCAAGTCTGGAAGCACTTTAGGTAAGAAAGGGAGTAGGTCTTAGAATTTTCTTGAGCCCCTAAGTGTCTGGCCAACCCCCTCTTCCCTGCTACCAGGGTCTAAGATGTCTTATGACTCACAAGATGAAACAAACAGCATTGTAAAAGACAGTAAACCAGAGCTGCTTTTTTGTATGCAAACTAATGATGGTATCAGTTTGTGTGTTGGAATTATAAGCGGGATCCCTCAAAGCTGCAATTTGAAGTCTCACCCACGGTCTGGCCACTGCCTGGGACCTTGGGCCAATTGGGACTCCAGATTGCTCTCATTCAGGACTCGCCAGCGCTGTTCAAGTCTGGATGTTGGTGATGTATTGCTGTTACACATGTATGTTTCACATATATGATAATGAAGGACAGGGAAGTCTGGTGTGCTGCGTTTCATGGGGACTCAAAGAATCAGGCACAACAGCGACTGAACAACAATGCTATTACTTCTCTCCATTGTTTCTAATTTTTTTCTTTTAATGACTGTATATTTAAATTAAGTCAAATAATCTATAGAAGGTTGAAATTGTTTATGTGTTTGTAAGGCACTCTTTCGTTCATGAATCCTTCAAACCTAAAGCGAAAGTAAAAACTTTCCACCAAAATTACTTTTATCACAGTTCCCTATGCTGGAGTACTTGAGACTGAAATATAAGCCAACATCTGTACCTTTAAAGATAAAATCTTTGAGAGATAAGATTTAGGTACATAAAATAATGAGAGAACACCCGCACCCAAGTAAATAGCACAAAGTCTATGAACCGTAAGAAATCTGAGAAGGCAGATCAATAATGGCCACTCACGGCAGGGTTTATTAAAGTGGGATTGGGTGGGCAGAAGTGAGGGGGAGAGGTTGGATTTCAGGACATGATTACAACTTAGGTGAGGATTTATGTTGAGTAGCCAAAAGACAGCTACAATAAAGCTGGATGTGGACTCTGATCCAACATAGCAAAAGAATTCCCATCACTAATATTGACGATACGGAATACACATGATACTGACAATAATGAGGTGTCAACTGAAGGCTCACTCACTATATATACAGCGTGTCTGGCTCTCAGAGCTCTATGAACACCAGTGGCGCCGGGGATGAGGGGGTGGGGGCGCGGGTATTGTCATAGCTCCTCAACCAGTGGTACCAAGAACCGGAGCCAGCAGAGTGCCCCCTGGGCCAGAAATCTCTGCATTTTGAAGAGACCATTTACTCTCACACTCACACCACACAAACATTATCATTTTTTACTGTGCGCCACGATGTACAAAAAAAGGTTCAGAAGCACTTTCAGTCAGTAAAGAAACAGAGCAAGATTTAGAAAGAACATCATAAAGCAGCAACATAGAGCAAAAGTGATCTAAACCCTGGGATTGCATTAGAATCATCAGTGTTGCTAAATAAAACTAGAGATGTCTGAGTATTAATCCAGGGTGCCTAAATCTGAAACTCCAGGTTTTCTTATTTTAATACTTGAATGATTCTAATCTACAGTCAAGGTTAATGATCACTGGTACAGAAACGGCTGGAGCAAAATATTCATACATGTTCACAAAATGTAAGAATTGGCTGCTTTGTATTCCACATGTTTTCTAGCAATAATTAGGTCACCTGGGAGCTTATCAGAAATTCAGACTCTCAGGTCCCATTCCAGATCCCCAGACCCCTGAGCTGATTTATAAACACTTCTAAGGGCAATATCTCAACACTGACAGCACACTGGAATCATCGCGGAGCTTGGACACTGCTAGACCTGGTACTGGGGATGATTCTAACGTGCAGCCGCGGATGAAAACACTGATGGCGGTGGGGCATGTTAAGACTGCATCCCTGAGCCCCCACTCTCAGACATCCTGATGCAATAGATCTCACTTGGGGCTTAGAAAGCTACATTTTTAACAGTTTTTGTTATGAAAAGGGAAACAAATTCAAAAGGTATTCTGAAGGAAAAAATTGTCAAAATCCTGACAGCTGAGAATTATAATTAAGAAAGGGAAAGAATTAAAATTAAGAATCAAATTCTTCTTTACATTCTTAAGAAGAAATATTCCTTGGATTTCATATGACTTATTTAGCCTCAGTTTAATTTTCATCAAATGTGAAATGAGGGTTTTTACTTGGTTATCTCTACTCCTAGCATTTAATAACTCCACATAGCTACAACTGGGGACGTCCCTGGTGGCACAGTGGTAAAGAACCTGCCTTCCAATGCAGGAGACACAGGTTCAATCCTAGGTTGGGAAAATCCACTGAACAAGGAAATGCCAACCCACTCCAATATTCTTGCCTGGGAAGTCCCACAGACAGAGGAGCCTGGTGGGCTAGAGTGTATGGGGTCGCAAAGAATCGGACACAACTTAGCGACTGAATAACAACAATAGCTACAACTACTAACACTAATAAGGACTTCAGATTCTCCAAAGGGCCTCCATGATTATTTTCTGTTTTCCTTTTGGATATTTCTGCTCCCCAAACTAAAAAAAGCCTTGGCAGGTTTGACCCTTTTAATTTGTTTTCTTGTTTCAGTAGGCAAAAAACATACTCAGTTGATTAATAAGACACTGACTCCCAAAGTGAGAAGCAGGATTACTTTAAAATTCAGTCATGACTGGAAGAAAACCATATAGCTCCTAGATAAGATCAAGAATTCACAGTGGTCTACGTAATTATACTTGTAAGGTTGACCATAGTTAATTTGAATCTCCTCCATATATCTGACACTGAGCAAAATAGTATCTTACAACAGTTAGGGAAAAATTAAGAAATTTCAATTATCATGAATAAACCTATTTATCAGTTGTAGTTCACTGAGCACTTTCAAAGATTAAGCAAAAAGACCCAGACTTCCTTTTGAGGCAAAAAATGGCTCTTATTTTCCCATGAGGCCCAAGGTCACATGACTAGGATAAACCAAGGCTTCCAGGAAAGCCTGAGTTTCATGACTCTGGTTTTCTTCTCATTGGAAGCTCAAGCAGAATAAAAATGCTAATAAGCACATTTAACCAAAAGGATGTACTGGCATAAAGGAGAAAACTCCTGAGAAATAATTTAAAAATCAAGGACAAAGGTTTACTTTGAAGTGAATGAAAACAACATGGAAAGTAAATACCACTCCCTCCAAAAGAGTATAAAAATTAGACTTCTAAACAGAGAATTATACAATGTAAATTTTCACACTTTAAAAATATTTATGTATCAGTTCAGTCAATTCAGTTCAGTCGCTCAATCGTGTCCGACTCTTTGCGACCCCATGAATCGCAGCACGCCAGGCCTCCCTGTCCATCACCAACTCCCGGAGTTCACCCAGACCCACGTCCAAAGATGCCATCCAGCCATCTCATCCTCTGTCGTCCCCTTCTCCTCCTGCCCCCAATCCCTCCCAGCATCAGAGTCTTCCAATGAGTCAACTCTTCGCATGAGGTGGCCAAAGTATTGGAGTTTCAGCTTTAGCATCATTCCTTCCAAAGAACACCCAGGACTGATCTTCTTTAGAATGGACTGGTTGGATCTCCTTGCAGTCCAGGGGACTCTCAAGAGTCTTCTGTAACACCACAGTTCAAAAGCATCAATTCTTCGGCGCTCAGCTTTCTTCACAGTCCAACTCTCACATCCATATATGACCACTGGAAAAACCATAGCCTTGACTAGATGGACCTTTGTTGGCAAAGTAATGTCTCTGCTTTTCAATATGCTATCTAGGTTGGTCATAATTTTTCTTCCAAAGAGTAAGCGTCTTTCAATTTCATGGCTGCAGTCACCATCTGCCGTGATTTTGGAGCCCAAAAAAATAAAGTCTGACACTGTTTCCACTGTTTCCCCATGTATTTGCCATGAAGTGATGGGACCAGATGCCATGATCTTCGTTTTCTGAATGTTGAGCTTTAAGCCAATTTTTTCACTCTCCTCTTAACTTTCATCAAGAGGCTTTTTAGTTCCTGCCATAAGGGTGGTGTCATCTGCATATCTGAGGTTATTGCTATTTCTCCTGGCAATCTTTATGTATACACATATATTAAAGTGTGTTGGTCGCTCAGTTGTGTTTGACTCTTTGTGACCCCATGGACTATAGCCCACCAGGCTCCTCTGTCCATGGAATTCTCCAGGCAAGTATACTGGAGTGGGTAACCATTCCCTTCTCTGGGGGATCTTCCCAACCCAGTGATTGAACCTGGGTCTCCTGCATTGCAGGCAGATTCTTTACTGTCAGAGCCACCAGGGAAGAAGCCAAATATTAAAAATATTTATGTATATACACATATTAAAGTAGACAATCTTAATACAACTACCCAATACATGTGTTTTTAAAGCAATAAATTCTAGCTTCCTTTTAAAATCATATCTTCATATAACATGGACAAAAATATTTCAGAAATCTAACAGTAACTTACATTAGCAATTTTAATAAAGTAATTTTCTCTTGACTGAAAAAAAATGCATTTCCGTTTTTAAAGAACAAGTAGCAGGATAAAATATACACCTGAAATAATATGCTAGGCTCACTAAATGCTTCTCAGCAATCAGAGTGAAACTGTAAAGCTTTAGTAAATCTAACAGGAAAAAAATGTAGAAGCTGCATCTCTTCCCTAGAGAAAAAAAAAAAAGATCCATATATACACAGTACACCCCCAGGCCCATCATATGAAGCAAGAGATTTTAACAAGTTCATTAATCAATAAGCCACTTAAGTTTTAAGGTTACAGCTATGGATTCTCAAGGCTATGTATTCTCTCCAAATTTCAAACTGCTCTTGGGTAGCACGTTTTGCTTATCTCTTAAACGATTAAGAAAACTATGACACTGATTTTTAATATTTCGCTCTGCTTTCTTTAATGACAATCCCAACCAACCAATCAAAAACAATTCAAAATTTAGTAGTTTCCAAAAAAAAAAAATAGTTATGCAAAGACAAAACAGAGGCTGACAGGTTGACCATAAGGATTTAACAAACAGAGCAATTCCCTAAATGAGCATAAGCCACCAAAGTAGAACTCTTGCTAAAAAAGTGATTAGGTCTTAGAACATATGATTAGGTCTTGGAACTACTAAATATGTTCCCATTACAGTATCTTTGACAGTTGCCTTAGATTATAGATCTGAAACCTACAATTTGACAGATGTATCAAACAAGTCAAGATAACTGTTGTTTAGCTGCTAAGTCACATCTGACTCTTTGTGACCTCATGGACTGTAGCCCACAAGATGACTCTGTGGGATTTCCCAGGCAAGAATACGGGAATGGATTGCCATTTCCTTGTCCAGGGGATCTTCCTGACCCAGGGATTGAACCTGAGTCTCCTGCTTGGCAGGCAGATTCTTTATCACTGAGCCACCCAGGAAGCCCCAAGAAGCCAACATACCTTAACTTTAATCTCTGACTTCACTCAGTGAATTCACAAGAGATGTCAGGCCATTCACCTGTCTCACTTAAGTTTCCTCGTATATAAAATTCCAGGAGTTAACTTTTTAGATTTTCATGAAACTTCCAAGGAGATCAAAGATGAGAAGAGTGAGAAATCAGGTCTTTTGTTAGGGACATTAAAATGGAGGAAGGACATTAAAAAGCTCAGGCTTCAGAAGGAGACCAGGCCTCAGACCTTCTTCTGACCTCCCTGGACACTGCCCAGATTCCATGCCTGCCTGCAAGCACAGTGAGTCAGGAAGCACTTTAGATAAGAAAGGGAGTAGGTCTTAGAACTCTTGAGCCCCTGGAGGTCTGGCCAACCCCTCACTGTCTAACGAAATCCTATGACTCACAAGGTAAAACAGCATGGTAAAAGTTAAATCAGAGCTGCATTTTTGCATGAAATCAGTTTGCAGCCTGAGATTATAAGCAAGAGCTCCCAAAGCTGCAATTTGAAGTCTCACTGGTGGAGTGGACACTGCCTGGGACCTTTTCCCAACTGGGACTCCAGATTGCTGTCATTTGGGACTTGCCAGCACTGTTCAAGCCTGGGTTGTAGGTTGGCCCAATTTGGTGAGGTATACGCTGTTACTTCTTTCTATTGTTTCTATTTTTCTTTTAATGATTATACATTTAAATTAAGTCAAATAATCTTCTATAAAAAAACTGAAACTGTTTATTTGTGAGGAACGAGTGGTTTCTTTTGTTAATGAATCCTTTGAATCCAATATGAAAGTAAAATTTTGGCAAAAGTCTTATTTTAAAAAAAACAAAAAACTTTTAAACATACTAGAAAACAGTGGCACTCTGCTAGTTATGTAAGTACTTTATGATCAGTATGAAAACATGGGGAAAAGAGTCTGATCTGTGACATTTGCAGCACTGAAAGGCTGCACAACAAAAAGCAGTGGTTACTGCAGGAAGTAACGGGAAAACACAACGTAGAGCAATAGCTTATTAGGCAAATTGGAGCTGGTGTGAAAATAAGAATAAATCCTCATTCTTCTCAATTAAAACAATATTCTCAAATTAAAAATCTGTCAAGATGGCAAGTTTTCATAAGTTACTGGCCAAATGGTTTATAAACTTCATTTTAAGATATAGTTGGTGCTACTGTAAACTAGAAGATAAACCCTTGGTCACCACAATGAATCACTCAGAATTTCTGTGACTGATTTTGGTGATTATGCTAGTAGGTTAACATTTGCTGCTATGATTAAAATTACAAAATACCATCCAAGAATCAATTACATGTAGTCAAAGTACTAAAAAACACACTTGATAAATTTGTTACTTTGGAAAGGAAATCAAATATAAGGAAATATGCCAGGCCAACATGAAGATATATGAGCTCTTAAATGCACTTACGAGGGGGGGTGGGGGGAGATAGTAATAATGCTAAGAAAATAAAAATTAGTATTAAACCAAAAATAAAACTTACAATAGTTGTAGATTTATGTACTCTAACAATTAATTCTTCTGGTTTTTAAACTTGTTCCTGCTTAATGATTCTTGAATAATGAAAGATCATCCATGGAGAAGTGATCTTTCCTATGAAAGAGGACTGCTTTTTATGGGATTAACTATAATGTTTATAAGTAGTGTTTAAGAGCATGAACTCTGGAGCCATACTGCTTGGATTCAAGTCTTGACCTTTCCACGTTCTAGGGGTGACCTGGAGAAGGCAATGGCACCCCACTCCAGTATTCTTGCCTGGAGAATCCCATGGGCGGAGGAGCCTGGTAGGCTGCAGTCCATGGGGTCGCTAAGAGTCAGACACAACTGAAGCAACTTAGCAGCAGCAGGGGTGACCTTGGGCAAGTTATTTAACATCTGTGTGCCTCACATCCCCCATTTGGTAAAATGGGTATGACAATCAGTGTCATGGTAAAGACTGAGTTAGTAGTTAAATGAGTTTGAGATAAGTCAGTTAATCTAAAGTAGCTAGAACTATGCCTGGTACACAGTGAACCACACATATGCAGAAATGGTATCACCAATTTCCAAGAATTTAGTATTACCCATTTGCTGAAGAGAGAAGGCAATGGCACCCCACTCCAATACTCTTGCCTGGAAAACCCCATGGACGGAGGAGCCTGGTAGGCTGCAGTCCATGGGGTCACTAAGAGTTGGACACGACTGAGTGACTTCACTTTCACTTTTCACTTTCATGCATTGGAGAAGGCAATGGCAACCTACTCCAGTGTCCTTGCCTGGAGAATGCCAGGGACGGGGGAGCCTGGTGGGCTGCAGTCCATGGGGTCGCACAGAGTTGGACATGACTGAAGCGACTTAGCAGCAGTAGCAGCATTTGCTGAAGACTCCCTATTTTACGTTCCCTCTCAGCCCTTTTATGTCCCTCGCCTACTTGACATTTGTACTTAGACTTCTCACAATGTCTCAAAGGTAACATGTCCAAGATAGAATGAATTCTTGACCTTCTCCCTTAAATCTGTCCCCTCACCACATCCCTAGTCTTCACCATCTCCATGAATCTCCAGTTAATACAACAGACGTATCAGATGATAAATGGCAGCCCACAGTCCATGTTGGGAAAACAACAGAAATTAAAAGAAACCTTGGCAAACTTTGTTGTCTGTGTCCACATTTAAAAGAGGGGAGGGGCAGTTACACTAGTTCCAGGGGACTGCTGCCAAGTAGGAATGTCAGTTCTGTGATGAAGGACATAGATACCCAGATGCTCAGTCATGCCCAACTCTTTGTGACCCCATGGACCATAGTCCACCAGGCTTTTCTGTCCAGGGAAGCCTGTGATGAGGGACAGACTGTTCCTTAAGGGAAGCTGAACATCAGATTTTAAAGCTACTGATGCCTCCTTCCACGTCATCCCACCCGATTCCGATTTGTCTGAACCGTGGCTTAGCTGTCAGGGTTTTTTTTAAGTTTCCAGGTGACACTAGTGTACAGCCAAGATTGAGAACTAGTCTAGTTCAGGCCTCCCATTTTAATATGTGTACAGACTGAGACTCAGAGAAGCTGTATGCTTAGCTCAGGCACCAACAAGTTTGAAACAGGTACAGAATCAGCAAATAGTTCTTCTAAGGCTGTTTACAAACAGCATTTTTGAAAAAGGTCAGAACAGAAAATCAGAGTGTACCGTATATTACAGGCTGAGTACAGTACATGACCTTTTAACTTTAAATATTGTGTACATACTGATCCTTAGTCTCCATTTCCCTTTTCAGATTCATTCTCCTCCCTCTCTGTCTTGTTCCCAGCCCCAGGAGGCTGACTTTACACAATGATTCAGCTGGGCCTCCTGCCAAAGGTCAGCCAGTGAGAGGCACCAGTGGGAGATCAGAGGGTGGGCAGGAGTGTCTGGGATCCCTCCTCTTGGGTGATCTTGCCCCCACTGCACAGCTTTCCCTGGGTTCAGCTCTGGAGGGAGCTCCCTTTCCACTTCAAGTCCAGAAGAGGTAGCATCTTCCCACTGGTGACAATCCCTGGTGCTTCAGTGTCCTTTGTGGGTTTCTTAAACCTGCTCATACTTCTGAAAACAGGCCACTTATTAAATCCGTTTCCTGCCAGGACATTGACATACACAAATAGCTTGACAGACAGACGCATAAATGTACAGGGTTGGATTTTCACAAGTGTGAGCAGGTTTAATGGAAATTATGTTGCTTACTGAAGGTTGTGGTCAAAAAAGTTGGAGAAACACTCCGTTTTTTCTACTACACCATTGCCTCCCCTGGATGATAAAGGGAGCTGCTGAGTTGAAACTTCTAAAAATAAACATTTCAAAAACCTTATGACTGTTACCATTAAATAGTAAACAGTACCTAAAAGAAAGACATGTTTAATAAAACGGATTTTTTTTTTTTTAAACAGAGCTTATACTGCTAAACAGTGGAAAGGGCCACTTTGACAAGAAGTGAGTTTCCCACCACTGCTCTGCACATGTGGAGGAGATGAGAGACTAGGAACCCCAAGTTAGTCTCTCTTTAAAAGATGTGCTTCTATCAGGGAGAACCAAATGGTTAAAATTTCTTCCAAAACATAAATGAAGCAATTTTTGTCATAGCAAAATACTGTAGTAAAAAACCACACCATGTCAGCTCAACTCTCACTGATTTGTGGAGGGGAAAGAAGAGTGAAATGAGGCAGCTTTCAAAAATGTCCAAACCCTGCTCCTTTTCATGGATCTGAAAGTACAGATCCAGAGAAAGAACTAAACATCCCAGGTCTGACTATTCTCCAGAACCATCTTTCAAGCTGCCTTATGGCCCCACGTAAACAGCTATCAAGGACAGAAAGTCTCTAGACCTTGATCTGGTCATCCAACCTCCATCCATCTGATGGCCGCAATGCCCAAAGTACATCCAAAACTGTGGGACCTTCACTGTACCTCCTTCTAATACCCAAAGTGCCACACTGCGATAGTAATACAAAACTGTACTTAGGTCTGGGCATGACTAGATCCAAATATAAGCCATCCAATATAAGATTCAAAAGAAATGCAATTAGGACCAAAGAAAATATGGACAAAAATGGCAACAGATATTCTATGGTTTGTTACCATAACCTCCCTGAAGGAGTGATACCATTCCATATTTTGCTACAAAGTGGTTAATGTTTACAGCAGATAGTGGGGGACGAGGGGGGGCGCAATTTCATCCTGTCCTGGGTGCATGCTAAGTCGCTTCAGTCCTGCCCTACTCTTTGGGACCCTATGAACTGTGGCCCACCGGCTCCTTTGTCCATGGGATTCTCCAGGCAAGAATACTGGAGTGGGTTGCCATTTCCTCCTCCAGGGGATCTTCCAGATCCAGCAATTGAATCCCGAGTCTCCAGGGGCTCCTGCATTGCAGGCAGATTCTTTACCACTGAGCCACCAGGGAAGCCCCCTTCATCCTGTCACCAGATATCAAATCAGTATTATGCATGTGCTTTTATAATAGCAACTGAAATTGTTCAATGCTTAGATACAAACTGTCTAGCCATGCTGTACCCCAGCTCCTTTGGGTTCTGCTCCTCAGGACATGCCCTGGAGTAAGTAGGGCAGGTGATAATCCTGTGTCATAGAGAAGGCAACACTCACAAAGGAAATAACTTCAAACTTAAACCAAACTTAAACACCTTGAACCGGATCAGGAGCCTCTGTCTCATCCACTGTACCATGCTGCCTCCCCAAGGTGAATTTATCTAACCTGCACATTGACAAGATTTTTCACGCTCACTACTGAAAAAAGAGAGAAATATACTGAAAATACTGAATTTTTCTAAGCTTGAATCTATCATAGAAAAAAAAAGTACCCCTATAGTAATATCAACCTATTTGCATCCATTAAAATGTGTGTGTGATGACTGTGGCTTTTTATAATTGAGTGGCTTCTGGTGGTGCCTGTGATCTCAGGGGAGGCTGATATGCTATATTTTATTCCCTGATCTATACTGAACTCCAAATTCTTTGATATCACTAAGGGAATTAGAAAGGACAAAGAATTAAATAATTCAGTAGCCAAAGTCCATTAATGACATTATATAGTAAAGGCAGTGTTACATCTTTTTACTAGCTGACTTAGAAAAATCAGGCCTATCATTCAAACTGCTATAACTTGCCTTATCAGAATGTCAATCAGGAAACAAAGGAAACCTGAAGTCGTTCCACAACACGCGAATGTTTCAACTTTATTTTTTTCAGCACATCATTACAACATTATCCGTTCGGTCAACGTAGTGGATGAGGAGGAGAGCCCTCCATACCAATCATTGCTAGGTCAGCAGGGTCCCAGCTTGGGCGCCCCAAACACAACGCGATCTGAAAAGTACTTGCGGAGGGGAATCACAAAGTGCCATCGGCGGTGTTTGCAGTCAAGACGAAAAAGGCACGCTAACATTTAATGATAAGTTTAGCAACTTTCTAGAACAGCGGACGAGCTTTTGCTTTGAGCTCAGCAGAATCGCTTCCAACCCAAAGCAAACCATCCTCCCGGACAGGGGCCGAGATAACGGGAAGGCGGCCGGTCCGCGCCAATCAACAGCGCCTGAGTCTGGTTAGCGCAGACCTGCCAGTTCGCAGCCAGGCCGGGCAGCTGTTGATCTCGGGGCCATTTTTTTTTAAAGCAGAGACAGAGAGCAAGTAGAAAAGGAGTGAGGAAGGCTGAGCCTGAGGGAGAGGGAGTGAAAGAAGAGGTAAGGACGTCCCAGGAAAAGTCGAAGAGGGCTGCAAACTGGCGGAGACCGACCGGCGGAGCTCGGCGGCGCGGAAGCGAGAGGAGAGCGGAGAGAAAGGGTAGAGGGGGCCCGCGCCTCAAAGTTCCGCGTCCCGGCGGCGCCCGCGCGCTGGGCTGCTCACCTAGCAGGAGCGTGGTCCAGGTTCGGCCGCGCCCCGAGCGCCGCAGGCCCAGCGCCCCGCGCAGCCCGGCCGCCAAGCGCCCCCCGAGGCCGCCCCCGGCGGGTGGCGCGGCGGACTCGGCTCTGGGCCCCTTTCTGCCCGCGGCGCCCTTGCGCCTAGGGGACGGGGGCGCGCGCTCGGGCCCGGGCTCCCCGGCGCCGACATCTGGCGACCCCCTCAGCGGTGACTGCGAGGCGCGGGGCGGCTGGGGCGGCTTAGGGGCCGCCTCCCGATGCTTGTTCCGCGCCTGCAGGACCATCTTGGCATAGTCGCGCCCGCTCGCTGCGCGCGCCCGGACGGCGGCCGGGAAACGCCGGGCTGGCGGGGCGGCCCCGGCGCCGCTCACTCTCCGGCAGGCGGGCGGGCGGAGGGCGGGCCGGTCCCTCCCCGCGAGCGGGGAGGCGGGGAGAGCTGCAAGGCCGGGCGGCGGCTGCCTGCTGGCGGTGCAGCCGGGAGGCGGCGCCGGACTCGAGCGCCTGCCGCCGTTGCCGCCGCTCCGGTTGTCACGGCGACCGCGGAACGCCGGGGGGCGGGGGCGGAGACACTGTGAGCTGCCGCGGCCCCGCTCCCGCCGCCCCTCCGCGCCGGACGCGCGCTCCCGGCCGGCCAACGCGCACGCGCGGACTTCCGGCGCGGGCGGGGGCCGACCTGGGGCCGCCCTGCGACCCGTGCCCTTCTTCGGACCCGCAAGGGGCTCGGCCAGGCGAGGGCACGAACCGCCTTCCGGGAGCAGCTGTCCCTCCCATTGGGAACGGCCGGGAAGAAGAAAGGGCCCTCTGGGGGAGGGGGCCGCTGGTGGAAGTTTCGGACCCGATTAAGGCTGAAAGTGGAGCCCGGGGAAGCCCGCGTGGCCCCAGCAGCTCGTAGCGGGAGCGGCTGGACGGGGTGGGGCGGGGGCGGGGGCGGGGGCGGGAAGACGCTCGGGAATAACCGCGCGGGGGCGCTGTGCGAGCGCTCTGGCGCCTCGGTGGCTCAGCCGCTGGAAAAAGAACCTAACAAAGTAGAGCCACTGGATCACGTTACTCCACGACGTGTGGCCTCTCAGTTTAGAATGCTGCTGAAAGCAGCTCCCGCGCTGACGGATGCGACAAGCAGGGCACCCTGATTTAAAATGGTATCAGAGTACCTCCAGGGGAGCTGATAAGGATCGAGACGCAAGTGTGTGCCTGACATTAAAACTGAAGAACCGGGGTAGGAAGTGACAAAATTTAATGGACAGAGAAGAAAAAGTTATCAACAAGTGTGTTCTGTTAGTTTTAAATGCTGTAACCTTGTGGCTTGAAAGAAAGCAGAAAAACTTTACTTGCCGTTAAAACACAAAACTAGTCGAAAACCCATTTTTCTTTCCCGTGGCAAGCGGAAGGCATGACTGACGGGAGCCTAGGAAGACTAGGAAAACTAGGCAGATCCCAGTCACCCTTCTCCCGCCACCCCACGTTTGCATTCTTTGCACAAAACCCTACAGCCGCGTGGATAAGTTTCTTTCCTTGCAGTGTCCAGTGGACTTGTTCCAAAAAATTGTCCTCAATTTCCAGTTTTGTAAATGAAACCACATCATTATCTCCGTTGTAATTCCAGGTGCTTCACGTGGCTATGGATCCTTGCCCTTAAGTGTTTTTGTCCAGTGATTTCGTTATTTAAGGAAGTTAATATCAGCATTCATTCACTGTTATGCCTTTTTAAGGGCAATTATTTTGTAAAGGGAAAAAAATCACCATGCTAATTAATAATCCCTCATATTCTATATTTTGTGAGTTTAAATTTTCACTTGTCTTTCATCGAAGCAGGGAACAACTATTTTTAGACTCTTTTTTAAAAAATTATTGAAGTGATATTACAGAAATCTTAGATTCTGAAATAATGTGTCAGATGATCCAGTGTGTTACCCTCTGGATTCAACTGGTACCGTTTTTGCCAGAGAAAACACTTGTTGAATGAATAAATGAGTGATTGAGGGAATGAATGCAGGGAATAACAACCAGATGAAGATGAATTATGCTGTGTTATGCAGTGCACCTGACAGTTACTTAGTTCCAGCCCTCCTCTCAGAGAAGGCAATGGCACCCCATTCCAGTGTTCTTGCCTGGAGAATCCCAGGGACGGGGGAGCCTGGTGGGCTGCCGTCTATGGGGCCGCAGAGTCGGACACGCCTGAAGCGACTTAGCAGCCGCAGCAGCAGCCCTCCTCTCCCTTGGTCTCTTAATTTCTAGAGGACAAAGAAGCTCTACTTATCAGCCTCATATTGTCCCACAGAGCCTGACTGTGACAGTTTGTTAAACTGAATTAAAAGAGAAACACCTGTTGTTTAAGACACACGCAGTGGGTTTTGAGCAGTTCCACCAGTGCTGAGTCCCTTTGCCAAGTGGAAAATCCCAGAGAAAAGCAGTCTAGTGTATCAGTCAAGACACAGGCTAATGATAGGCCATATTTCAGCCTCTGGTCTGACATGTACCAGCCCTGTGACCTTGGCTAAGTTACCAGACCTTTTAGAGTCTCCATCTCCTTATCCCTAAGAGTAATAAAGATGTCTACCTTACAGATCTGTAAAAAAGAAATAAATATGACAGTGTATGTAAAGTGAAGTCGCTCAGTCGTGTCCGACTCTGCGACCCCATGGACTGTAGCCTGCCAGGCTAGTCTGTCCATGGGATTTTCCAGGCAAGAATACTGGAGTGGGTTGCCATTTCCTTCTCCAGGGGAACTTCCCGACCCAGGGATCGAACCCCGGTCTCTCGCATTGTAGGCAGACGCTTTACCGTCTTCCATCAGAGTAACTGCTCAGTAAATGTCCAAAGCAGTGGATGCCGTATATGGAGGATGGTAAGTCCTCTGTCCTCCCAAAGCCTGAGGCTGACAGTCCAGAATGGATGTGAAGATGCAGGGGAGTAGAGACAGCTGTGTGATCTTCCAACCAGTCCCACCCTCTCTGGGCTGCAAGTTTCTCAGCTGCCTGAGCAGTTGCTCCTCCCCTTGAAGTTCCCTGCTTGCCACACATGCTTTACAAATAAGGACCATCTTTACAAATAAGGACCATCTGGTGGATCGTTAAGCTTATATAAAATGGTAAGCAACTCCTCTTACTTCTCTCTCCCCTCCCCCAAGAAAGAAGGCTGCTTCACACAGGGAGGGTGGTAGAGCAGAAAATGGAATCGTCGTGAAGGTTATGTGCCAGATTTCATTTTGTTGAGATGCACAAGAGCAGGCAGTGCAGTGTATTCATATTCATATCTTTAGGCTAAGGACTGCCACATAGTGGTGAATGCTAGAGAGAGACAGAGAACTGAAAGCTGCACTTAAAAAGAAAAAAGTTTGTTGCGGGCAGATGATCCTATGAATTAACTCAAGATTATAATGAATATAGATTAAATATTACAATTACTGACCACCTTTAATGCCTTTTTCCCCAGGAGTTCCAGATGTACCAGGAAAGTGCTTCCTTATGTGACCTTATAGAAATACTGGATCAAAACAGACCAATTCTGAGAGAAACCCCACAGAGCAGGACTTCCTGGTGGTCTAGTGGCAGGGGGGCCTGGGTTCAATCCCTGGTCAGAAAACTAGATCCCACGTCCTGCTGCTAACACCTGATGCAGCCAAATGAATAAAAAATAAGTTTTTGTTTTTGTTTAAGAAAAAGAAACCCCACAGAACAACCACACGTGAATTCCTCATCTGGTCACCAAGGTACAAGCCCAATCCTTTTCTTACTAAAAGCTACATTTTGGACATTTGAAATAAAAACTTTTAATCAAAAAAGTAATTTTGTGAAAAATGTTGGGGATGGAGAAATAAGAGATTAAAAGAAGGAAATGAGCATAGAATAATAAAGACAAGTAAATGCCCCCAAATAAAGTTTAGCAATATTATAGAGACCAGGGAAATACTGTTAAAAGAACCACAAAAAGTAAAATTTGGCCAAAGGAAGGCTGCTGGGAACCAGTTTTCTTATTTGTTTCCATTGACATTTTCAAAGCCCTATTTAAAAGTCCCAAATGTCCCCCTTTTCCTCTCACTCCCTCTCCTACCCGCAGAGAGCAAAAGGAGAATCTTGAGTGTGGCATTTACTTCTCGTTTCTTTAGAGCAAGTCACTTGATCTTTTGCAGAAGTGTCTGGGGCTCAAGTTCTAGATTCTGACAGCTGTGTCCCTCAGTGGTTGCTCATATAAAGAGAGGAACCTGTGTAACCAAGGTTACAGAACTTTACAGAAGCCTAAATGGGTGCAACAAAGTACATCTGTATAACATTCAACTTTCTACAAAGCTCCAACATTAACTTGTCACTGTATTATAATGTATTCCTTTAGGCTCTGGTGAGAACAAATGTAAATTGCTGCTTTATTGGTTTTCAAATTTTATCTTCTGTCTTTCTGGTAACTGACCTTGTAATTTAAACTGTTCATACTCCAATGAGTGTTCCTGAGAAACTCGGAAAGTTCATTATTAGTCCTAGTTCTAGTGCATCATCAAGAAACACTCCATTACAGAGGGGCATGTCTCCCTAAAATGCAGTTCCTGTTACTGAGGGCTTACTGTGTCCTTGGTGTCTTAGTAGATTTTAGAGACATTAAAAATTCAGATAAAGTCGTCATCCCCAAAGGGCTTGCAGTTTAGATGGAGAGGCAGGGTAAGCTAGGAGCACATTTGATTGTGCAGGAGAATGTGTGTTTCAGAGCCTAAGTACTGAAAGAGTTACAGAGAGACCACATCTCTCACGATTTAGGAGTTTTCAGGGAGGAGATGAAACTTGTCTAGGCATTATTGGAACAATAGATCTTTCTTAAACAGAAGGAAGCTTGGAAAACACATTATAGAGAGGGAACAGCATGTTTCTGAAACCCTTGTGTGCCTGGCCCATAGTAAGTGCTAATAGGAACACCTTAAATCCTTTTCAGAATGAGAAAGGGAAGAAACAACTAATTTAAGGAATAAATAGATTAAAAAGACTGGAGCATGAAATGCTTAGAGTGCTCACACATGGATTCTGTGTCTCATAGCCCCCAGATCTCTCTGCAACTGAGCAGACTACTTGCTAAAGGATGCTGAGCATACCTGCCCCCATCTACCCTCCACTCCACCACCCCAGTGCCCCACAAACACACCCAGGTGGACTTAGAAACACTGGAAGCCAATGAATTCCACCATTAGCCTCTAATTTGGGCAGAGACTTGCTTGTATCCAGCAGGACTTTGATGACTCATAGCCTGAGCCTCATGCTCACCTGCCTCCGGATGCAGATAAGGTAGGGGATGGTTTCATTTGGGCACTGAATGGTCAGTATTTGAGCCCATTCTCCAGGATAAGCAACTGGATATATCACACAACTTATCTGCTCCCTGCTAAACTGTTTCCTTGACCCAACCTTCTCTTGTGCTCCCTGAGGCCAACAATCCATCCCTCATACATTCAGCTCATCTCAGTAGTCTCTAAATCTTGGCTCTTTCTAGAGGTCCTTTCTCCTATGACAGATTCATTCCCTCATTAACTCTACCCGCTTCTTTCCTTGGATCTCCTTTCTGCCTCTGGAAAGCTCCTCCGGGGCCCTTGCCATCTTTACCTTTCATCATTGCTTCTCTCTTCAGACAGCACCATTTACTCTAGTCCTGGTCCCCAGTCCTCTTAATTCCTACCATTGCCACAACTAACTTGAGCACCTTTCTAACACTGAACCTCTCAGCTCCTTGATATTCTCGTCTCTGGTGACCTGCACTCCTATGTGATCCCCCACTCTTATAGTCCCACCCTGCTCTTTGTCATCACCCCAATCTGGCTTTACTCCTGCAGTTAAAATTCAAGCAACCCACCTCCAGTGCCTCTAAGTCTCCTTGTTATTCCACCCCAGTGCATCACTGCAACTCTCTCTGTCAAGATCCCCACCCCTGCCCCCTGCATGGTCCTTCCATCTCACTCACCTGGCAAAATCCCACTGTCTGACTTCAGATCCCATGCTACTGAGCAATGCTGGTGAAATCCCACAGCCTGGAAGGAACTCCTGTGAATTCTTAGTTTCCATTGGCAACTGGCCCTGAGTGCTGCCCTGAAGTCCTCCAACATGCCCCTGGTCCCATTCTCCAGAGCAGATACAGCAAATGTTCACTGCTCTATGTATAATGTATAATCCCTGCTCCCCAGATTCATAGGTTAGAACCAAATCCCCAGTGTGATGGCACTTGGAGCTGGGGGGATATAATTAGAACCTGAAAGCAGAGCCCTCAGGAAAGGGATTAGTGCCTATGAAAGAGACTTAGAATTCCTTCTCCTCCTTCCACCACATGAGGACACAGTGAAAAGAGGGCCATCTTTGAATGGGGAAGGAGGCCCTCACCAGACACTGAATTTCCCAGCACCTTGATCTTAGACTTCCCAGCCTTATCTCTCTCCATTCCCCAGTCCTCTCTGCCCTCTATCCCCCTGAACTTCTTCACACGCTGTTCTCTTAAACTGTCACACTTCTGTTCCGTCCAGCCCCTGGCAGTTCTAGATAACTGACATTCTCAACCCCTCACTTAGAAATCATCTCCTGCAGGAACTTTCCTCTCCTTTCTCCCCTCACATCCTAGCCATACATCTAATAACCTCAACTTTCCGTTGTCATATCACTAACTGCTGTCAATTTGCCTGTTTATTTGTCTGATGTCTCTGTTAGACTAATTTTCTTGAGGGCAAGATCTGTATTAGGTCAGATTCCCCAAGAATCTCTAAGACAAAAATTTGTATGCGGTGGTTCCAGAGTCCAGGGAGGTACTTTCAAGAACAAAGCTTTTCAGGGAGTCAAGAAAGTGGAGTTGGACAAAGAGAAATTGAACTGCAGACCAAATGCAGCAGGAGCCTCAATCAATCCAACAGGGAGCCCTGGAGCTAGGATGGCCCTTCACAACCATTCTGAGTTGTGGCAAGGGTCCCAGGTCTGTGACACCACACCAGTTGGTTATTGGTGGTGGCCTCTTGCAAGGAGTGAGAGAGATGTGGGCAGGCAGCTCCATAGAATCTGTATGACTAAAAGCCAGTCCCAAAAAGGATTCAATGGTGAGTTCTTAGCGACCTACATCAGTGGCATTAACTCTGGGGAAGTTTGGGTAGCCTACCAAAGCCCCCTCTGCTGTATGCTGTCTCAAGGCCTGACACACCAGAGGTGCCCATTCTTATTGTAGGTAAATCATCAAATGTATGATTAAATGAATTAATTAAAATAGCAGAAAACAAGGTTAGTAGATTAAATAAATTGAGATTAGAGCCTTACAGAAGGACATTTTCTATTTGAAAACAGTGAACTCTAATGCTCAAAAGATTGATGGGTTGTAAATAAGATTTGAAAAAATAGCAAGCAGACATGCTATGAAGATATAGATTTGTGGCGTGTGGATGGTAGGGATGGCTGAGAAGATCGTAGGAAGATGGACAGAGGACAAAACCCAGGACCTGAGACTCTGCTCCTATAACCAGGGCAGTGAAGTATAGAAGGGCTGTAAGAGGATATTGAGAGCATAACAGGGCAAATATGAGACTAGCTAAAATCTTACACTAACTCTTTAGAAGATATTTATGATTTGTTGTTGCTGTTCAATCACTCAGTCATGTCCAGCTCTTTGCAACCCCATGGACTGCAGCACACCAGGCTTCCCTGTCCTTCACCATTTCCTGGAACTTGCTCAAACCCATGTCCATTGAGTCGGTGATGCCATCCAACCATCTTGTCCTCTGTCCCCTTCTCTTCTTGCCTTCAATCTTTCCCAGCATCAGGGTCTTTTCTGAGTTGGCTCTTGGCATCAGGTGACCAAAATATTGGAGCTTCAGCTTCAGCATCAGTCCTTCCAAGGAATATTCAGGACTGATTTCCTTTAGGGTTGACTGGTTTGATCTCCTTGCAGTCCAAGGGACTCTCAAGAGTCTTCTCCAACACCACAGTTCAAAAGCATCAATTCTTCGGCACTCAGCTCTCTTTATAGTCCAACTCTCATAGCCATACATGAATACCAGAAAAACCATAGCTTAACTATACAGACCTTTGTTGGTAAAGTAATGTCTCTGCTTTTTAATATGCTGTCTAAGTTTGTCATAGCTTTTCTTCCAAGAAGCAAGCATCTTTTAATTTCATGGCTGCAGTCACCATCTGCAATGATTTTGGAGCCCAAGAAAATAAAGTCTCTCACTGTTTCCACTGTTACCACATGTATTAGGTATACTTGATCTCATATATTAGTTATAAGCAGAGAGTCACCATTTGAAATGTCAGGACTATAAATTGGATGTAAGTCTAACTTTCAAAGGTATTCACTGTACATTTCTAAACTATAATTTTGGATCTATTTTGTAGATATGTTAAAAAACTAAAATATTTAGTTGTTTTACTTCCCGAGCAGCTATTAATTCAAGTCATCTCAGCTCTTGCCACTAATCCTGGCTTGTTTTCAGAAACTAACGTTAAAGGCAATAGCTGTAGACAGTTTGTAGCCATCTCAAAATGACCTGAAGCCCACAATACTCAGCAATGTTGGAAATTCCTTATTTTTTCCTACCTGAAACTGCATGTTGCTATGGTGTCCATTTTGTCCCAGGCAACAGTTTAGGGAGGAGTAACAGGTAAGGAACCTTTGGCTCTTCAGAGGAAAGTGGCATGGGTTCCAGCACCTGATTTTGCAACCAGACAAGGAATGTTGTGTCTGGACTCAAGACTGCTCTTGCGAGCGCTGAAGTGCAAAGTTTGGTGAAGTAGAGCACTAGCCCTGGCACCTTGCCAGAGAGGTGGTACACATCATGCTGGGTTCCTGGAAGCTTTGGGAGGGTCTGCAGTATGGATTCTGTGCAGCCTCAGGAGGAATCAAGATCCAGTTGTCATTGGCCCCAAGGTACCAAGAGAATAGGGGCAGAGTGAGAAAGAGCTTATCCCAATCCTTACTGACCTGTCCCAAATGGCCTATTTGCTGGGTATAGCGGACAAAGGAGCAAGAAGTGGCAATGACTGAGCACACAGCCCCAGATTCCATCCTCGGGCCTGTGACTGCACACTCCATGAACTCTTATACATATCTGAGGAGTTTCCAATTTAGGGTTAGGGGCATTGACTGGTACCAGGTACAGTGGTGTTCGTGATGCTTTGGGGCCAGTGCTTTTCCTGACACTGTTCAAAATGTGAAAGTCAGAGAGGGTTAAGCTGGGCGTCCAGGTTCCCCTGAACAGATGCCACAGCAACCCACCCAGTGCTTGGCCCAAGTGCCGCATCTTGCTTTGTGCAGAGTTTCATCACCCTTGGGTATAGTACAGCCCTGTAAGCAGTTTTGCACGGCATACTCTGCAGTTCCTTTGGCAGTTTGTCTCAGCACACTTGGTTCACACACTAGACTAGATGTTTGCTTGTCTTTCTTTATTTCCCAACATGAGTTAACACAATCAGTCCTTTAAGATTATCTGCAGGTACTTAACTCCTTCGTTGCCATCTTCAGACTTCTAATCTGCAGTATTATTTTGTTCATGGGAGTGAAACTTGCATGGTAAGTCCGATACAAGTTACCTGATAAAACACAGAGAATGAAAGCATACAAGATCAGCTCTCCATAACAGTCATGGACAACCAGAGCAATGCTTGAGCACACTTGAAGTCTACTCCAGCCAGACTAGATGCACAATGAAATGAGAACATTGGGAAGTTAAACACCTTTATTATTCCTTACAGCTAAGATAAATAAGCTACAAGGATGCATTGTATAGCACAGGAAATAGAGTCAATCTCTTTTAATAATTTCAAATGGAGTATAATCTATAAAAATATCGAATCACTGTTATATACCTGAAACTAATATAATATTGTATATCAATTACACCTCAATTAAAAAGAAACCTTTTACAATTCAGCAAGTTAAATTAAATATTTTTAAAAATTAGTTCATCTTACTAATACCTTACCATGTTCTAAATTTCTTTTCTTTTGTGACTATCTGGACCAATGCATGTATTTCAGAAGCCATTGAGTGAATTTGGTTGGTTGAGGAATAAAGAGTATGGTGAGACAAGAATTGTTCTAAGGAGGATGATCCTTGGAATGGAGAGGAGGCAGAGGCAGAAGGCGACAAGTCAGGGAACAGACAGCTCAGTAGAAGCACAGAGACAGAGACAACGCTGATGTTAGGGGCCCTTCAAGCAGCTGGATGCTGCACCTCTGGGAAGCTGCCCTGAACCCCCAGGACAGGCCAGCTGTTGAACTCCAGACCTGCCTCATCAATACTTTCACTGGAGGAGTTAACCTTTACCAATTTATTTACTGGAATTAAGTGCACAATTTTGTTTTAGAGATAGCATTGCTGCCTTAAAAAGTAGAGTCAAGCAAAATACTTAGGAAGTTTGTTTTCTGTTTTTGTTTTTGGCTATAATGGGTCTTCGGTGCTGCACAGGCTTTTCTCTAGTTGCAGCAAGTAGGGGTTACACTCTAGTTGTGATGCATGGGCTTCTCATTGTGGTGACCTCTTGCAGAGCCCTCTAGCACTCTGGCTTCAATAGTTGCGGCCCATGGGCGCAGTAGTTGTGGTTCCAGGGCTCCAGAGCACAGGCTCAGTAGTTGCGACCCATAGGCTTAGTTGCTCTGTGGCATGTGGGATCCTCCTGGACCAGGGATCGAACCCAGGACTCATGCCTTGGCAGGCAGATTCTTCACCACTGAGCCACCAGGGAAACCTGGAAGTTTGTTTAAAATGCAGATGACTGGCTCATGCCCCTAGAAAATGAGAAGTTGGAGTTGAAGCCACAGGTAGCCTGTGTGTCTAGCCAGGAGGCTTCTGACAACATCTTATAAAACCTGGCCTGGGTGATAGTATAAGACTTACTTACTTTATATGAGTTCATTCTGAGTGTTTGGCGGTCACACTTCCCAGTAAATGAAGATTGTTTTGCTTCTATTTTGCATTTTTTGAAGACAAAGATTTTTCTCAAATCCCGCTATTAATATTTATATTATTAGTATTTAATAATCTATTAGTAGTAGTATTTAGTATTAATAGTAATACTAGTCTAATAGTATTACCATTAGTATTTAATAATCTGTACATTTGAGAAGGAGAAGCAAACAAATTGTGCCTATAGAAAAAAAAATGGACAAAGCAATAGAGATTCATCTTCATAAAGTTTTTTCTTCATCCTTCTTTTTGGGGTTATATTTTGGATGAATAGCTATTAATGTCCATAATAATTCTTCTTTAGTAGTTTAAGATGGATCTTGGAAATAAGTCTTGAAAATACTGCCTGGAAAATGAGTAGGTAACAATAGGCTATGTACTATTAATAAAACTTTGCTAAAAGATTACACAATATATTATTCTGAGTCCTGCCAGAAGCATCTATGATATCACCTGACCCTTTTCGTGGAACATGAGGTCAGAGGAAGAAGGTACAGGGAATACCCACAGGCACTCAGTGTGGATCCACAGGCCTGCCAGGTCGCACCCTGGAGCTCTGGCAACATTAACGTTACCTGGGAGCCTTTAAGAAATGACGCCAAAGCCCAGACCTGACTCAGATCGATGAAATCAGAAAGGATGAGCATCTGTATCTTTTAGAAGCTCCCTGGTGACTCTGCCAAACAGTGAGGCTGAGATCCAAAACTTTAGGGAAAGAGGAAATTGATCTTGGTTTTTATTCCTTAGCTGCATGACAGATTTTTAGCATATATTAATTTATCTTTTTGCAGGGTCTATGCACTAAAGGAGAAAACATGGACATTCAGGGAATGCAAGATGCTGTTCTGATCAAAACAAAGGGGCTTTCCCACATCAGAGGCATATCTTGTCCACGGCACTCGTCTCTACTTGAGTCCCTCTTCAACACTTAGATCAGCTCACAAATGTTCATTTAATCTGCAGAGCACAGTAGTACACAGCACTGGTTTGAAAACTCTTTGGAAATTCAACCTGGAAATCCAGGGATTCATCTGCTAAACTCCTGCTCCTCTGCTCAGCCCAGCCTTGGCTTTACTTCAGCTTGGAAACCTTGACCAGGAATCTCCCCTTCTCCTTGCCCACTCCCTGGACTGGGCAGAAACAAAAGAGCCTGAAAACGATGGACGTAGGGAAGGAGAAATGAATCAAGGTACAAGTATGAAGAGCCAATGAAGAGAGTCATGAAGTATTTTGGAGGAAAGCTCCTTGTGCCAAATCTAATTTTTCCTGGAGCTACCCAAGCCCAAGACATATTTCTGGAGCCAGCCAAAGAAGAGGCCCATGGAATTTTAAGTATCTTGAAAACAAAAGAAATCCAGGCTGAGATGTCCAGTGTATTTATACTCAGGCACAGAGCAACACAGTAATGATATATTTGTTCTTTACATCCCAAAACAATATGACATACAAAACATTGAGGAAAACCCTCAAAAAAGGAAAAAGCTCACAATAACAAATAATAGTAGCTGCTATAAAACTAGCCTTGGCTAGATTTCAGGCCCTTGTCTGTGTCTTTTATATACATCATTTAATCCTCCTCACAGCAGCCTACAGGGTTCATGCTTTTATTATCCCTATTTTGAAGGGGAGCAATCACAGAGAGGCTGAGTAACTTGCCCAGGGGCAGAGCTAGTTAGAGGGAGCTGGGGTAGGGACCCCATGGGGTCATCCTGCCTCACCCATGATTCCATGCAATCTTGTGTGGTGGAACATTCTTAAAAGACAGACACTGTGAAATGCGGTTTCCTTTAAGAGCTAAAAATTGCTTCCTTCCAAATAAAGGCTATCCAACAATTACAGGCTTTCACAAGAAAGAATGTTCAGGGCAGCTGAGTGTGGCAGATCATGGGGATTAACTTGAGTTCTCTTTAATTTGTATATTGTTTTCAATATAAGTCATTGGCAGACTTGGGAACCCTATTGTTAGTAACAGATGACTTGCACCATCGCTGACAGCCTACTGCAACACCCCAGCGGGTTGTGACACCACCACTGTGGGAACCACCAGCCTGGAAAATAGACCTAAGGAGGAAGATGTTTATATGAATGAGTTGGAAAAGGTAGCTGGAAGGTGGGTGAAACTAGATATCAGCAGTTTGTGTGAGGCCTCCCAGCACAGTGCTTTCTGGAAAAGTGGGCAAGTAAAGGAGCTGGCTTTGGAACATACACATCACATTGTTGCAGCTGAGCCTGCAGAGATAAGTTTCGGGGCGTCCTGCCGCCTGCCAAGAATACAGGACAGAAGCCCCAGAAGCCACAGTATTTATAGTCTAAGATACAATCACTCCTGGTTGAGAATTCTCCCCTTTGACACAGCAAGTGACAGATGCTGGGGGGCTTCCCTGGTGGCTCAGTTGCAGGTCTGCCTGCAACTCAGGAGACCTGGGTTCAATCCCTGGGTCGGGAAGATCCCCTGGAGCAGGAAGTGGCAACCCACTCCAGTATTCTTGCCTGGAAAATCCCATGAATAGAGGAGCCTGGGGGCCTATAGTCCATAGGGTCACAAAGAGTCAGACACAACTGAGCACACATGCATTGGGGGAAAAATAAGCATGTCTCCCAGGACATGTGGAAGCTTCTATTTGGGCATTTTGGCCCCTTGACACCAGGTCAGTTAGGTGACTTTGGTCATGAGTTCATCTGCATTAGCCCCATTTAACCTCCATTCCCCCCAAAAGAATCTAGCCAAGAAGTATTATTATTCCCATTCAGTGTAAGGAGAAACTCAAGCTCTGTGGAGGTTTCAATGCAAAACTGTAAATTCTTTGACGTTCTTGCCATGAAGACGAGACATCTATATTCATTCCCTCCCCTAGAACAAAGGCATGACTTTCCACACCTCCTTGAAAACAATGAACTGTGACCTGTGAGGCTGGGTCACAAAAGGCCCTCGACTTCTGCTTTCCACTCTCCTGGGACAAGTCCCCTTGGAGCCTGGGCCTTGGTATAAAAAGTCTAGCTGCCCTGAAGCCACCTTGCTGGAGTCCATATGGCGAGATCACACTGTTAGGGAAGAGTATCCTGAGGAGCCCCAGATGACATGTTCTAGTCCCTAGCTGTCTAGGACTCCCCAGGCCAGCGATCAGACAAATGAATGGAGTGGAGTTCAAGAAAACTGGAGCTGTGCAACTTTGTAGAAGGACCAAAAAGTTCCTCACTGGGCTCCTTCGACCCCCACACAGTGAAAGAGAATACATGCTCATTTGTTTTATGCCACCAAGTTAGGAATGATTTGCTGTGCAGCAGGCTCTAAGAGAAGTCACTTTCCAAGATCACTAAGGAACTTCCCAATGGAGCTGAGGCTGGAATCATTCCATTCAATGCAGTATTTAATAACCAGAGAGGCGTGGCCCCTGGGGACCAGACAAGAATAAGATACTGCCCAAACCCTCTGCAATCAGGGCCTCAATTTCCGCCTCCTCCTGAAGGCAGCTCCTCCATGCTGGAGGTGGGTGGAGTGGGTGAGCCCCACTGTCACTGGTTTCTAGAAGGAATTGGCTCCAGGGCATTCTGGCTGTTTCTCTGCAGCATGCTGTGTACAGGTGGCTTCTGGCACCAAGAGGTGCCAAGCCTGCCGCCAGCCTTGGCTTTCCCTCCAGCCCTACTCTGATGAGCTGGTTGGCTGTGTTTACAATTGAAAGCAGACAGCGTTGCAAAGGTAGGTAGTTACCACACAGCCTGCCTGCAGAGTGTAGCTTGGCTCTCATGAATTATGTCCAGTCCCTGGTCTCACATTTGGCTGGATCTGCAGGAAAAATACGTGTGTTCCGGGCCCCAGCTGATCTTTTAATCTAGCTTCTGTTCTAACATAAACATTCTCTGTTAAAATTATAAACTTTCAACTGCTTTTTCAAAATAGATTGGTATAAAAGCATAAAATATATAAAAATCATTTTTATTTTGTAATGAACTCAGGGCTGTTGGGTGCCCAGCACTCACTCAGACTCCTGAGGTTGTCCTGTAAGTCAAGGGGGAGGCATTTACAGCGAAAACCAAGGGAATGGTGCCCCAACCCTGGGGTACAGCAGTCCTATGGTATTCTGTACTCTTTTTCATTTCTGAGGTATATGTAGTGTATTTTCATTTAATCTTCACGTTTCATGAATGAAATCAACAAATATTGATCAAGTATTGACGTGATTAGATATCAAATCAGTTTTGTTTAAAAAATGAGAACTAGCTTATTTTTACCTGTCATACAATCAAAGCCCAATTAAAATTTATTTGCCAAATTTATATTGCGGCTTTCTAGGTCTCCTTTAATCAAAGAATTCCTAAACATAAAGAAGAAGAAGAAAGGGGAGGGGAAGAAAATGATGGAGAATTCAGCATTGTGATAAGGAGTAAATATTATGTTTAGAATATTATGCACAGTGCCTGGCCTATGATAGATACTCAATAAATGCGATTATAGATCTTTATTATTCTGCCTTGTCTCTCCAAGTCCTCTTCACCAGGAAGATACAAATGATGTCAAACTCACAGGGCTATTTAAATTTCTTTTACTGCTTGGCTGGCTCATATCTGCGGGACCTTTGAGCATCCTGCACTGTAAGTTCCACACCAGCATTTCTGGGACTCTCTGGACATGTCCATCAGGTGTATGAGGACTAGCCTGCTGACTACCCTGCACATCTGCCTGTGCCTTGCCTGTCACCAGCATACCCTGCTTTCAGTTGCCACAGCCTGGAAGCTTCCCCTGATGGGAGAAGAGAGGTCCGGTTTCTCTGCCACTCATCTGTTCTGATGACCTGAGCAAAGCTGACAGCAAAGTGTGGGGAAAGAACCATCTCTGTGTTAACAGCTGTGGGAGGGATGCTGAGCAGGGTGCCTTGTGACCTTCTGTGTTAGAAATTTACAGACAGAATGATCATTTTTAAATAAGCGTTGATGTTTTCTTTCCTCTCCCCAAGAAACAGACAAGCACCTGCATCCCAGGCGCTGGGATGGGTGGGGACAAATAGCTACCTTTACACCAGACTTGGATTCTTTACTCTCTTCAGCACTGAAGGCTGTGCTGTTAGGGCCAGTTTACTGCCCTCAAACCTCTTCTCTTGGAAGGTCTTTTCCCTGCCGGGGGTCTGTTCAGCTCCCTACAGAGTCAGCCCATGGTGGGCCCAACCAGCATTTCTTCCAGCATGCTCTTCTGCCTGTGCAAACAGGCTGCTGCAGGTCCACGTCTCGTCTGCTGGTCATTCACGCTTAGCCTCCCACCACCGCTGCTTCACACCTGCTCTGTGGAGCACTGCCTCCTGCATCTCCATCCTCCTCAAGGAATGGCCACTGTGGCTGCCACAGGTTCTGTCCAGCTCCCATTGGACTTGGCTCTTCCTGTCCCAAAGTGACAATTCTGGCAAATGAGAAGCCTGGCCTCTCAGGTGGATGGAAAGAAACCAGTATTCATTGAGCACCCCACTAAATGTCAGGGTGTCCGGCCACATCTTTCCTAGCTGTCCAGGATTCCCCTTTTGCAGCATGAGTGAGAGAAGCTTACTTTGCCGTAGCCAGGAGCCTGACTTTGAAACCAACTCTGGCTGAATCAAAAGTTCATGCTTCCCAGAACTTTGCAGTCTCTGCATCCCCTGAAGGAATCTTTGCCTGTCAATGGTCACACTTCATGGTGTCATGAGAGTTATTAAAAGCCCCTCAAGAGCTAGGCTGAACATGACTCGGAGTAACAGTTCTGACCACCACGTTCCTCCCACATGGCCCCTAAACTAGCCCTGGACCAAATCCCCATCACTAATTACGCTAGCACCTTTCTTGGGGTCTGCAGTTACTGTCCACAGCCCCTCCTTGAGAGTCATCCTAAGCTCCGAAGTATTGATATCTTCCTCCAGTGTCTCCAAGGGACCTGGGTCCCCTGAGAACATGGGGCCCCTCGTGGCATTCCTAGTGATGTCTACTCTTTCATTACTGATACTGGTAGTTTTTGGTCCCCCACCACCCCTGTCTGTTAATTTAGCTGGAGTTTTATGCATTTTGTTGATATTTTCATTGACTTTGTTTATTGTTTTTCTGATTTCACTTTCATTGATTTTTGCTCTTATCTCTATATATTCCTTCCTTCTGCATACGTTAGATTGAATTTGTTCTTCTTTTCCAATTTCTTAATGTGGAAGCTTAGACTATTGATTTGAGACTTTCTTTTTTTAATATGAGCATTTAATGTTATGAATTTTTTCTCAAAGCACTTCCAATTGTTATACTTTTATTATTATTCATTTAAAAATATTTTCTTATTTCCCTTCAAACTTTCCTTACCTCTTTGACCAATGGACTATTTGTATAGTAAGTTTATATTGTTTAGTTCCTAAATGTTTGGATGTTTTCTAGCTATCTTTCTGCTTTTGATTTTTTAAAAATTCTTTTATGGTCATACATATTTATTACTGTCTACATACCTGAGTGCTTTCAATTATTTTTTTTTATTTAGGTTTTATATAATGACCCAGAACATGCCCACATAGGCACTTTAAAAGAATGTGACTTTTGCTATTTTGGAGAAGATTGTCATCTGTTCAGATCTGCTGGAGATTTTTGGAGTTTTTCTCTCCTCAAATTCCTGGATAATATTGATTTTTGTTTGTTTGCTTTAGCAACTAACCTCATTAGATACAGATAAAAAATTCTGTGGAACTGGTTTCACCTCAGGTCAGGTCTCAAAGTGACTGTGATACAGCTTTAGGTCTGACTCATTCATGTGCAGCCTGGGCAGTGAGCCCAGAGCCGTGTTGGTTTGTACAATTTAGAGCATTTGTTTCTCCAGTTCTGGCCTCTCCAGGGTTTCCCACACACTCTCCAGTTCCCAGGGCCACTGGTACCTGGTTCCTCTGGCCAGAAAAATGGGCTCCTCGTAGAGTTTATTTGGATCTGTTCTGCAGTTCTATGTGACTGGCACTACATCCAGGGCAGAGTGGTGAGATAAAATAGAGGAAACAATAATGGAGCTTTCCCCCATCATCTTTGGGACACAGAGAATGCTTTTTGCCTGATTCTCTGACCAGAGAGACTCAATTTTTTTCCCTCAGGGCTTTAGGTATTCATACCACAACCACTGCCATGAAGTTCCAGACTGGGGCCACCCTTGTGTTACAAATAGAAAAAAGAAGAGGAAAAAATTGGGATGTGTCCCACACTTTTCAGGTTGCAGGGGGCCCCCTTTCTTGTTTTGGTTGACAAAGGTAGGTTCAGAGTCCTGATGTCTCTGACTGCTGTCCAGTTCCATAACTGGGGCCACTTTCCTGAAAGAAGGGTGAAATAAAGGAAGAAAAATGACCCCAAATACTGGTTTTTCAATTTTTTACTTTCCTCTGCTTACTTTTCAGATTCCTTAAGTATCTGAGTTTCATTGTGTCAGTTTTAGCCCTAGTTAGAGAAAGAGGGTACAGAGGGCTTCATTTTGGCCAACAACAGCAGTTGCAGTAATATTAGAAACCTAACAATTATTGAATTCTATATATATTGAATCCATTTTGCATCTTCCTGTCCTTCCCTTTCTGGGAAGGCTTTTTAAAATGCTGAATTTGTGGGGATTTTGGAGATGCTGTGGGAATCTGACTTCTGCTTTCACCGAGAAGTGCTGAGCGTTTCATAGCGGGGAAGGGGGGTGTCTGTTAGTCCATATGCAGCTCTTTCGCAAACTGATAACTTCAACCTCCCATGAGCCATTATGATCCAGTGTCCAGGCAGTGTTCATACGTGTTTCTGTGTTTATTTTCACATTCTGGAAATATATGGTGCCTGTAATACTGGGCGTAACTGTCGGTTTATTTGTCTGTCTCCTCCTGAGGGTCCTCGAGGGCAGAGAATTTTTTCAGAGGCATGGCAGGCTGGTGATCATTTGTTAAAAATTGTCTGATTTTGCCTTGAAAGTGACGTTCTTGGCATGAGTGCCGGCATTTTTCTTGTCTGTTAACCACGTCTGAGGATGATAACCCGTCACCCGTCTCTGAGAGCTATCCTGTGATCACAGGCTCTGCTCCCTGAGAGAGGGTCAACACTTCACAAACACCCGTGTTCTCAGCTGTCGGACATGGTCACACTGAATATGCTCTACTTCAGGCACAGGTAACTAAACCATGGCACAGCCAAGTGTCTTTGGACTCACCCTAAAGTTACTGATCACCATGAAGAAGCTGAAATAGAGAATCTGGGTCAACCCAGACTCATTGTAGCAGTTCTGATCTCAATTGCCCTCAGATGCCTAGTTGGCAGCTCGATATACACTTACACTCATTTTTACTCCTGTATTAAGACATCACTTAATAGGTTTTCTGACTTCCTCTGTATCTCTGGCTGCATGAACAACCAAATGCAGCAGCGTGCCGTGCTTCACCCACATCCTTGTGCTCCCCCACCACCATATCATTTCCCTCTTCTTGTGGAACAAAAACCTTAAAAATGTTTTCTCATTTTTTTTTTTAATTTACAATCTACTGGTTTATGAGTGCAAGGCAATTTTATGTTATTTTTCAAGTCTTTTACATACTTGGGGAACTTTGCCTTCAAGAGGGATCAGCAAGATGTCACATCAGCCATTCACCTCCATGTTCTAAATTGAGCGCCTACCCTGTCTGGCTGAATGCTCCATTCATATCACTGGGAACAGCTCCACACCCTCAGGAGCTATACGGAGTTGCACACACACCTCACACCATCACAAAGTTGCCTCAGATGAGAATTTGATTTCCTCCACAGCATTTTAAATTCCAGCAAATGGGCTCTATTTAAAACAAAACAAAACAAAACAAAACAGGAAATGCTGCAAAGGCCTGTGCCCTTGTCTTTTGTTCAAGGCTAATGTGCTGACTCAGCAGAGAAACCTGTAGTCTGGACAGCAGAAACCTGAACTTCCCCAAGAACAAACAGGGTCCCTCAGTCTCCCAGTGAGCCTGGCGCTGAGTCAGCTGTGCAACTCAGTGTCTCTGTAGCTCCCCGCTGAATCACTTTTTAAAAATTTTTTCTTCCCTTTTTATTGAGATATAATTGACCTATTATTGTGAGAATAGAAAGAGCAGGAGTCCTGCTGTGAGCTGGAGTCCCTGGGTTTACAGAAGGACCTGTGTGCCTGCCTCCCTTTCCCTCTCCACTGCTGCACTCCCAGGCTGGCTCCCCACCCCCAGTTTCAGCCTTGCCTTGCACCCCCAGGCTATACCAACCCTACCACTGCTCCTTCTGTCACCAGCCACGAAAAAATGCTTACAAAGTACTTAACTGAATTAAACTGGATTGAATTCAGGGTCTAAGTGTGCCACTAGAAAAATCATCAACATAAACTTTTGGAAGGCCTTTCTTGAAAACATATTGAATGGAAACTTCCTTACCTTTCAAATGACTGATAGCATATGCTGTGAGACAGTCTATTTGTTATCCATTTTCACTTTTGTTTTGCAACAATAATATTTAAATTATTTCATCTATTTCTAAAATTTCTTGTGAAGGTAGAACTCTAGAACTCCAGTGTTTACATCTCTCTCACCTGAATCTAAAAGTTTCTGCCATTTTCACATTTTGGTGTAAACTGCTTTGCTCTTCCCCTCCTCCTGAAATTAAGGTGTCAGTGGCAATGAGTCTTCACAGATAATGGGCTTTTAAGAGCCAAAGGCCTTACAGATCATCTGAATTAAGAGTGGAATGGGGATAAGAAGCATGTGTTCAGTCATGTCTGACTCTTGGCAACCCCATGGACTGTAACCTGCCAGGCTTCTCTGACCATGGAATTCTCCAGGCAAGAATACTGGAGTGGGATGCCATTTCCTCCTCCAGGGGACCTTCTCAATGTAGGGATTGAACCCATGTCTCTTGTATCTCCTGCATTGGCAGGCAGATTCTTTACCACTAGTGCCACCTGGGAAGCCAAACTAGAGTGAGTTGCCTGCAAAAGAGACTTCTGCTGGTCAGGTAAGCGAGGAGTAGCTTCAAACAGAAAGACAGATATCCATCATAAAAGAGGAGAATTCATCTAAGCAATATTATAATATGCTTGGTTATTTTTTTAAATTTCAAGACCCATTGATTTCCCTTATTTGCCTTGTCTGATTCTCCATGGAAACCATGCACACAGAATCTGTTTGTATATATAAATTTATCCTGAAAATATTTACCAAGTACTTATGAAAATCAGGCATTGAGTTAGGTCTTGGGCATGCAAAGGAAGGCTTTTCTATGAAGGCCTGTTTTGTACTCATAGGGAAAATTGTCACCAGCAAAGCCTACTGGATACCCAGGAAAAATATTGGTAAGATGTAATCTAGGTGATAAGGCCTAATCTCTTTTGTGCTTAGTTCCACTTACCTAGAGGTGGGTGTATGCAGAGGCCTGGAACCTAACACATCAGATTAGAGTCCCCAGTGTGAGCCACTGCACTGACACCTCAACTTGATGGGCCACCTGCAGAGACATTGCACCTCACACTGCGAGCTGGAGCCCTGAGCAACATGACTGTGCCTGCCCCTGGAGAGCTCCTTACTCTTCACCTCCAAACTCTATAAAGCAGCCCTTTGGGGAAAGCATGAGTCTAGAACACAAGCTCATACCTCTTCATTCTCTGATCAAAGGATGAAGCTTCCTTTGCTTCTGCACCAAACTTGGTTTTATTCCATTGGTGCAAGCAACACTGAGCAGGAGAATCCTCGTTGGGCCCCAGCTCAAAAGGGTTGGAAACCAAATGAAGGTTAATAGAGGGAAAGCCACTGAAATGTTGATCCTGCAATGGAAGTCTTTATCCTAGGGTGGAGGCATAAAGGAGGAAGCAGAAATTTCATTCCTTTTTTCTGTTTTGGAGAACAGAATAGGTGACCTTGTGAAAAGTCTTTGTATACTTTTACCGAACTCTCATATTTATCTTCTGAAATAGACTCAGTTAAGAAAACTGTTATGCCCAAAATTTCTTGCCTTAATAATAACTACATTCATTTTCCTACAGGAGGGGGTAGTTCTAGAGAAAGCAATGTTTCTTCATCGAGGATCTCTTCCTACTTTCTATGACCTTGCTTCTGACTCAGGAGGGCTGTGGATACACCCAATATGAGGATGGTTTTGTGTGTATGTCAGAAGATTTCTAAGTATGAAAGTAATTTCATACAAGTGTGTATGAATCCATAATTTAAAACCACCTAAGCTGAGAAAGTGGCATTAGTTAAAACGTTGTAAAATCAAAGTTTATTTTCTCTTGGGTCCTAGTAATAGTAGGAAAATAGTGCCTAGGGAAAAAAAATAAATCACCTGTTGAGGGGAGCAGAGTGTGGAAAAGTCGGCTGGGTTGAGATTGAGTCCCCAGCCTAAGTAGATAATCTGAGAGACTGGTCTTACAAGACAAGTTTTATACTATGGCTGTCCACCATCATGGCTTTATCCAATTATGTGGAAAAGAGCTTCTGGGAAGCTGCTCCAGGCAAACCAGATAGCTACTATCATCTACCTCAACCACCAGCCACCTCCTTCCTTTCCCTCCACATCTTCCCCTCTTCTACCATCCCTTTCTTTCTCTGAACCTTGTTTCCAGTAGCAGGAGTGAGAGGTAGAGAAAAGAGAGAGAATGACTTGTTAAAGAACCAAGCCACAAACCCTTGCCTCTGTTTACCCTTTCTCCTATTTGACTCTCTTAAGGTTAAGTCATCTATAAGAACCGAAATTTAGAAAAATATTTGCAAACTCCATCTAGAAGTAAACTGAGACAGCCACTTTCACCAACCTCTACCCAATGAGCCTGTGACATTAGGTAAAATTTGTACACAGGAAATCAACTCCCTTGATGGTATTCATGTCCTTTTTAAAAGCAGTTATTTTTCTGTTTTAATTTGCCTTGCCTTTACTGGTGAGAAGTTAATCAGAAGCTACACTTTGGAGACCTGAGATGGTTGGGTTTCTTATTTTATACCTAAAGGGAAAGCCAACTGAGTAAATTCTAAGTTATTTTAAAGGCAACGTGATCTGGCCACACTATAGTTACCAGCTTTTGTAGAATAAGCCTTAAGTGAGAGTTGCTCAGTCGTGTATGACTTTTTGCGACCCCATGGACTATACAGTCCATGGAATTCTCCAGGCCAGAATAGTGGAGTGGGTAGCCTTTCCCTTCTCCAGGGGATCTTCCCAACCCAGGGATTGAACCCAGGTCTCCTGCCTTGCAGGCAGATTCTTTACCAGCTGAGCCACAAGGGAAGCCAAATACAGTCACATATTTAGGCTGTGCACATTTCTGTTTTTAGCAGAATGGCTTTTTAAAATTAAAGATATGAAATTAGCTAGCCCTGATCAGAGAAACAACACAGTAGCAAAGCTTCTGCAAACTGACATAGCAAAATGCTGACAATAGACTCTAGAGGGGGCAGAGAGTCCCTAAGGAATAAAGAACCCCCACCTAGGCAGCAGTTCTCTGTGCTGATCTTCAGTCGGTTCCTGGACTTTCAAAAGAACAACAACAAGCAGCTTAACTGGACTCTTAAGTCTGTTTCATACTCTTTACATGTGTTACTTCTTTTTCTTCAAAAGGCCATTTTGAGGGATATACCTTTATTACCTCCATTTTGAAGATGGTAAAATTTTAAAATGTTAAATGAAGTGCCCAGCTAGTGAGTGACAGAGCAGGGATCCAAACTCAGTCTTAATTTAGATACTGATATTTTGAACTTGATCCTCAGAGCACCTAATACAGTGTTGGATACTTGAAAATAATTAAGACTTTGTTGATCCATCTGTGGGATAATTGACTCAGCAGGTGAAGAATCTGCCTGCAATGCAGGAGACTCAGGTTTGATCCCCAGATTGGGAAGATCCCCTGGAGAAGGAAATGGCAACCCACCCCAATATTCTTGCCTGGAGAATTCCATGGACAGAGGAGTCTAGTGGGCTACAGTCCATGGGGTTGCAAAGAGTTGGAAATGACGGCACACAAGCAAACTAGTAATAACTGTATAAGAGGGACAGTAAACAGGAAAGGTGGAGAAGGCAATGAGGAGCCTGGTAGGCTACAGTCCGTGGGGTCACTAAGAGTCTGGACACGACTGAGCGACTTCACTTTCCCTTGTCACTTTCATGCACTGGAGAAGGAAATGGCAACCCACTCGTGTTCTTGCCTGGAGAATCCCAGGGACGGGGGAGCCTGGTGGGCTGCCGTCTATGGCGTCGCACAGAGTCGGACACAGCTGAAGCAACTTAGCAGCAGCAGCAACAGCAGCAAACAGGAAAAGAGACCTAAAGGGATCACTCACCACTCAATTTTTCTAGTTATTTTCCACATTATTCCTTAACGCAGTATTTACTGAAATTTTACTAGGGATTGCCTAGTGTATCTAGTACAGTGCCAGGTACTGAGGTGGGTGGAAAACAGAAATAAATATGAATCTTGTATTTTAGTAGCTCACAGCTCAATTAAAGACTCCCAAGGATAGTCAGACAACTTAAATGGTCAAACAACATGGCAAAGGGAAGTGACATTAGTGGACTACGGAGGAACTGGCAGGACCCCAGCTTCCAGGAGGAGGGGGCTTCTGAGCAGAAACGTGAAAGATGAGCAAGAGGAGAACAACAGTTAAGGCCTTAACAGACTTGGGGGAGTGTGAGCACAGGCAAGAGAAAGGGACATGGCCATTTCAAGCAGTTCATTGCTGTTGTAGTGAAAGTGCTGTGTTGGGAGTATCAGTGTATCCGTGGTCCTGGACAGGGAGGGAGGGACGAAATCAAACAGAACCTTCTAAGGCATGGGAGGTGGAAGTTGGATGAATGAAATAGCAGAGGTGTGGGGGCAAGGGAGGGAAGCAGTAATTATGCTTCTATCACTGTGAGTAAATCACAATGTAAAAAAAAAAAAGAGTGCAGTTCATGTCCTTGAGTTCTCTTCATTTCTCCTTTGGATTTTTCCTATTTTATATTAAAGTGAAAGTGAAAGTGTTAGTCACTCAATCATGTTGGACTCTTTGAGACCCCATGGACTGTAGCCTGCCAGGCTCCTCCATGGAATTTTCCAGGCAAGAATACTGGAGTAGGTTGCCATTCTTTTCTCCAGGGAATCTTCGCAACCCAGGGATCAAACCCAGGTCTCCTGCATTGCAGACAGACTCTTACTCTTTACCAGGGACGCCCTCTATTTTCTATTAAAACACATGCAAACATGAAACACATTTCATTCACAAAATAACATGACCTACAAAAAGTGGTAAGGAATCAGTCTGCATGGCAACCCACTCCAGTATTCTTGACTGGAGAATTCCATGGACAGAGAAGCCTGGGGAATACAGCCCTTGGAGTCACAAAGAGTAGGACACAATTTCATGACAAATGTTATAATATGTCATAGCCAGCAGATGGCACTAAGCATATATAAAATAAACATTTTGCACTATAACTTTAGTGGACATTCCCTCCTAGTTATTACAAAAAGAAATTGTTTTTATAATACAGCAAATTATCTTTGTATGTATGGGGAATAAACATGAACTATGTTTCAGATTATGGTAGCTTTGCTTTTCAGTATACTAGACAGAAGGCAATGGCAACCCACTGCAGTACTCTCGCCTAGAAAATCCCACGGATGGAGGAGCCTGGTAGGCTGCAGTCCATGGGGTTGCCAAGAGTCGGACACGACTGAGCGACTTCACTTTCATTTTTCACTTTCATGATTGGAGAAGGAAATGGCAACCCACTCCAGTGTTCTTGCCTGGAGAATCCCAGGGAGAGAGGCCTGTTGGTTGGGCTGCCGTCTATGGGGTCGCACAGAGTTGGATACGACTGACATGACTTAGCAGCAACAGCAGCAGCAGAGAGTGTCTAATAAAGCCCAGCTGTTACATTTAAGATAACTGGACTTGGCTAGAGTAATTTGTGATCAAATTTCAGTGTCTAAATCCTCAAAGAAGCGTGCATGTGTATTTACTAAGCTTTGATGGTTTGAATGCCTGGCTTCTATGGTTCACATAGCACTTTATTCCGGAAACTCTGAGGTTTGACTAAGGTCCAGGGTGTGAGAAGCATGGGCATCTCACAGTCATGCAGTCCCCCTCTCCTGACAACAGCTACCACGATATAGCCCGAAAAGGGATTACCTTCAGGGCCTCAGTGAACTTCTAAAAAGAAGTTTCATTGGAGGCACCATCTCTGAGTGGTCAGGAAAATTCATGGAAAACTTGACTTACCTACAGAGTTGTTTTGTTTTGTATTTATAAGCCCTGCACACACACAGAACAGCACAACTCTCCAGAATCCCCGGCAGACTGAGACAAAAACCCTGAACTTGCTCTGCTTGGGATTCGGGCTGGCATCCACCTAGGTTAGTTCAGATTCTCCAGGAAACAGATGCTGAGAGAGGACAAGAGGCTTCTTGGAAGGGGGGATCAGCTGTTAGAGGAGGGAGCTGGATTGGTTAGGGAAGATTTTAGGAATGAGGTGGATCTGATACCTACAACAAAAGGAGCAAGAAAGGAGAGCCAGGGGGATCCAACCAGGTCTTGGCTTACTCAGCAGGGAGTTCCAAAGTCCAGCACTGGGCAGAGACGGCCAGGCCCTGGTACCCTGCTATGCCTTGTCACTGGCTGAGGACTTCCCGGGAGAGTGTGACCCTTCCTTGAACAGTAGTGGCAGATGCAGAAGGGGCTGCAGGAGGAGGCCGTCAGTAAACTGTAGGTGGACAGTTAGTTTTTTCCCAGAAGAAGGTCTGAGGGCTGGTGTACCTTTGTGGCTGCCACACTAACCTAGTTAAAACAAACTCCATTCATGTGAAGATTCCCTTTGTATTCTTTAGGTCTCTCGCAGATGAAGGCATGTGAACAGGCTGTTTCTTTTCCAGTAGTTGAGGTGCTATTTCTGTACGATGTTAACTCCTACATTCTTGGGTTATGATTCAATCCAGAATATTCCATGAAGGGCCCTTCAGCTTCATTTGAAAAATCTCAATGTCTATACGTGAATCATATGTACTTCTTTTATGGAATTAAAAAAAAAAATAGACTGTCTGTGTTTAAAAGTTACAGATGAATTTTAGTATCAGGCAAGCATAATAAGGAAGTCAGTATCTGCAAAGGCTCCTCTCAGTTCAGTTCGGTCACTCAGTCGTGTCCGACTCTTTGCGACCCCATGAATTGCAGCATACTGGGCATCACCAACTCCCGGAGTTCACTCAAACTCATGTCCATTGAGTCGGTGATGCCATCCAGCCATCTCATCCTCTGTCGTCCCCTTCTCTTCCTGCCCCCAATCCCTCCCAGCATCAGAGTCTTTTCCAATGAGTCATGAGGTGGCCAAAGTATTGGAGTTTCAGCTTTAGCATCAGTCCTTCAAAAGAACACCCAGGATTGATCTTTAGAATGAACTGGTTGGATCTCCTTGCAGTCCAAGGGACTCTCAAGAGTCTTCTCCAACACCACAGTTCAAAAGCATCAATTCTTTGGCGCTCAGCCTTCTTCACAGTCCAACTCTCACATCCATACATGACCACAGGAAAAACCATAGCCTTGACTAGACGGACCTTTGTTGGCAAAGTAAAGTCTCTGCTTTTGAATATTCTATCTAGGTTGGTCATAACTTTCCTTCCAAGGAGTAAGCATCTTTTAATTTCATGGCTGCAATCACCATCTGCTCCTCTAACATAAGACAAAGTCAATATAAGTGATTTTGTTACATATTTGCTCTTTTGGATTAATAATTCTTAGATCTTTCTTATTAACATCTTAGGTGAGTGTTGACTCAGTGTCTGAATCTCATGGGTGGTGCTTTCTAACACACTTCCACATGGAATATCTTATTTATGCACACAATTCAAAGTATTCAAGGTGAGGAAGGTGTTATAACCAATTTACAGATGAAGAAACAGAGCCTGAGAGGTAACAGACTGGAAAGTAAGGCATGCATATTCTTACCACTCCAGAGGCCTAACTTTCCTTTAGACCCTGCTGCTTTCAGGATCTCCCCATCTCTCCAACTTACGGTAAATATCTCAACGCCCGGGTGCTCTCACTGAACTAAAGTGCAGTGCCCGGATTGAGTCATGTCCTCTAATGATGCCATGCTGCCTCCTTTACCTGGAAAGACCCCCACCACCACTGCAGTCCCCCATGGTTACTTCCTGTTTTCCCTTTAAGATCAAATCAAGCAGCACGTCTGCTAGGATATCTTTTATGAAAGGACCCAGTCGTCTTTCCTTCCATTGTGCTCCAGCACTGATCACAGTGCGATGATTATCACCTGCTATCTGAACAGACTCTTGTATATTGTATCTGTACAGTTGGCAGACAATGTACTTTGAAAAGATCAAAGACAGGACTCTAAGAGCTAAGAGCATACCAAGAGTATTAGATAGCAAATATTAATACTTGATTAGATCTTATTTCAAAGAAAAGCAGTGTACCCTATTAATATTAGTGAAACATGCTAGAAATTTTGCTTTTGAAAAAATATCTAATGGATACATACAGTATTCTATTAACTGTGTACATTTTGTATTTTTTCTAATCTTTGTAGTTAACAACAGGAGGAGAAAACGAGGTAATTTAGCACGATACAAGAGAAACAGGGAGGCCAATTTTAAGTTCTAAACAAGGTACTGCTGAGTAATAAAAATCTTGACCTTTGAAAAAACAAAAACAAATTTGCATTTATCCTAACTATTAAACAACATGAATATTTGATATGCAGAGGCTGTCAAATACTCTGATGGGCTGCAAAAACAGAATTCTCATCACATGGAGGCTATCTTAAGGACATGAAGAAGCCACTTTATATTGCACATTTTTAAAATATATTCTTTTTAATGGCTGAGTAATACTCCATTGTGTATATGTACCACAGCTTTCTTATCCATTCATCTGCTGATGGACATCTAGGTTGCTTCCATGTCCTGGCTATTATAAACAGTGCTGCGATGAACATTGGGGTACACGGGTCTCTTTCCCTTCTGGTTTCCTCAGTGTGTATGCCCAGCAGTGGGATTGCTGGGTCATAAGGCAGTTCTATTTCCAGTTTTTTAAGAAATCTCCACACTGTTCTCCATAGTGGCTGTACTAGTTTGCATTCCCACCAACAGTGTAAGAGAGTTCCCTTTTCTCCACACCCTCTCCAGCATTTATTGCTTGTAGACTTTTGGATCGCAGCCATTCTGACTGGCGTGAAATGGTACCTCATAGTGGTTTTGATTTTCATTTCTCTGATAATGAGTGATGTTAAGCATCTTTTCATGTGTTTGTTAGCCATCTGTATGTCTTCTTTGGAGAAATGTCTATTTAGTTCTTTGGCCCATTTTTTGATTGGGTCATTTATTTTTCTGGAGTTGAGCTGTAGGAGTTGCTTGTGTATTTTTGAGATTAGTTGTTTGTCAGTTGCTTCATTTGCTATTATTTTCTCCCATTCTGAAGGCTGTCTTTTCACCTTGCTTATAGTTTTACGCAGCCATTAAAAAGAATACATTTGAATCAGTTCTAATGAGATGGATGAAACTAGAACCTATTATACAGAGTGAAGTAAGCCAGAAAGAAAAACACCAATATAGTATACTAACGCATATATATGGAATTTAGAAAGATGGTAACAATAACCCTGTGTACGAGACAGCAAAAGAGACACTGATGTATAGATCAGTCTTATGGACTCTGTTGGAGAGGGAGAGGGTGGGGAGATTTGGGAGAATAGCAGTGAAACATGTACAATATCATGTATGAAACGAGTCACCAGTCCAGGTTGGATGCATGATACTGGATGCTTGGGGCTGGTGCACTGGGACGACCCAGAGGGAGGGTATGGGGAGGGAGGAGGGAGGAGGGTTCAGGATGGGGAACGCAGGTATACCTGTGGCGGATTCATTTCGATATTTGGCAAAACTAATACAATATTGTAAAGTTTAAAAATAAAATTAAATTAAAAAAAAAAAGAAAGTGGATGTAGATCAGTTGTAAATGTATATTGAAAACTCTAGGGCAACTGCTCTTTGTTATTGGTGTTATTGTTGTTATAAGGTGTGACTACCTTATAATAAAATATTTTGGTTTCTTCCAAAAAAAAAAATATATATATATATATTCTGAATTGTAACAAAATTTCTATGAATGTCTTTCTTCAGTCTATAATGTAATTTTTAAAAAGTTATTACCACTCCTGAAAGATCATGCACTTTACTACTATTATGGATTTTCCAACTTTCCCTTTATGAACATGAATTACTTCTATAGAAAAAAAGTTTTAAATAATCACTTTCTATCCAGTTTGGTTGTTCAATACAGGCACTGTCATATCATCTGCCATTTAAAGAAACTAAGTAATACATTACACAAATGTACGCTCATCTACAATTTGAGAATTAGACAAGTTGTACTCCAGTCTGATGATGCTTGTTTAAGCACCCTGCTGCTGCTAAGTCACTTCAGTCATGTCCGACTCCGTGAGACCCCATAGACAGCAGCCCACCAGGCTCCCCCGCCCCTGGGATTCTCCAGGCAAGAACACTGGAGTGGGTTGCCATTTCCTTCTCCAATGCATGAAAGTGAAAAGTGAAAGTGAAGTCGCTCAGTCGTGTCCGACCCTCAGCGACCCCATGGACTGCAGCCCACCAGGCTCCTCCGTCCATGGGATTTTCCAGGCAAGAGTACTGGAGTGGGGTGCCACTGCCTTCTCCGTTAAGCACCCTAGAACCACTAAAAGAAAATCTGAGGCTTAAGAACCACTGATGTGGTATCAATGCCTTACTTTGAAGGGTGTAAAATATATCAAACATTATCAAGTATACACACATCTTAATTACAAAATGAAAACTTACATACTTAACACCCAGTTAGAACAGGGACATTTAAGCACCCAAGGTTCCTCTGGATTGCACTCTCTCTTAGAAGTGATTGCTGGCCTAACTCTTGTGTGAATTCTGCCTATGCTTTTATTGTTTTGCTACACATGTATCTCCTAATATTCTTGTTTTGCTTTTAGGCTATATACAAATACCACATATACTTACACATGCATACACATACAACCATTGCTAACTTTTTTATTCTTTTTTCAAAAATTTATGTATCTGTTTTTGGATGCCGTGGGTCTTCATTGCAGCATGGGCTTTCTCTAGTTTGCTGTGAGCAGGGGCTGCTCTGTGTGGTGAGCGGGCTTCTTACCGTGGTGGCTTCTCCAGCTGCAGAGCACAGGTTCTAGGCAGGTTTCAGTAGTTGTGGCATGTGGGATCTTTCCAGATTGAACCCACGTTCCCTGCACTGGCAGGCAGATTCTTAATGACTGGGCCACCAGGAAAATTCCAAGCTTTTTATTCTTAACCTTATATTTGAGATTCATTCCTATTGACATGTGAATAGATGATTTACCCCTGTATAATATTCCATTATATGGAACTGTTTTGTTTTACTCACTCACTCTATTGGTGCCTTTAGGTTGCTTCCAGCTCCCTCCACCAGGTACAAATAAGGCTTCCATGAACATTCTTGGGTTTGAAAATTTAATAATTCTGCCTTCTATAACCTATAAAAAGCAGCTCAGATGAGATCAATAATAATGGTTTAAGAAATTTCATACATAAAACACAATTTACAAAGTCAATGGTGTCCAAGCATGAAATTATGATCATTGAATCCTTATTTAAAAGCAGTGGAAGCACTGAGATTTTTAAACGTGGCATTTAATATTAAATATGACATCCTGGGTATACTATAAAGTATATATATAGTATAAAGTATATAGTATAAATTATAAACTATTTTAGACAGGCTGAAGCATCATGCCCAGCTTATTGAGGAGTAGGTAAACTAATACGGCATTTTTATCGACTTCACGGAATAGTTAATGACAAGACAGAATCCCCAACAGTGAGGATTCTGTAACACGGCTGGTCTCAGGGCCAGGCTGGGCTTTCATAAAATATATGCAGACAAATGGAAACAGACAATGTACAAGAGGAAATGGAACCATTTACAAACATCAATAGGTGGCCCAATCACACCAACCATGGGATAAATGCAAATTAAAATGATAATTAATACCATTTTGGGTGTCACAAATTAGCAAAAAAGTATTAATAAAAAACCCAGTGCTAACGAGTGTTGTGAGATGAGCATTATCACACACTGATTTTTGGTAATGCATACAATACTTTTGCAGAGGTAATTTGAGGCAAACTGCATTGACAGTATCCATAGTGTTTTATTGAAAGAAATTTATGGGAATGTACCCTAAAGAAATAATTTGAAAATAAAAAAAGAATTCATGGCAGTGTTCTATACATATCTTATATATTGTACTATGATATCCACGTAGTCGCAAAAGTGGAAACAGCTAAATAATGGTTAAGATACAAATATCTGTGCATATATTTATATACAAAATAGGGCATTATGGAGCCATTAAAAATAGTTTGTATGTAACACTTCCATATTTATTACATGAAGAACAAAAGATAAAACTGTTTACATTAAAACAACAAAAACTTATGCCTAAAGGCTGGAAGAAAACAATGAGATATTAATAATGTCTTGGTGAACATTTTCCCCTTTTAAATTTTGTTTTTTTCAAAACTAATTTTCCATAATGAGTTTGTATGGCTTGTATAATACAAACATATAAAATATAAGCATAGTTTTATTATTAAAATTAACATGAAAAGTGAAGTGAAAGTCACTCAGTCATGTCCAACTCTTTTTGATATATAGTCCATGGAATTTCCCAGGCCAGAATACTGGAATGGGTACACATTTCCTTCTCCAGGAGATCTTCCCAACCCAGGGGTTGAACCCAGGTCTCCTGCATTGCAGGTGGATTCTTTACCAGCTGAGCTACCAGGGAATCCCCCATGAAAAGTATTCAATGATTTTTGATGTAGTGTTCTTAGCAGCAAAAGACTAGCATATAACACACATATTATTCACTGAAGCTGTATATCAGCTTCTGACAACTTGATGGTGGAGGGAATTGCTGAACTTGTGCACAACTCACTTTTATCATGGTTTCAAGTAAGTGTGCAAAACTATGACCATAGGAAACTAAGGAAAATGCTTCCTTGCACTGAGGAAAAATCTACCCATTACTCAACGAACAGCATTCATGCATATTTTTTTTAGATTTCCAAAGAACAGATAATAAAATGTACACAGACAAGAATGTAATAACCTAATTTATATTAAAAAAGTAAGCAGTGGTCCAGTATTCTTACTTACAGACACTAAAGAAAAGTAGGACTATTTGCATTAGTATATGAACCTATTTACTGGGAAGGAATGGAGACACAGATGTAAAGAACAGACTTGTGGCCACAGTGCGGGGAGGAGAGAGTGGGGTGAATGGAGAAAGTAGCATCGACACACATACACTGGCATGTGTAACACAGATGGCTGGTGCTAAGTTCCTGTATAATACAGGAAGCCCAGCCAGGCACTCTGTAACGACCTAGAGGGGTGGGAGTTGGGGATGGGAGGGAGGCTCAGGAAGGAGGCTCAAGAGGGAGGTGATATATGTATAATTACGGCTGATTTGCATTGTTGTATGGCAGAAACTATCGTAATACTGTAAAGCAATTTCCCTCCAACTAAAGAATAACATTTTTTTTTTAAAGTAGGACTATTTGGAATTCTGAGACAACACACCAGGTAACACGGTATTACAGAACCGGTTATTGGTGGGTAAGGGAGAAAGAGTAAATGGGCTAACAATCGTCAATTGTCGAGGGCCTGAATGTGCTCTAACACATCATCTCACCAATCCTCAAAATGACTCTGCCAAGTAGGTAGTGTGAGTCTCCTTTTTTGTTAAGTTTTGTTAAGTTTTCAGAGTAGAGCCACATAGCCACGAATAGTGCCTGACATACAATCAGTGTTCAAGAAATATCTTTTCGATGGATGGTAGGTAATATACCTAGTAAATGAAAGTTATCAGGATTCATACTGAGATCCACCTGGTTACAAAGCCACACTATTTCCTCCATAGTACATTGCCTTTTGTGTGAGACTACACAGAATTGATTTAAAATGGTTAAAAAAAACACTATCAATGTAAACATGGTCAGGAAACCATGATTTCTACTTTTATATCAGAGTGATTTCAATTTCCAAATGGGTTTTAGTAAAGAATGAAGAAAGACAGAAAACACATGCCAGGATCTTCAAGGGCTTTTTTAATTTAAAACACATATAGCACGTGAAAATAACATAAATTCACATTAATACATTATATTTATATGAAATATGTTTTAGTTAATCCAACTCATCCATTTTTGTTGCTACATTCTAGCAATTTCTTTTAAATGTTGCTTATGAAAATACTATCCAAAATGTGCTACTTTAATTTCATTAATCTTAGGTGTTGTAGCTCTTTTATCTCACATTTATACCAAATGAAATATTTGAAAATGCTAAAATAATGCTTTCTTAGTGGCTTTGCATCCTGTATTAAAATATTTTACAACTATAAAAGTTGAAAATAATTTTATTGATTCCCTATATATAAAGCCATGTAAATATACTTGTACTGCATATTTTATTAATTGATAAAGTTCTTTAAAAATTCTACCAACTTCTTTAGAATAGTTCCTATGAAAGCATCATCCAAAATATATTTCAATCTTTGTGTTAGGTGTTCTATCTCCTTTACTTCTTTGCCCCATACTTAGATCAAAACAAAGTATCTGAAATGTGAATATAAATACAATTTTATATTCCTAGCTGTTCTGTATCTTGTATTTAAATATTTTACAATTATAATAAAAGTTGAAAAATAATTTATTGGTTTTCCAGTATATGTACTTTTCTACCTACTATAAATGAACTAATCTATGGAATTAAGTCATTTTGCTATCTCAAACACAGAGAGGGCCAAAAACAAGGGAATTACAAACATTCCAAGATTATTAAAGTAGATGCACATTAAAATACTACAGATATGGCATATTCAACATCTATCAATCAGAGACAGTGTTTAACTTTCCACTTGGCAACCATATTTTCTAGATAACTACCACTTTTCAAAGCATTACTGTCGGATAGGTTTTATACTGGAAGAGAGGATCTATAAAACATTACTGTCCTCATCCAAAACCAAAACTAAATAAGGACTTAAAACATATTATTAAAAAAGATGGTGACTGGGGTAAAAATGACTATGACCAATGAGCTACAGGACTTCAAGATGAAAATGCCTTTGCTTCTTCAAATTTTATTTGATAAAGTTAACTGGCTTTTCTTTTCTGATTATGCTTAAGCCCTAAATTTGACTGTGTACTATAACAATTTTACTTGGATAGTAAAAGAAAAAAAAAAAACCACTGTATTCTAAAAGACAGATTAATAATCTGCTGAACTTAAATTGAGAACTGATCAGTGGAAAATATCTGGCTGGATAAATAAATTTAAAAAGATTGAAAACATTGCAAAATAAGCTGTTTTGAAAAATACTTAACTTGAAATGATTAAAAAAAAAGTTGTTAAAAGCTATTAAAGATCTTTCCTGAGGGCTACTAAAGGCAAAAACAACCTTAATAGACACATGGTTACAAACAAATTTCCTCACAAAGATAGAGGTTGTGATCAGTAGCAGGATCTTAGGGAAGTGTCATTTCAGAAACTGCATTAGTCTCTTCTAAGTGTTTTAAAGAGTTTGAGTTGGTACATCCTAGAACTAGAGAAAATTAGAAGCAATTTGCCTCGTTGGATACAAAAGGACTTATATATTCTTGATTTATTCAATTTCATTGTTCTCTTACATATATTTTTCTTCTTTAAAACTTTAAGATGAACATTTATTTATGGAATATTAAATGATTTACTCATTTATATGACAAGTTTAATAAGGCTGACATTCAATGGAAAACAATGAAATCATTTACCTTTTAGAAATTAGAAAAACTTTAAATCATTTTTCCTATCTTGTTTTTAAGGGTCCCTTATTAAAGCTTGTGATTTTTATTAATGTAAATAAACTAAAGTGATTGTTTTTGTGCACCTCTTTGCACCACAGTGTAACTGGCAGTCTTTTCTCAATTAACTTTTAACACTCTGTACATACTATTCTGAAACACTGTGGTGAAGTATGGCCTTGCATCCTTGAGCAAGACGCTACATAAGGGAGGGTTAGCTGAGTTAGAAGGGTCTTCCACATCCCAAATTTCAAGCATACTGCAACCAGGCCTGAAAAAATAAGCAAATATATATATTAAAAATGCATTCATATCTAGAAGAACTATAATTATAAAATATCTCAGATTTTTAGAGACTAACATTTAATAAATTAAAGATCTTAGTACATTTCAAAAAACATGTTTAAAATTTAGAGATATTAATAATAAAATGAAATTATGCTATATTCTTATATTCCAGTTAACCAAATAACCAATATATTATTGAATCAAATAATAAGAGCTCAATGTAATTCAGAAACATATATTTAAAAATCCACCTTCAAAGTGAAATATAAATGAATATATGTTCTAAGCGGTACTGCCATCCAAATATAATACCCGTTTACTGTAAAATGAGACAAATTAAAGCAAAGTTAATAGTTAATCTAATTCCTGATGAATTACCTACTTCATATTCTTGAACTTAAATTTTGAGTTAAATTAGCATGATAACATATAAAGTCCAAAGCAGGAAAGAGAAGCTCTTCTGCCACTGTTACTCCCCTCAACTCTTCCCTTTCTGAGTGGACTGAATGAGATATTTCTCACTAGAGAATAACCCTGCATGGGAATCATTACAGGGAAGAAGTCAGACAAAATCAGTCTATATTGAAGTATAATTTACATACAATAAAATTCACCCAGTTTATGTGTAAATTTTCATAAGCATGGGTAAATGTGTATGTGTGTGAGCACCATGATAATCATAAGACAGAAAATTTCCATCATCTCAACGAGTTCCCTTGTACTCTTTTATAGTCAATCCCCTCCCTGAAACATCAGCCTAGGTAAGTACTGATCTTCCTTCCACACTATAGTGTTGCTTTTTTAGAATATGCTAGAAAATACATATTTAGCATATGCTACACACATGGCTACTCAAGTGGTAAATTTTTATCCTTTCTACTTCAACCTTTCTTTCATGTATTTGTACTTAAAATGCATCTTCCTGTAAGGAAGGACATAGATGGGTTTTGCTTTTATATTCAGTCTCAATCTCTGACATTTGATTGGAGTGTTTAGTCCCCACTCACATTTGCAAGTACTGATATACTTCTTCCTATACATTATTTATTAGATTTTAAAATTAGATACAAAAATTGGCTATGAAAATCTCAAAAATTAGCTCTTCAAAAGTCTAATATAGCCAATTCCTAATTATTCATAGGAGAAATGAAAATTCTTAATGTTAAGATTAATACAACTAAGGATTTTTTAAATCAAGGAGACTAAACAAAGGCCTGATGATATTCATTACACATCTCAGAATTTGATGTATTTTTTAGGTATTCAAAATTTAGAAATTTAAAACTGTTAATTAGAAATATTTTCTTATTATGTCCTTCTGAGTTATGTGAAACTTTTCTTATATGTCTTATAAAGCCAATGTAAATCAGCTGTAGTAGCAGAATGCTAGTATCTCACTTTGCTATAAATTCAAATCTGTATTTTAGATATCTAATAAAAGTTTTAAAAACTTGAAAATTATGGAAAAAAGCAACATTCAGATGTTAAAATTGAAAGAATTAGGATAGCAAAATACACTATCATTTCTGAAATCACATTATGCTTAAATAGTATATAATTCCATGTAAGAATTTTAAATAAAATGCCAAGATAACAATTTTAATGGAATTAATTTAAAATAAAAAATTTTAAAGAATCAGGACTGCTGTAATGAAGTGAAACATTCATTGCTTTAAAATATACCATATATCATAGAGCATAGGGCTCATACTCACTTAGTTCTCACAACACACCATGCCTCTTCTAAAATGTAGTAATTTACATGTAACTCCACCAACTTATCTCTCACTTCTTTTGCAGATTTTCGACTATATGCGGAGTAAACTATTTTTGTCCGAGCTCTTTAAATTCAAACAAGTAAAAAATGTTTCTAAATAAGTGATAACAGAGTTGACTAAAGAAATTTTGTTACCAAATTAAAACCCCAATGCTTACTGGATGGAGCACTGATTATACATGATCCCAAACAGCATGAATTATTTCGGGATAGAAATTTCCACATTTTACTTACATTTTAAATGTTCTAAAACTTACAGAAATTTGAATTTTTCAGGTACTGATTATCAGTGTATAAGCCAGTTTAGAGTCTAGAGATAGGTAGCAGTATAATAGTTCAGAATATAAAATTAGCTTTGCATAATTAATAAAATAACTAATCTGGAAGAAACTCAGATAGAGGCTAAATATAGTGAAAATACAGATTTCAGTAGATAATTTCATTTAGAGAAGGTCTGAAAGACATATGAGTTGAAGATGAATGTAGTAAATAGAATAATTAGACAGTGAGCATCTACAGTAGTAGTCAGGTAGAGAAAGTACCCTAACAGAAGCTTGAGAAACAGGAATGTTGACCAAAATATGGTAGACAGATGATTTAGTTCTAAATGGGAGTTTTTATAAAATCCTAAGTAAATGATCAATTATACATTAGACTTTTCTTAAGAGTTCAAACATACAGAATGCCCAATCTTCAAAGCCAAACATAAAACTTTACTTTAAAATATTACCTTTAACAATAAACCAAAGTCACATTACAAGGAAAAGATTATCCAATTACTAGGATGATTAAAATAATTTTTAAAAGTCACTTAAGGAAAACAAAACTTTCAGATTTCAGTGGAAAATAGGGTTCCCATAATCAACTAATAAAAGAGCATAAAAGCATTTAACATAGTGGACTTCATAAACTCTTTTTATCCGTGAAAAAAAGGCTAATCATTGGCTACCAGTAAGATCAAGAGTGGTTTCTTGATCTAGTTTTTACTTTGAGCAAAATTCAGTTTTGCTTTTTTCAGTTTTCAGCCATTTATTAAGGTTGCTTTAACAGGTACATGTTGTAATTTCTGAATTGTTACTACTTTTTAACTTCTAGAATGAACATGAGGATGAAAGAATGTGTGTGTGTAGATAAACATTTTCCCCATTCCTACGAGTCAGCAGAAGTCCTTGGTGTGTCTGGTTGTAGTATTCTATCAGTTGCCCACCTCAAGTCTGCATCCTCATAATGTGGGTGATTCACAATGGGGTGAAGAGTGGAAAGCTTGACACTTGCCATTGTAGGCATGGCACCAGCAAAAACAGCATCTGGAAAACAAGATTATATTTCTTAACAACATGTTTTAAAGAAAACCAAAAGTTACTCATCTGTAATATTTGAACCCAGTTAAGAAAGATGTGCTGTGCTTAGTTGCTCAGTCATGTCCAACTCTTTCCGACCCCATGGACTGTAGCCTACCAGTGGACAGAGGTCCATGGGATTTTTCTGGCAAGAATACCAGAGTAGGTCGTCATTTCCTCCTCCAGGGGATCTTCCCAACCCAGGAATCGAACTTAGGTCTCCTACATCGCAGGCAGATTCTTCACCATCTGAGCCACCAGGGAAGCCTGGGAATACCGGTGTGGGTAGCCTATCCCTTCTCCAGAGGATCTTCCCAACCCAGGAATCAAACCAGGCTCTCCTGCATTGCAGGCGGATTCTTTACCAGAAGAGCTACCAGGGAAGCCCAAGAAAGATGAAGTACAGTTAAAATAATAATCATTGACAGCATTCTTTTTTTTTCACTTAATATTTACTGATGGTCTACATAATAATAGCCAACTTTGTTAAATGTTATCTTGGTGCCATACACTTGGTGATTATACAATTTAACTTGCACAGCTTTGGGGGTGGGTTCTATGTTATTCCTGTTTTGTAGATTAGGAAGCTAAGAGACAGCAAAGCAATTAGCCCTAGACAGCACAGCTAGGAACTCTCAGGGCCCACCCTCTCAGCCACTTCACTAGAGCACACTGCCCTGTTCAAGTGCTATACTAACAGACAGCACTACAAAGACGGGACTGGAAAGAATTGTAAAATTTCATATCTTGTTCCAACAGTCTAAAGTTCTAGGAACTAGAAGACTTATAAAGGGCAAGTCTCATGGTACATGTTTTAAAGTGAGTTTCATGGGTTATGAACTGTAATCCTGAGAACTTGACAGATGAAGGCATTGTTTTCTTCCCTCAGATCACTTTTAAATATTCATAACTAAGTCTTGACTTTATAAATACATTTCATCAAACCATTTCATTACATGTTAGTAGTACTTTCTGGAATAATACCATGTATAAATCCGTTGCTTTGTGGTTGTAACTAGTGATACACCAAAATCTACTGTGTGGCTTCAGTTTTAGTTGTATTTCTTGAGAGACAAAAAGACCAAATGAAAGAAATAAATATGATTTATTAGAATCATATAATAAATGATTATATAACTATGAAGATCATTATCACTTTTAATCAGCAAAGTAAAACCACCAATAAGAACTAGGCATATTACTCAGATCTACTGGAAATAACTGAATATTTATTTTCAAATATTATTAACCATTCTAAACGTAACTTTGAATGAATTTGTTGTTGCTCTTCAGTCGCTCAGTCATGTCCAACTCTTTGCAGCCCCACAGCCTGCAGCACACCAGCTTCCCTGTCCTTCACCATCTCCCAGAGCTTGCTCAAACTCATGTCCATTGAGTCGGTGATGCCATCTAACCATCTCATCCTCTGTCATCCCCTTCTCCTCTTGCCTTCAATCTTTCCCAGCATCAGGGTCTTTTCCAATGAGTTAGTTCTTTGCATAAGGTGGCCAAAGTACTGAAACTTCAGCTTCAGCATCAGTCCTTCCAATGAATATTCAGGATTGATTTCCTTTAGAATTGACTGGTTTGATCTCCTGGCCAACTCTCAAGAGTCTTCTCCAACATCACAGTTCAAAAGTATCAGTTCTTTGGCACTCAGCTTTCTTTATGGTCCAGCTCTCACATCCATATATGACTACTGGAAAAACCATAGCTTTGACTAGATAGACCTTTGTCCGCAAAGGAATGTCTCTGCTTTTTAATACGTTGTCTAGGTCTGTTGTAGCTTTTCTTCCAAGGAGAAAGCGTCTTTTAATTTCATGGCTGCAGTCACCATCTGCAGAGATTTTGGAACCCAAGAAAATAGAAGTCTGTCACTGTTTCCATTGTTTCCCATCTATTTGCCATGCTTGGATACCACAATTTTCATTTTTTCAACACTGAGTTTTAAGCCAACTTTTTCACTCTTCTCTATCACCTTCATCAAAAGGCTTGTTAGTTCCTTTTTGCTTTCTGTCACAAGGGTGGTGTCATCTGCATATCTGAGGTTATTGATATTTCTTCCAGCAATCTTGATTCCATCTTGCACTTCATCTGGCCCAGCATTTTGCATGATGTGCTCTGCTGCAAAGTCGCTTCAGTCGTGTCCGACTCTGTGCGACCCCATAGACGGCAGCCCATCAGGCCCCACCATCCCTGGGATTCTCCAGGCAAGAACACTGGAGTGGGTTGCCATTTTCTCCTCCAATGCATGAAAGTGCAAAGTGAAAGTGAAGTCACTCAGTCATGTCCGACTCTTAGCGACCCCATGGACTGCAGCCTACCAGGCTCCTCCGTCCATGGGATTTTCCAGGCAAGAGTACTGGAGTGGGTTGCCATTGCCTTCTTTGATGATGTGCTCTACATATAAGTTAAATAAGCAAGGTGACAATATACAGCTTTCACGTACTCCTTTCCCAATTTAGAACCAGTCCATTGCTCCATGTCCAATTCTCACTGCTGCTTCTTGACCTGCATACAGGTTTCTCAGGAGGCAGGTTAGGTGGTTTAGTATTCTCATCTCTTGAAGAATTTTCCATATTTTGTTGTGGTCCACACAGTCAAAGGCTTTATTTAGCGTGGTCAATGAAGCAGAAGAAGATGCCTTTCTGGACTTCTTCTGCTTTTTCTAGGATCCAATGGATGTTGGCAATTTGATCTCTGGTTCCTCTGTCTTTTCTAAATCCAGCTTGAACATCTCAAAGTTCTCAGTTAATGAAGCCTAGTCTGGAGAATTTTGAGCATTACTTTGCTAGCAGGTGAGATGAGTGCAATTGTGTGGTACTTTGAGCATTCTTTGGCATTGCCTTTCTTTGGGACTGGAATGAAAATTGACCTTTTCCAGTGCTTTGGCCACTGCTGAGTTTTCCAAATTTACTGGCATATTGAGTGCAGCACTTTCACAGCATCATCTTTTAGGATTTGAAATAGCTCAACTGGAATTCCATCACCTCCACTAGCTTTGTTTATTGTCATGCTTCCTAAGACCTACTTGACTTTGCATTCCAGGATGTCTGGCTCTAGGCAAGTGATCACACCATCCTGATTATCTGGGTCAATAAGATCTTTTTTGTACAGTTATGTGTATTCTTGCCACCTCCTCTCAATATCTTCTGCTTCTGTTAGGTACATACCATTTCTGTTCTTTATCGAGCCCATCTTTGCATGAAATGTTCCCTTGGTATCTCTAATTTTCTTGAAGAGATCTCTAGTCTTTCCCATTCTATTGTTTTCCTTTGTTTCTTTGCATTGTTCACTTAGGAAGGCTTTCTTATCTCTCCCTGCTACTCTTTGGAACTCTGCATTCAGATGAGTGTATCTTTCCTTTTTTCCTTTGCCTTTCACTTCTCTTTTTTTCTCAGCTATTTGTAAGGCCTCCTCAGACAACCATTTTGTCTTTTTGCATTTCTTTTTCTTGGACATGGTTTTCATCACCACCTCCTGTACAATGTTATGAAACTCTGTCCATAGTGCTTCAGGCACTCTATCAGAACTAATCTCTTGAATCCATTTGTCACATCCACTGTATAATTGTAGGGATTTGATTTAGGTCATATCTGAATGGCCTAGTGGTTTTCCCTACTTTCTTCAATTTAAGTCTGAATTTGGCAATAAGGAGTTCATGATCTGAGCCACAATCAGCTCCTGGTCTTGTTTTTCTGACTGTATAGAGCTTCTCCATCTTTGGCTGCAAAAACTATAATCAATCTGATTTCAGTACTGGTCATCTGGTGGTGTCTATGTGTAGAGCTGTCTCTTCTGTGTTGGAAGACCGTATATGCATTCTCTTGGCAAAAGTCTATTAGCCTTTGCCCTGCTTTATTTTGTACTCCAAGGCCAAATTTGCCTGTTATTCCAGGTATCCCTTGATTTCCTACTTTTGCATTCCAGTCTCCTGTGATGAAAAGGATATCTTTTTTGGTGTTAGTTCTACAAGGTCTTGTAGGTCTTCACAGATCATTCAACTTCAGCTTCCTTGGCATTAGTGGTTGCTGCATAGACTTAGATTACTGTGATATTGAATGGTTTGCTTTGGAAACAAACAGAGATCATTCTGTTGTTTTTGAGATTACACCCAAGTACTGCATTTTGGACTCCTTTGTTGACAATGAGGGCAATTACATTTCTTCTAAGGGATTTATATCTCTTCATATGCCTGCAGTCCATGGGGTCGCTGGGAATCAGGCACGACTGAGCAACTTCGCTTTTACTTTTCACTTTCATGCATTGGAGAAGGAGATGGCACCCCACTCCTGTATTCTTGCCTGGAGAATCCCATGGACGGAGGAGCCTGGTAGGCTACCGTCTATGGGGTCGCGCAGAGTTGGACACGACTGAAGCGACTTAGCAGCAGCAGCATATGCCTTAAATTAAAAAACATATAAATAAACTGAAGTAAACATATCTTTATTACTGTAAGATTCAATAATTAATGATGAAAAGCTCTTAGTCAGGAGTAATTTTGTTCCTGGCAACTTCTGGAGACATTTTTGGTTACCACACTGTTACGGGAGAGGTGCTACTGACATCTGATTGGTAGAAGAAAGGAATGCTGCTAATGCTGCTAAATATTATTCTGCCAGTGTAAAGGGTAGCCCCAAATTTCAAAGTTGAGAAACTCTGGGCTAGAGGGACCCAAGCTCAGGACTAGGGTCATCCAGAAGAAACTAGGGAAGCCTGTCCAGCAAGAACTGGAACCACGGAGAAGAAACCGTCTATGAAACAGAGGGAAAGGGAGAAATACTCCTTAGCTGCTTCTTTCCTCTTGGGAGTAAGGCATCAAATATGAGCATGACAGGGAAACCACAGGATCTTTTCTATAATATATTTAAATCTCCAATTAGCCTACTGCATGTATTAGAAAAAAGTATCCCTTCTGATCTGACAGAACCTCACGAATACATGACTTGTGAGTGGACCACAGGCTGGATTACAGTTCCCTCTTGTCCTCTCAACTGAGCACCTTTGTGCTGTGTACAAACTATGCAAAGCTACATGGTAGACCTGAATGTAAGCTCTAGTCTCACCCTAATTATAGAATCTCAAGCTTCGTTTAATAAAACCTGTGGTAACCATGAGAGAACTCATAATACAGAGATGAGAAAAATTGGTAGGATCAAAGAAGAGGCAAAAATGACGTAAGAGTTTGTAGGAAATCTCTTAGAAGGGTAAGTTTGCTAAACATAGGCTTTCTTTGCCAAGAACCCAAGACAAACACTGGAACAAAGATGCAAGCAAACATGAAAAGAACAGATACCTTTTAAAGCTTTGGAAAAACAGCTGTAAGTGGTGAGGGGTGAGAGAGATTAAAAGCAGTAACTACCGTGTACTTTATAGGGAAAAAATAAAGGATTAGTTCAAAAATTCTGACTAAACTAGCCTGGAAGCTCTAAGACTCTAAGAGTCTAAGTTATGAGGCATTGTCACTGTCATCCTTTGAAAGACACAGACCAAATATTTGAGTTGAAGTTTATAAGAGTTTACCTTAATGATAGCTAAATAGTAGAATGATGACTATCAAATAGGAGATTAAGAGGAAAGTGGCTCAAAGAGTCACAGAATAAATTTAAATAAATCACAGTGAAGAAATTAAGCCAGAAAAAACTGTCTCGGACAGGACTATAGAATAGTTGCAGAAAATAGCATAGAATATATGCATTCTCTGGAAAGGTATTTAAAAATGAAGTAAATATCAATCTGCTTGAGGTGGTCTTAGATAAAGACTGTAAGAAAAGAAAAACTAAAAAAATATTTTAAACTATTTAAAAGTAGCATGTATAATCATCTTTTTGAGATGAGTTAGTGAAAAAACCCAAATGTCCAAGATTTTAACCCTTCTGTATGTGATTGGTTTTATAGACATGAAGCAGAGGGTATGCACTGGCGGAAGTAATGGGAAGGGTATTGTTAACCTCCCCACAGTCAAAACTGGTTTCTCCAGTCGCCTGTCACACAGTGCAAAAGTTTGTCATTTATTAAAGGCTTTTTACTTTGAAGTGTCACTGTTATGATACAGTAATAATCTCAGAGTTATAGCATATAACTTGTGAACAATTATTAACTCTAGATATCAATTAAAATTCTTTTTGACAGGTATCCAGGAGGGGTTTAAAGAGGACACAAAGTTTCCTTTTGGAAATTTGATTTGATGAACGCTGCAATTAACACACTAAAAATGTGTGAAGGTATAAATGCATGTGTTTTTTTAAATTGCATATATACACACATACATATATGAAATGACAACTATACAATATACATAAATGTATAACAACATATAATGTGTATAAGTGTATGTGTGTGTGCTAGCTATACATATAATCAAAACAGCTACATACCTGGCCTGGTATTGTATTTGATCCACTGTATCAGTTCTTCCTGGGGCAAATTATTAAATTCTCCTATTATGCTCCATTGATTATGGAGGTTTGCATAACCTTGTATTGACATTACTGTTACAAGACTGAGGATAACAGGCATAAAACGAACTCTGCAAAAAACCCAGCCAAAGAGCTGAAATGAAAGAAACCATTTATTTATCATTCTTATATGAACAGTGCTATTGGGTCAGTAATATATTCTCACCTTTCTACCTAAACCAAGATGGATTACCATTTGATACTAATAATATACAGAATATAATAATTATCTATTGTTTAAAACCTGCAAATATTTTAGAATTATATGATCCAGTTAAAAATGGAGCTTACTTTCCTCTTGAAAGAATTAAAGAAGAAATACCTGATCCTTCCAGGACAGATGTACAACCAGGAGTTAAGGTTAACAAATCATAATTCTGACATATCCTCGAACTAAATCCTATAATATCTGGATGTCTTTTATGGACATCTTGAATATCTAGGGAAACACCATTAGTACTGACAATTTTTATCCTCTCAGGAATTTAAGTATTATGATATTCTAAGGCAAAACATTTATAATCAAGACCAAGTAAGGGGTCTCTAGAAGTAACTTGGTCCCAAAATTCTAGCTACTTTATCTAGCTGTCTTGCATATGAGCTACAGTAACAGAACCTTAGAAACTGACAATTTTTCCACAGATTATCCAAGCCCAACAGGACAATACTAGAACAATTGCACTGCATCTTCTCTAGTATTACAAGAGCACTTGAGGATAGTTTTGATGGGCCATGAAACTGTTACACTTACCTGAATTTCAAAAACTATATTAGTGAGAATACTGATAGAGGGGAAAGTCACAGAATTATCAGCTAAAGTCTAGGAATAAATTTCAAAGCTACTTGAATTTGCTTTTCTTATGCTATAATGAATCACAAACTAGTACTTTAAATCACTTAAGATAAAAAAACACCAAGTGTTTTTATGTTTTAGATTAGTGACCAAAACCATGATTAACTACATTGTAGTTGCTATAGTGTTATAGAGTAGTTATAAAAGAATGAATACCTTACCCGCCGAGAACATATCAGGGAAGCCATAACACACATATGAGGTGTCAAAAAGAGCTTCAGTCTCATAATTAAAATGGCAAGGGGAGTAAATGCAAACAACTGCAATGTGTGAAAAATTATCTATAAAAACAAAAACAAAAATTAATTTTCACTTCATATTTTAAAATTAGTATATGTACAATAAAGTATATTAAAACTATTGGTATTCACTAGGACAAGGATCTTTTAACTCAGTAATACATCTATTAATATTCGTTCATTCATTCAACAAAGATTTATCAAATGCCTGCTATATGCCAGGTACTGTTGTGAGTGCTGGATACAGGAGGGTGCTAAAACACCACTGAGCAATTCCGGTCCTCAGGAGATTCACATTTTAGTACATTTAGTAAGGAGAGACAGAAAATAAACAGACATATCAAATAACAAAACCTATTAAACAGTCTTTCAGAAAGTGGTAAGCATAATGGAAAAGGAAGTAGAGCTGAAAAGGAGACTGAAGTGCAGGGTGTGGTGTGAGGTCACAGGCAGAAGTTGCAAGTGTACTTAGAATCATCAGAGTGGAACTCCTGAAAGGTGGTATTTGAGCAAGGCCCTATACCAGGTGAGAAAGGGAATCACAGAGACTTAAAAAAATGGGGTGCTTCAAAAATTTGTGATATTTAGTCAGCAACAAAAATCGTAACACAATCTAGGTTATTTTAGAAGTAGTGGAATTGTATAAATATTTGTACTAATCAGTAGGACACCCCATTTTGACTAAGATGGAGTTTCACTGAGCTAAGTTTTCAAACAAAACTTTTCTAATAGACATATTCATAAAATATCAACAAACTCCTCAGTACATAAATGGACAAAGAATTAATACAAGTAAAATTAACTAAATATTCATGTTCTAAACCACTAATATTAAAACAAGGTAAATAGTAAAAATAATATTTTCATCTATAAAATTGACAAATATTAAATTAATATTGAGTATTAGAGAGGGTGCCATGAAACCACACACTGTAATAACTGGTATATGTTTGTAATTTAGTAATATTTATCAAGATCCTAGAAAAGAGCCAACCTTGGCTAGGGTCTAGCCAAGACCCTAGAACCAAACCAACCTAAATTTTGGTTCTAGGCATTAAAGGGAATAATCAAAACATAAAAATACTTCTATAAAGATGGTAACTTAAGTGAGTTTTTCACACCAGAAATAGAAACAAACTAAATGAACAATATAGAAGACTAAGTAAGTTATTGCATTTTCACATGTGAAAAGTAAAGTGTTAGTTCCTCAGTTGTGTCTGACTCTTTGCAACCCCATGTACTGTAGCCCCCCAGGCTCCTTTGTCCATGAGATTCTCCAGGCAAGAATACTGGAGTGGGTTTCCATTCCCTTCTCCAGGGGATCTTCCCAATGCAGTAATCAAACCCAGGTTTCCTGCATTTCCTGCATTGTAGGCAGATTCTTTACCATCTGAGCTACCAGAGAAGCTCCACTATCACATGTTATATAGACATTAATATATTGGAAGACTATTTAATGGTGTGGAACAGTTTTCAAAAACAAAGATCATGGCATCTGGTCTCATCACTTCATAGCAAGTATATGGGGGAGAAAATGGAAACAGTGACAGAATTTTTGGGGGGGGGCTCCAAAATCACTGCAGATGGTGACTACAGCCATGAAATTAAAAGGCGCTTGCTCCTTGCAAAAAAAAGCCATGGCAAACCTAGGCAGCATATTAAAAAGCATAGCCACCACTTTGCCAACAAAGGTCCATATAGTCAAAGCTATGGTTTTTCCAGTAATCATGTACAGATGTGACAGTTGGACCATAAAGAAGGCCGAATGCTGAAGAATTGATGCTTTTCAACAGTGGTGCTGAAAAAGATGCTTGAGAGTCCCTTGGATAGGAAGGCGATCAAACCAGTCCATCCTAAAGGAAATCAATCCTGAATATTCTTTGAAAGGACTGATACTGAAGCTTCAATACTTTGGCCACCTGACGCGAAGAACCGACTCACTGGAAAAGACCCTGATACTAGGAAAGATTGAAGGCAGGAGGACAAGAGGATGACAGAGTATGAGATGGTTGGATGGCATCACCAACTCGATGGATATGAGTTTGAGCAAGCTTTGGGAGATGGTAAAGGATAGGGAAGTCTGGCGTACTGCAGTCCATGGGGTTGCAGAGTCTGACACTCTGTCTAGTCAAGGCTGTGGTTTTTCCAGTGGTCATGTATGGATGTGAGAGTTGGACTATAAAGAAAGCTGAGCGCTAAAGAATTGATGCTTTTGAACTGTGGTGTTGGAGAAGACTCTTGAGAGTCCCTTGGACTGCAAGGAGATCCAACCAGTCCATCCTAAAGGAGATCAGTCCTGGGTGTTCATTGGAAGGACTGATGTTGAAGCTGAAACTCCAATACTTTGGCCACCTGATACAAAAGAGCTGACTCATCTGAAAAGACCCTGATGCTGGGAAAGATTGAGGGCAGGAGGAGAAGGGGATGTCAAAGGATGAGATGGTTGGATGGCATTACCAACTCAACGGACATGGGTTTGGGTGAACTCTGGCAGTTGGTGATGTACAGGGAGGCCTGGCGTGCTGTGGTTCATGGGGTCACAAAGAGTTGGACACGACTGAGTGACTGAACTGAACTGAGATGTCCATCGGCAGACAAATGGATAAGAAAGCTGTGGTGTGGTGAAAGAAATCAAAGAGGACACTAACAGATGGAGAAATATACCATGTTCATGGATTGGGAAGAATCAATATAGTGAAAATGAGAATACTACCCAAAGCAATTTATAGATTCAATGCAATCCCTATCAAGCTATCAACGGTTTTCTTCACAGAGCTAGAACAAATAATTTCACAATTTGTATGGAAATACAAAAAACCTCGAATAGCCAAAGCGATCTTGAGAAAGAAAAATGGAACTGGAGGAATCAACCTGCCTGACTTCAGGCTCTACTACAAAGCCACAGTCATCAAGACAGTATGGTACTGGCACAAAGACAGAAATATAGATCAATGGAACAAAATAGAAAGCCCAGAGATAAATCCAAGCACATATGGACACCTTATCTTTGAAAAAGGAGGCAAGAACATACAATGGATTAAAGACAATCTCTTTAACAAGTGGTGCTGGGAAAACTGGTCAACCACTTGTAAAAGAATGAAACTAGAACACTTTCTAACACCATACACAAAAATAAACTCAAAATGGATTAAAGATCTAAATGTAAGACCAGAAACTATAAAACTCCTAGAGGAGAACATAGGCAAAATTACTCTCCGATATACACCACAGTAGGATCCTCTATGACCCACCTCCCAGAATATTGGAAATAAAAGCAAAAATAAACAAATGGGATCTAATTAAAATTAAAAGCTTCTGCACAACAAAGGAAACTATTAGCAAGGTGAAAAGACAGCCTTCAGAATGGGAGAAAATAATAGCAAATGAAGCAACAGACAAACAACTAATCTCAAAAATATACAAGCAACTCCTACAGCTCAATTCCAGAAAAATAAATGACCCAATCAAAAAATGGGCCAAAGAACTACATAGACATTTCTCCAAAGAAGACATACAGATGGCTAACAAACACATGAAAAGATGCTCAACATCACTCATTATCAGAGAAATGAAAATCAAAACCACTATGAGGTACCATTTCACACCAGCCAGAATGGCTGCGATCCAAAAGTCTACAAGCAATAAATGCTGGAGAGGGTGTGGAGAAAAGGGAACCCTCTTACACTGTTGGTGGGAATGCAAACTAGTACAGCCACTATGGAGAACAGTGTGGAGATTCCTTAAAAAACTGGAAATAGAACTGCCTTATGATCGAGCAATCCCACTGCTGGGCATACACACTGAGGAAACCAGAAGGGAAAGAGACACGTGTACCCCAATGTTCATCGCAGCACTGTTTATAATAGCCAGGACATGGAAGCAACCTAGATGTCCATCAGCAGATGAATGGATAAGAAAGCTGTGGCACATATACACAATGGAGTATTACTCAGCAATTAAAAAGAATACATTTGAATCAGTTCTAATGAGGTGGATGAAACTGGAGCCTATATACAGAGCGAAGTAAGCCAGAAAGAAAAACACCAATACAGTATACTAACACATATATATGGAATTTAGGAAGATTTAACAATAACCCTGTATATAAGACAGCAAAAGAGACACTGATGTATAGAACAGTCTTATGGACTCTGTGGGAGAGGGAGAGGGTGGGAAGATTTGGGAGAATGGCATTGAAACATGTATAATATCATGTATGAAACGAGTCGCCAGTCCAGGTTCGATGCACGATACTGGATGCTTGGAGCTGGTGCACTGGGACAACCCAGAGGGATGGTATGGGGATGGAGAAGGGTTCAGGATGGGGAACACATGTATACCTGTGGCAGATTCATTTCGATATTTGGCAAAACCAATACAATATTGTAAAGTTTAAAAATAAAATGAAATTTTTTAAAAAAGTAAAAAAAAAAAAAAGAAAGAAAGCTGTGGTACACACACACAATGGAATATTACTCAGGTATTAAAAAGAATGCATTTGAATCAGTTCTAATGAGGTGGATGAAACTGGAGCCTATTATAGAGAGCGAAGTAAGGCAGAAAGAAAAACACCAATGTAGTACATTAATGCACATATATGGAATTTAGAAAGATGGTAACTATGATACTATATATGAGACAGCAAAAGAGACACAGGTGTAAAGAACAGATTGTTGGACTCTGTGGGAGAAGGCAAGAGTGGGATGATTTGAGAGAATAGCATTGAAACATTTCATATGTGAAATAGGTTGCCAGTCCAGGTTTGATACATGAGGCAGGGTGCTCAGGGCTGGTACACTGGGATGACCCTGAGGGATGGGATGGGGAGGGAGGTGGGAGGGAGGGTCAGGATAGGGAACACATGTACACCCATGGCTGATTCATGTGAATGTATGGCAAAAACCACCACAATATTGTAATTAGCCTCCAATTAAAATAAAAATAAAATAAAAATAAAACAGAATGACAAAAAGTGTACCTAAAGCTATTTTTTTCATTTTAAAATGATGTTTAAAAACTGAAATCTTTTTTAAAATAATTCTTGAACCCAAGTTTGGAATGTGGAAAATTTATTTCAAAATCAACCCTTCATTTTCCTTAGTCAGACTCACCCTTGAACAAAATCTGAATCATGCTTTGGAGAAAGAAAAGAAACCTACACATTTCACACCCAAATAGGTCCTTTTTTGGAGGGCCACTAAATCACAGATTGGTAGATTATGTGAGCCATCTACTTTAATCAACTACCCAAAACAGGGATCACTTCTATAAATCTATGAACAGAATATTCACCATTTCCGGGATAGGAATATGCCATAGGAGTACCTATTACAAAGACAGATGCTGTATATATGTGAGAAAATCTTTTCTAAAACTGAACTAGTGTTTTCCTGTAACTTCCACACCTATTGGTGCATCTCAGTTCTCAATTATCTAAAAACTGTAATTATGATTTTGCACTATTAACTTATGCTTTCTCTCCAAACAACAAACTATTCAACAATATAGTTCTATTAATCTGTGAATACAGAAGTGTACGGATTCCCAAAATATATTACTCAATACCAGTTTCTCAAAAGAAGTAATTTCTCCCCCAAATTCTGGATCACTTCAGTTTTTCAACTGAATAGCTCCAAATAAGTTGTATGTTATGACATATGCCTTCAGCTGTATGTCATATAAAGCCCTCTGGCTATAACAGAAAAACTTTGTTTATAATATAAAACACAAAATAAAATGGACTTAAATATAAAGGATCTAATATAAAGTAATCACAAAATATAATAAATTAGGGACTAGACAAAAGTGAAGGCTGATGCAATACTGACTGTCATGCTCAAAATGAGGTATGAGTAGGTCAAAAGAATTTTCAGGAGTTAATTATTCTAAATGTTATCTCTCCCTAGCCCATCTTTTCACAAGTTCTTCACAGGATTATGATATTCTGGAACTAAATATTGTTTCTAAATCTCTTTCTTTTTCTTTCCTGTGAATTACTATGTATTCCTTCATTAATTTCTAAGCTCGTAACATAGAACAGCTGGCTAAAACTAACTAATATGATGGAACAAATAAAACACAAATACATTAAATTATGAGTAAAAAATCACAATAGACTCCACTAATCTAACAAACTTTAATAATATCATGACAGTAGGGAGGTGACCCAGGGGTTCATTTAGTGAGTTGAGATTTGCAGACTGTCCCTGATTCAGAGGGTTGGCACAAAGCAAGGAACTTAGAACTTACTCCCTGGTGAAAAAAGTATCCTAAGGATTTATTCAAAATCCTCACCTAATTTTGAAACAAGCTGTAATGTACAACCTTTCATTATCATATCACATTCAGAGTTTGTCAACATTTCTGCCTCTCACACCCTGTCATCCCTTAAGGTGAAGGGAAGTTGCTCAGTCATGTCCGACTCTTTGTGACCCCATGGACAGTAGCCAACCAGGCTCCTCCATCCGTGGGATTTCCAAGTAAGAATACTGGAGTGGGTTGCCATTTCCTTCTCCAGGGGATATTCCCGACCCAGGAATCGAACCCGGGTCTCCCGCATTGTAGGCAGACGCTTTACCATCTGAGCCACCAGGGAAGTCAAGGTGAAAACAGTTACATCCCAAATCAAAGAGATTTATCAAGTGTGAGTCACAAGTGGGAGTAGGATTAGGTGCCAGGAAGACACAAGACTTCACATTGGTACTGCCCAGAAAGCTATCATCTCCTTCTATAAGATCTACTATTTTTAGAAATTTAAATCTGTTTATGTATTAGGAGTTTAACATACCCACTTTAGTTTAAAAAAAATTAGAGATTTTCTATCACTGTCCTCTTTTGGTCAGCTTGACTTATAACTGCCTTTCAAAAAAAATATATATATATATATAATCTTCTTTACTGCCAACAGACTAAGGTATTTAAAACTCAGATCTGACCACACCATCTCCAACTTCACAACAAGGTCCTGATAACGTCCAGCTTCTTTGCATACAAAGCTCCCACAGTCTAATGCTGCTTACTTTTCCCACCTTGTCATTTTTATCCATCAGCAACACTGATTTGCCTTATATCTATGGATAAATTTGGAAAACTCAGCCGTAGCCACAGAAAGGCAATGCCAACAAATGTTCAAACTACCGCACAATTGCATTCATCTCACATACTACCAAAGTAATACTCAAAATTTTCCAAGGTAGGCCTTAACAGTATGTGAATGAGAACTTCCAGATATTCAAGCTGGATTTACAAAAGGCAGAGGAACAAGAGATCAAATTGCCAATATCTGTCGGATCACTGAAAAAGCCTAAGTCGAGAAAAACATCTATTTCTGCTTTATTGACTATGCCAAAGCCTTTGACTGTGTGGATCACAATAAACTGTGGAAAATTCTGAAAGAGATGGCAATACCAGACCACCTAACCTGCCTCCTGAGAAACCTGCATGCAAGTCAAGAAGCAACAGTTAGAACAGGACATGAACAACAGACTGGTTCCAAACTGGGAAAGGAGTACATCGAGTTGTATATTGTCACCCTACTTATTTAACTTATATGCAGAGTACATCATGCAAAATGCCACCCTGGATGAAGCACAAGCTGGAATCAAGACTGCAGGGAGAAATATCAATAACCTCAGATATGAAGATGACATCACCCTTATGGCAGAAAGCGAAGAGAACTAAAGAGCCTCTTGATGAAAGTGAAAGAGGAGAGTGAAAAAGTTGGTTTAAAACTCATCATTCAGAAAACTAAGCTCATGGCATCCATTCCCATCACTTCATGGCAACTAGATGGGGAAAAAATGAAAACAATGAGAGACTTTATTTTCTTGGGCTCTAAAATCACTGCAGATGGTGACTGCAGCCATAAAATTAAAGGACATTTGGTCCTCGGAAGAAAAGCTAGGACAAACATAGACAGCATATTAAAAAACAGAGACGTTACTTTGCCAACAAAGGTCTGTCTAGTCAAAGCTATGCTTTTTCTAGTAGTCACGTATGGATTTGAGAGCTGGACCATAAAGAAAGCTGAGTGCCAAAGAACTGATATTTTTGAACTGCGATGTTGGAGAAGACTCTTAAGAGTCGTCCAGGAGATCAAACCAGTCAATCCTAAAGGAAATAAGTCCTGAATATTCACTGGAAGGACTGATGCTGAAGCTGAAGCTTCAATACTTTTGCCACCTGATGTGAAGAACCAACTCATTGGAAAAGGCCCTGGGAAAGATTGACGGCAGGAGGAGAAGGGAACAACAGAGGATGGGATGGTTGCATGACATCACTGACTCAATGGACATGAGTTTGAGCAAGCTCTGGGAGTTGGTGATGGACAGGGAAGGCTGGCCTGCTGCAGTCCATGGAGTCACAAAGAGTCGAACACAACTGAGTCACTGAACTGAGCTAAACCAGATAAATTCATTACCTTCTGTCTTCCTTGCACACGTGCATCCTTTGTCTTCAGCTAGCTATTCCTCTATATACATTTTAAAAACCTTTCTCCAACTACCACATCCCCTCCACACAGATTTAATCACTTCTTCTGTACTACTTTTATATCTCCCTTTGTCATTTCACATATACTTATATGTTCTCGTTTTTTCCTTCTACTATATACCTTCATTTCCATAGAAGTAGAAACTTGGTGTATAGTAGGCACATAATAAAGATTGAATGGATAAATATACAGAATTAACACAAAAGAGAAAAGTGGGCAAAATAAGAATAAATGGAGAAATGAATGACAATGAGAAGGTAGCAAACTAATGTGAAAAAGGGAGGCAGAAACTTAAGGAATACTTATGGAATTAGGTGGTTGCAGAGTGAATGACAAACAGCATAGATTTTGTTGCTACACTGCCTGGATTCATAGTACTTGGCTCTACAAAGCTCAGCTCACTCTAGCTTTCTGACTTTAGGCAAGTTACTGACCATCTCTTTGTAACATTTTTTTTTAATCTGTGAAATAAAAAGTAATAGTATTTACATCAGTGGGTTGTTGTGAGAATGAAAGTATAAAAGTAAGTAAATAACTACCCTCCCCAACCAAAATACCTGGCGCATAGGAAGCAGAAAGTGCTGACCACTCCTCTAGGAGCGCTGGAAACGGATTGGCAGTGGATAAATGGAAGATTTACTGCAAATTTGCTGTGAGACCTTAGGTGAACTGTTTCATTTCTCCAGGTCTCCAGTTCTTGGCAGAGACTCTTTGCTTTTATTCCTAGAAACACAGCAAGATTCCACTTCCCAACTTCCTGGCAGTCAGGTGTGGCCATATGTCTGAGTTCTGGCTGTGAGCAGGAAGCGATATTTGTCTCTTTTCCAGGGGTAGCTCTTACAAAGCCTCCAGTGCGCAGTGTTCTTTTTTCTTTGTTGGCTTGTACAAATCAAGCCTGAAAACCACATATTAAAGATGGCAGAACCATAGGTGGAAGGAATCTGGGTCCCTGAAACACTGCTTGTTGGAGAACGACCTGCTAATCCGAAACTCTGGTTTTAACTTTATGTGAGCAAAGAATTAAACTTCCACTGAGTTAAGTCATTTTGATGTTATCATTTATCTTTAACAGCTAATATCATTTAATTAACATGATTTTCTTATTTGCAAAGTGGGAATAATATTATGAGACTCAAACAGCACAGTACATGGCACATAGTAACTATTCAAAACACATTGTTTATCATCATAAGCTATTCCTATTAAGTTCACAATCAGTGGTCCTTTCATGTAAATTTGACCTGTCCCTTCAGACTCAAAGTTCTATTACTTAGGAAATCATATTTCTAGCCCATGCTATTTTTTCTCTTATCGCAGAACAATTTAGCACCATAAAAAAAAAGACTATCCTGTTTTGTTCTCCACTGAAAAATTAGATGTATCTGAGAGCAGGAACACTGCTATACTATCTGGTTTATCCTGTAACACTGCTAAGATTATAACTGATTGACCATCAAGTCTGTGTGTGGCAAAGTCACCAGTCACAGTACCTACCCTGATGGCCCATAGCTGATTGGCTCAGCGGGCTAGAAATTAATGTTTATTATTGTTGAATGAATGAATGAATGAAGGTAATTTAATTTAATTATACTCAGTGGTCATAAATCAGCTTTCTGGTTGTCAAGTCCTTACCATTCTTCAAAATTGAGAGCAGCTTAAAAAGTGGGAAGATCAGCAGAAATTTACTATCAGTATTGAACCACTTTAGCACTGCTGATGGTACACCTGCAGCAAGGTTATACCTTTGTGAATATCCTTGAACTTAAATATAATACACAAATCTAGCAGAGATTAAAATGAAAGCTTTACCTCACCATGTTCAAGGAGCTGTTTTCTGGAATAAAACAAAAATATTCTCTATTAACTGACTGTTCATTATACTATGATTATATCAGAATGAACCTCCACTTATTTGTTCTTATATTTTAAATAAATTAATATATAAATAAAGCTGTTAGGTAAAAATTACTAAGTTCTACCAAAAAATTACTAAATTAGATAAAAATTACTAAAAACAATGGAAATTTAAAAGGCATGATTTATAGTCATTCTATTTAAAGTATATCAAAATGCTCTTCTTTGGTTAAGACAAAATGGGTTTTACTGATTGCTAAATACTCCCTTTGGAGAAATAAATAATAAAAAGAATATTTATTAAATATTCAATCACACACATATATTATGCTTTAGATAAGAACTGCTGTGACTTTTGAGTTATTTTTATTTTTCACAATTATAAATATGAACATCCTTGCACTTAAAACTCTGTAAGCATCTCTGAGTATTTCCTTAGGATAAATTTCTAGAATAAATTTTTTGGGTAAAGCATATAAATAATTTTAGTTCCACAAAAGTTGTTTTAGAAATTTTCTAAATATTTATGTCTAAAAATTTACTAAAAATTTATGGCATACCTACCGTATTCCAGACACTGTGCAGTGAACACAGTGTGAACAGAACAGATCCTGTTCTTATTCTCCACAGTTTGTGTTAGATTGGGAAGAGGTACAAGACTGCTTATTTTGCTTCCCATTGTAAAGACAATATTTCACTTTTATAACAAAGCTTTGTAGTATAAAAGGCCTTCTCATATGGATTTTGGGTTTGGCAAGAGAAGTAAGACAGTATAAATATGAAAGTATGAAGTATAAGGAAGTTCAGGGGCACACACAGATCCAGAGATTTAAAAAAAAAAAAAAAAAGAGTAGTGAGGGGAAGGCCACTGAGAAGAGTACTGAAATCACTCAATTATTTTGCCACCACTGCAGCTCCTTCCTGACTTCTGCAGTCAAGGGTGGAAGTGGGTGTGGATGTATGGGTTCCCACACGTCCAGAAACCTGTCAGTCACAACAGAATCCTGTAGTGAGTGATTGCATGTAAGGAAGAGGCCTGGTAGGTAAGTATTATAATCACCAAAGACCCCAACAATAACTATGGATACAAATAAATCTAGTAACTAATTTAGAATATCAGTATACAATCAAATCATGAGAAACAAATAGGATGGAAGAAAAACACCAAGATAAATGAGCAAATGAACTCTCAAGAAAGTGTTAATATAAGTAATAAGAGTATTAAATGAAAGTTCCAATTATTATCTTCACAGATGCTTAAGAGAACACTGTATCCATACAAATAAAACAAGCTGTAATAAAAAAGAGCTTTCAGAGATAATTAAAAAAACATTTGCCAAATTTAAAACCTTAAAAAAAGGTCAAATAGCAGTGTACACAACTGAAAGTTGTGTTGAAGATGCATTCATGAAATTCTGAGGAGAAAAAAGAAATAAAAAATATGATAAATATAATAATAGATGTTCAAAAAAGAGAGGCTAAAGCAAAAGAGAGAGGGAAAGAGAATATCCTTTGAGCTAAAGAAAAATTTGAGTGTTCAGATTGAAATTTCCATGAATAATTATATAAATAGAGCAGAAACTTTATTTAAAGAATAACAGCTGAAAACCTGCAACTCTGGAGAGAGATATGGACATTCAAGTACATGAAGCTCATAGGTAACTCCCCACACACACTGCAAATTCACTAGATATAATAAAACTGTCAAAAGCAAAAAATGAACTTCGAAAACAAAAAATCATCTCATATAAGGGAACCCCTGTAAGGCTATCAGCAGATTTCTCAACAGAAACCTTGCAAGCCAGGAGAGACTGGGATTCTTAAAAGTGCTCAAATAAAAAAAAATCTGCCATCAAAGAATACTTTACCTAGCAAAGCTGTCTTTCAGATGAAGGTGAGAAAGACTTTCCCAGAAAAACAAAGTTGAGGGAGTCATCATCACTAGACCTGCCTTATAAGAAATGCTAAAGAGAGTCCTTCAAGCTGAAATGAAAGAATGCTCATTAGTAACATAAACATACACGAAAGCACAAAATTAGCTAGTAAAAGTAACTATATAGTCAATCTCAGAATACTGTAATACTGTAATAGTGGTGTGTAAATCACTTAACTCTAGTATAAAAAGACTGAAGCATTAAAAAATAAATATAGCTACAATAATTTGCTAACTCATACACAATATAAGGAGATATAGATTGTGACATCAAAAGCATAAAATGGGGACGAGGGAAGTAAAAAAGCAGAATTTTTATATATAAATGAAGTTGAGCTGTTATCAGCTTAAAATAGACTCATAACTATAAGATGTATTATGATAACCACACAGCAAAAACATGCAACAGATATGCAAAAGATAAAGGAATAAAAGTATACCACTATGAAAATCATCACATGATGAAGAAAGATAGCATGAAAGGAAGACAGACACTACAAAACAGAAAGAAAACAAGATGGCAAAAATAAGCCATCCCTATCTATTAATAATTAAGTATAAATTGATTAAATTCTCTAAAGACAAAGAGTGGCTAAATGGATAAAAAACAAGACCCAATCATGCTGCCTATGAGAGTCTCATTTTAGTTTTAAGGATAAGCATGAAGGATACACACTTTTAAGTGAATGGATGACAAAAAATATCCCACTAAAATGGAAGTGAAAAGAAAGCACGGGTGAGCACGGGTGTGTGTGTGTGTGTGTGTGTGTGTAATCAGGAGAATCAGCCTAAGTTGAAAAATGTAACAAGAGGTACAGGATTTCCCAGGATATCCAGATCAGGCCTGTTGGAAATTTATCATCAAACCTTTGAGGATGACATGGCACTTTAGATGATCACAAAGATCTAAGATCTTGATAATGTATAAACTTCAGATAAAAAGTCTCTGAGAGGTCTCCTTCCCATCTCTCTTTGTTACTTGCATGTGTCCTCAATAGGTTTCTAATCAGTATACTTTTCCTCTGCAGACACTACACACAGAAAAAGTCCTTCCTGGCATTAAGGGACAGAAAGCTACTGAAACTGGAAAACCTGACTCTCGATCAATGCTGCTTTCAGAGAAAGGTCTTGATCAAAAGGGAGAAAGAAAAAAAAAATGGAAATCTCAATTAAATAGGAGTTGGGAGACAAAAAGGGGGCACTTTCATGCCCTGAAACAATAGAAGAGTCCAACAAGAAGAATAAGGATTCCTCTTCTTTCCTGGCAAGTAGTCAGCCAATGAAAAGCCATGAACTTTTTTGTTTACTATAGCTCTCACAACTTTGTTTTCCCTTCCGTAAAAGTGTTCTCTTCTCCTTGCTGTGCAGGGACTTGCATGTGGCTCACCATGGTGGTAAACCTCAAAGTGCAATCCTCTGCTGATCCCCAGTAAACCCAATTTTGCTGAAGAAATTATCTGGCAGTCCAATTATTTTGTTAGGTCAACAATGAATAAAGGAAATGTGGCATGTGTGTATACTCTAATACAACAGAGTATTATTCCACCATAAAAAAAAAGAAAGAAAAACAAGGAAATCCTGGCATTTGCCACTACATGGATAAACCTGGAAGGCATTATGGTACGTGAAATAGGGCAGACAAGGAAAGACAAATATTTTATGGTATCACTCGTATGTGGAATCTAAAAGTGACCCCCAAAAACGTAAAAGAAAGAGCAGAATGGTAGTTGCCAGGGTCTGGGGACTGGGCATAATGATGCGATGTTCCTTAAAGGGTACAAGCATTTAGTTATAAGATGAAGAAATTCTGAGGAAGCAACGTACAGCACAGTGACTATACTTAATAATACTGCACGGTATACTTGGCATTTGCTAAGACGGTAGGCCTTAAGTATCTACACACATACAAACACTCACAGTAACTCTGTGAGTTGATAGATGTGTTGAATGTGTTAATTAACTTTGTTGTGGTGATCACTTCACAAAATTTATGAATATCAAATCATTGCATTATCTACTTTACACATATTTATTTTGCAAAAAACTATGAAAGAGAATATGGGGAACTATTTTTATGATACTGATGTGGGGAAGTGTATCTAAGCGCAGAAATGAACAGAAAACAGAGAGTGTACAGTTGTGATTGTACAGAAATTTTAATCTTCTATAGAGCAATGACCATTAATAAGTTACAAACTGACATTCTAGAGTAAAGCCTGTTATACACATAACAGACAAAAGATTACTGTCTATACTATAAAAAGACACCATAAATAAATTTTCAAATGGACAAAATAGAAATACAAATAGCCAACAGACATATGGAAAGATGTACTTCACTGGTAAAAATGTAAAACTTCACTTCACTTTGTAAAATGAGTTACTTCTTAAAAAACTACCAGTAAGAAAATGTGATTAAGAAAACTTAATAACATTGGTGTTCATAGACATGCAGAGAAATGGACACTCTCACCATTATTCTCTCAGTATCCAGCAAACTGTAAAATATTCATAGCTTATGACCCAGCAGTCCCATTTCAAATATGTTAACTATTCTAAATACTGAAATAAGTGTCCAAATGAATGTGTATAAAGTCGGTAATTACTCATAGCATTGGTTGTTATGACAAAAAGAGAAGTATAATCTAAACTCCACTAATGTGAGAATGGCTAAGTACATGATAGTCACTCGTGATAATGAATAAATAAAACATGGGGACTACTATAAAGTATGAGCAAGATGCCCAAGAGAAACTGCTAAATAAAGGGAAAGTTACAGAGTAATACCAGTAAAAAAAAAAATACACTGTGCTTTCAGAAGTATTTACTGCAATGATACAAACTAAGCCATTTATAAACAGCACTAATTGAGGAATACATCTAAGAGACGGGAATATTTCTTCTTTTCTTGATATACTATTTTTTCTGATTGTATCACCATAAGCATACAGTTGGCCCTTGAACGACACAACAGTGAGGGGTGCGGTTGAAAGTCTGAGTATAAATTACAGTCGGCTTTCCATATACTTGGTCCCTCTGTATCCTGAAATTCAATCAACCACAGATCTAGTAATAGTATAGTGTTTATTACTGTAAAAAGTTTGCGAATAAGTGGAACCACGCAGTTCAAATCCATGTTGTTCAACAGTCAACTGTATTATTTTTGTGGTTTAAAGGACCCTTCTGCCCAGATACCCATAGAGAGCCAGAACTTTCAGGAATGTAATCACCAAGAAAGACCTCATTTCCACCCACGTGCCCCTCAAGTCTGTCCTCTACATGGTTGTTGTTGTTTCAGTCACTAAATCATGTCCAACTCTTTCGTAACCCCAAAGACTGTAGTCCGCCAGGCTCCTCTTTCTCTGTTCATGGGATTTCCAGGCAAGAATATCAGAGTGAGACATTTCCTTCTCCAGGGGTTCTTCGTGACCGACAGGTGCATTCTTTACCACTGACTGAGCCACCATACCCGCTCAGTTTTTTTGAGACAGCAGCCATGTATCATGGGCTTCCCAGGTGGCACTGGTGGTAAAGAACTCACTGGCCAACGCAGGAGACATAAGAGACATGGTTTTGATCCCAGAGTGAGGAAGATACCCTGGAGGAGGGTGTGGAAACCCACTCCAATATTCTTGTCTGGAGAATCCCATGGACAGAAGAGCCTGGAGGGCTATAGTCCACAGGGTTGCAAAGAGTCATTCAAGACTGAAGTAGCTTAGCACACTTGCCATGCACCCCCTCATCATCTATTATTCAATTAAATATCTCAAGTCTCTTAATGCACTCCTTATATGAATAGTTTTCAGAGCTCTAAAAACATTGTTTTTAGAATGTCAAGACACATCCTCTGGGCTCCATCTGACCAGAACAAGGTAGAGTGGATCTATTAATTCTCTTGATTTGGAAACAATTTCAACAAATAAGATTTTACCATTTCAAGTATAAGATTCTAATTAGCTCTTCTGGCTACCATACAAAGTTGTTTACTGAAAATATAAGCAGAGGGCATAGGGTTCATGGAAGCCCTGTGCACTAATTTTACAATTTTTCTGTAAATATAAATTGGCCTAAAAAATAAACTTTATTAAAAAACAAGAAATCTAATGGCTATATGTACAAATATAATGCAATCTGAGTTAAAATTTTTTCTCAGATGAAGTTTTCCTCACAATTTACTTCTCATGTCCTATAACAGTGTGTGCTTTAGTTATATTTTGCTTCTATTTGTTTATACCATAATTCTAGTGACTACTAAAACCACAAATAAATGTAATAAAACAGTTTTAACCATAAATGTAGGAAAAACTATTCCATGAATACTCAGAAAAGCAAGTTGCTTTCTCTGAAAGTTAAAAAAAATCACCAAAAATAACTTCAGCTTACTTCTGTTTACTGACTTTAAATTGTAGTGGTATATGAAATTAAACCAATTTAAACTTTGAGTTAATTCACAAATATAAATCCTTCAAAACAAGTCCAAATACATAAAAGAGACACAGCCATCATACCGTCTTTTTTTTTTTCTTCCCAAGAAGAAGAAATCTAAGTTTGGTTCATGTTTCCTTTCGTAATCGTAATGGTGAAGTTTAATGTACATTCATTTGGAAAACTGATATTATAGTAAGTTATTTAATAACTGAATATTAAAAACAACTATGATATAATTACCTTAGATAAGTGTTTGCACACAAGACACACAGAATATCACGAAAAGCCTGTGAACAGAATCAAATTGATGAAATGTCTAAGGAATTAAGTGGTATTTAAAATGCCCTGATTCATTAACAAAGACATCCCTACTAGAAAGAAGTATTTTTGTTGTTAAAACAAGTCCTTGGGAACAATGTAGTTCCAGCTCTGCCTTAGGAAAGCAGTATCTTGAAGTTGTAACCTCCTTTTCTATGAAAATAAAAGGTACTAGAGTAAATCTTTCGGGTCTAAAATTCTAAGGTTTATACATGGGTAACTTCTGACTGGAGTTTAAATTTATATTTTACTAGATGCAAGTGAGCTGTAGTTGGGGGACTGGTTTCCACAAAGGAGGCAGGTTTCTCCAGGTATTTCAGAGGCTATGTCAAACTTCTAAGAAATTAGGACTCTCTCTCTATCTCTGTCTACAAAGACTATATTCCTACCTCAAACTCTTGATTATTATAAAATTAGCTGTGGCATACCTGCTTCCCTGGTCTACCTCAGCCTGAAGTGACTGCTACAGAAGGCTTAAGAGCACTTATCAAGATGTATCAGCTAATGATGAGAGAGGGAGGAGTAAAGATGAGTATGAAGCTAACGTTGGCCAAAGAGGTTTCAGCAGCATTTATAGACAAGAAATTTACAAGAACTTAAAATTTTGTACTCTGCATGATATGTGGCTTATAACTCACAGATAAACATTGAAAAAATACATAATAAAATTTGGACTCAAATGTTAAATCTAAGTTTAGAATTTTTAACTTCTCTCATTGATCCAAGAGCATCCTGCAAGGAAGAATGTTTCAAATAACAAAAATGAGATTACACTCCTTGTGACAAGCAAAAGCCTATTCAAAGGTACAGACAACAGAACACACGCATTTATAGGAGTCTAAGATTCAGTAGTGTCATGGTAGAATCATACTACACATGTCTTGCTCCTTTCCTTCCCAGAAGAGATTTCACACAAGTGAAAAGTTAAATGAACATCAGAAGTATCCCTGATGTGGAAAATAAGCCATAACAGGACAAATAAAGACTGAGGCATTTATGTGGATGCAAAAGTGGAGTTAAGCTTTAATGGCTGCAGGGATGGTTATGTCTGTGTATACGTGTGGGGATGTTATGTCTGTGTATGTGTATATATGTGTATACGTGTGGAGATGGTTATGTCTGTGTATATGTCTGGGGATACGTGTGTCTGCATGCCGGCTACTGCACAAACATGGTTTGAGCTGTGGTATGTTTGGGGGCTAGTATTACATTTATGAGGCTTTATATCTTTATTTTTAAAATAGTTAATAGTAGATCTAGCTGTCATTTTCTCCTGTGCTGGATATTTCCCCCACTGAATAGTTAATTCTTGCATTAGTACTTCCAAGTGGGACCTCATAAGAGTAACAGAAGCTGACATGATGGAATAGAGAAATTGGCTAATCTCGACTCGAGCTAAGCAGGGTCAAAGCAAGGGAGAGCAGCAAACTTGTGTGCGGTTTACTCACTCCCTCTCATCACCTCTGTCTATCCTGACACTTTCCAAGTGGTGCCTAGGGAACTAGACCAGGGGTGAAGCAGCACAGATGCAGAGGGAATGTCTTTCTCACTCATAAATTAGTCATCTTCGATGTGAAAACAAAATAATAAGAAATGCGGGAACTGAAACTACATAGAAAGATAGGCAATTTGACTTTAAATATAGAATACTGACTTCAACAGAACCAGCTGAAGTAGAGACAACTTGCTGTGACAGTAGAGAAATAATGTTACTGCTATCTGCTTAAAAGCATAAAACACCTACTGACTAAAGGCAGGGCAATTTTTCAATGATATAAATAAAGACGGTTCAAAATTGCTAAAAAACTGAGGACCCACTGTCTTTAACCAGGCTTTCAGATAAACTACTCCCAGACCAAGAAAATCTTCCAGTAGTATTTTAAACACTAGCTTTTCTATGGTGATAATACTATCTTTTTTGTGTGTGAAAACAGTGAACAGTAGAGAATGATATTTTAATGGCTATACAAATTTCTATTCATGTTTCAAAATGGATGAAGACTTCTTCGAATGTGTCTTATTTTGAAAGATACTGAAAATGTATTCTACTTTTCTTTTTTAGTACTAATAACAATTGCAATTATCTAATCATTTGGGAAATTCTTTGTTTATTGTTCCCACTGGATCAGACTGTGAGTTTCCAGAGAGGGTGGACTTGTCTTATTCACCCCAGCGTACCTACAGTGTTAACATAGTTCTTACCAGACAGTGGGTAACTGACACGCTTCTTTTGAAAGAATAAATAAAATTAAAAACTCCATATAAAGTGAGATAAAGAAAAATCTGAATAAAAAAAGGTTTCAGGGAGGGGAAGAGTCATCCTAAAAGTAAGACAGAATTCTGAGCTATTAGCACTAACCTAAGTCCTTGTCTTAAACCCAAAAGCAAGTAAAAAAAAATTTTTAAATACCTTTTTAAAGATAACATAAGTAATCACCACAACAATTGGAAGCAGTAATGTCTTTGAATATCGCACTGGCGTCTGAAATATAGCAAATTATTCCAAACATTTTTTATTAAAGTTTATACTACTATAAAAGTCTATGTCAAATTGTCACAATGAGATTTCTTAAAGGTAAAAGATATCTTTGTCATTAACAGAATATATATTATCAAGTTTCATATTCTAACATAAGAATCAAAATTATAATGAGTTGCACAAATATATCAAAAATTATAATGATAAAAACTATTAAAGCAAAATTAGCTATGGATATTATTTTTTCCTTTCTCGAGTTTTATTTCCTTTATTTATATAATAGTAAGTTTTAAAATGTGTGTTTATTGATCCCTGGGCCCTAGATTATCATCTCCTGGGCTTTAAGTTTCTATTATTTTCATTTGTGAAACTATAGGACTAACAAGGGAGAAAGACTAAGTAATTACTGTGCTTGCTAAGTCACTTCAGTCGTGTCCGACTCTGTGCGACCCCATAGACAGCAGCCCACCAGGCTCCTCCGTCCATGGGATTTTCCAGGCAAGAGTACTGGAGTGAGGTGCCATTGCCTTCTCCAAAGTAATTACTGTAAGTATAAATAAATACTGAAACAAAAGCAGCAGCTAAATAATTCTCATGAGTTGTGATAGGGAGTGATTTACCACTTAACTACACGATATATTTCTTAAAGGCAGGAACCAAGTTATTTAACTCTTTGTAGTCCTATTACAAACTGCCTCATAGATAATTAATGGTCAATAATTGTTTTTGAATGAATGTATGACTGATTTGACAGGAGAATAATATATGATTACTAGCATATTTACTTGGCAACATTTTATTATAAAATTTTGTAATATTTGAGATATTAAGTGAAAGAAAATTGAATTTTTAAAAAATAAAACAGTAATTTGGGTTTATTTTTCCTGAAGGCTCTCATACCTCCAACTGACCTAGATTATGAAAAGTAACTGAACTGCAATAATAGTAATTGACCATAGGTCACATCCTGTGCACTTGCCCTGGTAGGGGCCACTGTTTACTGATTTTACATGTACGAAACTAGATGAGAATGGCCATATTATTAGCAAAAGTTATCATAAAAAATGATAAGAATAAATAAACTGGGTGTTTCTAAATAAAATTTTTGAGTTTCAGATTAAAGAGAAACTTAAGAGCAAGAACTCATCATACCTGTAGAGGAAAAAAATAAAAGAATCATTCATACCGCTGTTTCCATGAAGTCAAATTCAGGAGCACAGGTGTAAATTAAGGTATCAAAATCTGTATATCTTAAGATTCTGGCGGCAATAAGGTCACTCAGGCGAATCTGGAAGAAAAATTAAAATTATAAAAATAATTATAGTTAATAATAATTGATTTGCTGCAGCAGTAATAATGTCTACAGAGAAGATATATCCATGGTACATGGATGCCCCTTCAAGAAAACAAAAAATACAGTGAACCCCATTATGTGCTGAGTTATGAAAAAAATTGAAAAAAAATAGAAATATCAAGAGAAATGAAAAGGAAAAAGAAGTCAGGAAAAATAAGTAAATAAGATGATAATATAAAGAATGAGCTAAAATCAACATTTGCTGGGCACAAACCACCATGCAGTTGACCATGAAATTTTATGATCAGATCATTTATCAAGAACAAAACATTTCATGTTAACCCCTTTTACCACATATTGTAAATCATTAACAAATTTTCTGTGTGTTGTCATTTTCACAAAGCCTCATACATTAAGGACAATTTTTTGGTGCTTCTTGAATTTTTCAGACATACATTGAAGCCATTAACAACGAAGCTATTCTTCAAGAGAATTACAACAACTATACATACCACTCTGATTTAGTTACTTGGTCTGGAAGGCCTTTAAAATAAATACCATCAACTAAATCCAATGTAGAACTATTTTCTACTGATCATTTATTATTTACTTTGGTGAGACAATTATTTTTACGCTGCATCCTTAGAAGGTAAGAAAAATATCTGGTATGCAAAGCAGTAATTCAAATTACTTTACAAGAACATAAATTATTTATATCAACTTCGATGATTATGGTTTTCAATTACTCATTATTGCATTATCTACCAGTACCAAACATACTTTACAGTTAAACTTTATTTTTCCAATTTAGAGTAGGGCTGGTGACTAATGATAATTTAACCAAGCCACTTTAGTTTCAAGTCTTTCTCACAGTTGTCACATAGAAGTCACTTAAGAATACCAAGGGTGTATGTGTGTGTGTATGTTTTAGGATTTGTAAAGAGTTGAGTGACAATGTAGGGCAAGTCAAGAAAGAAAATCACAGATCAACTTAATAGTAACTTGAGATGCCTAAATAAAGTTTACCATAAAATATACATCCCCTAAAGAATAAAAATTTAAGAATGACAAATAAACCTAATAAACCATAATGCAGAGCTAATAGTAAATGACAAATCCTTATATTTTGAAATTTCATTTACCATTAATAGGGCCAATTGTACTGGATAACGATAGCACTTGTCATTTTAAGAGAGTTAACTATGATAATCCCTTGTTAAGTTTGAAGCAATTTCATCAGCAGACAGGGTTCTAACTGGAGAGTACTTGATATGGTAAATTTCAGGGTAGATTATTGCATGAAACACTCATCTATCTTCTATCCAAACAGAAAGTGCTAAAAATCAAAAGTTAAATTCATGCACTGCTTTCTATTCCCTAAACAAATTAGCTGATAGGAATTTATCTTTGAAAACAGCCATTATTTGAGGCATGAGCCTTAAAACAGACAGAAACACTGTACATTAGGGATGTGGTCCATATATGTTCTAGAAGATGAAAAGATACAGAATTTTTATCATATTCTTTATATAAGAAAAATTTTAAAGATATCAAATCACACCTTTAGTGTCTAATTATAAATAAAACTTTGAGTTCTATACTTCAAAGTTGAGGACAGACTGTTCATATTTACATTTATAATGAATCAATAACTTGCTAAACAAATTATTTGTATTTTAACCAAAATATAACCAACTATTTAACATAATTTTTCCAAGAAGGTTTAGTCACCATTCATTAATGTACTTTTTTCTTAGTGGGCTGAAAAAAATCTACAGGATTTTAGTACTGACTCTGCCAATAACCAGCTTGGGACTTTGAAGAAGGTACTCAGCCTCCATAAAATATAGAGGTTTCATTTTAAAATAGATGGTTTCAAAGTCTTCTCCAACTATGCATTTACAGAACTCTTAATGTTCTGACTAGAAAGTACTTACATGGTCTGAAACACCTAGAATTTTAGATGTCAGAAATTTCAAAATGATTGTTCCAAAAAACCAAGCACTACCTTGAATTACCTAGAAAATAAACAAAATAGATGAAGTCAGAAGACTAAAAAGCTCTTTCTCTTGGAAATTATTAATAACAAACATTCTAATAACAAGTCCTAAGTGAAAGGGAAACACAAACTTGAAGAATTTTTAAATAAAAAAAAAAATTTTTTTTAAATAAGGTAATGAAAATACTAGAAACTAAGGAATGTATGTAATACAGTGATCAGAAGAAAATGCATGTCCTCAAAAACTTTTATCAATAAAATAATGGGGGAGAATGGATACATGTATATGTATGGCAGAGTCCCTTTGCTGTTCCACTGAAACTATCACAACACTCTTAATCAGCTATATCCCAATGCAAAATAAAAAGTTTGTAAAAATTAGAGTAAAAATAAATGAAAAGCCTGACTCAAACATCTAGATAAAAAAAACAACAAAATTAAAAGGAAACACGTGAAAGGAAATACTCAAAAGAAAAATAGTCAATTATATTTACACCTATGTGTATCCATTTTGTTGTCCTTTATTTCTTCTGAATGTTCTAAGATTCTTTCTCTCATCATTTACTTCCTGCTTCAAGGACTTCCATTTAAGGGTTGCTCTGCTAAAAACAAATTCTTAGTTTTCCTTCATCTGAGAATACGTTTTACTTCCTCTTCATTTCAAAAAGACACTTTCACTGTATATGTAAATTATCATTCACAATTCTTTCCAGCATTTTTCAAATGCTGTGCCACATCCTTCTGGCTCCCATAGTTATAGAAAAGAAGTCTGGTGTGATTGAAATCTGTTTGGGCCTAAAGGTAATATCCCATTTCTCCCTGTTTTCAAAACTTTTTTTTTGCCTTTAGTTTGCAGCAGTTTATGATTGTGCCTTAACATGGATTTTGTTAGCTTTATCCTACTTTGGATTCACTCAGTTTCATGACATATATACATATATACATACACATACACATGCATATGGCTACTTTTGGGTTGCTAATCTTTTCTTTTGTATTTTAGATCCATGGAGTCATTTTTAGTATATATGGAATTTAAAAATCTATGTTCATGAGTAAAGCGAAGTTGAAAGTGAAGTTGCTCAGTCGTGTCTAATTCTTTGCGACCCCATAGACTATAGCCTACCAGGTTCCTCTGTCCATGGGATTTTCAGGCAAGAACACTGGAGTGGGTTGCCATTTCCTTCTCCAGGAGATCTTCCCAACCCAGCCCAGGTCTCCCTGAGTGTTCATGAGTAAACCTAGGCTTAACCATACTGTTCATGCCTGACCTTCAGTTCAGTTCAGTAGCTCAGTCGTGTCCGACTCTTTGTGATCCCATGAATCGCAGCACACCAGGCCTCCCTGTACATCACCAACTCCCAGAGTTCACTCAAACTCATGTCCATCGAGTCGGTGATGCCATCCAGCCATCTCATCCTCTGTCGTCCCCTTCTCCTCCTGCCCCCAATGCCTCCCAGCATCAGAGTCTTTTCCAATGAGTCAATTCTTCGCATGAGGTGGCCAAAGTATTGGCGTTTCAGCTTTAGCATCAGTCCTTCCAATGAACACCCAGGACTGATCTCCTTCAGAATGGACTGGTTGGATCTCCTTGCAGTCCAAGGGACTCTCAAGAGTCTTCTCCAACACCACAGTTCAAAAGCATCAATTCTTCGGTGCTCAGCTTTCTTCACAGTCCAACTCTCACATCCATACATGACCACTGGAAAAACCACAGCCTTGACTAGACGGACCTTTGTTGGCAAAGTAATACCTCTACTTTTCAATATGCTATCTATGTTGGTCACAACTTTCCTTCCAAGGAGTAAGCGTCTTTTAATTTCATGGCTGTAATCACCATCTGCAGTGATTTTGGAACCCAAAAAATAAAATCTGACACTGTTTTCACTGTTTCCCCATCTATTTCCCATGAAGTGATGGGACAAGATGCCATGATCTTAGTTTCCTGAATGTTGAGCTTTAGATTACCAATAAAATTTTGTTTTCCTTTTTGTAAGGATTTACATTCCTTATGATACACACAGAGTTCCCCTTGGGTTTTGAGTAAATTTCAGCATAAGCTCAATTCAATATTTACATTGCAACTAAAAACTGAGGTCTCCCATTAAGCACTGAGTTTGTTCCTATTGAGGAAAACTGTAAGTGAATTACTTAGGCCTAAAAGTACTTGTTTAGGCTTTATGTCATAAATACTTATCTTTGCTAAAGATACACAGAAGCGAAAAATAGAGAATACCTAGTACCTAGCAAGGGGAAAAAGAGTCTTTCTTCCAACTTACCATATGATGGTAAAGAATATTAAAATTAGGGTTTGATCACTCATAAGTGACAATTTTCCTATACATTGTTTTACTATCATTCAATTCAAAAACATAAGGATTTCCTTGTTTTCAAATTTCCCAATTATGACAGAATAAGATATGCAACATAATCTTTATTCCACAGGCATGTAAGAATTACTTCGAGTAATAAAATAGATGTTTTCGTAAAAAAAAAAAAAGTGTCAGTTCAAAACAGTTTTGCCTTTTCTTTTACTCTTTTCAAAAAAAATTAGCCATATAGCTGTTTAGATGACTATGGTGGTTCATTTCTCCCTTTTGCAAGAGATTGGTGGTATTAATTATATCAGTTTAAAAACATACATATAAGCTGTATGTTTTCCAAAATCACGGCAGATGGTGACTGCAGCCATGAAATTAAAAGACGCTTACTCCTTGGAAGGAAAGTTATGACCAACCTAGATAGCATATTCAAAAGCAGAGACATTACTTTGCCAACAAAAGTCCGTCTAGTCAAGGCTATGGTTTTTCCTGTGGTCATGGATGGATGTGAGAGTTGGACTGTGAAGAAGGCTGAGAACCGAAGAATTGATGCTTTTGAACTGTGGTGTTGGAGAAGACTCTTGAGAGTCCCTTGGACTGCAGGAGATCCAACCAGTCCATCCTAAAGGAGATCAGCCCTGGATGTTCTTTGGAAGGAATGATGCTAAAGCTGAAACTCCAATACTTTGGCTACCTCATGCGAAGATTTGACTCATTGGAAAAGACTGTGATGCTGGGAGGGATTGGGGGCAGGAGGAGAAGGGGACGACAGAGGATGAGATGGCTGGATGGCATCATTGACTAGATGGATATGAGACTGAGTGAACTCCGGGAGTTGGTGATAGACAGGGAGGCCTGGCATGCTGCGATTCATGGGGTCGCAAAGAGTCGGACATGACTGAGCCACTGAACTGAACTGAACTGAAGCTGAATATTCATAATATCTTAACTTTTCCCTCATTCAGAGTTTTATTTCTTTGAAATTCTTGAGTTGAAAGCTTTTTATTCTTTCTGATCTAAAATTGGAAATATACAAGACAATAAACTTTCCTCTGAGCACAATGTTGGCAGAATTCCCTAAATATCCACAGGCACTGCTGACTTGCTGTCATTTTACAATAATTTGTAATTAAAACTTTGCTTTTCTTTTGAGTTCAATTATTAAATAAAAATCTTTAAATTTTCTTTTGATTTCTTGGTTTAATCTCTTAAAAAACAGGCATTGCCAATTTTTCTAAAATAAAATAAACTCATATATCACACATTAGAAAAGTAATGTGATTCAATAACTTAAGTACATTTTCATCATGGTTGTGGAAGAATGCTTCCAGTAATGAAAAACTGGCAACTCATCCCATTTTGTTTATTTGTATTCTGAGTAGATATTTACCTTATATTTTCCAGTTTTACCGTAACAATATATAATATGTAATCACACAGTTCTTCTATATGGCAGATTTTATTTTTTAGAAAGAGTACATTAAAGACCCAGAGTAAAAGAATGTTATCTGCCTGATATTATAAGAATTAAGTCATTGCAACACCTACCTAATAAAATACTTACTTTACTTTGTAACATAACACACAAGTACAAAGGTGACCTGGGCCACTCATGTGTACATTTGGGAACAAGTGAAACAAAGATCAGGTAATGGCTGAGTTGAAATTACAAAGGAACTGTGAGATTGTAAGGAAAATATTAAAAAGACAAAGATAATAAGAATCTAAAGATGGAAGATGAAGGAAAGATTGATGATGAATAAATGCAGAAAAAACAAACATGGACAGCAGGGACAGAACTACAGATTGAGTTATGTTGAAGAGAAGGTTACTAAATCTAAAGAAAAAAAAAAACTCAAAGCAAATAGAAAAAAAAAATTAAAAGCAAGGTAGTAGGGGTATAGCAGAATGAAAAGTAAAGAAGAAAGGCCTGAGAGTAGTGCTGAAATAAATGAACTAACTTCTTGAAAAGGACTTGCAGATGTTGCTAAGGACTATTTCCCACCTTGTGAAAGTAGCTTAATATTTATTAACTATAAATCATTCAATTCTTAAAGTCCATTATTTGTATTCAGTTTATAGAAATAAAGAAGGATTTGAAGAAATTGTGGTAAAAATGTTGAACCTTACCCAAAAGTGGAGTTCAGATACTCCAAATCTTTGAATTTTATTTCTCTTTAGAATTATCACCTAAAATGCATATGATATAAAATAAAATAATTAAATAAAATTAACATTTATATTTTATATGAATGATACATTTCAAAAATCATGCAGCCAACCCCTTCTACCTTGGTTATCACCAGACATTTTCCTTCATTGTTGATTTTTCTGAATTTGAACATGGAAAATTTTGGGGGGTGTAAGAGCCAAATGCTTTCTGTGCCAAAAAGTTGACTCTAGGATCAAGTTAATTCCTCACTGAGTTACTTGGGATGTTTTATGTACGAAAACTCCTCTGAGGAGGCAGATAGTGTGGGAAAGGTACATTCCATGCAAGTGTACACATAAGTTACCCAGCAAAAGGAGAATTCTTCCTCTCCAAACTCCCACATATTTTAAAATGTTAAAAAATATGTCTAACTGAATTTATAAGAAAGAAAAGGTACTTATCAGGTGCCAAGGAAAGGAGGTGATTTTTAAAAACTAAACCATTAATTAGGAGAGAACCTATGACAGTTTTTAAGGAGGTCTGTAGGCCAGAGTTACAGTGTTACAAATGTGAGCTTATATTAAAAGGGAGGGCAGCAGAATTGACTTGAAGCTATGTAAGGCTAATTAAGACTCGTGCAGACATTTTGAGATCCCAGGGATCCTCAAAATCCCTGGGATCCTTGGTGCTATCAACTAAATATTTATATCCCTGTACAAATCCGTATGTTGAAATGATAATCTCAAATGCAACATATTTAGATGTGGAAACTTTGTGAGGTAATTATATAACATTATGAAAGTGGGAACTTCATAAATGGGCTTAATGTCTTTCTAAGAAGAGACATAACAAAGAAAATCCCTTTCTCCATCATGGGAGGACAAAGCAGATATCCGTCTATACATCAAAAAGAAAGCTCTTACCAAGAACTAAATCAGGTGACATCTTGATCTTGCACATTCCAGCATTTAGAATTGTAAGAAATAGATTTCTACAAAAGCTACCCAGTCTGGTATTTTTATTATAGCAGTCTAAATTGACAAAGATGTACAGGGAGGTATTTGTTTATTCTCAAGTTGGTATTGAAAAATAAAGGCTCCAATGAGAAACAAATCTTAGGCCTGTGTATTATTTAGATCTGGAGGAGAATTTTGTATCATCTATTTGGCCCAAGATGAACCAGATTTCCTGAACTTCCAACAACAGAAAAATATAAATTTAACATATTATACAATGCAAAATTGCTTGTAAATGCAAAATACAAGAAATAAACCAAGTGCCCAGACATAGGACAGTGCTTAAATTATCTATAGAATATGCAGAAGGGAATACTAACTATGAAATTATAAGGAAGGTTGAAGATCTCTATCCAGGAAAGGTTAATAAGTGATACCCAGGATAGGCTGATAAATCAAAAATGCAAAAGACTATAGTATGCTACCTTTCATGTAATTAAGAGGGGTTATGATAAAATATATATGTAATATTTATTAGTGCAAAAAAGAAAAAAGTAAATGGGTAAACTAGAAAACCAATGAGCTATCTCACTTATAAGATACAGGGAGGGGACTTCCCTGGTGAAGTCCCTGTGGTTAAGAATCCATACTGCAATGCATGGGACGCAGGTTCAATTCCTGGTTGGGGAACTAAGATCACACACGCCTCAAAGCAGCTGGGCCCCCTCGCCACAAACGGAGAGTCCGTGTGCCACCATGAAAGATCCCACATGATGCAATGAAGATCCTAGGACCCAACACAGCCAAATAAATAAATACTTTTTTTTAAAAGAAATAGGCAGGACCAAGGTAAAAAGAAAAGTAGAGAGAATGAGGTGGAAAGGAGGAGAGAGAGTGGTATTTTCTGAGTATAAGATGTATATTTCTTATTCCTAGAAACATGGTACTTTTCACCACAAAAATAATTAAAATCAATCAAGAGGGAACTTTTGCTTGTGGTCAAAGTTGGTACAACAGGGAAGAAATTTACTTTCCCATCTTTAACAACTAAAAACAAGCAAAATAAGTAAGAGACTACTATGAACAATTAAATGTCAATGTATTATATCATTAAAAAATGGATCTATTCCTAGAAGCATATAATCTACCAAGACAGAATCATGAAGGAACAAAAACTCTGATCACACCTATAACTAGAAAGGATATTGAATCACATTCAAAAATTTCTCAGAAAAGAAAAGCGGGACCAGTTGGCTTTACTGGTGAATTCTACCAAATATTTCAAGAACTAATGTCAGTCCTTCTCAAATCCTTCCAAAAAACTGAATAGAAAGGAATAATTCCAAACATATTGCATAAGGTCAGCGTGTTTCTGATACCAAAGTTAGACAAGGACACTACAACAAAACGAAACTATAGACCAATATCCCAGATGAACACAGATGCAAAAGTTCTTATCAAAATATTATCAAACCAAATTTAACATCACATTAAAGGATCACACACAATTGTCAAGTGATAATTATCTTTGCAATGCTAGGATGGTTCAACATAACAAGGGATAAAAATCACATAATCATTTCAATCAATGCAGAAAAACATTTGATAAAATCTGACGCCCTTTCATGATAAAAACTCTCAACAAACTAAATGGAAATTATCTCAACATAATTAAGATCTTATTTTAAAATCCCATTGCTAACAACATACTCAATAGTGAAAAACTAAAAGCTTTCCTCTAAGATCAGGAACAAGGAAAATGTAAAATTATCTCTGTTCACAGATGGCATCATCTTAAATGTGGAAGACACTAAAGATTCTATACACACACACAGTGTTAGAACTAATAAGTTCTGCAAAGTAGCAGGGTACAAACTCAATAAAGAAACTATGTTGTATTTCTATACATTAACACTGAGCTATCTAAAAAGGAAATTAAGAAAATAATGCTATTCACAATAGCCTAAAAATTATAAAATAGTAAGGATAAACATAACCAAAGAGGTGAAAGGTTTATACACTGAAAACACTGTTGAAAGAAATTAAAGGAGACACAAATGCAAAGACAGTAGTTGCCTTTCTGTGTCTGATTTATTTCACAGAGTATTATGTCCAGGTCTACCCATGTTGTCACAAATGGTAGAAAATCTTTAGCTACCATTTCCAGTGCCTTTCATAGAGCCAGACTGATATCTAATATTATAATATATTCCTTTCATATGAAGGACCTTCTTTAATATTTCTTTTAGTGTAAAACTTCTGGTCATAAACTCTATTTTGCCTTCATTCTTGAAAGACATGTTTGCTGAATATAGAATTGTAGATATCATTTTTAAGTATTTTAAAGATGTTGCTTGACTGTTTTATTGCTTGTATTTTTTTCTTATGAAAACTCTGACATCCTTACTCTTTGTTCTTCTATATTTAATATGTCTTACTTCTCTTGCTGCTCTTAAGATTTTATCATTGACTTTGAACAAACTGATAATATGCCTTACTATATAGCTTTATGTTTCTTGTACTTGAGATTCATTGAATCATCCAGAAGATCATAATTTTCATCAAATTTGGAAAATTTTTGGTCATGATTTCTTCAAATATTTTTCTAGCTCCTCCCAACTCCACTGATTTAGACATGTACTTTTCATATATAAACTGTAACTGGGGGATTAGAAGATCAGCATTTTGCAATCCTTATTGAATTAATGAATCTGGTACTAAGCACTGGAGGCTGTGATCATAAAAAGAGAGGTACCAGATAGAAGTGCTTTCTGCATAAAGAACAATACTATCGACTTACCAAAGGTATTAAACTTGAACATGTCTAAACTTTAGATTCAAGTATTAATACAGAAGACAAAAGAAGATGTAAAGCTGCCTCATAAGGACTCAGAGAGTTAAATCTAGATCACAGAACCCTTCACATGTTCACTGACCCAGGTTTTCCAACAAATAAATATTCCAGGAAGAATACATGGAGACATATTAGAAGCCTGTAGATTAAAAACAGAAACTTGATAAAATTATAAGGAAAAGCTTGGAGTGATCAAGTGATCTTGACCATAGCCAAGATAGACGCTACTGTTTTAGAGACCCTCTACGTCACGTGGAGGGCTTCTCGAATGGTTAAAAAAGTTCTGGCTTTGAGGTGATGGTATTTTAAGGATGTATAACAGTCCTTAATAACAGTATTATTAATACTTATCAGTATTAGTCAGTATATGAAATATTGGTTTTATAAAGCTTTCTATATCTGCTATATTTTAAAATAAAAAAGGTTTTCATAAAAAGAGGTGGATGAGCAGAATATAACAAGTTCTCTACTCTGTAATGCTGAAAAAGTTTGACAAAATGCTGAAAAGAGCCTGTGTTTTTTGGAGATAGAAAAAGGAGAGCTTACTCACTGTGAGGCAAAAAAAAAAAAAAAAGTATGGGGAGATAAAAATGTTAAAAACCTAAATTTCAAGAATACAATATGGCAGAACCAATACAATATTGTGAAGTTTAAAAAAAAAAAAAGAATATATGTGTGTGTGTGTGTGTGTGTGTGTATGTGTGTGTGTAACTGAGTCACTTTGCTCTACAGCAGAAACTGGCACAACATTGTAAAACAACTATACTTCAACTTTGAAAAGTGAAGGAAAAAACCTTAAATCTCGAAAGATTCAATCAATGCACCATATGTGGAAAAGTGCTGTATTTTTGTATTATCATTTTCTGATCATTGTGGAAAGGGAATATCCCAGGAACATTCCAGTGAAGGAGAACATTCCAGGTACTGGCATATGAACATCAAAAGTGTGACTATAAGGTAATAAAACTGATTTACTGAACCACCATTCCAAATACAACTTCAAATGAGAGTTATTCCATGAAAGTAAGTTACATGAGGAGACTATACACTTATTCTAATTAGGTTGCCATTGCTTAAAACAGTTTGGAAGTCCTCTTTATAAACTTTATAATTCAGAGTTTATTTCCTTGTGGGTGCAAGAAAATCGGTCTTATTACTTTATTGTCACACCATATTTTGATCAAGATCTGTATTACCCAGTCCAATCACCCACCTTAGTCACAAGACTTTGGTCGTTTTCAAAAATCAAATCCACCCTTGAAAGACGCAGATTTGCCAGCATTGAAGATATTCAAAAGAATGTGCCACAGTCTGTGAAGGCAATTCAGAGGAATTCCAAAAATGCTTTGGGCAATGGCAGTGTCACTGCAATAAGTATTTAGCCTACTGAAGTGACTTAGAAGGAAATAAATAATTTTTATCATAAATTATGGCATATTTTAAAAAGTAAGTCATTACTTTATTATTTAAAAAATAGTTACTGGGGTATCGGCTTAAAAAGGTAAACCTTCCTTATATTATTTTTAAAGGATGAGATAGAGAAAAGCATTATCTTGGAAAAACTTCTCATGTGAGTAATAATCCAGAAAGGGCCCTATTTGTTCTTGTTAACTATTGTTGTGCTCAGTCTTGTCCGACTCTTGGTGACTTCATGGACTATAACCCATTAGGCTCCTCTGTCCATGGAATTTTTCAGGCAAGAATACTGGAGCAGGTTGCCATTTCCTACTCCAGGGATCTTCCTGACCCAGGGATTGACCCCACATCTTTTGCATCTCCTGCATCGGCAGGCAGATTCTTCACCACTAGTGCCACTTGAGAAACCCATTTATTCTTTCTCACCTACATTAAATGGTTAAAATTGCTATTTGAAGGTAAAAAAAAAATCTTTATGAGCTTAACAAACACTCACCAATGTTATTATCAGAGATGAAGAATAGTAAGAAGATAAATACATTGGATTTCCAAACATGAATACAAAACAAAGCAAAACTGAAATCTGAAAATTGAAAAAAATACATTTTATAGTTATTAAATAAATATCATAATTCATACTTTGTCTACAAGGATACAGTCATTTCTAATATAAACTTTATTTGCATAGAATATTAATAAATAGATCTTGACCAAGTGATAACAGAATTTCAACACACTGACAGGCTGTAAGTATCTTCAACACCATAAATACTATATAACAGAATTTAATTTTTTTCTCATTTGCAACATGGCACAAAGAAAAAGCAATGGCACCCCACTCCAGTACTCTCGCCTGGAAAATCCCATGGACAGAGGAGCCTGGTAGGCTACAGTCCATGGGGTCGTTAAGAGTCAGACACGACTGAGCGACTTCACTTTCACTTTCCACTTTCATGCATTGGAGAAGGAAACGGCAACCCACTCCAGTGTTCTTGCCTGGAGAGTCCCAGGGACGGGGGAGCCTGGTGGGCTGCCGTCTATGGGGTCGCACAGAGTCGGACACGACTGAAGCGACTTAGTAGTAGTAGTAGTATAAAGAAAAAACTATTATTTCTACTGATTTAATAATGGAGTGATATAAAAAGAAAGACTTAGTTATAAGTATTAGTTTTCTAATCTGAGTTTTGTTAAACTACTTGAGGACTTCTCTCAATAAGGAAGTTTTATTTTACATTCTTATTAAAGATTTTCATTTTTTATTTTCTTAAAGGAGATGTGTTTGGAAACTAATATAAAAACAATAATGGAAAAAATTTACAGTCCTGCAAAGTATTAAAAATCTCTGGCCTCAGAGAGAAAAGGCAGTTTCAAAAGTAGCAACAATAATAATAAAACAAAAAATTTTAAAGTTTCATTGAGTACAAAACATCTGCAGTCTAGTTGAAAGTATAGTTGCTCTAATATGTCATTCAGTTATCCTTCTAATATTATCAACATCATATGTATTAAACACTACCTGAGAGGAGATATATAACACAGTCAGTTCTATTTTATAAACTCTGAAATCTTATTTTAATATATGACTTATAAGTATTTAAAACATTACCATGTTTGCATGAATTATCTTTTGAAACTTGTTTGGCTCAATGTACCCCACAACATACATAGGAAATAATGAGGCTATCTGAAATAAAAACATAAAAAAGCAGAAGTGAAAAAAATGTAGAAAAGCATTTCCCTATTCATTAGCAAAGTAATTGTAAGAGGACAGTCATATTTCTAATAATTAGAGTCAGAATAATGTGAACCAACCTCCTCACTAATGACTAGAACAGCTCGAAAAAATACTAAAACTACCTGTATGAAAGGCTTCCCAGTGACTCAGTGATAAAGAATCCACTTGCCAAGCAGGAGACATGGGTTCAATTCCTGGCTTGGGAAGATACCCTGGAGAAGAAAATGGCAATCCACTCCAGTATTCTTGCCTGGGAAATCACATGGACAGAGGAGCCTGGCAGGCTACAGCCTATTGGGTTGCAAAAGAGTCAGACACGACTTAGCAACTACACAACAACAACCTATAAGGCATAAAAGAATTAGGAAGGTAAGAGCAGAGAAAAGATAGAAATCTACACAGATGAGCATGACATTTTGGATCACGTTTCTTCCAGAGGCATCTGCCAATTCCATCAGCAGCAGATGCCTGCCAGCTGAGAGGCAGTTGAGAGGTTTCTACATACTCAGCAGTCAGGTAATCCCAAGAGTGAGATCCCTGCTAAGTCCTCAAGATTTGGTTGGGACTTTGAAGAGTTATACTGTAAGCGTGAGTGCTCAGTCGCTCAGTCACGTCTCACTCTTTGCAACCCCATGGCCTGCAGCCCCCAGTGTTCCTCTGTCCAGATATTCTCCAGGCAAGGATACTGGAGTGGGTTGCCATTTCCTCCTCCAGGGAATCTTCCCAACACAGGGATTGAACCCATGTCTCCTGTGTCTCTGCATTGGCAGGTGGATTCCTTACCGCTAAGCTACCTGGGAAGCCCCTAGATGAGAAGCAACCAGAAATCAAAGCATCCCTCCAAAATACTGAATCCCATCTTTGAATTATCTCATTCTCTGATTGCAGGAGTATGATTAAAGATTGTTAGTCCCTGTATTTTTTGCCTGCTGGAAGAAAATTTAATTTTCTCTGAAAGAAGTGAATATCATCATAGTCTCAAATTAATTCTATTGAACTCAAATTGTTCATGTACAATGTCCAATGCCATATCAAAACTAATCAGATATAGGAGGAGATATGACATTATCACTAAGACAACATCAACAGATCTAAGAAGAATCTAAATCTAGTTCAGGGGTCAGCAAACTTTTTATGGAAAAAGTCAGATAGTAAATGTATTATGATTTATAGGCCACATACAGACTCAATTGTATATTCTTCTATGTTTTTTAAACAACATTATAAAAATGTAAAAACTATATCTTAGCTCACAAATCACTCAAAAACATGTGTGGTATCATCAGACATAGACTTTATGTTTCACATATGCACAGAAATAATACAGAAGATTGAAAATTCCAGGAGGGTACTGAAAGCCATAAAAAATAAAATAAAAATGTACAACTAGTATTACAATAATCAATAGTAAGAAGTCAAAGATAGGTTTAAAAGCAGGTGAAACGCAAGCAAACAAGTGATAAACTGGAAGAAGGATCAGAAGAAAGTATAAAGTGGCAAAAGGATGAACAACATATGAAAGAACACAAGACATGTAAAACATACAGTGTAAAGATCATACTTTATATCTCAGAAAGGGTTGAGGGATTTATACTTAAAAGACATTGTACCTGAGAAGTTCCCAAAATCTACAGAAAAAAAAAAAAAAATCAAGCCCTGATTCATAAAGTATTACTAACCCCCAGCAAAGGCTAAATTATAACAAATAAAACCTAACCACACTTAGACATGTCGTAGTAAAAACTGCTTATAACCAAAGGTAAAGAGTAAACACTCAAATAGAGTATGAAACTGACTGACTTTAAGACTTACTATAAAGTTTCTGTAATCAAGACATCATGGTACTGGAGAAAAAATAAACAAACTGACCAAAGGAATAAAATAGAAGGTCCCAAAACAGATCCACACAATCAGAGGCAACTGAGCTTTGACAACAGAGCAAAGGTAATTCAGTGGAGAAATGACAGTCTTTTCAGTAAAATGTGCTGGAAGACTTGGACATGCATGTATTAAAAAAAAAAATCTAGATCTATATATTACGTCTTTCAAAACACTGACTCAAATTTATCTTAGATTTAAATGTAGAACACAGACTAAAAAACTTCTAAAAGATAATATAGGAGAAAATCAAGGTGATCTTGTTTAAGGATGAGTTTTTAGATAGACAAGCATAAGCATGATTCATGGGAAAAAACTGATAAAACTGAGCTTCCTTAAAATTAAAAATTCCAGCTCCACAAAAGACACTATAAAAAAAACTAAAAGACAAGCCAGGTATTGTGAGAAAATCATTACATAACTCATATCTAATAAAGGTCTAGCATGTAAATACTAAGAACTCTCAAAACTCAGAAATAAGAAAACAAATAACCCAATTCAAAAATGGGCAAAATATCAGAACAAATACCTAATCAAAGAAGATACGCAGAGGGCAACTAAGCACATATAAGGATGCAAAAGACAATACTACATTAGGGAACTGTAAATCAGAAAAACAAGATACTTCTACACACCTATTAGAGTGGCCAAAATTCAAAACCTTGACACAACTGGCAATTTCTTACAAAATCAGTCTTACCATACAGCCCATCAATCACAATCCTGGGCACTTACCCAACTGAGCTGAAATCTTTTGCCCACTCAAAACCTTCACATGAATTTTTACAGAATCCCAAATCATGTTATTTGGTGACTAGTCACGATCGTTTCAAGAGGTGAATGGATAAACAAACTGTGGTACATTCAGACAATGGAATACTATTCATCGGTGAAAAGAAACAAGCTATCATTTCATGAAAAGACATGGAGGAACCTAAAATACATATGCCTAAGTGAAAGAAGACAGTCTAAAAAAGTGACATGATCTGTGATTCTAACTGTATGACATTTTATTCTGGCTGTATTTTATTTCATTAAAAATTGCAGAGCTCACCTGTGAATTACAATATTAACATTTCTTGTATTTTAGATGACTGCATTCACAATCACAATTATGACTGGACCCAGGAATTCTTTTGTTTGAGCCTTTGAAAAGTCCCATGCAACTTAACATTCAGCAGTGACCAGATTATGGATTTGTTGTAGAAGTAAAACAATGACGGATAATTCATTTAAGAATTCAGAATGGGAGAAAATAATAGCAAATGAAGCAGCTGACAAACAACTAATCTCAAAAATATACAAGCAACTCCTATGGCTCAATTCCAGAAAAATAAATGACCCAATCAAAAAATGGGCCAAAGAACTAAATAGACATTTCTCCAAAGAAGACATACAGATGGCTAACAAACACATGAAAAGAAGCTCAACATCACTCATTATCAGAGAAATGAAAATCAAAACCACCATGAGGTACCATTTCACGCCAGTCAGAATGGCTGTGATCCAAAAGTCTACAAGCAATAAATGCTGGCGAGGGTGTGGAGAAAAGGAAACCCTCTTACACTGTTGGTGGGAATGCAAACTAGTACAGCCACTATGGAGAACAGTGTGGAGATTCCTTAAAAAACTGGAAATAGAACTGCCTTATGACCCAGCAAGCCCACTGCTGGGCATACACACTGAGGAAACCAGAAGGGAAAGAGACACGTGTACCCCACTGTTCATCGCAGCACTGTTTATAATAGCCAGGACATGGAAGCAACCTAGATGTCCATCAGCAGATGAATGGATAAGAAAGCTGTGGTACATATACACAATGGAGTATTACTCAGCCATTAAAAAGAATACATTTGAATCAGTTCTAAAGAGGTGGATGAAACTGGAGCCTATTATACAGAGTGAAGTAAGCCAGAAGGAAAAACACCAATACAGTATACTAACGCATATATATGGAATTTAGAAAGTGAAGTAAGCCAGAAGGAAAAACACCAATACAGTATACTAACGCATATATATGGAATTTAGAAAGATGGTAACAATAACCCGGTGTATGAAACAGCAAAATAGACACTGATGTATAGAACAGTCTTATGGACTCTGTGGGAGAGGGAGAGGGTGGGAAGATTTGGGAGAATGGCATTGAAACATGTAAAATATCATGTAAGAAATGAGTTGCCAGTCCAGGTTTGATGCACGATACTGGATGCTCGGGGCTGGTGCACTGGGACGACCCAGAGGGATGGTATGAGGAGGGAGGAGAGAGGAGGGTTCAGGATGGGGAACACATGTATACCTGTGGCGGATTCATTTCGATATTTGGCAAAACCAATACAATATTGTAAAGTTTAAAAAAAAAAAAAAGAATTCCAAAGAAATTTTTATTTCAAGAAGTACCATTTGGAGATGTTTGATAACTTCCAAGTAACAACCAATTTACCTGAATATAGTTTCCGTGAATTTTGCTTACAACTTAATTGCTTGGAGCTTAAAGTACAGTTTTCTGGAAACGAGGCTATAAATTCAAATCTATCCAATGGATACCAGAGGACCAATGCTATCTTCACCCTAAAGAAACTTACTTGCTGGTGGTGTGGGGAAGAAGGCAAGGACACAAATGTCTCAGCAAACCTCTTTTCAACACATTATCAAGTGCCTCATGGAGCAAGCTCAAGCAAGGCCACAGAACCTCAGAGTCACAGAATGCATAAATTGTTACAGGTTTATTCTATTGATCAACTACCCAGAACTCTATGATTTACCTGATAAAGAATTCAAAATTATTTTTGTGGAAACTCAATGAGCTACAAGAAAACACAGAAACACAATTCAATGAAATTAGGAAAACAGTATATGAACAACATGAGAAGATTAACAAAGAGATAAAAATTATTTTAAAAAGAACCAAATAAATTCTGGAACTGAAGAATTCAATCAATGAAATGAAACATGCAACAGAGTATCAACATCAGAAGAGACCAAACAGCAGACAAAACAGTGAGTTAGATAGGAACTCCTGAAATACTCTATCAGAGGAGAACAAAGAAAAAAACAATGAAAAAACAGTGAAGAAAGCCTACCTGATCTATATGAAAACATCAAATGATCAAACATCAGAATCACTGGAGTTTTATGAGAAGAGAAAGAGAAGAGGTAGAAAGTTTATTTAAAGAAATAACAGTTGAGAACTTCCAAACCTACAAAGAAATCTGGACATTCAAGTTCACAAAGCTAATAAATCACCCGATCACTATGACTCAAAAAGACCTTCCCTAAAGCACACCATGATGAAACTGTCAAAAATCAGAGACAGAGAGAACCCCAAAAGCAGAAAGAGAAAAAAAGAAGTTGCCATTACACTATCAACAAAAGAAATCAAAACAGTACAGTTCAGGAATAAATAATATACATACCAGTGGAACAGACTGAGTGGCCAGAAATAAACCCATGCATATACAGTCAACTAATATTTGACACAGAAACCAAGAATACTTAGGGGGAAAGATAATGTCTTAAATAAATGGTGGCAAGAAAACTGGATATTCTCATAAAATTGGACTTCTATCCACATCATTCACAAAAAATAATTAAAATGAATTTTAAAGACTTAAATATAAAACCAGATGCCACAAAACTTTTAGAAGAAAACCTGGGGAATAAGCTCCCTGACCTCGGTCTTTTCAATGATCTTTTGGATTGTAACACCAAAAACACAAGCAACAAAAGCAAAAATCAACAAGTGAAACTACATCAAACTAAAAAACCTCATGCACACCAAAAAAAAAAAGAAAGAAAAGGCAACCTATGCAATGGGAGAAAATATCTGCAGAGCACATATTAGGTGAAAGATTAATATCCCAAATGCATAAAGAACTCCACAACTCAATAACAAAAAATGATTAAAAATTGGTAGAAGAAAAATGAATATTTTTTGAAAGAAGACATCCAATTGGCCAACAGATACATGAAAAGACACTCAACATCACTGCTGCTGCTGCTGCTAAGTCACTTCAGTCGTGTCCGACTCTGTGCGACCCCATAGACGGCAGCCCACCAGGCTCCGCAGTCCCTGGGATTCTCCAGGCAAGAACACTGGAGTGGGTCACCATTTCCTTCTCCAATGCATGAAAGAGAAAAGTGAAAGTGAAGTTGCTCAGTTTTTTCCAACTCTTAGCGACCCCATGGACTGCAGCCTACCAAGCTCCTCCACCCATGGGATTTTCCAGGCAAGAGTACTGGAGTGGGGTGCCATTGCCTTCTCCTCTCAACATCACTAACTATCAGGAAATGAAATCAAATCCACAATGAGATATCCGCTCACATGTATTAGAATGGCTATAATCAAGAAGACAAAAGAAAACAAATGTTGGTGAGGATGTGGAAGAAAGGGAACACTTGTGCATGCACTGTTGAGTTCAGTTCACTCACTCAGTCGTGTCTGACTCTTTGTGGCCCCATGGACTGCAGCAAGCCAGGATTCCCTGTCCATTACTAAGTCCCAGAGCCTACTCAAACTCATGTCCATCACGTAAGTGATGCCATCCAACCATCCCATCCTCTGTTGTCCCCTTCTCCTCCTGCCTTCAATCTTTCCCAGGATCAAAGTCTTTTCCAATGAGTCGGTTCTTCACATCACGTGGCCAAACTATCGGAGTTTCAGCTTCAGAATCAGTCCTTCCACTGAATATTCAGGACTGATTTCCTTTAGGATTAACTGGTTGTATTGCATGCGCTGTTAGTAGAAATGTAAACTGGTGGAGCCAGTATGGAAAACAGTATGGAGTTTCCTCAAAAAATTTAAAATACAACTACCATATGATCCAGCAATCCCACTTCTGGGTACATATTCCAGAGGAAATGAAAACAGAGTATTGAAGAGATCCCTGCACATCTATATTCACAATAGCCAAGGTATGAAAACAAACTAAGTGTCCATCAATAGATGAATGGATACAAAAGAAGTGTATACACACACACACTATGGAATAATACTCAACCATGAGAAAGAAGGAAATCCTGCCATTTGTGACAACACAGATGGACCTTGAGGGCATTATACTATGTGAGAGAATTCAGATAAAGACTAGGTTGGCCAAAAAGTTTGTTTGGTTTCTGGTAACTTCTCACAGGAAAAAAACCAAACGAACTTTCTGGCCAACTCAACACTTCATATCACCTTATGTGGAATCTAAAAAAGCCAAACTTGTCAAAACAGAGAGTAGAATGTTGATTGGGGGCTTGGGGGTAGGGGAATGAGAGAGATGTTGGACAAAGCGCATAAATTTGCAACTAGAAGATGAATCGCAGAGTCGGACACAACTGAGCGAGACTGAACTGAGAAGATGAGTAAGTCCTGGAGATCTAATGTACTGCAGAGTTATTACAGTCAATACTATACTAGATAAGTCACAGTTGCTAAGAGACTAGATCTTAAATGCTCTCACCACAAAAATGAAATAATAATTTTGTGACTTGATAGAGGTGTTAACTAACACTATGATACTAATCAGGTGATAATCATATTACAATATAATAATGTATCAAATCAATACACTGTACACTTTAACTTTACAAAATGTTAATAATAGCTCAATAAAAAATTTAAAAAATAAAAGTCTAGTATATCTTTTGAATGGATAAAAAACCATTAAGGCAATATCAAAATTACCCAAAGAACTAAACAGTTTCATCAGCACCACTAAATTAATACACTAGCTTGCAAGGAAATGATGTACATTGGAAATCTATTCTACTATGTTGGCATATGCAAATAATGAAAACCATAGAAATTCCGTGTTATTAATAGTTATAGATCAAACATAAGGAAGTAAGGCAGAGTGAAGATTCTAAATATGCTTTAGACATGTGGCATAAACTAAATTGAGATTATAACTTCATTTTTTATAGACAATTCCACATACAAAAGATTCTTGGCAGAACTTCTCACTGCCAATAAAGAATGTCTTTACACATTATCAGTGTTTGTTAGCTAAGTGGAAAGGAGTTCTAACAAAAATTCATAGTAGGAAATTTCATCAAAATTGATCTTTTACTCTGCATCCCTGGTGGCTCAGATGGTAAAGAATCTGACCGCAGTGTGGAAGAACCAGGTTTGATCCCTGGGTCACGAAGATACCCCAGAGTAGGAAATAGCAACCCACTCCAGTATGCTTGGCTGGAGAATTCCATAGACAGAGGACCCTGGTGGGCTATAGTCCATGAGACCAGAAATAGCTGGCAAGAGACCACCTGATGCGAAGAGCTGACTCATTTGAAAAGACCCTAACGCATGAGATTGAGGGCAGGAGGAGAAGGGGACCACAGAGGACAAGATGGTTGGATGGCATCACCGACTCAATGGACATGAGTTTGGGTGAACTTCGGGAGTTGGTGATGGACAGAGAGGTCTGGTGTGCTGCGGTCCATGGGGTCCCTAAGAGTTGGACATGACTGAGCGACTGAACTGAACTGAGTGATGAACACTTTCACTTTCTGCTTCCCTAGCTCAGTTTCTTGACATTAATTACTTAGTTGTTTGGGGTAACAGGATATGGTCTCAGTTTACTCCATAATATCAAGATTAAAGCTCTGAGAAATGGTGTCCAGTAAGATTCTGCTCTTCAGACAAAAGAGCCAACATTTAGCTGGATTAGAAGCAGAAATCCCCTAGCATGAATAGTTTAAGTGGCCCTTATCACGTTACGCAGCTTGGCACCTAAAATGATTACTCAGGCAAAAGGAGAATCTACAGGTAGAATTACAGAGATCACTTCGAATACCAATAGGAAAAATTATGAATTAAAATAAGAGCAAAAATCCCATTTTACAGGTTGACCTTTAATATCGGCCTAACCAACACATTAACAGAAGGTAGGATTACGTAATTTTTAAAAAATCAAACATGTATGTCAACTTTATAATCATCCAATATTTTGAAAATCTATTAGGACACAAATATAATCATATTTAAAATTTCTCCAAAATAAAAAAGAACATTTATAAAAGAATGCATATATGTGTATAACTGAGTCACTCTGCTGTATAGCAGAAATTAGCACAGCATTGTAAATCAACTATACGTCAACAAAAAAATTTTTTTGATGGAAACAACCAAGTACATCTTGCATTCAACTTAAATAAGTTTAAAATCATCTTACCTGTGTAAAAAGTATAAACTGAGCAAATTGCCAGGGAAGCATAAAAGCAACATTGGAAAGGCAGAGTGCAATAAAGTGCCTTCTGCTATTGTTCGTGGTCCTTAATGAAGAGAATTGACACCAATAAGTTTTACTATATATAAAAGTAGCCTATCATTGAACCGAAAGACTGGTTGCAAAATGTTAAAATCTAATGATCCCCTTACCTTTGATGTAAGATAACAAAATACAGTTAACTTTTAAAAACACATTAAAAAGAACAAAATATTTGAATTATAAAAATGCTTATAATAAAACAATCAAAATTAGAGCTTTAAATAAGATATTGTATCTAGTTTATTAGTTAAGTATTTTAAACATATAGCACAATAATTACAGTCATTATTTTGTAGTTAATTTTTAATGGAGTATAATCCATAAAAATAATGAATCACACTTCTATATACCTAAAACTAATACAATACTGTAAAACAACTATATTCAACTAAAATTTATTTTCCTTTAACGATGCATGACATTAGACATTTAATACTCCATCAAGAAGGTCAGAAAATAGAATGTGAACTGACTTTGCATACCTCGAGATATTTATATTATACGAGCAGCAGTAGCTTTCATATACCACCACTTTTAAGTTTTGAAAAATGTTAAGTGCTGGTGAAATTATAAGCTAATGACTAAGGGAGAAATTTAAAGGTCATTTTCAACAATGACTTCAAAGGAATGATTCTGGAATACAGTTAAATTAATGCATATTGAAATTTAAACTGTCCATTTTTCAATTATGCCATGTATCAGTAACCAATACCTTTTGCCATATAAGACTTTAATATCTTTTAGAATATGAAAAAAAGAAATGCAAACATTTTGTGTACATTATAAAATTCTGTTATTTTTCTAAAGGTGATACACTGTTATAATATGGTACATAAATTTTTAAAAGTAAAAATTTTAATGATCACACTTTAGTAATATAGCACAAAATATATTAAGTACTCAGTTATGGTTATAAAATAAAAATTACTTTTGACTAAAGTCCATCCTAAAGGAAATCAGTCCTGAATATTCATTGGAAAGACTGACGCTGAAGCTGAAACTCCAATACTTTGACCACTTGACGCAAAGAGCTCACTCATTTGAAAAGACCCTGATGCTGGGAAAGATTGAGGGCAGGAGGAATGGGGGATGACAGAGGATGAGATGGTTGGATGGCATCACCGACTCAATGGACATGAATTTGAGTAAGCTCTGGGAGCTGGTGATGGACAGGGAGGCTTGGCGAGCTGTAGTCCATGGGGTCACAAAGAGTCGGACACAACTCAGTGACTAAACTGAACTGAACTGAAAGCATGGAGTATAACACGTGCATTCCAGCATACAATTCTAAGTGTTCTAATTCACGTATTTCCTTCCATGAAATATCTGCCTGGCCAGACTAATATCTCTTCAAAAAATTTAAACAAATGGAAAATAAATGGATAAAAATTAGATTCCCAAATCCAAATTCAATCCAAAAAAAACCTTCCATGTACGTAAAGTAGTCTGCACCTTTTTAAAGGTTGTTACTACCCCAGTTTCCCTTTATATATCTTCTTTAAGTGAACATATAAGGGGCTTTAAATGGCTACAAGACAGTGTGCTAAGTGCTCCATGGTTAAAGAGATAAATGTAGCATGGTCTCTGTTTTTCAGTGGCATTTTACTATATTAAGTGTATATTCAGACATTTGTGTATGTGTGCTGTATTAACAAATTTATGGTTTTCAGAAATAAAGCAGATGCACACACATGATCTTAATATGGGCAAAATCTGAAGGGTACTAATAAGTGATCATTAATAATGATCACTATCCTATTTCTCTGGGAGTTTGGAGGGGACAGTGATCACTATTTCATTCAGTGATAGATCTCAATAACATTCTATGAAACCTATCTATGTGATAAAGTTATTTATAGCATTCTACTATTTATGCTTCTGATGTTGTTGCTCAGACTTTCAAATTTTCTGACATGCTTATAACGTTAATCCCAACCAAAATATATGTCCAGGAAAATAAGATGAGATGAAACCTCGGTTAAACCTATAGAAATATCTGTAGTTCAGAAATATTAATAAACATATGAACATAGATACTCCTTATCTAACTCAGAATTTCTCAAATTCATTTGTGCATCAAACACTTATTTCATGCTTCATCAAAACCACAGATTGGAGAACAATGAGTCAGAGTACAAGAGGATTGAGGGGAAAAAGTATTAGCTTCTCAAAACCCTTTGAATCTTTCTTGTTGTTCAGCGGCTATGTCATGTTCGACTCTGACCCCATGGATTGCAGCACTCCAGGCCTCCCTGACCCTCACTATCTCCTGGAGTTTGCCCAAGTTCACGTCCACTGAATGAATTGGTGCTGGCACCCATTTCATCCTCTGTCGCCCTCTTCTCCTTTTGCCTTCAATCTTTCCCAGCACCAGGGTCTTTTCCAATGAGTCTGCTCTTTTCACCAGGTGGCCAAAGTACTGGAGCTTCAACTTCAGCATCAGTCCCTCCAATGAGTATTCAGGATTGATTTCCTTTAGGACTGACTGGTTTGATCTCCTTACTATCCAAGGGACTCTTGGGAGTCTTCTCCAATACCACAGTTCAAAAGCATCATATCTTTGGTGCTCTGCCTTCCTTATGGTCCACCTCTCATATCTGTACATGACTATTGGAAAGAACATGGCTTTGACTATATGGACCTTTGTCAGCAAAGTGATGTCTTTGCTTTTTAATACACTGCCTAGATTTGTCATAACTTTCCTTCCAAGAAGCAAGCTTCTTCTAATTTCAAGGCTGCAGTCATCATCTGCAGTGATTTTTAGAGCCCAAGAAGAGGAAAATTTGCCACTGCTTCCACTTTTCCCCCTTCTATTTGTCATAAAGTGATGGGACCAGATGCCATGACCTTGGGTTGTTTTTTTTTTTTAAATGCTGAGTGTTAAGCCAGTTTTTTCACTCTCCTTTCACCCTCATCAAGAGGCTCTTTAGTTCCTCTTCACTTTCTGCCATTGGAGTGGTATCACAGCTTATATGAGGCTGTGAGTATTTCTCCTGGCAATCTTGATTCCAGCTTGTAACTCATCCAGCCCAGCATTTTGCATTATGTACTCTGCACATAAGTTAAATAAGCAGGGTAACAATATGCAGGCTTGTCATACTCCTTTACTAATTTTGAACCAGTCAGTTTTTCCATGTAAGGTTCTAACTGTTGTAGGTTTCTCAAGAGACAAGTAAGATGGTCTGGTATTCCCATATGTTTAAGAATTTTCCACAGTTTGTTTAGACCCACATAATAAAAAGTTTTAGTGTAGTCAGTGAAACAGAAATACATGTTTTTCTGGAATTCCCTTGCTTTCTCCATGATCCAATGAATGTTGGCAATTTGATCTCTGGTTCCTTTGCCTTTTCTAAACCTAGCTTGTACATCTGGAAGTTCTCAATTCATGTACTGCTGAAGCCTACCTTAAAGGATTTTGAGCATAAGCTTACTAGCAGGGAAAGTGAGCACAGTTGTCCAGTAGTTCGAACATTTTTCAACACAGACCTTCTTTGGAATTGGGATGAAGACTTACCTTTTCCAGTCTGGTGGCCACTACTGGGTTTTCCAAATTTGCTGACATATTGAGTGCAGTAGTTCAACAGCCTTATCTTTTAGGATTTGAAATAGTTCAGGAATTCCATCACCTCCACTGCTTTATTGGTAGTGTCCAACTACTCAGTCATGTCCAACTCTTTGCGACCCCATGGAATTCTCTAGGCCAGAATACTAGAGTGGGTAGCCTTTCCCTTCTCCAGGGGATCTTCCTGACCCAGGAATAGAACTGGGGTCTCCTGCATTGCAGGTGGATTCTTTACCAATTGAGCTATCAGGGAAGCCCCTTATTGGTAGCAATGCTTCCTCAAGCCCACTTGACTTCACACTCCAGGGTGTCTGGCTCTAGGTGAATGACCACAGCTTTATGGGCATCTGGGTCATTAAGACCTTTTTTGTACAGTTCTTTTGTGTATTCTTGCCACCACCTCTTTTTAATCTCTTCTGACTCTGTTAGGTCTTTACCATTTCTGTCCTTTATCGTGCCCATCCTTGGATGAAATGTTCCTTTGATATCTTCAATTGTTTTGACAAGATCTCCAGTCTTTCCCATTCTATTGTTTTCTTCTATTTCTTTGCATTGTTCAATGAAGAAGCCTTCTTGTCTCTCCCTGCTATTCTCTGGAACTCTGCATTCAGTTGGGTATATCTTTCCCTATCTCCCTTGCTTTCTGCTTCTCTTCTTCCTTCAGCTATTTGTAAAGCCTCCTCAGACTGCCACTTTGCCTTCTTGATTTCTTTTTCTTTGGGATGGTTTTGGTCACTGTCTCCTGTATGAACCTCCGTCCATAGTCCTTCAGGCACTCTGTTCAGTAGATCTAATCCCTTGAATCTGTTGTCATCTCCACTGTATAATCATAAGGGATTGGATTTAGGTCATACCTGAATAGCCTAGTAGTTTTGCCACCTTTCTTTAGCTAAAGCCTGAATTTTCCTATAAACAGCTGATGATCTCAGCCACAGTCAGCTCCAGGTCTTGTTTTTGCCGACTGTATAGAACTTCTCGATCTTCAGCTGCAAAGAATACAATCAATCTGATTTTGGTATTGACCATTTAGTGATGTCCATGTATAGAGTCATCTCTTGTGTTGTTGGAAAAGGGTGTTTGCTATCACCAGTACATTCTCTTGGCAGAATTCAGTTAGGCTTTGCCCCGCTTCTTCATTTTGTGCTGCAAGGCCAAACTTGCCTGTTATCCTAGGTATCTCTTGACTTCTTACTTTTGCATCCCAATCCCCTATGATGAAAAGGACATCTTTTATGTTGTTAGTTCCAGAAGGCCTTGTAGGTCTTCATAGAACTGGTCAACTTCAGCTTCTTCAGCATCAGTGGTTGTGACATGGACTCGGATTACTGTGATGCTGAATGGATTACTGTGATACTTGAAACTTTACCAAATATATATATGATCACATACATATTGGTTTATTAAAACATAATGTAATTATCTAAAATCTGTAGCCTAAACTATTTTAAGTGGAAAGCAATTTTTTTACATAGTGATTTTAGATTTTTTTAAAACTGGACACAATTTAATTTTGAATAATATTTAAAAACTGAACCTAAATTTAGTAACTATAACAATAGGTTGAAGTAATTTTGAGAAACTCATAATGTGTCTAGATTTGTTTTACAAATTAAAATTACCTGAGAATCACAGTTAAGATGTACATCTGAAGTACAAGAAACGGATATGAAAAACTTTCCCGGAGAGGTGGTGTCCACATCACCCGAGTGGCCTGAAATCAATAAAATGCTTACTTTACTCTATGTTCCATTGCAATAAACATCATTAATTAATAATCATGGGTAGGTTGGCCTTGGCTGGTCTTAGTAATTTTCGTATTAGGCTTATTTATTTCTGAATACCTGTATAGCTTCTCAGTTTTTGAAGTACTCTTATAGGACATAGTCACTAGGTAGAGAGCCATTAATTACCAAGTCCAGAAACAAGTGAAAGATAGATCAGGTCAAATGTAAGGACACCCAAAGGACAAAGAAGATGATAGGGTTAGGAGCAGTGAGGATTCTGCGAACAACAAGCCAGATCCACATTCCAGCTCTGCAGTGATAACTGTGGCACCCCAGGGCTTTGGGATTTATGCACGCTCAGAAAAAAATTAACAAATGTCACCTAGGGCATTCACAAACACCAAGAGTTTGTACATGACAAGTATAATGAGTACAGACATACTCTATAAATAATTAAGATTGTCTTTGAATTTGTGAAATATACCTTTGGAAGAGTTAACTGCAAACTTCTAAAAACAACAAGGAGTATTTGGGAATCACTGATATGATGTTTATAACCTAAGTGTTAATTATCAATAAATTTCATACAGTCTTTAAAACTATTTTCAAGACAAATGGGACTGTGATCTCATGGACTGTAGCCAGTCAGGCTCCTCTGTCCATGGAACTCTGCAGACAAGAATACTGGAGTGGGTAGCCATTCTCTTCTCCAGAAAATCTTCCCAACCCAGGGGTTGAACTGGGGTCTCCAGCGCAGCAGGCAGATTCATTACCATCTGAGCCACCAGGTAAACCCAGATAAATGGATGGGAATAGTACAAAATTTTATATAAAGAATTCTGAAATTCTAGAAAAGAATCTAAATCTAAACTCTTATAACCTTGCAAGAGTCTTAAAATTCATTGCTCTTCCTACAGGAAACCAAATTGTAAACCTTGGAAGATGAATTACACACAATATGTATAAGAAGATTAAAACATAATGCATACTCAAAAGAAAAGCCTTGTCTTTGCATAAAGACAAGACACATTTTTTTTGTATAACACATTGTTGACTGACAATATATTTAAGTTAATACATTTAAGATATTTATGTATAATTTTATGATTCCCTTCCCAGGTGGTGCTAGTGGGAAACAACCTGCCTGTCAATGCAGGAGATGTGAGATACAGGCTCGATCCTTGAGTCGGAAAGATCCCCTGGAGGAAGGCACGGCAACCTACTCTAGTATTCTTGCCTGGAGAATCCCATGGACAGAGGAGCCTGGCAGACTACAGTCCACAGGGTCACACACAATCGGACATGACTGAAGCAACTTAGCACACATTGGTCTAACTGATTTTTTAAAAATAACTGCGTATCTACTTTTCCCAACGTAATGGATACAGACTTCTATCCTATACAATCTCTGCCATAAGATATTACATATTTTGATTCCAAAAACTAGCAGTCAAGATTCTTCCACTTTTCACTGCCAAAACCTCAGCATCTAACACAGAACCTGGCACACATTTTATACTTGTTTTGTTGAATAAATCTATCATATTCTAAATAAGTTTTCATGAGTTCTTTTTAGGTGAATCCTGTTTTGGTGGACTGAGTTACTAAGTTAATTTCTGTTTTGAATTCATCTTGTGTTATTAAAAGGATCATGAAATAATAGAAGTGAGGTTTTAGAGCCAGAGAGAAGGATAAGAGGAAACCCAGCTTCATCATGGAGTCAACGTGGAATCTTGACTTTGTAATTTAACCACTCCAAATTTCAATTTCATATCTTCTACTATGAAGATATCAACCACCTCTCTAAAAAGTCTGATGGAAGTATATGAGATAATGTATATAAGGTGCCTGAACTCAACAAGTATAATATTTCCTTTTTCTACAAAATATATGTAACACATATACATGCTAAAAACCAGGCAAGATATTTTACATCATAAATTCTAATTACTATGTAAAAATGTGGATCAACATGATCAAAATAACAACTTACAACACAACGTTCTTCAAAATATTGCAAAGTCCTAAGTAAGATACAATTAAATACTACTTTAATATACTGCCCCTTCTATTTCTAAAAATTATTTTCTAGAAAACAAACCTCTCCATGGTTGAAAAAGTAGCATAAAACTGTAATTATACCTCCAAGTTGAGTCCCACTGTAAAAAAAATATATATACAATCAAAATTCATGTAAAATATAGTGACTTTTTCACAAAATTATTTTAGATTTTAAAATGGCACAATACTAAACCATATAAAATAACAATAAAAATTGCAAAAGTACTCATGTAGTTGATATTTTACTCTTGAATGTATAAGGATCCAAAGTATAGATATAAAGTAGTCTGAATCTTACAATTTATTGTATTTAAAATATTTTCTAAGTATAATCTTAGATGTGAACATAAAATATTTTTTAACACAGGACAGCATTTTAAAGTGTATATACTCCGTTCTTTGAATATTCTGAGTGGAGGAAAATTTTTGTCATCAAATTGGATATCAGTGACTTGAAGATGAAGAGTCTAACAGTTTCATTTAGCAGTAACTGAACCATCTTCTAAGTCACTTCAGCCGTGTCCGACTCTCTGCGACCCCATAGACGGCAGCCCACCAGGCTCCCCCGTCCCTGGGATTCTCCAGGCAAGAACACTGGAATGGGTTGCTATTTCCTTCTCCAATGCATGAAAGTGAAAAGTGAAAGTAAAGTCGCTCAGTCGTGTCCAACCCTCAGCGACCCCATGGACTGCAGCTTAGCAGGCTCCTCCGTCCATGGGATTTTCCAGGCAGGAGTATTGGAGTGGGGTGCCATTGCCTTCTCCGAACCGAACCATCTAAACTACTGCAAATATTCTTTGCTGAGTCCCAACAAACAACATTGTAGAATATAAAACTCAGATCAAGGATGCCTGATAATTATCAAAGATGAAGAACCATTTCTTAAGGTTGCCTTTCTTTAAAGTATTGTTCATCATTATACACACAACTTCACACTCTCAAGACAAATACTGGTTTAATGACTGAAAAAAGGAGAAGAATGAGTTCAACAAAACAAGCAGAGGAAAGCCAGTTGGAAGTAATTTACCTTGAAGAGATTTTCACTAAGGGAAATTCAAAGGGCACACTTTGGAGAAGGAATTGAGAGGAAGAAGGTATGAGAAGCAAGAATAAATGCTGCATATAGAAACTAGGAACATGTAGATAAATCTAAAGAAGACTCGACAACATAAAAGAAACAGTGGTGACTACTGTGGAGGGGTACTATAAGTACTAAACTTCTAATTATTATAGTTAGAATAATTATAAGATGCTAGGAACTGTTTTCAAGTACAATGTTCTAAATTCCTTGTATTGATCAAAAAGCAGAGGAAAGATATCAATCAATTTTAGACTTGGTCAAGTTAAATATGCATGTTTAAGTTTTATCTTTAACCACCAAAAGAATAGAAACAGAATACCTGTGTCCCAAGTTAGTGCCCACAGGGGGAGAGTAGCCATGGTTAAGAAACAGAAAATTTCTCCCCAAACCCCTATTTCTTTTGTTCCTCATATGCCATAGTTTCTAGTCTCCTCACAATTTTGGTGACACTTTTATAGTCAGCAAATGTTATATCGACATATCCTTCTTAAAGACTGGAGCTTAATAAAGTATTGATATCCTGGAACTGTGTAACTAATTTACAGAAGACTGTCACCTCATGGGTAGCTTTCCTAATGAAAAATACTAAGTTTTAAAATGTCTTGGTCTAGTGTAAAATTTTCCAAATTTGAAAAAAGTATAATAAATACAAACTATTGTTTAAAATAGAACATCTTAAAGCCTGTGAGCATAATCTAAAAGCAATTCTTTTCCCTCAAAATACTGATGAGTTTATATATTTTTCTATATAGCATATATATGGAAAAGTGCATTAAGGTTTTCAGATAGTTTACAGAACACTTATAAAGTGAATATTCTTTTAACCACCATATGTCGCTGAAATAGGAAACAGATCACATTCTGACACCTCACATGCCATCCCTTGAGACAGGCACTATCCTGAGTTTTGTAATTATCAACATAACTGCTTCTATATGCATCATACTATCACTTACTTTTAGCTGTATTCAAACTTTATACAAATATAATTTTGCAGTATTTTCAAATCTTGTACCTGCTTTGATTCATTCAACATTATATTTGTAAGATTTTTTTCCACGTTGATGTTTGTACCTATAGCTCATTCATTCTCACTGTTGTATAATATTTCCCTATACTAATAAACTTACAATGTGTACATTTCTCTGTGGAGGGATGTTTAAGTTGTTTTTAGTTTGGAGTTACTACAATGATGTTATGTTATTGTACATACTTTCTGGTGTACATGTAGAAGAGTTTCTTAGGCATATTTACTTCAAACTGGAATTGCTGAATTATAAGGTATATACATCTTCAAATGATTAGATAATGCACTATGTTTTTCCAAAATAGTTGTACTAATTGATATGTCCACCAACCGGGGATAAAAGTTCCTGTTGTCAATTTTCCCAACCCAGGGATTGAACCCAGGTCTCCTCCTTTGCAGGCAGATTCTTTACCATCTGAGCCAGCAGAGAAGCCCTTTGTCAATCTAGTAGATGTGAGATAGTATCTCACTGTGGTTAAAATGAGTATTTTCCTGATAATTAATATGGTGATCAACTTTATATACATTTGTTGGCAATCTGGAACTCTTCTGGAAGATGTCTTTCCATATTTTTTCCAGTTTTCAATTGGGTGGTCTTATTTTGTCTACCTCCTAGACTATAAATTCCATAAGGACAGGGATTATTTGTTTTTGTATTCCTAGCTCCTATAGAATAGTGCTCTCAGTCACAGCAGGCATCTAATAATAATTGTCAAATTAATGAGCGTAAGTTTGGATACCACATCCATAAGTCTGGATTACCCTACAAGGATAAAAAGGAGGCCTTTTAATATCTTAAAGACTTTATTTTAGTGACTAGCTCTAGTTTGAGGCTGCGTATTTGGCTAAACTTTTGAAAAAAATAAAATCTGAAAGTTTCCATCTGTTAGTCAATTAATCTTGTTAATTATCCTTTTAATTTAATCAACAAATGTCAGAAAGTCCACAGAAATATCTTTTAATACAGTAATCTTACCTCAGGTAAGCACCATACATGAAGAACAATCCCATCATTATTCCATTTAAAATAAAAATCACACCAACATAAAAGCAAGCAGGGTCTCCCAATCCTTTGAAAAGACACAGATTATTAAGTATTTAATGAGTAAATGACTATATAGCAATTGAGCATAATTATCTCAGTGTTTTGTAATCAAGAGCTCATGAATTAGCTGAAAGCTCTGTGGCTCAGACTGCTGCTCTATTTAATAGTTACATTAGTACTTTCCCCATACATGAGGTATTATTGGTTACATTCGTATTTTTCTCCACCGAAGTATTCTCATACTGTAATGATTAGTTGGTGCTGCATTTTATTTAGGTGATGCTCCTATTGTTCAGTGTCTAGAACTGTCTGTAGAGTTACTTGATAAATCACAAGAGAAAATCCACTACATTAATTTTATCCTGGATGACTAAGATACGGCCCCTGACCTTAAGGCGCAGCTTTAGTCTATGGGAGATAAACTGATCCATTACTATGTATAGCCAGGACCATAATACTTAATACATTCCATGTATAAACACCATGTACATGGGATATACTGACACAGACATAATCCACTAGGTGCTTTTCCACTATCATCTCACATAATACTCAGAACAAATCTTTGAAATTACCTGGTGTGAAAATAACATTTTTCAGTGGCTGAGAAAACAACACAGAAAACTTAACCTGCCAAAAGTTATTTAGGTAACTGGTGGAGCCAGGATTTGAGGGCTAGCCTTTCTGATTTCTTCTACTTCTCTGATCATTCCTTTTTAGTCTGTCCTAATAATTCCTCTTCCTATACACACTCTCCTTCAACGTTGGACTACTTTAGGATCTGTCATATGCCCTCTTCTTTTCTAAGTCTGCATGTTCTCCTTAAGGAAATTCTTTCACTTCTGTGGTTCCAATTACCATCTACATACAGAAGATGCCAAGCCTACATTCAAATGAGAACTGTCTTTTTCCTGTATGTATGTACATAGGTAGCCACTTGACATCTCTACTTTGGAATCTCTCAGATACTTCAAATTAATGAACTAATTCAAACCTGCTATTTTTATAATGTTTCTTACCAATTTGAATGGAAGGATTCAATTACTTAAGCCAGAAACCCAACAGTATTACATAAATCAGCCTCTTTCCTCTTTCCCATCAATCATCAAATCCTTTCATTTCTGCTTTCTCCTCTCTCTAAAATCCATTCATTTTCCAGTAAATCACTTGCTGAGAGCAAAGTAGTTTCCTACCTGGACTCACTGAATTCACTTTTGTCCTTTACTAATTATCTTTTCCATGTAATTGCCAAAATCATGTTTTAAAAGTAAAAATCTGTCAAAATTCTTATAATATCCTTAGCCAGTAAATGGTTCTTCATTATCTGACTCTTGTTTACATTCCAAACATCATTTCACACCATGTTTTCTTCTCTAACTGCTCAAGAAAGTCTAGCTTTCTTTCAATTCTCTCTTGCTTCAGAACTTCAGAATATGCTGGTCCCTATTCTCGAAACACTTCTCTTATCCTCAGCAATTTTATTTCCTTGTTTGTAATATCCACCACAGTTGTACCTGCTAACATCCCTCTTAAGCTGTAAAATCTATGCTGGTAAGGCCCCATGTTTACCAGGTTTATCTTAGGGTCCCAAGTGCCAATACTAACCTATCACTTGGTGGCAACTTAATAAATACCATAATAACATATATAAGGTGATTTTTTCCCATCCCTCGAAAAGGTTCTACCTTCCATGCTGGCCGAATCTCTCATTTTATGAGACATTCTCTCAATTCCTTTGAACAAAAAAGTTTAAATGTCCTCAAATATCCTCTACCACCACTGTTTTAGATATTATAAAGACCATCTGAGGGAATCAGTAAAAATGTAAGGGAAACATGAAAATACAGATTTACGATATATTCTGAGAACAGAATGTGATTGCACACAAGTTAATAGAAAAATATATATATATAAAACAATGTTGTAGGGAATATGAAAAAAAAAAACAACTATGTAAGTGTTCTGCAAGTAGATACATGTGATTGCAAATAAAAGTTTCAAGGTACAGCATCATACTTCATACAACATCATACATATAGATAGTAACAGTGCTAAATCACAAATATCTTGAATAGCAATGACAATTACAGATTCTGTAAAACTGTTAAATGATTCTAAAAGTGGTTCTCTGACAGAAATACTAACGTAGAAGATGTATATGAAGAACTATTCGTGGACTGTGAGAGCACAAAAAAGTAGAACTTCTAAAGTAACCTATTATTATATATGTCTTATTTTTAAATATTTATGCATGACTAAATTTTTACATTAACTTTATTAACTATTACAGATAGAACTGTGACTATTTGATCTACATCCCCCAAATTTACATATTCAAGCCACCTCAGAAACTTTTCTGTACCTTCTAAAATGAAGGAATGTCTTATAATCAGTATGACCTTACATAGAAATATATTAATATTCAAATTAAATTCCAAATTAATACCCATGTTAGTAAGTACACTGCCTTCTCAAAAAATTATTTTAAAGGGTAAAGGTAAATATTTAGGTGAATCAGTTCTATAATGTTTTTAAAGAAAAAAATCAATCATAGTAATTTATAATAATTCTTAGAGAGTCATAATATTATAAAATGTTTACATAAACATTAGTGACAATATACAGCAGCATTTTAGGAAGAAACATGCCTTCACAGCTTTGAACTTCATTTAGAGGTTCTATTCTGGTCACGTTCCAGCAGGTCTTAGTTTCTAACCCAAATAAATTCATTATTCCCACAAATGTGCGATAGCAGAAGGCTATAATCACCTAAAAAAGATAAAATAAAAAAGATAATAGATATACATTATCTTTATAATTATTCCAAAATATCATTTTATGATGGCTGCCTTTAACATTATAAACTTTGATGAATTTATTTAAATCATTTCATGTGGGAAACAGTCATTTAAAAAATTTTATATATACACACACACTATAAAGTTGTGTATTACTGAGTAATGCACAGCTACACAATTTATGTTGTGACTGACATCTCTGTAATATAGTCCTTTAAACAACTGAAACAGAATAGTAGCTGTAAAATCAAGCATTAAGTATATAATTAAAATATGAAGATAATTAATAGCAAACATACAAAGCTTTACAGGAGTATTTTATAACATTTCTCTTAGGCCCTTGAACTTATTCTCTTCATAGTCTAAAAACCAACTCATAGTCTATAAAACAACTGCATGTGGACTAATAGCTCCTATGCCCATTAAGCATTAACATTTGATTAAGCAGATTTAATTAACCAATCCTTCCCAATCTGAAATCTGCCTTAAAATTTTTAAAGACAAAGGAAATTAGCAACAAAAAATTACAAAAAAGTGCTGATTCCTGGGAGATTGTTTTAAAAAAATAATTTTATAGATTTGAGAAAAATAATGCAGATCACTGTGTGGGGGGGTGGGGGCGAGTTAAAAAATAAAGACTTCAAAGGGAAAGTAAAAATAACCTAGAACTGACTACTTTTACTATTTTGGTGACCATCCTTCCAGTTTCTCCCTAGGCACAAGACAATTAGCTAGTGTCACTGGGGCTTCCTTGTGGCACCAGTGACAAAGAACCTGCCTGCCCATGAAGGTTAGACGTAAGAGATGTAGGTTCGATCCCTGGGTTGGGAAGATCCCCTGGAAGAGGGCACAGCAACCCACTCCAATATTCTTGCCGAGAGAATCCCATGGACAGAGAAGCCTGACAGGCTGCAGTCCATAGTGTCACACAGGGTCGGACATGACTGAAGCGACTTAGCACGCACACATGCAGAGTTATTCACTGTACAATAAATATTATACAAGTAGTTAATGTAATACACATCAGTAAATATCATAAACAACTTTTCATGTATAATATAGATTTACTATATCACTTAATTTTGTAAAACTGACATTCTGCTAAAATTTATAACTTCTTGTGTATTTTTCACAAATGTACAAAAATTTGCCACATTAAATGTTTGTGAAAAATCTAGAATTATACTCCTTTATGAGATGTCATTCAATATAGGAAGAAAGCATGACTTTGAAGTCAAAATAAACAAAAAATTCTGATTCTGAAAGTTACAGTTTCTATGGTGTGAAATAATCCTTCAGCCTCTGAACCTCAGCCACCTCATCTCTAAAATGACATTAATGACCATCTTACAAGAGTGATGGGAGATTAGAGCTTACATATATAAGTGCTGGCATAGAGTAAGCATTAAATGCCTTTTCCCTTTTAAAACACATTTTCACACTCATGTTTTAAGATGAAAAATTAATCTCCCTGTGAACACAAAGTATGGACATTTACTTCAACACTGAAGTACCACATAAGGCTGCAAGCAAATTTAAGTGTTCTCTATATTGTATCTATGCGATATGAAAATAAGACTGGACGAGTCCTTGTTGGCTGTCATTTACATGCTTTCAAGTTTCAAAAATGAATGAACAACATTATCATGATTTTTTTTTCATAACATCAAAGAAACTGAAAATTGTACAAATTATTCAATAAAATTTTTGATAAGCAAAATGAAAAAACTAGCTAATGTTTTAGAGACCATACTGATGGAAATTAGTGGAACAAAAAACAGATTTAATGATATAAAACTCTAAAAATAACTCAAAACTAAAAATAATAATTATCAAACACTGGAAGAACTTGGCCTAGTCCGATAAGCTAAATCCTTATCTTATTTACACAGAGTAAGTCAACATTAACTAAAGTTGAAGATTCAACAAATAGTTTTTTTTTCCTCTTTGATTTTTCTATTTTAACTAGAATTATCCAGATAATCATTAGAAGAAATAAGGTCAAAGTGCCTCTGAAAAGTAAGATGGGATATGGAGAAAGCTGCTGCAGAAAACCACTTCTTTCATCTTAAATCTTATGTAGGTCTATACAATTGTTACTACCACAAATTACATTGAAAAGCACTTATAGAAATCAAGGAAATAAATAAATCTGAGAAACCCCTAAGTTCTTTGAAATTCAATAACACAATATTTAAATATCCAGTGGATCAAAGAAGAAAACACATGGAAAATTAGAAAATCACTTAAACTAAATGAAGATGAGAAAAAAAAGGCAATATTTAAATAATGTAAATGTCCACTTTGGGAAATGGAGTAGATGCACTTTTCTCTATTCCTACAAGTACAACTATAACTTCTGTGAATCATATAAATCAAACATTAGAAGAAAGGTAGAAAAAAGAAGGCACACTAGCTAGGAATCTCAGGACCCAGGGAATGACATGGTGGTAAGTTCCCTGGACTTTCCTTTTGCCTTATTTTCTCAGATTTGGAGCCAGAGTCTGGCAACCAGAAACACCACTGGGGGCTTACACAGCATTCAGAAAAGGCCTACTCTTTCTAGCCAAAGGACTAGGAAAACGGCAGCCTAGAAATAGATAACTTTTAGACAATAAAAACCACCAAACACTCAAAAAACAATACATATATACATATGCACACATACACATATATATAGTACCATTCTCTTCAATAGAGGTCAAATGGAGTATGTAAATAAAAACTTAATCTAGGTTTTTAAATTCTCTAAACACAATGAATTTAAGCTATAAATTAATAACAAAGATAAATCTTCAAACACTTGAAAACTAAAAGAAAGCCACTGCTAAGTCGCTTCAGTCGTGTCCAACTCTGTGCGACCCCATAGATGGCAGCCCACCAGGCTTCCCCGTCCCTGGGATTCTCCAGGCAAGAACACTGGAGTGGGCTGCCATTTCCTTCTCCAATGCATGAAAGTGAAAAGTGAAAGTGAAGTCGCTCAGTCGTGTCCAACTCTTAGCGACCCCATGGACTGCAGACTACCAGGCTCCTCCGTCCATGGGGTTTTCCAGGCAAGAGTACTGGAGTGGGGTGCCATTGCCTTCTCCGAAGAAACCCACTAAACCCACTAAAAAAAAGTCCATAGACCAAGTAAGCAACCTCAAGGGAAATAAAATATATGGAATCTAATTTTTAAAAAAGTATAAGGTTTCCAAGTCCAGCATGTAAGAAGCTTTTAATTTGCCACTCCATTCTAATACGAAAAAAATTAAACAAGCTGAAAAGTCAACTCTTTTTAGATCCAAAAGAGAAATGAAGTCACTAGGCAAACTGCTGCTCCCAGACTGTAAAGGTTGACAGGCAAATACAGAGAATCACAACTTACTGGAGCAAAAACCCAGGGGTAGAAACCTCCATGGGAACCAGATGGAGAGACGGAAAACCTAAATTATAATTGATGAATTGCTAGAGGCACAGTGTAGACAATTCTGAGAATCAAAAACTCCAGGGAGACCCAGTAATAGGGATAATGCCCACATATTTATGAATTTTATCTCTAGGAGATCACTAGTTTCTTACAGTGATATCAGAAAAAAATCTGTTTCTGAGGGGGAAGTGGAAAGAGGAGTGTATTTTGAAATACACCAGAGCACTCTGTTCTTAACAAGGCCTGCCCTTGAAAGAGACTATTCCACCAGTAGGCCTAACCAGCTAGGGTGTTATCAGAGCCTAAACTACAGGGTGGCAGAGTAATACCCAACTCCACCCTTCTATGTGAGAGAAGGGAAATACCAATTCCAGCCCACTCTAGTCATCCTGCTGTACCTAAATGGGAAAGAAAAAACCAAGAAGACTGCAAAGTTCACAGTCTAGAGGTACAGGTTCACAAAAGATTGAGACCTAATTACAGAATGCTTCCCTTACACTATTAAAAGCCTATTTATGGCAGCTCTGTACCCAGTACCTCAAGCTAGCTATTACATCATAAGGCATACTAAAAGCCAAAACACAGTTTGAAGAAACAGAGCAAGCATCAGAACTAGACTTAGATATGGCAGGCATGTTGAAATTGTAAGACTGGTAATTCAGAACAACAATAATTAATGTGCTAAAGGCTCTAACAGATAAAGAAAGGAGCATGCAAGAACCGATTGGCAATATTAGCAGAGAAGTTCTCTATACACTATAACAGAATACACTACAATGGAAATCAAGAATGCCTTTGATGTGCTTATTGGTAGGCTGGACTTGGCTTGAGGAAAGAATCTCTGAGCTTCAGTATATTTCAATAAGAAACCTCCAAAACTGAAAATCAAAAATATAAAAGACAAAAATAAGAGAACAGAATATCCAAGAACTGTGGGGCAACCACAGAAGGTACACCATACATGTAATGGGAATGCCACAGGAGAAAAGATAAAGAAACAGAAGAAATACTATGAATAGAAACAATGACTGGCAATTTCCTCACATCAAACTACAGGTACAGAAAGCTTAGAGAACACCAACCATGATAAACGCCAAAAAACTATACCTATTCATAAATCATACATATTGAATATGCATATAACATTCAAACTATAAAAAATTAAAGATAAAGAAAAATCCTTACAGAAGTCAAAAGAAAAACATGCCTTACTTAAGAAGGAATAAAGGTTAAGAAGTACCTCTGACTTCTCAGAAACTATTCAATTTAAGAAGAAAATGAAATATTTAAAGAGTTGAGAGAGTAAAAACCAACTTAACCTCACGTGAAATTATCCTTTAAAAGTGAAGGAGAAATACTTTCTCAAACAAACAAAAATTGAAAGACTTTGTATGTTTTTTTACTACTACTACTACTAAGTCGCTTCAGTCGTGTCCAACTCTGTGCGACCCCATAGACGGCAGCCCACCAGGTTCCACTGTCCCTGGGATTCTCCAGGCAAGAACACTGGAGTGGGTTGCCATTTCCTTCTCCAACGCACGAAAGTGAAAAGTGAAAGTGAAGTTGCTCAGTCATGTCCGACTCTTCTCGACCCCATGGACTGCAGCCCACCAGGCTCCTCCGTCCATGGGATTCTCCAGGCAAGAGCACTGGAGTGGGTTGCCATTGAGAGATAAGAAAGATATGGATTAGAAAACTTGGACCCACAGAAAGAGCATCAAAGAAAGAATAAGTGAAGATAAAAAAAACCTTTCTATGAGGCCACCATCACCCTAATACCAAAACCTGACAAAGATCCCACAAAAAAAGAAAACTACAGGCCAATATCACTGATGAACATAGATGCAAAAATCCTTAACAAAATTCTAGCAATCAGAATCCAACAACACATTAAAAAGATCATACACCATGACCAAGTGGGCTTTATCCCAGGGATGCAAGGATTCTTCAATATCCACAAATCAATGTAATACACCACATTAACAAATTGAAAAATAAAAACCATATGATTATCTCAATAGATGCAGAGAAAGCCTTTGACAAAATTCAACACCCATTTATGATAAAAACTCTCCAGAAAGCAGGAATAGAAGGAACATACCTCAACATAATAAAAGCTATATATGACAAACCCACAGCAAACATTGAAAAAAAAATTGAAAGCATTTCCTCTAAAGTCAGGAACAAGACAAGGGTGCCCGCTTTCACCATTACTATTCAACATAGTTTTGGAAGTTTTGGCCACAGCAATCAGAGCATAAAAAGAAATAAAAGGAATCCAAATTGGAAAAGAAGAAGTAAAACTCTATTTGCAGATGACATGATCCTCTACATAGAAAACCCTAAAGACTCCACCAGAAAATTACTAGAACTAATCAATGATTATAGTAAAGTTGCAGGATATAAAATCAACACACAGAAATCCCTTGCATTCCTATACACTAAGAATGAGAAAATAGAAAGAGAAATTAAGGAAACAATTCCATTCACCATTGCAACGAAAAGAATAAAATACTTAGGAATATATCTACCTAAAGAAACTAAAGACCTATATATAGAAAACTATAAAACACTGGTGAAAGAAATCAAAGAGGACACTAATAGATGGAGAAATATACCATGTTCATGGATTGGAAGAATCAATATAGTGAAAATGAGAATACTACCCAAAGCAATTTATAGATTCAATGCAATCCCTATCAAGCTACCAACGGTTTTCTTCACAGAGCTAGAACAAATAATTTCACAATTTGTATGGAAATACAAAACACCTCGAATAGCCAAAGCTATCTTGAGAAAGAAGAATGGAACTGGAGGAATCAACCTGCCTGACTTCAGGCTCTACTACAAAGCCACAGTCATCAAGACAGTATGGTACTGGCACAAAGACAAAAATATAGATGAATGGAACAAAATAGAAAGCCCAGAGATAAATCCACACACATATGGACACCTTATCTTTGACAAAGGAGGCAAGAATATACAATGGATTAAAGACAATCTCTTTAACAAGTGGTGCTGGGAAAACTGGTCAACCACTTGTAAAAGAATGAAACTAGAACACTTTCTAACACCATACACAAAAATAAACTCAAAATGGATTAAAGACCTAAATGTAAGACCAGAAACTATAAAACTCCTAGAGGAGAACATAGGCAAAACACTCTCTGACATACACCACAGCAGGATCCTCTATGACCCACCTCCCAGAATATTGGAAATAAAAGCAAAAATAAACAAATGGGACCTAATTAAAATTAAAAGCTTCTGTACAACAAAGGAAACTATAAGCAAGGTGAAAAGACAGCCTTCAGAATGGGAGAAAATAATAGCAAATGAAGCAACAGACAAACAACTAATCTCAAAAATATACAAGCAACTCCTACAGCTCAACTCCAGAAAAATAAATGACCCAATCAAAAAATGGGCCAAAGAACTAAATACACATTTCTCCAAAGAAGACATACAGATGGCTAACAAACACATGAAAAGATGCTCAACATCACTCATTATCAGAGAAATGCAAATCAAAACCACTATGAGGTACCATTTCACGCCAGCCAGAATGGCTGCGATCCAAAAGTCTACAAGGGTGTGGAGAAAAGGAAACCCTCTTACACTGTTGGTGGGAATGCAAACTAGTACAGCCACTATGGAGAACAGTGTGGAGATTCCTTTAAAAACTGGAAATAGAACTGCCTTATGACCCAGCAAGCCCACTGCTGGGCATACACACTGAGGAAACCAGAAGGGAAAGAGACACGTGTACCCCAATGTTCATCGCAGCACTGTTTATAATAGCCAGGACATGGAAGCAACCTAGATGTCCATCAGTAGATGAATGGAAAAGAAAGCTGTGGCACATATACACAATGGAGTATTACTCAGCCATTAAAAATAATACATTTGAATCAGTTCTAATGAGGTGGATGAAACTGGAGCCGATTATACAGAGTGAAGTAAGCCAGAAAGAAAAACACCAATACAGTATACTAACGCATATATATATGGAATTTAGAAAGATGGTAACAATAACCCTGTATATGAGACAGCAAAAGAGACACAGATGTATAGAACAGTCTTTTGGACTCTGTGGGAGAGGAAGAGGGTGGGATGATTTGGGAGAATGGCATTGAAATATGTATAATATCATATATGAAATGAGTTGCCAGTCCAGGTTCGATGCACAATACTGGATGCTTGGGGCTGGTGCACTGGGACAACCCAGAGGGATGGTATGGGGAGGGAGGAGGGAGGAGGGTTCAGGATGGGGAACACATGTATACCTGTGGCAGATTCATTTTGATATATGGCAAAATCAATACAATAAAGTTAATTATAATAAAATTTAAAAAAATAAAAATTAAAAAAGAAACTTTTCTTTTTACTCTTAATTGATCTAAAGTATAATAGCTTTGTTCAAAATTATAATAGCAGCAGTGTATTCTTTATGCATTGTTATGCATGTACTTATGTATAATAAACATAAATGACAGCAATGATTCAGGGTTGGAAGGAGGAATTAGAATTACTTTGTGATTAGAAGGTCCTCACACACACACACACTGCCCTTAAAGTGGTTTAGTGTTATCTAAAAGTGATCTTGGATTCATTTTAAATGTATACTGCAATCTCTAGGTCAACCACCAAAAAAAGTTAAAAAAAAATTATTATAACTAATACAGTAAGAAAGAGAAAATGAAATAATATAAAATGCTCAGTTAGAACCACAAAAGGCATGAGAAGAGTGGACTCAAAATAGGAACAAAACACAAGGGCAACAAATATAAAATATTGTAGCAACAAATATAGTTGCTATCAATCTATGTCAATAATTACTTAGAACATCAATGGTCTAAATGCACCAATCAAGAGACAGAGATTATCAGAGTAAATCAGAAAATCAAGACTCAAACATACTTTGTCTAAACTAACTTTAAATATAAAGACACATATAGATTAAGAGTAAATGAAGAGGACTTCCCTGGTGGTCCAGTAGTTAAGAATCCGCCTGCCAATGCAGGGAGCATAGGTTTGATCCCTGGTTGGGGAAGATTCCATGTGCCACAGAGCAACTAGGCCTGTGAGCCACAACTACGAAAGCCCATGTACCCTAGAGCCCATCCTCTGCAACAAGAGAAGCCGCCGCAATGAGAAGCCTATGTACCACAAACCAGAGTAGCCCCACCTGCCCCAACTGGAGAAAGCGCTTGTACAGCAACAAAGATCCAGCGCAGCCAAAAATAAAATAAATATGTTTTAAAAAGAGCAAATTAATAAAGTAAGATATACTATGTAAAAACTAATTAAAAGAAAAATCAGAGTAGCTGTACTAATTTCAGACAGAGCAAAACTTCATGAAAAGTTATCAGGGATAAAAAGTGGTATTAGATAATGATAAAGAACGTGAATGTGAACGTGAAGTCACTCAGTCGTGTCCGACTCTTTGCGACCCCATGGACTGCAGCCTACCAGGCTCCTCTGTCCATGGGATTTTCGGGCAATGGTACTGGAGTGGATTGCCATTTCCTTCTCCAAGGGATCTTCCCAACCCAGGGATCAAACCTGGGTCTCCCGCATCGTAGACAGACGCTTTACCGTCTGAGCCACCAGGGAAGTCCTAATGATAAAGGTGTCAGTTCTAAAAGGAGACATGGCAATCCTCAATGTGCCTGCAAGTAACAACGGGGCATAAATAAAATCAATAAGCCTCCAGCAAGGCTAAGAAAAAAAGAGGAAGAACACAAATTACTAATATCAGAAATGGAAGAGAGGTCATCCTCATAGATTTCATAGACATTAAAAGGATAGTAAAGGAATAATGAAGCTCATTCCATAGTTCATCAGGCACTCTATCTATCAGATCTAGGCCCTTAAATCTATTTCTCACTTCCACTGTATAATCACAGATGGTGACTGCAGCCATGAAATTAAAAGACACTTACTCCTTGGAAGGAAAGTTATGACCAACCTAGATAGCATATTCAAAAGCAGAGACATTACTTTGCCAACAAAGGTTCGTCTAGTCAAGGCTATGGTTTTTCTTGTGGTCATGTATGGATGTGAGAGTTGGACTGTGAAGAAGGCTGAGCACTGAAGAATTGATGCTTTTGAACTGTGGTGTTGGAGAAGACTCTTGAGAGTCCCTTGGACTGCAAGGAGATCCAACCAGTCCATTCTGAAGGAGATCAGCCCTGGGATTTCTTTGGAAGGAATGATGCTAAAGCTGAAACTCCAGTACTTTGGCCACCTCATGCAAAGAGTTGATTCATTGGAAAAGACCCTAATGCTGGGAGGGATTGGGGGCAGGAGGAGAAGGGGACGACAGAGGATGAGATGGCTGGATGGCATCACTGACTCGATGGACATGAGTCTGGGTGAACTCCGGGAGTTGGTGATGGACAGGGAGGCCTGGCATGCTGCAATTCATGGGGTCACAAAGAGTTGGACATGACTGAACGACTGATCTGATCTGATCTCTGAAAGGAATAATGGGGCTTCCCTGGTGGCTCAGTGGTAAAGAATCCATCTGCCAATGCAAGAGACATGGGTTTGATCTCTGTGTCAGGGAGATCCCCTGGAGAAAGAAATGCCAATCCATTTAGGTATTCTGGCCTGGAAAATCTCATGGACAGAGGAGCCTGGCAGGCTATAGTCCATGGGGTTTCAAAAGAGTTGGACCTGACTGAGCAACTAAATCACCACAACAAAAGGAATAATGAACAATCCTATGCCCACAAATGTGATAACCTATGAACCATCTCCATCTGTGAATCCGTGGCTCCTTCCCATCTGGCTTGTCTATTACACTGGCTATTACTGCTATACTAAGGTTCTATTCTTTAAGTTCATGTGAGAATAGTTTCTGGGATTTTTTTTTATTTAGGAAAGGAACTTTTGATGTGGTGCTCAACTATAAGGACACATACAGCAATCAATAAACTTTATAGATCCCTTCCTTCCTATAACATCATCATGTGGTTATAACTTCTATCTGATAAAAAAAGAAACCCCTCTACAAACATTTGTCCCAGAACATTGCTTACCTCTGGATAAAGATGGAAGCGTTTCACTGTATTAATTACAAGAGGATATTCAGTGAGCCTGTCATTCATAATCATCCACAGTCCTTGCAAAAATGAAGGTGCTTCAACAATGGTCTTGAAGTAGGAATAATAAAGTCCCTTTTAAAAAGTATAAATTGTTAACATAAGTAAAATTTTAAAATACTTACTTTTCTCTTTTTAGACAATTTACTCTGAAAAGGAAAAAAAGACTGATAATAAGACTTCCTAATTTCTACTTACTACTACATTCTTGAATGCAAACAAAAGCATACCTTTTCAGGTCATCACTATACTATTCTTTCATATTTTCCATAGGTTCAAAAGAGTTAAAGGGATGTATTCAACGTTTTAAGAATTTTTCTAATCGTACCTTATAATAAGTAAGCAATACATTTTAGTTCTACCAAGCCTGACTTTACCCCCGTATTGTGAGACACCTAGAGGCTGAGATCTGATAATTCTGGCATAGGTATGACTTTGTGTCATTGTATGTGTACAACTTTGCATAACTACTTATATTTCTCCAACCCTTTAGAAATAATAAATGATGGTCACAAGGGCATCAGATGGTACTTAATGCTTTCCTTTGCCTTCCAGTTCCATTGACTGGCTCTGCACAAAGTGAAAGCTAACTGTGAGCTCCTGTTCATGACAGAAATGTTGTCCTGAAAGAGGGGCTATTCTAGTGCATGACTACAGCATGTGAAATGATTTTTTTATTAGGCTAGTAAAATTGCTATTTAAAATTCAAAGACTAACAAAAGTATGCTGCTTCATATTACTTGCTCATCAATTTCCTGCTTTCTTTCCTAAAAACTAAAGGGCAACATAGTTTGTAATATATGTTCCTCTCAAAAATCATTAAAAGCAACCTTCAACTCTACACTCATTCTGGCTTCATACAACTATAAGGTACTTTATTTTTTACAGATTAAGCAACAGTAGTGACTAATAAAATTAAAGATTTGTTTTAACTAATATCTGAAAGGGCACTTCTTCATAATTTTAATTAGTATCAATAGAACAAGTTCATATAAGGATCTTTCCTTTTTGCTTATGAGAGAAACAAGGCAATACAACGAAAAGATATCTAATATGCATGTCTGTACTAACAGAAAGAGGAAACATACACATTTTTATTAATAAGTTATTATTTTTGTGTCTGGTACTGTGCTACTTGCTTCATTCATTTTCTCTTTCTTCATTTTCAATAAAATCCTGTAAGGCTGGCATTATTTCTAATTAACAGATGAGACTGATAATCAGACAACTTACTCATCATTATACAACAAAGCATAGAACTGATAACTGAATCTAGTGATCTGTCATTGAAGCCCAGACGCCGACACAGCTACAGTTTTCAGTTCAGTCGCTCAGTTGTGTCCGACTCTTTTCGACCCCATGAACTGCAGCACGCCAGGCCTCCCTGTCCATCACCAACTCTTTATTAAATAATATTTTATATCCTCTCTTTGGAAATAACACTTATAAGATATTAAAAATTCAAATGCCATACAAATGCTAACATGTCCAACTCTTCGAAGCTTTTAAGTGGCTATACGGAGAGAGATTTAAAAAACAATGCCTGAGATACCTAGATGAGGCACATGTATAGAAGTCACTAAGGAGCTAGGTGAGAAAACAGTGGGAGTGGGGAGTTATGTGCTTAACAGGTACAGTCTATTTGGGATAATAAAGTTCTGGAGATGGATGAGGGTTAATGGTTGCACAATGTAAATGTGTTTAATGCCACAGAACTATATACTTAGAAATAATTGAAATGGTAAGTTTTGCTAATTTTAATTCTTTAATTAAAAACTTTAATTAAGTCACAATTAAAGGCAAACAAAGGAGAAAGCAATGGCAACCCACTCCAGTACTCTTGCCTGGAAAATCCCACGGATGGAGGAGCCTTGGAGGCTGCAGTCCATGGGGTCGCGAAGAGTCAGACACGACTGAGCGACTTCATTTTGACTTTTCACTTTCATGCATTGGAGAAGGAAATGGCAACCCACTCCAGTGTTCTTGCCTGGAGAATCCCAGGGATGGGGGAGCTTGGTGGGCTGCCGTCTCTGGGGTCGCACAGAGTTGGACGTGACTGAAGCGACTTAGCAGCAGCAGCAGCAGCAAAGGCAAACAAAAGAGCCAATTTCAGCTCTTCTCTTGGCCCCTGATTAGCACATCTGGACACCTGGCTTCTCTTAATTGTAAATTTCTGCAACTTGGGCTTTCTTTATCCCATTTAACCCCAACAACAATTATGTAAGATACAGTAGATTACATTATCCATTTTACGGATTTGGTGTCAAAAGAACAAAAAAAGTATTAAAGAAATGATATCAAAAGTTCTTTAAAAGAGATTATCTCTAAAAGAGATTATCTGGAAATAAAGAGAGCTTAAAAAATAAATTTAAAGTGCCAGCTAAAACTGACCAACTCTACCCCAAGAGAAAGCAATTTCCAAGAATTCTGATAGGTCAGTATCACTTCTTAAACTTTGTTTTCCTTTCCTCAGCTATTAAAATTGATCTTTCAGTTAAGTTCAGTTCAGTCACTCAGTCGTGTCTGACTCTTTGCGACCCCATGAATCACCGCACGGCAGGCCTCCCTATCCATCACCAACTCCTGGAGTTCACCCAAACTCATGTCCGTCGAGTCGGTTGATGCCATCCAACCATCTCATCCTCTGTCATCCCCTTCTCCTCCCGGCCCCAATCCCTCCCAGCATCAGAGTCTTTTCCAATGAGTCAACTCTTCACATGAGGTGGCCAAAGTACTGGAGTTTTAGCTTCAGCATCAGTGCTTCCAATGAACACCCAGGACTGATTTCCTTTAGAATGGACTGGTTGGATTTCCTTGCAGTCCAAGGGACTCTCAACAGTCTTCTCCAACACCACAGTTCAAAAGCATCAATTCTCCGGCACTCAGCTTTCTTCACAGTCCAACTCTCACATCCATACATGACCACTGGAAAAACAATAGCCTGGACTAGACGGACCTTTGTTGGCATTGCAAAGTCTCTGCTTTTTAATATGCTGTCTAGGTTGGTCATAACTTTTCTTCCAAGGAGTAAGCATCTTTTTATTTCATGGCTGCAGTCACTATCTGCAGTGATTTTGGAGCCCCCCAAAATTTATATATTAAAAAAAAAAAACTAAAAAAAAAAGTCTCACACTGTTTCCATTGTTTCCCCATCTATTTCCCATGAACTGATGGGACCAGATGCCATGATGTTAGTTTTCTGAATGTTGAGCTTTAAAGCCAACTTTTTCACTCTCCTCTTTCACTTTCATCAAGAGGCTTTTCAGTTCCTCTTCACTTTCTGCCATAAGGGTGGTGTCATCTGAATATCTGAGGTTATTGACATTTCTCCCAGAAATCTTGATTCCAGCTTGTGCTTCTTCCAGCCCAGCATTTCTCATGATGTACTATGCATAGAAGTTAAATAAGCAGGGTGACAATATACAGCCTTGACATACTCCTTTTCCTATTTGGAACCAGTTTGTTGTTCCATGTCCAGTTCTAACTGTTGCTTCCTGACCTGCATATAGGTTTCTCAAGAGGCAGGTCAGGTGGTCTGGTATTCCCATCTCTTTCAGAATTTTCCACAGTTTATTGTGATCCACACAGTCAAAGGTTTTGGCATAGTCAATAAAGGAGAAATAGATCTTTTCCCGGAACTCTCTTGCTTTTTCGATGATCCAGCAGATGTTGGCAATTTGATCTCTGGTTCCTCTGCATTTTCTAAAACCAGCTTGAACATCTGGAAGTTCACAGTTCATGTATTGTTGAAGCCTGGCTTGGAGAATTTTGAGCATTACTTTACTAGCATGTGAGATGAGTGCAATTGTGCAGTAGTTTGAGCATTCTTTGGCCATTGCCTTTCATAGGGATTGGAATGAAAACTGACCTTTTCCAGTCCTGTGGCCACTGCTGAGTTTTCCAAATTTGCTGGCATATTGAGTCCAGCACTTTTCACAGCATCATCTTTCAGGATTTGAAATAGCTCAACTGGAATTCCATCATCTCCACTAGCTTTGTTCGTAGTGATGCTTTCTAAGGCCCACTTGACTTCAAAGTCCAGGATGTCTGGCTCTAGGTGAGTATCACACCATCGTGATTATCTGGGTCATGAAGATCTTTTTTGTACAGTTCTTCTGTGTATTCTTGCCACCTCTTCTTAATATCTTCTGCTTCTGTTAGGTCCATACCATTTCTGGCCTTTATCGAGCCCATCTTTGCATGAAATGTTCCCTTGGTATCTCTGATTTTCTTGAAGAGATCTCTAGTCTTTCCCATTCTGTTGTTTTCCTTTATTTCTATGCATTGATCGCTGAGGAAGGCTTTCTTATCTCTCCTTGCTATTCTTTGGAACTCTGCATTCAGATGCTTATATCTTTCCTTTTCTCCTTTGCTTTTTGCTTCTCTTTCCACAGCTATTTGTAAGACCTCCTCAGACAGCCATTTGCTTTTTTACATTTCTTTTCCATGGGGATGGTCTTAATCCCTGTCTCCTGTACAATGTCACAAACCTCCATCCATAGTTTATCACGCACTTTTATCTATCAGATCTAGGCCCTTAAATCTATTTCTCACTTCCACTGTATAATCATAAGGGATTTGATTTAGGTCATACTTGAATGGTCTAGTGGTTTTCCTGACTGTCTTCAATTTCAGTCTGAAACTGGCAATAAGGAGTTCATGATCTGAGCCACAGTCAGCTCCTGGTCTTGTTTTTGCTGACTGTATAGAGCTTATCCATCTTTGGCTGCAAAGAATATAATCAATCTGATTTCTGTGTTGACCATCTGGTGAGGTCCATGTGTAGAGTCTTCTCTTGTGTTGTTGGAAGAGGGTGTTTGCTATGACCAGTGCGTTCTCTTGGCAAAACTCTATTAGCCTTTGCCCTGCTTTATTCTGTATTCCAAGGCCAAATTTGCCTGTTACCCCAGGTGTTTCTTGACTTCCTACTTTTGCATTCCAGTCCCCTATAATGAAAAGGACATCTTTTTTGGGTGTTAGTTCTAAAATGTCTTGTAGGTCTGCATAGAGCCGTTTACCTTCAGTTTCTTCAGTGTTACTGGTTGGGGCACAGGCTTGGATTACTGTGATATTGTGTGGTTTGCCTTGGAAATGAACAGAGATAATTCTGTCGTTTTTAAGATTGCATTCAAGTACTGCATTTCAGACTATTCTGTTGACCATGATGGCTACTCCATTTCTTCTAAGGGATTCCCGCCCACAGTCGTAGATATAATGGTCATCTGAGTTAAATTCACCCATTCCAGTCCATTTTAGTTTGCTGATTCCTACAATGTCGATGTTCACTCTTGCCATCTCCTGTTTGACCACTACCAATTTGCCTTGATTCATGGACCTAACATTTCAGGTTCCTATGCAATATTGCTCTTTACAGTTCGGACCTTGCTTCTATCACCAGTCACATCCACAACTGAGTATTGTTTTTGGTTTGGCTCCATCCCTTCATTTCTTTCTGGAGTTATTTCTCCACTGATCTCCAGTAGCATATTGGGCACCTACCGACCTGGGGAGTTCCTCTTTCAGAGTCCTATCATTTTGCTTTGATATTCTAGCAATTGATCTTTACTATCTTATAAAGAAGTCTGCCTGTAGGAAAGGAAGAGAATGTGACAAAAGAATCCTGAAACACTTTTCTGTGGTATATATTTTATTTTTTAGATTCCATATATCAAAATAAGTGGTAAAATAGAAGGGAATAGCTGGATCATATTTTTAGTTTTTTCAGAAGCTTGTACACTGTTTTCCACAGTGGCTGCACCAATTTACATTCCCATCAACAGGGTAGGAGAGTGTCCTTTCTTCCATATTTCATCAACATTTGTCATTTGTAGACATTGCAATGGTAGCCATTCTGACTGTGGTGAGGTGGTATCTCATTGTGGTTTTGACTTGCACTTCCCTAACAATTTGTGATGTTGAGCATCTTTTCATGTGCCTGTTAGCCACCTGTATGTTTTCTTCAGAAAAAGTTTATTCACGTCTTCTGTCAATTTTTCAAAAATTTTTTATATTGAGTTGTATGAACTGTTTATGTATTTTGGATATTAACCAGTTATCAGTCACAGCATTTACAAGTATTTTCTCCCATCCAGTAGATTGTCTTTTAGTTTTGAGAATGGTTTCTTCAGCTCCCCCAAAGCTTTTAGGTTTTACTAGGCTCTATTTATTTATTTCTGCTTTTATTTATTTTGCCTTAGGAGACAGATCCAAAATAAATACTGCTGCAATTTATGTCAAACCGTGTTCTGCCTATGTTCTCTTCTGGGAGATTTATGGTTTCAGGTCTTACATTTAGGTCTTTAATACATTTTGACTGTACTCTTGCTTACAAAGTGAGGACTAAAACACTTTTTATTTAAATAATAAACCTATAGGCCAGATTTCAAAAACAAACCTATGGTTACCAAAGGGGAAATGTGGGTGAAGGACAGGGAGAGATAAATTAGGAGCTTGGGATTAACATACACACATTACTATATATAAAATAGATAACCAACAAGGACTTATTATATAGTACAGAGAACTCTATTCAATATTCTGTAATAATCTACAGAAGTAAAGAATCCGAAAAAGAATGAATATATGTATATTTATAACTGAATCAGTTTGCTATACATCTGAAACACAACATTGTAAGTCAACTATGTCCTAATAAAATTCTTTTTAAAAACAGCAAAAATAAAATAAACCTAAAATAGTGTGAGAAACAGTACAATTCACCAAAATTCATTTCAGATCCTAATATATTTGCACCTTACTATTCTTAATTTACAAATGAATTCATTAGAAGAAAGAACCTAACCATTTCAGTGCGAAAAGTCATCTCCCGTTCTAAGGCTGAGAGGTGAGAAAAATGACGATCATTTTCAAAAAGTGTTATCAAATGTACCCTAGAAGAAAAATAACATGTTTCAAAAACAGGGCTAAACTATTATAAACAAAGTATAAAAACCATAAGAAGAACAAAGAATAAATTTTTACAATAAATATTGAGATAACTTTATAGTTTGTCAATTTGTAAATTTTTAGGGATTTATAATCCAGCACTATAACACAGATAATTGTGTATTTCCCCTTCCTGGATCACTGCCTTGTCATGGTGAAGGGGCTGGCGTAACTCAATGAAGGTATAAGCCATGCCATGTAGGGTCACCCAAGATGGATGGATCATAGTGGAGAGTTCTAACAAAACATGATCCACTGGAGCAGGGAGGCCTGGCAAGTTGCAGTCCATGGGGTCGCAAAGAGTCGGGCATGACTGGGAGACTGAACAACAACAATTGTTGATCTAAAACTCTTGTAGATTTCTCCATCATTCTTCCCATTCCAGGCATCTAAATCAGAACTGAGGCATGCTTTTGTTTATCTGTTATGTTTTACAAGTGTTTCTAATGTACCAGGTTTGGGAAATATCTCTTAACTGTTAAAAAGATTTAGAATATAATTTTAAATAAAATTATTTTAGGTTAAATAAATTTTTTAATAAGTAGAACACTACATAAAGTGCCAAAGAAAACAGGACTGTACTTAAAAGATATTTCATCAGTACAACTAAAATAAATAAATAAATAAACCCAGCTGTAGGTACTGAAACAGGAGCATAAGTGACAAGTAAAATTGTAGTGAGCAATTATACTATCCTTAATTATACAGTAGATGCTTTCCAATGAAGTAGAAAATAAAACAAAATTCCATATGGCAACTGTATCTTCCACTCACCTTCATTTATACTTAGGACATATACCAGGGTATCACAAGCTGTAGGAAATGTTTCTTAACATTACAGTCTTAGTTCTATTAACAACATCGAGATCTCCCTGCAGAATAATGGTCAGAAAAGCACTGTCCCAACAGGACGTGGGGTAGATCCCATTCTTCCCAAGAGCAGAAATCCTTGAGCTCAGGTAGAAATGAAGATATGTCAGAGGAAAATTATTTTACATATACTTTTTACAAATATATCATTTATGTAAAATAATGTGTATGTGTATGCACACTGAAAGGCTCATTTAATTCTGTATTACCATTACAGGGTGTTTATCTTCATTTCTACCTGATTTCCAATTGACAGGTGCTACTAAAACTTTACACAAACCCTAAGTTTATGTCACTGCCGCCGCCGCTGCTGCTGCTGCTGCTAAGTCGCTTCAGTCATGTCCAACTCTGTGCGACCCCATAGATGGCAGCCCACCAGACTCCTCTGTCCCTGGGATTCTCCAGGCAAGAACACTGGAGTGCGTTGCCATTTCCTTCTCCAATGCATGCATACATGCTAAGTTGCTTCAATCATGCCCAACTCTGTTCGACCCCATGGACACCAGCCCACCAAGCTCCTCTGTCCATGGGATTCTCTAGGTAAGAATACTGGAGTGGGTTCCCATTTCCTTCTCCCTTATGTCACTAACAACTCTCAATTGCTAGAAAATGAGGAAGTTTTTTACATGAAATAAACATGAAAACCACACTACAAAAGCTAGATATTTAGGAAATACAGTGGTGAACCTTTTGGTAAAGCAAAAATATTTTAATTCATAAATTACTATTCCCATAATGCATTCATTTATAAATGTTTCACACATGAGGTTTTTAAAAGTTTTATACACACACATATACATATGTTAACTGGTACACATATAGATATTCTATATACATAGCAAGCAGTTAATTTTTTATATATACAAACAGTGATGGTAATTTTTATAATCCAAATGTTTTTATTTATATCAAAATGAAACTAATCTTACCAGTGCAAAATTGCCACAAAGGCAGCTGGAAAAAGAAAAAAAAAAAGGAAAAAGTCATTAACAGTTGCCTTATTATGCCTTTAAAATGACTACTTAATAACTTTTAAAACAAACACTGCAATGTTGGAAGCTTCCAATCATGCTTCTCCAGCTCTTTTTCATATTCTCACCATCCTGAGCTCAGTCCTACCACTCCTCAACATTTCTCAGATGTCTAGTTTTATGTCACTCCAGCTCTTTTTCATATTCTCACCATCCTGAGCTCAGTCCTACCACTCCTCAACATTTCTCAGATGTCTAGTTTTATGTCACAATCAGCAAACTATGGTCTATGATCTGTCTGGTCTATTTTGTCTGCAAGCTAAAATGGTTGTTAATTTTTTTAAGGGTTGTAAAAAATAGGAAAGAAGAATAAATAACAAAGACTGTATGTGGTCTGAAGTTTAAAATTTTTACTACTTGGGTCTTTATAGAAAAAGTATATACTCACTACATATGTTAACTTTCCATCTAATACATGGTAATACTATGAACCACTTAAACATTAAACCTATACCTTCCCTCTCAACTCTGATAAGGTTTCATTAACTCTAAGATGGACAATGTCCTACTCAACTATATTTGTATCCTCTTTCTTATTCTCAAGGCAATTACTCTTAAAAATAATACTTAAGAAAAAATAAAATATCCTACTAAGTCCATCTAGCTTTCCAAAATCTTCAAAATATTAGTGTCTCTCACCCACTCCCCTTAACCCACATTCCCTACCCAACAAAATTGTAAGGTGTAATGATGTCAATACTGTAAATGCAAAGAAGGGCTTATCACAGCTCCTTCTAAAGTTGTGATTAAAAGCCTATCTCCTGTATCCTGCCTCTGTCAACTTCACCTCTGAAAGTGACCCAACCTTGTACCTTACTGACACAAAGACCATTTGATGCAAGCACTCTCAACATCTTATATCCATTTCAACATTTCTCTATATAGTGAGCTTTGCTTCTCTGTTCTCTACCATCTCACAACAGGAAGTATCTCTTCTCTTTTCTACTGATAGCTTCTCAAATTCATGCCTTTATCTCCATCCTTCCCAATTATTCCAAGACTGCACCATCAAGTATTCACTCTCTTCGAACCTCAATCTCACCCTCTCTCCTCGATCGTTCTCCTTCAGCCTTTCATATTCCCAGGCCTTAAAATACTTCTCTTGATATAGTAGACCTTCCAACTACAAAATATTCTCTTCTCCATCCCCTGCCATGTCTGACAAGATAATCAGCCAACTTCTTTAAAGTTCCTATAACTCTTAAATGACCAATGACCCTTCAGTTATCAACATCAACAGTCTCTTTCAATTCTCCTGCTTTTCAACCTCTCTGTAGAATTTCACCAGATTCTTAGATTTCTTTCTCTATCAAGACCCATCATACCAACCTACCAATTCATCCATTTTCTGACCATTTTGTTTTTATATGCTTCTCTGTTTTTTATTTTTCTCTTCTCTCTTAAAACTAAGTATGTAGGGGTTTTCCCAAGTATCTTTACTTTGCTCTCTTTTCTATCTTGGAAATCTCACTCAATGTCAATGTTTCAACTCACTTCTACATGAATAATTCCCAAATCTACAATCCTCATGCCTGACCAAATGTTCTCTCTTCCTCTCATCACATTCCTTTCCTCTTCTACCTCATCACATTCCTTTCCTCTTCTACCTTATCACCTACCCAGGTCCTCTCAACATGTTTCCATCAACTTTCACCTCTGACTTCTCTTCTCCATTCCTACTGTCGCTACCCTCATTAAGACCACTGCTGCCTGGGGCTTCCCTGGTCCAGTGGTTAAGAGTCCACTCTGCAATGCAGGGATACCGGTTTGATCCCTGGTCCCAGAGGATCCCATATGCCACCGCAGAGCAACTAAGCCTGAGCACCGTAACTATGAGCCTGTGCTCTAGAGCCCGGAAGCTGCAGCTACTGAGCCCACATGTAGCAACTACCGAAGCCTTGGTGCCTAAAGCCTGTGCTCCCCAACAGGAGAAGCCAGTGCACCCCAACTAGAAAAAGTCCACATGCAGCAACAAAGACATTAACGCCAAAAAATAATAATAATAACATTAAAAAGACCATTATTGTCTGGATTTTAGCATTCAACTGTTTTTTTCTACCTCAGTCCGTATCCAGTCCATTTTACACACTGCTGTCAAATCAATCTCTCTGAAGCACACTTCTGATCCTATCACTCTATTTAAGTCATTCAATGTCAATATCAAGAACATACTAAATGTCACAAAATTGTTCACTTTAAAAATGGTTAATTTTATGTTATGTGCATTTCACCTCATTTAAAAAAAAATTATTTTCCTAAAGAAAAGAACCCATCAGTGCCATCCTACTGAATGAAGTTCAAATGCCTTAAATGTAGACTTGAATTAGACTCCCCATGGCTGGTCCCAACCAATTTTTTGAACACTCTACGTTCTCTTTTGGACCCTTACTTTTATTTCATATTTTCTTACTTCCATGGCTCTGATTATGCTGTTCTATAGGCTTCTAATACTTGTTGTTTGCTCCACACATCCAAATATTACCCTTTTTTGGTCCCAACTAAAATCCCACATTTCCCGTAACTAGACATCTGACAAAATCTAAATATGAACCCCCATTATTTCTCAAGTATTGTCTACATGCTCCAAATGTGGAGATCCATTCTACTTTAATATCAGCAATCAACTTACGATGGAAAAGAAACCACAACTTACATTAGGAGATATCTATCTGTGTTTCAATATATAACAGCAGCCAGTCTGAGCAAGGACTAGGCTCAAAATTGCTCTTAATGAAAAAGCAAAATTTACATCTTCAAAAATTAGGAATGCAAATAAAGAAAAATCTTTCAAGGGCTTAAATAAGAAGGCAATTTAGGCATCAAGCTCCTCAGCAAGATGAAAGTAAATAGATACCAACATGGGGAAATATATTGCCTAATTTGATCCTATTTCCCCTGTGAAAGATTCTCAACTCATTAAAACCAACATATTATTTTGCTTCATTCAAGGTGCAGAAAAATATAAAGTCTGACCTCCCCCTCCCCCAAAGCTACCCTATCATTTTCACTAGGGATAAATGGCTGCCTTAAGATGACATTTTGTTGGTGACACATAAAGTTATCACTGTGCCTGCAAACCTTTGAAAATGTTTTAAAATAAGAACTAAGAGGGCTCGGAATTTTTGTCAGCAATTTTCCAGATACTGGAACTCGCCATTATTGCTGCCAGACTTGCTTGTTAAACTGATATTCAAGATTCATGGAAACCACGTCCAACCCTAGGATCAAGAGGGTACACGGGTCTCTCCATTGTGAGCCTAGTCGCCCGGGAGTGCTGGTGCCGGAGCTGTCGGGGCTCCTGCAAGGGGCTTTCCTCGGTCGGTTCCGCTCACCTATGCCGAAGGCCCCCTTGCCCGAGACCTGACGTCTTTGCAATAGTTGCGCCTTGTCCGAGAGCTGCTCCAGCAAAGAGCTGAGAAACGGAAAGCGGTCGTTCAGAAGATCGGTCCTTCTAACCATCTCCACTGGCACGCAATTCTGCGTTTTCAAGTTTCGGATCCTCTGCGGCGAATACTTCCGGGCGCCCCTTGTCAGGTTCCCCCTGCGTGTGCGCAAAGGCAGCTCCGGCCTTTTCACCTCCTCCTTCGGCTCCTTCTCCAACTCCCGCTCCCCAGATCCTGTGGCCCGGCGCCGCCGCCTAGACTGAGTGGAGCGGAGAAAGTGCGATGGCTCTGAAGCCGCACCTCTGAGCTTACTCCTCGTTTGCCCGACCATTTTCTCATAGTCCCCGTTCGGATGGGGCTGGTACTCTCTCCGGCGCCGGCCCGGCCTAGTCAGGCGAGGTCCGCAAGATGCCTGGCTCGGCTCACATTCTCAACGACTCGCCGCAGCGCCGTTGCAGGCTGCCCGGTCGTCAAGGCGACCGCGAAACAAAACCCAGGCTGCCTGGCGCCGCTCGTGCGCCGCTCACGCGCGCAGCCCCACGTGCGCTTATCCTGCGCACCCTGCCACGTGCACCTCCCACGCGTTCAGCCCCAGGTGCGCTTATCCAAAGCACCACGCGCAACCTCCCACGTGCGCTACCACGCCTGCAGCCCCACGTGCGCAGGTCCTTAGCACCGCCCCTCGCAGACCCTCCCACGTGCGCCCCCACGTGTCCATTCTGTAGTGAGCTGACTGCTCGGCGCTCCAAGCACGTCTCCACGCGCGTTTCCCAGCGCATCTTCTCACCTGCGCGGCTCAGCTGTCATACCTTGCTAGCGAACAAGACTGAAGAACTTTCTTCGTTTTAATTCCTTTCTTCGGGTTTAGCCTTAGCTTTGTTTTTGCCAAAAGGTTGTCTGTTTCAAGGTTATTAACAAAAAAGGAGATCTCAATTTTAAAAAGTAACAGTAGGGGGGAAAAAAAGCGAGGAAAGGAAGCGAGAGCCTGTGACGCGCCTGGCACTTATTAGGAGCGTCTCTCCTCGCCCCTTTGGAACACTTGGCTGGTATGGGACACCTAGAGTTCATCTCCTACACCGAGGCAGTGGCCCGACGCTGCAGGCAGCAGGTGGCAGAGCTGGCATGAACCCGGTGAGTCTAACCGCACAGCCTCAGGTTGAATGCGAATTCAGAGTTGTCCCCTTTGAGGACAGAGTTTATCCATCTATTCTGAAGTGAAATTGTGTCCCAAACCAGGTTGCTCAGAATTCCTCGGCAGTTGAGCGCGGAGCAGTGCTCAGCACTCTCCCCTTTCTGAACCAGAAACCACCGGGGACCACATAAAAGGAGAAACCCACAGTCACTGCAGAGCCATACGCGATGCCACAGCGACTGGCAAAGATGCACAGGGACCGTGGCGCTTGTCATGTCCTCTGCTCCCGGCCCTGCGGCCAGAGCCCACACCGCCTCACGTCCCATCTGTTTCCCGACGGATCCAACTCCCTAAAACCCCTTTCCCCCATCTGGTCTAGACGCCCTGCGGCTAGGTTAATTTCCCAGATGCCACACCGCTCAGAAATGCTTAGGACTCCCATTAGCCCATAAATAAAAGTTAAACTCCTTGGCTTGTTTATTGGTACCTTTAGTAGCCTGCCCCATCTACCTATTCAACTTCAATTTCCCACGTCCCCGGACATAGATCTTCCTCTCCAGTCATTCCAAGTGAGGTCTTCAATGTGACTCTGTTAGTTAACTATCCCTTTACTCATACCCTAAAGCCCTCTTGAGTTCTCATCCGTTTTTGCCTACCTCTTTCAGTTTTGTTTCTTTCCAAGCCCCACCCGGTTTCTCCAGCCCAGGTTAGTTTCCCTATTCTGCAGGTCTAAACCGGCAATGGCACCCCGCTCCAGTACTCTTGCCTGGAAAATCCCATGGACCGAGGATCCTGGTAGGCTGCAGTCCATGGGGTCGCTAAGAGTCGGACACGACTGAGCGACTTCACTTTCACTTTTCACTTTCATGCATTGGAGAAGGAAATGGCAACCCACTCCAGTGTTCTTGCCTGGAGAATCCCAGGGACAGGGGAGCCTGGTGGGCTGCCGTCTATGGGGTCGCACACGACTGAAGCGACTTAGCAGCAGCAAACCAGTTACTGACAGCATTATTCATCTTGTCACTTAAATTAAGTAAGTGTTATTATTAATTTGCTGGTTTGTAAGATCCCCCACCCCCCCAAGGAGCCTTTCTATGTTCCTGGCACTGTTTGCTGCTTAAAATGGTCAGGCATTTAGGGAATTACCTAACAGTCTAGCGGTTAGGACCCCGCTCTTTAATTGCCGAGTGCCCAATTTCAATCCTCACCCCCATCTCCACCCCCACCCCCTCGAGGCTAAAAAAATTAAAATGTTTTCGTATTTAATTGTATTTAATTCACACAGTAACTGTATGAATTAGGAAACCGTGGACTAAGGATGTAGTGATTTACCCAAGTTTTAACAACTGAAAAATTGTCCAACTCTGAGTTTAAAATACAAGGCACTTATGGGTGGTTGATAAAAATATATTATTTAAAAAATACGCAAATTCAAAAAATGCCTTATTTTTTCATATGAATATTCTAATATTGTTTTTGGAGTGCTATGATTTAATGAAAAGGAAATTATAGAATTATGTAAGACATGAATTGGGTGCATTTGCACCTTTATGTATGTATTAAATAGAGCATCTGGTTCTGGAGCTTTTTTATTTCTCTTTAATCTATCATTCGGAGAAGGCAATGGCAGTAATCTTGCCTGGAGAATCCCATGGACAGAGGAGCCTGGTAGGCTGCAGTCCATGGGGTCTCTAAGAGTCCGACAGGACTGAGCGACTTCACTTTCACTTTTCACTTCCATGCATTGGAGAAGGAAATGGCAACCCACTCCAGTGTTCTTGCCTGGAGAATCCCAGGGACGGGGGAGCCTGGTGGGCTGCCATCTATGGGGTCGCACAGAGTCGGACACGACTGAATCGACTTAGCAGCAGCAGCAATCTATCATTATTGGTATATTTACAGGTTACTACTTCTGGTATCAGTTTGGGGAATTTATATTTTCCAACAGACATTTCAAGTCAACTGAATTATACACTCTTTTACCTGAAATCAATATGGTCACCTGTGCCTTTTCTAAAAATCAGTGTTTTCCCAAATAATCTGTTTATTCTTCAATGCTGTGATTTTTCCTAGATGTGTTTAAGTTATATCTTGTTGAATATTTTCAAAGGTAATTTGAGGGTCCCTGTTGATAGATTATCTACTTAAGTGATTTTATGTTTTACATCTTTGTTTTTTGTAAGGAGTGGGTAGTTTTCTGGGAGCAAAGAGTGGCTGCTACAGGGATGTTGGCCAAATGTCATTTTCAGGGACATTTTCTTGTATAACTCTGAACTGAAATTTCTGATTTTGGTCTTTTCTTCAGTCTGTTTTGTCTGTTTCTTACGTTTCTCTCTTTGCGAATTTGTTTCTTCGAGTTTCCTGTTGTCTTTTGGATCACTCCATGTGCAAACAGAATAAAGCATATGCTTATCCTTGGTCTAGCCCTCAAAGGTTCAAATCTGGTCATGTTCTCCATTTAAAAAATAATTTTTATGATGTTCATTGTACTATTATTTACATAAGTGAAAATTAGAACTCCCATGTCAAACAGTGAATTACAGAACACCGATGATGGTGAAGCATTGCTAAATTGAATAAAGCAATTTTAAATGAATACTTAACAGTATAGGAAAATACTTATAGTGTTAAAGATGGGCTTACTGGGTGGAGCTAATGGTAAAGAACCTGCCTGCCAGTGCAGGAGATGCCGGAGATGTGGGTCTATCCCTGAGTCAGAAAGATCCCCTGGAGGAAGGCATGGCTACTACTCCAGTATTCTTACCTAGAAAATCCCATGGACAGAGAAGCCTGGCAGACTACAGTCCATAAAGTCACAAAAAGCTGGACATGATTGGGTAATTTAGCATGCATATAGTGTTAAAGGTAAAATAAGCAGTGTATATATGATTCAGTGTATAGTAAACACATAGAATTAACTGTGTTCCATGGACTTCCCTGGTGGCTCAGTTGGTAAGGCATCTGCCTGCAATGCAGGAGACCTGGCTTTGATCCCTGGGTCGGGAAGATCCCCTGGAGAAGGAAATGGCAACCCACTCCAGTGCTCTTGCCTGGAAAATCCCATGGATGGAGGAACCTACATAGGTTTAACATAGAAGTAACCCCATACATAGGAGTAACCCCATAGGCTACAGTCCATGGGGTTGCAAAGAGTCAGACACAAATTGAGTGACTTCACATACTCCCCTCTAAATCTTTTACATAGAAGACTCATATATGGAAAATTACCAGTGTGTGACCTTTAGTTTAGTAACTTAGTCACTCTAATATTTATATCCTGATCTGAAAAATGCTGAAGCACTTAAAGCATAGTAAAGCATCTAAAAGAGTACATGCTTACTTTTAAAATTGTTACTATATCTTGGGGACTTACCTGGTGGTCCGGTGGTTAAGACTCCAAGCTCCCACTGCAAGGGGCAGGGCTTTGATTCTTGGTCAGGGAACTAAGATCATACATGTCGTACATTATGACCAAAAAATAAGATAAAGTGCTCTGGAGTGACCATATTTAGAGTATGCTGATAAGTATTACTTCCAATTAATGTTTTGCTCACCTATTTTTTTGTCATTAGTTTTATGTTAGTTCTATTGTTAAACAGTAATAAGAATTCTGTGCTCACTAGTTAACGGAGAAAACAGAGAGTTGCCTAAATGATTTTGCATTCTCTCAGTAAGGGGAGGGATAGATTGTGTATGTGAGGGGAAACATGACACTCAGTTTTATTCTGTTGAACAGAATCATGGCATGTTTTCATCTTGTATAACTTCCCTAACAGTGTTCATTTATTTTGAGCTAGCTATTTTGGACACAGTTGTTGCAGTCATATTTAGCTATATGCTTGTTAATAGCAATGACTTAAATCAGTATTCCTGATACTTATTTTCTGCTGAACTGACAGTGCATTATAATTTTATATAATGCAGTATATTCTCAAATTATTTTTTCTCTTTGAAATGAAGATAATACGTGATTTAGCAAATTGTTTCCCTCACATAGAGATTTTCCAGGCATCTATGTCTAAAACGTGTCTCAAGTTTTCTTTTAGTAAAGCAATTGCTTCTTTATGCCAAAATGCAGTGAAACTGTAAAACCTGAAGATGGCAGTAATGACTTGTAAATCAGGATTTTAACAATTAACAGAAGTTTTTTAGTTCATTTTTTTAAATATGAAAAAATCACTGTTATTGTACATCAGTTAACTAAATAGGAAATGTAGGGAAATTCCAAATTAATCCATCATAAAGATATTACATTGTGTATTTCATATATCAAAATAATTAAGATATTCATCATGGCCAGTGTTTGGTTTTCACAAATAATAATGATTTTGCTTTCATTGAGTCAGATATTTTTAATCAAGTTTAAGTGTTTTAACTTTGCACAAATATATAGATATAAATTTAAGTGGATAGTTGAGTTACATCTATATCTAGCTTAGTTATATGGATCTGGAAAGATTGAGATAATAAAGTGAATATTGCTTTGAAAATATTATACAAGTTGATAATTTAGAATACTAATTTCACTTTAATAATATGCATACAAAATGGGGTTTTATTTGTGCTATTTCACAGTTTCATATACATTACTTTTTTCCCCCTCTTTAAAGAGTTGGAATTGGCATCAAAGTGTTTACCTCTAGTCTGTCATCATTAACTAGTCCTAAAGATGAGAGCAAAATTCTTAGGATCTCATGATTATATTAACTATTACTGAGCCACATATCCAAGATTTTTTCAGAGCATTTAGATTTAGTTATTTTATTCATTTCAATTAAGTTTTTAAAAGATGGACTGAATGAGATTCATTTTCTATACTTTTGCAAGACTTCCTATAAATTCACAAAGATGAAAAAAATTCTGTTTATTCATGTATCTCTGTATTTGCTTCAAAAATAGAATAACCATAGACTCAGTTTTCTTGGTGGCTGTTTATTTTCTGATCGGTCTGTTTCATATATGTTAAAAGGTCCTTTCAAATTCATCTGCAGCAAGTTACTTCCACTAAAAGAAATGTCTTTGCACATGTATGTTTTATGAAACAACTTCAGTCTAAAAGCATTACATATCTTGCATTGATTCATTTTTATATAGTGCATTTGCTGCTATGAATTACTTTATAGAGCCTGTTTCAATTCTAGTTTTATGCAGGTGCTTGTTCATAGAAGAAAATGGAAAGTCATCAAATTGCAGTGAAGCATACAGCTTGAATGTAAATACATCTGTATGTGATACTTTGTGTAAACACTGCCTTTTCATCCACAGGAGAAAAGATATCTTGTAATAAGTTGAAATTTCTGGAAGTTCTAGTCCTTCTGTGTCTGTGAGGGTCCTATTCTCCTTTTAAAACTGTCTCTCTCAACCACCCATACTGGTTAGTTCCCCAGGCCTATATCAGATGAAATGAGATCTGCTTGACCTTAAACAGCCTTTATATAGAAATATTTCATTCAGAGGAAGGAAGATAATCCAGTAATTAATTGGGAGAATTCCTTCACCTCCCCCACAGAGAGACCACCTGATTGTATAATATGTGCACACTGATGTGAGCAGAAGGGTACTCGGTAATCATTTTAAAATGACTTAACCAATACATACACAACCACGGGCATGTATTTATGTCATACCCCCAAAGTCCATTTTTCCATGAACCCAATGATGATAGTTCCTTGAATAATTTCCAACATATGGATTTAAAAAAATTTACAACCAAAGTAACTAATACAAGAACTACTACAAATAAGCAAAAGTCTTAGACCATATTAAAGAATGGACTGTTGTTTATGTATGAGCAGCTTAGATGCAAAATATAGCAAAAAAAGAAGTGAAACATAAGACACGTGTGTGCTGTGTTTTATATCTCACTTTAGATTGACTTAAAATTTAACTTGGATTATAACACAGTGGTAAAGAAATATCACAGTAGGATATTAGCCAGTATGTCTTGGCAATTTACTTCACCAGCTCTGATTTCTTCAACCATGAAATAAAGACTGTGGACTGCATAGCCTTATTACAGGGCTTCCGAAGTGGTAAAGTGGCCCTAGTGGTAAGGAACCCACCTGCCAGTGCAGGAGACATTAAGAGACACAGGTTCAGTCCCTGGGTTGGGAAGATCCCCTGGAGGAGGGCATGGCAACCCACTCCAGTACTCTTGCCTGGAGAATCCCATGGACAAAGGAGCCTGGTAGGCTACAGTTCATGGGGTTGCAAAGAGTCAGACATAACTGAAGCCACTTAGCATGCACGCATAGCCTTATTTAAACTTTTAAACTTGATTCCAGTTAGTATTTGAACATACGTTTAGGTAGCTGGAAAAATATACATGTTGAGTTATATAGTGCCCTGTACCAAACTCCCTTGTTAACCATGCTTCTCTTCTCTCCTTACCTGTCTCTAGCTATGTGTTCAGATTCCACCTTGATGGTCTTACTCTCTGCAATCTACCCCTCAATTTGTTCCCTATCCTGTCCTTCGGTTGCTACACCTCTCACTGCCAACTCAGATGAACTAAGCCTATCTCACTCTACCTATTCAGCCCAGCCCCAACCTGGCCTCTACTGCATCCCTAAACTCTGTTCTGGTTCTTTCCTGATTCTATATGATGTCCAGTCTCTTAGATACAGTTGACTTCATTGTTCCTATTCTCTTAATTATGTCCATCCTTTAGAAGCCTAAGTGGCAACTAGTGTATAAAGGGAAGAGGAAACGTCCCTAAATAATAAGTGTTTTTATGAAGATCACCAAGCTCTTGCTTTGGACATCAGAGTCCTGCTTTCACATAAATATTGACTTGTTCTTAAAAGGTAAATGTGGAAGTTTAGAATTTCCTTCTTGTCATTGCTACAATCTGAAACTCTTCTTGAGACTCATCAGTGACAATGTAAAATTCAGTAGGAGAAAAATTGTTGAGTTATTTGTTTATGTTTCTTAATTAAGATTATGTACCTGGAGACACAGAAGACAATGTATTGTATAAATCCACGTATATGAAATGCCCAGCAGAAGGATATTCAGAGAAACAGAAAGTAAAGGCAATGTAGGCCTTAATTTTTCTCTCTAAAATCTAGAAATATTTGTCATAGGGTTTAGCACAGAGTCTTAGTTATGAATACAGACAGGGTTTGAAACCTGGCTATCTCACTTACTTTGTAGGCCTCTGAGCATTTAATTTCTCTATGCCTCAATTTTCTCATACCTTAAGTGGGAATAATAATAGCACATGCCTCAAAGAGTTGTTGCAAAGGTTAAGTAAGATAATGTATATAAAGTATATAGATATAGTAAATGTTTTATAAAAGTAAATAATTATTACCATATCAAGGCTCAAGATGGAAATGGAAGTATTTATATCATCTTTTTCTTTTCCAGGGAGTCCAGAGAAACAGCTACAGTTCTTCCTAGGGAAAAAAAAAGAGGAGATAAAAATAACCCAATTTAAATTGAGAGCCTAAAACCATACAATGCTATCTAATAGGCAGAATTATCTTCTTTTTACAGATAAAAAGGAATTTTGAGGCAGGGAGAAGATTTTAGACTGCTCACTCTTAACTCACAAGTACACATGATTTACTCCCTGGAAGTCCTCAAAGTTGACAAGTTGGGCCCTAAAAAATGGAAATGAAATATTTTCTGGATAGCTTTTTTTATGTTTTAAAGTAACAGCTTTAGTGATATATAATTCACATAGCATGAAATATATTCTTTTAAAGTGTAGGATTCTGTGACTTTAGTATATTCACAGTGTTGTGGAACAATCACTGCTATCTAATTCCACATTTTTACTACTCCCCACCCCCAAAATACATCATACTAGCTAGCTGTCATTCCCATTTCTCCTTTCTTCTATCCCCTAGCAGTCTGCTTTCTGTCTCTCTGAGTATCTTTCTACTGGGTGTTTCATATAAATGGAGTCACACAACGTGTCTTTTGTGTTTGGCTTTATTCGCCTAGTGTAATGTTTTCAAGGTTCATCCATGTTGAAGCACATATCAGTACTTCATTTCTTCTTATAGCTAAATAATATTTAGTTACATAAATATAACAAATTTCATTTATCTGTTTACCAGTTGATGGACATTTGGGTTGTTTCTACTTTTATGGATATTATGAATAATAGGAATATACATATACAAGATTTTATGTGAACATACGTTTTCATTTCTCCTAGATATATACCGGGCATAGAGCTCCTAGGTCATGTGGTAACTCTACCTTTAACATTTTAATGAACCACCAGACTGTTTTCCAAAGTGGCCATATCATTTTATATTCTCACCACCAATGTACAAGGGGTCCAATTTCTTTACATCCTTGCCAACACTTGTTACTCTCAATCTTTTGATTATAGCCATCATAGTGGGTGTGAAGTGGTAGCTCATTGGCTTTTTAAAATTGTTGTTGTTTAGTCATTAAGTCCTGTTCTGCTCTTTTGCAACCCTATGAACTGTAGCCTACCAGGCTCCTACTGTCCATGGGATTTCCCAAGCAAGAATACTGTAGTGGGTTGCCATTTCCTTCTCCAGGCGATCTTTCTGACCCAGGGATTGAACCTGCATCTCTTGCATTGGCAGTTGGGTTCTTTACCACTGAGCAGCTCAGTGGTAAAGGGCTATTTTTTTTAATTAATAGACTTTATTTCTTAAAATAGTTTTAGAATTACATAAAAACTGAGCAGAAAGTACAGAATTCCTATATGTCCCCATATACCCTTCCCCTCTACTGTTGCACATCCTGTTATTAACATTTTGCACTAGTTTGGTACATTTGTTACAGTTGATAAATTAATAATGATACATTTTTATTAACTTATGTAATTATAGTTTGCATTATGGCTCACTCTTTGAGCTGTATGGTTCTTTGGGCTTCGACAAATGCATCATGTCATGTATCCTTCATTATAATATCATCAGAATAGTTTCATCACCCTAACAAGTCTATATGTTTCACCTTTTCATCCCTCTCTCTTCCCAAACCTCTGCAAACCACTAATCTTTTTATTATCTCCATGTGCTTAGTCACTCAGTCATGTCCGGCTCTTTGAGACCCCATGGACTGTAGTCCGCCAGGCTCCTTTGTCCGTGGGGAATTCTCCAGGCAAGAGTACTGGAGTGGGTTGCCATGCCCTTCTCCAGGGGATCTTCCCAACCCAGGGACCGAACCCAGGTCTCCCACATTGCAGGCGGTTTCTTTACCATCTGAGCCACTAGGGAAGTCCACTATCTCCATAGTTTTGCCTTTTCCAAAATGTCATACATGGTGGCTGTACCATTTTGCATTCTCACCAGCAATAACTGTTATTCTTTGTCCTTGTCAGCATTTGGCATTGTTGGTGTTTTGGATTTTAGCCATTCTAACAGGTGTGTAATGGCATCTCGTTGTTGTTTGAATTTGCATTTCCCAAATGACATGTGATGTTGAGCATATTTTAATATTTATTTGCCACCTTTATATATTTTCTTAGTATGTTTTCTATTCAGATAGATCTTTTGCCTGTTAAAAATATGGATTGTTTTCTGATTGATGAGTTTGAATAGGTCTTTGTATATTAATACAAGCCCATTATCAGATATGTGTTTTGCAAACATATTCTCCCAGTTGTGGCCAATCTTTTCATTCTCCTAGTAATGTCTTTCATAGAACAATTTTTTTTAATTGTAATATAGTCCATCATATTAACTTTTTCTTCAATGGAGCATGCTTTTGATGTTGTATCTAAAAATCCAAAATCACCTAGATTCTCTCCTGTTATGTTCTAGGAGTTTTATAGTTTTGCATTTTACATTGAGATCTGTGATCCATCTGGGGTTAATTTTTGTAAAGGGTGAAAAGTCTTTGTCTAGATCCATTATTTTACATGTGGATATTCAGTTGTTCTGGCATAATTTTTTTTTTAAGTTATAGTTTCTGGTTTGGGAGAATGGCACTGAAACATGCATATTGCCATATGTGAAACGAATCTCCAGTCCAGGTTCGATGCATGATACAGGCTGCTCGGGGATAGTGCACTGGGATGACCCAGAGGGATGGCATGGGGAGGGAGGTGGGAGGGGGATTCAGGATGGAGAACACATGTACACCTGTGGTGGATTCATGTCAATGTATGGCAAAACCAATACAATAAAGTAATTAGCCTCCAATTAAAATAAATAAATTTATATTTAAAAAAAGTTATAGTTTCTCCACTGAATTGCCTTTGCTTCATTGTCAGGGATCAGTTGACTGTATTCATATGGTTTTATTTTCCGGGCTCTCCATTGTGTTTTGTGGATCTACTTGTCCCTTCTTTCACCAGTACCATACTGTCTTTATTAATGTAGCTTTATAGTAAATTTTGAAGTTGAGTACTGTCAGTCCTCCAGCTTTGTTCTTTTTCAATATTTTGGTTGGCTCTTCTGGGTCTTTTGAATACAAATTTTAGAACCAGTCTGTTGATGGGCACAAAACTCGCTGGAATTTTGACTGGAATTGTGTTGAGTCTATAAATTCAATTGGTTTTCACTCTTGAGTATCTGTATGCACACATAGAATATATCTCCATTTATTTAGATCTTCTTTGATTTCTTTCATCAGAGTTTCATCATTTTCTTCATATGGATCTTGTACATATTTTATTATATTTATACCTAAGTATTTCTTCTCTTACATTTTGTTGCTGATATAAATAGTGTTATATTTTTAATTTCAAATTACAATTGTTCATTGCTGGTAGATTAGAAAGTATTTGATTATTTTTATTGACCTTGCATCCTGTGACCTTGTTATAATTGCTTATTGTTCTTTAAGTTTTTTGTTGGTAGCGTGTTAATATTATATATATTATATATATATTGAGTAAGAATGAGAGGGAAAAAATCCTTAAAACTGTAAGCAAACTGAAAAAAATGAACCCAGTTGTATTGCAAATGAACAGCATAACCATATAGGAAGAAAAACTAATCTAATTAACTACTAAACATGTCATTTGACTGAATACCCTTAGTTGAGTGAGGAGAGAATGTCTACAAACAAATCCTAAACTTTTTAGAAGATTTATTGTAGTTGTAAGAAATAAGTAGTATGAAATTATTTGGAGTGTATAGTAGAATTGAGTGAATAAATATGTTGATGTTGTTGAGAGCCAGGATTTTCACTGTGGAAGAAGACAGATACAGATATGAAATGGGGCAAAGCCTGGAAAAAAATACCCTATGGCAGTACATTGGAGTTGAATATAGCAGCATAAACTCATGACTTCTAATACATTTCTAATACACACAAACACATATATATATATTTGAATGTGTATGCTTACATACACTTATGTATTCCTAATTCTGTTAGCTGAAAAGGCCCAGAAACATACCAGAGTAAGTACATCTGGCACCCAGATAATTGGTTCCTAATACAGTTTCCCAAACTAACAAAGGAATCTAGGCTCCGGTAGGAATTGTTAATTCCAAGGCTAAGGCAGGAAAGGTACAGGATGAACCTGGAACAATGTGTAATGCCAGAAACTGAAGAAGTACTTTAAAAAAGCAAATTAGGACATGTCAAGGGGACACAGGAGCCAACTTAAGGGGCTCCCAATGGCCAAATCTGGGATGTTTTGAGCATCAAAATAACTAAGGGTTGTAATAAACTATAAGCCATTGAAAAATAGGAATTATTTTGCTGTTAAAGACAAAGAAAGACTGAGAATCTATAGGTACCAGATTAAAGGAAACTAAAGAAAGATAATAGCTAAATGCAATATGTGATTCTGAACCAGATCTTATCCTTACTGAAGGAAAAAATATGCTACAGAGGACATCACTGGTGTCATTTGACAAAACGAGAGTAATATGGTAGATCACAATATCATACCATGGTCAAAATTCCTGAAATTGCTAATTCTGCTATTGATATTTAATGGAATCATCTCCGTTTTAGGAAGTATACTTTGAGTTACTTAGGAGATAATGCGGCATGATATACGAGCTTAATGTAGGGATAATGGGGCATGATACATGAAGCTTACTGTCAGATGTTCAGAAAACCAATTTGTATGTATGTGTATATGCACTGACTACTTCGTATGAATGCAAATGATAAATGGAGCAAAACCTTAACAATTGGTGAATCTGGGTAGAGAGTACACAGTTTCTTTTGTATGTAACTTTTATGCAAGTTTGGAATTATTCCAAATAGAAGATTTTGTTTTTAAAGGCTGGTGCTTTGCAGGCACAGAATATTAAGGTTAATAGAACAGACTTCTGAAAGCACAAGGTTTGATAACGTCAAGCATTTTGAGGGACTGTTACATGGAAGAAGTATTAAGACTTTGAATTTGGCTAATCTTATTTTGTGTCAGTATGCTTTGTGTAATATCATTATAGCACATCCAAGAGCTCATGACTGGAATGAGAGGTAGGAGTTCTTTAAACTTTGTGGAGTCTTCAGTATCATTCAGTACAGAGAAGTGCAAAGACTGGCTCATCAGGTAGAGTGAATGAATGAATAAATGAAAAGAACTGGGTGTAGAAAAATGGGAACTGGTAGCAACTTGAGAGCAGTGTCTTCTCTAAAGACTTTCAAGTACAAAAAGACAAAACCAAAAAAACCCTGTGTAGTACTCCTGTGGGTTGTGTCTGTTCTGGGAGTGACTAGTGGGGACCCCTAATCTTACCTAATCTTCCTCTTTTTATTCCAGGTGAGGAAGGGGTACCAAAAGTCACAAAGCAAAATGTGTGAGATAATGAAAGGTGTAAGTGTGTGCATATATATCAAAAACACACCATATTTAATGAAAGAAATTAATATTCACACATTTGTACTTCTGTACAATTTTGAGTAATATATAATTTTAAGCTGTTTACAAATAGCATGTAATGCTTCAAATATTACATAATGTTGATAATACATTTCTAGCAGAAATAAATATATTGCACTTAAAAAGAACTTCATTAGATGTTACTTCATAGTATTAGGCTTATAACTTCTTTTTCCATAAAACATTTCCCATGCCCTTCCCCCCACCCCCAACACACACACTTCATTACAGTGACTGTTCTCACGCAATTCATTAAGCAAATAAACACAGCAAACAATAGAACTATGATAGAGTCTACTAAAGAGGCTAGATCAAATTTTATCCTTTAGGAAATGAAAGATTTTCTTTTAGGTTTCTGAAACTAACAAAAGCAACAACTAAATATAGTATTTTAAAGTACCAGAAGTAAAATACAAGTTGTATTTTTTGTCCAGATGTACTATTCACCAAAATGTTTTTATTTTCTTATTATGGGGAGGGGGGATTAGAATTATCTAAGGGAGAGACAGAGAAGTAAAGACCAAAAAATACTTAATTGTCTATCAAATATTAATAAATGAACCTTTGCATATTTAAGCATGATGAAGAAAGCTAAGTACTGGCATATTTTATAAGTGACATGGGATAGTAGTGACAAAAGGATGTTATGATTTCCTAAAATTTTAAACGTTTTAACCTTCCCTTTGCTTGTTTACATAAAAATCCTTATTCTAAAATAATACAAAAATGTATAAAATGTATCCACCCAAGCCCAGCTCTCTAAGGGAGGTAGCTGAAACTCTTTTCTGTCCAGTGCTTTATTTCTGTCCAGTCTAGATGTAGAGTATGATATTGTTTTGTTTGTAGTAATTATCAATTCATACACATTTAATAATGAAAAGTTTTCCTTAGTCAATGCAATTGAGTAAAAATGTTGTTTTTCTTGTAATATTTGATCCTGCACATTATACAACTGACATTTTGAACTTTAGTTACCAAGTCATGGTTTGAGTTTGACCATGTTTTCAATGGGGTGGTCAAGTCACTGTTTGTTTTATTTGAAGTTCATTTTTCTCAATATTATTCAACTTAAATATAAGCAGGACAGCCTGAAAAGCTAATGTGAAATCCAGAACTGGGATAAATATCCTAATATCTCTGTGAAAAATTTTTAGTCTGTATGAATAGGCAGATGCTTTGCTGCTAAGGATACTTACTATTCTTGGGCTTTTGGGGTTTCCATTTTACCCCCCAGGATGGGTACTGTGACTAGAGAAGTGCAATGACAAAGATACGGATAATAGTGGAGGGAGACGGTTTTGGAATATCTCACAAGTCAGTGTGACTCCTGCACAGGGTATTTACTAGATGAGACATCGTCATCAGGAAGCCTAATATCTCCTACTCTGTGCCCACCTACTAGAAATGATGGTTGACCTTTCAGACAATATACCATTCCTATAATTCCACAGTGTAATACAACTTCATTAATGTAGACCTTGTTACCTAATAATTTGTGTTATGTGAGACACAAACTGGATAGGCTTACCTTTATACTGCCAACGGTAGGCAAGGGGCAGGGGTTAGATTTACTAAGTAAGAGAAATGAAGACCTTACTCAAAATTATTGATAAATATTTTAAAAACATATCACATATGTAGAATCTACTAAGTTATGTATTAATTCTTTGGGGTTAGATAAAGCCATTCAGGCAGAGCTGCTTTTTAGCAGCACTACACATTACCCAAGCTTTTTGATACCATAATATAGCTGGGGGGAACCCTGAATTTATTCCAAATATACCATAAATCATGCTCTTTACCATTCAATTGCCTTTCTCACTAATTATCTAGTTCTTGCAATTGCTTTTGATAAAACAGGCTTTATAGAGTTTTAAATGTTAAATACCCAAAGAGTTAAATAATAAATAGAATAGCTCAGAAGGACCCTTGTGGGGCAAACATCTATCCCTAGTTCCCATGACTAGTGACTGATCAGGTTAAGCTCCATTTCACTTGTGCTTTTACTTTCTTGTTCAAATAATGCTAAATACTTTTTTTTTTAAGTATCTGATTTAGAATTTCAGGTGTGATTTTCCAAGAGCATGCTTTGGTGTCTTTGTCTCTGCTTTTTTCTAGTATGCTACTTATTTTTAGTCTTATATTGATTGATTACAAAATAAAGTTATAAATTCAGGGCTTACTATCATAAAACAGTATTTAATAAAAACATATAAACCTACTTTGAGACACACCAGTTGGGAAAAAATGTCAAAATAGTATTAAAACGATCCTTTCATTCTCCTTGAAAAGAAAATTCAGGTATGGGTTCACTTTAGTAGACCAGTCATTTATTAGAGTGTTAAGTAGCATCATATAAAATAGCAGTCACTTTTGTTATTCCTGCTTTAAGTAGTAGTACTCTATGTTAAAAGCACTGACAAACAGGCCACCTATTAAATAGTAAATCCTTATCCTAAGCTCTGTGGATATTTACTTTAAACATTATGCATAACTAAATTTTTAAAGAAATGCACATCTGAGCTATGTTTGAAAGTAAACTACCTGTGAATACTATAGCATAATGTGCAGGAAGTTAGAAACAAGCTTCAGTGTCTGCCATGGGACTTTGAGATGTTCAGTTAATGCAGCTTCATAAATAAACCTTGGGATACAGTGGAGAAAGGCAATTGCAAGGTCCAACAATAGCATCAGTTAGACAGGCTGTGCCAATTATACCTTGTTTCATAGGCTGGAAATGCCCAGGAAAGGCATTTGATATGGAAAAGCCTAACATTAAAACAACCAAAGAAAACCCCGAGTGTGATACGATAAATATATTACATTTTACTTTCAAATACACTTCTGCTCAGCAGCAAGATTTCCCATCTCTTTGAACAGATTCAATACTTTCATAGTTAGAACAAAGTAGAATGGATATTACATTAAAAAAAAGAGTATTGGGGAACTTTGTGAAGAAGACAGGTTAAATCTTGTATCTAGAGTGCATTATATCTACAGCTGAAGGACCACAAACTTCATTAAACCTTTGTTATTAGGGAAATGAACTGTTGCAAAATGCCAAATATACTGCCCTGATTGTAAATGCCTACATATATATGGCTCAAAAATAATACAAGCATAACTATGATATAGTTAAACTATTATAAATATCAAAATAAGCCTTAAGAAGATAGCAAGAGTTGAAAATAAAGTGGATGAATTCTTTAGATTTACTTATAAGCACTTTTAACGTTTCAGTCAGGGTATCATCGTGTTAACATGCAATTTCATATTTATGGACCTAGAAGAATGACCGAGTCACTGAATGTAACACAGTGAGAAAAAAGAACCAATCAGATATATGAACATATAACTATTCATGACCGTAGGTTAAGTGGTTAAGTAGTGGCTATATGGGCATTGAGAATGGTCATTCATAAGCCTTGTCAGTCAGCGGGAGTGGCTGATCAAACAACAAAGCAGATTTATTGAAAATGAGAAATTTGATCTGGTGCATTTTAACATCCGTAAGGTTTTCCAAGGGGCTTCCCTGGTGGCTCAGGGAAAAGAATCTGCCTGCAATGCAGGAGATGCGGGTTCGATCCCTGGGTTGGGAAGATGCCCTGGAGAAGGAAATGACAACCCACTCCAGTATTCTTGCCTGGAAAATCCCATGGACAGAGGAGCCTGGTAGGGTACAGCCTATGAGGGTCACAAAAGAGTCAGATACAACTTAGTGATTAAACAACAACAAACGAAGTTCTCTCAAAGCTGAAGTAAAAATGAAAGGGACTTTGGTACTCACGGCAGAAAAATTCCTTTCAGAATAGGGCAACCATCTTTTTATTATAGCTGTTAAGTGAAACAAAGTCTCACATGTCAAGGTGTAGAGACTTTGAGTGTCCCTCAGTGAATAAGTAAGCAGTGTATTTACAATGCAGCCTAGAAAAAGAAAACCTCAGTTTTACAATGTAACAAACAGAGCCTCTTATTTCACAATTGAATATGGAAAATTTTTCCTACATAAATGGCAAATAATTGCAAGAAACAGAATTAGGAAGAAAGAAGACAAGACTGTGAAAAAGAACTTGTCAGGTACTGGCCCTTCGGTATTACAGAAAGAACTTTGTGAAGTCATTACCACCTACTCATCCACAAAATAGGATGCATTAGCATCATCTCAGCTCCTTCCCCAGCAAACTAACACAAAGGAAAACGAAACATGCTTGAGCTACAGCACTATAAATACTTCTCTATTGGCTCTCGTTTCCACAGACAGAATTGACTTAAGTTAGTCATTATGCGTTATGGTCAGTATGTTATACAGTATTGCCCCTTTGAAGATTCTTTTAACCTGTGGAAACTGGAAAGAAAACCTATACATGTTGACTTTATACATTACTGCATTGACACAGCATTTTTAACCACTAGGAATAATGCACCTTAAGATTCATCTGCTTTGTATTATTAAACTTTCTGGGTAGATTGATATCCTTTCAGTTCCAGGACTTAGGCTAGCTAAGAACTTTACACTGATTCTCTCTCAAACTCAAAAGCTGTCCCCCAGCTACAGATGAAGCCTGGTCCATGGTGCTTTCCCTCAGTGGTAGGTTTTATTGTTGAGTCCAGCTCTCCTCTTTCATAGGTCCCATGTCTCCTGGAGAGCCCCTGCTCCAACACCCCACATCCCACCCACCACCCCTGTCCTATATTTGCATACCCATCTGCACATTCTGGATCTGGACTCTCCTTTTAGAAGAGTCATACAAACGGCGTCATCACAGCAGAGGAATGGCGCAGTCCTTGGATAGCAGCATAGGGACCCTGCTGAAAGTAGTGGTGATACCGCGGCATGTGGAATGAGGGGAATGTCGGGCCACTCCCCTGCATGGAGCTGGCAATGGCTGATGGGGTCAGAGGCATCCCAAGTCGGCTGTATGGTGGCAGAGAGCCCTGTATGGGGTGAGGAATGGGTGTTGCTATGGATGCCGTGCTGGTGCCGAGAGCAGTCAGGGACTGTGGGTGCTGAAATGCAGGAAAACTGGATGAAGACGATACCCAGGAGCTAAGAGACAAATTATCAGATGTTGTAAAGGCTGATCCTGAAAGGAAAAAAAAAAATCTCATTAGACAAAAACTGTACTTCAACATGCAAATCAAGAATTACATTATCTGTAAGCATCAATTTAAAAAAATATATAGATAGATATAGATCTACAGTTTTAAAAGAGAAACAGTTCAATCAGGAGGCATCTCTACCTTTCCACACAAGAGGATATCATTTATACCATATATGGAAGAGAGAACTTGATAAATAGAAAAAGATTTACTCATTAGATTGTCTGCATACTCTGAGAGTGGCTACAGTGCTAGCACCCTGCCTTAAGATAATGACCTGATTCCCTTTAAAGAAGTTCAAATAGCTTATCACTGTCTTAACCTCCAGCATCCCTGTAAGGGTGGACAGACAAGCTTCAACAAAGCTACCTGGTTGCCAAAGCCATTGTGAAAACCCACAAGAGTGTTTTTCTTTTCTTCTTTTTTTTTTTTTTAGCTTCTATAACCCTTTTATTTTTGAAATAATGAGAACATTTACTATGTTGATTATATTTAAGACAGATACACAAAAATCAAACATATTTTAATGTGCCAGCTATACCCAGAAGTTGAAATGTGGGAGTAATAAACACCAAAAATAAACAAAAAATACTTAGAAATTACTCTAAAAAAATGCATGATACTTACTAGAAGTTTTTCACACAACTACTGAAAGATGGAAGGAAAGGTTTTAATAATTGGAGACACATGCCATATTCTGGGATGAAAAATAAAATGCCTTTTTAAAATTCATTTATTCCCAAATTAATGTATTGGTTTAGTATAAAGCCAATGAATGGCTTCCCTGGTGGCTCAGATGGTAAAGAATCTGTCTGCAATACAGGTGACCTGAGTTCAATCCCTGGGTTGGGAAGATCCCCTGGAGAAGGAAATGGCAACCCATTCCAGTATTCTTGCCTGGGGAATTCCATGGACAGAGGAGCCTGGTGGGTTACAGTCCATAGGGTCACAAAGAGTCAAATACAACTGTGTGACTAACACCTTAACTTTAAAAACCAGTGAGATGCCAAACTTTTTTCCACGTTCAATTTGCAAAATTATCAGGACAAATAATGTTTAGAATATTAAAATATTTTTAATTATAACAAGCATAGATTTCCCCTACCAGATATAAAAACATGTTATCATGTTTTAAAAACAAAATACTGTGTTTAAGAAAATAGCATAGTACTGACCAAGATTAGAAGCCACATCAATAGAAAATAACAAATTATCACAATATAAAATATATGTGCATATTGTATTATCATATACTTAGTATGTAGTAGGGGGGCTTCCAGGTGATGCAGTGATAAAGAATCTGTCTGCCAATGTAGGAGATACAAGAAATGTGTGTTTGATCCCTGGGTAGGGAAGATGCCCTGGAGTAGGAAATGGCAACCCACTCCAGTATTCTTGCCTGGAAAATCCCATGGACAGAGGAGCCTGATGGGCTGTATGTAATCCATGGGGTCACAAAGAGTTGGACATGACTGAGGGACTAACAAACATTCAAAGCCTGAACACACATGCACATCATTACAGACTATGAGGAATAACAGCTTAGTTTCCATAATTTTTTATTAGCTAATTAACAAGTTGCAAGAGTAAGTTTTTCTTATATCACAATATCCAGAAGTTTAAACAAAGGTTGACAGTGAATTTTCCAACTGCATAATTACTAGTAGCTCATTTGGATTTATTTACAAGAGATGTCATATGTTTTGTCTGTTTATGCTATTACTTATCATGGACATAAAAATATGTCCATATAAGACTCTCCCTATACAAACATCCCTGTGTCCAGGCACCCTCTAGTCTCTTTTGTCTGAACTCCAGATACAAAGAGCTCCTCCCTTAACATCTGCAACAGAGCAACTTTTTAATATTCCCGGACTCTCACCACCCAGGACACCACCTCTACACAATACGCTCCACTAAGAGAATCTTCATTTTTTAAATATTTTCCATTCTAATTATTGATCCTAATAAGATATTCCTGATATAAGTAAAACAGATATATTCCCTGATTTTCAGATTGTAAAACAGATTCAGAAAGATTAAGGAACTACCCCTCATATCCACTAGTTCTTTGGTAGTAGATAACAGAGAAATAACTCCTAAGCCCTGACTCAGAGGCTCAGTGTCCTTTTACTGGAAAACAAGCCACAGGAAAGCTTCAGGCAACATAATCTCTTAAGAGGTAGAGGCAAAATAATGATCAGCCTCAGGCTGTCCCTTCCTGAAGAGGTTCCTAAAATACTCTGGGGCCATCTCTCCCCAGAGGACTAGAAGTCTCATCACCTCCCTGTCTTTGTTCTCCATTGGGCACTCTTGCTCCTAGCAGTTGCATAGCCTGGAAGCAGTCTTACCTCGATTTTGTGTTGTCTGAACCTCATCCCCCAGCACATCCTCTTCTCCTCCATAGGTACGGATGGGTGAGCGGGCATAGGAATGCTTTTGAATCAGGCTCTCCACACTTTCCCTAGGTTAGAGAATGACACATGGTGAGTAAACCAAAAAGTTAAGTAATCAGAGGAGAGGAGTCTTAAAAATGATGTACTAGTCAGTAAAACCATTTTCTCAGTCAAAAACCCACCACTTCAGAGGCAGACAACATTCAAAACATGCACATTTCATTGTAGATGGCTCAGAAACATGACCTCAAGCATACAAATATAAGAAACTTTGTATTTGTTTCTAATAAATACAAGGAAACAAATAGGACAGGATAGGGACAGTCCCCCGAAATTCTACAAAATTAGGGGCAAACGTGAACAAGGAGCTATAAAATATAACCATAAGAATATAGAGATTAAGGACGTTAAAAAAAATAATGAATTTACCACAAGGAGCTGCAGTCCTGTGACTTTATCAGCTAATGAACACAACACTCACCTGATATGAATGGCACTAATTGAACATCTGATGAAATACTGGCCCATAGTTCAAAATATCATTAGCCATACAAAGACTCGGTGTTTACTAATAAAACCAGTAAGTGCATAGAGTATATGACAATTGCTGAGTCACTTACTCAAGGTCTTAATTCATTATAATATTAGAGCATGACTGTCTTTCTGGGTAACTTGGGTAATTAAGAAAAAAGTCAATTGAGATGTGCAAATTTTAATAAAATGACAACTATAATATTCAAGCTGATTAATCTAATTCAAGCTTTTAATCTAAGCCATGTGTCATATTATTTAAAATGAATTTAAGAAAGAATTAGTTATCTTCACATGAGAAAAGAACTTGCTTCAGATACCCTGGAAGACATCTTCTCTTTGTAAAGTCAGAAAGGCTTGATCATCAATGGGCTGAAATCATGGATGATGTATTTCTAAGGTGTATTCCACTGCCCATCCTAGGCATTTAGACTGCTCTCTCTCAGCATTTAAGTTCAAAAACAGAGTGTAGTATCTGCCTCTCTAAAAATGCCCTAATATAAAATTATTTAAACCTTTTTCACATACACCCAAGAAAAATTGTTTAAATAATAAACTGTGGCTTTGTGAAATATTTTGCCTCTCTATAAGAAGTATATTATATTCATTTTTTCCTTGGCAAATCACTGGTATCATTACTTATTCTCATCTCTAAGAGGGAGGAAAAAAAGGATTTTATTGAAGTGATTTATTTGTGTCAGGCCTGGAAGTGAACTGAAAGCAATGGCAGTTCTTATATAAAGGATGGCATAATTAAATTATTGCCTTTTAAGTGATTGAAAACAGTGGTGCAAATCAGGGCCATCTCTTCGAAGATGTTACAAAGAATAGACAGCCCATGTTGTTTACTTTATGTCTAATCCCTGTTTCCAGTAGGATGAAAAGTGCAAAGAATCTGTTTAGCCTGGAAGACTATTGTGAGCATTTCTAGACTACTGTGCTCTGAAAAATAAGGGATGACTCATTTAATGAGTTAAGTGATTTAGGTATTACAAGCTAGGACAGTGCCTTGTAATGCTCAGTTCTGTTATATCCCAAAGCAAGAGACAGTAGTTAGTTTGGATTTTAATAGATAAATAAAATGGGTAACATTATTGAAGGTTGAATTTCCAATATCTAACACTAACTGATTTTTCTAGGAAAAAAGAATACATCATTATCTTAGGTATCTTTAAGAGATCTCTTCGGACTAATACGTAAGCATCAATTCAAAGAATAATATACATGTGAGAGACACAATCATAGCCAGAAGGTAGGCAAGATAATAGGATAGCTTCAGTTATTATGTTGATTCTGCAAAAATGCTCCAGAAATACTGGAAGTCATCTGAACTATTTGTTCAAACTCCAGATAAGCAAAACCAACATACTGTCATCAGTATTGAGTTGACTGCCAGTCCTCTGTCTCTGAAACTTAAGTACAAATTTCTTAATGCTCAAAAAGCAAAATCTTCCTTTTCCTTCACACTCTTCTTTGCACCACTGCTATACCTAATATATTCCTCTTTAAATGCATTTACTAGATGGATGGCAATTATGTGTTTGCATGATCATCTCTACCACTACACTGTTGGCCTCTGATTGAGGGAGAGAACAATGATTTATCTAGGCTGCTGCTGCTAAGTCGCTTCAGTTGTGTCCGACTCTGTGCGACCGCAGAGACGGCAGCCCACCAGGCTCCCCCGTCCCTGGGATTCTCCAGACAAGAACACTGGAGTGGGTTGCCATTTCCTTCTCCAATGCATGAAAGTGAAAAGTGAAAGTGAAGTCGCTCAGTCGTGTCCGACCCTCAGCGACCCCATGGACTGCAGCCCACCAGCCTCCTCCATCCATGGGAGTTTCCAGGCAAGAGTACTGGAGCGGGGTGCCATTGCCTTCTCAGTAGTGGTTCTCAAACTTTAGTGTCTTATGAACTGTTTATGTCCCCCAAATTCTTGTTGAAATCTTAATCCCCATGGTGATGATTTTAGGATGTGCATCCTTTAGTAGACAATTATGTCTTAAGGGTGAAGCCCTCATGATGGGATTAGTACCCTTATAAGAAGAGAAAGAAGAGTTTGCTTTAGCTTTCTTTTCCTCAGCCATGTGAGGACACAGTGAGAAGATAGCTGTCTATGAAGCAGAAAGCAGGTCCTCATGAAAAACTGAAATCTGCCAGCTCATTGATCTTAGACTCCCCAGCTTCCAGAACTGTGAGAAATAAATGTCTGTTGTTTAAATCTCTCACAGTCTATGGCATTTTTGTTATAGTAGCCCAACCAGACTAAGACAGTGTTCATCAAAATTACCCAGAGGGCTGGCCAAAACACAGATTTATGGACCCCACCCTCGAGTCTTTGATTTAGTAAGTCCAAAGTATGGCCTGAGAATATGACTCGCAGTGTGTTTTCAGGTAACACTGATGCTGCTGACATGGAGCTCACACTTGGAGAACCACCACCCTAGTGTAGTAGGTACTGGAACCTGCTTAGCTCAGATCCCAGTCCTGCCACTTGTTCTGTGTGCCTTTGGGCAAATCACTTCACTTCTCTGTGCCTCAGTTTTCTCATCTGCAGCATGAGGATATTAGGTTTTACTAATTATTATTATTAATAATTAATTCTAACGGGAGGGAGGTCTGGGAGGGAGGGACATGGGTGTGCCTATGGCTGATTCTTATTGATGTATGACAGAAAACCACAAAATTCTGTAAAGCAATTAGCCTTCAATTAAAAAAGTTTTTAAATCTCACTAGGATTATGTGATACAGGCTTTAGACATTAGTCATCCTTGTTACTCATTTCACTTTGGTAAGTCGTGCAGGTAATTCATTTTCTATTCACTGGAAACTTCTCGCCAATTATCTTTTACATGTGTGGTCGTAACAGAGATGTGAAGGACTTGGTATATTTAATTAAGTCAATACTAGACTGAACTCAAAGAATAAACAAAATAATATAACTTTAAAAAAAAGATTGAATGAATTAAACACACAGAGTTTATATTGGCATTTGGCATATAATAAGTGCTCAGTAAATGTTTATAGGTAACAAAATTAAAACTATTAAGTTTCAAAATCATATTTCTAAAGCTGGCTACATAATCACAATCATTTTAAATTAAATTGAGACTTCTAGTTGCTATAACATGCTATGCTTCATTTAAACCATCCTATAATATATATGTCACAGAGAAAATTAAGTAAAAATTAAATGTTATTTCAATTTACATTGTAACTTTCTCTTTTTCTAAATATAAACTGGAAAAAAGCTACATTCAGGGATAAAATGTCAGATTCATTAAAATCAAATCTAATTTATAGGAAACAAAATATTTAAAGTTATCCTTGATCATCAGTTTTCTCATGTTTATATCATGTCTTACTGAGCCTTTATAAATAACTGCTTGTCACAATATTCTTCTGAAGATTTATGCAGATAATGTTATAAATTACCATTAGATAATATATCAATATTTGTTGCTTCCACAAAGTACTTAATAAATGAAAACTTTAGATAATATAATTGAAGATGTATTATAAATCATTAATTTTAATTTGAGAACAGAAATACACACAATATATTTTGGAAAAACAAAGTAATTCTAATCTTTTTAAAAGCTCTTTCAGATTTTAGTTTATTTTTATTTATTTGACTTAATCTTACTAATTTTTCTTTTCAATAGTAATCTGCATTTCTGGTTTTATATCATTATTAGCAACTTAAGTAAACTGTACCACTGTGGGGGAAAAAATAGTTCCCTGAGTCTAACCTTTGTGACTAGAACCAAGGTCCCAAGCAAAGTACAGATTATGCAGCCTCTAAAAATAAACTTTAGTAAATTGTGAGGCAGGGAACAAATATCCTTTGTACAGATAGAAAGACACAAGCAAGAAAAAAGGAGGATAAATTATGACCATGAATCAACTGTGAATAACTTTGGTACTCTATCACATTCACTGGTTTGTTTGACACTGTTTTGTAATATAAATGTTTCCTCTTAGAAGCTGTGAATAAATGAGTAACATTTTAAATGCAGGAACATAGCTTGCTAGTTAAAAGAGTTTTGTTGTAACTTCTTATCATTCTGTTAAAAGTCATCCCTTCCTTTCTGTGGTTATTGTCATCAGACTATTTCAATTTACTACATTAATAGATTTTATTTAAAAGCAGGCTTTAACCTGGTTACCAAACAAAATAACTTTCATTTTATACATACAGTCTCTTACACTAACTCTGTCTTCATTGGAGATGATGGAAAAGAAGTTTCTTTAATAAGAAGCCATGTAATCAGATTCCTTATCTGTATCTGGTCTCTGCCTTCTCCCATTAAATGAAGGTATAGCAGGGAAATGGTGGGCTGGATAGATGATCTCTAAGATCTATTATGGCTCTAACAATTTATGAACCTACAAATACATAAATAGAAGTAAAAATTTTAAAGAGTCATTTTGAAAAAGTCCAGTACTAGTTGCAAAGAACCCTGAGTTCTAACCCCAAATCTTGTACTGACGAATTCTGTGATCTGGCAGATCACTCTCTAGGTCCCACTTGCCTCATTGGTATAATGATAGGGAAACTAAAAATAGTTAAAAATCTTTTTGTGGTTCTTTTTGTCTTTAGTGTAGATTCTACTAGAGTGTTTTTGTTTTGGTAGTCATACCACCAACCTAATGATACACATTTAAGTTCATGTTTTATTGTATTTTTTATTTTTTGGAATTTAAAAAAGCATAATTTTCTTATATGGTTATTTAAGAAATGATTTACATGATTTCAAGACAAATCTAGAGCACATGGCATATTCAAAGGCAAAAAACAAAACAAAAAACAACAACAAAACCCAAATACACTCTAGTAGAATCTACACTAAGGACAAAAATAGCCATAAAAAGATTTTTAACTGTTTTTAGTTGTCACATTGTTGGAGATATCTAGACATACATGTTCTGAGATTGCTATACTTCTATATGCTGTGGGATAAAGCAAAGGAGCAATGACAGAATATTCTATCATAATTCCTGGTGGCACTGCGAACTAGAGGCTCAGCATGAATGAAAAGAGATATAGGTGTAAGGTCAGAGAGGTTCAGTAAAAACCTTATCATTCTGAATAGAAGTGGAAAGGATTAGTATGAACTCAAGTAGGATTTTACCTTTAAGGTACATGTAGGTATACACACACACATACCCTTCAAATGAGAACAGAGTCTGTCTGGGGAGAGGAGGATTCTGAGAGGTGGAGACTCACATTTGACTTATTTAAAGTTGGAGCCCTGGATTTTTACACATTTAAAATATCATTATTTTTCCATTTTATAATGCAAGTTTGGGAAACATTGGGAAAAGTATTTTCTACTTCCTTAATAATAAACTGGATTGTGTCTTAGAAGCTTTTCTAACACTTACTTTCCCAAATGCCTTTTATACTGTTTTCTAAAGGCCCTGCAAGTTTCTAGTACTCTGAAAGAGAAAAAAAAATTACAACCTATTTTTCAATTATTCATAATTTCTGAGGCATAAGACAAGATATATAAAAGTGGCATAGATATTAAAATGTATAGATACTTTTTAAAAGTATGCATCTCCAGGTTGTCACTTTGTCCTCCTGCTCTGCTGTCTTTCTTCTGGCTTGAACTACAGGTGCTAAAATGACCCCAAAAACATGTCTCAAAAAGTACCACTGTAAAGACAGGGAGGAGAAAGTCCTGGCAGAGATCACCTCTCACCAGCTTTGTCAACTAGCATCACCACATGGGCCTCGAAATGAAATTCTGAGTTTCTTCATTTCAAATATCATTCTAAGAAGGTAAAATTTCTGGGTAAGAGTTTTCCTTGCTGCCATCATTTCCTCAGGCCCTTACAGCTCTAAGCCTGGGATCAGCAAATTTTCTCTGTAAAGGCCAGATGGGAAATATGTTAAGCTTTGTAGGCCTTAGGATCTCTGTCATATATACACAGCTCTGTCATTGTAGCCCGAAAGCAACCACATATACATAAATTAAAATACATAAATTGAAAAACGCGATTGTCCTTTAATAAAAATTTATAGACAATGAATTTTAATTTTATATTATTACATGTCACAAAATGTTATTTTTATAACTTTTTCAACCATTTAAAATGTAAAGACCATTCTTATCTTGAGGGCTATACCAAACAGGTGGAAGACAATAGGGTTTTCAAAGCTATTTACCATATTAGAGATGGGCCCCACTTACCCCACACAGCTCTTATGAAAACTTTACTGCCTCAGAAACTCCACAAGCCAGCTTAGAGCTATGTTAGAACCAACACTACTTTCTTTCTGGCACCAGAAGTCCTTATTTCCTGTGAACGTCTTTAGCAGATCTGCCAAAAAATAATTGATGCTCCATTGCCTGATATAGATAAAACTATAAATTTTCAGAATATCAAATTTGCAACCTTGTTGCCAGAAGTTTTCTTCTTTGGCTAAACTAATAGAGAGTATTTGAGCTCTGAGCAAAAGGACCTGATTCCCATTGGGCTTGTGTCCAAATTTCATGTGTTTGAAAGTTTTGTTCAATGCCAGGGAGTTTTAAACATATTTTATAGAGACTCTCAATATGAATCCTGAACCACTAAGGTGAGATAAGCCTATGTATTTAATTCTCTGCCCCCCCTGGCATGACTGAGAAAACACGGTGGCGTGCCAGCTGCAAACTGACATGTCAGTCACAGGAAAGGACGTGAAGGGAGCATCAAACAGCTCGAGGTCGCTGCTCTATACGGAGGAAGGGTACCTGGGGGCAGTGAGGGTGCATGCAGTGGGGAAGAGATGAAAAGCCCTCTGTCAGAGCTTAACCTAAACCCCACCTTGGAGCAGCAGAAATCAATGATAGAGGCAGGTCTTTGAGCAGCTGATGAGAAGCAGATTCTCACACTGCTGGAGGCTTCGAGGAAGGAATCCCACAACAGCACGTGCTCAGCTGCACACCGTGGCTTTGGTACACTGAAAGGTGTGGGGCCAGTGACCACCACGGGCTCTGGAAAAGGGCCATGAGGTTGCTTTATTGGGCATGGAGAGGGAGCTGCTGATTTCTAGCTACTGAGGCAGACAGGGTAATTTGATCAAAGTTAATGTAAAGTTAAAACTCCCTTTTCCAAGGCTATCTCCTCCTATCTGCAACAACTTCCTAACCCGAACAGAATAATTATATTTCCACATGGGCATACTCATAATAAATTTATAAATTATTACCCCTTTTTCAGTCTGCACCTGAAAGATTTCATAGATTCACATGGTTTTATTCACAATTAATCTCAGCTCCTAACACTAAACAGACACTCCATTCTATACATGAGCTAGAGAAAGATAAGTGGACATTACAAAAATACTCCGCAATCCAAAAGAAGAAAACTAATTTTAAAAAACGTTAACAAGCAATCTCTTTTGAAACTGCCTTGTTCCAGGCAACAGGGAGAAGTATTTTAAGTCTCTAACTGTACTTTCAAGTTTTTAGTGAGATTTAAGAACACCCTGTATTGATAAAGCAGGACTAGCAGACATGAAAAGAAAACAGTTTGGAAATGTAAAAGTATACTTGAAAAATGACAATATAGTAACTACCACATTTTAAAAGAACTCAATAAGGAGAGCAAACAAAATACCTGATGCCATGGAAAACAGACTCAACATATTAGAAGATTCATATAAGAAATCCTTCCAGTATCAGAGTAAACAGTTAAAAAGATAAAAATTATTAAACAATAGATAAGAGAAGTAGGGGATTGATGTAACATATATACAATAGGAATTTTAGTATGTCTGAATAGAGCAGACAGATTAGAAGCCAGAAGAGAAAAAAATTTTTCTTGAGATGAGAAACAACTTGATTTTTCAAATTGAAGGGCTCAATTATATTGTAAATATTAATGAAAAAAAATTTACAGTTAAATACTGGTACAATTTCCGAATTTCAAAGAAAACTTTCTAAAAGCATATTTTATCAGACAGAAAAAAAAAGGCAACTTTCCCACAATGGAAAGTTTCCCACAGTGGGTTTAGCATCAGCTTTTACCCTATCTACAGTATTTAAAAACTAGACAACAAAGAAAGGTTGAAAGAGTTCTGAGGAGAAAAGCTGTGACCCTAGTCAGGTTTATGATAATGGCAACGGATCCTCTCAGATATATAGGAACTAATAAAGAGAATAACCCATATCTCCTTCCTCAACCAATTACTCAGCATTTATCAACAGCTGAGAATAGCCTGAACACAATTTCAGTAATGAGTACAACAGAAGTGAACATTAAACAGTGAAATGAATAGGACTAGAAGTAAATTGAAATGATTTCAGTTGATGGATTTCTGATCCTTACATTAAGAAAAAGAATTTAAAGAGAAGATGAAGAAGATACATGAATAAGAAGCTGAACTTTAAGTCCCAGATTATTTAAAACAAAACTATAGGTTGAGGGAGGGGCACTACAAGGAAATAATCACATAATAAATATCTCCAGTATTCTGGCCTGGAGAATTCCATGGGTTGTACAGTCCATGGGGTCACCAAGAGTCGGACATGACTTTCACTTTCATTTCACTTTCAAATATCTCCTATTTTACAAGAAAAGAAAATATATAGTTTCATTCCTAACAATAACATAGAAACATCAATTTTACAATTAAGTCTTTCAGAATTTAAAAGCATATTTAAAAGAAATATAATGAATAAGAGAAAGGACTTTGGTTTCAGACAAACCAACCTGGGTATGAGGCTCAGCTGTCACAAATTACACTATGTGAATTTGCATAAAGTATTAATCTCTTTAAGCTTCAGCTGAATAGGAATGATAATCATTCTTTATTATAGAATTATTTTGAAGTATAACTGAAATAAAATGTGTCAACTATATAGCCCACTGCCTGTAACACGTGGTGGCTATGGAATGTTAACCATAATAAAGAGGAGGAAGACTGGATAAATTTAACAAAAGACAGGAAGAGAAAATAAAAGGTAAAACGAATAGCTGAACTTAACAAACAGCAGAAACAGAAAGAAACAAAACAAAACATATCAGCAGGAATACATGTAATACTTGTAATACTTGGAGACAGACAAAATTTTTCTATTAAAACACAAAGACCTTCAGACAAGTTTTTAAAAATACACATACTCTATATGACATTTTACAAAAATACATATCATTATTTACTCAACAAATATTTGAGTGTTTACTATGTACCAGGCACTATTCCAGGTTCTGGGGATATACTAGGAAACAAAAGGCAAAGCACTGGACCAGTCAGCTATAGGGGCTGCATATGTGAGTATAAAGGCCCTAACTGGGGCTGAGATGGACCTGGCTATGTAAAAAAAAAAAAAAAAAAAAACAAGCAAGACAAAGGTAGATGAATTCAGAAAGATAACTGGGAGGGTCCGGATCAGACTCTATGGAACCTTTCAGGCCTTGTCTGGACTTTGAGTTTTACAGTGAACGGGAAGATGAGTCACTGGAGAGTTCTGAGCAAGACTGATGTGATCTGACTTTTTTCTTAAAAGATCATTCTGATTGGTGAACTGAAAGCTGACTTAAGAGCAGTAAGAATGGACATAGAAAAATCAACAGAAAAACAGATGATAGAGTCCTAGATAAATCTAGGAGTGGTAGCAGCAGGAATGGTAAAAAGTAGTTGGACTTCTCTGGATATAGTTTGAAAAATTAGTCAACTGTAATTAAAAGACGCTTACTCCTTGGAAGGAAAGTTATGTCCAACCTAGATAACATATTCAAAAGCAGAGACATTACTTTGCCAACAAAGGTCCATCTAGTCAAGGCTATGGTTTTTCCTGTGGTCATGTATGGATGTGAGAGTTGGACTGTGAAGAAGGCTGAGTGCTGAAGAATTGATGCTTTTGACCTGTGGTGTTGGAGAAGACTCTCGAGAGTCCCTTGGACTGCAGGGAGACCCAACCAGTCCATTCTGAAGGAGATCAGCCCTGGGATTTCTTTGGAAGGAATGATGCTAAAGCTGAAACTCCAATACTTTGGCCACCTCATGGGAAGTGTTGACTCATTGGAAAAGACTCTGATGCTGGGAGGGATTGGGGGCAGGAGGAGAAGGGGACGACAGAGGATGAGATGGCTGGATGGCATCACTGACTCGATGGACGTGAGTCTCAGTGAACCCTGGGAGTTGGTGATGGACAGGGAGGCCTGGAGTGCCGCGATTCATGGGGTTGCAAAGAGTCGGACACGACTGAGCGACTGAACTGAACTGAACTGATGTAAAAGTGAAAGTCTCTCAGTCGTGTCTGACTCTTTGCGACCCCATGGATTATATAATCCATGGAATTCTCCAGACCAGAATACTGCAGTGGGTAACCTTTCCTTTCTCCACGGGATCTTCCCAACCCAGGTATCAAACCCAGGCCTCCCACATTGCAGGCAGATTCTTTACCAGCTGAGCCACAAGGGAAAGTGAGAGATAAAGACAAGCCAGGAAGGGTGACTCCCAGTCTTTTGGCTGAGCAGTGGGAAAGATGCAGCTGAGAAGGGAACTGTAAGAGAAGCACAGATGTAGAAGTGTGTGATTGGGCATCCTGTCATAGATGTGTGAGATTTAAGGTACCCTTAAGGGAGAGGGAAAAAGAAGAGAGACAGCCAGAGCTTTGACTCTAGGGAAACCAGAACCAGAGGTGTAAATTTGACAGAAGTCAGCATATAACAGCATTTAAAAGCAGGAAACTAACTGCTCATATCACTTAGGACGGGGATGTGGACTGAGAAGAGAAGAAGTCCAAGGACTAAGGCCTGGACCGTATTACTATCTTACAGATAGAGGACAAGGGGAAGAACCGAGAAGTGGATGGAGAAAGAATGGCCAGTGGAGTAGAATAAAAACCAGAAATTGTGAGAGGTCTTGGAAGCAAAGAGGAAAAAGGGAGAGAATAAATGACAATGTCAAACGCCAGTAATAGGTGAAATAGGACTGAGAAGTGACCATTGAGCTTAGCAGTGGGGAGTTTACTGGTGACCTGGACATGGGTGGACTGGTGGAGTAGTAGATGAAACTCTAAAAGACAGGGTAGAAGAGACAAAGGGAAGAGAAGAACCGAGAAGAAAATGCACAGAACTCTTTTTAAGGAGCTTCACTATAAGAAGGAGGAGAAAACTGGGAGAATCAGTAACTCAAGAGACACATGGCATCAGGAGGAGGCTGTTTTTCACTTGACGAAAGAAATGTCAAGATATTTGTTTAATGATGCAAGAGAAGAGAGGTCTCTTGCTGTTAGAACAAAGATTTTTAAAAATTAAAAGGCAAATAAAACCAACAAATGTTAAGGTATAGCAATATAAGGTTAGACAAAGCAGAACTCAAGACAGGCATTAAATGGAATAGAAGTAAATGCATATCTGACTGATAAACTATGGAACAAACCAAAAAAGTAGTTAAAGGTACTTAATTTACCCCAAGAATTCTCCAGATGAGTTTATGCACAAGATTGTAAAGGATCACATCTTTGGATTTAAACTGATCAAGCAATAAAAAGCAGGAAGATATTTCAGTTCATTCAGACTAGCAGAAACCTGATACTAAAAGCTGACACGGAAGAAGAAACAAAATGTATCTCTATTATGAAGACTGATACTAAAAGTCTTAAGTGTTAATAAAATATGGGTAAATTAAATTCAGCAATGTATTACAAGAAAAACAGAATCCAGATAGGATGTATTCCAGAAATACAAGGATGGAAGGATGGCTCACCATAGACAATATGACTAGAATTAATCCTATTGTTATGTACAGTAGAAAAATAATTCAAATTGTCTCCATGCATGTTAAAAGAGCACTTAAATTCAGTAACATTCAGAATAGCAAAAAGTTCTTAATTTAGGCATGGAAAGGTGTTACTTCAGTATGATAAAGAATATCAATCCAAAACCAAAAGCCAATGAAAACCATATATAATGATAAAATACTAGAGGCATTACTAAATAAGTCAAGAACAAGAGAAAAATGCTAACTATCACAATTACATTTTAATAGTGTTCTGGAAATTTTAATCAATGTAATATAACAAGAAAAAGACATTGTAAAAAGCATGAATATTAGGAGTAAAAAGATAAAATTGTCATTTTTGCAGTTGATATGGAGATCTAAGTGGAAAACTCAAGAGACTAAAAAGAAAAATTATTAAAACTAATGTTTTCTAAGTTCAGTAAAATGGCAGGATGCCAATGACATATAGGAATCAATAACTTTTTATAGACTAGAAAATTCTATTTTCAAAAATAAGCCACCCCTAAAATAACCTTCTAGTACATGCAAGACAAAAGAAAGCTATCATGAGCCATATATGTAATTTTAAATAGTCTAGCTGTCAAAGTTTTAAAAAGCAGATGAGATTAATTTTAGTAATTTATTTAACGCAATATATCTGCAAAATATTTCAGCATGTTATCAGTATCCTAAAACTACTGTTGAGATATTTTCCATCTTTTTTCACACAAATCCTGAAAATCAGTGTCTGTTTTTTGTTTTTGTTTTTTTGGTACTTATAGTACTTCTCAATATGGAATAGCCACATTTCTTCACTAACCATCTGTGGCCATTGGCTATTAAACTGGACAATGTAATTCTAATAAACCTAGCTATGTGCCTGAAAAAAATGTGTAGGACTTACAGACTTGAAAACACCCTTTCTAAAGAACATAAGTTTCATAAAAAGACAAACATATGATGTATTCCTAGAAGTCTCAGTACTGTAAAGACATCATTTTTCTCCCCCAGATCATTATACAAGTTCAACACAAGCCCAATCAAAATTCCAACGACTTTCTTTTTTTTTAGAAGACTGGACAAAATGATTCCAAACACTGGAAGTATAAATGTCAAACAGTATCAAGAAGAGTTGAAAATGACAAGTAAAAAGATCTGGCGTTTGTCATATCAGATACCTGACTCCTCTTTTCTCCTGTTGCCTGGTAATGTCTATTCTACCTTCTCTGTCAATATTCAGCACTATATATAATGTATTCCTTTCCCACTTACTCTATTTGTACAAAACAAAAACAAAAAAACCTAACAGAAGAAACTTAATTTTGAACATTCAAATATCTTCATAGTCATCTCTCCTTTCTCAGAAGTAATACCATGCGTTCACTTACTATCTTTCTTTCACTTAGAAAATGTCCCTTCACTCCTCCAAAAAGAAAAAGAAAACACCAACTGACAGACTATCTGTAAGCTATATTTACTATACGGCACTAGTAGATAATTCTCTCCCTGAACTAAATAGCTATAAATCAGATTATACTGAGAAACCCTTTTGGACTTTTGATTTACTTCTTAGCTGTCCATTGTAGGTATATGTACAAAACATCTAATGAAAATACCTTCTACTTTTGTTAATGACACTAGTTTTCTTTTACAAATAAGGGTGATGTTGTCCCTGGGAGTAAGGCTACATGTGAAGAATGTGACACATTCAGGTATCTCAACAGAACTTCACAAAATGAGAGTGAGAAAACCAGAATGGCTTTTAGAGTATCTACAAAGCTTGTGCAGATGTAGAAGGAATAATACTGTGAGTTTAGAGGTATAAGGCATACATATCCAGTCCTAAAGGCATTTTTGTTTGGGTATCTCATACAGTAGCTGTAAATCTGGGAAAGGAAACTTGAAATCATTAAGGTCACATATTTATAACACCATATTCAATTAGGTTAGAAAAGTGCAATTTCTGTCATCATGTCATAAAAAGATGTGTTTTTCTCTCAGATCTCTTATTTTACAAAAGCTCTCTATATTGTTACAAATAGGGCTGTTTTCAATCAGTTACAAGGGGCAATTCAATTACTAGATGGTTTAGTGCAGTAACTGACTCCAGACTAATTTAATTTCTTTAGGTCTCCAAAGATCAATTGATCTGATTTGTTCCATCCCCAAAGGCTGTTTAGGAAAAATTCAGACTTAAATACCTGGAAATGAAATCCAAAACCTTGGCCAATTTCACACTACTTAGGTCATCTTGCAAACTTGCAGCTAGTCTCATAAGATGCTCTTTTACCCCTCAGACCACTGAAAGCTTCTAAGTTTCATGTACATGTGAGTTCCCGGCATCAGGATGTTTACTCAGTTAAGTGGAATATGTGGCTGCATCATTATCAAGTCCGTCACCCTAAATGGCAGTCAGTCTGGGTACTTGTCTCTCATAAACATAAGTAAAACTTAAGGGGCTATTTTTATTCTACAAGTATTTTATTAAGATTATTGAAAGTAACTTGGATGGAGTAAAACTATGCTCATCTCAGCTCAGTTCAGTTCAGTCACTCAGTCATGTCCAATTCTTTGTAACATCATGGACTGCAGTATGCCAGGCTTACCTGTCCATCACCAACTCCCGGAATTTACTCAAACTCATGTCCATTGAGTTGGTGATGCCATCCAACCATCTCACCCTCTGCCAGCCCCTTCTCCTCCCGAATTCATCATTCCAGGCATCAGGGTCTTTTCAAATGAGTCAATTCTTCACATCAGGTGGCCAAAGTTTTAAGAGTTTCAGCTTCAGCATCAGTCCTTCCAATGAATATTCAGGACTGATTTCCTTTAGGATGGACTGGTTGGATCTCCTTGCAGTCCAAGGGACTCTCAAGAGTCTTCTCCAACACTACAGTTCAAAAGCATCAATTCTTCAGGGCTCAGCTTTATTTATAGTCCAACTCTCACATCCATACATGACTACTGGAAAAGCCATAGCTTTGACCAGATGGACCTTTGTTGGCAAAGTAATGTCTCTGCTTTTTAATATGCTGTCTAGGTTGGTCATAACTTTTCTTCCAAGGAGCAAGCGTCTTTTAATTTCCTGGCTGCAGTCACCATCTGCAGTGATTTTGGAGCCCCAAAAAATATAAAGTCTTGTCACTGTTTCCATTGTTTCCCCGTCTATTTGCCATGAAGGGATGGAACCAGATGCCATGATCTTTGTTTTCTGAATGTTGAGTTTTAAGCCAGCTTTTTCACTCTCCTCTTTCACTTTCATCAAGACGCTCTTTAGTTTTTTTTTGCTTTCTGCCATAAGGGTGGTGTCATCTGCACATCTGAGGTTATTGATATTTCCCCCGGCAATCTTGATTCCAGTTTATGCTTCATCCAGTCCAGCATTTCTCATGATGTACTCTGCATACAAGTTAAATAAGCAGGGTGACAATATACAGCCTTGACGTACTTCTTTCCCAATTTGGAATCAGTCTGTTGTTGCATGTCCAGTTCTAACGGTTGCTTCTTAACCTGCACACACATTTTTCAGGAGGCAGGTCAGGTGGTCTGGTATTCCAGTCTCTTTCTGAATTTTCCACAGTCTGTTGCGATCCACACAGTCAAAGGCTTTGGCATAGTTAATAAAGCAGAAGTATATGTTTTTCTGGAACTCTCTTGCTTTTTTGATGATCCAACGGATGTTGGCCATTTAATCTCTGGTTCTTCTGCCTTCTCTAAATCCAGCTTGGACATCTGGAATTTCATGGTTCACATACTGTTGAAGCCTGGTTTGGAGAATTTTAAGCATTACTTTCCTAGTGTGTAAGATGAGTGCAATGGTGTGGTAGTTTGAGCATTCTTTGGCATTGCCTTTCTTTGGGATTGAAATGAAAACTGACCTTTTCCAGTCCTGTGGCAACTGCTGAGTTTTCCAAATTTGCTGGCATATTGAGTGCAGCACTTTTACAGCATCATCTTTTAGGATCTGAAATAGCTCAACTGGAATCCCGTCACCTCCACTAGCTTTGTTCGTAGTGATGCTTCCTAAGGCCCACTTGACTTTGCATTCCAGGATGTCAGCCTGTAGGTGAGTAATCACACCATTGTGATTATCTGGGTCATGAAGATCTTTTTTGTGTAGTCTTCTGTGTATTCTTGCCACCTCTTCTTATATCTTCTGCTTCTGTTAGGTTCATACCATTTCTGTCCTTTATTGTGCCCATTTTTGCATGAAATATTCCGTTGGTATCTCTAATTTTCTTGAAGAGATTTCTAGTCTTTCCCATTCTATTGTTTTCCTCTATTTCTTTGCACTGATGACTGAGGAAGGCTTTCTTATCTCGCCTTGCTATTCTTTGGAATTCTGCATTCAAATGGGTATATCTTTCCTTTTCTTCTTTGCGTTTTGCTTCTCTTCTTTTCACAGCTATTTGTAAGGCCTCCTCAGACAATCATTTTGTCTTTTTGCATTTCTTTTTCTTGGGGATGGTCTTGATCACTGCTTCCTGTACAGTGTCACAAACCTCTGTCCATAATTCTTCAGGCACTCTATAAGAGCCAACCCCTTGAATCTATTTCTCACTTCCACTGTATAATCATAAGGGATTTGATTTAGGTCATACCTGAATGGCCTAGTGGTTTTCCCTACTTTCTTCAATTTAAGTCTGAATTTGGCAATAAGGTGTTCATGATCTGAGTCAAAGTCAGCTCCCAGTCTTGTTTTTGTTGACTGTATAGAGCTTCTCCATCTTTGCCTGCAAAGAATATAATCAGTCTGATTTTGGTATTGATGATCTGGTCATTTCCATGTGTAGAGTCATCTCTTGTGTTGTTGGAGAGGGTTTTGCTATGACCAGTGCGTTCTCTTGGCAAAATTCTATTAGCCTTTGCCCTGCTTCATTCTGTACTTCAAGGCCAAATTTGCCTGTTATTCCAGGTATTTCTTGACTTCCTGCTTTTGCATTCCAGTCCCCTACAGTGAAAAGGACACCTTTTTTTAGGTGTTAGTTCTTGAAGGTCTTGTAGGTCTCCATAGACCCATTCAACTTCTTCAGCATTACTAGTCGGGTTATAGACTTGGATTCCTGTGATATTGAATGATTTGCCTTTGAAATGAACAGAGACCATCCTGTTGTTTTTGAGATTGCATCCAAGTACTGCATTTTGGACTCTTTTGTTGACTATTATGGCTACTCCATTTCTTCTAAGGGATTCTTGCCCACAGTAGTAGATATAATGGTCATCTGAGTTAAAATCACCCATTCCAGTCCATTTTCGTTTGCTGATTCCTAAAATGTCAATGTTCACTCTTGCCATCTCCTATTTGACCACTTCTAATTTGCCTTGATTCATGGACCTAACATTCCAGGTTCCTATGCAATACTGCTCTTTATAGCACCGGACTTTACTTCCATCTGCAGTCACATCCACAACTGGGTGTTGTTTTTGCTTTGGCTCCATCTCTTCATTCTTTCTGGAGTATTTCTCTACTGATCTCCAGTAGTGTATTGGGCACCTACTGACCTGGGGAGTTCATCTTTCAGTGTCCTATCTTTTTGCCTTTTCATACTGTTTATGGGGTTCTCAAGGCAAGAATACTGAACTGGTTTGCCATTCCCTTCTCCCTTGGACCACATTTTGTCAGATTCTCCACCACGACCCGTCCACCTTGGGTGACCCTACATGGCATGGCTCATAGTTTTGTTGAGTTAGACAAGGCTGTGGTCCATGTGATCAGATTGGTTAGTTTTCTGTGACTGTGGTTTTCAGTCTGTCTGCCCTCTGATGGAGAAGGATAAGAGGTTTATGGAAGCTTCCTGATGGGAGAGACGGACTGAGGGGGAAACTGGGTCTTGTTCTGATAGGCAGGGCCAGGCTCAGTAAACCTTTAATCCGATTTTCTCTTGATGGGCGGGGCTGTGTTCCCTCCCTGTTATTTGACCTGAGGCCAAACCATGGTGGAGGTAATGAAGATAATGGTGACCTCCTTTAAAAGTTCCCATACAAGCACTGCTACAGGCAGTGCCCCCAACCCTGCAGCAGGCCACTGCCAACCCACGCCTCCACCAGATGCTCATCTAGTAAAATATAATTATTTTACGTTTTCAGATTTTTAAAGTGCTTTCATAAATGTCATCTTACATGGTCCTCATAATAAAGTGAGCAGTGTTATGTTCTCCATTTTCTACATGAGGAAACAGACTCAGGGTAACCTCTGAGAATCACTTAGAAGTGATCTTACTTAACTTACTTACTTAAGATCTTACTTAAGTGATCTACTTAACTTAGGTAACTTCTCTAGGATCACTCAGCCAGGGAAAGGCAGAGCAGGGACTCTAACCCATGGCTTTGTCTTCATATACCATGCTCAACCCCTGACCTGAAACAGAAGATATGAGGCACACTATAAAAACACATCACTACTGCCCCACTGAACCACTGTCTTCATTTTTGCCTGATACCTGATTAGAAAGCAGAAAAAATTCACCTATTATAATCCCACCTGCATAAATCCAGTGTGAATCAGTGCCTTTGGCACTCTAGAAACAGGAGATGAGAAAGATCACACCTAAATGGAAGTAGCCTTTTTAAAACACCTCCTGGTGGCTCAGATGGTAAAGTATCTGCCTACAATGTGGGAGACCCAGGTTTGATCCCTGGGTTGGGAAGATTCCCCTGGAGAAGGAAATGGCAACCCACTCCAGTATTCTTGTCTGGATAATCCCATGGACGGAGGAGCCTGATAGGCTACAGTCCATGGGGTCACAAAGAGTCTTTGTAAATGTGGACTCCTTTGTCACCCACACTGCTGATACCGCTTTCTCACTGCTTTGGATCTTGTGGCCTATTTGCATGCCTATGTTCTACCTAATCGAAGAGTTACCTCCTTGCATTTTGCAAGGCATTTTCAACCACAAGCTCAAGTTCCTTTCCCTGATCTCAGTACCCCCAATCACTTGTCAGACTCTCAACTAACTAATCTTTTCTACTCAAATGCCTGCCCAATTTTCAGTCTCTCCTGCTGGATTCTTTGCCTCCTCACTGAGCTTCTATATCTTTCCCCCCAAAATCAAAACCACACCTTTATGCTCTGGCATTGGGAAGGATGATGGAAGGATCAGACAGATGTTGCTAAAACTTATAATAATCCTTTAATTTGAGTTGCCAGGACAGGAAAGAGAAGTGCTGAGGTCAGGACATATGACCATGTGGTAGGTAACAAAGAGTGTGACAGAACCATGTAGCAGTTGGTGGGGAAACCACCTAAAGATCTGGAGATAAAATAAATCAGAGGGCTGGTAGTTAGGGTACTCCACCTGTCTGTAAAGATTCCAGGACATATAAGAGATTAAATACAGAGGATGAATAAATCTTATGATTTAATTATAAAATGGTGACTTTTATAATTTAAATTTGCAAAGACAGTAGAATTTAAATGTGTTCACAAAAACAAAACAAAACAGAGTAAGTACAGAAAGTTGCATAGTACACTTAGGGGTACAAATAATCAGTTAGGTTGAAAAAAATCTTTTCTTTGAAAAAAACTTTTTTTTCCATTCACATTGGGCAAATATGCATCTCAATATAGTCATTACTCATCACATAAACAGTCTCACACTGTGTGAACCATTTCAGTTAAAAATTAGGGTAAATTACAGGCACATGATTGTCACTTGCCTTAAAGGTCCAGATATCCAATAGCCTTCCTATTAAATACAAGCATTCTACGCTGTAGATAAAATATGCACTTTGATTTAAACTGCCTCTTTTTGCTTCAGAATTCCAAGCTACCTTTATAGTCTTTATGTTAGCAAATATATCCACTTCAGAAGGCAAAGGCTATTAAGATTCTATTTTCTCTGTGGATTGCCACTTAAGACACAAAGCTTAATATCATCAAGAGGACTGAGTCTTTGATAACAAACAAGCCCTATTTTTTGCAGTTGAATTAATGTCCTTTTCAAAGAAACCACTTCACTCAGAAATGGAGCATAGAATAGATTCAACTGCAGCAACTGTCAGAACTTCAGCAGTTGCATATCTGTAGGGTTTATAACTGGACGTGAAAGTGGGACAGAGAACGGGAGACTGTACAGAGTACTGGAGACTATATACAGTAAAGTTATGTCTCTTTGGTGTTGCAAGGAGTGTGCTCTTACAAACTAGTACTTTTCTTTATCTTATCAGGGCAAAAAAGTAAACAGAAAATTCTCATTACCTCTCAATGTCCGTGAGCCTGGAGGAGTCCCGGAATCCTTTGGCAAAAGGGTTACTATCTATTTTCAGCTTGGTTATCTGGAAAGGGAAGATGAGTAACAAAACAGTGTCATGTCTGTGGTCAAGGAAACAAAATCAGAAACAAAAAGTTTGTTCATTTTCCATCATAGCACCCCAAGAATGTCTAAGAATATCTTAATGTCACTCAGTATTGTGATAAAGGTTGAAATTGCTAAAGAAATTCACAAATTTGGGTGAATTGGTCAGAGAAGGCATCAAGGAAAAGGAAGTATTTGAGGACAGAGTATCTGTTCCTAAAACAGGCTGGAAGTCAATAAATAGAGACAGTTAGAAATGGGGGCCTTTTATGAACAGTGTGCCTGATGTGAGAAGTATTTAAGAGCAGTGAAAGGCTAGAGCTGGACTAGGGAATGAGGAAACTGTCCAGAATTGGACAATACCCGCCAGCATTGGTGGGTAAAGGGAATAAAAACAAGAATGTTGCCTCATGCTGACTTGACAGCCTCATTTGTTAATACCATGGGCACCTATATATACCACAATAGACACCCCAATAATAGCTTCCTGTTCAAAACTGTACTGAAAAATATGACATAAATACATGATATAAACTTTTCAGCATATAAATTTACCCCATTCCCCTTACCATCTGACCAAATTAGAATCAAATTAATGGGTCTCCAGACTCTACGCTTATATGGAAAAAAGTATTGCAAAAAAGATTCTTATTTCCTAATAAGAATCATAGTCTGAAGTATTAAGTGTCTATGCTGTGCTAGCCATAATTCCCACAGTACACAATATTAATGTAGAAAGATCCATTAAAACATATGTACTTCATGTTTCAGAAAAAATATATTAGGTACAAAGAAAATAAGTAAATAAAGGAAACACTAATTAAAAGATACTTGACTTGCAAAATTCCTGAGTATTAGAGCTAAAAGGCATGAAGGAGAATGTAGGACACAACTAGTTAGTATCTGAGTTAGAACCACCCTTTAAAGAGAGTCATAGCTCATTTGTGTCCAAATGAGAGCCCACATTCATCTTTGGAGAGAGAGATAAACACACACACAATAGTCTTAACCTGAAAAAAAGTTAGAGGTTGAGGGAGGCATGCCTTCCTCTTTCAAAGTAAATAATAAACACAATTAAAAACAGAACAACAATCAACAACAGTTTGAAATACTGTTTTGCCAATACTTTTCCTTTGATCAGAATGTATCTACTGCTTACTTTAAACCATTACCACCTGAAGAATTGCTTTATTCATTACAAAAGAAAATCATTGTTTTTCTTTCTCAAGTTTTCTCAGTATGTGCTATTCAATGTGGAAACTACAAAAAGCTATATACCTCACTCAGAATAGAACCTCCCACACTGTCCTGGCCAGAGAGATGCTACTTCTCTATCATTAATATTGGCAAGTTGTAAGATTGATTCTTTGATAGTAGTTTTTTTTTCTTATACAAGTTATTTATTTTGATTTTCTAGCATATTTTATTTATTTATTTAAATTTTATTTTTAAGGACACTTGGCAATACCTCAGAAATTCTTATTTTTAGCCTATGACATTTACTCTAGAGCAGCCAAAAATAAAATTGCTAATTTTCCTTTTTAGCTTAGTTAATGGAAAATGGTAAACAGTGAAGAAAATAACCTAGATAAGTAAGAAACCTGTTCTTACTGGACAGCAACAGGACTTTAAGTGTGCATAGAAAGAAATATACAGGAACTTCTGAGGTTGTCCCTAATATATGGCCATCAATAGTTTGTAGAGAACCTCTCTCACACTCAGCCACCTCTTTAATTAAGGGCATGGATTTCTAAAGGGTGACTATTTAACTATTTTAACTATTCTTTTCAGACTAGGATTTAGTACTGAAGGTCAATTTTCAGGGCAAAGGCAAAAAATTTTGTCTGAAATAAATTATAAACATCTTATAAAGCCCAAGCAATCAATATATTCTTGGATTATAAATTATCAACAAGATTTCTGAATTCTCAAAGACAGGATTTTTTTCATCTCTTTCTACTGAATAATTATAAATGAAAATGTTTCCGATTTCTAAATTGCTTTATAGTTCATGAAAACACTTTCACAATAATTCATCAACAAAACTGAGAACATGCAGTTCCTAAAATTCCACGGAGCAGGCAAAGGGATACACAGCCGACCAGAAGTGGAAGTCATTATGGTGTTACTAAAGAGGGTGGCACTACATCCACTGCAGTCAGTGACGTTAGGGGCGAACCAAACCCAGAAATTTTCAAACTGAAACTGTGAGGTACATGAATAAAGTTAAGGCTCCTTTCAAGTTTAGTTCCTACAAGCTCATTTATAAGATTAAAAAGTGAATGGATTTGCCAGTGGATAAAATTTTCTGAAGACAAAAGCAAATAATATCTGATGGAGAAACAATTTTGAACAAAGTCCTTTTGCAACCATCCCTCTAAAATGTGAACCAGCTCAGGAATTCCCTGGCAGTCCAGTGGGTAGGATTCAGTGCTTTCACTGCCAGGTCCTGGGTTCAATCCGTGGTCAGGGAACCAAGATCCTGCAAGCCATGCAGCACAGCAATAAATAAATGAAATACAATTTTAAAAAATGTGAACCACATCAAGCTTTCTTGAACCCAGGTCTCCCGCATTGTAGACAGACGCTTTACCGTCTGAACCACCAGGGAAGTCCTTCATAAACTAAAAGAATATAAAATATTATCTATATAATAACTAAAGACCTTCTAACCACTTTGTCCCTGAAAAGGATTTTGAGAATTGTATTTGTTGTTATTTGTATTTCCAAAAGGTAAAGACTATTAGCTTAGAATGTGATACTATAGAGAGTAAATATTTTCAGTGTGTGTTGTCAGCTAATGTGTTACCATATCTAGTATTACCACCATAACTTTGAATGAGAAGTAAATCCAATTCAGCACAGGTTTTCAGATTTCTTTGGAATTTTCTTTATTAGAATTTTTCTCTTTCTAGTATCTTTATAGTCTTTCTTTCATCATCCCCAAGAGCATCAATGGTAACTTTTCTACTTTATAGTTTGATATAATTTCAAACTGTAGCTTCAAGAATAGTATATACAGCTAGATTTACCAATTGGTTCAGCAGTGATTTAAACTTTAGTGTGCTAGTTAGAGAAGCATCTCAGGACATTAACCCAATATTTACTTTCTCTATGGGCCATCTTACCTAATTCCTGTTATCTAATAATTACTGTTGAAAGTTAGAGGATAAAAGCTGAATAGATCTCTTACTACCATTGTTTGGGGGCCCTGAACTAACCACTACAGTCTTGAACAGGCTTTATGAAGTACTGATTAGCAACAGAGGAACTGTGGGTTAAACTTCTTAATGAGCTCACTGTGGTATCACTAGACTCAATCTATCAGGGTGCCAACAATAAGTTCCCCAGAAATGTTTGTTGAACTTTGCTTCAAAAACAAGCAGTCAGAAATATGATTTCATGTTTACCAGTTATAGACTAAGTGAAATTCTTTTTAAGTTTATATAAAAAGCATTTCATTTTGTTTTGTATTTTCAGAAAAAGAAATTTTTAAATAGCAAAGTTTTAATATTCTAGTTAATCATACATTTTTAAAAGTTTAGGCACAGATTTTATCCCATAGATACTTAAATAAAAACCAGTAGCTAACAGAAATTCATTTTTGCAGATATAGTTTTACATCCCTTTATGAAATTTAGGAGAACTGAAAAAGTTATACATTTGAGAACTGATGAAAGAAAGGATCTGAGTTATATACAGTGATTTCAGTTGGACATCATTTTTGTAATATAAAATGCCTGCAGCTTGTAATGCCATTGTCAAAGGTAAAACTAAAAGAAGGATTCCAAAATAGTCAATTACTGAACATAATATGTATAGAACCCATGTGAAACTACCGAAATGTCTTTATGATTCAACAACAAATTTTAAAAATGCAGTGTTTTTCATTTTGTGAGGAAAAACAATTAGCAAGTAAGGACAGTAGTATGTGCTTAAGAAATCCTGCGGTTTCAAGTGTAGCTGCTGCTGCTGCTAAGTCACTTCAGTTGTGTCCGACTCTGTGTGACCCCATAGACAGAAGCCCACCAGGCTCCCCGTCCCTGGGATTCTCCAGGCAAGAACACTGGGGTGGGTTGCCATTTCCTTCTCCAATGCATGAAAGTGAAAAGTGAAAGTGTCAGTCACTCAGTGTATCTGACTCTTTGTGACCCCATGGACTGTAACCCGCTAGGCTCCTCCATCCATCGAGTTTTCCAGGCAAGAATACTGGAGTGTAAAACAAATAAACAAAAAAAGAATACTGGAGTGGGTTGCCATTCCCTTCTCCAGGGGATCTTCCAGACCCAGGGATCGAACCTGGGCCTCCTGCATTTCAGGCAGATACTTTACCACTTGAGCCACCAGTGAAGCCCATTCCAGCAAAAATACACCCTTTTTTTTTTTTTCTTTCATGTATTATCTTGAAAATATGGATCATAATGCATTTCCTAACCACAAAATTCACTTTTTCAACATCTCCTTTATCTATAGATAAGTGTATGCATAAATAGAGGGCAGATTTTTACACTGCCAGCTGCACCAAAGAGAAAGGGACTTTTTCCAATAGTTATTATTCCATATGATATCACTGGACTCTGAGTAGAGCTGGGGTTCCCAACCACAAGGTGAAATTGGCCCTCAGAGACCATTTCTCCAATTGTCAGGAAAAGATCTGTCCAAAGGCATTTAAAAATGAAACCTGACCTACACTTCAACTCTACAGCAATGGCTTGCCTGCTCAAAAACAATGTATGACCTTTAAATCTTAAATTATAAAATAGTTTGTTGAGAGTGTAATGTATTTAGCTTTAAACTAATAATGTAAAGAAATTCAATCATTTCCTCACAAAAACCAGAGGAAAAAAATAGCAAAAAATAGGGGAAAAAGTACCTTTTTCACTTCTTACAAATAAAACTACAAGACACCATAAATGAGAAGCTTTTTCACAAATTCTATTGGAAACTTTGATTTGGCTTTTAGTAGATATGAAAGTAATGTCTATCCAAAGTTTAAAAGATATAAATATGATCTTAAGTGTGAAATTTTAAATCTTTTCTTTATTTTCTATTATTTAACCATGAAAAAAATTATTTTATACTGTACTTAGAAGGCAATGGCACCCCACTCCAGTCCTCTTGCCTGAAAAATCCCATGGGTGGAGGAGCCTGGTAGGCTGCCATCCATGGGGTCGCTAAGAGTCGGACATGAGTGAGCGACTTCACTTTAACTTTTCACTTTCATGCATTGGAGAAGGAAATGGCAACCCACTCCAGTGTTCTTGCCTGGAGAATCCCAGGGACGGGGGAGCCTGGTGGGCTTCTGTCTTTGGGGTCACACACAGTCGGACACGACTGAAGCAACTTAGCAGCAGCAGCAGCACATATTTAATTTAACTCCTATATATTTATTTTATGTTTATTATAGGTAAATCATTAGACAAGCATGATATAGCAATGTTTATTTCTATGCTTCTACCTTTAAAGCCATAACCCCTAGCACAATGCCAGTGTGTGTGGGTGGGGGGGAGGGGCAGCAGGATATACATATACACACACACACACACACACACACACACGTGTGTGCACGCACACGGCATTGTGCTAGGTAGGGATTATGGCTTTAACGGTAGAAGCATAGAAATAAACTCAGACCTGGCAGAATCTATTGAGAAAATCAGTTCTGATTTTAGTCATTTTTATTGTGGGTTATTTAGCAATGAAATGATATACTAATCATATCACTCACTACACTTAATGATGCAGTGAAAGCTAGATAGGCACTGGTAGGTGGATTTTTGAGCCCACTTATAATCTTAACTAGAAATAAACATTTCTCAAGAGGAGTAACTGATTTTGGGATATGTGGTTATTAGAATCTTAACCTATTTTAACTAAGTATTTTCAAATTCAGTTTCCCAGCCCTTACACTGTCAGTGGTCACTTTCTTAATCCTGCATTCTAGCATGATGCTTTCAAAAAGTAGGAATTAACACCCAAAAGGAATTATCCCACTTACCAGATTTGGGCTAGTGTATTAGCCCATTAGCCCATTCTGAACCTCAGTTTCTTCATCCACAAAATGGATCTCATAGAGCCTTATTCAGGGGATTAGTATCAGAATTAAGTGATACATTATTAAAAATATATAGAGTTTTTTTTTCTAAGTTAAAAGTAACATCCAAACCATGAACCTTTGGTGGATACTAGTTTAGGGGAAGGGGGCAGGAGTTATAAAGACATTTGTTGGTCTAACCTGAAATTTTTAATAGGAACTCAGTTTTAAATGTGTTAAAAATATTGTGGTTACAAAATAATCTTATTGTCAGTCTGGGCTTGTAGAAGTACTTACAAGTAAAGTATCATGATGCATACAACTTAGTTTCAAATGATTGAGAGAAGGGGGAAAGTAGATACCTAAACAGAGGTTGAGAAATGGAGCAGGGAAGGTAAAGCAAACTGGAAAAATGTTAATTGTTGAATCTGGGTAGAGAGCACATGTGCTTCATTTTACTATTTGTTTAACTTTTGGATTTTGAAAATCTTCCAAATAAATGTTGACCAGGAACAAAAGAATTCAATGAGATAATGTCACTAAAGCATACAGCTCCTATTAGAAACAGCTAATGCCAGCGGATATTCTGTCAATTTAGAATGATTACCATCTTGTTACACCGACTGCTATCAGTGTGAGGGGCTCCCTGCACATAGCAGGTAAGCAGTGAGCACATGCTGAAAAGAAAAGAAATTAACAGAAAGAACTAAAATTCTTTAAAAGGAATGTCTTCAGTCCATCAGGGTCACAAGCTGAGAGGAGGTGAGGTTCTGCTTTCTTGGGGACACCAAGTACCTAAGCTTAGAGGTTAAGAACACTGACATTTAACACCTAACCACCTGGATTTAAATCTATGATGGAAGCAGCAAGGTCTCATTGGATAAGTTATTTAACTCCATGCCTCAATTCTTTTGGCTATGAAATGTAACATAAAAATACTGTTGTTACTATCTCAAGATATCATTGTGAGGATTAAATAAGACAATGTATGTTAAATGGTGCTTTGCACATGGTAAGTACCCAAATATTAGCTATTATTATAATCATGTAGATAATAGCCTCCTGTTCCATTTTCTGTGATATGAGAGGTCCTGCCAATATTTATTCAGGATTGCGCTTTTGCCAGTTAGACCAAATCTCAGATGTTATACTTAAAATTCCCTTAATTTTGTTCTGTCCATAATTTTCACAGATAATTTTCATAAAAGCAATGAAGTTTTCACATGACAAATTTTTGTTTCATTCTCAAACATCAACAGGATCTCTTGTATTTCCCTAATAGCTCAGATGGTAAAGCATCCACCAGCAATGCAAGAATCCTGGGTTTGATCCTTGGGTTGGGAAGATACCTTGGAGAAGGAAATGGCAACCCACTCCAGTATTCTTGCCTGGAGAATTCCATGGACAGAGGAGCCTGGTGGGCTACAGTCCATGCAGTTGCAAAGAGCTGGACACAACTGAGCAACTAACACACACACACACACACACACACACACATACATACAGTGTTATATGAGTCTTTCCCTGGTAGCTCAGTAGGTAAAGAATGTGCCTTCGGTGCAGGAGATGTGGACTCAATCCCTGCGTTGGGAAGATCCTCTGGAGAAGGAAATGGCAAACCACTCCAGTATCCTTGCCTGGAAAATCCTCTGGACAGAGGAGCCTGGTGGGTTGCAGTCCATGGGGTTGCAAAGAGTTGGACACAACTGAATGACTAATACTTTATTTTTTCAATGTTTATAGTATAAAAAGCTACTAATTCAGTTAGTGTAAGTTGAATGAATGTTTCAGGAATCTTTTCTGAACCTGTGATATCTATATTACATGGGTTCTCAAATAAATTGAAAATGGGATTGTTGATGTCAGTGTTCTAGATTCTAAGAAAAGTAGCATTAGTGTTTTAGGCCTCTGTGGGCTTCAGTCTACACCCAAATTTTTAGCTTGGGCATTCTCTGAAAGTTGCCACTCTTGTGTTATTTTAGGGATAATAAAAATGTTACAGTACTTTGCTTTCATTTAAAGATGAACAGTATGATAACATTCATACATTGATTCCATTATTTATACATTATTTCATTTTTTTAAATCCCATTAACTTTTAAAAATCCATATGGTGACAAATCCTCTTTGGACATTCCAGAGACAGTCTAATAGTCACAACATGCCTTTTTTTGATAGAGTGCCTCAGAGTTTCCAAAGGCATATTTATGCACAGCATCCCATTTGACCTTTACAGGAATTCCCTAAGATGGTCCAGTTCTTAGTCCCAGTTTACAGACAAAGAAAATGGCAGCCACAGTGATGAACTGAAGTCTACTCAAAGTCATATAGAAAGCCTTCAAGTTTATGCTGACTATGAAAGAAAAATGAATTGGGAAGAATCTTAATAGCATCCAATCCTTAGCAACATTTTGATAATTATTTACCAACTTAGTCTAAGCCTTAGAAATGCATAAATTTTAAATATGATTTACAACAGAGTAGAAAATACAAAACTCAATATTATAAATTAGATATCTTGATGTTTAGATAATACAGTTTATTATCTAAAGAGGTATTTAAAATCATTCTACTATAATTATCTTAGCCTAATTTCAGCTGAATAAGTCTCACAAAATATCTAACAAATCAATAGTTTGGGTAGTTGGCTAGACTGTGTGTGCTAATTTAGCAGAAAAACTGAACTTTAAAATTTTATGAAGTCGTGAGTATATGGTTATGTACATCATGAGGCCCTACCAAGAGGAGGTAAAGGAAACTGGTAAGAAGTCAGTTTGGGATAGGTTTTGGCAGGAGAATGGGCAGTAAACAGCTTGACTGGGAAAGTAAAGGTTCTAGGAAACACAGACCTTTAAAACACTAAGCTGCAGTCACTCAACATACTTGGAGGTCCCGGGGCTGATTCTCCATAGCTTTCTTCAAAGTAAACTTCTGTTTTGAGTACTGGGATGGCCCTTCTCTCCAAGAAGATAAAAGCATCTCCTAAAACCTCATCTTTTTTGGCAAAAAAAATTGTGAAGGGTACACTCACCAGTTGATTCTGGTAGGCAGTGACCGCTGTAAAAACTGTTTCTGGAAAGATGAATGTTCTGAATTCTTCAGACTTCAGATTGAGTAATGAGGCTGTGTGGTCTTTCTTCTTAATGATGTGCACCCGTGGCTGGTACTTATGCATTGAGTTCAAAATTATCTACAACAAAGAATGGAAAGTACAGTACTGAATTTTAGGTTTTTATATTGCTAAACAGGCCCAATTACAATGAGGCAAAGAAAGAATCATAAAATCTACAGTTTCAAATGTAGTTTTAAGATTAAAATCTACCCTTTCCATTCTCCAGGCAAGTAATTTGTACATAATACTGCAGAGTCATCATTGTGAATCACATTTTACCAAAACAACTGCAAATAACACAGGTTGTTTCAAGTGTTCTTTCTAAAATTATAGAGGACAAAGTCATCTGGAGGATAGGTTTATTTTGAAAAAAATAGTTTTTGTTTCTTAGTCTGGTTAGACCAAAGGCAGTATGTATCTAAATTTTCTAAAGTAAGAAATTACATATTCAAGGAAGCCAGATTGTTACTTGGCACAGTGAGGGTTTGGGGGTTGGGGTGGGTGGCGGATGGTAGGGAAATAAAAGGCAGTGAGGTGTGAGATGGACTTTGGTTGGAATACTGAATTGATACTTTCTTGCTCTTTTAATCTCGGGCCAAGTGATCTAACCTTTCTCACCCCATTTTCTTAAATCCAAAAGCATTTAAGTTTTAAACTCTCAGGAGTTGTGGTGAGAATCAGATGATGTAACTCTTGTAAATCACATAGCAAATAGGAAGTGCTCAGTAAATATAACTGTATCATCATCATCATCATCATGTCTGATAGCTTCACTGATTCCAACTTCCAGTTACAAACTAAATAGGAATGATAATGACAGCTGTCTTCCATTCTATAGCTAATAAAAGTTGCCCGATACTTAGAAGCATACCCTTGTTTACAAAGGCACTATTTTTCATGTATCATTGAAATAAAATACAATTGCCATTATGAAATTTGAGCAACAAATTTACTTTCAGATATTAAAGATTTTCTACATCTCCCCCAACACCACACCCAGACAGCTACCTAAGTATACAAAATTGAGTATGTTTTTCTTGGGATAACAGGGCTCACATTGTATGCCCTTCACCCCAGGAGCCTAGCAGAGAGCATGGCTCTCAGAGGAGGTGTTTGATACATGCTGTGGCAGGACCAGGGCCAACAGCATGCAGTATTGTCGCTCTCTTGTTTCCTTGGCTAACTTGGGTGTGTGGGTGAATGTTAATGCTGGTTGACTTTAGGAGAGTTAACTACTAGTCACTGTGAGATAACTGATACAGAATCAATCTGTTTCTGTCCTGAGATATACACCAACAAAGTTACAGGGCATTAACTGGCATCTTTTTCTGATCCCAAATCTGAATAGGAATTACTAAAGCAAATGAGAGCTTAAAATGAATCAAAATAAACTTTAAAAACTTATCTCTTTGTATAATGCATTTATTCCAAGGAATTGAAGATATCTGTGCTCAGTCCTAAAACGAATAAACTTGAAGTGACAAAGCCAAACATTTGCCTCCTGAAACTGGTATAAGAAAAACCTGAGCATTCAGTACATGTTCTACTAAGAAGACAGGAGTTTTCAAATCACATACGCACACACATATATACACACTGGAAAAAGCCCTAAGCTTTAAATAAGGTCCCCTCTTCCTTATTTATACCAGCCCTAGGTTAATTTCCTTTAGGAAAGGGTATTGACTCTGACAGACTATCAGGCAGATAGTCTGACAGACTCAGGTATCTGACAGACTCAGACCCGAGACTGAGTCTCAGACCCCAGGGCTTCTTGAACCTCTGCTCAGGCTTTCATGGATTTAAGAAACATTGATAGAAATGTAGACTTTATTTCATTGGAGAAATAAATTCCTGGAAATAAGAAATTTTCCTATTATAAAACCAAAAATGTATCTGTAAAGGGGGGCTTCTTCAGGGCTGATTCAGAGAACTTGTCTAAACAACATAAGATCTAAAAAATTTCCTTGTAGTTTTCAGAACATACTGTTTCTGTTGAAAAAGAGATACATTAAATAATAAAATTTTAAAGCCAAAATGGATATTAGCAATCATCTAAGATTTAGGTAAACAATTTGTCACGGTCTGATCTTGGCATTATCAGACTAGAACCCAGAGCTCCTGAAGTATGGCTTAGTGCTATTCCTCTCCATGACACTGATGCTGAAAGGAAAACACACCAATTCTGGACAACTGAGTTGTAGGTTAACCTAGTTACTCTGACTTGGTCAGGATAAACAAGGTCTCCTGTGGGCATATGGATGGTGGCAGTGCCTGAAGTGATTTACTTGGTTTTACGTTCAATCCAATTTTTTGAAACCATGTCTAGAGCTCTCTAATTTATTATCTATGTATATGTAACCAATTTTTTTGAAAAGTTTTGAGACTCTTCTTCTAAATTGCATGGATCCAATAAAAATTAAAACCTTAAGTAACAAGAGCCTTAATAAAAGGGATAAGAGAGAGAATAATTATATCAGAATATCTAAGCCAAGGAGAGAAATTATGAAAATACCAACTTGCTTTCTGGCAAACAGGGCAAAGAAAGAAAAAAAAAAGAAAAGAAACAGTATTCTCATCAAAAAGAAGCATACATGTCTGTCTGAAGTTTCCTTAGCATAAAATCTAAAACACTTTTTAAAATGTAAATCTTTACTTAAGCGCATGAAATAACATCACAGATAGTTCCTTAAAAAGCATTCTTAGCAATTGTGTAAAAGCCTGTGTCAACGGCTGTTCTATTAAATGTTGATAGGAGCTCAGAATTCCAGTTTCTCTTTTCTCCACATTTGATGAATTCTTTATTGATATATAAAATCAAATAATTTTGTTTTTAACTGCAAGACTTCTCTGTGTTCTAATACTCATAAGATTCACTACAGAAGAGATATGTAATGAGCAAACAGCACTTTTCCAAATGTATTTGTACGTAAAACCCTTTGGTCCCATTGTATCTCACAAGAATGTATTCTGCAGAACATACTTTGGGAAACCACCATAGGAGGTCTCAGCCCCATTCCCTTTATGCTGTGTTATCTATCACTGATAGAAATTAAATATTTAATCCAAGAATGGGCTGTAGTAACCTCCAAAATGCACATTCCCTTTGTTTAGTTGGCACAGGTGGTAAAGCATTTGCAGAAGTGGGATTACACGGTGCCAAAGGTCCCTGACCCTCTTACATAGAAATAGCATACAGCATCTCTGTATGTATCAGGGTTCCCCAAAGAACACAAGAATGTTCTCACAGAATGACTCAGAGCTGGAAGGTTGGAGGGGAAAAGGGAGAAAAGGAAGAGACTTCAACAGAGAAAGTTTCACGTGTCTTCTCCATCTTACCCCGGGAATCCGCGTAGTCCCAGCACTACTTACATGGCCATGTTGATCCAGTTCATTGTTTGTGAGTTTCACCTTTTCAAAAGACACCATCTGTTTGAGTAGCTGCTCGCCAGTAAAAGGAGAGTCTGGATGTACATACAACCTAAGAAAATTATGACAGAATTTTATTGAGACATTTTAAAAAAATCTCACTGTGGGTTTTAAAATATCCTGATTCTAAAGGAACACAGAAATCTCATATAAATGGTGAATTTTTATTTGCCTCATTTAATCTCAAATTTAATAATATAGCAATGCCAAAATGATGCTAAAACATACAAATGTGTTTCTTTGTGTACCAATGATTTTAAAGGGGTAATACTTAATACATTTTCTATTATTGATTTTCAAGGGATAATACTTAATACCTTTTGTATTATTTACTGAGCAAGTTGTTTTTTTAAAGGTGTTTGTTTTTTTTTTTTTCCATCTAATTAATCAACTACTGGTCTGCTTCTGTCAAATATAAAATTCAATTGTAGATATTTTCAAAGCAAAGTCTAGGTTATAGTAATTGCATAATGAGCTCCTAGTATAAACATTGCTAAAAAGCAGTGAAGACAAATAATTTAAAAGAGGAAAAAATTCTAGAGAATCTATCCATTTAAACTCGAAGGTGGCTCAGTTTAAAGTTTGTTTTCTTTATAAGCATGACAGTGCCTAATGCAGTGACTCGGGGAACTTTTAATAGATCACATAGTCTATTTGCTTCTCCTGGTACCTTAATATTATTTCTTTCATCATTACCTAGTTAAGTGCTCGCTAATGAGAGTGAACACAAGCTGGGTAAGCTTCAAATTATTTAGTGTATTTATCTGTAAATAGCCTAAGCACTCCCCCCTCCCCCCAAAAAAGCTTTGATGGGGGAAAAATGTACTTATCAGGTATTTGTCTTTTATTGATCAGCTGCTATGTTTTTGGCTAGCTTTTACCTACTGACAGTTAAATGCAAGTCATTTGCTTTACCTGCAAAGCTTTAAACTAAGTACAACTCTTTGTAAATCACAATCCTAATATCCACTTAACATAAGCTTTTCTGAAGTCGTGGGAGATTATAGAACTAATAACAGGGTAAGGAAATGTCCTTGATTTAATGGGATAAATTCCTTTATCCATGCCACAGGTTATTTATATTTATATTTTGTATAGAATCTTTGTAACTACCATTAAACATACATATTATGGAGGGAACAAAGGAAAGGAAAAAAGTTAAAAAAAAAAAAAAAAAAAAACCTTTCCTAACAATATTCGTGTAAAGAATAAGAAGTCTATGCCATGGTTTGTCACACAGAGGACTAACAATAGAAGAATTGGAATCACAGGCTTCAACTCACAAAGCCCACCAGAATCTAAGCACAAAAAGGCCAACAGTACTAAAGATTCTTACCAGACCCACACAAGAACTTTAAAGGTTTTAGGTATTTGTCTGCCTGAATAATTTTTTAAAGGAGTGCTCAGAATTGCCTTTCAGTTGAAGTATTCTTCAATGACACAACCATAATATTAAATAGCTTTTCAAATATCACCCTTCTAAGGCTATTACTCTATATATACAGTTGTTTTACTAATAAGCACCACATCCTGATTAGAAAAGACACTGATGCTGGGAAAAATTGAAGGCAGGAGGAGAAGGAGACGACAGAGGACAAGATGGTTGGATGGCATCACCGACGCAATGGACATGAGTTTGAGCAAGCTCTAGAAGATGATGAAGGAAGGGAAGCCTGGTGTGCTGCAGTCCATAGGGTCACAAAGAGCCAGACAGGTCTGAGGGCCTGAGCAACAACAACCACATCCTACCCACTCCTCCAAAAAGGACTAAAAGTATTTAGTCCTAAAAGTTGGTGAGATGGTCCCTTTTTATGTATCAATTTAACACATATAAGATTAATAAATATTAATTTATTTAAATATCAACTTTTTTAAAAAAGGAAATGTCCTATGAAATTTATTTCATAAATTTATTTATGAAAATAAAACATTATTTAGGTTATATACAATGTCTTGCCCATTACTATGATCAAATGATACTGTCAAGCATCATTTCTTCTGATTAGAAACAACTGACTGATGAATTTTAGTCTAAAATAAAGTCTTTCAAAGAGCTAGAATTGCAAGGAATTTCTACCATAAGTACAAAAATGATCACCTCCCAAATTCTTTACCTTTCCCATATGTAGCTAGAAATCATAGCACTGTCTTTTAATAGCAATAAAAAATAGTTGCTTGTATAATCTAGAATATTTCTATCCTATAAGGCACAAACATTTTAATCTAATATCAATATAAATAAACTGAACTAGGATGAACGAAAAAGCATACAGGAAGCCCCGCTTCTCTCAAGTCTCGTGGGACTTAAAATTCCAGCAATAGCTTAAACATGCTTCAGTTAAGATAGTGTATTGGTACATGCTTTCTTTTTCCAGCCAGAACAGATTAGTAACATAAACAAGGCATGTCATATTCCCAACTGGCCTAAACCAGTTCCCCATACCTTTAGATAGGAGGAAAATGTATGCTAAATAAGAGTGATTAACTTCTTAGAGGAAAGACTTAGGGAAAAAAAAGAAAAGGGGTGGGAGAGGCTGCTTGTAAAAATGGTTAGGAATCTGCTAAATTACTCCGCTCTCTGTCTCCTTTCTTCCTCTCTCTCTTTCCCCTTTAAAAAAAATTGTAAATATTGGAAAGAAGCTCTAGATTAGTGTGAACTGGCTAGTTAATAGGAAATAGTAGAGAATACTAGTTATATTTATTTAAATATCTATTGTAAATTTGTCATTTACAGTCACTCAAAATGAGTGTCATTAAAATTTTTTTTAGTCCTGATTGTTATTTAATATATCGATTTGGAAAGGCTGGGATCCTTCCTAGTCTCTTGTGGGAATGGAAAACTCAGAGAGGCTCCTTTTAATCTCATCTCTAGTGTATTTAACAGACTGTAAGCTTAATAATGTGATCGACTACTAAGTAAGCTTAATATTCCATTTGAACTGTATGTGTAAATTATCTGTGTTGATTCTGTGCCTCGACTTAAGACTCCAAACTATATACTTAGAAAGAACCATACTTTGAACCATAACATCAAAGTCCCTAAACCCGTACATTTAAATAAATTCTTAGCCTTGATATGAACTGCTTATCAATTATAAAAATTACATAGTCATAAAACAACTTTAAAGCTGTAAGTTTTGGTTTTAGAGCCCTAAATGTATAATCAGCTATGTAAATGTGAAGTGTAAAATGTAAAGATTCATTGTTTGTATTAAAGAGTGACTGTTAGATTTCTGTTCTTCAGCTAGTCATAGTCACATAAAGTAAAAGTACCGTTTTCTTCCCTTCAGAATGCTCATTTGGGCAAAGCAGCAGCAATAAAGGTTTGCATGTGATTTGTTAAACAGGGTTCTCCTGGAAAAATATCACCAATGACTAGCACAAAAATGGACATGTTTTGTTTGGGTCATTACCTAACATATTAATTGAATAATTTTTCAGTAAAAGTATATTAACCTGATGTTGAATTACATTTATCCACTAATTATGGAGAAGGGGGAAAAAGAGTTTAGTTTTTCATACTTAAACATCTCTGAGCCTTTTACTAGTCAAAAAAACCCCACATTTACCAAAATGATGTTTACTATATGAAGTTATAACCACACTATGACAAATACCTACTAAAAGCTACAAATGTACTAAAATGCACACTTTTAAAAAGAATTTTAGGGCAGTCACTTCATCAGTAGGTTTATTCTGTTGGGTGTTAGCCAAATAGAAATGAGGGGTGTCATATGAAATGGGTCCAGATTTCTAACAAATATTCCAATTGAAATTTAAGAAAAACTTTGAAATGAATTATGAAGAAAGATAAAATTAAAAGCAGTGTTCTGAGTACAAACTCTGCCTTTCTCAGAGACTAATCCATATTTTGTATAGTTAATCCTGGAGTGCCTGGGCTTGGAACGCTTTCTTACCAGAACTCACGGCTTTAAAAACAGACCTGCTGAAAATTCAAACAGCCAGGGCAGGAGACATTTTGCTTGGCTGAAAATCTGGAGACACAAACCTGGCTGGCAGTGGAGGGTCCGCTTTGCCAGCCACCAGCCAGGAGGACCGGTGGTAGGCATAGCGGTACCTCTTGTTGTCCACAGGGACGATGTCCATCAGGACTATGTACTTGGCCTCAGAATCCACACCGGAAAAGGACACACGGATGGTAGGAAACATCCTCCTGACACAGTGAGACAAAGAGAATCACCAGAATTAGAGAGGAAGAGAGGTCCCTTCCCTCTCTACCCAGCCCCCAAACTCTTTGTTTCCTGCAAAGCCACAGAGACGTGAATACAGAGACTGACCTTCTCCCAAGCCTAGATAATCTTAAGTGTCATCTCTACAGGAGTCCTCATTAATACCCAAAGGTCTGCAATTAGGGAAAATCCTGTGCTATATCATCAAGCCCATTAGGCTCTGAAGCGAAGTCTCCAGAGCAGAGAGAGTCCTGTAACCTCCTTATGTTGCAGGGAGAAAACTCACCCCTGCCTTAGTAGAAAGCCAGAGCGGAGTTCTCAGGTTGGTTTTCTTTTTGGGAGACTCTGAGAGGGTGCATCCCAGAGACCTGAGAGCTGGAGTAGTCAGGCGCCAAGGGGCCACCGATCCCTAACCCTTAGCCCCAGTCCCAGGAACTGCCTTCCTGCCTTCCCTGAATCAGCCCCGACTCGACTTCGGCGTCGAGGGGCCCCGCACCAGAGCTCCTTCCTACCAGGAGTGTGGTCATTTCAAATTTCATTCCATCTCCCTGATTTTAATTTTAGTTTTTAATGGGAGCTTCTGCAAATAAAAGGAAGATAAAAAGGTGATAAAAAGGAATCCATCTGCCTCCCTCACAACATGGAGCAGCCCACCTTGCACCGCAGCAGGCACAAGTCGAGTTCCTGCTTCCCTCCAGATGCAAACTCAGCACCCAAAAGACACAACAGGCTGCAGGGAGGAAGAGAGCCCAGTCTCTTGCCCTTAGGGTGGGGGTAGGGCTTCCTATAGCCAGATCCCAAGAAAGCAAATGCCTGGACATCTGTCTCAGTAGGTCTTACCAAAAGCAAGTCAATGGAAGGAAACCCTCCTTGAGCAAAGCTTCCTCTTCAAGCTCAGTACTGGCAGTTTCACCCAGCTCCTGGAGACTCCCTATGCCGCAGAGGGCACCGTTCCCTCCTCCCCACTCCTCAGCCCACAAGGCCCTCCTGCTACCTGCCAGACTTGGTGATGATCATCTCCGTGCCTAACTCATGGAATTTGTCCCAGAGCTCCTTGGTCTCCAGGCTGCAGGCAATTTTGGCCATTTCCTCGCTGGGGATGATGGGGGTGGTGGGGATCAGTGGCTCAGTGCACAGAGAGGAGGAGGAGGGGCTGCTGCTGCCCGCACCGCTGCCACCAAACTCCCCGTGAGCATCTAGGCTGGTCAGCTCTCCCAGGGGCTGAGCGCAGGAAGACTTCTCAACAAATTGTTCTGCAGGCAAAAAGAATTGAGAATGACAGCTAATCCTGTCAATCAGAGATATAAGAAGGACAGCAGCACAACTAAAATAGGTACCTAGATTTGACTTTGGAAAGTTATGCTCAGGATGTCCAGGAGGGCAGTGAAGACCATTCACTATACAAACCAAGCCTGAGAGTCCTGTGGAGTGGCATGACTCCTGCTTGCTTGCTTGCTGAACCAAATGAATGAGTTCTAGGACCAGTTCTTGTTACCATTACTTGAAACCCATTTTGGAGAGGAAAAAATGTGAGGAGTGGATAATGGGGACAACAATGATCATAAAGAATTAAAAACAAATATTCCTGTTGTTATCCCTCCACATTCTTCTCAGTTTGTGGGTCCTGGTACCAGTTCTTCCTCTCTGACAAAGAGGAGACACTTTTTCCACCGAGATCAAAGCAGCAAAAATATCAGTTCCTTCCTCACTTTGAGAGGAACCTCCCTTCCCTCCTGAAGCCCTCTCCCCATGAGAGAAAAATGAAAAGGGGGTGTGGTTTGCTGTGGTGTTGGGAATGTGTTTTTTTTTTTTTAATTAAGTCACTTCACTTCTTTGCCCAGTTCTCAGTTTCCCAGACTTTCAAATGTTAGATTGGAACATTTTTATAATTTCCCTCCCAGTCTGAGAGATCTTATGAAAGACTAACATATTGCTTGTTAAATCACGGGAGTACGCTCTCCAATTTTTTGGACTTGGCTTGAAACAATTATTTGAGGGACAATGTGTGTATTTTCTCTCTCTCAAAAAATGTTCTGTGAGGAAAAGAACCCCAAACCCAGACTAGCAGAGTGTTAAAGTAGGAAGAACAGTTTTCCATCAACCATCAGGCTGGAATACCACTGCCTATGAACCAAACATTCTCCTCCACAGCTGATAAGGGCCTGGGACTACACCAGTCACTTTGATGGAATACAGGAGGAGTTTTGTAATTGGCCCAATTATCTTGCGTCCCTTAAAAAAGAAACTACTTGAATCGACAATGTGAAACTGAACTCCAAAACAACTCTGTTCTAAGTGCCTTCAAGGAATTGAAACAAGTTCTAAGTACACACACACACACACACACACACACACATAATGTTTTATTTCTCTTTGACTTGGGGCAGGCAAGCAAGAGGTAGAGAATTTTAACCTTCTCTTACAATAATAATCCAACTCACGGAAAAAATTTTAAATAGGAATAATCAAATTAATGATCATATCCTTGTTTTCAAATTCAAAGAGAACCATGCGATCACAAAATTATATTTTCTACTAATATTTTCAGAAACACATTCACATAACATCTTTATAGAGAATTAATAAGTAGCCTTAAAATTTTTCTGACAATTGAAAAAGGCAAATTCCCTAAGCTCCAAACTAACCAATGTGTCAGGATTGGGAAATGGAAGAAAAAAATGATACAGAAATGTTCTGACACAATATTTTATGTCAGTTATATCTCAATTTTAAAAAATTTAATGACTTAGTTGTCTGAGGTGGTTCTTTTGAATAGACCTAATGTGTTTGAATGAGCAGTCATGAGACACCTCTGACTCTCACCCTACAGTTTCTTTAGCATCTGGCTAGTGTTGCATTCTCTCTTAATAGGTATTTCACGTGCTGGAGTCCTTGGATTATAGTCAGTTAATAGTGCTCTGTTGAACTGGCCCTAGAAAGGGACTAAGATGCCTTCAGGTTCTTTCAGAGCCTGTCTCAAAAGCCCCAGGGCAGGAAGGATGCTCATTTTACAGACTGGAATGAAGTGGGGGTGCTTTGAGCTGTGAATGGTTTTATAGTTTAGAATTCAGAGGAAGGTGTTTTTTTCCCCCTCAGGAAAGTAGAGAAGGAAGCAATGTTGAAACGACAGGAGAGCTGAGGCTAACATGTTTCCCAGTCTACTGTACATCTATCAGGAATTTTAACCTGAAATTCTCTTTTCCTGCTAGCTACCAAACAGTAATGGGGGCATTTATTTATAAAGAATTTGGAGGCCTCCTAAATAGGAGTGGATAATGTTGGGAAGGGCCACAAAGTTAACTTTGAAATTGGTGGTGAATTTTTTTCTGCACAGTTGGAGTTTATCTGATTGGTTATTTCCATTTCTTTGGCAGGTTTACATTTACACGGGAGGTTAGATGGGAAGAACCAGGGAAAGGGAGTGAAAACCATGGAGGAGAGACTTTTTGACATGTTTTCTGCAGATCTTCCCGTTTCCTTTGCCTTGGTTCTAAGTTTCTGCAGGGATTGTAGCTCTCTCTTCTCTCTGCAGAGGCCCCTTATTTTTCTTCTCTAACATTTCATCTTCCATATTATTATTGTGTTTCAAGGTGTGAGATGTTAAAATGTTGAGAAAGGACAGGGAGAAGAAAAAAATTGAATTTAAAAAGTTAAAAAAAATTAGCCTGTTTACTTGATGCTTTTCACTGTTTTAGGGCAACCAGATGATCAGGATGTGAACTAATTATTACCCAGGGACCCAGAAGGTGATGATGAGAACACTTCTTTCTCCCAGTTGGGAAGGGACTTGAAACACATCTCCAGCAGTTTCTTTCTCACACTTTTCACTCGTGCTAAGGGGAGTATAGTCACTTTTCTCCCTTTTCTCTGAGCATAGTGTCTTCTATAAATGGTAAAGGTTGTTAAATAAACAGTATAGCTAAAAGTTGAAGAATCTGGGAAATGGTTACTGGCTAATGTTTTTGCCAACCTCCACTGAAAGTGACAGCAGCTATGAAATGTCTTACTGATATATCTGGAGCTTCTCTGAAGAAAATGGTTCATTCCGCTAGAAGTGGCTTATTCTACAGCACCTGACAGGGGTCTTAAGGAGCTGACTTTGTGTAATCTATTCAAGTCAGGGAAAAACAAAATTAAACGTGTTTCTTGTGAAGTGACAGTCTCCTTGGTTGCAAATGCACAAGCAGGTGTTAGATGCATCATAAATTCTGTCGAGTCTTAAAAAGGGGCTTTTATCATTATTCATCTCTAAATCTTTTACCTCAAAAATGTTACAGACACACACACACACCCCGGATGTTCGACCTGACAAAAGGATTCTAGACAAATCGTAAGGAAAGCGACATATGAGGTATGAAACTGGTTGCATATAACAACACTGTGAAGCCCCCAAAGAATCTGGGTCTAAGAGGAAAAAAAAAAAAATTTCCCACCCGCAACGTACAGTCTATGGCCCGCGGGTCAGAGCTGTCGCGCGAGCCGGAAAAGGTGGCCACCCTCAAGAGCGTCATGCAGCTAGGGGACAGAAAGACAAACAAATGTGCAGCTCCCCCCGCCATGCCTGCCCATCCCCGACAGTCTAGCAGCCCGACTTACCCAGTGGTTTGATGGTGTTCTCCGTGGCTTCCTTCTCTTTGGAGCCGCCGCTAGACATCAGCGCGGCGATGGAGAAGGCGTTGGCCCTGGAAGAAAGCTGGGGCTTGGGCGATGCCGTGAACTCCATGGCCCCCAGTGTGCGGTCCTGGCCAGGGACCGGGCCTGCCGAACTGCTGTCCAGCTTCCCCCAAAGAGACAAAGACCGAAACACAGCGCAAAGTTTCCAAGTGCAGCCAGAGGGGAGCCAGGGACTCTAGATGAGTCAGCCCCAACCTCCCAAGAGCTCCACACCGGTGTCTCCTTTCCCCCACCGCAAGAGTCTTTAGCCGCTGAGACTTCGAACTAGCCAGAGAGTACCAACTGCGGGCTCAACCGGGTGTGCAAGTACCGGGACGCTCCGCAGGGGCACAGGCTGCGCCGCCGGAAGCTGGAGACTAGCATGAGCGGGGCAAAGCCCAGAGGTCCTGCAGCACCCGCTCCACGTCTTTCCTCCCTCCCCACTCTGGGGACAGTCGGAGCGGCTCAGAGTCGCTGAAAGGGGGCGGATGCCTGGGAGCCTGAGCGTAGCCGTGCGAGCGCGGCGGGGCGCGGAGGACACTGCGCCCTGGAACTAGAAGCCCTGCGCCTTAATTTGCTGGCAGCGGCGATCCCGGCGGCCCGCAGCCAGTCAGCGCTGCCACACGTCACCGCTTCCTGATTCCGCCGCCGGGGGCGGGGCCGCGGGCCGGGTGGGGAGGGTGCGCCCGGGGCGCGGTGCCCGTGTGGCCTCACTCACAGCCCGGTGGAACCTGGCATCCGTTCGGGGAATGCGGTGCCACCACCAGGCTAGTGCAGCGACCGCGGATGCAGCCCGTTAGGTCTCGCAGTTCCGGAGTGGGAGGGAGGTGCTCGCTGTCGGGAGGGGGCATTTTTGTCTCGCCTTAAGACATGGGATCCTAGGAGTAGCCCACTGCAGGAATCTAGACCAGAGGAAGCCTCGGGGAGTTCTTGATTCTCCCATTCTTTTTCTTACTGGTAATCAAAGTTCCAAAAGAAAGTTGGAAAGTGCTAGATGTAGGACAGAAACTGGCGCCGCAGAGTCGGCGCCAACGGGATAGATCCCATTTGCCGGGCAGTGTGAAGGGCTGGATCCCAGAACCCGATGAGCTTCAGAATCTGACTGCTAGACAATGGGTCTGGAGAGAAGCAGCGTTGAGAACGTGCTAAGAGTGGGCTGTAAGCATTTGGCAAAGGATGCTCTCAGAACCATGGCTGCTTCTGCACACTGGTGCGCCTCTCATTCGGGGTTCCTATTCCCAAAAGGGACTCGAAAATTGGGCCTTGACGGAAGGGAAGGTGAGGGGCGGTCGACGTGCTGGTGGCGCGGCACCATGCGGGGACCCCGCGACGCGCAGTGGGAGAGTGTGAGCCCCGCAGCGCCCGGGCTTGGCGGACGCCGAGCCGTCTTCACAAACTCGGACTTCCCACGGCCTTGTGGGGGTCGTCTTGTTGGCCTTGGTAAGCTTGAATAACTCAAATTCTCCAAATTCGCGGGGTAATCCGCTTCACTCGGAGCCGTGTAAACTCAGGCTGACACACACACTCAAGCTGTACATGTAAATATTTGCGCTCCTTTCCAGTCGGTCTGGCGATTAGGAGCCTCTTGGTAGGTCTTTAAATAAAGAAAAAGAAGAAAGAGAAGACGGAAAACAGCCCCCCATTTCTCACCCCCACATTTTCCTCTCTCCATGGCACAGACATTCTCCACCCCTTGAAATAAACTTATGAGGGAAAAAAGCTGAAACTCAAAAGTTGAAATCAGCCATGTAAGTAACATGATGACAGGTGGAGGACTTGTGAGTTAAGCCTGTCTTGTCACCATATGTCAATAGTTTCTAACAACAAACTGCATAACAGTGACTAAGGAACAATTTTGAAATATCTCTGTGTATAGAGAGTGTATGTGTAAATTTGGGGGAAATTCGTGAAACTATAGATTTTTGTGCTGGAAACGATTTATACTGTCTAGCCCCTGTCCATTTGCTTTTGACAGTGAGAAATCGAGTCTGGCTAGCAGGGTGATGCATCTCCCCTAAAATCGACCCAGCCAGCTAGAGGCACAGGACCTGCACTCCAGGCAGAGATCTTGATCACACCCCAGCTCTGCAGCTGTGCTTGGTTTCTTCCTATGGGAGATCCATAGTAAAGTAACGCTGGTTGAGAGTGCTTTCAGCTTAAACCTTAGTAAGAATAGAGGCAGCACCACTTCATGTGCCTGAAGATTCGTTTCTATTCTTGAGTCTCTGGTCCTTTGCTGTTTTTGGACAACCCAGACCCTTGGATTAATAAATCTTCCCCCCAGCAGGCAAACACAATCCACCTCAATCAATGCAACTGTGACATTTCCCTTGTTTAAACGTAAGGCGCACAAGCTTGTTCCTGTCCTGTCTCAAATGCTTAGGGTTTGGCCAGGAAGGAAGATTTCTGTCAAGAGCGGTTCTCTTTTTTTCTGCGGTGTGGGGGGGAGGGTTGGTGTGTGGGGGGTGTGGCATTGTTTGTTGGGATGAGCCATGGCTTAGTCAGTCTAGAATTTTACGCTTCAATTGAGCATCGAAAATCTTATTTGCTGGTTTTAGTTTTCCAAAACCTTATTGTGAAATTATACCTCTATTAAAAAAAAAACAGTGCATTTCTACACAAAGTAAGCATCATATCTTTTCTTAATTATCTTAATGGTTGAGGCTAGAATTTGAATAATTTCATGACAGGGACAGTTTCAGAAAACTTGGCAGAGCAAGGGGGAAAATGCTATGCCCCCAGTCAGCTTTCACTTTTCCAATTGCCCACGCACCCTTAGTCCGGTTCTGGGTCTTCAGTGGGCAGCGAACTTGGACTGTTCATCCTTCTAAAGACAAAATAGGAAGCTAAGCTACTAAGCTAGTGCGCGGAGGGAGGCGACAAATAAGAGGAACTGAAAAGTCCACTTTAAACAAACTCGGGGCTCGAGAGGTGAGCCTTTTGGGGATCCCTAAAAAGCAATGCATCTTGTTGGTGTTGAAACCACAGCAATAAAATGTATACTGCAACATAATTATCTGGGGCGCACTGTCCCTGCTCTTAGATTTATTGCCTTTGCAAATCAATACTGTGCTGTAAAAGCCGGGAACCGGTACTTGGCAGGGAGGTGCCATCACAGAGTGATTAAAAGCCCACCCGAAGAGAAGATCGCCGGGTTCTGAGGTCCCTTCGTGTTAGCGCGGGTTAATAGGTAAAGCCACCGAGGGAGTTGGAACTAAGTAATCACATTAACACTTCCCAGAAAGTCCTTCTTAGGCTGACGTCAGGGGGGGGGCGGTGGGGGTGGGGGTAGGGGTGAATCTGGGGAGAGAGGGGTCCGGAAAGTCCATTGCACTTGGAGAAGACTTTGAATCTTGACTTTAACCGGCTTTAGCCCTCCCTGAGACTCTGTATAAGTTACCTCAATTTCTTAAAGCCTTAGTTTCGTCATCTTAATTAATTTATTCCTACCTAGAATATCGCTGTAGATTAAACGAGATAAAGTGCATAAAGCGCCTGAACAGTTACCCCAGTATAAATGAACTATAAATACAGAATTTTATTGTCTTTAATTTTTGAACTGCAATTTTGCGATCTCAGAAATATTTCTTTCGCGTGCTCACATGCAGGTATCTGTGCAGACAGTTTTGGGAGTGTATGGATTGGGATCTCATGGTGATAATGGACGATTATTTACAACTTGCTAAACTTTGGGACTCAGGAATTAAAATTTGAGGTTATACGCCTGAAATTGGTTATACGGAGTTTGATTATATCGGGGACCGGAAGATGTCTCCTTACACACAGCGCCGCTTCAAATTTTCCTCTGTAACCTCCGAAACTCAAAAGTTGGTCGACTTCAGAACTGTGCAGGAAGAAACGGTTTCACGATTTCGGCCAATGGCTTCTCGCTTAAATGAATTTTGAAGCTAATGCAGAACCCTCCGCTGACAGCGGTAGAAACCCTCCACCGGCATAGGAGATGAGAGCTGTGCCGGAGCTGGAGGACCCGGTGCCCGACCGAGAGCTCCGCCGGGTACCCGAAGGCGAGAAAGGAGACCGGTTTCTCAACACCCGGGCAGCTCTACTCTCGAGATCCCGTCCCCATCCTGTCCTCCGCTCTTTTTGGTAAACGCCTTAAAAGCAAAAGAAATGGGCTTCGATGCCTTTGGATTCCTAAATTCGGTTTACCGAACAGGAAACCCACCCGAAGTAGTGTGGAGAGCGCGGCCGCAGCCCCTTGAAAGCAGCTGCTACATGTCCCGGGGGCGCGCCTAGAGTAGCGCGCGTCGTCGTCGTACAGCGTAGGGAGCGCGCAGTGCGGCCTCGGATTTCATTGTGCGAGGAATGGAGTGGTCCAAACATTTCCTCAGAGGAACCGCGGAGTTCCTCTGGAGTTACATGTGCACATCCTGATGGAGTTAAGTTTTCTTTAATCCAAGTGTCTTCGAGAAGCTCCCCATCCAGCTTTGGCTGCAAGAACGGGCCGGTCCGCTGGAGCTCCGGTCCACCCCAGAGGCCCCAGGACCGGGCGAAGCAAGGCACCCCACCCAATTCCGTTTCTAAGGGCGAGGCAAAGATCGGTTCTTCAAGAGGCGCGGCCAGAGTGTGTTATCTGACTGTCCCTGTGTGGAGGTGGGTGGATAGGTGGGTGGGTGGGTGGGTGTTCCCACGCGCGCTCACATGCGGCCGGGACTTCACCCTGGCGCCCGGCTGTGGAACCTAGGAAAGGGATGTCGTATGGGCCTAAGGCAGGTCGCACGCATCTGCAGGGCCTACGACCTCAGACAGTGAAGGGAAAAATTCTTCGAAGGCCAGAACCCCGCGCACTCCCAGAACCCCGCGCACTCCTCAGGCTCAAGGAGGCCTTCGACTGTGGGTGCGCGCCACCACCAGGCTACTGGAACTTGCACTCCCGGGGCCTTCTCGTGTTCCCATCGCGTGGCGCCACCGAGCCTAAACGCGGAGATCACTTGCGGAGTCCCAGAGTCTCCTCACAGACTGTTCCCTCAGGGCTGCTACCCTCCAGCTCCTTCCCTTGACCACTCGCATGCTTGTACATCCCCCAGGAGCTCGAGGCTGCAGGACCTAAGCACCGCAGGCCTCCTCCTGACCAGAGAAGAACTTGTGCGCTAGAATTAGGTACACAACTCGCAGCGTGATCCCAAGAACAGCAAAGATCTCTTCTGATCTTCTGAGCTAGGAATCCAGATCTGTTCTCTTTCACCCCTTCTCCACCCTCCCTCCTCTTCCACCACACTTGCTCCCGCCCGCCTTTTTAATCTTCCTTTTGGGACATCCTCACCTTCTGTCTCTCAAGGCCTGGCTGCTGACCAGTGTGTTTAACACTTAGGTATTTCGTACATCATGAATTTTTGCGTGAATTTTGATTCTTTAAATTACTGCATTAAAATATTTTTTGTTAGCCTTAAATTTTAGGCTTCATCATAATCTCAGCCGGCTTAGGGATGTTAAGAATTTGATCGAAATTATACTGATAATAAGCAGTAGAGCGGAGGTTCCCACGCAAATCTCTAGTCTCCGAAGCATCCCTTCCCCCGTGGCTATTATCACGCACATGGGACTGACTCAATGGGAACTCCTGCTAGGAGGAGGAAAGCGGGCAGAGGATGGTCCCCTGCTTCAGGATGAAGGTCTTGGCCAGGTGCCCTGGTCCGGCAGTGTGGAGGCATGAGGCTTTCGTGGATAGGGAAGGCAGTAGCCAGACAGGACGACTGAGCCTGCTTCCTGAGCTGTGGTTTCTTAGGTGTTTAAAAACAAACTCAAATGTAAATGAGGCAACTTCCGTAGAAGAGCAACCACAACTCTCTTGCAAGCACCTCTCCTCCCGCAAAGCAGCATCAGTTTTGCAGATATCAGATATCAACTAATGAAACTTACAGCGGTTACTGCATTTTGGAAGGTGAGCCAGCCTTCCAGCAACTAAGTGATTGCTGGAGGAGGTTCTGCCTTTGCTTTTCAGGAGCTGGAACCTGCTGTTTGGTGACAACTTGTCCAGGTCCTTAACAAGAGATTTGGGAGCTCAAGGCAGGGAAGACCCAGGCAGGAAGTAGTCCTGCAATGTCTCTGCAGCCTGCTCCCATTGCAAATCTACCCAGAAGCAATTTGATTGAAGCTCATCTTAGTCTCTTCCCTGTGGAGGGCAAAATACACTCAGTAACGACTTGGGGGCCTGTTCTCAAATGTCAGCATGTTCTAGACGACTTGAAGCATGTATTAATGTAAGGGAACAAAGATGTATGTATCTTATAAAAGATAAAGAGTGCAGAGTATTTGTTCATTTATCTGATATTACCTGGTACTTACCCTGGGCTGGGTACTGTGCTTAGTTGGATGAATAAACCACTGATCAGAACCCTAATATTTTTGCCTCATGCAACTCACAGTCTGGTGGGAGACAATAATAATAAGCACATAAAACCACACACAACACACACACACACAATAGAGCTTGTGATAAAGACTTGAGGAAACAGGGAGCAGCGATCATTGCCGATTAAACCTATTTTGGGTTATGGACATTCCTTCCTTCTGGACAAGGCACTGGCTCATGGAGGGGTGGGGATGGTGTTGGATAATTTGCATATGATTCCTGCCTATCAAGGATTCAAAACCTAGCTGGAGATTATAAAAGAGCATCAATGTGAAAGGTATACATTACAGTCTTCTCAACATTGAACTGAAAGATATAGGGGCATAAAGGCAGACTAAACAACTTTAATTTAAAAAGCTTGCAGAAGAAGGTATAGGGCCTGGCATTAGAAACATTAGAAACACCAGTTTGGAGAAAATGCCTCCATTTTCATATTTGTAAAAAACAAACTACATTAAGTGTGTTGTGAAGATTAATGTCTTCGTGAGGGTAAAGGACTTCACAGATATTAGTATTAGCCAACTCCTGAACTTGGGTGAGGCCCCTTTTCAGTTTAATACATATTTACACATTTGTAGTGGATACAGATTAGATCTGATGGAGAACTGTGTTCAAGAGCCCCAGTTTCCACATTGGAATTGTAAGGAATGTAAGAAACAGCTTTCTCTCTGGGGTCTGTGAAAGTGTCTGGGTCTCAATTCAATTTCTGTGGTGTAAGAGAAACCCATAGGTTGCCACTAGGAAGGGGCCAAGTCCCTGGGGATGCTCAGACACTTGGCCTCTCTGTCCTGAATGCCCTCCTTGGAAAGGCTTGGAGGTCCACAGTTGGCCTCTGGACTCCATTTCCTTCCATTAACTCACGTGATTGGAAGGCGGTCTATGTACATTTCAAGCCTGGATGCTAGTTTTTCAATGCATTACAAAGAGCTATTGCCTACTATTATGTGTTAGTCTCTGCAGTAGGCTTTCCAAGAAATAGGTAATGTTGATAATACCAGTCGCGTAGCATTATCGTGTGCATTTTAAAGTTGCAGAAAACGAGGCTCCGAACGCTGAACGCAAAGTAACTCACTTGATCTGGGCACACGAATAGGTAGTTTCACGGGGAAGAGCAGTTGATCTTGGACTGTGTGAGCCGAGTTTTTCGGCTCCACAATCTTAACCTCTAACCCACATCGAATGCTGTCGCTAACCTGGCTAGTTTCCAGTTCTGGAAACAGAGGCAGTTCGGAAGAAAGGGCTGAATTTTCTCCATCTGTTTGTAAATAGCAGCCCCAGAAACCCGTAAACATCTGCCTGTTTTGTTGTTGGTCCACCTGCTCGAGAACGTTGATCCTCCAAATGTGGGCAGATATAACTCGCTTGCCCGTGGTCCACTCTCCCCGCGCGCAAAGCAGAAGGAGGGCCAAGTAAAGGTCTTAAGTTGTCGCACGTAGACCGCGAGTCCAGGCGCTTTGTCACTATTTTCTTCTTTTCTGGGATTAATTACCGATTAATCTACAGGTTTCGAGGAGGCGGCGAGGGGGATGGAGGCGGGGCGGCCTTGGGGATCGTGCACAGCTTGACTGGCCTCTGCGTACCCCGCAAGTGTGGGAGGAAGACTTGCTAGCGTTGGAGATTCGAAGCCAGCTTTGTCCTTGGCTAGTCAAATGACCCTGGGCTATCTGGACTGCTCTAAGCCTTAGTTTCCCTAGCGCGAAGCGAGAGGTTCGCACAGTGCCCGGCGCCGGCTGAGCACACTGGAAGCCGCGGCCCCAGTAATGCAGATGCGATGGCAGGAAGCCGGCACTCCGCAACCGAGAGGCACAGACTCACCGAGCCCTCGGGCTTGCAAGGCTCACTGTCGCCTCGCGGATCTGCTGGTTCTCTCCCTCCAACCCACCCTCTCCTTTGCGGCTGTCACAGGGTCAGACCTCCACGTTGGAGAGACCACGACAGACCAGAGTGAAGGGGACAACCGCACTGTACGCCCAACTCCACCAAGTTTCATCACTTGGTGACGCTAGAGGTGGATTCAGATTCCTAAAGATGCTTCCTAAAACGGCGCCGTAGGGGTCCCTGCGAACGACCGAACGGTGGAGAAGCAGACCCTAACCCACTTCTCTGCTAGCGGTCCTCGGGCCACCCTCCCGCACACGCGGCTCCAACCCAGGACCCGAGGCCCAAGACAGTACCCTCAGCTCCAACCGCCGCAGTCCCCGCGGCCGGGACGCAGACATTAAAGTTAGAGCCCCCGCCACTGCCAGTCCCTGCCTAGTCGGCGCGGTGACGGTGGCTCTGGCGGCGGCGGGGGCCTTCCCTTGGCTGCCCCGCCATTTAATCAGGGCTATTATCAGACTGGGCTTGCAGGATGGCGCCGGCCGAGCTTTACCCCCATTAGCGTAGGGCAGGGTGGGGGCTGGGTCCCCAGACCGCCGTCTGTCCCAACGCAGCTGCAGCGCTTCTGGGGCGCTTTGAGAAAGGCCGAGCCGCGGGGTCTGGTGGCGGCTAGCGCTGTCTCAAACCAGTTCTTCTCAAGCTGACAGTTTATTAGACTATTATTTCCTACCTCCCAACTCGACCTTTACTAGCTCTTTGGCGTTCGAGCAAACCACTGAACTTTTTTGAGACTCAGTTTTTCATCTGTAAAATGGATCTGCTTAGATACTTAACTCAAGGTTCTCTTGAAGATAAACTCAGATGATGCATCTAAGATAAACTAAGAAGGTTCAGACCACAAATGGTGTTAATACTATTATTACACTAGGATTATATCTGTTTTTTTTAAAAAAAGCATTTCCCACCCCACCCCCGCTGTTTAATTAAAAAAAAAAAAAAAGTGTAGAGGGACCAAAGAAGTCCAAAGATTACTTAAAGACCTGCTGGATTTATTCATGACTTGCTGGGATCTAATTTCTCCTCTGCCACTTGCTCTCCGTGTGACTTTGGGGACTTCACATCTCTTAGTGCCTCTTTGCCTTAGCTGTAAAATGGATGGAATACTACCACCTTCCTTACTAGACTGTTGGGCACATTAAATAAGATGATACATGGGGCTTCCCTGATGGCGCAGATGGTAAAGAGTCCACCTGCAATGCAGGAGACCCAGATTTGATCCCTGGGTGGGAAAGATCCTCTGGAGATGGGAATGGCTACTCACTCTAGTATTCTCACCTGGAGAATCCCATGGACAGAGGAGCCTGGCTGGCTACAGTCCGTGGGGTCGCAAAAGTTGGACACGACTGACTAACACATGCACGTGTAGAATGCTGAGCACAGAGTAGGGTCTGCTTAAGCATAGGTTATTAGTTATTAGCAAAGTGTTTTTACAAACCACATTCTTTAGGTTTGTTTTTAATCTTCCTACAAGGAAGCAACTGTCCTCTGATGTTAAGGAATATTCATGTTGGGGTTGGGGTGTCAGGTTTAGGGCTGAATGTCAGGTCTGGAAATGCCAGGAAAGAGAATCATACAACTGTGTCTTCTAGCGTCTGAAGTTTCCTCTTTGCATTCCCATCACAATGCCCTATTGACGTGGTCCATTTAAAGGTAAAAGTCCCAACAGCACAATCAGTCACCGTTATTTTCAGATGGCTGCTACAAAATTAGCACTCTCAGCAACCCCAGTATTCTCGGCAGTAGTTTCTAATCAATTAACAAAGCAAGACTAATTATTAAAGTGACCTTCTAAGTAGTGAATGTTTGTGAATATTCTTTAGTGGGATGTGCTGGGCACAGAGCTCAATACTTAAGGACTGTGCTCAGCTTCAGTCAGCACTGATCTCACCTCATCAGTCTCCCCGAAATCCTAGAGGTGCTTTTGAATTGACTTTCTTCATCTGACATGAAGTAAACGGCGCATATAATGGTTATTTCAAGAGCTTATATGTGCTTGGCAATATCCTAAGCACTTTACCTGTATTATCTCATTTTCCCCACTTTACAGATGAGGAGACAGTAGAATTTCATGGACAAAGGCGCAGAGAAGTTATTTAACTTACTATAAATCACACAGCTAATGTTGGTGGAGTATAGGTTTAAATTCTTATTTTCCTTTCTCTCATGCCCCCATCTCCCAGCACTTATAGCCCCTTGTCTTCTGCAACTCTAAAAACACTTTAAAACCAATGTATCTGGAAGAAATCAAGCAAACAAAATACCTCAGAAAGTTCTGTGCTTCTAAGGAGGCACCTAGGGATAGAAGCTACCATTCGTGGCAGGATTCTGAAGGCCTTTACTAGTCAGGATGACTTCTTGTCAGTCCCTTGTCCTTTGTGCCACAGTACATTCTCCTGGAAGATGATTGAATGCTTCTTATATAACTGCTAGTTATAGTGTATAAGTAACATTTGTGTGTGTGTGAAAGTCGCTTAGTTGTGTCCCACTCTTTGTGACCCCCATGGACTGTAGCTTGCCAGGCTCCTTTGTCCATGGAATTCTCCAGGCCAGAATACTGGAGTGGGTAACTGTTTCCTTCTCCAGGGGATCTTCCCAACCCAGGGGTCAAACCCAGGTATCCCGAATTGCAAGGTGGATTCTTTACTGTCTGAGTCACCAGGAAAGCCCTAACTAACATTTCAAAGTGTGTGGTAAGTGGTTTTATATACATCATTTCATTGTAAAATACATTTCATAGATTTTATTTGATAGGAAATATTTTCTACATCATAGGGCTTTTGTGATGACCCAATGGATCACATAATTAGGAAGTATTAAAAAATATGATGTTATTATAAATAGCTATACTTGAAAAATTCTTAAAAAAATACTTTTTTGGGACAGTGATCTTTCACTGTGTGGCTCAAAGTCTACCTGAATCCAAAGCACCTAAGAATTTTGTGTATTTCTTTCTTCTACTCAGAGTGACTAGACTCAGGTCCCCTGGTGCCTAATAGAGCACCCCAAGAGACTCCTGAATTCCAGTCTTTTTCATGGCATTACAGTCTTCCTATTGACGACATTTAGCTTTGTATTTGACCAGAGCCACTGAGAAACAAGAAATTCCCAGCACTTCTGAGAAGCCATCTGTGATTAATCAAGATGTCCCACACTGAAACTTACAACTTTCATAATTTCCCACCACACCTTTAACAGGAAAGGGTGGCTTCTTATTCTGATATGTCTGTTGTTTCTGTCAAGGGTAAATACTAGAAAATGCATGACTGACTCTGCACAAGTTGAAAAAAAAAAGAACCACCAGCAATTACTCCCCATCCCAGCCCACCCCACACCACATACAAACATGTTACTTAGAGGGCTGTGAGGTCCTTAGCTTGGATTACTATATAGCAGGGACCAGGACATTGTGGAACGTTTGAAAAGGCCAACAGGGTCAATAAAATTCAGCCTCTCCCATCTTGTGGATGAGGAAATGGAAAATTGAAGCCTAAATCATAAAGTGACACACCCAAAGTCACTGCTGCTGGTCATATCCTTGAACCAGGTTGCTTGACTTCAAATTAATGTTGATTCTCTGACAGGGACTCTGCTTAGGGGCAAGAAAGCCTTCTCATTATCTATCATTGTTTCCTAATTTATGTAGCTACACTCTTTCAGTCAAGACTCACACATATTAGGTTTTGGTGATGCTCATGAAGTCCAAAGGACCCAATCTGAATTCTGCAGCAAGGCTTCATCTGGGCATGAGCACAGAAGAAAACTCAGAGTCCTGCCCTTGGCATCAGGGTTTGACTTCTAGAGCAGTTCCTTGTCATCTGGATTGCATTGTACAGCAGTCATCTTTGGATTTAAGGTTGCCAGGCCTACAGGATTGATTTGCTCATTTTGCTGGGGGTGGTGGGAGGGTGGGAGTAGAAGAGAGGGATTTACATATGACCAGACAAAATGCAAGTATATGAAACACAATTTTAAGAAGGGGGAGGGGCTGAGATAATGTGTACACTGGTTAGGATTCTATGTTGCTCAGTTCAGTTCAGCCTCTCAGTCTTGTCCGACTCTTTGCGACCCCATGGACTGCTAGTGGCAAATTTTTTCAACTTAGTTTAACAATAAAAGGAATTTGTCAGCCTATCTATTTAAATAGGTAAAGTGTGATTCAAAGCACAAAGGAAATCTTTTTCTCATTTCTGCTTCTTGGTGTTGGTGGTAATTTTTCTTAGGCTTTTTTTTTGTTTTGAGATCACAAGATAGCTATCTGCTGGTCTCGTGGCTATGTTCTTCCTTCTCGGTACCTACCTATTAGGAAATAGTCATCAAAGGTGTCCAGAAAATGTCATTTATATCTCATTGGCCCTGGTTTAGGATAATGTGCCTTGAACCCCTCAAACCATGATCCAAAGGATTGGGGTTCACTGATGGGCTTGTTTGGGAGTTTGTAACCCCTGAAGTTTCCGGGTAGTGTAAGTCCTCCCAAACCATGTGACGGAGACCAGAAAAGAGGTGACTTCATTAAGGAAAAATGAGGTTACTATTGGCCAACATGAGCTTGGGAAACCTTGCTAAAGAAAGGTTTTCTTTTTTTTTTTTTTTTTGCTTTTCAGGAAACTTGGGTATGGTTTCCCAAAGGAAGCTTATGAGAACCCAGGTTGCTTCAGATGTTTCCTACTTTTGTACATCTTTCCAACAACAAAAATAAATTTTATCATTTTCAAATGGTTTAAAAAAAATCAAAAGAATAATAGTATTTTGTGACATACGAAAATTATACAAAACTCAGATTTCAATGTCCACAAATAACCCGTTTGCAGGGGTTAGCAAACATTTTCTGTAAAGGGCCATATAATAAATATTTAGGCTTGCAGGCCATATGGTCTCTGTTATAATATTTCAACTCTGCCATTGTAAAATAATAGCAGCCATAGGCAATATGTAAACAAACAAATGTGGCTGTGTTCTGATAAAAATTATATTTATGGACACTGAAATTTGAAAGTCATAAAATTGTCACTTGCCACAAAATACTTTTCTTATATTGATATTTTTCAACCATGTTAAAATGTAAAGATCATTCTTGGCTGTGCTGCGCTAAGTTGTTTCAGTTGTGTCCAGTTTTTGTGACCCTATGGACTGTAGCCCGCCAGGCTCCTCTGTCCATGGGATTCTCCAAGAATACTGGAGTGGGCTGCCACGCCCTCTCCTAGGAGATCTTCCTGACCCAGGGATTGAATCCGCATCTATTAACGTCTCCAGCGTTAGCAGGCAGGTTCTTTACCACTAGTGCCACCTGGGAAAGTGGTATTCTTGGTTATTCAACCACCAAACAGGTGGTTGGTCAGATTTGGCCCATGGGCCATACTTTGCAGGCCCATTTTACTGGCTGCCTTAGGCCAGCGGAAGAGCTGAGTAGCTGTGACAGAGACCACATGGCCTAGGAAGCTTAAAATATTTACCAGTTCGCCTTGTATTAAAAAACTTTGCCACTGCTTACTCTAGAGTGATACTTTTCATGCTTCAATTTGCATACAGAGCACTTGGGGATCTTGTTAAAATACAGATTCTGATTCTGCAAGTTTAAGTCAGTCTGCATTTTAGCAAGTTCTGAGATGGCCCACATTTGGAGGATTTTTTCAATCCTTCTTGGGGCCTCCTATAACAGAAAGCTGAAGGAACTCCTCTCTCAGTCCACACCCACTTGTTGAATTCAAATCATTTTTTCAGAAGGCTAGGGATCTGCATATTACATAAACAGATTCTAACTCTGTGGTTCTTTTTGAGAAGGATTAATGTAGATGCTTTAATGAAAATTCAGTAACAAATTCACCGAGGACAGGATTAGCCTAACAATTGACTTGAGAGGTGGTGAGATTTTGGTGACATTTGTTCAGCCAAGGATTAATACTATATTTTAAAATTTTTATTTATTATAGCACACAGATCATTTATTTGTTGGTTAGTCTCCAAGGAATGAATGCTGCTTATACTATCTTGATTTCCTGTGGAGACAGTGATTTAGGTATACTGAGTGCTGGTTGACTGGCACATATACCACATTTCCCCCATTTTAGTTATACATTTATGATCTGCCATATCTGCTAATGTACATGCATGTGCATGCTCAGTTGTGTCCAGCTCTTTGCAACTCCATGGACTGTAGCCTGCCAGGGTCCTCTGTCCATGGAATTTTCCAGGCAAGAACACTGGAGCAGGTTGCCATTTCCTTTTCCAGGGAGTCTTACTGACCCAGGGATTGAACGCACTTCTCCTGCATCTCCTGAATTGGCAGGCAGATTCTTTACCACCGCACCACCTAGGAAACCCCAATTAATGTACAGATAGGTTTAAAGAGTAAGGCTTGGGTTTTTATCTGTTCTTTATGTAGTAGCAAGGTAAATTTTCAGTAAAACCCCATCGAATCCTTTCTTTGTTGACTTTCTCCTTCTTTCTTCCCTCCATTCTTTCCTTTTCTTGATGGCCATCATCTTCATTTTTTTATTTCCAACTTTAGTAAACATCTCAAGCATTAACAATTGAAAAACATTCAGCTTTTATATTAGAGCTAAGAAAAAAGGGGGATAATGGAGACTCTTTACCAGACATGGGATTTGGGGCTTTCAGAATGTGAGGACAACTAGGAGCAGCCAACCTGAGAGCCCTGAAGGGTGGAGACTGAGCAGCTATGGAAGTAGAACACTCTCACCCCTAATTGAGTGGGGAATCTGTGTTGTGATGTGTGATGTGTCAGACACTGTTCAAACAGCATTCATGACACTGTGGTCACATGAGTGGAAAAGCACTGTTCGTTTTCTTCCTTTTATACTTGCTAATGACCCAAAGTCAGCTTCCTAATTCAATCTGTGCACTTGGTCATATAAGCCAGGCCTGTCAGTACTGTCTGCTTCTTGTGGGAGCTTGATAGGAGATGGGGGGATGGAGAGAAGGGTGGAAGTAAATGTTCCATTTAAAGCCTGGGGGGAAGTGTTGGGTGGGTTGCAGAACTACTAATCTATTATTAAGTTTTATTTGCTTCATATTGGATCCCGATGGGTATTTTATTTTTATTTAAATTAGTGGAATTTCTTAGGAAAAGAAAAAACCGAGTAGGTGAAACTTAATAATGATAATTTTTAGAAAGGCTATCTTGAAAGTTGTTAAATGGTTAGGCTTATTTAACTAAGTCATGTTGATAGAGAAAAGCAAACTTCTCCTACTAAAAATAAAAACAAATGAACTTATCAGAATTGTGTAGAGAGAGCTTTCTATTCCTGACTTGATTCTACCATAATGCAGAATGATTAACCTTCTAGCTTAAAAGGCTGCAGAGTAAAAGAAACCTGAAAATGAAAATCCCCTTAGACCTCTTAGAATAAATTATGTGGATTTGCTAAGTACACAGACTGGCCCTCTTAAAAGGGAGATAACCACTTTAACTATTGCTTTGGAAACAGAATCCATAAGACCAATTACGAGTCTTATTTTACATTAGTGATTTTACACCAGTAAAAATAACCACCTTGGGTCCTTCACAAGGTGTTGTTTTAAAACAAAACCCAAATGAATTTGGAATCTGTTTACATTTCAAAGATAAAACAGCAAAGTATAGTAAAGAGCCTGCCAGACCAGGAGTCAGAAAACTGCGTTCTCTGCACTCCTTCTGAGTAACCCCAGCCTGCTGTGAACCTCAGTTTTTCATCTATGAAAGGTAGATAAAAACATCTGCCCTGCATTCTTCATGGTATTTTTTTTTCTATTAGTTGATTGTGGTACTTTTGTGAGGCACATTTGAAATTAGAAGAATATGAAATTTCCCTTTGAAAATTATGAATTTTAGCAAAAGATATTTTGGAAGGTTGGAATTGATTTATTGAGATGTAAAAGCATTTACCTAAGATAAAACTATATTCCATTTTCCTCTTTCCTCTCCTAACCTCAGCTTTCTTAAAGTAAAAATTATATATAAAATATCAGGAAGGTAAGGAAACTGGTCTTTAAAAATTTTTTTTTGTTCTTTTTTGGCTATGTTGCATGGCTTGCAGGATCTTACTTCCCTGACGCACTCTCTTGGCAGTGAAAGTGTGGAGTCCTAACCACTGGACCGCCAGGGAATTCCCTTGGTTTTTCTTTATGCTGGTCACAGGTTCTGTGGTAGGCAGCCTCCATGACGGCCCTCCGTGAATCCACGTTTTGGCATCACATCCTTGAGTGGTCCACTCCTATATTGTTCCAAGGTTAGTCTGTGTGAGTGGTGGTGCATCACTTCCAAGATGAGGTCATAGAATGCTGAAGGTTTCCTGTCCCTGTTTCTCTATCTGTCTCTCTGAGCTGTCTCTGTGTGCGGAACAAGCTGCCATGTTCTGAGCAGCCCAATACAGAGTCCCATGTGCCTAGGAACTGAAGTCTCCTGCCAACAACCAAGGTTAGAAGCAGATCCTCCAACCCACATCAAGTTTCTTGATGATTCAGTCTTGCCCAGCAGCTTGACTGCAGCCCCATGAGAAATCTTGACTTAGAATCACCCAGGCAATCTGCTCCCATATCCCCTGCCCTTGGACACAGTCTGAAGTAATAAACATTTGTTATTTTAAGATGTTAAGTTTGGGGGTAATTTGTTAGGCAGCAATAAATAACTGATACAGGTTTTAACAGGAAGAGAAAATGTCAGACATGCAGCTGATGAATTCTTTTAACTAGAGAATTTAACCAAGAAAGCCTGTTGGGTACACATTTCCTTACTCATCAGTTTAGCTCTGATAAGGATTTGAGAGGCAAAATGTCAAGATATAGTAATTTAATCAAATAAAGTGTGTTTTGACGTTGATGCTGCCCTTGACAAATCATAGCAGACACTTGAGACAATTGTGCAGCATGGGGAGAAAAGGAATTTACTGAGACCAAGGTGGCTTAGTCAGGCTCTAGTTAGGAAAACAGTCCACGCCAGGCAGCTCAGTAGAGGGAATTTGAGATGGGGATCCAGGTGCAGAGATTGAGAAGGCTAGCAGAAAATGGAGAGGAAACTTGGATTAGCAATAACAAGAAATTGCTGCTGCCCCTGTGACTGGAGAAACTCGGAGCTGTCATGTGCCAGGGACTGGAATGACAGTGCAGGCTACTCAGCCAAAGTTGAAACCATAGAGAAGAAGCAACACTGATAGAAATGCTGTCCTAATACAGAGAGATAGAGAGAAGCACTGTGGCCCTACTCCCTTGGCAGGGCTTCATCACCCACCAGCCCCGCAACTGGTGGCCTAACTAGAATCCATTTAGAAAGAGAACCTTGGAAATACAGTTTGCCAGAGTTGTCCCTCTTGTGAAACAGAGCAGGGAAGGTGTGAAGAATGGATCTGAGAGCAAACAGGCATATGGCTGGCACAATCCACCATTTCAGCTAATCAACAGCTGTTCCATATTCCCACCCATTTTTATTTCCCAGACACTGTCAACCACATGCCTCTATCATTCACACAAATAAACACTCTCACTCTCCTTAGAAGCGGAGACACAAAGTCTTATCAGTCATTTCAGAGTCTACTTCTACCCATTCAAGGTATAGAATCACCAGGTGATACAATTCTCTCTTTTAGGATCAGATGTGACTCCTATGGTCTAGTGATTTATAAGTAATTTCCTACACAAACAATAGAGGAGGAGAAGGAAAAGAAATTATTGTCTGTGTATGCGTGCTTGCTAAATTGCTTCAGTAGTGTCTGACTCTTTGCTATCCCATGGACTGTACTCCACCAAGCTCCTCTGTCCATGGGATTCTGCAGGCAAGAATACTAGAGTGGGTTGCCATGCACTTCTCCAGGGGATCTTTCTGAACCAGGGATTGAGCCTGGGTCTCCCACATTGCAGACAGATTCTTTATTGTCTGAACCACCTGGGAAGCCCAATGTTTCTGTATATATTATATCATATCATGCATGTGTGCTAAGTTGCTTTAGTTGTGTCCAACTCTTTGTGACCCCATGGACTGTATCCTGCCAGGCTCTTCTGCCCATGGAATTTTCCAGGCAAGAATACTGGAGCAGGTTGCCATGCCCTCCTCATTATGTCATATCACATTATATTAAATTATAATGTCTTATAGACATACAGAATTACAAAATATGCATCATTACTATAGTCCTCATTTCTATAACTGATTAGTAGGCCAAGTTAATGTTGATGTTGATCACTTTCTTTTTTTACCATACATTTCATGTTCCCTTTGTCCCCAGCTTGCATCGCAGTTAGAGATTTTTATTTGGTGAGAAGAACCAAAATTTCATTCTTGAATTTTCTGTGGTCATAGTGCTATTGCCTTTATTGAATTGCTGTAGTCTTCTATTAAACTTATACAGAGGCGATAAGAGGTATCCCAGTGAGTTTTGGTTCTAGAGAGTTCTCCACACTCCCATTATGTAGCAGCAACCTAATTCCTAATGTCTCCACCGGCATTGTACCCCTTTTTCATCCTGTTGGGTTGGTGCCATGAAGAAGACAGATTCAGAGCCAAATTTAGTAGAATCATTGCACTGTCTCTTAGTGAAAGCATTTATCTTCTGCTGCTGCTGCTAAGTCGCTTCAGTTGTGTCCGACTCTGTGCAACCCCAAAGACGGCAGACCACCAGGCTCCCCTATCCCTGGGATTCTCCAGGCAAGAACACTGGAGTGGGTTGCCATTGCCTTCTCCAATGCATGAAAGTGAAAAGTGAAAGTGAAATCGCTCAGTCATGTCTGACTCTTAGCGATCCCATGGACTGCAGCCTACCAGGCTCCTCCGTACATGGGATTTTCCAGGCAAGAGTACTGGAGTGGGTTGCCATTGCCTTCTCCGATTTATCTCCTAGGAACCTCTAAAGAATCATAGCCCAAGGTCTTGGGGCTAGAAAGCTAATACTCTTTCAGATCAGATCAGATCATATCAGTCGATCAGTCATGTCCGACTTTTTGCGACCCCATGAATCGCTGCACGCCAGGCCTCCCTGTCCATCACCAACTCCCGGAGTTCACTCAGACTTACGTCCATCGAGTCAGTGATGCCATCCAGCCATCTCATCCTCTGTCGTCCCCTTCTCCTCCCGCCCCCAATCCCTCCCAGCATCAGAGTCTTTTCCAATGAGTCAACTGTGCTCATGAGGTGGCCAAAGTACTGGAGTTTCAGCTTTAGCATCATTCCTTCCAAAGAAATCCCAGGGCTGATCTCCTTCAGAATGGACTGATTGGATCTCCTTGCAGTCCAAGAGTCATTAAGTGTAGAGGGCTCACTGCTTGATATCGCCTCCTTCCATTCTTTTATATCTAGACCACTGTATTATGGCTATTGGAGAGAAAGCACCACATTGGTTGTGGTTCAGAGTGTATATTATCCTAAAGGACAGCATCTCAGGTAGGTAGAATAATGCCACACTCCCCCCCTGCCCAGCCCCCAAGAATATGTACATATGTACCTTAATCTCTGAAATCTGTGGCTATGTCAGCCTACAAAGCAAAAAAAACCTAACATTACCGATAGAATTAGAGTTCATCTTAAGATAGGAAGAGTAGCTTGAATTATCCAGATGGGCCCAGTGTAATCAAAAATATGCTTAAAAGTAGAAGAGAGACAGATGAGAAACAGAGGAGCAGATGTGATGATAGAAGCAAGGTCAGAGTAGTGAGATATGACATGGACTCAACTCTCCTTTAATTGCTTTGAAGATGGAGGAAGGGAACCATGAGCCAACGCATGCAGATAGACTAAAAGCTGAGAAAAGCCCAGGAAATCCTGAACTCCTGGATTCTACCTAGAGCTTACAGAAAAGAATGCAGCCCTACCAAAGACTTAACATGAGTGGGACCTGTACTACAGGAATACAAGAGGATAAAATTGCATTGCTTAAGCCACTAAGTTTGTGGTGGTTTTTTAACTGTGGAAACAAAAACCAATATAGTACCTCAGTCTCTCAGGGTGTTTATCCCTCAGTGCTATATAAATCTGCAGTAAGCCATTCTATTATCAGGCCAGATGCTTATGAATGATGGCCTTTATCATGAGATCAGTAAGTTCTATGAGAGTTATTTCATTGCTGGATTTTTCTCACCATAAAATGAGTTCCTTGGTTAGAAATGTAATGGTGAATTAATCCCACAGGTGGTGGTGTTGGCAGGGACACTAGCAGAGAATATAAATCCAGAAAGTATCCAAATCAATGGGATAAGGTTAAGCCCATGGTTACTCTCTCCTTGTACCACCATGGCTGTTTGGTACATGGACCCCTGGCAGTTTTGCATATGGGTCCACTGAGCAAGCAAGCACTGGAGTAACTGAGGAAAGAAGATAAATTTCATCCACTGAATAGGTCATCTTTTCCACCTGAATATCAAGCATCTTCTCTGTGGTAGATGCCCTTTGAAGAGTATTCACATGGGACTCAATTATCTTCATACTCTATAGCCATTCTAGGTAATTCAGCGGCCTGAATTATCCTGAAAGTATATGATACTTTCTTGTAGTCAACCTCATTCTTTCCAAGCCTTTGATCACCTGGGCAAGTTAAACCATGAATCTTGTCTATGAATAAGAGTAGATCCATACCTTAGGACATCTCTCCTTCCAGGCAGACTAGACACAGATGTACTGCTTGAAGATTTTTTGCACTGAAAGTTCCCTTTTCCCATGCCTATAAGGCCACCCTAGACTGTAACTTTTAGTGTGGCAGCTGGCATTCCCTGTTAGAACCAGCTTGTCGTGCATATTTATTTGTAAACCAGGCCCAAGTGTTTTCTTCCTTCAACAAGGAGTTGGGACTCCTCATGAGTTCCATAAAATTGGACTGAGGGAAGTGGTGGTGCATTGAAGGAAATGCCCAGATAGTCTAAGAGTCAACTACCTGTTCAAGCATTTTACTTGAGCCTTCCAGGCCTGCTCAAGCGCAAACTTATATATGCCATTCCCCCTTGATAATGGGTTATTTTCTTGTCCACCCTAACTTGTGGCTTGCTGGCTCAGATAACACTGCAGTTTAATGCGTGGCTCTATAGTATTAAGTGTTCAATCTCTTTCAGGGCCAGTAGTAAGTAAGAGGCTATTCTGAAAAGGAAAAGTTCAGCAGTGTGGAACATAGGCTAGGTTCCAGAGTTTAGGGGTCTGTGTAAGATCTTCTTCTTGTGGCTTACCACAGAGCCCACACAGCATCATTCTTTGTAACAGGTACTTCTGGCACTAACATGTCTGTGAGGTCAGAAGATCTGAGTCACAGAGAAACTTGTATCATACCTTGGAGAAAATAAAGAGCCTCTGAAAAGTATTGATAACAATCTCATAGGTAACTCAGTAAAAGACTTGAAGCAGGAAATTTCGATGAGGAGTCTATTGTCTTCAAAATGTAAGAGGCTCAGCAAGCATTGTACCACCAAAGTGAGAATCAAGTCATTTTTCATTTTGATCAAAATGTTCCACTTGTCTTTCACCAGTGTGTTCCTGAACATCTAAAAATGTTTTTGAGTGACAGGTCCATGATTTTTTATGGGATTACCTTCTGCTTGCTAGACTGTATGTATCTTACTAAGGCATACAAAAAAGATCTTCACCACCCAGATAATCACAATGGTGTGATTGCTCACCTGGAGCCAGACATCCTGGAATGCAAAGTCAAATGGGCCTTAGGAAACATCACTTACGAACAAAGCTAGTGGAGGTGATGGAATTCCAGTTGAGCTATTTCAAATCCTGAAAGATGATGCTGTGAAACTGCTGCACTCAGTATGCCAGCAAGTTTGGAAAACTCAGCAGTGGCCACAGGACTGGAAAAGTTCAGTTTTCATTCCAATCCCAAAGAAAGGCAATGCCAAAGAATTCTCAAACTACCACACAATTGCACTCCACTCACAAGCTAGCAAAGTAATGCTCAAAATTCTCCAAGCCAGGCTTCAACAATATGTGAACCATGAACTTCCAGATGTTCAAGCTGGTTTTAGAAAAGGCAGAGGAACCAGAGATCAAATTGCCAACATCTGCTGGATCATCGAAAAAGCAAGAGAGCTCCAGAAAAACATCTATTTCTGCTTTATTGACTATGCCAAAGCCTTTGACTGTGTGGACCACAACAAACTGTGGAAAATTCTGAAAGAGATGGGAACACCAGACCACCTGACCTGCCTCTTGAGAAGCCTATATGCAGATCAGGAAGCAACAGTTAGAACTGGACATGGAACAACAGACAGGTTCCAAATAGGAAAAGGAGTACGTCAAGGCTGTATATTGTCACCCTGCTTATTTAACTTATATGCAGAGTGCATCATGAGAAATGCTGGGCTGGAGGAAGCACAAGCTGGAATTAAGATTGCTGGGAGAAGTATCAACAATCTCAGATATGAAGATGACACCACCCTTATGGCAGAAAGGGAAGAAGAACTAAAGAGCCTCTTGATGAAAGTGAAAGAGAGTGAAAAAGTTGGCTTAAAGCTCAACATTCAGAAAACGAAGATCATGGCATCCAGTCCCATCACTTCATGGCAAATAGATGGGGAAACAGTGGATACTGTGGCTGATTTTATTTTGGGGGGCTCCAAAATCACTGCAGATGGTGACTGCAGCCATGAAATGAAAAGACGCCCTTACTCCTTGGAAGGAAATTTATGACTAACCTACACAGCATATTAAAAAGCAAAGACATTACTTTGCCAACAAAGGTCTATCTAGTCAAGGCTATGGTTTTTCCAGTAGTCATATATGGATGTGAGAGTTGCACTATAAAGAAAGCTGAGCTCCGAAGAATTGACGCTTTCGAACTGTGGTTTTGGAGAAGACTCTTGAGAGTCCCTTGGACTGCAAGGAGATCCAACCAGTCCACCCTAAAGGAAATCAGTTCTGAATATTCATTGGAAGGACTGATGTTGAAGCTGAAACTCCAATACTTTGGCTACCTGATGCAAAGAGCTGACTAACTGGAAAAGACCCTGATTCTGGGAAAGATTGAAGGCAGGAAGAGAAGGGGATGACATAGGATGAAATGGTTGGATGGCATTACCAACTCAATGGACATGAATTTGAGTAAACTCCAGGAGTTGGTGATGGACAGGGAGGCCTGGTATGCTGTCTGGGATGGCAAACAGTTGGACATGACTGAGCAACTGAACTGACTGATCTGACTGAAGGCATCTAAGATACTTGCTCTTACTGCTTACCAGGTCCAGTCACCATGATATTATTAATGTGGTGGGCCCAGCATGATGGTCTTGGAAGGTTTGATCAGAGACTCGATGGATGATATTATGACAAAGAGCAGGAGAGCTGACAGAGCCCTGAAGTGAGACAGTGAAGGTATACCACTGTTCTTACAAGCTACTGTTTTGATTGTGTGTATGCTCAGTTGTGTCTGACTTTTTGTGGCCCCATGGACTATAGCCTGCCAGGCTCCTTTGTCCATAGAATTTTCTGGGCAAGATTACTAGAGTCGGGTGCCATTTCCTTCTTAAGGGGATCTTCCTTACCTAGGGACTGAACCCACATCTCTTGTGTTTCCTTCAATGGTAGGTGGGTTCTTTACAGCTGAGTCACCAGGGAAGCTCATCTGTTAATTGACACAGAAAGAAAAGCATTTGCTATATCATGAGTTGCCTAAGTACCAGGTGCTCTGTTAAATTTTTTCAGTAAATATACATACATCTGAAACACCAATTACAATTGATACACAAGTTTATTAATTTAACACTAATTTCTATCCTCCAAATGGAGTCATTCTCTACCTGACTTTTGCCCAGGTCAAAAACAGATGGGTTAAATTGGATAAGAATAGGAGTCATCACTTCTGAATCTTTCAAGTCTTTTGATGCTACCATGAACCTCTGCAATTCTTCCAGATGCATTGTGTATTTTTTGGTTTATTGTTTTGATTGAAAGGGATAATTCCAGGGTCTTCAACTTGGTGGTTCCTGCCAAAGTAGCCCTTACATCAAGTCAGGGAGCCAATGAAGATATTTTTTCCATTCTCTCATAGTATGTCTTTTCCAACTATGTTCTCTCTGAGAAAATAGCTGCATGGATAGGGAAGTAGGCCCATTCTAGGACTGACCAGGACCCAAACTCCATTTATCATCTTAGACCTCCATAAACCTCCCAGTGTATCTAATGGATCACAGTGAAATGTGTCTAATAACTTCTGTGTCTAATAACTTTGTCTAATAACAAAGCCAGTGTCTAATAACTTCTGAAGTATTGGTATTAATGGCTTTTTTTTCTTTTAGTGATGCATTGTGGGGATGTGAGCAGGTAGTTAAAGAAAATACTGTCAGACCATGTTCATGTTATAAAGTTTTATGGAATTCCTTTCACTTTCTGGTAGATTTTAGTAAATAATCAAAGGAAATGTTGTGTGTAACTCTTCAGATTATTTATCTTCTTTATCTGTGCCCCTTTTCTTGTACCATAAAATTACAAGTTCATAAATGTTCTGGTGCCTAAAGACATTAATATGCTTTTTTGTATCCTAACTATAAATAAATCAGAAATAATGTATTTTGGCAACCTACTTAGTTGAAAATTGTGATGATCAGAAAGAAAATAAATCTGAATGAAGAAAGCACTGGCTAAAAAAATATGGTCGTAGACCACTTTGGGGAAGATGTGGAGAAAGATTTACAATGTACACTTATGGCAATGGAACCTGCTTTTAGCTCAAATTAAGGACTCTGGGTCTGCCCAGTGGCTTAAGTTTGGAAACTAGATGAAAGGTCTTTCTTTACTTCATGTTATGGCAAACACAAGTCTGAGTTATGCTCACTAAACCTACAAGTTTTCTGATGATGTAAATCAAGTAATATTTTGCCAGGCGGTCTATTTCTTTCCTAGAAGCACCATGATCAATTAACCAACATCATTAATTCTTATGTGTTTAAACACTCCAGTTGCCGTTCAGACATGCTATCATGATGGCACCCACCTTGCTGCCACTTGGTCACTACTTGTCTGAAATCCCATCATTCCCACTGAAATCAGCATGCCTATTTCAGTGATAATATCTCCCACTACCACTGGATTCCTGCCTCCCCAATCATTTTTTAAATTCCATAGTAGACTATATCCTGACACCTCCTAGGTATGCAGGGGTAGGTTGTCCATAATAAATTCACTGTGATATATTCATCTTAGTAAGCTTTCAGATTCCTTTTCCCACATTATACAAAAAGTTCCAGCATCCTGATCTCATTGAATGTAAATCATTAGTCTATAGGTTCAGTTACCCAAACAAGCAAAATGTTAGAGTCATTTGCAGCCAGGCAAGCTAGCATATTAAATTCAGAAGGTTGGATAAGTGTACCCATATTCGTAAATTAACCTATCCTATATTAGTCTAATAATTATTGATATCCACACTGGTGCCCAGGTTCTAACTAATATAAGTTATCAATAAATTGAAAATGTTCAGTATATAAGCTATATCTTTCCAGACAGACTTTACAGTTCTCCTCTTGAGGTGTGCTGGGATCTGAGCTTTTCTCTAGATCTGGAGGTCATGAGAGAAATGGGGAATGGTTTTGCAAAGAAAAAGTATCCTCTGGGAAGCAACTTCAAACAGGGAAAATATGATCTTAACCTTCATGTAAGAGATTCGCTGATGCTACATATTCAACTTTCAGTAACCCAGCACAATTCAGTTCAAATCTGGTCATTAGCTATATGTGCCCTGAGGCTATAAGAAATTTAATATTTTGAGGCTGCTATAGCATATCTGATTCTCAGGAATGCCTTGAGTTGAGAGTTAAATCACTGAGCTTATAATTTTATTTCTGTTAGTTTCCCAGCACTATTAGAAATATCCAGCCCATTTCATGAGTTTTTCTTTATTTATGAATACTGTAATGATCGGATGATGCAGCTATTTGATCTCTTAAAGCCTTTCTTCAAACAGTAGTTTATCCTAGGCAACCACATGTAATAACTGAAGTAATCTTGATGTCATTGTATGTTACATATCATCAGTACTCATTCCCCACAAGCAATGGGTCTTCCTGAACAGTGCAAACACTTCCTAACTATTTAACTCCATCAATCCCCTTCAAACCTTTTATGGAATTGTTAGCATATTTTTTACTTTACATATTCTATGAACTCCACAGGCACAATTATTGTTATTATCTTAAACAATATTTTAAAAATTTACCCATGCATTTTTAGCTTTTCCCAGCACTTTCATTCTTTTTTTTATTGACAATTAAAAAAAAATTAACTGGAGTATAGTTGATTTCCAATGCTATGTTAGTTTCTGCTGTACAGAAAAGTGAATCAGTTATACATATACATATATCCACTCTTTTTTAGATTCTTTGCCCATATAGGTCCTTACAGAGTATTGAGTAGAGCTCCCTGTGCTCTACTGGGCTATATAGTAGCCCCTTATTATCTATTTTGTATATAGTAGTATGTATGTATATGTCGATCCCAGTCTCCCAATTTATCCCTCCCCCTTTATAACCGTAAATAGAGTCACATCTGTGACTCTATTTCTGTTTTGTAAATAAGTTCATTTATACCATTTTTTGATTCCACATATAAGTGATAGCATGTGATATTTGTCTTTCTCTGTCTGACTTACTTCACTCAGTATGGTACTCTCTAGGTTGATCCATGTTTCTGCAAATGGCATTATTTCCTTCTTCCCTTTTTTTTTTAAAATTTTATTTTATTTTTAAACTTTACATAATTGTATTAGTTTTGCAAATATCGAAATGAATCCATCACAGGTATACATGTGCTCCCCATCCTGAACCCTCCTCCCTCCTCCTTCCCCATACCATCCCTCTGGGTCGTCCCAGTGCACTAGCCCCAAGCATCCAGTATCATGCATTGAACCTGGACTGGCATCTCATTTCATACATGATATTTTACATGTTTCAATGCCATTCTCCCAAATCTTCCCACCCTCTCCCTCTCCCACAGAGTCCATAAGACTGTTCCATACATCAGCGTCACTTTTGCTGTCTCGTACACAGGGTTATTGTTATCATCTTTCTAAATTCCATATATATGTGTTAGTATACTGTATTGGTGTTTTTCCTTCTGGCTTACTTCACTCTGTATAATAGGCTCCAGTTTCATCCACCTCATTAGAACTGATTCAAATGTATTCTTTTTAATGGCTGAGTAATACTCCATTGTGTATATGTACCACAGCTTTCTTATCCATTCATCTGCTGATGGACATCTAGGTTGCTTCCATGTCCTGGCTATTATAAACAGTGCTGCGATGAACATTGGGGTACACGTGTCTCTTTCCCTTCTGGTTTCCTCAGTGTGTATGCCCAGCAGTGGGATTGCTGGGTCATAAGGCAGTTCTATTTCCAGTTTTTTAAGGAATCTCCACACTGTTCTTCATAGTGGCTGTACTAGTTTGCATTCCCACCAACAGTGTAAGAGGGTTCCCTTTTCTCCACACCCTCTCCAGCATTTATTGCTTGTAGACTTTTGGATCGCAGCCATTCTAACTGGCGTGAAATGGTACCTCATAGTGGTTTTGATTTGCATTTCTCTGATAATGAGTAATGTTGAGCATCTTTTCATGTGTTTGTTAGCCATCTGTATGTCTTCTTTGGAGAAATGTCTATTTAGTTCTTTGGCCCATTTTTTGATTGGGTCATTTATTTTTCTGGAGTTGAGCTGTAGGAGTTGCTTGTATACTTTTGAGATTAGTTGTTTGTCAGTTGCTTCATTTGCTATTATTTTCTCCCATTCTGAAGGCTGCCTTTTCACCTTGCTAATAGTTTCCTTTGATGTGCAGAAGCTTTTAAGTTGGAAATAAAAGCAAAAACAAACAAATGGGACCTAATTAAACTTAAAAGCTTCTGCACATCAAAGGAAACTATTTCATTCTTTCTTATAGCTAAGTAATACTCCATTGCATATATGTACCACATCTTCTTTATCCATTCCTCTGTCAATGGGCATCCATGCTTTCATTCTTTCCTTGAAGTTCTATATTTTCATCAGAGATTACTGTCTTTTAGTCTGAAGAATTTGTTTTGACATTTTTTTTTTACAGCTGAGGTAATTAATTTTCTTAATTATTTGTAACAAATGTACCATACTAATATAGATGTAAATAACAGAGGAAACCTTTCAGACTTTGGCAGGTCTATTCAGTCTACCATTTACTGAAAATACTGGGCAGAGCTATGGAAAAGCTTCAACGTATATGATCTCTATTCCTTTGTAGTATGATTAAGTTTTATCTAGGTGTAGCAATTTCCTCTTCTTTCTTCCTTGGGCAAAGGTAGAGTGAGGGTCTCCAGTTGTTGGGGCTGCAGAGCTGGCTCAACAGAGGCTCTGTCTTCTGGGGCACACAGGTGAATTTTGCATGAGAGGAAAATGGTCACAGCAAGTACTATGTATAAGAGACATGGAGGAGGTGACATGGGAATGTTGCCTGGAAAGGCTTCCTAGAGAAGACTTTGAAGGATGGCTGTGTGTGTGTGTGTTAGTCATTCAGTCATGTCCGACTCTGTGACCCCATGGACTGTAGCCCGCCAGGCTTCTCTGTCCATGGAATTCTCCAGGCAAGAATACTGGAGTGGGTTGACAGATGGTTAGGAGTTCATAACCCAGCTAACTAACAAAGCCAGGTAGAATTAATGAAGCAAGAGTTTCTTTCTTAGATTGTGTTGGGAAAATGCAGAGGCCAGAGGAAGTGGTGCTTAGGTTCCACCTCACATACTACTAGACACACCATCCACATCTTTGCGTAACAATTAAAGGAAAAAATAAAAGCACACTTGTGTGCATGTGGCTACAGTAGAGAATCATTTTACACATATGGGCATGAACTCCAAACAGGAAAATAAATGACTTTCAAATCACGTTAATAGTCATGTGGTTGCAATGTGCTTGAGCCAGGAGCTGCCTGCAGAGAGAGATGTGACTTGCCCCAGAAGCTAACACTTGAGTAAGATGCAGATGCACAGTAGAAAACCAGGCCAGCCCACTGTGAGAAGCCAGGCAGTAGCAAGATATCATACCCAGTCGGGGCCTGTCTTCTTCAAGGTCTGGCTCCTAATGACCTCTCAAAATAGGCTAGCCATTTCTGTGATGCCTGGAGAAAGGTGCTATGTGGACGTCTTTTCTAATCTTTTCTGATGACAGGCCTGGTGACCTTCAGTGGCACACAAACTTTTTGACAGAAAAAAAAAAAAAGTATAAAGTGCAGAAGCCTAAACAATGCAGTTCCCAGGATTAGCAGACCATGTCCAGCCTTCACCTTGAATTCTTCATCTTGCTCAGTTTCCCATTAACATGAGACAAGGTATTAAAAAGGTCGGGGTTTTCAACCAGACCAGGGTGCTTGGTTTTCTTTATGGGTCTATCTTTGCAGCAAAATTAAAAGCCTCACTTTAAAAATTTATTTACAGCTCAAGAGGCCAAAAAGAAATCTAAAAGTGATGTTCAGGGAAATATTCTGTGGCCTGGAGAGGGGTGCTCATGGTATTAATGTGAAACTACCTGTACCCATTCTCCTTTCAATAGCATGTCAGGGCACAAAGCCTCCCTTATGAGATCTGACAAGCGTATGTTCTAGAGGAAGCAGAGGGGAAGCTCTCCGTTCATATGACTAATTAGACGGACTTCATGCTGGGTTGCTCTTTTTTGATGCGGGTCCTGGTCCTAATTGTCAGTTTGCTCCTCAGAAAGTAAGGTTGAGTTCAAATGCTTATGTGCCCTGTTTTCTTTTAGCATTCCTGACCTGAAACTGATGCGGGGTGACAGGGAACAGACGGGAAAGAGACTTCTCGTTGCATTCAGAGTAAACCTTTTCAAGTTCCCCACTTGGAAGACTGGACCACTAGCAGCAGATTTTACAGGCTATGTTTATCAATTAACATGGCTCACACCAGCTGGGAGTTCTGTTTAGGCGCGCGAGCCTCTGTGATGGGCAGCTCAGCCCAAGTGAAGAGACCAGAGGTGCTTATTGGTCATGTCTGCTTGGATAGCTATCCAACGGCCAAGGCAGTTACTGGCACAGACATGGCAATATGTTTAGGGGTAATATTGGGAAATGAAGTATGACGGGTTGATTGTAAGAATGGCTGCAATTCTTTACCCCTCCCTATAGCCATACCCTTTGCAGTGTTCCTCCTTTCAAAGATTGGGGTCTATTGCCCCACCTTTAAATCTGGGCTGGCCTTTTGATTTGCATTGCCCAATTGAGTGAGGTAGAAGTGAGTTTATATCAGCATCAGGCCAGATCTGGAGAGGCCTGAGCCCTGATGCTCTATCTCTTGAGACAATGCTTTGTGCACTAGTGAAAGACTGAGAGATCATATGAAGCACAGCTGAAGCATCCCAACTGGGGACATCCTAGATCATTCTACACCCAGCTGACCCACTACCTGACTGAAGCATAATCAAGCCCAGTGAGATCAACCCAGCTTGACTCAGGCCATAATCATAAGTACCACACAGACAAACTACGTAGACTTAAGAGCAAAATGAAATGCTTATTGTTTTCAGTGATTTAACTTTGAGGTGTGTTTTAGTTCAAGTCCTCTGGGAAGCAGATACCAAGCTGGAATTACAGGTACAAAGGATTTACTGGATTAAATCCTATTGGAAAGATAAAGAGGAGAGACCGAGAAGTTGAGAGCCTTCAGACTGAGACACAGGTCTGACCACTGTGGAAGACAGAGGGAAGGAAAGATTGAGTAGTTAAGAGCTTCAGGCTGCAGAACAGGGCTAGAAAAATTCTGGCTGGCCTGACCACAAGTTCTTCAGCCAAAGGAACCCCATGTAAAAGGAATCCCATGTTTGGCAGGAGTGGGTCTGTATTATCATGCCCCCTATGTTCAGTCACCAGAAGTGTGAATCATACCCTTACTGACTCGGGGATGGATCCAGGAGGGCAGCAGTTGGGCCATTAATCAGTTATACTCCCCACAGCAGGAAATACAAATGGCTTAAGTTGGTTTGTTACCCAACATTATTGAGGCAACAGATACACTCATCAGTTCAGTTCAGTCACTCAGTTGTGTCCTACTCTTTGCAACCCCATGGACTGCAGTATGCCAAGCTTCCCTGTCCATCACCAACTCCTGGAGCTTGCCTAAACTCATGTCCATCGAGTCAGTGATGCCATCCAACCATCTCATCCTCTGTTGTCCCCTTTTCCTCCTGCCTCCAATCTTTCCCAGCCTCAGGTCTTTCCTAATGAGTTGGCCCTTCATATCAGGTGGCCAAAATATTGGAGCTTCAGCATCAGCATCAGTCCTTCCAATGAATACATTCATACACAGGACAAATAGGTTACTGTTCCTCTAGAGACTTTTGTTTTGTTGTGAGCTTAGCCTGTCTTCACCCTATCATGTCTCTGTAACTAAAATGAGAGGAGAATCTTTTCATTGAATAACATCAAAATGTTTAAAGGTTTTGGCTAACTGTAGCTTCTAGACCAAGAATGTCCTATTAAAAATGCAACAGACTCAACATTCCATTCCTCTAGAAGGCATTATTTTGTTCATTATTTTGCCCAGGAAGGTGTCACATAGTGTCCACCATGGCAGGCCAGGAGGAAACAGACCTTGCTTAAAAGGCCTTTAATTACCTAGATTTGAAATTGGCTTCAACTTGTGAGATAAAATTTGTGGAATATTGTTGTTGATGACAAATCCTTTATATATCTGTATGGCCTAGATTAGCATGCCTCATTGTTAATTGTTTTTATAAAAGCAGTTTAATTACTAAGCATTTGTAATCACAATTATTAATTTGTGTTTTATAGATATCTGGGAAGAAGATACAACCTCAAATTCAATTAACAATTATGGAGCTCCTTTTATTGCTAGGCATTTTGCCAGGTACATATTTTATTGAATTCTCACCCAAACTACAGGAGGTATTTATTATCTCTGTTTGTCTCAGTGATCACACTGCTGGTAACTCAAAGAGCACAGGCTTGGAGTCAGGCTTCTGACTTCATAATTCACGTACTCCACAATCATTCACTGAGTATCCAAAGCATTCTAGGAGCTGTGCTATTTGATAGTAATGCAAACACAGTTCCTGTTCTCACGTCATCTGCAGATTAGTAGGTAAGACATATATATGGACCTCAGTGAGAATCATGCTATAATTGAGAGAAGCACAGGGCACTTAAGACACAGAAATGAAACCTCTCTGGGGATATTTGTGTTCTCTCAAAATTTGTATGTTGAAGTTTGAACTCAGTACTCAGATGTGACTGCATTTGGAAACTGGGTCATTAAAGAGGTAGTTAAGGTGAAATATGGTCATATTACTAATCCAATATGATTAGTGTTCTTATAGGAAGAGGAGATTGGCCACAGACATGTACACACAGAGGAGAGACCATATGAAGAGACAGGGGGAGAACAGCCATCTATAAGGCAGGGGGAGAGGCTGCAGGAGAAACCAAACCTGCTGACACCTTGATTTTGGTCTTCTAGCCTCCGGAGCTGCGAGAAAACAAATCTCTGCTATTTAAACCATCAGTCTGTGGTGTTTTATTATGGCAGCCCTAGCAAACTAATACAGAACCTAAGTACACTGAGTGGGGTACTGGGAAAAAGCCGTTACAGGAGGATCTCAAACAGAGAGGCATCAGCAGGTAAGAGTGAACATGAGGCTGAGATGAGGAAATATGGCATTTAGCCCCTGCTGGCTGTGGCATCACTGAATAGCCTTTAGCAAGTCACTTCCTTCCTCTGGGCATCAGCTTTCTCATCTGTGAAATGAGAGGATAAACCTTGAAGAGGGGTTCTAAAAATGTTTCATGGAACACTGGTTCCTGGAGACATTTCTCAGAAGAAGAGAGATAGGGAGGTCTCTGTGGGAGATACTGTACACGGTATGCTGCACTCCTTCTTGATGTACACTGAGCTGCACATTGTAGGTTCTGAGAAGTCCTGTTTTATGTAGAATTCACCTATTTATTTAGCCACAAAACACTATTTCCATAGCACATTCCTTAATACTAATGTGGGTTCCAAAGTAACCACACTGAGCCATTCAGGTCCAAGTTTCTTATCTCTCGGTTTTCCGACTCCAATACTTAGGACTTTAAATATTTAAAATAAAACATTTAAAAATGTCCCAAATACAAAGTCTTCAGAGTCTAGGAGTTAGACCTGTGACTTACAAACCATTGATCCAAAGAGGTAGTTCTAACACCAGAAACAAATGGTGGAAAGGAGATGGCATTGGTTTGTATTCTCCTGCTTGATATTTTTCTATTTATTTCTAGTATTTAAACCTAATTCTTTTTGATTGTCTTACTTCTTTAGCAAAAAGTCATCAGACAGTGTTGAATAATAGTGGTGATAGTGGAAATCCTTGTCTTGTTTTTGACTTTAATACAAACACTCCAGTGTTGCACTATTAATTTGATGTTGACTGTAGATCCAAAAAAACCCTTATTCTTTACTATGTTAAGAAAATATCTTTTTATTTATAGTTTTTAAAGAGTTTTTGTTAACAGAAGTTCTGTTGTCTTTTAACAAAATCCTTTTTGGGTTTTATAGATATAATCATATGCCTTTAGCCTTTGAATTATTACTGTTTAACAATTATTCATTTGTTATTCATTTGATAAAATTATCCTTACACTATAAGGACAGTGGTAACTTAGTCATGATATATTATGTTGTTGTTGTTCAGTTGCTCAGTCATGTCCTACTCTTTGCAACCCCATGGACTGCACCATGCCAGGCTTCCCTGTCCTTCATCATCTCCCAGAGCTTGCTCAAACTCATATCCATTGAGTCAGTGATGCCATCCAACCATCTCATCCTCTGTCATCCCCTTCTCCCCCTGCCTTCAGTCTTTCCCAGCATCAGGGTCTTTTCTTATGGGTCGACTCTTTGCATCAGGTGGCCGAAGTATTGGAGCTTCATCTTCAGCATCAGTCCTTCCAATGAATATTCAGGATTGATTTCCTCTAGGACTGACTGGTTTGTGGTATGTGTTGATTGATTTCAGAATTTCAACTGAATATAATTATTGACTTTCAGCTGACTATGTGTGTGTGTGTTCAGTCACTTCAGTTGTGTCTGATTCTTTGTGACCCTGTGGACTGTAGCCCGCCAGGCTCCTCTGTCCATGGGATTCTCCAGGCAAGAATACTGGAGTGGGTAGCCATGCCCTTCTCCATGAGATCTTCCCAATCCAGGAATCGAACCAGAGTCTCCTGAATCTCCTGCATTGCAGACAGATTCTTTTACTGCTGAGCCACAAAGGCTCAGCTGACTATAATCAGATGTATGTATTATATAAACATTTTAAACAAAGCAAAATTTTGAATAACCCATCAAATTATACCAGGATGCTTTAGTTACCTTATATGATCAAACTGCCCAACTCTGGTTCAAGGTGATAGCAGTAGTCAGCTGTTAATCTATTGGAATACTCAGCAATGCATGCATAGAATTTTACGAAATATGGACAATCTTCTAAAGAAAATTGTCATGCAAATCTCAGTTTATATACATTAGGTGTAGGAACAACAAATATTATAAAAAGAGTTGTTTTTTAAGGCCAAATTATAAAATAAAACAATGAAAAAGGAATTAAAAATATGTTAGCAATTATCTTTGAAAATTCTCCTTTATTAACCCACTTAATAAAATATTAATATATAAAAATCCTTTTTTCTGAGAGGTTCAGCTCTGGCTGTGAAAACACTACATCTGATCTCAGTTAACAAATACACCTAACGTGTTCTTGTTGCAAGACCCTAGATTTAAAAGTGGTATCTTATCTAAGGACTTCCCTGGTGGTTCAGATGATAAAGAGTCTGTCTGCAATGTGGGAGACCCAGGTTCGAACTTTTTTTCAGATTGACTTTTAGAATATGTAAACAGAGCTAGACCAATTATTATGATAAAGTGGAAAAAATCACCAGAATGGATATTCTATATCTCTTATCTTAATAATGTAAAACAAAACAAAGAAAATAAGACACCAGGGGAAATGGCATTAGGCTGATTTATTTGGTAGTTAACCAGTTTATTTCAAATTTATTACTGATTTAAATGCTAACTCAAATCTTGATAGTAATACTCAGATACACATCAATGACAGATTATTAATTTATGCTTATGTCAGCAGTGTTTCCCATCCATGGAGATAATCAGGCTTTGGAGATCTTCAGAAAACACACACACACATTAAGTCCCCTAACATCATTAGCCTCTTAATTTCTCTTACACCATAGCAATAACCATGGAGCTCAGCTTGTGCTAAACTACTGTTACAGAAGCCATGGAAAAACACCTTTGTGGTTTTTTCAATCCTGAGAATTCTAGGACAACTTCTTTGCTAAATGAGGAGCATGATGCAATGGATCATAGAATATTAGGGTTAGAAGGGCCCCAATTTACTGTTGAGAGCTCAGTTGGCTTTATCACATGCATTCCCTTATTTTTTGGACATCATTGAAAGCACTACAGACAAATGCCATATCAAGAAATTGAAGAAAAGTCTCAGATAAGAGTAGAGTAGTATTCTCTTATGTGTAACCATATCTGTGGACCCAAACTAGAGATATTCTCTTATTGAAATTATAGAATGCCAGAACTGAGTGAACCTGGAGATCCTTTTGTTCTACTGGTTTGTTATAGAGTGAGTTCCAGAGTGCTTGAGTGGTATGCTTTCTCACTATAGCACAGTGCCTACAAGCTCATCTGTCTCGTTTCTTTGACTGCATTTGCCAAACTCATGTTAGATTTGAAGTATATGACAAGCCAGGGTATGTGGGCATGAGTGCTGTGTGCCCTTCTAAGCCTAGCACAATCGTCTTCTCTCACTTTGTGTCAAACACAAAGGATGCTGTGGTGGACTCAGGAACTTCTAGAAGCTAGAAGCCCAAATGATGAAAAAACTGATTTCCCTAAAATAACACATTAAAGGCCGGACACTCAATTGGACCATGACATGGGTGAGAACTATAGTGCTGGGCTACTAAAATTTGGGGAGTTTTCTGTTACAGCAACTAGTGAAATTATCTGACTAATACACTGATGGTGTAACTTGGTAAAAAAGTTATAAACAAGATTTCTAATATCCTGCCCTTGCTCTCAATTAAATACCATTCTTTAGGCAGAAATTATTTATCTGCACAGGAATGTTTTTCTTCTTGAACACCTTCCAGGAGAGGAGAAATTGAACTTTTGCAAAGCTGAGTGACAAGCTATGGATGTGATCAAACTCACAAGTTCTCAGTTTTTCTGATAGCAGCATATACTTTTTTTCTTTCAGATGTGGTTGTTGGGCAATTGTCTAATGTGAAATGAACTGTGCTTTTTCCTCATTGCTTTTAAGACATGGAAAGTGAAAGAAAGAAAGAAAGTGAAGTCACTCAGTCATGCCCGACTCTTTGCGACCCCATGGACAGTAGCCTGCACCAAGCTCCTCCGTCCATGGGATTTTCAACTCAAGAGTACTGGAGTGGATTGAACCCAGGTCTCTCGCATTGTAGACAGACAATTTACCATCTGAGCCACCAGGGAAGTCCTTAAGACATGGAGGAACTTAACAATGTTTAGGCACCTCTGGAAATTTCTCAGGAGTCAAGGGAAATGACTCAATCTGCTTGGGAAAGATGGTCTCATCTGCTTTTCATGATTCCTTTTATTCTTATCATTTGCTTAGAAAATGATTAAGAACACCATAGGTGGGGAATTTTCCACTTCACTCTCTGGTCTGCTGATAGAAAATGGAGCTTCCATTAAGCTATGGATGGCCTGTCTCCATAAATTTGCAAACAAGCCTGAAAATCATCTCAATTTCATGTTCATGGAGAGATGGAGAGAATGTTTGCTCTTTCTAGCCACTGAATTAGACTCACTGTTATATCTCATTGTGCTAAAAAAAGGGTGAATTCTGTTTCTTACTTGGAAATAATGAGCTTTTCAAGTGACGTTTCCTGTCAGATTCTTTTTCTGTCCTTGTTACTTTTTCCAATATGTTTTTCTGATTTAAATTTTTTTCAGACTATGATAAAGGATAATTTACTTTTAGTCTTTTTGTATCACTTATTTTACACTTCTTTCTTAGAAAAATAGAACTTTGGGAAAAAATAAAATTCTTGACAGAGAAAGACAAACATCATATGATATCACTTATATGTGGAATCCAATAAAATGATGCAAGTGAATCTGATGAACACGTTAACTTGAGTTGACCAACTGGCTTGTTTTTCAGTCTTCAGATAGATGGATTGTAATTGACTCCCTTTGGAGATTATCTCATAATTTTCAAGGTGGATTATGAAGCAGTTTGACCTAAACCAACATCTGTTTGAAGAAGTTAGAAAAAGATCAGCAAAACAAACTCAAATGAAGTAGAAGGAAATACATATGATAACAGAAATTAATAAAATGGAAAACATAGATACGATAGAGAGGGTCAACAAGACCAAAATTTTGTTCTTTGAAAAGACTATTAAAGTTGATCAGGAAATAAGCTGGCAAAACTGACCAAGAAAAACAAGAGAGACCTCTCTTATTTTCTAATATATTCATTTCAGGGCTATAATTTTCCTTCTTAAAAACTTTTTTGGCTACAACCCACAAGTTTTTAAGCATAGATATTTTTTGGTTAGCATTATATTCAGATGATTTCTAATTACATTATGATTTATTCTTTGACCCACAGTTTATTGAGGAGTATATTTATTAATTTTCAAGCACATTGATTTTATCTCATTTTTAGGTTTATTTCATTGTGGTCAGAGGTTATTCTTTACAGGATTTCAATCACTTGAAATTTTGATGAGATTTTCTTCATGACCTAGTATTAATATAAGTACCATTTAAAAAAATATTCTATTTGTACTTGAAAGACACATATGCTGTGTTGTATATATGTCAGTTGGTTAAAGTATATAATCATGTTGTTAATGTCGTCTATGTTCTTCCTGACTTTTGTCTGTCAATAGGGATACAGAAGATTTCAGCAATATGATTACAAGTAACTTATCAGTTTCTGAGAGAGACAATTATAGATTTGTTTCTTTTTCCTTATAACTCTGTCAGAACTTATCTTTATATATTTTGATGGCATATTTTAGGTATATATACACTGGTGAACAAATCTTGTATTATTATATATTGTATTTTTAATCTCCAGTAAATATTTTATACCTAAAGTCTACTAGTTTAATATTAACATAGCCACATCAGCTTTCATTTGGTTGTCACTTCCATTGACTATGTATAAATATTATATATAACATATATGTGATTCTTTAATGTTCTATCATTCTTGTTTCTCATGTTTTAGATGCGCATCTTATATGCCATATATAGTTTTTTCTTTCTAAACCCAGTCTCACTATCTTTGTCTGTGATTAATATTTATTTCATTCTTTGATGCAGTGAGAAGTATTATAATACAGTACTATGACTAAATCTGTAAAAAAAAAAAAAAATGTAGACCCAATTTAACAGCTTGGATTTGGGGTTGTAGACAGTAAGACTTGATTGTAGCTACTGACTGAGAAAATTCTTACTGAGTTTCTGGACGGTACCAAAACAAGTCATAAGACAGACAGGGTCGTCTGAAACATTCTTTTTTTTTTCCTTTTCCTGAGAGTCATATTATCTGACAGAGTACATGAGATCATGAGATGGGAAGCAGGAGTGACCTGCCTGGCCAGTCAGCCCAGGCCCATCCACCCTGGCTCCTTACCAGCGACAAATGCCAGGGCCAGATCGCCCTGACATCCAGGATGCCCTGAGGGGTGTTCCGTTCCTTCTGATCCCCAGTGACTGGAAGCAAAGTGGCCACGTGCAGATTCTCAGCCTTCTGTGCAGATTTGGGCTGTGGTGTGGGACAGGAGTGCATCCACCTTCAGTGTTTGTCTAAGTAGATTTCCATCTGCAGGATGACAGCTTTTTTTCCCTTCTATCTCAGATTTCAAATCATGATGACCTGATTTCCGTGCTTCATTCTCTAGCCTGATAGAGATGATACCTAGAGCTAATGGAGCTCCCTATGTAGTCCTGACTATACTGCTGCTGCTGCTAAGTCACTTCAGTCATGTCCGACTCTGTGTGACCCCATAGATGGCAGCCCACCAGGCTCCCCCATCACTGGGATTCTCCAGGCAAGAACACTGGAGTGGGTTGCCATTTCTTTCTCCAATGCATGAAAGTGAAACGTGAAAGTGAAATTCCTCAGTTGTGTCTGACTCTCAGCGACCCCATGGATTGCAGCCCACCAGGCTCCTCCGTACATGGGATTTTCCAGGCAAGAGTACTGGAGTAGGGTGCCATTGCCTGACTATACTATTTATATTCAATTGTACCTCTGAATCTGTCTCTTGCACGTGGGGCATGAGTGCCATGAATAATTCTGCTTCTTATTCAAATTTAGTCTCCTTTATATCCTGGCATAAATTATGCATTCTATAAAATGATGGGGACATGAAAAGGGAGTAAATAATGTTTAAAGTAGCTGTTTTACTGGGGAATGTGGAAGAGTTAGAGAAAGTCGGTGATACAAAAGAAAAGTTTCCTTCACATTCGTTTACATTTCTTTTCTTTGGGAACTTACTGCTGTAGAGAGGTTAAGACATGCTTAATTTTTATATATAACTTGAAGTCCAAAGTGGTGTCTTCTTTTTGTCCCTAGTTTATAATGCAATTTATTATTTTTCATGAAATTCCTCCAGTAGTTCTTAGTATTTTGCTACTGAAAAGAGTTAGGGGCAATAATCATACAGTGACACCTGCCTGGTTTGTATTTGTTAGAATCCAGCCCTCTCTGTGATGTTGAGGTTTCAGCAGAAGGTGTTACCAAGGACTTTGAGCCCTTGGGCTTGGTTCTTTCTGCCAAGGAGGAGCTACATGTTTTTTAAGATACAAGCTACTTTAAAGAAAGACTGTATCATTTACAATAATGCTGAAAGCTATCTGACAACTGGTTAATATTGCTTTGAGTATGAAAGAAATTCAATATCCTCTCCAACAATTTAAATTCTAAAGGGAGAATGGCATTGAAATATGTATAATATCATGTATGAAATGAGTTGCCAGTCCAGGTTCGATGCATGATACTGGATGCTTGGGGCTGGTGCACTGGGATGACCCAGAGGGAGGGTATGGGGAGGGAGGAGGGAGAAGGGTTCAGGATGGGGAACACATGTATACCTGTGGCGGATTCATTTTGATATTTGGCAAAACTAATACAATATTGTAAAGTTTAAAAATAAAATAAAATTTAAAAAAAAAGATATAGTCCAAAAAAAAAAAAAAGAACATATGGAAAAGTAAAAAGAATAAATTTAAAATCCTCATTAAAAAATAAATAAAATAAAATGACACATGTAAAAAAAAAATTTTTTTTAAATACAGTCTAAAGGAAGATGTGTACCTCTGAACTCAAACCATCACATAATCATTGAGGCTTCTGCCCAGATGAATACAGCTACTTGACAAAGAACCAAGAGCTACTGAGAACAGAATGTACTGATGTCAATGGCTCTTTCTAACTAGTGGTTTGAAAGGAATCATGCAGTTTTGTTTGGGGTATATAAAGTGACACAAAAGGCAAAGAAGAAAAGGAAAGATATAAGCATCTGAATGCAGAGTTCCAAAGAATAGCAAGGAGAGATAAGAAAACCTTCCTCAGTGCTCAATTCAAAGAAATAGAGGAAAATAATAGAATGGGAAAGACTAGAGATCTCTTCAAGAAAATTAGAGTAGCAAAGGAACATTTCATGCAAAGATGAGCTCGATAAAGGACAGAAATAGTATGGACCTAACAGTAGCAGAAGATATTAAGAAGAGGTGGCAAGAACACACAGAAGAACTACACAAAAAAGATCTTCATGACCCAGATAACCATGATGGTGTGATCACTCACCTAGAGCCAGACATCCTGGAATATGAAGTCAAGTGGGCCTTAGGAAGCATCACTACAAACAAAGCTAGGGGAGGTGATGGAATTCCAGTTGAGCTATTTCAAATCCTGAAAGATGATGCTGTGAAAGTGCTGCACTCAATATGCCAGCAAATTTGGAAAACCCAGCAGTGGCCACAGGACTGGAAAATGTCAGTTTTCATTCCAATCCCAAAGAAAGGCAATGCCAAAGAATGCTCAGACTACCACACAATTGCACTCATCTCACATGCTAGCAAAGTAATGCTCAAAATTCTCCAAGACAGGCTTCAACAGTACATGAACTGTGAACTTCCAGATGTCCAAGCTGGATTTAGAAAAGGCAGAGGAACCAGAGATCAAATTGCCAACATCGATTGCATCACTGAAAAAGCAAGAGAGTTCCAGAAAAACATCTAATTCTCCTTTATTGACTATGCCAAAGACTTTGACTGTGTGGACCACAACAAACTGGGAAATTTTTAAAGAGATGGGAATACCAGACCATTTGACCTGCTTCCTGAGAAATCTGTATGCAGGTCAAGAAGCAACAGCTAGAACCAGACATGGAACAACAGACTGGTTCCCAATCAGGAAAGGAGTACCTCAAGGCTATATATTGTCACCCTGCTTATTTAACTTATATGCAGAGTACATTATGAGAAACACTAGGCTAGATGAAGCACAAGCTGCAATCAAAATTGCCAGGAGAAATATAAATAACCTCAGACATGCAGATGATACCATACTTATGGCAGAAAGCAAAGAAGAATTAAAGAGCCTCTTGATGAAAGTGAAAGAGGACAGTGAAAAAGTTGGCTTAAAATTCAACATTCAGAAGACTAAAATCATGGCATCCAGTTCCATCGCTTCATGGCAAATAGATAGGGAAAGAATGGAAACAGTGACAGGTTGTTTTTTGGGGCTCCAAAATCACTGCAGATGGTGGCTGCAGTCATGAAATTAAAAGATACTTTCTCCTTGGAAGAAAAGCTATGACCAACCTTGACAGCATATTAAAAAGCAGAGACATTACTTTGCCAACAAAAGTCCATCTAGTCAAAGCTATGGCTTTTCCAGTAGTCATGTATGAATGCGGGAGTTGGACTATAAAGAAAGCTGAGCTCCGAAGAATTGATGCTTTTGAACTGTGGTATCGGAGAAGACTCTTGAGAGTCCCTTGGACTGCAAGGAGATTCAACCAGTCCATCCTAAAGGAGATCAGTCCTGAATATTCATTGGAAGGACTGATGCTGAAGCTGAAATGCCAATACTTTGACTACCTGATACAAAGAACTGACTCATTGGAAAAGACCCTAATGTGGGAAAAGATTGAAGGCAGGAGGAGAAGGGGATGACAGAGGATGAGATGGTTGGATGGCATCACCAACTCCATGCACATGAGTTTGAGTAAGCTCCAGGAGTTGGTGATGGACAGGTAAGCCTGGCATGCTGCAGTCCATGGGGTCACAAAGAGTTGGACACGACTGAGTGAATGGACTGAACTGAAAGTGACTCATTCTAAATTTTTAGTTAATGGGAAGCATGTAGATGTTGGGGACTCAGTTCTAGTATCATATATGCTGGTGTCACATCTTCTACTTAAAGTAAAAAATAAACCTGGAATGTTCTTATATGCTATAAGTCCAGGTGAAAGAGGTGGTACAAAAACTACCATTTGTTGAATAAACCTTGGGAATATTTTCAAGGTCTTCCTACCTGGTATGAATTTGGGGCTATCTGAGTCACAGTAGCTATTTTGGAGCTGGTTCTCTTTTGCCACTTACAGGAGGGGAATTCATTCTTGGGACAGAAGACACTGAGATATTAAGAGAGAATTGCAGAGAAGCAGGAGAATGATAATGATATTGCTAAACAGTAGTACCCAGGGATGCACCCAGGTACATAGTCCCAGAAAATAGCCATAAGAAATTGGCATGGAGTGGTAAAAGAAGGGTTACTAATGTCAGTATTTTTCCATGGGAACCCTGTTGGCATCTTTGGAAGGACAACTGTTCTTCAGAGGAGTGCCCTGAACAATGTGGGACATTCAGTAAGCCTAGTCCTCAGGACACTAACACCCTCACATCATTGCATAACAATCAAATATGACCCTACATACTTCTAAATGCTCCCAGGGGAGTGATACTGTCCTCCATTGAAGGTTACTAGTTTAGTTCAGTTCAGTTCAGTTCAATCACTCAGTTGTGTCTGACTCTTTGCAACCCCATAGACTGCAGCACACCAGGCCTCCTTGTCCATCACCAACTCCCAGAGCTTACCCAAACTCATGTCCATTGAGTCTGTGATGCCATCCAACCATCTCATCCTCTGTCATCCCCTTCTCCTCCTGCCCTCAATCTTTCCCAGCATCAGGGTCTTTTCAAATGAGTCAGCTCTTTTCATCAGGTGGCCACAGTATTGGAGTTTCAGCTTCAACATCAGTCCTTCCAATGAGTATTCAGGACTGATTTCCTTTAGGATGGACTGGTTGGATCTCCTTGTAGTCCAAGGGACTCTCAAGAGTCTTCTCCAATACCACAGATCAAAAGCATTAATTCTTCAGCGCTCAGCTTTCTTTATAGTCCAACTCTCACATCCTTACATGACTACTGGAAAAACCATAGCCTTGACTAGATGGACCTTTGTTGGCAAAGTAATGTCTCTGCTTTTTAATATGCTGTCAAGGTTGGTCATAGCTTTTCTTCCAAGGAGAAAGTATCTTTTAATTTCATGACTGCAGCCACCATCTGCAGTGATTTTGGAGCCCAAAAAGATAAAGTCAGCCACTGTTTCCCCATCTATTTGCCATGAAGTGATGGGACTGGATGCCATGATTAGTTTTCTGAATGTTGAGCTTTAAGCCAACTTTTTCACTGTCCTCTTTCACTTTCATCAAGAGGCTCTTTAGTTCTTCTTTGCTTTCTGCCATAAGTATGGTGTCATCTGCATGTCTGAGGTTATTGATATTTCTCCTGGAAAACTTGATTCCAGCTTGTCAGCCCTGTATTTCTCATGCTGTACTCTGCATATAAGTTAAATAACCCTGACATCCTCCTTTCCCTATTTGGGACCAGTCTGTTGTTCCACGTCCAGTTCTTACTGTTGCTTCCTGACCTGCATACAGATTTCTCAAGGGGCAGGTCAGGTGTTCTGGTATTCCCATCTCTTTCAGAATTTTCCACTGTTTATTGTGATCCACACAGTCAAAGTCTTTGGCATAGTCAATAAAGCAGAAATAGATGTTTTTCTGGAACTCTCTTGCTTTTTCGATTACTAGTAGATGTCCAGAAATCCAGAGTCTAGATGGGGTTTTGCTGCTATCATACTATGAGTCTGTAGACAAGTCTTTTTTACCTCAGTTCAGTTCAGTTCAGTTCAGTCACTTAGTCATGTCTGACTCTTTGCAACCTCACGGACTGCAGCACACCAGGCTTCCTTGACCATCGCCAACTTCCAGAGCTTTCTCAAATTCATATTCATTGAGTTAGTGATGCCATCCAACCATCTCATCCTCTGTTGTCCCCTTTTCCTCCTGTCTTCAATCTTTTCCCAGCATCAGGGTCTTTCTAATGAGTCAGTTCTTCACATCAGGTGGTCAAAATATTGGAGCTTCAGCCTCAGCATCTGTCCTTCCAATGAATATTCAGGACTGATATTCTTTGGGATTGACCGATTTGATCTTGCAGTCCAAGTGACTCTCAAGAGTCTTCTCCAACACCACAGTTCAAAAGCATTAATTCTTCAACATTCAGCCTTCTTTATGGTCCAACTCTCACATCCATACGTGACTACTGAAGAAACTATAGCTTTGACTCTACGGACCTAACCTATATAAGCCCCGTTAGTTTCCTCATCTGAAAAATTTAAAGGACTGGGAATTGTTAGATCTCTTTTAGTTCTTACATTCACTCAATATATGATTTCTAACTAAAAGAAAATATGACTGAATGGTCTCCTTAGATTCTACAAAAGAGACTAAGTGTACCCCCAAAAACCATAGGAAAAGCTGTCTTAGATGATTTTCCCCAAAGAAAGTAAACTTGGGCGATGAATTGCAGACATTGCCAGTCTTCTAGAAATGATGAATCTTTTCCCTTCATATCTGTTTTCCCTAGAAAACCATGGTTCATTTCTACTTGTACTAGGTGGAAATAGGAAGGAAATAAAATTAAAAAGGGAGAGTAAAAGCTTGATTTTAAGTGAATTTGATGAGAAATACTAATTCATAAAGTCATTGCTTGCCTCCTATTTATTTCATTTTTAACTTCTCCTCCCCTCTCCCACCTTTTCCCTTCCTCTGGGGGCTAGGCTTTTATCACTGGGATCATTGATAAAAGTCCTACTTTGTTGTGTGACATTGCAAAAAGGATCTGTGTACCCAGGAACATTCTCACCATTTCCAAAGTATCCAATTTTTGTCTCACTTGCTCTGTAGAAATGTTTCCCCTTGGGGTGTTCTTACTCACATGAGTGCTTTAAGTCTACATTAATACACTTATTTCAACTAGACCTTTAATCAATATTTCATGGGATGTATTGAGAGGACCCACTTAATCTCTTTTAGTCTCTGCAGGTGTAGGAGTGAGAGAACTCACTGGCCCGAGAAGACTGGTGTCATTTACACACAAATGTAGATGTTCCTATCGATCATAGGCTTGTTAGGATAATACTTGTGATGAATCATTTATAAGAAGGGGACAAGGCAGCTTATGTTTTACAGAGTGGGACTTTTGGCTCCTTAAATATCTATCAGAGTCCCATTACTGAAGAAGTCAAGGATTACTATTGGGTTGACCTCCTGGCAAGGAAAAACACTAATACAAATAAAACAGCTTGCATAGGCAGACCAATTGGGGCCACAAAGGATTCTAAAATTTTTGAACTCTGATATTTTGAAGAGATCTCAGAGTTCTATTCTCTACAGACAAATGAAACTCCATGAGTGAGAAAGTTGGAGGGCCTTTAGGAAGGTAATTTCTTTTTGATAATGTTTATGGTATGGTGGTAAGTTGTCTAGGATTTGGAATTAGTAGGACTTTGCTCAGATTCTGGCTTCTAAACTTATTATCTATATAAATGTGGACATTTTACTTTATGCTTCTTAAACATCACTTCCTCAGCTTAAAATGTTTAATTAGTGGCTCACATGTGTTAGGCACTTAGTTTGTGTAAGATAATTATACTTGTCTAAATTCTTAATATATTATTTTTATAGTCTTCAAAATAGTCTTAATAGGGAGATAAGACTGTTGACTACTGTAAGTACATAGTAAGTTTGCAAGTGGAATTTCTTCTACTTTTCCTTTGTTTTCAAAATTATTTTAGCTATTTTAATTCTTTTGAGAATCAGCTTGTCTATAAATTTGAAAATAAGCTTGTCTATACCTTTGGGCTTCCCAGGCGATGCTATACTGTGTGTGCCAAGTCACTTCAGTCATGTCTGACTCTTTGTGACCCTATGGACTGCAGGCTGTCAGGCTTCTCTGACCATGGGATTCTCCAGGCAAGAATACTGGAGTGGGTTGCCATGCCCTCCTCCAGGGGATCAGGGCTAGTGGTAAAGAATCTGCCTGCCAATGCAGGTGATCCTTGAGTTTGGAAGATCCCCTGGAGTAGGAAATGGCAACCCACTCCAGTATTCTTGCCTGGAAAACTCCACAGATAGAGGAGCCTGGTAGGCTACAGTTCATGTGTCATAGAGTCAGACAAGACTGCGTAAGTGACCACACACACATACCTATAGAAACCTTGCTGTGATTTTGGCAAGAACTGCATTAAACCTGTGAATCAATTTGGGGAGAACTGACATTTATTATATTGAGTCTCCAATCCATGAAAATTGTACATTATTTAGATCTTTGATTTCTTTCATCAGCTGTTTGTAATTTTAAGCATATAGAGCCTGTACATGTTTTATTAGATTTATATATAAGTATTTCATTTTGAAGAATGACTGTATACATTATATATGGTATTATGTTTTTAATTTCATTTCTCACATGTTTACTACTATAGAAATATGGTTGATTTTTGTTTTTTTATTTGTATTCTGCAAACTTCCTGAACTCAGTTCTAGTGTGTTTTTTTTTTTTTTTTTCAGAGAATCCTTGGGATTTTCTATGTAGTCAATCATGCTTGTCTCTGAATTGTTGTTCTTGTTATTGTTGTTTAGTCGCTAATCATGTCCAACTCTTTTGAGACCCCATGGACTGTAGCCCATCAGGCTCCTCTGTCCATGGGATTTTCCAGGCAAGGATACTGGAGTGGGTTGCCATGCCCTCCTCCAGGGTCTCTTCCCGACTTAGGGATCCAACCTGTGGATCTATTTTATGTCTCTAGCGCTGGCAGATGGGTTCTTTACCACTAGTGCCACCTGCGAAGCCCCTTGATATGATAATGTTTTTTCTTACTTAGTCTATTATTATAATGAATGACATTGATTGGTTTCTAATTGTTGAACCAGCCTTGCATTCCTGGAAAGAATTCCTTTTGGTCAAACTGTATCATTTTGTTTATATATTGCTAGATTTGATTTGTTAATGTTTTGTGGAGAACATTTGCATCTATGTTTATGGGAGATATTATTTTGTAATGTTTTTGTCTGGTTTTGTTATTGAGATGAGAACTTTCATCCTACATTTTTGAGTTGGTATATAGGAAGGCTACTAATTTTTCCATTTTGCTGTTATATCCAGTCACTTACTTGAAATTTTGTTTCAATTCTAATAACTTTTTAATTTTTTTTATATTCTAGGTATACAATTGTAACTTTGATCTCTTCCTCTCTCCCAAATTGATACAGTTTTTATTTGTTCTTGAATTCGTGCATTACCTGGTGCCTCTGCAGTCCCTACAACAATTTTAGTAATTTATATTTTATAACTATAACATTATACAAGGTATCTGTACACAGTATCACTAATAAATTTAACCTCCTTCTTATTTGCAATGATATTTCCTTAAAATTGAGATATAATTGACATATAACATCATACTAGTTTTAGGTGTACAAGATAATGGTTTGATATATATCCATACTGGTAAATGATTACCACAATAACTAACATCTGTCATCACACACAGTTACAGTTTTGTTTCTTGTGAAGAGAACTTTTAAAATTTATTCTCTTAGCAACTTTCAAATTTACATTATTAATGACTATAGTCACCATGCTGAACATTATCTTCTCAGGGCTTATTGATCTTACAACTGTATGTTTGTACCTTTTGACCACCTTCATCTCTTTTGCATACCCCCAACCCCCACCTCTGGCAACCACCATTCTGTTCTCATAAGTTCAGGATTTCTTAGACTTCACATGAAGTCAATCATTTATATATGTCCGTATATCATACTATTTGTCTTTCTCTGAGAACCTTAACTCTTAAATTCACCATTAAAATAACAGTCTTTGATTTTATAGTTATCTGTCTTTTTTGGTATTTTGTTTTCTATTTTTTAAATTTATGTTTTCATTATTAATTAACTTCTTCCTTATTTAGTTTTTTAGTTTCATGCATTGAACACTTGGTATATTTATTTTCTGGCTGTTAAATTTCTTCTGAATACTCTTTGGTCACATTTCCTAGATATCAAAACATAATGTTTTCATTATCATTTATTGCTGAATATTTATCATTTCAGTTTTGTTTTCTTCTTGCTTCTAACCCCTGCCAACCACTGATATTTGTACTGTTTCCATAGGTTTGCCTTTTTCAGAATGTTATATAGATGGAATCATTCAGTATGTAGCCTTTTCAGATTGACTCCTGTAACTTAGTAATATGAAGTTAAGCTCCCTCTGTGTCTTTTCATGGCTTGATAGTTCATTTCTTTTTAGCACTGAATAATAATCTATTGTCTGGATAAACCAAAGTTTATTCACTCATTCACCTACTGTAAGACATCTTAGTTGCTTCCACTTTTAGGCAGTTATGAATAAAGCTGCTATATATTCTTGTGTGCATTTCTTTGTGAACAGTTTTCATCATTTGGGTAGATACCAATAAGCACAACTGCTGGATCATGTAAGAGTGTGCTTAGTTTCGTAAGAGACTGCCAAACTGTCTCCCACAGTGGCTGTGCCGTTTTGCATTCCTATCAGCAATGAAGGAGAGCTCCTGATACTCGACATCTTTGCCAACACTTGGTGCTGTCAGTGTTTTGGATTTTGGCTATCTAATAGGTGTGATTGGTATATCATTCTTATTTTAATTTACATTTCTCTAGTGACGTGATATGGATCATCTTTTCATGGCTTTTTTTTTTTTGTCACCTGTGTATCTTCTTTGGTGAGCACTGCTTTATTACTCTAATGACTGTTTTTTAATTTTTATGAACATCTCTGGAAATCCATTAATTTTTTGAATTATAAAAGCAACAATAATTGTTTTAAAATTATAGTAGCATGGAAGTCCTAATAGTAAAAGCAAAAGTCCATTCCTGGAAAAGTTATTAATGAATATTATACTTTCAGATTTATTGATGCACAAATAAGTATGATTTTCTGTATAATATGACTATACTATACATATGGAATAACATATTTAAGTTTATTTTGCTTTCCCTCTCTACTGCCACAAATTTTAGTTAAACTCATTTAATTTTAGTTTCACTGTTCATTTTTAATTCCAGTTTTTGCCTCAGTATTTCCTAACAATTTTATCAAGTTCACAACCATATTAAAATCCTTTAGGTTTTATTTGTATTTCTGTTCTTTGCTTATCATCAACCATTTTATTTCAAGATTTACTCTTTGTTCATTTTGTTTTACTGAAGAGTTTCCTTGCATGTTTTTTGAATATTGAAGATTCATCTATTTTACCATAACATTAGGTGATAACATCATTATCTTCTAGCATTCTGTGTTGAAAAATAAAGTTGAACAGTGGCCAAATGCTAGTTCCTTCATAAATAATTCATTCCTTTATTTTCAGGGTGAGTTAAGAAATTTGGGGGGTATATATAGATAAACATTTATTCATTATTTTTGCTCAGTGATCAATAGTGAAGTCCCAAGTCTATTCATCTCAACTGTCCTGTGTTGTTTCTTTTATTGATTTTTCCCTTCTCCAGTCTGTTATCTCTTTCTTCCTTTTATTTTGAATGGATCTTCTAAGTATATCCTCTAAGTCTTTTTTTGTCATGTTTTAAATTTCTTTTTCTCTCTTTTGGAAAATTTCTTTGCTTTGTATTCTAGATCTTTAATTTGGCTATTGGGTAGTCCATTTTAATTACTTCAATTTAAAACATTTCTTTTGAGCAGTTGTTTCCTTTTTCTTTGACTTCCTCTTTAAAAATAACACCTTATCTTGTTCTTGTTTTATGAACAAAACATCAACCTGAAAATTTTGGAGGTTGCTAATTAGAATTTTTAAATTTTGCTTTCAAATGTTGTATCTTTTGGTTTCTTCAGTATTGCTTTTTCTGACTGTTCATCTTGGCTCTTCCTTGCCACCTGTGGTTTTTCTTAAATGTTTGGTGATCTTCCATTGCTCATTTAAATTTATAAATGAAACACTTGGATGATGAGTGTTTGGTATTGGCATGGATTTCCTTTTTTGTGCATATCTCTTTCCATAATAGGTTTTTCTCCTGATTGGAAGGAATGAGTGTAGGTGGACCTGCTTATCTTATAGACAGGCATATTTATCTTTAGAGTGGATTAGGGAAGCAAGTTGGGCTTTTATACACTTGTCAAAATAAAGAAGATTTTACCTTGATACTAGAATACTTTGGAAATCCTTAATTCTTGGAAAAACTTTCTTTCTTCCCTACTTACTTTCCCTGCATGATCATTATATAGGACTAGAATTTCCCAGAGCTCTATTCTACTTTTCTCTTTCTAAACTCAAAAAATGTTAGGACACCCTCTCCCCACAGCCCCTAAAGGCAGAATTGCCACCATAGAAAGTGTTCTTGAGGCTTTGTCCTGGAGGCAGACACCGTGGCTAGCCTTCCTGTCCATATGCAGGCGTGGACAGGGACTACAGACCAACTGTTCAGCAAGGAATCCCTTAATTGTCCTAAGGATTGCCCCATGTCCAGGATCTCCTCCAGTTCTGGTTTCTTTTTTTTTTTTTTTTTTTTTTATTTTTAAACTTTACATAATTGGGATTCTAGAACTCCTGGGGATGAACAGCTCTCTTCTCAGCAGCCTTTTCCCCATCCTAATTTGTGTATAGTTTATTTATGCTCTGGTTTCTTTATCAATCTTATTAGTTTTCTAACTTCTAGAAATTCCCCCAAACATATGGTCTACTGGTGATATCATTTCTTGTTCCTCAGCTTGTTATAAATGCATTTTTCAATTGTATATTTTGTGTCATTTCAATTAGATTTTGGCAGAGAGAGGAGGTAGATGTGTGTACTTAGTCTGCCATATTGAAATGGAAGTCTTCACCTGTTTTTGATCCACAGTTAAGTTTCTACAGGCAAAGCAAATGTAATCTGTCACCAGTACGTAGATTCTAGTTTAAATTATCTTTTAGTTTCTAAATTAAATCCCTCAAGCAAGAGTTCTTATCCTAAGGCTCATGGATCCCTAGAGATCAATTAAGCCCTAAATAGTCTCTAGGGGATTATAGAAGGGCAAACTAGAATAAAGTCCTTTGAAAACACTTTTTCATGGACTACTTAAAATGGAAATGGACAGCTAATGGAAGATAAGTAAAATCTAAAAACTGCACATATCATTAAGGAAAACTTTATGCAAGATCACTTTTTCCTAGCATTATGTGAAATTTTAACATACAGGAAAGTTGAAAGAGTTGTACAGCAAACATCCATATACTCACTTAGTTTGGACAATTAACATTTAACTCTGTTTGCTTTATCTCACATCTATCTGTTCCTCTATCCATCAATAAATTCTTCTTTCCTTTTTGATGTATCTCCAAGGAAGTTTGAGTCATTAATGTACTTTAGGAGGTACTCTTAAAATGACAGTGTATTTTCTCTGGTTTTCCTTTTTCTCATTTCCTTTCTCTCTTTTTGTCATCATATTCTTATGACACTAATAGAAGAGTTTCCTTCTGGACGTATTGTTTTTATCTGCTTGGTTGGCTAATTGGGTGGATGTTTAGACATGCAAACCAGATTGGCTGCTTAAAGTGGAAAGCTCACCTTTTCTGCAAAGCCTTCTTTAATTGAATAGATTGGCAATCCTTTTTCTTGTGATCTTGGAGCACTTTGGGCAAATCTACTGTTATCAGATTGGCATTGTGATTATTGCTTTATATGACTGTCTTCTCTTTTGACTATAGGATCCTATATGTGTATGTGCGTGTGTTTGTGGTTGTGGGGGACAGTGGATTAGAGACTAGGTGTTGTTTATCTCTGAGTCCAAGAGCTGAAACAGTTCCTAGAACAAATTAATAAATCAGATGGTGAACAAATGAATCAGTGTTTGCCCATTTTGACTAGACAAATCAGTTCACAATTGGTTTTTATGATCATTGAAAGGAAGTGAAAGTGAAAGTCGCTCAGTCGTGTCCGACTCTTTGTGACCCCATGGACTATATACAGTCCATGGAATTCTCCAGGCCAGAATACTGGAATGGGTAGCCTTTCCCTTCTCCAGGGGATCTTCCCAACCCAGGGACCGAACCCAGGTCTCCCACATTGTAGGCAGATTCTTTACCAGCTGAGCCACAAGGGAAGCCCAAGAATACTAAAGTGGGTAGCCTATCCCTTCTCCAGCAGATCTTCCCAACCCAGGAATTGAACTGGCGTCTCCTGCATTGCAGGCAGATTCTTTACCAGCTGAGCTATCAGGGAAGTCCTTTAGATCATTGCTTCAGGTTAAATTAGAATAATTCCTTTGCTTAAGAGTATTGGCAGTCCATATAACCAAAATAGTTTTGGTATAGTTTTTTAAGTAGGTAAGAAGATGGTTGAAGTGAGGCTCCTTACATCATTCCAGATTTAAAGTCAAGAGTAGATATCACTGGGACTTCCTGGTGGTCCAGTGATGAAGACTTCACCTTCCATTGAAGGGTTTGATCCCTGGTAGGGGAGCTAAGATCCCACATGCCTTGCAGCCAAAAAACAAAAGCATAAAACAGAAACAATATATAACAAATTCAATAAAGACTTTAAAAATGTCTCACATCAAAAGCATCTTTTGGGGGGGGGATCCCCATGATGATACAGGAAGCACCATCCCCAAGCTTCCTGTATCCTGCATCGAACCTGGACTGGTGATTCATTTCTTATATGATATTATACATGTTTTAATGCCATTCTCCCAAATCATCCCCTGCACCCCCCCCCCACCACAGAGTCCAAAAGACTGTTCTATACATCTGTGTCTCTTTTGCTGTCTTGCATACAGGGTTGTCGTTACCATCTTTCTAAATTCCATATATATGCGTTAGTATACTGTATTGGTGTTTTTCTTTCTGGCTTACTTCACTCTGTATAATAGGCTCCAGTTTCATCCACCTCATTAGAACTGATTCAAATGTATTCTTTTTAATGGCTGAGTAATACTCCATTGTGTATATGTACCACAGCTTTCTTATCCATTCATCTGCTGACGGACATCTAGGTTGCTTCCATGTCCTGGCTATTATAAACAGTGCTGCGATGAACATTGGGGTACACGTGTCTCTTTCCCTTCTGGTTTCCTCAGTGTGTATGCCCAGCAGTGGGATTGCTGGGTCATAAGGCAGTTCTATTTCCAGTTTTTTAAGGAATCTCCACACTGTTCTCCATAGTGGCTGTACTAGTTTGCATTCCCACCAACAGTGTAAGAGGGTTCCCTTTTCTCCACACCCTCTCCAGCATTTATTGCTTGTAGACTTTTGGATCGCAGCCATTCTGACTGGCGTGAAATGGTACCTCATAGTGGTTTTGATTTGCACGTTGAGCATCTTTTCATGTGTTTGTTAGCCATCTATATGTCTTCTTTGGAGAAATGTCTATTCAGTTCTTTGGCCCATTTTTTGATTGGGTCGTTTATTTTTCTGGAATTGAGGTGTAGGAGTTGTTTGTATATTTTTGAGATTAGTTGTTTGTCCATTGCTTCACTTGCTATTATTTTCTCCCATTCTGAAGGCTGCCTTTTCATCTTGCTTATAGTTTCCTTTGTTGTGCAGAAGCTTTTAATTTTAATTAGGTCCCATTTGTTTATTTTTGCTTTTATTTCCAATATTCTGGGAGGTGGGTCATAGAGGATCCTGCTGTGATGTATGTCAGGGAGTGTTTTGCCTATGTTCTCCTCTAAGAGTTTTATAGTTTCTGGTCTTATGTTTAGATCTTTAATCCATTTTGAGTTTATTTTTGTGTATGGTGTTAGAAAGTGTTCTAGTTTCATTCTTTTACAAGTGGTTGACCGTTTTCCCAGCACCACTTGTTAAAGAGATTGTCTTTTCTCCATTGTGTATTCTTGCCTCCTTTGTCAAAGATAAGGTGTCCATATGTGCATGGGTTTATCTCTGGGCTTTCTATTTTGTTCCATTGACCTATATTTCTGTCTTTGTGCCAGTACCATACTGTCTTGATGACTGTGGCTTTGTAGTAGAGCCTGAAGTCAGGCAGGTTGATTCCTCCAGGAACACGTGTACACCTGTGGTGGATGCATGTTGATGTATGGCAAAACCAATATAATATTGTAAAGTAAAAAAAAAAAAAAAGACATAATTATGAAAAAAAAAGAAAGAGTGATATCACTATGCAAAAATGGAATCTATCAAGACATAACCTCAGATTCCTAGACAAACCCATTGTCATCTTTATTCTGTTTTGCTAATGTCATCAAAAACTAGTCACACTTTTTTCATTAGGAACAACAGACACCATACCATTGTAAAGACATTGCTCATGACTTTCACTTTTTCTCACTTTTAGAAATTTTCCCAAGTTTAATTTTAGTATCTGTCTCAGTGATGGGACTAAAACTTTGCATATTGATCCAGCTTCTCTGTTTGTCATACATTTCTTTGAGCCTAGGTGATTCAAGAACCCGCCCCACTAAAGAAACACAGGGCAGGTATTAAACATTTTTTTTTTATGAAATATGATGTTCTTGCCACTGTACTAGATAATTTACATTGGTTATTTTTGTCTAAGTGGCTTCCAACTGAGGGAAGATTGTATTAGCTGGTTGAAATCACTTGGTTGAACTGTCTACATGGCTACTGGATCTTGTTCCTTGCTGATTTGAGGAAAAGGAAATCTTTCTCTTCTTTTGTATTTGTCTTCATGATTTAATATTGTACTCAAGAGCAGTGCTAGAGGCCCACAGGGAATACTGGGCTCACATAAATATTTACTTTTCCCAAAAATGAAAGTGCTTCAGAGAGTTCCCTGGTGGGAAAGACCAGGGGAAGACTCTTGGGTCCAGGTTTGCTAGGTTCCTGATCTTTTAGACAAAGGACACAGACCCTTTCTTTTGCTTTCTCCTTGTTCTCCAGAGGCAGCTGCAGCTCTTTGGTAGCCCTGGGTGTTCATTTGACCAGATAAAACAAATGTGGCCTAGGAGAGGATTAAAGTGTAATATACCTTGGAAGAACACCACAGTCTGGAGTCCTTTCCGAGCCAGGTACACCTGCAGGAACATCCCAGAAGCCTGCCTCTGTCTCGTGGCACCAACACATCCCCCAGACACCACTGGGTGGCTGGGTTCCCCAGGATGCTGCTTTAGGGCAGTCTCTGCTTGCAGGAGCAGATAAGTGAGCTTAAAGAGGCCTTTTATCAGCTACTATGTTCACAGAGGCCATATGATCTTCAAGGAGTTGCTTAGAGATTTAAAGCACTGATGTGACAGGGATGCTTTGATTCCAATGATCCAGCCATTTCCTTGCAGCCAGTGTTTACATAAACTTGAAAAAATCTGCCACTACTGTTCATCGCCCTCATTTTTCAGCCTTAATGGTAATTACATTCCAAGGACTAGGAGAGATTTAGCATCCTTCAAGTCTGGGGTTAGAGTCTCCTGTAGATGTGGCACTGAAGTGTTGTAGTCCAGCTCTTAGGAGCATGGGCAGAGTGGGCAATGGAAACAAAGGAGACTACTCTCGGATGGAATTTTGAAATCAGCCCCTGGGAAGATTAAATTTGTTTAGTGACTATTAGTGTATATGCAAATTTATTTTTTTATGTTTAAATTTTATTTTATTTTTAAACATTACAATATTGATTGGTTCTGCCATATATAGAAATGAATCTGCCACAGGCACACACGTGTTCCCCATCCTGAACCCTCCTCCTTCCTCCCTCCTCCCTCCCCATACCATTCCTCTGGGTCATCTCAGTGCACCAGCCCCAAGCATCCAGTATCGTGCATCGAACCTGGACTGGCCGACTCGTTTCATATATGATATTATACATATTTCAATGCCATTCTCCCAAATCATCTCACCTGACTTAAAAGACTCAAAGTCTCTTGTTCTAAATTTTTAATTGGAGAATCATTGCTTTACAGTGTTGTGTTGGTTTCTGCCATGCAAAAACATGAATCAGTCATAAGTATACTTATGCCCCCTCCCTCTTGAACTTCCCTCCAACCCTCCACTCCACTCTACCCCTCTTGTTTATCCCAGAGCGCTGGGTGAGCTGCTGTGTTATACAGCAACTTCCCACTAGCTGTCTGTTTTACATTTGGTAATGTGTAGGTTTCAGTGCTGCTCTCTCAATTTGCCCCTCCCTTTTCTTCTCCTGCTGTGTCCAAAGTCTCTTTTTGCTTTAACACATGAATCAAAATTCTAGAAGTAGAAGTTGTGACCTTCTCACTGCTCCCTGAAAAGACTATGGTCTCTTTCCCAGGCCTCCTGTTATTCCCCTCACTCCTCCTTCTTCCCAAATTCAGATCCTTTCCTCTTGCTTTTATGGCCCTTCTTTCCAACAGTAAAGTTGGGGCTCTGTGAAGGAGAGAGACCTGTCCCATAAGTACAGATGCCAAACCAAAACAATAGAACGTAATATTAAGAATTGAGACAGTTTCCCTCCACTCAAGGACATGTGCTTGCCCTTTGACCTTGCCTCTCCTTGCCTTTCATTTCTAATGGGACCTTGGCTGTCCCTGTTTTTGTTCAGTTCCCAAGTTGTGTCTGACTCTGTGACCCCATGGACTGCAGCACGCCAGGCTTCCCTGTCCTTCACTATCTCCCAAACCAAACTCAAACTCATGTCCACTGAGTTGGTGATGCCATCTAACCATCTCATCCTCTGCCACTCTCTTCTTTTGCCGTCCATCTTTCCCAGATCAGGGTCTTTTCCAATGAGTCGGCTCTTTGCATCATGTGGCCAAAGTATTGGAGCTTCAGCTTCAGCTGTCCCTACCATCATCTATTTTTCTTCCTTGATCAGTCTTTCCTGTAAGAAACCCTAATCAGTCAACCCCTATGCCTACTTTCATGTAAGAGCAAAGGGAAAAGCAAAAAGATTTTGGATGGGAGAATAGAGTTTTGTGTGTGAGAATAAAAATTTTTTTTTGTCTCTCTTCACTCCTTTTCCCAAATGAAGGCCCTGAGGATGAAGCTGGTGGACCCTAGTGGACCATATCCTGGTCTTGAGCATCTCAGCTACTTCTTGGGCAGTTCTCTGATTTCTGTTTGGCACCCTTGGTGCCTCTGAATCCTGGTCCTGCTATGGTGCTTTGGTGAGCCCTACCTTCAGGCTGATCTTTGGAATGACACTGAGGGCTCTGAGCACAGTCACACAGATGAAAGGAACTGAATCCTGTTCCCAGAATCCAGAGCAAGGATCCTGATGGAGACTTCTTCTTCTTCTCCAAGGCTGAGCCTCTGGCAGACTTCTTTTCCATCTGTCCAGGAAAACCAGCTTTCAATAAATAGTTTTAAGAGCTTTTATCCTGCTCTTGCATCCAAGAGCTGGCCCAGAGCACAGCTCTTGGCTTTTCTCTAAACCAGCTCTGTTTGGGAATATGAAAGTCCATAGGGCTTAGTATATGGATACCAGCATTCTTCAACTAGCCTATCTTAAGTAGAAATTTAGGGGCAGATGCAAGTTTTGTGAGGCTTGAAAGCTTGCACATGACATTTTAAAACCACCAATCTGAGGGAGGTAAGATGAAGTAGAAGATAAAGTGGAAAGAGATAGCAGTCTTGGCAAATTGTTTTAAAATGACTTACTTTAGCAACTTAAACAACATATGACCATGTTAGCAGATTACTGATGGTCATTCAAAGACTAGGAAAGAAAGAGCCTGTGCAAGTGAGAAGCCCCTCAGTCCATGCTTCATTAGCTTCATTATAAACTTACTTCTATAAGAATGTTTTCCTCTTAAAACTATGAAAATATATTCTTCCTGTCCACCAAAACATATTACTTTGTTTCTTAAAAAGCTTTTCAAATGATCTTTGTACAATTTAGTCATGTTTTATCCCAGTAATTCTTCTTTTGGCAATGTAATTTAAAAAAGCAACTAGATTAATGAAACAGCTTTAAGTGCAAAGATGTCTATTGCAGCATTACTTATTATATAACAGAAAACCTTCAATAACTAGCAACTTGGGAATAACAAAGTACAATGTGATATATTCATTTGGTGGAATATTTTATCATTAGTGCCAGTGATTTTTCTTTTCTTTACCAAATGCATATAATAATTTGGGAAAATATTGATAATACCAATATCATCAGAAAATAGTAGCACACAAAAGTTATATAAACAGTATATATAAACAGCCAATTGATAACATTGTCTTTGCATTTCCAGCTCTTTGGAAGTATTCTTGCATTACACACATCTTCTTAGGTGAGCAGAAGAAAGTTCTGAACCCCTTGGATCTTTGGAATTTCCAAAATTGAGGACCAACACTGATCACACTAGAAAAAAGTGTCACTTAAAAATATCCTCCAATTTTATATTGTTTTTTAAAAATAATTCTTGATATTAATGGGAACATGAAGAAATCAACACTTTTACTTATTGCTGATTGAAGAATAATAAAGATAACATTTTTTGAAATTATTTTAGCATTATTAATCAAAAGCCTTAAATATACTCATACCCTTTGACACAGTAATCCCAATTCTGAGCTTTTTATTACAAGGAAATTACAACAAATATAAAGGTAGTATGTACAAGGATGCCAATTGCAATGAAATATGTAGGAGGGAAACATTTGCTGTTGTTCACTCAGTTGTGTCCAGCTCTTTGTGATCCCATGGACTACAGCACACTAGGCTTCCCTGTCCTTCACCATCTCCTGGAGCTTGCTTAAATTAATGTCTGTCAAGTTGATGATGCCATCCAACCATCTCATCCTCTGTCATCCCTTCCTCTTCCTGCCTTCAATCTTCTCCAGCATCAGGGTCTTTTCCAATGAGTCAGTTCTTCACATCTGGTGGCCAAAGTATTGGAATTTCAGCACCAGTCCTTCCAATGAATACTCAGGATTGATTTCCTTTAGGATTGACTGGTTTGATCTACTTGCAGTCCAAGAGACTCTCAAGAGTCTTCTTCAACACCACAGTTTGAAAGCATCAACTCTGGCACTCAGGAAAGCATTACTAACAACTTAAAGATCCAACATGAGAGAAATTATCTTTAAAAGACACTATGTATCTGTAATGATATATTAGCCATAGAAAGGGCAAAATAGGTAAGAAAAAGGGACAAAATACACAAATGAGCTGCTGGAACAGTCAGCTATTAGCCAGTCAGCTATTGTGGGGTAGGCATAGCAAGTTCCTTTGCCCTCAGTCAGCAGGGATGAGACTGTAACTTGCAAACTGATGAAAAATACTAGTTTAAAAATGTAGAAGGGTCCTTTAGACTAGATATTTATCCTATCCCTATACCTCTTTCTCGTGATGGACAGGGAGGCCTGGCGTGCTGCTGTCAGCAAAGTAACGTCTCCGCTTTTTAATACACTGTCTACATTTGTCATAACTTTCTTGCCAAGGAGCAAGTGTCTTAATTTCATGGCTATAGTCACAGTCTGCAGTGATTTTTGAGCCCAAGAATATAAAGTCTGTCACAGTTTAAATTGTTTCCCCGTCTATTTGCCATGAAGTGATGGGACCAGATGCCACGATCTTCGTTTTTTGAATGTTGAGTTTTAAGCCAGCTTTTTCACTCTTCTCTTTCAACTTCATTAAGAAACTCTTTAGTTCCTCTTTGCTTTCTGCCATAAGGGTGGTGTTATCTGCATATCTGAGGTTTTTGATATTTCTCCCAGCAATCTTGATTCCAGCTTGTGCTTCATTCAGCCTGGCATTTCACACAATGTACTCTGAATGTAAGTTAAATAAGCAGAGTGACAATATACAGCCTTGATGTACTCCTCTCCCAATTTTGAATCAGTCCCTTGTTCCACGTCATGTTCTAACTGTTGCTTCTTGACATGCATACAGATATCTCAAGAGCCAGGTAAGGTGATCTCATCTCTTTAAGAATTTTGGTATTCCCATCTCTTTAAGGATTTTCCACAGTTTGATGTGATCCACACAGTCAAAAGCTTTAGCATAGTCAGTGAAGCAGAAGTAGATGTTTTTCTGGAATTCTCTTGCTTTTTCTGTGGTTCAACAGATGTTGGCAATTTGATCTCTGGTTCCTCTGCCTTTTCTAAATCCAGCTTGAATATCTGGAAGTTCTTGGTTCACATACTGTTGGAGCATGGCTTGGAGGATATTGAGCATTACCTTGCTAGCATGTGAAATAAGTACAATTGTGTGGTAGTTTGAACATTCTTTGGCATTGCCCTTCTTTGGGATTGGAATGAAAACTGATCTTTTCCAGTCCTGTGGCCACTGCTGAGTTTTCCAAATTTTCTGGTGTATTGAGTGCAGCACTTTCACAGCATAATCTTCTAGGATTTGAAGTAGCTCAACTGGAATTCTTTTTTTTAATTTAATTTTATTTATTTATTTATTTATTTTACTTTACAATATTGTATTGGTTTTGCCTCCACTAGCCTTGTTTGTAGTCATACTTTCTAAGGCCCATTTGACTTCACATTCCAGGATGTCTGCCTCTAGGTGAGTGATCACACCATCATGGTTATCTGGGTCATTAAGATCTTTTTTGCAAGTTCTTCTGTGTATTCTTGCCACATCTTCTTAATATCTTCTGCTACTGTTAGGTCCATACCATTTCTGTCCTTTATTGTGCCCATTTTTGCATGAAATGTTCCCTAATTTTCTTGAAGAGATCTGTAGTCTTTCCCATTCTATTGTCTTCCTCTATTTCTTTGCATTCATCACTGAGGAAGCCTTTCTTATCTCGCCTTTGTATTCTTTGGAACTCTGCATTCAGATGTTTATATCTTTCCTTTTCTCCTTTGCCTTTCACTTCTCTTCTTTCTTCAGCTATTTGTAAGAAGTCCTCAGACAACCATTTTTCTTTTTTGCATTTCTTCTTCTTCTTGGGGATGGTTTTTTTTTTTTTTTTTTTTTTTGCACTTTGATATTTTTAAAGTTTATCTTTTCTTTATTTTTATTTTTATTTTTTTTATTTTTATTTTATTTTTAAACTTTACATAATTGTATTAGTTTTGCCAAATATCAAAATGAATCCATCACAGGTATACATGTGCTCCCCATCCTGAAACCTCCTCCCTTCTCCCTCCTCCCTCCCCATACCATCCCTCTGGGTCGTCCCAGTGCACTAGCCCCAAGCATTCAGTATCGTGCATCGAACCTGGACTGGCATCTCATTTCATACATGATATTTTACATGTTTCAATGCCATTCTCCCAAATCTTCCCACCCTCTCCCTCTCCCACAGAGTCCATAAGACTGTTCCATACATCAGCGTCTCTTTTGCTGTCTCGTACACAGGGTTATTGTTATCATCTTTCTAAATTCCATATATATGCATTAGTATACTGTATTGGTGTTTTTCCTTCTGGCTTACTTCACTCTGTATAATAGGCTCCAGTTTCATCCACCTCATTAGAACTGATTCAAATGAATTCTTTTTAATGGCTGAGTAATACTCTATTGTGTATATGTACCACAGCTTTCTTATCCATTCATCTGCTGATGGACATCTAGGTTGCTTCCGTGTCCTGGCTATTATAAACAGTGCTGTGATGAACATTGGGGTACACGTGCTTCTTTCCCTTCTGGTTTCCTCAGTGTGTATGCCCAGCAGTGGGATTGCTGGATCATAAGGCAGTTCTATTTCCAGTTTTTTAAGGAATCTCCACACTGTTCTCCATAGTGGCTGTACTAGTTTGCATTCCCACCAACAGTGTAAGAGGGTTCCCTTTCCTCCACACCCTCTCCAATTTAGAGTTTTTAATAATTTCTAAGTTTTCTACTATGATTTTGCTTCATCTTCACAAGGAAAACAATAAAATAAGTAAAAAGAAAGAAAGAGCTCTGGAATCACGTGCTGATGCTCACTGCCCTGATCCAATCAGGCTGATGTTTTTACTCAGTTTTCCCACAGATGTGTCAGTGGAGTGGGGCTCATGGTGCTGCAGAGTTCTGCTGACACTGTGGATTTCAGCATCCAGATATTGGGGATGGTTTTGATCACTGCCTCCTGTACAATGTTATGAACCTCAGTCCATAGTTCTTCAGGCACTCTTGTCTATCAGATCTAATCCCTTGAATCTATTTGTCACTTCCACTGTATAATCAAAAGGGATTTGATTTAGGTCATACCTGAATGGCCTAGTGGTTTTCCCTACTTTCTTCAATTTAATTCCGAATTTGACAATAAGGAGTTCATGATCTGAGCCACAGTCAGCTCCCAGTCTTCTTTTAGCTGACTGTATAGAGCTTCTCCATCTTTGGCTGCAAAGAATATAATCAATCTGATTTCGGTATTGACCATCTGGTGGTGTCCATGTGTAGAGCTGTCTCTTCTGTTGTTGGAAGAAAGTGTTAGCTATGACCAGTGCGTTCTCTTGGCAAGACTGTTAGCCTTTGTGCTTCTGCATTTTGTACTCCTAGATCAAACTTGCCTGTTACTCCAGGTATCTCTTGACTTTCTACTTTTGCATTTCAGTCCCCTATGATGACAAGATTGCTGGGAGAAATATCAATACCTCAGATATACAGATGATACCACCCTTATGGCAGAAAGTGAAGAGGAACTAAAAAGCTTCTCGATGAAAGTGAAAAAGTTGGCTTAAAGCTCAACATTCAGAAAACGAAGATCATAGCATCTGGTCCCATCACTTCATGGGAAATAGATGGGGAAACAGTGTCAGACTTTATTTTTTTGGGTTCCAAAATCACTGCAGACGATGATTGCAGCCATGAAATTAAAAGACGCTTACTCCTTGGAAGGAAAGTTACGACCAACCTAGATAGCATATTCAAAAGCAGAGACATTACCTTGCCAACAAAGGTCCATCCAGTCAAGGCTATGGTTTTTCCTGTGGTCATGTATGCATGTGAGAGCTGGACTATAAAGAAAGCTGAGCACCGAAGAATTGATGCTTTTGATCTCTGGTGTTAGAGAAGGAGGAAATGGCAACCCACTTCAATATTCTTGCCTGGAGAAATCTATGGACAGAGTAGACTGACAGGCTACAGTCCATAGCGTTGCAAAGAGTCAGGCACGAATTAGCCTTGAGAGGGACTCTTGAGAGTCCCTTGGACTGCAAGGAGATCCAACCAGTCCATTCTAAAGATCAGTCCTGGGTGTTTGGAAGGACTGATGCTAAAGCTGAAACTCCAATACTTTGGCCACCTCATGCAAAGAGTTGACTCATTGGAAAGGACCCTGATGCTGGGAGGGATTGGGGGCAGGAGGAGAAGGGGACGACAGAGGATAAGATGGCTGGATGGCATCACCGACTCAATGGACATGAGTTTGAGTAAACTCCAGGAGTTGGTGATAGACAGGGAGGCCTGGCGTGCTGCGATTCATGGAGTCGCAAAGAGTCGGACATGACTGAGCGATTGAACTGAACTGAACTGATGATGAAAAGGACATCTTTTCGGGGTTTAGGCTCTTGTTTTGTCTCCTTTGGGCGTGATTCCCACTCCTTGCCAGATGTCACTGTTATGTGACATCTGTGAGATATGAGTTACTGTCATTAACCAGGACCTATTTTATGTTCACTTGCCATGGGCATTTTATCGGAACTCCTAAATAAATATACACATATGGGATTACATCTAACTGGGGAGGACTAATCTGTCTTTTCAGTGTAGCCTGCTGTGCAAAATACCACCCTACAGTCCTTTGTATTAATTGTAGCAGAGAGCAGATTTCATTTCATTAGGGGCAGGCCGTGATTCCACCTATGCTTTTTTTTTTTTTTTAATTAAAGGCATGTGTTAAATGTGTTATATATATTTGCATTTTTGTTAAAGATATATTTGATTACAAATATTAAGTGTTGTATATGTTTGTATATGCAAGTGATTTCTTAGCCGCTAATTCATGCCTGACTCTTTGCTACGCTATGAACTGTAGCCCGTCAGTCTCCTCTGTCCATGGATTTCTCCAGGCAAGAATATTGAAGTGGGTTGCCATTTCCTCCTTCAGGGGATCTTCCCAACCCAGGGATTGAACTGTGTCTCCTGCATTGGCAGGCTAATTCTTTACCACTGAGCTACCTGGGCAGCCCATAGGTATACATAGATTTTTTCTGAATGTTATATGTGTCTATCTGGCTTTGTGTGTATTAGTCTCTCAGTCCTGTCCAACTCTTTGCAGCCCCATGGACTGAAGCCCGCCAACCTCTGTTCATGGAATTTTTTAGGCAAGAATACTGTAGTGGGTTGCCATTCCCTTCTGCAGGGGATCTTCCTGACCCAGGTATCGAACCTGGGTCTCCTGCATGGCAGGCAGATTCTTTACTGTCTGAGCCACAGGGAAGCTCCTATCTGGCTTTATAATAGCTATTTTTGGACAATGACAGGTGAAGTGTGAGTTTTTTCTCATTCATTCCATTTTACATTTTATAGGCCTTTTCAATTTGAAATTCACTTTTCTCTTTAGCTCTGAAAATTTTCTTTGCTTATTTATTTGATAATTATCTTCTCTGCATTTATTTGTTATCATTCGTTTAGCTCTTCTCTTGGTGGATATTGGACCTCCTGGTATGATGCTCTGTGTCTTTAATCTTTATGGGCTTCCCAGATGGCTCAATGGTAAGGAATCCACCTGCCAGCACAGGAGACTCAGGTTCAATCCCTGGGTTGAAAAGGTCCTCTAGAGGAGGAAATGGCAGCTCACTCCAGTATTATTGTCTGCAAAATCCCATGGACAGAGGAGCCTGCTGGGGTCACAAAAAGTTGGACATGACTTAGTTACTGAGCACTCATGTACATTCTTATTGCTCATATGTTTCACCCCTTGGCCTTTTTACTTTTGTGCTCTGAGAGGTTTTCTAGACTTTCCTCCAATGCTTCTCTTGTATTTTTATTTCAGAATCATATTTTTTATTTTTCTTAATTAATTTATTTGTTTTTGTTTGCACCGAGTCTTCATTGCTGCATGCAGGCTTTCTCTAGTTTCAGGGAGTTGGCGTTACTCTTTGTTGTGGTGCATGGGCTTCTCAACACAGGCTCTAGGTGCACAGGCTTCAGTAGCTGTGGACACAAGCTTAGCTGCTCCATGGCATGTGGAATCTTCCTGGACCAGGGATTGAACCCGTGTCCCCTTCATCGGCAGGCAGAGTCTTACCAATTGTGCCAACAGGGAAGTTCCCAATCATATTCTTAATTTCCAAAACTACTTTCTTATACCCAGATCATCCTTTAGCATAGTTTCCTATTCTTGATTTGTAGATTAAATGGCTTTTTAAATCTCACTGAGCCTGCTGATTAGATTTCTATTTTTTGAGTAACTGAACTTGAATTATGTTCATGTTCAGTTTTCCTTGCTCTTTCTCTTTCAAACTGCTTTTTTTCTCCTAAAGTGTCTGGATAACTTTGAATGTTCATTGATATATCAGAGTGTGGACTAGGCAGGCAAATCTCTATTCATGGGCATGGACTTGTTACTGACAGACATGTCTTTAAGGTGAGCAGGTGCGGAGCAAACCATTCTGCTTCCAAAAGCCAGGATGACGACTGCTTTACTTTTAGGCTCTAACACCTCCAGTAGTTGCCTTAGTTCACTCCAGACATAGTGTAACTTTTTTTTTTTTTTTTAACGAAAAATGCCACAGCTTTCCCTCTCCCCCCACCTCTGTTTTTGTTTTTGTTTTGTTTTGTTTTGTTTAAACTAAGGATAAATGTCTACCTGCCTGACATTTGTGCAAGGAGAAAGGTATTTTCTATTTTGTTTTTAGCCCTTTCACTCATTCCCTGGTTTTCAGCTCTGCTTCTTATTTATGCTCTTGTGTGTGTTCCCTCTGAGTCCAGAGGTTCTGTGGTTCTGCTGCTTTTGGATTTGGGCAGCTTCCTCAAGGTCACTGTTTCCTAGCTGTGCTTCAAACCAATGATGCCTCTACATTTACTTTCTATCATCTGGAAATTTGTTATAATCTCTTATCTGTTGATGAGTATCCTTCTATTGACTTGCTATTGCAGGTTTATACCATTCTGTTGCTTTACCATCATTTTTCTAGGGACCAGGTGATAGAGAGTCTTATCATGGGGATTTAGTCTGTCATCCTGAAGTAGAATCCTTTAATCTATTTAAGAAGAATCCCTTAAATTCCATGGAAGATGTTTGATTTCAGCCAAGTGTTGAAAAATAAGTAGAATTTACATGGAAACAGAGAATTGTAAAAGATAGACCAAACAGAGGACAAGTTTGTGCAGTAGTGTGGAGATGGGTATTGGCCATGTTAGGTTTGAAGAATAATGAGTATGTTAGCCAAGCAGAATCCCAGAGTTCCAGCAGGAGAGTCATGGGAAATAAGACTTAAAAAATAGTCTGCATCTAGAGTTTTTAGTTCTAGATGGGAAAATTTGGCTGTTTTGAGCAGAGCAGAAAGGCAATGAAATCAGTACTTAGAAAGATTTATTTGGCATGACGTGAAATATACTTTGGAGGGAAATAGACTAGAGGAAGAGAGCCAATTAAGAAACAGGTATAATCATCCATTTATGAAATGAGGGATGGTGGCAGCAGGGAAGAAAATTGGGAAGAGATGGCAACTTAGAAATAAGAATCTATAGTACTTAGTGACTGATTAGCTATGGAGGATAAGATGACTATAAGTTTTCAGGTCTGGATAACTATGGAGAATTACTGGCATCGATGTAGTTCTAAAAGTCCCAGGTACCTATCCTAATTCCACCTCCTCTCTCTGCTAAGAGTAGGTCACACAGAGTACGATCTTTGTTTCCAGCCTAGGTTTTCACAGGCGGTAATAGTGGTGGTGGTTGTAGTGATGATGGTGGAGATAGTGCTGGTGAAAGAGGCAGTGGCAGAAATAGTGACAATGGCGGCGATGGTAACACTGAAGCTGGTGGCGGTGGTGGCGGTGATGTGGTGGAGGTGGTAACTGTGGTGGGGCTCGTGTGCAACGCAGAGGCAGCAGTGATGCAGGTGGCGTTAGTAGCACAGTCATGGTGGCAATGGAACGGTGCTGGTGGGGATTTTGGAGCAGACGTTGGTGGTCATGATGGAGGTAATAGAAGTGATGGTGATGGAGAAGAGAAGTGGTGGTGGTGACGGTGCTGGTGGAAATAGTGGTAGAGTGGTTGTATGATGAGGGTGGTGAAAGCGCAGATGGCTTCAATGATGGAGGGGGTGGTATGATGGTTCTGACGGTAGTTGTGGTGCATGATTACGGTCGGGACTGTGGTGCTGAGAAAGGTGATAGTGATAATGGTGCTGGTGAGGATGACGTGTTAGTGATAGTATAAATAATTGTGGCGGTGATTGCGGTGTGGGTTGTTACATTGATAGAGGGAGTTAGAACAGTGGGAATAAGAGGAATGATCATGAAGCTCATATTCCTGGTGACTGTGGTAGGCGTGGTAGTAGATGGCACGTCTTAGCTACGCAGCTATAACTTTAAGTCTTGGATTTACCCTTGTCTACTCATATCACATTTAGAAGAGTAGGAGAAGGCTCAGTTGTCCACATAGTTGTGTGACCCTACCCTGCCTTTTAGTCACAGCTGATTAGACTAGAAGTAGACATCCACCTCAGAAGACAGTCCTTAGGCTGGTTGAGCTGAGATTTGCAACCATTAGAGTTTAACTATGAGACTAGAATATTGTAGCTATAAGATGTGGATACTTGAATAGAAAAGACTTGTGGAGTCAGAGCCTGAGTCATCACCATGGCAATAACATGCTGTGTAGCGTTAAGGTTAAGAAAGAGTTCACGAAATAATTTTTTTTAATTAAAAATAAATAACTTTTTAAAAATTAAAAAAAAAAAAAAGAGTTCACAAGTTATGAGTAAGCCGAAAAGGGCAATGTGCCGACAGAGGCAGGAAATGAAGTGGGGGGCAGAGAGAAGCAGAAATGAGAGACAAAACAGCAGCCTCCTTCCTAACTGACAAGGTCCAAGCCTCATGGATTCCCAAAGGGACCATCCAAGTCTCTTCTGGTGTCAAGTGGCCATGAAATTGTCAATTGTATCCTTTCCATAAACTTCTTTATTTGAATTGCTTTGTGTGAGTTTCTATACCTTGCAATCAAGGATTAAGATATTTATGAAATAAATTGCTTATTTTTCATGCTATATGCAAACTTAAGGTCACTAAGCCCTCACTTAGTCGCTCAGTCGTGTCTGACTCTTTGTGACCCCATGAATTGCAGCATGCCAGGCCTTCCTGTCTATCACCAGCTCTTGGAGTTTACCCAAACTCATGTCCATTGAGTCGGTGATGCCATCCAGCCATCTCATCCTCTTTTGTCCCCTTTTCCTCCTGCCCCCAATCCCTCCCAGCCTCAAGGTCCTTTCCAATGAGTCAACTCTTCACATGCGGTGGCCAAAGTATTGGAGTTTCAGCTTTAGCATCAGTCCTTCCAATGAACACCCAGGACTGATCTCCTTTAGAATGGACTCTCCTTGCAGTCCAAGGGACTCTCAAGAGTCTTCTCCAACACCACAGTTCAAAAGCATCAATTCTTTGGTGCTCAGCTTTCTTCACAGTCCAACTCTCACATCCATACATGACCACTGGAAAAACCATAGCCTTGACTAGACGGACCTTTGTTGGCAAAGTAATGTCTCTGCTTTTCAACATGCTATCTAGGTTGGTCATAACTATCGTTCCAAGGAGTAAGCGTCTTTTAATTTCATGGCTGCAGTCACCATCTGCAGTGATTTTGGAGCCCAAAAAAATAAAGTCTGACACTGTTTCCACTGTTTCCCCATCTATTTCCCATGAAGTGATGGGACCAGGTGCCATGATCTTAGTTTTCTGAATGTTGAGCTTTAGGCCAACTTTTTCACGCTCCTCTTTCACTTTCATCAAGAGGGTCTTTAGTTCCTCTTCACTTTCTGCCATAAGGGTGGTGTCATCTGCATATCTGAGGTTATTGATATTTCTCCCAGCAATCTTGATTCCAGCTTGTGTTTCTTCCAGCCCAGCATTTCTCATGATGTGCTCTGCATTCAAGTTAAATAAGCAGGGTACCACTAATAGATGCTTTTGTGTTTGGACTCAGCTCTCTCCTCAGGAGCTTCTATGTTGAAAAGATCATGCACCAGAAAATTTTATTTAATATCAGGTCCATTTCACACAGAGTCCAGGCTTTGTTTACTATAATCTATTACTTACTAATCCCCCCTCAATATCTCAAAATTAGAGTCCCTCACCTAGAAAAACACATCCTGCTTCTCTCATGGCAGCAATGTCTCTAGACTCCTAACCTCTTGTATGCTCTTATTTTTCTGGTTCGCACTCTCTTGACTTACACCTTGACCCTCCTTCTCTGCCTTCTTCCTCCAGATGCCAAACCTGGACTGTCCATCTGTCTATGGTTTTGATTCACTCAAAAGATCCTGACTCTGGTGTCTTTCTCCCAAGGATGGATGAGCACGGCCGACTGATAAGCTACACTTAGAACCGATGCTCTACACTTCTGCCAGGTTGGTGAGAGAGGAGGTCGATCTTTATCTACTGAGTACCTGTAGCAAGTATTCTATAGCCTGTTAGGTCAGCATGACTGCCTTTATTTTATAGATGACAAACCTGAAACTCTGAGAAATTAAGGCAATATGCCCAAGTTTATATGAGTGTGGCAAATGAGTGGCAGATGGGGTGTGAACCCAAGTGTGTTTGACTTAAAACATGTTTTTCTTCAAACTGTGCTAATTTGCCAGAGATGAAATAAAGCCAGTATTAGTTGAGCACTCTGAAAGTACCCTTTAATGACCATTCAACATCCATTCTCCCCTTCCTTCTTCATACCAAAGCCCTGGTTTTGTTTGGTGTGGAAATATGTTCCTCTAAAGGACTCCATAGTCCAGGCTTCTTGAAGCAAGGAAGCATGGGCATGTGAAAGCTGGTATGAAAGTCAAAGGTTTGTATGGGGCTTTTAGGAAAGCTACTTAGAGCTTCAAGTTGGGAGGGGAGATTTCCCCCTTTATTTTTCTTGCTGCTCGGAGTGGAGCTCTGATAACCACCTTAGACATGACGAGATCCTAAAGGTGGAATCCACACTCTAGGGCAGTCGGGTCCCTAAAGGCAATGGTGCTGCCATATCAGTTTTGTTTCTGGAGTCTTCTGTGGAGGAGATAGAAACGCCTATTTTGTTTGAGCTACTTTTATATGTGGTATGATTCAAGCACCTCCTATGTGAAACACTGCTCTGGCACTCAAACCTTTGGTTGCCCCCATTTCAGATGAAGACCCTAGGTTCCAAAAAGCTTAAATAATTAACTTAAGCTCACACAGATAGTTCAGTGGTGTGTCTTGACTTTAGAGCATATTGCTGTAATAGAATGAAGTTTAAACTCCTTAACATGAAATATGAAATATCCATGATATAACCATTGTCTTTTCTCTCATCTTACACTTTGTTTTCAGAGAAGGCAATGGCAACCTGCTCCAGTACTCTTGCCTGGAAAATCCCATGGATGGAGGAGCCTGGAAGGCTGCAGTCCATGGGGTCACTAAGAGTCGGATACAGCTGAGCGACTTCACTTTCACTTTTCACTTTCATGCATTGGAGAAGGCAATGGCAACCCACTCCAGTGTTCTTGACTGGATTTGTTTTGTGCTTTTGAAAATGCTGTTTCCTCTGCCTAGAATTATCTGCCCCTAATTTTCCACTGAGAATCCCCTACTCATCCTTTAAAGTGAAAATGAAAGTGAAGTTGCTCAGTCGTGTCCGACTCTTAGTGACCCCATGGACTGCAGCCTACCAGGCTTCTCCGTCCATGGGATTTTCCAGGCAAGAATAAGGGACTGGGTTGCCATTTCCTTCTCCACAGGATCTTCCTGACCCAGGGATCGAACCCAGGTCTCTGGGATTGTAGGCAGGGATTGCACTCATCCTTTAAGACCCAGTCAAAGTGCTACCTCCTCTGAAGTCTTTCCTAAGCAGCTGTCTCATGACATAGATCTTCCTTCTTCTGTGTCCCTACTGCTCCATGCTGTGCCTTATTAAGACACCATGTGGCATATAGCATGGTAATTGTCTACATGCCTGTCTTCCTTCTAAAATGTCAACTTCTTTAGAGGTCATTATTTTCTACCTCTATATCCTCAGTATTTGTTCACTGCCTAGCACATAAGAAGAAAATTTTTACTGACTGACTGACTGCGCAAGTGAATCAAAGTAGGCATCAAGTTGCATGGTACCTTTTAGTAAACTTCAGGTGCTAAACATCACATAATGAGACTTGTCTCCTCATATGTCTCCTAGGCCACCTGGGAAGCATGGGAGCATGTCATTGTGGGGCTGCTGTCGATGGGCACTCATGAAAGCTCATGTTTCCATGGAGGCTCTTCAATTCACTCCACTCTCATTCGATAGCCTTCGTGTCTAAAGAGGATTGTGGCTTATTTCCAATTCAAAACATGGTTTTGTTAGGGAATGTGACTGAAAAGATCATAAAGATAGATCTGATTCTTGTTTGAATCCTTTCAAGAAATTAAATCAGTTCTGACACAGCATTTTTTTTTCAAGATTTTGAAAACTTCGAATCCATTTTAAACTAGATTGTGATCGACAAACCTACTGGAACATTAGCAAACAGTTAAATTCTAATTAGCCAAGTCCCTGCTAATCTCCCAGCTGTCAAAGGCATAGATAGAAACAAAAGCTTCTATTAAACCTGAGTTGATCCCTGAGGAGGAAGAGGTCAGAGGGGAGTGTTCAGTCAACTCTGAGATTATGTGAACCAAGTCTTAAGTGATAATCATAAAAAACATGCAAATATCCCTTTACTTATTTAAAAAGACATTATATTGACATGAAAACTCTCCTTTTGTCATTTTTTTCATCATTTGGAAATAGCAACCCACTCCAGTACTCTTGCCTGGAAAATCCCATGGACAGAGAAGCCTGGTAGACTAGAGTCCATGGGATCAAAAAGAGTCGGACACAACTGAGCAACTTCACTTTCATTATTTTTAGGATGAAGTTCAAAACATTTTCCCTGACTTTCTACCACCAGATAGGATTTCCAGTTGTATTTGTCACTTCCTCCTCTTCTTGGACCTTCTGCTCAAGGCTATGAGCCCTTAGATACAGAAAGTTGGGGGAAAGATAACTGTAAGATACAAGGTGGACAGAGATACTGAGATTGTGAATGGTGGTGGTGGTGGTAGGAGGGGTAGTGCATGTCGAGAACAGATGGTGAGGAAAGCTGCTTCTTGAAGATTCAAAATGGACTGTACAGAAAGACTTCAAATGTACTACTATGGGCTAGTTCTCTGTGTTTACACTTCACTGCCCTCCAACATTTCTCCTAATTGTTTTTCAGAATTCACGCAAGGGTAACCCAGTATTGTAGTGCAAGTCCTTCATTCAAGTGAAGTCACACTGAAACTTATCTATCCTCCATCCCATTGCAGTAAGAGACTTTTCTTTTACTCCTTGGTATATAGGTGAATTTTCAGGTGGAGTGGAGAAAGCAGTGTCCATTTTATATAAATCTTTATAAAACTCTCACAGGCATTTAAAATTCCCCCAAGGTTAAGAAGCATCCATTTAGAAGAGACTAATATGATTGATTAAAACAGAGCTTCTTAAAGTATGGCTTGTGGACTACTTATACTAGGATTGACTAGAGGGCTGTTTTTAATATAAATCCTTAGACCTTGACTCTTGAATTGGAAAATCTGGGGTGGGCGCCTGAGAAACTTCATTTAAAAATCCTCCCAGAAGATGTACTTTATCAGATGAGAACAACTGACTTTAAATTGATCTCAGATCAAATCAGTCGCTCAGTCGTGTCCGACTCTTTACGACCCCATGAATCACAGCACGCCAGGCCTCCCTGTCCATCACCAACTCCTGGAGTTCACTCAGACTCATGTCCATCGAGTCAGTGATGCCATCCAGCCATCTCATCCTCTGTCGTCCCCTTCTCCTCCTGCCCCCAATCCCTCCCAGCATCAGGGTCTTTTCCAATGAATCAACTCTTCGCAGGAGGTGGCCAAAGTACTGGAGTTTCAGCTTTAGCATCAGTCCTTCCAAAGATGTCCCAGGGCTGATCTCCTTTAGAATGGACTGGTTGGATCTCCTTGCAGTCCAAGGGACTCTCAAGAGTGTTCTCCAACACCACAGTTCAAAAGCATCAATTCTTTGGCGCTCAGCCTTCTTCACAGTCCAACTCTCACATCCATACATGACCACAGGAAAAACCATAGCCTTGACTAGATGAACCTTTGTTGGCAAAGTAATGTCTCTGCTTTTGAATATGCTATCTAGGTTGGTTATAACTTTCCTTCCAAGGAGTAAGCATCTTTTAATTTCATGGCTGCAGTCACCATCTGTAGTGATTTTGGAGCCCCCCAAAATAAAGTCTGACACTGTTTCCACTGTTTCCCCATCTACTTCCCATAAAGTGGTGGGACCAGATGCCATGATCTTCGTTTTCTGAATGTTGAGCTTTAAGCCAACTTTTTCACTCTCCACTTTCACTTTCATCAAGAGGCTTTTGAGTTCCTCTTCACTTTCTGCCATAAGGGTGGTGTCATCTGCATATCTGAGGGTATTGATATTTCTCCCGGCAATCTTGATTCCAGCTTGTGCTTCTTCCAGCCCAGCGTTTCTCATGATGTACTCTGCATAGAAGTTAAATAAGCAGGGTGACAGTATACAGCCTTGACGAACTCCTTTTCCTATTTGGAACCAGTCTGTTGTTCCATGTCCAGTTCTAACTGTTGCTTCCTGATCTGCATACAAATTTCTCAAGAGGCAGATCAGGTGGTCTGGTATTCCCATCTCTTTCAGAATTTTCCACAGTTTATTGTGATCCACACAGTCAAAGGCTTTGGCATAGTCAATAAAGCAGAAATAGATGTTTTTCTGGAACTCTCTTGCTTTTTCTATGAACCAGCGGATGTTGGCAATTTGATCTCTGGTTCCTCTGCCTTTTCTAAAACCAGCTTGAACATCTGGAAGTTCACGGTTCACATATAGTTGAAGCCTGGCTTGGAGAATTTTGAGCATTACTTTACTAGCGTGTGAGATGAGTGCAATTGTGTAGTAGTTTGAGCATTCTTTGGCATTGCCTTTCATAGGGATTGGAATGAAAACTGACCTTTTCCAGTCCTGTGGCCACTGCTGAGTTTTCCAAATTTTCTGGCATACTGAGTGCAGCACTTTCACAGCATCATCTTTCAGGATTTGGACTAGCTCAACTGGAATTCCATCACCTCCACTAGCTTTGTTCGTAGTGATGCTTTCTAAGGCCCACTTGACTTGACATTTCAGGATGTCTGGCTCTAGGTGAGTGATCACACCATCGTGATTATCTGGGTCATGAAGATCTTTTTTGTACAGTTCTTCTGTGTATTCTTGCCACCTCTTCTTAATATCTTCTGCTTCTGTTAGGTCCATACCATTTCTGTCCTTTATCGAGCTCATCTTTGCATGAAACGTTCCTTTGGTATCTCTGATTTTCTTGAAGAGATCCCTAGTCTTTCCCATTCTGTTGTTTTCCTCTATTTCTTTGCATTGACCGCTGAAGAAGGCTTTCTTATCTCTTCTTGCTATTCTTTGGAACTCTGCTTTCAGATGTTTATATCTTTCCTTTTCTCCTTTGCTTTTCGCTTCTCTTCTTTTCACAGCTATTTGTAAAGCCTCCCCAGATAGCCATTTTGCTTTTTTGCATTTCTTTTCCATGTGGATGGTCTTGATCCCTATCTCCTGTACAATGTCATGAACCTCATTTCATAGCTCATCAGGCACTCCATCTATCAGATCTAGGCCCTTAAATCTATTTCTCACTTCCACTGTATAATCATAAGGGATTTGATTTAGGTCATACCTGAATGGTCTAGTGGTTTTCCCTACTTTCTTCAATTTAAGTCTGAATTTGGCAATAAGGAGTTCATGGTCTGAGCCACAGTCAGCTCCTGGTCTTGTTTTTGCTGACTGTATAGAGCTTCTCCATCTTTGGCTACAAAGAATATAATCAATCTGATTTCGATGTTGACCATCTGGTGATGTCCATGTATAGAGTCTTCTCTTAAACTGATCTAGGTTCATGTTTATTGGTACTTTATAATTACACATATTCCTGAATACTCAAAGTTGAAAAGTTAACGGCTTGAGTGTGCCTGAAAGATAATTATATCATCAGAATTAATTATGATTTGTCCTCCTTCCTTCAATTTTTGCATGTTTTTTTTTTCCTTCTCATCTTACACTGGCTATATTGTAGAACAGGTGTTGGCAAATTATAGTCCACAGCCCTAATCCAACCACCATCTATTTTTGTATGACCCATGAACAGTTTTTACATTTCTAAATGGTTGATCTATAAGTACCTACATAATATTCTCTACGTTGCCTCTTGGCAGCCAAAGTCTAAAGTATTTCCCACCTAGCTCTTTACTGAGAAAGTCTGATGACCCACCAACAAAGAATGAGAGCTCCTGTTCTTCATATCCCTGATTGTCAGCTTTTGGTATTGACAGAATTTTTTTAGCATCTAATTTTTTTTTATACATCTAATAGGTGTATAGAAGTGTCTCGTGGTTCTAATTTACATGTTTCTAATGGCTAATGATGTTTAGTATCTTAAGTGAAGTGAAGCCGCTCAGTCGTGTCCTACTCTTTGCGACCCCATAGACTGTAGCCTACCAGGCTCCTCTGTCCATGGGATTTTCCAGGCAATAGTACTGGAGTGGATTGCCATTTCCTTCTCCAGGGGATGTTCCCCACCTAGGGATTGAACCTGGGTCTCCTGCGTTGTAGGCAGATGCTTTACCATCTGAGCCACCAGGGAAGCCCTTTAGTATCTTAATGTGTTTATTTGCCATCCAGATATCTTCTTTGCTGAAATGTCTGTTCAAATCTTTGAACCTTTATGAAAAACTGAATTCTTTCCTTATTGTGGAGTTTTAAGAATTCTTTATATATTTTGGATACAAGTCCTTTGTCAGAAATAGTTTGCAAGTATTTAATTCTGTTGAGTGTTTTATGCAGAAGAAAAATTTTTAATTTTAATTAAGTCCAGTGTATCATTAAAAATATTTTTCCCCATGTCATGCTGTTGGTATTATATGCAAGAACTCTTTGTTTAACCCAAAGTCACAAAAATTTTCTCCTGTGTTTTCTTCTGAAAGTTTTGTGGTTTTACAAAATTTTACATTTAGAGTTATAATTGGTTAAGTTACTGTTATAAGATGTGAAGTAAAGTTTGAGTTTCTTTCTTTTCTTTTTTTTTTTGCATATGGGTATTCAGTTGTTTCAGAGGCAGTTTTAGAAAGACTATTAGTTAGACTATTAGACTATTTTAGACTATTAGCGCTCAGCTTTCTTTATAGTCCAACTCTATCAAAAATAAGTTAACCATATTTATGTAGGTCTCATTCTGTTTGAATCCTCCAGCTTTACTCTTCAAAATTACTTTGATTATTCTAGCTCATTTACTTTTCCATATAAATTTGAAAGTCAGCCTATTTATATATTCAAAAATTCTGTGGTATTTTTATTGCAATTGAGTTAAATCTAAAGATCAAATTGGGGAAAATTAATTTTCATTTAAGATTTTAATACATCTTAACTTTGTTGAGTGTTTGAATTCATGGATACAGAAAGTATCTTCATTTACTTAGGTCTTCTTTGATATTGCATCAAATTTTGTAGTTTTCAAGATACAGATACTAAACATGGTTTTGGTTGGGTTTTTTTCATTTGTTTTGATTTTATGCCTAAGTTTTCTCTTTTTTCAAGCTATCTAAATAGTACTTATTTTTTTTCAGTTTCTAATTGTTGATTGCTGATAAATAGGACTACAGTTGGTTTTTGTGTGTTGCCCTTGTATCCTGTGATCTTGCTAAACTCACTTGCAAGTTCTAGGATCTTTTTGGTGTTGAATTTTATCAAATGCTTTTTCTGCAGCAGCTGATGTATGATCATGTGGGCTTTTTTTGCTTTAGTCAGTTAAATGGTAGATTATATTGGTTTATTTTTAAATTCTGAAACTGCCTAGTGTTTCTGCAGTAAAAATATATATATATATATTTTTTTTGGTGATGTATTGCTTCTTATACTGATTGCTGGAATTGATTTGATGATGTTTTCTTAAGGATTTTAATCTCATTTATAAGGATTTATGTCCTTAGTTTTCTTTTCTTATGCTATTTTTGTCTTGTTTGGTATCAGGTTAATGCTGCTGCATGACATGACTTGGAAAATGTTTTCCCTTCTTCTATCTTCTGGAAGATATTACGTCTAATTTCTGCTATTATTTCTTTATATTTGTTAGAATACACCAATGAAACCATGTGGACTGAAAACTTTCTTTTTGGGGAGTGTTTAAACTAAATTTTCCACTTCCTCAAGAGACATAGACTAGTAGGATTCTGTTCCTTTGTGGATGAATTTTGGTAGTTTGTGACTTTCAAGGAATTGGACCATTTCATCTAAGCTGTTAAACTTTTATCCATAGGGTTGTTTAATATTTCTATATTATTCTTTTACTGTCTATGGGGTCTATATTGATATTCTCTTTTTCATTTTTGATGTTAGTAATTATTGTCTTCTTTACTTTTTCGTTTCTGTCAATCTGTTCATAGTTTTACCTTTATAATTATTGTTACAAAGAATCAGCTTTTAGTTTCATTAATCTTCTTTGTTGCTTTTCTCTTTTTCAGTTTTAGTGATTTCTGCTCTTATGTTTATTTGTGTTTCCTTTCCTCTACTTGGACATATGTATTTTAACTGTTATACTATCACAGCTTAACACTTAACCACTTAATTTTGTTTCAACTCAAATGATTATAGTATGTCTTCAACCGGTTATTTTCAAAGAAAATAATACATATGTCATATGACTTTTTAAGCCCTGCCTCCTTGAAAATTTTTCTCTGTTGGTCATACATGAAAGCCAACCTAAAATTCTTAGGTTGCAACATTTTCCCTTTATAAACCTATAGATGTGGCTTCACTGTCATCTAGAATTAAATTATAGAGGTATCTGAAGCTACCCTTATTTGTGTTCTGCCTTAAGAAACAGATTTTCCCTTCTGCTAATGACATTTTAAATTTATTCTTGTAGTTTAAATTTTTCTAAGAAATGGGCCAGTTTCCAATAGTTTTTACCTGGTGTTTGATCTCCAAGTCTTTATTCAGCTCAGAAAAGTTAATAGATGATATTAAAAGTTATTAAATGATTATTGCTTTATATAATGTTTTTTTGTTAAATAATAGTTCTGGTCTCTTCATAGTAAATACTATTGGTTATTCAAATAGTGATTTACCATTCCTTATTCTATATTTCTATTGACTTTCAGGAGAAGGCAATGGCACCCCACTCCAGTACCCCTTGCTTGGAAAATCCCATGGATGGAGGAGCCTGTTAGGCTGCAATCCATGGGGTCGCTAAGAGTCGGACACGACTGAGCGACTTCACTTTCACTTTTCACTTTCATACTTTGGAGAAGGAAATGGCAGCCCACTCCAGTGTTCTTGCCTGGAGAATCTCAGGGATGGGGGAGCCTGGTGGGCTGCCGTCTATGGGGTCGCACAGAGTCGGAAACGACTGAAGTGACTTAGCATAGCATTGACTTTCAAGTTTTTTTTTTTTTTAATTATCTCTCTGTAGTCTGTAATACCTCTTTATTTTGTTACCTCTTGTCTCATCTTATTCTCTTGAATTTAGATTTTTAATAATAGATTTGCTTACATTTATTAAGGTTATTTCTTGTTGTTCTCTTTTGTACATGCCAATTAGTTTTCTGAAATTTTATTCTGAATCTTACATTGGACATTTCCTAGGTTTTTGCTTTTGTTCTGAATTTTTATTACATTATTATTTCCCCTCAGTTTTGCAGTACTTTCCTTTTCTTACCCAGTCACTGTCTAGAACAGGGCCTGGCATACAGTAGAGGCTCAGTGGACATTTGTTTAATGAATTAATTGTGAGGAAGGTGAAATCTTTCTAGACATTGGGTATGTGAATTAACCTTGTGCCTGCTCGTACTGTGCTCATGTAATGGTCTAATGTCCCTTTTCAGGTCTACAACTGCAGGCTGGTTGATGTGCATACTTTCCAATCTAACTCCTAGCTTACTACTACTATGTCTTCTTTTCATTCAGATGATATCGTCCCCTATGTCTGATGTCCACCTATAGTAATGATGGAATGCATGAGCAAGCATCATTTCTGTGTCTACCAATGTTCATCTGCACATATCTCTATCTATAATAGTTTCTCATGGTGGTTACCTATCCCATGTACAACGCTCAAATGAAAGCTTCCTGTTTGTATTTCTACCCAGCTGATATCTGGCTTTTGCTCTTTGGCCATACGGAGATGTGAAACAGAGCAGAGAGATTTGTAGGCACATGTATTCAGTCACTGAAGGAAAGACTTATGACCAATTTTCTGGGTGGTACAGACAGACTTTCAGAAGTCTCTGAAATCAGTGGTGGTATAAAATGCAGGATCATTTTACATTTCATCACTTTTTTGGTATTCCTATTTAACTCATTGAGAAGTTGGACGCTATTAAACACAGAGCTACTAGCCAATACCATTTTGAGCTAGAACTTCATTTCTAGTCTATTTTTAAAATATTAGAATTTATTTTAAAATCTGGCCAGAATCTAGGGCATTTATTTTGAATGAAGACACATTGCTGTTATTTCTTATCATATTCACCTCCTCCTACACACTCTTATACATAAATATGCCAAAACTAAATACTCACACTGCACACTCACTACAGTCAGTTGATAAAGAATTTTGAAACAATTTATAAATATTTATTAGAGTAAAATAATAGCAACTGTTGCCAAAAATAGCATCCCATTTAAGTATATTCACAGCAGATGAACTCCAAAATCACTGTGTGCTGATTCATTTTTTCATTTTATTCTAATGCTGACATGTTATTCCCTCCCAAATCACTTCAGAGCTATCAACTCCTCTCCCTCATGAACTCCCAGCTCAATTAGCAAACCCTTATGTATCTTATTACACTATCTTTCACAGTGTCTACTGATTTCCAAGTCCATCACAATCTATTTCTAGTCTGGTTCTTCCCATAGGAATTTTTTGCAATTCTTAAATGTCAAAAAATTTATTTTCAAAATAAAAACAGATAAACAAGTAGTAGAAAAATGTGTTACTTTCTTCCCAAGAAAGATTACTGCAAAATGTCAGAAAAACTAAGACTTCTGATTTATCATCTACAATAATCCTGTTTTACACATTGACCTTAACCAATCCCAAACTTTTTCCCTTCATAACTGAGAAAAAATAGTTGGGGAAACTCCATAAGGTACAGAAACAAAGGCAGAGAAATGCTCAATTAAAAAAAAAGAAAACCAAGCCATAGGCTATAATGTGTATACACACACACACACACACATATTTTCATTTAAAATGTTTTAGCAGCCAGCTTACCGATCAATTCTCCTCACCTTCTTTTGACCCTTTTTTAAAACACTTAACATGGTCTAAATCATTGCATTTACTGTTTTTAGATCTGATGTTTTTCTTTGTTTGAACAATGGCTGTAATCATGTTTTCTCAGGTCTCTTAGAAGTTATACTAATAAGAAGTAGCAGACAGTCCTCTCCCATGCATTCTAAAAGCAGATTTCTCATGTGGCAAGACAAAAAAGGAAAAAAATATCATTTAACATAAAATGAGGCCCTATATCTGAGACCCTGTGAGGTCATGTCTGTACAGCAGATTGGACTCCTGCTTAAGTTTTTCTTATGGAGGCAGGAGTGATTTGGTGATGACATAAAGGGGCCCTGATAGGGGACTGTCAACTTTCTTTTAGGTGACAAGACCAGTTCAGAAAAACAAAAAATTATCCAATCAGCTCCTCCATGGTTTTCCCAGGGCAAAATTTGAGAAGCTTGTCTAAATCACCTCCAACTGCCTCCTTTGAAAATAGGTGTTGATGTGAAAAATTAGGACTCTCTGGTTCTTACCACAAGCGCTGCCTTTCTCTTCTCACTGGCAAAAGTATGAATACAAAGGTGGCCCAAAGCGCTTCTTGAAGGTTTATTTCCAAGCTAAACCCCAAGTACAATTGTGCTCTCAGTACCATCAACTGGCTCATCAAATGTGCATCAGAAAATATACACAAATATGTGTATGTTTGGGGGTGGGGAAAGATTAATTTCAAACATGACAGAAGAATTTGTCAGGAGGATATCTGTTTTTGTTTTGTGCAATGCCTCAGTGAACCATCTTGTAAAAAGACCCCATAGAGCATGGTGTGAGGTCCAAGTTAGGCAGAGAGAAACAAGCTATTCTGCCTCCCAAGCTGGGCTTCCAAAGAGATCTCCAGAAGGAGAATATCTGGTCCCAGAATAGGGAATGGGGGGCGAGCAGAGAAATATGACAAGAGACTGGAGAGAGGCAGCCTAGGCGAGTAGCTGGTGGTTAACAGCTGAAGAGAAAGACATTTCCAATGGTAGGTATGATGGAGATACTTTTAATAATTGAATTGTTTAATATATGCTCTTAAGTTCTTTGTATTACATAGTTGATTCAGTCTTAGTCTTGTGTGAATCCTGTATTAACGAATTCTGAGCTATTCGTGGTTCCTGCAAGATTAGTACAAGGGAAAATACAAGGTTCCTGTGAGCCTCTGGTCAAACATTTTCATCATTGTCAGTATATAAACTTGTCTCATGTGTGTTTCTATTTAAAGACATCTTTTAATATATTGTTGCTTCATTAACATTGAACTCATGGCCGGTGGCACTATAAATTGTGATTGAAAGTCATTTATCTATACACATGTTGTCTCTATAAGGCACATCGTAGTCTCTTGCACTTAGGAACACTAGACAACAATTCAACACTATGCATGGGGGGCATTGTAAACAGTGAAACCATCAGCAGAAAAGCACAAAAATGTGGGGAAAATGGCACTAAATGGACTGCAAAGAGAACTCTCATTTACAGTGTGAGCGGAAACCAGAGGGCAGAGTGTTGCCTTGTTCTCACCTCAGCCAAGACTGTGCATGTTGGGTAACTTGAATACTTTTCCACTCTGCTCATGTTCATGAATAACCACTGTGAGTTTTGAATTTGGGATTACAAAATATTTTTATCAAGTAAGTGAACTCATAGTTGTGGAATCCTCAAATGGTGGGGACTGACTTTATTTTGATATAATCTTTCCTCATGGTGACCCCCAAAATGTTTGTAGATGCTTGCTTTACACCACTTCCCATTGTGTTCATTTAGGAGAAATCAAGGAATTAAGGTGATGTCCCATCCCTGGGCTGACGTATGTCAGAGTTCCTGACACCTAGTTAACACTAATTATTGTTGTCACTTTTCTTAGTATTTCATGAAGTGGGATGTAAGATAGCACCCCTCTTTTGCACATATACCTTATAATGCATACTTCCTTTTCATGATTGCTCTTACTATTTTAAACGTTTCAGCTATGTAAAGGGGGGATATGTGTGCATCTGTGTAGAAGAGCAGCATGCAAAATAACCTGCTCCGTGTAAGCTCTATAAGGAGGGTTTTAGCTCCAGAAATCCTTGTTTTTATTTGCCTCTACTCCTTGCTCCTAAATTCATTCTCTGTCACCAACAGTGCAATTGTGATGAGGACATCATATGATGAGTCACTTCTCTTAAGAGACTACTGTCAAAAAAAGAACCTTATACAGGGATCCTTTGCTTTTTGAAAGTTCAATTTATGCCACTTTGCTTTTATGAAAGACCTTCATCAGTACCTGTTTTTGCTATTCGAAAGGAATTTTCTCTTTAATGAAGAAAAGTGCTTCTTTGCTTTATGTCATTTCTGCTTTACAAAAGATTTCTTAGGAATGCTCTCCTTTCAGATAGTGGGGGGGAAATGTATTTATTATTTGCATCGTGATAAATACTCTTCATCTACTATTCCATTTAGTAACCTAATTTTCCCTTCTTCCTCTCCAATCCCCTCTTTCCTTCCTTCTTTCTCCTGGAGGTAATCAATGCTAAAAGGAATGTAAGGCTTAATCAAAACACTCATGGCTTCAAGAGAGGGCTGTCCCTCTTACAGTTTCCTTTGGCAACCCTTTGTTAGGACAAGGAACTTGTGGCTAAACTCCTAGTCTCAGTCAGAAATTCTGGCAACTGAGATCTCTAGCACATATAAATCTCAAAATTCAAAAGTTTTTTGTCCAACAAGCTTACTCTGGATTGCCATACAGATTGCCAACGTGAGAACCATCTCCAAATACGCTATTAAATCCTCTAAATTAATTCTCTGTCACCAGCTGCGCAGTCGTGATCAGTTCAGTTCACTCACTCAGTCATGTTTGACTCTTTGCGACCCCCATGGACTACAGCAGGCCAGGCATGTTCATCACCAACTCCCAGAGATTGTTCAGACTCATGTCCATCAAGTCAGTGATGCCATCCAAGCTTCTCATCCTCTGTTGTCCCTTCTTCTCCTGCCTTCAATCTTTCCCATCATCAGGGTCTTTTCCAATGAGTCAGTTCTTCACATCAGATGGCCAAAGTATTGGAATTTCAGCTTCAGCATCAGTCCTTCCATTGAATATTCAGGACTGATTTCCTTTAGGATTGACTGGTTTGATTTGTTTTGAGGAGAGCCAATCTCCATTTCTATATCAGCTTTCTCATCAATACAGTGGGGGAAACCAAACAAACAAACATCCTGGGCTGGAGGTCAGGCCTTGTGGACTTGTCCCAAGGTTCTGCCACTACCAGGATGGGTGACCTTAGCCAGGTTCCATTACCAGCCTTGGGTTGAAGCTTTATTCTCTATAAATTAAATAGACAGAACTGAGGTAAACTTTAATGTAAGACTGACAAATTTAAGAGGGGAAAAAAGTGTACATGTGTTAAATTCTAATTAAACTTGAATTTCAGAGAAACAACAAATAATTTTCTTTGTAAATATATCACATTCAGTATTTGAAACATGCTTCTGCTTAAAAGGGCTTCCCTGGTGGCTCAGATGGTAAAGAATCTGCCTGCAATGCATAAATCTGGGTTTGATCCCTGGTTTGGGAAGATCGCCTGGAGAAGGGAATGGCTACCCACTCTTGCCTGGAGAATTCCATGGACAGAGGAGCTTGGCCGCTACAGTCTATGGGGTTGCACAGAGTCAGACATGACTGTGTCTTCGTGTAACTGTCATCTCTTGGCACGTGCTGCTGTGTGTCTATGAGGCTTTGGGGCTTGTGGTGATCTGAATCTGCCTGATACTCAGTGTGAATGACCTTCAGAGAATAATGATTACTGCTCTACCTTCATGTCCAAACATTGTCCCTATTCCCCTTTTGGCTAATTCTAACTCAGAGCAATGTAGAGAAGAGGATCGTGGACAACAGTTCCTGCTTAACCAACCTGAGGCAGTACAGTCATATTCAGGAAATCCAGAGGAATCTATTGAAAAGTTATTTGAATTAGTAACAGAATTTGGCAGGTAACAGGGAGATAAAATAATGGCTTACCTATATAACAGTGATAATGTGTTGGAAGATACAGTAGGAAAAATCCCATTTGGCAACTGAAAACATAAAATACTTAGGGATAACATCAGCAAGAACTGAGCGGTGTCTGTCTGTGTATTACATACTTCACAGCATCACTGAGGAACATAAAAGCAATTTTGAGTAAATGGAAATGTGAACCATGTTTTCTTGTGGAAACTTGGTATTGTAAAGATGTCAATTCTTTATTTAATTTGTAAATGTGGTACAATTCCAATAAAATTCCAATAGCATTATTTTTGAGAACACATAAAATTATTTTAGAATTCATCTGAAAGAGTAAACGAGACTAACAAAGAAAATTTAGAAAAAGAAGAATAATGAAGGAGGACTTGCCTTACCAGATGTGAAGAAATGTTTTAAAGTTATGATAAGTAAAACAATACAAGATTGACACCTAAACAGATGGACATACCATTGGAATGAAATACTGAGATTTGATAAAAAATGATATTTCAAACCACTAGATAAAGAATAGACTGTTTAATAAGTGATATTGGGGCAAGTAGTTAACCAGTTAGAAAAAAATGAAGCTGGATTGTCAGAGACTCAACACACAGCAAAAGCCTCTTCTGAGCAGCCCTGCCTCCCCCCCCCCCCGCCGCCCCCCCACTGGCACCCTCCATCTAGTATGTGTGGCTCCTCCCACCTCCCTCCCGCCCTGTATCTCCTGCCACAGTCCACCGCTCCGCGTGGCTCTCCTCCTCACACACCTTCCGCTTCTCTCCGTGCCCGCATAATGCAACCTAAGCTCCATAACCTGGCCTTCAAGACGCCTCGCTTGGGCCCCTGTGCCTCCCCCTGCCCTCAGGTATCTTCATTACCACTTTCGGTGCAGCCCCACCAGCCTGCTTCCTGCTGTTACCCTCCCTCAGTGGGTCTGTCCCGTTGTTTTGTTCTTCCTATTGATTTCTCCTCAGCTGCTCTGCCTGGTCAAAACCATCCCACCATTTGGTTCTGCTCAGATTATACTTTGTCTGAGAGACTTTTTTTAACAATCTTCCTGCCATTACATTATGTTCACTCCTTTATTACAGCACGTGCCTGATACTACAGTTCTTTGTATAAGAGCTGTGTCTTTTCATCCACGGTGTTACTTTCCACAGTGCAAGGAACTCGGTTTGCATTTGATTAACTGAATTCACCCTGCTGCATAGGCTGCATAGGAATTGACAGTTTTCAAAGGCCTTGAGTGTACAAGTGCTCTCACCACTGAAAATAGTCTAAGTATTGTATTTTTAATGGAATAATCCTTTATTTATATAGTGTTCTACCATTTATTTATAAATGTCTTTCACATAATGAGAACCAGTCTGAGTAAATATTTGCATTTTCCTGGAGAAACTGATTTATCTAATGTTACATGGATAGTTAGAGGGCAGAGTTGGGGTATAAAATCCAATTTCTTCCTTTCCAGTACTCTGCCTTGTTGACCTCAGTGGTTCCACTGGGAAAGAACCTCAAGGTCTTATGTTATGAGAGGACATCACTCTCATATCCACTGTCTTCCTACAGGGTTGCAGAAATTATGATTGCAGGAGCTCTTTGGTTGTTTAAAGTCTGAATAGAATGGAGCTTCTTTTGTGATGAATTCATCAGGCATATCAGTGTTGCCAGTTCATGGATGTCCCACCTGACCACCAGACTTTTGTCCCCTAGTCTGTGGAGTGACTGCTATGTTTTCTCCTTTTTCAAGTGCGGGTAGGGCCTCCCTGCTTCACGGCTGACATGGCGGGCTTGCCCGGCCTCCTTCACGGAGGTCATTGGACCCTGTATATTTTCCTACAAATGTCTCTGGCATTTGAGAAGCGAGTGAGCCCCACAGCGCCTGCTTGTTCACAGAGGGCCTTATCAGTTGTTGATGAGACCCTGTCTAGGCTCACAGACAGGCAGTTTCCTCCAGCCCCAGAGCCTGAGCCCGCTGTGGAGCCAGAAGAAGGTGATAAGCCTCCGAGAAGATTTTTTAGGAGCCTTGCCTATCTTTCACACCAAGTCGCCAGGGTACATTTTCCATGGTCGCCATTTACAGATAGGGTGGCTGCTCTGGATAAGGCAGGGGCGGCCGTGGGGGGTGGGGACGGGGAACAGTGAAGGGGGCAAATGGTTTTTCCAATTAGCCACCCTCGGGTCTCCCTCAGGACCCTGTAAGATTTGTCTCAGACAACTTTTTTTTTTCTTTTTCATTGTAAAAATTCCTCCGTAGCCAGCTAAGCAAACCTCTGAGGCTGGCTCCAAAGCAATCCGATAGGGTAGACCCAGATCATGATGGTAAAAGTTGAATCTTCTTGGGCCTTAACTGTGGGCCCAGTTAAGGGCCCTTCTGCAGCTGCCAGACAGGAGGGCTGTGGCCATAGGGGAAGCAGGACTGCCACAGAAAAGCCTGATACAAAGCCCAGTGTTTTAGAGCAGTAAGGTTACAGGCAATACATTATAGAATCTACACAAATCAACCCCTTGAGGACTCCCTCTAGACCCTTCTTGCCAAGTGTTCTAGCAAGGTGGCCAGAGGAAAGCACATGGAATGGCCTGTGCTTGACTGAAAAGCAAGACCTGTTCATTTTCTTGGGATCCAGAAGATCTGTCTTCTCTTTGGAGTCTTTCTGAGAGCTATAAATGAGTGATTCCAAGGGTGTACTGCTGATTTTCAGCATTCGCAAAAAGTTAAATGAGGGCTTCTTATCATGTTTAGAAAATAAATCATCTTGTTTTCTTGTTTGGACAAGTAAATGTGTTCTAGCCTCTACAAAAGGAATGTAAGTACAATCCATTTTTTAAGTGGAGTGTTTCAAGTTATTTAAGTGCCTATCCATTGCATTGTCATATTTAATTGTTAATAACACTATTTTCCAATGAAGAACTGAGGTTCAGGGAGTTAAACCACATGTCCAGATTCACACAGCTAGCAGAGGCAGAGAGGGATTCCACTGAGTTACTTCTTCCTTCAGTTTCTTGCTGCTTACTGTTTTTTAACGATTAGTTTTGTTTTGGTCATTCCTCCAAAGAGCAAACAAGATAAAGTGTAGCCTTCTAGGGTCAACTGGGGAAATAAAGCGTGAGGTTTGGTGATGATGCAACAGTGTGTGTGTTGGCTGATGTGGAGGGGAACAGGTGGGTGGTCGTAATATACGGTGGACCACTCTGAGTAGAGTTATTTTATAAGATGCCACCAAAAGACTGCTTACTCCTTTTCTTAAGTTGTTTTCCCAGTGATAACATGAAGACCATTACCACTGCTTTGAAATACACTTTTTAAGTTTCCCCCCCGTCAACTCACATCATAATCTCAAAAACTTTGTCTCAGCTATCATGGTGTGGGACAGGCAGTTTCGGTCTGGCCTCCTGTTCTTGGGTGAGATGATGCCTATATGACTGCAGTACAGTGATGGCCACATAGAAAATGGACAAGTGGTAGCCATGATTGTCATTATGGTCATTATTGTTTCCAATCAGCAGCAATGAGTATGAGAATGGCCTGGGTCCTTTACTGCAAAGAGAAATGCACAAACACAGTACAAATGGAAAATCCAAATGATATAACTTCACTTAAGGCTTCCAAACAGTCCCAGAGGAAAAAGCGCTAGTAGCCTGTGGGACCACTTTGTAAGTAGGCTTGCAGGGTAGCAGTCCTATTCCTCCGTGACTAAAGCTTGGACACTCTTCTTTCTGGTTTCTGTTTATTCTAAGAAACCTGAGCCTTGGGGGGAAAGACAGGTGGAAATGCCTTTCTGATCCCCTGGGAAGAAGGAACTAATTAGTAGTCTGCAGAAGAGATCCCCAAGCCTAATATTGACCTTCCTGTCCAGCTTCCTTTATTTTGCAACTTGATAACTCAAGGCAGCCACAGTGAAGACCACCAACTACTCACCCTCTAGGTAAAATTCCTCACTGGAACTTGGATTTCGAGTTTACTTTGAGGAAATGATGTGGGTACCAGCAGCCACAGCTCACGGTTTTAGCACTGTTGGCCACTGGATGCTGCCCAGTCCCAAGCAGCTCTCTTTTAAACTCAGGCTGAAATGGTCACAATACTTCTTAGTGACCCCAACACTAAGTTCTGGGGACAGACTCTGTCACTGAAAGTGCTCCAGAATCATTTCATAGCATCAGTGGTTTACTTTTCAATACAGTGCTGGGAGAATGATTAGAAACTTTGGTGTTCCAGATTTATTTGGAAAAATAACAAGACAAGGACAGGGTGGGTGGTAAGCACATATATGTCTACTTTATTGATGATGAAATAGAAGACAGAAGGTTACACTAACTCTGAGAATTTAAATCCTGAAAGGTTCCTGGATCCCAGAGAGCAAAATGCCTGGGTTTGTCTGGTGGTGCATTTAACACAGCTTGACTGACTAGCAGGAGGGGCTGTATTTTCCAACTTTGTGCTCTAATCTGGGAAGTATGCCTCAAGGGGACACTAAGGAGCTGGTTTTAGTATCCCTAAGGCCCAAAGTCTGTGACTCAATACCCTCTCTTGACCAGTAACACTGCCACGTGGATGTCACACCTCTCTTACTTATGGTGCAACTTTACCCCAGAGATCTCTGTCTCACCAAGAAGGAATGTGTGAATTGCCCCCTGGGGACTCCCCATTACTTGAGTTACTGCATGTCCCAGCATTTATGAGTCTTCCTTCTCACATATTTTTACTGGTAAAATGAAGAAAGAAAATTTCCATTGGAAAAATAAATCCAATATGTAATTTTATTTTTTTAAATGAAAGGCATAATTTGTTCCTTCTCTACAGTAAAGTCTCTTTTATCCATCATCTAATCAACTAGAAATTCAGTAACCCAAGTTTTCAAAAAAAATATATCAGTTGTCTTAATAAAATGAGGACAAATAATAAACACTGCTCCACTAGGAAAAAATGTGAAAGCAGTTTTCAGAGAATACAATAGTGGAGCCAGTATGCTTTTCACTTAATACCCACATCAGCATTTCTTAAATCATGTGCACCGGGATAGCCAGGTATCAGAGGCCCCAGGAGGAAGGACGCCACTTCCCTGAACCTTGGAAACTCTGAAAACCACTGCCTGCCACTCCCACATCTGCTGTACCAAGATCTTGAAGCATGGTTCATAATTCTCAAAGTTCTTTCCAAATAATTCAGTCTCATTTGATTGGCAAATGTAGCTTTGCTGCTGCTGCTGCTGCTAAGTCACTTCAGTCGTGTCCGACTCTGTGCGACCCCATAGACGGCAGCCCACCAGGCTCCTCTGTCCCTGGGATTCTCCAGGCAAGAATACTGGAGTGGGTTGCCATTTCCTTCTCCAAAATGTAGCTTTATTGCCCTTTAATTCTTTGAGAATTAATGGGCTCTTTGGTGCAACTGACATAACTCAGCCAGCTATTGGCATAATTAGTGAGTCACAGAGCTCTCCTATTTTCTCTGGAAAAGCTTGGGGCTTTTTGCATGTGTAAAAAGGAAGGTGATTTATTTTTTCCTTTTCCAAATTTGCTGAGTTACTTTCAGTGAGTGTCAAAGATGGCCTTCATTTTATTTACTAGTCAGTTTTAGGCTATTTAGACTTTTCCTTTCTCCTACTGAAGTGACTTCAGAATTTAAAGTAAGTATTTACTTTAAAAATCTGTGTCCTGAGCAACCCAAATGTCCATTGATAGATGAATGAATAAGTAGATTTGGTATTTAAATGCAATGGAATATTATTTGACTATTAAAAGGAGATTCTGACACGTGCTACATGTATGAACCTTGAGCCCATTATGCTTAGTGAAGTAAACCACAGAAAAAGACAAAATATTGTACAGTGTCCCTTGTGAGATACCTAGAGCAGTCAAATCAAATCCATAGAAACAGACAATATAATGCTGATTGCTAGGGGCCAAGGGGAGGAGGGGGTGAAGAATTATTACTTCAGGGGTGCAGGGTTTCAGATGAAAAGAGTTCTGGAGATGGATGGGGATGATGGTTGCACAATAATGTGGAAGTATTTAATGCCACTAAACTGTCAAAAAAAGAGACATGGTTAAAAATATTAAATTTTATGTTTTATATATATATATATATATATGTTGCCACAAGTTAAATATTTTCATGTCCTGCGGATATTGCCATCCCTTGGCCATGATTTGGGGGGTTTTGGATGGAAAATGAAGATGAGCTGTCTCTCCAGAGCACTTGGGGACAGCTCTGAAGCTTTCAATTCTGTCAAGCAGATGCCAGAGTTCAGTTGCCTGCAGTCAGGATCCCTGATGTCCAGGACACTTAACAGAGCCTTTTCCTGGGTCCATGTTTTTTCTTGACAAAGTGATAATGCTCCTAATTAGCAAGGAGACCTGCGCCCCGACAGCCTAACAAGCTGGGCCCTTGGCCACTGGGCTGGAGAGGGAGGGGGCAGAGGGCTGTCTGCAGAACCAGCTTGGGGGCTGAAGCTGATCTGCTTGGGAGCAGATGAGCACCCAGCAGACAAGAGGCAGGGGCTGGAGGGAAGAAGAGGCCCATAGATAGAGAGGGCAAGAGGGGAATGTTTTGCTGACAGAAAAGAGATATATTTTAGACTGACTTCTAATGCTAGCTATGCCTTAATCTCATTGCCAGAGCACAATGCTCTCAGGATAACCTGAATTAGTGTCTTCTATACTCTTCCTCTAGCAAGGACCCAAGGAGACTGCAAAAGAGTGTCTCTCTTCTCTCTTTTATGCTTCTTTCTAGATAATCAAAACTCATGAGGATTCTTTTCCCCCCAAAAAATTTTTTAAATTTATTTGGCAGTACCAGGTCTTAGTTGCAGTATGCAAACACTTAGTTGTAGCACATGGGATCTAGTTCCTTGACCAGGGATTGAACCTGGGCCCCCAGCATTGGGAGTGCAGTGTCTTATCCACTGGACAACCATCAGAGAAGTCCCCATCAGAACTCTTAATGAATGATTTAAAACAAATCAGGGGACCTAAACAGCTAAAGGTCACCTCCAACTGTGGGGCATCCTGCCCTTTCTCTTCTCTTCTGTCTCTCCGGGGAGATGCCCTCACATCTTGAAGACCGTTGTCCTCACTGACCTCCATAATGCAATTGTGAGTAATGCCTCCAAATATATATCCACCCAGAACCTGTATATATCATCATATCTGGAAAAAATGTTTTCACAAATGTAATTAAGGATTTGCAATTTGGATTTGGAGATAAGATCATTCTGGATTATCCAGATGATCACTAAGTCCAATGACAAGTGTCCACGTCACAGGAAGGCAGAGGGAGATCTGAGACACAGAGGAGAGGCCATTTGAAGTTAGAGACAGAAATTGGAGGGATGTAGCCACAAATCTACTTGATTTCACATTCCAGGATGTCCGGCTGTAGGTGAGTGAGCACACCATCGGGATTATCTGGGTCGTGAACATCTTTTTCGTACAGTTCTTCTGTGTATTCTTGCCACCTCTTCTTAATATCTTCTGCTTCTGTTAGGTCCATACTATTTCTGTCCTTTATCAAGCCCATCTTTGCATGAAATGTTCCCTTGGTATCTCTAATTTTCTTGAAGAGATCTCTAGTCTTTTGCATTCTGTTGTTTTCCTCTATTTCTTTGCATTGATCGCTGAAGAAGGCTTTCTTATCTCTCCTTGCTGTTCTTTGGAACTCTGCATTCAGATGCTTATATCTTTCCTTTTCTCCTTTGATTTTCACTTCTTTTCTTTTCATAACTATTTGTAAGGCCTCCCCAGACAGCCATTTTGCTTTTTTGCATTTCTTTTCCATGGGGATGGTCTTGATCCCTGTCTCCTGTACAATGCCATGAACCTCCATCCATAGTTCATCAGGCACTCTATCTATCAGATCTAGGCCCTTAAATCTATTTCTCACTTCCACTGTATAATCATAAGGGATTTGATTTAGGTCATACCTGAATGGTCTAGTGGTTTCCGTACTTTCTTCAATTTAAGTCTGAATTTGGCAATAAGGAGTTCATGATCTGAGCCACAGTCAGCTCCCGGTCTTGTTTTTGCTGACTGGATAGAGCTCCATCTTTGGCTGCAGAGAATATAATCAATCTGATTTCAGTGTTGACCATCTGGTGATGTCCATGTGTAGAGTCTTCTCTTGTGTTGTTGGAAGAGGGTGTTTGCTATGACCAATGCGTTCTCTTGGCAAAACTCTATTAGCCTTTGCCCTGCTTCATTCTGTATTCCAAGGCCAAATTTGCCTGTTACTCCAGGTGTTTCTTGACTTCCTACTTTTGCATTCCAGTCCCCTATAATGAAAAGGACATCTTTTTTGGGTGTTAGTTCTAAAAGGTCTTATAGGTCTTCATAGAACCATTCAACTTCAGCTTCTTCAGCGTTCCTGGTTGGGGCATAGACTTGGATTACTATGATATTGAATGGTTTGCCTTGGAAACAAATAGATCATTCTGTCATTTTTGAGATTGCATCCAGCTACTGCATTTCAGACTCTTTTGATGGCTACTCCATTTCTTCTAAGGGATTCCTGCCCACAGTAGTAGATCTAATGGTCATCTGAGTTAAATTCACCCATTCCAGTCCATTTTAGTTTGCTGATTCCTAGAATGTCGATGTTCACTCTTGCCATCTCCTGTTTGACCACTTCCAATTTGCCTTGATTTATGGACCTAACATTCCAGGTTCCTGTGCAATATTGCTCTTTACAGCATCAGACCTTGCTTCTATCACCAGTCACATCCACAACTGGGTATGGTTTTTGCTTTGGCTCCATCCCTTCATTCTTTCTGGAGTTATTTCTCCACTGATCTCCAGTAGCATATTGGGCACCTACTGACCTGGGGAGTTCCCTTTTCAGTATCCTATCATTTTGCCATTTCATACTGTTCATGGGGTTCTCAAGGCAAGAATACTGAAGTGGTTTGCCATTCCCTTCTCCAGTGGACCACATTCTGTCAGACCTCTCCACCATGACCCGCCTGTCTTGGGTGGCCCGACACAGCATGGCTTAGTTTCATTGAGTTAGACAAGGCTGTGGTACATGTGATTAGATTGACTAGTTTTCTGTGATTATGGTTTCAGTGTGTCTGCCCTCTGATGCCCTCTCACAACATCTACCATCTTACTTGGGTTTCTCTTACCTTGGACGTGGGGTATCTCTTCACAGCTGCTCCAGCAAAGTGCAGCCGCTGCTCCTTTCCTTGGACGAGGGGTATCTCCTCACCGCTGCCCCCCCTGACCTTGAACGTGGAGTAGCGCCTCTCAGCCCTCCTGCGCCCACGCAGCCATCACTCCTTGGACATTGGGTAGCTCCTCCCGGCTGCCACCCCTGACCTCGGACTTGGGGTAGCTCCTCTTGGGCGCTTCTGCATCACTATGAACAAAGCTAGTGGAGGTGATGGAATTCCACTTGAGCTATATCAAATCCTGAAAGATGATGCTGTGAAACTGCTGCACTCAATATGCCAGCAAATTTGGAAACCTCAGCAGTGGCCACAGGACTGGAAAAGGTCAGTTTCCATTCCAATCCCAAAGAAAGGCAATACCAAAGAATGCTCAAACTACCGCACAATTGCACTCATCTCACACGCTAGTAAAGTAATGCTCAAAATTCTCCAAGCCAGGCTTCAACAATACATGAACCGTGAACTTCCAGATGTTCAAGCTGGTTTTAGAAAAGGCAGAGGAACCGGAGATCAAATTGCCAACATCTGCTGGATCATCGAAAAAGCAAGAGAGTTCCAGAAAAACACCTATTTCTGCTTTATTGACTATGCCAAAGCCTTTGACTGTGTGGATCACAATAAACTGTGGAAAATTCTGAGAGATGGGAATACCAGACCACCTGACCTGCCTCTTGAGAAACCTATATGCAGGTCAGGAAGCAACAGTTAGAACTGGACATGGAACAACAGACTGGTTCCAAATAGGAAAAGGACTTTACATCAAGGCTGTATTGTCACCCTACTTACTTAACTTCTATGCAGAGTACATCATGAGAAAGGCCGGGCTGGAAGAAGCACAAGCTGGAATCAAGATTGCTGGGAGAAATATCAATAACCTCAGATGCAGATGACACCACCCTTGTGGCAGAAAGTGAAGAGGAACTAAAAAGCCTCTTGATGAAAGTGAAAGAGAAGAGTGAAAAAGTTGACATAAAGCTCAACATTCAGAAAACGAAGATCATGGCATCCGGTCCCATCACTTCATGGCAAATAGATGGGGAAACAGTGGAAACAGTGTCAGACTTAATTTTGGGGGGCTCCAAAATCACTTCAGATGGTGATTGCAGCCATGAAATTGAAAGACACTTACTCCTTGGAAAGAAAGTTATGACCAACCTAGATAGCATATTGAAAAGCAGAGACATTATTTGCCAACAAAGGTCTGTCTAGTCAAGGCTATGGTTTTTGCAGTGGTCATGTATGGATGTGAGAGTTGGACTGTGAAGAAAGCTGAGCACCGAAGAACTGATGCTTTTGAACTGTGGTGTTGGAGAAGACTCTTGAGAGTCCCTTGGACTGCATGAGATCCAACCAGTCCATTCTAAAGGACATCAGTCCTGGGTGTTCTTTGGAAGGAATGATGCTAAAGCTGAAACTCCAGTACTTTGGCCACCTCATGCGAAGAGTTGACTCATTGGAAAAGACTCCCATGCTGGGAGGGATTGGGGGCAGGAGGAGAAGGGGATGACAGAGGATGAGATGCCTGGATGGCATCACCAACTCAATGGACGTGAATTTGAGTGAACTCCGGGAGTTGGCAATGGACAGGGAGGCCTGGCGTGCTGTGATTCATGATGTCACAAAGAGTCGGACACGACTGAGTGACTGAACTGAACTGAACTGAGCCACAAACCACTGGTAAAGAGTCTGTCTGCAATGCAGGAGACTCCAGTTCAATTCCTGGGTCAAGAAGATCCCTGGAAAAGGGATAGGCTATCCACTCCAGTATTGTTGGGATTCCCTGGTGGCTAAGTTGGTAAAGAATCCACCTGCAATGCAGGAGACCTGGGTTTGATCCCTGGTTTGGGAAGATCCCCTGGAGAAAGGCATGGCAACCCACTCCAGTATACTTGCCTGGAGAATCCCTATGGACAGAGGAGCCTAGCAGGCTACAGTCCATGGAATCACAAAGAGTGTGACATGACTGAGTGACTAAGCTAAGCACAGCACAGCACAGCTCCAAACCAAGGAATTGCTGAAAGCGGCAAAAATGACTCCCTCTCTAGAGCCTTTGGAGAAAGTGCAGCCCTGTTGGCCCTTGATTTCAGACTTCTGGTATTCAGAACTATGAGAGTATAAATTCCTGTTGTTTTAAGCCATTAAATTTGTTGCAGCAGCTCTAGAAAATGGATTACAAATGCCAATACTTAATACCAGCGTGGTGGTCTTTTTTATTGTGGAATTGTAACTGGTGGAACTTGCTATTTGTTTTCTTGAGAAGGAGCCACATCGGTGGCACGTTGGCAGTGCTTCTTCTCACACTGTGTGCCCGTGCGTCACCCGGGGACCCTGTTTTGGGGCAGGCTGTGAGACAGCCTCAGTGCTAGGGGTCCGTGATTTTGTCTTTGTGCCTTATCTTCCTCACCTGTTAAACAATGAGCTTGGGCTAGTGTTGCTCAAGTTTCTTCTAGCTCGAATTTTCTATGAGTATGGGATGCTTTCCACACGCAGACAGAAGACTCTGTGGGGTCCCAGTGTTCACCTTGATCTTTGAGCACCAACCTTTACTTTCAACGTGAGGCCTTTCTTCTCATTTTGCCTATACCAGAGCACAAAATGTCCCAATTCTCTGCAATGTAAAAGAAAGTGATAGAACACTCCTTTGTCCATTGCTGCTGTAGTGGTCTCGCTGGTCAGCTGAGGCATTACCCCCCACTGCCACTCCCTACCCCTACCCTCTGCCAAGTGAGTTGTGAGCTTTCTTCTGAAGAGCTAATTCCCATGAATGAATTGTTGCTGAGCCTCCATTTTCAGAGAAGTGTGTTTGTGTGTGTGTGTGTGTGTGTGTGTTGGTGTTAATAATCCTCGCTGACCACATCCCCATGGTCAGCTCGTGCACATAACTGAGTGTGAAGTCTAACTGTTCAGAGTCTGCAACTGTGATTTGTGTTCCCTTGGCACAGTCTGGAAAATACCCATTCTCTGTGGGTGTTGCTCTGTGGGCATAAAATGTCCACTGCCTTTATCAGAATGTCACTCCCTTAATACATGGTTTTAACAAAAAGCACTTTACTTCTAAGATTGACACTGTAGAAAATTGCGAAAATGCTGCATGAGTGTCCCATAATCCCAGCAGGATGGCTATTTTCAAAAGTCACATTTCCATTCCTCTGAGTTCTTATTGCCTGAGCACACATCTCGAAGTAAGCACTTAAGAGATTTGTTTAAAAAAACCTGATAAGGTGGGAGCCATTGTTCTTTCCTGGGTGTCCTTTCCTGGTATCTCTTGCTCTGTCTGCCTAACTGCTCCCCGTGACCTGTTTCTTGCTACATCTTGCTTCACCTCTGACTGTATATTGGAAAATTCTTCCCATGTGTTTGAGTTCAAATTCTCAAGAGAAAGAATCTAATCAGAGGAGGATCTTTTCCACCGCCCCCGCCCCGCCTCCATGGGGCTACTATAAGATTGTTGGTCAGCCTCTGGTTCTCCCAGATCATGTGGTCCTGGATCATGTGACTCAAATTGACCAAATCAGGTGTGGCTCAGGTATCACAGGACACAAACCACAATCCAGGCAGCAGAGGACTGGGGGCCAGGCAGTCTTTCTGTGAAGAGGATGTGGGAAGGGCTGGCGATGACCCAGTTTCCAGGGCACATGCTTCCTTCATCTTTCTCTGAAAGGGCTATTGATGTAAAAGGCCCATGTGGAGACTCAGGGGACTGGAGGTCATAGCTGTACAGTAAGTACCAGTGCCTCTTTGTCTCAGGCTTCAAAGTTGAGAAGTGGTGAAGTCAAAGTCACAGAGAATTGAAACTGACCTTCTTGAAATAAGTGTGTTCAGGAACCAAAAATGAGCTGGTGCCCTTGCAGAGGTTCAGTGGACATATCAAAACATTGTCAGGGAGAGCAGGCTGCAGAATTCTGGGAAGTGATGGGTGTGAGAGGGCAGGAGAGGCAAGCTCTCAGCCATGAATGTGTGGTGTGCACTTGGACATGAATCAGGCTGAGCCTACCACACTGCACATCAAGGGTCATGGCACTGTGTGAATTCCATTTGCAGGTTCCCTTTTTAAAAGGCAGAGCTGACCTCCCCAGCTCTAATGGAGAGGAGCAGCCTCAAGATGACAACCAGAGAGGAGCAGGTTTCCCCGGCACTCAGGAGACTTTGATTGTCTGGGTCGGGCATCCACTTTGTTTCTGCTGGCCTCAGCTCCCCACTCCATTGCCACCTCCTTCCCACTTTCTGTACTGCTCACTTTTACTAAAGATTTCTTGTGTTTGAACAGCATAATGTGGCATCAAATGCGACTTGACTTTTAGAATAATGCAATAAAGCTTCTGGAAGAAAATTAAGAATATTTTCACATCTTCATATCAGAAGCTAGGTCAAAGATTTAAGATATAAAAAGCACTAACCATAAAGAAATAAGCAAATTGGGAATGTCAAAATTAAAAGTTTATGCATATCAAAAGATGTTATCCAGAAAATGAAAAGAAAGCCAAAGACTGAGACAAATATCTCTACGATATGCATTTGTATATTACAATAAATACTTTTATAAATGCATAAATATTATAATATGTAGTACTACAAATCAGTAATAAAAATATAAACAACCCAATAAAAAATAAGCTGAAGACTTGAACAGACACTAAATGGACTTTAAATCATGCAGAGTGCTCAACGTTATTACTCATCAGGAAAATGCAGTTTAGAAAGCACAAGGTGTTATCACTTCATAGCCACTCAGGTAGTTGTAATAATTCAAAAGGCTTATAGTTGACTTGATGTGGAAAAATGGGACTCACATATGTTGCTGTTGAAAGGGTAAATGGATAACCACTTTGGATAACTGTTTAGCCCTTATTCTCTAGCTGTTAAGAATACACCTATACCACAACCACCAGTTCATTTCTGGGTGTTTACCCAAAAGGGATGAAAGCGTATACCCATACATAGATTTGTTCAAGAATGTTCATAATGGTCTTATTCTTAATAATGAGAAACTGGAAACAGAAAACATGCCCATCAATAGGTTAATGTATAAACAACCTGTGTGGTATATTCATATAATGGAATTAATAACAAATTTCTGATATACACAAAAATGTGATTAAATCTAAAAACAAGTATGGGTGCTAGACACAACAGACTACTTTCTTTGCGATTCTGTTTATATAAATTTGTAAAACTCACAAAATCACCTATAGTGATAGAAATCAGAGCCATGGTTTTCTTTTAAGGGTGGGGCAAGGGGCAGAGAGTGACTGCAAAGGGCACTAGGAACTTTCTGGGATGATGGGAATGTTTTATATCTTTTTTAGTCTTTATTTCTTTCAATTAATTTTTATTGGAGTACAGTTGATTTACAGCGTTGTGTCCGTTTCTGCTGTTCAGCAAAGTGAATCAGTTATACATATACATATACCACTCATAGAAGTCATTACAGAACATTAAGAGTTCCCTGGGATAAATTGGGAGACTGGGGTTTACATGTACACAGTGCTGTATATAAAATAGATAACTAATAAGATCCTACTATATAGAAGGAAATGTTTTATATCTTAAGTGGGATGTTAGTTACATGATGTAGTTGATGCTATGGTACCCTGTCCAGATGCCCTCTTTAGGACTCACAGACCCATGCCCCAGTGCTGGGAATATCAGTCAGGATAACTTACATCTGCTTTCCTTACTGGATATTGCCCTTGGCTCCAGAGAAATGCCTTGCCCGCTTGTCTTCCATGGAATGGCCGTGACTAATGACTGTCATGGCCATTAGTGCAGGGATTCAAAGACCCAACCCCTTGCCTTACTTTGGACACTCTAAAGGACCATCCCTTCTCCAAAGCTCCCCATACGATCAGCCAAGGCTTCAGTTGCAACAACATTGCAGATCAGCTTCTCTCTGTTCTTAGCCCTGCCTTTCCCACTTTATCATTTTAGAGTATATACTAGTAAACTTTATGCATCAGCTTTCCACTTCAGGATCTGTTTCCAGAAGATTGAACCAAAAATGGTCCTAGGAATGAACTCTAAAATAGGATTTTGGAGCTGGGTAAATGGCCAACCAATTGGCAATGAGAATCCCATGAAGAGTCCTTAGCATGCTTTATGGTATGGTTGTTAAAATGTGTACAGGTGGTAGACATGATTGGGCTATCAATGGAAGGGCATGTGTTAGGTGGTACACTTGGGTGAATGTGGAAAGCAGTAGCCACAAGCATTGTGGGCTTGAGTAGTTGTTACTGAATACATGGATTCATTAAACAAAGATAGAGACTGTCTCATCATGATTAACCACCAAATTCAAGGCAAACTATAACACTCAGAGGACATCCTAGGCAGCATTAAGGAAACACTAATCTATTATCAAAATAAAAACACTGTGAAGTATCAGGTACGGAACAGTGAAGCTTTAGTGAATGTTGATTTCAGAGCCTGGAACTCTAGTTCAGAAGAAAAGGACCCTGAGAATTGGGTCTGGGATATCTGAGTAGATGTTGCTGTGAATCTTGAACTTTTAAATCACTTTAAGCTTTCTGGTCTGTAAATGGTCCACTCATGCTTATTAAAAAAAACAGTGCTTTCTCCCTTGCTTGAAGCTTATGGAGAAATCACAAGTGAAATAATTACCTTAAAAAACAATATTTGTCTTGGATCTCCCCCAACCTTACCATCCCCCTTACTGACTGATATGCAAATCAGGTCCCCAGGAGGAGCAATTTTGAAAGTCCACAGCATGTATAGTCAGTAGAATTTACATAGTCCTTCCCTGTGGCCATTTATCTAGACAACCATGCATTTAACAAAAGGGATAATTTACACACTTTTCAGGAATTTTTGGACACCCTAGATAGAGTCTTGACTCAGGAAACACATTCTATGCAATACACCAGTAAACAGCAAGAATACATGTTTATTTACAGATGGAATAGATAGTAGATTTTCTTGTTATTACTATCAGCAATAAATAATATTAGGTACAATTCATTGAACAACTACTATGTACCAAGAATATTCACCTTTGCTCTCTCATTTAATCCCAATGACAACCTTGTGAAGTGAATGGCTTCACCATCTTATAGAGAGGGAAACTGAGGCTCAGAGATCTGAGATAAATGTCCCATCTTCATGAATCTTATGAGAGGTGAAGTCAGAATTTCAGCCTAGTCTGCTGACTGTGAAACCAGTACTGTTTCTGTCACACTAAATTGTATCCTGGTTGCAAAGATTTGTGGTCCAGTCACCTTGGAGAAAACACTTGGCTCCCAGCAAGTGGACTTAAGAAAATATGCTTTTTCTTTCATGTTTTTGAAGACAGAATCAGTCATAAAGGGCATTCCTTGAAGACCTTCTGCTTTGAAGTGATAAAAGCTAGATTGAGGGAAGGCTCACAGGCCCCTGATCTGGGCTCACCCCTGCCCTTGGAGCCAGGAAATGTGATTTCTTCTGCCATTCCTTTCACTTACTGCACTTGCTCTGCTTCTTGGGTCTCCAGTGATTTTTTTTTTCCTTAAGAAAAGAAGATAGCTTGGGTTAATTTCAAGTTCTCCACAATTTATCTGTACTGAGCTGGAAGAGTGTTGAGTGGGAAAGGGTTTCATTGTCCACGAGGGCCTCACAGCTCTTCAACACCCACCACTTCTGCCTCATGTCAAAGGAAAGCAAATAGGTTTATTAAATAGCTGTCAAACTGAATGAGCAAGCACCGAGAACACACAGAAGGGAGATTGGATTAGAGGTAGAGGACATGCCACACTAAACAAGGGCACAGATTTATGGCCTTGGCCGTGCGGCCTAAGAAATGATGCCGAGGTAGATATGTATGAGGGGGCAGGTGGGGCCAAGGAAGCGAATGGTGAGGTACAGAGGGAAAGGCTGAGGCGTAACATGCTTCCAGAAAGCCCATGCTTTTCCTTCCAGCGCTCAGAACACTGGAAAGTGCAGCCTCTGATTTTCCAGCCTCTCCAGTATTGGGTAGACCAAGAAGATTAGAATTAGTATCGAGTACGTCAGTTTTAGTATCTGTTATATTACCTGTGTTACTTTCAAGCAGGTTTATATTGAGTTTCATGTTATTTGAAACTTATGCATCAGGTAGTGAATATTGATCACTTTTTTTGAAATCTTGAAGAGTCTGTATATGAGGTAAAGGAGTTCAGAGTTTAACTATGGGGAATTACAACTCTCTTTGAGTAGGAGGATGATTTATGAATGTCTTAGATTTGTTTTCTTTATTTAGAAAACAATCATCTTACAAAATGACAAACTAGACGAATATCCACCTGAGTGGTTATTGCAGCCATCCAAGTATAGAGAAGTGATATTCTGAAAGGAGATGAATTAAGGTAGAAATAAACTCTCATTTGAGACATGTTGCTAGGATAGAATTGGTGAAAGCCTATGATTAGAATTCTTGTATTTATATTAGAAATACCCAGGTGTTCATTTAAATAAAATGGGTCTTTATTATAAGAGTACAGTTGTATCTGACAGGACCTAGGACAAGGGAACTAGGACTCGAGAGGTTACAGTTGGTGCTCTTTGTCTCTCCTCTTCCCTGCTTTTCCCTCATCTTCATCATCTCCTTTCTGTATCTAAATATTGACTTCCTCTGCATTCCTGTGTTCCAGGGAAGAAAGCAGGTAGCTTCTGAGTTAATACGGCCCTCTTTCTTTCTCTCCCATTTAAAATTCCCATTGAGGGGACTCTGCTTGGCCCAGCTAGGATGAATGCTCACCCCGGAGCCAATCAGACATGACCCCAGGAAGAGGGAACAGTGGGGGCAGGGAGTTCACTTGTGCCGGCTTCCTCTCCGGATCCTGGAAGGGAATTGTGAAGTGCTTTAGCCTAGTGGGTGTCCATCCTCTCCAAACTCGGTGCCACTGGACGTGGACCAGAGTGAGCTGGAAAGGCAGAGGGACAGTCGGTGATGATAGCATGGCTCCTGGTCTGAGTAACTGAGAGAATGTAGCACTATTTCTCTGGATGAGAGTTTAAGGTTCCTACAATATACTGAACTGTGGACATTTTTAATATAGAGCAGTATGAGCTGGAGAGAAGCAGCCCAAGATTGCTATCACTGACCATGGCATTTTGACTTCACCCACGTTTGAAGTGATCTGGAGATCTTTTCAATCCCAGTGAAATATAAGTTTGAATAGAGACAAGGCCAGTTTGGGGGCAATCGGCATCTGTAAGATTAAGGAAAACCTGAGGCTTAGGGGACTTCCTTTGTGTTGTTGTTCAGTCGCTCAGTCGTGTCCAACTCTTGGACACAAAGGATGAAATGTTGGATGGTATCACTGACTCAGTGGACATGAATTTGAGCAAACTCTGGGAAACAGTGAAGGACAGGGAAGCCTGGCGAGCTGCAGTCCCTGGGATTGCAAAGAGTTGGACACGACTGAGTGAATGAACAATAAATCACCGGTAGTACCAGGCTTTTCTGGCCTTCACTATCTCCTGGAGCTTGCTCAAACTCATGCCCATTGAGTCAGTGATGCCATCCAACCATCTCACCTCTGTCATCCCCTTTTCCTCCTGCACTCAATCTTTCCCAGCATCAGGGTCTTTTCCAGTGAGTCGGCTCTTCACATCAGCTGGCTTTCCATCAGGGACTTCCTAGGACCTTCCAAGAGTAGAGTGACCCTTTGGCCCCAGAACTTTTATCCACAGACCAGACTGGAGTGTGGGGAAGGCAGGGCAGAGTCTATGGCTGCTCTGGCTACTCACATGCTACCTGTTGGCTTTATGCTTTGGAGAACAAGGAGCTGTTAGCCACACCTGGGCTATTATCAGTTTATGAGTGATAATAAGGAAAGTGGAGAGCTAGGCCCCAGGGTTGGGGTAGCGGGGGTAAGAGTGGGTTACACATTCTATTTCTCTAACACTCATAGCAGAAATTACTAATTGACCAAGGAGTTATTTTTCATAGAGTTAAGAGAGAGTCCTTGTCATTGGAGAGCTTCAGACAGCCTGTCAGTTCATTAGTACATATGATTAGCAGAGTCGGTCACCCTGACATAGGCAATGGCTGGAAGGGGGAAACAAGTGAGTTTGGGCCCAGCATGGCTGGTTCACACATTTTGTAGAAAACTAAAAGGTTTGTGGCAACAATAAGCATGACTCCAACACAAAGTTCTGGCTTCCATGTGAAGGTACCTTAACCTTCTAACCCGTGTTGGTAGAGTGATGCAGATTTTACAAAGGGCTCTTTCACAGAATTTAATTTCACCCTCATAGTAACTCTACTGGGCTAGTGCAAACTCAGTGAACTTATAGATGAAAGGACTGGCACCTGAAAATGTGAAAGGTTATCTTCAAGTTCAGCCAGGTGGGACCAGCTCTCTTGTTTCACCTAGAACTGGACAGTCTGACCGCTGGTTAGTGTAGTTTTACTGCTCCTGACTATAGTTTAATTCGAGACAACATTCTTCTGGTGATTTGCCTAGCAAAGATAATTTTTCTCAAGTTATATGTCAGGTGATATTCCTTTAGAGTCTTGGTTCTCCAAGTCTGGTGTGCAGATCAGCAATATCAGTGTCCACTGGGAATTCATCACAAATGCAGAATCTTTGGCCCCACGCCAGACCTCCTGAGTTGGAATCTGCTTCTTAATAAGACCCCTAGCTGATTCACGTGCACAGTAAATTTTGAGAAGTGCTGCTGAAGAAGACTCTAGTCCTTTCAAATGCTCCACTGTGGCAAAAGGGATTCTACAGGAAAAAAAAGTTTGAGAAACACTGAGTCTATTTTATTCTTTTTATGCATTAGTATATTAAAGGCTTGGGGAAAGTCCTAAAATAAAGAAAATTTAACTTTTCTTAGCTCCGTGTTTTCCAAATTTGGATGTTCATGGACTGTTTGTATGAGTAACATGTATCAATATACCATGGATTTACTGTTCAACAAAATTTGAGACATGCTGCCACAGAATAAGACTGGATAAAACCATAACTGCTTTTATTTGTGTAGTGAAAAATAGTTTAAAGAATACACCATCAAAAATTGATCTGGTAACCAACTGTTTACATTATCTTCAAGTGATGATAGCACTGCTATTTTAAGGGTACCAATATGGGAAAATGGAAAAAAAAAACAAAACAGATATTCAAGAAAGGGAAAACAAAAGCGATCTATGAGAAAAAATGGGTAGCAATTTGACGTGGGCAGATATGTTTGACCAAGAGAATAATGGATGAAAGCATAAAAATTTGTTTCATTAAATGATCACAGTTTTCTGCATCATAGTCTTCCATATAATGGGAAACATTATAAAATAGGATAAGGGCCTATTTTTTGTCACATATGTGATCTCATTTATTTATTTTTTTTATTTATTTTTATTTTTTTTTTATGTGATCTCATTTAATCTTTGCAATAATTCTGTGAGATATGTATTGTTATCCTATTTTACAAGTGAAGAAACTGAGGCTGAGAAAGATTTGGTCATTTCCCAAGGGTCACATGGCTGGTGAGCATGATTTCAACAGCATATTTGGTGACTTAGAAGCCCAGGCTCTTTAACCTTTATATAGTTTGGCACAGAAAACAGTGAGAAGTCTGGGCCTCTGGAGGACTGGGCCTGATCTCAGTCTGGAGTCCTCAGGAAAGGGTGCAGGGGAGCTGTTGTTCAGGCTGCCAGTCCCTCGTGATCGACACACTTAGCACCAGCTTTGGGTGTCTGTCTGTGTTCCTGCAGGGGCTGCTCTCGGATCTGGTACATCACACCCAACAATCTGTCTCCTACACTTCAGCTTCCCCCTGGAGCTCCCACCCGCCACCCCTCAGATTAATAGAAAGAAGCTGCCATAGCCAGGCAGCCAGCCACTCCCACCTGAACGTGACCAAGTAAAATAGATTATTGAACAAAGAAATGAACAGAAAGAATTGAGGGGCTGAGGAGGCAGAGGGACAGCAGCAGCTAAGTTGCCTGTTTCTAAACAACTGCTGTTGAAATAATTGATTGCGGGAAAAGCCAGACTCGGTTTGGTCTAGTTTAGTGATCACTAACTCAACTACCTAATTTTCAGGGAAAACATTTGTCTCCAGTAAATAAAAACAGAATAAACAGTGAGACTTGTATGCTGCATTTCAGAGAACTTCAGTCACAGGGCAGATGAGCAAAAGGAGACAGCTGGGGAAATCTGGACTTGGGTGAGCACATGTGACGGACAGCGAGAACGATAACAGTAACAACCAACATCAAGTTGTTGGTGATATTATTGATAAAGTAACCCATTTAGGTGTCAGATTAAGGTGACAAGCATCATTATTATCCCCATTTTATAGATGATAAAACCGAGGCCCTGAAACTTCACTGATTTGTGCTTAAAGTTACATAACCAGCAGGCGACAAACACTTAGAAGACAGGTTCTTCACCCAATCCTGCCCTGCTGTGGTTTTCTTACTGGGAAAATGAGAGGGTGCTATCAGATTCCTCTTTGCCACACATTTGTCATTTTCTTAATACCTTCGAACTTTTTGCCCAATTCTCATACAATTAATACTACTATTTTTTTAGAACTTTTTGTAAACCAACTTTCTGGGGGAAAAGTCTAAGTGTCTATTAAAAAGGAAACATATCAAAATGTAGATTGAAAACTAATATCTCTTAGCTAGAAGATAAAAAATAAATATTTGAAAAAGATTACTGAGTCTGAGGCATAGTCCTATTTCTCCTTGTTAAAAAGAGAGGTTAACCAGTGTTATAGATATGTTAGGACCTATTAGATTCCATCCATAATTTTCCTCCTGGATATAATCAGAAGTATTGAAAGAGAGCAGGAAAAGCCTTGCTTATGATTGCACTTGGGGAATCGCTACATTGCCCATTTCTCAAGTCTTTCTCCAATATCACAAAATTGAAACAGCACGGCAGAATGCTGGGACTCAGAAGCCTAAAGAGCCTTAAGTCGGTGGTGAGGCTTCTTTGGCTCTGATGGGCCCTGACTCAGGTTATTTGTGTGCTGATCATGCAGAGGGAAATGGTGAGGGCATCTTCTTTACCCAGTCAAGAGGAATCTCCTAGCAGAGTGGTCCAAGCTCCAAAGCGTCCAGGCAGTCTTATGGCAGAAGTCTGTGACCACACATCCAGCATGCCTCTTCTTTCAGGCACATGAAGGGACCACACTTCACCACTCACACTTTGACAAAAGCCATGACCCTTTGACTTGCTTTGGCCAATGAAGCGTGAGGAGAAATGATATAAAATCATTTCCTGGTGGAAGCATTTAGGAGCTAGTGTATGCTCTCTCTTTGACTGCTACGGTGAATACTGGGACCTCTTGTGGAGATAGCAGAGATAAGGTGGTGAAGCCTCCATCAGCCTGGGTCCCCAAGTGATCACTGTATACAGCAAGGCCTCACACCATCCTAGCTCTCTACTGACTCACAAGAGCATTCATATTGTTTTAAGCCACTATAACTTTACAGTCCTTTGAGGTTAAAGCATAGGCCAGCCTATTCTGACTGATAAAGGGACAGAGCTCTTATTCTTACCACCAGGGCTACAGATCTAGGCCCTGATCATCTGGTGAGCTCTTCTCTGAGCTGGAAGTCCCCTCTTTGGCCATTATTTCTGCCTGTTTATTATCAGCGAACTTGGAAATCTTCAGATGCTTCTGGTATCATCTGTAGCCACAGTTCTGGAAACTCTGCAGATAATGCTCTTACCAAGCCTTGGTATCCTGAGCCCCCAGGGGTATAGTCCCTGGGTACTCATTCTTTTTTTTTTTTTTTTTAACTTTTTATTTGGTATTGGATTATAGCTGATTAACAATATTGTGATGGTTTCAGGTGAACAGTGAAGGGACTCAGCCATACATATATGTGTATTCCTTCTCCCCCAAACTCCTCTCTCATCCTGGGTTCTTATTCTTGACCCTTCACCATAATCAACAATGTTTCTGTAAAATGAGACTGATGCTCCCTGGCTCTGTGTTAACCTCAGTTAAGTGTGCCCCAGAAGCAAAAGTTCTTGGGCACCAAGGATTTTCGCATTTAGAGATAAAGTTCTTTGGATTCACACATGCAACCTCTTCCCTCAGATGCAAACTCACCAGGCTGGCTGGGTCATTTCTTCCATGCTGTGTTCCATGTCTTCAGCCTCTATCAGGGCCCTTCCCTCTCAACAGACATGTTATATGTGTCAAACCAGAAAGATCTTTCCCCCTGAAGTCTCCTCATCAGCTGCGAAGAAACAGTGGGCGCTAATGGACATGAAGGGAGTATCTGAGTGTCTGCACTGGCCCATCCAGGGCACTCTGTATGTGGTGGCCTTTAGAGTTTCTATGTTCAGTTCAGTTCAGTCGCTCAGTCATGTCCAACTCTTTGCGACCCCATGAATCGCAGCACGCCAGGCCTCCCTGTCCATCACCAACTCCCGGAGTTCACACTGACTCACGTCCATTGAGTCAGTGATGCCATCCAGCCATCTCATCCTCTGTCGTCCCCTTCTCCTCCTGCCCCCAATCCCTCCCAGCATCAGAGTCTTTTCCAATGAGTCAACCCTTTGCATGAGGTGGCCAAAGTACTGGAGTTTCAGCTTTAGCATCATTCCTTCCAAAGAAATCCCAGGGCTGATCTCCTTCAGAATGGACTGGTTGGATCTCTTTGCAGTCCAAGGGACTCTCAAAAGTCTTCTCCAACACCACAGTTCAAAAGCATCATACATGGGGTCTAATTTTTCCTCATAGACTGTAGGCTCCCCAAAGGAAAGAAATAGTTCTTGATTATGTCTGCACCTGTCTAATTATCTATTTCTTCATGACAAGCCTCCTCAAACTAAGTGGTACAAAACAAAAACCATTTTGTTATGCTCATGGATTCTGGAGATCATAAATTCAATTGGCACTCTAGGATATCAAGAACCCTACTTGCAAGCTAACATGCCACAGTTTTGAGGGTGCAAGCACAAAATATGAGACTTCTAGACCGGAGACAAATGACTTTATTGCTCACAGCAATAACAGTATTTTGAGTATCAGTATTTTCTCATGTCAGTTCCCTGAAACCCAATTCCCACAGGGAATGGGATGAGGTGACACCTGCACACACAATGGGTAACATTACAGGACAGGAGCCCTAAGCTTAGGGAAGCTGAATCATTTATAGTAGGAAGTAATGCCTGACATAAACTCCAGAGGAAGGTATTTTCTTTACAATATAGGCTTCTGTTTGTTTTCCAAGTCTGCAAGAAAATCTGCCCTTTGTTTCAGAGGCAAGTACAAGTCTTTCTCCTGTATTGAAAGATGGTCTGGAACAAGGGCAATCTGTGCTTCTCCTTACAAGACATGCAGAAATCCTGGCGATCCAGGGAGAGTTGTCTCCCAACGTGGCAGTGGCTTTTTTCTGCACCAAAGTGTCTAGAGCCTCAGCTGCGAAGACTCACATGGCTGGGGGCTGGAATTATGCAGAAACCTCTTCATGCACGTGTCTCATGGCTGAACAGACTTAAAAACTGTCCTCAGCTGGGACTGTTAACTGCTACTACCCTCTGTATGGGTTGGGATTCTCACATCATGGCAGCTGGATACAGAAAGGGAATATTGTAAGAGGGCATGTGGAAAACAATTGAATGAAGAGAACCCAGAGGGAAACTGTGTAGTATTTCCCAACTGGCCTCAAGAGTCATGCAGCTTTGCTTTGCCACCTTCTCTTAGTTATAAGCAAGTCATTGGGGCAGCCCAGATGCAACAGGAGGGTAATTAACCAAGGTCACACTGGAGAAGAGCAGTGAGATGGAATACTGTGGTGGTTGTCCTTGGAAAGTAGGCCCATGGAGTGTAGTGCCAACCCAAATGCCACAGTTCATGCTTAGTGTAGTGGAAAGAAACCAGCCTAAGATCTACAGGGCTCTGTTTCAGTTTCCGTTGTACCAATAAACTACCTGGCCATGACCTTGGGCAAGTCCCTTACCTAAGTGAGCCCCTGAGATCCTGGTTCCCTGGGAGAGCACCTGGAGCATAAAAGGAACCTGTCCTTGCTTCACTAGGTTATTGTGAAAGTCATGTGAAAGTGCTCTGAGGGTCCTGGATGTGCCAGACAAATAGGCAAGGGGTTCTAAGGATTATCTCATATGTGGCTGTCCAGGAGGTACAGTGTCTGCAGACCATCTGCATTGGAGGCTCTCTTGGAGCCTTACTGGATAAGAGGCACAAAGCTTCAAAATAAATAATGTAACCAAAGACCTTTAATGCTTATAATCAAGTTACCCATGAAGAGGAGGGGTAGCACCTGGCTTTCTTGCCCTCTAAAGGCTAGAGAACAATAAAAGGATTAAACATACTGTGAATTAGCTTCTGGGGTGTTCCTAAGTAGGAGCCTCCTGTACCTAGTCAAAAGAAAATGAAGAGAAAGAGAGAATGAGAGTGGCAGGTAGGATTGTGGAGGGAGATGCAAAGAGCAGAATGGATAACTGACCCTGAATGATAGAGACCCATATCCCACTGCTGAGTACAGTTGCCAACTACAGGAGACTTAGGAATGGGTGCATGCAACTTCCTGGGCCCTCAATGTCCACACCTTAGAACTGATTGTGGGGAACTGAGGGGGAAATATTTTTAGTTTAGAACATCTGTTGCATAGTAAAGTTGTTGAGCATTTACTATGAGTAGAAATTTCATAAATCTGGGAGCTGAATATTATTATTATAAAAGAAGAAACCAGGGTGCAGAGAAGAGAAGCAGATTGCCTAGACTGCATGGCCTGGAAGGGATAAAAGCACAACTTAAACTGAAGACTATTTGGCTCCAAAGCCCAGCCTTCTCCATCGTTTCCTTATTTCTTTGCCTCTTAGCAGGGGTAAAAGTAGGAGTGTGTGAGGGTAGAAACTGGAGTAAGAAGAGGTCATCCAAGCTGTGCCAGAAAAGGATTTGTTGCCATGAGGCATTCTGCCATGTCCCCAGCATCAGCCTGATACTTTTGCAGAGTACGAGTCAAGGGATAGGCAGAGGGAAAGCTGCCTGGTCAAGTAAGTGAGTAGTTGCTGTATTTTCAAAGCTTGAGGCTGATTCATTCTGGGCAAAGTGCTGCCTCTGGAGCACCTCTGGTCTCAGTTTACTCTTCTTGATGTGTGCCATTCTACTCTTTTTATAGCTTGGTTTAGAGAGTGTTTGTTGAGTGCTTGTTATGTGCAAGACACTTGCCTGCCTCTGGGGATGCCATGATGAATATAATTTCCTTGCCCTGGATAAGCACTCAATTTAATGGGAGAAACAGATCATTTTTATTCAGACTGATTAATGCTCTTATAGAGGGAAAAGCATAAGAATACATCCAGGCTCACCAGGGGTAGCAAGAGTCAAGGAAGGCTTCTTGGAGAATTTAATGGCTGAGTTGAGTCTTCAAGGACAGTAGATGAAAAGCAAGGGCAGCATGATCAAAGTTATGGTGCATGGGAAATAGTTTTGAATCAACCACTGCTAGACTAGTGTACATTATGATTTCTTTCCTTCTGTCACTTAAAATGCCTTTAGTTTTAGGTGGTATAATACCCAACTCAAACAGGCTTAAACAATAAGTGGACAACTAAACAGTTGTAGGATTGAAAGGGGGCCATAACTACAGAAAGAATAGAGACTTTTAAAATCTTTAAAAGCCTTAAGAAAAATTTAAATGAAGTCCTCAACTTTTGAGAAAATATAAATTAAGAAAATTGACAATGAAATAGAAAATCTGTATATACCATGAACTCCTTAAAGAACTAAACCAATAGACATAAATCTCTTTGGCAAAAAGGACATAACATGGTGCAGCTGGAAAGTTTTACAGAACTTACAAGAAACATGTAACTCTTACACAAACTGATAATCTTCTAATTAGTGGAGACAAATCTTTTAATTTCCTCCCTAAATTTAGGAAAACATATGATAAAATTTAACAGCCATTAGTGCTATGAAACCCTTAGCAAACCATACATTAAAGAGAATTTCCTTAACCTCTCAAAAACCAAGGACATCTGTTATACTTGATGGTGAAACAGACATATTCATGTGAAGTCAGGCACAAACAAGGAGGCCTATTATTACCTCTCCTAGTCTACATTGTACTGGATGTTCTAGCCAATGCAATAGGACAAGGGAGGAAAATTAAAGGTATAAGGAATGAATGAAAGAGACAAATTACTGTTGTTTACAGATTAAATGAAGAAGGCAATGGCACCCCACTCCAGTACTCTTGCCTGGAAAATCCCATGGACGGAGGAGCCTGGAAGGCTGCAGTCCATGGGGTTGCTGAGGGTTGAACACGACTGAGCGACCTCACTTTCACTTTTCACTTTCATGCATTGGAGAAGGAAAGGGCAACCCACTCCAGTGTTCTTGCCTGGAGAATCCCAGGGACGGGGGAGGCTGGTGGGCTGCCGTCTATGGGGTCGCACAGAGTCAGACACGACTGAAGTGACTTAGCAGCATAGATTAAATAGAAAACAAATGAGCAGAAGATCTAAATGGACATTTCTCCAAAGAAGACATGCAGGTGGCCAATAAGCACACGAAAAGATGCTCATGATAGCTAATTATCAGAGAAGTGCAAATCAAAATTACAATGAAGTACCACCTCCCACCAGACAGAATGGCCATCGTTAAAAGGCTACAAATAATAAATATTGGAGAGAGTAAGAACCCTTTTACACTGTTGGTGGGAATGTAAATTGGTATAGCCACTATGGAAAACATGTAGGTTCCTCAAAAGACTAAAAATAGAGTTGCTATATGATCCAGCAATTCCACTCCTGGTCATATACCCAGACAAAACTATAATTTGAAAAGATACATGCACCCCTATGTTCATAACAGCAATATTCACAATAATCAAGACATGGAAAAAGCTTAAATATCCGTTGATAGATGACTAAAGAAATGAAGATAAAGAAATCTATTCTTAATGAATAGATAAATAAATATAAATATATATATTTAACTCATCCATAAGAAAAAAATGAACTCATTCATAAGTTACTACTCATCCACAAGAAAGAATGAACTAATGCCATTTGCAGTAACATGAGTGGACCTGAGATTATCATGCTAAGTGAAATAAATCAGAAAGAGAACGAAAAATACCATATAATATCATTTGTATGTAGAATCTAAAATATGACACAAATGAATATATCTACAAAAAAGAAACAGACTGACAGACATAGAGGACAGACTTGTGGTTGCCAAGGGTGAGGGAAGTCAGGGAGGAAACGATTAGGAGATTAGGATTAGCAGAGGCAAACTAGTATATCAGTTCAGTTCAATCACTCAGTCATGCCCAACTGTTTGTGATCCCATGGACTGCAGCAAGCCAGGCCTCCCTGTCCATCACCAACTCCCAGAGTTTACTCAAACTCATGTCCATTGAGTTGGATGGTGATGCCATCCAACCATCTCATCCTCTGTTGTCCCCTTCTCCTCCTGCCTTCAGTCTTTCCCAGCATCAGGGTCTTTTCAAATGAGTCAGCTCTTCACATCAGGTGGCCAAATTGTTGGAGTTTCAGCTTCAACATCAGTTCTTTCAGTGAACACTCAGCACAGATCTCCTTTAGGATGGACTGGTTGGATCTCCTTGCAGTCCAAGGAACTCTCAAGAGTTCTCCAACACTGCAGTTGAAAAGCATCAATTCTGCAGCGCTCAGCTTTCTTTATAGTCCAACTCTCACATCCATACATGACCACTGGAAAAACCATAGCCTTGACGATCTGGACCTTTTGGCAAAGTAATGTGTCTACTTTTTAATATGCTGCCTAGGTTGGTCATAACTTTCCTTCCAAGGAGTAAGCGTCTTTTAATTTCATGGCTGCGATCACCATCTGCAGTGATTTTGGAGCCCAAAAAAATAAAGTCTGACACTGTTTCCACTGTTTGCCCCTCTATTTACCATGAAGTGATGGGACCGGATGCCATGATCTTAATTTTCTGAATATTGACTTTTAAACCAACTTTTTTACTCTCCTCTTTCACTTTTATCAAGAGGCTCTTTAGTTCTTCACTTTCTGCCATAAGGGTGGTGTCATCTGCATATCTGAGGTTATTGATATTTCTCCCAGCAATCTTGATTCCAGCTTGTGCTTCATCCAGCCCAGCATTTCTCATGATGTACTCTACATAGAAGTTAAATAAGCAGGGTGACAGTATACAGCCTTGACGTACTCCTTTTCCTATTTGGAATCAGTCTGTTGTTCCATGTCCAGTTCTAACTGTTGCTTCCTGACCTGCATACAGATTTCTCAAGAGGCAGGTCAGGTGGTCTGGTATTCCCATCTCTTTCAGAATTTTCCATAGTTTGTTGTGATCTACACAGTCAAAGGCTTTGGCATAGTACATAAAGCAGAGACAGATGATTTTCTGGAACTCTCTTGCTTTTTCGATGATCTAGTGGATGCCTGCAATTTTATCTCTGGTTCCTCTGCCTTTTCTAAAACCAGCTTGAACATCTGGAAGTTCACAGTTCACATATTGCTGAAGCCTGGCTTGGAGAATTTTGAGCATCACTTTACTAGCGTGTGAGATGAGTGCAATTGTGCGGTAGTTTGAGCATGCTTTGGCATTGCCTTTCTTTGGGATTGGAATGAAAACTGACCTTTTCCAGTCCTGTGGCCACTGCTGAGTTTTCCAAGTTTGCTGGCATATTGAGTGCAGCACTTTCCCAGCATCATCTTTCAGGATTTGAAATAGCTCAACTGGAATTCCATCACCTCCACTAGCTTTGTTCATTGAGATGCTTCCTAAGGCCCACTTGACTTCACATTCCAGGATGTCTGGCTCTAGGTGAGTGATCAGACCATCGTGATTATCTGGGTCATGAAGATCTTTTTTGTACAGTTCTTCTGTGTATTCTTGCCACCTCTTCTTAATATCTTCTGCTTCTGTTAGGTCCATACCATTTCTGTCCTTTATCGAGCCCATCTTTGCATGAAATGTTCCCTTGGTATCTCTAATTATCTTGAAGAGTTCTCTAGTCTTTCCCATTCTATTGTTTTCCCTATTTCTTTGCACTGATCACTGAGGAAGGCTTTCTTATCTCTCCTTGCTATTCTTTGGAGCTCTGCATTCAAATGGGTATATCTTTCCTTTTCTCCTTTGCTTTTTGCTTCTCTTCTTTTCACAGCTATTTCTTCCTCAGACAGCCATTTTGCTTTTTTTGCATTTCTTTTTCTTGGGAATGGTCTTGATCTCTGTCTCCTATACAATGTCACGAACCTCCGTCCATAGTTCATCAGGCACTCTGTCTATCAGATCTACTTCTTACTTACCTTAAATCTACTTCTTACTTCCACTGTATAATCATAAGGGATTTCATTTAGGTCATGCTTGAATGGTCTAGTGGTTTTCCCTACTTTCTTCAATTTAAGTCTGAATTTGGCAATAAGGAGTTCATGATCGGAGCCACAGTTAGCTCCCGGTCTTGTTTTTGCTGACTGTATAGAGCTTCTCCATATAGGATGTATTATAGCAACCAAAAATGTATTATAGCAACAAAATTTTAATGTGGCCAGAAGTAAATCTAACAAAAGTTATGAAAATCTTCTATAAAGAAAATATAAACTAGTATATAGGATGGATAAACAACCAGATCTCACTGTATAGCAGAGGGAACTATAGTCAATATCCTGTGGTAAACCATAATGGAAAGGAATATGCGAAGAATCTGTAACTGAGTCATTTTGCTATATAGCAGATATTAACATAACATTGTAAATCAACTATACTTCAATAAGATTATAAAAAGAAGAAAACAAAAAAGAGCTACAAATAAACTATTTGAACTAAGCTTTTAACAAAACCACTTGATATAAGATCAACATAAATTAATAAACAATATCCCAATATACTTAAAACAACAAATTAGAAAATATACTAGAAAATATATTATAGCAACAAAATTATAATGCGGCCAGAAGTAAACCTAACAAAAGATATGAAAATCTTCTATAAAGAAAATATAAAACATTATTGGATGACATGAAAAATAGCTCAGATAAATGAAGAAGTATGCCATCTCTATGGACAAGAAGAATCAATATCATAAAAATGTAAAATTTCCCTCATGTTAATGTATTACTTCAATTAAATTCCAAGCAAAACACCCAGTATATGTATTTTTGCCATAACCTGCCAGTAGAATCTAAAGGTATTAAAAATAAAAGCCTTGAATATTCAGGCATTTTTGAAGATGAAGAAAGCATATGAATTTTCTTTAAAGAGATATCAAGACTTATTATAAAACTATCATAATTAATAGTGTGGTATTTGTATAGATTATGCTAGCAAACCATAAACACGCATCCACAAGTCCCTGTAAACTTTGTCTGTGAAAGATGTAGCATTACGAATCACTGGAGAACAGATATTCTATTCAGTGAATATTGCTGGGCCAGTTAGTTAGCCATACAAAAAGAAATTGGATCTTTACCTCAGATAATACACAAAAATTAACTCTAGGTAAATTAAAGAACTAAATGCAAATAGTGAAACATTTAGGAAAAAAATGAAGAAAAAATTTAACAGTTATAGAAAAGAATTTCTTAAAATACAATAAACTAAAACTATTTTTTAAAGTTTAATAAATTTCACTGATTAAAATATTTCTGTATGGAGAAATATACCATAAATATAACTAACAGATATTATATTTATAAAGGGAAATAGGAATGAGAAATGATACTTGTCGGTATACAACCTTCAGAAGATTAGTATACAAATCATATTAAAAACTCCTAAAAGTAATAATTGCAAGACAAACAACTCAGTAGAAAAATAGGCAAAGAATATTAATTTCCTTTAGTGTCCTTTTTCCCTATTCCATTTAATAACAGGATTTCTGGAGTTTACATATATAATTGACTGTGCTGAGGACTATATTTTCTAGCTTCCTTGTAGCTAAGTATGTCCAGATGACTAAACCTTGGCCAATCATGTTAATGGAAGCAATGTGTCCATTCTAGTCATACATTTTGAGAAGGCCATTGTTTGCCAATGACTTCTGCCCTGTTTCTGTTTCTCAGGTGCTAGAATGCAGACTTAGTTGAAGTCTGTGAGTCATCTGGTGAACTAAGACCAAACCCTAGAGAATGGCATGGTAACAAAGTAGAAGGAATTTGGATTCCTGGGTTACTTCCTAGAGCAGAATTGCCTACCTAGCCTGATCTGCCCACCCATTCCTGCCTTATTATGCAAGAGAACAATGAATTTCTTTGATATTTGAGCCCCTGAATTTGGAGATCTTTGGTTTTTTTTTTTTTTAACATAAATATTTTTATTCAAAGTTAGTTTTTCAAAACAAAAGTTAGAAGAGTGGTACCGTTTTACATTTTTGCAAATCTTTTTTATATCTGACTTAGCAGAAGACAGCTGGATTCGCTGCTCTGCGTCTTCATTCAATACATTGCTTTGGTTGAAGGAAAAAAAGAAAAACTGGCCTTTTACAGACATGCAGCCAGAAAAGGAACTTCGTGAACCTCCTGAAAGTGTTTCCATTACTCCTGCAAGTCCTCAGCACACACTTTGAGAATCACTGCAGTAAATTAACCCTCCTCTTAACGACTAAGAGATTGAAGTAGTGTTAGAACTGGCAGTTCCATCCACGGCCAAGGCATTTTAAACAAATTACAAAGGGTGGTGGTGGAGAAGGGAAACCTGAATTCTCCCTTTAACTCTAAATGACACTGATTTCCAATTTGAGTTCACACATTACTCCACTGCCAGCCAAGATAACATATTAATTTTTTTTCAAGTTAACTTTTCTAAACTAAACTGAGAAAGCGACACGTCATACACAAAGTTAACACCTGTACAGCGTTCTCACAGTTTATAAGGCCTCTTTCTGTGCCCAGATGATCCTGTTTAGTCCTTGGCAGCCACTTCACGGAGGAGGAAGAGTTCAGAGCAGAGAGACCACTCGCCCAAGATCACCATCAGCAGCCAGGCTGTGGACCAGGCTTCCTCGAGACCAAGCGACGTGCTCGCAGGACGATCCTGCTTTGGCTCTGATGAACATCTCACTTTCAAAACCTGGCCTTCCACCCTAGAAAGGGGCGGGAGGGCTCTTTACTTGCATTCACTTTTTGCACATACACAAGAGACAGCGTCTGTTCTAGAATCCAACTGGATTTTATTTGACACAGAATACAGTATGGCTTGCCGGAATAGCAAACTGAAAAGACAAAGCAGAAGAGACACGGTTCTATCTAATTTATAATTAAGTAACAGGAGGGCAAGTCATTCAGTGGATAACAAAAAAACAGTTGAGCTTGATCGAAGAATTCTCTTTTTCTAGTGCCCATACGTTTGGAATTCCCACTCTCTGTTGTCCAACGGACACACCTGCCGTGTTTTGAGCCAGCGAGAGATGCAGTGGAAGTGAAAAGCATGGTTACAGACGCCCCACGCCACGGTGCACTCTTCAGAAGTAGCGGACATTCTATGCAAAGATCCATAATGTGGTTCCTGCAGACGGCACAGTTATCAACCACAATATCCCAGGCCCAGAGGGCTACTGCATTCTACTTTTTCACTTCAAAGCGCTTCTTGCCCGCGCCGCTGTTGGTGCCGCTCGGGGTATCCACACCCTTCGCTGCCGCCATTTTGGAAACCCACCTGGAGATCTTTGTTACACCAGTTTTACTTATATTCCAACTAATGTAGCCAGGAGTAGGAAATTGAATGATACACAAATATGTATATTAAATATAATAGGAGATTGAAATAAATAATATAAAAATACATATTGTGTTGTTCAGTCACCAGTCATGTCTATTTGTAACCCCATGAACTGCAGTATGCCAGGCCTCCGTGCCCCTCACTGTCTCCCAGAGTCTGCACAAGTTCGTATTCATTGCATCAGTGATGCCATCCAGCCATCTCATCCTCTGACACCTTCTTCTCCTTCTGCCCTCAGTCTTTCCCAGCATTAGGAACTTTTCCAATGAGTTAGCTGTTTGCATCAGATGGCCAAAATACTGGAGCTTCAGGTTCAGCATCAGTCCTTCCAGTGAATATTCAAGGTTGATCTCCTTTAAAGATTGATTGGTTTGAACTCCTTGCTATCCAAGGGACTTTCAGGAGTCTTCTCCAGCATTGATTCTTTGGCATTCTGCCTTCTTTATGGTCCAGCTCTCACAACTGTATGTGATCACTGGGAAGACCATAGCCTTGACTGTATGGCCCTTTGTTGGCAGAGTAATGTCTCTGTTTTTCAACACACTGTCTAGGTTTGTCATTGCTTTCCTGCTAAGAAGCAGCTGTCTTCTGATTTCATGGCTGCAGTCACCATCCGCAGTGATTTTGGAGCCCAAGAAGAGGAAATCTGTCACTACTTCACCTTTACCCCTTCTATTTGCCATGCAGTAATGGGGCTGGATGCCATGCTGCTGCTGCTGCTAAGTCACTTCAGTCGTGTCTGACTCTGTGCGACCCCATAGACGGCAGCCCACCAGGCTCCCCGTCCCTGGGATTCTCCAAGCAAGAACACTGGAGTGGGTTGCCATTTCCTTCTCCAAAGCATGAAAGTGAAAAGTGAAAGTGAAGTTGCTTAGTCGTATGCAACTCTTAGCGACTCCATGAACTGCAGCCTTCCAGGCTCTTCTGTCCATGGGATTTTCCAGGCAAGAATACTGGAGTGGGGTGCCATTGCCTTCTCCGTGGATGCCATGATCTTGGTTTTTTTAATATTTAGTCTTAAGCTGGCTCTTTCAAGTCTCCTCCTTAACCCTCATTAAGAGACTCTTTAGTTCCTCTTCTCTTTCTGCCATTAGAATGGTATCATCCACATATTTGAGGTTGTTGATACCTATACAAATATGTATATTATTATTTAAATAAATATTTATTTTTTATAACATCCTAAAATAGAGTACTACTGTTGGGAAAAACACGATAAAGGATATTAATGTTAAACACCCACCCAAATCCACATGTTGAAGTCCTAAGCTCCAGTGCCTCCGAATGCAACCTTGTTTGAAAATAAAGTCAGGGCAGAAGTGATTGGTTAAGTTAAAATGAGGTCTATTTAGGGTGGGCCCTAATCCAACATGACTGTTGTCTAATTTCCCTATTAGTCACTTGGCTGGTGTCTAGTTAGACACAAACATAAAGATGAACAGAGGGAGATGATATGAAGGGACACAGTCATCTATAAGCCAAGGAGAAGACCTGGGACAGATGCTTCCTCACAGCCCTCAGAAGGAACCAACTTTGCCAGCATCTTCATTTTGGAATTCCAGCTTCCAGAATTGTGAGACAATCAATTTCTGCTGTTTAAGCCACCCCATTTACAGTGCTCACCTGTGGCAGCCCTAGCAAACTAATCCACCTGTGTGTGTTCAGCTTCTCAGCTGTGTCCAACTCTTTATGATCCTGTGGACTATAGCTTGCCAGGCTCCTCTGTCTGTGGGATTCTCCAGGCAAAGATACTGAAGTGGGTAGCCATTTCCTACTCCAGGGGATCTTCCCGAACCAGGGACTGAATCCCTGTCTCTTGCATCTCCTGCACTGTAAGTGGATTCTTTACCTGCTGAACCACTGGGGAAGTCCAGACTAACCTATCTGTGACTCAACGATTCCTTGTATAGGTGTATGTCTACAGAAACTCTCACAAGAGCATACCAGAAGTTACACAGAAGGATGAAGCATTGCAACAATGAAATATTGGATATTCATCAATAAGAAAGTAAATATTATACATAAAGTATATTAACATAGTGGAAAACTCTACCACAGAACAACGATAGCATCACAATAGGGATTAAAATATGTAAAAATTTTAAAGTTCACATCCAAAATTATTGTTAAATAAAATTTTAAAACAAAATAAAATACAGGTTGAGAAAAAGTATTTGTGAAATAAGACAGCAAATGGATTTTTATTCTTTTTGCTATGAAGAGTTTTTATAAACAATGACAAAAAGGTAAGTACTTCCATACAAGGGACAAGACACAGCAGCACTTTGAAGAAAAATGTAAATAACAAATAAATGTAGGAAAAAATATTCATTATCACTAAAAACAAACAAATACAATCTTACATCAGCAGAAACCAAAAAGATTTAAAATCTTAACTTTGCAAAGATTAGTAGCCCACCAAACTCCTCTGTGCATGAGATTTTCCAGGTAAGAATAGTGGAGTGGGTTGCCATTTCCTTCTCCGGGAGACCTTCCCAGTCTAGGGATCGAACCCACAGCTCCTGCTGAGTCTCCTGCATTGCAGGTGGATTCTTTACCACTGAGCCACCAGGAAAGCCCATTCCCAAGTGGCTCACTGGTAAAGAATCTGTCTGCCAACACAGGAGACGTAGGTTTGTATCTGAGTATGCAAAGATGAGATATTAATCAATGCCAGTGAAATGTGAGGTCAACTTATTTGAAGGACAGTTTTACAGTGTTAAAAACAACTAAAATGTGGAAACCTTTTTGTCCTCCAATATGAATATATCTTAAAATAATAAGGTAACTCAAAGAGGTAATCACCCTTGTTCATAATTACCATGAAGTTGTCAATGCAGACTAATCAGAAACAGCTTTTAAATGGCTAGTATATTAAAAAAATGTTTTTAATTGAAAGAAATTGCTTAATAGAATTTTGTGGTTTTCTGTCATACATCAACAAGAATCAGCCATAGGGACACCCATGTCCCCTCCCTCCTGAATCTCCCTCCCATCTCCCTCTCCATCCCACCCTTCAGCCTGTTACAGAGTCTCTGTTTGAGTTCCCTGAGTCATACAGCAAATTCCCATTGGCTATCTCTTTTATATATGGTATCATAAATTTCCATGTTACTCTCTCCATATGTCTCCCCTTCCCCCTCTTCCCCTTATAGGTCTGTTCTCTATGTCTGTTTCTCCCATGGCTGCCCTGAAAATAAATTCATCAGTGCCATCTTTTTAGATTCTGTATATATGTATCAGTATACGATATTTATATTTCTCTTTCTGACTTACTTCACTCTATATAATAGGCTCTAGTTTCGTCCACCTCATTAGAACTGATTCAAATGTGTTCCTTTTTACAGCTGAGTAGTATTCCATTGTATGTATATACCACAGCTTCTTTATCATTCATCTGTTGATGGACATCTAGGTTGCTTCCATGTTCTAGCTATTGTAAATAGTGCTGCAATAAACACGGGTACATGTGTCCTTTTCAATTTTGGTTTCCTCAGGGTATATGCCAAGGAGTGGGAATGCTGGATCATATGATGGTTTTATTCCTAGCTTGTTAAGGAATCTCCATACTGTTTTCCATAGTGGCTATATCAGTTTACATTCCCACCAGCAATGCAAGATGTTCCCTTTTCTCCACACCCTCTCCAGCATTTATTGTTTGTAGACTTTTTGATGATGGCCATTCTGACCGGTATGAGGTGGTATCTCATTGTAGTTTTGATTTGCCTTCCTCTAGTAATGAGTGATGTTGAGCACCTTTTCATGTGCTTGTTAGCCATCTGTATGTCTTCTTTAGAGAAATGTCTTCCCATGGTTAGTATATTTTTAATCTAAATAAATACTGATGCATCCTTAAACTATCCAGTATTGCTATTTATCGTTCCCAATATATTTTTTCTATTTTTTCAAAGGAAGCATATAAGGCACTAATCAGTTTATAGGGTAGGGTCTTCACTGGAGGATGAGGAACTTTTGGTGACAAACATAACAGCCTGGCTTAGCACAGTGAAGGGGCACCTGTGTCCTCCAGACACGGAAGTGGGTGGGGGGCCACCCTTCAGTCAATTGCAGAGGGAGAACTACTCCCTTGGTTTGACAGAGGGGTCCTTTTACCTGGCAGATATGCTCTGCATGGAGAAAGGACTGGGGTGAACCAATTTAGTTGGGGCTAAAACGTTGATTTTTAGTTTTTTCAGTATATTTGAAGCATTTCAAAATTGAAAGAGCTTTAAAGGCGCTATAACAGAAAGGCTCCAATTTTAAATAACAACTCAAAACTTCAAAAGCTAGTAATAAACTTTATAAGCTAAGTGTAAGATCTCTATGAGGAAAACCAGAACACCTAGCAAGAAGCTTAAAAGAAGATGGTCAAAATGAAATCTGAGGCTGAAGCCTGACATATAAAATAGATGCTAATATTTGTTGAGCAAACAGATAACAGACTCCGTTTATCTGGCACGAATTTATGCCAGACACCCCACAAAGTGCTTCTTACACATTGTCCCAGTTAATCCTCTAATGCTCCAGCAAAGCATGGGTTACCAGAATCCCTGTTTTACATAAGAGGACACCATGGAAGACTGAGGTTCTCTGTTTAAGATCAGAGAACCAGGAAGTCCTGGTTTGTAGCTCAGGAATGCCTGGCTCCAGAACTAGGATCTTCACCCCACTGTAAAACCTGTCTCATTTAAGTGGGGTGGAGTCCTGCCTCTTGACACCCTCATAGACCCTAGGAATAAGGAACTATATCTGCTAAGATAGGAAAACAGTACAGCTCTGTAAAAACTTGGTTGATTCAATGTTTCTTGTATTCTGTTCTGTATCATCTAATTTTTTAATTTTAAATTGCAACCAGTGTCTTTAGTGCTAACCAGTGTAGAGGTGGCAGAAAGAAACAGGTGAAAGGATCTCAAGGGAAAGATGAGATAGCAGTAAAGAGAGGGTGCTCCATCCTCCTATAGGGACTGCTTCTGGGGCTAATCCTTGAAGGCTTTGTGGTTCAGTTTTGTAAGTGATTTCCTGCCCCCAAAAGAGGGTTAGAAACTCTGGAATCCAACTCCCTGAGATTCAAGTCTCATTTCTTCCTCTTGGTAGATGTATGAACTCAGGAAAGTTATTCGGCATCTCTGGGCCTCAGTTTCTTTATCCTCATAAGAGACTTGTCAGGGCTAAATGAGGTATTGCATGAATAGTGTATGATTCAGAATTTAGCATATGATACACCCAAATTATGTCTTACTCATCATCATCATTGTCATCATGGTCACATTACCATCATTCTCTGAACCTAGCAGCCACCCCAAGAACCTCAACTCCTAAGACTTCCTACTGCTCTGAACACATAGCCTCAACTTAACTGAGTTCCCCTCAGCAAGTGGCAACAATAGACCAGGGCCCTGGGAAATGCCCACTCCATCAGGCTCTTTCTCCCAAACCCAGGGCTGAGAATTGTTTGTGGAAGCCTGAATGAGAGACTGATGACTCAAGATAAGATAGGCAATCAGCTTGGACTCACCACTGCAGACTTCTGGTCTACTTGTAAAATGAGTCTTGTCATTTATTTGACAGTCCCCAGGATTTCACACAGGGAGAGGGACAAATAAAGTCAAGCCCCCAGTGGAATGTTGCTGATAGCCTCAAGTGAGGAGTTGGGTGTTCTGGGGGCCCCCAAGCTTGGGCAGCCCCTCAGTTTCCTAGTCATTTCGAAGCCCACCATTCATTTCAGTCAGTGTTTATAGAGTACCAACCATGAGAGGCAGGTCCAGGTGGTTTTCCTCCTTAAAGACCAGCGAAATATTTGCACTTCAAATGTATTTAATGTGGTTTCAAAAATTTAACTCAGAGCAGAAGTATCCCATCGGTACACCTCTAGCCACCAGCTGCCCTTTAGTCATCTGTTCCTTAAGTGGTATGGGAACACAGACTTGGGCAGCAAAGATCTAAGTTCAGAGGCTGAGTCGGCTGCTCTGAGCCCATTTTCTCCTCATTCTGCTACCAGTTTTGCAGGCTTGTGATGGTTAAATGAGATTGTGCATAAAGCATCCAGGAATGCATGCACCTCATTAAATTAATCCTAAAGAAAATAACTGGTAAAGCAGAGGATCCTCCAGCCACTTTATCTTCTTTATATAGAGTGTTTTTATGTATTAGGTCTCCTCAGAATTCAGATACCACAGTCAGGGGAGGGAGGCCCCGTCCAGTCACAGCATATGGCAGGCCTGCCACGCCAGCGTATGGCCTGGGCCTTTGCAGCTGCTTATCTGTGAATGTCTTCCCCACCCACTTATGCTGCAGGTGTGGTTCACTTCACTCAGTATTCTCAGCACCTAAAACTAGGACCTGGCATTGTGTGGTCACCTCAGTCTATATCTGCTGAGGGAGAGGTCAAAGAATGAATGAAAGAAAACAGAAAACAGTGAGGGGGGGGAAGTTTCCTATTGTTCAACTACAGCTTGATGCTTATTCTTCAAGATCCAGATCAACATCGTCTCTTTTTAACTTTCCTGGCTCCCTCATCTTTTCCCTTCCTCCCACCATGCCTTCCAGGTCTCTCCTCTCCTTCACTCCCATCTCTCCTTTTCCCATGATAGAATGGATATCTCTTGGTCTCCTTCATCTTAGAAAATCTACAGACGGAATGTAAATGAGATGGAATGCACTGGACACGGTTGACACAGCAGGGGTAAATGCAATGCCCTCCAATCCCTGAGCCATTGCCAATGGGATCCATTTGACTATAGAATGGCTGGCTCTTCCTCATGCCAAAAAAACAGAGTAGCAGAGTGGGACAAAAGAACATGCATCTGGATGCAAGCCTAGAAACAAAGGGTAGAGTCAACTTACAGAGTGCACTTCAGAAAGTTTAAAGGGAGAGAGAGAAGAGGTATTACTATGGAGGGCCTGCTGTGACCACCCAGCAAGGCAGAGAGCATGAACAGCATTTTTGTCCAATAAATCAGTGCTTCTCAATGCTGTGTGCACAGGTGTTAGCTGGAGATTTTGTCAAAATTCAGATTCTGCTTTGGTAGATCTAGGGTTGGGCCTGAGATGCTATACTTCTAACAAGCTCCCAAGTGATGGTAGTGCTCCTGGTCCAGGAATCACACTTTGAGGACCCAAAGTTTAATGCAAAAAGCCCTAAAAAGTTTTCCTGGCATGTTCTCTCTCATCTTTTTAAAGATGTGAACAGGCCACCCAACAGAAATTGAAAGGCTTTGAACAGCCTGGTGTCCAAAGGGATTCTCTGGTCATCCCCCACACACCTCTTCTTACAGCCTTTGCCTGGACACTCCCCAACATAGGGCAGCCTCCTCCAGGCAGCCTAGGCTGACGGGGGATTAGGAATTCCAAGAGCTCAATTTTAAACCTCTAGCTTGATCCCCAGAACCACATATAGCTCCCGCAGCATAGATGAGGGCAGCCATAAAACGTCATCCTCAGGCTTCCTTCAAAGAACGCTTAAGCCATACGGAATTTAATTTCACTGTCCATTCTCCCTTCTAGATAGGTGATTTAAGAGCATGTTTGTAGATACTTCTGCCTCTTTTTGCCCTCCTTTACCCCAACACACACAACCAGTAGACACTGAGCACTTGAGGAAATGATTATTTCCTTAGTCTCAAAGTTTTTAACATAGTAGGTACTTGGTAAATGTTTGTTGAACTAATTAACAAAAGTCTTGACTTTTTTTTCACTACTTGAGCTAATCAAATTAGATTTTCTTAAGGCAGTCAAATTGCTTTTGCATGACAGCACAGGTTTTGTGAGCTTCAGTGGTTTTACTGAAGATAACTGGCAAGGAGAAGAAAAGAAACAAAAACCGTGGTTCCTGGAACAAACTGTAATACTAGTTGCTCACAGTGTGAGGTGAACAGGATTGGATTAGCCTATTTAAAAGATCACAGAATTCAGAACTAGAAGATATCTTAGACACTGCCTAATCCTCAAATGACAAATTCCTGACAGGAAACAAGTCATTTCTCTCCATTCATTCCATTCATGTGCATGTGGCAGACATCACTAATCAATCATGGTACTTTCCCTGATAAATGTAGATGTGACTTCAGAAACCTAAGGGTTTTTTTTTTTTTTGGTTATTATTCATTTAAACGTTGGGTTTAAATGTAATACTGGTTTTCTTCACCTGTCCACTGGTGAACCCTTATGCTTCTTAGCATATCCATCTGAGCACCTGCTTTGTAGTTCTCTTATAAAACTGTACCTCCAGTGTCTCTTTGCCTCCACAAATCACGACTCAGGCTGAACTGTCTTGAGTTAAGGTAAGAGAGGCAGCACACATATGCATGAGAGAGCTCACACTTCATTGTGCAGAGTATCATGAGGCCTGGGATTGCATCTCATTCATTCATTCATTATTGATGAAATATTTATAAGACCAGGCACTGGTTTGACCTGTGTTCACCTCTGTATCATAAGCGCCTAAAGTACGTGTTTATTCTTGCATAAATGATGGATGGATAGAAGAATAAATGCTTGAATAGTTACCTCTCATAGAATGATGCCTGGTAGTCCTTAGCAAGGACACTCTTCTTCCACCTCTTGCTAATGCTCAGAAAGATCATTTTCTTTCTTTTTTAATTAATTCATTTATTTTAATTGGAGGCTAATTACTTTATAATATTGTAGTGGTTTTTGTCATACACTGACATGAATCAACCATGGGTGTACATGTGTCCCCATCCTGAACCCCCTCCCACCTCCCTTCCCATCCCATCCCTCTGGGTTGTCCCAGTGCACTGGCTTTGAGTGTGCCCTGTTTCATGTATCGAACTTGGACTGCTCATCTATTTCACATATAGTAATATACATGTTTCAATGCTATTCTCTCAAGTCATCCCACACTCACTTTCTTCCACAGAGTCCAAAAGTCTATTCTTTACATCTGTGTCTCTTTTTGCTGTCTCACATATAGGGTCATCATTACCATCTTTCTAAATTCCATATATATGAGTTAATATACTGTATTGGTGTTTTTCTTTCTGACTTACTTCACTCTGTGTAATAGGTTCCAGTTTCATCCACCTCATTAGAACTGATTCAAATGCATTCTTTTTAATGGCTGAGTAATATTCCACTGTGTATATGTACCACAGCTTTCTTATCCATTTATCTGCCGATGGACATCTAGGTTGCTTCCATGTCCTTGCTATTGTAAACAGTGCTGTGATGAACATTGGGGTAATGTGTCTCTTTCAAATCTGGTTTCCTCAGTGTGTATGCCCAGCAGTGGGATTGCTGAGTCATATGGCAGTTCTATTTCCAGTTTTTAAAGGAATCTCCACATTGTTCTCCATAGTGGCTGTACTAGTTTGCATTCCCACCAACGTGTAAGGGGGTTCCCTTTTCTCCACACCCTCTCCAGCATTTATTGTTTGTAGACTTTTTGATAGCAGCCATTCTTTTTTTATACTGAGCACACTCTACGCACAGCCTCACATGCAAGGAGTCCCCAAGGGCAGCTCTCACTTGGTTGAGAGGCACTTCTAAACGTGTTTTAATCTGTGCCTTCTAGACTCCATTCAGTCAACTAGATTGTTTCTGTGGATGGAACTGGTCTAGGTTCTGTCCTTTACTATTTATGTAAAACGCTATCTTAGATCTTCTACATAAACATCTTGTTTAATCTCAAGCACAGTTGGACAAGGCAGTTATCATGAGTCTATTTTATAGTGGAGGAAATGGAAGCTCAGAAAGGTCATTTAATTTGCTCAGGCTGACACAGTTGCAGAGCAAACTGTGAGCTCTGTCTGCCTGACTCACAAGTCTGACCTTTTGCAAAGGGGGCTATGGCTAGTTGGTGCCACAGAACTCACGGTAATCCGACCAGTTGTACCAAGAAGACAAGGATTTCTGCATTTGTGATCATCTGCTTACATAAAGAGTAATTCTCCCCACAGCTGGTGAGGAGGGGCTTGGCCTTTGCTGCTCCTGTTTGTCCATTGTTCCCGGATGTCTCTAAGTCCTCCAGAGCGGAAAGGCTAGGCTGGTCAATCCTACATAAAGGGACAGTGGAGGGAGGGGCTCCTTTCAGGTATTACCCAGTTAAGGATTTACTGAGGATAAAAAAAGAGCAAGAGCAGGTCTGTGCCCCATCTTTACCCACCTGCCCCACCCCAGCCGTCAGTGCCAGAGGCAGCAGCTGCAGTCTGGGAATGACCCAGGCACCGCTTGTCACCTCCTGGCCCTGGAACACCCCCCAGGCCTCATCCAGCCCTTGGCTGCCTGGACTGTCAGCTAAAGCTTGGGGGCACTGGGAAAGCCCCACTTTGTGTAATTGTTTAATTATCATGTCAATGTAGATTCATTAGTATGGCAGCTGTCATTGCAAATAGGGGAGGAGGGGGCTCCAGAGCCCCTAGGGTCAGCCTAATTGATGTAGTGAACAGAATACTGTATTTACTCAACAATGGTTTGGGTTTCCCTTCTGACCTGGGAAGGGCATCAGTGCTTACCGGGAATCAATAGCAGCTGAATTTTCTTCCACAGAGATGGGACTCGCTCTCTCATATCCATGGGTTAACCCCTCCAGGCTCTTCCTGAGAATAGACAGGCATCCCCACTGCTTTGAGAGGCTGCAGTCCTTTACTTCTCCCAGGTCAGAAGAGATGTGGGTGTGAGAGTGGTAGAATTACATTCCTCCCTTAACAGAAGTATTGACTAGGTTCTATTTCATTTTGATTTCCACAAAGGTCTAGTTCAGGGTATAGAACGGCCTAATGTTTAAAAAAATGTTTGTAGAATGAGTAATAACTTGCTTTTATTGAATACTGACTGTGATAGGCACTGCCCCAAGATTTTACAGTTAATATAGCGGGCTTCCCAGGTGGCTCAGCAGTAAAGAATCAGCCTGCCAATGCAATAGATGTGGGTTTGATCCCTGGGTCAGGAAGATCCCCTGGAAGAGGAAATGGCAACTCACTCCAGCGTTCTTGCCTGGAAAATCCCATGGACAGAGGTGCCAGGCAGGCTACATTCCATGGGGTCTCAAAGAGTCAGACACGACTTAGCAACTAAACAACAACAACAACAAATGAACTTATAATTCTCACAGTAACCCTCTGAGAAGCACGGTTCTTGCTATTTATTGCTATGTAACTATTATAACTTCCTGTAGTGGCTGAAAACAACAATTTGTTGCTATTATATCTCATGACTCCATGGGTCAGGTATTTGGACAAGGTACAGAAGGGAAGACTTACATCTGCTCCATAATGTCTAGGCCTCAGGGTAACTCCAAGTCTTGGGGGTATTACAGCTAGAGGCTGTCTGGGTCTCTCTCTCTCTGCCCCAAATCCACAGCATCTTAAAGTGGCTAGCCTGGGCTTCCTCACAGCACGGCAGCCTCTTCTGTGGCAGTTTGGGCTGCATGAGGCCAAAGCAGAACCTGACAATCCTCTTAAAGACTAGGCTTGGGGGATTTCCCTGGTGGTCCAGTGGTTAAGAATCCACCTTACAATGCAGGAGACACAGGTTCAGTCCCTGGTCAGGGAACTAAGATCCCACTAAGCATGTACACCGCAGCAACTGAGCCTATATCACAGCTGGAGCGTATGTGCACCATAACAAAAGACCCCTATATGACGCAACAAAGACCCGTGTGCCACAGCCAGGCTGAAGCAGCCAAATAAATAAGTAAATAAAGAGCCTGGAACTGGCATCTGACACTTCACTAGACCTTATTGGTCAAAATAATCACAAGCCAGCCCAGATTTAAGAAGAGGAGAAATAGGTGGCAGCTCTTGAGTAGAAAAGTATCAAAGACTTTGCAGCCATCTCCAATGCACCATAGAGACTATGATTATTTCCAAATACAAATGAGGAAACCAAGACCTAGGGAGGAGAGACTGGCTGACTCTTCTGTGTCACACAGCCAGTAAGTGTGGGCACTGTGGGCTGGATGCAGGAAGTCCAACTCTGGAGCCCTTAATTGCTGCAGATCTCCTCACTCCCTTCCTCAGGCCTTGGCTCCATATAAAGTAAGAGAGTTGGGCCATGTTATTATTATTTCAAAAGTCCCCTCTCACTTAAGTAGTTTCTAATTCTTAGCCACAAAGAAAATAATCTCACCCTGCATTTATGCTTATACTGCTTTGGGGCACAAGTGGTTGAACTGTCCCTTTCTAATTTGAAATTTCTCAAGAATTTTAAAACATGAGTTAAGTATCCAGAGGTTCCTCCGAAAAGTCAAATCAAGGAGCAGCCAATTTGTAAGTACTTGAGTTACAGGGAATGTGATGCTCAGGTCTTTACAAGAAATCCACTCACAGACTTAGAGAATGAGCTTATGGATACCAGTGGGGAAGGATATAGACGGGAGGGATATTTAGGGAGTTGGGATGGACATGTACACATTGCTATGTTTAAAATGGATAACCAACAAAGTCCTACTAAATAGCACAGGGAATTATGCTCAATGTTAGATGGCAGCCTGAATGAAAGTGAAGTCTGGGGGAAAAAAGACATTTATGTATGTATGGCTGAGTTGCTTTGCTGTGTACACTCCAATATAAAATAAAATAGTTTTTTTTTTTTTTTTAAAGAAAGAAACCCATGGATCCTGGGGCTGATATTCATCTACTAATTCTTCCCCACAGATGTTTTAGCCCCAGAAAGTGGGCTCCTCAACTTCTCTCAGGCTTTGATATATAACCTCAAAACCATTCCTGAGTTGTGACTAGACTCATGGATTTTTCAAGTCTTCTTAAGAGAAGGAAGCAGACTAAAGAGACTAAACTCCTTTTTGTGAAGAAGAGAAATTGTCCTGACAGCTTTAGGCTGCTAAACATCCCAAGCTGATCAGGCTCCCGAGGAATGAGGTTGCAAAGGCTGGTTGTTGGGGTTGGGCATGGGAGGGGTGTCATGCAATGGGTCTAGACCAAGAACTGGAAGACAGTCTTGGCTTACAGAGGACAAACTGCCTTTGTGACCTTGGGCAAGACATTTAACCTCTCTGTGGCATGGTTTCTTCATCAGTAAAGAAAGGAATTTGATCAAGCCCAGGAGGACAGATAGGTTTCATCATTGGTGCCAACTTCACTGACTGAAAGCGGCTCACAAAAAGGCCTGTGTGGAGGGTCCTTGCACTGTGCCGAGAGTGGCCTGTGACAGGAAGCTCTTTGGAGTTGGAGTGAGCAAGAGATGCCTGAGTTCAAATCCCAGATCCTCCATATAGTAAATGTGTGATCCTTGAAAACTGTCCTAAATTTTTTGAAATCACTTTTTATCTGCTAAACAGGAATCATGAGGCTTTTCTTCATAGAATTGATGGTGACCTAATTGAGACAGCCTGGAAAAACCTTTCAACCCAGAGCCAGGCACAACATATGTGTTCAATAAAGGTTCATTGAATCTGAAATCTGAGCACCACTGGGATATACAGTGACAGGCAGGGAGGCCTTTAGTTACTTAAATGTCCTGTCAAATGTAGCAAAACCCATATCTTAATAGTCTGTGCCATTTTAGATCAACCTTAAGGCTGTGTTTAATGCTGTAAGCATGATGGAATATGGAAAACATAAAGTAAATGTACTTTTCTAAAACATGGACATGATACTTATCTACAAAATGAGTAAAAATGACCATTAAATGAGAAAAAATGTAAAACACTAGTGCCCAGCAGGTGCTTGACAATGGTGGGCATGGAGAGATTAGAACTCTTAACCTCACCCAACATTGGAAGACAGAGAATAGAGAAAAACATGGATAAGCAACATAGAAAAAGCCTTAGCTTCATCCTCTACTCCTCACTAAAACTGCCCCTATGAGTAAGTTCCATAAATGTAAATGCAAGTTATGCTGACTCTGAATTTTGGAATGTCGGGTAGGGAAGACAGGGGTCTGATGATGTTATGGTCTAATATTTGGGTAGTTCAGTCGGTAAAGAATCTGCCTGCAGTGCAGACCAGGGTTCGATTCCTGGGTTGGGAAGATCCCACGGAGAAGGAAATGGCAAACCACTCCAGTATTCCATGGGAAATGGAAATCCCATGGACAGAGGACCCTGGCAGGCTATAGTCCATGAAGTCATAAGTGTTGGACATGACTTAGCAACTTTCAAATTTAGTCCATTAGGTATGCAAGAGAATGGACATTCTTCATGGTGCCACTTCAACAATTATACTTTGATATCATGTAGAGCATGCTCACAATGTTCCAGGCACTGTGCAGTGTGCTCTGGATGGGCATTGGCGTATTTAATCCCCACAATAAACCACTAAGGCAAGTTCTTCTACTATCCCCATTTCCCAGGATGGCACAGAGAGGTTTGGAAATGCCGAAGGTCACACAGCTATGACATTTTAGGGAAATGACCCAGGGTAGGAAGACCCGCTAACCTAAGCCTGGGAGGCCTCCACAGTGGTGGAGCCAGCCATTCCTATGTTCAGCCCCAGCGCTTATTATTCTCATGACCTTGGGCAAGAGATGGACTAATCTTTTCAAGACTCAGTCTCCTCATCAATAAAGTGGGGATACTAATCATCGTAATCCCTGTCTTGTTCTCCTATCTTGAAGACTGGGTTAAATGATGTACGTGATAAGATGAGCATTGTGCCTGGCACAAAGTAGTTGGTTGATTATTGTCAGATTGAAGTAGAAGCGAAGTGGAGTCGCTCAGTTGTGTCCGACTCTGAAAGCCCGTGGACTGCAGCCTATCAGGCTCCTCCGTCCATGGGATTCTCCAGGGAAGACTACTGGAATGGGTTGCGGAGTATTGTATCCTCTTTAAATGCAGTATTTCACTGCATTCCCAGCCACACTGAAATCATTACAAGGGATCTGGGAACTAAGGAGGCCTCAGAAATTTAAATCAGTGTCTGTTAATGCTTAATTACATGGTGCAGTTTCATGTGTGTGTTTGTGTGTATACACTTCTTTTTCACAAAAGTATGATTTTTCAGTCACAGAAAAGCCTCCCTATGCTTGGGGTTTAGTGTTGAGGTGAAAATCTAAAATGATCCAGGGAGTTTAAGAAAAATGATTTATACAAGCATATAAATAATGCCCATAATTTAAAGCTCAGTATTTCTTTTACTCATATTCTGTGTGTTCATCAGTTTGTCTCCCCAAACTGCCTTTTTGTTTCATGAGACAGCACTCCTCACAAATTAGGTGTAACTTTGGATGATTTGCTGACCCTCACTGACCAGGGTCTCCCTTTCTCCCCTACCTATAACATTCACTTTGCATCATAACCAAATGCAGCCTCCCCATTGCTCCCCCACCTTCCGTTGGGAATGATCTCTTTATCAATAATCCGACCCCTGGAAGCCCAGTGGGCGACTCTTTAGTGCCCCCGACACCAATGCAGATGGGGGTTTCGGATCCCCAGTGTAATCCCAGCCTGAAATGTTACCAGGAGCCCTACGGCTCTTCAATTACCTTCCTTGGCCTGTCAAGACCACAGCATCTCAAATTCAGTTAGCTGGTCTTTGGGTCTCAGCCAAGGCCCAGCCTCTGCTCCTAATGACAGCCAGCTGAGGGGACACTGAGAGGGGCTAAATTCAATTTGCAGCCCTTCTAATGAGATTAAGGGAGCAGGGTTTTTTATTTTCTCCAAAGTTTGCCATGGGCAGGATGAATGATGGCCCAGGGATGAGCTGTCAACGTCAACAAAGGCTCCAAGCTGGGAGAAGGGGGATGGGAGACAAGGATTGGGGAGAGAGAGAGGGAGAAATTTTCCAGACAGAGCCAAGGAGCTCTAAGTGAATCGCCCAGCAGGTGACAATGTCTGGCTGGCAGAGTGTCACTCTGTGGACAGGATGCTGTCAAGAATGAATCTGGAGGAAAGGTAAATGTCAATCATAAGCAATATTCCCAAGTAGAATATTTTTCCCTTGCTTCTGAATTCTTTCTCACCCTCTTTGACTTTCCAAACGTCATGAAGAAAACTGTATTTCTTAAAATGAGTCAACTTGGAAGTATTTACTCAAATAAAGGAGCAAGGCTCCCACTGGTCTGCTTCCCCGAACAGTCCAGCTTTGGCTGAATGGACCCGTGTGTCTTCTCGTCCGAGAGCTCCCACTGAGCTAGTCAGTTAGGACCTCAGATGCCCACAGTGTGCTGTGACTGGTGGTGAAGCACCAGAAGGTACTTTATCTGATTCAGAGTAATGTCAAGGTGAGCAAAACCCATCTAATGCATGTTTTAGTTAGCACCCGCCTCTGAGTATCAACAGCTTAGTTGCGGGGGTACCCTGAAGAAATGGAGCAGGACATTTTTCTGGGTCCAAACATAGAGGGAAAGCCCTTTAGGAAATCTGAAGAGGAAGAGGCTTTGGTAGTTGGGAGACACCAAGGAAACTTTGTTTTTAGGATGTAGCCTTGAGCTGTACCCTGAAAGAGGATGAGACCTAGAACGGCTGAGAGAAGGAACTCAGATGAGTCCCTTGTGGCTGCAGGTTTCAGGCTTCTACTTGCAGGCCCAGCTGTGTCCTGTTTCAGGGTCTCTCCTGGTAGAAACTGCAATAGTCCTGCCGTCCCAAGCCTGGATCTCAGGCTCTAAGCACCTTCTTAGATCTCCACAGAGATGGTTCGTACATACAGCACAGCTCCCACCCAGCTTCCTGTCCCACACTCAAACCCTCCATCCACGTGCCAGTCCTGCACCAGATCCCAGCTGTGACCCTGATGCCTAGAGTTGCCTGGATTTGGTTTCACGTACTTTGTCTCTTGTTCACTTGCGACTGTCTGAAGTCCTGTTCCTAGTAGACTGGTAACTGGGGACCATGACATGACTGTCTTTTTCCTACTTCCCTTGAATATGGAAACCAACCCTAACCAAGGCCTTTAGTTAGCTTTAGAACATGTCAACGTGAGTTAAAACAGATTATGGGCACATAGCAGACACTCGTTACATGAGTTACATTTCTATTGGCTGAAATGGGCTCATGAGGAAGGTGAACCTTGATTAGACTTCAGGGTAGGAGCAGTTAGACACAAGGCACAATGTGGGAGGAAAGCTCAGAGCCAGGATCATGTTGTTGGTGTTCAGAGAACAGTAGTTTCTCTCCTCCAACTCATTCCTGGTGGCCGAGTTTTGACCTCCATTGCCCACTAGGCCCACAGCTGTCTCTTCAGGGCTGGTACCACAGCCTGAACCTGGCCATCAGCCAGATGGACTAGAGGAATCCTACAAATTTCAGAACCCAGAACATCTCAGGGTCATGTTATAGCCAGAACTATCAGAGAATATCTCCCACACAAAACAACCACAAAATTCTCTTGGGGCTTGTGAAGGATTATGTTGGGTTGTTGGGTTTGAGATAAATCGAGTTACTAATCCTACCCAGTACCTTACAAGTTCAATGCTGCTGAGAAATACAACTCTAAGATGCTGGAATTCTGAGCCTGAAAGAGCTCAGTTTTTTAACTAATCATGGCTGCTCTGTTAATGTGTCTTCTTTTATGCTGTGAATTGTTTCTATATCTTTTCTTCAAGCTTCACTGACTTGTATTAAAATTCCTTGTGAAAAAATCATTCTGTCCTGGGGTGAGGGGGAGGCAGGATTTGTGCCATGAATTGATAGAGACATGAGAAATTCAAGGCAAAGGCCTGGGGCTTCCCAACTCAGCTTCACTCTGTCTTGCAGTGGGAAGAGCAGGGTGTTTAGGTCTTAATAAGGAAGCCCTGTCCTGGAAGGTCCTGTCCGGAGGCACTTTGCATGGGCCTGTGAGCCAGCCCCTGTCCCTTTCCTGCCTGAGGCTATGACTGAGATGGAGAAATAATCTGGGAGAAATAGAAAAGATAAAGATGGCAAGGGTTAAGAATGGACAGCTATCAATGTGGATACTTATTAATAAGAAGGAGTCACTAAAGGCCAGTTCTCCAGGAACCATAACTCTCTGCTGCAAAACACATTTTCAATCACAATGGATTTTCATGCCTATTTTTTTTCTCTTTTTTAAAAAATTTATTTATTTGGCTACACCGGGTCTTAGTTGTGTCATGCAGGATCTTTCATTGCTCGGAGCAGGCTCTCTAGCTGTGGGATGGGGGCTTAGTTGCTCTGCAGCATGTGGGAGCCTAGTTTCCCAACCAAGGATTGAACCCACATCCCCTGCATTGCAAAGAGGATTCTTAACCACTTGACCACCAGGAAAATCCCCATATGCCTATTTTCTCATGTGAACCTTACAGCAAGTCTGTGAAGAAGGTATCTTGATCTCCATTTTAAGGTGAGAAATCAGAGGCACCCCAGACTTAAATGAATCGCTTAAGTTCATGCAGGGGTAAGCTTAGGATGCAAGGCCAGGTCTGCCTGATGCCAGATATGCTGCTATGACTATTTCCCTATACTTCATCTTAATACACAACCTGTGTGCATAAGATGGACAGCCCTCCCCATCTCCTCTGACTGCACTCCTGTGTGGAGACCCAGACTCTTCTGTCACCCTCTGATGGTGGGACTGGTGGCCCATTAGGAGAGAATCATCACAGGACAGCTCCCATGTGCCAGCTTTGTGTTGATGAAGAAAGAACCTCACTGCTATTTAGGAGCACACTGAATAAGTGGGCCCTGGAGCCAAGAGCCCTGGGCTGGGCTGCTCAGCCCTGCTGTTGCCAGCTTCTACAGTGATCTTGAGCAAGGGACTTCCTCTCTCTGCATGCCCTCTTGACTCCTTGCCTGTCCTGATGCTCCCAGATTCACATTCTCCAACTGCCCAAACATCCTGAATGGTCACTTAAATCCATTTCTTACTTCCTACAAATTACATTTTGCTTTTGGTCTTCTTATTCTCTTCCTGGCCTTCCCTATTTGCTGTGCCAAGTTCAGTTAACACTCTGGTGTGGTCATAAACATTTCCAATGCAAAAACTCACCCACCCCCAGTGCCTGCTGGGTTTGTTAAAAAATACCCTTTGGGCCCGCCCCTTCCAGGGCGATGCCAGACCAGGGGATGGAGCCCTGGGTCTCTTCACTTTGCGCCACATTATCACAGAAAGGTGGATTAGAAGTTATCTCCGCTCTGCTTTCTCTCAGAGCTCCTTGGCAACACAGCCACCTCGATATAAATACACACTAGAAATGTGCACAGCCTCATACTCACAGTGCAAGCCTTCAGAGGCTGGGGCGGGTCAGAGGCGTGGGGTGGTGCAGCACAGATACTGCCAGGGAGCAAGGACGTCACGTCAGGAGATCCTCAGGAGGCAAAGGGGTGCCAGCCTCACTGCTTCAAGGTCAAATATGGCACTCATCGAATAGAATGCCTGTGATCTCTGATAATCCTCTGGTGTGCATGCTAAGTCGCTTCAGTCGTGTCCGACTCTTTGTGACCCCTTGGACTGTAGCCCACCAGGCTCCTCTGTCCATGGGATTCTCCAGGCAAGAATACAGGAGTGGGTTGCCATGTCCTCCTCCAGAATTATCTGGCACCCCATCCCAAATGCTGGAGATCTTTCATCTCTCTGGATAGTGACAGATTTCACAATTGAAGCTTCTTTTGCATTCTTTGCAATTAAACCAAGAGCAGAATCACCTTTCCTTTCTTTGTTTCCCTAATAACTTTTTCTTCCTGGTATTGCTAATGTTCCATTCAGATTGAAATTCTGTTGCTTTTGATCACTGGTCCTATCAAGATCTAAAAAGAATCAAGGTTAAAATCAAACACAATGAAATTGTGCTTTGGTGTGTAATAATGTGTAACATTTTAGGATTTCACTAATGAAAGGAATTATAAACCAGTTCACTCCTAGCACATGGTTAACAGCTGGTGTCTAAAATAGTATCAAATATTCAGGAAACCATGATTCTCATGGTTAATACTGGTTCAGTAGCATGCCATTTCCTTGCACTGGCCCTGTTCTAGGTAGGACCACAAACTCAACTACCCACAAACATGATTCAAGCACATTTAGGTGATGCATGCTTAAAAAATTGCAAAAAAAAAAAAAAAAGCTCTCTTTGCTTGGAGGCAAGAGAATAAAGCCCCCCAAATATCTCTCATGTATATGATAGTCCTCTTAAGATTTAGTCATTAGGATCTGTCAGGCATTTCCAAACTACAAAGGACCTGAAAAGAAAATACAATAAAGACATCAGAGACCTAAAATGCCAGGCCAAAGAGAAGAACCAGAAGGAGCAAGATTTGTTCACTGTAAATATTTTAAAACTGTATCCTTATCTTGGTTCAGTGCTGTGTGCTGTCTTGTCTTTGATAATTATAAATATTTAATGTACTATAGCTCCATCTCCTTACTGATATAGGAAAGATGAATAAATCCATATGCACAGGATGTGTGTTTTCACTTGCTGTGCAGACTGCTTGAAAGAGAGAGGCCTATGAGGGACTGCTGTGGATGGTTGTACCCTGGACAAGGGTGCCTGCCCAGTAGAAGGGGCTGAGAAACAAGCCCCAACCACCTAACTCAGGGGTTGCTGGGTCAGTTCTGAGCTAACAAGTAAAGAGTTCCTTTCTGCAATTAGCTGGGACTGGAGGGTGGTTTGGTTTGGTTTGTTTTGGTTTTGGTTTTTGCAATTCACAGTTTACTAGTGTGAAGGAAACAGAGCAGATCAGATAGGAAAACTGCTTCTGTTTAATAAAAAGCAAAATCTAGCAACTTTTAAGTCTCAGTATGATTTTCTTTAAAATGAAAGTATAGGAATTTTCCATCTGTTTACTCCTTTAGCAGCCTAGGACCTATCTTGGGACCCGATTTTCTTTGTAAACTGACCAAAAGAAACTTCTGAATCTACTACAAGAGGAAGGAGGGTGAGGCAGTGAGGAAAGAAGGTGGCTCCAGAAACCTGGTTCTCTGAAGACCTTCTATCCGGCATCTGTCCTACTCCTGACACCTGACTTGGTTTGCCCCAGCAGGTAACCAGGTCTCCATTGCCTTCAGTTCCTCCAGCCTTCTCATTATTCCATTCTTGCTCAATTCTGATCCTGCCTCCATGATTCCCTCACTCCAGGGACTGTGGATGCTTTGGTTCTATTAAAGGCAGTCAGTATCACCTATTTTCTAGGTGCTAGCAGAAAAGCAGGAAGAGGAACCCTAGAGATTCTAGCTGGAACCATTGTCAGGAATAGCTTTCTACAGTTACTGTGACCTTGTAAAGAAGAAACCTGGGAAACACCTGTAAGGCCCAAACACTCGACTCACATCTTTGAATTGTAATCATTAAAGGAGGAAGCTTTTGGTAACTCTTAAAGCAAGCAGGGTAGGCAAGGCAGCCTGATGCTGTGCCTAGGAGAGTTGGCTCTGAGGCCAGATGGCCTGAATTCCAACCCATCTCCACAGTTTTAACACAGAGGGATCCTGAGCATGGACTCCAGTGGCCTCTGTCTCCTCATCTCTAAACAGAGAGTAATAGAAGTTCGAGTCTCATTGGATTGTCCTAAGAATTAAGTGTTAATGCTCTTGTAAAGTTGCCTAGAGCAGTATTTGAAAGGCTAAGTGGTCAAGGTGTATTGGCTATTATTATGATTATTGTGCTCAAAAGAGTTGGGGTGGTAGAGCTCTGAGAAACTTCTACTGCTTAGGAGAAGGTTAGAGGTAGATTGCTTTCCAAATTTGGCCATTAAGATGTTCAGTTTCCATGTTAGGGAAAGCCAGAGGCACAGTAGGCTTATATAACACCCAAAAGCACCAAGCACACACAAGTACACATACTCGTGCACACACAGATTCATCTTGCAGCCATACACATACACATGCACAACTCCAGAAATAGCCTGGGGCAGTATATCCAATCAAAGTTACATGGATGGTGGCAGACTATTTGGCTTAGCTACCATCCAACCGACTCCTGACCTAAATGCCAAGATGCCATGATACAAACTGGGATGTGCCAAGGTCAGGTCTCTATTGGATCTGCAGAAAGACAGTTGACAGAGGGTTTGCTGCTACAAAGGCCTCTGAGAACTCCATCCTTTCTTCTCCCTCACCCTTCCCCTTTCTCTCCAGGAGTTTCAGGGGATAGTATGAGCCATTGTTAAAGGCCTTGGGCTGGAGGGTCCCAGATGCCAATACCTAAAGATGGGGGTAGGTGGTAATGTGGTTGTTGATGACCTATTCTCCAGAGAGACTGAAGCAATGTCAGAGCATCCAGGCTCCGTACAAAGAGGTGTCCAATAAGCAGTTGCTGAATAAATGGCCAAAAGAGTAAGGATAGATTCCAGCTCCAGCCATTATTGGCTAATATCCTTGGGTAACTCACATACCCTTTCTTTAGCTTCCTCAGACGTAAAAGGGAGATAAACATACCAATCCATAGGACTGTGTGAAGATTGAATATTAAACCCAATTAGAGACTCAGTATACAATGGTATCTTTCCTCTCCAGAGTGTAGGGCCCCAGGGTAGTGCAAACAAGGATGGTCTCTTTAAGATAGACAGTTGTGGACTATGTACTTTAACATAGAGCCAGGAACAATGGTGCTTGAGAAAGAGTTTGTGATGAGGACGTTTCTAGTTAAGAAAAGCTGTTATGTGCATTTCCCTTTATGGGGCAGACACAGTGCAATTCTCCCATCTCGGGATGCTCACTAGGAAATCCATACTTCACAGCTTAGGCCTCCTGGCTTATGAGGCAGGTAGAAATCTCCCTGAGTTTTTGCTGTCTGTATCAGTTTTATGGCCTCTTTTTGCTTTGCTCATTTAGTTAGTTAGTCTTTAGGGAAAATGGGCTAAGCTAGGGAGCAGAGAAAGCAAGACTCAAATGTGTCTGAAGCCAGATCCCAATACTAATCGAACAAACCAGAGACTCTCACAGGCAGAGGGAGCAGCTTTGTTTACTGAAGCCAAACAGGGATCCTAATGGGCTTGACTGGTTAAAATCCTAGGACAGCCTCCCACTGTCTGATTTTCTAGGTATTTCAAGGCATTTCCAAGTTTCTCAAAAGCATAAAATATTGAGACATACTGAGGTCTATCTCTTTTTCATCTACCTATCACAAATTCACTTTAAATCACTGTAATAAGCACACATGAATGCCATGTTGTAGGGTGTATTTGGATGCAGGATACATCAGGAAACCATGAGAGTGTGCTGTAAGCCCCAGGCGGGTGGGAACCACTGCCCCAGACCACTATTTTATGTCCCTCCTGGGACTTGACAATCATAAATATTCTTCCCACAATTTCCAGCTGTATTTCTCAGTAGGATATGGGAAATTACTCTGCAGTCTCTAATTTGCCCCTTTTTGTGTGTGGATTTAAAGATGTTTTAATAGTTTTCTTATCTCTCATGACATCTTTCTTATGTGACATGGGGGATTCCTCTCCTCCCTTCACTTCTTTCTTTCACTCCTCCCTAAACATGTGTCATTCCTTCATCACCTATTCAACTAGTGTTAAGAACCAGAGATGTACACTGAATAAGACACAGTTTCTGCTCTCATGGCTTCATGAACTCAGTCTCATGGAGAGACAGAATACATGCATAACTGACGTAAATAAGTGATATGAGATAGATACTTGGATGTGCCGTCCAAACCCCTCTTCAGGACAGGAGAAGCCACTCTCAGCTGCTGGGAGTTCTTCCAGATATAACCCTCAGCCCAACACTTGTAGAGATTTCCTTAACTAAAAAGGGTTACCTCACCCAAGGTCATGCCCTGGTCCTAGGGTATTCCATATCCAATGCTATTTGACCCATTGCTTACTCTGGACAACCAAGAAAGGCCATCTAGCTTCTAAACTCCCCAGATATGCAAACTCAGTACTTTCGTCTCATAGGTTGAACTGTGAAGCAGGCAAGATTCTGTTAGCAACCAATATGCCTTCTTCCATCAACTGTTTATAAACGAGACATCAGAGAGCAAAAACTGAGGACTGGTAATGGCCAATGACATTCTAGGGGGTTACAGTCTCCAGAAACAGAACAGCTTGGGTGATGGCGGCAAGAATCTTGAAAGCAATGCATTTTTGGAGTGATGACTTTTTCACATTCCAGTGGTTCTGAGTGTTGTAGAGCCAGATAGAAAAGAATGCCTCCTGAGCAAGGCAATGATACATTAATAAAAGCCTGAGAAGTACTGGAAACTGTATTGAAAGCTGTAAACATCAATCCACCTTTCAACCATAGAACGAAGAACAGGAACCAACCATCACTAGTAGATAAAGCATAGAGCCAAGGGCAATGCACATGGGTTATCTGTTGACAACACTGAGCTTAAATTGCCCTCGCCTTTTTGAAAATGAGTAATGCTTTTGAAAACTTCCTGGTAACAGCTGTTGGAATTTAAAATAGAATGCATATTTAGGATGATAAGAGAAAATAGAACATATTCTTCATTAAAAAAAAAACTGAAAATGAAAGAAAAATCAAGGAAGTATGAAAACCAGAAATCAAAAAAGAATGAGACAGATTTAAGATGAAATAAATAAATTATAACAATAAAAGTAAGTAGGTTGAGCTTGTCTAATAACAGGTCAATTGTTTCGTACAGAGTAGAAAAACCTATTTAACTTTAGAGACAAACTATAAATACATTAAAATAAAGCTTTAATTGAAAGTGCAGCATATGGTTACCAAAGGAAAGCAGGAGTCACAGTTTTCATTGTGAGGAGTCCTGATGCTCAGTGGAGGAGGTTACAGGTTCTTTCCCCTCCCCTCTGTCTGCTTAGTTTCTCTCTCCTGCACTGCTTTCTGGAGATGAATCACAGCTTCACAGACAGATCTGAGGGAGAAAATCAAAGGACTATCTTCCACATGGACAGGACATGGTAAGGCCTGATGTGTCAGAAACATGTGGCAGATTGTATGAGGCAAGAAGGAGAAAGGCACCAAGATAAAGACGCAAGACGGCGTGACCCGTGACCGAGAGAGATTTCATCAGACCAGAAGAGCGAGTGTCTTCTAAAACGAGAGTGTCAAAAGTCTCCTTTAAATGGTCGAGAGAGACACAAGTAAGATTCGAATTCCAAGCTTGACTTATCCTGACCACCCTTTTAAAATGAAACACCAGTTAAAGACCGGACTTTCTCAAAGAATCTCAAAGTTTTTCAGAAGTTAACAACAACAAAATAATAATAATTTACAGGTCATACTCTTGGTCACAAAACAGTAAACCAGAAATTAAAGACATCTATTTCAATTAAATCCCCAACTACTTATAAACTGTGAAGTTTATTTTTTTCTAAAACTCTTTTGTTAGAGAGCAAATGAAATGGTAACATAAATATTTAGAAAGCAATGTATAGAATTTGGCCAAAACTATAATAAGAAGAATGTTCATAGCCCAAGTTTTTATTATTAAACAGGGAAAAAGAAAATAAAATAGCAATTCACATCATGAAAGTATAAAGAAAACCTTTAAAAATATAAGAAAAGAGAGGAAATATTAACAAAGACAGAAGCAGAAATATTATTAAAAGTAATAAAACTGAGAAATGGGCTGATTATTTGTAAAGACCAGTGAACATGGACAAATATATAATCACTATAATTTAAGAAAAGTGACAGATATACAATATTAAAAATAGGAAACATAATTACAAATTTTCAAACTGTAAGCATAGACTTGATCAGAGTACCGTATGACTGATTAATGATTTGGAAAGAACAAAGTTAAATTCTTAGTCATACAAAACCCCAAATCAATTCCAGATAGATTAAGGTTCAAAAATAAAATATCTGTAAATAAATATATTTATTAGCAGTATAGATGCATTTTATAAATATGAAATATTTGATCAATTGTATCATATTAAAAAACCAAAACTCCTATACCGGGGGAAAAAAATACTGAAATGCAAATGACAAATTTCTAATTTGTCATTAAAAGTATTTCTAATAAGTATAATAAAATATCAGTGACCCTAACATATAAAACATGAATATAAAAATAAATAGAAACTAATAAAATAGCAATCTCAAAATACAAATGCATGTATTTGAAATATTTGGAGTTTTTTAAATTGTAACAGATATGTTCATGTAAAAGTGGTAACTAATAAGAACCTACTGTATAGCATAAAGGAACTCTACTCAATACTCTCTAATGGCCTATGTGGGAAAAGATTCTTGAAAAGGAATAGATACATGGGTATGTAAAACTGATTCACTTTGCTATTCACCTAAAACTAACACAACATTGTAAATCAACTATATCCCAATACAAGTTATTTTAAAAAGAGAGTTTTTGGTCTATCGAATTGGAAAACATTAAAAATAATAATCATCTTTTGATATAAACTTTTTGGGGTATAGTTGGGATATGTATCAACAAATTCTTTAGAATGGGTACACATTTCTCCTGATTTCACTTCTAGGAAGATATCCCAAGGAAATCATCTAACCAATGTGTAACTATTTAGTTACAGTGATTATTGCTATATTTAAAAAAAATCGTATTCCCAAATTGAGAGCAGTGTTAATTTTTAGCAACAGGGGATTGGTAAAGTTAATTATGGACCCTCTATGTAACTAATAAAAAATAATATGGCACACCTATATTTATTAATCCTGAAAGATGCTATTAATTGTAATATATTCAGCATAAAGAGCACATTACAATATAAACATTAATATTTCATTCTTATTTATATATATGTATAAACATGTATTTATTATGTTTGCATATTCTTCAGACATTTCTGTTATTAATGGGTGAGACTGGGGATGACTGTTGATCTTTTATATTTTATACTCTATAATATGTTCTGTTATTTTACAAAAGAGAGAGAAAGAGAACATTAAGTAAAACCAACTACATGTCTTAAAAAACCAGAAGCACTGGCTACGGTAGAGCTTATATAGTTCTACCTTTATATTCTTTTGCATGGTTTATATATGGGTCCATTTTCACATTCATTTTGTGTCTGCATCATTATTCCCTCAAGGACAATTCATTATTCCTTTGTGTGTCCAGCATTCTATGTATTGTGCATATTATTAAATGTTAGTATTTCAGGGAAAGAAGAAAGGAAGGCAGGGAGAAAGGAGTGGGGACAGAGAGAGGGGAAAAGGAAAGAAGGGCATAAGGGAGGAAAGGAGGAGAAGAGGGAGGGAGAGGGGAAAGGAAGGAAGGAGGGAGGGAAGGAGGGCTCAAGGGAGGGAGGCTGGGGGAACAAGGGGAACAAAATTTGGTTATAGGCATCATTTCTGCACAAACATACATTTACCTCCTGGAGATAGAACCAGAATCCCAACCAAGCTGCCTCCTATACCCAAGTCATGTTTCTGCCATGCCACTCTGTTTCAGATACCTTGTGATGCTGTTGGGCTCAGACCAGTGGGAGCCAGTCTAAGAAAATCTTTTCCCACAAGGTATGAGTGCTTTTGCAGATGTTTGCTAACATATCAACAGCTGGAGCACTGCCTAACACAGTTCCTCAATCATAGCAGACATTACCTAATTGATAAGGGCGTCCCTCTGAGCACGGCAGCCTGTTCCCAGTTCTGTGTGACACACAATCAAACTCTGTTCCCTTTCCCTGTGACATCAACATTCTTGGCTAGGCCACTGGAGGGGAACTCCTTTTCCACCCAAGATAAACTGAAATCTTGGGACAGAACCATTCCCCAAGGATCTGCACCGCCACATTCTCCCATCCACTCCCATCTTCCCGGTGGGAAGTGCTCCAGTTCTAGCCATGAGCTGCTCTTCAGGCCTCACTGACATTGACCCCAGTGCAGCTGTAACTCTTCACCAGCTCCTTGTGACAGCGGGAAACAGATTGGAAGAACCAGGCATCTGGTGTCAGTGGATGTACACACATGAACCTCTGGGGCCGGGACCATCTCTCCCTCTCCTTCCTCTGTGCCCTCCCTCCGCACATACACACATAGTTACGCACCAACACTGACAGTGTCCATCTGGTCTTTTCTGGCTATAGGGTCGTGGTGATAGCGTATTTCCTTAATAGCACTTGGGGATGGCCTGTGAACCCAAGAAGCAATAGGCCCTGGCTACCTATGGCCAGCTCAGGCCACGGCACAGAGAGAAACACAAAAGAGCCCAGATTAGAGGAAAACCCCCTGAAGTGCAGCCCTGGACAAATCCATCTTCTGCCACTTCTTATGCCTATTGGACATAAGGTGTTGAGATCCTTGGCTAATATAGCAAGTACCTCAAGTACTATGATCCTTATCTGGGTTGAAAAGGAAATTTTTGCTACTAAATAGTCCCAGGCCCCTGAGATTAAAGGAAATACACAATCAGTAGGAGAAAGAACATCAGAGTTTGGATTGGGGGTGAGGGGAAGGCTTTATATTGGTGGGAGGACGGGAAGTTTCAATAAATGAAAGGTTGCTGCTGCTGCTGCTAAGTCGCTTCAGTCGTGTCCGACTCTGTGCGACCCCATAGACGGCAGCCCACCAGGCCCCGCTGTCCCTGGGGTTCTCCAGGCAAGAACACTGGAGTGGGTTGCCATTTCCTCCTCCAATGCATGAAAGTAAAAAGTGAAAGTGAAGGCGTTCAGTCGTGTCCGACTCTTAGCAACTCCATGGACTGCAGCCTACCAGGCTCCTCCATCCATGGGATTATCTAGGCAAGAGTACTGGAGTGGGGTACCATTGCTTTTTCCGAAATGAAAGGTTAGTTTGTCTTATAGCATAACAGAGAATTTAGAGCCAAATAGACACAAATGCAAACACTGGCTCTGCCAATTACTAGCATTATAACTTGGGGCAAATTTTTCTCTCTCAGCTTTCATTTTCTCATGTAGTTCTTATAAAGATTCAGTGAGAAAATTTATATAAATCCCTGGTCTGGAGTAAGGAATAAAAGCAATTTTTAAAATGTGTATGAAGAGTTTTGGAGTCAGTTTCTTAATAAATGTATCTAGATTGCCAGTTCTTCCTTTTGTCAGGTTGGTATTATCTTCCTATTCCATAGTAAATCATGACACAATTAGCATAGTTGTCTGTAATCAGAAGTAAATGGTGCCCAGCATTAAAAAGAGAGTGCTAGAATGGGAAAAATCTCAAAATCATCTTACTCAGCCCTGGGCCTTTTACAGGTGAGGAGCCTAAGCCCTGAGGAGGGAAAGTGAGGATGTAATTGATGATAGGGAGTTGGAACCCAAGCCTCGCCATGTGTCTTTTGTCCCTAGCAGCATCTCGGGTGTAGGGGGAATCATGGGCACAGGCCGAGGCCCCAGTCCCTTAACAAGTGGATGCAGCAGTGTGAGCTCAGGTTCTCATTCACGCCGGCCTCTAGAGCAGTCATACTGTGCCTCTTGAGGCTTCAGGAAATTTTTTTTTCATATTTCCTCGGTTTATTGTTATCAAGGTTGGGTCTCCACTGAAGTGTTCAGTCTCAGATTTTTGCTAAAATACCCACTCTGTAGAAAGTTAGGGCTGATATAGCATACACCCCACCCCCACACTCACACCTATCGACTTGTAGTGAGGTGGCTTCATCCTGACTAGCTATGAGTTGTGGGAGTGACTAAAATTCGAGCCCTGGGTCCATGAACAGGCTTAGCATTTACACTCCCAGGGTTGCCCAGGGTGCCTGGGGAGGGCCTAGTGGAATCTGATCACTAGTGGGAAGTTGAGGGGTCAGGGGTCACCTTCATAGATGGCCAGTGGAGACCAAGCTGGTCTCTAAACCCCCAATACAGTGAAGAAAGACAGAAGAGGCCCTGGCCTGGTTCACCTTGCTTTGGCCCTTTGCTCTGTCCCTGATCCCATAATGCTGGGAGACCTTGGGCAATCATACCCCTCCCTCTGGGTTTCTTCAAGGTGGAGAGGAAGGGTTGCAAGAACCTGTCACATCCAGCACTGTGGGATGCTCACCATGCTGACCACCCATCCCTCCCCACCTTGTAGGCCTCTGCAACCCCAGCTAAAACTAGAGCAGAGCCCACAGGGCCCTTCCTCACTCCCTACCCCTTAAAGAATTTGCGCCTCCAGAGGGAAGGGTATCATGTAGAATTTCTCTTTCATTCACCTGAGTACAGACAGCCAACTTTTCCTGTCATGGGAGCCCATCAAAGACTGGACTAAGTAAACTTCTGTTTTCATATCTCATTCTCTTGAAGAGAACACAGCCATAACTCCACAGAGAGTAAACACACACAGTCTAATCTTTCTCCTCACTGGGACAGTTTGTTGAAATTGGTGAAATGATGCAGACCCTGCAGAAATGGTTTGATAAGAGCTGTAAGTCCGACTTCATGATTATTAAACAGAGGGAGTTTAACTCAGCTGCTTCTGATAGTTTTAAAAAGAACCCTCTCTCTTATTTGAATCTTACTCCCTGCCATGTGTACACATGACTTATACATATATGAAGCTCAAACATCTATTGAGGCACCCCTGACTTCTTGTTTCCTTAGGGAGGGTGTCTGTGCCTTTAGAGAGAGAGAAAATCCCACCTCAATTTTGTGATCACTCATTGGGTTATTAGAGACATCATGAAAGAGAAGCCACAGTCTGCATGGTTCATACTGCACAAGAATTATGCTGGAAAATGAGTAGTCAGTGGAGTTTTGTATACATAAATTTTTCTTAGAGCAGGCATCAGCAAAGGGCAATCCACAGGTCAAATCTGGCATATCGCCAATATTTTTATGGCTACAAATTTACATTTTTGAATGGTTAAAAAAGTCAAAAGAGGAATAGTATTTCATGACACAGGAAAATTATATGAAATTCAAATTTCAGTGTCTACAAATATAGTTTTATTGGAATACAGCCTCATTCATTCATTTAAGTGTCATCCTGTGGTGCTTTCAGGCAGACAGACTTGAGCCATATTTACTATCTGGACCTTTACAGAGAATGTTTGCTGATTTCTGGGCTAGAAAAGTTTCAGAAGTTTTTCTTAATACAAGTATATTTTTCCATACCATTTCACAGATGAATGGGAGAAGGAGATTTTAATGAATGTTCTCAATGTGTTTGAGCCCAAATAAAGCAGGTTTCTCACCCCTACGAAGCTGAATTCCCTTCTAATCCCTCCACAATGCACTGGCCATCAGAAGATATCCCCCACAGAAGGGCTGTTGAAATGTCCATTAAGAAAAATTGATTCTGAAGTGTGACATCATGTCCTTGAAGATACATGATATCATGACAGGACATGATATAATGTCCTGTGCAAAAATAAATTGCATTGTCAAACCCTCAGTGGCTTTAGGAGGAAAGATATGGCTGTGAAAATAAAATCATAATTTGTGAAACTGTGATATTTGTGGAAGGAATGTTCAGCATTGAGAATTCTTCCCTTTATAGTAAACACTACATTTGGTGTTAGCTGCTCCATGACTACTAACTTGCCTCCTTTGTTCTTTCATTGAAACACCTCCTAAGAACTGAGTTTCCCATGCTTATTTTATTTTTAGGCTTTTGCCTACACTCAGTGATATTTCTCAGGAAGGTCACTTTCCAATTCAACTTCTTATGTACCATTAAAGCAACACCAGGTTGAGAATTCCCAGAACTTCTTCTTTTTTTCCTTTAAATTCATTTTTAATGAAAACACTGAGGATTATGAAATCATCTAATTCATTTAAGTGCTGTAGGAAGTTTCAGAGAAAATAATGTACAGCCATATCCTACATGCCAGAGTATAGGTGGCCTAAGAAAAGGGAGGGGGAGAAACTGTCCCTTCTAGGGATGAAATGCATAAATTCTGTTATAGTTCATAAATGATGGTTTATAGTTCATAAATGATGGTCCCAAACCCAAATTTTGTGTGCTGTTTTCACAAACAATACCCTACTGACCCAAGAGTGTTTTCCCAGCTCAGAATTCCAGTTGAAAACAGGGTGTCTGAGTTCCTGTACCCTGTCTAAGAGTCTTATCCCCGCAAAATCACCTTCATTGCCCACCATCCAGTGCACCTCATATCTCATTTAATACACATTCATGTTGAGACTGGAAAAGAAATTCCAAGTGAACTGCTACTTTTGAGTGACTTCTCTGTGTCAGACACTGCATGAGCGACTGCCCTGGACTTTATATTAATTCTCACAACAGCCCTCAGTGATGCTCACTGTTATCCACATTTTACAAGGGGAAACCAGGGCTGATAGAAGTTAATCATTCTGTCCCAAATTGCACTGCTATAAATTCTAGGAATTCAAGTCAATCCAACACTGACAGTCTTTGCCACTCTCATCCCTGCCCAAATTGCTTCTCTAAATAAAATGAATCAGACTGAAACTGCTTTGGGAGTGATTTGAGTTTGACATAGGAAGACTTTCCAAGAGTCAGTAATGTTAAATGTTAGAACATAAAGAAGGGTCTTGTGGAATCACTTCAGGAAAACTCTAAAATAATCTATCCTGCCTTTCCATGATGAACAACTTCTGAGTTGAACATGTTTTCTTTATTTTTTTAAATTGAAGTATAGTCGATTTATGATATTATGTTGGTTTTAGGTATAGAGCAAAGTGATTCAGTTGTATATATTTTTCAGATTAAGTTCCATTATGCTGCTGCTGCTGCTAAGTCACTTCAGTCGTGTCCGACTCTGTGCGACCCCATAGACGGCAGCCCATCAGGCTCCCCTGTCCCTGGGATTCTCCAGGCAAGAACACTGAAGTGGGTTGCCATTTCTTTTTCCAATGCAGGAGAGTGAAAAGTGAAAGTGAAGTCGCTCAGTCGTGTCCGACTCTTAGTGACCCCATGGACTGCAGCCTACCAGGCTCCTCCGTCCGTGGGATTTTCCAGGCAGGAGTACTGGAGTGGGGTGCCATTGCCTTCTCCGAAGTTCCATTATAGGTTATTACAAAACACTGAATGTAATTCCCAGTGCTATATGATAAATCCTTGTTGCTTCTCTGTTTTACCTATAGTAGTTTGTATCTATTAATCCCATACTCCTAATTTGTTCCTCTCACCCTCCTTCTCCCTTTTGGTAACCATAAGTTTGTTTTCTGTGACTTTGTTTCTGTTTTGCATATAGAGTCATTTGTATTAATTTTTGATTCCACATATAAGCTCTATCATATAGTGTTTGTGTTTGTCTGACTTCACGAAGCATAATATTCTCTAGGTTTATCCTTGTTGCTACAAATGGCAATATTTCATTCTTTTATGGCTGAGTAGTATACCATTGTATATATATGTATATATATATACATCACACACAATGTGTGTGATGTATATATATATACACACACACACAAACACCATCTCTTCTTAAGTCAGTCATCTGTTGAAAGACACTCAGGTAGTCTCATTGTCTTCAGTTCAGTTCAGTCGCTCAGTCGTGTCTGACTCTTTGCGACTGCATGAATCACAGCACGCCAGGCCTCCCTGTCCATCACCAACTCCCGGAGTTTACCCAAACTCATGTCCATCGAGTCAGTGATGCCATCCAGCCATCTCATCCTCTGTCGTCCCCTTCTCCTCCTGCCCCCAATCCCTCCCAGCATCAGAGTCTTTTCCACTGAGTCAACTCTTCGCATGAGGTGGCCAAAGTATTGGAGTTTCAGCTTCAGCATCTGTTCTTCCAATGAACACCCAGGACTGATCTGTTTTAGGATGGACTGGTTGGATCTCCTTGCAGTCCAAGGGACTCACAAGAGTCTTCTCCAACACCACAGTTCAAAAGCATCAATTCTTCAGCACTCAGCTTTCTTCACAGTCCAACTCTCACATCCATACATGACCACTGGAAAAACCATACCCTTGACTAGACGAACCTTTGTTGGCAAATAATGTCTCTGCTTTTTAATATGCTATCTAGGTTGGTTTTAACTTTCCTTCCAAGGAGTAAGCATCTTTTAATTTCATGGCTGCGATCACCATCTGCAGTGATTTTGGAGCCCCCAAAAATAAAGTCTGACACTGTTTTCACTGTTTCCCCATCTATTTGCTATGAAGTGATGGGACCAGATGCCATGATCTTAGTTTTCTGAATGTTGAACTTTAAGCCAACTTATTCACTCTCCTCTTTCACTTTCTTCAAGAGGCTTTTTAGTTCCTCTTCACTTTCTGCCATAAGGGTGGTGTCATCTGCATATCTGAGGTGACTGATATTTCTCCTGGCAATCTTGATTCCAGCTTGTGCTTCTTCCAGCCCAGCGTTTCTCATGATGTACTCTGCATATAAGTTAAATAAGCAGGGTGACAATATACAGCCTTGACGTACTCCTTTTCCTATTTGGAACCTGTCTGTTGTTCCATGTCCAGTTCTAACTGTTGCTTCCTGACCTGCATACAGGTTTCTCAAGAGCAGGTCAGGTGGTCTGGTATTCCCATCTCTTTCAGAATTTTCCACAGTTTGTTGTGGTCCACACAGTCAAAGGCTTTGGCATAGTCAATAAAGCAGAAATAGATGTTTTTCTGGAACTCTCTTGCTTTTTCCATGATCCAGCAGATGTTGGCAATTTGATCTCTGGTTCCTCTGCCTTTTCTAAAACCAGCTTAAACATCTGGAAGTTCACAGTTCACATATTGCTGAAGCCTGGCTTGGAGAATGTTAAGCATTACTTTACTAGCATGTGAAATGAGTGCAATTGTGCGATAGTTTGAGCATTCTTTGGCATTGCCTTTCATAGGGATTGGAATGAAAACTGACCTTTTCCAGTGCTCTGGCCACTGCTGAGTTTTCCAAATTTGCTGGCATATTGAGTGCAGCACTTTCACAGCATCATCTTTCAGGATTTGAAATAGCTCAACTGGAATTCCATCACCTCCACTAGCTTTGTTTGTAGTGATGCTTTCTAAGGCCCACTTGACTTCACATTCCAGGATGTCTGGCTCTAGGTGAGTGATCACACCATCGTGATTATCTGGGTCATGAAGATCTTTTTGTACAGTTCTTCTGTGTATTCTTGCCACCTTCATTGTCTTAGCTATTGTAAATTGTGCTGCTATGAAAATTGGAGTCCATGTATCTTTTTAAAAAACATTTTATTTATTTATTTATTTTGACTGTGCAGGGATTTTGTTGAAGGGCAGGCGATCGGGGGCTACTCTCTAGTTGTGGTGCACAGGCTTCTAATTGCAGTGGCTTCTCCTTTTGCAGAGCATGAGCTCTCGGGCACCTGGGCTTTAGGAGTTGCAGCTTGCAGCCTCTAGTGCACAGGCTCAGTAGTTGTGGACATGGACCCTGTTGCTCTGTGGCACATGGAATTTTCCTGGACCAGGGATTAAACCCAGGTCTCCAGCATTGGCAGACAGATTCTTCACCACTGAGCCATCAGGGAAGCCCTGGAGTGCATGTATCTTTTTAAGGTGATACCCCATTGTGGTTTGATTTTCATTTCTCTTATAGTAAGTGATATGGAGCATCTTTTCATGTAACTATTAGCCATCTGTGTGTCATCTTTGAAAAAAAATATCTATTTAGGTCTTGTGCTCAGTTTTTTAATCTTATACAAATATTTTATTTTTATTTTCTTATTGAAGTATAGTTGCTGTGTAATATTGGAGAAGACTCTTGAGAGTCCCTTCGACTGCAAGGAGATCCAACTAGTCCATTCTAAAGGAAATCAGTCCTGGGTGTTCATTGGAAGGAACGATGCTAAAGCTGAAACTCCAGTACTTTGGCCATCTTATGCAAAGAGTTGACTCATTGGAAAAGACTCTGATGCTGGGAGGCATTGGGGGCAGGAGGAGAAGGGGACGACAGAGGATGAGATGGCTGGATGGCATCACTGACTCGATGGACGTGAGTCTGAGTGAACTCCAGGAGTTGGTGATGGACAGGGAAGCCTGGCGTGCTGCGATTCATGGGGTCGCAAAGAGTCGGACACGACTGAGTGACTGAACTGAACTGAATATTATATAAGTTACAGGTGTACAGTATAGTAATTCACAATTTTTAAAGGTTATACTCCACTTATAATTGTTGTAAAATATGGACTGGAGTGGATTGCCATTTCCTTCTCTAGGGATCTTCCCAACCCAGGGATTGAACCCATGTCTCCCACTTAACAGGCAAATTCTTTACCACTGAACCACCTGGGAAGCATATATATATATATATATATATATACATACATACATATATCTATATATATATATCTTCTTTATCCATTCATCTGTCAGTGGGCACTTTCATATATTGGTGGCTGTAAATAATGTTGCTATGAACATTGGAGTGCATGTATCTTTACAAATTAGTGTTTATGTTTTTTCAGATATATACCCAAGAGTGGGGTTGCTGGTCATATGATAGTTCTATTTTTAGTTTTTTGTATTATTATTGTGTTACTTTTAGTACTTTTCGTTTTTTCCATGGTTGCTGCACCAATGTACATTCTCACCAACAGTGTATGAGTATCCCCTTTTCTCCACATCCTCGCCAGTATTTGTTATTTGTGTTCTTGTTGATGAGGACCATTCTGACCAATGTGAGGTGATATTGCACTGTGGCTTGGATTTGCATTTCCCTTTTGATTAGTGATGTTGAACATCTTTTCATGTGCCTATTGGCCATCTGCATTTTTTCATTGGAAAGATGTCTATTCAGTTTTCTGCACATTTTGTAATTGGAATTTCGGGGTTTTTTTGATATTGAGTTGTATGGGCTGTTTACATATGTCAGAAATTAACCCCTTATCAAGTCATATCATTTGCAAATATCTTCTCTCCCTCAGTAGGTTGTCTTTTCATTTTGTTGATGGTTTCTTTTGCTGTACAAAAACTTTTAAGTTTAATTAGGTCGCATTGTTTATTTTTGCTCTTATTTCCTTTGCTTCAGGAGATGGATCCAACTTGATAGGGTTTTTTTTTTTTTTTAATTTATATTGGGTTGTATGGACAATGCTTTCTTGAAGTTAATATTTTAAAATCCTTAAAATTCTGAAGCCATTTGGCAAGTTAAGACCAAAGTTAGAATTTCTGGACTTCTCTCTCATTAGCCATCACATCCAAGCAAAACCCCCCAGATATTCAGTGGGCAGTTGCACTGGACCCAACTCATGCAACTTGGACCCAGAGGCTACTCAGGAGAACTCTGATAGAGGGCTGAACCGCTGAACACTGCTCAGCTATGACACTTAACACTTGCCTTTTCTCCCTCTCTCTGATGTTAATGGCTGATTTCCCCAAGGTTCTTTTTTCACCTTTTAACCATGTGTCTGTCACCTCGGCTTGTTAATGGCTTTTGGGCATCCTTTGGCACAGTGCATCACTATGTAGTTCCACAGAGACTACTGCCAACCTTTCTCCTTGGTTAGGGGTTGCTTACAAGTTGTAAATCAGCATATTAGTCACAGTTAAATGTTTATTCAAGAACTTTCTGAACAGCCTGGGAGTGTGGTTTCAGTATGGGATGGTAGAAGGATGCTACAAGCAGAAGCCAGCTTGGGGGACAGATTGAGTCGAGCCCCTGGGCAGCATTTGAGGCTGCCATTCTGTAAGATGAGGTCCCTCAGCACTTGGAGCACCAGAGAAGGCATATTCATCTAGAAGAAGACCACAAAAATAAAGAAACTGCTACACCAGAATTTCCCTCAGGAATCCTAGCTGAGTACCTCTGAAGCCTCAAATATCAGTTTGTTCTTGTTTTAGATGATTTTTTTTGAGAATATGGATTGCTGTATCGCCACAAAACAGGAGATCCTCATACTTTCTTGCCCTATGGGTACAGAAGGGACCTGGGAGAGTCACTGCCAGTCACAGGCAGCAGCTATTTCATTGTTGATGGAAACAGATAATGAGTTATGAAATAGCAATTTTGCACCAAATTGGAACCACTTGGGTGGTATGAATACCAGCTTCTCTTTAAGGAAGAAGACAATCTGTTTAAAGCATGTTCTTCATATAAAAATTCAAAAATCTGAAATGCAGGGCATCATCACTTAGGCTACTTGTGACTTTTAGTAATAAAGTTAAAACATTTGGGAAATGATGCTGTGGACTTCCTTGAACTCAAATATCTGACCCCTACTTGTGAGAGATTTGATGCAGCTAGAAAGTGAGCAGACTTTCCATTGCTAGTTCCTTAATGGGTAGCAAGAAGAAGGCCATTCTCAAGCCTGTGGAAATAAAAAGCTGGTGTTTCTTCTCATTTAAGGCTTCTCATCCACGGAGCAGGAATTTGGGCAACAAGAATATAAAAGGTGGCTTGGGACCAGCCTGGCCAACTGATCAGGCTAGAGCTCTCAACAAGCACAGGAAGATGGCCAAATCAAGTAAATGGATTTCAAGAGAGGGGATTTCGACAGGCTTAAGGGATTCATTGAAAAGCCTTTACAGAAAAGAGATCAAGGGTCAGACAGGGGCCCTGAGACGGCCAGGTGTTCTGGCAGGAACCAAATTCCACAAAGCTCCTGCATTGTTACCATTCACTAAAAACAGACATGGAAGGTAAATGGCAGTCCAACAAGCAAACCCTGGGCTTTATAGGAGCGGAGACACACACCGAAGTGACTGAGAAATTGTAAAATGGACCCATTCCCAGAGAGGGTGACGAAGAAATCTGAAAAATGTGTTTAAGGAAGGCAGGAAATCGGAAACAGGATTTGAGACGTAACCTTTCAGGGGACACAGAGGAAGGTAAAGGGAAACACTATCCCTTTATTAGGTGGCGGGGAACAGCGGGGAGGAAGAAATGACCATAAGCTCTCTCCCAAGGTCTGAGGTCTGGGAGGTTCATTTAGCCTGTGAATGTGACTTGCAAATGAGAATGAAAAATGAGCATTCCTTAAGAGCATACAGTGCTTTACAGTTTTCAATATACTTTCCAGTCATCTTATTGGAGCCACCTCACAAGTCAGTGGAAATATGTGGAAGGTAGGTAACCCACAAGGAGAAAAGGCATAAGTAGGCTAGACATTGATGCCTACATCAATGATCACGAACACAGTTTGACTTACACAGTCTGAGACTTGTGTCTCAGGCCACTAAGAGACCTTTCTAGGTGCACAACAAACCATATGGAATGGTGGACTAATTCGAGGTATTAATAACTTTCTTAAAACGCAGTCCCTATGCCAGAAAACCCCTGGCAAGACAAAAACAATGCTACATTACTTTGTAGGCACATAGAAGTGAATAGGGAATTATATTTCTTACCCATGAATTCATTCATCCAAAAAGTATTTGTGAAGGACCTACTATGTGTGAAGTGCTATCTTAGATTCAGTGACAACCAACATTGTGTCATAAATGTAAGCCTCCTGTCAGACCAGTATAATTAACAGATTTGATATTTGCATTAGAATTTATCCTTGCAACCTGTCTTGACTTTGCTAGTTGCCCATTGTGCCTCACATATCATTGCCCTCTGTAAACAGAGGAAGGTGATATGTGCTGATGCCCAGAGGACATCCATGCATAATGACAGAATCAACCCAGATGGTGAAAAGGGTCAGATCTTATGTCTGCTTTGCTCCTCTAACAATTCTAGTAGGTAAGGAAGGCGTTTTACCAGCGAGGTGACTGAGATTCAGAAAGATTAGTTACCATGCCCATGGGTCCACACAGATAGGGAGGAATTAGTCTGTACAACACACTAATGTACAGACCACAAGAGGCCAAATGTGAGGATATCAGAGTCCCTTGCGATTAGAGTCTCTAACTCAAGTCCAGGATGCTCAATTAAATTTGAATTTCAGATAAGTTCCAAATATTGCCCTGTCTTGTTTCATTTTGTGTTTTGTGGCTAAATTTAGCCACACTTTCTCGGATTCCCTGGGAAGTTACAAACTGTGATCAAGGGACCCTTGCCACCTACTCCTTTGGAGCCCAATATCAATTTCGGCTGAAAGGTTTTAGAAACTGCCTCCTTGTTTATAACCTTGAGTTTGCTGCCTTCTTTAAAGGAGAACTTTGACCTGAGGAAAACGGGCATGATTGTTTCTCCAAGAAGCAGAAAAATTGAAATATAAATAAGATAGGCAGCTGCCATGTGTGGAACTCTGACTTGTGCTTCACACCTTCAGTTCAGTTCAGTCGCTCAGTCGTGTCCGACTCTTCGCGACCCCATGAACTGCAGCACACCAGGTCTTCCTGTCCATCACCAACTCCTGGAGTTCACCCAAACTCACATCCATCAAGTCAGTGATGCCATCCAGCCATCTCATTCTCTGTCGTCCCCTTTTCCTCCTGCCCCCAATCCCTCCCAGCATCAAGGTCTTTTCCAATGAGTCAACTCTTCACATTAGGTGGCCAAAGTATTGGAGTTTCAGCTTTAGCATCAGTCCTTCCAAAGAACACCCAGGGCCAGTCTCCTTTCTAATGGACTGGTTGGATCTCCTTGTAGTCCAAGGGACTCGCAAGTCTTGTCCAACACCACACTTCAAAAGCATCAATTTTTCGGTGCTCAGCTTTCTTCACAGTCCAACTCTCACATCCATACATGACCACAGGAAAAACCATACCCTTGACTAGACGGACCTTTGTTGGCAAAGTAATGTCTCTGATTTGAATATGCTATCTAGGTTGGTCATAATTTTCCTTCCAAGGAGTAAGTGTCTTTTAATTTCATGGCTGCAATCACCATCTGCAGTGATTTTGGAGCCCCCAGAAAATAAAGTCTGACACTGTTTCCACTGTTTCCCCATCTATTTGCCATGAAGTGATGGGACCAGATGCCATGATCTTAGTTTTCTGAACATTGAGCTTTAAGCCAACTTTTTCACTCTCCTTTTTCACTTTCATCAAGAGGCTTTTCAGTTCCTCTTCACTTTCTGCCATAAGGGTGGTGTCATCTGCATATCTGAGGTGATTGATATTTCTCCTTGCAATCTTGATTCCAGCTTGTGCTTCTTCCAGCCCAGCGTTTCTCATGATGTACTCTGCATAGAAGTTAAATAAGCAGGGTGACAATATACAGCCTTGAAGTACTCTTTTTCCTATTTGGAACCAGTCTGTTGTTCCATTTGGAACCAGTCTGTTCCAACAGTTCTAACTGTTGCTTCCTGACCTGCATATAGGTTTCTCAAGAGGCAGGTCAGGTGGTCTGGTATTCCCATCTCTTTCCGAATTTTCCACAGTTTATTGTGATTCACACAGTCAAAGGCTTTGGCATAGTCAATAAAGCAGAAATAGATGTTTTTCTGGAACTCTCTTGCTTTTTCCATGATCCAGCAGATGTTGGCAATTTGATCTCTGGTTCCTCTGCCTTTTCTAAAACCAGCTTGAACATCTGGAAGGTCACAGTTCACGTATTGCTGAAGCCTGGCTTGGAGAATTTTGAGCATTACTTTACTAGCATGTGAGATGAGTGCAATTGTGTGGTAGTTTGAGCGTTCTTTGGCATTGCCTTTCTTTGAGATTGGAATGAAAACTGACCTTTTCCAGTGCTGTGGCCACTGCTGAGTTTTCCAAATTTGCTGGCATATTGAGTGCAGTACTTTCACAGCATCATCTTTCAGGATTTGAAATAGCTCAACTGGAATTCCATCACCTCCACTAGCTTTGTTTGTAGTGATGCTTTCTAAGGCCCACTTGACTTCACATTCCAGGATGTCTGGTTCTAGGTGACTGATCATACCATCATGATTATCTTGGTCATGAAGATCTTTTTTGTACAGTTCTTCTGTGTATTCTTGCCACCTCTTCTTAATATCTTCTGCTTCTGTTAGGTCCATACAATTTCTGGCCTTTATTGAGCCCATCTTTGCATGAAGTGTTCCCTTGGTATCTCTAATTTTCTTGAAGAGATCTCTAGTCTTTCCCATTCTGTTGTTTTCCTCTCTTTCTTTGCATTGATCACTGAGGAAGTCTTTCTTATCTCTCCTTGCTATTCTTTGGAACTCTGCTTTCAGATGCTTATATCTTTCCTTTTCTCCTTTGGTTTTCATTTCTCTTCTTTTCACAGCTATTTGTAAGACCTCCCCAGACAGCCATTTTGCTTTTTTGCATTTCTTTTCCATGGGGATGGTCTTGAGCCCTGTCTCCTGTACAATGTCACGAACCTCTGTCCATAGTCCCTCATGCACTCTATCTATCAGATCTAGTCCCTTAAATCTATTTCTCACTTCCACTGTATAATCATAAGGAATTTGATTTAGGTCATACCTGAATCGTCTAGTGGTTTTAGCTGTGATTTTCTCCATTTGACAGAGTCTGTTAACTAAGGCCCAAACCAATAAAGTGTGAGGACCTGGGATTTAAATGCATACAGACCACCCTTCTGTGTTTTTCCCATTATGCTCCCTGGTGAAAGAATTTGCATGTTCCAGAAACTGAACCTGAGCTCCTTTCATAATGTTTCCTAACAACTTGCAGCAATGAGTTTTCCTCTAGTGGCAAAGACATCTTGAAGCAGGAGAATATGTAAAGGGGCTCAGGAGGGCTGTTAAGACTTGACAAGCAATGGAAAGGTGTCAAAATGACAGATGTTGTCTTGTCCCAACAGCAGAATCTCCCTTTGGGGAGCAATTGAATGTAATACCACTTCCACCTTTGGGGGCAGGGTCAAGGCTGGTAACCTCTCCCTGTGGAGATCCCTGTGGGCTTGTCTTCAGGCACTCAGGTACTCAGCTCAAGGCCTCACTCTTTTTCCCAGCTGCCTTTTCACAAGTTCCCACCAGAGCCCCCAGTAATCACAATGAAATGATATGCCTGAACTGTGGATGTTTGGTGAGGGAACAAAGAGAAATGCTTTTCTCAAGCGTGTGTATTGATGGGGACAGAAGGGAGAGGTACAGAGGCTCCTGGTACTTTTCCATCATCTACTGCCTTCAATAATCCTAAGCAAATGGTTATGGCCCTTTGATTCTCTGACTTAAAGTCCTTGTTATCCATCCTGCTTCTTGGAATGCCCACTACCGAGAGAATCCACTTTCATTTTACCTCTAGCATTCATGGAGTGGGGAGAAGGGATAGTGAGTGAGAAAATGAGTATATTCAAAGTCAGACTCATCACAGGTCAACCCTCCCTTCCACCCCCACAAGTCTGCCCACCACTCTCTCTAAAAGGCTTTTTGCATGAGCAATCCATACAAATTCAATTTGGGACTCACAATAGAATGGCCACATAGAACCAATGGATAGGCCGGGTTAAAAATTAAATATATGGATCATCTTCAGGAGGGGAACTTTGGTTGACAACATTACTCTCTTAGCCAAGGGTTGATGGTCAGGACTAAAGTTGCCCCACATATTTCAAAGATGTTCTGCTCAGACCTGAAAACAGTAGGTACATTCTGGAAGAACTAAGTAAACTCATCAGTAGCCCAGAGGCAGGGATAAAGTGGTGGCACTAGACCAGCTATATAGATTTGGAGATGTGTTACCTAAAGAGGACACAACAATGAGAAAACATACCTTAATGGACCCTACTCATAAATTTCCATTCAAAAATGTATCCTGATCTGTGTTAGACTAGGCTTCCAGTTTAGTCAGTCTCCTGTCATAGGAGTTTGCTACATATTGAGGGGTTTTTGCATGACCTTTTTTATCCTCACAGTACCCAGAACTTCCTCTTCCCTCTGCCTGACACTCCCCCCAGAAAATGACATGGTTGCTTGTTCCTCTCAGCCAGTCTCAGCCCAAACAACACCTCTTCAGAAAGGCCTTAATTGTCTCCCCCCACCATACATGAACTAGCACCCTAGTACTCTCTGCCCATTATTCAGTTTTATTTCTCTTCATAATTCTCATGTATGGCTTTGTCTGCCCAGCATTCTATGAGGTCTAGATCAGACTATTTAGGCATCAGGGATGACTTTGAGAGGAAGAAATTTCCATCAAAACAGAAACTTTCAATTTGATATGTTTATGGGGTGTGTGTGTGTGTGTGTATACAAGTGTGTAAGGAGGAATAACCCTTCCCCATTACCTTTGGTGTTTGTGCTGGTTTATGGAGCAACACTCAAGAAGATGCTTTTGTTTGTTTTATTTAACCATATGGAGTAGTTCACAATGTGCAAAGCAATTGCTTGCCGTCATGCGAGCTTTCCACTTCCCACTGTAGGTAGGCCAGCACTGTTTGTTTTAAAGATGAGAGAACTGAGGTTAGATAGACTGGCGGGCTTATGAAATGTTTTGAGGTTAGTAAAGAGGAGAGAAGGGCCCAAGGTAACCACTCAGGTACATCAGACACTGGGGGTAGCTTTACTGTAAGGAAGTTGTATTCATAAGCTGATCAGTGAAGACAACAAGGCAACTGGGCCAACCCACCTCTTCTCAATGTCCCCCAGGGAACAGGGGAAAGTAGAGACAGAGGTGGGGCTATGTGGCCCTGGGCTTGTTGCCTGTCCTGAGCTCAAGATAAAGTCACAAATTTGTTGCTAACCAACCTACTAAAAAGCCAGGTAAAATCTTGTTGAGTGAGTTTTCAGCTAAGAGGAATTTAAAATTCATAGTTATAGTGTTATTAGATTCTAACACTGGAGGAGAAATCCACTACTTTGTCAACATCCTCTGCCTCGCTTGTCTTTGCGTCAGAGTTTAGCACAGAGTGTGGCTGCACTTTCACTGGGTCCATTGCTGTTGCCTCCCACCTCTGCAGAGGCTCCTCCCACCTCTGCAGAGGCTCCTCCCACCTCTGCAGAGGCTCCTCCCACCTCTGCAGAGGCTCCTCCCACCTCTGCAGAGGCTCCTCCCACCTCTGCAGAGGCTCCTCCCTCCCAGTACTCGGCTCACCTTTCCAAGGCACCTTGTGTCCCTCCTGGGCCCATTCCTTCCCTCGTCTACCCTGACAACTCCTGAACTTAAAGCATCCCTTCTTGTAAGACGTTTTACCTTAGAGACAAGAAAATGTCTTTCCTCGAAAGCCTCCATTGCATCTTGCTTCTCCTCCAAGCCATCGCCTGAGCTCGTCCTTTTCTGTCAATCATCCTGAGTGTCTGGCTTTATGGCTCTGGCATGGGTTAACCCCTCCCTGTCCTTTCCAGTCTCTCCTCCCAGGCTTTACCTCAGTGGCCCCACACAACTGCCTCTTCTGCCTTTGTATACTTTGAGTCCTTCCTCCTGGCATATCCCTCTACCTTCCTTCATTTGGTGAATGCCTACTCACCAAACCAGCCTAGTTTGATATTGTCTCCTTTATCACCTTAGAGAAGTTATGTGAGCATGCTTCTTGTAGATTTCTGTATAGACATCCCTCTCCTCATCTGGGGAGAATATACTTGAGAATGGGACCTGTGAGTGCCACAACTCCATTTTCTTCCAGGGGTAGACTGGTCAGGCTTTTTTGCTAGTTGAGATATCCTGACCTCCTTCTTGCTGCCACACCCCACCTTCTGTGACATTCTATACGATGGGCCATAGGCACTCAGTAAGTATATATCAAATAAAGGAAGAAAGAAAGGAAGAGAGGGAGGGAGCAAACATGTGTTTATCCCTCCTCTTCCCAGTTCTCCCTCTGGAAAAAAATGAATGGAGAAAAATTCCTGAATATGTCCATCCTCTATTAACCTCTTTCCTCCCCTCTGATGCTGACTTCATGACTCTGGACCAAGTTCATGTGTTCTCTGTACTTTGGTAGCTTCTTTCTCACAAGGATCCTTAGTTCCTCCTGCAAATAGTCCCATTGGAGCTCTTCACCCGCCCTGACAAAAGCCTCAATGTGTCCAAACTGCAGGGCAAGCAGAGCTGGCCTCTAGCTGTGACCCCCACACACACACCATGGGCACAGTACAGATGTTCCTCATTGCAAGCCCTCCCCGTTCCAGCATCCACTTGCAGACTAGCGGTCCAATCTTCCCCACAAAGGAAAGCATATCCCTAAGTCAGAGGTAGTGCTCGCTTTCTATAGCTTGGGGTAGAAACTCATGTACGCATGTTTATCTAATGTTGTTGAGAACACTGAAATCATCATCATGGGATTTAACAGTTTGATGTACAGTCAGTTCCTTTGCAACATGACATCTGTGTTTCTAAAATTTACCACACCATGCAGAACCACACAATGAAAACAATAGGTTGTTAATTGTTTAAAAATATATAGAAATACCACAAGAAATATGGTGCATTACCTTGAAAGGGACTTGAAATATGCTTCTCAGGAGTGGGTGTCAGAGGTGTTGCAACTTGTGACAAGTGGTAGAAGGAGATATATCTGAAGCTGGGTGGAAAGCTGTAGTATTAGATGTGATTGTGGGTGTGTGTTCCATAACTCACATAGTAAACCCAGGTGGCTGGTAGATGTTTGAGGCATTTGCATGTGTGTGATTATGGATTCCTACACAGCTCATTTCAGCTAGGTGCAGATTTCTACCTTTCCTCGTGTAGTTCCCCAGAACCACACACACTCAGCTCAAGTTGTTCGCTAGTATTTCAACCGCATTGGAATAATTTTGCATTTTTAAAACAAGTGCTATAGTAGAACTGGCTGTACCCAGTAGAGTAGACTGTGACCCAGGTGTTTGCCCACATCTTTTTATACAATGACATTTCCCCCCATAAAATGTGTACTGTCAGGGGATAAAATTTGGGAAGGTATTTTAAAAATAGAAAGCATCTAAAAATGTTATTATTTTTCACCAGGACTTTTTAAATCACCCCAGTGTCCTTCCAGAGGACAGGAGAAAGAACAGTTTGCTCACAGCCTATCTCTTTGGGACCACTACTTTGTTTCCCATTATACTCTTTGCTTCATTTTCTCTTGACCAACCATGCTTTCATTCAGGTTCTTGCTTTGTTTATGCCATCTGGCCTCACCTTGTGTGGGAAAGAGCTAGCTATGGGCTTGAAACATAAAAGACAAATTCCATATAACCTGGAAGTTGGCAGTTTCTCTTCAGTAGTTATCACCTGCATCCCAGTTAAAATAATGTGCCCCCTCTAGGTGGGCACAACGTTGTGGCAGGGTGCACTGTGATGCATCTCAACTTCCTCCAGGTGGTCCCTGGGTGAGGTGCCCTTATGCAGAGGACATAGCCTGGCCAAGCTTACCTGACTGCCTGACCACCTTAGGCTCAGCAGATCGTGAGTGTATTGGTGTTGAACCTAGAGACTCAGCATGGTGAGAGAGGAGGAGGAGGAATGAGAGCCTGGCCTGAGACCCTGAACAGATGCAAGCAGGAAAGTCCCCTGCAGCGACTGACCCAGAGTCACCTAGACAAGGCTGAGTCATGCTCCAAGAAAGGGAGCTGGGGTCCTGTGCCAGGGCTGGCTGCCAGGCTGAGGGAGGAGGGCTGACATGCCCAGAGGTCAGGGCCAGGCAACCACATCACCAGGCAGCATGTGGCTGCTGTGTCCTCTGTCCTCTGGCTCATGGGCCTGGGAGAGCATCCATCTTCAGCCTCTCTGGGCAGAGACCTGGGACTGTGGTGGGCTTTCAGGCTTGATGAGAATGTCTTAGAGCCTGGGAAGGGGACTCTATTCTATACCCACTGACAGAATCTCCAAGAGATGAACCTGAGAATCTGTATTTTTAACAGGCCCCACCCCAGAAGATTTTTATGGCCAGGCCAGGTTGGCAAACCCTGACCTAGACCAGTGATTTGCAGAATTCCTTTTAGCAGCAAAATTCTTCCGCAAAAGAAATGTTTGCAGAAGTCAAGCTTGCCCCCAGGTGAAGGAGGGAGGAGCCCACAACCCCACCCACTCAGGTTCTTTCTAATCTCTCTCCTTGAGGTAAAGACTCTTTGGGTCAACAGAAGAGAATTTGAAAATTGCTGATTTAGTCCAATAACCCATTTTACAGAAAAGAAAGTTGAGGCTCCCAAAAGTTAATGTGTCTTTGCCAGTGGTCACAGAGTAGGAAGTGACAGGGCCACTTTATGAGCTGGGGCACTCAGATCTGCTGTCCGTCTAAAGCCAGGAGTACTTTTACAAACTAGAAAACCGGGCAGGGGAGCAGGGAAGGGCTGGCTCTGGAGAGGCCCCAGGAAGTGAGCTCAGGGCTTTAACAATTTACCTCTAAACCCAACCAGCTTTGTAGCAAAGCAGCCACACACATGTGGGAGAGCAGAGTCGATGTCAGAACCAAATCTACGAGAAGCTTAAAATACTAGGCCCTTTCCCTGAGTGAGAAAAGCGTCAATTCTGTGTTAGAACAATGAGTGAAAGTGCAGGGCCACTGCAAAATTCAGAACTGAAACTATTCAATTTCAGCCTGATGAGATTTAGAATGCATGTTTTTTAAAGAAGGCAGAATATGGGGAGGATTTCTTCCACTCTCTGGCCCTCTTCACTCTCAAGGAGAAGCCCCTGGGAGCTCAGTGTGCTTGTGAGGACTTGAAACCCACGGGGCTCTATCTGGGTGCCAGATCTCTTCAAGCCTCTTCACAAGTGGAGCCATTGATACAGGTGGATCAAGGTTAAGTACCTGAGGATTACTCTGTGTTTTCTTTCTGCTGCAAATGGTGCCCAAATGAAGGGAGGCTGGGTCATGAGCAAGGAGTGTAGAGTGGGAGAGTCTCAGAGGAACCTGATCATGTTTTTCTCCCTTGCACCAAAGTTTTTTTTTTTCTTTACAAGGAGAGACATCACATAACAAAATAAGAGAGAATGAGAGAGACAGAGGAGAGAGAGAGATTGAGAATAATAGGGTGTGGAGAAGGAAGCAAGACCAAAGTAGAAATGTCTTTTTCCATGCATAAAGCAAGACAAAAGAACATGAATTGAATCATATGTATTTGTTTACCTGAAGGGTGTTTATCCCTTTAGTTTCAGGGATAACAAAGATACATTTAAAATGGCAACCCCGTTGACCCTTAGCCACCAATCCTCAGCTTGCCCTCCCCTCCTGACCATGGTCCATGATCAATCCTCACATGAGCAAACCAAGAGCATCTGGAGGTCTTAGATGGCTGTGCACAAATCAGGATTGCCCAGAAATGGCTGCAGCCTATGGGTTTGGTTCAATTCTTGGAGCAAAGCTTAGGGATTCCCAAGGGAGGAGTAGAGCAGGGTTCCAATCAGAAGCTAACTCTGCTGTCTCTGGCTTGAGCATGCAGCCGTGTAGTCAACCCTCCCAGGTTGATTCTGTGGCTCATCTACTCTGGAAATCCCTCTCAGAAAAGGGATTCAAGAGGAGTGAAGAGGGCTAGAAAGAATCTGGGGAGTGAAACAGCCTCTGGTTAGCGAAGTCTGATACAGTCTTTCCCAGCTTTCCAGGAAAACACCCACAGAAACTGGGAAAGATAGAAAATACTCTGCAACACCAATAATCAAGAGAGACAGATGGCATTCGCTTCAGAATGTTTCAGCAGAATCAATAAAAATTCACCCAGATACAAAATGGAGCCCGTTTAAAAAAGACACATCATTTCTTCTCCCAGTGTCTCTTCCTAAACTCAGAAAAGCCAAATTTAGCTGCAAAGAAGTTTCACCCCTTCTCCCCTTCTTCCGTGGATCTGATAGGCCACCAGGGTCCCATTTTCCTCCTGGCCCTGCCTTCCTTCCCACTGCATTTCTACAGATACAGCAGCCTGGGCTGTTCAGTGAAGGTGGAAAGAATGGGAAGTGATCTTCCCACAGTGAAGACCTTGCTTGATACCTCTCATGTGATCCCCAGTAGTGTTTCCTAAACTGCCTCCTTTCTAAATGTGGAAAACTTCCCACTTGAAATGACTGAGCCTGTGTGAACATCATGAGCAAATGCTTGATTTCTATAATGGCCTTCCACAATGGATCCCATACAACTTTCAGAAATTATTAGAGGAAAAAGATCCACAAATATGGAATCCAGGGCAGCAGGAATAAGTCTAGAGATAAAGCCTCCACCACCTGACCCCTTAATTCTTGCTGTATTCACCTCCTGTCAACTATTATAGGCTAACAAATCTGCCATTTTTTTTTCCTGTGTTTATTAGAGGGGCTTCACAGACATTATCTCTCGTCCTCATTTTAAAGCAAACCAAAAAGCAAATATTCTCACCCCTTTATAGGCATGGAGACTGAGGAAGATGGTGCCCACTCCTCCACCCCATCCCTCTCGAGAGTCCACTCTGCCATCTCTCAGTGGGCAGTTCCCAATTCTCTTCACCCCCCAATCCCCTGTTTCTTTGTACATTCTGTTTGTTTGTTTGTTTGTTTGTTTTCTTTTTTCTGTCTGGAGTCCTACCCACCTTTGTCAGCCAAACATCACTCTTTCTTCAGCATTTGGTTCCACGTGTTCTGTGGAAACTTCCTGGAGCTCTTCTCCCTGCTGCCACCCCTAATCCCATCATTTCCTTCTCTACTTACTTTTAAGACCTTGGCTGTAATTATTCATATGTTTTATCTTCTCCTTCTTCACAGCATGTTCATATCTGCACACAGATTTTCTCAGTTATGGGTCAATGATAACTCATTTGAACTGGCCTCAAACAAAACAAATAAAAAGTGAGGAGGCATGTTCCTTTAAGCCACTGAGTCTGGTAACTTGTGACACAATAGATAACCCAGAACAATGCCCCCCTCATGTGTAAAAGGTTAAACCTAGTAACAGCTCAACTAACATGGTTAACCAATTAGTAACTACTCAACCTTTCCAACATTGCTGTTTGCTTGGTCATTTCTACCCTGAGAAGGGGTGGTCTTCTGTGTTTTTAGAGGTGTGCCATTTAGAATGTAGGTCACTAATCAATCAAATTAAAACAGACGAGTTTCCTGCCATTGCCAACCTCCCTTTGGAAACTTGACAACAAACCTCTTAATGTATGTTATTTGGAATCAGATGAAAGTGCTCACAATGCAATCTATGTGTGTAATGCCAGAAAAAACTGAGTTTTTGATGAAGAGTCATCATCACTTGGCCATTCCTGTCTTTAAAAAAAAAGTATAAACGGAAGATGCAGGGCCAAAACTTAACAAAAAGGACTATCAACACCATCACATTTTAAAAATGTGTTTGAGATCAAATATCTTTATGTTCGTCTTATTAGTTCTTTCCACACCATCCAATCCTCCAGCACAGTAACAATTCTAGACTGTGCAAGTGACAGAATAATACAGCAGAGACAATGTGATCCAAGACACAATCCACTGGTCAACCGAAGACAAGCTGCGATTCTCTACCTCATTAGTCAAATTGCTTCCCCTCTCTCTACTCTTAATTAGAAATTAAATGTGGTTTTTTAAGACATTTACACAAAGTTTAGAAATGATTGATTCTTGGCTGTATTTTCAGGCTTGTACACATAAATTTATACACACAATGAATAATCCTTAAATGGAAACAATTCAATTTAATTTAACACATTTATTGAATACTCAAATACGTGCTAAATGTTGGTAATAGCACAGTGATACAACATAGCCCGTGAAGTTGTCCCAGTTTTTCAATAAATTAAATTGAAAATCTGTTTAAAATTCAAAGAAACAATTTATGCTAGGTTTCAATGCTTATGTAATTTGCGAGAAGGCATTATGAGGACTTTTAAATTTTAAAATATGTTAAAATATTTCAATAATACATGTTAAATGAATAAATGAATATTGCGGTTCATGTTCGTTAGTTGACTAAAGTTGATCACAGCATAGTTTGTGTTTCTATTGACACAACCTTAAACAATATACCAAAGTTTAACTCATGATTGTCATCTGATTTGTGGTTAGTTAGTACTTCAAAATTGTGTTTGCTGATAAAACTTTTTCTGGGACTCACTGATGGATTCTTTTTAACACCCTTTCATTTTGCTAAGAGCCCTGAATGAAGCAGCTGAGCAACTCAATTGTGAGTTTGAGAGCAGAAATATCAACACTTCTATAAGCTTTTAGCTTCTTGGTCATGATGGACACACAGTGTCTTGGTCAATTTGGTCACTCTATAAGTAGACTCCTTTGTAAATAGAAATATGTATGTGATGCAAAGCTGACACGTAATGTAAAGATCATCCAAACTAGTTGCTAAAAAGCAATATAACTTTTTAAACTATGAGTGGGAGATCTGCCTGGAGATCCTGAACTTCAAGGCTTTCTGTTCTGTGCTGACAACTGAGGGGAGCTTGAAGCTTCCTTCACCCTAGAAGCTGGTGTGTGATCCATTTGCAGCTCATGCAGAAGGTCCTCTTCCATATCATCACACAAACCCATGCTTCTTGGCCCAGCAGAATACTGTAGGAATGAAGTTAGCCTGTGTCCCCATTCCTTCCTTTCACTATTTGAAAGAGAAGATTAATAAAAAACCTATTGAAGAAGAATGCTGCCTCTCCTTTCATACAGTAAAGTTATCTTTCATGCAATTTCTTGAGGATCTCTTACTTTAGATGAATGGGTTAGAGCAGTTACACCTCTCTGACAGATGTGGGTACTGCCTATGGCTTTCTGAATCTGTCTTCCCCTTCTACTGCCTATCAGGATCCTTCCAGACTGCCTCAGGCTTCTCAGCCCCTTGGTGGTCTATTCTGACATCTGCTTACCCTTATCTTGAATCATTTTAGCTGATAGGCCTTTCCTTGGAAAAGTTGTCTAACAGATTTTTTTTAACTCCCCTAACAAGTACTTAGGAAATTATCTTAGTGGCCTGTGAGAGTGACAGTCCCAAGACCTCCAAAAAGAGGATCACAAGGTATGCATGTTCCCACGCTTGACCAGCTCCTAAATTGAATAGTATGTGATCTTTAAAACTTTTCGTTCATCCATGAGGAATACAGATTCTGTCTGAGATACCTCTGTTTGAACCCATTTCTGGCCCTTACTAATAATTCAATTTTGAAAAGTCACTACTTTCTCATCTGTGAAATGAAGGTAAAACCATGAGTGTCACAGGGCTGACAAGGGAGAGAAAGGCCAGGATTGCGCCTTCCCCAGCCCCTGGCATGAAGTTGGTGGAGCAGTTCCTCCAAGAGAATCGAGTCCCTTCCCTCAGCTCCCTTCTCCTAGGAATAGGAGATGAATGAGAGCATCAGAAAGGACCCAGAGCCCTCAGTCACGCACCTGTCAGTGCTGCTCAGTGGCTCTGTCTCTAGAGGACCCTTTCCCCGATGGTTTCCTTTCATCTTCCTCCATTCCTCCTCCTGCCACACAGCATACAACTCAGACCTCTATCACAGATGTCCATCCAAGGAACCCTATGGAAGGAGAAACCCAAATCAGCCTATCAAAACCTGCCTCAACAGTGTCCAGCAAAGAGCAAAATAAAAGCCTAAGCCTCTACCACAGAGGAAAAAATTCAGTCTATGCTCAAAGATATTAATCTACATCAAGAAATAACCTAGCATAGGTTGTTGATACAATGGATAAGAATCTTCCTGCAAATGCAGGGAACACAGGTTTGATACCTGGTCTGAAGATTCCACATGCCTTGGAGCAGCTAAGCCTGTGTGCCACAGCCAGCCCTCTAGAGTCCATGAGCCACAACTACTGAAGCCCGAGCGACCTAGAGTCTGCACGACACAACTACCGAGCCCACATGCTATCGCTGCTGAAGCTCATGTGCCTAAAGCCGTGCTCTGCAACAAGAGAAGCCGCTGCAGAGAAGCCTGTGCACCGCAGCAAAGAGTAGCCCTCACTCACCGCAGCTAGAGAGCCCCGCCGCAGCTACAAAGAACCAGCACAACAAAAGTAAATAAAGAAATAGTCGTTTAAAAAAACACAGAAACTTTAAAAAAAGAAGAAATAAACCTAGCATAAAAAGGTCACGAGGATCTTTCAGTTCAGATAAAACTTTAGAATTCTGGGAAAGTGATTTCCTTTTTAACCAAGTATCAGAAACAGGAGATACTGCTCATCCTGTTACACTCATCCATAGAAACATGTAGCAGATTAGATAAAAATAAATCAAAATGAAGCTGATTACAAACTTTTTTCTTTTTTTCATCTTGATACATGTTTTTAACATTCACTGCTTGAAACTGAGGAAGACCAATTCCACAGAATATGATAACATAATTGATGACCTCTCAAAGAAGTAGAAGTTCTGGCTTAATAATACTAGCTAATGTTTGGTGATTGCTCACAATGTTAGAATGTGAATGACTTTTTCCATGTTTATTAGGCATCATTTAATTTACGCTCACAATAACCCTGTGAGGATGGTTAGTGTTAACTCAACCTTAAAGATGAAGAAACAAAGGCATAGAGAGGCTTATTAACTTCTTCAAGGTCACATGAGTTGTAAACAATGGAGCTGGGATTTGAAGTGAGGAGTTGGATTCCAAGTGAGGAGTTGGATTCCAGGACCCATGGTCTGCACCAAGCTGCCATGCACAGCAACTCAAGGTGTAAATGGCATGACTGAGGGAGAAAGAAAGAGACTTGAGGGTGATGTTAGGAAGTCTATGTGCCTGGTGACTAGAAAAAAGATGGTTCCTGGAAAATGTCTCTGGAAAACAAGATATAAGAAGTGAGCTGAAAGCCAGGTTCTGCGGAAGGGAGGCTGGATTTAGGTGAGGACTTCCTCTAGAAGGGGTTAGGTTTGAGGCAGAGACTCTGGGGTAATAGCTTGCAAGTGTTCTTTGCCACTAGAACATCATTTGAAAATATTTTTCGTTTTCAAATGAAAAATATTGAGGTCACAATGGCAGACAGATTTAAAGGTGGCCACCCAACCTCTGCCCTCTAGTGTTCACATCTGTATAATCCCCTCCCTTTCAGTGTGGGTGGGACCTGTGGCTTGCTTCTAACCAATAGAATATGGCAAAGGTGATGGATATCACTCCGATGACTGTGCTATATTATAAAAGGTTATCTTGCTAGTGGAGTTCACTGCTAGAGATTCTTCTTACCATCATGATGAAGTTAGTGTCCATGTGGAGAAATTGTACGCAACCTCCCCCTGCCAACCAATGAGAAGCCATGCCCCTCAGTTCCAGAGCTATAAGGAAATGAATTCTGCCAGCAACCAGAATGAGCTCAGAAATGGATTTTTCCCTAGTCAAGTCTTCAGGTGGGAACATAACCCAGTCGATTCCTTGACTGTAGACGTCTGAGACCCCAAGGAGAAGACCCAACTAAGCCATGCCTAGACTCCTGACCAGTGAAAATTCTGAAATAACATGTGTTTTAAGCCACTGAGTTTGTGGTAATTTGTTACAATAGCAATAGGAAGCTCATACAGTCACAGTTATGGAAGCACCCAGAGTAAAAGTACAACTACTCTTAGGGGTTTTGAGGACTGGGGGAAAGCAAGTTAATAAAGGAGATTTGTCAAGGAGGCCCCTGCTATGTGGTAGAGGAGGGCTGGCTCTAATCACTGCCCAGTTCTGGGCCTGCAAGGAACCACACACACTTTCTAACCACTCTACCTCTGGGGTGCTTTGGGGCTTCTCATCAAATGAAAGATCATCTTATACTCTCCCAGAAAATCAAGAAGGTTGGGAAGGGGCTGTACATGCTGACATCTGCCTGTGGAGTGGAGGGCATGCCTCAGGGGAAGTGCGACCCCGCTGCAGAAAGGAAAGCTAGGCGCTGGGGTGGCAAACACTGCTCTGCCCACAGTAGGCCCCACTTGTGTCTTTTCTGCTTAGTAGACACAAGCTGTTGATCTTCTCTGCCAAAGCTGGGTAGTTCATTGTCTGCTAGGAAACAAAATCCTGCTATTCTTCCCTTTCCCCCTGCTGCCTTATACTCAGAACCAATACTATTTTCAACTAAGTTATAATTCAGTGCTATTTTAGGTAAAATGTTAAGGGGAACCTAGCCATATTTATATCCCAGAAATACACACAGACAGAGAATGCTAATGTCCATTACAAAGTAATTGGGTCCTATTTGTAAGTTATGTGAAAGATAATTATTACTTTGCTTAAAACCTTAACTTGGTTGCTTGTTATTAAGTGAAATCACAGCAATGAACTCTATTTTTGCTAAGAAATGCGTAAATGTAAAATGCGTTAAGTCCAAATCTTGGTTACTGACAGTTACTAACCACCTTCATGAAATCAAAAGAGCTCTGTCCTAACTCATTCTTAGGTTGAATAAGAGTGAAAACCCCTATTTACTGAGTTTATAACATGGCAGGCCCTGTGCTCAGCACTCAGTATGTTTATCTTCTGAAATCTGCACAGTAATGACATGAAAAGAGAACATAATCATCTGCAAGTTAGGGAAGGAGAAACTAGGTTTGAGGAGGTCAGAATGAGTGCTCAGTTGGACAGTCCCAAACTTAAGGGCCCACATTAGGCATTAGGTATTCTCTGTCTGTTCACCATACAGAAAGAAAGAAGGGTCAACAGGACTCCATCTATGTTTATTATTCTTTTCCCCAAATTAAATTAAAAGTCCTGAAGACAGAGTCCAAAACTCCATGGTCACAGGAAAATTTTTCTTGGTTTTTAAAAGCTCAGAAACCCAGAAGAAAGCACTGCACACCCTGGAGAGTCTAGCCTGCTTACAGAAAACCAGCTGCACCTGCAACCCAGCACCTTCAAGAGAGTCTCCACCAACATAGCTCCTCCCAAACATGAGCCCCCTCCAGCTGCGGCCTTGTAGAGGTAGAAGATGATCAGTCTTGTCCACCACGGCAAACTCAGCACTAAGCACAGAGGAGACCCTCAGGCAATGTTTGTTAAATAAGTGAATGAGTAAATGGATGCATACATAGATGGATGGATGAACAGATGGGTAGACAAAAGAAAGACAGATTAATGGATGGATGGTTGGATGGATATGACAAAGCTCAGTTCAAAAGAGGGAGAGAAACAAGCTCAGCTCCTTTCAAATCAGCTTTTCATTTTTGGTCACGGACTCTTGGGAATCCCAGAACTATGCAATGTAAAATATCAATAAGGAATACACAGTTCATTCCTTTATTGTTTGAGCCACATGTTTCCAAGATTTATTTTAAAAGTGATGGTAGACAAAGAACATTTATTTTATTAAGCATCAGTCAAAGAGCTTTCTAAAAATCAGCAAATTGAAAGACAAACATTCCTGCCATGTTGAATTCTTCAGTATGGGGTCTCAAATACTTAACCCCTGAGTGGACAAGTAGGGAACTTGACAAAAGGCACATTTCGAGAGGTAATCACAGAATCTTATCATGGCCCTGCCTGGATACTAACAAATTAGGAAATTAGGCCAAGCTAGATCAACAAAATGCCCAGCCAGCCATTCAAACACAATGGCTCTAAGCCTCTCAGCATTTTTGAAGTTTAACCAGAGTCACTGGTAAGGCTGGTTCCCAAGAGTGGATCTCTTGACATTGACATGGCGAATGAGGTGATACCCTCACGTTTGCTCCATGGGTAAAGAGTGCATAGCTCCACACATGAAGGAAGGCACACTTTTCCTGTCCTTTTGCAAGGAGCCATGACCTCATCCTGCCACACCTCCTGTCTCCAAAATGCATCCCTCAGAGGCCAAAGAAGCTAGCAAACAGGGAAGCAGGAGACGTCATATCAGTGAGAAAGGCTGCTTTGTTGTGAAGTCCCCTTGAGTGGGGACATCTGCCAGACTGGCCATGTGAAGCTGAAGACATGGCTATGATGATCCAGAAGGAAGCAAACAATGATATACGAACTTTTTCCACTAGACTTGCTCCTTAAGAGAAAGCTGTTTCCAGATGAGGGCTTTCAACAACTTCCTACCAAGAGACCTCAAGGCGCCTAAACCTGTTCTGTACCATATGGATCATCTAATAAAATCAGCATCTAATGACGCTTACCCTCGCTTATCCAGGAGCTGTTAACTTAGGGTGTGGGTTAGCCAGAACCTCAGCTTCCTCTTGCACGCCAGGGCTGGCTTGGCTTGCGCGGCACTCCAGCTCCTTCCCAGAGGAGGCCTGAGCAAGGCTCAGCCTGGCTGCTTTCCTGTTAGCATTTGTAGCATTCTAAAAAGCCAATGTCAGAACAGACCTCATCCATCAACCTATTTCAATTTTTTCATTTTATAGATGAGGAAAATGAGGCACAGATTGGGGAACTTAGTAGCTGAACTGAACCTCAAATTTGAGTCCTAGGATTTTAGTCCAATGTTATTCCCATCATGTTTAATTCCAGTTCAAAAGGTAATCGACTTACTTCTCTCTATAAAAGACTCTAACCTGACTCAATTTCATTCCTTTTTATGGCTAAGTAATATTCCATTGTATATATGTATCACATCTACTTTATCCATTCCTGTTGATGGACATCTAGGTTGCTTCCATGACCTAGAGGGGTGGGACGGGAAGGGGGAGGGAGCCCAAAGACAGAGGGGAGTTATGTAGTTATGATTGATTCATGTTATTGTATGCAGAAACCAACACAACATTGTAAAGCAATTATCCTCCAATTAAAAGATAAAAAAAATAATTGGGTGAGGAAAGGCTGATACCAGTGGTAACTGGCAAGTTTGGAGACTCATATTTTCTTTATTAATCTATTCTTCACTCAACAGCTCCCCATTTCCTATATATCAAGCCTAAAGATGTTGGCCTGGGATGGGAGTAGAAAATAGGTTTCATCTTGAAGGCCAAGCTTAGAATTTATCAGTTGCTGGAGCTATACAGAGAAGGAGAGTACCATGAGTGATTAATGATGACTCTCTTAGACAAAAAAGTGGAGACGTGCCAGTGGTCCCTGACTTGGATAGGAAGACCCTCTATAATCTGGCCTCATCTTACTCAGTTTTCCTTTCTCTCAAATAAGGGCCCTCTGCTGGGGTTAGAACCTGATTCAAACTTCCCACCGAACCACATCAGTGTCTCTCTTAGTTCTGCTTCAGAACTTTCTTCTTTTGTATTTTCCTGCCCAGGATACTCTCCATGATTCTCTCACAAACCCTATGTCTTCATAGAGCCTTCCTGACCACCACAGCCCACACAGATATCAACTGAGCTATAAAGGATGATGCAGCTTAGCACTAAAGTTGCATGGCTCTGTGCCTGAGTTTTTCCTTTGTGCTAGTCTTTTCTCCTCCACTAGGAAAGGTTTCTTGTTACTCCCAAGAATTGTGGAGTGCAGTAAGCTTCAGCAATTGACATTAGAATTCAATGTGGATAGCTAATTTAATTTTAATTTGTGTGTATGCTATAAGATAGGTCCTTGTTGCTTATCCATTTAAAATACAGCAGTGACTCCCCAATTCCCTAACAGTCCCTCTCACATCATTCTTCCCCCATCGTAACCATCAGTTTGTTCTCTAAGTCTGTAGTCTGTTTCTGTTTTGTAAATAAGTTCATTTGTATCATTTTTTAAAAGATTCTCTGTATAAGCAATATCATATATTTCTCTTCCTCTGTCTGACTTACTTCACACAAGATGGCAATCTCTAGATCCATCCATGTTGCTGCACATGGCATTATTTTCTTCTTTTTATGGCTGAGTAATATGCTGTTGTATGTATACACCATATCTTCTATATCTGTTCCTCTGTTGATGGACTTGGTCTAGGCTATTGTAAGCAGTGCTGCAATGAACATTAGGGTGCATGTGTTCTTCTGGACCATGTTTAAAACATATGCATGGATATTTTATGACAAAAGAGAAGTGATGCTTGAGGATGACCTCTCCTTTACCTCTTCCCTTCTCATTCACTCAGCCATGACTTCCTATTAAACTCAATCATGTTGAGGTTCTAACAAAAGCAGCATTTTCTATAACCCAAACCCAAGTGTATGCCTAAGCAATCTCATTTGGTATAAATTCTTGGCACTTTAGTAAGTCAAGGAGAGATATTGTCAAGCCTTCCAAGTACACTTTTAACTCAAGCTAAGCGGATGTTGACTGTCATTTATTCTAGGATTTGTTTTTCAGAACTAAACAAGGAAGTCAGATATAAATAATATCCCTAAAGATTTTTGCTATAGCTCTTCATCCAAAATGTTTGTAATCTCTTCCCCTTAGCAAAAACCTGAAAATTTTTCTTACCAAGAAATAAACACAATTATCACTAATATTATTTTGTATAAAAATATTAGTAAGTTAATGTATTATTTATACAGTGGCCATCTCTTAAAAAACTCATAAATTTGTGTTACATGGTGGGTGCAGGAAGAATTAAAATTTCAGGCTCTTTTACTATGATTAAGGAGTCTTGTCTTTTCCTAGTTTCTTTTTGGGTAGGACTGGTAGTGTTTGTAGATAACTCCTCTCCATCATCCACCCCCTTCCTCAGCAACATTCCTTCACATCCCACTTTGAGCAAGAGTGCCATTAGAATCTTTGAGTGACTCCCACGGCCACCACCTTTGCTCCCCTAGATGAGTAAGAAGGTCTCTCATATGAATCATGGTAAGTCACCAGCTTCCACACTGTCCTAGATGGGGAAAGGTTTGTCTCGCGTACACTCAGCTTTTTAGGGTTTGAAAATATTTTTAAGTGATGGGCCATTAAACCTCCCCACACCACGAACAGTCAGAGAGAGGAAAGCAGGTCCTCTCTGCCTGGGCCAGAACTGAGCACACCCACTACCTACAGCCCAGTGATGTGTGAAGGACATGGGCTGCCCCCCAGGTGAGGGGGCAGGAGGAGGCCTGGAAGGCAGGGTTCTGAGCGCCCCCGCCCCAGAGTCAGAGCTCCCCTGCCTTAGTCCAAACCACGGTCCGTACACACTGAGGATCTTTCTGAGTGACGTGATTACATAAGAGCTCTTCTTTTAAAAATGGGAAAACTATCAACCTAATGAATGTCTCACTACCTTAGGATTCCTTTTACCTTGGGAGCAAAAAGTTATGGAGAGTGTAGGAAATAGGAACAAAGTTTATTTGAGCCATTGTTATGTTTTTTTTCCCCCTACAAGTAAAAAGGAATCTATGAGGGTAAAATTTTAAAACATTTGCACAGAAGTCTGTTTAAAAAGACAGTTTCATAGATTTTCAAAGGGAATTTTTATGACCGAAAACACGAGACAGTATTATATCAGAAGAGAGGAACATCCTTTAAATGACAGAAGTTTAGTTTTCTAAAAAATGCAACGCACAGTCTTGCTTCTCTCATCTGATGTGGACAGGTGGACATTCCACCAGGGCCTGCTCCTTGGTACCTTCCAACATTGGGGATGGTGGGAGTTTAAAGTGGAGGCAGAGGACTTGGGTCAGACAGGCCCACGTGTATTTCCCAGGCCCTTCCTTCTCTCCTGTGACTGGCTGGAGGGCCTCTGAGTGTCTGAATGTCTGGAGACTCTATTACTAGTTCCGTCAAGTCTGGCCAGAGTCTGGGAGCCAGCGTGGCAGTGTTTGTGGAGCCAAAGTGGAGATTAAGTCATGTTTTAGAAGTGACCTCTGTCCACCCTTTCTGCAGGCATCCTCTCCCCTCCGGGCCTCACTCCCCAGCAACTCGCCACCTACATGCTTTTGTTCTGAGTGAGCCCCTCCCTGCCAACACAAGACTCAACACCGTCACCTCCCGACCCCCACCCACCCCCACGTTGCCTTCTCTTCAAATGGACCTAGTCTTTGTTGTTCTAATTAGATTATCTCTGCCTTAGGGACCTAAGGGACAGTCCCCAGCAGCCCTGGCTGGAAAGGAAGGTCGCATAATCCCTGTTATCAAGAGGCTTGTCATTTAGCATGTAGATCAACTAATTCTTTCAATATCAGGGGAGCAATTGTGCATCTTAATATTGATTTTTTTGGAGATACAATCGCCTGCATTCCTGAGTCAGACTCACTTACTGAAGCTAAAAGGTTCCACTTACTGTATTATGAAATCACCCCCGCCCCCAGCACACACTCCATCCCAATTTAATGTTACAAAGCTGGACAAATCTGAAGGGCTTTGTGTTTTTCCACTTGGTCCAATTTCAGAATGAGCATCCAGCAGAGGAGAAAAAGGAAAAACATTTCTGGTTATTTTAAGACTGCATGTATATTTGTTTTTGGAGTCGGGGTGGGGGCATATTTTGCCGTTTCCCACCATCCACCTGGTCCGCCCACACTTCCTCTACTCCCCAAACTTTGCCATACAGTGATTTCGGGCTCTTAATATAAGAAGGCCAGCTTATTGGATTTCTATAATTCATGATGAATTAGCAGACTGGGCTTTCAAATTAAGCTGGGGGCATTTTCTTATCAAACACCCTTCCAAGTCAGTGGGAAGCAGAGAAAGAAAAATTTGAGCTACAACAGCAAATACTACTACTAATAATAAAAACTATCTTATCAAAGGTTCAAAAAAGCCCAAAACTGCGGTTTGGGACAGGAAGAGGTGCTGATTCTATGTTATAAAGGGATATGAGACAAAGGCAAATAGCAGCCAAAGGGCAAATGTACAATTTGCTCTGCTCAGAAAGTTCAGTGGCCGTAAATGTGAGCGCGCTACGCAGCATCATCCACCGGAATATCAGTCATGAATCTTTCCACTACTTACTGAGCATCAGCCGCAGTGCTGGCACTAAACTACAGTGTGTCCTAAGTCTTCCACAGCATTGTTCCACTTCATTCTCATAGCGAGCCTTTGAGTCATGGTCTACTAATTATTCCTATCTTACAGTTGAAACTGCTAAGGCCAAGAAAGATTATGTGATTTGCTCAAGTTCCCAGAACCAATAAGTAGCAGAGACAGATTCCAACCCAAGGCTGCCTGTCCAACCCCTGAACATGTAGTCTCAACTAGAAAACTGCTCTTCACACTTTGCTGGTTGATAAAGGGATGCCTTCATCTATTCCATCATCTGCCCATTTATTCCAAGATGATTGCTCATCTTCCAGACCCTCCATGCCAAGGATAGAACAGAACGCACAGCGCAGGATGGGAGACAGACAAAAATAAATAAATACTGTAGCATCAAATAAGGTGGTGCTTGCTCCCATAGAGATGTGTGAATTCAGGAGGAACACTGAAGAGGTCTCAGAGATTTCACAGAAGAGTTTAGTGTTTGTTTTGTTTCGAAAAAGTCCTTAAAATAATTAATTGCCTAAGAGAGAATGGGGAAAGGACTGCTTTTCACTAGACATCTGTTCTGTACATGCGCTAATGTAATCATGGTATTTACCTTTGTATTTACTGAAATCTTCTATCTATTGAGTTCTGGATGTGTATTGACATTTTACTGTTTCAAAGTGAAACTAACAAAGTCTTTAAACAGAAAAGCAGATATAACTGACTTCAAAACACTTGGAGATCTCCTATGCATTGGGAATAAGATACTAATACATAACTTTTTTGCAGTTACTTAGGGAGAAATTCAGAGAAGGCAATGGCACCCCACTCCAGTACTCTTGCCTGGAAAATCCCATGGATGGAGGAGCCTGTTAGGCTGCAATCCATGGGGTCGCTAAGAGTCAGACACGACTGAGCGACTTCACTTTCACTTTTCACTTTCATGCATTGGAGAAGGAAATGGCAACCCACTCCAGTATTCTTGCCTGGAGAATCCCAGGGACGGGGCAGCCTGGTGGGCTGCCGTCTATGGGGTCACACAGAGTCGGACACGACTGAAGTGACTTAGCATAGCATAGGGAGAAGTTATATTCACGTTTTGTTATGTAATTATATTGCAGTGTGTGGTTAAGTAGATTTGTAAAATTTCTGTCCTAGAATCTCAAGCTCTTACTGCATTGTTTTGCTTACCTATCTGTTTTATGCTATTAGACTGCAAAACCTTTGTGGAACATGAGATCCTAGATCAGTGTCTGACACATAGTAGGTGCTCAGGAAATATTGGTTAAAATAGAAAAATGAATGCATGACTGAATTAACTAATGCCTACAAAACTTCCTCCTGAAGCAAATGTGTTGAAGCAAACACATTTTACCATGTGTTTGTACCATGACCACATCATGCTGCTGCTGCTGCTAAGTTGCTTCAGTCGTGTCTGATTCTGTGCGACCCCATAGATGGCAGCCCACCAGACTCCCCCGTCCCTGGGATTCTCCAGGCAAGAACACTGGAGTGGGTTGCCATTTCCTTCTCCAATTCATGAAAGTGAAGAGTGAAAGTGAAGTCGCTCAGTCGTGCCCGACTCAGCGACCCCATGGACTGCAGCCTACCAGGCTCCTCCGTCCACGGGATTTTCCAGGCAAGAGTACTGGAGTACTCTTATGGAATAGTCCTGGCTTGATATATTCTGTTCTCTTGTTCCCATCAACCATCAAAACGTTTGTTTTAATATTTGAGCAGCATCTGTTAACTTACTTCTTGTGCCCAAAAACAATTACCAAGATTCTTGGTAGGATCCATGTGTCCCAGTTTTCCTGTTGGAAAACAAAGTTACCATAGCAACAGATAAACTATGTTCTTGAATGAGATCGACACCATTAGAGGGTGTGAAAATGAGGAGCTAGAATTACAATCCAACATTTTAGATTCTGATGGTTTTGGTGTTCTCACTAAGGAAAAAGACCACTTTATATGGCAACATTTATTTACTTATTAATAAGCACTTGTGAAGTATTCTGAGAATATTGAACATGTATTGATTGTGGAAAGTATTGTTTAATACTCTAGTGAAAATCTGATTGAAAATATTTGACTTGGTTTTTGTTTCTCATCATCACATTTTTATCTATCCGACATGACTTTTCTGATCATTTTAGAGGTTTAGATGTTAAACAAAGCACAGCATAGTTAGTAAATAATTCAAGGTCTATAGTGGACATTTGTCATATTTTTGCCTGCCCATCAACTTTTAAATGACCCCCTTTATTAACTGAAATACCTATGTCTCCTAGAGTATAAGTTATTTGCCTCCCTTGCCGCTTTCAGAACACAGCATATGACCCAGATGTCCAGCAATCAGGGATACCTGGGCAAGACTTCCATACAGAAGATCCTGTTGCAGAAATGGCTTCAAAACAGGTGAAATAAGCTAGTGCAGTAAAGATAAATAAATCCCTGGTACTTCATGCCTGCCAGCAGCAGAGACCATGATTTCCTCATCAGGCCATTTTTCTCTGAAGTGTTTGAGCATTGGTGCAAGGCGCTGAGCTTCCAGCCCCTTTCTCTAGGGCATCCCCTCAAGTCTGAGTTCCTTCATATCCTTCAATAAGTCTTTCTCCTACTTTTTAACTGGTTAGAGATGATTCTGGTTGTTTTGCAACTAGAAATGTGGACTGTTAAAAAAACGACATCCAATCATAAAAATAATCTTGACACCCATACAGAGTATATTATCTGTGAAGTCCAGGGTGAACTCTGAGTATGTCTTCAGGTACCCATACAGAGTATATTATCTGTGAAGTCCAGGGTGAACTCCTGAGTATGCCTGCAGGTGCCAGAACACAGGCTGAAAAGTCAAACTAGTAATCAAACAGCAATCCTAGTAATTCTTTGTGGTAATATGATTAGAGGATTTTTTTGTTGTTGGACATAATACTATATTTAATCAAACTTCTTGGAAGGTGATTCTGAGTTTCCTGAGCCCTAATCTCCAAGTATGGGCTTTCCTCATAACTCAGTTGGTAAAGAATCTGTCTGCAATGCAGGAGGCCTGGGTTCAATTGCTGGGTCGGGAAGATGCCCTGAAGAAGGAAACGGCAACCCACTCCAGTGTTCTTGCCTAGAAAATCCCATGGACAGAGGAGTCTGGCAGGCTACAGTTCATAGGGTCACAAGAGTCAGACATGAATTAGCAACTAAACCAAACCCACCAATCTCCAAGTATAGTCACATTCTGAGGCAGTAAGGACCAGGATCTCAAGTTATGAATTTGGTGAGGGGAGGGATGGGACACAATTCATCCTGTAACACTTGTGTTCATCTAAATTGTCTCAATCAAGGCTGTTTTAGGGAAGTGAATTCTAAAAGTTATCATGACTTCTATTAAGTTTGAAATAAACCTTTATAATGAAATTATCTGTTGATTATTACCTAAAAATTCTATTTTGGAAAACAAAGTGAAACTTCTGCTCCCCCAAACCCCCCAGGGTCCATTCTTACTAAAGTTGGAAGGAGATTGTATTGCTTGTATTAGTTAAATAATAATACAAGCAGATAGCTTGTATTGCTAGTATTATTTTTTTAAATACTTAACAAACCCAGGGTTTTCGAATGAAAACAACCAGAGCTAAAAAAATAAAATAAAATAAACAATAACTATACCTCTCTGTCTCCCACCTGCAGAAGCTCTTGTGCTATTGTTCAGAACATGGTAAGAATCAGTTCAGGCCTCTGCTTGTGGGAAGTGCCCTGCCCTCCTCTGGGTGGTCCAGCAGGCATGTAGGAAATGGCACACAGAAGGAGAAAGCCTGAGTGCTGAAGAACAGCATCTTCTCTACTCCCCTCCACACACAAAGCTTTGACTGATCCCAATGTATATAGGAAGAGTGAATATTGGAGAGGGCCTGAAGATAGCTTGTATGTGGTGCACATCTCTGTCCAGAGAGAGGACTGCCCCTCTTTGTTTGTCTAAGCATCTTTCATATTTTCTCAAGGGCCATCTGTTGGGTTGGCCAAAAAGTTGCTTTTCTTCCTTGTGGAAACCTATTTAGAGATTTTGTCAAAATCTGAATTGGGCCATAGAAATGTGTCACACATGTGAATAATATCCATCATAGGTACTGGAGAACAAAAAGTGGAAAATCACTGACCCAGACCAGTCTTTACCAAATGCTAGTGTTTGATCAGAGAAAAACAATTTCTATAAATGATATGAAATAAGGAACATATGACAGGAATTATACCAGTACTGTTCAGTATAGCTTTCTGTGATGATAGAAATGTTTTGTATCCGCCTTGTTTGGTAACACAGGCACTAGGTACACATGTGAAATGCGGCAAGCACAACTGAGGAACTGGAGTTTTAATTTTCTATCATTTTAATCAATTGTAATGTTAATAGTCACACATGACTTGTGGCTACTATACTGGATAGCACAGAATTAGATCTTAACCCGTTGTAGGGCTTGGTGAAGGAATCTCCAGATGGGGCTGGTCTTTGCATCTGCAGTGGGTGGGTCTGAAGTTGCTGTTGAGCCACAGGGCCAGCAGGAGGAGAGACGAACTAGAGTGAAGTAGAGGAGAGCGAGGACCTGCTGGAACCCACAAGGGAAAATGGGGACCATGTCTATCTTTTGCACCTGTAATTTTGGTGGACACAGAAGGCAGTACCCTTCCCCACAGAACTGCACATACCTGGCCCAGGACTCAGAGAAGCTGAAGGGGGAGATCCCATGGGAACTGGAGGCTCTGTCTTGGCAGATGAACTTCTTTCTCCGGCTCGGTGAACTCAGAGGTCATGAATAAGGGAGATACAAGCTGCCTTTAGAATGTAATGGCTGCAGTGTCACTGCCACAGATGATTCTTGTGGCCATCCTCACTCAGAACCACACAGGGAAAGGAATTCTGTGTAACACACAAGCATCCCAGTTGGTCCAAGAAGAGATGATATTAACTTTTCCTCCTGCCCTCTTTGGGTCCTTCCGCAATTACAGTGAATATAGCTTGGCCTTACTCTCTTGGTTCTCCTCCTGTCCCTCACTCTTAAAATACACAGAAGGTAATTTAGAGTGTACCAGTGAGTAGTGAATTTAGGGTAGCTCTTCCAAAACTAAGCTGTTGTGTTGAGAATGTTGCACATTTTATTTACCAAAAGATAAATGGATCTTTTGATTTTTTTAGTGGGCATTTACTCACTTATTGTCTGACAATAAATGAGAAGTAGAATGAAGGAATCGGAATTTCTATTCTAACAAATCCCTCTGATTCTACTTTGATTCCTTATGGCTCCATTTCTTTCACAGTTTGTGGGAGAAAAATGCCATTACACAGAAGTGGCAGCTTGTACTTGGATAACAATTTCAATATACTTACAATTTACTCCTTAGGAGCTGTCAAAAAAGTTTGGCACTAAATATACAGCCCAATAGTCACAGTAAAGAAGAACAATTATTCATAATCTTATTTTCAGATCTATTTTAAAGGTTAACTGTGTGTTTTATCCAAGACAATCTGCTTTTATTAATGCCATGACTGGGCATATGTAAATGATAATATGAGTTTACTTCACAAGAAGGCTCAGATTTAACATTTCCATTATATGATAGGGAGATTCTAACAAAGGCTGGATAAACTCAGTGTTTTCCTAAAACAATGATTGTTATTCACAAAAGAGTCAAAATCTACACTTGAGATTGTATATTGTCTCCCACATTAAGCAGTGTTTCACTTTTATCCCTGATATGTTAACACTACTGATGAATATTTTAATAAGTACAAGTTTATCAAGTTCTTTGAGAGTCTTGGAAGAAAAAGTAAAGTAATTCAAGGATTCAGTCCAGACTAAATGGTGTGGCCTAATAGATCAAAAGCCTGAAGGAAACCAAGCTGTGGAAAAGTAATAATGTAAATAAAAATGTGATTTCAGTCCTTGCTTGGCAACTGTCCTTGCTCAGGCCACAAAGGCTTGGTGCCATCAGATGCATTAATGCTAAGATATGGTCACTAGTGGGGGAGGGGGAGATGGTGAAAGCTTTTTGCCTGTGGATCCAGGGAACTGCTTATAAGCCTGAAATGCATTCGGCTGATGCATCAGACATCAGTTATTGAAGAAGCAGAGGCGATGAACTTACTTTAGCATTGACCTGACCCAAGGGGATAAACACATTGCCACGTGCTGAGTTACTTCAACAGTGAAGAGACGCCCAATGTCAAAATGCCACAGGGCTACACATTGTTCCAAGGCTGGGACTGGATTTCCTCGAGACTGTCTCAAAGTGGTGGGATTTCTGAAGTGTCTGCAGAGACGCAGCCCTTCCCCATCCCCACCCCCACCACTCATTGTAGGAAGAGCAGCGTAACTTGTTCTGGGAAACAACAATGGACAATCCTTAAGGAACCATGCAAATAAACAGTGCTGGTGTCACTCGGCAGTCTGAGGACAAAGCGAGGTATGGGTAGTACCCGAGAAGACATTTACAAGGATTTCCTGTTCTCTGCTGAGCCATTTTCAACCTGCTGAAGCCCTCAAAGGGTTTAAGGCTTGGGCTGGAGAACAGCATAAGAATGAGCATCAAAAGTCTAGGCTTCTGAGCCTTTTGCTCAGATTTGGAAATCTTCCTAAAACAGGGAACTTTAATAGCATAGGATTAAGAGCTAGGGCTTGAGAGTCAGACATTCTGGCTTCAGATTTTGATCTCACTAAATAGCTGTGCAAACTTGGAAAACGTGATTAACTTCTCTAAATCATTTCCTCATCTACAAAGTGGACTCATCATAACATTTATCAGAATGAATTAGGATTAGGTTGATCTGCAGGTCCTGGGAAAGCCAAGAAAACAGTGGTTTTATTGAGATAGAAGTCTATTTCTCTCTCATAACACAGCAATCCAGGCCAGGTATGGAGATTCCACATGATCACACCATTTTTAAAGCTGACTTTAATATCTATGCCAAATGAATGCTACAGCTCCAGTCCTCACTCACATATTCCATGAGGAAGCAGGCAAGAAGGGAATGGCCTTCCCCTTTATAGACCTGTCCCATAAATTACACAGCTCTCTTACTTTCTTTTGTCTCAGACTTAATCACACAGCCACACCAGGTTGCAAGAGAGTCTGGGAAATGTGGTCTATATTCTGGATGGCCATGTCCCCAGCTGCAGTTTGGAAAGTCTGTTACTGAGAGGAAAGAAGGATATTGGGAGATGCATAGGATTCTCCGCTACCCAACCTACCAGGGTATGTGCGGATTCAGATAGTACTGGTAAAGTGCTTTGCCCAGAGGCCAGGCCAAAGGAAGTGCTCCAAGAATGTTCAGAATCGCCGCCATCCCTCACTCCACCCAAAGCACTCAGGTTCACTTGCTGGTTCCTGGGAGGGTGCCGCACCCGCTAGATAGGAGGTGGAGCAATGTATGTAAAGATGCTGCCTGTGGAGCATGGAGAGTGCAGGGGGCTGTGGAGGGGCAGGGCTGGGGCTATGGTGAAATGAAGGAGGCACTCACCTTTGGTGCAAAATTTAGGAAGGTGTGTGTTGCCAAAATTCTCAGTACTCAATAATAATAATACTTTAATATTTTAAAAAGCCAGAATTAATGCAAAAAATCTACAGTGGACAGAAATAAAGATGGGACCCAGCTCTACGCTTCAGCAACTCGCTTTACCTGCTTCACCTAATCCTAGACCTGTCAGATCCTGTTCTTCCTGGCAGCCTTTTCTCAGGCCTGAAAGAATTAGTGCAGTGTTAAGGGGATTTGTTTAAAACCTGGGGGATGTATCTGCAATAATTAAATGGGATCCAACAAAGTATAAACTCTCTGAGGTACATGGATGTCTTTATATGTTTAAAAAGAAACAATAGTCCTTTTAAAATTTATAAAATCCATACTACCTAAATCACAAGAAAGAAAATGGAAAGCACTTAAAATTGTACCACTAAGAAAACCTTAATTAATATTTTAATGTCAATCTTTCCAAATTTTTAAGTGGTATATTTATATATATACACACACACATATAAATATATATATATGTATACATTTAAAATGAAATCTCTCAGTATATAACACAATCTACCTTTTCATTTAACAATATTTCTGTATTACTATATGTTCTTCTACAATAAAATTTCTTTTTAAAATTTTTATTGAAATATAGTTGATTTACAGTGTTGCATTAGTTTCTGCTGTACAGCAAAGCGCAGTAATACACTGTGCTTTGTAAAGCACTTTGCACTGCACGCAGTAATATACTTTGCTGAATATATATGTATTCTTTTTCACATTTTGCCATTATGATTTATCACAGGATATTAAATATAGTTTCCTGTGCTATATAGTAGAATCTGGTTGTTTATCCACTCTGTATCTAATAGTTTGTCCCTGCTAATCCCAAACTCCCAGTCCTTCCCTCCACCACCCCTACTCTACTCTCCCTTGGCAACCAGAAGTCTCTTCTCTGTGTCTCTGAGACTGTTTCTGTTTTGTAGACCTCTTCATTAGTGTTATATTTTAGATTCCACATACAAGTGATAACATGTGGTATTTGTCTTTCTTTTTCTGACTTACTATGATCATCTTTAGGTCCATCCACGTTGCTGCAAATGGCATGATTTCATTCTTTTTAGTGCTGAGTAATACTCCATTGTGTGTATACCACATTTTCTTTATCCACTTATCTGTTGATGGATGTTTAGGTTTCTTCCATCTCTTGGCTATTGTAAATAGTGCTACTATGAACATAGGGGTGTGTATATCTTTTCAAATTATAGATTTGCCTGGATAAATGCCAGGGGAGTGATTGCTGAATGGTATGGCAACTCAATTTGTTTTTGAAGAGCCTCCATAGTGTTTTCTATAGTGGCTGCACCAATTTACAATCCTACTAACAGTACAGGAGGGTTCCCTTTTCTCCACACCCCTTCCAGCATTTGTTATTTGTAGACTTTTTAATGACGGCCATTCTGACTAATGTGAAGTGATACCTCACTGTAGTTTTGATATGCATTTCTCTGATAATTAGTGATGATTAACATCTTTTCATGCACCTCTTGGCCATCTGTATGTCTTCTTGGGAGAAATGTTTATTTAAGTCTTGTACCCATTTTTTCAGTATAGTGGAATGCTCCATGAATTTGTTTGTCATTCTTGCACAGGGACCATGCTAATCTTTTCTGCATCATTCTAATTTTTTAGTATACATGCTGCTGAAGCAAGCACTACAATTTATGTTGTGTGTATGTACCAAATTTAGATTGTTTCCAAATTTTTTGCCCTTATAAATAGCTCTGAAGTATGTATCCTTATGGTTACATTCTTTTTGCAATTACCTGCTTATTTACTTCATTGTTGTTGTTATTCAGTCACCAATTCATGTCTGACTCTTTGTGACCCCATCAACTACAGCATGCCAGGCTTTCCTGTCTCTCACCATCTCCAGAAGTTTGCCCAGATTCATGTTCATTGAATTGGTGATGCCATCCAACCATCTCATCCTCTGTAACTGTCTCCTCCTTCTGCCTTCAATCTTTTCCAGCATTAGGGTCTTTTCCAATGAGTCAGCTGTTCGCATCAGGTCACCAAAGTATTGCAACTTCAGCTTCAGCAAAATCCTTCCAAAGAGTATTCAGGGTTGATTTCTTTTAAGACTGACTGATTTGAGTCCAGGTTCGATGCATGAGGCAGGGTGCTCACGGCTGGTGCACTGGGATGACCCTGAGGGATGGGATGAGGAGGGAGGTAGGAGGGAGGGTCAGAATGGGAAACACATGTACACCCATGGCTGATTCATGTGAATGTATGGCAAAAACCACCACAATATTGTAAAGTAATTAGCCTCCAATTAAAAAAAAAAAAAAGATTGACTGGTTTGATCTCACTGCTTTCCAAGGCGCTCTCAAGAGTCTTCTCCAGCATCACAGTTTAAAAACATCAATTCTTTGGTGCTCTGCCTTCTTTATTGTCCAACTCTCACATCCGTACATGACCACTAGAAAGACTAGGAAAGTGAAAGTGAAAGTGGCTCAGTCATGACTGACTCTTTCCGACCCCATGGACTATAGAGTCCATGGAATTCTCTAGGCCAGAATATTGGAGTGGGTAGCCTTTCCCTTCTCCAGGGCATCTTCCCAACCCAGGGATTGAACCCAGGTCTCCTGCCTTGCAGGCGTGTTCTTTACCAGCTGAGCCACCAGGGAAGCCCAAGGAAGACTATAGCCTTGACTATACAGATCTTTGTCAGCAAAGTGATGCCTTTGCTTTTTAAGACACTGTCTAGGTTTGTCATCTTTCCTGCCAAAAAGCAATCATCTTCTAATTTCATGGCTACAGTCACCAGCCACAGTGATTTTAGAGCCCAAGAAGAAGAGATGTATCACTACTTCCACTTTTCACCTTCTATTTGCCATGAAGTGATGGGACAGGATGTCATGATCTTTGTTTTTTTAATATTGAGTTTTAAGCTGGCTTTTTCACTCTCTTCCTTCACCCTCATCAAGAGGCTCTTTAGTTCCTCTTCACTTCCTGCCATTAGAGTGGTATTTTATTTGGTATAAATTCCTAAAAGAGGAATTGCTAGTCAGCCCTCTTAAGACTGCCAAATAGCCTTCCAAAAATTTTCTACCAATTTATACTCCTTTTAGAAGTGTATGAGAGTCTGTGTTTCCCATACCCTGACATCACTGAGAATAATCAATTTTTTAAATCTCTACTGATTTAACTAGTAACAAATAAAAATAAAACTTTTATATTGACATGTCTTTAAATGCTAATGGAGGTCAAGATTTTTGCATTTTTATTACTATTTGCATTTTTTTAAATAAATTGCATGAAGAGGTAAGAACTATAATGGCAGAGACTTATAGCTTTCTGTTCATTTATGTCTTCCAAGCATCTACAACAGTGCCTGACAAAGAATAAGCACTCAATAAATATTTGTTGAATGAATGAAAGTGTTCAGCAATTTCTAAGAGTTCTTTATCAAAGGCATTAATATTTAGGGTAGGTTTCAAATATTTTTCTCCATTTATCATGTACCTGTCAGCTTTATTTATCATATTCTTCCTGCTACATACAAGTTTATAAACTTCAGTGTTTTTCTTCTTGTTTTCTCTCTTTGTGTCAGGATATTACATGTACTGGGACTCTATTTGTGTGTGTATACATTTTTTTCTAACTTTTTTTTATGTTCTGAATCATGTGTACCTTATTTTACTCTATAGTGTACATGCTTTTAGTTTTTTCAGATAGGCAAATGTCTTCTGCAAAAAAGTATCTTTTTCTCTTTGTCAATATTTTTACATCTTATTTTATTTTCTTAAAATTCTTTAAATTCCAGAAAAATACCTAAAAATAGTGATTACAGTTGGTATCTTTTTCTTGTTTTTTGACTTGCAGAGAAGTCCTCCTTATTTGGTGGCTATTTATTTCAAGATGGTATTTTCAGGATTCTTAAATTTTTTTTTCTATAGTAGAGGTTTATTTTTAAAAATCTGGAATAGATTTTTGATTTCTGACCCCAGTGTTTTTGATATTTTGACCTAATATTTTCCTTCTTCTACTAATATGGTTAATTATATTAAAATATTTCCTAGAATATATCATTCTTATACTCACAGAATAAACTCACTTGGGCATAGTATATTTTTAATGTAATTCTAGTTTTGATTTGCTAATATTTCTATAGTGTTATTATATTTTTAGTTATACATTTAGTCTATAGTTGTCCCTTTTTAAGGCACTTTTTCAGTTCAGTTCAGTCTCTCAGTCATGTCCAACTCTTTGCCACCCCATGGACTGCAGCACGCCAGGCTTCTTTGTCCATCACCAACTCCTGGAGCTTGCTCAAACTCATGTCCATAGACTCGGTGATGCCATTCAGCCATCTCATCCTTTGTCGTCCCTTTCTCCTCCTGCCTTTCAATCTTTCCTAGCATCAGGGTCTTTTCCAATGAGTCAGTTCTTCACATCAGATGGCCAAAGTATTGGAGTTTCAGCTTCAGCATCAGTCCTTCCACTGAATATTCAGGACTGATTTCCTTTAGGATGGACTGGTTGGATCTCCTTGCAGTCCAAGGGACTCTCAAGAGTCTTCTCCAATACCACAGTTCAAAAACATCAATTCTTCGGCACTCAACTTTCTTTCTAGTACAACTCTCACATCCATACATGACTACTGGAAAAACCATAGCTTTGACTAGTCAGTCCTTTGTTGGGAAAGTAACGTCTCTGCTTTATAATATGCTGTCTAGGTTGGTCATAACTTTTCTTCCAAGGAGCAAGCGTCTTTTAATTTCATGGCTGCAATCACCATCTGCAGTGATTTTGGAGCCCCAAAAATAAAGTCTCTAACTGTCTCCATTGTTTTCCCATCTATTTGACATGAAGTGATGGGACCAGATGCCATGATTTTAGTTTTCTGAATTTTAAACCAACTTTTTCACTCTCCTCTTTCATTTTCATCAAGAGGCTCTTCAGTTCTTCTTCCCTTTCTGCCATAAGTGTGGTGTCATCTGCATATCTTAGATTATTGATCTTTCTCCTGGTGATCTTGACTCCAGCTTGTGCTTCATCCAGCCTGGCATTTCTCATGATGTACTCTGCATATAAGTTAAATAAGCAGGGTGACAATATACAGTCTTGATGTACTTCTTTCCCAATTTGGAATCAGTCTGTTGTTGCATGTCCAGTTCTAATTGTTCCTTCTTGACCTACATAAAGATTTCTCAGGAGGCAGGTCAGGTGGTCTGGTATTACCATATCTTTCAGAATTTTGCAGAGTTTGTTGTGGTCCACACAGTCAAAGGCTTTAGCGTAGTCAATAAAGCAGAAGTAGATGTTTTTCTGGAATTCTCGCTTGTTTGATAATCCAATGGACGTTGGCAATTTGATCTCTGATTCCTCTGCCTTTTCTAAATCCAGCTTGAACATCTGGAAGTTCATGGTTTACATACTGTTGGAGCCTGGCTTGGAGAATTTTGAGCATTACTTTGCTAGTGTGTGAGATGAGTGCAATTGTGCAGTAGTTTTAACATTCTTGGCATTGCCTTTCTTTGGGATTGGAAAAAAAATTGACCTTTTCCAGTCCTGTGGCCACTGCTGAGTTTTCCAAATTTGCTAGCTTATTGAGTGCAGCACATTCACAGTATCATCTTTTAGGATTTGAAATAGTTCAACTGGAATTCCATCACCTCCACTAGCTTTGTTTGTAGTGATGCTTCCTAAGGCCCACTTGACTTTGCATTCCAGGATGTCAGTCTCTAGGTGAGTGATCACACCATTGTGATTATCTGAGTCATAAAGAATTTTTTTGTATAGTTCTTCTGTGTATTTTTGCCACCTCTACTTAATATCTTCTGCTTCTGTTAGGTCCATACCATTTCTGTCCTTTATTGTGCCCATCTTTGCATGAAATGTTCCCTTGGTATCCCTAATTATCTTGAAGAGATCTCTAGTCTTTCCCATTCTGTTGTTTTCTCTATTTCTTTGCATTGATCACTGAGGAAGTCTTTCTTATCTCTCCTTGCTATTCTTTAGAATTATGCATTCAAATGGGTATATCTTTCCTTTTCTCCTTTGCCTTTTGTTTCTCTTCTTTTCTCAGCTATTTTTAAGGCCTCCTCAGACAATCATTTTGCCTTTTTGCATTTCTTTTTCTTGGGGATGGTCTCGATCACTGCCTCCTGTACAATGTTATGAACCTCCATCCATAGTTCTTTAGGCACTCTGTCTATCAGATCTAACCCCTTGAATCTATTTGTCACTTCCACTGTATAATCAAAAGGGATTTGATTTAGGTCATACTTGAATGGCCTAGTGGTTTTCCCTATTTTCTTCAATTTAAGTCTGAATTTGGCCATAAGGAGTTCATGATATGAGCCACAGTCAGCTCCCAGTCTTTTTTTTTTTTTTTTTTTCTGACTGTATAGAGCTTCTCCATCTTCGGCTGCAAAGAACATAGTCAGTCTGATTTTGGTATTGACCATCTAGTGATGTCCGTGTGTAGAGTCTTCTCTTGTGTTGTTGGAAGAGGGTGTTTGCTATGACCAGTGTGTTCTCTTGGAAAAACTCTGTTAGACTTTGCCCTGCTTCATTTTGTCCTCCAAGGTCAAATTTGCCTGTTACTCCAGGTATCTCTTGACTTCCTACTTTTGCATTCCAGTCCCCTATAATGAAAAGGACATCTTTTGGGGGGTGTCAGTTCCAAAAGGTCTTGTAGATCTTCATAGAACCATTCAACTTCAGCTTCTTCAGCATTACTCGTTGAGGCATTGACTTGGATTACTGTGATATAGACTGGTTTGCCTTGGAAACGAACAGAGATCATTCTGTCATTTTTGAGATTGCATCCAAGTACTGCATTTGGGACTCTTTTGTTGACTATGAGGGCTACTCCATTCCTTCTAAGGGATTCTTGCCCACAGTAGTACATATAATGGTCATCTGAGTTAAATTCACCCATTCCAGTCCATTTTAGTTCGCTGATTCCTAAAATGTTGATGTGCTTGCAAGATGGCAGAGAAGAAGGACGTGCACTCGTCTTCTCCTGAGAGAACTTCAAAATTACAGCTCACTGCTGAACAACTGTCAACAGGAGAATGTTGGAGTGTTTGGGTGTCTCCCACAGAGGTACTGGTGTCAAGGTTATATTAGTTTTCTAAGATAAATTGTATAGCTTTATTTTCCTCCCTTTTAATAGATTTCATAGCAGAGGAACTATGTGTTCATACAAAAGAATTTGTTATTACATTTGTCTGGATCCAGTACTTTAACAGTAGGTTTCCATGCTTTTTGTTCTGTGTAGACTCTCGAAATTCTTTTATACAAACTGGACCATTTGTATTTTCATTTTTAAAATTTCATTTAATCAGGATTTTAAAATTTATAAATATAGAGATGTACATTATATGTTCTTAAAAGTTTTCACAATCTTTTTAATCTTGCCTAAATCCACTTCTCATTGTTGATTATTTTATGTTGGATATTTTTATTTGGGGGGTTAGTTCTCTTTTCTCTCTTTTCCCATTTTTATTATGCTGTGTGGAGCTTGCCAATGTAATTAGCCCTGTTGAAAGAATGGATTTTGGATTTACCATCATTTCTCCACTTTTCTAATTAATTAATTTTGCTTTAAAACTTTATGCATCCTTCCTGCTTCCCTTATATTTCTCTCTCTTTCTGGACTAAGTTAAATATTTATTCCCTATATAAGAATAAGCATAATGTTTGTTTGAATGCTTGTAACAGCTTTGAATAGGTTCAACAAATTCTATTTTGCCACGATCCTTGGCTATTTGACCACATTAACAATATTAATCTTTTAAAAAATTTTTTCATATTAAAAATTTAACAGCTTTAAAGGAAAGGAAAGTGAAGTTGCTCAGTCGTGTCTGACTCTTTGCGACCCCATGGACTGTAGCCTACCAGGCTCCTCTGTCCGTGGGATTTTCCAGGCAATAGTACTGGAGTGGGTTGCCTTTTCCTTCTCCAGCGGATCTTCCTGACCCAGGGATCTAACCCAGTTCTCGTGCATTGTAGACACACACTTTACTGTCTGAGCCACCAGGGAAGACAATAGCTTTATTGAGGTATAATTGATTTTTGAAACTGTGTATATTTAATGTGTACAATTTGATGAGTTTGAACATACATACACAGCATACAGCTATGAAGCCTTCACCACGTCAAGGCAAAAACTTATCTATCACCTCCAAAAGTTTTGTGGTAGTAACACTTAACATGAGATTTACCCTCCTAACAAGTTTTTTAAGTGTATTGTTACAAGGTGTGCACTTGTACAAGGTGTGCACAGTATTATAGTATTGTTAGTCTTTATGTGAAAAGTTACCATCATTGGTTTCTGTACTCCTTGGAGCAGCTTTGGGCAACTGAACTTTGGGCAGTTTGACTGCAGGAGGAAACAGCCTCTCATAAAAGTTAGAAAATGTGTAGGTGGGCTCTAAGCTAGTTCCCAACCCATGATTGCCTATCTGCTCCTTGAGCTTGCCTCATAACCCAGTAAGATAAATTCCTCGATGTCTGGTACTTAGCCATGGTCTGAGCTTGTGGCAGAACTTACTCTGCCACTTCTTTAGAAACCAGACATGGGACTGTTCTGACTGTTGCCTTTCTTTGGATTTTTGCCATTTTCAGGTGGATTTGCCCACGATGTTAGGAGAAAAGCAAATCCAGAGAGTGGGTTTTTGTGTGTGTGTGTGAAAGCACAGAACAAAGACGTCTAGCCCAGTCTAAAGGCTTGAGAAAGCTTCCTGATGGAGAAAATGGTGCCTGCTGGACCTATAGAGAAGGAACAGGTAAGTTTCAGATGGGGAGGGTGGATAAGAAACTCCTTCAACTGTCTGGTCAAATGCAGACCACAGTTTTTGATAGCCAGAGCTGTGGCCCTGAACTCTCTTTGTATACTACTAAAGTATAATCCTTAATAAGTTAAAAACATGACTACTGTGAAAATATGAAAGGAATATGTGTCAGAAGTTTTATGTGACTCACTAACTAATGGAAGAACCTATTAGATATTAAGGTTGTTTTAATGGGGAATTTGAAGAACAGAGATATCTATCTATAAGCAATCAAGAATGCTTAAAATTGCTAATAGATGCAAAACTGCATCTATTAATATCTGAAAGGGCAATAAAATGTAATGTTTGTAGTTACCTTTGCTATATCCACTGGGTGAAATGAAATGCATTTGCTTTGTTGTGGACAAGAATTGTTTGCATTATTACCAGGTTTTCTACAAGTTACTGCTACCACTATGGTTGGAAAATAGCCTAATCAATAGAAAGACAGTCAAAAGTGCACACCTGGGCATGCTAGACAATGCCCAGAAAGCCACTGAGAGGACACTCAATGGTCTCTTTTGCCCATTTTCAAGTTTTAGACAGTTTTTACTTATAACCCCTTTTAAAATTATGAAAAATAATAATTCTGGTTTCCAGCAAATTCATTATTGAGTGGATAAAATATATGTAAGCCCTCTGCATCTCTGCCTCCCTGCCTGGATTCAGATCTTGTCTATATTCTAATAATCTCTACTATGTGTCCTGGGAAGGTCATTCGGGTTTACTCTTGATATCAAGGGTAACACATTCAGCAAATTCTTCAGCTCTTGTCATCTCCCCAGCAGCCTTTTGTAGTCCTTTTAACAGTCTGCTGGGCTGAGCAGGAAGAGACAGGTTGCTCTGGGCAGTGTTCAACAGCACAGCTCTTTGTCTCTTGTTGTCAGCCAGCTCTGTCACTACATTGTTCTTCAGGCGGCATGCCTTTGATGGACTATCTACCCCTCATGTCTCAACACTCGGGGCAGCATTTGGAGAAACAGCAGTCCTACACCGTTCCTTCTGGCATAGAATAATCCCAGTAGAATACCATGTGCTATCAACTCAATTCCATAGATTTGTTGAGAGCACTGTGAGGGAGTCCCAGAAATGTAAAGGCATGCTCCTTGTGCTCAAGGAGTTGTACACCTGCTAGAGAAACAAGCCATACACAAGAAAAAATGACAAAGGCTAGAAAAAGAGCATAGAAGGAAGATAGGGCCCAAATCCCTACTTCCCTATTTGTATCATCTTGGACACATACATTTTTTTTTAACATCATTGCTGAGGTATTATTTATATACCATAAAGTCTACTCATTGTAAGTATGCATTTCAATAAAATTATTTTTAGTAATTTTACAGAGCTGTGCAAATATCACTTCAATCCAATTTTAGAACATTTCCATCATTCCAAAAAGTTCCCTTATGACCAGTCAAACCTTATTCTCATCCCAGGTCTAGACAACCATTGACTTCCTTTCCATTTCCATAGATTTGTCTTTTCTAGAAATTTCATGTGAACAGAATCATACAATATATACTCACTTGTATGTGCCTGCTTTTCTTTAGCAAAACATTTTTGAACTTCAACCATGTTGTCGCATGTATTAGCATACATTCATTCCTCTTGATTGCTGAGTTATATTTCATTTTATGGATATACCACATTTCATTTATCCATTCACAGCAGATGGATATTTGGATTATCTCAGTTTTAGCCTATTATGAATAATGCTTCTGTGATCATTCAGTTGTTAATCTTTGTGTAAATGTATGTTTTCATTTCTCTTGGGTAGATACCTGAGAGTAGATTTGTTAGACTGTTTGATAAGTATGTTTAACTTTTCAAGAAACTGTCACATTCTTTTCCAAAGTGGTCCTACCATTTTACATTCGCATCAGCAAAGCACGAGGGTTCTAGTTTCTCCGAATCCTCATCAATACTTGTTATTTTCTGTTCTTTCAACTATAGCCATCCTGCTGCTGCTGCTGCTGCTAAGTCGCTTCAGTCGTGTCCGACTCTGTGCGCCATCCTAGTGGGTGGTATATACCAATGAATGATATCTCATTGTGGTTTGATTTCCATTTTCCTAATAGTTATTGATGTTATACATAATTTTAATGTGATGATTAGCCATTCATCTACCTTCTTGGGAAAAATGTCTATTCATATCTGACCTATTGTGTCACTTACCTTCTTATTGTTGAGCTTTAAGTGTTGTTTATACATTCTGGATACAAATTCCATACCAGATATATGATGTGCATGTATTTTCTCCTGGTCTGGCTTGTCTTTTCATTTTCTTAATGGACAAAGTATTTAAGCTACTGGGGTCTAACTTCAGTTTTTGCATAGACATTGTGGGAAAATTAACAATACCTATTTTCAGAACTGTTGAAAGAGTTAAAAGAGGCAATAAATGTGAAAAATACTTAGCACAGAGTTTGGAAATATTAGGAGGCTCCTGAATGCTTAATGAATAGTCTGAATATAAGAAAACATGTGGAGAAATGCCAAATTGCAGGTATACAATGAGTGTTTCACTTGTTCAGGGAGGAAAGAAATCAAGCAAGAGCTACAGATTCCATAGCACATAGTGGGAGTAATACCTTGAGACAAGCATTGAAGGATGAAAAATACTGGATGTAGGAAGGTAGTCATGTCCAACTCTTAGCGACCCCATGGACTGCAGCCTACCAGGTTCCTCCATTCATGGGATTTTCCAGGCAAGAGTACTGGAGTGGGGGTGCAGGTAAACACCATAATCAGCTGTGAGGTGGAATACAGGAACATTTGGCTAGTAGGAGTTAAGACTTCCAAAGTGTGAATCATCTACCTCTTAAACATCCATTTGAACAGTTCCAGGTTTTGCCCTCTATAGTAGTAACTCCACTTCACCCCACTTTATTTCACAGGACTTTGTGGAGCCAGTCCCATAATTGTCCCACTGGGGCTTGTATATGACCCAGGGTCCACTACAGGAATAGAGTTCAATAAGAGAACATCACACTTGCAGCTGCCTGGGAGAAGTTGGAAACTGCTTCTCCATTCTGCATTATCCTGCATAGCATGATGGTTCAGGGTCAGCCACCTCCACCTTTTGCAGCTATCTGATGGCCAAGGAGTTTAACCTCTCTGGACTCAATTTCATCTTCTCTAAAATATAAATAATAAAAATTTCTACCTAAAAGTAAGCCAGAGAGTATACAGGAAAGTTCAAAACATTGCCTTTAAAATCATGAGCACAGGGCATGGATTTGGGAAGATTCAAAAACTGTTGGTATTATCATTCTATGTGCTCAGATGCTAGTTCCAAAACCCCTGTCAAGTGGGGAGCATCCATTCCCCAAACACATCGCATCCTTCCTATGCAATCCCAGGGTCGGTAACCAGTACATCACTGGGGCTGACTTGCCAGTCTTATCCTTTGTAGAGGAATGGATGAACTCTCTGAAGATAAGGCGTCCATAATGCCCTCCCTGGGGGTCCCAGGTGGCACAGTGGTAAAGAATCCACCTGCAATGCAGGAGACTCAGAAGACACAGGTTTGATCCCTGGGTAGAGAGATTTCCCTGGAGAAGGAAATGGCAGCCCACTCCAATATTCTTGCCTGAGAAATCCTATGGACAGAGGAGCCTGGCCGGCTACAGTCCATGGGCCAACAAAGAGTCAGACACGACTTAGGAGACTAAAGAACAACAACAATGCCCTTCCTTCCTTTGTAATTCTCCACCCCCTTTTTTTTCCTTTCAGCCTAGTAGACAAAGAATGAGTCTCCTGGCGTCTCGCCAGATGTAGCAGGAAGTTATGAATGAGGACTGCACAGGACAGTTGACTCTCTACAGAGATAGGCCCTAAATTAATCCTGAAGGCTGGGCAGCAACCACAGGAAGCTTGGAGCCATGAGGCCACCACTTAACACTTACATATCTCTGTCTATCCTGGAGCAGTAGGCAAACAATAGCCTAATCCACTAAAGGCCTGGGGGAAGTATTATTAGTCATGGACTATCTGAGATCAACCTTTAGGAACATGCACTCAGGGCCAGAATCTGGAATCGGGTCACTGGAGGGACTAGGATCCTTGTATGAGTCTATGAGAAATGTCAGAAAATTTCCAACAACTGGTTAATGTCCACCAGTGCTTAGCAAATTAGGCCTGTGTTGAAGCGTCAGTGCCCAAAGGACTGATTTATTGAACTGCCCTAATTAGGATCTTGTAACACATCAAGGGGCCATTAAAGAAAAAATTGCTGGCTTCAGAGACCAAGGAGTATACATAAACATGGTTTGTCTCTTTGCCAGGCCCAACAAATGCCATTCTGACACTGCAGTGAGCTCTAGTGGGACAGCAGCCATCAATTAAATTAAAACATTGACCCATCTGCTGGAGCAAGCATGATGTAACATTATCCCCCATGTCCATTTTCTCCTTTTCTAGCCTTCCTCCCCCTTTAGAAGTCTGAAGCTAGCTCAGAGTCAAATCTGGGAAAACTCCTGGATCAAAAAAACCACCCAGAACAATCTGCCATTGAGGAATCAGAAATAAGCTGAGACAGTTCATCAGCTTCTGGATTATGGTCCCCTTCCCTCTGTCACTACCATGTCTTTCATACACATCCTCCTTTTGAGATCTCCTTAACCACAAATGGGAGAAGGCAATGGCACCCCACTCCAGTACTGTTGCCTGGAAAATCCCATGGATGGAGCAGCCTGGTAGGCTGCAGTCCATGGGGTCGCTAAGAGCAGACACGACTTCACTTTCACTTTCACTTTTCACTTTCATGCATTGGAGAAGGAAATGGCAACCCACTCCAGTGTTCTTGCCTGGAGAATCCCATGGACGGAGAAGCCTGTTGGCTGCCGTCTATGGGGTCACACAGAGTCGGACACTACTGAAGCGACTTAGCAGCAGCAGCAGCAGTAACCACAAATGAAAACATCTTTCCCTGCATTCACATTTTGCCAAGCAATCCAGTCTTGCTGCTAAGAGTATAATGTCATAGTTATTTCTACCCAAGCTTCAACCCTACACTGCCAGCTCATTCTCTATAAACTTGAGCAAGGTACTCAATCTCTCTGTCTTGGTTTCTTCATCTGTAAAGAGAATTAATAAAGAATTAACCTACTTTATAAGGCGGCTGGGAGGATAAGAAATGTATGTCAAGTGCCTGATACATAGTTGGAGTTTGATGAAGGTAGTGGTTCCTATTACATGAAGTGAAGTCGCTCAGTCGTGTCCTACTCTTTGCAACCCCATGGACTGTAGCCTACCAGGCTCCTCTGTCCATGGAATTCTCCAGGCAAGAATACTGGAGTGGGTTGCCATTTCCTTCTCCAGGGGATCTTCCAGACCCAGGGATTGAACCCGGGTCTCCTGCATTGCAGGAAGATGTTTTACCATCTGAGCTACCAGGGAAGCCATATGTAATGCTATTACATACTATTATGTTAAAGGGCCTCCCTGGTGGCTCAGACCATAAAGAATGTGCCTGCAATGCAGGAGACCCAGGTTCGATCCCTCAGTCAAGAAGATTCCCTGGAGAAGGGAGTAGCAACCCACTCCAGTACTCTTGCCTGGAGAATTCCAAGGACAGAGGAGCCTAGCAGGCTACAGTCCATGGGGTCACAAAGAGTTGGACACAACTGACCAACTAACACACAGACACACATTATGATGAAAGGAGACCTGGATGACCATGAGAACTTAATAAACATTAGCAAACAAGTCTTTATAGAAGGCTGTCCTTGTGGCCAAGACAGAGAATACCTCTCAGAATATCAAGATGCCTATGACAAAGTATCCTAGGTTGCCCCAGATGCAAAACATTCTGCAAACCCAGTAAGCTTCTATGCTAAGCTAACTGCCTAAGCTTCCATTTCTGTCAACATTGAAGAACATAATGCAGAAAGTGTCAATAACTCACTACAAGTAACAGGGTTCCTTGACTAATTCCTGGTCTGCTGTGGATAAGTCTGGAGCTCCTTGTCATAAAAGACAGCAAGGAAACTCACATTCCACTGAGGTCAAGGCAAAAGGATCAAGAGCTGTCTGAAAGAGTTTCCACTGACCAGAGATGAGGTATTCAGAGAATCAATTAGAATAATAACTGCTACAATGGATGAAATGGATGTGTTATAGGGAATCAATTCATTATTTTTAAATAGAAATAATGGCAAATAAAATAACCTCTCCAATGTGAACTGTAATTCAGGGAAACCAAATTGTTGATGAAGGAAGGTTTTTCTTTATAGCATTTCCAGCTAATAAATGCAGAAAGGATGATAGACTCTTACCATTTTGCAGTACTAATGAATTAATTTATTTATGTAATAATGATCATAATATCATTAAAAGAGAGACAATCAAACATTTTATTCCTCTCAATGAAAAGGACATACCACCATCTATAAAGTGGTCTTGTCAAAAAATATCACATTTTAATCTGATCAAACTCTAGATCTAAGTACTGATTTGAAAGCAATTCAGAATTAGGAAAACATGCTAAACACCATGAGGATACAACCAGCAGACTCTAGACTGTGAGAAAATCTATGGGACAAATGATTGGTTTCGTCAATAAATAAAGAGAAAGCTGAAAAGAGAGAGCCTATAAGTTAAAAAGTAACCCATGCTAAATGCACCAAGTGCTGGTGAGGATGTGGAGCAACAGGAAAGCTCATCCACTGCTGGTGGAAACACAAAATGAAGACAAAATTACACAGTCTCTTCCCATATCATCTAGCAATTACACTCCTTGACATTTACCCAAATAAGCTGAAAACTTATATTCACACAAAAATTGTTGTCATTGTTTAGTTACTAAGTTGGGTCAGACTTGCTACCCCATAGACTATAACCTGCCAGGCTCCTCTGTCCATAGGATTCTCCAGGCAAGAATCCTAGAGTGGGTTGCCATTTCCTTCTTCAAGGGGGATCTTTCCAACCCAGGGCTCAAACCTGCGTCTCCTGCTTTAGCAAGTGGATTCTTTACCACTGAGCCACCAGGGAAGCCCATTCACCCAAACCCAGCAAGTAAATGTTTAGTGCAACTTTATTCACAACTGCCAGAACTTGAAAGCAATCAAGATATCCTTCAGTAATTGAATTCATAAACAAATTGTGGAATATCCAGAGACTGAAGTATTATTCAGTATTAAAAAGAAATGAGCTTTCAAACCATGAAAAGACATGAAGGAAACTTAAATGAATATCACTAAATGAATTAAAGCAATCTGAAAGGCTATGTATTTTATGATTCCAACTATATATGACATTGTGGAAGAAACAAAACTATGGATTCAGCAAAAAGATCAGTGGTTGCCTGGGATTCGTGGGGAGGAAAGGATGGATAGACAGAGCACAGATTTTAGGGCAGTAAAACTTATCTGTATGATGCTACAATGTACTCATGACTATGCTATTATAATGGCAGATATATGTCATTATATTTTGTCAAAACCTATAGAAGACACAATACCAACAGTGACCCCTAATGTAAACTGTGGACTTTGAGTGGTAATAATACATCACTATAGGTTTATCCATTGTTACAACTGGACCACTCTGGTGCAGAATGTTGATAGAAGGGAGTTTGTGGGTATGTGAAGACAGGGGGCATGTGGAAGCTCTCTACTTTCCACTCAGTTTTGTTTTCTCTCCCCACTCAATTTTGTTGCAAATATAAAACTTCTCTGAAAAATTATTTTAAAATTCTGAAAAGCTTCTCTGAAAAAGTGTAAAGAAAAACAACCCATATGAGAAACCAACTGATTACAATGTATGAGACTTATCTGGATCCTGATATGAACAAACTGTTATCTAGGAGGTGGGGTAGGAGAAAGGGAGGAGAAATGTCTAGATATTGAATGATATTAAGGAATTTTTATAATTTTAGAGGTGGCAAGGTACTGTGGTTATATTTGAAAAATAGTTCTTGTCCAAATACTGAATTCTGAAATGTGTATGTAATACTATGAAGTCTGAGGTTTGCTTTAAAAAAATTTTCTGGTAGGAGAGCAAGTGACTTAAAAAATGCATAAAATAAGATTGGCTGGATGATGGATGCATAACGTTCATTATTCTGCTTGCAGGTGATCAGGGGTCCCCAAGGCCAGGTCAAAGGCAGAAACTCTGCATCAAATTTGTTTCTCCTTTGTGTCTAAAGCCTGACTCTCTTGCATGAAAAGCATAGACTGTCAGATGCAAAAGAGCTAAATAACTGTGCTGATGAGGAAAGAGGTTCTGAAAGATGAGGTGACTTGTCAAAGGTCACAGAGTTTGGTGTGACTAGAAATAAGGTCTGGATCCCAGCTAAAAGTCTAGCACACAGCCTCTCCTTCCCCATTCATTTATCCTGTTTTCCAGCTGTTTTTCTTTCTCTGTATGCCTCAATCATACATTTATCGCACCTGAAGTTCCCAAGCGGGAGTTCACCAAGTAGCCTCTCTGAAGAGGCCAGGGCTCCTACTGTCGCTGATGCCCCGAGGCGACTGCCACCCAGCCGCTGTCAGGATGCGTTGCTTTGGGGGCCTGTGTGTCACTCTGACTCATACTGGGCCCTGGACCCCAGATCAGAAAGCAGTGTCATTCTCGTTGAGTGATGGCCAATTCCCTTGACTGTTCATGAGAGGTACATCTGTTCAATGACTACCTCAGAAAGAAGCACAGTTGGAGAGGGTGTGGAGTGGGGAAAAAGAAAGGATCCTATTTTATCCATGACTCATTGGAAAAGACCCTGATGCTGGGAAAGATTGAAGGCAAAAGGAGAAGAGGGTGGCAGAGGAGGAGATGGTTAGATAGCATCACGGACTAAATGGACATGAATATGAGCAAACTCCAGGAGATAGTGAAGGACAAGGAAGCTTGGTGTCCCGCAATCCATGGGGTGGCAAAAAGTCAGACACAACTTAGCAACTGAACACACACTTAGCACATACTACTCTCAAGAACCTGGATAAGAACTCTGAGCCTTGTTGCCCATGGAGCCAGCTCTGATGTTACTGAAGGCCATGAGGGATTCCTAGAAATCCAGGGACCTGCCCACCAAGTCAGATAAATATCCTTGCCCCTTCCCTCGCTTCCTCCCTGGCTTCCTTCTTTTCTTCCTTCTTTCTCTATGCATGTAGGTGCTAGGTTTGGGGGTGGGGGACTAAAACCATGGTATCTAATCTTAAAAAGCTCAAAGACAGACATGAAACAACAGCAACTTATATAAATCCCATATTTGTCACTGAACCTTTACCACAGACCTTTAAGAAAGGTGTGCCACACACACTGACATTTAGGAAACTGCTTAGAGATGACAGGAAATTCACCCAAGGTCACAGAACCAGTAACTAGCAGGACAAGAATTTGAACCCACCTGTGAATGCAGAACTCAAGCACTTCACTACTAAGATTGAAAAGATACTAGAGCCTCCCTTGCTTCTTCTCTATTGTCTTTTGCCTCCCCAGCCCCACCCTATGTAGACAGAAGATTCATGAGGGATTTACTTTCAGTAGTTTCTCTCTAGCTAGTAGAACCTGCAGAACATTTGGAAGATTTAGCAGAGCAGCCATTGGCCATCAACACCCTAGTGGCTCTTCACAGCCCTCCTGGAGTCAGCAGGCCCTTCGTGGAGGAGAAGGAGCTCTTCTCCAGCACTCAACCCTGGCTCTCTTCCCACCTTCAGGACTTGATTAGGCAATAGGAGCAAACAAAGTCAGAATGGATTTTAACAACAGTACAGAAATCCTCTAGACCTACCTTACAGCTTCAGAGTGTCACCATCATGGTCATGGAGTAGGTGCTCAATATGTTAACATTTCATGGCCCTAAACTAATGTTTCAGGGACTTCCTACCACTGCCCAAACCCCACAGTCCAAAATTGCTCCCTGTCTCCCTCTGAGGCTGGAGCTGGGCTGGATGGGCATCAGAGGGCCAGAGGGTGAGGCCTGGCCAGCTGCTGTAGACAGGGCCCCCCAACTTAACACAACATGTCCTTTGTCCCTTATAATTTCCTGGGAAGCAAGCAAAAAGATACTGCTCTTCTCATTTTACACACAAGGAAATTGAGGCACAGAAAGATAATATTATTTGTCCAAGGTCCTGAATCCTTCAGCTAGTAACAGAGTTGAGACGATCTCCTGGATCTTCTGACACTTAGACCTTTGTTCTTTTCCACTATCCTTTAAGGTAGTAGATGCAAGTCCTTATTGTAACATGTTGCTACTATTCTTTAGTCTTCTAAAAGAGATCCTTATTAAAACATTGCCAAGTAATGGCCAACAACAGGGTCAATCTCCCATAAGGTCATCTGCTAATAATTTCCCCTCTCTTTCCCTAAGTTCCTCTACTCTCTGGTCCCCTGCCCCTTTCCCACTTCCCATCCATGATCATCACCTGCCTTGGGCTACTTTTCCATGGGACATGTCCAGTACCTCCCATTTCAGTGAGGGTCCCTAGGAGGGAGGCATCTTGGGGATTTTCACTTCTGATACAAATGTCAAAGTAAGAGAAATTGGGAAATAAAGAGGAAAGGGAACATGTGGGAACAGCAGCTATCTTATCTCTCCAATCCCTGGGAGAGAGATTTCCGGCTTCTACAAACAACCAAGCTCTGAAAGGAGGCTTCTTTTACATACACTTTGCAGGGATGACTTAAGTAAGTCTTGACGACTCTCTTTCCCTGGAGACTAGACTAAAAGTATTGTTTAGAAATCTAATATATGGTTTATTTACTCAATTTGTGCTGAGCTCCACAGTTCCTTCAGGCCAGCCTCACTCGCCCATTACTCTATTAATGCTCCATTACTGAAATTAGTGCTGTAATTGGAGGGGGAAGGGCCGAGGAAGGGGGCACTCCTTAAAGGCACAGGTCTCCTTTAATCACATCACGGGCAGAGGCATGGGACTGTTGTAGGGGCCACATGCATGTTTGGGCCAAAGCGAAGCCTTACCAGCCAGGCAGCAGGAACCTATAGTGCAGCATGAGTTGCACTGACCAGTCAGCATGCAGCACCTCGAGGCCAATGCTCCAGCTCCCTAGACAGTGACGCTTTTGCCCACACCTAACCCTTCACACCAGCAGTTCCAAAAACACCACCAGAGCACCTCTGACCTCTCATTCTTAGCATGTGATGGCAAGGCCATTTTTCTTAAGCTTCCTATGCATCCCTTCTCCTTTCATCAATATGCCTGTGTACTCTGGCTCTTTTCTTGCCTAAAATGAGCCCCTCAAAGACCACCTCTCATTCATACACCTACTATACCTTCAGTCTGTGCCATGCTGACTTCCTCTAAGAACAATTCCAGAGTCTTCTCTTCCACATACTGACTTACTTGTCTTTGGCAAGGTAGACTAGCCAGCTATCCCTTATCTGGATCATCACTCCCTCTCACAAATAAGTTTCTTAGAGGAGCACCCACACTCCTTGCCTCTCAATCATTGCTTCCTACTCACTTCTCAGCAACTTAAGATCTGAACTGTAACCTCTCCTATCTACTGAGCTAGCTTGTTTAAAGGTCACCAGTTATCCAATCCAGAGACTATTTCTCAATTCTTTTCTTCCACAGGACATCTCTGTAGCATCTAAAATTGCCACATATCCTCTTCCTGGAGTGAATTTTCACTTTGGCACCTGTGAATAATTCGTGAATAATATTTTCATCGAATTCTTCTTTCTGACAAAACATTCTCGTTTCACAGCCGTGATTCTTACCATATTTTTAAAGAGCCACAGGTTCTTTTAAAAATCTGATACACACACACACACACATATATATGCCCATTTATGGCCCCGATGAAAGTCTGTAAATGCCACCTCTGCTCTTTACTTTCTTCCCCGGCAATCTTGACGGTTCCTATTTTAAAAATCATAAGCGTTTAAACAATTTCCAAATCTAAACATTCAGCCTTGGTTGCTTTACCAGTTGTACACCTGCTTTTTCAGCTGCCTGATGAACATCCCACAAGAACCTTAAACACGTCTTCACCTCACATCTGCTTTACTCTTTTCTTTCTCTGTTCGTGGCTTGGTGATATCTTTGTTGTTGTGCCTCCTGAAAACCTTGGAATCATAATTAACCCTTTCAGTTTCCTAACCCTGCCCCCGGCAGATCTATACTTTGTCATCCACAAGTGTTGTCTGTAGCTCTCCTCTGAGTTACAATATGGCTTCTCCAATTTTAAGCATCACATAACTAAACAACAGCATTCCAAGAAAGAAGAATGGATACAAAAACAAAAGTTTCATCCCTGTAATCCATTTTATTGGGGAGAAATATCCTTTTGAAATGTTGTCCTGAAGACTCTTGTTGAAGTCTTAGTGGCCAGAACTGAGTCAGATATCCATCCTAGGACTGGTTACTAGAAAAGGGCATCTGAATTGCTATGACTGACTCAGTTTCATCGTAACTGATCCACCAGATTAAACAGGAATAAAATGGACATTCCTTTAGCAAGAAAGAAGGGAAAAGTCTATTCATTAAGCATGTAGGCAACTATGTCTGTCATGACACAGTATTATTATTTATCAATTTATTGGTCCAGACTGGGAGTTCCTTAAAGGAACAAAGACTGTGTCTGTTTCACCTTGGAGTCATCCATGTCTCTCACTATGTGCTCAGTCACTCAGTCATGGCCAACTCCTTGTGACCCCATGGACTGCAGCTCTCCAGGCTCCCCTGTCCATGGGGATTCTCCAGGCAAGAATACTGGAGTGGGTTGCCATTTCCTTCTCCAGGGGTCTCTCACTATAAAGGTGTTTAAAAGATATTTGCAAAAGATAAATGAAGAACCCCACATCTCCTGATTTCCCAGGTGCTTAGCATCTTATTAGAGCAAAAAGTTGACTTGATGGCCTCTGTGTGGAAAAGAAGAAAGCTGAGGAGACTCATTGCCACTTCACCTTAAATGGAACTAACATCTAACATTCCCAAGAAGCCTCGGTTATTTTAAGGGTGTGTGGGTGAAATACTATTAGTATTTCACATCCCTCTATCGTTTATTGCTGCTGCTGAATCCAGAGGCAGACGTGCTAAAATATAGCTGAAATGCCTGGTCTCAGGGCATTTCCAGCCAAGTCAAAGTTAGAAGGATAAGAAACCCCGCAAGGTTGTTCTTGTAACGCTTAAGGCTATGTCTTGGGAAAACTCAAGGTTTATGGAGAAGTGGCTGTCCTTCAGGGTGTCTGGGTCCGGGAAGAGCTGCAGAGTACGCCGTCTCTGGGCACAGTGACATCGTCCACTGCCAGGGACAAGTCCCCTCTAATGATTTTCCAAACACAGCACTTCTAAGTGGTCTGTTCTCTGGTGGGAGCACAGCTCGAAAGAAGACGGAGAGCAGCTGTGAGGAGTGAACGAGATCATGTAGTGAAAGTGCTACATTAGATGAGATTTGAAAAGTAAGTCCCTAGCACAGTGCTGGCCCTGCAGTAGATGTTAATAAATGTCCATTGATTGCTATCCGATCCAGTCTTTTATATTCCAACTCTGGGACTCAGGATAGGGAACAGACAGTCCGCTATAAATAGTCCAAATGTTTGACCTTAATTAATATATTTACCAAGGTGTAAAATGCAAGTTTTGGGTTTCCTGGGTGGTGCTAGTGGTAAAGAACTTGGCTGCTAATGCAGGAGACTTAAGTGACACAGGTTAAATCCCTGGATTGGGAAGATCCCCTGAGGGAGGGTGTGGCAACCCACTCCACTATTCTTGTTTGGAGAATCCCATAGAAAGAGGATGGTAGGTGCTACAGTCCATAGGGTCACAAAGAGTTGGTCACAACTGAAGCAACTTAGCAAGCATGCATGAAGGTTTAGACCTTTCTAATACCCCTCTGTGATGGAAATGACTATCCAATTGATATCCAATAATCCAATTGATATACTGCAAAGTATAAGAACAAAATCTTGAATTTTGTGATTTTTCCCTGCAGTCAAGTCAATAAATCAAGAAAGTGTTAAAACAGAAAGTAGAACATTATGATCCATCCCTTAATCAGTAGTTGACCTAACTGATTAGAATCTACCTGATTAAAATAATACAGCATATGGGGTTTAGGATATTATTTAATCCAATGCTTTCTTGTAATATATGAAGAAACTAGGACCCCAAGAAATTAAAAGACTGACTCAAGGATGTCAGTCTTTCAAAGGGAAGGCCTAGATTTCCTCTCATATCTGTGATCTTTCCTCTCCCCTAAAAGACTGACTCAAGGATGTCAGTCTTTAAAAGTGAAGGACTTGATTTCCTGACTCTCAGATCTGTGATCTTTCCTGTCCCCAGACTGTCCCACAGTCCTCTCTGTTGTGGACCTAAAGACTCCAGCTGCACAGGTGCAAATACACCATGGATCTTCTAACAGGAGTCGTTAGTGCTTGCCATCAGATGAGGTGGCCCTTTAAAACTGTGTTCCAATAGAAGAGACAAATTTGTGTGACTTTGATAGTATGGGCGCAGCCAAGTGTGAAGACCATATTAGAAGGAGTGCAGATAGTTTGAACTTCCACCACTCATGGTACTTGTGATTCCGGATGCTCAAACTGCTCACCAGAGTCCCACTTTTGATCTGGCCTATTCAGAGAGAAATCAAGCCCAACCAGCCACTGAGAACCAAGAATGTCCAAGATAGAGTTCCCTGGCGGGGCTTGAACTCCTATCTACTTCTCAAAGTACACCTCTCTAACCCAGAGTTTTGGACTGCCCATTCTATATTTCTTTATTCATCAAACTGATATTTACAGAGACATAATATGTAGCAAGAACAATGTAAGGCTACAGAAATGGTTAAGCCACGGCCTCTTCTCTGGAGAAACACATGCTCTATTTTGGAGACAGGCCTGGGCACAGCTAGTTCAGGTTCTGTGGAGTAAGTGCCATGGTTGTCATATGTGTTCAGGAAAAAGTGTCCCTCCCTCTGTCAGAGAGATATTTGTCCTGCTTTTTATCTAGTGGACAAGGGCAAGGTGGGCATCCCAAGCAGCAGGGACAGCATGTGCAAAGGCTCAGAAGCATGCAAGACTTATGCCTGTCATATGAGACTAATTCAGTTCTCCAGCTATTCAATCCATGTCTCACAAATCTAGGGATTTACCAGAAGATGTGAAGGCTGATATGAAACTCCACAGTGACATTCAAAACTCCCATGTTTATGTAGCCAGGAATTTCAGCACTTTGCTATGTCCATCCCTATTCGTCATCCCACCACCACCAACCCATAAGAAAAGAGAATAGTGACAGGGTTGACCCTGATCAGATTATGAAATGGGTAATGACTGATTCTGTATCTGTCTTGTCTGCTCCTTTCTCCAGCCCCAGATGTTCTGGAACCCCCTTTTCCATCCTACCTTCACCTCCTCTGATATCAACCATTGGTTCAGTTTGATTTGAGCCCTCACGTTTCCCACTCAGGCTTTGTTCTGTGAAATGAAAGTCCACATCTTCTTCTACAGAGGGTTCAGGGATCACAGCACTAGTGTGAGGGCCATTCCAGATGTGTGCCACCTCTTGAGCCCAACCTGCAACCCTGGAGGAGCTACCGACTGACTGAGGCTAGAGAACAGTGTTGATGGAAACGCCAGAGTGCAGAGGAGCTGGGGAAGGGACACGGAGCCCTGGGAAATGCAGGCTCCACTGTGGGTGAGAGCTAGGAGGGGCAGGGAGTAGTTCTCATATTTACTCAGATGGTTGACCTAAAGTCATACTACTACTTGCAAAACACCAGAAATACTAGAGTAAATCTCATCATAGGACCCATGGTAAAATAAAATTGGGGGAGGAAAAAAATATGTGTGTGGGCAACCAAAAAGTCTGACGGACTAAACTTGGATCCTAAGAGTATTAGACCTAATCAAACATTTTGAAGTGTATATATTGAAGTGATCATATTGGGTTTTATTTTTGATCCATTGATTGATTGATTACTAAACTAATCCATTGATTAAGAAATTTATAATAATATTAAATATTTTTATATATCTGAAATTAACACTGTATTTATCATAATAGACAACTTTTAAAATAATCTGTCAAATCCAGTTTGCTGGTATTTTATTTGAAATGTTTGTACTTCTCATCCTGACATGGGAACCCTAATTTGAAGGTGATTTTGACTTCGGTTTTTTTCTTCTGAAACATGTATAATTCTCAGATTTGCTATATATCCTTAGGTCTTGAGATCGGCCACTATCACCATTTTTATCTTTTAATCATTTTCCACTATGGTCAGGAAAATTTTTTTCAAGTTTCTCCTCTTCATTTCTGGTGTAATTTTATAGACAAAGATATTGTCTTTCACTTACCATTTTCAGTTGGATTTTAATCCTGCTACTACATTTGGAATTACCCACGTTATTTTCTTATTTCATCAAACTACTTTTGCACACTGCCTTAATCTCAGCCCGTTCTGATTTTGCAGCTCCCTCTTCTTGTTTCATAAACATAGACAGAAAGAAGATTTATTTCACAAGTCTTCTTTTTCTAACAGAATAACACTTTAGAGACATGAATCATCAGGTAAATTCTCCCATAATTGGCATATCTTGCAGTACCTTTCTGTAGGCCCCTTATTAATCTTTCCTTTCCATTCATCCTTGAGACATCAGATTGCCGTCCAAGCCTGGAGTTTCTAGTAGGCCCTATCACTGACCTCACATTTTGGTGCAGTATCTGCCTTTCTAACCTACAGAGCTAAGCACTAGCCACTAGGTCGATCTGTGGGCCTTTGCACTGAATGATGCTACGGGGCTGAAGTTAGATTTCCCTTGTTCCAACTCTCAGGTTCTTGAAGATGAAGATCTGTGTACAAGATCCCTCCTGTACACAGTTTAGAACATGAAAGATGATGCCCCTTATCCAGAACTCTGTCCAGAACTCTTGCAGACTCCACCCTGCTTCTGATGCTTCTCTTTGAGCATCTACATGAGCCAAGATGCAATGTACTTCTTCCAGTTTCCCTCTGCTTTGTGGTAACTGTGGCTTTTGAATGAATACAGGGAAAAATTATCAGAAGGCGGTGGTGTGAGGGGCAGAGGTTTAGTGGGTGGCAACCTGGGGAAAGATAGGGCTCTAGCAGCTCGCCTAGCTCTGAAGACAGTGGAGAAGAGACAGCTTGTTTTTCTAATCCTTGTCCCTGTGACTTGAAGATAAGGACATCAGTAGGAAGTGTTTAGTTTATTTCACCTCAACTCTGAATTTAAGGTGTTTCAAATGGAGAATGTGTGCTCAAAAACTACTTCTCAGTCCATTCCTATTGATGAGGTTCAGAGTTTAATTTCACATATATCATCTCTTACATTTTATTAAATGGTTATTACCTGCTTGGTTTTTTTCTTTGTTTGCATTTTCATGATATTTATACTGCCATATGGAAGTCAGGATGACTATACCAGGTATTATACACCAATTTAAATCAGAAACCCTTACTTCTGTGTTCTAAATTTCACTGAATTTTATTCTTAACTTTTATTCCTAACTAGATAACCATTATAAATATTCAGAATTGTGCATGGTTTTAGCACAGTGATCCTTTTAGGCTATTAAAGTACATAAAATAGGGTTCCTACACTAAATGGCCCAAACTGTTGCACTTTTTAAAATTATTTTGTTTTCTTTCTCTCTCGTTCCTAATCTTTGGGTGATGCAAAGTCTCTATTTCTTAAAAGGGAGTCATAAAACCTCAACTCTGGAAGAAAATTTTTACAAGGTCTAATCTGATCATCTTCTGGAGTCCCCTCCACCCTTCTCCCTACCTCTCACCTACCCCTACCTATTCACCAAGGGGTCGTTGGTCCTGTGTTTGAACACCTCCAATGGCTGGGAACCCACCACCTCTTAAGGTAGTCAGTTCCATCTCTAGGAAGATTGAATTGTTATAAAGTTGCTTCTTATATTAAAACATGTGCCTCCTTTACTTCCTTGCCAGTGATGCTGGTTCTCTCACATATGGACCCAGAGTCTGAGCCTGTTTCCTGTTCCACATAAGTGCCTATCAGGCGTCTGAAGGCAGATTTCATTCTCTTCCTCCACCCCAAGTTCTCTCTTCTCTGAGATAAACATGTTCAGTTCTTTCAATCGCTCCTGCGATTCCTTGTAACTACTTAGCTCTGTCATTCTATACTCATGGCAGTTCTTAGTTCATTTAATGGGAAGTAGGAACACCAAGGTCTCTAAGAGCCAGAAGGTGAAAGTGCCAGGGAGAGGATGCCTACTGACTAGCCCAGGGTGTCATCCGAGGGCAAGACAGGACTTTCAAAGAATATGGGTAGAAAGTGTTTATTCCAAGCTAGAGCCGCTATCATCAGTGAGAGGAGACGGCCTCTCACGTGGGAAAGCTAGACAGGCTAATAACAAAGTGAGTTCCAAAGGTGTAGACAGGGTGAAAGGACACCAACAGGAAAGTGTTGTCCCCAGAGCAGGAGGCAGTGTACATGAGCCTAAAGGGCTCCCAGGCTTGCCATCCCCAGGCCTAAAGGGATGAGAGTGGGGCATGGCTCACAGATGAATACTGTGCAAAAACTTACTGGTAAAACTTTTTATTACCTTTGTTTAAAAAATGTGAACATGGATAAAAATTTTACTGCTTATATTTATGAACCCTCACTTTTGGATATTAATTAGCACCTATTAAGCTGTTAAGAACCAAATGACTTTAATCACCAAACAAGGAATGAACTAAGTCATTGCAATGGCTGAAGTGGGAACAGAAAGAGACAGGCATTCTGAGGCTTATTTGAAAGGGGCCTGTGAGCAAGTGCCAAGCCCTTTTCCAGGCAGGATCTCACCCCTCTTCCGCACCCTCCTCCTGCTCCCAGAGGTGGCGATTATATGTCCCTGTTTGGCTCAGGTCTGAAGCACACCCTGGCTGGGAGGCAGCTGGCACTGGCCCAGGCATGAATGTGTGCCTACCCCTCTGGGCCCCACTTCTAGCAGGTCACCCGGGTCTGTGTTGTCACCTTGAAACATTTGAGAGAGCTGTGAGCTTCAGAAGGTGAGACGTGTGGGGCTGCAAGCTGGGGGTGGGGCAGACCAGTCCTGGAGGGTGGCTGGAGAGCTTTTGACAGCCCAGACCAGAGCCCAGGGTCCTATTCCTGACGACGTGAGCCCCCAGGCAGGCGCCGAGTGGATAAGAGTGTAGACAGTGAGGCCGGCCGTGATGCTTGCCAGCACCTGCAGATAGCAGGCAAATAATTGGCACATGTTTAAAAAAAATTAAAAAGCTATTGGATGTGAGTATTTTCTAACAGTGTCTGGCGGGAGTGCCTGGGAGGAATTTAATCAGCAAGAGTTGTTTAAATGGGGCTTCGCACACAGGCCCTGGCGAGGCTCGTAATGAACTTCGTATCATGTGCCACTCCTGTCTGCTGAGGACATTCAATTTGTTAATTCTGCAGCTGGTGAGAGAGGTCAGATAGGAAAGTGACGATTGTTTTCTGACGTTCCAACCCCTGCTCACATCTTTCTAATTAATCCTTTTAGGAGCCACGGGTAGATTAAGAAGGAGAAAAGGTGAGGGAAGCAAGCACGAGAGAAATTGATGGAAAGACAGCGTTGCCCTTCTCTTCTCAAATGGGATGGGATGTGGGGAGCTGGGGGTGGGAGAGGAAAGGCAGATCTTGGCCTGCTGCCCGTGGCTCTCCTCGTTCAAAGGGAAATCAGATGCTGCAAAGAGACGGGGCCCACAGAGGCCACCGGATACTCTGTGGCTGTCTCTTTTATACCAGGGTCACAGAAGGAAGGGCCCTTGGTCTCCACTGCTTGATTTGGGACTGACCCCAGCCATCAGAAGCTATGGAGGTATGTGGCCTCCCAAGTAGAGTGGAAAGCTGTGCAGGGTGAGAGCGTGATTTGCTGTAAAAGGACCGTGGTCATTGATCTTAGGAATTTTGTAAGAATGTCCCCTCAGTTCCAGAAGACCTGATCAAGTGTCTCCAAGCTTTATGACTTGTTGCTCTTGCCTGCCTGTGTGAGTTGCTGCTGGTGTGCATATCTTCTCTTTGCCCTTCCAGATCCATTTTTCCCTCTTTCTCCGCCTTGCTCTCTGCCATGGAGGCAGACCCCTATGGACCCGGCCCATGGACTCCCTAGCCTCTGGGCCTGGTCAATGGGAGCCCCATAGTGGGAGGGAGGAGAGCAGGAGGTTGCCTAGGCCAACTGGGTTCTGCACAAGGAGGTGTGCACCTCACAACAGTCTGTCCTTCTTGCTTTCTGTGCCCTCTCCCCCACTGCTGACTGCTGTGTTGCTCCCAGCCTAGCTTCCTGCACTGCCCCCTGGCTCCCCTCTCCCCACCCGTGGCTTTGTCCTTAGTGTCTTTGTGAGTAAACACTCCTCAAATTATCCTAACTAAAGATCCCTTTTCCCACTGGGACATTGATACTAACTAGTGCCTGATGGATAAGGCAAAACCAAGTTTGCATCTGACCTCTATTCATGGTAAGGACTTGAGAAAGTTGTGTGAGACTAGGTTAACTTCATCTCTAAAATGAGGACATTGATACCAACCCACAGCATTGTGAAATACCCTGAAGCAAACACCCAATGGTTGCTTTATTAATACCCTGCTCTTGGTTAGTAGAACCACAAAAACCAGCAAATAGTATGAAATGAGAGTACAGAGAACTCCTGAATTGTTACCAAATCTAAGAACTTCACATGCTTCTGCTGTGTGACTCCAGCTTGCTGGTGCTCTTTGATACAGCATTCCTCTGCCCTGCTCAAAGCTGTCCATCGGTGGCAGGCACTGGGCCTGGTACATGGGTGTCCACTCTATATCCTGGTGGCTCTTTGTGTCCTTCAGTGCTTTCACTCATTCTCTGACGTACTCATCCTGTATACATTTGCTGGATCACCTCCTATGTGCCAGGCACTGTGCTAGGTTCTGGGAAATCAGAGATGAGTCAGCACCAGACCTCAGGATGCTTCCAACCAAAGGTTTAAGAGACAGATTCTGAATCCCTAACTTTGATCAAATAATAAAATGCCACCAAGCAGAAAGGAGGAAATGATTACTTTTGTGTTGTATGTGTGCTTGTGTTAGGGGAGGAGGGTCTGGGAAGGCACCTCTAGGGCCTTGAAATTTGAGCTTCCAAGAGAGCAGAGAAAAGCTCTACAGACAGAGGGAACAGCATGGGCCAAGTCCCAGAGACAGGAGAGTGTGGGATGCGGAGTGGAGGTGGAGCTGCAAGCAGTTTATGGTGGCTGGAGTGTGGGGTCCAAAGGTACTGAGGCAGGGGGATTCAGGGAAATGAAGAAAGCTCAGGAGCGGGAAAGACTTGAAAACCGCCCTGAGAAATTTAACTTTGATTTAGAAGGCAAAGGGGAAGTAGCAAAAATTCTTCATTTTGGAAAGAAAACTCTGGCATGGAGTTCATGAAGTACATATAAAACATGGACTTCATGTTTTTTGTAATCCAGTGCACTCTAACAGTAAGCCCCTAGTCCACTGAGCTGGCCAGAGATGGATACAGAGCCATCACTGTAATTGACTCAGAGGCTCTGCTGAGAACTCCCCTTTCCCGGATGCCACCCAGAATGGTGCCCCGTTCCCAAAGTCTTGCACTAGCAAACCTCCAGGAATCCCCACAATGTCAACCCCTTGAAGTCTGTCCACCTCCTCAGGGACTGCCATAGAGTAGCTGCTGCTCCTGCCAAGTCGCTTCAGTCGTATCCGACTCTGTGCGACCCCAGAGACGGCAGCCCACCAGGCTCCCCCGTCCCTGGGATTCTCCAGGCAAGAACACTGGAGTGGGTTGCCATTTCCTTCTCCAGTGCATGAAAGTGAAAAGTGAAGGTGAAGTTGCTCAGTCGTGTCTGACTCTTCGCGACCCCATGGACTGCAGCCCACCAGGCCCCTCCACCTGGGGTTTTCCAGGCGAGAGTACTGGGGTGGGCTGCCAGTGCCTTCTCCGCCATAGAGTGGCAGTGGACCCCATATCATGTGTGCAGTTCACTGACCAGAAACCACTCCCCAAGCTGGGGGTCAACTTTCTCTTGTCCTCGTTTGACCCTTAGAATCCTTCCTCTCTCCCACATCACCCTCTTCCTGAACACACAGCCTAATCTGCCAGAAGCATTTACAAAATATAGGAGGACTCCTTGACTTAGAGCAGTTTTTGTTTTCTACTGTCCTGCAAAAATTCCCCAAAGCAAGATAATGCTAAGGGCCTGACAGCTTGCTTGAAAGGTGAGAGAGGGAAAACCCAGAGACCAAACACAATGACTTAGTCGATGAAGTCACCCACCTGTGCACACTTGGAAAGCCTTCAATAACCCATTACTAAGTAGGACACTCCACGTTCTGATACTGTGTCTACTGAAGTAATTATCCAAATAATTTGGTCTCCCAAGTGCTATGAGCGAAAGCACCAGATAGCTGAGACAACAGCAGGAACTTTTAACTTAAATTTGGAATACGTTCATAGCCATCACATCTAAAATAGTCTCTACCAGACAGTAAACTTCTTCAGGCCAGAACTGTTCACTGTAATGGTCTTAAACTTTAGAGTTTAATTTTTATCTCTAAGTTATATAAGCTTGAACAAATTATTTGAATCCCTTGAGCCCATTTTCTCATCAATAAAATTGGGCTCACCTTTTAGCGCTGTGGGGACATGGTACATAAAGGGACCTGGCAGAGAGTGTGCATTCAATAAATGCTGACTGGATGGAAGGACATATGGACAGACAGATGAACATCTCAGCCCTTTGCTTTAATCTGCTTGTGTTGTACAAGTGTCAGAGGCCTCAAAGAATTATTTAAATAATGATTTCAATCACAACACCATTGGGAACTTTGTACTTTGGAATAATATCTAAGCATTTTATGAGCTCTCAGGTCAAGTGTAACTTCTGAACTAGGGTCTAAACAGGGCTCTCTGTCTTGCCTATGTAGATTATTGCACATAAAAAGAAATACTGAGAGTGGGGAGAGAGGAGGTGGTAGTCAATTACCTCTTTATCAGGTGTAAGGACAGCACATTCTTCCATTCATTAGCACCCACTTGTACCTGCCAAGAGAAGGCCAATCAGCTGCCATTTGCCTGGGGCACGAATGAAGAGGTGGGGAAAATAGAAGAGATGACCCAGGAGACATATGATGACCCAGCGGCAGTAGAAAGGGCCAAGGAAGAAAGTTTAGACTGCTTACCTCCAAGAAGGTACTAGCTCTCCTGGCCTTAGAGAGGAAAAGATTGACAACCCCACTGGCCCTTGGAGTCTGAAGATCATTTGGATCATTGGTAATCATAATAAAGTTGCTTCTGAGGGCAAGGAGAGGTCACTGAAGTGGCAGAAAAACAAATCTACCCAATGTACTGATCAGGCAAGTGATGTAATTGTTCTGAGCAAGGAGCAGCAATCTCCATGGCCTGTGAATAAATGAATGAAGCAAAAGGAGGTAACACCATAAGGGAACTACCATGATTAACTGTACAGTCTAAACAGGGAAGGTTACATATAGGTTATTAGGTTTTTTATTTTTTCAAATAAGCCTGAGATTTGGATGTATTTGTGAAATCTCCCAATTTTAAATGTATCGCCACTTGTAGGACACATATTTTCCAGGGTGTTTTTGTTTGTTTGTTTTTTGGGGTTTTTTACCTTTTATCTAGTTTATCATTTTAATGTCAGTTAAAACTTTTTGAGTTAAATCACTTGCACTTTTCATCTTTAAACTTTTTCTGTTATTTTCAAACTTAAAGATTATTCCTCCACAAAATGCCTGACAAATAGTTAACTCAAATTTTCTACTTTTTCTAATATAGTAAGTCCCTAACATACAAATGAGTTCCATTCCAAGTGCACATTCATAAATCCAATTTGTTCATAAGTCCAAGAAAGTTAACTGAGGTACCCAACTAACACAATCAGCTATATAGTTCTGTACTGTAATAGGTTTATAATACTTTTCACATAATAATACATAAAAAAACAACAAAAATAAAGTGTTTTAAGCTTACAGTATGGTACCTTGAAAAGTACAGTAGTGCAGGGCAACAGCTGGCACACAGGGGCTGGCATCATGGGAATAGGCAAGAGGAGTTACTGACTGAAGAAGGGAGAGGAGATGGGAGATGGGAGAGCTGAAGGACTGTCAGCAGTAGGAGATGGAGGGAAAGCTACAGTCTCACTCGCACCTGATGTTGATGGCACAGGTTCTGGTTCCTCGCTGGATTCAATTCTATCTACCCTCTTGAGAAAATGATCCAGTTATGTCTGGGTAGTAGCTCTTTATTCTCATCACAGATGACACGGTAGCCCTGGATTGCATTCTGAACAGCTGCTGCAACCCTCGTGTACAATTGTGTGTTTAGGTCACGGACCTCAAAAACTGACAGTGCCTCCCTAAATCAAGAAAATCCCTCGCCATTCCCTGCATCGTGGATCTCTTTGGTTTTCCGGTTACTTTTACTTCCTCTTGTCTCTCTTCAGCCTTTCTTGGCGCTTGGCACTTCTTAGCAGTACCAGCTATATCACTGCTGCTTTTATGCTTGCTTTCGGCCATCCTGGGCTTGAAATAAAATTACTGTGCTCTATAGAGTAAAATACACAAAATCATAACCACTTGTAGAGGGTGCTTGCACGAGATGGTGTACACCAGACAGGTGAACTAACTTACATGATTGAACACATGAACACACGTTTGCATTTTTGAATGTTTGCAACTTGAAGGTTTGTATGTAGGGAACTTGCTATATTTGAAAATAAATCCACTTTGGATTTATTTAGGCTCATAATAAAAAGGATGATCTAAATAGTACTCTGCTATAGGATGCTAATCAATTATTCCACACACTTATATGTAATCTTAGTCCTTTTTCCAAATTAATTTATAATGCATATCTTATCAAACATTTAAATTTGAAAGACTATTTCTGTGTTATTTCTTCCATTGATGTATCTATTGTTGAATCAGTGCCATAAAGTTTAAATTATTGTAACTTTACAGTGTGATTTACTAGCAGGAAGAGCTAAGTGGCATTTATCCCTGCTTCTTTACTCACCTTTCTCAAAATCATCTTTCATATTTTTGGTTTATGTCATATGAAATTTTGAATTATTTTTGTCATGTTTCCTGCAAAACATCCTGTATGTATTTTATTGGAATTGCATCTTGCCAATCTATTAATGGGAAAGGATGAAATATTCATGATACTTGATTCCTCATTTAAGAATATAGTACATCTTGCCATTTATCTGTCATCTTTTTTATCCCTTTATTTCCTTTTGTAATTCTGTTTATAGAGACTGAGTCTAAACAAATGTAGATTCAAATTAATGATGTAAGTAAAACTATATGTATCTGAAGGACAGAGAGTTTAGACAGTGTGAGTGACTCTGCCTGTCTTTCACTCACTGAGCACATTCTGGAGAGGAATGGGGGATCAGCCCCAGTTTCTGGCACTTTTCATGGTGTCAGCATCTCAAGGTGCTGGGTGTTACACTAGGTTGTATAGGTTGTTTGACTATGTAAGATTCTAGCTGAGAGCTCAGCCTGTGATCTAACTCCTGAGTAAAATGTGCTTCCACTCTAGTTCACAACCACCTGTTGTTAAGCTTATTAGACAGTTTATATTTCTTTTACTTATTATGTAGTTTATATTTCCTTTTCTACTGTGAGATCTTTTCTTACAATAGTGTCTTTCTCGGTAATTTTTACCTTCTGTTACCAAAAAAAAAAAAAAAAATCATTGTTCCTTACATAAAATTTGTAAATTCAGGTATCAATAGGAAGAAAATTAAAAGTATTAGTAGAAAAACAGAATACAAGGAAGCTCCTGGTTCTCAGTCCCCTACAGAAACATTAAAAAATAATAATAATAACTAGTGATTGGCTAAAGGAGTTCTGGAAAAATAGACAAAGGTTGACAGCAACCAAACAAATCTCCAACCAAGAAAAGGCAAATTCAAAATGGTAGAAAATTTTGTGACATTTTTACTCACCTTTGTTCCATTCCCTCCCTAATGGGGAGCAGACTTGGTCCAGAGGAGATAGCAGTCCAGGTCCCAAATCTCTCCCTTGAAACAGAGAGCAGCACAGACTTTATTTGCAATGTTATAGCTTGTCTGGGAGCTGCCTGAAGGATTGATCTCTGTTCTGCCTAACTTGCTATTGCTGTTTAGTCGCTAAGTTGTGTCCAACTTTTTGTGACCCCATGAACTGCAGCACAGCAGGCTTCCTGGTCCTTCACTATCTCCTGGAGTTTGCGCAAACTCATGTCCATTGAGTTAGTGATGTTATCTAACCATCTCATCCTCTGCCACTCCATTCTCATCTTACCCTCAGTCTTTCCCAGACTCAGGGTCTTTTCCAATGAATTGGCTCTTTGCATCAAGTGGCCAAACTATTGGAGCTTCAGCTTCAACATCAGTCCGCCTAATGAATATTCAGGGTTGATTTCCTTTAGGATTGACTGGTTTGATCTCTTCACTGTCCAAGGGACTCTCAAGAGTCTTCTCCAGCACCACAATTTGAAAGCATCAATTCTTCAGCACTCAGCCTTCTTTATGGTCCAGCTCTCACATCCATACATGACTACTGAAAAAGCCATAACTGACTAAATGGACCTTTGGCGGCAAAGTGATGTCTCTGCTTTTTAATATGTTGTCTAGGTTTGTTATAGCTTTTCTTCCAAGGAGGAGGCCTAACTTGTAGCTTGTGGTGAATGGTGGCATGACTTATATCTCAGCTGGGGAAAATGGCAGAAAGGAGCAAGTATCGCTCATAAAATCTGCAGGCACCTGAGGCAAGAGATATAAATGGAGGCAAGCAATAGAACACAAAGCTCTGAAGAGACACTGAGGTGAAACTCTTTGGGAAATTAAGACCTCCAAAAATATTCAGTTCCTTTTATGTTCTGGAGGATTGGAAAAGTCACATACAGGTTCACACAGGACATGTGTTTTGAAAAGACTTGCAAAAAATCTTAAACTTCTACCTTGGGTTGATTTCAAGACTCAAAGTATATCCATCTATTAAGGAGAGGAATGCCCAAGCACATAACCTATCTGCAAAGACTGAGAGAGATGACTATTGTCAAATGTGCAACTCCACAATAAAATAAAATAAAGTGTACAAAGAAACAGAAAAACATGGCCCACTCAAAGAACAAAAAATATCTCTAGAAACAATCCCTGAGGAAATACAGACTTCAAATTTACTACAAAAAGACTTTTTAAAAATTGTCTTTAAGTGAGAAAGCTAAAGGAAAACGTGAAGAGCCAAAGGAAATCAGAAAAGCGATGCATGATTAAAATGAGAATTTTAACAATGAAGTCAACAGCAGAAGGAAAACTGGAAGATTCACACATATATGGAAATTTAAAATACTAAACAACCAGTGGGTCAAAGAAAACATCACAAGGAAAATTGGAAAATAATTTGAGATAATGAAAATTAAAACATAGCCTACTGAAACTTAAAGAATATAGCAAAAGCAGTACTAAGAGGGAAATTTATACTTGCAACCACTTACATTAAAAAATAAGAGAGATCTCAAACCAACAGACTGACTTTACAACATAAGGAACTAAGAAAATAAGAACAAACTATCAAAATCTAACAGAAGGAAAGAAATGGTAAAGATTAGAGTAGCAAGGGCTTCCCAGGTGGTGTTAGTGGTAAGGAACCTGGTGCTTGCCAATGCAGGAGACATAAGAGACCATGGGTTCAATCCCCGGGTCAGGAAGATCCCCTGAAGAAGGGCGTGGCAACCGACTCTAGTATTCTCACCTGGAGAATCCCATGGACAGAGGAGCCTGGCGGGCTATGGTCCATAGGGTTGCAAAGAGCTAGACACAACTGAAGCAACTTAGCATGCACGTATTTACAGAATAACAATTTTTAAAAATTGGAGAACAGAAAAGCAATAAAGTCAACAAAACTGAAAATTGGCTCTTTGAAAAGAATGAAATTACCTAACCATTAATTACTTTAACTAAAAAGAGAACAAGAAGACTCTACTAAAATCAGAAATGAAAGACAGGGCATCATTACCAATTTTACAGAAATAAAATATGATTGTAGCAAAATATGAACAATTATATGACAACAAATTGGATAATGTAGATGAAAAATTCCTAGCAACACACAACCTACCAAGAATGAATCATGAAGAAAAGTGTTAGTAATCACACCACTCATTATTCTGATGTCCACATAACCAGGCAGATAAATGGATAGACAAGACCAAAAATTATATCTTCTGCACTGAACTGCTTTTTATTTTACCTCTTCAATTAGTGACATATTTTGAACGTCTACTGGTACCGTTTAGAATTACCATTTAACATCTACTGTTTACCATTTACTGTCCAGAACTCTATTGTCCAGCATGGTAGCCACTAACCAAATGTGGCTATTTACATCTTAATTTGTTTAATTAAAATTCAACAAAATTTAAGTTTTCAATTCCTCAGTGTATTAGCTTCCTATTGTCACTAGAACAAATTACCACAAATTTAGTGGCTTAACACTGCACAAATTTTTTATCATACAATTCTGGGGACAGAAGCTCAACATGGGTCTCCCTGGGCTAACTTCAAGGTATTAGCAGAGCTGCATTCCTTCTGGAGGCTCTAAAGGAGAATCTGTTTCCTTGCCTTTTCCAGCCTATAGAAGCTGCCCGTGTTCCTTGGCTAGCAGTTCCTTCCTCCATCTCCAAAATTAGCAGTTTAACACCTTCAGCTCTATATGGCTCTGACTCTTCTGCCTCCTTCTTATAAGGACCCTAGTGACTACCTTGGGCCCACCCAGATAATTCAGGATAATCTCCCCATCTCAAGATCATATCTTAATCATGCCTACAAATCCCTTCTGCCATGCAATGAAACATGGTCACAGGTTCTGGAAATTAGGACATGGATATCCTTTAGGGGCCATTTTGGGGACAGATTCTATCTGCCACACTCTGAAGTTTTCAGTAGATTGAACAGCACAGATTATAGAACATCTTTACCATCGCAGAAATTTCTTTTCCCAGTGTAGAGTTAAGAAGTTTTGACAATTACTTATCTTCTTGGTGCTTACCTTCCTCCTCTGTAGAATGTATGTGTAGAGTTGTTGAGTCAGAGAATTAATTATTGCACTGAGCTTTATGTGGTACTTGCAATGTGCCAGGCACTGCTCCAAGCACTTTACGTATTTTGCCTTCTTTAATCTCCACAACAACCCTATGAAGTAGATGAATGATTATTTATAGATAAGGAAACTGACAACAACCCTGTGAAGCAGATGAATGATTATTTATAGATAAGGAAACTGAGACACAAGAGGTTAAGTACCTTGCACAAGATTATGCAGCAAAACATGAGGTAGCACATTGCACCATGCCGTATGCTCCCCGTTACACAGACTATCACATTTAATCCACCCAACAACCCTACAAGGTAAATGCTATTACAATCAGGAACACTGAGACTTGGTTGAATGACTGAATAGGCTACATAACTTGCTCAAGGTCAAACACACAGAGTGTACATTGGTAGTAAGATACAAACTCATGTTCTTTCCACCTCTGGATAGGTAGAGATACTGGAATTAAGGGCAATGAAAGTTCATCTCACAGAAGAAAATAAAAACTGTGCCATTGCAAGATATAAAAGCCGTCTTCGTTCCCTATGTGGGCTGCCTGCCCTACAGAGACTCTGACAGTGTGGTGGTAGCAAGCACCAAGGCCATGCATTCTTCTGCCCACCCGACGGGGTGCTATAGCTCACATTGCTGAGCTCAGAGTAGGGAGCTCAGCTCAGCTCAGCCTTGTTGCCAGGATGATAAAAGACAATGGGAAGAAACCAAAGTTGGAGCGTGAAAATGATTTCAGAGGCTTTAATGAAAACATGGGCTTTGAAATTAGGAAAGGGAAGCTCTCCATAATAGCTAAATCAAGACCCACAAATTGAATACAGGGCCAGAGTGATCGATGGAGCCCTAATTAAAGAGCAGCTTGGCTGTCTGCTACAGGCTTCGTGTGAGGCCAGCCCTCCCTCTGGCTCTCTCAGTTCTCCCCCATGACTCCCTCCCCCAGCATTCATGTTCATGCTTTCACTGTGATGGATGGCTCAAGCAAGCCTGGAAAGGAGAGCTCTGCACTGAAGCAGAGCCTGGGCCGTCCACAGAGCAAAACCTCCATTTGCCTTACAAAGGAAGAGCAATAATGTATTTTCTCATGCAGAAAGCATTTACATGGCACCCGTTCTGTGACAAGCATCTGCTGAGCCCTTCCTGGCCCTCCCTTTCCTAACTTACCCCTGCCTCCTCTCTCTGTGCTTCTCCTACCCACCCAGATCTCTGGCCATGAGTTCCAGGCACATGCTTCCCCTTCTACCTGCAGTGTCCTTCCCTACCCTGTTTGTCTGGAAAACTCCTACCCAGACTTCAAAACCTCAGCTGCATCTTTCTGGTTTTATATTGGTGTTGTATTATATGGTGTCTGCCTGTCCCCACCAGACCAGGAGCTCCTTGACTCTGAGGATTGAGTCTTGTTGATCTCTGGATTCTTAGAGTTGAATACAGGGCCTGGCAATGTAAGAATGGGGGATCCAGTGATAAGCTATAGTTCTAGTCTGGTAAAAGAGATGTGAGGCACACACAAGTCATCATACCATAGGCAAAATTTGCTGAAAATACAAATGAGCTACTTCTAGAACTGTGGGATGCCAGAGGATGAGCAAATTATGTAAGCCTGGAGGACAAGCAAAGGAGGCACATGGACGAAGCCAAAGAGATAGAGCAGACTTTCCACAAGCATTTTCATTTTCTGGAATTCAGTCGGATGTTAGAATCTCCATTTGCCCTCTTGTGGTCACCAGAGAGGGGCTGAAAGGGAATAGGTTTGACAGGCAGGAGGTGCATATTCTTTCAAGAAGTCTGATCATGTTGGTGTCCAGAGAAGAGGAAAGCTGGGGAGAGAGGGAAGGGAAATCTTCCTTGTAGGGATCCTCTCTCTTTCTGCCCAAATATTGTTTTTTTGCCTGCCCCGTCCTTTCTGTTCAGGTGAGGCCAAGTAATGTAGTGGTTAAAACCCAAACCTCGGGAAACTCAGTTCAAAGCCAGATCCTGTCACATATGGCCCTTGTCTGTATCCTATTTGGGATTCACATTCCTCATCTGGAAGCAGGATATAAATGCCTGCCTCAAAGAGATAGGAGGAATGAAATGGAGCAGACATGCCGTATCAGTCAGGGTTCAGAGCAGGAAGCAGAAACTACTCTGGCCAGAAAGACTGAAGACAGGGAATTATGTGCTGACAAAAGCTTCAGGTCTGGAGGAGTTACTCCCAGAACACACGGAAGTGGGCCCCCAGTGACGCAGGCAAGAACGTAGGGCATCAGAAGCCCCACCACCAGAGTGATCAAATTCAAACACACCACCTACAGCAAGACTGCAGGCCAAGCCATGGCCCTTCTCTGCATGAATTCACCCACACCAGGGTGGGCAGCCCAGGTGGAGGTTGAGTGTCTCACAGTGGCAGGCCTGGGGCAGAGGGCCAGTGACGACACACAGGACTCTGGTGAGCACTGCGGATGCGGGCCCTTCAGGGAGGGACCAAGTGAGACAAAGGGCCACAAGCCACCCTGGTCTGCAGCAGAGCTCGGCTCCAAATGGGGTAGTAGGGCGTTCCTCTCACATCAACACAGAACCCGAGGAGGACCCTGGGCATGCAGCTCAGATATGGCACCTTGGGATCAGCTTCTTCAACCCAAGGAAACAGCCCTGTATACAAAGGCCAGCATCCTTCAGCAGTGGCAGAGGCATGGCCCCACTCTCAGTGGCCTTGTGAGCCCCAGGCGTCACCAGGGCACCGGACACAGAGGACCAGAGAAGAGGATGAACTCCCTTTGAGCAGCCCCAGGGTCAAGGCTAGATTAAGATCTTTGGAGGTCTCTGCTGTGAATGGTGGTATTATGAGGACCCCCCACCCCACCCTGTGTAAATCAAGCTCCACAATACAAAACGAACGCATCAGCATATCCAACCATGTTTGTTTTTGCATTGATGACCCATTGGATGCTTTTACTACAGTATCAAATTCTCTCCATACCCTCCCTACCCCATTAAAATACAATTACAGCAACAATTTGTCACCCCGAGAACACACTTGTTTGGCTGGTTGGGCACTGTCCTAAGACTCACAGAACAAACTGGGCAAGACTTTTAATGGGTCTGGAGGACCTGTACACAGCACAGCAAAGGGACTAGGAAGATTTGGATTCAATACAATTATTGAAAATCCATAAAAACTTGTAGAAGAGAAAGGCCTGGGGAGTCCTTGGATAATATGGCATTTTAAATATCATTTCTGACGGTCCAGAGTTTTTCAGAGGCAATGTTTTCCTACCATATGAATCAAAGGAGGAGAAATTTAAGACTCCAAACTGAAACTGTCTCCTCTACTGTGGAACTTCCCCAGCTGCCCCTGCAGATCTCTTCAGAAGGAAAGCTGAAAGATCAGGCTTTGGTGGAGGTGTATCGCACGAGGACAACAGGATACACAGAGTAATGCCAGCCTGCCTCGCTCCCAGCACTCACAGCACCATTTTGTACATTCCATTAGGGTCTCAATTCCAGGGAAAATCTTCAGCAAGGAGCCACACACAGATAAAGACCCTCTTCCTTTTATTGATATAAAGCAGGGCAACTCCCAGAAAGAACACACAACTCACCAGCAGAAAATCTATCCTTCCTTTCTTTGGCCTTTTCCCTTCTTTCCCTTCCTCCCAGCCTTCTCTGCCTTCTCCTTTTCTTTTCCTCCTTCCTTCCATTTTTTTCTTCCATAATCCATCAATTTACTCAACGAATATTTATTATGTACCTGGAGAAGGAAATGGCAACCCACTCCAGTATTCTTGCCTGGAGTATCTCGTGGACAGAGAAGCCTGGCGGGCTACAACCCATGAGGTCGCAAGAGTCAGGCACGACTTAGCGACTAAACCACCACTACCACTGTGTCCTACTTCTCTAAGGAGAAGACATGGCAAGGGCAGCAAGGGCAAAGACTCTGAGGCAGGGGGTTCCTGCTTTGTTTGAGGAGCAGAAGGGTGGCTGCTATGGCTGGAGCTAAGTGACCAAGGGAATGAGAATGAAGAATTGGGCTGGAGGAGCTGGATCCCACAGGATCCTGTCCACTATGGCAAGGGTTGGGATTTTATTCCAAGGGTTATGAAAGCCCTGGGGTTTATAAGTGGGAGAATTAAATGATCTGCCTTTCATTAAAAAAAAAAATCTATCTGTACACATGCTAACATACTTAGGGGAAAAGTACTGATGTCTTAGTTCAGTTCAGTCACTCAGTCGTGTCTGACTCTTTCCAACCCCATGGACTGCAGCAAGCCATTCCTCCCTGTCCATCACCAACTCCCAGAGTTTACTCAAACTCCTGTCCATTGAGTCGGTGATGCCATCCAGCCATCTCATCCTCTGTCGTTCCCTTCTGCTCCTGCCCTCAGTCTTTCCCAGCATCAGGGTCTTTTCCAATGAGTCAGTTCTTCTCATCAGGTAGCCAAACTATTGGAGTTTCAGCTTCAGCATCAGTCCTTTCAATGAATATTCAGGACTGATTTCCCTTAGGATGGACTGGTTGGATCTCCTTTCAGTCAAAAGAACTCTCAGGAATCTTCTCCAACACCACAGTTCAAAAGCATCAATTCTTTGGCACTCAGAGTGAAACTAGGGGAACAGAATTAACCATGCAATGTTCTTTTCAATAACATGACTCACATAAATTGTTAAAAAAAAAAAAAGATTGGAAACATAGTAGATAATAAATATTAGGGGTGACAAGTACTTGAAAATAATTAGCGATGCTAATTACCGCTTAAAACACAAACTCTCCTACCATAAAATACTAGAAAATGAGAAATGTCCACTAATATAGTACTAAAACATGGAATGAGATATGAAACTGCCATGCAAAATTTTTTTATAATAAAAAAAAAATCCTCAGAGCAATAGCACAGGAAACCTTATTCAAAGAAGAAATGAAGAAAATAAGTTGCTCTTTAACCTCCAGGAGGACTTCCACACATTTTCAAGCAGAAAAGGCCAATATGAAATCTTTAAGCCCAACCTCAGTTCATATGAACAAACTTGGCCTCCATTAGTTTTCCAGAACCATCTAATACCTTTAATTTTTAAAAAAGCTGAAGCACACTTACATCCAAAGCTTGCAGTCACAGCCTCAGTACTTTTGAGCTCCTTAATGTCGTTCTGAGGTCTTCAAACTCTCAGGTTTTGGCTAAATCCGGGAGTAAAAATGCCAAAACACGATGGACAAGACATTCTTTTATAAAGGTACTGGAAAGTCCATACAAGATATCCAGTAAATTGAAATTTCTGTGCCAAAACGGTTGAATCAATTGATTGCTCCCAGCAAAAACATTCTCCCCAATTCTCTTTGTCTCTCTCCCTCTAACTCTCTCCCTTCCCCCGAGTCCCCCTGGAATTGCCTCACTCTCCTGGAACCTCTGATTCAGCTGTACAAATAGCAGAAAAAATAATTACAAGTCAGAAGGGCAAATGCTCCGAATGCCCTTTGGACAGTTTGTATTTTTCCCACCAGGACTTGGCATCTTAGTCTCCTTGTGGGAGAAGTTTCTGTGAGTCCAAGCCACTCAGGTGGTGAAAAGACGGTCCAAAGTGTGGCACTTCCGGTGTGGTTAGGATCCTGGCCCTAAGTCCATACCAGGATTGCCGTGGGTCCTGCTGCCTACCTGCTCTGTCTTTGAATAGCCAGAAAATCCTGGGGTTCTCTGTGAGATACTCACTGAGATGTTGACTCTACCCAGCCGAGGTGACTTCGTATTTAATGAGTTTAGATGTGTTTGATGACCTCAAGATTCAGCAATAATAGCAAAAATGTGTGTAATATGCCAGGCCCAGTGTTCTACATATATTGAGCCATTTAATCATCACAATAACCCCATAAAGTAGACACTGTTACCATCCCTCATTTGTAGATTGAAGAAACTGAGGCATAGAAAGGCACAGTGACTTTCCCAAGGTCACACAGCCAGTAAGTGAGAGGGCTGGAATTTGGACACAGCAGTCCACTAAGTTAGGATTCTTTTCAAACCCAATCCAGTTTCCTCCTCTGGTGCTGGTGACCCATGTTATAACAGTTCCATCAGTGTCCCCATGTCCAGGCCTCGTGGGGTCCTGACTTCCCACACAAATGTCAGGTGATATACCTGCTCATCCCACAGATCAGTTACATCTCTGGCTTTCACAGGTATTGAGCACCTCCTGGCAAAATATTTTAAAAAATAATAATACCGCAAATTTAAATCCTGACAGAATTCTGGTGTAAACGCCTATGGACATGTCTGACAGACTGAGGTGGCCCCAGCAGAAAACAGATCGTGACAGGGGCCACACAATCCCTGGAGCACAAATCCTCTGCAAGGGACATAGGAATCTAATGCTGTGGCCCAGCCCGAGCTGAGGACCCCTGCATGAGGAGTCGGGTGATTCTGGATACAGAACACCACCAGATCCTGTGCTGACCAGGTCCCTCATGCAGCAAGTGTGAGTCCTGGGGACAGAGAGCTGCAAGGGAATTGAAAGGGCCGTCTCGCTTGAGGCTCAAGCAGCCGTGTTCTGCTGCTGGCTGATTCTAACATGAAGATGGGGATGAAGTGGGCAGTGTTCTCACTTCCAGGAAAGCAGCTTGGGTTCCAAGAGCATCAGCTTGGAAACAAATGGAGTGAGAGCTTCCCAGCAGCAGCAGCCCTGGGGGTGGCCAGCTGTTCTCCACATGGAGGCTCAGAGAGTCCCAGCTTCCAGCACCGTGGTGCAGAGGGTCTCTAGCAACCTGCCTGTGGGCAGCTTGGGCAGCAGGCTAGAGGCCAGCTCAGGGGCCGCGTCTGAGATATCTAAAAGACTGTTTGTTTACTGGCCTTGCTAACAAGCAGTGACCAGAGTTGATTCTTAGACACATGCAAGCATCCCTGGAAACTTGCAAGAAATAACAGAAGCCAGGAAGGAGAATTCTTCTGAAGACTGGAATGCTTGCAGATAAGTTGGTTGTGGCTTGTAGCCTTCAAGGGCCAGCTTAATGCAACCACCTCTGTACTTGCTAGCTTGTAAAGCCTGAGTAATCAGGACATGTGCATTTTAAAACTGGAGAATTCTGACTCTGGTATTAAGTAAGTGCTGAAAACGCAGATGGCAAAAGTGTCCATGTCTCTGGATTTCATCACTGGACAGTTTCAACTCCCATAATTTTCTGTGTGATATAAGAATGCATTAAAAAGTGCTGTTTAAAAAAAACTGTTCTGAGCACTTTCTCCTAAGGACCCCTCTAGTCATTCCCCTATGTAGTGCCCCTCAACTCTTGGCCCATTTAATTCTATCCTTGGCCCTTGCTTCTCCTGATCTTTTCTCCCTAAATGAATGATCTAGGTTTGGAGCTGGACACCCCAACTTCTTCCTCTGTCCTCAATGTGTGCACTACATTGTGGGTGAGACCCTCTGGCCCTGGCTGTAGCCCAGTGAGCCCTCCACAAGCCTAGGCCCTCCCTCTGCAAGGAAGGAGAATGGAATACAAAGATCTAGATCTTCATTTTAGAACCAGTCTTGTGCATTGACGTTGCAAATGCCAAAGCCTGTCCACACCACCTCCAGTCGACTGCCTGCAACTGGGCTAGTGAAGTCCTCTGAAGACTGGGGGAAATCCTGTGTTCGCTCCGGTTTAGGAACAAGGACTGAAATAAGGGAGCTGACCAGCCTTCATGACCTGCTTTCCACTTGCCCAAACACCAGCTCACACAAGGCTCCTTCAAGGACTTGATTGAATGTCTCTGCTTTACAACAGAGCAAACTGAGATTCATAAAGTCCACCCAGTAAGTCACAGACAGAGCCGCAGGAATTAGAACTGAAAGTCTCTACACTCTTAATGGCCATGTTTCTTCCTTTGTTTGCTTCCTCTGGGATTTGGTTAACAGGCTTGAACCAGACCTAAGGAGGTCACCAGCTGGAATGGCATTTGCTGTGACATAGCACACCTCAGCAGGAGGCCCTGTACATCAACTTGGAATCTGCAGCCTAGCAACCTGAATATTTTGTCTTCTGCAGGAACCTGAGGCAGGGGCAGGACCACTATATTCTGGTCTCTTGATGCTTCCATTTAGCTTTGGCCTCTATCATGAGTCTGTTTCCTTAAGCATTTATGTCTCATATTTAGTGGTATTGTTTCCAATAGCAAGGTATCCTAGAAGGTAGTGTCTTGTGATGTGTTGTAAATAGGATACTGTTTTTTTAAACCTTATTAACAGTGTCACAAATTATTAATGCATGTATTGGATGAAGTAAATTAATCAGCTTTTATCATAGTATGCTGAATTCTAAAAAAACTTTTATCAAATAAAGTCTATGATTTCCCAAGTGCCAGTAACTCTGTAGTAAAATCAACTGTCAGATCCTACTATTTACAATATTGAACAGTGCTGCCAACACCCTTCACAAGGGGAGCCCATTTTCCCAGGAAACCCAAAGCTGTCCATACTTGGATGAGGGGTTTCTCCCATTAAGTAGGAAGATGGCCAAGTGAGTTTCAAGTAGATGATCTTCATTGCTGTGTAGACTGGCCTATGCAATTTCATCCCTCCTGGAGACAAAAAAAAAAAAAAATGTAAAGTGAATACAAAACCTTGAAAATTTTATAGTTACTTAGCTATATAGGTCTAAATTTCTGCCCATCCCCTGAAGTCCAAAGAAGCTTTTTCTTACCTTGACCTCATACATCTTCCCACATGGCAGCCAGCAGCTTTCAGGGTGCAACCTCTGGATAAAAGATAAGTGCAGTTGTGGGCACCTCTGGCTTTCTTCTGTGCCATACTGCACTATTGCTTTGTGTTCTGGAGTTTAGGCTCCCAGCACCAGCCAGCATTAGTGTGAAAACCGTACTCCCTACCTCCTTGGCGTCTGGGTACAGACATCAGATTGCTTACACAGCAGGCTTTGGGGTTGAAGTATGGTGTTACACACTTTAACCACAGACTGCAAGAGATCCAGACCTTCCAAGGAGACCTGTGCCTGGGGAGGAAAAGCCCTGGAGTGCATTTTCTCACATTGGCCTAGTCTTCCTGCTAGCTTGGCTGTCCCTAGACTTCCCTGCATAGGTCAGTTTATAGGGCTTAACTGAGAATCTTCTAGCATTTAAATCACAGCCCATCCCTTGGTGCTAAGCTGAGTGGCTAAAAGAAAACATAGAGTTTCTACTATAAATTATGTGCATAGCCCTCAAGTCTTTGGTCCAGCTAAAGGTACATCTTTTCATCAACAGGGATTGTATTTGTGACACCACATCCCTCACTTTGTTCAGAAGGACACTTACTGTATTCAGTGACCATGGGTGTCATTCTGTTCCATCACTCGCTAACAACACTAAAACATTTTACACTGTTGGAACACTTTGTCAGGAGAACTGCTCAAATGAATGCTTAAAAGCAGCTTTGCATAACACAATAGATAATCGATGCTTATTGCCCAAGAACTGAAGTCATTTTGCATCTTTAGAAGTTGTTTAATTAACTGAATCATTGGGCTTTCTAATGGATAAATATCTGGAGCAGATATCTATCATCAAATTTCTCTTCATACCATCTTCCTTCTAGAATCAGTGGATTCTCTTTATTGAAAGTGCTTGAAAATCAAATAGGCAATATGATCTTGATTATATTTAAAAATGCATAGAAAAAAAATGCATAGAAAAAAAAGCTGTCAGGACAGATGCCAATAAATTAGCAGTGATTATTCATGAGTGATAAGATATTGGAAATCTTTCTTTTCTTTTTTACTTTTAATACATTTTCTAAGTTTTATACACAATATATCTTTACTTTTATAACCTCAAAATAAAAACAGACTTTTAACAACTACTGCATGCAATTTTGTATTTACTATCTGATTATAACTATAAAAAATATATGTAACTCAAAAGGATTATAAGTAGATATATTAATATGTTAATAGCAACTATCTCTACATGGTGGACTTGCCTGGTGGCTCAGATGGTAAAGCGTCTGCCTACAATGCAGGAGACCCAGGTTCAATCCCAGTTGGTTGAATTTTTGTCTACATGTTCAAAATGTTCCCTAATTGGCATGTAAATATTGTTTCCAACAGTAACAATAAATAATAGAAATTTGATACATAGTTTTTCTCCCCTTCTCCTGACTGACCTCAAGAATGAAGAAGATGGGGAGAGCTGCATTTTGCAAAGCTCCAGTGTAGATCCTGCATGAGGGGAAGGAGAACCTCGAATGCCTTTTTCCACAAGTCTGGGCCATCACTTATACAATCCAGGGGCCCCTCCCTTGCCCTGTGTATTCCTTTGCTGCCAAGATAGTGTCCCAAGGTCTCTTGGCAAGGACTTCCACTAAGCAGTCTTAAAGAATTCATGGACCATGACAGCTTTCCTCCAAGACCCCCAGAAGGAGTCCCCCTGAGCCCCAAGTGGGAGACGCTCCCCTCACCAAGGTCACAGGGGCTTGCTGAGGTGAGGAGGTCAGCACTTGATCCCGTGGCTGCAGTGTGTTTTCCTACGCTGGGAAAAGCACCTCGTAGACAGAAAGGTGAAATGTGAACTAAAAATAGAGTGGCGCTAGCCCAGGCCACTGGGGGCTGAGGCAGCAAACAGAGGCAGACACAACAGAAGGGCTGAACGAGCTGAGGACAGACGGCCCCTCGCAGCCTCTCACATCTGCTCTAAATCAGACCCTGTTTTCTGCAGCTTCCACCATAGCGCAAGGCTGACCTCGCCACCACTGGCATCTTTCTCCCTGCACTTATGAATGCTGCTGGCATTCCAAGACCATTCCAGTGGGCTTCTCTTCAGAAAAGAGAAGCCGTGAGATACCGTAGCTCTTGGTTGTAGCCTTAGGGAAAATTTGTTCTCACCTGAAGAATTTAAGCAGCCCTCACCAGAGCAGAATGTTACTTTCCTGTGTAGTTCAGGAAAAATGGACTCTACCACTGAAGCCCCAAATCTGCCCTTTGCTGGCCCAACTGGCCTTTCTGGTAAAGAACTCCTGTTAGGTTCTCCTTCTGCTCACAAACTATTTGTAGCAGACACAATGCAGCCTTGATCTCTGCCAGAGGCTGGGAGCCAACCCTGGATGGGACAGGTGGCTCTTTAAAGCTTCATGTTCCTCATCTGTAAAATGGGCATGTTGCTGTCTCAGTACTGCTGTGCTGTGCACCCTGCAGGCTTCTTCTCCCTTCTTCCTCTGAACTGTAAAACACAATGACTAAAATTTCAGGATAATTCAGAAGGAACCAATTCATCCTTTGGATGGTTGTTTTCTGTTTTTAAAAGCCTGTTACAAACTAGTATTTAATAAGCTACTGATGTCTGTGGACACCCTTAAAAGAACTACTTTCAGGATTGTGAGGCAAAGGCCCTGGCAGCAAATGCAATTCCACTTAGAGACTATTTCAACTGAAGACATATGGGCAGGTCAAAGGGACCCCAAATGGATTCTGAGGCAGTCAGGCACAAGCAATGGCAGGAAGTCAATATCCCAGGTCTTTAGGGGCAAGGAACGAGATGGCCATACTGATAGCTGCTTTGGAGGGCCTCCCAGGCCGAAGTTGAAGTCCGCAGTCACAGAACCACAGAACGAGGCAGTGAAGCATGGAAGGAAGGGGAGAGACACCCCAACCTCACTCTCCATCACCTTCCTTTCTCCCGCTGATGCCTCCCATCTGCCAAGCCCAACCAGAGGCCAGAGGGCGAGGGGAGCCTGAGGAATGTAGCCCTCAGAAGGGGTCAGCACCTGAGGGTATTGAGCAGGGTAGAGGAGAGTGAAGGTGAGGCCTGGACAGGGTGACTAGACACCAACCAGCCCCGTGCACTTCCCAAGCACACGTTATGAGCATTTGCTTTCCAGATCGCCAGTCCTCTCTATCCATTCATTCCCACCTTCAGAAAGCACTACTGAGCGTCCTCTGTATTCCAGTCTCAAGAGAGAAATGTGGGATGCAAAGGTGAATGAGATACCACTTCCTTGCCCTTGAGGAGTTGAGGTCCGAGTGGGGTGATCCAACAGTAATCATTCAGTGTCCACACTGCACTCAGCTAGATGACCTGGTGGTTTTGTATTATGGTAAGGATACTTAATGTGAGGTCTGTCCTCTTAACAAAACTTTAAGGTACAAAGTTCAGCTACCTACAGTAGCTCCATGTAGTGTTGCAAGCTGATCTCTAGAACTTATTCCTCTTGCCTCAGTGAAACTTTATGCCAGTTGATTATCAACTCCTTGTTTCCCCCTCCTGGCAATCACCATTCCTCTCTTTGATTCTATGAATTTGATGACTTTAGATACCTCCCAATAAGCAGAATCATGCAGTATTTGTCCTTCTGTGATTGGCTTATTCCACTTCAAACTTCAACCATGTAGTTGCAAATTGCAGGATTTCCTTCTTTTTTAATAAAAGCACTTACAGGGAGGTGATTTCCCACCATGCCTCTCCTCTTCTGCTAAGAGGGGGACAGGGGATTTTGGGTTTTGACACCAGTCAGGAGAGCAAAGACCTAATTTCCAGGCCCTCATCACTGCTAACCAGATGGCTGACCTTTGATCACCATTTATGGTCTCTGAGCATCAGTTTCTTCTGTAAAATTAAGCAATTGTATTAAATGCCACTAAGGTCTCTTCTGTCTTTGAATGGTTATAGTTCTGTGCGAATTAGATAATGCATCAAACATGTGTCCAGGGGTGTGTGCCTGTAGACATCCACATACAAATGTTTGCATAAATATGTTTCCTCCCTGAGGTCCTTGCCATTTGGGGCGGAAAGTTAGTTAAATGGTAGTTCTAACACTGAATTTCATAGGAATGAAAATATTATTTTCAGCATCTTCCTTTAGTATGCTTTTTCATTTCCTTTTTTTTTTTCTTAGAAAATGCCATAATATAAATGTTAAGATCATTATAGAAAAGGAATCCTTCCTGATGAGCTTGGGATCCTATAGTAATTATATTAAACTAGGCCTTTTATTGCTGGTTAATGAAATTCTTTTAAAATTGAACCAGCTTCAAGTAAACTGATTTGCATTGATTTGGTGATGTATAGAGCTCAAGCCACTCTATGTATAAGCAAGTTAAAAGCCTTAAGCCCTACAGCCAAGCTGCACAGGCCCCAGCTAAAAAATTGATCCCATGGTTCCCTCCAGGGGCACCTTGCTCTGGGGTTGGTGCTGCTTAAAGGGACACAGTCAATTTCTTTGGTAGAAAATAAATTAATTAGGAGAAAAGAAAAATCATGTTCATCCTGAATTAAACCATTTCCCAAGTTACCAAAGACAATCTTTGTAATGACAGAGTCATCTTGGATGCCTCCTAAGTCCACCCCACACACTTACATGACAATGTGGGGGAAGCCTCCTGCTCCACCCAAGCTGCTCCCCCTGAGCATCCCACAGGGTCTTGGTGCTCTGGTCCTCCCATCCATCCTACCACCCCACAGTGGCCTGGTACCCTCCTTTCCATCGATCCCAACAGGGTCTGTCCTACTGAAGAGGATGGAGGAAGGACCACGCAGAGAGCCTCATAGGCACCAGGTCCAGGAACCAGGGGAATTTGGCAAACAAATGTCTCTGTCCCAGTGCCCTTCTCTCCTTCCCACTCTATGAGGCAAAGCGAAGCATTGTGTTGACCTGTGTATTTAAAAAAAGAAAACCTTCATCTTCTCCTTCTAGGGATACCGCACTTGGGTTTATACCTAGCCAACTTTCTTTCAGCTTTAAACCCATATGATCAGTATTAAAATATTAAAATCATTATGTGATTATTGATTCTATGATAGTGTTATGATATATATGCCTTATGGTAGTATTATTATAGATTTGATTTGTAGTAAAGTTAACACTGAACAATTACTTTTCAACTACTACTATAAAAATTTAGGTGCACTTATGTGTGCCTAAGTTTAGACAATATCCATGCCAGTCATGAATTATGGCACTGTCCATGGTTAAGGTTCAGAATAGAATCATAGAATTGGACCTGAAATTAAACTAGATAAGCCCTATAACTAATAAATTAATCCACTCAATCCCTTTTTCAACATTTCTACTTGACATGGAATTCATTTAATTCACATGGCAAAGATGGAATGTTAGACTCTTAAAGAAACTTTTTAGGACGAGCAAACTCATTTTTGGATGAGGAAAAAAAGGCGGGAGAGAAGTTCAAATGGCTTGCCCAGGCCCCGCAGAGGCACAGGGAGCCCGAGGCAGGCTGAGCCACCACCTCCACACCCCAGCCTATGCTCCCCTCTTCTGTGTGTGGTGTCGCCTGTCTTGAGAGCACACTTAATGGGAGAGGACAGTGTCCACTGTACATGCAAGGAGTTCCTCTGAATTCTTCTCTTTTATCCCAAAGAATCATGTGACTTATATTCTATTCCATAACACATCCATATTCTTTTAATATAAAAATATATTGAATTAATTGCTGATCTAAGAAGGGCTGTGTGTTTATTCTGAGCTTGCTGGTGCCCCTGGCCTACCACTGTGCACTTCCAACAATACCTATAACCTACTTTGAAAAGCAAAAGTTTATCTAAGAATTAAAACATTCCTTAGATTAATTCAACAAATACTATTTTATGTACTTAATAAATATTTGTTGAGTGCCTGTCACCTGTCGAACTGAGCACCTAATATATATTATCTCATTCAATCTTTATATTAATAATAATCCTCTGAGATCTATATCATTTTCCCCATTTATAGATAAGGAAACAGGATCAGAGAAGTTAAGCAAGTTGCCAGAGTTCACACAGCTAGTAAGTAAGTGGCAGACTGAAATTTAAATCCTGGTCTGGATTTGTAATCCCTGTCTGAGCCAAAACTCGTTTGGTTGCACGTGATGCAAACCCAAGAAACTCAACTCATCTAACGGGGAAAGTTCACCGGTAAAGTTAGACTAGTGACACTTTTCTATATTTTTGGTTCAGCCTCTCACTGAGTCCTGATCTCTCCTACAGCAGATGGCGCCTTCAGATTGGGGAAGTTAGGGAGAAAGGAGCATGGCTGCAGGTAACTCGAACTTAGATCAGACCATCTCAGCAGCCCATGGAACTGAGAGCCTCAGAAACCCACCACCCCTAAAGTGCTCTGATAGGCCTGGATGGGGTTAGCTTCCATCTCAGGACCAGTCACAACCCCAGAAGATGGGATAACTTCCGTTGGCCTGCCTGTGCCATGTACCCACCCTCTTGGCTAAAATAAGGGTGGGTGGAGGTAGTTGCAGTAATTAGCAGTTCCATGCACCACAGGACCATGTAGCCAGTCCAAATGAAAGAATTCTTGGCTGACAAAATACAGTAGATGTCCTCAGACAGCTAATGAGGTTATCTAAAAAATAACACTCATAATAAAAATCAGTGTATTGGTCTTCAATGCTCTTTCTCTGCCCTGTGGTAGAAGCAGGAAAGATTACTTAGCTTCTGCCCATGCCCCCAATTTTACAATCACAGTTTTGAAGCATTCCCCACTCAACCTGAGGGAAAGGGCAGGGAGGAAGGTAAGCTTCCTGTGGTTAATACAACCAGCAGAGACCAATCATTTACCTAACAGAGCTACCTGCCAAAACGTCTGAACAATTCTCTTTGCAGAAAAATGGAAAGAAAGATTGCTTGATCCCCATAATCTCTCCCAAAGAGTGTTACCTCTCAGGTGCTTGCCCCTCCCTTTGGTGCCCCCACCCTCCAGCTGTCCCTCTCTGGGGGTGCTCAACCTAGTTCCTGAACATGCAGGCAAAAGTCAGGTAGCCCTTGTCACCACTGAAGACTGAGTTTCCAGACCAAACTCCACACTTGCCAATAACTATTTACTTTACAGAGGCAAAGCACAAAGCCCTGGGCCTGGTCAGGGCTGAGTGGCTGAGAAAGGGCCTTAATGAGCCCTGAGAAGCCTGCCTTCCCAGCAAAATAAGTACTCAAGGTTAATGTCGTCAGAATTGAGGGAGAATACCTTGTTTTGACTGAGAGATCAAAGCTAGGGGAGTTTTTGATCAGAATTGCCTGGACAAATATTTTAGCTTCCAATTTATTCTGATTATGCAGAACAGGCCTGAGAGGGTCACAGCCAGTTAGAGAGACAGTCACTCAGCCCAGCCAGGCTGGAGGGAGGACAATTTTTGTTTGGGAGTCCTGAGATCGGAGAGCCTGTGGGAAGTCACAGAGGTAGGCAAAATCCCTCTGGCCCTGCTTTCTGTGCTTTTAGCACTCCAGTGAAGACAGGTTCAAACTGGAAGGGGCCTCAGAGACCCGTCTTGGTTTGGGACCTTGTTCCAGTGGCTTGCCACACAGCCAGCTAATAGCCAAGCCAAGGAGAATCAGACCACCCTCTCCTAACCCCACCACCTGCACTGCTCCCCATGCTCCCTGCTGAAAATGTCTGCAGTGAAATATGAGCTTGACCACAAACTGTAAACTCTGGGGAAACATCTACAAGAAGCCTTGGGGCTGCCTCCGACAAGCTGGAGTGAGCCCATCCAACTGCAGTCACAGCTGTAGCTCCAAGGGGCTGTGAAACGGCCTTGGGAAGCCCAGGGAGGAAGGGAAGGCTTGGAGTTACAAACATACCAGGAGCAATCCCCATCCCATCCCAAACCCTGAAAGAGGCAGATGTAGTTTTCCAGAGCAGGCTCAGCGAGCAAGCTGAAGATTCATTGTCAGAATGCATTGTCAGAGATCCGCATAGGGCCCAATCCTAGGACCATCGTAGGAGGACTTAACTGTGATTACAGATACTTGATGAGCACTACTCTGTAGCAAGCATGGTGCCTTTACATAAGTTAATTTTTAAAAGATTGTAATAAGTCTGCTATGCTGTCTCACTTTTATAATAACGAACTTGAGGCACAGAGAGGTACAATACTTTGCACAAGGCAAATTAACTACTACACAGCATATGTAGGGTTAGTACCAGACTGGTCTTCAAAGCCTTTGCAGAATCAAACAGTTATCCTGACTTCCCTGCCTCAGCTGTATCTTGGATTAACTGAATAGTTCGGTGTTTTGGAAGATTCTAACTAATAAGTGAAAGAGGAATGATAAATTTAGAAATTTATTTAGAAAATCACCACTCTGCAACCACTAATGCAGAAATATTGGGTTGGCCAAAAAGTTCATTTGAATTTTTCTATAACATCTTACCGAAAAAAAAAAAAAAAAAAAAATTGGGCTTCCCTGGTGGCTCAAACGGTAAAGAGTCTGCCCACAATGCGGGAGACCTGGGTTTGATTCCTGGGTTGGGAAAATCCCCTGGAGAAGGAAATGGCAGCCCACTCCAGTATTATTGCCTGGGAAATCCCATGGACAGAGGAGCCTGGTGGGCTACAGTCCATGGGGTCACAAAGAGTTGGACACAACTGAGAGACTACCACACACAAAAAAATTGGAATGAACTTTTTGGCCAATCCAATAATTCTAGGTAATAATCATCAATAACTCATAAATTGATTAGGTAAAAAAACCTAAGGGGGAATTATATCCCTAAGAGGGATCCCAGTGTGATACAGCAGGAAGGTATACACATAACCTGTTAGAAAAACCAGGCCTGAATCTGACCAAGTCATTAAAACTACCATCAGCTTACAGGGGAAAAACAGGGGATAGAGGAACCTGTTAAACTATACCATGAACTTGTAAAAGTCCAAACTATGAGAAATTGTTCAGTTCAAAACAACCTGGTTTCTTACACAAATAAATTGATAGAGAGGAAAAGAGAAAGGGGGGACTTATGGACTAAAAGAGGACTAAGATGCAGAGTAACCAAATGAAATGTATGAACCTTGCTTAGATACCAATTGAAACAAATCAACTATATAAAAATGCTTTCTTAACAGTAAAGTAAAAGTGAATACCAACTAGATATTCAATGATACCAAGTATATTAGTTTCCTATCACCACCATAACAAATTACCACAAATTTGGCAGCTTAAACTAGCTCCCACTTTTTATTTCACAATTCTTCAGGTCAAAATCTAAGTACAGCATAGTTGGGGTGGCTGGCTTAGAGTCTCACAAGGCCAAAATCAAGACATCAGCTGGGCCTTTATGAAGGCTATGGGGAAGAATCTGGTTTCAAACTATTGAGGTTGTTGACTGAATCAAGTTTCTTATGCTGTAGGACTAAGATCTCCATTTCCTGTTATCCCTTAGCCAGAAAAAAAATTTCTTAGTTCTTAGAGGCCTCTTTCTGGTCCTTGCTCATGATCCCTCCATCCCAGAGCCAGCAACAACTTGTTAAACTCTTTCCACACTCAGAATCTCTCGAAATTTCCTTCCCGTTTCATCTTTCTTCTACTTTTCTCCTCCTCTTCCAGGTGAAGACAACTGTCTGCTTGTTAAGAGCTCATGTGATCAGATTGTGCCTACCCAAATAATCCAGAAGAGTCTCTCTGTCTTAAGGCTTCTAACCTTAATTACATCTGCAAAGCCCCATTTGCTATGTTTTCATTTTCCCAAGATTAGGCTGAGGACCTCTTAAGGGGAATAGGGTAGGAGACTAATGTCCTGCCTACCACACCAAGGAATTAGGGGGGTTTTAGGAGTGGTAATGCTGTTGTGATTATGATTTAAAGTAAAATGGTTCTTATCTTTTAGATTTCATTGTTGTTGTTCAGTCACCCAGTCATGTCCGACTCTTTGCAACCCCATGACTGCAGCACACCAGGCCTTCCTGTCCCTCACCATCTCCAGGAGTTTGCCCAAATTCATGTCCATTGCATTAGTGATGCCATCCAGCCATCGCATCCTCTGGTGCCCTCTTCTGCTTCTGCCCTCAATCTTTTCCACCATCAGGGAAGAAACATTTATAGATGAAATTATATAATAACTGATGTTTTCTCAAAATAATCTAAAGGGCTAGGAAAAGTGGAGGAGAGTGTAGGTGAAACAGGGTTAGCCCTGTTTTCATCATTGCTAAACTTGAATGTTAAGCTCATGAAGATACATTCTTTTATCTATTCTGTTTTTGAATATGTATGAAATTTTCTATAACTTATAAAAAATGTAGGGGAGCCTTTTCCACCACACCAGCAATCCTCAAAATTCAGTAGAATCACTAGAAAGTTTATTAAATATGCGTATTCCTGAGTCCCATGCTGCAGATCCTGGTTCAATAGCATTGGAACAGGCTTCAGGAGTTCTCTAATATTAATGTCATTGACCATACTTCAAGATGCACTGTGCTATTATGGGAAATTTAATAAGAAAGTGGTAAAATATAAATATCAGGCAAAAAAAAAAAATCTTAGGATCACAGGATAGGCAGATTGGGTTGGTTGGAGAAAACAGGGGAAGGCTCCCTGAGAGAGATGATACCTGAGATAAGGTCATCCAAGGATAGATAGAATTTTAATAGCATATTTGGGATTTTCTTGCAAACCATAGAGGCTGGAAAAGGTGGGGTGTAGCCGAGAGATCCCAGTTTGTCAAGCTTGGTGGAGAAATAAGGTCAGTGAAGGGGAGATATAACATAATAGAAGATAAGGGTCTTGTTGTGCAGAGTCTCGAGTGCTATGGTTTGTATGTCAGTCATCAGGCAAGGCAACTATTGATTGATAGTATTTACAGAGGAGAATAATGTGTTTGGAATTAGGCATTCCAACCCAAGGGCTTCGCCGGTGGCTTAGTGGTAAAGAATCCACCTGCCAATGCAGGAGATGTGGATTTGATCCCTAGGCAGGAAGAAGGAAATAGTAATGCCACTCTAGTATTCTTGCCTGGGAAATCCCATGGACAGAGGAATCTGGTCGGCTATAGTCCATGGGGTCCCAAAGAGTTGGACACAACTTAGCGACTAAACAACAACAAATTCCAACCCCAAACCACATTTCAGAATAAGTCTTATTTCTAACCTTGGTCAGAAAATACTAGAAAATTTGAATGTGCTATTCCTAATAACATCTTTGCCAAAACTAAGACTGCCACTCAGAAAGCCATGCCCTTCTTTCTCTGTGGGGGCCTGTTGTGCAGTGGGGATAGCCAAGCTTCAAATGAATCCTTTCTCCTTTCTGCTTTTACAAACACACTATGCACAATTATGTGCTTGCCTCAAACAAGAAATAACCAAAATGGCAAATATATAATAGATCATTAGAGCTGTTATATTAAATCCTAGCCAAATAAACTTGTTATTTTTCCAAGTATTGACTAAGTATGGTAAGATTCAAGCTACTGCTTGGAAAGATGAAACCAACTTCACATTTTTCTTTGTGTATTTTGAAATTCCTGAGGAGTAGACAATGAAGTTGAGGAAGCTGGATCTGTGTTATCCCTTTGGGAAATGGTGAATGTAAATTATTACTCGTCATTCTCTTCTAAAAGTGCCTCTTATATGTTCAAAGAGAATATTAAAGGCTCAGAATGTTTCACAACATTTTTGCCCCTGTGAACCCAGAGTTCAGTGTTAAACAGTTATGTTTGTTACACGTAAATGGAAAAGGCAGTATATAAACACATTCACACGCACAGTCATACACACTAAATTTTATCAAAAATAATAAGGACCACACACACTTCCTGCTGAATTTTATTGCATCTAAAACACTATTGATTATTAGGACACATCATTAAACTATGACATTCTATTGGTTATAAAATACATCCTAATTCCAAAGATATTAAAATTTCAGTCAATGAATAATGATATTTTGTTTAACTCTTCCTCTGGAACAGAGCTCACTTCATACACTCCATAAATATTACTGTTAGTCATCAGTAGCATAAATGTCCCTAACCCCCAGTCTGTCATATACCAAGTAGAGAAAGTGAAGTTGCTCAGTCATGTCCGACTCTTTGTGACCCCGTGGACTGTAGCCCACCAGGCTCCTCTGTCCATGGGATTCTCCAGGCAAAAGTACTGGAGTGGGTTGCCATTTCCTTCTCCAGGGGATCTTCCCGACCCAGGGATCGAACCTAGGTCTCCTGCATTGCAGGTGGACACTTTACCCTCTAAGCCAGTATCTGTGCTACACAAAATTAATGCCATGTACCGTTCAGGGTGCAAAGACAGATAAGTATTTAATTAGCAAGAGAAGTCTTTATTGAAATCCTACCATGAAGACTTTCACTCAGTCACGCCACATTACTTAGCAAAGTGGTTCCCACATTTAGCATGTATCAGAATCATCAGGAGGGTGATTAAAACATGATCCCTTAATCTCTGCTCTGGAGTGAAGAAGGCCTCCATATCCTGCCCACTCTCTGACGCACATGGTGAGATGCAGGACCTTGCTGCAGACAAGTTCTCGATATGTCTCTTAAAGTTTCAGAGCCTCAAACACTGGACAGAACTTGCTAAATGACAACCTGTCCCAATACTTGATATTATTTGCTGGAGCTTCAGGGCAAAAGTTACCTCATGCTCCCTGCAGAGCCTGCGGTAAAAAAAAGATCAAACCCTGAACCTTTGGAGTGGGAGCACTGACTCCAAGACTCTAGACTACCAGAGAAATAACCCTAGGGAGTATCAAATAGTGAGAACTCACACAAAGGAAACCACTTGAATACAAGACCCTGCATCACCCAACCATCAGTAGCACCCTGTGCAGGATGCCTCATCTAAACAACAAACAAAACAAAAATACAAACCCAATAATCAGCAGACAGGGTTACCACCTCACTTAGCCCTGCCCATCAGAGGAAAATCAAACAAAAACTCAGCACACATCTCACCCTATATGAAGCTTACACAAACCACTGGACCAACCTTAGGAGGGCAGAAACCAAAAGGAAGAAATAATTCAACCTTGAAACCTGGGAAAAGGACACCTCAAACACAATAAGTTAACAAATAATAATAATAAAAAGGCAGAAAAACACTACATAAATGAAGGAACAAGTTAGAAACACCGAAGTCCAAATAAATGAAGAGGAAATAGGCAAACTACCTGAAAAAGAATTCAGAATAATGATAGTAAAGGTGATCAAAAACCTTGAAAACAAAATGGTGAAAATGCAAGAATCAATTAACAAAGACCTAGAAGAACTAAAGAGTAAACATACAGAGACAAATTACACAATTACTGAAATTAAAAATACTCTAGAAGGAATCAATAGCAGACTATCTGAAACAGAAGAATGAATCAGTGAGTTGGAAGATAAAATGGTAGAAATAAGTTCTGGAGAGAAGAATAAAGTAAAAAGAATAAAAAGAACTGAGGATAGTCTCAAGAGACCTCTGAGACAATATCAAATGCACCAACATTAGAATTATAGGGGTCCCAGAAGAAGAAGAGAAAAAAAAAGGGTATGAGAAAATTTTTGAAGAGATGATAGTTGAAAATTTCCCCAACATGGAAAAGGAAATAGTCAATCAAGTCCAAGAGGCACAAAGAGTCCCATACAGGATAAGCCCAAGGAAAAATATGGCAAGACATATATTAATCAAACTAACAAAGACTAAACCAAAGAAAGAATATTAAAAGCAGCAAGGGAGAAACAAGTAACATACAAGGGAAACCCCATATGCTTAACAGCTGATCTTTCAGCAGAAACTCTTCAGGCCAGAAGGGAATGGCAGGATATATTTACAGTACTGAAAGGGGAAAATCTGCAACCAAGATTAAGTTGTAGAAAAGATTACAGTACCCAGCAAGGATCTCATTCAAAATTGATGGAGAAATAAAAAGCCTTTCAGACAAGCAAATTTAAGAGCATTCAGTACCACCAAACCAGCTTTACAGCGAATGTTAAAGGGACTTATATAGTCAAGAAATACAAGAGAAGAAAAAAGATCTACAAAATCAACCCCAAACAATTAAGAAAATGGCAATAGGGATGTATATATCAGTAACTACTTTAAACGTAAATGGATTAAATACTCCAACCAAAAGACACAGACTGGCTGAATGGATACAAAAACAAGACCCATATATATGATGTCTACAAGAAACCCACTTCAGACCTAAAGCCACATATAGACTGAAAGTGAGAGGATGGAAAAATATATTCCCTGCAAATGAGAAGCAAAAGAATGCTGGAGTAGCAATCTTCATATCAGACAAAATAGACCTTAAAACAAAGAGGATTACAAGAGATAAGAAAGGATACTACATAATGATCAAGGGATCAATCCAAGAGGAAGACATAAAAATTGTAAATATCTATTCACCCAACACAGGAGCACCTCTATACATAAGACAAACACTAACAGACATAAAAGGAGAAATCGACAGTAACACAATAATAGTAGGAGACCTTAACACCCCACTCACACCAAAGGACAGATCATCAAAACAGAAAATTAGTAAGGAAACACAAGTCTTAAATGATGCATTAGATGAGATGGATTTCACTGATATCTTCAGGACATTCCATCCAAATGCAGAAAAATACACCTTCTTCTCAAGTACACATGGAACATTCTCCAAGATAGACCACATCTTGGGTCACAAATAAAACCTCAGTAAATTTAAGAAAATTGAAATCATATCAAGCATCTTCTCTGACCACAGCACTATGAGACTAGATATCAATTACAGGGGAAAAAAAACTGTAAGAAACACAAACACATGGAGATTAAACACGTTTCTAAGTAACCAACAGGTTACTGAAGAAATAAAAAGGGATATAAAAAATTAATGAAACAAATGACAATGAAAACACAACAACTTAAAACCTATGGAATGCAGTGAAAGAAACAAGAAAAACATCTGATAGACAACCTAACTTTATACCTAAAACAAGTGGGAAAAGAAGAACAAAAAAAAAACCCAAAAAATTAATAGAAGGAAAGAAATCATAAAGATCTGAGCAGAAATAAATGAAAAAGAAATGAAAGAAACAATAGTAAAGCCTAATAAAACTAAAACCTGGCTCTTTGAGAAGATAAACAAAATTGACAAGCCTTTTGCCATAGTCATCAAGAACAAAAGAGAGAAGAATCAAATCAGCAAAATTAGAAATGAAAAAGGAGAGGTTACAACAGACAATGCAGAAATACAAAGGATTATAAAAGACTATTATGAACAACTATATGGCAATAAAATAGATAACTTGGAAGAAATGGACAGATTCTTAGAAAAGTTCGATCTTCCAAGACTGAACCAGGGAGATATAGAAATTATGAACAACCCAATTACAAGCACTGAAATTGAAGCTGTGATCAAAAATCTCCCAAAAAACAAAAGCCCAGGACCAGATGCCTTCACAGGAGAATTCTGTCAAACATTTAGAGAAGAGCTAATGCCTATCCTTCTAAAACTCTTTCAAAAAATTGCAGAGAGAAGGAACACTTCCAGACTCATTCTACAAGGCTGCCATCACCCTGATACCAAAACCAGACAAAGTTGACACAAAAAAAGAAAACTACAGGCTGATATCACTGATGAACATAGATGCAAAAATCCTCAACAAAATTTTGGCAAACAGAATTCAGCAACACATCAAAAAGTTCAAACACCATGATCAAGCTGGGTTTATTCCAGGAATGCAAGGATTCTTCAATATACACAAATCAATCAATAGATGCAGAAAAAGCCTTTGACAAAACCTAGCACCCATTTATGATTAAAACTCTTCAAAAAATGGGCATAGAAAGAACCTACCTCAACATAGTAAAGGCCATGTATAATAAGCCTACAGCAAACATTCTTAATGGTGAAAAACTGAAAGTAATCTCCCTAAAATCAGAAACAATATAAGGGCGTACACTTTTACCACTATTATTCAACATAGTTCTGGAAGTCCTAGCTACAAGAAATCAGAGAAGAAAAAAAAATAAAAGGAATCCAGATCAGAAAAGAAGAGATAAAGCTCTCATTGTTTGCAGATGACATGATACTGTACATATAAAACCCTAAAGATAGTACCAGAAAATTACTAGAGCTAATCAGTGAATTTATCAAAGTTGCAGATACAAAATCAATACACAGAACTCACTGGCATTTCTATATACTAACAATGAAAAATCAGAAAGAAATTAAGGAATCAATTTCATTCACCATTGCAACAAAAAAAAAATTAAATATCTAGGAATAAACTTACCTTAGGAGACAAAAGAACTGTACACAGAAAATTATAAGATGCTAATGAAAGAAATCAAAGATGACATAAACAGGTGGAGAGATATTCCATGTTACTGGGTAGAAAGAATCAATATTGTGAAAATGGCTATACTACCAAATGCAATCTACAGATTCAATGTGATCCCTATCAAATTACCAATGGCATTTTTCACAGAACTAGAACAAAAAATTTCACAATTCATATGGAAACACAAAAGACCGCAAATAGCCAAAGCAATCTTGAGAAAGAAGAATGGAGCTGGAGGAATCAACCTTCCTGACTTCAGATTATACTACAAAGCTACAGTTATCAAGACAGTATGGTACTGGCACAAAAACAGAAATATAGACCAATGGCACAAGATAGAAAAGTCAAGAAATAAAGCCATGCACCTATGGGTACCTTATTTTTGATGAAGGAGGCATGAATATACAATGGGGCAAAGACAGTCTCTTCAATAAATGGTGTTGGGATAACTGGACAGTTACATGTAAAAGAATTAAATTAGAATACTTCCTAAAACCATACACAAAGATAAGCTCCAAATGGATTAAAGACCTAAATGTAAGGCCAGAAACTATAAAACTCTTTGAGGAAAACAAGGCAGAACACTCAATAACATAAATTAAAGCAAGATCCTCTATGACACACCTCCTAGAGTAACGGAAATGAATACAAAAGTAAACAAGTAAACTGATTAAACTTAAAAGCTTTTGCACAGCATAAGAAACTATAAGCAAGGTGAAAAGACAACGCTTAGAATGGGAGAAAATAATAGCAAATGAAATAACTGATAAAGGATTAATTTCCAAAATATACAAACAGCTCATACAACTCAATGCCAGAAAAACAAACAACCCAATCAAAAAGTGGAAAAAAGACCTAAGCAGACAATTCTCCAAAGAAGACATACAGATGGCTTACAAACATATGAAAAAATGCTCAATATCACTCGTTATTAGAGAAATGAAAATCAAAATTACCATGAGATATAACCTCACACCAGTCAGAATGGCCATCATTAAAAAGTCTACAAACAATAAGTGCTGGAAAGGGTGTGGAGAAAAGGGAATGCTCTTGCACTGTTGGTGGGAATGTAAACTGATACAGCCACTATGGAAGACGGTATGGAGATTCCTTAAAAAACTAGGAATAAAACCACCATATGAACCAGCAATCCCACTCCTAGGCATATATCCTGAGGAAACCAAAATTGAAAAAGACACATATATCCCACTGTTCATTGCAGCACTATTTACAATAGCTAGAACTTGGAAGCAACCTAGCTGTCCATGGACAGATGAATGGATAAAGAAGGTGTGGTACATATATATAATGGAATATTCAGTTCAGTTCAGTCGCTCAGTCGTGTCTGACTCTTTGCGACCCCATGAATCACAGCACGCCAGGCCTCCCTGTCCATCACCAACTCCCAGAGTCTACCCAAACCCATGTCCATCGAGGTGGTGATGCCATCCAACCATCTCATCCTCTGTCATCCCCTTCTCCTCCTGCCCTCAATCTTTCCTAGCATCAGGGTCTTTTCAAATGAGTCAGCTCTTCGCATCAGGTGGCCAAAATATTGGAGTTTCAGCTTCAACATCAGTCCTTCCAATGAACACCCAGGACTGATCTCCTTTAGGATGGACTGGTTGGATCTCCTTGAAGTCCAAGGGACTCTCAAGAGTCTTCTCCAACACCACAGTTCAAAAGCATCAATTCTTCAGTGCTCAGCTTTCTTTATAGTCCAACTCTCACATCCATACATGACCACTGGAAAAACCATAGCCTTGACTAGACGGACCTTTGTTGGCAAAATAATGTCGCTACTTTTTAATATGCTGTCTAGGTTGGTCATAACTTTCCTTCCAAGGAGTAAGCGTCTTTTAATTTTATGGCTGCAATCACCATCTGCAGTGATTTTGGAGCCCAAAAAAATAAAGTCAGCCACTATTTCCACTGTTTCCCCATCTATTTGCCATGAAGTGATGAGACCAAGATGCCATGATCTTAGTTTTCTGAATGTTGAGCTTTAAGCCAAATTTTTCACTCTCCTCTTTCACTTTCATCAAGAGGCTATTTAATTCTTCTTCACCCTCTGCCATAAGGGTGGTATCATCTGCATATCTGAGGTTATTGATATTTCTCCCGGCAATCTTGATTCCAGCTTGTACTTCCTCCAGCCTAGAGTTTCTCATGATGTACTCTGCATATTGTAATGGAATATTACTCAGCCATAAAAGGAATGCATTTGAGTCAGTTCTGATGAGGTGGATGAACCTAGAACCTATTATACAGAGTGAAGTAAGTCAGAAAGAGAAAGAGAAATATATATTCTAATGCATATATACGAAATCTAGAAAAATGGTACTGAAGAATTTATTTATAGGGCAGCAATGGAGAAACAGACATAGAGAATAGACTTATGGACATGCGGAGAGGGGATGAGAGGGTGAGATGTATGGAAAGAGTAACATGGAAACTTACATTACCATATGTAAAATAGAGAGCCAATGGGAATTGGCTGTATGTCTCAGGAAACTCAAACAGGAGTTCTGTATCAATCTAGAGCGGTAGGATGGGGAGGGAGATGGGAGGGAAGTTCAAAAGGGAGGGGATATATGTATACCTACGGCTAATTCATGTTGAGGTTTGACAGAAAACAACAAAATTTTGTAAAGCAATTATCCTTCAATTAAAAAAATAAAAATCCCTTGACCCTACTCCCAGAATTTCTAATGCAGTATGTCCAGATTAGGGCCCAAGAATTTGCATTTCCAAGTCCCCAGGTGACTTTGACCCTGCTGTTTGCAGGTACCACACTTGAAGACCCACTGACATCAAGCATGATCTCTGTCCCCAGGGAGTTCCTAGTCTATTTAAAGAAACAAAGAAAGCTCACACAAAGCTCTAGCATATGACAAAGACCTCTCTCTAATTTTATGTATGAGTGTGACTCAGATGAGGAGAGAGAAAGGCAAAGCCCAGGCAGCCAGGGTGGATCCATGTCACTGATAAGATCACACCAGGACCTTGAAGACCAAGTAGATTTTGTCTATGAGTCACAGAGCTGATGCTAAGTAGTGCCCTTTGTATGCGGATGACATCTGTTCTGATTGGCCTATACCCCATCCTGCCATGTTGGTGTCTATTATTGTTGTTCAGTGCCAACACCCATCAGATGTGGCAGGTAATGGAGAGATTGACAAGGAAATCCAGGTAGAGGAAAGAAACCCAGAGGAGGGAAAGAGGGTTCTGATTGGTGAGAAAACCAGCCTGACTCGGCAGAGTACATCACCAGGCAGAAGTGAAAAAGAACCGAGAGATGAGGATGGGGTATAGCTGGAAAAGGGGCCTGTGAAGACAGCCTAGAGAGAGGGGTTCAGGTCAAGGTGCAGCATATTCCAGACATGAGGGATGAATGCCTAGATTGAGGTCAGGGCAGTATGAGCAGAGAAATAAGATCAGACAAAAATAAGGTTTAAATGAGAGCTCAACAGAGCTCATTGCATATTAGGCACAGGTTAAAAAGGGGGGCTGCTAAAGATGAGGATGAAAGACTTCAAATATGGGAAGGACTTCAGGAAAATAGACCCTGTACAAAAGAAAGGTTACTGAATGGTGAGGATTGTGTGGTTTGCAAGTGTGCATTTGGCTGCTGATGGGCAAGTGAGATTTTGTCCAGCTTCAGAGACATGCTATAGAGCTCAGGTTGGGGAGGACAGGATTCAAGGCATGGACATGGGAAGTCATCAGTCTAGAGGTATGAGTTGAAGCCAAGGATGTGTGAGGAGTTTGAAGGAGGAAACTCAGGAGAAAACTGAAGTTTGAAAAGTACCCGAAGTGGGTCCAGGAAAAGCTATCTATTGAGTTTGACTGCCTTTATGGAATACCAGCTTCATGCCAAACCAGAAGTATGGTGGAATAGAGAAGTTGATGTGGTACCTTCACAAGACAAATGACTACATGCGTTCGGAATGTAAAGCATCTGAGGTGGTGAGCTGCACACAAAGCTAGAAAGGACACAGGAGAGCCTCCTAAAAAGTATGTGTGGTGTAAGGGAGGTGGCAGGGAGAATCTATGGATAGCTTCCTGGAGGAGGGGATGCCTACACTGAGAACTGAAGGATGAGCAGGAGGTGTAGGCTGAAGAACAGTGAGGGGGTGTATTTTATTCAGAGAGCTAGTTTTCAAAGGAAATAAACAGTTTGTATGTGTGCTTCAGTTCAGTTCAGTTCAGTCGCTCAGTCATGTCCAACTCTGCAACCCCATGAATCGCAGCACGCCAGGCCTCCCTGTCCATCACCAACTCCCAGAGTTCACTCAGACTCACGTCCATCGAGTCAGTGATGCCATCCAGCCATCTCATCCTCTGTCGTCCCCTTCTCCTCCTGCCCCCAATCCCTCCCAGCATCAGAGTCTTTTCCAATGAGTCAACTCTTCGCATGAGGTGGCCAAAGTACTGGAGTTTCAGCTTTAGCACCATTCCTTCCAAAGAACACCCAGGACTGATCTCCTTTCTAATGGACTGGTTGGATCTCCTTGCAGTCCAAGGGACTCTCTAGAGTCTTCTCCAACACCACAGTTCAAAAAGTATCAATTCTTTGGCGCTCAGTTTTCTTCACAGTCCAACTCTCACATCCATACATGACCACTGGAAAAACCATACCCTTAACAAGAGAGAACTTTGTTGGCAATGTCTCTGCTTTTGAATATGTTATCTAGGTTGGTCCTAACTTATCTTCCAAGGAGTAAGCATCTTTTAATTTCATGGCTGCAGTCACCATCTGCAGTGATTTTTGGAGCCCAAAAAATAGTCTGACACTGTTTCCACTGTTTCCCCATCTATTTGCCATGAAGTGATGGGACCAGATGCCATGATCTTAGTTTTCTGGATGTTGAGCTTGAAGCCAACTTTTTCACTCTCCTCTTTCACTTTCATCAAGAGGCTTTTTAGTTCCTCTTCACTTTCTGCCATAAGGGTGGTGTCATCTGCATATCTGAGGTTATTGATATTTCTCCTGCAATCTTGATTCCAGCTTGAGTATGTGTGCTCAGTTGTGTCCAGCTCTTTGTGACCTTGTGGACTGTAGCCCACCTGGCTCCTCTGTCCATGGGATTTTTCAGGCAAGACTGCTGGAGTGGGTTGCCATTTCCTTCTCTAGGGAGAAACAGTTTGGTCTGGTTTTAAATGATAGTATTTGATGTTTTCATTGTTGCCATTGATATTTTTCTGATAAAAAAGCTTACAAAGAAAACCAGGAGAATGTAACATCAGTGGCCAAGGGAGAGTAGAGTTTCATAAGGCATGAACTGGCACGCCTAGATGCTGCCCGTCCTGAAGAAGAAGATGCATCTGGGAAGCAGGTGGGTCATGCAATGAAAAAATCAATGGCACCTTTAGGCAAAAGCCATCATCAGGCATAAAAGTGGCCATTACATAATGATAAAGGAACTATTCTGTTAAAAAGCTGTTACAATCCTGAACTGTATAGTTGTAATAACATAGCCTCGGGTCATACAAAGTAAAAATTAACAACTATAGAAAGAAAATATCAAGTCCACTATCATAGTAAAAGATTTTAGGACAGTTGTCACAGAAACAAATAAAACATGCAGACAAAAGAAAAAATCTCAAATAAATAGAAGATTTGAACATCTTAATGAACAACTTGAATGTATATTAACTATGTCTAACATTTAGAAATATGTGAACCATGAACTTCCAGATGTTCAAGCTGGTTTTAGAAAAGGCAGAGGAACCAGAGATCAAATTGCCAACATCCGCTGGATCATCAAAAAAGCAAGAGAGTTCCAGATAAACATCTATTTCTGCTTTATTGACTACGCCAAAGCCTTTGACTGTGTGGATCACAATAAACTGTGGAAAATTCTTAAGGAGATGGGAATACCAGACCACCTGACCTGCCTCTTGAGAAACTTGTTGCAGGTCAGGAAGCAACAGTTAGAACTGGACATGGAACAACAGACTGGTTCCAAATAGGAAAAGGAGCATGTTAAAGCTGTATATTCTCACCCTGCTTATTTAACTTCTATGCAGAGTACATCATGAGAAATGCTGGGCTGGAGGAAGCAAAAGCTGGAATCAAGATTGCCAGGAGAAATATCAATAACCTCAGATATGCAGATGACACCACCCTTATGGCAGAAAGTGAAGGGGAACTAAAGAGCCTCTTGATGAAAGTGAAAGTGGAGAGTGAAAAAGTTGGCTTAAAGCTCAACATTCAGAAAACTCCATGGCATCTGGTCCCATCATTTCATGCAAATAGATGGGGAAACAGTGGCTGACTTTACTTTTGGGGCTCCAAAATCACTGCAGATGGTGATTTCAGCCATGAAATTAAAAGATGCTTACTCCTTGGAAGGAAAGTTATGACCAACCTAGATAGCATATTAAAAAGCAGAGACATTACTTTGTCAACAAAGGTCTGCCTAGTCAAGGCAATTGGTTTTTCCAATTCCATATCCAGTATGGATATGAGAGTTGGACTACAAAGAAAGCTGAGCACCGAAGAATTGATGCTTTTGAACTGTGGTGTTGGAGAAGACTCTTGAGAGTCCCTTGAACTGCAAGGAGATCCAACCAGTTCATCCTAAAGGAGATCAGTCTTGGGTGTTCATTGGAAGGACTCGTGCTGAAGCTAAAACTCCAGTATTTTGGCTACCTGATGCGAAGAGCTGACACATTGGAAAAGACCCTCATGCTGGGAAAGATTGAGGGCAGGAGGAAAAGGGGATGACAGAGGATGAGATGGTCGGATGGTATCACCAACTCAATGGACATGGGTTTGGGTGGACTCCGGGAGTTGGTGATGAACAGGGAGGCCTGGCATCCTGCGGTTCATGGGGTTGCAGAGTCAGACATGACTGAGTGACTGAACTGAACTGAACATTTAGAGAATATATATTATTTTTCAAGTATGCATAAAACATGCATAGCATATAGCAGGCACAAGGCAAGTCTCTCAAGGAATTTATAATTTGATAGACAGAGATAAGGGGCTTCCCTAGGTGGTACTAGTGGTAAAGAACACTCCTGCTAATGCGGGAGACATAAGAGATGTTGGTTTGATCCCTGGGTCAGGAAGATCCCCTGGAGGAGGGCATGGCAACTCACTCCAGTATTCTTGCCTGGAGAATTCCATGGACAGAGGAGTCTGGTGGGTTCAAGTCCAAAAGGGTTGCAGAGTCAACCAGAACTGAAGCAACTTAGCATGCATGCACATAGAGAGAGACAAGCACATGATGGTCATCCAGTTTTGTGATCTATGCCTTGCTGAAACTTCAGGAGCAGGAAAATTAAACTAAACACGATTGATTCCCTTACTCATAGTGTATCCTAGAAAGGGTCTCCTGGCCATATTCTGGGCAGTTCTGCCTCCTCCCCTGGGTCACCTCCAACCAAGGCTAGGTAACTGTCCCAGGGTCAAGGCTTAAAGAGAGGCTGCCTCTGGGAGGGGCCCTGTGGGACTCCAAATGCAGACAAGCATAGGGAACAAAACAGACCAAAGGAGCAAGAAAGTCACTAACCCCAAGAAAAAGAACAAAAGGCCCCTTTCCCCACCCCAGAGAGGAGGATGATGAAAGAGCACCTAAGCACAGTTCCAAAGTTTGTACTTACTGATTTAAAATATCATTTTCCTGTTTAAAAATGGAGCTTGAAAGTGTTTCTCTTTCCCGACTTGACTTTGTGCACCAAGTCTGCTGACCACAGATGGAGCAGGTCTAGAGGGAAACGTTTCCCAAGCTTTTCAAATCACTTTTGCGTGATGCTTCTTATAGCATCTTGAGGAGCTGCCTTCTACAAAACACAGTCTGGGCAATGTAGAAAACAGTTTCCCAAACGGCTTCCTTTCAGCTTTCTGTAAGAACACTGCAATAATGGCCCCATCACAAATACTGAAACCAGAAGATTCCTCAACAGACTCCCAGGTGAGCCTCCTCAGCCCTGTTGCTCCAGGGCCTGTTTACCAGGATTCTCTGCCATGCTGCTGCTGCTGCTGCTAAGTCGCTTCAGTCATGTCTGACTCTGTGCGACCCCATAGACGGCAGCCCACCACGCTCTCCCATCCCTGGGATTCTCCAGGCAAGAACACTGGAGTGGGTTGCCATTTCCTTCTCCAATGCATGAAAGTGAAGTCGCTCAGTCGTGTCCGACCTTTAGCAACCCCATGGACTGTAGCCCACCAGGCTCCTCCATCCATGGGATTTTCCAGGCAAGAGTACTGGAGTGGGGTGCCATTGCCTTCTTCGTTCTCTGCCATAAACAGGTTAAAAACATCATAAGGAGGCATCTAGGGCTGAGGATGCACCCTACAGGGAAACCGTTCATTTTCCTTCACTAGTAAAGCTGACCTTGGCTTTGTCACTTCACAATCTAAATGGTTGGATGCTGTGTATTACTGTTGTTACCATCCACATTTTTTTTTCCTTAGAGAAAATGCTGAAAATAAGTGAGTCTTAATACAGTGACAGGGATCTAATACCTGCGAGCATTTCTGCTTTTAAGAACTTTCTGGTGATGTGTACACAGCCGTGTCACTCACCAGCATCATCCGTGATCTGTCAGCACGTCCCCTTCTCACTATGGCAGCAGAACAGAATATGGCACTGTCGGTGTGGTGGCTCCCTAAACCCCGGAAGCCTGTTGTGTGGCCCTGATGAAAACATATTTCACCAGACTCTGTGTCAGCACAGGCCTGAGGCTGGTGTTCAGCTTTCCTTTGGAAACCAGGCCAGGGAAAGGACCTTAGACTCACTCCTTGATGTCCAAGTCAATGAGAAGTGCTAATTCATGACAGTGACACTGACCAGTGGTGACTGAGAAGATGGTGACCGGGTGAATGATAGGGGGCCGGGCGACATACTGTAACACAGCTCCCATCATGTTCAATCAGCCGAGAGCACCTTGGGTCTGAGGGTTATACCTCTGGGGCCTGTAGGGAAGTCTCCAGATTTCAGCACGCCCATGAATGACTCATGGTGTGCTCTGGCCAGCTGAAGCGTTAAAGATGATTTAGAGCAAGTGGAACTCATTTGTGGTTAGATGGACATCTTTAAGAGTCCAATTGCCAGCTTTTCTGGGGCTTCAAAACCTACTGAGCTTGGAACAAAGCCAGGCCCATGCAAAACTGTGGATAGGTTTATGCTCCCCTCTCCCCAGCTCCTGCCAATGCTTCCTTTCCCCATCTGGCTGCCCCTGCCCTCAGGCCGTCACATGCTCATGCTGTCCCTAAAACTCCCTATCAGGGTAACATAGCAAAACGGAAGACACCTCTAAGTGAGGACGGTGCCAGGAGTTACACACACACATTTTCTAATCCTCACAAAAGTTTTGCATTTAAAAATAAGGAAATTAAGTTACTCACCCCCAAACCACAGCAAAGGTACCAAAAGTGACATTGGAGTCCAAGTTGAGCTGATTCCATCCTTGCCCACCTTCCCTGCCCCTCCACCTGCTACTGCACCAGGAATATCCATAATCCTCCCTATTAACTTTTCCCTCCCACGTTTCATTCCTTCTCAGCTGAAAACTAAGCTCCCTAACGTAGTGGTTCTCAAAGTGTGGTCCCAGGCTGACTTTAGCATTACCTGAAATACAGATTCTTAGACCACGTCTAAAGAACCTACTAAATCAGATACTCTGGTGGAGGCACCTAGCAATCTGTCTTTTAATAAAGCTCTGCAGATACGCTTGATGCCCATGAAAGCATGAGGACCACTTGGCTAAAGGAGTCAATCATGTGGCTGAGTTACCAAGCCATGAATAAATTCTCCCCACCTTGTATGAGAAAACACCTAAAGCTCTAGAAAATTACAGTTGTCTGGGTCTCCTAGGAGTGTTTACAGTTATTGTCTCTGGTATTCTGTTTTCCAGATCATACCCATCTTCCCCTCAAGTCCAATAGGACCAGCTTTGACTGACATGGACCTCTCCCAGTGACCCATACCAGCTACCATTGTCAGCCTGGAGTTTTTTGTCACATCCTCCCAGTGAGTGAGATTATTTCATTTGCATTGACTTTCCAGTGGTAAACTATTCAAAACAGCAACAACAAAAACCTTGAATGAAGACAAAATGAAAGGAGGAGAAAGGGGGTGAGGATTATAGGAAAATAATAGGATGGGTTTCTGTTGATGGACACTTTTGGCAATTGTAAATAATACTGTGAAGAACATTGGAGTACATGTAGCTTTTTGAATTAGTGTTTTCACTTTCTTCAGGTACATATCCAGGAGTGGAACTGGTAAATCATATGATAGATAAATCTAAATTTTGTGTGAAATCTCCAAAATTTCTAATGAAAGCTCAATTTTTTTAATCTGACCAAATGGAACTTTCTGAGGTCTGAATGGCATCTCAGAGTCACCAGTTTGTAGTCTTAGGTCTAAGGGAAGCACAGAGTCATGCAAACATTTAATAATTCCCACAAAAGAAAACCCTATACGACTAAAGGTAAAGCATATGAAAAGGATCCCAGGGGTAAGAACCTAGATGGTTCAGAGAAGAAAAATATTGGGGAGATGGTAGGGTTATTTGGCTGAAAACTGGACAAATTATCATCATGGCCTGTCTACATTAATCAAATCTGCCAGATAATTACTCACCTCCCTACTTTCCAGAGCCTGTTGAGTATTCATTTTCACAGTTGCATCCTAAATTTAGCTCTAACTCTGATAACTGGGACCTTGCTTCGGGTCTATTCTCTGACCTGGTCCTGGCTAACATCCAAGACTCTGACACCCTACAGAGGTGTAGAAGTTACAACCTGAGTTCTATTGCTCTGTTACTGGCCCTTCAGGCCCAATGCTTCAGAGCCCCAGACAGAATGTGAGCAACCATTGCCTGCCTGTAACTGGTGGGGACGGCTCATGGGACTAGACAGATATTTTGGAGCTTAGTACATATGTATTATACTTAGTCCATACCCTTAGTTCTAACTTAATTCTCCATCAATAATCCTTATTTTAGGAAAGAGGTAATTGGAGCCCAGAGAGGTTAAGTAACTTGTGCCCAAGGGCCACCCAGCCAAGAAGTGGTAATCCTGGGATTTTTACCCAGGTCTTCTACGTTATATCCACTCTTTCCTCTACATCTTCATGTATTGTTGAAGTTAAATCAATCCAAATTACCTCCTCACTAAAACACTTTCAATAATTCCCTGGTGTAGTGTCTTAAAGAATAAAATACAAAGTAAGGGCATTTGAGGCCAGCTGGTTTCAGTCTTGGCTCTGCCACTTGCTTACATGCAAATTCCAGCAGGTGACCCTGCTTCCCTGCCCATCAGTCTTCTCTCCTGTAAAGTAGAGATTCTATATACTCAGGAGATGCTGGGAAGAATACATTCATTGTGCATAAAAAGAATCTAGTCCAGTGCCTGGCACACATGAAACACCCAATAAATGGGATTCCCCCTTTCCTAATTGAAGGATTGGGCACTTTCCATAATATGTGTTGAAAGTCCACACACATGTCCCCCTTTTATGATACTTGGTCACTTGGCAGAGTTGCCGAAGGTGAGAGCCTTTGCTGCACCCTCCTTCCACCCCAAAAAAGTGCAGAGGCCCCAGCTTCTTGTCCTCTCCCTCAGAATCATTATAGATATCAGTCATTCCACAGGATGCATTCCACAGAACACGATGTTCCTTGATATTAGTAGGTCTTGAGTTCATAAAATCCCAAATTAAGCAAAGTTAAACAGATATTTTTCTTGCAGAACTTTTCAAAGTTTTTAAAATACTAAGATGATTTATGACACTCAAAGAGAACAGCATACAGCCTTACCCAAATTATTTAACTACAGTGCCTTGTTTTTTCACTGAGAATCTTGCCAGATTTGCATCTTAAAAAATACATGTTGGGAAATACTGGTCTGACACTTAGAACCATTCCCGTCACCAGACTGAAGTGATGCCTGCAGCTCTGCTGAGACTACACCAGGGCTGCCCACCAGTGAATTTTCCAAGAGTCCCATCATTTAAGTGTCTAATGGCTTTCTCTTCTGCATGAGCAGCATGCACCAATATCCAGGCCAGTAAGGTTTGGGTATACACTTCAGAGCCCCTGGCTGAAGCTCCAATAGAATTAGTACTGGAGCTTGAAGATTTGTGGCCACTTTTGCGTAGGAGATAATGGGGAGGCAGAGCCACCTACAGGATACTTGTGTTACTGCACAAGGAGAGCAGCTAGGAGCCTATGGACAGAGGGACTGGGGGATGCAATGAAGCACCTAGGGAAAATTGTTCTACCCTCTCTGTACTTCAGATGGACATTTCACAGCATGGTTTTTACAGGCAGACCTTTTATTTTTGTCTTATGGGAATGAGTAGAGAGATGTGATCTTGATCAAACGTGTGTGTTGGGGAGGGAGGGGATATGAAGTAAATGTTTCCTCTGTAAGGCTGAATGTTCATTAAAGAATACAGAAAAGTGGGCCCATTTTCAGTGACTCCATGTCAACAACAATGTAACTGTAGGATTAGTTTCACCCTGACAATGAGATGTGCCCAGTGGTTTACAGGACATTTTGCACAAAACATTTGAGGGCTCTTCATTATAGCAACTAAAGCCTCACAGTGGTTTCCTAGATGTGTCTTTAGTATTTTGAAAAATAGACTTTTCTTCCCAAAAGTGAAGGTAATAGCACTTATGTCATAAGAACTCTGCCTGATGGACCACATTTTGTGATAAAAGCAAAATGAGAAGCATGTTAATGCACTTAGTAACAGATGTGCACACATGTGTTCAGGCTGATGGAAACGCTTTTATCAGACCTCTCAGGGCAGGCAAGGGAGGAGAGTCATGTGCTGGGACAGATCATTCCCAGCTCTTTTTGTGTGCAAGGAATGAGGGTCATTCCTTCATCCGACATACAACAGTGTTTCCTGGCCTGTTACCTACCTACCAGACACAATGGTGGGTGCAGCAGACCTAGCTAGCAAATCTGGTAGGTGCAGCCTGGTAAAATAAAACGCATGCCCTCTCATCCTTGAGATACCTGGTCCCACCAACCAACAGCAGTGGGAGCAATATTTCCAAGTAGGGAGAATCTCAAAGATCATCCTTTGAAAAGTTATAATTAAGAGATGTTCCCATACTTAGAATAGAATTTGCCAGCAAGGAATAAAGAGAAGCCTGCTGCATTTTGTTAGGCAGGACAGTTATGCCCAAAGTAGAAATCAATTTGTCTTTTCCAACAATTCACTTGGATTCATGCCCTTATGAACACTTTCCATCTGAAAATTTTTATGAAGAAAATTCAGCCTATTTCTACAAGAACATACTATCTAAGCAGTCTGTACATAAGACAAGCTTCAATTATTTTGATGATTGATAGTTTACAATTAGAAATGCTAATGAAAGCAGCTTTATAATCTGAAAATCCAAACATTAAGAACTCCAAAATTATGCTTATCATTCTGAATTCTCTTGGCTCATTCTTTGCCTTGCTTTTTTTTTTTTTTCCTTCTTTTACATCTAGTTTTTTGTTTCCGCTATTGTCTATTTTATTTTTCTTTAAAGTTATTTTACATCCTTTAAGGAATAAATACATGGTTTTTAATATTAGAGACTATTGTGGAAAACAGCTTACTTCTATTATTTTTAACTTGGGTTATCTAGCTGAATTATCTACATAAAAGCCTTGAATGTTCGTATTCCCCAGAAACCAGATCAACAGTAACTCAGAAATAATTAAGTGAAATCTGAAAGAATCCTCAAATTCCAAAACCTCAAAGCACTACTTATTTCTGCAGTTGTAAAAAGCAACATGCTTCTTAATGACAAAGTCCATAAAACCTGCAAGATGCGGCTTTAGCTATAAAACAAAACAACTGCAGAAGACAAGAGAATCTCTGGAGAAAAAATATTCCACTCTAAATATTTCATCCCATCTGTAAATGGAAGTTATCCTAGTGGTTACTTTGGGGCTGAAGTACAGATTGGGAAGGGGCATGAGGAAATTTTCTGGACTCCTGGGATGTCCTATGTTTCCACCTTGGTGGTAGTAGGACACACAATTGTTGTTTTTAAGTCTGTAAGTCGTGTTCGACTCTTTGCGAACCCATGGGCTGTATCCTGCCAGGCTTCTCTGTCCGTGGGATTTCCCAGGCAAGAATACTGGAGTGGGTGTCATTTTCTTTTCCAAGGGATCTGCCCAACCCAGGGATGGAAACGGAGTCTCCTGAGTCTCCTGCATTGTAGGTGGATTCTTTACCACTGAGCCCTGAGGGAAGTAAGACATGTGATTACTGATGTTAAAATTATCAAGTTGTATGCTACAATTGGTGTACTTGATTTACTTAACTATGTTATACATTAATTAAATTTATAGTATTTAAATTTATTCTGTTATACCTTAATTGAATTAAACATGCTTTTCTGTGTTATACCTTGATATGTATTCAATTAATACATATGTATGTAGGATTTTTCATTTCAGAAATCTCACTGAATCTTAAGATAACCCAAAGTGAAATTTTAAAGGGATTAAATTTCATTCACTATACTCTATCTATACTCTTATTTTCCAAAGTAAGGAAATGGACACATGTATAATTTTAAAGTGTCCACCTAAAGTAAGGAATAAAACCAAAAATGTCCCGCTTGGAAAGAATCATTTTTCTTGCACCCAGATGAGGGACCTGGGTCTCCCAGGCCTCCTCACATACAGGCCTGAACTCTGCTCTCAAATGAGCCCACCAGGCTGGTCCTGAGCCCTTGGGGAGTTGCACTTGGAGGGGCTCCTCTCAGGAAGCAAGGGGACAGTTGGAGCTATGAGAGAAGCAGGAGTCCTGACCTGCCTAGGTCTGAGCGAGCAGCACTTCATGTTTAAAGACTCAGAAAATCCTTATTCAGTCAGTTGAACAAGCAGTCCCCAGGGAGCCAGGGAGCTGAGAGGGAGTGAAAGGCTGCTTCCCAGGGCTCACAGAGGCCCAGCTGCCTGTGCATTCTTTACTGCTGATCTGCCCGCATACATCATCTCAACAGTGAACAGCTTGACTTTCAGTGATTTTCAGTGGGATAATATGTATCTCTTGAAAACATGTATTTTCTAAAATCTTATAAACATTAAATAGAATATCAGAGATGCAGTGCCCAGGTGATTCGTAGTGAAACAGGCCTCGTTCATGTCAAAGGAACCAGCACAGACAGGCCACCACACTCTCAATGCCAAGTGCTGGGCAGAGTCCTAGGGAAACAGAGATCCACAGAAACATGGATTCAGTTGGAAAGCAGGCTGGCAAATGAGCCATCGCCAGCCATGCCAACTATGTCATGGACAAGTACAGAGTATTGATGGAAGTATAACGCACTGGAGACTCTTTCCAGGCAAGTTAGGGGAGCTCTGTGAGTAAAAGTCACTTAGTCATGTCCGACTCTTTGCGACCCCATGGACTATACACTCCATGGAATTCTCCAGGTCAGAATGCTAGAGTGGGTAGCCTTTCCCTTCTCCAGGGTATCTTCCCAACCCAGGGATCGAACCCAGGTCTCCCTCATTGCAGGCGGATTCTTTACCAGCTGAGCCACAAGGGAAGCCCAAGAATACTGAAATGGGTAGCCTATCCCTTCTCCAGGGGATCTTCCTGACCCAGGAATCGAACTGGGGTCTCCTGCGTGGCAGGCGGATTCTTTACCAACTGAGCTACTAGAGAAGCTCTAAAGTGGAAATAATTTCCAACTGTGTCTTGATAAAACCCATATGTTGCAGGAAAATCATAACATATTCTAACATAAGATATGATGAAGAAAGTAAAAAAGTCCTCCAGAGTGCCACCAAACAGGGCAGTCACTGCTAGCCTCTTAGGTACCCACTTCTAGACTTCTGCCCAGCCAGGGTTCATTCACCATTGACCACAGTTCACACACACTTTGCTATGGTTTTTGCACAATCTCATTTTATCCTCACAGCAAACCTGGACAGCAGGTAGAATTGGAGAGTGGTACTGAGGTAGGGGATTGGCATGTGTCAATTCTGGTTTACTAGGAAGGAGGTGAGGATGTTTAAGGAAGAGAATTGACCTGCTTGGGTTAGTACACCTTACCACCTGATCTGTCTGACAACAGAGCCCTGGCTCCTTACCATCTCGGAGGATGGGTCCTGTTCCAAGCTCCAAGCTGGGAGTCCAGGGTGACCCGGAACATGAGGGTGGGGAGAAGCAGGTGGTGAGTGGCAGGAAGTGAAGCTGGGTGTGGAAAACACTGAGTGCTTGGCTGAGAAGTTTGGACTTCAGCCTGAAAATAATGAAGTGTCATGTAGATTCCTAAGCATGAAAGTAATGAAATCTGTTTTGTGCTCTAGACAGATCCTGCTGGCAGCAAGTGGGGGCATAAGCTGCAGTGGGATGAGTATTATGAAGCAGTTCAGATGCAAAGTGAGATGACCCTCAACCAGAACAGCAGACTGGGGCAAGGAGATCCAAGGAACCTGCAGGAGGAATCCCTGAGTGAAAGGAGGCAGGGATGAGGAAGAAAGAGGAAATCAGGGAGGACTCTAAGCTGGGGTCCTAGTCTCAGTGACAGTGGGGGGTTCTGTTCATGAGGACCCTTTCCTATGCTGAGCACTGTGTAGACACTGAAGTACAAGGGTGAATTAGGACTGACCTAGTTCATAATTGGCAGTCTTGGATGGACCCATGACAGCATTATCCTACTCCACATTCCCCTTGATGGAGAAGTTGGGAGTGAGGAGACCCTTTTGTACATGACAGCCTGACACAAATGTGTCAATTGAACATGACACAGATTTTCAAGAATAACCTTTCTGGGGGTCTGAAGCCAGAGGGTTGGACTAAGACTGGTTTTTAATCATTTACAAAAATATCTAGAGTCTGTACTGAATTGCAGTGGAGGAAGGAAAAAACCATTTATTTCCATTTCTTTAATGCCATCAACATGAACTTGGAGTTTTCATGTCCCAGATCTTGGTGCCACGCAAGGACACATTCAATCAGATTCTCCTACAGGGTTATTATTTTAAACTCATCTAGACTTCTGCTCTTTGCGTTATTAGACAAAAATCTTAGATATATGTTTGGCAGAATGGTATTAATCAGATTTGATAAATTCTGGTATTTTATAGATAGTGACTTAGCCCTGTTGGAATGGAGTCCCCATAATTGGAGAAGCTTTCAGCTTTTGGATATCTCCAGTATCATCAATTTATGTGGTGGGAATTTTGAATCACAAACTCAGGTGAGCAAGTATTGTGCTTTCTTTAATTCCTCTCTTCCTTTGGTTTCTGACTCACAGCCCCCTTCCTACCAATTAAACACTGAGCATCAGTCTTTCTGGATGTTTCTAGTGAAAAGTGAAAGTTCTTCAGCTGTGTCCGATTCTTTGCAACCCCATGGACTGTAGCCCTTCAGGATCCTCTGTCCATGGAATTCCCCAGGCAAGAATACTGGAGTGGGTAGCCATTCCCTTCTCCAAGGGATCTTCCCAACCCCAGGGATCAAACCCAGGTCTCCAACATTGCAGGTTGATTCTTTACCATCTGAGCCACCAGGGAAGCCCAAGAATACTGGAGTGGGTAGCCTATCCCTTTTCCAGGGGAATCTTCCTGAGCCAGAAATTGAACTTCGGTCTTCTAACTTCCTCCCAGTTGGGCTTGTACTATAGGAATCTCACCAAAACAGGTGTCCAGTTGTTCCTTAACCACTGCCCAACAGACTACTGCCTCCCTATCTTCCTAGACCCAAGGGCATAAAGTAAAAGCCTATTATCCCATTGTGGCCTGGACAAGTTTGGGGTTGGTTTGTTTGTTTTCTAGTCCACACACTGATTTTTTTTAATCAGAACATTTCATATTTTTAAAAAATTTCTATTACTAGTAGTAATACTTAAGTCGCTAAGTCATGTCTGACTCTTGTGACCCCATGGACTGTAGCCTGCCAGGTTCCTGTGTCCATGTGATTCTTCAGGCAAGAATTACTGGAGTGGGTTGCCATTTCCTTCTCCAGGGGATCCTCCTAACCCAGGAATCGAACCCAGGTCTCCTGCATTGCAGGCAGATTCTTTACCAACTGAGCTATTACTGCTGCTGCTGTTGCTAAGTTGCTTCAGTCGTGTCCAACTCTTTGCGACCCCATGGATTGCAGCCTACCAGGCTCCTCCATCCATGGGATTTTCCAGGCAAGAGTACTGGAGTGGGGTGCCATTGCCTTCTCCAAGCTATTACTAGCTTCTCCTAAAAGATGTAGAAGCACTGGACCCACATGTTCTTAGCACTGACCAGCTAGGGCTGAGTAGCAGCTGCCCACTTCAGAAAGGACTGAGTCCCCCAGCCCAACCCTGTCTTGGGTTCCTAAGATGCCCCACAGATTCAACTGCCATCCACCACCCCTACATCATTCCCCTACACTTTTGTTTTTCACATAGGAGAAAAATCATTTTTTGTATCTATCATAGAGCAAGTTTCCAACACTGAGACAGAGATTAATGCAGGAAGTTTAGCAAGAAGTGCTGTTGGAGTCCAGACCTGGTAAGGGAGAGAAGGGTGCAAAACTGAGCAGAGGGAGAAGCTGGGCTCCCACGAAATCTCAGTAGTGGCCTCAGCCGGCCTCACGAGAAGCTGGGAGGCAGCAGCACTTTTGTTGTGGTGAAAGGAGCCAGGCCTTTAAACTCCTGAACCACCTAGTCATTGCTGTGGCTGCCCCAGATAAAGGAGCAAGACCTTGGACCAGGTAGGTGTCTTCAGCCAAGGGCAGGTCCTGGCAGCTGGGGAACTGGCCCTTTATTCTGACGGGGGATCTGGGTGGTGTATAGCAGCATCGACTATGGCACCCATGAGAGACGGATGGAATCAGCAGGCTAAGAGGAGTGCTGCAGGGCCCTCTACTCATGTACACTATCTCCCTGCTCCCAGTGGGCCTTTAGATCAGTGCTTCTCTCTGGGGGTTCTGCTGGAGCCCAAGGACAGCTGCCTGGGATGCGAGCAACTGTCCCTTCAGCTCATACAGCCTCATGCTCCCCCCACCATCTCTCTTGTTCTGCCTCCTGACCCACCACCACCAAGGCCACAGAAAACTTCTTCTAGCCTGGGGAAATCCTACTCCCATTGTATTTCTTCCACAAATCCCCTCACCACTGCCTTTCAATCCTACTGCAAAGCCTCGAAGGTCCCTCAACAGAGAATTTCAGAACACAGAGGTCAAAAAGAATTTCTGGTTATTTCTGCTTCCCTCCCTGCCAAAAATCTCCCTGAGACAATGAACATGGAGAAAGCTACCTGTTGGACTAGGAAGGAGGGAAATGAGGAAATATAAGGAGATTAAAAACTTAAGTGAGTATTGCTGGCTCTCCACTTACACAGAACCTGGCCAGGAATCAGACCAAGCAGACCTGTGTCTCAGTCAGAAATCCTTTGCAATGGACCTTGACTAGGAGTCCTTGCTTTTTTGTGAACGAGTTTGTATGAAATGAACAGAAGTTCAAGGAAACAGCAAGGGTGGAAAATGGGCTTGAGGAAGGGAAAGAGGAGCACTCAGACACTGTCTGGGGTAATGGAGGCCTCCCTACAAGGATACTCTGTAGAGTTCCAAGGTGCCTGGGATTCAGACAGGTGAGAGGAAGGTCAGGACACTTAAGAAAGACGGGCTGATGGTAGGACCACATTTGCTTTTTTCCGAACTCTGAGTGAGAAAAATCATCTTCCCTGACTTCAAGAAGCTCCTACACAACTGGGTGTAGACAGCAGGGGCTTCCCCACAGACTGGGAAGGTTGGAGGAAAGGTGGAGGGGTGGCAGACTGGGCTTGAGGGAGCGAGGATTAGAGGATGATTTTTGCAGAAGGTGACACCTACAATGGCCTTTAGAGGATGAAAAGGATTGCACCAAGCAGGGAGCATTTCTTCATGGCTGGGGGCAGAAGAGAACCATGGTACTTTCAGAACACCTGTGGTGCATTCGTCTCCCCTATACTGAACAGGAGGAGAGCAGAAAGAGGTGGACTGTGGAGAAGTATCCTTGACAAGATTCTTAAATAGTTCCTCATGCTTCCTTAATATGACACCCATCAAATGCACGCATGAGACCAGCTCTGGAAAAGGGAAACATTTCAAAGCACAAGGCAGCCACTTGTCTTTGAAGTTCGATGGCAACTGCACTCTCTAGGAAGAGAGCTCCCTGCCAGTTGCCCTTCGAAAATGAAGATAGAGACAGCTCACAAAGAAGACAAAATTGAATTGGCTAGTCAATTTTTATTTCTCTCCAGCTCACCAGATTTATATTAACTGTTATCAGGTGACTCAATTAACCTCTCTGCTCCTTGAATTAATTACTCTTACCACATTGTTCATGGTGAGGGATGGAGAGTTCATTCAAGAAAGCTCTTTTGAGTATCTGCTATGTGCCAGGCGTCGTCAGATAGCTGGAGATTCAAAGATGAAAAACAGACTCATCAGTGGGACTAAAATTGCTAACAGGAGAATCACACAGACTGCCAGCAGTGTTGAAACTGTGTTGCATGGATAATGAAAATGTGGATGCACAAGAGTTGTCCTAATCCACTTCCAGTCCCCAGTAAGGACTTTCTGGAGAAGCGGCACATGCTCCCACTCCAGAGAGGCTACTCAGAACTCCGTCCATTACTGAGGTTGGGCTATGACAAAAGAACTGCATTGGGATGTCCACTGGGAAAGGCTTTCAGCTCCACTTTACGTTTGAAATTTTTCGTTTAGAAAAAGGGTGAGAGAGAAAAATCCTCTTTTAAACCAGTGCCTCTCAAAATTTGATATGCATGAGAGCCATCTGGGGTCTTGGTAAAACACCGGTGCTGATTTAGGTGGTAAGGCTGGGGCAGCATTTCTAAAAGCTCTCAAGTGATGCTAATGTTGCTGATCTGGGAATCAGACTTTAAGTAGCAAGGTTTTAAATGACCTAAATTGTTTGATATTACAAAGATGTGGGTGACTCCAACAAGTTCGATCAACTCAGTGTATTAAATAAACAAGGTGGAGCTACCAAAGGGACGAGAGAGAGCCCTTTCCAGGGGACATGGAAAGCAGAGAGACCTGTAACATTAAATACATACTAGTTAAAGGAAACAGGAAAGTGACTCTACGCTTTTGTGTGCTGGACACTCACTAGGATCACCTGGGGTATATTAAACACTGTGATGTCTGGACCCCACCTCAGAGATGGTACTTTAACACATCTGCAGTGCCCAGGCATTGACATTTTTAAAATCTTCCTAGACAACTTTGATGTGCACCACCTAATCAGTGTTCTCCAATGAGTTTGGAGCTGACAAGCTGAGAAGCCAGTGCTCTAGTAATGAACATTCTCCTTACTCCTCCTTGGGAGGATTAGATCACAGAGGGAGCTTGAGTTATCTTATTTCCCAGCAGGGAGGCTGGGCTGGGCTGAGCCAATCCCAGTCCCCTCATGCAGTGTGGGGTAGTTATTCCTTCCACCATTAGACTTTTAGGGCTGACAAACAACTTGGGGTTCATGAAGCCTGCTCAAAGTCACAGTCACAGAGGTAAAGGGTGTTAGGTCTTGGTGGCTCAGACTCCTGCATGCAGGAGTCTTGGGTTTGATCCCTGGGTCAGGAAGATCCTCTGGAGTAGGGAATGTCAATCCGCTCCAGTATTCTTGCCTGGGAAATCCCATGGACAGGGGAGCCTGGCAGGCTATAGTCTATGGGATCACAAAGAGTCAGACATGACTGAATGACTAACACGTTCAGAAGCCCAGGGTATGCCCTTGGGCCACCCACGTTCTGGGGAGCTGAGCCACATGGGAAAACAGGAGAAATCCACAGCCACAATTTAAAAACCTGAAAAATCAAGAGATCTGGGTTTAGAGGGCCTGTTTTCAGGACTGCCCAGGCTGACACTGCAGTGACAGGGCAGCAGGACACGAGCGCCCCCTCTCAAGAAGGGCTTGGGAGGAGTGGGGTGAGAACGTTGTCAGAAGTGTGCCAAGGGCATAAAGGGGCATGTGGGTCCATGAGAGGGAGGAGAGTTTGGGGAGAGGGAGTCATATAAAAGACTTTGAGGTGTGCGGGCATGGGGGTATAGGGTGTCTGGGGAGGTTGAAGGGGTATGGGCTAGGGGAGTGTGCAAGGGATGTGTGGAGGCATGTCAAAGCAGACAGCAGGCTAAGACCACTGCTGCTCTCTTCATCCGTGTTTTCCCAGTAACAGCTGCACCTTTGCAGTACAGATTCAGCCCCTGGCACTTAGTCCAAGCACAGATCCGCTAGGCACTGGCCCCACCTAGTGTTGGCAGTATTTTATTGGCCATTTTACCAGAGTTTGTAGTCACCTGTTTTCACTGAGGACTTAAACCAACAAATGGACTGTATTCCCAAAGAGGGTTTATGAATTAATTGTCTGGAGCTCAGGATGCAGTTTTTGCAACAAATCTCAGGCTGATAAGAATAATAATAATAAAATATAGTAATAATAATAGATAATAGAAATGGTAATTGAGTGTTCACTATGTGCGCGGTCTTTTATAAAATATTTAGTGTTCATTTTCTCTTTCAGTTGCTGCAGTACTGCTTTGAGTTAGCTATGATGATCAACCCCCACTTTCCAGAGGAAGAAACGGAGTAATGGAGAGAGCAGGTAACTCATTTCAGGTCACACAGCTGGGAAGTGGCTCCAGCCACTGGAATGTAGACTCCAACCCAGACCTGTCTGTCCCGAGTCACACCAACTGAAGTCTATGTGACTCCAAAGCTGTGTTGACATATGGCAGAAAATTACAGCTGTAATTACAGTGTCTATTACAAGGAAGTAATAACATTTAATAAATTAGCCTACTTTTTATAATCGTGAACATTAAGGTTTTGGTGAAAGGAGTTTTCTATTGAGGAACTGGTTTTCTATCAAAAATTTCTTAACATTATACATTTTCCAATTCCTGATTCCTACCACCCCTATGCAACTTTCCTTTTGGTATATCATGATTTATCTCAGGAACCTGAGAACAAGCCAGATACAACCAGCCTGGCCAAAGAAGCACAGGTCAGCTCTGTTCTCCACCCTCTTGGACAGGTCCAAGCAATCAAAATGAGAGAAAAGGACATAATCTGTGCCACACAGCCTAAATTAACCAGGGAACAAAAATAACAGATAAATTCAAATTAATTGATAATCAAATTGATCTCTTTAAAGTAACCAAAGAAAGAAGAACATTCCAATGGAAAAATAAGCAACATGAAAAGGCAATCCACAAAAGGATAAGCATGAAATGGCCATAAACCCATGAAAAGATTGCTGAGGTGCTATATAGCACTTCAATTAAATGAAATACGCTGGACCACTATATTTACAGTGTTTGGATCTGTTTTGAGGTTTTTTTTAAGGTGGCAGTATTAGTGAGGATTCACAAGGAAAGGCCCTCCCATTTTTTGCTGGTGTACAGTGGTACAGCTTCTCTGTAGAGCAACTGGAAATATGCATCACACATCTTCACAAAGTGCCTGCCCTTTGCTTAGCAATTTCACTCGAAGGGGTTCATCCTGAGCAAACAGAGAAGGGTGTACGTAAGATTAGGAACAAGCAGTGTGTTCTGTATGACCCCATTTTGTAAGGAAAAAACCATACACACATCTTTAAGATGAAGGAAAATATAAACCAAAAAATAAAGTGTGGTTATCACTAGATTATGGGTTCAGGGGTGATTTTATGTTTTCTGCTTTTTTCTTTAATGAATATGTACCAATACTGTAATTTTTAGGTTGTAAGTATGTATGTACACACACGCGTGCACACATATGATTACAGCCAAAGAAATCAGACTTTTTTGTCTCAAGCAGTGGTCTCCAAAGTAGAGGAGGCATGCCAGGGTGTGCTAAAGATGATCTGTGAGGGTGATATCGGGAGAAAATATTAAAGATTTCATTTATGTTTATTTTTCATCAAAAAAAAAATAGGAAGATGTTGTGTTAGTAACATTTAACAAGCAAGCTAACGCTGACTCCTCAGGGGTCCAGAGGTCAGCCAGGCACAGTCATGTAGCCTGAGAGTTCCTGATGACAGATGAGCTCCCAGGACAGACAGCTTCACTCTCCTTCACTTGCTTCCTATGTCTCATGACCCGCTCCATTCACGGGTACAGTCACATCAGCATATGACTTTGGGATTCAGATTTAACTAAACTAGCCCTTGGAATATTGGAGAAGGAAATGGCAACCCACTCCAGTGTTCTTGCCTGGAGAATCCCAGCTGCCGTCTATGGGGTCGCACAGAGTCGGACACGACTGAAGCGACTTAAGCAGCAGCAGCAGCAGCAGCAACCCTTGGGATATAGACAAGTAGCTTGAAAAGATTCCTGCCAATAGATGGCAGATTGCAGATAATAATAATAACAATGATGCAAGCACAGCAAACAGCTGTGTTATTAGATAAAAGTTGTGACAATCTAATCAGATCTGACAAGAAGTCAGCTGGAAAGAGCAAAAAAGTGTCCAAGTAGAGGTGGTATTTTAACAACAAGGGTAGGTAAGACAGAAACTGCGTCTAAACTCTAAAGAGATTATATTGTTTAGTTAAAAAGCAAAGTGCACAGGAAGGAACTTATGGCTGCCGAGGGGGAAGGATGGGTGAAAGCAGTGGTTAGGGAGTTTGGGATGGACATGTATAGCATGGGATGCTATATTTAAAATGGGTAACCAACAAGGACCTACTGTATAGCACGTGTATAGCTCAATGCTGTGTAGCAGTCTGGATGGGAAGGGAGTTTGGGAGAAAATGAGACATATATATGTATGGCTAAGTCCCTTCACTATTCACTTGAATCACAACACTGTTACTCAGCTATACCCCAGTACAAGATAAAAAGCTTTAAAAAAAAAAAAAAGCAAAGTGCAGAACATGGAGTAATAATCAACCACTTGTGAAATAGGAAGTAGCAGGCTTGTGTGTGCATTTTTAAACAGTATTGGAGAGCTATACCGGACATGAACAATAGTGGTGACTGGTCAGAAGAGTGGGAACTGAAGAGACTGACAGGGAGGGAAGATTTCAGTGTTTTCATTGTTGAAGTTTGAACCATATGAATGTATTACTCCTCAAAAAAGTAAAAATGATATTTTAATAACCTTGTTCTCAGGATCTTTTCCAAATGTTTCTGAACTATGTTCTACCAAAAAAGCCCCTGCTCTTGGACTCTGCCCTACTGCTTTCCAAGATCTCATTTAAAAGCTATAAACAATCAGTTAGATTTGCCTCACTTTTAACACTTATTTGGCACCAAAAATCTATTCTTCATAACATTTCTGAAAGTGGCAATGGAAAGAAACAGGAGAGGAAAAGGGAGGAAGAGAGGATAGAAAGTTTCAGGGGATGCCTGTTGCCTCTAATCAGAGGGACTCCGATGTTCTCCCCTTTCAACGTGTCCCACCGCCATGCCTTATCTGTGAGGAACTTTTGCCTCTGAGCATTTAGCAAGTTTTACCACCTCCTTCTAGATAGCACACCAGTCACGGGATTTGAAATGCTACCTTGGACAACATAGATCCCACCCTCCTAGGAATGTCTGCTTGACTTGATAGATAAGCCTTGCACATCCACTTTAACAGCATTTTTAATACTGTCCTGGGAAGTGACTTGAAAATACAGCAAGATTAAGTCTTATGAAATCCCCAGGCAACTTTTTGTATTTGGTTCGACATTAGTAACTTGAAAGCCTTGCCTCACCTGCCAAAGCAGTGTCTGATTTTGAGCCTGTAAAGTGGCTCCTCACCTCTAAAGGATTCCCAGAGGTTTCCAGGAGATTCTGCAGGGGGTCAACAAGTCCTGGGCCAATGGAATTTGGGTTGGACATTTTAAAAGTCACAAGTCTCAACTCAAATTGATCCTCAATTTCATCTTTCTTATAGTCCTTCTAAGCCAATACTGTGAGTTGTTTTCTTTTTGAACGTGTATCTCTTTTCAGATATCTACTTTGCCATCTTTATTGTGGCTTACAGTGTTCTTTTTAAAATGTATTTAAATTCCTTTTCAAACGGAATGTTTAATGTCTGTTTCCCTCCCTTCCCTGTGGGTCCCAAACCAGTTCCTGGAAGGAAGAAAACCCATGAAGTTGACTGTTAAGAACTGAGAGATGTGCTCAGTGTCATTAGTCTTAGGGAAATGCAAACAAAAACCACAATTAGATCCCACTTCACATCTGCTACAGTGGCCATAATCAAACATACCGGACAATAAAAAGTGTTGGGACGAATGTGGAGAAATTGGAAACGTTACACTGTGCTGGTAGGAGTGAAAAAGGGTGAAGCTACTATGAAAAACAGTTTGGCAGTTTCTCAGTTTAACATAAAGTTACTCTGCAATTTCACTCCTAGGTATACATCCGAAAAAATTGAAAACAGATGTTCAAACAAAAACTTTCACTGAAAAGTTCATAGCAGCACTACTCAAAATGATCAAAAGGAAGCAATCCAATGCACAGCTGATGAACGAATGAACAAAATGTGATATGGCCATACCATGGAATACCACTCAGCCACAAAAAGGAGCGCGATCCAAACACATGCTGCAACATGGATAAACCTGGGAAATATTATGGTGAGGGAAAGATGCAAGACTCAAAAAGTCACATATTAATGATTCCATGTATATGAAATAGAACAGAAGAGGTAGATCCAGGGACAGAAAGATTGCTGACTTCCAGGGACTGGGCAGATGGTTGAGTAGAGAGTGACTGCTTAATGGATATGGGGTTTCTCTTTAAGGTCATGAAAAAGTTTTGGAACTATCTATTGGTGACAGTTTCGCAACATTGTGAATATGCTACAAGCCACTCAATTGTATATTTTTAAATGGTTATTTTATATTACATGAATTTTACCATGATTTTAAAAAACTAGGGATGGTGGTCCTCATCCTATGGCTTGTGGTCTCCCTATTTCTTCTCCATGCAAATCTTGGGTAAATGACAAATCAAACTGCAAAAATCTGAGACTTCCCTGGTGGTCCTGTGGTTAAGACTTGTCGTTTCCACTTCAGGGGACATGGATTGGATCCCTAGTCTGAGATCCCACATGCATGCTATCCAGCGAGGTCAAAAAAGAAAAATAGAGACACAGCCTCCCTCAGAGGAGGCTCTGAGAAGAGGTGGAACTCAGGCAGTCTCCCCAGATGACTCTAGTATGTGGCCCAGGTGATATCACCTGGGTGGGCTAATCCCATCACACTAGGTATTCCTCACACATGGCAACCAGTTAAGGTCAGAGAAGACACATGTCCTGTGGGCTTTCAAGTTTCTTGAAGAAAAGCTACCTTTGGCATCTCTGACCTTAAGAAGCTGTGATTCTGATGAGGCCAGGATGAGGGATGGAGGGAGGAAGCCACATCTATTTCATCTTCACTGCAGCCAGGGTCATTAAGCAGAAATGGTTTCCTCTGCCCTGGAATCCCCACGCTCACTGTCAAATGCTAGAAACAGAATGAATAATTAGAATATCTTACTGTCAATCCATTTCATAGGATGGCCCTCATACTTCCTAAATAAGTGGATTTGTTTGAAGATGAATTTATTTCCAATCAATTCTGTCAGCTCTCCATATCATAAACCTGTGTTTTCTTTTACAAAGCATTTGCTGAATTCTGTTCTCTTGGATGTGGGTTTAGAAGTTTGCATCCTGAAGATTAAAGATACCCTATTTTTACTTTGTTATTCTCCTTTTGACTTTCTGGGTGCACATGTCCCTGGCATTTCAGCCCTTATTCTAATGATTTTCAGAGTGTAATTCAATTCCTGGGTCGGTAAGATCCCCTGGAGAAGGGATAGGCTACCCACTCCAGTATTCTTGGGCCTCTCTTGTGGCTCAGTAGATAAAGAATGTGGCTGCAATGTAGGAGACCTGGGTTTGATCCCTGGGCTGGGAAGATCCCCTGGAGAAGGGAAAGGCTACCCACTCCAGTATTCTGGCCTGGAGAATTCCATGGACTGTATAGTCTATGGGGTTGCAAAGAGTCCATAGACTGAGTGACTTTCACTTTAGTATTCTAGGCTTTGATTTAACCATCTGTGCAGGGAAGGCAATGTCATCTATTGAATACCCACACAGACTGGATTTTGAAGCTTTATAAGACCAAGGAAAGCTTGATTTCATTTTAAGATGGAAAATCGAGGCACTTCCCTGATGGCTCAGTGGTAAAGAATCCCCCTGTCATTGCAGAAGACACAGGTCATTCCTGATCCAGGAAGATCTCACATGCCACAGAGCAACTAAGCCCCTGCACCACAACTGTTGAGCCCATGCTCTAGAGCCCAGGAGCCACAACTACTGAGCCCATGTGCTGCAACTACTGAAGCCCAAGCACCTAGAACCCGTGCTTCACAGCAAGAGAAGCCCACGCATTGCAATTAGAGAGTAGCCCCCACTCTCCATAACTGGAAAAAAGTCCACGCAACTGGAGAAAAGTCCATGCAACAACAAAGACCCAACACAGCCAAAAATAAATAAAATTATAATTTTTTTAGAAAAGATGTAAAATTGAGGCTCTGCTTGTCAAGTCACATTGCTATGGTCTTAGCTAGTGAGGAGCAGAGCTGGGTCTCAAACTGCATTCACCTGTCATCAAAGTCGCAGTTCCCTCTGCACCCTTCTCATCCTCCGACTTAGAACATCATAGTTCCTAGGGTAGGTCTGAGAACAGGAAGATACAGAAGAACACGGCAGATCCCTGGATTCTTAAAACAATTATCTTGGCTGAATAAGAAGGGGTGAGGTAGTCAGTGGCAGTTCAATCTGTTCAGAGAAAAGGTATTACAATAAACCTTCTCATTCTCTCCCAAAGAGCAAACATATCCCCACCACCCAAAAAAAACACCTTTCATTCATTCAATATATATTTCCTGAGTACCAGATGCTCTGTAAAGTCTAAGAGTAACAGCAGAGAACAAGGGTAAGGTCCCTGCTTCTGGTCAATGATCAAATTAAGTAAGATGCTCATTCAGTTCAGCCACTCAGTCATGTCAACTCTTCGTGATCCCATGGACTGCAGCACACCAGGCTTCCCTGCCCATCACCAACTCCCAGAGCTTATTCAATCTCATGTCTATCAAGTCAGTGATGCCATCCAACCATCTCATCCTCTGTCATCCCCTTCTCCTCCTGCCTTCAATCTTCCCCAGCATCAGGGTCTTTTCCAATGAGTCAGTCATTCACATCAGGTGGCCAAAGTATTGGAGCTTCAGCTTCAGTATCAGTCCTTCCAATGAATATTCAGGACTGATGGCCTTTAGGATTGACTGGTTTGATCTTCTTGCAGTCCAAGGGACTCTCAAGAGTCTTCTCCAACATCACAGTTCAAAAACATCAATTCTTCAGTGCTCAGCTTTCCTTATGGTCCAACTCTCACATCCATACATGACTACTGGAAAAACCATAGGTTTGACTAGATGGAACTTGTTGGCAAAGTAATGTCTCTGCTTTTTAATATGCTGTCTATGCTGGTTATAGCTTTTCTTCCAAGAAGCAAGTGTCTTTTAATTGCATGGCTGCAGTCACCATCTGCAGTGATTTTGGAGCCCTAGAAAATAAAGTCTGTCACTGTTTCCATTATTTCCCCATCTATTTGCCATGAAGTGATGGGACCGGATCCCATGGTCTTAGTTTTCTGAATGTTGAGCTTTAAGCCAACTGTTTCACTCTCCTCTTTTACTTTCATCAAGAGGCTCTTTAGTTTCTCTTAACTTACTGCCATAAGGATGGTGTCATGGGTATATCTGAGGTTATTGATATTTCTCCCTGCAATCTTGATTCTGACTTGTGCTTTATCCAGCCCAGTGTTTTGCACAATGTGCTCTGCATAAAAGTTAAATAAGCAGGGTGACAAGATACAGTCTTGACATACTCCTTTCCCAATTTGGAACCAGTCTGTTTTTCCATGTCCGGTTCTAACTGTTGCTTCTTGACCTGCATTACAGATTGCTCAGAAGGCAGGTATGGTGGTCTGGTATTCCCATATCTTTAAGAATTTTCCAGTTTGTTTTGATCCACACAGTCAAGATGCTGATTAAGAGCCTGCATTTATTAAGCACTTTATAGCCCAGATATTTCTCCACCAAAGATGGCTTTATTCAAGATCAGCAGAGAATTGCAGTTTGGGGTTTACAACCATCCAAATCCCTACCCAGCAAGGAAAGAAGAACTCTTTTATAGAGGGGGAAACAAAGGTTGGGAGGGCTACATTACGCAGAGAGTCCATGGCTTTTCATTGTCTGAGTTCTTGCCTGAAAAGAGGAATGTTTCTTCTTTCTGTTGGGTTGGAGAAGGAAATGGCAACCCACTCCAGTGTTCTTGCCTGGAGAATCCTGTGGACAGGGGGGCCTGGTGTGCTGCCGTCCATGGGATTGCACAGAGTCAGACACGACTGAAGCAACTTAGCATGCATGCATGCATGCAGCTATGAGGCAGGGTGTCAGAGCTCCCCTGTTAGTCTCCCAACTCTATTTAATTGAGATTTCTGTTTTTTTTTTTTTTTTACAAAAGCAAGAAGGGGGTTGAAAGCAGCAGGTATAAAAGCCTTTGCCTCATCCCAGCCAGATGCCTCCCTCAGCAGTAGAACTGTGAACACAGGAAATCTTCTCAGTGCTTCAGGGAAAAGAATCATTGCTCAGGTAATTCCTACTTGCAGGAGAGAACAAATTTTCCTATCCAACTCTCCTCTTGGCCCCAGAGACTTCAAAAACAAACACTGCTAACAGAGGTCACTAGCGTCAGTTCACACGCCTGTGATATTAGCCACCAGACAGTCCCTCTGAGGAGAATGACCTTTCCTTCAGGTGGGCCCACAGACCAGGAAAGCTGAGCCCTGCCTGCCCCATCCTGCCCCATAGCCTTCAGGGCTTACAGCTCAGGCCTTGTCAGACCGCTGTAGTGAGAGAAGCTTGAAAAGATCATAGAGCAGTCCCCAAAGAGGCAGTAAAAGCTGAGGGACACATGCTTTTTTAAAACAAGCACATGACCATCTTTGATAGATGTTTTTCCATTTTGGGGGTGGCAATAATGAAATACTCATTGAGTATGTAATTTTTAACTGATGCAAATCCACCCCTTCCTGCTTCAGGAACAGGAAGAGACAGAAGATGTAATTTTAGGGGTGTGTAAATGTTTGCATTTTGATCAGAATCACAAGCCAACCCAGTGCTTGAATGGATACCAAGACCAGCCCCCCAGCAGAGCAGGACAACCATGGGGAAAAGTTTTTCCATTTCAATCTCTGGCTTTTCTTACTGGGTAGATTTTTTCTACCCTCACTGTGCAATTTGCATTGTCTGTCCCCTCCCTGAGACATTCTAGTCAGGACTGGAAAGCAAAGGCCAGGAGCCAGTTCACAGATGTCTTTGAAAGGAAAAGTTGGATGGATCTGGTGGCTGGTCCTGGGTGGTCTACAGACTCGAATATCATGGTGGACTCATGAGTTGGGAGATGAGGCTGCAAGGTGGCTACCGCAGCAGTAGAGGAAATCTGGGTGGAACACTGGGGGAGGACTCCTGGGTGCTGGCAGAGTTTTAGATCTGGACCTGGATGGGGTTACAGAGGTGTCCTTTTACTTCACAAAAAGTCATTGTCCTGAACAGAAAGGTCATAAATGTATTTCTTTTTCATGCAGAGGGAATGCTTCTTGTATTTTATAATTTTTTTTTGAAACATGCCTTTTAAAAAGGCATCCTGAAGCATTTCCGGTTTAATCCCAATATTGCTGCCAAGTCCTCCTGATGGCGGGTGTAAGGCAGGAGACGTCTGTGAAAGGGAAATGTCACTCTCTGGATACCCAAAAAGAGAGGAATTTGTTTTTTTTCTGTGGGAGACGGCAGACACGGGAGATGTGGCCTTCCTTCTGCAGGGCTGCAGAATCGGAGCTGGTGGGTGTCGGCACCGGGTGAGAGGACCGGGGAGGCAGGGTGGCCATCTGGGAGCTGCTGAAAGACGGAGCCGCCAGGGGCCCCCGCAGAAGCTGGCATCCCCATCTCTGCTACTGTCACGGCAGATTATGTGAGGTAAAACGTGTTCTTTATAAAGCCACTCCCAACTTTTCATTAGCTTGCTTTTCTCTTAACAAGAAAACTAATCAGGAGAAACAGCAAGAGATCCCCAAGCTGGACCTGAATTCTCTCTCCAGAGTGGCCAAATGTGGCTGAACCCAGACCAAATAGAGATGTTTACTGACAGCCTAATAAACAAATGGGCCCCTTTGGATGTAACCTTGATGAATGGAGCATCCAGGTGTTTTCAATAATGGCAATAAGCACTGCAACTCAAAGTATTTCTGATTCAAGTATAATGCATTATTAGGCCATTAGAGGCTGAGCACAGAGGACCATTTGGACACGGCCCTATCAATAATGCTGCTTCCCAGCCTGCATTTAGGCCTGGGGAATTAGTCATCCTGATATTCTATTTAATAAAAACCTCAAGAAGAAGCATCAAAAATCACATTACATTTTAACAGGGTTACAGCAGCCCGGGAGAACCACAAGTTTAATTTTCATAAGAGCATTCATTCCTCAATTATGTCAGACATGAAAATGTAAATGGCAAATTTAATGCTAACAATATCCCTCAAAGCACATTGGCAGGTAAAGGCGCATTATATTGAGTGGATGCTGGCTGCATATTAAGCAGCACCCAAAGTGAGACGTCGCAGGGGTGGCAGGGGAGGGGGAGGGGTGAAGAGAGGAGGAGGGATTCAGGCTACTTAGCTAGGCTGCCCCTGGAAGAGCTATAGGCTCAAAGCAGCAGGGCAGGGAGAAAGGACGACAGAACTACCAACGAAGACGAAACTTGCAAGTCTTAGGAATGTGGGCTTCCTGGCACCCCTCATGGCATTTCCCATAGGTGCCAAAAGCCCAGTGTTTCTGTTCAATGACAGCAGTCAAAAGGTGCTAAAGAAGGCGTTCAAGGGCTTCAAAGGCATAAAAGTGAGCACAACTTCCAAGGGATTTCCAGGAATTATATGACATGTGAAATGGAATTTGTATTTTAAACAGGTTAGGGACTCTCCCTCCCTCAGCTTTCTGGTCAAGAATATGATAGAAAGAGAGAGTATTGTTTATATTTTTAACAGAAGCCACTGACATCAATCACCAAACAATTTCTTTTTCCATAACGAAAATTGTCTCTGAAAGATGTTCATGATGTTTTGATTAGTTTTTTTTTTTTAAAAAGTGATCAATGGCCCCCAAAAAAGTCTGATATTACTTATGTACAGGCATACCTCAGAGATATTGCAAACTCAGTTACAGACCACCACAATAAAGTGAATATTGCAATAACGCAAGTCACACAAATTTTTGTGTGAGCATATAAAATGTAAGAAAACAATGTATATTAATTTTTAATTAATTTTAAAATATTTAATTTTATTTTAAAATTAAGTCTCCCTTAATTTTTAAAAATATTTCATTGTTAAAAAACATCATCTGACAACATGAGGTTTCCAGAAGTCTTCCATTTGTAAAACACACAGTATCTTTGAAGCACAGTAAAGCAAAGTGCAATAAAATGAGAAATGCCAGAACATGCATAAGAAGTCATCTGAAATATTATATACCAAACTACTAAGGGTATCTAATGAGCATGCATTTACCTTTATAAGCAAAAGTAATAATGACACAGAGTTTTTAAAGATAGAAGCCCCATTAGAGAATGTCCATTCATGGATAGAGCCATCTCTCTGATGACAGGCAGTTGTATCATTCCTTCTGAGTTACTCTGTGTTTGTAATTAAATCAGAATCATAAAACATGAGAGCAGAAAGAAAGCTCAGATGCAGTCTAGTCTCATCCTTCCCTTCACTGTAGAGGAAGCAAAGGGCCAGAGAGGTTCATTCATTTAAGAAAGATTTGCCAAGAGTCTGAGGTGTGCCAGGCAGGACTCGAGGCTCTGGGCTTCCCTCCAGGGCATCATCGAAGCCACAGACTGAAAACTCTAGGCAAATATATCACTGATAACTGGATTCCATGTAACCTGAAATGTGACAGCAAATTTTACCATGCTTTCCTTTTGTTGGAAATTCACCTTTCTAAAGATCTATTCAGATATTTGTTATTTCAAATGATGTAATGAGTCATTGGTATAAATATTCTTTTCTCTTTTCATATGAGAAAGCCTTCATAAAGGTTAGAAAAAAGAAAATTTTCAAACTACGTTATTTTATATGTGAAAGATCCAATAGGGAAAACATAAGGAAATATGCACATTAAGTTAATGAAAACAAGCTTTTATTAAAAGTGTATACCTCTTATAAGACTCTGTGATGATTGCTAAGGATGCAGCATCTCACAGTCTGGGGAGGGAGCTAAGCACATAAACACATAGGCGTCATGTAGGTCTGCGTGAAAGTGCGTATCGGATGTGGCATGGTATTGAGGGGTCAATAGTGACTTTGGGGGAGGTTTTAGTGAAGGATTCACTGGGGTAACATCCAAGCTGAGTTTTTAGTAATGAACAGGCATTTGCCCAATGTATATAAGAAGTAGAGGGCATTTATGCAAAAGGAACAGCAATTGCTAAGGTTGTTATGTATTAAATCACATGATGTATGAGATATGCCAGTGCACAGGGTGAAGGACCCCATGGGAGGGGAGTGAGGGGCAGGGAGGCAGGAGCCAGAGCACAGTGGGCTCCTATACCATGAAAAGAAGTTAGATTTTATTGCAACAGCTGTGTGAAAAGAAAAGTGTCCTGATCAGGCTTTCATTTTATAGAGAGTATTTTGAGCTAAGGAATGGGACTAGAAGGCATCAGATGGAGGTGAAGAGACTAGAAAACTAGTAAAAATAATAGTCCAGGTCAAAAAAAATGAGGCTAGGGCTGTAATTGAAAGGCAAGGTGGGAAGGGACACGTGAAAGAGACACTTAGGAGGTAAAACCTTTAGGACGTATTGGATGTGGGATGAGAAGGAGCGAGAATCAAGGATGAACTTGGGGTTAGGGGGTTTGACTTTGGAATCTGCAGGAGTGATGATGTCTCCTAGTAAATAGACAAATCAAGAGAGGAGTTTGGTGGGCTAGAGTAGGGAATTAATTTAGCTTTAGACAGGTTGAGTTTGAGGAGGTTTGGGACATTCAAGGAAAATTTTTGATGGACATTGACTATGGCACTCCAGAGAAAGTTCTGCCTGGAGACACAGACTTGTAAGCTTCATCACATGATAGCAGTTTAAACTCTGGGGGTGAGTTAGCTTTTTGGCCTAGGGAGAAAATGAATGAAAAGAAGAAGTATAGCTACTAAGGAACAAAAATGTTAAGATCCAGATAGAGCAATAAAAACCAAAAAGGATGACAAAGAACAGTCAGGGAAGTAGTGAAATAGCCTGACAGTAACCAGATTACAGACTAACAGAGCAGTTTGGGGGGAAGAACTGAGTCATACTTCTTTAGCCAAAGGAAGGCTCTCACAAAAAATGCAGCATGAATAATGGGAGAGGCATCAAGTCTCACAGTGGTGGGTGAGCTGCATGCATGGAAGCCCACACAGATGACGGGAAGCCAGCTGTCAAAGATGGGTATGAGGTTAGCATTATGAAGCAGGCATGGCACTTTGGGGTCCCTTAGGTAACTTAAAATAAGACTAAGAGTTACCAAATCAGAGGAAACACACCAAATCATAGGAAATGTTATTGAGGCCTTATTTCTGGCTAGAGTTCAGGGTAACTGAGGCAAGGTATGTAAAGCCTAAGCTCCCAGACATTCTTAACAGGATTTTAAAATATTTTTAATTGGAGGAATTCCCTGGTGGTCCAGTGGTCAGAACTCAGCGCTTTCACTGCAGTGCTGAGCTGTGCTTAGTCACTCAGTTGCATCAGACTCTTTGTGACCCCATAGACTGTAGCCCACCAGGCTCCTCTGTTCATGGGGATTCTCCAGGCAGGAATACTGGAGTGGATTGCCATGCCCTCCTCCAGGGGATCTTCCCTACCCAGGGATTGAACCCAGGTCTCCTGCTTTGCAGGCAGATTCTTTACCAGATGAGCCACCAGGGAAGCCCAAGAATACTGGAGTGGGTAGCCGTCCCTCCTCCAGGAAATCTTGCTGACCCAGGAATTGAACTGGGATCTCCTGCATTGCAGGGGGATTCTGAGAGCTGAGCTCCCAGTGAAGACCTCCACTGCAGTGACCTGGGTTCAATTCCTGATCCAGGAGCTGAGATCCTGCAAGCTGCATGGTATGGCTGAAAAAATTAATTTAAATTAAATTTTTTTTAATTTTAATTAAAAAAAGAGGAAACTCTTTTTTTCTTTTCATCACATATCATCCCATATCATATATCATGATCCATTCCCATCTTCAGCTCCTTCCCGACACTTAACAATCCATATCCTATGACAGGAGTAGGGAGAGCATTATTAAGAGAAATGGGAGGCATTTGCCAGCCACAGTGATCTCCACCTTATCGTGGCTGTGTCTGTCTTCTCCCTGTCAGCAGTAAGCATCTGTCACATACTGACTGTCAACTCTTGGGGTTTCTTTCCTATGTCCAGCATCAAAAGAACAGAGAGGTTTGAAATCACATTCATTCTACAAGTCAGCTGGGGAGATGGTACAATGTGAATATTCTAAGACAAAGAGTTACACTTTGTCTCCATGTAGTGAACCAGAAGACAAGATAACACAGGCAGGATGAAGCAAGGATCTTATTTAAGCCAGTAGAACAATGGGGAGACATTCTAACTAGAGATCTGACTCTGCGTTCTTGTCACATCAAGACTATCTACTCCAGCATTCTTGGGCTTCCCTGGTAGCTCAGACAGTAAAGAATCCTCCTGCAAGGTGAGAAACCTGGGTTTGATCCCTGGGTTGGCAAGATCCCCTGGAGAAGGGAATGGGTACCTACTCCAATATTCCCAGCCTGGAGAATTCCATGGACAGAGGAGCCTGGCAGGCTAGAGTCCATGAGGTCGCAAAGAGTTGGACACGACTGAGCGGCTTTCACTTTCACTTTCTGGTCACATCAAGGTCTGTAAGCATTTCTCCCTTTTGCCTGGAGCCATCATGTACCTCCGCTGAAGAGCATGGTAAGACAAGAGACTGGTTAAGAATGAGGAAATTGTGCATTATATCATAGCCAAGTGCATAGAGGGCAAACACCTGATATTGGGCTGAGAGAGTAGCCTCCTGACCTCTAGCTTCATGTTTCCATGTGAGGGACATGACTCTTGGCCTCTCCTTCACCCCCTAGCCCGAGAAGAGTAGTGAACTATTGGACTATTTAATTTGGATCAAACACTTGTCTGCGATTCCATCTGTGTGGACCTCTGTAGAAGCCCCCACCAGCAGAAGGCACTGCTTCTCTTCTAGGTTTCCTGGAGAAACAGAGCATTGAGTGACAATTTCTGTGAGGCACCTGGATGAGCTCCACTTTGCACAAAATTTACAATAGCAGTCTTTATACGCACCAAGAATTAACTTCCATTGGCAAATATACTGTGTGCCCAGGATTTGATTTTGCCCAGAAGAGATTGACAATAACAAGCACGCATTAACTGAATGGGATTTGGAATACTGAAGGAGCCAGGGGAGAAATATTCAGAAGGTATTCAAGCCTTTCTCTGTGCTGGGCCCTGAGTCTTATGTACATTAAGACCATCTCATCTTCACAGTATTCCATTTGACAGTTAGGGAAATAATGTTAGAGAGATTAGGCAACTTGCTGTGATGGCACAGGTGAAAAGAGGCAGAACCTGCATTTGAACGCCTCAGTTCTGTCGAATTCCAAAGTTGAATTGCTCAACCAGTCAGCTGCACTGCCAAACGGCAAGTAATTTGTTTCCTGCATTTTCTGTTTGTTTATAGTTCAGCCCTATGTCAGAGCAGAGAACCCATTGTTAAGGAATAGCAGAAATGTTTGAGTTTTTACTTAGTTCAGAAAATTCGCAGAATCTGGTAGGCAACTTTTATCTACTGCTCTATCTAAGGAAGATTTTCCTGAAATCAAAGCTGTTGCTGCTTAGGGAAGTGGCAGGGACATGGGCTTTGAGAAAGACAGTCCAGGGTTAGAATCCTAGCTCTGTCTCTTATTAACTGAGTGACACTAAGCAAGATTGCTTTACTTCAGAGTCTTAGTTTCCTCATTTGGAAAATGGGGCTGATGATGTCATGCCATGCTTAATTGCTTCAGTCCTATCCAACTCTTTTGCCATTGCATAGAATGTAGCCCACCAGCCTCCTCTGCCTATGGGATTTTTCAGGCAAGAATACTGGAGTGGGTTGCCATGCCCTCTTCCAGAAGATCTTCCCAATGCAGGGATCAAACTCATGTCTCCTGCGTTACAGGCAGATTCTTTACCACTGAGCCACCAGGGAAGCCCATATAAAATACCTACATGCCGTAGTATATATCTACATGCTACAGTATGCTCACATGTTGTAGTATACCACATACTGTATACTACAGTCTGCCTTTAATGTTGGTTCTCTTCCTTCCTTAAAGTTGTGAAAATTATAGAAAGTGATGACAATGATATAGCTTGCATTCCAAAAACAGAAGTTAAGAGAGTTGTTCAGTCACTAAGTCCTGTCCCACTCTTTGCAACCCCATGGACTGCAGCACACCAGGCTTCCCTGTCCTTCACTATCTGCCGGAGTTTGCTCAAACTCATGTCCACTGAGTCAGTGATGCCATCCAAACATCCCATCCTCTATCGCCCTTTCTCCTCCTGCCTTCAGTCTTTCCCAGCATCAAGGTTTTTTCCAATGAGTTGGCTTTTTGCATCAGGTAGCTAAAGTACTGGAGCTTCAGCCTCAGCTGAATATTTACTTCCAATAAAATATTCAGGTTGATTTCCTTTAGCATTGACTGGTTTGATCTCCTTGCTGCCCAAGACACTCTCAAGAGTCTTCTCTGGCACCACAATTCAAAAGCATCAATTCTTTGTTGCTCAGCCTTTTTTATGGTCCAGCACTCACATCTGTACATGACTATTGGAAAAACCACGAACAAAGCTAGTGGAGGTGATGGAATTCCAGTTGAGCTATTCCAAATCCTGAAAGATGATGCTGTGAAAGTGCTGCACTCAATGTGCCAGCACATTTGGAAAACTCAGCAGTGGCCACAAGAATGGAAAAGGTCAGTTTTCATTCCAATCCCAAAGAAAGGCAATACCAAAGAATGCTCAAACTACCGCACAATTGCACTCATCTCACATACTAGCAAAGTAATGCTAGTTCTCCAAGCCAGGCTTCAGCAATACGTGAACCGTGAACTTCCAGATGTTCAAGCTGGTTTTAGAAAAGGCAGAGGAACCAGAGATCAAATTGCCAACACCTGCCGGATCATTGAAAAAGCAAGAGAGTTCCAGAAAAACATTTATTTCTGCTTTATTGACTATGCCAAAGCCTTTGACTGTGTGGATCACGATAAACTGTGGAAAATTCTGAAAGAGATGGAAATACCAGACCACCTGACTTGCCTCTTGAGAAACCTGTATGCAGGAAGCAACAGTTAGAATTGGACATGGATACTGGTTTCTATAGGAAAAGGAGTACGTCAAGGCTCTATATTGTCACCCTGCTTATTTAACTTCTATGCAGAGTACATCATGAGAAATGCTGGGCTGGAGGAAGCACAAGCTGGAATCAAGATTGCCAGGAGAAATACCAATAACCTCAGATATGCAGATGACACCACCCTTCTGGCAGAAAGAGAAGAAGAACTAAAGAGCCTCTTGATGAAAGTGAAAGAGGAGAGTGAAAAAGTTGGCTTAAAACTCAACATTCAGAAAACTAAGATCATGGGATCGGTCCCATCACTTCATGGCAAATAGATGGGGAAACAGTGGAAACAGTGACTGACTTTACTTTGGGGGGCTCCAAAATCACTTCAGATGGTGATTTCACCCATGAAATTAAAAGATGCTTACCCTTTGGAAGGAAAGTTTTGACCAACCTAGACAGCATATTCGGAGAAGGCAATGGCACCCCACTCCAGTACTCTTGCCTGGAAAATCCCACGGACGGAGGAGCCTGGTGGGCTGAAGTCCATGGGGTCGCTAAGAGTCGGACACGACTGAGCAACTTCACCTTCACTTTTCACTTTCATGCATTGGAGAAGGAAATGGCAACCCACTCCAGTGTTCTTGCCTGGAGAATCCCAGGGACTGGGGAGCCTGGTGGGCTGCCATCTATGGGGTCGCAGAGTCAGACACGACTGAAGTGACTTAGCAGCAGCAGCAGACAGCATATTAAAAAGCAGAGACATTACTTTGTCAACAAAGGTCCGTCTAGTCAAGGCTATGGTTTTTCCAGTGATCATGTATGGAATTGAGAATTGGACTGTAAAAGAAAGCTGAGCTTAGAAGAATTGTTGCTTTTGAACTGTGGTATTGGAGAAGACTCTTGAGAGTCCCTTGGACTGCAAAGAGATCCAGCCAGTCCATCCTAAAGGAGATCAGTCCTGAGTGTTCATTGGAAGGACTGATTTTGAAGCTGAAACTCCAATACATTGGCCACCTGATGTGAAGAGCTGACTCATTTGAAAAGACCCTGATGCTGGGAAAGATTGAGGGCAGAAGGAGAAAGGGACGACAGAGGATGAGATGGTTGGATGGCATCACTGACTCAATGGACATGAGTTTGGGTGGACTCCAAGAGTTGGTGATGGATAGGTAGGCCTGGCATGCTGCAGTTCATGGGGTCACAAAGAGTTGGACACGACTGAGCAACTGAACTGAACTGACCTGGAAAAACCATAACTTTGACCTAAATGGATCTTTGTTGGCAAAGTGGTGTCTCTGCTTTTTAATATGCTGTCTAGGTTTGGCATAGCTTTCCTTCCAAGGAGCAAAAGTCTTTTAATTTCATAACTATAGTCACCATTCACAGTCAGTTTTGGAGCCCAGGGGAATTAAATCTGTCACTGTTTCCACTTTTCCCCCTTCTATTTGCCATGAAGTGATGGGACCAGTCATGTCCAACTCTTCACAACCCAACAAACTGTAGCCTCCCAGGCTCCTCTGTCTTTGGAACTTTTCCAGGCAAGAACACTGGAGTAAATTGCCATTTCCTACTCTAGGGGATCTTTCTGATCCAGGGATCAAACTCTCATTTCCCTCATTGACAGGTGGATTCTTTACCACTAGCACCATGTGGGAAGCCCTTGAGAGAGGATAGTAATAATTCAAAACTGTTCAGAGGACCCAAAGCCAGGCTTCTTTCCATTCACATCCCAGGGAGAATCAGTTCCTTATCAACTACTCAGGAAAATCTACAAAACCCAAACCTCACTGGAGGCATCAAGCATGGTGAACAGTTTCCTGAGATGGGTCATAGTGATCCCTCTCTCCAGGTATTCATACCCTTGTGTAATCCTCTCCCCTTGAGTATGGGCTGGACTTGGTGCTCACTTCTAAAGAATAGCAAACCGCAAAAGCAATAGGATGTCATCTCTGAGATTAGGTTAAGAAACTGCAACTTCCATCTCCCTACTCTTCCTTTTCCCTTTCCTTCAGTGTCTATTCCTTCTTCCCTTTGGCAAATATGTTTTGGCCATGTCAGGCACAAATCACCAACATCTCTCCAGTTTTACCTCTCCTGGCTCTAACAAAGCTCACGGATAGGGCAGGCAAAAAAAACTGTTTGCCTTAGAGGGTGGGGTACAGAGGAGACAGTGAGCACTCAGGATCAATGTTTGACCCTCTTGTACCCAGGTATGGGCTTGGGCTGCTCCTCAAACAAGCACAAACTCCATGGCTTGTGCGCTTCAGCATAAAAGAACATCAGATCCTTAGAGAAGTTAATGCTGCCAGTGGACAATCTGGAGGTGTTAACCGCCATGTCTAGAGAAATTAGATCCCCTGGCCTGAAATTTTCCACTTAGAACTTTTTATAGTTTCTATTTCCATTTGTAATTATATTTGGGAAGGGTGGACTTAACGGATACTTTTGAGCTAGAGATGTTTTACATGCTCATGAGTTAAATAAGGGTTTTATCCTACAGCCAAATTGTTTTAAAATGTCTCAGGCAGGATAAAAGCCAACTTCTACCAAGACAGAATTTCTCAAGGTCTTGGAAGCCAGTGTCTGGTTGAAAATTTGCTACAGCCTCATTTGGGGCATTCAGATAACTCTGACTATACCCTGATAGGCTGTTTGAGTCATTATCTCCCCTAAGAAGATCCACTTCCAAGAGCAGGAAATTAAATAGCTTATTTTAGCCAAGAAGACTGCCGTAAATTAGCTAACTCCATTACTTTCATTGCAGTGCTTATCTCGCCCTAAAGGACAGCCTTGGGGTGGCAAAGAAGCTCTTAACTACTGAGAATGGGAGGGGCTCCCGCTGCACTAAGACACAGCCTCAGGAGTGTCTGCAGAGAGGACAGTGCCATTAGGTGCCCTAAATGCCACCACTTTGAGTTCAAACAGGATTCTCTCTGATAATTTTTAACAAATCAGTGAGCTCTGTGGGGACGAGGATGTTATCCTTTATCTCTGAGTATATTCTAAGGTGCTCTGTTTTCAGCCAAAGCCAAAAGCGGGTGACAGTACACTAGAAGCTGCAGAGAACATTATAAGTTATGCACCCAGAGTCCCTAACATGGTTCCTGGCATAAGTAACACTCAATATTCATATACTTAAATTAATGAATGAGTAAGTGAATATTGCATAAGCAATCATGGAGATAAAATTAACCTTAAAAAATCTTTATTTTTGTGTGTGCTGTCAGACACCATTTTTAATGGACAGAGAGCATCAAAATATGTAGCAGAGGAGAACAATATATACTCTACTAATATAAAATTTAATAGAGCAAAAATGACATTATCATTATGGCCATTTTACAGGTGAGCAAAATGAGTATTTCAGGGGTTAAGTAATTTGCTGAAGCTATTCACAAGTACACAATAAGATTTTCATAATTACATGAGTATCTGTTGAGTATATACTGTTTGCCAAATACTTTACATACATTAGCTCTTTTACTATTTCAGCAGCCTCATCATTATGCTATGGACTATTAACTCCACATAACAAAGGAAGAAGCAGAGGCTCAGAGGAGTGAAACGTTTATGATCTGTTAGTGGCAGAGCAGGGACTCACACCCAGATGGTCCTGGTGGCAAAGTCCGTGTGCTTCATCCCAACACTGACCCATTAAAGCAGGTGCACCTTCTATCATAGGATAAGAACTCCCTGTGAGGGTGTCAGTCTCAGGGAACAGGATGGGTCATATTCAGTTTCATGCCCTTCTCAGGGCTGGCACAGTGCCTGTCTACAAATAAGCATCTGAAAAATATAGCACCTATTCTCTGCTCATGCTTGGGAAATGCTCTGCAAGCCTCTTACAGAAGGTAGCTGGCATCTGTTAAGGAACCGTATTAGAGTTCTCCAGAAAAACAGAATCAATAAAATATGTGTGTGTGTGGAAACAGATCTATTTTTAGAAATTGACTCATACAATTATGGTGACAGGCAAGGTGAAAATCTACAGGATGGGCCAACAGGTTAGGGACCCAGGAAGAGCCAGTCCTCAGATCCAGTCCCAAGGCCATCTGCTGGCAGAATTCTCTTTTTGCTTGGAAGAGTAGTCTTTTGTTCATTCAGGGCTTCACCTGATTGGGTGCAGCCCACTCACATTATGGAGGACAATCTACATTACTCAAAGTCCACCAATTTAAATGTTAATCTCATCCAAAAACACCCTCATAGAAACATCTAGAATAATGTTTGACTACATGGCTGGGCACCATGGCTCAGCCAAGTAAGTATAAACTTACCAATCATAAAAAGCTAGACAAAAACATTTAAAAATATACACATGGGTCCATAGCTCTGCCTTCAAGAGACAAGTAGAGGACATATCATACTCTCCGACTGGCAGAGTCCACTTATGTACAAGCTACTACTTTATTGGCAATGTTTTGTAGTGAAATGTACTGAGAGTAACTGATGAAGGTACTGAGGAATCATGCAGAGCTCCAGACTGGGCAGTGAACCTATGGCAGGGAAGCTCAAGAAGCGGTTAGATGTCTCCTAGGAGGAAATTCAAATGATGAGGCAGATCATGAGTCTGTGCAGGTGGGCCCCAAAAGAGCACACACAGGTGACATCCACTAACTCATGGGATCTACCACAGTCTGGGGTCTGACATGGGTTCATAAACTTATTGCTTTTTCAGAACACTAGAGAGGTTCATCTTCTCAAGCAGTGCATATAAACTAAGTTCAAGAGACCAATGTGAAAACAGAAAAGACTTTCTTAAACTCCAATTAATAACTGCCATGAGCCAGGTTGATCTTCTTCAAGTAAATCAAATGACCCTGTTCAAAACCCTCAAATGAATTAAAGTCAAGGAAGTCTTTGCACTGCAAGTTCTGAATCTGGATTCTACCTCTGTTTCTGACCCCATTCCCTAACACCTGCAGCCACTTTGTACATGTACTCAAGCCAATATGGCTTCTTGCTGTTCTTTCATCATATTATCCTTCTGCATCCCCTCCACAGGGCAATTGCCTCCTTGCTGACCAGCCCACTCTTTCTTTGAGCAGGTTTATAGATCAAGGAACTAAGTGTGGCCTCCAGTCAACAACCATGGACAAACTGAGGTCTGCAGTCCAACATCCTATAAAAGGAATCAAATTCTACCATCAACCATGTGGGTGAGCTGGGAAGGGCACCCTGCTCCAGTTGGACCTGGAAAGGACAGCAACCCTGGAGACACCTTGTTTGCAACTTTATGAGAGACCCTAAGCTAGAGGACCCAGGTAAGGCATGCCCAGATTCCTGACTTGCAAAAACCATGAGATGATATATGGGTTGTTTTAAGCCGGCCAAGTTTTGGAGTAATTTGTTTTGAAGCGATAGATAGCTAATATATCAAGTGATTTAAGCACTGCACAATTTTTCATGTGAGTAAATATGGTCCAGAAAACAGAAATAATTAAAATCAGTTCCAAGCTTTACTGATATTTTGTAAAGAAAGTGAAGGCAGGAGAAAAACCACAGAAATGATGTTATAAAGGATAAGAAGCATAAACATTTCTTGTATTAGTCATGATAAGCTAATCTGAGAACAAACAACCCCAAATTATCTTGTTTTTAAAAGTCTTGTTTTTCCTCCTGCTAAGACCAGTAGTTAATGATTATCTTCCAAGAGTAGGATGGCTTATCATTCTAGTTTTCTCAGAACTTGAGGGCTTCACAGGACACGAATGCTCTGTACTAAAACCAGAAAAGCCTCAGGCAAACCAGGATGAGTTGGTCACCTATCCAAAAATGACTCCTTGAGCCAGCTCAGGTTCTTCACTAATTCTTCCACATTTATTCACATTCCATTGGTGAGAACTAATCACATGGCCCCACCACAGACTTCCTGGTGGAACAGTAGATAAGAATCCACCTGCCAATGCAGGGAACATGGGTTTGATCTCATCTGGGAAGATCCACATACCTCAGAGCAAATAAGCCCATGTGCCACACCTGCTGAGCCTGGGCTCTAGAGACTGAGCTGAAACTACTGAGCCCACGTGCAGCAACCTCTAAAAAAAAGCCCATGTGCCTACAGCCCACACTCTGCAACAAGAGAAGCCACAGCAATAGAAGCCTGTGCACCACAATAAAGAGTAGCCCTCACTCACGACAACTAGAGAAAGCAGCATGCAGCAACGAAGACCCAGCACAAGCAAAAATGAAAATAAATAGATAATAGTCATATGGCCCCACCCAGATGCAAAGACGCTGGCAATGTTGTTTAGCTGGATCTCCACAGAGAAAAAATGGGTTGATGAGCATGTCACCAGTCTTTTTCCAATGCCCCAGCTTCCTATGGAGTCTCAAGGGTGTTCTGAAAGTGCATATTTGCAGTTAAACTTCCTCTCACTTAGTAGGCCACCTTGACATCATGGAGTGGCCATTAGTATAGTCAGTCAGTTGTCAGAGATAAAGATTCTCTAATACAGGAAGCCAGCTACAATAAGAATAAACCATTCTGTAGATAAAACAAAGGAGGAATAAAGGAAGAAAAAGGGATATGCTGACCAAATCTCTTTTCAAGTCAAAGAATAAAAAGTGATCACTTATAGTTCTTGCCCCTCTCTTGAAAATTAAATCTATTAGAAAAGGCAGAGGAACCAGAGATCAAATTGTCAACATCCGCTGGATCTTGGAAAAAGCAAGAGAGTTCCAGAAAAACATCTATTTCTGCTTTATTGACTATGCCAAAGCCTTTGACTGTGTGGATCACAATAAACTCTGGAAAATTCTAAAAGAGATGGGAATACGAGAACACCTGATCTGCCTCAAGAGAAATTTGTATGCAGGTCAGGAAGCAACAGTTAGAACTGGACATGGAACAACAGACTGGTTCCCAATAGGAAAAGGAGTACATCAAGGCTGTATATTGTCACCCTGTTTATTTAACTTATATGCAGAGTACATCATGAGCAACGCTGGGCTGGAAGAAGCACAAGCTGGAATCAAGATTGCCGGGAGAAATATCAATAACCTCAGATATGCAGATAACACCACCCTTATGGCAGAAAGTGAAGAGGAACTAAAAAGCCTCTTGATGAAGGTGAAAGTGGAGAGTGAAAAAGTTGGCTTAAAGCTCAACATTCAGAAAAATAAGATCATGGCATCTGGTCCCACCACTTCATGGGAAATAGATGGGGAAACAGTAGAAACAGTGTCAGACTTTATTTTGGGGGGCTCCAAAATCAGTGCAGATGGTGACTGCAGCCAGGAAATTAAAAGACACTTACTCCTTGGAAGGAAAGTTATGGCCAACCTAGATAGCATATTGAAAAGCAGAGACATTACTTTGCCAACAAAGGTTCGTCTAGTCAAGGCTATGGTTTTTCCTGTGGTCATGTATGGATGTGAGAGTTGGACTGTGAAGAAGGCTGAGCGCCAAAGAATTGATGCTTTTGAACTGTGGTGCTGGAGAAGACTCTTGAGAGTCCCTTGGACTGCAAGGAGATCCACCAGTCCATTCTAAAGGAGATCAGCCCTGGGACATCTTTGGAAGGAATGATGCTAAAGCTGAAGCTCCAGTACTTTGGCCACCTGATGCGAAGAGTTGACTCATTGGAAAAGACTCTGATGCTGGGAGGGATTGGGGGCAGGAGGAGAAGGGGACAACAGAGGATGAGATGGCTGGATGGCATCACTGACTCGATGGACGTGAGTCTGAGTGAACTCTGGGAGTTGGTGATGGACAGGGAGCCCTGGTGTGCTGCGATTCATGGGGTTGCAAAGAGTCGGACACGACTGATCGACTGATCTGATCTGATCTGATCTGATGTATGTGTATAACAATTCCTAGGTATAGAATAATACTTGTTAGTGGTAAAGGGAAAAAGGTTAACATTCTCAGATGATTTCTATCTTGCAACTGTCTTGCATTAAGAAATACTACTGCACAATTGAGGCACATTTTTTTTTAAATAATTAAAGTTTAAGATTGAATTTTACATAGTTTTCCAGAAGAATCTCTTACCTGGGCTACGTAAAAATTTTCCTCCAAGATGGGAGATGCTGCTTAACACAGTTTTGCCTGGTTTCCCCTGATGGGACAGTGTTCAGTTCAGTTCAGTTCAGTCGCTCAGTCGTGTCCGACTCTGCAAGCCCAGGCCTCCCTGTCCATCAAAATCCTCCAAGATGGGAGATGCTAACACAGTTTTGCCTGGTTTCCTGATGGACAGTGTTCAGTTCAGTTCAGTTCAGTCGCTCAGTGTGTCCACTCTGTGTCAACCCTCGAGACAGCTGCAGCCCACCAGGCTCCCCATCAAAGAGTTTTGACAACAAAGGTATTAATATTACCAGAAGCTAAACTAAAGACCAGTCAAGAATCTAGAATCCAGAGAAAAATTCTATCAGTAAAGGTCTTTGGGTAACTGTTGTTGCCAGATTGAACTGGTTACATGATATGTGACAGAAAGTATCATGGTGTTTTGAGCTCAGGACAAAGTTCTGAAGGTCATATCAGAAGGGGTTCAGGTTGAAAGAGGTTTCAAAGATCAGGGGAAGAGGAATAAGAAGACTAACAATTATAAGACTAGTAATTACTGTACATTTGATACCATGTGATGGTTTTCCTGCTAATGTTTGCCTACCTACTATACACTCACTTCAGTCTGTGGTTCATCCAAACTCCAGCATGGAAACTGACACAGTCGTGTCCGACTCTACCAGGCTCCGTTCCTGGGATTCTCCAGGCAAGAACACTGGAGTGGGTTGCCATTTCCTTCTCCAATGCATGAAAGTGAAAAGTGAAAGTGAAGTCACTCAGTCATGTCCGACTCCTAGCGACCCCATGGACTACAGCCTACCAGGCTCCTCCGTCCATGGGATTTTCCAGGCAAGAGTACTGGAGTGGGTTGCCATTGCCTTCTCCTAAGATGACACAGTGGTAATTAAATAGCTGTGAGGAAATCAGTTCCTGCAGTCATGGGATAAAGATGCCCCAAAACACTGCTTTGGTTTCTGGAGTATGCTCAGTTCAGTTCAGTTCAAGCCCAGATGTGGAAAGAAGCAGTAGCAGAATGCTGGAAAGATCAAGCTCTTTTCACAGTGGAAGCTTCAGTGGCTGGTTAGCACAATCCAGTAAAGTGAGATGATAAGGAAGGAGCAGTCAATGCAGATAAATAAATGACTCCTTCCATGCAACCCTTTATCTGAATTTGTCACACACACACAAAAATACTAGACAGGAAATGCATAACCCTAAAATAGTAGCCTGATACATTTATTAGCTATAACTGAGTTTTCTAAAGACACAGCAGAGTTAATTCAGTGTTCATGCTTAGAGGAAGACTTAAATGGCTGGCCCCTTCTACTATTTAAAATTTAGAAAACCAGAATGTTCCTGATGAGAATCAGACAGCTATATCACTTGAAGAAATATGCCTAGAAATATGACACTAAATGTCTACCTGTCCCTGTTTGGGTACCATTTTGCAAATGGTGAGTCAAGTAAATATAGCTAGTCCATGTGAAGGCACTAGAGGTAAAAATTCTCGATAGTGCCCAAACATGATCAAAGACAGTGAGACCTGATGTGTAATTTGTCTGCTAGTTCAGACCTCTCTTCTAAATAAGTTTTTAAACTTGATTAAGATACCTGAAATACACGCTATGCAAAGAACTATATACACATTTATCTCTTTATCAACTATCTATGTATTTATCTATGTATGTATCTATCCATGTTATTATAGGTTAACTTAAGCACAAATACATAAAATTACAAAGTCAAATAGTATACCAGTCTAATGACATCATACTTCTGGAATTATCTACCAGTCCTTATCACTAGGAAATGTTGCCAGCCTAAACTGGTTTTCAGCTATTACTCCCTGGGAAACAACTAACAATGTTTGAAGACATTTTTTACCATTACAAGTTGGGGGTGGAGTGTCACTGATATTTAGTGCGTACAGGCCAAGGATGCTGCTAAACACTCTATAGTGCAGGTTCTTGGTTGCAAACTACAGAATCAACTCTACTTAGTTTAAACAGGAAATGAATCTTTTCAAGGCTATCAAGCAGCTCACAGTATTTCCAAGTGAGTCAGAGAGTCAGTCTTAGAGCTAAACAGCTGGCTGCTGCTGCTGCTGCTAAGTCGCATCAGTCGTGTCTGACTCTGTGTGACCCCATAGACAGCAGCCCACCAAGCTCCTCTGTCCCTGGGATTCTCCAGGCAAGAACACTGGAGTGGGTTGCCATTTCCTTCCCCAATGCATGAAAGTGAAAAGTGAAAGTGAAGTCACTCAGTCGGGTCCGACTCTTAGTGACCCCATGGACTGCAGCCTACCAGGCTCCTCCGTCCACGGGATTTTCCAGGCAAGAGTGCTGGAGTGGGGTGCCAGTGCTGGAGTAATGCCCAAACACCAGTGCAACAAAGACACTACATACACATCATGGGTGCTTAGCCACCACCTTCACCAAAAGATTGAGTCTAGCCAGCCCTGCTTTCTCTTACTGATTACTTCTGAATCGGAATTCCACACAGTAAAATCTCTGCCTAGTTGACAGAGATTAAAGTAATGCCTTGCAATACATGATGGGGCTATGGTAAAGATGGAAAAGCAGCTGATTTGTGGATGCATGAGATGATAGCCAGTTTTTAAAAAGCAGTGAGTAGCACAGCTGGAGACTGAAAGCCAAAGGAGTTCGTGATCACCTTACTGTAACTGAAATAACATTTTATTGTAAAGAAACACCACATTTAATTATTTATAACAAATATATATTAAATAAAGTGTCTTTAAATAGAGACACTCATAAACCAAGGTTATGTATTGAGCAGTTGATGAAAATGTGATGAGAGGCTTGTAAGAGCCCCAACCTGTGTTTCCTCTGGAAGCAGTGATTCCTTATTCACTAGTTCAGTATTTGTGGCAACGTTAAGGCCATAACTACTGCAGATAATGAGAATCACTGCACCTTAGGAAGAACCACTCAGAGTCAACTTCACCCTAAAGTATATTTTCCTGATGGTATGTAGTTTTCTGAAGACACATCCAAAATGCTTACTGAGTGCCTGGTGGGAGGGTCGCTGTAGAGGAAGAGAGGAAGTCCAGGAGAAAGGGCATGTGGGAGGAACAGACAAGCTCCTCCCACTCCCCAGGAAATTATGATTCAACGCAGAGGCTCCTGGAGTAGAAACCCAGTGAATGACCTGCCAAAGATCAGAGAGGTCAGTGACCATGATGTTTATTCTTGTGATTCAGTTCTGTCTTCAGCTCTGTCTTTTTCGCATTTGCCCCACAGTTACAGAAAGCTTTCCTTGTGACAACCTTTTGCAGCAACAATAAGGTATATGTTCCTCATGCCACGGTTACACTAACCATGTCAACTAGCCATCAACTGTAACTCCTAGAAAGGACTGCTACTGCTAAGTCACTTCAGTCGTGTCCGACTCTGTGCGACCCCATAGACGGCAGCCCACCAGCCTCCGCCGTCCCTGGGATTCTCCAGGCAAGAACACTGGAGTGGGTTGCCATTTCCTTCTCCAATGCATGAAAGAGAAAAGTGAAAGTGAAGTCGCTCAGTCACTCATATACTTTTGTGTGTATTTTCTGGGACTGAGAAATGGTGTTCTTTGTTTGAGTGAGTCTGTAAAGGCTATAAACTCAGAAATTTGCTCATTCTTAGAAAATGGCCAGGCTGACGAACGAGCAAATTTCTGAGTTTATAGCCTTTACAGGCTCACTTGAACAAAGAACACCATTTCTCAGTCCCAGAAAATATACACAGAAGTATATGTCTGGTAATATTAATGTCAAGGAAACAGCAATACTGTAACAAGCATTGATATCAGTACTTAACTTGCTGTAACTTGTAGAACTTAGTGTACATCGAAGTCAAGTTAACTAGAACAGCATTTGGAAGAAATGATCTCTTTGGGCATGGATGTTTCTTTCATATTGATGAAAATTTAGGCAGTGTTATTTCTGATCTCAAATTAGATGTGTGTCATGGCAATAGATAACCACTGAGGGCTTAGCAATGACCGTATTACGTTATATTTGTTCATGGAATAAATATTTCCTAAGTGCCTATTTTGAGAAAGGGGGAAGGTTGGGTCCTGAGCACACCAAGTAGAACAGGGTCTCTGCCCACAGGAATTTACAGCTGGCAGAGAAAAGGATCACAAAGTAAAATGACCAAAAAGAAAGAAGCATTGTACCTGTGAGAAGTGAACTGTAGACATGTTGCTCTAGAGGTTCAGAACAGGGCAATTTCTCCTCCAGAGGAGGCACTGGGATGGCTGTCAGAGGAGGGGATGTCAGAACTATATGTGAAGAGAGGGCAAGGAAGTGGTGGAGTGGGAGAGAGGGGGCAGGGCTCAGAAGGCAGGCAACTTCTGGGGACAGTCTGTCATGGAGCAGAAAGCCACACAGCACAGGAGGAAGAGAGTGTCCAGCATTTGTTATGTTTCAGACCCTGGGTTAGGACTAGGATGCAGAGATAAGGCTCCTGTCCTCAAGCAGCTCATGCTCTAAGTGGTGCTTCTCGAAGTGCATCCTCCGTGAGATAAGAAGCATTGTCTGCAACAAAAAGCAACATGTCGATTCCTTATTAAGTCTGGATAGGCAACAAGTGAGCTATATAATGAAGGAATTGACTTACATGACAAGCGGCAGGCATGCCGTACTTGGAACTGTGCTTCTCTAGAACAACAGCCTGCAACATGAGGCTTGTGCAAGAAGACATGGGCAGAGAAAGGAAGTGTTTAAACATCCTCTTATATAGAGCTGCGGTCTCTTACTGACATCTTTGGGGCCAGACGTGTTTTGGATTTTCCTTTGGATGCCATAGAGGCAAAATGATGCATATAGACCATGTATACATAACACAAGCCGCTAGGGCAGCACCTGCTCATCAGGCACATGAACATTCCTGTAGCAAAATTCGCGGCTGATCCTCAGACAGTATAAACAGTGACTCTAAAGTCTTTCATCAGCAGGGGTCGGGTTTTGCTGCAATTTTCCTCAGACTTCTTGGCATTTCTGCACAGTCCAAGTCTTCTGAGCAAAGTCATTGGTGAGCTATGTTCAGAGATGACTAAAACAGCAAACATGCCTTGGAAGCTGGACAGAGTGAGTGCATTTGATAAGGAGAATGTCTTCCTCCCTGAAGACATTCCAGGATTGTCAAGCTTCCTCAGAAGTGTCCCAGGGAAGTGAAGATATTGTCTTCCTCAGGGACACCCAAGAGAGGCTGATGGCATCCTTACTATACTCCCCATTGCTAGAACTTGGGCTCAGCAAAGTTAACTAACCTGGCAGTCCCACTACCAAAAAGCGGTGGAGCTGGATTGGAACGAGATTCTGCAGGGTTCAGTCAGATGTCCTGCTCTGCTCTTCTGCACTGTGCTTAGATGAGGACGTGCCAAAAGCATTGCTTGCCATGGAACCTTAGTTAAGGCGAATCTCTTAACTGCTCTGACCCTATTTCCTTATCTGTAATACATTTCCACCTCTGAAAAGTGAGAGTTTGGCAGAATAATCTTGAGATGGTGCACAGTGAGATATTCTAAAAATTAAAAGGTGACATAAAATATAAGAGATTATAATTCATGTCACTGCAATCATTATGGCCCTAAAACACACAAAATGGGAATGAGTAAAGTGACTTCTCATTGACAGCGAAGGCGATGGCACCCCACTCCAGTACTCTTGCCTGGAAAATCCCATGGACGGAGGAGCCTGGTAGGCTGCAGTCCATGGGGTCTCGAAGAGTCGGACACGACTGAGTGACTTCACTTTCACTTTTCACTTTCATGCACTGGAAAAGGAAATGGCAACCCACTCCGGTGTTCTTGCCTGGAGAATCCCAGGGACGGGGGAGCCTGGTGGGCTGCCATCTCTGGGGTCGCACAGAGTCGGACACGACTGAAGTGACTTAGCAGCAGCAAAGTGACTTCTGGCCTCGCCACTACCTCCCATAGTGGCCTGCAGAGGCCCAGCAATACCCAGGAGCCCTGCCTTGGTGGGGTACCGGCCTTGTCCAACAGCACCCTCAGGGCGTGGCCAAGAGACAGGGGGAAGGGAGCTTTGGCCTTGCAGAAGCAGAACTCGTCCTGCTTCCCGCTTCCTTCATTTTAAAATAGTGAAGCCCTCCCTGAGGGTGAAAGGGAGTGCTGTGGAGCTGCTGTGCTTTGATTTTACCCAGAAATTAACAAGGAGAAGAGCAGTTCCAGAGCCTCTCTGGGTTGGAATGAGGACTGCACATTTAATTCCCCTGACTTAGCTAAACAATCCCCGTGGCCAGCCTCATGGAATTTAGAAAGAGTAAATATTTTTTGGAGGTCAAGCAAACGATTTTGTTTTCTAAATATATGCTGACATGGGGTCTGGGGAAGAGAAATACAGGTTCAGATTAGATCTAAGGAACAGAAACTCACATTTAAGCCCCAGCCATGCATCAGACACAGACAGAGCTGGGTATGCACTCTGTTCTCTCCTTACTTCTCTCTGCAGCCCAGGAAGGAATGATCATCACCGTCATTTATTACAGATGAGAGAGGAAAAGCTCATAGAGGTTAACAGATCTATCACAGACATGTGGATGGCAAGTAACAGACCTGGGGTCTAAACCCATCTTGCCCATCTCCAATACCCATGCTGTTTCCTGGTCACTCTGCTTAGCTGACTTTTTAACATCACTGATGACCAAAAGAATAAACACACTGTCATGCCAGTGTTTCTTCATCTTTTTGGACACAGCTTCTTTTCCTTTGGCTGATTAGAAAATTAGCTCCTTAAGATAATAAAATGGTGCTATTGACTTTCCCATCTCCCCCTCAGATACTAATGAGCAATGCCTTTAGAAGCTGACATAGATGTCCCTGCTTTGCTAGCTTTATTCACTACTCAGTTGCTGTATTCAATCTGCACCTACAGTGCTGCTGAAAAGTGGAGGATGGACTGAATTGAAAGTGAAAGTGTTAGTCACTCAGTCATGTCCGACTCTGTGACCCTGTGGACTGTAGCCTGCTAGGCTCCTCTGTACATGGAATTTTTCAGGCAAATATAATGGAGTGGGTGGCCATTCCCTTCTCTAGGGGATCTTCCTGACTCAGGGATCTAACCCAGGTCTCCTACATTGCAGGCATAATTTTTACCATCTGAGCAACCAGGGAAGCCCAGAGCAGATCAGTCAGTTACCAGAAGTGGCACCCTTGAGCCAGGGTCCAGCCTTGGTGACAAGTCAGAGCCCCCAGGAGGAAGCTGGGCTCCTTCAGGGACAGTGGTGGCTCACTGGCCTCCAGTCCCATAACTCAGAAAGTGACAGGCTTCCTCCTATTCATGGCCACATATACCTCTGTTCACTGACTGCCCCCCGCCCCAGATTTTTGTTGCTGGGACTTGTGTTGTAACCTGGCATTAAAGGTACAGAGTCTAGTTTAGGCTTGAAATTGAAAGGGAGATTTGAAAAAGGTCTGAAAAAAATATTAAATATTATCAAAGCATTCAAAAACTGAAAAAGAGAGAAAGAGGTTGGGTGGAGCAGAGAAAGACAGAGAGAGAAAAGGAGAGAGAATGGTCCCTGTCTAGAGAAAGGGGATGCTGTTGAAACACAAACAACTCTTTATTTTTTGATGTATTTTTGTTGCAGAAAGTCCAAGAAGATATAACCTTTTTATATCATTGGACATTTACTGTACAGTGGGCACTGGTTTGGCACTCTACCTACATTATCTGGAATGAGGTCTCCTTATAGTAAACCCAAACTGCACACCCATTGATGCCTTTTGAGAGAAAAGAAAGGAATGCAAATGAGGAAGAAGAGTAGGGAAGGGAGGGAGAAAAAGAACGGGCTAGGCAGGTAGCTATGAGCATGCATGTTCTAGTACTGTGTTATGCAGGGAACTGACATCATAGCATTTGGCCTCACATCCACTCTGCAAACTGAAAAGTAGGCATGAATCTTCCCCTTTAAGAGACGGGGAAACTACACTTCAGATAGAGTCACGTGGTTAACAAATAGCTCTCAAACTAAGATTCCAGGGCTGAATGGGCACTAAAGAATTCTGATAGGGCAACCAAGGGAATTACATTCCTTTCCTTATAAAATAACCATGACACTACGGCAAAACCTGAAGTCTTATTAAATAATTAAGATTGTTGTCATTCAGTCACTCAGTCATGTCCAACTCTTTGCTACCTCGTGGACTGCAGCACACCAGTCTTCCCTGTCCTTCACCATCTCCCAGACCATACTCAACTCATGCCCATTGAGTTGGTGATGCCATTCAACCATCTTATCCTCTGTTGTCCCCTTCTTCTTCTGCCTTCAATCTTTCCCAGCATCAGGGTCTGTTCCAGTAAGTAGGCTCTTTGCATCAGGTGGTTAAAGTATTGGAGCTTCAGCTTCAGTATCAGCCCTTCCAATGAATATTCAGGATTGATCTCCCTTAGGATTGACTGGTTTGATCTCCTTGCAGTCTAAGGGACTCTAAAGAGTCTTCTCCAAGACCACACTTCAAAAGCATCAGTTCTTCGGTGCTCAGCCTTCTTTTTGGTCCAACTCTCACATCCTTACATGGCTACTGGAAAAACCATAGCTTTGGCTATATGGACCTTTGTTGTCAAAGTAATGTCTCTGCTTTTTAATATGCTGTCTATGTTTGTCATAGCTTTTCTTCTAAGGAGCAAGTGTCTTTTAATTTCACAGCTGCAATTATTCTCTGCAGTGATTTTTGGAGCCCAAGAAAATAAAGTTGGTCACTGTTTCTATTGTTTCCCCATCTATTTGCCATGAAGTGATGGGACCAGATGCCGTGATCTTAGTTTTTTGAATGTTGAGTTTTAAGCCAGCTTTTTCATTCTCCTCTTTCACTTTTATCAAGAGGCTCTTTAGTTCCTCTTTGCTTTCTGCATTAAGGTGATGTCATCTGCATATCTGAGGTTATTGGTATTTATCTTGATTCCAGCTCGTGTTTCATCCAGCCTGGCACTTTCTGGTGTTCTGCTTGTAAGTTAAATAAGCAGGGTGACAATATACAGCCCTGATGTACTCCTTTCCCAGTTTTGAACCAGTCCATTGTTCCATGTCCAGTTCTAACTGTTGCTTCTTGACCTGCATACAGGTTTCTCAGGAGGCAGGTAAGGTGGTCTGGTAGATCATTAGGATGCTTGCCTTCATTATGAACTCTATATTCATATTCAGTATAGGCAGTTCTATGTTTTGATTCCAGTGTACATGGGACAATTACAACCAAGACTGTAGTACCAGTTCTAGTCACCTCATACCTATTAATTTGCATGTTTTATTAAAGTATAAGGAACTCAAGTCATGTGCTATCAATGGGAGCTGGCAACTGATCCTCAGGGCCAAGGGGACCTTGAACAGGGTTATATAGTTTGGAGGATGAATATCAAAATGCTTCCTGGAGGAGGTGCTGAAACCAAAACTAAGTCTACCCTCTTGGTCAGAAAACCTTAAGAACCAAGATCTAGAACCAAAGGAACCCCGAGAACTAAGCTGTCTGGAAGTATTCTCTGATTAATAGACGAAGGACAAATTTGCATCCTTGTGACCTTTATTTTACCTGTTCCAAGTACACATGGGATGAGTAGACCATCCCTGACACATTTTAGCCTGTTGAAGATCATGTTTTCATCATACATTACTAATTTACTCTTTTGGCTTCTATCCAGCTCTCAGTGCTATGCCTGGCATATGGTAAGCTCTCAATAAACACTATATGAATAAACAATTTTTTAGTGTGCCCAGGGATTGATGTTTCTAAATTTACAAACCCTGTCCCCGACCTGAGAGGAGGCCACCTGAGTGGGCAGCTGGCATTTCAAGATGACACCTCTGTCTCTGTTAATCAACAAGACCCCCAGTTTGAAAAACATAAACTTCCCTAACCAGGAAGTCATTTCTGCATCAGCACAGGATAGCTGGGCTCTCCTTTTAGAGAAAGTAGAAGTCTGAACAAATGACTCCCAAGACTTCATCCTTTATTTTCAGGGAGAAAAATCTCTTTCACAAAAGTAAAAGCATGTGGCCAAGCTGTAACCTCACTGAGGTCATCAATGAGACAGCTCACCCCAGAACTCTGTCTGCAGTTCTGAGCTCAGGGTGTGGAGAGGCACTCATGGAATTCAGCCCAGATATGCATTTCCTTTTATACTGATTCCCTCTAACTGCTGTAAACTGGGTTCCCAAGTTTTTATGCACCAATCTTTCAAAGCAGATTCCCTCAAAAATTTCTAGTGAAAAAAAAAAAAAGAAAGAAAATTCTAGTGGTCAAAACAAAGAGCTAGAAACCTGAGAAGAAAAGAGAAAATCCTACATGAGTAAATCAGAAACATAGTCAGAAACCAAAACCATCCAGAAACTGCAAATATGAAAAAATTTTCCTATATATTTTTAAAACTACTCTTTGCCTATTTATTTAGATTTACCTTCTTCCATCAGACAAACTTAAGTCACATACACATACATATTTGCTTCATGAAAAGAATAATGAGGTAGAAATATGTATTGTGTTTAAGGACAAGACTGCCTGGGTTCATATTCTGATCAGCGCTTTAATCAGCTGTGTGACCTTGGGTTGATGCCTCTGGCCTCAGTTTCCTCACTTATAAAATAGGGATGGTAAGATAGCTACCTTGTAAGAATGTTGCATGGACTGATCTCCATTTGAGGCCCAAGGGAAAATATATTTACATCTATTGACTACCTATTAAGTACCAAAATTGTAGTAGGTCCTTTTTCATACTTAAATTTAATATCTCACAATAGCTTATAAAGGAGATATTATTATTCATATTTCATAGATAAAACACTAGAAGCTCAGAGAGGTTGAGTAATTTGACCAAAACAATGTAGATATTAAGGGCAAGGCAAATATTTGAATCCAGGTCTTCCTGACAGCAAAACTTCAAAGTTGTAGACAAGGTAGCTCCCTAGGTCCCCAGCCATCATGTAGCAGTTCCTTGTTCTCATAGTTATAGGTGATCAGCCTTCCCCAAATGCTCAACAACCCCCTCCTATGAACTCTCACAATGCAGGGACTTCTATACATGGAGAGAGAACATTTAAATCTAATGGCTGAGTCTGAGTTCTCTTCACTTAAGATATTAAGAAATATACCACATTGGTAAAAGCAGACTTTATACAATGCCAGAAGAGCACAAATATCACTGAAAATAACTTCCTTTCACAATGCTTAGGGTTTGCTTATATGACTCAGCCTGCATTCCAAAAGCTTTGGTTTGTTGCACTGAAATAATTCATGGGCTAATACAGTGCAAGATCATGTAACAGTACTCAAATGTACTCAGTAAATGATATATTTTACTATTGATTCACTTTATCTTCAAAACAACATTATGAGATATTTGTTATCTCCATTTTATAGATGAAGAAACCAAAGCTTGGACAATAAAGCAACTAAATAGCTATATTGATTGCTGCATAAGAAATTTCCCCCAAAACTTAGTAGCTTAACATAGCAATAAACATTAATTTATCTTCCACAGTCTTTGTAGGTCAGGAGTTGGGAAATGGCTTGGATAGGGGTACTTCTAGATTAGGATTTCTCATAAATTTTCAGTCAAGCTGTTGGCTAGGACTGACTGACAGAACTGGAGAATTTGTTTCCAAGGGGGCTCACACACTGGTGCTGGTTGTTGGTGGAAAGCCTTAGTTCCTCCCAATGTGAGGCTCTTCATGGGCTGATTGAGTGCCTTCATTGACATGGTGATTGGCTTCCCTCAGAGTGAGCTATATCAATAACCTCAGATATGCAGATAACACCACATTTATGGCAGAAAGCGAAGAAGAACTAACTAAAGAGCCTCTTGATGAAAGTGAAAGAGGAGAGTGAAAAAGTTGGTTTAAAACTCAACATCCAGAAAACTAAGATCATGGCATCTGGTCCCATCACTTCATGGCAAATAGATGGGGAAGCAATGGAAACACTGACAGACTTTATTTTTGGGGGCTCCAAAATCACTGCAGGTGGTGACTGCAGCCATGAAATTAAAAGATGCTTGATCCTTGGAAGAAAAGTCATAACCAACCTAGACAGCATATTAAAAAGCAGAGATATTACTTTGCCAACAAAGGCCCATCTAGTCAAAGCTATGGTTTTTCCAGTAGTCATGTGTAGATATGAGAGTTGGACTATAAAGAAAGCTGAGTGCCAAAGAATTGATGCTTTTGAACTGTGGTGTTGGAGACGACTCTTGAGTCCCTTGGACAGCAAGGAGATCCAACCAGTCCATCCTAAAGGAAATCCGTCCTGAGTATTCATTGCAAGGACTGGTGCCGAAGCTAAAACTCTGAATCTTTGGCCACCTGATGTGAAGAACTGACTCACAGGAAAAGACCCTGATTCTGGGAAAGATTGAAGGCAGGAGAAGGGGCCAACAGAGGATGAGACGGTTGGATGGCATCACCGACTCAACGGACATGAGTTTGAGTAAACTCTGGGAGTTGGTGATGGACAGGGAAGCCTGGCGTTTTGCAGTCCATGGGGTCACAAAGAGTCGGACACAACTGAACGACTGAACTGAACTGAACTGAGAGTGAGCTATCCAGAATGTAGAGGGCAAAATGGAAGCTGTCCATTTGGTTACTCACAGCATCACTTCAACCACATTCTGTTTGTTAGTGGCAAATCTCTGAGTTCAACCCACATTCATCGGAGGGAGAAAGAAACTCCATTTTTTTTTAAAGGAAGTATGTCAAAGAATCTATGATATATTCTAAAGTCATAGCAGAGGCAAAACAGGAATTCTCATTTATCTCTTTCTGATTTTACAACTCCACCTCTTCTAATAGCCAAGGTAAAAAGACACCATGAATGTTTCCACGGCTTACCTCCTCATCCATGATAGACATCATAAGCAATCCCAGTAACTCATACTGCTGAAGCTCAGCTTGGCCTAAGTATCTCTCTCACACCATGTGCCAGGAAATCACCACTAATCATTTCAGAGTAAGCACACAAGTAGATATGAACTCCATTCCTGTCCCTCCCTGTCCTACCATACTTACAAAGGAAAATCTCACAGGTGTTGCAGGTTTGGGCTATCTTAGAGTCCCTAATCTTGAGGATCACCTCTTGGACTCTCTCTGAAACAAGATTTTTAATAATGAACCCCTCTCACAAAAGTGCTCTAGGGAGGAAAATGCTTTAGGAATCCTCATTTATTCTAAGCTTTAGAAAATCCTCCAAATTCCAGAACTTTACTGAAACTGTGCAGACACACCCCAGTAATGCATTTATTCTGTAATGGCAGGAGGAGAGGATTATATTCAATATCTACAGTGTTCTTTACTTAATACAGGTGCTCTCATCCACGGGTGCACATTGTAATCACCAGAGCCAGGACCTGGCCCCAATCTCAAGAGATTCTGATGTGATTGATCTGAGGTGCAGCCTGAGATGTGGGGACCTTTCAGAACGCCCCATGTGACTCTAGTGTTCAGCCAGTTCTGAGAATAGCTGATTTAACACTTCATTCTCACTGCCAAATAAGTGTTCCCACTGTGTATGCATTAAGGCATGCCACTTGGTAATGACTAAATGAACATATTAAAAGAATTTGGAGTGATTGGCCCCAGGCAATATTCAAAATTTACCACTATTTTTCAAAATATCAATCTCAGTTTTCGAGTTTAGATTGTCTTCCTTCTGTACTTTTTCCTATCTATATTAAATGGATAAACCCACCTGATTCAATAAAAAAAATCCAATTATTTTGCACTTTTATGTGACTTTAACATTTTTATAAGCATCTCCCAGACCCCCTTTTTCTCATCCAGTGCTCACTTCCAATCCATAATTCTTCCCAATGTATCAAAAATATGAGATCACCTTAGAGCAAATGTAAAATTCTGTTGATATGGGATTTTATGATTTGTTGTTGTTCAGTCACTCAGTCATGTCTGACTCTGCAACCCCTTGGACTGCAGCATGCCAGGCTTCTCTGTCCTTCACTATCTCCCCAAGTTTGCTCAATCTCATGTCCATTGAGTCGATGATGCCATCCAACCATCTCATCCTCTGTCATCCCTTTCTCCTGCCCTCAGTCTCTCCCAGCATCAGAGATTTCATGATAGTTTTAGTAAATACTTTTTTCTCTTCCTCACACAGTCAACTCCTACTTTCCTAGATTAACAAAGAGGGAGATTAGCCAGATAATCTAAAAATATCATTTTTCTCTCAAATATAACATCTATCCTAAAAAAGATATATTTTTAACTGAGACATTTTCATTTGTATACCTTAGCCAAGACACGGACAAATGATCACCATAAGATGTTGAAAGATTATGGGAATGGGGGCATGCCAGCAATCCCCTGAACACAGTTTCTACACTTTATTTCACATTAAAATCCCACACCAGGCTACATCCTATAGAGTTAAATTAGAATCACTGAGGGTAGAAGTCAGGCATTTGTACAGTTTGTAAAAATTTCCCAGGTGATTCTAACGTGCAACAAAGTTTGGGAACTACTGTCTTAACAGTTTACTGCTTAATATTTATGGGTCTGTGAGCAAAATAAATGTTCTACATCTTTAAGCTACTTTCAGGGAAAAAACAGCTACTCAGATGGGAGATATTTGTGTACCAGAGTCTATTTACTGAGCTAAAAACTGTGTAACGCAGTGAAGAACTTGAAAAATCCAAATGTCTCTTCATTTAGTAAGATCTAAAATTCAAGCAGAACATATTATTTCAATAAAGTATTACCTATTGGATTCGGAGGCTAATTAAAAGTGCAGTTTATCAGTGTGTTCCTTTTTCTACCGTTACTGTAACTGACTATCTAAATACGGCATAACATTCACAACTAAAGGTCAAATTAAAATTGATACCAAGAACTGGGTTTTTAATCATAGAAATAAATTGTATTTATATTGTACAAGATAGCCATTTATTAGCTTAACACAAAATTACATGTATACCACTTTTTCCTTTATTAATCTTATACTATCCTTGTGATATCATTTATTAGCTGGTTTAGATCATTAATTTTTTCCAGTTTTTTAAAAAATAATTGACATACATCTCTGTATATGTTGAAGGTATACAGCATGGTGGTTTGATTTACAAACATTGTGACATGATTACCAAAATAGGCTCAGCTCATTAATTCTTATATAGTGTCTTTACTTTTCAATGTCTTAATAGGGATTTTAAGATCCCTTAGGAGAAGGGATCATGTACATCAAGTAATATTTATTGAGCATGTACTATGCAGCCATAAAATTAAAAGATGCTTACTCCTTGGAAGGAAAGTTATGACCAACCTAGATAGCATATTCAAAAGCAGAGACATTACTTTGCCAACAAAGGTTCGTCTAGTCAGGGCTGTGGTTTTTCCTGTGGTCATGTATGGATGTGAGAGGTGGACTGTGAAGAAGGCTGAGCGCTGAAGAATTGATGCTTTTGAACTCTGGTGTTGGAGAAGACTCTTGAGAGTCCCTTGGACTACAAGGAGATCCAACCAGTCCATTAGAAAGGAGATCAGCCCTGGGTGTTCTTTGGAAGGAATGATGCTAATACTGAAACTCCAGTACTTTGGCCACCTCATGCGAAGAGTTGATTCATTGGAAAAGACTCTGATGCTGGGAGGGATTGGGGGCAAGAGGATAAGGGGACGACAGAGGATGAGATGGCTGGATGGCATCGCTGACTCGATGGACATGAGTCTGAGTGAACTCCAGGAGTTGGTGATGGACAGGGAGGCCTGGCGTGCTGCGATTCATGGGGTCTCGAGGAGTCGGACACGACGGAGCGACTGATCTGATCTGATCTGATCTGATGTGGTGAAAGCTATGTTAGCCCATCAACAGGTTTTTTGTCCCCTATAGCTATGTTTTTGTGTTCCCTATAGCTACGACTCCAGAGATCAAATTGCCAACATCCACTGGATCATGGAAAAAGCAAGAGAGTTCCAGAAAAACATCTATTTCTGCTTTATTGACTATGCCAAAGCCTTTGACTGTGTGGATCACAATAAACTGTGGAAAATTCTGAAAGAGATGGAAATACCAGACCACCTGACCTGCTCTTGACAAACCTATATGCAGGTCAGGAAGCAACAGTTAGAACTAGACATGGAACAACAGACTGGTTCCCAATAGGAAAAGGAGTACATCAAGGCTGTATATTGTCACCCTGTTTATTTAACTTATATGCAGAGTACACCATGAGCAACGCTGGGCTGGAAGAAGCACAAGCTGGAATCAAGATTTCCAGGAGAAATATCAATAACCTCAGATATGCAGATGACACCACCCTTATGGCAGAAAGTGAAGAGAAACTAAAAAGCCTCTTGATGAAAGTGAAAGAGGAGAGTGAAAAAGTTGGCTTCAAGCTCAACATTCAGAAAACGAAGATCATGACATCCAGTCCCACCACTTAATGGGAAATAGTGTCCGACTTTATTTTTCTGGGCTCCAAAATCACGACAGATGGTGACAGCAGCCATGAAATTAAAAGATGCTTACTACTTGGAAGGAAAGTTATGACCAACCTAGATAGCATATTCAAAAGCAGAGACATTACTTTGCCAACAAAGGTTCGTCTAGTCAGGGCTATGGTATTTCCTGTGGTCATGTATGGATGTGAGAGCTGGACTGTGAAGAAGGCTGAGTGCCAAAGAATTGATGCTTTTGAACTGTGGTGTTGGAGAAGACTCTTGAGAGTCCCTTGGACTGCAAGGAGATCCAACCAGTCCATTCTAAAGGAGATCAGCCCTGGGACATCTTTGGAAGGAATGATGCTAAAGCTGAAACTCCAGTACTTTGGCCACCTGATGCGAAGAGTTGACTCATTGAAAAAGACTCTGATGCTGGGAGGGATTGTGGGCAGGAGGAGAAGGGGACGGCAGAGGACGAGATGGCTGGATGGCATCACCGACTCGATGGACGTGAGTCTGAGTGAACTCCGGGAGTTGGTGATGGACAGAGAGGCCTGGCGTGCTGCGGTTCATGGGGTCACAAAGAGTCAGACACGACTGAGCGACTGATCTGGTCTGATCTGATCTGACAGCTATGACAGAGGATGAGATGGTTGGATGGCATCACTGACTCAATGCACTTGAGTTTGGGTAAACTCCGGGAGTTGGTGATGGACAGGGAGGCCTGGCGTGCTGCGGTTCATGGGGTCGCAAAGAGCCGGACACGACTGAGCGACTGAACTGAACTAACTGATAGCTATGTTATTTAATTTGAAGTTTACAGTCAATAGTAAAACCAACTTGATGGCCTGGCCACCTTTTTATTAATGGCAGTATAAAATAGAAGCAAATAAAAAGAAATAGCAAATGGCAGCATATTAAGGATATACTCACATATTAAGGGTAAGTTTACAGTAAATGAAACCTTCAGTTGTGTGTGTATGTGTTGAGTCTCAATGCAGAATATTTTTCTCCATTAGAGAGATTTGAAATATATTGGGATAGAACAGTGTTTTGTGCATCATAGTGTTCTGTAAATAGTTCTTGATTAAGTAAATGAAGTCAAAAGTTCTAGAAATGGGGTTTTGGTTTGTTTTTGTTTTGTTCTCAGCTGTTAGAAGTTTCTCTGGCTGAAAACAGAAATCACCTTGTAACTTTGGTATTCTTTTGGCTCTGAGCACTGAAGGGGCCTCTTTTTCATATGTAAGTATAAGGGGCTGAGGCCCCGGCGGGTAGAGGAGCAGGCAGGATGTCTGTGGCTTGGACGGCTCATTCCCTCAAGCCCTTTTTAGGTATGCAGAGATGGTTTCTGGGCCATGGACTTCTTTGTCTAGTGTCAAGAAGACTCCTGAGAAAATAAGAAATGAACACCTGACTGTGTCCATTTAGAGCTTCAAAAGACATGGAATGGTCCCAGCTAAGGTCTATGGCTAGCCAAGGAGAGCTCTCCATGAGGCAAGAGGCGTCTGGACTGGTTGGAGCCCACAGGATGGAGGTGACCCCAGTACAGCCAAATGGAGGAGATTTTGACATGAAGAAAGTGTGCTTTCTGCAAAGAGAAACTGATGGAGCCTTAGAAAAACAAGCAGAAAAATAATGAAGATGTTAATATCCCAAACTGATCTTTTAAAACGCATACTAGTGATTTGCAGGGTAAAACTCTGGCACTTTTAACTCAGTAATAGCCACGAATCGTCTTCCACACTCTGCATTCCTGATGATTGTGATTAATGAGGTCATTTATTCTTGTTGTTATCCATATGACAGAAATAACATATACAGCCCATTTATACTCTGAATTCCTTCAATGGCTTCACTTCACTGAGATGAGAGGAATGTGGCCATATTCAGAGATGGCCAAGAATTCTACTAGTGGTTAGGTCAGATGGACCTCAGTATTTCACTGCAATGTATATAAGTTTGAAAGCTGGAAAGACACATATAAATTGATTCACTTAGTAGATATCTGGGTGCTTACCATATGCTAAGCACAAGAAAATAAAATACAATTTTTTATACCATGAAATTATAATAAAGTTCTACTCATATTGAAAGTGAAAGTTGCTCAGTCATGTCCAACTCTGTGTGACCCCATAAACTGTAGCCTGCAAGGCTCCTCTGTCCATTCAATTCTCCAGGCCAGAATACTGGAGTGGGTAGCCGTTCCCTTCTCCAGGGGATCTCTCCAACACAGGGATCGAACCTAGGTCTCCCACATTGTAGGCGGATTCTTTACCCTGTGAGCCACCAGAGAAGCCCAAGAAAACTGGAGTGGGTAGCCTCTCCCTTCTCCAGTGGATCGTCCCAGCCCAGGAATTGAACCAGGGTCTCCTGCATTGCAGGCAGACTCTCGACCCACATTAGTGGTACAACTAAGGAGGCCGCTGATTGCCATATGGCTTCAAAGTGGTGAAATTCAGGGCAGACATTAAGACAGCATGAGCAAATTTTAAAATGGTACTTGAAAACACAAAATATCACAAAATGAGAAAAATCTCTAAAGACAGGCTTAAGAACAAGCCACCAACATACTTGACTCACATCAAGACAACAGACCTCAGACAGAGGTTATCTGAGCAACCACTTATATTAGGGCTTTGATGAATAAACTTTATAGAAATGGGGAATCATGTATCTCTTATGTTTCATTCACAAAATATTTAGGGGTGGAAGGTAATATCTGACATCTTTACTTCTGAATTGGGTCATTACAACATCTCCACATAATTTACTTTCCAAATCAGTGTTTACATATGTTTTAATAAGACAACCTGCGTTCTTCATAGTTTAAACTGCAGTGTGGATGTTCAGTGGCCTTCCTTTAAGCAAGAGGCAATAATCTAACAAAAGGCTTTTCTCACTGCAAAAGGAAGAAAAGTGTCTTTGTGGAATGTTTTTCTCATTCATTATCCTCCCCCTCTGCAAACTACCATTTGCCAGGCCTGTAGACATTCTGTGATAAGCAGGAGTGCTGTCGTTAGAAATAGGCTCCACAGGACTGAAAAATAGCTTTCTTGTGGAGGAATAACTTCTTGCTTTTACAGATCTGAAGGAGGGTTAGGAGAAAGATTTGATGAACACATTTTAGGCTAAATTCCCCTTGGAAAAACCAACTTTGGCTTAGATCTTTGTTCCTCAAAAGATGGAGGGTTTTATTCTTGTACAATATAAATTATGGTCTTTCATCTTCTCCAGGGATACCACGTACACATTGAACTATTTATTTTTATTTGTTCATATATCTTAAGGCTTCAGTTTCTTTGAGAGTTTTTATTTCTCATGGCTATTATCTTTCTGTTCTGGTTATAATAATTAGGGATACTTTCAATATTTTGTGATTTCAGTTTGACTTGAGATCCATGTAAACTATACTCAAAGTTCTTCACGTCATTTCAGGGTACGTGGGAACAGGCCTAGGGCTGGAAACCGGGTGACCTGCGTTCTAGTTCAGCTCTGTCTCTAGCTGTCTGTGTGATCCTGAGCAAGTCACTTCGCCTCTCTGGGCCTGAGCTGTCTCATCTACAAAACAAAAAACTTAGAGGAGATGTTTTCTCCTCCTTTGAGGTTTAGTTAAACCTCCTTTAAACTAATCTTAGGGCTACAATTGTATGATTTTGGTTTTTAAGTGTCTCCCCTGCAAGACCTTTGTGCTAAATGTTGTACATTAGCTATTCACAAAGTATTCATAGCCCCCTTCTTGCATGCTTTCCTCAGTCATGGGCTAGAAATCTAATATTCTTGATATTCAGACTCCTTCATACTTAAATGGGATAGTCATGTAGGCAGGTTCTGGTCTATGATGTCAGTCAAAGTCTCTAGAGGGAAGTTCTAGAAAAGCTTTTTTAAAAGAATACATTTAGCTTTAATGTCCCCTCCCCTTTTCACTCCCACTTCTATCTTCCTGCTTGTGATGTGGACAAGAACCTGTAACTGCAGCCCGTGACCGTGAGGCACATATACAAGGACAAAGGCTATACACTAGTGCTGCTGCTGCTGCTGCTGAGTCGCTTCAGTCGTGTCCGACTCTGTGTGACCCCATAGACGGCGGCCCACCAGGCTCCCCGTCCCTGGGATTCTCCAGGCAAGAACACTGGAGTGGGTTGCCATTTCCTTCTCCAATGCATGAAAGTGAAAAAGTGAAAGTGAAGTCGCTCAGTCGTGTCCGACTCTTCGAGACCCCATGGACTGCAGCCTACCAGGCTCCTCCATCCATGGGATTTTCCAGGCAAGAGCACTGGAGTGGGGTGCCGTCGCCTTCTCCGACACTAGTGCTAGTGCAGGAAAAAGATGAGAAGAGCCCGGTTTACAAATGCCTCCCTGAACTATCACACCCAGACCTAACTCACCTGTGTTACACTCCTTGTTGCTTCAAACAAATAAATCCTCTCCTATTTAGAGTACTGTTAACTGGGCTTTCTATAAGCTGTAAATGAATGCAGTCATAATAAACCTTAAAACTAATCAGTTCCAAAGAGTAGGGATTTTAGAAAATCCCTGGTGGCTCAAAGGTTAAAGTGTCTGCCTAGAATGCAAGAGACCCAGGTTCGATCCCTGGGTCGGGAAGATCCCCTGGAGAAGGAAATGGCAACCCACTCCAGTACTCTTGCCTGGAGAATCCCATGAAGGGAGGAGCCTGGTAGGCTACAGTCCATGGGGTCGCAAAGAGTCGGACACGACTGAGCGACTTCACTTTCACTTTCTTTCAGTAACTTTAGAATTAATCCTCCTTCTTAGAATCAGTTTCCACTTTGTAATGACTTTTCATTGCCTTTGTTTAGCACTTCTGTAACTCTTCCTCTCCATCTGGACCCTCTGCTGCTGCGGCTGCTAAGTTGCTGCAATCGTGTCCGACTCTGTGCAACCCCATAGACCCATCCCCTTCTCCCTCTGTATTGTGCTCCCTGCCTCTTCCCAATAGAGCAGATCACAGCCTCCTCTGTGCCACCACCATCCCTGGCACTCTTCTCTATTTTTGCCCCTATCTCATTTTTCTGGAACTTATTTAGTCTAGCTTTCTTTCTTATTAAAACCAAAAGTTTCCAGAGGGTAGTCAGCCTGTCTTCAGTTCAGTTCAGTCATTCAGTCGTGTCTGACTCTTTGCGACCCCATGAACCACAGCACGCCAGGCCTCCCTGTCCATCACCAACTCCCGGAGTTTACCCAAACTCATGTCCATTGAGTCAGTGATGCCATCCAACCATCTAATCCTGTCGTCCCCTTCTCCTCCTGCCCTCAATCTTTCCCAGCATCAGGGTCTTTTCAAATGAGTCAGCTCTTCGCATCAGGTGGCCAAAGTATTGGAGTTTCAACTTCAACATCAGTCCTTCCAATGAACACCCAGGACTGATCTCCTTTATAATGAACTGGTTGGATCTCCTTGCAGTCCAATGGACTCTCAAGAATCTTCTCCAACTCCACAGTTCAAAAGCATCAATTCTTCAGCACTCAGCTTTCTTTATATTCCAACTCTCACATCCATACATGACTACTGAAAAACCCATAGCCTTGACTAGATGGACCTTTGTTGACAAAGTAATGTCTCTGCTTTTTAATATGCTGTCTAGGTTGGTCATAACTTTCCTTCTAAAGAGTAAGCACCTTTTAATTTCATGGCTGCAGTCACCATCTGCAGTGATTTTGGAGCCCAAAAAATAAAGTCAGCCACTGTTTCCACTGTTTCCCCATCTACTTGCCATTAAGTGATGGGACCAGATGCCATGATCTTAGTTTTCTGGATATTGAGCTTTAAGCCAACTTTTTCACTCTCCTCTTTCACTTTCATCAAGAGGCTCTTTAGTTCTTCTTCACTTTCTGCCATAAGGGTGGTGTCGCCTGCATATCTGAGGTTATTGATATTTCTCCCGGCAATCTTGATTCCAGTTTGTGCTTCCTCTAGCCCAGCGTTTCTCATGATGTACTCTGCATAGAAGTTAAATAAGCAGGGTGACAATATACAGCCTTGACGTACTCTTTTTCCTATTTGGAACCAGTCTTTTGTTCCATGTCTAGTTCTAACTGTTGCTTCCTGACCTGAATACCTTACACAGCCCTATTTATCCCAAGTATGGCTTTGAACCTGGTACATAATAGATGTTCAATAAATGGTAGTTTGGTTTATTTCATTTTGACTGAGTGCATTAATTTATTAATCTTATAATCACTTGACAAACTCACTGCTTATGCAGAAGTAGCTGAGGATCACTGAATTTCATGCCGATTGTTCTATATGGGGACTGTATAATTCTTGATAATTCTATCTGGACTGCATAATTGACACTGTCATTTACCTCTAAACACATTATACACTGAACTTTCTTTTTTTTTTTTTAATTTTATTTTATTTTTAAACTTTACAATATTGTATTAGTTTTGCCAAATATCGAAATGAATCCGCCACAGGTATACCCGAGTTCCCCGTCCTGAACCCTCCTCCCTCCTCCCTCCCCGACCCTCCCTCTGGGTCGTCCCAGTGCACCAGTCCCAAGCATCCAGTACCGTGCATCGAACCTGGACTGGCGACTCGTTTCGTACATGATATTATACATGTTTCAATGCTATTCTCCCAAATCTCCCCACCCTCTCCCTCTCCCACAGAGTCCACAAGACTGATCTATACATCTACACTGAACTTTCAAAAGGAGTTTATTTGAAACAGCAAATCTGTGTCTAACTCAGCCAGCTCTCCCACCTTTTCTGATGCAGCAATAGAATTGACCATGAATTTATTAATTTAAGGGAAACAAAATATGTTATTAAAGTCCTAAATCTCATGGAAATGAAAAACAGGGAGCTTTTCACAAACAGTGCTTAGTAAACATTTATTATGCCTGGGAAACACTCATTGTGCCTTTCCTGGGACAGTGCTTTTACAAATGGAAGACATGACAAGATATCAATTCATTCGATCTATTGATTTCCTTGGCATAGTACAGAAAGAAGACATTCAGAACTGTAGATTGTGTGTGTGTGTTTAGGTCAAGAACTGTCCTAAAAAGGTCAAAAAAGGAACTGGGATATAATAGGATTGTGTGAGATTACATTAAAGCCTACAGTTACTCAGTTTATTACAGTTTGCTATGAACCACTAAAATGTCTATCTATCTAGGCAAATTGAAGCTGATTCAGTTATGCTTAAGAATGCTCAAATAATTAATATTTTAGTGGCCCTCATTCACTGAAGCTATGGATAAAACATGTCTTCTCAAGGGAAGTGAGTTTCCTAGTGAAAAGTAACACAGTTGAGAAGAGTCTTCTGAGACTTTAGTAATTCACATACCAAATTCACAATTTGGGCTACAGTTTTACCTGTATTATCATAAAATTAATGAACCGATTGTTTTTCTTTGGGAAATTTAATCATTTTCCTTTTCTACATAAGTAAATTTATTCTAAAAAGAATTGAAAATCTCTATTATACCACAAATTTAAATAAATAAATAAATGACAGATGATGGAAAGCTTGCCCGGCTTTGAACTCTATATTTGTGTATATTAGGGATACTATTCTCTGCTAGGCTCTAAGTCAGAGGCCTGTTCTTTCTTTTTTAAAGTGAGATAAGAAAATGTTATGGGCTTCCCCAGTGGCTTAGTAGTAAAGAAGCCCCCTGACAATGCAGGTGATGCAGGAGACACAAGCTCAATCCCTGGGTCAGGAAAATCCTCTGGAGAAAGGGATCTGCAGTATTCTTGCCTGGAGAATCCCATGGACAGAGGAACAGCAGGCTACAGTCCAGGGGGTTGCAAAGAGCTAGATATGACTGAGCACACACACATTTGCAGGAAAATGTTACAGAGGTGAGAGGTGTTAGAAACATACTGGTATTAACCTGAGAAATTTTCATTGACATAACACTAAAGATAATTTAAAAGGGACAAATTTTCTTATAATGTTATTTTGCATCAGCTCCACATGCCATGTAAAGTCCTTTAAAATACCATCAGATAAGTACATCCTGTTAGTGTTAGTCACTCAGTCGTCCCAAGTCCTTTTGACCCTATGGATTGTAGCCCAAAAGGCTCCTCTGTAAAATAGGCATAACAAAGTACCACAATGGCATACAGTTAGAGAATAGAACGTCATAATTTTTTTAAAAAGCATGCTGAAGTGTGAAGATATCTGTAGTTTTTTATGTTTTTAAACAATTCAACTTGGCTAGGCTGAACCATATCTCCCAGAAGTCCCAGAAATATTTCTGGTTAAGGCATATCTCAAAAGATACTTTATGTGAGATTTGGAGGGTTAAAATGAAGCAGCAGCCTTTTTCATTTTTATGCTCAGACTATTATAGGAAATCCAGGTAAAACTAATGGAATTGCTTCTACCCAGGAAAATAGTGATTCAAAAGTAGTATCTCATTCCTGGAGACATTGCAGAGAGTACCACCATGGAGCACTTGAAAGATGCAAAGGTGGTGATTCCTACCCATCCATCCCCAGTCATCCCCATTCAGCTCGCTGATTTGGCCTGTGCAGTAGACAGAATGACAGTGGATTAGCATAGACTTAATCAGGTGTTGACTGCAATTGCAGCTGCTATTCCAAATATAGTGTTATTACTGGAGCAAATCAACAAATTCCTTTAAACCTGATCAGCTGTATTGGTCTGGCAAATGTGTTCATTTTTCTCTTTACCTGTTAGTCAAGACCACTAACAGTAGTTTGCTTTCAGCTGAGAAGGCCAGTAATTTTCTTTCACTCTCCTATTTCAGAGGTGTCAACTCTCCAGCCCTAGTTTATAGGGCTCTTGGTCACCATTTCCACTCTGCATGATATCATTCTGGCCCATTGCATTAATAATATTTATGCTAACTGGATCTGTTGAGAGGAAGTAGTGACTACTCTAGACCTGTTGATAAGATACTTGCATGGCAGAAATAGGAAAGAAGTCTCCCTGAAAATCAGAGCCCTTCAACCTCAGTGAAAAATTGAGGGGTCCAGTGGTCTGAGGCATGTCAGTATATCCCTTCCAAGATGAAGGGTATATTGCTGCATCTGGTCCTTCCTACCACAAAGTAAAACACAATCCCTAGTAAGTCTCTTGGGGTTTAATGTATACCTCATTTGGTCATGGTCATGTTATTCCAGCCCATTTACCCAGTAATCTGAAAGGCTCCCCCTTTTTAGTGTGTTCCAGAACAAGAGGCTCTACCATAGGCCAGGCTGCGGTGCAGGCACCCACAGGCGTGGATGGTGCTTGAACGTGCTGCAGCACCCCATCATCAAATGGAGGCGGTCTATCTGAGATGGCTCTCCAGCAGGTCCTAGAGGCCCTAGTGTGTTCCATGAGAAACAATGTCCCCTACCCCCACCACATTGCTTTCTCTCTCTCTCAACCCACCCATATGGCCTCATTTATAGCATATGCTTCCCTATACCAATCAGTGGGTCCTTGTCAATTCGGCATGGCTTTTCTACACATGGGCCCTGATGGCTGATTCTGGAGGTCAGAGCACCCTGAGAGGACTTCCCTCACTTTTTTTTTATCAGACCTGAGTTTGTCAGTGGATTTACATTTTTCCTGAGCCAAAGGGATAAGTTTTTACTAACAAAAGTGTATCTCTTGCCAGACAGCCTACTTTTAGCTGAATAAAAATTTCCAAATGATTTCTATGTAAAAGTATATGAAAGGTCTATGAAAAATCTGACCATGGCTGCACATGTCACTGATGCCCAGAGAGTTGAAGGAAGTCAGAGCCTGACCTCAGGCCACCAGATATCATAGTCACCTCCCTGCTCACCTTCCTGAGAATAACTTTCAAGGACAGTGTCTCAGAGGGCCATGGCCCAACATGGCCCTGGAGCCCAGCCCCAAGAATTCCCTTATAGCCATGGCTCCACCAGGTGACAGCACATGACAGGGCCTCCCCAAGTGCTCTGCCGGGAACTGAAACCAGCAGAAAACAAGGGGACACAAGGAGAAAGGAGGACAAATTCAATAAGAATTCACAGGTAATGTCTTGCTAGGAAATTTTGTAAGTCTCTGTCCTTAGTCTTAACAGTCTTATAAATCTAACTGCTGACTCAGCTCTCCACTTTGTCTAATAAGCACCCCACACATAACAGAAATCTTGATTCACAGCTCCTTTCCCCAGACCTGCCCCACCCCTGTCTTCCAGGAAACAATACCACTATCCACTCAGTTGTTCAGCATGAAAACCTCGGAGTCAAAGTCACTAACATGGGACACTTGCAACACAATTGTGACTTGGAGGAGTGGGGTAGACCTAAAACAAGAGGGGATGTGAGAGCATGGACTAGTGTGGACTCTAGAGTCAGACCACCTGCATTCACAACCGGCTAGCTCACTCACGAGATTTGTGCATGTGGGCAATGTACTAACTTGCCACATCTAACCTTCAAGTTTTTCCTGTGAAACATCAAGATCACCATTCTATCCACCACCAAGGTTGTTGTAAGAATTACACAACCTCAGTGCGGCAGTTGTCCAAGGTCAGCTCACCTATGGCAGTAGAAAGTGAGCCAGTTTCTGCTAGTTCACTGTCTCCTCCCTAGAGTCATGGAGGCAAGACAGAATTAGAGCTACATGATTAGCCACCTACAATGAGTTGAGTAGCATCAGCAGGAGAAACGGCACACTGGGGGTACATTAGAAGGTCCCTCCATAATTATACTTGGATTTATAAACTTGTATGGATGTGAGAGTTGGACTATAAAGAAAGCTGAGCACCCAAAAATTGATGCTTTTGAACTGTGGTGTTGGAGAAGACTCTTGAGAGTCCCTTGGACTGCAAGGAGATCCAACCAGTCCATCCTAAAGGAAATCAGTCCTGAATATTCATTGGAAGGACTGATGCTAAAGCTGAAACTCCAATACTCTGGCCACTTGATGTAAAGAATTGACTCATTGGAAAAGACCCAGATGCTAGAAAAGATTGAAGGCAGGAGGAGAAGGGATGACAGAGGATGGCATCACCGACTCAATGGACTTGAGTTTGAATAAGCTCCAGGAGTTGGTGATGGACAGGGAAGCCTGGAGTGCTGCAGTCATGAGATCACAAAGAGTCAGACATGACTGAGCAACTGAAATGAACTGAACTGAACCGAACCGAACCCAAAACCTTTCCTCTGTTTATTCTGTCTTCTGTCATGTTTCCAACTACAGCTCCTCTCAGAGTGGTGTGCACCTGAGCTCTCCACAGTGCTGCCCTCTTCCAGCTCACAATAGGTTTCTACACCCTCCTCTTTGTTCACCATGTCACTCAGATATGGATCCTCATTAGGGTCCTTGACTACCTCTATACCTCTCCTGGGGCCTTTATAGTTTCCTAAATAGATGTGATTTGATTGATTGCTTATTCAAATCAGTGTATTCAGATGATAAATCCAAAATTATAATGACTTCTGGCTTACTCCCAACAAGGAAAGAAATGTGTATATATATAAACATATATATATGCATTTTAAAAATACTCTTTTCCATACTGAATACAGTTCTCTGTGCTATACAGTAGGACCTTGTTGTTTGTTCACTGTATGTATAAAAGCTTATATCTGCTAACCCCAGCCCCCTATTCATCCACCCCCCAACCCCTCTCCCTTGGCAACCACCAGTCTATTCTCTATGTCAGTGATTCTGCTTGTGTTTTATACATAGATTCACCTGTGTCATATTTTAGATTCCACATATAAGTGATATCATATGGTATTTATTTTTCTCTTTCTGACTTACTTTACTTAGTATGATAATCTCTAGTTGCATCCATGTCACTGCAAATGGCATTATTTCATTTTTTTTTACAACTGAGTAGCATTCCATTGGGAGAAGGTGATGGCACCCCACTCCAGTACTCTTGCCTGGCAAATCCCATGGATGGAGGAGCCTGGTAGGCTGCAGTCCATGGGGTCGCGAAGAGTTGGACACAACTGAGCGACTTCCCTTTCACTTTTCACTTTCATGCATTGGAGAAGGAAATGGCAACCCACTCCAGTGTTCTTGCCTGGATAATCCCAGGGACAGGGGAACCTGGTGGGCTGCCATCTATGGGGGTGCACAGAGTCAGACACGACGGAAGCGACTTAGCAGAAGCAGCAGCAGTGTTGCATTATATATATGTACCACATCTTTCTTACCCATTCATCTGATGATGGACATATAGTTTGTTTCCATATCTTGGCTATTGAGAATAGTGCTGCTATGAACATAGGGATGCATGAATCTTCTTGATATATAGCTTTGTCTGGAAATGTGCCCAGGAGTGGAATATGATAATTCTATTTTTAGTTTTCTGAGGAACCTCCATACTGTTTTTCACAGTGGCTGTACCAATTTACATTTCTACCAACAGTGTAGGAGGGTTCCCTTTTCTCCACACTCTCTCTCGCATTTGTTTTTTGTAGGTTTTTTTAATGATGGCTATTCTGACTGGTATGAGGTGGTACCACATTGTAGTTTTGATTTGCATTTCTCTAATAAGTAAAAGTGAAATAATTAGTGATGTTGAGCATCTTTTCACATGCCTGTTGGCCACCTGGATTTCTCTTTGGAGAAACATTTATTTAGGTCTTCAGCACATTTTCTGATTAGGTTTTTTGGTTTTTTCTGGTTGAGTTGTAAAGCTGTTTGTATATTTTGGAAGTTAAACCCTTGTCAATTATTTGCAAATATTTGAAAATATTTTCTCCAGTTCTGTAGGTTGTATTTTCATTTTGTCTAGAAATATGTTGTCTAATTTGATAAAGTGTCAGAAATAGATGTACTATCATTTAAGGATCAAGTTCTTCCATGCCATGTCACTCACTGATGAAATAATCATTTAAATATATGTGAATGATGGAAAAATATTTAATGATAGGTTCAATATAATATATACATTGTTTTGAAATGTATTAATAGGTTAATTATATTTTAAAGCTATAGTTAAAATATTTATATTTATTATTTTATATTTATATATGTGTATACATCCAAACACAGTCATGAAGGGTTATTAGTAAATCTTTCACTGAAAATTGCTATATAAATTGAGTAAAACTAGAAAAAGTTTTTCCAGTAAAAAAAAATGACTGATTATTCAATAGAATCTGTGCTCCTTACAGTATTACTTTTATCTACACACTATCTTTACTCTGAAGGCCCCAAGGAATTAATTAAGATCATAGCTAAGAGGGAATTAATACTACAGTAAATACTCCTTACTTTTCCAACATAAGTACAATTGGAGAAATGGAGGAGTCTGTGATTAGACTAAAACAATGGGGCATGACCTGGATCCCTAGAGCAGACCCACCTGGACTCCAGGACATGTTTTCCTGGCCTGCATTTAGTTATCTGCCAGCTTCTTATAAAGCCTAATTTTTTCTTTCATAATTGCCTATATCCCACTTGACTGGGACAGCCCACGCAGAGACAACCATTGTGCCATGCACAATCACTATCATGCCAGATCACTCAACAATGCACCCCACAGTCAAGGAGCAAGAAGTGCTAACTTGTCCAAGCGCAAATGATATTCTGTGGACAACCTCCTGACAGGCAGAATCTCAGTAATGGTGAGAATCTCAACATCACAGATTAAGGTCCTGTGACCTAACTTTATCTGCCCTTGACCAAAACTGAGAATTAGAGAACAAAAAAAAATATATGAAAGCCATCAGCTGGCACTAATGGCACAACCCTGATGTTCTACTAAAGATACAACTTCACAGAATATCAATGTTAGATGCGGTCCCTCTGGGACCATGATCAGTTCAGTTCAGTCTCTCAGTCATGTTCGACTCTTTACAACCCCATGAATCGCAGCACTCCAGGCCTCCCTGTCCGTCACTAACTCCCGGAGTTCACTCCAACTCACATCCATGGAGTCAGTGATGCCATCCAGCCATCTCATCCTCTGTCATCCCCTTCTCCTCCTGCCCCCAATCCCTCCCAGCATCCAAGTCTTTTCCAATGAGTCAACTCTTCACATGAGGTGGCCAAAGTACTGGAGTTTCAGCTTCAGCATCACTCCTTCCAAAGAACACCCAGGGCTGATCTTCAGAATGGACTGATTAGATCTCCTTGCAGTCCAAGGGACCATGATAGAATAAGCCAAAAGTGAGACTCCTCTGAAATTATGTCTGAGGACAAAAGCAAGGACACTGAAACATGCAAATAATCAGATGTCTCCCTCTTTCGGCCACCATGAATGACCAGTGCCTTTTTGCTAATTATACCTTTAGTTCCACTCCATTTCTTTCTCATCTCCCAGGTAAAAATTATTGCTATCTAAGCATAGATTTAATATTACTTCCTGACAGTATTCAATCCAGAGAAGTCCCCTGCTTCTTTAAACACTCCACAAAATCACCTGACACAAGTTTAAATCCTGAGTTACTTCCTGGTGTGGGCTCCTTTGTTGTAGCAAGTAACATGGGCAAATTCATTCCACTACAGATGCGCTCTTTGGGAGCTATGGGCAACATTAATTAAAACCAAGAGCTACCTTGAGTCCTTTGATCCAAAAATGACCAAATGTCCAGGGAAAACAGAAGAAATTACAAGCAGAAATAACAATTACTGCTCACTAGACATGTGCTGGAAAATCCCATAGACGGAGGGGCCTGGTGGGCTGCAGTCCATGGGGTCGCTAGGAGTCAGACACGACTGAGCGACTTCACTTTCACTTTTCACTTTCATGCATTGGAGAAGGAAATGGCAACCCACTCCAGTGTTCTTGCCTGGAGAATCCCAGGGACAGAGGAGCCTGGTGGGCTGCCGTCTACGGAGTCGCAGTCGGACACGACTGAAGCGACTTGGCAGCAGCAGCAGCAGCAGCATGTGCTGGAAGGCGTTTGCACATGGTAGCCTCTATCTCATACTGTGACTCTGATTTTCCTCATTCCCTCACAGCCCCCGTTGCAATCCATCAGCAGGCCCTCTGAGCTCTGCCTCACAGAACACCTCAAATCTGACCGCTTCTCATCCTCTGCACTGCACACACACAGCCCAGCCATCCTCAGCCACCACTTGCACTATTGCCATAGCCTGTGGAGCGATCTCTGGACCTCGATTCTGGCCCTGAGTCCCCTCCACTGTCCATTTGTCTCACCACAGCCAGAGCGAGTTTTACAAGCAGAATACACACGCGCACACACACACACACACGTGTATGTGTGTGATATTGCATTTATGAAAAAATGTTTAATCTCAACAAGCAACTACACATTTTGAAGTTAAAATAGCACATTGTACAGTGCAGTACTTGGCACAAAGTGATTACTCTAGGAATATTTATTGTATACATGAAAAACAGTTTTTCATCTAACAATTGGCAAAGATTTAAAAATAAATTCATAGTTATTGGCAAGAGCTCACAGAAAGGGCACTCTATACTTCTGGAGATATTGTGCATTTTATCAGGAAATTTGTCTCTGAAATGTCCATATCCTTTGAGCAAACACTTTCATATTTAAGTTTCTTATTTAAGGATTTAGTTAAGGATGTACACAAAAAGCTGTATTTACAGTAGTCCAGGCATTTTAAGTAGCAGTTTAATCTTTCATGTTCAAGAAGGATGTTTTTTAGGTTATAAAAATTCATCATAGAATAGAAAGGGCTTTTTTGTTGTTGAGGGTTATATTTGTTCCCTATCGTTGCTGTAACAGTTTGCCACAAACAACACAGATTTATTATCTTAACAGTTCTGGAGGTCATAATTCAGAAATGGGTTTTACTGGGCTAAAATCAAGGTGTCACCTGGACTATGTTCCTTCAGGAGACTCTAAGAGAGAATCCAGTTCCTTACCTTTTCTAGCTTCTGTGTTTCTTGGCTCACAGCTTTTCCCTCTATCTTCAAAGCCAATAGCATACCATCTTCAAATCTCTAATTCTGACCTGCTCATCTGCCTCCCTCTTCTACTTTGTGTGTGTGTGTATGCGCGCGCACCAGTCACTCAGTCGTATCTGACTTTTTGTGATCCCATAGACTGTAACCTGCCAGGCTCCTCTGTCCATGGAATTTTCCAAGCAAGGATACTGGAGTGGGTTGCCATTTCCTTCTCCAGGGGGTCTTCCCAACCCAGAGATCACATCCAGGTCTCCTGCCTCTCCTGCATTGGCAAGTGGATTCTTTGGCACCAGCATCACCTGGGAAGCCCCTTCCTCTTTAAAGGACACTTGTAGCTGCATAGGCCTACCTCTATAATCCAAAATAATATCCTGATTTTAAGATCATTTGATTTGGCAGCTTAATTCTTTCTATAACCTTAATTACCTCTTGCCAGCTAACGTAACATAGTCAGAGGTTCTAGGGATTCTAATGTAAACATTTTTGTGTTGCCATTACTGTGTCTATCACATGGAATATGAAACTTTTGATCTCCTTCCTAAGCAAATCATGACACTTCCAATCTATAGCTGAGCCCTCAAACTTCAGAGGAAGGCTTAAGACTGTGGTCTCAGACTGCAGATAAGGAACACGACTGTGCAGCACATCCAAAGTACCTTCATCGTGACCATAATCACAGTGGATGGGATCAGCATTGCTTTTACTGTTTGAAATCCAAATATTCAGGCAGTTATGGTGGCCTGACCTGAGCCCAGGTAGACCTCTGATGCTCAGACCCTAGGTTGATATACTTGAAGCAATCATGAGGGGGAACAAATCAGATGAGTTCCTAGGCCATCTGAGAGTCAAAGTTGGAGAAACAAAATTCAAACATAAAGTTCATCCAGCAAAAGTAGGGCTGATGCTGTGAGACCAATCAATGGCAGAAGCCAAGTATAACAGGGATGGAACTAGAATTTAGCATCCAAAAAGTGAGCCCATTGAGCTCAAGTACCCACAGTGACTATTTGCCAGTTGCCTTTACAGGCAAGTCAGACTGGGTTAAAGGTACAGATTTAGTTGACATCATTTTTCTCAGGGAAGAAATGTAAGCTACATCATTGTTTTGAATTATTTTCATTTTTTTCTCACAGACTGAAGACTTTCAGTGGTTAGAAGATGAAACTTTGGCCTCATGCCAAATAGTAATAGTGATCCTAATGTAGAGGCAGCTTTTAAACCTATGGCTGGGGTCACCTCCCCCACCTCACCCCCAGCTTCTTTGCAGGTTACTTATTTGTAGTGTGTACAAAACAAAGGTAAATGAGATGGAAACCTGCATCATTATACACACCACTCACACATTTCCAAGAATGTGTACTGCACTGATCCCCCTTCCATCCAGGTAGCATCATCTTTTTTTTCCTGCAATAATGGAATTATAGTGATGAAGGAAACAGAATACTATCAGAGTGATGCATGAAATCTCTAGTTTATTTCACTGTAGCTCACAGAAAAGAGTGTTAGTGTTCAGCCTTCTGACCAGTATGCTTCCTAGATTCGAATGAGTGAAGAAAACAAAGAACCACAGCTATCTTTATAAATGTGGAAGGTGGGAAGGACTGTATAGACCAAAGGAAGAAAAGCACCTTGGCAAATTCTGTTTTTCCCGAAAAAGGATCAAGCAAACAAAGCCCACATTTTTATTGCAAACAATAACTTGGTACCTGACTCCTAAAATTCTCAGGACTTAAGCAGCAAGAACCACAAGTTGCTAATAAGCTAAAAGAAAGCAGGGCACGGTGGAACCACCTCAAGACTCAATCTCAGACATTACTCTCCTTTCCCCTACCTGCAAATGTGTGCTCGGCTGGTATGAAAAAATAAATTCTCTTAGTCTGGCCACAAGCTAAGCTAACAGAAGAAACATTTCTTTTGGCCTCAGCCCTCTGCCTCATCCCAGGGCTTGCATTTCTCACTCAAAGCCAAACTCAAGGGCAAGACTTCTTCTTGTGCCACGTCAAGGAAGCAGTGTTGAAAGCAAAGTATTTGATTTTAAGAAAAGAAGGCCTGTTCTCAAGGCCTAAACATCCAGCTGTAAAATGTGTAAACTGTGTCATGGAATTCTGGCTGTGGTATGTGTCAAGCTAAGAAAACAACATGCCATCTCACCACTCTACATCACACGGAAGGACGGAGAGGCTGAGAGAGATAAACACATACACATGTTATGATATTAAAATATGGGGGCTGCTGGGGAAACTTTGCTGCTGAAGAATTAAAGCTGCCATTGTATAAAAACTATGTAAATGTTGGCTTGATATCATCATCTGTTGAGCAGTGGTTATAAAAATATGTTACTGGGAATTATCAAGTTAAAGGAATATCTTGTGTTTCCATGAGACAGGCTTCAGAAGTAGATGCTTGTAAATGAAGTCGTATTAGGCATGCTGCTGCTGCTGCTGCTGCTAAGTCGATTCAGTCATGTCCGACTCTGTGCGACCCCATAGACGGCAGCCCACCACGCTCTCCCATCCCTGGGATTCTCCAGGCAAGAACACTGGAGTGGGTTGCCATTTCCTTCTCCAATGCATGAAAGTGAAAAGTGAAAGTGAAGTCGCTCAGTCGGGTCCGACTCTTAGCAACCCCATGGATTGCAGCCTACCAGGCTCCTCCGTCCATGGGATTTTCCAGGCAAGAGTGTTGGAGTGGGGTGCCATTGCCTTCTCCCCGTATTAGGCATACTCCCATTTAAAAAGCTTTTGTAGCACTCATCACCTTCTACCATGATCTCTAATTTACTTATTTGTTTATTGACGCTCCATCTCACTGCAACATGGAGATCTTTGCATGTGGTGGCTGCTGCCACTGCTACTGCCACTGACCCAGAAGGCAGCTGAAACTTCAACCCCGAGGTTTCCTCCTCTGTATCTGCAGCTCTCTCCTCTCTACCACGCCACGCTCAGGCCTAGTGTGCTAACTCTAACACTTGGTACCCTAACGGTGTTTCAGGGCTATTTGGTTCCCAAACAGGGAAAAAGTTCTCCCTTCTACCAACTTCACTCCATAACTTCAGCTCCTACTTGGTGCCCACATAGACATGCCCTGATTTACTCTTTCAACCTTAAAATTCCTCAACAGCTAATACTTCCTGGGCACTTACTATGTGCCAGCCACTGTCCTGGGTACTTGGGATACAAAGATAGACAAAAACTTCTGAATTAATTCAGCTTACATTTCTTCAGTGTCCATTGAAATTGATTCTCTATCCAATGCCTCTCTATAAATTTACCATTTAGCTACATTTAGAATAAACCCCACATTGAAATGTCAACCTGACACCAATTTTTGATGGTTGCCTTTTAAGATACTCAGGCAATAGAGCCTGTAATACTCCAGCTCTCTAGGGTTTATATTAATATCTTACTTTACATTTACTATAAATGCAGGTGCTCCCCTCCCCTAGGTCCCTGAGGAAAGGATCGTTGAGTGCAAATGTCACAGGTTCTACAAATTCCGTTGTCATTTCAATGAGACTCCTTTTACACTCCTGGAGTAACCAAAATGCCAAATTGAATTATTATAGAATTCTGAAATAAATCTCTTAATCCTTTCAGAAATTTCTGTCAACCTGCTTCCATCTGACCATACTGGTCCGTGACCCACTCCTGTGGAAACTCTTGCCCAGGCAAAGCATTGGAGGTTTTTAGTTGGAGTGTAATTAATGTGCCAAGTCATAATAACATCATGAAAATATTTCAAAAGGTCAATATAATGATAAGCTTTCCCTTGTCTCTTTCTTGAAATTCTTCTCCAGCTTAAACCAATTGCCTAAGTCACTTAGAGGCCTTTAAACAAAATGAAATCCTAATGATGTCTCTGCCATGAATAATTAATTGTTCATGTACAATCTTCTCAACAAAATCCATCCTCATTAGATTAGAGGTTTCCTCAAGATACGTGAGTTCATTATGGACATTTTTACCTCCTCCTTGTGTCTTTCTTTCTTTGTCCATCTTATCTGTGTCTGTGATCTGAGATTCCATCACCCTGGCAAGCCTCCAAAGAGAAATAGTTGTAGGGCAATTAAGGACCTTTGAGAAGTAGTAGAATCTCTTACTACTTTAAAACATGGTGGCTCAATTGAGAGAGTAACAGCAGAGAAGGACTGAACTTACTCTGGAGGTAAGGGCAGTTTGTTCTTTTCAGCGGGAAGAGAAAAGGAGAGCAGGGGAGGTATGTTTGTCCACCTTCTTAAGAACTGACATTTTATCCATGAGTCTTCTGTCTTTCTGACAAAGCTTTGATGACTGGAAAGCCTTGAGAAGAAATTAACATTGTAACAGTAGAACATCTTGTAATTTCTTTTTAAATGATGAAATGCAAGGTCATAGACACAATGGGAGACATTTTAGGGGTCATCTCGTGTTCATTTGACAACTAACTGAATTCTGCTGTCACAGTTCCAGCCACTGAGCCAAAAGGAGTCCCCATCCCATTCATAGCCCTGCCTTTTCAATCTGCCTTCTTCACCCATAAATGTGTACAATTCTTCCAACTGTATTTCTGAATGGTCATATTTATTACAAGTGTGTTTCAATGTTTAAAACTAATCTAAATGAAGAAAAGGATATCATCCATAATTTAAACATGTTTTCTGTTTATGTGTTTATACATTTCTATTATACATATGTCTAAATTATTGTTCTTTTTCAAAGTAATGGTCTAAAGAACACTTAGGGATAGGATGAACCTGGCAAATGCTGGACAAAGCTTTTTGTTTCACATTTCTTTTCACATAGCTATATTCATCCAGGAGACAAAATTTTGTATTCTCTTTTTTTATCTAGCCTACCATATGAGTTTTTGAGATTAAACATAGTCCTTACAACCATCATTTGGAAAAGCTGCCTGGGAGTCCATTGGTAGAGACATATGCTACTTTAACAAACCACAATTAATAATACTGCAATGAGCATCTTTCTGCATGCTTTTTTAATATCTAGGATTATTTCCATAGGCTCAACTCTTAGAAGTGGGACTACTAAATCAAAGGATAATATTTAGATTGTTGAGCTATATTGTGAAAACTCTCCCAAAACACTGTTCCAATTTCTAATCCTACATATCCTATTCCATTAATAGGATTAATTAACTTTCAATTGAAGGTGGTCACAATGTACAGAAGAAGGTGACTGTTTATTGTGAAATATATGTACACAAAAGTATATAAAATATATGCAGTTAAAGAATAACAATAAATTAACACCTATGTACCCATTCCCTGTTTAAGAAATAGAATGTTATGAATATTTTAGAAGCCACTATAGTATTAATATATTATAGCAGCTACAGACAGATCTCATAATTTCATTAGCTTAAAATACATGCATACACATCATATGCACATTTGTACTTTGTTCACATTATAGTCCATGCACTCCAAGGAACTCTCCTTGACACCTCCAGCAATAACTTAAGACTTTACATTGTTTCCATCTTGTAATTCTACCATCTTAGAGGTCACAGGGATGGTCGTAAGACAGCAGGAATCTTGAAATTTTGTTATCAGCATATTGTGGCTGCCTCCTCTATCTGCAAAATGCCTACCATCCTGGGAACTTCCTTCATCCTACCATCTACAGGAACTTCTCTGTGGATTCCCTTCACCTCTCTCTGATATTGACTATCCTCTCTCTGCTATTGATTCCAGTATCCCATGGCTTGCTTTTGTTTATTTTTTTTTTAATTCTTCAAACTTAGTAAATATAGTTAATTAAAGCCTGTAAGTCTTAACTCCAGTATCTGGAATCCTGAGGGTCTTTCCAATTCTGTTTTTGTTTTTTGTTTTTTTTTTTTTCTTTTTCTGAAGAAACACATCTTCCGGCAGCTTCTTAATAAAGGATGTGGGAGAGGTCAATTTTCTAGAAAATCCAACTGCTTTTTTGAGGTGACAACATAGTCTTTACAACCATCATTTAGAAATGCTGTCTGACATTCCATCAAGTAAATACGCCTTGTTTTCTTCAAACAAGGTTTGTTAACCCTGCCCTTTTTAGCCATTCATATTGTTTCCCATTTTTACTACTATTAGCAATGCTGCAGTAAGTATCTTTCTGCACCTGGACGCCTACTGAGGGCCAGGGACCTCACGGGCACAGTAGAGAGTCAGGCACAGTCTAGTGCACACAAAACAAGAGGAGCAGCAAAGGGAAGCAAGGTGTATACAGGTGCTTAGTTGAGAAACCGGCCATTGTTTCCCTAAGAATCTGAGGAACAAAACAGCCTACTGCAATATGTAACTTTCTCTGCAGGCTTTATCCCAACCTAAGTGCAATTTTGCAATTTTAATACATATTAATCTTTGGTTTTGACATTAAGGTGGTAACTTTTTTTTAAAGCATTTTTTATTCTTATTTTTTTTAATATAAACTTATTTATTTTAATTGGAGGTTAATTACTTTACAATATTGTATTGGTTTTGCCATACATCAACATGAATCCACCACGGGTGTACACGTGTTCCCCATCCTGAACCCCCTCCCTTCTCCCTCCCCATACCATCCCCCTAGGTCATCCCAATGCACCAGCCCCAAGCATCCAGTATCCTGCATGGAACCTGGACTGCTTTTAAATTACTTACCAGCCATCTTTCTGTGGCACCCATTTCAGTTAACACATCTCTGTGTATATTCCCACATCCACATCCTGCCCAACCCACCTCTCAAATTTCAGTCTTGCCAACTGAATGTGCTCCCAATGGCCAAGGCTGGGACAGTCTTAGCAACAAAATAAAGAAGTTTTGGATTAAAACCCAAAGAAGTTGTGCTGTGTGTGTGTGTGTGTGTGTGTGTATGCATATTATATATGTATATGTATGTATACATATATGTAAATATATAATGAAATATTACTCAGCCATTAAAAAGAATGAAATAATAACATTTGTAGCAACATAGATGGACCTCAAGATTGTCATACTGAGTGAAGTAAATCAGAGAAAGAGAAATATCATATGATATCTATTATATATGGAATCTAAAAAAGAAATGATCCAAAATGAACTTACTTACAAATCAGAAACAGACTTAGGACGAACTTAACAGTTGCCAGAGGAATGATGGGGAGAAGGGCTAGTTAGGGAGTTTAGAATGGACATGCACACACTGCTATACTTAAAATGGATAACCATCAAGGAGGTACTGTATAGCACATGGAACTCTGCCCAATGTTACATGGCAATCCGGATGGGAGGGGAGTTTGGGGGAGAATGGATACGCATATATGAAGGGCGAGTGCCTTTGCTGTTCACCTGAAACCATCACATCATTAATCAGCTACACCCCAAAACAAAATAAAAACGCTTTAAAAAACTCAAAGTATAAAATACATAAGTATTCATGAATTCATACTAACATATAAATGATTGAAAAAAATAAGTAGGCGAGAAGAGACAAATCTCCCATGCAGAAAAATTCTAAATAGTTTATGTAGGTTCTCCGCTCTCATAGTGATGGAGCCAAACTCCCAACTCCTTAAATGTGGACTTCACACAGTGACTTCCCTTCGAAGAACACAGAATACAAAGGGAGGAGATAAGAGTGAATTCACAGTGGGGAAATATGACAAACGCTACGTTAGCCAGGTGATCAAGATCAACAGCAAGACTGACAGGCCGTGTTGGTCGTGTGTGCTTCTGATATGATGTGACGAAAATGTCATTTCACCTCTGTGCCTATTCCCCAAAAAAAAATACTTGACTCCAATATAATTATGAGAAAAATATCAGACGACTCCCAGAGGAACACCCTACAAAATACCTGACCAGTACTCCTCAGAACTGTCAAGGTCATCAGAAAGTTACAAAAATCATCTAAGAAATAGTCACAGCCCAGAGTAGTTTAGGTAGACATGAAGACTAAATTTACTGTGATAGCCTAGAAAGGATTCTGAAATAAAAAAGGGACATGAGGTAAATTAAGGAGATAAAATATGGGCTTCCATTAATAACAATATATTGATACTGATTCATTTCTTGCAACAAATTTACCATACCAATGTAAAGGGTTAATAATAAGGGAAATTGGCTGCAAGATATGTGGGAACTCTTTGCACTTTCTTTGCGATTTTTTTCTGTAAATCTAAAACTTCTAAAAGTTTATTTTTTTAAGTTAAAGGTCAGAGCTTCCCTGGTAGCTCACTGGCAAAGAATCCACCTGCCAATAGGAGAGACAGATTCGATCCCTGATCCAGGAGGAGCCCACATGCCACGGAGCAACTAAGCCTGTGCACCACAACTCTTAAGCCTGTACCCTGGAGTCCAGGAGCCACTCTACCGAAGCCCAAGCGCCATAGAGCCCATGCTTCCCAACCAGAGAAGCCACAGCAATGAGAAGCCCACGCACCACAACTACAGAGCAGCCCCTGCTTGCAGCCAACTAGAGAGATACCACCCAGAAACAATGACCCAGCACAGCCAGAAATAAAGTTTTAAGTTAAAAGTCAATGAAACATTAAGTAACTGAGGCCATTTTCATCTATACGTTTTAGTTTTAGCCACTAATGATTATATCCCTGGAGAATCCCATGGACAGAGGAGCAGGACTACAGTCCACAGGGTCGCTAAGAGTCAGATACTACTAAGCAGCTGAGCACACAGGCACAATAAAAGATGAGGATGGAAGAAAAATATTTCCCAAGAGAATTACTAAATAAGACTTACGGCATAAGGTGCCGCCTCATTATCAAATACTGTCATCTCATCACTGAATTTTCTGCTACCGTATCGTGAAGTAGAGACTGTCAAAAAGTTTCCCTCGTGGCTCAGGGAATGCAGGAGACCTGGGTTTGATTCCTGGGTCAGGAAGATTCCCTGGAGAAGGGAATGGCTACACATTCCAGTATTCTTGCCTGGAGAATTCCATGAACAGAGGAGCCTGACAGGCTGTGGTCCATGGGGTCACAAAGAGTCAAACACGACTGAGAGACTAACACTTTCACTGCCTGAAAAATAGTGATCTGATTCAAATCATCAGGAGCCAACTGTGCATATAGAAAGACAGTATGACCACAAAGCTTAACTCCTTCAGGAACCACTCATTTGTGTGTTGCCCCCCACACGCACATAGCACACCCTTGAATCACCTATACAAGTGGTTATTTTTATCCTCTATATTGTTCTGTATGTTTGAAATATTCTATAATAGTGTTAAGGTAATGTTTTCATATTAATAATTTTTTCCTATTGAGCTTTCAGACTTAATAATTTCAGACTTGACAGTTACAAAATAATACAAGAATTCCTGTACCCCATTCACCCCACTTCCCCAAATGTTGACATTTTACATAGCCACAGTACAGTAATCAAAACCAAGAAACTAACTTGAAGCAAAAGTGAAAGTGTTAGTCACTTAATCATGTCTGACTCTTTGTGACCCCATGGACTGTAACCAGCCAGGCTTCTCCCTCCATGGAATTCTCCAGGCAAGAATACTGGAGTGGGTTGCCATTTCTTTCTCCAGAGGATCTTCCCAATCCAGGGACCAAACCCAGGTCTTCCGCATTACAGTCAGATTCTTTGCTGTCTGAGCCACCATTATTAACTAATCTACAAACTATATTCAAATGTCACCAGTTGTCCCACTGATATCCTTTTTCTGTTCCAGAATCACAGTCCAAGATCCTACATTGCATTTAGTTGCCATGTCTCTGATGCGAGGCAGTTCCTTAGTCTTTCTCTGCTTTTCATGCTCTTAACACTTTTGCAGGGTCAAAGGAAAACAGTTAAACCCATCAAATTTATGACTCTCTCCCCAAAAGAATTTTATTAAAGGAAGCTCTCCAGATAGTTGCCAGCACATCAGGGAAGAGCCTTGAAATAGGCTCTAATCCCAGATGACTCTGTAACCTCAAGCAAGTCCACAGAAGGGGCAGGAGGAGGATAGGAGAGTGGTTGAGCAGGGGCAGGCCATACCCCCGTAGGATTACTGAGTTTTTGGACCTACAGTTTTATAAACATCTATTGCAGTGCCAAAGTTCTTTGATGCCCAGAGACCTCTCCTCACTGGCAGGAACTTCTGAGATAGGGGAGCCCATTGTCAATGAGAGTACGTGCCCAAGTCCACTCACCAGGGCTTGGCGAAGCGAAGAATTCAACTCAAGACTGTCTGAAAAAAGCCCAGGCTGTCAGTACTACATATCCTGAAGCTGACTGAGGGTCACACTCTCCAGCCTTCTCAGAGCTTAACATCAAGGATCAGAATGTGAAGGCCAAGAGAGAGGTTCCTTTTTTCTATTCTTTCTCTTGCTGCTTTGAAGTAGCCTCGTGCCCTCCCATGCTCCCAGACTCTGAAATCAGCTTCCTCCAGACCCACAGCAGAAGAGATACGTGGTGTTACACCTCCATCTAGTGGTCAAAGCAGTAAAGTATAACACCACCGTCCCTGCCGCGCCTGTCACACTTCCCGACGGTTTAACAAGTCGTTTAGCAGAGGTTGACAACCTTGAAGAAGCAACTCGCCAAGATTCAATTAATAGCACTGAAGAATTGATGCTTTTGAACTGTGGTGTTGGAGAAGACTCTTGAGAATCCCTTGGACTGCAAGGAGATCCACCAGTCCATTCTAAAGGAGCTCAGTCCTGAGTGTTCTTTGAAAGGACTGATACTAAAGCTGAAACTCCAGTACTTTGGCCACCTCATGCGAAGAGTTGACTGATTGGAAAAGACTCTGATGCTGGGAGGGATTGGGGGCAGGAGGAGAAGGGGACGACAGAGGATGAGATGGCTGGATGGCATCACTGACTCGATGGACCTGAGTCTGAGTGAACTCCGGGAGTTGGTGATGGACAGGGAGACCTGGCGTGCTGCGATTCATGGGGTCGCAAAGAGTCGGACATGACTGAGCGACTGTACTGAACTGAACTGAACTGTGACTTCTTGCCTAGAGAATACCATGAACAGGGAAGCCTGGAGAGCTACAGTACATACGGTTGCAAGCAGTCAGACACGACTGAAGCAACTTAACAAGCATACATGTGCTCTAACTTCATAGTGTTAGAAGCCACATAAACAAGCGAATGTGGTTTCTTTGAAAGAGGCGATGGAGACAAATGGACCAAGATAGAATCCCTTCCCTGCTCTTACTTAAAGTGACTTTGTTAAGTCTCTGAAATGTCTCTGAACATTAGTTTTCTCATATTAAAATGGGGGCTCATAATATCTACATGTAAGGTAGTTATACCTTGATGAGTCCTGGGTTCACAGTAAATCCCGGATAAACATGTGTTCCTTCTCACACTCCTCTCTATCTCCTTGTGCACAATTTCCATGACAACCTGGAATCATCAAAATGAAAGGGATAACTCATGAGAAGTTCAATGTTTTTCCAAAACGTTGGACAGACTGTAAATTTCAGAGTCCATATTGCATAGAATTTAGGCCAGGGACTCTGGCACTGGGGCTGCCTTGTTTTGAATACCAACTCTGCCAGTTGCTTGGTTTTCCATCTGTAAAATAGAAATATTAATAAAGATACCCACCCCCTAGGATTCTTGTGAGGATTAAATCAGTTAATATCTGCAAAGCACTTAGAACAATACACATTTGATGTGTGGATCTATTATCAGTAACATTTCATAATGATGTGTACATGTGTGTGGGTAGTCTCTTCAATTGAGACCGACTCTTTGCGACCCTATGGACTGTAGCCCACCAGGCTCCTCTGTGCATGGGATTCTCCAGGCAAAGATACTGGAGTGGGTTGCCCGTGCCCTCCTCCAGGAGATCTTCCCAACCCAGGAATCAAACCAGCGTCTCTGATACCTCCTGCCTTGGCAGGCGCGTTCTTTACCACTAGCGCCACCTGCTGATCACAAAAAGCAGGGGTGAGGCTGGATAGGCTCCAAGCCAGTTTATTTGATTTGTAAAAGAAAATGTTTTCCTTTCTGGCTTACTTCACTCTGTATAATAGGCTCCAGTTTAATCCACCTCATTAGAACTGATTCAAATGTATTCTTTTTAATGGCTGAGTGATATTCCATCATGTATACGTACCACAGCTTTCTTATCCATTCGTCTGCTGATGGACATCTAGGTTGCTTCCATGTCCTGGCTATTATAAACAGTGCTGCGATGAACATTGGGGTACACGTGTCTCTTTCAATTCTGGTTTCCTCAGTGTGTATGCCCAGCAGTGGGATTGCTGGGTCATATGGCAGTTCTATTTCCAGTTTTTTAAGGAATCTCCACACTGTTCTCCATAGTGGCTGAACTACTTTGCATTCCCACCAACCGTGTAAGAGGGTTCCCTTTTCTCCACACCCTCTCCAGCATTTATTATTTGTAGACTTTTGGATAGCAGCCATTCTGACTGGTGTGAAATGGTACCTCATTGTGGTTTTGATTTGCATTTCTCTGATAATGAGTGATGTTGAGCATCTTTTCATGTGTTTGTTAGCCATCTGTATGTCTTCTTTGGAGAAATGTCTGTTTAGTTCTTTGGCCCACTTTTTGATTGGGTTTTTTATTTTTCTGGGATTGAGCTGCAGGAGTTGCTTATATATTTTTTAGATTAATTCTTTGTCCGTTGCTTCACTTGCTATTATTTTCTCCCATTCTGAAGGCTGTCTTTTCACCTTGCTTATAGTTTCCTTTGTTGTGCAGAAGCTTTTAATTTTAATTAGGTCCCATTTGTTTATTTTTGCTTATATCTCCAATATTCCGGGAGGTGGGTCATAGAGGATCCTGCTGTGGTTTATGTCAGAGAGAGTTTTGCCTATGTTTTCCTCTAGGAGTTTAATAGTTTCTGGTCTTATGTTTAGATCTTTAATCCATTTTGAGTTTATTTTTGTGTATGGTGTTAGAAAGTGTTCTAGTTTCATTCTTTCACAAGTGGTTGACCAGTCTTTCCAGCACCACTTGTTAAAAAGATTGTCTTATCTCCATTGTATATTCTTGCCTCCTTTGTCAAAGATAAGGTGATCCTATTATACAGAGTGAAGTAAGCCAGAAAGAAAAACACAATACAGTATACTAACGCATATATATGGAATTTAGAAAGAAGGTAACGATGGCCCTATATGCGAGACAGCAAAAGAGACACAGATGTATTTAACAGTTTTCGGACTCTGTGGGAGAGGGAGAGGGTGGGATGATTTGGGAGAATGGCATTGAAACATGTACAATATCATATGTGAAATGAATCGCCAGTCCAGGTTTGATGCAGGATACAGGGTGCTCAGGGCTGGTGCACTGGGATGACCCAGAGGGATGGGATGGGGAGGGAGGTGGGAGGGGGGTTCAGGATGGGGAACATGTGTACACCCATGGTGGATTCAAGTCAATGTATGGCAAAACCAATACAATATTGTAAAGTAAAAACAATTAATTAATTAATTAAAAAATAAAATAAACTGCTCAACCTGAAAAAAAAATGCACCAAGATGCACCACAACTGAAAAATATCTATTTATGGAGAAAACTATTAATTTGTGGTAAAACCATCCTTCTAAAACACCATTTTGTCTTACTGGTTTACTTTCACAGCTTGAACACTCTAATACTTGGTATATAATGAGATATTAAATAAATATTGCTGATAAAAAAAAGAAAATGTTACACGTTCCACATTTCTCATCCTTTTGAATGTTACTACTCTATCTCTTGTGTTTTCCGCAAAACACACAGACACACATATTCTATCTTCAGATACTTATAATTTGATGCCTCTTGACTAAGCTAGCTTCCTGGTCCATCACTGCTGCTGCTGCTGCTGCTAAGTCACTTCAGTCGTGTCCGACTCTTCGCGACCCCATGGACTGCAGCCCACCAGGCTCCTCCGCCCATGGGATTTTCCAGGCAAGAGTACTGGGGTGGGGTGCCATCGCCTTCACTAAGCGAGTGCAAAGCCTTTCTGAGTGGCAAAATGCCCGAGTGACTGCATACCTTCTTACTCTATCAATGCTTCTTACCCTTGAGTCTGCTTTGGATACCAAGCACACCCGTTTTCTGTTGGTTAATACTTGCATGAGAAGTCTTTTTCCATCTTTTTACTTTCAACCTTACTTTCAGCTATCCTTACATTGTACTTAAGGCATGTTGTTTTCAAGTCTTGTAGAATTGGGTTTTGTTCTCCTTGTAGTTGATTTCTAATCTCATCATAAAAAAAATTCAGAGTAATGATAGTAAAGATGATCCAATACAGATCAAGAAGATACAAGAAACACTAAACACACCAATATTTGCATTATAGGGGTCCAAAAAGGAGAAAAGAGAGGAAAAGGACCTGAGAAAATATTTAAAGATACAATGGGTGAAAATCTCGCTAAGGTGGGACGTGGAACGGTCACCCTAGTCCAGAAAGTGCAGAATCGCAGGCAAGACAAACCCAAGGAGGAACACGCTGACACACATGGTGCTCGCCGGCTTCTCTCATTGCTCAGGAAAGAATCCGACTGCAGTGCAGGAGACCCGGGCTCGATTCCTGGGTCAGGAAGATGCCCTGGAGAAGAAAATGGCAACCCACTCCAGTATTCTTTCCTGGAGAATTCCATGGACAGAGGAGCCCACCCGGCCACAGTCCATGGACCGAGTCAGACACGACTTAGCGACTAAACCACCACAAAGACAAAAAATATTAAAATCAACAAGAGAGAAGCGACAAATAACATACAAAGGAATCCCCAGGTTTTGTCTTTAAGTTGTAATATTTAGTCCATTTATGCTCGATGTATTGCTACATTTGGATTTAAATCTACCTTCCTGGTTTTCTGTTTTCTGTTTGCTCCCAACTACTTTTTTTTTCTCCATTCTTGCCTTCATTTGAATTTAAATTTCATATTCCTTTTCTATCGTCCTGTTAGTTTTACATTTTTATTGGTTTTAAAAAGTATCATAGAAATTAAAGCACACACCCTGATTTATTCATTTCTCATATAAATTAGTGTCTTGATCATTTCCAAGACAATTCAAGGACGTCAGGATACTCAATCCTATTTACCTCCCATCAGAGTTATATGCTATTTTTGTCATGTATTTTAATTCTCTATACATGTAAGACCCCATAAAGCATAAATTGATTATTTTATGGCAATATCCTTTTAGATTTATGCACGGATTTACCTTTCCAATGCTTTTCTGTTTTTTTCTGCACCTCCAAACTGTGATATGTGATAATTTCCCTTCTGCCCCAAAACCCATTAGTATTTTCCTTTAGTACTTTCCAATGGTGCCAAATTCTGTTTTCATTTGCCTGAAAATGTCTTTCAAAGGATATTTTTGCTGCAAGTTATCTTCCATATTGGCTGTTATTTTCTATAAGCTCTTTGAAAATATCACTTACTAGGCATACTTACTGTTGCTCCTTTGAAAATAAGCTACATTTTCCTCTGGCTACTTTTAAAGTTTGTTTCTCAGCAGTTTTACTCTGTAGTAATTTGTCATGATTTTCTTTGTATTTATTCTGCTTGGAAGCCAATAATATTTCTACTATCTGTGGCTCAGTGTCTTTCATCAATTTTGAAAAATTCTTAGCCATTATCTCTTCAAGTGTTGTCTGCCCTATTCTCCTACAGCATCATTCTGAATAAATTTTTTACCTTTTGGTTCACTAATTCTCTCTTAAACTGTGACTATCAAAGCCATCTACTGATTTAACTTCAGTCATATTATTTTTAAGTTCTAGAAATTTTATTTTTATATAATTTCCAGTTGTCTTCTGAAGTTTCTCCATCTTGTCATGTAAATCCTTTAACATTTTGATCACAGTTATTATAAGGTCTCTAGCAGATAATGCTAAATGTATTAATTTTCTGAGGTTTATCTGTTTCATTTTCTTTTTGGTCAAATCTTAATGTGTTTGTATTGCTAGTTATTGTTTTATTGGGATTAACAGACTTTGAACAATTATAGAGACAATTTGAGAAACTGCATGATGTTACCTTTCTTCAGAGGGGTTTACTTTTGCTTCTGACTGTCCACTAGGGTTGGGGCCAGTTGCCTCATTCAGTTAGGGACTGAGACCACTTGAGGCTGGGCTTCGATCCTTGTGCGTATAGAATCAATTTCCAGTTCTCCTTCACTCAAGGGGTAGGCCTTTGGGGATCCAATAAAAAAAAGCCCAGGATGTTTAAAGGACATTTCTTCTTGGTGCAGTCAGAACTCTAATTTTTGTTTCCTATAAGTCTACCAAAAATTTTGCTGTTTCTCTCACTTGTTCTTGAATTACAAGGTGCTTCTAAGAGTAAAACGTGGCACCAAACATAGGTCTCATCTGTGTGGAGTACTGGCCCCTGCTTTCTTGATAGCTCTCTGATGCTTTAATATATCCTAACTTTTCTAGTTTTCTCAGCAGAGGGGTTGGGGTAAAACAAGCTAATCACCCATTACTGGAAGCTGAAGTCTCTACGTGCTTTATTTGAAAAATTACTTTTAGAAAATTCAAGTTCTGAAGTAAAATAGACTTCATTCTGTTACTTACTAGCTATATGACTTGAAGTGAGCTATTTAATGAGTCTTCGTTACCTTATCTGAAAAATGGAACTAACAATAGCACTTATCTTGAGTTGCTTTTTCAATTCAGGTATAGTATTTAGCACAAAGCCAGAAATATAACAAATGTTCAGATGTTAGTAATAACAATTTTTAAAACATTATAATGGTTTCTATTATATAAATTAACACACAATGACAGCCTTTCTCCATGCACCCTCTGTGAGGAATGGTAAATGGTAAAGATGCTATATAGATCTTAATTTTTCCAACTTTCCTATGGCTTGGGAATAGCTGGGCAAAATGGACCACACCATTTCACTGCACCACATGAAATAGTTTATGTAGCCATCAATATTTTCACTTTGGAAAAGAGAGCAATTGGAGTAAAAGAGCTAGAATGTAGCAGCAGGATCAAAGTTAGCTTTGGCAAGAAGGCTCTTGAAACTAGCACCCTATACTGGGGCCTCCAGGGCTTATCCCCCAAGTGTGATGTGAGACAGTAACCACTGAGATGTGCTCTGGAAGGAGTCAGATCTACTGTCCTCCCTATTTGGGCTGAGGCCCCATGATGCTGGGAAAAGCCTTCCACTTACTAAGACTCTTGGACAGTCGAGAAGCTCCAAGTGCTTTTGGAATAGGAAACCTAATTATTCTTAGCTCTTTTTATAAGAAAAACTTTTATTTCAAAGATGCCATGTATTTTAATTTAAAAAGGCTCGCATTGTTCCCCAACACTTTTATTCAAGAAGTATCATTATTCTTGTTTTTACATCTTATTTAAATGTTCTTAAATGCTACTCTGTATTACACACTTAAACATCTGTTGACAGTAGACTTCATGGTAAACATTCTTATCATAATTTTTCAAATTAAAAAAAATTTTTTTAATGTTTAAATATTAAAACAACCAAAATATCATTTATTTATGTGTAAGATATAAGTGAAGTAAAAGTCAGTCATGTCCGACTCTGCGACCCCACGGACTGTAGCCCACCAGGTTCCTCTGTCCATGGAATTCTCCAGGCAAGAACACTGGATTGGGTTGCCATTCCCTTTTCCAGGCGATCTTCCCAACCCAGGAATCGAACCCAGGTCTTTTGTATTGCAGGGGACTCTTTACCATCTGAGTCACCAGGGAAGCCCAAGAATACTGGAGTGGGTAGCCTATCCCTTATGCAGGGGATCTTCCTGACCCAGGAATTGAATTGCAGGCAGCTTCTTTACCAGCTGAGTTTCCCGGGAAGCCCTTGTAAGATATAAATACAATATATATGCTTTATACCCACTATGCAGCCAGTTTCCCAGGTTGCAGTGAGTGTGTGATGCCATGTTGAGGGGTGAGTCAGCTAGCCACATCAGGACTCTCAGGAAAGATCAGTAGTTGGGAATACCACATTCCATCCATCAACATAATTCCAGATACAACGGGCCTCAGGGTCTAATATACACCAGACGTACAGAGAGCAGACATACAGAGCAGCACACCTTAGTCTCTTCTCAGTGAAGCAAAAAACGCCACGGGGTCTACACTAATGAGGCTCCAAATTTGGCCTTGCCTCCCCTACTTTGAAAAGCCAAATTTCAATAGGGATGATGCAGCCAGAGGAACTCGTTAGAATGATGATAGATGGTAACATCAAACTATGGTGAAAATATTTCCAATTCTTCAGCCCTCAGGATCACTCTTTCCTTTTACCAAGCTATTAAAAACCAACGCTTTCACCCATACTGCTTGACCTGGTGCCTCAAATGGAGAAGAATCTGAGGAGACCCAGAATCTCCTCAGATGGTAAAGAATGAGGGAGACCCAGTTTTGATCCCTGGGTCAGGAAGATCCCCTGGAAAAGGGAATGGCTACCCACTCCAGTATTCCTACCTGGGAAACCCCATGGACAGAGGAGCCTGGCGGGCTAGAGTCCATGGGGTCGCGAAGAGTCAGACACGACTAAGCGACTAACACTAGACTAGATATAGAAAGTCTAGCCCTGGGAAGTATTTCAATCCCATCCTGACTGTTGCTAGTCACCACTTAGCCTAGAGACCAGTATCTGGGCTTCTGTGTGGCTCTTTTTCCATCTGGAAACCGTCTCCATGCTACAACTGCCTTCTAAGCACCATCTGGCCCCAGCATGGACAGAGCTCCTCCCTTAATCATCCAAAACATAGCTGACACTGGGCTGTAGTTTCTGACAAAGACTTACTGGAAGTAAGACTAATATGAGGGAATTAACAATGCAGGGAAAATAATTAACATAGAGTAGTATAATACATTTCACTTTTATTAGAATGCTTAGCTACAGCCTTTCACAGGGGGTCAACGAACAGAATCCTTCTCCTTAGGGCCCAACCTGCAGTTAGGATGCAGAGACCTGCTCATTTCCTTCAGATAGGTGTCCCCCACAATAATGCTCCCCTCTATGAATTCTGTGGCTCCAGTTCTCCCCTGTCCAACTCCTAACTGAAAAGACGAGATTGAGACTGCTCAATCTCATAATTACATCTGCTTTCATACCCTACCCATTGACTCTATTTTTAGGATCTGACCTATGGAACATTTCTTTCAGCTCTGACAGTTTATTTATTTAGTTCCCAGGTTAAAATCCACATGCTCCCTCTGGATGCAATGATTGTACAGCCTTGAAACAAGCCATCCCTAATCATGAACCCAAATGGTGTACAAATGTACCATAGTTCACCCTGGTGAACAGCCATCATATACTACTGTAACAGTACTACATATACGTTTATAATACATTTCACATAAGATAAAGTTCTTCCATAGTAAGTTCTACTATCTGCATTTATTCCATTTTAGTTAGCTACCCTATAAGAGACTTACTCCTTTCTTAAGAAAAATCAAATTGACTTTCACAGGGATTTTTAAATAAAGAGGTGGCGACTGCAGCCATGAAATTAAAAGACGCTTACTCCTTGGAAGGAAAGTTATGACCAACCTAGACAGCATATTCAAAAGCAGAGACATTACTTTGCCAACAAAGGTCCGTTTAGTCAAGGCTATGGTTTTTCCTGTGGTCATGTATGGATGTGAGAGTTGGACTGTGAAGCAGGCTGAGCACCGAAGATTGGTGCTTTTGAACTGTGGTGTTGGAGAAGACTCTTGAGAGTCCCTTGGACTACAAGGAGATCCAACCAGTCCATTCTGAAGGAGATCAGCCCTGGGATTTCTTTGGAGGGAATGATACTGAAGCTGAAACTCCAGTACTTTGGCCACCTCATGCGAAGAGTTGACTCACTGGAAAAGACTCTGATGCTGGGAGGGATTGGGGGCAGGAGGAGAAGGGGATGACAGAGGATGAGATGGCTGGATGGCATCACTGACTCGATGGACGTGAGTCTGGGTGAACTCCAGGAGTTGGTGATGGACAGAGAGGCCTGGCGTGCTGCGATTCATGGGGTTGCGAAGAGTCGGACATGACTGAGTGACTGAACTGACTGAACTGAAAGAGGTTTTAGACTCTCTGAGAACTAGAAGATATCCATCTGGAATAAAAAGAGGTGAAAATGACCTTGAAGACTTCAGCAACCCCAGAACTACTGAAATTTACATAGATTTTTGTATAGAGACAGTATAATATGGAAGAGTTTAAATAAATATACCACAAGACAGTTTTACCATAATTGACCTTTTATTTTAAAAAAATTACAGGGAGTGATTTCCAGAATCTTATTTTATAAAAGTACTGCCTATATCAAACATTTTATATCACTATTAATTCCATTGAAGAGCTGCCTTTTTTTTAAAGGTACTAATTCCAATTGATGGGATACATGCCCTTAAAATAGAAAGTTTCCATTTATTCAAATGTCAAAATGAATATTATTGAGAAGTTTATTGCTTTATGGCTGGGTAAGATGCTACTAGCACATTTTAGGTAATTAATATTCTTCATTAAAAACTATGAGGTCATTCTGTTTAAAACTTTTAGGACAAGTCACAGAAAATAGATATATTTATTCAAATTATACATTGAAGGGCTGGGCTATAAGCTATAGACATTTATATGTGAAGCAGCTCTTTAAAGAAATAAGACACACAAGTCTGTCTTGATATAATATACATAATTGAAATTAACAAAACCTGGAAGACCAATATTGTTATGCTATGTTCTGTTAGAATCTTAAAAAAAAAAAAATCACATATTTAGTAGTCTATTTGTGCTTAAAATATTCATATGCATGAGAAGTTTAAAGAAAAAACACCTCTGTACATGATGATGAAAAGAAAGTAATAAATTTTTTGAAATTGCACTGTTATTTAAAACACTTTCCTAAATTCAGACCCTCCTTTGCAGCTGGCACAGTTTTTCAAGTCTAATTGGCAACCTGGGGAGGCCCCTCTGGTATAAGTGAAGTAAAGAATGTGGTGATAAAAGACCAGGCTGACGCCATTAATCCAGGCCTTTGAATCGCACTGGCATCTTCACCTGCATCTTCTCCACTCTCATCTTCAAGCCCATCATCCATAAGACGCTCCTTTCAAACAAAACAAGAAACATATTCCTAAGTGATCTTAATAGCTACCATGAACTCATTACAGAAAAGGAGAGAGTTAAATTCTTCCCAAAGAAGGAATATGAGTATATAATAAGGAAGTAGAACTATCTGGTCATTAGAGATCTTCCTCAAGTCCAAAACTGATAAACTCCTCCTTGTTCAAGTTCAAAGGAATAACTGCCAGTTTAATGCAATAATTTCTCACTGTGAGCATAACTTTCTTTCTAGGCTATTTTCAGGAAGAATGATGTTAGTTCTTTCCACTTAATTCTAATATATGACTGACTCAGTATTATAGGTTCTCTGGGATTAAACCACACATTAACATGTTAACTTTTCTTCAATACTATGAAATACCCAGGATTCTTTTATTATATTGGTCTCATACAGTGCTGAAGAAACACCTATATTTAAGTATATGAAAACTTCATAAGCATACCATTTCTTCAAGTTCTAGATTGTTTGCATTCTGTACATCATTGTTAACTTCAGCATTATTGTTGGGAGCCTGGTGCTGAACTCCTTCTTGCCTAAAAGGAAACCATCCAGCTTGGTGTCTGCTCAGTAAAATAAACAGAAAAGAAAATAAGTCACAACTGTTTTTACTCGTAACACTATGAAATATTAGTGTCCTATAACAGCAAAATGATTAGAACATTTTCATTCATGGGTTGAACTATGATAAATGAAAAAACCAAATTTCCTTCTTCAGGTCAAGAACTACCCCTCTCAAAGCAATGACAGGAAAACAGGAATCAATTTAAAGTCTATCCTGAGCTAGTAAGACATATCAGGAGTCATAAAATCATTTTTTGATATTTTTCAAAATGAAATTCAACAAGGTATTTGTTTGCTTCTTAAGAAAAAAGGGGAGCAAGGGACAGTGAGTCTACTTATGAAAAAAAATCTGACCTATATCCAACAGACTTACTATTGATAACTATAATTAATTAAAAAGAAACTCCTCTCCAAGACTTCATCATATACTCAAGTTCTAAATGATTACTAGAGCATACCTAACTGAACTAACAATTTTTATAAGTAGTAAAGGGAAAAAATCTGCTTCTAGACAATTCTCATAAACATTCTTACAAAACATAACTTGCTTTGCTCTTGATGCTAGGTATCTGAAGCCCAACATTCATATTCCTTCACTCAACATTCACAACAGACCTCCACGTGCCAGATTCCATGCTTAACAATTTTAGAAAGTAATTATAATGAATGAACATCACTCACAAATAAACCAGTAGCATGGCTCCCATTACCATGATAAACCGACTAAAAGAAGAATAGAAGTATACAATGCTAAGGAGAATTGCAGCTCGTGAGAACGTGTACATCCAGTCTAGCCAGTCTCGATTGAAGTCTTCTTCATTCAGCACTGGACCTCCCTGTGCATTCATTTGAACATTTTCATTCATGGGTCGATTTTCTTGGGCCACTAGGTTTGGAGCTGGTGGGGGTTCTTCTCCAGGCACATGTGCCAAATTTAGAGGCTGTGTAGCAGCAGGCTGGGCTGGGTTAGCATTTGATGTGGCCTGAGCTGAAACTGCAGCTTGACTGAAATAGTCACCAAAATAAATATTAAAAAGAAAAAGAAAAACATTTATCATACTACATTATATTTTTCAGAACTTCCTGGGAAGCCATATGTATTTTTCATAAACCATACATGAAATATCACAACTCCTATACCACATTTCCTAGGTAAGTATAATTCCCAGTGCAAAAGTAGAGCCAACATGGATGGTAGGAGTTCAGGAAAGGATGTTCTCCCAGCCTGGTAGTCTAGGACAGCAAGGGGAGACGTGGAAGAGATTAAAAATGGCCATGTTATCACTCTTTCTTTCACTAAATTATAAGGCTGTGACCAAATCTTTCTCCAAAACTTTTCCCTAATTGCCTCTTTTGTTCTTCTACATAGGATAAATACTGATTGCCTGCCCCCCACACACTCACCACTTCTCCCTTCAGACCCATGTTTGAAAAGATTTGTCTAAATAAGTACATTAATCATTACCCTGTGTGTACACTCTCAGTAATAAATGATTTGTATTGGTATTTTCAAATATTAATTAGGTCCCAGATAACAATCCCTCAATCCCAATCCTGACTTTTGAGAACTCCACCTGGAGAACACTGGTGTAGATCCTTGTCAAGTTACAAAGATGTGTGGTCCTGAAGTTTGCTTATAATTTGACTGCTTAAGAGTCAGAATAAATTTTCCTGTAAAAGACTACCAGTAAAGTGATAATATACCTGAAATTTGCTTTGAATTATTCAGCAAAGAGGGGAAAGTTGTAGAATCAGACAGTCATGAATTGATAAATGTTTAAAAGCTGGGGGGTAAGAACAGAGGGGTTCATTTTATTTATTCTGTCTTATATATGTTGAATTTTCTCTACAAGAAAGTTTTAAAATCAAGATAGCAAAATGAAATAGAAGTTTTCCATGGTACAAAAGCTTATTTAAGCCAGTATGCTGATACACTGTATCTATAGTGAAAGTCACTCAGTCATGTCCCATGGACAATACAATCCATGGAATTCTCCAAGTCAGAATACTGGAGTGGGTAGCCGTTTCCTTCTCCAGGGGATATTCCCAACCCAGGGATTGAACCCAGGTCTCCCTCATTGCAGGCAGATTCTTTACCAGCTGAGCCACAAGGGAAGCCCCATATTCATTTCCAGAATACTTTCTACCTCATGGACATTCTGATTCATAAGTGAGTTATTTCATTAAAGGTGAAAACTTGAGTCTCTGAAGTCAAATGATGTACATAAGATTATATGATTCAGTACCTAACTACAATAAGCCCCACTTATCTTACACAGTTCCGGTGATGCTGTAAACAAGACAAGAGGTGTAAAGATACGGTGTAACACTAAGGCTTCCCCAGGTGGTGCTAGTGTTACAGCCCAATAAGAGACGGGTTCAATCCCTGGGTCAGGAAGATCCTCTGGAGAAGGGCATGGCAACCCACTCCAGTATTCTTGCCTGGAGAATCCCATGGACAGAGGAACCTGGCGGGCTACAGCACATAGGGTCACAAAGAATCGGACATGACCGAAGAGACTAATTATGATAACGACTACCGTGACAACAGGTAAGGTATAAAGAGCCTGCCTGGAGCCAAGATATTACTCAGGAGAGCATTAGGATATGAAGTTAATAAAGCAGGTTAGCTTTATGGGGTAAGGTATAGAGGAAGAATCAGAGAAGGCAATGGCACCCCACTCCAGTACTCTTGCATGGAAAATCCTATGGATGGAGGAGCCTGGTAGGCTGCAGTCCATGGGGTCGCTAAGAGTCGGACACGACAGCGACTTCACTTTCACTTTTCCCTTTCATGCATTGGAGAAGGAAATGGCAACCCACTCCAGTGTTCTTGCCTTGAGAATCCCAGGGACGGGGGAGCCTGGTGGGCTGCTGTCTATGGGGATGCACAGTCAGACACAACTGAAGCGACTCAGCAGCAGCATAGAGGAAGAATAAGGATACAGACTTCACACTGTAGGCAAGAGGGCCATCTGTATTTTAGGGAATGGAGAATGATGGACTCAATTATGTGTTAAGTTAACCTGGCAAGTAGTACAATGAAATACAGTCAAGAGCCTATAAGGAGGAGAAGTGATTGCATTAAAGTGGGTCTAATATTAGAAATATCTAAGCAAAACATCAGAAGTAAAATATAGGAAGGGAAGGACAGAAGCTAGAAACAACATACTGATTCATCTTGGTAAGTTGTTGAGTTCAGGGATAACAGAAGCTAGAATCAAAGCTGATTAATGTTAAGGGCTTGGAGGATGATTAAGAAGAGACAGTATCACTGACAAGTCAAGAAGGAGAATGCACATAACAAGATGATGCAGTCGAAGTTCAGACCTAACTGAATTTAAAGGAAAGGCAAATTTCTCTATGGAATTCTCCAACAATTAAGTGGAGGCACAAGATGAGGCACAGGAGATGAAGAACTGGGAGCCATCACACAGAGCTAACAACTAAGGCCACAGAAAAAGGAAAACCAAGAGGACTAGCCTGGGGCTAAATTCTATCTTCCCTACCAGACTGTGTATCGCAAGGCACATGGTAAGTATACAAATACTTAACTGAACAAGGAATGTTACCATTTAGAAAAAGGGGAAAAAACAGGCTATCAAAGAATACAAAATGAGTAATCAGAAAGAGAAAAAGAATGAACAGGGTAACAGAATCACAGAAACAAGGAGAGGAGAACACTAAAGAGAAGCTAGAAATGTTAAATGAATACATGGGAAGCCCAGCGCAAAGAACACCAAGAAACTATTCCATGCTAAGGATGTTTCACGCTGATCAGAAGCAAAACTTACTAAAATACAGAAAAGTCCAGAAGGCATATTAGCCACAAGGGAACCCGACATCAATATGAGCCTCCCTGATGTATGATTCTTTCTATTCCCTTTTTTAGTTGACATCCTATCTTCACACAGATTTGTTGCCTTCCAGTGAAACTTTCCTATGTTTTCTCCTCTTAAATAGATAAAATGTTCTCTTAAAGAAAGCACCTGAATACTGTCAAATATAATTAAGGAAGAGAGGAAGAAGCAGAGAATAGGTTTAGTTGATGTGAACAGGATGTGTATGTACCCTTTTTCCTTTAACCAAATAATTTAAAATAATTTTTAAAAACAAATCATATACATCAGTAAATGAAATCTCAAATCAACTTACTTAGGATGAAAAAGAAAATAAAGCAAATAACACCATGTGTAAAAAAATCAACTCAAACTGACTTACTATTGCATATAATACTGATGAGCATACATCTGTTGCCACCACAGCATCTGCAGTGGGTTGAAAGCGGGATACACCGGGAATCCAGCTGGAACAGCCTGCCCGGGAAGCTGGTTGTCTACATTTCTGCAATAGAGTAATAAGAAAATGTCTTTTAATGCTCCAGAAGAAGTTGAAAGCATTTCTCTACATTTTTATTTCTGAACTATGTCATCCGTTGACAAAACATACTAAAACTCACCGAAAAAAAATACTTATGTTCAACATTCCTGAAGTAAGACACTGTGTATGTGTGTTAGTCACTCAGTCGTGTCCCACTCTTTGCAGCCCCATGGACTGTAGCTCTCCAGGCTCCTCTGTCCATGGGATTCTCCAGGCAAGAACACTGGAGTGGGTTGCCATTCCCTTCTCCAGATCTTCCTGACCCAGGAATCAAACCGAGGTCTCCTGCATTGCAGATAGACTCTTTATCATCCAAGCCACAAGGAAAGTCCCAAGTAAGACATTATGGCTTATCTAAGATGATCCTGATCCCACACATACAGAACAACTAACATCACAGCCTAGAATCAGACTACTACATGAGTAAGAAACAAACTTCTATGATGTTAAGATTCTAAAATTTTTAGTTATGTTGTTAATTGTAAGTCAATTGTCAAACTGTTTTATAAAAGTGATTTAATAAATATCACATTTTCCATATAAGCTTAAGTAAAAATAAATAAAATTTAAAAGTTGAACTTTGGGCTTCCATGATGACATAGAAGTAAAGAATCTGCCTGCCAATGCAGGAGACATGGGTTCTACCCTTGATCAAGGAGAATCCCACATGCCACGGAGCAGCGAAGCCAATGTGCCACAATTACTGAGCCTGTGCTCCAGAACCCGGGAGCTGCAAATACTGAAACCCACTTACCCTACAGCCACAAATACTGAAACCCACTTACCCTAGAGCCTGTGCTCTGCAACAAGAGAAGCCACCACAGCAAGAAGCCAGCACATGATAACTAGAGTAGCTCCCACTTGCTGGACCTAAAGAAAAGCCCACACAGCAACAAAGACCCAGCACAGCCAAAAATAAATAAAATTATTTTTTTTAAGCTGAACTTTTTAATATTTAATCAGGCCCTAGATCTAACTACCAGTTTACAGTCAATCTATGAAAACAGAGGAAAATACTAATGATACCACATGGATGCAGTGAGCTGAATCTAGACTACTATGGGAAATTAGAACATAGAACAACAGAAAAAGCATAAAGTAAAAAAAGATAGGGATAGGGATTAGATTAAAAGAGCCTTAAGAAACAAAATTACTCAACCAAATGCAGTAAGTCAATCTCTGAAACTGATCCGATCAAAACCACCATAAAAAGACATTTGGGACAATCAGGGAAAATGGAACACGAATTGAGTAATAAATGATATTAAAGAATTTTTAATTCTGTTGCGTGTTCTAATGGTATTGTGATTCTTATAGTCCATATCTGTTACAGATATACAGTATTTACAGATGAAGGGATATGAGGTCTAGGATTACTTTAAAAATACTCCAGCCCAAGAGAAAAAAAAAGAGGAACAAGGGAAGGGTTGAAGAGCTGTTGTCTATTAACTGTTGCTGAAGCTGGATGTTAGGTAAAATCCTTATAATAGAGATTCATTAGTATGCTTTTAAAGTTAAGAATGATAAAGGAGAGGAGATGAACTGGAAACTTCAACAATCAGAAACAAATTCTTTCAAAGAAAACCTGCATGGAATTCCCACTTTACTTCCAGAATATGCTTTTTCAAGACTCTCCACACTACTCTGTTCTCCCCTGCTGAACTTCCCTTAAAATCAGCCCCAATGTTACCAGCTATGAAGCTCTCCCACCTCCTGCAAGCACACCCTCCTCCAGGCTCCTGAAGAATTTTGTCAAAACCATAGAAGCACATCAGTGAATGGCAATTTATTTGCCGATCTGACCTGCTTCCACTGAGGGCAACTACATAATTCATTTTCCTGTCTTCAGTGCCCAGCTACCACAAATTCTAAGTAAACTTTTCCTGAAGAAAGCCACATGATCCTTATATGACAAATTGGCTTATTCAGTCAGATTGCTTCAAATCTGACCAACAGATCTGACTAGAGAAAAGTTTTAAATGGGAAAGTAGAGGGGAGAGAACCACCATTATAAATGAAATCAAAATGCAAGTGGTACACAGAAAAATATACTGAAACAAATGATAAAATATTCACTTCAACAAGACAGTTAACACAGACTTTCCAGTCAGATGCGGATTTGAATTCTAGTCCTGATACTGACTACTGAAGTAAGGCAGGCTATGTACCTTTTAGCCTCCTTCTCCTCGTTCATAAATCAGGAGAGAACAGTACCTGGGCCACAGAGTTGGTATAAAGTTCAATGAAATAAAGCATGTATAAGTGCTTAATACAATGCCAAGCTTATGCTAAGTAATAATTAATACTAAATAATAATACTCAATAGTATCAATTAGTAATATTCTTTTACATAAAGAACTGTCACAAATGAACTTTTTAAAATACCAACATGCCAACAAATAAGCACTTCACAAAACAGAATAAAAAGAATGTCTCTTTATCATGTCTAAATTAAAACAAGGACATTCCAACTTATTGCTCTGGGAAGTATGAATTTGTAATGGTATGGTGAATCAGGCTCTCAACAACAGTTACTGAAAGATAAACTATAGCTTTTCTTTTTATGGCTGAATAGTGTTCCACTGTGTATAAATGCACCCCAAGTTCTTTATCCATTTTCTACCTAGGGACACTTGGGTTGTTTCCTTATTATGGTTATTATAAATAATGCTGCACTGAACATGTGGGTACATCTGTCTCTTCAAATTAAGTATTTTCATTTTCTTCAGATACTTAGAACTGGACCTGATGGATCACATGGTAGTTGTTATTAATTTTTTTAGGAAACTCCATAATGTTTCCCATAGTGGATGCCCCAATTTACATTGCCAACAACAGTACACAAGGGTTCCCTTTTCTCCACAATCCTGACCAACACTTAGTATTTGTTGTCTTTTTAATAATAGCCATTCTGACAGGTGTGAGGTAGTGCCTCACTGTGCTTTTGACCTGCCTTGGTCTGATGATTAATGACGTTGGGCATATTTTCATATAACTGCTGGCCATCTGTATGCCTTCTTGAAAGAAAGTCTATTCAGGTCCTCTGCCTACTTTTAAACTGGATTATTTGGTTTTCTGCTATTGTGTGCGTTCTTTGTATATTTTGTATATAACCCCTTATCAGGCATATGATTTGTAAATACTTTATCCTATTTAGTGGGTTGCCTTTTCATTTTGTTGATGATTTCCTTTACTGTACAAAACCTTTTTAGTCTAATGTAATTCCATTTATTTAGTTTTGCTTTCGTTGTCAAATCTAAAAAATCATCACCAAGTCCAGTGTCAAGGAGCTTTATATTATTCTAGGATTTTAATGGTTTCAAGCCTTACATTCAAATCAAATTTATTTTGAGTTATCTTTTTCTATTTTGGCCATGCTGTGTGGCTTGCAGAATCTTAGTTTCCTAATCAGGGATTGAACCTGCACCCTCAGCAGTGAAAGTACCTAGTCCTAACCAATGGACTGCCAGGGAATTCCTATTTTGAGTTAATTTTATGTAGGATATAAAATAGTAGTCTAGCTTAATTTTGTTGCAGTTTTTCCAACACCATATATTGAAGAGACTGTCGTTTCCTCATTGTAGTCTTGCTTCTTGTCATAAATTAATTGATTATGTATGTATGGGTTTATTTCTGGGTTCTCTATTCTGTTCCACTAGTCTGTTTTTATGCCAATACCATATTGTTTTAATTATTATCACTCCATAGTATAGTTTGAAATCAGGGAGTGTGATGCCTTTAGCTTTGTTCTTCTTTCTCAAGACTGCTATAGCTATCTAGGATCTTGTGGTTCTGTACAAATTTTAGAATTGTTCACTTTTGTGAAAAATATTTGGAATTTTGATAGAGACCGACTGAAGATTGCTTTGAGTAGTATGGACATTTTAACAGCATTAATTCTTCTAACTCGTGAGCATGGAATATCTTTTCATTTATTTGTGTCTTCAATTTCTTTCATCATTATCTTCTAGTTCTCAGTACATAGGCCTTTCAGGTCCTTAGCTAAACTGATTGCTAATACAAACTTTAAATGTTGTAGATCTATATTTGGTCTGGAAATATGTCCAGACTACATTCTGCTTTTTAAAAAGGTTTATAAAATAAAACAGTATGATGTTTCTATTTAAAAAATATGCTTAGAAAAGTATTTAGAAGGAAACTACAAAAATGTTAGTAATAGTTATCTCTGGGTGGTGGGTTATAAGCAGTTTTGCTATTAAAAAATCAGATGATAGAAGAGTACAGTGAGTAGGTTTTCAGTTTTATTAATTATAAAACAAGGCTGCTACTATTTCAGGCAGGGAAATTAAGTGTACAAAACACTGGGCAATTTGTTATGAACCAGTGAGCAGTTTTTAGAGTTAAATAAACATGACAGCGTAACACACTGAGTCCAAAACAGTCAGTCAAGATTCATAAATGTGACATTATAAATGGACAGCCAAGGTGCTGATGCACATGTTCTGTTTGGTCTTCTCATTGTTTCCTCAAGAGCTTAATGGGCAAATAATCACCTGCATTAGGATTTCTTGAAAAGCTAGGTTCCCAGAATGCTGTTAAGTTGGCAGAGTCCTAAACACTACCCCAAACCTAGTGATTCAAAAACTCAGGGAACAGTGATCAGAATTTAGCCATTTTAAAGACAGAGTACTAACCTACATGGTGGGAAACACATGTGACTAGCTAAATATAAGCTGTGCTGGAGTCTAAAAATGATGTGGAGAGATTATATTTTGTTGGTGAATTCTTCAAGATCACTAAATTATCGCTCTTGCACAAGTAAGGCAAGGCTGTATTAAATAAAATTTTACTTAAAGACAGATGTAAAGTCTTCTTTAGTAAAAGATTACAACTATAAGATTAGGTTAAATCACATCCATTGTTAAGCCAAATAACCTACTTATTGAACTTTCACTTAAACTGCTTTGTAAATCACAAAGTGCTCTTTCCAAATACAGATTTATTTTCCAGCACCCGGTACTGGTATTCATTCAGATGTTTCAGTGTGTCAGACTCACAAATGCCTATAAATATATTTGCTGAATGAACATACAGCATTCATTTATAAGTATGAATGAATTTATAAATAATTGCTAACATATCACTTAACTCTTTACATACATGAACTCTTAATCCACACAGAAATCCTATACAATAAATACTATTATCTGCAGATCATGAGCAAACTGAAGCAAAGAAGAGAAGAGACTTGCCCAAGCTAGTCAGTGGACAGGGCTAGGATTCAAAGCAAGGTAGGCTGACTCCTGAATCTGTACATCCACTAAGTACTGCCCTCCTGATTTAAAACTAAACATTATTTAAGGATTTTACCTCTCTTCATCTTAATACTCATTTTTAGCAAAATAAACACTATTTCAAATTTTTCTAATCTGTTTTATATACTTCTAAGAGCTAAATGCCTTTGCTCCAAAGTCTGTTGATTTTCTCAACAGACTAGTTTAAAGAAATTATTAATCTGTTTCCAAGATATCCATGGTCTTATTCTGAAAACATGCAACTTCATATACTTTATTACAGAGTATATATTCACTGTGTACGTACTTAATGCTAGTGAACTGTGCACTTTAAAAATGCTTTAAAAGGTTTATTTTATGTATATTTTACCTTAATAAATCAAGAGTTAAAATATATATATATATTAATATATTCACTGTAAGTATGAGAAAGAGGTAAAAATATTATTATATAGACATAACTATTTTCAACATATTATATATTCTTCAAGGTTTATTATATCCATTCTCACTTTCCATCACTACCAACATATTTGGTAAAATATTAGTAACAGCACTCTGTATAAACTGAGAGGAACTGAACTGTTTTATTCTGCAAAAAAGACAGAAAAGGAATCACTGTCATAAGACAAACTATTTTAAGCCACTATTCTACCATGGAAATCGTGACAATACTTTTTTACAAATAACAAAGTTCCGGTTTGTAATAATCATTTTCTGAAAACAAAAATAGTTTCATGAGATGCTTTATAAAAGTCTACAATCAGCCTCACTAAACACTTAATTTTAGAAGAAAAACTCAAGAATATGAGACAAATGAGTCTTTTTAATATTTTTCTATATACTCAGCTTTGTTTTTCTACATTAAGAATTGAATTAAGTTTATAAAGTTCTAAGTAAAAAGTAGCCATATGTTATTACATCCTCTTTGGCATAACAGTTAGTGGCTACTCCTTGGTTACATCACTTACTACCATTTTGGGGGGGTCCTAGCCATTTGCTTATTTCCAGCCTCAGCATCATAGATCTGGAGCACCGTCACACACACCACAGCACAATATGCAACGCAAAACAACTATCAGTAACTATTATTCCTGTTTCCTTTACTTCAAAAGTACTCCAATTTCAGACATGACCCAGATCTAAACTGTATTCCCCAAGATCCTCCTCTCTGAGCTGTCCACAGCTGCTGTGGCTGTTGGCTGCATTCCCCCTGGAACTGCCTAACCCAAGAGGCCTATTGTAATTGCTAAATATAAGGCAGCCATAGCAAGCTTCTTGAGTAAACTCCTCTTAAGAAAGTCTCTGGATAACATGCAATGGTTAGCATATCTTCATAATACATCACCAGAATATTTATCACAATACTCTGTCTTGGTAGTTACCAAGCCTGGCTGATCATAAACACCAGTAGAACTTTTAAAAAACAGATTACTGGGCTCTATACTCTTCCAAGAACACCTTATTCACCCATTTGTTCTTCAGAAGACTAGTTTGAGTAGATCTATAGTGAGACTGGGGCTTCCCTGATGGCTTAGTGGTAAAGAATCCACCTGCCAATGCCCAAGATGTAGGACACGCGAGTTCAATCCCTGGGTAAGGAAGATACCCTGGAGGAGGAAACGGCAGCCTACTTCGGTATTCTTGCCTGTAAAATCCCATGGACAGAAGAGCCTGGCAGGGTATAGTCCTTAGGGTCACAAAGTTGGACATGACTGAGCACTTGAGCATGACATAGTAAGATTGAGTAAAAACAAAAATTTTAGTTACCTAGATCCTTGCTATTCAAACTACGGTCAAAGCATCAGAAGCATCAGCATCACAGCCGAGCTCACTGGAAATACATAATCTCAGGCCCTGTTAGACCAACTGAATCAGAACCCGCATCTTAACAACATCTCCAGGTGATTAGCACAAACATTAAAGACTGAAAGGTACTGCCCCCGACAATTTTAATGTACAACCAGCTTTCAAAAGCACTGCTCCAGGGAATTCAGTCGCAGTCCAGTGCTCTCACTGCAGAGGGCACAGGTTCAGTCCCTGGTCAGGGAACTACAATCCCACAAACCACACAGAACAGCCCCCCCAAAACTGCTACACCTAACCCTCTAATTCACAAAACATATAATCAGGTATATGAATCAATTTCAAATGTACTTTGATTAGTGAAGGGGGCTACCATGAAAGTCTGGAGTCATAGATTTTTAAGAGGACCAAAGCTATCAGTTTCACTCACCCTTGCATTACATATGGGACCTGATGGCTCTGTGCTGGGTCAGTCTGTGCTTGTGGAAGGGTACGTTGCCTCAATCCTTCTGAGGAAGAACTGGTAGCTAAAGTCAAGGTTTCTTGACTGGATGATGGAGTTGATGATCCTGACTGATCTGAACTCTACAAACAAAAATGTAATTATTTTTTTTCAAGGAGATTTAACTCATTATAATCACAATATTATAGACACATTACTAAAAATGCATCTGTGAAATCCCTCCGCAAAGAGTGAATTCTAAAAATTTACTGATTTGACTTGCGTGCCCAGCATAATAGGTATATTTATTTATTTATTTATATATATAGGTATAAATAATTTAATTCTCATGAGACTAAAGAGTTTAGAAAATCAAAATCCATTAATTATACAATAATAGTCCATTTCTCAACTATAAAAGGCTGAGTAGTAATTATATACCAAAAATAGCATACAAAATTTGTGAAAATTAATGCATGCAAAGCTCTTTTCATGATGCTTAACACATAGGAAGTGTTCAATAATGGTACTAATAACTGTATCACTTAAACAGTTACTATGTACCAGCTACTGTATAACATGCCATTAGTCATATACTGGTTTAAAACACTGAAGAGTGTGCTAGAATTTGGTGTTATCTCTGACATTAACAAGGAACATAACCTTACAATTCACTTAACCCCTAAGTCACAGCTTTCCTATAAGAAATGAGATTGAACTAGATTTTCAAGATTCCTTTCAGTCCTAAAATCCTATTAAAGATACTACCAACAAATACTGTTCTTTTTTTTTTAACAAGATAAACAAGATACCAAACAGAATTTTAAAATTTTAATGCATTAATGGTGTCAGTAGCTTACAGATTCAACAGCTTCAATCAATATAACCCCTTGAAGACCACCTCAATTTGTTGCTGTTTGAAAATAGTTTGTCAAGTGTTTTATGTAAATTTAAAACACAATTACAGTTTATATAAATTACCTACTTTAAAAAACTGGATACAAGATAATTTCGACATCCTTCCAAGTGTGTTAAAATCACATTACTGGTACTGCCTTCCTATTTACAGCATGTCTTTTTACATGTCTACCTTCCTTAGTCCTGCCATGTGAGACCTTTGAAAAATTAACAAAAGCTTTAAAATGTTATTCCATACCAAACAGACACCAAATATCTTACTAGGGAGGCTGATTATTAGGCACACAACCTGGAAAGACTTCTTTTTTGGCAAGATTTCGTATTAAATGGATCATCAAAATATGGTATTCACTAAAAAAAATTAATAGAAGAAAGGCCTAGGCATTTGGCAGCACACCCTAATTTCTCTAGAACTAATTATTTCTGACCTTATTAGACAACTTTCATGAACAGATTTTTAAGACATTATCAAGTCCCACTGAAATTTATCAGCCATAAAAAAATTAAGAGGAATTCAATTTCATTCTCCTTTGATACTTCTTAGATTTTTTTATAACACACCTCTGAAAAACTGAATATATATTATAAAGAAATGAAATCATGGCCGAGGAACTACTAGATAAGGGAAAAGAAAGTTCTCTGTCAACAGAAACTGGAGCAACACAACTGTTCAAAGACTATAAAGAGAATTCTATGCCAGTACAGGGTTTTGTCCCTTCTTATGCAAGGTGGGAAACATACAAAGACCCTTAGGTTTATGGACAAAACAACTTTCAGTTTAGTGAAAGCTGAATTCCCACGGCTAGTACTAGAAAATACTTACCATTGAGGCTATGCTAATTAAAGAGAGCAACTACAAGATCTGGTTTCTTAAAGATGCAGTTAACAACCAGTCTCTCGTTATCACCCCTGCCATTCATCCCCTCCTCAAAATTTTGGCTGGATTCCTGACAAGAAGGAAAGTACACTTAGCAGCACAAAAGTCCCCGCTCCGGGGAGCTTTACACAGCTTCCCACTCAACCAATCCTTTTCCTTCACCTCCAAAAGTGTCCCATAAAGCTTCTACGGGAAACCAAAAATAATTTAACATAAAAGAATTTGGACTGTGTAAAAAAGGTCTAAGTTGAAAAGTTCAACTAGTTTTTTAAATTTCCAAAACAATTTTAGGCAGATGGAAAACTAAAGAGGGAAAAATGAATACTCAAGTCTGAAAGAACTGGGTACATCAAGTAATTATTCTTCCCATAGTTGGAATATACACTCAAATCCAGTCATTTTAAAAAACAATTATTGAACAAGTAATCTTCTTCAAGAAGATTTAGCAAACTTAAAGTTTACATACTTTAATCTACCTTGATTAAATATAATATATAAAATACCTTAAACATTTCTGAAATATTGGCTGTAGAGTTTATATTATATAACCATATCATAATTCTGTCTTTTCAGTATTTCAGTAATTAAATACTGAAAATTGGGTCTATTACTGACCTGCCATAATGAGTTATAATTTGACCTGCAAATTATAACTCATGGGGAACAGGCTTCAGGGGATTACACTGTGTATTGGATCTCTACAAATGAAGTTTAAATGACTAACTTAAGCTGTTCACAACCCAGTCTCACCACCCATGAGATCCAGTTGTTCTGTTTTCCACTTAGTTTTTAGAGGCAAGAAGGGATAATCAGAAAACTTCAGCATTTACTCTGCCCCAAACAACTCACAGAATTGCTGTTGGATGCCAGTGCTTCATGACTTTCTCTATTGGTGCTGGATTTTGGAGAACTGGGAGGAGTCCGGGAAGTACAGACTAGATGAACCATATGATACTCATCTTGCTAAAATTAAAGAAAATTACATTTAAAGGGTAGTACTGGAAAGTACACAGCTCAAAAATGTCAGTGGCTAGGCAGAAATACTCAAAACTTAAGTGTCTTCCTACCACAGCCCTTTTGTTAGTAACACACTGCTGTCACCCGCACATAAACTGGGACCCTTCTGAATTCAGTGCTTCCTCCACGCTTAGAGAATGGTCTCAATACTCAGGAACTACTACATGAAAAAATTATTATTCTGTATACCAAGGAGTTCTGAAGCAAACACTGCTGTAAAGTTGTGTCAACGCAACCTAGTATTTCAGTATAAAAGTACTACACACAGTAATATCAGCACTGTGACAGTCACACTAAAGCTTAGGCCTACAAACTTCGAATAGTAAATGTTTTCATTATTTGAAAACTTACAGTGATAAGGAAACTCAAATAGCCTCACTACAGTCTCATCTGTCTGAATTTTAGCAATAGTATTTTATTTTTTAAGTCAAAAACTGGTTTTATCTCTAACACTTATACACAGACATAGAGCATATGTTTGAACTATATTCTGTAAATATTCCAAATGTTTCTCCATAAATCTACAACTATGAGGAAGGAAAATACTCTAAATATGAAGGAAAATACTCTAAAAATAATTAATTGGCATTTTAGCTTAATGATTTCATGAGTATATCTATCATAGGCATAAAGCAAGTAAATAAGGTAGAGTAAGGAGAGGCAGAGAAGAACAAAGGATGGCGCAACAATTTTAAAAAGAAAAAATCAGAAAATGATTTTTTAAAAGGGGGGGTGGTGCACAGCAGGAAATAATAAAAAAAAGATGCCCAGTTGTGAGAAAGAGAAACAAAGCTCTGGGAATTCATCATCTTCCATAAACAAGAACTGTGCTTAATTCTGAGGTGAATCCAAGAAAGGGCAGGAGTCAGGCCCTCCCCTAGGGAGACTCATGATGTTGTTAAAAGAACAGACTAGGGCTTCCCTGGTGGCCCAGTGGTAAACAATCTGCCTACCAATGCAAGAGACACGGGTTTGATCCCTGATCTGGGAAGATCCCACAAACAGCAACTAAGCCCATGCACCGCAACTACTGAGCCTGTGCTCTAGAGCCCAAGAGCGGCATTTACTGAAGCCCGGGCGCCCTAGAGCCTATGCTTGGCAACAAGACAAGTCACCGCAGTGAGAAGCCCGCACACTGCAACTAGAGAGTAGCTCCCACTCTCCACAACTGCAGAAAAGTTGGCACAGCAACAAAGACCCAGCAGCGAAAAACAAATAAATAAATAAATATTTTTTAAAAGAACAGACTAGCACATTAGAGAGCAATTAGAGAAATACATAAATCAGTCTTTTGCACAAAACTGAGATGCATGAACTATAACTGTTTATGGGTTTAGAGGAAGAAGTTACTAGGAGTTAGAATACTAAAGGCATTCCCAGAAATAGCATTACATGAGGTACACCAAGCAAAGCAGGTAGAAAGGATGCCTGATTTACAATGTCCCCTTAGCTTGGGAATACAGAGCAGTAAAACAAGCATCCAAGTGTAAGATGGTCATCCTTACAAACGTAGTTTCAAAGGTCATATTAACCACAATTACCTCATAGTATTTATTCACCTTTGGGAAATGTTTCTATAAGACATTTTATAACTAAACAGGTAAAGTTAATGACAGCATTTAACTGAAAGAAGTAAAGTGTTATACAGTCCAATGATCTGTTCGAACTGTAAACATACTGTTCAAAATGTTCTATGATAAGGGACACAACAGTCCTTTGACTGAAGCTGGGTGGTTTTTGTTTGTTGTTGTTGTTTTAGTGGGGACGGGGGGAGCGGGGGGGAACGCATTGGCCATAGAGGCACATGTGGGATCTCAGTTCCCTGATCAAGGATTAGGGTTAGGGTTAGGGTTAGGGTCAATTGATCAGGGATAGCACAGGGTCTTAACCATTGGACCACCATGGAAATCCCAAAGCATTTTAAGTATTCTGGTTGGGAATGATTTCTGGCAGTAAAATCCTTTTTAGAAGTATGCATGTTCAGACTCTAGCTATCCTTGGGTTAAAATAATAAATCTATATTTCAAAGAGCATATAGTGAAAAAAGTTTTTAAGGATAAAACCAGGAAAGAAAATGAAGAGGTGGAACACAGCGGATTTGGGGGGTAGTAAATATTCTGTACAATATTATAAGGTGGATCCTTGTCATTATACATTTATTAAAGCCTACAGAAAGTACAACACCAAGAGTGAACCCTAATGTAAACTAGGGTTTGGGGTGATGATGTCAATACAGGCTTCAACTCTAACTACTGTAGCACTGTAATGTAGACTTATGTGGAATGCTGTTAGTGGGAGTAGCTGTGTGTGTGTGGAGGTAGGAGTTATATAGGTAATCTTTATACCTTCTTCCCAATTTTGTTATGAACCTAAAACTACCCTAAAAAATAAAGTCTATTAAGAAAAGAAAGAGGGGAGGATATATGCTACAAAAGCCAGTATTTTTGAGATAGAGGGAGAAGTAGGGAGAGAGAGACAGGGAGAGATGTTATTAAACCACTTTGGCAACCTGAAACTACATGATTAAAATGAAAATGACAGCAGGAAGTCACACTAGCAAAGCTACAAAGTCAACTATCTAAACAGAAGGAATACACTAGTGTAAAGTTTTTTAAAATTTCCCACAGGTGATCATAAACATACACAAGAGCATAAAGAGATTAGGGATATCCAGAAAACACTGAGTTACATAAAAAATCTAAAGTGAAACCTAACAGCTACATATTCAATTCTGCTACATTTACAAGCAAAAAGAATCTCAAATGCAGAAAAATTCTAAAAGTATAAATTCTATAAATAAACATGAGCTAAAAGCTGCCATTAAAGTAACTAATATTCTATCCAAAAATTATATTAAAATATATTTAACTCTGAGTACCAGGATTCAAAGTTTGCTAATGGACCAAGTGGGCTTCCTTCTGTAATATTTGAGGTCCCAAAATTAAACTCCTAACCCAAGTTAACTTGTATTAAAATGTCATGTAGTTTCATCAAAAACAGATTTAAGAGAGGGGACTGTTACCAGTCTACTTGAGCACTCTACTCCTGCATTAATGATAAGTCAATATGGCTTTCTTCCACAAGATAACAAATCCCTGAACACAAATGTGTAATGCTATCAGATTTAGCTATCAGATGGATATATAAAACTTTTGACTAATCAGAATCACCTATTATGCTACCCAAAAGGGTTGATTTTAAGTGTCTAAGAACTAAATTGGTTGGATATCAAAAGAAAGTTCAGAACATATTTCCTCGGCACTCTGAGTAACTGGTATTGAATAGTGGTGGAAAAGCTTACTTTTCTGAGAATGTCTTTCAGCTGCAGATGATCGGGAAGCAGTCTGCCCGAATACACCAATCTCTGATCCTTCGTCAACTAAGAAATGGGATAAAGAAAAAAATTCAACTTTTTCTAATTATACAAATTGAAAGTTGGGAGTAAGATGCCTTACTACGGGTAAAGTAAAATTCCCTTTAGGCACAAATACGCAGGAAACTGACATAATTTAAGAATTTGGTTTTTCCAAATTCCATGTAAGACATTAAAAGTTCAGCAAATGGTAACATATCTACTGTAGATATAATAAAATACAGATAATTACCAAATTATCTTTAAAACGGGGAAAATAAGTAAATTGGAAGTTGGTCTTTCAGCCATAATGCAATGCATGTGTGACTGTCATTAAAAACCTTCAAGACTATTAATGAGAAGGTGGCTGGCTTTCTATTAACAATCAACAATGGGATAAAATTCCAAGGTCACCAGTGTTATTCTGCATTATTTTGTCAGTATTTTTAATCAAAAGTATACATAAAATGTATTTTCTTCTTTAGTAACATCATGCAGGGTAATTTATCAGTTTTAAATTCAAAGCCATTTGCATATAGTTTACAGTTTTAGATAACTATTCTAGTTTTTATTATTCTTGCCATTCTCATGAATACATTTGTACATTTTTCAAAAACACAAGACTAAAGAAAAACAAACTCAAGGGCATGGAGATCCAAGTGCCATCTCCATATACAACCCAAAATATAAAATAAATTCTGGTTATCTCTGCCTTATTTTGTACTTCTAATAAATCTGCTAAGTGCTCACACTACAAGCATTAGGTATTTAAAATAAAAACATTTATGTACAGTTCCCATAAGACCTCCTATTTCATAATGGAGAAACAGGCAAGCGTTCCTTGAATTCTATTAAAACAAATATTGGCTATATTGACAATTACTAAACATGCCAAATCCAAACAATAACTGTAACAATTTTCAAACAGTCTATATATGCAACATGGCTAATAAAAAAGTCTTACATTAAAATTAACCACAGTAAAAAGAGCCATTTTGTAGTTAAGACCTGTGGTTCAAGGGTCCTTAGGTACCAAAGGTATAGTTGTCCTTCCAAGATACTTAGCTTTTAGGCAGAATTTAATTTCCCCAGAAGTATTTTTGAGTGCACCATTCCGAAAATGCACATATACAAATTCTTATATATAAACAACCAAATACAACACAGGATTTTTTTGAGAAACTACATATCACAAGTCTTGAAACTTTAATCAATACATATGAACAGTGAGTGGGGCACAATAGTAAATTATGTAAGTTAAACGCTAAGCGATAAAGACTGATTTAAGCCCTGGAGAAATGAATTAGATGATGCTTTGTAAGTTTCTACAATATACTTATTACTTCAGCTGCAACCTAAAGAAGTTCCTTTGATAAATACTATAGCCATAATAAACTATCAGTTCAAACATTTCATAGATACTATGTCATATCACTTGATACAAAAAATACCAGTCTTTTCTTATGATTTTACTTTACTATTAAAATTCTCAAACACACACAAAGTGGAGAGAATAAAATGAAGCCCCTTACCATCTTTGGAATTCCCAAATATCTAGCTCCAACAATTATCAACATTTTGCTATTCTTGTTTCATTTACCCACCCCCATTTCATTTTTGGCAAGGAAAAGAGTTTTAAAGCAAACACCCCATATCATTTCTTCTCACGTTTTAAAAAATAGCATGTATCTGTAGCAATTATTTTTGTAGCTAACCACAATATTACCACCTTCAATAAAATTAACATTAATTTCTTATTAAGTAATATCCAGTACAGCTCAATTTTCCCCACTTGCTCAAAAATGTCTTTTTAGGGATGTGTGCTGTGCTGTGCTGAGTCACTCAGTCGTGTCCAACTCTGTGACCCCATGGACTGCAGCCCCTGTCAGGCTCCTCTCTCCATGGGGATTCTCCAGGCAAGAATACTAGAGTGGGTTGCCATGCCCTTCTCCAGGGGCTCACCCCAACCCAGGGATTGAACCCAGGTCTTCCGCATTGCAGGCAGATTCTTTACCATCTGATGGTTTGTCTAAATCAGAATCAAACAAGGTCCACACATGGAATTGGGTTGTTATGTCTCTTTTAATCTTTTAACAGCTTCTACTTCTTTCAAAATTTTCCCTGGGTACATGTTGCAGTCTGGATGTAACTGACTGTGTCCTGGTATCCTATAGTTTGTCCTGTAGTCTTCTGTAAATGCAGTTAGATCCGGAGGGTTGATTAACTTCAGGTTCTTTTTTGTTTGACAAGAGAACTTCCTGTTGTATCACATCATTATTAGCACATGTAGACTGGGTGACCTACTTTTAGTCATGTTAAGATCGATCAGTGTGTTTAAATATTGTCAGCCTGATTCATCCCTATGAAGTCTCCATCAAACATTCACCTTTTTAATAACTTAGATCAAACTGCCTAGATCCATTATTTCATTAGGGCTAGAAAATAATTTTGACCTCTGTAGTATGTAAGAGCTTCCTTGCTTTCGGGCACATAAGGTTCACCTTCCACATTTCTTTTGCCAGGCCTGGAGAGAGCCACAGTTCCAGGGGCTTTATTCCTTTTAATAGGAAATGGCATCTAAAGACAAAATCTGGGGCCTAAGGCTACTTATGGTCACTTGCTATTATTTCTAAGATTCTTCAAGAGAGATACAAAATATGTATTTTTGCAAAGGAGAAACTTAAACCCAGAGTGAATATTCATTTTTCTGATTTTAATTGAATGGTATATGGTTTTTTATTTTATTTATACATCTGTCACCCTGAAAATCTTTTTTACTAATGATATTAACAAAATTATGCCATTAGCAAAAGTACTTATGTGCTTTATCCTACTATGTATAATCGCAATAATTCTGGATGAGGTTTAAGATTTCTTGTCACTTTTTCAGTCCTTAGATCTATCCTACTAGAGATATGTAGTCAAAATAGTGTTTCAAAATTACTTGTAATTTTGTTAACATCCTGACATTGTTAAACTGTGTAGGAATTTTTTTTCTATTTAATTTTTAAAATTATATATAACATACACAGAAACAAAGGAAAAATTATAGAACAAGGTACAAAGAGGTTTAGCTTCTGTCCCCTACCCTCTTCCTCTGTAATTCTGAAATACCCTTCCATGGTTTTTCAACAACATAACAAATGTGGATATAAGCACACTTGTGTTTCCCTTCTTTTTTCACATAAAAGGTAGAACACAATACTCACTCTTTAGTACTTTGTTTTCTCACCTATTTTACCCTGGCAATTACTCCTTAGCAGTATAAAGATGTCTTCCCCACTCTTTTTAAATGCTCCATTACATAGAAAGACTAAAATTTACAACATGGATATTTGAATGTTTCTAGGTTTTTGTTATATACTCATAACATCCTTCTTTCATACTATTCATTTCTCTATATCCCCCACCATATCCTGCAACATAGAGCTCCCTGGTGACCTTGATAAAAGCAATCTTGGTGGAACAGTAGGGTAAAAACTTAACTGGGATGTATTTAAGAGAAAAGGAGAGGAGTACAGTTACAAATAGTGAATATTCACAATTTATAAGGAGTTGTACACTAAAGACAGAAAGGGAATGAAAGTAATAGCTGGAAGGGAAGTGGAGTCAAAAGAGGATCTTGTTTGTTTTACTGTTTTGTGTTTTTGTTTTTTTAAGGAAAGAGAAATAACATGTTTGTATGCCAATAGAAATAATCCATCCTCAGGAAAGTGATGATGCAGGAGAGAAAAACAGAAAATTTCCAGAACAATGTTCTTGAGTAACTCATAAGGGGTAAAATCTTGTGTGAAGGAGTTGAACTTAGAGAAGAATATGGCAGAGAGAGGCGAAGAAGTGTTAAGAAACTTGTACACAATCCCACTACCACCATTCTTTGCCTCAGTTTTCTTATTTAAAAAATGAAGGCAATAATAGTACCCATTTCACAAGGTTGAATTTTCACAACAATAAAAATGCACACAAACCTCTAACAACAGAGCAGAACACTCAGAAAATGTTCAATGAGCATTTGATACTAATCTCTAACAACTGCTTCTCTGACATCATGCAGTTTCATGAGGATTAATGAGATTTTGTGACAGTATTGATAAGCTGTATGACCAGTGGCAGACTACCTTTGTTCATTATGTATAAGAACATGATTAGGATACTGCTAAATAGGTTTGGTTAAAGTTGCAATAACTATCAATTTAATGAATAAAAAAGCAAGCCCTATTCCATGTTTGAAGAGCTTTCAAGAATCAGTTTAAAATGCCATTTATAAATAACAAAAAGAAAACTTTTAATTCATTTCACCTTCTCTACATAGAAAAATATTTGAAATTAGTTTAAAAAAAAAAAGTCAAGAAGTCCATGTGCAAAGCATAAATTACTTACCTTCAGATTTTTAGTGAAAGGATGTACTGAGTGGATGGGATGAAAGAAGTATTTATCAACTACTTCAAAATGTAAGAAAACTATGTATTAGCTGCTTTCTACATAGGTAATCTCCACTTTACTATTAAACTGTAGCAGTAATGGAATTAATCATGTACTTGATCACAAGTATCATTTTTAAACAAGATGGGACATAAAAGTATGCTAGAATATTTGGACTACTGACATGTATATATATAAATTAAGTACAGTGGCAATCCAACTTAGTTTACTCTCATAACTGTTTAGTAGATAGGTTTAAAAACAATTTTTTCACAGAAACAATACAGACCACTATCAGTCAGCAACCTCACAGACTCCAGAAGCCCATGCTTGAAAAACTTAGCCATATAAATTAAAGACACTTAGGAAGATCACTTAGTTTAGAATATAGGTACTAAAATCTCATGAGAGTCAGCTATAAAGCAATCATTCAGTTATCTATAATGATAATTCTTATGTGAAAATTAAAAACTCCAAATTAAAGATTTTGAGAACTCCTAGTCCTAAAACTATGAGTCCTAGTTTCAGAAATACATACAAATACTCATCAAACTTTCAAACCTAACAGCACACAATCTATTTAACCCAAAATACAGCTGACTGAAATAGTACTACTAAAAGCCCAGAGACTGATAATCCCTTACTGCCAAGTCCTATTTTTTTAAAGCCTATACCCACGGGCTTCCCTGGTGGCTCAGACGGTAAAAACATCTGCCTGCAATGCTGGAGACCCAGGTTCGATCCCTGGGTCAGGAAGATTCCCTGGAGAAGGAAATGGCACCCCACTCCAGTACTCTTGCCTGGAAAATTCCATGGATGGAGGAGCCTGGCAGGCTACAGTCCATGGGGCCACAGAGTCCGACACAACTGAGCAACTTCACTTTCTTTCTTTCATACCCACTGAACAGGAAAGCTGGGTAATGGCCAAGCAAGTCCCTCAGCAGGATGAGGAAGAGCATGGCCAAAAGTGCCTAGCAAAAGGTTCTGACATTTGCGAGGAGAAAAGGCCATGGCTGTCACCATTTGCACCTCTGGAAGAGCCGTCAAAGTTTACAAAATCCATTAAGAGGCATTTGTACATTTCATTCATATCACTGGTCACTGTCCCTCCAGAGTCCTTGGCTAAATTTTTCATCCAATTTTAAAAGTGAAGAAAGCTTCTTCAGCTGAGATGCAAATTTGCTTCTCTATCAAAGGCCTCTCTCCCTCTCAGACCCAGATCCATATACCCACCCATTTATTAGACATCTAACACCTTCAGATATCTTTTTGAGTTTTTGTTGTTGTTGTTGTTTGTTTTTTGCCTTTGGCCACACCAGGCAGCACATGGGATCTTAGTTCTAGGACCAGGGATCAAACTCATGTCCCCTGCAGTAGATATGCAGAATCTTAACCACTGGACCACAAGTGAAGTCCCCACCTTCAGATATCTTAGTAAGCAACTCAAAGTCAAAACATCTACAACAGTTCTCAGTTCCCAAATCTCCAGATCTTTCCCCTTACTTGTTCCCTATTTCTTAAACAACTTGCCACCAGCTGTTTAAGCCAAAACTCTGGGCGTTATCCTCAATTTTTCTCTCACCTTGTCTAACATATCTAACCATCAGCAAATCTCACGGACTCTATCTCCAGAAGCCCCTCTCAGTCCATTTCTTTCCATTTCCATTGTCATTATTCTAATCTAAACTGTTACCTCTTGCCTGAACTTCTGTAATATTAATAAACAGCATCTTTAATTGGTCTTCACACACTCTGGTCTACAGTCAGTAAACAGAGTGATCTTTTAAAAATGTGAATCACTCCTGTCTCTCTCTAGTAGATCTCTACCAGTCTGGATTTAATTCTAATTCCTTACCATAACCAGGTGGTCCCAGCAGATCTGCTTTCCATCTCTTTCCCACATCCTCTGATTTTATTCTTTCCTCCTCTCTCATTAGCCAAATGGGCAATCACTTAGATCTCCAAACATGCTAAGCTCGTCACCAACTCAGACACCATTCCTGTAGTATTCTCTCCCAGCTCTTGCACACCTAACTCTTTCTTAATCATCTTTTGGGTCTTAGCTTTAAAATGACCTTCTCAGAGAGGCCTTACCTGATTTACAAACTTAAAGAAGAGTATTCTCTTTTACACACCCAGTTTGTTTTCTTCATAACACAAATCATAATCTGTAATTATGTGCATGAGTTTATTTCCCTAAGTGGGATATGACTGTCAAGAACAAAAGAGGGTCCATGTCTGTCTAGCTCATCCCTCTGCTCCCATAGCCTAGCCATGTGTTCTGCAGAGGAGATGCTAAATGCCACTCTATTAAATGAAGTGTTATGAATCCAAAAGCATTTACATAGATTTGGAAGACATAACTTATTTGAAATTCATGGTATCAGTTATTTTACATGTAATCATTAAGAAAGAAAATGAAGTATTTAGTTAGTATTTAGTCTATGAATCACAATACTAGCTTAAAATACTTGCTGGTGCTAAATTCATCTGGTTCATTTCTGCAAATGGTACTGATATTACCATGTTATTATCAAGGAACAATCGTGTGTTGGTATCTTAGTATTAACTTTTCTCTAAATAAATAGTCTATTTCAAATAAACTTTTATCTTTCCACAGCAAGGGACCATCAATTTTCAAAAAAGCAGAACATAACAAAATTACATTGTACCCCACCCAAAAAATACATGAAGCAAAAACAAGTATGGATGAAAATGTGAAGAAAGTAGAACCCTTTTACATTACTAGTGGGAATATAAAATGGCATAGCCTCTTAAAAAGCTTGGCAGTTCCTCAGAAAGCTACCATATGACTCAGTACACATCCAATCCATCCCTAGGTATATACCAAAGAGAAGAGAAAACACATATCCACACAAAAGCCTGTAAGAGAATATGCACAGAGGAAAAAAGCAGAAACAACTCAAATGCCTACCAACTGATGAATGGACAAACAAAATGTGACATCTATTAATACATACCGCTGCTGCTGCTGCTAAGTCGCTCAGTCGTGTCCGACTCTGTGCGACCCCAGAGACGGCAGCCCACCAGGCTCCGCCGTCCCTGGGATTCTCCAGGCAAGAATACTGGAGTGGGTTGCCATTTCCTTCTCCAGTGCACGAAAGTGAAAAGTGAAAGGGAAGTCACTCAGTCGTGTCTGACTCTTAGCGACCCCATGGACTGCAACCCACCAGACTTCTCCATCCATGGGATTTTCCAGGCAAGAGTACTAGAGTAGGGTGCCATTGCCTTCTCTGATTAATACATACAATGGAATGTTATTTGGTCATAAAAAGTAAGGAAGAGCTCATACATGTTATAACATGAATGAATCATGTAAACATGCTAAATGTAAGAGTAAGACATAAAAGATCATATGTATTACAGTTCCATTTATGTGAAATTTTCAGAATAGGTGAATACATAGAGACAAAAAGTAGATTAGTGGTTACCAAGGACTGAGGAAACAGAGAACGAGGAGTGATGGCTAGTGAGTATGGGGTGATGAAAATGTTCTGGACATTAGAACACCAGACAGTGGTGATGATTGTACAACTTTGTTAAGTATTAAAAACCACTGACTTGTACGTGTTAAAGGGTAAATTTTATAGTATCTGAATTATATCTCAATTTTTAAAACTGTTGCTTTAAATGGAATATTCAAATGCCTTCAGATAATCAGAAGGAAAAGGAAAAAGAATTATTTAATTTTACTGCAGTTGATAATAGATTAAAAGTTTTCAGATGCATAAATTAAATAAGACTTGACATTTTCTCCACTAAAAAAAATACTGAAAAAATTCAGTTTAAATATCAGTAATTTAATTTAAATATCTGGAAAATCAGTGCTTAGACACGGTAACAAACCACACAACCATCAACTGAATTTTCAATTGGCTTGGATTATAAGCTACAGTATTAGGAAAAGAACGGATTTTGAGATCTCAATTCAAACTCAGTTTAACTTGTAAAAGTGACAGTTTTATTTATCCAGACATACTAATAACAGTATTTTTTACTTTGATTAAAAATTCATTTCTGTATTAGTTAGGGTAAGTAACACTAACTGCTATAACAAACCTCAAGATCTCAGTAGCTTAGCACAATAGAAGTTTCATTTTTCTCTCAATTAAAACAACATTACATGGTGTCCTTTAAATATAAGAATTCAGAAGACTCAGGATTGGTAAATTTAAAATAAAGTACTAATGAAATTGTCAATTAAAAATTTCTTCTGTTAAGATACTGTCTACACAGAGTAACATATAAATACACTTGACTATTTCCGTTAACAGCACCACCATTCTTCCTTCTGTTCACACCCTACATCAATAGTCAGCAAATCCTATCAGGTATACTATTAATAGTGCTTCCCAGGTGGCTCTAGTGCTAAAGAACCCACCTGTCAATGCAGGTTAGACATAAGAGACACAGGTTCTATCCCCAGGTCGGGTAGATTCCCTGGAGGAGGGCACAGCAACCCATTCCAGTATTCTCGCCTGGAGAATTCCACGGACAGAGGAGCCTGGCAGGCTGAAGTCCTTAGGGTCACACAGAGTTGGACACGACTGAAGTGACTTGGTACAACATACTATTAATACTCTCACCATCTCCACCACTCCACCCTAGATGAAGCCTGGTGATATATGGCAGAGCAGAGGCAGCTAAATTACCAAGCTGGAAACATCCTGTTGGCACTCTGAGTAGCCCAGAGACAGAACTATACCACTCCAAATAAACAGCTGCTTAATCAGCTGGCCCCAAAACTTAGCTACCTATTAACAGAGATTGCTAAAAACCAAGGTGAGGAAAGTTCATCTGCTAGTATAATATACAAAAATAAATCCTAAACTGGGAAAAGATGTTTTCTTTCTAAAAGGTTTACATATATTTTATCTGAAGTGTCTGACTTTTTAATGTTTAACTAGATAGCAAAATGAAATACTACGTATCCCTAATGCATTTAAAATATTCATAAGAGTCTAACATGAGTTTACTAAGAGAACAACACTTTTTTATTTCTGGCAAGTCATGTTGCTTGCTTGCTCATCAGTCATTAGGTCATGTCTGACTCTTTGCAACCCTATGGCCTGTAGCCCGCCAGGCTTCTCTGTCCATGAGATTTTCCAGACAAGAATAATGGAGTGCGTTGCCATTTCCTTCTCCAGGGGATCTTCCCAATCCAGGGATCAAACCTGTGTCTCCTGCATTCGCAGGCAGATTCTTTACCACTGAGCCACTTGGGAAGCCCAGAAAGTCATGTAGTTGGTATCAAAAGATTAGATTTTTTATGTGAAGGACTCAATGGGTCTCTCATGATTATGTTTGGCTTAAAAAAATCATGTCCTTAGTATATCCAACTTCAACATAATCAAACAGCTCAGCAAATGCAAGGGTCAACTTACGTGTTGGTTCAAAGAACTACAGTCCAATTTCTTTGAAAACAGTTAACTACTAACATTTCCGTACTTACATATAATTCAGCTGCAAATGTCAAACAGCCTTAAAGAGCTATTTCCCAGGAAGTGCACAAAATATCATTTTCTATGGGAAATGAATTCTGTGAATTTGTACTGAAATGTATCTCCCTCTTATTTCCACTAGATCCACCCAATCTAACGCTTCAGGAAATTTAGAGAGACTTTAAATGGAAGCACAGCTTAATCAAACTGCCTCTACCTCTTATCCTCTTACAACGACAGTAAACAAAAAAAGCTCACAGAGCTTAAACAATAATTTCCTCTAGAACTCCAAAGGGACATTCTGTGTTTAGCTGTTTCTACTCAAAGGCCAAATTAGGTATACATACAACAGAGATGCCAGAATGTATGACTGTTGTGGGTCACACAAACAAGCAGGAATGTGAAAAGACAGGCAAAGCTATGTACTGTGAAGTCTTAAGATATTATGTTCCTATACCTTCTTTATAATTTATCAAAATAACAAAAATAACCACAGTCTAAACTGATACATTAGAACAGTATTAAAACTATGTTACCCATTCACCTGTAGTCTTTAGATGATAAACCATCTGAACACACACGTCTTTTTACAGTTTACTTACTTCTTTTTAATTTGCAAGTATATAACTGATAGAGCCAAGCCCTAAATGCCTTTCTTCATGTTATTATATATAACCACATGTTTAAGATCTGAGGCTTGCAAGTCAGACCAGACCAACCTAAATACAAATTCTGATTCTACTTAAAGTTGTATGACCTTGGGCAAAAAAAATAACCAAGTCTCAGCTTCCTCATCTGTAACAGAGAGCTGATAATAAAACTTACAGCATAACCTATGAGGAATAAATGTGATAAATATATAAAATGCTTAGTAGAATGACTGGTATACACAACAACCACTTAGTAAATGTCAGTTTAAAATCAGAGCACCAAATATGACAGTTAAGTAAAACATTCAAGACCAGCAAATCTGTATTTATTAGGTATGGGAATTCCATGGCAGTCCAGTGGTTAGGACTCCATGCTGTCACTGCTGAGGGCCAGTTTCAATTCCTGATCAAAGAACTAAAATCCCACAACCAACACACCACTGCAACCCACCCCACCCCCAAACACACACACACCAAAAAATTATTATGTAAAGGAAAGGAATAAAGTTCTAGAAAAATTCTATTTTTAAAAGCACTGATGCATGATTAAACAAAACATCACCTTCACAGTACTGTTATTTTCCAAGAAAGACATTAGAAAAAGGCTACAAGAGGAGCTTAATAAAACACACTTTAGTCATCATTCATTCAACACTTTTAACTTTCCATCAACCTTTGATAAAAATCTTATAAAACAAAAAGTAGGGTGGATTATAGCCCCTTTAAATCAATAGTTTTGAGGTGATTAAGCAAGCAGATTTTTTAAATGACCTGTCTAGTTATGATAAGTGAAATAAGTCAGAAAGAGAAAGATAAATACTATATGATATCACTTATATGTGTAATCTAAAAAATATAGCAAACTAGTGAATATAACAAATATAATTAGTGAATATAACAGAAAAGAAACATACTCACAGATAGAACAAACCAGTGGTTACTAGTGAAGAGAGGGAAGGGGGAAGGTAATAAAAGGGTAGGGGACTAAGAGATACAAACTATAATGTATAAAATTTAAGTTATAAGGATATATTGTACAACACAGGAAATATAGCCAATGTTTTACAAGTTTTTGTTTTTGTTTTTTTTTTATAAAAAATGACCTTCCTAAGTAAGGTAATAGGGGATTACAAAAATAAGGGAGTTATAAACCTCAAATTATATTATAAAAGCTACTTCCACTGACAATGAAAGACTTCTATCTGAACTGTAGGCAATTATGCAATGTTACATTCTCAGAATAGAATCTATACAACTAGTTCTATTCTTATTTCTTTAATTCTAAAAGAATCAGAGCAAAGGCACAATTTGAAAAGGCAGCAAGAGAGGGGAAATCTCTCCAGAACTGAGAGACATGTTCAACAGGCACTCTGAGTTCAAGACAGAAAAATGGGAAACAAAAAGATACACGTCCCTTCAAAATTGATTTCAGGGTAAGTCATGTTCATCTTAGTTTGTGTATAAGAGCAAACAGTAAGAAACAAGATAATGAAAAAGGTGCCTAATTGGATTTAGAGATTCTTACTTTTTATTTCCCATTTTTAAAGTTTTGTCTAGGACAGTCCATTCTACTGAATAACTTTAAGTTCAACCATTTTGATATTTACATACCTGGTCTAAACTAGATCAAAGTCTGAAACTGCTCAACTAAAAGAAGTCCTCTTGATAGGTTATCTTCACCCACTAGTAGCAATTACCTAAATTTCAGAGTAATTATCTCACACTACAGGCCAAGTTTAAGAACTGAAAACCTAAAATCATTAAGTGATGACAAATGTCATATTAGAATATGATTCACAATTATATACACTATCAACATGAACTGCTGCACTAACCAGGTCTTAAACCATGTTCTAAACCAAGTATCAATACCAAAGTTAGATAAATCTCCACCAGAGCTCAATTTCAGATCTGAGGTTTTTTGTAATGACTGTTTAAACTTCTGCATAATCTTTTAACACAGTACTATAAAACCAGGTACTAGACAATATAAAGCATTCAAAATCATCAGGGCAACAATAGCTCTGAAAGAACAGTTAAAAAAAGAAACTATCATCTTACCTCCTTAAAACTGTTCTCAATTCTTTAAGAAAAATGTTTCTGTGAATCTTTTCTAAAACAGCTTCACATTCCCTTATCTCAGCTCGAGTGAACTGTTCCCTTCCTGTGTTCCTACAGCACTCAGTACCTCCTTCTTGTATGACACTAGCCACATGATATTCTATGTCTGTATCCCCCACTAGACCTGAGCTACTTAAGAGCAAAGGACTCGTATCGCCTTTTTGCTTACTATATACATAGGCCTTCATATGCCAGATCAATAAATCCTGATTAAATAAATCAATGAAGCCCAAGCACATGTGCTTTGGAAGGAGGAGTATATTTGTTGTGGGTTGGGTTTATTGAGGGAAGGAGAGGTTGAATTAAATGAAGTCAGTATCTGACCACAAAACTAAAATCCTAAGATTTTACACACTGTTGCAAAGTTTAGCCAGAATTCCATTAATAGCATGTAGAGATCCTAAAAGAACAACTTTAAATCTCCATTCTTCTTCCAACAGCTCTCATTTATTTTCCTAGAAGCCACTGCTCACAGGGACCAAGGCCTCTACCTTACCTGACCCACCAGACCCAATAAGAGCAGTAATGACGAGAGCTACAAACTTTCTACTTCTTGCTATGAAACAGTTGCTTCTACCAGGCACTAAACTCTTCTCTGCTTCAAAGTCCACCCACCTCCACCAGGCAGAGATGCAAAGAATTAGGCATGAGAAATGATCTGTTAAACACCAACTAGCACCTGAAATACTTTAAAACAGAATCAATGTTAAGTAGTCATTGTGGGTGGTCATAAGAACCTAACCTTCCTTTATATTATATCATTAATATAATATTGTTTATATTGTTAAATTTCTCTGTTCTAAATAACAACTTTACAAGTAAACTTTAAGAACTCCAATTCCTATGCTGAGGACTAACTATGGCTTTGGAGTACCATTAAACAGTTGGTCTGTTCAACAACTGTGATACTTCAAATCAGTTCTAGATGATAAAAAAGTTAGAATGTTAAGTACGTCAAATCTAATAACCTTACAAAGTTTTCAGTGAAGTTCTATGAAAATAAAACACATGTACACCATCCCCACTCTCATTAACCTAGAAATAAACTTCAGATATTTTCACTTGGAGAAAACCTGCTGGAGGACAAAAAAAGGTTTGCCACAAGGCTAGGTAATTAACAGGCTGCATATTATTTGGTACAGCTTCCAAAACTGCCTCCAGCATGTCCTAGAAGCAAGCGGGTTTTTGCAGCTTATCTATCCTCCAGCAGCTGACTGATGCAGATGGGCACTGACAGCCCTCCACTGGAGATTAGTGCTAAGAGGGCAGAACTCCTGGCAAAAACAGGCTTGTCTCAGGTGCAGGTTAAGACAAATGTGTTTTACACTCCTCTCTTATACACTTCCTTAAAAAGAAAAAGTTTCAGAAAAGTGATAACTCTTGTTCTATCACAGTACAAACCAAGTCCCTTTTGGTTTACTCACATAAAGATCCTCACATAAGTATATATTTGAGCATATATCTTAGGTAAGTACTTAAGATATATGCTCCATAATGGCTCTTTTATGAACAGTACTATGGACATCCATGACTTTCAATTCCAACTACCCTAAAAAGCTATTTTCTACTTCATCATATGCAATAGGAAATCTTTCGCAAAACAGAAATTTTTAAAAAGAAATTGTTACCCCTGTGTAAATCTTTGCTTTCAAGACAAGATGTGAATGAATTAGAGTTCCAACAATTTTGTTTCAAGTACTTAAGTACATTAGGGTTTTTACTTTTCCTTCTAAGAATATTTGTATGAAAAAATACTGACAAACATAGCTAATGCGAACTAACAGTTGTTTTTCTACATCTCCTGTTTTTGCAATAACTGCCCTATTTCTATAGTTGTTCTAGAAACCTAAACGCCTAACTAAACTTAATACTGTAACACTGAAACAGTACTAATTCATTAATATCTTAATATAGATCAAGTGTCTTCCTTACTTGTGTGCATAAAACAAGTGTTAAGTAAAACCTGGAAAGCACAGTTGCCTTCCAACACATCCTTACTGCTGGCTTAAATTTGCCAGATGCCAAAAATATTTGCCACCCTAAAAATCCAAGCCTCTTCATTAATTAAAAAAAAAAAAAAGTTTAGTAATGGCTGAAAACTACTTATTCAGGAATGAAATTTTTACACAGTGGAGAACAAGAAAGCCTCACTTTCACACACTGTACATGACATACTTCTCTAAATTATTCCAAGACTTAATTATCAACTATGTTGATAACTTTCAAATCTAACTTTGGGAACAGATGGAGGTGCACTGTTTTATTTATTATGTTTGCAATATCCAGATATGATTCAGAATGGAAAACACTGCCACACTGATTTACAAATGGCTATATGAACGGAATAAAATGATGTACCAAATGGTGGCGGGGTGGAAGGACTGTTCTCTTCTAAATTAAGAAAATTTCTGTGTCCTCTACAAGAGAAAAATGAGAGAGGGAGGGGCAGGAGAAAGTCAAACTAAAAACTCTTTGCTTCTTAAAACATATATACTAGTGTGGAAACTATAACTTTTATAGAGGTCACATGCTTATTTCCAAGAAAAAACTCGCTCTTCAGCAGAAAGCAAATTTCTGGGCCAGGTGTTTAAAGTAAAAAGGAATTTTATTCTAATAAGTAATAAAAGCTTTAATATGGGTTGTAGTGCTTATCTTTTTTCTTAAAGGATGCATCTGTCATTCGCACATTAGGTTGATGACTTTGAGTACAAGGAAAACAGTCCTACTGTATGCCTGCCAATTCTCACGTCCCTTGATATTTCTGTATACTCTTTACTAATTAACTGAACCTCATCAGGAAGACATTAATGATGGTTCAGACACTCAAGAGAGACACATAACCTCGGGATGCAAAATACCTCACAGTCAAAAAGAGACCTATTTGACTCAAAAGGGGAGGGGATAAGCAGGGAGTAAGGGAGTATAGGACACGAAAAGCTGTTGGCCAGAGCAGTTGTGCCCAGCTTTTAGACACTTACTGGTTTGCTAGGGTACACGTTAGACAGATGCGTTTTTAGTTTCCCCACGGTCCAGTTCAAGAAGCAGCTAATAGTCTGGTCACTGTATTTCTGATTCGGTGCTTTAATGATGAGGGTCACAGGAATCTCCATCCCATTTTGGTCCATGGTGCCCCCAAAGTCTTACAGAGTCAAGAGGAGCAGCAGTTAAGCCCAAATGAGCCGAGATGGTTACTGCCGGCGCAGCTGGGATGGAGACGGAAGCGAGTGTGTTCTTAATATTCCTTGTCCAAGTCAGTCATCGGGCGATACAAAGGCCATTGCAGGTACCGAAGATGATGGGCAGCGGCGGCGGCGAGGTCTGGGGGCCCGGCCGTGGGTGCAGTTTTCCCCGCCAGGTCCGGGCTCTGCCGGGCTCCGCCGGGCTCCGGACTACAGAAGGAGGCCCGGGTGAGAGAGAAAGCGGTGAGAAGGGAGGGGTGAGGGCGAGACAGCCCGAGCCACCGCCCCGCCCCCGCCGCGACCCCCAGCCTGAAACGCAACAAGGCCCCTACGCGATGGTCCCTCCACGCGGGTTAGAGAAGGGGACGGGCCGCTCAGGGCGGCCAGCCGTGACAGGCAAGGCTACCTGAGAGATGGCCGCGGGTCCCGCCACCGCTGCCCTCCGCGCCCAAGCGCGGCCACCGATCGCACAGTCTGGCCGGGCGTCCTCCGCGGCGGCCGCACCCTTCCTGCTGATCGGCGGCGCCCAAGGTCCGGCCCCGGGTCTCGCGAGGCGGCGCGGTGGCAGCTGGAGAAGTTGGCCGAAGGGCGCGGTCAGCTCTCCGCCCGACCCCTCGGGCAGCGGAGCCGCGGCTCACTGCCGGGTGCGGCCGAGAAGGCGGCAGGTGGCAGGAGGGCGGGGACTAGAGTCGGGGCGCCGGCCGCGAGCGCGCTGGTTTTGTTGTTGTTGTGAAGAAGGTCCGGGTCCCTTTAAGCCGGAAAACGCAGGGCGGAAATGCGTCACGGGCGGCTCGCCCCGGCACGCGGCCTTCCAGGTCCTGTCGGCGCAGCCCGCCGCCCACCGTGGCTGGCTCCCGACACCTTGGGCCAAATTTTGGCTCGCCCGGAGGCCGCGTGGGTGCGTTGAGCCCGCCAGGGCAGACCATTCCCTCCGCCCCGCTTCTCCAGCAGCATTTGGGCCTTAGCACTAGCACATTCTGGTTTGACCACACCTCGAAGACTTGGGAAGTGTTGCTCCATCCTTAGAGTTGTCGAATGCTGAATCAAACTTCTGCCCAAAATTTCTTGTGTCGACTGTGTGCAAGGCACGGTACCTGGATCTTTAGTGGAGGAGAGACTATGGGTACGTTGCTTATGGGGAAGGCTTTCAGTTAAACCTGAAGGCTACCTGTAATTTACTTGTGATCCAGGTTAACTTTTCTGAGCCTCACTTTGTTTCTCTAAATGGGGAGGATGATGCCTACCTGACTGCGTGCTGTTGAGTAAATGAGCTATGTAAACCATTTGGTACAGTTTTGGCGTATGGCAGTCTGTCAACTAAATATTAATTTCCGTGTCCTTCCTCTTCATCTTCTCAGAAGTTGACAAGTATATGTTGACTGAGCAGGTATTGTGTGTTCAGTGAGAGATGAAGACAGATTTTTCTGTTTTATGTCTGAGACGTTGGGACCGCGAAGGTTCAGGCTACTGCCCCAAGCTGACTTACTCTCTATTCTCTGCACAGGTTTAAGAGTCAGTGCAGTAAGTTAAGTTTGTTAGATGCGTATTTGCTCAGCTCCAGGCGTCCACTTAGAGGTGGATTACAAACAGATAATGCAGGGGGCTTTGGAGACCTGGTCTAATCCTCTCAGCTTCGTAAGACTTTCAGGAAAGTTAGACCAAGAGGAGATTCTTCCTCTCAACGGCTGATGCAGCAGGATCCCTTACATCCTCTCCTCCACCTGAAGAGTGAAGTTTCTTTTATTTCTTGTCATGGAATGAGAACAACTTGCTAGGACTTGTATTTTCTGTAGCAGGTCTTTTTCTGCCTGGTATCTAGTCATTTTAATAGAACCTTAACTTAATTCTAGCTTTAAATACTTTTTCAGGCTCCCTTTCATCTAGCAGCAGCCTTTTGACACAATTATAGCCCATAAGAAGAAAGGTGAAGTTGCTACTGGGGCTTCTAGGAGAGTGTTCAGGTGAACATGTTCTGTAGACTAGAGCTCATCCTTGCCCTACCCCTGTCTTTCTTCCTGGAGGAATATGATGCCAGTGGTGGGGCAGCCACAGCTCAGTCATGAAGCAACAGATAGAACAAAGGCCTATAAATACAAAGATGGTGGACCAGAACAGTTGAAAGAGACTGGATCCTTTATGGCATAATTAGCCACCATTTAAGTCCCAAGTGACTGCTGTAAGTCTTCTTTGATGTCCAATTCTTTTTTAAGCCAGGAAGTCTTCCTGACGCAACTGCTTCGACACTGCTATCCAACCCTGCAGCTCATATCGCTAATGCGCATGTCTCAGACTTCCAGGAATCTTTTAGAGTAATGTGATCATCTCACTTGGCACACTGAGGTGTACATTATTAGTGAAATATACCTTGATTATTAAGACAGATTGTACATTTTACTGTGATAGACACTAAAGTAGGATTCATCAAAGATTGACTAACATGGACAAAACCATTTTAAAATGTAATGAACATTCAAGAGATTGAAATATGACTGTAAAGATGATAACAGTATCTGACAGAAATGACTTTTTTATTATTTTGCTTTGAGTTCAGTTCAGTAGCTCAGTTGTGTCCAACTCTTTGCAACCCCATGAATCGCAGCACGCCAGGCCTCCCTGTCCATCACCAACTCCCGGAGTTCACCCAGACTCAAATCCATCGAGTCAGTGATGCCATCCAGCCATCTCATCCTCTGTCATCCCCTTCTCCTCCTGCCCCCAATCCCTCCCAGCATCAGAGTCTTTTCCAATGAGTCAACTCTTCCCATGAGGTGGCCAAAGTACTGGAGTTTCAGCTTTAGTATCATTCCTTCCAAAGAAATCCCATTCAGTCCTTCAGAATGGACTGGTTGGATCTCCTTGCAGTCCAAGGGACTCTCAAGAGTCTTCTCCAACACCACAGTTCAAAAGCATCAATTCTTCGGCGCTCAGCCTTCTTCACAGTCCAACTCTCACATCCATACATGACCACTGGAAAAACCATAGCCTTGACTAGATGGACCTTTGTTGGCAAAGTGATGTCTCTGCTTTTCAATATGCTATCTAGGTTGGACATAACTTTCCTTCCAAGGAGTAAGTGTCTTTTAATTTCATGGCTGCAGTCACCATCTGCAGTGATTTTGGAGCCCAGAAAAATAAAGTCTGACACTGTTTCCACTGTTTCCCCATCTATTCCCCATGAAGTGATGGGATCGGATGCCATGATCTTCATTTTCTGAATGTTGAGCTTTAAGCCAACTTTTTCACTCTCCACTTTCACTTTCATCAAGAGGCTTTTTAGTTTCTCTTCACTTTCTGCCATAAGGGTGGTGTCATCTGCATATCTGAGGTTATTGATATTTCTCCCGGCAATCTTGATTCCAGCTTGTGTTTCTTCCAGTCCAGCGTTTCTCATGATGTACTCTGCATAGAAGTTAAATAAGCAGGGTAACAATATACAGCCTTGACGAACTCCTTTTCCTATTTGGAACCAGTCTGTTGTTCCATGTCCAGTTCTAACTGTTGCTTCCTGACCTACATACAAATTTCTCAAGAGGCAGGTATTCCCATCTGTTTCAGAATTTTCCATAGTTTATTGTGATGCACACAGTCAAAGACTTTGGCATAGTCAATAAAGCAGAAATAGATGTTTTTCTGGAACTCTCTTGCTTTTTTCATGATCCAGCAGATGTTGGCAATTTGATCTCTGGTTCCTCTGCCTTTTCTAAAACCAGCTTGAACATCAGGAAGTTCACGGTTCAAATATTGCTGAAGCCTGGCCTGGAGAATTTTGAGCATTACTTTACTAGCATGTGAGATGAGTGCATTTGTGTGGTAGTTTTAGCATTCTTTGGCATTGCCTTTCTTTGGGATTGGAATGAAAACTGACCTTTTCCAGTCCTGTGGCCACTGCTGAGTTTTCCAAATTTGCTGGCATATTGAGTGCAGCACTTTCACAGCATCATCTTTCAGGATTTGAAATAGATCAACTGGAATTCCATCACCTCCAGTACCTTTGTTTATAGTGATGCTTTCTAAGGCCCACTTGGCTTCATATTCCAGGATGTCTGGCTCTAGGTCAGTGATCACACCATCGTGATTATCTGGGTCGTGAAGATCTTTTTTGTACAGTTCTTCTGTGTATTCTTGCCACCTCTTCTTAATATCTTCTGCTTCTCTTAGGTCCATACCATTTCTGTCCTTTATCGAGCCCATCTTTGCATAAAATGTACAGCCACCTAAATTAAATACCTGAAAATGCTTTTGATGCTGTTGAACTTGGCCACAATAAAAGCAGTATGTAAATATGATCCCATTTTTGTTAATTATGTGTATATGTGTATAGAACAATGTATGAAAGGTTCAGTTCAGTCACTCAGTCGTGTCCAGCTCTTTGCGACCCCATGGACTGGACTGCAGCACGCCAGGCTTCCCTGTCCATCACCAACTCCCAGAGCTTGCTCAAACTCATGTCCACAGCTTTGGTGATGCCATCCAACCATCTCGTCCTCTGTCATCCCCTTTTCCTGCCTTCAGTCTTGCCCAGCATCGGGGTCTTTACCATGAGTTAGTTCTTCACATCAGGTGGCCAAAGTATTGGAGCTTCAGCTTCAGCATCAGTCCTTCCAATGAATATTCAGGACAGATTTCCCTTAGGATTGACTGGTTGGATCTCCTTGCTGTCCAAGGGACTCTCAAGAGTCTTCTCCAACACCACAGTTCAAAAGCATCAATTCTTTGACATTCAGCTTTCTTTATCGTCCAGTTCTCACATCCATATATGACTACTGGAAAAACCATAGCTTTGACTATATGGACTGTTGCTGGCAAAGTAATACCTCTGCTTTTTAATATCCTATGTTTCTCATAGCTTTTCTTCCAAGGAGCAAGCATCTTTTAGTTTCATGGCTGCAGTCACCATCTGCAGTGATTTTGGAGCCCAAGAAAATAAAGTCTGTCACTGTTTCCATTGTTTCCCCCATCTGTTTGCCATTAAGTGATGGGACCAGATGCCATGATCTTAGTTTTCTGAATGTTGAGTTTCAAGACAGCTTTTTCCCTCTCCTCTTTCACTTTCATCCAGAGGCTCTTCATTTCCTCTTCACTTTCTGCTGTAAGGGTGGTGTCGTCTGTATATCTGAGGTTATTGATATTTCTCCTGGCAATCTTGATTCCACCTTGTGCTTCATCCAGCCCGGCATTTTGCATGATGTACTCTGCATATAAGTTAAATAAGCAGGGTGACAGTATATAGCCTTGTTGTACTCCTTTCCCAGTTTGGAATGTCTGTTGTTCCATGTCTGGTTCTAACTGTTGCTTCTTGACCTGCATACAGATTTCTCAGGAGGCAGTTAAGGTAGTCTGGCATTCCCATCTCTTTAAGAATTTTCCACAGATCGCTGTGATCCACCCAGTCAAAAGCTTTGGCATAGTCATTAAAGCAGAAGTAGATGTTTTTCTGGAAGTCTCTTGCTTTTTCGATGATCAAATGAATGTTGGCAATTTGATCTCTGGTTCCTCTGCCTTTTTTTAAAATCCAGCTTGAACATCTGGAAGTTCTTGGTTCACATACTGTTGAAGCCTCACTTGGAGAATTTTGAGCATTACTTTGCTAGCATGTGAGATAAGTGAAATTGTGCAGTAGTTTGAACATTCCTTGGCATTGCCTTTCTTTGGGATTGGAATGAAAACTGACCTCTTTCAGTCCTTTGGCTACTGCTGAGGTTTCCAAATTTGCTGTCATATTAAGTACAGCACTTTCACAGCAGCATCTTTTAGGTCTTGAAATAGCTCAGCTGGAATTTCATCACCTCCACTAGCTTTGTTTGTAGTGATGCTTTCTAAGGCCCACTTGACTTCAGACTCCAGGATGCCTGGCTCTAAGTGAGTGATCACCGTCGTGGTTATCTGGGTCATTAAGATCTCTTTTTTACAGTTCTTCTGTGTATTCTTGCCATCTCTTCTTAAAATCTTCTGCTTCTGTTAGGTCCATACTGTTTCTGTCCTTTATTGTGCCCATCTTTGCATGAAATATTCCCTTGGTGTCTCTAATTTTCTTGAAGAGATATCTAGTCCTTCCCATTCTATTGTTTTCCTCTATTTCTTTTCATTGATCAGTAAAGGTTAGTCCCCAGAATATTGGTTGGTGGTGTTTAACTTGGTATTTGGAATAGGAAAAATAGTTAGCATGGAATGTATACAAATCAGCAGTTACTTAGAGGCCGCTATGAGCTGTTTGTTCCTTGTCCATGTTGCAGATATGAAAGGGAAATGTGAAAGAACTACACATTTCAGTAACCATTTGCTAAAGACAGTGTGCAGTGAGAGTGTTTACGTACTACTCATTATTCAGTTGCTAGGTCATGTCAGCCTCTTTGCAACGCCATGGACTGCAGTACACCAGGCTCCTCTGTCCTCCACTATCTCCCAGAGTTTGCTCAAATTCACGTCTATTGAGTCAGTGATCCCATCTAACCATCCCATCCTCTGCCGCCCCCGTCTCCTTTTGCCTTCTTCGATCTTTCCCATTGTCACTGTCTTTCCCAGTGAGTCAGCTCTTCAAATCAAGTGGCCCAAGTATTAGAGCTTCAGTTTCAGCAACAGTCTTTCCAATGAATGGTCAGGGTTTATTTCCTTTAGGATTAACTGATTTGATCTCCTTGCAATCCAAGGGACTCTCAAGAGTCTTCTCTAGCACATTCAAAAGCATCAGTTTTTCGGCACGCCACCTTCTTTATGGTCCAACTCTCACATCCATACATGACTACTGGAAAAACCATAACTTTGACTGGACAGGCCTTTGTCAGCAAAGTGATGTGTCTGCTTTTTAATAGGCTTTCTAGGTTTGTCATAGCTTTTCTTCCAAGGAACAAGCGTCTTCTAATTTCAGGACTGCAGTCACTGTCTTCAGTGATTTTTGGAGCCCAAGAAAGTAAAACCTGTCATTGTTTCCACTTTTTCCCCTTCTATTTGCCATGAAGTGATGGGACTGGATTCCATGGTCTTAATTTTTTTTCAGTGTTGAGTTTTAAGCCAGCTTTTTCACTCTCATTGACCCTCATCAAGAGGCTCTTCAGTTCCTCTTTGCTTTCTGCCATTAGAGTGGTTCTTGTGCTTAGTTGCTCAGTCGTTTCCAACTCTTTGCAACCCCTAGGCTGTAGCCCGCCAGGCTCCTGTGTCCCTGTGGATTCTCCAGGCAAGAATACTGCAGTAGATTGCCATGCCCTCCTCCAGGGGATCTTCTGAACCCAGGTCTCCTGCTTTGCACGCGGATTCTTTACCTGCTGAGACTTTAGAGTGATATCATCTGCATATCTGAGGTTGTTGATATTTCTCCTGGCAGTCTTGATTCCAGCGTGTGATTCATCCTGCCTGGCATTTTGAATGATGTACTCTGCATAGAAGTTAAATAAGCTAGGTGACAGTATACAGCCTTGTCATACTTCTTTCCCAAATTTGAGCCAGTCAGTTTTTCCACTTTCAGGTGCTTAAGGGTGGGATACTAATAGGTAATACTGGATTTGTGATTTGTTAAAACCAAATCCACCTTAACAATATTAACTGTTTGTTCAAGAGACATAACCTTAGTAATTAGTTCAGTAATTCAGGGTGATTTCTGCCCATGGAGTAATTTTCTTTGTTGACAAGCAAAACACTTAAAATTATTTGCAAGTAATAAAATTAATTTCCAGTATTTGTGAGATATTTACTTCCAAATCTTTTCATTGAGGAGGTCAGCTTGAGAAGCTTATATGGACTCCTGTGAGATTCCACTTTCTTTTAAAATTTTAAAGAAAAGTGCTTATTAACCAAGTTTTTCTTACTTGGAATACCTTTCTGGAAGTTAAAATACTTTATGATGTTGAATAATGTAGTTTTCAGTGTTTTGGTTTTTTATTTTTGATAACCCTCTTGGGAGGAAAGTTAAGTGATGATCTTGCAGTTACAGATTTCAAAAATGGTATTGGCCATCTGGCTTCTGATTCCTTCTATTTCTACTTATACCAGACTTGTCTTTTTCCTTAAGATGCTGTGCCATAAAGCATCTAATCAAATCTCAATCAAATTTATTGTTTAAAAACAAGTGAAATCCTACACTTGAAGCCTAGGAAAATTAGCTCATTTCAACATTGCACTTTCAAAATCTTAATTGGCTCCAGATGTTTGATTATAAGCCATATTGTAGACAAAGGAAGGAAGAAAACCATACATGCATTAAATGCCAAATGGGTGATTTGAGTGATGGGTCATTTAATGAATTTTCAGAACAGCCCTGAGAGGTATTGAGGGCAGTAAAGCTCAGAAAGCCTAAGTGTCTTGCCCAAAGTCACACAGCTGCTGCTGCTGCTAAGTCGCTTCAGTCGTGTTCGACTCTGCGACCCCAGAGATGGCAGCCCACCAGGCTCCCCTGTCCCTGGGATTCTCCAGGCAAGAACACTGGAGTGGGTTGCCATTTCCTTCTCCAGTGCGTGAAAGTGAAAAGTGAAAGTGAAGTCACTCACTCGTGTCCGACTCCTAGCGACCCCATGGACTACAGCCCACCAGGCTCCTCCGTCCATGGGATTTTCCAGGCAAGAGTACTGGAATGGGGTGCCATTGCCTTCTCCCTATATGCAGCCATCCAAGTCCAAATCCCAATAACCTGGCAGTTGTTTCACAACTGCGTACCTTTCCTCTGGCATTTAGGCTCTCACTTCTCAGAGCTCTTTCACCAATTTCCTCTCCTCAAAATCACAACTATCTAATTCTATTGGCCAGGCTTCCCAGGTGACACTAGTGGTAAAGAATCTGTCTGCCAATACAGGAGAAGTAAGACATGTGGGCTCAATCCCTGGGTCGGGAAAATCCCCTGGAGGAGCACGTGGCAACCCACTCCAGTATTCTCGCCTGGGAAATTCCATGGACAGAGGAGCTTGGCGAGCTACAGTCCTTGGGGTCACAAAGAGTCAGACATGACTGAGCACACACACATACACACAACTGTGTTGGCTTATTTATCAAATGTTTATAAATGTTTTTTGCTAAACACAAATATAGTTTAACTGAGTTTGGGATTATTAACTTTGCTATACTACATTCAAATAACTTTAAGAATAATTACTAAAGTGAACATGGAGAGTAGTCATTGGCCTAACTTGGGGATTCTTAATTTGAGTCTAGAGATGTACCCTGAATTATCTGTAGTACTGTGTACACGTTCATTTATTCAGAGGGAGAGTCCACAGTTTTTATCAGCTTCTTGAAGGGGCCCTTTGTAACGTCTTTCAGAAACACCACAAAATTTAGTCTTCATTGTAAGGTTTTTTCAATTAAAGGAAATGGCTTATTGAACCAATTACACAGTTATTGCCTCAAGGGCCCCAAACACTCTTCATTGACTGTTTTAAGATAATAGAAGTGTGCATGCTCGGCATGCCTTATTTTTCCTTTTCCAGCTCTCATCATATTAAGCTTTGTCAGCAAAGCGCACTGGAGGGACACTGGAGGAAGAAGAGATTTCTCTACCTGTGTAGTGTAGTATGCTCCTTTAGACAGGCTCTTCAGCGTGTGTGGCTTCTGAAGCCCTCAATCCCAGCAATGTCCTGTGGCCAGCAGTGTGTAGCATATCCCATGAATAGCTTCTCCAGGAGCCTTTGCAGGCAACAGCCATGAGCAGCTGTCCCTGGAACCCCATCAAATGGCTTCACATGGAGCACCACCAGTACAAAGCTGTCCTTGAACAGCTTCCTGTCAGACCCCTTAGGCAGCTTTGCATCCTCAGCAGACTTCTCTGTGAAATGAGCCACAGTTACTGCTCTTCTTCAGGAGAGTCTATCTCAGCCCTAAGGGCAGTAGATGATCACTATATCTGATTTTCCTGTAATCTTTAGAATTCTCTTAATTCCTTACTGGCCATCTCCTTATCAGTTCAATTCCCTGTTATAAGTGGTGATTCTTTATATTTAACCTTCTGTGTTCAAAATATTGTTTGATTTCTGTCCCTTGAATGGACCCTAACTGATACAGAATTGATATCAGTAGTGATCCCAGGAGATAAACACACAAAGAATTTGAGGGTTGCTTTGGTCAGGTCCTTTGGCTGGGCTCCTTCCTCCCTGTTGAGAAGTAAGATGAGGGCATTACAAATAACCAGACTTTCAACTGTGGTTAATCTTGAAGCAAATGATTGCCCAAATAGTTGCTACACTTGACTGTTAATGGCAGTTAATATGTCTGTAAGGACAATGATATGGGATAGTCTTCTGAGTGTCCTTTAGCACTTACAGAAAGAAAATGACAAGCTCATGTCTTTCAACTCTCAGGGCAAGTCACAGTCTAAGACCAGAAAGCCTCTATGATAACTATAAAAGAATCATTTGGTTCTTTCAGACATAGGGGTGATATTGTAAAAAATCAAGCACAAAATTTTATTTTAAGGATCGCTGAATTGTAGTGACAGTTGTACTCATGGTCCCATCAAATTTTTCACATGACAAATCAGTGGTTACCAGTGGGGGATGGGGGGGTGGGAGGTACAAACTATTGGCTAAAGATCAGCTACAGGGATGTGTAGTACAGTATTTGGTAATAACTGTAAATGGAGTGTAAACTTTAAAAATTGTATAAAAAATTTAAAAAGGTAAAAACAGAAAAAAATGAACAAAGAAGAAAGACCAGGAATACAGAGCAAAACAAAATATACTGGGCAAAAAGAAAAAGGGTACCAAGAAAGAGAAAGAAAAACCAAAGTGGATGCAACCTGCATTTTTTTAATGTTATTATTATCATCATTATTCTTATTACTAAAATAAAGTGGCTAATTTTTAAATGTTTACATAAAAGTTAAAGCAATGGGAAACAACAGGATTCTGAAAATTGGCATGGGGCAGCTGCTTTATTAGAGATAAAGCTTTGCTGTGCCTTAAAGCACACAGATAAAGAAGTGCGCTTTGCTGACATCTTGAGACTACAAGTCACTCTAAGCTCCCTGTATTCAAGAAAGACATTTGCCCTTTGGAGACTAGCCTTCCTTTGCTTGAAAACCCTGTGATAACTTTACCTGGGGAAGAGGTCTTAATAGGGCCTCTTATTCTCCACAGCGGAGAAGACAATGGCCACTCCAGTGTTCTTGCCTGGAGAATCCCAGGGATGGCAGAGCCTGGTGGGCTGCCATCTATGGGGTCGCACAGAGTCGGACACGACTGAAGCGACTTAGCAGCAGCAGCAGCATATTCTCCACAAGACACACCATAACCACCCCCTATTGCCCCTAGACCTATAACAGGTTAGATCTCTGCCTGCTCCATGGGGACAGGAACACACATTGACCCAGGAAGAAATAGCTTACACACCAAAGTAATTGCAAGACTTAACTAATTTAGATCAGTAGAAACAGGAAGTATATCCTAAGGGTGTTAGACCTCAGAGGTTGAAATATAACACTAGATTAAGCCAGATTTTGGATATAAGTGCACTTTGTAGAGATTCCAGGTTTAATGTGTTAGTTCATGAAGCTGAAGGGAGCTCTCACAGTTTACTGATTGGATGACTGAAACCTGGACTCAAACTCAACCTACATTTAATGCAGCTGAGATAACACAGCCACCTACATCATGTAAATAAAGGAATCCAAGCGCCTAGGAAGATAGGAATGTTAACCTGTATCATGTGTTACCTGCACACCCACCTGCCCCCTTCAGCGTTCCATTAGAAGGCCCAGAAGATGCTCACTTCTCTAAGGCATTGAGAAATGCATGAGTGAGGGGAGCCCCCACCTCCTTGTAAAGCTCTCTGTTGCTCTTTTTGTAGACCTGGCCTGACTAAAGGAGACACTGCCACTGAGATGAATTCGCTAGGCATAGTGCTATTTGGAAGACCCTCCCCTGAAAGGATGAGGATCTGTTTTGTAGGATTAGAGACCCCTGTATGCAGATGAATACCAATTCTTAGCTCAACTGCAAAAATATTTACTGTTCACCCTTTGCAGTAATATTTGTGTTACTCACTATTATAAAGGACACAAGAAATGGTAAGATGTACTTGCCTGCAAGGAGTTTACAACTTAAAAGAAAGTAAGACACTCACAAATAACTGTAAAACAAAACAGAGTAAGAGAAGTAGGCCCTTCTACAACCCAGCCAGTTTATTTCTCAACCAAAAAAAAGGGGGGAAAGTGAGGAAGAGTTTATGATCTGCTGTATTAAAGTGGGCTGAGGGCAAGAGGTAAACAGTAATTTGACATGATTCTTCCTTTCCTCAGCTTTTCCCAACTTTTTCTCACATTTCCTGCAGCTTATATGTTCATTAAAACCAATCCACTGCCTTTCCTCAGGCCTAGCTGAGACTGTAAGTTCAGAGAGGCCCAGCTATGCCCCAGGAGGTAAGATGGACCTCACTGCCAGGCATGCATGTCCACTTCCCCCTTATTAAGGCCTGTTTTTCACTGTGCCATTAAGGACAACCTCATCCTTTTTCATCATCCTCTCTACCATCCCTCCCATTTCACTTCCAGCAACTACAGCAATTTCTCTATTTTGGTAGTGGTATCCCAAGCAGTTGTGTTAAGATTCTGAGGCCAGATCTGGGATCAGCAGGATAACTGATTTAACTGACATGGATAAGGAAAGGGAATGACAGCTAGGTCAAGTACTTCAATTACTGTGTGCTGGAAACCCACTTCATTCATTCAAAGTATTTCACATTGCAGAGGTTTTGTACTTTTTGTCTTATCTTGAAAAATGTTTCCAAAAACATGCATAGCAGTTTTTAAATAGTTTCATAATTGGTCAATAGAAAAGGTCAAAGTTCTTGAGAAAAATCTTGTCTGAGTTCACTTTTCTTTTTCTCCTTCTTAGTTTCTTTCTTTGTGTCATGACTCCCTGGGGTTTGTAAACAAGGCCGAGTCTTTGAAAGAGCAAACTAGCTTTGACTAAGACAATTTGTTAAATTCCAGGTTTTAGAGAGTAATAAGACAGTTTCTTGAGTATACTCTTTGTAACGCTCATTCTTAAAGAATGCAGGATTTTATCTCCCTGAAAGAATTTATGTTTCACAACTTTGATGTTGCCCAGTACAAAATGCTCAGCTCTGTTGCAAGAATTTGTAATTAAGGTCACTCCAGAATGAGGACAGCAAATTAATCGAGTGGGGTATGCTCGATGCATTTATATAGTGATCTCTTTAGTGATCTCTTTGAATCCCTTCAAGATAAACCCTGAGCCCTCACTTTCAAACTTTCCCTGTCCCATCCTTAGACGGTTTGTGCTTCCTTGTGAAATTTGTTGCGCTTACCATGTGATAATTATCTCTTGATAAATCTGTGAGCTCCCTGAGGCTAGATATTATGCCTTAAATTTTCTATCACTATTGCCTAGCACAAACCCTTTTTCTTTTAATAACAATGAATATTATTGACTAAATTATAATATTCATTTTACAGAAAATGTAAATGAGTTAAGTAATTTGTTCAAGGTGACTCAGTTAATAATTGATAAAGTTATTGATACAAAAGCCCATGAATTTTATGGTGTTTCCTATTTGTTTCTATTTAACACCACTTCTGGCTTTCACATCTCTGGGATTTGGAGTAACCGTCTATGTATGCAATAGCAGACGCTAGAGTGTCTAAGAGAACTACAGGGCAAAAATCTGGGCCAAATTGAGATGTCCCATGAGGTCAACAAAAGGATTACAGAATCGTCACAGGGACAAAGTTCCTAAGTGATCGGAGGACACCACTCTTCAGACATCTGCTAGGAATCCCAGGGAGCCAAAAGCAACCTCCCTGATTAACTATAAGCATGCTTGTTATCTGCCCAGAAGAAGAAAGAAAAACCACAGAAATGTCAACATTGTACTAATTCTTATCTCATACGCTCTCCTCTGTCATTTAATGATTAGCCATACCATTTCCTGCTAACTCCTCTGCCAAACTCAGGATTTTAATCGATATTTTTTTTTCACTGCACATATGACTACAGTCTCCTATAATTACTATATTCTTGTGGCATTTTATTTTGTATGTATGAGAGAAAATAGACTTAATGAAGGAAAACAAAGTTCAGTGTACATCAGTACTTTTTCTCAGGTTCCACGTGAGAGATGGTCATCTTTGCTCCCCACCATTTATGTCTCGGTTCTCCAAGGTTTTTTTCTTTTTTTTTTTTCCAAAATTTATTTAGAAACCTCCATTTTGGATATGGGTCTCTCCTGACACAGAGATCAAACACACGTCTCTCGAGTCTTCTGCATTGGAAGGTGGGTTCGTGACCCCTGCACCAGCAGGGAAGCCACATACGGGCCTCATTTTGTCTTATTAGCAACAGAGACCTTTTTAAAAAATGATTTTATAGGGTTTTTATCAGCTTCAGTTTTCTTTTATTTAAAACATTGTTTAACTTTATAAGAAATTCTAGTCTAATTTGTATACCCGCACCATCCTACGTTAGCACGTATCACTATTTTTTATTTCCTCTGATTTCCACTATCTCTGAGTGCATATTTATAATTAATTCATACGTATGTAGTTTTATAAAGTTGTAATAGTATGCACACACAATTTTAGAAATTCCTTTTTTCATAAGTGTTTTTAAAAGTTTTTAATTTCCATTTGATTATTTTTTATTTCTACGTAGTCATATTTATCAGTGCTAAAGTTTCAAAATAAAATACCGTATCAACAAGCCGTACTTTTATTTAATCATTTCTTAAGTCTTAGATATGTAGATTCATAGTTTTTCATTATTAAAAAGAATGCTTCTGTAAACATCCTGGTTTGCTTAGCCCTCACAGGACTGGAAAAGGTCAGTTTTCATTCCAATCCCAAAGAAAGGCAATGCCAAAGAATGCTCAAACTACCACACAATTGCACTCATCTCACACGCTAGTAAAGTAATGCTCAAAATTCTCCAAGCCAGGCTTCAGCAATATGTGAACCTTGAACTTCCTGATGTTCAAGCTGGTTTTAGAAAAGGCAGAGGAACCAGAGATCAAATTGCCAACATCCACTGGATCATGGAAAAAGCAAGAGAGTTCCAGAAAAACATGTATTTCTGCTTTATTGACTATGCCAAAGCCTTTGACTGTGTGGATCACAATAAACTGTGGAAAATTCTGAAAGAGATGGGAATACCAGACCACCTGATCTGCCTCTTGAGAAATTTGTATGTAGGTCAGGAAGCAACAGTTAGAACTGGACATGGAACAACAGACTGGTTCCAAATAGGAAAAGGAGTTCGTCAAGGCTGTATATTGTCACCCTGTTTATTTAACTTATATGCAGAGTACATCGTGAGAAATGCTGGACTGGAATAAACACAAGCTGGAATCAAGATTGCCGGGAGAAATATCAATAACCTCAGATATGCAGATGACACCACCCTTATGGCAGAAAGTGAAGAGAAACTAAAAAGCCTCTTGATGAAAGTGAAAGTGGAGAGTGAATAAGTTGGCTTAAAGCTCAACATTCAGAAAACGAAGATCATGGCATCCGGTCCCATCACTTCATGGCAAATAGATGAGGAAACAGTGGAAACAGTGTCAGACTTTCTTTTTCTGGGCTCCAAAATCACTGCAGATGGTTACTGCAGCCATGAAATTAAAAGACGCTTACTCTTTGGAAGGAAAGTTATGACCAACCTAGATAGCATATTGAAAAGCAGAGACATCACTTTGCCAACAAAGGTTCGTCTAGTCAAGGCTATGGTTTTTCCTGTGGTCATGTATGGACGTGAGAGTTGGACTGTGAAGAAGGCTGAGCACCAAAGAATTGAAGCTTTTGAACTGTGGTGTTGCAGAAGACTCTTGAGAGTCCCTTGGACTGCAAGGAGATCCAACCAGTCCATTCTGAAGGAGATCAGCCCTGGGATTTCTTTGGAAGGAATGATGCTAAAGCTGAAACTCCAGTAGTTTGGCCACCTCCTGCGAAGAGTTGACTTATTGGAAAAGACTCTGATGCTGGGAGGGATTGGGGGCAGGAGGAGAAGGGGACGACAGAGGATGAAATGTCTGGATGGCATCACTGACTCAATGGATGTGAGTCTGAGTGAACTCCGGGAGTTGGTGATGGACAGGGAGGCCTGGTGTGCTGCAATTCATGGGGTCGCAAAAGTCAGACACAACTGAGCGACTGATTTGATCTGATCTGATACTTGAAATATAGTCCCAGAAGAATGATTACTAAGTCAAAGGATCTGAACTTTTGATATACATTGGCCCACTATATTTTTAAATCAATTGAAAATAAATGTAAGAATTGCAGGTTGATTCTTTACCAGCTGAGCCATAAGGGAAGCCCATGAATTTAGTATTATTTAACTTGCTTTAGTCCTGGTGTTAATATATTATGTGGGGTCATCCAACATTTTAAAATATGCCAAAAATACATCATTTAGTCCATTTTGTTGCAAGTGATAATAGTCTATCAAAAAGGCATGAATAGATTCAGGAATCGTCTTTCCCATTCTACATAATTTTACCATTGATATTATCCATATCATTCCTTGTTGGGCTTTCTCTATAGTAGGAAAAATGGCCACTAGAGATTTCAAGGGCTTCCCTGGTGGCTCACATGGTAAAGAATCCACCTGCAATGCAGGAGACCTGGGTTCAGTCCCTGGGTTGGGAAGATTCTCTGGAAGAGGGCATGGCACCCACTCCAGTATTTTTGCCTGGAGCATCCCTGTGGACAGAGGAGCCTGACGGGCTGCAGTCCACCAGGTCACAAAGAGCCAGACACGACTGAGTGACTAAGCACACAACACAGACATCTCATCTATTTTTTAAGACTTGTGCTTTCACACACCAGATCTCATTAAAGGATTCTGATTATCCTTGCTTGGCTCTGATGCCCACCCTGGATTAATCATTTTGTCTGTGGGGACTTCCCTGGCCATCCAGTGGTTAAGACTCTGCCCTTGTAATGCAAAGGGCACAGGTTCCACCCCTGGTCAGGGAACTAAGATCCCACATGCTGTGCAGTGCAGCCAAAAAAAGAAAAAACCAGTAAGGAATCATCTTGTCCTTGAAGACATAGTACTCTGAATGGCCCATCTTGGTCACATGATGACCATGTTGGGTAGAAGGCAGGGTACGGTGACTGACAGTCCTGAAAGAATCATGGACTTGGAAAGAGGTAAGGGGTCTTAGATGGGCTATTAGCAGACAAAAACAATGTATCTATTATATGCAGTTTTTTATATTGTTTCTAAACTTCTTCACATTTATAAATGTGAATATAGACTTGACCCTATTTAAGACTGTGAAGTAAGAAGGTTTACTTTCTTGCTGTCTTATCTCCCCTTTTCTGCATCCTTCTCCTTTTCTCCCAGACCTACCCTGATTGTCCAGTGACCTAAGGATTTCTCTGTTTCCCATCAAAACTTACTTTCAGCTAACAGGAGTTGAAAAGAATCCAGAAAAATCAAATTAAGGTATTCTCTATGGAGAATACCTCCATAGAGCTATTCTTCAAGGACAATCATATAAGACTAAGTAAGGTAAAATTTGCAGAGGAAGGAGACATCTGAGCATCTTCAAATAATCCCCTTCTACTAGGAATTCATTTTCCCCCCTTCAATTGCTAGTAATATCTTTAGTGGAAAGGATATAAGAAATGACTAGGACCCAGGATCTTTAACTTAAATTCTATCTATTTAGCATTCCCTGTGTGGCTCAGATGGTAAAGAACCTGCCTGCTATGTGGAAGACCCAGGTTCAATCCCTGGGTTGGGAAAATCCATGGAGTTGCAAAGAGTTGAACATGACTGAGTGACTAACACTTTCATCATATGATATGGGCTTCTTCAGTGGCTCAGATGGTAAAGAATCAGCCTGCAATCCAAAAGACTCAGGAGTCGCAGGTTCCATCCCTGGGTTGGAAAAATCCCCTGGAGAAGGGCATGGCAACCCACTTCTGTATTCTTGCTTGGAGAATCCCATGCACAGAGGAGCCATAGGGTTGCACAGTATGACTGAACAACTGAGAACACACGCACCACAGGAGATACACATATAGAAATCAAGGCTAGCCAATGCTACAGTGAGGCTTTTGCCCAAACCCCACTATTTAACAAAATAGAAATAGTCAAGAGCATAAGCTCTAGAATTGCCCCAATCTGTGCTCAAAAGTGGCTCTATCATTTATTACTGGGAGTCAGTACCTTCACTATATGATGGGGATAGTAATTTCTTCCTCATGGGATGCTGTTAGAATTTTTTAAAAATAATGCATACAGACTACTTAGCTCAGTGGCTGGCACATAGTAATCCCTCCATAAGTGAGAATCATTTGATACTGTTGATGATGAAGGATGAAAAGGAGGTAGAGAGGAAAAGGAGGGGTAAGAGAAGAGGGAAGAAGATGAGAAAGAAGAAGGCCTCGCCATCCTACCTGAAAGGCCAAACAAATCACAAAGAAACCTTCTTTTCACTTGGCTGCAAGTTGGTCTTAGGACCTAAGATAATGGTCTTCAAAAGTGTTGTCCTTATGCCTCTGAAATAATTTTTTTAAACTATGAACTTCCTCCTCTATTTTTAGATTGACATCTGAAGGTTTTCATTTCGAGTTTAAATAGTTACAAAGGATATTCCTGCATTTTACAAATAGTGACTTTTTGAAATCAAACTTTTATGTCATTGTCATTCCCTCTCAATATCCAGGGTTCCCAAGCCTATAACAAGATATCAAAATTTTAATTACACCTCTTTTTCTTTCACTTGGCAGTAACTTATTTAATCTACTAGAGTCAGAAAAGGAAATTTTAAGTTTGTTAATTTCACTACACTTTTGCCATTACCATATGCTTAAAATATATTTTCATGAAAATCTCAGAGCTACAGATGTCACTCGTTTTGTTTATGACCCATATCTGTTATATAATTTAATTACAAAGCCATCAGATAATTTTTTTCTCTAGAAAAGTGAAAGGAAATGAATTCTGAGTAAAAGACTATATACATACACATGTATCAGGTATATATACCCAGTTGACCCTTGAACAACATGGGTTTGGACTGCAGGTCCACTGACACTCGGATTTTTTTCAGTAACCACGCACTTCAGTGATACATGATCAGACTTCCCTGGTGGCCCAGTGGTTGGAAATCCGCCTGCCAATGCAGGGTACAGGGATTTGATTCCTGGACCAGGAAGATTCCACATGCCACATGCTAAGCGTGTGTGCCATGACTACTGAAACCTACATGTTCTAGAGCCTGTAAGCTGCAACTAGTGAGCCCAAGTGCTGCAACTTCTGAAGTCCCCCACCCTAGAACCCGTGCTTTACAACAGGAGAAGCCACCACCATGAGAAGCCCGTGTGCTGCAACTAGAGAATAGCTCCAGAGACGCAGCAACAAAGACCCAGTGCAACGAAAAATAAATAAATAAAATTTAAAGAAACACACAATCCCCAGTTCCTGGCTGGTTGAATCCAAGAATGCAGAAGTGTGGATACTAAGAACTAACTGTAAATTGTAAGTGGATTTTCCACTGCGTGGGGTGGGGGCTGGGAAGCTGCACTCTAAATCACCACCCCTCACTCCTAGTTCAAGGGTCAGTTGTACATTCATACAGATAGTTTGGAGAACCAAGTCCTGTACCAATAATATTAGGCTGCACTGCCTTTCCTTCCCAGGCCCTTTTCCTAGTCCCCCGACCCCTTTCTTCTTAAACCCACATCAAAGTCCAGCGCAGCATCTGTCTAAACACTGAGATGATCGACCCGAAGAAAAGGACAAGGAACTAAAAAAACAGCCCAATTGTGTAGTAATGAGACCCAAGTGGTGTCTCACTTTTGCTGGACACTTACTGGGGTGGGTGGAGCTTCCCTTATAGGTCAGTAGAGGCCAAAATGCCTACAACTGTGTGAAATGTCAGTCACAGTGAACTGAAATTCAAAACTGAATTTTATTTTCAAATACTGTCTGTGAATCAAAAGTACAACTTTAGTACTGCCGACATGTCATTTGATGTAATTCAATTTAATATTTTTCTACTAAGTCCATGAACCAACAGACTGCAGTTACTTCCCAATCCTTCTCTCAGATGGACACCTGGGGGAAAGGGACAATTTGATGATGCTTGTCAGAATCTTAAAAGAGGATTGTAATTGAGAAGGGATGAGGATGTATTCTGGGGGCCAGTAATGTTCTGTTTCTTGACTTGGATGGTGGTGGATACACTGTAACTTACTTTATAACTGTTGAAAGCGTTCATCTAAGTATACTGCAGAATTTCAAAACTATTGCAAAGTATACCTACTAGATTATTCACTTTAAATAGTTCTCCCCAAATTTAAAAAAAGATGTAGGAGTAGTTTTATATTATTATATATAATAGTAAAAAATTAAAGCTAAAATCTGATAGTGAAGGTTTGGTTAAATAAAGTATAGCATAGCCACACATTGGAACATTATACAGCTTTTTAAAAATTATATACAGGTAAATAAGTATGGAAATAGAATGACATTAAGTGAAACCAAATTGCAAAAACTATGTTCATTAATATCCCATTTCACTTACATAGTCCATATGTAAAGAAGACTTTCTGGAAATATATAAACCAGAGGATTAATAGTCGAATTGTGGTGAGAGTTTTATTTCTTTTTGCTTACTTTTATTTTCTAATTTTTCTAAATAAACTTGTTTTACTATTTTGATAAGAAAAATTATTTTTAATTTTTAAAATCTCATCCTTTGAGCCAGCAGAAAGCCCTGTTGGCATTATTCTCACTTTTGACTTTTTAAATTTTTTGAATAAATAAACATTTTAAAAGGATGATCAGTTCTCTTCATAAACCCTTATATTTTTAAATATGAATGTATTATTAACAGTTGAGTAGAATCAGGCACTTTTAAGTGTTAAGGTAATTTCATGTTTTAAGTTTTAATTTCTATAAGAAATATTTTCTGAAATCAAAATTGGTACTGAAAAAAAACTATTTTGAAGTTTTTAGAAGCTGTAGTTTTAAAAAGCTATTTCAGAATTAGATGATATTTTTCTTTTATTCTATTTTTTAAACTATTTTGCTCACAGATTCTTCAATCGTTTAGACAAAAGCCTCATTTGAGAGTGATAGTCAAGTTATGAACTTCATCTTTACTATTACACTTTTAAATTTCTTCTTAGAGGTGCTTAGTGCAGCAGCAGTGCCATATTCTCAAGAGGAAATACTCTCATTTGCAAAACAGGAAACTGACGAAACGCACCGTGAAATGCTCTATTGCTGCGGTTAACCGCATTAGCCACTGGGTGGCTCCACTGTTTCGTTCCATTCACTGTCTCTGATAGTGGAAGTTTCCAATGAAAACACGAGATCAAGAGCAGGGCTTTATTTGCAGAATGCTTAATTAGGAACTGATGCAGCATTTACATTCTAGACATTTTATTTAGAAACAGTTCTGCTCATGTATGCAATATTCTCTTGTGTTCTTTGATATCTGGGCATTTAACTTGCCAAGAAGGGGAAAGGAAAACTATTTTTTTTCCCCTTAGTATTGCATCATTTCCTATTCCAATTTTTTAATCAGAATCAAGAATTCTTCATTGATGACATCTTGTCTATTTTCGTAGCTATCATTTTCAGAGTCTATAATAAAATAATAGTAAAGAGTCCTATAATAAAATAATTCGAGGGAAAACAAGAAATTACCACTAGACCAGGAGTATATTATGTTCTCCTTTTGGAAAGGTAGAAAGCTACATTGCTGATAGCTTCCATCTCTAAGAGATGTCATTGTGTTTCAGTAAGGGCTGGTGAATAGAAAAAAGAGATAGAAATAACCCACAAAGATGTAGAATTGTAGAAGGGATCGCTACAGCTAACTCTTCCTGGGGTCACAGATCTATACCTTGGGACTGATCACAATTTAAAAACTTGACCTCAATTTGTATTTCTGGATGCCATGCATTTTGTGTATTCATGATAAACTTTTTCTCCATCCTGTCTTCTTTTAGTCTAATTTTTCTAGCCCAAACCTATTACTTTCTTTTGTGTTCTTGGTTCCTTTTGTAATCCCTATCCCTGTTTATCTTTTTTTTCTCCTGTCCCTTTTCATTTGCGAGATTGAATGCATAAATTTTGAATGACAGTTACTGTTTAAAATTTTGCTTTAGACCTGAATCATTCTGTTAGAGGAAGGAAATTCCATAAATCTAACATAAATGGCTCAGACATTGAAATGCCTCTAAATATGAATACAATTAAATATTTGAGCTAGTAATCACTATTTTTTAATAAATTAGCTGTATAACTAATTTCCTTATGTCCTTGGGGGAAACTCATGAATGGTAGAATCAGATGAAAAACATTTGAATTCAAACAACAGTGAATTAGAGAGCATGTTTCTGATTGTAAACTATAAATAGAGTAACTAAAACCAGAACTTGGTGTAGACGACAGAAAGTAGAATTTAAAGTGAGTAGAATTTAAATGTCAAGTTCACCTTATCAGGAAAAAATACAGTCATGAGTTAGAGAATGCATCATTTAAAATGTATTCAAATAGATGAGGTATTTCAAATAGATGAAGTAAGGTAGGTCTTGGATTCTAGGTTTCTGAATTAATATGAAATTCACAGATTTCCCTGCAGAAGAAGAGGGGAGTAAAGAATCTGACTGCTGATACAGGAGAGAGGATCAATCTCAGCTGTCCTCCTAGCAGAAGACAAATCCACACAAAAACCTACAAGCCCAGTCATGAGTCAAAGCCCTTTTCTGGCTATCACATACATCAATTGTACTATCTCTCCTGTTGAAAACAAGAATATTTCCAAAGTGTGAGAGCCAAACAGCAGTAGCCATTTCCACCCGGAGGCTTCGTTATCTCCCAAGGCTTCTGGGATTAGACTTAGGTTTTGTTGAATCAGGCTCTGCAGTGGCTGGGTCCTGTGAAGCATCAGTTTTTATTTGAGTCACATAACTCTTGAATGAGGCTAAATCAGTAAAATTCTTCATCCGTAAATAAATTTGTATAGATAAAGATTTAGATTAAAAACAATATTCTTAAATGTCTAATGTATTGGTGCAAATATGCCATCCCCTCTTGCTGAAACTTGAGTCCATCATTTTTTCCTTCTTTTTATTTTAATAATGAGGTGTTTCCAAAATACAGAAGATTATAAAGAGTCATATAATGAATTTCCAGGTACCTGTTGTCAAGCCACATCTAATTTTAACATTATTTGCCTGATGTCTTTACCTAGAATCTTTAAAAAAAAAAAAAAATTTAAAACATTTCAGATACAAATGAAAGCCCTAGTAACATCTCTGCCAGCCCTTCTCTCCATCATCCTGTCTAAAAACTAACCACTACCATGAATTTGCTGTTTATCATCCCATGCATGTTTTTATATTTTGCAGTGTTTGTATGTATTCCTAAATATATATATATATATATATGTATATGAATGTTTTAACCTCTTATAAAAATAGCACCACACTGTATATAACTTTCTACAATTTGATTTATTTACTTAGTGTCATATTTTTAAGATTTATCTATTATGGTACATTCACCATCAATCGTTGCTTTAATTTAGACCGATAGCTAAGTTTTCTCTGCTTTTGCTCAAATCACTGGACAATTTGTCCATATAGAAGTTTACTATCTAGTGGAAAAAGTGAATAACTTTTTGAAATAGACAACTTTTTGAAACACAGCCATGATTTTAATCCCATCTGTTTACCATGGAGAAACTAAGAAAAAATGTATATTTTCAGACTTTCTCATATAGTCTGGACTGAGCTATTCAAGTCATTTCCCAACAATTCTTCAATGTGTTATGAAGACCAATAAATATATCACTGAGCTGTTTGGCTAACAGATAAAAGTGGAGAGATGTTGTCCTCGGAGTTAGTAGTCCTACAGTATCTTTCACAATTTATTTAACTTCTCTGGACTCTAGTTTCTCTCATAAACAAAATGAATCAGTTGAACCAGAGAATCTGGTGCTAATTTTCAATGACCTATGGAATATTTAAATAAAAATTATAAAGGCTTAAAATTCTTGTCATATGCTTTAGTAGAATTTCATTTTCTGTATGAAATAGATTTTTATTATAATTCTTTGACAAGGAAAGTACATAATGTATGAATACCCAATCTTTAAGGACATAGACTATATTTAGGTATGAAATTATTATATAAATGTATAGTTATAATTTTGCTTTCATCACACATTTTGTTCACATCTTTAATCTATTTACTTCTGAGTCCTTGGTGATGAGCCCCTGTCCCAAATGTGACGTTGCTCTTATGGGGAAATAGGATCCACTTCCATGATGCATTTCATCACGTGGACTCAGGAGCACTTTGTAGGAACACTCTGTAGGCAAATTATAAGGGCTACAAATGTGAGCGTATGGTATTAGAATTACCCTCAGATTATTTGGCAGTTTTGGTTAGTATTTCTGGGCCCTTCAAATACAAGGATAGAGCTCTTAAAGCAGCAGCTTACAGAATCCTCCCTCAATTTTTTATCAGAAAAACAAAATCATTCATTTTAAATGATTTTTAAATTCCTAATTGCAGATGTAAATATCAGTTTGGAAAATGGCTGAATATAATAAAAAGCATAATCTTCCCCATAAAACTAGAAGCTTTATAGTAACACAAAGATGCTTTCCTTCTACTTCCATCCTCCTCCTCCTACCTACCAACTCTGACCTACCAACTGCTACCTACCAACTCCTGTCCACAATACAAAAGAGACAATAGAAAATCCTTTTCAACCATCATTTACCTTGAAGTAAACCTGAAAGTGTGATCAGGAATAGAAACAACATAGGTGCTAACAGGCTATGAAAATAAATTTTGAAGATTGCCCAAATATCTAATAGCTTTTTCACCAATACTCTACTTAAAAAATATAAATTCACATGAATAATGGATTATAATGATGATTTGCCTTTGAACAGCCTGTTTTCCCCAATTTATTTCTATAGGTAATTGCCCTATTTTGCCTTATTTTTAGAAAAAAATCTTTTTGTGGAAAGCCATCTTCATCATGTAACCTTTTAGTCCATTGTTTCTTAAGGTTTTTGCATTCATAAACACTAGTTATATCATCTTTTAGGGATATGATAAAATTATGTTAAAAACTTGTATTAAAGCTATAGACTTCCATTAGTGCTGTATAACAGCCTTATCCCCATTAGGCTTTGCAAATTATATTTAAGGAATTGAGGAACTTCGTTCCTTAATTTTATTCTCATTAATTCTTCTAGGACATTTATTCATTAAACAAGATGGTTATTGAACTATGTCCATTAAGTGTGTAAGGCATGTTACTAGTCAAACAGCAAGGCTCTAAGTCGGTAGGATTTCATGATTAAGTATAGCTCTCTTAATACTCACGATCTTGTTCTCACATTCCCCGCCACCAAAGTCTTTCATTTCACTGCTATATGTTCTTACTTACTCCTACTAGTAACTCCATTTAGATCCTCTTATCCCACTTCCTTTCCTGTAATTCTTTGCTCACAGTTTCATTTTTCCCACTTACGTTCAGTCACATCTGCTCTAATCTATAGTCATATTTTGCCTTAAACCCTAGGCAGATGAACAGAGGCAATACTATCAACCTGCCCCAGAGCACTGCAGTTGTAAAGGGTAGATAGGCAGGGGTAATGAGCATTCACGTGACTCTGGGCCAGGCCTGGGGACCTGCTGAGCTGGCCAGCTCAGAGGCAGAAACAAGAAGGTAACATGAAGCAGGAGGTATCACCTTTAAGTTCCTAGAGCAGAAACAAAGAAGGTGCTCCTCCTTGGACATCAAAGGAGAAAGAATTCTCAAAGAAAAAGTAGGAAACCAAGATTGAACTCCCAGAAGATCAAGTTCCAGTGCTATGTCCAAAAGGTCGAAGGAAGGCCCCAAGTCAGTGCGGTAGGGCCAAGAGTTTATCTTGTGGTTTAGCTTTATCAGTATGTGGATGCATGTAAGTGCTATCAGCTAAGCTGATAGCTGCCAAGAAAGGCAAGCAAGAGTGTTGGAGAAAATATGATGGCAGAAGAAGACACCACAGGAGTTGTTGAGGCCTGCGTTAGGAAGTAGACTGCAAAACTGGCAGAGGCTGCTGGGCCTAATCGGGCACCAGGAATGACAGAGAGGCCAGCACAAGTTAGTCATGAGACTGCTGGGCATGACAGACCAGATTGGCTAGTACTATAGCTGAAGCCATGTGGGCTTTGACTAAGGGACTTATGAGAAAAGTTGGGGCACTTATGAGAAAGTAGAAGAAATGCAGTAGATAACCCAAAGTAGTGAGTGGTCAGGATGAATAAAGACGGGCCAGGCCAGATGGCTTTCTTACTATGTGTTCAACTTTCCAGCTGTGATCAAATAACCAAATTAAAATAAGTCAATTTATGCCAAGATCAATTTTAATTCTGTGTTTTTCTGGCAATACAAGATCATTGACTATATTAGTAATGCCCATGTTAAACCCGTTTTGAAATGGGAGCAATTGTGTCCCTTATTATTGGTCTGAATATGTTCAACAAAAAGGAGAGGATGAAGGCAAGACCATGCAACTTTTTTTTTAATTGATGTAGGTTAATAAGGTCTAGGGAATCTTAAGATTTAACAGACAAAGTTGAGATTGATATAACTATGTTGCAAACTCATTTTCCAGAAATAATTTATTTCAATTAGTCATATTTTAATCTTCCACTAAAGTATAATTTTAACCAAAAAAAAAAACACCAAAACTACCATTTAAATACTAATGCAATCTTTTTCTTTATACAACACATAAAAAATTGTTTTTGTATTTGTGAAGACTGAACATTAAACATGGGTTCAAGTCTTTGGCCAAGAACAATTAATTAGCAAATTCACAAGTTAGAATTGTAATTCCATTGTGAAATTGAGTAACTGATTAGTATAGATAAGGTTGTCAGCATGTAAAAAAAAAAGGGGGTAATCTTGTCTCAGTTATACCTATAGATTGCAAATTTTGTGTCAGTTCAAATTTTTGCCAACAGATGCTAATAACTTTACCGAAAGCAGAAGATAATTAGAATGGAAATGTAAATATAACCCTAGTTGATTAGTGTGCTCATTGTACTTCCTTATTATGATACTAGAAGATATTCAGTCTTTAAGTTGATCTGCAATATATTGAACAGTGTCATGGGAGCATAATTTTTTACATGGTTTTTCCAAAGTTTCTATCAATTCATCCTAGCGACAGAGACAAGTGTTAGAGTTATTGCTGCCTGAGTTACAACAGCTGCCCGGGAATCTTATCCAAACAGCAAGTTAACTGCTATTCACAGTAATATCTGGTCTTTCCCACCCCTAAACATACAAAAAAGATTTTTGTCATTCTTGGCACCGGGCAATAGAAGTAGCGAGACATGCCAGTAGAACTCTAAAGGCAAAATGTCCTTCCACCTGTTTTATCCTGTAAGACACACTTCCAAGTGCGAGGCGGTGTGGAGGGTTGTTTCCTTGAATGGCAGATGAATGTGCCAGCAGGATCTTTGGCAGCAATGCCCAGGCACTGAAGCTGGGCATTCAGGAGAACTAAATGGAGAAAAGAAACTTGAGCACACTGCTTCCTGGAACATTGAGAACCTGAATGGGAGATTCAGAAGTACCAGATTCTCTCTATTCTTGCACTAGCCAAGGTCAGATTTCCAAGCTCCTATTTATTCTAATCATTCCCAAAAAAAGTGTGATTGTAATTTATGAAGGTAATAAAAACATTCTTTTCTTCTTTTAGAAAATAGTGTTACTTACTGTTGTAGTATCCTCTGGCTTGAGAATTTTTTCCCCATCCTAATGTAAAAGCTTCATACCACAAATGAAGCAAGACCATGGTGAAGAGGTTCAAGGAAGACAAGTGACTTATTCTGCACCTCAAATGGACAACTCCTTAGGTAGGGGACTGGATAGGATAGCTTGCTTATTGACCATCCTTTGATGTCTTGTCAACAGAAGGCTGGAGCTGAAGTCTGGCCTCTGCCTGCTTGGCAGACAGAAATCTCATCACTCAGCAGGACATCTGCACGGGCAGAACCTTAGGCAGATATGCATGCATGCATGCTCAGTCACTTCAGTCATGTCTGACTCTCTGTGACCCCATGGGCCATCGCCCACCAGGCTACTCTGTCCATGGGATTCTGTAGCCAAGAATACTGGAGTGGGTTGCCATTTCTTCTTCCAGGGAATCTTCCTGATCAATCTTCCCAGGCACTGAACCTGTATCTCTTATGACTTCTGTATTGGTAGGCTGGTTTTTTACCACTGCCATCATAAAGCACTTATTACAAGTAAGGAGTGTAAATCGATAGCAAAAGACCTAAAAGTCACAGGCCTTTGTTAAATGGGTGCTGTCTACCTGGTGTCCTCTGGAACCTAGCTTCAAACCTAGAAACCTAGCCATTTAGGAAAATAATAAGCACCATCTAAGGGGGCAAGGAAGAGTTTCTTTAGCTATTTTCATTTGTCAAGAAGCTTAACATAATTGTTTACTCACAATCAAGCCTCAAGGATGACTTTTAGTTAGGAGGAGAAAAGGCTTGACTTCTTGGTTTCCTCTTGGGAAGATAAATTTATTATTATTTAACAAATGTGTTTGCTTATAAACAAATTCTTTCAACAGGGATTTTTGTGGAGGAAATCATATTAAAAGGGGTTTTCCAAGAGGAAGAGATTAGAAAACACCATGCTGGTGAAAACTGTTTAAGGGATGTAATTTTTCAAATTGTTTTCATAAAAATTTGCAGGCAGTGGCTAACTTCCCATTATACTTTGCATCTGATTCAATCAAAGCACTAAAGATTTTAGAAGACTGTTAGAGGAGTGGCTGTGGGAAATTCCAGAGCTGCTGCCGCCTGCGGAGACTTCCTTTACTGAGTGTCTCATACCCCAGACACTGCCTTATTTGCCAGAGCTGCAAGGAAATGGTAGAAATTCCGTAAAAGAAGGTCTTGCTTAAGCCAGGGAGCCTTCTCATAGAGTTACAGATTCTTCAAATACATTTTGCCACAGCAGAGGCAAAGCATGCATAGGCTTCCACAGATTAAAGAAATGTAGAAAGCAATGTCTATTATTAGTCCTCCTCTCATTTACTCAGCAAGAACAAAATCCATTGTTTTCAACTGACACAAAAGCAGATTTATTTATTAAATCATCAGGCATTGCTCATATACCTTTCATATGCTGGGTTTTATGCTAAGTGATGGAAGTATAAAGATGAAAAAGACTTGTGGTGCAACAGTCAGGACTGGCCAAAACTGACCTAGGTGACTCATTCTGGGTTGCCTGGGTTCATCACCTCCTCCTCAAAAGAGGGGATCCATCTTATACAGTGCTTCCCAGCTTCGGTAAAACTACTTGGAAAAATGCCAAAATCACCTGTTCCGGAACAAATCCTGTACTACAACAAAAAGGGTTTCATTTTCAGTTCTGCTGGGGTTTCTGGCCAAGGGAGGAAGTGGGAAGCTGTCTGCTGCCCTTCCTAGCCGACAAATGCAGAGGTTGCTCAGGTAAAGTGCCTGTCTTAAACCTCCCTCCACTACTGTTTGTTTGGATGGATTGCAGAGATATTTGTTCATTTGTTTAGTTACTTTATCACAGCTGTTTCAATACTTAAGAGAGACAATGGACTGAAAAGTACCTTGAGAGAATATAAAGTTCTATTTAGGTACTATCATTTAAATATCAAAGGTATATTTACTATAGATTATTAGTCCCATTCTCTTTTTGTTTTTAAGTTAGGAACTTATGCTCCAGATAAAGGCTTATTGTGAAGCCTAAAATATAAAATAGATATACAATGACCTGCTGTGACTGAAGTCAGATAGAGGGGTAGAATTCCAAAGGTTCCAAGGAGCACAGTTTGAAAAAAAGTACTGCAAAAGATGAAGAGCTTAACAGCTTCTTTTGAAAATAAATCCCAGTTGTCTGTAGCTTGGTGGTGGTGGTGAATATACGAGCCTACACATGTGATTCGGAGAAGGCAATGGCACCCCACTCCAGTACTTCTGCCTGGAAAATCCCATGGACGGAGGAACCTGGTAGGCTGCAGTCCACAGGGTCAAGAAGAGTCAGACATGACTGAGCAACTTCACTTTCACTTTTCACTTTCATGCATTGGAGAAGGAAATGGCAAACCACTCCAGTGTTCTTGCCTGGAGAATCCCAGGGACGGGGGAGCCTGGTGGGCTGCTGTCTATGGGGGTCACACAGAGTCGGACACAACTGAAGTGACTTAGCAGCAGCAGCACACATGTGATTAAAGTACATAGAACAAACTATGCACATACACAAATACATACATGTAAAACTGGTGAGATCTGAATAAGATTGGTGGATTGTATCAATGTCAATTTCCTGACTATGATATTGCTTTAATGCTACAGCCTTGGAAGTTGTTACAGCTGGGGAAAACTGGGTGAAGAATACACAGAATTTCCATTATTTCTGCCAACTGCATATAAGTCTACAATTACCTTAAAATAAAAATCTTCGTCAAAAAATAAATAAAAACCACAGTGTAGATTTCTTTTCCTGTTGTTTTCCTCCTCCCAAAATCTCAGAAAGTTCTAATAAAAACCTACCTATGACCAAGAGCTGAGATTCTTTATCGTCCATATTAATGGATGTAGACAGGTGTATCAGGAAACCTTCAGGTATAAGTAACAGATAATGCATGCTGACCTGACTTTAGCAATAAGGAAAATATGGTGCATTATATCATGAGAAGTCTTGAGTAGCATAGTCCTAGGTCAATTGACTCACCAACTCAACATCATCATCAAGGGCCCACATTCCCTGTCATTTGCAGCAAATATTAATAAATTTTGTCCTCAGGCTAACTGTCACAGTTGCAAGTTGGTTGTTATCATGCCATATTCCCCATGCAAATGCAGAAAGTATTTCTTTTCACAAGTCTCATTTTCAGAGCAAGGAAAACATTTACAAGTCTTTCTAGTCCTTCTCTTCGCCCACTTATTTTTATTTCCCAGGATCACGTCACAAGCACTTCCCTAGGTGGATCACTGGCCAGTGTGACAGGATAGCCATTATCCTTGGATGGAATCCCTGGGTGTGGGAGATGGTTACATCTGAAAAAATCAGCCCTTAGCCAGTCAGTAAGAGCCAAGGACAGACAGGGTGGTGAATAGGAAATCCATTACCAAGGAGCGGTAATAATGTGGAATGAGAGTTGTTCTAAGAAGGTTCCCAGACATTTCTTTCAGCAGTACAGCCATGGAGTCTCCCAGAAAATGTTGACACAGGCTCAGAAAGTGATGAAGGTGGAGTAGGTGCTAGACCCCACAGAACAAATGAAACGAACACTTTTACAGCCAGTTCCTGATTCCACACCATGGAGCCATGGAGAATGGCTTTCCCTGCACGCCTTGGAGACAGAAGTAGGAAGACAGCAGGGGATAGAGGCTGCTATAGCAGACGCCCTGCTCATAAAGATTTCTTTTTTTAATTTACCCCGAATGTCTGACCTTCAAGCACAGCACGCAGTACAGCATTGCCATTGATTCTTTTCTTAAGGAATCACTTGTCACTCATTCCTTGTTGTGTACCATATAACTCCTTGGGACAGGAGGAAGGGATTTAGGGATTTGAAGACCAGACTAGGGACAAGGAAAGCCTCTTATTCTGATGCCAGGTGAGGGGAGAGTCCAGGAGGGAACAGGAATCAGAATGTGTTGGAAGATGTGAACATATTGCTGAGGGTGGAGGGGTACAAAATATGATGCAAAGGTGTAATTTTTACTTCCTCCCTCTTTGCAGTGTCAACCTAAGGAGACAGGGACTCTGACATCTTCTCCCATACCTGTCTGTATCCCCAATGCCTATCATTTTGTATATGTAAATATTGATTTAATTAAAACTTTCTGTTTCTCCTCCTATATTACAAAAACCTAGAAAGCCATGTTCTTGCTGGACCATAGCCTCAAGAAGAAGGGAAGGAAGCTAAATGTATTGCTCTCTCAAAGAATATACAAAGATAGTCTTTGTATCTGTCATACTCCTTATTTATGTGGTCCTCTACCAGGACCTAAGCCCAGTGGAGACAGCAGCTCACAGAACCCCAGGCCCAGGGCAGCATATAATGGACAAGATGATACCATCCCATCAGGGAAAGCCTTCTTCATCCTTGTGCTTGAGTAAGGGTGGAGGTACTGGGATTGGGGGCACAACTATTATTTCCTGGTTTAAATCTTACTGCTAAATTTAGACCTGAGTGCTACATCTGCAAGCTTAAAGGGCCTGGTGTCCACAGGCCAAAGGTTGTTCTCCCCAGAGGCCCGGCAGCGGGTAGCTGTGTGAACTGATGAATGAGCTCATCTAAATTTCAAAAGGATGGAAGAAAATGCTGTTCCTCTCCTCTTTCCCACCCCACCCCCTTACCCCAAACTTTACAAAGGACCTTACAAATTTCCCCTCAAAGCTACAGAACCAAAACTTTAAAGTCCTCTCCCCTGTTTGCTCCTTTCCTCCTTTCTTTTCTTTCTCCATTTCTTCTCTTCCTTTCCCTTCCTCTCTATTTCCTTTTGTCACTCCTTCTGTTTCCCCTGCTTACTCAACTCTTCTTCCCCCTCCCTTGTTAAGGAGATACTTCAGAACTGAAAGTATTTTTTACTGTTTAATGAAAGCAGTTATTTCCTTTTCATAGTGTTTTCTGGTCCTTCATAGAAAATGACTCTTCTCTCCTAAATTGACTTTCATAATAATTCCCTGAAGATTAAAGGATCGTATATGTGTGAATTTAGTATATTAAGAGGAAAAAATATATTTAAAGACTAACATTTAAGCATTCTGGCCTCTATCATTTTAAAATGAGAGTTTAACTTGATGCCATTCATATTGGAATTCCTAAAATTACAACCATCATCTGTGTTTTACAGGCTTCCCTTATCTATCCAGACATTTCCTGTTCTGTTTTCTTTTTCCCCAGAGACCCGTAACAGCTTACTTATTGTTGGTTTGAGGTTTTATTGGGGAAGGAGAGGGACATGAAGGCTTTTTAAACTAACATGAATCCAAACTCTCCAGGAGAGGTGGAGAAAGGCATGAGATGTTGGCCCTCACCTAGGCTGGCATGTTTAATTTTGCCTGACTGAGTTGACAGAGGATGAGATGGCTGGATGGCATCACCGACTCAATGGACATGAGTTTGAGTGAACTCTGGGAGTTGGTGATGGACGGGGAGGCCTGGTGTGCTGCGATTCATGGGGTCGCAAAGAGTCGGACACAACTGAGCGACTGAACTGAACTGAGTTCACTTCAGAATGTAAACGTCTTCCTGCTTAATTTTAAATTTCTCAGATTTGTTTTTCAGAATTCAGTGTGCCCACGTGCAATAATGTATTGCCACCTTTGTGCATATCACCAGTTCTCAAAACCCAAGCCCACACACAGATCTGAGGCCAGCAATGCCAGTTAACGCTCATATGGAACTTCCACGTGCCAGGCATTATATGAAGTTCTTCAGATCTATCAAGTCATTTAATTCTTTGACAACCTTACGAGGTAGGTGACTTAGTCTGCTGGAGTTGCCTTAACAAAATACCATAGACTGGCTCAAACAGACATTTATATTTTCAGTTTTAGAGATGGGAAGTCCAAAAGTCAAGGTGCCAACAGCAGCACGGTGTCTAGTGAGTGAGCTTCCCCTGCCGTGGCAGCCACTAGAAGGTGGCAGCCCTCTTAACTGGGTGCTCCCATGGCCTCTCCTCCGTGCTTGTGTAGAGAGGAAAAGTGAGCAAGCTTCATAGTGTCTTTTATTAAAAGACACTAATCGTACCCCCATCAGGGCCCCACCCTTGGGATTTCATTTAACCTTAATTATATTCTTAGAGGGCTCATGTCTAAATACTACTCTGGAGTTTAGGACTTCAGTACATGAATTTGTGGGGAACACAAGCATGCAATCCATAACAGTAGATAATGTTCTCCATATTTTTCAGATTAGGAAACTGAGGTTCACACAGATTGAGTAATTTGCCCAAGGTCACAGAGGTAGCAAAAGGCAACACTGGGATCTGAACTTCAGCATCATGCTCTTAGGCACTGTGCTGTGCTATCTCTCATCACCTAGCATGAATCTTAATGTACTGTCTAACAACCCCAACCCCTAGTAGAACTTTAAACCTGTCCTATAGTGACCACAGTTTTGCTATGCCTTCTAAAAAAGCTTCCTGGAAGGGAAATAATCCCTCACTATTGAAGAGGAGAGTTTAAAGGCTGGCTTAAAACTCAACATTCAAAAAACTAAGATCATGACATCCAATCCCATTCAGTTCAGTCAGTTCAGTCACTCAGTCGTATCCAGCTCTTTGTGACCCCAAGAATCGCAGCATGCCAGGCCTCCCTGTCCATCATCAACTCCCGGAGTTCACCCAAACTCATCTGCATTGGGTCAGTGATGCCATCCAGCCATCTTATCCTCTGTCATCCCCTTCTCCTCCTGCCCCCAATCCTTCCCAGCATTAGGGTATTTTCCAATGAGTCAACTCTTCACATGAGATGGCCAAAGTATTGGAGTTTCAGCCTTAGCATCAGTCCTTCCAATGAACACCCAGGACTGGTGTCCTTTAGGATGGACTGGTTGGATCTCCTTGCAGTACAAGGGACTCTCAACAGTCTTCTCCAACACCACAGTTCAAAAGCATCAATTCTTCGGTGCTCAGCTTTCTTCACAGTCCAACTCTCACATCCATACATGCCCACTGGAAAAACCATAGCCTTGACTAGACGGACCTTTGTTGGCAAAGTAATGTCTCTGCTTTTCAATATGCTATCTAGGTTGGTCATAACTTTCCTTCCAAGGAGTAAGCGTCTTTTAATTTCATGGCTGCAATTACCATCTGCAGTGATTTTGGAGCCCAAGAAAACAAAGTCTGACACTGTTTCTACTGTTTCCCCCATCTATTTCCCATGAACTGATGGGGCCAGATGCCATGATCTTAGTTTTCTGAATGTTGAGCTTTAAGCCAACTTTTTCACTCTCCTCTTTCACTTTCATCAAGAGGCTTTTTAGTTTCTCTTCACTTTCTGCCATAAGGGTGGTGTCATCTGCATATCTGAGGTTATTGGTATTTCTCCCAGCAAGCTTGATTCCAGCTTGTGCTTCTTCCAGTCCAGCGTTTCTCATGATGTACTCTGCATAGAAGTTAAATAAGCAGGGTGACAATATACAGCCTTGACATACTCCTTTTCCTATTTGGAACCAATCTGTTGTTCCATGTCCAGTTCTAACTGTTGCTTCCTGACCTGCATACAGGTTTCTCAAGAGGCAGGTCAGGTGGTCTGGTATTCCCATCTCTTTCAGAATTTTCCACAGTTTATTGTGATCCACACAGTCAAAGGCTTTGGCATAGTCAATAAAGCAGAAATAGTCCCATTATTTCATGGCAAATAGATGGGGAAACAAGGGAAACAGTGACTTTATTTTTTTGGCAATCAAAATCACTGCAGTTGGTGACTGCAGCTATGAAATTAAAAGACGCTTGCTGCTTGGAAGAAAGCCTAGGACCAACCTAGACAGCATATTAAAAAGCAGAGATATTACTTTGCCAACAAAGGTCCATATAGTCAAAGCTATGGTTTTTCCAGTAGTCATGTATGGATGTGAGAGTTGGACCATAAAGAAAGTTGAGTGGCAAAGAATTGATGCTTTTGAACTGTGGTGTTGGAGAAGACTCTTGAGAGTCCCTTGTACTGCAAGGAGATCCAACCAGTCCATCCTAAAGGAGACCAGTCCTGGGTGTTGGAAGGACTGATGCTGAGGCTGAAACTCCAATACTTTGGCCACCTAATGCAAAGAACTGACTCATTAGAAAAGACCCTGATGCTGGGAAAGATTGAAGGCAGGAGGAGAAGACGACGACAGAGGATGAGATGGAAGGACTGATGCTGAGGCTGAAACTCCAATACTTTGGCCACCTAATGCAAAGAACTGACTCATTAGAAAAGACCCTAATGCTGGGAAAGATTGAAGGCAGGAGGAGAAGGAGACGACAGAGGATGAGATGGTTGGATGGCATCACCGACTCAATGGACATAAGTTTGAGTAAGCTCTGGGAGTTGGTAATGGACAGGGAAGCCTGGCATGCTACAGTCCATGGGATCACAAAAAGTCAGACACGACTGAGCCACTGAACTAAACTGATTATTATTTTATTATAAATAGATTTATTTATTATCAAATTTATAGAAATAACATGTAGTTACTACAATCTATTTCTTTAAAATGCTTGTATGTCTTAGTGAAGCACCTAGTGAAGTCTTCCTGTTTGTTTATATTTATATAAACTGGTTATAAACATAATCGGTTGTAGTATTTTAAAGACTCCATTACTTTTTAAGAACTTAAAGCTTTTTAATCCAAATTTCTATGCAGAAAAGTGGAACATTGTAAATTGTTGAGACTACCCTGGCAATTCTTACCAATCAGTGAAGAAACTACCTTACATTAACTTACATACTTTGTTTGTTCAATTCAAATATGCATTGAGGGGAATCTGATTACCTTATTGGCAACAGTCCTAGGATTTTTAATGGAAGTTGAGAGGGAGAGACACAGTGCATTGGATAAGAGCTAAGATTCTATTATAGAATCTGGCTATCCAGGTCTGAATCCTAACTCTGCTGTGAGAGCTCTGCTGTGTCCTCAGTTTTGCTTTCCTCATTTGTAAAATGAAGCTAATAGTTGCTTTTACCTTATATGAGGATTAAGCGAGAGAATCCATAAATGTAATTAAACAGTGTCTGGCTCACTAAAAAATCCATTTCCCCCACATTACTGAGGTATAATTGGCATATCACATTGTGTAAGTTTAAAGTATAGCATATAATGATTTGATATATGTATATATTGCAGTATGATTACCACAAGGTTAGTTAACACTTCTGTCACCTCACATGGTAACAATTATGTATGTGTGCATGTGGTAAGAGCTTTTAAAATAAAGTATTATGAACCTTAGTCACCATGCTGTGCATTATAGCCCCAGAACATATTCATCTTACATTTGGAAGTTTGTACCCTTTTACCACCTTCTTCCAGTTCTCCTCTACCCCCAATCCTGACAACCACTAATCTACTCTGTTTCTATCAGCTTGTTATTTTTTTTTAATTCTACATATAAGCAAGATCATACAGTATTTATCTTTGTCTGACTTATTTCACTCAGCACAATGACCTAAAAAACAAACTTCTTTTAAATTTTAAACTTTTAAAAAGAATGTTTTATACTTTTAAAAAATTCCCCAAATCCTCTAGCAGGAAGAGACATAATGAGTGTTAAATGTAAGAATTATAAATGTCTCGAGAGCTCAATATCCCACCAAGACCATTCTCAGTATTACTAGTTCACCAGGAAATAGTGGAAGCCTCCTACTAGGGTAAAACAGGGCCTCACACAAGCAAGAGCCTTCTAGACCACAAAGCTTGCTCTTAAACCACAGCCACATACCCCAGCCTCACATGAGACTTGGGGAGGAGCTTGTGTTTGGTTTCCATGATAAACAGGTCTGCACCTGTGTGACTCTTGTGAATTTTTTGACATAAATGTGCATGTGTGCTCGGTCTTTTTTGGAGAAGACATTGTGATGTGGGGCATTGATCTTCAGAATCTGCTTGAAACTAGTTATTTCAGTTATTAGAGTGAATTAAAATTACTAAGCCCTACATAAAATACATTTTGGCCAGCTGAGCCTAATTTTAGATTGTTGGTATTGATACCCATCAGCACAGACTGATACCACCCCCGCAGACTCTATAGCATCTGTTTGCCTCTATTAATATGGATGGAAGTTTTTTGTGTGTGACTTGAGAACAGACCCTCCACTGATGTTGCTGGAACAGCCAAGAACCATGAAGGTTTGAGGGGTGGTACAGATTGTTTCCCCCACCTAGATCTTTGAAGTTGGTTATAAGCCCCAGGGTTTAGAAAGATGAAAGTCAGAAACTGGGAAAACTATTCACAAGAAACATTTATGATTCTCAGTCCAGAGCACCACTCATTCAGATCCCAGGTCACAAAGCAGAGCACAGAACTGGAGGGAAGAGGCCATTTTCTCTGCTTGCTCAGGAAATATCATTCTGCTCTGACAACGCAAAGGCTGGCTGACTTGGCAGCACTGGGAGAGACCGTGGACTTGGCACCATCAGTGCTGATTTCATGATGGGCAGTGACAGTACTGATGCTTTCCAAGTGGCCCTGCAGGAAGCAGACCTGGAGGAGCCAGAGCAGAAGAGAAAGGACCGGGTGGACCTGTGTGGTTTCAGCAGCTGGTTTGTAAGCACGAATGACACATCCTGTGGGGGACGCCCAGAAAGAGCTGTAGGACACTGAGGTCAAGCTGAGATCCTGTTGTTACCTTTGTAATTTGGACATCAAAAGGAAACATAACCTGATTTTACATAGTCGGGGAGACCTGTACAGGCTGTAATGAAACTATAATTGCAATTAATAGACTACTTTATAAGTAACTTAATTTCATGGAATAATTAGTTGGCTTATGCTAAAACGTGATCGGTGACTTAACAGTACAATAAAACAAGGAAATTATAGCCATTTTCAAAATGTTTATGAATTGGAAAAATTGAGACACAAGCAAAAAATCTGAATTAGGTTGAACAAAAAGAGAAAAACACAGAGCTTAGAAAGAATGAGACTTGCTTCATGAACAGCTTTTTACCACAAGTTCCAGCATTCCATTTCAGGAAGAGTTCAGAAGTAGAAATTTGAATAGAAGATGGACTGAGCACTTGTCTTAGACATTTGCATACCACTCTGCTTAAGACCAGAGAAGGCAATGGCAACCCACTCCAGTACTCTTGCCTGGAAAATCTCATGGGCGGAGGAGCCTGGTAGGTTGCAGTCCATGGGGTCGCGGAGAGTCGGACAAGACTGAGCAACTTCACTTTCACTTTTCACTTTCATGCACTGGAGAAGGAAATGGCAACCCACTCCAGTGTTCTTGCCTGGAGAATCCCAGGGACAGGGGAGCCTGGTGGGCTGCCGTCTATGGGATCGCACAGAGTCAGACACGACTGAAACGACTTAGCAGCAGCAGCAGCAGCTACTTAAGACTGAGAAAATATCAGTTGTTCCCATCAAAGGGTGAGAAGTTGATGGACATGGGTACCTTTGTTACCACTGCTGACCCCAGGGCATTCTTAGCTTTTGAGCCACTTCCAAACCCGCCTTGTAACCACCAGAGGACACATGGCATTGGTTTCCTCTCCTCCAGGTGAGAACCACCTGGTGTGCAGACAATGGATCCAATAGGAGGCATGGCTACAGCAGTAGAAGACCAGTCCTACAGAACCTCCACACACTTCCTATTGACTGGCATCCCACTTTGAGTTCCAGGGCAAAACACCTTCTAGCAAGCTCTGTTGTTACAGCAGCCTCCCTGAGAACAGGAACCAAGCAAGTACTCAGTGGTAGCCCAGCTTGACCGTCTCATATTGTCTCTTTACCTCTAGCAACTGAGCTTTAACTGCTTGTCTTTCAGCTCTCAGCTGGTAAGTCACTTCCTCAGAGAAGCCATCCCTGACTAGGTTAGAACTTTCATTGCCCTCTTTACTTTTTTGTAATTAATTAGTAATGACATAATTGTGTATGTAATTACTGCAGATAATATGAACAAGGATCATGGCTATATTGTTCACTCATGGACCCTCGATGCTGGCACACAGTAAATAAAAAATACTTGTTGCATGAATGAACGTTAGTGTCATCTGCAAGACTTCCCCTACATGGCTCAAGGATTCAGCTAAAGCTCTTGGTGTTTTGCCCCATTCGCCTCACTCCTATTATTTATATTTTTAATGGTTTGTTTTTAATATTAGATATGCAATAGGTGAATACATGGTCATTGTAAAAAAAAAAATCTAAATGGCACATATACACACTTATGAAAATTATGTGTTAGTCTTCCTGACCCAGGGATAGAACCCAGGTTTCCCACATTGAATGCAGATTCTTTATCATCTGGGCCACTGGGGAAGCCCTCTATATATGTAAGTTATGCCACAATAAATAAATAATTAATTAAAATTTTCTTTTTTAAACTACCATTCAGCTTCACAATTCCATACCAACCCAGCCTTATTCCTTTTCCCAGTCTTAAAAGCACTGTTCACAGTTTCATGTGCAGACTTCCAGATCTTCTTCTGTATTTTTTTCATACATACATGTGTTTTCATACATATGTATGGTTTCATACACATAGATATTCACATAGATATTCGTATATTCATGTATATATACAACGTACTCATACATGGGAGTGTTTTAGTCAGAGTCGAAAATACTCTACAGAAGCCATCCTAGGTATTGCAGAGGGACTTTAAATAGGTGATGGAAGACTTGAGAGGCCAGAGAACAGCGGGAAGCCACTATCAACTCCGGGGCTAGAGGGATGAGGAGAGAAGGCAATTACAGGAGCCCAGGTTCTGGGACTGCTTGGGAGAACTGTGAACCATGACAGCACTTCCAGGATAAATCAGGAACCATGGAGAGAGGGTTGTACAGCAGGCTCTGGAGACATGGACATGCTGCTGCCAGACACACAGATCTGAAGCAGAGGAAAGGGGAAGAGATAACCTGGCTTCTCCCCTCTTATTTGCCGGTGTTCCATCACTGGCTCTCTTTGACCAGGTCCATAAGCAAGCCTGGGACAAGTAACTCCAAGGAATGCAAAACTTAAGATTGAGGATGGTAGAGAATAGATCTGAGAGCAAACAGACAAAAGACCAACATGCATAGCTTAAAATAAAATACATAAATAGCATCATGGTATGTGCAGTGTTCTAAATTTATCATATCATTTTTATAGGGACAAAACCTGGATGAAATGAACATTGAGAGAAGGCTTGACCCGCAAGATCGAGGATACAGCAGTAGAGCACAGAGGTAGGCAGCAGAAGACAGATGTGTTGTTACAGGAGAAATACACTCGCAGCTAAAGGAAAGGTCTGTCATAAACAGCAGCTCCAAGGACTGGTGTGGGTGCGGGTCTTGTTCCAAGGTAACCAGGTCTGACCTGCTCTGCAGAGAGTGGAAAGAAGGCAGGGTTATAGACTGCTTATTGTCCATGAGTAGGCTCAAGATTCAGAGATTTCACAGCCTGGAGGGAGCTTACGTCTCCCATCTCAACTCCTAATTGCTGCAGAATAAGGAACCGAAAAAGCAGAGAAGTGAAGTGATAAGCCCAGGCAGGCCAAAAGACCACAAGCCTATTTTTGTCATTTTGAGGCTTGAAGGGCATGATATGGGGGAGTTGTTGAGGGCCAGTTTAGCACACATGCCTCCTCTTCCGGCTGGGAGTCACTGAGCAGTCCAGCAGAGAAGGTCTGGCGAAAAACAAGGGGCTGTAGAAGCAATTACTCCAGGATGACCTATTTTGTAAACAATGCTAGGTACCTGGCATGTCTTATTAAGGAATTCACCAAAAAAAGAGACATTTTCCTTAGAAACTCCTCCAGCCTCCAAAATCTGGTTTTAATTGCCTTTGGCAGAACCTTCAGTCTGTTCTAGGCCCTGTGCTAGATAGATGAATCTAGGTGCAATAATGGATAAAGAACGCATATACTTCTAGGATTTCTTAGTCTCACAGGGGATCAGCAGTGGATAAAAATGATTATGATATGATATGATAAATTTGATAATATCTGTAGCACAGAAGAGGAAGTGAATAATTGCTGAGGGAGGGGAATCCAGGGAGGTAGGCAGAGAAGGCTTCACAAAGGTGACATCAGAGAAGGTATAGAAGCAAGAATAGGAGCTCTTCAGACCTCCAACTCCATTTTTAAATTAACAGCATTAAATCAACCTTCTCTAAAACACCACTGTTAAATCTCCAAGGGTTTACAAAGCAACAGTTCTTGCTCCATCTACCTCTCAGTACATAATGGAAACCACACACACACACATATATATACACCATTTTTGACAGTAAATGATAGATAAAGTGAGTCCACTGGCTCCATCAACCAGGATCAGCAGGGCCAGACTGACCTTCAGAGATGCTATGCACTGAGAAGTTGACACTCGCCACATGTAATCAAATATCCAAGCAATGCCTTCAGTCAAATGCCCTTAAGGCAGTCCAGCAAAGTTCTGACTTTTCCTACAACAACACATTTTGTAAGTTGTTGAAAATATCAAATAACCACTTACTACCCATAAAAGATCCCCCCCCCCATTATTTTGGTGCCTCTGCTTTGAAAATGAAAGTGAAGTCTCTCAGTTGTGTCCAACTCTTTGTGACCCTAAGGACTATAGCCCATCAGACTCCTCCGTCCATGGAATTTTCCAGGCAAGAATACTGGAGTGGGTTGCCATTTCCTTCTCCAGGGAATCTTCCCGACCCAGGGATTGAACCCAGGTCTCCTGCACTGCTGGCAGACTCTTTACCATCTGAGCCCCTATGCTGTTACCCAAACACATGTTTGGCCTGCCTGTGGGTGATCCTACCCTGAGGAGAGCCCCCTTCCACTCTAAGACACCCCAGGTGGGGTCAGCCTCATCACATCCCTGTTCTCAACTAAGTGGACCTAAAGCTGTTCTTTCACTTCCTCAAACAGCACATGCATAACGATTTCGTTCTTCATCCCCTTCTGTCATTACTCACCTTGCAAACTCAGGAAGGCCCAGTGGTCTGGTTAACCGGAAAGAAATGCTGATGTGAGATGCTATTAGCAGCCCTTAGCTGTTCCTAGCCAAAGGAAGACAGTTACAGTGCAGCATTTATGAGCACAGGCTTTTGAAACAGTCATGATTGGGTCCAACGCTTGCTCTTTCACTTCACCGTGTGATCTTGGGCAGATTACTCTATACTGGTAAGCCCAAATTTTATCTTCTATAAAATGTGCTTAATAATAGCACCTGTCTCATGAGGTCATTTTTTCAACAAGTATTTAGTATACTCCGACTCTATGCCAGGCACTGTGCTTGAAGAGGGAGATTCAGCAGTGAACAAACAAAAATCCCCACCCTAGAGCTTACATTCTAGTGGAAGAAGATAGACAACACAAATAAATAAATATATTATATACTATGTTGAAAGGAAAGGGGCTCAGGAACATTGAGGGTGTTACTATTTTAGATGGAGTGACCAGAAGAGCCTGAGTGAGGAGGGGATTCTGGGAATGGAGAGCGGCAGGTGGACATTTAAGGGGCAGTCTTACAGGCAAAGGGAACAGCCTGAGCAGAGGCCCTGAGGCAGGAGCAGGCCTAGCATGTTTAAGGAACAGTGAGTCTGGCTGGAACCGACTGAGGGTGGGGACAGAGGAGGGAAGTGAGGTCAGACAGTATTAGAGCAAAGGAGTGGTATGTGCTGACTCCTATTTGAATAGGATCATTGGGCTTTGGGGTTGAGAAGGACTTAGAAGGGCAGGGCTGGAAGCTGGGAAACCAGTTAGGAAACTCCTCCAGAGATCCTGGAGAGAGATGAGCATACTCCATCCTCAATTTGACGCCTGACCCCAACCAACTCTGTATTAGAATACAATTCCACACACACATCTGGCAAGGGAAGAGCTCAGCTTTGTTCTCCTTTCTGCATCGTTCTCAGTCAACCCATCTATAGCCTTTCCTTAATCATGCTGCTTTCAGTCTTCTTCCCCTTGTCTTCTCTCTCTGCTCCTCACCCTGCTGTCTGCCTTTTTCTCACTCTTATGAATGGTCTGTTTTTCTAGGGCACACTTTGGGAGGGAGGTTGTTCTGTCTTGGGGAGAGAGCAGTGTGGCTCTTGGCCTGTGGTTCCACAGGGCACATGAGAAGGGTAAGGGAGCAGATTAAGGGTGACAGGCACTCAAGGTGCCCAAAGAGACAGCTCTGCCATGAAGGTCATACCAGTGTCACAGGAGGAGCTTTCGTTGCCTGGTCAGAGTTCAGCTAGGAAAAATGAAGCTTCTGCGTGTTTTAGGTACTTCCTAAATGGTCAGTAATGCAGGGAGTTAGAGGCTGATCACCATTGGACAGACCAGGAGAGCAAAGATCAAAAGGCCATTTTCAGGAAATCACGAATTATGGGGGTTCTAGAGAAGCCACCACAAATAACCTCATAGCCTTCAGTGCCAAAGCAAGCGATTCTCAGAAGGAACTTCCATGATACTAGCCACTAACTTCATGTCACAATAACCAAATGTTACTGCAGGTGTAGGGATTTTCCTAGAAGCCATTTCGATGGTGAGACTAATAGCCACGACTTAACTATACACAGAATTGTCTGAAAAATCACATATCCCACTAAATCCAAACTCAGTGTGTCCCCAGCTCAACTTCCCCTTAGCCAGAGACCCAGGATGCCCATGGCCACTCTAATCCCCCCAAAAAGCTGGCAGAAGGGAAGTCAGAATGTAGCAAGACAGCGTTTTTAATTGTCTTAAAATATCTTACTTTTGCTAATTTTATGAAAACATATGACCGTGTGCACACGTTGCTAGGCTCTCCTAGGGTCCTGGAAGATGTGCTGCAAGTGAGACTCCTGGAGATTAAGCTTCTCGTGGAAAATCTGCCTCTGTCTAGAAAAGAAGTAATTTACCTTCACTAACCAGAGAGCTGATCATAAGAAGGAGCTTTGGACCAGTGTGAAGGGTTTCCTTGGGTTTCGTTTGTAGCAGTAATGTTTTATTCAGCTTGGGAGTTGCTAATAACACTACTAGATTGTTTATCAAATTAATACAAATTTGAATTAGTAGATAATGAGCCACTTCATGTAGCCTTTACACTCAGACCTTTGAATCACTCCCTTTTGGTCAACACGCCCCTTGCTTGCCCATTCTACAAATATGTATTGAGGGCATTCTCTGTGCTAAGCTCACAATGGTGAGGAAAGTGAACATGAACTCTGCCTTTATGGGGCTGTAAGGAGAAAAGATAAGTAATCAGCTAATCAGCCAAGTCTCTAATTACAGGACTAAGAAGGAAAAGTTCAGGGTCCTACTAAGAGTGTAGGATGAGAAAGCCTAGTCTAGTGGAGGTGAGAGGAAAGACTGAAGGGTTCCTTCTTTCAAACAGTTATTTTTGAGTACCTACTCTGTTCACTCAGAGCTAAGGGCCAGGATAATGGTAAGCAAGAACTGCAGCTTCCCTGTCTCCCTCGACCTCTCTCTCCAGGGGGAGGCACTTTCACAGAATCAGGTTGCACCTATCTGTAAATGACCATCGAATGGTGGCCTCCATGAAAGCATGATGCAGATGAATATGTGGGCATGTGTGCAGAGGGTTGGTACAATAAGACAGGCCTTTTGGAGGGGCCACAGTGCACTGAGAGCCAGAAGCAGAGTTAACTGATGGATGAGAAGGCGGAAGGGCTTAAGGATATTCTTCTAAGCAAAAGGAACTGTAGGAGGAAAAGCCTGGGGACAGGACTTAGGACAAAGCACATGGGGAAGAGAAGACGAACGGAGACCAGTGTGGCTGGGACAGCTCTGAGGGAGGGCAGGTATGCCTACCTGTGGCTGGAAAGATAGAATAGATGCATACGCCTGACACAGATGGGAGCCAACAACAAAATAAATGAAGGAACAAATAAAACAAAACAAACACAAACACGTAGATATAGACAACAGAGCGGAAGGGAAGAGGGGAATGGGGGTGGGGCAGGGGTGAAATGGGCAAAGGCAGTCCACATCTGGTGACAGAAACTAAATCTTTGGTGGTGGCATGCTGTAGTGTATACAGAAATAGAAAAATGTTGTACCCGTGAAGCTTATATAATATTATAAACCAATGTTGTTGTTGTTTAGTCATCCAGTCGTGTCTGACTCTTTGTGACCCCATGGTCTGCAGCCCGCCAGGCTCCTCTGTCCATGGGATCCTCCAGGCAAGAATACCAGAGTGGGTTGCTATTTCCTTCTCCAGAGGATCTTCCCAACCCAGGGATGGATGCCAGGTCTCCTGTGCTGCAGGTGATCTCCTGCATTGCAGGTGGATTCTTTACTGACTGAGCCACCAGGGAACCCCAGTGTTATCTTAATAAAAAAGTTCTTAAACCTTAAAAATAAATAATAAGTTATAAATAAATCGGAAGATTCTGAGGAGTGAAGAAGCATGGCCCAATTGGCACTTAAAAGGGTCTCTCTGGCTGCAGCAAGAATATTGGATTACAAGGGATGCTTTGCCAGTAGCTGCATCTTAATTACTTCCCCCTTTCTCACTTTCCTTTCCGGTAGCCCCAGAGATTCAAACAAATGCATGCCTGATATGCAGTTCAAAGCTCCCTAACACTGAAGGGCTGGCCGCACAGCCTGGAGAAGAGCACATTGCCTTCAGTCAGGCAGATACACTTTAGATCTCCCCTCTACCTCCAGTCCACTGGTGGGGCCAGACAAGTCATTTTCCGTCCCTAAAACCCACTTTCTGCCTAGTCTACAAAGTGGAAGAACAATGTCTACTCCACTGAACTGAATGAGTAACAGAACAACTGTGTGCAAGTTACCTGGCACTGGCAGAACTCAAGACCTGTCAGCTGTTACTGGAAGTAACTGCAAGATGGTTAAGATAGTAAGAGTAAGATTTCTAACCAAAAACTATACTAGTAAAAGTCCTGGGATTACAGCATGTCCTTGCCTATTGAAAAATATATAAGGTTTCACTGGTGGTCCAGTGGTTTAGAATCCACCTGCCAGTGCTGGGGACATGGGTTCAATCCCTGATCTGGGAAGATCCCACATGCTGTGGAGCAACTAAGCCCATGTACCACAACTACTGAGCCTGTGCTCTACAGCCCGAGAGCCGCAATTACTGAAGCCTGTGCGCCCTAGGGCCCACACTCTGCAACAAGAAAAGCCACCACAGTGAGAAGCCTGCATTCGCAACAAGAGAGTAGCTCCTGCTCGCTGCGACTAGAAAAAGCCAACCCACAGCAACAGAGATCCCACAAAGCCCCCCAAAAAAGTTTTTTAAAGATTCCTCTATGTCTTAAAAAAAAAAAAAAAAAATATATATATATATATATGTATAAACTGGGACTTTCCTGGTGGTCCAGTGGTTCAGAATCTGCCTGCCAGTGCAGAGGATACTGGTTTGACCCCTGGTTCGAGAAGATTCCATATGCTGTGGGATAGATAAGCCTGTGAGCCACAAACTACTGAGCCTGTACTCTACAACAAGGGAAGCCACCACAGTGAAAAAAAAAAAAAAGCCCGAGAAAGGCAACAAAGAGTAGCCACAACCTCTGCAACTAGAGAAAGCTGCACACATCAGTGAGGCAAAACCCAGCGCAGGGAAAAGAAACTTTAAAATTATATAAATACATATATATGTAATATTATACATTTACTTAAATACTATATTTTTAATGAGAGCTATCTAATGAAATCTTCCTAGTACTGGTGTTGGAAAACAAGTCTATATTATTTATGCAATTAAAATATATATGTATATACACAATAAAATTTAAAAGTTTCTGAGTAAATTCTATTGTACATGAATTACCTTATCTCTGGTCTTTTCCTGTATGCAGTTATTTTCTAGAGAAACTGAACTCATTTGTTAGCCTGTCCATCCCCCAGACTGAACATTAGCTTCTCAAGAATAATTTTATTTATCTTATTTCTCCAGAGTCTACTGAGAGTCTAGCACTCACTCAGTAGTAGGTGCCCAATAAAAACTTGCAGAATGGAAAGATGAAGAAAAAATTAATAAACTTAACTTTTGAGTCTGGCAGCTATATTGTATGAATCAAAATCAAGATACATTTGTCTGGCCTACACAGTATGAGTGTCTTAGAGAGAATTTGGCATGGAATATTTGATATCTAGAGTGTCCTGAAAAGTTCAGAATGTATGATCAAATATACCTCAAATAGCTGCATCTGTTTTAAAGGAGCTACAGCAAGCCACTATAACAAATTCCACTGTGTTCTACTAATTTTTCATTATAAAAATTGTCCCATGTTCTTTGTTCATAGTAGAAGGAACAATCCAGAAGATTTTCAAGGATGTCTGTTTAACCTTTAACACAAGGACTCTGGATTTGCTTTTCTCTTGTCTCACTCACTATAATTAATTAGTTGCACTGCTCACACACAAAACAGCCAAACGTTTTGTTTGTTAAGCACAGCTGAGGCTGGCTCAACAGAGTGTCTATTCAAAAGAGGGAAATAAAATATGCAGCAAAGCAAGGAGACAGGGAACAAAGAATCCAGTATGACAATTAACAGGAGAGCTAAACAAACATTCAGAACACCATCAGGAAGGTAAACAGCCTCAAGTGTCTAGAAAAGAGAGAAGCTGGAGGGGAAAGCCTGAGAGGACCTGAAAGGACCAATTTAAGTCAATGAAGAAATTTAGGACTTTGTTATAAAGGATTATTTTTTTAAAGTCAGGTTTACTGAAGTATAATTTTTACACAGTAAAATTCACCTTCTTAGAGTATAGTTCTGAGAGTTTTAAACATCACATATAGATGTGTAGTTACTATCATAATCAAGATATAGAACAGTTTCACCATCTCGAAATTCTCTCTTGCTCCTTTTTAATCAACTCCTCCCTCACCTTTAGCGCCTAACAACCACTATCTTGTGTTCTGTCCTTCTAGTTTTGCCTGCTTTAAAGGATTTAATGAGAGAACTTAAAACGGGGGGTGGGGGAAAGGAACTGAGATTTTTTTTCCCTACACCCACTTACTTTCTAGACCCATCAATACATCATTTGCTGAACTTTTATTTATTATCTATTATGTGCCAAAGATTCTACATACCTCATCTTTCATTTTTACAGCTTGTCCATGAGGAAAGTTATATCCCATTTTCCAGATGGGAGCTAAGAGTCAAAGAGGTGCCAAGCTAGTAAGACGCAGAGCCAAGATTCAAAATCAAAGTTGATCAAAAATGCCACCATGGCTTATCTCTGGGTGTTAGGATTATAGCTGATCTGTGCTTTCTTCTTTGTTTGTACTATCAAAGTTTTCAACAATAAGTTTATATTATTTTTGCAACCAGAAAATTGCTTTCATAATATATGTATACACACACACATACATACATACAAGGTTTGATTCTCTGTTGAGCAAAAAGGGGAAAGGTAGAAAAAAGTTTAAAAGAGGATAAAGAAAACACTCCTCTTAGCAACTGGCACTCAGAACTGAAAAACCAGAATCAAATTTACCAAAAGAACCAGAGCATAGCTTTGTTCTGTCTCTAGATCTCATCAGAGTCTAATAGCTCTACCTTTGAAAGTTCTGTAGCACAAATGCCCTTCCAAAGCACTGAAGACAGGCCCTGGAGGCCTGTAAAAACCCATTAGGCCACTCAGACCCAAAAGGCAATCCTCCTAAGCTTCTTCCTGCCTCATCTCCAAGAGATCCAGTAGTAACAAGCTAACTCTCGTGAATGAGTGAGAGCACAACAGCCTTTCACCACTCCAGGAGAGGCAGGAAAGTGAATAACTTAAGGCCAAGGCTAAAGGGGACACAGAACATCTTTTATTGTGGGGAAGTGGGGAGTTCTATTTTAATAGTCTATGTTGGGAGAATATTACTCATCACAGCACTGTAAGAAGACTCATGAGGACATCCTTTGGCCTTTAAGCAGAATCCAATTGTTGCTTGTTTCAAAAATATTTGAATAATCTTACAAAAGTGTATAAATTACAAGATTGAAAAAAAAATAGATTGGGTGCTGGGACTAGGTACTTGTATGCTAAGTCACTCAGTCGTGTCTGACTCTGTGCAACCCTATGGATTGTAGCCTGCCAGGCTCCTCTGTCATGGGATTTCCTAGGCAAGAATACTGGAGTGGTTTGCCATGTCCTCCTCCAGGGGATCTTCCCAACCCAGGGATCGAACCCTCATCTCTTAAATCTCCTGCATTGGCAGGTGGGTTCTTTACCACTTGCGCCATCTGGGAAGCCTGGGACTAGGTACTGAAATAGAAAAACAATAAACATTGACACCCGCCCCCACCTCACATGACACACAATTAATTCAAGAGGGATTGCTGACCTAAATGTAAAAGTCAAAACTCTAATGCTTCTGGAAAAAAATAGAGGAGAGTATCTTTACAATTTTGAATAGCAAAGTTTTCTTAGATAAGATAAGCAAAACCATTTAAAAGTTGATAGATTATACCAAAATTTTAAACTTTTACTCATAAAAAGACAGTGTTAATGAAACACAAAGAAATATATCATAGACTGATATAAAATATTTGCAAGACATACCTTTGACAAAGTTTTAGTATCTAAATTATATAAAGAACTCCTATATCTCAAACATTTGAAGAACCATACAACTCAATTTGGACTGACTTAAACAGACACTACACAATGGAAGATATATTAATGGCCTATAAGCAGTTTAAAAGATACTTAATATCATTAATTATCAAGGAAATAGAAATTAAAGCCACACTGAGATACTACTATGTGCATGAAAAACTAAAATAATTTGAAAAAACAGAGTGGCAACACTAAATGTTGGGAGAACATAGAACAACCTGAACTCTCATGTGGTGTTGATGATATAATCACTTTGGGAAAAGGACTGACAGTTTCTTATGAAATTAGACATGCATCTACCCTATGACCTGGCAATTCCACTCCTAGGAATGTGGCCAGAGTTATAAGAAAACATATAGGGGTAAAGTGTATAGATGTTTGCAATTTACTTTGAAACACATCAAAAAGTAAGTGAAAAGAAGGATGTATATATGGACAGGCATGTGATAAAGCAAGTACAGCAAAAGGTTAATCATAGAATCTAGATGAGGGTATATGGGTGTTAATATAAAATTCTGTCATCTTTTTCTAGTCAACAAATTTTATAATGAAATATTGGAAAAAAATAAGTTAGGATTTAGGAGAAAAGAAAAGTAAAGTTCAGGCAAAAAGGATGAAACTGAAGTTAGAACCTTATATGGAAGTATAGGTCTGTCTTATAGTTTTCTAAGAGCCAAAACAAAAGGGAAAAGCGAATGATGTGCAGGAGTGAAGGGGAAGAAATAAAAGCAAAGGAGGAAAAGAGCGAGATCCATTTACATAGTTAACAATGCCTGTATGGTTGAAAAAAAATGTTCTAGTAAAGCACCATTTTCCTGTTACAGGCAAGTTTTCATGAAGAAGGTACTGTGTGCATGTGGTTCTATTAATTAGGATAAGGACTTGAAACAGAGACCTTTACTTCTTATAAAGTAAGTATAGGTAAAGTAAAAAACTCATTCCTCTCTTATATAATAGTCTACAAGTAGTGCTCTATGGGGTCGCACAGAGTCGGACACGACTGAAGCGACTTAGCAGCAGCAGCAGCAGTGCTCTAGGGGGCTTCCCAGGTGGCCCGAGTGGTAAAGAACCCACTTCCCAATGCAGGAGACATAGGTTCGATCCCTGGGTTGGTAAGATCCCCTGGAGGAGGGCGTGGCAACCCACTCCAGTATTTTTGCCTAGAGAATCCCCGTGGATGAAGGAGCCTGGCGGGCTACAATCCATAGGGTCACAAAGAGTCAGACATGACTGAAGTGACTTAGAATGCATACACAATGCTCTGGGACCAGAATGGTGACATTATTCAAAGGAAAATAGGTGGTTGGAGCTCCAAAATACTACAACATAGAAAAAGGCTGCAATTATTTTATCCAAGAAGAAATTATGTACAAAAATACACTCAAGAATCTCTAAGAAATACTCTATCACTTGTCTTATTGATCTACTCCATTGTATGTTGCTGAATCCATTCCTCTCTGAACTGTATGCTACATAATAGAGCATATGTAGCTACATACTCGGAGAAGGCAATGGCACCCCACTCCAGTACTTTTGCCTGGAAAATCCCATGGACGGAGGAGCCTGGTAGGCTGCAGTCCATGGGGTCGCTACAGTCGGACACGACTGAGCAACTTCATTTTCACTTTTCACTTTCATGCGTTGGAGAAGGAAATGGCAACCCACTCCAGTGTTCTTGCCTGGAGAATCCCAGGGACGGGGAAGCCTGGAGGGCTGCCGTCTACGGGGTCTCACAGTGTCGGACACTACTGAAGCGACTTAGCAGCAGCAGCAGCAGCTACATACTAGAATGACAATACTAGCTTTCTTATACCATATTTCAACAATTCTGAGATACATAGTTTTTTCCCACATTTTAACATCTCTGAGATTGGCATGGGTCTTACAGTCAATGGCATGTCATTTTTTTAATTTCTTAATAGTATGTAAAATAATGGTGTTTCTTAAAATCAATGACATGTTACATTTAATAAGACAGAATTATCCAATGCTTCATGGTTCAAAGTATTTTCATCCTATTCAATTCTTACAACATCATATTTTGGTGAGATGGGTAGTTATTCCTATTCCAAATATAGACATTGAAATTCAGAGCATTTAAATGACTTCTCTAAGGCCCTCTGCTAGTTATAATGAAGCCATAACACTAATCTGAATTCTCTAAATTTGAAATGTCCTGCTTTCTCCCAATATTACACAAAATATTTAGAGAATGAAATCTCCATGGAAACAGGAATTTTATTTTATTCGCTACTTTAGCACTAGAGCAGAGAACATTACTTGGCACATAGCAGATAGTCAAATGTTTATTTAATGAATTAGTATTACAGAAGGGAATGAGAGGTCAGAATGGAAAGAACCTGTGGATTGTGGTGAGCTGGGAAGTTTACACAGGGTAGCTATCCTGCCATTATTTCTCTGCTTTGATGAACTTATCATTCATCACACAAATAGCACCTACTTCATGGTGCCTTCCACAGGTTAAGTTAAATATATTCATTCCCAAATAACTTGAGAGGCAACCTAGTATAGTGCAAAGCATACTGATTTTTGCCTGAGAAAACCTTTGCATGATTTTAAATTCCTTCTGATTTTAACTACCTATTAGCAAAAAACTGGGAGAAATTACTTAGCTTCCGTTTTCTTACCCACAAAATTAGAAATAATAAAACCTACTGGATTGCATCATTGTGAAACTTAAACGAGACCAGAATGTGAATGTACCTGAAACATGGTAGGAGCTCAGTAATAATACTGTAATTCTTCTCTCTTTCTTACATGTACATGCTCCACTTGAACTTGATGAATAATTCCGTTTTTTAACTTCACATTTTTCTCCCCATGATTGTGTGTTTCTAAAAGAACCACACCTCTCCAGAACCCAGGAGAGTGCCAGACTCATTCTAAATGCTCTTAAGTATTTTCAGAGTTTATTCATTCACTTATTGAATTCATAAATATTTATCATATTCCTATTATGTGCCAGGTTCTTTTCTAGTTGCTGACACTCCACCAATGGACAGAACTAATGAAAATCTCTGTCCCCTTGGAGGCAGATAACAACACAGGAATAAATAACATGGTGATAAGTCCGGTGGAGAAAAATAAATAAAGCAGAAAGGATAGGGATAGGAAGTGTGGGAGATGGTCAGGGGTGACTTTTTGTAATATTAATATTAGTATTAAAGAGTGTTAAAGAAAAGCCTTACTCATGTGGTGACATTTGAGCAGAGACTTCAAGGAAATGAGGAGAATGCCATCCAGTAATCTGGGTTAAATTAGAAGAGCAACATGAATATTTGAAGGAAAAATAAACAGATAAGAATAGAACATTCCAGAATGTGAGAACATTTGACCAAAAACCTGATAGACTTAAGTAGATGGCTTGCTTGGGCAATATAAAATGAACCAGTCCAACTGGAGTATCAGGACTTTGAATACCAGGAAAAGAATCTGTATTTTATCTTATAGACAATGGTGAACCACTGGAGCCTTTTATCCTAGAGGATGTGACAGAAACCAAACAGTACTACAGGAAGCTTAACCTGGTGGAGCAACCCCTGCAGAAAACATTAAAGGGAAAGGATAGCAGTTCCAGCATGGACATCTTGAGTTTGACACCACCACGGGTTTTCAAGATCATGCTCAGAAAACAGTCGGAAATGCAGGCCTGGGGTCAAGAGAGAGTCGAGGGCTGAGCGACTTCACTTTCACTTTTCACTTTCACACAATGGAGAAGGCAATGGCAACCCACTCCAGTGTTCTTGCCTGGAGAATCCCAGGGACAACAGAGCCTGGTGGGCTGCCATCTATGGGGTCGCACAGAGTCGGACACGACTGAAGCGACTTAACAGCAGCAGCAGCAGCAGCCCATCTAAATCCCGACAGCTGATTGTAATCATCTTCCAAGAGTCATTGACTCTGTGAGCAACAAGCAGATCTTGTTAGAATTCTACCTCTGGCCTAAAAACTGGTAAGACATTACTCGTTGGAATTTTCCAAACTTACGCCAAGACTACAGATTCAAAGTCAGCAGTAATGAGAATGATATGCAGGACCTGACAGGGAGACACGCCAGAAAATTAAGTAGGGAAAAAACCTGAAAGGTGGGGCACAACGTGCCTTGGGAAGCTCAGACTCTTGAGAAATCTGGAAGAACATATATCATGCCAGATGCTTCAGCCTTATGGGAGGGCTTTTGTTTAAAAGTGTGCTATGTGAAATGATTTAGACACCCTTCAAAAAGCAGCATGCCAGTGATTCATCCTGTCTGAAAAAACATACAGCCCCTCACATTTGACTTTTCAATCTCACCACTGATTGGAAATAACAAAAGTGATCTCTTTGCTATGTGGAGTAATTTCTCTTTCACCCACCAACAAGCAGGATGGGGGAAGGGGTGTCTCTGAAAACTGGGGAGTGGGGTTTATACAGTTTGGAGAGAAAAGTTGCAGGAGGCAATTATAGCCTTATGTAAGATCCTTGTATAAAGACCACTCATGTGCCTGTGGCTATGTGACAGTGGAATCTGTCACTGTGGGTTTTTTAATTGAAAAAAAGGGGGGAAAATTACTTTATTGAAATAAACTTGATTCCTATCCACAAAAGCAAAGGGCTGCCATTAGTCTGGAATCCTAATCAGGTGTCTTGTGTGCCTATAATTAGCCACTGGCTCCTAGAAAGGAAAAAAGCAGGGCCTCCTTTACTTGAAGTGTATTTTCTTAGCCCTGGAATCCTTAAATATGTTGCTTACATAACCCCCAAAAGAATTTTTAAGACTATGTAACTCCTCACATATTTTAAGTTGTCATTGAAAATTTTTCATCAGAGGATAAGATGATGATAAATTGTAATTAAGATAAATATTTCATGACACTATTTGGTAAAATAGGTCATAACTTCCCAAAGAATAAAATACCTCAAATCTTAAGGAGGTCATGTAAAAATTTTATAAACCAGTTCTATCCAAATCCAAAAAATTTGCTTGTCTTGCAAGACATTCCAGTTAACTTTAAGAGAATCAGCATCACTGACTTACACTGTTCAGCTGTTCCAAATCTAGAGCTTCCCCACAGAGGTTCCCCAGTTATTCTATTCCTAATGCCAACTTCACTCACAACAGAAATACGAGTAAGACAGGCAAAGGAGGGAGGCTCCGTGCACGTAAGGAAGCTTGATTAACAACAAACAAACATGTCATTACCAAACCAATATTTCTTTATTGATTTTTACTTCTGTATGTATCTACAAAAAATGAATATTTTCCTACACAGCCAAAATAGCACTGTAGCACTTAATGAAAATAGCCTCTCCATGTTAAAATTTCTCACATGTCCCCCAAATCCCCTTTATGCGATGGTTTATACAATCCAGGATTCAATCTTGGGTGTATATTGCATCTGGTTGCTATATCCCTTAAGTCTCTTTTAATCTAGAACATACATTCTACACAGGGGTGATGTTGTCCACAAGGGAGTGAAAATTGGTTCTTAAGAGATGAAAAAACTGTTACTCTTTTTATGTAGAAAGCACAGTACATATAGTCATAAACATATATGTAGTATGATTGTAATATTGGATGGTGGCGAGACAGGAAAAAAATGTCTTAAAAGGCCTTAGTGGTTAGGGGGATGAACAATAATGAAAAAAAGGTTGAGAAATACTGATCTAGAATGATCCCTCTTTCATGATACCAATGGATTGACAAATTGGTATCTAAATCAGTATTTCAGTATATTCCCTCCTTGGTCCTAAAAGGTTTTCATAGCCCAGGGCAAAACCCTATTGTAAGATTTGGGTTGAGTAAGGTGGCAGACATGGAAATGTGCTGCTCAGATATCCCTCCAAGAAAAAACTTGCTGCCCAACTAGGTGGAATGTGTCTAGCTGAGATTCCTCAGTTTCTCAGTGGAGGTCCTACTCCCTGGAGATGACCCCCACCAATGAGCAAAGCTGCTGCACAGGGACCTGGCTGTTTCCACCCTACAGGAATACTTTGAAGGGGCAGTCTTATCTTTCAGTTCAGTTCAGTTCAGTCGCTCAGTCGTGTCCGACTCTTTGTGACCCCATGAATCGCAGCACGCCAGGCCTCCCTGTCCATCACCAACCCCCGGAGTTCCCTCAGACTCAAGTCCATCGAGTCAGTGATGCCATCCAGCCATCTCATCCTCTGTCGCCCCCTTCTCCTTCTGCCCCCAATCCCTCCCAGCATCAGAGTCTTTTCCAATAAGTCAACTCTTTGCATGAGGTGGCCAAAGTACTGGAGTTTCAGCTTTAGCATCATTCCTTCCAAAGAAATCCCAGGGCTGATCTCCTTTACAATGGACTGGTTGGATCTCCTTGCAGTCCAAGAGACTCTCAAGAGTCTTCTCCAACACCACAGTTCAAAAGCATCAATTCTTCGGCACTCAGCCTTCTTCACAGTCCAACTCTCACATCCATACATGACCACAGGAAAAACCATAGCCTTGACTAGACGGACCTTTGTTGGCAAAGTAATGTCTCTGCTTTTCAATATGGTATCTAGGTTGGTCATAACTTTCCTTCCAAGGAGTAAGCATCTTTTAATTTCATGGCTGCAATCACCATCTGCAGTGATTTTGGAGCCCCAAAAATAAAGTCTGACACTGTTTCCCCATCTATTTCCCATGAAGTGATGGAGCTCCCCAATTATCTGGCAGAGATGTTTTGGGATCCTTATTATAGTCTGGCAACTCCAGCTGCCCAATCCTGCTTTCTCCTTTTTTCTTTCATGAGTGCTACTTCCCTGTAGAACATTTGCATTTTGAACTCTCAGCATCTTCTTCCTGGAGAACCAAACTGGCTTATTCTTAGCAGATCATGTTTATGAAAGAATTAGGAGGTTGAAGATTTGGAAATTGATTCCCTTAAAACTGTATCCTCGAATTCTTCCCCTATCCCAGATGTAAGGAACTAATCAAGGTTCAATTAGAAAAGCAGAACATTAGGAAATATATATATTTAATATGGGATTTATTATAGGGATGTAAAATCACACAACTGGGGGACCTGGTTACACAGCTTATGTGAGCCTTTTGGTTCTGTGTTTGGTGCTGAAGCCTGAAATCCTCAGAGAAAGCATTTGGGAAAGAAAACTATGAAGTGAAGAAAGCAAGGGCCTCTGAGCCACCAGTTTTCATGATGTGGTAATTTCTAGGAGAAGCTGGTGTCCTTCATCAGGGAGCTAAACACGTGTCTGGTCCAGGAGTTGGGGAGGTTGAAGAAGCTGGAGGCCCGGCTTCTCTTCCATCCCAACACAAGCCAGCAGGTCAGCCACGACACGAATCAACTGTAACAGCACCTGTGCCTACAGCAGCCTTCCACGTGCAAAACAAATCGAGCTGCTGCTCCACTGAGTCACATCCCAGTTCACGTAACGTGTCTCTTAAAGCCCACACTAACCTGGGGCTACATAGGCAAGAGAGTGCCCGGTGCCCTAGTTACAGTTTAGCTGAGTTAGTACGAAAATCCACCCAGTAGGGGGTCTCCAAACCCAGTTTAAGGACTGCTGACTAAACCAATGGCAAAGCGTCAGAGAGCCTTTCTAAAAGTTGTGCTTGGGAGTTTAGGATTAAATTTCTAGCTTTGTTGTGTAACCCAGAAGTGAATGTGCTAAACCTAAAACTCTATCAGCAAGGGAAGCTATTAGTCATTTACACCGGGACTAGAGTATGTGGAGGGGTAAGGGGAAGTTTTCAGTCTTATAGGCCTGCGTGTGGCGCTGTTGACTGCTAACCTCTTTGAATTTCAGTTTCTTCCTCCATTAAAGGGGCTAATAATCCCTACTTTGATGGATTCGATGAGGATTACATTACAGTAGCCTACAGGAAACCTAAGTGTACATTGCCTGCATATAGTAAATGCTTAGTAAATGTCAACTATTCTTTCAAGAATGTCAAAGCTTCCAGATTAATAAAAGTATGTTGAGATATTAGATCTGCTAACTCTCTAGAGGATCACACAAGTCAAAGTCTGCTTAAGCCATGGTTACAACTCACAGAACCATCAGTTTGTGCCCCATAAAACTAGAGTTCTCCATGTCCTTGAGTTTCAAGAGTAGGAAGGAAAATTCAGAGGGTCCGACTAGTTAGCTTTCTACTGATGAAGGCCATCAGTAGCTGCAGGCAAAGACAGCAGTCAATAGGAAACCAGGCTTCATGCTGGTATTGCAATTCAATATGTCCCGAAGGCAGGGGCCTCCTTCATGCCTCAGAGAGTTGAAATTGACCTGAGAATTATGAAGGCAAATAAAGTTATGAAGGATGAAAGAAGGTCATGCCTGTCCTCTCATAATTTGATTCTCTTCATCCCCTGCTCTCTTACACCAATATATAACTTAAGGGCCACAAACATCCTTCATGGTCAGAATGCACTTTGTCCTGAATTAGTCAACAATCTGGTTGCAAGAAGCAGAAACCCAGGCTTCCCTGGTGACTCAGTGGTAAAGAATCTGCCTGCCAGTCCAGGAGACACTGGTTTGATCCCTGATCCAGGAAGATCCCACATGCCATGGAGCAACTAAATCTGGGCACCACAACTACTCAGCCTATGCTCTAGAACCTGGGTAGGGCCCACATGCCCTAAACCCAGTGCTCGCTAACAAGAGAGAGACCACCACAATGAGAAACCTGCACACCACAGCTAGAGAGTAGTCCTCACTCTCTGCAACTGGAGAGAGCCCATGCAGTAAAAAAAAGACCCAGCACAGCCAAAAATAAAGAAATAAGTAAATCATTTTCTTTAAAAAAATAAACAGAAACCCAAGTCAAACCAGCTACAAACAAACAAATAAACAAGGATGAAAGAAAAAAGGAAAGATGGAAGGAAGGAGTAAGATTACTATTTATCAGTTTATTTTTATTTGGTTCATGCGAAAGGAAGTCCAGGAGGAGTGGACCTCAAAGGATTACAGAGACTTAGCAATGCAGTTATATCTCTGTTTCTCTCTCTTTCTCTGTCCACTTGCTTCACCTCTCTGTTCTGTTTACGTTATCTCTTACTGCAGATGGGCTTGCCCTACCTTGCTGTGGGGAAGAAGAAAAGCATGATTCAGACCATTACTGGTTGTATCATCTCAGTCTAGTGATAACAACCTCTTTCCCCAAGCCTGATATAAAGTCCCAGGGAAAAGACTCTAATTGGCTCAGCTTGGTGCACAGACACATTTCTAGCCAATCCCTGTGGCCAAGTAGATGGAACTACGTTGGTCAAGTCTGGATCTCAGGTTCAGCAGGCTGAAGACTGGTTTGGCAACCCATGAAATCTGCAAGAAGGGGTGGATCATTGCTCCCAAATGAAATAATATACAGTACTGGAGGAAGATAGGGGAGGAGATGCTGCATAGACACAACTGACAGGTATCCATTCAAGATCCTTTGTGTTTCAAGGTTTTGTTTTCAAATAAATGTTTCTTTCAGAGACAGAGACTTTTACAGTTGCAAAGAAAAAAACTCTTTGTTGGTAGAAAGAGGAGAAAATGTGCAGGAGGGAGGAGCTAGGGGAATAAGGTTGTTATTAAAACTCTTTTGGAAAGTATATCATCTCTTTGACTTCAGGTATTTATCTGTGGGAGTATGACTCTCATATTTTCTTCTAGAGCCTTTAATCTCAGTATCTAAGCCTCAGGGGGTAAGAGTAGCACCTACCTTGTAGTACTTCTATGAGAAATAGATGAATTAATGCAAGTAAAATATGTAGTGTAATACCTAATCATGGAAAGCTATTTTTACAAATAGAAATGTAATTTCTGTTTACTTATATAGCACCGATTTCCCCACTACACATTGAGGGCTCTTGGTTGCAAATAGTTGCAACTCTGCTTAGGATTCTTTTTCTGGCCCAGAGAGACTCATTTGGACAGCGAATGCCCCCCATATCAACTCTCAACTGACAGGAGTTAGTGGATAAATACTCCAGCTTCCTCATTCCTCAGTGAAACAACTCTGAGTTCCCCAGCATGACTGCACTCCAACTGATTCATCTGAGAACATACCCCTTTTTTGGCTTCTTTTCCTTCCATCTGACTACTTTCACTCCCCTAATGGTGTTTTCTGGAATCGCCTCCTAAATAAACTACTTGCACTTGAATTCTAATATTAGGATCTGCCCCTGGGGAATCTAAACTTTGAAAAAAAAAGTTTTTGAAAGAAAATGCACCACAATGTTCTGCATCATTATTCTGTGACTAGTGGGATTACAAAATATAAATTATAAATCCTTTTGTCATCTATATCTAAAACTTTTTTTCACAAATATGAACATGGATAGCAATTGATTATTGAAACATTCTAAAACATTACACTTACTTTTAGTTTCTTCAAAACCTGAGCAGCTTTTCCTTCTGTTAATAATTCTAACTCTATGTAACTAATAAATAAGTCTTTTTTTACACCTACTTTTTACACTCACTAAGTCCATGCCCAGCCCTATGCCTTTACTCATACTTTATCTAACACTTTCTATTACCTCTTCAACAAGCCCACTCCCAATTCATTCCAGCCCATAAGCCATTTTGTGTCCATTTATTCTACGTATTACTTAATTGACGTTATTAGCTCTTCCCATACTTTGCATCATTTTAAAGAGATACATGTAAAATACTGCTTTTCTATAGGCCTCTCAACTTTCTAGAATATTTGGATCAGAAATAGAACTACTTTCAACACAAAAATGGTGTTAGATCAATTCAAGATAAAATACTCCCTCCCCAATTATTTACGATAATATCTGAGCTGCATCTGCTGTTTCAGCCTTTAACAAAGAAACTGTTTTACAGAACCACAGCAATGGGGGAAGAGAAGGAAAGAACAGAAGCTGGCTCTGATGCACTCATTCCACCATCCATAAATGATCTTTTCATGAGGACACAGCCGATAAGGAGAGAAAGAAAGACAAAAAGCATTCTTGACTGTGGAATGGAATAGCAGCTCCCCCTCTGTGTCTGATTCAGTTGCTCAGAATGGCTTTCTTATGGCTGCGCCTCTTGTGAATTATGAGTCTCTCTCCCTTTCTCTTCCCCCCAGGCTTCATATTAAAGACAAGACGCAGCTGCCAGGGCCTCCAGAGATTTCCCAGCAGTCTACTATGGTGAAATAAAATACCATGTTATGCTGGAAAACTAGCCAGTCCTTTTTTCACATGGGCTGTGCTATCTCATGGCCTGGATAAAGGATTCCAGGCCTGGACACTTACTACTTTTTCTGAGATTTGTGGGATGACCTTCTAGACGACAATACTCAATCTTTTTGTGCTTCAGCTTCCTAGCATGATATTTATAATTACCTCCTAAAGAGACTATATACATTTGTATACCATTGGAGCAACTATTTTACTTTCAAGGAGGGAGAGGTTCTGTGGCCTGGTTGCCACAGATGATTTGGGACTTTGATAGGCTTGCAATCTTCTTTATTTGCATCTTTTGTGTCATTGCTACCAGAAGGATTGCATTATATAAATGGGCTGAGGTTTATACATAATGATTGGTTGAACTGCTTCTGATATTTCAATCTTAGCTTTATCTGCCCAGAGGAAAATGGATCCAGCTAAAATAGGTTTGTAACCTTACATGGAGTATGCTAGTGAAATGTTGGAATATGCTGGTGAAATCAAACTGGAGACTATCTTTAGTTAAACAGTTAAAACCCTATCACAGACTGAGGCTGAAAGTAAACATGATGCCCCATGTTTTTCTCATATCCTGATTTCAGTCTTTAAATAATAGAATAGACTTCAAATCCCAGCAAAGGCTGGGGTAAGCCTATAGACAAGGAGAAGGAAGAATGTGAGAAATTACTGAGTTGTTGTTGATGACAGTAGCTCTCCAAGTGTGGACAGACAGTCCTCCATGCACATTCCTTTCTCCCTCTTCTGTTTCACCCTGCTTATTAGCTAGCAAATAGAATCAATAAACACCCTTCCTCTTGTATATACTTTGTTTTCAGAAGGTTTTAATAGATTAAAATCATCAGGTGCGAAGTATTGAATTTCTTTCTAACCTCTTTGTGGGATGTACATGGAAGAATAGGTAAGGATCCAGTTAGTCATATGAAGGTTAATTTTTAATATGCAATTGGATAAATAGGTCCCTTTGGAAGTACCCAAGGAAAATCAGAAAGTAGTTCAGTTTACCAACTGAGGGGCAAAGATGGAATCTTAATCATTTTTCTATCTTTTTGTAGTGCATGTTCAGTCACTTTAGTCGTGTCCGACTCTGCAACCACGTGGATTGTAGTCCACCAGTCTGCTCTGTCCATGAGATTTTCCTGGCAAGAGTACTGGAGTGGGTTGCCACTTTTTTCTCCAGGGGATCTTCCCGACCCAGGGATTTTGCAATTAGTGTTCAATAAATATAGTTGGGTTGAATTTTTTTAGTTTTTAAAAAATGTTTGTTCATTTGGCTGTGCCAGGTCTGAGTTGTGGCATGCAAACTCTTAGTTGTGCCATATGAGAACTAGGTCCCTGACCAGGGATTCGACCTGGGCCCCTAGCACTGGGAGTGCAGAGTCTTAGCCACTAGATCACCAGGGAAGTCCCTGGGGTTGAATTATTAAATTGAAATTATCCATGCCTATCTTGAAGAACATCATCTGCAAGAAAATATTTTATTAAATGCAATGAATATATAAACTATACCTTGAACTTTTCTCCTTTTCAGTTGTGAGGTTAAAATGCTTTCCAAGTATAACTTATTAATTTTTCAAGTTGTAGCTATCTCTAAGGAGGGAAATTAACATCATTCCATTTTACAGATGTGAGAACTGAAGTGGGAACGTGCTCTGGCCAGCATGAGTCAGTGAGTCAGAGTCAGAACAGAATGATGTGAAAATGGGTTCAGAGGGAACAGAAATGAAGCCTATCATCTACTTTGAGGTACCTTTCTCTCTCTTTCCCCTCTGACTGTGTAACAACTTGGGAAGGCCTAGCATTGCCTTCTGGTACAATGGGAGAAACTTTCTCCTGCCCATCAGAGGGGTAGGGCAAGGAGGAAAATCTTTGGACTCAGTCAGGACAGAGCCTCTGTATAGTTCCCCACTACAGACCCCCCATCCACCCCATACACTCTGAGGCCTACCTAACTTGACACTTGGCTTGGCCCTAGTGAACCCTGGTCAAGTGAAAGAATGCATGAATAGAAGCCTTGTGACTCCAATTTAGGCATTTGAACCATTGAATCAGTATATTTAAAAATGGCACAGTCATCCCCTCTAAAAGCCGTCTAACATCATTTATTTTTAACTGTCCCTGCAAAAACAGCAATGAGAATCTCTCCAGATGTCATATAGGCCCATATACATTAGATTCTAGTGATACCCTTTTTTAATAAACAGATACCTAAGTAAATAAATAAACACAAATACCATATATGAGGAAGGGTCTTCAACACAGTGTGAAGTGAGAAAGTTTTAAAGCAGTCCATTCACTGGGCTACATGCTTTTAAATGCATTATCTCATTTGATCCTCACAAAAATCTGAGATGGGTGTTCTTTTTTGCTCCTTTTTATAGAGACAGAAACTAAGATGGAGAAGATAAGTAACTTTCCCAGAATCACACAGCTTGAAAATGAAGATTTAAAACCAAATCTGTTTGAATCTAGAGCCTGGCATCTTACTGCCTCTCTCTGGTTCTTACCCCCATGCTGGCTTTTTGAATCCTCTCTTCCTTCTCTTCTGTCCCTTTTTTCTCAATTTCTGTATCTGTCTGTTCTCTCTCTCTCCTCTCTCTTTTCTTTCTCTCTTTCTCTCCTGCCACATATGATAAATAGCTTTCTTCACATTCTCCAAAGGGTCCATGATTTAGAAAAGTTTCATTGCCAGAGAGTGTTGCCAGGCCCAGATTCACAGGCCCAGCAGGATGTCTACAATTCCAGCCACCAGGCCATTGCATCAGGTCATTGCCCAGCTGCTGAGCACACCCCAGACTCACAGATGCTGCCTGGACTGGGGCTGTTCGTGCGTTTTGTCACTGGGATTTGAAAATGGCAATTATTAACTTTAGAAGCAGTGTTCAGAAATGGCTGCCACTTAGATTTTGTCAACTAGTTTGTATGAACATGGGTTATCAATATAAATAATTTGCATCAGAGATTTGCTTGGGTTCTCCTGTAGAGACCCTCTTCATGCTCCAGAAATTATGAACATCAAAAGATTATCCAAGCAGCAGTGGCATGTCTTGCAGAGAGCTCTCCAATACAGGTGTGCCTCAGGTCACGTCCTCGTGTCTCAACCCTTCTGCTCTCAGTGATGGGGGCTAGACTATCCTTGACAGAGATGAAAACAGCCCAGCATGGAACTTGGACCCCAGTAGCAAGGATTTTTCAAATGTTCACAAGGATAACAATAAAGGATAGAACACAACCTAATAGTACCCTTTCAGAGCAATGGATAAGGAGTAGTAATGATTTCTTTAAAGAGAGAAAATCCCTAAGTTGTGTGTGATGTTCTTTTTTTTTTTTTTTAAGAGGTTGGAGAAAAGAGGAAACCATAGAGCATACTCTGAGATGGGCAGCCTTCCAAACATCACAATTACTTCTGTGGAAAAGCAGAGCTAAGACTGAGAGGGTAAAAGTCCAGAAAGTCAATGGCCGGGCTGGATTTGAAACTTGTTTTGTGCATCTGGAGATAAAGAAGTCAAGGGGCCAAGGAAAGAATAGAGTTAATGACCCACATGGTAGTCAACGAGTGATCCTGGAGCGGTGGCTGCTACTATGGGAAGAGTACAGAGGCTGAGAATTGGAGAATCAACCACTAACACGGAAGGGTCCTTGGGCTGAGACCTTTCCATGGTTTATTTTGTTTTACTATAAATCATTTACTTAATACACTGTAGTTCTTAGGATAGTACACTCTGTATTAATTTATGACCATTATCGAGTTGAAAGAGAAAACACAGAGTTTGTATACGAAAGAAAATATGTCTCAAATTGTTTTCTTTAGATCCAGGACTGAATGTAGGAAATGAATGCCAAGACTCATTATTTAAGGGTTGCCTAAACTCTAACAGTTTTCAAATGATCTTAAATCCCAGTCAAATTGGCAATGGAGTAGTTTAACCCCCCCCCCACAAAAAAACCATCCTACTTTTTGTAAATGTCTATCCATCCTAACTTTAAAATATTCTCAAACATTTTGGAAGAACGCAGAGTTAGGGAGTTCAGTAGCTTGGTGAGAGAGTTGTAAGAACTTGACCCTCTTCAATACATGTTCATCAAAAACTCAATTTTTTCAGTAGAACATTTATTCTTCTAATTCATTTTCCACTTGCAATCCTATCTCTTAGATGGGATGTTTCAAGGAATGATTTAAAAAAAAAAAAAAGAAAGCCATAATGCAACCATTTCTCTGAAAAAGAAGTTTGTACTACATTTGCCCTTTATCTGATTGCAATTATCTTTCTCCAAAAAAATCTTGCTAGAACTTGCAAAGTTCTATAGAAATTGGTATGAAGTAGTCAGGCAATGGCAAGTACAAGAGTGAAAGAAAATAGCAAGTTCTGATTTTGAAAAGTATTTACATAGATTCCAGTGCATTCCAAACACATAAAGAATAAACTTAGTAGGGAAAGGCATTCCATGCCCAAAGCTGAATCTTTGAAACTGGGATCTGAGAAAAAGAAACACTTCATGTTACTGCTAAGCATAGAGAAACAGACCAGATATTATAGGCCTAAATGAAGTGTTCCTGGAAGATTCGTGAGAGAGAAGGACAAACATCCACCAAGTAGATACTTCTCATAAGGACATGCTTTGCAATTTAAGCATTTTTGAACTTGCAATGGAATTTTAAAGCCATCCAGAAACAACAGATGTTTGAACGCAAATGATCCAACGTCTTGATGCCAAAATTAGGGCTCTGATGAGGAACGTTAGAATTTTAACATATGAAGAACTACTTCAGGAACTCTTCTCCAGGGGAACAGTTGAAAGAGATTTATTCTGTGACTTGCTGACCCATCCTTAATCTGTGCCCGTTTATACTCTAAGTGATAAATATTTCTGTCAAATGGAAACAAATTAAAATGCAAGTCTCTTTCTTGAATTATGAAACTGGGAGGAAGACTCATCTAAACTTTTACATATGAAGACTAATAATAGGATATGGTTGAACATACACAGCACAGAATTATCTAGATAATTTAGTAGTTGTAAGCAGCAAGTCAGATATTTCAAACAAGCCCACAAAAACTGGCCAATATCAACTCCCACCAACAATAAATAAGCAGACTTCACTTTGCAAGGTAACTTTATCCCCCAGATTAACTAGGTCACAGATAAATGCCAAATCTCTGCTTTTATTTAGTTTTAAGGATATATTGAGGTTTTTGTATAATGCTAAAGCAAGATAGTTGTTTTCTCATAGGCTTGTCAGATCAACTTTTCCCCCACCTCTCTCTGTTAAACAAGTAAATGCAACTTAGACATCAAATCCCCTTATTCAATTTTCAAAGAAACTTTTTGTACATCCCACTTATCAACTCTACTTCCCAACAAGGTAGAAAGATTCATTGGTTTCCAGGAGGATGTTAGCATATTTCTTATTTCAATCACATAGATACTCTAAAATAGCTCCTGTAAGGAGACAGTGGCAGTATGGTCATGGTTCTAAAACGGAGCCAGGAGCTCAAACTGAAACTGCATTTTAAAAATAGCATAGCAGCTATGATTATAATTTAGCTCCACAGCATGTAAGCGTGGTATGAACAGGAAACGGGAATACATCTTCTGAGCCTGATAAGATTCTCTAATGTAAGACATATGCTCTGTTTCTTAGCTGGAGAACTAGACCCAGCCAGAAAGAAGAAAAGCATATATGTTTATCTTTAACCCAAAGATTAAACCTATCAACCTTGGAAGACTTTTTGAATTACTGTTGAATTAAGTGATGAAGTCAAAAATTGTGCAGCATAGATTTCAAATGCAAAAAAGAAAAAAATATTTCTAGAAAACTGAATATTTGAAGTAACTTCCAGAGGAAAATTAATTAAGTGAGCTATGCATCCCAAGACTGTTATCTCAGTGTAGCCTCCACAGGGCAGAGACACACTCCTGACAAAAGAATCTCCATTGTTTATAAAAGGCCAAAGATGAATTCACTAAGGAGCGCGTGTTTTAAAAACATTCTACAATATCAATAATTATTCCTAATTCTACTTATGACAAATAGAAACATGGCAAAATGCCCTTGAGATTGCTCTTCCATTCTAGGAAGGAACTGATGGTTTCAACATATATTTCCAGGTTAGCGTTGTAGAGAAAATATAAGATAAAGAAAGCAACATTACTCAGCAGTTGATACATGACAGTACATCAAAGTACATATGGACTTACTACATCACCCAAGCTTATAGTCAACATTAGGAACAGTGAAAAGGAGCTGATACCAATGCCTATCATCAAAATACAAAATTTGATTTATTACCCTTTGATGCAAATTGTAGTAAAGAAAACCTATAACAGCTGGAAAAGAAACAAACAAACAAAAAGTAGTTTCTAGGCTCTATTACTTTACAAGCAGAAGGCTAGGGAAATTTGTCTGGTTATTCAGAATAAGCATGAATTTGCTCATTAAACAAAAATGTATCAAGTGCTTCCTTTGCATGAGGCACTGTTGTATTTGCCAGGGATCTAGCAGTAAGAAAGACAGCGAAGGAGCTTACATTCCAGTAGAAGTCATTCAATAAATATATAAACAAGAGACTGTGAAGGGTAATGAGTACTGTTAAGGGAATGAAAGGGTGATGTGTAGAGAAAAACAAAATAGGTGGGGACTATTTTAAGTAGGCTGGTCAAACAAAGGTTTGCTTGAGTGGAGACTTGAATAAAGAGAAGCCAAATGGGTATATACAGGAGAATGTTCTAAGGGTAGAGGCAAAGCTAGTGCCAAAGGTCCTAAGGTCAGAACAAAGTTTAACTTCTTCAAGGAAACGAATTTACTGAGGTCAAAATGTGGTGCTTGATAGGGAGATGGGAAGAGAGGTGGTTGGGAAGGCAATAAGGGGTCAGATTGTACAGGATCTGTTGTTGTACCTTGGTAAGAGGTTAGAATTTCATTTAAAGAACAGTGAAAAGTCACTGGAGAATTTTATGTGACCTTGATTTATTTTTAATTATAAAATATTTCAGGTATCCGAGAATGTATGGATAACAAGAGAATGAATATCTCAAGAAATCAGACTCTGTTGAAATCCCCCCCTTTTGAACCTAATCCCCTCTCTCTTTAAAGGTAACTCCTATTCTGAATTTTATGTTTACAATTCTCATGCATGTTTTGTGCTTTTACCACACACACACACACACACACACACACACTCATACATATCCATAAACAATATGTATAACACTGCCTTGGTTTTTTAAAAAACTTAATGTGTAATTGGCTTTGCATGTTTTCAAACTTTACATGAATGGCACCATACTGTATCAATTCTATGACTTGCTCTTTTTCCCCTCTGTTATATTTTTTTTGAGATTTGCTCATTCACATAGAATTCTTCTTATTCATTTATATTTACAATTGTTAGTATTCTCTTATATTAAAATACTGCAATTTATTCATCCTTTGGCTGATGGGCATTTATGTTGTCTTTAATGTTTCTATTCATATCTCCCTGAGCAGGTAACGGAATATAGAGAGACAAGAGTGGAAACGTGTAAACCAGTTGAAAGACTCTTCAGAGTGCAGCAGAAAGCCAGCGGTGGCTACAGTTAAGGTAACAGCAACTGAAATGAAGAGACAAGGAGAAATTTGGTATATATTTTGGAAATGCAGCTGATTGGACTTTCACGTAGATTTAATAGGAAGGTGGAGTTGCAGAGAGAAGGTAAGAAATCGAGGAATAATCCTAACTTTTGGTCTTAAGCTATTTTTGAGGCATCTAAAGGCCCAAATCTTAGAACTTCATAAAGTAACATGTGATGTGATATCTTCCTTCTCTAGTGCCTTGAAATGTACAAAATTTTGTTGAATGAATAAATAATGGAGTTTATAATTGGTTCTCTATGGTACATTGAGATTATATTGAGATTTACTTACACGGCAATCTATAATATTTTCAGGTAAAATGAAATGAATTGGGGTTTTGTTAAAATAATCAAAGGGGGGCTATTTGTATTTGAGGGTTTTTAGTAAAACAAGATTGACTCTATATTAAACATTTTTTTAAGCTGAGTGGTGGGTATAAGGGAATTGCGCTTTTTTAAATGTTTGAAAATTATCATGATAAAAAGTTTAAGAACAGGTAAGAAAAAAATTTTAACTGTTTTCTCATCAAGATGAGAGTTGTCTCAATATGGCTCTTCAAATAAACATCCAAATACATAATAACCACTCCTCGTAAGAACGTTGTCCAAGAATTCAGGAAGTCCAGGCAAAGTTAATAACCTTTTGGGATTTATGAACTCCTTTGAGAATTTGATGAAATATGTGAGCACTTTTCCCAGGGAAAAAAAAAAAACACAGATACACAATTTTGCATAAATATATCAGGTTGCTCTTTACTTTTTTTTAAAGCTGTTGTCATAAACCAGGTTAAGAAATCCAAATAGATTCAGGAAAAGACCTCACTGAAGTTCTGACTTTAGGACTACAAGTTCTCAGGTAATTTGTTAAGATGGAATTTTGTCCTATTAGTTTTTTTAACGTTCAGCTTTCCACACTTGGTGCTTACATTCCTACCTAGAGTTTGTGGTTGGATGATTGAAGTTTGAGTCTTGTCTTTGTCACTTTCAAGCTATATGATCCTGGAAAAATCACTTAACCTTTCTAAGTTTCAGCTTCTCTGAAATAACACCAAGTGTTACTGGTGATAAAAATGAGCTAATGTAATGGAAAGTCCTTTGTAAGATTTAAAGAGCACTATCAGTTCAATTCAGTTCAGTTCAGTCGCTCAGTCGTGTCCGACTCTTTGCGACCCCATGAATTGGTGGTAAAAATTTATGCTTCTTATGTGCCAAGAACTCTTCTAAACATTTTAAGTACTATTATTAACCTCACTTTTACACATGAAGAAACTGAGACACAAAGAAATTAAGTAACATGCCTAGTGTCATATGGCTCATCAGGAGTTGAATTAGAATCTGAGCCCAGTCAATCCGACTCTCCTCTCGGCTGTTCCTGCGCCGTTGCAGCCTGGCACTCTGGGCCGCTGCCCCTGACCTCGGACGTGGGGTAGCTCCTCTTGGTCGCCGGCCCTCGGGCATGGGGTCCTCCCGGCTTCTGCCCCTGACCTCGGACGTGGGGTAGCTCCTCTCGGCCGCTAAGCGCTAAGTGCGCCGGTCGCAGCCGCCCGCGCTAAGGAGCTACCCCACGTCCGAGGTCAGGGCGGCAGCCGAGAGGAGCTACCCGCTCCGAGGTTAGGGGCGGCGGCCGGGAGGACCTACCCCACTCCCGAGGCCAGGGGCGGCGGCCGGGAGGACCTACCCCACGCCCGAGGCCAGGCGCGGCAGCCTGGAGGAGCAACCCCACCTCCAAGGAGCGGTGGCTGCGCGGGCGCAGGAGGGCCTAGAGGAGCTATTCCACGTTCAAGGTCAGAAGGGGCGGCGGTGAGGAAATACCAGATAAGGAGCAGCGGTGGGGTATCTCTTCACGGCTGCTCCAGCAAAGCGCAAGAATGAAGCAGGGCAAAGACTAATAGAGTTTTGCCAAGAAAATGTAAAAAGTTAACAGACCCATGACTCAAGCTTTGTCGATCAGAAAATGTCACCCAGAGAAATGGTATGCAAGTGATTTTTAAAAGACCAGAATTCCCCATAGAACTTTAATGATTAATTTCTTTTGTTGTGAGATTTCACATTCAGAGCTAGGATCTGAGTCAAAGCACAAATTTCCAGGTAAAACACAAGGATCTGGGAAAAGTCAGCCAGCATGGAGTTGTTCCTGGTTGCTTTTCTTGTGGTTTATCTTCTGGATATCGATGAATCTTCAGCCACCTATGTGATCATCACATACACATCACAAATACAAAGCACTCCCCAAAATTCCAGTGTCACAAACATCCTTGTGGAAATTATGCCCTCCAATTTTTGCTTCTTATCTTCATTTTTCTAAAATGAAATAAAATATCCTTATCTGTTCACAGACATTTAGACTCCTAAGTGGTATGAGTGACAATACTCTTAAATATTTCCCAATTTGAGTGGACAGAGGCAAAACAAGGCAGGAGAATTGAGGTTGGACAGTTAAAACTAAAGATGTCCCACTGTAGAAGAACCATTTGAATCTCTGCAGCCATGAAATTAAAAGATGCTTACTCCTTGGAAGAAAAGTTATGACCAACCTAGATGGCATATTGAAAAGCAGAGACATTATTTTGCCAACAAAGGTCCAGCTAGTCAAGGCTATGGTTTTTCCTGTGGTCATGTATGGATGTGAGGGTTGGACTGTGAAGAAAGCTGAGTGCCGAAGAATAGATGCTTTTGAACTGTGGTGTTGGAGAAGACTCTTGAGAGTCCCTTGGACTGCAAGGAGATCCAACTAGTCCATTCTGAAGGAGATCAGCCCTGGGATTTCTTTGGAGGGAATGATGCTGAAGCTGAAACTCCAGTACTTTGGCCACTTCATGCGAAGAGTTGACTCATTGGAAAAGACTCTGATGCTGGGAGGGATTGGGGGCAGGAGGAGAAGGGGACGACAGAGGGTGAGATGGCTGGATGGCATCACTGACTCAATGGACGTGAGTCTGAGTGAACTCCAGGAGTTGGTGATGGACCGGGAGGCCTGGCGTGCTGCGATTCATGGGGTCGCAAAGAGTCGGACATGACTGAGCGACTGAACTGAACTGAACTGAATCTGACTCTAGAGTGTACATTCTTAATCTTTAAACTGTGAATTTTAGTATTGTTCACCCTGTATATAACACCCCTCCACTGCTCCATGATATTATATTATGCTCATCAGATGAATACTATCAACCTAGGACTGAGAAAGAAACTGTAATTCAAAGTAGCAGCCAAATTCCAAGGGGAAAAATGATGCCATCTTGTTTTATTTTTTAATTTAAAAAAATTAAAGTTTTTAATGAAAATTAAATTTTTATGTTTTTAATTTTATTCTGTTTAATATTTATATTGTAAGATTTGATTTGATTGAAGTTCTTTTTCTGGAGCTGTTGTTAACTCCAGAATTGGGGCAGAGAAAATAAAAGATGAGTCTGGAGCACCTTGTGATGACAGTAAGAAAGTAAGAAAGTACTCAAAACAGTAAGAAAGTACTCAAAACCCAGTGGTAGCATATCAGAAAGACATCGGGTCCAACCAGAAAGGACTACCAGCAACTAAAAATGAAACAATCTGAGCAAGAAATAAAATAGCAATAGAATTGGATTATGATCCATAGAATAAAATATTCATCAATCTTACTAATATTAACAAATGAATTTTAAAATAAGTAGGGGATGAAAAGACTGTCTATCTTACAAAAAAAAAAAAAGGAAAATGGAAGTGAGGAAATAGAAAACTGAACACAGAACGCCACACTAATATTTGTTTCAGGCAAGGTCCTTCAGTGGATACTAAAATCAGTGGACTAGAAACAGGATATTTTCATAATCTCAACATGTCCCCCCCAAATATTTATTAATTATAAAGGTAAAACTAGTAATTTTATAATAGAGAAACCTGGCAAATAGCACCTTAATCAAGTGATGGGACCTAACATCACTGGCATAAGATACCAACTTTGTGAAGTCCTGGATTATGATGTCCTGAGAAGGGTACATCACTTCAGTGAACTCTGATTAAAAAATGCATAAAACTCAATTTAATCAAGAGAAAATAGCAAACATAGCAAATTGTACAAAAAACTGACTAATATTCTTCAAAAGTGTCAAAGTCATCAAAGACAAGGAGATGCTGAGAAATGGTCCACATAGTTGGAGACTAAGCAGAGCTGATAAATGCATGGCATTTGGGAAAAGCATCATGGGAAAGGACCATAGGTAAATAAGATATCCCAAAGGAAGTCTGCAGATGTGTTATTTGCTATTATTATTATAACAATGCTAATTTATTAATTTTGATTATTATGCTAGGGGTCACATAAACTGTTGAACTCTTATGGGAAACTGGATCAAAGGTACATAGGAACTCTGTTCTATGTTTGTAACTTTTCTATAAGTCAAATTATTTCAAAACAAGAAGTCACAAACAAAACATAAGCCCTGATCTTGCATTGTTTTAAACAATTGTTTGAACTGTCTATTCCAGTTTCTCCAGATTCAGTCATTTGAGTACCAATTTCAGGATTCTTACCAATATTCGCAACATTTAATGATTTCTCACAATATTTTACAGGGGGAGGAAATTGAGGCACAGTGAAGTAAGTGACTCAGCATGACAGAACAAAATAGGTCATTGAATCAGGATTCACTTTTAAGTAGCTTAACACAGTCTATGTTAACTTCTCTAGACTACCTTCCAATACTGCTGTCACCTGTATCATTATTTACTTGGTAGCTTCTTTAGAATTGACCCAGTTTATTTCAGACTTTAAAAATAATAATTAAACAAAATGGTAAGCTATGTTATAAGGTCCTCAGGATAGAAATTTTTGTTTTCTCCACTGATGTACCACAAATTCATTGAATAGTGCTTGGCACATTAAAGATACTCAATAAAAATGTATTGAATGAATGAATTAAAAATTTTATATCAGAACTGTAAATGGAAAGTCAGCATCATTTTACAGAAATAGAAAGTAATCTTCAAAATAAATACAATGAGAATAATACAGTGTTATTAAATGCTGTTGCTTCCTGATAACTCTGCCCTGAGGCTTGGTATTTCTATATTTAAAAAGTAGTGCAAGGGAGGGCTTCTCTGATGGTTCAGTAGTAAAGAATCTGCCTGCCAATGCAGAAGACACGGGTTCTACCCCTGATCTGGGAAGATTCCACATGCCTCAGAGCAGCTAAGCCAGTGTGCCACAGCTACTGAGCCTGTCCTCTAGAGCTCAGGAGCCACAACTATTGAGCCATGCAGCAAAACCACCCTTGCGCCCTAGTGCCTGCACTTGACAACAAGAGAAGCCACCGCAATGCGAAGCCCACTCTGCAACTAGAGAGTAGCCCCTGCTCCCCACCACTGGAGAAAACACCACACAGCAACGAGGACCCAGCACAGTTAATAAATACATAAAAACTTTATATGATAACCGTAAATGGAAAGGCAGCATCATTTTCTAGAAGCAGAAAGTAATCTTCAAAATAAATACAATGAGAATAATACAGTGTTATTAAATGTTGTTGCTTCCTGATTGCTCTGGACTTGAGGCCCACTATTTCTAAATTTAAAAAGTAATGCAAGGGGGAAAAACGTAACGCAAATATTAGTGTTAGTTAGAGTTAGTCACTCAGTCGTGACCGACCCTTTGCGATCCCGTGAACTGTGGCTCTATTAGAAGGTATTAAAAAGGATACCAGTTACAGACTTTCTCCTTGATTTAATCAGGAACTTTCAATGAGAATGACAAGGAGACTACTTTTCTAAGTTAATTGGCTTTATCTAAAGTTGTATCAATTTGTACATGACCAACATAAGGGACCATTCTTTGGGGAAGCTGGTTCTGTTTTAAAGGGACCCACCAAGTGAGGGTTCAATGTGAGATTAGACAACTTAGTCTCTCTTGACCATCTTCATGCCTAAAATGTCACCTCTTCTCTTCTGTAGTCTCCTTCCTCTTCTTGCTTACATCTCATTTCTATCTCTAATCCCCTATAGAATTATTTTTAGTTTTTGTAACACTCCTTGGTGCATACCTCTTTAATAGCACTTAAAATATAAATTCATCCTTATTTTTTCCAAGTCTGTCAACTTCACTTAAATTATAATTATGCAGGACATCAGGAAGTGTGTAATATTTACATCTCCAGAGCTCTTACCAGTATCTAACAAGATGGTAGGCCCACAACAACCTATTGAATTATTAAATTAAGAAAATTACAGAAATTAGAGGGGAAGAAAAGAACTGTATGATTTTCTGTCATCCTTGAAGCTGTGATTTTGTCCTCACTTGTGTTTGAAAAGCTTATTATTCAGATCCTTTATAAAATCTTCCCAGACACACATGCGGGTCCTCCATGAAGATGAAAAGTAAATAGCAATCGTTTCCTTCAAAAGCTCATAGAATTAATTTGCTTCCTTGAACGATGATATCACTCTTCCTTTGCAGAATATTTGCTAAAACCTGATGGCTGCCTCCCTTGTAGACATGACTGATGTATTTTTGTCGCCGACAGGAAGGCAAGAGTAGGCTCTTCAAAAGTTTGGAGCTCAGAGTCACGGACTTTTATCATCCTAGTCTAAGGATGATGCTACTTAGCAATCAGTCATCAGACAAGGGGATAGAGAGTAAAGTTTTCATTCTTCGGGGGTTTTTGAATATCATTTAGCAATGGAGCTTTTTGATTGTTTGTGCTTGATTTTGATTACTATTTAGTGCAGTTTTTACATAGTGTGTGATGTCAAAGGTAATGTCGAGAGGAGGGTGGGAAGGTAAAGAGGAAGAAGGAGACTTCTACCCTTCAGTTGGTACCATTCTTAAATGTTGAATTTTTAAATGTTTATTTATTTTAAAAGTCTTTATTGAATTTGTTACAATATTGCTTCTGTTTTGTTTTGGTCCTTTGGCTACAAGGCATGTGGGGTCTTAGGTCTCCACCAGGGATCAAACCGGCCCCCCCTGCATTGGAAGGTGAAATCGCAACCACTGGACTGCCAGGGAAGTCCCTTTTGGATTTTTTATTTTTAACATGTAGATATATTGCATTTACATTAAAACCACAACGAAAAGATTTAAAGATCTTCTAATAGTCCCTGAAACAAATTTAGAAGTTTGAGTGCTAAATTTAATTATCATCTATACTTCTTTTGGTTTGCAGATGAAGCATTGCCAACACAACATATTAGGTAATGTTATAAATACAGAAGTTCTATTTTTTCTTAATGGCAACATTCACATTTGAAGCAAGCTGTCAGTAGCAAACAGCTTTGCTTGAGTAGCCTGGTTTAGCAGATGTCTTTGTTAGGAATGTGACAATTATCACCATTATTTATTTCACTGAATATCAAGTGGTACAGAGGGAAGCCAAGTCTTCATCAATAGTGCACGTGGTTTATTACATCATTCTCCCCTCACATGCCTTAATCTTTGTTACTTGCTCTCAAAATAATCATAATAGGACATATCTTACTGACTTAAAACCAAATGCAAAGTTACTATCAACTGTCACACAAAACTATGTAGACTACATGGAGAAAAGGAAATTATTTTTTTCCAGCCACTTATTACTTGCTATTTAATAGTATTAGGTAACATTTACCGAGCACTTAGTCTATACCAGAGAATGAGTAAGGATTTTACATGCATTATCTTTTTCAATTATTGTCAATCTCCCCTAACATTTGCATATATTCCTTCACTTACACTGTGCTATCCTTTTAACATGTTATTACTGGTTACACTAGTCCATGACTAGTTTTGATATTTTGAATATCATGAATTTTTACCTATTGAATTTTTCCAGCTATGCTTCTGCTGCTGCTGCTAAGTCACTTCAGTCATGTCCAACTCTGTGTGACCCCATAGACGGCAGCCCACCAGGCTCCCCGTCCCTGGGATTCTCCAGGCAAGAATACTGGAGTGGGTTGCCATTTCCTTCTCCAATGCATGAAAGTGAAAAGTGAAAGTGAAGTCGCTCAGTCATGTCCGACTCTTCGTGACCCCATGGACTGCAGCCTACCAGGCTCCTCTGTCCATGGGATTTTCCAGGCAAGAGTACTGGAGTGGGGTGCCATTGCCTTCTCCGATTTCCAGCTATAGAAGTTCTATTATGAATGGAAAATTTATATTACAATAAAGACCAAATCAATGAAGAACAAAACAAAAATTTTTTTTATCAAAATAAGCTAAATTTTATTCTGTAAATTAAGTCAAAGCAACTCTTGCTATAGAATTCAACAATTCAAAAAATAATAAAACACCCACTGTAGGAGCACTTTGTATTCATTATGTTGGATACAGAAATGAATTAGTCTGTCCCTTTCTTCTAAGTGCATAGTCTAATGGAGAAGAGAAACAAACAATTGGATGCTAAGCCTGATTGTAATAAATCCTGTGTTCCAAATAAAACCAAGTACTTAATAATGTGAGATGAGTGCAATTGTGTGGTAGTTTGAGCATTCTTTGGCATTGCCTTTCTTTGGGATTGGAATGAAAACTGACCTTTCCCAGTCCTGTGGCCACTGCTGAGTTTTCCAAATTCGCTGGCATATTGAGTGCAACACTTTCACAGCATCATCTTTCAGGATTTGAAATAGCTCAACTGGAATTCCATCACCTCCACTAGCTTTGTTCGTACTGATGCTTCCTAAGGCCCACTTGACTTCACATTCCAGGATGTCTGGCTCTAGGTGAGTGATCACACCATTGTGATTATCTTGGTCGTGAAGATCTTTTTGTACAGTTCTTCTGTGTATTCTTGCCACCTCTTCTCAATATCTTCTGCTTCTGTTAGGTCCATACCATTTCTGTCCTTTATCGAGCCCATCTTTGCATGAAATGTTCCCTTGGTATCTCTAATTTTCTTGAAGAGATCTCTAGTCTTTCCCATTCTGTTGTTTGCCTCTATTTCTTTGCAGTGATCTCTGAGGAAGGCTTTCTTATCTCTCCTTGCTATTCTTTGGAACTCTGCATTCAAATGGGTATGTCTTTCCTTTTCTCCTTTGCTTTTCACTTCCCTTCTTTCCACAGCTGTTTGTAAGGCCTCCTCAGACAGCCATTTTGCTTTTTTGCATTTCTTTTTCTTGGAGATGGTCTTGATTCCTGTCTCCTGTACAATGTCACGAATCTCCATCCATAGTTCATCAGGCACTCTGTCTATTAGATCTAGTCCCTTAAATCTATTTCTCACTTTCACTGTGTAGTCATAAGGGATTTGATTTAGGTTATACCTGAATGGTCTAGTGGTTTTCTCCACTTTCTTCAATTTCAGTCTGAATTTGTCAATAAGAAGTTCAGGATCTGAGCCACAGTCAACTCCCGGTCTTATTTTTGCTGACTGTATAGAGCTTCTCTATCTTTGGCTGCAAAGAATATAATCAATCTGATTTCGGTGTTGACCATCTGATGATGTCCATGTGTAGAGTCTTCTCTTGTGTTGTTGGAAGAGGGTGTTTGCTATGACCAGTGCGTTCTCTTGGCAAAACTCTATTAGTCTTTGCCCTGTTTCATTCTGTATTCCAAGGCCAAATTTGCCTGTTACTCCAGGTGTTTCTTGACTTTCTACTTTTGCATTCCAGTCCCATATAATGAAAAGGACATCTTTTTGGGTGTTAGTTCTAAAAGGTCTTGTAGGTCTTCATAGAACCGTTCAACTTCAGCTTCTTCAGTGTTACTGGTTGGGGCATAGACTTGGATTACTGTGATACTGAATGGTTTGCCTTGGAAACAAACAGAGATCATTCTGTCGTTTTTGAGATTGCATCCAAGTACTGCATTTCAGACTCTTTTGTTGACCTTGATGGCTACTCAATTTCTTCTAAGGGATCCCTGTCCACAGTAGTAGGCCAAATAATGCTCAAACTACCACACAATTACACTCATCTCACATGCTAGTAAAGTAATACTTAAAATTCTCCAAGCCAGGCTTCAGCAATATGTGAACCGTGATCTTCCAGATGTTCAAGCTGGTTTTAGAAAAGGCAGAGGAACCAGAGATCAAATTGCCGACATCTGCTGGATCATCGAAAGAGCAAGAGAGTTCCATAAAAAACATCTATTTCTGCTTTATTGACTATGCCAAAGCCTTTGACTGTGTGGATCACAATAAACTGTGGAAAATTCTGAAAAAGAAGGGAATACCAGACCACCTGACCTGCCTCTTGAGAAACCTGTATGTGGGTCAGGAAGCAACAGTTAGAACTGGACATGGAACAACAGACTGGTTCCAAATAGGAAAAGGAGCACGTCAAGGCTGTATATTGTCACTCTGCTTATTTAACTTCTAGGCAGAATACATCATGAGAAACACTGGGCTGGAGGAAGCATAAGCTGGAATCAAGATTTGCCAGGAGAAATATCAATAACCTCAGATATGCAGATGACACCACCCTTATGGCAGAAAATGAAGAACTAAAGAGCCTCTTGATGAAAGTGAAAGTGGAGAGTGAAAAAGTTGGCTTAAAGCTCAACATTCAGAAAACTAAGATCATGGCATCTGGTTCCATCACTTCATGGCAAATAGATGGGGAAACAGTGGAAATAATGGCTGACTTTATTATTCTGGGCTCCAAAATCACTGCAGATGGTGATTGCAGCCATGAAATTAAAAGATGCTTACTCCTCGGAAGGAAAGTTATGACCAACCTAGATAGCGTATTCAAAAGCAGAGACATTACTTTGCCAACAAAGGTTCGTCTAGTCAAGGCTATGGTTTTTCCAGTGGTCATGTATGGATGTGAGAGTTGGACTATAAAGAAAGCTAAGCACTGAAGAATTGATGCTTTTGAACTGTGGTGTTGGAGGAGACTCTTGAGAGTCCCTTGGACTGCAAGGAGATCCAACCAGTCCATCTTAAAGGAGATCAGTCCTGAGTGTTCATTGGAAGGACTGATGTTGAAGCTGAAACTCCAATACTTTGGCCACCTGATGCGAAGAGCTGACTCAGTTGAAAAGACCCTGATTCTGGGAAAGATTGAGGGCAGAAGGAGATGGGGACGACAGAGGATGAGATGGTTGGATGGCATCACCAACTCGATGGACATGGGTTTGGGTAGATTCCGGGAACTGGTGATGGACAGGGAGGCCTGGCGTACTGCGGTTCATGAGATCGCAAAGAGTCGGAAACGACTGAGCGACTGAACTGAACTGAACTAACTATGTGGGGAGGCTCTTGTTTTGATTTTGGTGTTGGGGAAAGAGCATTTTTGAGGAGAATGATATGAATTAGGCTTTGACAACCAGGTAAACTTGCAAAAGTTTATCTGGAAGGAAGGGCAAGTGACAAAGGCGATAATTTTATAAAAGGCAACTGAGCACAGGGCCTGTTTCTCAGGCGAGGCTAGGGGAGGGGGGTACATATGACTTGTCACACACCAGGGTGCAAGAGTTGAGTGGGATTTAAGGTTAGAGTGATGGATTAGACCAAATCACAGAGAACTTTGACTACAGAATACAGTGGGGAGGAAAGGAAAATCTTTAAGCCCAAAGTGACCCACCTAAATCTGAAGATTGGGAAGATGAGTCCAGCAGTGATGTTCAGGAAAGCTAACATTTAGGGTATGAGTAGGGGGAGAATTAAATGAGCCAAAGAAAAGGAAAGACTTTTTGTTATCGTTGTTTTGTTTTTGTGTTGTTTTTAATGCAAAAGTACTTGATGTGTGAATAGCAAAATTGATTTGCTATTATTCCACTAAATGGAAGAAAAACAAACTGAAAGTAAGGAAACTATTTAAGAGGCTGGCTATGCAATTGTCCAGGCAAGAAAAATGAGTTTCTGAAAGAAGGTAGTAAACAGAGGAGATTGATTTGAAAGATAATGGTGGAAATAGACTCCATTGGATTGATTGGAAGATAAAAACCCAGGAATGAAAAGTGATGAGTTTAATTTAGATCAGACTTTAAGATGTCTGTAATAAATCAATGTGTATTATACATTGATCATATATACATCAGCATATAGTTAGGAACAGAGTCTGATTAAGGGAAGACAGATGAGGGCTAAAGGTACAGAGCTGAGAGTCAGTCTTATAAAAGGGGTAGCTAGGTAGATCAAACTGTTACATACTGTGAGATTGCCAAGGGACTGTCAAGACTTAAGAGGACTGAACACTGAATCTTCAGAAAGTTTATATTTAAAAGACTTGTTTTAAGGTAGGGAAGGTGTGGGGCAGGTTAGGAATTTTGGAAAAAAGCTAAACCGAAGCAGTCAAAACAATATAATGTGGGCTCCAGTGAAGATGCCAGTTCTAGTAAGAAGGTGGTGGTGAATATTGTCAAATTCTGCTAAAAACAGAGTTTGAGCAGAAGATTTAAGAGTTTTTGGCTTCAGGACTTTCCATAGGCTGATGATGCTGAGGATCAAGAGGGAGAAGAAACCAAGGTAGAAATTAGAATCAAGGGAGAGGATTAACCCAGGAGAGAAAGGTTTGTAGGTGTTGAGGGAGGCACAGAAATGGAAGGGGAGTAGATGAAGAGGAGAAGATGGAAGGGGCTCAAAGTCAAGAAGGACCTAGGGAGGGAGGAGAGGATAGGAGAGATGGAAACACTAGCCTCAGAAGGAAATTGGGAAAAGTCTTCAGAGGTTGGAAAGAAGACAAAGGGAATGGGTGATAATTTGAACAGAATGAAATTTATGTAGCATTAATATCAGATGATCTCCAGCTTCCCAAGGCAGCAAAAAGAGGGTGGAGGTAGGTGCAGAAATTTAAAGGAAGTACAAAAGATTGGAACAACAGCTATGTTTATTTTCTTTTTCTTGGTGGCGGGGGATGTGCCCCACAGCATGTGGGATCTTAGTTCCCTGACCAGGGATCGAACCTGTAACCCATGCATTGGCAGTGCAGAATCTTAACCACTGGACCACCAGAGATGTCCAATAGCCACATCTATTTTAAGGGTGAATTGATGAGAGGTAAGAAAGGGAATTCCCAGGGTTATTGAATTTCCAGGCAAATTGGAAAAATATATGTTAGAGCATCCAATCAACTGAGTTATGTCCATTTTCTCCAGAATTGTTCAGCTGCCTAGGAAAGGAACAAGAAACAGATGGCTGGCCTAACCAGGGCTGGAGATTGGCAGGACAATTTTGACCCAAGATAAGTGATGTAAGTCATTGGGATGCAGGTGCAGCGAGCACAGTGGAAAAACTGTCCCTGAGAAAAGCTGTCCTAAAGTAGGTGCCTTGGGACATCCTGAGAGGCCAGGAAGGCTGACAAAAGGAAAAAGAGGAAAGGGACTGGGCCTGAAAATTTGAAGGGGGGAGGGGGTCAGAGAAAGTGAGGTAATAGAAGAGATAAATAGATAGAAGTCAGAGGAAGCTTCAAATTTGAAAGTCTCAGATGTGGAGAGGTTGTGGATGGTGGTAAAAACTAAGGTGAGGTGACACTAAGGAATATCTGAGGCAGAATGAGATGGAGTCACAGAGCTCAAGGTAAAGGAACTAATAGGTCAGAGAGAAAGATTATCAGCATGGAATTTGAATCCCAAAGGAAAATACACTGGAGAGAGGTAATTTTTGTATGACTAAAACACATTAATGTGATATTAAAACACATGAGCAGCTAGAAGAATACTTGAAAGGAAGATATGTATTTTTGAACAACAACTCAAGCTTGTTTTCAACATATTGATCTGTGTGCTTAACATGAAACTATATGTAATAAGCATGATATGGTAGATTCCTCCCAAACAATGGTTTCACTAAGATTCAGCCTTCACTTTTCACTGTTGAAGAGTACAACGTAGCACTCAATGACTATGTACTAAAAATTGAAAATACAGACTGGTTACTTGGAAAAAGAAATGGTAGAAAAGCTAAACCTTGACATACTACCATATACTTAAATAAATGGTTGAATCAAGTAATAGTGATTCCCAGGAAATTACTTGTATTCAACATAAAACTACTCATCTTAATATTTTGCCTTAGAGTATAAACTTTCACACTCAGAGACTGTCTTCGGTCGACGAACCCAGACCTCCAGCCTGTCTTGTTCTGGATTGTCATAATACTAGCTTGCTGGTGGAATATCTGTAGCCACAAATGCGGGAACCACAGTAAAGTAGGCTCACTGGTTCTTTGTAGCCCAGATGGGGAAACATGCTCACAATTTTCTTAAGTTCTAAAAATAAATAAGTTGTTTTTTTAGAGACAAGTACTCTATTATATACACTCATCAGGAGATTGTGCAGAGTTTGGGATGCTGTAATCATCCAACTCAAAGCTGAATTGTTAGCCAGATGTTGAAAAATATATGTAAATGGGCTCTGAGCGTACATGTTATCTCTGAATCTTCCCAAAGAATGTTGACCTAGTCCTAAAGTATTTATTTACACATTCTTTTCAAATGATCTTCAAACTCAGAAACCTTATTTTTTATCGCGTAGCTTGGTCCAATATAGACAAAGTGTTAATAATTGTTGAAGCTGCGTGATGGGGATGAAGATTTACGATACTCTTCTCTCTACTTTAGATCTGTTTGAAATTCTCCACACTAACAAAATTTTTTTAAAAGGAAAAAAAGGACATAGGTCCTTTTATTGTGCTTGTATAGCAATGAGACCCCTTTCTTGCTTTTCCCCTTCCTGCTGACATACACTGTAACCTATCAGAAAGTGCTTGCCCCAGTTCCCTTTTTTCTAGAACAAATTAGAAAGTACTACCCAACCCTAAGATTTGAATGGTATAACATCATTATTATTTCAAATATTCCTTCATGCTTCATAAAACTCTTCCATACGCTGTCATTTCATTGACTTTCATGGAACTTCTGTACTCACAGGCATTCTCCCAAATAGTTGCCTTCCCAAAATACATCCCAAAAGAAAACAGGCTTTCATCATTCAGAAACCAGTCTTCATTGCACATATAGTATGTGCCATTATTTTTAAATTCCATGGCTAAATATCTTCGTAAGGAAAAAAACACCATCCAACAGCAAACCTTCATTTGTTCTATAAACATGTATTAAGCACCCACTATCTGCAAGGTAAAGACTTCAGTCTTGGTTTCACATCATGCTGGCAACTTCTGCATGGAATCAAGAATTGGTGAAGATTAGTGAGTTGGCCCTTTCAGTGACGGAAGAGAAGCTTTTTTAAAAATGCATATTCTCTGGCTCTACATACAGTAAAGTTTTAGGTCTGGGTGGTTCCAGGAAGTGTTGAGAACCCTTGGTTTAAATCACCAAGTCTGAAGGGGACTAGGGCAGCCGCCAGTCTGGCTGAAACTGGTACTGCCATCCATGGAGTGTAGTTAGTAGATATAAAGCAGGTAAGATATGTACCTGAAGCTTCATCCTGTTACTGGAAAGTATAAGAAAAGAGGGTGCAAACTTAGATGAAAATTCAGCAGGATTTGGGCAAGCAGTTAGGACTCAGAGCTGACTGGGCTTAGGTTCAAGGCTGGGCTTTTGTCCTGGTGTGATTCTCAGCAGAGACCCAGAAAGAACTGATTGTGTATTCGATCCCTTTTGTGTAACAGGCACTGTACAAAGCTCTTTACTTACAAAATGACATTACATCCTCCTGACTGCCCTGTGAGACTGGTTAACTTGCCCAAGGTCAAATGGCCAATAAGTGGATGAGTCATATTTGAACCTAACTCTGTTCTGAATACAAAGCCTATACTCTTTAGGTCTATCCATGGTATGCACAGAGACTGGGGCAAAGGCTTGCTAGGCTCACCCAGGGGTGATAGCTAGGAGGATCATTTGACTATAAAGTATTCTGCTAACATGAGGCATTAGGCATCTATTTCCTACTCACTTTATTCACTAGTGGTTAAAATAAATTCTCTATGACTCCTGACTTACAGGGTTCTCATTATCCCCAGATTATGTCCTAGGCAACATAGTGAAATTGGCAAATTTGTCTTTGTATCCCGAGCCTCCCCAATTTTACCTGTTTCTTCCCCAGTCCTTGAGGAGGGGACTGTTGTTTTCATAGTCTTCACCTCCATTCACATCAAGTAGTACATGTCTGATGACAGATGAAAGTCTTGTGCTTTGGGGACCTACTGCTTTTGAAGAGCAGGCACTTAGAGGAATGATGTTGATATCAGAGGAAGGAGCTAGGAAGAATTTGGAAGATATGCTGAATTCCCTGAAATCACGCTTATAGGCAGGTGGTAGCACATTTGAATTGATCCCATTGCTATCTGAAGAGAAATGATAACATTTCAGGGGGTATGATGATCAAGAGTCCTGCTGCTCCAGAGATTCTCTTGAAGCACTTTTCATCCCACTGTACAGCCTATCTGTACAAAGTCTTCATTTTACAGGGAACAATACATATGTGTGTGTTTCTCACAGAGATTGTAATCAGGGGGCACAATGCATCAAAGCCTCTTTCTTTTAATAACTGAAGTTATAGACCCAGACTCTGCTTTATTAGTATTCCAAATACCAGTACTGCCCTACCCTACAATAAACAGAGTAAACAAGAGTGGATCTCCTGGTACTCCCCCACCACCTCTTAATCACTGTTATGGAAAGCTCAAAATTATGGAATTTTTTCCTTTACTTATCAAAATCACTTGTAAATGCAAAAATGTTCTGGCAAATATTTCTGATTCAGTTCAGTTCAGTTCAGTTCAGTCGCTCAGTTGTGTCCGACTCTTTGCGACCCCATGAATCGCAGCACACCAGGCCTCCCTGTCCATTGCCAACTCCCGGAGTTCACTCAAACTCACGTCCATCGAGTTGATGATGCCATCCAGCCATCTCATCCTCTGTCGTCCCCTTCTCCTCCTGCCCCCAATCCCTCCCAGCATCAGAGTCTTTTCCAATGAGTCAAATCTTTGCATGAGGTGGCCAAAGTACTGGAGTTGCAGCTTTAACGTCATTCCTTCCAAAGAACACCCAGGACTGATCTCCTTTACAATGGACTGGTTGGATCTCCTTGCAGTCCAAGGGACTCTCAAGAGTCTTTTCCAACACCACAGTTCAAAAGCTTCAATTCTTCGTCACTCAGCTTTCTTCACAGTCCAACTCTCACATCCATACATGACCACTGGAAAAACCATAGCCTTGACTAGATGAACCTTTGTTGGCAAAGTAATGTCTCTGCTTTTGAATATGTTATCTAGGTTGGTCATAACTTTCCTTCCAAGGAGTAAGTGTCTTTTAATTTCATGGCTGCAATCACCATCTGCAGTGATTTTGGAGCCCCCAAAAATAAAGTCTGACACTGTTTCCACTGTTTCCCCGTCTATTTCCCATGAAGTGATGGGACCAGATGCCATGATCTTCGTTTTCTGAATGTTGAGCTTTAAGCCAACTTATTCACTCTCCACTTTCACTTTCATCAAGAGGCTTTTTAGTTCCTCTTCACTTTCTGCCATGAGGGTGGTGTCATCTGCATATCTGAGGTTATTGATATTTCTCCCAGCAATCTTGATTCCAGCTTGTGCTTCTTCCAGCCCAGCGTTTCTCATGATGTACTCTGCATAGAAGTTAAGTAAACAGGGTGACAATATACAGCCTTGACGTACTCCTTTTCCTATTTGGAACCAGTCTGTTGTTCCATGTCCAGTTCTAACTGTTGCTTCCTGACCTGCATATAGGTTTCTCAAGAGGCAGGTCAGGTGGTCTGGTATTCCCATCTCTTGAAGAATTTTCCACAGTTTATTGTGATCCACACAGTCAAAGGCTTTGGCATAGTCAATAAAGCATAAATAAATGTTTTTCTGGAAAGTGACTATCAAATATGGAAAGACGGATGATTGGGTGGATGGATGGATAGATACAGAGATAGAGTATATTGAAAGGTGGTAGTTTACTGAAAGAATATAGTAATGACCTATAAATGTGATAAGATGACATTAAACTGGAAGATAATTTTCTGTGTCCTGAATATGTAACAGAGCCTTGATTTCTGCCATGATAAAATCAAAATTGTAAAACTTGCCTCAAAAAGTTTTTTTTGAGGACTGGATGTAATACACATTAGTCCCTAACAATGCCTAGGATTTCAAAGATCTTTGGATGTTTGTAAACAATTTGTTTTTTGATGTACCTCATTCTGGTATGGCACTAACAGGAAGAAGTTATTACAAGGTATTTTCCTGTTGAATTATCCTCCATTTTCATTATGTGAACCATCAAACAAAAAAAATTTTTTTCCACTTAATTTCTCTCAGATTTCTTCCACTGATTGATGGGAATAAATAGCTCACCTTTGCAGAGTATTTTAAGTTCATTAGATAAATCTTTAGATTAAGATAATTAAGAAAGTGAAAGTAAAAGAAAGTGAAGTTGCTCAGTCATGTCGGACTCTTTGAGACCCCACGGACTGTAGCCTACCAGGCTCCCCTGTCCATAGGATTTCCCAGGCAATAGTCCTGGAGTGGGTTGCCATTGCCTTCTTCAGGGGATCTTCCCAACCCAGGGATCGAACCTGGGTCTCCTGCATTGTAGACAGACGCTTTACCATCTGAGCCACCAGGGAAGCTTAATTAATTATCTTTAATTAAATCACCCTATATTAGCCTAGTGGCTAGGTTGAGTTCACACATTTCTTGAGACTGTATCTTAACACATTCCCTCTGCCTGACCGTCCCCTCCCCCTCAGCCTTCATTATATTTGATGTGTGTGCTTCTTAGAGAAAGAAGTAGGGAGGAAACTTGAAATTACCCGAGGATCCACATTCTCCTGTGCAGCCAACTTCAGTAACTTTCACATATTTGACATAGTTTCAATTTCCTGAAGAAGAGTGACTCACCCAGAGTTACACAGCCACAGTAGCTGGAATAATTGGTCTCTAGGTCTCCTAATATTTCTTTCTTCCTTCAGCAATTCCTTTTACTTCTAAAGTGAGAGATTGCTTCACTCGAGACTGCTGCATGTTAGACACAAAAGGAAAGGACGAGAGAGAGTACCTGCCTGTGATTGAAAGAGAAGCTTTTACTTCTGTGATCTCTTCATTCTCTTCTTCTTTTTTTTTTTTTTCCAGAGTACATGTTGGTTGCTTATACACCACACTGAACCGTAGGTTTGGGGAGCTTGACTTTACTTTTCTTCAATAGGTTAGTATATCTTAGGAAGCAAAGAGTCAGGCCTGCCTCTATTCAGAACTGATCAGGACTGAGATAGAAGTAAAGTGGACCTCTTTCTCTCTGCCCAACTTTACCAATAGCAGAGTCAGCTAAGCCTTTCATTTGAATGTCAGGAGGATGCCAAAAGAAAACAGACAAACTCAGAAATCTCATGGTGAGGCTAAAAAAAAACCCCAGAGATGTCTCCACCATGTCAAATCTGGGAGGAGGGGGGAATTGTGTAGGCAAGTGTTTTTTGGTTTTGTTTTTTGCATGACTTTTTCCTCAATGTGTTTGTGTGTGTGTGTAATGGAAGTTGAGGATAGAGACCAAACATGAGGATGAGACAGTAATCTCTTCCTATTTACAACACTTTCAAGTTTCTTTTTTTTTTTGGACCCTTTTTTGGTGTTGCTTTTTCTACTCTATTCAGTTTCCCAAGACACGTGCGAATCCTAAAAATATATGCAATTATTTCCAAAACGTTTTGGTATTTTCCAAAAATTTGGGGTGTCTACTATATACAAGGCATTATGCTAGGTTTGCATAAGATGAAAAGATAGCTAAGTTTTAGTCCATCTTCAGGGTCCGCAGTCTCATAGCAAAAGTAATTCATGGTCATTTTTGCTCACAGATTTGTAAAAGCAGCTACATTTTACAAGAGAAAACATTTTAATTGTCTGATGTTCATTGACAGCACTTGAATGTCATGGACACTGAGCTCAAACCAAAAACATATTTTGAAGTAATAAACAATTAAATGAATGCTTTTATCAGAAAGAAGGATTTCAGAAGAGTTTACTCGTTTGTGTATTATAAATTTGAAAAGGAAAAGAGTTACACTCATGTCATATGTGAACTATAGGCTGTAAAAAAATATAATATCATCTGCAATACATCTGCTTCATTTAAATGCAGATTCTAACATTTATAGTTTCAGTGGTTGGTGTTGTGGCCTTATATATAACATGAAAAAATAATACTTGAGGAAGTTCCTGAATTTGTAGGTGGCTGATGTAATTAGGATTCTTCCAGTTCTTAAGATACTAGATTCTGTTAAGACACAAATGTAGCCTTTTGGAATAAGAACTCTTGGGGGAAATACCTATAATTAAGCATTTGTGTTTACTGCTGTGTTGCTTCTATTTTGGATGCTAATGATGGCCATTATTTTTGTTTCATAAAATCTGTTTATCTGTTTTTAGCAGTTGACTGGCAAGATTGATCATTTATTGCCAAATTTCTAGAAGCAAATCAAAGAAAAAAGAATATCGACTAAAACCTGTAAATAAATCTTAATCATAATTCCGTCCATGAATTGAATGATACCTGTGGTAAAAATCACAAACATTATCATTTGATCTTTTTTTTTAATCAGACGCATATCTAAAATTGGATCCAATGAACATCAAATGATTAAAGGTATAGTACAAGAAAGAGTCTTTTGGTTGTTGGAAACCTCATAAAGGAAGTAATGACAGACTGTTTTAACTAAGCATTTGTCCTCCACCAGTAAATCTCCATGGCAATCCAGTGCAACTGCTTCACATAAAGCAAGCACATTAGTCTGGCACAGGCATTTGCTTCCTCTCTGAATTTCCTGTTTTCCTGGATGTGAGATCTCAGAGGTGCACCTTCAGGAAACAGTCAGTCATTCAGAGGTCTACTAGGAAAAGTGATTTTGAGAGGGTAAGTTCCTACTGCTTAAAGTAACAGCCTTGTTCTAATGTAACACATTCCATCTACACAAACTTACTTAAGTACTATTCAATTCACTTTCACAAACCTCTTATATAGCAGGAGGCATTCAATCATTGCCAAAGTCAATATATTAAGTCTGGTTGTTGAAGGCAGCTGGTTTCCCATAAAACCATGTGTTCCTATTTCCTATTTCAGTCAGTTTATGATTCAGTGGTAGGAAATGCCAAAGGGAGTTGGCAACAATGGCATTTTCCACTTATAATAGATTTTTTTTAATGTACTTCGGATTTTTCTCCAATATTGTGCTCAGTGGTATTTCTACCATGTAATCAGATTGGACGGTTCACAACCAATGTGATGACTGGCAATGTTCACAACCAAAGGTGATGACTGGCAAGAAAACCTCAAGGTAAATGGCTTCCTCTTCTCCCTCAGTCCCAGGGGCAACCGTGCTGCAGATCAGTCCTAAGAGGAAAGTGGGACTCTCATCAACATTATAAGTAAATTTCCAGGAGAGCCCTGGATTTTGAAAATTCTCTGAGGCTCCAGTGATAAGTTGAGATAAATCAGGCCTCCTGGGACAGTCTGGGTTCAGACATCCTATTTCTGTGCTGCTTTCTCCCCTACTCCCTCCTTGGCTGGTGGGAAAAAGAAAAACTCATCCTTCTAAGGTAAAGATTTTAAGAATGAGAGCTGTGTGCTGTTTTTTAAATCTCTGGTCTTCAAGTTACATGATTCTCTCATTCTATTTTATCTTATTTTTGTTTTGTTATCACTGCTATGTCTTTTGGCTCCTCTTCCTCTGTGGGGTAAAGTTTGATCTTTACAAAGAAAGAGGAAGTATGAGGTTTTATTTTTTTCTAATTTATGTTCACTCCTTGTATAACCTTGCAAGTGTCACTCGACTTCCTGTACTGTGTAGATTCTTAATCTATAAAACAGCATGTCAATATCTATCTGCTTCATTTGCAAAACATTAACAGTCATTTTAGTTATATTATTTGACCTCAATAGAACTTTCCTCTAATAACTATGACTTCTAATCATGAATTTAACACTAGAATGCACTATTGCTTTTCAAATATTTAAAATTTAAATACAAAAATATTTAAACCATACTCACCTTGATTCCCTGTGTTTATATTTCATTACACTTATTAGAGATTTTGTGGGTGGTAGAATATTCCTTTTGAGAAATACCTTGAATTACAAGGCTTCATATTCAAAATTTGACTTGAACAAAATATATTCCCATATTCATTAATAATATTAACTAAACTAGCTTCAGCCTTTGTAAGTTATGCTTTTAATTTTCACAAGAAAAAAGTTGTAGTCAGTTAATGACTTTATTTTACATATCATTTTTCAGTTCACTTCAGTCATTCAGTCATGTCCGACTCTTTTGTCAGACTCTGGACTGTACCATGCCAGGCTTATCATTTTCAGTGCTCTTCCATTTTTCTCCAAAGGAGGAAAGAAAAGTACTCAAGGGCTTTTTGGATATTTGGACATTCAGTTCAGTTCAGTTCAGTTCAGTCACTCAGTCATGTCCGACTCTTTGCGACCCCATGAATCGCAGCACGCCAGGCCTCCCCGTCCATCACCAACTCCCAGAGTTCACTCAGACTCACATCCATCGAGTCAGTGATGCCATCCAACCATCTCATCCTCTGTCATCCCCTTCTCCTCCTGCCCCCAATCCCTCCCAGCATCAGAGTCTTTTCCAATGAGTCAACACTTCACATGAGGTGGCCAAAGTACTGGAGTTGCAGCTTTAGCATCATTCCTTCCAAAGAACACCCAGGACTGATCTCCTTTACAATGGACTGGTTGGATCTCCGTGCAGTCCAAGGGACTCTCAAGAGTCTTCTCCAACACCACAGTTCAAAAGATCAATTCTTCATCACTCAGCTTTCTTCACAGTCCAACTCTCACATCCATACATGACCACAGGAAAAACCATAGTCTTGATTAGACGGAACTTTGTTAGCAAAGTAATGTCTCTGCTTTTGAATACGCTATCTAGGTTGGTCATAACTTTCCTTCCAAGGAGTAAGCATCTTTTAATTTCATGGCTGCAGTCACCATCTGCAGTGATTTTGGAGCCCCCCAAAATAAAGTCTGACACTGTTTCCACTGTTTCCCCGTCTATTTCCCATGAAGTGATGGGACTGGATGCCATGATCTTTGTTTTCTGAATGTTGAGCTTTAAGCCAACTTATTCACTCTCCTCTTTCACTTTCATCAAGAGGCTTTTAGTTCCTCTTCACTTTCTGCCATAAGGGTGGTGTCATCTGCATATCTGAGGTTATTGATATTTCTCCCGGCAATCCTGATTCCAGCTTGTGCTTCTTCCAGTCCAGCGTTTCTCATGATGTACTCTGCATAGAAGTTAAATAGACAGGGTGACAATATACAGCCTTGACGTACTCCTTTTCCTATTTGGAACCAGTCTGCTGTTCCATGTCCAGTTCTAACTGTTGCTTCCGGACCTGCATATAGGTTTCTCAAGAGGCAGGTCAGGTGATCTGGTATTCCCATCTCTTTCAGAATTTTCCACAGTTTATTGTGATCCACACAGTCAAAATCCCTCATGATTTGGACATTCCTGTTAACAAACAAATATTACAGAGTGCCTGACCCACTTCATAAAATACACATCTGAAATTTCAAGCTCCACTCCTAGAACCCAGCCTGACTACGTCTGCTAAGTTTTGGCAATGTCGTAAACAGGACAAACTTGTTCTATAAGAAGTGCCATCTCATACCTTCGCTTTCTTTTTTAAAATAATTTTTAAAATTTACTTACCTTTGGCTGCACTAGGTCTTTGTTGCTATGCAGGCTTTTCTCTTGTTGGAGTGAGCGGAGGCTACTCTGCATTGCGTTGAGCAGGCTTCTTATTGCAGTGGTTTCTTCTATTGCAGAGCACAGACTCAAGCATGTGGGATCTTCTTGGATCAGGAATTGAATTTGAGTCTCCTGCATTGGTGGGTGGATTCTTTACCACTGAGCCACCAGGGAAGCCCCATACTGTCACTTTTTGAGTTGGTCCTTAAGGAAAATCTTTGGATGGATGCTGTGAAAGTGCTGCACTCAATATGCCAGCAAATTTGGAAAACTCAGCAGTGGCCACAGGACTGGAAAAGGTCAGTTTTCATTCCAATCCCAAAGAAAGGCAATGCCGAAGAATGCTCAAACTACCGCACAATTGCACTCATCTCACACGCTAGTAAAGTAATGCTCAAAATTCTCCAAGCCAGGCTTCAGCAATATGTGAACCGTGAACTTCCTAATGTTCAAGCTGGTTTTAGAAAAGGCAAAGGAACCAGAGATCAAATTGCCAACATCTGCTGGATCATGGAAAAAGCAAGAGAGTTCCAGAAAAACATCTATTTCTGCTTTATTAACTATGCCAAAGCCTTTGACTGTGTGCATCACAATAAACTGTGGAAAATTCTGAAAGAGATGGGCATACCAGACCACCTGATCTGCCTCTTGAGAAATCTGTATGCAGGTCAGGAAGCAACAGTTAGAACTGGACATGGAACAACAGACTGGTTCCAAATAGGAAAAGGAGTACGTCAAGGCTGTATATTGTCACCCTGTCTATTTAACTTCTATGCAGAGTACATCATGAGAAATGCTGGGCTGGAAGAAGCACAAGCTGGAATCAAGATTGCTGGGAGAAATATCAATAACCTCAGATATGCAGATGACACCACCTGTATGGCAGAAAGTGAAGAGAAACTAAAAAGCCTCTTGATGAAAGTGAAAGTGGAGAGTGAATAAGTTGGCTTAAAGCTCAACATTCAGAAAACGAAGATCATGGCATCCGGTCCCATCACTTCATGGGAAATAGATGGGGAAACAGTGTCAGACTTTATTTTTTTGGGCTCCAAAATCACTGCAGATGGTGACTGCAGCCATGAAATTAAAAGATGCTTACTCCTTGGAAGGAAAGTTATGACCTACCTAGATAGCGTATTCAAAAGCAGAGACATTACTTTGCCAACAAAGGTTCATCTAGTCAAGGCTATGGTTTTTCCAGTGGTCATGTATGGATGTGAGAGTTGGACTGTGAAGAAGGCTGAGTGCTGAAGAATTAATGCTTTTGAACTGTGGTGTTGGAGAAGACTCTTGAGAGTCTCTTGGACTGCAAGGAGATCCAACTAGTCCATTCTGAAGGAGATCAGCCCTGGGATTTCTTTGGAGGGAATGATGCTAAAGCTGAAACTCCAGTACTTTGGCCACCTCATGCAAAGAGTTGACTCACTGGAAAAGACTCTGATGCTGGGAGGGATTGGGGGCAGGAGGAGAAGGGGAGGATAGAGGATGCGATGGCTGGATGGCATCACTGACTCGATGGACGTGAATCTGGGTGAACTCCGGGAGTTGGTGATGGACAGGGAGGCCTGGTGTGCTGCAATTCATGGGGTTGCAAAGAGTCGGACACGACTGAGCGACTGAACTGAACTGAACTGAATATCATTCATATGTCTTTCTTCTTGAATTAAAGGTAGAAGTACCTGAAAAGTATTAAAAAACAAGCAAATAAAATGCCTTCTTACCCTTTCACCAGACCAAATGTCTAACAAATGAGAATAGGATTCAGGACAACAGAGGAACAAGTCTCTTCATATGAGGTCTTGTGTACTAGAAAGCCATGAAGTATTTGAAAGTTGTCTCAGGCTCTTACAAATTCTGAGACCTTGAGTAAATCACTTTACCTCTCTGAACATTGGTTTCCTCATTTAAAAAATAAGGGTAATATCTATTTCACACTGTTTTATTGATTAAATTTGAGTGATATGAAATGAGCAGCTATAAAAATTCTTATCTTCAAGTCAGCTATCAGATTGTGATAGGTAGTTCTGGTTCTAATACCAAAGTTAGGAGGTTGGTCCATATTTATCACAGATAATTACCAAAACAATTACATTTGTACAACATTCCAAAGTTTACAAAGCACATTCACCTAAAAATTATATTCAGTTATGTATATTCAGATAATTAGCCTGCGTATTTTTTTTTTTTTTTTTGCCAAGCTGGGCTATTTAAAATACTAAAAGATGATGCTGTTAAAGTGTTGCACACAATATGTCGACACATTTGGACATTTGGAAAATTCAGAAGTAGCCTCATGGAACTGGAAAAAGTCCGTTTTCATTTCAATCCCAAAGAAGCACAATGCCAAAGAATGTTCAAACTACCATAAAATTGCACTCATTTCACATGCTAGCAAGGTTATGCTCAAAATCCTTCAAGCTAGGCTTCAGCAGTACATGAATCAAGAACTTCTAGATGTACAAATTGGGTTTCAAAGAGGCTGAGGAACCAGAGATCAAATTGTCAAGACTCGTTGGATCATGGAGCAAGCAAGCAAGTTCCAGAAAAACATCTACTTCTACTTCTTTGTGTGGATCACAGTCAAACAAACTGTGGAAATTCTTAAAGAGATGAAAGTACTAGACCACCCTGTTTGTCTCTTGAGAAAGCTGTATGTGGGTCAAGAAGCAACAGTTAGAACTGGGCTGGGAACAACAGACTGGTTCAAAATTGGGAAAGGAGTACAACAAGGATGTATATTACCACCCTGTTTATTTAACTTCTATGTATGCCAAACGCCAAGCTGGGTAAATCACAAGCTGGAATCAATATGGCCAGGAGAAATATCAATAACCTGAGATACGCAGATGACACCACCCTAATTGCAGAAAGTGAAGAGGAACTAAAGAGCCTCTTGATGAAGGTGAAAGAAGAGAGTGAAAAAGCTGTCTTAAAACTCAACATTCAAAAAATGAAAATCATGGCATCTGGTTCCATCACTTCATGGCAAATAGGGAAAAAATGGAAACAGTGACAGACTTTATTTTCTTGGGCTCCAAAATCACTTTGGACAATGACTGCAGTCATGAAATTAAAAGACTCTTGCTCGTTGGAAGAAAACCTATGACCAACCTAGAAAGCATATTAAAAAGCAGAGAGATCACTTTGCTGACAAACGTCCATATAGTCAAAGCTATGGTTTTTCTACTAGACATATAAGGATGTGAGAGTTGGACCATAAAGAAGGCTGAGGACTGAAAAATTGATGCTTTCAAACTGTAGTTATGGAGAAGACACTTGAGTGTCTCTTGGACAGTAAGAAGATCAAACCAGTCAATCCTAAAGAAAATCAACCATGAATATTTGTTGGAAGGACTGTTGCTGAAGCTCCAGTACTTTGGCCACCAGATGCAAAGAGACAGCTCATTGGAAAAGACCCTGATGCTGGGAAAGATTGAGGACAGGAGAAGAGGGCAACAGAGGATGAGATGGTTGGATGGCATCATCAGTTCAATGGACATAAGTTTAAGCAAATTCTGGGAGATAGTGAAGACCTGGGAAGTCTGCCATGCTGCAGTCCATAGGTCACAAAGACCAGACACAACTTTAGAGACTGCTGCTGCTGCTGCTAAGTCACTTCAGTTGTGTCCGACTGTGTGACCATGGACGGCAGCCCACCAGGCTCCATCATCCCTGGGATTTTCCAGGCAAGAGTACTGGAGTGGTGCGCCACTGCCTTCTCTGTTAGAGACTGAACAACAAAAATGGGGATAAGAGGGTACCTTGTCCAATCTTGGTACATCAAGGAAGGCTTTTAGAAATAATGATGACGCTTAAAGGTGAAAGCCTGGTAAACAATCCAAGTATAAAAGGGAGAGTGAAGCAGACCAGACATAGTGAGAAGCAAGACTTGCTAGAGTTTAGAGAAAGGCATGGTAGCTTGGCCATTAATAAGAAAATGTATCATGTAAATTTCCTGAAGGATAATTTGAAGATTTCAAACAGGGGACTGACATAGTTAAAGTTTAGAAAGGTCACTCTGGATACAATATGAAGAACAAATTGGAGTAGAACAGGGTAACAGGCAGACAAGACTATTGCAGGAGGTATAATAATATTGGTCAAGCTGGAATAGTAGCCCTGGTGGTATGTGTGTGTGTCAGTATGCTCAGTTGTGTTCAAACTGTGTGGGTATGTTGCTGTCACTTTTTTGACACCATGGACTATAGCCTGCCAGGCTCCTCTGTCCATGGAATTTTCCAAGCAAGAATGCTGGAGCAGGTTGCCATTTCCTACACGAGAAGGTCTTCCCAACCCAAGGATTGAAACTGCATCTCTTACATCTCCTGCACTGGCAGGCAGATTCTTTACCACTATGCCAGTAGTGGTGGAGATGGAGAGAAATAAGAAATATACGAGAAAGGAAAACTGCCAGGACTTTGTGATCGCTGTAGGAGGTGAGAGAGAGGGAGAGGTTGAATATAATACCCACATTTCTAGCTTAGGCAGTTAGTTTGATGATGATATCACTTAGAGACTGGGAACATAAAAGCACATATAATGAAAATGAAGGGTTTAATTTCAGATATACTGTTTTGAGATATCTTGGAACATCATGACATATATTTTGAGCGCAGTCAGGTGTGCAGAATTGTAGTAAGGAGAGAGAACTGGACTAGAAATATATTCTTAGGAGCCATGGAAGTGAATACCTCACCCAAGGAGAGTATAAAAAGTGAGATAGGAATAAACTGACTAGGATATAACTCTGAGGTGTATGGACACATAAGTGACAGGCTTATGACATAAGATCCTAGAAGGTAAAATAGAGAAGCCAGAGATCTAGGATGAAAGCTAGGAATGTGTGGTTTCACAAATCAAGAGACATAAATACAGCAGGCCATAGGCAATAGTGTCAAATGTTCAAGTAAAAATTCATTAAAAAGGGTCCACTTGGTTGAATGAAAAGGTTGTTCGTGACCTTGTTGAGAATTTCAGTGGAGTCATAGGGACAGAACCCAGAAGTTTATTGAGTAAATAAATAATCCACTGAGTGAAGTTCCTGGGAAGGTAGAAAGAGACAATCCAAAGAATAAGCTAAAGAGATGGAATACAGGGAATATGTAGAAATATATATCTCAGATGGGCAGGGGCACCTGATCCATTGTGATATCTGAAAGGTGGATGTAGACACACGTAGTCTTATGAATGTGGGGGCAGGAGGTTCTTGGAGTTCCTCTCTGATGGGTTCTATTTTGTGCTGAGAGTAAATGAGGGAGATGGTTTGAAAACAATGGAGCAAATCTGAAGCAGCTGTTATGGAAAAGAGTGCTAACTAGGGAAACAAGCATTGCTTGGCAAAGCTGAGACTGGACATTGTAAATATGCAGTGAAAACAATTTACATAGTCTATCCAAATTTCAGATGAGTTTTTGGTTTTTTTTTTTTTTTTTACGTTGGCAAATCTATAGTTTTGCTTTTTTTTTTGGTTATGCTGGGTCTTCGTTGCTGCTCACAGGCTTTCTCTAGTTGTGGTAAGCAGAGGTTACTCTTTGTTGAAGTTCATGGCTTCTCATTGATGTGGCTTCTCTTGTTGCAAGCACAGGCTCCAGGTGCAGGGGCTTCAGTGGTTGCATCATGTGGGCTCAGGAGATGTGGCGCGTGGGCTTTAGTTGCTCTGAAGCATGAGGAGTCTTCCTGGACCAGGGAACGAACCTTTGTCTCCTGCATTGGCAGGTGGATTCCTATCCTCTGTATCACCAGGGAAGTTCCAGTTCTTTGTTTTTAAAAAACTACTTCTGAATCAGAAGGTTAAGGTCTAGACTAAATTTTCTTTACAAATATAATACTGCAGACAGTGCAGTAGAGATCATGAAGCTAATACTATAATTTTCTCTCTCTCCAATCCCTCCTTCCCCATATAATTTCTAATACACAGGTGCATGCACACAAACATACACATTATCATTTACTATTAGAACTCCTCAGAGAGAAAGTTCCAAAATATGTCATCATCTCACTGCCTATAATCTTCCCTTTAATTTTCAGTGGAAAGTGGTAAGGAAATTATTGTGTGTGGTGGAATTTGTAGGAGAGCATGAACAATATTATTTATATTAATAATTTATCCATTTTCAGAGAGCAAAATAACAAAATTCACCTCTTTCACATCTATTAAGAGATCTGCTCAAAGAAACATATTGATAGAGATGGGAGACTTTCTTCTTTATAAACTATTAGATTTTATTAAACAATAACAGTATTCAGCATAATTTTATATTTTAAAATAATCCACTTGTAGGTAATTTATTAAGCATATACTGTACTATGGACTGAGCACATCTAACTCTCACAAAAACTCAATTAGACAAGGATTATTCCCATTTATAGGTGAGGAAATTGGATCACAGAAAGGTTAAGCAACTTGCCCTCAGGCATTTGGCTAGTAAATGGTAGAGATGGGATGTGAACCCAAGCAGTTTGACTCCAGAAGTCACACATTTAAATTATCTGCTGCACGGCCTTCTCCACAGAAGAAATTTAACAAAGTTTTCCAAGTAAAGCACTCCTGTGAAGTTTCAGAAATTCAACAGGATTGGTTGAGCTGGCAAGTTGTAACACACTTTATATATATAAGCAATTTAGTATAAATGGAGACTTAAGAAACAGTATCAAGATACAAAATGAGCTGTTTTCTTAGATAAAATTTTTATTAAATTACTTGGAAACATTTCAACTATAGAAAAGAGTACAGAAAATAATTACAATTTAACATTCATGTATCCTTTGCCCACCTTTAAGGTTTTGCCACATTTTCTGCAAATTATTTTTGGTAGAAAAAACATTCTATGAAGTGAAACCTGTCACATTCTCTTCTCCTCCTCTCTGGAACTAATCGCTATTCTGAATTTGGTATCTATAATTTCCTTATATGATCTTCACAGTTTCTTATTGTTAAATTTTTATGATACACCGTATACATCTTTCTGTAAGTTATTTTCCTCAATATTATATTAATGAACTCTAAATTAATACTAGTAGCTTTAGTTTATTAATTTCCGTTTTTTAGCATTCTGTATATTTATTTCAGTTTGTCCAGTAATGTCACTTGTTTATCCATTCTCCTGTAAGTGAATATTTAAATTGTTGCACTAATATGAGTAATGCTATGAACATTTTTGTGTTAGCTCACGATAATTACATAGGCATACAATTCCATAACATGCAGTTTAACAGGAAACAAAAAACGTGTACATGAACTATGAGATGGCTGGATGGCATCACTGACTCGATGGACGTGAGTCTGGGTGAACTCTGGGAGTTGGTGATGGACAGGGAGGCCTGGCGTGCTGTGATTCATGGGGTCGCAAAGAGTCGGACACGACTGAGCGACTGAACTGAACTGAACTATACAATGAAGACAGCGATTAAGTTTTATGAAAGGTACAAAAGATCACGTGTTGTTCTGAGCAAAAGGAGGCTACTTTCACTAGAAAATAGCTGGGGAAGGCGCCAACGACCGAGCAACATTCACTGCTAATTAATAGTAGGAGACCACACACTTTAACCCTTATTTGAGGACAAAACCGGGCCCCAACAGGCTGAGCCAATACGAGTGTGATCGTGAAGAGTCCGCAGTGGAAGCTGCAGCAGCCGACCTCTTCGCTGTGCCAGGCCACTGGAAAGTGACAGCGCGAGGGCAATGTCGAGGTAACCAGGGCCTAACCTCACTTTTCATTCCGAACGTGAAGGAAACTGAGGAACCGGGGTCGGATTCCCACCCGTATATACCCGATTCGGGTGTACAGACATCCGCCTCGAAGTATCTTTCCACTTGCATTCACATTACTGCCAGGTCAGTAACCTGGAGCCAAGTCATACAGGGGACCCCTACCCAGAACATTGCCTCCCAGTCTGGCCTCTTTTAGTGGCGCCTCTTTGCCTTACGCCGATTTCGTAAGTAAGCGCTGAGACCAACCCAGAGGCTCCTCCGGCTCCCAAACCTGACGTGAAAACGCGCGGGGCTGCACAAACGGCAGCCATCTTTGAGTAGGGCAAAACCACACCCTCGCACCCTACGGGCCACTCCCTCTCAGCGTCCCCAGGCTTTTCACCCACAAACGTAAGGCGTTAACCTTAGCGGCGGTGTTGAAGAAACACGCACAGAAGCCTGACTATCCATGACCCCGGAGGTGCCAATCCCCGCCAATGTTAACATGGCGGCTAAACCCGAGCGGCAAAAGAGCGCTGACGCCAAATGAAGTCATGCTCGAAAAACGAGCAAGTCGGCGGGGCAGCGATGAAGTAATCTCGCGAGATCGAAGCAAGCCTCCGCTCGGCCCGGAAGCCTCGTCTGAGGGGGCGGAGGGGCGGAGGAGGGAGCGGGAGTCCGGCGAGAACCAGTGGAGGAGTCCGCCCGCTGTTGCCTGCGTAAGCGGAGCAGCGACTCCGGGCGGCTACGCCGCGGAATCGGCGTAGGCGGCTTTGGAGAATAGGCGGGCTGCGCTGCACCCGGGCTGGTCGCGGAGGGGGGAGGGGATGTCGGTCAGTGCGAGATCCGCTGCTGCTGAAGAGAGGAGCGTCAACAGCAGCACCATGGGTGAGTCTCAGCTTTGGGCCGTCGCGACTCGGGTCGGCGGCTCGGGACGTTGTGGGGTTCTGCGGCCCCCCGATCGGGTGGTGGTGGGGGTAACGCCCTGAGGCGAGGCGAGGCGCGGCGCTGGGGCGAAAGCAGGTGAGGTGGGGGGCGACGGCGGGCCCGGGGCGCGGCGGTGGCGGCGGACCCGGGGGGAGGGGAGACGGCGGCAGTGACAGTTTGAATTGAATGTGCGGAGAACCGAGGCGGCGGCATTTCCTGTGCCGCGGCGGGCGGGCCCGGGGAGTGGAGAGACGTGAGCCACGGCCTCCGCCGCCGGACCCCGAGCAGGGTCTCCTTTGCCGGGCCTCCGGCTCCGCGGCCCTGCTTCTTCGCGTCGGCGGGCGCAGCTCCCGCGGCGGAGCTCCCCTCGTGGGGGAGTGGGCCTGGCGAGGAGGGTGGGAATGTGTGTGCGCGTCCGGGTGAGGGTGCTGTGTGGGCCGGCCCCGGGAGGGCGGCGGCGGGGAGAGAGGAAGAGGGATGCACCAGGCTGAGGCTGCGGTGCAGGCGGCGGCGGCTGCTGCAGCGGCCCCAGCGACCGTGTCGCCTCCTCGCTCCCCCTCCCCGCCTCTGGGGCTTCCTTTCCCCAGGCGCGGCCCCAAAGGCCGGTGGATGGCGGGCAAAGCTTGAATAAGGAGGATAAGGAGCCTGGTTTGGGCTTAATTTTTAAGGAAAGGGGAAAAGAGAACGTTTTGTAAGGGCGCCCTCCGGAGGAACCGAAGGGCTGGGAAGGGTCTTTGGAAAAGGGAGGGAGTTGGAGATACGGACTGGCGATGTGTAAGGAAATTAAGTTTTGAAAATATTTAAGTATTCTCATTTATTCCCTTAAGCCCTTTCATTTCCTTTTCTCCTCCACGTATTGGAAAAAGAACGAGGCCATTTCATTCACATTTTCCACTCCCAAGTTCCCATTTCATACTGTGTGTATAGTAGGAAATAGCAACTGAAATTTTTCTAACACATTTCCATTTGCTGAGTTACATTTTGAGAGTACACTGTTTCATATCTGGGTTGTGAGATCCAGGTGTTTGTTTAGATACTGAATTAGTTTATTCTTGCGACTTTATTGTTCTAGTTCAACTTTATGGTTTCTCTTGGTGTTGTTACTTTGATGAAATGGAAGGATATTTTTCTGAGTACCCTTGGTAATCGAAATCAACAGGTAATCTAGATTCTAAAGCATTTTACATATTTATTAAGGTGATGAATAAAGTCAATACCCTACCCTTTATAAAAACTTGTTTATAAGCAAGTTTAGGAGGGAAGTTTTTTGGCATTAGGTGCACAGGTAGAGATGAAGTTTATGAAATCCTTATAGATTGAAGGATATTGCCTTAGCAGTGTATAAACAATTACGAATCTAGTTATTGCTTCTTGTATCTCTTATTCCTCCAAATAGCAGGGGAAGGGATGGGGGAGCCTGGTGGGCTTCCGTCTATGGGGTCGTACAGAGTCGGACACGACTGAAGTGACTTAGCAGCAGCAGCAGCAGCAGGGGAAGGAGCAGGGAGGAGGGGGATATGGGGTCAGGAAACAATCTTTCATCCCACCCAGCTGTTCAGTGGGTGGGGCTAGAGGAGATAGGGTTGAGTGGAACTATGAAATAAATGTGGAAGCCCCATAGATGGTTGTATGGTAGCATTGTGTCCTGTGTTTGGACAGCATGACGTAGCCAGGTCTTCTCAATACAGTTATTAAAAATATCACGTGCTCTTAGGCTCACAGAATTGAAGCTCATAACTGAAAAATTTATTTTGTGTTTATGGCAAGTAGATTTTACTTTGCAGAAACTTATTATAATTGTGTAAAGTAAAAGTGTCTGGTTTCTGATTTTGATTTCAAGATATTGGATACATAACTACAGAAAAGGTTATTTATGTATCAGATACATATCAGTTACCTATACCTTGTTTCAAAACTTTGTTATATAATTGATTCTTTGGATTTGCATATTTTCCCACAGAAATAATCTTAAATAACTACATGTCAGGACTTTTGAGCTGTTCTGAAACAAAATAGGACCCCTGAAAGACCTTAGAGCAGTTGTAGAGGAAATGGCAACCCACTCCAGTGTTCTTGCCTGGAGAATCCCAGGGACGGGGAGCCTGGTGGGCTGCCGTCTACGGGGTCGCACAGAGTCAGACATGACTGAAGTGACTTAGCAGCAGCAGCAGCAGCAGCAGAGGGTTAAAATTGACAATTCACATGGTAAAGAATCCTCCTGAGATAGGGAAGAGGAGGGTTTGATCCCTGGGTCAGGAATATCCCGTGCAGAAGGAAATGGCAATCCACTCCAGTATTCTTGCCTGGGAAATCCCATGGACAGAGGAGCCTGGTGGGCTACAGTCCATGGGATTGCAAAAGAGTTGGACATGGATTAGTTGGACTAAACAGCAACAAAAAATGATAAGGAAGGAGGAAGAGTTAGATTTCCAAGATCTCAATAATGGGGAGTGGTCAGATGAGTAGACCACTTGGTGTGAAGATAGTGGGTTGAGCAAGTTGGTTTCAGACTTGTTATAAATTGATGGTATATGTATTCACTATAGACTCTATTCTTGTATTTGCCAATAGACTATTATTATCTAATTATCAGCTGAGAGCATGTTTCACATTTTAAGCTAATAAACTATCTGTAGTTGTTGATTAGAAGTAGAAACTTAATTTAACATTTATACATTTTACTAAATTTTGAGACAAAACTTATTTTTCTATACAGAGTTTGGACTCTAAATGACAAGATCTATTGCACAATGAAACTGATGTAGAAAAAATGTGTTTTTTAGGAGTAGAATTTTAAGGTAGTGTGATTATAGGTTAGGCTTGCCAGATGAGAGCACAGTGTTAAATGTAGACCTACATTTGGTCTCTACAGCAGTGTTTTGCGGACTGTGAGTTGAGACCAGTGGATGTTGAAATCAGTTTTGTGGATTTCTACCAAAACTTTACAAAGTAGTAAAGAAATAAAAAATAGCAGTACATTGTAAAAATTTGGAGTGGTGAATTTTGTTGTGTAAGTATTGTGTATTGTGTTGAGATATAACTTTTTTTTTTTAATTGAGAACTGTAATCAAAAAAGTTTGTAAAAACACTTAGGGGGATGTGCAGTATGGATTGGTGAAGTTGAAGATCTTTAAACTTTATGATAGAGGTCTTAATGTGAGGATGTTAGACTAAATGAAATTAAGTCTTATTTTTGATTCGTTTATTGTGTACTTTATGTAGCTGGTGTGGTTAGAAAGATCTGAGATCTACTTTTCCTTGAGAGGAGGTCATCTCCCACAGTTATATAGAAAGCAGGGTGGGTCGCAAAAGAAGATAGTATTATATCATTAAATGTCTCTGCTCTTGAGTTTGAGGAGAAAAAAATGTTTTTGGTCTTGTCCTTTTGCATTATGGAAGATGCGGAGAGCCAGATTTTGAGCATGAGCTTGGGTAAAGGGACCAAAAAATGCAGCTTGGTTAGCATTCAGCGTTGAAGGCCTTAGGTGAGACACACAAAAGGTCCTTGTAATTCATATTTGGTGCAATGTAACTCTGCAGAGTTAGGGATTACAGATAGGGATTTGAGTTCAAAGTATTAATAATAACAAATATAGTATAAGGACTAAGAAAAAAGACTTTGGTGTCAGACAGACATGCAGTCAAATCCTGGCTTTGCCACTTACTAGATGTATCAGTCAGTGATAGGTTTAGGTTACTGCTTCTCAAACTGATGAAGGGTGTTTTTTTAATTTTATTTTTTAAAATTTCCAATTCACTATTGACTGACACAATTGTAAAGTACAAGTTATTGCAAGTTATTTTTACTAATGCAGATGAAATTTAAAAAGGCAAAAATACAAGCCCCAATTTTTAAAGATCCAGTAGACATAAAGTTATTCTGGTATAAAAATTTTCATTTCTGTGTTCTACATTTGTACTTCTCTGGTGTAAACCATTGAACAATCAGACTGGTCCCTCCATAGACTATCCTTGGAATAGTTCTGGGTTAAACCATGATGCAGTAACAAATAGCCCTAAAAATCTTAGTGGCAGTAGTTTAAAGATGAGGTCGTGCCTGTCCTGAAGTTCGTGTATTTTATTTTAAGCAATTGTTTTTTAATTTCAGAAGTACTTTGAAGATTGAGGAGAGTACCTAAGTATCCCCTGAGGTTGGGTAGTAAAGCCTAATCTTGCTTACATTATTCTGAAGTGTATTTTAGGTATTTATGTGACATTTATTTTAGATATTCCTGTGACATTTGGATTTTATCTGTATTTGTTTGACTTGTATACAAGTGAAACTCACTCAGACATGTCCAACTCTTTTGTGACTCCATGGACTGTTTCCCGCCAGGCTCCTCTGTCCATGGGATTCTCCATACAGGAATACTGGAGTGGGTTGCCATTTTCCTTCTCCAGGGGATCTTCCAAGCCCAGAGATTGAACCTGGGTCTCCTGCATTGCAAGTGGACTCGTTACCATCTGAGCCACCAGGGAAGACCCATATACAATATAAAGATAATCCCCCCCTCTTTCTTCCTCACCAGTGTGGGATTAAAAATTGACTTTCCTGAAGATATGTTAATTCTATTGTTTTGTTTACCTGTGGGGTCACAGCTAAGTACTTTTGATAGCCTCATTTGAGATGGGGCTCAGATCAAGGTTTCTCAGACTGGGCAAGAGTGCAGTGTGGTGTTTTTAATTTGGAGGGAGTGGGCTGTCTTGTGCATTGTACAGTGTTGACCAGCATCCCTAACCTCTGCTAACTAGATACCAGTAGCAGTTCATCCTCCCCAGTGATGACAGTGAAAAAAAATGTCTCCAGACATTGCCAAATGTCACCTGGGAGAGCCAGTTTGAGAACCACCATACTAGGTGATGAAGAACCCTTGAAAGATTATAGAGATGGAGAAGGAAAAAACTCTTTGTTAAACATCTGGTTCATAATTCTTCCTCCTAGAACTCCTACCACTTGGTATTTCTCAAACTTAGAAATCAGAATCACCTAGGTAGCTGGTGCTCATTTCACATGCTAGCAAGGTAATTCTCAAAATCCTTCAAGCTAGTATTCAGCAGTACCTGAACGGAGAACTTCCAGATGTACAAGCTGGGTTTAGAAAAGGCAAAGGAACCAGAGATCAAATTGCCAACATTCATTGGGTCTTAGAAAAACAAGGGAATTCCAGAAAAAATCTGCTTTTGCTTCATTGATTATGCTGAATTCTTTGTGTGGATACTAGAATAGCAGACCACCTTACCTGTCTCCCAATAAACCTATTTGCAGGTTAATAAGCAACAGTTAAAACCAGTTATAGAATGACAGATTAGTTCAAAATTGGGAAATGGGTATGTCAAGTCTGTATGTTGTCACCCTGCTTATTTAACTTGCATGCAGAGCACATCCTGCAAAATGCCTGGCTGGAATCAAGATTGCCAGGAGAAATATCAACAACCTCAGATATGCAGATGATACCCCTCTAATGGCAGAAAGTGAAGAGGAACAAAAGAGCCTCTTGATGAAAGTGAAAAAGGAGAGTGAAAACCTGGCTTAAAATTCATAATTCAAAAAACTAAGATCATGGCATCTGGTCCCATCATTTCATGGCAAATAGATAGGGGGAAAGTGGAAACAGTGACGGACTTTATTTTCTTGGGCTCCAGAATCATTGTGGGTGGTGACTGCAGCCATGAAATTAAAAGACTGTTGCTCCTTGGAAGAAAAACTATGACAAACCTGGACAGCATATTAAAAAGCAGAGATATCACTTTGCTGACAAAGGTCCGTATAGTCAAAGTTGTGGTTTTTCTAGTAGTTCTTGTGGATGTGAGAGTTGGACCATAAGGAAGGCTGTGCACCAGAGAATTGATGCTTCCAAATTGTGATGCTGGAGAAAACTCTTGAGAGTCCCTTGGATAGAGAGGAGTAGGTATCATTTCTTGAAATAGGTAATTTAAAACATGAAATTGAGAGGCCTGTGGGACAGCTAAATGAGCATAGTAGAGTCTCAGTAATGCTAGGAGAGACATCTAGGATGGAAAATAAGCATTTTAAGGTTTTTGTAAATTTATTCATTTGTGCTTTGAATTTTTATGTTTAGTAATTGAATGTCTATATTGAAGAAAAGCCATACTCTAGTTAGGTGAATAAATTTTTTAATATTTTTATAAGACTTGGTAATTTTAGTTTGGTGAGCAAACTTGAAGGAAATTGGAATAAAGTGATTTGTGTGAAACTTATGTGTTCCTCACAGCTACACAGACTGAGGTTAATAATTGCCTAAAATGTCTAGTTATTAAAAATTTTTACTGGTACTTTCAAAGTGGTAGCTGTTTCAAACTCTTTGCTAGTGTTTCTTTATATGAGTGACATTTTTTTATCCTTATATGTTCAGATTGTTCATTCAGATTATAATCAGAGTTCTTCCTTTTTTGAGGAAGATTTTGGTATATATTGTCAATCAGTTTTCAAAAATACTAGAAATATTTTGAGTGAGGTAATTATTTGTGCAAGAGGAGGCAGAATCTTCATAGCAACCTTGGTGCTTTCTGGTTATTCTATTACAATGACTAGGGTACTACCTCATTTGTTACATGTTTTTGGGTCTATACAAGGAAAATTTTTTTCAGTAACTAGTGTACCTTAAAGCATCAACTTTTTAAACCATTTTTAATTTTTAAAAGTTTAATAGATATATTTAGTTCCTTTTGTGATTAAATACATTAACCAAGAGGGGAAAAAAGCCACTAAATTATTAACATTTCAATCACTGAAGTTTGATTTGTTTTCTTAATTGCATACTTTTTTTCATGGTTGTGATTAGTGGTATATTAGTGGTTAGTGGTTCTCAACCCTGGTTAGGCATTGGAAACACTTTCAATTTTTAATGTACTTGGAGGCTTGTTAATTCACTGGGTGTGAGGTGGGGCTCAGAAATTTACATTTTTTAGTATTTTAGGTAGTTTTGATGAGCAACCAGGGTTGATAACTTCTGATGTGAATTATGTGAGGTAATATATGTAAAAGTGCTCTGTAAACTCTTTAAAATATATACAAAACCAAGGTGTTATTATCTTAATATTTAATAGTATTTTTGGTGTATTAATCTATATATAGATTATTTTAAGTACGTATATGGTGTTTCTAATATTGATATTCTAATTGTCTAGCCATTTTATTATTTCAAGATGTTCAGTGTCATTATTTTAGAACTATAAATAGTATGAAAAGAGTATTGTTAAGCCTCTTCTGCCTTCCCCAATTATTTTCCTAGGGCATTTGTTGGTTTAGTATTTTAAACTTGTTTTTAATTTATATTTTTCATATTACTGGAGAGAGACGTTTGTTATGTATAATCCAGTTAGCTTCTCTACTTTCATAAGAATATACTGAACTTGTTAAAATCACTGTCAAGAATATTTGGTTTTGTGCTGTGACTTATATATGGGGCTATTAAATAATGAAATATGAGAGTCATTTTTGTTTTTAAATTATACATAGTTTTTCACATTTTTGTGCTCTCAGGAATGTACCTAACTTCTCCTGTCCTTGAAGTTTGTAGCTGTTCAGCTTGCTGTTAATAATCTTTGTATTTTAGCTGCTCAGTCATTATTTCCTGGTTCATTTCTTTATTGAAGTTCTGCTCTCTGTTAAGTATTGGGTTAGATTTCCATTTTAATTCCCAGCTACATTCTGTTTTTGTTTGTTTTTTTAATTAAAAAAAAAAAAACCAACATGGCAGCCCAGACATGGTGACTAACAGGTCAGGCATGACAGCAAGATGGAGAGCAGTGTCAGGTTTGAAACACACGCGATAGTTCCCTAGAGGCAGCTCTGAACCTACAGCTTGTATTTCATTTTTACCTCAGCTAGTGCTTTTGTTGCAGGAAGGGGAACCCGTTTCAGGGCCCAAGAGTGGGCTCTTGTCTAACACTCGGAAATGAATGCATACTTGCTGACAAAGCAATAGACTTTACTGGGAAAGGGCGCCCAGGTGCAGAGCAGTAGGGTAAGGGAACCCAGGAGAACTGCTCTGCTTCCTGGCTGTCAGTCTCAGGGTTTATGGTAATGGAATTAGTTTCCAGATTGTCTTTGGCCAGTCATTCTGACTCGAGTCCTTCCTGGTAGCCCTCCCATTGCTCAGCCAAGATGGATGCCAGCGAAAATTATTCTGGGAAGTTAATTCCCAGCTATATTCTGTACAATATATTCTGACAGCTGAGTGAAAAGGGAAGAAATTTAAGTAGAAATGATTTTTGTTTTATGGATGTATAAAATAATGTGCAAATAGAAAACGACTAAGGAAACCAAAATATGAACTCATTGTGTAATTTGCAAAACCAAATTTGCTCTGAGTACAACTTGTAGTCTGTTTTCTGATTGCTGAGAAGGGCAAATTGAGTAAACATGAGAACTTGGCATGAAAGAATGAAATTATTGCCATTTCCTTCTCTAGGGGATCTTCCCTACCCAGGGGTCAAACCTGGGTCTCCTGCATTGCAGGCAGATCTTTATTAACTAAGCCACCAGGGAAGCCCCAATCTTAGAACTGTAGTCAATCCTGTCATGTTTTGTATTAGAATATAAAAGTTGATCTAATACAGAAAATTAAGAGTTACTTAACCAGTTGCTTAATTCAGGTGTGAGCTTAAAAAATAACTAGAATGACTTATCTGATAAGTTGTTGTTTTTTAGTCTTTAAGTTGTGCCCAACTCTGTAACCTCATGGACTGTGTAGCACACCAGGCTCCTCTGTCCTCTAACTATCTCCCAGAGTTTGTTCAAATTCATGTCCATTGAGTTGGTGGTGCTGTCTAACCAACTCATCTGCTGCCACTCCTTTCTCCTTTTGCCTTCAGTCTTTCACAGTATCAGGGTCTTTTCCAAAGAATTGGCTATTCGCATCAAGTGGCCAAAGTATTGGAGCTTCAGCTTCAGCAACAGTCCTTCCAATAGGAACCACTCAACGATTGATTTCCTTTAGGATGGACTGGTTGGATCTCCTTGCAATCCAGGGAACTCTCAAGAGTCTTCTCCAGCACCACAGTTCAAAAGCATCAATTCTTTGGCACTCAGCCTTCTTTATGGTCCAACTCTCACATCCATGCATGACTACTGGAAAAACCATAGGTTTGACTATGTGGACCTTTGTCGGCAAAGTGACGTCTCTGCTTTTTAATATGCTGTCTAGGTTTGTTGTAGCATTCTTTCTAAGGAGCAAGGATCTTAATTTCATGGCTGCATTCACCATCCACAGTGATTTTGGAGCCCACAAAATCAAATCTGTCCCTGCTTCCACTTTTCCCTCTTATATTTGCCATGGAGTGATGGGACCGTATACCATGATCTTAGTTGTTTTTTTAATTTATCTATTTTTAATTGAATGATAATTGCTTTACAGAATTTTGTTGTTCTCTGTCAAACATCAACATGAATCAGCTAGATCTTAGTTTTTTTTAATGTTGAATTTCACAGAAGCGTTTTCATTCTCCTCTTTCACCCTCATCAGGAGACTCTCTAGATCTTTTTCACTTTCTGCCATTAGAGTGATGTCATCTGTGTATCTGAGGTTGTTGATATTTTTCCCGGCAATTTGGCAAGTAGACCCACCAAAAATACTTGTTTGTGTTTGATCATGGTGCTGTGCTGTTAAAAAGATAATTACACAGATGTAGTTCCTTTTTTTACATTTCTGAAAGTTTGAAATAATCGTAGACTTGCTGAAAAGTTGCAGCCTCTATCCTTTTGAAACTTAAGTATTTGGTGAACATGGAGGAAATGCAAAGATAATACCAAAAACATGCATGTACAATGTGTTATATGAGATAAATATGCCATCAACATTAGTACTGGCTAGGAACAAGTGAAAAGGGAAAAGTTTCATGCTTGATGGAGACACCTTTTACTTGAAATTATGTTTAAGGGTTTTGGGTAGGGCTAGGAGATTCCAGTGCTTTTTAATTGAAGGACGAGTGGATTCCGTTTAACTAGTGTCACTAGTAGATGCCGTTTAACAAATTAGAATCTAACTAGGGTGAATAAAAGACTGTTCGCATTTCATTTAATGAGTCTGTAATACAGATTATTGTACTAAAATATTACTTTCATAAAATAATTGACCTGTTGTAGAACTTTAAATATCTATTTACTTATAATACAGGCTTCTAAGGTCCTTGTTTAAAAAAAAACAAAAAACTTATTTCCTAGGCCCTACCAGAACATTCTAATTCCCTACTTCTAGGCTTAGGACCTAGGTATTTGTTTTTATCAAGCTTCCCAGATGTTTCTGATTATAGCCAGATTTGGAAATCATTTAACTGCAAGATAAAAGTCCAGAGGCCTTGATAATAGCTGTTGTCTATTGCACAACCACTGTAACAACTGTCATTTATTGTGCTTATTGTATCTGAAGTGCCAAATATTTCAAATATTTCATATATATCTTATGATAACCTCATAAATACGTTGTCCCAGTCTAACGCTTAGAAAGGTTATGTAGCTTACCCATGCAGAGTATAGCTCCAAGTTACAGAAGATACTAGATTTCAGATTTCTAGCTATATTTTTAGTGGTCCACACCCTTATCTATGGAGGATATATTCCAAGGTCCCCAGTGGATGCTTGAAACCACAGATAGTAATACCGAACCCTGTCTGTACTGTTTTTTCCTATACATACATACTTAGTATAAAGTTAAACTTATAAATTAGACACAGTAATAGATGGACAACAATAGCTAATAATAAAGCAGAACAATTGTAACAAAATACTGTAATAAAGGTTGTTATAAAAATGTGGTCTCTCTCTCAAGTTCAACTCTGCCAGAAATGTGGCAGTGGCTTCTTCATTGGCAGACTCAGCCTCTCCAATAATTTTTATATTTTTCAGTTGAAATCTATTGAGTCTGTGTAACCGTTTCATATTGGAGTAAATGACTTGGTGTCGTTTTAGGGGATCCCTTGCTTGCTAAAGTTGTCATACAGGCTCCATGCTTTGTGGTGTGACCTGTTGCCATCATTTGTAACATGTTTTATGTTCATGTCTTCCACCCATAGATTTAATGCCTTTTCCATCCTGACTTTTCCATTTATCTTGCACTGTGACTTTTCATTTTCCATTTATCAGGCACTGTGGCTGTAACTTTGCAGTTTGAGGTGTATCAGCAAAAGTAGCATAAATTTTTTTTCCTTTTTCTCAATTTCATGGATAGAAGATTCCTTTTAAGGTACAATTTCTTTTTCCTTATTAAATCAAGACCTTCACCTTTTCATTTATGGGAAGTACTTTATAGCTTCTCTTTCATATATGCAAATTGCCAGAATTTCAACTCTTGTTCTTTGGGGCCATTATTAAGTAAAATTATGAAGTGAGGGTTACTTGAACACAAGCATTGCAATATCACAATGGGTGATCTGATTATACTGAGAAGGCTAAGTGACCAATGGGCAGGATATACAGAACAGAGGGATGAATCACATCACAGGCTGGACAGAGCAGGACAGCACAGGAAGGTGTGAGATTTCATCATGCTATTCAGAACAGCACACAATTTAAAACTGATGAATTGCTTATTTCTGGAATTTTCCATTTAATATTTTCAGACCTCAGTTAACAGCTGGTAGCTGAAACCTTGGAAAGCAAAACTTGAGGTGAAGGGGGACTCTTATTGATGTAATTTGGGTAGTCATTTTAGGGTCTCTTTGCTTGGCTTTTCCCTTCTATTTAGATCAAATCATGTTTTGTAGTCTTTCTTTGCTTATGCTGTTCTTACCTATCTTGAAGTCACATCCATCCATTATGAAGGCCCACCTCAAAACTACTCATTCTAGGAAGCTTTTCCCATCTTTGATCCTTTCCCTAACTTAAACTCCATGAAGACTACTCCTAGTAGGTAACAACATTGTCAATTTGTAAAAATATATTTTCAGTTATCGTTTATGCTAATATTACAAATATTGTGGGTGGCGTAGTTAGTTGCAGTATTGTGATGGGTAGCATGCTTTTCTGAGCCCTTTACTGATCTCTGGCATTACTACGTATAGTACTCCTCTTGAGTAGAATGTTGTGTGTGCGTGGGTGTGTGTGTGTGTGTATCTGTGGTTAGCAAAACACAAGAGAACAAATCCATACTTTTATTTATTTGCTTTTCAATGAGTTTAAATCCTCAAAGGGTACAGCATCACAGAGTCTGTGTCCAGCAGCCTTAGCAAGAAGGCTGCTTTGGAATTTGGCATAAACCATGACACTGTTTACCTGAGCGTGAGTTGTCTTTCCCCAGATTATTCTGGTTTTGTTAGGTTTGCTGCTAAGAGTTACCGTTGTTCTTTGCTTTGTACACATAAGTACGTCTCTTACCTAGATAGGATTCAGTTTCATCTCAAACATATATACCTTCGATTTTCAGGAGAGCTGTGTACTCCCTCTTGGTTCCATAGACCCCTCTTATAGCCAGCAAAAATGGCCTTGGGCCACAGCCTTCCAGACATATTTGTTGTTTTAGAAGTCCTGTTCCCAGCAGGCCTCCACAGGGTCCAAGATGGCTGAAAGAGAGACCATTATTTTTATAATGAAATAAATTAACAGACCTTGGTTATGTGAAAAGTTAGAGTTTTCTGTTTTGAGGTTTCAGATTACTTTGGCTGCTTCAGTAGCTCAACAAGGCAGGCTTTTCAAATCTTCTGTTGTAGAGTAAATTTATAAACATACAGAAACATTTATCATAATAAATTAATAATTTCAGCAGTAATGTAATTTAGTTTGCAGTACAATTTTTTAACTAGTATTTTCTTAGAACTTTATTAGTCTGCTAGGACTGCCATTACAGAAAACCACAGATGAGGTGGCTTAAACAACAGACATTTTTTTTCTCACAGTTCTGGAGGCTGGAAGTCCAGTACTAAGGTGCCAGTAGATTTGGTTTTTGGTGAAGGGTCTTCCTGAATTACATATGGCCACATTCTGTCTGTGTCCTCACGTGGCCTTTGTGTAACCTCTGGAGGAGAAAGGGTTATCTCCAGTGTATCTTCCTCTTCTTGTAAGGATACCAGCTCCACATGATGGGCCCTAATCTTATGACCTCCTTTAACCTTAGTTACCCCCTTTAAGGCCCTGTCTCCCAGATACAATTACACTGGGATTAGGGCTTCATCATAAGAATTTTGGGTGTATGCAGTTTGGCCTGTAACAAGAATTGAATTTCTGTTCTCCTGTGTATGGTGGTGTAATAGCTATAGGAAATTTTTTAAAAAATCAGATAATAAATACTTTGTTTCTACCTACCTTTTTATTAGGCAAGTAATGTTAAGATGAATATCAGTTGAACATTTTATGAGTCATGGGAGTCAATATTTTGGCAGGAAATGGCTTTAGTATCTTTTAGAAGCGGGCTTGAGAGGTATATGCTGGAAATAATCTGAACTCTTTGATAAAACTGCTGTGTTATGTACAGAATGCATATATATCATGAGTACACAAGGTATGGTAGTGACTGATTCAAATGGACTAAAGTTAATTCTTTAAAAATTTTGCCTATGTTCTTAAAACTTGTTTTTTCATCCTTCTGTTTTCACAAGGTCTCAGGATTGGAAGATGTATTGTCATTTAACCTAATTATGCAAATGGTACTCTTAATTCCCCCTGCAGCATGCCTGTGACTAACTCTGACTAGTATTGTAGCCACAAGTGTATATGGCTGTTGAGCACTTGAAATGATGCTAGTCTAAATTGACATTTAGTATAAGTGTAAAATGCACAGAAGATTTTGCCAAGACTTAAAGGATATAAAATATCTAATTCATTTTTATGTTGATTACATGTTGAAATAATGTCTTGGATATATTGAGTTAAAGAAAATATATTATTACAATAGAGTTTTTGTTGTTGTTCAGTTGCTAAGTCGTGTCTGACTCTTTGTGACATGGTGAACTGCAGCACACCAGGCTTCCATGTCCTTCATTGTCTCCCGGAGTTTGCTCAGACACATGTCCATTGAATTGGTGATGCCATCCAATTGAGTTTACTTGTTTGTTTTTACTTTTTTAAATGTGGCTTCTAGAAAGTTTAAAATTACATGTATGACTTGTGTTATATTTCTAACAGAGCTGATTTAGTCTGCTAAAAACTCAGCTGCCTTCTGGGATAACACATTTCATCTTTGAATAGATGTCACTATTAATTTTTTTCTTCCTATTTTTATATGTATCTGTCTTTGATATTTGCATTCAGATATTCTCATTTACTCCCTAGCAGCAAAAAGATAAGTCTGATTTCTCTTTTTAATATTATTGCTTCGTAGTTTGAAGACAGCTATCTTTTGTTGTGACTTTTAGTCTTTCCATTTTCTTTAACAGTGTTTATACGGTAGGGAGTCATATCCCTCCAGCCATTTTTACTCCCCTTTGAACTTCATTTGGTACATAGCCCTGCTAATACCAGGACTGAAATGAGGACTGAAATGAGGACTGAAATGAATATCTTGTGATCTTAAAATTGCACATTGAATCTATCTTTTGTGTCCTTCTATGTACTATATAAATCTGTTAATGAGGCCTAAAGTTAAGTTACATTTTCAGTTCAGTTCAGTCGCTCAGTCGTGTCCGACTCTGCGACCCCATGAATTGCAGCACGCCGGGCCTCCCTGTCCATCACCAACTCCCGGAGTTCTCTCAAACTCAAGTCCATCGAGTCATTGATGCCATCCAGCCATCTCATCCTCTGTCGTCCCCTTCTCCTCCTGCCCCCAATCCCTCCCAGCATCAGAGTCTTTTCCAATGAGTCAACTCTTCACATGAGGTGGCCAAAGTACTGGAGTTTTAGCTTTACCATCATTCCTTCCAAAGAAATCCCAGGGCTGATCGCCTTCAGAATGGACTGGTTGGATGTCCTTGCAGTCCAAGGGACTCTTAAGAGTCTTCTCCAACACCACAGTTCAAAAGCATTAATTCTTCGGCGCTCAGCCTTCTTCACAGTCCAACTCTTATGTCCATACATGATCACAGGAAAAACCATAGCCCTGACTAGATGAACCTTTGTTGGCAAAGCAATGTCTCTGCTTTTGAATATGCTATCCAGGTTGGTCATAACTTTCCTTCCAAGGAGTAAGCGTCTTTTAATTTCATGGCTGCAGTCACCATTGGCAGTGATTTTGGAGCCCCAAAAAATAAAGTCTGACACTGTTTCCACTGTTTCACCGTCTATTTCCCATGAAGTGATGGGACCAGATGCCATGATCTTCGTTTTCTGAATGTTGAGCTTTAAGCCAACTTTTTCAATCTCCACTTCACTTTCATCAAGAGGCTTTTGAGTTCCTCTTCACTTTCTGCCATAAGGGTGGTGTCATCTGCATATCTGAGGTTATTGGTATTTCTCCCGGCAATCTTGATTCCAGCTTGTGCTTCTTCCAGTCCAGCGTTTCTCATGATATACTCTGCATAGAAGTTAAATAAGCAGGGTGACAATATACAGCCTTGACATACTCCTTTTCCTATTTGGAACCAGTCTGTTGTTCCATGTCCAGTTCTAACTGTTGCTTCCTGACCTGCATACGGATTTCTCAAGAGGCAGGTCAGGTGGTCTGGTATTCCCATCTCTTTCAGAATTTTCCACAGTTTATTGTGATCCACACAGTCAAAGGCTTTGGCATAGTCAATAAAGCAGAAATAGATATTTTTCTGGAACTCTCTTGCCTTTTCCATGATCCAGCAGACGTTGGCAATTTGATCTCTGGTTCCTCTGCCTTTTCTAAAACCAGCTTGAACATCTGGAAGTTCACGGTTCACGTATTGCTGAAGCCTGGCTTGGAGAATTTTGAGCATTACTTTACTAGCATGTGCTGCTGCTGCTGCTAAGTCACTTCAGTCATGTCCGACTCTGTGTGACCCCATAGACGGCAGCCCACCAGGCTCCCCCATCCCTGGGATTCTCCAGGCAAGAACACTGGAGTGGGTTACCATTTCCTTCTCCAATGCAGGAAGGTGAAAAGTGAAAGGGAAGTCGCTCAGTCATGTCCGACTCTTCGCGACCCCATGGACTGCAGCCTACCAGGCTCTTCTGTCCATGGGATTTTTCAGGCGAGAGTACTGGAGTGGGGTGCCATATGAGATGAGTGCAATTGTGTAGTAGTTTGAGCATTCTTTGGCATTGCCTTTCTTTGAGATTGGAATGAAAACTGACCTTTTCCAGTCCTGTGGCCACTGCTGAGTTTTCCAAATTTGCTGGCATATTGAGTGCAGCACTTTCACAGCATCATCTTTCAGGATTTGGAATAGCTCAACTGGAATTCCCTCACTGCCACTAGTTTTGTTCGTAGTGATGCTTTCTAAGGCCCACTTGACTTCACATTCCAGGATGTCTGGCTCTAGGTCAGTGATCACACCATCGTGATTATCTGGGTCGTGAAGATCCTTTTTGTACAGTTCTTCTGTGTATTCTTGCCACCTCTTCTTAATATCTTCTGCTTCTGTTAGGTCCATACCATTTCTGTCCTTTATCGAGCCCATCTTTGCATGAAATGTTCCCTTGGTATGTCTAATTTTCTTGAAGAGATCTCTAGTCTTTCCCATTCTGTTGTTTTCCTCTATTTCTTTGCATTAATGACTGAGGAAGGCTTTCTTATCTCTCCTTGCTTTTCTTTGGAACTCTGCATTCAGATGCTTGTATCTTTCCTTTTCTCCTTTGCTTTTTGCTTCCCTTCTTTTCACAGCTGTTTGTAAGGCCTCCCTAGACAGCCAGTTTGCTTTTTTGCATTTCTTTTCCATGGGGATGGTCTTGATCCCTGTCTCCTGTACAGTGTCACGAACCTCATTCCATAGTTCATCAGGCACTCTATCTATCAGATCTAGGCCCTTAAATCTATTCCTCACTTCCACTGTATAATCATAAGGGATTTGATTTAGGTCATACCTGAATGGTCTAGTGGTTTTCCCTATTCCTTCAATTTAAGTCTGAATTTGGTAATAAGGAGTTCATGATCTGAGCCACAGTCAGCTCCTGGTCTTGTTTTTGTTGACTGTATAGAGCTTCTCCATCTTTGGCTGCAAAGAATATAATCAATCTGATTTCAGTTTGACCATCTGGTGATGTCCATGTGTATGTTACAAGTTACCTTTTAGGGAAACCTTATTTCTTATACTGACATAGAGAGTATAGTGTCAACTCAGATGTCTCTATCTTTTCCCTTTGTGCTGCCATTATTTTATCTTGCTTCTTCAGGATTGTATTTTTTTTTTTTAAATTAGACGTACTTGATTGGGTAAAATGTGTCCCTCCTCCTCATTTGCAGTCCCATTTTATAGTTGTATCCTTAACTGAAACTTTACCTTTTAGATTGTGGTTTGAGGGTGGGAAAAAGGACACGATTTGGATCCATATATTTCCATAGCAGATTTCATTTGGGTTCTGAATATGTCATATAAAGTATTTATTACCTTTTTCAGCTTTTATCATGTGTATACTTAAAGTGTATCTTTTGTTTTCATCACAACATTAAATAATGTTCAGTTCAGTTGCTCAGTCGTGTCCGACTCTCTGCGACCCCATGGACTGCAGCACACCAGGCCTCCCTGTCCATCACCAACTCCTGGGGTTTACTCAAACTCGTGAGTCGGTGATGCCATCCAGCCATCTCATCCTCTGTCGTCCCATTCTCCTCCTGCCTTCAATCTTTCCCAGCATCTGGGCTTAATTAAGGATGGATTCTTGTGGTATATAATTTTGCTGAAGTTGATATACAACTAATCAGCTATTAATTCATCTTATTTTATTAGTCCTCCAGTTTTTATTTCTCTGCCTTGCCCCTTTTCACATCATGATTGAAATCTTGTCTGAATTACCTCGTATAATTTCTTTCTTTGCAGTCTAATGAATATGTCAGAAATGGAAAATAAGATCTGATTTATAAAGAAGAAAACCCACACTAACTTGTGAATGACTTCATTTTCTTTCTGTTTGATTTTTTTTTTTAATGTAAATGCCTTAGGTTTCTTAATAATAACTTTGGAAAATAGAAATAATATAAAAGTGAATTACCCCCAAATCCAGTTAGCAAAATATAACCAGTGTTAAAATTTGTATGTATTTTCTTTTTGGCTTTTTTCTTTGTCAGCTTAAAAAATTTTGATAGTGGTGCATGGTTACACTTCTCTTGGGTAAATAGTTAGCCTAAGTTATAGGTAGGTGTACATGTAACTTCTTAAGAAATTGCCAAACCATTTTGTAACATAAATGTTAACATTTATGTTCCCATGAAGAGTGTGTAAAAACTTTTAGTAGTTTCACATACTAACTCCTGGGATGGCCACGCTTACTAATATTAGCCATTCTAGTGGAGTACCTAGTGGATAGAACATTGTGATTATAATTGTCATTTTACTAATGAGTAATGATGTTGAGGATCTTACAATGTGCTTGTTTGCCATCTATTTGTCTTTGATGGTTGAAATATTTGGTCCATTTTTAAGTTGTATTGTCTAATTGAGTTGTATATTTTAGATGCTAGTTCTTTGTTGAATTATGAAAATAACTTATTTTTCATCATATCTTTATCTGCTATGAATAATTCTTATCTGCCACAAATATTACTGTACTGCTTGCCTTAGTAGTGATTTTCTGGGGTTATTTTGGCTGCTCTGCATGGTTTGCAGGATCTTAGTTCCCTGTCCAGGGATTGAACCCATGGAATTCTTTTATAAGAAATAATTGTTCTATCTCACACATTCATTCATTCAGTTATTTATTAATACTGGTAGGACACGTGAATATTAATTTTGTCATTGTTTATTGCTCAGATTATCCTGAATCTGACTATTGGGAACTCTTTGCTGTTAACTCATATTCATCTTTCTACATGCCTCATCATTTATTTTGGAGCACTTGTTTATTTTCTGGTTTGTCTTTTATTTTTCATCCTCAGGCCTGGAATTGATTATTTTTCAAGGAGTTCGGGTTCCTTTTATCTCAGAATAGTGTTTAGAAACCAAGGTCTCAGCTCTAAAAGTGCTCGTTGCTCCTACTTCTTGGTGTTTTGAACAAACAGATATAAGAACTTGTGTTTTTTGTGTACATTCACACATCTGTATTTCTGTACCTATCTCTGTGTAAATATATTTGTTTATATATATTAAAAACCATGAATTCATACTGATAAACCAGTTCTAATCTACTGACACCAGATTTAGTCTAGCCTTTCTTTTTTCCTTATTTGTAACTCCTTTCTCCAACAGTGGAAAACTTGGCTCTCATCTACAATTTATTTATTATTTGTTCAGTTCTGGTGTACATGTAATTTCAGAATTACTATTATAAATATATTTACTTCCTAGAGTGTAGATTGTATACACCTCTTTCTGTCTTTAGTCTTTTTTTTTTTTTTTTTTGTCTTTAGTCTTATACTATGTAGGCTACATACTGTTTTCCAGTGTTCTGTTCTGTTCTTACCCATTTTGTTCATCGCTGTTATGTTACTCATTTGAAATATAGTTTTGTTACTGCTTCTGGTCCACTTTGAGTTCTTCTCACATTCTGGCAGGTTTTGGTTCTTTTTTTTCATTGGGATATATGAAATGTTGTTCAGTTGCTAGCTCATGTCTGACTCTTTGTGACCCCATGAACTGTAGCTCACCAGGCTTCTCTGTCCTCCACTATGTCTGGGAGTTTGCTCAAATTCATGTCTGTTGAGTTCGTGAGGCTGTCTAACTGTCTCATCCTCTGCTGCCCCCTTCTCCTTTTGCCTTTAGTCTTTCCCAGCATCAGGGTCTTTTCCAGTGATCAGCTCTTTGCATCAGGTGGCCAAAGTATTGGAGCTTCAGCTACAGCCTCAGTCCATCCAATGAACATTCAAGGTTGATTTCCTTTAGAATTGACTACTTTGGTCTCCTTGCTGTCCAAGGGACTCAAAAGTTTTCTCCAGCACGACAATTCGAAAGCATCAATTCTTAGATGCTTAGCCTTCTTTATGGTCCAGCACTCATATGCACACATGGAAAAAAGCTATGGAAAAACCATAGCTTTGACTGTATGAACCTTTGTTGGCCAAGTATTACGTCTCTGCTTTTTAATACGCTGTCTAGGTTTGTCGTAGCTTTACTTCCAAGGAGCAAGTGTCTTTTAATTTCATGGCTGCAGTCATTGTCTGCAGTGATTTTGGAGCCCAAGAAAATAAAGTCTGTCACTGTTACTCCACTTTTGCCCCATCTGTGGCTTCCCAGGAGGTGCTATTGTTAAAAGAACTTGCCTGCCAGTGCAGGAGACATAAGTGACAAGGGTTCGATCCATGGGTCAAGAAGATCTCCTGGAGAAGGGAATGGTAACCCACTCCAGTATTCTTGCCTGGAGAATCCCACGGACAGGGGAGCCTGGTGGGGCTACTAGAGTTCATGGGGTTGCAAAGAGTCAGACATGACTGAAGGGACTTAGCACGCACACATTTGCCAAGAAATGATAGGACCAGATGATCTTCATTTTTTGAATATTGAGTATTAAGTTAACATTTTCACTCTCCTCTTTCACCTTCATCAAGAGGCTCTTTAGTTCCTCTTTGGTTCCTATTATTAGAGTGGTATTATGTGCATATCTGCAGAGAAGGCAATGGCACCCCACTCCAGTACTCTTGCCTGGAAAATCCCATGGACGGAGGAGCCTAGTAGGCTGTAGTCCATGAGGTCTTTAAGAGTCGGACACAATGGAGCGAATTCACTTTCACTTTTCACTTTCACGCATTGGAGAAAGAAATGGCAACCCACTCCAGTGTTCTTGCCTGGAGAATCCCAGGGATGGGGGAGCCTGGTGGGCTGCCGTCTATGGGGTTGCACAGAGTCGGACATGACTGAAGCGACTTAGCAGCAGCAGCAGCAGCAGCATGTATGTATCTGAGGTTGTTGATATTTCTGCCGGCATTCTTGATTCCAGCTTGTGATTCACCCAGCCAGGCATTTTAGATGATGTACTCTGCATATAAGTTAAATAAGCAGGGTGACAATATACAGCCTTGATGTACTCCCTCCCACCGTCTTGCTGGGGCTTCTCCTTTGCCCTTGGATGTGGGGTAACTTTTTTTGGCAGGATCCAACATTCTCCTGTTGATGGTTGTTCAGCAGTGAGTTGTATTTGTAGTTCTCACAATAGTTAGAATTGGACATAGAATGACAGAAATAGGGGAAAACAATAGAATGGAAAAGACTAGAGATCTCTTCAAGAAAATTAGACATACCAAGGGAACATTTCATGCAAAGATGGGCTCGATAAAGGACAGAAATGGTATGGACCTAACAGAAGCAGAAGATATTAAGAAGAGGTGGCAAGAATACACAGAAGAACTGTACAAAAAGGATCTTCACGACCCAGATAATCACGATGGTGTGATCACTGACCTAGAGCCAGACATCCTGGAATGTGAAGTCAAGTGGGCCTTAGAAAGCATCACTACGAACAAAGCTAGTGGCAGTGAGGGAATTCCAGTTGAGCTATTCCAAATCCTGAAAGATGATGCTGTGAAAGTGCTGCACTCAATATGCCAGCAAATTTGGAAAACTCAGCAGTGGCCACAGGACTGGAAAAGGTCAGTTTTCATTCCAATCTCAAAGAAAGGCAATGCCAAAGAATGCTCAAACTACCGTACAGTTGCACTCATCTCACACGCTAGTAAAGTAATGCTCAAAATTCTCCAAGCCAGGCTTCAACAGTACGCGAACTGTGAACTTCCAGGTGTTCAAGCTGGCTTTAGAAAAGGCAGAGGAACCAGAGATCAAATTGCTAACATCTGTTGGATCATTGAAAAAGCAAGAGAGTTCCAGAAAAACATCTACCAGCTGGAAAATTCTTAAAGAGATGGGCATACCAGACCATCTGACCTGCCTCCTGAGAAATTTGTATGCAGGTCAAGAAGCAACAGTTAGAACTGTACATGGAACAACAGAGTGATTCCAAATTGGGAAAGGAGTACGTCAAGACTGTATTCTGTCACCCTCTTATTTAACTTATATGCAGAGTACATCATGAGAAATGCTGGGCTGGAGGAAGCACAAGCTGAAATCTAGATTGCTGGGAGAAATATCAATAACTTCAGATATGCAGGTGACACCACCCTTATGGCAGAAAGTGAAGAAGAACTAAAGAGCCTGTTGATGAAAGTGAAAGAGGACAGTAAAAAAGTTGGCTTAAAACTCGACATTCCAGAAAACTAAGATCATGGCATCCGGTCCCATCACTTCATGGCAAATAGATGGGGAAGTAATGGAAACAGTGACTGATTTTTTTTTTTTTTGGGCTCCAGAATCACTGCAGATGGTGATTGCAGCCATGAAATTAAAAGATTCTTACTCCTTGGAAGAAAAGCTATGACCAACCTAGACAGCATATTGAAAAGTAGAGACATTACTTTGCCAACAAAGGTCCATCTAGTCAAAGCTTTGATTTTTCCAGTAGTCATGTATGGTTGTGAGAGTTGGACTGTAAAGAAAGCTGAGTGCTGAAGTATTGATGCTTTTGAACTGTGGTGCTGGAGAAGACTCTTGAGAGTCCCTTGGACTTCAAGGAGATCCAGCCAGTTCATCCTAAAGGAAATCAGTCCTGAATGTTCATTGGAAGGACTGATGCTGAAGCTGAAGCTCCAATATTATGGCCACTTGATGTGAAGAAGTAACTTGTAGTAAAGAAACTGATTCTGGGAACGATTGAAGGCAAGAGGAGAAGGGGATGACAGAAGATGAGACGGTTGGATGGCATCACCCACTCTATGAACATGAATTTGAGTAAGCTCCAGGAGTTGATGATGAACAGGGAAACCTGGCTTGCTGCAGTCCGTGGGGTCACAGAGTCAGACACAACTGAGCGACTGAACTGAACTGTATGGTAGTTTGAATATGTTTGGCACCTCCTTTCTTTTTTTTTTTTTTTAATTTTATTTTATTTTTAAACTTTACATAATTGTATTAGTTTTGCCAAATATCAAAATGAATCCATCACAGGTATACATGTGCTCCCCATCCTGAACCCTCCTCCCTCCTCCCTCCCCATACCATCCCTCTGGGTCGTCCCAGTGCACCAGCCCCAAGCATCCAGTATCGTGCATTGAACCTAGACTGGCATCTCGTTTCATACATGATATTTTACATGTTTCAATGCCATTCTCCCAAATCTTCCCACCCTCTCCCTCTCCCACAGAGTCCATAAGACTGTTCCATACATCAGTGTCTCTTTTGCTGTCTTGTACACAGGGTTATTGTTATCATCTTTCTAAATTCCATATATATGCGTTAGTATACTGTATTGGTGTTTTTCCTTCTGGCTTACTTCACTCTGTATAATAGGCTCCAGTTTCATCCAACTCATTAGAACTGATTCAAATGAATTCTTTTTAATGGCTGAGTAATACTCCATTGTGTATATGTACCACAGCTTTCTTATCCATTCATCTGCTGATGGACATCTAGGTTGCTTCCATGTCCTGGCTATTACAAACAGTGCTGCGATGAACATTGGGATACACGTGTCTCTTTCCCTTCTGGTTTCCTCAGTGTGTATGCCCAGCAGTGGGATTGCTGGATCATAAGGCAGTTCTATTTCCAGTTTTTTAAGGAATCTCCACACTGTTCTCCATAGTGGCTGTACTAGTTTGCATTCCCACGAACAGTGTAAGAGGGTTCCCTTTTCTCCACACCCTCTCCAACATTTATTATTTGTAGACTTTTGAATCGCAGCCATTCTGACTGGTGTGAAATGGTACCTCATAGTGGTCTTGATTTGCATTTCTCTGATAATGAGTGATGTTGAGCATCTTTTCATGTGTTTGTTAGCCATCTGTATGTCTTCTTTGGAGAAATGTCTATTTAGTTGTTTGGCCCATTTTTTGATTGGGTCATTTATTTTTCTGGAGTTGAGCTGGAGGAGTTGCTTGTATATTTTTGAGATTAGTTGTTTGTCAGTTGCTTCATTTGCTATTATTTTCTCCCATTCTGAAGGCTGTCTTTTCACCTTGCTGATAGTTTCCTTTGATGTGCAGAAGCTTTTAAGGTTAATTAGGTCCCATTTGTTTATTTTTGCTTTTATTTCCAATATTCTGGGAGGTGGGTCATAGAGGATCCTGCTGTGATGTATGTCAGAGAGTGTTTTGCCTATGTTCTCCTCTAGGAGTTTTATAGTTTCTGGTCTTATGTTTAGATCTTTAATCCATTTTGAGTTTATTTTTGTGTATGGTGTTAGAAAGTGTTCTAGTTTCATTCTTTTACAAGTGGTTGACCAGTTTTCCCAGCACCACTTGTTAAAGAGATTGTCTTTAATCCATTGTATATTCTTGCCTCCTTTGTCAAAGATAAGGTGTCCATATGTGCGTGGATTTATCTCTGGGCTTTCTATTTTGTTCCATTGATCTATATTTCTGTCTTTGTGCCAGTACCATAACCCTAAAGACTCCACCAGAAAATTACTAGAACTAATCAATGACTATAGTAAAGTTTCAGGATATAAAATCAACACACAGAAATCCCTTGCATTCCTATACACTAATAATGAGAAAACAGAAAGAGAAATTAAGGCACCTCCTTTCTTTAAGATTGGAGTGAAAACTGGCTTTGCCAGTCCTTTGGCCACTGCTGAGTTTTCCAAATTTACTCACATATTGAGTGCAGCCCTTTAACAGCATCATCTTTTAGTATTTTAAATAGCTCTTTTGGAATTCTATCACCTCCACTAGCTTTGTTTGTAGTAACGTTCTTAAGGCCCACTTGACTTCACACTCCGTAATGTCCAACTCTAGGTAAAACATTACTGTGGTATTAATCGTCAGTTCTGTAAAGCAGTATGTCTGGAAATGTCCCTTCCATGTCTTATCTCTTTTACACTTTTACCCATCTCATTTTCCTTTTCTACCATTTAACCACCCGTCTGTTTGGGTAACCAATTTTAATAGTTTCTTGCTTAGTTTTTAATTTCTTCCTATCATCTTACACAGATGAGAAGATACACGTAGGAAAGCAGATATAAAAATTATATTGAGTTGGCCAAAAAGTTCTTTTGGGTTTTTCTGTAAGCTGTTCTAGGAAAATGCAAATGAACTTTTTGGCCAACCCAATATATGAAAAGTAGTGTATTATAGACACTACATACTTGATTCTATGACAGCTTTATTAAGATAAATTCACATGCTGTAAAATTCATCCCTTTAAATTGAACAATTCTGTCATTTTTAGTATATTAACAGAGTTGTGCAACCATCGTTATGTCTAATTTGAGGACATTTTCATCAACTGCAGTGTTGCTACTACTAAGTCATTTCAGTTGTGTCCGACTCTTCGCGACCCCATGGACCGCAGCCCACAGGCTCCTCCGTCCATGGGATTTTCCAGGCAAGACTACTGGAGTGGTTGCCATTGCCTTCTCTGAACCCCAATGAAACCGTGTATATTAACAGTTACTCCTGTTCCCTCCTGTTCCCACGTCTTGACAACAGCTAATCTACTTCTCATCTTTATAGAATTTCCTATTCTGAGCATTTCATATAAATGAAATCATAGAATTTTTTTGTAATTAGCTTCTTTCACTTACCATGATGTTTTAAGGTTTGACCATATTGTAGCACCCATCAGTACTTCATACCTTTTTATTATTAAATAATATTTTATTGCATGGGTGTGCATGTACATGTGTGCTCAGTCATGTCTGACTCTTTGAGACCCTAAGGACTGCATCCTACCAGGCTGATCTGTCTATGGAATTTTCCAGGCACGAATACTGGAGTGGGTTGCCATTTTCTCCTCCAGGGGATCTTACAGCCCCAGGGATTGAACCAGTATCTCTTAACATCTCTTTCATTGGCAGGTGGGTTCTTTACTTCCAGCACCACCTGGGAAGCCCCTTTAGCCATTAGAGAATTGCAAGTGAAAACAACAGTGATACTATGACTCCAACAGTGATAGTTTAAAGGGACAGACTAATAACAAGTGTGAACATGGATGTGGAGAAACTGAAACCCTCTCATACTACCGGGGGAATGTAAATGTCACAGCTGCTTCAGCAAACAGTTTGGCAGTTTCTCATAAAGTTACCCTAAGATGCAGCAATTACATCCCTAGGTATATATATCCAAAAGAGGAAGCATAAGTCCATATGAAAACATTGTGAATCTATAAACAAAATTATGTGTTACTTATACAATAAGGCTTCCCTGGTGGCTCAGTGGTAAAGAATCTGCCTGCCAGTATAGTATTCTTGCCCGAAGAATCCCATGGACAGAGGAGCTTGGCAGGCAGCAGTCCATAGGGTGGCAGAGTTGAATGTGACTGAAGTGATTTAGCACCCAAGCACACAATGGCTAATGATGCTCAACATCTTTACATGTGCCTGTTGGCAAGTTGTATATCTTCGGTGGAAAAGTCAAAGTGTTAGTTGCTCAGTCGTGTCTGACTCTGTGACTCCATGGACTGTAGCCTGCCAGGTTCCTCTGTCCATGGGATTCTCTAAGCAAGAATACTGGAGTGGGTTCCCATTCACTTCTCCATGAGATCTTCGTGACCCGGGGATCAAACCCTGGTCTCCCAAATTGTCGGCAGATGCTTTACCATCTGAGCCATCAGGGAAGCCCATCGTCTGTGGGGCAATGTTTATTAAAGTGCTGTGCCCAATTTTTAGTTAGGTTATTTATCTTTTCATTTATTGCCCTAGAGATTACCTTAATAACTTATAACATTATAATTTGGGTTATTACCAGCTTAGTTTCAGTAAAATAACAGTAGTTTTGCTCCTGTGTACTTTTCATTTCCTTTTACCTCCTTTGTGCTCCTAGTGTCATACAAATTACTTCTTTCTAGTTTATAAACCCCAAAACAAAATTTAATGATTATTGCTTTGTAATTTCAGTCACTGAGTTGTGTCAAACTCTTTGCGACCCCATGGACTGCAGCACGCCAGGTTTCCCTGTCCCATTACCAACTCCAAGAGCTTGCTCAGACTCATGTCCATTGAGTTGGTGATGCCATCCAACCATCTCATCCTCCATCGTCCCCTTATCCTCCCGCCTTCACTCTTCCCAGCATCGGGGTCTTTTCCAGTGAGTCAGTTCTTCGCATCAGGTGGCCAAAGTATTGGAGCTCCAGCTTTAGCATCAGTTCTTCTGATGACTGTTCAGGACTGATTTCCTTTAGGATTGACTGGTTTGATCTCCTTGCAGTCCAAGGGACTCTCAAGAATCTTCTCCAACACCACAGTTCAAAAGCGTCAATTCTTCAGCTCTCAGCTTTCTTTATGGTCCAAGTCTCACATCCGTACATGACTACTGGAAAAACCATAGCCTTGACTAGATAGATCTTTGTTGACAAAGTAATGTCTCTGCTTTTTAATATGCTGTCTAGGTTGGTCATAGCTTTTCTTCCCAGGAGCAGTCATCTTTTAATTTCATGGCTGCAGTCACCATCTGCAGTGATTTTGGAGCCCAGGAAAATAAAGTATGTCACTGTTTGCATTATTTCCCCATCTATTTGCCATGAAGTGATGGGACTTGATGCCGTGATCTTAGTTTTCTGATTGTTTAGTTTTAAGCCAACTTTTTCACTCTCCTCTTTCACTTTCATCAAGAGGATCTTTAGTTCCTCTTCACCTTCTGCCAAAAGGGTAATTGCTGTGTAAAGTGTGCCTTTAAATCAGATAGAGTTGCAAATAAAAATTATATTTGTGCTGTCTTTTGTGTTTACTTATTATGTAGGGTTTCTATCTGATTGTGAGGAATTTTCAATTTTTGTTTATCAGAGAATGTCTTAAGTTCAGCTTTATTTTTGAAAGATGCCTTTGGTAGATACTGAATTCTTGGTTGACATTCATTTTGTTTTAATGTCTTCAGTATGTCATCCATCTACTTTCTGGCCTGTGTGGTTTCTGATGAGATGTTAGTCATTATTCATATTCAGTCACCTATATAGGGTCATTTAAGTCTCTTGCTGCTTTCCTGATTCTTTGTCTATTTTTTGGCAATTTGATTGTGATGAGTCTAGCTGTGGATCTCTGCTTTTTCTCTTTTTGAAGTTGCTGAGCTTTTATTGTGTTGACATGTTTTTCTTCAGATTTGGGATGTTGTCTGCCATTGTTTCTTCAAATATACTTCTTGCCTCATTCTCTTCTTGTCTCTTTGCCTATGTCCTTTTTTCCAGTACTTCATGGACTCCCATTATGTTTATGTTGGTATGCTTGATTTTGTTCCATACTTTCTGGCTGTGTAGTTTTTTATTGCCTCTTATTATTTCTGTTCCTTAGCCTGGTAAATGTTATTTGACAATCTTATTTTGCTAGCTTGTATCAGTTTTTGAACCTCTTTGTCTCTAGTGGAATTTTATTTCAGTTATTCTACTTTTTAAAAATAATTTTTTTTCTTTATTTTTCTTGTGCCGGGTCTTTGTTGCTGTGCGCTTTCTCTAGTGTTGGAGAGTGGGGGCTTTTCTTCCCCTGTGGTGTGCAGGCTTCTCACTGTGGTGGCTTCTCTTACTGTGGAGCGTGGACTCTGGGGTGCGTTGGCTTCAGTAGTTGCCACACGTGGGCTCAGTAGTTGCAGTTCCCAGTCTCTGAAGCGCAGGCTGAGGAGCTCTGACACACCAACTTGTTTGCTTTGTGGCATGCGGGATCTTCCCAGACCAGGGATCCAACCTGTGTCCCCTGCATTGGCAGGCATTTTCTTTACCACTGAGCCACCAAGGTAGCCCTCTACTTTTCAACTTAAGGATTTTTATTTGGTTCTTTTTAATAATTTCTTTCTGTTTATTAATCATCTGTATTTGATGAATGTAGTTCATATACTTTCTTTTAGTTTTTTAGAAATGATTTCCTTTAGTTATTTGAATGTATTCAAAATAGCAGATTTAAAGTCTTTGTGTAATGTCTGAGTCTTCTCAGGTTAGCTTCTGTTGATTGCTTTTTTCCCCCCATGAATGTGGGTTATATTTTTATACTTTCTTGGGTGGTTTTTTTTTTTTTTTTTTTTGCATCTCATAATTTTTTGTTGAAAACTGGGCATTTTAAGCAAAACAGCGTGGCGGCTGTGGTCAAATTCTCCATCTCCCCTCTTTCCTCCACCCCAGGATTTATTATTGTTTTTTGTTGTTTAGTGACTTTTGGGGAACTAATTCTGTAAAGTCTGTTTTCTTTGTCTTGTTTTGTCACTGAAGTCTTTAGTTATCCTATTGGTTGTTTGTGGGGTCTTGCAAGGAGTCAGACAGGTCAAATAATCTTTTTTGGGAATGGAGCTTTGAAGAAGCCTATTCTCTTCCAGTTGCTGACTGGGTGCTGATTTTTGCCATGATTGCATGCTGTTGGTTTTCAAGGCTACTGTAAAACAAGTGAGGGAAGATAACGAATGGGCAAGTTAAAATACAACAAGAACTGCTGTTTTTACTGACATCCAGCCCTTTTTCTTGAGTAAGTGTTCTTTGAATTGCTGTAACCCTTTGTTCATTTCCAGAGATCAGAAGAAATTGATTTTGATAATTTTGCCTCTTACTGCTTTTAATGAAGGAGAGACTTTTCTTAAGTCTTTACTCTGTTAATTTCTTTAATGTCACTCCACTGTATATCCTTTTGTTTTCCAGTGTACACATAAGAGAATCTTTAAAAGTAAATATTACTGTGCCAGCTGTCTAATAATAGTTTTTCCATTCAGTATATTGCTATCTGTCATGTCTGTTCTTCTAAAAGTTTTAATTTCTGCATGGTGTTTTAACACATGGGAGTAACATATTATTTGTTTCACTTGTTTTTGAAACTTTGGTTTTTATGATTTTTCATTATCCTTAACAGTGCTTTGTTGAATGTTGTTTTATCTAAACCTTATAAATTTAAAAGGTATAAATTTGTGGAAGTGAAATTTATTGAGTGTGAGAGCATGAAGACTTAAGTTTTCGATGCATGTGGCCAAGTTGATCTTTAGGGAAGTGGTTTCATTTATATTCCACCAGTCATGTGTGAAAGTGCCTGTTTTCCCACATCCTCACACTACTGGGTACTACTGTACCCAGTAGTAATTTAGTTTAATTTAGTGCTCTCCAGTAGATCTTTTGGTAATTATGAAAATGTTCTCTATCTATGAAATTTCCATTTCTATATCGAGTAGGGTAATCACTACCAGCATGTGGCTCTTGAACACTTGAAATGTAGCTAGTCCTAAATAAGGTATGCTGTATTTCAAAGATTATTACAAAGCCAAAGCATGTAGAAAAATTAATAATGTAAAGTGAGTCATAACTTTTTATATTGACTGCATGTTGAGATGTTGATATTGTATATACATTGGGTGAAATAAAATAATGTTGTTAACTTCACCTTTTTACTCTTCATGTGTCTACTGTAATATTTATTACATAGGTAATTCATCTTATATTTCTATCAGTGGTTGTCTAGACTGTAGACCATTCTTCCTTTAAAAAAAGCCCTGCTTCTTTAAAGCTTATGCTATTTAATAACAGTATTTTCTCACCCTTCTTAACTTTGTCAGATACTGTATCCCTGTTTTCTCTTTATTTGTTAAAGATGGCACCAAACAGATTTTCTTTCTATTCCACGCCCTGTTATCATTCTGGGGCATATTTAGTGACCATGTATAAAACTTGTTCAGTAATTTACTTACACATCTGGGATTATTGTTGAGCCATCATTTTAACGGCTCCATGTGGTCATCTGGAACTTCTGGTCCACCTCTGAAGACTTAAGTGTATGGCTTTTTCTGTCTACAACTTCATATTCTTTTAGCTGTCTCATTTCCTTACTTCCTCCCTTGGATCCTTGACCCTCTCCATTTTGTTCAGTGATTCACTTCAACCATACTTGTCAGCTCTCTTGATGCCTTGTAGTTTTTTTGCGCCCTTTCTGCAAAATAACAGCTTCAGATAACAGTCTTGGCTTACATTCAGTTACAGATTGCTACTGGAGTAAAAGATCACACGATTCAGTTCAGTCACTCAGTCATGTCCAATTCTTTGCAACCCCATGGACTGCAGCATGCCAGGCGTCCCTGTCCATCACAGATTTATCCTAAACTAGTGGACAGAATTGCTTGGATGCCTGCTGTGTATTCCTAGCCCTTCTTTTTGTTTTGATGGTTGCTGATTCAAATCTTTATCTCTTAAAATTCCCTGGTAAGTCCCTTTAGGATTAGTAAATGATTTTTCTCTCTGATGTTTAAAGAAAATCCTGTCTTTCACTCCAAAATGTTATCTGTATCCTAGTTTACCTTCCTTTCTTTAGCCACTTGTCTAGGTAATGCTTTTTTTAAAATTTATTTTTATTTTAAAAAATTGATTTGTTGAAGTATAGTAGATTTACAATGTTGTGTTAATTTCTGCTGTACAGCAAAGTGACTCATTTATATATACATATGCTTTCTTTTTTATATTCCTTTCCATTGTGGTTTATCCCAGGGTATTGAACATAGTTCTCTGTGCTATATGCTAGGACCTTGTTTATCCATTCTATATGTAATAACTTGCATCTACTGACCCCAAACTCCCAGCATTTAAGCATGCAACCATCCTTTTTTTTTTTTTAATTCCTAAAACCCTGCCTTAACCCTTTGTTGTTCTCTAAATTCTACTTTATTGCTCTTCTGTTCACAGATAAGCATTCAGAAAGAATTGACTTGTTTACGCTCACTGTCTACAGTTACTCACTACTTATTTATTTCCATTATGCCTCCATCTATCTTTCTCTTATCTGTCCAGTGCTCTGACAATGGTCCCTGATAATTTTAAATAGATTCTTTTCTGTCTCTGTATTGACCACTCCAGAGCATTTGGTGCAGTTGACCACTTCTCGAAGGAGGCCACTACAGTTGACCTCCTTGAACTGCTTCTAAAAACTGTTTTCCTCATTCTTCTTTTTTCACCTTTTCCTAGGTTGTGTAGGTCATAGAGTTGGGATTTTGTTGTTGGTTGTGGCCTGCTTCCTACTTTGAATACTGTATTTGGATTCATAACCCATGGCCTTCATACCATTTAAATGTTGATGACTTAAAATGTTAGTGTCTGCCTAACCTAGACATTTCTAGAACTTCTAACTTTTATATATATAGCTGCCTACTAGATATTTGTTTTCCTAAAGCCCATTTTTTAGCACCTTAAACTCAAGTGAAATTTTCTTTTAGTGACTGGAACCACCATTAATCCAGCTCAATGTAAATTCATAAATTTAGAATTTATGTCTTGCTGTTCCCCCCACAAGTTACAGAGACTTGTCACTTCAGCTCATTAATATCTAACCCAGCATTGTTCATTAGAAGTTAATGTAAGTCACATATGTAAGCTTTTCTGGTAGCCTAGGCTTCCCTAGTAGCTCAGATGGTAAATAATCTGTCTGCAGTGCAGGAGACATGGGTTCAATCCCTGAGGCAGGAAGATCCCCTGGAGAAGTAAATGGCAAGCCACTGCAATATTCTTGCCTAGAGAATCCCATAGACAGAGGAGCCTGGCAGGCTGTAGTCCATAGGGTCGCACAGAGTTGAACATGACTGAAGTACTTTGCACGCAGGCATGTTAAAAAGTTGAAAAAAATAAATTTAATTTTAGTATCATTTTTATATAGCCCAATATAGCTGAAATTTTATTTCAATATGTAATCAGTATAAAAATTGACATTTCATTCTTTTTTTTCATAATAAGTCTTTAAAACCTGATTTGTGGGACTTCCTACTGGTTCAGTGGCTGGTCCAGTGGCTAAGGCTCCATGCTCCCAGAGCAGGGGGCGCGGGCTTCGATCCCTGGTCAGGGAACTAGATCCTATATGCTTCAACTAAGACCCGGCACAATCAAATAAATAAATAAAAATAAGTATATATAAAAAAATCTGGCTTGTATTTTATGCTTAATGTGTGTGAAAGTGGCTCAGTTGTGTCTGACTCTTTGCAACTTCATGGACTATATAGTCCATGGAATTCTCTAGGCCAGAATATTGGAGTAGGTAGCCATTCCCTTCTCCAGGGGATCTTCCCAACCCAGGAATTGAACCCAGGCCTCCTGCATTGCAGGTGGATTCTTTACCAATGGAGCCAGAGCATATCCCAATTCAGACTTGCTAAATTTCAAGTGATTGATAGCCACATGGAGCTAGTGACTACTGTAATGAACAGTAGTGTTCTAACTTAACTCTTAATCCTTGTTACTTCTGTCATGGTTCAGGTCCTAATTTCTTCCCTGGGCTACTGCAGCAGATCTTGAAATTGCTACCAGTATCTCCTCAATATTCTTATTAGTTGTAATTTTCTAAAATATGAATATGACTTGGCTTGTGAATTAATGTGATAGTGCAGTTTTCTGCTTAAAATCCTTTAATACTCTTCATAAGTTTTAAAGATGATGCCTCATCTGAGTTCTTTACTGTGGCCTATAAAGTCCTCTGTGATCTGGATTTTGCTTGACTTCCTACTCTGCGTCTCCTGGACCTTGATTATGAGGTGTACTGAACTATTTTTAGTTACCAAAAAGATCTGTACTTTCTTCTCTTGCTTTTGGGCCTTTACAGTTGCCAATTTGCTTGCCCGTATTGTGCAGCACCTACCCAAATTTCTCATCAGACTAAGGCCTGCTAGTCCTTCAGAATCTGAAGATTCTGACAACATAATGGGAGAAAACACCCTTCCTTTTTGTTCTCATAGCTGTCTTCCTGTGCTTGCTTCCATTATAGTGTTTATCACTGTATTAATAGAATTGCCTTCTAACTTCTCTGACCTCAGATTCTTAGTTTCATAAGCAGGGACCTTGTTTTCATTAGCTTCTGTATTCCTAATTGGTAATACATACATTATGTGAATCCAGTAGCTATGTTAAATGAATGAGTGTGGCCAGTAATTCTATAAGAAGAGATTTAAATTTCAAGTTCAGAACAAAGAAAAAAATTTATTTAAATTTTTAAGTTACCTCTTACATGTATTCATACAGATATTAAAATCTTTTAGGTAGAGTAACCAAGAATCCAGCACAAGATTAAGAAAGTAAAAGTTGGTTATGTTTGTACACAGTTGTTCATCTCAGTAAAAAGGGAAGAGCTGCTGCTACTGCTGCTAAGTTGCTTCAGTAGTATCCAACTCTGTGCAGCCCCATGGACGGCAGCCCACCAGGCTCTCCGTCCCTGGGATTCTCCAGGCAAGAAACTATCGAGCACTTGAAATTCCTACCATCTCTTACATAACTCAAGGGGAAAGTTACAGAACTTCACTACTGAAAAGTCGTAAGTATTTTAAATATAACTGGTGCAAAAGTACCTAGATTCTAGATTTAATATAACAACACTACGAAGATGTTACAGGATCACATAAGTGTTTCCTAAATATTACCTTTATTGTCCCCTCCTCAATTTTCTTTAAAGGTCATACGTTAGTTTGCATGCCCCTAGCTCTTGCCTTTTTGCAGAAGGCAATGGCAACCCACTCCAGTACTCTTGCCTGGAAAATCCCATGGATGGAGGAGCCCTGCAGGCTTGACTAGACGGACCTTTGTTGGCAAAGTAATGTCTCTGCTTTTTAATATGCTATCTAGGTTGGTCATAACTTTCCTTCCAAGGAATAAGCGTCTTTTAATTTTATGGCTGCAATCACCATCTGCAGTGATTTTGGAGCCCCCAAAAGTAAAGTTTGACACTGTTTCCACTGTTTCCCCATCTATTTCCCATGAAGTGATGGGACTGGATGCCATGATCTTCATTTTCTGAATGTTGAGCTTTAAGCCAACTTTTTCACTCTCCTCTTTCACCTTCATCAAGAGGCTTTTTAGTTTCTCTTCACTTTCTGCCATAAGGGTGGTGTCATCTGCATATCTGAGGTTGTTGTTATTTCTCCTGGCAATCTTGATTCCAGCTTGTGCTTCATCCACGCTGGCATTTCTCATGATGTTCTCTGCATATAAGTTAAATAAGCAGGATGCCAGTATACAGCCTTGACGTACTCCTTTCCAATTTTGAACCAGTCTGTTGTTCCATGTCTGGTTCTAACTGTTGCTTCTTGACTTGCATACACATTTCTCAGGCAGATAAGGTGGTTATGGTATTCCTATCTCTTTTAAGAATTTTCCACAGTTGTTGTCTTATACACAGTCAAAGGCTTTGGCGTAATCAATAAAGCAGATGTTTTTCTGGAATTCTGTTGCTTTTTCTGTGATCCAACAGATGTTGAAATCTCTGGTTTCTCTGCCTTTTTCTAAATTCAACTTGAACATCTGGAAGTTCACAGTTCACACACTGTTGAAGCCTGGCTTGGAGAATTTTGAGCATTACTTTGCCAGTATGTGAGATGAGCAATTGTGTGGTAGTTTGAATATTCTTTGGCATTGCCCTTCCTTGGGATTGAGATGAAAAGTAACCTTTTCCAGCTCTTAGGCCACTGCTGAGTTTTCCAAATTTGCTGGCATATTGAGTGCAGCACTTAAACAGTGCTTTTTCACTCTCAATTTCAATCTTTTAGGATTTGAAATAGCTCAGCTGGAATTCCGTCACCTCCACTAGCTTTGTTCATAGTAACGCTTCCTAAGGCCCACTTGACTTTGCATTCCAGGATGTCTGGCTCTACATGAGTGATTGAGAGAGTTGAAGGTTTATAGTAGATCCTATAAAAATGTTTTAATTTTCCCTCAAATTCTCACTTTTATTGCTTCCAACCTATTACAACTCAGTTTTATTGTTGTTCCCCAAAAGCATATTTAGCAATTTTCAAAATAAGGTGCTGTTTTTCTCCTTGGAAAATATATGTTAATTTATAAATATTAATATTCAAAATTTAAAAATTATAATGGGTTTTCAGATGCCAAGGTTTTGATAACTTTACTTTGAAATAAGAACAAATGGTAGAGAATATAAACAAATCTTAAGAGTTCCAATAATCTATTATTGAAACCTTTTTGAGGCATCTTTTTCTTTGAATATAATTGATTTCTAGAAGTAAGTTTAAGTCAATTAATGACTCCAGTTACTGGGTATTGTATTTAAGTTGATTTTCCCACAGGTAGTGAAATAGCAAGCAATGGAATTGTAGTTTGATTTTCTTAAATGTGAATTTGACATAGAGATTTGCCATATCTTTTAGATAGTTACCGAAAGATTTAACATGTGCTTTTAGAAAAGATGATTTGATAACTGTTTCTTCTTACATAACTGATGATTGAAATCAAGTAATACTTTTAAGGTATTTTGGGTGAAGCCTGGGTGAATATACTTTTATCTATATTTGCATGCTTATAAGTGTCACAGTTACGTCACTCGGGTCTATAAATAATGTTTCTTTATCCAGAGATTGTATTTCACATTGGCACTGTGAGCATTATATTTGTCCAGAAAAAGAATCAGTGGGTGGTTAAATCTTCTGAATTACAGACTGTGGTTGATTTTAGAATTTGGGAAAGGCAAGATTCTTATGAAATGTGAAAAGTTTATGTGTTTTAGTCAGCCAGTGTTATATTTTAGTATATTCCCTAAATCTGTCTTTTGTGTTTAGACACAGTTTCTTTCTCAGGAGAAATTTTCCTGAAAGTGTATTTTTGTTTATTTTTTTAAACAACTCCTATGTATCAGCACTCTGTGAGGAATGTAGAGATGAATATGACATGATTTTCTTCCTCTGGGAAATCAGTCATATGAGGAAACTGGCAAATGACATGCTTAATTTTAAAATAATTTGTAACATATATTAATTTTAAGAATTATATTAGTTAACGTATACAGAGAATTATCTACTCTCAAACTAGTAAGTCTTCTTCCTCACTGTGTTACTGAGACTGCTCTTGTGTAGAATTATCAGTAATCTTATTTCCAAATTTTATGGTCACATCTCTGGTATTTTTCATTTGACTTTTCAGTAGCATTTAACACAGTTGAATAACCTTCAGCCCTTCTAGTTTTCTTTCCTCCTCACTGACTGATCTTTCTTACTCATTTTCTGCCTAACATTTTAGTGTTGGAGTGCTCCAGGAAACTGCCTGTGTGATGTGCTGTGCTTAGTCGCTCAGCAAAGTGTCTGACTCTTTGTGACCCCATGGACTATAGCCCACTAGGCTCCTCTTTCCATGGGGATTCTGCAGGCAAGAATACTGGAGTGGGTTGCCATGTCCTCCCCGCAGCCCAGGGATCGAACCCTCTGGTCTCTTGCATTGCAGGCGGATTCTTAAGCCAGCAGGGAAGCCCCAGGAAACTGCCTAGAATCCCTTTCATCTATAATCTCTCTTTGAGAATATAATCCTCTCTCAGTACTATCTATATGCTTATGTTTCCTAAATCTGTATTTTCAGGAACAACCAACCCTGGAATTTCTGAATTCATATGTTTAACTGCCTATGACCATTTCTTCTTGAATATGTAATAGAGTCTTCAACACATTCAAAGCTTTTTTTGATTTTGGTGATTTTGGCCCTCACCGCTCACTCTTTTCCTTTGTTCCCTCTTTCCGTGGAGATATCACTAGCCATTGAGTTGTTCAAGTCAAGTAGTGAGAGTTATCTTTTGTCTCTTTTACTGATCTCATGTAATGCACCAGAAGTGTCCTGACCATTCTTCCTTCAAAACCTGTTCTGAATCTTTCTCTTTCCTACATCGACACCATCTAAATTCAGTATACCCTTTCTTTCTTAAACTATTATAGTAGGCTTCTTAGCAGTTTTCTTATTTCCATTTCTTCTCTTAACAGTAAGAACTATCTTTAAAACACAAATCAGGTCAGGTCACTTGCCTGTGTGAAACCCTCCAGTGGCTTCCCATCATGCCTAAAATAACACTCAGATTTCCTGCTTTGACTAGGTCCCACATTATCTGGCCCCTGCCTGCCTCCCTGACCTATTTTCTACCACTTGTCCCCTGGTCTACTACCTTACTTCTGTGGAGTTCATATACTTTATTTTTGTTCCTGAAAGTACCAGGTTCACCCCCACTTCAGGGCCCACCGCTTGCCCTAAAATGCTTTTCCCTGTTTTCTTACCTCAGTCTCCCAGTTGTCCCTAAGACTGTTCTGTGACTTGAGGATAAAGCAGTGAATAAGACACAGGGGTAGACTGAGGCATTTTTCTTACACCTTTTGTATGGTGGGTTTCTTGAACATGTAACCTAAAATATTTTCTCGGAAACTTCTTCAGTTCTCTCAGATGGTCAGATGGCTTCCTCTTTTTGATGTCACAACTTCTGTAACTCCTTTAATCTGTACCTTGATGGAGTTTACGTTCTAGTTGGAGGTAGAGTGAGTGGAGATCACCATAAACAAGATTTGTATGTATGTTAAATGGTGATAGGTGCTAAAGGGAAAAAAAAAAACATAAAGCAACAAAGTGCTGAGATGAGGAGTAGGTTGTAGTTTTAGTAAGGGTATTCAGAGCAGTCCTCTCTGTGGAGGTGACATTTGAATAATCATTGTCTTTTCTAGGTTGTGATATAACTCAGATTTGTTCAATATAGAAAAAAAGACATACCCTTTTTACGGACATTTTGTCCAAAGATAGTCTTATTTTCTCCTCTGTGCTCTGTTGGTTGCCTTTCAGTTTTCATAGGTCACATTTACTTCATCTTTCCATTTGTTATTGCTTGCAGTCTTCAGCTTCCTTTCCTATATCCCCAAGTTTGCATTTCTTCCAATTCTGAACTTTAGTTTAATTACTTGAAATATAGTAATACTATATAAAGATCCTAGGGAAAATATTGGCATTTATCTGATCTGATCTGTCTTAATCCAGTGACTGACAAAGCAAAATTGTATGAAATTTACATTTTTTTTTTTTCTTCTTGGAATTTAAAGTCGGTCCCTGTATATCTTCTTGAAATTTCATACTTTACACTTTTTTCATCATTTCTTGTAAGACTTCAGGTGCAAGGCATAGTGATTGTCCTTTCTGAAAAGATAGGAGGTGTTTGATTCTGTGTTTTATCAGGAAAGCTGCTAAAATGGACTCACTGGGCCTTATATCCAACAAAAAAATATTTCCTTGCTGTGAGTAGAAAAAAGTCTACTTTCAGTATATTTGTAATTTACCTCTAATTTGTTGAGTTACATGTAAGTAACTTTCATTTTCCCCCCTCTTCATTTTACTATGTTCCAATGGATTTCTCTGCCCTGTTTGGACTGAATGTGCCATGAATGATTTTTGGAATTCCTCATTTACTGTTCCTCTGTGGATCTGTTCTGTTGGAACCTGGAACACTGGAATGATGGAAATATGTTCTTTACAAAGTAGCTGTGAGTATACTACATAATTAATACAGAGGCTTTTTTCTGGTCTAAGTTAAATTTCAGTTACAATTGGATGAAATATGAATCAAGGAAGCTTTAAATTTAATACATAGTCTTAGCTCTGCACATAGTAGGCTTTCAAATATTTGACTTTAAAATATTCTGATCAGTGTCTTAACTAGTATATTTAAAATTAGCCTCTAATTTAATTGGCTTACTTATCTGCTCAACATTTGTCTTAAAATTAATTTATATGAATTTTTAAAAAGGGTAAAAGATTATGGATGGAATATTTATTATATATGTGATACTAGTGAGGAATGCAGGGTGCTGTTCTTTGTTAAATCCAAATGTATTGAATTATTACTTTGATCCCATATAAGTGTTTTTGGATGAGAATTTAAATGTGGCAAAAACCTTTAAGAGAAATGTGTATCTCTTAGGAATGTTATTTTTAAATGATGAATGGCATTATGTTTTAATGATGAATAAGACCTACCTCTAAGTAAATTAATCTGTAAGACTACTCACTCAGATGGTCTGAACTATGGACAGTATTTGTCACCAATGGGTAAGTTGAGAGTCACACTGATTTTCTATGCCAATTTAGAAGTAGGTTTGTATGAACTAATCATGAAATTATTGGTGAGGTCATCAAAGCTATACAGAAGCTATACATCAAAAGCTATACAAAAAACGGAATTAAAGTTTACTTTAAAACCAGGATAAATCTGATGTCCAGTAAAAGCATTGAGGTAACATCACTGGACCTAGTATAAGAGTTTGAAAGATCATGTTTACTGATTGACATTGATCATGAGAGCTTTCAAGAGTTTATGAAAAATTTTAAACTCCACATTTTGATTTTATTTCATGAATAAGAAGGTGAATTTCAAGAAAATCCTGCCTGTGGTTTTTAGTATGAGCAAAGGAAATAATTAAAAGAATCCTTAATATAATCATATAAGATTATATATGTAATATAACAGGGAATATGTTATATAACATAATACAATATATTATTAATACAAAATATATAATTAATTATATAATATATAGTATAGCAGGGAAGCCTGGCATCCTGCAGTCCATGGGGTCGCAAAGAGTCGAACATGACTGAGTGACTGAACTGAATATAATCTTAAGGGGATTTGAATTTTTTTATTGTAAAAAATCCTTTGTTGTTTTTTTAGTTGCTTGATCAGAATCTTAGTAACTTACTATAAATTGAAATCTTTGCTCTGAGGCAGGTTTTTTAAAATTTTTATTTTATTCCCTTGGGTTTTTATAATTGACTCAGTTGAGTTCAGTTCAGTTGCTCAGTTATGTCCGACTCTTTGCAACCCCATGGATTGCAGCACGCCAGGCTTCCCTGTTCATCACCAACTCCCGGAGCTTGCTCAGACTCATGTCCATCGAGTCAGTGATGTCATCTGACAATCTCATTGACTTTTATAATTGACTACTGTTAATCACTTGTGCTCAATTTACTTTGTCCATTTTTTCGATTAACTAATACTTTTATTGGTAATACTATAAAATCAGTTTGATTTACCATGAATAAGAGTTTGTATGATTTTCTAAAAATAGGTTAATGAAGAGAATTTGAAATGTATGATAGAAGCATTTTGTTGATGTATAAATAATTGACCCTCTTTTACTTTTCTCAGCAACAGAAGAACCTTGAAGGCTATGTGGGATTTGCAAATCTCCCAAATCAAGTATACAGAAAATCAGTGAAGAGAGGTTTTGAATTTACACTTATGGTTGTCGGTAAGATATGATTTCTCACTAAAGTTGAATTTTGATGAACTATTAATGAACTATTAATAACTATTTAATGAACTCAGAATGTTTTAAGAAAACAATAGCCCAAATAACTGCAGCAATCAATGTTGTATGTTTTTTGTTATGCAGATACACTTTAAAATTTAACTTAGTAGCATAGTGGGATTTAAGTATTTTCTTGCCTGTTTTTTTGTAGGTGGCGCAGTTTTGAAAACTGCGGGAAAGGGAAGTAGAAGTTGAAAAGCAGTGGGAGGTGGGTAGTGGAACAGAAAACTGGAGAAGTTCTCTTCAGTTGATGCTACAAAAGGAAATAGCATCTGGTGGTTACTTATTACTCCAGGATAGTTTTATTCTTTGGCTCATGTAGTGCACTGAAGCCATATCATCCAAGTGTTTAACTTAAACATATGTTCTCTAAATCTGAAAAAGGAGGATGGGGTAGAGGATCATAATCATGCAGTGATTACCCTGGGAGTTCATTCATTGAGTGTAAGCCCTGGAATAAGTGAAATATGACTCTCCTTCTTTGGTTCACTCTTACTTTTCTCTTGGGTGTGTTTCATCCTGTGAACACCTTTCCCTGCCTGATTTGATTTTAAGAGATTGTCAGGGTTGTTTTAACTGTAGTTTAGTAACATCATCATATATGAAAAGACACTTTACCATGTGTAAGATTAGTTTTCTTAAATGACAGTCTTAATCTTAAATGTCTTTATAATATTTTCATTTCATATAGTCTGACTTTATAACCTGGCTTCTCAGTTTGATGCAATGTATTGTATTTCTCTATTTAAGAAGATGGAAGGCAGAATTATTGGATTAACTATCCTTGACAAAATTGAGTTGATGCTGGATCTTTATATATTGTGCATTAAATTTTGCTAATTATATTCCACACCTGGTATTTTATTTTGGTGTTATTATTGAATTAGGTATGAAATACTCCTTCACTGAAGGGAAGAATATTTTTATCAACTGACCAGAATATTTTGCCTGAGGGTCAGTTTGTGGCTGTTTGGAAGTATCTGCATTGTAATAATTCATAGTTAAAACGTGGTACAAAATCTGCAAACTTGATACTTGTCTGCCTCTGGTTGAATAAAAAGTATGGTATACCTGGCTTGCAAATTGCTGCTGTAGAGCAGAGGTGTGGGTCTGGATAGGTGAATAAAATATGCAGGACACACCTCTTCCTAGGTTGGTAACACAGATGTTATACTTGAAGAAATGCTGCATCTTATATTTACATTTACTGTGTAAGGTTAGTGATCTTAAATGACAAACTGTAGACAAATAAAAGATCATTTTTTAATTTGTAAAAAAACCTCCTAGGTCCATTAGGAGAACCATAACAGTTTTCAAAAATTTTTATTATTAAAACTTAAAGAGTGACTTTTTGAGTGTCTGCTTAGTAATGTCTGGGAGTCAAGACCAGATATTTGGTTTGAATTGCTGTGGCATTTTTCCAGGTGAAAGATATATAATAATCAGCTGATCTTGACTGTTAAAGGAAATATGGAATCTCTGAATGTAACTTACTAGTTTTTTTGTTGTTGTTGCCACATGTAACACTTGAACATTTTATATTTAACATGTACATTTTATTTAATTAAATCAGCCGTTGTACACGTTGCAGCTATGTATTGTTAGTGTTTTATTTTTTCCCCTTAACTAATACATGCCCTCATAGATATATTCAATCAGTGTTAACCACCATGGGAACACGATGCTGATTCTTACTAGTTTTTTTGGTTAGACCTTTTGTCAAGTATAGCTTGTTTTTTCTCTTTGATAAGACTTAAAATGAGAATAAAAGAGAATGGGTATCAATATTATTATTCTGTCCTCCTGCCCATATCTTGAACATTACTGTTTAATTAGCTGTCTTTGTGTAGACTAGAGTACAAGTCTGAATCTTTTCATCTACATAGTTGCAGTGTGTGACACATAAAAGTCACCTTTTAAGTATTTTATACATTGTTTTTCAGACTGCAGGCCATATCTGACAGCACTGTGTGTATATTATAGAAAGCTAAAGCTAACCTTGCTGTAACATTTTTTTTTTTTTTACCCATGTCTGGAATATTTTATTTTTTTAAATTTTATTTTATTTTTAAACTTTACATAATTGTATTAGTTTTGCCAAATATCAAAATGAATCCATCACAAAAAATATGGAACGCTTCACGAATTTGCGTGTCATCCTTGTGCAGGGGCCATGCTAATCTTCTCTGTATCGTTCTAATTTTAGTATATGTGCTGCCGAAGCGAGCACTTGCTGTAACATTCTTGACTTACAATAGAGACTACAAGCTATTCCTTATAAACAGAGTCCTCATTTTTGTGATTTATGCTCAGAGCAACTTCGACTCTTAAAACAGTTTTTGGTTTGAGATTTATACATTGATACAAACTGAGAATCTATATTTAACAGTTGATTTCTTAATCTCTTCACCCTTTGTTGGGAAACCTTTATCCAGTAACCTTGCTTCATAAGCAATATTTATTATTTACCTGAGGGACTTTTTTTGTATAAAAGAGGCATATTGGTATTCCTGTATTTTCTTGCCTAAAGGATCTTATAATTTACATAATGATATAAAATATACATAAAAAGATAACGTTTTCAGGAAGTAAATACAAGTTAGTAGAGTCATATAGAAATTAAGAACAGATGTTTAAAGGTATAGGAGAGCTTATCCCTGGTTGGACATTATTACTACCTTATTTGAGGAAGAGGTATTAGGGCAGATTTTTGAAGAATATAATTGGGATAGACATTGAGTGGGCAGTCCAGTTGGAAAAACAATAGCCAACAAAAATCAGCACCTATGCGTCAGGCAATATTTCAAGTACATAAAGTATTGACACTTTATTTCTGTAACTCATACAGTCCTTAACAGTAACCTTATGATATGAGTATTATTGTTTTCTGCATTTTAAAGATGCAAAAACTGAGGCATGGAGATATTAGTTACTTGCCCATGGCCACACTGCTGTCAGATGCCAGAACCAAACCCAGTCTCTCTCTGTCTGGTGTGTTCTTAAGCACTATGCTGCTGCTGCTGCTAAGTCGCTTCAGTCGTGTCCGACTCTGTGCAACCCCGTAGATAGCAGCCCACCAGGCTCCTCTGTCCCTGGGATTCTCCAGGCAAGAACACTGGAGTGGGTTGCCATTTCCTCCTCCAATGCATGCATGCTAAGTCGCTTCAGTTGTGTCCGACTATGTGTAACCCCATGGACAGCAGCCCACCAGGCTCCTCTGTCCACGGGATTTTCTAGGCAAGATGCAGAGGCTCATTTGGAAATACTGGATATAGTGCATCCATTATGATTTGAACTTGCATGATTTCAACTTGATATTCTGTTTTCCCTAAAAAAATTAAAGAGACGAGGGACAGACAGAAAAAGGAATGAGAATTGTAGATAACTTAAATAGTACAAGCAGTTTTTTCTGCCATTCTACTGAAATGAGTAGTTTCTGTCCTAGGGTCAGCATGAAGTGGGAGAGGTGAATTTTCTATTCCCCTAGTCATTTCCTTCCACATACTTTCATAGTGTATGCCGCTCACCTTGCTCAGTTAGTCTAGGTGCCTTAATATAAACTAGTTACTTCTTAAGTGCTCAAGAAAAAGGTATCTGTTTCAGTGCAGGAAGAAAACAAGTTGTCAGGTTATATGTAATTGTGCTTTATGGATGATATGGAGGAGCAGAGGGAGTTTTAAGATTAATTGGCATTATACATTGATTTTAGGATCCTACCCTGAAGAGTTCACTTTGTAATAGTTGGAAATACGGCTGGAAGTGTAGGCTAGCGTAGATTTTAAAGACCTTGATTGCCTCCAGGATGAAGAGATTGGAATTCTTGATTTTGAATCTTTATTTGAAAATTTAGTTTAAAACCCAGTGTCAGCAATATTAAATAATGAAGACAGTTAGGTCTTTAATGGAACAAAGCGTCAAACCTGTTTGGGCTTGGAACTTGACAATTCTTTGTGTGCTTCTTAATTAGACTTGCCTATGCTCTGAGATGGAAATGGCAACCCACTCCAGTATTCTTGCCTGGAAAATCCCATGGATGAAGGAGCCTGGAATGTTGCAATCCATGGGGTCGCAAAGAGTCGGACATGACTGAGCGATTTCACTTAAAAAAAAAAGCATGCCCTGAGAATAAAATGTTAATTGTAAATTCCTGATTTTACTAGAATCTTTCAAAGAGGTAGAACTAACATAGATTGCTTTATCTGACCAGAAAATATTTTGAAAAGCAAGTGGCATTAAATCTGTTACTTTGGATTTTTTGAAGATAAAATTCAGATTAATCGTTTTTATAAGACTAAGCTTTGGCTTTGCAAAATTTTTATAGCAGAGGGGTTTTTTTTTTTTGATCATAATTTAGTTGACCTATATCAAATGTCTTTAGTAGCACTGGCCTTTTTGTTGGCAGAAGGAGCTTAGAATTAGAACATGGTGGTTTAGCCATTTTCGGGATTCAGAGTTTATTATAATGTATATTTTGTGTATGACTTATTAGTAAAGTTTCAGTTCAGTTCAGTTGCTCAGTCGTGTCCGACTCTTTGCGACCCCATGAATTGCAGCACACCAGGCCTCCCTGTCCATCACCAACTCCCAGAGTTCACCCAGACTCAGGTCCATCGAGTCAGTGATGCCATCCAGCCATTTCATCCTCTGTCGTCCCCTTCTCCTCCTGCCCCCAATCCCTCCCAGCATCAGAGTCTTTTCCAATGAGTCAACTCTTCACATCAGGTGGCCAAAGTACTGGAGTTTCAGCTTTAGCATCATTCCTTCCAAAGAAATCCCAGGGCTGATCTCCTTCAGAATAGACTAATTGGATCTCCTTGCAGTCCAAGAGACTCTCAAGAGTCTTCTCCAACACCACAGTTCAAAAGCATCAATTCTTCGGTGCTCAGCCTTCTTCACAGTCCAACTCTCACATCCATACATGACCACAGGAAAAACCATAGCCTTTACTAGATGAACCTTTGTTGGCAAAGTATTTATTGTCTCTGCTTTTGAATATGCTATCCAGGTTGGTCATAACTTTCCTTCCAAGGAGTAAGTGTCTTTTAATTTCATGGCTGCAGTCACCATCTGCACTGATTTTGGAGCCCCCAAAAATAAAGTCTGACACTGTTTCCACTGTTTCCCCATCTATTTCCCATGAAGTGATGGGACCGGATGCCATGATCTTCATTTTCTGAATGTTGAGCTTTAAGCCAACTTTTTCACTCTCCACTTTCACTTTTATCAAGAGGCTTTTTAGTTCCTCTTCACTTTTTGCCATAAGGGTGGTGTCATCTGCATATCTGAGGTTATTGATATTTCTCCCAGCAATCTTGATTCCAGCTTGTGCTTCTTCCAGTCTAGCGTTTCTCATGATGTACTCTGCATAGAAGTTAAATAAGCAGGGTGACAATATACAGCCTTGACGAACTCCTTTTCCTATTTGGAACCAGTCTGTTGTTCCATGTCCAGTTCTAACTGTTGCTTCCTGATCTGCATATAGGTTTCTCAAGAGGCAGGTCAGGTGGTCTGGTATGCCCATCTCGTTCAGAATTTTCCACAGTTTATTGTGATCCACACAGTCAAAGGCTTTGGCATAGTCAATAAAGCAGAAATAGATGTTTTTCTGGAACTCTCTTGCTTTTTCGATGATCCAGCGGATGTTGGCAATTTGGTCTCTGATTCCTCTGCCTTTTCTAAAACCAGCTTGAACATTAGGAAGTTCACAGTTCACATATTGCTAAAGCCTGGTTTGGAGAATTTTGAGCATTACTTTACTAGCGTGTGAGATGAGTGCAATTGTGCGGTAGTTTGAGCATTCTTTGGCATTGCTTTTCTTTGGGATTGGAATGAAAACTGACCTTTTCCAGTGCTGTGGCCGCTGCTGAGTTTTCCAAATTTGTTGGCTTATTGAGTGCAGCACTTTCACAGCATCATCTTTCAGGATTTGGAATAGCTCCACTGGAATTCCATCACCTCCACTAGCTTTGTTCCTAGTGATGCTTTCTAAGGCCCACTTGACTTCACATTCCAGGATGTCTGGCTCTAGGTCAGTGATCACATCATCGTGATTATCTGGGTCGTGAAGATCTTTTTGTACAGTTCTTCTGTGTATTCTTGCCACCTCTTCTTAATATCTTCTGCTTCTATTAGGTCCATACCATTTCTGTCCTTTATCGAGCCCTTTATCGAGCAAATGTATAACATTTGCATGAAATGTTCCCTGGTGTCTCTAATTTTCTTGAAGAGATCTCTAGTCTTTCCCTTTCTGTTGTTTTCCTCTATTTCTTTGCATTGATCACTGAGGAAGGCTTTCTTATCTCTTCTTGCTATTCTTTGGAACTCTGCATTCAGATGCTTATATCTTTCCTTTTCTCCTTTGCTTTTCACTTCTCTTCTTTTCACAGCTATTTGTAAGGCCTCCCCAGACAGCCATTTTGCTTTTTTGCATTTCTTTTCCATTGGGATGGGAGGCATTTAATGAATGACAGAATAAACAATGACTGTCATAGATAATTTTCCCCCACCTTCTTGTTGGTGTTTATATTAATGTAGTTAGTTAGTTGATGAAGTTGAAAAGTAGTATTGGCCATTTTGTATCTAGGTTATTGGGCATTTAGTGGAATTACGCTTAATTCTGACATTATGATAGGTTGAATATTTGAAATGCTTTAATACTTCAGAATTTTCTGCCCTGAGCTTTGTATTTTTATTTTGCTTTTAGTAATAAAAGTAATTTAACCAATGATGATTGCACAACGTTGTGAATACAGAAAAACCACTGAGTTGTACACTTTAAAATAGTGCATTTTTGTTATATGAATTTTATTTCAAAAAACTAATTTAGCCAAAGCAGAGAAAGTTTTAGGGAGAAAAAACTCACCTACTATTTAGATTTTTGTATTCCTTCTAGGGGTCAGCTACATATTTTAAAAAGTGCTTTTGTAATAAAGTTAATGCGTTTCATTGTAGAAATCGGGAAAAGCAGAAAAGCAAAATGAAAATAAATATTACCATAATCTGTCATCCAGTGGTAACTCTTAAGCATAGAAACATACAGTGTTTTTTTGTTTATATGTATCTGTAATGTCTGTAAGACATTACAATTTGTAATTACAATCTGTAGTTGTCTTATAAAATTTAGCAGTAAATTATGATCATCTTTTAATAATAGATATTTTTTGATAATCTAGCTATGGTTGAGTTGCAGATTTCATTGGCTTTGTAGGTTGGGTACACCAAAATTTGCCTTGTCCAGTATCAATATAGTTAGAGTAAACATGGTTGTAGTTATATCTGTACTTGAATTTTTATTTACTTCTTTAGGATAAAGCTTTGTAAGTTTGAATTGGTATTTTTTTCTGAAGGCTTATGAGTTGTTTTAAGGGTTTTAATATTAATACCAAATTGACCTAAGATAGATTGTATATCACTTTGCACACTAACCAGGTGTTGATAGCATACTTCCATCAGTGGATATTACAGTGTTTCTTTGCCAATTTAATACCTAAAAATTGATGTCTTATTTTCTTTCTACATAATATTGTTGCTGGTTAACTTTTTAATTATTTCTGTTTATCTTTGGTTTTATAAATCGTATATTCTAGATTAATTTTAAAAGCTGTATTCCTTTTTTTCCTTATATAGATGCTCTAAGGGTATTGTTGTGGTTGTGGTTTGGTAGTGACTCTGTCAGAATTTTTCTTGTGTCATGTTATATATTAACCTGATTTTTATATTGTCCGTGTAGTCTTTTTTTTTTCTTTTGGCTTGTGTCTTTGATACCTGCCTGCTTGATTCAGTCTTATTAGGGATTCCACTGTATATAAGTATATACACTAAGGTTTACTTTTTTTATTTTGCAACTTAGATTCATGTGAATTTTTTGATGTGAAATGTGAGACAAGAATTTGATGTTTATTTTACCTTATTTTTTAAATGGTTAATCAGTCTTCCTAAAACCATTTATTACAAGCTGAAACATATATGTGCTTCGTTGGTTCTCTTACTCAACCTTTGGTTTAGTTCATTCTAGTTCTTCCTATATAAATACTATATTACATTATTATAGTTATAAATTACAGTAATTATGTTTCTTCTATGAGAAGATCATTGGGGTTTATGCTTATTTAGGGAGATAGACATAGAAGTAAACAATATGTAAAATAATTATACTGTATTATTTTCTAGGAAGGAAGTAAACGTGGTGGGATCTTTTTAGGGCCTCAGTAAGATGCACCTCTCAGAAAGGAGACTTTTCCATAATGATACTTGAAATTTGTGAAAATTAAGAAATACTAAAAAATGAAATGACTTACCAGCAAGAGATAATTATCATGAACATTTTGCTATGTTTATCCTCAATGTTTTACTTTTAACAGCTGCATATTTCCAACTGTGGCTATATCAAATTTTAGACTCTCATTTGACTTTTGAATGATTTGTGTGTTTAATTTTGTAAGAACGCTGCAGTAAAAATTTTAGAGAATGGAAATTTTGGTCAACATTTTAACTGAGATGTTTAATGACTACATTGTATTCTAATTTGTGACTGAATATATGATAGTTTTTATAGCTTATTTCTCCATTAATAGACTTTAAGTTTTTTTTTACCCTTGTTACAAATGATAGGGCAATGGAGATCTTTAAGCACATAAGACTTGTGTATATGTATTGGGAGCAGGGGGCAGTATCACTGTTTAAAGTCCCTGAAGTTGGATTTTTGCAGCAAAGTGTTTGAATATTTTGTGGCTCTGGAAACATTAGCAAATTATTTTCTTAAAAGCTTGTGCTACTAAATATTTTTTTTAAAGATAAAATAAATTTTTCCTGAATTTTAGGAGATTTATGGTATGTTGAGGATATCCCATTCCATGTATGCTCTAACTGTTACAGATGCTTAACAGGAAAATGTAAAGATAGGTGAAAACACTGTAAGGGAATATAGTGAAAGTGAAGTCACTCAGTTGTGTCTGACTCTGCGACCCCGTCGACTGCAGCCCACCAGGCTCCTCTGTCCATGGGATTCTCCAGGCAAGAATACTGGAGTGGGTTGCCATTTCCTTCTCCAGAAGATCTTCCCGACCCAGGAATCGAACCCAGGTCTCCCGCATTGCAGGCAGATGCAGGCAGACACTTTAACTTCTGAGCCACCAGGAAGCCCAAGAGACAAGGGAATGTAGTAGAGAAGAACAGAAGTCCAAGTTAACTACACTGCGAATCATTGAAGTGATATTATCCACCTTACCTGCCTCCTGAGAAACCTGTATGTTGGTTAAGAAGCAACACTTAGAACCGGACATGGAACAACCAACTGGTTCCAAATTGGGCAAGGAATATGTCAAGGTTGTATATTGTCATCTTGCCTATTTGACTTATATGCAAAGTACATCATAAGAAGTGCCGGGCTGGATGAAGCTCAAGCTGGAATCAAGATTGCTGGGAGAAATATCAATAACCTCAGATATACAGATGATATCACCCTAATGGCAGAAAGTGAAGAGGAGCTAAGAGCCTCTTGATGAAGATGAAAGAGAGTGAAAAAGCTACTTAAAACTCAACATTCAGAAAACTAAGATCATGACTTCTGGTCCTATCACATCATGGCAAATAGGGAAAAAATGGAAAAAGTTTACAGACTTATTTTCTTGAGCTCCAAATTCACTGCAGATGGTGACTGCAGCCATGAAATTAAAAGATGCTTGCTCCTTGGAAGAAAAGCTGTGACAAACCTAGACAGCATATATTAAAAAGCAGAAATAACACTTTGCAGACAAAGGTCCGTCTAGTCAAAACTATGGTTTTTCCAGTAGTCACATATGGATGTGAGAGTTGGACCATAAAAAATGCTGAGCGCCGAAGAATTGATGCTTTTGAACTGTGGTGTTGGAGAAGAGTCTTGAGAGTCTCCTGGACTGCAAGGAGATCCAGCCAGTCCATCCTAAAGGAAATCAGTCCTGAATATTCATTGGAAGGACTGATGGTGAAGCTGAAACTCCAATACTTTGGCCACCTGATGTGAAGAACTGATTCACTGGAAAAGACCCTGATGTTGGGAAAGATTAAGCGCAGAAGGAGAAAGGGGAGACAGAGGATGAGATAGTTGGATTGCATCATCGACTAAATGGACATGCATTTGAGCAAATTCCAGAAGATAGTGAAGGACAGGGACACCTTGCATGCTGCAGACCATGGGTGGCAAAGAGTTACTTAACAACTCAACAACAACAAAAATACTAAAGATTATGGAGCTGACTTTTTAAGGGGAAAATAGGGGTGACTGGGGCTTCCCCAGTAGCTCAGCAGTGAAGAATCTGCCTGCAATGCAGGAGACACAGGAGATGTGGGTTTGATTTCTGGGTCAGAAAGATCCCCTGGAGTAGGAAATAGCAACTCACTAGAGTATTCTTGCCTGGAGAATCCCATGGACAGAGGAGCCTGGTGGGCTACAGTCCATAGGGTTGAAAAGTGTCAAACACAACTGAGTTTGGGTTCACTGACTGAGCTTCCTGAAATACAGTTGAGATATTTATCATTTATTTTCAGGGAGAGATTGTGTATTTGGATTTTCAGAGAGGTTGTTAATTCAGCTAAAAATTGAGAACTATAGGTACAAAGTATTTTGCATAATTGAAAGTGTGTGACACTGATTTATTGTGGTTCTTGCTGAGATAATGTTTTAATTAATTTTGTAACATTTGTAAAGACAAAAATTACAAGTACAGTACACAGGTTTTTGCCCTCTGTAACATTTGCAATGCACAATGCCTCATTGCCACTTAAATACTTGTGTATTTCTCTTCCTCAAGGATCTTCTACTGCATAGCCATTAATATACCATCAAAATCAGAAAACAGCAAATGTATGTTTGTATACATACATATATAGAGAAAGTGAAAGTGTTAGTCTCTCATTTGTGTCCAGCTCTTTGCAACCCCATGAGCTATAGCCTGCCAAGCTCCTCTGTCCATGGAATTCTCCAGGCAAGTATACTGGAGTGGATAGCCATTCCTTTCTTCAGGGGATCTTCCCAGCCCAGGGATTGAACTTGGTCTCCTGCATTGCAGTCAGATTCTTTACTGTCTGAGCCACCAGGAACTACTACTGCTAAGTCACTTCAGTCGTGTCTGACTCTGTGTGACTCCATAGACGGCAGCCCACCAGGCTTCCCCGTCCCTGGGATTCTCCAGGCAAAAACACTGGAGTGGGTTGCCATTTCCTCCTCCAGTGCATGGAAGTGAAAAGTGAAAGTGAAGTTGCTCAGTCGTGTCCGACTGTAGCAACCCCATGGACTGCAGCCCACCAGGCTCCTCCATCCATGGGATTCTCCAGGCAAAAGTACTGGAGTGGGGTGCCATTGCCTTCTCCGAGCCACCAGGAAAGCCCCACCTATATATGGACACAAAAACAAATACTTTTGTATCTATAGTGTATCTGCGTCTATTATATTTGTTGAAAATCATCAAGTTTACACTAGTATTTCCAGTTTCAGTTCATTATCACAGCATATGTTTACTTTTTAAAAAAATTGAATTATAGTTGCTGTACAATATTATATAAGTTATAGGTATACAATATAGTGATTCATTGGAGAAGGCAATGGCACCCCACTCCAGTACTCTTGCCTTGAGAATCCCATGGACGGAGGAGCCTGGTGGGCTGCAGTACATGGGGTCGCTCAGAGTCAGACACGACTGAGCGACTTCACTTTCACTTTTCACTGTCATGCACTGGAGAAGGAAATGGCAACCCACTCCAGTGTTCTTGCCTGGAGAATCCCAGGGACGGGGGAGCCTGGTGGGCTGCCGTCTGTGGGGTTGTGCAGAGTCGGGCACGACTGAAGTGACGAAGCAGGAGCATAGTGATTCATAATTTTTTAACTGTGCTTATTTGATCAGTTTTCCTGTATGAAACTAATCTTCTGTCCAGGCTTTTCTCTTCCTCCCTGTGGTGGAGTATCGCTACTCACTCCTCTCAAGTGCTGTGACACCCTGTGGCAAGCCACTCTTCACGCCTTCCTCATCGTTTTTGAGTTCAGGCCTTCTCCCAGACTCCTTGGGAAGTGGTCTTTATCTTGTAGATGCCTATTAGCCTTCCCTGGGCCACTGTGTCTTCCCTCCAGCATGTTCACCTGATGTCCTCAGCCTCAGATAATGATTTCTGGACTGAATTTTTAGGAAGAAAGTGGAAGGGAAAGAGCTGAAATAAGTTTGAAGGGTTTAAAAACTAATATTTAACTGTTATAGAGTTAACTGGCATATGAATAGGAGAAATTATTTTTTTATTCTTATGTAACACAGGTTAAAAAAATTGGTAAAATTGTAGTTTGGGGCTGCCATAGGAAAAAAGTGACTAAAAGGAGATAAAAGTGTGGAAAAAATTTAGTTTGGAAATGAAACTTACTTGCAGAGGTATATAGCGTTTCAGTGGTTACATTTACATGTATTTTGACAAACAGAGTTTGTAAAAACTTTGAATGGCCTCCAAATTTATTAATGGTTGAAACTAATAGATTAATATTTAGAAGGGAGAAAGCTTTAGATTTTGGGGCTCTGTTCTTACTCTGCCCAGAACCCTCAAGTAAGTGGATGATATGAAGATGTTTTCTTCATTAAGCCCAAATAATAACTTCTTGACTCTTTACATGGCACACTGAATGTGTACTACTGAAACACTTATTAAATTAAATTGTAGTTAGTAGTGTGTATTACCCTAGAAATGCCTTTGAGAATTGAAGTAGTCATTTTCATTTTTATATCATTAGCTTAGTCCATAACTCCTAGTACTTTACTGCTAATCAGTGTATGTCACCTAAATTACTGATCATTCAATTAAAATCTGTTCTCAGGACTAGGATAGAAATACTGTGGAAATCTCATTTTATGTTATCACTGTAAATGTTAACCACCTGTAACAAAATTAACAATTCATAGTCTTCTATCATAAAAATTTGAGTTAGTTAAGAATGAACCACCAATCATGTCACACTTTCGATTCCTTGGTATCCACTTGGATATTTTAACAAAATCTTTACTTTTTATGATTCACATATTTTAAAACTAGCTGTTTCCCTCCAGAGGAAAACTCTTTATTTTCGTTAGTGAATGCTAGCCACAGTTGAAAATTAGAGGGAAAAGTTTAATCCTTCCCCCCCCATATGAAAGACTGATAGTATTCATAAAAAACTTGCAATATCAGTTATATAGGATAAAGATGCCTATTAAACTAACTGAACTACTAGCAACTGGTGCCATGTTAATTGATAATTATTATTATGGTTGTTAATTTATTTTGACTTTATATTACATATATTCTAAAGTTGTTGATGTTAGTAAAAATTAGCTGTACATTTGATATGGTCTCTTACACTTGACATGAAGGGTTAGAGACGAGTATGTGAATCTTAGTGGAAATCGTTTTACCTCCCTCCGTTTTCGGTTTAGACAGAAGCATTTTTATAAAAAGTATATAGAAATATGAAAAGTACGACTTTTTGGAATCTAGTTTATAGAGCATACTTAAATTGATTGGTATATGGGTAAATTAGAAGTGGGTTTTTTTTTGTGGTTTGCTTTTAACATACATCGTGATTAATTTTTCTTCTTTTTTTGTCAGCAGACCTCTTACTTTTTTGTACTTACCTGATTTCTTGCCTTGGTCATTCATTAATTGTCTGAATAAGCGTTTGTACTTCTATTATGCTTTATTGCACTGAAGCAGCAGTATATAATCCAAGTGGGATGTTTCCTTCATGACTTTCATCTTTAGGAATATATCACTGTTTAAAAAAAAAACTGGTGACTATTGTATCAGATACATTACTTTTTTTTTTTAACATTACTTTTAAAAAACAGATTGTAGAATTATGACGCTAAAAATCCTTTCCAAATACGAGTCTGACTTGATAGGTAAGAAAATTAGGGCTAAGAACTTATTGTAATAGGGAGTCTTTATAGTGTATATAGTGTATTATAGTGTATTTTGCTTTTGCCAAGAAGTAATTGGATGAAAGCAAGTTTGATTATAACACTGGTTGAATATTTAAGCTTGATAAGTTGACTGAATTTTAAGAGATTTCCCTCTTTGTTTCTTTTAGGTGAATCTGGACTGGGAAAGTCAACATTAATCAACTCATTATTCCTCACAGATTTGTATTCTCCAGAGTATCCAGGTCCTTCCCATAGAATAAAAAAGACTGTACAGGTATGTGTATTGTTAATTGATGATAAGATGGGGTAATATTAACAGATACAAAACACAGTCTATAAATTATTTTTTATAGATACTTTGTTATACAGTCCATCTGCTTTGTCACGAACATGGTTAAGATCTCTATTAATATGTTCTCTGTGTTATTGTTCTTTTAGTCTCTTAAGTCATGTCCAGCTCTGGAGACCCCATAGATGGTAGCCTGCCAGGCTCCTCTGTCCATGGGATTTCCCAGGCAATAATACTGGAGTGGATTGCCATTTCTTATGCCAAGGGATCTTCCTGACCTAGGGATCCGATAACCTGCATCTCCTGCATTGGCAGGTGGATTCTTTATTACTGAGCCACCTGTACTTCCCCACAAAACATATTTTGTGACTTGTATTATATTTATATATAGGTAGATTTCAAATTTGACCTTAGCCAGTGTAAAGTGTTAGTAAAAATGGTTGTTGTTGAAAAAGAGAGAGAGTAATTGATTGAGAAGTGCATGTAATTAGAGGGACTTTCTTGATATAGAACCTTATGAATTTGTCTTAAAGATCCTCCTAGAGATTTTACTGTGATACAGTAAATGATAACATTCAGAGTTATGCTGCAATATGGTAACTACTTGCCATATGTAGCTATTAAAGTTTAAATGAGTTAAAAGTCATTGAAGCAAAAAATTCTGTTTCTCAGTTGTGCTGGGTACATTTCAAGTAGTAATATGTGGCAAGTAGCTACCATTTGGAGCAGTGCAGATTATTTCCACCATTGCAGAAAATTCTGTTGGACAGGGTACAGAAAACATGACTTGTGTCAAAGCCATTAGTATTTGTTTTAGTGAGTGGCATGATACCACATGATAGTTAAATGGCAGTAACAATTTGTTAATACTTTAAGCTATGTGTGGTCTAATTTAGTACTTCTCAATCTTTAATGTGCATTCAGATCATCTGAGGAGCTCGTTAAACTTAGTTCCTGTTCTAGTAAGTCTGAAGTGAGCTGAGATTCAATCCAAGGTGATGCTAATGCTGCTAGCAAAGTGCTAGACTCTCTAGTCCTAGTGATATGTTGTCCAGGACAATAGCTGGTAGCCACATGTGGCTGTTGAGGTCTTAAAATGTGAGATGTCTATGTTAAGATGCAAGTATAAAATATACCCCAGATTTTGAAGTCTTAGTTTGTTTAAAAAAAAAAATTTATTTTATTTAAATTTTTCTATTGATTACATTTTATAATAGTGATTGGTTATATTGGGTTAAGTAAAATTCATTAATTTCATCTGTTGCTACTTTCTAAAGTGGCTACTGAAATTTTTAAAATTATTTATGTAGTTCACATTACAGTTTTGTTAGGCAGCACTGCTCTAAACTATTGATTGAAAGATTTGTTGGTAGATTGATGCAGTAATACACAGCACATAAGCAGAAAAGGAGTGGAGTGAACAGTTCTAGCAGAAGCATGTCTTATTGAGGCAGTGATGCTGGAGCTGGATATTTTATTTCTTCTTCTTAAAGTTTTCTCTGTTTCAGGAATTTTTAAAATATCCTTTATGGAATTTGAGATTTCAAATTACCTGCAAAAAAAATGTGTCCTAAAAACTCGATACTATACTATATTGCTTATCTATTTTGTGATATATTGGATATTTTAACCCTAAGCAAGAAGATAAACTTTAAATTTTCTTAATTTAAGTATTTAAATCCAGAATTAGTAACTGCTGCTGCTAAGTCATTTCAGTTGTGTCCGACTCTGTGCGACCCCACAGACAGCAGCCCACCAGGCTCGCCCGTCCCTGGGATTTGCCAGGCAAGAGTACTGGAGTGGGATGCCATTGCCTTCTCCAGACTTAGTAACTAGTTATATAGAAATGTTAAGGAAACCCCACGATGTAGATTCCTAAGTTCAGGAATATTTAGTGTAAAATGTCTGTTAAATATTAATATATCTACCAAAGGTGTTCTTGGCTGTTAGTGCTGGTGAGGAAATTTTCTGAGTCCTTTTTGTAGTTTTTAGCACCTGGCATAATGCAAGGTCGACATTAATAATAAAACAACACTTAGTCAATCATTAACATCTTCCAGGTACTATTCCAAACACTTCAGATGCATTTATTTAATTCTTGCAGTAATTTTTTCAGGTAAATGGTGTTATTATCCCTATTTTACAGATGTGGAAATTGTGGCACAAAGATGATGATATACCTGAGGATCATGTAGTTAGCGTGCCAGAACTAGGATACAAATCTAAGCACTATGGTTTAGTCTGTATTGTATAAAACTATGCTATCTCTATACTTTAGAAACTTAATAGGTATTAGTTTAGTAGATTAAAGAGTTCTTAATAAGTGGATTAACTTTACTTTTTAATGATGTTTGGTCCAGAAAATTGTCATTTTTCTTTTATTTATATTTCCTTTTCCTTGAAAAATGTTATGTATGGAGATAGATTTTCCAGTTAGGCAGTTTAGACAAACTGAATTGATCAGTGAGGTTATTTCTTCATAGTTATGTAATATATGAGTTTAGTTTTAAAAAATGGGAAATTAGGTCATAAGGTAAAAAATGGAATTAAGTCTTAAGGCTGATCTATCTGATGCTGCCGCTAAGTCACGTCAGTCGTGTCTGACTCTGGGACCCCATAGATGGCAGTCCACCAGGCTCCCCCGTCCCTGGGATTCTCCAGGCAAGAACACTGGAGTGGGTTGCCATTTCCTTCTCCAGTAAATAAAAGTGAAAAGTGAAAGTGAAGTTGCTCAGTTGCGTCCGACTCTTCGCGACCCCATGGACTGTAGCCTACCAGGCTCCTCCGTCCATGGGATTTCCCAGGCAAGAGTACTGGAGTGGGGTGCCATTGCCTTCTCCTATCTGATGCTACCTAGTAAGGAATACCTAGTGTTGTTTTGTTTTTACTTTTAAATGGTACACACATGATGTTCATTATTGCTTATTATATTTGAATTTTCAAGCTGGACTCTGGAGGGTATTGACTGACCATTATGTACTAGGTTTGAAATTCCAGTAAACTTCTTGGTGGATGATGGAAGCCAATTAATCATAAAAGTTTCATACCTTACCATGTTTTATTTTATTTTATTTAAACAAAATAGGCAAGTTGACAGTATTTTTAGCTCTTTGGATTCACCCAGTACAGTGATTTTTGCTAGTGTCTGAACAGATGAAGTGTATTGGCACTTGCAGTCTAAGGAATTCAACACATGGAAATCTAGTTTAACATACTTTGCAACAAAGTATTTGGTCAAACAAGGAGAGTTTACTTTACCCCCATCCCTCCTCCCCCTCCCCACCTCCCCTGCCTGCAGGGTGCCCTTAACCTAGTTCTTATACTTTTGGCTTATCCTGCTTTGGCCAAAACAACCTCTTTGCTGTCCTTTGAGCAGGCCGATCGATCTCTTCCACTCCAGGGGCCTTCCACTTTGTTTCTCTGCTTGCAGTGGTTTTCCTTGGGATATCCTCATGGCTTGCTTCCTAATTTTCATCAGTTCTCTGCTTAAAAGTTACTTTCTTAATGAAGACTTTCTTGACCACTCATAAACTCTGTTAGGGTAGGGACTCCTTTTTATTCACCCTTAACAAGCTAAGTTTCTAGCACAGCATCTGTTACATGTTAGCATCCAATATTTGTTGACTGACTGAACAATTTTTTAAAATTTGTTTGAGGATCTTTGAAGTTTTGTTTCTTTTTTTGGTCTGTGAAATTTTATAAAACACTATCATAGATTAAGTGGAATGATTTCCAATTTGAGAATCTTTGAAATTTTAAATTTGATCATTTTTTGAAATTTTGTTGATTATTTTTGTCTTAAGCAGAATTTTTTTGCATTTAATTTTTAAGTTGCTGTGTAGTTTATATATTAAAAGGGCACAAATTTAAGCATAGAACTTGGTGAGTTTTATATAAGTATTCATATATCTGGGTTTCCCTGGTGGTCAGTGGTAAAGAATCTGCCTGCTGAAGTAGGAGACATGGGTGTGATTCCTGCAGAAGGAAATGATGACCCACTCCAGTATTCTTACCTGGGAAATCCCGTGGACAGAGGAGCCTGGTGGGTTACAGTCCATGGAGTCACAAAAAGTTGGACACAACTTAGTGACTAAACAACAGCAGCAATTCATATATCCAAGTAACCACTTCCCAGATTAAGATACAGTATTTTTCTAGGAACCTGGAAGGCTTCCTTGTGTCTCCTCTCACTCAGTATTACACCCACCCCCACTTATAAACACCTTTCTGACATCTCCATAGATTAATTTTGTCTGTTCTTGAACTTCATTTAGATATATTCTTAAGTCTGGTTTCTTTCACTGAGGATTATGTGTGTGGTATTTATTCATGTTGTATAGCTGTAGTTCTTTTCATTGTTTTATAATATTCTACTGTATGACTATATCACAGCCTGTTCTCTTCATTGTAGATAAGCATATGGGTTTTCAGTTTTTGACTGACATAAATGTTCTTGTATATATCTTTTGATGGATATAAGTACTCATTTCTGTTGTGTATGTGTGTATACGTGCACCTGTGTGTATACATAAAGACATTTCATTTTTTCCCCTTTGATTTCTTATAAGATTGAACATGTCTTTTATACTCATAAATTGTTCAGATTTCATGAAGTGTTTTGACCAACTCAATATTTCCTATTTTTTCCTTCTTGAGATTTGCAGACGTTTCTTATCGAGATAACAGTCCCTTACATTTCAGTTACTGCAGGTAGTTTCTCCTAGGCTGGTATCTGTTAAAAGATGGGAGAAGCTCTCAATTTGTCAGAATTCTATTTATATTGGTTTGTCTCCAGAATAATGCTGTCTTAAACTCACTTTACCTTCTTTGAAGGTAACACTTCAAAGGTGTCCTCTTCTGTTGTAAATGTTTTCCCAGCTCCCTTTTTTGAAAACAAAGGCATAATTAGACTAAGGCTATCTCTAGTAACATTTTTAAGACAAAGGCCTGTGTACCACTATTAAATCTCCTCCTTTTACCAAAAGTGAGACCTTTAACATTTGAGAACTAGATTGATCCTTATTAAAATCCCAGAGAAGTCCTCTTTCCTCATGTACCATGGAGGTATTCCTTGATATACTGGAAACAAGATGAAGGTCATCTTAACTCTTTTCTCCTCTTACCTAGGAGAGAACATGATGTATTCCTAGTCATTCAGTTGTTAGAGAATAGAAGGTAATTTTCTTTTACAGTTGAGTGGTTTTTCACCAGCTCAGTAATCTAGCAGATGATCTGCCCTTGGGAGCTCTTAAATTCTCTCAGTGAAGAGTAATCCAGGAAAAACATACAATCCTGAGTTTCAAAAAAACAAATGTCTGCAATTTCCCTGACCTGAAGGCTTTCTGGAACACTTCCAACTGTCAAAAAGAAGAAGAGAAGTAACATCCTATGATGTGGTCAAATAGGGAGTGAAACTTCTATAAAGACCACAATCTTATAATCTCTCCGAGCATTATTTGTTTACAAGAGGCTTGTATCTTAGGGAAGAAATTCCTTCACATTCACAGTCTTGGGAGAAAGGAGAAACTATCTACTCTGAGCAGGCAAATGATTCTGAGTTTCCAGTGGTTCTGATCTGAGTGAACTTTTCAGTAATAGAAGGCATCTGAGATTAATTCTCAACATCCTGTCTTTGGCCTTAGAAACCTAAGCTGTGTACTTCCGAATGTAAGCTGACATTCTGGTCCTGTAGTTCTTTATACTAGTCTTCTCAAAGTATACTGTGCTTCACAATCACTTGGAAGCCTTGCTCAGTCTGTCAAGTCCCCCTCCCCATATTTGAGGCAGAGCCCAAAGAATTTGGCATTTCTTTTAAGTTTCCAAGCTATTCAACTGCCAGTCTGGGTACTATACTTTGTGGACCACTCCTTGTGTTTCTGGCCTGCTGCGGACTGATTTCATCCTATCTTTGTCAAAGAAAGTAAGAGGGTGAACTGTTTTTCCTGAGTTCTTCCAGAATATTTCTAATTGAATGAAATGGCACCATGTTACTTCCACTTTCATTCATATATGTATTTTCCCAATAGACTGATTAAAGTTATAGAAAAAATTTGAACACTTAAGCTCTACTTCATATTCTAATCTCAAACATAGATGCTTAGATTAACAATTTTCAAGAAAAATATTAATACAATGTTATATACATGGTAGCAAGTTTTATGATCTTATATTTGAAAATTTTTATATCATTTTTCATTTCAGCAAAAGTTTGCCAGCTATCTCCTAGGGAAAGGACATAGTTGGTAACCTTCCTGTTTCTTTTGTGAAATGACAGTGCTAGATTTGTTTTTTCTTTCAGATTTTTTTTTTTTTTGAAAAATTTTATTTTTTTTATTTGGCTTTGCCAGTTCTTAGTTGGAGCATGTGGGATCTATTTCCCCAGCCAGGGATTGAACCCAGGCCTTTTACATTAGGAGTGTGGAGTCTTAGCCACTGGACCTCCAGGGAAGTCCTTTTTATTTTTTTTTTCCCCAGATTTTTAGTTGGCAGCCTTATGTTGGTCATTTTAAAACTTTTCTTGGTTTATGAAGTTCAGTAAATCACTATTTTAGATTATATGGGTACAAAAGTTTTGAAGGTGAGAAGAAGTGAAAGCAATGAATCCTATCCCTAAGATAACTTCTTATGACTCCTTGAAACATCTTTATAGAGTCCAGTTAGGAAACTCTGCTGTTAATGTTGGTCAAGTTTTGATAATTTTTTTGAAGTAGTCATACACAGAGCAGGTATTTGAATACTTGTCTTTTACCAGGTTTGGGGGCTACAAGGATGATGGACATATGAGTTCTCAAGATTGTCACAGTCATGTGAAGGATATGGCAAACAGTCATGATATAGTGAGAAAGATGTTGCTCTAGGGTGGTATAGAGGTGACTTTGGCAAGGTATATTTTAGTGAAATCATAGGAATAGAGGGCAGGATGATAGTGAGTTGGGAAGTGACTTTGTGAGTCAGTGAAGATGGAAATAGCTATGAAGGAAGGGATGAGAGGGAATACCTAGAGGTCCAGTGTAGGGGACAGAGACAATGGTTTGGTTTTTATTTCTAAAAAAGACCTGAAAATGTTTGTATCCTATGGAGAATCAGTTCCTAAGAGATGAGAGATTGAAGATACAGGGGAACTAGTCTAAATAGTTGTCAAGATGACTTTGAAATGGAAATTGGTCAAATCCCCACCATAGATTGAGAAATTAGTCTCAGGGAAAAAAGAAATCTATTCCACTAAACAGGAGAGAACATTCAAAAAAGCTTCAGAAAAATTGGGGATGCTCTTGAGAACCCTCCAACACTGTTGGTGGGGATGTGAATTGGTGCAGCTACTATGGAGAACACTATGGAGCTTCCTTTAAAACAGGTACCATATCATCCAGCAGTCCCATTCCTTAGCATATATCTGGAGAAAACTCAAATTCAACAGGACAGATGCACCCCAGTGTTCATGGCAGCACTGTGTACAATTATCAAGACGTGGAAGTAACTTAAATTCCACTGACAGATGGATAAAGAAGATTGTGTGTTTGTGTGTGTGCGCCCACGCGTAATAGAATATTACTTTTCAGCAGCAGATATTACACTAAGTGAAGTAAGTCAGGAGAATGACAAATACCATATGATATCACTTAATATGTGAAATCTAAAAACATGATACAAATGAATTTTATTTATAAAACAGAAGCAGACTCATAGAAAACAAACTTATGGTTACCAAAGGGGAAAGGAGGGGGGATTAATTAGGAATTTGGGATTAACAGATACATACCACATTATATGTATGGATGTGAGACTTGGACTATGAAGAAAGCTGAGCGCCAAAGAATTGATGCTTTTGAACTGTGGTGTTGGAGAAGACTCTTGAGAGTCCCTTGGACTGCAAGGAGATCCAACCAGTCCATCCTAAAGGAGATCAGTCCTGGGTGTTCATTGGAAGGACTGATGCTGAAGCTGAAACTCCAATACTTTGGCCTCCTCATGCGAAGAGTTGACCCTGATGCTGGGAGGGATTGGGGGCAGGAGGAGAAGGGGACAACAGAGGATGAGATGGCTGAATGGCATCACCGACTTGATGGACACGAATTTGAGTGAACTCCAGGAGTTGGTGATGGACAGAGAGGCCTGGCGTGCTGCGATCATGGGGTCACAAAGAGTTGGACACGACTGAGCGACTGAACTGAACTGAACCACATTATATAAAATAGATAAGCAACAAGGACCTACTATATAGCACAGGGAGCTATATTCAATATCTTGTAATAACTTAAAATGGAAAAAGAACTGAAAAAGAATGTATATATCCATTTGAATGTAAATAAAAAGGATTGTATATTTACATACTTTGCCATGCAACTGAAACATTGTAAGTCACCTGTACTTGAGTTTAAAAAATTTAAAAAATAAATAGCAACAACAAATTGGGGATGTTCTTGTTTTGCAGTGAAGATCAAGGACTTTGCTGAGCATGGTGGCAGAGATTGTAAGGTAGAGGTTGTGTGCATGTGTGCGTGCTCAGACACTTCAGTCATGTCCAGCTCTTTGTGACCCTGTGGACTGTAGCCCACCAGGCTTCTCTGTTCATGGGATTCTCCAGGCAAGAAGACTGGAGTGGGTTGCCAATCCCTTCCTCCAGGGGATCTTCCTGACCCAGGGACTGAACCCACAATAGTCTCCTGCATTGCAGGCAGGTTCTTTATCTGCTGAGCCACCTGGGAAGCCCCAAGATAGAACTTGGGAAGAGTCATACTAGAAGAGACATGAGGTGAAGGAGCAAATAAAAAGATTATCAGATGACCTGGAAATTCCTGTCAAAGTTGAAGTTTATGAAATTTATGGAAAAGTATCTTAGCTGGAAAGGAAAAGAAAGGATTTGGGAGGGGTTTGCTAATAGAAAATGAAAGGGACATGGGAATTAAGATTTCAGTGTAAGGAGAGAGGGGAATGAGGTATATAGTGGTTCAGAGAGTAGAAGGCAGAATTAGTGTTTGGATCAAGTTTCTTCTTAGTTCGTTTTCAGTCTTGGTGAGAAGGAAGTAGTCTTTAAGCATAACTATTCTGTTGGTCATTGCCTCTCTAAGTATCTTATTGAACATAATGAAGTATGTATGATGATGCTTATCTTTTGAGTTATTAAATAATCTAGAATAGATTTTGTGTTTGAGCCAAGTGGAATATCGCAGACTGTTCAAGTTTCTACTAGTCAAGTCTGCAGAGCTTTGGCTGTAATGTTATCTCCTGAGCAAGTATAGGTGGAGGTAAGCTCTTGACAGAAAATTTTAGCCCTCTCCTCAAATGTTAATATAGTTATAATACTTTATCTTAAAAAATGACTCAAACATTGTTAGAATAGTGTAGTGTGTTTAATAGTCTTTCAGAAATGGAAGAAGTGAAGCTGTATGAACAGTGAAAGTTTGACTTTTTCTCAGATTGAAAAACTGTAAATATTAGAAAAAGTGTGAGTTTCTGGAATCTAGGAATCCAAAATAGCCCTTAATTATTATACATAAACAATATAATAGGCTTTAATTTTATTTTTCAGAGAAAAGCTCATTTGAAAGTGCCTTTGATTCATTCATTCCTTTGGTATTGAATTATGTGTTTAATCTTTGAGAATTCTTGAGTGATGCCATAAAATATGCTGATGTGACCTGCTTAAGTAAAGTGCATGGGAAAGTGGCCATTTGGAATAGATTTCTTAAGAAAAGTTTGAAATTCCTGGACTTGGACTAATTTGTTTACCATGGATCCCATGAGGATACTTGCAAAACCAGATGATAGGATACAGTTGGATCCTGTGAATGGCACTAGTTTACAGTTGTTTTCTGGATTTCTTCCATATGTTGCTGTCTTCTATGTATTTGACCATGTAAGGATACACAGAATTTCATAGGCCAAAGAAGAAAAGAAGCTTCCGTATGAAAAGCAGATCTTCATTTGTATTATCACTCCAATAAACAATTAAGTTGTTGAACTAATTTTTTTTTAAACAAAGAAGCAAAAATCTTAAAATTTAAGCTGTTGTGGTGTGTGATTAGTATACAGCCTAGTACTAGAGGTAGAAATATTCTTTGTTTGGTAATGAGAGAACCAGAAATGGTTTGGAGTAAAATCAGGAGATGATTCATGTAGAACAGTTAGATTTTTACATCAGTTCTAATACATGATACTGTGTCATTTAAAATAATTTTTGAGAATTTTTAGGTGAAGGGATGGTTACTTTGGATATTTCTGCTTCAGTGACAGTTACCATAAATGGATAACTTATTTTTATGAAGGAGATGGAGGCAAATGAGATATATATTGAGATCTGTTAGATTTGAATAGATTGTTCTTTTTTGACATATGACATTTGACATATTCTTAATTGACATATAACCAGATTGTCCTTTTTAACTATAGACAACTACTAGATATATAGAATGTGAATTTCTAAGCCACAGGAAGTAATATCACTCAATTTTTTTTAGTTTTGATAATTTACACTGATGAATCTGATTATTTCCACAGTTATTTTGCCTCCCTCATATTATTAGAGTAACTCAATATCAGACAGACTGTATTACCTTAGCCGTGTGGTATGAAACAGTATTCTCCCAAGGAGTGTGCAACCATCGTTGATATTGAAGGTGACCAGAAAATATTAGAACCTGTATCTATTGATGTTTAACTTTTTTAATTTACAGAGAAATTGACACTTCCTGCTGTTTAATGTTCAGATAACCAATTTTATATGTTCGGTAGATAAATAAATGTACTTACATTTGGGATATCTAAAATTTTCACTGACAGTTTACATTAGGGTCAAAGCAGTTCAAAAACCATTGGTCTAAAAGATAAGAACTTTGTCTCTTATTTGTCTAAAAGATTGGAAGCCTTTCTGTGAATATGCATGTCCAAATTTCAGTTTCAGCAAGTTGCTTTTTTGATAATGCTCTTTTAACAAAATAATTTCTGGTTGCTATCAATCTTCACTATCGAATTCAGTAGTCACTAAGCCACATGTGGATTGGGAGGATCCCCTGGAGAAGGAAATGGCAATCCACTCCAGTATTCTTGCTTGGAAAAACCCATGGACAGAGGAGCCTGGCAGGCTACAGTCCATGGGGTCACCCAAGAGTCAGACATGACTTAGTGACTAAACAACAACAACAACAACAACAAAGCCACGTGTAGCTGTTTCAGTTTAAGTTAAATAAAATTGAACATTCAGTTCCTCAGTTGCTCTAGTCAGATTTCAAGAACTTGTTGCTTGCATGGGCAAGCAGCTAGTATGTATTGGATAGTGTAGATATAGAACCATTTCCATCATCTCAGAAAGTTCTATTGAGCAATGCTGCTATACACTTTTCGCTCAGCAGTCTTAGTTTCAGCTCTTCAGTCTCTTCATCCATCAGCTAGCATCTGTAAGAAAATGTCAGAGGGTAATGGAAAGACATCATCAATTTTTTAACCTGTAAAGGTAAACCGGACTTTTCTTACCCAGAAATGAGTCGCTTTTCCTTTCCCAACTCTGTTAATCAACATGGATAGTTGAAATTGTTTTTCATGTGATTACATTTCCCTCTTAAAGTCTAGTAGTACTTATTTGGTACCATCCTATGGCATGTAACATTCAAAGTTTAATTCGTGCCTCTTAAGTTAGCCTGTCAGCATACTTGGAACCTCTTAGTCTTACTAAACACTATATATAAATTAAATGAAAGCCTATCTTTTTCTGGGAGAATGATTCTCCTTTTCTGTTTGAATGAATGTTTGCTTTAAGCAGCATATGTCCAATATGAATGATTTTTACATTCTAAAATGGAATTTGGGGTTACAGAATATCTTAGATTGTAGGAAGAACTGCTGTTACTGTTTAAGTCCAATTCCCTTTCTTAAATAGAACATTTTTACAAACTCTAAAGAGAACTGAAGATTTTAATCAGAGTTAGTAGGGTTTTACCCTACCAGAATGCATTTTTTCCCAATGCCTGGGTTTTGCTGGTTGCTTTGACCTGAATGGACAATGACACATTTGAGAAGAAAGTTGGCTCTTAGTCATGATGTAAGTACAAGTGTAAATAATTATAGCCATGCTGAGAAAGATTTGGGAATGGTAATAAGTTCACTTGAGTAATTGGTTGGGACCAAAGTAGATGGAGATAATCCAGAAAACATTTACTGCAAATGGTAGATTAAATGTACTTTCTGATAAATCATATTTGATCTCTGTGAATTACTTGATCATTGAAGCACATTGTTTATTTGTATTATTAGATGTGCATTTATGTTGTTTAAGTTTTATATGGCTTTAGTAATTAATAATATTTTATCAGTTCCTATTTTCCTTCTCTATACCAACTGTGAGCCGTAAACCCATTATTTATATATATACTTTTCTTTTAAGTAACCTGGACTCTCAACATCTATAGTAATTGATTCTAAAGAAAGTGGCTGGGTGGGTAGATTTACTTTATAAAAAGCTTCCTATTTAGTTTTGATTAACACTCGTCTCCCTACATCTTACCTTGTAGGAAACCACAGATATAATGTATGTTATTAATATCTGTACACAATGACTCTTACAGGTGGAACAGTCCAAAGTTTTAATCAAAGAAGGTGGTGTTCAGTTGCTGCTCACAATAGTCGATACCCCAGGATTCGGAGATGCAGTGGATAATAGTAATTGGTAAGAAGGGTTTGTCCCTGCTGCTTTCCATTGCATTTGGGAATAGGGCTGGTTAGATTTTTTTAACATTTTAAATCTTCTCACCTATGGTTACTGAAATTTAAGTAATATGGTTTGGGTTCATATATCAACTTTGCCACTTACTTGTCATTATTGCTTAACTTCTTTGAACTGATTTCCTTTTCTATAAATGATGATAACACTTTTCATAGAATTATTTTGAAGATAGACTCTAAAACATAGATAAAATAATTCTCATTATTATAAGAAACTTTTCATTCTCTGCTATTAATTTTATCTGTTTTCTGTCACACCCTAATTTAAATATGATTTTAGACCTTCAGTTTTTCCGTAAGTTGTAAGTGAAGAAAATATCCATGACTTTCTATTTGGAAATAAGATATTAGGAGCTTATAAAAATATTTTAATTTTTCTTTGAGTTCTGCATTATTTTTGAAGTAAATTTCTTCAACTTTTGAAATACCTAAATAAATTCATCATGAGGCTTCTGTGTTGTTTAATCTTTTCATTTGAAATCTAAAACTCTTTGGATGTAATTTTTCATGTTGTAAAGTGTGTTTTTCGTTATTTAATCACTTAGTTATGTCTGACTCTTTAGTGACCCTATGGACAGTCTGCCAGGCTGCTCTGTCCATAGAATTTCCCAGGCAAGAATACTGGAAAGGGTTGCCATTTTCTTCTCCAGAAGGTCTCCCTGACCCAGGGATCTTGGTGGATTCTTAACCACTGAGCCATCTGGGAAGCACCGTGCATAAGTGGAATCTCAACTTAATTATTTTATTTATTTGCATTCTACAGCTGGCAGCCTGTTATCGACTACATTGATAGTAAGTTCGAGGACTACCTAAATGCAGAATCTAGAGTGAACAGACGTCAGATGCCTGATAACAGAGTGCAATGTTGTTTATACTTCATTGCTCCTTCAGGACATGGGTAAGTGCCTGAATACTTCTGATAACCTTTTTGTTGTTTTATTATTACTCATCTTTGGGTGCATGTGTTAGTAATCTCATCTCTGTGGAGTATGTTCATACAACTTGTGAAGTTCCAAATTCCATATAAAAATGATTTATAAAAAATTAAGTCCTAGCCACGCTAAAAATGATTTTACTTCTTAGTTTCTCATGTGTAAGACTGTGCTTCATGGAGAGGAATATTGTTTTCATCATGGTTTGGTGTCTCAGTGTGGCTAATTTAGCTTTCCTGTTGACCAGTCTGCCACAGATTGAACAATCAAATAAGGAGAAACAGCCATAACGATTAGCTTAGACATATTCTAAGAAACTCCAAAGATATTATTTATTATACATCTGGTAGAGAACATTGCAAAAAACTTAAATACCAACTTTTTAATGTGCTGTTTCTTTCTTCACTAAATCTATTTTACTAATCTATTTCACCTTAGCTGTCACAGTCAAATTATTTAAGTATCCTATCATCAGTACTAACCTTCTACTTATTAGCAGTTAAAATTAAGATCTGAGTATTTAGACTTGTATCTGATTGGATTGTTTGTTTGTATGGCCAGCCTGTACTCCTGTTTTGGTCGTTTGTGTTTCTTTGTCATTTTGAGGAGATGAGCGTGTCATCGTCAACTGCGGATGTTTATACTTACTCTTCTTTAAAGTGAAAGTGAAGTCGCTCAGTTGTGACTGACTCTTTGCGACCCCATGAACTGTAGCTTACCAGGCTCCTCCGTCCAGGGATTTTCCAGGCAAGAGTACTGGAATGGGCTGCCATTGCCTTCTCCAGGGGATCTTCCTGACCCAGGGATCGAACCTGAGTCTCCCACATTTCAGGCAGACGCTTTACCATCCAAGCCACCTGGGAAGCCCTCTTCTTTAGTCTTTGGTTAAATGACTCAGGATAACTCCGCCCCCTGATGATTGTAACTCCACCATCTCTCCACCAAAAGGGACTGGACTGTTTCATAGCATTAGACTAAATAGTGTTGTCATCTAACACCAAAATTACAGTGGTATAAACCAGTTCCTTCAAGTGAAAGTCGCTCAGTCGTGTCCAACTCTTTCTGACCCCATGGACTATCGAGTCCATGGAATTTTCCAGGCCACAGTACTGGAGTGGGTACCTTTTCCCTTCTCCAGGGGATCTTCCCAACCCAGGAATCAAACCCAGGTCTCCTGCATTGCGGGCAGATTCTTTACCAGCTGAGCCACAACGGGAGCCCAGGAATACTGAAGAGGATAGCTTATCCCTTCTCTAGCAGATCGTCCTGACCCAGGAATTGAACCAGATTCTCTTGCATTGCAGGCAGATTCTTTACCAACTGAGCTATCAGGGAAGTCCACTTTCAGAAGTGTGCCTTTCTCTTTTGTTTTCTGCTTTCTTCTTTACCTTTTGCCTAGATAGGCTAGTGCCCATTATCACCATCTTGGTTGAGCAGAAAGCCTTAATTTTAAAGTTTACCATTTTTGTACTATCTGATTGTAGTGGTGCAACTGTTTCTTTTTCATTTCTAATATTCTTCTATAGTATTCTCAGAAAATTATATATTCAAAGCCCAAAATTTACTTATCTACTTAAAAGGCTAAAAAAAAAAAGACCTCAAAATACCATACTGTATCGTTTTTTTCTGAGAACTTGTTAGTTTCTTCCTGAATTTTCATGTGTGTGTGTATGTGTGTGTATGTATATATATATATATGTCATTGTAATATAACTTGTTAGGGCTTTTTCCTGAAAGCCAGCAAAGTAAAATCTTAACCTATAGTTAAGTCAATAGAAATTTGTCAGTTTATATCCACTTTTTATTATTTTAGATCTTTTGGACTGTCTCCAACATTTAGTAATTCTCATGAAATCACATTTCTCTTATCCCCTGAGGGAAAATATAGTCCTTAAAATTGCGTGGGAAATAAAATTTTTTTTAAAGAAAAAATTTTGATATTATGTGTAGTGGCTTGGGACCATTTCTTGTTTGTCACAAGGGATGAGAGTTCCAGATTTTAATTTCTTAGTATAACAATGTGCTTTTGAGTAGTTTGTCAGCTTAACTATTTTTAGAAATGGAACAAAGTTTTGCCCACTGATATATGCTGCTGCGGATTAAGTGACATAATATGACATTGAGTTTTCTGTAGAGAGTTCCAAATTCCATGCTCACTAAAGAGTGAAATTCCAGGCAGCATAGTAGAGGAATTATGACCGTTCTACCTGGGTAGTCCCTGGATTCCCTTTTTGGAGGTTCTGTTTTTGGAGTAATTATATATTGGTCCAGCAGTGTATTTTCTGTGTCCCTTACCCCACCAGGTGTCATCACTGAACAAAGGGTTACTTTGTGATTTCAGCTGTTGTTGCTTCATTTCCTTTGTTCAGTGGTTGGTAACTGACTTGGAACTTGAATTTTTAAATGGTGTTTTTACAAACCTTTGGAATTTTTATTGCCACTTTGAAAAAAGTGTTAGTTTTATATAGATTTTTTTTCCCTTAGAAATGTGTATACCTATGTATGTTTAATAAATATTTGTCATTTGCCCTCTATTCATTTTACTTATTTTGTTGTAGGCTTTGAGGTGTTAAATAGTTTTTTCTCTTTGTGTTTCATCGCTCAGTCGTGTCCGACTCTGCGACCCCATGGACTGTAGCTCCTTTGTCTCTGGGATTTCCCAGGCAAGAATATGAAGTGGGTTTCCATTTCCTTCTCTAAGGTATCTTCCCGACCCAGGGATCGAACCTGGGTCTCTGCATTGCAAGTGGATTGTTCAGTGTCTGAGTCACCAGGGAAGGGTTTATCTATTAGAAATTCTATAAAGGAGTTTCCTTTGTGTTAAAAAAAAAAAAAAACTTAAAACTTAGATTTCTTGGAAAATATGATCTGAAATAAAATTAAATGGATAGAGGAAAAATTTCAACCAGTATGTAATCTCTTGTGAAATAAGTGTTTTCTGTGGGCATTTTGTAAGGTTTTAAAATTTGTTTTCTAGTTTAAAAGGGCAGAGGGTTTTATCAGGGCTTTTATAAAGGTTATATCTAAAGTTTAATTTTGTAAAAACTGTTTTAATATTCTTCAGCCCTGTCATTTTATGTTTGAGAAGTTGACTTCCCTGATTTCCTTGTCATGGCTATTTTCAAGTATCTTCCTCTTGGAAAGTTGAAATAATAAATGTTCTATAAATGTTGTTTTACTTTAAGTGTAAAATCTTGTTAACTTAGATTACAATTTAATATTTTATATTCAGTTCAGTTCAGTTGCTCAGTCGTGTCCAACTCTGTGATCCCATGAATTGCAGCACGCCAGGCCTCCCTGTCCATTACCAACTCCCGGAGTTTACTCAAACTCATGTCCATCGAGTCGGTGATGCCATCCAGCCATCTCATCCTCTGTCGGCCCCTTCTCCTCCTGTCCCCAATCCCTCCCAGCATCAGAGTCTTTTCCAATGAGTCAACTCTTCGCATGAGGTGGCCAAAGTATTGGAGTTTCAGCTTTAGCATCAGTCCTTCCAATGAACACCCGGGACTGATCTCCTTTAGAATGGACTGGTTGGATCTCCTTGCAAGATTCATTAAAATTATAGATTAACTGAATTCTTTTCTGTTACCAGTTTAATGAGGTGGTAGTGGTAGTAATTTAACTTTGTCCTGCATATAATCTGGAAGGTAAACTCTAAAAATTTACAAAGGTGAGATTTAAAAAAAATATATATAGTGGAAATAATTATGTGCTCCATATTTCTCTCTTTAAATTTATTTATTTTTTGGCTCTGCTGGGTCTTCAGTGCTGTGTGTGGGCTTTCTCTAGTTGTGGTAAGCAGGGGCTACTCTAGTTGAGGTGCTTGGCCTTCTTATTGCAGTGCCTTCTCTTGCAGAGCATGGGCTCTAGGGTGTGCAGGCTTCGGTAGTTGCTGCACATGGGCTAAGTAGTTGTGGCACAGGGGCTTAGTTGCTGTACAGCATGTGGAGTCTTCCCAAACCAAGGATCAAACCCATGTCCCCTGCATTGGCAGGCAGATTCTTAACCACTGAAACACCAGGGCAGTCCCAAATCCGAGATCAATTGACTGAGCCATGGCTTTTATATTTAGTGTTGTTATGTAATGATTGATGAAAAACAGGCAAAAACTTAAATATTTTCTCAAAATCAAAAGGTTTTTCAGTTACCACTAGTGAGATAAGGGTGCTGTTTATAGATAAATACGGTGTTATTCCAGCCACACACTCTTTCTGTAGTGTTCTCTGAATGCTAATATCAAAATTTAAAGGATTTAAGATGAGAATTAGAATTGAAGCTGTCTCATTTCTCCATATCTGCCTTCCTGCCTTCTTACCCTGTCTTTCTGCAAGTCAGCGGGTCACTACCACAAAGAAGTATAGTATTATTCATCAGTAAAAAAGGAGTATCTCATTAGTCTCTGCCGCTGCTGCTGCTAAGTCACTTCACTCATGTCCGACTCTGCTCAGCCCCATAGATGGCAGCCCACCAGGCTCCCCCGTCCCTGGGATTCTCCAGGCAAGAACACTGGAGTGGGTTGCCATTGCCTTCTCCCATTAGTCTCTGGACACACCTCCAATACACCCACCAATATATATATTAAATTATAGTATGCTAAGAGAACTCAAACAAGGGCTTTCTGTTTATTTTAAAATATTAGTCCATAAAATTTATAATGAAATTAGACCTTTATTCCATTTTCCTCATGTTTTATCAAAGCTAAGGAATACTGTATTTCTATGCAAAATACTGCTGTTATCTTCATTTATTTTGTTAAATACTAATTTTTAGTCTAGTGTATTCTGCATGTGAGGAATAGGTGATTTTCATTTACAGTTATTCAAAGATGTAAGGAAAATTACAGCAGCTTAGTTTTTTAGTCAGCACATATTTGAACACCTTCTCAAGTGTTGGCACTGTACTAGATATTACAGAAGAGATGAATGAGACAAAGGCTTTTGCTCTTAAGGATCTTCTAGTGAGAAGATGGGAAGAACAAATACACAAGTAGGTGGTTACTATATGACAGATTAAGTGTTGTGATCCTTGAGGCTTCTAGTTTTAGGTTGGAGAAGAATTCTCAGAGGAGCATAGTAAGCTAGGTCCTAAAGGACAAATAGGAATTAGGCAAGCCAGCTAGAACGGGGATGGGAAAGTATGGTGATTTCACGATATTGTGAGAAGTTCAAAAAGGCTGGCATATTGGAAGTCAAAAGTAGTAAAAATGCTAAGGGATGCTGAGAGATGAGGTCAGCTAAAGAGGTTATGTTTTCACAGGCTTCATAGGCCACACTCACTTAAGGAATCTGGCTTTAATAAGGTTTTCAGTCTGGGAATGACTTGATCAGAATTGGATTTTAGAAACATCATACTGACTGCAGTGTGCATGGTTTTGAGGGAAACCAGACAGATTGTTGTCATTATCAAAGTTTGGTGGCCTGAACCAAAGTAATGGAAAGGAGATAAATATATAAATATTTTTATTTGTTCAGCAGGTTCTGGTGAATCTTTGGAATGGATAAATAGAGGAAGTTTATCCAGTCTGAGTCTTGGATTTCAGCTTTGAGTAACTGGGTGGATTGAAGTGTTACTTGCTGAGATAGAAAGTATAGAAGGGGAGGGGGTATTTGGGGGTTCAGATGAACTTATGATTTTGAGGTGCCAAAATGGAATGTCCGAGTAGTATTTCCATCAGGTGAACACAAGCCTGGAACATAAGAATGAGGTCTGGGCTAGGTATAAAGACTTGGGAGTTATTAAGCCATAAAGGATATTGAAGTTGTTGTAGTTAATGATAAGCTTATAGAATGTAGAGAAGAAAAGACCTAATAGAGAATTCTGAGGCATGTACCTTTTAAGGGACTAACTTACAAAGAGGATCCTGGAACTTACTTTAAGTAAACAGCTTGTGAGAGAGTAATGTCTGTGCTGCATAATGGGCAAATTAAAAATACCATTAAACACCACAGTGTTTCTGAGTTGGCTGCTGCTGACTAATTATATTAGCAGCCTGAAAGTATTTGGTGACCTTAAAAGTATGGCCAAGTGGAGGCAATAGTTAGAGTGTAATAAATAAAAGGGATGATGAAGAAGATGTTCTTTTGAGCCCCTTCACTGAGAAATGTACTGGGTAACAAGAAGTAAAAGAGGATTATAATTTTTCATTTAAAAACAAGACAGATTTCCCAAATTTGAATGATAAGTAGAGTCTCTTATAGGAAAGCTTATTAGGAGCCTTTCTGGATTTTCTGATTCTACTTTTGGGCCCACATACTGTGACCAGGGTATTAAAACACAGGAGTCAAATCTTTCTTAGGCATTCCAGTGCTTCTTGAAATCCTGTTCTTCCTAACTGTTACTGGCCCAGTATACATCTTTAGAGAGTGTTTCTGATGAGGAAATTAAGTAGTTCCAGTGTATGTAATTTTAGCATTGGAATGTGAAAAGTCTGTTCTCCCAAATTGGTCAATCCAGTCATATTAAATATTGTATATTTCAGACTTAAACCATTGGATATTGAGTTTATGAAGCGTTTGCATGAAAAAGTGAATATCATTCCACTTATTGCCAAAGCAGACACACTCACACCAGAGGAATGCCAACAGTTTAAGAAACAGGTAAGTAAAATGAGTTTGGAAATTCTTAGGATTCTAATACTATTCATGTAATTTGCAGTTTTGCATATTTTCATTATAATGTGTTACAGTGTGTTCCTCCTGCTACTTTACTGTGTGTGTGTGGTTGTTTACACTATATTAAAAATAACTGTTGAAAATAGTCTCCTGCTTTAGTTTTCTCCTAGGAGCCCATAAGTATTATCATGCCCTTCAGTGTGTGTGCTCAGTTGTTTAGTTGTATCCAACTCTTTGTGATCCCATGGACTATAGCCCACCAGGCTCCTCGGTCCATGGAATTTTCCAGGCAAGAATACTGGAGTGGGTTGCCATTTCCTGCTTCAGGGGATCTTCTGACCCAGGGATCGAATCTCTGTCTCTTGTGCCTCCTCTTTTGGCAGGTGGATTCTCTGCTACTGAGCCACCTGGGAAACCATAATGCCCTTATCCTTTGTCAATTTAAATAAGGCTATTTTAGATGTTTCTGTATAGCTTCCACCACCACCCGTCCCCACAGGCAGTCTCCCACATTGCAGGCGGATTCTTTACTAGCTGAGCCACAAGGGAAGCTCCATTTTAGATTTTCTGTATAGCTTGTGCCACTGCCTCTCCCCACACCCTTTATAGAAGTATTACTTTCCTAGACTGAATTTCTGGGGAGAGGATTACTTTTTAAAGGGTATAATTATTTTATTACCCTCCCCCCCCCATTTTGTCTTGGTGCTTTCTCAATAAAACAGTCAAAATTCCTTTTATGACAGGTATGTTTGTTGCAGTGCCTTGCTAGCATTGTCATTATTTTTTTTTAAACTTTTTTGGATTAAGGTGATGCCTAATAATGTCTTTAACTTTCAGTTTTCCAGAAAAGCTGAACATTTTAAAGCAGGGGTTTAGTTTTCCCTCAGTGTTATGTTTTTGGTTTATTATATATTGTATCTTATGAAATGGTAGGATCAGTTTCTAGAACTACTTTCCTATTCTAGTAGCCTATTTTTAAATTTTAGGCCAGTGTTAGGTCTTTTAAGAGCTTCCCTGGTAGCTCAGACAGTAAAGAATCTGCCTGCAGTGCAGGAAACCTGGGTTTGATCCCTGGGTCACGAAGATCTCCTTGACAAGGGAATGACTATCCACTCCAGTATTCTTGAGAATTCCATGGACAGAGGAGCCTGCAGGCTACAGTCCATGGGGTTGCAAAGACTTGGACACAACTGAGCATCTAGCACTATATGTCTTTTAAATTGAAGCTAAGTTGTATAATATTTTAAAATAGATTTTAGAGTTTATTATCTCTTACTGTCCTTCTAGTTTTTTGTAACAAAGTACTTTGGTTCTTCATCTTTTTCAGTATGAATTTTAGAATAACTTGAAAACTATTAGAAAAACAAAAACCTGTGGAAATTTGCTTTGAAATTGTGTTAAATCTGTATAAATTTTTAGAATGTTTTACTACATCATTTTTACTGTATCTGATATTTCTACCAGGAAATTTTTTATTTTACATTTATTAGCTCCATTTTTATTTTGTAATTTGCTGTTTCTAAGTTCAGATACTAATCATATAGTATTAGTAATATTTCTCTTTTATCTTAATTTGGAATTGTACTAAAAATGAAGAAATAAAACAGGTGAATAAGCAGTGATCTCTACTTCCAAATTGGTCACTTGCAATGGTTGTCAATTTACTTTTTCTTTATTTATTCTTTAAAAAAAAGCAGAGGGGCAGGGACAGGTAGTGTTTAACCAGAGGTGTTTATCCGACTCATGTAGAGAACTTTTTCAAAATGAGTTATTGGACCACAGCTCTACTAGTTGGTTTTGTAGGTTAAGATACAGCTTTGTATTTGTTTTCGTGAAGAAGCTCACTTGGGCTATTTTAATATACAACCTCTGACTAGAAGCCATTGCTCTTAGAGCTAGCTACTAGTCTTTCTTTTTTCTTCTAGGCATGTATCAGGTTGGCCAAAAAGTGTGTTCAGAAAGCTTACCAAAAAACCTAAATGAACTTTTTGGCCAACATTAGGTTGGCACATAATCTGACACCTCATCATTTATTCTTAGGTTTTTTTTTCTAACTAGATACATAACCCAGTTATAAAAGATACATGGTCTTGTTTATTTCCACGGCAATCTGTCTGCTTTGGTAGCCGTGTAGCACATTTTGTTTCAGGTCCCTTTACTGCTGCTGGGGACCCTGGTAGTGAGTGTAACATTAAACCACCAGTACAGGCAGGGAGCTAGTTTTAGGTTTATTAGCCATCAGTTTGTTTGTTATAAGTTTGAATAGGGTAGGTAATTCAACACTATTTGGATGTCTGTATTCTTATTTGAATTTAGAGTGACTTTGGACAAAATAAATTAATTTGAGGTCACTTCTGATGTTACTAGTAAGTTGTCTTTCTTTTTTTCTATATTCTCATTGATTATTATTATAAATTCATTAGCTTCTTAATTTCCAGGGCGTGTTTTCTCCCTGTGTGCTTGCCTGATCTTTTATCTGTTGCTCCTTGATGTGTGTGTATCCACACGTACATGCAAGGATATTTTCTGATAAGTACATATTTTTTCCCCTAGAGCCAGTGTTATACTTAATTTTATTTACCTTTGCTCAATTCTGCTAAAAACTTTAGGTGAGTTTAAGCTCTGTTGATTCAGCTGAATAAAATAGTTGGTAAGAATTTGTCTAAAGGTATCTCAGGCATTATAAATAAATGACCCAAAACCACTAGAGTAGAAATCAACTAGTGAAGCTGTTTCTGGACTCTTACTTCATTTTTAGAACTCTTTGGGTATTGTAACCTTATAAGTTTAACATTTCTGAAGCAATTGGATTTAGAGAATGGTACTTATATATAAACTTTATAGAAAAAAAACACCAGCATACTATTTTGGTTTTAAATTACATTTTGCATTGTTGAAAAACAGTAAAGGAACTGGAGCTAAAGACTCAGAAATTTAAGAAGAGTATAATAAAAATAAAGCTAATGTCTAAAATTATATGTGGTGCTCTTTTACTGACTTCCTCTTTCATCTTAGATAATGAAAGAAATCCAAGAACATAAAATTAAAATATATGAATTCCCAGAGACAGATGATGAAGAAGAAAATAAGCTTGTTAAAAAGATAAAGGTAGGTTCATTCCCATACATATACTAACATATTTTAGGGCCTTAGCAATACTATCTCGGAGAAGGCGATGGCACCCCACTCCAGTACTCTTGCCTAGAAAATCCCGTGGACAGAGGACCCTGGTGGGCTGCAGTCTGTGGGGTCGGACACGGCTGAGCGACTTCACTTTCACTTTTCACTTTCATGCATTGGAGAAGGAAATGGCAACCCACTCCAGGGTTCTTGCCTTGAGAATCCCAGGGACAGAGCAACCTGGTGGGCTGCTGTCTATGGGGTCACAAAGAGTCAGATACGACTGAAGCGACTTAGCAGCAGCAGCAGCAGCAGCAATACTATCTATAATAGCTGCTGTAAAGACCAGAAATAGCAGTGTTTATAGCGACTTCCTGATGGTCCAGCGGTTAAGACTGTACTTCCACTTCAGGGGCCCCAACTTCAATCCTTGGTCAGGGAACTAAGAATCCCACATGCCATGTGGCATATACATATATAAATGTTTTTAAACAATTGATTTAACAAAATAAATGAGATTATTGACTGTTTAGTTCACCTTTATGATTAACTTTGTTGTTTGACTGTTATGTATAATAAAGTATTATATGGAATAGAGAGATAAGTAACAGTTCTTGTTTTCAGATGGTTTTCAATTAACTGATTTCGTATTTTATAATTTTCCCCTTAGAAACAAACAGGTAATGGGAATGAAAGGGGAAGCATAATGAGAAGACAAAGGATTTGCTCTTAAGCACTATTATGCTTATTCTTTAAGAGCCAAACATATGTTTTATTTTGTTCTTTTATAAAAATCAATCAAAAATCTATTCTGACATAATTTTCTGTATTTTTAACTTATAGTGGTTTCCTAAGTACCCTGGATCTAAAAATGATATATTGATTAATAACATTGTCTGCTTCTAGAGCTATTAAGGTTGATTTATGATCAAGTAGGCAAACTAGCCACAAGTCTCATTATTTTCCTTCTAGCTGCCAATGTATTTTTTACCCTTTTAAAATTTTCCATTATGGAACACTTCTTTTTGGAATGATGCTTTAACAAATAATCTGATCAGTATATGCCTTAGTATTCTTAAATTTTAGTGAAAGTATAATTTTGTTTATTGTTTACATTGGTAACAATGCCATACAATGGCAATTTACTAATAGTAATTGAATGACCGATGAAAGTGAATGCAAAAACTGTTGGGGTAATAATGTTTTTTGCTTACCTGTTGAGTAATGTAACTTCTTTATTCTTGAATTTGTGAGGACTACAGAGATGTATTTGAATAAGAATACTTTGTTTTATAGGACCGTTTACCTCTTGCTGTGGTAGGTAGTAATACTATCATTGAAGTTAATGGAAAAAGGGTCAGAGGAAGGCAGTATCCTTGGGGTGTTGCAGAAGGTAAGGTTTTCTTCAGTGAATGGCTTTCTATAAGATCTCACAAATGTTATAAAAATTTGTATTTTGTAAGTAGTATAATATGCATACTGCATTGATATAGTCTAGATTTTCAAAGATCTGAATTCAGTTTCGTTGAGTCTCATCTCCTTATTAAATACATTCTTTCATTTCTCAGACCTTATGTCCTGTTGTGTCAGGCAAGTATGTGTTAAATCTTAACATTGTAGTACTTTAGAAGCCACTTGTCAGTATTCATCCTTCCACCTCTGCCTCACCATTAAGCCTATTCCTGTTTTCTTGTTTGAAAACACACTTACAATGCAGGGGTTCTTTACCTGGGGCCCAAAAATTGCTCCAAGGGATCTAATAAACCTTCTGAAATTGAAAACAATTTTGGAGAAAAGGCCTGTCATTTTTATTTGAGTCTCAGTTGGGTCTAGAACCTTAAAGAATGAGAACAACTGTCAGAAGCCCAATTAAAACGTTTGCGTTTTGCTTTCTTCAGGGCAGAAGTCAACTTCTTGGCATCACATTTTTAGAGCAAGAAAGTTTGTTATTAAGAGATCCTCTATACTAATTTTTTAAAGGAGTTTTAAACAGCAATATAATCTTAGTTATAGAGTCAATTCTTGGAAGCCTTCTTGGCATTAGACATGTTTCGCAAACTTTGTGTTCATTATACTGGTTTATACTAATATTTAATCTTCAGTGTTATAGTAACTTGGAATGAAGTTTGAGTCATGATTATAATTTGTTGATATTACTTTAAAAACATACATAATTTTTAGGATATTTTCCAAGTTAATGTTCTTATGAGTGACTTTCCCAACTAGAGATACTGTGCTCACTCTCAGCTTTTTTCATCACCATGTAACCTTCAGTTTCTGAGCTGAGACTTTAAAACTAGTATAGACCTTAGAAAACTGCACAGAGGAAATTGCTTTGTATCTTTAGTTTTAGGTTATCCCCCTTTTAGTGATACATTAAAAAAAAAAAGGAACATTAAAGTTTCTTGGCTTAGGTTTTCATTTTGGTTAACTTGTGGTTTTTCTAAAGTGATTCCTCACCCACCCTTGACCCCCAACATTAAGTACTATTTTATAGTGTTAAAGTCTTAATGAAACATTGACCTAAGGTATTTAATATTTTGTATATTCTCTCATTGTTAACACCCAGTTTCCTTTGAAAAGAATGGGTTTAGTGAAAGTAATATATATGGTCTGATTTTTTTTTTTTTTGTAGTTGAAAATGGTGAACATTGTGATTTTACAATTCTAAGAAATATGTTGATAAGGTAAGTGTAAACAGTGATGAAAATAACACAGATTTTACTTTCCCTAAATAAAATTAGTCTCAGATTTAGTTTTTTGTCTTCTATAAATTTAGCTAATTTAAATTGGTATCTTCATTCTAGCACTGAAGCAAGCACTGCCTAGAGACAAATTTGGATTATTTTGCCCAGGTTTTAAACTCTAGAGGAAAAATACAAAATAGGCTGTGTGGCTAGGGATATATAGGAAAGTGGGTCTTTCAATCATTGTAGTTTGTGTTGCGGTTTAATACTGAAAGAAAGATGAAAGTAGAAAGGAACAGGCTTTTGCTCCTCTTTAATGTGAAAAGCTTGTGGAAACTGGAAGAGAAGGCTTAAGTTTTAGGTCAGAAGCTGGACTTCAAATATTTAAAAGATACACAGCTTAGTAGCTGGTGAGTGGAGCATTTTTGTTACTGAAACACTGTGAAAAACTGATCTTCCTCCCAGGAGGGAAAAACATTAGTCCTAAATTGTACCTTGTACGTCTGATGAAAGAGAAGGAAATCATGTGAAAACAGGACATTGAGTTAATTCTGGTTAGAGGAACCAGGACCTGAATTAGAAAATTAACAGCAGAGAGGAAATTCTGAAGAAAAAGTTGAAAAGACCCAGAGACGGAACAAAAAGAGGATCAAAATGAACCTCATTGTTTTCATGGAGAGATAAATTCCTTCTTTATGCTATTTCATACCCTTTTGCTCTTTTTTCCCTCTCTCATCATGCTTGCTTCTCCAGACCCTCAATACATACTATTCTTTTCAGCCTCCAGTTTTAGATGTCCATCTTAAGTTGATGTCTCTTCATTTTCATACTACTCTCCACTTTCCCAGTGTACAAGATTTTCTTTAGCTATGTAGAAGTAACAGGAATATTGATGATAATTGTAAATCATGGAACAGCAACAAGATCATTCTTAAAAGTGAGGGGGACAATTTGAGTCCAACTGCTACCTCAAGAGGAAAAGGCGATGGTACCCCACTCTAGTACTCTTGCCTGGAAAATCCTATGGACGGAGGAGCCTGGTAGGCTGCAGTCCATGGGGTCGTGAAGAGTCGGACACGACTGAGCGACTTCCCTTTTACTTTTCACTTTTCATGCGTTGGAGAAGGAAATGGCAACCCACTCCAGTGTTCTTGCCTTGAGAATCCCAGGGACGTGTGAGCCTGGTGGGCTGCCGTCTCTGGGGTTGCACAGAGTCGGACACAACTGAACCGACTTAGCAGCAGCAGCTACCTCAAGAAATATAAAAGAGATGGGAGTGAATTTTGAAATTGAGATTGCCATGTAATTGATTTTTCTCAAAAGAACTCATGACTAGATGCTCTGATAGAAAGTAGATGATGGTGTTAATTCAGCCACAGCGATTGCCAGGCCTCACCGTGGGAGAAGAGCAAATGCACATGAAAGGATCTTCATCTTCCTTGGTTTTGAGAAAACAGTGCTTCAGGTTCTACTACGATCTCTTTGCTTTCTCTTCCATTTTGAAAATGTGACTTCAGAAGAACTAATAATCTCTGATGATTTTATATATGTAAAAAATGTTTCATAAATATTAATTGCCAGTGCATTCCCTTTGATTTTATTATTTTCCTCAATTTTAAATCTATGCTACTTTCCTAGTGCTTGAAGCAATGATAATCTTTAACTTTGTCTTACGTGTTTTTTATATATGCAGTCAGTAATTCCCTATGTACCTAAAATACTATAGAAAGGAAGGCTAGTCACTAGCCAGACTTTGAACATTTGAAGGTATGCAGCCTCCTCTCTGATGAGTGGGACTCAGTAGTATACAAGCATTACAAGCAAATGGACCATTCCTACAGGAAAGCAACAAGACATCATACATGTGTGGAAATATTAAAAATTCTAAAATTATGTAATATTACATAATTTTTATATATGATATATATAAATAGATATATGCTATGATGATAACATTTACATTTATTAAAGAAATTCAGAGTAAGTATTAAGTAGTATATTTTCATGGACCGGAACCAGATAGAGAAGGATTTATGAAAATAGTTACCTTAAGATGGATTAAGATAAATAGAGTCATCAGATGTTTAACTGTGGGATTGGGAGTTATCCTACTTAACATTTTTATCAAGTAGAATGAAGATATTGTCTTCAACTTCTTGAGGTAGATGGTTATGCAATTTTGCTTAATAAAAATTTCATTTATTTGTTAAATTTGTTTTAGCACACTTGTTTTTTCTTTCCTAAGGCATAAGTGTTCACTTAAACTTCTGCTAGATGTTTACTTTGCCTCTTAACATAATTTTTCATTTATAGTCTTTGAAACGTGTAAAACATCCTTGATAAATATACTTCGAAAATAAGTTTAGGAATATTTTACTTTATTGCTTTTCCTTCTAAGTTCAGAGGAGAGGTAAGGTATATGGTATGTAGCTCATGTCTTTATGATAAAGGTACCTAGTAGATATTTAATAAATACTTGAAGGAAATATCAATACCAATATTCCATATGTCTATGAGTTCCAATTAAGTGAAATCCTATAGGTTAAAGTCAGGAGTAGTGATTGCTTCTAAGAAAGACCCAAGTTCAAAGCTATGTCATTTTGCTAATTTAGAGAACTGACTGTTGCAGACAAAGCAAGGAAGACAATGGAAAAGAGGAAAACTTGATAAAAATAATTTCAGGATGTGGCAGTAGATAGTGCCAAAATCAAATAGAGAAGGAAAACAAAAGGAGAGAAGAGAATGGTATAGTATCAGCAATCAGGAAATGGAAAAGATAAATACATTCAAGAAACTGTGGAGAGAATACTGATTATTTTAAGTGTGGAAGAATGAGTTGATTTTTAAGAGTAAAATAAAATGTGTTTAATTAAGTGGAAATAGATACTTTTATAACCTGAAAAATACCAGAACCAAGTCATCATAAAAAGTTATTTTAGTGAAAGGGAAAAATCTTTCATTATCTAAAGTGTTCAATGACATTAACAAAAATAGTTTAATAGCTAGTTAATAAGTCCACCTTATTTTATATATCTTGTATTTCAGCTACTAAGTACTTTATATCAGGTCCTTTAATGATTTTTTTAATGATGCATTGATGAGGTAATATATGATATTTAAAATTACAAAAAGATTGTTTTATACTGGCATGGTTATTTGTTTTTATTATTCTCTACTTAGAGAAATTGAAAACAGTTATGTGTCCTAGAAAATCAACAAGTTTATCACATCTCAGCTCCAAATAAGTTTTTTGCAGGGCCCATTATATGCTGTATGGCAAGAGTGCAAAAGGTGTTGGCACGTGTTTTGTAAAAGGGGATGTTTATAGTTGACGAGGTTATATGCTGTCACCTGTCACATATACTGGTACCATAGAAAAGACTGGCAGCCAAGGAGAAGGTTGTCTTGGGTTAGAGTGGCTTGACTTCGACTGCCAGGAGAGCTCCCAAAGCAGAATGGAAGAACTCTGAAGTAAGTTTGAGAGTCAGTGACAAATTCAGTCCCAATCATTGGATATGCTCGGAGTAAGAAACTGTCTGACTTGACAGAAGTAGAGAAGGATAGAGCTTTAGATAATTCCAGTGGCCATAGAAAGTGTATATTCATTAAGGGGCAGAGTATAAAGGACAATGAGACTTGTGGAAAACCCAATCTTAGAAATAGGAGTAAACTATCAGAGAACTGCACAAAAATGTTCAGTAGAGGATGAATTATAGTAATTGGCCATCACAAAAGGGAAAAGTAATAGTAAATGTTTCTTGGCTGTCAGGCAGAATAAAAACAGAATAACACCTTTATGTTTGTCTCTCATAAGGGAGTTTTGGTAAAGTGGTAGAGATGAAAGGGGATTCGAAATGCAGGAATGGATGATGACAAAAAGGAAGATAGAATGATACAGAGTACTGCCACACCGTGTATATCCAAGAATATTGCATTGGCAAAGGATACAATAGAGCAGCTCACAGGAGTCTTTTAGCATCTTGAAACACTAGGGAATGGTAAAATTGTCTCATGTATAGGTATCTCCTGTATATTGATTTTATGTATCATAGATAATGTCTGCTATGAGCAGACATTCATTAACCAAAATACCACATTTACCAGACAGTTGGAATAAACAGAAATTTATTCAAAATTAAAATTTCCCAGTTTGAATCCAACTTGATATGTAATCTATGTATTCCTATATATTAACCTGAATAAAAACTCAAATATTAGTAATATTAAGGAAATATTAAGGAAAGCAATTTCTTTTAGGTTTCTGAACTTCAGTAGGAACTAATCTACCTTTCCTTCTCTAGTAAAATAAAATATATACTGTAAAGGTAAATACTCTTCTCTAGCATTGTCATTGTTTAGTAAATGTTTTGAGAGAATTTATGGCTTCTAAACTTTAATTTGGAACTTAAATGTCCATTAATGTCAAGTTAGCTCATTGTATCTTGCTTCCCCTTACATGTAAGTGAAGACAGATAAATGCTGTCTTCCTTGAAAAGTTTCATCTGAATTTTTTGTTTGCTAAAATTTTGAATTTACACCAAAGCTTTTTTAATAGAAGCAAATTATTTATGTGTCTTTTATTTATGACAGAACACATATGCAGGACTTGAAAGATGTCACTAATAATGTACACTATGAGAACTACCGGAGCAGAAAACTGGCAGCTGTGACTTATAATGGAGTTGATAATAACAAGAATAAAGGGCAACTTACTAAGTAAGTATATATCAATTCCTGCCATGAATGGCATTATTTATTTAGTAAAAAATCATATTATTTCGTTGCCATTAAATTCCTCTTGGCTACTCAATAGAAAATTGGAATAGTGTTCTTTATGGGCTTCCCTAGTGGCTCAGATGATAAAGAATCTGCCTGCAATGCAGGAGTCCCAGGTTTGATCCCTGTGTTGGGAAGGTCCCCTGGAGAAGGGAATGGCTACCCACTCCAGTATTCTTGTCTGGAGAATTCCACAGAGGAGCCTGGTGAGCTACAGTCCATGGGTCACAAGGAGTCGGATATAACCGAGTGACTAACACTTTTACTTTTTCATACATTGTTTTTTTTTAGACATAATGCTATTGCACATCTAATAAAGTATAGTATAAACATAACTTACATGCCCTGGGAAGCCAAAAAACTTGTGTGATTCACTCTATTTCTGTATTTGTTTTGCTTTATTGAGATGGTTAAGTTGTGGTTACCTTTTTCCCATATGTTAATTTTATTTTTGTTTTCTATAGCCTTCTCCATCTGTATCAATAACTGAATTCATAGAAATGGCTGAAAATACAGGTTTCCAAAGGGTAATCCTCATAACTCCTTTGGTACATGACAAAGTTTTCATTGATCTAAAGATACATAAAGACAGTTTTCTGAAATCCCCTCCCCTTTTTTTTTAAATTACATCTTTTATTCATGTGTCCTTTCATGAAAATATGATGATGGTATTGTTTTATTTATGTTTAGTTTTAACACTCTCACTTGGCAAAATAAAATGTTAGTAACTATTGTTTCCCAAAATGTTTGGAAACTTTTGTTGCTCTTTGAAATCCTTAATTTAACTGAAATTCTGTTGGATAATGCTGTATGAAAATTGCTACATGTTTATATACATAGTGACCTGCCAAACCACCAAACTAAGAAGCAAAAGTATGTAAATGTACTTGCTTAATGAGTTCTTCAGGAAAGACCACATATAATTTAAATGAAATTTGGTTCTTTTCGTTTGCTCAAAATGTAATACATTTGAGCATTTATACATTTATACAACCAAAATGTAGGTTGTATAACACAACCACAGTAGGGTCTTAGGTCAGCCTTAAATGTGGTCCTTGCTGTGATTCTGTTATTGGTCACATGAAAAGGGTAAGTCATTTATCAGGATCTCCTTGAAAAGATCCCTAAAAGAAGCTAAGTTGCACCTTTGAGGATTTAATATGATGTTCAGGTTATGTTGGCCTGTTTTTTTAAAAATCTTTTACCGGGTCTTTTTATTTTTTTGATTGAGTTACATTGAATTTCTCTAACAAGTTTAAGTTTATAAGCTTTAGCTGGTTTATGTGTGTCAACAAGCATTTTCATTAAAAAGTGGGCAGACAGTGAAATAATTTAAATGGTTTTTCTAGCTATCTAATAAAGTTTCATTTGAAAAAAAGTGATGACAAAAAGTTATCCTTTTTCCTGTTTTCTGCATTATAAACACATTTTTGTATTACGGTTTTCTAAATAGCACTTTAATAAAGATGACTAGATTGAGATGCTAATTAATTTAACAATTAGATTTACAAAATCATTTTGACTGGTAAGAGTCTTCAAAAAATTAATTTTTTATATGTGTGACTATTTTCTTATAACACTGAAATATCACTTAGTTAGAGGCAAGTATTTTTACAAGGTTGAAAGACAAAGTACAAAGTACCTCAAGTGTGAAATATTGAACATCTTTTTAAAAGTATGCATATGTAAATAGGTTTAGAAATTTGAGCAGACTGTCAGAAGATAGTTGCATAGCATATTTACTTTGATAATGATTTGGTATAGGGATTAGTAACAGAATTTGGAAAAGAAATTAACTATCTTCAACAAATTTGGCCATAAACTTTTGTTTTAGGAACATGAAAGTGAAAGTTGCTCAGTTGTGACCGACTCTTTGCGACCCCACAGACTATAGTCCATGGAATTCTCCAGGCCACAGTCCTGGAGTGGGTAGGATCCTTTCCCTTTCCCTTCTCCAGGGGATCATCCCAACCCGGGGATTGAACCCAGGTCTCCTGCATTGCAGGTGGATTCTTTACCAGCTGAGCCCCTTAATTGTAAAATCTGTGGATTTGCTTTTAATTGCTGTTTTTATTGTGGTTTACTGTAAGTGCGTTTTGTTGATGTTTAGTCACTTAAGTTATGTCCCACTTCTGTGACCACATGGACTGTAGCCCTCCAGGCTCTTCTGTCCATGAGATTTCCCAGGCAAGAATACTGGAGAGGGTTACCTTTTTCTTCTCCATTTATGTGTGCTAATAAGTCTCTGTATTCTTTGTTCTTTTAGATATGGCACACTTGAAGACATTTCATTTGTTTTTCCAAAGACATAAGCAGTTTTAGTATGTAAAGATTTTTAATATTTAAAAACAAATTTTAAAACATCAAAGCTCTACAGTCTTCTGTTTTCCTCCAAGAGTTATTTAAATGATAATTTAGGTGACAGTGTTCCACTCTTAGTAAGGTGGTAGGTAGCCTTTTCATGTGCAAAGTATACTACAAATTCTTTACATTTATATGGATTGGCTTATTCCTCCCAAGGATGAAATTAAAGAGTATTATATAGATAGGTTATTATTAGTGAGAATATATATTTAACTTTAAAATCACAATTCCATCTGAATTTTAATTTTTTAAAATTTTAGTGTTTACTTATAATTTATTTAATGTTTACAATATATTTTCAAGTTGCAACAGTGTTGTTGGGTAGTCTTAAGTTGCTTAACATATTCAGTTATTTAAGATGGCCAATTCAAAAATCGTTTTTATGAGTATTTTTTTCCTAGAGCCTAAAAGTGTTTTGGAGAATGGCAGAAGTGAGTTTTATAGAAATCAAACAAAAGCTTTGAACCCTATTACTAGAAAAAATGCTTGTATGAACACACAACACACACACACACGTTTGTTGTATGATTTCAGGACATTCATTGACACTCTGCCCAAGAGATCTGAGGCACCTATATTAAAAATACCTGCCATAAATATATCAGCTTTTAGTGAAATAATGATATTTACACTTTAAAATTTGTTCCAGTTTACCTGGCTTTTTGAATGTTGATTCTCCTAAGTTAATGTTTGGTTTATTTTCGTTTTCAGAACTTCTGATTAATTGTTTAATTATTAAAACATACTGCAGGTTTGTTATTTTGATGAAGAAATATCCTTTAGTTAAGTAACATTTTGCTCTAACTTACACTAATTGCAAAAACAAATCCTCTTGGTCACAATGGTACATCACATTTTTGTCTTTCCTTTTTGCTAAGAAAAATCAGTAAGGCAGTGTTCTTTCTGTCCTGTTGTTCATTTAATACATTCCATCTTGGTCTCTTGTTCTCCTCCTTGATAGGGAAGAATAGTGCTATGATGGTCAGAAATATTCAGCCTCATAAGGAGATAAGTCACCATAATCAGAGTGTGTCAAATCAAGATTAAAGTGACTAGCCTTGAAGTTATAGATGAAATACAAAGCCTGATTTTGTTTTTAAGCCACAATTTAACTTTTTTAACCACTTTATTCATTTAGGTTTGCAATTAAATGGTCAAAGTTTGTTTTTTTGGAAGCACAATATATGTGTTTTATCAACAAAGTCAGAAAAGGAAGGGCCTGCCTCTTTTAAGCTGTCCCAGTGTATTGGAATAGGTTTTTAGAGATCCTGAAGGCTACAGAGCCCACTTTTCTCTCTTCTCTGGGACTGTAGTAGGTTGCTGCTACTTTGCCATTCTCTTTTCTCTAAAAGTATACTAGCTTTCACATAAAGCATATTTGTAGTATTTTTCAACATAAAATTTTGGAAAACATTGTGCAGAGATTTGAGTCTGTGGACTTTAATAGAGTGAACTACTTTTTAATGTCTGTTTTCTGGCATTTCAGAAATGTCAGGATATCATTTGCTTCTGATGCTCTCTTTTTCTGCCTCCCTTCCTCCTCCTCCATTAACTCAATACCATTTTTTCATATTAAAATTTTGTTTAAAAATTAATTTTCTTCTAGTTTTTCTTTTTGAGAATGTATTTAGGAAATGTGTCTTTTCCATTTTCCTTATACAGTCTGTTTTATGTGTTTTCTTTAGATTTGATATGCATTAGGTTTGGGGAGACTTCAGGTTATGAAACTTCATGGAAGGAAGTTCTAGATTGTAAATATTTATTCATTTTAAAAGTTTCTGAAGAATTTTTTCGTATGTTCATACATAAAACTTCAAATCTGTGTTCTATGTTATTTAAGGTGGTGTCAGAATAATTAAAAGCTTCTTTTGAAGCTTGTTTTCAAAAAACAGAAAACAGAGAATTTAGTAATGGCATACAGCAGCTCATTTGTTTTCATCACTTTCAGAGTTTTATATTACACTTTTCATTTTTAGACATTTAATGATTAATGTTCATAATAGGAGCCCTCTTGCACAAATGGAAGAAGAAAGAAGGGAACATGTAGCTAAAATGAAGAAGATGGAGATGGAGATGGAACAGGTGTTTGAGATGAAGGTCAAAGAAAAAGTTCAAAAACTGAAGGACTCTGAAGCTGAGGTAATTAACCATATATTTTCACCTTTGACAGAATACTCCTTGTCAAAATAATGTCTTGAATAAAATTGATAGATAATGTAACCACCCTATAGATTTTTTCACATGTAATATGCAAATTTAATGTGTCTCTGTGTGTTCAGTCGAACTCTTTGCAACCCCATGGATTGTAACCTGCCAGGCTCCTCTGTCCATGGGGTTTCCCAGACGAGAATGTTGGACTGAGTTGCCGTTTCCTCCTCCAAGGGAGCTTCCCAACCCAGGGATTGAACTCACATCTCCTTGTCTCCTGCATTGGCAGGCAGAGTCTTACATCTGAGCCACCTGGGAAGTCAGTCAGTTTAGTCACTCAGTCCTGTCCGACTCATTGCGACCTCATGAACCACAGTACGCCAGGCCTCCCTGTCCCTCACCAACTCCCGGAATTTACCCAAACTCATGTCCATTGAGTCAGTGATGCCATCCAACCATCTCATCTTATGTCGTCCCCTTCTCCTCCTGCCCTCAATCTTTCCCAGCATCAGGGTCTTTTCAAATGAGTCAGCTCTTCGCATCAGGTGGCCACAGTATTGGAGTTTCAGCTTCAACATGAGTCCTACCAATGAACACCCAGGACTAATCTCCTTTAGGATGGACTGGTTGGATCTCCTTGCAGTCCAAGGGACTCTCAAGAGTCTTCTCCAACACCACAGTTCAAAAGCATCAATTCTTCGGCACATAGCTTTCTTTATGTCCAACTCTCACATCCATACATGACCACTGGAAAAACCATAGCCTTGAATAGATAGACATTTGTTGGCAAAGTAATGTCTCTGCTTTTTAATATGCTGTCTAGGTTGATCATAACTTTGCTTCCAAGCAGTAAGCATCTTTTAATTTCCTGGTTGCAGTCACCATCTGCAGTGATTTTGGAGCCCAGAAAAATAAAGTTAGCCACTGTTTCCACTGTTTGCCCATCTGTTTGCCATGAAGTCCTGCGACCGGATGCCATGATCTTCGTTTTCTGAATGTTGAGCTTTAAGCCAACTTTTTCACTCTCCTCTTTCACCTTCATCAAGAGGCTTCTTAGTTCCTCTTCACTTTCTGCCATAAGGGTGGGGTCATCTGTATATCTGAGATTATTGAGATTTCTCCCGGCAATCTTGATTCCAGCTTGTGCTTCTTCCAGCCCAGCGTTTCTCATGATGTACTCTGCATAGAAGTTAAATAAGCAGGGTGAAAATATACAGCCTTGACGAACTCCTTTTCCTATTTGGAACCGGTCTGTTGTTCCATGTCCAGTTCTAACTGTTACTTCCTGACCTGCATATAGATTTCTACAAGAGGCAGGTCAGGTGATCTGGTATTCCCATCTCTTTCAGAATTTTCCACAGTTTATTATGAGCCACACAGTCAAAGGCTTTGGCATAGTCAATAAAGCAGAAATAGATGTTTTTTTTGAACTCTCTTGCTTTTTCGATGATCCAGCAGATGCTGGCAATTTGATCTCTGGTTCCTCTGCCTTTTCTAAAACCAGCTTGAACATCTGGAAGTTCATGGTTCACGTATTGCTAAAGCCTGGCTTGGAGAGTTTTAAGCATCACCTTACTGGCATGTGATTTACAATAATATATATTTTAATAATCTGTTTAGATACAAGTATACTTGGTAGGAAGACATAGTAGAATACCTAAAGTAAATTTTATTAGCTATAGTTTAAAAATTATGAGAAATGAAATTTTAAGCCTTTCCATGTAGTCGATATAAGAAAGTAACAGTTTTGGGTAGATACAAAAATAAAAACTAATTTTAGGATAGTAATAATTGACCAGACTTACTTGCATTTGAGTGGAGAAAGAAAGAACCTTAATTAAACTATGGGCATGCTGTGATAAATTACAGACAAAAAAAATGAAGGAATGTGATTTTTGTAGATGAGTTGGGCCTTATGTAACCCTAGTGTCAGTGTAATTCAGTTGCAAAAATCAGGTAGGGTAGTGACAAAGCATTCCATCAAGCTGTTCTGCTACCTTAGAATCCCTCTACGTGTTGAAGCATATGTTTAGTTTCTATTAATCAAAAAGATCATGAAGACATATCCATCTGTAAGTGATAATAAATAAAAGATGGAGGAAAAAGAACACTTAACACAAGAATCTATAAAGTATATTTGGCTTGATGTCCAAGAACAGTAGAAGAAACTATAGGTAAACACAAATCAACAATTTCAGTATGATGTTTTCTTAGCATAGATTTATTATCATTGTGCTGAAAATTACTTTTAAATATGTAGGATGACATTAATATGAAATACTTTAAAAATTTTTTTAATTGGAGGATAGTTGCTTTACAGTATTGTGTTTCTGCCATTCGTCAACATGAATCAGTCATACAATATGAAATATTTTAAAAATTACTTTTAATGACAAAATTCAGTGGTTAAATGTGGATCCACTAATATAATAATACTGGTATTTAAACATATTAAGAAGAGACTCAGGTTAGTTTGTTACATCCTTACAGTTGGTCTCTTTGCTTTTGTAATTACTTACTGCATAAAATACATAAGCTTTCTTTGACTAAATATATGTTTGCTAAGTCACTTCAGTCGTGTCCAACTTCGTGCGACCCCATAGACAGCAGCCCACCAGGCTCCCCTGTCCCTGGGATTCTCCAGGCAAGAACACTGGAGTGGGTTGCCATTTCCTTCTCCAATGCATGAAAGTGAAAAGTGAAAGTGAAGTCGCTCAGTCGTGTCCGACCCTCAGCGACCCCATGGACTGCAGCCTTCCAGGCTCCTCCGTCCGTGGGATTTTCCAGGCAAGAGTACTGGAGTGGGGTGCCATTGCCTTCTCCAAAATATATGTTTAGTCATACTCTAATAGTATGACAAAAGTACTCTAATCCATTGAGTAGACAGAATGCAGAGTATTCAATAGTTTTGAGGAAGTGTTTCTATTCCACATTAGATTTCTCAAATTACTGAGCTTTTCATGTAATCTCTTATCACAAAAAAGTTACTTACTATTGTTGCATTTATAATATGTGTTTAATTGAGTGGGGATACAGAATAGCTTCTCCAGGTTTAAGATTGCCAACTCTGCAGAACTAGTATCCTGGGCACCTGTTATTAAGATGACATTTAGGAGATTAAGTTTTTTTTATTAATTAGGTTTTTATTAAATCTATCCATTTGAGTCTCTACCCCTTCACCAATTAATAAGTAATCTGGAGAATCCCTTTCAGAAGGTAAATAAAAACAGGAATAATCAAGAGTCTGCAGTATCTCCACACTTAGGTTTCAATGAAAATCTAAAAGGAGTTGAATTTACATTTGAAATAGACATATTTTAGGGTCTCCTCCTAAGAGTAAATGTCATAAGCAATTATGATACTGTAGTTATAGAACCTTTGAGAGTTTTAATGATTACTGTGAATGGTGAAAAGAGTTTTGTAACACTTAATTACTCTTTGAAGAATAGTCTTCATTAGCATTGAAAGAAACTGTAAAGCCATGTGGGCCAAGTTTCCCCTAATTCTGTAAGCCATATGAAATCTATTTAACTTTGTATAATATGTTTTCTCAAGTGCTAGATATATTTGGGGCATAGCTGCTAATATCCTGCAGCACAGTGTATTAGACACAGTACTAAGCATCTTTCATAGATTATGTTATTTAGTCCACACTACAGCCCTACAAGGTGGATATTATTATCTCATTTCCATTTTTTATATGAGAGAAAAGATAAATTAACTTGGTCAGTGCTGCATATCTGTAAGTCATTATTTGAATGCACTTAACTGTGCTCTCAATCCTAGACAAGTCCACAATCATGTAGCCACAATTTCGAATCTTTAAAAGCTTTGAAAACTGCAAAGCCAGAAACAGAACTAACAGTTTTATCCCCACTTGATGTGAATATTTATATACCTTGCTGCAAAAATAAAAAATGTGTTTTTATAGATGCTACCTTAGACAGCCCAGGTGTTGTTTTGTAAATATAGTAAATAGACCTTTCTAAGTAGAATTGGCTTTCGGAAATCTGAAAAATCCTGAACTGTGTAATACATCTAACCCTAAGAATTTCTAGAAAGTGAAGGATTTGTGACCTGCACTTTTAACCTACAGCAGTTAACACAAAAGAAAATGTATATGTGATAGAAAGGTCCAGATAAAGAATGATGAGCACTTGTAACCCTACGGCCCAGTTTAAAAAATAAGGCATCATCAGTTCATTTGAGGCAGCTCTCTTTCTCTCCCCTATTGTATCCTCTCTCTCTTTCTCAGAAGTAACTATGCTGGATTGTGTGTATATAATTCCTTTGCACTTTATCTTAATAATTAAAGGCATTTCCCTATGTTCCTATTTTCTGACATTTTTTTAGTAATGTGTTTGCTATCATCAGGAAGATGTTACTTCAAATTTGATTCATATTTGCTTAAATATATCTTAGATGGTTTCGTTTTGTAGGAATTGCATGAAATATTTGGAATAGAAATGAATATGAAGTCACTTTTTTGGGTTTATGAAGTAATGAAGAAAACAGATTGTATGCAAAATTATAATCCAAATTCAAGATGTTAACTCATTGATGTAATACAGTCTTTAACAGAACATAATTCCTGGACATCTGAAAGTTTTTAATAAATAGTTGTTATTTGATGTAGTTAGATAGTTAGATTTATTTATTTATTTTCTGCTGTGATTGTTTTCCACAGAAATGTATTGACTAGTACCTAAATGGACTATGTAATGAACCACTAGATAAGCTCTTTGTTTCTTCAGTTACTTTGCATGTGTGTTTTTTATCTTTCAGCCAGCATTCTTTGCAGCATTAATTCTCAATATAGAAAGAACCATCTGTTTCAGAATCATGGGGGCTTGTTGAAAATGTGGATTTCTAGACTTAAAAACCCAGAAATTCTTATTCAGTATTTCTGGTTAGGTCCCGAATTCTATATTTTTAACAAGCGTTTAGGTGGTTCATATGAAGACTGACGTTTGAGAACCGCTGCTTTATAAGAATCCAGGGACCTTATCTCCTCATCTTGTAACTCTTTTATTCTTACCTATTTGCTTTCTTTTCACTTGTCTCGCTTTCTTAAACTTGGAATTACGAGACAGGTTCAGATCCTGGTTCTGCCACTTTGGCTAATGACTTTGGACAAGTGACGTAAACTCTGCTGCTGCAACTGTTTGCTCATCTAGGAGTGGGAACAGTGGTGTCTGCTCTGCCCAACTTCCTACATGTTTGTGAGTAGGGAAAAATGAGATGATAAAGATATGAATATGCCCATTATAAAGTGCTACACAACTGTAGCTTATTGTACTTTTTTTTTTTTAAACCCCTTGTTTGCCAAGATTATTCTCTTTGGTCCCTGGCATTTTGGGTGGTAAGTCCTATAGAAAGAGGATTTTTAGACAGTGCTTTCCACGTGGTACTCTGAATTTATAGCATAAGAACTGAATGCTCAGCTTTTAACATTAGACTGCATGGATGAAATGTATTTCTGATTTCTCAAACAGTTTTATTTTATGTATTGTGCTTTGAACTAGCTCCAACGGCGCCATGAGCAAATGAAAAAGAATTTGGAAGCACAGCACAAAGAATTAGAGGAAAAACGTCGTCAGTTTGAAGATGAGAAAGCAAACTGGGAAGCCCAACAACGTATTTTAGAACAACAGAACTCTTCAAGGTATCTAACATCAGATTCCCAAGAAATATGTGTATTAGCTTTAAAGAATTATTTTCCTATTTATTTTAAAAACATTAATATTTTAAGACATTGTCCACTATCATACATCCCAAGCACAAGTTATTTTCATGGATGAATATTTTATATAGATTGATGCACTCTATTATAATAGTATTTTTTCCACTGTAAACATTTTCATGACTTAATAATCTTCATAATTATAATTTAGTACCTTCATAACATTCTCTTCAGTTGACTCACCATAATTAGTTGTTTACCTCTTCCTGTCAAATATTGAACATAATGGTTGTGTGTAATTTTTGACAAACAGAGAGAGCATTGTGCAATGTTCTCTTTTATACATTTAGAGGTATATTTTTATTCTGTTGGATTATTTCATCAAGATAAAGTTTTAGATACCTAGTTTCTAATGCGGCTAATTAGTTACTCATAATTTACTCAAAAATCGGGTAGTCTTTGTACTTTGGTCTTCTTCTTTCCTCATTAGTCCCATTTAAAACTGAAAAGTTGCTTCCCTGTAAGGATTCTGTAATTTACCCTCACTGCTAAACATTTACAAGTTTAGACATTTGTTTGGTAACACAATGTGTCTATTAACTTTTCCCCTAAGAAAGACAAAAATTTATTTGTGAGAAAAAAAGCATTTCAGAATGCAGATGGCTGTAGGAGAAGAGGATCCCTTACTTGATGTCAGTTGACCTTTTTTGATTTGTACTATTTCATTTAGGAAAAATTGTTTTTGTATAAAAAAATGGGTTTTTTGTCATATTTCTTACTGTTTGTCTTAGAATTTTGTCAAATATTTGTCCAAGAAAATATTATAGATTAGCATTGTCCTTATTGTTAACTTCTAAATCTTCTGATTTTAAAATAAAAATGTAACACAGTTGAAAATCCAACACAGTTGTAGTTGGTTTAGCTATTGCTACCATATGTTATCTATGTTTGTAAAGTAGTTACTCATTTTGATTGTTTTCGTTTACTCATTTAGAACCTTGGAAAAGAACAAGAAAAAAGGGAAGATCTTTTAAACCCTCTATTGACCACCAGTTACGTATTAGTTGCCAATATGCCAGCTTGGACATCAGTGTTTGTTGGATCCGTTTGACCAATTTGCACCGGTTTTATCCTTAATGATGGATTTAACAGCATGACAAAAATTATTATTATTATTTTTTTGTTCTTGATGGAGATTAAGATGCCTTGAATTGTCTAGGGTTGTTGTGTACTTAGAAACTAACAGCTCTAAGTACCTTTCCTACATTTTTCTTTTCTTTTTTTATTAAACAGATGTCTTCAATTTAATGCAAGAAAACATTTTACTGTTGTACAATCATGTTCTGGTGGTTTGATTGTTTACAGGATATTCCAAAATAAAAGGACTCTGAAAGGTTTCATTGAGGATAAATTGCCATAATATGATGCAAACTATGCTTCTTTATGATAATTATAATACAGAGGTTCCATTCAATGCAGCGTATACAATAATGTAATTTAGTCTAACACAGTTGACCCTATTTTTTGACACTTCCATTGTTTAAAAATACACATGGAAAAAAAACCTATATGCTTACAATGCACCTAGAGCTTTTTTATAACAACCTTTTTTTTGTTTGTTTGTTTTGAATTCTTTAAATATATATTATTTTCATTTAGTACCCTCTTTAGCCAGAATCTCATTACTGCTTCATTTTTGTAATAACATTTAATTTAGGTATTTTCCATATATTGGCCCTGCTAAAAAATAGAATATAGCATCTTTCATATGATAGGAACCAACAAGGAAACTTTCCTTTAATTCCCTTTTTACACTTTATGGTAAGTAGCAGGGGGGAAAATGCATTTATAGATCATTTCTAGGCAAAATTGTGAAGCTAACAACCAACCTATTTCTACCTATGTGCAGTCTCTTTTATTTTACTAGAAATGGGAATCATGGCCTCTTGAAAAGAAAAAAAAGTCACCATTCTGCATTTAGCTGTATTCATATATTGCATTTCTGTATTTTTTTGTTTGTATTGTAAAAAATTCACATAATAAACAATGTTGTGATGTAATTGAGTGTGGGGTCTTAAATATTCTGCAGTTGATAGAAAAGACTAGAATGTGTTTGAGAAGAAACTTTTCAATTTGAATTTGCCTTCTCCATGTTTGTAACTCTTCTTTTGTTTGTTTCATTTAGATTGCATTTGTGCTGATTTTCTAATTTATGGAATATAGTATCTGTCTACTTACTACTGTCTCCTATTAACACATTTCTCTGAGAACAAATTTCAGCTCACCAGCTCAAGTCCTTGGACTGAAATGTTTTAACTGGAAAAGAGTGGTATAATTTCTTTTCACTAAAGTCAAATGATAAGAGATTTTAACAAAATGCTTTGTGACATTTTAATGATTAATGCAACACAGTTTATTACTTTAAAAAGTTTCACTGTATCTTTTGATGGTCCTGTCAAAAGGAAGTAACTGATTATTATGATTACCCAATATTTTTGTTGACACTAGAAGCTGAAGGGTTTAAATAAAACAGGATGCTTAAAAGAGCCGTGTTGCTTTTCAAAGATACATAAAGTGTAGAGCATATTAGGAATATCATTCACTTTACAGAAAATCTTGACTTCACGTGTAAGTTCATTCTGGGATACTATTTTTAAAGCAGATCTTATGAGGCATTAAAAACATGATTTAAGATTACTGCAATAACAATTTATCCTTATTTGTTGGCCATCACTAGTTAAAGATTGTCTTTGAAAATACAATGCTTTCTGCTGTGTGTGTGTGTGTGTGTTTAAATTGGCTATTACTCCAAAACCAGAATCAGACATTCAGGAATAATTGTAAGTTAAATATGCAGAGATATTTTTTTGTTTGGTTTGGTTCTTATAATAGAGATTTGGTTAACGCCCCTAACCAGAAAAGTCTGGTTTTAGGAAAAATAACTTACTGAATTGGAGACTACAAAATCAGAAAGTTTATATTGACCACCTTGTCTAACTGGTAAGTACTACTGCTTCTAGAAACAAGTTCTCATAGGTGCCGTTTAAAAATTCTATATGCATTGTGATAACTTTGTAAAGTCACCTTTATTCTATTACCCTAGTAAAAACTTTTATAAGTTTTTGTCTGTGTCACGGCGAATGTTTATCTGAATCTGATGTAGGACCCGTACAGAACTTGACCGACCAGGTCGTTTGATGGTTGGCTTTGTTTTTCAAGCTTATCAAGGGCTTTTTTGTTATATGTCCTGTAGATTTTTGAGAACTGCTATGTGATTATTCACAATACATATAACATTCAGGAAGCATAAGGAAAGGCTAGCTTGCAAAATGGACAATACCTAGTCTCCATTGTGAGAGACATAAATTGGAGTAACTCTTTAAGCACTGCGCTATTTAAGTGAGACCTGCTGCTAAGTCACTTCAGTGGTGTCCGACTCTGTGCGACCCTGTAGACGGCAGCCCGCCAGGCTCCCCCATCCCTGGGATTCTCCAGGCAAGAACACTGGAGTGGGTTGCCATTTCCTTGTCTAATGCATGAAAGTGAAAAGTGAAAGTGAAGTCACTCAGTCGTGTCCGACCCTTGGCGTGGACTGCAGCGCACCGGGCTCCTCCGTCCATGGGATTTTCCAGGCAAAAGTACTGGAGTGGGGTGCCATTTCCTTCTCTGTGAGACCAGAGAAGCACTAATCCAAGTGCACATCTCATGGCAGAGTTGTGCTGCCACCTAGTGGAAGTGAGATCTAATTGTTTTTATCAAGTTCACATTGAAGCTGAGACTTATTTCTGTGGTGCTCAGGTTCTAATTTTGAAAGCTAAGGAGATATAGACGTCTGCTTCTCAGACTCATTAGCTTAGTGTCACACCACCACCCACATATTCTGACATATTCTGCACCTTTCATGCCTTTTATCCTCTTGAAAAAGACCTAGGAATGTGGAGGTCAGGGTATAGTAGGTGAGCAAAAGGGTGGAAAGAATGTAAGATTGCAACAATAGCAAAGTGTTGACTTAGCAAGTCATTTAGATCACTGTCTCCAAACCTGATACTGTTTCTTTGTGAAAATATTTTTGAACATGTATGTGTGATTATACCTATATAGTAAATTATATATAGGTAGCACTCCAGTGTTCTTGCCTGGAGAATCCCAGGGAGGGCGGGGCCCAGTGGGCTGCTGTCTACGGGGTCGCACAGAGTCGGACACGACTGAAGCGACTTAGCAGCAGCAGCAGCAGCACTATGTTAGGGCTTCCCAGGTGGTGCTACTGGTGAAGAACCCACCTGCCAATGCGGGAGACACAAGAGACATGAATTTGATTCCTGGGTAGGGAAGATACCCTGGAGAAGGAAATAGCGACCCACTCTAGTATTCTTGCCTGGGAAATCCCATAGACAGAGGAGCCTGGCAGCCTTTGGTCCATGAGGTTACAAAGGGTTGGACACAACTGAAGCAAAGCAAGCAAGCAGTATGTTAATATGAACATTATGAAACAATCTTTAAAACTCAAAAAAACTTTAGCGCTTCCCAAGCCCCAATAAATTATCTAATATATTCTACTTTGGAAGCCCTTGGTTTAATATGGTAGTATGTAGATCCTTATACTGTTGAATCCCTAAGGAAGTCCTGCCATGGTATCCTACTTGATGTAAAAGGAAAAATTACTGTCTGTCTGGTAAATTGAAATCCTTTCTAATAGTTTGCAAATAAAAAAGCAAAAGTTTGTGTACTTCATTCAGGATATTTACCCTACCCCAGACAGTCAACTAGTTTGTGTACATTATCTTCATTTAATCCTTAATAGATACCAGTGTCATCCTTTTCATAGATGTGGAAACAGCTTTGGAGGTGGTTAGTGACTTATCCATTAGAGAGGTGGTAACTGGTGAAGTTGGAGTGTGAACTGGTCTTGGTAACAGCAGGACCTGTGTGCTTCAATCTTATGCCATATGATTACCTGGTGTGTGCCAGAAAACACTAAACCCACTGACTAATCATCTTGGTTCAAATCCCATCTGTATAAATTAGGCATGTTACTTTTTGTTTCTGAATATTTGTTTCTTCAGCCCTAAAATAAGGCCCATACCTCCCTTGCTAGATCAGAGTGCAGATTACATTGTGACTGCACACGTGAAGTTGCCTAGACCTTGAGAGATTTTTCTTGAATTTTAAGAAATTCAATTTAACTGAAAAACTGTTCAACACCTTCCTCTCCTCCCAGAATTTTGATAGATGTGGTGATGCCAGGGCCATGACAACCAAGAATTTTGTTTTTTCCTGCTTTAGGTAAGTTTGCATGGTGCCATGGTAAGCCTCCAGACATGCTTCTTTGTACACAAAGCCTTTTTGGAATTACTAAATGAAGTATGTTTCAAGAAATAAGCTGATTTTGGTTAAGAGCAGGTTTTCTACAGTGCTAGTAACAAGAGTTAAAAAATACGTCCTCCTTAATAAGTAATGCTGAGCTGGTTTATCAGTTTCTCATCTCTGATGAAAATATTGCTGCTTTTCAAGCAAACTTGGTTCCCATGATTTGGGATTAACCCATAGAATGTTCAGAGTTTAGTGTCAGCCATTTTCAACAAAAAAATAGGGACTGATAATTTCCTGTGTTCTTTAGAAGACTTTCAAAGCTTCACAGGAAGAATGAAGACTATTCTTGGCCTGAACAATTTGCCCCATGGGGTGTTGGGCCCGGCCAAACAGCATTGTATTAGCAAAGGAGGGTCAAGTGAAAGGAGACCTTGTTCTGTGCCAGGCTCTCAAAGGGTAGCCTGAGACCACACTGGCCACCCAGACCCAATTTTAGATGCAGTGTTCGTGGACCTGCTGAAACCTCATGCCATTCAGGCTTTTTGAAATCCTTTGGGATGGAGAGAGGGAGTAGTAGTTGACACCTCTGAGAATAGGGATCCGTGAGAACTTGGCAGAAGGGGAGAGGCTAATTGGGGGAAATGGTAAGACTCTGCCAACAAGTGTCTGTTTTTTGTTCTCTTCCTCTTCAAAGTGAGTCCTTCTTAGCTTACAGGTGTGTTGCAAGGAATAATGTCTCACCCTGTATGTTTACAAGGAAACAGCAGACCACAGAGGCCCCATGAGCTGGCTCTCATCCAAGTGTGGAGTACTGAACTAGGTCTAGCAGGGGCTTACAACTTTTTCCCCCTCATTTAGTTCCATTGTTTTTGCATTTCACTGTGGAGTCTTTCATATTTAAATGTACGCTCCAGGCCCAGAAAAGTTCTGTTTTGTGTAAGCTAGTTATTTAAGCAACTTGGCAAATGGTGACACACACCCTGGAATTAATGTGAGTTTTCTCCTCTTGGTTTTTAGAAGTAAAGAACATATATTTTGTCTGACTGGGAGTAGGGGAGCTATCTTTTTTTTTTTTTTTTTAGCTAGGAATAAATCTCGTGATTATACAAATCTATAGCTTAACGTGGTTTGCTTTTCAGACCAAAAAAATGTTGTAATTAATGGAACACAGTTCTTTCTCTCAGACACCAAAATAAAATTCTCCTTAGACCTTTAGTTTGCCGGGTACAGGTAGAAGAAACTCAAGTTTTCACTTTCTTTCCCAAACCGCTACTTCATTAGTGCTTAATTAGGCCTCATCCTTTGTAGTCATACTTGGAAAAGGAGTAGAGGCTACTGAGGCAAGCTCACTTCTGCGGTGTCTTCATTCAGATGGAATTGGCCCAGGTATAACCCATGTCCAGAAGAGGAGATCGGCTTTCTCTCTAACTTGTGCTATGAGGACTGATGAACTCACCCTACCAAGTGGGAGCATTTCGACATTATTCAAACTGGGAAGAATTCCTACTTACCAAAGGAGAAAAAACTCACTTGGAAATTGAAGCAAGGGAACAAAAATCAGCAGAAGGTAAAGCAACAAATGTTTGTTGAGTACCAACTATGTGCCAGATACAAACTTCACATAACTTTCAAAGATCAGTAGAATTCTATGACATGGCCATTTTAACCCCCCATTAAAAACAAGCATACTAGAATGGATTAAGAAGGGTGGTGTATGTTTATTCAATGGAATATTACTTAGCCATAAAAAATGAAATAATGCCATTTGTAGCAACGTGGATGGACCTGAGGACAATCATACTAAGTGAAGAAAGTCATACAGGGAGAGACAGATATATCAATTCTGTGTGGAATCTAAAAAAATGATACAAATGAACATGTTTACAAAACAGATTCATAGACTATGGTTACCAAGGGAGAAAGAATGGGGAGAAATAGGAGTTTGTGATTAACAGATTCACACTATATATAAAATAAGATAACAAGGGCCTACTATACAGCTATATTGAACTGTATTGAATATCTTGTAATCTATAAGGGAAAAGAGTCTGAGAAATATATATAAAATTGAATCATTTTGCTCTATGCCTGAAACAAGCACAACATTGTGAATCTGTGCTTCAATAAAAGAAGGAAAAGCAAAAGACTAAAATTTCATTGTAAAATTTAATGTTGGTATTAGTTATCCATTGCTGTATACAAAGCAATAACTACCTGCTAACCTTAGTAACGATAACATTTATAGTTTATTGGAGAAGGAAATGGTAGCCCAGTCCAGTATTCTTGCCTGGAAAATTCCATGGACTAAGGAGCCTGGTAGGCTACAGTCCATGGGTTCACAAAGAGTCAGACACGACTGAGCGACTTCACGGTTTAATAATAACATTTCTTAGTTTCTGCAGGTCAGAGATTAGTTGGGTGGTTCTGGCTGGGGACTGTCATTTAGATGTCCGGAGGGCTGGCATTCAAGATGGCTTAGTTGGATCACTGGTAAGTGGATTTTCAGGAGGCCTCAGTCCTTTACCACATGGACTTCTCCATAGGGCTCCTTGAATGTCCTTGTGACATGGTGACTGTTTTTTTTTCCCAGAACAAATGCTCCAAGAGAGAGCAAGGTGTAAGCCATGATGCCTTTTATGATCTAGCTTTGAAGGTCACATAATGGCCTTTCTGCAATATGCCATTTATTGCTGATGCAGCTCAGCCCTGTTCAGTGTGGGAGGCAGCTGTACACAAGCTGAATGCCAGGAGGCCACTGCTTTTTCAAATTTTAGTTTAATAAAATTATTTAAATATTTTAATAAACACTTTTACAAATAATGCTGTGAACATTTCTGTACACATCTTGCCCAAATATGGGAGTTTCTGTAGGCTTACGCATCATGAACAAAAGCAGCAAATCTGTGCCTTTAGGTTCACAAGCCTCTGTCAAATTTTCTGCAAATCGTCATGTAAAATGTTCAAACCACTGCCCCTATCCCCACTCAGATCAGATATCCCCATAGACCCAACCCAGTGCCTTAGTTAACTCCATCTTTACAGTTTGAACCAGAAAAGAGAGCAGGAGTTCTCCCCCTACCTGAAAGTGTGAAAAAGGGAAGATCTACAGCAGACCCAGTAGGCTGGGTGGCAGAGCCGTGGTCACAGAGATAACTGTGAGCCACATAGCACCACTGCTCCCCCACAGACTTCTAGGGATTATGGGTAAGTGAGTACAGATTCTTCAGCCAACCTGGGCATTTGCAGTCAACCATGCATATCCCACACTCCAGTTCTGGGTCTTTGCCTGATTTGGCTGTTGTGGGAGCTCCACCTGGCCTACAATCTTCTGACCCACACCCAAGCAGCCCCTGAACCTCGACCCTCATGAGACTTCAGCTCTCTCCCTCCCTCCTTGCTGCCCACCCTGGGCCAGGGTTTCCAGTGGCCCCTCCTCCCTGGGTCATGGATGCACCCAAAGCCCACATCTCAGCACTGCCCCCCTTACAGGGTTGGCTTCCTATTGGTACCTCCAGCAGAGTCTCAAATAATTCTTTCCCATTTCTAGATTTTCAAGGAATTTTTTCCTGCTGATTTTCAGTTTTGGCAAAAAGTACTTTATTCTGAACCATCTTTGAATCATTTTCAGCCCTGTGCCCTTTGAATTAAGTTGTTAGGTGTGTATTTCCTAGAAACAAATCCTCATAATAATAAAACAATTTAATGAGCTTTTAATAAAACTTAAAAACATAGATCCTCTTTGTCAGATTAATGACAAGTTGATGTCAGGAGGCCCCAGTTCCTTGCTACATGGACCTGCTTGAGTGTCCTTATCTTCAAATATACATATTTTTGTGTTCATATTATGTACACTGCTTGGATGGGATCAAGGGGCCAGGTTGACACCTAAGTCTAGGTGTCACTTCTCTCTGCCACGTGGGATGGACTCATTCATTCATTCTCATTCTCTCCATCCGATCTCTGAGCCCAGGCCAGCCAAGATTTTTCCCGCCCTGCAGCGCAAGACTTCCAACACAGAAATCCTACGCCACCTGGAAGATTAAAGCAGTGGAAGGTGGTAGCCCCTGCCCGGTTCGCCAGTGCTGTGGAAGGCAGGCTCCCTGCTGCCCCCTGGCGGCCGCAGACACCTGCACAGGGCCTGGCTCCTCAAGGCAGCACCGAGTCGATGCAGCCTCTTCCCTCTTGGGGGTTAGGGTCTGTGGGCACAGACCCTGCCTTCTTTCTCCCATTCGAGCATCAGTGGTGGATGGGGGCTGTTGGGACAGAACGTGGCAGTATGCCCACGCACGCTGAGACCCGTGCCAGGAGGTGGCTTTCCAGAGCGCCCGGCGCCCCTGAATTCCACACCACTCGATTGTTGGATTTTATATTGTTTTCAGAAATACTGCAAGACCTTTTATTATTTTTATTTGTTTAATGGGAAGAGTTTTAAGAATGTTACAAAAGTAACTCAGACTCTTGAACAAAACATTACAACCAAACATAAAGCATGAACAGTTTAAAAGGTTCCTTAAAATGTTAAATATAGAATTACCATTTGACCCAGAAATTCCACTTCTGGGTATATACCCAGAAGAGGTAAAAGCAGGGATGAGAGCAGATACTTGCAGATTTGTGTTCACAGCAGCATTATTCACAAATAGCCACAAGGAAGCAACCTGAGTGTCCATGGACAGATGTAAGGATAAACAGAACATGGTGTATATCTACACATACAGTGGACTATATTCATCGACCATAAAAAGGAAATTCTGACACAGGCTACAATATGGATGAACATGCTATATGAAAAAAAAAAAAGACACCAAACACAATAAGACAAATGTAATTCCATTTATATGAAATATCTAGAATAGAATTATAAGGATAGAAAGGCCAGATGTTATTGGGTCCTTGGGGGAGGGGATATGGGACTTACTGTTTAATGGGTGCAGAGTTTTGGTTTGGAGTATGGAAAATTTTTGAAAATGGTAGTGATGGCTGGACATTGTCAGTGTAATTCATGTCACTGAACTGTACACTTAAAAATGGTTTCAATGGAAGTTTTAATTATATATATGTATTTTATAATTTAAAAGATAGTTAAGAGAAAAAAGAAAACATTGGATTTGCCTCTCTACTATTCTACCACCCTGAAGCAGGAGCAGTCAAGTAACTTAACTGGAGTTTGGAGTCATGTAAATGGAAGGGCTAGGATTTGGACTGATTGCAAACCTCGCAAGATTACAATGGACTGCCTGTCTCTAAGCAGCCAGCAGCCATGATCAGGTGCCTTCCACAGCCTTGCATATCATCTCCCTGGGAGCACCAGTTGGTGAGTCATCACCACTTCATTCTTCTCTCTTTGATTTCCAGGGTGACTGACCTTGACCTGGACCTTTAGCATACTGGCTCCAAGTTTCCCAACACACAGAATGACTAAGACTGTTCTTGAATGCAGTGTAGCCCATTCAAAGCCCAGATTAGCACAGTGGGCAGGAGACCTTGGTGGCCTCCCAGAGACCCCTCTGTTCTCCTTAGGCCCCATGACTGGGGCTACCATAGCCGCCTCATCTCTAGAGCCCTTCCCCTCTCCTGCAGCTCTCTCCTCATGCCCTGGCCCTCTGAAATTTCAAGTTCCCTCTCTCCATCCCACCGCTGTCTCCACCCACTCCTGTTCTTACCTCAGAGACTCCACATTCTGCCTCACTTCCCTCCCTCCCCAACCCTGTGTGCACTGCCCAACAGGTATGGCAAACTTCTGCTTATGTCTCTAAAAAGTTGGAGAGGGGAAAATTTTGAAGTGATATTTTTTAAAAAGCCATCAAATTACTTTTCATGGGAAACCAAGGTTTTTTCAGAATCCTAAATTTTGTTGCACTGTTTACAGTTTTAAATTGTTTTTATTTTGAATTGGATAGATGAGTGGGGGGGGGGGCATTAGGCTTTATGGGTTTACAACCTCTACGTATCTTGATTTGGCCCTGCCCAGTCTGCCTGATGGTGGGTCTTCTTTCTCTTGCTTATTCTCATGGGGACCTGAGCATCACAAAGAGGCCAGATCTGAGAAGAGCTGGGAGAGCAGGAGGTGGAAGGAACCTTCAGCCTGTACCAGAGGAGTTTGCTATTTTTGTGATGTGGTGTGGAGCAACTCGAGTACCCAGTGGAAATGCTTAGGAGGAATGGGACTGGGCCAGGGAGAAGCTAGGCTCAGGGTAGGGTGATCACCCTAGGGGTGCCCGTTTTGGGTAGTGGTCCAGGACAGCAGGACATCAGCTTTCTGGTGGCTGGGGAAGGGAAGACACTGACCTCTACTTGGAGTATCAGCTTGGCCAGGTCGGAGTGGACACAGGACTAGGCGTCCCCAGTGGCCTTACCATGTTCTTGGTGGATGTAGGACCTCTCTAGAAAAGGAGTTAGACACACACTCATGTGCTCCTCCTGGGGCTGTGGCAGCACATAGTGGGCCCTCACGGGGTTTTGGCCACTTGAAAAGCCTGCTGACATTGGTTAGCAAGTGGTGAATTTATAGGAATGGATGTGTGGATGGAGGCTGATCTGCCCTCATCCAGTGCCCTGCCCACTTCTCTGGAGAAGATGAAGTGGGGACCAAGTATGCGCCAGGATCCCCACCTAGGGAAATCTGGGAATACTCCCAGTAGGCACCAGGGGGCAGCACTGCTCCAGCATTAGGCTCCTACCGAGTACCGTTCCTGGCCTCAGCAGCTGCAGTGGCACTAAGTTCTTGGGGCTATTAATTATTACTTTTGGATTTTAAGAAATAAAAGACATTTTAAGGGTCATAAACTTGGTGAGGATCCTTACAGTAGCAGGTGGAAAAACGTAGTCTGAGGAAAAAAAATATGAAACATGTCTGCTCTCTAGCTCTGATGAGGAAACAAGCCCTTCGTCCTCTCTGCCTCAGTTTCTCCATCTGTCAGACTGGGACAATCTCTTCTGCACCTACAGCTTAAGAAACTTTTGCGCTAAAAGGTACAATTGATGAGAAACAATTTCCCCATGTTCGAGGTAGCTGGCACACAGTCATGGGTGTTCCTACAGTGAAGAAATGTGTCAGTGTCACACCTTTATAAGTAGATTCATGAGTCTGTCCTTTGGAATTAATTTTCCATAGTTGGAAACATGTGGCAGATGAATGATGCTTCCTGCTTCTGCATGTTGACATAACTAAGGGGCCATGCGTGGGCTGGCAGAGCAACAGACTTGTTTGGCCTCAAAAGAAGGGAGAATCCACAAAGTCAAGGTCATACTTGGCCAGTGGAGACCTCACAGCAAGTGGAAGCCTCTCTTTGGGATGTGTGTTTGAGGGTTTGTGGTACCCACGATTGGACATCCAACTATAAGATCTTCCTTTTGCTGTCTTGTTTTCCCCAGATATAAACAATCCTGCTGAAAGTGAGAAGAGGGAGAATGAGTCGGAGGTCAGTTTCCTTGTGGCTGAACTTCTTATCAGCTTTTTGTGAAAGAGCCTGGCCCAGCTCATCCCAGGAAGGCAGTGAAGCCAGGGCAGCGCAAGACACGACAGGATGAATTTCTGTGGCTGCCAGAGCCCAGGACGGGCAGGCAGAATGCGCAGCAGCCCAGCAAGGCATGCTCACCGTTAGGCGAAGGAAGGCTTAGCAAATGGCATGTAGTTTTCTAAAAGGCACAGAGTTTAAAAGTCCATTCAGCCCAAAGTATTTACACAAATCTGAACTGTGAGCATCAGGTAGGTGCCAGTCCTGACTCTGCTACCTGACCCTGAGCAAGTTCCCTGACATTTTTTTTTAAGTCTCACATTCATCATTTGGAGAACAGAGACTGTTATTTCTTCCTTGCTGCATTGCTGTGCAGATTAAATGAGCTGGCTTCTCTCAGAAGAGTATCCAGAGTGCAGTAAGTGCTCAGTAAATGTCAATGTAGCAGGATTCGGAGTAAGAGGTTGAGAAATTTGGTTGTTTAGTTTCGTGGATATTTTGTTTAAGTATTTCTGTTCATCTTTGTGGGGTGGGTACAGAGTGGGTTTATGACTAATTAGGAAGAAACTAAAGCTATGTTTCTCCTTCCAGGAAGAGAACCAGACTTTGCTGTTCTTAAGATCTTGACCTCTCCTTCCATCCAGAAAACGTTTGTGGTTTTAAGGCTGATGTCCTGTCATAGTGCAAAGGGGTAGAATGCAAGTAATTTGGAGATTTGAAAAGGGGACAGTGGCTTGAGTCTGCCTTCTATCTCTCAGGGTCTGGGAAGAAGCCCCTTGTGCTCACCTGTGAGGAGGAGCTGGGTGCAGGGCATGGTGGGCCCTTGTGGGGAGCCCTGAGCAGGCCCAGCAGAGAGATCATGGGGTTGCCCTGGGGACCCCTTCCTTTCAGGGTCCTGCCAGAGGAAGACAGGAGGCCAGGGGATGTGCTGTGGGGTGAGACAACAGCACTGCCCAGAGGTGGGAGCCACCCTGACCTGGACTCCTAGGGAACCTCTCTGGGGCTATGTAACACCCCCAGCTCCACCCAGAGTCTTTGTGGGACCCAAAGGTGAAACCTGACTTTAAATGTCTTCCAGTCTTAGAGGGTGGTTTACAGTAAATTCGATGAGGGGAAATCTGATATTATTTGCCTCTTGAGATTAATTCCTTGTGAGTGAAGTCCAATGAGTTAATTCCTTGGCCAGGGAAGGAAGCTGGGCCCCCTGCATTACGAGTGTGAAGAATCTTCACCACTGGGGCACCAGGGAAGTCCCAGACATTGTAATATTTTGCTTGGATACAAATGCTACTTTTGAACCATTCTTATTGACATGGGAAAATATTAATGTCACATCCATTCAAATAATAGGTGACTAAAGTACAACAACACCACCTCTGTGGCAAAAGGGCATCTGATTAGAGAGAGGAGCAGAAGCGGGAACAGACCACATAGAAATCTACTGGAAATAACTCTCTTTGGCAGAAAAAAAAAAAAAAGCTGTTTTCCATCGCATAGCTAATTGACTTGCTTTTCAGACCTCTTGAGCCAGAAGAGATCACCCCAGGGTCATAAACTTCACTGTTGCAGATCACAGGCACAGAAGAAGAGCTTCAGCCCTGCAAACCACTGAATGATCTGGGGTCCCAGTGGTGTCCTGCTCTGGGGACCACAGGTGTTTCCCCAGCAGGGTGTGCCTGAGGACTGTACCTTCCTGCCTCCTCTTGCTGTGGCCCTAATGCCCAGGTGCAGTCTCAGGACCCTCGCTTGTGGTAAAGAGAATCAGGAAAACTAGACATTTGGATAGATGAAAAAGCCAAAGAAATCCAAGTGGCCCCTGCAACTCATACACTCTTTCATAAATGCCATCCCCAAGAAAAATGCCACATCCTCTAGAGTAGGTAATGGCAACCCACTCCAGTATTCTTGCCTGGAAAATTCCATGGACAGAGGAGTCTTGTGGGCTATAGTCAATGGAGTTGCAAAGAGTGGGACATGACTAAGCACACATGTGCTGTGCTCAGCTCCTGTCCTGTCCTAAGGAAAGGATTGCAGGAATTAGTATGTATGTAAAGAAACTATTTCTAGTGACCTTTTCAATGCGGCTCCTCAAGTTGGGTCCACACTCTTGAATCAGTCTTCCTCTCTGCCAAGCCTTAAACAGGTCATGGGGGCCTGGCTGAGCCCAGGGCCACTCAGAGTGTACTCTGACTGCAGTCCTGAGGACAAGTGAAATCAGATGAAAGTCATGTGTTGAGGGCTTCCTAAATGTTCATTCCACTCCTGGGCCACCCATTGCATCCTCTGGGACATTGACTATAAGTTGCCCTGATCAAATAAACAACCAAACATGTTTGTACAGAGATGTAGGGAAGAGGTGAACCACTGGGTTCAACCAACAAATTCATGGCCAAGAAGTGTTTTGTAAGGAAGAAATAGGTCAAATATTTTGTATGATGGTCCCGAGTGGCAGGGTAGGGGACAAACTATTGAGATACCAAAGTAATCACAGTCCCCTGGCTTATTAGCATATCTGCTCTAGAATGCAGGATTCCTCACAAGTGTGGTTTTAGTTCCAAATAATAGGGGTCAAAAGGCACACCTTTACTATAGGCAAACTTCTGTTCCCCATTCTTAGGACTTGAGTGTTTATTATTGTTTGTTTATTTTTTAAAGATTTATTTTTAATTGGAGGATAATTGCTTTACAATGTTGTGTTGGTTTCTGCCATACATCAACTGAATCAGCCATAGGTATACATATGTTCCTTCCCTCTTGAACCTCCCTCCAACCTCCCACCCCATCCCACCCCTCTAGGTTGTCACAGAGCACCAGGTTGAGCTCCCCGTGATATACAGTAACTTCTCATTAGCTGTCTATTTTACGTATGGTGGGTTGGGAAGATACCCTGGAGAAGAGAATGGCTATCACTCCAGTATTCTTGCCTGGAGTATTCCATGGACAGAGGTGCCTAGTGGGCTACAGTCCATGGGTTCACAAAGAGTTGGATTCAACTGAGTGACTAACATACATATTTACATATGGCAATGTATATGTTTCAGTGATGCTTTCTCAATTTGTCCCATCCTCTAGCATAATTGTTCATTTCTCCTTAACTTTAACTTCACATCTCTTCCTTAATGCTGGTTTGTTGGCAGTGCTTTTTCACAAGACTGTATGTGTTCACATCAAGCACACATATCTGATACTCCATCCAGGGGTGACTTTTCCATTAGTGCCTCTCCTGAGCATTGATGATTTCAGAATTGCACTTTAGAAAATAAATGAAAGTTAAATCCTAGATTGAACTGAATTCAGAATAAGGCAGCATGACTAGTCCATCAGCATAATCAATGTTTTCTACACCTAAAAGAGTTTCAGTCAGTCAGTCAGTTCAGTTGCTCAGTCATGTCGGACTCTTTGCAACCCCATGAATCGCAACACGCCAGGCCTCCCTGTCCATCACCAACTCCCGGAGTTCACCTAAACTCATGTGCATCGAGTCGGTGATGCCATCCAGCCATCTCATCCTCTGAGGTCCCCTTCTCCTCCTGCCCCCAATCCCTCCCAGCATTAGAGTCTTTTCCAATGAGTCAACTCTTTGCATGAGGTGGCCAAAGCATTGGAGTTTCAGCTTCAGCATCAGTCCTTCCAATGAACACCCCGGACTGATCTCCTTTAGGATGGATTGGTTGGGTCTTCTTGCAGTCCAAGGGACTCTCAAGAGTCTTCTCCAACACCACACTTCAAAAGCATCAATCCTTCAGTGCTCAGTTTTCTTCACAGTCCAACTCTCACATCCATATATGACCACTGGAAAAACCATAGCCTTGACTAAACAGACCTTTGTTGGCAAAAGAATGTCTCTGCTTTTGAATATGCTGTCTATGTTGGTCATAACTTTCCTTCCAAGGAGTAAGCGTCTTTTAATTTTATGGCTGCAATCACCATCTGCAGTGATTTTGGAGCCCAAAAAAATAAAGTTTGACACTGTTTCCCCTGTTTCCCCATCTATTTCCCATGAAGTGATGGGACCAGATGCCATGATCTTAGTTTCCTGAATGTTGACTTTAAGTCAACTTTTTTACCCTCCTCTTTCACTTTCATCAAGAGGCTCTTTAGTTCCTCTTCACTTTCTGCCATAAGGGTGGTGTCATCTGCATATCTGAGGTTATTGGTATTTCTCCCAGCAATCTTGATTCCAGCTTGTGCTTCTTCCAGCCCAGCGTTTCTCATGATGTACTCTGCATAGAAGTTAAATAAGCAGGGTGACAGTATACAGCCTTGACGTATTCCTTTTCCTATTTGGAACCAGTCTGTTGTTCCATGTCCAGTTCTTTTTTTTTTTTTTTTTTACTTTACAATATTGTATTGGTTTTGCCATACATCAACATGTATCCACCACGGGTGTACACGTGTTCCCCATCCTGAACCCCCCTCTCACCTCCCTCCCCATACCATCCCTCTGGGTCATCCCAGTGCACCGCATGTCCAGTTCTAACTGTTGCTTCCTGACCTGCGTATAGGTTTCTCAAGAGGCAGGTCAGGTGATCTGGTATTCCCATCTCTTTCAGAATTTTCCACCGTTTATTTAGGAAACCTGAATTCATAGACCCAAACCCCCATGACCATTTGCTGGCAGTTTCCTCATCTGTAAAATGGGGATGACTGTACCTGCCCAGCCACCCTCACAGATTATGGAAGGTTCAAATAATGTCATGAGTGTGGAAGCACTTTGTGAGTCACACAGACAGACCTGGAATTGAGGTTTATTTCTATCACTTATTGATGATGGGACCTTTGAAAAGTTACTTCATCTTATTGAGTCTTCAGTATCTGTAAGGAAGGACACTGGTACCTGCCCACAGATGAGCTGTAAAGATTAAATGGGATTCTATGTATTTAAAGAATGCATGCTAACTGCTAAATAAATGGTAGCTAGTATTATTGTGATTACACCCAAGTTTAGAGCAGTTGCATCAACATTATCATGTTTCATGAGCATCATCCATAGACATGAAACAAAGAAGGATATTTTTGGAGCTGAGGACAGGAAAGTTTGGAAAATGTGCAGGAGAAGGAAAGTGTGTGATGGGTACAGGGGAAAGTTAGGAGAAAATGGTCTTTCTGGAGTGAAGTTCTGTGACAGAGACCCATGAGAAACCGAGTCCACGAAACCAGCAGAAGTCAGTTAAGTCCTCTCACAGCTAGAATAAGACCTTTGATCTTGGTCATGAGAATGTCAGGCCCTGAACTCTGTATTTAGTGCTGGCCAGAGTGACTGGATTCTTCCCTCCTGACCCAGTGCCAGGACCTCACAGCAGCAGAACTTCTGAGCAAATAGGGCAGTAGGAGGGGCCCACAGCAGAGAGGGGCCCTGGTTGGGTCACTTTGCTGAGGGCCCCTGTGGTCAGCCCCAGGGTCATTGGCTCCCTGGCCATGGTGCCAGCTGGGCTCACTCTCCCATTTGTTTATCAGTGACCTCAGCTGATACTCTGGCCATCAGGTCTTCAGATGTCATCTAATACCTTGACTATGTATTTTTTTAATGTGTTTATTTTAAAACCAGTTTTTAAAAAAGAAATAAATGATTATCATTTTTGAATATTCTCCAAATTACAAAGAAGACAATAAAAAGTCATTCCATTTTTAGAGCTAATTAGTGTCATTTTACTTTCACTATGTAGTTGTTTTTTTTTTTTTTTTAAGACTTTTTAAAAGAACTGTTTAAGGGTCATGGAAAAATTGAGGGGAAGGTGCAGATTACCCAAATATTCCCTGCCCCCAACATATGCATAGCTTCCCATGTTATAAACATGACACACCAGAAAGGAACATTTGTTATAATGGATGAGCTTACTTTGACATACTGTTATTGCCCGAAGTCCATAGTTTGTTTACATTATGGTTCACTCTTGGTGTCTTAATACTTATGAGTTTGGACAAATGTATGGTGACCTGTGTCCATCATTATGGTGTCATTTACAGTATTTTCACTGCCCTAAAAACCTCTGCATTCCAGCTGGCATCCCTTCCCATCAACCCCATATCCTCTGGCAACCAATCACTGATGTTTTTACCATTTTTATAGTTTTGCCTTTTTTTAGAATGTCATATAGTTGGAATGATATAGTATGTAGCCTTTTCAGATGGGCTTCTTTCACTTAGAAGTATTCATTGAAGTTTCATCTATGTCATTTCATGGCTGCATAGCTCATTACTTTTAAGTACTGAGTAATAGCCTCTTGAGAAACCTATATGCAGGTCAGGAAGCAACAGTTAGAACTGGACATGAAACAACAGACTGGTTCCAAATAGGAAAAGGAGTATGTCAAGGCTGTATATTGTCACCCTGCTTATTTAACTTCTATGCAGAGTACATCATGAGAAATGCTGGGCTGGAAGAAGCACAAACTGGAATCAAGATTGCCGAGAGAAATATCAATAACCTCAGATATGCAAATGACACCACCCTTATGGCAGAAGGTGAAGAGGAACTAAAAAGTCTCTGGATGAAAGTGAAAGAGGAGAGTGAAAAAGTTGGCTTAAAGTTCAACATTCAGAAAACTAAGATCATGGCATCCGGTCCCATCACTTCATGGGAGATAGATGGGGAAACAGTGGAAATACTGTCAGACTTTATGCTTTTGGGCTCCAAAATCACTGCAAATGGTGACTACAGCCATGAAATTAAAAGATACTTACTCCTTGGAAGGAAAGTTATGACCAACATAGATAGCATATTCAAAAGCAGAGACATTACTTTGCGAACAAAGGTCCGTCTAGTCAAGGCTATGTTTTTTCCTGTGGTCATGTATGGATGTGAGAGAGTTGGACTGTGAAGAAAGCTGAATGCCGAAGAATTGATGGTTTTGAACTGTGGTGTTGGAGAAGACTGTTGAGAGTCCCTTGGACTGCAAGGAGATCCAACCAGTCCATTCTGAAGGAGATCAGCCTGGGATTTCTTTGGAAGGAATGATGCTAAAGCTGAAACTCCAGTACTTTGGCCACCTCATGCGAAGAGTTGACTCATTGGAAAAGACTCTGATGCTGGGAGGGATTGGGGGCAGGACGAGAAGAGGATGACAGAGGATGAGATGGTTGGATGGCATCACTGACTCGATGGACATGAGTTTGGGTGAACTCCAGGAGTTGGTGATGGACAGGGAGGCCTGGTGTGCTGCGATTCATGGGGTCGCAAAGAATCGGACACAACTTAGCGACAGAACTGAACTGAACTGAACTGAATATTTCATTATTTGATGTACCACACTTTATTTACTCATTCATCTACAGTAGGGCATCTTGGTTATTGCCACATTTTGGCAATTATGAGTCAAACTGCTATAAACTTATAGTTTTTAAATATAATTTTGTAATATGCTTCTTTTGTTCAACAATAGATCATGAATGGGGTTTCCCTGGTGGTCCAGTGGTTAAGACTCTATGCTTCCACTGCAGGGGGCATGTGTTTGATCTCTGGTCAGATCCTGCAGCTGCACAGCCCAAGCAAAAAAAGATAAGTATTCCTTATCCCTAAGTATTCCTGTGCAGTCTTATTTTAAGGATCACTCTGTAATCCATCACATGGATTAAATGAGTTAACACCAGTAAAGCCCTTGAAGCGATGAGTGGCGTTTGGTAAGCATTCAATATATCTTAACAATTATTATAATCTGGATATGTGTACAAACTATATATAACCTAACCATCCCTTTCTTACTGGAGTTGAAGTTTGTTTTCACTGATACAAATAATGCTCCAGTGTGCATTCTTTTGGACAAACGTGCACTCATGGCTCTGATGATTTCCTCAGGATGTATTCTTAGTTGTAGAATGGCTGGGTCACAGAATATGTAACTTCTTTCCATTTATCAACACAGATTCCTTTACCAATTTACATATGCTCCAGCTGCTAAGTTTTTTTTTCTCTCCCAATGAGTCTGGGTTTGGAGCTAGAGCCTCCTCTGAGAGTGAGGGGGTGCTATGGACGATAAAAACACGACCACCCCCATTTTATGACAGGAGCTTGAAGGTATGATCCCAGAGGCTAAACAAGAGTGAATGTAACCAGAAATGAAGTCAGGAATAAAGTGCCTGACTTGGCTGCATCTCAATTTCTTGACCTGTAAAATGGCTTCAGCATCACCTGCAACTCTTAAAATTTATGACAAGATTAAATGAAATGAGCACATACATGAAGGACTCATACATGGCAGCAGTCACTAGCAGATATGGAAGCACTACAATTACTAGTGCCACTGCAGACACTGGAGGCACTGTAAAGATTTATGAATGCTAAACTAATGAGCATAGACGTTATTCCACAGAACATGAGGATCCTGTGAAGTTTTTGGACCAGGGATCAATATGCCCACAACAGGGCTGTGGAGACTGGACCCAGTAGGTTGAGGGGTGGACTGAGGCAGTGGCGCCTGGAGGCAGAGGCCAGTCCAGAGGTCACTGGAACTGTCCAGAAGTGACAGGTCACATCAGAGATTTTTGGCTTATGAATATTAAAAATCATTATTTCCAACATTTGTTCTATGAACAGGAGAGATGACAAGCTCTAAAGCCCAGCATTTCTGTGTTGTTTTTATTTAAAATCCATTGGTCACTTAAGAATAGTGTATGCTCTTGCCTAACATGGGAATGTACTTAATACTCCTGAGTGAGTGTGAAAATCGCTCAGTGCTATCTGACTCTTTGCAAACGCATGGACTATACAGCCCATGGATTCTCCAGGCCAGAATACTGGAGTGGGTAGCCTTTCCCTTCTCCAAGGGATCTTCCCAACCCAGAGATTGAACCCAGGTCTCCAGCATTGCAAATTCTTTACCAGCTGAGCCACAAGGGAAGTCCTAAGACCACTGAATGTACACTTAAAATGGTTAAAATGTTAAACTTTATGTTATGTTCATTTTAATACAATTTTAAATAATTTAAAAAATAAGTTTAAAAAACTCAGAGGGATTCATAGTTAGAAAAAGGGTCAGGGCAGCAGGAAGAAAAAATATGGACACTATCTGATGGTGGGGAGGGCACATTTAACCGTCTTTCAACGGTTCTGCCTGCAGTGCAGGAGCCCTGGGTTTGATCCCAGCTCAAGAAGATCCCCTGAAGAAGGGAATGGCTACCCACTCCAGTATTCTTGCCTGGAGAATTCCATGGACAAGAGAAGCCTGGCAGGCTACAGTCCATGGAGTCACAAAGAATCAGGCAAGACTGAGCGACTAACACTTTCACTTTCCCTTGGGACAATAGCAAATGATGAGGAAGAAGGGCCATGGACGTTAACAGTAGCCTTATAATCACAAGTCTTGGATTTAAATCATGATTCTGAATTTAGCCTGTGAACTTGAACTAATCACTGTAACCATTATAAGCTTCAGTAACTTTCTCTGTAGAAGGGAGATAACAGTACCAGATCTCCTTGTTTACAGAATGAAGCAAAGATCAAACCAGACAGTGAAATCAAATAAGTGATAAGCTCTGAGTTTTCTCCATTTTGTAAAATTTCAGTTCTACACCCCAAGCAGATTCAAGATGCTGCTAAATTAAGCTCCTACCATGAACTTGAAAACAAGTCCCAGCTTGGATCCTACCATGGGATCCTATCATGGGATTTCATCTCAGGGCTTGGGACATTTTATATCAAATTGTGGTGGGAGGAGATGCAGGCATAAAAGGAAACAGCATCTGTCTGCACATTCCCTTTTCCCCTCCGACTTCCAGGTAGTCAATAAAGGAATCTTTTCCAAAAGACCACACAATCTTGTTCTATTATAGCAGGTCATGTCAGAAGTGGTTGTTCCATGCAGCAGCTAATAAATTGACATTTAATGGTTTTCCATGTCTTTCAAGAGTTTTATAATGGAAATATTAAGTAAACATCAATAACCTCAGATATGCAGATGACACCACCCTTATGGCAGAAAGTGAAGAGGAACTAAAGAGCCTCTTGATGAAAGTGAAAGAGGAGAGTGAAAAAGTTGGCTTAAAGCTCAACATTCAGAAAACGAAGATCATGGCATCCGGTCCCATCACTTCATGGGAAATAGATGGGGAAACAGTGGAAACACTGTCAAACTTTATTTTTTTGGGCTCCAAAATCACTGCAGATGGTGACTGCAGCCATGAAATTAAAAGATGCTTACTCCTTGGAAGGAAAGTTATGACCAACCTAGATAGCATATTCAAAAGCAGAGATATTACTTTGCCAACAAAGGTCCATCTAGTCAAGGCTATGGTTTTTCCAGTGGTCATGTATGGATGTGAGAGAGTTGAACTGTGAAGAAGGCTGAGCGCCAAAGAATTGATGGTTTTGAACTGTGGTGTTGGAGAAGACTGTTGAGAGTCCCTTGGACTGCAAGGAGATCCAACCAGTCCATTCTGAAGGAGATCAGCTCTGGGATTTCTTTGGAAGGAATGATGCTAAAGCTGAAACTCCAGTACTTTGGCCACCTGATGTGAAGAGTTGACTCATTGGAAAAGACTCTGATGCTGGGAGGGATTGGGGGCAGGAGGAGAAGGGGACGACAGAGGATGAGATGGCTGAATGGCATCACTGACTCGATGGATGTGAGTCTGAGTGAACTCCGGGAGTTGGTGATGGACAGGGAGACCTGGCGTGCTGTGATTCATGAGGTCGCAAAGAGTCGGACATGACTGAGCGACTGAACTGAACTGAACTGAATATATGGAAATATATATACAAAAAAGAATAGTGTGTGCCTCTTTTGGAAGTTAAGTTTAAGAACATGAGTTCTGTTACTGCTGGGTTGATATGCTCTGCTTAAATCATGGCATGTGGTTTAGAAATAAGCATAAGGGATACTTGACACAGGATGGATGGCTCTCGGTTACTTGGTAGCTGGTCAGCCCGTTTACGGGTGATTATTTTTCTATCCTCCTTCCATCTCCTTTTCTCAGCCAGTTCTCTCAGTTAACATATCCATCAAAGTACAGGAAGGGAGCAGAGATGAAAAATCCTCTCATGTTACAAACATTATCTCCAGTGAGGGTTATATGATACTATCTATGAATGTAGACTGTTTGTATTGTTCAGAGCCCCCATTCAGGCAGAAAATGCTGAGGTAGCTTCGGTCTTGACCTTGGCAATCTGGAAGGATGACGTTTCTCACAGCACACACCAGGGATGGCTCATGGTCCATGTGAACAAGCCAGGAGTTAGTCTATTGCAATACTAATGACTATGACTTAGTTTTGGCTCAAATTAATAATTCGTTCATTATTGTTTGACTGTTTGAACATAGCCAGTCCTCCAAGGCTTGGCTTGCATGCAAGTGTCTGTTGCAGGGAGTTCCAGGGCCTGCTCCTGCACTGTCAGAGCTTTCCAGGGAACTCAGAGACACCTGATTCACACTCTGCCTTCAGAGAGCTGAGTTGGGACCTCATTTTGGTGACTGGTTTAGACTTTTGGTGGCTGATGGATTGAATCTTTGGTTCTTTGAGTTCTGTGGATTTTGGTGACTTCTCCAACATGAGTTGTGAGATTTTCTCTGTCAACTCTGGTTCTACAGCTTCCTTCCAGACTCAGCTAAGTTTCTACCACCTCCATTTTACCCAGCATATGATGTATTTATGAGAAAGCAAATGTCATCTCATTCAGTTCAGTTCAGTCGCTCAGTCTTTGTGGCCCCATGAATCGCAGTATACCAGGCCTCCCTGTCCATCACCAACTCCCGGAGTTCACTGAGACTCATATTCATCAAGTCAGTGATGCCATCCAGCCATCTCATCCTCTGTCATCCTTTTCTCCTCCTGCCCCCAATGCCTCCCAGCATCAGAGTCTTTTCCAATGAGTCAACTCTTTGCATGAGGTGGCTAAAGTACTGGAGTTTCAGCTTTAGCATCATTCCTTCCAAAGAACACCCAGGACTGATCTCCTTTAGAATGGACTGGTTGGATCTCCTTGCAGTCCAAGGGACTCTCAACAGTCTTCTCCAACACCACAGTTTAAAAGCATCAATTCTTCAGCACTCAGCTTTCTTCACAGTCCAACTCTCACATCCATACATGACCACTGGAAAAACCATAGCCTTGACTAGATGGACCTTTGTTGGCAAAGTAATGTCTCTGCTTTTCAATATGCTATCTAGGTTGGTCATAACTTTCCTTCCAAGGAGTAAGTGTCTTTTAATTTCATGGCTGCAGTCACCATCTGCAGTGATTTTGGAGCCCCCCAAAAATAAAGTCTGACAGTGTTTCCACTGTTTCCCCATCTATTTCCCATGAAGTGATGGGACCGGATGCCATGATCTTCGTTTTCTGAATGTTGAGCTTTAAGCCAACTTTTTCACTCTCCTCTTTCACTTTCATCCAGAGGCTTTTTAGTTCCTCTTCACTTTCTGCCATAAGGGCGGTGTCACCTGCATATCTGAGGTTATTGATATTTCTCCAGCAATCTTGATTCCAGCTTGTGCTTCTTCCAGCCCAGTGTTTCTCATGATGTCATCTCATTAGTACTTCACAAAAAGCTATGCCAGGCAACTCTTCATTGGAAAGATATAGGGTATTTAATTCATATGGTCTCTGTCTATGTGTCTGCTCAGTCATGTCCAGCTGTTTGTGACCCCATGGATTGTAGCCCGCCAGGCTCCTCTGTCCATGGAATTTTCCAGGCAGGAATACTGGAGTGGGTTACCCTTTCCTCCTTCAAGGGATCTTCCCGACCCAGGGATTGAACTCACCTCTCTTACATCTCCTGCATTGGCAGGCAGATTCTTTACCACTGCCCCACCTGGGAAGCTTTTTAATTCATATAGTATAACACAGATATCAGCTATAGTCTCAGGATCTATAAGCTTAATTCAAACCTTTTCCCATTGAGTATAGAAGTCTAAAGCCTTGCAAGATGCTTCTGAATTCTTGACATTTTTTTCATGATCAACTTCCCACTGAATTAATTTCTTTGCCCAGTTTTGTTCTCCTCTGCATCTTGGGGCTGGCTGTTCTTCATTTGTGTCACTCCTTTGACCCAAACTAGAGGCACAACACTTTCTTCTATTTTCTTAGTTCCGCTAACACAATGGTGAAAGCGAATCATTGCAAGTAGCAGAACTTTGGCTGCAACCATTTGAAATCCATGTTTGTCCTAAGAAATTCTCACTGGCTGCAGCAACCATAGCACTCCCGCTCCTTGTCTCTTTCTGACTCGTCTCGCTCTTCTCTTTCCTTTCCTTTCCTCTCTTTTTTGCTTTCCCCCTCCTACTCGGGAACAAAGATATCATTTATAACATCACTCACTTTTTGTTTGTTTGTTTTCTACATGTATCTTTATAGTCTTTCTTTCTGCCCCCCAGAACAGCTTTTCTGTGGGAAAGCAGAGCGCCGAAGGGAGCCAAACTGCTTGGATTCCAATCCCTGTGCTACCTTTTTCTCTGGATATTACTCAGGCAAGTCATTTCAATTCTCTGTGCCTCAGCTTCCTGTTCTGTAAAGAATGAACAGAAAGTCCTCATATGGTTGTAGGGAAGATCAAACGAGTTAATGTGCCATCCGTGGAGAAGTAGATAAACAAATTGTGGTATAGTCACACAGTGGAATACTATTCAGTCAGGAAAAAGGATTGCAGTACTGATATCTGCTGTAACTGGATAACTCTCAAAAATATTATGCTAAGTGAAAGAAGCCAGACAAAAATGTTACATATCATATGATTTCTTTTTAAAGATGTATCCAGAATAGGTAAATTCATAGAGACAGAAAACAGATTGATGGTTACCAGGAGACAGTAAGGGTGGGGAGGAGGCAACAGAGAAGAATGACTGCTTAATGGTATAGAATGTTCTTCTGGGGTGATTAAAAAGTTTTGAAACTAGAAATAAGTGGTAGTTGTATAACATTTGTGAATGCATTAAATGTAACTAAATTATATATTTTAAAGTGGTTGATAGCAATGATATGCTTTAAAAACTGATTGATCTAAGCTTTTAAAATAAATAAATGTAAAGCATTTGGTGTATTTCCTGGCATACAGTAAATAATCAAAATATTATTACTACCCATCACCCCCTCCAGCCAGTGAGATGATTATTAATCTCAGCTATTTTCAAAATAAGGAGAAAATCATTAAATAGCAAGCAGTATAAGGGAGTTTCAGGCCCCAGGGAGAGAATTTTCCTGAGGAATGCCCACCCTGCTAAGATAATATTTCATCTTATTATAAGAACAAATGGGAACCTGGGTTGTAGAGTAAAGTCAGTAGTTCTTGGAGTCTTTTGTCTCATTAATGTGGTTCCAGGAATTGAAAGTTGGAAAAATATTCTATTGTTTAAATATTTCTGGCATCTACAATTTCCCTTCCATTTTCATTAGTGTCTTAGCTACACAGGCTTGCTCTGCCATGCTGCCTCTCCCAAATCAGGCTTGTTAGAAATCCCGTGGATTATGCCACGGGAAGGTCTTCAGATCTCACCAAAAATCTCACTGAGGCCCTTCTGTAAGGACTGCATCTTGTTCAGGACTCTCAGACCAGCCAGTTATGTGCCCCAGCTGACTGCAACGGCAGCCTTTCTAATTGCTGTTACTAAATATATAGGACACCCTGTATGATACAAGTAACACATCTTCATCACCATGGTGACCAGGCAACTTCTGCCTCCAAACACATTCCTTTGCAGCATATGTCTACCAGGGACTGAAGAGAGCCAGTGAAGCTGTGGGCCTGGCAAAGGGGGATCCCAACTAATTTCTGGTTCTAAGAACTGAGTGGCCTGTGCTCTGCTCTTTGTACATGGCAATTTTCGGCAAAACCAAACTCACAAATTTCTATCACTTAAAACTGGTTCAGGAAAAAAGCATTCAAGAGAAGGAGACTCTTAAGGTGACCGCTGGGAATCGGCTACATCAGAGGATGCAGGATGCACCAGGTCATCCAGAAGATGCAGACTCAGTGCTGACAGAACCAATACCAGAAGCACCCACAGGAATCCCTTTTGGGGGAGGGTCCCTTCAAGAATGGACCAAAAAAAAAATGTACGTGCCTCAAGGGAGCTTCTTCCTTCTAAGGACATTGTAGGAACCATTTACTTTCCACTTACAAATGTAGCAGCGCCAGACGAAAGTGAGTGGGTGTGGGCAGTTGGCAGGGGCTGTCCCACTTGCAATGACTGTGGCATCATGTGGCAGTCCCCTGATTTTTCACTTGAGTGCTTTTGGGCCTCTTTTTAATGTGACCCCTGGACTTGTCTTAATGCTGCTCCCTCCCAGCCCTTCTTAAGCACCAGCCAGTGCTGTTCTGAGCTCATGGTGGAGATTCATCACCTCAACCTCATGCCCAGAAGTAAGGAGCTACCTTCAGAGTTTCCGACTTGCTGACAGAAACCCAGCTCAAAAACTGGAGCCATTTTCCTCAGGTTGCTCTCATGGAGCCACCTGGCACAAAAAGCCATTTAAAGACCTGCTCGTGGGCTGAATGAAATAATTTTGTTTATTGTGGGAAGAAGGCTTTGGAGGCCTCCTCTGGTATTTACTCCCAAACTCTGGTTTCTTTTGGAAAATTCAGTGCTTGTTCTAAAGAGTCAGTTTCTTCAGTTGCAGTGAGAGTGTGGATCTGCTCACCCATTTCCCACCTCTGAGCTGTGCCTGTCGGTGCAAAGATGCCGGCCTCCCACCTTCCCTCACTGGCCACATGAAGGAGGATGGACAGCATGTGTGTGCACTTGGATTTCTGAACTGTTGCTGCTGAGACGTATCCCAGGGACTCAGCAGCCTGTGGAGAAGGCGGCCACGCGTCCCAGTTTGCCAGGGACAAGCCGTGTGTGTATATCTGCTGTCTTAGAATGATTTTAAAAGGCCGCTTCACTCTCAGAAGTGTCCTGTCACTTGATAAGATAGGTGATAAAATCCTTTACGCAACAGAATCTTGTGTCTCACTGCTGACAGTCCGAGCATTTGCACTGTTTTCCTTCAATTCTAGGATTTTTCAGATTTGCTGGATTCTTAGAGAGGTTGGCGGAAAGCAGGGCAATTTTCATGGCCTCGTTATGAATCCTAACTGGTTCTCTTTTAAACTCAAAGTAGTTATAAATATTCTGTCCAATATATTTGGCCCTCAATATATTGGCTCTAGAGTGGCTCTAGTGGCTCTCAGAGTGCGTCCAAAGGACATTGCTCAAGTCTTGAAGTTTGCATTGAATGACAACAGCTGTGTCCCACAAGTAAACTGTAAGTCAGCAGATAGAATGGATTCAGGTTCAAGTTTTTTCCAAGTTTTTATACACGTTTGGTAGATGATCCTGCTTGTCAGCTGGCAGATAAACAAATGCACAAGTGCTGAGTATGAACTTTCAAATGTTCAGAAAGTATTTGATAACATATTTTTAATGAGATAAGAATACCTGGAACATGGTCATATTTTCACTAGGTAAAATTCGTTTATGCAATGGAATTTAATATATCAAGTTATAGTAGGTCAGTATTGAATTCATATCTAACATTTGTTGTTTTAATATGTGCCAGACAAGTGCTGAATGAGTCACATACATCACCTATTTCATCCTTGCAGCGACCCTATGAGGTAGGCCCTGTGGTCACCCATGTATTGTAAGAGAGGAAACTGGGAAGAGACTCCAGGTCTCACAACTTCCAGGTGCTCTGTCACCTAAACTCTTTTGAAATGTACTTTGAAACTTCCTAGCTAGGCATTATACTAAAAAAAGCATCTGTCTTTTGATTTTTGCCCTTAGGCCATGATTCCATAGCAATTAGAGAAGTTTCCTGAAGCTTCAGTGAGATCTGAATTTTCCTTTTGACCCTGAAAAACCTCTTCATTTGCTATAGGTTTTTTTTTTTTTTTTCCATTTAAGAGAAGAGCAATGAATCTGGAAAAACTGAGGCCGTGTCATATTAAATGCGATGCTGCTGGTTTTGCTCAGCACTTTTTGCTGAAATGCTCTATTACTTCCAGGCCCCCAACTTTAGTCCACCTCTCTCCATTATTCCCCCATGGTGGCTGAGATGGTAAAGAATCTTGCCTGCAATGCAGAAGACCCGGGTTCGATCCCTGGTTTGGGAAGATTCTTTGAAGAAGGGAATGGCTACCCACTCCAGTATTCTTGCCTGGAGAATTCCATGGACAGAGGAGTCTGGAGGGTACAATCCATGGGGTTGCAAAGAGTCGGACACGACTGAGCAACTAACTTTTCCACACTTTTCACTTCACAAGGAGGGCACGCTGGTATTGTAATCTGGTAAAAAAAATAGATGCTCAGTAAACATTAGTTTTAAGAATGAATGCATTTTAAGTGAACGAAGCAATGACTCAACATCACTTTCACAAAGATTAAGAGATGAAATCCTGCAGAAACTGCTGCATTTTGCCAAATCCCCTTTCTTAAGTCTCTGGATGACTGCCAGGAAATTAAATCTCTGCATTTCCTGGTTAATTAAATGCAAGAGATTGACTAGTGATGTAAATGTTTCCCCTTGATCCTATGGCTTCATCAAAACCTTTGGAAAGTGGGGGAAGAGAAAGATTACCTGTCTGTGCCTTGTTGACTGAACATGCCCTTCAGTCTGGTCTCTTCTAAACTCACCAGTGAGCCTTTCACTGCTGTGTGAGAGCAGTCATGCTTCCTGTGCCTCCCACTGTGACTAAGCTTTACTTTGGGACCTGACATGTCACTGTCCCCAGTGAACAGAGCCCTCTTATCCCACCCGCCACCCACCTATGCATTTCTCCTTTCCCACCAGGCAGCCCGACCACATTCCTGCTGTTTCCTTTTCAGTGATTGGCAATAGGCCACCTGAGCCTGGAAAACCTTTCCTGCTGCCTGACTGTCAGCGGGGAGGACCCAGAGAGGCAACTGACCCAGCCGAGACGCTTGTCTTGTTCAAGCAGGGAATGCACTTACTGCTAAAAGTGCTGAAGGCTTTTGTGTCCCCCAGTGCTTTCAGAGCCCGCACAAGCTTTGCATTCCAATGCTATGCTTTCCTGGAAAGCTCTCTGTCTTTTCTCCAGGGCTTCATCTCATTTCTGTTCAGCACCAGACAGAATTACCATGGGTGTATCTTCTGGCCTCTGACCCTTCTTGGGTCCATAGAGTGTAGGTCATTTTTTCTCCATATAACTTTTAAAACAATTATTACAAAGTTAGTAAATATATTCATGGAAGGAAATTGAGAAATGCAGGAAACAAAAGTAAAATTATCTATTATTATCTTGTGCTAACATCTATTAACATTTTGCTATTGATGTGTGTAATCTTTTTAATTTCAGTCTGTTTTCTTGATTATTAGGGGGAAAAACAAATAGAATTATGCCAGCTTGAATATTTGCTTAACTATTGATGCATTTTTATGCATTCCCCTTATTGATTTTTTAAAATTTTTGTGATAATTTTACATTACAGAAAAGTGGCAAAGATAGTACAGAGAGTTCCCACATACCCTTAATCCAACTTCCCATTATGTTAAAATCTTATATAACCATGGTTATTTGTCAAAAATAAAGTCACACTGGTCTGATATTATTAACTACAGATTTTTTTTTTTTTTTTTTTTTTAAGGATTTTACCAGTCTTCCCTTGCTTTTCATGACCTTGGTACTTTTGAAGGGAACTGGTCAGGTATTTTGTAGGATATCCCTCAGTTTGTCTAATGTTTTTCTCATGATTAGATTTGGGGTATGGACTTTGGGAAAGAAGACCACAGAGGTGTCTTTTCACTTCCTTCAGTTCAGTTCAGTTGCTCAGTCATGTCCAACTCTGTGACCCCATGAACTGTAGCACTCCAGGCTTCCCTGTCCACACACCAACTTCTGGAGCTTGCTCAAACTCATGTCCATCAAGTCGGTGATGCCATCCAACCATCTCATCCTCCATCGTCCCCTTCTCCTCCCACCTTCAACCTTTCCCAGCATCAGTGTCTTTTCCAATGAATCAGTTCTTTGCATCAGGTGGCCAAAGTGTTGGGAGCTTCAGCATCAATCCTTCCAGTGAGTATTCAGGACTGATTTCCTTTAAGATTAACTGGTTTGATCTCCTTGCAGTCCAAGGGACTCTCAAGAGTCTTCTCCAACACCACAGTTCAAAAGCATCATTTTACTTCCTTATGTTGTCCTATGAAATACACACTCTCAAGGTGGCACAGCTGGTAAAGAACCGCCTGCCAATTCATTAGATGCAAGAGATGAGAGTTCAGTCCCTGGGTCGGGAATATCCCCTGGAGAAGGAAATGGCAGCTTGTTCCAGTGTTCTTGCCTGGGAAATCCCATAGACAGAGGAGCCTGGCAGGCTATAGTCCATGGGGTCACAAAGAGTTGGACATGACTGAGCACGCATGTACTTACTTATATGCACACCTCGCCTAGAACTTCTGGATCAAAGAGGAAGTTAAAACTGTGATTTATTAGGCAGCCTCATGAAGTGTATCTTCAACTACTTCATGCCCAGTGCCTGGCCTGGGGCTGCCCCAAGTAGGTGCTTCCTTGGTATTTGTTTCATGGTTGGCATTAGGGTCCAGGCCAGGACACTTCCCTCTGGGGAAATGAGGGACTGGATGGTAGCTGCTTCGTTCATCTTGAGAGATAATAGAGAAAGAAAGATCACAATTAAAAGCAGAGACCATTGCAGAACTATTTACAATAGCTAGAACATGGAAGCAACCTAGATGTCCATTGACAGATGAATGGATAAAGAAGCTGTGGTACATATATGTGATGGAATATTATTCAGTCATAGAAAGGAATGCATTTGAGTCAGTTCTAATGAGGTGGACAAACCTAGAACCTATTATACAGAGTGAAGTAAGTCAGAAAGAGAAAGATAAATATCATATACTAACACATATATATGGAATCTAGAAAGATGCTATTGATGAGTTTATTTTCATGGCAGCAATAGAGAAACAGACATAGAGAACAGACTTATGGACACGGGGCAGGGGGAGGGGAGGATGGGAGGGTGAGATGTATGGAAAGAGTAACACAGAAACTTACATTACCATATGTAAAACAGATAGCCAATGCAAATTTGCTGTATAACTCAGGGAACTCCAACAGGGGCTCTGTGACAATCTAGAAGGGTGGGATGGGGAGGGAGATGGGAGGGAGGTTCAAGAGGGAGGGAACATTTGTATAGCTATGGCTGATTCTTGTTGTTTGACAGAAAACAACAAAATTCTGTAAAGCAATAATCCTTCAATTAAAAGCAGAGACCAGTTTGTGTTTAGAAGAAATGTATCATTTCCTTGAAAATAAAGACATAGATGTGAAAATGGACACAAGAAAAGATGAAGATATTGAGGGAAGAAAGATATTAGAACACAAAGTGCTGGAGACAGTTGTGTGTCCCACTTATCCCCAGATACCCAGGACCCTCATGGAGAAGGCAGGAACTCTGGGATAGGAGATAGGGAGGAGGCTGCCTCTTGAACCCTGTCCAGGCCTCTGCCTGACCACCTTTGGGCACCTTCTTGCTCCCTCTCTGCCATAGTAGCCCCCTGGGGGCTACTAAACATTCACATGGCCTTCCTTTTTGTGTCACTGGTTTTACTGAAGGTTTGGAGACAATGGTAGGTGATTCAGGCACAGGCCATGTGTCTCTGTTTCCCAAGCTCACCTCCTGTCCCACAGAGGAGAGTCTCAGACTAGCTGACCTGCCTTTTCAGTCCAGGCCCCCTGCCAGGGTACTGTCCCCACTCCTGAGTCCCGTCTTCCCCTTCTACCATCTCCAGCCTTCTCCTCCCCACAAATTCTGAGAGAAATTGGAAATCTCCTCCTTTTGCTCCCAACTTCTCACTCAAACTCTTCTTGGTTTCAACTTTCACAACCGAAAGGACAATCAATATTTCTTTTTAAACAGAGAAGACCTACTCAGCAGTCACCATCTTTGGCCACACACACACACACACACACACACACTGGCTGGCAGAAGCTTCAAAACGCCCAGGGAAGAGAGGAAGGGGTGTGATATCATCTTCCAGAGCCCGTGGGGGGAACATGATTCAAGCCATGGGTCTCTGAGGGGACTGGAGGGGCCGAAAGAACTTTGGACAGTGGGGGTGGGGGGTGGAGTGGGAGTGGGGCTTCCCTGGGTGGCCCTGGATCCTTTGTTTTATGAAACTCCAGGACCATGCAAGAGAAGATCATAAATAACTAAGTAGAACCTCATCTTTTTCTTTCCCCAACATTTTTATAGAATAATAATTGTTTAAAAATACCTTGCATTACAATTTTAAAAATCTTCTTGTAAGAACTTTGCATTCAGTCACATCAAGATTTTACAATTGACAGTCACACTCTGGTTGTTCTTTCTGAGGAGGACTCTGCTGTTGATCTCAGAGTTGCTTTCCTATAAGGAGATCTCTACGGCATTCACTATGGGCCTATCCAAGGCTTACCATCTCCTTAGACCTTCAAGGTTGGATCACCCTGACCACGGGTTTACAGAGTTGTGAGTGAGTGGTTTTCTTTTGATGTCAAGTAAGTAGTCATGTATGGATTTGAGAGTTGGGCCATAAGGAAAGTTGAGCGCCAAAGAATTGATGCTTTTGAACTGTGGTGTTGGAGAAGACTCTTGAGAGTCCCTTGGACTGCAAGGAGATCAAACCAGTCAATCCTAAAGGAAATCAGTCCTGAATATTCATTGGAAGGACTGAAGCTGAAGCTCCAATACTTTCGCCACCTGATGTGAAGAACTGACTTATTGGAAAAGACCCTGATGCTGGGAAAGATGGAAGGCGGGAGGAGAAGGGGACGACGGAGGATGAGATGGTTGGATGGCATCACTGACTTGACGGACATGTTTGAGCAAGCTCCAGGAGTCGGTGATGGACAGGGAAGCCTGGCGTGCTGCAGTTCATGGGGTCACAAAGAGTCAGACACAACTGAGTGACTGAACTGAACTGAAGAATAAAAGCATGATAGAAAAATACAGACTGTACACTTGACTTTAAGAAAAATGGCACTCAGGTAACACTGGCTTATTTTATTGATTTCCCAGAAAGCTTTCTCTTCATGTATTTTTTGTTTTTGAGTTCAGTTTATCTGCGGACAAAGCTAGTGCAGAATTGTCTTGTTTTTGTCTCTGGTTATGTTTAACAGGCCCCAAAAGTGCCTGCTAGCCACCTAGAAAAATGGATTACTTGTGCCTCTGCTGCTTCTCCTGTTTCTGCCGGCTTGCTCTTTGAGAAGATGTTTTTATTTTCACTGATGTCAAAGGGAGGTTAAAGCAGTAACAGCTCTCCGCTCCTCTCCCCTCTACCAGGCAATAGGGACCGAGTTAGGGTGGAAGATATTCAGATGGCCTGTAAGACCCCCATGAGACTGCATCCCCAGGCTTCCCGGAGCTGTGGGGATGCGACTGACAGAAGGACAGCCAGCAGCGCTGAAGCACTGGGCGCAAGACACTGATGTCATTGCCTAGGTCAAGGTTATTTTGGTTGTAGCTAAGTCATCCCAAAACAACTTTGGCCAAGGTGGACCTTTATTATTAAAGAAAGAGATTTCAGAGCACCCTGGATACTCGTTATTGCTCCCTCTTTCTCCAATCTTTCCTTCTCTCTCTCAGACCATTTTCCACTGACTCATTCAAGCTAACCACCCCAGGCTGAGACCCGTGTGTTTTTCCCATCTCCAGGCTCCAAAGAGAGAATTGGATTGTCTTCATTTAAATGAACTGCGTCTGGGAGTGGAGTGGGGGTGAGGGAGTCATTGTCGTGTATTAGAAAGATGGCTAAAACTGAGGGCTGAAAATATACCCTTAAGGTTATCTATTATTGAGCTTGTCCCTTCAAATTTTGGCTCCCTCCATGGTGACATCACTGTGCCGGTGATGATGGAACAGCTCGGACAACAAGAAATGGTATTCAGGTATTTTCCCTAGCCACCAGGGTTCTAGTTGATTCAACCACGAGTTGAAATACCTAGTATATGTCATATACTATCCTAGGCTCTGAAGACAGGAGTGTAAACCAGATACATATTGAGGCTCAGGATGACTCAGTTTATGTACTGAAACACATTTAAAGCCACAGAGTCCAAAATTAATTACACTTCGGTTCAGTTCAGTTCAGTCGCTCAGTCGTGTCCGACAGCACGCCAGGCCTCCCTGTCCATTACCAACTCCTGGAGTTCACTCAGACTCACGTCCATCGAGTCGGTAATGCAAGCCAAGTTATACTTTTTTGTTTTCCAAAAGAATTAAGAAATATTAATGGGGGAAAAATTATAAATCCTCAAAGCCTTCTAAAATCTCTTTTGTCTCTTTTCCCAGCTTATGACAGATGCTCCAGAGGATCTCACTTGTCAAATTGCCTTTGAACTCCTTTTGATACCTGGTTTCCTCCTACAGCTCAGGGCCTGTTTCTCTCCACCCTATGTTTCCAGGGTCATCCAAGCATTTTGTAACTTGGTTTCTAAAGACTAAATTCTTTTTCAGGGAGTAAGGAAAAAGGAAAATCTGAGTAGGTAAAGAGAAAATTATCTTTAGTTGGTTAGGGATGGGTGGAGAGAGAGAAAATACTGAAATCCTGTGTAATCACTAATCAAATTCATTTCACCTGTGACCTGTCTTCACTAATCAGGGTTGTTTTAATTGTTGCCACAAAATACCTGTGTATCCTCGAAGTGGCATGTAGTCTAATAAGATGTTTACCAGAGCTGTTTTCTAGGAACTTGAAGTCAGCTGTGTGTCTAGTTTGAGCTGAGCAGGTTAAGACTCTCCAACTGTGTGAGTGGCTTGTGTGAGTGTCAGCTCAGTGACCTTTTGATGTCAGAGGACCGAAAACTCAGATCGTGCTAAGCACCTCCATTTTGAGCGTGCAGAGGCCTAAGCTTAGCTGCACCTGTGCAGAATGATGATTACTGAGCATTTCTTCACTTTCCCGCATGCTCCCCATGCTCCCTACACCCAGACTGCCCTGCTGCTATATTCTTTATCATATAAATACACCACACCTTGCAGGTAAACCCTATTTTTTGCACAAACCTCAGCATCTTGATATCTCAGCTTGCTGTGTCGGGCAAAATGAGCCTGGTTTGGCCACAATGCCTCCATCATACAGAGACAAAAGGAACCAGGTACTTGCCCTGTTTGGTAAAGGAGTCTGAAAGGAAGGCAGGTCAGAGGCCAGCATGGCTTCTCTTGGGGTTTGGGGGATGTATCTGGGAAAGTCACACAAATGTTTGAGGGTTATATCAAGATGAGTGGGACTTTCAGGAGGGGTAGAATTGAATTCAACACACGGTGAAAGCATAATGACTTTGAGAGGTAGCTTTATCGTTTCTGATTACAGATGAAAAAAATTAACTCAGGATAAACTGTAACTTGCCCACCCATGATCACGCTATTGGTAGGTGGCAGAAGTAGAGCTGGAGTCCTTTTTGACTTGAAAGACCACATTTTAAACCTTGAACCATACTACTGCTCTTAACTGAAATACCTTTCTCCAGATTTTACCAGCTACATCCAGATCTTGAGTCTCAGACCACAGAACCTCACAATGTCACGTGGTGACATTGACTGGACTCTCACTTCAGTATATTGCTAGTTTCCATCCTACACACCTGGCCATGACAAAATAGTAGAGATGTCTATCTTTCTCAAAAAACTGAACTAGAATTTGAGAGATTCATAGTGACTTGACAAGGAAACCCAACTCTCTCCTCACAGGACAGTTGCTCTGCCTTGCTGCCCAGAAGCAGCTCTGCCTAGGGACGTTTACACTCTTCCCACCCTCCAGGGCTGCCCTGGGAGAGCCCTCCTCTGAACTGAGCTGCTGAACGTTCCAGACTGCTCTGGGAGAAGTGTGTTCTGATGAGTGGAGAAAGAATAGGACAAACCACATTTGAAGTATAGCTGTCAAAAGGCATCCATCCATCCATATGTTTGTTCATGATCTTTTCAGATTCTGATTTTTCTGATTAACAGCTAGGAAGCTTGCATGTCAATGCTGCAGTGGGAACTCTGCTCCATCTCCAATCTATAAATAAAAGCAGAGCTCCGTTCCCTGCCAACACATTGCCTGGGACAATGGCCAGGTTCCTGGGGGTGGGAATGTTATTAGAGGCTCAATAAATATTTGTTGAATCTTGAATAAATTCACCCCCTGAAACCCACTAAGAAGTGGTAAATAGTCAGAAGTGAGAAAAAGTACCCTTATCCCAAGGAGATTGATTTGGTTATTAGAAATAGAATTACAAATTAACATGCGCTTAGAGCTAGTTGGAAATCTGTCTATTAACCCAGATAAAATTCAACTTATTACAAATCTCTTCTTGCTATCCTTGGGTTAGGTTTTTAGGGGTTTTAATATAATGTATCTACAGGAATTCCCAGTCCAATGATTAGGACTCACTCTTTTGCTACTGTGGACTAAGGTTCAGTCTCTGGTAGGGGAACTAAGTTCCCACAAGCATCCTATGCTATGCTATGCTATGCTATGCTAAGTCACTTCAGTCGTGTCCGACTCTGTGTGACCCCATAGACGGCAGCCCACCAGGCTCCCCCGTTCCTGGGATTCTCCAGGCAAGAACACTGGAGTGGGTTGCCATTTTCTCCAATGCATGAAAGTGAAAAGTGAAAGTGAAGTCGCTCAGTCGTGTCCAACTCTTAGTGACCCCACGGACTGCAGCCTACCAGGCTCCTCCGTCCATGGGATTTTCCAGGCAAGAGTACTGGAGTGGGGTGCCATTGCCTTCTCCGACAAGCATCCTAGCAAGGCCAAATAATAATAATAGTGTATCTACAAAATGGAAAGCTAGAAGAACTCCAAAGTCATCTAAAATTGATCTGAACAAGGAGATATGATATTGACCCTCAAGAGATGCATATGAGAAGTGCCAGATCATCCCCATATATACTGTAATAAAGAAAACCAGGCCAGTGGGAATTTGGAGGAATGAGATAATTTTGACCGGAGGTGGTAAGGGAAGAATATGTAGGGAGTGATCATCATTCTTTTGGGGAGGGCACACACCACAGCACATGGGATTTTAGTTCCCTGCCTGGGGATTGCAATCGAACCCATGCCCCCTCCAGTGGAAGCACAAAGTCTTAACTACTGGACCACCAGGGAAGAACGAGGTCCCTCATTCTTTTTTAAAGAAATATTTCTGAGCATCACCCAAGCTAGACACTGGTACTGGGATGAGGAAGATTCAGTTCCTGCCTCCAAGGAACTCGTGGTACTAGAAGAGCTGACTCAGCCAGTGGTTATGGTAATAGTTGATGCTTCTCTGTGTGGTGTGCAGGCAGGCCAGGTGGACAGGGGAGGGGCCCCCAACTGAACTAGCTAGACCACAGAGAAGGCTTTCTAGGGACTGTGTCTCTAGACCTGGACCTTGAAGAATGAGGCAGACAAAGATGAAGATGGATAATTTCAGGCAAGAGGAATAGCATGAAACTGCTTTGAAAAGAGAGAGGTTTGGTTTTGCTGCAGTGAGAGAGCTCAGAGATGAGGCCGTAGTACCTGGAAGGGTCCATCACAAAGGATTTTGCTGCCAGAAACACCACCCAGAGGTTGTAGGCAGGGAATGCTATGAACACACCTGGCATAAGTGGAAAGTAATGAGAAGCAACTTGGCTTTGCCAGTGGAAAGGAATGAGACCAAGGAGAGACCTATGGATATTTTGGGTAGAATTTTCCACGCGTTCTTGGGGGCAGTAAGTAGGTTCCAGTAGCTGAAAGTGGTGGTGACTGATGCTGGATGCCAAGGGCTGGGAGGGGGTTGAGATTTTCCCTGCTTGCACGTGAATGAGTTGGTCTGCCACAGTGCATGGATGCTGACAGAAGACATGTGGCTCCTGAGTCAGGACCATGGGTTGGGACCAAGGACTCTATTACTTGTAGCAATAGCAGAATCCAGAGTGTCAGGACAGTCACACTAGTTCCAAGCCCCCAGAGGCTACACAAGTGGGTCTAGGTAGACACCCACAGCCACAGGGGGTGACACCCAGGAAAGGGACCCTGGGCCTGGGGAGCCCACCACCTTACAGCAGCCTGCTCTTTGAGAGAGACAGACATTATCTCATCCCCTGCTAGAGCTTGCTGAAAACACAACCTGGGGAAACCACCTGGGAACAGCTAAAGCGAGCCCAAGGCCTTGGCAAGAGGTGCAGCGTGCCAGAGACCCTTGTGTCTTCTAACTAGGGAAAGGATGCTTTGTGTCAAATGTTGAAGGGCTGTGCATCCAAAATAAGCAGTTTGGAATTTATGCTGTAGGTAAAGGGAAACCACTGTAACTTTTTTGGAATAACCAAGGACTGTTAAATTGGGGAACTTCATCTGGAAATGGGTGCAAGGCTGGAGCAGATTAAAGATATCCATACATTCCCAGACATCCTTTCCCAGGGAGGTAAGGTCTTTCTTGACACTGAGCAGACTTTGTGACTGATTTGATGGGAGTAACACCCGGCGCTAGGAAACTGGCAGCTTCTATCTCCTCAGTCTTGGGTCTCTCTCTGGGAGCCCTGAGCCATGTAAGACTACTCTGGGGTTGCCATGCTAGAAAGGCTATATCTAGGCCCTCCAGCTTCGAGCCAGCTCTGCTCAGTGCCAGATCTGTGGGTGAAGCTGTCTTGGACCCTCCAGAGGGGCCTGTCTGCCAGCTGTGAACTCCCAAGTGACTTCAGTTGACATCACATGGAGAAGAAGAGTCACCCAGTTGAATCCTGTTCAAATGCAAACACAATCTTAGGATGTAAAAAAATGATTGTTTGAAAAACCAAGTTCTATAGAAGAGGCATACATTGTTTTATTTGTTGCATTTTGTCGTGCTTCACAGATACTGATTTTTTTTTTTTTTAATTGAAGCTTTGTGGTAACTCTGCATTGGGCAAGTCTGTTAGTGCCATTTTTCCAACAGCATTTGCTCTCTTCATGTCTGTGTCACATTTTGTTAGTTCTCACAGTATTTCAGACTTTTTCATTATTGTGCTCTGTGATCAGTGACCTTTGTTACTATTGAGAAAAGATTATGACTCACTGAAAGCTCAGTTGATGGCATTTTTTAGCAATAAAGTGTTTTAAATCAAGGTATGTGTTTTTATAAAGAACACAATGCTAGTCACACTTAATTGACTATAGTGTAAATATAACTTTTGTATACACTAGGAAAAGAAAAAAATTCATGTGACTTTCTTTATTGCAATATTCTTACTGCAGTGGCCTGGAACTGAACACACAAGGCATGTGAGACTATGCCTGTAGGTGTTAAGCTGCAGATGAGATTGGAGGCAAGGAGTCCAATTGAGTCTATACTAAACTGGAAGGAGATAAGCAGGGCTTGCTTTAGAAAGCCAGTGGAAGCAAGAGTCCTTAAAGAGACACAGTGCTTAATTGAATAAGCACCAAAACCTTCAACAGAGCCATGTCAGAGCACTAACTGCTCCTCCAATGAGGGTGCAACACACACATCCATGGGCCTTTGTTAATCCGTGTCCTTGGGTTTGGCAACCTTCTCTCCAGCTGCATCTTTTAAGACTTAGGTTAAAAGTCAATTCCTTTTGTGCAGTCATTTCCTGAAAAAGTATTCATTGCTTCCTCCTCTTTCCCCAGATTCCCCAGGTGTTCCTCTGGTTTGGGACTTGCTGGCCGCTGGATGTGAGCATCTATCTCCCCTGTGGACTGGTGTTCCTTCAGGTAAAATTCTGTGCTCTTTCACTTCTGTGTCCTCAGGTGCTGGTTTCCGGTCTCAAGGCCTGGGTGTTTGAGGCACATAGTAGGTGATCAACACATGATTTGCAAACAAAATGTTGGTTGAGTTTCCAGAATAGGATGTAAAGTTCCATGGTTCTCTTGTTTCACGTTCAAGTTGAAGTTTTTGTTTCTGGACAGTGTTTTCTTGTGAAAAATACTGATGTCTGGCTCCTACTCTCAGGCTTCTGATACAATTGGTCTGGGTTGCAGGTCTGGGCTGCAGCTTGGGCACTGAGAGTTTTAAAAGTTGCTCAGATGATTCCAGCACTCAGTCAGGGCTGAAATCATGATTGTGATTCAATCTCCATTCCCGAGATCACTCTTCAATCTCTTAGTCTCTCCTCTCACCAGGATGAAGTGTGTGTTCTTCATTAAACCAGCTAGGGGAGGGCCTGCCCCAAGGGCAAGGGTCCAGAGAAAAATGCCTGCAAGAACTTAAGGATAAAGACCCTGAGAGTGAGCACATGTGTGTGTGTGTACATGTATATACATATATATACATATAGTGTATTCTCATGATAACAGCTGTAGCCATGTGGCAAGACTTGGCCATGGATGGCTGGGAGGAAGGAGGGAGCAAGGAGAGTGAAAGTGACCGGCTCTGGAAACTAGGAAGGTTGCTTGAGGCCTCTGTTCATCCGTGCTGCCACCTGAGACCCCTTTTGAAAACTGCCTGTCCAAACAGGCTGGCAGTATGATTAGGCAGTGTGGCAGGATTTGAGAGCTTGATTTGTAGAGTAATCCAGTTCCGCTCCAGGAATTGGCCTTTCTATCTGTGTGACCTTGGCTACTGACTTAACTTCTCTGAGCCTCAGTTTCCTTACACACAAAATGTATATTTTAATAAGGTCTTTGAGAAGATTCAATGAGGTTATAGTTATAAAATGTGTATTTATAAAAGACTTGGTACAAGCATGCAGTGAGAGCTAAGTAAACACAAACTGCTAGAATCACGGTCGTCTTCCTGTCCCTATCTTTTTTCTCTCATATACACATTCTAGCATTTTAGGCCTCTTTTCTTTCGCAGTTCTAAAACCTCCAATCGGACAGTGTAGTGGGCCAGGGCACTTGTCCTCCAGGAGCTGTGGGTGTGGGTTGCTGAGGGCTAAGAGGTACGCCCCTTTCCTCCAGAATTTTCCCCTGCCCAACAGGAACCACCTCTCCCAGGGGTATCCACCAACCCTCCCTCCCCCACCAAACCCATCTAATGCCCAACAGAGACACAAGCATGGCCTCTTTGTCATGGTGAAGTCAACTCCATGCTGCAACTCTTACTCCAGAGCGCCCCATGGGAAGGCTGAAGCCACATGCCAGCTGAAGTCATATCACCTGCCTTACCCTCCTTCTCTCTCTCCCTTTGTCGTGAAAGCATCCCCCCAATAAAGCAAGTAAATCAGCCCTGAATATTGATTGGAAGAACTGATGTTGAACCTGAAGCTCCAATACTTTAGCCATCTGATGCAAAGAAATGACTCATTGGAAAAGACCCTGATGCTGGGCAAGATTGAAGGCAGGAGGAGAAGGGGACGACAGAGGATGAGATGGTTGGATGGCATCACTGACTCAGTAGACATGAGTTTGAACAAGCTCCGGGAGTTGGTGATGCAGAAGCCTGGCATGCTGCAGTCCATGGGGTCACAAAAAGTTGGACACAACTGAGCAACTCAACAATGACAACATAATAAAGCGAGTGCACTGAATCCCTGCCTTAGGCTCTTGGAAGATTTTGGGAGCATGGCCTGTGGCTGACAGTCTGCATAATTCTCTATTGAGGCTTCCCCTCAGACACTGTCAAGCCTTCACTCCATGCTGTGCGGCCTGATAGGGAACCTTTACTCTCAGGCCAGGAGCCTGGGTCTCTGATATGGGAAGGGGAAACAGGTTCCTACTGGAACAGGAAAGGCATTTAAGTAACACTCAAACCATAAAGCACTCAACTTTTCCTCTGGCTTCTCCAGATCATATATGTATGTCACCTGTAACCCTCTCTGCCTTGTGGAGTTGTTGCTCTGTGCTTTTCTGCTCTGCCCTCCCACTGGGCTCTGAGTGTCCGTGGGACGGGAACTGCAGCTGAGTGGTTTCTGTACCCCCCAGCACTCAGCATGGGCCTGCATACAGTAGGTGTTCAGTAAACATTTGAGGAATTTGGAATGAAAAACATGTACAGCCAAGATCAGCAAAGAAAGCAGACAGCAGGGACCCACCAAGACTTGGGCCTGCCAGGTAAGATGGAAGATCCCAAAAAGAAGCAGCTGTTAACCCCTGGGTGGAGTCACAATGTTGCGAGCACCCTATAGGCTCTCATTTAGCTCTTAAACCTTCTGTGGCACATTTTACCATCTCCATTTTACTGGTGAGGTCATTGAGACTCAGAAAAATAAGTAACTTGACCAATATAAAGAGTGGTAGAGTCAGATTTCAAGCCCTTGTCTGGCTGTAGTCTTTCCGTGATCACAGGATCTGAAATGACATCCTAGAGTTGCTCTTCTGGAAATATGTATCCCTACTCATGCTTGAGCTAGAAAGGACCAGCTGGTGGCTGAACTGGAGGCAGCCTGCTAAGGTGGCTGGGTGGAGGTGGAGAAGGAGTTTAGATATGAATCCACTCTTTTACTGGGGAACCACAGAGTTAGGAGCATTGCAGCGTGGCTCCAAGGAGTCAGGCTTCAGAGGCCAGGCTGGTGCAATGAACTGTCCAGAAAAGGGTACCACCGGGCCAGATGCCCGATTTGCTCAGACCTCCTGGCTCTGGGCAGAAGGGAGCCCCAGGCACTGAGCTGTGTGATTCTCCCTGGGCTCCATTTCTCATCAATCAAGAGAGCAGGGTGACTGGAAGTTTTCTTCCAGCTCCAAGTCCCCAGTTCTCAATCAGTGAAAGGTCCGATGTTTCCCATCCCTCTTTGCTCCTCTCTGTGTAAATCCTGGGCTCCCGACCAGTGATCAAGTCCTTCATCTCAGCCAAGGCGACAGAAAGCCTGACTTTCTCAGCCCTGAAAAGAGCTGACAGGCTGTTCTCCAAGGCACCCCTCCACAGGGAGCATTGACAAGAGCTGGAAGAGGAGACTGGCACAAGAGCCTTCTAGAGTTCCACAAAGGACCTCTTCTCTTTCCCAGGCATGATGACAAATACTGCTGCTCCCTCTGGCTGTAAGGGCAAGGGGTGTAGACAAGGTTCCCATGCCTGGGCTCTTAGAAAAATTGCAAGCAAAGGAAAACAAAAAACAAAAAAACTGCATGGACTTTTGGCTGTGCTTCTTGACTTGATGCCAAATAACCACAGGGTTCAAAATTACATCACTATTGACTATCTGAGTAATTTCTGTTTGACCATCTTGCAAGAATAGCTACCTTGGCAACAGATTATTATCAGTTCCTTAATGACTTGTGCAGAGGAGCAGTTTCCTTTATGCTGAAAACCGGTGGCCTTAAAGCTGGATCTGGCCAGCTGCCCCATCCTGGGTCTCTGAGTGGATTGCATGGTATTGAGAAATGGAGCTGGGTTTGACAGACTGCTTTGTCTGTAAAGTGGCAAGGGCCAGGCCAGTGGGGCTGGGATTCCCAAAGTTACCCCGCTCACCCTCAGCATTGGATTCGGCTGAGCCTCTGGGATGCTCAGCTCTGGGGAGGGTCTGATATGACACACCCCCACCTCATGCTGGACCATCCTTCTGAAGCCACTGGGGGTCCTGTTCCTCATACTTCCACTCTCCTTTGCCTTTTGCTCGGCTCACCAGACACCATTTGTTGGCCTCTGTGCTTCAGATGAATTAAGCAGAAAGTGGGAAGGAAGCTGAAGATAAAGAAACGACGTTCAGAAAGTTGAAGTGACAACACAGCTGTTAAGCTTTCTGACTCTGGCAGACCTTCCTACAGTCTCCCAAATACTTCCTTCAGGTAGTAGAAGGGCTGCCCAGGCCAGCTTCCCCATCATCTATCTTGAACAAAAGGAGGTAAAATTCAACCCTCTAAGTTTAGGGGAAGAAAGTCAAAGGGGATTAGAATTATTGGAGGCTAGCTCTTTTGACGGGGAAGGTGATGGCACCCCACTCCAGTACTCTTGCCTGGAAAATCCCATGGATGGAGGAGCCTGGTGGGCTGTAGTCCGTGGGGTCTCAAAGAGTCGGACACGACTGAGTGACTTCCCTTTCACTTTTCACTTTCATGCATTGGAGAAGGAAACGGCAACCCACTCCAGTGTTCTTGCCTGGAGGATCCCAGGGACGGGGGAGCCTGCTGGGCTGCTGTCTATGGGGTCACAGAATCGGACACGACTGAAGCGACTTAGCAGCAGCAGCTCTATTGAGGGGTTCTACAGTTATACACATAATCTCATTTCTAATTTACCATGTCACCCATTTTGCAGATCAGAACATGGAGATTCAGAGAAGGCAAAGAATGTAGGTTAAAATAGTTAAACTTTTATTGTTTATAGCTGGCACCAATTTTTTTTTTTTTTTTTTTTTAGAGAGGAAATGTCTTTATTTGCTTAGATACCTTTATAAACACTCTGGGTGGGAAGTAAGGCCAGAAGGGCAGGAGCCTCAGCTAGGACAACAAAGCAGAGGCTGAGCTCCCCTCCCTGGGGTAGGGGGCAGGGACTGAGGGCAGAGAAGGATGGCAAGAGGATCAGCAAGATGCCGAGAGAGCCTGGGGATAAGTGACTCCAAGTGCCCAGGAAAAATCTCCAGTTAGGACTGACTTGGTGGTGCTCCCCAAACCTGCTTGAAACCTTGCTAGGGAATTCTTCTTATGAGTGGGGTTTGTTTGCAGAAACTGTAGGAAAGGGTATATCGTTGTCTGCTCCCATGTGACAAGGAGCGGGTTCCGCCAGTGTGGAATCAGGACCCTAGAGCCCAAGGTGGCCCTGGGAATGGGAGAGTCAAGTGCAGTACTGACATCCACGTGCAGTACTGACATCGGCAGGAGTCCTGCAGGGGGCACGGCCTTCTCTCGATGGCAGGAGAGATCTAAGCAGACCTCAGGCCAGTGGTGTGCTGGAGCTGGCCTCGCCGCAGAACATCCCTTCCCAGAATCCCACTCAGCGGTCCGTCTCAGCTTCACATTTGCCGTGGTAGGAGGACTTGCACCAAGGAAAATGGCACATGCCATAAATCAGGGCTTTCTTTTTTTTTCTTTTGATAGCTTATTGTTGAACATTTATCAGAATACCCCTGCTTCATGCAGATCAGGAGAACTTCTGATCTGTTTATGTTCTCTTGCCAGGTTGTTCAAATGTTGAAGGAAGGTTAGAGGTTGCAAGTTCTGAAGGCAAGATTCGTGGCCTGTTCTCATTTCTGAATTATGAGGGAGTTCTGACCAGAGTGGGACCGTAGAATGAGAGCTTGTACATTTAAAAAAGGAGGAGGGGGAAACACTGCAAATATTAATAATTGCCTTTTGCATGTGAGACTGAAATACTCCTCAGCAATAAAACGGAGTAAACTATGGATACATGCTATAATTATGCTGAGCAAAAGAAACCAGACAAAATATGACTGGACTTGTATGAAATTCTAGAAAATGAAAGTAAATCTGTAGTGACAGAAAACAGGTCAGTGGTTGCCTGTGGATGGGGAATGATGGTCTGTAGAGGTAGGGATGGATGGTTGGGTGGTTGGGAGAGATTACAAAAGTGTACAAAGAAATTTGGAGGAAACAATAGATATAGTCACTATGTTGCTTGTGGTGATGGTTTCATGGATGTATACATGTTCAGATTTATGAAATGGTTTGTTTTTTTGGGCTTCCCTGGTGGCTCAGATGGTAAAGTGTCTGCCTGTAATGTGGGAGACCCAGGTTTGATCCCTGGGTCGGGAAGATCCCCTGGAGATGGAAATGGCAACCCACTCTAGTATTCTTGCCTGTAGAATTCCATGTATTGAGGAGCCTGGTAGGCTACAGTCGACAGGGTTGCAAAGTCAGACGTGACTGAGCGACTTTGCGTTGTTTTCTTGAGGACCACTTTCGTATCTTTTGTGTGTGTGAATTGTCTTTTCATACTCTTTCCCAGCTTTCTGGGTTTTGGTCCCTCTGTATTTAAAAGTAATTTATGTATTAAGGTTCAGAGAAGGCAATGGTAACCCAGTCCAGTACTTTTGCCTGGAAAATCCCATGGATGGAGGAGCCTGGTAGGCTGCAGTCTATGGGGTCGCTAAGTCGGATACGACTGAGCGACTTCACTTTCACTTTTCACTTTCATGCATTGGAGAAGGAAATGGCAACCCACTCCAGTGTTCTTGCCTGGAGAATCCCAGGGATGGGGGAGCCTGGTGGGTGCTGTCTATGGGGGTCGCACAGAGTCGGACAGGACTGAAGTGACTTAACAACAACAACAATGTATTAAGGTTAGTAACCGCTTGTCCCTTGTCTATGTTATATGTTGCAAATATGTCCTCCCAGTTTGTTAGTTGACTTTGAACTCTGTTTACAATGTATCTTGTCATGCAAAACTTTTTGTTTTTATGTCATCAAATTTATCAATCTTTTCTTGCCTCTGGATTTTAAACCATAGATAACTTTATTTCTATGTCAAGGTTATAGAGAAATTCACTCATATTTGTTTCTAGTAATTGTATGGTTTCATTTTTTATGTTAAGATCTTTCATTCATTTGGATTTTATTCTTGTGTGTGGTATAAGATACGGTACTAATATGATTTTTCCCATATGGTTACCTACTTGTCCTAGCATTATTTCTTAAAAACTCTATCTTGACTCCAGTGATTTGAGAGATGGCTCAACTCCATTTGAGGGAATAAAGTAATAAAACACTATTTGCTAACATTTTCCCCAGGATTTACTGTGTTAAGTATATAACTTATAAAACTATAAGCACTGTCTCATTTAACCTTCACAATCCAATTAGGCAGTTAATATCAATAACCCAAATTTATAGATTAACAAACTGAGGCTCTAAAAGGTATGTGGTTTAACAAATGTCACAGAGCTGATGAAATAAAAACCCAGATCTGACTCTTACCCATCCTCTAGGAAGACTTAACCTGGAAGTTAGGCCATCCTACTCTTAACCTGTGTATCTATATCAAAACCCATTTTCTGGAACTCATAGCTGTTATCTCAGGCCATGTGCATTTTAGCTAAGATCGTATTGTTGGTCAGGTTAATTGGTATATTCTTGAGATGAGTGAAGACAGCCCTCTTGTTTAGAACAGCAGACTATGAACCCCTCAGACATACTAAGAGCTTGCCTATCAGTATGTTTATTCTAGCAGGGTAGGGTAGACAAAGACAAACAAGAAAGTATCATGAATGATAAGTGCTTTATTGAAAATAAAACCAGGTGCTGTGATGGAGAGTGGCCAGGTGGCTCTTTAGATGAGTGATTGGGGAAAATCTGCCTGAGAAACTTGCATGTAAGCTGGAGTCTGAGAGACAAGAAAGGGCAGGCCATGGGCATATGTAGAGGAAGAGTGTCCCAGGCAGAGGGACAAGCAAATTCAAAGGCCCTGAGTCAGGACCAGGCTTGATGCACAGGAAGAATACAATGAAGGCCAGCATGGTTGGAGTAAAGAGGAAGGGACATAATAAGAGAAATCAGAGCACAATCCATGTCATGCAGGGTGTTGTGGCCAGGATACAAAGTTTCTTTGTGTAAAAGGAAATCGTGGGTGGCTTAAATCCAAGGAATGGCATCAGTTCGGGTTTTTGTAGATACAACTCTGGAAGATCTGTAGAGAATGGACTGTGTGAGGCTAGAATCTGGGGGGACAGTTAGGGCTTTTGTTGGAATCCAGGCTAGAGATGGTGAGGACCTGGTTTATGGTGCTAGCAGTGGAGATGGAAAAATGTCTCAAGACTGAGTCAACAGGAATCCTTAAATGATTGGGTGTGAGGGGAGAGGGACAGTTAGTGGGTGGGTGATGGTGGTGCTTGCCACCATCAGATGGGGTGGGCTGGGGGACACGTATGTTTAGGGAGGGTGGAAAAATCAATAGTTCAGTTTGAACTTGTCAAATCTGGCATGCTGACTGGATATCAAAGTGGGCAGATAGACATGAATTTGGATTTGGGAAAAGAGGAGGAGCTGCAGACGCACATATGAAAGTTGCTGTCAAGAGTATTTAAAGTTATGAATTGAATAAGTTTATCCAAAGTGATGACAAACCTAGACAGCATATTAAAAAGCAGAGATATCACTTTGCTGACAAAGTCTGTATAGTCAAAGCTATGGTTTTTCCAGTAGTCATGTACGGATGTGAGAGTCGGACCATAAAAAAGGCGGAGCACCAAAGAATCAATGCTTTTGAACTGTGGAGCTGGATAAGACTCTATAGAGTCCCTTGGACAACAAGAAGATCAAACCAATCAATCATAAAGGGAATCTACCCTGAATATTCATTTCTCTCATTCTCCATCATGAAAGGACTGATGCTGAAGCTGAAGCTCCAATACATTGGCCACCTGATGTGAAGAGCTGACTTGTTGGAAAAGACCCCAGTGCTGGGAAAGATTGAAGGCAGGAGGAGAAGGGGTGACAGGGGATGAGATGGTTGGATGGCATCACCAACTCAATGGACATGAGTTTGAGCAAGCTCTGGGAGACAGTAAAGGACAGGGAAGCTTGGCAGTGCTGCAGGCCATGGGGTCACAAAGAGTCAGACACAACTTAGTGACTGAACATCAACAAATCCAAGGGAGGCATGTAGGTAGAAAGAGGGCCCAGGACTCACAGCAAAGCACAGAGACTGGGCTATACTTAGCTCACCCCAAGACTGAGGAGACAGCCTGACTGGGGGAGAGGCCCTGTGTGGAGCAGTGTGAGGAAATCAATGGGAGATGCAGGAGGGTCAGTTAAGGATGACCCCAAAGCACTAGAGAGGTTGACCCACGTGGAGAAAAGTGGGACTCACAGTTGAATTTGAGGCTGGAAATGGCCTGAAGCGAGGGCATCTGAGCAGGTGAGTCTGTGCCAGGGCTGCGGCAACATCTCAGGAATGGGGTCAGGTAAGAGGATTGCCTTTAGAATGAGACACTTCAAAGGAAAATTTATAGAATTTGTGAATTAAAGACCTCTCTCTCAGTCCTCCATGGCTCTAGTAGTCCAGGACTAAAACCAGTCTCTGCCCCAACCCCGGGTCCTCTCCATCTCCTTGTAGTAATGCCTTACTACAAACATCTGACCACAAAGGTATGTGCAGAGGGGGTATTTGAGTCTACATGGAAGGAGCCAGCTCTGCAAGTCACTGGGGAAGGAGCATTTCTGGCAGAGGGAATAACAACTGCAGGAAAATGAATGTGTAGGGAAAAAGGCATTCTGGCTGCCGGACAGAGAATGCAATTTTAAACATTCAGTGGGGGAGCAGTGGCTAAATCTGCCAAGAGGAGTGTTGGCGGAAGGTGGGGACGGGAAATTCTGCTACTTTCAATATAATCATTCAAATCTAGAGACTGTCACTTCTGAAAAAGGAATTCTATCTGTGCTTTCCTTACAGGAAGGCCAGTCTTTGAACACCAACCTCCAATGTCAGTGCAGCTCTGAGACCAAGAGTGCTTTTTGGAGCCAGACCACCAGGGTGGGACTTCTGACCCTCAAAGTGTCCTGGATATGCAACCTTAAAGCAAGTCATCTATTTCCTCCAGACCTCAGTCTCCTTATCTATAAATTGGGGATAATAACAGTCCCATCTCAGGATAGAATGAGATAGTTAATGTAAATATTATAATCACTTAATACATATTAGCTGGGCTTCCCAGGTGGTGCTAGTGGTAAAGAACCTGCCTGCCAACGCAGGAGACATAAGAGACATGAGTTCAGTCCCTGGGTCAGGACATCTCTTGGAGGAGGGCATGGCAACCTACTCAAGTATTCTTGCCTAGAGAATCCCATGGACTGAGGAGTCTGGTGGGCAATAGTTCATAGGGTCGCACAGAGTTGGACATGACTGAAGTGACTTAACACACACGAATGTACACATTAGCTATTTTAATAGTGATCCCATTGAGAGATAAGTAGAAAGCTTCTACAGATAAGTAGAAAGCTTGTCCTATATGTTTGTCTCAAATGGTTTGTCCCTGTATGTCCCAAATTGTTCGGATTCTGTGTTAGACAAATTCTCAGTGTTATGAGTAATCTCTAAACCCTTGTAATAGTGTGAGTGTTAGAAGTGAACTTTGTTGTGGTAAGAAATTTCCCCTTGCTTTTAACTGCTTTAAAGGAAAAGATGACAGAGTAGGGCATGAGGAGCCAGGAGTGGGCAAAGGAGAGGGATGAGGTGATTCTGAGTGACTGTTGACTGTCAATGCCTCCACCAGCAATGAGGGATCAGAAATGACAGGCTATTCCCATGTGGCCTCAGCCCCATCACTGACCGGGAGCATTGTAAAACTCTGAAAAGGGTAACAAATGGCAGTCAGGAAGGATTTTTGACAGAAGAGCTAATTCCTCGGCAGAATCTGAACTGTCAAAAGATGAAGGCACAACAGGAAGCAATGAAGTGACCCTTGCATTAAAATGAGGGAGTATTTTGGCATCCCTGGATTTCACATTAAGAAATCAGGCCTTTACCCCAGACTGCAATGAGACTTGAGTAAAATGCAACCTGCCGAAGAGTGTGATACACAGAAACATAGGGCTACTCAATTTTTTTTTTTTTTAACTTTTTAAAAAAATTGGAGTATAGTTGATTGATAATGCTGTTAAGTTTCGGGTATACAGCAAAGTGATTCAGTTATGCACATATCTATTCTTTCTCAAACTCTTTTCTCATTTAGGTTTAAGTTGTTACGTAATGCTGAGCAGAGTATTACGAGCAGAGCAGAGTAATACTGAGCAGAGTATTACTGTCAGAGTATTACCCTGACAGCACAAACTTCTGATCAGCAATTTAAATCAGTAGTGGCCCAAACTCAAGTTTTGCAGGTTCTTGGTGGATGAGCTTCTTCTCATGCCCCCAGTTTTTGTATAAAATCAGTCAGACCTCTGGGCTTCCAAAAAACCTTTACCTTTGTCAGATCTCCCAGTCATGGTTATGTAATGAAGTGGAGAAATCTTATTTCTCAGGCTTCTTCTTGGAGAAAATACTGTACATGTGGAAAGAAATGGTTTGCCCTGCCTCTTGGCAGGGAGGGTAAGACCCCGTGGACATGACCAAGTGCTGAAGGTTGTTGCTGAAGTCAGAGGGACCAGAAGAGTTCCTCCTGAGAGGGGAGGGGAGGAGGAGGAGGGAAGAAGTGAGCGTGGAAGTCAGTTCTTGCCCCACATACTTTAATATTTACTCAAGGGGCTAACCTTAAGCCATGCTTGGTGCAAGTGGGCTACCAGTTTTACAGGGTAGAAGGTGGTGAAGGGGTTGAGCATTGTCATGGATGATGCAGGCAAAACAAAGGCAGACAGACCCTGAGCTGGAGGGGCAGGAGGGGCAGGGAGGCCTTGCTGGAGTCTGGATTACAATTATCCACAGGTCACCCCCCACCACCCCCATCATTAGCTCTCCTATATGCATGTGAAGCCCAGCTCAAGAGTCTGAACTTGCAGAGAGATGTTTAGACAGGCCTGGCTGCCTGGAGCCAGTTGTGGTGACTATAAGATTATCATCCACTATTATCAGGAAGGCTTTGTACTTTCCCATGGCTCTTGGCTAATCAGAATCCTATTTGCTTCAAGTCAACACTCTCACTTAAAAGCAAACTTCCAGTGCACCCCAGAGCTGTGTAGAACACACTGTTTGGATTTGAATTAGGACTGGTGTCATTGATTCAGTGAGGTTTTCAGACCAACTTTTTTCCAAGGGCTTCCAAGGCCCTATCAACCTTTCGTTGGCTGTGCCTCCCCAGAACAGCAACTCAAAGCGCATCCTCCAATCGCATCCAGGTAACCACCACCTGGTCCTCGTCACTGATGTCAGTCAATGAGGATTTAGAATCCCAGCTTGGTCATGTATGTATATGTTTGTATTTGTAAAGTATTATTTACCTAATATAAATATTTATGAGCTTTTTTAGTGCTTGCTTCTTTTTTCTAGTCACATTTCATACTTGAATCTCAGTGTTCGCTTCACTCCAAATGAGGTGATGCAGTTCAAATGAGGGATGGCACTTGAGTGGCAACTAAGGAAGAAGTCACAATGTAGGGACACAACTAGCCTTCTCCTTTGATCATCCCCGTTTCCCCCAAATCCTTCCAGCAGGTAGGACATGGACAGCTGAAAAGAGAGACTCATGTTTGACACAAGTTTCTAATGTCAAGTGTGTGCCTGTTTAGACTTGTCCAACACTTTGCAACCCCTTGGACAGTAGCCTTCCAGGCTCCTCTGTCCATGGGATTTCTCAGGAAAGAATACTGGGGTGGGTTGCCATTTTCTCCTCCAGGGGATGTTCCTCACCCAGGGGTTGAACCCACGCCTCCTGCGTCTCCTGCTTTGACAAGGGGATTCTTTACCACTGAGCCATCTGAGAAACCCTAGGGGTGTTTCTAATACCTACCTAGAGGTACGTGGAGGGAGCTGTTTTGGAATAAAGAGTTTTCTTGCTGAGTTTCCAGTTACATAGAAAGTCAGACTTGCTTGAGCCCCAGGCCTGGGGCAGAAGTGAAAATGACTAGAGAAGGAGGCATGTCCTTTTGCAGATCAGATATGACTAGTCTGAGTTCTATGAACCTAGAAATAAAGGAAATCCACAGGTAGTTTCCAGAGGGCAGAAAGAGAAGCAAGACTCCAACCCAAGCATATGGGATTGGTGGGAAAACTTGGTTTAAATTTGATAGCATCTTCCTGAGGCTGAACATGGAAACAATTAGCATTTGAGGTAATCAGGTGCCTGGTGGGTAGAATCAATGTAATATGGTGGAAGGATAGGACCAAGAAGAGAGCGAGCCAGTAGGGGCCTCCTCATGGTTAGAATGTGGCTGACAGTCTGTAGGGACAATGGGTAGACTCTGACTGTCAAATTTTAAAGTTTTCTCTTTCTGCACTGTAACTCTCTTTGTTTTTGTAAATTAATTAATTTACTTTAATTGGAGGCTAACTATTTTACAATATTGTAGTGGTTTTTGCCATACATTGATGTGAATCAGCCATGGGTGTACATGTGTCCTCCATCCTGAACCACCCCCTCCACCTCCCTCCCCATCCCATCCCTCAGGGTTGTCCCAGTGCACCAGCCCTGAGCACCCTGTCTCATGCACTGAACCTGGACTGGAGATGTATTTCACACATGGTTATTGTAATCCTCTTTTGTCACTCTAAATCTTCAGTAAAGTTTGCCGAATCCAAATGTCTTGCGTCAATTGTGTTTGAGAGAATAAAGAAAGGGACCTATTCCTTAGGCATATTCTTAGGGGTGGGGCTGACCTGGAAGATGGGCTCAGCGTGGAGGAGCCTAAATCGTCAACAGATGTTTAGGGAGTCAGGGAAAGTGTGGAGCAGCGGTCCAGTGAGAGAGGTCACAAGCAAACCTCAGCCACAGACATTCCTGTTTTCCCTTTTGACTTTTCACCCCCTCTCCCCATCACCACATCCTCCTTTTAATTTATACTCCGTTTTATTCTCTCCTTAAAGAAGGAAGATGCTAGATATTAGGCCTGAGAGTAACTTTGACAAAATCTGGAAGCAAACTCTGGGCCCTCATTTCTCTTCGTTGTGCTACATGGTCTTGGTGGTGGCCTTGCCACTGAAACAGTCCAAGAGTTGATGCTGATTTTGCAAGAATAAATAGTTGTGGTTCAAATAAATCTCTTGCTCAATTTTTGCGATCTGGAGATTTTGCCATATAACTGTTCCGATGCCAGGAATTCATACCCCTGAGGCTTTCCTCTCATCATTTAAGATTTTTTAAGAAGATAATTTAGCTCAGCGCTGGTTGCCAGATTGACAGTCTTAAAAACAAGAGGTGAAATCCAATCTGGACAGAGCCTGCGCCCACTGTCTATATTTAGGGAAAAGATTACTCACCCATATGGTCAGCTAGGAATAGAGCATTACTGGGGCTGGGGGTGGGGTAGAGACTTAAAACAGCCTTGACCCTAAATCTCCTGCTCTCAGTTGGGGGTGGGGAGGGGCACTGGTTGGTGGCTGGAAGGGACAGGAATTGTTCAGGGTTTAGTGGGGTGTGCAATGCAAGAGTTTCCCAAAACCAATCCAGCATTTTGCAGTGTGATAAAAATAATCTTTCCTTCTAAAAATAGCCCTCTTAGAAACCAGAGGCCTGGATTTAATTGCAGTCACTTTATAGTGACCACGTACCAAGGTACCAAGGTACCAAGGCCCAAGCTGGTTCTTTGCAATATTATCTGCTGTAACCCTGCTCCAACCCCATGAAGCAAGTATTTCTTTCCCTACCACAAAAATGAGCACATTAAAGGTCTGAGAAGGAATTGAAAGCCAGTGCATCACTTAACCTCAATTGTTTACATTTTCTTCAAATCTCCTAGGCTGGAAGTTCCCAAACCTGGTTGCATATCAGAATAAATGAAGACACTAAAAAAAAAAAACAAAAACAAATTCCTGAGATTTACCCCAGTCCTGGTAAATCATGGTTTTGGGCAGGGACAGTAAGTTCCCAAGGTGATTTGTTTGCACAGTCCTGCTGTCCAAGATTCAGATGGCGACCAGGCCATGCCAGGAGTGCTTGGGGAATTCCAGAGTGCCACCTCCATGTTCTTCAGCCTAGAGCCCTAAGTGTCCTCCTGCTGCCCTAGACTCCTCTGAGTTCTTCCACTCAGCCTCGTTCCCTCTAACCTCAGAGCTTCCCCTCTGCGGGGAAGCCTTCCTATCTCTGTCTGCCTCCTCCTTGCATCTCCGTGTCACTGCTTCCTGGAGTCTGCCCTTTCCCCTGGGATGGGGTGATGTGCTTCTGCACTTTCTCTTAGAACACATCATGTTTTGTAATTACATATTGTGTGAATTTTAAAATTGAATATTGGTCTCACCTACTAGTTGGTAAGTACCATAAAGGCAAGGAACTAAGTTTGTTTCAAAATTGTACCTCCTGGGCCTTATACTTTTGATAGAGGGAGGGAATGAATGAATGACCTAAGATGAGTGCGGAAGCAGGAATAGGAGAATGGGGTTCTAGTCCTGGTTTGGTGCCAATTTGCTTCTGTACAACAATTTGGCAAGCTACTCCTTTTTCAGATTCTGTTTCCTTCCCTGATAAACAAGGGGGCTAGATTAGACCCATGGGGGCCGTGCGTGCGTGCTAAATTGTTTCAGTTGTGTCTGACTCTTTGTGACCCTATGGACTGTAGCCCGCCAGGCTCCTCTGTCCATGGGATTCTCCAGGCAAGAATACTGGAGCGGGTTGCCATGCCCTCCTCCAGGGGATCTTCCCCACCCAGGGATCAAACCTATATCTCTTATGTCTCCTGCATTGACAGGAGTGTTCTTTACCACTAGCACCACCTGGGAAGCCCCAGACCCATGGGTGTCACACTCCACTAAGTGTCAGAGTTGCTGGGGAGCTTTGGTCAAGTGGAGTCCATCTCTCCTTCAGCAGGTCTGGAGTGGGTCTGGGGCCACATTCTAAATGAGCCCCAGAGGTGCTGATGCAGGTGGGTCTCAGGAGTGGGACGGGGGGCACATTATAATAACATGGGCTGGGTAAATTCTGAGGTCCTTTCTAGCTATGACATTTTGTCATTTTTTCAGTTAGCAAACAGTTCTTGTGGTCTGTGTATGAGGAAGACAGAGAGGACTCAGAAAAATTGTGACTTCTCAGAACTTCGGCTGCCAGATCATGCCATCCATGAGAGGCAGAGTGGAGACCTTGGTTGTCATTTGCTTTGTAACTCACTATACTTGGAACCGCCACTTCTTGATATAAGAAATTCACTGCAATACACTCCATGTTAAAAAATATACTGGAAATTTGAACTGTTCTCAGAAGACTCCAGATAGTATTCAGGAACTCCAAGTGTTGGAAACCATCCTTGCAATGAATGGAAATTCTGGGAGAGAGGGAAGGCCATTTAATTATGGCCTCTCCTCTCCTCCACTTTAAAAAAATTATAAAACAAAAATGGAAAGCCACATGAAATAAAGGTATAGGTTTGTGATTTCTTAATCACTGCTCACTTCATGAAACAGCTTTGCCAGTCCCCCAGAAGCCCCTCTGCACCCTCTTAACTCTTTCCTGTCCCTTGAAAGTAAGTACTTTCTTGACTTTTAAAGTTATCACTTTCTGGTGTTTCTAGTTCTATCACCTGATTGTGTATTCCTGGTCTTTATATATATGATGAACTTGCCATTTGTTAAAAACATTGGTTAGTCTTTAATGTCCCATTAGATTCACAGTCCTAGCCCTCTGAGACCAGCTTCCCTCATAGCTCAGTTAGTAAAGAATCTGCCTGCAATGTAGGAGACCCAGATTCAATCCCCGGATCAAGAATATACCCTGGAGAATGGAATGGGTACCCACTCCAATTTTCTTGCCTGGAGAATCCCATGGACAGAGGAGCTTGGTGGGCTACAGTCCATGGGGTTGCAAGAATCGGACATGACTTAGTGACTGAACCACCACAGCCCTATAAGAGTGAGGGGCACATAACCTGCAGAGTTTCTCACGGGCTGGATTTTGCTGATTGCATACTCATGGTGCAGTTCAACATGTTCCTCTGTATTCGTATTTCCTGAAAGTTGGCAGCTGGAATCAGAGGTTTCATCAGTCTCATTTCCAATCCACTTGGCAAGACTATAGGCAGTGGTGTGTTCTTTCATCAGAAGGCACATAATGTCTGGTTTTCTCTCCCTTCTCCTCTTCTCCCTCCCCTCCCTACTTTTCTTTTCCTCCTTTTTCTGTATTTTTCTCTCCCCTTCCTCCCTCCCTTCATGCTGTTGGCCACCATTGATGTTCATGATCAGTGTCAGAAGCCATTAATTCATTAGGGACTGAAAAAATTGTGACAGTCTAATTCTATAATTTCTTACTTATTTAATTATTGAAAAACTGTAGGAAGTGATGCTTTCCTTCATCTACAATTTGGTTAGCTGGTGCTACCTTTCATATAGGTAAAGCAAGATGAATGAAACTTTCTTTCCTTTATTTAGCACCTTTTAAGATAACGAATTATTTCTCTATCATACTCTCCAGGTGACCACCTACTTTAAAAATACTATGATCTCACATTTAAAAGTATGTTAAATGAGTGTCAATCTTTTGGAATTATTATTTTTTCAGAATCTCAATTGCTTTATCTTCGGCCAGAGGGAACCGCTTCAAGTTGGCTAGCAAGGGTCCTTCTGCCTGAGGGGGCTCCCCCTCTCTCCTCTAATATGAATTTAAATCCTATTCTCCAATCCTTTTGCTCTTGGGACTATTGAGAGCATATTTGAAGACATTCCTTCCCTTTAGCACCATTTCCATCTCTGGCTGTGAACTTTCTAACAATGAAACATGTCAGTGGATTTCAAGGATGCATCCTTCTATTGCTGAAAGTATCTGGATTCACCTTGTGAAAAGTAGGAGTCAACTGTCACAGCTAAGAGGAGCCTAACAAGACATGACAACTAAATGTAGTGTGGTATCCCAGATGGGAAAAACAACACTAGGTAAAAGCTAAGGAAATAGGAACAGAGTATGGACTTGGGTTACTAATAGCGTAACAGGCATTAACTCTAATGGAAGTACCATGCTATAAGACGTTAGATGTTAATTAGAGGGAGCTGGTTATGAGATATATAGGAACTCCCTGTACTATCTTGGGGGTTCCCTGATAGCTCAGTTGGTAAAGAATCTGCCTGCAACGCAGGAGACCCCAGTTCGATTCCTGGGTCAGGAAGATCCACTGGAGAAGGGATAGGTTACCCTCTCCAGTATTCTTCGGCTTCCCTTGTGTCTCAGCTGGTAAAAAATCAGCCTGCAATGCAGGAGACCTGGGTTTGATCCCTTGGTTGGGAAGATCCATCCCCTGGAGAAGCGATAGGCTACCCACTCCAGTTTTCTGGCCTGGAGAATTCTATGTACTGTATAGAGCCTATGGGGGTCGCAAAGGGTTGGACACAACTGAATGACTTTCACTTTGTACTATCTTTGCAATTTTTCCATAAATTTAAATTTAAAACTTCTCTAAAGTAAAAAATTTACTTTATAAAAGGAGAAATGGGAGTCTAGGTAGCTTTGTAGGCATATGTCTCTTGTAAACTCAGTAAACTCACCAACAGATTGAACACGCAGATCACAAAGAGATGCAAAGGAAACAGACTGATCAGGTGAGTGGCAAAATCTCCTAAGGGAGATTCATTATGAACCAAGTCTCTAATTTGAGGGTTAAGGAAGTAGGGTGTGAACTAATCAAGGCAAATCAAATATATATATTTATCTCTTCATTTTTTTTTTGGAAACCCTTTTAAATGACAATAAAGAATTTTTTAAGGGTAAACCCAAAGAACAAAAAAAGTGGAAGAGTAGAAGAACAGCAGAAAGAATGAGATCAACCAAGTTTTGGAAGCTGATGGGTAGTCAGTTGATTGGATGAGGGGAAATTGCTTCAATAGCACAGAGAAATTAAAAACTCAGTGTTGCTGAGGAGATGCTAGGAAAGGACTAAAGGAGAAAACCAAGAAAGAGTTAAGACATGGGCTCCAGAAAACAGAGGTACCAGTGCAGGGCAGCAGGTGAGAGGCGTCCCCAGGGAGACTGCTGTTTAGCAGGCATGAGCACTGCCAGCGTGGACAGGAACAGGACGCTGAGGGCTACAGGTGAGACTCCTGAAATTACAAAAAGAAGCATTTATTAATACTAGGAAAAAATTTTTTAAGTACAAGAAAAGAAATGACTCTATTGCTCTACTAGTCTCAGTTGTGAAAGAGGGTGACAGTGTGTGAATAAAGTGTAAGAGAATTCCATTTTCACCTTGTAGAGTAAAAAGTCAACAGAGGATGCATAAAAGTGAAACATTATTTTCACTTAAAAATTATGACCATTAAAGAAAAAGACAGGTGGAAAAGAAAGTTGAGGTTTATCACCCCAAAGTTATGGGCTGAGCTGTGTCCCCCTCTAAAAATTCATAGGTTGAAGTCCTAACTCCTAGTAACTCAGAAATGACTGAGTTTGGGGACAGGACCTTTAAAGGAATAATTAAGTTAAAATGAGGTTACTGTTATTGTTGTTGTTCAGTCACTAAGTCTGGTCCAACTCTTTGTGACCCCATGTATTGTAGCACACCAGGCTTCCCCGTCCTCCACTATCTCCCAAAGTTTGCTTAAATTCATATTCATTGAATCAGTGATGCTGTCTAATCATCTCAGCCTCTGCTGCCCTCTTCTCCTTTTGCCTTCAATCTTTCCCAGCATCAGGGTCTTCTCCAATGAGACAGCTCTTTGCATCAGGTGGCCAAAGTGTTGGAGCATCAGCTTCAGCATCAGTCCTTCCAATGAATATTCAGGACCGATCTCCTTTAGGATGGACTGGTTGGATCTCCTTGCAGTCCAAGGGACTCTGAAGAGTCTTCTCCAACACCACAGTTCAAAAGCATCAATTCTTCAGTGCTCAGCTATTTTGTGGTCCAACTCTCACATCTGTACATGACTACTGGAAAAATCATAGCTTTGACTATATGGACCTTTGTTGACATAGTGATGTCTTTGCTTTTTGCGGGGGTTGGGGGGAGGCTCAATCAGAAGGACTTGGACCCCCATCTTTCTTTTTAATACGCTGTCTAGGTTTGTCATAGCTTTTCTTCCAAGGAGCAAGGATCTTTTAATTTCATGGCTGCAGTCACCATCTGCACTGACTTTGGAGCCCAAGGAAAGAAAATCTGTCACTGCCTCTATTTTTTCCCTTTCTATTTGCCATGAAGTGATGGGACCAGATGCCATGATCTTTGTTTTTTGAATGTTGAGTTTTAAGTCAGCTCTTTCACTCTCCTTTTACCCTCATCAAGAGGTTTTTTAGTTCCTCTTTGCTTTCTGCCATTAGAGTGGTGTCATCTGCATATCTGAGGTTGTTGATATGGGATGGCTACTAGGATGGTTCTAATCCACTGGTGGCCTTGTAAGAAATCAGGACACAGACATACACAAGACCATATGAAGATACAGAGAGAAGCCAACTTTCTTCAAGCCAAGGAGGGAGGCCTCAGAAGAAATCAACCTTGCCAACACTTTGGTTTCAGACTTCTGGCTTCTAGAACTGTGACACAGTAGCAGTGTTGTGTGAACCACCAGTCTGCAGCCCTTGGTTATGGTGGCCCGAGCAGGCTAATGCACTCAGCCTCCAGATATGGAGGTGGATATTCCTGAAGCAGTAGTCCTGGGGAATAGGTATATAAGGCCATGGACTTGCATGCAGCCTCTCAGCTGGGCCCTGATTCTTCTGCTGCATGAAAACCAATGTTTTCAGGGATGCTTCAGCTTACTGGAGCCTCTGGTCAACTAAGACTGGCTGCAAAGGGTGACATTGTCCCTTGGCACAGTGAAGCTCCCTTACTGTGGCTCTTCCACTTGTTGACAGGGCACAAGTGGGCTCCTCAACACTGCTTCCTTCAGCCCTTTTGGACAAACTGCTTTTGCCTTTGGGGCCTCCCTCTTTGGAAGTCACAGAGGCACAGTGTCCAGGAGAATTCCGTGGAAGGCAAGCTGCCTTGTTTTCGTTTTTTTGGCAGATGCTGAAGTTATCTTGCTGTTTGTACTACAGAGACACTATAAATCTTCTGAGTGAGCCTCTGCATGTTTCTGTAAAATGTTATGATCTTCCATGTGAACAAACTGATAGTACAAACACTGATACTGAAGAAAAGAACTTCTGAGACATATTATGTGAGGTTCAGTAACATTATGGAAATATGACCTTTCTTATGAGTCTATATATTGCAAACTAAAATGATAAGGAAACTTCCCCAACTCGAGTAGTAAGACCATTTTTTCTTCTTTGTGATAGTTTTGACAGTCTGCTAACAAGTACTTAGAGACTGACTCCCTGTTCTAGTTCAATTTTGTCTTCTCTGTGTGAATTTGGGTATGAGTGTATGATAGTGCATCTTTAATGTTAATTTTTGTTATAGTGTTTCCAAATACTAGTGGAGATAGAGTCACTCTTCCAAACCACTTGCTCTTGTTTTAAGCACTAGAGGCGCTATCTTGGGAATCCTGTCAGGGCTGAAGATTCTCTAGAAGAAACAGACTCTGGTTCTATTTGTCCTCTTGTCAATCCAGGTTCATGAGCATTAAGAGAAAAGTGGACAGAGGAAGCTGGCATATCAATGGCCTCTGGCTTTGTGGATCTGTTGAAACTTCCTGCTCTGGCCAGTTTTAGAGCTTCCCAGGTGACGCTAGTGGTAAAGAACCCACCTGCCAATGCAGGAGATGCAAGAGACTCAGGTTCGATCCCTGCGTTGGGAAGATCCCCTGGAGGAGGGCATGACAACCCACTCCAGTATTCTTCCCTGGGGAATCCTGTGGAAAGAGAAGCCTGGCAGGCTATAGTCCATGAGGTCGCAAAGAGTCGGACACGACTGAAGCAACTTAGCACGTGCACAATGGCCAATTTTGTTGTTATTTTTTACCTTATTATTCCGGATGTGAGGGCTTTACACTTTCTGCTAAAGTAGTGCGTATGTCTGTTTGCATTAATAGCCTGAGTTGTCATGGGTGGGATAGGCCTCCTCACTGCTGGTTGGGCCCATGCCTAGCTAGCCTTTCACAGCTGTGTTCACGGCAGCCCCGAGTGCACGTAAGGGGCAGTTGTCCTGGTTCTATTTTGCAAGTGCTGTCTTTGTGCGTCTTCATTTTTCTTTTGACAATTCTCCTGTGCCATCGTAATAATGGGAGCCCAGTGGTTGTATCAGGCAGACTGGGTGCCTTTATCTGCAGCACACAGAATTGCAGTGAATGAGAGCACTGTGTTGTTCACCTTTACAGGGTCTTTCAGGAGGATGGAGTAACTGGCAGCTGTAAAGCCGCAAAAAGACTATCTCTGGCAATGTTCTGTAAAAAACTAAAATAAAAATAATGTTTCAGAGCCTCATCTGCATAATAGTAACAGAATTCAGTATAATGGTATACGGCATAATAACAAAATTCCATTCTTTAAAATTCTAAAATGCATTGTCTATACACTTGCTTTCTTCATTTTCGTAATGAATTACTTTGGAATATTCATTTCACCACAAGTCCAGCAAGATCCTGACCACAGCCCATTTAGAGGATCAACTTGCTTTACGTGTCTCAAGGAATTCAGCTGATGAAATAGTTTGAACTAACCAAGAAGTAAAATGCTAATGTTCTAAAGGTATGCTTTCACCTCTTTTTAAAAGATTGTACTATATTATGAAAATATATTCATAAAATTATTAAATAACAGTATCATCTTATGGTATGAATTCATGCTGAGCCGCTTCAGTTATGTCCGACTCTTTGTGACCCTATGGACTGTATAACCCTCCAGGCTCTTCTATCCATGGGATTCTCTAGGCAAGAGTACTGGAATAGGTTGCCATGTCCTCCTCCAGGGGATCTTCCCAACCCAGAGATCAAATCCAGGTCTCCTGCATTGGCAGGTGGGTTCTTTACCACTGGTGCCACCTGGGAAGCCCCACATCTTATGGTAACATGCTAAAATATGTTGTCTGTAATAGGTATGGCCTACATTTTTGAGTTTTATGGAATACTGAAAACAAACATATAGAAAAGCAGTTTAATTTAAGCATGTTCATGCAAATCTGGAGGAATTTAGAGAGAAATTAATCCCTGAGACAAAGTATCTGGCTCATTTATTCAAAGTATACAGTATTGTCATTGTAGGAAATTTCACAGCACTGCATGGTTGGTGTCATAAATCTGTGACAAGTCATATATTACACAGTTAAAAGTATCATGTTGCTGCAAATTTGGTTTGATAAAGCTCTGCATAATTTAGAGGTTAAAAAGAAATGTTCACTTTTCAATTAAGTAATTTCCATGGTGAAAGGGTTTAAATTGAAGTGACATAAAACAATTTTCATTTAAAAATGTACTATATCACAGCCATAATTCAAGTAGGCTTTAGAAAATGTTGCATTTTGTCTAATTAGCAATTAACTTAGAGATTTGATTATTTCCCTGGGAAAGTTGTTCCAGTATTCAGGATAGAAGGTCACATTTCACACATCTGTCTGCCACACAGACAAACGCATGCCTTCTGCCTCACATACCTTTGCTTTCTGTGTCATTCACCATTTGAGGCTGATTTCTAGAGCTTTCCACTTGGGCAAAATGAACCTCCTCTTCTCTGAACATCAGTAGCCCATCCTCCCACCCTCTCTGCTGCAGGGTTTGGGGAGGCCGGCTTTAGAAAACGGAAACTGAAGGCTTCACTTTGCAAATCCTCACGATCTCCAATTTCACGTAAACATTGCACCCCCAGGGAGACTGAGCCGAGAGACTGGAGTCAGACATTTGTTTGAAATCACCAAGCAAAATCTAACATAAAGAGGAGTGTGAGATGACAGCGGTGCAGAACATTAAAGACCGAATGTTTATTCCTCAGGACGTCAGCAGCCTTGAGAGAGCCATGGATCTGTCGGCTGGGGAAGCCTAACTACACAGGTTAGCTCCCACGTGATCCTCAGGGGCAGGGGCTAACCTGTCAGCTACTATTCCAGCTATTCCATGTCTTGTATGTTTGATGCTTGTGGCTTAGACACACCTGTGTGCGCGTGTTAAGTCGCTTCAGTTGTGTCTGACTTTTTGCAACCCTATGGACTGTAGCCCACCTGGCTTTTCTGTCCATGGAATTCTCCAGGCAAGAATATCACACCTTCCTCCAGGGGATATTCTCCACCCAGGGATCAAACCCGAGTCTCTTTTGTCTCCTGCGTTGGCAGATGGGTTCTTTACCACTAGCACCACGTGGGAAGCCCTTAAACACATCTGAAGTGCCTAATTAATGCCAGAGAACCCAAAGTGTTGTCACCACAGACACGACACTCCAGCCTAGCACAGACCAGGCTATCCCAGTGTCGTCTTTCATGATCTCTGATGTTGGGCTGCTCTCGTGCCTGAAGCTCTGTAATTATAGATTCAACCTTTGTTTCCTGGTAAAAAGCTGTCCTTACTGAGACAGAAAGTGCTATGTCGGATCCTTCCTATATTCCAGAGCTTCCCTGCTGAGCTGAGGAATTGTATTGATGGTCTCAAATACCTCATTGTCTTGCTGTCCTCAAACTATTTTATCTCCATATTTCTTAATTCTTTTGAGTAATTCTGGTCCCAAAATTTAGAAGACTGTTCAGCTAAGAGAAAAACTCCCAACCATAAAACAAATTTTTAAAAAAGGAAACCCAAAGCAATTAAAGCTTTAATTTTTTATGGCCCATATTTCTATAAATGTAAATGACTAATATACATCATGAAATATTAACCATGTTGGTAATCCAGGGTTATGTATGATGTCAAGTCACTCCCCATTGTCAATGAAAAGCTTTCAGGCAGCAGTTTCTAAAAACAAACAGAAGCTTCCAAATGTCCCATCAGGGGAGTAAGAGCTCACTGGAGGCCACATTTTTCATAAGTGCCAGTCTTGAATGGAGGGAAAAACTTCACTGGACTCCAGACAGGGCAGAAGAGAGAACTACATGGAAGGATGCAGGACAGACCTAAGGGAATCCACCAGGGGTTGTGACCTGATGCAGCAGGTACTTTGGCAGAAGGGACACCTCCCACCATGATTAAATTCAGGGCTCACACGTGTTTATGTATCAGGAGGTTATATCAGAGAGGAGGCCTTGCTAGAGACTGAGCTTGTTTTATTTCCTTTTCTTCAGTACAATAGATATGGGCCATGTCCTGGAGTAATGAATGCTGGCAATGGTCTTAGGGGCATAACAGTGTCCTCCAGAAAGGGCACTGGGGGCCCCTGGAAGTCACGGCCCATGGCCTGCTGTAGCAGGCAGGCTATCCAGGGAGAAAGGAAAGCTCACCTAGAGGAAGGGGACCAGTGGCTCTGGGTCCCAACCACTTGGAACCAGCTTGAGCCCTGGGAAGAGATCAAGCACTTTGAGAGACACTGTGGGAGCAGGACTCAAGCATCCTTAGTTGGTCCAGTGCTTGGGGGTGGCTTGTCTTCCCTAGAAGAAGAACTGCACCCTGCTTGACCTTCCCAGCCAGCAAAAGGTCTTCTCAGCAGGGGATGGGCAGCATTGTTGTCAGGGAAACAATCTTCTGCCCAATACCATGTGTCAGGAGAACCACCAGAACTGAACAGACTAGCTCTAGTTAGCTCTTCTGTGGGTGTGAGAAGCTGGACCAATCCACTCTGAGTGGCATAAGGACAATTAGAGGTGCAGCGGGAAGAGAGGCCTCTGTAGGGAGAGCCTTGCTTTCTGATAATAGAGTATATGGGATGGACAATTATTTTGTGGCAAAAAACTGTTGTCTGCTAACCCAACAATCCTCTGGAAAAGTTTTTTCTGGAGGAACTCACCTCCCATGACAGAGACTTAAAATGCCGAGTACTCACTCTCTCAAACTGTCTTGGTATGTGGTCCAGTTTCTTTTATTTATTGTAGTTGAGTTACATTGTTGTGTTAATTACTACTGTACAGCAAAATGACTCAGTTATATATGCACATTTTTCATACGCTTTCCTATTATGGTTTATCACTGGATATTGAATGTAGTTCCCTGTGCTGTACAGTAGGACCTTATTGTTTATCCATTCTATATATGCCAATAATTATAGCATCTGCTGATCCAAAACTTCCAATCCAACCTTCTCCCATCCCCCTGACCCTTGGCAATCACCAGCCTATTCTCTGTGTCCCTGATTCTGTTTCATAGATATGTCTTCTGGTGTCATATTTTAGATTCCACATGTAAGTGATATATGGTATTTGTCTTTCTCCTGACTTACTTCACTTAGTATGATAGTCTCAAGTTGCATCCACGTTGCTGCAAATGGCATTATTTCATTTTTTTAACGATTGAGCAATATTCCATTGTATATATGTACTATGTCTTCTTTATCCATTCATCTGTCATGACCATTTAGATTGTTTCCATGGCTTGACTATTGTGAATAGTGCTTTTTGAGTATAGGGCTGTATGTATCTTCCTGAATTATAGTTTTGTCTGGATATATGCCCAAGACTGGGAGTGCTGAATCATATGGCAATTCTAATTTTATGGTATGTGGTCCAGTTTGATCAATGAGACGATGGGATAGTTTCTTATGAGCTTGAGGGGAAATTATTTTTCTCCTGGTAAAAAGACGGGGATAGGCAAGAAAAGTTTGCCTCTTTCTTTCTTGTCTTAAACATAGCTTGAGTGTGGACATGACATTTGGAGCCGTGGCAGCAATATTGTGAACATGAGGAAAAGCCCAAGAGTATCATAAGTCAACTCAGAACTCTGATACTAAACAGCCACCAAACCAACCTTAGAATCACCCTCCCTTTATAAGTTTATTTTAGTTGGGTATTCTATTATTTGCTATTGAAAACGTTTCCATAATTAGCAATGTAAATGACAGAAAACCCAACTAACCCTGGCTTAAATCATAGGGACATATATTATTTACTTAACAGAAAGACTAAAAGTAGATGATCCTGAGATTGGTTCATTGGCTCAGCCACATCATCAAAAATGCAGACTTTCCTCATGTGTCAGCAATAGATTCTGACCTTTAGTTTTTGCTTCATGGTTGCAAATGGTTGCCAGCAGCTCCAAACATTCCATCCTGGCATAGGCTAGGGCAGGAAGAGGAGGGCAGAAAGGGATCCTCCTCCCCAGCTGCCTCTCTGTTATCAGGGAAGAACATCTTTTTTGGCATAGTCCACTCACTGGCAAGAAGGAATGGGACAGCCATTGGTGACTTAAAGCAGGTTCTGCTTGGCATCTGCTCTTTTCTTCCTCCTCTGCTCTTCTCCTTTCTCAGCATGTCCACTGCCCTTGCTAGCAACCCTCAAAGTCTCTTGGTGATGCTACATTTTTGGGGTTTCTTTTAAACAAAGCATGAGAGTAAAGCATGTTTGAGCTTTGCTCTGTCACTGGGGCCCCAAAGAGACTGCATGATCCCCCTGCTATTGTCTGCAGGCCTTGCTTCCACTGCTTCCCCTCATAGAGGCAGACCTCAGGGGAGTAGTTCTTAATGAGGCATGATTCTGAACACATACACACCCCTACTGCCAATGGACATTTGGTAATGATTGGAGACTTTTTCAGTCTCACAACTGGGGAGGCGGTGGTGCTACTGGCATCTAGTGGGTAAAGGCTAGGGAACTGGTACTAATCCTTCAATGCATGGAACAATCCCCCCACGCAAAAATTAACCATACCCACATGTCAGCAGTGCCAGGGTTGAGAAACTTAGCCCTAGAGGATGGGACCAGGGCAGAAAGCCACCTTTCCTCCTTTTCTTAATGCCTCCTTGCTTTTGTCCCAGGCCCTGATAAATATGGAGAATGTCCCTATTCTGTGTTCCCTTCCAAAGACATGAACGTGCCCCTGGATGGTAGCAATGACCAAGTAAACAACACAAAGGAGACACCAAGTACTTACTTATGTTGGTTCACTGATGAAATAAACTAATGTCTTGAGTCTGTTGTCTTTGGAAAAATTGCAGCAATCACTGCATGACTTATGTCTTAAATGGCAGTGTTGCAGCATTAGTAAGAGTGTTTCCAGAGGCCATTGCAAAAGAGACAGGCACTATGGGAGGAATGTGGTCAATTCAATCCATTTCTGTTGATGAGCTTTGGAAGTGAGCAACAGGTCAGCAGAGGAGCATTCTAAAATTAAGACTCATGAATAGTTTGGATCTGGGCCTTGTCTTCCTACTCACCCCTGTCTGCCTTCACATTATTTCTACCAGGCTCAAGTGATAGTACCTTCTTTTTAGACTTGTCATTTCTTGGTTTTCTTTCTTTACAATATACCTTCTTATTCTTAGTCTATTTTCATGCACAAAGAGAGACAGACCAACAAATGAGAGAAAGGAAAGAAATCCCCCACACACTTAAGCAGGATTCTCTTCTTGTCAGTGATGGAGTTGGCTGTTTCCACGGACATTCAGAGTGCTCTCCTAAAATAATCATGCCACGTGGAGATGGCAGAATTGAAGGTGCAGATATGGCTACCTTATAAAGAGATCCTCACCCCCATCCATTGTCTAACACAAGTTAGAAGTTTTTCACTTACATACCTTTGCTTTCTGAGTCACATCAGATCTGTTTAGGTGATCTCAGGCCCACAGGGTGATTCAGCGGTGTCTGTGAAGAAAGCTGAGCGCTGAAGAATTGATGCTTTTGAACTGTGGTGTTGGAGAAGACTCTTGAGAGCCCCTTGGACTACAAGAAGATCCAACCAGTCCATTCTGAAGGAGATCAGTCCTGGATGTTCTTTGGAAGGAATTATGCTAAAGCTGAAACTCCAGTACTTTGGCCACCTGATGCAAAGAGTTGACTCATTGGAAAAGACCCTGATGTTGGGAGGGATTGGGGGCAGGAGGAGAAGGGGACGACAGAGGAAGAGATGGCTGGATGGCATCACCGACTCCATGGATGTGAGTTTGAGTGAACTCCGGGAGTTGGTGATGGACAGGGAGGCCTGGTGTGCTACGATTCATGGGGTCGCAAAGAGTCGGACACGACTGAGAGACTGAACTGAACTGAACTGAGACCCCAGGCCACTTTGCTCCTCCAATCTCGGCATGCAGCTTCCACCTCATGGTCAAGGTTGGCTGCACCATCTTCCATTATCACAGCCCACATTCCAGCCGGCAGGAGTGCAGCACTCCCCCTACTTTTAAGGGACATTACAAGCTGCCCTCATCCCTTCTGCTCAAATCCGTTGACCAGAACCTGGTCACACAGCCACATCAAGCTGCAAGGGGTGCAAACTGGAAAATTGTGTTGGGAGGCCCAGTGTGCTAGCTACAGTGTGAGAATTCTGTCACTGAACTGCTTGCTAAGTGCCAGGCTCTGTGTTGGGTTTTACTTGGATTACTTGGTCGAATCCTCACAACAAAAGCAGATACTCTTCTAGTGTCTGTGTTACAAATGAGGAAGCTGAGGTACAGAAAGCCCACCCACTCCCAAAGCAGACCCTAATTTGTTAAGGAACTGCCAGTGGGTGGATGGTAAATGGGGAGGGAAGCCAGCAAGGGCTCCATTTCAGGCAAAATCCCCACTTCCATCCCACCCCACCCCACCCAACCCTGATCCTGCAGCATGTGCAATGCCATGAAAAGTACAAAAAAAGCCAGGTCTGTGGGCCTAGAAGGTGCTGAATGAATGAGGGAGTGAGGAAATTAAGGAATGTATGGGTTCAAAACTTGATTATTCTCAGGACAGGAAATGAGCTGAAAATCATTTTGGGAAATAGATTTTCCTCCAAACTACTTAACCGTCTCCCTCTCATCCTCCTGACCCCCCAGGAGGTTCTAACCCACCCTTCTATGCAGCAGCCTTGACTGAGGGCACCTGTTACCCTCAGGTGTGAGGCAGAGAGTCAGCACAGTCGGATGTTCTTTTTCCATCCTTGTCTGAACCTGACCAACCTGTAACTTGGCTGCAGCATTGCCTTGTGAAGTTGGGCAAGTTTCTGGAAGCTTCACCCCTCTGATCTGAAACCAGGGAGATTAGAATAGTTTGTCCTTGTCTGAAAATCACTTTGAGACTTGCAGGCAGCAGATAGCCCTCCAAATAAAATATAATCTCCCCTCTGCCAGACCAAACATCCTCAAGGTCAGGTTCACAAATCCCACAAGAAGTATGAAGCTTATGGGTCACTGAGGGAGGGACTGGCATCAGGGGCTTGGACTGGGAGGGGGGCTCCAATCCCCTGCACCTCCCACCATTCCCTGAACAGTGAAAGAGCCCGAAGTCTTCTTATTGATTAGGTTGATGAGGCCATCAGTTTAATGATAATAATATGACTTGTGGAAAAGATCCTACATTTTCAAGTAGAATAAAAGGAGACCAGCTGAATAAGAGACAAGATTGCTTTTTCTCCCTCCAGCATAATCTCCTAGGCCCCCTCTCTGAGTCAAGAGCGTGTCTCCTGTGAAATTTCGCCCTGAAAATCCCCAGGGTCTTTAAATTTCACAGTTCCTGCCTAATGTCCTAGGGAAATGGCTTCATTGAGAATCCTCTGGGGACTCACAGGGGGCAAAGGACACTTAAAAGAGGATCCCTCCTTTAATAGCTACTGGAAGTGGTCAGATGTAAGCCTTGGGCTGGCCTTTGCTGCCCTTGGTCTCTGTTCCCATTTTTGTCCCCAGTTGTGCTGGGTGAGTTTGGCAGAGTCTTTAAAGTCCTGGCATGAATCACTGGGAGGCACTTGGCAGATGCCAAGCGTGATTGTGACACCATCAGAATAATCTCCACTCCAGGTACCAAATAGCTGTTGCTAAGAATTGGAAAGAATATTATTTTCTTTCTGAGAATTTGCAATTTGGCAGGCAATGGGGGAGGAATTTCATTAAGGACTGTGGGTGGGTGGTGGGGGATTCTATTTGTGGAGTTACCGTGTTTCTCCTCACCAAGCCTCATTGAGCACTCATACCCACACAGTCCTGCACAGTAGCTGCGGCTGCTCCCATGTTACAGATGTTTCTCAGATATTTATGGTTTAGGTGCAGCAGAGCCTTGAACCTCTGAGACTTGGATTCACACCTGTCTCTCTAACTTGAAAAATACCATTTTCTTACCTCCATGCTATCTTGGGGGCTTCCCTGATAGCTCAGCTGGTAAAGAATCAGCCTGCAATGCAGGAAACCCTGGTTTGGTTCCTGGGTCAGGAAGATCTTCTGGAGAAGGGATAGGCTACCCACACCAGTATTCTTGGGCTTCCCTTGTGGCTCAGCTGGTAAAGGATCTGCCTGCGATGTGGGAGACCTGGGTGCGATCCCTGGGTTGGGAAGATCCCCTGGAGAAAGGAAAGAACCCAATCTAGTATTCTGACCTGGAGAATTCCATGGACTCTATAGTCCATGGGGTCTCAAAGAGTCAGACACAACTGAGTGACTTTCACATACATATGCTATCTTGAATTCAAATAGAAGTGTTGTGGGTTTTTTCGAGAATTAAACATCTTCCCACACACCTGGAAGTGAGAGACTGGCTTGTCGCCTGTGGCCCACCCATCTGTTCCTTCCCGGGTGGTCAGTCTTAGGAAAATTAGAAGAGGACCCCAATCTCTATCCCCAAATTCTTGGACCAGATGCATTTTAAAATCAGAAAAAAAGTATGCAAGATTTTTCAGATTTTATAAAGGAATTATTGTATATGTGTCTTGTCTTATATAAGACCCATAGATCTGGGGCCACACCCTGAAATGAGTCACATCAGTATTTCTGCAGTGGAATATTCACAGCAGTGGGATAATAAAGATTATAAAGAGCCACATAGGAATTTAGGTCAGGTTTCTGCTACCAAATTAGATATGCCAAACAGCAGGTTTTCAGAGTCTTAGAGTTTTGGGAGTCACTGTAAGACATGGTAGATCTGCAGGTGGTGCCCCAAGGGGAAGGCATTCCTCCCACCAGAGGCATCATCTTCCGGGGCTGTGGGTTTGGGGGTGTGAGGTTTACCTGTTTGATAACAGAGTCTGCCCCACCAACTACCAGCTTAGCTTGGACCTGATGACTTCCAAGTTTCTTTACCTGGATAATGAGCATAGTAACAATGGATCCCACCAGCATAGAATGAGTGAGAAGCTCCGTGGAACTAGTGCATGTTCAGCTCCGTGCCTGAAACACACATGACACTCACTAAATGAGAAACAGCTTGTACTATTCTCACTAGGGAGATCAGACCTGTATCCATGACCATAACAAATGACCACAACCTAGTGGTTTAAAACAACAGGATTGATTCTCTCACAGTTCTGGAGGCTCTAAGCCAGAAACCAAGGTGCAGGCACGGTGGGTTCCCTCTGGAGGTTCAGAGGGAGAATCTATTCCATGCCTTTCTTTACCTTCCAGTGGCTGCTGGCAATCCTCAGCATCCCTTGGCTTGTGGTCACATCATTCTGATCAGTCTCCATCTTCATGTGGCCTCTGTGTGTCAAACCTTCCTATCTTTTCTCTTATAAGGACACTTGTTACCGGATTTAGGGCCCACCCTTAATCCAGAATGATCTCATCTTGGGATCCTTCCTTTAATTGTATCTGCAAAGACCCTGTGTCCAAATAAGATCACTTTCATAGGTTCTAGTGGTTAGATTTGTGTGTTTCTTCTGGAGGTAATACAGATCAACCAACTACAGGACTAGATATTAAGTTCACAGGGTTGAAGATGTAGTAAAGATAGCACCAGATGTGCTATCGGGTTGTTAATTGACCCCTACAGGGGTCCCCTTTTGGGGGCCATCATTACAGGAGCCACTGTGACAGTGTAAAGGGTATGGGTTTCAGGGTCTGGCAGACCGAGCCCTGAAACACTGGGCAGTTTTGCTTCACCAAAGTGAGGCTCAGTTTCCTTATCTCTGAAATGGACATGATAAGCCCTACCTCCAGGTGTTCTTGTGAGGAGTAAAGTCCATTAAATGCTCCATAAGATGTCCTCTCCATAAAGTGATTCATAAACAGTTTACTTCCTTGCCCCCATGTTCTTTTGTCTGGTAATATGAATGTGGTTGGGGCCCAGAATCCTCTCAGAAATCCAAACTGAAAGTCTGCAGTAAGGCCCCTGCATCCCCATGGTTAGAGCACTACAGTGACAGCCATGGTGGAAGTTTCATCAGTCAGAAGTCTTCTTTGATCAGCCAAGTGGTCTGCAGGGTCAAGGCCTACATTTCCAGGGACAAGTGCCTGATCCCTGGGAGCCGATCCTGTGGAACCCACCCCAACCCACAGCCCCAGCCTTCCCAACGCTTGAGAGGATTTCAAACCCTGAAGAGCGTTTCAAGGTTGTTGTGCATGCATGCATGCTCAGTTGTGTCTGACTTTTTGTGACCCCATGGGCTATAGCCCTCTAGTCTCCTCTGTCCATTGGATTTCCCAGGCAAGAATACTCGAATGATTGACATTTCCTCCTCTAGGAGATTTTCCTCACCCGGGGATCGAAACTGCGTCTCCTGCTCTGCACTGGCAGGCAGATTCTTTACCACTGCATCTCAAGGTGGTTGTTGTTGTTCAGTGGCCAAGTCATGTTCAACTCTTTCCAACCCCATGGACTGCAGCACACGGGGCTTACCTGTCCATCACCACCTCCCAGAGTTTGCCGAAGTTCATGACCACTGAAGCAGTGATGTCATCCAACCATCTCATCCCGTCACCTCCTTCTCCTGTTGCCCTCAATCTTTCCCAGCATCAGGGTCTTTTCCAATGAGTCAGCTCTTTGCATAATTTTGCAGGTGGCCAAAGTATTGGAGCTTCAGCTTTAGTATTAGTCTTTCCAGTAAACACTCAGGGTTAATTTCCTTTAGGATTGACTGGTTTGATCTTGCAGTCCCTTGCAGTCCAAGGGACTCTTAAGAGTCTTTTCCAGAATGACAGTTCAAAAGCATCAATTCTTTGGAACTCTGCCTTCTTTATGGTCCAGCTCTCACATCCATACATGACTACTGGAAAAACCATAGCCTCAACTATACAGACCTTTGTCAGCAAAGTAATGTCTTTGGTTTTCAACACACTGTCTAGGTTTGTCATAAGGTTGCTATAAAACAAAACAGTGTCTGGGATGGGTTTCAAGGAACCAGCCTCAGTTCTTCTAAACCGTGTGTGGGACCTAGACACAGCTCACAGGAGAGCTGTGGCGCCCCTACCTGGCTTCTCTGGTCATTCTGAGGTGGGTTGAGAAGCTATGCTCTGTCCCTGTGGGATGGTTCTGGTGGGTCACTGATGCTGCTCCCAGGGCCTGTTTGTTCTCTTGGAACACATGTGCCTTTTTCTGATCGAGTTTTACGTCACAGAGTAGGATTTCGGTTTCTGTAGGAGGTGCTGGAATATCTAGTCTGTGCACCAGGCAGGTCCAGCATTTTAATTCTTGACCAAATAATTTAATTCTTCAGTAATAATACTGCCAGCCATAAGTTTTTGGATGTCATAGTTTGTTTTAGCTTTTGTCACAGAAACTCAGAAAACCCAGAGAGGCGTGAACTTTTGCCATCTGTGGTAGGACAGGAAGGAGCTGGCGGGCTGATTGGCTCCCCCACACCTTGGGAATCCATTTCCACTCCTCTGTGGAAGTGAGTTCAGCCAGCAGGCTTTTGCTCCTGCACACCTCCTCTGCCCCACACCACCCTGTCTTTTGCTTTGGAGGCTGGTTTTTGGAGGATCCTCCCCAAACCAGTTGTTTTCAAAGGCAAAGGGCACCCTAACCCAGGAAGGTCCAAGTGCTGGTTCCCTCCACCCACGCTCTGAGCCTCCCAGGCTGTGTTCCTGAGCCAGGCTCTTTATGACACAGGAAGGTCCCACTGCCCTTCTTGTCCTTCCACACAGCTATGCAAATGACCGGGGTGTGAATGATGGCAACAGGGTGGTTTGATGTCTGTGAGGTTCTGAGCAACATGTCTTCAAATTATCACCCCTGGTAACACTTACCCCACTTTACAGATGAGGAAAATGAGCCCCAGAGAGGTCAAGAGTGGCTTCTCTGGGCTCCAAGGTGGTGGAATTACAATGGGGCCGATTAGAAGGAAACAGGCACTGGAGACTGAGGATCCATTTTGCTTATGGATGTGGATAATTGAGCGGGGAATCAACAGGGGCATGGGAAAGGGAGGGACACAGAAGCACAGCCCTGCAGGGCCCACACAGCCGTGGTGGGCAGAGGGCTGACAGGTAGCACTAGCAGATGAGGCTGGATGGAGGCTCAAGGGTTTGTCTGTCTGGCCCCAGCTGGTACATATCAATCGGGCCAGGGCATGGCTAGACATATTTCCACTGTCTGCTCTCCAAACATGCACCCTCCTCCCCTACACTCATCAACTTCTTTCTCGTCCCAGCAACAAGGACCTAACCTAGGATGGCACTAGGAGAGTCTAGATGCCACCTTCAGTGGCCACCCAACTCTCATAATCCTGTCCATCTTCTGTCACCATAATGTCCCTTGACTCTCCTGATTGGCAATGCTTATCTCTTTAGTGGTTTGGTGGGACTGGACCTTACCGGGAAGCCTAACCATCCGTGATTACTGCGTCTATCCATCAGTTCCCAGAAAGGTTTGTAATGTTTTCACTTTGACTATTTCCCTTCCTTCCACTGGTTATGTATTCATATAATAACAGAAGTGTGTGGATGGACCTGTGATCGATGCCACACCACCCCTGAGTTTTCCACTGGCTCCACTCTTTCAGCTTTCCTAGATGCAGGATTTCTGGGGTCAAAACTGGCCAGAATGTCCATTCATTGCTCTGACCTGGCCAATGGGCTGAAAAACATGTTCCCTGTTCTCAGAGAGAAGACACTCAAAAGAGGGCTGAGGGAAAAGAGCCAGGTCTCTCTCTCCCTTTCCCCAGGGAATTCTGGAGCAGTGGAAATTCTTAAGGAGAGAACATCACTACATATTAGTAATCATTATTGATATTAATTATGAATGAGTTATGGGAATATCAGAATGACTTGGGAGCAGTTCCCCCATGGCAATAGAAATGCCTTTAATGGAAACACATTTCTAGTTTGCCCTCAGAAACAAATGTACCAGGCACCCATGTGGACAAAGAGAGGGCAAAACACCAGCAGCATCATGACCAACAATGGAAGCCTAGGTCATTTGTGGACTGAGATGAGTCCTTAACAATGGGACTCTTGAGAGTTCCTTGGACTGCAAGGAGATCAAACCAGTCAATCCTAAAGGATATCAACCCTGAATACTCATTGGAAGGACTGATGCTGAAGCTCCAATACTTTGGCCACCTGATGTGAAAAGCTGACTCATTGGAAAAGACCCTGATGCTGGGAAAGATTGAGGGCAGGAGGAGAAGGGGATGACAGGATGAGATGGTTGGATGGTACCACTGACTCAATGGACATGAGTCTGAGTAAACGCTGGGAGTTGGTGATGGACAGGGAGGCCTGGCGTGCTGCAGTCCCTGCAGTTGCAGAGTTGGACACAACATAGTGACTGAACAACCACAAATGAAAGTTAAGGGGAATTACACTTGTTACTTGACACAAAGTCATATTCTAGCCTTCTCAGTTGGACTAAACTCCCCAGGAAAGAAAAATCCCCAGTTCTGTTGTAGTTACTGTACCTTGGGATACGTTTATTGCTGTTGTTCAAAATGAGAACAGCAACAGTGGCCATGGGGTTTTTTTGTTCTGATGATGAGTGATGTTCCAGCCCTCAGCGGGGAATGGTACTCTGGCCACTGAGTGGGTGTCTGCAGTTACCTCCCATCTGTCAGCCAACATCATCTACATGGCCCCCACCTGCCACTAGCGTGGCTGAGTCAGCAGGAAGAGTCTGGGCCCAGGCAGTAGCTGGCCTGGCCTCGGGGAGGGATGAGATCCCTGAGGCTGTGAGATCCATGTTCAGATGAAGGCCAGCGGGATTGCTGGAGGCATGTGAGGCTGTGGGCAATCTCATGACTCTGGGTCTGGAGTTAGAGATCTGTCCACAGAGCAGAATGAGCTCATACCTACTGACCCCTGATAGGTGAACACTGCAGCACTAGGTCTGCCGGGGCCCTAGGGGAGAGCACTGTGGAATGTTCCAAGGAAGCTTACAGTCAAGGCGTAGAGAGAGAGCCCACGTGGGGAAGAAGACCACTTCAGCACAGCATCCTCTCTCACGAGACCACCATGACAACCCTCTACTTGGTCGGCTAGTGCCCCCTATGGCCCCTCAATCCATCTTTCCCGTACCATCAGAGACCTGCCTGGACTGGCACGTCTCAAACTCCAGAGTGCCTGCACAAGTCCTGGGGATCAAGTTATATTAATAAAATGCAGATCTCTCAGATCCTGTGTGTCTACCAAGCACAGGGAGGCCAAGGCTGCTGGGCAGTTGAAAGGTACCTAAAGGCCAGCAGAAGAGTTAGATGTGTGCTCTCGGGCAATGTGACCTTTGGAATGTCCCTCTGTCTGGCTCTGCTGTTTCCTTCTCTGTAGAATGTGGCTGCAATGAAGATCACAGGGCTCAGTGGATGAAACACACCAAGGCCAGTGTCTGGTTTGCAGTGCAGGTGCGAGCATGGGCCCTTATTGCTGCTTGTCCCTCCTCTCTTTTGTCCCTACAGTGCACCCTCCCCTGCAGATCAACCAGCCTCATGCGCCACTCTCATCCATGCTTTGCGTTTCCCTGTGTCTGGAATGGCCTTCTAAGGGATTCTTGCCCACAGTAGTAGATATAATGGAGTAGTAGATACAAAAGAGTTCAAAATTCAGTACTTGGATGCAATCTCAAAAACGGCAGAATGATCTCTGTTCATTTTCAAGGCAAATCATTCAATATCACAGTAATCCAAGTCTATGCCCTGACCAGTAATGCTGAAGAAGCTGAAGTTGAACGGTGCTATGAAGACCTACAAGACTTTCTAGAACTAACACCCAAAAAAGATGTCCTTTTCATTATAGGGACTGGAATGCAAAGGTAGGAAGTCAAGAAACACTGGAGTAATAGGTGAATTTGGCCTTGGAGTACAGAATGAAGCAGAACAAAGGCTAACAGAGTTTTGCCAAGAGAACACACTGGTCATAGCAAACACCCTTTTCCAACAACACAAGAGAAGACTCCACATGGACATCACCAGATGGTCAATACCAAAATCAGATTGATTATATTCTTTGCACACAAAGATGAGAAGCTCTATACAGTCTCAGCAAAAACAAGACTGGGAGCTGATTGTGGCTCAGATCATGAACTCCTTATTGCCAAATTCAGGCTTAAATTGAAGAAAGCAGGGGAAACCACTAGACCATTCAGGTATGACCTAAATCAAATCCCTTATGATTATACACTGGAAGTAAAAAATAGATTCAAGGGATTATATCTGATAGAGTGCCTGAAGAACTATGGACAGAGATTCATGACACTGTACAGGAGACAGGGATCAAGACCATCCCCAAGAAAAAGAAATGCAAAAAAGCAAAATGGCTGTCTGAGGAGGCCTTACAAATAGCTGTGAAAAGAAGAGAAGCAAAAAGCAAAGGAGAATTGGAAAGATATACCTATTTGAATGCAGAGCTCCAAAGAATAGCAAGGAGAGACAAGAAAGCCTTCCTCAGTGATCAGTGCAAAGAAATAGAGAAAAACAACAGAATGGGAAAGACTAGAGAGCTCTTAAAGAAAAGTAAAGATACCAAGGGGACATTTCATGCAAAGATGGGCACAATAAAGGACAGAAATGGCATGGACCTAACAGAAGCAGAAGATATTAAGATGAGGTAGCAAGAATACACAGAAGAACTATTCAAAAAAGATCTTCACGACCCAGATAATCAGGATAGTATGATCACTCACCTAGAGCCAGACATCCAGGAATGCAAAGTAAAGTTGGCCTTAGAAAGCATCACTATGAACAAAGCTAGTGGAGGTGATGGAATTCCAGTTGAGCTATTTCAAATCCTAAAAGATGATGCTGTGAAAGTGCTACACTCAATATGCCAGCAAATTTGGGAAACTCAGCAGTGGCCACAGCACTGGAAAATGTCAGTTTTCATTCTAGTCCCAAAGAAGGGCAATGCCAAAGAATGCTCAAACTACCACACAATTGCACTCATTTTTCACGCTAGTAAAGTAATGCTCAAAATTCTCCAAGCCAGACTTCAACAATATGTGAACTATGAACTTGCAGATGTTCAAGTTGGATTTAGAAATCCAACTTGTCTCCTCTGGAGACAGAAGAATCAGAGATCAAATTGCCGACATCCACTGGATCATCAAAAAAGCAAGAGAGTTCCAGGAAAACATCTATTTCTGCTTTGTTGACTATGCCAAAGCCTTTGCCTATGTATCACAACAAACTGTGGAAAATTCTGAAAGAGATGAGAATACTAGACCACCTGACCTGCCTCTTGAGAAATCGGTATGCAGGCCAGGAAGCAACAGTTAGAACTGGACATGGAACCACAGACTGGTTCCAAATAGGGAAAGGAGTATGTCAAGGCTGTATATTGTCACCCTGATTATTTAACTTCTATGCAGAGTACATCATGAGAAATGCTGGGCTGGAGGAAGCACAAGCTGGAATCAAGATTGCCGGGAGAAATATCAACAACCTCAGATATGCAGATGACACCACCCTTATGGCAGAAAGTGAAGAAGAACTACAGAGCCTCTTGATGAAAGTGAAAGAGGAGAGTGAATAAGTTGGCTTAAAGCTCAACATTCAGAAAAACTAACATCATGGCATCCTGTCCCATCACTTCATGGCAAATAGATGGGGAAACAGTGGAAACAGTGGCAAACTTTATTTTCGGTGGGGCTCCAAAATCACTGCAAATGGTGATTGCATCCATAAAATTAAAAGACGCTTATTCCTTGGATGAAAAGTCATGACCAACCTAGACAGCATATTAAAAAGCAGAGACATTACTTTATCAACAAAGGTCCGTCTAGTCAAAGCTATGGTTTTTCCAGTGGTCATGTATGGATGTGAGAGTTGGACTATAAAGAAAGCTCAGCACTGAAGAATTGATGCTTTTGAACTGTGATGTTGGAGAAAACTCTTGAGAGTCCCTTGGACTGCAAGGAGATCCAACCAGTCCATCCTAAAGGAAATCAGTCCTGAATATTCATTGGAAGGACTGATGTTGAAGCTGAAACTCCAATACTTTGGCCACCTGATGCGAAGAGCTGACTCACTTGAAAGTACCCTGATGCTGGGAAAGATTGAGGGCAGGAGGAGAAGGGGATGACAGAGGATGAGATAGAGGGTTGGATGGCATCACTGACTCAATGGACATGAGTTTGAGTAAACTCTGGGAGTTGGTGATGGACAGGGAGGGCCTGGCATGCTGCAGTCCATGGGGTCGCAAAGAGTTGGACATGACTGAGCGACTGAACTGAACTGGAATGCCCTTTTCTCCCCAGTCCACTGGCAAAGTCCTCTTCATTCTTTCAGGCTCCCAGACCTGAGCCCACCCTCAAAGGAGACTGTTCACAGGGCTGAGTAGCCCCTTGATGGTGAGCTCCAGGGGGATAGGAAGTGTTTGTACCCTCTTGTATCCCAGTCTGTACATCACCTGACACATAGTGGGTTTCAGTACATGATGATGAGACAGCAAATGCTTCAGCTCTTTCTTCTATAACTTCTATGAGTCTATGCTCTGCTGAGAGAGGCTAAACCGGTATTTCTCAACCTTTACTGCACATCATCATTCTGTACAGTCTTTTTAAGAACCAGAAATTCCTGGGTCTCACTCCAGACCTACTTGAGACAACATTTCAGAGAGAGAATATCATGAGCATTCATTTATTTACTTACTTGTCTAGTTCTATGAGTACTGACTAGTTATAGTTAAGTATTTTTTTTTATTCAATGTCTTATAGCCCATTATTATTGCTCATTTTATGCCAGATTGTTTCAGGTTTAGCCTTCTGGCCCCATGTCCTCTTGACATGTCCTCATCACTCTTGGAGTAATTCCTTGCTTTCCTATGTACAAGACTTTCCAGATTCATTTTGTGGTGTATCTCTTACAAAGCACAATAGGTGATTCTGATGCACATATGGGTTTTGGAAGCCGTCATGTCAATCAGTAGCTTCAAATCACCAACAGGCTTATGGGTTCTGTTCTGATTGGCAGAACCCATAGCAACAGGCAGAGGAATATTCTTGGGCAAAAGCTAGTGAAGGAAGCTCAGTGTTCCCTAAGACTACCAGGCTGCATCCCTGAGGATGGCTGGCTCAGCACAGAAGACAGATGATTCAGGCAAGCTACCTGGCAGAGGTTCCCAGGTGCCACATGCCCAACCAGTTACAGATGGCAAATGCCTAGTGTGCCCAAGGCAACAACTGCGGGAAACAGGAAGGAGGCCGTACAGAGCAGGACTTTATGCAAAGAGTCAGACACGACTGAGTGACTGAACTGAACTGAATGTGTTTCTCAACAGGTAGAAGTCATATTAACTTTAACTGTCTGCCTGGGGCAATAATTGTCATGAGGTCTGGGTCCTGCCGTCTGAGGAATCAGCCCCAGGAATTTCCCAGGGCTAGAAAAGGCTGGCAGCTCCCATCAAGGAACCCTGTAGGGTATTCCTCTGGAGGAGGCCAGGTATCACAAATGCCTTGCACTAAACAGCACTTTTCTTCCCAAGAATGCAAAGCACCTTCACAGATGGCTCACTTATTTTCAAATAATTTTTAATGTAAAATCATTTGTACAACCTGAAGAGAGATTAAAAAAAAAGACTCACAGTTCTGTACTGCCTTGACAAGTTTTCTATAGATCTAATATTATGCCAAAATGAGTTTTAAAAATAGACTCACAATTTACAACATCGTGGGAACCAGCATAATGCCCCTACCCGAAAGATGTTCACATCCTGAACCTGTGACTCTTACCTTCCGTGACAGAAGGGAAGAGTAAGTGCTTACAGTAAGGTAAGCATCCTGAGGTGGAAAGTTTATCTAGAATCATCTGGGTGGGCCTGTTGTAATCACAAGAATCATTATAAGGGGCAGAGATATGATGATGGAAGCAGAGGTGAGAAGGACGATGGGGGAGAGAGGGACTTGAATGTGCTACTCTGCTGGCTTTGAAGATGAAGAAAGGGTCCATAAGCTCCTTTACAGAAACAAGAAAAGTAAGGAAGCAGATTCTATCTAGAGCCTCCAGAAACAGTGCGACCCTGCTGACACCTTGCTTTTAAGAACCGTTTCAGACTTTTGACTTCCAAAACTGTAAAGGAATAAGTTTGTTTGTTGGCTCAACACAAATTTATGTATAATTTATTATAGCAGCAATGGAAACTAATACAGACACTGATTTAAAATTTATTTTTAATGAATGAATTTTTATTGAAGTATAATTGATTTTCAATGTTGTTTTAGTTGTACAGCAAAGAGATTCAGTGATGCATATACCACATTGCTGTTGCGTCAACCAGCTTGCCTTTTAGTCATAATCTCTTCACTTTGCCATATCACATTTTGTAAACTCTTCCCATGAACATACAGCTGTAATCAAAAATATTCTTTCCATTTCTTTCTCCACTATCTGAACCCCTACTAACCACCTTTCTGTGATTGCTAATGCTGCTGTTCTGCACCAAAAAGGCTTGTTTACCTGAAGTTTCCTATTCAACATTAGCCTTATACTCTTTTAATACCTCTGGAGTTTATTTATTTATTTATTGATTTGTTCACTGGTTTATTCAATTTTTAAAACTTAATTTGCTTTTAAAAATTAAGGGAAAGAAGAAAATAAGGTAGCCAAAAAGCCTATAAGCCACAACAGGAGTAACATCATTAAAAGACACAACTAGTTGTTCTCAAATGCTTTTGTGACCAACATGATTTTGTGTCATAGCCTGGCCATTATTAGCTGTGAAGGCTGTGAAACTGAACCTTAAAGCCAAGGGCTGTTAGCCCTAGCCTACTAAATTCTCTCTCCTACCTACTGTGGTTTCCAACATGCATTTCTCATTCTTTGTTAGTTACATATTTACAAAGAAGAGTGCTTTATTCCTATTTGGCTTTGGACAAGATTTAAAAAAAAAACTTTATTTACAAATGTTCTATTTCCTTTGAATATATATACAGAGTAAAGGATTTGGATAAAATAGGATAAAATCACAGGAATCAAAGCCAACTTTTCATAAAATCCAGGAGAAATTAGTAACACTCAGAAAAATCAAAATCCATTATAACAGTTACAAGAGAGTCAAAGCAAATAGATTGGGGGACAACAAACCACATCAGATTTCCCTCAAACCCTCTAGCCAGTGTTTTTGTTCCATAAGTTAATAGCCAGTTCAGAAATTCAAGTCACATAGAGTCTTATTTCTACCTACCTCACATAGTGAAGTCATTTACTTGGTAAAAACAGTATCAGAGAAAGGGATTGTCTCCATTCAGAGAATACAGTAGGAAAACCACTCTCTCAAAGCGACTGAGAATTTTTTGAGGAATAAAATCACCTACCCTGGGAAGTGTTGTTGAAATCCAGGCATACTTCCTTACAAAAATGCTACCTCAACTCTAAACAAAATTGACTTTCTTTCTGTGTGCCAGGAGAGTCCCTGGGATCCTTGGTTGGTAGGCAGGTAGGTAGGGCAGCCTCGTAGTCCACAGGCTGCAGGGGCTGGGGGGGAGTGGGGGGGCGGCTGCTTTCAGTTCAGAGGCCCATGCTTTCCTGTTGACCATCAGCAAATCTGAGGAGTCACTGAGCTGATTACAGGTGGTGTTAGGGATGTAACAAGAGAAGAAAAATGGCTGCTAATGGTAGTACCTGCCACCGGTGCTGCTAGGAAGCCTTGGTGGCTATAGGATCTTGGCTGAAAATGCTAAATTAGGGTGGCTCTTGAAATCTTCAGCCTCTCAAGTCTGTTAGTTCCTCCCTTTATACAGGAAAGGTTGACACAGCCAGTATCTATTTTGGGGATAAAGAGTAAGTTGATGGGAGAGACATTCTTATGGGGAAGTCTGCCCCAAGGTGAAGCTTGAAGACTTGGCACTCTTTCCTCCTACCAGACATTTGGCGTTTCTTAACCCGGTGGGGGTATCAGAGACCCCGGGGACACTGTGGCCATCCTTGGGGGACTGGGCCTGCTGGGCTTCTTTCAGTTCCCTTTGCAGTGTGGCTGTCTTGAACTTTTCCAAGTTCAACTGGTGCTGTTGAGCATCTATTACTATCCTTTTCTTGAATGCATATGGAAATGGGGATTCAGGAGTGCAGGTGCCATAAACATTCCCATATGCAGACTGTCAGCTGTCCACAAGGTAATCCTCTGTAAGTAGAGTGTGGATTCTCCCTCCCCTGCAGTAAGCCCCTCTCCTCTGCTGTGGGCAAAAGTTCCCTGAGATGAAATTACTGGCACCCCGAAGTTAACCTGGAAAACGACTTCTGGTTCAAAACCCATTTCTCCCTTTCATACATGGTTACCTGGAAGCTGCAGTAATGACAGTCGTATGTCCAAAGCTCCTGGCAGGAATACCCAGCTAAAGCCAGTAGGTAGGCACCCAGTGTCCTGTTTTTTCTGCATTCTCATGTCGTCCACAAATGACCCAACTTCCCATCTACCATCACAGGCCCAGAGAATTCCTGCCAATGAGAGGAATAGGCTTTAAAAGTAAGCAAATCTATATGCAGAATAGCCAGAGAGAGTCTGGGGGGAGACAAAGGTGTCCTGTCGCAACTGAGGGGACAGAGGCTCCACTGAGAATCACCCAGGCCAGGGCACCTCCTCATGTAGTTCAGATCCCCCAGCCCCATCCTCCCCCTGGTTCCCACCGCTATGCTGTGACCTGGCTAAAGTGTCTGCTTGCTTGTTTCCTTCCTTTTCTGGTTTAAGATGTGACTTAGTACGTTTACACACCTAGGCTCATGCCCAACCACCTCCCACCACAGCCCCAGGCCCAGCGCAGGCTCCCAGGCTCCTGCCCTGCTCTGGGCACCCACCTGCTCATCAAGAGACCCTGTGCAGTTTCCCCCAGAATCTCAAGGCCATCTTGATGAACCTGCAAAGCCTAAAAGATAGGAAGAGAGCAAAGGAGGTCTGATGAATGAAAAAATGAATGTAAATTACAAAGCCTCATTTAATTATCGGTTTTCTCTTGCTCTGTGACCCCAAACTCTTTCCTAATGTGCTAATGAGTTGCTAAAATGATTTACTTGTTCTTCCCAGAGATGTGTAGCCAAGAAGGAAAGAGGAAATGAAGCAGGAGCTAGCAGCACACAGCAGTGGGGAGCTGATTGGCTGAAACCTTTCTGGATTAGAAACCAAAAATTGGAAAATACAGGTTAAGGAGGGACTGTGGAGTTTGCTGTAGGTTTCTGTCCGGGTCCTAGCTTTTGTTTTGAGTGATGGTTTTTCCAGTCCTTATTACATTAAAGAATAAAACGAAAAGCCTAAGGAGGTAATGGGAGGCCAGACATGGACCAATGACAACAGAGTGGCACGAACGAAAGAAGGTGATTAATCTCTAATCCAATCCTGGGTACTGAGACCCAGGAAATAGAATGCAGAAATGAGTCACATCTCCAGTGGCCTCAGCAGGGCCTCTGTTGAGGGGATGGCAGTCAGGCTGCAACACTTCCTCCTGGACTACCCTGGCGTCCAGACGGGGCCTGGCAGGAGGTCGAGCTGAGCAGAGCTGACTGTGTCTGCGAGAGGCTGCCACCTGCATCTGTGTGAGTCCACAGGTCCTGTTCTCAACACCCCCAGAAAATGGGGGGTCAGCCTCTGCCTGTGAGAACATGGACATAGAGGCCAATGTGACTGGCCCTTTGAAAATTAGCCCAGGTTTGCAGGGCCAGGGAGTCGGGGAGGGGTGCCAGCAAAACATGTATAGAACTCCCGGCCACCCATTCCTCATAGGGATCCACCCCTGGGGCACTCCAAGTCACGTAGCTATGACATCTCATTATCTCCTCCCCACCTGGAGCCTCCTCCCCAACAGGTTTTGTGGAGCCCAAAGAGTAAACAATTTGGGGCGCCTTTAAGGAAAATGAACATAAATTTACTCATGCAAAAAGCACATACCAGAACAAAACCAGATATTTATCTAGAAGCAAGGGCTACCTAGCTATTTAACTTTGTTCTCTGGGCATAGGGATCATCACTCCCATTTAAAGGTCATGAAAAAAAAGACTGGGTATATGTATATGTATGGGGCTTCCCTGGTGGTTCAGCAGTAACGACTCCACCTGCCAATGCAGGAGACCTGGGTTTGATGCCTGGGTCAGGAAGATCCCCTGGAGAAAGAACTGGCAACCCACTCCAGTATTCTTGCCTGGACAATCACATGGGCTGAGGAGCAAGGTGGGCTATGGAGTCACAAAGAGTCAGACAAGACTTAGTGACTAAAGCAACAACAAATATGTGTGTGTGTAACTGATACTTTGCTGTACTGCAGAAACTAACACAACATTGTAAATCTACTATACTCCAATAAAAGAATTTTTTTTAAAAAAAGGCACAAGATTGAGGCCCAGATTGGTGAAGTGACTTGCCCAAGGTCAAACACCAGACAATGAGTTAACTAGGATTATAACCCAAATCAGTTCCATGGGACCCAACTGGGTGGCTTCCAATAACCTCTGATGGTGGTGCTGATGGGGGAAGGGGGAGTTGCCACTGTTCCAGAAAGACCGGTTATCTTATATGCATCCTAAAATGATTCATGCCATCAGCCAATTCAGTCACGTTTATCCAGGGCATATCTTTTCTTGCTGGGGCAGTGCAGGGGCCTGGGAGTCAACAGGAAAGCAGTAATGGAGCCTCCTGCTCTCCAGGAGGCAAATAGAAAATGAATCCCACCACCACCAGCGCTTCTGCTCATTGAGCACTGGTGTGGGAAAGAAGGTCGCCGAGCAAAACAGATATACTATATTTTACTGGCTGTTCCTAAAGGCCTCAGGGAAGGAATCGTGTGTGTTTAGAACAATAATTCAATAAGCCTTTTGAAGTAGAAGTTGAGAGCCTGTGGGCTTGGGTTGGAACAGGACTATGAAGAAGTGACTGCAGCACTTTAGGTTGGAACCAATACACTGTGGGGGCCAGAAAGGAGGAGGAAGAGCTAAGAGGAGGCAGAAAGTCAGAAATATTAGAAAAAACAACAACAACAAGGTTATCTGTACTAGGTTCAGTGCAACTGTGTTTTTATGATGTAAATCTCCACATGCCCAAGGTTTCAGTAAAGCTGGACCACACACATGGGCTTGAGAGGATGATGAGTGTGAGAATGAGAAAGTGTGTGAGTGTGTATGAGCTTGTGCGCATGCGCACGCACGCGTGTGTCTGAAGCTGAGTTCCACATCTGGATTCGATTAAAACCTAATGGAGGAAAATATGATGGAGTAGGAACAAGAAATCTGATGCCTGGGGCTTTACTGGAAATCCTACCTTGGCTCTGGGCAGTTGGGCAGATGAGATCGTCTCTGGGTCTGAAGGGCAGGTGGGTCCCACCTGGCGCTGATGTTGTGGAAAGGAAGTCACACTGTTGAGTCCCCCTGTGCACCCAGTCCCGTGGGCCTGCCGCACACATTGTCTCACACAATCTTCCCTCAGTCAGTAAGAGATAGTTTGTCCGTCCGTCCTTTGTAGATAAAGAACTCAAGGCTCAGACAGGTTAAACAACTTGCCAAGGGCAGTAACAACTATTAAGAACAGATTTATCTGATGTCACAGCCCTTCCTGATTCCGTGGCTCCCCTGGCCTGACCGCGATATTCCTTTCACTTTGGTCCATTTCTAGATCCTTTGCTGCCAGGTTTCATCATAAGAACAATAGAGCATTGGACACGGACAAGTCCAAGGCAACTGGCTGACAGTCACCAGGCCCCCACAAGGCAGGTGCCACGCTGTTTCCTCCCAGCTTCTCCTCTTCCTTCCCTCCCACCCTTCTCTGTTCGGTTTCTCATGGAAGCCAGTGGAGTATTACTAACCAGTCACCCACTCCCACCTTTTCTGTGGGGACATTAATCCCCCCTGCTGCCCAGGTTGTCCCTGAATGATCCACCAAGTGTGTGGAAGCAGTTTTATTTTTTTAATTTATTTTTGGCTGTGCTGGGTCTTCGTAATTGCATGGGCTTTTCTCTAGCTGTGGAGAGCAGGAGCTATTCTCTAGCTGCAGCGCATGGGCTTCTTATTGCGGTGGTTTCTCTTGTTATGGAGCATGGCTCAGTAGTTGTGGTGTAAGGGTTAAGTTGCTCCACAGCGTGTGGGATCTTCCCGGACCAGGGATGGAACCCGTGTCTCCTGCATTGGCAGGCAGATTCTTTACCACTGAGATACTAGGGAAGCCCTGGAAGTTGTTTTTAAGTGTGAGTTATCATTAAGTGAAAATGCTAACAGCAAATAGGTATTATTTTGTGTGTTTGTATACATGCCTCTTCACAGAAATTGAGAGAAGAACATATTACTGAAGTTATTTAAACAGATGAGGTCTTTCAAAACTTGACTGTAGGTAAAGTACTGAGTCACGCCAACTAATTTTAATGTGTTGACCATCTGACTGCCACCAGGACACAGCCGCTTGGTTTTTTCTTGGTCAAGTGTTAAATAGCTGTCAAGTCAGCTATTGAGTGATAATAAGCATCCAATTATCACTGAAAATGGAGTCTGGTCCCAGTATCCTGCCTGTGCTTGGAGATTCAAGGAGAGCTCCATTGCTGGTAGAACTAGCCCCACACATCTAGGAGGGACAAATAAAATGGTTCTTTACTGAGTGCCTCTTATGTGCCAGTCACCAGGCAAAGCATGCTGCATCCATAATCTTGTCCCAGCTGCTTGGCAAAGTGTGCACCACTGTTATCCTCACATTAGAGAAGAGGAAAGTAGTGCCTAGGGTTGCCAGCTTATCAGTGTAGGGGGTCATGTTTAGGGCTCTTCACAAACAATCCCAATCCAGTTATTCAGTTCTTTTTCCCAAAATAAGGGAGGGTTGTACTTCCCTGGAAAACCCCATGGACGGAGGAGCCTGGTTGGCTGCAGTCCATTGGGTCACTAAGAGTCGGGCACGACTGAGCAACTTCAGTTTCACTTTTCACTTTCATGCATTGGGGAAGGAAATGGCAACCCACTCCAGTGTTCTTGCCTGGAGAATCCCAGGGACAGAGGAGCCTAGTGGGCTGCTGTCTATGGGGTCGCACAGAGTCGGACACGACTGAAGCGACTTAGCAGCAGCAGTACTTCCCTACCCCCTCAGGGTTGGTAACACATGTCCCTTCTGGGTAGAAGTGGTTTCCTCATCTGCCACTGAGGAGAAATAGTATCTATCCTATAACGTGCTGGGAGGATCAAATGTAGTAATAAATGCAATAATGTATATAAGAATATATATTAATAGTATAGTGTATGGCACATTGTAAGGGTTTAAAGATGTTAGCTGTTACTATTTTCATGATGATTACATGATATTGCTCCTTGAGAATCTCCAGCTTCTTCCTGTTATGTATTAAGTCACAGCCAACTGTCTCAGCCAGGCATTCCGGGTGTCACTTCCTGATGTTTCTGTCATGGCTCAGGAAGCTCGGAGGCCACCTTGGCACCTAGACTGTATGAAGGAAGTTAGGGAGGTGAAGACAGGACTGCTTTGAGTAGTCCAGCCTCTGGAGTGCTCCGTTAGCATAGCCCCAGGTGGTGTTAGTAGTAAAGAACACGCCTGCCAATGCAGGAGACTTAAGAGACGTGGGTTCAATTCCTAGGTCAGAAAGATCCTCTGGCAAAGGAAATGGCAACCCACTCCAGTATTCTTGCCTGGAGAATCCCATGTACGGTGGAACCTGGAGGGCTGTAGTCCACGGGGTCACAAAGAGTCCGACACAACTGAGCATGCACAAGTTAGCACAGTGGCTGCCTTAGCCAATCCCTGATATGGCTGGAAGGGCCAGTCCAGCAGGAAGAACACAGCTACTGGGGGCTAGGTGAAAGCAATCTTGGGAGTTAGTGTTTGACATTGTGCCTGCTGAGTTTTTTCAGTTCAGTTCAGTCGCTCAGTTGTGTCTGACTCCTTGGGACCCCATGAATCACAGCATGCCAGGCCTCCCTGTCCATCACCAACTCCTGGAGTCCGCCCAAACCCATGTCCATCAAGTTGGTGATGCCATCCAACCATCTCATCCTCTGTCATCCCCTTTTCCTCCTGCCCTCAATCTTTCCCAGCATCAGGGTCTCTTCCAATGAGTCAGGTCTTTGCATCAGGTGGCCAAAGTATTGAAGTTTCAGCTTCAACATCAGTCCTTCCAATGGATATTCAGGACTGATTTCCTTTAGGATGGACTGGTTGGATCTCCTTGCAGTCCAAGGGACTCTCAAGAGTCTTGTCCAACATCACAGTTCAAAAGCATCAATTCTTCGGCACTCAGCTTTCTTTATAGTCCAATGCTGAGTTTTTAAAAAATATTTTATTTGTTTGTGGCTGCAGTGGGTCTCCCTTGCGGCACACGGGCTTTTCTCTAGTTGGACTGCTGTCTCACTGCGATGGGCATGCTTATTGTGGTGGCTTCTCTTTTGAAGCACAGACTCTAGGACATGCAAGCTTCAGTAGTTGTGGCTCATGGGCTTAGTTGCCCTGAGGCATGTGGAATCTTAGTTCCTGGAACAAAGACTGAACCTGTGTCCCCTGCATTAGCAGAAAGATTCTTAACCACTGGGCCACCACAGAAGTCCTGTGCCTATTGTTGAAAGCAAGGTTTCCTTACTGATTATAGCATTGGATACAAAATATATATTTGAGTTCTCATTTTAGGCAAGATGCAGTAAGCACAATTTAACATGCCTCTCCTGCTGAATGTGACAATAATTCTCAGACAGAATTCATGGAGCAGTTACTGGAGGACAATGAAAAGGAAACAGGAGCTGGTGGGTTGGGGAAGATCAGAATTTCAAATACCACGAATACCACTGTGAGTCCCTCTATTTCTCCCTTGGGCATCATCTGACCTCAACTCACATGCAGCCTGAAAACTGGAAGGAAGCACCAAATGCAAACAGAAAGGACTGCAAAAGGAACACTTGTTATCTGGCCTGAGGAGGGGAAAAAGGGCTTCCTAAGTGTCATAGAAAGTGAGGAAAGCCCCTGGTTGTTTTTCTCCAGTCTCCCATCTTGACCCTCAGCTGATCCCGTGATAGTAGCAGTGAATGTAGGACAAAATCCCACTGCTTTTTTTTTCCTGCCTGTCCTTCCACTGCTTGGCCCATACTTAGACACACTCAGAGGAGGTGCACAGATGCTCAGAGAAACTAAACCCCCAGCTTTCAGACCAGAGGGCCACAAGGGAGCTAAACGTTTCGGATCTCAGAAAGCGAGAGCTTAAGAGAGAAGAGCTTCTGGGCTTATTTCTGAGCTCTGTGAGTTTTGAGGACTGGACTGTGGATTACAGAATCACCCAGATTCCCGAATGGCCACTGGGTAGCACACAGAGCAGATCCAAGTAGCACTTGCAAAGTCTTTGAAAACTGAACTGAAATTGAAACCACAGCCCATAGAGAAGGGTTAGGACTTGAGGCTGGAGCTTACCTGCTAGATGGATCACCTGCTAAAATAAAACAAAGCAGAATTTATCATTCTCTTTAGGATTTAAGTAGAGCATAGATTCTCAGAATGTAATATTCTAACATCTAGGATATAATTTGAAACTACTCAGCATATGCAGAGCCAGAAAAATATCAACTTATAACAGCAAGTACAATCAAGAGATGACACAAACATTGAAATTACTGGATAAAGATGCTAAAGCAGCTGTTGTAATTATACTCCAAGTTAGAGTGAATTCTCTTCAAATGACTGGAAAGATAAAAAAAATTTAAGCAAAGAGAGTGAAGATATAATGAAGAACTAAATAGAAATTTGGGGGAAACTTAAAAATGCAATAACTGAAATAAAACATTCATGAAAGAATCAATAGCAAAATAGAGAGGAGTCATGTGACGATAGGTCAATAAGAATTATCCAATCTGAACAAAGAGAAAAAAATTAAAAAAAAAAAAAAACAATGAACAGAGTCCTGGGTACATGTGGAACAATACCAAAAAGTCTAACATTCGCATTATCAGAGTTTCAGAAGGAGAGAGAAAAGAGTATGCTGTAAAAATTTTATTTGAAGAGGCAACGTCCCTGGTGGTCCAATGGTTAAGACTCTGAGTAGAGGGCACACGTTTGATCCCTGGCCAGGGAACTAGGATATTGTGTGGTGCATCCAAAAAACAGTTGTTTTAAATTTTATTTGAAGAAATAATGGGTAAATACTTCTCAGATTTGGTGAGAGACATAAACATACTGATTCAAAAAGCTCAGTGAACTTTGAATAAGATAAACCCAAAGGAATCTATGCCCAGACACATCGTAATCAAGCGACTAAAAACTAAGACAAAGAAAAAACTCTTATAAGCAACTAGAGAAAAATAGGGCTTCATTTTGCACTATAGAGAAAGACCGGCTTCAGTCTTTGTGAATTTTTCATAGGAAACAGTAGAGGCCAGAGAAAATGGAACGACATTTCTAAAATGCTGGCAGAAAAACTGTCAACCAAAATTCTTTGTCTGGTAAAAAATGTTTCTTTTTTTTTTCCCCAAATAGTCTCAGTGAAGGAAAACTGAGAGATACTCTAAAATAAATACTAAGGGAATGATTTCCCCCTGAGACTGGGAACAGGACAGGGATGTTCTAGAAAAAAAAAATTATAGTGATGAGGAATAAACAGTGGTTGCCAGAGATTAGGGGTGAGGGTATGTGGTTGCAAAGGAGAAACACAAGGAGTTTGGGGGATGACAGATTTTCTATATCCTGTTGTGGTGACTGTGAAGCGTCCTCTCACCCCCATGAAACTCGTTCAAATCCATCCACCAAAGTTCTGAAGACACCTCATCCTCCCATGAAAATCCTGCCCTTGAATTCCCATGAATTAGGCTCTTCTTTTCTTATTACAAGAGATGAGTCAGATGCTAAGAGCAAGCAATGCAAGTCTCCTATTCACATTTTCAAAAATGAGTTCTGGAGCATCTACTGCGTACCCAGTAGCCAGGGGTGCAGATGTGAATAACAGAGGTTAGCTCCCAACCTTCATGAACTAATGTCTGACAGGATAGGCAGCAGAGCATAGAAAATAAGCACATAGACCAGACGCTGATAAAACTAAACAGAGACTAAAATGGAGCGATGCAATGAGATTCTGGAACACGTCCACGCTCCACTTAGTCGGGGGCTCTGACCACACCATGCCTTGGTGACCTCATCTGTAAAGTTTGGGTAATGATGGTAGCTACACCTGAGGGTGTGAGGATTCTGCAAAGTAATGTATATTCTATGGGATCAGTGTACTTTTTGAATATGGCATATGATCAGTAAATGTTCAGTTCAGTTCAGCTCAGTCACTCAGTCATGTCCAACTCTTTGCGACCCCATGAGTTGCAGCACGCCAGGACTCCGTGTCCATCACCAACTCCCAGAGTTCATTCAAACTCATGTGCATCGAGTCGGTGATGCCATCCAGCCATCTCATCCTCTGTTGTCCCCTTCTCCTCCTGCCCCCAATCCCTCCCATCATCAGGGTCTTTTCCAATGAATCAACTCTTCGCATGAGGTGGCCAAAGTACTGGAGTTTCAGCTTCAGCATCACCTAGGACTGATCTCCTTTAGGATGGACTGGTTGGATCTCCTTGCAGTCCAAGGGACTCTTAAGAGTCTTCTCCAACACCACAGTTCAAAAGCATTAATTCTTCAGCACTCAGCTTTCTTCACAGTCCAACTCTCACATCTATACATGACCACTGGAAAAACCATAGCCTTGACTAGACGGACCTTTGTTGGCAAAGTAATGTCTCTGCTATTGAATATGTTGTCTAGGTTGGTCATAACTTTCCTTCCAAGGAGTAAGCGTCTTTTAATTTCATGGCTGCAATCACCATCTACAGTGATTTTGGAACTCAAAAAAATAAAGTCTGACACTGTTCCCACTGTAAATGTTAGGTACTCTAATTATTAATAGTTTCAAAACTGTATTTAGAGTTGCTTCAAGCTTCAGTGAACTCCCCTGAGCGGGGAGGAATACCTCTCCCACCACCCTAATGACTTTGTGTTCTTTTCCCATGTATCAAGAAACTAGAGATTGCCTGATAAGCAACCTCTTCATTAACTGAATATAACCCTTTAAAAGCGTGTCCTGAGGAGTGTAGCGAGCTCCTGGGATCAGAAAAAGCTGGGTTGAAGGCTGGCTCTGCTCATATTTGCTGTGTGACCATGGGCAAGTGGCTTAAATCCTCTGAGCCTCATTTTTCCAAACCATAAAATGCTAATCACACATGCTGTTCAGAGTTGAGATAAGGTCAGCCAAGAATGTTTCATTACAGTAGTTATTTTTGTTATTATTAAGTCATGTAATTTGGAATCTAGGCAAAGGTTAATTCTGGGAATTGAATTAAGCAAGCCACTGGAGCAAGCAGGATGCACAGCCCTGGGGTGGAAGTAACTGATGGGAAGAAAACCCCACCCCTATCCTGTCATTGTGCAGGACAGTGGGGTCCTCTGCTATGGGGTTACTAAGCGGTCAGAGCAGAAAGGACCCATAAATATCAGTGGCCTGACCACCTCACTTTCAGACAGGAAGGTGGACACAGTGACTTGCCACAGGCCACAGGGTCCCTTGAAAGCTCAGCTATGCCTGCTAAAATCAGGGATGTCACTGGACTTCTGTAAACATGTGTGAATTCCCCACCAACAGTTACTGTGACTAAGGAAGGGGACAACAGCCACCCCAGTGACGGATAGACAGGGTGGGCACCAGTGAGCAGGGATGGCCCGGACATGCCTGAGAAAGAAGTCAAAACAAACCGCAAAGATGGTCCCTTCTAGCAATAAGTTCCTTTTGCTATTTGTCGTTTTATCACCACTTTGTGGGAACTTGCTATTATTATGGACTGAGTTCTTTGCATGTTGTATTTTTTCACGTGTGTGTACACACACACACGCATGTGTCTGTATATGCATACGTGTGTTCATGTATGTGTGGGTTTCTCAGGTGGTGCAGTGGTAAAGAATCCACCTGCCAAAGAAGATGCAAGAGACACGGGTTTGGTCCCTGGGTCGGAAGATCCCCTGGAGTAGGAAATAGCAACCCACTCCAGTATTCTTGCCTGGAAAATTCCATGGACAGAGGAGTCTGGTGGGCTACAGAGAGTCAGACATGACTGAGCAACTGAGCATGCCCAGCATACATGCATATGTGTGTATGTGTATAATATGTATAAATATTTTTTCTTCCTGTCTAAAGCTTGTTTTTATTTTCCAAAGCATACTTCTTGGTGAGAAGTTTTTAATATTGATGGAATATAATTTACCAATTTTTTCTTTCATATTTAGTATTTCTCTGTTCTGCCTTAAACTTTGCCTCCCCCTAAGTAGAACATACTTTTCTGCTATGTTTTCTTCTAGAAAGCTTTCTAGTTTTAGTTTTTACATTAAGATCTATCATATATCTTGAATTCCTTGTACGTGTGTGGCATGAAGTGAAAGGTAGGATCAAGGTTCTTTTTTTTCACGAGATGTTCAGTTGCTCCTGCACTATCGGTTGAAAAGATACTCCCTTTCCTGAGCAAGTGCATTGGCTGCACTGAGGGTCTATTTCAGAACTCTCTATCCTCTTTCATTCATGCGCTCAGCTGTCCTTACGTCAACACCATACTGTTCTGGTTACTGTAAATTTACAGGAAACCTGGGAACCAGGGAGTGTTAAGGTCTGCAACTTTGACTTCTTTTCCTTTTTTATTGCGGTGGTAAAAGTCACGTAATATGAAATACACTGTTTAACCGTATTTAACTGTATAGTTCAGTGGCACTAAGTGCATTCACATTGTTGTGCAACTCTCACCAACATTCATCTGGATTTTCACCTTCCTAAACTGAAACTGTACCCCCACTAAACACTAATTCTCCATGGCTCCTCCTCACCCCCACCCCTTCCGGCCCCTGGCATCCACCAATGTACTTTCTGATTGTATGAATTTGACTATTCTAGGTAGCTTGTACAAGTGGAATTAAATAGTTTTTGTCTGTACCTAGTGCACATTGAAATTAATTTTTAAGGTTAAATTAATACCTGTCCTACAAACAGATTGTACCTTCTTTTTTCTCTTGTGCTATACAGTAGGTTCTCATTAGTTATCTGTTATACATAGCAGTTTCCTCCTGGACTGTGGCTCAGAGGGTAAAAGCACCTGCTTGCAATACGGGAGACCCAGATTCGATCCCTGGGTCGGGAAGATCCCCTGGAGAAGGAAATGGCAACCCACACCAGTACTCTTGCCTGGAAAATTCCATGGATGGAGGAACCTTGTAGATTACAGTCCATGGGGTCGCAAAGAGTTGGACACGACTGAGTAACTTGACTTTACTATACACAGTAGTGTTTATATGTCAATTTTGATCTCCCAGCTTATCTCCCCATACCTTCCCCCCTTGGTGTGCATATGTTTGTTCTGTATGTCTGTGTCTGTGTTTCTGCTTTGTAAATAGGTTTATCTGTACCATTTTTCTAGTTTTCTTATCAATGCATTGACAAATCTAGGTTCTTTGTATTTCTACATAAATTTGTGAAACTGCATGTCAATTTCTACACAAAGTCTTCTGGAATTTTTTTTCAATACTAGACTTGCTTTTTTAAAACAATTTTAAGTTAACATAGAAAATGAACAGAAAGTAGAGTCCCCATATGCCCTCCCTCATCTAGTTTCCCCTTTGAATAAGTTGCAGTGATGCGGTACACCTGTTAAAGCTGATGAATCAATAATGCCTTCCCTGGTGGCTCAGACAGTAAAGAATCTACCTGCAGTGCAGGAGACCGGGATTCAATTCCTAGGTCAAGACAATCCCGTGGAGAAGGGAATGGCAGCCCACTCCAGTATTCTTGTCCATGGACAGAGGAACCTGACAGGCTACAGTCCATGGGGTCACAGAGTACAGTCCATGGAGTCGCAAAGAGTTGGACATGACTGAGCAACAAAAACAATATTAATACACTGTAATTAAAGTTCATAGTTTACATAGAGTTCACTCTTTGTGTTCTGCAGTCCATACATCTTGACAAAGGCCTAATATCATGTAGCCACCATTAAGAAAATCAGGCACAATAGTTTCATTACCCTAAAAATTCTGTGTACCCCTCTTATCCATCCCTCCCCATCCCCAACCACTGGCAATCACTGATCGTTTTATGACCTGTATTGTTATGCCTTTTCTAGAGTGTCAGATAATTGGAATCATGTACAACTTTTTCAGGTTGGTTTCTTTAACCTAGCATTGTGCATTTGTTTCCCCAATGTTTTTTTTTTTTTTAATTGGAGTATAATTGCTTTACAATGTTGTGTTAGTTTCTGCTGTATCCTCCATGATTTTTCAGTGGCTCAAAATCTCATTTTGTTTTATTGCTGAATAAAATCACAATAGAATGGGAAAGACTAGAGATCTCCTCAAAAAAAATGGACTTATCAAGGGAATACTTCATGCAAGGATGGGCATGATAAAGAACAGAAATGGTAAGGACCTAACAGAAACAGAAGAGATTAAGAAGAAGTGGCAAGAATACACAGAAGAACTATACAAAAAATGTCTTAATGACTTAGTGACCACTATTGTGTGGTCACTCATCTAGAGCCGACATTCTGGAGTGTGAAGTCAAGTGGGCCATAGGAAGCATTATTAAGAATAAAGCTAGTGGAGGTGATAGAATTCCAGCTGAGCTATTTTAAATCCTAAAAGATGATGCTGTTTAAAGTGCTGAACTCAGTATGTCAGAAAATTTGGAAAACTCAGCAGTGACCATAGGACTGAAAAAAGGTCAGTTTTCATTCTAATACCAAAGAAGAGCAATGCCAAAGAATGTACAGTTGAGCTCATTTCACATGCTAGAAACATTATACTCAAAATCCTTCAAGCTAGGCTTCGGTAGTACATAAACCAAGAACTTCCAGATGTACAAGTTGAATTTAGAAAAGGCAGAGGAGCTAGAAATCAATTGCCAACATTTGTTGGATCATGGAGAAAGGAAGAGAGTTCCAGAAAAATGTCTACTTCTGCTTCATTCACTACGTTAAAGCCTTTGTGTGGATCACAACAAACTGGAATATTCTCAAAGAGATGGGAATACTAGACCACATTACCTGTATCCTGAGGAAGGGGTATACAGGTCAAGAAGCAACTGGACATGAAACAATGGACTGGTTCCAAATTGGAAAAGGAGTACGACAAAGCTGTATACTGTCACCCTGCTTATTTAACTTATATGCAGAGTACATCATGTGAAATGCCAGGCTGGATGAATCACAAGCTGGAATCAAGATTGCCAGGAAAAGTATCAACAATCTCAGATATACAAATGATACCACTCTAATGGCAGAAAATAAAGGGGAACAAAAGTGGCTTGAAACTCAATATTCAAAAAACTAAGATTACAGCATCTGGTCGCATCACTTCATGGCAAATAGATGGGGAAACAGTGGAAACAGTGACAGATTTTATTTTTCTGGTCTCCAAAATCACTGCAGACAGTGACTGCAGCCATGAAATTAAAAGACATTTACTCCTTGGAAGAAAAGCTATGACAAACTTAGACAGCATGTTAAAATGCAGAGACATAATTTTGCCCACAAAGGTCTGTACAGTCAAAGCTATGGTTTTTCTAGTCATGTACAGATGTGAGGGTTAAGCTGAGTGCTGAAGAATTGATGCTTTTGAACTGCTGTGCTGGAGAAGACTCTTGAGAGTCCCTTGGACTGCAAGGAGATCAAACCAATCAATCCTAAAGGAAGTCAACTCTGAATATTCATGGTTTTATGTATGATGTCAAAACTGATAGAATTGTACTCTTTAAATATGTACAGTTTAGTGTACTTCACGGAGACGGCAATGGCACCCACTCCAGTACTCTTGCCTGGAAAATCCCATGGACAGAGGAGCCTGGTGGGCTGCAGTCCATGGGATTGCTAACAGTCGGACACAACTGAGCAAATTCACTTTCACTTTTCACTTTCATGCATTGGAGAAGGAAATGGCAACCCACTCCAGTGTTCTTGCCTGGAGAATCCCAGGGACGGGGGAGCCTGGTGGGCTGCCGTCTGTGGGGTCTCACAGAGTCGGACACGCCTGAAGTGACTTAGCAGCAGCAGCAGCAGCAGTGTACTTCAATTATACCTCAAAAAGCTGGAAAACTTTCTAAAAATAAAAAGTAAAATAAAAGCGAATGCTCTTAAAAAGCTTTAAGAAATGATGACTTGGAGCGGGGTGGTGTTTACATGAGGGGGCAGGTCATTGCAGTAGGTGAGCCAAGGTGGAGAACAAGATTAAGGGGGAGGACACGTGGTCAAGAAGTTGAATCTGGAGCTAACAGAAGAGAAAACCAGTGATCATTCCCCACTTAGGGTAAGGGCCCAAGAGAGGGAGTACCAAAAGACTTTAAGACCAATGATGTCTGACAGTCAATCTTATCTGCTGTGCTATCCCCTGAATCTCTAAGTAGAAATGTTATGGACTTGGAAAGGTGTTGCTTGGGGAAATAAAGGAACTGAGTCTCTCTGGGTGGATTCAGGATAGTAAGAAGGGGACAACTAACTCATGCAAGTTGGGAAAAAGATCTAGGATTCATTCAGTTCAGTTCAGTTCAATCACTCAGTCATGTCCAACTCTTTGCGATCCCATGAATCACAGCATGCCAGGCCTCCCTGTCCAACACCAACTCCCAGAGTTCACTCAAACTCACGTCCATTGAGTTGGTGATGCCATCCAGCCATCTCATCCTCTGTCATCCCCTTCTCCTCCTGCCCCCAATCCCTCCCAGCATCAGAGTCTTTTCCAATGAGTCAACTCTTTGCATGAGGTGGCCAAAGTATTGGAGTTTCAGCCTCAGCATCAGTCCTTCCAATGAACACCCAGAACTGGTCTCCTTTAGAATGGACTGTTTGGATCTCCTTGCAGTCCAAGGGACTCTCAAGTGTCTTCTCCAACACCACAGTTCAAAAGCATTAATTCTTCAGTGCTCAGCTTTCTTCACAGTCCAACTCTCACATCCATACATGACCACTGGAAAAGCCATAGCTTTGACTAGACGGAACTTTGTTGGCAAAGTAATGTCTCTGCTTTTGAATATGCTATCTAGGTTGGTCATAACTTTCCTTCCAAGGAATAAGTGTCTTTTAATTTCATGGCTGCAATCATGATCTGTAGTGATTTTGGAGCCCCCAAAAATAAAGTCTGACACTGTTTCCACTGTTTCCCCATCTATTTCCCATGAAGTGATGGGACAAGATGCCATGATCCTCATTTTCTGAATGTTGAGCTTTAAGCCAACTTGTTCACTCTCCACTTTCACCTTCATCAAGAGGCTTTTTAGTTCCTCTTCACTTTCTGCCATAAGGGTGGTGTCATCTGCATATCTGAGGGTATTGATATTTCTCCCGGCAATCTTGATTCCAGCTTGTGCTTCTTCCAGTCCAGCGTTTCTCATGATGTACTCTGCATAGAAGTTAAATAAGCAGGGTGACAATATACAGCCTTGACATACTCCTTTCCCTATTTGGAACCAGTCTGTTGCTCCATGTCCAGTTCTAACTGTTGCTTCCTGACCTGCATATAGGTTTCTCAAGAGGCACATCAGGTGGTCTGGTATTCCCATCTCTTTCAGAATTTTCCACAGTTTATTGTGATCCACACAGTCAAAGTCTTTGGCATAGTCAATAAAGCAGAAATAGATGTTTTTTTGGAACTCTCTTGCTTTTTCGATGATCCAGCAGATGTTGGCAATTTGATCTCTGGTTCCTCTGCCTTTCCTAAAACCAGCTTGAACATCTGGAAATTCACAGTTCACGTATTGCTGAAGCCTGGCTTGTAGAATTTTGAGCATTACTTTACTAGCGTGTGAGATGAGTGCAACTGTGTGGTAGTTTGAGCATTCTTTGGCATTGCCTTTCTTTGGGATTGGAATGAAAACTGACCTTTTCCAGTGCTGTGGCCACTGCTAAGTTTTCCAAATTTGCTGGCATATTGAGTGTAGTACTTTCACAGCATCATCTTTCAGGATTTCAAATAGCTCAACTGGAATTCCATCACCTCCACTAGCTTTGTTCTTAGAGATGCTTTCTAAGGCCCATTTGACTTTACATTCCAGGATGTCTGGCTCTAGGTGAGTGATCACACCATCATGATTATCTGGGTCGTGAAGATCTTTTTTGTACAGTTCTTCTGTGTATTCTTGCCACCTCTTCTTAATATCTTCTGCTTCTGTCAGGTCCATACCATTTCTGTCCTTTATCGAGCCCATCTTTGCATGAAATGTCCCCTTGGTATCTCTAATTTTCTTGAAGAGATCTCTAGTCTTTCCCATTCTGTTGTTTTCCTCTATTTCTTTGCACTGATCACTGAGGAAGGCTTTCTTATCTCTCTTTGCTATTCATTGCAAGCACAAAAATCACAGTCTAAGGTGACCTGGTCAAATATCTGACTTTCAAGAATCCCCACTGAAATTTGGGAACTTGGCTGGAAATCACACGGGGAATGAGCTCACAAAGGACAGGAAATGTTAAGGCCTGCTGACATCGTGTTACACGAGTGTATCAAAGGGCGGGGGTCACATCATTCCAGCTGAATGCCACGTCCTGTAGCCACTGCTTATCACAGCAGAGTTCTCACCTGGGACCTCGGTCAGAGAGACAAAGGTCGCTGGCCTTCTGCTTCTCTGTCAGCAGTCAAAGGTAAATGGTAGTTCAGGTGAAGGGAGAGGTGGTGGAAGGTAAGAAGTGAAGTATTTTTCAGTTTTCAGTTTCAATATCCATGATGCTGGCAGCAGAGATACTTTGAGGGGTGTGACTATACTTGCCAATGATCTTGAGGAATGTGCGTTTCCTTATATGGACCTCTTCTTCAGCAGAGGTGGCCAAGCAGCCTGCAGTGTTTTGCACTTATTGCTAACAATACTAACTTACTAAATTGAACAATAAATAAAGAAAAATGAGAAAAAAGTAATGAAAAAGTGAGAAAAAGCACAAGGTGACAAAAATAAAGTAAAAAAGAAAAATTAGGGAAAGATTAAAAGAACAAAGAAAGAAAATTAAAATGAAAAGAAAAATAGAAAAAGTAAGAAAAAATGAGAAAAGGGGGGAAAAGTAGAGAAAGAGGAAAAAATAACAAGCAAAACAGACTGTGATGTATGAAGATATATATATGGTCTTTATCCCCAGTTCTTGGCACAGAGTTTCTAATTTCTAAAATCTTAGTAGAATTCCTGAGTGATGGGGTGAAAGGAATATAATTTTTTATTCATAATAAACTCTTTTCAAGCAGACCAAAATTTGTGCTAATTATGTGACTGGTAGCTAAGAGCCCCTAGGCAGCCCCTAGATAGCATCCTAGGTAGCTGAAATCCTAGGATGGGGAGGTTGTCATGGTAACCAACCATGTGATTAGTGAGTTGGGACTTTCAGCCCCATCTCACCATCAACTTCCAGGGAAGGAAAAGGGGCTGGGGATAATCACCAGTGGTTAATGATCTAATCTATCTTGTTTGTAAAAAAAACCTCCATAAAATGAAGAGACTAGATCTTCTGGGTTGGTGAATGAATTCAGTTGCCAGGAGGGTGATACACTCCCAAACTCCATGTGAAAAGAGGCTCCTGTGCTTGGGAACCTTCTCATCTTGCCATATGTAACTCTTCATTTGCCTGTCCTCTATAACATCCTCCACAGTAAATCAGTAATACTGAGTGTTTCCCTGAGTTCTGTGAGTCAGTATAGAAAATTACTAGCCCTGAGAATATGGGAACCCCCAGTTTGTAGCTAAGTCAAACAGAGGTTGGGAAAAGCCTAGGGGTTCACTACTTGTAGTTGACATCCAAATGGAGGGCAGTCTTGTGGGACTGAGCCCTTAACCTTAGGGGTCAGCACTGATATGGGGCAGTTAGAATCAGAATTGAATAAAATCATAGAGGTGAGAGGAAGGTACGAGTGGGAGGGGATACATGTACACATATTATGAAGCAGCTATACCCCAATTAAAAAAACTATATAGGGCACCCACTTGGTGTCCGCAGATAACTGGAGAATTGCCTGATGTGGAAAACCTATGTATTAGATGTCAGAAGTATTGTGACAGAAACAGTTTTCTTTCATAGACAAGAATTCAAGAAGAAAAAAAAGCTAAGGTTGGTGAAATTCCCTCAGGTGACCAAAAGCCAGACTCCTGAGCTAGAAGGACCAAAACCCAAGGCCCAGCCAAAGACTTATTAGGTGCCTGGAACTCTATAACAATGGCTCCTTATAAAGTCAGAGAAAGAAATGGGCCTGTCACTGCTATGGATAAGCCAAAGTCGCTTTCTTATTTTGGGACTCAAAATCCTTTTACTCTTACAACAAAGTGGGAGGAACCCCAAAGAGCTTCTCATTCTTCTGGATTGTAGTGACCTTGTTAGAAACTACAACCTGTGGGGTGCTTCAGTGACCTTTTTATTTCTAGTTCACAAAGCTATAGTAATTTTTGGCCGTTAAAGAGCTCATAATGTTGACACCTCAACAATTTCCTTTTCTTTAACTCTCAATGATTGGTCTCAAAATGATGCCACAACTTAATTGGCATCGTGGTACTATATGAAGATGTTCCATTGGATAAGACGTGACAAAATACATTATTAACACCTATGAAGTTGAGGGGGTGACAGCTTTCACTGTAGTTCTTATCTGCAGTGTGTTTTTGAGCAGATTCCTCCCTTATACAAGCCAGAGAACACCTTATGTCCATTAGGGTGGCTTTAGATGTAATGAATGGATCTGTAAGTCAAAAGATCAAGAATTCTTTGTTTCTTGGAGTATTTAATAGACATTTTTAAAAAGGTACTTGTTTATTAATTGAAGGATAATTGCTTTACATAATTTTGTTGTTTTCTGCCAAATATCAATATGAATCAGCCATAGACATACATATATCCTCTCCCTCCCATCTCCCTCCCCATCCCACCCCTCTAGGTTGTTACAGAGCCCCTGTTTGAGTTTCCTGAGTCATACAGCAAATTCCCACTGGCTATCTATTTTATATATGGTAACGTAAGTTTCCATGTTACTCTCTCCATACATCTACCCTCTCCTTCCTCCCCCCACCCGATGTCCATAAGTCTGTTCTATATGTCTGTTTCTCCATTGCTGTCCTGCAAATAAATGCTTCTGTACCATCTTTCTAGATTCCATATATATGCACTAATATACAATATTTATCTTTCTCTTTCTGACTTACTTCACTCTGTATAATAAGCTCTAGGTTCATCCACCTCATTAGAACTGACTCAAATAATAGACATTTTTAAGAACAATTTAGGTCCATAGAAAAACAGTAGAAGAAACAGAGATTTCCCGTGTATCCCCTGCCCTCATAAAGGCACAGCCTCCCCCACTGTCATCCCACCAGGCTGGTCCATTAGTTGCAAGTGAACCTACACTGACACATCATTATTACCCAAAGGCCATAGTTTATATCACAACCCTTCATTCTTGGTATTGTACATTCTATGGGTTTGGATGAATGTATAATGACGCATACTCATCATTATAGTATCATACAGAGTAGCTTCACTGCCCTAAAAGTCCTCTGTGCTCCAACTATTCATCCTTCTGTGCCCACAGCCCCTGTCAACCACTGATCTTTTCACTGCCTGCACAGTTTTGCTTTTTCCAGAATGTCATATAGTTAGAATCACACAGCATGTCACCTTTTCAGAGTGGCCATCTTTCACTTAGTAATATGCATTTAAGCTTCCTCTCTGCCTTTTCATGACTTGATAGCTCATTTCTTTTTAACATGGAATTATATTCTTGGATGCACCAGAGTTTATTTATCTATTCATCTGTTGAAGGACATCTTGGTTGCTTCCAAGTTTTGGCAATCAAAAATAAAGCTACTCAAAACATCTGTGTGTAGTTTTTGTGTGGATATATTTTCAACTCCTTTGGATAAATATCGAGGAGCATAATTACTTGATCATATGGTAAGTGTGTGTTAGTTTTGTAAGAAACTATCCAACTGTCTTCCAAAATGGCTGCCATGTTGCCTTCCCACCAGCATTTGGTGTTTCAGACTTTGGCCATTTAATAGATCTTTAGTGTATCTGATGGTCTTTGTAATTTGTATATTATGTTTAACATCTTTTTGTATGCTTATTTGCCTTTGTATATCTTCTTTGGTGAGGTGTTTGTTCAGGCCTTTTGCACATTATTAAAATGGGTTGTTTGCTTTTCTATTGTTGAATTGTAAGTGTTCTTTATATATTTTGGATAACAGCCTTCTATCAGATTCATCTTTGGCAAATAGTTTCTCATCTGTGGCTTGTCATAATGGTATCAGTGTCTGTCACAGAGCAGACGTTTTTAATTCTGCTGGGATTTTGATTGAGATTGCATTGAGCCCGTAGGTCAATTTGTGTTGACAATAGATTACTGAGGAGAAACTGCCAAGCATCAGGACAGCCCAGCATCAGCAGGGAGTGGTAAAGGCTGGCATCCTGCTAGCCCAGGAGGAAGGGCTGAGTTTTCTATTAATAGGTGCCGTCTCCTCAGGCCTGAGTCATAGCATCACGGTTGTACCTTTCCCAGTGTACCCTCAGTACAGCTGTGAACACCCTCTGAATAGACACACGCACACACTGTGGTCCATAGCTGCAGACACGTGTGGAGGCTTCCCGGGACGCACCCTTTTATGCCTAGAGAGGTGCCAACCCAAGAAAAATGCAGGCAGTGTTCATGCCCAGATCAACTGGACTCATTAGTCCTTCTGCTGTGAAGGGAGAGACCTCGTTTTATGGCCATAAAGGCAGGCAGGACAAAAATAAGATGCACATTCCAGAGACTTGTGTCACCCTCTGCAGAGCTGGGTAAATACAGCAGTTGGGCAGTGGCATAAAATGCTGTCACTCAGACACACAGCGGCCTTCTGTGGGTCTCACCCACTGGAAACCCTCCTCTGAGTCTCTTCTTCTAGCCCATGTGCGCTCCAGGGGTCTGGAGTTACTGTTTTCCTCCAGCCTCCTTCTCCCAACCAAGGCTTCTGCACATTTTCTTCTAAATCCAGATTTCTCAGGGATAAAATTAGATCAGAGATCTGGAGTTGCCAGGAAGCTGCCTGGGGAGTGGGTGACTGTAAGCCATTAACCGTAAGGATAAGTTAAAACAACACTAATAAAAATGATGTTTCTGCGGGAAGAAGAAGCCCTTGCGCCAATTATCTTGAGAATGGGTATGTCCTTCTCTGACCCAGGCCGAATGTCTTTCTGTTTTCCTAGTGGATTCTGCCCTTAAAATCACATTTGCCTTTAAATCAGAGACTCGATTTCCCCCACCTGGATGATCCCTGCCTTTTCTGCTGCTGCTCCTGGAACATGATTCCTTGTCCTTCCCTCCAGTCATGGCCTCCGAGGGGCCTTCCTTCCCCGCCCAGGGCAGGATGCTCTGCAGCCATTAGATTGCACTTCGTCCCTGGATCTCCTGCTGCACCATATAGCGATGCCCCCCTCAGCAGCCACCAGACACACTCGTCTCTACATTTCACGTAGTTGTACCCAATAAATATTGAGTCAGAGTTGGTACTTTAAATGAAATCTAAGGCTAATGCACACATGCCATCCTGCAGAAACCTTACTGCTGGCAGGGAAACTCAGTGGACGTGCCCCTTGGGGTATACTCAATACTGTATATGTATGTGTGCGTGTGTGTTCATGGGGATCTGTGAGGCCCCTGCGATGAGGCTGTAACTCACTAAGCAAGAGACAAGGTCCCCTCTGAGAATCAAGGTTTGAGGTAGCAGTTGGCCTAGGTAAGTTTTCACTGGGGTCACCAGCCTCAAACCATGGGATGTCAGATGGTTGCCCACTTCCTGCCCCAACTTTTTGGAAATTTGACCTGAAGCCTAACTAATGCTCTGGCTTTGGGGCAGCGGGGCCTTCCCTGTCATTTCTCTGGGGTTTTCTCATCAGTCTCACACTCCCACATGACTCATTTCAGTTCTGTCCATCTTTCACCATTTTCTATTAAGAAATCTCACACTTAAGCACTTCATGAGCTGAAGAGATGTTTTGAGGTTTCTAGGATCTCAAGAGGGATCACACTGAGGTCCACACGTGGCTTTTTGTCAGCTGTTTCCACCCTCCTGTCCCTCAAACAACAAATTATTAATCTCATCTCACACCAAATGGTTTACATCACATTCAGGCCCCCTTAAGATCTCATCTTCTAGCCCAAGATCCATTCTTTTTAATCTGTGTTCTTACTAAGAAAAGTTCCAGAGGAAAAAGTCTTCTTTTGAATTAAAAGTAACATCAAAGGGGGGTAAAGCAAGATGTAAGAAAATTTTGCTTTCTCCTGCCACCGAGAATAATTTGGTGAAGTTATTCTGAGCCTTGGTTTCCTCATCTGTAGAATGGGTGCAATGATATCTATCAGTCTTCCCAGGTCAGTCAGGATTCATGGCATGTAACAGGTCCTCAGGAATGTTCATTTCTTTCCCTTCCCTGGTTAATACAAACCCCACGGTATTGACAGGGAAGCCTGGAATATAGTCCTAGCTCCATCATGAACAGTTGTGCGAGCCTGTGGGACATTGCTCTGCCCGTCTAGATATAAGGTTGCTTCCTTGGAAATAAGAGGTGCAGAAAGGCTGGTTTCTAGATGGATTTTATTTTACTATTAAAATTTTGAAAAGAAGTGTTTTCCGCCTAGGAATTTTAGTTTCGTGTTGAAAGAGTCTCAAGAGAAGGGTATCAGATTTTCAGGGATGAATTTGGGGATGCGGTGAGGCCAAAGCCCCTCTCATTGTCCTCCTGGGATCTGCCAGGACCCTTAGCATTTTAGGAGTAACCTCTCCAGTGGTGGGACAGCAAGGAGGCAAGAGTTTTGTGAAGCAGTGGGGTCTTCTGATGCTGGATTCAAGGGAAAATGGGCCCAGGAGGAGAGTGTTACAAGAAAATTAAAAGAGAAAATTAGACAGATATTCTCTCCTGCCAAGTTGCTTTTACAATCTCCAAATGGTGGAGCTAGAAGCAATCTTTTGAGAACTGCTGGTCAAATCTACCCCAACCTAGACGAGCAAATGGTAACTCCAAGGGCCTGAGGAATTTGCTCAGGTCTCCCCACCCTGAACTTGGTAATTCCTGTCACACCACGTCCCTTCCATGGAAGCCACTTGTATTTCAGTTAGTCATGACTCCAAGAAGGGAAAGTTCAGTGTGTATTTTGGCCTGAAGAAATGGCAGGACTAGTTTCTTTAAAAAGCATTCTTCAGGGACACTGTCAGCCTCATGCAGTTCTAATAGAGGATGATGTTTCTATTTCCCAGCACCGTCAGTTGCCATGTGTGCAAACTTTCATTTTTAATGTAGCATGATTCTCAGCCATGCTTGAGCTAAAAATAGAAGGACTTCTATGCTGGCAAGAATTATAAGACAAAAGTAGATAAGGGTAGGAAACAATCATTTCTAAAAAATAAATAAAAATAAACATCGATTAGACTTTCATTTACTTAAAAGTGTAGCCTAGCAGACCAGTTGCTCCAATTACATTTCTCCACATTATTCTGAAATTTTTTTTAATATTCTGAATGTTTTAGATGCTTTCCCTCTTTCTGCCTTCTAAATAGCCGTGAGCACTTCCAAAGCTATGAGAAGAGAGGCCAAAAGACAGCTGTCAGTATAAGCCAGAGAATCCCTTTGGGAAGCATTTTGAGATAACAGACCTATTCCCTACCCACCCTCTACCTCCCTGGCCCTTCCTTTGCCCTTCCCCATTCTTTTTCAGTTGATTCTTAGCTGGTTCACTCCTCAGGTGTGGGGATCGCCCTCCCAGGGTACCTAGCACAGACACGAGCACCATGGGGACCGTGGCTATGGGCCAGGAAGGAGGCTGAGGGCAAGGGGTTCTCCAGGGGCCCCCTAAAGACCACCGTGAAGAGCTTTTGGTGCCCACTTGGAATTACTGTGAGACCTACATTTGCAGAGTGACAACTATGTAACAGGCATTATGATAAATACATAACTACCCCAAGAGGATGAGACCATTGTTATTTTTCCCATTTAACAGATGAGAAAGCTGAGAGACAGAGTCGTTAGGGGAGTCAGCCAAAGTCACAGAGCAAGTACAAGAGTAGAGTCAGGTTAAGAACCCAGGTTGCCTGACTCCAGAGTCCATACTTTTAATCACCACCCAGATTGCCTCAAAATGATACATCCAAAGTGCTTGGTGCAACCAGGACACCCATACATTGCAGGTAGGAGTGGAAATCGGTACATCCATGCTGGGGTCTTATAAAGTTAAATGGATAAAAGTCATATAATAGCAACTCCACTTCTAGTTATAAACCCAGGAGAAATGAGTACATATACCAAAAGACACATACAAGAATGCCCACATGTTCACAGCAGTATTCACCATAGCCGGACACTGGAAATCACCTAAATGTCCTCGACAGTAAATCATGGTGGATTCATCCAGCAGAGGACTTACTGTATAGCAACGAGGATAAACAAACTGCATACAACACTAAGGATCAATCTCACCACCAGTTCTGACGGAAAGAAGCCTGACCACAGAAAGTACACACTGTTTATGAAGTGAGGTGAAAGCGTTAGTCACTCAGTCGTGTCCCTGCCTCTTTGCAACCCCGTGAACTAGTGGCTCACCAGGATCCTTTATGCATGAAGTTCTCCAGGCAGTAACACTGGAGTGGGTTGCCATTCCTTTCTCTGGGGATCTTACCACCCAGGGACTGAACCCACATTGCAGGCAGATTCCTCACTGTTTGAGCCACCAGGGAAGCCCTTGTGTTGTGTGTCCATATATTTAAATTTCAAAACAGTCAAAGCCGATGCATACTGCTGAAGGTCAGAGTAGCAGTCACCTAGAAGAGGGACCAGGGAGACTTCTGGGGGTGCTGGCAAGATTCTGCTTCTTGACCTCAGTGTTGGTTACATGGGTGTGTTGTCTTTATGAAAATTCATCAAGCTATATACACTTACAATCTGTACAATTTTCATGTATGTTTTACTTGAGTTGAAAGTTTACCTTTAAAATAAATACCTAGGACAGTGTCTGCCAATACAGAGGACTCAGCAGTGTGAGTCCATTCCTTCCCTCTCTTTCCTTTGCCAGCCTGCCAGTGTCTGGATGATCCTCACTGGTTTCACCTGTCCAGGCATTGGCCTTCCAATGATGTTACAGGGTCTGAGGTCAGGAAGAGCTGGGTCATAGTGGGACGTCCACAGTCTGAGACCTCGGCAGGGCGGGGGGGTGGGGGCATCTAGGAGATTTCTGTGGGCCAAGGCCAAGAGAACATCTGTTCCCTCAGTGGGGCTACTCAGTGGGCTCACAGGGGGTTGCACCCTCTTTGCCCCGTAGGGTCATTGTTGGCTGGTGTGTAGCGGACTGAATTCATAGCCAGAAGCACATGGTTTGAATTTAGCTTCTGCTGGAAACTCGCTCTGCCACTGGGCAAGTCACTTAGCACAATGGAGACTCCACTTGCCCATCACAAAGCTCTTAGTGACCTAATGTGGGCAGTGTATGCTGCAAGTGTGATGTAAACACAGGACCTCATGAATACTAATGAGGAGTGAGAGCTCAGAGAAAGGACCCAGCACAGCTAGACCCGGGCACAGCCTGCAAAGAATGTACCATCATCTGCTTTCCTTATCTGAGAGGTTCATGCTCCCTTCACTCACCTGGCTCTGCTTTAAAAAGGCTGGGGCTTAACTTCTTGTGGTTCGTGTCGTGGTCTCTGCAGTATCCCCACAGACAAGGCGGCCGCCTGCAGAAGCTTCACGATTTGGGCTTCCTGCAAGCCCCTTCGTGAATACTGCTTCCTAGGCTTCTCCAGGTCTAAAAGCAGTACCAGCTGGTTGGTTTCATCAACAGTGATGGTCCTCTGTGAGCAGTCAGCTTTCATAGAAGAGGGTTCCCAGAGGACGGGGATGTCTTTCTTGTTGCTGAATCCCCTCCACACCCACCCCACACCCAATGAACGCTTGTCCTGCCTCTGTTTGATAATCTCCAGTGACAGTGAACTTGCTGATTTCCACATGCTGCCTTCCACAGAGAGACCTTGAAAAAGAGATTGTGGCCTCATCATTGGAGTAAGGCTCATAAATCTGAAGCTATGCCCTTGTGTTCAGAGGAACAGGCACTGGGAGGGAAGGGTTTCGTAAGAAAAGATCGGATCATGCTGCCTATTGTTGAGCAGAGCCGGGTCCCTCTCAGCCTCCTTGCCATGTGGAGCCAAGATGCTGCAGAAGGAACCTAGGATGGGGGCGAGACAAGGCTTGGCAGAGCATAGCACTTGTTTCAGCACATCCATGGCAGGAAGAAGGCTGGACTATGAGTGGGCACAGGACCGAGTCCATCAGGCAGATGATCCTGCCTAGTGCAGCCAGTCTCAAATCTCCTGCTCCCAGGACTCTTTGATATTATTAAAAGGATTGAAGACCCTAAAGAGCTTTCCTGGGTTTTATCCACTAATTTTAAAAGTCAAAACACAAAATGTTCTTAAATATTCATTCAATAATTTGTTTAGAGGTGTTGAATTTCCTGGATTTGAATCCCATTTCTGCCACCTAGTAAGTGCTCAGTATGAGCTGTTGTTAGTATCAGCATAGCAGGTACTCAATACAGACTTGTTTGATTTTTATTTCTGAAGTGCAGTATCTGGAATCTCCCACCATAGGATTCAAACCAGTGCCTCAATTTCAGCAAGGAGCTCTATATGTTAATATTGTTGCTGTGTATCTATACGCTATGCTGTTTCACTCTTGCAAACAGATTGGAAGAGTACGAACCCTGGTAACAGGATGGACCCTTGCAATAGTCATAGCACCTTCTTGGCCAGAGGACAAAAGTCCCCCCATCCTGAGAGACCTTGGCCAGCTTTTTAGCCTCTCTGAGCTTTATTTTGCCTGTTCTGAAAAACGAGATTAGTAACAGTGGCTGCCTCATAGGTTTGCTGTGAGAATTAACTAAAACGTAAGGCTCCCGCCCTGCCCCACCCCCACCTGGCACGTGGTTAGCACTCCCTAACTGTTACCTATTATTAATGTAAACCAATGATTTTCAGTAACCAGTCTGAGTTACACCCCTCAGGCTCAACCTTCTAGAAATGCCACAAAAATGACACCCTAGGTGAGCCAGTTTGTGGGATTTTAGATCAGAAATTGTTGAATTATATTTCTAGTACTTTCTCTAGGTGCTGGGGTCATCAGAGACAAATCCCACAGCTGGTCAGTGTTTGGGGTGCGTCTGCTCCTTAGACACTGGCTGCACCAGCAGACACATCCGGGTCCCGACTGGCTGAGTCACACATCTAGCATTTCCATCTCGTCTGCCAACAGGAGCGCCATGATTGGCTCTGAAAGTGAAAGTCGCTCAGTTGTGTCTGACTCTTTGCGACCCCATAGACTGTATAGTCCATGAAATTCTCCAGGCCAGAATACTGGAGTGGGTAGCCTTTCCCTTCTCCAGGGGATCTTCCCAACCCAGGAATTGAACCAGGTTTTCCTGCATTGCAGGTGGATTCTTTACCAACTGAGCTATCAGGGAAGCTCTGCTGCTGCTGCTGCTGCTAAGTCGCTTCAGTCGTGTCCAACTCTGTGTGACCCCACAGACTGCAGCCCACCAAGCTCCCCCGTCCCTGGGATTCCCCAGGCAAGAACACTGGAGTGGGTTGCCATTTCCTTCTCCAATGCATGAAAGTGAAAAGCAAAAGTGAAGTCGCTCAGTCGTGTCCGACCCTCAGCGACCCCATAGACTGCAGCCTTCCAGGCTCCCCGTCCATGGGATTTTCCAGGCAAGAGTACTGGAGTGGTTTGCCATTGCCTTCTCCAAGGGAAGCTCTGGCTGTGCTCAAAAGTGTAGAAAGCTCCAAACCCTCACTGTGCCCAATGCAGGGAGCCTTCTAGCTGGGGCTGGTGATTCTTTCCAGAGCTGAGGCTGATGGAATTTGCAGCAAAGACATAAAATTCCATTTCAGCAAAGCTCCAAATCACTCCCACTTTCCCCCTTTGTGATCTTACAGTCTAAATCCTTCCTGATAGTTACTGTCTGTGTTTCCCCCCTGCCCTGAGAATCACTTATAGATAATTCCCAGATTAAAAGACACATCTCTTCTGGTTCTGGAAATTCATTTTTATATCACAGCCCTGTGAACCTCTATCATATCTTCTTTGCAGACAAGTCATTGTTATTCAGGGCTTTCCCAGTAGCTCAGTGGTAAGAATCTGTTTGCAATGCAGGAGCCACAGGAGACTCAGGTTCAATCCCTGGGTCAGAAAGATCTGGAGGGGTGTGGCAACCCACTCCAGTATCCTTGCCTGGAGAATCCCATGAACAGAGGAGCCTGGTGGGCTATAGTCCATGGAGTCACAAAGAGTCGGACATGACTGAAGCAACTGAGCATATACACATTGTTATTCAACAATGCCACAGACATTTACTGACCTCCACCTGTTTGCCAAACATTGTGAATAGATACAAGGATAAAAAGGTGAACTACCTCTGAGCCAGCCCTGGAAGCTGTGTCTTGGGTGACATGGAGACAGCTGCACCAACAAAGGACTGCAGGGCAGAGGGAGGTAGGGGAGGAAAGGGCACCTGGCCAGACTGCTGGAGGAGGAGGAGAGTGGCGATGGGACCTGCTTGCTCCAGGTTAGCAAGGGGCATGTCCCACCATGTCCCTGCTGTTCTGCTCTCTTGTCCTCCCCTCCAGTCCCTGCATGGCTGGCTCCTCAGGTTCTATTTGAAATGTTACCTCTGCAGAAAGACACTCCTGTCCATCTGATTTGCAGTAGCCCCTCCTCCCAGCGCTCTTTCACACTGACATGTTTTATTTTGCTCCCAGCTTCTATCATTAAACATTTCATTTATCTGTTCACTTGGACATCGTATGTTTCCCTGACCTAGTAAATACCCAGTGAGCATTCATGTGCTGAATGACTGGCAGAGCCTCTAAATGAAGATGAATGAATGAACAACATACTCGTGGATGCTAAATCACTAGCTGACATCCCATGAACAATTTGGGAAAAGTTAAAAATAGTTAATGTAATAGATGTAATTACTATCTTTAACATATTGGAATTTTTCTGAGAATATTAGACTGGGGGCTTCCATGATTACAGGATAAAATAGACCAAAATTAAATAAGAGAAATTTTGTAGTGAGTTCCTACCAACTAGAAACATACATCTGAGTAAAGACTTTAGTTCTAGAGACTTCAGGGGGAAAAATGACTGTTAGCTTTAACAGTTTATTCCATTACTGGTCTGAATACAGGAAGCTCAACCAGATGTGGGAGGCTATTATAGGGTAGCCAGCCAGCCAGCCATACCCCAGAGAATATTTCCAGGATCTTCCATTACACACTGATACATGCATATGTAACATTTTTATATGTAAATGCATATATTTTCGGAGAAGGCAATGGCACCCCACTCCAGTACTCTTGCCTGGAAAATCCCATGGATGGAGGAGCCTGGTAGGCTGCAGTCCATGGGGTCGCTAAGAGTCGGACACGACTGAGCGACTTCACTTTCACATTTCACTTTCATGCATTGGAGAAGGAAATGGCAACCCACTCCAGTGTTCTTGCCTGGAGAATCCTAGGGACTGGGGAGCCTGGTGGGCTGCTGTCTATGGGGTCGCACAGAGTCGGACACAACTGAAGCGACTTAGCAGCAGCATATATTTTTTGTATGTTTATGTATATATACACAAGGGAATAATAAAATATGGGGAAACCATTTAGCCAGTTCAGTTTGAGCTATACAGGCACCCCCAACAGGTCAGCTGTCCTATCTTTTAGGCACACTTGCAATGATGCATTCTGGAACATTCTTGGTACTATTAAATAGTGAGTTCATTATCTGGCAAAAGTGCCATGGACATTTGAAACATTCTTACAGGTTTGGGCCATATTTTTGTATTTCTGGAGAGTTAATCACCTAGGAAAGATATAGTATATATAACACTATTTGGGTCTTCCCAGATGGTGCTAGTGGTAAAGAAGCTACTTGCCATTGCAGGTTAGACATAAAAGATGCAGGTTCAATCCCTGGCCCCAGAAGATCTGGAAGATCCCCTGGAGGAGGGCATGGCAACCCATTTCAGTATTCTTGCCTAGGGAATACCATAGACGGAGGAACCTGGTGAGTTGCAGTCCACAGGGTCACACAGAGTCAGACATGACTGAAGCGACTTAGTACACACATGCATACACATAGCACTGTTTAGTGACACTGTTTAGTGACACTGTTTAGTGACACTGTTTAGTGCCAGGCCCAGAGTAAGGAACCAAGCATGCAGAAAACCTGAATGGACTGACGATGGAAACAGACACCCAACTAGCTGTTGTATGGAGCAGGGCTCCTGAAGTACACTCGGGAGTTAGGGGACCTGTTAAAGGGATTGTTCCTAGAAGGCTTTCTGAAGGTGGTTTCAACAGCTAGAATATGATGGCCAATTAGGGTCTTGCTGGATGTAGAATAGGAGGCGCTGGGGCTCAGGGAGCAAGGATGGCCTTGCCAGACTAAAGGAACATATGTACGAAAGCAGGAGAATAAAAATAGCCTGCAGTGTTGAAGATGCATAGACGTGGGCAAGAACCAAATGAGGCTGCAGAAGCAAACAGGACCCTATCACTCAGATCACTAGGAATCCTGGGTTTGAAATCAGGGAATCTGAACCCTGTTCTGAAAGGTAAGGGCTGTTGTGGAAGGATTGCTGCAGACCTGCCTCTTAGAAAGAAGCCTTTGGCAGCTATGAAGATGCATCAGGGAATTCCCTGGAGGTCCAGTGGTTAGGACCACAGTGCTTTCACTGATGTGGTGCAGGTTCAATCCCTGGTCGAGGAACTAGGATCTCACAAGCCACATAGTGGGGTGAAAAAAAGAAAAAAAGTTACATCAGATGGGAGGAAGCCACCAGTTCTTAGCAATAACTCCAGGGAGTAGAGAACCAAGGAGGGGAGATAGAGATGGGAGAGAGTAGAAAGAGAGTGGCCTCAGGCTATGGGAGACAGAGGGGATGTGATGAAGAGAGGAGCATGGAGGATGAGAACCACCGTGCACCAGGCCTTGTTCTAGGCGCCTGGGCTCCATAGTGGACAGAACAGAATGACAGCCCCACCTGATGGCTCTGGCAGCTTGTAGGAGGAGCCAAACAGAAATAAGCAAGTCTGTAGGTAATAAACCAGAGCTAGAGGACAATAAAGATAGCAAGGAATTCCCCGGTGGTCCAGCAGTTAGGAAGGACTCTGCACTTCTACTGCAGGGGCGTGGGTTCTGGCCCTGGCCAGGGAATCCTGAAGCATGGCCAAAAGAAAAAAAAAAAAAAGATAGCAGTCCTGATAAACAGAATGGGCTGCTTGAAATTTTAGACAAGTGGCTTGTGAAGGCCTGCAGGACCTGAGGAAACCAGCCCAGTGGCTCTTCGGGGAAAAGCAATCCAGGAGGAGTGAACAGCAATGCAAAGGCCCTGGAGTGGAGTATGTCTGGCTTGTTCCAGGAACTTCAAAGCACCTGTGTAGCTGGAAGGACCAGGAAGGAGAATAGCAGATGAGATAAGAGAGCTGCAGGGTGATGTGAGGTCAAGAAGGGCTGTGAGGAAACTTACAGGCTGTTGCAAGAACTCTGCCTTTTACTCTGAGTGAGATGGGAACCAGTGAAGGGTTGTGAGCAGGCAGAGGGGGATGTGCTCAGACCTCGGTTGCTATAATCAACTCTGGTTTAGGGTAGAGAACAGACAGGAAGGGGCAAGGGCAGAAGCAAGGAGACCTTCTTTAGCTGGGGCAGCAGAGGTGGTGAAAGTCATCAGATCCTGGCTTTATTTTAAAGGCCAAGCCACCAGGCGTTGCTGATGGAGTAGATGTGTCTGAGGGAGAGAGGTCAAGGTGACTTTGAGAGTTTTGACCTGAGCAGCTACAAGACTGGAATTGCCATCTTCCAAGGTCAGAAGATCAGATGTGGAGCTGGTTTCCAAGTGGGGAGGAGGACAATCAGGGATTACTTAGGGAAGCGGGTTTGAGATGGCAAGAAATACTGTTCAACTAGAAGGGAATTATAGAGGCCTGAGTCTCACCTGGCCTTCAGATGGAGCTGTGGGTGGGGCAGGTAGGAAGGCCAGATAGGCAGTGCCCTGCACCGTGTTCTGCTGGGACCATCCTCTCGTCTCTTAGGGTGTTTGGAATTCTGTCTTTAATGTCACGGTTCCTAATGGAGCTGTCTGTCATAATCACCAGGAAAGTGGAAAGTGAAAGCACAAGTTGCTCAGTCATGCCCAACTCTTTGCAACCCCATGGACTATACAGTCCAAGAAATTCTCCACGCCAAACTACTGGAGTGGGTAGCCTTTCCCTTCTCCACAGGATCTTCCCAACCACCAGGTGGGCTTTTTAAAGGTACAGATACCTGGGTCTCACTTCAAATCTATAGAACATGAATCTCAGAAGTGGGGACCAAAGCTAGAAAAATATTCAAAATCTGCACCAGGTGCTTGTAATGAGCACCACTGCATAAGATTCCCCACATACAAGGGGCTTTCTGTTGGTTTTATGGCTGCTTTAAAACTAAGTGGGTCAAGACAATGAGAAGACAAGCTACAATCTTAGCTTGGGAAAAACTGTTTGCAGAAGACATATTTGATAAAGGATTTTTATTCAAAATATACAAAGAATTCTTAAAGCTCAACAATAAGAAGATAAACAATCCAATTAAAAAATGAGCAAATACTTGAACAAGTACCTCACCAAAGAATATATACAGATGGCAAATGAACATACAAAAAGATGTTCAACATCATATGCCATTAGGAAACTGCAAATTAAAGCAACAGTAAGCTACCATCACATACCTATTAGACAGGCCGAAATCCAAAACACCGGACAACACCAAATGCTGGTGAGGGTTTGGAGCATAAGAAACCCTCATTCATTGCTGGTGGGAATGCAAAACAGTACAGCCACTTGGGAAGAGAGTTAGTTTCTTGCAAAAGTAAACACATTTACCATACCATCCAACAGTCACACTCCTTGGTATTTACTCAAAGGTGTTGAAAACTAATGTCTGTACAAATACCTGCATACAAATGCTTATTTTAGCTTTGTTCATAATTACAAAAAAACGGAAGAAACCAAGATGTTCTTCAGTAGGTGAATGGAATAAATAAATTGTGCTATATCTAGACAATGGAATATTATTCAGTACTAAAATGAACTATCAAGCTATGAAAAGGCATGGAGGAATCTCAAATGCATAGTCCATTGTTAAAGAAGTCAATCTGAAAAGGCAGTGTACTGTATGATTCTAACCATATGACCTTCTGGGAAAGACAAAACCTCAGTGAGAATAAAAAAGGTCAGTGGTTGCCAGGGGTTGAGGGGAGGGATAAACACTCGGAGAACAGGGGAAATCTACGGCAGCGAAGCTACTCTGCATGATACTGCAGTGGTGAATACGTGCCAGTGTACATTTGTCAAAACCCATAGAATATACAATACCAAGAGTAAACCCTGATGTAAACTATTGCTCTGGTTGATAAAAAGCAAAACTAAGGGGGTGAGAATTTATGGGGAGGGCAGACAAAAGAACATAGGAGCCTGCCTTTTGTGCCAGGGACTCAGCAGGGGCTAGAAGTAGAGCAAGTGAATAGAACGGGGCAATCACAGCCCTTGTGGAGCTTATATTCTAGAAAGCCTGTTTGAAAAGCATAGAGACAGGAAGGGAAAGCAAGATTGCCTGGAAGTTGTGCCTAGACTGATCTTCTGTCTGCCTAGAGAGAGGTTCCCTGTGGTGTAGGGCAGGAGGGTAGCACACCCAAAGCTCTGTGCCAGGGTAAGATCCCAAAGAGACGCTCTGTCATCACCCACCTCCTTGGACCTCAGTGGAATGCTTACCACCTCAGCCCTAGGCAGCCCCTGTTTATTCCTGCCCACCCCTGTCCCCTCAACAGATGTCTTGACATTCAAAAGAATTGAAAATGGGATTGCAAAGGGATATTTGACACCTATGTTTACAGAAGCATTATTCAAATAGCCAAAAATGAAAGCAGCCCAAGTGTCCACCAATGGATGGATAGATAAGCAAAATGTGCTACGTACATACAGTGGAATATTATTCAGCTTTAGACGGGAAGTTCTGACACACAGTACAACATGAATGAATCTTGAGGACATTATGCTAAGTGAAATGTCAGTCATATTTTTAAAAAATTTTATTGAAGCCTAGTTTATTTGCAATATTGTATTCATTTTTTCTGTACAACAAAGTGACTCGGCTATACATATATGTATTCCTGAAAGGTCAGTCATAAAAGGACAATTATTCTCAACAAAATGTTAGTTATGAAAGAACAATTCTCTTTCTTAATTAAAAAAAAAAAACTTTTGTATTGAAGTATAGTTGATTTACAATGTTGTGCCAATCCCTGCTGTACAGCAGAGGGACTCGATATATGCATGCAGACGTGCTCCTTTGTAATCTTTTCCATTATGGTTTATCACAGGATACTGAATCTGGTTCCCCGTGCTCTACGGTAGGATTTTGTTGTTTACGCATCCTATATGTAATAGCTTACATCTGCTAATCTCAGAGTCCCAGTCCTCCCCTTCCCCACCCTTCTCCCTCTTGGTAAACTCAAGCCTGGTGTCCATGTCCCTGAGTCTGTTTCTGTTTCATAGATAAGTTCTTTTGTGTCATATTTTAGATTCCACATATAAGTGATATCATGTGGGGTTTGCCTTTCTCTTCCTGACTTAGTATGATAATCCCTAGTTGCACATAAAAGGGCAATTCTTATATGAAGTACCTAGACGGGGAGTTAAATTCCTTGAAACAGAAGGTAGATCACCAGGAGTTAGAAGGAGGGGAGGGAATGAGGAGCTGTTGTTGAAGGCGTACAGAGTTTCAGTTTGGGAAAATTAAAAAAAAAGTTGCAGTGCGAAATAGTGGTGATGGTTGCATAACAGTGTGAATGTATTAATACTCAAATTCTGAACTGTACACTTGAAATGGTAAATTTTATGTTAGGTGTAATTTACCACAATTTTATAAAAGGGAGTTAGGCACTTTTTATAATGAATCAATTAACTTTTCGCTGTGTTGGGTCTTCATTTAGGTTTGGGCTTTCTCTAGCTGCATTGAGAGGGGGCTACTCTCCAGTTGCAGCACGTGGGCTTCTCATTGCCATGGCTTCTCCTATTGTGGAGCATGGGCTTCAGGACTTGCAGCATGTGGGCTCAGTAGCTGTGGTTCTCCTTCTCTGCTGTGCTGTCCCCTGGCCTCAGAGCTTCAGCTTCTGCTCCAGAAGCTGGCTCGCTTTCTCAATTCCCTGGCTTGCACATGAACTCACAGGGCACTCCCTACCTCACTCTCCGGAGAGGTTCTTTCATCTTCAGCTTTCCTGCTCACTGCCTCTTCCCTGTAGCCCCCAGTTCACATTTTCAAGAAATCAGATTGGTCATCCCACCTGGGGGGCACAGGCACATTATAAGTGTCTGGTAAGTTTATGGGCTGGTACCCCTGCCCCAATCAGCTTTGCCAGGTTAGTAGACAGCCTCCTGGGCAGTCCAGTCAGCAGCTCTGGCCACCCTACCCTCAGTGGGCAGCAGGGATGGGGAATCCTGAGGATGGGATTCACTGGAACAGCAGTGACCTAATTGGAACCCTTCAGCCTGACTGGTTCTCTATCCATCCCAAAGTCAGCTGTCTCCCTCCCTTCACTGTCCCCAGAGCTGCACACCATTATTTGTTATTCTGTTGCTCATACACTCTGGAAACAATAAGTTATACATAAGGCAAGGCCTGCCTTATTCACTTTTATACACCCAAATCACCATATGGTAGCAGTCAAATGTTTGCTAATAAACTAATTAATGGGCAGATGAAAACAGAGAGTTATGGATTTATTTTTCTTTTTTGATATTTATTTTGATTTGGCTGCACCAGGTCTTAGCTGTAGCATGTGGGATCTTTGATCTTCTTTGTGACATGCAGGATCGTTAGCTGTGGCATGTGAACTCTTAGCTGTGGCATATTGAATCTAGTTCCCTGACCAGGGATCAAACCCAAGCCCCTGCAATGTGAGCATGAAGTATCAGCCACTGGACCACCAGGGAAGTCCCAGAACCATGGATTTGGAATCAGAAGAACCCAGTTGAGTCACCCAAGGTTAACCTTTGTGACCTTTGAAAAAGCATCTAATTTCTCTGGGCCTTGGCCTCAAATTCTGCAGCATAAATGGGCTAAAACCCACCAGTGGTCCAAAATGTGTTCCACTCCATCTCCCCAGAGGAGTTAAATGAGTGTCTTTCCAGCAGAAGTTCTTAAAGTCTTTCCCGTGATAATGGACCTTACAAATTTTCCAGAGAGAGAACACTTCCCAAATGCATTTGTCCCTATAGTCCTTTAAACTTGGACATCCTATGTGGCTTGGGCAGGGAAGATGAAACATCTGTTTGGGATGCACATAATTCTAAAGGCTGATTTAGCCTCCAAGAATTTTGACTACATATAAATCCATTTACCACCTCCTGTCTATTCACCCAGGAGTAATTGCTTTGGGTTTTAGATTGGCTACCTTTAGTTGTTTCCCGTATATCTCTCGCTCATGGTTGTCTGAGGTTCGTTTTCCTCTGTGCGTTTACCCGTGAACTGAAGGTAACCAAGGCCACTGAGTCAGATTCTATGAAGTTGTTTCTCCTTATCTCGAGGTGACGTGGTACCTCCTATTTCCAGGAAAGATAAGGCACTGACACACCAGGCTACTGCGGCAGAAACACCATGCGAAGGCATCTGAGAGGGCAGCCGTGACCTAGGAAGTCCCCTGAGTTGCCATGTCATTACCAGATCAGTATCTCGGCCATGTCATTAGTGGGAGGCATAATCTAACTTGTGGGTTTATCATAGGAAAGTAAAGTAGCTTTCCGGCTTCCCTTGTGGCTCAACTGGTAAAGAATCTGCTTGCAATGCAGGAGACCTGGGTTCGATCCCTGGGTTGGGAAGATCCCCTGGAGAATGGAAAGGCTACCCACTCTAGCATTGTGGCCTAGAGAATTCCATGGACAGTCCATGGGGTTGCAAAAAGGTGGACACAACTAAGTGACTTTTCACTTGCACTTACTTGCACTTAAGTAGATCTCATGACTTTGATTAATGGTCAGATAGTATAACTGACTGGGGAACAAGATGCACTGTGAAATCAAAATATGGGGTGCTGGGGCTGCCAGACCTGGGAAGTACTCTCCTGTAGTAGTTTCTAGGGCTGTTCTCAGAAAGGACCTGAAAACTGGGTGCCTTAAAACAACAGAGTTCTCTTCAGGCCAGCAGTCTGAAGTCAACTTGTCAACAGTACCATATTCCTACAAAGCTCCTTGGGAAGGATCCTTCCTTGGCTCTTCCAGCTTCTGATAGCCCTATATGTTTTCCAGCTCTTGCCAGCATAGCTCCAATCTCTGCCTCCATCTTTACATGGCCTTCCTTCTAGATCTGTGTCCAAATTTTCCTCTTCTTAAAAGGACACCAGTCATATTGGATTGGGGGCCACCCTCATGACTTCATCTTGAGTATATTGGCAATAACCCTTTCTCCAAACAAGGTCACAGTCACAGGAACCAGAGATTAAGACTCCAGCATATATCTTGGGGAATATGATTCAAAACATAACACCCCTCATTTTAAAAAAAAAGCATGCTTTGGTCTTTTGTGAAAGTTTTGTTGCCTTTTAAAAAATATTTTAAAATTTTATTTATTTATTTGACTGTGTTGAGTCTTCATCGTGACATGGGGAATCTACCTCCCTGACCAGGAATAGAATCTGGGCTCCCTGCATTGGGAGCATGGAGTCTTAGCCACTGGATCCCCAGGAAAGTCCAAACACTAAGCATGTTTAGGGATTCCCTGGCGGCCTAGTTGTTAGGATTCCAGGTTTTCACTACGGTAGCCCGAGTTCAAACCCTGGTCAGGACACTGAGATCCTGTGAGCTGTGTGGTGCAGCCAAAGGAAAAAAGCATGTTTGGGTGCCGGCTGCGTATGGTATGTTGCTCTTGTCCCTCTGAGCCCTACCTGTGAACAATGGCTATCTTATCGCTTCTTTTGGGCCTGTTTTTGGTTTTGAGAGAGGAGAATCCAGAGTCTAGGCACCTTCAGCATGAAAGGTAGCATTTAGGGCCAAGTATGTCCAGAGTACTTGAGACTGTTTTTGCAGATGAGGGTACATCTCAAGTCACTGTAATGCAGGGCTTAGGAGCCAGCTGGGCTCTAGTTGAATCCTGCGTCCACTACTTGGTACCTGCGTGGCTCTGAGCATAGCTCTCTACTACTCTGAACTGTGGCTTCCTCACAAGGAGATGGCATTGATACCAATCCCATCCCAGTGGTTCTCATCTGAGGAAGATTTTGCCCCTTGGGAGATACGTGGCGATATCTGCAGATATTTTTGATTGTCACAATTGAGGAATGCTATTGGCATCTAGTGAGTAGAGAGAGGCCAGGATGCTGCTAAAATCCTACAATGCACAGGACGGCCCCCACAACCAAGAATTATCTGGCTTTAAAGGTCAATAGTTAGAAGGTGGAGAAACCCTGTCCATCATATGGGGTTGATAATAAAATTTGAAAATAAGGCAGGCAAGGTGCCCAGTACATGCCTAGCATCATGTAAGTCCAATAAATGGTAGGTCTACATGTTGAACAGTAGAGAGTTTGTGACAATCTCATAAAAGTATGTGAACTCATTAGAATTTTCAGAGTAGGAATAGGAAAAAGGCTCTCAAAGTCAGTGTTGTCCCTGAATTATGAATTCCCAAGAAACATCAGGAATGGAAGAAATACAGTTGGCTAATGCAGGTAAAGAGTCATATAGAAGGGATAAAAATATTAGTGGCGTGCTTGTTATGTCACATATGTTGGCCTCTTTTCCTGCCTCACCTCATTTAATCCATTTAACAACATTAGGAGGCAAGAATCTTTATTCCAAATTTATAGGTGAAGAAACTGAGGCTCATAAGAGTTAAGATCTTATCCCTGGGTTACGTATCTATAAGTGGTAAAGTTGGTATTTGAATCCAAGTTTCTCTGTTACTAAGCCATGACTCTCTGTTGCCCTGCCCTGACTCATATGTAATCATTGCAACTGACCAACTTATTAGTCATGAACCCAGAAATGTGGATGCTGAGGAATGCAGCCAGGGAGGTCCTCAGGAGAATAAGGAACCTGTTGAAGGTGCCTCAAAGATTTCAAAAGGTTTCTACCACTCTAAGATCTCCTCTCTTCCCTGACTTCGAATCCAGGCCCTTCTTGATGTTCTGTCTGGTGACTCTTACAGCTGGACCTGGCCTGCCCTTGAGGAACGATACAAATGCTAAAACATAAACCCATTTGCTTCCCATTAGTTCCCATGACAAATGCTATTCCCTCAGGGTCACAAAGCACCAGAATTCTACAAAAAAGAGAGCGTCTATTCTAACCAGAGATGTAACAACAGTAGCACAAAAGTTGGGGGTGAAAAAATGGAAGTGTACTTGTGTACAATTTTTGAATACATGTGAGGTGGTAAGATATCACATGAAGGTAGACAGTGATAAATTAAAGATATACACTATAATATAAACCCTAAAACAACCTCTAAAATAATGATACAAAGTTTACAGCTAATGAGTCACAAAGGAGATAAAATAGAACAGTTCACCAAAGAAGATAAACAAATGGCCAGTAAGCTCTTGAAAAGATGCTCGTCATTTGTTGTCAGGGAAATGCAAATCAACACCATAGTGAGCTACTGCTTTATACCAACTAGGATGGCTATTAATGTAAAGACAGATATGAACAAATTTTGGAGAGAATGTGGAGAATTTAGAAACCTCATATACTGCTGGTGGGAATGTAAAATGGGTCAGTCACTTTGTAACAGACTGGCAGCAATTCAAATACAGAGTTATCATTTGTTGTTCAGTCACTAAGTCATGTCCGACTCTTTGCAAATGCATGAACTGCAGCATTCCAGGCTTCCCTGTGCTTCACTATCTCCTGGAGTTTGCTCAAACTCATGTCTACTGAGTTAGTGATGCCATCCAACCATCTTATCCTCTGTCACCCCTTTCTCCTCCTGCCCTCAATCTTTCCCAGCACCAGGGTCTTTTCCAAAGAGTTGGCTCTTTGCATTAGGTGGCCAAAGTATTGGAGCTTCAGGTTTAGCATCAGTCCTTTCAGTGAATATTCAGGGTTGATTTCCTTTACGACTGGGAATTATTATATGACTGAGCAATTCTACTCCTAGGAATATACACAGGAGAAATGAAACATATGTCCACACAAAACATGAATATTTGTGGCAGCATTATTCATGAAATGTCCATTAACTGATGAATGGATAAACAAATGTGGTATATCCATACAGTGAAATTCATTTATAAAAAGGAATGAATATGGATACGTACTGCAACATGGATGAACCGTGAAGACATCCTACTAAGTGAAAGAAACCAGTCACAATAGGCCCATATTATATGATTCCATTTGTATAAAATGTCCAGATTAGGCAAATCTATAAAGGCAAAAAGTAGATTCGTATTTGCTTAGGGCTGGGGGAGGGGTAGGAATGGGAAGATTTGGGGGTGATAGCTAAAGGTATGAGGTTTCTTTTTGGAGTGATGTTCTATAAATATGGTGATGGCTACACAATTCTGTGTATATACTAGAAATCACTGAATTACACACTTTTTAAATTGGTGAATTGTATCTCAAAAAAACTGCTACAAAAAAGTAATCAATCCAAAAGTAGGCAGAAAAAGAGGGAAAAAAGATTAAGTGGAACAAAGAGAAAATAAACATCAAGATGGTCAATTTAAACTTAATCATATCAATCATCACATTAAATTTAAACGGTCTCTATCTCATTTATACTCTAATCTAAGATTAGTTTAAAGCACTTGTTTTCAAACTATGCATCAGAGTCATTTGGAGGTTTAACAAATACCCAGAGTTTCTAATTGAATGGTCTGGGGGTGAGGAGCCTGGGTATTGAGATTTTCACAAATGCCCCTGGTGTTCCCATGTCGTGCCAAGGGAAGAACTATTGCCTGTAAAACGTGGTATTTATACTGCAGTCTTGGAGAAGGCAATGGCACCCCACTCCAGTATGCTTGCCTGGAAAATCCCATGGATGGAGAAGCCTGGTGGGCTGCAGTTCATGGGGTCGATAAGAGTCAGATACGACTGAGCGACTTCACTTTCACTTTTCACTTTCATGCACTGGAGAAGGAAATGGCAACCCACTCCAGTGTTCTTGCCTGGAAAATCCCAGGACGGGGGAGACTGGTGGGCTGCCATCTATGGGGTCGCACAGGGTCAGACACGACTGAAGCGACTTAGCAGCAGCAGCAGCATACTGCAGTCTTTCTTGAATACATTTAGGGTTTTTTGCCATATCTGAGTACCATGTGGACCTGGAGATATATGACTGTATATGGGACAGCTATATCAAATCCCCAAAGGAAAACAATATAATTAAATTTTATCTTAATACTGTTGCCTGTCAAGATTCTGAACCTGAGATCACTGAGTCCCCTATGGAAAGAGATTACCAGATCTGAGAACATGTTATGGTCACAGCAGCCCTGACCTGAGACTTTCCCCTTAGTGATGGCCAGAAAAATGAAAAGGGAGAGATTCCCCATTGAGGAGTTCAATTGTATTTAGCTCTGTGTCTTCTTAACTGTCTCTTCCTCACCACTACTGGATCACACTTTGGAGGAGGCTGTTTAAATCCTTCAAGGTTAATTTCTTAAGGAAGTCATTCCTGGAAGTAGGACTATGACTACCAGATTATCAGGCCTTACTTTTCCAATATTTAGGAGAAAAGTAGCTTAAGGCAATGGCACCCCACTCCAGTACTCTTGCCTGGAAAATCCCATGGATGGAGGAGCCTGGTAGGCTGCAATCCATGAAGTAGCTAAGAGTCGGACACGACTGAGCGACTTCACTTTCACTTTTCACTTTCATGCATTGGAGAAGGAAATGGCAACCCACTCCAGTGTTCTTGCCTGGAGAATCCCAGGGACGGTGGAACCTGATGGGCTGCCGTCTATGGGGTCTTGCAGAGTCGGACACGACTGAAGCGAATTAGCAGCAGCAGCAGCAGTAGCTTAAAAAGAATGGCAATGGCAATGCTAAAGGGAGAGAAGGTGAGAACCAGAAAAGTGCATCATAAGTTGAACTTGGCACGGTGTTGACATTGGGGCTGATGTTGCCAAGCGAGCCTAAAATGGGAGGCAGAGCAGAGAAGGCCCGCCTGTTGCCTGTGTGTGTATGAGAGCTGTCTCCCCTACCTCCAGCCAGAGGAACTTCCTCCTCCAGCCCATGGGCTGCGTGAAGGAGGCTCCTCACCCCACTCACAGAAGTGCAGGGCCCAAGGGCATTGCCTCATTCTCGCCTCTGCTTCTGGAGCATTCTGAGCTAAGCAAAGTCTCCTAATTAGGCACCCAGAAATCAAAGTGCTAAGCTTTACCAAGAAGTATGTTTCAGAAACCCTCCAATTTAATCAACAGTAAAGAATTAGCTGTACTATGAGAAAGCAGAAGTCTGAAACTAACTGCACATGTTGCTTTTAAGAGGAAATGAATAAAGCAAACAGGAGCTAGAGTTCCTAAGTGTGATGGTGATAATCACATCGTCTTTAAAAATTAATGAATATTATTTGCTATAATAATAATAATAACTCTGGGCACTACCACCAGAGGCAACGTAGAGCCTCTGATGGTAATGTTCTCCATTCTGGTACTGTAAATGAAGCCACCTTGTTCTTTTGGGACTTTGCTATAATAATCTCCAGCCAAATGCTCCATAAGAAATAAAATACCACTCAGAGAGACATTTAAGATGTTGGGGGAAATGACAAAAGCCTTCAACTGTCAGACATGAAATGAAACAATTTATGAGTCAATAGAAGATGAGTTTTGTAAGGAGGAATTTGATACAAAGAAACCCAAACTGATACTGTCAAAATTTCCTGCCTTTCAATCCACTTTCCTGGAAAAAGGCCAAGTCCACTGAAGGAAGGAAAAATAACACTTCTGGGTTCCCTGGAAGTTGTAAATTGAGATGCCTGTTTTTAACTGCTCTTGAGTTCAGTTGTGGGGGCTCAGGCTAAGCCATTTAGTAAAACCAAAACAGATGCAGCCTTGCTTACAAGAATTAGAGCTGTTTCTTCCATGTATCTCAACAGAGAAATAGGTTCTTCTAACAGCAGTGACCCCTTGGCAGATAAACTGGCACATTTACAGACAAATGGATTGCCAATGGGAAATTTTTTTTTACAATCCTTTCTATTTACTTTATTGTCATAGAAATGTTTTGATTAATTCTCTTAAAAAACAGGACTTTGTGGGGGGGTGGGGAAGGCTTCCTCAATAGACAATCTGAATAGGTCTACATCTATTAAGGAAATTGAATCAATGACCTTCCAAAACAGAAAGTGCCAGGCTCAGATGGGTTCACCAGTGAATTCTGCCAAATAAATGTGGAAGAAATGATACCAGTTCTCTACGATTCCTTTCCAAAGATAGAAGCAGAAGGAATACTTTCTTAACTTGTTGTATGAGACCAGCACTACCCTAATACCAAAGCCAGACAAAAACATTACATTATTTCATGCAAAGGAACATTTCTGTATAGTATCATGATGTTAGTGGAGTTGTGACAGTACCATTTTGAGACCAGTCATTCAGAGTTTAAAGAAAAAAAAGAATTAAATATTTAAGTGTAGACATTATGAACTTTTTAAAAGTCAAAAATTATTATAGCTTTTCAAACTAGAAAGGAAAAGGGCACTGAATCATCCTACAGGTTTTAATTTCAAGGAAGGTAAATGTCATTTGCTATAATCCACATAAACAAAAAGCACCTTAAAAAAAAACCAGTAAATGATTCTTGAATCAGAAAAGAGAATATCACTCTGCTCTCTCTAGCTGTGATGGGTCCATTTCTTGCTCTGACCTCATAAGGAGCCATTGTTATAGAATTCCAGACACCTATGTAGGTTCCTGGCTAGGCCAAGGTTTTTGGTCAGTCTAGCCCTGGAAGCTCGGAGAAGGCAATGGCAACCCACTCCAGTATGCTTGCTTAGAAAATCCCCTGGACGAGGAGCCTGGTAGGCTGCAGTCCATGGGGTTGCTAGGAGTCAGATACGACTGAGCATCTTCACTTTCACTTTTCACTCTCATGCATTGGAGAAGGAAATGGCAATCCACTCCAGTGTTCTTGCCTGGAGAATCCCAGGGATGGGGGAGCCTGGTGGGCTGCCGTCTATGGGGTCGCACAGAGTTGGACACAACTGAAGCGACTTAGCAGCAGCAGCAGCAGCAGCAGCAGCAGCAGCCCTAGAAGGTAGCTTTTGGTCATCTGAGGGATTTTCAGCAAAGTTAAATTTTTTCTTCTTTAGCTTTTGTCTATTTTGCTTACTATTCCCCTTGCCCCCTTCTTTTTCTCATTTTTCTCTATCCTTTTAATTTTTCTAATTTAAAAATTTTCATCCCACTTTTATTTGTCTTTATTGTGTTTTACTTTTTATTTTTCATTTTATTTTTTCTCACATTTTCCTTTTCAATTTCCCTCATTTTTCTTTATTTTTTCTCACCTTTTTCTTTATTATGGGGGTGGGCACTGAGCAGAATACGTAATATTCCCTTAAACATGTCCATGGGGTATGAAAAACTGCTCAAGAAATCCATCATCCTCAACTTCATCAAAGGAGGCTCTTGAGAAGAAATCATAAAGGATTCATGGATCAACATGGGCCAAGGGAGGGACTAATACCTTACATAGAGCCATTACCTGACCACAAGGATCCCAAGTAGACTGAGCTGATGGTGGCCATGGGCTACACATGGGGAGGGATCCATGACTTGTAGATGGGCCAGAAGTATGATGAACTGAAGTGATGGTCACCTATGCGCTCCTAGCCAACAAGATATCTGAGCTGGAGGGCTGTATCATTACCCTGAAACTGGCTCCTTTGGCTAATCTAACCAACAGCTGCCCTCCTTATCTATCCTGCAAATTATAGCTCACCCAAAACAGCAGAGCTTCATTCCTACTCTGAGAACAGTCAGAGCAGCAGTACATGAACATCAGTGGCCTGACAGCAGGGATCAGCAGTTACGATGGAAAGCCCCTACCTGGCTGGAGAAGACCACCCCAGTACTTCCCTTGGTGTGGCCCTGTGGTCTCCCCCTGCACCCACACATCACCAGCAGCACTGGTGGAACCCCCAGATGGACCTAAACTCCCCAGAAGTTATCCTCCAAAGAAAACTCCATCCACCCCGGGCAGCTTAGACAGGGTCTGACAACCAGAGTTTGCCTGACAATGTGTCCCCAGCCTCTCTCCCAGCAGCACCCAGGGGCCAATGGGAAGGTAAAATCCCTTTACCTTCATCTGCACCTGTGTTTCAGGTCAATCAGAAAGAACCAGCCTGAAGCTGAAAGCCGAGCAAAGATGAAACCTCACTTAGTCCAGGCAGTAATATAAACCAGAAAGCACATCGGGAGGTCAGGTGGGCTCCCTGCACTTTACACATGATGATCACAAGATCCATGGAGCTCAAAGAGGTGGTTCAGGAGATCAGATACTAGAAGAAAACATTTGCGGGTGGGAGCTGAGCTGCTGTGGGTACAGGGCCCCTCCTGGAGAGGACTTTGCGTGGTGGAGGACACAGGTGTGCAATCTGTCCAGCCTTCACTCAGGAGTTCAGATAAGGAGATATCCACCATCTCTATGGCCTTCAAAAGCATAGTATCCAAGATAACTGGCAGTTCAAAGGACTGCCACGGGGCACTAAGCAGACAAGAGGAGAGGACCCTGGCTGGAGACCCAGGCCAGCCCCTGCCCTGTACCTGGATGAACTTCTGAGGCTAGACTGGGCATTTCTCCTCTTCCCTGCTCTTCTCCATCCTGGGCATTTCTCCTCTTCCCTGCTCTTCTCCATCCTGGGCATTTCTCCTCTTCCCTGCTCTTCTCCATCCTGTCTTCTGTGTTTGTCGGGGAGGGGAAACGGCTCAATAGAAATAAATGCAATAAAAAAACATATTTTGGGGGCTTCCCTGGGTAAACGCAGGAGACATGGGTTAGATCCCTGATCCGGGAAGATCCCACATGACGCAGAGCAACTAAGCCTGTGCACCACAACTACTGAGCCTGTGCTCTTGAGCCTGGGAGCTGCAGCTACTGAAGTCCACGTACTCTAGAGCCCATGCTCCACAAAAGAAGCCACCACAATGAGAAGCCCGAGTACCGCAACTAGAGAGTAACCCTTGCTGTCCACAACTAGAGAAAATCCCATGCAGCAACCAAGACCCAGTACAGCCTATATATATATATATTATATATATATGAAACATTTTGTTTAAACATAATCATTAAAAAAAAAAACTACCCTGCTTTATTGCTACAGCTCTCACAAGACACTCATAAACCACTAGGCAAGAGATAGGCCCTTGCCAAAATTTTCTCATGACCCAATTGAATAAAAACAAAAACCTCTTTTCTTGGGGGAAATCATAGCCTGGTGAAACTTTCCTAAGAATGAGACAAAGGTCAATGAGTTGTAAAGGGGACAACATGTGGAGCCGTGACACTGGCTTTTCTTGCTGGAGAAACAAGACCTGAGGATCACATCTATATGATACACTTCGCTGTGAGGCAACCACTTCAGTATTTATAAGCTTAAAACAATGCATTTGTATTCTGTCTCATGACACCTGGCCTGCTGGGTCCCCAATCCTAACTTGGGGATGTTCCCGGGTCTCTTCTATTAGCTCCAGACTCCCTTCTTGGACCCTTGTTCCCCTTCAACTTCCTCCTCTCCACCCTGGGTCACATATCCCTCCTCCCTAAAATTATCCTGTCCTTTCTTTTTTCCCTTTAAGTTCAAAGAGCACTCCTTTTTATTTTGATTTTTTTAAGATTTCCTCCCAGTCTTTGTTGAAGTCTGACTGAAGCACACTAAACTGCATATATTTAAAGAGTACAATTGTGTCAGTTTTGACATACTAATACATACAACCATGAAATCCCAAACATTTCTAGCATCCCTCAAAGTTTCCTTGTGTCCTTTTTTAACCCATCCTATCCCCAAGAAACTGCTGATCTGCTTTCTCTGTATATAGATTAGTTTGTATTTTTCCATGGAATCACAAAATATTTAGGTTTTTTTGGGTGGGGGTGTGGCTTTCTTTCAGTATGGTTTTGAGATTCTTCAATATTGTGGGTATTAATAGTTTTTTCTTTATTACTGAGTAGTATTCTGCTATATGGATGATATGCCACAACTTGTTTATCCATTCTCTACTGGTGGATTTAGGTTGTTCCTGGGTTTTTGCTTTAGAAGAAAGTTCCTATTAAAATTCATGCCCAAGACTGGGTTTATGCTTTCATTTCTCCTTGGTAAATACTTAGGAATGGAACTGTTGGGTTTTTCCCTGGCGGCTCAGACGGTAAAGAATCTGCCTGCAATGCAGGAGACCTAGGCTTGATCCCTGGGTTGGGATGGTCCTCTGGAGAAGGAAATGACTACCCACTCTAGTATTCTTGCCTGGAGAATCCCATGCGCAGAGGAGCCTAGTAGGCTATATTCCATGGGGTCTCAAAGAGTCAGACACGAGCGACTGATATTTAACATTTCATGCTAGATGTATGTTGAGCTTTTTAAGAAATTGCCAAACTGATTTCCAAAATGGTTGTATCTTCTCACACTGCCACCAGCAATGTATGCGAGTGTCAATTGCTCCACATTCTCATCAACATTTGGTATGGTCAATTATTTAACATTTAGCCATCCTATTGTGATTTTTGCTTGTTTCAATGCACAGTAGTTTAGCTACATTTTGGCTTTCTTTATTTTCTTTATTTCTTTTTTAGGACTTTTATCTATGTGGCTGTGTCAGGTCTTAGTTGTGGCATGCAGAATCTTTAGTTGCGGCTTGCAAACTCTTAGCTGTGGCAAGTGAACTCTTAGTTTCAGCATGTGGGATCTAGTTCCCTAACCGAGGATCAAATCCAGGACCCCTGCATTGGGAGCATAGAGTCTCAGCTACTGGACCACCAGGCAAGTCCCTGGCTTCATTTCTAAAAGGTGGAACATAGGCTTCTGTTTATAGGAAACAAAACCAGATTATGTCTGCTGTGCCAGTGAAGTTAATAGTTTCCTTCTTACCCTCCAAAGTGTTCTAGATTAAACAATGAAAATGTTCCAGCCCAACTAACAATGCCCCTAGGCTGTCCATCCACAGCCAAAAAAGCCCATTAAGGCATTCTGATCAACAAAGATTTCTCCCTCCTCTTAAGATATTTTCTGGTTAAAAAAATTTTTTTTTTCTTTATCACAACAGAATTACAGGAGGAAAGGAGTAGCATAATGTAGCCTAGGGTGAGGAAGCAAGTAGAGGAGACAAAGGGGGTCAGACAAGATCCTGTTGACTTTTGGGCTGCATGCAGTCCTGAGAAACATAGGTAAGATCTATTCCCTAACTTTCCCCCACAAAAACCAGGAAATGCCCCCCCTTTTTTTTGCCTAGCTAGTTTGACTTGGATTTCTGTCATCTGCAATTAACAGTCCCAACCAGTATACAAAGAAAGGCAACAGCGTTTTGTCAAGTCTTGGTTGGCTCACATTTCACCTCTGAAGTACCTCTGCCTTCCCTGAGAGCTGGTTTTTGCTGACCTAGCCTGGGGAATTTAAAGCAGAAGCATCCATCGGTCACATTGATTGGGGATGAAACTTCAGAGGTCAATGAACACCCAGGATCAAAGTAGTCAGTGGTATCACCTCACGGTTTGTTTAATTGAATACTCTAGCTCCATGTTGGAGAAGGAAATGGCAACCCACTCCAGTGTTCTTGCCTGGAGAATCCCAGGGACAGAGGAGCCTAGTGGGCTGCCGTCTATGGGGTCGCACAGAGTCGGACAGGACTGAAGCGACTTAGCAGCAGCAGCAGCTCCATGTATTCGCTGTAATACAGCCGACTCTTGAATTTTTAAACTGTCCTTTAGTGGCATGATTCAAAAACCCTTCTGAATTTTGGGAAGCCAGCTTCCATTTCCAGCTAGCATGTTCTTCCTCCTTAATAACTAGATTTAATTCTTATAGGAAATATCCATATTTACTCAGAGCGCTAAATATGCAAATGAGCAACGCAGTTAAGTGACCTACGCGAACACAGCTCGAACCGGCAGTGCGCGCCCTCTCCTAGTAGCATAGAGTTGCTAGGGTTGTATGTAAGCAGGGTAAAGGTAATACACAAAAGGAAGAAAAGAGGAGGACGAAAGAGGGCGGCGGAAGATAAAAAGTTCCCATTCAGTCCTCGAATGTTCTCAGAACGCAGGCTAGGCTCCCGGCCCGTAGGTGTGCCTCCCACACAGGGAGTGTCTTAGCCCCAAAGACGGACTAAATTTGGGCTGACGGCCCGGTAGCGTTTGCCGCACCCCTAGCTGCAGCCCACCGAAAAGCTATCGGGAGAGTCCCGCCTCGGGCGAGACTAAAAATCCTCTGTGCCGTACAGCCAGCCTTTGATCCCCGGTAGCAACCCGAGCTCTGGGGCAGCGGACCGAACAGCCTTCGGGTGACCCGCCGCTGCACGGGTGGCGTCGGCCCCGCCTCCACGCTCCCGGGGCCCGCCCCCTTCCGCTCAGGCCCTGCTTCGGCTTTCGGGGTTCCATCACCACCTCTTCACGCTGGGGCCAGTCCTCTCGCAGCATAGCCCCGCCTCTCACACTCTTGGGCCTTGCATTCCAACCACCTCGCGTCCTGGCACCGCCCCCGCGCCCCGCGGCCCCGCCTCCTGAACATCAGGGCCCGCCCCGCGTTCTCGGGTTTGAAGCCCTGGTGTCCGGGCTAGAGCTCCGGCCCCGCCCCCACGTGCCCTCGGAGTCCGGAGGAGGGGTTGGAGCTCGCGAGGAGGCGTGGCCGTAGTGCGGGAGGAGGCGCGGGCCTGGCGGCCGGGACTTTGGCTTTGACACAGACGGCGATCGGCGGCTGTGGCTTTGGTGCTGGGCTCTGGACCCGGTTCTTGCGGATACCGCGTCCGAGTCGGGAGAAGGACTTTTCGTTTGGATGAACGCAACTGCGGCAGCGCCGCCAGTCTTGGTGCAGCCGCAGCGGCCGGATTTCACTGCCGCTGCCGCCTCCGCGAAGCCCTGCAGCTCCTGCCGGTTCTGGGAGAGGCACTCAAGAGTTTTCTCCAGCAGAAACAGCTGGGACGCGCGGTCCGAGGTGGCGTGGGAGGGATCCCGCGGCCAGCCGCTGATCAGCACCTGCGCCGGCGCTGTCCTGGGCTGGGCTCAGGCTTCGGAGCCGCAGGTGGAAGGAGGACGCCCCAAAGGAGCAGCTGAGAGGTGGGGCGCTAGGAACGGCGCCAACTGTGGTAGAGGATGATAAACCCTTTCTCCGTGCCCGCACTAGTGAGGATGGAATTTCAAAGTTGCTGGTGGTGCTGAGTGTCAGGAGTAGGGGGCGTGGGGATGCCCACTTCCTTTTGCCTGAGAGTTTAAATGGAAGCGACTGGAGGCGGGGAGATGGCCCCAGTGCTGGAAGAGTTGAGAGGCAAGGAGGAGAGGTGTAGTAGGCTGGTGGGGATAGGTCTCCTAACAGGAGAAGCTGCTTATAGCGTTTTTTGACCCTAACGTGATAAAAATTGGGCTTCACTAGAGGTAAATCCTCATGCGACAGCCCCCCTTGTGTGTGTTTCCTAAGGTTCACAGACAGACATCAGCCCTGGACTCCTGGCTAAGAATCCAAGCTGTAGGTAGGGAGTGCTAATGCAAACTGATTAACTGATTCAATCGATTTGTGTTTATTTGTTTTCCAGGTGGCCAAGTGAAAGGTAGTTTTGGACACTCGGGGCAGGTTATTTAATGTTTGTCTAGGTAACCATTTCATGCCCTGAATCCTGCACCTTCCCTCTGTGCCTGTGAGGTCTACTGGGCTTCCTCCCTAGCCAAAAGGCTTCCTGGACTCCTCCTGATCCTGCCATGGGGAGCACCCTGGGCTGCCACCGCTCCATCCCCCGGGACCCCTCGGACCTGTCCCATAGTCGCAAGTTCAGCGCAGCCTGCAACTTCAGCAACATCTTGGTCAACCAGGAGAGACTTAACATCAACACCGCCACGGAGGAGGAGCTGATGACCCTGCCGGGGGTGACGCGCGCGGTGGCACGGAGCATTGTGGAGTACCGCGAGTACATCGGTGGCTTCAAGAAAGTGGAGGACCTGGCACTGGTCAGTGGCGTGGGTGCCACCAAGCTGGAGCAGGTCAAGTTTGAGATCTGTGTGAGCAGCAAGGGCAGCTCGGCGCAGCACTCCCCCAGCTCCCTGAGGAGGGACTTGATGGCAGAGCAGCAGCCTCACCACCTGGCCACCGCCGCTGCCGTGCCCCTCACCCCGCGTGTCAACATCAACACAGCCACCCCGGCTCAGCTCATGAGCGTGCGGGGCCTCACGGAGAAGATGGCCGTCAGCATCGTGGACTACCGCCGTGAACATGGGCCCTTCCGCAGCGTGGAGGACCTGGTGAGGATGGGCGGGATCAATGCCGCCTTCCTGGACAGGATACGGCACCAGGTGTTTGCCGAGAGGTCCAGGCCTCCGTCCACCCACACCAACGGCGGTCTGACCTTCACCGCCAAGCCTCACCCCAGCCCCACCTCACTAAGCTTGCAGAGTGAAGACCTAGACCTGCCGCCTGGGGGGCCCACGCAGATCATCTCCACGAGGCCCTCGGTGGAGGCCTTCGGGGGCACGAGGGACGGGCGGCCTGTGCTGAGGCTGGCCACCTGGAACTTGCAGGGCTGTTCGGTGGAGAAGGCCAACAACCCCGGGGTGCGAGAGGTGGTGTGCATGACGCTCCTGGAAAACAGGTGAGGATAAGAACAAGCAAGGGCATTGGGTATGAAGGCAGCTCTTGCGTGGCCTCATCTGTGCATGCAAATGAGTGGATTTGGGGGCGGGTATGGAGAGTGCAAGATTTTTAAATCAGTGGGCTTGAGGCCACAGCCAATATGGTGCAGTATTCTGAGTGGCTGAGCTTTCCTGCTCCAGGATTTTCTAAATAGAGCTATCTGGACTTGACGTCTGTATCTTGAACATGGTATGCTGCTGCTGCTGCTGCTAAGTCGCTTCAGTTGTGTCTGACTCTGTGGGTATGTCTGAGATTAATTCCTAAATTTGGGGTCAGTGGAAACTGTATTAGTATTACTGCTTTGGAAAATGTTTGACTTCCAAGACTTCATGGGGTTTACACCAAATGAAGCACTCACAGCCTGGGAATTGTTGCCCTTCTGCATGGGTGAAAGAGTTAGTCAGATTTTTTTTTTCTTGGGAGGCAAAGTCACATTTGTTCTACCAAATATGCTAATTTGTGTCCAGAAAAATCTTTGCAAAGACCAGGTATTTGCAAACATACACGCTATGTAAATATATTTACCAAAATGCTGCAAATGAATCACCCTTCATTCTTTTTCCTTATTTAGCCTGAAGGTGGTTTTTAGGCCCACAGTTACAGCCCCAAATATATGTAAACCTCCCCTGTCTGAGGGCCAGAAAAGGCCAAGCTGATTGTATGGTGAACACTGGCCAGATTTCTACATTTGAACCATAGAAGAAGAGAGTCGTATGATGCCCTCTTATCTCTGAGTGTTTACCTTATTTACAACGCTACTCTCTGTGGGAACTTCTGTTGACACTCCCTAAAACAAAACAATATTATTGTAGCAGTAATTCCCGCTGTGAAATAGTGCATTATATAACACAATCAACTTTGGGAAGGAAAGAAATATTTCTAATAGTCCCTTCCAAGGCAAAACCCAAACTCATGTCCATACGGATCCTGCTCTGAAGGGAATTGGCCCTGCCACCATTCCACACCACCCCCCACCCCACGTCCACTTCTGCCTTGAGATGCAGTATGCTTGGGACCACACACTGTTTTTTTTGCACTGGGTTCTTGGTGACATGAAGTGAGTTCTCGGCGGGAAATCACAGTGCATTGTGGCAGAGCATCAGGAAAAATGAGTGAGGAGAAAACCGGGTCAAAGCATTTCCCTGGCACTGTCCCACTGGCGTGCTCTGTCACTGAGTGTTAGGAACTTGCACCACTCAGGGAATGGGACCTGGGGAACCCGAATGCACTTCCTGCAACTCCACATCCTCTATTTTGCATCATAACTCACTCCTTTTGCAAAATCGTGTAGTACACAGGGGAGAATAGGACTCAACCCAGGAGATAACCTGTGTGGAATGGCTGGACAGTTGTTCTTTTCATCCATGGCCGCATGGCTGTGCATCTGGGCAAGGAGAAGGGAGGCGGAGGGCTGACTGTTTAATTCCTATTATGAGTTTTCTTAAGGCTTATTTTGGGGATGGAGGAGGATGAATCAGGAGCTGAAGTTGCCCCCATGGGGATGACCGACTGGGTAGCCCTTGCCCACTTACCATGACAGATTTTTCAAGTGTGGTCTCTGGAAACCAGCATCAGCAACTGCCACGGGAACCTTGGGTTTTCCGCAACCTCTGGGTGGTTCTGATACGCAATAAAGTTTGCACCTTGTTGTACTGTGTGTTGGCAGTCAGATGTCCTGTGAGCTGCTCTGTGAATGTTTTCCCTGAAGTGTCTTTTCTGACAAGTCCGGTGAGTCCAGGCAGCGCTTTCTAGGTATATTTTCTTTGATGGTTCTGATCATCCTTGTAGTTATTCAACCATGTGGTGGTCTTTTTGGACAGAGTTTGAAGGGTTTACTTAGGTTCTAGAACAGATGAATGTGAAGGGTGGAAAATGGGAGAGTGAACAGGAAACAGCTGACTTCAGAGTGGGCTCCGGACCAGGTCAACCAGGAACGCCAAGAAAGAGAGGTAACTTGCCCAGTGAGGGATTTGTCCTGGTGTCTCTTCTTTAGATTTCCTAGGGGGTGATGATTTGTTGAAGACAGTTGACTATTGTCCTCAAGTGAGAATTCAGGAAGAGCTTACCCAGAAGGGTGTAGAAGGGAGCATCTGGCAGCCACTTTAAATGTGACCTGTGTCGCCATCATATTTCTCACACTTGGCTGCATCTGTTGTCCTGTGGGTTGGTGTTTCTTTTTGCCTGTTCGTGATGTGTTCAGTGTTCTGGGCACTCTAAGCACCTTGTTAGTGTTTGGTAAACCTGAAGTAATTGGCTTAGGGCCTGACTCCCTGCAGAACTGGAATGGATCCATTGGTTAGGGCACTGAAAGATGCCTGGTTGTGACGGAGTGGATCACATGTCCTCAAAACAGCAGTGTACATTCTCCAGGAGCTGTGTTCATCCTGATTCACAAAATTATCTCACATTCCAATCGATCCTTTTATTAGCAAGAGGAAAGAAATTTAATTTGAGCAAGAATGGATGCAGGTAATTTTTGGGGTGCTCGTTATATACACACACACATATACATATATATAATATATATATTATAGTAGTTATGTGACTTTTGAATGTGCCTTTGTATTTTCACAGCTTTCTCAGTAACTCTGGGAAGTAGGTAATGCATGCTTTTATTATTGAGTCTCCACCTTTGAGTAAGGAAACTAAAACCGAAGAAGTTAAGTGACTTGCCTGTATCCCACAGCTCATTAGTATGTCAGCTGGGACTAGGACCCAGAACCTTCTGACTTTAGACCTGTGCTCTTTGCAAGTGTGCCATTTTATAAGCACCTTATTTTTATCCTGCCTCTTGTTCAGACATTCCACACTCTGCCTAACCAGGGGCATTTGCCAAATTGTGTACTAGTCCTATTTTCATACATTAAATTCATTGTAAAGAAAAAAAGAAAACCCCCAGCTCCACCTCTGTATGTGTTAAATTGGTGAAATTCCTTAACTTCTCGAAGTCTCAGTTTTTCCATATGATAAATGTAGCTAATGTAAAACACACACATACACACAGAGAAACACAAACCCTTGGGCACTTTTTTTGCAAAGGGAATAGCTGGCTCTTGTTTTCCTCTCTGTGGGTTTGTGTGTCTTTTCTTAGACTAAAACATACCTGGCTGAGACTCTAACAGGATGGAGTCTTTTTGGCCCTGAGGTGCTGCTGCCTTGGTGGACAAGTGTGTATGAGCTACAAGAAATCATGTTTTGCACATGCAGCCTGAGATAGAGCAGAAAGCTCAATAATCACGATTACCAGGAACCTTCAAGGATGTCTTGCTGTGGCACAGAACTGACAGGTTTCATCAGATTCCTTTGCCGAGTGTCAATCTTAGGCAATGTTTTTCTTGTTTTCAGGATTTATGGAGCAAGTCTAAAAGAGGAATGCTTCTGCTAAATACTCTTGCAAAATTTGATGATAGCCCAGATATGGAATGAAGATTGTTTATTTTTTTCTATTCCAGTTTTATTGAGATATAGCTGACATATAGAACTGTAGAAGTTTAAAGTATACAGCATAATGATTTGACTCACAGATGTCATGCAATGATGACCACAATAAGTTTAGTAAAAATCTGTCATCTCATATAGGTACAAAATCAAAGAAATAGAAAAAAAAAATTAACATTTTTTCCTTGTGATGAGAGCTCTTAGGATTTACTCTAACAACTTTCATGGATTACATGCAGAAGTGCTAATTATGTTAATCATGTTATACATTGTCTCCCTAGTACTTTTTCACCTTTTAACTGGAAATTTGTACTTTTTGACTACCTTCATCCAACTTTCCCTCCCTCTATGCCTCACCTCTTGTAACCACAAATCCGATCTCTTTTCCTAGGAGTGAGTTTGTTTTTTGAAGGGAACTTGACCTATAACACTGTTAGTTCCTCATGTACCACATAATGATTCAATATTTCTATACATTTCAAAATGATCACCATGATAAGTCTAGTTATGATCTGTCACTGTACAAAGATACTATATCATTATTGATTGTATTCTCCACACTGAACACTGTACTTGTGACTTACTTCTTTTGTAACTTGAAGTTTCTACCTGTTAATCTCCCTCACTTATTTCTCTTCTCCCCCACTTCCCCTTTGGCAACTGTGTGTTCTCTGTCTCTATGACTCTGTGTTTAGCTATGTTTGTTAATTTGCTTTGTTTTCTAAATTCCACGTATAGTAGTAATAGTTTAGTCACTGAGTCTCGTCCTACTCTTGCGACCCCATGGACAGTAGCCTGCCAGGCTCCTCTGTCCTTGGGATTCTCCAGGCAAGAATACTGGAGTGGGTTGCCATTTCCTTCTCCAGGGAAATTCCACATATAGTGTTTGTCTTTTTCTGTCTGACTTATTTCACTTAGCATAATATCCTCCAAGTCCATCCATGTTGTTGCAGATGGCAAAATTTCATTCTTTTCATGGTTGAGTAATGTTCCATTATGTGTGTGTGTGTGTGTGTCTCTATGTATATACAACGTCTTTATCCATTCATTTATCAGTGGGAACTTAGGTTGCTTCCATATCTTGGTTATTGTAAACATTTCTCCAATGAACATACAGATACATCTGTCTTTTTCTTTGGATCTGTACCCTGCAGTGGGATTGCTGGGTCACATAGTAGTTTTTGTTTTAGTTTTTTGAGGAACTTCCATACTGTTTTCCATAGTGGCTATGCCAATTTACATTCCCACCAACAGTGCGCAAGCGTTCCTTTTCTTCACATCCTTGTCAACATTTGTTATTTATGGTCTTTTTGATGATAGCCATTCTGACAGGTGTAAGGAAATATCTCATTGTGATTTTAACTTGCATCTCCCGATAATTCGTGATTTTGAGAAGGTTGTTTGAATTTTACTCTTTGTTTTTTTGCTGAGGAATTGTTCAATTTTGAACAGTCCTTTTGGTTTCTGAAAGCATAAGCGCTGTAGGAGCTGACAGATAATCTCCAGAAGAAATAAGGAGTTTAGCATCCCACTTGCACATTTTCCCATGGTCTCCATCAGAAAGAAATGTGTCAAAGTCTTGAGTCTTTTAATGGTCTGAATCGGTTTTCTTGCCTCATGTTTGTTTGTGGTATCAAAGCACAAGGTGAATTAGTGCATGACAGCACACACTCCTTGTGAAAAAAGGGATTTTAGTTTGTCAAACTTAATAGACTCAGTATAGATACAGCCCATCTTGTTGTTTGATTCATTCATGGAAAAACATGTATTGAATGGCTGCTATGTATATGTATATGCTAAATTTGGGAGTCAGACTGGCCTTGTTTTTAAACCAAGTTAAGGAAATGTGAATCAGCTTTTATGGCTCAGCCTCAAAACATTTGGAAAAATCTGCACATTTTATCAAAATTCACCGAGCACGACTGATACCGGGTTGAATTTTTAATAAGAGTAATGGGCTCATCCTGAGGGACTGAAGGTTGGTGGGTGCAGCCAGACATATCATCTTGGGGCAAAGTGCCCAGCAGTTGCCTTAAAGTAGAAATTGTGAAATCTCTTTTGACAGCTGTGGAAATGGAGGCTCAGAGAGATTAAATAGCATCCGTGTGGCCTTCAGAAACGAAGATGTTGGAATCAGATTTTGAAGGCAGGCATGTTTGATTTCAGAGCAGGGAATGGAGGTATCTCTTCCCAAATTCCATGGCCTTGACTGACCCTCACCCACCTGCTCTTTCCTCCCTCTCTTCGGCCTCAGGCTGGCCAGGCATCAGAGCTTTACCTAGACTCTTAGGCCGCTGGAGACCTCTGCTCCCTTCCTGTTTTTGTTCCTGTGAAGGACAGGGCTTTGGGCCAGAGGTGGAGCACTCCAGAGGGTGTCAGTTCCCCACCGCCTTGCACTGGGACCCTCAAGTGTGAGTCTGCGACCTTGGCTCCACTCCAAGGCTGTGTTCCGGTTTTCTGAGCCAGAGAGCTCTGGGTTTCCAGAGAGAAAGGTGGTCAGTAGTAAGACTGCTGAGGATTAATGACAGAAGAGGGCGTGAATGAAGGGAAAGCCTGGGGTGAGCAGACACAGGGCTTATTTCACCAAAGGGACAGCTCTTCCTTTTGTCATTCCAGAAAGCTGGGCCCACTGGGATCTGATTCGTAGTGGGGAAGAGGGGGTGTGTTGAAAATATTGATTCTTCTAGAAGATACTCATTCCTTTATTATTTATTCGTTTAACAGAATTTTTTTGAGCTCTCACTAAGTACCAAGCTCTGGTAATAAAGTGTAGGATAAGACAAAGCCAGTGCTCTTACAGAGTTTCCATTTTAGGCAGGAAGACAAACAAGTCAGTACACAGATAAATGCCTATAGATAGTGGTTAAAGCTGAGGGTGATGGAGGCTTGCTGAGTAGATGGGGGTCAAGGAAGCCTCATCTGAGGAGCTAAGGAGCCAGGCATGGAAGAAGTTGGAGGAAAGAGTGCTTCACTAGAGGAGCCAGCAGGTGTAAAGGCCCTGAGAGAGCTTGCTTCAGACAGAGAGCCAGAGTTCGGGAGTGGAAGGTGGCTTCCACTTCCACTTGGAGAGGGAGGTAGGGCCAGGTGGGTGGGGCCGCAGAGGATTAGAAGCAGAAGTTGATGAATTAGCTGTTATCAGATTGTTCTGTCTGCTGGGGGGTCTCTTGGAGTGTGTCCTAGGAGTTGACTAAGTGAGGCTATTATAGAATACAGGCTGAAAAGGATGATGACAGGGGAGCAGAAGTGGGTGGCGATAAGAAGATCTTTTAGAGACAAAAACTGAAAAGACTTGCCTGTGTTTGGGATATTGTGGAGATTAACTGGGTAGATTGCTAGAAGACAGGCTCAGAGGCATTTAAGAAATCTGGAGGCTGACTCACATGCCTCTGCGTTAAGTCGGCATGATGCAGCTTGGTGACCTTACCCCTCTGTCTGCTGTTGCCTCACTGTGGACAAATGTGGGATCTTGGTCCACAGTGGATGAAGAAAGAGGCCATGAGGTCCTCTGTGTAGACCAGGTGCTGGACTGCACCCCATGGGCCAAGAAAGAGCCTGGGGACAGTAACAGAGACATCAGTGAATTATTGGACAAGGATTTTACACAAAGGGTCCTGGAGCAACACCCCACCTTGTGTGGCAGACTGCAGGGCAAGACATGAGAGCAATCTTTGGTACTTAGGGGAGAAGGAGGCTACTATTATAGGGAAGAATTGAGGTCAGGTGGGCTCATCAGTTACCAGGGACTAGTTAAGTCCCATAATGAAGAGGATTGGGTAGACATGTGAGTGGAACAGATTGGTCGAGCTGGGATATACAGAGCAAGAGAACAGCTATATTAAACGGCCTAACCATATATTTGTGCTGTGCTGTGCTTAGTCGCATCCAACTCTTTGCAACCCCATGGACTGTAGCCCACGAGGCTCCTCTGTTCATGGAATTTTCCAGGCAAGAATACTGGAGTGGGTTGCTCTTTCCTCCTCCCAGAGGATCTTCTTGAACCAGGGATTGAACCCACATCTCTCTGGCAGGCAGATTCTTTACCATTGTACCACCTGGGAAACCCCAAAAGACATTTACAGAAGTTAAATTCAACGTGGATTGAATTTAAGTGCACTTACCTAGTGAGGTCAGAGGCACAGGGTGACGTCAGGGAGCTCACAGTCTCACAAGGAGACACATTCCCAGGTGCTTACCGGGTCCGTGTCTGTTTTGAAGAAAGAGGCCAAGCGTAAGCCCAGGGGTCTGGTACCTGTCTGCCTGGCTCTGGAGGCGGATGGAGAGCTCAGCATAGGGAAGGGATGTGGGGACAGGATCAAGGTGGTTGGAAAGGAATTAGTCTGGAGGGGAGGCCAGGTTCTGAGCAGCAGGAGTAGTGGCCATCAGGGTGAAGGTGAATATCAGCAACTCCCCACGCAGCCATCAGGTGAGGAGGAGGAAGTCAGTCAGTTCCCGACTTGCACATGCTCAAGGTGTGAATCATTCAGACGAGGAGCTCCGTGGTAGAGAATAGCACTGTGGTATGTGTTATTTTTATTTCAAAATTACCCAATCTTACAAAAGATTTTATCTCAGAGTTCTTAACAATCTCGGCCAGTAACAAAATCATGCATTTCACTGATATTTGATGTGTTCCTCATGGACACCCTGGTCTTTGTGTTATCATGTACAGCTGAGTGGAAATTCCACACCTGTGCTCTTTTCAAAACATCCAGGATATTATGCAGAAATGCCCTGCTCTGCTTGCAGGCTTGCAGTTCTCAACAGAGATTTAGGAACTTAGAAACTTGCCTATCCTATTCCTGATGACTGTACACAGGCCTCAGCTGGACAGCAGTTCTTATTGTAATGTTTTGATTGACAACTGCCAAACAACTGGACTCCAGCGGATAGGAACCCTGGGGAGATGTGCTCAGAGTAAGCAGTTCTTTATTAAGAAGTCCTGACTCCTACTAAACTACTGGGGAAAGAAACCCTGAGTTTTCTTTACTGAGTACAGCTCTCTACCTCTGTTGCTTTGTTTTTTGTTTCCAACAAACCCTTGTTTCTAGCGAGTTCTATTTTGATTTAGCCATTACCTGATTAAGCTGTTAAGCTGGGCCTTCAATTACTTTATCTAGAGGCTGCTGTAAACTCCTGAAATGCAATGCTGAAGCCATGAGAATGTTGTTACATGGCCACATTGAAGGTTGTATTTGGGGTGTGGTTTTATTGTGTTGCAGGGATCTGAATCCTATTTGCTCACCCAAAAGCTAGAGAATGAAATCAGTACTTGGTCTTTCTCAACTAATGCTGAAATCATGGTGTCTTTTAAAGTGGGAGATGTTAGATAAAATTGCTGTTTTAAAAAATACTGATCCAATTATCTGTTACAAAAAAAAAATTCTCTAGAATGTGTTTTTATTAAGCAAATTGAGTCTGACTTAAGTATTTTTGCATTCTCTCTTTCCTTAAATGAGGAAAAAGTAAAAGTTTTAGTGGCCTCTCAGTACCAGTGATTGGGCTTCCCCAGGTGGCTCAGTGGTTAAAAAAATCCACCTGCAGGAGATCTAGGAGACTCAGGTTCGATCCCTGAGCTGGGAGGATCCCCTGGAGGAGGAAATGGCAACCCACTCCGGTACTCTTGCCTGGAAAAATCCCACGGACGGAGGAGCTTGGTGGGCTACAGTCCACAGGGTCGTGGAGAGTCAGACACGACTGCCAGTAGATTTGGGGCTTCGTCTCTCTGTGTTTGGTGGGCGACCCCTGCAGCTGCAGTTCATTGTGTCATTTTACTGGTGAGTTCTTTGCAAAGTTGCAAAGTCGTTTTTAACTTGAGGACTCATTTTAAACGTGAAAATACTGCATGTCCCTCCCCCCACATAATAGTAATTGTGTTCAGTGTCCACAACTGTGGTAGCAGTAGTTGTACTAAGAACAAAAACAATGATAGTTAACACTGATAGTTGCTGTGGCTGATGTCCAGGGCTAAGTAGCTTTCCTTTGGGTATCATCATCAGTCCTCCTACACGTGCAGAAGACGGCTCAGGGAGGTTGAGTAATTTTCCCCAGGGTCATACACCTTTTAGGTGATGGAGCTTGGATTATAACCTAAGCAATTAGATTCCAAGGTGTGATGATAAAGTATTTAGTTCATTAATGCTTTTCCACAACTTTGTGTTTTATTCATTACCCCAGCCTTTTTACTCAACTAAGTGCTCTCTGACCAACTTGGTTCGAGTTTCATAGTCATGATCTTTCATAAGTATGCTGATGACATTATCATCGTGTGTATATATCCAGTATTTCTTTGTTCAAAGTGGAGCAAGGATATTTGCAAAGCAATCTGAGTATGCAATACTATATTTTTACTACTTTTCAGTCTTTTACAATCATCTTGCCCACATCTGTTTTTACAGCAGTTTCTTCAAACAATTTGCTTTCATAGAAGCTTTCCAAACATTCATCTTCCTTTTCTTAGAAGCAACTTCTGTTTCTGCTCAGACTCCTGTTTTGACAGCCGATGTCGCGGTTAGGAGACCATAGCAACATGCACAATGGGCATGAACAAGTCTGGGGACAGACCCAGCTGGACCTGGGTGAGCATGTGAGAAAGGGGAATTCATCAACTGGGAGAACTCAGTGTGGCATGGGTGCCCAGCTCCCAGCGTCTTTGATGAAGGGAATGAGGGCAGTCTGCTGAGTGGGTCCCTTGGGTAGAGGCTGGTTAGGAGAATCTCTTTTGTGTTTTTAAGGGCACTAGTACCTGGCCCAAGTTACATTACTTCTGTAGTCTAGAGACTGTATTTCCTGTGGATATATTGGCCAACCCAACATATTACAGACCGTGGCAGTGACTGAGGGTTGTTACTGATAGACTATTATTTTTTCTAGATTGACTCAAAAATATAAGGCCAAGAGTTCACTGGTTCAGTTTCTTTCCCCAAATCTTTTGCAACTTTCAGAAATATGAGGTGAAGGAGTAATTAGCTTTTAAAAAATTTTTTTGACTTAAGACTTGGACTAGTCAGCATTTTCTTCAGTGCGGTAGAGAGCCTGCTTATGAAACTCACTAATGTGAGCTGGGAGGGATTTAATAAGCAGGTAGACTGGAGTCAGTGGTGTATAAAACATCTTCCTGAGTTTATAACTCTGCACCATCTTTTTAAACTGTTCTAGATTTTATGTTCAAGTTCGATTTTTAAATTCATGTTCATACATGTGAAACTGTGTCAGACACCATGGTGTCACAGTACTCACACGCTGGGCTCTGTTAAATGCCAGGCAGGACTGTTTGGAGTGGATTTGTAATCTTAAATTGTGTTAGATTTGTTGCTTCCAATATTAACAGTAAAAGTGCCAGTAATATTTGGATATTGTTCATTTCGGTTCAGTTGCTCAGTTGTGTCCGACTCTTTGCGACCCCATGAATCGCAGCACACCAGGCCTCCCTGTCCATCACCAACTCCCAGAGTTCACTCAGACTCACATCCATCAAGTCAGTGATGCCATCCAGCCATCTCATCCTCTGTCGTCCCCTTCTCCTCCTGCCCCCAATCCCTCCCAGCATCAGAATCTTTTCCAATGAGTCAACTCTTCGCATGAGGTGGCCAAAGTACTGGAGTTTCAGCTTTAGCATCATTCCTTCCAAAGAAATCCCAGGGCTGATCTCCTTCAGAATGGACTGGTTGGATGTCCTTGCAGTCCAAGGGACTCTCAAGAGTCTTCTCCAACACGACAGTTCAAAAGCATCAATTCTTCAGCGCTCAGCCTTCTTCACAGTCCAACTCTCACATCCATACATGACCACTGGAAAAACCATAGCCTTGACTAGATGGACCTTAGTTGGCAAAGTAATGTCTCTGCTTTTGAATATGCTATCTAGGTTGGTCATAACTTTCCTTCCAAGGAGTAAGTGTCTTTTAATTTCATGGCTGCAGTCACCATCTGCAGTGATTTTGGAGCCCAAAAAAGAAAGTCTGACAGTGTTTCCACTGTTTCCCCATCTATTTCCCATGAAGTGATGGGACAAGATGCCGTGATCTTTGTTTTCTGAATGTTGAGCTTTAAGCCAACTTTTTCACTCTCCTCTTTCACTTTCATCAAGAGGCTTTTTAGTTCCTCTTCACTTTCTGCCATAAGGGTGGTGTCATCTGCATATCTGAGGGTATTGATATTTCTCCCGGCAATCTTGATTCCAGCTTGTGCTTCTTCCAGCCCAGCGTTTCTCATGATGTACTCTGCATAGAAGTTAAATAAGCAGGGTGACAATATACAGCCTTGATGTACTTACTCCTTTTCCTATTTGGAACCAGTCTGTTGTTCCATGTCCAGTTCTAACTGTTGCTTCCCGACCTGCATACAGGATTCTCAAGAGGCAGGTCAGGAGGTCTGGTATTCCCATCTCTTTCAGAATTTTCTACAGTTTATTGTGATCCACACAGTCAAAGGCTTTGGCATAGTCAATAAAGCAGAAATAGATGTTTTTCTGGAACTCTCTTGCTTTTTCAGTGATCCAGAGGATGTTGGCAATTTGATCTCTGGTTCCTCTGCCTTTTCTAAAACCAGCTTGAACATCTGAAAGTTCATGGTTCACGTATTGCTGAAGCCTGGCTTGGAGAATTTTGAGCATTACTTTACTAGTGTGTGAGATGAGTGCAATTTTGCGGTAGTTGGATATTGTTAGTTTCAACTTAAATATTGTTGGAGTTTCAACTTGGAAATACAAGTTGCTTCTGTCTGTTCAACTTTTCAATAATTGAAGAGCATCTGAAACTCTAAGACGGTTGTTCAAAATGTTACTATTTTACATATGTTAGTGTATATGCTTCCATACTACTTTCCATTCATCTCACCCTCTCTTTCCTCTCCCCAGCCCTTGTTCATAAGTCTGTTCTCTATGTCTGCATCTCCACTGCTGCCCTGAGAATATGTTCATCAGACTCCGGGGACTCAAACTGGGGTTCTGTAACAACCTAGAGAAGTGGGAAAGGGTGGCAAGTGGGAGGGAGATTTAAGAGAAAGGAGACATATGCACACCTCTGGCTAATTCATGTGGATGTATGACAGAAATCAAACCAATATTGTAAAGCAATCATCAATCAATTAAAAAATATAATTAAAATGTTACTATTTGTAACCATTTATCTAATCTATGAAAATCAAGAATTTCTTGATCTACCAAAGCAAGATATAAAAATAAACCAGGTAATGAGTGAAAGATAAGAATGTGTGATCACCATAACCCCTGATTCCACATACAGTATCTGTGTATCAAAGCAACTGTGGCATTTTTCTTGACTGTTTATATTGGTAAAGGCTATATACTTAAACGTACTCAGTTCTTCTGAATCACGAAAGTCCCTTCCAACTCTGAGGGTTTTTGTACAGAGAGGGAAGATGGTCACTATTTCTACCAAACGTCCTTCAATTCAGAGAAGGAAAAGCAGTTGTTTTTGTAGGTAAGATTGTATTAGTTTGCTAGAGCTGTCATATCAAAGGAGCACAGATTGGGCAGCTTAAACAAAAGAAATTTATTTTCTCATAATTCTGGAGCCTGGAAGTCCAAGATCAAGGTGTCAATAGGGTTGGTTTCTCCTTGGCCTGTAGATAGCTGTCATCTCCCTGTGTCTTCATGTAGTCTTCCCTGGATACCTGCCTGTTAAAATTGCCTCTTTTTTCCCCCTAATATTTATTTATTTGGCTGCATCAGGCCTTAGTTGCAGCACGCAGGATCTTTGATCCTCGTTGCGGCATGCCGAGGCTTGAGTTGTGGCATGTGGGATCTAGTTCCCTGACCACAGATCGAACTCAGGGCCCCTGCATTAGGAGCGCAGAGTCTTAGCCACTGGACCGCCAAGTAAGTCCCAAAATTTCCTCTTCTTAAAAGGACATCAGTCTTATTGGATTGGGGCTACTCTAATGGCATCCAAATGCTAGAGTACTGGGGATTAGGACTCCAACATATGACTTTTGGAGGGCCTGATTCAGCCCATAACAAGAGGAGGGTAAGAAAAATTGCTCAAGAACTTCCTCTTTGGCTACTTGTGAGGAACCTGTTCCTCCTGGTTTTTCCTGGGGCAGTGATGATTTCAAGTATTTGTTTAACAAAGAGTTTAAAGCTGGAGAAAGCTGCCTTGGAGTTATTGGAGTGACAGTCTACTGGACAAGAGAAATGGCTTTCTGGCTGGGCAGTAGCAGGTATGCGCCAGCCAGTTAGGGACTAAGATTTGTTTCCTTTGAACTTCTCTCTTTCCAACTCGGTTTTCTCCTGAAACACGAGCAGTGACCAAACCTTCTACCTACCCCCACCAAGGCAGCAGCTCCAGTTTGCCAAATTCTCTGCTTGCCCTTGGCTACAAGTAATGGTGCACATGAGTTGGTCTGCCCTTCAGAATTTTAGTGCCCTTTAGCATTGCTGTGGAGAGGCATGATTCGGAGGGACCTCTGAAGCCTACTCACCTTCAGCTGTCCCTGACTTACTGTTAAGCATCCCAGTCACGGGCTCCCCTATCGGGCTGTGTTTCCCCTCGCGTTACAGCCATTCTGTTGTCATTGCCTGCATGATGCCTTCCGCACCCCAGACTGTACATACAACCTAGTTTCAGCACAATAGCACTTGAGAATTTGTGGAAAGGAGAAATGACCCCTGGCATCTACTGTTTACTTTACCCCATGTGCTGTTGCTCAGCCTTTTATATTCATTAACTAATTTAATCTTTGCACCATCCCAGTGAGGTTGGCAAAGTATTCCCACCTTACACATAAGGAAATTCAAATAATTTAAGTAAACTTGCCTGAGCCACGTAGTTGGTGGGTGTAGAGCAGGAGTTCAAAGCTGGGCAGAATTACTCAGAGCCCAAAGTCGTTTACATTCAGATGCAGAGAATCCATAAACCTAGAGATGGCACCAGGGGATTAAGGAAGGGGACATTTCTTTCCTAAACATTTTGTGTCTAGAAAGTGTGAGAGACAAGTTTCAGAGGGGGTACTTTCTGGAATGGGGCCCAGCCGGCGCTTGAGGAAGTCATCCAGTTCCATCATCAAGTGAGGTCAGGCTTTGGGGACACAAGATTTTTTTTAAATTGAGATATAATTTCCATACAATGCAATTCACCCTTTTAAAATGTACAGTTTGGTTTTTAGTATATTCACAAAGTTGTGCAGCCCTCAGCACTGTTTCTGAACATTTGTTTCACCCACAAGGAAACTCCATACCGGTAGTCACACCCTTTCTCCCAGCCCGAGGCAACCACTGATCTACTTTCTGTCTTTGTGGATTTTCCTGTCCAGTTCATTTTATATAAATGGAATTATATAATATATGGTCTTCTGTATCTGGATTTTTTTTTTTTTTTTTACTTAGATTCATCCATGTTGTAGCATGTGTATTTCTTTTTTATGGCTGAATAATAGTCCATTATAGGGATGTACCTCATTTATGCCTGCAATGTAGGAAACCTGGGTTCAGTCCCTGGATCAGGAAGATCCCCTGGAGAAGGGAATGGCAACCCACTCCAGTATTCTTGCCTGGAAAATTCCATGGACAGAGGAGCCCGGCAGGCTGTAGTCCATGGGGTCGAAAAGAGTCAGACATGACTGAGTGACTAATACGTTCATTTTCTTTGTTCAGTCATCAGCTGATGGACATTTAGTTTGTTTTTACTTATTAGCTATTGTAAATAATGCTGCTATGAATCCTTGTGGACAAGTTTATGTATGACATATGTTTTATTTCGTTTGGGTATATACCTAAGAGTGGAGTTGCTAAGTCACATGGTAATTCAATGTTTAACCCTTTGAGGAACTGCTAGACCATTTTCTAGAATGGCTGAACCGTTTTACATTCCCACCAGCAATATCTGAGGGCTCCTCTTTTCTGCACATCCTCCCCAACACTTGTTATTCCTTCTTTTTTATTATAACCACATTAATTGACATGAAGTGGTATCTCATTAAGGGTTTTAGCTGCATTTCTCTGATGACTTGTGATTTCTGGCATCTTCTCTTGTGTTCATTGGGCATTTATATATCTTCTTTGGAGAACAGTCTGTTTAGAGCTGGGTCACCTGTTCTCAACACCTGTTTCCAAGCTGATAAAATATAAAATACCTTGGTGCTGCCTCCCTTTTCACTCCATTATTTCCCCTCTTCCTTGCTTCTGAGACACAGGTTCATTATACCAGAGCCTAACCTGGAATAATTGTTTTGTAACAGAAAAACTGCCTGTTGTCCTACGGAAACAATCCCCCTATTGAAGACGGGACCTGGAGGATTCCATTTGGTGCGCTTCGTTACATATTCTACCTGGAGCAGTCGGGCTCCCCTGCAGTTGTAACACTGTCCTTGAGAAGTACTTGGTGTCCTTTGATTTTCACACTCAAGTTATGTGTTTTGGATGGAACTTGAGTGCTTTTTTTACTTTTTCCCAAAGTCAAAAGTGATGTATGCCAAGAATTGCTGTGAAGGGTGAATTGGATATGCGTACGTGCATACCTGAGTACCCAGTTGTGTCTGACTCTCTCCAACACCATGGGCTATAGCCCGCCAGGCTCCTCTGTCCATGGAATTTTCCAGGCAAGAATATGGGAAAGGGTTGCTATTTCCTACTCCAGGGCATCTTCCCGACCCAGGGATCAAACCCACATCTCCTGCACTGGCAGGCAAATTCTTTACCACTGAGTCACCTGGGAAGCCAGTTTAGAGATTGTTGCTGTTGTTCAGTCCCTCCGTTCTGTCCAACTTTTTGCGACCCATGGACTCCAGCATGCCAGGCTTCCCTGTCCTTTACTATCTCCTGGAGTTTTCTTAGAGTCATGTAAGTTTTTCTTCTAAGAATCAAGTGTCTTTTAATTTCATGGCTACAGTCACCATGTGCAGTGATTTTGGAGCCCAAGAAAATAAAGCCTGTCTCTGTTCCCGTTGTTTGCCCATCTGTTTGCCACGAGGGCTTCCCAGGTGGTGCTAGTGGTAAAGAATCCACCTGCCCAAACAGAAGACATGGGTTTGATCCTTGGGTTGGGAAGATCCCCTGGAGAAGGAAAAGGCAACCCACCCAGTTTTCTTGCCTGGAGAATCTCATGGACAGAGGTGCCTGGTGGGCTACAGTCCATGGGGTCACAAAGAGTCAGACACAACTGAAGCGACTTAGCACACACATTTGCCATGAAGTGATGGGAGCAGATGCCATGATCTTAGCTCTTTGAATGTTGAGTTTGAAGCCAGCTTTTTCACTCTCCTCTTTCACCTTCATCAAGAGGCTCTTTAGCTCCTCTTCACTTTCTGCCATAACTGTGTGTCATCTGCATATCTGAGGTTATAGATATTTCTCCCAGCAATCTTGATTCCAGCTTGAGCTTCATCCAGTCCGGCACTTTGCATGATATGTACTCTGCATATAAGTTGGATAAGCAGAGTGACAGTACACAGTCTTGGCGTTCTCCTTTCCCAATTTGGAACCAGTGTGGTGTTCTGTGTCCAGTTCTGACTGTTGCTCCTTGATCTGCATACAGATCTCTCAAGAGGCAGGTCAGGTGATCTGGTATTCCCATCTCTTAAAGAATTTTCCACAGTTTGTTGTGATTTACAGTCAAATAATCAATGAAGCTGAAGTAGATGGTTTTTTGGAATTCCCTTGCTTTTTCTGTGATCCCACAGATGTTAGCAATTTGATCTCTGGTCCCTCTGCCTTTTCTAAATCCAGCTTGTTCATCTGGAAGTTCTTGAGTCGCATACTACTGAAGCCTAGTTCATGACAATATCTGCAAATTCCAGAATGCTGGGCCAGGAAAGAACCTTGGAGGAGCACCTCCCACAGGACTGAGTCCCCCAAGACAAATGAAATGATATGTATAATGTTTATTTCCTTACTCTTTTGAATCAAGCTATAGAGTGTTAAATCATTAGACTCGTCAGTTTATGGCACCCTATCCTCCATCTGTGCTAGGTTCCACTTCTATTTGGATTTATTTAAAAATTGTCTTTCCTTCTTCATCTCTATCCCCATTCATTCCCCTCCCATAGATTCCCAGTGCAAAGTGTTAAATATATGTCCTTAGACATATCTTTGAAAAATGGAAGTTTCATCTACAAAAAAGCATGTGTTTTTATGATTTCAAGCTAGTTCTTTGGTCCTGACTGCTGCTTAATCATTGGCTACGTGGACGGGTAGGCGCTCCATGTATCTGTCTATCACCGGTTGATGGAAACCAGGCTGCCTGCACTTCCTGCTACCAATGAGGCCACTATGGCCTTCACATACTTTTCCAACCATTTGGATTCCCTCTTTGGGGGACAACTTTTGCGCGTATTATAAAATTTGAAGTTGCCTCCCCACCCCCAGTTGTTTTGAAATGTTCATGCACCTTCTAGATGCCAGTCCCTGTTTTGGTCTCAGAGATTGCAAAGCTCTTCTCACACTTTATCACCTTCTGTTAACTTTGAGGTGCCCTACAAACAACAGAAATTCTTAATTTTGCTGTAGTTAAATCTATCAAGGGTTTCCCTGGTAGCTCAGCTGGTAAAGAATCCGCCTGCAATGCAGGAGACCCCAGTTTGATTCCTGGGTTGGGAAGATCCGCTGGAGAAGCGTTAGGCTACCCACTCCAATGTTCTTGGGCTTCCCTGGTAGCTCACACAGTAAAGAATCTGCCTGCAACGCGGGAGACCTGGGTCTGATCCCTGGGTTGGGAAGATGCCCTGGAGGAGGGCATGGCAACCCACTCTAGTATTCTTGCCTGGAGAATCCCCATGGACAGAGGAGTCTGGCGGGCTATAGTCCATGGGCTCCCAAAGAGTTGGACACTACTGAACGACTAAGCACAGCACAAATGTATCAGTTATCTTTTGGATGCTATTTAACAAATCCATCTTACCCCAAGTTCACTCTTACAGTTTCCTCTTAGCTTCTCAGTTGTGTAATTTTATCCTTCACATTTAAATTTTCACTCTGTCTGGAGTCTATCTTTGAGTAGGTGTGAGGTACAGATACAGTTTTTTTTTTTTTTTTTTTTAGTCCCAGGCACCAACAACTTGTTCTTTACCCACTGATTTGTCCAGGACCTTTATTATCCTTTGTCATACGTGCGTATCACATTTGATGTGTGTCAACTCCTATGCTTGGGTGTTGTTGCCACATTGTTGTTAATATTGGGGCATCTGGTCAGGTAACTCTCCTTCTGTGTTTTTCGGCTTAAAAAATTCCCTAACCATAGAGAACAGGAGTGGCTGCCTCGGCTCTGGATTCCTGGGGTGGTGGGTGTCTGACCCCAACTGCAGGCGGCTGTCAGATGAGAGCCTGGCCGCTGAGCCTGGCAGGGATATAGGCTCCCAGGGTGGTGCCAGAGAGGAAGCAGGCATGGGGCCATGGGGACCATGGTCTCACTGGGACCGCTTTCCCTGGATTGGGCCCCGGCTCTGAGAAGCAGCCCGGGCTGCTTAAGGGAGGGGTTGTTCCAGGTGCCTAATTCCTGTTTGGTGGGTGAGGTCGCATGGATATGGTGTGTGGATGGGTCCTGTGGAAGGGGCGGGAGCATCCACGGGGCTGCTCCCCATGTCAGGTTCTGATCAGAGGGACAGTGAAGAGAGTCCACTTTTTGTGCAGGCTCCTGTCAGCTCCTCCACCAGTTGGAGGCTTCGACCCTCTTGCCGCACTGGACAGACACAGGGCCAGGGTTGTGTCTGTTTCGTCATCATCCTGCACACCCGCATGCCACAGGCTCTCACCAACAGTAAGAAGAAAGGGGGAAGCAGGCAGAGTCTGGAAAGGGCTTTGGAGCCAAATCTACCGGGAATCCCGCCCATTATTAGCCTTGTGGCCTGGGGCAGGCTGCTTAAGCAACTGAACTTTGACCGCCTCATTTGATAGGGCCTGTGACACTGCAAACTGGCTGGGCAGTGAAGAGGGTAAGAGGTGTATATATAGCACCTGGGCAGTACAAGGTAGTGCGCAGTAAGTGGGAGTTGGCATCTGGGGGTTATCTCACAGGAAAGCTCTCCAGTTCATTAAGCATGTCCTCTGCCGGGCTGTACCAGGCATTCAGACAGAGATGAATGCCCTAGCCCCGCCCTTTGATGAGCTCACAGTTCAGCAGTGAGATAATTACAAGCAGACAATAGCTGACTGAGATCAGGGTGTAAACTCCAGCTGTGGACGATGCATCTTTTGGCCCAATTGGAGGGCCTCAGGAGGCTTTCTAGAGGAGAAGCAGCCTGAACTGAGTCTTGAAAGGTGACTGAAGTTATTAATAGCTGAGGAAATAAAGGTAGAAGGGCATTCCACACAGAAGGGCTGGGAGGAGCAAAGCCTAGAAACAGGAAGTGAGTACATGCTGGGGGAAAAAAAAACCCTAAACACTTAAGTTTTAGAATCAGTTTGAGTTTCTCAAATATCCTTTTGGAATTTTGATTGGAATTACATTGACTTTACAGATGAAATTTCAGAAAATCTGATATCATTACAATGATAAGTCAGCCTTTCCTAGAACATCTATATTTTCTTTATTTAGTTACATTTTCTTTGGGAACTTTTAATAAAGCTTAACATTTCTCCATGAAGGTCCAGTGCATTCTTTGTGAGGTTAGCTCTTAGATACTTCGATTTCCGGTTTTTAAAATTTCCAGAGAATAAAATTCTAGAGTTTTCTTTGTTAGTCATTCCAGTTTTTAACTGTTCTTATTATCACAATACTCTTCCTTCACCTACATCCCTTATTTGTAATTTATGCCAATTTTTCTAAGTCTTTTCTAGTAGAAGTTACAAGACAGCTTGTCAGAACCTCTCTGAGGCTCTCTCTGTATGTTTGGAGACCTCAGTTCAATCTCCTTCCACCTTATATTCTCACCCTGAATAATTTTAGTTCGTTTTGCCTTTCTCCATGATTTATATTTTTCAAGCATAAATCAATTCTCTGGCTTTAAATCACAGGTTGTCCTTATATGAATAGATATACAAATATGAGCATGCCTGCTTTAAGAACCAAAACACAGATGCTGGTTTATACAAAAAAACAAAAGTCCCCAAAAGTAGTGGCCATAAATTATAAAATGTTTAAGTTTAAAATTAATTTTCCTTGTGCAGAGCAACCCTCGCAGTGAGTCAGACTTTATGTCAAATTTGAGATCAAAGAACTCGGAATTATCTTTTATTAGTTCAAATATCATTTATCGAGTCTCATTTTTGCAAATCTTTTTTGCTTCTCACGTGTCCATAGATTCCTGCTTGTCTGACCACAGACAAATGTCTGTACATGCCTCCACCCACAGAGTGTCTGGGTATGCAAGTTGTAAATATACCCATCTTTTAAATAGATCTTTATCTTTAGTGTTAATTGCATCTTTGCTTCTTGTACTTTCTCACTGAGTAAGTATGGTTGGGAAGACCTGTATGCAGTTGGCTACACACTGCCTTCTAATTATTTGCAAGCTCTCCTCTATGGTTAGTATCAGCCAAGCTGAGTGGCAGTGGCATCTTATTTCACCTAAAAACAACCCATGTGGAAATTAGAAATTTTCTTTTTCCCCAGGTTTCCAAATAGCCTGGTGGCTGCCCCCATGACCTTGGTCTTTTGCATGTTCTAGGCCTAACTGTGAAGTTTGTTTTTTGGTTTCCAAGTGGGGACCTATAGTTTTGATATGAAACATACAAAAAATATAAATGATACTTGGGCCTTTTACCCCCTTTTGTCAATGTATTTTGTTTTCTTGAGGACTCAGGGGACTTATATCTTGCTATCATTCTTTGAGATCCCTCCCACCTCACACCTTCTATGCTTGGAAAGTTTACTTCCTTATGGACTTGGTGGGGAGCTGAGTCTAACACCCATGGAGAAAGCTGGAAATACAAAGGCTTGCTTTCCCAGCCTGATTTGCAGCTAGGGCCTGGACTCAGCAGGTCAGTGTGTCTAATCTCTGAGTTGGGAGCCAGTGGCACCAAGAGTTCAGGAACTATGAAGAGGTCACTCTGTAATCTATAAAAATGTTGAGTCTCTATGTTGTACATCTGAAACCAATGTGATGTTGTAAATCAACTGTGCTGTGCTGTGCTTAGTTGCTCAGTCGTGTCCGACTCTTTGAGAGAATCCCCATGGACTCGAGCCCTCCAGGCTCCTCTGTCTGTAGGGATTCTCCAGGCAAGAATACTGGAGTGGGTAGCCATGCCCTTCTCCAGGTGATCTTCCCAACCCAGGGATTGAGCCTAGGTCTCCCACGTTGCAGGTGGATTCTTTACCATCTGAGCCACCAGGAAGTCCAAGAATACTGGAGTAGGTAGCCTATCCCTTCTCCAGGGAAACTTCCTGACCAGGAATTGAACCGGGGTTTCCTGCATTGCAGGCGGATTCTTTACCAGCTGAGCTACCAGGGAAGCCCAAAACTATACTTCAGTTTAAAAAATTAAATATCTAAACATATCTAAACTTCAGATAATTCATAGGGTCTTTATATAAAGAAGGAAGAGGGGAGTTCCTTGGCAGTCCAGTGGTTAAGACTCCATGCTTCCAATGCTGGGGGGCAAGGAGCAGGGGGAAGGAGAGAAAGAGAAAAAAAAAAATGGTGCAATTTAAAAAAAAAGAGCTCCCTCTGGCCATGGGGACAATTTGCTCAGGATTGTGTCTCTGGGACAGCCGAGAGTCACTAGTGGCAGGGAGTGATGTCCAGGGCTGGTGCTGTCCACTGCACAGGCTGCTGTGTCAAGGATTTGGCATTGCAATAGTGGGGTCCTTTCTACCTTAGTTCTGGGTCATGTTTGCTTCTTGTTCCTGATTGTACAGTCCTAGCTCTTTAATATCCTTTTAATGAATTACTATTCTTCTTAATTCAGCCAGTGTTGGGATATGTAACTCCTGGACCCAGAAGTTGCTCAGTTGTGTCTGACTCTTTATGACCCTCATGGACTATACAGTCTGTGGAATTCTCTAGGCTAGAATACTGGAATGAGTAGCTTTTCCCTTTTCCAGGGGATCTTCCCAACCCAGGGATTGAACCCAGGTCTCCCACACTGCAGGCAGATTCTTCACCAGCTGAGCCATCGGTAGTCTCATATGGAAGTACAACCTATAAAGTCAGTTAAAGGGGGTCTGCTCACAGTTAGGGGCCCAGAAGGGGTCTCCCCTACACAAAGTCCTGGACATGTTGAAATCCCCTGCCCTGGACATGTTGTGATCCAGGATCAGTCACTACCTCCCTGCCCATGTTACTCAGGCCCTGTTCTCTGCCAGGAGACCCGTGGACAAACAGAGGATGGCATTTGCTACTGGTTCTTCATGGTTTGTATTTTCAGGCTCTTTGTGTGCTCCCCATTCTAAAACCCTGGACTTCTCTGCCTCCGGTTGTTCTCTGAATGGTGACATACTTGGCCCGTGCCTGTACCCAAACCTCGCACATGTGTGGACACCTGGATCAAAGGACATTTATTATATGCCCCTCTTGAGAGCCATCTTCAAAACACAGATTCATTTATAAGATTTTTAAAAACTTAACAACTGACTAATCAGAAAGGGCTGAAATTCACCCTCACTTGTAAAGAAGGATGTGTTTTATAGGAGAGTCTCTCAACCTTGGAAGTTCTGAATTTACAATTTTTTTTCGTTTTGAGGTTATCATAAATTCATGTTCTAATGACATTTTTGAGCCAGGTGATTCTTGGTTGTGAAAGCTGACCTACAGGGTGTTCATCGACATCCCTGGCCTCTACTCACGAGATACCAGCAGTACCCCCAGCCCCACGTATGACAACCAAAACTGTCTCCAGATGAATATCCCCTGGGAGACAAACTTGTCCCTGGTTAAGAGTCATTGCTCTAGAGGCATTCATAAAGGAGACATCAACAGCAAATGTGACCACTCTGGGGACTAGGGCCCAGCCTGGTGGCATTTCCATGACTTCATGGAAATGCTGGACCCTGGGGCCCAGGCTAAACAGGCAAAAGGGGAAGTCAGAGGGGCTGGGAGGCAGCCTATCCTGTCCCAGCAAGGTTGAAGAAGTGTGGGTGACTTCTTTTAGCTGTAGGCTGGGGGGATGGAGGCTGGGGCATGTACAGTTTTAGCTGTGGGGCATGTACAGTTTTAGCTGTAGGGCATGTAGAGTTTTAGCTGTGGAGCAGGTAGTGTGGATAAAGTTGAAACAGAAGTAGAAGATGTAGGCTGAGGAATAGAAAGCGAGGCTGAGGAGGTGAGGCCCAGGGACTGCTCTGTACCCATGCTCCTTGTTGGGCTTCTGAGTAAAGGAGGAACTTAGGAACCACAAATGGACCCACCTCCCTGGTGATGAGGGTGAGCCCAGCACGGGGTGAGGTTGGGGCTGTGAGAAGGACAGGGAAGCTGATCAAAGACCCCATGGAAGGAAGTTTCCCAAAGAGGATCAAGCCAAGCCTTCTCGGCATAGGTCAGTGCACTTGCTTGATGGCAAATTATTTCAAGAATGGCCTGGAGAAGCCTCCCTCCTGCACACAGCCCAGAACAGAGCAGAAATTTGGAAGGAGGAGAGAAGAGTTAGGGCCCCTTATCCCTGGGCCTTATTTCACGTTAGAAAAATCGGGTCTCATGGGAGCCCAGTAAATGCAGCAAGTTTTCTTATGCAGTAGCTATTTGAATAAAATTTATTCAAATTACAGAATAGAAAAAATATTAATATTTCCGTTCAGATGCTGGGAGGTACCGCTGTTACAGTTGTGAACATGTAGGAAAAACATTAGCAGAGATTGAGATACTCAAGTATTAACGTTTCTATTTCTGTGGGAGACACTATAATATTGCCTTAGTAATGGCTTCCCAAGTGGCTCAGTGGTAAAGAATCCATCTGCAATACAGGAGATGTGGGTTCAATCCCTGGGTTGGGAGAAGGAAATGGTAACCCACTCCAGTATTCTTGCCTGGGAAATCCTATGGACAGAGGAGACTGGCAGTCTGCAGTCCATGGGGTTGCAAAGAGTTGGACACAACTTGGTGACTAAAAAACAACAACACCCTTAAAATAAAAATGAAAGCCTAATTGAAATAAAACATTGGTTTTTTGTGTAGAGAAACATCTCAAGTTAATAAACGGCTGTGTTTAACTCTAGATCATGCTAGTTTGATATGTGCTTGACTCTATTATAAATATAATCCTAAATAAACTGCTAATGCCAGAAAGCAGAATAAATCATTTTCAGTGAGGAACAAAGAGGTGGGAGGGACATAGCATATGGTGTAAAATTGTACAGCCTAAAAATAAAGCTGCCTGATTCTCCTCAAGTAGCTCTTAGGAGCTTTGAATGTCTTTTGTGGAAGGAAAAATAATAAATCCCCAAATGATTCAATGTATTTTGACTTAAAATGTCACTGCACACATTTTTAGAGAGAGAAAGTGGATTGGTGGTCTGGGCTGGGGGTAGAACGGGGACTGACTGCAAATGGGCTGAAGGAAACTTGGGGAGGATCGAAGTGTTCTAAATCTGTACTGTGGTGATGAGTGCACAGCTATAGATTTTCTGAAAATCATCGAATTGTACACTTAGTGCATCTTATGGTATATAAATTTTACCTCACTAAGGCCGTCACAGAGTTTTTGCCCTAGGCTTTAGGATGACATCTTGTTAGACTTCTCAACTGTTCCCGGGTCTCTTTGTTTCACTGGTTTTTTCAGGAAATGCCTGACTTAGAGTGTCACATAAGCTCCCCATACCTCGTTTTGTCCTGGAAGAGGAGAGTGATGGTGGACCTACCTAGAGATAGTTGGGACAAGTAATTGAATGGATAAATGTAAAGCGCTGACAGCAGCTGCTGGTTCCTAGTATCCTCATCACTATGACCGTCATCTGCATCATCGTTTGTCGTTGTTTTCTCTCTCTCTCTCTGGCCGAGGCCTTGCTCTGGTCCAGGCCTCCTGCAGAGCCTCCCACCGGCTCTGCCCCACATCCTGCAGTCAGAGGATGACTTCTAGAAGAAAGATCTAACCTTTCTGAAAATGCTTCCCCCAGGGCTTTACATAGATTCCACACTCTCCATGCTACGGAGCCCTGCCACCATACACACAGTCACCTCCTCTTTTGTCTCCTGTCTCATCTCAAGCTCTTTAGCCGTCTCTCAGTCCTTGAGACTCCTGCCAGTAAGGAATTCTTCCAGTCCACACCTGGGCTCTGCCTGGAATCATCTTTCCTCCCTTTCTCTTCCTGTCAGTGACAGCCTAGAGCCCCGTGAGGCCCTCTTAATCTTGGGCCCCAACTTTTGGCTCATGGTGCATACATGAGTAATTATTAAAATGACAATTCCGGAGGATTTGAAATTACTGTAATTAGTCATGTATCCACCGTGAGCCCCATGAAGTAGGGCATGCCCTGCTCCTTGCTGGTCGGATTAATAGCTTCCTGCACAGTGCCTGGCACTTGGTCAGCAGCCCTTGAACACCAACCATCCCTCTGGAGTGCTGACTCGCCTTCCTGCTCAGTCGCCTCAGGGAAGTAACGTGATCCCAGGTGTTCTGTTCCTCTGGGAAGCCTTAGGTCTAGAACCCTTTCTCTCTTTGTGTCTTTGCTCAAGAGAAAACTCCTTTCTGTCTTCCAGAGGTTTAACTTAAACTGGAAAAGAGATTATAGGCTTGGCATTGTACTTTTCTAAGGGGAAGATCCTTTTTCCATCTGATCTCCTGGAATCTTAAAGCCCTAAATTAGAAATGCCTTCTTTGCATGAAATAAAGAGCTTACCCATTAACCATCTGTTCACCTGCAAATCAACTTTTTCCTATGGTGATCCTCTTTATTTTTCCCACTCGTGTGTCTTTAAAACATATCTAAGTGAAGCAGTGTTCCCGGGTTTTAATCTGAGAGTGTCCATGGTTTACCTCCCGCCCTGGTAATCAGCCTTTCCTTCCCCTTCCACTGCTGGACCAGTGGGGGCTGGTATTCCCTGAACTTGTATTATCTCATCTATTTAATATTTGCATTTTAGCTGTATTTTATAATGTGCATACTGTTACATTAATACTTCTATATGGTTTATAGATATAAAAGTAATATTTAAGTAATATATGAATAGGCCGCATGCTCAAAATTACTGAGAGTGCTGCTAGGATGGTTGAGATAGTGATGCTTTATTTTAAAATTAAGAACAGAATTATGATTACATAGAAAATTATATGTATGCAGTAGTTTTCAGGCTTTAAAAATCAGCAGAAGCTTTCCTCAAAGGAAATAGTGGGTAAACTCCGGAATCTAGCCGTAGACTCACAGAGAGAAATGCTGTAGGCTGGGACTGGGGGTCTCACCCGCTTCACTTCCCCAGGCAGTGATGCTCAGCCCTCCACTTGTTTCGTATGCCTGCTGCCACCAAGATGCCCCCCTGCTGGCTTCAGGAGGCCAGGCATGGCTGTGCTCCTCAGAGCTCCCTGCAGATTCTGAGCACAGGGGGTTCTCCCCAGTGTGGGGAGCACAAGAAGCTTCTCTCCAGCCTGGTGAGCAATGGTTCCTCTTGAGACTCCAGGCTGAGCCACCTGAATACCAGCACTGTAGTGCCACGGGGGGACTCCACGGAGACTCTTTCCCACCAAAAATACATTTTATAGATGCAGGAAGCAGGTAGTTGGCAGGGCACGGGAGGCTTAGGACAATTCTGCAACGCTTGGAGGAAGTGATTCTGGGTCATGCGCCAGCTGTGCCTAGGTGTTCCCCCTTTGTTTTGTCACCACCAAGTGTCACATTTCATTGTACCCTTTTCTATTTGGGGTTGACAAGAGAGGTTATAGGGCAGCAGCTCTTCTCTTCCTTTTCTCCTTCCTGTCCCAGCCACTTGCTCACTCCCTTTTCTGAGTATGTGCGAGGTTGGGGGAAAAGTTTCCAGAAAGGTTGCAGGGTCTCCCCTTCTATTCCATTCCAAAACCGAGGGCTACAGTGCCCTTCTCTGGCACAGCTGTTGGGATATTGGGGGTTCTCTGTATCCATAGCTGTAGCTTGTCCCAGAGCAGGGCAGTAGGCAGGAGAAAGTTTAATAGATGTGCTCAGGGCACACACAGTGTGGCTTTGTGGCAGCCCCAGAAAGTTTGGTCATATAGCTGTAGAACACTGGCTCTGAATTTCAGGAGCCTGCATGCATCTGCCTGGGTATCTCACTAATGCCAGCTCCACCTCAGATCCCAACTTAAAATCCCTTCCTCTGGAAAGCTGGCCCTACCCTGGGCAGATCAGGCTCCTTCCCAGCTCTGTACCTGTTGGGACAGTGGGCATCAGTCATAAGTCAGTTCTCCTCTGACTCTATCTTTTGCTGTATAAGCCCCATACCCTCAGCCCCATTACTGTGTACTGGCCTCATATAGCACCACCCCCCTTACTGGCCTCCCTGCCTTCCATCTCCTCGTAACTTTCTAGCTCCAGCGTGACCTGGATCGTTATGGCCTGCCTGTCATTCCTGTCATTACACACCTCCATTGCCTTCAGCAATGGAGTTTCCTAAAGTCCGGTTGGATAATCTTCAGAATTTACTCAGAGCAATGTTTTGGTGTGGATTCCAGAGTCCACTTAATACCTATGAGATCTGACCTCCTTGGGTGGTTCCCCAGGAAATGGGCATTTGACAAGCTCTCTGGTGATGCTGATGCAGGCAGCTGAGGACCACTGAGTAGGATCCACCAGGTGGTCAGCAGTTACCTGTCCACATGTCTTCTTCATTTTGTGACCCTACTTCGCCCCCTACATTCCACGGCCACATTCTGCTGCCCTAATTTCCTTCCTCACCTGGAAACTCTTCAGTCAGTGCCACACAAGTAGGTCAGGTAGCCTCTCCTCACTGAAGCTCTCTAATTGTGTGAAATTGAACTGCCCATCCTAGGGTTGACTTTTTGTAGGTTTCTCAAGATGAGCGATCATGGAGCTTCCCTGGCAGTCCAGTGGTTAAGATGCTGCACTTCCACTGCAGAGGCCATGGGTTGGATCGCTGGTTGGGGAACTAAGATCCCACATGCCACATGGCACAGCCAAAAAAAGAAAAAAAGATGAGCGATCATATCTTTGCACTTTCTAACATCTCACACAACCTGACATGGAAGGAATACAAGAAGTTTTGAGTTGAATTTGCTATTTGAGGCTGGCACCCCACTCCAGTACTCTTGCCTGGAAAATCCTGTGGATGGAGGAACCTGGTAGGCTGCAGTCCATGGGGTTGCGAAGAGTCGGACACGACTGCATGACTTCACTTTCACTTTTCACTTTCATGCATTGGAGAAAGAAATGGCAACCCACTCCAGTGTTCTTGCCTGGAGAATCCCAGGGATGGGGGAGCCTGGTGGGCTGCCGTCTCTGGGGTCGCACAGAGTCGGACATGACTGACGAGACTTAGCAGCAACAGCAGCAGCAGCAGGGTAAGAAGTACTTTGAGTCTGGTCTGAAGGACCTCGTGCATCCTTCATGCTCCTAGCCTGCAGCCACCCTTCCTCATTTCAGAGGGAAATGTGGGTATATGTGGAAATACTTTGGTGTAGGAGATAAATAAATGTGATAGCAGAGTTAGGAAACAGCTGAAGTTTCTCTTGGTGGGTGCCCGCCTGACCTCAGTACCTCAGATCAGCAGGGCAGTGGGGCTCAAGCCTTCCCTTTGCGTAGATTGGTTAGGAGTGTTTATTGCTATATCCCCTGTGATATGATCCCAGTTTTTTCTTTCCTCAGCTCCTCATTAGTCAGTGTTAATGAGGAGAGGGAGGAGAAGGCACAAGACAGTCTTGCCACACAATATTATTCTTTCTCTATCATTGCCAGCAAAAAAAAAAAAAAAGATTCCAAGACTTTTGCTACCCCAGTTTCCATCTCTTGTGTTTCTCATCATTGACTAAAGCCATTGTGAAAAGCAAAGGAGAAAAGGAAAGATATAAGCATCTGAATGCAGAGTTCCAGAGAATAGCAAGGAGAGATAAGAAAGCCTTCCTCAGTGATCAATGCAAAGAAATAGAGGAAAACAATAGAATGGGAAAGACTAGAGATCTCTTTAAGAAAATTAGAGATGCCAAGGGAACATTTCATGCAAAGACGGGCTCAATAAAGGACAGAATTGGTATGGACCTAACAGAAGCAGAAGATATTAAGAAGAGGTGGCAAGAATACACAGAAGAACTGTACAAAAAAGAGCTTCACGACCCAGATAATCATGATGGTGTGATCACTCACCTAGAGCCAGACATCCTGGAATGTGAAGTCAAGTAGGCCTTAGAAAGCATCACTACGAACAAAGCTAGTGGCAGTGATGGAATTCCAGTTGAGTTATTTCAAATCCTGAAAGATAATGCTGTGAAAGCGCTGCATTCAATATGCCAGCGAATTTGGAAAACTCAGCAATGGCCACAGGACTGAAAAAGGTCAGTTTTCATTCCAATCCCAAAGAAAGGCAATGCCAAAGAATGCTCAAACTACCACACAATTGCACTCATCTCACATGCTAGTAAGGTAATGCTCAAAATTCTCTAAGCCAGGCTTCAGCAATACATGAACCATGAACTTCCAGATGTTCAAGCTGGATTTAGAAAAGGCAGAGGAACCAGATATCAAATTGTCAACATCTGCTGGATCATGGAAAAAGCAAGAGAGTTCCAGAAAAACATCTATTTCTGCTTTATTGACTATGCCAAAGCCTTTGACTGTGTACTATTGCTATTGCTAAGTCACTTCAGTCGTGTCCTACTCTGTGCGACCCCATAGACGGCAGCCCACCAGGCTGCCCCGTCCCTGGGATTCTCCAGGCAAAAACACTGGAGTGGGTTGCCATTGCCTTCTCCAATGCATGAAAGTGAAAAGTGAAAGTGAAGTTGCTCAGTCGTGTCTGACTCTTAGCGACCCCATGGACTGCAGCCTACCAGGCTCCTCCATCCATGGGATTTTCCAGGCAAGAGTACTGGAGTGGGGTGCCATGACTGTGTGGCTCACAATAAACTGTGGAAAATTCTGAAAGAGATGGGAATACCAGACCACCTGATCTGCCTCTTGAGAAATCCGTATGCAGGTCAGGAAGCAACAGTTAGAACTGGACATGGAACAACAGACTGGTTCCAAATACGAAAAGGAGTATGTCAAGGCTGTATATTGTCACCCTGCTTATTTAACTTATATGCAGAGTACATCATGAGAAACAATGGGCTTGGAAGAAGCACAAGCTGGAATCAAGATTGCCAGGAGAAATATCAGTAACCTTAGATATGCAGATGACACCACCCTTATGGCAGAAAGGGAAGAAGAACTGAAGAGCCCCTTGATGAAAGTGAAAGAGGAGAGTGAAAAAGTTGGCTTAAAGCTTAACATTCAGAAAACTAAGATCATGGCATCTGGTCCCATCACTTCATGGGAAATAGATGGGGAAACAGCGGAAACAGGGGCTGACTTTATTTTTGGGGGCTCCAAAGTCATTGCAGATGGTGATTGCAGCCATAAAATTAAAAGACGCTTACTCCTTGGAAGAAAAGTTATGACCAACCTAGACAACATATTAAAAAGCAGAGACATTACTTTGTCAACAAAGGTCCATCTAGTCAAGTCTGTGGTTTTTCCAGTAGTCGTGTATGGATGTGAGAATTGGACTCTAAAGAAAGCTGAGCACCGAAGAATTGAGGCTTTTGAACTGTGGTGTTGGAGAAGACCCTTGACAGTCCCTTGGATTGCAAGGAGATCCAACCAGTCCATCCTAAAGGAGGTCAGTCCTGGGTGTTCATTGGAAGGATTGATGTTGAAGCTGAAACTCCAATACTTTGGCCACCTGATGTGAAGATCTGACTCATTTGAAAAGATCCTGGTGCTGGGAAAGATTGAGGGCAGGAGGAGAAGGGGACAATAGAGAACAAGATGGTTGGATGGCATCACCGACTCAATGGACATGAGTTTGGGTGAACTCCAGGAGTCGGTGATGGACAGGGAGGCCTAGTGTGCTGCGGTTCATGGGGTCGCAAAGAGTCGGACACGACTGAGCGACTGAACTGAACTGATTGATAAAAATAAACAATAAACATAATCTATAAAATAGTAGCCTGGAGGGAATGGGAATTAAAATCTCTGATATGCTTCTGGAATTTATCTTACAAACAAACCTGTGCCCAGAGAGTAAAGTCCAGATAAGGTTGTATGTTGTCTGTGACAACAGGGCCTGGAAACAGCCTGTGTCTACTGAAGTACATGGGGGCCAGCCACGCAAGGGGACAGTCTGCAACTGTAACAGAGGAGAGAGAGGGCCCAGGTGGAAAGATCTTCCTTCTGTATTGTCAGGGGAAGGAGTAAGGTAGAGAATAGCATATATATTTGTGTGTAAGAAAGGGAGAGAAAAATAAGGCTGGGTATTCATATTTACTTGTAAATGCATTAAGAGAAGTTGAAAGTGAAAGTTGCTCAGTTATTTCCTATTCTTTGCCACCCCATGGAATTCTCTAGGCCAGAAGACTGGAGTGGGTAGCCTTTCCCTTCTCCAGGGGATCTTTCCAACCCAGGAATTGAATTGGGGTCTCCTGCATTGCAGGCGGATTCCTTACCAACTGAGCTGTCAGGGAAGCCCCAAGAGAAGTTGGGTAAACACCAAAAATCCAATAAAATGATCATCTATGGTAGGGGGATGCCTGGGGGACAGGGGGTGGGAGCCAGATTTCTCAGTGTGTCTCTCCATAGCATTTTGATTTTTTGAACTGTGTGCATCACCTTCCAAAATTATATAGAAATAAAATAGCTGTAATATCATTTAAAATATGTTATATAGATGAACTGATTAGTCTTTTGTAATTACATTTGTCTCCTTGTATCCATGGGTTCCACATCCGTGGATTGAACCAACTTTGGATCAAAAATCTTTGAGAGGAAAATTCCGAAAATATAACATTTGAATATACTGTGTGCCAGCAGCTATTTACATAGCATTTGCATGCTATTAGGTGTTATAAATTATTATAATCTAGAGACGACTTTATAAAGGAGGATGTGCTTAGGTAATATGCACAGTATTCTATGCTAATTTATATAAGGAACTTGAGCATCCTTGAATTTTGATATCTAAGGGCGTCCTGGAACTAATCGCCGCCCCCCACCCTGTTCCCCCACCCCCGCTCCCATCCCCACCATGGGTATCTGAAGATGATTGTAAAACCAAACTGGTCTCAGCAGATTTTACCCTAAGTTCCCACCAAGCTTTCAGGGCAGGATTAGAACTCTTGAAACCCCAGCCTGGGGCCCCATCTGTGCCATTGTACAACAGAAACAAAGAGGCTCCTGTGTTGCAGGACCAACACGCAGGGGCAGGCGCTAAAACAGGCCCTTGAAGTTAAATCCAGCGTCTTGTACCTTTCTACCCTTTTAAAGGTTTGCTTCACATCTCTAGGTGCTCTTTTGGGTGTCCACATCCAGTTAGTCTCTACTCTTTATGTCATGTTGATCCTTCACCTCTTGCCTCTTCCTTCCTCAGTGGACAGTTTAGGTTACCATAGCAACCCTAAAGCTCCTTGGGGGTGAGTCAGGGCTTCTCTGTTGATGGAGTCAGGCAGTCCTCAGAGACGAGGCCCAGAAGGGTAGTAGTCCCTGTTTCTAAGCCCCGTGCCAGAGCCAGCTCGCATGCCAGCTGACCGTGGGCTGTTCTCAGTATCTTAGGAGGTGCAGATGGTATGCACATTTCGTCTTGTTCTCCACGGGCGCCAAAACCTGGCTTGCTTGGCACAAGTTTTGTACTTGGCAAACACACAGTCTAGCTGTGGTCCTGGGAGAGAAAGAAGGTAAAAGAGACCCAGTAAGCCTGACTGTGGTCTCTTTTTGATAAAATCCAGTCACATCTACTTAGCAGGCCCACCTGACCGAGCTCCACAGAATCGCCGCTTCCCTATTGTGCTGTCCAGTTGCATAGTTGGCTCAGGTCACAGGAAGCTGTCACTGTGGGGATGTTGGCAGGACATCACCAATCAGTGCTATGACTTCAACCTGATGAAAGAACTGCTTTGCTTAGAATAACTTCTGTTTTTGTTTGTTTTCCTCAAACGATGTGACTTTTTCTGCAATGGCATACCTTTCTGCTTTGGTTGCTCATAACACAGATTGGTATTCCAGTGTTGATAGTTGTATAGATCTCATGTCCTGGACGGAGAAGGCAATGGCACCCCACTCCAGTACTCTTGCCTGGAAAATCCCATGGACAGAGGAGCCTGGTAGGCTGCGGTCCATGGGGTTGATAAGAGTCAGACACGACTGAGCGACTTCACTTTCACTTTTCACTTTCATGCATTGGAGAAGGCAATGGCAACCCACTCCAGCGTTCTTGCCTGGAGAATCCCAAGGACAGAGGAGCCTGGTAGGCTGCCGTCTATGGGGTTGCAAAGAGTTGGACACGTCTGAAGCGACTTAGGAGCATGTCCTGGATGGTCTTTCCCTCTGGGCTCCTCTCCCCATTCCAGCCAGATTTTTCCTTGTTTTTTAAGTTTGTACTATAATTTCTTACATATTCTCATAAGCCACCATATATTCCATATGAAATGAAGTCAGATATAAGCACAGAAGCAAATTTTGTGTCTTAGGTTGTGTACCTGACCTGATTTAGTCTTTAAATTTTTCTTTAGGACAAGGGTGGCAAGCTTTTCTGCGAAGGGTCAGGTAGTAAATAGTTGAGCCAGTCACTCCCATTTTCTGCTGTAGCATGAGAGCAACCACAGGTAAATGAATGTGGTGATGGTCCAGTAAAGATTCATGGAGAGTAACATTTGAATTCCATTTAACTTTCTGATGTTATAAACTATTGATCATTTTAATATTTTTTAACAAATGAAGTCAAAACTATTCTGAGCTTATTGGCAGTACAGAAATGTTTTTTAGGCTGGATATGGCACCTGGGTTTGCAGTTTGCTGATGCTTGTCCCAAACCACTGCTGTGTTTTGGTCACTTCTAAGAAAGGGGGGAGGGATTCAGTTCACTCAGCAGCCCCCAGACCATGTTTAACCCAGAATTCATCTTAGGTGAGTGACAGTGGCAGAGTCAAGAGTCAAGTCTACCCTGGAAATATCAAACCTGGGACTAGGTGAGGACAGGAAAAAGCCCTGGAACCATAGCCCTTTGGTTCTTCCTTCCATTGAAAATTTTCAATCCCTTCAGTTGGAGGCATGAATGATTCTATATGAAGTTCTGTCTCATAATCAGGCAGCTTTTAAAAATAGTAGTTTTGTAAAATGAGTTACTAAAAAACTTTCACAACATATGTATAAGATATAGAGAATAAGTGATTCCAGGAAAACTCATATGCCTACCAATCAACCTAAGAAAGAGAGCACTGTTATTTTGAAGTTTTCTTTGTGTCCTACCCACACAGAAATCACTACTTGCTAGAAATTTCATCATTGTTCATCATTTCTTGGCTTCTCTGGAGAGTTTTAACACATATGTTTGTATCCCTAAACAGACACATTGTTGAGCCTCATGTAAACGGAGTAACCGGCCGTGCATTTCTCTGCACCTCTCTTTTTGTTTACTCAGTCTTGTGTTCCTATCATCTGTGCAGAGATGCATGCCTGTGTCTCTCCATTCCCCCACTGTGCATCACTGTGTGCGTGGTGGGCACACCACAATTGACTTGTCTGTTCTGCCACTGACGGACATTCAGGCTGTTTCCAGCGTGGGGTCATCGCAGCAGTACTGCTGCTCTGTCTCTTGGTGCCTGTGAGCGAGAATTTCTCTCAGGAATAGGCTAGAGGAAGAGTGGCCAGCTTTTGCTGTCTGATTAAAGAATTAGTTCATTGATCACACCGTCACCAAGCAGCCCTGTGCCAGACACGATGTAACAATGGCGAGAGTGTGGATCCCCAGATCCCGTGCCCTAACTCCCATGGGCTGTGGTCCATCACACTGCTACCCTGGAGGTGCTGCTCTTTCCAGCTGGTGAAGGTCACAGATAGGATACCAGCATCATGGGTGGGGGATGGCTCCTGTCAAGGAAGTAAAATCGTGCCTTTGTGGCTGCTCATAGTTCCTAAGCAGTCTTGATGTTCCACCTTGTGCCCTTTGTATTGATGGCAGTGTGTTTGTTTGGTGTGTCATTAAGCTTTGCAGGGATCATGTGTTCTGTATCAAGTTTCTTTTAGGCTCCATAGACAACTTTTACCTTGGACAGACGTGTATAACATAAATCAGAATATTCCTTTACCAGCTGGAACAAGTATAACTGACTGTTATAGATACTTGAAGTGCATTTACCTTCACTTTTTCCTTCGAGGGATGTATTTTTGTTTCTTGGTAGGTTGGTTCCTTCCTGGTGGATGTAGAAAACCAGCAGCATGGAATCCTAGCTCTGCATGACCCAGAGGCCAAGTGGCCAAGAATTTTTAGCACCTGGACCTCACCCCAGCACCTCTCAGGGCCCTCCCCTTCTCCACCATTTTCCTTCTTTCTGTCTTTTGCCCTCCTCTTCCTCAAAAGTCTAGTCTCTTATTTCCTTTGGGTTCACAGTTAAGGTTGATAACAGCCAATGGGGAAAGCGCTTTGTGGCATATTGGCTCTCTGACCCCCAGAAAGTGTATCCCAGGTGGGAGCAGTCTGAAATTCCAATTGTGATTCCCAGGAGAAGCAGCGCCTTCTCACCTCTGGCACTGACTCTAGACCTTCAACCGGAATCCGCTGGCTTCCAGAGAGGGTTCTACAGCCTTATTTAGAGATAACAAGGACTTCCCTGGCGGTCCAGTGGTTCAGACTCCATGCTTCCAACGCAGGGGGTATGGGTTTCATTCCTGGTTGGGAAAGTTCCACACAACCATCCTGGGGGAAAAAAAAGACAACAAAGATGCTTTTCCACATCCTCCTATTGAATTTTGAAATAGCAGCAGCCTACTGGTAGGACTCAATAATTATCTGTTTTCCCCTTTATGACTAAATTAAGATGTCTGCATTGATTTGAGGGAAGTAAAATGATTCAAGGTGAGCAATTAAAAGTAACCAAAGATAAAATAAAAATATAAAATTGAAGATGTTCAATTAAAAAAAACTCAAGATAAACGTACATATAAGGATGAATGGGTACGTACTTGTGTGGGTGGAAGTATAAGCAAGGTCATTGTCGTGGCTAGAGTAAATGCCAAATTTGGACTGATTAAAATTTAGTATACTAACCATTCTTTCAGTAGTCTTAGGAACTATTATTGGCAGTGTTAAATACCAAACATTTTAGCTGCAATGTGTATTTCTATAAGACAGTTAGCTCATATGGTATTATGATTATAAATATGGGAATGATGTCAGTATAATGTGGAAGTCAGTTGTTCCCAGAGTATTACTATTTTGCAGCAGTGCATGAATCCAGAAGAGCTCTGCAAGGTAATGAAGCACACAGAACCCGTTCCCCTTGTTCTTGGTTCCTTTTGTCTGTGTGTTCTGATTTTGCATGGCTCCGTCTGCGCTGTCTGCATTTTGCCCTTGTCCTTACAACTCAGCAGCCTCAATTCCTCTGTGCCTCCTCTGTCGTCAAGCCACCTTTACCTTTAAGAATTTTAAGTGGGTTTTCCTTTTTTTTTTTTAATTTTTAAAATTGTGGTAAAATATACATAACATTAAATTTACCACTTTAATCATTTTTAAGTATACTGGCATTAAGAACATTCATGTTGTGCAGCTGCCACCACCATGCCTCTCTAGAAGCTTTTTATCTGCCCAGATTGAAACTACAAACTCATCACTCACTCACTCCTCATTCCCTTTTCTCCCCAGCTCCTGGCAACAATTGTGATCTTTTCTGTCTCTGTGAATCTGACTACTCTTACGTACCTCATACAAGTGGAATCATACAGTACTTGTCCTGTTGTGACCGGCTTGTTTGACTTAACATCATGTCCTTAAGGTTCATTTGTACTGTAGCATCTGTTCAAATTTCCTTTCTTTTTATGACTGAGGGAAATTCCTCTCTATGTATATACCACATTTTGTTTATCCATTAATCTGTCGGTAGACACTTGGGTCATTTCCACCTTTTGGCTATTGTATGAATAATGCCTCTAGGAACATGGATGTACAAATATCTATCTGTTAGTCCCAATTCTCTACTTTTTCATAATTTTACTTGTTTCTAACTGTGCTCCTAATTTTTAACTTGTAATTGTTACTTGCTTTGTTAATTTCTGGGTACAAATTTGCATCAGGCTTGAACGGTCTGTCTCTTTTTATTTTTGTCAGCCCTGTTATTTTTACTACAGGATTTTTAGAACATGTATTTTTTTTGATAGTCAATATAGCAAAAAAAAAAACACAAAAAACCAAAAAAACAAACTGGGCTTCCCAGGTGACTCTGGTAAAGAATTTGCCTGCCAATGCAGGAGACACAGGAGACATGGGTTCAATCCCTGGGTCAGAAAAACCCCCTTGAGAAGGAAATTGCAACCCACTCCAGTATTCTTGCTTAGGAAATCCCATGGACAGAGGAGCCTAGTAGGCTATAGTCCATGGGGTCACAAAAAGTCAGGCATGAGTTAGCAACTAAATATACACGCACATAGGAAAAATGATTGTATTTGAGGATGAGGCTAGAAATGGGTAAGAGGAGGCACTTCCTGTTCTGCCCGCCATCTGTCGTTATAATGATGTCATTTTATCAGTCTTCTCGTGTGTCTGGCACCTGCCAGCACTGTGCTGGTGTCAGTCTGGATGGTCTGGTAATGGCTTTCGATTCCCACCACTCTGTTGAGAGGTAGGATGCCACAACCAGCAGCTTTTTGACTGCAACTGAGACAGACGAGCTGGGTGACTGTCATCCAGGTCCTGCGAGAATGGAGAGCCCTGTGATCCCATGGGCTGTGTATCGGTTTATTGTTCCATCACTCAGTTGTATCCAACTCTGCGACCCCATGGCCTGCAGCATGCCAGGCTTCCCTATCCTTCACCATCTCCCAGGGCTTGTCCGATTCATGTCTATCCAGTTGGTGATGCCATCCAACCATCTCATCCTCTGTCGTCCCCTTCTCCTCCTGCCTTCAATCTTTCCCAGCATCAGGGTCTTTTCCAGTGAGTCGGCTCTTCGCATCAGGTGGCCAAAGGATTGAAGCTTCAATATCAGTCCTTCCTGTGAATATTAAGGATTGATTTCCTTTAGGATTTACTGGCTTGACCTCCTTGCAGATCAATAATCAGCTTCAGTTAAAAAAAAAAAAAACAGCAAAATTTCCATCAGGACTTTGCCTTTGCTCAGATGAGTTCTCCAGTCAATAGTTGAAAGTTAATTCTGCATCCCTTTCTTTGTGTCCTGGTTCCTAGTCATCTGCTGAAATAAGTGGTTTGCATTTAAAAAACTGAGCTCTGAAATGTGTAGATGGATGGCTATTTATAGACATTTATTTTTAAATGTATTTGGAAAACGAGTAGATGAATGCTTATGAGGCCCATTAGTTACTTCTGATGTTTTACTATGAAAATGCCAAAGGTTATCAAGGATTTAAGTAATTTCATATTTAGAAATGCTTCACAGCAACTTGTTATCCAATATTGACTTCCACATTATAGAAGTATCTGTTTAAGGCATGACAAATTGAGCATCATGTAGTGGGTTTGATTTGACAGATGTCAGGCATCTTGAATAGTCTGATGTAGTGACCAGTGCCGTTGAGACGTTCCTGCCCTTCACTCTGGCCTCTGCAGGAGGAAGTGGGTTTCTGACCATTCCCATCACCCTGCCAGCGAGTGAGGTTTCAGTGAACAGCACACTGCAGGGTCGTGAGGGGGCACCTAGCCCAGTGCCTGGCATGATGTGCTTCTCCAACCTATATTTGCCGATTCCTTAACCCAGTTTATAGAAATTTCAAGATGAGTGGTAGTCTAAAATGTGAAGCCTGGAACGTTTCTCTGGTTGAAAACTATGTTGTTGTTGTTTTAAATATCAAATCCTAGCAAAAATAAAATCCATGAATAGTTTTATTTAGTCTTGAAATATTAAGACTGATGTTATTATTAAATGTGCAGATAAATTGAACTTCTTTATGTTATCAGCAGACATTAATTTCCCTAAATCTTTTTGGAGTTATTTGGTTGTATTAACTTTTGGAGGTTAATGTGAAAATGTGAGAATCTTGAATCTTGAAATCCAGCCAGTCAGTCTTTACTGAGTACTTGCCCTGAGTTAAGAGCTCCAGTCAACATAGGTGCTTTAGGGATTAAGAAAAAAAAGTGCACTCCCCAAAATGACCGAGAAAGAAGGCTTGCGCAAAATGACCTACCCACGTTTCCTTCCTGAGGTTATTTAACCCTGGATAGGAGTAGAGGTCTGCGATTAGACTTGGTTCATGTCCTGTACCCCAGGCTAGCTGTGTCTGACAGTTTGGGAAACTTCCATAACCTTTCTGTGCCTCAGTTTCCCCATCCATAAAATGAAAGCAGCAGGCACCCCCTTGGTTTTGATGACATGTAGGTGAGAGGTGCACACAGGAAACCCGCAGTCCATGCTGACCACTATTTTTAGCTCAGGTGACCCTTGGAATAGCCTCGGCATCCATCTTCCACTCTCTATTCCTGTGACATACTCAGACAAAAATCGATCAGTGAAGAAGAAATATTGCATGACATCCTTTATACGTGGAATCTAAGAAATGATACAAATGAACTTACAAAACAGGAAGAGACTCTCAGAGAATGAACTTATGGTTGCTGGGGAGAAGGATGGGGGGAAGGGGTAGTTAGGGAGTTTGGAATGGACATGTACACACTGCTATATTATTATTTTAAATGGATAAACAACGAGGACCTACTATATAGCACATGGAACTCTGCTCAATGTTGTGTGGCAGACTGGATGGAAGGGGAGTTTGGGGAGAATGGAGATATGTGGCTGAGTCCCTTTGCTCTCTACCTGAAACTATCACAGCATTGTTAATCGGCTATACCCCAATATAAAATAAAAAGTTAAAAGAAAATATCAATCTGATCCTGACCGAGAAATGATCCTTGCTTGGTTTTTCAAAGGCTGTGCATGATTTCATCCTTAAGCCCAGGATTACTTTTGAAGGTGACATGATGGGAACAGCGACCAGCACACAGGGTGGCCTTCACAGTCTGGCAGGCGGGAAAGCACCTGGCCCCTTCCACCAGCCTCCTTTGTTCTTTGAGGTTTATTTTAGTCCTCTGAGTCTGATACCTAATGGAAGCCTGGCACGTAAAAATAACTCTCATCCGAGTACAGTTGTAAAACAGCTAGCTCTTTGAAAGTGAGAGAGTCGGGGATGAAGCCTGTGGCTTGATCATCCCCATTATTTTTAGAGAGAAGCCCACCTTCAGGTGCCCACCCGTCCTTCCTGGTCCCTGCCCCCTGGGGTTGATCAAGGCCAGCCGGGAGCGTGACCTGAGCCCACCTCCCCTCCCCCCCGTCCCCCGCCAGTGCTCCAGCTTCCTCATTTTGGTCTTTTGCCAGCCGTCTTCCCTGAAGTCATTACTGGTCATTGACCTCTTCCCCAGAAGAATGCTCAAGAGGTCTCTGAACTTGAAACAATTTCCACATTTGGTTTTACACAGGAGCCCGTTCCCTTGTTTGGGCTGGGTGGTCTAAAACCAGGCCACGCAGGGAAATAACCCTGGCAGCACCAAGTCACGAAGTGCCCGTGGCTTGTCAAGGAAACAGTCTCTGAGAAGAGTTGGTGTGTGCCAGAGCTCATTACCTGGGGCAGCTGGGTTGTTGGTCCTCAAATTAAGTGCGTGGTTGGACCGACAAGAGTGAGTTCATAGGATAAGGAGTCGGGACCCCAAAGTCAGCCAGGCTGAGATGGGTCTGATTGAGAATCTAAAACCCACTGTTTCAGCCTAGAGCCCCTGCTGTGGGTGGAACCTTCCTGGCACAGCTGTAGGTAAGCGTGGGTGAGGGTGAATACTGCACACTGGAGAGATGGGGGTGGAGGAGCCCGGAGACAGCTGTCACCTGGCCTGCTGAGTCCCCCTCCTCTGTTATACCGAGACAAAGGTGGCCCTAGCGGGAGCTGGCTGTCATTCACCTTCCACATGAGACTTGAGCCCACACTGAAGGAAAGCGACAAGCGCTCAGACTGGGAATGACTAGTGACATTGACCTAATGACCCACTGCCTGGTCTAGTGCACTATCCCAGGAGGTGTAGATCTGGGCACTTAAAACCATCCCAGATGCCAGTGCTGAGTCTCTAACCAGACGTGCTTCATTTTGTGACTCAAGGTTGCACTTTTTTGTTAGTCTGAGGGAGCTTATCCTAGGGACAGTTTGTAGCCAGAGAACACAGCCTTTTCTGGCTTGGGAATACAGGGTCCTGAGGCTGTTTGTGACCCCTGCCCCATGCCCTTGAGGATGTATGGGTGGGTTGGGGAGGTCAAGGTTCGGGGCACTGAGACTCTTCCAGGTTATCAGAAGCCTGCAGGTTAAACTGCCTTGTCTCTGCCGGCTCTGCACAGGCACGTGGGGCTGAGTTGCATGGACAAGAAGGTGCTGGGCACCCAAGTCTCTCAGTTCAGTTCAGTTCAGTCACTCAGTCACGTCCAGCTCTTTGCAACCCCATGGACTGCAGCACGCCAGGCCTCCCTGTCCATCACCAAATCCCTGAGTTTACTCAAACTCATGTTCATTGAGTTGGTGATGCCATCCAACCATCTCATCCTCTGTCATCCCCTTCTCCTCCTGCCTTCAATCTTCAACCCTTTTCTAAAAGCAGAGCGCGTGAGTTTTGCATTGCAGATGTGATACTTATTTTTAAACGCTGTGTGCAAGCAGTGACGCATCCCCTGCCAGCTAATCTGTGTTGTGTAAAAGCACATAAACCACAAATTATTGTTAAAAGGGAACAAAGCCAAAGAACAGATGCAGTGAACCGCTTGTATCATGTGACTCGAGGGAAAAACTCTGCAAGAGGCATTTTTGAGCAGCAGCAGAGGGAAGACCCATGTGACCAGAACGAACAGGCAGCAGATTCTGCCCACTTGTCTTCTCTGGGGTAGCTGACACCTTCCTTTGTCTCTGATTTTCAGGGCACTGATGATGACCATTTCTCTGTGTGTGTATTCCTTATTGCTCTTTCATTAAAGTGAAGTGCAATAATTGGCTTGTACATGCTGAGAGAAAAAAGTCAGGAGTATAGAGCTTGCAGTATCATCACAAAGGGAACAAATGTGGGACTTGAGTGGGAGAATCATGCCAGGCCTGCATCTCAGCACTAGGTGATACTAGGCAGGCTGGTTTACTAAAGTCAGAGACTGTCATATAACCCAAGCCCCCTTATAGTAAAAAAAAAATTGGTATTAAAATCTAAGAGTAGAAACGATACTCCTTGGGCCAGTAGTAGAACTGTGTTGTGTTTCCATGAATGAAAGTTGAGACCTTCTGGATCAAGAAACAAAAAACATGTGTGGGAGGAATTACTTCTTCCCTGTCCAGAGGTCAGGGGCTGGTTGGTCTGCATATTCTCCCTGAGGATGAGTGATGCCCTGATGCCCTGGGTGGGAACGGAAGGCTGTGGCCCAGGATCCCTTCTGTCCCTTACTTTCCCTCGTGGGGCTCAGGTTGCTGGAGGGAGGGCACCTGTGGAGGGACTGTGGGGCCCGGGCCTTTCGCTCTCCCTCTCTAGATAGTTACAGTCTGGCTCTGCCTGGCCCTGACCCCATCCCTTCTCCGAAGAAACTCCTGGTCCAGTGCAGGAAGCAAGCAGGACACAGAGTTTGAAGTTAGCAGCAGGGATGCTAGTGAGTCTTGGGGTGAATTGGGTGTCAAGAAAGGGTCCTGGAAGAGCTGATGATAAATGCCAAGATCCGAAGTGCCCACCAGGAGAAGTTAGACGGGGAAGAGGCCCAGAGCTCCTGAGAGGAGGAAAGTGCAGGGGTGTAGAGTAAGAAGACAAAGTATGGCTGGAGTACAGAGAGAAAGTCTCAGGGGAAATAGGGAGCAATAAGGCTGGGCAGGAAGAAAGGGACCCCTTCAAGCAGGCCTTGAGAGGCCACCAAGAGGTGCGGAGTTACGCCAAGGGCAGAGGGACGAACAGAGGAGGGGCAAGAAGACCAAATGAACCTCTGGATTTTTCATGTGTTGATGGAGGTGGCAGATTCCCTCTCCTAGTAGAGAGTGTCTGGAAAAGTTTCAGGGGCTGCAGCGTCTAGAAAGCCTTGCCTTTGGACATTGTGGGATATTGTTTCATGTTCCATAAGGAGCAGTCTTGTTAACATGAGCCCAGGGCTGTGTTTTCTAGGAGGAACTTAGGAATCCAGGCCAACACTGAGTGGATGACCCAGTAGCAGAGCAGCTTTGCTCATCCTGGTGTGCTGTTCTCAAGGTTGTTTTCCCAAATAATCATCATCTCCCTCTAAGGTGCCCTTTAGGGCCATATCACAGCGCTGGGGAGAGCTGACAGGAAAATTAAGCCTGGACACAGCATGGAGGGGGTTGGAGAATTTTGCCCAGAACCTCTGGCTCCACCTGAGTCCTTTGGGCCAAGCAGCCCCCACCAATCCTGAGACTTCCAGTCCTGGATTTATTTTGGGTGGCCTTTGAACTTCATGTTTTGAATCCTTTTCGTTCCAGAAGAACTGTGGCTATTTCTGTTTTGAGGTCAAGAAAAGATCTGAGTTCATATATGAGGGACCTTCAGGTTTCTGATTCCATGTAGGAAGATGAAGATGTCTACAGTGGACATCATTGATTGGGCATGATTTCTAGGCCCTGAGGTCCTCCTTGGCAACAACTTGGGTGCATGTGGAGCCAGATTCATTTTTTAGGGTCCGATCCAGGTCCAGGCATGTTAACTACATGTTGAGGGAAGCAATCCTGGAATGATGAATGAGAGAGTGAATGCATCAGTGAATGAATGCCAGCTCCAACCTGAGGTACAGTTTTCAAGTCGACGATTTTCACCCCCGTAGTTCTTTCGACCTGCCTCTCTGTCCATTCCTGTGGCCCCCTCCAAGGTGAGTATCCCCTGGGGCAGGGGCGCCTGACAGGGCTTCTCCAGGCCTGGCCCCTCCTGCCGCCACCTTCTCTGTGCAGCTTGTTACCTCTGCATTTCCCCTGCATCAAAACATACGTCTGAATCACATCCCCCAGAGCTTGTGAAGACTCAGTTAAGATCTTATTCTCATGGGAAGAGCCCCTATGTGGCTTTCCAGGGATACTATCCTAGCCCAGGGATGGAAAATGGGACAGCCTCTAAGTGATTGTTAGTTCTTGCCAGAGCAGCCATCCTCAGTGACCCTCTGCTGAAGGGCCACCTGGGCATCTTTTTAGATGCAGATTCCAGTCTGAGTGAGTCTGACTGAGCATGGGATGCCAGCCTGTGGTCAGAATCCCTAACAGACTCCTAGGTGTTTCTGGGTCAAGTGAACAGCAGGGTGGACAATGCACGTAGTGCTGGGTGGTGGGGTCCCCGGCTACATCTGTCCTGGCCTGGCCTGGGAAGAATGCTGGGAAAAACTGAGGGCAGGAGGAGAAGCGGGTGACAGAGGATGAGATGGCTGGATGGCATCACTGACTCAATGGACGTGAGTTTGAGCAAACTCCAGGAGATCGTGAAGGAGAGGAAAGCCTGGCGTGCTGTAGTTCATGGGGTCGCAGAGAGTTGGACACAACTTAGCGATTGAACAACTGCAATGACAACCATGAGAGAAGTGAAAGAGAGAGGTTGCATTGGGTCCTAAATCAGCCCTCCTCATCCTAGCTCACCTAACTCTTTAGCTCAGAAGTACACATTTTTAAAATGTGGGCACATTATCAGAAATCCATGTTTCCCTGTGTGTGCCAGGATTTGTTAGTTGATTCCATTGGTGATTTGGGTGTATCTTTACCTGGTCTCCAGTTACTCAACATGAATACTCACGCCCCTGGAGACAGCTAAACTTTCTTTTGAAGCTAATCCTTCCTAAGGCCCCAAATGGGACTCCTGATGCAGTGTCTTGCTGACTCGTTTCTTCTTTTGCCCGTGTCTATATTCCTTCAGTGATCAGGTGTTACTGAGTGCCCGCTCTGCAGGAATCTGACCAGTCCTGGTGATACAGTGACGCTCAAGGGGCAGGGCCCCTTTCCAAGTACTCTAAGCAGTCATCCTGTTTGTGTGCAGTGTGAGATGGGAGGGCTAACAGGGCTGGCTTGTTGGAGGGACACTGAGGCCTGACAGACTTTGAGACGAGAGGAGGGCAGGGGGAGACATGTGATTTGCTCATGAGAGCTAAGAGGTGACCCAGAGCTGCCCTGACCCATGGCACCTGGGTCAGAGCCAGGCCTGGTACCCGCTTCCCTGATGGGATGCTGTTACTTGCTCCTCACCGTGAGATTAGGGGTGGATCTGAAAAATGCTTCCCCTCTTAATGACTCACAAAAGAAGCTGAGAAAGCCATCCTCTAAGTCCTGATGCCTTTATGAACTGAGTTTGTGATGTCTTTTCCAATTTTAGTTAAAGACCTCTGACAAAACGTGCAATGGTGAGCGGGAGACTCTCTGGGTCTGCCCACAAAGTGCAGAGCACTTGAATGCGGTGATGTCAAGGACCTTCTTCCCTGAAGATAAAAAGGAGGCTTTACAAGATTAGACATCCTGCATACCTTCCGTGTGGGAGCACACTGGATGCTGTGTTTCATTAAGGCAGGGCTATAAAATCGATGAGTGCTCTGGTCATGATTGTCTCTTTCCTAGAGGCCCCAGTCAGACACATTTTCCTAAGTGCGTGCTCATGGTCACTTGGGTGGAGCCCACCACCCGCCTTCCACTGACTTCCTGTTGCCTTGTGGTCTGAGAGGGAGGCTGGTAGAATGAGAGTGCCCTGCTGGCTGCGCTGGGAGCTCTCTCTATGAGGGGAAGGACCACAGGACCGGGGAGCGGGGCCGATGGGCAGGCAGGGGGAGCCTCCTTGCTGTTGCTCCAAAGCAGAGGAGCACCTTATACATCAATGAGAGTCTCAGGACACACAGCTTTGTATGGTGTCTTTGACTGACATTCCTGCCCAGAAATGCAGGCTTGTTCTCGGAGGATGGGAGCTCTCTTTTCTCTGAGAAATCTTTAAGAAACTTTTCCAAAAGGTATAGTGTGTTGCCCACACGCAGCATATTCTGCCTCAGACCCATTTATCTGGGTAGTGTGCCTCACCAGTTTTTCACTGGGTATCAGGAAACTGAGTTGCCTTGGTTTTCCAGTGCAAGGGCTATCTGAATGATAAGGATTTTCTAGGAAGGAGGGGTTATAATTATTATCATTGTTACTAAAAGCTCATCATCCCCTCCCTTTAGAATTTTGAAAGGAAAGTGTTAGTCAGTCTGACTCTTTGAGACCTCATGGACTGTAGCCCACCAGGCTCCTCTCTCCATGGGATTCTCCAGGCAAGAATACTGGAGTAGGTTGCCATGCCCTCCTCCAGGGGATCTTCCCGATCCAGGGATAGAACCTGGGGCTCCTGCATTGCAGGCAGATTCTTTATCATCTGAGCTACCAGGGAATCTCCTAAGCTTTTCTGATTACTGGCATGGCCCTTGGAAGGAAGCGAGGAGGATGGGGACTTGCTGAGAGATGGGGGGACATTTTGGTTATAGGAAGGGAGGCCTCATGCTTGGGATTAATAGTAAGCAATAATTAATAGTAATGTTTGGGGTTAAGAACTCCATGACTCCTGAAATTTCCAGGACTCTGGACCAGTTTTGCAGAGACTTTGGGGAAAAAACAGAGGTAGAGAGACAGCCTGTCATTGGATAGGCCTGGTTCAGATCCCCATTTTCCCTCTCCTGGTTGGGTGATGGCATCCTGTCTGAGTCTCAGCTGTTGCTTCCCTAAACTGGGACTCATACCCTCTGTCTCGAAGCCATGGTACCCCCAGAACCCAGAAAGGAGAGGGAAACTTCCCCTGGGGACGGGAGCTATGCGCATCAGAAGGACCAGAACCCAGGGGACTGTGATGAACGCCCCTCACCTGTACAGGGCTGTCACAGGACCTGCCCCAACACATGGCACACGGAGCACCTGGGCCTCCACAGGTGTTTATAAATGACAGCCGTTGTTTATCACCTTGTAAATCTTGAGTTCTTAGTGCTGTTTTATACGATTTGTGGTTTGTTTGTTTTTCCAGCATCATATTTCCTTAAGCGAGCCCAGTTTTGCTCCAGAGTAAGAGCTCAGTTCTAGAAAGAAATACTCGCTTTTGGGAATCATTGCCTGCACTTTGCCTTTTCTAGGTCAGATGCCATGCGTGTTGGATTTGCCCTTCAGAACAGTCCTGCTGGGAGGTTGACACTGAGGGTGTTTTTGGTTTATGTTTTTGGATTGTTGTTTTGTTACTGAGATTACCAGATTTCCCAAGCTGGATTCATGCCTGAGGCTGTTGTTGGACGCTTTTGTCTGTTGTGCCAGCTGGTGGTCAAACATGTACTCCGTTTCTTGAGTTCTGTCTGGCTCTCCTCACGGCTCCTCCAGCCCCGCAGCCCTTGAACATGAGCCTGCCCCAGAATCACCCGTTCAGACATTTGGGCCGTCTCCAGGTAACTCCTCTTGGGTGGTTATTCGTAGCAAAGGGGAAAGCGGTAACTTTGCAGTGGGAACACGTGCAGACGGCGCCATGTGGGACACAGCAGCCCCGAGTATCTTCTGATACGACGTTCCCCCTAGAAGGGTACAACCTCAGTTCTGTGGCATTTTTGCCGAAATGCATGATCCGAATTTAATCACAAGGAAACAATGAACAAACCTGAATTGAGAGACTTTCTACAGATAACCGGCCAGTACTCTTAAATCTGTCAGAGTCACGAAAGATAAAGACTGTCACAGGTTGGAGTGGACCCAAGGGGCATGATGCATTGTGGGCTCCTCAACTGGAGCGGGAAGGAACCTTAGTGGACACTTGGCAAAACGTGAATATGGTCTGTAAAGTACTATAGTCAAAAGTTAAGGTAATAGTATTGGGTCACTTAAGGCCCTGATTTAGATAATTACGCAGTGTTTCATAAGGTATTAACTTTGGGAGAAGTTGCATGAATGGTCCCGGCATCTTTTTTACAACAGGGTGTGGAGTAAAGTGCTTGCAGTTTGGAGCCGGAAAGGCCTGGTCTGGGTTCAGATCTTACCTCTGATAACTATTAGCTGAGCGACACAAGGCATGTTGCATTTCCTGTGTGAGCCTCTGTTTCCTCATCCGTCCCCCCACTGGAGTTTCTCTGAGGATAAATGCATGTGCAGTCCACAGTGTGTAACGTTCCCTTCCCCAGTGATAAAAAAGGGATTTGTCTTCTTTCCCGCCTTCCAGCCTTTCCCTGACCTGCCCTTTATCTCTTGTCAGCCTCCACTGTGCACCTTCTCATGAGGTATTTTCCGAAACCTACACGTGCATTTACACCCAAAGTCTAGAAAGCAGTTTGTTGTTGTTCAGTTGCTATGTTGTGTTCTTTTCGACCCCGTGGACTGTAGCATGCCAGTCTCCGGGGTGTGCTCAAACTCATATCCATTGAAGTCAATGTTACCATCCATCCATCTCATCCTCTGTTACCTCCTTCTCCTCCTGCCTCAGTCTTTCCCAGAATCAGGGTCTTTTCCAACGAGTCAGCTCTTCGCATCAGGTGGCCAAAGTATTGGAGCTTCAGCATCAGTCCCTCCAATGAATATTCAGGGTTGATTTCCTTTAGGATTGACTAGTTTGATCTTGCTGTCCAAGGGACTCTCAAGAGTCTTCTCCAGCACCACAGCTCAAAAGCATCAATTTCCAGGTTGTAGAGATGAGAAACTCTCTGACTGGCTCTTGCTGTATGAAGCCTGAGCCAGGATTGAGTCCTGGTCCATCCTGCTTCAGCAGCCCTTTTGCCATCTCAGGCATCCTTTAGGATTCTCAGTCAAAGCCTTCTAGACACTAAGCCAACAACATTGGCATCGCCTGAGAGTTTGTCATGAACGCAGAGTCTGAGGCCCCCACCCCAGACCCAGAGACTCAGAATCTGCATTTTACCAGGTGATTTGAGATTCAAAAAATCCTCTGCTCGAGGACTCCACATAAAAGGACTTGACTTGCAGGAGAGCAGTGTCTCCTTGTCTGTATCTACAGAGGGGGCTAGATGAGAGTCGATGTGAAGCTGAGAAATGTGAGCTCAGAATAGAGAAGTCTTCAGAATACATCATTCCAGGTCCATCCTTGTGTGGAATTCTCTCCCCTAAAGACTTTAGAGGCCTGAGGTCCTGCCAACAGCCTGGGATTCCAGCTGGGGCCTCTTCATGGGATTCCCTGGCCAGGGTCTTGCCTGGAAGGGATTGTTTGTTTTCTGTGGGACTTGGGTTTCTTGTTCTGTTTACTCGCCTGTGCCAAGCATGCCTGGAGCCTCCACACAGAGGCTGGTGGCATCCAGCTGCAGAGGGTGCCCACAGGAAATGGACAGCAGCACAGGCTGCTTCTAAGCGACAGAGGCTTTGTGGCAGCCCGGATTCCTCTCAGCTGGACTCAGGTGCTATGCAGGCTGTCTTTTAAATGAAATTAGCCTTTGTTGGATGATCCAGCTTTAAGTGCCTTTAAGTTTAACCACCAGTAGGCTCTACGAGGCGAAGGCAATGGCAAGTACTCCAGTACTCTTGCCTGAAAAAATCTCATGGACAGAGGAGCTTGGTAGGCTGCAGTCCATGGAGTCGCTACTAGTCGGACACGACTGAGTGACTTCCCTTTCACTTTTCACTTTCACGCATTGGAGAAGGAAATGGCAACCCACTCCAGTGTTCTTGCCTGGAGAATCCCAGGGACGGGGGAGCCTGGTGGGCTGCTATCTATGGGGTCGCACAGAGTCGGACCCGACTGAAGCGACTTAGCAGCAGCAGCAGCAGCAGCAGGTTCTACGAGGTGAGACCACCACTAGCCCCATTTTGTAGCCTTGGACTCTGGGACTTAGAAAGGCTAGTAGGAGCCTAAGATCATGTGGCTTGTAAGTGGAGCTGAGATTTGAACCCAGAGCTTCCTTCAAGCCCAGTTCTTGAACCTTATGTTGTACTGGCCCAGGTTCCCTTCAGTATCTAAAGCAGGACGGCCATCCCAGTGCCCTCTCATACACGGCGTGGTGGTGGTGATCCTGCAGTGTCCTTCCTGTCTTTTTGTGCTTGCCCTGGGTGGACCACTTGCCAGGCTCTCTGACTCCACTCTCCAGCGGGGCTGGACATGCTGATGGTCACTCTTGGCACGCGGGACAGATATTGGGTTTTGGTTATATAACTGCAATTCCCAGAGAAGGAAGATTGGCAGGCTGGGAGACCAGGCAGAATGTAGGGCAGTCGATGCTTGGCATGGTGCAGCTCCTGGTGGAAGGGCTGGGCTCTGCACAGTGCCTTTGAAGTGTGGACACTTCAACAAGGTCTGGGGCAGTCAGAGGGCGGGCTGCACCTGGGCAGGAAGCAGCTCAGGGAAGCACCACGGGTCGAGGCTGTGCTGTGCAGCCGCTGTTACCGTTCTATAGTCGGTTTCCTTCCGCGTCTTCCCCCTTTCTAACAGATGAGCAGAGGAAAGCACAAAACCACCAGAAATTCTAAATTAATACCCAGCCAGTGTGGCTCATCTTTTCGCCAAGACTCCGATGAGGGAGAGGCTGGTGTTTTTAAAAATCTGGTTCTCTTTCAGATGCAACTGAAAGGCTGAGAGGTAATTAGCTGTTCTAGAAAGACTGTATCCTCACCTTAAAAAGCTGCCTCCTGGGAGTGCCTATTATCTGTAGTGGGATGGGAACATGGCAATAAAAATAGACTGTGGACCCTCCTCTGCAGGAGCTGAAGAAAACCAGCCTATTGGTTTAAGGAAAATTAGGCAGTGGGCCAAAAGTTAACCACTCTCTCAGTTTTTAATTTGAAAAAAATCTCACAAAATGAGTACATTTTACTATGAAAATTCAGAGGAGTCAGAAAAGCACAAATAATAAAGAAAAATACCACCTTAATACCACCATTTGTATGAATTGTTCTGAGCATCTTGGCAAATACACCTCCGATCTCCATTTCTTTTGTTCATGAATGAATGTTTATTTGTATGAAATTGGGATCATGCTGATGTACAGTCTTATAAAGCACTTTTTCCCCCCCTCAGTATTGTTTCAGTCTTTCCCTCATGTTATTAAATGCTCTTTTTAGTAGTGAAATGGCTGTATTAGGTAAAGGCATCATAATTCATCTAAGGATGGCAGCAGCCAGGATAAGGATGACCATGAGTAGGATTTGTATAGAACTTGCTTTGTGCTGGGCACTATTCTGAGCTCTGTTCTGTTAACTCACTTTATCATCACACAGTGCTGTGAGATAGGTACTCTTGTTATTCCCATTTAGCCTTTGTTGTTTGGCATTTAAGCTTTTCCTTTTAAAAATATATATTTTAAACAACTCTGTACTAAGCATACATATTTAAGCACACTCTTGGTTACCTGTAGGTTGCTGTTGGGTCAAAGAGTCTGCATATTTTAAAGCTCTGATGCCTGTTGCCCATCATCCTAGAATGAGTCTCCACTCTCTGTCCCTTTTCCTCTTCCCACTCATTTTGGTCTGGAGCCAATAAGTTGGCTCTTCACATCAGGTGACCAAAGTAATGGAGCTTCAGCATCCGCAAATGTCTATTGATACCTTGCTGGGCACCAGAACCCATGCTGGACACTGTGGGTGTACTGATGAATGAGTCGTGGCTCTTTAATCTCAGGAACTGGTGGCAAGACCATCTTGGAATGGTTATTGACTGGGTGGAAGGTTCGCTGTACATAAAGCCAGGAACAGTGGTTCAAGCTCATTTCTGTTCCCACCAGTGGCCTGTATACACAAGTTACCTCTCTGGCTCTCAACTATGCTGATTCTCAGCAGGGAAAGGGTTAGCTGTGCCTGGTGTCCTGGCCCTCAAGGCAGTGCAAGGTGGGTAGGGGAGATGGATGGCAGCTGAACACGACACACAGACATCACGTTTCATCAGGAACGAAAGCCGAGAACGGCGTGGGGGCGGTGTGAGCTTCTGTCACTCACTCCTGGGCTCTTGGGAGATAAACAATGGGAAGAAATTAACAGTCTTGGACTCCAAAGACTCCTCTCCTTTGAAAACTGTATCGTATGTAAGTCACTGCCCCATGATTATCTTGCAAATTAGGAAGACATGTCCTATATTTCACATGGGAGGTGGGGAGTGGCCTGCAGAATATTTCTGGCCTCTCTTGAGCTCTGCAAGGGGGTTCAAGTTTCATGGGCAATGTGGCTCTTTGATTCTGGGTTCCAGTGCTGTGTGGGGAAGTGTGAAGGCGTTTGTCTCAAGTTTGATTTAGAAAACTGAGCTGCAGGTGGAAAGCATGTAAAGTGACTCTTTTCCCCCAAATGATGTGGCTTTAACATGTTTCACTTTTGAAAATGGTTAACAAATTCCCGAAGCGAGCAGGCGATTTTATCAGGAGGGCAGAGTATATAGCACTTGAAAACCAGTTTTCCAGCTATTTTTTATAGGTTTAACACCTGCAAAGTGGCATTTTCTGCAAAGACACGACAAGGATAGCAAAGAGTGTAAAAACAAAATTCCATAGAAACTCTTTCTCAGACTCTGGGGTAATGGGGCCACTGACCTAAATAAGAGCAGAAATCCTCCAGTACAATGAGCTCATACTGCCAAGATGGGCTGAATTGAGGCCGTGGCATCCTCCACTCACACGCCGGTCCATGTGCATTCAAGCCCAGACGACATGCAGGCTGCTGTCTAGAGACAGCCAGGCTGCCCCAGACCGTCCCAGAGAGGGTTTCTGGCTCCAGGACCCTGGCTGAAGGCTGGGTGATAACAAGGCTGTATCCCTGGATGGAGACATTAACTAAAGAATAGAATTTTATCGTAAGAATCCCAGAAAATGAGCAGACCTCTTCAGGTTCCAGGGCTGGGTCGGAGAGAACTGTTCTTGGTGGACTATCCAAGAAACAGCACAGACTCAAAATACAGTGCCACAAGTGGGAGCGTGGCATTAATTTTCTGCAAGCACAGTTTTTAAAAAGTAAGAACAGGTGGCATTAATTTTAATTTAAGCCAGTAGATCCAAAATAGTAACATTCAACATTTATGTACATAATTAACATAAAAATTACCAATGAAATAGTTTACCTTCTTTTTGTGTGCTCTTCTAAATCCAGTGTGTTTTACCCTTAGCAGCACATCTCACTTCATAACCATCACATTTCAAGTGCCCAGGAGCAGTATGTGGCTCATGACTGCTGTCTTGGGCAGTGCAGGCGTAGAAGCTGTATCACTCAGCATCTTATGAGTGAGGCCAAAAGGCTGCTAGGATGCCGTCTGGGCCTGTAATGATCACTATAGCATTTGATGTCGAGTCTTTCATAGCATTCTTCTGCCACTGGGAGAAAAAAAAAAAAAAAAAGCTTTCAACCTTAATAACTTAAACTGTAGACTGTAATACTTTCCATTTTCATAGGGCTTTTCCATTACAGGATATTTTAGTATGCTCTCCTAAAACTGTGAGAGAGGCCAGGCAGGAACCATTCCTTTGGCACATGTTTATTAAGGGTATGCTGGGTGCCAGGGACAGAGGAGCCTAGTGGGCTGCTGTCTATGGGGTTGCACAGAGTCGGACATGACTGAAGCGACTTAGCAGCAGCAGGTCCTGACTGGCAGACAACTCCTGCCTTCTTGGAGCTCAGATTCCAGTGGAGGGGAAAAGCATCATGCATCACTGTAGTTAGAATTGTAGTGGGTATGAGCAGGGGCTGTGGAAGCACAAGAGTAACACTCCTAATTTTGCCCAAGATGTCCAGGGAGCACTTGAGAGGCGAGAGATTTGAGCAGAAAGATCGAATGATATCTTTGCTAGGAAGATAAACTGAAGTGAAAGGTAGATGCATTCTGAACGTCATCCATTTGGGTTAGAACTTCTGAACCTGGAATGTCCGTTTTACAGCCCAGACAGGTGGCAAGTTAGGTCACCTGCTTGAAATCCTACTAGATGTCCGTAGGCTATAGATTCCGGAAGAGTTCCGATTAGCTAGTTCTGGAGCAGCTTTGCATCTAAAATGTGTCCCTGGATGTGGTCTTTAGGAAGGAAGGAAGTGGTGGGAACAGCCCTGCCCTGAAACTTAATGATCAGCTGATCTCCATTCCATTGTCCTTTTCTGCCTTCAGCTATCATTTTTTTTTGGTTTTGACATCTGACACGAGAACATTTTGTATACAATTCTGTAAGATCGCTCTGTTAAAAAGTGAAGTCGCTCAGTTGTGTCCAACTCTGCGACCCCCTGGACTGTAGCCTGCCAGGCTCCACTGTCCATGGGATTCTCCAGGCAAGAATACTGGAGTGGGTTGCTGTTTCCTTCTCCAGGGGATCTTTCTGACCCAGGGATGGAACCCGGGTGTCCCACATTGCAGGCAGACTCTTTACCGTCTGAGCCACCAGGGAATCCCTTCTCTCTGTTAAAGTTCATGCTTTAAGTGCTGTTTGTAGTGTTTCTGTTGTAGTTACTGGGGAGTCCTGGGGGAGACAGCACCATTTCTGGATGTTTCCATTCCCAAGCGAACCGACCACCCATCTGGAATTTCAGTGCAAAGATTTTAACCCACACAAGGAGCTGGGCTCTTGCCTTTTGTCCATACAAGGCCGTTGGCCACCACTAGGGCAAGACAGAGCACACACACGCCTGCCTGGGGCCTGCTGCCCTCCAGGAATGGTGAGCCTCCTCTGCACTCAGCAGTTTTTATTTTTATCTCATCAGCGTGTTCCTCCTTTTAAAGTGTGAATCCTAGTGACCCGAATGAGCTGTCTGTCTGGGCCTGGGCCAGCAGGCCTAGGTTACTCCAGTTCAGAGGCGGCCCTGGTCTAGGGTGGCAGGGACGGGGGTTCCCAGTGTGACTGGATGGGGCGGGGCAGGGAGCCAAAGTGGCCTGCCAGACGGACAAGTTCTCAAACTAGGAGAAGGTTATTCTTGAAGTAAACCAGACCCTGTACTCCTCTCTCCCTCATCCCCTTCGTAACAGCCCTTTTAAAAGAACAAGCAAAGTTTGCAAAATTCCGATGTTAATATTTAGAAACACAAAATCAAGTGGGCATACCTCTTCCAGTTTGGTTGTGGGTGGAATTCAGGCCTGTTGGCTTTGGCATCCACACATGAGGCTCTGCTGAGATTTCATCCATGCTGATGCATCAGAACAGCATGGTTTCATACTTAGAGGTTGGGCACAGGAGCTGGGGGGTTGCTCTTTCCTTGGAATTGAGTGATGGCTGCCCCAGGCTCACAAGGGAGGATGTGGTAGAGTTTTAGAAACAGGAAGACAGAAGGCCTACCCCACCCACTGCTGGCTCATGGAGCTGGCATGAGTCAGAGGGAAGAACTGTAATATTTGCGGGCCTCTTGTGCTGTACCATGGAGAAGGAAATGGCAACCCACTCCATTATTCTTGCCTGGCAAATCCCATGGACAGATGAGCCTGGCGGGTTGCAGTCCATGGGGTCGCAAAGAACACACACACCCACCCACACACACCCCCCTACGTGTGTTAAGTGCTTTTCCTCTGTAGGCTCATGAATCTCGCACAGCTGTTCTGTGGGCTTATCATTATAGAGGTAGTTTTGCTTCCATAGGGCAGTGGTTCTCCAAGTGTGGTTCCTGGACCAGCAGCATCACCTGGGAACTTGTTAGCAATGCAGGTTCTCAGGCCCCACTCACGCTTTTCAGAATGAGGACTCTGGAGAGGGGCCAAACTATCTGTGTTTTAACAAGCCCTCCAGGCAAGCCTGATGGACTCTGAGCTTGGAAGCTTCTACCCCAGAGGTTAAAAACACAGGCCTAGAGCTAATCTGGGCTCAAACCTCAGGCTTTTGGCAAGTCGGGCAACCACTCTGCTTTGGTGTCCTCATCTGTAAATTGGAGGTGTGAATAGTACCCACTTCACAGGGCTGTGTGGATTACATTAAGGAGTATATGATGAAACTAGGGCAGTGCTGGCACGTGGTGAGCACACCCTAAGTATTTGGTCTCCTTCACTCGGAGTCTGCCAGCTTCGATCCCGGGTCTGCTGAACCTCAAAGCCATCTACCCATCTAAGGGACCAGCCATCCCTTAGAAATCAAATTCAGTTAACCATCACCATGTCTCATTCTGCAAACACTGCAGGCTGCTCTGTAGGCCTGCTGGCCAGGGGGGTGTCCTCTCTCCCTGCCAGCTCTAGTTCCTTAGTAGGAGCTGCTTGAACAGGGAGAGAAAGATTTTAAGACCAAGGCCAAGTTCAGCATGTGGCTGCCTTTATTGATTAATGTGTCTGTCTTGGATACACGAGGGGTGCTTTCCTCTTGCTGTTGCCGGTTATCAGGCAACTTAGTGTGAATTTCTGGGCTTTAATGGAAGGCTATTAGGAGTGACTGCTTAATGTGGCAAGCCAGAGGAGTTGTGTGGGCTGTACCTGTTCAGGGTGGGTTGGCAGGAGGCTGCGTGTGGTTTGTGGGCCTTGCCTGGCCTAGGAATTGGTCTGGTGCTGTTGCTTTTGGGAAATATGGGTGGCTGTAGCCATGGGAAAGGGCTGGTTGAGAATCAGTATTTTCTGAATCCTGGCCACTTATCTTTTCCATTTTATCATGATTAATAGAAGCTTTCAGCCCCATTTTGCAGCTATGGGAAGGACTGCCATAATGAAGTACCATAGAATGGGCAAATTAAACAACAGAATTTGTGTCTTCATGGTTCTGGGAAGTAAATACCTGAGATCAAAGGGTCAGCAGAGTTGACTTCTGAGGCATATAGATGACTATTGTGTCTTCACATGGTCTTCCCTCTATACTCAGCTGTGTCTGAATTTCCTTTTTTTTTTTTTTTTAAGGGACATCTGTCATATTTTATTAGGCTTCCCAAGTGGCACAGTGGTAAAGAATCCACCTGCCAATGCAGGAGATGCGAGAGATACAGGTTCGATTCCTGGGTCAGGAAGGTCTCATGGAGAAGGAAATGACAGCTCATTCCAGTATTCTTGCCTGGAAAATCCTATGGACAGAGAAGCCTGGCGGGCTGCACTCGTATTTTATTAGGGCCACTCTACTGGCTTCATTTTAACTTTAGCTTTTTAAAGACCGTTGATTACAGTCACATTCTGAAGTCCTAGGGATTAGAACTTCAGCATATGGATTTGGGTGGAGTGGGACACTATTCCACCCATGACACCTGGCCTCAGATCATCCATGTGGGTCTTTCAGAATGGGGCTGGTGCGCTGGGACGGCCCAGGGGGATGGTATGGGGAGGGGGGAGGGAGGAGGGTTCAGGATGGGGAGCACGTGTATACCTGAAATTAAAAAAAAAAAAAAAAAAAGGAAATAAAATAAAATAAAATAAAATGAATGTGCTACTTTGCTAAAAAAAAATAAAAATAAAAAAAAAATATTTAAGGCCTTGGCAAAAGCAGTGCCAGACCAGTTCCAACCTATGACACTTCTTCCTTATCCTTTCCTGCCCCAGGCTGAATAACCCCATCCCACCCCCATCATCTGTGGTCTTGGCACTCTGTTCTTCTCTTTTGGAGCACTCGATTTGTTTGTAGTTAAGTGACCACTTGTGCAATTAATTGATTAGTGGAGATGCCCCCCACTGGATTGTCAGCTGCATGAGAGCAAGGCAGGGTCTGTCTTGTCCACTGTTGTTAATCAGGGTTGCCTGACATAGGGTTTCCAGGAGGATGAGTGAATGAAAATAGCAAGCAACCCAAAGAAGTAATGGATAAGAAAGATTCAGAGAAGGTGCTGGGGGCCCAGAAGAGTTTCAGGAGAAAAGTTTCAAGGAGAGAGCAGGCACCAAGTGCCAGTGGTGGTAAGAGACCGAAAAAGAAATCAATGGAGAAAGCAGTGTTAGAGTGGGGCTGCAGTCAGGTCCTGGGGGAAAGGAATGTGATCAGTCATTCGAGCAAAGGTGAGCTGTTTGGTCTTGGAAAAGAGGACTTGAAGATCTGAGTGGAAGGATAGTAAGGAGGGAGGGACAAATACAATTTGTCCCTTAGCATCTATGGGACATTGGTTCCAGGAACCCCTATAGATTCCAAAATTCAAGGATGCTCAAATGTCTTACATTAAATGGCCTAGCACAATGGCTACAGTTGGCCTTCATATCCACAGATACTGGGATTCTCTCAGAGCAAGCCTCCTCAAGTCTAGTCTGGAGATCTTAGATGTGAACCATGTGAGGTTGGCTGTGTTGAAATCTTTATGAAATTGGCATTCTTAGCTATTATACCCTAATTCGGGAGTTCTCAAAGTATGGGTCCCAGTCTGGCAACTGCCTCTCCTGGGAACTTGTTAGAAATGCAAATTCATATTTAAACAGAAGACCCTGGGGTTGGACTCAGCAATCCATTTTAACAGCCCTCCAGATGATGCTCACTAAAGCTTGAGAACTGCTGCCCTAACCCCAAAACTACAAGCAAGTGGTTGTTGGAAATTAACTTGCTCCCCTGACACTTATGCAGGAGCCAGCAACAAAACAATTCCAAGAGCAGGGATGTCTGTTCTCTTACTGCCTGCTTTCTGGAAGAATTTTTGAAGTTGTCAACTCAAAACCTGCTTTGGAATTCCCTGAGGTTGGAGAATTGGGCTGATAAGAGAGGCCCCTGTCTTGCAGAAGCTTCTTCCCTGTTGTGTGGTCAGCAGTTTTTGCTGGGATTCCGGGCAGCTTTCCTGGCCTGACTCTGAGTTTCTGAGCCAGCCAGTTAGGGGAGTGGGGGTGGGGAAAGGGAACCTCCTGGGCCTCCCTGAAATCGCTATTTTAAATTGAAGACAGTGAAGGACCCCAGGGGTTACAGACTAGAGGATAAGGTTTCACACCAAGCAGCTGGAATTCATAGCCGCGATGTCCGGGACCTGTAGCTTTGAAAACTTGGTGAGATGCTGTTTCTTAACAAAACCCAGCCTCAGCCCACTGGCCTCTATCCTCGCCAGGACTTGGCACCATTCTGGGTCACCAAGCTCCTGCTGCACCTTGGGATTCCCCAGAGATGAAAGCTAGGCAGCCCTGATTACTGCTGTTGCTTTCAAGAGGCTTGACTTAGCTGCGGCTTGCAGTATGGGCACTCAGCAGCAAATGTTAATTGCTGGAGGCATAGAGTGGATTTTTTCCTCTTTGTAACTCAGAGGGACAGATATCCAAACACTAGCCAGATCCCCACACATTTGAAGGTGACCCCGCAAACCAGGGGTTGAGATTTCCCAGATAACCAAGGCTCTCAGCCAAGAGTAAGTGCCCATTTGCCCCTGCAGTGGGGTGCCTCTGGCATTCTAAAAGCCTGTGGACATGATGTTTTGGAGGCTTTGCTGCCTGGGATTTGTGTTCAGTCTGTCCTGTGTTGAGCACAGTGTCATGGGTAGATTCTGAGGAGTTGGAACCTACCCTGTCCCATGTTGGGACTATTCATGGGAGGGAGGCGAGAGCAGGTAAGTCCCTCCACTGTCCCTGGGAGCTCCCTTTCCCCTCCTGGAAGAACTTCGGGCTTCCCTGCAGAGCACAGACTTGTGTCCAGTCTAAGTGCTTTCTCATTTTGCACACTTGTAAAGGTAAATCTTCCTCTGCTGCCAAAATCACAGGAAAGATTTGGCTCTGGTTCTGGTTTATTCATATAATTTTGAGAAAATGATTACATCCAAATACTTTTTTTTCTCTCTCCATGAATGGGCTTTAGTCCTACTTTTTTCCCACCAGTGGGCCTCTATATAAAATATTGGGGGCAAAATATTGGAAATAATTATTTATCAAGAGTATTTGGAAATCTAAAATTCCTGTACCCCCTACTCTAGTGTCCCCAGAGAAAATTATCCAGTTAACAAAGGAGAGGAAGGAGATAGTTCCAGAACTTCAGTTAAGTGACAGAGGTCTGAGTGTTCTTTGTACAGGGCTGCTAAAGCTCTTGTGGGCCTTCCAGTGTCACTCATTGGCGCTGGAAGACATTTCCCAGGACTGACACCCCGCTCCCCTGTCATTCACTAGTTCTGATGAAAGAAGAGTTGAAAACAGCCAATAAAATGGTGGTCAAATAAATGTAAACTTGAGTAGCATAATAGCACCTTTCCCACCTATTGGATTAGGGAGGATCTGCAGAAATTACCCAGGACAGGGGAGTGCGTTGTAGAACTACTGGTGGAAGTCTAAATCTGCCAAGCAATTTTGCAAACTTATTTAAAATCTTAAAAATGCACATAGCCCTTGACCTCCTGGAAGTTTTTTGTTTGAAACAAAGTTATTCAGAAAGTAGTATGTTCCAAGTTTTTCACCAAAACGATAATTAGAACAGTAAAAAATTAGAAACAGCCTTGATGTCCAACAAGGATTATTATAGCATATATCTATATTTATATCTGTATCTATATGTATATCTTTATTACAGTTACATCAGACAGTACTTAATAACATGTAGTCATATCAATTAATAAAAATGACAATAACTTATAACTTAACAGTTTAAAAATAATAGAAATAACATTATGATTCCAATTTTATAAACTATGTTTTCACTTTTTTTTCTGTCTAAAAGGATTTATATCAAAATGTTAATGGTAATTCCTAGGTTGCAGAATTATGGTTAGCATTTCCTTTCTCTCTCTTTCCTTTGTATTTTCTGAATTTTCTGCAATAAATATGGGCTTAGTAAATTATTTCTTTTAAAAAATAAAGAAAAGACTCTTATGAAATATGCCCTCATAATTGCTGCTTTAAACAACATCGCGCCCAGAGCGTCTAACTGGCTGGTTTGCATTACAAGAAGGAATAAACGTTCGCTTTTTACTGATTAATGGGGAAGGAGGCCATTGCCTCTGACAAAACGCAGAGGTGAATTTCATCTGGCCTAAATGGAAGAGAAGCCTTTGGTAAGAGGTGAAAGTTCAGCACTGAAAGCCAGATGAAGAATTTTGGCTGGAGCATTAAGCTGGAATCACAGACCCTACATTGTGTTAGATAACTTTCAGATTTCCAGTGTGTTCTGAAAGTGGAAATTTTTTTCTCTTGCACATTCAGTTAATGGCTCTTATTCTGTCCCAGAAAAATGAAACAAGAAACTAAACTCTTGAGACGGTGGCAGTGACCGTTGAAAGCAGCAGTAGCTAAGTCTCACTGGGCACAAGTGACGCTGCTTGTTCCTAAGGGTTGGGTGATGGGCTGGAGGGGCCAAGAGCAGAGCCAGGCTCATTTCCTTAAGAACAGCTGGAGGGATCATTTATACTGAGAACTGTGTGAAAATACCACTCTTCTTGGCTGAAATCAAATGTAAAGTTGGGCTTTAGAAATATTCATTTCATGGTAGCCTGACAGGCTTAGGATGGAAACATTAGATGGTTGAAGAGGAGAGGGTGAGGGTGAATGGTGATTTCATCCAGGGTAGAAAGGGCTAACAAAAGCCTCAGACAAAGCCCCAGACAAAGGCCCTGAAGGAGAGGCATTCATCAGGTCTGCAGTGGTGTTAGAGGCTGGGGTTTCACAATGGGACCTGGGGTCTGCAGGGAGTGGGTCAGTTGAAAGTGAGAGGAAGAATTATTTTGAGGCCAGCCTTTGTGTGAAATATCAGAAATCAAATAATTGGACTGTAGCATTACTTTGAAATGTATCAATAATATTAATATATATATGCATATATGGATTGGTAGGTGGTTAGAAGGACAAATATGTGAGAAAAGAAATATGGTAAAACGCCAACAGTTGTGGAATGTGGGCGGTAGGTGTGTGGGTGTTCACTGCATAGTTCTAGAAACTTCACTGAAGGTTTGGAAAAAAAACATAATTAAAATATTGGGATCAAAAAGAGCAACTAGATGGCAAAACCTAAACTCATGACATTTACAGAAAAGATAGGTAACATGGAATCCCACAGGAATCCCCAAATACAAAAACCTGGGATCTAAAAGAGCCCCAAACCCTTAGTTATTGATCCAGGAGTTGGCCAGCACACATTTAAAATGTGTGTATATATGTGTGTTACCTCCGTACTCACAGGATTTGGTACACAGATCCTACAGTGCAAAAGATGAAAATGTCAAAAGGAAGCCTAATGAATGGAAAGGGAAAATAGGAAAATGTGACAAGATCACCCCAGAGACACCTCACATGGTTCTGAACCAGCTGCTAAGAGAAGACCACAGGAAAGTGGAAGTGCAGAGGGAACAGGCTCAGCTACAGCCCACCTTTTTCCAGGTGAGGCCACGCTGGATGGGGACACAGTCCCCACTGTAGATATTTGATCTGGTGCATTTGATCTTATTGGTTCATATACCACACCCCTGAGCCCACCGCCACCATGAAAGCCAAGGAATAAACAAAAAGCGTTCAGGAAAAGCAGTTGGGGGAAGGTGGTGAAAAGGGTTTCTTCAGGAAAAACTATCTTCAAATGATATTTGCAGCATTTTCTGATTGTATTAGCCAGATGTCTCCTTCTCGTGTAAACATGTGTTGAAAAAAATTGGAGGGGAAGCCTCAGGTTCCAAGAAGTCCTCAATTCACTTGAATCAGAGAGATGAATGGTAACAACTTGAAAGCCTCCTTGACTTAGGGATGAGTGGACCTGCATTACCATAACCACTTGGATTAAGAACGATCAATAAGAACCTCATCCAAGGTCTAAGGCTTCATCTCTAAACAGTTAAATATGACACTGGGGAGGAAGTTTAGGATGAAATTAGGAGGTACCAGTTAGGGCCCTGAGCTGAGTTTGAATGACCACTTTGCTTTTGAGTAGTGGGAGTAAAGATTTTTTGTTCATTGCTCTGTCTCTGGTGCCCAGAGTCATGCCTGGCATGTAGTGAGTGCTCAGTAAATATTTGTCAAATGAATTAAGAAAAAAATGTGAGTCCTTTTAAGTCATACGGACCTGGGCTCAAGTGTCTGTTTCTAGCTCTTGTGTGGACCTTACACAAGCCAACTAATCACTTTGAAGCTGCAAAATAGGAGTAGAAATTCCTGCCGCTTCAGTTGAGAATAAAATATCCCAAAGCCAGGAGTAAGAAAAACTAATTTTGTAGTATCCAAATCAAAGAGCCACTCCCTGAGTGCTCTTTAGTTTTGGGATCTGCAGTTTGTCACCACTGTGTCGTTGAGGAAAAATGTTGAGGTATGAGTGAAACAAGAATAAAGCCTTAGCAGAGAACCTGACATCTGGAAAAAGCATCTTCTTTCTCACCTTCATTGGTTCTGTCCACATTTCAGTCTGCTCCTGTGTCTTGTCTTCCAAACTTCCCAGGGATAAACCCGCCCAGTCTACTGTAATTTTCTCTCCTGCCTTTAAACCATGCCGTTAACTTCCTAATGGGCTTTCTTGTGGGGCCTGAGACCTTAGATTAGGCCAAATGTTTTAACCTTTTTAGAAAGTGGCATGAAGTAGGCAATTTGCTGCTGCAGAGGAGAAGTGTTGGTTGGAAAAGCCTTTCTCAGTCTCCACCAGGAGCCCCTCTCCCCTTCACTGTCCACCATTAGCCCTGCTCATCTTCAGCCATTTTCAGTTAAAATTGCCTTTGGCAATTCCTGTGGTTTGTGCTTGCTGTGATTTCCAGGGGGCACTGGCCTGATTCCACACAACGGGGCTTCCTGAGAGCCAGGATCTGGGATGCCTGCCAAGTACTCAAGAGCCTGGAGGCCTGAAGCGCCCGAAGCTTGACTGAACCTGCCCTCAGGAAAACGGGTTCTCTTTGGGGAACTTCTCCACATGTGGAGGATCCAGAGCCCTGCAGTTTGAGGGGGAGCCTGTCTTCCCATCTGCTGAACAATCCAGTTGCTAAAAATAGAAGACCAGACATCATCTTGCCCTTCAGAGATGCTCTCTGGAAGCATTTGGCTGTTGCCGAAACCATCGTCCTGTTAATCAGAAAGACACAGGCTCCACCCTGGTTCCAGGTGCCCTGTGACTTGCAGCTCCTCCTGATTTCTCCCTGATATACCCATGATGACACAGAAAAATAACAAAACTCCCAAGTCAGCAAAAAACCAGGGACTGACAAATGCCAGGATCTTGGAAGCATCAACTGATGATGTCGAGAAGACAGAGCTGGGCCATGGGGCTCTGTCTAGGATGTAATTGATGACATGAAGATTCATGGAAAGGAACCCTCAACCCCCTCTCCCTGAGAAAAGTCAGAAAGTACTTTATACCTTCTCTTTTGTTTAGTTCCTGACTCATGTACTTGAAGTAAATTCTAACTGGTTGCCCTCCCCGCCCCACACACACACTTTATTTTTCCTCCTCTCAGCTGTAGGCCTCAGATGTGGTCTTTTGTAAATTCATCTCTCTCTGTCTTTGTTACTCCCTGTATCCAAGTAGAGAAAGAAACCATGGGAAGAAAACCAGATGGGGAATAGGAGAAACTGGCAGGGTTTCAGTGCATTCTAGTAAGTATGTTTCCCCAAAGCAAAGTGCTGTAAGGAGGGTGCCCTGGGAGCTGTGCATGCGGGAAAATAGAAAGCTTTCTGTCTTGAGTTAAGTCTCAGGGAAGGAAATGAACTTTGTTAGAGCAAGGGTTCTGAATCACTGGAAGCTATGTCTTTGCCCTGTCCTCTCCCACAGTGGGTACAGAAAGGTCCATTCTTTATGCAGGTGGGCAGAAAATGGAACCATTGCCAGTCTACTCATAACATCTGTTGAACTTTCATCACTGGTCTGGACAAACTTTTCCTTATTCAAGGATGAATGAAGACAAAAAAAGGGCTTCTCTGGTGGCTCAGGGGTGAAGACTCCACCTGCCATTGCCAGCAATGCAGGAGACACAGGTTCGATTTCTGGTTCAGGAAGATCCCCAGGAGGAGGAAATGGCAACCTCCACTCTAGTATTCTTGCCTGGAAGATCCCATGGACAGAGTAACCTGGCGGCCTACAGTCCATGGGATCACAAAAAGTCAGACACAACTGAACAACTGAGCATGCACACAAAGACAAAAAAGACTGTGGGGAAAAGTCCTCCAGGATAAGGTAAAGGCAATAGCTTCTAAAGACCCAGAAGCAGGTCTGGTTTTGGAAAAATCTCCTACAGCAGGCTCCAGAAGAGCATTTGGGGGAAATGTGTAGCATTCGCAGTATCTACAAAAAGACATGGCCTCCCTGCAGTAGGAGCAGAAAAATGTAAGGCAAAGATGGGTTGATACGAAAAGGCAACAAAAAGGAAAAAAAAAAGATACAGATTAAAAATCCAGCTGCAGAACTAAGATCCAAATTTGCAGGAGTATTAACAGAAGAGTATTAATATGTGAGAGGCTGAAGAATGGCCCCCCAAAGATGCCCATATCTTAATCTGGAAATCTGTGAACACTAAATGCAAAACCCGACTTTGCCAATGTGTTTAAGGTGAGAATCTTGAGAGATGGAGAGGTTATCCCGTGTTATCCACATAGGTCCTAAATGCAGTCACAAGTGTTCTTTTGAAAGATAGGCCGAGAGAAATTTGATGATAGAAGAGAAGGCAGTGTGACCATGGAGGCAGAGATTGGAACCATGTGACCACAAGCCAAGGAATGTCAGCTGCCACCACAAGCTGGAAGAGGCAGAGAACAAATTCTCCCCTGGAACCTCCTAAGGAAGTACAGCTGTTCTGACAACTTCATTTGGTCTGGTGACACTGATCTTAGCCTTCAGGCCTCCAGAACTGTAATAAATGTCTGTTGTGGCAAGTCACCAAGCTTGTGATAATTTGCTAGGGCAGTCAGGGAAAACTAATACAAATGCTATGGAATATCAAATCAGTGATGTGGGTGAAGGAAAAAGAAACTTGAGAAACTATTCTGGAAAATAGAAGATAGAGAACAAGAGTCAAGGTTTAGATACAGAATATGGAACTGACAGCCCACATTTGGCTTATTGGTATTGGTCATTATTGGGGTTAGTGCCCTGGACAAACCTAGACAGCATATTAAAAAGCAGAGAAATTACTTTGCCGTCAAAGGTCCGCACTGGTTTTTCCAGTAGTCGTATATGAATGTGAGAGTTGGACCATAAAGAAAGCTGAGCACCGAAGAATTGATGCTTTTGAACTGTGGTGTTGGAGAAGACTCTTGAGAGTCCCTTGGACTGCAAGAAGATCCAACCAGTCCATCCTAAAGGAGATCAGTCCTGAATATTCATTGGAAGGACTGATGCTGAAGCTGAAACTCCAATACCTTTGCCACCTGATGCAAAGAACTGACTCATTGGAAAAGACCCCGATGCAGGGAAGGATTGAAGGTGGGAGGAGAAGGGGACGACAGAGGATGAGATGGTTGGATGGCATCACTGACTCAATGGACATGAGTTTGAGTAAGCTCCAGGAGTTGGTGATGGACAGGGAAGCCTGGTGTGCTGCAGTCCATAAGGTCAGACTGAGCGACTGAACTGAACTGATCAGATACTTCCCTGAGCCAATGAGAGACTGTGTATAAATGTAAAGCGCTCACTAACCACATTCTAAACAAACTCAAGTGAAAGAGGCCCATATGTGGGCATACCCTGGGGCACATACAGAGTACAAAAATAAAGGGGAAGAAAAAAACACATTTCATAAGTGCTCAAATAGAAGAATCATAAAAATCAAGATGACTTTAGATCTGTTCTCTATATTGAACCTATCAGATTAGAATACCAGGGAGTTTTGTTTTTTTTTTAAGTTTGTATATATTCACACCTATCTGGGTTGGGAATCTGAAAGAGTAAAAGCTCTTCTGCTTCAAGTAAGTTTGCAAACCATCTATAAAGTTTTTTTTTTTTTTTTTTTTTGTGGGGGGCTGGGGAGGTTATGTTGTAGCCCAGCTACTTTATACTTACTGAAGTGTCTTCTGTGTGTGAAGCCCATCAAGAAGGACATTCTCAGACATGCAAGGGCTTAGGAAAATAAACATGTTCCTTTCTTTTAAATTTTAAAGATATATTGCAGAAGCTGAAGTGGTAAGGAAGAACAGAGCTCAAGAATAGGTCACATAGACACTGTAATCAGTAAACCTACAGAACAGTTTAAATGATTATTTTAAGTCTGGTTATCCAGCACATACAAATGTCAGAAATTGTTCCTAAGATAAACTGTAGAATGGAAAGTCAACAGTGTGCCTGTGTTCTGGGTCTAAAGCCTAGAGTGTTGTTAACAGAGATAAACGAGGGAAGAGGAGGTAAAGATTTGTTGTGTTATTTATCTTAAATAGGTTGGTACCCAAAAAAAGTTATTTCCTGTATTATTTTAATCTTTAGAGAATTGTTAATGGCTAAAGAAAGATTCTGAATAGTATTGGTACCAGTAATTGCCATTTACTCTGGTAAAAGGAGATTTTTACCAGGTTTTTACCTTTTACTAGTAAAAGGGGGTTTATTCTGAGCTAAGCAGCATGCTAAAGGCTCTACCTTCATCATCTCTGCTCACAGCCAAGCTATGGTTGCCAGGTCCTTTCCCTCCCACCCACTGTTCTTAAGGTTCCTAAGGTCCTGCACCAGTAGGTGGTGCTTGAACCCCAGGCTGGCTGATCCCAGAGCTCTTTTCTGTCCCTGTGCTAATACGAAAAACTTACAGGTAAATCCTGGAAGATTCAAAAACAACCAGAACTTCTCAAACACTGGAAACAGAAAAACAAAACTCATCATAAAGTAGACCAAAAAAAGCATCAATATATTTTTAAAAGCAGAAAAGACACAGGGTACTTTCTTTAACCACAATGTACTAGAATTATAGAAAACACAAAATTATAAAATTTAAAACCCAAATACTCAGAGATTAAAAAAAAAAAAAAAGCATAATCCAAACACTATGGAGTCCATAAGAGACCAAAGCAGACTAGACAGAAAATAACAAGAAGGCTCCATAACCGGATTTGAAACAAGGACAAATACTTACCTGTAGAAAAATTCATGGCTTTATATATACAAGAAATTATCTAGATCACTGAATATTTAACTCAAGAAGGCAAATAGAGAAACCAAAGAAAACAATGGAAGTCGGAGAAAGAAATCAATAAAGATAAATGTTGACCTTAATTAATTAGAAAAAGATGTTAGGCTTGATAAATCCTGTGCTGATTTTCTCAGAAGACCAACAAAATAGACTGATTTCTCAGAAATCCAATTTTTTTAATTGAGAAAAAAATATCTATACACATTAATGAGGAAGGGGGTCTGACCACAGAATCAGAAGTTGTTTTTAAGTTAAAAATGATTACTAGTGCAATTTTGGGCTCAAAATTTGAAAATCTGAAGGGATTAGACAGTCTTCGAAGAAATGGAACTTACTGTAATTGATACAAGCAGTTGAAAACCTGAATAGAACAAAAACCACAGGAAGATCATCAGAGAAGTTTCCTGCCCAGTGTTTTGCAGACTAGTTCTTGCAAACTTGCCATGAAGAGTTACCCAAGCTAAATTCCACATAGACTGTTCTAGTCCTGATGTGCTGATTCAGCACGTGGCTTTGGAGGGGAAGGGTGGGATGCAAGCGTGTTTGGCTGTGATGGGGTTGAAAGGTCCCGTGTGAGAAGAACCCCTCCTTCCCTGGGAGCTGGTCCTCTCTTCCCAAGTCCATGCCCACTTGCATCCAGAGGCTGATGACCACTGTGTTCTCAACCCTCAGCCAGTGGTGGAAAATAATAAAGCATTAGAGAAAATGAGTCTGAACCTAACACCCACAGCAACTTCTAGAATTTGGTGATCGAAAGAGGGAACTCTTCCTTACTTTGCTCAGGGGAGCTTTCCTTGAAAGGGAAGTGTTCAGACAACTGGATTGATATGCTTTCTGAATTTGACTTTTGTGAAGTTTCATAAGTGCCCCCACTCCATCCTACATGGGACACATGAGCAGACAGCAGCCAGTTCCCGGGACCAATGGCCCTGCTTACAGTTCTGCCCTTCCCTCCATCCTCTTCTCCTGCCACTCCTGTTCCTTGCTGGAAGGCTGCCTGCCTCCACCTGACTAGTTTATTCTGCTGTGGCCAAGACTCTGGCTTCCTGCTGAAGGTGTGCATGGAAACCCTGCTGTCCTCAGTGGCCTGGCTGCCAGGCCCGGGGACAGTTTGGGCTCATGCACTGGCATAGAACTTGCATTCCCAGGAATTGCCCACGCCTTCCCCTCTTTCCTTCAGAAGAGGTTGTGGAAATATTGTATTACCCAAAAGCAAAACAAAACCACCCTGGCATTGTTTAGGACTCTTTTGACATTTAGTGTGTTAGTCGTTCAGTCGTGTCTGACTCTTTGTGAACCCAGAAGGCTCCTCTATCCATGGAACTCTCCAGGCAAGAATACTGGAGTGAGTAGCCATTCTCTTCTCCAGGGGATCTTCCTGACTCAGGGATCGAACCAGGGTCTCCTGTATTGCAGGCAGATTCTTTACCATCTGAGCCACCAGGGAAGCCCCTTTCTGACCTTTACGATTCCCCCAAATTGTACAAATGGTGATTATGCTCTGAAAGAAAAGCTGAGCCCTGTAGATGATACCATTGGTGGAGAGGAATGATGATACCGCAGGGGAGGGCTGGTGAAAGCAAGAGAGGAGGGAGAGAAGGGAAGAAGCCCCAAGAGGGGTCATGTCTGCACTTTATTTTATATATATATATATATTTATATATATATATATATTTAGATGGCTCAGATGATAAAGAATCTGCCTGCAATGCAGGAGACCTGAGTTTGATCCCTGGGTCTGGAAGATCCTCTGGAGAATGACATGGAAACCCAGTCCAGTATTCTTGCCTGGAGAATTCTATGGACAGAGGAGCCTAGTGGGCTACAGTCCACGGGTTGCAAAAAGTCAGACATGACTGAGCATCTATCACTTTTCCCCCCATATTTATATTTATATATAATTATAAAACTAAGATCATGGCATCTGATCCCATCACTTCATGGCAAATAGATGGGGAAACAGTGGAAACAGTGACAGACTTTCTTTTTTGGGCTCCAAAATCTCTGCAGATGGCGACTGCAGCCATGAAGTTAAAAGATGCTTGCTCCTTGGAAGAAAAGTTATACCAACCTAGACAGCATATTAAAAAGCAGAGACATTACTTTGCCAACAAAAGTCTGTCTAGTCAAAGCTATGGTTTTTCCAGTAGTCATGTATGGATGTGAGAGTTGGACTATAAAGAAAGCTGAGCACTGAAGAATTGATGCTTTTGAACTGTGGTGTTGGAGAAGACTCTTGAGAGTGCCTTGGACAGAAAGGAGATCCAACCAGTCCATCCTAAAGGAAATCGGTCCTTAATATTCATTGGAAGGACTGATGCTGAAGCCGAAACTCCAATACTTTGGGCACCTGATGCGAAGAACTGACTCATTTGAAAAGACCCTGATGCAGGGAAATATTGAAGGTGGGAGAAGGGGATGACAGTGGATGAGACGGTTGGATGGCATCACTGACTCGATGGACATGAGTTTGAGGAAGCTCCAAGAGTTGGTGATGGACAGGGAGGCCTGGCACGCTGCAGTCCATGGGGTCGCAAAGAGTCGGACACAGCTGAGCAACTGAACTGAACTGATATTTATTTATTATAATAATAATTATGTGCACTTAATATGGTGAGGAATTCTTGGCTTACCTTCCGCCCCTGAGGCAAATTCTGCTGGGGACCTACCACCCTACCTCTTTTACCTGGAGTTTAATCTCACTGTTTCCTGTTCTTCACCTCCCATCCATCCATCCATTCCTCACTGTGAAACCTGGTGCCTCTACCACTTCCTGAAAGCTCTCTCTTCCAGAACACCAGCCCCAGCTTCCCTGGCTTCTTCAGAATCAGAGCCAGCACCCCCCAACTTTGTGTGACGCGCTCTCCTCTTGGCTCTTGGGCCTCGTGCTCTGGGTTTTCCTTAACCTTCCTGGCAGTTCCTTCTCTGTCCCCCCAACAGGCCCTGCTCCTCTGCCTGCCTCTTATGTGGTGATGGTCCTCGGGCTCTGTCCCTCTGCACAGCCCTCTGGGTGACCTGACTCCTCAGTCACCGCCCTCATGTGCCTGGTGTCCACTGCAGAGCCTGGAACTCGCGGAGGGATGGTCAGCTGCTGTTCATACCGCACTGAGAGTTCCCACAGGCCCCAGCATCAGTGTGTCCAGGACCTGACTCACTGTCTTCAGGCCACATAGCTGGTCCTTCCAGCCCCCACTTTCACAGGCTGGGAGCCGAGGGGATGTTTTTCTCCCACACCCCCCACGGCTGCTTCTTCATCAGGTTCTGCCAGCTGCTGATCAGTTTGGAAATAGCCCAGTGCCTTTTCCCCACACCAGCCTCCGTCATCTCTTCCTAGGACCTATCTCAGGTCTCGCTACCTCCAGTCTTGTCCTCCATCCCATTCCACCCCCAGGGGTTCTGCACATCAGAGCCATTTTATACATTTACCGGGCATGTTCTGTGTCCTGGGTCCTCTGCCACACCACAGCTCTAGATCATCTGGCCTCTCCTTGCCCCCCAAGTACAGGCTAAGCTCCTTAATGTGGCTAGCCTGGCCCTGCTTGTTTCTGCAGAAGAACCTTTCAGCACTTGCGCCACACCCCAGACACCCCGTGTTCCCTGGTCATTCTGCAGTCCTGGGCTGTGCCCGGCCTCCCACCTCGTGCTATTCCTGCCAGCCCACCTCTCCGCCTTGCAAGCCCGCAAGCGTCAGCCTAGGAGTCACTTCCCAGGAAGCCTCCCAGCTGTGTGTTACTAAGGTCTTCCAAAGAGCTTCACAGCAGCCGAGTTTGCCGGTAGAGAGCGCTCTTCACCTGGTTGATGGCACTTACCTGGTTCCTCCATTAAACTTAGAAGTTTGAAGGCAAAGGCTACGTTGTATCATTGTACATCATTGTTTCCTCTGCATCCAGGAGTGCCTGGTACATAATACTTACCCCTTAAATGCTTTATCTGGGCAGTGAATGCTGGCTCCATTGTATTACACCCTTTCTGCATTTATTGAAACCTACTGTATCTCATGCACTAAGCTATGGCACTTAATAAATGCAATGGAAACTCAAAGTGTCAGAATCCTCAGAGAAAGCTGGCTAGAGTGAATTCTTGACTCTGGTGCCGTGTGGGTCGTAATCTGTTCTGGAAGCGAGAGTTTCTGTATGGTTGGGAGTTTATTCTTTTAAGTGCTTTTGTGCACCCACATAGTTACCTGTTATCTGCCTTTACAGGGTCATTGAGGTTCATTCCGCCTGCCACCCTAAGCAACAGGGAGCCCTCCATCTTCTCTTTAACTTTGCTTCTTCTTTTCCTTACTGTCAGTGTCTACCTGACTCGTTCCCCTTCACTGCTTCAAATTCCATTACAGCCCTCACTGTGCCAGCCACTAATGAGCTCTAAAGACATCTGCCCTCAAGTGCTTCACTTCCTTGTCGCTTACTTAGCAAACATTAATTGCATGCATTCTAGGTCCTTCCAAGTGTTGCCCATCTTGACTTCAGAACTTGGCCTTGAAATGGCCTTTTTTCCAAATAAATCACGGCTGTCAGCTGCTTTTGTGTGACTTGCCTCTCTTCTCAAAGTCAAGTGTGAAAAAGAAACTGAAGCTTCCATCTGACGGGAGCTCTGCTGTTTTCACAGGATGCTGACCCAGCACCAGGTCACCCCACAGACATGCGCTGTTTAGTCTGGCTCTGCTGGTCCATGTTGGAACTCGGAGAGCCTCAGAGAGACATGGCTCCCATAGCCTGTGCCCCAGAAGCATCCTAGCCCCTTTGAGGTCAGAAACAATAGTGCGTTCATCTTTGTTTTCCTGGTGCCAGTTATGTTTGTGGAATTAGCAAAGGATGGAACGAGGGAAGGAAAGAGAGAGACTTGGAGAGAGGGAGGGAGAGAAGAGGGGCAAAATTGGAATTGAGAGATGAGATTCCTTCCAGGGTAAGAAGTTAGAGGTGTCAGATGGAGGATTTGGTAAACGGGTTCATTGCTTCCTCGTGTGTATGAAATTTCCTCCCAGGGAGTATCTGATGTGCTGGAAGAATCTGATACCATAAACACTGAAACGAATACTCCAAACCTGGAGAGTTTCCAATAAGGTAAGAACTAACAGTAGGAGAGTTATGTAATGGGAAAAATCTTGAAACTCCCGAAGGTTACAACTCTAAGGAGGAAAAAACCCAAGCTTTCTGAAGAAATCCACTGTTATGAGGAGCTGGAGCAGTAACTTCTGATTAACATGTATTGTTTCCATTATGAACCTCAAACCATCTAGATTTGAGTGTCCTGTTATCTTTTCTCCATCTGCCCCTAAAGCAAGCTCATTTGTGTTGCTGGGTTTAAATAGTGTGAAAAGGTCTTTATTTTTTTCTGTTTCCATTCAACACGCAAAACCTATTTGGTATTAATTTTAGAGCAGAAGCTAAATTGGTTTCATCTCACATGCCAGCTTCACTGGATTGGCTGTGGCTTACTGGAGTGTTCAGAAGGATTCTGAAGCTGTATGTAAGCTAACGGGGGGAAGTTCCATGCAAAGGGATGAGGAGAGTTGGAGAGTGTGCATGCCAAGTATTTGTTATCCCTGTTCAAGAGGAAAGTAATCTGGTGAAAGCAGGGAATAGCGTCCTTCAGATTTTGACTCTGAAAAGAGTCAACAGAAATTGTTTTAATTTCATCTTTATTCAAAGCCTGAGACTGTTGGTCTTCAGATCATGTTCTACAGTCTTTTGAATATAGTATCTTTGTGAATAGGGAGAAAAAGAGAGTTGAGTTTATTAACAGTGTTTAAATCTTTTCCTCTAACCTGTTGATATCTGATAGTAAATCGGACTTCATGACTTAGAGAAGGGCAGGAACAAGAGACTGTTTTAGAAGTTCCTCCAATATAAGTATTTTCCAGTGGTTATTTCAGAAGCAGTTTAAGCTTCTGAAACTTGAGTTACAGCTGGACTCTCCTTAGCCTGTAACTTGTGTTACATGTTGTTAACATGGAATCTAGAGGTGTGCATTGGGAATTAGAGTGTGCACCTGATCTGCCTTTTGGGAAATCTATATGCAGGTCAGGAAGCAACAGTTAGAACTAGACATGGAACAACAGACTGGTTCCAAATAGGAAAAGGAGTACGTCAAGGCAGTATATTGTCACCCTACTTATTTAATTTCTATGCAGAGTACATCATGAGAAACGCTGGACTGGAAGAAACACAAGCTGGAGTCAAGATTGCTGGGAGAAATATCAATAACCTCAGATATGCAGATGACACCACCCTTATGGCAGAAAGTGAAGAGGAACTAAAAAGCCTCTTGATGAAAGTGAAAATGGAGAGTGAAAAAGTTGGCTTAAAGCTCAATGTTCAGAAAACGAAGATCATGGCATCTGGTCCCATCACTTAATAGGAAATAGATGGGGAAACAGTGGAAACAGTGTCAGACTTTCTTTTTTGGGCTCCAAAATCACTGCAGATGGTGATTGCAGTCATGAAATTAAAAGACGCTTACTCCTTGGAAGGAAAGTTATGACCAACCTAGATAGCATATTCAAAAGCAGAGACATTACTTTGCCAACAAAGGTTTGTCTAGTCAAAGCTATGGTTTTTCCAGTGGTCATGTATGAATGTGAGAGTTGGACTGTGAAGAAGGCTGGGCACCAAAGAATTGATGCCTTTGAACTGTGGTGTTGGAGAAGACTCTTGCGAGTCCCTGGGACTGCAAGGAGATCCAGCCAGTCCATTCTGAAGGAGATCAGCCCTGGGATTTCTTTGGAAGGAATGATGCTAAAGCTGAAACTCCAGTACTTTGGCCACCTCATGCGAAGAGTTGACTCAATGGAAAAGACTCTGATGCTGGGAGGGATTGGGGGCAGGAGGAGAAGGGGACGACAGAGGATGAGATGGCTGGATGGCATCACTGACTCGATGGACGTGAGTCTGGGTGAACTCCGGGAGTTGGTGATGGACAGGGAGGCCTGGCGTGCTGCGATTCATGGGGTCGCAAAGAGTCGGACATGACTGAGTGACTGAACTGAACTGAACTGAACTGAGGAGTGACTGGTAGCTTTGACCTGCCACCAGACAGAGCAGGCATTTCTACAAATGTGTGTAGCACTGTCCACACCGAGGAAAACACAAAACACACACAGTCATCTCATTGGAGGGCTTTTTTTGTCAGACAGAGAAACTAAAGCTTGACCAGTGATTTTAGCTCTCCATACCAGGAGCAACTTGGTCTGTAAGCCCCTGGGCCCTCATAGGCAGCCAGTAAATAAATATTCCTGAGTGTCCTTCATGTCAGTTATAGACATCACAGATGTAATGAGAAGACCCTTGAACCCCTGGCCTCAAAGAGCTTCCCTGCTAGTGAGAGGAAACAGACAAAAGCAACCTGACAAATAAATGCTTTAGGCTTCCCAGATGGCTCAGTGGTAAAATCCTGCCTGCCAATGCAGGAGACTCGGGTTGGATCGCTGAGTCAGGAAGATCCCCTTGAGGAGGAAGTGGCAACCTGCTCCAGTATTCTTGCCGGGGAAATCCCTTGTACAGAGGAATCCTGGTGGGCTACAACCCATGGGGTCGCAACAGAGTCAGACATGACTTAGTGACTAAACAACAACAACCAGTAAGTACACATAAAAAAAAAAAAATCCAAGGAATGCTGCTTGGAGAAGTTAACATTTGAACTTAGCCTGGGATGATGTAATTAGATGTACTGGTGTTGTCAAGGTCTTGGGGATGACCTTTCCATGCCAGAGAAACAGCAAAAGCAAACATGTCCAAGAGATGAAGGAAACTCAGTGACTGGAGCAGAGGGAATGCACAGGGTCTTGTCCATTAGCCCTGATGTCTGCTAAATTGGTGGTGGTGGTGGCGGTGGTTTCTTGTAGGCCTTTAACACTTTTATTGCACTTGCTGAACTGCTTTTAGGTAAACCTAGTCATTTGGTTGGGCAGTGCCTGCCTGTCTGTATAGGGAGATTATTAAGAATTCTGTAGGTTGAGGTGAAACTTGTTACGGGCATAACTACCTTTGAGGGAGGTGTGTGGTACAGGTAGGGCCAATTTCTGCCCCGGAGAGCTTGTGCAGATTGGTAGGGGTGCAATGACCAGTGACCACAAGCAGATTAGCTGGGTGGGGAGGGAGCAGAACAACATCATGGAGAGCTGACCTGCCCCCTAAACAGTCTCACCAAGCTCCCACTTCCTCCTGTGTGCTGGGCCTTCCTGCCCTGGCTGCCTGCTCATTGTGTCCCTAGACACTTCAAAAGCAACTTGTCACAGAAGGGACCTGTTCCCACACATCTGAACTCCCTCATCTCAGCTGCTGGCTGAAGTCTGGGCTCTGGCCCCTAAGCTGGAAACTGGCGAGTTGTATACACTCCAAGCCCTTTCTCTCCTCCGTGGTGCCTCTGTCCCTGGTTGCCTTTCTCCCCAGGCCCCTCCCGTGGCAAGGCTAACCTGGTCCCTCCTAGAGGAAGCCATCTCTGCCCTCGGCAGGCTGGGCTCCTCTCGGCTCCCCAGCCAGTCCACTTGGCACCCTGCTGGTCCTTTCCCTCAGCGTGGCCTCCGGGAGGCTGTGAACTTGTGGGCAAGGAGCAGGTCATAGTCATCAGGTGCTCTTGGCTTCTTGCACCCAGGAGGGCTCCATCCATATGCAGTAACAAATGAGCGGGTGAGCAGGCTGTCTTCATAAGGAGTGATTTTAGTTAGTTATTCTCACCAGAGGGACATCAAGGGAAGATTAGTGCTGAACATGGGTAACTGTTTTCTTCTTTATATTCCTCTGAATTTATTGAAGTTGCTTACATAAGCAACTATCAATTGCTTTTAGAAATTTTTGTAGGGGAATGTATGCAACATAAAATTTACTATTTCAGCCATTAATAAGTGTACATTTCACTGACATTAAGCACACTCACTTTGTGTGCAACCGTCGCCAGCATCTCCAGAACATTTTCCCAAACAGAAACTCCGTACCCAATAAGTAATAACTCCCCATTCCCGCCTCCCCCAGCCCTTGGCAGCCACCACTCTACTTTGAGTCTCTTTGGGTGTGACACGTCTAGGGACTTCACGTAAGAAGAATCATACAGTATTTGTCCTTTTGCGTCTGGCTTATTTCACTGAGCATGATGTCTTCAAGTTTCCTCTATGTTGTAGCAAGTGCCAGAACTTCCTTCTCTTAAGGCTAAATATTTTATCATATGTATGCACTGTATTTTGTTTATCCATTTATCCAATGATGCACATTGTTCTCACCTTTTGGCTGCTGTGAATCATGTTACTGTGAACGTGGGCGTGCAAATATCTGAGTCCCTGTTTTCAACCCTTGTGGGTATATGCCAAGAAGTGGAATTGCTGGATTCTATGGTAAAATCATTTTTACAATTCAGAAACATTTCAGCTAGTTCTGAAATGGTCATTTCAGCTCAAACCAAAGGTCACCTTCAGACTGGGGGAGGTGTAGAAATGCAGGCTGAAATTTCAGACCTTTGTTTTCATGACTTGTCTCATGCTTGGTGACGTGAAATGTTTTGTTTTCAAGTGTGGTTTTACTTTTTTTCTTACAGCATCAAGCTGCTAGCTGTGCAAGAACTACTTGACAGAGAGGCCCTGGAAAAGGTAAATATTTTATTCTTCCTACCCCAGATCCATAAACTTAGAGCAGAGTGCCACACACAGGAAAAACTCCACTTTCTATTGCCAGAGACAGCACTTGCAACAAAGTTGGTCTGTAGTAAACCGTGCAGATTTTTAATCAGAATGCCCCCATATTGCTCATAGGCCATTAACGCTCGCAAACTCTCCCTTGCTTGGCGTTTTCAGAGTTGAGTAAAAGCAGAGGCTCACTTTGCTGTGGGCCAGGCTCTGGAGCAGGCTTTCTGTGCCTGGAAACACCACACACCCGATGCTGCCAGCATGCCAGATTCTGTCCTTCCCTCCATCTCTGCTTGTGTGTGTTTTTGTCTGAGCTTGTGGATGCCAAAATTAAGGCAGCGAGGTGAGGGAACTTGCTCTAATTAGGAAAATTAGCTAAGTGGCAGAGTAAGGATTTGAGGCTCATAGTTTTATTTCTACAACCAGTGTTTTTTCTGTTGAATAGTCAAATTCATGTGTCTGAACTCCTTTGAGGGCTACTTCTGCGGTTTGGGAAACCCCGTCCCACACGTGCCCTGGAAGGAGCTGTCAGCGTGTCTCAGTTCTCCACGTTCAAGTCAAGCACTCAGCTGGGGCCTTTTGCCAGTCGTGGGTTCAGTCTGTGTGCTGCGTGGTCCAGGTGCCACCCCGGGGCCTCCCAAGCGGTTCCCTGGGTGGCTCAGGACTCTTGCCGAGTATGTGGCCATGGTCATTAATTAGACTCTCTAAGGGTAATGTAGAAGAAAATGGTTAGCGAGATAAGCGCCCAAATGATATTATTCATATAATTTAAAATATTTTCATTAGTGGTCAGTCTGCTGGTTGTCACTAAAGAAAATAAAGTCTTTAAGCACAGGCAGCGATGTGTGGGGAGGGAGGTATCTATCTGAACTCTGGCTCTGAATTTCACATCCCTCGAGCCTTATTTGTATTACAGATGGAACAAGGATGGTGCTGCCTGCCTGACCTCAGAGAGATGACATGAGAACCAAATGAGTTAGTGCAGCGGAAGGGCTTCCTAAGTGCCAAAGTTATCGACTCATTAATTCTTAACTACTCCTATCAATTCTTAATCCAGCCATTAAAACATACTAAGTGTACATGAAGATTCTTTGTATATTCTTGAAACTTTTAAAAAGTTACCCCTCCAGAAACAATTTTCTTCTCAGTATTCACTACAGGTATTTGTTTACTCTTCAATTAAAAAAAAATTAGACAAAACTGGTAAACGCATGGCAACCATGTGCTAAGGTGCATCAGCACAATAGAAACACAGGCACCAAAAATATCTATAGCTCTTCAGAGTTGTGTTAATGCCCTTTGTGGAGAGGCCACACAGCCAAGCCGGTGTGGGATACTAACAGCTTGTGGAGTCCAAAAGAATGGGAGCTTATAGGGTGGGGTTTGGAGAGCTGGGCCCAGAGCCACCTCGTCCTTCTTAAGCGGGTTACCTTGAGTTATCAGCCTTCTCTGTGGTTTACTTTCCCGGTCTGTAAAGTGGGACTCTTTATAACCCAAAATTCACAGAAGATTTGAGAAGATCAAGTAGACAGCCTATGTAAAGGACTTAACTCCATACCTGGCGCTCAGTGGTCCCGCAGAGTCAGCTACTGCCCGTGTTGTTTTCCCTTCCTCTTCCTCCTCCCTCCCTCCCTCTTTCTCACCACATATGATGATGGTTTTGTACTGTTCCCCTATCTCCACAAATGAGCAGTAGAAAGACCAATAAGATAGTTTAAATATGCACAGGGGCCAGCTAGGAGCCAAGGTCACTGAGTTTCCTTCTTCCCTCTCTCATTTGTGTGTTCATTCATTCACTCACACTGCAGGCTTTTGTTGAGCTTTCAATATGCAGGGCAAGTAACAAACATTTCTAGAAAAGTCCAGAAGTGATCAGTAGACTTGAGCTTGGCAGCCGGTTGTATTGAGTGACACATGGCTTATACCTGGCCTAGTGCTATTTTTTGCAATAAGATCGGTTCAGTTCATGTTAGAATAAGATACATTCCCTAAAGAGCCTTATGAATTACAGATTCTCACCTACCCAGACAAACTAAAGAATCACCAAGGAAAGTTCTCAGTAAACTATAGCAATAGCTGTGCTACTCGGAGTGTGGTCTGCAGACCGACAGTATTGTAAGCATGTTAGAAATGCAGAATCTCAGGCCCCATTGCCTGATTCAGTTTGCATTCTGACAAAACCCCAGGTGGTTCACGTGGACCAAAGTCTAAGAAGTTCTCCTGAGGAGTATCAGTTACTGTCACGATCACTGCTGTTGACTAGTCCAGTTTCATAGAGAACCTCTGAGGTGTCAGCTTTTTGCCTTAGTGGGCAATCAGGCTTGCTTTCTTGCGTCAAAAGAGAAGTAAAACATCAGAAGTCTATTTGTAAGCACTCAGTTTTTATCTCTAGTTTGCCTGCTTTTTCCTTTCATTGAAAAAATAGGCTTAGTTAATTTAATAAGTGGAGCCAGCAAGAATGACCTCAGACACAACATCCGACAAACCTCACACCTCTTTAACTGTCTTTGCAGTTGGGTTTCATGTGGCAACCTGCTTTAGGGTTTTGTAATTACTGAACTCCTTAGATCCTACCACAATGGGGCTGGTCCCTTCCAGACAGTCCCAACAGTGGGAACTTACACATGCCTTTCACTTATAAGATGGAGGCTCTTCTGAAGGAGTCATTTCCCTCACAGCTATTTGTAGGTTAAATTTCACCTGCAAAATATTTAAATTATGTAAAACATAAAAGGCTACAAACCAGCAGCAGCAGGTTTGTAGCTGCTGCTACAGCTACAAGAATAAAACTTTTAGTGCTTTTTCTTGTTAATGTTAGACAGTGTTGTGATCTTAGCATTTTAGTTCAAAACTAGCAGCCATTTGTCTGATTTGTACTTTCCCTGACTTTAGGTGGAGAGCTTGTCCATTTTAGGAAGTGCCAAGACTTTGTGGGTTTCTACAGAGCGCAGAGGAGCTGTGGGGAGACTGTTGTAGGAGAGTGGGGGTCCCCTTGCAGCCCCGGCTCAGTTTAGCCATTAGACCTGGCAGACTGCCTTCCTCAGAGGCCTGGCCTCTTTCCTTATCCATGTAACAGCTTTCTGTTCCTTTTGTGGATCTTTCCTCTAAAAGTTAAAAGACTTAGGTTTCACAGATGATCCTTGATCACGTTGTGAAGAGAGGAAAATTCTCCTTTTCATGCTCTGTTAATTCTTTCTTTACTCCTTGATCCGGTGATTCTTACTGGTTTTAGGGGCTTCCATGTTTCATCTGAATGGAGAGGAGAGTGGTGAACACCTGCCCAGTGACTGCCATATGTAGATCAGCAGGTTCCCAGTTTTTACCTCTTCAAACACTTTGTCTTAATTCAAGTGTCATCGTTTGGGATGGAGACTGGGGACATCTGGGAGGTCAAGTCTCTGAATTTCTCTTCTCCATCAACATTGCACAAAGCCATTTCCTAGACAAGTGAAAGTTATTTGTCATTTATTTAAAAAATAAGTTATAGACCATACAATTAATAATTGCTTCTTGTTCTAAAAATCTGTTAGAACTTTGGAAAGTGTTAGTTGCTCAGTTGTATCTGACTCTTTGCAACCCCATGGCCTGCAGCATGCCAGGCTCCTCTGTCCATGGGACTTCCCAGGTAAGAATATTGGAGTGGGTTGCCATTTCTTTCTCCAGGGAATCTTCCTGACCCAGGGATCAAACTCATGTCTTCTACATTGGCAGGCAAATTCTTTGTCATTTGAGCATAAGTGTCAGGATATGTGACCTTTCTTTGAAAAAGTGTTCGGGTTTTTGTTTTTTGTCAAATATCCATTAGGTGCCAAAAGCAAGGACTTTCTCTGAGACAGATGTAGGTCTTCCCACCTTCTCTGTTTTCTGTGCTTTAAGAGCAGGATGCTTTTGTTTTTCTGAACTTAAGTCACACAGACTTGTTTCCCAGGCTTTATAGACAGGTCCCATCTAATGCCTTTAAACGTGGCATTGCATGAAAGGAAACAAAAATATTGGTACAGCTTGATTTAGTAAGATCACTTTTCAATGACCCTTTCAAACAGCTTCCTGCAAAGCTGCAAACAATACTTTGGCCGTTCCCTCCAGCTGGAGGTCACCCTCTCCCTGGAAGGGCCAGAGGGCAGGGTACCAGCTGACCCTAAACGAGACCCAACTACACCTGAAGAGCTGTCTGTGACAGCCAGGTCTCCTGGGGGTTCAGGATGCCCAACTCATAGTTATCGCCTGTCCTACCCCACCTCAGCCCCCACCCTGTTTGCAAAATTGTCTAGGACAAAATGCCTGCCAGTCTCCATGCCTGCTGCTGCGTCTAGACATGTTTCCTAGAATTTCCATTGTGAAGTCCCACTCTTAGTCCAGTTTTCCTGCAGGTACAGCAGATCATCTCTGTGGCCTCTTGTGCTTTCCATGTGAGATGAAGCATGTACATTTCACCAACAAGCCTTAGACTAGAAAAATTGAACTTGGTGTTTGCACACGGTGGCGAAGCAGGGGCTTTTCCAACTGAACCCTGCTGCTGCTGCTGCTAAGTTGCTTCAGTTGTGTCCGACTCTGTGCGACCCCAGAGACGGCAGCCCACCAGGCTCCCCCATCTCTGGGATTCTCCAGGCAAGAACACTGCAGTGGGTTGCCATTTCCTTCTCCAATGCATGAAAGTGAAAAGTGAAAGTGAAGTCGCTCAGTCGTGTCCGACTCCTCACTACTCCATGGACTGCAGCCCACCAGGATCCTCCGTCCGTGGGATTTTCTAGGCAAGAGTACTGGAATGGGGTGCCATCGCTTAGTGGTCAGTAATGTTGGAATTAGAAGTTAGTAGCTTCCTGCATGGAACTCAGCTCAATGTTATGTGGCAGCTTGAATGGGAGGGGATTTGGGGGGAGAATGGATACATGTATATGTATGGCTAAGTCCCCGTCACTGTTCACTTGAAACTATCACAACATTGTTAATTGGCTGTACCCCAAATCAAAATTTAAAAAAAAAATTTTTTAAGTAGTTAGTAGCTTCCTGGAGATTTTCAGAAGGAAACAAGAGGTAAATGATTATCACATAGATTTGTATGAATAAACTAAGGATGCTGAGTGCTTGTATCTCTGATGGTGGTAGGTTATAAATATACACACATCCACATGTGAGTGTGTTTAGTCACTCAGTCATGTCCAACTCTTTGTGACTGCATGGACTGTAGCCCTCCAGGCTCCTCTATCCATGGGGATTCTCCAGGCAAGAATACTGGAGTGGGTTTCCATGCCCTTCTCCAGGGGATCTTTCCAACCCAGGGATCAAACCCATGTTTCCCGCATTGCAGGCACATATATAAGCTCTAACTTTGTTATTATGCTCTTTTGGAGTGTTTTTCTCTGTGATTTAGACTCCCTGTTAATTTAGTTTGTGCAGCAGTTGAGAGCTTGTGCTGTGCCTAAATTGCACTATATGCCAAGGGAGATAAAATTATAAAAATACACTTGAATGGCACATATGGAATCCCAGAATGTCCGAGCTGAGGGAGACTGTTTAATCCCCTGAGTCCAGCCCCGTCATCCATCACTTTGCAGACAGGACACAGAGGTGTTGAAGTGTCCTTCTTGCCTGGGCCCATAGCAGTTGTGTTGGTAGAATCAGGACCTGCCCCGGTGGACTCAGTTCTCGTCCAGTGCTCACTTCAGTGTGACCACTGCCTGTGTTCTCTGGTCTCATTTATCCTGGTCTTCAGCTTCAATGGACTGTATGGGGGCTTCTGTCTCTGCATATTCCAGGACTGGGAGCAGATCCAGACAGTTGGTCCCTGGTCCAGGTGATGAAGAATTTAAACCGAGGTCTTCTAATCCTTGGAGCAGAACAGACATGCACTTGTGCTGCTTGTCTCCATGGGCACTCCTTGGTCCAACAGCGAAGACAGAGAACATGGGCTGGAGGTGGGAGGAGAAGGAAGTCGGAGGTTCAGGGTTCAGGATGCGGACACTCTCGGGGGAGCATCTGAGCACAGAGGAACTCTCAGTGATGCGAGGGCTACAGAGAGTCGGGGCCACTGCAGAGGAAGGCCATGAGGAACATGGAAGAGGACAGAGAACATGCTGCAAACACACCCTCCGTAGGGTCAGTGTCAAAATGAATTGCTTCAAGAATCTTAACATAAAATGTGCCTTTTACAAAACAGTACTCTGTGTGGATTTTAAAATATCAGAGCAAGATTCTTAAGCAACCTGGATTTGTTTTTCTCCCGTGCCTAGTCCTTGCCATTGTTGTTGTTTAGTCACTAAATCATCTCCAACTCTTTTGCCACCCCCTGGACTGTAGCCCGCCAGGACCCTCTGTCCATGTGATTTCTCAGACAAGAATACTGGAGTGGGTTGCCATTTCCTTCTCCAGGGGATCTTCCCGACCCAGGGATCAAACCCAAATCTCCTGTACTGCAAGAGGATTCTTTATGGCTAAACCACCAAGGAAGCCCATGCATGCATGCACACTCAGTCGCTTCACTTGTGTCTGACTCTTTGCAACCCCAGGGACTGTAGTCTACCAGGCTTCTTTGACTATGGGATTTTTCAGGCAAGAATACTGGTGGGTTGCCATGCCCTCTAGGGGATCTTCCCAACCCAGGGATTGAACCTGTGTCTTGCATTGCAGGTGGATTCTTTTATCACTGAGCCACCAGGGAAGCCTAGAGAAGCCCATAGTCAGAGCTTCATTTGAATGCCATCTTGAATAATCAGTATTCATGTATCTGTTAGATTTTTTAAGTGGGTTGAGCCAATCAGTGCTTGATTATGGTCAAACTCTTTGTACTCATGTTCCTGGCTAAATCCCTTCCAACAGACAGCTTGCTACTTCCTTGAAGGGCTAATGAGCAGAAATGGGGGCCCCTGTGGAGCTCAGCCTCCCCCTGTTCACTGCTTGGAGTCTAGCTCAGGCCCGCAGGGGCCACTGCAACCAGCTGCTCACCAGCTCTACTTTGCAGACTGCACACTTGGGTCCTGACCCCATTTGGGAAAGGGCTCTTGGCTGGAATCCCCTGCAGGCCCCTCAGCTGCCAGAAAATGGAGCATCTTGGTGAATTATGGGCCAGGCTTCACAGTTCATTGAACTCCTTATTTTCTTTATTCTTATTCTTTTAAATTTTCTCCTATTCTTTTAAAACCATCACAATATACCATGTATATTTAGGGGCTCCCACTACCTTTCTCATATTATGAAAAGCTTTTATTTGAAGTGAGCAAAAAGTAAAGTTCACAAATAGGACTTTTAAATTGCTTTTAGCTTTATTAGCTTTCAAAGATAATTAAAGTAAACAATGAGGGATCATTTTAAATGTACTATCACATTGGTGAAGGTTTTTAAACAATAATATGTAATACTGAAGTTGTGATAGCACCAGCCTCCCCATTCATTGAGGAGGGTGGTGAGAAGGCATTGTCCTTTTGTAAGCTCTGGAGCAGAATATTTCATTGCCTTTGAGATATCCCTACGCTATGACCAAGGTAGGTTTCTGGGAGTGTATCTAGAGGAGATGATCCATAAAAATGTGGAAAAGCATTTGACAGCGTGCTTTATAATTATGAATCATTGCAGGCAGCTTGCTGCTCAGCGGGAAGGGTGAGTTTAAACAGTCTATGGTAGGTCTGCCCATGGACTGGTGTGTGGTGGCCATTAAAACTGATAATCATTAAGCTTTGTATAAATTTGATATAATGTTTACAAAAAGGAGGATAAGCAGTTGTGCCTGCTCTAATTACAACTATGTAAAAGAACATGTATGCATTCTTTCAGCCAATTTTTATTAAGTACTTGTGTCAGGCTTTGTGCTGGGCTAGGAGACCCATACAGCTATTACCAAGACTACTATCTTTCCTATCTACCTGTGACTCATGTCAGTGTTGAGGAAAACATTAGCTGTTACACCCATTTCTCTACCTCAGAAATGCTGCAATACCTTCTCTCATTGCAAAATGGTAGCCTAGTAGGAAATGGGTCTCAGAGTGGATGGCTCACCCTTCCCAGGAAGGCATAGTGCTCAAGGTCTGCAGGGAGGGTCCTTCGCGTGGTAAGAAGCCAGTCAGATGTTAGATGAGACTGCATCCCATTGGCACAGAAACAGCATCCCTTGGGTTATCTTTCTGTGATTTATGGCTTGATCCCATATTGGTTATTCTAAGGAGATTATCTGGTTCATAGAATCCCCGTGACCCCATTCTTCACTCCTTTCTTTCTAGCATCATTTTCTTCCCTGGTAACGTGAGACATCTTTAGGGCTCCTGAAATCTGAAATGTGTTGCTGTTGTCCTACTTTCCTCTTTGCTGCTGTCCTATTTCTCTTCTTTTATGTAGTCATAGTTATCTTTTTTTTCTTTTTTTGCTGCACCATGCAGAATGTGGGATCTTAATCCCCTGACCAGGGATTGAACCTATGCTCCTTGCATTGGAAGTGCAGAGTCTTAACCACTGGGCCTCCAGGGAAGTTCCATACTCATAGTTATCCTGAATGTAAATTCCCACCTTACACAACCAGCCTCTATCCCCTTTCAGCTGTCCTTAACCCTTAGGAGCCTAGCCCCTATCCCAGTTAATCTAATAAATCATAGTTTACTCTTACCAACTTCTAACCCAAAGTATTTTTACTAAAAATGTTTTTTACTTTCTATTAAAAATTATTGTGAGATAATTTTATGTTGTACTTAAAAATTATATATGAAATTACCCATTTTTTGGCATATGTACCTATTTCTGTTTCTATCAGTTCAGTTGCTCAGTTGTGTCCGACTCTTTGTGACCCCATGGATTGCAGCACACCAGGCTTCCCTGTCCATCACCAACTTCCAGAACTTGCTTGCACTCATGTCCATCACGTCAGTGATGCCATCCAACCATCTTATCCTCTGTTGTCCCCCTCTCCTGCAATCTTTCCCAGCATCAGGGTCTTTTCTAATGAGTCAGTTCTGTTTTTATAATGCATAAGTAATGATTTTGTGTTAAAAATATTTTAAAAAATTTTGCAGCCATTTAGATACAGTGCTGTGAATTAAGGAGTGGGAAAAGGAAGGAAATCATTCCTAGAGCTTGTCTTATCCAGGTGAGCTGCATGAACTGGGGAGCCTGAATCAACTGCTGTCTTTTACCTGCGATGGTTGTCCTTGGGGACACTCTCCTTGATGGTTCCATCTCCTTGTCTTCATACTAACATCTTCATTACTTCTTAGCCTCCTAATTGATTCTGGATTTATAGAGCAAAAGAAGAGAAATCATATAATAGCTATCTGGAATGCAAACTTAGGTGGGGGCCAAAACAAGGCCTATAACAAGAGCACAAGGATCATTTCATTCATGCTTGAAAGTCAAAGGGGCCTTGAAAAATCAACCTTCTCCATGCTTTGCTAAGAATCAGTTTATCATCAACTAAAGAGAATTTTGCTGGCCTCATCTGTGGTGTCACTTGCTTTCAGCCTGACAACGTGTTTTTGGTGTTTCTTCTCAGGAATGTCTGCCAGGAACAAATTCTCATAGTTTGTTTGTTTTTAGTCTGGGAGTGTATTTCATCTTCATTTTTGAAAGTTTTTTTTTTCTGGATATAAAATTCTTCATTGTCAGCACTCTGAATATGTCATTCTGCTGCCTTCTGATCTTCATTGTTTCTGATGAAAATTTAGCTGCTAATCTTGTTAGAAACAGGTGGATTTTGAAAGCTGGCTATATTCCTGGGTACCATGTTTTAATGAAGGGGCTTCCCAGGTGGCACAAGTGGTAAAGAATCCACCTGCCAATTCAGGAGATGTAAGAGTCGTGGGTTCAATCTCTAGTCAGAAAGATCCCCTAGGGAAGGAAATGGCAACCTTCTTATTCTTGCTTGAAAAATCCCATGGACAGAGGAGCCTGGCAGGTTATAGTACATGGGGTTGCAGAGAATCAGACACGACTGAGCCCATACATGCCACATTTTATTTGGGATGGGGTTACAAGTGGCTCATACTTACTCAGTGTTCCAAAGCTCATTCAACTTTAGTGACACAATTTCATTTGTTTGAGGAGACTTCTAAGGCATTATCTACATAAAGTCTAGCAAAAACATTTCATTTGGTTTTGGCTAAGACAGAAATGAAAGTACAGCACATTATGATATTCCAGTAAGACCAGAGACTTCGTAGTAAGAAATATTTGAGCTTGATTCTCAAATTATAGGTTATAAAATTAATTGAGTAAGTTATAGCCATCGTTTGTTTCACTATATGTATATGGATGGATGGATGGATGAGTGGGTAGATGGATGAATAAATGGATAGATAGAAGGATATGGATAGATAGATACAGGTATACATACATAGTTGGCAGTAAGACAGCATTATATTGGATTGCTATATAAAATTTTATTTATTGCTATGAGTCATGGTCAGAAATGCTTGAAAATTGATATTCTAGATCATTTTTTTGGCTTGAAAGAAGGGAAGACAGCCTGCTCTAGGATTTTTTTTCCAGCAATGGAAAGGCTCTGCTTACCGTCGGGTATATCCTAAGCACTTTTCCCTCCTGCCTCATTAGCGTCTTAACTCTTTTTTGCTTTTCAACAGTAAGAAAATATGCCCAACTCATTGCATGTAGCCATTATCTTATACAAACACTCACATAGCCATGATGACAGGAGTTATATGCAATTTCCTATTTTATTTGGCCCACCCTCAAATGCTTCTGTTATCAGGAAATGCTAACCATGAGTTGGTACTGAGAGAACTTTCAATTCACTGTTTTAGAGAATTCTGAGATGTTTTGTGAATGATTCATTCATTCATTTCTTGAGAGCATGACTTTGATTCAGTAATGTGTAAGCCAGTTGGGAATTTTAAATGAAACAGAAGGGCAGGCAAGTGAAACTCTTTGGCTCAGTTGCTAAAAAGATTTATGCTGAATGTTCTCAGTAGGTAAAATCATCCTGATTGAGTTGGTCATTAAGGCCAGCTTTGCCAGAATTAATTCAGTGGAGAGATCTATCAAATTGTTAACTACCCACTTAGAATGAGTGCTTCCTACAGTTGATAAAATATTTTTTGTGAACCTTTGGGAGACATTGAAATGGTGAATTTGGACCTTAACCAGACTCCAAACTTCTGGGAAAGCATCCAGCCCACCTTTAGAGATGTTGATCTATCTTTGTAGAAATTCAGAACAACATACAGATATCCCTTATGAGAATAATCCAAGACCCCTTACTAGATTCTAGACTCATTTCCTCACCACACTCAGTGTTGCCACCCCATTTCTTCTCTTGCCCTGGGTCTGTCCCCACTAACCTTAATGTAGGCTTATTTTCATATGCAGAATTAATTAGTTTGGAAGAAGACAGCCAGAGGAAACAAAGCAGCACCCCATGTATGAGTTACTCTAAAAGTACAAGTGATCAGTCACCAGATTTCAGTGGTCTGTAGAAACACTATGGGGTCACAGAGCATCTTCCTGACACATCCAGCTCCAGGGATCCGGAGGGACCAGAAGTACTCAGGACTAAAACAAAGTCCCCACCATTTATAAGCTGAAGGGCTGAACCTGGAAGGGAAGGTAACAATTTCTGGGGTTTTGCCTGAATTCCCAAATTTGCACCAGCTCTGAGGTTGAGTGGGGCTGGAGGTGCTAGAGCCTTCCCTCCTGCTTTTTTTATTATGAAATCATGAGACAGGAGTTTTACATTACTGCTCATCTTCTCTATCAGATGTACTTTGTCTCACTCTCTCTCTCCATCTGGCTGAAACCTCTAGTTAGAAAATAAATTGCTGTGTATTGATTGTTCATTTTCTTCCTAATCACCCAGACATCCTTGTTATACACTTAGCTTGCTTGGCTGTATTTGTGAACAAGAGAGGAAGAAGTAACACTTATTTTTAGCCTTCATGTTAAGATGTGGCAGGGACATTTTTAAATGTCGTTTTGGTGCTTAATTTATTTAGTAACAGCACTTAATAACCTTTTATTTATGAAGAGAAAAGTATATGTGTGTGTGCACTTACACATGTGCTGTATTGATAAAGTTCAAGCCAATTTTAATTGATATTTATAGTATGACTTTCTAGAAAAGTGAAATTTCTAAAAAATGTGAATGCGGAGAGAAAAGTTAAAACATATGCAATTACTACTTGGTCTCTAATTTTTGTCTCAGTGCTTCAATTGTATGGTTACCAGAGTAACCCTCCTGAAATGCAAGTTTGACCCTTTTACTGCCCTGTCTGTAGTTCATCTGGAAGCCGAGTAGCTTCCAAATCCATTCACGGATGTAGACTTGGATCCTGGCTCAGCCGTTTGCCCTATGGGTGATCTTAACCCCTCTAGCTCTATATTCCTCCTTTCTTGAGCAAGGATACTCCTCCCTCGCAGAGCCATGGTATAGTGGCATCCCATGATGTATGTGAAGAGCCAGCAGTGGTGCTTGGCATGCGGCAAGCGTGCCAGTAAAGGCATCCATCGTTGTGCCTTCAGGGCACGGTCCTGGTGTCCACGTGGCCCCCACCAGGGCGCAGCTTGATCTCTGTGACACTCCCCTGTGTCCTGTTAGCTTTCACTCCACCCACTTCTAGTAATTTAAAGGGAGCCTGGACTGCAAGGAGATCCAACCAGTCCCTTCTGAGGGAGATCAGTCCTGGGTGTTCATTGGAAGGACTGATGCTAAAGCTGAAACTCCAGTACTTTGGCCACCTCATGCGAAGAGTTGACTCATTGGAAAAGACTCTGATGCTGGGAGGGATTGGGGGCAGGAGGAGAAGGGGACGACAGAGGATGAGATGGGCTGGATGGCATCACCGACTCGATGGACGTGAGTCTGGGTAAACTCCGGGAGTTGGTGATGGACAGGGAGGCCTGGCGTGCTGCATTTCATGGGGTCGCAAAGAGTCGGACATGACTGAGCAACTGAACTGAAAAGCCTGTGAAAGTAACATCAGGCAGTTTGGCTAATTTTAATTTCCTTTGGCCAAAGACGTGATGAGAAAGGAGGTTAACTGAAAGATAGTTTGGGAGTCTGTCTCTCCATTCCCCCTGTTAGCACAGAAAATTGAGAATCAAGGAGTCTCAGAATATTCTCCAAGATGAAACGCTGTTTCGCGAACTTCCGCCTATAGTTCTTGCTGCCATAAAGTGTCTGGGATTGAAAAATTGTAGGTCTTTCTATCCCTGGCTGCCCACACAGAAAAGATGAATCAAATCTATGTGGTTTGCCCTGAAATAAAATAGGAAATATGCAGGCTTTAGAGACTAGAATTTGGCATAATACAAATCAAAATAAAATAAGTCATGAATCTATAATACTTTCACCCACAGCTTTGAAGTCTTTATGATTATTGCTCTTGAGGATGGGAGGCTGCATAAACACCATTTAGAATATAGCTGGAGGCTGGCATTTTATAAGAAAAATGGCCACCAGAGCAGTCTCCCTGAGGGTTCATAAGTACTAATTCTGTTTAATGTGACAGTTCCTAAATAACTCTGCATTCTTCACAGAAACACATATAGGAAGTACTGGAGCCTTGCTGTAGAGTGAGTCTAAGAGAGATATAGTCTTTAGTGTTTATGGATTGAGAAAATGTATCCTTGGGGTTTTAAAAAATATGTAGGTGTTCGTGTGGGAGGTTAGGGATGGGGTACTGATGTAAGGCGCCAGCTTTGTTCTGCTCCTCCATGCTTTTCTGCGGATTTAAATACCTACGCAGTCGTTTCCCACCCTTTTATGTCGCCTTTCTCCCCCTCTGCCCCTACCCTTTCTCTTGCTGATGAATACAAATGCTGTCAGTAATCAGTTGTGCTGTGGGATGGTTTGTTGGTGCTTAGAGACCGTCCTTCCTCCATCTATACCCATCTTATTCTTTGAGCCTGTTCACTTGAAAATGTCAAAGAGGAAAGAAGACTCGAGAAGAGAAAGAACTGTGGTTGGCTAAGTCACCATGGTTTGTCTTAGGAAGTGTTAACATCTGCTTGATGAAGATGCCTTTTTGCTTTACAAGTAAAATGTTGTAATATATATGGTTGACGTTTCCTGTTGAATTTTTGGTTCAGTGTGTCAGTAGGAAGTACCAACTGAAACTCTATACCATCCACCTTCATTGTTGGTGTGTTTCTCCAGCCATGTAAAAACATTAGGATCTGTGGAATGGCATATTTAGTGCAAGCCATGGCATGACCATCCCAGGGTTTCTGCTGTGACGTGGGGTACATAACTCTGCCTGCAGTTCTCTTGCACACTTCTAAAATAGCTGCAAAAATCCTCCAAAACTCTCCTATTTTCAGAACTGCTTCCACTTAGAATAATTAGTTTCAATCATTACTCACAGGTGTGGTGTCTAATTTGGGACAGAGGACTTATTTTATTTGCCCTAAAACTGTCTTTTTTTTTTTTTTAAGCTTCAGTGAGGCTTCTATAGTCCAAAAATTACCAGGCTGTGCAGGTCTCTCCCATGTGCATTATAACCACGTGGAGAGAAGGCTGGGGTAACCCTGTCTAGAGGCAACCTCCCCAGTGCAGTGTTCCTGCTCCCCACCTGATCCAGGGACAGCCCGATGTCACAGCTGTACCTAGACTGCTGCTGCTGCTGCTGCTGCTAAGTCGCTTCAGTCGTGTCCGACTCTGTGCGACCCCATAGACGGCAGCCCAGCAGGCTCCCCCGTCCCTGGGATTCTCCAGGCAAGAACACTGGAGTGGGTTGCCATTTCCTTCTCCAATGCAGGAAAGTGAAAAGTGAAAGTGAAGTCGCTCAGTCACGTCCAACCCTCAGCGACCGCATGGACTGCAGCCTTCCAGGCTCCTCCGTCCATGGGATTTTCCAGGCAAGAGTACCGGAGTAGGGTGCCATTGCCTTCTCCGGTACCTAGACTAGCACATGGCATTTATTGAATGAGAGAGTGGTTCCTCTGCTTTATCTTAAACATCTAGTCCTTTGCCCAAGTGACTTTTTAAATTATTGACATAAACTATAAAATTAATCGAGTCCACTTGAAAGTGAACAATTCACTGGCATTTAGTAGCTTCACAACTCTGTGAGGCTGCCACCTTGGTTTAGTTCCAAGACATTTTCATCATCCAGAAAAAAAAGACTGGTACCTATTGAGAGGTCAGTCCACCTCCCTCCCTCCCTGGGCACTTGGTGACCACCAGTCTGCTTTGTGTCTCTATGAGTTTGCCTGTTCTGGACATTTCATACAATATTTGGCCTTTTGAATCTGTTTACTTTCCCTCGTATGTTTTCGAGGCTCATTCACGAGGTAGCAGGTATCATTTAAGGGGTCCTACTGCTGCTATTGCTAAGTCACATCATCATGTCTGACTCTCTGCGACCCCATAGATGGCAGCCCACCAGGCTTCCCCATCCCTAGGATTCTCCAGGCAAGAACACTGGAGTGGGTTGCCATTTCCTTCTCCAATGCAGGAAAGTAAAAAGCGAAAGGGAAGTTGCTCAGTAGTGTCCGGCTCTTAGCGACCCCATGGACTGCAGCCCACCAGGCTCCTCCATCCATGGGGTTTTCCAGGCAAGAGTACTGGAGTGGGTGCCATCGCCTTCTCCGACTTAAGGGGTAGTTCAGTACTATTTCAACATATGGAAATAGCACACTTGTTTATCTGTTCTTCAAGTGGTGGGCACTTGAGTCCTTTCTGTCTTTTAGCTCTGTGAGTAGTGCTAGAGTGAAATTCACATACCAGTTCGTTTTCATTCTTTTGATCCTAGTTGTGCTACCTTCTAGTCGTCTCTCTGATTTGTCCACTGCTCTCCCATTAGCTGGGCTTCTCTGGTAGCTCCACTCCAGTATTCTGGCCTGGAGAATTCCATGGACAGAGGAGCCTGGCAGGCTACAGTCCTATGGGGTCGCAAAGAGTCAGATACGACTGAGCCCCCTTTCACTTTACTTTTCTCCTGTTGTCAGGCCACCTTCGTCTCTTGCTGCACTACTTACCTGGTCTGGCCCTTCTCCAGCCTGACTCTACACTGCAGCCCTATGTCCTTGTCAAATGCAGATCTGTTCTTCATGCCCTTCACTGAGTTTAGGATTGCTAGGAAGGTAGGGAGGAAACTCCTTTCAGGCCCGCAGGGTCCTGCCATGGCCAGGTGTCTAACGATTCCTTTAGGCTTATCTCGACTCTTCTGCCCCTCCCCATCTGGGCTGCAGACACACTGATCTTTCTGTCCTATAAACTCTCCCTGCTCTGCCAACCACAGGCCCTTGGCACGTGCGATCCCTGTTGCCTGGAATGCTCACCTCTCCTCTTTGCCTAATTAATGCCTTCTCATCTTGGAATTCCCAGCACAAGCCTCACTTCTTCAGAGAAGCCTTCCCTGACTCAGTCAAACTCACCTCCACCCCCACTGCTAGCATCATGGAGGCCCACAGGCTCCTAACCATTTCTTTGCAGCACAAGTTCTAGCTGCATTTTTACATTTGGATGATTATTGATTCATAACTGCCTACAGAGACAGAAGGCAACTGTACATGCAGAACCTGGGTTCTGGAGCCAGACTACCTAGGTTCAAATGCTGGCTCTGTCCCTATTGGCGGTGTGATCTTGGGCAAGCTGGTTAACCTCTCTGTGCCTGTGTTTTCTCATCCATTAAACAGGGCCATAATAATACCTACCTTAGAAGGCTGTTGCAAGAATGAAATAAATTCATATGTGTTACATACATGGCCCCGAAATAATCTCAATAGAAGTATAATTAGTATAACTTTTAAAAATAATTTTAAAAAATTTTAATTAAAAAAATAAATAGCTGTACCTACACTGCTATCCCCACACCCCTCATCTCCGGACTGTAAGCTCTGAGGGGCAGGGAACCACAACTCCTTTGCTCCCACTAAAGCTCCAGAGCCCACCTCAAGGTACCCATGTACTTAGTGCTAGTTACATTTTTACTGAACGATTGGATGAATCCATTCTCTTCTTCACCAGAGAAGAATATTAACACTATGGTGTCCCATCTCTCCTTCTGTATCTGAGTTTGGGTAGCTCTAGCTTCTGGCGTGCAGTGTGGTGGCGCTTGGCCACAACCCCTCCTCCTGCCCACGTCCCCAGCTGGTGTGTTTGGGGAATGGGGCTGCCAGGTGTGGAGAGTCAAGGGTGAGGATCCCCTGTCTGTGGCCCTGTACGGAGGGAGGGCCCAGTCTGTATGACCACCGCAGGAACAGACGGGACTTGCCGTGTGCCAAGCCCTGTGCACCCCGTTTCAGAAATATCTGACTCATGAGGCCCGAGTGATTTCTTGTTATGGACGAGGAAACTGAGGCCTGAGCAAGGGGGCCATTTGCCCAAAGTCTTGGTAAGTGGCAGAGCCAAAGTTTAGGTCCTGCCAGCCTTTCTCCAGAGTCTGTGTTCTTCAGATTCTCACCCTTAACTAATGAACGTGACCCACTTAAACACTGAGAATGTGGGAAGGACTCCTCCACTGAAGGAGTTGCGGGTGCTGTCCTGAGTCTGGACAGTTTTGTTAAAGGCCCCACAGTGAACAGTGGACATTCCCACTGAATTCTGGCTTGTGATCTGCTGGCCCTTTGTACCTGAGGGTCCTGACAGGTTGATGTCAGGACAAATTCTCTAAAGAGACATTAAAACAAAGCTTGAGGGAAAAAATAAAAGTGAGACTGGTTTATCTGCAGATGAAAGAAACTACTTAGGAAAACTCCCACCTCTTCTGTCAGTCAGAGATGTAAGAAACAGTCTATTGCCTCCTTTCTGACCGCACAGTTCAGGGGCTTAATGTCTGTGGTCCTTCTCTCCCTAGGCCCCTGAGCTGCTATCTGTTTATCACAAGTATGTACATGAAAAAAAAAAAAAAAGCCTCCTGATTTACTTTCAAAAACAAAGACATTATGATTTTAAACTAACTTACTTGGGATCTTTTTTAGACATGTGGATATAAGTAATGTGAGCACGTAGGGTAGAATGGGGAGCTTCCCTGGTAGCTCAGCTGGTAAAGAATCCACCTGCAATGGAGGAGACCCTGGTTCAATTCTGGGTTGGGAAGTTCCCCTGGAGAAGGGATCGGCTACCCACTCCAGTATTCTTGGGCTTTCCTGGTGGCTCAGATGGTAAAGAATCTGCCTGCAATGCGGAGACCTGGGTTCAATCCCTGGAGAAGGGCATGGTTACCCACTCTAGTATTCTTGCCTGGAAAATCCCCATGGACAGAAGAGCCTGGCGGGCTACACTGAGTGATTTAAGTACAGCACAGGGTAGAATGGTGAGGTTTTATTGCTACCATAGTAGGTGATTTCAGGATGTTTATAATGAAATGAAACGAGCCCCTAAATAGCAGAAGTTCCTCCCAGCCCGCGAAACATCCACCACTAGGGGGTTAGCATGCTGTGTCCATATGAGAGTGTGTTAGATGGTGCGTGGAGAGAGTTTGGAAGAGTGTGTAATACTGTGGCACCATTAGAACAAAACCGTGTGTGTCTTTATGAATAATCAGCTGTGAAAGTGAAGTCGCTCAATCGTGTCTGACTCTTTGTAGCCCAACAGGCTCCTCCATCCATGGGATTCTCCAGGCAAGAATACTGGAGTGGGGTGCCATTTCCTTCTCCAGGGGATCTTCCCCACCCAGGGATCAAACTCAGATCTCCCGCATTGCAGGCAGATGCTTAAATGCATAGGAAACATCCTAGAAGGGAATCCACAAAAAGTGTTAGCAGCGGTTGTCTTTGCACAGTGATATTCTGCTTAAATTTTTCTTTGTTTCTCTAATTTACAAATTGTCCTATAATGAGCTTGTGTTTGCTGATACCAGAGCATAAGCCTCCATTTAAAGAGAAGGAAGGGAAAAAGCCACAGAATTACTGGTACAATCTTAACTCCCATCTCAGATTAAGAGTCTTAGCATCCAAAGAGCTTTAGAGAAGAAAAGAACCTTTGGAAGCGTCCCTGAAGGGTGGAAACAAGGGGTGATGAGGTGATGACAAGCACGGAGGCAGCAACATAGGAGTATAAAATCCCCATAGGAGGGCCCCAGGCCCCAGGCCCTGTGCCTCTCACTCCCCATCCTAACCTGCCTCTCCAGGAATCTTCAGCTTTCTCTTAGTCTCCATTTTATAATTTCCCTTGCCAAAAAAAAAAAATCTAACTGCCTTGCAAAGTACCCTCCCTCCCCCTGTGCTTATTTTTAACCATCTTGTCCAGGAAACATATGCTGAGGAGCTCCTGGGAGCATGGAGGAGAGGCTACCAGAACCGGCAGCCACTCTGTGACAGGAGTGCATGTGGGTATCCCTCCCCTTGACTCTGAAGAAGCAGCTGGTGATGAACTGGTTATGGAGGCAGAGGGAATGCGTCCCTGTTTGCTTTGTGTCTTCCTCAGCATGATAGGAGTGTTTAAACAAGGATGAACAGTCCTCCAGAATCCTTTCGGGTCCCTAGGAAGAGCATGTTCATGGAGCTGACCGAGTAGGGGCTCGCGGGCCAAGTGATGCAAGGGCGGTAAGCCCACTGCTTCTCTGGATGGATGGAGAAGGACGGGCCTGAGCCTTTAGGGCAGGGGCTGCCCCACGAAGCTCTGAACGCTTGGCTGTGTGTCCCGCTGGTCCCTGGCTCCTACCGGGAGGAAGGCTGTAGTTCTGATGTGTTGACCTCCCTGGGAGGGCAGTGCCCCCAGGTAACTTGGAGCATTGGTGAGGAAGTGGACAGTAGCGGTGTGGTGGTGGTGGGGCTTTTAGTTCCAGAGGATCCCAAATTTGGAACACACGTGGTGCAGTACACACACATCATCTCACAGGGCAGTTGGTCTAATTCGTGTTTTCTGAGACTTCGCTCCTAAGTGAAGTGCAATTGAGCCTTCGAGTTGGCTACGCTGGACTTTATCCCACTCGCTGGCAGTGGGTGACCTTGCTGTGGTCCCTCTCTAAGCCCTGCTTTCCTCACGTGTCAGATGAGAGCATTATTAACTTCCTCGCAGGATTGTCATTGGGATCAGATGTGATAATGTGTGAACAGTGCCTAATCGCTGCGCTTAATAAATGCTGGTCCTCATCTCTTGCCCGCCCTTCCTCAGCCTCTGGCTCTCTTTTTCACAGGAGTCAGAGCTAACTGGTCAGGAATTACTGGCCACCTATGTTTTCTTACAATTGATGGATATGTCCAAACTTAAACCTATTAGAATGACTGCCTAGGAAATGTAAGCTCTTAGTTAGGCAGTTTAGCAAGGGGTCTCCAGGTGGGACTCAGGGCACATTAAGGAGGGCTGATGCTCTTTTTCAAAAGAGTGGAATCTGTTCTCCATGTTTGGGAGAAAGCCTTTGGAAAGTTAACCTGATGTGCTGTCAGAGCAGTCCGCTCCTTTATGGAGTTCATGGGGCGATTACCACAGAGAAAGAGGGAGAAAGGAGTTTTAATGTTTCTGAGAACACTGTATTTTCTCTTTTAGTCTTACACTTCTCTTCCCACACCTTCCTCTTTGCCTCTTCTCCTAGCGTTCTAGAACCATGCAGTGTTAGAACTTGAAGTGCCCTTCCAAAGCTACAAGGAAATGAGCCCATTTCTTTCTTTCCATTTTCGAACATGGTTGTCGTTCAGTGAGCCCCCAGGGGCAGAGGAATGGCCGCGCTCTCTCCCTCCACAGACACCTGGGCCCTTGGGACAGGCTCCGGATACACCCAGTGTGGCAGCAGTGTTGGGTGAGGGGCTCTGAGCAATCCTGGGGGCCCCAGAGTCATGGTTCTCTGGTATACCTCGCACCTGTCTCCCCTCTGGCGTACATGCCTGAGTGTGCGTTTGAGCAAAGGTGACTGCACCTCGTCACGGCTCTGTGGGAATGATCTCTTTCTCTTCCATAGAGACTGGGAAAGGAGGGAGTGACAGACTCTTTGCCCTGGCTCTGTGTCCATGTTACATTTTGCGTGTGTGCCCTGCTCTGAGGAGAGGAGGCCAGGACCTTTAAGATGGTTAAGGCACTTAGCACTTATTAGGACAGAGCAATAAATGAGTGCATTGCCGCCCCATAGGCAGTATGGCCTTACAAAGTATCAACATCTGAAAGTCTAAATATGCCCAGAAAACTCTGTAATTGGCTTATTGTTAGAAGGCCAAGCATGATTAATCCTTCCCAGGTGGTGCTAGTGGTAAAGAACATGCCTGCCAATGCAGGAGACAGACACAGGTTTGATCCCTGGGTCTGGAAGATCCCCTGGAGGAGGAAATGGCAACCCACTCCAGTATTCTTGCCTGGAAAATCCCATGGACAGAGGAGCCTGGTGGGCTACAGTCCATGGGGTCGCAAAGAGTCGGACATGATTAAAGCAACTTAACATGCGTGCAGACGTTATTCAGCTTTTGCACAGCTTGGTGTTCTTTGAGAGTATATTGACATTTTAAGGACCCTAACCATTCCATGGTTTCACTCTCCACGTGATCACTGACAGATATCCAGAGATCTGCTGGCTTCTAATGTTGCCCATAACATACATGTGCTTGATGATCCTGGCAAAGCTAAGCCCTTGCTTACTATTAACATTTCAAAAAAAAAGTGTTGTCTGTGTCCTTTGTTCTGTTTCTGTTAGTACTCACATGAAAGAAAGTTGAGTCTCTTGACCTCACCTGGCTTAAGACAGGGCTGCTAGGACTTCCCCGGTGGCCCAGTGGTTAAGACCCCATGCTTCCAACGTAAGGGGGCACAGTTCAGTCCCTGTTTGGGGAACTAGGATCCCACATGCCATGTGGTGCAACCAAAAACATTTTTTTGTCATTAAAAACCAAATAAGACAGAGCTGCTTTCATCTATGATGGCCATTCATCCTCTTAAGGCAACAGTGCCTCTCCGTCCACACAGTGTGTTGTTTGCACGAGCTGCTGCTGAGTGCACAGAGGGAACGGTGGGTAACAAGTGGAAAGCTAGCGGTCAAAGAGACGTCACCTCGAGAATCAGAAGAGCAACCAAAATAGCCAACTCAGTGAAACAGCTTCATCTGGAACTTTGGCCCTGTGGATTCCAAATGAAAACATACCCCTATAGCCCATCCAGGAAGCAGAAGGGCAGCCATCTGGAGTTTGCTTTGAAACCTGTCTGTCCTCCTGACATTCTGTCTCCAGCTGTATGGTCAGCACGAGCAGTGCATCTTTGTAACTGGCTCCCAGAGCCCCGGGTTTCATTTCACCTTAACTGGACGGGGAAGATGAAGGGACCGCGGAGCTTGGTGGTGGCTGCACAAGGCACTTGGTGAGGTTGGACCCCTTCCCATTGTTATTTACTGGTCAGGACCAGATGAACCAAGGAGCATTCATTTCAGAAAGGGAGAAGGGTAGAAGGGATGAACGAAGTCCAAAAGTCCACCAACCAAGAAAGAGTTTGGTGTTAAGCCTTGGAACCTCTTGTCTCTGCAGAGGTGAACAGTCAGCTGGTCCAGACAGACCTGATGTGTGCAGCACATCCTAAGCACAGCCAAAGGAGTCCTGTCTTTTAGGACTTTACGTTTCTGACTGCCAGCAACTTGGGCATCTTGTAGATTGGAGTTTAAAGGTTTGACTTAGGCTCCCTGTTGACAAGCCGAAGCAGAGAGAGGGGTGAATTTGGCCTTGACAATCAAGTTCTGCATCTGAGTAGCCAACTGTGGGGCACATACTAAAGACTGATATTATCCCCTAATTGGTCTGAAGCTCAAGAAACAAGTCCAGCCCATTTGGGGGGTTCTTGTAATTTATCCTGGGACAGAAAAACCTAAGGTGGGATCCCCAGGAGACATGCCTTTACTCATTCATTCAACAAATGTCCGTTGCACGCCTATGTATACATGGTGGCCGGGCTCCCTCCTTGCCTTTATCTCACAGGGTGTTCTGCAAAGGACCTCAGTCAGATGCTTACACGGGCCAGAGTGGGAGAGCTGAAATAGTATTTATTTGTTTTGAACAATACAAGTTGTCTTTCCTGACCACAGGTATTAAAAACGCAAAGACCAAGTTCGAAAGCAATAATTATCTTTTTTCCTCTGAACTTCTCAAGCTTTAGTTTAAAATTGGGGAACTTGAGAGTGCACAGCTTGGCCCTAACCTCAGATTCCGACTCAGTCGGGGTGGGATGGGCAAACCTGTGGTCTAAAATGAGAGCTGGTGTAATTCTGCTGAATACAGGTGATGGGTTAGCCCCTGGGACTTTAGAAACACAGGTGGTGGGCAAGGGCCCTGTGGTGAGATTGTGCAGATCTGTGCAGTTACCTGGGAGGCTTTTTTCCAATCATACCCACCTTGCCCCTTCCATTTCTACCCATTCTGCCCTTGGGAACCACTTTTGCTTAAAGTATATTTTCTTCCTTCTGGTGTGCGGGCAAAGCAGAAAATTTGAGAACCAGCTGTTCTTTTTTTTTTTTTTTTTTAAATCAACTTCGGGCAGAGTTCAGGTTGAGGGCTCTCAGAGGGTGTTTTTCCCTTTGAAGTGTTCAGGAGAAAGAATCTAAGGATCGGTAAAGGCTGGCTGGCCCCACCCCTTGCATCATGTCCAGCCCCACGTGGTCCACCTGTTCTGACCAGGAGGCGGTGCGTTAGGAGACAGACCTCAGTTCACACCTCCCTCTAAACCCTGTCAGCTGTGGAATCTCGCATTCAACTCGCTTATGTCTGGGCCTAACATTTCTGGGCTGCACCTTCCTCCTGAATAACTGGTAGTGTGATCTGTTGGTGGGATAATAGGAATGATGTGGACCAAACAAGGGGGCTGTTGGAGTAGGCTTCTCAAAGCTTGCCGAACTTGCACCCTGGGATCCTGTGACAGCGCAGATTCCAGGGCACTGGTGTTGGGGGGCCTGAGAGCTTGCATTTCTAACAGACTCCCAGGTGAGCTTGATGCTACTGGTCCATGGACCACACCCTGAGTAGCAAGGATTTAAAGGTGCTCTCCTCCTCAGATTTGCTGTGAACTGTTAGTGCAAGCGGTCAGCTAAGTTATCAAGCTGGCAGATTTTTTCTTGCTCTTTTTTTAAATTTCATTTGTAATTGTGGCAATTCTTTTTTAAGTTCTAGAAGTAGAAGAAAATACCTACCTGTTACCCAATGCTGATCATGAAAATTGAGGCATAGAGTGCTTTCAGCCAAAAACACTCTTCTCCTTGGTCCCTTATTTTATTGTGTATGTGTGTTCAGTTGATCAGTCATGTCCAACTCTTTGCAGCCCCATGGACTTTAGCCTGCCAGGCTCCTCTGTCCATGGAATTTTTCAGTCAAGAATACTGAAGTGGGCTGCCATTTCTTCCTGCAGGGGGTCTTCCCAACCCAGGGATCGAACCTAGGTCTCCTGCATCTCCTGCCTTGCAGGCAGATTTTTTTACCTCTGAGCCACCAGGGAAGCCCCACTTATATTATTAATTGTCCCCAGTAACATAAGAAATACTTATGTACTAATAAGTAGAAGGATCATCTACTCTGAGGGCTGAGAGAAACATCAAGGGCAAGGCTTCAGATATACAAAATACAGGTGACCCATAAGTTTCAGAAATCATGGTTCCTTATCTTCCAGAGTTTACCTGTGAGGGAAAGACTTTTAAATATAAAACAAAGAAAAGGAAAATACATTTCCTTCATTCCATAACACCAGCTTTTTAAACTTGAATCAGAGTCACCTGGAAGGGATGTTAAAATGCAGCTTGCCAGGTCTGACTCAGACACTAATTTTGATAGCATTTTAAGTTCCCAGATGATACTGATGCTCACACTTGAACCAGCACAAAGCTTTGTCCCCAGAGCCCATCTTTGAGAGAGGTGTGCATGAAAAACAGTGTCTCTCCTGACCTGTGAGGGTCAGGAGAGATGAGCTTTCTGGCTGTCTGTAGATTGCTCTTCCCAGCACAGCATGGCCTTAGAGGCTGGAACTTTCCAGTAGAGCTGGTTGGCTAATCACCTCAGGGACTTTTTAAGAGCTAGAGGTTCCTGGGGTGCATCCTCAGAGATGCAGGCAAGCAGCCAGGTTCAGGCCTGCCTATGTGGAGAGCAGTGAGGCACCAGATGGACACTGGAGAGCTGTTCTCCTTTTTAATGACTCTTGGATTCAGCTCTAATGATCACTCAGCAAGTGAATGATTCCCCAGCAGGAAATTGGACCCTCTGGAAGTACATTTCCTCGCTGGATTCCTAAAGTTAGAGTCGATAAATTCTGCATGCATTTTCCAGAGTGCTTCGTTTCCTACCCAAGGGTGGCTACCAGCCAGGACCATCTGGCTATGGGGATTCATCCAGGGTGAAGTCCCCCTATTGGGGATAACACCATCCGTGGCAGTGTTGAAAGGGGAACGGATAAAAGTCACTGAGGACCAGATCCCAGAGAGAACCCTTCCCAGGCAAACTCAAAGTCAGATTAAGATCAAAGCAGTTACTTAAATAGCCTCAAGAAGAAATTCCTCCTTTTGTCTCTCATACCTGGATTTGAGGATGGTGATTGTCTCTGAAGTTTCCTGGCTCACCAGCTGATGGTTATAGAGTACCACTGGGCACCATGCTCTGCCAGGTGGGCTTTCTAAAGGCAACTTGGGGACGTTCCCTGCTCTTGTGGCGTCCACCACTGGGAAGAGGCAGACATGTAAACATGTAACTAAAAGCAGCACGATTCCTAGAACCTTGTGCATCTAGAGTAGCCCTCCCGGGGGCTCCATCCTCGCCCAGTTTTGTTTCCTCCATAGTGCTTGTCACTAGAGAAATGATTCATCTTCTCTCTTAGAGCTCGAGCAACGGGAGAGCAAAGACCAGGCCGTCAGACCCTGGCCTCTCTCAGCTGCTGGACGTGAACTGCCCAGGAAGGGTATGAGAGCCACTCTGTGCAGCCAAGGCATTCCTGGAGGAGGCTGCCAGCAGACCACTCGCTGTCTGCCCACAACACGTGTATCTGAGGCAGATGCTTAGGGAGGAGTGGCAAATGCAGTGGTTCTCAGATCTTAGCTGGCATCCAAATCACCAAAGGGCTTGTTAAAACACATTTACTGGGCCTCACCCTAGAGTTTCTGATCTAGTAGGTCTAGGGTGGGGCCAGAGAGTTTCCTACAAGTTCCCAGGTGATGCTGATATTCCTGGGTCCTGGACCACACTTTGAGAACCACAGGGATGGTGTGTCAGCATAGCCATCACAGCTTACCCAGTGGACAGATGGGAGGGGATTGAATGACAGAGAGGCAGAGAGACCTCTAACAAGCTATGCCAGTGAGCCAGGGGGGAGAATATGGAGCTCTGAAATGGACCATAACAGTGGGATTGGAGAACAGAAAGAGGGTGCTTCTGACAGACATGATGCTGCATGTGGCCTGGGGAGCACTAGCCTGTGGGAGGAGAGGGCAGAGTCAGAGTGGCTGGAAAGATGCTCATGCCAGGAATTGAAATGCACGTCGGGGAGGGGAATGGTATGTTCCTTTGGGACCTGCTGGGTTTGTACTTCTGTGGAAATCTTCAGATGGAAATGTTAAAAAGGAAGTCAAAATACAATTCAAAACTCAAGAGAGAAATCTGAGATGCTGGTACAAATTTGGGGGCATTTGGGGTAGAAGTGTAAGCTGAAGCTGTGGGGCTGAGATTATCTAAGGGTGGCTCTTTGAGGAGATGGCAATGATGCCTCCGAAAGGAAGCCCAGAGACTGGCTGGTAGGACCAGGCAGAGAAAGGGCTGAGTAGGGTGCCCAAGGTGCATGAAGTAAAGGGACAGGAGGTGTCACCCAGAAGGGGCAGTACCAGGTATCAGAGCATCTCAAACACAGCCCAAATCTGACAAATTCTGGAGACCCTTAAAAGAACCAGCCCCAAAAGATGGGGTTGTGTTTGAGGCATGACTTAGAGGAGCTGGCCCATGGATTCTGAAACCTGTAGTTTTTCAGTTCCTCATTTTATTAATACGTTGTCTGTACGATTTCATTTTGCCTTGATGATAAAGTCACCTTACAGTTCTTTATTGGTGAAACACATACAGGAAAAGAAGCTCACCCTGAAAACGCACATGAGGCATAGTCACCACCCACGAGAGGTCTTTCTTCTCAGAGGAAAACCAAGGGAAAAGTATGGTGGTGCATGGTGAAGGGAGGGTCAGTTGGTACTTTTTTTAAAATGAAGTATAATTGATTTACAATATTGTATTAGTCTCAGATGTACAACGTAGTGATCTGGTAATTTTATACATTATGAAATGACCGCAACATTAAGTCTAGTGACCACCTATCACTATTCAAAATTATTTCACAATTATTGACTGCCTTCTGGGGGTCTGTTTTTGTGCCTCTAACAGCGGTGGGAAACTACCATGTATCCATGTTCTTCCCTCTGCGTTTGATACTGATCTAGACTCTCCTGGGACCTTAAGCACTGATTTTTCAAGGATTAAAAAGATTCTGACAACTGCTTTTGGACTATTTGTGGTGGATTGCTACAAAGAGGATGGTTTGCTCTAAGCTAAAATTCTCCAGGTGATAATTGTATATTTCACCGGTGGACAGTTTGCTTTTTAATTTTCGAGGCTTGTTTTGTCATCCTGGTCTTCATAAACCCTGGCTTCTGAGAACACAAGGACGGGGTCTGACAAGTGTCTGGATCAGGCTGAGGAGTCAGGGTCCTGCATTTTCTGGCTCCTCAGACTGCCTGCAGCAGGAACTGCTTTAGGCGGGAACACACACCGACGTGTTCTCTGTCTTTACAGTTCTGTGTGGAGCTAAACCAGCCAATCCTGCCCAACATCCGCAAGTGGAAAGGGCCCCGGGGATGCTGGAAGGCCGTTGTTTCAGAGACGCCCTCGACTCAGCTCCAAAAGGTACCCTCATCTGCAGAACGGGGATTTTCTTTCCATTTTCTTTTTTCCAATCACAGACATTTAAAATCTTTCCTTTGCCAACATCCTTGATGTAATGTTGTATTTCTGCCCGTTTTTTAGCTCTTTGCCATTTGTTTCAAAATGCCCTGGTTCTTATTTCCTGTTTGGATCAGGAATGGTCTGCTGCCCAGACGGAAATGGGAGCTGGGGTGTTGGGAGGAGAGGAGAAATCCTGTCTGGAGCCAAGGCAGCAAATGGGGTATTTCTGTCCTTTGTCCTTCTAATCCCTTCTCCACGGTTCCAGCCTCTGCCAAGTTTGTAGACAGCCCATTGTTCATTGACTGAGAACTTCAGATTCACTTAATTCATACGTGAAATATTTGCTTTAGTGGTAAGAACTGTGCACATGGAAATGGTCTGTGGAAACTTTCAGCAGACTTTCATTTTGAATTTTCTCTCATTAGTATTGCCCATATGGGTTTAGGTAAATCGCTCTATGTATGTATTTTCACTCCCACATATCGTGTTCAAGACCAGTTTTTATTCACTTGAAATATTCAACATCGGTAGAGTTTTAGATTAAAAAAAAAAAAGGCTCCTGATAGTTAATTATGAGCGGATTACAAAATTTTCCTATAAATGCAGATGTTGTATTTTTATCTCTAGTTGTTGGTGCTGCGTGCATGTCAATTGTGTCTGACTCTTCGTGACCCTTGGACTATACCCCACCAGGCTCCTCTGTCCATGGGATCTTCCTGGCAAGAATACTGGAGTGGGTTGCCATTCTCTTCTCCAAGAGATCTTCCCAACCCAGGGGTCAAACCCACGTCTCCTGTGGCTTTGCATTGGCAGGCGGATGCTTTACCACTGAGCCATGTGGGAAGCCTGTTTGTATCTCTAGTATACCATTATAAACACACATGATATAAATACTTATCTGAGAGATATGGAGATCTGGGACTTTTAAATTGTAATGTTTACTGAATTAAAAGTATCCAGTCACTTACTGAAAATAAGCTTTCTTTTTAGTGCCTACTTTAAAGTGTGCTGTAAATCTTATTTCTCTGGGTTTGGGGGGTAAGTGATTACTGCAGGTGGTAGCCAGGAGGCTGGAAATACAGGATAATTGGAAGGTATCTGGTCTTTACCACTCCAGCCCATGACTGTCCCTTCTCAGTCCACATAGAAATAATACTAACAGGGGACTTCCCTAGTAATCCAGGGGTTAGGACTCTATACTCTCCCTGCCAGGGGCCCGGGTTCAATCCTGGTCGGATAACTATGTTCCCACAGGCTGCATGGTGCAGCCAAAAGTAAAATAAAAATAAACTTAAAAAACAGGGTTGGGGAGCTTCCCTGGTGGCTCATTGGTAAAGAATCTGCCTGCCAGTGCAGGAGACAGGGGTGCCATCCCTGGTCTGATAAGATCTCACGTGTTGAGGAGCAACTAAGCCCACACCATGACTGTTGAGTCTGTGCTCTAGAGCCCAGGAACCACAACTACTGAGCCCACATGCAGCAACTACTGAAGCCCTCTAGAGCCCTTGCTCTGCAACAAGAGAAGCCACTGCAATGAGAAATCCATGCACTGCAGCTAGAGAGTAGCCGCCACTTGCCCCAACGAGAGAAAAGCTGGTGTAGCAATGAAGACCCAGCATAGCCATAAATAAATATATAAAAATAATTTAAAAAATATTTTTAATGGCTCAGATGGTGAAGAATCTGCCTACAGTGTGGGAGACCCAGGTTCAATGCCTGGGTCAGGAAGATCCCATAGAGAAGGGCGTGACTACCCACTCCAGTATTCTTGCCTGGAGAATTCCATGGACAGAGGAGCCTGCTGAGCTATAGTCCTTGGGGTCAAAAAGAGTCGAACACAACTGAGCGACTAACACTTTCACACCTTTTTTTAAAAGGAACTTTACATACATGTATATAGGTTCACAGGACTCTTACAGTCCATTTAACACTATTTATCTGTTCAGCAGATCATTAGAAAAGTGTCTTACTGTGTGTCAGGCACACAGTACTAGATGTTCATGGTGAGAAAACTAGACCCAGAAACCTGGCCTCTTTCACTCTCTGCAAGCCCAGGGCCGTGACTGAGCCTGACGGAGCCTGTTGGAGATTTTCAAGTCAGTAACCCTGCTCCAGGTTAGGTGTCAAGGCCACTGGGTAACAGTGTGTGGCTGCCTCTCAGATCACTCAGCCTCAACCCCTTCATCTGTAAAATGGGATCAACAGCTCCTCCCTCAACTCACAGAGTGGCTATAGCATTTTAAAGGATACTGTGCGTTGAATCCTTGTTTAGCAGACACAGGCCAGTGCCTGGCAGGGTACCCATGAGGCGGCAGGCGGTGCTGAGCTGGAAGCTGGAAGCTGCTCAGTAACCAAAGCCACCTCTTGGAGTCTTGTATTTGATCATCAGCATTGCCATTTACCGACTGTGGGGTTTCAGGGAAGTTACTTAACCTCTCTAAGCAGCTGAGTCTTCACATGACAAGTGGGCACGTGAGTGGCTGTCCTATGGGATGTGATGATTAAAAAGATAATTCTGTGCCTAGTCTGGGGTCTCCCCCCACAATGTGCCCCTGCCAGAGAAGAGCCCAGGCACCCCAGCTGTGTGAACCTCCCTGAAATTACTGGTCTGGGAAATTTGTCAGGGGGACTAGGAGGAGGAACATGCTGTGGTTTGGGGATGTGCTTTTGTCTCAGAAACAGCCCCCAGGCAGGTCACCCCCAGACCCAGCGTAGAGTTTGCTACTTTCCCTTTATCTCCTCCTGGCCTTGCCTGCTGTTCTTCAGCTTGAGGCTGAGCACGCCACCAGACAGACCTCTCTGCACACTAACACCTCGTCTTCTCCCGCAGGGTGCCGGGTTTGCAGGGTTCCTGTGGGACACGGCGGCCGGGGTGGAGCTGAGAGATGCCGCCTGGCAGGAGAGCTCGCCCGGCAACGGGCATGGGAAGCCGGTGGGCCCCAGCCCATACCTCGCGAGGTTCAAGGTATTGCTGCTATTGCTGTGCGGGGCCACTCCTTCTGAAAAGGAGAAAAGCCCACTTTGAACTGTGAGCCAGAGAAGCCCACCTTTTTGCCTTAGTTTTATTCTCTCTCGGGGCTGGGTCAGCACACACACTTGGGGTTCCCTCAGCTGGGGAGCTTGTCCAGAGCAGGAAGGAGAGGAATTTGGGGGAGATCATAGCTCTGGTAACTTGGACCTCTGGGTGAGAAGGAAGTCAAATGGCTGCTTCCCAAACCTGATAAGCAGCAGAATCACCTGGAGAGATTTTCTTAAAATCAGGATTTCCTGGACCCTGCCCCAGGCACACACAATGTCTGTTTTCCAGAATCACCTCCTGCACTTCATCAGTGCTCTCAGTGCTGGGTAAGGAAGCTGCTCGTTTGGGAATCTCTGGATTAGAGGGCAGCTGAACTGCTCTGAGGACACCCTTCTCTTACTAGGGAGAAGGGGAGCCCTCCAGGGGTCACTGGGGCTTGGAAGGGGCTCAGAAGGAGCTTCTGACACTTCCAGACAAGCCCTCTCTCTCCAGAGTTGGGAGCAGCAAGCAGACTGACCTGAGCTGTCTCTCGATTCCCCTGGATGCCCTGGGAAGTATTCATGCACAGCAAACAGTCAGAAACTGGGCATCAGGAGGCAGGAAAAGGCATCAGCCAAAACAGGTCACCAAGTCAGCAGCTGGCCTTACCCCTCAGAAGTCACAGGGTCGGGCAAGAGTGGTCCCTTGTCACAGAGCCCAGCAAGCTAGCTGCTGGGCGTCTGGGACACCCCCTTCTATATGCTCCAGAGCAGTTCTGGAGCCAGAGAGTTGCCGCAGACCTCAGCACAGTTTCTCTCTGGCAGCTCCGGGCTGGGGCTGCCCGTGAGCTGGCGGCTGTGCTGACTGTGGTGGGGGGTCTAGCCCACACTTCCCGCCTCTGCACTCGCAAAGCTGCAGAGGTGCTGGCATTCCGTGTGCATGCACACAACCCGGGGTGTCTGTGGGTTGTGCTTTGGATACTGGTGTATCAGTCAGCCAGCTATCACCCCTGAACCCTCCTCCCCAGGTCCCTTTTGTATTGTAAAGTGGCTGCACTGGCTTTGGCCAAGCAAGGCAACAGGCAGAACCAGCTAGTGTCTTGAAGAGGTGGGCTAGTTTTAAAGATCATTAAGAAATGCTCTCAGATTGTGAATTATTGGCTCAAATCCTCTGAATGAAGTGATCCCCTGGACAGGTATGGAGCTTCTGTGCTTTGTGTCACATCCTAGGCCAAGCAAGTTGTGGGGACAGAGATGTGGCTTCTCTCCCCAGGCAGGGTTTCCTCGCCCATGGTCTGAAGATGTCTCCCTTGAGGTCAGAGCTACAGCTTCAGAGAGAGCTCTCCTGGCTGGGCGGTGGTGATGGCAAACTGGGGTCACCTCTGTAAGACGAAGCTGGCAGCCCCCACTTGGGGGTGCCCTCTGCACACCCCTGCCATAACAAAAGGGTGGGGTTGCCAAACCCAGAGCAGCTGAGCACTGCTTTGGTGCCCTCGAGACTGACTCTGACATCACGATTCTGCCGCTGCTCTGGGGATGCAGGAGGCGGCATAGCCTGTGCTACCAGGACTCAGCCAGCTTTCATTCTTCATGTTTGAAATCAGTGAGCATCAGGCACCGTGATCTCTAGCGGGGAAGGGAGCACATAGCAGTGGGTTTGTGGGGAGGTGGAGAACAAGGCGGGGCCCAGCTGCAAATCCTGGCAGGGGTGGGGGGTGACAGGCTGGCCCTGTGGGGAGAGCCCCAGGTCTTCATTAACAACCAGCTGCTAATGTCACCTCTTCCTCCTCCATAGTTGCTCAGAAGGGAAAAAAGCAAAAAAAAATTGGCATTTCTAGACGTGCGTGGTTTTCCAGGCCCTAAGGAGGAGTAAAGGGGTGCAATGTAGGGGGTCCCCGTGATAGACAAGAGAGGTCTCGGTCCTGCAGGGGCCTCAGGAAGCTCTCACGATGCTGTCCCTGCTTCCTCCGGGGTGAGCTGCCCTGTGTAGTTTTACCACGGTCAGTGTTTGCAAAGCTGCGTGGGGGCAGGAGGTAACGGACGCAGGCAATAAGAGCATCTCACCCTGTGTCTGGCGCTTTGTTTCACCTTGCCCAGGTAGGAAGTCACGACTTGACGCTGGTGAACCTTCACCTGGCGACCCTGACCCTCCCAGGGGGTGAGAACCTGAGCAAGAATCACAGTGACAGCCATCGCTGGGCTAGCTTCACACAGACCTTGCAGGAAACCCTGAAAGGTAGGAACCATCTTTCTGTGCGGCTGGGCTAGCGGCTCCCACTTCTGCAGGATAGGTGAGGGGTGCCCCTTCCCAGCGTCTCTCCCCTCCCTTAGGCTGGCTGTCCCGTGGGCAGCGATGCGTACTGAGGGATGTACAGGGAACCACCATACCGCCTGCATCCTGGGCAGCTCAGTGCCCCGTGCACGCTCACAACTTAGTCTCTGTGGGTCTGGCATGTGGGTTCCGTGGTGGGGGTTTTGTGGCTCTTCAGCCTCTCTTTGATGGACAGGATTGGGAGAAGGAGAAACTAGTGATGACGCCCCGTGCCCCCCATCATGGGCTCCACTGCCCCCCGTGTGCTCCCATGGTGGTGTCCCCTGAAGGTGTGCACCTGCTCTTCTTGTGAAAGAGAGTTGGTGACGAGGGGAGTGGGGAAGTCCTGATAAGTCCTTTCCTTCCTGGTAGATTATAGATCTTGCTGACAGAGCCCTGAAATGACAGAAACGCTGGACTTGAATCTTGGCTCCTTCAATGGTTGTAGGATGTCTGGGAGGTCACCACTCTTCAGGGGCTGACAGTGCTAACCTCACAGGGTGCCCAGGGCTGGGTGACCATCTGATGAAGGACCCAGGATATGGTAGGGGCTCAGCAGACTTGAGTTGAGTCAAAAACATGCCAGGGGGATTAAGAGAACACTGAAAAGAGCAGAACCTCAGAAAACAGGTGGACTCTGCTTTCCAGCTCTGCCCCCAATAATACCAAACATTTTCTATGTGTGGCTTACAAGGAGGAAGAGTTGAAAGCTGATACAGCTGTAAAGACTGCTGCTGCTGCTGCTAAGTCGCTTCAGTTGTGTCCAACTCTGGTGTGACCCCATAAACGGCAGCCCACCAGGCTCCCCGTCCCTGGGATTCTCCAGGCAAGAACACTGGAGTGGGTTGCCATTTCCTTCTCCAGTGCATAAAAGTGAAAGCCCACCAGGCTCCTCCATCCATGGGATTTTCCAGGCCAGAGTGCTGGAGTGGGGTGCCATTGCCTTACTGGGGTGTGTTCAGTTTGGCTTGTTTTTTCAGAGCACTGAGGTTCTCCAGGTGAGGTTTCACAGCTGGAGGCCTGCAGTTCTCTTCTGTATTCTAGAGTCTTAATCCATCTTCCTAGCTTGCTAAGCCTTTTTTCCCTTGTTGAATTGGCCCCTCACAAGGTGATTTATGAAGATTTGGCTACAGAGATAGTTCAAAGATAGTTCATTTTGAAAAGAGTTTTATCATGGTAAAATATATATGACATGAGACTTACCATCTTAACCATTTTTAAGTTACTTGTAACTTAAAGTATATATAAATATATTTACATTATTTTATAACCATTACCACCATCCATCTCTAGAGCTCTTTCATCTTCCCAAACTGAAACTCTGCCCATTAAACACAAATCCCCTTCCTCCCAGACCCTGACAGTCACCTTTCTACTTTGTTTCTATGAACTTGACCTTTCTAGGTATCTCATCTAAGTGGAACCTTACAATATTTGTCCCTTTGTGGCCAGTTTATTTCACTTATGTTATGTCTTTATGGCTTATAGTATACATCAGAATTTCCTTTCATTTTTATGGCCAAATACTATTCCATTTGTCGGTCAATGGACACTTGGGTTATTTCCATCTTTTGGCTGTTATGGATAATGCTCTTATGAACATTGATGTACATCTTACATTTCAAACCAGGATGTGCTGTGACCAGCATTCCCCTTAAATTATGAGTCTTTGGGCTAAAAAAAAGTCAGAAAGATGTTTAAGTCAAGATACTTCATCCAAGGAGCAACCATGTGGAAGATTGTTCACCCACGGCTAGTCTCTAACCCATTATGAAGGATGTCTTGATAGCTTTTAAATCTGTGGACATTTCTGTTGTTCTTGATTTCAAACTTTTGCTTTATTCGGAAAGAGGAAGGGAATGCGCCAGTCCCTTACTTCTCTGATAACCATAGGCCCTTGCTGTCTTTTCTGATATTCTGGTAGGGATCAGGTATTTGTCAGAAGACCTGGGTAGGGTATTGTTTCAAGCTGCCAGGGACTATTGAGCCACAGTCTGGCTCAGCCTTGCCATGCCCAGGTAAGGACAGTGACTCATGTCCCTGTGTCCCTCTGCATTTAACTAACGTTCAGCCTATTGTTAACTGGTGACACAGCGGAGCCAAGGAATCAGGAAGTGCTGCAGCCTGCCCAAGGGGCAGCTCGGGTAAATCGATGAGCAGAGGTAGTTTGGCTCAAACAAAGACTGAACCTTTATTCCACAGGCTTCTTTCTATCAGAGCAAACAGAGTCGATTTGATTAGCAAACTCTGGGCCTTTCCACCTTTGTCTGGAATGTGCACCCAGGTTGACTGACGTCAGTGAGGGCTGAGGGTGGGGGGCCCATCCACTGATGGAATTTTCTTCTTTCAGACACCCCCCCCCCCCGCCCCACCCAGGGCCTGCTCTGTGAATTCAGCAAGAGTCAAACAAGGCAGGGTCATGCTTGGCATCTGAGTAAGACTTACCCCTAGTGGGGCCGGGCTCCTGCTATTGTCCCTGGCATTTTATATATCTAGGACTCTGAGGAAGTCAGCCCCAAATATTATCCCTTCACTCCGGGAAAATGTGTGTGCTCCGTAGTGTCTGATTCTTTGCGGCCCCAGGGACTGTAGCCTGCCAGGCGGCTCCTCTGGCTGTGGGATTCTCCAGGCAAGAATACTGGAGTGGATTGCCATGCCCTCCTCTGGGGGAATCTTCCTGACCCAGGGTCGAACCTGCATCTTCTGGGTCTCCTTCATTGGCAGGCACATTATTTACCACTAGGGCCACCTGGGAAGCCCTAACTCCTAGAAAATCAGTGGGTAACTGTGGAGCCCACCCTGGCAGACAGCTTCCTGGGAGAATTTAGGGCCCTGCACCTCTGTGGGTTGTCAGAGGCAGGGAGTGTCTCCATGTCATCGCCAAACTGCTTTAACCAAAGTAGATGAGTTGTAAGAAACCTGGACAGTCCAATTAAAAATAAGCCATTATTTTCATTCCCGAAGTTACACAGAGCTGGGTTTATTGATGCCTGACACCAGCATCTCTCCTGGGTTCAGAATTTTCTTTTCTTAAAAAAAAAAAAAAAGTGTGTGTATGTGTGTGTGTATATATATATATATATTGTCAGTGCTGAGTCTTCATTGCGGCACACGGGCTTTCTCCAGTTGCAGCGAGCGGGGCTACTCATTGCAGGACAAAGGCTTCTCGTTGCGGTGGCTCCTCTTGATGTGGAGCACAGGCTGCAGGATGTGCAGTCTTCATCAGCTGTGTCTTTTGGTCTCTAGAGCATAGGCTTAACAGTTGTGGTACACAGGCTTAGTTGCCCCGTGGCATGTGGGATCGTCCCAGACCAGGGATTGAACCCACGTCTCTTGCATTGGCCAGTGGATTCTTTACCACTGAGCCACCAGGAAAACCCCCAGAACTGTCTTTTTTTGGCTCAAATATTTCATGTTTGTATCCTAATGAAAACCTCTCATTATATTGAAACCTTTTGTCTCAGCCTTTCCTAAGTTTTCCTTGAAATTTAATAAAGGTAGCATCTTTCTGTTCATTCCTTTTAAAAAATACGTTGCACCTTAATTGTGCAGTTTCCTCATGCTTTGTTCACCATTTCTTCCATGCGTGTTTATCTTACGTCTGCCAGGCAGCAGCCTCTGTTCCAAGCGTGTGGGGCTCTTCCATCCTAGCTCTTTGTAAAGAGTCCTGGATTTGAGGGCTTGGTGGCTTTGGTCAGAGCCTCAGCTTCTTACTTGCAAGAGGTCCCCAGCACACGGTGACGACTCAGTGGAGGGTCATGAACACTGGCCTCGTAGGAGTTGTTATTAGTATTATTCATAAGTTGACTTTCCTGTTGAAAGTTCGCACTGATTTCTCAAGACCAGCTTAGTTGGGCTCGCCCTGTTTTGGGTGCCAGGGTTGTTAGGATCTAGCATGAGGGTCACTGTTGTGTCTCTGTTGCTCATACAATGGCTGCAGGAAAGGCTTCCTTCCATCCCTCCCTCCCTCAGGCCCACTGGGAGACGGTGTCACGTGCAGAACGTGAGTGCCCTCTGCTGGTGGCTTGTGTCATTTCACTTTAGATTTCTTAATCTCACAGCTGAGCGACTTCATTTCACTTTTCACTGTCATGCATTGGAGAAGGAAATGGCAACCCACTCCAGTGTTCTTGCCTGGAGATTCCCAGGAACAGGGGAACCTGGTGGGCTGCCGTCTATGGGGTCACACAGAGTCGGACACGACTGAAGTGATGCAGCAGCAGCAGCAGCAGCCCTTGTTATTGACACATATTCGAGTCCATGAAGATTTGTTGAGTGTCTCAGATGCATTTGGCCCTTGGTTATGAACTGCTTTCCTTAAAGCTTTCCTTGCAATGTTTCTCCCTGTGATAAGGTGGCTCCCCTGAGGGGAACTTCGAGACAGGAAATGATGGTCAGGCCGTGGACAGGAATCCCAGGGAGCCAAGCTGGGTCTCACTGTCCTTTTCTGAATGTCTCCTCACTTTGGAAAATACTTCATAACTATCCCACTTACTCTTGTAAATCAAACTAGAGTTTGAGAGAGATGTTGAAGATACTTTAAAGTATTTTGCCCTATATTAGTGTGCTGGGGTTCCATAACAAAATACCACAGACTGGATGGATTAAACAACAGGCATTTATTTTCTTACAGTCCTGAAGGCTGGAAAGTCTATGATCAAGGTGTTGGCAGGGTTGGTTCCTTCTGAGGCCTCCCCTCGGCTTGTCGATGACTGTCTTCTTCCTGTGTCTTCACACGGGCTTCCTTCTGTGCTCAATAAATGTTTGTTGATCTTTTGTTAACGATCTGGGCAAGACCCTTAGGGCCTTTTTGTGCTATGAGATTCGGAACCCATGATCCAGAACAGAGGTAATATTGACATCACACTAACCAAATGTGTCACAAACCTACTCTGAAAGCTTGGGGGTTGGTGGGGTATGGGGGTGAGGGGATATTGCCCAAGGAACTTAGAAGAATTGGGAGAATAAGAACCATGCCACAGTCCTTATCCTGGAGAGTCAAATCAGACTACTTAAACGAGTAGTGGTCAGTGTTGGGTTAACTTCCCACCACCTCTTACATTTCTGAATTTCTTTCTTCCACTTATAGGAGAAAAAGACGTGATAGTTTTAGGGGATTTTGGCCAGGGGCCAGACAGCAGTGACTATGATATCTTGAGGAAAGAAAAATTCCACCACCTGATCCCCGCACACACCTTTACCAACATCAGCACCAAGAATCCTCAAGGCTCGAAGACTCTGGACAACATCTGGATCAGTAAAAGCTTAAAGAAGGTTTTCACAGGTAAAGCACATGTGCTGTTCAGAAACAGAGGGAGAGTCACCTGTCTGAGCTGGCAGTTCACGATTGTCTGGTTTGAGCGAGAGTCAGGAGTGACCTTCCCTCCTCTGCGGGCATTTGTGAGGTTACTGTTCAGGTGGCTGTATAATTATCATTCACACAGAGCCACTTTTAAGAGTGAAGGGGTTCTGAAAACTAATTAAAAGGCATTCACTGACCTACATCAGGGACAAAGCCAATGTGTGCCGGGCAGACCTGGTTATCGACTGGCAGCACTGCTCGCTGCTGTGAACTTTCTCTGCTGCGCTGAGTAGGGGCCACTCTCTGGCTATGGTGCCTGGGCTCCTCATTGCAGTGCTTTCTCTTGCAGGGCACGTGGGCTTCAGTAGTGCGGCTCACGGGCTCTAGAGCGTGGGCTCAGTAGTTGTAGGACACGGGCTTAGTTGCCTCACAACTTGTGGAATCTCCCTAGACCAGAATTCAAACCCATGTCCCTTGCATTGGCAGGTGGATTCTTATCCACTGGCCACCAGGAAAGCCCCAACTTAGCCTAATTTTAAGGATACTTGGCCCTTCAGCAAACACTTCTCAAGCCCTGTCATGTTCAGGCAGTGTGTTGTGGCCCGAGATTTACCAACATGCCATCAGCACCCTGCAGAGCAGCAGTTGGCGGTGAGCTGACACGTCACCTGGCATCACTATAGGGTGCCAAAGTGCTTTAGGCAGGACTCTGCCAGACCAGGGTGTGGGGGGTAACCTCAGCACTGAAAAGCACTCCCCAAAAGCAGTCACTTGCTGAGCAGACCTTGGGTCATGAAACAGTCATAAAAATACAGAAGCGGCAGTAGGGTCTTTGGATGTAAGATAAGAAGAGTAAGATAAGCACCAACAGTTTGAAAAGTGTCAGTTGATCGGTTGTAGTCATGTCCGACTCTTTGTAGCCCCCCAGGCTCCTCTGTCTGTGTGATTTTCCAGGCAAGAATACCGGAGTGGGTAGCCATTCTCTTCTCCAAGGGATCTTCCTGACCCATGGATCGAACCAGTCTCCTGCATTGCAGGCAGATTCTTTGCCGTCTGAGTCACCAGAGAAGCCCTTACTAAACACAAATAGTTGCAGATTATACTTCAGAGAAATGTTAAAAAACATATTTAAGTACCAATGCTGGAGTCCCACTGTGAGACCAGGATGTGCAGCCACCAGGACGTGCCACCAAGACTTGGATCCTCAGGACCAGAATCTCCAGTCCTGGGCACCAATGTCCTATTGAACTGCATCATAGGAAAATCCAAAGGATGAAGAAAGTGGGTCTCAGAGGGAGTGTCAGTCATCAGACTGGGCCAGACGCAGTTTGCAGAAAGGCACCGCTGGCCAGACAGAGGTCGGTGGCAGTAGGAGGTGGTGCTGGAGTGCTTGAGCAGACAGGGCTGGAGGAAAGTTAGAAACCATTGCATCTGTCCCTTGCTCTTCAGCTGTAGAAAGCGAGGTGCAGGGAGGAGTGGCCCCCATTGTGGGACTGTTGCCTGGGCAGCAGAACTCACACCAGAACCCAAGCCTGAAAGTGAAGGTGTTAGTTGCTTAGTTCAGGTCAGTTCAGTTGCTCAGTTGTGTCCGACTCTTTGTGACCCCATGGACTGCAGCACGCCAGGCCTCCCTGCCCACCACCAACTCCTGGAGTTTACTTAAACTCATGTCCATTAAGTCAGTGATGCCATCCAACCATCTCATCCTCTGTTGTCCCCTTCTCCTCCCGCCTTCAATATTCCCAGCATCAAGGTCTTTTCAGATGAGTCAGTTCTTCGAATCAGGTGGCCAAAATCTTGGAGTTTCAGCTTCAGCATCAGTCCTTCCAATGAATATTCAGGACTGATTTCCTTTAGGATGGACTGGTTGGATCTTCTTGCAGTCCAAGGGACTCTCAAGAGTCTTCTCCAGCACCACATTTCAAAAGCATCAATTCTTCAGTGCTCAGCTTTCTTTATGGTCCAACTCTCACATCCATACATGACCACTGGAAAAACCATAGTTTGACTATACAGACCTTTGACAGCGAAGTAATTTCTCTGCTTTTTAATATGCTGTCTAGGTTGGTCATAACTTTTCTTCCAAGGAGCAAGCGTGTTTTAATCTCATGGTTGCAGTTACCATCTGCAGTGATTTTGGAGCCCCCAAGAATAAAGTCTGCCACTGTTTCCATTGCTTCCCCATCTATTTGCCATGAAGTGATGGGACCAGATGCCATGATGTTAGTTTTCTGAATGTTGAGTTTTAAGTCAACTTTTTCACTCTCCTCTTTCACTTTCATCAAGAGGCTCTTTAGTTGTTCTTAGCTTTCTGCCATAAGGGTGGCATCATCTGCATATCTGAGGTTATTGATATTGCTCCTGGCAATCTTGATTCCAGCTTGTGTTTCCTCCAGCCCAGCATTTCTCATGGTGTACTCTGCATATAAGTTAAATAAGCAGGGTGACAATATACAGCCTTGACGTACTCCTTTTCCTATTTGGAACCAGTCTGTTGTTCCATGTCCAATTCTAACTATTGCTTCTTGACCTGCATACAGATTTCTCAGGAGGCAGGTCAGGTGGTCTGGTACTCCCATCTCTTTCAGTATTTTCCACAGTTAGTTGCTTAGTCGTGTCCAACTCTTTGTGACCCCATGGACTATAGCCTACCAGACTCCTCTGTCCATGGAATTCTCTAGGCAAGAATACTGGAGTGGGTTGCCATTCTCTTCTCCAGGGTTTCTTCCCAACCCAGGGATTGAACCCAGGTCTCCTGATTACAGGCAGATAGATTTGTTACCATCTCAGCCACTAGGGAAGCCACCAGAGCCCAGGCCTGGGTCTGTTTGATTATCTGGGACAGTTCTCACTGAGGGCCATGGCCATGCTTCTAACTGCTCTGTCCTTTCTTCTGTGACTCTTCCCATTTCTTAAACATACCTTAAGCTTCACGTGTTTCTAAACCTTGACTTTAAAAATACCTTTACTATCTCATAAACTTCTGTAACTTTCTCTTCTTTACCCTTTTTGTAGAACTTTCTCCTTTCCCACCCGCCTTTGCAGCTTTGCTTTGTGAAATAGGACCTTCACTTTGGACACCTTTGTGGGAACTGTGTCCCTGTCTCGAACACTTATCCTTGCTGGTCAGATTGCAAGTGTTTGCGAAGTAAGGACGGGGTGGGGGCCAGGAGGTATGCGAATGGGCAGGAGGCCTGGACCCAGGGTAGTTTCAGCGCCTCCTTGGCAAACCCTCACTTGTCTGGGAAATCCAGTGGGCTGAGACAGTTCATTTGCACAGGCAAGCCAGGTGACTGAGGGGTCTCGTCAGGGAGCCCAGGCTTGCAGACTATACACTGTTGGCCTCCACCCACCAGCTTGCGGCCCTCCCCCACCCCCCATCCTGACCTCTGGGTCTGTCTTTCCTCTGCCTCCAGGCCACTGGGCTGTAGTGAGAGAAGGCCTCACGAACCCTTGGATTCCAGATAACTGGTCTTGGGGCGGAGTGGCTTCTGAACACTGCCCTGTGCTTGCGGAGTTTTACACGGAGAAGGACTGGACCAGGAAGGAAGGCCCTCGGAGCGGCAATGGGCTCACCCTGGAGCGGAGTGAAGCCAACATTAAACACGAGCGATGATGGCACCGAACAGGCGTTCCACCCCCTGACCCCGGGGAGTTCGCCCTTCCCCGTGAAGATGCAGAGCCAGAACCGCCTGCCCTTTTGTCCTCGTTCTGACAGCGGACAGTGCTTGCGCTGTGACCCGGCTGCCTTCCTCACAGAGTTTGTGGACTCTCATGGGGGAGGGAGCCCAGTGGGCCCTCGAGGTGCTGGATGGTCTGATCAGAAGCTGGGTAGAGAACTGGAATGTCTCTGATCTGTGGATGCCGCCAGCCTCAGCCACTGGGGGTGATCACCACACTGCCTGGACTGCAGCTCAAAGGGAATAGCCGTGGAGGCTGGAGGCAGAGCTCTCTTTCCTGACCACCAGTCTATGATGTTCTGACTGCAAATTCTGTGAAAAGCTTTTAACTTGAGTACTCTCCTCAAATATTTTGAGTGATGATTTTTAGTTTTGTTTTGAAAAAATAAACAAGAGATGAACCTGCCTGGCTGCAGTGAGAGCCTGGGGGCGGTCCCCTGTCCTTTGTGTTTTGTGCCCTCTTCTGATGTCCTGGGCCGGGTGGGGAAGGGGAGAGGCTGCGGCCTGCAGGGTCCGAACACAAGGCACCCCTAACCCTGGGAGTTCCTTTTGCATCCTCGCCTTGAGATCCTGCGGAGGTACCCCTCACACCTCACTGACCCCCGGAATCTCTGTCCAATCTTTAGATCGTCTCTTCCCTCCCGTCCAGTGCTTCATCCTCTGACCCGTTTGCTGGACCATCTATCACTTTGAAGAACCATTTGAATGATCTCCTTTCCTCCTTCCCCGTTCAATTCAGTTCACCTTCAGTTCCCCAGCATTCCCCAGGCATTCTCTACCCAGAGCCTCCATCTGCTGATCCTGAGGAATAGCTGTTGATTCTGGATCCCCAGGAAGCTAAGCCTGGGAGCATCAAGAGAGGTTGGGTCCTCCTTTGAGCGTGGGTGTTGGGGGTGGGGGGCGGGACATGTGGGTTAACTGCCATCAAGTACTCTTTCCTTCCCAGGTTGGGGTCTCCTGTAGGTCCCCATGAGACTGGGATTATAATGCCCATTTCACAGCCGAAGAAACAGGCTTACGGGGTTTCACCTCCTGAAGGTCACGCAGCCAGTAAGTACATAGATGGGATCCACACTCAGTCCAAAGCCCATGCACACATCTCAGCCCTATGCTGCTGGCACTGACGTGTGAGAGAGTTAACAATGGCAGTGAATGTGTGGACCACCATCACCACCAGTGGGAATCTAGTGACTTGAAACCCAGGGCTGGATGGGCAGTGAAAGGGTCCCTGTCCATCAAAGGATGGACACCTGGGGCATCGGGCTCCCGGGAGCATCATTGGTCATGAGCACAGGAAGGAAACCCCTTTCCGGGAGCTTTTTGGGTACCTGGTCATCACCCATTACTACTCCCAGGAGCTGTCTCTCCAGTGGGTGGGTGAGCAGCGCCTGGAGACCTGGAACCTGTGATAGCTGAGTCTTGACTGAAAGCAGTCAAGTTAGAATGAAAAGTCGTGGTGGGTAGGAAGGGGTGCTTCTCAGCTGAGCTGACCTTTTTTGGTACTTTGCTGCTGCTGCTAAGTTGCTTCAGTCGTGTCCAACTCTGTGCGATCCCATTGACGGCAGCCCACCAGGCTCCCCGTCCCTGGGATTCTCCAGGCAAGAACACTGGAGTGGGTTGCCATTTCCTTCTCCAATGCATGAAAGTGAAAAGTGAAAGTGAAGTTGCTCAGTCATGCCCAGCTCCTAGTGACCCCATGGACTGAAGCCTACCAGGCTCCTCTGTCCATGGGATTTTCCAGGCAGGAGTACTGGAGTGGGTTGCCATTGCCTTCTCCTTTATCTGCAGTTAAAACTTCCACCTGCATTCACCATTCAGATGCTCCAAGTTCTTTTAGCCAGATTTTTGCACAAAACTGTGGAGAGAAAAGGGCTTCTTAGGTGAGAAGAGGGGAGAAAAATCCAGTTAAACAACCTTTGTGAAAGTCCCATGATTTGAGCCAGAGGCTGGGGAGCTGAATGGTAGGTCATACACTGGAGTTTGCTCAGTGCCTCTGCTTAGCCTTGGCTGGATGCACACTCGCACCCCAGACACAGAGTGGGGGTGCTTGTTTCCTGAGGACCCCAGAAGTGAAGGCATTGCTTGGTAGCCACAGGCCCAGGGTTTGAAGGCAGAAGACCTGGCTGCAGAGTCCCAGCTCTGCTATGTCCAAGCTGTGGCCCCTGCAGGTTCTGCTTATCTGGCTGAGTCCTGGGTTTCTTATTTATTAAGTGGGGATAAAACCCCTCAGGGCTGCAGAGAATAAATAACATCTATAAAATTCTCAGCACGCTCTCTGACCACAGAGCTCAACTCCGGGGCCGGAGGGGGGCGGGTGGCGGTGGCGGTGGGGGGAGCCATTCCCTCTGACACATGGTGAGATCTCAACAAGCAGCAGCATTTAAAAATAATTCTTCTATTTTTTGTTGTCTTCATTTTATCCCCGGAGTTTCTGTTATCCTCAACTGGAACAGATGCTTCGTGCTTTCCCAACAGTATGCTATCCTGGACTGTCCACTGGTCCAACCGAGCTCTCAAAAGTAAGGATCCCCACCCAATGGAGCCTGTCACTGATCATCCCGCCCCACATTCCATTGAGAAAGACCCAGAGGCTCTGGACTGCACTTCACAGCTCCTCCTGGTGGAGAAACTTGGTAGGACACCCAGTAAATCATCCAGAAACAGAACCTGTGCTTTTTTTCTGCTTGAGTTGACAGGATATGGCCGACTGTCTCCCAGGAGTAACAGCTGGACTCAGACTTGGAATCTTAAGTGGTATCGTAGCTGGTCTAACGGTGGGCACATTTAGCCTTTGAAAGTCTCAGTTCCCAGCCAGGCTGTGGGATGATGGAGGCTTCCCCCAGCAGAGAGTGCCTCCCTAGGCTCCTCCCTGCCTGGGCCTGTGAGCCTTTAGCCCAGAGGCAGGATATTCATAAAACTTACAGAATTCAAAGCTCAAGTTTTCTAGAAGTGTTAAGATTAATTAATAATCAGATGGCTCATCTCTTCTCTCTCCCCCTGCACAGTAAGTATGAGAGAATTGAGTAGAGCTTAAAATCCAAAGGATACTTAAATTTACAAATTATGGATAGTTGTTGAAGCTGGGTGATAGGAACATAGGGATTCATGATGCTCTTCTACTTTTGTCTGTTTTAGACGTTTCGTAGTCACAATGAAATAAATACATACATAATAAAAGGCCCAAGCTTGCCCCAAAATGACAATGTTCAAAGTTTTATACTTTTTAACCAGAAAAATACTACATTTCCCTGTAGGCCAAGTATGCTAAAGTCCTCACAGCAGATACGTAAACATGTGAAGGGAATTACAACTCTTTCTTCTTATGCCACTCCCTGAAGGGGCATTTTGCTAGGAAGGAGTCACTGAAAGTGATCAAGTGTTAATTCTGGAATGGTGAAATTAAAATATACGTATTTGGAGGTAAAATTAAAATATAGGTATTTGGAACAAAGACAAGAAAGGGATATTTAAAAACCTTGGGCTGCTTTTCATTCGTCACACATGGTGTACCCACGAGGTTTGGCTCTGGGGGTGATCAGAGGAGAGGGAGGAAGACCCCTGACTTCCAGGATCACTCGGCCATGGTTCTGGTCTGTGCCTGTCTCCAGCAGGGGCTGCAAGGGCCTGGTTACAGAATCCCCTGTATTCTCCATTCTCCCCTTGGTGAGCCTGGAAGAGGCAGAGGGGCTTCCCCTGAGGGAGCAGCTGGCAGGAATCTGAGTGCCAGGCCTTAGGAAGCTGGGAATCCTCATGCAGCAGCCAGACAAAGTGATTCATAACTGCATCTTCCATTTTATAAGAAAACCATAGGCCCTTTCATAAAACAGAACCCTGAGCCCCCAGACTCTGGGTGCTCCATGGGGAGGGCCAGTTCCTTCCAGCCCAGCTCTCTACCCAGTCTCCATGCTGTGGCCCCGACATCAAGGCACTCACTGCTGGCATGCCCCCATCCACTGCACAGATGAGCTTTGGTACAGGCCTAAGTGGGCAAAGGGGCTTCCCTGGTGGCTCAGACGGTAAAGAATCTGCCTGCAGTGCAGGAGACCTGGGTTCGGTCCCTGGCTTGGGAAGATCCCCTGGAGAAGGGAACCCATGGCTACCCACTCCAGTATTCTGGCCTGGAGAATTCCATGGACAGAAGAGCCTCGTGGGCTACAGTCCGTGGGGTCACAAAGCGTCAGACACAATTGACCAACTTTCCCTAAGGGGGCAAAGAAACAAGCCAGGGAATCATAAACAAGCTTCCTCATCTTCAACTTGTGGGGGCAGATGGGAGTCTCCTTGCCTAACCCCACCGGAGGCCAGCAGCTCCTGCCCCTTGGAAGGACCTTTGAGTAGGTCTGGACTCCCGAGTGAGGACAGAGTGGCAGCATGAGGTCTGCCCATCTGAGGCACCCTTTCCTGGTTGATGGGCCCCCTGGGATGTCTGCCTCCAAGGAGAGAGCCCCGCCCACCACGGGGAGAGCCCCGCCCACCACAGGAGTGCCTGCTTAGCCTGATTGCTGCTGAAGCCAGGCAGGCTCAGAGGAGTGGAGGTGGGTAGCTTTGCTGAAACCAGGAAGAGGAGGTCTGGAGCAGAGCGGGCACTATCTGCCTCCTGAGTGTCCCACGGCTGGCCAGGTGACTTACACAGCTAACCTGAGGACCTTCTCCGAGGATTTGAGGCCGACTCCATCGCCCCCATTAGTTGGTAAGTCACAAAGTTGGGATTCCTGTCTCAGCTCTGAATGCAAAGGCCTTGTTTTTAAAGTTCTTTAGGGGGGTAGGCTCATACTTAAGAATAAAAAATAACTTGTCAAGCAGAGATATAAAGTGCTGTGCGAATCAGAGGAAAAGGGTATGTTTTCACTTGGCGGCAAATCTGAGTAGTCTTCCTGGGAAAGTTTTCTGAGCTGGGGCTTTAATGGACAAGACTGGTGCGGGTGGTACAGGCAGGCAGAAGACAGTATTCTGGGCAGGGGCTACTGAGGACAAGGGTGTGGAGGAGGGAAGGGCTCCGTCCAGGTCACTCTGGCAAGTTTGTGAAGGGTTGTGGGGAGAAGACTAAACAGAACCCAAGGCCAGAGTTAAAAGGCAGCAGGCCTGGGAGCTGGTAGGCTGCTCTGCAGGCCTTGTGCAAAGCAGAGGAAGAGGCTGCAGCACAGAGCCTGGCAAGAAACGTGCTGGGCATCACACTGGTCCCTGAGCAAGGGATGAGGCTGGAGTGGAGCAGCGGTGGGCATGGAGGGGCCAGGACAGTGGTCCCCCTCACCCCCGAGGAGCAGGCCCCTGGAACATTTATAGGTCTAGTTAGAGGCCCAGCAAGGTGGAGGGGGAACAGCTCTGGGAGGTACTGAGAGCTCAGCTGTAGTGAATATTACAGGCCCAGACTCCTGTTAAACCCACGTGGAACTTATTGTGATTCTGCCCAAGTTACTCGACCTTCTTCTGTAAGCCTGTTTCCATAGCTGAAAAATGGAAATGTTCCTCCCTTCTTGTAATAAGAAATGAACTATTGGGTGTGTGTGGCAATCCCCTTCCTCATCACCAGCAGTTTCTGTGGTGGCCAAGCCCTTCTGGGAGGTTCAAGTGTTTGGGGAGTTCTCAGACTGCTGCTCTGTGCCCAGACACAGCCCCTAGCCAAGCACGACAAGGCTCCTTTGTGTGAACACCACCATAAAGACCGACACGAGATCAGATGCCAGGGTCTGACCGAGAGTGGGGGGTGTGGGGAGGCCTGACCACCACTGAGAAGCAGGCCACTGCCTAAAAGTGGAGCCAAGGTGACCCTGCATTGGCGAGGAGTCTGCTGAGCATAAAACAGATCACTCGTGGGGATGGGGAGATGACCCTCACTTTCAGGGTCAGACCACACGACGCATGTTTCGCTTGGCACGTTGGATTCTGAGGTGCTTAATGGTGTCTGCTTAGAAGCCGAGCTCCTGTCAATAGTCAGTGGTGGGAGATGGGCTGTCCTAAGCTGCTATCTCTATCGTGATGAATTGTTTAATTAAATGATTCTTGTTGTGGGTGGGGAGTACTGGGGACTCAGGTTTTGCTGTGATAAGAAATGCAGTTGGCCTGGAACGTGTCAAGCAGATAAGGAGGCCTGTGGAAAACAAGTGGCCACGACAAAGGCCGGGGGCATGGAGGAGGGGAGGAGGGAATAAGGCCACAGGCCCAGGCCCGGTAGCACTTTCTGTGGTCTCCAGCCCTCCGGAAACTGCTCGGGAGGCCGAGTAGCCAAGGTTGACCTGGAGTTGCCTCAGCAGCACAGAGACCAAGGAAAGCAGGGGGCAGAGGGCCGGGGTGGCCAGGCCCCCAGACACTTGCAGCCTGGAGCAGGGAGGACAAGCTTCGAGCTTCAAAGGCAGAGGTAAGGTGTGGTCTGGGGCACCCTGGTGTCACCATTCCTCTCTTCATCTCAGGGGTGGGGGCTGGAGGGGCGACATTCTCTTTTTTTCTCAGATCTGGGTTCCCAGGGGGCCAGGTTGGGGCTGGTAACACGGGAAATGCAGGCCAATGAGATCAGTGACATCCACAGGCTGAAGAGCAGCCGGAAAAGAGGGCGCTGCCTCACCCGCCCAGAGCCTGGTCCTCATGCACAGGTGGTTCCGGGGGCTTGGGCGGGAGGGAGACAGGAGAGAGACAGGCCCCAGAAGAGGTTTCCCACGTGCTGGCGTTTTCCTGCATCTGGGGGGTCAAACCGCACAGGTGCCTTTGGTTCTGGGGCGCCTGCTTGTGTGTGCTGAGCAACTGAGGTCCCATCTGTAGTCTGTGGTGGAAGACGGGCGCTCCTAAGTGCCCTGCTGCCTCCCTCATGACGAGTTATTTAATTCAGTGATTAAATAATAATTCAGCGATTTGTTGCTGGTGGGGAGCATTAAGGACTCAGGTTTTACTGTGGTGGTGAATGAGGACGATTGGCTGGCCCTGTGTGATTGCATCCGAACTGGCTGCTTCGGGCTGAACCCAAGTCTGTAAGCTGGAGGAGGGTGTCAGGCCTCCAGGCCCACTCTGCATCCTGGGATAGTGTCTTCACTCTGAGTTCAGAGATGTCCTGAGGGGCATTTTTATTTATTTGGATTTCTATTCAAAAATTTTATATTTATAATTGATTTACAGTGTTGTGTCAATTTCAGGTGTATAACAAAGTGATTCAATACATATATGTTCTTTTCAAAGTCTTCTTCCATTTATTACAGAATAATGAGTAGCGTTCCCTGTGCTGTACTAGGTCCATGTTGATTTACTTATTTTATATATGTAGTGTGTACGTCAATCCCAAACTCCTAATTTAGCCCTTCACCCCCCAATACTTTCCCCCTTGGTAACCATAAGTTTGTTTTCAAAGTCTGTGAGTCTGTTTCTGCTTCGTAAACAAGGTCATTTGCATGATGGTTTTAGATTTCACATCCAAGTGATGTCGTGTGACGTTTGTCCTCTCTGACACTTCATCCAGTATGGTAGTCTCTGGGTCCATCCATGTTCCTGCAAGCGCCGTTCTTTCTTTCTAATGGTTGAGTAATATTCCACTGTATATATACGTCTTTTTATCCATTCTTCTGTCAATGTACGTTTTAGTTGCTTCCATGTCCTAGCTGTTTTATACAGCGCTGCAATGAACTTCAGGGTGCATGTATCATTTTGAACCATGTTTTTCTCCAGAAACATCGCCAGGAGTGGGACTGCTGGAGCCATGTGGTAGATCTATTCTTTAGCTTTTCAAGGAACCTCCATACTGTTCTCTATAGTGGCTGGACCAATTAACGTTTCCACCAACAGTGTATTCGGGTTCCACATCCTCTCCAGCATTTACTGTTTATAGCCTTTTTTAAACCTTATTTTATATATAGCAGATTAACTATGTTGTGATAGTTTCAGTAAAGGACTCAGCCGTACATGTATCCATTCTCCCCCAAGCTCCTCTCCCATCCAGGCTGCCACATAACATTGAGCAGACTTCCATGTGCTGTATCGTAGGTCCTTGCTTGCTTATAGACTTTTTGATGAGGGTCATTCTGACTGGTGTAGGGTGATATCTCATTGTTGTTTTGTATTTCTCTAATAATTAGCAATGTTGAGTATCTTTTCATGTGCCTTTGGCCATCTGTGTTCTTTGGAGGATTGGGTTATTTGTTTTTGATATTGAGCTTCATGAACTCTTTGTAAATTTTGGAGATTAACCCCTTGTCAGTTGCAAATATTTTCTCCCATTCTATGGGTTGTCTTTTTGTTTTATGGTTTTTCTTTGCTGTGCAAAAGCTTTTGAGTTTAAGTAGGTCCCATTTGTTTATTTTTGTTTTTACTTTCATTACTCTAGGAGACGGATTAAAAATTATATTCCTGCGATTTATGCCTAAGAATGTTCTGCCTATGGTTTCCTCTAGGAATTTTATAGTATCAGGTTGTACATTTAGGTCTTTAATCACATTGAAACCGTAAAGTGGCATTTTTAAAGAGGCTACTGAGATGGCTTTACCTCTCAGCCAAGGGGGCACCCTCACTGCTCTATGCTTCAAGGAATCCTGTGAATTTTCTAGGCTGTAGAAATGCCCCCATTCACTGACTTTAAAAGCCCAAGGACAGGGAGTCAGGAAGTGCCAGGATGAGGCCCCGCTGGCGGGCCACCTGCGGCCAGCGTTTCCTGGCCGTCAGGTTCCATCCTGCTCCAGTGTTACCTCTGACTGAGATTTCAGACAAGGAGCGTCGCTTTCCTGAGCAGTGGGGATCCCGCATCAGTGCATTGAAGGGTCTCCCTAGGAGCTCCCTGGCCTGCAGCGCTGACCCCAAGCGTCCATGCTAGAATGCTGATTAGGTCCCGCTGTGGTCTGGGTGGGTCAGTGAAGGTGCCCGGAGACACACATTGAGAGACTTGAGGGGAATTCGTTTAAACAGAGTACGGAGAGGTATGGCTGAACCCACTATAAACACTACCCAAGACAGAGATGAGGTGACTGAAACATGAAGACATGCACGAGTGTATAAGAATTTTAGTGTGGCTTTCACTGCCTAGGTAAGGGATTCCTTCAGCAGGGGCAATAACTACCTGTGAAGCAGATCAACAAGGTGCTCAACACATGAAGGGTCAAAGGTGACAAACGGCAGGAGCGCCATTGTGACAGTGGCTGTTTTATTAAGAGTCTGAGTTCTTGGCTTGCTGTCCCAGAACAACTGGCAGAGAGGATCTTTCATTACTTCAGTTACCAAACACAGGACCAGTTTTCAAAGATTTGTGTTGGGTAAATCCTTACTGTTAATATTCAGAAACGTGAACGTGAAGTCGCTCAGTCATATCTGACTCTTTGCGACACCATGGACTGTATCCTACCAGGCTCCTCTGTCCATGGGATTTTCCAGGCAATAGTACTGGAGTGGATTGCCGTTTCCTTCTCCAAGGGATCTTCCCAACCCAGGAATCGAACCCGGGTCTCCCACATTGTAGACAGACGCTTTACCGTCTGAGCCACCGAGGAAGTCCAATATTCAGAAAACTGGTAAGCAACTGGCGCTCTAGGAATTTTTTTTAAACTTTTCTTCTGAATTTTTCTAAACATATTCTTCATAGTTTCTTTATCCAAATCTTAAATCACCAGAGAAATTTTTAGAAGTCCTAATATTTTCATATGTAGCTCACAGAGGGGTTTATGGGCCTGCTTGCTGGCAAGCAGCAGTCAGACTGAGTGGTTTTGGTGCTGAGGTCAGCAGGGTGCAATGCATACCTGGGAGGATCAGATGCATCCACCTTCATAGGCAACTTCTGGCCTCAGTTCTCATCTGCAGCATACAGTTCTCAAAGCCTGAAATTATCCCTGACAAATCTTGTCACACATCAACCCCAAGACACCTCCAGTGTTTCCCAAAGGCCCTTAGGAATCCCAATTTATAGACCTGTTTACTTGCGGAGTGCAGTGAGAGATGGTTAGAACTTGCTGTGATTCCCAGGATTTTAAAATAACCTAGATTACAAGGTCTGACAGCTGCATTGTCACTGGGTATCTTGGGTTTGTGACATAAGACCTAAAGACCCACAGAGCTATTATATTAATATATCAAAACAAGATGAGAAATCACCAGTTCCTAGGCTCACCTGTGTGAAATCCAGAAACAAGGGGGACCCCAGGTTGTGGGTCGCTGTTAGCTGCTGAGCTGAGAAATCTCTTTGGCCAAGGCATCTGGTATCTTTTCTCTCTCATTTCTCTAAAAGCAAAATACTGGTTTTCCTGAGAAGTGTCTTAGGTAATTATGTTAGGAAGCTGTGGTAAGATAAAATACCATCTGAATCTCAAATGGCTCACATTTCAAACAGACATTAAAATGTTATTAAAGATATCTGTCAAGACTGTAAATAGTATATACTTTAGCATAGAATAGACTCTGTATATTTATATACAGAGTGTGTGTGTGTGTGTGTGTGTGTGTGTATATATATATATATATATGTATATATATATTGCTTTTCAGTGCATCATCTCAGGGAATTTTATGACAAACTGGCCAGTGAGAAATTTAAATTGAAGGGAGGAAACAGATTTTGGAAGACCTGCAGGACACGTCAGTAACTCCTTCTCCAGAGCTATTTAAGGTGATATGTACATCTTTCCTGGAAAAGAAAACAGCACAGGACCTCTTTCCTGTGCTATGCTGTGCTAAGTCACTTCAGTTGTGTCAGACTCTGCGCAACCCTATGAGTTGTAGCCTATCAGGCCCCTCTGTCCATGGGATTCTCCTTTCAAGAACAATGGAGTGGGTCGCCATTCCCTTCTCCAGGGGATCTTTCAGGTTCCAGACCCAGGGATCAAACCCATGTATCTTATGTCCCCTACATTGGCGGAGGGGGCGGGGGGTGGGGCTCTTTACCACTAGTGCCACCTGGGGAGCCCAGAGGGCCTCTGTATGTGTGTGTTAGTAGCTCAGTCATGTCTGACTCTTTGCAACCCCGTGGACTGTAGCTCACCAGGCTCTTCTGTCCATGGAATTTCTCAGGCAAGAATACTGGAGTGAGTTGCCACTCCCTTCTCCAGGGGATCTTCCCAATCCAGCGATCAAACCCTGGTCTCCCACATTGCAGGCAGACTCTTTACTGTCTGAGCCACCAGGGAAGCCCTAGAGGGCCTGACATAAAATACTGAAAAGGAAAAGAGCTAAAACAGAGTGGGAACAAAGGGTTTGTGTTCCCTCTAGTGGACAGTTGTGGAGTGGCACCCAGAAATTCACTCCAGACCTCTTTGCTGTTGTTCAGTCACTACGTCCTGTCCAACTCTTTGCCACCCCGTGGACTGCAGCATGCCAGGCTCATCTCTCCTTCACTATCTGCTGGAGTTTACTCAGATTCATGCCCACTGAGTCAGTGATGCTATCTAACTATCTTGTCCTCTGCTTCCCCCTTCTATTGCCTTCAGTCTTTCCTAGTATTAGGGTCATTTCCAAAGAATCGGCTATTTGCATCAGGTGGCCAAAGTATTGGAGCTTCAGCATCAGTCCTTTCAATGAATATTCCGGGTTGATTTCCTTCAGGATTGACTGGTTTTATCTCCTTGCTGTTCAAGAGACTCTCAAGAATCTTCTTCAGCAGCACCACAGTTCAAAAGCATCGGTTCTTTGGTGCTGTCTTCTATATGGTCCAACTCTCACATTCCTACATGATCTTTATGGTCCAACTCTCACATCTGAACATGACTACTGGAAAAACAATAGCTTTGACTAAATGGACTTTGTTGGTAAACTGATATCTCTGCTTTTGAATACACTGTCTAGGTTTGTCATAGCTTTCCTTCCAAGGAGGAAGCATTTTTTAATTTTGTTGCTGTCTGAAGTGACTTTCCAGAACCCAGAAAAGTAAAATGTCACCACTTCCACTTTTCCCCCTTCTATTTGCCATGAAGTGATGGGAACGGATGTCATGATCTTTGTTTTTTGAATGTTGAGTTTTAAGCCAGCTTTTTCACTCTCCTCTTTCACTTTCATCAAGAGGCTCTTTAGTTTCTCTGTGCTTTCTGCCATAAGGGTGGTGTCATCTGCATGTCTGAGGTTGTTGATATTTCTCCAAGCAATCTTGATTGCAGCTTATAATTCATCCAGCCCAGCATTTCCCATGATGTACTCTACATATAAGTTAAATAAGCAGGGTGACAATATAAAACCTTGTCATATTCCTTTCCCAGTTTGGAACCAATCAGTTGTTCAATGTCCAGTTTCAACTGTTGCTTCTTGACCTGCATACAGCTTTCTCAGGAGACAGGTTAAGGTGGTCCAGTATTCCCATCTATTTAAGAATTTTCCACAGTTTGTTGTGATCCACACAGTCATAGGCTTTAATGTGGTCAAAGAAGCAGAAGTAGATGTTTTCTGGAATTCCCTTTCTTTCTCCATGATCCAACAAATGTTGGCAATTTAATCTCTGGCTCCTCTGCCTTTTCTAAACCCAACTTGTACATCTGGAAGTTCTTGGTTCACATACTGCTGAAACCTAGCTTGAAGGATTTTGAGCATAACCTTGCTAGCTTGTGAAATGAGTGCACTTAATGTGGTAATTTGAACATTCTTTGGCATCACCCTTCTTTGGGATTGAAATGAAAACTGACCTTTTCCAGTCCTGTGGCCACTGCTGAATTTTCCAAATTTGCTGACATGTTGAGTGCAACACTTTAACAGCATCATTTTTAGTATTTAACACCAAAAACATTTTGTGTTGGGTTACAGCCGATTACCAATGTTGTAGTTTCAGGTGAACAGGAAAGGGACTCAGCCATACCCATACATATACACATATCCATTCACCCCCAAACCCCCTCTAATACAGGCTGGCACATAACATTGAGCAGAATTCCATGTGTTATACAATAGGTCTTTGTTGGTTATCCAAATTAAATATAGCAGTGTGTACATGACCTTCCCAAAGTCCCTAACTGCCCCTTCCCCCTGGCAACTATAAATTTGTTTTTTAAGTCTGTGAGTCTCTATTTTGTAAGTAAGTTCATTTGTATCATTTCTTTTTAGATTCCACATATAAGGGATGTCATATGATATTTCTCCTATGTCTGACCTTCTTCATTCAGTATGACACTCTTGGTCCGTCCATGTTGCTGCACATGGCATTATTTCATCCTTTTTAATGGCTGAGTAATATTCCATTGTATATAGGTACCCTGTCTTCTTTATTTGTTGCTCTGTCAATGGACATTTAGGTTGCTTCTAGGTCTCGGCTATTGTAAACAGTGCTGCAATGAACATTGGGGTGCATGTATCTTTTCAGGCCATGTTTTTCTCTGGATATATGCTCAGGAGTGGGATTGCAGGGTCACATGGTAGCTCCATTTTTAGTTTTTTAAGGAACCTCCATACTGTTCTCCATAGTGACTGAACCAATTTACATTCCCACCAAGAGTGCAGGCGGGTTCCCTTCTCTCCACACCCTCTCCAACATTTGTTGTTTGTGAATTTTTTGATGATAGATATTCTGAACTGTGTGAGATGATAGTCTCATTGTAATTTTGATTTGTATTTCTGTAATAACTAATGATATTGAACATCTTTTCCTGTGTCTATTGGCCATCTGTATGTACATTTTAGAGAAAAGTCTATTCAGGTCTTCTGCCTACTTTTTGAGTTTGTTTTTGTTGCTACTAAGCATCATAAACTGTTTGTAAATTTGGGAGTTCAGTTCAGTTGCTCAGTCATGTCCGACTCTTTGCGACCCCATGAATTGCAGCACGCCAGGCCTCCCTGTCCATCACCAACTCCCGGAGTTCACTCAAACTCACATCCATCATGTCGGTGATGCCATCCAGCCATCTCATCCTCTGTCGTCCCCTTCTCCTCCTGCCCCCAATCCCTCCCAGCATCAGAGTCTTCTCCAATGAGTCAACTCTCCGCATGAGGTGGCCAAAGTATTGGAGTTTCAGCTTTAGCATCATTCCTTCCAAAGAATACCCAGGACTGATCTCCTTCAGAATAGACTGGTTGGATCTCCTTGCAGTCCAAGGGACTCTCAAGAGTCTTCTCCAACACCACAGTTCAAAACCATCAATTTTTCGGCATTCAGTTTTCTTCACAGTCCAACCCTCACATCCATACATGACCACTGGGAAAACCATAGCCTTGACTAGATGGACCTTAGTTGGCAAAGTAATGTCTCTGCTTTTGAATATGCTATCTAGGTTGGTCATAACTTTCCTTCCAGGGAGTAAGCGTCTTTTAATTTCATGGCTGCAGTTGCCATCTGCAGTGATTTTGGAGCCCCCAAAATAAAGTCTGACACTGTTTCCACTGTTTCCCCATCTATTTCCCATGAAGTGATGGGACCAGATGCCATGATTTTCGTTTTCTGAATGTTGAACTTTAAGCCAACTTTTTCAATCTCCTCTTTCAGTTTCATCAAGAGGCTTTTTAGTTCCTCTTCACTTTCTGCCATAAGGGTGGTGTCATCTGCATATCTCAGGTTATTGATATTTCTCGCAGCAATCTTGATTCCAGTTTGTGTTTCTTCCAGCCCAGTGTTTCTCATGATGTACTCTGCATATAAGTTAAATAAGCAGGGTGACAATATACAGCCTTGACATACTCCTTTTCCTATTTGGAACCAGTCTGTTGTTCCATGTCCAATTCTAACTGTTGCTTCCTGACCTGCATATAAGTTTCTCAAGAGGCAGATCAGGTGGTCTGGTATTCCCATCTCTTTCAGAATTTTCCACAGTTTATTGTGATCCACACAGTCAAAGGCTTTGGCATAGTCAATAAAGCAGAAATAGATGTTTTTCTGGAACTCTCTTCCTTTTTCCATGATCCAGCAGATGTTGGAAATTTGATCTCTGATTCCTCTGCCTTTTCTAAAACCAACTTGAACATCTGGAAGTTCATGGTTTGCATATTGCTGAAGCCTGGCTTAGAGAATTTTGAGCATTACTTTACTAGCGTGTTAAGTGAAGTGAAGTCAGTCATGTCTGATTCTTTGCAACCCCATGGACTGTAGCCTACCATGTTCCTCCGTCCGTGGGTGTGGGTTTCCATTTCCTCTGTCCGTGGGAGTGGGTTGCCATTTCCTTCTCTAGTAGATCTTCCCAACTCAGGGATTGAACCTGGGTCTCCCACATTGCAGGCAGACACTTTACCATCTGAGCCACCAGGAAAACTCTAGCTTGTGAGATGAGTGCAATTGTGTGGTAGTTTGAGCATTCTTTAGCATTGTCTTTCTTTGGGATTGGAATGAAAACTGACCTTTTCCAGTCCTGTGGCCACTGCTGAGTTTTCCAAATTTGCTAGCATATTGAGTGCAGCACTTTCACAGCATCATCTTTCAGGATTTGAAATAGCTCAACTGGAATTCCATCACCTCCACTAGCTTTGTTCATAGTGATGCTTTCTAAGGCCCACTTGACTTCACATTCCAGGATGTCTGGCTCTAGGTGAGTGATCACACCATCGTGATTATCTGGGTCATGAAGATCTTTTTGGTACACTTCTTCTGTGTATTCTTGCCACCTCTTCTTAATATCTTCTGCTTCTGTTAGGTCCATACAATTTCTGTCCTTTATCGAGCCCATCTTTGCATGAAATGTTCCCTTGGTATCTCTAATTTTCTTGAAGAGATCTCTAGTCTTTCCCATTCTGTTGTTTTCCTCTATTTCTTTGCACTGATCACTGAGGAAGGCTTTCTTATCTCTTCTTGCTGTTCTTTGAAACTCTCCATTCAGATGCTTATATTTTTCCTTTTCTCCTTTGCTTTTTGCTTCTCTTCTTTTCACAGCTATTTGTAAGGCCTCCCCAGACAGCCATTTTGCTTTTTTGCATTTCTTTTCCATGGGGATGGTCTTGATCCCTGTCTTCTGAACAATGTCACAAACCTCAGTCCATAGTTCATCAGGCACTCTATCAAATCTAGTCCCTTAAATCTATTCCTCACTTCCACTGTATAATCATAAGGGATTTGATTTAGGTCATACCTGAATGGTCTAGTGGTTTTCCCTACTTTCTTCAATATAAGTCTGAATTTGGCAATAAGGAGTTCATGATCTGAGCCACAGTCAGCTCCCAGTCTTGTTTTTGCTGACTGTATGGAGCTTCTCCATCTTTGGCTGCAAAGAATATAATCAATCTGATTTCGGTGTTGACCATCTGGTGATATCCATGTGTAGCATCTTCTCTTGTGTTGTTGGAAGAGGGTGTTTGCTATGACCAGTGTGTTCTCTTGGCAAAATTCTATTCGCCTTTGACCTGCTTCTTTCTGTATTCCAAGGCCAAATTTGCCTGTTACCCCAGGTGTTTCTTGACTTCCTACTTTTGCATTCCAGTCCCCTAAAATGAAAAGGGGAGAGGGCAATGGCAACCCACTCCAGTACTCTTGCCTGAAAAATCCCATGGACGGAGGACCCTGGTGGGCTGCAGTCCATGGGGTCTCTGAGAGTTGGACACGACTTAGCAGCAGCAGCAGCAGCATAATGAAAAGGACATCTTTTTTGGGTGTCAGCTCTAAAAGGTCTTGTAGGTCCTTTTTTTGTGTGTGTGTGTGAATTTTATTCATCTTATTTTTTTAAATTTTATTTTATTTTTAAACTTTACATAATTGTATTAGTTTTGCCAAATATCAAAATGAATCCACCACAGGTATATATGTGTTCCCCATCCTGAACCTTCCTCCCTCCTCCCTCCCCATACCATCCCTCTGGGTCGTCCCAGTGCACTAGCCCCAAGCATCCAGTATCGTGCATCGAACCTGGACTGGCATCTCGTTTCATACATGATATTTTACATGTTTCAATGCCACAGTCTGCTCCCGGTCTTGTTTTTGCTGACTGTATAGAGCTTCTCCATCTTTGGCTGCAAAGAATAGAATCAATCTGATTTCGGTGTTGACCATCTGGTGATGTCCATGTGTACAGTCTTCTCTTGTGTTGTTGGAAGAGGGTGTTTGCTATGACCAGTGCATTCTCTTGGCAAAACTCTATTAGCCTTTGCCCTGCTTCAGTCCATATTCCAAGCCCAATTTTGCCTGTTACCCCAGATGTTTCTTGACTTCCTACTTTTGCATTCCAGTCCCCTGTAATGAAAAGGACATCTTTTTTGGGTGTTAGTTCTAAAAGGTCTTGTAGGTCTTCATAGAACCATTCAACTTCAGCTTCTTCAGCGTTACTGGTTGGGGCACAGACTTGGATTACTGTGATATTGAATGGTTTGCCTTGGAAACGAACAGAGATCATTCTGTCATTTTTGAGATTGCATCCAAGTACTGCGTTTTGGACTCTTTTGTTGACCGGGATGGCTACTCCATTTCTTCTAAGGGATTCCTGCCCACAGTAGTAGATATAATGGCCATCTGAGTTAAATTCACCCATTCCAGTCCATTTTAGTTCGCTGATTCCTAGAATGTTGACATTCACTCTTGCCATCTCCTGTTTGACCACTTCCAATTTGCCTTGATTCATGAAACTAACATTCCAGGTTCCTATGCAATATTGCTCTTTACAGCATCAGACCTTGCTTCTATCACCAGTCACACCCACAACTGGGTATTGTTTTTGCTTTGGCTCCATCCCTTCATTCTTTCTGGAGTTATTTCTCCACTGATCTCCAGTAGCATATTGGGCACCTACTGACCTGGGGAGTTCCTTTTTCAGTATCCTATCATTTTGACTTTTCATACTGTTCATCGGGTTCTCAAGGCAAGACTACTGAAGTGGTTTGCCATTCCCTTCTCCAGTGGACCACATTCTGTCAGATCTGTCCACCATGACCTGCCCATCTTGGGTAGCCCCACAGGGCATGGCTTAGTTTCGTTGAGTTAGACCAGGCTGTGGTCCGTATGATTAGATTGACTAGTAAATTTGGGAGAGTAATCCCTTATTGGTCAGATAACTTGCAAATATTTCCTCCTGATCTGTGGGCTGTCTTTCCATTTTGTTTATTGTTTCCTTTGCTCTGCAAAAGCTTTTGAGTTTCAGCAGGTCCCATTTGTGTATGTTTGCTTTTATTTCCATTATTCTTGGAGATGGATCAAAAAAGATGTTGCTATGATTTATGTCAGACAGTATTCTGCCTATGTTTTCCTCTAGGAGTTTTATCGTGTCCAGTCTCACATTTAGATCTTTAATCCATTTTGAGGTTATTTTTGTTTATGGAGTTAAAGAATGATATGATTTCATTTTTTTTTTTTTTACATGTGGCTGTCCAGTTTTCCCTGCACCATTTGTTGAAGAAACTGTCTTTCCTGCATTGTGAAATCTTGTCTCTTTTGTCATAGATTAATTGACCATAGGTGCATGGGCTTATTTCTGGGTTTTCTATCCTGTTCCATGAATCTATATTTCTATTTTGTACCAATACCATACTGTTTTGATGACTATAGCTTTGTAGTATAGTCTGAAGTCAAGGAGCCTGATTCCTCCAGCTCCATTTTTCAAGACTGCTTTGGCTATTCAGGGTCTTTTTTGTCTCCATACAAATTTTGAGATATTTTGTTCTCATTGTGTGAAAAATGCCATTGGTAGTTTGATAGGGATTGTATAGAATCTGTAGATTGCCTTGGGCAGTATACTCATTTTGACAATATTGATTCTTCCAATCCACAAACATGGTATATTTTTCCATCTGTTTATGTCTTTGATTTCTTTCATCAGCATCTTATATTTTTTGGTGTACAGGTCTTTTGTCTCCTTAGGTAGGTTTATTCCTGGATATTGTATTCTTTTTGATGCAATGGAACTGCTTCTAGAACTTCTCTTTCTGATCTTTCATTGTTATTGTATATATATCCAACAGACTTCTGTGTATTGATTTTGTAACTTGCAATTTTACCAAATTCATTGGTGAGTTCTGGTAGGATTCTGGCATCATCTTTAGGATATTCTATGTATGGTACCATATCATCTGCAGACAGTGACAGTTTAGCTTCTTCTGATTTGAATTCCCTTTACTTCTTTTTCTTCTCTGATTGCTGTAGGTAGGACTTCCAAATCTATGTTGAATAAAAGTGGTGAGAGTGGACATCCTTTTCCTGTTCCTGATATTAGAGGGAATGCTTTCAGCTTTTCACCATTGAGTAGGATGCCAGCTGTAGGTTTGTCATGCTGCTGCTAAGTCGCTTCAGTCGTGTCCGACTCTGTGCAACCCCATAGACAGCAGCCCATTAGGCTCCTCTGTCCCTGGGATTCTCCAGGCAAGAATACTGGAGTGGGTTGCCATTTCCTTCTCCAATGCATGAAAGTAAAAAGTAAAAGTGAAGTCGCTCAGTCGTGTCCAACTCTTAGTGACCCCACGGACTTCAGCCTACCAGCCTCCTCTGTCCATGGATTTTCCAGGCAAGAGTACCGGAGTGGGGTGCCATTGCCTTCTCCGAGGTTTGTCATAAATGGCCTCTAATATTTTGAGATATGTACCCTCTATGCTCACTTTCTGGAGAGTTCTTATCATAAATGGGTTCTGAATTTTGATAAATGTTTTTTCTGCATCCATTGAGGTGATCATATGGTTTTCGTTCTTCAATTTGTTGATATGGTATATCACATTGATTTTCAGATGACGAAAAATCCTTGCATCCCTGGGATGAATCCCACTTGATCGTTGAGTATGATCTTTTAAATGTATTGTTGGGGGTTACTAGTATTTTGTTGAGGAATTTTGCATCTGTGTTTATCAGTGATATTGGACTGTAGTTTTCTTTTTTTGTGGTATCTTTGTCTGATTTTGGTATCATGATGATAGTGGCCTCATAAAATGAGTTGGGAAATTTTCTTTGTGATTTTTTAGAACAGTTTCAGAAGGATAGGTGTTAAACGCTTTTCTAAAATTTTTTTAAGTTCACCTGTGAAGCTTTCAGGTCCTGGACTTCTGTTGGGTTTTTAATCACAGTTTCGATTTCAGTGCTTGTGATTGGTCTGTTCATTTTTTATATTTTTTTCTGGTTCTAGAGAGACTTGTACCTTTCTATCCATTTCTTCCAGGTTGTCCATTTTATTGGCATACAGTTGTTCATAGTAGTCTCTTATGATCCTTGGTATTTCTGTGGAGTCAGTTGTAACTCTTTACATTTCTAATTTTACTGGTTTGAGTCCTCTCCTTTATTTCTTTGAGTCTGGCTAAAGGCTTATCAGTTTTATCTTTTCAAAGAACTAGCTTTTAGTTTCACTGATCTTTGTTATTGTTTTGTCTCTCATTTATTTCTTCTCTGATCTTTATGATTTCCTTCCTTCTACTAACTTTAAAAGGTTTTGTTTTTTTTTTTTTATCTAGCTGTTTTAGGTGTAAGGTTAGATTATTTGAGATTTTTCTTGTTTCTTGAGGTAAGATTGTATTGCTATAAACGTCCCTCTTAGGACAGCTTCTGCTGTACGCCTTAAGTTTTGGACCGTTATGTTTTCATCCTCATTTGTCTTTAGGTATTTTTTTATTTACTCTTTGATTGTTTTCAGTGATCCAATGGTTGTTTAGTAGCATCTTGCTTAGCTGCCACGTGTTTGTGTTTCTTAGAGTTTTTTTCTTCTAGTTTATTTCCAATCTCATAGCATTGTTATCAGAAAAGATGCTTGATAACACAACATCTTTTAGGATTTTAAATAGCTCAGCTGGAATTCTATCATGTCTACTAGCTTTGTTCATAGTAATGCTTCCTAAGGTCCAGTTGACTTCACACTCCAGGATGTCTGGTTCTAGGTGAATGACCACACCATTTGGGGAATCCGGATCATCAAGACCTTTCTTGTACAGTTCTTTTGTGTATTCTTGCCACCTCTTCCTAATCTCTTCTGCCTGTGTTATGTCTTTACCATTTCTGTTCTTTATTGTGCCCATCCTTGCATGAAATGTTTCTTTGATATCTCCAGTTTTCTTGAAGAGATCTCTAGTTTTTCCCATTCTATTGTTTTCCTCTATTTCTTTGCACTGTTTATTAAAGAAGCCTTCTTATCTCTCTTTTATTCTCTGGAACTCTGCATTCAGTTAAGTGTATCTTTCCCTTTCTCCCTTGCTTTATACTTCTCTTCTTTCTTCAGCTATTTGTAAAGCCTTCTCAGACAACCAGTTTGCCTTCTTGCATTTATTTTCCTTTGGAATGGTTTTGGTCACTGCCTCTGTACAGTGTTACAAACCTCCAGCCATAGTTCATAATCATAGTTTACTAGATCTAATCCCTTGAATCTATTTGTCACCTCCACTGCATAATCATAAGGGATTTTATTTAGATCATACCTGAATGGCCTAGTGGTTTTCCCTACTTCCTTCACTTTAAGTCTGAATTATGCAATAAGGAGTTCATGATCCGAGCCCCACTCAGCTCCCAATCTTGTTTTTACTGGTTGTATATAGCTTCTCCATCTTCAGCTGCAAAGAATATAGTATTTTGGTACTGACCTTCTGGTGATGTCCATGTGTAGACTTGTTTCTTGTGTTATTGCAAGAGGGTGTTTGCTACAACCAGTGTGTTCTCTGGACAAAACTCTGTTAGCCTTTGCCCTGCTTCATTTTGTACTCCAAGGCCAAACTTACCCGTTACTCCAAGTATTTCTTGACTTCCTATTTTTGCATTCCAATCCATGATGAAAAGGACAACTTTTTTTTTGGTGTTAGGTCTAGAAAGTCTTAGGCTGCTGCTAAGTCGCTTCAGTCGTGTCCGACTCTGTGCGACCCCATAGACGGCAGCCCACCAGGCTCCCCCGTCCCTGGGATTCTCCAGGCAAGAATTCTGGAGTGGGTTGCCATTTCCTCCTCCAATGCATGAAAGTGAAAAGTGAAAGTGAAGTCACTCAGTCGTGTCCGACTCCTAGCGACCCCATGGACTGCAGCCCACCAGGCTCCTCCGTCCATGGGATTTTCTAGGCAAGAGTACTGGAATGGGGTACCATTGCCTTCTCTGTAGAAAGTCTTATAGGTCTTCACAAAACCATTCAACTTCAGCTGCTTCAGCATCAGTGGTTGGGGTATAGATGTGGATTACTGCAATATTGAATGATTTGCCTTGGAAAGGAAGAGAGATCTGTCGTTTTTGAGATTACACCCAAGTACTGCATTTCAGACTCTCTTGTTGATTGTGAGGGCTACTCCATTTCTTCTAAAGGATTAGTGCCCATAGCAGTAGATTTAATGGTCATTTGAATTAAATTCTCACTTGTTCCTGTCCGATTTGCGTTGATTCCTAAAATGTCGATATTCACTCTTGCCATCTCCTATTTGACCACTTCCAATTTACCTTTATTCATGGACCTAATATTCCAGGTTCCTATGCAATATTGTTCTTTACAGCATCGGGCATTACTTTCACCACCGGTCCCATCCACAACTGGGCGTCATTCCTGCTTTGGCTCAGCCTCTTCATTCCTTCTGGAGCTATTTGTCTGCTCTTCTCCAGTAGCATATTGGACACCTCCCGACCTGGCAGGTTCGTCTTTTGGTGTCATATCTTTTTGCCTTTCATACTGTTCATGGGATTCTCAAAGTGTACTACATTTCAGATGTGCTGCATAGCAATTTGACATTTGCATACATTATGAAATGGTCACCTCAGTAAGTTTAGTACATCTGTCCCCAAAGTTATTACAGTATTACCATTTTCCTTATGCTGCATATTATATCCCCATGGCTTATTTATAACTGGAGGTTTGTAGCTCTTAATCCCCTCACTTATTTCACCGTCCCCCTCAATGTCCTCTCGTCTGGCACCACCCACTTCTTCTCTATATGAGTCTGTTTTCATTCTATTTTATTTGTTTTTGAGATTCTACATGTTGGTGAAATCATACAGTATATGTCTTTGTCTGTCTGACTTATTTCACTTAACATAATCCTCTCTAGTTCCATCCATGTTGTTGTAAGTGGTAAGATTTCTTTTTTCAAGGCTGAGTAACATTCCATTCTGGGGCTTCCCTGGTGGCTCAGTGGTAATGAATCCACCTGCCAGTGCAGGAGCCACAGGTTCAATCCCTGGGTTGGGAAGATCCCCTGGAGAAGGAAATGGCAACCACTCCAGTATTCTTGCCTGGGAAGTCCCATGGACAGCAGAACCTGGCAGGCTACAGTCCATGGGTCGCGTAAGAGTTGGACAGGACTTAGGGACTAAACAACAACAACATTCCATTGCATATGTTTACATTTCTTCATTCATTTATCAGTGGACACGCACATTGCTTCCATATCTTGGCTATTTTAAGTAACACTGCAATGAACATTGAGTACATGTATCTTTTCAAATTAGTATTTTCGTTTTCTTTGGGTAAATACCCAAAACTGATATTGCTGGATCATATGGCAGTTCTATTTTTAATTTTTTTGAGAACTCCATACTGTTTTCCAGTGGACTCATCAATTTTCAGTCCCACCGACCGTACACGAGGGTTCCTTTTTCTGTACATCTTTTGTACAGCTTGTTCTTTGTTGTCTTTTTCATAATAGCCATTCTGACCGGTGTGAGGTGTTATCTTATTGTGGTTTTGATTTGCATTTCCCTGATTAGTGATGTTGAACATTTTTTCATGTGTCTGTGGCCATCAGTATGTTGTCTTTGGGGGGGGGGAAGTCTATTCCTCTATCCAGCTTTTTAATTGGGTTGTCTTTTTGTGTTGAGTTGTATGATTTCTTTGTATATTTTGGATATTAACTTATCAGATATATTGTTTGCAAATATCTTCTCCCAATTAGTAAGTTGCCTTTTTGTTTTATTGATAGTTTGCTGTGCAAAAGCTTTTTAGTTTGATGTAGTCTCATTTATTTTTGCTTTTGTTTCTATTGATGGAGACAGATCCAAAAAAATTATTGGTAAGACAGTTGTCAAAGAGCCTACTGCCTATGTTTTCTACAAGTAGTTTTATGGTTTCAGGTCTTACATATAATTCTTTAATCTATTTTGAGTTTTTTTAAGATAGTGTGAGTAGTCCAGTTTCATTCTTTTGCATGCAGATGTCCAGTTTTCCCAACACCGTTTATTGAAGAGGCTTTTCCCCATTGTATATTCTTGCCTCCTCTGTCACAGATCAGTTGGTCATGTAACCTCGTGTTTGTTTCTGAGCTCCACTGATCTGTGTTTTTTCTGCCAGAACCATGCTATTACGATAGCTATCATAACCATGCTGTCACTATACCTTTGTAGTATAACTGGAAATCAGGGAGCGTGATGTTTCTAGTTTTGCTCTTCTTTCTCAAAATTGTTTTATTATTTGGGGTCTTTGTGTTTCCATACAAATTTTAGAATTACTTGATCTAGTTCTGTGAAAAATGTCATTGGTGTTCTGATAAGGATTACACTGAACCTGTTAATTGACTTGGGTAGTATAATCATTTTAACAATAGTAATTCTTCTAACCCATTTGTCATCTTCAGTTTCTTTCATCAGTGTCTTATACTTTTCCAATTGTTTTCTAAGTCTTTTACCTCCTTAGATTTATTTCTAGAAGTTGTGTTCTTTGTGATGCAATTATAAATGGGATTGTTTCCTTAATTTTGCTTTCTGATCTTTTGTGGTTAGTGTATAGAAATGCAAGGGATTTGTTAATTTTTTTGTCCTGCAACCTTACCAAATTCATTGATCAACTTAAGTAGTTTTCTGGTAACATCCTTAGGATTTTTTTATGTATAGTATGTCATCTGCAAACAGTGACAGTTTCCCTTCCTTTCCAATTTGGATTCCTTTTATTTTTTTCTTTTCTGATTGCTGTGGCTAGGACTTCCAAAATTGTTGGGGGGAAAAAAAACCCATGAGAGTGGACATCCTTGTTTCTGATCTTAGAGGAAATGCTTTCAGCTTTTCACCATTGAGTATGATGTTAACTGTGGGTTTGTCATATATGGCCTTTATCATGTTGAGGTAGATTCCCTCTATGCCCCTTCTCTGGAGAGATTTTGTCATAAATGGGTGTTGAATTTTGTCAAAAAGCATTTTCTGCCTCTATTGAGATGATCATATGGTTTTTATTCAATGTGGTATATCACACTGATTGATACAGATATTGAAAAATCCTTGCACCCCTGAGATAAATCCCAGGTGATCATGTTGTATGATCCTTTCAATGTATTGTTGGATTCAATCTCTTAGTATTTTGTCAAGGATTTTTGCATCTATGTTCATCAGTGATATTGGTTTTTTTTTTTTTTTCCTCTCGTATCTTTTCCTGGTTTTGGTAGCAGCATGATGGTGGCTCTGGAATGAGTTTGGGAGTATTCTTTCATCTGCAGTTTTTTGGAACAGTTTCAGAAGGATAGGTGTTAACACTTCTCTAAATGTTTGATAGAATTCACCTGTGAGGCCATCTGGTCCTGGACATTTGTTTGTTGAAAATTTTTAAATCACAGTTTCAATTTCAGTACTTGGAATGATCTGTTCGTATATTCTATTTCTAGTTCAGTGTTAAAATATTTTACTTTTCTAAGAATTTGTCCATTTCTTCTAGTTGTTCATTTTATTGCCATAGTGTCTTATGATCCTTTATACTTCTATAGTGTCCAGTGTAACTTCTTTTTCATTTCATATTTGATTGATTTGAGCCCTCTCTTTTTGCTTGATTAGTCTGATGGAAAGTTTATCAATTTTTCAGAAAGTCAGCTCTATGTTTCATTCATCTTTTCTGTTTTCTTCATCTCTATTTATTTCTGCTCTGATATTTATGATTTCTTTCCTTCTATCTTTGGGGTTTTTTTCTTCTTTCTCTAGTTGCTTTAGGCGTAAGTTTCTGTTGTTTTAGATTTTTGTTTCATGAGTTAAGACTGTATTGCTATAAACTTACTTCTTAAAAGTGCTTTTGCTGCATCCCATAGGTTTTGGATTGTTGTAGCTTTCATTTGTCTCTAGGTACTTTTTTTTATTTCATCTTTTGATTTCTAATCTCATAGTGTTGTGGTCAGAAAAGATGCTTGATATGACTTTAGTTTTCTTAAATTTACCAAGGCTTGCTTTTTGGCTCCCAGCATGTGATCTGTCCTAGAGAATGCTCATGTACAATTGCAAAGAATGTATATTCTGCTGCTTTCAGATGGAATGTTCTATAAATAACAATTACACTCATCTGGTCTCAAGACTCATTTAAGGCCTTTGTTTCTGTATGGATTTTCTGTCTAGATGATCTGTCCATTGATGTTAGTGGGGTGCTAAAAGTTCCTCACAATTTTTGTGTACCTGTTGACTTTTTCCTTTTATGACTTATCGTTTCCCTTATGTACGGAGGTGCTCCTGTGTTGCCTGCATATATATTTACAATTGTTAAATCTTCTCCTTGGATTGACCCCTTGATATGTGTGTCCTTCTTTGTCTCTTTTAAGTCTTTAAAGTCTATCTTGTCTGATATGAATATTGCTACTCCAGATCTTCTGATTTTCATTTGAATAACTTTACCCATCCCTTTAATCTGTGTTTTCTTAGATCTGAAGTGGGTTTATTATAGACAGCATATATACAAGTCTTGTTTATGTATCCATTCAGCCAGTGTATGTCTTTTGGTTGGAGCATTTAATCTGTTTACATTTAAGGTAATTATTGATATGTATGCTTTGACTGCAATTTAAAAAAATTGTCTTGGATTTGTTCTTGAAGGTCTTTTTTTCTTCCCTTCCTCTCTTGTTCTCATGTGGTTTGATGACTATCTTTAGTGTTCTGTTTGGACTGCTTTTCTTTTGTGTATCTATTGTTGATTTTTGGCTTGTGGTTACCATAAGGTTTTGCTATAACAATCTCCCTCTATGTGTGTGTGTGTGTACGCATCTCTCGCTCTCTCTGTATATACATATATATATACACACACAGACACAAGATTTTTTTTAAGTTGCTAGTCTTTTAATTCCAAATGCATTTCCAATATCCTACATTTTTAGTCTCATGATTGCTGGTTTTGATACCATATCTGTGTGTGGACAAATATGTATGTTTGCCTTTATAAGTGAGCTTTCCCGTCCATGATTTTCCTCGTTCTGGTTGTGGCCTTTTCTGCCTAGAGAAGTTCTTTTAGCATGTGTTGTAAAGGTGGTTTGGTGATGCTGAATTCTCTTAATTTTTGTTTGTTTGTAGAGCTTTTGACTTCTTTATCAAATCTGAACTAGAGCCTTGCTGAGTATTCTTGTAGGTTTTTCCCTTTCATCACTTTAAATATATCCTGCCATTCCCTTCTCACGTGCAGAGTTTCTGCTGAAAAATCAGATGATACCCATATGAGGATTCCCTTGTATATTTTTGTTGCTTTTCCTCCTTGTTGCTTTTAATATTTTCTCTTTGCCATTTTCAATCAATTTTTGTCAGTTTGATTAATATGTTCCTGCTTGGATTTATCCTGTATGGGACTCTCTTCACTTCCTGGACTTGAGTATTTTCTTTACAATTTTAGGGACGTTTTCAGCTCCTCTCTCTTCAAATATTTTCTCAGGCCCTTTCTGTTTTCTCTTTCTGGGCCCCTTATAATGCAAATATTGGTGTTTAATGTTGTCCCAGTAGTCTCTTAGGGTATCTTTTCATTCTTTCTTTATTCTGTTCCATAGCTTTGATTTCCATCAATGTTTTAAAGCTCGCTTAGTCACTCTTTGCCTCATTTATTCTGCTGTTGACTCCTTCTAGTTAGTGTATTTTTCATTTCAGTTATTGTATTGTTCATCTCTATTCTTTAACTCTCTGGCTCTTTGTTAACCATTTCCTGTATCTTCTCAGCCTGTGCTATAACAATTCTTTTTCTGAGATCTTGAATCATCTTTACTATCATTACTCCAGATTCTTATTCAGGCAGATTTCCTACCTCTACTTCACTTAGTTTTGGGGGGAATTTTATCTTGTTTTTTCATCTGGACCGTATTTCATTGCTGCCTCATTTTGTCTAATTCCGTTTCTCAGGCTGCCTTTTTATAGTTCCTCTTGCTTTTGCTGTCTGCCCCCTCGTGGGTGAGGCTGTCCCATGGTCTCATGCAGCTTTGATGGGACTGGTGCCTGTTCCTGGTGTGTGAAGCCAAGTCATGTGCCTCTGGTGGGCAGGGATGTGTTTGGAGGTGGCTGTGGGCTCAGGACTTCAGGCGACCTGTCTGCAGTAGGTGGTGCTGAGTTCCCACCCTGTCGGTGGTTTGGCCTGGGGCATTCTGGGACTGGAGCCTAAACGCTGTTGTGTGGGGCCAGGTCTCGGTGCCAAAACAGCAACCTGTAGGAGAGCGGACACTATATGCCCTGGGCCTCTACCACCAGTGTCCTTCCCCCTACAGTGAACTGCAGCTGACTCCTGCTTCCCCAGGAAGACACCCCCGAGGCCATCAGGTAAACTCTGTTCCAGGTGCCCACGGAGTCACTGCTTTGCCCTGGTTCCCAGTGCTCATGAAACCTTGTGTGCACCCTCCAAGAGTGGAGTCTCTGTTCCCCTAGTCCTGTGGAATTCCTGCTCGCAAGCCCCACTTGCCTTCAAAAGTCAAATGCTCCTCTTCCCAATGTTAGACCTCCAGGCTAGGGAGCCTGACATGGGACTCAGAAATCTCAACCGTGTGGGAGACAGCCCCTGGCAGGAATGGGATTTGATTATATCACGAAATTGCCCCTCCTACCATCTCACTGTGGCTTTTTTGTCTTCAGAAGTAGAATATCTTTTTTGGTAGGTTCCAGTCTCTCTTTCTGGTGGTTATTCACCAGTTATTTGTAACTCTGGTGTTTTTGTGAGAGAAGGTGAGCTCCTTTTATTCTGCCATCTTGTTTCCTCCTCTAAGAAGATTTAAAAATGTCCAGTCTATTTTTATTTTTTGACTTTGGTTCTAAGGTATGTAATTAAGTGGAAAGAGAAACACATGCAGAATTATTTATATGATAGTAATCTCTCTGTAAAAAACAATGAAGGATGAAAAGTATTATATATGTGTGTATGTGTGCACACGTGTTAGTTGTTCAGTCGTGTCTGACTCTCTGCGACCCATGGACTCTAACCTGCCAGGCTGTTCATGGGACTCTCCAGGCAAAAATTCTGGAGTGAGTTGCCATTTCCTTCATATATATATATATATCAGATCAGTTGCTCAGTCATGTCCGACTCTCTACGACTCCATGAATCGCAGCACGCCAGGCCTTCCTGTCCATCACCAACTCCTGGAGTTCATTCAGACTCACGTCCATCGAGTCAGTGATGCCATCCAGCCATCTCATCCTCTGTCGTCCCCTTCTCCTCTTGCCCCCAATCCCTCCCAGCATCAGAGTCTTTTCCAGTGAGTCAACTCTTTGCATGAGGTGGCCAAAGTACTGGAGTTTCAGCTTTAGCATCATTCCTTCCAAAGAAATCCCAGGGCTGATCTCCTTCAGAATGGACTGGTTGGATCTCCTTGCAGTCCAAGGGACTCTCAAGAGTCTTCTCCAACACCACAGTTCAAAAGCATCAATTCTTCAGCACTCAGCCTTCTTCACAGTCCAACTCTCACATCCATACATGACCACAGGAAAAACCATAGCCTTGACTAGACGGACCTTTGTTGGCAAAGTAATGTCTCTGCTTTTGAATATGCTATCTAGGTTGGTCATAACTTTCCTTCCAAGGAGTAAGCGTCTTTTAATTTCATGGCTGCAGTCACCATCTGCAGTGATTTTGGAGCCCCCCAAAATAAAGTCTGACACTGTTTCCACTGTTTCCCCATCTATTTCCCATGAAGTGATGGGACCAGATGCCATGATCTTCGTTTTCTGAATGTTGAGCTTTAAGCCAACTTTTCACTCTCCACTTTCACCCTCATCAAGAGGCTTTTTAGTTCCTCTTCACTTTCTGCCATAAGGGTGGAGTCATATTTTATGTTTGTGTATATAAGAAGTGGTAAGTTTTATAAGAAACTGAAAATAGTTATCTTTGGTGGGGGAGAACTGCAGCAATGGGAGTCACAGGTGGAAGGGACACTTTGTATTTCATTTTCTAATATGAAATTTTAAATTTCAAAATGCAGTTATTAAACCTAGAATTCGGCTCACATCCATGCTGAGTAAAGCAATAAACATGGACTCAAAAATGCAAGAAAATGTTAAAGACAGTATGTGCATATAGTAAAGTCAAACAAATAGTGTGGAGTACAAATGAGTCACTTCTGACTTCTAGTCCTTCAACGTCACCAGTGTCTTGCGTAGCTTACCAGAGATGGGCTGTGGCATACAAGTGTGTGTACATGTACATACACATACCGTCCCTTTTTAAAAATCAAATATGAATTGACTTAAACACTGTTCTGAAACATGCTTTTTTACTTAACAATAAACTTTGGAGATTGTTCTACAATGATGTACAATCTACATCAATACATACAGGTATACTTTATTTTTAAATAGGCTGTGTAGTTTTTAAATAGGCTGTATAGTTTTAACATATAAGTATTCTATATCTTTGCACAAAGATACATTACATATATTATTTTTGCACATGTATATACAATGTATTTGTGATGAATAAGTGTGTGATAGTATGTGTGTACTTATTGTGGAATTGTTAAGGATATACATGTTCTTAACATTTTTATGTATTGTCTAATAGAGCTCTAGAATCAACTTATCAAAAAATATCCTTTTGAGATTGTGCTTGTATGTCTTCTCTTGATTCTGCAATGCAGAAGGCTAGATGCTGACAACTCCCTTCTGCTTTCCCAGGAGTGAGGCTAAAGCTCATGTTTGTGGTCTTTCTCTGGCCTGCAGATTCAGGCTGGCATTTTTTTTTTCATGTTCACTAGCAGTCTGCTTGCTCTCAGGAGTGCAGGCACGGAGCCGGCCATAGGATGGCGTGTGTGTGTGTGAGGCACTGGAGCACTGCTGGTTCCCATGGGCCAGTCGGGGAGATCCACGGGTAAGGTGTCCCCTGTGGGCTAGCTTCTCGATGGGACCGTGAGTTAGGACTCATGCATGTGCTTGCATGCGTGCTGTTGTGTCTGACTCTTTGCTACCCCATGGACTGCAGCCTGCCAGGCTCCTCTGTCCATGGAATTTTCCAGGCAAGAACACTGGGGTGGGTTGCCATTTCCTACCCCAGGGGATCTTCCTGGCTCAGGGATTGAACCCACAACTCCTGCATTGGCAGGTGGGTTCTTTACCACTGTGCCACCTGGGAGGCCCCAGGAGGACTCTTGGAGGGCTTTACAGGGTCAGAGCCTCTCTGCTGTTCTCACACCAACTTTTCACCTCACTGCCATGTAGCTCATGAGTCTGTCATCTGGAGGAGGCAGGAGAGAAATGGATCCTTTTGGCAGCTTCCCACGCACGCAGTTGGAGAAGCTGGGAACAAACTCACGCACATTTTCCTATCCAGGAGAAACCACCAGCTGAGGAGGTCTCTCTTGGCCCTGAGCTGTGCCACCTTGGGGGAAGGGTAATGAGGGTAAAATCAAACTCTTCCTCTTAAACCTAAGCTCACCTACTGCTCCAGAAGTGTGCTGAAAATGCTCCACTGAAAACAGACTTGCACAGAGGCGCTCTTGTCTGTGGGCGATTGTCTAAGACAGTACTGTCTGGGGGTTTCCACACTAAAGCTGGTTCACAGCCACTGCAGGGTCCAAGCCAGGACCTAGGTCTGCATGCCTATTAGCCAATGCATGGGCAGGAGAGATTCCTGCCAGGTTGCTGGCGTATGGTGTTGGATCCCAAAGCTCTCACAAAGTCAGCTGTGTCTGTAGATGGATGCCAAATTGTTTGGGGTGGGTGGCACAAACGAGGGAAAACTTACTCAGCCAGGTTGATGCCACTTCTGAAGTTGCTTGTCTTTTGTGAAGGCAGCTAGAAGAAATTAGTTTTCAGTAGTCTCTTCTCAGTGGTCAGATTTTAGCTTTCTCTTAGCTTTGTCCTTATTCTTCAGGCACAGTTGAAGGCTAGAAGTTCAAGATCGAGGTGTTGGAAAGTTTGGTGTTTCCTGAGGACCACAGGGGAAGGATCTGTTCTGGGCCTCTCTCTTTGGCTTAGAGATGGCTGCCCTCTCACTTCCTCTCCATATGCTTTCTGAGTACTTGAGATTCCACATATTGTTAAAGCTAGCTAACAAACATTGGTATTTCTTATCCTGGCAGTTTCAAGATATCAATTTCTTTAGCCACTGTAATCAGAATGAACAAAAATGAAATTATAGCCAACTGACAGGGCCAATGTGTTGACTCCCTTGGGCACCTGCTCAGGGGATCGCCTCAGGGCCTCTGATGACCCAAACAGCTGTATTCTTTAGCCCCTAGGCCAAAGCTGTTCAGGCTCTAAACAAGCCTTGCAAAGAGTGGTAATAAAATGTTGTGAATACTTACTACTTTGCAAGTGATCTTTCTCTCTATGCTTCAAATACATGAGCAGACCTGTCACTCTGGTTTTCATTCTTCTGGGAATGCTTTTGGGTACGGCACTGGCACTGCTGTAACCTGGGTCTGTGGCTCTTCCTCACCGTGTGAACGTTTCTTGTTTTTCTCATCGGAGGACCTCTAATACACAGCACGGAGCCTGCTCCTCAGGAGATTATGCATAACTAAACAAACAGTAGTAAATTAAGACAGACTTTTTCCTTCCCTCCTTTTTCCTATGCCCCATGGGGAGATACACTGAGCTAATCAGAGGAAAGGTAGAGTGTGGCAAATGTAGTATTTCTCTATAAATAAGAATACTAGAAGACATGTTACTGATGGTACTGAAATACTTACCACAATAAATACCCAGAAATACCACAATAAAAATAAAAGAACAGAAGTTTGCACGCATGTATATCGACATAGTTCATTTTGAGAATCTCAGTGCTATTTATTTCTATTGCAGCTAGACACAAAATGTTCAGATATAAAACAAATGATACATACTTTAAACACTTTTACAAAGGTGAAAATATAAAGATGACTATGGATTTATGTTTGCAAACAATTTTACTTCAAATCTGTGAAAACGGAACAGTTTATCAGACTTTGACACAGCTATGTTAGAATTACAGTGGACAAAATTGATGAAATCCTAATCAGTAGCCTATAGCAACTGACTATTCTAATTAGAACTAGTATGACCTTCAACTATTCTAAGTACCGCTGCTACAATTTTCTATTTCTAAAAACTTTTATTTTGGGAGAACAAAACTGACTTTAGTGCTATTTTGAGAAAGAGAATAAACATTAAATCTTCAATCTCAACTTTTAAAGCTTAGGGCTCTTTAAGTATTTCTGCTAATCTTAAACTACTTTTGGTTCAGTGCTAACTTTTGAAATATCTTAATCAGTGTAATTTAAGGTCTTTTTTTTCTTTTTGTCCAGACAGTGCTCATGGTTTTTGTCTCTATACCAAAGCAGTAAGGCAAGAAAGGTTTTCCTTTTTCAGATCATATATCTATCCATTTTAAAATGCAGGGACTGAAAACACTACAAACAATCCTACCAATAGGAAATTAAGCCTGCTATGGCTTTCCTTTATATTTAAACCATAGGATTAGCAGTGTTATTGCCTACAAATGTTGAATGTATAAGCATTTAGGCTTAAGTCACAGGACATCAATATTGCCATTTCTGTGTGTGTTTCAATTTCAGTTAATAAAACATTGTTTTCGCAATTACCTTTGATAAGTTTGAAGATGAAGTCAGAAAACATTACACAAAAGCTGAAACTGGGTGACTCTGCTACAGGTAAATAATGCCTGAAGGGACAAGAGTGGTGGTCTGGTGTCTGGTTAGTATCGGTGCACTGTGCCTCCAGCCCTGCACAGTGCGGGGCACACTCCAGCCAGCATGACACACGTACGGGCACCTTCAGTGCTCCAAAGGGCCTGGCCTGCTCAATTAGGCGAAATGTGTGGCTTTGCAAGAACTGCCAGGTGCCAGTTTGAAATATATCATTCTTTGAGGCAAGCCCTTCGAGATATGTGAAAGAGAAAAATCACATAACCTAGTCTGCAAAAGAGTTTCTAAAATCCTTTCCTAATATGAATGTGAACCAGGCTTTGCAGAGTATATCTACCAGTGTTAGCACCATAGTTAAGCCTGAATTGAGGTAAAGACACACTCGCACACTTTGGGTAGAAATTACAACAGCAATTTTGAATGGGGTATTTACAGCAGTGTCCTTTCTGATTACTAAAAAAGCTGTTTGAAAAACCACTTGAGCCCAAGTATGTGTGTGTGTGTGTGTATATATATAATACACACAAATATATATTGAAATTGATAAATTACAAAGCTAGGTATAAGTGTAGTGAAACAGAACTCATTTCTGAAATTCAAATGATATCATTTTTTACTTCATCAAGCCAAAGATTTTGATTAAACACTCTAAGCCAATATCACAGAGCCAGTTTATCAACTAGCAACGCCCAGAAATTCTGTTTCTCAGAGTATAGTTAAGCTTACTGTAGATGCTACCCAGTCAACATCCAGCTCCTTGTTCCATTTAATTAAAAAAAAAAAAAAGGAAGTGGCTTCTCTCTTGCCCAACTATTTAGGTAGAAAAACCTCTCTGAGACTTGTATTTTCATTTACATAAAGGAATAAAGAGGAATGGGGAGAAAAGACCCTAAAACTTGGTTAAAATTTTGAAGAGGTACGATATAGTTCAGCAAATGAAAACCAAGTTTAGCTAAAGGATAACTGGACAAAAATGAACTAATAACTTTAAAAATTGCTTTTCCCTTCTCTTTCACATTACTTAATATATACGAAAATAAGTCTTAAATTTCTTATTTTCTAGCTTTTGGGGATACAATACAGACTGATTTTTCAAAGGAGAATAATTACCATTATTTATTAAATAAGACAGACCCCTGGAGTTTGAACAACACTGGAATTCAGTCTCCAGGCAGAGCTGGTCTTGGTGCTCAGGCAGGGGCACTACGACCAACGCTATGGCTCAGGAAGACGCTGATCACGCCGCTGGACCAGGATCCTCAAAGACACTCATCAGCAGCATTTCCAGCTGACTCAGATTCAGATAAGAACAGGAGTAACTTTCCCCTGGAGCCTACAGAAACATTTTAGGGAAACAGTTTAACATTTGTTCTCAACTTAAATATTTAGCTGAATACTGCAGATCATTCTTCAGAAAACTCATGTAAACAGCCATTCTTCTTTTATAAATCTGCTGGTGCCAACTGCACCTAACTGGTAATATACATGGAGGTATAACTTAAATAGTATTCTTGTGAACATAGCTAACATATAAGGTCTTTCAGTTCCCTGTCAGTCAGTTCATTGACTTCCATGATCTTCTCTAAGTGCTCCATGTACCGGCTATGGTCCTGCAAAAAGTGAGGAATCCTCATGTTTTCAGTAACTGCCAATCCTTTTAAGCGATCCACATCTTCATAAGAGACCTGAAAAAAGAAGATGGGTTAATTTTAAAATGTAACTACCAGTTAAATTTTGAAGGGCAATTTCTTCCCTTGGTCTTAGTGAAGTTTGAAGTAGGTAAACTGGTTTTAAATTAATACCTGGAAAATAAAACTTTACTGTGTGAGATGCATACCATCACCACATTTTGAAAAGTCTGTCTAGAAATTAAACAACTAAACAATTCTCCTGCCTAAATCTAAAAGAACTGAGAAAATAGAATGTAAATGCTGTACTAATGTATTAGGAAAATCAGCACAATTGTATATTAAATTCCTTTTTGTATTGAGAAATACAATTTGTGTTTTGTTAAATTTTCTTGCTTTGAAATTAAGTATTTTAAAAAATTTCACATCTCGCTCATTCATTTGAGGAAGAAGCCAGTCTTACAGGTACTATATTAAGCTGAGGGGTAAAAATTTTAAGTTCTATAAATTACCTGTGCAATGCGAAATTCCAAACAAAACACAGTTGGTTTTAAGTACTATTGTCTTCTGATCAACACTCAATTATTTTATTGAATATTTATGTCACTAAGTGTAGTAGGTGATAGGAAATAGGTTTGGTGTTGATACTGATGTAGTTTTATCTTAAACCATTCTGAGTTTAATGAGGCTAATGCTGGGAAATAAGGTGCTCATTTTAAGAAAAAGAAGATACACACATGGAATGGTAAGGGTTGTAAAAGCACCGTGTGGTGTCTGATTTGAATTAGAATGTCCTTATGATTTAGAACAAATATACAATTTGCTCACTGAAAAGGTCCAGAAGTATCAGCACCCAGAAGTGATGTAACACCTTTTGCTGAGATCTTGTTTTCTAAATACCATTTCCCACTAAGAGGAATCAAGACTTCCTTGAAGAAATATCTAAGGTGAGCCCGGAATACTTTACTTTGCTGGGAAACATGTAGACATGTTTTTAAAAACCTAGGAGCAGTCACTGGAAGAGCTGAATAAAAGGGAGGAGTGAAATGTAACAGAATGCAAAGATCTCTATTTTGCTACTACCAGTGTAGTAACTGATTTGGGCAAAAATCATCAGGAGATGTTAAAACCATTTCTAGAAAGGTTAGAGAATAGTACATTTAAAGATTCCATCCCACAGATTACTTATTAATGCAGTGGTGTAAAGGTACCTTTACAATGGAGAGATCTGGCAGTAACTAATTTACCCGGGTGATTAAACACAGTACCACTAGTAATGGGACAGTAATACATGGTGTCTAATGTGACACACTGAGAGATACATGACTCATTTAAGCAGTATTTCTTGGCAAAAATGTTTAACCTGAAGCTAATTATAAGAAAACAGTCCAGATTCTAGGAATTCTCAAGGAAATTGTCCTGAATTCTTAAACATGTCATAAAAAAGAAAGACTAGGGTGAGAGGGACTTTATAAATTAAGAGTTTAAAGAGAACAACTAAATGCAAGACATAAATCTTGACTGGATTTAGGGTCATGAAAAAGCTACAAGGGACATTTTAGAGATGATCTGGAGAATATGAAGTGGACTGTTTTTTCAGGCATTGTATGGAATCAATGATAAATTTCTTTAGAAAATCATATGGTCATGTCAGAATATCCTTGTTCTTGGGAGATCATGCTAATGCATAAAGATGAGTAGAGTTATACCTGCAGCTCACTTTAAAATATTTTAGAAAAATATGCATATAAAAATTAATGATTCCAAGTTTCCTTTTCTTACTGTCCACAAAGAAATACTGTAACTTGGTTCTGTGACAGAACCCCATTTCTTCCCTCTTATTATCACATAAGGAATATGATTTTATTGCTAAAGAGTTTCAGCTTGAGACCTATTTAATCATGAAATGAGCTGGAGGAAATGCTGACCTGGTGTGTCCGGGAATTGTGTGCCGTTGGTCTCACTCACCTTCCCCAGGGTGGTCAGAAGATGGAAGTCAATGGTCTCTCTATAGCGGAGGATTTGCAGGATACCATCCAAGTATACCTGGTCTTTACTGAAACACCCTGGAGGAACCAAAATAGTGTTTACTTTCTGATGTTTAAAGAAGCTAAGTAACTAGATACCAGCCCATTCACTTTACTAGAGGAATCAGTCCTGTGTATAACAAAAAAAGGGGTGGAGCAAAATCAGAAATTTAACTATCACCGTAACATAAAGTGTAAGGTGCAAGGTCTGGAGAACCACCACGAGTGAGTTAAGTCAAACAGCTTCCCTTTAGGAATTCCTTTTCCTGGCTCCCCATCATCGAAACAGTATTTTCCCCTAAAGAAACACTAGTGATTTAAAATACATGATTCATAATTATCCCGCCCACCATCTGATCATAAACTTAACTCCCATGATACACTGAAGGCATCTGGGTGAGGAAGGCTGGGGAAGGCAAGCTGTAGAACAGCTAAGTCTCAAGGAGATACTCTGGAGACATGGGATTTCAGAAATCCCCCTCTTTTTTTTTTAATAGTACCCTTTAACAGTCGATTTTGATACTCCTACGCTCAATGAAACAAAAAACTAGAACTGAATTTGTAAAGAATATGAAATTGTAATATAAAAATCAGGAATGAGATCTGAGCCTAGATAAAAAATGGTGTTCTACTTACAAAGAAAACCTTTCTCCCATTATGACATAACTTGTATAAATTTTTAATAATTTTGCTCTAGGTTTAAATGGACTAGACGGAACTAGAATTCTACCAAATGGAGAATCATATATTAAGAAATTATTGTTCAAGAGTTCCCAAGATGCTGGACTAGGAATACCCTAAGCACACCTCTCAGAGGCATACCAAAATTATACAATTTACAGACCAAGTATCAATGAGAAAGACCAAAACCGACCAGAAAATATTTCTACAACAAAAGATACAAAGGAGGAACCACAGTTAGGTGGGCAGGAGGGGAGAAATCGCAGTACAGGTGCTGCTGCTGCTGAGTCGCTTCAGTCATGTCCGACTCTGTGCGACCCCACAGACGGCAGCCCGCCAGGCTCCCCCGGTCCCTGGGATTCTCCAGGCAAGAACACTGGAGTGGGTTGCCATTTCCTTCTCCAATGCATGAAAGTGAAAGTGAAGTCACTCAGTTGTGTCTGACTCTTAGCGACCCCATGGACTGCAGCCCACCAGGCTCCTCTGTCCATGGATTCTCTAGGCGAGAGTCCTGGAGTGGGGGTGCCATCGCCTTCTCCGGCAGTACAGGTGAGAGACCCACAAATGGAAGACTAATGGCAGGGAGAGAGACCCTTTACAAGGAGCAGGAAAATAAGCCCAGGCGCCCTGTGTGGGGAAGACAAGACCCCAGAATGTTTGGCTTTGAAGGTCAGAGGGACTTACTCTGGAGAGATCCATACACTGTGGAAAAGAAAGACTCTACTCTTAAAGGAAAAGGTGCCCACGAAATTTCACATGCTCTGAGAGCCAGAAAAGGAGCAGTAATTTGAAAGGAGCCTGGTCAGAACTACTGTCAATCCTAAAAAATCTCCCAGAAAGGCAGAGGTCACCCTGGGGATCCAGACACGGGTGACAGCCACTTTGGGGAGTTGGTTCTACCATTTCAGAACTGCTGCTGTGAAGCACTGTTTTGGAATTCTCCCTGCAGCTTATAGCCTTGTGACCAGGTCCCAGGCCCACCCCATTCACCAGCCTGAAGGCACCAATATTGGGTCATCTCGGATCAAGCAACAAGCCAGGTAGAAATAAATCCCAACCATAGGCAGACATATACAAGCCCCGGGACAATGGCAGTTTCCTATACCAGGACTCAACCCAGCCCGCAGCAGGTGAGACCAGTCCTAACACCTGGTGCTGGTGGGCCTCAGCCCCCAGCAGGACAATAGCAGCTCGAGATACTCTGGGCATCTTAGCCAGCACTGCAGATCAGGTCCCACTTACCAGTGAGCCAACAAAATCGTCAGGACACAACAGACCAACTCCCAACCGTGTCAAAGACCAGTGAACTCACTGGGAGTTTCACCTCTGACATCATACCCAACCAACCGTCAGGAACCCACCCACATGGCTGGCTCAGCAATCTGACAAAGCTCAGAAATTCCAGGAACTAAATAAACAATTCTGCATATTACTAGTCACATATTAAATTAGAAAAAAAGCAAAAAGGAGTAAACTTACATCTGAATATAAATAAACAAGTAGATGCACAGTGAAATGTAAGTCGACTATATTCGCAAGCACTTAGGAGTTAAAGGATACCTGGCGTCCACAAGTGTCCCAGAGTAGGTATGAGAAACGGAATACGTAACGGGAGATTTCCCAGAAGCCATATCAGGAGGTCAATTTTCATCACACCTTCTTAGACACAACGTGTTCCAGAAAATGCAGACGATATGCTCCTTTACTGGAGAACTGCAAATCGAAATGACAAGGTGTATCCCCCTAGCAGTAGCAGAATGGACATCTCACCAAATATCTGCACAGGATAAATGCTAGATAGGGGCATCCTTGGAGTGGCAGGGAATGGAAACTGGTAACAGACACTGCAGAACAGGATGGAGGTTTCTCAGGGAAAGAGAGTCAGTCACCTGATGATCGAGCAGTAGCACTCCTGGCCAGTAAAGGGACAAAACCACAATGCTTCGCGATGCTTAAAGACGCATGCACCCCACCCTTGACTGCCGCACGATTTACAGCAGCCAGGACAGAAGAGCAACAAAAGTGTCCATCAAAAGAGGACGGGATATTGAAGCTTAGATACAAACACACAAATGTATACTATTCCTCGTGAACAAGAAATGGAATAATGTCATTTGGGACCACACGACTGGACCTGCAGAACATTATACTGCACGACCAAAATCAGAGAAAGACACACATTCTATGATAATACTTAGAGGTGGAAACTAAGATTTAGCAAAAAAAAAAAAAAAAAACAAACAACAAAAAACCAACAGTTTGAAGGATTCACAGAAGAGACTCACAGAGAAAAAACAAAACCATATAGTGCCCCCAAGAGAAGGAGCATGAGCCGGGATTTCCTTAGGTCGTTAGAGTTTAACAGGTCCCCATTTATACATCGAATAGATCATCAGAAAGGACCTCGTGTATAGCACAGGCTTCCCTGGTGGCTCAGATGGTAAAGAATCCGCCTGAAATGCGGGAGACCTGGGTTCGATGCCTGTTCAGGAAGATCCCCTGGAGGAGGGCATGGCAGCCCACTCCAGTATTCTTGCCTGGACAATCCCATGGACAGAGGGGCCTGGCAGGCTACAATCCATGGGGTCACAAAGGGTCAGACAAGACTGAGCGAGTAAGCAGTGTACAGCACAGGAAACTAGACCCAAAATCTTAACAACTATGGGGAAAGAAGCCTAAAAAGAGTAGACCTCTGTCTGAAACTGAACCATGTGGGTGCACAGGAAAAATAAAACAACACTGTAAATAAGCTATATTTTAGTATCCACTAAAACTTAAAAAGCCTACCCTTGTCCAGGGGTTCCTTGCAGTCTGGTGATTACACATCCACATGGTCAGAGCAGGCTTGTGTGCCAGGGCTGAAGGAGATGCGAAGGCTGTGCCAGAAAATGACCTTGCTTGGAGCTGTAGTGCCAGATCCTCCTAGGATGAGACCACAATCTCCAGATCCAGTGGGCACATCCCACAGCTAACTGTTGGCTATGCCCACCAAGTCAGGCAGACTCTGTGGGCCAGATGAGCTTTGAGAGGCACCTGGCCTCCTCCTCTGCTGCTGGCTTCCCTATCTCTAGCCTCCCTCATTAGAGATGCCCAGAGTATGGACACAGCACCCTGCACAGAGATCTTCGAGGGCTTGGCATTCCCCTGGGCCAAAAGGAGAAGGGAGAGGAAAGAGACACACACAAGCGCTGGGCTGTGTGTTTTGCCACATCCCACTCTCGTTCACAACCCAGGGGTGGGAAACTTGCAGAATGACTCTGGATGCCTGAGTCAGGCATGAAGAAAGCCTGCTACCTGGTGGCTGTTTCTCGTAATTACACCGTTAATACAGGCACTGCGGAGTACACCATGTACGCAAGGACTGTGAGATGGGAAAGCATACCTGCCATCCAGAAATGTCCTGGCGAAGGTATGAGAAACAGAATTCACAGGAAGGCAGACTTCCCAGAAGCCAATTTCAAGAGGTCCATTTTCATTACACCCTCTTATACATAAAAACTGTCCCACCACAATACACACGTATCACTCCTTAGTGGAGAACTGCAAATCAAAAGGACAAAGACCTGGATCCCCTGGCAGTCAACAGAATGGCCATCACCGAATGATTATACACGATTGATGCTGGAGAGGGACCTCGATAAACAGGCCCCTCCTACGATGTGGCGGGGAATGGACACTGCTAACAGACATCCACAGAACAGAGGCTTCTTAGGGAAAGAAATACAGAGTCACCTGATAATCGAGCAACTGCACTCCTAAGTTGGTAAAGGGACAAAACTGAAATGCGTAAAGACCCACGCACCCTACCCTTGACTGCGGCACGGTTTACAGCAGCAAGGACAGAAAAGCAACAAAAATGTCCATCACGAGCAGCTGGGATATAGAAACTCAGGTACAAACACACAAAGGAATATTACTCCTCCCAAGAAAGAAATGGAATAATGCCATTTGGGGACACATGGCTGGACCAGCAGAACATAACCAGAGGAAAAAAAAAATGCAGTATGATAACATTTAGAGGTGAAACTTCAGATTTATCAAGATAAGAGCAGCTTTACAAAACAAGAGACTTACACAGAAAAAGAAAAAATATGGTGCCCCCAAAAAGAAGGTACAGGAGCAGGGAATTCATTAGGTCATTGGGATTAAAAGGTACCCAGTTATAGACTTGAAATACATCCTCAAAGAGGACCTAGTGCATAGCACAGGGAACCAGACTCCAGACCCTAACAAATGTGTGGAAAAGAAGCCTAAAAGGAGTAGATCTCTAAATATCTGAATCTGAACCATGTGGGTCACAGGGAAAATAAACATGACACGTACATTGGCTGCACTTTAACATAAACTAAAAATTAAATAATAAATAAAATGCCTGTCCTCTTACACGGGATCCTCAGGGTCCCGGTGGATACACATCCACATGGTCAGAACAGGCTTGTGTCCGAAGGCAGGGCTGGTAGAGGGCTGAAGGAGACGGGAAGGCTGTGCCAACAAATGACCTTGCTTGGAGCTGTAGTGCCTGGTCCTCTTTGAATGGGACCAAATCTCCAGATCCAGCGGGCACATCCCACAGCCTATTCTTCCCTAGTGCCCACCAAGGTAGGTGGATTCTGTGGACTGGAAAAGCTCTGAAAAGTCACCCGGCCTCCTCCTCTTCTGCTGATGGCTTCCCTATCTCTAGCTTCCTTCCTTAGAGTTGCCCCATGGATGGCTCACACCACAGTGCACAGAGATCTTCTAGGGGCTGACATTAACCCGGGCCAGTAGGAGAAGGGAGAGGAAAGTAAAACACACAAGCCCTGAGTTGTGTGTTTTGCCACACCCCACTCTCATTCACAACTCAGGGGTGTGGGGAGGGGGAGGGGGTAAACTTTCATAATGACTGTGGATGCCCGAGTCTGCGACTCAGGCGTGAAGAAACGCTGCCGCCTGGTGGCTGTTTCTTGTAACTACACCGTTAATACAGGCACGGACGAGTACACCATGAAAGCAAGAACTGAGAGATGGGAAAGCATACCTGCCATCCAGAAATGTCCCGGCGAAGGTATGAGAAACAGAATTCAGAGGAAGGCAGACTTCCCAGAAGCCAATTTCAAGAGGTCAATTTTGAACACACCCTCTTATACATAAAAACTGTCCCACCAAAATACACACCATCACTCCTTACTGGAGAATTGCAAATCAAAAGGACAAAGACCTGGATCCCCTGGCAGTCAACAGAATGGCCATCACCGAATGATTATACACGACTGACGCTGGAGAGGGACCTCGACAAACAGGCCCCTCCTACAATGTGGCGGGGAATGGACACAGCTAACAGACATCAGCAGAACAGGACGGAGTCACCTGATAATAGAGCAACCGCACTCCTAGTTGGTAAAGGGAAAAAACCGCAATGTGTAAAGACCCACGCACCCCACCCTTGACTGCAGGACCGGTTACAGCAGCCCGGACAGAAAAGCAACAAAATGTCCATCATGAGAGGCAGGGATATAGAAGTTTAGGTACAAACATACAAAGGAATATTACTACTCCCGAAAGAGAAATGGAATAATGCCATCTGGGGACACATGGCTGGACCAGCAGAACATTATACTGTGTGAACACAACCAGATGAAAAAAAAAATGTATGATAACACTTGAGGTGAAAATTCAGATTTATCAAGAGCAGCTTTACCATACAAGAGAGACTTACAGAGGAAAAAAAAATGCCCCAAAAGAGAAGGTGCAGGAGCAGGGAATTCCATTAGGTTATTGGGATTAACAGGTTCCCAGTTACAGATTTGAAATATATCCTCAAAGAGGACCTATTGCATAGCACAGAGAACCAGACTCCAAACCCTAACCGATCTATGGAAAAGAAGCCTAAAAAGGGTAGATCTTTACCTGAAACTGGACCATGTGGGTGCACAGGGAAAATAAACACGACACTGTAAATTATACTTCAGTATAAGCTAAAATTTTTTTTAAAAAGAGCCTACCCTCTTCCATGGGATCCTCGGGGTCCCGGTGAATACACATCCACATGGTCAGAACAGGCTTGTGTCCGAAGGCAGGGCTGGCAGAGGCTGAAGGAGATGCGAAGGCTGTGCCAGCAAATGAACTTGCTTGGAGCTGTAGTGCCTGGTCCTCTTTGATTGGGACCAAATCTCCAGATCCAGCAGGCATATCCCATAGCCTATTTCTACCTAATGCCCACCAAGGTAGGTGGACCCTGTAGACCGGAAGAGCTTTGAAAAGTCACCCGGTCCTCCTCCTCTTCTGCTGATGGCTTCCCTATCTCTAGCCTCCTTAGAGTTGCCTCAAGTGTGGTTAACACTACCCTGCACAGAGATCTTCGAGGACTTGGCATTCACTCGGGCCAGTAGGTGAAGGGAGAGGAAAGAAACACACACAAGCCCTTAGTTGTGTGTTTTGCCACATTCCACGCTCAATCACAACCCAGGGGGAAAAAACAACAAACTTTTATAATGACTGTGGATGCCCGAGTCACAGACTCAGGCATGAAGAAAGCCTGCCACCTGGTGGCCGGTTTCTTGTAACTACACCCATAAAACAGGCACTGAGGAGTACACCAGGTATGCAAGGACTGTGAGACAGGAAAGCATACCTGCCATCCAGAGATGTCCCGGTGAAGGGATGAGAAAAGGAATTCATAGGAGGGCAGACCTCCAAGAAGCCAATTTCAAGAGGTCAATTTTCATCACACCCTCTTATACATAAAAACTGTCCCACCAAAATACACACGTTATCATTCCTTAGTGGAGAATTGCAAATCAAAAGGACAAAGACCTGGATCCCCTGGCAGTCAACAGAATGGCCATCACTGAACGATTACACACAATTGATGCTGGAGAGGGACCTCGACAAACAGGCCCCTCCTACGATGTGGCGGCGAATGGACACTGCTAACAGACATCAGCAGAACAGGATGGAGGTTCTCAGGGAAAGAAATATAGAGTCACCTGATAATCGAGCAACCGCACCCCTGGCTAGTAAAAGGACAAAAACCCAATGTGTAAAGATGCGCACACCACACTCTTGACTGCAGCACAGTTTACAGAAGCCAGAACAGAAAAGCACCAAAAACGTCCATCATGAGAGGCAGGGATATAGAAGCTTAGGTACAAACACACAAAGGACTATTACTCCTCCCAAAAAAGAAATGGAATAATGCCATCTGGGGACACATGGCTGGACCAGCAGAACATTATACTGTGTGAACACAACCAGAGGAGGAAAAAATACCGTATGATAACACTTAGAGGTAAAACGGAGAAGGCAGTGGCACCCCACTCCAGTACTCCTGCCTGGAAAATCCCATGGATGGAGGAGCCTGGAAGGCTGAAGTCCATGGGATCGCCAGAGTCGGACACGACTGAGCGACTTCACTTTCCCTTTTCACTTTCATGCATTGGAGAAGGAAATGGCAACCCACTCCAGTGTTCTTGCCTGGAGAATCCCAGGGACGGGGAAGCCTGGTGGGCTGCTGTCTGTGGGGCACACAGAGTCAGACACGACTGAAGTGACTTAGCAGCAGCAGAGGTAAAAATTCAGATTTATCAAGACAAGAGCAGCTTTGAAAACAAAAGAGACTATGGAGGAGAAAAAAAAAACACCATATGGTGCCCCAAAAGAGAAGGTGCAGGAATAGGGAATTCCATTAGGTCATTGGGATTAACAGGTTCCCAGTTATACATTTGAAACATATCCTCAAAGAAGACCTGGTGCACAGCACAGGGAACCAGACTCTAAAGCCTAACAAATCTGTGGAAAAGAAGCCTAAAAAGGGTAGATCTCTTATCTATCTGAATGTGAATCATGTGGGTGCACAGTGAAAATAAACATGACACTGTAAGTCAGCTATATCAACATAAACTAAAAATTAAATAATAGAAAAACCATGCCTACCCTCTTCCACAGGATGTTCATGGTCCCAGTGGATACACAGCCACTTGGTTAGAACAGGCTTGTGTCTAAAGGCAGGGCTGGCAGAGGGCTGAAGGAGACGGGAAGGCTGTGCCAACAAATGACCTTGCTTGGAGCTGTAGTGCCTGGTCCTCTCTGAATGGGACCACAATCTCCAGATCCTGCGGGCACATCCCACAGCCTATTTTTGCCTAGTGCTCACCAAGGCAGGTGGATTCCGTGGACTGGAAGAGCTCTGAATATTCGCCCGGTCTCCTCCTCTTCTGCTGATGGGTTCCCTATCTCTAGCCTCCTTCCTTAGAGTTGCCCCAAGTGTGGCTTACACCAACATGCACAGATATCTTTGAGGGTCTGGATCCACGCAGGGCAGTAGAAGAGAGAAGAAAGAAACAAAGACAAGCCCTGGGCTCTGTGTTTTGCCACATTCCACTCTCATTCACAACCCAAGGAGGAGGAAAAAACTTGCAGGATGACTCTAGATGCCTGAGTCTGAAGAAAGCCTGCCCTTGGTGGCCATTCTCGTAACTACACCCATAAAACAGGCACCGAGGAGTACAGGCCTGGGATTTCTTTGGAAGGAGTGATGCTAAAGCTGAAACTCCAGTACTTTGGCCACCTCATGTGAAGAGTTGACTCATTGGAAAAGACTCTGATGCTGGGAGGGATTGGGGGCAGGAGGAGAAGGGGACGATAGAGGATGAGATGGCTGGATGGCATCACTGACTCGATGGACGTGAGTCTGAGTGAACTCCAGGAGTTGGTGATGGACAGGGAGGCCTGGTGTGCTGCGATTCATGGGGTCGCAAAGAGTCGGACACGACTGAGCGACTGATCTGATCTGATCTGAGGAGTACACCATGTATGCAAGGATTGTGAGGTAGGAAAGCATACCTGCCATCCAGAAATGTCCCAGCGCAGGTATGAGAAATGGAATTCATAGGAGGGCAGACTTCCCAGAAGCTAATTTCAGGAGGTGAATTTTCATCACACCCTCTTATACACAAAAAAAGGTTCCCAGGAAAACACACACCATATTGCTCCTTACCAGAGAACTGCAAATCAAAAGAAGTGTATTCCCTGACTGTCAACAAAATTCCCATCACTGAACGACTACACATGATAGATGATGGAGAGGGGGCTGCACAAAAAAGAATGCTTGTACAATGTGGCAGGAAATGGAAACTGCTAACAGACATCAACAGAACAGGATGAAGGTTTCTCAGGGAAAGAAATACGGTCATCTGACAATTGAGCAATTGTACTGAGGGACAAAACCACAGTGCATAAAGATACACACACCCCACCCTTGACTGCCGCACAGTTTAAAACAGCCCAGACAGAAAAGCAACCAAAATGTTTATCACTGGAGGTAAGGATATAGAAGCTTAGGTATAAACACACAAAGGAATACTACTCCTCCTGAAAAAACAATGGAATAATTCCATTTGGGGACATATGGCTGGACCTGCAGAATATATATGAACAAGTCCGAGAAAGACACATATTCTATGATAACACTTAGAGGTGAAAAGTTAAGATTTAGTGGGGAAAAAAAAAAAAAAAGAGCTTGAGAATACATAAGAGGCTCACAAAGGAAAAAAAAAAAAAAAATCCATATGATGCCCAAAGAGAGAAGGTGCAGGAGCAAGGAATTCCATTAGGTCACTGGAATTAACAGGTACCTGTTTATACATTTGAAATAGATCAGTAAAAAGGACCTGGTGTATAGCACAGGGAACAGGATGGAAAAAACACCGACAACTCTATGGGAAAAGAAGCCTAAAAAGAGTTGATCTCTATCTTTCTGATACTGAACTATGTGTGTGCACAGTTAAAATCAATGTGACACTGTAAATCATTTATACTACAGTATCAATAAAAACTTAGATTAAAAAAACAATGCCTGCCCTCTTCCATGGGATCCTCGGCATCCTGGTAGACACACATCCACACGGTGAGAGCAGGCCTTTGTCCCAAGCCAGGGCTGGCAGGGGGCTGAAGGATGTGGGAAGGCTGTGCCAGCAAATGACCTTGCCTCGGACGTGTAGTGCCCTGTTCCCTTTGGATGGGAGCACAATCTCCAGATCCAGCAGGCACTCCCACAGCCAAAGGCGCCTAGTGCCGCAAAGGCAGGCAGACTCTGTGGACTGGAAACACTTTGAAAAGTCACCTGTTCCACGTCTCCTGGTGCTGGCTTCTCTATCTCTAGCCTCCTTCCTTAGAGTCACCCCAGGCATGCACCACAGCATCCCGCACAGGGCTCTTGGAGCAGTGTGGATGCGCTACAGCTGAAGGAGAAGTTAGGCACAGAAAGCTGGGCTGTGTGTTGTGTCACACGGCAGTCTCATCTGGTTGGGTTCTATGTGGCCTCAGTAGCGTCCGAGTCCTTGCGACCTTATGGACTCTAGCCCACTAGGCTCCTCTGTCCTTGGAATTCTCCAGGCAAGCATACTGGAGCGGGTTACAATGCCCTTCTCCAGGGTATCTCTACTCTCTTTTATGACCCAGGAAAAATAAGTTTCAGAAGGCTCTAGTTTCTTGAGTCACAGACTTGGGCATCAATAAAGCCTGCCGCCATGTGGCCGTTTCTTATAACTACACCTTTAAAACAGGCACAAAAGGGCACATCATAGTCAGAAAAGACTGGGAGGTGGTGAAAGATACCTGCCCTCAACAAATGTGCTGGGGTAGCTGAGAAATGTAATTTATAAGAAAGCAGACTTATGTAGCCAATTTCAAGAGGCACATGTTCATCTCACAGTTTTAAACACAAAACTGGCATAAGATAATATGCTCTATTTGGGTTGCTATTGGAGAATTGTAGATCAAAAGGACAACTAGACATATCCCCTGGCAGTACTCAGAATGGCCACCACCATAAAGTCTTCAAAGAATAAAATCTGGAGAGGGACACTGAGAAAAAGGAACCCTCCTACCCTGTTAAAAGCAATGGAATCCTGAAGCAGCCACTCTGCAGAAACAAATGGAAGTTCAGTTCAGTTCAGTTGCTCATTCGTGTCTGACTCTTTGCAACCCCATGAATCGCAGCATGCCAGGCCTCCCTGTCCATCACTATCTCCCTGAGTTCACTCAAACTCACATCCATCTAGTCGGTGATGCCATCCAGCCATCTCATCCTCTGTCGTCCCCTTCTCCTCCTGCCCCCAATCCCTCCCAGCATCAGTGTCTTTTCCAATGAGCCAACTATTCACATGTGGTGACCAAAGTACTGGAGTTTCCACTTTAGCATCATTCCTTCCAAAGAACACCCAGGACTGATCTCCTTTAGAATGGACTAGTTGGATCTCCTTGCAGTCCAAGGGACTCTCAAGAGTCTTCTCCAACACCACAATTCAAAAGCATCAATTCTTTGGTGCTCCGCTTTCTTCACAGTCCAACTCTCGCATCCATACATGACCACTGGAAAAACCATAGCCTTGACTAGATGGACCTTTGTTGGCAAAGTAATGTCTCTGCTTTTGAATACACTATCTAGGTAGGTCATAACTTTCCTTCCAAGGAGTAAGCGTCTTTTAATTTCATGGCTGCAGTCACCATCTGCGGTGATTTTGGAGCCCAAAAAAATAAAGTCTGACACTGTTTCCACTGTTTCCCCATCTATTTCCCATGAAGTGATGGGACCAGATGCCATGATCTTCGTTTTCTGAATGTTGAGCTTTAAGTCAACTTTTTCAATCTCCTCTTTCACTATCAAGAGGCTTTTGAGTTCCTCTTCACTTTCTGCCATAAGGGTGGTGTCATCTGTATATCTGAGGTTATTGATATTTCTCCAGGCAATCTTGATTCCTGCTTGTGCTTCTTCCAGCCCAGTATTTCTCATGATGTACTCTGCATATAAGTTAAATAAACAGGGTGACAATATACAGCCCTTGACGTATTCCTTTTCCTATTTGGAACCAGTCTGTTGTTCCATGTCCAGTTCTAACTGTTGCTTCCTGACCTGCATACAGATTTCTCAAGAGGCAGGTCAGGTGGTCTGGTCTTCCCATCTCTTTCAGAATTTTCCACAGTTTATTGTGATCCACACAGTCAAAGGCTTTGGCATAGTCAATAAAGTAGAAATAGATGTTTTTCTGGAACTCTCTTGCTTTTTCAATGATCCAGCAAGGATGTTGGCAATTTGATCTCTGGCTCCTTTGCCTTTTCTAAAACCAGCTTGAACATCTGGAAGTTCATGGTTCACATACTGCTGAAGCCTGGCTTGGAGAATTTTGAGCATTAGTTTACTAGCGTGTGAGATGAGTGCAATTGTGTGGTAGTTTGAGCATTCTTTGGCATTGCCTTTCTTTGGGATTGGAATGAAAACTGACCTTTTCCAGTCCTGCGGCCACTACTGAGTTTTCCAAATTTGCTGTCAAATTGAGTGCAGCACTTTCACAGCTGAATACTAAAAGTAGAGGTACCTAAAGGAGATCAGTCCTGTGTGTTCTTTGGAAGGACTGATGCTGAAGCTGAAACTCCAATACTTTGGCCACCTCATGTGAAGAGTTGACTCATTGGAAAAGACCCTGATGCTGGGAGGGATTGGAGGCAGGAGGAGAAGGGGCTGATGGAGGATAAGATGGCTGGATGGCATCACCAACTCAATGGACATGAGTTTGAGTGAACTCTGGGAGTTGGTGATGGACAGGGAGGCCTGGTGTGCTGCGATTCATGGGGTCGCAAAGAGTCGGATATGACTGGGCACTGAACTGAACTGAGTGATCCATCAGTCTCACTCCTTGGCATATATCTGGCAGAAACCCTGGTCTAAAATGATAATGGTAGCCAAGTGTTGATCGTAGTGCTCTTTACAATGACAAACGTTAAGTTTTCATTGTTTAGTCCCTAAGTCATGTCCAACTCTTATGATCCCATGCACTACATGGAAGTAACCTAAATATCCATTGACAGAAGAAGGTATAAGGAAGATGTTGTACATATTTCCACAGGAATCTTATTCAGGCATTGAAAAGGATGAAATAATACCCTTGGCACCAACTTGAATGGACATGAAGATTGTCATACTAAGTGAAGTAAGTCAAACAGAGAAAGAGAACTATCATCTGAAGTTGCTTACATGCAGAATCTAAGTAAGATTGATAGAGGTGACATAATTCATGAAGCAGAAAGTGATTCACAGACTTAGAAAGCCCACATATGGTTACTGAATTGTAAAGGTGGAGGGCAAGGATAAATTAGGAGTTTGGGATTGACATATATAACCTACATTATTGAAAACAGATAACCAAGACGGACCTCCTGTACAGCACAGCGATTGTGCCAATATTCTCTAATAATCTGGGGGAAAAAAAACTTGAGAAACTATGGATACGTGCATATGTATAAAGGAACCATTTTGCTTCATATCTGAAACTAACAACATTGTTTATCAACTATACTTCAAATGAAAAATTAAAAGAAACAAATAGGACCTAAATAAAATGAAAATTTCTGCACTCCTGAAGAAACTAAAACAAAAGGAAAGATCACCCACACAATGGGAGTAAAGATTTGCAAAGGATCAACCAAAAAGAGATTAATCATTAAAATGTACAAAGAGTTCATGCAGCTCAGTATCAATAAAAGCAAACAATGCAATCAAATAACAGGCAGAAGACCTAAACAGACATTTCTCCAGAGAACATATGCAGAACTAAGAGGCATGTGGAGATGCTCAACATCACTAATTACCAGAGGAATGCAAATCAAAACTACAATGAGATACCATCTCTCATCAGTCACAACGGCTATCATCAAAACATCTATGAACAATAAAAGCTAGAGTGGGTATGGAAAAAACTGAATCCTATTGCTGGGCATGTAAACTGGTACAGCCAGTATAGAGAACACTATGCGGGTTCCTTAAGAACTAAAACTAGAGATACCACATGCTCCAGCAATCCCACTCCTAGGCACATCTGCCTAAACCCACGGTTCAGAAGATACAGGCACCCCAATGTGTTTTCAGCACTGTTTAGTAACTGACATGGAAGCAACCTATTTTTCCATCAATAGAATAAGGGGTAAATAAGATCTGATACACATGCCAAATGGAATAATACTCAGCCATAGAAAAGAATGAAATAATGCCGTTGGCAGCAATATGAATGGACCTGGAGATTCTCATACTAAGTGAAGTCAGTCAATAGGGAAAGACGAATATCACCTGAAATTGCTAACATGCAGACTCTAAAAAAAAATGATACAAATGAAATTATTTACAAAACAAAAACAGACTCACAAACTTAGAAAACAAACTGAGGGTTATTACCAAAGGGGAAAGATGGAGGGCAGGGACAAATTGGGAGTTAGAGACTTACAATACATTATGATACTGAAAACAGATAGCCAAGAAGGACCTGCTCTATAGCACTGTGAACTCTGCTCAATATTCTCTAAAAACTTAAATGCGAGAAGAATTTGGGAAAGAAGAGATACATATACACGTATAACTGAATCACTTTACTGTGCACGTGAACTAACAGAATACTGATAAATCGACTTCAAATGAAAATTGAAAGAAACAAATAAGATCTAATTATTCTCAAAGGCTTTTGCACAGCTGAGGAAACCATGAACAAAAGACAACCCACACAACAGGAGAAAATATTTCCAAAGATTAATCTTGAAAATATACAAAGAGTTCACGCAGTTCAATATCAAACAAAACAAACAACACAATCTAATAATGGGCAGAAGATATTAACAGACATTTCCCCAAAGAACACACACAGATGGCTACACGGCACATGGAGAGATTCTCAACATTGCTAATTAGCAGAGAAATGCACATCAAAACTACAATCAGATATCACCTCACACTAATGTGAATGGTCATGATCAAAAACCTACTAGACATGGATCTAGAACAATCTCCTGTATATAAAAAATAAAAGAGCTGAACTGAACTAAAAAAAAAATCTATAAACAATAAATACTGAAGAGGATGTTGAGAAAAGTAAATTGGTACAGCAAAAGGTAAATTATGGAGGACATTATGGAAATGCCTCAAAAATATTAAAACTAGAGCTACCACATGATCCAGCAATGCGACTCCGGGGCGTATATCTGGGGAAACTATGGGTAAAGGATACGTGTACCCCAGTGTTCACCGCAGTGCTATTTATAATAATGGAGGAAACCAATATGCTACTGACAGAGGAATGAATAAAGCAGAGGCACATGTGTACAGTGGTATGTATCACCCAGCCATTAAGAAGAAGCCATTTGCAGCAACACGGATAGGTCAGGAGATCCTCATCCTTAGTGAAGACAGAGGAAGACAAAGATCTGATATCGCTTATATAGTGCATCAAAAAAAACGATACAAATAAAGTTTGCATCTGTTTGCAAAACAGAAACAGAATCACAGACTTAGAATACAAACTTCTGGTTACCAGAGGAGAACGGTAGGGGACGGGGATAAACTGGGTGTTTGGGATTAACATATCCATACTGCCATATTTGAAACAGATAACCAGTAACGAGCTGCTGTGTAGAAAAGGGAACTGTGGTAAAATTCTGTAGTAACCTAAATGGGTGATGCACTTGGAAAAGAATATATATATGTGTGTGTGTGTGTGTGTGTGTGTGTGTGTGTAACTAAACAACTTCACTGTACACGTTCAACACAACACTGTTAATCAACTGTGTGTATGTGCTCAGTTGTTCAGTTATATCCAACTCCTTGTGACCCCAATGAACTGTAGCCCACCAGGCTCCTCTGTATACTCCAATATAAAATATATCTTAAAAAATAAATTAGAAAAAAAAAAAACATTAGTATGACAAGAAACAAAAAACAAATGTCCAAGGTGTCTCCCTATTAAAAGTGGTTAAAGAGACATTGCTACCAAAAGTAATGCATGAACAGTGATTAGATCTAGATTTTTTTTCAACACCTGTAAAAGACACTTTTGGAAGAGTTGGGAATATTTAAATACGGTATATGAAGAGTTGATACTACTGAATTAAAACTCACTTTCTTAAGTGTGATAATGATACTGTTTTAAGTAGAAGAGAATGTTTTAGTCTTAGGAGAGGCATGCTTAAGTTCTTAAGGAATGAGATGTCAAGTGTACAATTTGCTTTTAAAAATTTACAGAGAGGACTTCTCTGGTGGTCCAGTGGTTAAGAATTTGCCAGCCAATGCAGAGAACATGGATTCGCTCCTTGGTCCTGGGAAGATCCCACATGCCATGGAGCAACTATGCCCATGAGCCACAACTCCTGAAGCCCGTGTGCCTAGAGCCTGTGTGCCACAGCGAGAGGCCACCGCAACAAGAAGCCCACACACCACAGCCAGACAGGAGCCCTCACTCACTGCAACTAGAGAAAAGCCACAAGAATGAGCGGTGTAGCCAAAACAAACCAATGAATAAATAATTCTTTAAAAAGTCACAAAGAGGGGACTTCCCTTTTTGTCCAGTGGTTAAGACTTCATCTTTCAATGAAAGGAGTGTGGGCCCAATCCTTGGGCAGGTAGCTAAGACTCATGTGTCTCTTGCCAAAGCTCCAAAAACATAAAAAAAAACAGATGCAATATTGTAACAAATTCAATAAAGACTTAAAAAATGGCCCACATTAAAAAAAAAAGGCACTGTAAAAACAAAGTCAGAATAGCATCAAGAAAGTGAAAAGACATACTACAGGAGAAAATATTTCATTATTTGGTAAGAGATTTGTATCTATACTATACAAAAAAAAAACTCTTACCTCAAGAATAAAGACAAACAAACCAATTAAAAATGGGCAAATGATCTAAACAGTTCTCCAAAGAAAATACACAAATAGCAGATAATCACATGAAAATATACTGAATATCATTAGCCAGCAGAAAAACCACGAGTTAACCACTTTATACCCACTAGTATGGCTATAATAGTAATTAAAACATGAAGACAGTAGGTGTTTTGGAGGATATGGTGTACTAGAAATCCTCATACACTGTGGTGGGGTTGTAAAATGGTGCAGCACTTTGGAAACACTGGTTGTACACAAATACTCATGATAGCATTATTCATAATAGCCAAAAAATGCAAACAACCAAAATGCCCATTAACTGGTGAAAGAATAAATAAAATGCATCATATGCATGCACGGGAACATTATTCAGCAGTAAAAAGGGCTGGTATACTGATACATGCTACAATACGAACAAACTTTAAAAATACACTAAGTGAAAGAAACCAGCCACAAAGCATCACATGTGATTCCATGTACATGAAACATCCAAAACAGGCAAAACTAACAAAAGTAGATTAATGGTTTTTACCGCTGGGAACAATGGGGAAAGAGAACAGGGAATGCCTGCTAATGGGATGAGCTGCTTCTGGGGTGATGAGATGTTCTGGAATTAGACAGTGGTACTGTCTGCACAGCTCTATGAACATTATAAACACCACTGAACTGTGTATTTAAAATGGATGAACTATGTATCTCAATAATACTATCTTTAAAGTCAGAGAGAAAGCAAAAATGGAAAAATGTTAACAACTAGTGAATCCAGAGTAAGTGTTCATTCCATCATTATTTCCCAATTTCTGTAGGTTTGAAATTTTTCTTAAGAGATGAGCAAAATAATGCTAACAAAATGTGGTGTGGGAAAATCAGCATTGACCTCAAGTAACAAAAGTTTAATTTTTCAAAGGTGAGTGGATTCAATGATGGGAAGAGCAGGATGTGACCAAAATCAATAGACAAGTTACCCATTAATCACAAAATCTACAGTTAAGGCACTCTCACCTGGTTGAGAGGTATCAGTCCATCCCCTCTTGGCTCGTACACAATAATCCCATCTCGTATTGGGGTCCTTGACAAACTTGCCAATATCTCTGAATAGTTCACAAAAAGACATCTGGCTGGCACGATAAACAGTGTAGTAGAGGAGGGCAGCCCTCCATAAAAAGGGGTCTTTTCTAAACAGGACACTGTGAATACTTGCCAGTCCTTCCTCTGTGGGGTTATTTGGCTTTAGTTCAAGTTTTTTACGGCCAGTCCAACTGTTCCATGGCTGCTGAAGGTTGTTAATACCTCGAAAATAATGTGTGCCTATGGAGAAAATAAGGCACGTGAAAAGCAAGAAATGCATTCTCATGTTAATTCTTCTCCAAGAAAAGATTCTACCAACAGTTCTAAAACCAAATTGATGTGTATGTAACAAATCAAAACAAAGCAGAAAATGGCCTGACCCTAATGCCTTTGGGTTTGACTGAGGACACTGCCTTCAGAAGGATTGTATTTCTCATTAGAAGAGGTATAACTTTTAAGGAAATTTATTTTCTTTTAAGAGAAGAATTATAACTTGATATTTGAAAAGAATCTCAGAGGTCATTCCCTCAGTTGAAGGGGGGTGAACTGGCAGATGCTTTGCCATCTGAGCCACCAGGGAAACGTGAACTGAAATCCAGAGGAGTTAAATGACTCTCCATTTACACAGTACCCTAAAAAACTTAATTTGAAATGAGACACTAATATCTTCACTTTAAGTTCAAGTGACACCTAACAATTTCATCACTTTTTGCCAAATATTACTAAGAAAAAAAACATTATAAAAAACAGGTGCTTGAGGTAATTTATTATTACAACTGAATAAGTGGAGAAGGGTGGTCACCTACCTATTTCATGCCTCAGCATTCCTTCCAGCCAGTGTTCTCGTGCAGTGGAAACATTGATGGTCAGCGTCGGACATCCATTTACTACTGTCATGGAAGCTCGGGAAAGCAGGTCCTCAGTGAGATGAACTACAATCTAAGAAGCAAAAGTTAAAATACACACACACACACACACACACACACACACACGACGAAACACAGAAGGCAGGGGGACAAAGTTTTCACAGACAACAACAGACCCATAAATTAACACCTTTTTCTTTTGTTTATACCAAGAAACCAAGAAGCTGAAATGCAGAATCGCTTTGACCCTTGGAATTTTGAGCTTTGGGGAACTCAAGAACCTTGACTAGATTGAAAGAAAAGTAGACAGCTATGCGGAAGACACAAAGAATTGGAACTGTGCCTCTGCTCTGCTCTCCAATATAGTCCCTGGGATGAAACGATGCGAAGGAAGGTGCAGGAGCCAGAGTCCTAGTCACTGCTAGATCAACGCTTATTTTGAGACTGAACACTAGGAACCAGCCACTAATAAAAAAAGCCGCTGTGGCAAATATCTTCCTTAATAATTTTCCTAAACCAATTCATATACTCCCAACAAGCTACACAAAAATGGTAATAAGGGGAAAAATAAACTGAACACAAGTCAATGCAACAAAAACTTAAACTTATATATAATTAGAAATCTGGATGACTTATTTAATGAGTAAAATAATGTTGGGAAAACATAACCCGCAGGAAAAAAAAAAAGAAAAAACACGTAGCACTCACTGAGAGTTACAATGTTCAGTCAACTCATCATGTTCACTCATGATTTCATACCTCACCCATGCAGCCTTCTTTCATCATGTACTTCCTAACATGACTCCAGATTCGAGTTTTAGATAGCAGGCTACCACCGGTGGCCTGTTCAAATTTTTCATAACTTCCATACTTTTGTAAAGTCAGTTCCATAATATTGATGGACTGTAAAAGAAACAGAGATGAAGTAAATTGTCTCCGATTACTCTGATGTGAGTACTGAGCTATATGCTTATCATGACCTGTTCTGTGTTTACTGATTTACAAATTAAATTGTAGCTAAGCACATTTTTCTAATCCTAAAGAGTTTTCACTCATTTTCACAAGTTTTTACAAAACACTTATGTACATACTTCTTAGCATGGGATAAAGGGGCTCAAGCACTACACACCTGTCAGTATCTAACAGGCTGAGTTCTTAGTTTCTCTTGGCTTCTCTGAGACCATCTGGTGGTTTTGCAGAACTCAGAAGGTATGTTTCCAGACTAATCACTAGTATATAATTACCACTTGGATAAAGAAAAAAATATTTCCAATTTTTAAGAACACACAAAAGAATCAACCACTCTTCTATGATGATCCTATAGAACTTGATGTTCTCCTTTGACAGAAAACACAGTCTCAATATTACTAAAAATACTTTGTATCTATCATTCAGGGCAGGGTACTATCTACTTTTCATTCTTCATAAATTTTCACATGAAAAGAATATGAACGTTGGGATCTTTTTCTGCAAACAGAAATATACAGAAAGACTAAGAAAAGTAAGAAAATTCGTAAAAAATCACAGATGATGAGCATCTATGGGAAAGCCACCAAAAAGGTAAACATAAGAATAGAAAATGCTATTGAAAGATCTTCTGGAAAAAATCTAGAAAATTCACATATATATCTTATATGAATGGTGACAGAAGCTAGAAAATTCAGACACCTGTTATATTAAGTCTAAAATTTCTAGCTGTCATCAGACTAGTAAAGAGATGAAAAGTACAACCTCTAGAGTCACACTACCTGAGCTGATATCCTGGCTCTGCCACCTTCTGGCTGTGTGACTCTGAGCAAGTTACTTATTACTAAGCCTCCTCATTAGTAAATGAGGATAACTACAATAATGTCTACTTCATGGTTCTGTTGAGAAAAACTACCAGCCTCTGTAAAGCACAGTGGCAGATACAAGTAGTCAATACATGTCAATTATTACATCAGCATTGTAATCACCACCATTATGTCATCATTCTTTATAAATATCACCACTGTAGATGACAGGCTCAACACAAAAAGTACAGTAAAGCTCAGGCACTACAAGTTATAAGTAAACATATATGTCCCCACTGCTGCTGCTGCTGCTGCTGCTGCTAAGTCGCTTCAGTTGTGTCCGACTCTGTGCGACCCCATAGACGGCAGCCCACCAGGCTCCCCCGTCCCTGGGATTCTCCAGGCAAGAACACAGGAGTGGGTTGCCATTTCCTTCTCCAATGCATGAAAGTGAAAAGTGAAAGTGAAGTCGCTCAGTCGTGTCCGACTCCTAGCGACCCCATGGACTGCAGCCTACCAGGCTCCTCTGTCCATGGGATTTGCCAGGCAAGAGTACTGGAGTGGGCAGAATTCTTTACCACTGTGCCACCTGGGAAAACCTTGGTCCAAAAGCCAGAAGCATTGAATTGTCCTGGAAACTGGTTTCAACTTCAGAATTTTGCCTGCCTCCAAGATGCGTGCATACTGAATCAGAATCTGCATTTTAACATTTCCCAGGTGATTCACCAGCACAGTAGAAAGCTAGAAGGGTCTCAGAGAATGGGAACACAGCAAATAACCCAGAGGCTAATTTACTTATCTGATAACCAGGATAATTAAAAGAACAAATTAGCACATAATTAAAAGCCCATTTTAGCAGATTCAGTTCAGTTCAGTTGCTCAGTCGTGTCCGACTCTTTGCGACCCCATGAATCGCAGCCAGGCCTCCCTGTCCATCACCAACTCCCGGAGTTCACTCAGACTCACGTCCATCGAGTCAGTGATGCCATCCAGACATCTCATCCTCTGTCGTCCTCTTCTCCTCCTGCCCCCAATCCCTCCCAGCATCAGAATCTTCTCCAATGAGTCAACTCTTCGCATGAGGTGGCCAAAGTACTGGAGTTTCAGCTTTAGCATCATTCCTTCCAAAGAAATCCCAGGGCTGATCTCCTTCAGAATGGACTGGTTGGATCTCCTTGTAGTCCAAGGGACTCTCAAGAGTCTTCTCCAGCACCACAGTTCAAAAGCATCAGTTCTTCGGCGCTAGATTAGCTAAGGTATTTGCATACACTGGTCTAAGGTCACTAGTAGGAGTAGTAGTTAGTAGTTAAGTCCCTAAGTCGAGTCCGACTCTTGTGACCCCATGGACTGTAGCTGCCAGGCTCCTCTGTCCATGGGATTCTCCAGGCAAGAATACTGGAGTGGGTTGCCATTTCCTTCTCCAGGGGATCTTCCCGACCTAGGAATCAAACCTGGGTATCCTGCATTGCAGGCAGATTCTTTACTGACTGAGCTATAAGGGAAGCCCCTAAAGGTCACTAATCATCAATATACCAGTGTTAGAAGAAAGTGAGAAATTTTGCCTTAATTACATAAGATACAGAAGTGGTACTTCTATATTGGACTTATATTTAGACCTAAACAAAAGCTAAAGAAAATTTTTATTATAACTTGTGCTTATAAGTTTTTAAAAGTATCTACTTAATTTAGGAAAAATTAGCTTTTCTAGTATATGCTTACTCAGTAGGAAAATGTTATTATCTGGTTACTATTATAGCAGATATAAAACAGTCTAGAGAATTTGGAAAAACTTAAATACAGGTGATCCTAGTTATCACCAACAAATGGTACTTAATAGAAGGCTACTAAGAATTCGGTCTAGTCAAGGTTATGGTTTTTCCAGTGGTCATGTATGGGTGTGAGAGTTGAACTGTGAAGAAAGCTGAGCACCGAAGAATTGATGCTTTTGAACTGTGGTGTTGGAGAAGACTCTTGAGAGTCGCTTGGACTGCAAGGAGATCCAACCAGTCCATCCTAAAGGAGACCAGTCCTGGGTGTTCATTGGAAGGACTGATGCTGAAGCTGAAACTCCAATACTTTGGCCACCTAATGCGAAGAGTTAACTCATTGGAAAAGACTCTGATGCTGGGAGGGATTGGGGGCAGGAGGAGAAGGGGACGACAGAGGATGAGATGGCTGGACGACATCACTGACTCGATGGACATGAGTTTGAGTGAACTCCGGGAGTTGGTGATGGACAGGGAGACCTGGCATGCTGCGATTCATGGGGTTGTAAAGAGTCAGACACGACTGAGTGACTGAACTGAACTAAGAATTCACATTCATAGTAAGTATGCATTTATATTCATAATTGGGAACAAAGATTTGATTGAAAATTTATCCTGAAAAAGTACTCTAACAAATATAAGATTAAAAAATTATATTGGCAGTTTAACAACACTGGGGAAACCTTGTTCCTATCAACTATTACATACATCAAAGAAAGAATAAAAATAGTGGGAGCTTTTTAGAGAAGGGATGTAATTTTTCTATCAAAATGACATACAACAGCACATTTTTTCTTTCACTGCACGACTTACATGCACCAGCATGGTAGCAACCCTACATGGGAGCTACACAGATGGTCCCAAAAGCTTAGCTTAATATGTCATATTCAATCATTCTTCACTGAAGTGCCCATCCTGTGGTCATCTCTAGAATTTTTTTTTTATTAATTTTCAACTGGTCCAACCTAGACACATTTGTCAGTGATCACACAGATTTCTAATATCCTTCACTGACTTCCCAATCCATTTGCATTAGACTCCAACATAGAGAGACAGTGGTTGGACAGGTGAATATATTCAAGTTTTAAGAGACAAGTCAGCAGTGTTCAGTGGTTACTTCATCAGTATTTCTGTGTGACAACAATTTCTGCTTCATTATGCAACCTCCTAGGAGAAGGCGATGGCACCCCACTCCAGTACTCTTGCCTGGAAAATCCCATGGACGGAGGAGCCTGATAGGCTGCAGTCCATGGGGTCGCTAAGAGCCAGACACGACTGAGTGACTTCACTTTCACTTTTCATTTTCTTGCATTGGAGGAGGAAATGGCAACCCACTCCAGTGTTCTTGCCTGGAGAATCCCAGGGACGGGGAAGCCTGGTGGGCTGCCGTCTATGGGGTCGCACAGAGTCGGACACGACTGAAGCGACTTAGCAGCAGCAGCAGCATGCAACCTCCTACAGGCCACAAAGATTTTACAAGTATGATTTCAACTTTGGAAAAAAGAAAAGGCAATAAGCAATTTTAAAAGGCACAAAGAAGCCTGGAAGGATACACCCAAACGCTACATGATATGATGTTCATCTTTGGGAAAGGGTAATGTGCTACACTGATGTTTGTTTGCACTTTACAGGAGTTGTTTAAATTGTTTACAATATGCATAGGAAAAAATCATTTTCCTATGAAAAATGTCATAGGAAAATGACATTTTCTATGTCATTTTAGGAATTGTACAATGATGTGTTCAAGGTATACAATGTGATGACAATATATATATACACACACACTGTGGAATGAATAGTACAATCAAATTAATTTACAAATCCATCACCTCACATATGCAGTGGGAACATAAGATCTTAGCAAATTTCAAGTATAAAATATATTATTATTACCTATAATCATTATGCTGTATTTTAGATGCCCAGGACTTATTCCAAGTTTATAACTGAATTTTGGTACCCTTTGATCCACACCTCGCCACAAGTTTTTATTTTTTAAAATAGGAAATAAAAGAAAGTTCATCCTTTCCCCCTAGAGCTCAGAGAATCAATATCTATACCACTTTGGGAATCAAACTTTCATACACCCTCACATGGTTAATATGTTTAAGAGGCAATAAATTTCATGTCAAAATCTCTCTTCTCCATTAATATCATTTAAGTTAATCAGAAAACTACATCTCCCAATATTATTTGTGGGAGATTCAAACAAACATCAGGGAATTCCCCAATCATCACTTTCAGTTTGCCATTCAGAATATCCCTTTCCTATCTTCAAATATATCTCTACCATTTCTTTAACTTCCAATAACATTCAAGTATTAAAAGAAAAAAAGTTCAAGTTAATTTAACCAATTTAAAACATAAATCATATATCTAATTAAAGATTTTTCACCTCCCCTAGGCAGGGCCTGGTCTGGGACCTAAAGAACTTTCACTAGGAAAGGAAGGCATAATCAGTGATTTGAGTCCTCCTCATCTCTCCCCCATTTCCCTTCAGCATATTGAATATTCAGTACTTTTAATATATTCTGTGGCTCAGCGGGTTAAAGAATCTGCCTGCAAATGTCGGTGACCCTGGAGACGTGGTTTTGATCCCTGGGTTGGGAAGATCCCCCTGAAGTAGGAAATGGCAACCCACTCCAGTATTCTTGCCTGGAAAATGCCCTGGACAGAGGAGCCTGGTGGTCTACAGTCCATGGGGTCACAGAGAGTTGGACATGACTGAGTGACTGTGCTTTCTGTGTACTGAATATACTCAGTATATGGAAGAAGGAGTGAACAATTCCTGTATAACTGGTTCAGCTGTGGTCCTTCTCCCTTGACTATAATGCTATGGTAGGCCTTTTACAGAAGGTGCCTCCACTGCACAGCTAACTGACCAAGCTCCTTCCAACAGAATCTATGCAAGACCCCCCCTGAGGTGGACCACTACCAAAACAACTTTTACGAAATTTAAAAGTACAACAGACCTTCATCAAATAACAAGAAAAAATCTCAAGGAAACAACCTAACCTGGCACGTAAAAGAAAAAGACAAATATACAAAACCTAGAGTCAGCAGAAGGAAGGAAATAATCAAGATTAGGGAGGGCTTCCCTGGTGGCTCAGATAGTAAAGAATCTGCCTGCGATGCGGGATACCCAGATTTGTTCCCTGGGTCAGGAGGATCCCCCGGAGAAAGGAATGGCAACCTGCTCCAGTATCCTCGCCTGGAGAATCTCATGGACAGAGGAGCCTGGTGGGCTACAGTCCACGAGGTCACAAAGAGTTGGACATGACTGAGTGACTAACACTTTCTTTCAAAATTCTAAAGGGAGGGGATAATGAGCTTTTAATAACAATGATAATAATGATAACCCCTCCTTCCTAGAAAATCCTTATCATCAGGTAGCCCTTGCACTGGAAAACCAAGGCAACTTGACATGACTGAGCAACTGACACTTTCACTGTCTTCACACTCCCTGGTGGCTCAGTGGTGAAGAGTCTTCCTGCCAATGTGGGAGATGTGAGTTCAATTCCTAGTCTGAGGAGATCCCACATGCCTTGGAGCTAAGCCCGTGCATCACAACTATTGAACCTGTGCTCCAGAACCTGGGAACTGCAATTGTTGAGCCCACATGCCTCAACTCCTGAAGCCCACACTCTGCAGAGCCTGTGCTCTGCAACAAAAGAAGCCACCACAATGAGAAGCCCACGCACAGTGCAGGCCCCACCTGCCACAATCAGAGAAAAGCCTGAGTGGCAATGAAGACCCAGCACAGCCAAAATAAATAAAATTTTAAAAAATAAATATTAGGAAGGAAATAAAATAGATTTTAAAAACAATAGAAAAACAATAGAAAAACAAAAACAAGAGCTGGTTCTTTAAAAGGGTAAACAAAATTAACCTCTAGCCAGGTTCACCAAGAAGAAATGAGAGAGTACCCAAACAAAATAAGAAATGAAAAAGGAGAAATCTTGAGCGATACTACAGAAATACAAAAAACCATAAAAGAATACTCTGAACAATTACATGTCAACAAATTTGACAACCTAGAAGAAATGGACAACTTTCTAGAAATGTACAGCCTGCGAAAACTGAATCAAGAAAGATAATTTTAAGAGATGGATCACTAGACGTGAAATAGAATCTGTAATCATAAAAAAAAAAAATGATTCCTACAAATCAAAGTCCAGGACCAGATGACTTCACAGATGAAGTCCACCAATCATACAAAGAAGAACTAATACCAGTTCTTCTCAAACTCTTCCAAAAGACTGAAGTGGAGGGAACATTCCCAAAGACATTCTATGAGGCCACCATCACCCTAAACCAAGACCAAAAACACCACCAAAAAAGAAAATTACAAGCCAGTATCTTCAATAAATATAGATGCAAAACTTCTCAACAAAATATTAGCAACCAAATCCCAACAACACATAAAAAAAAGATCACACACCATGACCAAGTGGGATTCATCCCCAATTCACAAGGACGGTTCAGCATACACAAAATCAACCACGTTATACCACGTTAACAAAAGTAAAAAAACACATGTATCTCAATAGATGTAGAAAAAGAACTTAACAAAATTCAACATCCATTTATGATTAAAAACTCTTACCAAAGCAGGAACAGAGGGAACATATCTCAACATAATAAAGTCATTTATGACAAACCCACAGATAATATAATACTCAACAGTGAAAAGCTAAAAGCCTTCCCACTAAAATCTGGAACAAGTTAAGGATGCCCACTCTCACCACTTCCGTTCAACATAGTATTGGAGGTCCTAGCAGCAATCGGACAAGAAAATGCAGGAAAAGGTATCCAAATTGGAAAGGAAAAGATAAAATTGTCACTATATGCAGATGACATGATACCATAAATAGAAAACCCTAAGGACTCCACATAAAAACTAGGCAAGACGTTCTCTGACATAAATCATACCAATATTTTCTTAGGTTAGTCTCCCAAGGAAATTGAAACAAAAGCAAAAATAAACAAATGGGACATAATCAAACTTACAAGCTTTTGCACAGTAAAGAAAACCATTTTTTAAAAAATGAAAAGATAACTTATGGAAGAAAAATTTGCAAATGATGCAACAGACAAAGTTGTAATCTTAAGATATATAAATAATATCTCATACAACTCAACAAAAACCCAGTCGAAAAATGGGCAGATGACCTTAATAGACATTTCCCCAAAGAAGACATACAGATGGCCAGCAGGCACATAAAAAGATGCTCAACACCACTACTTATTAGAGAAAAGCAAATCAAAACTACAATGAGGTACCACCTCACACTGGTCAGAATGGTCATCATTTAAAAGTCTACAAATAACAAATGTTAGAGAGGGTATGAAGAAAAGGGAACCCTCCTATGCTGTTGGTGGGAATGTAAGTTGGTTCAGCCCCCGAGGAAAGAAGTACGGAGGTTTCTCAGAAAACTAAAAATAGAATTACCACATGATCCAGCAATCCCACTCCTGGGAATATAACTGGACAAAACTATAATACAAAAAGATACATGCACCCCTATGTTCATAGCAGCACGGTTCACAATAGCCAAAATATGGAAACAACCTAAATGTCCATCAACAGATGAATGGATAAAGATGGTGTGGTACATATATACAATGGAATACTACTGGGGCATAAAAAAGAATAATAATGTCATTTGTAGCAACATGGAAACAACTAGATTATCATACTAAGTGAAGTAAGTCAGAAAGAGAAAGACAAATAGCATATGGTGGTAGTGGTTTAGTCGCTAAGTTATGTCTGACTCTCTGGCCCCATGGACTACAGCCTGCCAGCCTCCTCTGTCCATGGGATTTCTCAGGCAAGAATACTGGAGTGGGTTGCCATTTCCTTCTCCAGGGGATCTTCCTGACCCAGAGACTGAACCCACGTCGCCTGCATTGCAGGCAGTCGCAGGTTCTTTAGCACTGAGCCATGTGGAAAGCCCCATATTACATGATATCACTTATATGTGGAATCTAAAATGTAGCACAAATGAACCTATTTATAGAAGAGAAACAGACTCAGAGAAAACAGACTTGGGCTTGCCAAGGGGGAAGAAGGGAGAGAGAGGAAGGACCAGGAGTTTCAAGAAATGGTGCTGGGATAACTGCATATAAATAAAAGAATAAAATCGGACCCCTGCTGCTGCTGCTGCTGCTAAATCGCTTCAGTCGTGTCCGACTCTGTGTGACCCCATAGACGGCAGCCACCAGGCTCCCCCGTCCCTGGGATTCTCCAGGCAAGAACAGTGGAGTGGGCTGCCATTTCCTTCTCCAAATGTATATACAAAAATTAACTCCAAATGTATCAAAGACATAAATGTTAGAGCTACACACAAAACTCTTAGAAGAAAGCACAGGCACAGACTTCATGACCTTGTATTAGGCAGTGGTTTCTTAGATATGACACCAAAACATCAACGAACAAAACAGGTAAGTTGGACTTCATCCAAATTAAAAGCTTTTATGCTTCAAAGGTCACCATCAAGAAAGCAGAAAGACAACGCACAGAATGGGAGAAAAGTTTACAAATTTCGTATCTGAAAAGTGACATATCTAAAATATAGTAAGAATTCCTATAACTCAATAATAAAAATACAAATAATCCAATTAAAAATGGGCAAAAGATACAAACACATTTATCCAAAGAAGATATACAAATGACCAATAAGCTCATGAAAAGATGCTCAACACCATTAGTCATCAGAGAAATACAAATTAAAACTACAATGATATATCACTTCACACCCACTAGAATAGCTGTAAAAATAAAAACGAGTTGACAAAAAACGAAGAAAAGAGTTGACGATGATGTGGAGAAACTGAAAATCATATACTGTTGGTGGGAATGTAAAATGGTGCAGTCATTTTGGAAAAGTTTTCCTTAAAAGGTTAGACACAGAGTTCCCATATGACCCATTATATATGATCTCTGATCTCCTACCATATGACCAACTACCATATAATCTACTATTAATACTAGGTATATACCCAAGATGACCAAGAACATGTTCACCAAAAATCTGGACACAAATGTTCATAGCAGCATTGTTCATAACAGCCAAAAAGTGGAAACAATCTAAATATCTATCAACTGATGAATGGACTAATACAATGTAATATATATATGGAGTATTATCCAATAATAAAAAGTACTGAAACATGCTATGATATAGATTAATCTTGAAAACATGCTAAACATGCTAAGTAAATGAAGCCAGTCAAAATGAACCATATATTGTATGACTCATTTATCTGAAATGTCTGGAACAGTTAAATCCATAAAAAGAAAAATAGATTGATGGTTGTCTAAGGCTGGGTGGGGGTGAGAGTGTTGGCAAGAAATGGTGAGTCACTTCTAATGAGTACAGAGTTTCCTTTTTCAGGTGATAAAATGTTCTCAAATTTGATAGTGATAATGACTACATAATCCTAAGCATACTGACAATCACTTAACTGTACACTTTACATGGATTAACTACATGGCATGTCAATTATATCTTCATAAAGCCATCATTTAAAAAACAAATAGTAATCAAACAGCACAGTATAATATTTAAACCACTAATTCAGAAAATGAAAAATCTCTGTACAAAACTTACAGCACTATCTTGTATGATACAGCAAACTTTCTGAAAAATCTCAACACTCTGTTGAATGACCTACTTTTGGTTTACTTTCTGATTCTGTTGCTGTTTAGCAATTTGGAAATCTCACCATCAGTCAAAAGCCACTTAAACAGTCATGTGCTAAAAACCTATTTCCCTTTTCAAATGCAGCTGTCACTCAATGAAAAGCTATATACAACAGGGACACTAACACAATATAAGCCTTGATGACACTGTGCAAAGACTAGAAGTCAAAAGATCTGGTTTTATTCTGGTGCCCTACCTTTTACTGACTGCGTGATCTTAGGTCTGTCATTTCACCTTTCAGGTTTAGTTTCTTCAATAGCAAAATGGAGATGAAAATCTCTGCCCTACTTACCTAATAGGGTTGGTGTGAGGATGAAATTAGAGATAGACACAGAGAGCAGAAGAGGGGAGGGAGAGAAAGAGAAAGAGAACTTGTTTTGTAATCTATTTCCCAAATGACTGTGGGTTTCCCAGGTGGCTAAGTGGTCAAGAATCTGTCTGCTGACGTGGGTTTGATCCCTGGGTCTAGAAGATTTCCTGGGGGAGGAAATGGCAACCCACTCCAGTATTCTTGCCTGGGAAATTCCATGGACAGAGGGGCCTGGCAGGCTACAATCAATGAGGCCCCAAAAGAATAGGACACAGCTTAGAGACTAAACAACAGAGGAAATAGAAGAGCATCCTTATATACCAATGTTTTTAAAAACACTAAGCTGTCCCCCCAAAGAAACATACGTGCCCAATGAACTTGACCCCGAGTCACAAATTTGGATCTACTGTTTGTAGAGTATTTCACTGAAGTTCTAGCATACCATTAATAACATCTTGTATTCATTCATCTTTAAGGTTACTTTCTTTCTGCCAATCCCTGCTTTTATGTTTATATTTTACAATCTTTTAGAATCTAATTCCAAGCCTGACCATTAGACTGACAGAGATTATACTGAAATTTACATAGTTTAATAATTCTCTGTTGGATGTATGAATAAAATTTTGTGAAAACACAGGAAGGTAAACTAAAGTGGGGCCCTAGAGGAAACAGACGATATTCCAGGTAAAGGGGGAGAATATTGTCAAAAGCATACACAAAGCAACGAAAGTGAAATACAGAGCTTTTAGGCTAGACAGGCACCAGGAAACTCATTTATTTAGTGCCAGGAACTAAACGAGATTTTCAATCTAAATGAGATTTTCAATCTAAATGAGATTTTGATTTTGAGATTTTCAATCTCTGTCAGATTCTGGGAACAGCTGAAATAAATAAAACACACTTTTATAAAAGAGGTTAGTCTTGTGGTCAAGGTAAAAAAAGAAACTTAAGGATGATAACAGAGTGATACATTTCATGACAGACAATCTGCACAAGGTGCTGTGGGAGTATAGCGTTGACTTTGGAAACCTAAGCATGAGCTAGATCAGGAAACATGAAAGACCTGCAGGCCATGGTAAAAGTTTTGGACTTTATCCTGAATTATGAGGAGCTCTAAAGTTTTGCAGGAAGGAAAGTGACACAATCAGGTTTGACACTTAGACACTGACAGTAGTGTGGAGAGCAAGAGAAACTGCATTTGCCAATAACTCAGTTTTCTGTAAAACAGATTTTATTATAATCTGGTCGCAGTTTAACAAAGAAAAATGTTTCGATAAATTATATTCTACATATGCAGAATCCCGGAAATAGATCCGAGACACTGAGTCTGCCTTAAATGAAGGAATGAGTGAAAGAACATAGAGGACAAAGAAAACCGTCACCTACAGCCTTCCCCTCAATCCCCTTCTGCCCCTTCTGTCTTCAGGGTTAAGGGTAGTTTGGATGTATACAATGTTAAGTGGGAGAGTGAGAGGGTAAATGCTACCAAGAGAAGATATTTGTAAACAGTACAAATTAGTACTGCAAACTCTTCTTTCACTACCTACAAGGAAGAAGTAGATATTCAAGCTGTTTTGGAGAGAAGAATTTGTTAAGATAAGAACCTGAGATTGCAGGTTAGGCAAGTTTTCAAAGGCACATCAATGAAGTGTTGTTTCAATGAGTCATCAAGGTCATACCTTCTTCCAAGGACACACAATCTGATTGGGGTGTTTCCGTCTCTGTAAGAAAATCTTCCTTGATATTAGGTTAAGAAATGACCTTACATCTCCAATCTAATACACAAAACTACTATGAGAGGTACTAAACTCTCATCTTTTAACTTTAATGAATCTGGAAAAAGGCTTGTGATTTGCTCAGCAAAAAACTGTGTCACCTAAGGAGAAGTATAGTTTAAAGAAGGCTTGCTTTTCCCTCCCCCTTTATTGTCTGGACAACTTGAGGTCTACCAACACAAAATACCTTAACACTAGTACAATTAAAACATGGCCTCAAAGAAATTTTATATCAAGACATATTATCATCAGTGAAGGTATTTGATTTCCAATGGTGTTATTTCTACCAAAAAAGGAAAACGAACACTTGTTTTAGAACACAATGTGATTTTATGTATTATGCATGCATTTTAATCTAACAATAAATTACCTATTCCATTTTCACTATTAACTCCAAAAGCAAGGCATTTCCTGAGGACCACATTTAAAAATCTTTATGTTACACTATCACTGGCCTCAAAACAAAGCTTATGTATAATAGATCTGGTCAATCAGAGGTGGCAAACTGGCAACCCAAGGGATGACTGTGGCCCACAAACGGGTTTTCATTGGTTTGAACAACTTGTTTTTTTCTTTAAATTAGTTGTCAACATTTACAAATTGGAAGACTTTGTATAAAATTCAAGTTATCTATCTTCTCTTACAATTTCTGAGGATATGATACACTAGACCCAAACTGTAGCCCAACTGCTATCTGGTTTCCAGTTGCCTACAGTGCCCAGACAACTCCCTGCAATCATTTATGATCCCTGCTCAGATCCTACACATGTGACCCTAGCTGTATAAAGTCTGCTAACCAGGAAAAAAAAAAATCAGAATTTATTTCCTAGCATAATGAAGTTGGGCTTCCTTGATAGCTCAGTTGGTAAAGGATCCGCCTGCAATGCAAGAGACCCCAGTTTGATTCCTGGGTTGGGAAGTGAACTGGAGAATGAATAGGCTACCTACCCCAGTATTCTTGGGCTTCCCTTGTGGCTCAGCCGGTAAAGAATCTGCCTGCAATGCAGGAGACCTGGGTCTGATCTCTGGGTTGGGAAGATCCCCTGGAGAAGGGAAAGGCTACCCACTCCAGTATTCTGGCCTAGAGAATTCCATGGACTGTATAGTCCATGGGGTGAGTTGCAAAGAGTCGGACACGACTGAGCAACTTTCACTTCACTTCATAATGAAGTTGGTCCATCGAGATACTTACTTTGAATATTTGAACTCTATAAATGAAAATGCAATGCTATGCCACAGAATGTTAAGCATTATGTTATTCCAATGCAGGAAAAAAGTCAGAATTCTTTTCTCTAAATACCTCTGAGATTTTATGATAACTCTATCAAGCTACCTTTGATAGCATAGACCATTAACTTTCATTTACTTCAAGAAATATATTTAGGATACTCTAATTACATAAGCAGAACAGCTTTTTTTTTTTCCAGTTAGGCAGATGTAGAATATATTAATACCAAGTAATATCCTAACTCTTAAATAATATGGTTATGATGGAAGAGGTCTTTTTGAGAGACATCAAATACCTTTAAAAAATCAACTTTCTTGCAGCTCGCTTTCTCAACTGGTACTGTTTCACTCGTGGACACAGCTTTTTATAAGAATTCAAGTTTATGTCACTCTTAATGTTTTATCACTACTAAGACAATATGCCTGCACTTGGTAATACTATGACTTTGTACTCAGTCTCCAAGCTGTTGGAACCCCTGTCTGCTCTGAGGTATACAGTTCCTTTCCTGATGACTACTCTCCTTTCCAGAAGGTGCCTTGTCTGTGCTTTCCCCTCAAGATGCTGCTGGACTTCTGGTGACAAGAGCTAATTTTACAATCCAATAATGTTAAGTATAATACCTTCCTACTAAGTTTCAGGTTCTCACATTTAAAATTTTTGCCCCCATACTACATACTCATGTAAACATGGTTGCCAGTCAGTAAGGTATTTACATTTTCCTATATTAAAGCTACATTGTGAAGTTTAATGTAAAATTCACATGAATTTAATATAAAATATAGATTTGCTCACACCCTGATTTCCTTGGTTATTCTCTTCCCATTTCTGCTGTTAGGCTACTTTCTCAGTAACCTTAGTTTAAAAAGCATTCTTTAGAATTGTCAAGCTGAACACACATTGTAGAAAGAACTGCACTGAAATGGTTTTTTCCACTAGGTTTTGCAGAGAAACAAATCCCACTTACTTGTAAAGTTAATTTCAGCAAACCAAAATATTTGCCAGTTATGGGTTGAGTTAATAAAGCACTGATATCTGAAGTAAAAGAATCTTCAGTTAACAGCAGGCAGAAGCTGAGCTTTTCTGTGATTAACACATGATGTGGAAAGATAGTTAAACATTTTAACAAAACGCATGACACAACTGAATACATAATGACATGAAATGGAATCTTTAAGTGATTAGCCATAGTATTTTGTGGGCTGGAACTTAGGTGTGTGGTCCTAGAAAGGGCTCTCAAGGATCACTGAGTCTATTCCCCTCAATATATACATGAGGAAAATGAAGCAGACACTGCAATGTTTACATGAGTATATAGTATGGGTGCAAAAATTAGAAACAGAAACATTCTGCACCACAGTGTACAAGAAAAACTTGAGAGATCGGGTCTACCTCTCTCCTACAGAGCAAGAGTCCTAAAAATCAATAAGTCAAAGAATACTTTTTTAAAGAAGGCAATCCTTCAATTTCTTAATTACATTTATAAGTCTAATAAACCTCTTACTTAAGACAGTGATTCTTATAAATAGCTATAAGATCCATTTCACTATTGGCTAAGAGGGTTATGTTTCAAAATACTGAAAAGATTAACATTTATGGAGTGCTCTGATATGCTAAGATGAAAAAAGACATTTTACTGTATGTTTTTTACATCATTTTTTTACAAATATATCTACACATTTCTTCTAGTAATTACAAGTCCTTACCATCTGTTCTTCATTCATACTGCTGCTGCTGCTGCTGCTAAGTCGCTTCAGTCCTGTCTGACTCTGTGCGACCCCATAGACGGCAGCCCACCAGGCTCCACTGTCCCTGGGATTCTCCAGGCAAGAACACTGGAGTGGGTTGCCATTTCCTTCTCCAATTCATGAGAGTGAAAAGAGAAAGTGAAGTCGCTCAGTCGTGTCCGACTCTTATCGACCCCATGGACTGCAGCCTACCAGGCTCCTCCGTCCATGGGATTTTCCAGGCAAGGGTACTGGAGTGGGGTGCCATACTTAATCCCCCACCCCATCTTTCCTAACTGCGTCTTCTCCTCCAGAGGTTAAAAGGTAAGATCCCTGGAACCAAATTGAAGGTTTCAAAGAGTTTTCTTCTTTATAAATCAACTTCAGGGGATTATTTTCACTTAGATGGTGGATGTTAAACATCATTTCCTTCTACAACCTCCACTTCCACTAATATGGATAATCAAAAACCAATTGTATTTGCAAATAACAACTGTCTGTGGCTTTTTCTGTTGCTGTGTTTTCTACTTACTATGGCTAATGTAGCACCATCACAGCAGGAAAGCTAAGATGACTGCCTTGATGAGAACTATTCAAGAAGGAGGGAGCAGGGAATAATCTTGCCATTTTAGCCAATCCATACCAATGTTTCCTTCCATTAATATGGATAATCAAAAATTGATTGTATTTGCAAATAACAATTATTTTGAAAAATGTAATGCCTTAGGAATAGGAAAACAATTACTACTTCACTGAAGACATTTTGAAAGTTCAATTATTTTGCTTCAATTGAAAATAACTTAAATTTTATTTTAACCCTCTTGTCAATTCTCAGTTGTGTATAGAAAGGAAACAGAAGAAATGCAATTAGGACAGTGGCCAACAGATAAAAGGTATATATTGTGGGAGCTGCAGAATCCCATGGACAGAGGAGCCTGGCGAACTACAGTCCTTAGGGCCATGACGAGTCAGACACAACTGAAGCGACTTAGCACACACGCATGTGGGAGCTGGAATGGATGTTTCTGCTTTTTCCCTGGCAGAGCCAAGGGGCATGGGGAGAGAAGTCAGTCATCTACAATGCTATGACCGCCTTGGGGCACTCCGTACTTGCTTCTTTCAATTTACTCAGTTTACAGTCTAGGCACCCAGGTTTAACCTTGCTATTCTTTCCAAGGCACTAAATGACGATATATTATGGAGTTGAGACTGCAGCTGTAGCTGGAAGATGGGGATGGGTGCCAAAACAGCAGAAGGTAAACACTCATCTTAAAGCTTCCAAAAAGCAGCAACTAATAATCACTCTTTCACAGGTGAGCCCAAGCTCAGCTTGTAAATAGCATCCCCTGAAACTGTGCCATACAATGGTCCTTTACAAAGCTGTAAGAAGCCAGACCTTATTAACTCACCAGGAGTCTCAAACTGACAATGACTATAACCCACAGAGATGTTTTACTTGAGCAATACTGAGATTTTTTTTTTTAGTATTGAGTTTTGTATTCTTCTTTTTCTAAAATCTGAATGTAAATGCCCTAAAAAAAAAAATTAACCCAAGCCCATTTCTTATATCCTAACCCCATTTCTTATATCCTGTAAAGTCTGTAGGAAACCAGAAGTAGCCTCAAAAGAATCCTTTCATAATGAAGTCATAGGATGCAATTAACTTCTCCAGCAACTGAGTTGTAAAGAACATGTAAAGACTGGTCTACTGATGAAACTGATCACACACTCAATGCCCAAGATTTTTTATCATAGGCTAGTCACATAAGCACCCCTATGCCTAGCAAATCTAAAATTCCAGGCTCCTGAAAGGAAAAGAGGTATTCCATAAAACATACTGTTTGTACAATGAGGCATGGCAAGCTCCTCTTATCACTTAGGGAAAGTTTATTTCAGTATAGGAAACTGTTCAACAGTCAAGTTCCCAGACACTAGGCTCCAATTAATCTTGCAACCAAGGCTTTCTAAGGATGGTAGTCTCAGGCCTGTTCTCTTAACTCCTCGTACATATCTTTACCATTCCTTCCTTGACAGCCAGCGGGGTAGCCTCAGCCCAGGGTCTTTCCCCAACACCCCAAAGCCTTCCTTCTCCCCCCATTTTCCAATCACTGATGATCCCCACTGCTCCAGCTTTACTAACAAGAACATAATTCAAACTTTAATTTACAAGCCAAACAAAAGTTAACTTATTTTGCCTATGTTATTAACTATCACTCAACCAATCAGGGCTTCCAGCTAGCAGGATACTAGCCATGATCTACAATGAGATATGATTCCAGTTAGAGTGGAAAATCAGTGACTTACGCTACCCACTGGTTTTCATAAAAACATATAATTTTCATTTGACTGCTGGAAATACTGCCAAGGATTCCTATCACTGCCCTGAAGACCCTTCCCATCTTGTTCAACAACACACTGGCTCTGAAGCCATTATGGATTTGATACCTAGGTTTTCCAGGATAGTCAGCCACAAAGAAGTAAGGTAGAATGTACTGGCTGCCAGGTCACTGCTCAAATGTGCCACTAAGGCTTTACTTCTGATTCACTGATGAGGAGACACCTGACCCTGCATAGTTTTCAGCATTTTCTCATCCCAGATCCCTTCTTCAGCACCAGGAAGTACTGCGCTCTTTCCTGCAAAGGTCCACAACCTCAGAAAACAGACATTCTCAGCTTCTGACCCCAAGGGTTGAGGAGCTGAGAGGAGCTAAGACTCACAATGGCTGCCAGCAAGAGGCTAAGCAGGGTTCAGCAGGCTCCACGTGGAGTTATTTTCAAGTCCTGCAGCCCATGCTAGATGCTCTGAACTACCTAAAGGGCCTGAGGACCTCCTGAGGAACCTACTGCCTAGACTAGAAAAAAACTTGAGTCCTGGAACTCCTTGACATTGACAGCGCAACCAATTAGGAACGAATCGAACCTGGGCATGACCTTGGTTCCACTATGGTAGACGTATCTGGCCTGCATTTACTATTGCTCTGCCAATCTGTGCACTAAAAAGGACCACAGTCACTGTCCAACAACAATACAGATTGCCTGCCTTGGAAAGATCCAGATCATGATACTTACAAGACTACCAGCTATGGGTTGACAAGGCCTCAAGGGTGGAGGCCAGAGACCAGTGGGCTAGTTGGCCATCCTGACCCCTCTGAGGAGCACAATTCTAAGTCCTGAAACTAGCCCTGAAGCTGATGCTTTAACTTCACAGCTGGGAAGGGGAAGGATATATCATGTCAGAATTCATTCAGATGCTAAGTAGGAACTTAAGCATATTTTATGGAGGCCCTGTTCTGATGAATCTCCTTTATTTGATTAAAGTGGTTTGAAGTACATTTGGCTTTTGTTGTGATCATTCTCCCAAACAGTGGCATTTGAAGTATTTAATACCAGCCAGCTAGGATTGCTGGTCCTATTTAGAAGTCTCAAATGACCCAAGCATAAAAAGTTGAAATTGGGCTAAAATAAAGATTGTAGGGCCAGAAACCAACCACTGTCAATTCTCAATCTTTGGAGCTGCTGATGCTTCCTAACTCCCATCCAAGGGCATGAAAGAACATTCATTTTGACCTAATGGTGGGAAATCCCTTTACCAACTGGTAGGGCTTGCAGTAAGACTCCAAATTAAAGAATACTGATAAAGAAATCTCAGCCATCTCTTTTAGCATTAAGGGGGAAAAACCACAAATAGCATTTTTATATTACTGTCAATTTTAAGGGAATGTAATACACACCACTGTATATAAAACAGATAACTAATAAAGACCTACTGCATAGCACAGGGATCTCTGCTCAGTACTCTATAATAACCTATATGGGAAAAGAATCTAGAAGAGAGTGGATTCATGTATAACAGATGTACTTTTCTGTACACCTGAAACAATACTGTAAATCAACTATACTCCAATTAAAAAGGCAGGGGGGCGGTGCACTTTCCTGAGCAACTAAAAGAAAAAGCTTTAAAAGACTGGTCAGATTTCATATAATCTATAACAAACAATAAAAAAATTTGCTGGCCACAAGTCCAAAGAACTTGCACTGCAGCAAAATGCTAAAACAGGGCATCCGCTAAAGATAAATGGAATCACGCGGCTTCACGGAGCCTACAGATTTTCAACCAGTAATGAAGCCAAGTTGAACCTAATGCATTCTAAAAACCCTATACAAAGTTAATTTAACCAAATGTAGTCTGCTTTTAAGATCTTAGCTCTATGCCCTGAAGGTAAATATCAGCCAATTTCTCCTCAAAAACTTAAGCAGATTTTGAAGTTCATAAGACCTTAACACACAAAACTATGTGCTAAATATCTAAATTGAGCAATTGGAAAGAGATGCTTTTATTATCATCTGCATCATGATTTGTGAACCCTGAAGGTAGTTTTAAAAATTCCATTATTTTCTTTTTTAAGTGAATACTGAAATAGTTATTTGATGATTGTTAAAAATTTCAGTAAAGCATTAAAAAGTACTTTGGCAAGTTTCAAGCCTCAGTCCCCAAAATGCCATTTGGGGCCTAAGCAAGCTGTGAATGTAATACAACAGGGAGAACCAGAAATATGCATGCTCCATCTAACGCATTCAAAATCAAAAAGAAAACACAAACACTTGTATGTGGATTTATGAAAGGGCCACAAGTCTGTAAATCCCAAATGAAACCTTAGAGTCAGAATCTGAAGCTTTTTCCTAATATAGTTGCTTCCTGACACAATGTTTACATAGTAGATTCTTTATAAATTTTGATTAGAGCGAAGTAATTTAAATATGGGTTGACACTCACCTAGAGATTTCTTGTCACATATTTATGTATCCTAGATGGGAGATAACTATAAATAATTGGAGTATTTTAGAACTTTTTTGGCTTTTTGAATGACGGCAAATAATTGTTTTCACTACATAAAGTGAAATCACACGACGGAAGCAGCATTTTACCTGCTTAAGAAATCGATCAGATGCATTGCTGTGCTTGGCCAATACGCTTGGCAGAGAGGGATTAGCATACTCAAACTGAGGATTGTAGGTGTAGTCGGACTTGAAGAACCTCAGTTTTTCTTTCTCCAAGTTGGTGGGCTTTATAGCAGTCAGTATACAAAATTTCTTTCCAGAAAAATCATCTCCTTTTTCAAAACTTCTCGACAGCAGAGGCTGTGGCTTTGGCTTTGGCTTTGGCAGTGTGGAGAAAAGGTGTCGCTTCACTTTTCTTTCATTTTTGGGTTTAGGTGGCAGTACTATGGGGTTTCCTGTAACAGAGATATCATGCGTAAACTTTACAGGACTTGACACTGACCCAGTGACAAACACAGCAGGCTGCCTTTCTAGGCAGTACCAAGTACTACTGCTCATCACAGGCACTGGGGCTTTCATCTTGCGAAGATCTTTACTACGCGAAGAGCTAGGAGATTTGCTGGGTTTTCTACATCTTTTGGAGCCGGTGGAGGAAGGCTGTTTTTGTGAATGATGCTTTTTCTCCTCTTTGCTCTGTAGTAAGACATTGTAACTACTGGTTCCAGTTGTGAAAATGTCCTTCAGTATTGCAGGAGATAAATGTGAAATGCTTCTTTTGCTGTCAATGATCAAGGACGCTTCTGCATTTAGAATGGACTTCTTAGCAAGCTCTTGCTCAGGCCAGTGAAGCTTTTCTGTGTTAATAAAATCAAAACAAAAGAAATAACAAAGATGCCAGATGAAGCAAATTGCTTATTATATAAAAAGCATTCTGAAGGGTCTTTAAACTTTTATAATTTTGCAACAATCTTTGGAAAACACATTTTAAATATTAAAATAATATATTATTACATTTTGGTCAGGCTAGACATGGTCACTTTTATAAGAATGTATATACAACAAATTAGCTGTAAAAATCCTTAGCGTCAAACCATTTAGATGATCAAAGTTTATTATAGATATGAGATAATAATATACAAATAATCTGAATACTCAATTCTACCAAAGCATGTAGATTTCATAGAAAGGATATACTTTAATGGCATTATCAATATCAAAATAAAATCCAAGACACTTTCAAAGCCAATAGAATCTTGAAATCTGACACTATATATAAAGATAGCCACAGTAAAAGAAGGACAATACTCTCTTATCTATATCAAAAACATTTTAAATTAAATAAATAAGTATACATTCAAGCATGTTTTAGTAATATCACTGAATATTAATTAGTTTCTTTTCTTAATTTCTAAATATAGGTTAAGGTAGGACTTCCCTGGTGGCTCAGCAGTAAAGAATCCATCTGCAATGCAGGAGGCGTGGGTTCGATCCCTGCATCTGGAAGATCCCCTCGAAGAAGGAAATGGCAATCCACTCCAGTATTCTTGCCTGGGAAATCCCATGGACAGAGAAGCCTGGCAGGCTGCAGTCCATGGAGTCGCAAAGAGATGGACATGACTTAGCAACTATACAACACAGGTTAACATTAAACAAAATCAAATTTTTTCTTGCCAAGTCTTTTAAAAACATAATTACTACATAGGATGTGCATGCAAGGTAAGTCGCTTCAGTCATGTCCAACTCTGTGCAACCACATGGACTGCAGCCTGCCAGGCTCCTCTATCCATGGGATTTTCCAGGCAAGAATACTGGAGTAGGTTGCTGTGCCCTCCTTTAGGGGACCTTCCTGACCCAGGGATTGAACCTGTGTCTCTTACGTCTACCCTGTATTGGCAGAGGATTCTTTATCACTAGCGCCACCAGGGAAGCCCACTATGTACGATATCTCATACACGGAGAGGTCAGTTTTGCCTTTCTCCTCCATGGATCACAGCCTTGCTGTGGCAAAAGGGCTTGCACAGCTCACTGACGCTATGAGCCATGCTATGCAGGGCCACCCAAAACAGACAAGTCGTAGTGAAGAGTTCTGACGAAATGTGGTCCACTGGAGGAGAAAATGGCAACCCACTCCAGTATTTTTGCCTGGAGAACTTCATGGACAGTATGAAAAGGCAAAAAGATACAAAACTGGAAGATGAGCACCCCAGGTTGGAAGGTGTTCAATATGCTACTAGGGAAGAGCTGAGGGCAAAAAAAAAAAGCCAGTAAGAATGTAGTGGCTGGGCCAAAACGGGAACAATACTCAGCTGTGGTTGTGTCTGGTGGTGAAAATAATGTCCAATACTATAAATAATACTGCATAGGAACATGAAATGTAAGGTCCATGAATTAAGGTAAATTGGACATGATCAAGCAGGAGATGGCAAGACTGAACACTGGCATCTTAGGAGTCAATGAACTAAAATGGATGACGGGAGAATTTAATTCAGGTGACTATTATATTTACTACTGTGGGCAAGAATCCCTTAGAAGAAATGGAGTAGCCCGCAAAGTCAGTAAGAGTCCAAAATGCAGTACTTGGGTGCAATCTCAAAAATGACAGCATGATCTCAGTTCATTTCCTGGGCAAACCATTCAACATCACAGTAATCCAAGTCTATGCCCCAACCACTAATGCCGAAGAAGCTGAAGTTGACTACTTCTATAAAGACCTACAACACCTTATAGAGTTAACACCAAAAACGGTATCATTTTCACCACAGGGGACTGGAATGCAAAAGTAGGAAGTCAAAAGATACCTGGAATAACAGGCAAGTTATTGGACTTGGGAGTACAAAATGAAGCAGGGCAAAGGCTAACAGTTCTGTCAAGAGAACAACCCAAGAGATAACTCTGCACATCGAAATCACCAAATGGGAAATACTGAAATCAGATTGATTATATTCTTTGCAGCCAAAGATGGAGATGCTCTACACAGTCAGCAAAAACAAGACCGGAAGCTGACTGTGGCTCAGATCATGAGCTCCTTATTGCAAAATTCAGGCTTATATTGAAGAAAGTAGGGAAACCCACTAGGCCATTCAGGTATGACCTAATCAAATCCCTTATGATTATGCAGTGGATGTGACAAATAGATTCAAGGGATTAGATGTGGTGGACAGAGTACCTGAAGAACTATGGACGGAGGTTCATAACATTGTACAGAAGGTGGTGACCAAAACCATCCTGAAGACCAAGTAATGAAAGAAGGCAAGGTGATTGTCTGAGGAGGCTGAGGAAAGAAGAGACGTGAAAGGCAAGGGAGAAAGGAAAAGATATATCCAACTCAATGCAGAGTTCCAGAGAATAGCAAGGAGTGATAAGAAGGAATTCTTAAATGAAAAAATGCAAAGAAAGAAGGAAAACAATAGAATGGGAAAGACTAGAAATCTCAAGAAAATTGGAGATATCAAGGGAACATTTCAATCAAGGATCAGTTCAGTTCAGTCGCTCAGTCGTGTCCGACTCTTTACGACTCCATGAATCACAGCACACCAGGCCTTCCTGTCCATCACCAACTCCTGGAGTTCATTCAGACTCACATCCATCGAGTCAGTGATGCCATCCAGCCATCTCATCCTCTGTCGTCCCCTTCTCCTCTTGCCCGCAATCCCTCCCAGCATCAGTGTCTTTTCCAAGGAGTCAACTCTTCGCATGAGGTGGCCAAAGTACTGGAGTTTCAGCTTTAGCATCATTCCTTCCAAAGAAATCCCAGGGCTGATCTCCTTCAGAATGGACTGGTTGGAGCTCCTTGTAGTCCAAGGGACTCTCAAGAGTCTTCTCCAACACCACAGTTCAAAAGCATCAATTCTTCGGCACTCAGCTTTCTTCACAGTCCAACTCTCTCATCCATACATGACCACTGGAAAAACTGTTGCCTTGACTAGACGGACCTTTGTTGACAAAGTAATGTCTCTGCTTTTGAATACGCTATCTAGGTTGGTCATAACTTTCCTTCCTAGGAGTAAGTGTCTTTTAATTTCATGGCTGCAGTCACCATCTGCAGTGATAGTGGAGCCCCCCAAAATAAAGTCTGACACTGTTTCCACTGTTTCCCCATCTATTTCCCATGAAGTGATGGGACCAGATGCCATGATCTTTGTTTTCTGAATGTTGAGTTTTAAGCCAACTTTTTCACTCTCCTCTTTCACCTTCATCAAGAGGCTTTTTAGTTCCTCTTCACTTTCTGCCATAACCTCATATCTGAGGTTATTGATATTTCTCCCAGCAATCTTGATTCCTGCTTGTGCTTCTTCCAGCCCAGCATTTTTCATGATGTACTCTGCATAGAAGTTAAATAAGCAGGGTGACAATATACAGCCTTGACGTACTCCTTTTCCTATTTGGAACCAGTCTGTTGTTCCATGTCCAGTTCTAACTGTTGCTTCCTGACCTGCATACAGGTTTCTCAAGAGGCAGGTCAGGTGGTCTGGTATTCCCATCTCTTGAAGAATTTTCCACAGTTTATTGTGATCCACACAGTCAAAGGCTTTGGCATAGTCAATAAAGCAGACATAGATGTTTTTCTGGAACTCTTGCCTTTTCGATGATCCAGCAGATGTTGGCAATTTGATCTCTGGTTCCTCTGCCTTTTCTAAAACCAGCTTGAACATCTGGAAGTTCACAGTTTGTGTATTGCTGAAGCCTGGCTTGGAGAATTTTGAGCATTACTTTACTAGCGTGTGAGATGAGTACAATTGTGCAGTAATTTGAGTATTCTTTGGCATTGCCTTTCTTTGGGATTGGAATAAAAACTGACCTTTTCCAGTCCTGTGGCCACTGCTGAGTTTTCCAAATTTGCTGGCATATTGAGTACAAGCAATCAAGGATAGGCATGATAAAGAACATAAACAGTAAGCCCCTATCAGAAAAGATTAAGAAGAGGCGGCCAGAATACACAGAAGAACTATAGGGTTTTAATGACCCAGATAACCACAATGTTATGGTCACTCACCTAGAGCCAGACATCCTAGAGTATGAAGTCAAGTGGGCCTTAGGAAGCGTTACTGCTAACAAAGATGATGGAATTTCAGCTGAGTTATTTAAAACCCTAAAAGATGATGCTATTAAAGTGTTGTATACAATATGTCAGCAAATTCAAAAAACTGAGCAGTGGCCACAGGACTGGAAAAGGTCAGTTTTCATTCCAATCCCAAAAAAGGGCAATGCCAAAGAATGTTCAAACTACCATACAATTGCACTCATTTCACATGCTAGTAAGGTTATGCTCAAAATCCTTCAAGCTAGGCTTGTGTTGTGTGCTTAGTCACTCAATCATATCTGACTCTTTCTGACCCCCATAGACTGCAGCCCACCAGGCACCTCTGTCCATGGGGATTCTCCAGGCAAGAATACTGGAGTGGGTAGCCATGCCCTTCTACAGGGGATCTTCCCAACCCAGGGATCGAACCCAGGTCTCCCACATTGCAGGAGGATTCTTTACCAACTGAGCCACTCAGTTCAGTTCAGTTCAGTCGCTCAGTCGTGTCTGACTCTTTGCAACCCCATGAATTGCAGCACGCCAGGCCTCTCTGTCCATCACCAACTCCCGGAGTTCACTCAAACTCAGTCCATCAAGTCGGTGATGCCATCCAGCCATCTCATCCTCTGTCATCCCCTTCTCCTCCTGCCCCCAATCCCTCCCAGCATCAGGGTCTTTTCCAGTGAGTCAACTCTTCGCATGAGGTGGCCAAAGTACTGGAGTTTCAGCTTTAGCATCATTCCTTCCAAAGAACTGAGCCACTAGGGAAGCCTTAAGCAGCACTTATACCAAAAGCTTCCAGATGTACATGCTGGGTTTCAAAGAGGCAGAGGAATGAGAGATCAAATTGCCAACACTCGTTGGATCATGGAGAAAGCAAGGGAATTTCAGAAAAACATCTCCTTCATTGACTACACTAAAACTTTTGACTGCGTAGATCACAACAAACTGGAAAATTCTTAGAGACTGGAATACCAGACCACCTTAGCTATTTCCTGAGAAACCTATACGTGGGTCAAGAAGCAACTGTTAGAATCTTACATGGAACAACTGACTGGTTCCAATATGGGAAAGGAGTACAATAAGGCTATGTATTGTCTCCCTGCTTATTTAACTTGTATGCGGAGTATATCACGCAAAATGGTGGGCTGGATGAATCACAAGCTGGAATACAGACTGCAGGGAGAAATATCAACAACCTCAGATATGCAGATGACACCACCTTAATAGCAGAAAGCAAAGAGGAATTAAAGAGCCTCTTGATGAAGGTGAAAGAGGAGAGCAGAATGCACTCTTTCATTCCACAAATACAGGAGTATTGCTAATAGGTACATGAATCTGAAAAACATCTGTATAATTACATCGTTCTTGTCTTCGCATAGCCTCCAATATGGCTCTGAAGGTAAGGCAGTTCTATGAAGATTTGAGTACTAATATGAGGTAGTTCGAAGAAGGCAATGGCACCCCACTCCAGTACTCTTGCCTGGAAAATCCCATGGATGGAGGAGCCTGGAAGGCTGCAGTCCATGGGGTCGCTAGGAGTCGGACACGACTGAGCGACTTCACTTTCTCTTTTCACTCTCATGAATTGGAGAAGGAAATGGCAACCCACTCCAGTGTTCTTGCCTGGAGAATCCCAGGGACGGGGGAGCCTGGTGGGCTGCCGTCTATGGGGTCGCACAGAGTCGGACACGACTGAAGCAACTAGCAGCAGCAGCAGCAGCATGAGGTAGTATAAGCTTAAATATGAAAAACAAAAGGTACAGATAATAATGTAGAATTCAGAGAAGGAAGAGAGCAATGTGAAGAGAAACACTTGAGGAGAATTCAGCTGAACCCTTTACGAGCTTTCACATTCAATTAACTGACCAAGTGTTCCAGTTTGTCTTAAATTCTCTTATTTGAATTCCTATCAGACCACGTCTGCCTATAAAACCTTTTCTAAATCCTTTCTGCTAATGTGATACATGATTCTCTCAAACAGCTCTCTTTTGCAAGTCTCGTGGATCCTTACACCTCTAGTCCTCAACCTCTGGCTCCTACTATGGAGGCAATTTCAATGCTAGCTGACTTGGACAGCTGCTTTCCTTGCCAAGAAAGACAATCCATTAATTCCATTTTTAAAAAAACTTTATCTACATAGATCTGTCACTCATTCATTCAAGATTAGACATTCAGGGATCCTTTCTATAATAAATAGTAATAAATAATTTAGAAAAGGGAGAGGAACCAGAGATCAAATTGCCAACATCCTATGGATCATGGAAAAAGCAAGAGAGTTCCAGAAAAACATCTACTTCTACTTTATTGACTACACCAAAGCCTTTGATCGTGTGGATCACAACAAACTGTGGAAAATTCTGAAAGAGATGGGAATACCAAACCACCTTACCTGCCCCCTGAGAAATCTGTATGCAGGTCAGGAAGCAACAGTTAGAACCAGATATGGAACAACAGACTGGTTCCAAACTGGGAAAGAAGTACATCAAGGCTGTATATCATCACCCTGCTTATTTAACTTCTATGCAGAGTATATCATGCAAAATGCCGGGCTGGCTGAAGCACAAGTTGGAATCAAGACTGCTGGGAGAAATATCAATAACCTCAGATATGCAGATGACACCACCCTTATGGCAGAAAGTGAAGAGGAACTAAAAAGCCTCTTGATGAAAGTGAAAGAAAGAGGAGAGTGAAAAAGCTGGCTTAAAACTCAACATTCAAAAAACTAAGATCATGACATTTGGTCCCATCACTTCATAGCAAATATATGGGGAAACAATGGAAATAGTGACTATTTCCTGGGCTCCAAAATCACGGCAGGTGGTAACTGCAGCCATGAAATTAAAAGACACTTGCTCCTTGGGAGAAAAGCTATGAGCAACCTAGACAGCATATTAAAAAGCAAACATTACTTTTCTGACAGAGGTCCATCTAGTCAAAGCTATGGTTTTTCCAGTAGTCATGTATGGATGTGAGAGCTTTTCTCTCATAAAGAAAGCTGAGCACTGAAGAACTGATGCTTCTGAACTGTGGTGTTGGAGAAGACTCTCGAGAGTCCCTTGGACTACAAGGAGATCAAACCATTCAATTCTAAAGGAAGTCAGTCCTGAATATTCATTGGAAGGACTGATGTTGAAGCTGAAGTTCCAATACTTTGGCCACCTGATGTGAAGAAGTGACTCATTGGAAAAGACCCTGATGCTGGGAAAGATTGAAGGCGGGAAGAGAAGGGGATGAGAGAGGATGAGATGGTTGGATGGCATCACTGACTTGATGGATGTGAGTTCGAGCAAGCTTCGGGAATTGGTGGACAGGGAAGCCTGGTGTGCTGCAGTCCACAGGGTCGCAAAGAGTCGGACATAACTAAGCAACTGAACTGAATAAATAATAATAGCAGCCACTATTTGTTGACACATTTATGTGAGTTTGGGATTTCACCAAAGACTGTAGTGTTTTATCATTTAACCTTCAGAAATTTTAAATAATTTGCTCAAGGTTATATGACAAAGTAGTGAAGAACAAGCTATGATCTGAATGTGTCTGATTACAGAGTCCATGCTCATTCTATTATATAAGGACAGTCATTCAATTATCAACAGACATTCAGTATTGAATCTGCTACACGCACAGCACTACACCTTTCTTGCTCTGTACAAGACACGGCACCCTATTAAGACATAGTAATCGGAATCACTAATGTACCAAGAAAGGTACACGACCATGTTTTATTCATCTCTTTCCAACATCTAGCAAGGTATCTGGTAGACATTCAATAAATGTACACTGAATAAATTAATGAATGGTATGATTCTTAAGTTGCTACTCTCTAACCACTGTAGATAAACATGTATTTGTAGTTTTGGAACCATTCCATATATCTCTGAGGAGATCATTGCAGTAGTGGAAAAATAACCTGCAAGACCTTGAACCAGAGGTTCTCAGCTGAGAGCAACTGTGCCCTCTAGGGCACTTGGCTATCACAACCAGGGAGTGATGCTGCTAGAATCTTGTAGTTAGAGGCCAGGGATGACACTAAACATCCTTCAGTGCATATGACAGCCTCCTTCAACAAAAGCATTCATCCTAAAATAGTGCTAAGGTAGAGAAATTGTGCACTAAATGCTAAGTTTTAAACCCAGAAATCATAGGATTTAAGGTAAAGAAACAGTATGATGTTAAAAGTGGACAATAAACAATCCAAATACAAAAGGTACTCAGAAGTCCTTCTAGTTAACATTTTCTAGGCCAACATATGAAATCTGAATTCTACTGTCTAAAGATAACATGAAAGTATAAATTGTGAGTGTGTGTGTAGTCACTTCAATGGTGTCCAACTCTGTGACCCCTTGGACTGTAGCCATCCAGGCTCCTCTGTCCATGGGATTCACTAGGCAAGAATACTGGAGTGGATTGCCATGACCTCCTCCAGGGGATCTTCCCAACCCAGGGATCGAACCCATGTCTCTAAACTGCTGCTGCTGCTGCTAAGTTGCTTCTAGTAGGAGCTAAATAAACTGTCTACCACGTGGACAAGCTGAGAAGTAGGAACTAGACTGCATAGGGACATGCTGAAGGCTGACTACACAAAGTGGCTGTTCAGTAATGTAAAAAACCAACGCCAAGTAAACAGAACAAATAAAACTTTCATCAACGGCTGGTAGGTCCCAGATTCCCACAGGTTTAAATACTTAAGTGTTGCCAACTGATAGTCAAAACTAGGTAGGCTGGGCAAACATGGGCTAAGGAACACAAGCTGCGGTCCAAATGCCCATGAACAGTGTCGGTTTCCCTAATAAGACACCACAAATTTAGAAGACAAGAGGTGATAATCAAAGAAAGACTGAAATGGACACTGAAAGGGAAAAAAGAGAACTGAGATAAGAACAAGGGTGTCATAAACCTAGAAAAGTCAGGTAAGGGCTAGGCACAGCCAGGAAGGTAAAGTGAGGTAATCAGGTTTTTTTTCATTTGCTCTTCATAATAAAAAGGAAGGGAGTTACCTCAAATTAAAATCAGTGAATAAACTGCTCTGAACAATTCCTAATTTGGGTGGTTTATTACAGGTTTTTTTAAAATGAGTATTCAATGTACAAGTGCTTTATTTGGTTCCTAAAACCTAGAGTTTTCTGTTGTTTTGTCATAAAGCATCAGTGACCAAAATTCATAATTTTGTCCCATTGCAAACAGGCTATAAACTTCAGGATAGTTCAATTCTAAACTATCTGCTAAAACACTCCCTCCCAGGAGTTTCAGTTCACTTGTGAATTATCTAACTGAGAGATTTAGCATTAGTTCTTTTTAAGCTCCACCTGCTATTAAGTAGGCTGGGAGTACCAATGGTGTATCTGTTTCAAATAAATGTGAATCCTGCCAAATGCTGATATCCCATGAAGTTCATAAAAGCAGGGCAGGTGGGCCTTCAAACAATTCTTACAAGATTGATATAAATTAATTTCTCAAGAGTCATACTAATCTTATTTTGTTGTTACTGTTCAGTCGCTCAGTTGTGTCCAATCCTTTGTGACCTCACGGACTGCAACACACCAGATTCCTCATCCTTCACTATCTCTAGGAGTTTGCTCAAACTCATGTCCATTGAGTCAATGATGCCATCCAACCATCTCATCCTCTATTGCCCCCTTTTCCTCCTGCCCTCAGTTTTTCCTAGCATCAGGGTCTTTTCCAGTGAGTCAGTTCTTCGCATCAGATGGCCAAAGTACTTGAGCTTCAGCATCAATCCTTCCAATGAATGTTTAGGGTTCATTCCCTTTACAATTGACTGGTTTGATCTTGCTGTCCAAGGAATGCTCAAACAAATCTTATTTTGTTGTATTAAGCAGTGGAGAAGCTAAAAGACTGTTTTTGTAATTTTAAATACTATTGCTTACTTTAAGAAAATATGACTTTTAAAACAGGCTTAAGAACAAAAAGATTTCAATGAAGACACCATATTCGCCTAACTCAATTTTTACCGAAAAATTGAGACTTCTTAAAGCATAAGCAGGCTTCTTTGGGGGAAAGTGTAACTCACTTCCTGTTCTAAAAGTAGTAAAACTCATACTCTCATATTAAGTCACTGTTTAGCCACCAGCAATCTGCTTCACTATAGCCTTGGAGGAAATGAAAATGTGTTGATCAAAGAAGCCATTCACCCCAAACTGATTACCCATATTGAGGGAAAATTGCAAAATAATATTACATTAAAGTTGGTGGTCAGTATAGTCACATATATACTGAAATTACCAACACAATGAAAGCTGAATTTGTATCTAGAACAGGTGAAAAGAATACCAAGATTCCTGGCTTCCATTCCCAACTCTTTCAATAACCTCTCTGTAATAGTAGCCTAATTACTAAACCCATGGGTGCCTCCTGTTCCTCATCTAAAGAAACAGGAGAGGGAGGGAACACTGTTTACTAAACTCTTAAAAGTGTTTCACAACTGAATAGGTGAGCTTTCACAGTAATTATAAGGTCTCTGGCTAAAGGAAAGATCAGATCATCAGCATCACAGCCTGGTGGAAAATACCATTCAACCAATTTTGACCCATAAAATGGCAATCTCATATATTTCACTAATACTTATGAAACCTGAGAAGCTGGGATAATTTTATACCACAAAACAATAGGCTGTTTAATTACAAACAGAAGGCAAAACAAAATAATCCCCAAACAAGATAAACACTTTAATTTCACCAGGTTGTTTATCATTATTTAAATGATATTTGTCAATAGTAGAAAGGATGAATAAATTGTGATATATTTATATAATAAAATATATTGCAATGGAAAAAAAAAACAACTAGGTTACAATAGTACAGATGACTCTCAGACAATACTGAGCAAACAGCCAGATCATGAGAGTTTATACTGTATAATTTCATTTATATGTGGTTCAAAAACAGACAAAACTAATTTATGGTATTAGAAGACAGAAAAGTGATTACCTTTGGGGGAGGGGTTATAATTTGGGAGGTGGTAATAAAATTTTAGGGGCTAAAAATGCCCTGTATTTTGTTCTGGACAGTGGTTACATATGTACAGATTCATCAGGCTGCCCCTTTAAGACTTGTGAACTTTACTGAATGTAAGTTAAGACCATAATTTTTTACATGGTATGTTAAAAATTGGTATCTTTGAAAACATTTATTGCCCAATTTGTCTGCATTATAATAGGTAATCTTTTAATTACAATCTGAATTCAACATTGTCCAATATAGTTTCTCAACTGTAAGAAGAAAGAGATGAAAAGGTAGTATCATTTAAGAATTGAGAAAACTCAATTGTATTTAAGGATTCTTAAAAATGTCAGATTCCCAGTTAAGAGCATTTCAGTGTCACTCTATTAGTAGCAACGATTCTTATAACGTGATACTATGTTTTTTGGCCAGAAACTGCTGAGTTCTATATGCATTTAGAAGCACGAAGAGTATTCTATAATGCCAGGAAATGGTGGTTGTGGTAAAAGAAAACACATTAAACTGTCTAAAACAACAGTGAACATGCAGGAAAACTAACTTCCCCAGGTATTCCACATAGGGTGAAGACAAAATTCCTAATCACGGCACATGAAGTCTCTGACGATCATTGCTCTGCCTCTCTGGCCTCGGGGTGCACAATGTCCACACACCCGCCGCCCCTTAATCAGTCCATTCTAGACTCCCTTCATTTTGTCAATCTCTCACACTCACCTCTCTCCAGACACAACACTTCATATTCCGTTCCCTATATATGAAGAGCTCTCCTCTCTGATAGATTAATCCCTATTCATCCTTCAGTTCAAACTTGTTCAGGAAAACTTCCCTGGAATGTTCTTTTGACTCACTTGTCATCATTGCAGTCTTACATTTGCTTATATGATGGCCTTCCCCATCACTGAAATTTTAAGTTCCATTGTGGCATAAACCTATGTTTGTTTTTGTTCACTCACTGCTGAGAGATAACCAAGGAAGGAGAATATTTGAGAGCAGAGAAAGGACACAGGGTTTAAATGCCTGAAAGTTGAGGGAAAAAATCATACCTGGATGCATAAAAAAATTAAACAATGAGTGATGTTGAAGATAAGTTTTAATGGCAGGTGCCTACTGCTGTAGAATAAACAGGAGCTATATGCCTAAGTGTATCCATTCCAAATGGCCAAACACTGCTCTTAGGACTACTGTCTAGTATTTTTAAACATTCACTTTTGTTACAAAGGAGCTTCATTTCCAGATGATTAATTAGTCACTTCTCATCACATACAAAATACAGGCAGTAGGAATTCACAAATGAACATAATCTTATATGGCTTCTGACAGCATTTTGTTACTCACTGAACGAGCTAGATGTCATCTTCTCTATTTCAAAAACAATTTTATAGTCAGGTAAAATGTCATCTTTCCAGGCAAAAATTATTACAGACTTGCCTGTGATAAAACTTAAAAACATCTGGAGTAAATTATCAGCTAACATAGCACTGATGTTAAATGAGATTTTCATGTTGAATTTTGTGGCTTAACTCAGCATATCTTTTAACAAGTGTTTGACTTCCCTAGTGGTTGAGAAAAAGGGCTTTGGAAGGGAGTTTCTCTGATTCGAATCTTGGCTATTTATTAGCAGCTGTGTGTGACCTTGATCAAATTACTTGACATCTTTATGCTGCAGCTTCCTTATCTGGAAAATGGAATAAAAATACTACGTTCCTCACAGTATTAGTGAGAGGATCAAAAAAGTTAATATATGTGTAGTGCTGAGAACAATGCCAGCCTGTACTAAGAAGTGGGTGTTAACTATTAGTATCAGTATTATATTCAGCTTCTATAGAAATACTCCATGGAACACTGTAAATACTCCAGTATTTGGAATCAAATCTTATTTTACTCCTCCATTTGGCAGTTCACTGGGATGTCATATTTAGATATTAAATCATGACTAATAAGTCAAAAGTGAGATATTATATAGGAAGTAATTTCAGAAACAAGTAACTGTGCTTCAGTGCTCTACATTCATAGCTATCTCAAAGCTGAAAAGAAATGAACAGAGTACTTTCCATCAGTACTCTCACCACAAACAAGAGCAATCTTAATGCTAATCAGAAGAACATGGGCTTCTAAGATATCAATGAATAGTGAGGGGTTAGAGAGGGATAGTGAGGGGAAAGGAGGGTATACTTTTGGCTAAACTCTCTTCATAAAGTTTCTGGCCATTGAAAGTGGGTTTTCTGATATGTCAGCAAAATGCTAGGCGTGGAGTTCTAGAACATGGGAGTTCCTTTTAACTAGTCAAGAAACTTACAAAAGAAATGGAGAAACTAATTTGAAAAATGACCAGTTGTTCTAATCTGGGGCTTGAATTGTCTCAAATGACTATTTTAATTTTTATTGAACTATAGTAATCCACTGCCAAATTATGTTATCTTGGGATAGCAACAAGCAGAGTTGGACTGAGGAGTGTATTGCCACTAAATTACGGAATGGGGGTTCAGACAAGAGAAGTAGGTCTACTATTTTATAAAGTATTTCTCCTCAAACTTCCAACTGTGATAAGAAAAACAGGAGATCCATGTTGTATAGCTGACTGGTCAGAATACTCACTTTCTAAAACTAGTATAATCATAATTATATTCTCTCTACCATTATTTTTGTGCTTTGGGAAAATAATTTTGATTGATATCATTTGTAAATTGTTATATAATAACCCTTTTACAAAATCTAACTAGAATATTTTTCTCCAAGGCAGTGGTTCTCAAATGGAGCGGGGGCGGTGGTAATTTTGCCCTCCAGGAGACATTTGATAAGGTCTGGAGATAATTTTGGTTGTCACAAATCAGTGTGTGTGGAGTCGGGGGGTGGGGGTTGGGGGTGAGGGGATTACCAGCATCTAGTGGGAGAGGCTGGGGATCTGCTAAAGATTGTACAATGCCCAGGACAGCCTCCCACAACAAAGAATTACCCACTAATTCAATGTTAACAGTGCCAAGGTTGAGAGACCCTGCTCCAAGGTAAAAAGAAGATACAATATTTTAAAGTAACCTCCAATATTTTCATTGTATTTTAGATGAAAAGAACAGCACCTACACCAAATCACTTAAAAAAAAAATCTAATGCCTCTGAAATCTTAAATCTTGTAATTGTTGATGCTTCCCATCAACATAAACAACGGTGAGACAAATCACAGCAATGTCACGACTGCACAAAATCAGTTCCCTATTTTATAACACGGAACATGAAATATAGTATAATTAAGACCATAAATATTTTCATTAAAACTTGATTTCGTTACACAAAGATTTTGCAGGAAAATGGTCTACTAGGTATTACAATGCCTTAAAGTTAAAAAAAAAAAAAACAAACCTGGCCTTATTCTGATGTTAGTTTCAAGTTTAGAGAATTTCCTTTACTCTGCTGTTCTTAGGTGCTTCTGGTCATGATATTAGACTATCAAGAACTCTGTCTTGCAGTAATGTTAAACAGAATCAAATGACAGAAAATGGCCTAGGAAATTATTCTAATGTTATGCAAGATCATTTTAAAATAGTATCCACAATTCTTTTTAATAACAAAGCAAATAACTTTCTGACCTGGGGTCCAAACATCCATTTTTTGTGTTTGGTATAATACATTTATTCAGTGACCTATTGATATCAACTCAAAAACGTTCTGACTTAAGAATAAAAGCATACATACAAACCAGTACAAATACTGATATATACAGAGACGTGCTCATTTGCTTAGCTCTTATTTTTCTGAACATTCTAGAAAACTAGATTTCAGGGCACTATAATGCCTGATTAATAAGCTTTGAAGTAGAATTTAACAATATTTAGATTGTAGGGCCGGTAAGCCAGTAAAATTTACACCATTACAATCCACAGCACGTGCTTATTGATAACTGACCAAACCTAACGGTACCGTTTTCTCTTCCCTGCGCACCTTTTGCCTGAGCACCTTCTGGGGGCTCCGCACTGTTCTGGGCGTCGCGTTGGGCACCGGACCCCAATCCTACCGTTACCTCGGCCTCCCGGCGGACCCACCCGATACTCGCCGCAAGCGACCGGGACGACGCTGGCGGCTCCCGCCAGCCCAGGGACCACCATGCTTCCCAGCACTCACCTGTCACTCTAATAGACTCCAGCATCGTCCCGCTGAGGCCGCGGGCGGTGGGCTCCGCGGGCGCTGGGGGCGAGGGCCAGATAGGAACCTGGCGAGCCGCCTCTAGCCTCCGGCCGTGCCTCGGACCCGGGGTCGCGGCAGGAGGTTGCTTTCGGCGACCAGGGGTAGGATCAGGTGGGAACGGACCGGCAAAGACGTGCGGACAGAGCACTGCGCACAGCGTTCCTTCCAGCCCGCAGGTAGCTGGAAGGTACTCAAGGCCGCCCAACGGTAGGCAGCAGCTCTGAGTACCCGCCGCCGTGACGTTGCCGCTCCCCCGTTGCTAGGAAACGCTTCTCGCTGTCCGCGTGCGCCAAGCTTTCAGAGCCTGCGCGCCACAGGAGGCGCTCGAGCTACGGTGGCCCGACTCGCAGAAGAGAGGAGGAACTACAACTCCCCGCGTGCACAGCGCTCGCCCACGCCTCGGGGGTCTTGTGGGCTGGGCCTTGGGAGAGGCTCGTGTCCCCGCCCGCTGGGATACACGCATTTTGACTCCTCGTCTTCGTAGACGTTTGTGAGCTGTTAACTCCGCGGTAAATTTACAAGAGACAGCTGGTGTGTCACTTAGTCCCAGCTGCGAGTTACAAAGCCGGTCTACTCCGGCTTTTAAGTTACCTTTCCAGGTGCAGAAAAGCTAAGACAACTTTAGATTGCAGCTGGTAATAATGAAGGTGCTGGAAGCTCGACCATATTTATCAGTTGAGTGCTCTGGCATAATATCCTTAATACTAAAATACAAATTTTAACTTATGATTGTGCAGTTGATAGGGGCTGAATGTTGCTTTTTGTCTATTATTGCCTAGGAAATGTAGAGACTATGTTGTTGTTTAGTTGCCCAGTCGTTTCCGACTCTTTGCAACCCCATGGACTGTAGCATCCAGGCCTCTGTCCCTCACTATCTCCCAAAGTTTGCCCAAGTTCATGCCCACTGCATGAGTGATGCTATCCAGCCATCTCATCCTGTGCTGGTCTCTTCTGTTCTCCATCTTTGCCAACATCAGCGACCTTTCCAATGAATTGGCTGTTTGCATCAGATGACCAAAATACTGGCGCGTCACTTTCAGCATCAGTCCTTCCACAGAGTATTCAGGGTTGATTTCCCTTAAGATCTATTGGTTTGATCTCCTTCCTGTCCGTGGGACTTTCAGTAGAGACTATACCATTTCACAAACATTTTCTGAGAGCGTAATATGTGCATGCATCACTATGAACAAAGCTAGTGGATGAGATGGAATTCCAGTTGAGCTATTTCAAATCCTAAAAGATGATCCCAATCTGATCACACGGACCACAGCCTTGTCTAACTCAATGAAACTAAGCCATGCTGTGTGGGGCCACCCAAGGCCTACAGGTCATGGTGGAGAGGTCTGACAGAATGTGGTCCACTGGAGAAGGGAATGGCAAATCACTTCAGTATTCTTGCCTTGAGAACCCCATGAATAGTATGAAAAGGCGAAAAGATAGGACACTGAAAGATGAACTCCTCAGGTCAGTAGGTGCCCAATCTGCTACTGGAGATCAGTAGAGAAATAACTCCAGAAAGAATGAAGGGATGGAGCCAAAGCAAAATCTACACCCAGTTGTGGATGGGACTGGTGATAGAAGCAAGGTCTGATGCTGTAAAGAGCAATATTGCATAGGAACTTGTAATGTCAGGTCCATGAATCAAGGCAAATTGGAAGTGGTCAAACAGGTGATGGCAAGAGTGAATGTCGACATTTTAGGAATCACCGAACTAAAATGGACTGGAATGGGTGAATTTAACTCAGATGGCCATTATATCTACTACTGTGGGCAAGAATCTCTTAGAAGAAATGGAGTAACCATCATAGTCAACAAAAGAGTCCTAAATGCAGTACTTGAATGCAATCTCAAAAACGACAGAATGATCTCTGTTCGTTTCCAAGGCAAACCATTCACTATCACAGTAATCCAAGTATATGCCCTGACCAGTAAAACTAAAGAAGCTGAAGTTGAACAGTGCTATGAAAATCTACAAGACCTTCTAGAACTAACACCCAAAAAAGATGTCCTTTTCATTATAGGGGACTGGAATGCAAAAGTAGGAAGTCAAGAAACACCTGGAGTAACAGGCAAATTTGGCCTTGGAGTATGGAATGAAGCAGGAAAAAGGCTAATAGAGTTCTGCCAAGAGAACACACTGGTCATAGCAAACACCCTCTTCCAACAACACAAGAGAAGACTCCACACATGGACATCACCAGATGATCAACACCAAAATCAGATTGATTATATTCTTTGCAGCCAAAGATGGAGAAGCTCTATACAGTCAGCAAAAACAAGACCAGGAGCTGACTGTGGCTCAGACTCCTTATTGCCAAATTCAGACTTAAATTGAAGAAAGTGAGGAAAACCACTAGACCATTCAGGTATGACCTAAATCAAATTCCTTATGATTATATAGTGGAAGTGAGAAATAGATTTAAGAGACTAGATCTTATAGAGTGCCTGATGAACTATGGATGGAGGTTCGGGACATTGTACAGGAGACAGGAATCAAGACCATCCCCAAAAAAGAAATGCAAAAAAGCAAAATGGCTGTCTTACATTTTGGCAGCCTTACAAATAGCTGTGAAAAGAGGAGAAGTGAAAAGCAAAGGAGAAAAGGAAAGATATAAGCATCTGAATGCAGAGTTCTGAAGAATAGGAAGGAGAGATAAGAAAGCCTTCCTCAGAGATCAATGCAAGGAAATAGAGGAAAACAATAGAATGGGAAAGACTAGCGATCTCTTCAAGAAAATTAGAGGTACCAAGGGAACATTTCATGCAAAGATGGGCTCAATAAAGGACAGAAATGGTATGGACCTAACAGAAGCAGAAGATATTAAGCAGAGGTGGCAAGAAAACAAAGAAGAACTGTACAAAAAATAAGAACTGTACAAAAAAGATCTTCACAACCCAGATAATCACGATGGTGTGCTCCCTCACCTAGAGCCAGACATCCTGGAATGTGAAGTCAAGTGGGCCTTAGGAAGCATCACTATGAACAAAAGTAGTGGAGGTGATGGAATTCCAGTTGAGCTATTTCAAATCCTAAAAGATGATGTTGTGAGAGTGCTACACTCAATATGCCAGCAAATTTGGAAAACTCTGCAGTGGCCACAGGACTGGAAAAGGTCAGTTTTCATGCCAATCCCAAAGAAAGGCAATGCCAAAGAATGCTCAAACTACCACACAATTGCACTCATTTCACATGCTAGTAAAGTAATGCTCAAAATTCTCCAAGCCAGGCTTCAGCAATACGCAAACTGTGAACTTCCAGATGTTCAAGCTGGTTTTAGAAAAGGCAGAGGAACCAGAGATCAAATTGCCAACGTCTACTGGATTATTGAAAAAGCAAGAGAGTTCCAGAAAAACATCTATTTCTGCTTTATTGACTATGCCAAAGCCTTTGACTGTGTGGATCACAATAAACTGTGGAAAATTCTGAAAGAAATGGGAATACCAGACCACTTGACCTGCCTCTTGAGAAACCTGTATGCAGGTCAGGAAGCAACAGTAAGAACTGGACATGGAACAACAGACTGGTTCCAAAGAGGAAAAGGAGTACATTAAGGCTGTATACTGTCACCCTGCTTATTTAACTTATATGCAGAGTACATCATGAGAAACGCTGGGCTGGAGGGAGCACAAGCTGGAATCAAGATTGCCGGGAGAAATATCAATAACCTCAGATATGCAGATAACACCACCCTTACAGCAGAAAGTGAAGAGGAACTCAAAAGCCTCTTGATGAAAGTGAAAGAGGAGAGTGAAAAAGTTGGCTTAAAACTCAACATTCAGAAAACTAAGATCATGGCATCTGGTCCCACCACTTCATGGCAAATAGATGGGAAAACAGTGGAAATAGTGACAGACTTTATTTTTGGGGACTCCAAAATCACTGCAGATGATGACTGCAGCCATGAAATTAAAAGATGCTTACTCCTTGGGAGAAAAGTCATGACCAGCCTCTACAATTTGCACATGTACATTAATATTAACAATCTTTTATTATTTTAACTTCATACACCTAACATTGTTGATTTCTGTCTAAAATATTTCCAAAATACTGAGCAAGCATAACTTTAAAGATTGCAATAAATACACTGGATGTGACTAAAAAAAAAAAAAATCAGAGATATTTCTTTGCCAACAAAGGTCCAACCTAGTCAAGGCTGTGGTTTTTCCAGTAGTCATGTATGGATGTGAGAGTTTGCCAAAGAATTGATGCTTTTGAACTGTAGTGTTGGAGAAGACTCTTGAGAGTCCCTTGTACTGCATGGAGATCCAACCAGTCTATCCTAAAGGAAATCAGTCCTGAATATTCATTGGAAGGACTGATGCTGAAGCTTAAACTCCAATACTTTGGCCACCTGATGTGAAGAACTGACTCATCTGAAAAGACCCTGTTGCTGGGAAAGATTGAAGGCAGGAGGAGAAGGGGATGCCAGAGGATGAAATGGTTGGATGGCATCACCGACTCAATGGATATGAGTTTGAGTAAATCTGGTGATGGACAGGGATTCTTGGCATGATGCAGTCCATGGGGTCACAAAGAGTCTGACATGACTGAGCAACTGAACTGACTGACTGACTCAATATGTGCAAGGTTCTGAGACAGGCCTTGGCATAAACAAGGGAAATCAGGGTGGATTTTACAGTAGAGGAGGAACTCATGAGATAGAGTTGACACTGTCAATTTTCAGAGCCACGTCTTCTCTTTTAGCTTTCCTCAAGGTTGAGATAGGACACAAAAATAATTGTGGGGTATGTTTTCAAACTTAGGAACAAAAGGAAAGTTGAAGTTATATCAGAAACATCATCCTCTAAGAATGACGGAGAACATGAGAGTATTTGTACCTTTTTCACTAAGAAGGATGGGTGGAAATTTCAGGTAGTGTATAACCTCACATCCTAGTCTGTCAGAAAATCCTGTGGATACTGTCTTCAGAATATATCCAGAATCCAGCCACTTCTCACTATTGCTGCTGCCACCATTCTGGCTCAAGCCACCACCATCTTTTGTCTGGATTATAGCTGTAGCTGAACCCTGTATTTCTTTTTTTTTTTTTCTAATGGCCCAGGTAGTCCGAGGTTTTTTTGGTTTTGTTTTTTTCTTTTTTAAATAATTAAACTATGATAACACATTTACAGGAGACTTGAACACTATTTCCATTCTTGCCCTCTTTATTCTCAAAACTCAGTGGCCAGATTGATCCTATTAAAGAGTCAGATAATGTCAGTTTTCTGTGAAAAGTACTTCAATGTCTTCCGTCCTTGCCTACAAGGTCTTTATGACCTAGCCTCCTGTCATCTCTTTGGTCTCATCTCCCACTGCTGTCCTCTCCTTGGTCTCCTCCAGACACTCTGGCCTCTTAAATATTCCTCAACTATGCCAAGCACTGTTTCACCTCATGACCTTTGCGATTTGGGGCTTTCCCTGCCTGGAATGCTCCCCCACCCCCAGCACCCACCCTGGCCTTGTGTCCACAGGACTAGCTCCTTCACTTCCCAGGACTTAATGTCACTTCTCATAGACCTTTCCTGGTCACTCAATTTAAAATTCTATTCCTTTCTCAGATTTCCTAGCTCCTTTCTCTGGTTTATTTTTTTCTCCTTAGCACTTAATATTATATAATTTATTATGTCTTTTACTGATTTATCTTGATTATTGTCTGTCTCCATCTCTAGAATAAAATTTCCATAAGTGCAGTAACTTTTGATTGCTCGCTGCTATATTTCTAGCAACTAGAATAGTGTCTGGCACACAGTATATACTCAATAAATCATTTGTAAGTTAATGAATCAGTAGATAATAGAAAGCTTGCATTTTCGATGATAATTCAAAGAAAAACAGAATGATATAAAATGGGCATGTGGATAAAGAACACATCTTCAGGTTAAACGTTTGATAATAGTAAAGAGCAATGAATGCTTTGCATTCAGAAGAGCCGTTGTTCTTGCAACATATGTCCTAAGGGAAAACTGTGTAAATGAAACTTGTATACTTATCTTCCTTACATACCTTCCTTCTTTATATACCTAAAACTGAAACCTGCTTTCCAAGTTTGGTATAAATGCATGTTACCTCTGCAAATTTCTAATTCTTCAAGTCACTGCAATTTAAGAGGTGTAATTCTCAAAAAAAAAAAAAAAAAGAAAGAAAGAAAGATTAAAAGATGTTTCCAATTCATATGTTCAGAATCTAAAGAATTTACTCTGAATGTTTTTACTAAAACATGCATAATCAGATTGTCTACTTCCATTATATTTTGGAGAAACTAAGATGTATTAGTAATTCCACAGATATTTATTTATACACAAGAGACAGGGCTTAGTGCTTTTACAGTACATAAAAGACAATATATTTATCCACAATGTATTTATCCTTACTGACTAGCATGTGTGTGTATACACACACACAATAAAAGTTAGAAAATGATGTGCACTAAAGGTATCAGATCAGATCAGTCGCTCAGTCGTGTCCAACTCTTTACGACCCCATGAATTGCAGCACGCCAGGCCTCCCTGTCCATCACCAACTCCCGGAGTTCACTCAGACTCATGTCCATCGAGTCAGTGATGCCATCCAGCCATCTGATCTTCTGTCATCCCCTTCTCCTCTTGCCCCCAATCTCTCCCAGCATCAGAGTCTTTTCCAATGAGTCAACTCTTCGCATGACGTGGCCAAAGTACTGGAGTTTCAGCTTTAGCATCATTCCTTCCAAAGAAATCGCAGGGCTGATCTTCTTCAGAATGGACTGGCTGGATCTCCTTGCAGTCCAGGAGACTCTCAAGAGTCTTCTCCAACACCACAGTTCAAAAGCATCAATTCTTCGGCGCTCAGCCTTCTTCACAGTCCAACTCTCACATCCATACATGACCACAGGAAAAACCATAGCCTTGACTAGACGCACCTTTGTTGGCAAAGTAATGTCTCTGCTTTTCAATATGCTATCTAGGTTGGTCATAACTTTCATTCCAAGGAGTAAGCGTCTTTTAATTTCATGGCTGCAGTCACCATCTGTAGTGATTTTGGAGCCCAGAAATACCTCCCTCTTAAGTTAAACTTCCAAACTCATTCTATGAGGCCACCATCACCCTAATACCAAAACCTGACAAAGATCCCACAAAAAAAGAAAACTACAGGCCAATATCACTGATGAACATAGATGCAAAAATCCTTAACAAAATTCTAGCAATCAGAATCCAACAACACATTAAAAAGATCATATACCATGACCAAGTGGGCTTTATCCCAGGGATGCAAGGATTCTTCAATACCCGCAAATCAATCAATGTAATATACCACATTAACAAATTGAAAAATAAAAACCATATGATTATCTCAATAGATGCAGAGAAAGCCTTTGACAAAATTCAACATCCATTTATGATAAAAACTCTCCAGAAAGCAGGAATAGAAGGAATATACCTCAACATAATAAAAGCTATATATGACAAACCCACAGCAAACATTATCCTCAATGGTGAAAAATTGAAAGCATTTCCTCTAAAGTCAGGAACAAGACAAGGGTGCCCACTTTCACCATTACTATTCGGCATAGTTTTGGAAGTTTTGGCCACAGCAATCAGAGCAGAAAAAGAAATAAAAGGAATCCAAATTGGAAAAGAAGAAGTAAAACTCTCACTGTTTGCAGATGACGTGATCCTCTACATAGAAAGCCCTAAAGACTCCACCAGAAAATTACTAGAACTAATCAATGATTATAGTAAAGTTGCAGGATATAAAATCAACACACAGAAATCCCTTGCATTCCTATACACTAATAATGAGAAAACAAAGAGAAATTAAGGAAACAATTCCATTCACCATTGCAACGGAAAGAATAAAATACTTAGGAATATATTTACCTAAAGAAACTAAAGACCTGTATATAGAAAACTATAAAACACTGGTGAAAGAAATCAAAGAGGACACTAATAGATGGAGAAATATACCATGTTCATGGATTGGAAGAATCCATATAGTGAAAATGAGTATACTACCCAAAGCAATTTATAGATTCAATGCAATCCCTATCAAGCTACCAATGGTATTCTTCACAGAGCTAGAACAAATAATTTCACAATTTGTATGGAAATACAAAAAACCTCGAATAGCCAAAGCTCTCTTGAGAAAGAAGAATGGAACTGGAGGAATCAACCTACCTGACTTCAGGCTCTACTACAAAGTCACAGTCATCAAGACAGTATGGTACTGGCACAAAGACAGAAATATAGATCAATGGAACAAAATAGAAAGCCCAGAGATAAATCCAGGCACATACGGACACCTTATCTTTGACAAAGGAGGAAAGAATATACAATGGATTAAAGACAATCTCTTTAACAAGTGGTGCTGGGAAAACTGGTCAACCACTTGTAAAAGAATGAAACTAGAGCACTTTCTAACACCATACACAAAAATAAACTCAAAATGGATTAAAGATCTAAACGTAAGATCAGAAACTATAAAACTCCTAGAGGAGAGCATAGGCAAAACACTCTCTGACATACATCACAGCAGGATCCTCTATGACCCACCTCCCAGAATATTGGAAATAAAAGCAAAAATAAACAAATGGGACCTAATTAAACTTAAAAGCTTCTGCACAACAAAGGAAACTATAAGCAAGGTGAAAAGACAGCCTTCAGAATGGGAGAAAATAATAGCAAATGAAGCAACGGACAAACAACTAATCTCAAAAATATATAAGCAACTCCTACAGCTCAATTCCAGAAAAATAAATGACCCAATCAAAAAATGGGCCAAAGAACTAAATAGACATTTCTCCAAAGAAGACATACAGATGGCTAACAAACACATGAAAAGATGCTCAACATCACTCATTATCAGAGAAATGCAAATCAAAACCACAATGAGGTACCATTTCACGCCAGTCAGAATGGCTGTGATCCAAAAGTCTACAAGCAATAAATGCTGGAGAGGGTGTGGAGAAAAGGGAACCCTCTTATACTGTTGGTGGGAATGCAAACTAGTACAGCCACTATGGAGAACAGTGTGGAGATTCCTTAAAAAACTGGAAATAGAACTGCCTTATGATCCAGCAATCCCACTGCTGGGCATATATACTGAGGAAACCAGAATTGAAAGAGACACGTGTACCCCAATGTTCATCGCATCACTGTTTATAATAGCCAGGACATGGAAGCAACCTAGATGTCCATCAAGAGATGAATGGATAAGAAAGCTGTGGGACATATACACAATAGAGTATTACTCAGCCATTAAAAAGAATACATTTGAATCAGTTCTAATGAGGTGGATGAAACTGGAGCCTATTATACAGAGTGAAGTAAGCCAGAAAGAAAAACACCAATACAGTATACTAACGCATATATATGGAATTTAAAAAGATGGTAACAATAACCCTGTGTACGAGATAGCAAAAGAGACACTGATGTATAGAACAGTCTTTTGGACTCTGTGGGAGAGGGAGAGGGTGGGATGATTTGGGAGAATGGCATTGAAATATGTATAATATCATATATGGAACGAGTCGCCAGTCCAGGTTCGATGAACGATACTGGATGCTTGGGGCTGGTGCACTGGGACGACCCAGGGGGATGGTATGGGGAGGGAGGAGGGAGGAGGGTTCAGGATGGGGAACACATGTATACCTGTGGCGGATTCATTTCGATATTTGGCAAAACCAATACAATATTGTAAAGTTTAAAAATAAAATTAAATGCTTTAAATAAAATAAAATAAAATATATTTTATATTGCCTGCAGATAACAGTAATTTTTTTCTTCCTTTCCAACTCTGTAAACTTTTTCTTTTCACTTGCTACACTATATATTTCAGTTATAAATCAATCCTCTCATTTTTGATTCTACACCTCACCTATCTACTGATCTTTTAGTGTTTCCAACATGAATTAACTGCCTTTTACAGTGGGGGTATGAAAAAATAGATAATATTGAATAAAACTGATGATAGTGAAATGGAATGGGATGTATAAAACAGAGAAATTAATGTATTTAATAGAACAAACATTGTTGACTAAATGGTTCTTAAAAATAACTCTTTAAAAGAGTTATTTTAAAAATGTTTTGAGTATTTTAAATAAGAATAAAATTATTTAAAATTAAAAAAAAAAAAGAAATACCTCCCTCTTAAACATTTCATTAAACTTAAGAATTGTGCAACTCTTTGCAACCCCATGGACTATACAGTCCATGGATTTCTCCAGGCCAGAATACTGGAGTGGGTAGCCTTTCCCTTCTCCAGGGGACCTTCCCAACCCAGGGGTCAAACACAGGTCTCCCACATTGTAGGTGGATTCTTTACCAGCTGAGCCACCAGGGAAGCCCAAGAATACTGGAGTGGGTAGCCTATCCCTTCTCCAGAAGCTACCAGGGAAGCCGAGCTATCGGGGAAGCCCTTGATGCCCCTGTAGTTAGTTCATTTAGAATATTATTTCTTCTTTATGTTAAAAATTATTTCTATGTTCACCCTACCAATTTTTCTTGTGGATCATTTTGATTTATAAACATTTTCAGTGATAAATACTATTAATACATAGAGGTACATATCAATTAATTCAAAGCATTAATAAAAGATATTCTTTGTGTACTATTAGGCACTGAAGTACTCTTACTGACAAATTCATGAAAACAAAGAGTTTATCTAGTTACTTACAAAGCTAGTACTGTTATCAGCTTCTTTTACCATTCCCACCCATGTCATCATTCATCCTCATCAAGCTTTGTGCATCTGCTTTGTTAATTATTGATTCATGCTGCGCCTGCTTAGTATTTCCATTGGATACAGCATCTGCAGCTGCCCACTTGGCTGCTTTTGAGTCAGCATTGTTTTTACATATCCGCCAGAACAATGAACAATTCCATCTTTTAAAGAAACTTTCCTTCCTACTTGTCTCTATATAAACTTCATTTTCAAAGCACTGATTGCAAAATAAAGTTAAGAATTATTAAAATTGCTTTTAATAATTTGTTTACCTCTAAGAATACACCTCCCCCCTTTTGAAAGTCTTACTAAACCTAAGTTTTCCAGTAATAGCCAAGAATGCTATTGCACTTTTCCTGCTGCAGCATTATACTTCACTTTTTTAATGTTTACTTTTATGTTCAGTACCAGCATTGTATCGTGGATCATTTCAATTTCTGATTCTCCTTAACGATCATTTCCATTAAACTCTAGATTTAAAAAATCATAGAAAAATAGATATTTTTCACAGAAATATTGTTTTTTATGTTATGAGTAAAGAGCTTATATTTTTCTTATTTTTTTCAGTAGCTTATTTAATTAACTCATCTATTAACATGTATATTTCATGTTTGAATCACGTGGCAAGCTTCTGCTGCTGCTAAGTCGCTCCAGTCGTGTCCGACTCTGTGTGACCCCATAGACGGCAGCCCACCAGGCTCCCCTGTCCCTGGGATTCTCCAGGCAAGAACACTGGAGTGGGTTGCCATTTCCTTCTCCAATGCATGAAAGTGAAAAGTGAAAGTGAAGTCACTTAGTCGTGTCCAACTCATAGCGACCCCATGGACTGCAGCCCACCAGGCTCCTCCGTCCATGGGATTTTCCAGGCAAGAGTACTGGAGTTGCCATTTCCTTCTCCGCATGGCAAGCTACTCATAGTCAATGGAGTTTCAGGACAAAAGTCAGTTGAAACATCTCTGTAGTAAGAGAGGATCAGATTTTTTTTTTTTTTTTTAAGAAAAAAATCAACATCTTCCTTTTTAAAGGTTTAGAATATATGTGATCATTAACCTGGGTCATAAAAGCCAGGAAAGAAGAAATAAGAATGGTGAAGACTGGAGAAGGTTGCTAGTATTGCTAATGCCAGTGGAGAGACAAATAACTATAATATTTCACTTTCTACAGAAAAAGTTCATTTTGTTGAGAGCAGATCAAGTATATGTTTCTCTTGAAATTGAAAAAAAGTTTAATTTCTTAAGAAGAAGTTATCTTAGTAATGAAAAAAAACAGGACATTAAAAAATATTTGTTTACTTTTAAATTTCAGATAAGAGTTTAAAAGAATGAGAAGAAGCTTCTAGAAAATACTTTTTACTTTCCTCCTTGTTCTCTTGGAAGCAATTTATAACATTCTGTGTCTTTGGAAATATATGAATTGAGGAAAATTAATCTGCAGTTTGGTATTATAAAAGAATAGAGAAACTCTAGTTGCAATATTCCAGATTCTAACAAGCATTAACAGAAGCCTCAGGACAGCTGTAAACAATGTTCCCTGATACATAAAAGTTAAAAAAAATCCAGGCAAAGTTGGTTTCTATAGGTTTAAAAAATTTTTTTTCAGTGCTATTTGAATGCTTTTGGGATGTCTGTATTGAGAGAATGGAACATGTTCAGTATGTCTTTTTCAGGAGAATGAAAAGCATAAAGAATAAATAAAGAATGCCTTGTGAAATGCCTTTGCCTTTTCACGTCAATGAAAATAGAACAGCACAAAAATTCTGGGAAACACTATGATATTTTTTGATAGGATGTTTTATTGTAAATAAGGGAAGAAGGATATTTTTAAATCAGACAACAGAAATATTGTTTATCTTAATTACATTTTGAAGAAATCAAGATGTGCATTAATATACTCCTTCCACAGATATTTATTAATTATTTATACTGCATACATACAAGAAAGATTCTGCATACGGGAAGATATGCGTACTGGTACTTCATACATACATACGTACACATGATATACATGTATCAGGCAGTCCTTGGGCACACACCTCAGGAACGCTGTGGTGAATAAATCAAATAGAGTCCTAGTTCTCTTGGAACTTACAGTGGGAGAAACAACAATCAAGTAAACAAATGATGTGGGCTTCCCTGGTGGCTCACTGTAAAGAATTCCACTGCCAATGCAGAAGACATGAGTTTGATCCCTGGGTCAGGAAGATCCCCTGGAGAAGGAAATGGCAACCCACTCCAGTATTCTTGCCTAGGAAATCCCATGGACAAAGGAGCCTGGTGGGCCACAGTCCATGGGGTCGCAAAAGAGTAGGACCTGATTATCGACTGAACAACAAACAAATGATGTAATATCAAATACAAATAGGTGCTATGAGGAATAGTACTGTACATCTCTAGTATACTGGAGATGGTGACTTGAAGTACGGAGGGGTCAGAAAAAGCCTCAGAAGAAGTGTCTATTGAGCTGAGACTTGAAGGATACAGACAAAGAGTCGGACACGATTGAGCAACTGAACTGACTGACTTGAAGGATAAGAAAATGTCAGCCACAAGACATTTCGCGTAGAGGGAGGATTCAAGCATTCATAGTAGAGGGAACTGCAAAGGCAAAAAAGCCCAGAGATGGGCATGATCTTATCCTGATTCTGGGGCTATGTGAAGGTCAGCATGGTTGGAATCCAGTGAACTGGGGAAAAGTGGTAGGAGAAAAGATCTCAGAGGTAGGCAGGGGTTAAGGAAAGGAGTTTGGACTTTTTTCTAAGTGCAATCAGAAGCCACTGGTGGATTTAAAACACAGCTGTGTTTTTGTTTTTAAAGATAGCACTAACTGTTCTGAGAACAACGGAAAAGAGGATGAGAGTGGAAGCAGGGAAACCAGACAGGAAACTCTTGCAGTGGGTCCAGTGATGGTGATGGTGGCTTCGAGTGTAACGGAAGCTCTAGAGAGGAAGAGAAGTAGAAGACCCAGGGTATACTTGGAGGCAGAGTTGATAGGTAGGTTGGGTATATGGATAGAGTAGGAGGAAAGGAAGAAGGAATTGACGATGACTCCTAGGATTTTGGCTTGAACAACTGGGTAGATAGTGGTACCATTTATGGAAATAGAGAAGATTGGAGAAAGAATAGGTTTAGTGGGGGAAATTTCATTTTGGATTTGTTAAGTTTAATATACTAGTTAAAAGTCTAAGTCAAGATTTCATATAGTTAGTTGAATATTCTTATTCAGAACTCAAGGAAGAGATCATGCCAAAGAAATAAATTTGGGAACCATCAGTATATGGAAGGTATTTTAAGTCAGTGGAACTGATGAGATCACCCAGTGGGTGTGTGTAGGTACACAAGAGCAACCAGGGTAGAATTTAAAGTTCTCAGTCACTTAGTTGTGGAGCAGAGGAAAAGGAGCCAACAGAGTTGTTCACACATACATCACACACATAGATCTTCCTCAACTTATGATGGGGTTATGTCCCAATAAACACAACCTAAGTCAAAAATGCATTTGATGTACCTAACCTACCCAACATTATTGCCTAGCCTAGCCTACCTTAAACATGCTCTGAACAATTATATTAGGCTACAGTTGGGCAAAATTATCTAACATGAGGCCTATTATATAATAAAATGATGAATATCTCTTGTAATTTATTGAGTACTGTACTGGAAATTAAAACCAGAACAGTTGTATGGGTACTGATTATCCTTCGGATCAGAGGGCTGATGGAATGGCATCTTGGTGCAACTATGCAGCATTATGAGAAAGCATTGTACTGCTTACTGGTAGTCCAGGAAAAAGATCAAAATCCCAAGTACTGTTTCTACTAAAAGCATGTTGCTTTTGCATTTCTATAAAGTCCAGTTATCGTAAGTAGAACCATCATAAATCAGGGACTCTGCACACATACACACACACAGATAAATTTATAATAACTATGTAACTATAACTTATATGCAGAGTACATCATGAGAAACGCTCATGTGGAAGAAACACAAACTGGAATCAAGATTGCCGGGAGAAATATCAATAACCTCAGATATGCAGATGACACCACCCTTATGGCAGAAAGTGAAGAGGAACTCAAAAGCCTCTTGATGAAAGTGAAAGTGGAGAGTGAAAAAGTTGGCTTAAAGCTCAACATTCAGAAAACAAAGATCATGGCATCCGGTCCCACCACTTCATGGGAAATAGATGGGGAAACAGTGGAAACAGTGTCAGACTTTATTTTTCTGGGCTCCAAAATCACTGCAGATGGTGACTGCAGCCATGAAATTAAAAGATGCTTACTCCTTGGAAGGAAAGTTAGGACCAACCTAGATAGCATATTCAAAAGCAGAGACATTACTTTGCCAACAAAGGTGCATAGTCAAGGCTATGGTTTTTCCTGTGGTCACGTATGGATGTGAGAGTTGGACTGTGAAGAAGGCTGAGTGCCGAAGAATTGATGCTTTTGAACCGTGGTGTTGGAGAAGACTCTTGAGAGTCCCTTGGCCTGCAAGAAGATCCAACCATTCCATTCTGAAGGAGATCAGCCCTGGGATTTCTTTGGAAGGAATGATGCTAAAGCTGAAACTCCAGTACTTTGGCCATCTCATGCAAAGAGTTGACTCATTGGAGAAGACTCTGATGCTGGGAGGGATTGGAGGCAGGAGGAGAAGGGGACGACAGAGGATGAGATGGCTGGATGGCATCACTGACTTGATGGATGTGAGTCTGAGTGAACTCCGGGAGTTGGTGATGGACAGGGAGGCCTGGCGTGCTGCGATTCATGGGGTCGCAAAGAGTCGGACACGACTGAGCGACTGATCTGATCTGATCTAATCTAATAGCTACATATGTAAATGTGTGTGTGTGTATGTATGTCTAAGTTTTTGTTCTTTAGCTGCTAAGTTGTGTCTGACTCTTTGTGACCCCATGGACTGTATAGCCTGCCAGGCTCCTTTGTCCATGGGACTTCGCAGACAAGAATACTGGAGTGGGTTGCCATGTGTCTTCTCCTGAGGGAGGAATCGAACCCACGTCTCCTGCACTGCAGGCAGATTCTTTATCATCTGAGCCACTGGAAGAAGGTTACATATTGGCAAATTAAATGCAGCTTGTTCGGCACCTTTCAAAGATAGATGAACTACTTAGTGTGTGGCCTCATAGAAAACGGCAAGATAGAAAGTCAGGGCTAATACATACATAGGCATGGCTACAAATGAACTACATTTTCAATTGGACCAAGAGCTGGAGGAGGGTCAGAGAGGGCTTGCAGGTTTCGTAAGCAAGAGGAGCAGTGGAAAAGAGATAAGGATTTGATATTTCAATCAGGAAGCCAGTTTGGGGATTTGAAATCTTGAAGATGGAGCACTTTCTGGTGCACAAGTAGAAGAGGTCAGCAGAGGTGGAAGGTTTGTGGAATGATGAGGTCAGAGTGTAGGACGCTGTGTTCACAGACAAATTATCAGCAAACATTTCTTGAGGGCTCAGTACCTGTCAGTCATGAATGGTGCTGAGAAAGATGTGAGAAGCAGGGGAGATGAGAATGAAAGTGAATGTCAGGAACCCTAACATTTGGAAGGGTTAATGACTGAGGAGAAGAACCAAGCAACAAGTTTGGAAGGATTATGTGAAGTGTTTGGAAACTAAAGAAGTTCATGATAGACATCACTGGAGTACAATAAACCTTCTTGTTTCAAATTTAAGAATATTTTATTTTTGAGGTTCCATAAAGAGAGTTTGATGTTTAAGAAACATGGACTTCTGTTATTCTTTACTATTTAAGAGCTACTTTTATATGCATGTGTGCTAAGTTGCTTCAGTCATGTTCTACTCTTTGGAACTCCATGGACTGTAGCCTGCCAGGCTCCTCTGTTCATGGGATTCTCCAGGCAATAATACTGGAGTGGGTTGCCATGCCCTCTTCCAGGGGATCTTCCCAACCCAGAGATGGAACCCACCTCTCTTATGTCTCTTGCATTGGCAGGTGGGTTCTTTGCCACTAATGCCACTTGGAAGGCCCACTTTTCTTTTATATGGGATTGCTAAAAAATGTAAAAATAGGGACTTAATTGATGGTCCAATGTTTAGGACTCCAAGCTTTCACTGACCAGGGTCCAGGCTCAGTCCCCGGCTGGGAAACTAAATCCCACAAGGTGCAATGTAGAAATATTTTTTTTTTAATTAAAAAATAGGTTCTGTGATTATAGCTTTGAGAAATCTAGGTATGGAAAAGTAAAGGTAGCAATATATATATTATAGTGCAGTAAATACATAAAAGAATTCATCTTTATGAAAGGATTTACTATGGCCCTATTGCAAAGTTTAAAAATTAAAAAAAAAAAAAAAAAGAATGGAATGACTCCCTTAATGCCCTTATAAACCACTTGAGAAAGTAAAAAGGAGATGAAAGCTATAAATTTTAACAAAAGTTGATTGGATAAAGGGAACATGACTGTAGTTGGATTGACTTTTGGAAACAATACAGTATGTTAGAAAACACACAATCCGTTCTCCCTCAATTTGGAATATGAAACAGTTTCATTGATTAAATTAGAAGAGAAAAACATCTGATGTTAAGAACCCTTAAAACTGTTTATACCCTTAAAATATGATACTAACGTGCATTAATGGCAGATACTGTAAGAAATAAACTATCCCATTTAGTAAACATGTATATGACAACACTTGATGATTCTTATTTCTTCATTATAATAAATGTATAAAAGAAGTGGCCCTTCAGCCAGATAACCTGAAGTAGAGATCTTGACCTTAATCCTTCTTGCCACTGCTTTATGGTTAGATCTTGGCCTTTTTGATGCCTGTAAAAATAAGAATATTTATTTCATTGTATTATTTTGTGAATGAAATGAGAATGTGTATGAAAGTACTTTGAAAAATTAACTGTACATACGTAACATAACACGTGTCCTTACTGAGGTAAATGCTTTAGACTTTTTCTGTTTTTCTGCCCTCCATTAATTTTATCTGTGAAAAAACAATCACTATTTCCTTTGTTGAAGAAAAAGGATCTTTGAAGGAGCAAATATTGATTTACTAGGGCAGCATTTAATTTCTAGTCATCTTTGCTTCAGAGCGTTGATTCTATATTTAAATTAATATAACAAGCTGTGGTCTTTATCTAAATAACTTGGAAGATTGTGGTTTTTATTTAAATAATTACAGAAACACTTTTGATGACTTTCAGAATACTAATGTAATTAGGGCAAACTGTATAGTCTAACTACTAATAATCATGTGAACATAACATGTATTTTCTTTCCTAATTTAGCAATTAAAAAATTTTTTTAAGAAAGCAATTTTAAGGTTGCAATTTATTCAGCACTATATATATATAGCTCAAGAACACATTTACATTATTATTTTGTCTTTTGTGATGAAAATAAATTAACTGAAATGTCAAGATCATAAGCAGGATTTAAAGTCAGGCAGATCTGGTTCAAATTTTTAGGTGATAGTCTTAAACCAAATAGCCTCTTTGTATCAGTTTCCCCCATCTCTAAAAATGGAATACTAGTTATCTTAAATGCATTCATTTAACAAATATCTATTGAACTCATGTGCACTCAGGGTGCTAGGTAATAGCTATAAACACAAGTCCCTGCCATTCCATTGCTTAAACACATAATTAAAATAACCCCATATAAATGGTAAGTGCAATGAAGAAAACATATCAGAATAATAGGATAGAAAGTGGCTTGGGGGCAAAGAGAAGTGGTGTGGCCACCTGATCAGGGAAGTCTTCTTTGAGGAAATAGCACATTTAAGCTTAGACCCAATTAACAAGGAGAAGCCATGGGTAGATCTAGGAATGTCCAGAGGGTGGAAAGTTCTTGATGCAGGAAAAATTTTGGCATATTTTTATGACTAGAAGAAAGGCTTATGAGGCTGGAGACTAGTGGAAAAAAGGTAAAGTATTGTGATATTTTCACATGAGGTACATGCCGGGCTGAATGAGTCACAAGTTGGAATCAAGATGGCAGGAGAAATATCAATAACCTCAGATATGCAGATGACACCACCCTAATGGCAGAAAGCAAGGAGGAACTAAAGAGTTTCTTGATGAAGGTGAAAGAGGAGAGTGAAAAAGCTGGCTTAAAACTCAACATTCAGAAAACTAAGGCCATGGCATCTGGTCCCATCACTTCATGGCAAATAGATGGGGAAACAATGGAAACAGTGACAGACTTTATTTTCTTGGGCTCCAAAATCACTGCAGGCAGTGACTGCAGCCATGAAATTAAAAGATGCTTGCTCCTTGGAAGGAAAGCTATGAAAAACCTACACAGCGTATTGAAAAGCAGAGCCATCACGTGGCCGACAAAGGTCCATATAGTCAAAGCTGTGGTTTTTATAGCAGTCCTGTATGGACGTAAGAAGAAGGCTGAGTGCTGAAGAATTAATGTTTTTAAACTGTGGTGCTGGAGAAGACTCTTGAGAATCCCTTGGAGAGCAAGGAGACCAATCCTAAAGGAAATCAAACCAGAATATTCACTGAAGGACTGATGCTGAAGCTGAAGCTCCAATACTCTGGCCACCTGATGTGAAGAGCTGACTCATTGGAAAAGACCCTGATGCTGGGAAAGATTGAAAAGGCGGGAGGAGAAGGGGGTGACAGAAGATGAGATGTTTGGATGGCATCACTGACTTAATGGACATGAGTCTGAACAACTCTGGGAGATAGTGATGGACAGGGAAGCCTGGCATGCTTCAGTCCATGGGTTGCAAAGAGTTGGACATGACTTAGAAACTCTATAACAATTGTGATATTTGGGCCTCCCCAGGGGATGCTAGTGGTAAAGAACCTGCCTGCCAATGCAGAAGACATAAGGGATGTGGGTTTGACCCCTGGGTAATGGAGATGCCCTGGAGGAGGGCATGGCAATCCACTTCAGTATTCTTGCCTGGAGAGTCCCCACAGAGAGAGGAGCCTGGTGGGCTACAGTCCATAGGGTCACAAAGAGTCGGACATGACTGAAGTGACTTAGCACACGTGTACACTGTGATATTTGGAGAATATTAGGATACTAGGTGGAGAAGGAAATGGCAACCCATTCCAGTGTTCTTGCCTGGAGAATCTCAGGAACGGGGGAGCCTGGTGGGCTGCCATCTATGGGGTTGCACAGAGTCGGACACCACTGAAGCAACTTAGCAGTAGCAGCAGCAGCAGGATACTAGGAGAGGAAGGTTAGTCCCAGATCATGTAGGGCCCTGTAGGTATGATAAAGAATTTGCATATTTTCCTACTTGCAAGAGAAGACATAAACTGGATCTACACAAGAAATTGACACTGTATAATTTACAATTTAAAAAGCTCCTAGAAAAGGGAACCCTCTTACACTGTTGGTGGGAATGCAAACTAGTACAGCCACTATGGAGAACAGTGTGGAGATTCCTTAAAAAACTGGAAATAGAACTGCCTTATGATCCAGCAATCCCACTGCTGGGCATACACACTGAGGAAACCAGAAGGGAAAGAGACACGTGTACCCCAATGTTCATCGCAGCACTGTTTATAATAGCCAGGACATGGAAGCAACCTAGATGTCCATCAGCAGATGAATGGATAAGAAAGCAGTGGTACATATACACAATGGAGTATTACTCAGCCATTAAAAAGAATACATTTGAATCAGTTCTAATGAGGTGGATGAAACTGGAGCCTATTATACAGAGTGAAGTAAGCCAGAAGGAAAAACATACAGTATACTAACGCATTTATATGGAATTTAGAAAGATGGTAACAATAACCCTGTGTACGAGACAGCAAAAGAGACACTGATGTATAGAACAGTCTTATGGACTCTGTGGGAGAGGGAGAGGGTGGGAAGATTTGGGAGAATGGCATTGAAACATGTAAAATATCATGTAAGAAACGAGTTGCCAGTCCAGGTTCGATGCACGATACTGGATGCTTGGGGCTAGTGCACTGGGACGACCCAGAGGGATGGTATGGGGAGGGAGGAGGGAGGAGGGTTCAGGATGGGGAACACATGTATACCTGTGGCGGATTCATTTTGATATTTGGCAAAACTAATACAATTATGTAAAGTTTAAAAATAAAATAAAATTAGAAAAAAAAATAAAAAAAATAAAAAGCTCCTACCCTTTGGATAAATTACTAAAATATGATAGTTCAGTAGGTTTGTAATAATCATGTTCCTATATACTAATAATAGTTAGTTTAAAGTACAATTAAAAATGTATAATTTTAAAAGCAATAACCACAAAGATACATGTGAATACATCAAAGTATAAAGATCTTTATGCAAGTACATTATATATATATTTTGGAAGATGTTAAAGTAGGCTTAAATTAATGAAGATATGTCCATGTGCACTAATAAAATGGTTTGATGTCACAAAGATGAGGTATGTAAGATTACATAATGAAAACAGTTTGATATTGGAAGAGGACTAGACAAATAGACCAGTAGAATAGAATAAAGAGCTTCTAAACAGACCTACACATACAGGTATACTACAAAAGTGGCATTACAGGTCAGTGGACAGCTAAATAAATGCTGCTAAGACATTTGGTTTTCCAGATAAAAAACAAGATCAATCCAGATAATTTAAAGACAGAATCATTAAAAAAAAAAAAACCCACACTTTTTAGAAGAAAATATGGGAGAACATATTTACAACCTCAGGGTAGGGAAGGATTTCTTGAGACACGAAAAGTACAAACCCTATTGGAAAATATACATGTATTTAATCACATTAGTAGTAAACATTTCTGTACATCCAAGACATCCTAAAATGAAAAGACAAACCATAAACTAGGAAAAGATATTTTCCAGCCAAAAAACCAGGAAGAGTTATTTTCCTATAAAAATAGTAAACAAAATGCTTTGAATCAATAAGAAAAAGCAACCACATAGAAAAATGAGCAAAGAATATGAATTTGAAATTCACAGAAAAGGAAAACTGAAAGGCCAATAAACACACGAAATAATGTTCATTTCCACTAGTAATAGGAGAAATGTACACAAACAAGAATGATAGAAGCTAAAAAGCATCCAAGTACTAAAGAGGGGCTATAGTAGCAGACATACTTATAGAAAGGTGATTAGAATATAAATTGTTACAATCATTTTGAAGGGCAATTTATTTTTAATATCTGGCAGCAATACTGAAATATATTTTTTGAAATGATCATCTAATTCTTAAGTATATTACTGTAGAGAAAATTTTGCATGGAGACATAAGGAAACATAAAAATATTCATGGCATCATGGGGTCTTTGGAATGAAAAACTGGAAATGAGCTAAACGTCCACTAACAGGATAATGGATATATAAATTGCAAGTATATTAATAAAATAGAATTATAGCAGTGATAATGAATAAAATGCAGCTAAATCTGTTAGTGAGGATGTATCTCATAAAGAGAATATTTGGAAAAGAAACTAGTTGCAGAAATTTTAATTACAGTAAAAACAACATTTATGAAAAACTCTATATATTGATATAGATATATATGTAAATGTAATAAAAGTACATACATTTCACAGGAATGATAAACATGAAAATCAGGATAGTTTAACCCCTGGGGAGTGGAAGGTAAATGACACGAAGGAGGAATACATAGGAGACTTTCATTACAAAGGTTTTTAAGCTAGGTGGTAGTACATGGTTATCTGTTCTATTCACTAATTTTTTGTTACACTGGAAATATTTTATAGCACAGTTTTTAAAGAAGAAAGGTAGTTCTAACTATCAGGGGGTAAGAAGGTAAATAGGGAGACCTGTTAGGAGATCCGACCAATCAATCATAAAGGAAATATTCATTGGAAGGACTCATGCTGAAGCTGAAACTCCAATACTTTGGCCACCTGATGTGAAGAAGTGACTCACTGGAAAAGACCCTGATGCTGGGAAAGATTGAGGGCAAGAGGAGAAGGGGAGGACAGAGAATGAGAAGGTTGGATGGCACCACTGATTCGATGGACATGAGTTTGAGTAAGCTCTGGGAGTTGGTGATGGACAGGGAAGCCTGATGTGCTGCAGTCCTTGGGGTCGCAAAGAGCCGGACATGACTGAGTGACTGAACTGAACTGAGACTTCAGTCTCTAGCACAGCTTCTGGCACAGAGTAGGGGTTTAACAAACTTCAGCTTTATAGGGTGGTTGCTATTATCATCATTATCAGGGTAAAGACACAGAGATTGTGAATAAACATAAACTAAACATTCTGAGTAGTTATATTGCACCACATGTTCTATTTATCTTGTTCAGTCTTTATTAGAATCCAGTTATAAAGAATCTAAGGGGCTTACCTAGTGGCTCAGTGGTAAATATCTGCCTGCACTGCAGGAGACACGAGCTCCAACCTTGGGTCGGCAAGAACCCCTACAGAAGAAAATGGCAACACACTCCAGTTGCCTGGAAAATTCCATGGACAAAGGAGCCCCATGGGCTCATGAGGTTGCAGAGTTGGACACGACTGAGCACGCAGCCACACAGGCATAAAGAATCTAAGGCTCACAGAGGTCAAAGCTGGAAGGCACAGGGCTTCATAAGTTTGTAATGACTCACTTTTCAATGCTGTGTAAACTTCCTCCTGAACCTCCAACCCTAATATACCCACCACTTTCTTGTTTAGCACTTGAAAAAAAATTCAAGCATCTTTTCTCTTTGGTTCATAGCTAGCATGGGCTTCCCTAGTGGCTCAGATGGAAAAAAATCCACCTGCAACGCAGGTATTGAACCCAGGAGCCCTGGGTTCAATCCCTGGGTCAGGAAGATCCCCTGGAGAAGGGAGTGGCTACCCACTTAAGTATTCTTACCTGGAGAATCCCATGGACAGAGGAGCCTGGAGGGCTACAGTCCATATGGTCACAAAGAATCAGACACAAATGAGCGATTAACATTTTTGATTTGAAAAGAAAGTTAAAACGAAAGTCAGTTGTGTCCAACTCTTTGCGACCCCATGGACTATACAGTCCATGGAATTCTTCAAGTCAAATACTGGAGTGGGTAGCCTATCCCTTCTCCAGGAGATCTTCCCAACCCAGGAATTGAACCAGGGTCTCCTGCATTGTAGGCAGATTCTTTACCAACTGAGCTATCAGGGAAGCCACACTTTTGAGTTAGATATTAATAATTCAAAACACTTGGGTAGGACCTTATTACTTATTACAGAATACTTTTGGATTGCTCTCAGTTTTTCACCTGATCTGCCTAACAACTCTGTGAAAGGCAGGGCAGCTGATTATTTCGGTTTTACAGATGAGAAAACCAAAATCCAAAGAGGCTAAATTGGAGGTTCTTAACCAGTGACCATTACTTCATGGAATCATATCTTAAAATGCTTATGATTGAAAGGGCATTTTAAAGCTTTAATTGTATTTTCAAAGAAGTCTATGATTCCCAAAAAGATTTAAAAGATAATGAGTTAAATGATTTGCCTAAAGCCTAGGGTCACAGAGTCCTGGTGGAGTCAAGGCCCCAAGGAATTTCTTCTCATCCCACACTCAGAATTCTTTCCATTACTACATACAGTACCACAATTCAACTTACAGATATTACTCGTGAAATACTTTTTGTAATGTTTACTGACTGCTGAGATAGAAACCTTATTAAATAGACTGAAATTCTTACTTGGGAGTAATGGTTTTGGCCTGTTCAACTGTTGGGCAGCCATTCATAAGTCTACACAGTGTTACAGATGAACAAGTCACATCCTGTTTGTTGTCTTTATAACAAGTCCTAGTACAGACTTGTTAAATAAGGTATGAATCCAATACAGTAACTATAAAACGTATTTTTCATTTCTCAATAAAGAATAGTCATGAGACCTAGCTATGATCCAGTGGTGGAAAGTCGACTATGAGCCGAGAATGGGATTTTCATTTCTCCAGGATCAGTTACTTAAAGTGTTAGTGTCTCCCTTCTCTTACCTGTAAAAGAAAGGATCAAAATGGGTAGCTTGTCAGCTCTAACTTTGCATGCAGTTTGATGGGGTTAAAATAAAAAGGGCCAACAGGAGTTTTGTGTATAAGCATTAACAGGTCTGTTAAAGTTAACCTTATTTTCCCAGTGATAAAGGCCAGTGCCCAAGGCGGCTCACTGGTCATTAGTGACAAGTGTCTGGGGGCTCACCAGACCTGCGCCTCAAGAAGGCCAAGACTGAGTCCACCTTGGCGTGAATCAGGAGCTGGAGAGCATATGAACATAAAGCTATGTAAGTTCAAAGGTCCAGTGGGATTCCAAGCAGAAGGGCCCTTAATCCTAGATTTAGGAATGAAGGAAAGCAGGAACGCCCAGGCACAGGAGTGTGAAGGGATCTGCTTAAACAGGGTGGGGTGTGCGAGCGTTGCGGGTGGGGCTTTGAGCCAGGAGGCAGTTGATGCACTGGAGAGCCGCACCTACCGCTGCACCCCCACCGGCCCGGGGCCCGGCTATCACTAAGCCGGCAAAGCCACTCTTGGGAACCTCCCAGCCCCGTCGAGGCCACGTGATCTAGCGCCAGGGCCAGGAGAGGCGTGCCCTGCCCCCTGCACCCCCCACGCATGCGCGCGGGTCCGGGCGCTGAAATTCAAATTTGAACCGCCGCTGCAGGCCGAGTCGGACTTCGGAGGCAGTGGGGCAGAGGAGAGGAGCTTGGGGGAGTTCCTCACCACCTTCTTGTTTTCTTCAAGTGACACACTGAGACGGCACTCACTTTTCTTTTTCTGAATTTGAACCACCGTTTTGGCCGTCTCGTAATCGACACGCGAAGTCCGGGGCGATGGACCCGTTTACCGAGGTGAGAAAACTTGCGCGCAGAGCCAGCCATGACGGCTTCCACCCCCCACCCTCCCTTCCTACTTTCTGTCAACCTCCCGGCCTAGTGGCCGGAGAGCGCGTGCGCGCGCGTGCGCAGAGTTGGCGTGCGAGAGTCCAGCTTGGAGCTGGGAGGGTGCGGCGGGCTCCCTCTTCTCTGTGGCAGTAGTTTGTCCGCGGTTTTCTTGGTCTTATCCTGCAGATAAAGCTCTGCGGGGAAAGTTTTGAGTCTGTCCTCAGTAGCAGTAGTGAAAAGACCTCCTGTCAGCCCCGGTTATATGCCCCTCTGGAGTGGATTCTGGGTCTTCGAAGGGTGCTGTGGAGGCCTGACGAAACAGCCTCTTCGAAGTAAAAGCCGGGATATTGCAGGGTGGAGTCTGTGGCCAACTGACTCAGTGCAGTGTGTGCAGCCGCCGCCTGGAAATGAAATGGAATGCGGTTTGCCGGGTTCCTGTGACTCGCAAAGGAGCCGTGCGTTTAATAGTCTCTCAGTTGTGTCCGACTCTTTGCCACCCTGTGGTCTGTCCATGGAATTTTCCAGGCAAGAATACTGGAGTGAGTTGCCATTCCCTTCTCCACTCCATACATTTAAGAATGCAGTGAACGAAATGACAGCAAAGTGTTACAATAAGCCTGTGCTTGAAACCATTGCATCCGTTCCTATGAAGTCAATAGTTCTCTTCAGTTTCTATTGCTTACCTAACTAGCAAAGAAGATTCATACCTGAGGTTGACACTAATGGAAAGGAAAATTGCTAGCCGAATATGTTCAAGTCAAAAGTTACAGCCCACGACTTAAAAAAAAAAAGGAAGAAACCTGTTTTGGGTATGTTTATGGGGCATAACATTAGAGCAGGACTTAACTCGTCTTTTGTTCTTTGGAAATTAAATATTAATTACATCATTACTGTGTCGATTATTTGTCTAGCTTTGACTTTTGTTTCGAATGTACGTTGACCCACTCAGGAATTTCGTGTGGCCAGTTGTCCACTACCTTTTCTTCACGGACAGTTCCTCTTTTTTACGGTGTTGTGCAAGTGTCAAACTGTTACTTTTTGAGTTGTTGCAAAGTGGGTCTAAAAATTTCTCTACACTAGATAGAAAAGCTTGAGTGGGGAATATTAATACTCTCTCTCTTAATATATATATATTTTTTGAGATGTAGTTACAATTCTGTTAGGTCTAAGATATTAAAAGTTACAGCAGTTAGAATTTGCTGCTGCTACTGCTAAGTCGCTTCAGGCGTGTCCGACTCTGTGTGACCCCATAGACGGCAGCCCACCAGGCTCCCCGTCCCTGGGATTCTCCAGGCAAGAATACTGGAGTGGGTTGCCATTTCCTTCTCCAATTAGAGTTTACTTGTATTCAAACACAACAGTATTTGTTTCCAAATTCTCAATCATCTCAGGGATACACAAAAATTTGTTAACCTTAAATATTCTAACAGAAAAATCCAGAGCACATTTTTGTATTAGCTTTAGGGAATAGAGCTGGTGGTTCACCACGGATTTTTCACTTACATTGAAATTAAAAAGGATATATGATGTTACAACTAAAAATAGGATTCCTTAAAATATTAGCCCTTCCTGTTCTCAATAGTTTTATGTTTCTAAGTAACTGACAAAAACAAAGCATTTTGAAAGTTGGCTGAAAATTGCACTTCATTTTACTTAAAAATGTTATTCTGAAGCTAGTACAAATCTCAGTTGAAAGAAACTTTTATTTGAAAGAAACTTTTCATTTTAGAGTGCAGCTCAGAAATATGTGTGGTTTAGTGTGTGTGTTTTATATTTTGAGAAGTTAGACCGATTGCTGTTGGAATCAACAGCTTTGACATCTTTTCCTTAATTGGGAGTGAGTGAACTATTTGAAATGGTTCCAAAGATTAGGTGCTTAATTATAGCATTCATAACATTTTTGTACAGTGAAGCTAACTGTTCCTTGTCTGAAAAAGAAAATTGAAAGTCAGTTAAAATGACTTTCTCAGCCGGAGTTCCTTATCAGAACCATAGAACACAGAAATTATTTGAGAGAAACTATTTTTCTCAGTTTTCCCAGAAGTGATTTTTTTTCTCCCAAAAGTGATTCTTAACCATGCCATTCTGTAGGCATAGGGGAGATGTTAATTCATTACATTAATGCCAGGGCCTTAAGGATTAATTCTCCTGGTAACTCTTGTTGAGAAAGGCTGTGCTGTGCTTGGTCGCGTCTGACTTTGTGACCCCATGGACAACCATCCTAAACTCTTGTTTCCTCAGACAAGGCTGTTGTGCAGTGGTTCCCCTCCGTGTTGTCACTGGTGCTGTTTGGCTCACTTTCTGTCTTCCCGCCTGTTCTGCCAGGCAAACTTTGTTTTGACCTCCGGCTCACAGTTTGATTCCCCTTCTTCAGAGGGGACATCACCTTTCACAGTACACATCTCACTTGGATTTATATGTACCTGTTGAACATGTTTTCTCTTAGAATGTAAGCTTTGTGAAGGTAGGAAATTGTTCAGAGAGATGTTTCTGTAACATCAAGCACAATCCAATAACGGTCTGCTGAATTGATGTGAAAGAGAGCCGTTCAGTGTAAATTGCTTTACAGACAAATAATTAAATAAAGCAGTAACTGTTAGAACATTTTAGCAATATTCTTTTCTTGTAGGAAATCTCAAGTATAATGCATCCATTGCCCAGTAACACGTGGCCATGTTGTTTTACTGTATCTGCCTCTAATCCCTCTCACTGAAATATTTGGAAGCAAATTCTAGAAGGCATATAATTTTATACATAAATACCTAGGTATTCATCACTGAACACTAAAGACTTTTTAAAAAATCATACTTCTATTATCACACCTAAAAAATAAACAGCAGTTCCTTAAAATCGTCAAGCATGGTCAGTGTTCAGCTGTTCCTAAGTGTCTCATGATTTTGCAATCTGAATCAGCATTTAGACAGAGTCCACAGGACCATGTGTTCCTGATGTTCTTCATGGACCAACCAGAGATAAAGAAAGAATCCATCTTGATTTATGGATAAGCTAGCAGTTAAGGCACATGTTTATTATTATGATCAGCTAATAGCATTAAAAAGTTAATGTTGATCATATGAATTTGCTTAGTTCTACTGATGATAAGTTTTTAAAAGAACAATTGGATTTAGTCAAGCTATAGTTTTTATTTTTTTTTTTCTTTTTTTTTTTCAAAGGTGCTCGCCTCTCTCTTACCTCTCAACTTGTTATCTTTATCCTTCCTGGGCCTAGTTAATAACTCTTGCTCTTCAGGTCCTAATTGAGATGGCACCTCCTTGCCTGACTTCTCAGGCTGGGCAGATACTTCGCTGTGCTCCCAGCAAACTCTGAGCTGTCCTTCCTCCCAACGTGATAGTGTAGAGCAATTTTTCTGTCATGGTCTATATGCTCCTCCAGACTGAGTGAGAGGAAGGTGGCAAGACCATCCCCTGGCCTCAGCCCCTAAATGATACCTAGAACAGAAGAAGCTGCTGCTCCACAGATTTCTGTTCAACGAAAAAGTTTGTTTTAACAAGTTGCATCCTTCTTCTTCCAACCCCAGGAGTCCCATTTCCCAGCAGCAACCACAGGGCCCGCTGGGAGACAGGGGGAGGGGACTTGGTGACCTCTAGGTGCTGAGCCCTGCAGGCCTCTCAACAGAAAAGATGAGGAAGGAAAGGGGCAGTGAGAGATCTTAGGATTCTCAGCAGAACATATCACCCGGCAATCTTCTTCACCAGATTCTGCCTCCTGCCTTGGACTCAGCCTCCCCTCTAGGAGGCCGCCGCAAACTCCACATCAGACTTCAGAATTCCCCCACCAAGGTGACCTCTGGCTTCCCGAGGCGACCCTCCTGACCTCGGACCCCCCCCCCCCCCCACCGCCTCCCCTCTAAGCCTCGTCCCCCTTCCCTTCAGCCTTCTCCCTCAAGCTCCACCTCCTTTCCTCTTAGCCTCCTCCCTCAACCCCAACCTTTTCCAGCCTCTGCCCTCAGCCTGGACCTCCTCCTCTCTGCCTCAGCCTCCTTCTCTCAGCCTCCTCCTCTCAGCCTCCTCCCTCAGCCTTTCCCAAACGCCTCCCAAGCTATAGTTTTTAGCAAAGCAGTTAAGAGTCCAGACTCTGGAGCCTGGTTCTTGATCTTGCCTTGCTACTTGTTAGCTGTGTGACCTATGGCTTGTTATTTAACCCCTACCTGAATTTTTTCATCTCTAAAACAGTAGTAAAAACAGAATTTCAACAAATCATCTTTGAAGATGGAATGAGTTAGTGTATGCCGACACTGAAAGTACTTGAAGTCCTGTCTAAGCGCTAGTGATTGTTGTACTTGTTGCTTGCTGTGCTTAGTCACTCAGCCATTTTCGACTCTTTGTGACCCCATGGGCTGTAGCCCATCCGATGCCTCAGTCCATGGGGTTTTTCAGGCAAGAAATACTGGAGTGGGCTACCATTTCATTCTCCAGGGGATCTTCCAGACCTAGGGATCAAACCCATGTCTCCTGTGTCTCCTGCATTGCAGGCAGATTCTTTATCCATTGAACTATCTGGGAAGTTCTTTTTGTATTTGTTGTTAGATGGATTTAAAACCATAAACTTATTACTTATAATGTCAGTATTAGCATTTTAGTCTGAAGATCTACTGATGGTGATGGTCACCTCAGGTTAGCATAGGAAATCCACAGCTAGTTGTGTCAAGTCAGAACTTTCCATGTAGGAACTTTAAAAAAGAAAAAGCTACAGTTAAAATATATGAAACCTTTTTTTCTTGTGATGTAAATTGACAAACATGCTATCACTGTTTTAGATAGAGTTTCTTTAATTTTCCACAATTAAGTGAACTCTTTATGATGACCAGGGAAGGAATGCTTCTAGAACATTTTGAAAATAATAAATTGTTATTGAGTCTACTTTGTTTAAGAAGGTAGGAAATCAGTAATATCTCCCAGAAAAAAATTCTGTCAGAAATGGTTTGAGGGATGTGGGGCAGAAATTGCTTAAGGACTATACACTTCAGTTATTTTAGATCCCTTCATGTGGAGTATCTTATTTCCTGATTGTTAGTAATTGCACTGTTTAATTTTTTTTAATGCCTCTATTATTTGAAGGAGGAGGTGTGATATTTAAAGGAAGTGAGTGAAGTCAAGTCGCTCAGTCATGTCCGACTCTTTGCGACTTCACTCACTTCCTTCAAATATCACACCTCCTCCTTCAAATAATAGAGGCATTAAAAAAAATTAAACAGTGCAATTACTAACAATCAGGAAATAAGATACTCCACATGAAGGGATCTAAAATAACTGAAGTGTATAGTCCTTAAGCAGTTTCTGCCCCACATCCCTCAAACCATTTCTGACAGAATTTTTTTCCCTTGAAGGAGGAGGTGTGATATTTGAAGGAATGTACCTTATAAATAAAAAAAAAACTCTTAAATTCCTGATATACTATTATAAGAAAGAGTAACTTACATTTATGTAGCTGTTGACTTTATGTATTTTAGATATATCACTTCTTTTACATTAAAACCTTTGGTAATCTATAAGTTTTATATTACAGATTAGGGAACTTTTTTGCTTATCTACTTTAATTTGTTTTAATCTTGAAATTTTTGAATCTAATGTAACAATAGAACACTTTGTGTATATTTGAATTGCAAAACCTCATTTTTTTTGACCCATTGCTCATAGTAACTGAAAATATACTGACTCATAAGTATTCTAACTGACCAGAATGGAATGTGGGTGTGTCCATAAATGAACATATTTAAGCTAGTTTTGTATCTTAGGAATGATATATTTTATTGTGATTAATGATTTATTTTATTTAATTTGTATAATACTGTCACTTTTGAGTTTGTTGAAGACCTTAAAGGATAAAGGTTTTGTGTTTTGGAAGGCATTTGGCTCATAAATTATTCTTTCAGTGACATAGCATTTAGATTTAGTGTTACTTCTTTCAATGAGAGATCATTCCTAAGATAAGCTCATGCTTGTTTTTCATATTCAAAGGGACTTAAAAAATGATTATTCTGTCTTAATTAAGCAATTAAAAAGGTTAGATTAAGTTAAATTCCTTAGTCTGCAATAATTACTTTATCTGTGTTTGCAGGACAGTGTATACTCCAGCCAGTAATTTGCACGCCTTCTCTGGTTGTGTTCAAAGAGAATGAATTGTTTTACAGGGTTTTGTGTTTGTTATACTACATTGATTTCAATAGGAGCATATTTTGGGGTTTGAAAAGTGTCATATTCATGATTCTATGGAATACTAAGAATTCAACTTAAAACTGTTTTATTATATATAGATATTTAATTAAATAAAACATAAAAATATTTAGGTTGATTTTTCTCTTAGGAAGGATCTTATGTTTTCAAAGGACTGTTAAGTCAGTTATCTCTTGCTGTTTACCATCACCCCAAATCTTAGTGGCTGTATTAGGTTTGCTGCTATAAAAAATTACTACAGATTTGCTAGCTTAACGTCATACATGTTATCTTTGGTAGGTCAAAAGTCTGTTGGGTTTTGCTGGGTTCAGATCAAGGTATTAGCAGGATTGTGTTTCTTTTTGAGGATTTGGGGACATCTGTTTCCTCGCCTTGTTTAGCTGATAGAGGCCCCCTGCTTTTTTTGGCTTGCAACCCCCTTTCTCCATCTTCAGTGCCCCCAGTTCCATCATTCTGACCTCTGCTTCCCTTGTCACATCTTCTCTGACTCTGACCTTCTGGTCTTCTCCCTCATAAGGACAGTTGCGATTACATTGTGCTTAGTCAGTCAGTCATGTCTGACTCTTTGCAACCCCATGGACTGTAGCCTGCCAGGCGTCTCTGTCCATGGGGATTCTCCAGGCAAGAATACTGGAGACGGAGGGTTGCCTCCTCCAGAGGATCTTCCCAACCCAGGGATCGAACCCAGGTCTCCCGCATTGCAGGCAGATTCTTTACCGTCTGAGCCACCAGGGAAGCCCAAGAATACTGGAGTGGGTAGCCTATCCCTTCTCCAAGGGAACTTCCCGACCCAGGAATCAACCTGGGGTCTCCTGCCTTGAGGGCAGATTTCTTTACCAGCTGAGCTACCAAGGAGGCCCTGTGATTACATTGGGCCCACTCAGAAAATCCAAGATAATCATTAAGGTCATTAATTTAATCACATCAGTAAAGTCCCTTTTGCCATGTAAGGTAACATATAGGTTCACAGGATTAGGATAATAAACAACTTTCAGATCAGATCAGATCAGTCGCTCTTTGCAACCCCATGAATTGCAGCATGCCAGGCCTCCCTGTCCATCACCAACTCCCGGAGTTCACTCAGACTCACGTCCATCGAGTCAGTGATGCCATCCAGCCATCTCATCCTCTGTCGTCCCCTTCTCCTCCTGCCCCCAATCCCTCCCAGCATCAGAGTCTTCTCCAGTGAGTCAACTCTTCGCATGAGGTGGCCAAGGTACTGGAGTTTCAGCTTTAGCATCATTCCTTCCAAAGAAATCCCAGGGCTGATCTCCTTCAGAATGGACTGGTTGGATCTCCTTGCAGTCCAAGGGACTCTCAAGAGTCTTCTCCAACACCACAGTTCAAAAGCATCAATTCTTCGGCGCTCAGGCTTCTTCACAGTCCAACTCTCACATCCATACATGACCACAGGAAAAACCATAACCTTGACTAGACGAACCTTTGTTGGCAAGGTAATGTCTCTGCTTTTGAATATGCTATCTGGGTTGGTCATAAACAACTTAAGGCAACTGTTATTCTGCCTACCATAGTGATTAAAACAACCACCATGTTATTTCCCATGACTCAGTGGCTTAGCATTTGGGCTCTGCTGAGCTGGACTTCTGGTGTCCCCTGGGATTATACAGAAGTCTGCAGTCATATAGAAATTTCTGGGACTGGATGGTCTAAAATGGTCTTCCTCCCAAGTCTGGTGGTTGATGCTGGCTGTCAGCTGGGCCATGTGTCTAGCAGGCTTAACCGGGGCCTCTTCACAGGAAGACAGTGTTCCAAGAGAGTGAGAACAGAAACCTCAAGACCTCTTGAGCCCTGGGATTGGAAGTCACGTACACAGTATCACTTCTGCCATGTTTTAACAGTCAAAGTGAATCATAAAGCCAGCCTGATTCAAGTACCTTTTGAGGGAAACAGAAAAAAATCTGTGGCCATTTAAAATCTCATGCAATGAACTTAACACATTTCATTTCCCCTTTAATGGTCATATTATATCTAATCAAATTTTGACATGACGGTGCTCATTTGGTGAATATTAATTACTGAGAATTTGACTTTTGAAATGTATTTAACTGTTATTATACATGTTTGATGACAGTTAGTGATTTGAGGAGGCATCTGAAGTTTTGTGAACCTTTGACTAAACTTATGCTTTAATGCTCTGGTGTATCGTAGAAACTGCTTGAGCGAACCCGTGCCAGACGAGAGAATCTTCAGAGGAAAATGGCTGAGCGGCCCATCCCAGCAGCAAGGTCTCTGACTCATGCCAAGCGGATCAGGGAGCCACTTTCGGAAGCAAGTAACCAGCAGCCCCTATCTGATGGCGAAGGTAATAGGCTTTGTGGGGAAAAGTAAAATTTGCAGTTTTCAAAATGCAAATAAGTGCCAAACACTTTATTGTTCCTGCAGAAGACCAAGGTCTTTGGGAGACAAATGGAATAGCCTCCAGGGGAAAGATAAACCTTTTATTGTATTCCAGGCCTATTATATTAGGCCTGGAACCTATCAGGCGAGAGCAAAATTTCTAACAAATATTTCAGATTAACTGGTTGAACTTTATTTTCCTCATTCCAAAAGTATCATTAAAACCTCTAAGGGAAGAATACTGTGGGAGCAGTGGAGCACTTACACTGGCCATAGTGTTGAGTTTCTCTACTCCTCTTACATAAACAGGGCAACAAAAGGCAGGCCTGCCTGCGGATGCTTGAAATATCATGAGTCTTTTCATCCTCTGTCTGCTGAACAACGTCCCTCAGGCTGGGCACAAAGTATAGGTTGTTAATCTACAGATTTACTGAAATTAAATAGAAACAAAATTAACCACCAACACCCCCATCCACCCCAAGAAGAACTTCCTTGGTGGCTCAGTGGTAAAGAATCCTTTTGCCAATGCAGTAGATGTGGGTTCAGTCCCCAGGTTGGGAATATTCCTTGGAAAAGGAAATGGCAACCTACTCTAGTATTCTTGCCTGGAGAATCCCATGGACAGAGGAGTTTGCAGGCTATAGTTCATGGGGTCACAAAGAGTTGGACACAGTATAGCAACTAAAACAAACAACAACTCCTGCAACAAACTCAAATGCACCTGGAAACTTTATTATTCTTTCCTAAATCCTGGCGTCCTCAGCCTCTATCAGTCAGCTGGTTTAATCTTTTGGAATAATCTGGAGATGATAATGTTCCTTAGTAGACATTTAAAATGCACATAGAAAAAGAATATTAAAGAGGGCAAAACCAGTATTACAAAAGAGATGAGGGCATAGTGCTGGCTCCCAACTATTTTGTAAGCTAACCATAGAATGAGAATTTCTTTTGTATGTTAATACATTTTGAAGGGAGGGAATACCGTATATATTACGTGGGAAAACAGAGATCTAGCTCTAGTCTAGGATCTTTCCACTGTGGCACAGCTTTATGTATTCAGATATTGAGTATTATGTACTTGAAAACTAGTGGTTAGAACTGTATTTTGATGCTTAAATGGAAATATTTACTGTTTCATATAAGAAATGTAAACTTGAAGCATTCTGTATTTTCAGATAGTGAAGCATGTTAAATAGGAACACTTCCAAAAAAGGATTAGATTAGTTCATTTAAAATATACCCTTAAGTGAGTTGCAGAAGATTGGATATTCCTTATGCTGTATATTACATCCCATGGCTTATTTATTTTATACATGGAGGCTTTTTAACCTCTTTATCCTCTTCCCCTATATCACCCACCATCCCACCCCCACCAAGTAACACATATAATTAAAATCTGTGTGTGATTTATAAGAGCTACTTTCCTTTTCGTGAGAAAAACTGAACATGTGGGAAGCATCATCTCCCAATGAAAAGAGAGTTTAAAGAAGTATAAATGCCACCAACACCAGTCATACTTCAGTTAAGAGACAATTTTTTTCTCAGGCTGGTAGTTTACTGGTTTTTTCCCTGACCCACAGCCTCCTTCTCTCGTTTTCCATCATCATCGAAAGTTTCATGATGTATTATTTAATTAGATTGATATTTATGAGGGCAATCATGACTTCCCACTAATGATACTTCAGTTACTGCCAGAATAAGAACACTTGATTAGACAGACAGTGAAACTGACCTCAAATGGAATTTACATTCTTACCTTTTAAAGGATTAGTTTTATAGGAGGTATAGTAGAACTCATTCATAGGTAAAAATTATATTCCTTGTGTTTGGATAGTTCCTTTTTCTTTTAGGACTTTTTAATTAGTTTTATAGGTGTTCATAGAGGTTTAAAATGTAAAATGTTGTTAAACACTTGACTTGATGAATTTGCTTGGTACTGGTCAGATAATTCAGTCAGTCTTTTGGTTCTCTGCCTCCTAAACCTCAAGCCAGGTGTCCTTCTACTCTTGTTTACTGTTCATGAAAAATTGTTTTTAAAAGCAGAAAGCTTGTTTTTACCCTTAGCTCAGGTGTGTCATGTTAAGCAGGTAACTCGATTTCTCTGGACTTGATTTTTCTTATTTAAAAATGTGGTAACTGGACTGTATGATCTTTAAAATCCCTTAGAACATTTGCTTTGCTTATTCTGTGTGCATACTTTTTATTTCCTAGTGTCTGAAGACCACAAAGAACATTATACATAAATCTTGAGGATGTTATTTGAAGATTTTTTCATTCAGGTTTTTTTAAACTGCTAAATTATATGCTTGCTTAAACATAAATCTCTAATGTCAGATTTCCAAGTTACTGAAAAATGTAGAATTTTACATGTTTCTTCTTGTGAATGAAATCATTTAAAGGAACAGAGAGACTAGTGTTTTATTCATTTGTACCTATGTTTTTTTCATGCCATGCAAAATTACAGAACTTTTAATTTTTTGTCCTTTTAACCTAGAGAAATCTTGCACAAAACCATCACCATCCAAAAAACGCTGTTCTGACAACACTGAAGTAGAAGTTTCTGACGTGGAAAATGAAAAGCCAGTTGAGTCAACGTCTGCAAAACCTTGTTCTCCAAGGCCTGTGTCCCCTCAGGCTCAGCCACAGATGTCTCAGGCACCCGCTGGTGTCAGTGACTCCTTGGCTGCCCCAGCCTCAGCACCACTGCTGGGTGTGAGGAGTGGGCCGAACTCAAGACTGGGAGCAGCTGCAGCCTCTTCAGTCAGAACACGAATGCAAAAGCTGGCTGAGCAGCGGCGTTGTTGGGATAGTGACGATGTGACAGGTGTGCACTCTTGTGGACCGTGGGGTCCTTAAATCTGTTTCAGTGCAATTCAACTTGGTAGGTTAAAAATTTTATGTATCAGTTAACACATGAAAGGTAAATGCTTTTGATCTATGTCCTGAGTATCCATTGCTTGCTAATGGTTTATATATCAATATATATTTATCGGGTGTGTTCTCATTGAAGTAAACGAGATGAGGTTCTTAGACTGGTTCACAAAACCTTGATTTTATAAAGGAACTATCTTATATTTGCAATGAAAACACTAAAGGATAAACTGTACTCTTGGCATTATCAGCCTTGCTGACCTTCAGTTCTGTATTCAAGAAATCCTGTTTCATGGATTCACTGAATAAACCTGAGTGACTAAGGTATGCAATGCTGTTCATAGGGGAAAAAGAAAATTTCAAAAAATATTTATCGAGTACCTGCAAAACATGTAATCATGCTAAGGTGCTGGAGACTATAGATAAAGCGACCTGATCTTGCATTTCATGGGCCTGTAATCTGATGGAGAGCTTATCTCTTACCTTATTGCGAAAAAAGCCTTGGAATGGCTTACAAAAATGAGCGTGCATGCTCAGTAGTGTGTAACTCTTTGCGACCCCATGGACTGTAGCCCACCAGGCTCCTCTGTTCATGGTCTCTTTCAGGCAAGAATACTGAAGTGGGTTGCCATTCCATCCTCCAGGGGATCTTCCCTACCCAGGGAGGAGGAAATGCAAACCTGACTTTTGCATTTCATGGGCCCGTAATCTGATGGAGAGCTTATCTCCTACCTTGTTACGAAAGAAGCCTTGGGATGACTTACAAAAATACCTATGTTAAAAATTTGAAAAATGAGAAAAATCAATATGAAGAGAAGAAAAAACAAAGTGAAAGGTAAAGTTAGTTTACTAGATACAGGCCTTAAGGTCCTCCTCACTTCCTAGAGATGGTTCTGAACTCACTAGCAGCTGATGCAGAGAGGTGAAACACTATTAGTTACATGATAATGTTTATAGAACAGAAGAAACAGAGTCATGGTTGGCATTAAGACCTGAGAGAACTTTCCTCTCTGGGTCCTAAAGATACTTTTGTAGGAGCTAGCAAAGGTGTAAGGTATCTCAGGGTAGGCAGACAGCTGGCTTCTGGCTCAGTTCAGTAGAAGCAGTGCCGAAGTGAACCAGCCCAGTGCAAGCGGACAGTCCATGGTGACTAAGCCTTATCCAAGGAAGCTTTGGCTTTCAAATATTGTAGGAGAGGAGACTGAGTTCAAAGAGGCTAAGACACCTGCCCACAGTCAGTGCTAAAATGCAAACGCTAGGAGTTTGAGTTTGGGGCTCAACTTTTATGTCCTGCCTGATGTCTATGGGTTACACACCCGTATTCCACTGATACTCCACACTGTCAGTTATACCTATTGATTTTAGTAGCGGGTGGGGCTAACCATCCTGCTTTTAGTATGTCTGAGGAAGCTAGCCAGTTAATGTGCCCGAATAGAAAGATGTCCCATTCTATTTTGTAGAAAATATCTATGGGCAGCAGAGTGCAGATTTTCCTTTCAGAAAAAAGAAAAAGAGTTGTGATGTAATACTTGATCAGAAGAACAATCAAGGCCCTGAGCATTCTTAGGAGAAACTGTTGCAACAGTGATCTTGAATATTTTGAAAGCAAATATTAACAAATGCCTACCTCAGTCTTGAAAATAAACCTCCTTAAGGCATCATAGCTCGTCTTAATTTTAAGCATTGAAAGTTGTTAATAAAGTGTTTGTGATGAATGATTTAGTGAGTGCTATTCAAGACTGTGGCCATATGCCAATTAAAGGTTTGAGGAATAATAAAGTATAATTTATCTGAAGCTGTTGTTTCTGATAGAGAATAGAAGAGTGAGGGATCTATTAAGTCCATTTCTAAAGCATGACAGTAAAACTATCATCTGTTTAGAAGACAGTGCATAGTCTGAGGAAAATGATAAAGGTATGCAAAAAAGTATTATAGGGAAGGTGGTGGTCAGGGAAGCTTTTCTGGAGGCGACAAAGGCAATTAACCTGGACTTTGAAGGGCAGCTGGCTTCAGACAGTAGAGATATTCTAGGCAGGAGCAACAGAACATATATATTAATAAAAAGCACAGAGGTATCATGAACACAGTATGTGTATAAAGAGTAGGCATTCTGGTATACCATTCATGTGGTATAAAAGCAAGAGATAAAATTCAAAGAAAGCAGCAGGGTCCATAGCATTTGGAATTTAATCAGAAGGTGATGGGGAGGTACTGAGAGTTTAGGTAGGCAAATGCTTTAGAAAGATCACTCGGCATCTGAATTGAGGAGAGATTGAAGAGGGCAGAGATTTGAAGCAGGAAGACCAGTTAAAAGATTAATATTGTGATTCAGGCATAATGATGAAGGCCCATGAAAGTAAAGAGGCTAGATTTGAGAGATTTAGCAGAAAGAATCTGTGGGACCTAATGACCAGGTGGTGGATGGTAAGGGAAAAGGGAGGAAGAGGCGTGATAAAGAGGACTGTGTTTGAAGCAGTTTCAACATTAGATATATTATTTGAGGTGCAAATGGGATAGTCAAATGTAGGTAGTTGGTAGTTAGAAGGAGACCATGAAGGATAGGCTGCAAAGGCAGAACTAGTAGAGGATGATGTCACATATGGAAATTCAAGGCCTGCCAAATGTGTAGGCATTGGGTGAAAATACCAAAAGCAACTTGAGTGCAGCTGTGTATGCAGAAGTCAGATTGAAGTGAATTGAGTGGTGAGTGAATTTAGTGCAGGGAAAGAGGGACAGTAACTAAAAGCGGGTGTATGTTGATGAGAGGATGATTGGTTTTAGCTTTGAGATGAGAGAGAATTGAGCATATTAATGTGTAGAAAACAAAGTTTGTAGAGAGGAAGAAGTGGTTATTTGGAGCAAGATCCCTGAGAAGGTTTAAGAGGAGTAGAATTGAGAATTCAGGCAGATGTATAAGCTTTGGACAGTAGGAGGGCTATCTGTTCTGTTGACAGAATTTGTGGAATAGGAAGTGCCATGAGCTTTGCCGTATATGCTTTATGCATACAGACCTTTTGTGGTTAAGTATTGGCGTATTTGAGATTTATTTCCAAATGAAGTAACTGTGCAGAAAAACATATTAGTCTAGCCCTGTGCTATTGGTATTGGATATGGTATTGGTATTGGATATGATATTGTGCTACTGGTGTTAGATATGGTATGATATCCAATATAGTATTGGATATGGTATTCAATATCATAAACAAGAGTCATATGTCGCTTTTTAAATTTAAATTAATTAAAATGAAATAAAGTTTCTTATTGCTCTTACCGCAGTTCAAGTGCTCACTAGCCACAGTGGCTAGTTGTTACTGTATTAGATGGCATGAATATAGAACATCTCAATCATTGCAGAAAGTTCTATGGTATAGCACTAACCTAGTACATTCTAAAAACAAGTATGTTGAATATGTAATCTTAATTTGTGCAGTGTTATAACATCATTAATTAATCCTAAAAATATAACCTCAATGTATGATGTTTTATAGATTTCATAATCTATCAAATGATTGGAAAACTAAGTAACAAAGTATTTCTTTTTTAATTTGGGTCAAGTATCTGATTTGAAAATATATTGTCAAATTTAAGCAGTTTGGTAGTTTCATGTGTATTAGAAAAGCTTTTTTTTTTTTGGAGTGATCCCTTTATTACATACACATATAGCTCATGGACTTTAACTTTCAAAACATTTTCAGATGATATACCTGAAAGCTCACCCATCTCAGCAATGCCATCAGAGGAAAAGGCTGCCTCCCCTCCCAAACCATCCCTTTCAGATGCCTCAGCAACTCCAGTTGGGAGAAGGGGCCGACTGGCCAACCTTGCTGCAACTATTTGTTCCTGGGAAGATGATGTAAAAACCTCATCTGCAAAGCAAAACAGTGTGCAAGAACAGCCTGGTACCACTTGTTTATCCAAATTTTCCTCTGCAAGTGGAGCATCTGCTAGGATCAATAGCAGCAGTGTTAAGCAGGAAGCTACATGCTGTTCCCAAAGGGATGGCGATGCCTCTTTGAATAAAGCCTCATCCTCAAGTGCTGTGGGTGCATCTTTGATTAACGTTGCGATTTCTAGCCCTGGGGTAAGTAAATATAATTTTGGTATTTGGTAACCTTTTTGTTTGTTGTTATAAGAAATAATTTATGTTATATATATATATATATATATATATATATATATATCTGTCTGTAGGTATGTATTTTATAACATATATAGAGGATGTTTATGTATTTTTAGAGTATTTCATAGAAAGTAAAAAATCATAAATTTGATATTCTGACCCAAGTTATCAATTAACAACTAAATTATACAAATTTAATGTACTTCCAAAATATGTGCTTTTGAATGATGGAGCCTCTTCTTACTCATCACGAGAGCCTGAAAATTACCTTCTCTATTAAAATGCTCTATGTATGTGTATAAATACGAGAAAGACATCAAATATCGCTGAAAGCTAGTAGCTGTAGTTACCTCCAGAAGGCAGTTGTCAAGGGTGGGTATGATGCTTTCACTGATACCCTTTTGAAGTATTTGAAAGATTACCCTGCCCATGTGTTATCTCAATGGTTTTTAAAAATAACATGAAAAAAACAAAAACGAAAAAAAAAAATGTTGTGTTTCTGAGCATTATCTTTAAGTGTAGAGCTCAGTTTTAGAATGACACCTGCATTCAATCCCAGCCCTGCCACAAAATTAGAAGTGTGGCTTTGGAGAAGTTACTTAATCTTGTGAGACTATTTTTCCATTTGTAAAATGGGAAAGAAAAGGTTGTGGGAGGATTAAATGAGATAATGTTCATAAAGCACTTAGTATGGTACTTCGCACATAGTAAGTAGTACTTATAATTCGCCTTTAAGTACATGATACATGATTTAATTAAAATACAAATATATATGTATTTGGCCAATACAGTTAATATTCATAAGGGTACTAGTATGATGATACAAAAGAAATTGTTTTTTAAAATAGTGAGTAACCCTCTCCCTTGTACTAAATTACCCATCAGAATATTATGTAGACTAAACTACATAATTTGAATAATCACATTTTCTAAGTTAATTTTTTTCAAACCTTTCAAATTAATTTGATCTATTAGAGAGCAAGAAACTTGTTTACATGAGTGTACAAAAAGGCTATCAAGAATATAGGATTTGAATTATTTTGTTGTAGAAATATCTTTAACTATTGTGTTGTTATTTACCCTGTTATCATGTTTCAGAAAGCTACTTCTTCCCCAGTGAAATCTTCTACAACATCCATCACCAGTGCTAAAAATTGTAAGGTCCAAAATCCTGAACTACTTCAAAAAACCTCTGTTAGTCCTCTGAAAACAGAAGTATCAAAACCAGTTGAGAAGTCAGCTGTATCCCGTACAGTTCGGCCCAAGGAAGAATTAAACAGAGAAATTTGTCTGTGGTCTCAACCTAAGGACAAATCTGCAACACCAGGTTACATATTTTGAAAAAATCTAAAGTACTGCTGACTATTTTCAGGGTGTCTGTTCTTAGCATTTTAAATATCCAGTTGTGAATATTATAGTGTTGGTTTACCAGGGCAAATGCCTGAATGCATCAGTGAGATTTCTTCAAAGTCAACTTTAATTGAGCGAATGAATATTCGTTATTGTAGATTAGCCCAGTTACTGGTCAAAGAGTTTAACTTGTTACATTTTAACAGTTTAAGCATTTTTTTTTTTCTCGAATGACCATGCTAGATACTTTCTTCTATACCTAAAAATCACATTTTAAGGATATAATGCAGAAACATTCTTATAACCAAGTGTGCAGAGCAGTGTGTCTCAAACTGCACTATGACACATCCCTAGTAGCAAAGGGAAGAGAATATGTATACAGATGACTCCACTCTCATTAAATTTATATGTGTGTATACTGTACGTGAATATATACATAGGAAAATTCAGTTTTCCTATAGTAAATTGATGCTCCAGGAAGTTCATATTTATCTTGTGTATACTTCTGGTATACCCCCACCTGATTGAGAAACACAGGACTAAAAATTATCTCTCAAATATATGGAAATATAGTTTACTTTGAGCTATATTCTTTTTCATTAGAACTGCTTTTTGTATTAATTCTCAATTTTAACTTCTTAAAAATATAATATCTCCAGAAACAATAGTTCATCATAAAAGAGAAGTCATACAGAGATAAGAGTGGGGAATCCATTAGTTACAGGATAAGTAGAATCTAGCAGTCAGTTTCCAGATGAGCTGAAATGAGAAACAATAGCAAAATCCCCATGTGAAATTAGACTATGACTCCCAGTATTCTAAAGACTTATGGCATAGATAAGAATGACATAAATAAGAAGTATTCTTGGGAAGTCTCTGCTGATGCATTCGTTGGTTAGGACTTGTTGCTTTCACTGCTATCATGGGTCAAATTCTGCCCTTTACTTGTTTTTGCAAATAAAGTTTTATTGGAACACAGCCACACCCATTTACTGTCTGTGGCTGCTTTCACGCTTCCGTGCAGGATTGAGTAGTTGTGGAATGTGCGATGGCCATATGGCCTGCAGAGCCCAGAATATTTACTCTTTGGCTACTTATGGGAAAATGTTTACCACCTCCTTTTATGTAGTACAACCCTAGCATTGTTGTAGTGGAAGTGATATATAGTCCACTTGTATTTTAAATGTATTTCATACTATTTAAAATAAGTACTAAGACTTGGTGAAATCAAGACATACTAAACTAAATTATCCTTAATTATCATTTTTTAAAAAGGATTTAATCACTGGATTTTCATGTTATACTTCCTAAAATAAAATAAAATAAATTGGACTGTAGAGATATTGGTAATTGAGTTATCATGGCCAGGATACTTGGTGTTTGCTGCTGCTAAGTCGCTTCAGTCGTGTCCGACTCTGTGCGACCCCATAGACTGCAGCCCACCAGGCTCCCCCGTCCCTGGGATTCTCCAGGCAAGAACACTGGAGTGGGTTGCCATTTCCTTCTCCAATGCATGGAAGTGAAAAGTAAAAGTAAAGTCGCTCAGTCGTGTCCGACTCCCAGTGACCCCATGGACTGCAGCCTACCAGACTCCGCCATCCGTGGGATTTTCCAGGCAAGAGTACTGGAGTGGGGTGCCATTGCCTTCTCCACTTGGTGTTTAGGGCATATCATTAATGCACATACAGTCAATTTCCAATTATTTAGGTTCTGACTAAGTAGTTTAAGGGTTTTCTAATCCCCTCTGTCCTCTCACTCTACCTTTTAAAATTTTTTTGTGTTTTTTAAAGTATTAAATCCTATAAAGCAAATTTTGGGATATAGAACTAAATAGTATGGTTAAAAAAAGTATTTTTAAGTTTTTTGAACTATTTTCCTACTGTTTTCTTTCTGAATGAATATTCCTAGTAGAATAAAAGCATTTTGGAGCTGAACTGGATTTAGAACATTTCCCATAGAAATCATAATTGTTATTTATTCTAAGTAGCCTCTAAAATGTGTGTATTTTCTTTAGGAGGATCAGGAATTAAGCCTTTTCTGGAACGCTTTGGAGAGCGTTGTCAAGAACATAGCAAAGAAAGTCCAGGTCGTAGTACACCCCATAGGACTCCCATTATCACGCCAAATACAAAGGCCATACAAGAAAGATTATTCAGGCAAAACGCGTCTTCATCTACTACTCACCTAGCACAGCAACTCAAGCAGGTATATCTTACTGTGTTTAACATTATTCATTACGTAGCCTCAGCATAGGACCTAGATGTCAAATTCTGATGCCAGTCTTTATGACTGAGATGAATAGCATCTTGATTCTCTGTATCACTTATTTCAAATTAAAAGTGTTGTTGTCTTATATTCCATGTATATTATGAATTTTTTAATCTTAAAAATGAAGAGAAAAAAAAATGAAGAGAAGCAAAGTTAGTAGTATTTGGATATTATTAAACGTACTTTTGGCTCTTGTGTAAAATAAAGATTTTGATGGTTTTAGGAACGTCAAAAAGAACTAGCATGTCTTCGTAGCCGATTTGACAAGGGCAATTTATGGAGTGCAGAAAAAGGCGAAAACTCAAAAAGCAAACAACTAGAAACCAAACAGGTAACATAAACAAGAACTGGGATTTAACTTGTAGTTCTGTATTGTAAAATAGTTCTCTATAGTTTCTTGTTCTGATTAACTATGCTGCTTTCCATTCATAAACTCTTTAAATGTTCATACCAACTTGGCTTTTCTCTTGTGATATTTTGCCATTTAATGGAACTTCTAACCATGTTTATGATGACCTACTTAAAATCAAATTTAAAAAGTATTCTCACCTTCAACTGATTTCAGATTCCTTTTGACATTCTATTTAGATGTTGATTTTCAAATGTTTCTCAGAATCTACTTTTATCAGTAATGATTATATATCTCTCCTCAAATATCATACATTTATACTACCTGTAATGGTTTTAGTCACCAAATGCCTCCCAGATTTCTTTTTGCTTATATTGTTCTACATGCTAAGTCGCTTCAGTCGTATCCGACTCTTTTTGAGCCTGTGAACCATAGCCCACCAGGCTCCTCTGTCCATGGGATTCTCCAGGCAAGAATATTGGAGTGGGTTGCCATGCCCTCCTCCAGGGGATTTTCCTGACCCAGGGATTGAACCCACATCTCTTATGTCTCCTGCATTGGCAGGCAGGTTCTTTACCATCAGTGCCACCTGGGAAGCCTCTTACCCATACTACTTCTCATAGTATAATTTCATGGATAAGCCTTCAGCAAAATTCCTACTGTGTTAAACTCTCTTCTATTTCATCTACATGCCTATTGTGTACAAAAATACTATGTTAGGAGATAAATATGCATATATATTACTTATAATTTTATTAAATATGATTGATATACAGCACTGTATAAGTTTAAGGTATACAGCATAATGACTGACATTATGAAATGATGACCCCAATAAATTTAGTGACTCTCCATCATCTCAGATATAAAATTAAAGAAGGAGAATAAAACATATTTTCCTTGTGATGTGAACTCTTAGGATTTACTCTTTCATATTTAATTTAACAGTAGTGTTAATTATGTTAATCATGTTGTACATTATACCTCTAGTACTCATTTGTCTTATAACTGGAAGTTTGTACCTTTTGACCACCTTCATCTAATTCCACATCTCCCTCCCACCTCCTCTGGTAACCACAAAGCTGATCTTTTTCCCTATGAATTTGTTTGGTTTTTGAAGTATAATTGACCGACAGTACTATGCTAGTTCCCACACAATATAGTGATTCATTATTTCTATAGATTACAAAATGGTCATTGTGATAAGTCTCGTTACTCTTTGTCACCATACAAAGGTATTACTTTATTATTGACTGTATTCCCCGTGCTGTACATTTCATCCCTGTAACCCATTTATTTTGTAACTGGAAGTTGTACATCTTACTTTCCCTGTTAGGTTACATTTTTAAGCTAAAAATAATAGAATTACATTTAACATGGATACCAGTAGAAATAGAATAATACATTTAACCATATTCTTTGAGAAGGATCTATTTGATTTTATTTTTTTACCAGTTCCCTTGCTTAACAAATCATGCTTCCCAAAGTTCTGATCTCTTTTTTTTTTTTTTTGTCTCACTTGTCCTGGAACATCTCTTTCCCATCCTCATATCTAGCTTCAGCCAATCACAGAAATGCTGATGATGCTTGGCTGCGCTGCCCTCACCTCTCTCCTGAACTCTAGTCGCGCTTTGGTTGACTGGAAGAGCTTTCTTTGCTGGAGTATCTTCCCCAGATAGTCTCTGTCTTCACTTAGGGCTTTACTGTATACTTCCTCATCTAAAACAATCCGGTAGTTCTTCCTTGGCTCCTTCCTTTTGTTAGTGTCTTTCTTCCCACTGGCCTCTAGCACATATTATGCATAAATACACACACATCCAGTGATACGTTTTCTAAATATGTTGCCAAGCTGCCTTGACCTCTGTATTTTCCTCTGCCATTGCCTTTACCCTCGCATGAGCACCTTGCTTTTAGTCTGGCTACTCTCCAGTCCACTGCTAACCCACTGCTGCCAGAAAAATATTTCCAAGAGGCAGATAAGCATGTATTCCTTTGCTTAAAATCCTGGAGAGCTTCCCATAGCCGTCATCAGAAGAGTGTCTAAAGTGCTGGATTTGATAGCTAGAATCATTCAGAAACCTGACTTCTCTTCACTGCTCCTCTGCATGTGTGCTTCAGCCCTGTCATGCAGACTATTTGCAGTTTCTTGAGTGTACCCATGTTTTCAGATCTGTTTGTCTTTGCTTTGCTAGTCCCCCTGGGTGAAGTATCTCTGTGATGAGCTGCTTCATTAAGAATAGGTCAAACTTTAATTATCTTTGGAAATTTTTACTTGGTCCTTTCCCCAGTTCCCCTCCCTCCTTGTTTGGGTCCATGCCATCCTGTTTTTACCTCACTAGAATATTTATTTTCCTGTAAGTGTTTTAACTTTGCTTTCCAGCACTGTATGAGAGCCACATTCTTTTCTATCTGTGTTCTTAGGCTTTGGCTCATAGTAGGAACTCAGTAAATTTGTCTTTGGAGGAAGTTCAGTTCAGTGCAGTCGCTCAGTCATGCCCGACTCTGCAACCCCATGGACTGCAGCACACAAGGCTTCCCTGTCCATCAACAACTGGAGCTTACTCAAACTCATGTCTATTGAGTCGGTGATGCCATCCAACCATCTCATCCTCTGTTGTCCCCTTCTCCTTCTGCCTTCAATCTTTCCCAGCATCAGGGTCTTTTCAAATGATTCAGTTCTTCACATCAGGTGGCCAAAGTTTCAGCTTCAGCATCAGTCCTTCCAGTGAATATTCAGGACTGATTTCCTTTAGGAGGAAGAAATGAATGGGCTAATCCTTCCCACTAGCATTTGTTGTTCAGTCGTCCATTGAGTCAGTGATGTCATCCAATCATCTCATCCTCTATTGCCCCCTTCTCCTGTGCTCAGTCTTTCCCAGCATCAGGGTCTTTTCCAATGAATCAGCTCTTTGCATCAGGTGGCCATAATATTAGAGCTTCAGCATCAGTCCTTCTAAAGAATATTCAGAGTTGATTTCCTTTAGGATTGACTGGTTTGATCTTCTTGCTTTCCAAGGGACTCTTGAGAGTCTTATTACAGCACCATAGTTCTAAAGCATTGGTTCTTCTACGCTCAGCCTTCTTTATCGTCCAGCTCTCACATCTGTACATGGCTACTGGAAAAACCATAGCTTTGACTATATGGACCTTTGTTGGCAAAGAGATGTCTCTGCTTTTTAATATGCTGTCTAGGTTTGTCATAGTTTTTCTTCAAGGAGCAAGCTGGAAAAACCATCGCTTTGACTCGATGGACCTTTGTCGGAAAAGTAATGTCTCTGCTTTTTAATATGCTGTCTAGGTTTGTCATAGTTTTTCTTCAAGGAGCAAGCTGGAAAAACCATTACTTTGACTAGACAGACCTTTGTCGGAAAAGTAATATCTCTGCTTTTTAATATTCTGTCTAGGTTTGTCATAGTTTTTCTTCCAAGGAGCAAACGTCTTTTAATTTCATGGCTGCAGTCACCGTCCACAGTGATTTTAGAGCCCACAGAAATAAAATCTGCCACTAATTCCATTTTTCCTGCATTTAAATTTCCCATGAAGTGGTGGGGCCAAGATGCCATGATCATAACAAAAGCAACTCTTTAAATCTCCCTTCTCTTCCCTTTCTTTGCCTCCTTTTCATCTAGACTCTTCCAAAGGAGTGTCTCTACTTGTATCTTGCAGTTTTTCTCTTCTTCTTTCTTGATCTCTCCACTCATGCTCTCACCACTACCTTTATCAAATTCACCAATGATCTTCAGAATTACTTTTCTAGTGTTTAACTTGACCTGTTAGCAGCAGTTGACTTTGTGAATCACTCCCTTTTGTCTGAAGCACCTTCTTCACTTGGTTGCCAGTATGTTACAGTCTCATGGTTTTCCTTTTCTTTCTCTAGAAAATACAGAGCAACAGATCTTTACAGTTTTTGTGTTAAATGATTCCTAAAAAATCTGTGGACTCCTTCCCTAGATAGTTGTACATATGCATTTAAAGAAAATTCTGTACACAGTATTGGGAGAGTTCAAGGGTCTTCCCACTTCAGAATTCATCTGTGGTACCCATAGAAAAAGCAACCTAAGTGATGGGAAGAGAAAGCAGTTGAGTGTGATGTAACTAAAGTCAAGGGAAGAAGGAGCCTTTCAGAAGGAAGGAGTGGTCAGTATTGTCACGTGTTTGTTGTAAATGTGGACTGAACCGAGATCACAGTAAGGAGCTTGTTGTGACTTGGCAGAACCTTTTGGTGAAGTGGTGAGGGTAGGAGGCAGGTAGTGGGTGAAGAGTAGAGTCCATTAGTATAGGCAGTCCCAGAAGTTTGTCTCTAAAGGGCAGGGAGCAAAGATATGGTGGCTGAAAAGGGATGTGGAAGTATATAGTTTTAGCTTGTATTTGTTTTGTTCTTCTTGAGGAGACTTAGTTATTTTTTCCTCTTATTTGCCTTTCACTTGAATTGGTTTATCTAAAGCTGAACTCTGATGTGAATTTTCATTCTCTCTTGCCTGCTGCTGCTGCTAAGTCACTTCAGTCATGTCTGACTCTGTGCGACCCCATAGACGGCAACCCACCAGGCTCCCCCGTCCCTGGGATTCTCCAGGCAAGAACACTGGAGTGGGTTGCCATTTCCTTTTCCAATGCAGGAAAGTGAAAGTAAAAGTGAAGTCGCTCAGTCGTGTCCAACTCCTAGCGAACCCATGGACTGCAGCCTACCAGGCTCCTCCATTGCCTAGTGGTCTCTAAAAAAGATTATGTACTGTGAATTATCAGGAGTATGAACTAGTGTTCTAAACATGGCTGGACCTTCTCAACATTCATTTTCTGTTTTGTTCTGAGGAAGTTTATTTCTAACAATGACTCTTATTTGTTTCATTTAATAACATGTAAAAAGACAAGATTTATAGTTTTGAGAAATAAAATTTACATCTTCATTTGCTTTTTGCAGGAAATTCACTGTCAGAGCACTCCCCTCAAAAAACAAGTTGATCCAAGTACCCCATCACTTACAGTAACAGAAAAGGTGACAGAAAATCAGACACCAGCAAACCCTTCTAGTAGAGAAACTTCAGGTAAGCATTTTCTATTTCTATTTCACTTAAAATATCAGTTTCAGTCTACCATAATTTTGGAAGCAGCAGAAATGCTGTTCTAGTGTAAAAAGACAAATTAATTTTTTTGTTTGTTTCTAGCCGTGCTATATGCTTCTTCCTTAGTTTTCTTTCCAGAGTGAGAACTCATACTCTTAATGAGAGTATAAATTTACTATAAATATTTTTTGGAGAAAAACTTAGTAGTATCTATTGAATTGTAAAGTGTGTGTACTCTTTATTCAACTTCTTTGCAAGTGTTTCTGTAAGTTGAATTCTTAGAACTAGTGTGCAATGGATGTATGTACAAATTTATTAGTTGTTGCATCTTTTGTAATAGTGGTAAGATTTAAATAACTTAAATGCCCATCAGTAGAAGACTGTAAATAAATTGTGCTAAATCCATGTAATTGAGTATTATGTAGCTGTTTAAAAAAAGTAAGGTGTATGTAGTGACATTTAATATATCATAGACAATTTTTTTTTTAATTGTGGTGAAAAACATATTACTAAAATTCACCATCTTAACAGTTTTTAAGTATGCAGTTCAGTAGTATATTCACATTGTTGAGGAACTTTCATCAGGCAAAACTAAAACTACATCCATTAAACAACAACTCCCCTTTCTCCCTCTTCAGCCTTTGGTCACCAGCATTCTACTTTCTGTTTCTGTCAATTTGACTGCCTTAGATAGCTCATATAAGTGCAGTCATATGGTATCTGTATTTTTGTGACTGGCATATTTAATTTAACATAATGTCCCAGGGTTCATCCATGTTGACATGTCATATGTCAAGCGTGTGACATGATTATTTTCCTTTTTAAGGCTGAATAATATTTTCTTGTGTATATATACCATATTTTGTTTATCTATTATCCATTGATGGACATGTGGATTGTTTCCACTTCTTAGCTATCGTGGGTAGTGGTGTTATGAACACGGGTGTGCAAATATCTCTTTGAGACCCTGCTTTTAATTCTTGTGGCTATATACCCAGAAGTGGAATTGCTTGATCGTATAGTAGTTCTACTTTTAAAATTTCTGAGGCACTGTTATACTGGTTTCCACATTGGTTACATTATTACATCCTGGTCACACAGTGTTGTCACCAGTGCATGCGGGTTCCGATTTCTCCTCACTCTCGTCAACACTTGATATTTTTTGTGTGTTCTTGATAGTAGGCATCCTAATAGGTATGAGTTGTTAGCTCATTGTGATTTTGATTAACATTTCTCCTGTGATTGGTGATGTTGAGCATCTTTTCATATACTGGTTGGCCATTCGTATATCATCTTTGGAGAAATGTCTGTTCATATCCTTTGCCCATTTTTTAAATCAGGTTGATTTTTTTGAGTTGTAGGAGTCCTTTTTATATTCTTAACACTAACTTCTTAGATATATGATTTGCAGATATTTTCTTGAATTCAGTAGGTTGATTTTTCACTCTGTTGACTGTATTCTTTGATATATAAACATTTTTTTAATTGATGTGTAGTTGTGAAAGTGCTGGACTCAATATGCCAGCAAATTTGGAAAACTCACCAGTGGCCACAGGACTGGAAAAGGTCAGTTTTCTTTCCAATCCCAAAGAAAGGCAATGCCAAAGAATGCTCAAACTACTGGATAATTGCACACATCTCACACGCTAGTACAGTAATGCTCAAAATTCTCCAAGCCAGGCTTCAGTAATATGTGAACCATGAACTTCCTGATGTTCAAGCTGGTTTTAGAAAAGGCAGAGGAACCAGAGATCAAATTGCCAACATCCGCTGGATCATCGAAAAAGCAAGAGAGTTTCAGAAGAACATCTATTTCTGCTTTATTGACTATGCCAAAGCCTTTGACTGTGTGGATCACAATAAACTGTGGAAAATTCTGAAAGAGATGGGAATACCAGACCACTTGACCTGCCTCTTGAGAAACCTATATGCAGGTCAGGAAGCAACAGTTAGAACTGGACATGAAACAACAGACTGGTTCCAAATAGGAAAAGGAGTACGTCAAGGCTGTATACTGTCACCTTGCTTATTTAACTTCTATGCAGAGTACATCATGAGAAACGCTGGGCTGGAAGAAGCACAGGCTGGAATCAAGATTGCCGGGAGAAATATCGATAATCTCAGATATGCAGATGACACCACCCTTATGGCAGAAAGTGAAGAGGAACTAAAAAGCCTCTTGTTGAAAGTGAAAGAGAGGAGTGAAAAAGTTGGCTTAAAACTCAACATTCAGAAAATTAAGATCATGGCATCTGGTCCCATCACTTCATGGGATATAGATGGGAAAACAGTGGAAACAGTGTCAGACATTTTTTGGCTCCAAAATCACTGCAGATGGTGATTGCAGCCATGAAATTAAAAGACACTTACTCCTTGGAAGGAAAGTTATGACCAACCTAGATAGCATGTTAAAAAGCAGAGATATTACTTTGCCAACAAAGGTCCATCTAGTCAAGGCTATAGTTTTTCTAGTGGTCACATATGGATGTGAGAGTTGGACTGTGAAGAAAGCTGAGCACTGAAGAATTGATGCTTTTGAACTGTGGTGTTGGAGAAGACTCTTGAGAGTCCCTTGGACTGCAAGGAGATCCAACCAGTCCATGGAGATCAGTCCTGGGTGTTCATTGGAAGGACTGATACTAAAGCTGAAACTCCAGTACTTTGGCCACCTCATGAGAAGAGCTGACTCATTGGAAAAGACTCTGATGCTGGGAGGGATTGGGGGCAGGAGGAGAAGGGGACGACAGAGGATGAGATGGCTGGATGGCATCACCGACTGGATGGACATGAGTTTGAGTAAACTTCGGGAGTTGGTGATGGATGGGGAGGCCTGGTGTGCTGCGATTCATGGGGTTGCGAAGAGTCGGATACGACTGGGTGACTGAACTGAATTGAACTAACTGATTTACAATATTATCTTAGTTTCAGGTGTACAGTGATTAAACATTTTTATAGATTATACTCCATTTGAGTTATTATAAAATATTGTTCCATGTGTTTACTGTGCCCTGCTTGCCACAAAAGTTTTTCAGTTTGATATAGTCCCATTTGTCTATTTTTGCTTTTGCTGTCTGTGCTTTTTGTGTTATACACAGGAAATCACCAAATCCAGTGTCATAAAGCTTTCCCTCTGTTTTCTTCTGGGAGTTTTGTAGTTTTGAATCTTATTAGGTCTTTAATCCATTTTTAGTTGACTTTTGTATATGGCATCAGATAAAAGTCTAACTTAATTCCTTGGATGTAGCTATCCAGTTTTTCTAACATTATCCTTTCTTCATTGAATTATCATGGCAGCTTTGACCATATATTTGAAATTTTCTTTTTGGGCTCTCTATTCTTTCCCATTTGTCTATATGTCTATCTTTATGTTGGTACCATACTGTATTGATTAGTATAGCTTTATAATATATTTTGAAATGAGGAAATGTCAGTCTTTTAACTTTGTTCTCTTTCAAAATTGTTTTAGATATTCAGAGGTTCTGAAGTTCCGTTCGAATTTTAGGACAGACTTTCCATTTCTCCAAAAAGCTCTGTTGGGATTTTGATAGGAATTGCATTAAGAGTCTTTTACTGAACAATTCTAAGTTTTTATATATATTCAAATTATTTTTCCTATTTTTTTAGATTTTACTGAATGTGAAATGACTAAGTCTAGCCCTTTGAAAATAACACTGTTTTTAGAAGAGGACAAATCCTTAAAAGTGACATCAGAACCAAAGGTTGAACAGCAGACTGGTTGGTTTTCATTGTTTTTATTCTTTGTTTCTTATTAACTCTGGATATGCTAGGAGAATTAGTATTCTCATATTCAAATATGTAGAGTTCTATATTTCAAAATGTTTTATGATTTTATAATCCCCTTCTTAAAAAAAATAGGAAATATTCTTGCTTTTGCAAAATACGGTACTGTTAACAGTTATCTTTAGGTCCCATGCCCTGTGAAAATGTGATTAAGGCTGTCACTTCGTTTCACAGGGAAAGGAAATGTGCTACCCTTCCACACTCTGCATGTACAGTTGGGAGAAATCAGTGCCCTTGAAGTTTATTTGTGAACCCTGCCCTTATTTGTGATGTTATTATTGTCCTGTTATTGACTACAGTGTGAAAAGACAGTTCTCAGCACGAGAAAGAGAATTATTTGAAAGAGTATTTTGTGTAAATCTGAAGCTTTGGCTATTATCTTGCAGTTTGAGTGCTTAATATTCTTAAACCTGTAGCACTGAATCAGCTTTTGATCGTTCCTACCTTCATTACTTCAGAGAAGGCAGTGGCACCCCACTCCAGTACTCTTGCCTGGAAAATCCCATGGGTGGAGGAGCCTGGTAGGCTGCAGTCCATGGGGTCAATAAGAGTCGGACACCACTGAGCGACTTCACTTTCACTTTTCACTTTCATGCATTGGAGAAGGAAATGGCAACGCACTCCAGTGTTCTTGCCTGGAGAATCCCAGGGACGGGGGAGCCTGGTGGGCTGCCCTCTCTGGAGTCGCACAGAGTCGGACATGACTGAAGCGACTTAGCAGCAGCAGCAGCAGCAAACTTCATTACTTAGAAAATGTTATTGGAACATTATAGCAGTATTCTGTTTCTTTTTGTTTTGTTTGTATAGGAGGTACATTTTCTTGGGGCTTTTTTCCCCCCCTATTTATTGAGTAAGCATATGAATGTTAAGTCTTCTCTGTTATCCCTTTAATTCTAAAAGGTCTGAATCACAGTGTTCACCTATTGAAATGTTTTTCAGAAGTGGTACGTGAAATTGAGATGAGCGTGGATGATGATGATGATATCAATAGTTCAAAAGTAATTAATGACATCTTCAGTGATGTCCTAGAGGAAGGTGGACTAGATGTGGAAAAGAACCAAGAGGAGTTGGATCAAGCAGATGCAGAAAGCAGCGAAGAACAGGAAGATGCACTAAATATTTCCTCGATGTCTTTGCTTACTCCATTAGCACAGACAGTTGGTGTGGTAAGTCCAGAGGTAAGACAGGACTAAATGTAAATAGGCCCAGGACATAAAGAAACTAAGTAGAATTAGCATCTCTTTTTGTTTTAGTTGGTACCTGGGGATTTGGCACGCTATAGCCAGGGATATTTTGCAAACTTGATGTTAACTCTCTTAGAAGAGAGTTTAAAACTCTTCATTGGTTTCCTGTTGGCATCAGATGAAATCCAAACTGTAACATGGCTTAAAAAGCAAGCTACTTGGGCTCACATCCTGGCTCTGCCATGTACTGGTGTTTACTGGTCAGGTTATTTAAACTTTTTGTCGCAATTAAATGTTAAATTAGGTTAAAACCAGTACCTCCATCATGGAGTTGAAGTGCATATTAAATTGTATTAGAATATCAGTATTTAGCACAAGACAGATAAATAACATTTATTAGCTGTCACTCTGAACTGAATAACTACAGCTTTTTTGGAAATTGATTCAATTAGAAATATTTTTTAAAAAAGAGTTACAAGTGTAGGCTTCAGCTGTCTATGAATTTTTATTCATATACTTTTTAGGAACATAGTTTGTCTTGTTTTTATAATGAATCGGTCAACATATTGGATATTTATTTTCTAGTAATAGAGAAGGCATTCAATTCCTCAGATTTCTCATTTAGAATCAATGTCATCCATAAAATCTAATATCTGATGTGCCTTCCTGCAGAGTTTAGTTTCTTCACCTAGATGGGAAGTGAAAGACACCAGCATCAGTGATGAAAGTCCAAAGCCAGGAAAATTCCAAAGAACCCGTGTCCCTCGAGCTGAGTCTGGTGATAGCATTGGTTCTGAAGATCATGATCTTCCTTATAGGTGAGAATATCTTGGAAGACATTCAGTCACTAAGGGTCATCAGATCAGATCAGTCGCTCAGTTGTGTCCGACTCTTTGCGACCCCATGAATCGCAGCACGCCAGGCCTCCCTGTCCATCACCAACTCCCGGAGTTCACTGAGACTCACGTCCATCGAGTCAGCGATGTCATCCAGCCATCTCATCCTCTGTCGTCCCCTTCTCCTCCTGCCCCCAATCCCTCCCAGTATCAGAGTCTTCTCCAATGAGTCAGCTCTTCGCATGAGGTGGCCAAAGTACTGGACTTTCAGCTTTAGCATCATTCCTTCCAAAGAAATCCCAGGGCTGATCTCCTTCAGAATGGACTGGTTGGATCTCCTTGCAGTCCAAGGGACTCTCAAGAGTCTTCTCCAACACCACAGTTCAAAAGCATCAATTCTTCGGTGCTCAGCCTTCTTCACACAGTCCAACTCTCACATCCATACATGACCACAGGAAAAACCATAGCCTTGACTAGACGGACCTTTGTTGGCAAAGTAATGTCTCTGCTTTTGAATACACTATCTAGGTTGGTCATAACTTTCCTTCCAAGGAGTAAGCGTCTTTTAATTTCATGGCTGCAGTCACCATCTGCAGTGATTTTGGAGCCCAGAAAAATAAAGTCTGACACTGTTTCCACTGTTTCCCCATCTATTTCCCATGAAGTGATGGGACCGGATGCCATGATCTTCGTTTTTTGAATGTTGAGCTTTAAGCCAACTTTTTCACTCTCCACTTTCACTTTCATCAAGAGGCTTTGAGTTCCTCTTCACTTTCTGCCATAAGGGTGATGTCACCTGCATATCTGAGGTTATTGATATTTCTCCCGGCAATCTTGATTCCAGTTTGTGTTTCTTCCAGTCCACATTTCTCATGATGTACTCTGCATATAAGTTAAATAAACAGGGTGACAATATATAGCCTTGACAAACTCCTTTTCCTATTTGGAACCAATCTGTTGTTCCATGTCCATTTCTAACTGTTGCTTCCTGACCTGCATATAGGTTTCTCAAGAGGCAGATTAGGTGGTCTGGTATTCCCATCACTTTCAGAATTTTCCACAGTTTATCATGGTTTAGGTTAAAATAAGAAGTCTTGTTATTTATACTTATAATGTTATTAATGTTAATCTTCATAAAACTATGAAATAGCTTTGGTCACCTTCTTTCACCCAGTGGCATTTTCCATTCTAGTGAAGTGTTCTGCCAATACTTTGCAATATTAGACTCTGCTGATACATTCAGTAAAGCATAGTGCTTAGTGTGTTGCTGGATTCTTAAAGACTATAACTTATTTCCTGAAGCATCGATGCATATAGATCTCAAAGAGTCAAAGAAACGGACCGTCCTTCGATAAAGCAAGTGATTGTTCGGAAGGAAGATGTTACTTCAAAATTGGAAGAAAAAAAGAATGGTTTTCCTTGTCAGGTTAACATCAAACAGAAGATGCAGGTATGTGCTTCACTGGAAAGGGGGTTTGGAATGTTAACACCTTGAGACTGTGAGCTTCTTGAGGACAAGGACCCTGTCTTATTCATCTCTATCCAGGACTAGGATAGTCTCTGGCTTGCAGGGCCTCAGGAACTGTGTCCTGAATTCAGTCTGAGAGAAGTCCTCTTTACTGGAAAAGTTGGAAGCTTGTTTGATATTACTGAAATATTTACTTTTAAGAATGTTTGTCATATGCAAATTAACTTATCTATGAAGAAGAAACTGACTCAGGTATAGAGAACAGACTTGTGGATGCCAAGTGAGGGACGAGGGGGAGGAATGGATTGGGAATTTGATTAGCAGATGCAAACTGTTACACATAGAGGGATAAACAGCCAAGTCCTACTGTATAGCATGCATGCTTGCTCAGTAGCTTCGGTTGTATCCCACTCTTTGTGACCCCGTGGACCACAGTCCACCAGACTGCTCTGTCCCTGGGATTCTCTAGGCAAGAATACTGGAGTGGGTTGCCATTTCCTCCTCCAGGGGAACTCCTGACCCAGGAATCGAACCCACATCTCTTATGTCTCCTGCATTGGCAGGCTGCTTCTTTACCACTGGCATCACCTGGGAAGCCCTGAGTGGTGTAGCATAGAGAACTATATTCAGTATGATATATTGTATAGCACAGGGAACTATAGTCAATATCCTATGATAAGCCATAATGAAAAAGATATGTTAAATGTTTTTGGTGCATAGTCTAGAAACTTGAACAGTGAAACTACCATTTTGACTTTCCTCTCTGGAGATTTTAGAAATTACCTAATTGGATAAATTATAAATAAAGCTTAAATAAAGTAAAAATCATGATTCAATGTGAATTTTTTTTCTCCTCTCATTGGTTTCACTAGGAACTCAATAATGAAATAAATTTGCAGCAGACAGTGATCTATCAGGCTAGCCAGGCTCTTAACTGTTGTGTTGATGAAGAACATGGAAAAGGGTCACTGGAAGAAGCTGAGGCAGAAAGACTTCTTCTAATAGCAAGTATGTGTGTTACACCCAAAACAATTCCAACACAGTTTCACACCAGGAAAAGCTCATTTTGTCTAGTATATTCAGAAATTTCTAATTCTAGAGAAAGGGCTTTTTTTGATAAGTCTGTTTCAGCTGATCTGTTTTTAATTTTTTTTTTAATGTGGTTTGTGAAAACTTTGCATGTAAAATAAGGCGTAGTTTACATGAAAGGGTGAAAGAATCTGGAGTGCATCTGAAGAAATGTTGTAGAGTGTGCTGATAATGAATATATGAGTATATTTATACACACACACTGTCTCTGTATGTGTAGCTAAAAACAAGTATATGAATTTTGTTGTGTGTGTATGTATGATGAAGGATGACAGGGCACGTTAGGATGGAGAAATTAACCATACAAGAAAACTGACCAAAAGTTGGAGTATTGAGCATTTTGTGAACAGATGGGTGATCAAGGTTTTGCCTAACTACCTATCGCCTGTTTATATGAAGGAAGAGTTACTGATTTTGTCTTTGGTGTTGTGTACAGTTGCCACATGAGTGCATTTTCTTGCACTGGCTTCATTTAGAAACAATTGCAGTTTTAATATTTGAAATATTAACTTACATATTTCTATGTAGCTGAGAAGAGAACACTTTTGATTGATGAGCTGAATAAATTGAAGAATGAAGGGCCTCAGAGGAAGAATAAGGCTGGTCCCATATCCCAAAGTGAATTTGTCCCTTCCAGAGGATCAATTACTTTGTCAGAAATCCGCTTGCCTCTAAAAGCAGATTTTGTCTGCAGTACAGCTCAGAAACCAGGTATGGTGATCTTTATTTTGTCACTTCCAGATCATATGTTAAATTATGAACGTCACCTAGGTTGGAATCGTGCAAATGGGAACAAGTAGAGCATCCGGAAAGAAGCAAGACTTGCATATCTTAAGCCTTGAGTTCCTTTTCTGTAAATATGTATCTAAAAATAACCAAGGAAAATTTTCATATATGATCTTACTGATTACAGAATAACACAAATGGCTCTAACTGAAAGTAGGGCTTGTTAAACATAATACTGAACATAAATTATCAAGGCGAGTTATTCTGATACAACAGACCATTTCACATTCATTAATTTTTTTGTGGAAAGTATTTGGCATCTAAAATAACTTATTTTACTTACTCTGTTCTATTTAAAATTCACTCCATTATGGAAATCTGTTGTTTGAATCCTGAATTACTGATTGTAGGAGTTAAGAGCATGATAGTATAGATATGTCTATTGAAATTTTATTTCGTTTAACCCTCTAGATTGAGTAAACTTTTCTAAGCTATGTATTCTACTGAAAATGATATTAAAACAAGGTGGATAAAGGAGGTTATGGCACTGGTATCTGAAAAATAGGACAAGGTGGTAACTTTCACAGAAATATAGTGTTTTAATTTCAGTTTTGAAATAACAAGCCAGAATATACCCTTTTGAGTTATATACTATTAGCTGAAGAATTTCAGGTCAATAGGTAAAATTTAAAGTCAGCAGAAATTGAGGAATGTGTAGTGAAGTTTTTTCAGTTCACATAAAAGGAAGATATCTTGATGATGCTATTCCAGGTATATGTCTGTCCGCTTATGTCTTGTCTTTTTGTGTGTGGTAAGTTGACTTTAGGAAGTTTTAAATAAATTTTATATAAATCAGTTGCAGTGTTACTTTAGTCATTTGATCTTCCAGAATGCTGATTAGCTAAATCTGATTCTGCTTGTGCTTATTAGATAATGTAATTATTTCTTGCAGATGCAGCAAATTACTATTTCTTAATTATACTAAAAGCAGGAGCTGAAAATATGGTAGCCACACCATTAGCAAGTACTTCAACTTCTCTTAACGGTGATGCTCTAACATTCACTACTACATTTACTCTGTAAGTAAATTAGGTTTTTGGTGGTTGAAACATGTTTTTCTTTTAATAGAATTAATATAGTCTAAGCATACAGATAGAATTCATAATCTTTGAACTGTAATCTGTATGTTGTTTTTATATGGACAAATATCTCATTTTTCAATTTGTTTGTTTAACTCTTATGTTTCTGATCTTCCATTGAGTAGCATATTTCTTCCATGTGTCTACAGGTATTTGATATTTTGAAGTGTTTTAACATATATATTTACTATACACACACATACACACACATACAAAATCTGTACCATAATTTTTTAATATATGCTTTAAATCTATGAATGTACTTAACATTCAGTCTCTGTGTAAGACATTTGTATTTAGTGTTACAGATTTATTTTGAAAGTAGAGTCAAAATCCAATTTAGAAAAAAGTTATTTTTATTATTTAAGATCTTGAGTTGTAAAAACTGAAGAAAATGTTTGACTTGTATTACAGGGGAAAAATTGACTGTTCTTACTAATTTTTATATTCTTTAATAATTTATAACTATTGTCTTTAGTTTTAAAATATAGTGAATTCCTTTACTCTCTTGTAATTCTTGTAACAGTATTTATGGCATCATTTTTAATGGCATAATTTGGTATTTTTATTTTTCCAGGCAAGATGTGTCCAATGACTTTGAAATAAATATTGAAGTTTACAGCTTGGTAAACAGTTACAGCTTTCTAAAATTACTAATGGTGTGTTTTTCTTAAAGGAATCAGATTTTAAGTTAAATTCTGCTTTAATTTGTATGTAGGTACAAAGGAAAGATCCCTCAGGCCCTGATAAGAAGAAAAAAGCATACAAGTCAAAGGTGAGAATGAAAGAAACCCAGTAAAAATATAATCAGAAGTACGAGACATAATGTCAGTTAAAAATTATGTATATTTTTAAAGAATTATCAGGCTCTTGGGTCATTTTTATGCCTCAGATTTCTAGTTACTGCATTTATTAGATATGAATACTGAGAGTAAACTTACAGTGAGTGACCATAACTCTAATTATAAACTACTGATACACCCAGGCTAGAAATTCTATTTTCTCTATATCTGCTTGACAACTAACTTTATAATGTGCTATGCCTAGTTGCTCAGTTGTGTCTGACTCTTTGCAACCTCATGGACTGCAGCCCGCCAGGCTCCTTGGAATTCTCCAGGCAAGAATACTAGCATAGGTTGCTATGTGCTCCTCCAGGGGATCTTCCCAACTCTGGGATCAAACCCAAGTCTCCCACATTGCAGGCAGATGCTTTATTGACTGATCCATCAGAGAATCTCTTTAAACTTTTCTCAGGCTTTTCCTCTGAACTTTTGTCTTACAAACTCCTGTAAGCAATACTTAAGAATGATGTGATTGCTATAGGCATATGGAATAGAAGCAACTTAGTTTCTGTCCTTCCTAGCCTTTGCTTTTTTGTTCTTTTTCTAAATCATCATTTAAAAAATTTTTATTTAGCTTTAATGAAAAAGGAATAACAGTATGGGGACAAACCTTAATAAAGGACTCAGGCAAAATGTATTGATATTGAAGAATTATTTTCTGTGTGGCAGAATCTCAAATTAGTTTTAAGTTCTGAACTGTAATGTTTAATAGGAACTATACTAAGTTATCTTTTTTTCTAGGCTATTACTCCTAAGCGACTTCTCACATCGGTAACCACTGTAAGTAGAATTTTCAAAAAATTGAAGTTCCTTGAAAAATCTTCACCTTCCACATATACTGCCCTCAATTTGGGAGACTTAAGTTCTATTCCTGGATTAGAAAGATCCCCTGGAGAAGGGAAAGGCTACCCACACCAGTATTCTTGCCTTGGGATTCCATAGATAGACGAGTCTGGCGAGCTATAGTCCATGGGGTCACAAAGAGTCAGACACAAGTGAGTAACTAAAACTAACCATTTCTACACCCTTAGCACTTTGGAAATCTTTAAAATATCCTAAAAGGAAAAAATAGTGTTTTCTAAAATGTAGTCCTTGCAGTGTTAAACAGTTTTGTACTTACTATTTAAATCTTTGTATCATATAAAGAAAATAACACGTTCTTCTTCACGCCTTTTTTTTTTTTTTTTTAGAAAAGCACCCTTCATTCTTCAGGTGAGTGGATCTTGAACTACTTGAAACACTAGAATAAGGAAAAAGAACTAAGCAATCGAATACTTATTTGTGTAACCCTCTTGATTTGTAAGTATCTACTTTAGTCTCCTTTGAATAATATTTTCTTAGTAACCTGTAAGATTACTAGCCAGAATAGTCTGCTGTCAGAAACCACCACAGGCCACCAAACTGCACATTATTCAGCCTCTAGCAGGCACTGCACATGGGATACCAGCCACTTTACAGCTGCAGCAAGTAGTATTACTCTTCACCACAGCTGCTCTTGTTCTGTAGATTTATTTTGTGCTGTTCACACTGTAGAGTTTAACTCTTTTAATTGTACTGATCATGACAATTGTATCATGTCAGAAAAACATCTTTCTAGTTCACTGGGAACTGGGGTGCCAGGTAAGCCAGGAAAGACTTCCAGAGTAGTGTTAGGCCAAAATTTTCCAAAGAGGGTTAGGGTTGAGCTGGTTTCCCTCGTCTTTGGACTTTTGATCTCTGCTTCTTGGCACAAGAGAATAGCTGAGAAGAACCACGCAGATAAAGTCCTGCTGCTCGTTATGTTATCCTAGACTATAGCAGTAAAGTCCTTTCATGTCTCTTATAGGAAAGTTGCTTTTTACGCACATATTTTTAGGTTCTGTATCTTTAAAAACATCTGCCTCAAATGTTAAGGAGTGCTTGTACCTCATTTAAGTTAAATATAAATACTTAGCAGTTTACTTTCATTAGGAAACATGTTAATGTTTTAGTCCCCCTGCCTTGCCCCCCCATATTAGAAATAAAGGAAAATGAAGCAATTTTTTTTTTTTTTCCCTGTGGCAGTTTAATTTCATTCTGTTAGGGTGGGGTGAGCAATTGTTATTTTATATGTACCAAAGTCACTCTGAACTAAACTTCATTTCGTTTTTCTTTAGTTATGGCCAGTCTTAATGCTGTGCGGACCAGCAACTTTGCCCTTGTTGGATCTTACACTCTGTCATTATCTTCAGTAGGAAACACAAAATTTGCTCTGGACAGGGTAATCCAAATTTATTTATTTATTTACAGAAAAGTTAGGTCAATGGAAATGTCCCATTTCAAGTATTTGAAATCTTTGGCTGAATGTATATGCTCTTAGAATTGTGTATGTTAATTGGATATAGGTTTATATGCATGATATGTTTTTTGATGTTGGAAGTATTTCTCCCTTTATCTTAATAGTTAAGTCTTCAAAGCAGTATATATTGGTTTATTCTAAATGTCAATTCTGACTAAGAAAGTATTGCTGCTTGCATATAGATGTTAAGCTTACAGTTTTAAAACAGTATCTTGCTCATTTAAAACCAATATTTTGACATGATTAACATTTTTTAGATTTAGTTTTACAAAATAGGGAAAGATAGGTTAATTTTTTGGAAAAGTACTTATGAATCTAAGGGATTTCTTTCCCATACTTTACTCTCCAAGTTTAAGCCTTCATAGTTTAAATCTTTGTAATATCACTATTGAGTGCTTTTTACCACACTATAAGGACTAAACTTTTAATAGCAAACAAGACCATTTTAAGTGGTAGAAGAAGTAGAGGCAAACTTCAGTCCTAGGGTTGGCTCCTGCTGTATAATACAGACTATTTAAAAATACTATAAGAAATTTCTGTGGTCAGAATATAGAGATGTTTAAAAACAAATCCACATAACTTTTAATTTAATAATTCAGCTAGATTAACAAATTGAGTGATTCTGGGTCTTTTTTCTCTTTGTCTTTTATTTTGTTTGTTTTAGATAAATTATGATGTAAAAGAGCGAGAGCTACTGGGCTATATGTTCCAGGAAAAGGTTGCCACATTTTCTTTGCTTAAAACTAATGAGCTTAAAAATTGGTCCTTAATTTTTGGCCCTTATGTTTTTGTTTTACTAACCACTCTCATGTCTTCTTGGTTATTTTGAATAATTAAGGACATTATGTAAATTATGCTTTATTTAGACCATTGGGCATCTTTTTCTTTACTCTCATAATTCTTTAAGGCTTTCTTTAAAAGTTCTCTAGTTTTTTTTTCAATGTATGTTTGGTATTTGGGCTTTTATCCTGTATTCTTTTTTTTCATGTTACTATTCTTTAAGATTCTGCGGTCACTTCAACATTGATTTTCTGGGTACCAAAATGCCAAATTTAATAACTATCCTAAAATTAAAATTTACTCAATATTGTTGACTTCCTACCTATTGAAAGACCTATCAGTGATGTTTTAAGTAAAAGTAGAAAATTTTTATGGTCTTAATTGGCTAATAGGTATGTTGCTATGTAGGTGATGCTGTTTATTAACTTTAAAATTAAAAATCATTTAATGCTAAAATTATACTAAATATAATCATATATTTTAGAAGTTTTTTTTTTTTAGAACTTTTAATATCCCTGTGAAGATCAATCACAAGCATTTTGTGGGTGTATATAGAAATGCTCGGAGAAGGCAATGGCACCCCACTCCAGTACTTTTGCCTAGAAAATCCCATGGATGGAGGAGCCTGGTAGGCTGCAGTCCATGGGGTCGCTAGAGTCAGACACGACTGAGCGACTTCACTTTCACTTTCCACTTTCATGCATTGGAGAAGGAAATGGCAACCCACTCTAGTGTTCTTGCCTGGAGAATCCCAGGGACGGGGAAGCCTGGTGGGCTGCCGTCTGTGGGGTCGCACAGAGTCGGACACGACTGAAGCGACTTAGCAGCAGCAGCATAGAAATGCTAATTTGCAAAATACTGGATAGTGTTTTTTATTTTATTTAAAGTTCTTCAAACAATATTTGCAAATTAGGGAAACATAAGAACTGGAGTTCTGTGAACTGTATTCCTTACTCAGTGTTGTCATATAGCCAATTTCTATGTATGTACAGTTTCATTAATCTCTAAAATGAAAAAGATTTCAATGACATGTTAAATATAGACTGCTCTCTAAAAAATTTGTTCACTGCCATTTTAGTGTCACACAGATTAAAAATAAATTGTGATATGTTCATTCTCTTAATGATTTTTTTTGTAATTATAGCTAAAGTATCCTACCTGAGTATAAAATCACTCAATTTAATTGGTTTGTGTTCAGTACTGTAAAGTCTCTTCCTGAGTCAAATACAATATAGATGTAAAATTTGTCACAAGTATGCTTTTTTGAATAGCAGGGGGAGGAAATATTTGTTCTAATATCTTATAGTTGATGTAGGAGAATGAGATAGTTAAGTTTAGATGTTCTTTAAATTGGTGGGGGAAATGGATGACCTTCTGTACACACATAATAACCTATTTGATTAAATTTGAGAGAGTAAACAAGTCTCCTGTGTGCGCCCAGAGACCATCAGTGCAAGGCAGCGTTTGCTTATTTTACTGTGTCTTGACCAGTAATGATAAGTCACAGCATTGTCTCTGAGATCCCCTTCAGAATGCAATTTCTTTTGAGGTTAGTCAGACTGTTGACTCTACAGATATAGGATAGTACTAATAATGAATTCCCTGTCGGTATTCAGGGAATTCAGTCGGTAAAGCATCTGCCTGTAACGTGAGAGACCCAGGTTTGATCCCTGGGTGAGGAAGATGTCCTGGAGAAGGAAACGGCAACCCATTCAAGTATTCTTGCCTAGAAAATCCCATGGATGGGGGAGCCTGGTGGTCTACAGTCCATGGGGTTGCAAAGAGTCGGACACGACTGAGCAACTTCACTTTTCTTTTTTAAGGTTATAGATATCTGATGTAGAGACTGGCATTCTGGAATTTAAATTATGAATCTCAATGAATCACACTTTCAGATCCTTTCTTTGAATAGAGAATCCAGAATAGTCATAGGTTTTACTGTACTTTTATGGATAAAGGGAGAAGGATATCCCACAATTCATCTTCTGACTTAAAGAAATCTCATAGATATATGTACCTTCCAGGAAAAAGAGATGTCAGTTTAAATAGTATTAGGACAAAAAACTGTAAAGTAGAACAACTGACTAGCATTGTAGAATTTTGAAGTTGTAGGAAGAATGATTAGGTATTCTGGTGTGTCCAAAGCTATCCTGGTTTATACCTGTTGGCCTGGTGTGATTATTAACAGGTATAATTATTCTCACTCAGAAGTATCTTGGTGTATAAAAAATTACAAAGTAACCCTGATTATAGAGTACATTTTACACCTGTTAATAATAATCCTTGAGGTGCTGATAATTTTAAAAGACACTTTTTATTAAACAGAAAACAGAATACGATCACACATTTTCACTTCTCCACACTTGATAGGGCGTAGTAACATTGACGTCTGTGAATATTCTCAGTTCACTTCAGGACAAGCTTCTCACCAAGAATATTGTCTACTTTTCCCAGCTTTTCACATTTTCTTCTCATCTTTCTGAGATTCTTTTTACAGGAGCACTCTCTTGGCTAAATGGTAGAATTCTCTTAATTAGCATTGAGAGGCTAAGAGCTTAACACTGACAATATGGAAAAGAAAATGGTAAGGAAATTTATAACTAATGCAGTTAATGAGGCATATGATGTCTTGACCCTGATTAGCATTGTAGAATTACATTATAGATGCCTTTGAAGTTCAGAAAGTTGAAAGTTTATTTTATGAAATTAGTCTGTTGAAATTATACTTTTTGGTCAAGAATTCTCCCTTTTTATCTTTATTAGGGTGGAGGAGTAAATTTTAATAAACTAACCTTCCAGTTAAAACTTTCAAATTTAGACTGAACTATGATTATTCAAACCAGAGTGTCATTCTTTTTCACTGGGCAGCAGGAATGACAGAGTTAATCATTCCCCTTTCTATCTTGACCCAGAAGTCAATATCACTTTAAATATTTCTCCAACTGAATTTTTCTTATATTTGTAATCTTTAAATTCATAATTATTTTATATTATCACACATACTTAAGCTCTTTTATTATTTAAAAGATACTTTTGGCCTGAGGTCTCTTTGCTAAATATTAATATACTGGTGAGAATGATTTATTTAAAATATTTATGTGAATATTTTCATACAAGATAGAAAGCGTGATTTTATTTGGAAGAAAATACCAATCCCTCAAACTTCCAAGCAGTAAAAGCAACAGAGTCTCAATTTAGGCACTTAGTTTTGTCTGTCAATTTATGCTCCATGTATTTTAAAGCTATGCTATTGGGTACATAGATACTTAAGATCTTCTTGATGAATTGTTAACACTTTATCTTTCTGGTAGTCATCTTTAAGGTCTATTTTGTTTGTTATTAATAGAATTACATCAGCTTTCTTATGATTAATGTTTGTATGGTATATCTTTTTCCATTCTTTTTAATTTTTCCTGGACATGCCATGTGGCATGTGGGGTCTTAGTTCCCCAACCAGGGATCAAACCCGTGCCCCCTGCAGTGGGAGGGTGGAGCCTAACCCCTGGACCACTGGGAATCCCCTCTTTTTCCATTCTTTATTCCTAACTTGTCTGTGTTCATATATGTCAAATTTATGTCTCATAAGCATATTTTATGGTCATGTTTTGTTACTGTTAAACAATTTTTTGTCTTTTCATTAGAGTGTTTGATACATTTATATTTAATGCAGTACTGACAGGGTTCAGTTCAGTTCAGTCGCTCAGTCATGTCCGACTCTTTGCGACCCCATGAATCGCAGCACGCCAGGCCTCCCTGTCCATCACCAACTCCCGGAGTTCACCCAGACTCACGTCCATTGAGTCGGTGATGCCATCCAGCCATCTCATCCTCTGTCGTCCCCTTCTCCTCCTGCCCCCAACCCCTCCCAGCATCAGAGTCTTTTCCAATGAGGCAACTCTTCACATGAGGTGGCCAAAGTACTGGAGTTTCAGCTTTAGCATCAGTCCTTCCAAAGAAATCCCAGGGCTGATCTCCTTCAGAATGGACTGGTTGGATCTCCTTGCAGTCCAAGGGACTCTCAAGAGTCTTCTCCAACACCACAGTTCAAAAGCATCAATTCTTCAGTGCTCGGCTTTCTTCACAGTCCAACTCTCACATCCATACATGACCACAGGAAAAACCATAGCCTTGACTAGATGGACCTTTGTTGGCAAGTAATGTCTCTGCTTTTGAATATGCTATCTAGGTTGGTCATAACTTTCCTTCCAAGGAGTAAGCGTCTTTTAATTTCATGGCTGCAGTCACCATCTGCAGTGATTTTGGAGCCCCCAAAATAAAGTCTGACACTGTTTCCACTGTTTCCCCATCTATTTCCCATGAAGTGATGGGACCAGATGCCATGATCTTCGTTTTCTGAATGTTGAGCTTTAAGCCAACTTTTTCATTCTCCTTTTTCACTTTCATCAAGAGGCTTTTTAGTTCCTCTTCACTTTCTGCCATAAGGGTGGTGTCATCTGCATATCTGAGGTGATTGGTATTTCTCCTGGCAATCTTGATTCCAGCTTGTGCTTCTTCCAGCCCAGCGTTTCTCATGATGTACTCTGCATATAAGTTAAATTAGCAGGGTGACAATATACAGCCTTGGCGTACTCCTTTTCCTATTTGGAACCAGTCTGTTGTTCCATGCCCAGGTTGGGTTTAGTCTATTACAAAGCAGGCATACTTACACTACAGGCTAAATCTGGCTCTTGGCCTTTTTTTTTTTTTTTGACAAAAGTTACTTTTGTCACAATTAATGAACTGATATTGATATATTATTAACTAAAGTTCAGCAGCCTGTTTTTGTAACTAAAGTATTGAAACATACTCATGCTTTTTTGCTCTGTAGCAACTGTTCTTTGTTCATTTGTTTTTCCTCTCTTGACTGCTTCTGAGTATTTTGGTAATCATTTTTCTTTTCTGTTGGCTTTTTAGCTGTACCTCCCTGTATTGTTTTTCAGTTATTACTGAGAATTACAATATGCATCTTTAGCCTATTACTGTCACTACAGTCTACCTTGAAATACAATTACACTTTATGTACCTTGCAAGTGTTAGAACCTTGCATTTGTCCATTCCATTATGTTTTACTTCTACCCTTGTTATACACCCCAATGCACTGTTATTTTTTCAATCAATTTTTAAAGGAAATTTAAAAGTATTGTCCTTTGTATTTACCAGTTGTTATGTTCTTCATTCATTTCGTAGAGTCAGACTTCCGTGTGGGATTATTGCCTTCTTAGGAAGAAGTTTTTTTGTTTTTTAATTTCATTATAGCATAAGTCTGCTGGAAATGAATTCTCTAACTTTTGTTTATCTAAAAATGTCTTTCTTTACATTGTCTTCATTTCTGAAGGACTGCTAGACTGACAGGTTTTTTCCTTTCACCCATTCTTTTAAAGTTGCCATTTTATTGTTTTCTGACTTTGTTTCTGATCATCAGTCAGCCATCAGTCTTATCTTTTCTGTTTTTTAAAATTTCTATTATTTTTATTTTTATTTATTTGGCTCTGGTGTGTCTCCACTGCTGCTCGCAGCCTTTCTCTAGGTGCGGCAAGCAGGGGATACTCTTCATTGCAGTGCGTAGGCTTCTCGTTGCGTGGCTTCTCTTGTTACGGAGCATGGGCTGTAGCTGTGTGGGCTTTAGTAGTTATGGCACATGGGCTCTGTAGTTGCGGCTTATAGGCTTAGTTGCCCTGAGGCACGTGGAATCTTCCCCAACGGGACTGAATCCCTGTCCCCTGCATTGGCAGGCAAATTCTTAATCACTGGACAACCAAGAAAGTCCTGTTTTAATTTTTTTGTCTGTGCCAGTGCAGATTGTGGGATCTTAGTTTCTTGACCAGGGATCAAACCTGGGCTCCCAGCAGTGAAAGCACCAAGTCCTAACCACTGGACTGCTAGGGAATTCCCCTTTTCCACTGTTAATATTTAAAATTTTTAAAATTTGAGACAGTTTGACCCTAATCTGCCTAGGTGTGGTTTTCTTTGTCATGCTGGGTCATTTCTTTTTCATCCTAAGTTAATGAACTTTATGGAGCTCTTTCTAGTTCATGTTTTATAAGTTTTGGCAAATGCTTAGCCATTATCTCATCAAATATTTCTTCTGCCTTGTTTTTTATTCTTTCTAGGACTCCAGTTGAATTGTATGTTGGACTCTTGATTATGTTCCTACAGATCTATAGCCCGCTTTTTTTGTTTGTTTTTAATTCGTTTTTTCTTTTGTGTTTCATTTTGGGTCATTTCTATTTACCAGTCTTTGAGTTTATGTCTTTTTTTCTAATGTGCCCAGTTTCCTGTAAAGCCTATCCAGTGAAAGTCTATTCAATTTCAGCTTTTTTCTTATTCTAAAATTCCCATTGGGATTTTTTTTTATATATATTCTTTAGAGTTTCCATTTCTCTGTCGAAATTCTCCCTTTTCTCACCCATTTTTGTCCTTCTTTTCCTCTAAATTCCATAACAAAATATAAATGTCCTTGTCTTATCATTCTAACAACTAGATCATCTGTGGACCTGCTATTGACAGGATTTGTTTTCTTTTTATTAAAGGCCACCTTTTCCTGCTTTTTCATGACTTGTAAAACTTTTAAACTGTAGGCTAGATGTTAATATTATTAAAAAGCAGTAGAGTCTGAAGTAGGTGGTGATAATACCCTTTCGTCTCTTAGTGTAATCAGTAGTGGAGCTGAAACGGGGTTTTGTTACTTGGGGTCAACTCTTCTGTTTTATTTTTTTGCTTAAGAAGCAGTTTATTTTTTACAGTTCTGCAGACTAGAAGTCCAAAATCTAGGCTTTGAAGTGGGTGGGTTCTTCTGAAACCCTCTCTTCTTAGCTTGTAGATAGCTGTCTTAGGTGTCTTTCACATGGTCTTTTCTCTGTGTGTCTAAATCTTCCTCTGTTTATAAGGACACAATCATATTGGATTAGAGTCCCTCCTGATGAACTAATTTAACCTTGGTGACCTCTTTAAAGGCCCTATCTCCAAATATAGTCACATTTTGTGGTATTGGGAGTCAGAACTTCAACATGTGATTTTGGTAAGGGATGGATGGAGAGGGGACGCAGTTCAACCATAGCATGGTTAAAGCTGTAGCATGAGTTTTAGGATTATAAATGTTGGAAACATATTTGTTTCTAAAAAATAAGAAAAAACTTTATGGGTATAGAATGATTCAACTTTAAAATAAGCAATACAAAATTCTGTTTTCAATAACTTGTTGGTTTTGTAATTTAGCTTATGTTTATTTTGGTTCAAAGCAATGTGATTCCAATGAAAGAATCAGATTCCTTTTTACTCATTCCTCACTAAATGGTTCTGGACACGATGGCAACGTGAGATTTCCATTAAAATATTCATCCTTATCCTCACCATTATCATCAAGCTAACAATTATTACCTAATGACTATTTTAAAGAAAATTTTATTTGGAGGAAGATTGCTTTACGATATTGTGTTGGTTTCTGTTGTACAACAACCTGAATTGGTTATAAGTGTACATATATCACCTTCCTCTTGAGCCTCCCTTCTTACCTAATGATGATTGATGTTGAACATTTTTTTCATGTGTTTGTTGGCAATTTGTATTTTGATTCTTTTGGATAAATTCTGAGAAGTGGGGTTGATTTATTTTATGATAGTTCTGTTTTTAGTATCTTGAGGAACCCTCATACTGAAAAGATTTTCATTTTGATGAAGTTTGTCTATTTTTTCTTTTGTTGGTCATACTTTTGGTATTATATTTGAGAACCACTGCCAAGTCCATAATCACTGAAGTTTTACTCATCTATTTTTCTTCTAAGAATTGTATGGTTTTTTACCCCTATATTTAGGTCATTGATCCATTTTGAGTTAATTTTTGTATGTGACATGAGGTAGGGATCCGACCTCACTCTTTTGCATGTGGCTGTCCAGTTTCCCCAGCACCATTTGTTGAAAATACTGCTCTTTCCTCATTGAATGGTTTTGGTACCCTTGTTGAAAATCAATCTGGGTTTATCAATGTGTGGGTTTATTTCTAGACTCTCAGTTCTATTCCTATGGTCTGTATGTCTATCCTTATTCCAGTATTACACTGTTCTGATTACTGTACCTTTGGATTTGAAATTGGAAAGTACGACTTTGAAGATTGTTTTGGTTATTTGGGGCCTCTTGCAATTACATATGAATTTGAGGATTAACTTTTCCATTCTGTAGTTCACTGTTCTTTGTTGCTGAATAATATTATACTGTTTAAAAAAGCCAATTGGTTTATACCATTTTCTATCAAGTATGTTCTGTTGATAGAGAATGGATAAACACATGTATTGTCTTCTTAAATCTGTTTTCTTTATCACATTAACTTGGGACTTAGGGTTCTGTTTTTAATCAGGCTCTATATTGAATGAATTTATTCTTCAGAAGCATTTGTTGCTAAGAAACCAGTGGCTTTTTGGCCACCTACTTTATATTCCAGCTTTAGAAAATACCGTGTTTTCAAGGCATAATCTTTATTCATGCTATTCATGATTTAAACATGTTTTATCAAGAAAACTTTTACAAATAATTTGCTCTCTTTCCTCACAGGTACCCTTTTTATCTCCTTTGGAAGGTCATATTTATTTAAAAATAAAGTGTCAGGTGAATTCAAGTGTGGAAGAAAGAGGTTTTCTAGTAAGTAACATCACTGGATCTATATTTATATTTTTTTCCATCTTTTGAAGTATAGACTTGGTTTCCCATAGGAATGAAAGTCTGTGTGACTAAGCAATTAACTGGTTCAGTAAAGGTCTGTTGCATGACCCTGCTATGCCTGTCACTGTGCTGGTGTTGGAATGTAATGGGCTGCAAAAAATAGTCCCTCCACTTAGAAATTTGTAGTTTAATAGGGAGAAATACAATGCAGTACTGTAATGGGAGAAAGCATGGAGAGCATGGATGCAGACTGGCAGGACACCACGTCTTAGGTATGTGTGGGAGGGCTTACTGGAAGCTATTGGAAGTAACTTGTAAACTGGCAGCTGAACAAGTCAGCCAGGGGAAGAGAGGAGGGAGATGTGCTCCAGATGAAGGAAAAGCACGTACCGTGGGCTAGAGGCCCCTTCCCTCTCTCACCCCCACCAGAGAAATACATGACACATCTAGATAGAGGCAGGTATTTAGAGTAATGCATTTAGAGTCAGAATGTGTGTGCGGAGGAAGGGCAGTGAGGCAACTGATTGGGGCGGGGGAAAGTGTATTTAGGAGAAATGAGCCCAAGTGTCTGAAAGCGTTTTAATGACTTTAGCATGAAGCCAGTGGGGTGCTCTTATACGGTTTTAAGCAGAGGACTGACATCAAATTGGGAGTTTAGGAAGGTCGTTCTGACTGCTGTGTGGAAGTAGACAGGGGAGTAAGGACCTGAAGAAGACTAGCGAGGAGACTGAATTACTCCTTGAGAGAGGGAATGGTGGCTGACAATCTGGGTGGAGTGAAGGACTCATCGTGGAGGGATGGAGGAGGAAGGGCAGACCTTAGTGGTTTGTTTGTAGGGGTGGAGAAGCAGAATTAAGAATGTCACCCAGATCCCTGCCTTGCACAATTTGTTGGGTGACTATACTGAGATTAGGGACCCTGGGGAAGGAGCAAGTGTTTGTGTTTGTGATGGAAAGTGTTTTTTCCCCAAATTTAATTGTGGAAAATTGCAAACATACAGCAATGTTGTTAGAATTTGAATGCCCGCATACCCAGCATCTAGGTTTTGCTGTTAACATTTTTTACTGTCCTTGCTTTATCATGTACCTACTACCGAGCTATCCTTCTAGCGAATCCTGAAAATATATTTGTGGGGCAGAATTTCAAAATATATCGTGGACATTAGCATGTTCCCCTGAATCCTCAGTATCCATCCCCTGAGTTTTTATACAGGCATACATCTATGTAACCCAGATTTCTATTAAGTACAAAATACTGCCCCAGAAAGTTCCCTCATGTCCCTTGTCAGTCAATCCCCACCCAAGGGAGAAAGTTTTAATGGTTTAAGTTTTAGACGACTTGAAGTTTAAATTCCTAGAGACATGTTTCAGAGGTTTGAGTTTGGTACTCAAGATAGACATTTTAGATGAGATGAAGGTTTGGAAATCTGCAGCAGAGTGGTAGTATTCAAAGTGCAGGCAGACTTGAATAACCAGGAGAACACTGACATTTAAGCCACAGACCTAAGAAGAGAAGACTACAGGGCGGGCAAGGGATAATTTAGTATCATGGTTGCCAGGGGAAGAGAGTCTGGAAGAAGGAGTGATCAAGTTAGATAAGGATTTATTGGAGACTGTTGGACTTATTTATGAGATGGTCATTCTGGTCTTGCCAGGAGCAGGAGCTAGATTGCAAATGTGTTATAAAGGGTGTGGAAGATGAAGAATGAGAGTGTAGAAACTCTTTGAAACAAAGTTTGGCTGCAGTGGGGTAAAAAGAATGTGGTACTTGCAGAGGTATGTAGGGTGAAAGAAGGATTTTGTTCACATTTTATTAGGACTGAAGAGACTTGAGTGTGTCTGTAAATTCAAATGGGTGGCTTCCAATAGGGCCAAAGAGGGTGAAGATAGAGGCAATGGGGAACTTGCACTAGGGTTAAGGAATAACGCATGGAACAAAGTCATGAGAGTGAGAGCAAAGAAGATCCAAGCCACGGTTCATGATCTTGTACAGAATTACACTTTTTCCATTATCAAAGGAGAAAAGTATGTGTGTAGAATATACAGAAGATTGTGGGTGTGGTACAAGATGTAGAGAAAATCTAATAGCTTTGGTTTTCTTTGTGAAGCAAGAGTTTGAACTGTATGACAGATATCACAAACCAATTTGTAGTTGCTGACATAGGGTATGGAAGGAAGAGCTAGACTGTACAGGAAGTCCAAGCTGCCAAGATGACTGTAAATCAGACTTTGTAGCTTTTACACATGTAAATCCAGCAGATGGCACTAGATATTCTTGGAAGAGTGTTTTTGTAAATATCAGACTTGAACATAGTGTACGCTTACTGATCTTTTCCTTTAATGTAAATATAATATTTCCACATCTTGCTTTAGATACCTTTAGCATCTGATAGACTCTTATGCCAACTGGTTCTTTTGCCTATAAGGTCTGACCTGTTTAACTTTTGAGCTGGGCTCTTAAGTAGTTTAGAGTTATATCTTTTCAGGTTAACTCTGTCTTGAATCCTAGAGCCCACTCTTATTGCATCCACACTTATAGAAATATGGTAAAAAAAAAAAAAAAAAAAATTGCTCAGGACTCCCACAGATAACTTCTGTCCCCTCTCTAAATTGTGCCTTTTAATTACTTCTAACCTCTGTTTAAAAATAGAGGTAGTAATTGAAATTAAAGTTACTTGGTGCAGTTTTCTTTCCTGATGTGCCAGGGGCAGCTGAATCGAAGGAGACTACCAACCAGTGAAACTCTAAGTGATTCTAAAATGGTGCTTGTCTAGCTCTGCCAGTACTGATGAGCGGCAAGAAAAGTACATTCTGCATTAGCAAGAAGGTTCCAGTTCTTCTTTGTGATTGTATATTGTCATTTAATTTCCTTGGCCTTCAGTTACCCTAGCTATAAAAATGAAAAATCTGTCCTCTTGTTATTTTTCTCTGATTATAGTAGGGAGTAATGATAACTTGGTATTATTTTTATCTATCAAATTTTTCCTTTTCTATTACCTTTGTAATGTAAACACAAAAGGGAGCTGGTGAGTCATTTGTACTAACTTTGCTCTTGAGATTGAAATAATAAGACTTCTGGCCTTGATACAGAGTAGAATAAAAAAATAAACTTAAGTACTTTAAAAAAAAAGGAAAAGAAAATCATGCAAGTTGATTTTGAAGTATGAAATATGTCAACATACTGAAGTTTAATGTGTAGAAACATTTAATTGATCCTCAGGTTTCTAAAGTCAGTATTTCATTGACTTTTTCAGACCATATTTGAAGATGTTAGTGGTTTTGGTGCCTGGCATCGAAGATGGTGTGTTCTTTCTGGAAACTGTATCTCTTATTGGACTTATCCAGATGATGAGAAACGAAAGGTAATACTAATACTGATGGTCAGTGGTGAAAGTCCTGACTGACTTTCAGGTAATATTTTATGCAAGTGTTCCCTGTGGCCATAAGCCACCCAAATTCTGCACTCAGGTTTATTTACTAAGCCATTAAGATGTAGTGAGTGTGTGTGTATATGTGTGTGTGTGTGTGTTAGAACTTTATATCTTGTTCATTCCCTGTGATTTGACCACTCTTTAAATACCTTAAGGCATATATTTTTCTTTTTTTTTTTTCTGGAATGTTTTATAATATTTTTAATTGATTTTTAGTCAGAAATATGTTAAATTCACTTTTGTATTTTATTAACAGTTGATTTACCTAAATTTGGGATAAAACAGAAATGGAAAACCACCATAGGAATATTGTGATTTTAGTTTGTTTCTAAAATTTGATAATAGAATTTTATGTAATACATTACGTCTTATTTTTTAAAAATTTAATGTTATTGCCCAAGTGTGATAATTTATTATCCAAAGACTGGAAAATAGAAATAAGCAGAATAATAAAGTAAACTCATCTATAAAAGATAACTACTGTTCACATTTTGGTTGTAGATCCTTCTAAATTTTTTAAATGTATACTATATAATAATAATAATTATATATCCATTTATGAATCTTTTTAAACAGAAAATATCATATCTTTTTTAACTTGATTTTTACTTGATAATGAACGTCCTGATACCTTTCCACATAGGTAAAAATATATCTATGATATTACATTAGATAACTGTATGTGTTACATTGTAGCCATGTAAAATTTTAAGATTTATTGTGAAATATTTGGAACATTCAAAAAAAACATAATTTCCACCAGCCTCTGTATTATCAGTCCAGTTGAAGCTCCTTATATAATTTTCTCTCCTTCACAGAGATAACCCCTATCCTAAAATTATTTTGTTCCCATGTATTTCTTTAAATTTTTTTATATGTGATATACATAGATCAGATCAGATCAGATCAGTCGCTCAGTCGTGTCCAACTCTTTGCGACCCCATGAATCGCAGCATGCCAGGCCTCCCTGTCCATCACCAACTTCCAGAGTTCACTCAGACTCACATCCATCGAGTCAGTGATGCCATCCAGCCATCTCATCCTCTGTTGTCCCCTTCTCCTCTTGCCCCCAATCCCTCCCAGCATCAGAGTCTTCTCCAATGAGTCAACTCTTCGCATGAGGTGGCCAAAGTACTGGAGTTTCAGCTTTAGCATCATTCCTTCCAAAGAAATCCCAGGGCTGATCTCCTTCAGAATGGACTGGTTGGATCTCCTTGCAGTCCAAGGGACTCTCAAGAGTCTTCTCCAACACCACAGTTCAAAGGCATCAATTCTTCGGTGCTCAGCCTTCTTCACAGTCCAACTCTCACATCCATACATGACCACAGGAAAAACCATAGCCTTGACTAGATGAACCTTTGTTGACAAAGTAATGTCTCTGCTTTTGAATATGGTATAAGCAGTGTATTATTGCAGTTGCATATTTTGAAACATTTTACAAATAGTATCATACTGTGTATAGTGTTTTGCAACTTGCATGTTTGAATCAACATGATTTGTGAAGTTAGTGTTGGCTGGTGTGTGTAGCATGTACGTAGCTCTAGTTTGCAGAGCTTTACCCATCTTTCTCTGTACTGAAATACTCCATTATAAGAATGCATCACAATCAATTTATACACTTCTCTTATTTATGGGCACTTGATTATTTCAAATTGTTGTTGTTATAAACAGCTCTGCTATGACTTAACTATATGGACCAGTGCTCTTTCTTTATTTAAATTGGCGTATAATTGCTTTGCAGTGTTGTGTTAGTCTCTGCTGTACAATAAAGTGAATCGGCTACATGTATACTTATCACCCCTCCCTCTTGGACCTCCCTTCCACCCCTAACCCCCATCCCACCCATCTGGGTCATCACAGGGCACCAAGCTGGATCAGAGCTCTTTTCTCGATTTTGTATCTAGTAGCAGAATCTCTGGTTTGTAGGGTTTTATACGTCTTCAGTTTAGCTAGATTTTGTCTGGTGAATCTTGAAATTGGTTGTGTAACGTTCTGTTCCCACCAGGAGTTGTCAGTGTTCCACATCCCAGCAACATTTGTTGTTTCAGCCTTTTAAACTCTGATTGTGATAGGTGTAAAATGTTATTTTACTGTGTTTTTATTTTAATTTTCCTTGACTGAGCATTGAGCAAGCATCTTTTCTTATGTATTTTGGCCACTTGTTTTTCTAGTCTTTTGCTTGGCATATGCTTTAATTTATCCTTATAGTATCTTTTCATAAACAGAATTTTTAATGCTAAGATAAATCTGTCAGTTTATTATTTTATTGTTTGCTTTTTTGTGTCTTAGTTAAGAAAACCATCTCTATAGTCATAAAGAATATACTTCCTTATGACTTCTAAAAATTATAAAGATTTATGTTTAACATTTAATTTACCTGGAATTGATCTCCCCCACCCCCTAATCTGGAAACCCCATTGTGCCAGCATCATGGGATGATCCATTCTTTCCCCACTCATCCACATGCTGTTTCTGGCATGTATCAAGGTATCGTTTTATATGTGGGTCTATATTTAGGCTTTCTATTCTGTTTTCTTTGGTCTGTATCTCTCATTCTCAATTACCATAGCTGTAAAATAAATCTTTAAGCCTGGTAAGAGAACTCTCCTAAGTTGTGTTTTTATTCAATAGTGTATTTATCTTTTACTTAAACACACACACACATACACACAGAAATAGATGTACCTATATATTTAACTTTTTATAATTGAAATGTACCCAGAAAAAGAGAAATTAGTAAGAGAGAAATACCTTATTAATTTCCTTGTTTCATTTATCCTCCACAGCACACTTTTGTTCTCATTGGTTTGCTAAGGTATTTTAAAGCAAATATCACATTTCATATTATATCATATAATCTGTGAGTCAAGGTTGCCAGTTCCTAGCATTGGTAGATATGCTAGGAACTCAAGGAAGCCAGGTTTCAGGCTAGCCTACCATTCTGCACTCTTCCTCATTGATTTTGGCCTATGAAGGTTTCTTTTGCTGTCTTGCAAGTTCAGTTATCTAGCATTTGGGGGGTTTTCAGAGGACTCTCAGACTACTTAGTTTTCCATACTTGCTGGAAACATAATGTTATTATTTGTTTTAAATAGTCCCCTACTACTGTCATTTAATTTGTTTCAATCTTTTCAGCAATTACACCTATATAAGAGTTCCCTGATGGCTCAGTGGTAAAGAATTTGCCTGCCAGTGCAGGAGACAGGAAGATCCCTTGGAGAAGGAAATGGCAACTCCAGTATTCTTGCCTAGGAAATCCCATGGACAGAGGAGCCTTGGCAGGCTATAGACCATGGGGTCACAGAAGAGTCAGACATGACTTAGCGACTAAACAACAGCAGTACCTATATAAACATCTTCTTGTACCTATATATTTACTTAGGATAAATTTCTTTTAGGTGAAGTTGTATGGTCTGGATATGTTCATTTAGAATGTTTTTTGATCACTGTTACTAAATTATCTACCAGTAATAGATCATTTTATGCTTTCACTAGCAGTGTATAAGAATTTGTTACCCCCAACCAATCAATATTGGTTATTACTATTCTTTTCAGACTTGGTCAATCTAATGTTTTAAAATGATATATTTCATTCTAATTTTTTTTTTTAATTACTAATACATTTGACACTTTGATTGGCAGTTTCTAAATTGTTTGGGCCCAGGACTTCCCTGGTTAAGAATCTGCCTGCCAATGTAGGGGACATGGGCTCAATCCTTGGTCTGGAATGACTGCATATGCTGTAGGCAACTAAGCCCATGTGCCTCAGTTACTGAGCCCACATGTTGCAGCTACTGAAGCCCCTGTGCCTAGAGCTTGTGCTCTGCAGCAAGAGAAACCACTGCAATGAGAAGCTCAGGCACCACAATGAGAGAGCAGTCCCTGCTAGCTGCAATTAGAGAAAGCCCGTGCATAGGAACCAAAACCCAGTACAGCCAAAAATGAATTTAAATAAATAAATAAATACATTGTTTGGGCCCATGCTTGTCCCTTTTCCCATTTTTCAGCACCATTTAGTCTTGCAATTTTTTTTTTTTTTTTTTTACTCTCATACTGTAGGAATGACATGGCTTCTAAAAATCCAAGGCAGTACTTTGGCCTGATCTTTTAGAGATAGGTAAAAAATATTTACAGATGAAATACTATGTCTAGGTTTCTATTTGTAGAAAGGGAAGAAGTAAGAGGGTTTGAGACAAAAAGGGTTGAATGTTTGTTTCTATTTGTTAGAACTGATTAATGGGTACATGGAAACTTCTTATGCTGTTCTTTTTACTTTGTATCTATTTTAAGTTTTCCATAACAAATGGTTTGTTTTTTAAGCTGGCTAAGATGAACAGTTGACATTTTTGGTTTCTATTTTTATATCCAGCAAGAAATAATCATAAATATTAAATATGTTTCTCTAAATACAGTGTAATTAAGTTTTAACTTTTAAATTAATGGTTTTCTTATTTTAAGTTGGTATCAAGTTGAATACTGCTCAGTGCTTGCTGACTTAAATGGTCTTATTTATTTTCTACTAATCATATTTTTAAAAAATTTGTTTTAAAGAATCCCATAGGAAGATTAAATTTGGCCAATTGTACCAGTCGGCAGATAGAACCAGTCAACAGAGAATTTTGTGCAAGACGCAACACTTTAGAATTAATTACTGTTCGACCACAAAGAGAAGATGACCGAGAGACGCTGGTCAGCCAATGCAGGGACACACTCTGTGTAACCAAGTATGTATTGGGTTATAAATGTTTCTATCAACTTAGTAATTGATTGCCCACTATGTCCTTACCACTGTGAGAAATATCAGAGACTGTCTTTGTCTTTGAAGAGGGTATGCTTTAAGAATGAGAAGACAAAACACATACACAACAGTAAGAGAGGAATGTAATAACAAAATTAATATAGCTAAGAAAAACACAGCATTCAACTTATGTCTTAGTTTATCATGTTTTCCAGCATACTTACAGTTTAGCCATTTTCGGGGCAGTTAGCTAATATTCTTTGTGTTAAGTTTGAAGATTTCATGTGTAATTGGTAAGTCAAGTATTATTTAAAGAGATTTGACACATCCCTGCCTGTCCCTTCCCAAAGTACCAAAGTACCTTCCCAAAGTACTTCACTCTACTCTGAAAATTTCTGGTTGGTGATGGATAGAATAAACTACTGGGAGTGTCAGTTTTTGTTAACCCTAAACTTAAGTATAAGATGCAGAAACTTATTGCTAAGGGTCTAAGATTCTTTTGCCTGAATGCCCAAGAGAAGCTTGCACACCAACTTCAATGTAAAAAATTGTGATTAGGGACAAAAGTTAGAATTTGACAAAATCTCTGTTAATCAGATTGTGGCTGAATATTTCAGACAGGGAGATGGGTAGAATGGCTCCATGAGTTTCTGATGTGGAAATGTCAGATAGCTTAGGCAAGAGACACTCTATTAAAATAGAACAAAGTTGCCCCAATACCGCCATTTTGTTTTAAAACAGAGAGAAAGGGGACCCGTTCCATGGGAATTCTTGATGTCTAGATTGCTTTTAGATTAATTTAGTTCATTCAGCTCATCCACTCCTTTCCTTTGGGGGTCTTCTGTGCAGCAGTGACCTCATTCAGGACAGGAGAGGCAAATTGGATTTATAGTCACTTTCTTTAGTAGCTACCCTGTCTGTGGCCATAGTCAATAAGGGAACCAAACAAAATTCAGTCACCAAGTACTTCCTGACCACCATGGCCCTTATAAACATTACTCACATTTTTCATAAAATCTTCTTTTACTTGTTACATAAACCTTCCCAGATTTCTCCTTCGACCTTCTCCTATGGTGGAAATAGTTATATCACATATTGTTCTAATTATGCTGTATTTCACTTGCATGTAATTTTTCTCATTATAACATTATCATAATTTGAGTGGACCAAGCATTTGAGAGAGGCCCATTCTCAATTCAGTCTTGACTGACTGAGTCTTTTAGCTTTGCTTTGTGGCTTCTTAAAACTTATTTCACTTTTTGATTGTACCTTTTGCAGAGTATATACATTTTACAGTTATACGTTCTCCTTTGCCTTATTTATCTGTTTCTCCCCAGGGCCTTTCTGACCTGTGCCTTTTATCTAAATTTAAAGTATCACATTTTTATTTCTACAAACCAACCTTGCTATATTTCCCTCCTTCAATGCAAAGTATTTATCATCTGATCAGTAGTGCCTACTTTGAAATATAGATTAAACATTTGAACTAGAAATGCTTCATCACATGGCAAAGCAGTATTGTGCAGTTGAACCCTGAGAGGTCAACAGACCTAGATTTAAATCCCGACTCAGTGACTGACTGATGTAGGTTTAAATCCCAACTCAGTGACTTACCAAATGTGACTATGGCAAGGTATTTAACTTTGCTGGCTCTCTGAAATCTCCTGTGTCGTAAGAGAAGAATAAACTCCACAGAGTGACAATAAAGGTTAATGAGTAGATCTACTTAACATGTTGTCATACACGCGGAATGAGCTCAACAAATGGTCGCTATCTTTATTGTAAATGTGTTCTCTCCATTTACTAATAGATGATCAGCTCAGGGCTTAATCATGCTTATACCATTACTAGTACCAATGTGGAGAAATTATAAAGATGTAGAAGTATAATACAACAACCTTCTAACACCTGGCTGTAGTCTAGAAGAATGGTCTGGCTTGTGACTTAGGGAATTTCCCTCTCCCCTACCTTCACTTGCCCTGTCAGCTGTTCAACTTTTAACTGAATATGGATGTAAAGAAGAGATTCCTGGTGTGAACAGAGAGATTAGGGTAGACAAAATCTTAGGATCTTTAGATCACTTATTGTAAATACTGTACTCTACTAACACAGTGGGGCAAAAAAAAAAAAAAAAAAGGAGACAGTATAAAATAGTATTATCTGTAAGGCCAGGTGAAAGTCCGTGAGTCTGTGGAGCTCCTGGGGAGCCTGAGTCAGGGATCTAGAGGGTTGGTCCCCATATTCAAGTCTGTGGTGTGCTTGTTCTTCTAAGAGGTGACCCACCCACCCTCAGTGACTGTCTTGGCACCAGCAAATTGTCCAATCATATCACCTGTGCAAGATTAGTTACTGTCTTTGATGTGAAGTTCCATCATTTTCTAAATGTGATTGGTGTGAGTTATGGCTCAGCTAACCAATCTGCAAGATGATTTTCTTTTATTGTAATTGGAGAAGCACTTTACTATGGATTCCTGATTTGGCATCCATTAAAAGAGGGCAAGGAGAAGGCAATGGCACTCCACTCCAGTACTCTTGCCTGGAAAATCCCATGGACGGAGGAGCCTGGTGGGCTACAGTCCATGGGGTCTCGAAGAGTCGGACACGACTGAACGACTTCACTTTCACTTCTCATTTTCATGCACTGGAGAAGGAAATGGCAACCCACTCCAGTATTCTTGCCTGGAGAATCCCAGGGATAGGGGAGCCTGGTGGGCTGCCGTTTATGGGGTCGCACAGAGTTGGACATGACTGAAGTGACTAAAGAGTTACTCCTTTTACTGTTTAGGCTCCCCTCACTTTACCCCACAGTAAGAGTACTTGGAGGTATGGAATAGGGGAAAGGATCCTGATCTTTTTGTTTGTTCCTGTAGGAACTGGCTATCTGCAGATACCAAGGAAGAACGGGATCTCTGGATGCAAAAACTCAATCAAGTTCTCGTTGATATTCGCCTCTGGCAGCCTGATGCTTGCTATAAACCTATTGGAAAGCCTTAAACTGTGGGACATTTCCATGTCATATAGAGGTTTTCTGACGTATGTCATAAATGTATCTTAAGAGCATCAGATTTGCTGGTTGCATTTTATGCTTTAAATACAAAAAGATATGTGCCAATATTCATTCACTACATATTATGCAGTATTTATATTTTTTGTATGTAAAACTTCACCGGATTTCACTTCTGTTATTCATAAATGATTAGTAGAAAAAAATTTATTATAGTTGATTTTGCTAAATTTTAATTTAAAAGCCTCATTTTCCTAGATATCTGATTATTCAATTATTCATGATAAAACATTTGTTTTAAAGTAAGGAATTTTGAATTGTCTCCTTAGAGCTGTGGGTCTCAAAGTAGAAAGATCTTCCATGATTGGAGACAGAAACCTCTGACTTGACCATTCTTTCTCTAGCCTGAGTACTTTTTTCTGAAGATTGTGGTCATTTACTGATCATGATATATCTTGTTTCTAGAGCACTGAAAAAAATTCTAAGGGACTTTGCAGAAACATTTTTAGTAATGGAGGTAAGAACCTTTTAAAAATAGCAAATGCATATTAGTTTGAAGCTTATGGCTGCCATCAAATAAGACATGTGGACATGGGGGATATTGTGTGAGATTTGGGGGTTAAATGTTTTATTTAGAAGACTTAATCACATGGTTTATATTTACTCACTTACTATAGATGCTGTATGATGCACATTTCCATGGAATACAGGCTTTTAAAAATAACTATTTTTGCTATATAGCTTACAGGCTCCTCAAATATACCTGGCAAATTACTTCTTTCTGCTCCTGTAATAAGAATAAATGTAAATTTGAAGACTCTTTCTGTAAGAAAAGTAACCCTCACCAAGCTGCTATGGACTAATACTTTGCTTGCCTAAATCCGTGTCTTTTTTTTTTTTCACATCCATATATGACGGTGTCTAGAAACCCATTATGAAAATCACTTGAAAAACTGTTAAGTCATATATTACCTTTAAAAGCCTAATGCCTTTTTTTTTTTCAATTATAAAAGATTATAAATGTAAACCACAGGCTCACCTTTAAGTACACTTTCAATTTCTTTGAATTGTTAGTTATTGATGGCCTCATTTATAAACACTAAATTCTGTCACCTCCTGTCATTTTATTTTGTATTCATTCAAATGTGTTTTTTCTTGTGTATATTATAAAACTATATTTTATTATCTCCTACGTAAATAAATACTTGCAAATGACTTAAGGAATTAGCTATTTAAGAAATACTATTAAATTGTGCTGTACAACTGCTCTGCATTCTAGGCTGTGGGCTCCCTCAGGGAGTTGTACTGACTTCGTGAGGATATTTCACCATTTTTTTACCTCTAGCCCAGAGCTTAGCTCATTGTGTGTTCTTAGAGTCCCTGTTGAGTGAGGAGGTGGGTGAAGGATCCATTTCTGAGTCAGTTTGATGGTACTTGGACGCACATCTGAGGAGACAGAGGATGATTCCCAAGTGCTTAGCAGAGACTGAGTAGATAAGTAACATCACCAGCCAAAACAGGATATAGATTTGGTGGGATTGGTGACAGGTTCCCTTTTATTTATTTGTAGGTTTGTGTTATTTTTGAATAAGTGTTATACGTCATTATTCAAAAATTCAAAAGACAGAGAAGTTAAGTGAAAAGTATGTCTTTTCCTCTTGTCACAACCACTTTTGCCTGTTTTGCAGTGTCCTCCTAGAGAGAGTCTGTGCATATTATTGATTCATCATCATATTTCTTTTCTTTTGTTCATTAAAAATATTCCATCCCAACCTAGAGATTGTCATACTGAATGAAGTGAGTCAGACAGAGACAGAGAAATATGGCAAGACATCCCTTGTATGTGGAATCTACAAAGAAATGATACAAATGAACTTACTTACAAAACAGAAACGGACTCACAGACCTTGAGAACGAATTTATGGTTGCTGGGGTAAAGGATGAGAGGAAGGGATAGTCAGGAAGTTTGGAATGGACATGAACACACTGCTATATTTAAAATGGATAACCAACAAGAACCTTCTGTATAGCACAGGGAACTCTGCTCAATGTTATGTGGCAGCCTGTATAGAAGGGAAGTTTGGGAGGGAATGGATACTTGTGTATGTATGGTTGAGTCCCTTCGCTGTTCACCTGAAACTATCACAACATTGTTAATCAGCTATACCCCATTACAAAATAAAAAGTTAAAAAATATTCCATCTGTACTGTTTAAGAAAAAAGCCCAAGAGTATTCCTTAGCAGGCATTTTATTTTAGTATATGTAAAGGGGTATATAAACCTCAGTTTTAGAAGAAATTTAAGGTGATTATGGAACATATGTTAGAAATATGTCAAACAGTAGAAAATACTGCTCTGAAAATTTCAGTGTCATCTGCCTGGGGTGTGGGGGCAGATGTTGAAACATTAGAGTCAATACAGGGGTATGATGTGGAAAGAGAAGCCAGGACAAAAAGAACATGATCTTTAGGGAAGAGTGAAAAATGAGTGACTAACAGTTGTCTTCCATGAAAGAAATACAAGGGCGATGTCTGCGGAGACCAAAGGAGGATCTTATGATCTGACCACAAAATCAAAAAGTGGGTTAAAGAAAACAGGTGAAATTTGGAGTGGTCAGTTCGATAAAAAGGTTCAGCTGAAACATCAAGTTACAGCAAAATCCACAGAGGAAAAGATTGACAGATTTGATTGCATAAAAAATTTCCTTCCTGACAAATTTAAACAAAGTCTAAGCAAAGTTGGATTATAAGCTTCAGACTAGGAGAAAATATTCACAACATATTTGATAATCCAAGAAGTAATATACAAAATATATAAAGAGCTTCTTTGATTGGCTATCATCATTTGAACATTTACTATGTACCAGGAGATATTATTGGTGTTTCACATACATTATCTCATATAATCTTCATGTGACTGTATGAAATAAGCATTGAATGAGGAAACTAAAACTTAGGTAAGGCAACATGCTTATTAGCAAGTGGCAAGCCAAGATTTGAACCCAGAATCCACATACTTTATTATTATACTGTGATGTTTCTCAAGTTAATAAGAAAAAATTTATCCTAAAAAGGAGTCAAATATCACTAGTAGAAAATGCACACACACACACACACAAATCCAAAGAACCAACAAAATATAAAAATGATACTAATAAGCAAAAACACAAATTTAAATGGCAGTGGGTTATTGGCCCTCAGATTGTTGGAACTAGTCAGTGTTGCTAAGAAACCTGTACTCTTGGTGAGAATGGAAACTGCTACAACCTTTTTGGATGACAGCTTGGCATCCTCCAGTAATCTCTATGCTAACACAAAGGATCAGTATGTCAGATCATACTTACATGCGTCAGAGATCTTATCCATATAGAGCTTTACTCATAATTTCGAGAACACAAGTGATCAAGGCACTGGCTAAAGCAAGAAATCTGAAAAACCCTGCATACCTCCTGGACCTTTCATTCCTTCTTTGAACAAGTAGTAGATAAGATCGCTCATGAGATTTGTGAGACATCAAGCACAGCAGGAGCCTAGAGGCAAGGCAACATGTCCATTTTGTGCCCTATATAGTTATATAGCTGGTGTGACTCTCAGGAGTCTTGCCTCATGAATCCATAAATTCTGTTTACCATAAGCATTCTTAACCAGCCACATCCTACTAAGAGCATTCCATAGATAAGAGATCTAGCAAATATCATTAGTCTTATCAGCCAGGAGGTCATTTTCAGCACATTTGCAAAAAATTTATGTGTCACCTGCCTTCTTTCTTTCCCAGAACCCCAGATACTTTAACTCCTTCCTCCCCACTCTCTTCAGATGAACTTTGAGGTGAGCAAAGACACATAAAAGGATGATCCTTACTATATTGTTTTTAAAGAGGAAAAATAGAGATAAAAAGGGAAGAAAATTGGAAATAGCAGGAAATCATGGCACACTCTTTCTACAAGAAGAAAAGGAAACCATGTATATGTATATTGATATAACTTTTCAGAACAACTTATGGGCGAAAAGGATATGCCCTGCAACATGAAACTGTATATGGAACATACAAATACACAAATACCCAGATGAAAGTGGGGAAGGAACCACACCAAATTTTATATGGAAAGTGCAATGGAAAGAGGTTGGGAGTAGTTAGTGCAGGATGGAGAAATGCTTTGACTTTTGACTCTTTCTAGAATATTTGATTTATTTACAATGAAAATATTTTCATTTTGCTCATGTTCATGCACTTGTAAACACTTTAAAATTTAAACTCAGAATGAAACTTTGAGTGGAGGACTGAGTAAAGACTACAGGGTATTGGATTGAGAAGGGAAAGGTACAATGAGACAGTAGTTTGGTGGGGAAATGTTGAGGAAGGGTATTTGTTACTACACTGATGGGGAGGAGTCAAAGGTGAGGGAAGACCTGAGGATAGTGGGAAAAAGGAATCCAAGAGATGGAGGAGGATGAATTTGTGAAGCAGTTTGAAGGGTGACAACCTAGAAGACAAATGGAGTTTAGACCCCATCCCAGCAGTCAGCGTGTTCATGGGAACTTTGTGACCAAGTAATGAAGAATTGGGGCACCCAAACTACACAGTCATGTAGGACTGGACATGACTGGAGTGATCTGTAGGCTTTGCTCCTCTTTCATGAAATATACTGGCTACTGAGAGCCACATGAAGGCTGAGGCAACTGCAGTGTGGAAAATTCCACAACTGTTTGAACATGAAGCTGGAGCAAGACTAACTATAGCAGAGTCTCTAAACCCTAACAGTTTATATCATAGAAAGAGACTGAACCCTGAAAGCATGTATGCCCCTCTCCCATTTTCAGGAACCACCAGCAGGCCCTGCCACTACTTCTAACTCCTTCATTTTTTCTTTTTTTTTTTCCATAGGCTTTACAAAGATGTCTGTTTCACGGAATTTAAGCTGCTCATTTTGTCAGATGAAAAATTAGAGGTGAACAATAGCTTACATTTCTAAAACAGATAATCAGTTCTATTCCCCTAGTTCCATAAAAACAATGTAAATACGAGCTATTTATACATCTTGGTAGGGAATTCACATAATGCTGGTGAATTCCATGACCCTTAGGCTTCTTCTCCTCTCCAGTTACTCTGATCTGTTTTAATCACTGGCCACAGGAGTGGAGTGGCGTTGGGAGTCTATGGTTATTTGGTATGGTCATTTGTTTTATTGCTTGCCCTTTCAGTTCACTCCCATTTCTCCAAACATAGAATCAAAGTTTGAGATTTAAGCCCTTAAACCTGTAGGAATCCCTGTCGGCTTTTTGCATAGGCATTACTCAAGTTCTGAATGAGAGTGAGTCTGGTGTGGAAGGTGCCCAAAGCCAACTATTCCCATAGAGACAGCAACCCAGAAGCGCTGGTCCTGCCCTTGCAAGGAATCACCTAGCGCTGCTGTCGCCATCTCGCTCAGCTGTGTCCACGGGTCCATGGAATTAGATCCCAGAAAGGCAGTTCCAACCTTAAATTGCTAAAACCTTTTGGCAATGGGCTAATTGCTTTTAAAACGGGGAGAAAATAACAGATCCACTTTAAAGATCTTGCAAGTGGAGAATCTGTCCACAAAGATTCCTATAAAAGTTAACTGGAAAAACTGATGGACATGGGTTACTAAGGACTAACTAGGAAAATGTCAGTAATCAGATCTCAGTAAAACCAGGACTATCAGTTTATAGTTCCCTTAGTTTTCGGATTGTCACAAGTGGAGTTAATCAAACCGAAAAACTAAAATAAAAAATAAATGTGGGAGCCATAGTGATAAATGCAACCTCATCCATGGTCACGGAGCAGATTGGTTACACTGGGGTTCAGCAGTCAGTGATGCTGAAGCTGACAGGAAAACATTCCTTCTCCATTGCCTGCTCCTGACTGTTCCAAGAGGGAGTCTCAGTTTGGGTCTGTGTGCTTGGATTTCTATTCTTAACTAATGTCCCCAACAGAATCAGGGGCCTCAGGTCACACACCCTTTATCTGGTAAACTGGCTCAGTCCCTCCCTGGGTTGTATTATTATTATATTATATACTGTATTAATACAATATAATACAATACAATATATTTTATTATATATTTCACAGTTGCCTCTCATTTATAGCAACTGCTAGTAGCTTTGCTTTTTTAGAGCTAACTCCTTTTTTGTTGAAAGCAGAAATAGAAGAGCCACCTGAGTTGCAGAAAAGCCGCAGAAAGGATTTGTTATTTTGCCTTGAGAGTCCAGGAAAACAGCTATTTGAATTGTCCCTTTTCTTTTCGTTTTGGGAGGTTTTTACACACCAGGAAAATGACATAGACTCTATTGACACAGTAAGTGTGTCTTGTTAAAGCTGTTCAAGCGTTGAAGTCTCAGCTCCCTAGCAGACCTTTGCGTGGGTGGTCATGGGACCATGCTTTTTCTGTGGTGTTTGGCTAGGATAGGGTGATTGTTGTCTAAAAGTTTTCTGTCTTGCTAGACTGTCTCTTTTCTGGTCCTTCAGCTAGAGAGAGAACTGGTTTTTCTTGGGCTTTTCTTGCTGCCATTAGCCTCTCTGGGTTGCCAGCTTCTCCAGCACCCAGTCCAGAATATATCACATAAAAGTCCAGAGAACTCACCATCATGTTGTTCTTTGGGTCTTGAGTTCTCTACGTGGGCTACCCGTTTTTTTTCACCTCTCAGAGCCTTCTGGTGTTTTTTTTTTTTTTACATACAATGCCCAGGGCTTTGACTTTACTTAAAGGGTGAAATAGGAAGAAATGTATCTACTCCATCTTGGTTCCACTGTGAGTTTTAGCAGTCTGTAATTTCCAGAGTTCTCAGGCACTTTGAGTGGGCTTTAATTATGTTAATTTAAACAATCCTTTCTATTATGGAATAACTTTTTTCTTTGATTAATTCTATTAAGAAGTGTCCCAAAAAACTGATGACATTTTTAAATCGCTTAGGCAATTTTGATAGATTCAAGTGAGTTTGAATATCTTTCCATGTGTTCGTTAGTCCTATGCATTGCTTCATTTGTGAATTCCGTATTTGCACTGTTTGCCCACATTTCAGTTATCCTTATTATTTGATTTGTAAATTTATATGTTAGGGAGATTAATGTTTGTTTATAGGTAGCTGGATCTACACTCGGTTCCTTTACTAACTGAGCATTCTTCAGCTACAAATTGAATATTCCAGTACCTACAACATAATCTATTGGGAGCATTAAATAAGACAATAGATATTAAGGCCTCAGACCAGTAAAAAGGCAAAGTAAATTCCTAATAAGTGACAGTGATTGTTTATTGTGGAATTAGCTGCTCAAGAAGGTCTAGACAGAGGCAGATATAAATCTGATCAGGCTAGCTACCTTCCCAACACCAAGATTTCTGTTCTTGTCAGAACAGAAGTTAGAAGTTGCTGGGGATTTAAAGATGTCTAGAAATTCTCTTGGCAACAAATAACATTTTACGGCATTTATTGAAGTTTTGTCGTAAAGAAAATAACAGTAATGATACAGTTTTAGAATTGCCTCCACTCAATATAACATCTTTTTCTTGTTTTTTTTAAGACTTCCTTGAGAAGTTAAAACAACTTTTACCTCTATAAAAGTGGGAAATGGACTTAATCTGCTTTCTTCCACAAGTTAGATTTTCATGTGAGTGAAGTCATTTAAAAAATATATACTTCACAAGATTCAGAGATTTAGGTGTAGTAAATGAGGTTTAACAAAGCAGGAGACTCCAGACTGGTAAGATGAAAACTTAGATGGCATAGTAATCTTATGGGATTACTTAGATGTTCCACATTACCTATTATTTTGCTCAGTTCTTGGAAGTGTTATGAGCCCCCTGGGACTGATAGGCAAGTTTAAGTTTGCTTGACTCCACCTCCCACAGTGCATTTGAAATAACATTGTAGAGAGAACATCTTCCCATCTCCTAGTTACAAATTGTTGTGGAAATTTGTAATGTAATCTTAAAATAATATGAAGCCCCTAACAATGTAGTGTAAGTCAAAGTCAATGTTAAAGCTGATGAGAAAGAGTCACCATAGCTTTAATTGTCCCAGTCAAATGAAAACATTTAGAAATGTAGGAAATCTTATGTAAGAAATCTTCTGAGAATAAAAACCAAAGGAAAAACAAACTGGTCAAATAATTTATCTACTTTTTGGCTAGTCTGTTGAGAAAGGAATAGAGTAATGGAAGAAAACACCTTGGCACAGAACAGCAAGTTAGGAAAGAAAAGAAAGAAACTTAAGTGTAAACTACTTTTGTATAACCTAATTCTGTTCTACTCAGTTGCTTTAGTCATGTCCAACTCTTTGCAACCCCATGGACTGTAGCCTACCAGGTTCCTCTGTCCATGGGATTTGCCAGGCAAGAATATTGGAATGGGTTGCCATTCCCTCCTTTAGCAGATCTTCCCAACCCAGGATCAAACCCACTGTCTCCTTTATCTCCTGCATTGGATGTGGACTCTTTACCACTGAGCCACTGGGGACTTTTTTAAAACTACTTTTTTACTCTGAGCCTCTGGCTTCCTGATTTGTAAAGTGGAAACAAAACTCTGAAGGTTTTGTGTTGTAAAAATCCTTTATGAAGCTTGACCTGGGGCCTGCAGCTTCAGTCCCTTAATGGAAACTTATTGATCCTTAAGTGAGGTGATGATCACATGGAGCATGGTGTGTAATACACAGTTGGTACTCAATATATGTGTACCAAATGAATTGCATTAAACCAATTAAAATTGATTGCTAATTTTTAAAATTTATTTTTAAGTGGAGGATAATTTGCTTTACAATATTGTGTTGGTTTCTGCCATACATCAACGTGAGTCAGCCATAGGAATACATTTGTCCCCTCCCTCTTGAAGCTCCCTCCCACCTGCCACCCCTTTAGGTTGTCACAGAGCAACAGATTTGAGCTCCCTGTGTCACAGCAAATTCCCACTGGCTGTCTATTTTACATAAGGTGATGTTTATGTTTCAAAGCTACTACTCTCTCAATTCATCCCACCCTCCCCTCCCCCTACCGTGTCCCCAAGTCTGTTCTATGTCAGTGTCTCCCTTGCTGCCCTGTGAATCGGTCCATCGGTACCTCTTTCTAGATTCCGTATATACGCATTAATATACAATATTTGTTTTTCTCTTTCTGACTTACTTCACTCTGTATAATAGGCTCTAGGTTCATCCACCTCACTAGAACTGACTCAAATGTGTTTCTTTTTATGGCCAAGTAATATTCCACTGTATACATGTACCACAACCTCTTTATCCATTCCTATATGGTCTGGCATAAATCACACTTATATAATTCTCCTATAAAATTAACAGGTAACATTAGGAGATCTAAGGGTGTTCACACAGAATTCTAGCATGCAAAGTTTAAAAAATGTATTTTAGCAGTGGCCCAGAGTTTCTTTGGGGTAGCAAATGTCCTTGTTTTGGAAAATGCCTTGAAAGGTATGACAGAGACTGTAGTTATCCCCTCTTTATGTAGTGATAGAGCTCAAATAATGGCATGTAGCTGCTCAGAATAAAGACTGCATTTCCCAGGTGCCTCTGAAGGTTATAGTGGCCATGAGACTGAGTTCTGGCCAATGCGATGTAAGTATAATGTTTGTTGCAGCTTTGGGGAATATTCTTCTGGAGACACTAGGCTTGTGTCCTTTGTACTTCAATGTTCCATCCTTCTAGCTGCCAGCATCATACAGCTTGAGAAATAAAGCCAGACCCTAGGGTGCAGAGCCACCTGGGAGCAGAAAGGTGCTCCATCTGTTTGTAACAGTGGTAACTACTGTTATGATCTGAACCTCACGTCTTGTTGAGGCTTGGAATACATTTTCTTTTTGGCCCACAGTCTTCTCTTGAGATTTTCTCTTCAAACCTGCCTTTGTCGTTCCTCCTGCCCACCTGGCAGACAGTTTTCCATGGTTCTCTTGCATCTCTGCACAGCTTGTACTTCCCTTGCAAGTTAGTTCTAGACTGTCTTCCCTCAGATGTTGTATAGTAGAAATCCTTGGAAGAAAAAGTATCTGCCTCTGGAGCAAAGAACAGGTTTGTTTACAATCTTGGAAGATAGAGATAGTGTCTTTCTTGAGCACAAAAGTCAGACATACTGATCATTATAAAAGATGCAGTTTTCTTAAGTGCAGGGTTCCTCTCCTGTAATGCAACCCAGAGGATGCGCAGGTGTCATCTGGTCCTCTTTGCATTGTCCTGCAGGAACTGGGGCTTAGGTAACTGGCACAAATGCTATTACTCTGATTACTGTTATTGCTGTAAGTAATACAGTCCTTTATCCATAACCCAGGACTGTCTTCCGTCAGCACCCATGAATCTGTGGCTGGCTAACTGGTTAGATTGCAAGTAGAATAAAAATCTCAGACCATTGGTCTGTCTGAGTTTATCTGATCTGCTTTATGTTTCTAAACCCCAACCTGGGGTAAATACAGAGATGCAGGGAACAATAACAACAACAAAAAAGCAATCCAGGTTGTGAGAAGCAATGCTCATCGAGCACTGATTGAAGGACAGACATTTTTAACGCTGCCTTTGGAACATGTGCCTCTGGCTCAAGCACTTGTACTAATTGTGTTTCCATTTTTGCCATCTGCCTATTTCGATGGGCATGATGAGAAAATGCAGTGGGAAATTTACTGTTGTATACTTTGTTGTGATATTTCAAGGATATATACTACAACATTATGCAGTGTCCTTTTTAAGAGAGCCCATGGGAGAACTTTGTCTCAGGTATTAGAAAAAGCTGCATTTCTGTTGAACAGCTGTGGTATGTTTGTCCTATGGACACTATAAATCTTGTAACTGATTGTGTATCTCAGCACCTTGGAAGAATGGAGCCAAATTTGTGGTTCAGCTTTTAGAATTAATTGAGGTCAGAGAGTATGCATTTGATATACTAAGTTTACTCCAGGTTGTGTTCCTCAATCTGTCCTTCATTTATTTATTTTTATATTGTTGCAATATGCCAGGTTTTCAATTTTTATTTTCAAATTTTAAGGGCCTGGTATTTCTACAAAGTTTATTATAAGACCAGCACATCCTGTTTTCCCCCCCTCTCCTCCCTCTGGCTCTTACATCCTATCTCTTCCTCTCCTGTGGTTTAAATCTTGGTTTTGGTGAAGCATCTGCGAAAGATGCTGGAAGGCACATTCCTGAGAACTAACAGGTCTAATGTCATTGGTTTACCATCATACTTCACTGATAATTAGGCCAGTTATAGAATTCTAGGCTAAAAATATTTTTCCCTTAGATTTTGAGGACTTTGGTCCATTGGCTTCTAGTTTCCAGCAGTTCAGCTGTGAAGTCCAAAGCCATTCTGATTTTAATCCCTTGATGTGACTTGTTTTTTTCTCTCTGGAAGCTTTGTTGGGTTTTCTATTTCCAGTTTTCTGAAATTTCAGGAAAGTGATGAGCCTTTGTGGACTCTTTCTCCATTCACTGTGCTGAGATTTTGTAATGTGAGAATTCATGTCTTTCAGATGAAGAGCATTTTTCTTTTCTTTTAGTTTTTATTTTATATTGGTATATGATTGATTAACAATATTGTGTTAGTTTGAGGTATACAACAAAATGATTCACTTATATATATGTATACATGTATCTTTTCTTTTCCAAATTCTTTTCCCATTTAGGTTATTACAGAATATTGAGCAGAGTTCCCTCAATAGAGGAATAAGAATACCTTTATTGAAGATGACAACCCAAAGACTTGGATTACTCTTCTAGGCTGTTGTTGCCACCACTGTGGCTGAAGCAAAAGTGAAGCACATTGTTATTGGGTTAAAAGTTAAAATAACACCCATGGCCATATCCTCCAAATCTCAGGTATCCAACACACTGGCTACCAACAATATCTAAGTATTACTCGCTACCTCCACTCTTTACCTGTGGGAGCGTCTCCTTCCTGGAAAGTGTGCACACAATCTTTGCACACATGCAAGTTTTGAAAATCACTGTCAAAATAAAATGATTTGAAATCATTTTATCAAAGTCAATGTAGGCATAGACCATTAGTGAAAATTCAGATATTTGCTGTAAACAATCTGTTGTTCAGATTCACTCTTCCCCTGGCCTTCAACATTTAACTTTTAAAATTTTCAAAAATATAGAAAAATTGAAAGAATGTCATAAAGAATTTTACTCATAACCCTACCAAGGAGATTCAATAGTTGTTAACATTTTGGTTTATCTCTACTTATGCATATTTAAAGCTAAATCTATATCTAAGATCTTTTTTTGTTTTTGCTCACCATTTGAGTGAGTTTGCAGACATCAGCTTTTTACTCTAGATGTTCTACATTTCCAAACTGTGTTTTACGTGGCCATGAGAGGGCCAAAGGCACATTTCCTAAGTGCTTTTAGCCCAAGAGTGTGTGGCTTGGAGGCAGGTCTTTAGCCTTGGTATGGGTCAGGTGAAGAAAGAATACAAAGAAGCAGTGTTACAAAGTGCACTGCAAGGGGATCTGTATTTTGTTGGCCCCAAATAGGGAAATGTTTCCTTTGTTCCTAAAATAACGAAAACTTAAACTAAACCAAATCAGTTCAAAAGCATCTGAGCCTTAATGTTGACTCATATATTTCTAGAAAGATTTTGTTTAGGCAGGTGACAAACTTGTCCTGGTTTGTCCGAAACTTCCTTGGTTTTAGCATTAAAATACTAGGAGAGCTTTGTGGTGACCTAAATGGGAAGAAAATCCAAGAAAGTGCGATATATGTATATGTGCGACTAATTCATTTTGCTCTATGGAAGAAATTAACATAATATTGCAACTATACTCCAATTAAAAAAAAAAAATCCTGGGAGAGCCCTCTGTCCCAGACAAAACTGGGTGGCCAGTTACCCTACTGAAAATAATTTTCTGACTTCACCTCCCTACTAAAAAGAGTTAGCGTTTTTTTCTTCATTTACTTAACAAACCCTTACTGAACAGCCATTGGAGTAGGCCCCGGGCTATATCTGGCCGTGTATTGTTGACTGTGAAATGGTCTTTGCTCTGCCAGGATTTGACACTATCCACTGTATTAGTGACTCAATGGTTAAGGATCTGTCAGGGGGAGTGTGTAATTTCTCGGTTCTGTCTTGTCACAACAAAAATTTGAAGCGAGGGATGGACCAGTGTTACAGCTCCGTATTACAGCTCAGTTTTATTTAGAAAGCAAAAGAAAATACATCCTTGAGGCTTGACGGCAGGCCAACCCAAAAGATGTGAAGAGAAGAGAAGCACCCCCCCACCACCCCCCACACCGCCAACTCAATTTTGGCTCCTCTTTTTATTTGCTTTTTCTCCTTCCCCTGAGTCTGCCCTATGTAAACTGGGCTAGCCAGGAGGGCTGTTTGTTTTACCTGAGGCTTTCACTCCCTTCCTGGGACCTTCCTTTGTTCTATTTTCAGGGGCTTTTCCCTTTTTGTCTTTTAGCCACTGCCATTCTGGACTCCTTTTTCCTATTCTAAATACCTAACAAATCCACCTGCCAATGCAGGAGATGCATGTGAGGAGCAGTTCAATCCTGGGTGGGGAAGATTCCCTGGAGAAGGAAATGGCAACCCATTCCAGTATTCTTGTCTAGAAAATTCCCTGGACAAAGAAGCCGGGTGGGCTACAGTCCATGGGGTTGCAAAGAGTAGAACACAACTAAGCAACTATTACTATAACACTATATTGTGTGTCAAATCTTTGCGTTTTGAAAGTGAAATTTCTTTTCTATTTTAGAGTTGCAGGTAGAAGAAAGAATGAGTATGGTTTTACAGAGAGAATAATCTGGATAGTGCAACACACTTTGTGCAATTGTAGGGGGATTTAGCTGTTTTAACTTTACATTTCCACTCATGGTTTCCTAACACAGAAAAGTTAGTGAGGAAGATAAACTTGTGGCCACAATCTCTTGTCTCCTGAAAGCCTTCAAGATATTAAGTTACTCAGTGCCCTTTGGAGTAAAAGCAGAAGGATTTTCACAACCCATCAGTCCATTTATGAAAAATAAAAGAAAAAAGCTGATGGCAGATTCCTGGCAGGTTGTGCTTATGGCTTAGAATCAGTGTCTCTGTCCCTGAAGAAGGTGCCAGTATCACAAGTGCCAGATTCTAAGCTTTATAGCCTGGTAGCTTTGAGCTTCTTTACTAAAGGGTTGAGAAATGGAATATTTCCTGCCATATCAAAGATGTCACAGTCATCTGCAATTGCGGTCCTCCAATGTGAGCTGGTGAGCCCTGAGGAAATGCAGAAAAGAAAAACATACCTACCATTGAGTAGCTATCGGACTGCAGCCACTCCCTATGTTCAGACCTGAGGAGACAGGAAGTGAAAATACAGGATACTGGCCCTAGGTAGCTGAGATGCATATCAAAGAAGTGATTTCTGTGAGCCCAGACTCTTGCATCTTCCTGTAAATAGAAAAGTGTTAAATTCCTTACCTTGAGTTATCTGGTTTTCTTTAATTAACAATAATCTTTTGATGTTCCTATCTGCCCTTTGTTGCAACAGCTCTTATATATCCTAGCTCCCCTCTTGCCTTCTCAGAGAAGTTTCTCAGAGCTATCTGAAATGCTGCCTCCCAGGCTGCAGTCCTCATTTGCCCCAAGTTAAAACTTGCAACTCTGGTATTGTGCATTTTTTTCAACAGAGGACTACTTCTGAGATATGAAAATGTTGGCAGCCACCATGTCTTTTATTTTAAAATACTGAGTGCTGTCTGATCACCATAAGGCCAGGTGTTGGGTTTCTTCATGCCTGTATTTCCAGCTCCTTCCCAGCACCTGATTGGGAGGAGACTCTCACTGAAGTTGTTGTTTCAAATAGATTTGGATGAAAAAGGGAAAAAAAAAAGAATTCAGATCATTTTACTAAATATAAAGTATAATTGACAAAACATAAGGCACAAACATTTTAAAGGATAGCCTGTTTGTGAACTGGAGATATTGTAGGGAGTAGAGTAGATGATGTTAATGGTGAATTCACCTTCTGTTCCATTTGATTAGGTTCTGTCTTCCCAGGTGGCACTAGTGGTAAAGAATCACTGGGTTGAGAAGATACCCTGGAGGAAGTCATGGTAACCCACTCTAGTATTCTTGTCTGCAGAATCCCATGGACAGAGTAGCCTGACGGGCTACAGTCCATGAGGTTGCAAAGAGAAGGACATGACTGAAGTGACTTAGCGCACACACACACTATTGAAAATACTTAAGATACAAAGGTTACTGTTTTCTTGTTTAACTAAACAAACAAAACTCCCAAGCAAAAATTTGAAGAGTCTAAAGATGCCCATTTTTACCGGCATAGGGCTACTGTGCATCCTACTTCTGAGGATGAAAGGCCAATTCTGTGATTCAGTTCTCAAATGCAAAACCTTTGAGGAATCCTATTATCAGCTCCCCTTCATGGAAACCAGCAGTCTTTGTTACGAAAGCTTAAAAGCTATCAGTAAACTCTCACTTGGAAACAAAGATATTCAATCACTAAGACTGTTCCATAACCTTGTTTGACTCTCAGAGCTATTATTATTCCTTGTAGACAAGGCAATACTATTATTCCCACTTAACAGATGAGGAAGTTGCGTCTCAAGGAGCTTATGTGATTTGCTGAAGATCATGCAGCTAGTAAGTGATAGAATCTAAGTGTTCTAGTTCCAAATTAGTGGTCATTCCATCAAGTTTCTCCTATTTACACTGGAGACATGACGACTGATAATCTATAATTTTCAAGAAGAAAATATGATTCATATAAATATAAAATGAACATATGTCAGTAATTTTCTGTAACTCACTAATTCATGGGGAAACTGGTAAGACACTAAAACCAGATGAAAGAGCACTCAGGAACAAGATATTTAGAGATATTTGGAAAGACTGCTGGGTTAGATACAAAACTGGTTAATATCCAGCAGGACAATAAGTTATTCCCTTTGATGTTATCTGTTCTAATAAACATAAACTATTTACATCTCCACTGAACAAAATCCTAGAAACTAAACTTTGTTCCCAAAGATTTGTGAAATAGCCTAATTAGTAGTAAGTCAAGCCCATCATGACACTATAAGAACACTCTATAATCTTTTCTGCCTATTTACAAGTTTCAGATGATTTCAGATGGTCTTTCAAATGTGACTTTTGGTTGAATTTGACAGATAACATAAGAAAAAAGGAAGAAGATATTTGTACCATTCTCCTTACACGTTGTAGAGTTTCTTTTCTTATGCCATTACTTTTGTTGATATATGATACATTACTATTGTTGACAAGTAATATACATGCCAGTTCAGAACCTGCAGGAAATTTGTCATCATCTTTATTATGTAAAGATAAAGCTGTGCAAAGCCATCACATGTATTAGGAAAACTGACTTTTGACACACTGTATAATTACTACCAAAAACATCTACTGTTCTTGTGGTGGTGGTGGTTTAGTCGCTAAGTCATGTCTGACTTCTTGCGACCACATGGACTGTAGCCCACCAGGCTCCTCTGTCCATGGGATTTCCCAGCCAAGAATACTGGAGTGGGTTGCGATTTCCTTCTCCAGGGGATCTTCCCCACCCAGGGATCAAACCTGTGTCTTCTGTATTGCAGGCCGATTCTTTTACTGACTGAGCCACCAAGTACTCTTGTAATAACTCACTAATTTTCTAGAATGTCCTGAAATTCTAAGGACAAAAGTGGATCTTTTCCTTTATTCAACAAATAGTATTTATCTAGTTAGGTTTCTCTGGTATAGTGGAAAGACAGATCAGAGTTGGACTATCTATCTGGTGCCAGTTATGTTAACTTACTTGAACTTTAGTTTCATTATCTGTAAACTGGCAATAATGCTAAACCATGTGTATTCCTAAGTTTAAAAGCATTAATAACTGTTCTTTATGTATGCCATAAGCAGCAAAATATTTAACCAAAATATAACTGGATCATTTTGATTTTTAGATATCCTGCTATTTCCTGGGAAGATTCTCTTGGGGGATGTGACTCCTTTGACCAACTAGCCACAACCGATGAGGGCCCATCCATTTAACTGCCCCTTAAAGTTACAAGTTAACTTGTAAAAGCTGATATGGTGTATGTGTGTGTTTGACCTGATAGAAGATAACCCCAAACGTTATGGTGTTGCTGCTCTAAAGGAAGTTAACCAATTTTATATCTAACCTGACATTCTCATTTTTGCTTTCATTTTCTCACTATTATAGTCTTATTTCTCAAATGCTTTTCTTGCCAGCTCTTTTGTCTCTCTGTTGACCTCCTCATTATGTAGTTAAGTAAAGCTTTGTTTTATGTTTTCTAATTGTAAGAGAAAAAGGTTTTTTTAATTAGTTTGAGAATTAAGCTTTTAACAAACTAAACAGAAACAAACAAACCAAAAAAACCCCCAAGCAACCCAAACTTGGTTCCAGAATCTTTGAAGAACAACACAAACTGTCACTGAATATTCCCAGAGACAGGGTAGAGGGGATTATCATGCCAAATTACCAAAATGCACCCTGTAAGTTTCTCTGACTCCCCCAAGTCCCAGACGCATAAGTAGCTACCAAAATTCTGTTTGTCCGTCTCCCAAATCAGTGTCTTGCAGTCCCCACGCAGTCCCCACGAAGTCCCCAGGCTCTGCTGTTGTCACCTCTCCCCTCCTCTGGCAGACATACCCTAAGGTGACTCCCATTCAACGACATGGAATTGTATGATCTCCTTTGAGTGAGGGTGGGAGGAACCTCTGACTTGTTTCTAAGCAGTAGAATATGGTTGATGTGATGAGATATATTCCTGTGGTCTCATTACCTAAGACTGTTTTAGCAGATTGGAAGGAGACTCTCCTACTCGCCTCCAAGAAGCCAGATGCTATTATGTGAACTGTCTCTGAAGAGAGCTGTGTGGCAGAAAACGGCAGAGTCCTCTGTGAGCTGAAGACCTCCATCCTATCACCATAAGGAACGCAATTCTGCCAACACCCATGTGAGCTCAAAAAAGGACCCCAGATTTCAGGAAGGAAACTGACCAGCTGTCAGTGCAGCTGGGTGAGACTCTGAACCAGCTAAACCAGCCTATACCTGATCCTTTGTGAGTAGATCAAGTGAAATAAATCCACAATGAGATAATAACTGGGTGAGGTTTCAAGCTGCTTAGTTTGGATAAATTTGTTACACAGCAAAACCCTCTCACAGCAAAACCCTCTACACAGCTCTCTTGGCTTTTTTTTGTTTTGTTTTGTTTTTCAGACAAAACCCTCTCTTTCTCTTGGTTTCTTTCATTTGCATTCCTATAAATCTTCTCAGGAAAATTAAAGGATATTCCTTAGCACCACACTCCTGAGAAGCCAGGGTGTGTGTGGGTGTGTGTGTGTGTGTGTATGTATGCATGCATCAAAAACAGACCAAAAGTCTTACTCCACTATCTGATTATATTAATTTGCTCATCCCCCTGGCAAGATCTATTGACTAATAACTATCCAGATGCCAGTAGGCTGCTCTCCAGTATGTGTGTGCATTTCTGCTTCCACAAACAAATGGAAAAAGAGTCAATGTTGTTTGTTCCCAAATCTGATCATGCCAGTTGTAAGTGTTATTGTAAATGACATAGTTAAATATTACATAAACTGAAAGAGGGAGAGGGGAATTTTTTTTCCTATGAGAACTATGAGTTCTATAAAGAACTGCTATCATATTAAGCAGAAAAGAGGAAAGTAAGAGAAATCTAGAAGGATAGTACTCTGAGATGACATTACAAGTGTCTTTAAATTCTGATTCTTTTTAGGGACCTGAACATTGCACATTGGTTGTTTACGTAAGGCAGAAGCCCTATAGCTCATTCTGCACACTTCTGCTCAAATGAAAGGCCTTGTCCTCACAATACACTGGATGAATGAAAATGAATATTTGAGATGTGTGTGTAATCTTTTATAATGCTTTCCCACTATAATTGACTTTTTCAATTATTTGATTGTGTTAGATAAAAGGGCTCCTTCTGAATTTTAATTTTTAACATTTTTTCTGCTGTCACAATAAGATTGCATACAAGAAATTGTTTGTAAGTAAAGGAATGTTTTGGGCTTACTGGCTGAAAATATTTTAAGAAAAATCTAAGGCCTTATCATAAAGTGAACTCTTGGATTCTTCTGTTTATCTTAGAGCAGCAGCAAAAATAGCTGAAAAGTTAAATGATAGGTTTGACAACAAAACAGGAAAGTCATCTCCAGGTGGTAGCTCTTGATATGTTTTCAAATGAATAACTTAACGTGGTTGAAAGATACTGTTATTGCTGACCTTGACAAAGAATCAATGGCTGTTGAGAATTAATTTATAAAAGGTAAATAACAAAGGACTCCCAGAGAGGACTTCCTCCGCCCTTCCTTCTTTCCTGCTTCTTAGCTCTACAGTTTATAACCCATGTTTATCTTAAGGCATAATGAGATGCCAGACTTATTCCTGATGGTCAGTACAAGAATACAGAATGATCATATCCCTGGAACTAAAAATCCAGACAGTTGGTTTACCAGTGGGATAGACTAATTGAAACTGTGGTATTGATTTCACTTTTGCTTTGGATTTATATAAAAAGAGCTTGTGACTATTGCTAAGAGCATAAGAATCTGAATTTGGACACTGCCTGAAAGGTTGCCTTATTTCTTTTCTGTCCTTGGGCAGGCCTTTGGAGAAGACAAATACCTTTCTTAGCCAAGGGAGTATTCAAAGTCCTGCTCTAGAATCTGCTAGGATAAGAGTCTTAGGAGGCAGGACATAAGCATAGTAGAAGATTTGCTTCTTTATGAAGATTCATGAAAATGGCTTTCCAGACAATAGGCTCCTTCCTGGGCTCCAGGCTCTAGACACCTGCCTCTTCTTGCCCTGGTCCACATCCAAACATGCACTTCCTCTGTCAGGCCAAGGGCACATATCCACTCAGAACCTGCACCTCCCATCCTGGGCCATGCTCCTGGCTTCTAGGTCCTTAGAAATTCTTACCCAAATGGCCAGAGTCTGCTTCAGGGGACTGTGTGGCTCTTTCCTGGGTCATCCTCTCAGAGGTCAACCATGATGATATGCTTCCTTGACCCTGAGGGGTGGCTGTTTAGAGGGTGACATGAATAAGGACTGGAGGTGCGGGTGTCTACATGTGTGAATGCATGGACCCCACCCTGAGTGTGGGATTCAGGGATTGAGAGAGAAGAGGTCAGCTGCAGGCCATAGATTGCTCACTAAGTTGTGTGGTAGAACTCTGAGCAACCCATGATTTCTAAATTCAACCTGGAAGTTATGGTCCTTTGAATATTTTTCACGGCATTAGAATAGAACATATATACTTTATTTAGCAGCTTGTGAGCTTAATTTATAAGTTTTACATATATACTTTTCTATAAATGGTATGTAAATCTTCACTGTACTTTGTCCAAGACTCTGTGTATAGTTGCATTGCTGGTAAAAATACAAATTAGTGCAACCCCTATAGGGCAAGCTGGCAATATCTGTTGAAATGAGGAGACACAGCTTTGGGAAATGTTCCTGGTGTTCTCCTTACTTCCTGTAAGTAATAAATCCTTCCTTCTCCCCTCTCCAAAAAATCTTTCAAAATTATGTGTGTACTCTATGGCTTGGAGCTTGTCAGGTGGCTCAGCGGTAAAGAATCCACCTGTCAATTCAGGAGATGCAGGAGATGGGGTGTTCAATCTCTGTTTGAGAAGATCCCCTGCAGGAGGAAATGGTCACCCACTCCAGTATTTGTGGCTGGAGAATCCCATGGACACAGGAGACTGTGTCCCCCATAGTGTTGCAAATAGTCAGACGCTACTGAGCATGTGAGCACCCTATGGCCCAGAAATTCCACTCCTGGGAATTGCACAGATGAATTTGTACAACTGCAAAATAAAATATACACAGTGCAATTTTGAAATAACAATTAAAAACAACACATGTTCATCAATGAGTGGTAGTTAAATAAGGTAGGGTACATCTATACAATGGCACAGTGGAATATCACCATCCTGCATGCATGCTCAGTCATGTCCAACTCTTTGTGACCCATGAACTAAGACCTGCCAAGCTCCTCTGTCCATGGAATTTTCCAGGCCGGAATACTGGAGTGGGTAACTGTTCCCTTCTCCAGGGAATCTTCTCAACCTATGTCTCCTGCTGTGGCAGGCTAATGCTTTACCACTGAGCCACCTGGGAAGCGCTACAATGGAATATCATGCAGCAGTAAAAGAAGATGTTCAAGTTTTCCATGAACTGATGTGGAAAGATTTTCAACATTTATCATTAAATATAAGAGCAAGCTGCATAGAGGAGAGGGTGTGGATTCATATTTGCTTATATTTGCAAAAAGAAAGATTGGAAAAAATGAATAAAAATTATTATTTTTGTTTATTTGGGGATGAAAACAAGATTCTTTACCTTTGTATATTATTTTTATTTTCATCTCCATGAATGTATTACCTATTAAAAATATAGGTAGATGTTTTTCCCCCTGGCGAAGGAAATGGCAACCCACTCCAGTATTCATGCCTGGAGAATCCCATGGACAAAGGACCCTTGCAGGCTACAGCCCATGGGATCCACAAGAGTCAGGCATGACTTAGTGACTAAACTATGTTTTTCATTTTTATTTTAAAAATAAAATATTATTTATATTTATTTTTATAAAAGTTAATGAATAAAATATTTCCCATTTTTATTTCTCAAAGGAAGAAATATATAATAAAAGAAAATTGAGGTCCAAAATGTGGTTTGAGCTCTGGAACTCTCAGTGAAATGGGCATCTGTGTAAGTTGAGGCAGGTGGCTGTACCACTTGGGAGCGATATCTGTCCTCACCTGGGTCCCAGGCAGGTGGGGCCTCCTGGCTGCACCATGACTGCACTTTACCCTCACTGTTCACCTCAGTCCGGGGACCCTCCTCCCTGGCATCCTGCTTCTGGCTTTTCCCTACCCAGGGGCTCAAGCACAGTTTCCTCAAGAGACCAGAAGAGGAGCCTCTGAGCAGCTTCTCAACCTGGGGCCTGGTTATGCTCTCGAATGGGGTGCGGTTGCGTGTGTGTGCGCTCAGTCCTGTCTGACTTTTGGTGACCCCGTGGGCTATAGCCCTCCAAGCTCTCTGTCCTTGAGATTCTCCAGGCAAGAATACTGGAGTGGGTTGCCATTTCCTCCTCCAGGGGATCTTCCTGACCCAGGGATCGACCCCCATCTCCTGTGACTCCTGCATTGGCAGGCAGATTGTTTACCGCTTGAATGAGGTTGGGGGCCAAGAAAAAGCTCTGAGGACACAAATGGCCTCCTTCATTCGGATTCTTCTGCGGCACCAAACATTGAGCTTCTAAAAGCCTCTTCACAGCCTTTTTCTCTGTGAACATGGACTTAAAAAACTCCCTGTTTCCAAGAAAACCATTGTTGAGGGGAGTCAGCTACTTCTGTTTGGCACCCACGGGCCCAGAAGAGGCCTCTGAAGTTCTGAGGGAAGTGGGAGGAGCCTGTGTCCAGGAGGCCTGGGTCTCCAGCCACTGCCCTGGTGGCAGCTCCCAGCCCAGGCCTCTGGGAAGTTTTGCCTCCCTAACCTAGGCAGAGACCGCTGGGACCAGCACACGGGGAGACGTTGAGGCCCAGAAACTCAACACAGGACAATGACCAGATTCTCTAAGGGATGCTGACTCCCTTTTCCCTAGGACTCAAAGCCACATGGGGTGGAGGTGGGGGGGTTGGTCAATAGGAGCATGCTAGGTCTGATGAATTCCTTTCTACCCAGGGTCCTGTGAGTTTCCCTGCTATGAGGGGAGAAGGCGACCTGAGCCTCTCTGGTTAAGTGCCTCAGAGGAGAAGTTAGAGGTTTTATTATTTTTTTTTTAATAAATGTATTTATTTTAATTGGAGGATAATTACAAAGTTAGAGTTTTAACAGGGATGCTGGTGTGGAGGGTTGTTACTATTGCTCTAAGTGAGAGTAACATTGGCCAGCGGCAGGAGCTTTTTAATGCTGTTTTGCACATTTAAATATTGCGTGTTTTATTCTACATGCTATTTGTTTTCTCCTTAGTTCCTCCCATCCTTCTTTATTGTCTCAAAAAAGTACCAAGAGCAGGGCTTTAACAGACTGCAGCCTCTTGTCTGCTCAAGGGGAACTGAGTGCAGTGATGTGGACCCAGGAGTTGGCTTTGATGCACTCATGACAGGGCTCCTTCTTCTCAGGGTCCAGCTTCTCAGCTGTTGCATTTGGCATGAGAAACCGAATACACAAAACAGACAGTGACCAGACTACACGTAAGAATAGAACTCTGCCCCATGGTCTGCAGCAACCAGCCAAGAGCAACCAACTCATTATCTATAATAAACAGCCTAGGAAGCAAGTTTGCTATCTAGATTTGTAGAAAGTGGAGCCATATCTCTAGTAACTGTTCCAGGAAGCCAAACAGTAACCTCTGTAACAATCAACCCCAGATGGTCAAGACTTGATTACCAACTGACAGCTTCCCTAAAGTCTATCTCCAATTCCGATTTAGGACCAATGTGAGAAAGCTAAACGTGTACTCCTAACCAGTTGTATGTAGGATGCTGTGCTTCTAGGTAGCCTGCCAAAGCTTCCCCACGCCAGCCACCTCGAGTCAGGCCACTACTGAAGCCTTCCCCTCTTCCCACCATAAAACTTTCCCACTCCTCCATCTGCCTCTGAGTCTCAGCCAACACAAGTGAAAGATGGTGGCTGACTCCCTTGCTATAGCAATTCTTGAGTAAATTGTCTTTGCCTGTTTCTCATTTGGGTAGCCTTTGTTTATTTCCATGACCACCACAATTTTCCAAATCTCTCTAATTCTCACATCTAACCCAAAGGCAACATTTGAATGCTAAGAAAGATGACTCAAAATATTTATGTCTTTATTATTTACTTGATACACGCAAATATTTTTTGAAGTTTTCTGAGGTGGAGTGAAAGGATTAAACGTATTTGGAGTTGGGAACCTGCAAGTATATACACGTGAGCATGTATTTTGATTCTTATAAAATAGTTCCTTATAAAGCTTTTTTTATGTATGTTTTCTTGTAATGTATATATGACAATAGGGCTTTCCTGGTGGCTCGGACAGTAAAGAATCTGCATGCAATGCAGGAGACCTGGGTTTGATCCCTGGGTGGGGAAGATCCCCTGGAGAAGGGAATGGAAAGCCATGCCAGTATTCTTGCCTGGGAAATCCCATGGGCAGAGGAGCCTGGTGGGCTACAGTCCATGGGGTTGCAAAGAGTCGATATGATTGAGTGACTAACACTTTGACTTTCAAGCATGACAATATCTCAGTTTATTAGAGTGAATTTACAGAGTTGATTATAGAAATTTTGGAAGGAGATCAGCACTGGAGGAAGTAACGCTGACTTAATCAAATAACCTCTTTCAGTCTAAGGATTGAATTTGTAGCAGCTGAAAGTGGTACACAAATACATTTGTAGCTTTGAGTTTCACCAGAGGATGGCGCCCATACTTCTCTGATAGGTTTTGCCAAGTTGGTTTGGCATCCTTTCAAGTCGTATCCGAGAGACGTTTTAGAGACTGGTTACCTAAACTGTTAACCAAATTAAGGCCTTTATTATTAATTCAGTTAAAATGAGTGTAAGTGTATAAATTCAGAACAATTTATGCCAAAGAATTAAGCAGGCTGAAATGAATGGAAAGCTACTTATTTCCTGTAACTGTAGTCACACTTTATATTTAATTTATACAACTTTTAAAAACCAATTTCTACAAGTCAGATCTTTCAACATTTTCATTTTCTTGCCATCTGCTGCTTTGTAAACCAGCCATTTAATATGAAAACTTGCTCAGAAGCTGTACTTTTAATGCACTTACTAGCTCATCAGGTGATATCTCTAATTGAGCTGTTTGCTCCTCAATTGGGAGGCAAGTGCAAGTTGCTGGTCTGTTTTCTCGGCTTTCCTGGTGGACTTGAGCCAAAGGTATGGTCATCTTCTCGTTTCCTCTTCCTTGATCCCCTCATTTGTTCAGTGGTGTCTTCTGATCAGCAGTGACCATAATTTTTCCTCCTTAAACTCTGTACCCTGGATACTCAAGGGCTGTCTGGAGGTAGCAGAAGCCTGTGCTCAGAAACTGTGCTTCTCTCTTGAACATGACCCCAACCTTACTTATATCATACATAGATGTGCTTAGTTCTCAGTCGTGTCTGACTCTTTGCAACTCCATGGACTGTAACCCACCATGCTTCTCTGTCCATGGGGATTCTCAAGGCAAGAATACTGGAGTGGATTACTATGCCCTCCTCCCAGGGATCTTCCCAACCTAGGGATCATACCTGGGTCTCCCGCATTGCAGGCAGATTCTTTACCATCTGAGTGCAACAGGGAAACACTTATGTAATAGAATCCACTCACACCACAATCAGCTCACATAAAGTCTTTCAACATAAGTTAAATCCATACATGGAAGGTTTTGCTGTGCCATGAAGTAGGAATATGCCATGCTAAGTCTCTTCAGTCATGTCCGATTCTGTGTGACCCCATAGCTGGCAGCCCACCAGGCTCCCCCGTCCCTGGGATCCTCCAGGCAAGAACATTGGAGTAGGGACTCTCTAAAGTACTAATAAAATGAAGATGTCAGATAGATTCACAATCCCATTTCTGAAATTCTTAGGGCCAGATGTGGTTTGGGATTCAGAATATTTTGAATTTATAAAGTTAAACTTGTGTGTAAACCACATATTATATGATACTCCAGAAGGGTCTAGGGCAACTCCCCCTAATCAGAACAGTAATACTTCTGCAGAGAAACATGAATGTTCTCATTAAGTGGGATGAAGACTAAATGGCCTCAGGTCAGGTCAGCTTTCGCTCCCAAATAAGTTAGGAAAAACTTTTAGTTATTTGTGGATTTGAGGAATGTAGATATAAGTGTTGTGGAGTTATATTAGGTGCTTTCCACATGCTATTTCATTTAAATCTCACAGATGTTCTATGTTAACTGCAGGAATCTGAGAATTTAATTTAATTTAATCCAATTTAACTTCATTATTAAATTACTGCTGCTACTGCTACTGCTAAGTCACCTCAGTCATGTCCGACTCTGTGTGACCCCATAGACGGCAGCCACCAGGCTCCCCTGTCCCTGGGATTCTCCAGGCAAGAACGCTGGAGTGGGTTGCCATTTCCTTCTCCAATGCATGAAAGTGAAAAGGGAAAGTGAAGTCGCTCAGTCATGCCCGACTCTTAGTGATCCCATAGATTGCAGCCTAGCAGACTCCTCCGTCCATGGGATTTTCCAGGCAAGAGTACTGGAGTGGGGTGCCATTGGCTGAGAATGTAATTTAATTTAATGCAATATTAAATACAAGAATCTGAGACCCAGGAATCGGGGGGTCAGAGTGGTTAAATAACTTTCCCCAGGTCACACAGCAGAGTCAACGTTCAAATTTTGGCTTTACTCCAAAAGGCAATATGTTGCATTGTCTCCCACAGTTACTAAAAATTTTGAATATTCTAAAATGCTTTAGCTTCCTTGCCAATTTTGAGTTTTCCACCCATATTTTGTGCTAATCTTTATTTTCTTTGGGGTCTGTGACAGAGAATATGATGGCCCAGTGAACTATTACACCATGATGGAGAGAGGTAAAGCCCCTCTCTGGCATCTTCAAGGAGCAGCCTTGTTTGCCTGGGAAGCAAACAGTCAATGTTGCAAATGTCAGATTTTCCAGTGATTAGACATTTCCCTTGTGGTCTTGGTCCACACAGCCACTCAGCTTTGACATCATCTGCAATATAACCCAGGATGTAATTAATGCCTTGCACTTTTCTCTGGCAAATGTTGCACCAGCCTGGCCTCCCATAAAGGGATTCTGCTTCTTTGAATGGGGACTGCTAGAAGTCATTTGGCTTAATAAAGTTGTCAGCCGGCCAGGGAGGAAGTTTGGCTTTATTCTGTACCTTTTCTCAGGATGGGAATGAATTAAGATAATTGTGTTTTAAAATTATGCTTTCAAGGTAATTCATGAGCCATGTTTTTTTTTTTTGGCATTCTAATTATCCTTTTTCTCTTTTCCCTTATGTCTTTCCTTCTTCCAAGTTATGATCCCATTTATACTCTAAAGTTTGGGAGCTTACAGTCTTTTTTTTTTTTTTCTCTAGTATTTCTTTCTTGTAATTAAACCAATAGCTTAGCAATTGCATAAACGTAAAACTCTTTATATGCCTGTAAAAATATTACAATTCACAATAAACTGTGAAATATTTGAATGGATTCTTCCAGTGACCTTTTATAGACTCTCAAGATTTGTTAGAAAAATGATTCATCAATAGGTGTACATATAACTATATGTTATCCTTAAGGTATTAAAAAATCCTCCTTGACATTTTTATAAAGATTAACAGCAGTTACAGGTATCAGTGCATTCACTAGCTTCCCACCAGTCCATAAAATTTACATACAACGAAGCGCACAAATCACGTTGTACTTTATTGTTTTTTATGTTGCATTTAAAATATATTACAATTTTATTTGTCAATTATTTCTCAGTAAAGCTGACCCACTACAATAGGACACAACTTCAAACATGTTTGGATGGCTGTTATTTAAAACAAATAAAAATGGAAATTAACAAGTGTTGGTTGAAGATGTGGAAAAATTGGAAGCTTTGTGCACTGCTGGAAGAAATGTAAAATATTGCAGTCACAGTGAAAAATAGTTCAGTGGCTCCTCAAAAAGTTAAATGTAGAATTATCATATGATCCAGAAATTCTCCACTCCAAAGAATATACTCAAAAGTATTGAAAGCAGAGACTCAGACAGATACTAGTAGGCCAATGCTCCTAGCAGTATTATTCCCAATAACCAAAAGGTGGGAGCAACCCAAGTGTACATCAGCAGATGAACAGATTAGCAAAATGTGGTACATGCATACAAGCTGAATATTTTTAGCTCTAAAAAGGGATAAAATTCTGATACATGACATAACATGGATGAACCTTGAAAACATGATGCTAAGTGAAATAAGCCAGACACAGAAGGACAAATATTGCATGGTTATAATGAGGTACCTAGAATATGAGGTACATTATGAGGCACCGAGAATAGGCAAATTCAGAGACAAAAAGTAGAATGGAGGTTACTGGGACTAGGGGGAGGAGGAAATGGGGACTTATTGTTCAATCAGTACAGAGTTTGAGTTTGGGATGATGAAAAATTTCCTAGAAATGGTGGTTGCAGACATCATGAATGAATGTACTTATTGCCACTGAATTATACACTTAAAAATGGTTCAAATGAACCAACACAATATTGTAAAGCAATTATCTTCTAATTAATAATAAATATTACAAAGTTAAAATTGAAAATATATATCATTAAACAGAATAAAAATGAAAAGGGCAAAAAGAACATTTCCAATTCAATTAAAAATATACTTAGGGCTTTATTACATGTATATTTTTATTGAGGTGTAATTTACATATAAAATCAGTTTCAGTTTACAACATGATTCAATATATGTATATATCATAAGTGATTACCACAATAAGTCTAGTTAACATCTGTCACCATATCTAGTGGCAGTTTTTCTTATGATGAGGACTTTTAAGATCTACTCTTTTAACAACTTCAACTATACAATGTAGTATTATTAACTATAGTCAGCATGCTGCACTTTCCAAAATGTGATATAGCTGGTATCATGTAATACATACCCTTTTTTTCTTGTTTCTTTTTTTTTTTTTTTGGCTTGTGAGATCTTGGTACCCCAATCAGGGCTCGAACCTGGGCACTGGCAGTTAAACCACTAAACTAAAGCCTCTGTGTAGCTTTTTTGGCAGGGCATTTACCCTATTTGGTGTAGTCTGAGATTCTTAGATCTGAGCTTTGATGTCCAACCACTGGACTGCTAGGGAATTCCAATATGTATCCTTTTCAGATTAGCTTCTTTCACTTAGTAAAATACATTTAAGTTTCTTCCATGTCTCTTCATGGCTCAGTAGCTCATTTTTTAAAGCACTGAATAATAATCCATTGTTTGGTTGTATCACACAGCTAATTTATCTATTCATCTACTGTAGGACATCTTGATTGCTTCCAAGTTCTGGCAGTGATGAATGAAGTTGCTATAAACATCCATGTGCAAGTTCTTGTGTGGACCTAAGTTTTCAACTCTTTTGGGAAAATACCAAGAAGTGGGCTTGCTGGACTGTATCATAGAGTATGTTTGGTTGTTTGGTTTTGTAAGACACTGCCTGTCTTCTCATATAGCTGTATTATTTCATATTCCCAGCAGCAGGGATGAATGAGAGTTCCTGTTACTCCACGTCCTCACCAACATTGGGTGTTGTCAGTATTTTGGATTTTTGTCCTTAGGTTTTCGGTGGTAACATGTTGTTTTAATTTGCTGTTCCCTAATGACATATGTTCTTGAGAATCTTTTCATATGCTCACTTACCATTTGTGTATCTTCTTAATTGAAATGTTCAGATTTTTGGTTCATTTTTTTATTTTTTTTTTCTTATTGTCAAGTTTTAAGAATTATTTGTATATTTTGGATCACAGTCCTGTATCAGATATATATTTTGTAAATAGTTTCCTCCAGTCTATAACATGTATTCTAATTCTCTTGACAGTGTCATTGAGCAAACATTTTAAATTTTAATGAAGTCCAGCTTATCAATGGTTTTTTTCATGGATTGTGTTGAATCTAAAAAGTCCTGTCAAATGCAAGGCCATCCAGGTTTTCTCCTATGTTATGCTTTATAGTTTTGTATTTTATGTTTAGGTCTATGACCCATTTTGAATTAATTTTTGTGACTGTGTAAGATTTGTGTCTAGATTCATTTTTTTTGCATGTGGGTATCCAGTTATTCCAATACCATTTGCTGTCATTTTCCACTGTCTTCTTTCAGAATTTTTATCTCCTATTTTCTGCAATTTGAAAATGATGTGACTCTGTGTAGGTTTTTCAGCAGAGCGTTTAGCCTATTTGGTGTACTTTGAGAGTCTTAGGGAGAAGGCAATGGCAACCCACTCCAGTACTCTTGCCTGGAAAATCCCATGGACGGAGGAGCCTGGTAGGCTACAATCCATGGGGTCGAGAAGAGTCAGACACGACTGAGCAACTTCACTTTTACTTTTCACTTTCATGCATTGGAGAAGGAAATGGCAACCCACTCCAGTGTTCTTGCCTGGAGAATCCCAGGGATGGCAGAGCCTGGTGGGCTGCCGTCTATGGGGTCGCACAGAGTCAGACACGACTGACGCAACTTAGCAGTAGCAGCAGAGAGTCTTAGATCTGAGCTTTGATGTCCGACATTAATTTGGGATAAATTCTTAGTCACTGGGCTTCCGTGGTGGCTCAGACAGTAAAGCGTCTGCCGGCAATGTGGGAGACCCAGGTTCAGTCCCCGAGTCGGGAAGATCCTTTGGAGAAGAAAAGGGCAACCCACTCCAGTACTCTTGCCTGGAAAATTCCGTGGACGGAAGAACCTGGTAGGCTACAGTCCATGGGGTCACAAACATCGGACACGACTGAGTGAGTTCACTTTATCTCTTTCTTTTCTTTCTTAGTCATTATTGTTTCAAATATTTCTTCTTTGTTTTCTCTTTCTTCCCCTGGTATTCCTATTATATGTATATTATAGCTTTTATAGTTGCCTTACAGTTCTTGTATATTCTGTTCTTTTTTTCCCCATCTTTTTTCTTTAGCCTTTATTTTAAAATTACAGCTATTTTAAATTTCCAGTTTGGTAATTTCAACATCCTTGTCATATCTGAATTTTGCATGATGCTTGCTCTGTCTCTTTAAACTGTGGACTTCTTTTTGTTTTTGCCTTAAGTATGTCTTCTAATTTTTTGTTGAAATCCAGACACGATGTACTCTGTACTAGTTTCCTTGTAGGTTGTAAGATGTGATTCTCTGTATCTGCCTGTCTCTCCAACTTTGGGTGCAGTGGTTTGCTCTGTGACCTCAATTTTCTGGTAGATCTAAGAGGTTTTTAGTTTGTTCAGCTTTTTACTTGTTATTAGGATGGAGTGACAACTTACAAACTCATTATACACCAGACCAGAAACCAGGAGTCTCTCAGGGCAGTTTCATTTTGTATTTATCCAATTATGATTGAAGTTGAACATACTTTCCTATTTTCCTCTGTATAAGGGGCATTTGATCCTTCTGTAAACTTTTCCACTCATTCTCTGCCAAGTTCAAATTTAAATTATCTTTTTCCTTCTTTATTTTTAGGAATTCTTCATATGTTGGGAAGATGATTAGCTCTTCGTGAAATGAATTGAATTCCCTCACCCGCATTTTTCCATTTGTCCTTTGACTCTACTTGTGGTATGTGTGCGTGCTAAGTTGCTTCAGTTGTGTTGGACTCTTTGCGACCCTATGGACAATAGCCTGCCAGGCTGCTCTGTCCATGGGATTCTCTAGGAAAGAACACTGGAGTGGGTTGCCATGCCCTCCTTCAGGGAATCTTCCCTACCCAGGGACTGAATCTGCGTCTCTTATGTCTCCTGCATTGGCAGGCAGTTTCTTTGCACTAGCACCACCTGGGAAGCCCACTTATGGTATATTTTTGCCTTATGAAAGGTTTTACTTTTAAAGAAGTAGATTTATAAATGTGTCAGTGTTTCTAGTATGGATTCTAAAAGATTTTGAAATGCATGAAAGTAAAGAAGAATTTTTTACTATTATTATTCCAAACACCATCTTCCACAGCCACTTCTGTCTCCCAAGGGAGTGGCATTCTTTCTCTTCAAAGTAGATTTTTTGGTAATCTCCCTAATGAATCCTGTAATGTGAAAAGATAAACCTCAGAGGAGTAAGGTGAAGAGAGGAGAAATAATTTGCTCTGCACAAAGAAGTAAAAATTGTACATTTCCAGGAATACTTCAAATAGGGACTCAAGGGAGGAACTGAGAACTGACCAATATGCTAAGTGGCCAGTGAGCCAGGAGCAGGAGACCAATGGAGGATTTCCAGGTGGGGAGGGGGTTGTTAAAGGCGGGGTGGGGGATGTGCAGTTTTATGTCCCTGCTATGCTGCGCTACAGTGTAACCCCTGCATTACTTCCAACCACAAAGTGCGGACAGACAAGCCAAAATGAAGAGAATGGGGTGAAATGGGAGCAAGAGAGTAGAGGCCCCAAACAAATTTTCAGAGAGTCAGGTGAGAGGCTGCAGCCAGGGTGACTCAGAAGTTACTCAGGAGACAAATTCTTTCCCCCAAATAGCCTAGAGCCATCATTTGCCAAACTTGGTTATACATTAGAATCACTAGCAGGAGGTTTTCAGAATCACAAACGCCTGAATTTCACCCAGACCAATTAAATGAGAGGCTCTGTAGGTGGGACCCAAGCTTCAGGAGGCTTTAGAAAATTTCCCAGGTGATTCTGACATACAACCAGGGTTGAAAACTGCTGTTCTAGGTCAGTGCTTCCCAAACTATTTCAAGTATGCAAATAAATCATCCAAGAATAGTTATAATTCAATTACGAATCATTAGCAGGTGGCCCAAGATCTTGCATTTTTAACAAGCTTCTGGTTGATGCTGATGATGCTGGTCTGAGAACCATGTTTCAAGTAGCAGGGGATGGAGGTAATTGACATGTGGGTTAGTGGTAGTGCTCAGTTGCCTTCCAGGGGGTTCTAATTTACCCTGAGTTGAGACTGCTACTTTTCCTACATCTATCTTCCCTTCTCTCCTGATAGTAAACTCATTTTCAGCTGCACACTTGGCTAGATAGAATTTTTAGCTTTTAGCTGTCTTTAGAGCTGGCATACTAACGCTTGGCATACTAAGGTACGAGTAGAAGTCATCTTCCAGGGAGGAGATGTGGCTGATCCTCTTCTCACCCTTCTTCCCACTGGTCCAGGAGCAGTTCAGGCAGCAGTTGCTCAGGAAACCTTTCTGAACTGAGTGGAAGCTAAATGCTGAAGATGGCAGTGAAAATAGAGAAGGAGCCTGGGCACCTGGCAACAGAGTCTCGTTCCAGCCTGGTGCCACCTACCACTACAAGTCTCTTATGTGAGAAATAACCTTCTTTCTTTTAGCAGACTCAGGGTTTGGACATCCTGGCTCTTTTTTGTATATTTTTAAAATTTATTTAGCTGCACCGGTCTTGTGGCATGTGGGATCCAGTTCCCTGACCAGGGAATGAACCGGGGCCCTCTGCGATGGTAGCATGAAGTCTTAGCCACTGGACCACCAGAGAATTCCCCTAACCTTCTCTCTTTTTACAGCATTATTCTTTGGGGTTTCACTCATAAGCAACTGAACCTTGTCCTAGAGATACTTATGCCTTCTGGCAGATTGTGTGTCTGTTCTGTATCTTCCCATCTGTGACAAAGACGAGGTGAGCTGGATCTTGAAGAACAAGCGGGAGTGTTCCAGTGAGAGAAAGGCCAGAAGGCTGAGGAGAGAGCAGATTGAAAGACATGGAACTGCAAGAGGGCTTGGCCTTTGTTCCTTCACTGTTGCTGTAGAACAGCCCCCTGGAAAACTCAGAGGCTTGAAATGAAAAGATATCCCATGATTCTGTGGGTTGGCTGGGCTCCATGCAATCTTGCCTGGGAATGCCTGTCCAGCTGCATCCAGCTGGTGGAGGGCTGGTCTAGGAGGTCCAGGAAATCCTCTTTCACACCTGTGAGGCCTTGGTGTGGGCTGGGGCACCTTGGATCGTCTCCCTGTGACCTCTCTCTTCCACATGGTGTCTCATCCCCCAGGGCCTCCCTCATAGCAGCATAACCTCGACCATGCAAGACAATTCTGAGACCTAAGAGGTGAAATGGCAGCTTGTCCTCCATAGTGTTAGGCCTGGGTATGGCCGGCCTGCCTGCACCTCCTCCTCTGGGCTGGGCTGGCTTACAGTGGTGGGGATAGGGGCTACGTCTCCGTGGAAGGAGTGGCAGGGAGGGCAGCCGGTGGAGACTTACCCACTGCCTGTGCTTGTAGTGACAAGTTCCCTTTAGCCTACATCTCCTGTGGGATGTAGGCTAAAAGAAACAGGCAGGAAAAGAGTGAGCCTGTAGAGGCCCAGGCTGTGTCTGTTGATGAGTTCTGGCTTCCTCTATAGACAAAGCAGACTCCAGCCTGTGTGGTGGCCAAACCACACTCTGGCTAGAGAGACAATGAGAGCAAGTGCTGATCAACCACTCGCCATGTTGTACAAGCATTATCTTTCACAATAAAGGCGGGCTTATCTCGGGGCTAACAGCACAGAGCCTGGAGCCAGATGGCCTGGCTTCAGAGTCCTGATTCATCATATATTAGCTGTGCAATCTCCATCTAGTTACTTGATTACCCTCTGTTTCTGTTTCCTTCTCTAAAAAAAGGGATAATCGTGGCAGACCTGCCTTATATCATTGTAAGGACTAAGTGAGATAATACATGTCACATTGCCCTCTGTAAGCATCCGCTCTTGTCCTCAATATTCTCAGTAATTCTGGGAAACAGGTGTTAATACTCTCATTTGGAAGAGAAGTAACTGAGGGACCAGAAGCTTAAACAAGATTCAAACCCAGACAAGTGATTCCAAAACCTGTTGCTTCCTGAAATTCCCACTGGTTGTGTTTTGATGTGTTCCCTAGCTCCAGGAGACAGAAGGATGGTGTTTTGTCTTTATCCTGGAGTTATATGAGCCTGGAGTCTCCACTTATTATTCTTCAAAAGCTCTCTGCTCCCTTAGCAGCCTTGCTCAATGTCCAGGCTCGGGCTGATGTTTGCAAAGGGACCATGTGGAGATCACTGTGAAAATACTAACACCTGGGTTTTTTTTCTGAGCCTGTGCCAAGTGTGCATCTCAGAGGGTAGAGTCCTCAGGGGAAGACTGAAAGCCTCTCAGGTTGGAAGCTGCCTTGAGCATGGGCCGCCACAGAAGCCCTTGGTGCACGCTCTCGCCCATCTTTCTGCCGCAGTTTATTGACTGCAGCTTTGTGAACCCGTGAGTTACATTTGCAGCGCTCTGAGGCTGAAAGGGTTCCTATAAATGGTCCACGTAATTAAGTATAAACAAAGCAGCCAGCCAGGAGCACAACGCCCAAAGAAATTCTTAGCAAACCTCATTGTGTTCTCTTTATTTCTCCTCTCCGTTTCTATCCATCCAAGAGCTTCAAAAGTGTAATCCTCTTTAATGACAGATTCATGATGATGAGGCTCTTATTTTTTGGTATTGCAGTTTTAAGAAGTGACCCAGAAACAAGCTTTTAAAGCAAGCTTTTAAACCCACCCCTAACTCCTTTACCCCAAGCAAAGGACCAGATTAAAAGAGCCCTGGCTTATATGAATATTTATGCTAGACCCTCTACCAGATCAGATTTGAGGAGTTCATCCTGCTAAGCAACCACAGATTCTGTACTCAGATTTAATGAGAAAACTGACATGTTAGTAGCATATTGATGCATTCATTTATCAGGAAATCTATACATTTGTCTCAGGGCCTAGGAGAAATGCTGCCTTAGTCATTTTTAGTTCTACCAGGAAAGCTTTTGTTGCAATGAGAGGAATTCCAAAGACATCCCGCTTTACTCAAGAGATGAGGAGTGGGGGTTCTAGTCTAAATATACCTGGGAAATTCTCTCTGGATACTGCTGGTGAGCGTGTTAGAGGTTGATTCCTTTTCATAGCATCTTCCAAGGTGTTTCTGTAGACCATGATGCCCACAGTGTTAATAGCTCTCCTTTGAGGAGAAGGGGCTCTCGGTCAAAACTGCTGGGCAAATGATGAGCTAAGCAGATCTTTTTACTGTAGAACTTTCACCCTATGACTTCCCAGGAAGCAGATAAATTCTGCTGTGCTCCCAGACATTTTAGACCGTGGAGTTCTTCCTTCTCAAAGCAGAACACCCCAGAATGTATGACTTTGTGTGTGTCATGCAACCCTTTGGGAGGCTGGGCAAGCTGGAGATCCTTTCTCAGAATAACATTTTTAATTGCAAACACAAAGGATTACAAAAAGAAACCCTTTGTATTGAAATGAAAGTATCACAGTACTAAAAATATTTTGAAATATTTAAAAATGGGCGTCCATTATTGGGGTATAGCCGATTAACAATGTTGTGGTAGTTTCAGATGAACAGTGAAGGGACTCAGCCATGCATATGCATGTACCCATTCTTCCCATATGTACTTCTTTTACAATGGGTCTAATAACTACAGGTGTTTCAAAGTACTGATGGCCATAAATGATATTTCAAGATATGGTCATTCCGCATTATTCACAAATTCTGGATCTGTAAATTCACATACTGGCTAAAATTTATTTGTAACCTCCCAATTAACACTCACGACACTTTTGCGGTCATTCGAGCAATGAGAAATTTCCATCACCTAACCTGCATGTTCCCATTGCTGAGATTGAAAAAGGCAGGACTTTGACTTCTTGTTTCAGTTCTCACACGGAAAACAAGAGTCCTTTCTACAACGTATTTACTGCCTCATTTTGGTCATGTTTATGCTTTCTGTTGGTGATTCCACTGTTTAAAATAGTCCCTGAGTGCAGAGCTGAAGCACTACATTGTGTGCTTAAGTGCAGGAGACCAAGATGTGTCTTATGAAGAAAATAGATGGGTAATTAAGCTTCATTCAGATGTGGGCTATAGGGCTGTTGACTGTGAGTTCAATGTCAATCAATCAACTATAAATTTAAAAAGGTGTCTTTAAACAAAAACCACACATTAAAAAAAGATTGTATATTGATTGATTCACCATGATGCTGTGACCAGATTCTCACAGGTATGTAACCCTGTATTTCCCCTAGGACTAGCAGTTCAGCATTTGCTAATTCAGTGTCCAAGGTGACTATAGAACATAACTGTCCTGAGTAATGAAAATTGATTGCATCTGCAACAAAGTGATGTGAAAATATCTGTGATCGACTGCTAACAATAGAGCTATAAACATACAGTGTTTTGTTACCCCATTCATAATTAAAGGATATGGTGAATTTTACCCAGAGGGTACTACAAACATTTTTCCCATTCAAGTTCAAAGGCCCTCTTAATTCTGGAAGAGGGTGGCTCCCATAGACTGCAGTTCAGAATCCATTCTCTTATGGGACTAACTCAGGGAGAGGGTGGAGTGGCGTAGCTGCTGCAAATTCCTGGGGACTCTGGTCCCATGATGTGCATGCATGCTAAGCCACCTCAATGGTGTCCAACTCTTTGCAACCCTATGGATTGTAGCCTGCCAGGCTCCCCTGTCCATGGGGTTCTCCAGGCAAAAATACTGGAGTGGGTTGCCATGCCCTCCTCCAGGGATCTTCCCTACCCAGGGATTGAACCCACATCTCTTATGTTTCCTGCATTGTTGTGTAACAAATCTCAGATAAGATTTTTTTAATTGATTTGCTCTTGCTTGGGGTCTGATTTTATTTTTCTATGAGAGCCTGAACCCAAAAGGCTCTACCAAATGAAAAACGCCCAGGAAGTGGGGATAGAAGTTCTTGATAATTATTCATGTGGAAAATGAGGAACCAAATTTCAGTAGCAAAGGATGAGAGAAGTCTTTGATCTGAACAAAAGAGAAACAAATTACAATGTAGTGTTGGGGAGTTTAGATGAAGATCATGCCTCCCCACCAAGGGGGCCCAGAAAGGAAAGCATTCCCTGTGTTGATTGCTTTTCTTTTTCACCTTTCTCACCAAAAGGAGTGTGATTCAATGGGACTAACTCAAATGTGGCAGAAAAATGCTCCTTTTTTTTTGCCTAAATAGCAAGATATAAGGAAATGTATCCTGGAGAGCAACTCTAATATCTCATTCATTCTTTCACTCAGTAGTACTTATCGAGCACCTCTTCATGGACAGGTATTGTTGTAGGGCTTTGCATACAGAGTGAACCTGACTGGCCAGGTTCTCATCTCGTGGAGCTTCTGTTCAGGTTCAAGTCCTTGTCTCTAGGAGGTCACTCCCGGATGGGGGAAGGGCATGGAGAGGGGTACCAGCCACACCAATAAAGGGGTGCCTCTCAGAGGGCAGCACCCACATACTACGATTCTGAAAAACCAGAGGCTGACAATAGTAGCTCAAGGGGACAGCAGTACAGAAATACGGGATAGAAGCTGTCCCCCATGGCTCCACGATAAATTCTGGACACTCAGAAGTCATCAAACGTACACACAACACCTTACAAGGACAGGATATCTCCAAGCCAGAGAGAAAGCCACAGTGGGATCTCAAAGAAAGAACATGTCTGGATTAGAGCATATAGAGCGTGCCCTAAGTGGACATGCCTCAGTCTGGACTCCCAGTCCAGGGGAGTGGACCTGACTTGGGAGTCCAGTTCTTGTGGAGACAGTAGTGATACCTAGTATTTATTTTGTGCAGTATTTGTGAGAAAGGAGTACCATCTTCCCCCATCCTTTGGCTTCTTAGTGCTGTTCCCAGGAAGGAGGCCAAGGCTCAGAACCCAGGGGCCTCCATTCTCCCATCTGAACTGGTTCACATGGAGAATGAGAAAGATGGAACTGGTTAAATAATCCCTAAGGTGGGAGTTCAGTCTCTAAGAGAATTTAAACAGGAAAAAGGAGCAAGGACAAAGATGACATCTGGGGTGGGAGACAGGAGGTGATCAGACTCAGGACAGTCCTCCCTGGGAACCCCCTCCCGGGACCCTCTAAGTCTCCCTATACCCTCTTCTAGTTTACCCCAATAAAATAACTCCATTCCTTCAGGGCCTTCTGGAAAAAGATCAAGGCCTGAAATGAATTCTCCATGCCCCCAACAACAGCAGAAGCAATACAAGATGATCAACTTCACTGGTACTCTGGGAAATAAAAATTAGAATAGCAATGAAGTAACTTGGAAGCATTTTAAACGGAGGGGATTGAATAGAATTCTTTCTAAATGAATACAAAATTTTAGTGCAGTGTTCTCTGGGTATATTTTGAGACTGAATGATTTAGATTTCAGATTTAAAAAAACAATAACAAAACAACACGAGTGTTGGTATTTTAGTGCTTAGAAGTAAGATGAAATGTTGAAACATCAGAACCAGGAGGAGACAGGTATACCAGGTGTCCACAGCCCAACACCTCACATCTTTAATCTATTCTCCAAGTTCCCTTGTAGCTCAGTGGGTAAAGAATCTGCCTGCAATGCAGGAGACCTGATTTCAATTCCTGGGTCCTGAAGATCCCCTGGAGAAGGAAATGGCAACCCATTCCAGTATTCTTGCCTGGAAAATCTCATGGACAGAGGAGCCTGATGGGCTCCAGTCCATGGGGTCGCAAGAGTCGGACACGACTTAGCAACTAAACCACCACCACAGCCCAACACCTCACATCTTTATTCTCCAAGTTTGTATTTCCTGCTTCAGACAAGCAGCCTCCTGAGGACTTGTTGGTCCCCTGCTGATCTACCTCCTGAGGACATGTGCTGGTCATTCTGAGCCAAGGATCCTACTCAGGTGACAGAAATTAATGGGTTGACAATATTTTAAGTGTGTTGGCCCTCCAAACTGAAGCTCACACAAACCTGGCAGATTAATCTTGTGAGCAGAGATGGATTTACCATAAATCTAAGAAAGATTAAGTTTTAGAGTTTCTTCCAAAGCCCTGGAAGGGGCCCCAACAATGAGTTCACAGGGTCCAATGCTTTGTAAAATTGGCAAAAGTAAGATATTTTAAACACAATTGCTTCCTCTCTGTCACAGTTTCCCTTTTATCTGGTGGCTCTGGAAAAGCCATGGGAATTTTGGGGAAGTTGAAATGGAGATCCATTTAGGTTGCACTGTGTGTGTGGTTAGCTGTTATTTCTGTGCAGGTTACTGCCAGCCATCCTGGGGCAGGAAGGACTTCCAGGTACGCTCCTACTGTCCACCAGCATGGAGACAAAGTGCAGGGCTGGTGGTCAGATCACAGGAGAAAGCGAACTACAGCTCCTGGCACGGGAAGTATGTGGATCATGGAGGAGAAATGAGATGTGAAATGCACAAATCTGGGAGCTAGTCTGGGGTAAGGTCTTCCAGTCATGGATACGATGACTGCAAGATGTGGTTCATGCTGGCGCCTGGACAAAATAGAAGTGTCTCCCTATCAGGAATAAATAAATAAATTAAAAATAGTAAAGTAATAAAGCATACACAATTATACACATACTGTCATTATAATTTCATCTTTATTAAGACAAAAATTTGGGTGCAGGTGGTTTATTTGGGGAGTGATCCCCAAAAGTGGGAAAGGAGAAGTGAGGAGAGTGACACAAGGAAGGAAGAAGAGTCATGTAGGGCAACGGCTCCTGTGAGCAAAGGAGGCTGATTCTGTCGAGACCCTCTGAGAAGCACACAGAGTATATTCCCAAACTGAGCACTAAACGGAGAGGCTGGAGCCTTTATTCCCTGGCCCCTGAGAACCCTGGCCAGAACTGGCCCACACTCTGGGCTGTGCCAAGCAAGCTCCTGAGGGCAGAATGTAGAAGGGCAGGCCTGCTCTGAGGTGGAGTGCTGGCGGCACGCAGACTCTGAGCCCCATCTCCATTAGCGCCAGGAAGTGCCACATGGGTGAGAAGGATGTGCAATAGAATCAGAATTCTTATATGTGTGCTTATATGAACACAAAGCTTTACCAGCACTACAGATAGGGTGTGTGTCTTTAATGACTCCTCCACAAAAGAAATCTGATTGAGGTCTTCCCAGTTGGAAAACCATCCTAGAAATTTACACAGCTTTACCAGTGATGAGTTGTGTAGCTGAAAGAAACTCTTCTAAACTATCAATAATAAGAAAAAAAAATTTCTGTTCTACCTATAAACAATCATATTATAAAATCATTATTATAGGAAGAAGTAATCAGATTATGTAGCCAAAGAATGTAAGAAAATCTTTTAAAGTTGTCATTTTTTCCCTAGACTTTGTGGCGCTTATATTTGTTAACTTCTAAAAATTTGTAATTTGTTGTGATTTATTCTCTCATTTCTTCTCTCATACATTTAAGTAAGTATTTAAGTTGTACCTAATTCTGTGTTGTAGTTGCATGTTCTGGTGTGAGAGGCCTTGGCAGCCAGCCAGCGGCCTTCCTGGGAAGAGCCATCTTTAAGGAGTCAGCCACAGAAGGAGGGTCACTTCCTGACACACCAAGACCCTGGGGAAGTTGCTGAACGTCACTCAAGCAGAGTTCTTATTTATTTTTTGGAACAACTAGCCATTCAAGGGTGCAGACAGATACGCTGTGACTCAGAATGGCACCCAAAGCACTTCATTCGGGGTCACTTGAGGGTTACAGGGGCACTGATCCTGGAAGCACAGAGTCATACCATTATTTAGATGAACTCTTAAATGAGAGAAAACCAAGATGATGCTATAGAGGGTCCTGTGAGTTTGTGACAGGCAGCCCCTATAACCATTTGTTGAATGAGTTTAGCCAAGTTGCTGCCTCCCCAGAAGCACATGTCCTTGGGGCCTCAGTGCCCGCCTTGGTCTCCAAACACCTGCTCAATCTGCGGATTGAATGGATTCTCCTTTCCCAGGACGTGGGGCCACTGGTGCTGCATCTTCTTCCAGAAGTGATCTGCCAACAGCTGTAAAACCACCTGCAAGCAAGAACCCAAAGGAAAAGGAAAAGGGGGATTATACCAAAGTAAAGAACTTATCGCAAGATTTACTCTATTCTTTGGTGGACAGACCTTAGGCTGGCTCCCAAGGATTCCTACCTTTGATGTGGGTGGAACCTATCACCTGGTTCTAAGCAACAGAGCACAATAAAGGACGTCCTTTCAGTGACTGTCGTGTTATCTATGACTCTGCTTTGCTGGCAGACTTGCTCTCGAGACCCTCCTTCCTGGGATGATGAAGTTAGAAGCCATGTTGGGAAGCCACATGGCAGGTAACAGAGGGTGGCCTCTAGCTCACATCTAGTAAGAAGTTGGGCCTTCAGTCCTACAGCCACAAGGAAATAAAGTCTGCCAACAACCCAAGTGGGTATGGAATAAAATCTTCCCCAGTTGAGTCTCCAAGTGAGAACGTAGATGTTAGTCTGTGAAATCCTAAGCAAGGATCCCAGTGAAACTGTGCCAGTACTTCTGACCCACAGAAACTGAACCAAGTATGTATTGTTTTAAGCTGCTACCTTTGTGGAAATTTGTATTTGGTAATAGACAGCAAATATACTTTCTCAGAAAGCCATTTATTCACTTACCTATGGACAGCTAACACTTACTACAGGCCTGAGGCTTGGGTTTTGGAGATAAACAGGATGAATTCTTTCTTCAAGGAACTCCCAGTCTAGTGAGGGACTGAGACATGCAGAATGATGCTACCAAAGCCATAGGGAGGGCTGTGAGGGGTGCTGGCAACTCTGCTGGGTGTGAGGAAAGGATAGGTCCTCTCTGCAGAGTGTGATAGCTGAGCTGAATTTTCAAGGAGGAATTCACCAGATGGATCAAGAGGGAAGTAATATACATGATAGAGGATGCAGCACACACCAAAGCTCAGAGGTACAGAAGAGAATGGCCCATGGGTGGGGACCCAGGGATGCCTGGGACATGAGGCTGAATGGGTGCCCTGGCAGGGCTGTGGGCATGAAGAGTGTGGCTGGAGTGCCAGGGTGAGGAACGTACAGGCTTAACTCACAGGTCTGTCCCTGGCTCTCCCAGCCCAGTGCCCACTCCCTAGTTCCATTGTTGTATGTCCCTTTATTCACAATGTCACCAGGATCCATTCTTGGTGTTCAGTCCTCTGGCCTGTCATTAACATGTCTTTGATGAGGAGTCTTTCTCTGCAGATAATGCCTTCATTTAGCAAATGGGGCTTGGACAAGCCTTCAGGCCCCAGATGGCTACATTTCCCTGGGGTTGGGTGGGGGGTGGTTAAAGCTGAATGAATAGAGGAATGTGATTGCTGAAGGTTTCAGAGGGGAACATATTGTTCAGCGCGGATGCTCAGTGATGTCCCTGACTTATTCAGAAGCACATGGACATTGTCTTCAAAGGGCATATCCTGTTCATCTTGCCAATAAGCAGTGCTGCCAGCTCCCTGTGGATGTGCAAAGCCCTCTTCTACTCTCTGGGCTGAAATTCTCTTCGTTTGCAAAATGAGTGAATGATCTGATGACTTATCTGGGTCTAAATTGTGCATAAGATTTTAGCACTTAGAAAAAAACTAGAACTGGTTGAGTCGAGATATTAAACATCCTTGGTATTTTAATACATTCTGAGCCTTCTGAGGTGGATCTCAAATTCCATCCATCCACCAATGTAACCTGGATTATTTCTGTGTGGTGTCTAACACATACACACCCCAACTGCCACTATCACATACAACATGAACCACTCAGACCTAAAGAGGCTGTCAGGCCAGCAGGTTTACTGGACGATCTGATCATCTCTCACACACTAAATCAGTCAGTGTTTTTTCAAAAGAGAGGACTGGTTTCAGACTGTTTTTCCTGCCACTTCTCAACATAGTAGCCTCCTTCTAGATCTGTGGAAAATTATGAGTTCTTATTTTTTGGTTTTTGCATTTTACCTTGATGTACCTAAGCAGTCTTCCTAATAATTATGTGGTACCAAGGTATCTGTGGTCATTTATTTCCCAGTCTGAATTAATAAGGGAGGAGATGGGGATGAGGATAAGCAGAGGAAAGTTAAAAGGAAAGAACTCAGATTTGAGTATGGGTAGCTGTTTGGTTTGAAAGCAATTAGTTGGCTGTCACTCTAATGGAGATTAAAATATTCATGAGTGTGCACTGCTGATATTTTGGATCTAAAATGAGAATGGCATCATTATTACTAAACTAGAAATTTGTGATAAAATGACCCACTATACTTAATCATTGGTCTGAGAAACGTGTACTGAGCACTTACTATGAGCTTCTTAAAACCAACCTTCTCTGGTAACTCCCATGATACACTGCTCAGCACAAGGCTCAGCTATCCTTATTACCCTGGATGAGCTGGTCCTTAAGCACAAATATCTTTTGTGCTTCCCTATTCACAATTTAAAATATTAAGGCAATACCTATTCAGTTGAGAAAAAATTTAAAAGACAGTTAAACAAAAAGAAAAACAGGATACAACACGTCTTAGTTGAATAGAGTCACTGTTAGCATTGAGCCTTTCTGAGCCACACACACATACATACACTGGATCCCTCTGTAAATATTTTATAATCTGCTCTTTTTGAGGAATAATTTACACACAGTAAAATTAACTCTTTTTGGTAAACAGTTCCATGAGTATTGACAAATGCATTCAGTTGAGTAATCATCCCACCAATCTTTAATCTGCTTTTATTAATTCGTTCTATATTACAAACCTATTTCCATGTCACTGAAAATAGATCTCTATCGTTTTTATTCATGGCACTATACTCCATCAGATAAATGTAAGCTAATTTATTTCACCGATAGAGATTCTTGCCACACATTTCCCTAACATCTGTCCTCAGGACGGGTAGAGACAATTTCCTGCTGCCGGTGCGTACAACATCTGCAGCCCAGGGTGGGTTCACAGGCTGCCTCATTCACTACCCCTGCTAGACACGTGCACGGAATGAAACTGGTCCAGTGGAAAGCTAGGGGACATAGGGTCCTGGGTAAGTGGAATATTGTGGTGAACAGGGTCAGGCTCTTCCTTGTCTCTTCCTCGGCAGTGACTCAGCTGCCTGTGCTCTCGCAGGGCCCCAGCTGCAGAGTCCAGACGGTTGCCACAAGAGTGGTGCTGCTCTTGTCCAGGTGCCACTCAGTTCTAGCAGTGCAGCCCTTACTCTGGGTAAGTCCATATCAGATGGGCACTGGTGCCGGTCTGCAGGCCGCCCTGCAGCCCCAGTGCTTAGGTGGGGCACTGTCACCCACTCATCTGCCTGCTGCAGAAGCCTTCATGGTAGCAAAACCATGTGATGGCTGTTTCCTCTTTGAAAAGTTTGCAAAGTTTCCCACTGCAAAGTTTCCTCTTTGAAACTCTCACAGAAGGGGTGACCAAGCAGGGTAACTTAACCTCCCATTGTTTTATGTATTTTAGTGAGCAGCTTTTTCAGTTTTTACTTGCAGCCTTTGCTCTCTCTAGGATTTGGGCATGAGTCCATGGAGAGGGGAGTTGGAGGGTGGGGACTTGGTGCTATTTCTTGATTCAGTCCTTGATGACAGTCATCATGTGATTTTAGAATTGCTCTCCCTTCTGATGACAAGTTAAAATTGAGCCACATTTCTTTGCCTAACCATATTTGTACTTATGATGAGTTCTTCCCAGGCAGTACTGGTCCTCCAGGCAAATACACCATGCCAGATTCAGCCCACATGCTCATGATCTGCTCACATATGCAGACATGATAGAAGCCCAGCAGTGCTCATAGCTGGACATCATCTGAGATTCCTCCACACTCCCACTTCAGAAGATATTTGTATATACTTTTTTCAGTTCAGTTCAGTCACTCAGTCGTGTCCAACTCTTTGCGACCCCATGAATCGCAGCACGCCAGGCCTCCCTGTCCATCACCAACTCCCGGAGTTCACTCAGACTCACGTCCATCGAGTCAGTGATGCCATCCAGCCATCTCATCCTCTGTCGTCCCCTTCTCCTCCTGCCCCTAATCCCTCCCAGCATCAGAGTCTTTTCCAATGAGTCAACTCTTTGCATGAGGTGGCCAAAGTACTGGAGTTTCAGCTTTAGCATCATTCCTTCCAAAGAAATCCCAGGGCTGATCTCCTTCAGAATGGACTGGTTGGATCTCCTTGCAGTCCAAGGGACTCTCAAGAGTCTTCTCCAACACCACAGTTCAAAAGCATCAATTCTTCGGTGCTCAGCCTTCTTCACAGTCCAACTCTCACATCCATACATGACCACAGGAAAAACCATAGCCTTGACTAGACGGACCTTTGTTGGCAAAGTAATGTCTCTGCTTTTCAATATGCTATCTAGGTTGGTCATAACTTTCCTTCCAAGGAGTAAGCGTCTTTTAATTTCATGGCTGCAGTCAGCATCTGCAGCAATTTTGGAGCCCAGAAAAATAAAGTCTGACACTGTTTCCACTGTTTCCCCATCTATTTGCCATAAAGTGATGGGACCGGATGCCATGATCTTCGTTTTCTGAATGTTGAGCTTTAAGCCAACTTTTTCACTCTCCTCTATCACTTTCATCAAGAGGCTTTTGAGTTCCTCTTCACTTTCTGCCATAAGGGTGGTGTCATCTGCATATCTGAGGTTATTGATATTTCTCCTGGCAATCTTGATTCCAGCTTGTGTTTCTTCCAGTCCAGCATTTCTCATGATGTACTTTGCATATAAGTTAAATAAGCAGGGTGACAATACACAGCCTTGACATGCTCCTTTTCCTGTTTGGAACCAGTCTGTTGTTCCATGTCCAGTTCTAACTGTTGCTTCCTGATCTGCATACAGATTTCTCAAGAGGCAGGTCAGGTGGTCTGGTATTCCCATCTCTTTCAGAATTTTCCACAGTTTATTGTGATCCACACAGTCAAAGGCTTTGGCATAGTCAATAAAGCAGAAATAGATGTTTTCCTGGAACTCTCTTGCTTTTTCCATGACATCACCAGATGGTCAACACCAAAATCAGATTGATTATATTCTTTGCAGCCAAAGATGGAGAAGCTCTATACAGTCAACAAAAACAATACCAGGAGCTGACTGTGGCTCAGATCATGAACTCCTTATTACCAAATTCAGACTTAAATTGAAGAAAGTAGGGAAAACCACTAGACCATTCAGGTATGACCTAAATCAAATCACTTATGATTATACACTGGAAGTGAGAAATAGATTTAAGGGCCTAGATCTGATAGATAGAGTGCCTGATGAACTATGGAATGAGGTTCGTGACATTGTACAGGAGACAGGCATCAAAACCATCTCCATGGAAAAGAAATGCAAAAAAGCAAAATGGCTGTCTGGGGAGGCCTTACAAATAGCTGTGAAAAGAAGAGAAGTGAAAAGCAAAGGAGAAAAGGAAAGATACAAGCATCTGAATGCAGAGTTCCAAAGAATAGCAAGAAGATATAAGAAAGCCTTCCTCAGAGATCAATGCAAAGAAATATAGGAAAACAACAGAATGGGAAAGACTAGAGATCTCTTCAAGAAAATTAGAGATACCAAGGGAACATTTCATGCAAAGATTGGCTCGATAAAGGACAGAAATGGTATGGATCTAACAGAGCAGAAGATATTAAGAAGAGGTGGCAAGAATATACAGAACTGTACAAAAAGATCTTCACGACCCAGATAATCACGATGGTGTGATCACTGACCTAGAGCCAGACATCCTGGAATGTGAAGTCAAGTGGGCCTTATAAAGCATCACGACGAACAAAGCTAGTGGAGGTGATGGAATTCCAGTTGAGCTATTTCAAATCCTGAAAGAGGACACTGTGAAAGTGCTGCACTCAATATGCCAGCAAATTTGGAAAACTCAGCAGTGGCCACAGGACTGGAAAAGGTCAGTTTTCATTCCAATCCCAAAGAAAGACAATATACTTTGTTACAAAAATGGAACTCTTTAGTAAGACAACCATAAAAACAAACCCTAAACAGTAACTACCTTTTTGTTATATATATGTATATATATATTTAATTAACTTATTTTTTAATTGAAAGATAATTGCTTTACAGAATTTTGTTGTTTCCTTTTTGTAATATTTTTAAAGAATAAATTCTTGCAATTCAGAGAAAGATTATATAGACTTCACCAACAATTTATGACCAACCTTTTAAATTGCTAAATTTAACACTGGGGTTCTACCAGACCAAAGTGAAAAATCTCTGAATTTATTTTTTCTGCAGGAAGAACACATCCAGTCTATCTTGGTAAGATTGATTTTAAACGCCTGCAGGGAAGCCCTCACCACAGGGAAGGCATGTTTTTATTTCTCTGGCCTCTTAATCTGCTCAGAAACACAATCTATTGGACCTGGTTGCTTTTGTTCCCAATTAATTTTAAATTTGTAAGCTTACAATGTGATAGTGGTATAAGATGTGTTTTAAAACATTTAAGGAAAAATGTAAGTTTCCAGCTCCAGCCCGTCTGTGCTGATTCAGTGTGCCACCACTCAAACCACTGCTGCCAGTTGGTGTATAAAGCAAACTGAACAAACACGGTCCTTCATACCTGGGTGACCAGCCTAAATGACCACTATTTGAGGGTTTCCTGGCCTAGAAGGCTCTTTCTCTTCTCTTTCCCCACTGCCAGCAGAGATGCCTTCTTTGAGGGACTCCACAAGTCTGCCATGGACCTGAGGTCCCAGGGACTTACGTGTTGAGACAAATAAAGATCTAGAGGCTATTAAACTTATTTAAAGCCACCCTACTGATTATATATATAGATGTTTGCTTCCAGCAGTGTAAACGAGTCAGGGCTCAAGAAAGAAGAGGGAGTTGATATCATGGAAGATTCACTGCCTGCAGGGAGAGTTTGAAAAGGTTGGTTTGAGTTGCTCCTTGCATGATAAGAGATGAGGCTGTTTTGCAGAGACTTTGTTGGATGGAGTTTCTAAAGGCAGAAGGTGTCAGGAATGTTTAACTAGAGAGTCTCAGCATAGCCAAGAAAACTGGACTTAATATGTTTGTGATTCTTTCAACATTTCCTGTTTACTATTGTCTGATTTTAGACTCAGAGATGTTTTGAGTGCCTTTTCAGATATTTAACTTTGCGAAGATTTTAAAAGGCAGACGTTGAACTATAGAATTGCTGCACCTTCCACAGGTCACCAATCTGGGTCTTGGGTCTTTACCATGATGTTTCTTTTCTAGGACAAACTTTCTTTGCATTTTGTCAGTAGTTTGACAGCTATTCCCAACTCTCTGCTACATCAGCTGTCTCCGGAGGCATCTAGTGATCTCCCAGATCTTCTTTCCAGTGGGTCCTGCTGGGAGGGCCAATAGTTCCGGATTCATGACAGTCACACCTGTGTAATCCCTCTCCTTTGAGTGTGGTGGAACTTGACATTTGCTTTTAACTTCCGGGATATGGCAAAGGTGATGGAACGTTACTCTGAGATTAGGTTGTGTACCATTGTGACTTCTGTTTTGCTGGCAGATACTCTCTGTTGCCGTTTTGTCCTCACTGATGAAACAGGTCACTCAGGTGGCCTCTGAGCAACAGCCAGCTAGGAACTGTTGCTAGCAACATTTTAGTTCCACAAGCCTCAAGGAACTAAATTCTGCATGTGAACTTGGAGGCAGATCCAAGTTAAGCTTTCAAATGATACCCAGCCCTGGAAGACACCTTGATGGCAACCTGGGAGAGACAGTGGAGCAGGATACCCAGTTAACCCATGTTGCTGGCCACAGAAACTGTCAGATAAGTAATGTGCATGGTTTTAAAATCATTTGGTATGCAACAGTAGACAACTAAAATACCTTCTCAATCTTAATCCTGTTTGATGTTTATTTCTCTTCATAATTTGATCCCTTGGGCCAACCTCATCCCTGCCAGTGTCTCTAACTCTCACCTAGAAGCAGGTGATTCCCAAATCTGTGTCTCCAGGCCAGACCCCTCTCCTGAGATCAGAACTCATAAACTTGATCTAGTGACTGGATATAGTGCAGGTACCCCAAATTTAGAATGTTCCAATCTTCTCCTGACAAAATGTGGTCCACTGGAGAAGGGAATGGCAAACTACTTCAGTATTCTTCCATTGAGAACCCCATGAACAGTATGAAAAGGCAAAAAAATAGTACACTGAAAGATGAACTCACCAGGTGGGAAGGTGCCTAATATGCTACTGGAGATCAGTGGAGATATAACTTTAGAAAGAATGAAGGGATGGAGCCAAAGCAAAAACAACACCCAGTTGTGGATATGACTGGTGATAGAAGCAAGGTCCAATGCTGTAAAAAAGCAATATTGCATAGGAACCTGGAATGTCAGGTCCATGAATCAAGGCAAATTGGAAGTGGTCAAATAGGAGATTGCAAGAGTGAACATCAACATTCTAGGAATCAGCAAACTAAAATGGACTGGAATGGGTGAATTTAACTCAGGTGACCATTATATCTACTATTGTGGGCAGGAATCCCTTAGAAGAAATGCAGTAGCCACCATAGTCAACAAAAGAGTCCGAAATGCAGTACTTGGATGCAATCTCAAAAACGACAGAATGGTCTCTGTTCATTTCCAAGGCAAACCATTCAATATCATGGTAATCCAACTCTATGCCGTGACCAGTAATGCTGAAGAGCCTGAAGTTGAACGATTCTATGAAGATCTACATGACCTTTAGAACTAATACCCAAAAAAGATGTCCTTTTCATTATAGGGGATTGGTATGCAAAAGTAGGAAGTCAAGAAACATCTGAAGTAACAGGTGAATTTGGCCTTGGAGTACAGAAAGAAGCAGGGCAAAGACTAATAGAGTTTTGCCAAGAGAATGCACTGGTCATAGCAAACACCCTCTTTCAACAACACAAGAGAAGACTCTACTCATGGACATCACCAGATGGCCAACACTGAAATCAGATTAATTATATTCTTTGCAGCCAAAGATGGAAAAGCTCTATACAGTCAGCAAAGACAAGACTGGGAGCTGACTGTGGCTCAGATCATGAACTCCTTATTGCCAATTTCAGATTTAAATTGGAGAAAATGGGGAAAACCACTAGACCATTCAGGTATGACTTAAATCAAATTCCTTATGATTATACAGTGGAAGTGAGAAATAGATTTAAGGGACTAGATCTGATAGACAGAGTGCCTGATGAACTATGGACGGAGGTTCATGACATTGTACAGGAGACAGGGATCAAGACCATCCCCAAGAAAAACAAATGCAAAAAAGCAAAATAGCTGTCTGAGGAGGCCTTACAAATAGCTGTGAAAAGAAGAGAAGTGAAAAGCAAAGGAGAGAAGGAAAGGTATAAGCATCTGAATGCAGAGTTCCAAAGAATAGCAAAGAAAGATAAAAAAGCCTTTCTCCGTGATCAGTGCAAAGAAATAGAGGAAAACAATAGAATGGGAAAGACTAGAGATCTCTTCAAGAAAATTAGAGATACCAAGGGAACATTTCATGCAAAGATGTGCTCAATAAAGTAAAGAAATGGTATGGACCTAACAGAAGCAGAAGATATTAAGAAGAGGTGGCAAGAATACACAGAAGAACTGTACAAAAAAGATCTTCATGACTAGATAATCATGATGGTTGATCACTCACACTCACCTAGAGCCAGACATCCTGGAATGTGAAGTCAAATGGGCCTTAGAAAGCATCACTATGAACAAAGCTAGTGGAGGTGATGGAATTCCGGTTGAGCTATTTCAAATCCTGGAAGAGGATGCTGTGAAAGTGCTGCACTCAATATGCCAGGAAATTTGGAAAACTCAGCAGTGGCCACAGAACTGGAAAAGGTCAGTTTTCATTCCAATCCCAAAGAAAGGCAATGCCAAAGAATGCTCAAACTACCGCACAATTGCTCTCATCTCACATGCTAGTAAAGTAATGCTCAAAATTCTCCAAGCCAGGCTTCAGCAATATGTGAACTGTGAACTTCCAGATGTTCAAGCTGGCTTTAGAAAAGGCAGATGAACCAGAGATCAAATTGCCAACATCCGCTGGGTCATTGAAAAAGCAAGAGAGTTCCAGAAAAACATCTATTTCTGCTTTATTGACTATGCCAAAGCCTTTGACTGTGTGGATCACAATAAACTGTGGAAAATTCTGAAAGAGATGGGAATACCAGAACATCTGACCTGCCTCTTGAGAAACCTGTATGCAGGTCAGGAAGCAACAGTTAGAACTGGACATGGAACAACAGACTGGTTCCAAATCAGGAAAGGAGTATGTCAAGGCTGTATATTGTCACCCTGTTTATTTAACTTATATGCAGAGTACATCATGAGAAACACTGGGCTGGAGGAAGCACAAGCTGGAATCAAGATTGCCAGGAGAAATATCAATAACCTCAGATATGTAGATGACACCACTCTCATGGCAGAAAGTGAAGAGGAGCTAAAGAGCCTCTTGATGAAAGTGAAAGAGGAGAGTGAAAAAGTTGGCTTAAAGCTCAACATTCAGAAAACTAAGATCATGGCATCTGGTCCCATCACTTCATGGCAAATAGATGGGGAAACAGTGGAAACAGTGGATGACTTTATTTTGGGGGCTCCAAAATCACTGCAGATGGTGACTGAAGCCATGAAATTAAAAGATACATACTCCTTGGAAGGAAAGTTATGACCAAACTAGATAGCATATTAAAAAGCAGAGACATTACTTTTCCAACAAAGGTCCATCTAGTCAAGGCTATGGTTTTTCCAGTAGTCATGTATGGATGTGAGAGTTGGATTATAAAGAAAGCTGACCACCGAAGAATTGATGCTTTTGAACTGTGGTGCTGGAGAAGACTCTTGAGAGTCCTTGGACTGCGAAGAGATCCAACCAGTCCATCCTAGAGGAGATCAGTCCTGGGTGTTCATTGGAAGGACTGATGTTGAAGCTGAAACTTCAGTACTTTGGCCACCTGATGAGAAGAGCTGACTCATTTGAAGAGACCCTGATGCTAGAAAAGATTGAGGGCAGGAGGAGAAGGGGACAACAGAGGATGAGATGGTTGGATGGCATCACTGACTCGATTGACATGAGTTTGGGTGGACTCTAGGAGTTGGTGATGGACAGGGAGGCCTGGCTGCTGTGGTCCATGTGATCACAAAGAGTTGGACATGACAAGCGACTGAAGTGAACTGAACTGAATCTTTTCCTTTTTCTGAGTTCTTTGACTTGGTATTTTCACCTCTCTTCATCCAGGTGTCTAATTTTGTGAGTCATCTCCTTCTCTACTCATGAAATCCATTCAATCAGCAGGTCTGGCATTATACTCTTCTAGTCCCATTACCCCCTTAAAATGAAGACGGTATTTCTTAAAATTTTGTTCTACGTTTTGGGAATGAGATAAAAAATAAAGTGATTGTTAGTATATCAGGATTTTTCTATATGTGCTTACTTTCACTTAGATGGTGAATACAATCTGGCTCAAAAATTAATATCTATCATAAATTGGAACTTTTAAACAAAAATCCATGTTTATGTTTAATTACACTTGTCTCTCTGAGAATACTGGAACAGTTGAATCAATAGTGATTATACACTGTCCCCCTCTGCTTCTCCACCATGGTTTTAGAAAGAAATAGGCCAATAACATAAAGCCTGCTCCACTCTTGGTGGTGAGGGGCCAGTAGCAACTGTCTTGCTCAGAGGTACAGGAAATGGCGAGGGGGACTGGACAAAGGTTCGCGTCTACTCTTTTGGTTGTCATTATGTCTGTGCCATCAACATGAGGTCATGTGACTCAGCCTTGACCAACTAGCTCTTTCAAGATGGAAAAGGGGTGGACTCCTCTAGCTTCCCCATGGTGTAGAAGAATCCATTCACACGCCTTCTGCTATAGGGCACGCCATTGGGAGGAGAGTATATAGGGACATTCGGAGGCTGCCTTGAAGGCTTCAAGTCACAACCCTGTCCTGATGCTGCTCACATCTGTATCTACAGCTCGGATCCCTTCCTGAGCTTGTTGCAGAGACATCCTGTAGGATCTTTAAATGCAACTTTTACTAACACCTCCTCAAACCACCCTATCCCCCTAAAGCTGTTCTTGATCTCAGCAGGCAATGTCCTGCTGCTCATCTATCCAATTTCCCAACTCACAAAAGAAGCGTCATGCTTAGCATCTCTTTCTCTTTCACCTTCACATCCAATAAACAACCATGTTTTGTTGATTTAACGGTCTGAATCACTCCAATAGAGGCTTTCTCTTTCCCACTCTCACTACCTCTGTTCAGGCTACCACACTCTCCCACACAAAAGTGTCCTCCAAACAGGTCTCCCTCCCTCTGGACCAAACCATTCTCCACGCCACCACCTCAGGTATCTTTTTAGAGCACAAAGTGAAAGAAGTGAAAGTGTTAGTCGCTTAGTCATGTCTGATTCTTTGCGTGACCCCATGGACTGTAGCCTGCCAGGCTCTGCTGTCCATGGGATTCTCCAGGCAAGAATACTGGAGCGGACTGTCATGCCCTTCTCCAGGGGATCTTCCCGACCCAGGGACTGAACCCAGGTCTTCCACATTGCAGGCAGATTCTTTACTGTTTGAGCCGCGAGGGAAGCCCTAAGTCTGGGTATTTTTCCTTCTTGCTGAAAAAACCTTCAATGTCTCCACTTCCATAGCTGAAATGTCAAATCCCATACAGACCCTATGTGATCTGTCCCTAAATCTCTCTCTTCATCCTTCTCTCTCCGCTCCACTCTCGTGTTCTGTGTCTCAGCCACACTGAAGCACTTTTACTTCCTCCAATGTGCTGTGCTTTCTTTTGTATTCAGGTCCTTGCCTTTGCACTTTCTTTGGCTCAAAACACTTTCTGCAGCCCCTTCCCTCTTCCTGTCACTTGACAAGTCCATAGTCTTAATTCTGAGTTCCCTCATCCAAAAGTTTTTCTCATACCCCTTTGCTCCATCCCATCTCCCATAATGCTCCCTTAGCATCTGTGCTTGTAAATTAGAGGCATTGACTACTTTACATTTAATTATCTGTTTACTTCTCATTCTCCCACTCTATCCTATAATCTCCTTAACCGGCAGGGGTAGTTTTTTGTTCATCCTTGACTTCTCACTGTATTTGATACCGGATAGGCACTCAGTACACATTCTTGGGTGGCAATTCGCCATCTAGACTATTCAGCTCAACATACAGGCTAAGTAGGCAGGCTTTAGGCATATCTCTCCATTGTCATCCACTTTAGTCATAGCTCCGCCCACTGTGGCCCACTCTATCACCCACTCCCAGCATGTGAACGAATTTCTCAGGAACGACTGAAGATTATAGCACACACTGATTTTCAGCTTTTGACTCTGTTCACAACAATCAGTTATTGGTGAAACCGTCTGAGTGCAAGAAAGAGCCCCAATCTGACAGAACTTGAACCCTAATGCTATTTTAAGAGGCAGGGACACAATACTCTTTTGATAGATCAGACAGATATGTCCCAAGGGATACAACAAAGCTGTCTTTGACCCTCTTCTTTTTAGTTTGTTCCTCATTACTCCCCATCCGACCATCTCCTCTCGTCCCTGTTCTCGGTAGAGTCAGAGGGTAAAATTCTGTGATGTACAAAGAACGATAAGAACTACTACCTCATTACTGCCAGAAAGCAGGTCTCCACGTGAACTATTCTAAAATCAGACATCATTGAGGGGAGGGGGCAAACTCTAATATTTAAGCAGCTTCTAGTCAATAATTCTCTGGATCAACATATCCAAGCGATACACAGGAAACTTAGATATTCTGAAGTGCATTACTTAGATTTTTTGGGTTGTTGCTATTTAACACATGGGCGTTTAATATTCACTTTAAAATTTACCCAGCATCTATGGGACTCCACTGTCCATCATCTGATGGTAGAAAAGCGGTCTTCCTTTTCTTTTGAGATAACTCTTAACCCTGCCCATGGGTACTCATGGGACCTAGAACTCGAGGGAAGGAGAACGTGGTTCTCTTCAAGCTTCTGCAGGGATGATCAGGCCTCCCTGTGGCCTGACTGACCAAAATGTAACAAGTGGCCGAGATAGCCCCGCCCCCGGTTCTTTTCCTATTTTCTATATAAAGAGATATTATAAGGAAGTCCAGTATATAGAACAGATAAAAGAGGAACTTCCCTGGCTACAGCCAGGATAATGGACAGAATGAAGACAGGAGGGGACAGCATCCAACCTTCCAGCTCCCTTGCTCTGTGAAGAGACCAGAGCAGAACTACTTTCCAGAATTGTCCCTTGGAATCCTAGATGGGAAACAGCTTTTACAGCAGGATATTGCCAAGGACATTGTTCTCCTCTCATACAATTCTCATTTTCTAGAATGATCTGTAGAAGAAATTTCTCACAGAAATTTCTCTAATTTCCAGGAATCCTTCTGATTTTTTTTTCTGAGTACTTAATTTATTTTTTTTTTTATCTTTTGAAGGCCATGGTTTATGCCTCTCTTTGCATCAGCCTCTTGGAAAGCCTGGAGTTGATTCTGTGGGTCCTTGCAGGGAGTACCTTAGGAATTTCTGGGACAAATCATGAATTGTAAACATTAAGTCAGGAATCCAGGTATCATTTCTATCTCATTTTCCTTTTACTCTGATTTTTACTTTATTCTTTAAAATGAATATTAAATTAATTTATGTTTATCTTCTATCTTACACATATATGTATATCACTTCAAACTCTTTCTGGAATAAAACAGGATAAAAATGAACATATGGATGCATATAATGAAAAAATAACAACTTTTAGCAACCATCATGTGACTGCTCTTACCTCATTAGGGTGAAATCCATCCACAGGTTCGATGAGCTGCCAGGGCTGCCCACCTCTCCTTTGCCACTCCTCCGTGACTGCAAGGCAGACACACACAGAATTAGAGACATGCTTTTCTGAGCAGTGGTCAACACCCAGAATAAGGGCTGTGAAGGATGCTCCTCCTGGGCTGATGTTTACCCAGCCACATCTGCCTCTGAGTCATTGTTTCAGGATGGGGGTTTTCTAAACAGAAGTGATATTTCCATTGTATCAGTTTCCCCCTTTAACTCAAGAAGAAAAACATGTGATAGTGTTGGATGAATGTGGTTTGTAGAGTAAGGGGGGTGGGAGGGAAGGGTGAGCTGTAAAATATTCAACATTGATTTAAGTCCATCTCGTTTCTCAGTGACCAGAACAGAATTTCAGAAACAAGAGAAAACTATTAAACTAACCTTTCCTTTCATGGGTTGCCATTTCCAGACACTGCCTGCATATATCAAGCCATCATCATTAAAACTCACATAGTTCTCAGAAATATAATTACATAAAATGATCTCAACATCACATGTAGAGCATAGCTACAGAGAAAACACTATGAGCCTTAAAATGATGAGCAGCAATAAAACTGTTCTTCAACAGGGGTGAAACCCAGGAATGTCAGTTGCCCCAAGGCAATAGCACAATGAACTCTACATTGTAATATCATATTGTCAATAAGGATTTCTCAAGGAAATTTCAAATCCCCAGAAAACCTCCAGAGAGAAAATTGTGAGACCTACCGTTACTAGAGTAGCCCACCATGTCCTCACTTCCCTGGTGTCCTGAGAAGGGAGTGGGCACAGCTGTGATTCCCCCGGTTCCTCCCTCCTCGTGCGTATGTGTTCAATCACTGGTTGTGTCTGGCTCTTTGCAACCCTGTGGACTGTAGCCCATCAGGCTCCTCTGTCCATGGGGATTGTCCAGGCAAGAATACTGGAGTGGGTTGCCATTTCCTACTCCATCTTCCCTCCTCACTCCGCAAAAACTCAAGGGCAGGGATCTGTGCCCTCTTGCCCCACCCCCCACTTTTTATCTCCCTTTGCCCCAAGGGAAGAATGAAAATTCTATTAGGGGCTCTGACTGGACAAAAGAAGCTGGACTTCCCTGGAGCTGAATCAATACTATGCTGCTTTTGTAATTAGTTCTAATATCACGCCAGGCCATTTATACTTGCAGTCCAATCCCTGTCCCCAGATCAGATCAGATCAGATCAGTCGCTCAGTCGTGTCCGACTCTTTGCGACCCCATGAATCGCAGCACGCCAGGCCTCCCTGTCCATCACCAACTCCTGGAGTTCACTCAGACTCCCGTCCATCGAGTCAGTGATGCCATCCAGCCATCTCATCCCCAGAGGGGCTGCAAATACTGCTGCCCTTCTCACAGCACAGGAGACAATCCCTGCTGGTGGTTTGAAGTCTTACGCTGGATTACCAGTTCCTGTTGGCTTTTTCCCTGCCTGAATGGCCACTACTGAGCCACTCTCTTATACTTTGTGTTTTACTGGGTTTTATTGGAGGGTTCTAGAAGAAACAGCTATTGGAAAATGGCCTTTGCATTTGTTGTGACACTCAAATCAATGACATTGTCCACTGTGTTCTCCACATGTGGTCCTGAGGGAGACTGCTTCATGCTGGTAAATGATGTATCTCTCTGAAGGAGTAGCATATATCTGATCTTCTGATAGGAAGCTCAGAGTTGCAATGATGCTGAAACCACACTAACCCTTATGAAGACTTATTCTGCTGAACCAGCTTGCAGACCTCAACAGTTTCTTGCAGTTGGCCACAGGGACCCTGTGAAAGACAGAGCCTTGGGCAAGCTTGCCTGGCTCCAGCTTCAGTCTGCCTGGCTGTTCTGTTTTTCAGGCATGACCTTGGAATCAGATTTTCTGTTTCATGTTGAACTCCGGCTGCTGCACCTTAACCTCTGGCCCTGAAGCTGAAGCACCTGTGGGCTGTGCTGGCCTCCTGGGTGCATAGTGCTGCTCCCGCCCAGCTCTGCTCATCTGTCTTACCTGCTGTGAGCTCCCAGTGTTTGGCTCAGGCTGTTCCTTCTCCCCTTTGATTGACCAGGAGATGATGGGCCACTTTCCTACTCACTTTTTTGGGGGGTCCTGTTTTTCTACTTTAGAATTTTACACTGATTCTCTGAGTCACTGTCAATCTGACTATCCAACTAATTACCCTTAATGGAGCACCAGGCATTTGGAAAGGTTTCTTCAAAGTCAGTGTCACCCATTACTGAGCCCACTCCATACTTTTTGCTCTTCTGTATGATCAGCCTTATCCCTGTCTTGCAGTCCCAAGAGTTTCTAAAACAAAAATCAATAATGATGCAGAAAGGTCCAGCCCAGGTTAAGACATCAGCCTCCCAGATTATCTATCCCAGGAGAGGTGACCTCGCTTCTATGCTACTTGTGCTCTCTCACCTCACCCAAGTTCTCAATGAGCTTTTCCACCCTTTCTCTTGCTTCTCCCTTTATTTTCAGTTTGGTTTCCCTTATGCTGAACAAGTGTGAAAAAGAAAAGAAAGAGAGAAAGAATCTCTATCCAGTGTTAAGTAATTCCCAGTCCATGTTAGACAATGGAAAGCAAGCCCAATGAAGACCTCAGAAAGCCTGATGAGAAGCTATAGAGTTGGATGAATAAGACATGAGGATTGTATTAATAAGATGGACAGCAAGGCATGGGTCTGACCTGGACCACCCACACATCCTCTGATCCAGCAGGGGCATGAAGTTCCTTACAGTATTTTCTGGCTCTCCTTGTTTGCAGAGAAGGTTCATCAACAAATTCAATCTAAACTTGTGCCTTTACTGGCTAAGAGAACATTCGGAAAGGAATTACAGTAATCTAGAAAGCTGGAAAATCCACAGTGGAAAGCAAATTTGAGCCCATAAGTGAAACAAATTTGAGCCTATAAGTTTAAGCCAAGATGGTGTTCCTGGAGAGAAATGTTTACTGAGAGCCCCATATTATAAATACCAGACTTCTTATAACTATGTTTCTCTAGTGTGATTAAATGCTAGCCTTAACCAAGCTTAAAGTTAGTCTAGACTGTTTCCATTTTGATTTGAATTTTATGTGCATTACTAACTACTAAATGAAAAACTATTTCCCTTAGAGGAAGGGAGAGGTGGTGATGGATATTATACTTCATGGAACAAATTCAGTCATCAGAATTAATGACTGTTTTTTAAATGAAAAGGAATGGTCATTCCTTCTACTCCCTTGGAGGCTTGATCTCATAATGTAGGATCATTTTCTCACATGATGATTCTATCTTTGAGGGTTACCAGTCACTAAATATCTGTAGACATCAGAATTACAACACTTACAGGAAGAGTCAGTAACTCACAGGCAAGAGTTTAAGGTTTCACCTGTGTTATGACCAGATAGAGTTAGATAGAATAATCCTTTTTAGTTTGTTTATCTCAGGGTGAAATTTTGCTCTTTAGAATAAATACAATTGTAGACAGTAGTCTCTATTTCTTCCTGACTGATTTTGGCGTGGGATGTCCAAGCAGGGTATCATGGTAAATTGGTCAGTTTCCTTCCTACCTGGGACCATAATTAAAAATAGGTATACGAATTCCAATTTTTTCTTTGGAACAGCTGATTTAAAGCTCTTGAATCAGCATGAACGATCTCTTGGGATATGGTACCTACTGTATTTTCTTTATTGGTAAAGTCAAAACTTTGCTAATAACCAGTTTTTCAGAGATGCAATAGAAATCACAGGAGAAGACTCATAGAACATTTGCTAGCTCCTTGATGAACAGCAATATTAGCAGATACTTAAAGAAAAATCTGAGTTCTGGTCAGATTTCATGGCTATTGGTCATTTTACAAACACACGTGGGGGAACCAGGTTTATTCTAATTGAGTTGTCTTAGAAGCTGAGGGAAGCTGGTGGAATATTTAAAGTGTCAGTGAAAAAATGGCCTTGTCAGTCAAGTGGCATTTTCCTTCCCCCATTTGGGAGGTGTGGTAGAGATGAAGAAAAAGGACATCACCTGCTCAGGCTGGCATTTCCTGAAGGGAAAAAAAAATTACTGCCTCTGTTTAGCTCATAACCAGTTGGAGGATGAGTCAGCGAGAGACAGAAAAAGTCTTTAAGGTGAGCAATCATCTTTTGGAGCTGGACTGAGGCTGTCAGAGTGGAGAACAGACAGGTCTCATGTCTACCCTTGAGGGACAGGGACCCTCAACAGTCATTTGCTCTGCCTCAGGGTGTAAAATTGTGAATTACATATGAAAGTAATATTTGTGATGCTCAAATGCAGTATAGAAATGAGAGCAGAGATTTTCACGTGACTACTGAGACTGCAGATTTAGTAAATGACTCCATAGAGTTTCCCAGGAGGTGCAGTGGTAAAGAAACTACCTGCCAAGGCAGGAGACACAAGAGATGTGAGTTTGATCCCTAGATTGGGAAGATTCCCCTGGAGGAGGGCATGGAAACCTATTCCAGTATTCTTGCCTGGAAAACTCCATGGACAGAGGAGCCTGGTGGGCTACAGTCCACGGGGTCACAAAGAGTTGGACACGACTAAGTGTGTGTGTTGGAGGCTATGCATGGAGATGGATCTGGGAGTGGATGCGCCTTCTGCCTGCCCTGTAAAAATGCTAGTCTCAAGGTAGGCATTCTTTTTGGAGTAGTCTAACACTGGGCATTGGTGAAGACGTCACCACAGACGTCCTGAAAAGTAGATAGAGATTCCAGCTCTTTCAGAAGTGCACATAGCTATTAAATGTGGGATGCTGAATCAGATGTTTTCAGAGGCAGATCCCAGGGTACCATTTCCTCTGTCTCCCCTCTCCCTCCCACTGCGTCTTCTCTAGTGGAGACTAACCTCATATGGAGAAGGCAAAGAAATCCCTGTACCAAAACTGGCCCTTCAATATCAGGAAATTCAAAAATTTCAGGAAATTCCTTGAACTACTGATGAGAACTGACAAACAAGGAGAGATACCTAGGAGGTTTCTCAGTAAGATGGTCAATCACCATGTTGATGTGGCATGTTCAGTTTAACTGAAACTTTTAAATTGCATTTATTGCTGCTCTGAGGATAAGAATGTGCTAAGGAACCTCTGCTTCCAAGCATGTGGAATGCTGGTAAGGATGGGGTCTGGAAGGAAGCTCTTTTCTCTATCTTTCATGAAGAGAAGGACTGTTCTGTTTTGTTAACTATATTCCCAGCACCTGTACAGCACATAGGAGGGCTTAGTAAAAATATGATGATTAAGTGACTAAGTTCTTAATCTTGGAGCATTATCGGATCCCCACTGATTAAGTTTTAATGTGTGTACGGAACATCTGTGGATTATGTCCAGATGCAGACAGACTCTGATTAGGCAGGTCCTAATTAGGAGTGGGGCCTCGGGCTCTGCATTTGCTGTATGGATCCTGTTCATTCTGAACTGTGTATTAAGTGGCCAGGGTATGAGAGAATGGTGCTCTTTCCTAGGTGCTGGTTATGTTCCAGGCATGGCATTTAGGAGGATTATACATTATTTCACGCAATCATCACAAAGACTTGTTATGTAGATACAGTGTCTCTGTTTCCAGGTCTGGAAAGGAGAGTTTGAAAATGTTCAGGGAATTTCCAACAGTCCCAAAGATAACAAATGACAGAGCTAGAGATTACTGTGGAAATGAGAAAGTCTCTAGTGAAAGCTAGGCATTATTATATTTTTAAAAACTTTATCTACATTCAGGGTTGGTGATGATCAAAGATTACTTAGTGGTACATTTGTTTTCACCAGGAATTCATTAATGAGGCTTTAACTCTGCATTTTAATGAGAGGTTATTTATCAAAATGTCTCTCCCCATGAGGGAAATATGTATCACCTAGGCAGGAAATCTAGTTAAGAGAGATCAGTCTTGTTGAAAAGATGTTCAGAATTGAAGTACTAGAGTCTACAATGCAAAACGTGTCAGCTAATGCAACATTTGATAATTCATGATGGCCATCTGCTTCATCCCAGATGCTTGGGCTGGGGGAGCTGGGGGTGGGGAGATAGAGATGATAAACTCCTTATGAGAAATCGTCCATCCTTTGCACATACTGCAAGCTTTTCGTTAGCATCATCTCAGCTGGCAGTCAAACAACAGAGGCTTTTGTCTTGTATAACAATTACTTAGAAATGAAAATGGGACTGGAAGGATTAAAGTCAATAGATAATAATTTTTCAGAGTCAAGATGTAAAGGATAAATCCAGTAATCATGCTTGCTTTCTTGTGACCGCTTATCAGTGACCCCAGTGTTTGGAGAGAGTGCTAGAAAAGCAGCAGCAATGTTTTTTCCCGAAAGCTGGCATATGGTTTGTCCATTTTACCATAGGCATCTGAAGTCCCTCCCTTGGAGACTCTGATTTGTTTCATCATGTGAGGGGGCTGGGAATCTGCCTTGCTTTGAGTCCTTAGGGAATCCAGTGCCCATGAGAAGAGACATGGGCTTATCCCTCAGGCCTGTCACATCCTTAGCCCATTCATAAGCAGGGCATTACTAAACTGTCAAGAATAAGTAAGATGATTTCACTGACCTGTTGGCTCCCAGCCCAGAGCCGTTTCCGACTGGTCACTGGCTCTATTGCTGCAGGGATTCTAAAATAATGGTGAAATAAGGAAGCGATGCTAAGCTTCCACCTTTCCAGAAAGAGTATCATACTTTATTTCTTCCAATACTCAGAGCTGTTAATGTGTCAGGATGGGCAACAGTGACCGTGTCCCTGCTACTGCCTGTTTGCTTGTAAACAAACACCTTGCCCAGGCAGGCTCTAAATGGTGGCTGCTGCTTTTGTCTTGTGTCAATACCTAAACCAAGCAAAACTTACTTTCTTGGAAGTCGAAATCTAAGTAGAAAAGGTCGAAGTTCGTAAATTTCTGGCTGGTTGCAATTTTTTTCAGCGTTTTGGAGAGTTGTTCTGCTCTCTGAATACAAAGGAAACAGGGAGAATTTCATGAAACCTAGACTTGGGCTTTAGGGAGATAATTCAGGCAGAATAAAGAAATCAATAGTTCCCACTCCCACCCCGACTGCAAGTCATCAGCAGAGAGCAGCTCTGCATATTAAATTCTGTTCATGCACAAATGGCCAACTGTTAAAATTCATTAGGAACCAAATCAGTGCAAATTAAAGTAATAAGATACCATTTTCTCCCCATGGTATTGTCAAGGAAAAGATGAACAATCGTGATAATAAAGAGTATTGCCATGGGATATGTGATTGAGAATGTCAATTTGTTTAACCTTTCTAGAGAACGGTTTGGTGATATGGATCAGATCTGGTGTACTCTTTGACCTAATAATTTTCTAGGAATTTATCTTAAGAAAATAGACATGCCACACAAAGACATACATTTTTATATATAAAAAGGTTCATCACAATGCTATATATCATAGTGGAAAATTAGAAACAACTCATATGTCCAACACCAAGGGATGATATAAACCATGATATATTCATGCATCTGTATTCTAAAATGATTACAAAATAACGATGTAGAGGAATAATTATGAACATTAGAAGGTATAAAACAATACATGTGTTCTGATACTATGCAGGCAAAGTCCCCAAAATATGAAAGTAATACTGGAAAGACATACATATTAATTTTGGGTGGTGAGATTTTGAGTGATTTTTGTTAATGTTTTTTGTATTGTTTTACATTCCAAAGTTTTAAAAAATTGAAACATATTTCCCTTGTAAAAACTTTTAAATAAATTCCTTACAAAGAGATTATTTACCATCTGTGAAAGAAATGTGGGAACCTTTTTCAGAGAAGAAAGGAAGGCTCTGGGGCATCTGGTCCTCCCTTGCCTTGGGAGACTTCCAGCTCTGTGTCTACCTAACCTTGCTCACTTCTCTGATTCTACAAATATGTCTAGGACAAGCTTTCACAGACATCTCTGTGTGTGCGTACATGCGTGATGTGCATCCAAGAGAGGCACACAAAGAGAAACTGGCAAGATGACAGGCTCAGGGAGGCAGAGTGGGGAGACAGGGCACCCCACAGTCTCTTGGCTCCTCAAGCATCCAAGAGTTTGAATTTGTTTTTTTTAATTCACCACCTTGGAGGACATTGCCCTGCCAAAACCCCATCCCCAGTGAAAGTCCTGCAGCAAACACAGGGAGAGAATGCTCAAAGATGGGATCAAAGGACCCACAACAGCCCTACCTCTGAAGTGAGAGTCCGCAGCGTCTTGTTGGAAGACATCCAGCCGTGGCAGGGGCTGACCTGAGAGCAGGAAAACACTTTGAATACAGAAGAATGGTGCGAGTCGTGGGAACATGACCTTGGAAGCAGTCAGTGTGAGCTCACCTGGAGACAGTTGAGGAAGGAGTAGAAGTGCGCGTAGGTCACGTCCTTGTTGAGCTGGCCTGGAAAACAGAGGGATCTGGCCTGTGGCACGCACTCAGAGATACAGCAGCCAACGAGGGACCCTGATGGGTGATCCTGCCTCCCTTGAAGGAGGCTGGGGTCCCCAGGGATCTTCCCGGGTTTTGCACTTGGTATTGCTCTTGAGGAAGCCTAGGTTTTCCTTCTTTCTGAGCTCCCTAGACATTGAGACCCAGAGTTGGGGAGAAGCCCTAAGGAGTTCACTCCCATCTTGAGCTCTTGTCATGGGCTAGGGCAGGACTCCAGGGAGAGGGATACAGGGCACCATATGGACCAGAACACCACTAATGAAGGACTTGGCAGAGCAGCGGGTTTCTCCCGGCAATGGTATCAAACATGGGGCCCAGGGAGCATGCAAGGTGTAGTTGACCAAATCCTCCTTTTGTGTCTATGAAACACTGAAGTCTGACCCAATTAAATAAATATTCCAATTATGACAGGACAATCGAGTGTCTGAAGGTCTGATCATGCTCTATTTTATAGTTTGGTGAACTGAAGGTTTCCGCAAGTGCTTGGGCAGCCATCGAATGGGAGCAGCTAATGTTATACCCCTTCACGGCCCACAAGTTCTCTTACATGAGCCCTCATTCATAGATAGGCTCTATTTTTGGTGCTTTTGGCGCAAGTTAAAGAAGTACATAAGAATAAAGTGATAAGCACCAAATGCAAGCTCATGCAGAGTCTTTCCAAATATCACCTCTAGATCCAGAATCTGGGGGCATAATTTATTTTCTCTTCACACCTCCCACCCCTGGCCCTTCCACCATATCCCCTGCTCCCCACCTGCTCCCTCCCCTACTTCACCCCAGAGGCAATTCAACTTTCATGCTGCAGCTGGGACACAAAATCCAGGCTCTCCCGCATTTCAGGGGTGAATGACTGATGTCCTATCCATTAACACTTCTCTCACGCCCGAAAAAATAAAGGAAAATAATAGGGCCTATCTCGGAGCGAAGAGAAAGATTGAAGGTGATAGAACACAGTCTTATTTTTCACTTATACCTCAGATCAGTTAGACTGAAAGATAGATTCAATTTTCTTGTCGTAGGGGAAAAATATATTATGTCTCTGTGTGGGTGAGTGAATCCCAGGACTGGAAAACTGCAGGCTTATTATCGCCATTAAAGTCACAGTGACATGCGGGGCCTTCTCTGTGCTCTGAAGGTGTCTGCGTTTTCACATTTTAGATGAATCCCAAGCCACTGGTTCTTGTCTTCACTTTTATTTTATGGACTCCACATGGAGCTCTCAGCTCCCATCTTTCTCCAAGATCCCGCTCTCCGTCACTGAGTCTGCTTTCCCTGTGTGTGTGTGTGTGTCTGTGTGTGTGCGTGCGTGTGTGTGTGCATGTACTTTTGCAATTTGCCTCTTTTCTGCGTGTGTCCCTGCCTGTCTCAGCCTAGCCCAGCTGCAATGACTGACACCTCCAACCTGCATTGCCACCCTTAACTCTCCACTGCCGGGAGGCCTTGGCTCTTGCTGACCCAGCCCCTGAGTGCCAGCCTTTCCTCTGCCATCTTGTTTCTTTGTTGGTACTGGGGCCATGTAACAAACCTTAGAGAGCTTGGCTGGGGCCCTGACAGCCTGCTTGGCCCTGACTCTTACCCAGTGGCCTCTCTCTGTCTTTCCCCTGCCCAGTGGCTGAAGTCTCTTCAACCTGCCGGAAGTGGCACCTCATGCCTGATCACAAGAAACATTTCTACACCATCTTCCTCCTCTGAAAGACTGGACTTCACTGATATCCACAGGGACTGGAGTTTATCCTGCTCCTGGATGCTGGAGAAGTCATCTGCTGTCTCCCCTGTGGGGGCTAAGCCGATCCATAGTCTTTCTGCGTCCCAGCTTACTCCCCTCTTCTTGCTATGCTACTGCCGAGGTCCCAGCAAACGTTAGGATGAGACTACAAGGCATATCCTCCTTCTGGATCATCTCCTAGTCCCTTTTCCTTCCCCTCTATCTCCTGGCTATTCTGGTTCTGTGTCTAATTGGATCAGGTTGATGGAGAGGAAGTTCTTAGGTGAGTAGGTAGGTCTGTGGATGGGATAAGGGCATATTAACTGTAGTTAGAAGATAAATAGGAGAGATGTAATGGGTTGGTTTCCCTTCTCTCTGGTATTTCTGCCTATTAAAGGTTAGGGTGTCTGGGTCTGGTCTAAGATCTTTGGATCTTCGTTCCCACAAGACAGGAACCAGCAGTGAAGCAGGTTAATGCTGGGTCAGTCTCAGGGCTTGGTTGCTTTGCCCAGGTTAGGGTGAATCTCATCTTAATCAATAGACAAACACCTGAGTCTGGTTCCCGGGTCATAGTGCTCCAAAGATTGGAGGTGGAGCAGAAACAGAATGGAGACAATGCGAAGGCAGCAGCCCCCTACTCAACCGTGTCGTCTTACGTGAGTTAGGAGCCTGCCAGAGGAGGAATGAGGATGCTGGGTAAATCCCACCTCCTTCCCCAGTCTGTCTAGGAAGGACCCTGATGCTTCTTGAGGAATTCAACACTTATTTCCCATGGCAACCAGACAGCAGGGATAATTTAAGATATGAATAATAACTGAAAAACATTAGACATTTTAGGTGGTTTCAACTTTCTCCCTAATTGGATCCCCCTCCCCCACCCCAATGCACCAAACTAGGGTTGTTTATATAGAACACACTTGTTCCACCTTTTGCTTTAGTGCTGTGAAATGCTAGTCTAGATCAGCGGCTGGAGGGAGGCTGTTTGAGGATAAGACAAAGCCTAGGGCTGGGTTTCTCAGCCTTGGTACTGTTGACAGTCATGGTTGTGGAGGGGCTGTCCTGTGCACTGTAGGATGTTTAGGAACATCCTTGGATTCTAACCCTTGGATGCCAGTAGCACCCTGTATCTCCAAGTGTGATATGGTGGGGTTGGGTGGGTAGTCCCTGGATGAGAACCACTGGCTGAGAGAATCCTCCAAGTGATTGAGTTCCTGATCAATCACCTTTTTCCTCTCCTTGCTCTCTTCCAAATTATGTAGAGTCATTTGTAAATACTATGGTTGAGTCAAGGGAATTGCATGGCATATCTGAAAAAACTTATGTATGCAGTCTAACTTCAGTTCATGGAAAAGGAATGGGATTTGAAGTCAGAAAACCCAAAGTCAAGTCCCTAGTGGTGTGAGAGAGTAAATTGGGAGCATATTTCCCCTGCCTCCAAGTTCCCTTCTCTAAGCATTTCTTAGTGTGGGTGAAATCTAGGAATCTGAAAACATCTGTTGTGCCATGCTTAGTCACTCAATCATGTTCGACTCTTTGGAACCCAGTGGACTGTAGCCTACCAGCCTCCTCTATCCATGGGGATTCTCCAGGTAAGACTACTAGAGTGGCTTGCCATGCCGTCCTCCAGGGGATCTTCCGAACCCAGGGATCAAACCCAGGTCTCCTGCATTGCAGGCGAATTCTTTACCATCTGTGCCACCATGGAATCTGAAAATATCTGTTAGGGGAACTGAAATTTTCATCCCCAATGGCTCAAAGAGATATTCTCAGCCCAAGTGGTTGTCCTTCACATGTCCAGGGCAGCCCAGAATGGAGTAAAGTTCACTGTGTAATCACACAATCATTTCTTCAGGGTGTGGTCAAAGCCATGTGAACAGGTGGAACATGCTTTCCTTATGAAAGGCTAAACTATGTTTTCTTAGACAACAATAACATTCATAGTATATTTCATAACTGAAGAAGAAAATTACTTTAGTCCGTTGGTAGGGAGTGTGGTATGTGGACATCTCCTATCGTCCCCCAGTAAGGGGAACTCAGTGAAGGGATCAGAGCCCTTTGAGAGCTGGTTAGAGAGTCTCTGCTCTTTTCTTGTGTGGGGAAGGGTGGAACTTGCTGAGGGAGGTAGTAGGGAGGTTAGATTAAACAGGAACTGCAGGAAGAAGCAATGGCAAGCCACTCCAGTACTCTTGCCTAGAAAATCCCATGGATGGAGGAGCCTGGTAGGCTGCAGTCCATGGGGTCTCAAAGAGTCTGACTCGACTGAGCGACTTCACTTTCACTTTTCACTTTCACACAATGGAGAACGCAATGGCAACCCACTCCAGTGTTCTTGCCTGGAGAATCCCAGGGACAGGGGAGCCTGGTGGGCTGCCATGCATGGGGTTGCACAGAGTCGGACACGACTGAAGCAACTTAGCAGCAGCAGCAGGAAGAGGACATGAGAGGACTGAAAAGACACAGGGATGTTACGGATGCAAGGGAAAGCTCTCGCCTCCACCCACTATGGAGGACACAAAGGAAGGAGTTTCGGGTCACCCCCCTCTGAATTGCTCACCTGACTCACAAGAAACTGCTTGTACCTCCAGGGTTGGTCTAAGGAGGCAGACCTGGCAATACCAGGGCAGGGACAGTCTCTTTCCATGAGAGACTGGCACAGGTGCTGTGGATATGGGGCTGAGATGATGGTCCCCAGGCCTCTCCCTGTAGATGCCTCTCTGAGAGGCCTGAGGCCAGCGCTTCCCATCTGCCCTTTGTTTAATTTTCTCTAGTAACACTCAGCCTTCTCTGACTTTTGGAATCTTTATCCCACTGTAACCTAAGCCTATGCTGGCTGAGATTTTTGACTATAATGTTCACTGATGGTTACACAGTGTCTTGAACAGCACATAGCATACAATGAGTATTTTTTGAAAGGACATTCTTCCCTGAAACACAGAAAAAGAACCCTGCTACACCCAGGTTACATATACAATAAGCTGTGCAACATTTGGCAAGCTACCCAACCTTTCTGAGCCTTAGTTTTTTTCATCAATCAAGTGGAATGAACAGAAACATTTATCCTACAGAATTGTTTTAAGGATCAGTAATGGCAGCTCTTCCCAAGGTGAATTACTACTACTTGCCCAATCTTTGTAAAGCAGCATCTGGAATGCTACACATGCTATCAGAAATTTCCTGGAACTTTAAAGCATTTCAGGGCCAAGAACTCCAAGAATGTAGAAGCAGGAACCAAAGCTTCTGGAGGACTGTGTTCTGTAGAACTCCCAACTGGTCACTAGAGTGCACAGAAAGTAAAAGTGAAAGTCGCTCAGTTGTGTCTGACTCTTTGTGACCCCACGGACTATACAGCCCATGGAATTCTCCAGGCCAGAATACTGGAGTGGGTAGCCTCTCCCTTCTCCAGGGGATCTTCCCAACCCAGGGATTGAACCCAGGTCTCCCACATTGCAGGCAGATTCTTTACCAGCTGAACCATCAGGGAATCACAAGAACACTGGAATGGGTAGCCTGTCCTTTATCCAGCAGATCTTCCTCACCCAGGAATTGAACCAGGGTCTCCTGCATTGCAGGCGGATTCTTTGTCAGCTGAGCTACCAGGGAAGATTCAGGGTGCACAGAAGCCATTAGAATTCCGGCCACCAGGGGCCGCTCACCACTGAGGTCTGGAGAAATCCTTCCCTTGGACTTATTTGTCCCCTTTCTGTCTCTTGTTTGGACTTCGTTGGCTTGTTCTGTGTTCTGTATCTCACCTTCAGCGAAGGAGTTTCCTTATTTAAACTCGTACCTTTCAATTTGTCCAAATTCTTTACTAACTGTGTCTGCCCTGTCTGACTTTGATATGGTTCTGGCCACCTTTGGATACTGACCTTTAGATCCTATACCTGGGTACTCTCTCCTTGATTGGTTCTGGTGACATTTAAGGTGTATTCTTATATAGTTGAGCTACATGTATTTGAACTATGAATACACTGACATTGTTAAAGAGTAAAAGAATCTCTGATACCAAGAGGATGATATCTGTCATGCAAATGATCCCAGAGAAATCTTCCATCTGGTAAGCCATATAAAATAACATGACTGTCATTTGGCAGGTGGGAATCTAGATACTGCAGAGTCTGCATGACCTTGGAGTACAATTTCTCAGGAGTGGTCATTTCTGGGAGAGGATCAATATTCCTGTTGGCAAAAGAAACAGAAAACATTTTAGTAGGTTATAAGGATAAATGCATGCAAATACACTTCCCTGCCCATGACACACACACACTCTCTCTCTCACACACACTGATTATTTATTTGCAAAATATTTCTGACTTTAGGACTCTCTTGTGATTAGGAGGGCCACTGACAGGTCTGGCCTACGAGTTGTGAGCAGCAATGGCATTTGTCATGTTTGGTTGTATGAGAGCCAACATACATCTGTGTCTCTTTTGGGTATCTTGGATACCCTTTCTCTTTGCCATGGGCCTGAACAATGTTCTAGAAGGCAGCTGCTCCACCAATGAGTACCGGAACAGGGCTCCATGGTGATCCTTGATGGACAATGTAGTGTGAGTGAGTAAATATTTATTGTGTTATGCTATTAAGATTTTAGGGGCTGTTTGTTCCTGCACTATAATGTCACTGATCCTGACTATTGCACACAGTTAATGGAATCAAAGAAGTCTGGTACTGCTTATTATTTGTTTGGCGCTTTGAGATCTGCAACTTGGCCTTTGAAATTTTTCATATATATCATAGTCAGGGAAACAGACTTTCACTGCAAAATGAAGTGACATTATGTGTCCACACTACATCCTTCCTTTCTGCACTAAATGTGAACTTTCATGAATTTCCTGATAGACTGCTATTCCAGACTGTACCCCTGCAACAATATCTGTCAGCAGACAATTCAAATTTTCATCACTGCCTTTCTCTATGTGGTAGTGCTTGTGCTCTATAGAGGATATTTAAAATTTAAAATTTTATTTTTATCTTTTTGTTCCATAAAAGTTAGTGAAAACAGAAAATGAAAGTATTGAAAGTAGTTATAAGAGCATGGTCCTAAAATCAAAGAATTTAAGACAAACATGTAAATCATAAGTGAATTAAAAGTAGCAAATCTGTATAATAGGCTCCACAGAATGAAGTAAGCCAGAAAGAAAAACACCAATACAGTATACTAACACATATATATGGAATTTAGAAAGATGGTAATGACAACCCTGTATGCGAGACAGCAAAAGAGACACAGATGTATAGAACAGTCTTTTGGACTCTGTGGGAGAGGGAGGGGGGGATGATTTGGGAGAATGGCATTAAAACATGTATAATATCATATAAGAAACAAATTGTCAGTCCAGGTTGGATGCAGGACACAGGAAGCTTGGGGCTGGTGCACTGGGATGACCCAGAGGGATGGTATGGGGAGGGAGGTTGGAGGGGGGTTCAGGATGGGGAACATGTGTACACCCGTGGTGGATGCATGTTGATGTATGGCAAAACCAATATAATATTGTAAAGTAAAAAAAAAAAAATAATAAAATTAAAAATAAATAAATAAATAAATAAACAACAACAAGAAAAAATAAAAGTAGCAAATCTTTAGCTTCAATGAGACATTTTTTAATTTAAGCTGGTTGATTTATTTTCATTTGTCTTGGAAAAGAGCAAAGAACAAAGATAAGAAATGTAAAAAATACTAGAAATAAATCATTGAAAATTTCATTTAAATCTCCCTTCTTTTCTTTGTTTCTATCTTTTTTTCTTGTTATGTTTAAAAGGCAAGGTACAAATAGGGATTCTAGAACATTTTTTGGATTTAATATCTAAGCCTACTATTATTTTTGCACAACTGATTTTTGTACAAGCCCTAAGTACACATCAAATTTGACTTAAGATACTAACCTGCATTAACCTGGGAGAGAAAATAGAATTTTCTGATTTTCATCTACTCTTTAGGCTTTAAACTGCCTGTTGTTAATCTAAATGGAATCATGTTCTCTAAGTTCTTAAAATTTCAGATTTACCTAATGATCCTGTCTATGGATTGAATAGCATCCCTCAGACTGTGACCTTATTTGAAAACAGGGTCTCTGCAGATATAATCAGTTGATATGAGATCATACTGGATTGGGATGAGCCTTAAATACAATCATTAGGGTCTTTTTAAGAAGAGGAGAGACGCACGTGTAGGGAAGAAAGCCATGTGATGCTGGAAGTGGAGACTGGAGTGAGGCTGCCACAAGCCAAGGAATGTTGAGGATTGCAGGGAGCCACCAGAAGGATGAAAAGACAAAGAAGGATTTTCCATAGACACTTCAAAAGGAACCTAGCCCTTCCCACACCTTGATTTTGGACTTTTAGCTTCCAGCGCTGTGAGAGAATGTTTCCTTTGTTTGAAGTTACCCAGGTTGAAGTATTTTCTCACTGCCACCCTTGGGCGTTAAATGCAGATTCTAAGCCAGAAAAAGTAAGTTCATGACTCACAGGTTGGACCAGACATAAGAGACATGGGAAGAGGGAATAGAAAGAAGTCCCGGGGGTATTCATTATTGTCACTTTTAAGGGACCTGCTCCTAAATGGATATCGGTGTTGTCATTTTGGAAGGAATTTTTCAAAATGTATCAAAATTTGAAGTTGGCTTAACTATTAACCTTGATTGACATTTCTCTTTTGGGAAATTGTCCTTTAATAATGTTTGCACAAATGTGCAAAAATGTACATACAAATATTGCAGCATTTCTTGGAATAGAATTAAATTGGAATAACTAAAAAGCCTGGCTACCTAAATTATAGTACACCCATGCAGCCATTCAAAGGAATGAAGTATCTAGATAAAGGTGATTGTTGCATATGGCACAACATTCTGAATGTACTCAATGCTACTGAATCATTCACTTTAAAATGGTTAATTTTACAATATGTGAATTTCATCTCAATAAAACAAAAATTTTTAAAAGAATAATCTAAATGTATTAACATGGGAAAGACTGATGAAAAGTATTGTTGATCAAAAAGAACAAATTGCAGAGCACTAAGCATAATAATATTTAATTTCAATGAATATTAATCAGCCTGTAAGTTAGAATTTGAATAGAAAAAAATCTGGAGGCAAATACAGGAAGCTGTCTCTATTGGTTAGCTCAGAGCAGGCTTGTGCGGGCTGGTAGGGAGTGACTCTGGCATAACTCTCCCTTCCTAAATCCTGTATTATTTGAACTTCTTACAACAGATGTTATTTTGTGATCAGAGAAACAATCCAAATGAAAGGGGTCCTTGTATCATTTTATTCTTTCTAAAATAAGAAAGAAAACTGAGTTTTAATGGGAGGGGCAGAAAACATTGTCATCTTATGCCATTTCCGCTCTATTTATTTCACTTGGCCAAATAGACCTTTCGCACTGTTGCTATCCCGAGGGTGACAGACTGAGCATGCGTGTGAGGGTCACATGGGCCAGTTGTGACAAGCGTCATGTCCCCATCCAGAGGAAAAGGTGGAGCAAGCCTGATGTTTGGGGCGTTTGTTGCAGTCGGTGTATATGCTTCTACACTAGGTAATGAGTTCCTTGGACTTTGTGATAGAGATAGGAGGAAAGGGAAAAAGATGCCCATTTTACAAAACCCCAGCATGTAGAATAAAATTCTATATTTATGGTTTTTATTACTTTGGGAAAAATTATATGGTTTTATGAGCAAAAAGGCTCTGTAACCTACCAAAAAAAAGTACTCAGAAGAATTTGAGAATAGGTTGCCTACCTACTAGAGGTAAAAGACTGGTAAGGCTTGATTTGCAGATGTCCAAAAGCACTAGAAGGACCCCAGTGTGTGGAGGGGATTCGGGCTGCCCCGTGGGCTTGTTCAGACCAGGAGAATCCACCCAGAGTAACCAGGGTTTACCTTCACTGTGTGTTTGGAGTGCAACAGCAGGGGTTAAACAAAGCAAGTTGGGGTCTGTGTCCTGTCTTCTGTCAGTGGTAAAGCTAGCATGCACACCTGTTAACTTTTGCCTTGGCATCTCAGGTTTTGTTTTTTCTGCTGATACAACAGCAGTATGGCACAGAGCAGTTATGCTGAGTAAGCCTCTCCAACCACCTAAAAGCGAGATGAGTTAAGAGGGAGGAAAGTCTCCCAAACTCCCTCTTTAATGATTCTTTTTTGGTCAGAGACACAACCCTGATGATAAAGAATCTCAGCTAATTTGCATTTATGAAAGGGCACTTCACAAAATAAGAAAGCTTAACCAAAATGGCTTGAAGTCAGAATAGAAGCCATGATGCTTCTGCTGGAACAGTCTCCAGTCATCTTTGCTACATCACGTACACCTAGATAATTTACATGTGTGCATTGCTAGGTATACCCTGTCATGAGCATAGCAAGCTCGGGCAAGTTCAGAAGGGTCTGAGTGGCAGATGGTGGGTCACTTCTTCTGGATGCCATACAAGGTCCCTGTGACTCTGTATCTGAAAAATTATCAATGCCACTTTTATCTGTGTACTCTTTTACTCATTGGAAAAGACTCTGATGCTGGGAGGGATTGGAGGCAGGAGGAGAAGGGGACAACAGAGGATGAGATGGCTGGATGGCATCACTGACTCGATGGATGTGAGTCTGAGTGAACTCCGGGAGTTGGTGATGGACAGGGAGGCCTGGTGTGCTGCAATTCATGGGGTTGGGAAGAGTCGGACATGACTGAGCGACTGAACTGAGCTGAGTACTAGCATTTTAGTGATCAAAGAGTTCCAGTGGTTTGGGAAACACCTCCCAGGCCTTGTGGGCATGCTAAGTCACTTTAGCCGTGTCCCACTCTTTGCGACCCTATGGCCTGTAGCCCACCAGACTCCTCTGTCCATGGGATTCTCTAGGCAAGAATACTGGAGTGGGTTGCCATGCTCTCCTCCAGGGGATCTTCCCAACCCAGGAATCAAACTAGCATCTCAGGTCTCCTACATCGGCAGGCGGATTCTTTACCACTAGCGCCACCTGTTGTCAAAGGCTGCCTGGGCTGAGCTGAAACTAAACTTCCCCAGGATGCTCTGGAGCCCATGTCAGATCCACTTTGCCATCCTGGGTTTGCCTGCCACCGTGGTGTTTGCATCCTTCTTCACCCACTGGTGAGCTCACACGAGTCACTCGTGGAGAGGTGAGGGGTTGCGGGGACAGAGCTTAGGGGAGAAGTATGAAAACCAGATTGAGAGACATGATGCTCATGCCAAGAAAATTACGAAAGACAAAATGGTGCCCAGCACATGCTCTCACATGTCAGGACCACAGGGCTGGGCTTGGAACAGACGATGAGCCTTGCCTTTGGGGTGGCTCAGACTCTGTCCTCATCCTAATGAATTGTGCCCGATCATGCAAAATAAGCCTCATGACTTGGATGCAGGGCCAGCCAACATCATTTCATTAGCCTGGCAGGTGTTTCAGCCAGATTGCACCTGGTTGGTGGCAGGTGTGCCCCTTCTCGAGGAAGAAGGCAAACAGACTCTGCAGAAAACATTGCCCAGAATCAGAGCAAGAGCCCAGAGACTTGTTGTGGTTGAGTGTTCAGATTTCACCCACAGCTAGTTTTGTGCTTTTGAAACATCCAGGTAAGAGAGTGCTTCCCAGGTGGTGCTAGTGATGAAGAATCTACGTGCCAATACAGGGGATGCCAGAGACACAGTTTCAGTCCCTGGGTCAGGAAGATACCTGCAGTAGGGAGTGGCAACCTGCTCCAGTATTCTTGCCTGGAAAATTGAGGCAGCCGTTTTCTCCAGGCCCGCCAGTTGTAACCACATTATTGACTTCCCACCCCAACTCTTTGAAAAGGCCTCTTGACATAGACGGGGAATGGGGTGGGGACTCACTGGGCCCGCATTACCTGATGCATAGAGGTCCTGGGGCCCTTAAAAGAGTATGTGGTCTGGAACATCCTGGCTGGTTGAGAAACTCCTTGGCCACCCACACTGCCACTGAGGAGGCTGGGAGAGAAAATGCCTCTGAGCAGGAGTTCTGTCCCTTCCCTTCTCTATTGGTTTTCTACCCTTGATTGGATGGAATGGATTGTTTTCTGGCAGCTGAACTCCTTGGAGTCTGTTATCTATCAGCACCTTGGCTGCTTCCTCTTAATGCAGTGCTGACCAGCTGTCCTGGATGACATCTGAAACAACGGCACTGCAGAAAAATGCTTTGCAGCTGGCGACACAGATGACCTCTGTAGGTGGCCTTGGCTCTCTCCATTAGGTAAAAGATATTTAGTTTATAATTTCTAGGTCCACTCTAAAAAATGGAATTAGATCCATTTCTGTGGCTAGTATTATGTGCTTATATATATGTATATGTATATCTATCTCTCTCTATATATATATATATTTATCACATTTCCAGTAATTATGATATTCTTTTCAGGGATGTCGTGTTGGGATATTGGGGAAGGTTTGTGGTCACCCTTTATGAACTGAGGCTCTTGAGGCCACTCTCATTTCTCAGCACTCCTATTGCTACCCAAGCCTCTGCTGCTGTGGTTCACTCATACTTGCCCTATTTCCAGGAATTTTTTCTGTATCACTCATATTCTGCAGTTTTTGAAAGCAATGATAGCAAAAGCCCAAGTAAGCTGGGTTAGTTTAAGCCAAATCAAGTAGAGTTACAATGACAAAGCTAAATTTGTCTATTTTACTTTTTTTTCTTGAATTCCTGATGCTAAAAGCTATTTTCCAATCCTGACCTTCATTCATTTAACAAGTACTTATTACCTACAAGAGTTTAAAGAATAGAGAAAGAAGCAGAGAACTATCATCATCATTAAAAAAAAAAAGAAAAGAAAAAAGTCAAGCAAATATCCTAAAAGGTTTTTCAGGACGAACTTATTATGCAATGTGTTGCTGGCTTGAGCTTTTTATGAAATCACTTTGCTCATTTGGGGTAATCTCCTCCACCTTGATGTTCTGGCAGATGGGAGGTATAGTTGCCATCTGTCTTTATTTTTCTAACCCCTCCACAGGACGTTGCAAAATGGGCACCGTGGGGACACCCCACACAGCCAACTCTATTCTTTCACCCAAATGCTTGCTGTTTATTTGCCCAGACCCCCCGGGGGGAAGAAGGCTGGCGCAGGTCTCTGGCTGATGTCTACCTGCCCTTTAGCTCCTTGGAAAAGGAAGAGCAGGGCCAGGCTGGAGGGACCTCTGCATGTGCAGCTTCTGCTGAAAACATGCAGTTTCAGGGATTTGGGGCTTTTGCACTAGAAGTCTTTCTGCAGGTGTTTTTTTACTCAGTATAACCGGCTTGTTCTCTGTCCCCTCCCGGGGGATAGGATCCAGAGATTGGAGGGGCACTGGCTGATCTGACCATAGGTTTTTTCTGTTCTTTGATGGGACTGGGGGCTGAAGCTCATTGCTTTACCTTTCATAAGCTCTTTGAGGTCAGGGATGGTGGCCTCTTTGCCAGTGTATCCTAGAGCCAGGCACAGAGCGTGGCACATGGTAAGTGGTCAATACATACTTTTAAAAGCATGTGCATAAAAGAAAGCAAATGAGACAAGTATGGACTGTAGAAAGAACACAGAATTTAGCCAGAGAACCTTGCTGGGCTCTCATCTTTGCTTCTCACTAACTATGGAAGTAAGTTTCTTAATAACCTTGCTGAAACGGTTTCCTCATTTGTAAAATGGAGCAATAGCACTTGCCTTTTAGGGCTGCTGTGGGGATGAGATGATACAGAGAGTGGTGTGGCTCTTGGCTCATGGAAGGTTTTGGGGGTGTTTGCTATTTACTGGAGACTACCAAGTGGCTCATCACAGAGCTAACTTGGGTCCCCAGAATGTAGCCTTGGCAGACTTGGGATTCTGGGGAGAGTGGTAAACCAGCCTAGGGGCTGCCAAGGCAGGGCACATGAGTATCTCTGGGTTGCAGAATGGAATCTCCTGCCCTGAACTCACTTCACTGATTAGGCCTCCACCTCCTTCATCATAAGAGTTCTGAGGCTCTCATGGAGGTTTCCATGAGGGCAAACACAATTTCATAATATTCAACCATGTTTTTAGCACAAGCTTAAAAAGCTCTTGGTGAGTGAAGTACAGAAAAGCAGAAGGTGGGCAGTGAGCAGGGTGGCCTGCTTTTAGTACCCCTTGGGTTGGAGTCCAGCTCTGCCATCCGTCACTAATTGGACAAGTCATGCCCCCTCTCTTGGCTTTGCTTTTCTGTTTTCCAAAATGATGGGTGGGTGGCTACTGGGGAGTTGTTTTAGATCTGATCTCACCTTTTTTTTTTTCTTTTTGGCCATGATCACAGGACAGATGGCATTCACATGTGCGGCATATTCTTAGGGGTATGCACAGACTTTGAGAAGCCTTCCAAAATGTTGTGGGGGAACGAAGGCATTCAACATTTTGAAATCACTACTGATATTAGCAGTTTAGCAAAACCACTTTCTTACTATGGGCCATGGGCACAGATAGGATTGGCTGTGAATCATGTGTAGGTTTCTTTGCAAAGCTCTAAGTCTGTGCTATCTCAACCACACGAGTAAGTAAATCAGAAGATGAGTGAAGAAGCTGTTCTTGTGGGATAGCTGTGATTTTGCTTTATTTTATTTCAAAAGTCACGCTTCTCAGTCTTGGATTTTTGGCTAGCAGCAGCATATTTCTTGTGATGTAATTCAGAGTTGATCATGACACACCCATTTGTTGTGAAGCAGAGCAAAGAATTAATGGGATCAGATATTTTTCAGAGGGTCTTTCAGCTTTACAGGTTGATTCTATTGAGTCGACATGTGTCCAGAACTTGTTAAGATAGGGAAGCAGGCTACTATAATGGAGTGGAGATGAGGGGAAACTCAAAGAACCTTCCAAACATTTTTTAGTAACTCACCCACTGCAGACATCATTTCCAATCATGGCATATATGACAATGGCTGGATAATCCAACAGCTGGTTCCTAGATAAACTGAGAAACCATAGATGGAAGTTGAATATCGAACACTTGGAAACCTAGCTTTGGAACCAACCAATATGAGAAAGAATCTTCAAATGGCCATCCTCTGGGTAACTTTTTGCTATTTTTCTTTCATTCTAGTGTCTCCATTCCCACTTCCCCTCTTCTCTATAATCTTTAACTCACTTCTCCATTAGGAAAAGACCACATAAATACATACCTACATTTAGAGTAGGTTGAAGTCTCCTGTAGGGGGACACGCTACCATCTTTCACAATATTTGTCATCAGTAAATCCAGATCAGTTTCCTGAGGTACTTATGTCCAGATGTGTAGGACATTATGACAGCTGTGGACATAGTCAACTTTGAAAAATCAAGGATTTCTCAAGGTTCCTATTCTGGACACCCCAGGCCTTGCTAGTGAATTTTAAGTCAAATATGAGCAAAAACTTGTTTTCTCATTCATAAAGCAGGAATAAGAAGCAGTCTTTTTTTGTCTTTTTCAGATACTTGGGCCAGACCTAAGTTTTACCCACTTTGTATACATTTTTATGACCCTTTTGAAAGTATACATGTAAATTAACCATATCCTGTGGTCACTGGCCCAAGAAGTGAAAACTTCCCAGTGTTTGGAGAGTGACTAACAAGTTATGGATGTTCAGTATAAGTGGCTACTGGATAATAACAGAGAGTTTTTTTTTTTTAATTAATTTTTCAGAATAGAAACCCAACCTAAAAATAACTTCTTATATCCCTCCCTTTTCCACTTACCTTTCTATAAATCTCTCCAGGTTTTGGGAGGATGCACCTGAATAGTTAAAATTGAGAAAATAATTAAAGTTAATAAATCCAAGTCAGCACTATTAGTATGAGAATTAGACTGATGGACGGAAATCATGGAAGAACCATTATTGTATGGTCTAAGGTCATCCAAACCATCATACTGATGAGAATGACTTCATCCTACAACTTTCTTAATGGGCCTTCTGTTTACTTGGCATTATATTAACATAATCCTAACATTTTTGGATTCATAGATTTAAAGACATTTACTGAGCGCGAATGGGTACACTTTCTAATAGATGTGAGAAAAAAGTATAAATCTATCAGCAGAGACAGAAACTATCCACAGATTAAGGAATGAGTTAGGGAATGAGAGGGACAGTAAAAAGGATTGTTCAAGAACTGCACATCTCCCTGGAAATCCCCATTTAATAGCCTGCTGGTGTTCCTGCTCACTCCTGAGGCTCCTCCTGACTGGCTGGCCTGTGCAAGAGTCAGATTGTAGAGCTGATTATTTAAGCTCCCATAGTGACACATATCGGAGAAGGCAATGGCACCCCACTCCAGTACTCTTGCCTGGAAAATCCCATGGAGAAGCCTGGTAGGCTGCAGTCCATGGAGTTGCGAAGAGTTGGACACGACTGAGTGACTTCACTTTCACTTTTCACTTTCATGCATTGGAGAAGGAAATGGCAACCCATTCCATGTTCTTGCCTGGAGAATCCCAGGGACGGGGGAGCCTGGTGGGCTGCCGTCTATGGGGATCACACAGAGTCAGACACGACTGAAGTGACTTAGCCGCAGCAGCAGTGACACATATGACTTCATTCCCCTATTCTTGATACCATCAATAATGAATCTCTTTTATGAAAATTGTATTCATTGAATGTTCTTTTTATTGTCAACACTCTGCTAAACACTTATTAATTCATTTAGGCCTTAGCACCACAGTACGAGGTAGCATCGTGTGTGTGTGTGTGTGTGTGCGTGCACGCACGCGCGTGTGCTCACATGGGCGTGTGCACTTGTCTCTTGCATCTCTTGCACTGGCAGGCAAATTCTTTACCACTGTGCCAGCTTGGAAGCCCTAGGCATAGTAGGTCTCCATTTTATAGAGGAGGAAACTGAGGCTCACTTACAGTGACTTTCCCAACGCCACGTAACTAATCATTTGGAGAGTTGCACTTCACAGTCTGTCCCTTCTGTAAGGCTGAGCTCTGGTTCCCTGTGTGACACGGCTTCTCTAGACTGAGTTCACTGTTTCAAATAAGTTCTGTTTCTTTGTCCATTGGAAGATAGTCTGCAGTGATTAGCGAGTAATCCTCAGGTGCGTGGTACAATTTAAGTGGCAAGGGAGATTTTCCTGTAACTTCTAGCCTTGGAAGCTTGGGGGGAAAGCCAGTGGGTTTCTTGTGGAAACAAATGGGCAAAAGGGCAGTGCACAGCTATTAGGAACTAACTAGCCTATGTCCCCTCTAAATTGTGTGACCATGCAGGGTAGGCCTCCTTTTCCACATACAGCTAGATACAAGCTATATGTGCAGCATTGATGTTCTCTTGACTGATTCAGGAATTATGCATAATAAATGAATATTGCTTTATTTCCCCTCTCATTGTGGTAAAATATACAACACATAAACATAACCATTTTAATCCTTTTTGAGTGTGCAATTCAGTGACATTAAATACATTTACATTGTTATGCAACGACCATCACTATCCATTTCTAGAATTTTCCCGTCATACCAAATAGAAGCAGTCTCTGATAACACCATTCTATCTTCTGTTGGTATATATTGAACTATTCTGGGTACCTCAGATAGGTGGAATCATACCTTACTCATCTTTTTGTGTTGGACTTATTTCACTTAGCATAATGTTCGCAAAGGACCTCCATTTGTAGCCTGTGTTAGAATTTCCTTACTTAAAGACTGAATAATTTTCCATTTTTACACATACCACATTTTGTTTATCCATTCATCTGTCAATGGGCATTCGAGTTGCTTCTACCATTTGGTTATTATGAATACGCTGCCTATGAACATCGGTGTGCAAGTACCTGTTTAGGTTTATTTAGATTATTGAAATCATTGGACCATATGGCAATGCTACATTTAATTTATTTTAGGAATCGTCATACACTCTTTGTTTCCTTTTTGTGGTGGGGCTTTCCTGATAGCTCAGCTGGTAAAGAATCTACCTGCAATGTGGGAGACCTGGGTTCTATCTCTGGGTTTAGGAAGATCCCCTGGAGAAGGGAAAGGCTACCCACTCCAGTATTCTGGCCTGGAGAATTCCATGGACTTTATAGTCCATAGGGTTGCAAAGAGTTGGACACCACTGAGCGACTCTCAGTTCAGGGTAGTACTAAATGTGCACACAGACATGCAAATTAAGAGCCGTCAGTTCACCTTAGCATGTAAGCATTCATTCACCCTCTCCATTCATTTGTTGAGAACCTGCCATATGCCTGACACATAGTAGGGAATTAACAGGTGAGTTAGACACAGCCTTTATACCCGAGGATTACCATCTATGGGGGCAGACACACGACTGAGCACTAGAGTAAGGTTGAGTGCAGATCCAAACCAGAAAACTCAATGTGATTTGAGCCTATTATCTCTGCTCAGAGAAGGTGCCAGGTTTTACAACACTGAGTCCTAAACATAGACTCGAAGTACTTCTGGGCGTGAGGTTGCTCCCTTTTGCTCTCAAGAGGGAAGATAAGAAGGACAGCCACTGGGAGCCTACAGTGGCTGACTCATCTCATCAGCTGGGCCCTTCATTCAGTGCCAGCTCCAGGACTCTCAACTTCCCATTTTCAGTAAGATAATAAATCAAGAGGTGTTTAATTCTCACTCTTTGATTTTTTTCTTAATGAGAAATGAAAACTCAAGCCATGAGTGGGAAAAAAAAAATAAAGGGCCAGGTCAGGGATTGTCAATAATTTCCCTCATTATCCAGAGTACAAGTGGGAACTGAGGTGCAGAGTACCCACAGAGCTTGAGGAAAATGGAAATGAAAACCTGTCATGGCATGCCATATGGAGAGCCCCTGCCTGGGCCCACATCCCCTGATCTCTCTGCTGCCAAGACAAAGATGGCAGGCCAATGGCAAAGGCTTGAGGTGGGTTTAAAAGCAGCAATCACAAACATCCACCCAAAGAGAGAGGAAGTATGCATGCTTCTTTACCCAAATGTTTATTTTTTTCTGGTGGGTGTTTGTAATAGGAGCAAAGAATTTTCTTTGCTCCAAAGTTGTTACACTTCCATGATTTCCATTTTCTTTTGGAAATCTCAGTTTTATGGGATTATGTAATGAGTTTACATAATTCCCATGTTACTTTCTCTTCTGAGCCCCCCTTTCCTGTAGTCCTGCTGCTCTTCCACCAGTCACATCATCATTTGATATCTCTCTCCCTCCCAAGCTCTATTTTCTCTCTTCTCCTGTATGTAGACTTCCTCCAGGCTGCTGATTTTGTTGCTGCTACTGCTACTACTATTACAGAAAATACTTAGTAAAGCAGTTGGAGCTGAAAGATGTGAGTAAAAGAGAAAGATAGCTCCTAGCCTGTGGAATGTGGCAAAACAAGAGCAGCATTCAAAGAACTGGAGATGCCCTTAAGAGGTCCCTACCTGGTCTCTACAGTGATAGATCAGAGAAATGGAAAAGTTCTGACTATGAAATAGGGACATTTAATTTATTTGTCAAGGTAGTCCAATGGAGAATTTACCTGTCATCAAGAAAGGAAAGAACAGTGTCCTTACTGGCCACAAGTCTGAATTTTGGCTCATCTTTTTAAAATAAGGCACTGTACATTGCAAGTAAAGAACGTTTCCCATAATGTCAGTGTTGGTTTTCCTTTCATGAGTAAATTTCAGCTTACAGTTTCACTGATGGATCAGTGTTGACTATAGCAGCAAGTGCTTCATATTCTGGACATTCAACGGTCTCTAAATAACAGTCTTCTAAATAACCTGTAATTTTTAAATTCTGTGCCTGGCCAGATACTTTTGGATTTTGTGGGAAAAGGCCAGGATGGAATGATTTGAGAAAGTAGCACTGAAACATGTATATTACCATATGTGAAATAGATGACCAGTCCAAGTTTGATACATGAAACAGGGCACTCAAAGTCAAGCCGGTACACTGGGGCAACCCAGAGGGATGGGATGGGGAGGGAAGAGGGGGGGGTGAGGGGTTCGGGACAGGGGACACATGTACACCCCTGGCTGATTTATGTCAATGTGTGGCCAAAACCATCACATTATTCTAAAGTAATTAGCTTCCAATTAAAATAAATAAAAGCAAAAGATCTAGTTCTCATATGAGAACCTGTAAAAAAGGACTGTAAGGTGCATTTTACAACCTCTGCTATACAGTTTTTTTGTCAGATAGTTCCAACATTTTGGCATTGACATCTGTTAGTTTTCTTTTCCCCTGCAAGTTGAGATTTTTCTGGTTCCTTATGTGCTGAGTAATTTTGGATTTTATCCTTGGCATCTTGGATTTTAAAAGACTCTGAGCCTTGTACTTTTGTCTTATTAGGCAATCCACTCAGGTTCAGGAGGCACGTTTTACCCAGCCTTCTGGGAGGTTATGATTTCAATGTCCATTCCCCTCTCAAAGCCTCTGTAGTGTTATTCTGATTAGTCTCAGGTCTGTGCCACTGAGAGGGACCTAGACAGAAGTCTATGTCGAAGTTGAGTTCTGAGTCTTTGGTATGCAATTAAGGATCAGATCTGTGCATGTTCAGCTCAAGATTAAGCCCAGGAGTTCATACACTACTTTATGAGGTTGCTTTCCCAAGTTCCTCACACTCTAGAAGCTCCTTGGTCCTTTCTGGTTCCTTGGGCTCCCCTCCATCGTCCTAAAGCCCCAGTTTCCACTCCCCTACTCTCATGTACACTTCTCACAGATTAACTCATTATAGGATCTTATAATAAGAGGACAGAGTGAGAAAATCAGCAATGGGGGATTTACCTTACCCTTCTGGGAGCACAGCTCTTGTCATTAGAGATGTCCCTGGTGGTGGCTCAGATGGTAAAGAATCTGCCTGCCGTGCAGGAGATGTGGGTTTGATCCCTGGGTTGGGAAGATCCTCTGGAGAAGGGAATGGCAACCCACTCCAGTATTCCTGTCTGGAGAATTCCATGGACAGAGGATCCTGTCGGGCTACAGTCCATGGGGTTGAGTTGGACACAACTGAGTGACTAACACCCCCACACCAAGAATTCTAGGCACCTCCTCACTGCTGCCCTGACACTGAGAAGAAACTCCCTTCCCACTTCTAGAGTGAAAGCTAGAGGGCTTCTTCTAACTCCATCAGTTTGTGCCACTCTTCATTTCTGGATTTTGGGAAGTATTGGGTCTAGTTTGGAAAACATCAGAGGACAACAAAATGCCAACACCACTGTTGGTTTGGCTGTACTCCTGATTCTGGTTTTCTTCTCCTGTTTACTTTCCCAGAGTCCTCCAACATCTTTTCCATAGATTCTGTCTAGGTTTTATGGCTGCATTTCTTGGGACAGACAGGGTAGAGTGTGCTTACTCCATTATACCTGGAACCAGAAACCTGAATGCGTTATAAAGAGTATAAATAGTTCATGAAAAATGTGGTGTCATACAGTGACCTAAAATAAATTTAATAATGTCATTTAACTTTAATTAAATTTTAAATAATGCAGGTTTTGCTTATAAATTTAGGAAGCATTTTGAAGAGCACAATTCGTATAATTTAGTTTAAAAAAATCAGCCATGAGAAATTTAAATTCTTTCTTTTCTCTAAAAGTGTTGCTTGTAATAAGCAGAAATATTCAAACTAATACATTGACCTCCAACTCAAAATAGTAGGTACTTAATAACTGTTTGTTGTGACAGTTTCTGATGGTGTTTCTACTACTGAAAATGCTTTCAAATTCACAAGTGTGGTTCTGAATTTCTGTGACAAACTAGATAAATGATTCCCCAAAACACGTATTTTTAGAAGAATATAATAACCTCCCCAGAGTGGCTCTAATCTACCTGCTAGTCTCAAAACTTGACATAGCTTCACAAGTATCCTTCAGCTATGCTAAACTTCTCTCTCCTTTTTCCCCAAAGATCCTTTGCCCTTGGAGCATGTATGCACTGAGTCACCATCTCCCCATGGTTTTTGGATTTCTATTTTTTTTCTGCAGGGCTCTCTGCTCAAATGTATCTTCTCTGAAGATTTCCTCTCCTCCAGGCAGAGCTAAGTGGCTCCCACCTTCAGAAGACCTCAACCTCCCTCTCTTTTAGTGTCTTTTCTAAGAACCATAATTGTTTCCATCTTGTCTCTCTCTTCTGGTTACTTATGGTCTCCTTAAAGATGGGCACTTTGTCTTGTTCACCTTTCTGTTTCTAGCACCTATTGCAACATTGGAGAGGAAACAGAGAGAGTGGTGGGGCAAAATCCAATGGAGCATGAGAGGAAGGGAAGTAAAAGAGAAGAGAAGACCAGTGGTAAAAGGCACAGCTCAAGATACTTTGAAACTGACAAAAAAATCCAGCAAGTTCATTTCAACTATCAACACAAGTAGCAGTGAACTTTCCCTATGATGGCCTTTATCTTGAGCCCTAAACCAAAGGGATTGATTGAAAAGAGACTCCTTGCCATGGACAGTTACATATAAAAGTGTAAGATATGCTTCTGAATCTGTCCTCTGCAGATGTGCTGATTCAAGAAGTACAGAATGAAAATCCTGACCTAACAGAAGAATCTCAAGCATACGCTCATCACTCTTCGTATTATAATTGTTGTCAGTTACGCTGCCCTGCTATGATGTGTTGCATGGGACAAGCAGAAGCCAGAAAGGGCTGTGTAGATAAATCCTAAGAAATAGTCCCAATGGAATCACAATATCTCCATTCTTTAATGATTCTTTGAAATTCCAGAAAGTATTAAAAATTGGAATGATGTCCTCTAATAAAAGGAGGGAAATGTATCCCTCTATATGACATATGTAACACTAAAATAGAAACTTTTGAAATCACTCTTTCAAAAGTTTCTATTATAGTTAAGTGCTGTATCTTAGAAGCATTTTTGGTCTTTGAGAGAAATAACAAGTTTTGATGCCTGCGGTCCTCCTATAGTATATCTGTGTGCATTTGCCTTTTAGATCAAGCATCTCAAAAATTGGTATTAAAATCTTTGTTTGTTGTTGTGATCACACTAGATCATAGCTCCCAAACAGAAATGTCCTAGTTGTTTTGTTATAAATAATTTCTGTTATTTCCTCTCAACATCTTGGGTTGAGACCAAATATTCCACCCAGTGGATGGGTTCATCAAATATTTACTGAGGGCCTATTTCTGTTTGGCAAAGGTGACTTCTTTGCTTCTTCCAATACTCTGTGGCTTTAAAATATTGTCTTAAAAATTTCACTTTGAAAAAAAAAATTTCACTTTGAAATGATTTCTAAAAAGTTGAAATAATTTCCATAAGTTAGAATACTAAATAAAAAGTTGCAAAAATAGAACAAAGGATTTGCACATACCCTTTCATCCAGATTCCCTAAATGTGAAATGTGAGCATATTTCATAACCATAGTGCAGTGATGGAAATCAGGAAATTCACATTGGTTCAATACTATTGTCTGCTCTACAGACCTCATTCAAATTTCACTAATTGCCCCACTGATGACCAGGGCCAGCATCCAATTCAGGATTACATGTTGTATTTACTCTCATGTTTGTCTTTTTTTTTTTTTTTTTAATGTCTGTTTCACCTGCTTTAATCTGGGCTGATTCCTCAGTCTTTCTTTGTCTTTCACAACCTTGACACGCTTGAAGGGTGCTGGCCAATTATTTTATACAATATCCTTCATTTGGGGTTTGTCTTATGTTTCTTCATGATTTAATTCAGATTATAACTAAATACTACAGTAGCAGTAGACTACAGTAGCAGTTGCTCAGTTAAAGTACAAAACCTTTTTTCTTCCAATACAGAGATTTGGGGGAGGGGCTGGGAGGGTATATAAATAATAAGCCCTTGTATATATAATTGAATTCAGCTAAGCCTGAATTAATACTTCATTTGTCGTTTTTCTCTTAATCCTTCTTTTACTTTTTTCTTGTCTCTATCCCTTTCTGAGAGGACCACTTTTGACAAAGAAAGCTGACACAGAATGCTGGGTCAAGGTATCTAATTCTGACATTCACCTGGCCTCCAAGGCAGGTATTGGTGTCCCAGCAAGTAAGATGGTGGCTTTAGAGTCTAGAATTCAAAAGCAGGACAGTATGGCCTGGTGGGGGCCTGGACAGACATGCTGGTGTGCCCAGTAGGATACAAACAGTTTTCAGCTCTAACAAGCTAATAGACCATGGACAAGTTACTTCTCCCCACTCCCTTTCACTCTGATTCTGCTCCAAGCCCTCCTCCTTGGAGAGGAGTCTACCTTAGAATTGCATCCTCACCCCATCGCTACCCAGCTTTCTCTTCTCTTCCCCACTACACCCATTCAGCCTCCCTAAGACATTATCCTGTAGATGGTCTGAATGTGAATTCCGCATGCAGCCCTGAATTTTGCCCCCCTGTTTTAGTTTCTCCAGGTCTGTCAGATTCTCTCCCATTCTACATATGGTTTAACTAAACAGACTGGTTCCAAATAGGAAAAGGAGTACGTCAAGGCTGTATATTGTCACCCTGTTTATTTAACTTATATGCAGAGTACATCATGAGAAACGCTGGACTGGAAGAAACACAAGCTGGAATCAAGATTGCCAGGAGAAATATCAATAATCTCAGATATGCAGATGACACCACCCTTATGGCAGAAAGTGAAGAGGAACTAAAAAGCCTCTTGATGAAAGTGAAAGTGGAGAGTGAAAAAGTTGGCTTAAAGCTCAACATTCAGAAAACGAAGATCATGGCATCCGGTCCCATCACTTCATGGGAAATACATGGGCAAACAGTGGAAACAGTGTCAGACTTTATTTTTCTGGGCTCCAAAATCACTACAGATGGTGACTACAGCCATGAAATTAAAAGACACCTACTCCTTGGAAGGAAAGTTATGACCAACCTAGATAGCATATTGAAAAGCAGAGACATTACTTTGCCAACAAAAGTTCGTCTAGTCAAGGCTATGGTTTTTCCTGTGGTCATGTATGGATGTGAGAGTTGGACTGTGAAGAAGGCTGAGTGCCAAAGAATTGATGCTTTTGAACTGTGGTGTTAGAGAAGACTCTTGAGAGTCCCTTGGACTGCAAGGAGATCCAACCAGTCCATTCTGAAGGAGATCAGCCCTGGGATTTCTTTGGAGGGAATGATGCTAAAGCTGAAACTCCAGTACTTTGTCCACCTCATGTGAAGAGTTGACTCATTGGAAAAGACTCTGATGGTGGGAGGGATTGGGGGCAAGAGGAGAAGGGGACAACAGAAGATGAGATGGCTGGATAGCATCACTGACTCAATGGACGTGAGTCTCAGTGAACTTCGGGAGTTGGTAATGGACAGGGAGGCCTGGCGTGCTGTGATTCATGGGGTCGCAAAGAGTTGGACATGACTGAGCGACTGATCTGATCTGATCTGATCTGAAACAGGGGAACCATCAAGATGAATTCTTTTTTTTTTTGGAGGTGTGGGGGCTGGGTGCTGGGTAAAGAAGCCAAGAAGTTCAAGATTGAATCTGGTTCGTGGGAAGGGGCTTGAGGTTGGGTTGGGTTGGGTAGATGAGTCTGCAAACACATGCACTTTGGCAAATGTTAACACTCTCCACTTTTCGTATCTATATGTTTGCAGTCAGTCCCTTGTGCCCCACTCTCCTACTGAGTGGGTTAACATATGGGTGCATAGAGAGAGGCAATTTCTCACTGTGTGGATGGGCCTCTCAAGAAAACACACTCTTCAGCACTTTTGACTTTCTGAAAACAAAACAACCCCAAACAGGTGTTTACACCAGCTTTGCTAAACTTGCAAAAATAAAATGAAGGAGGTTGCCAGCAGAAAAAGACATTCTATTTCAAGATAGTAAAGTCCCGTTTGCAAACTGTAAAGAGACCCTCAGTGCAACCCCTAAGCCCGTCAGATGCCCTCCTTGGCAGGCTGTGGCCATGGAGATTTAGGGCTGGGATTTGCTTGTTTCTTAAAGCAGAAGAGTCTTGTTTATTTTGGAAGGTGATGCCTTATGAATTTTTATTTACTTTAAAATACATACTGATATTGAATACCATGTTAACATTTGTTTTTCTTCTACCCTTTATTTTAGATGGAGTGTAATCTTGTCACTCAGAGTTTTTGCCCACCATGGAGGTATTCAGTTTGGCAAAAGATTATTGTGTGTGTGCTTTTCCTCTCTTCAAAGGTTAAATGTAACCCCTGAGAGTTATTAGTTTAAAAAAAGCATGTTGGGTTGACAGGTACCTCCTACATGCAGCAGAGTCTGACCTCAGGGTTGCAGGTACATGTCCTCAGTGTCAGAGGAGGAAGCCAGACTTGAAGCAAATGACTCAGCTATAAGCGAGGAGATGCAGCCACAGAGGCAGGGACAAAGGGCTTCAGTGAGGGTTGAATAAAAGCTAGTATTTTTTTTTAATCACACAATCATTTTTAGATGAACTTTTTTTTTCCCTTTATTTTTGCTTTTTATTTGTTGGCTGCACTGTATAACATGTGGGGTCTTAGTTCCTTGATCAGGCATTGAACCTTTGACCCTGCATTGGAAGTGCAGAGTTTTAACCACTGGACCATCAGGGAAGTTCCCAAAGCTAGTATTTATTCAGTCCTCCCTGAGCAGCAGGCCTGAGTCCCAGTGATGGGGTCCCCAAAACTAGAACATGCAGCATGGTGTAGGAGGTGGTTTTGGGGTTCATGTTTGCTGTGTCCACCTTCGCAACTGAATACTGACTGGCATCCATGCTTAGAGCTCTAGTCTCTGATGGGTGATCATCACTGGAGAGAAGGTGAAACCCCTCATCTGCTTCTGCTCCTTCCATGTTCTAGACCTTCCAGCTCAACCAGCCAAGGCTTGTTCTCCAGCCCCTTCCAGCCACAGCTTCCATCTCTTGCCCCACCCATCTCAGTGCAGGGGTCCTCCACTGCCCCACCCTCAGCACTTTCTTTCTTGCCTTAACCCTGCCTTGCCTGATGTCTCCTCCAGCCTCTCTAGGGGAGCCCCAACCCTGCTCCCCAGGCTGCATCCACCTTCCATTCCCCAGGGCTCCCTCTGTAGTCCCCTCATTTGTCCTCTACCCTTCATCCCAGCTCCTCTCTGTCAGTCTTAGACCTGCTATCTATCAGTTTCCATCACTTCCCACTCCTATCCCTAGCCCGACTTTTTCCTCCCAGAGGAAGCTCCCTTGTTTCTGCCAGATTCTTCCGGTGGGGCCGGCTGCCCCTCACCCATCTCCATTACCTTCCTGCTTGCCACTGTTTCCGTGGGCCAGGAAACTCAATGCTAGATGCCCGTCCTTTTGCCCTTGAACTCTGAAAGCCTTTCTGTCATGAACATGTGTCTTTTAATTTTACTTTTGTTTTTTTCAAATCTACTTACTTCATAAAAAATGTTATATTGAAAAAGTGACTGAGTTTTAAAAATGCTGAGTAAATAATAGGCCAGATGATGAAGTTAGCAACAACAATGAATGATCAAGAAGCAATGTATTTCCTCATTCAACCTTACCACAGCCTAGTGAAGTTCACGTGTGGACTGCTATCTCCCCACTTTGCAAAGGGAGCCTCATGTGGGTTTTGTGATGAATTCCTTCATGTCACATGACATACTTTAAGGAATTGGCTTTACTGGGGAAAGGGCAAACTTACAAGGCTGGGTTTGTCCCCTGAACTTCATCATCCTACTGAATTTAGGTACAGCCTTTCCCCCAGGGAGGATGGGGTAAAGAATCCCACTGGAGCTGGCTTGTTGTCTAGGCAACCAAGAATGAGATCCCAGCGTCACCTTGGGCAATTGTGCTCATCGCACCGTGATCCCCATTTTATAGATGCAGAAGCAGACCAGAGAAATTTAATAATTTGTCCAAGTCACATACCAGTTCCAGCGCCTAAATTCAAAAAATCAGTCTGCTATTTTTTACACAAAGGAAAAAGATTCTATGAAGCAACAAGGAGGGGAAGACCTCTGCTCTCTGTTCTCTGGGCTTTACTTTACATCTCTGAGAAGTAAGGTGCTGTTCTGTGAGGACCCAGACCACTCTACGGTGTTTTGACCCTACACTGACCCCCACCCGACTCCCATGCTGTTTTGGGAGCTGTAAGGGGTGCTGCAACCGCTCCCCTTTGATGATTGTAAAGAAGGCTTAGCAGGAATCTTGGTGTGCCTAACTCCCAATGCCAGAGAATGGATACCCAAATTAAGATGACTTCAACAGTTTACATTTAAAAATGCCATATAATTGCTGACAGTGGTTCATGGTAGAGGTATCTATAGAAATTTTTAAGATCTTGTATGTAAACATCAAAAGGAAAACAGGAGCTGTTTCTTTGATTCTCACTATGCAATTTTTAAGAAATGCTTTCATATTTCATTCAACTCTTTCTTCCCTTTTTCCTCTTTATCTCTCACTGGTTCTGAAAAATAAGTGTATCCATAAGTATGCAGGCTGTAGAAAGCTGACTTTTTCTATATCTAATAAAAACCTTGGGGAGTAATTGAAATAACCTGGCTCCGGTAGTCAGGTTACATGCTGCATAATATCAAAGAAAAAATCCATAGTGAGGAAAGCAGCAGAAAATAGGAAGAGGAGCTGGAAAATAAAGCCAGAACATTAAATAATGAGTAACTATGAGAAACTTAAAAAAATTTTTTTAAATTACATCCTTAGAAAAATAGTCAAGAAGCATTTTCAAAGAAGTTATACTAGACAGAGTGTATGCTCTGTGTATTTCTAAGGATTGTGAATTTAAAGAAAAGAAAGGAAATACCACCCCCCCCACCCCCCCGCATCCTGCAACTCCACCCTAGCATCTATTCATTAGATAAAAGTTTGACAGAAGCCATGGGTTTCAATCAAATTTTGACACGCATGTTTTTTCATGATTAGGCTCTCCTCCCATATCTTTTCTCTCTTTTTATCTCCACAATCTGAATTTTAAAGAAATGCTGTCAAGACAGTGTACCACAAAAGGAGAGATGTCGACTATAAATTGTACCAAGTACTTTTCAGAGAATTTTACTTTGGTCTTTTTGATTTTACAAAAGATGGCTGCATTCATTGTGGGTACAAAGTGATGTGGAGATGACATGCCTGGGTCTTGTGAGAGAGAGTTGCTGGTGTTGCAGGCACACAGGGAGAGCACAGATTCCAGCTTGTGTTTCTGGCCAAATCCTATTCCTTATTCTGCAGCTAACATGTACCCTCAGCAGAGGACCTTGGACAAGTCCTTTATTTCACTCGGTTTCCTTCTAGATTTTTGTTGTTATTGTTGTTGTTATTTCTATATAAAACCAAAATCTTTGGGAAACAGGTTTAAAAAAAAAAGAAAAACCGATCACCCATAATTTATCAAACGTTATGATTTTGGTGTATTTTCTTATGTGCAGCTATTTGTTTTTCTTTCTTTTTAAAAATATAGTAGAAATTAAAGCAATATCCAATTTTACATCCTGAATTTTCTTTTGGCAGTGTTTTGTCTTTCTAAATAAAGATATATGGGGACTTCCCTGATGGCATAGTGGTTAAGAATCCACCTTGCAATGCAGGGGACATGGGTTCCATCCCTGGTCAGGGAACTAAGATCCCATGTGCCACAGAGCAATTAAGCCTGTGAGCCAAAACTAGAGAGACTGCACACCAAAATGAAGGTCTTGCATGAGGCAAGGAAGATTCTAGGTGCTGCAAATAAGACTCGAAGCAGTCAAATAAAATTTTTAAAAGTATAAATAGGAACCAATGGCGTCCTAGTAGGTCTAAAAAAATATGTTGTTTTAAGCCTCATTTTCTAGAGCTGCATAATATTCCATGTGGGTGTTTTTGTTCTTTGATTTTTACAGTCTCTGTTGACAGAACTTTTGACAACACTGGGGCTGTTTAAATATGTCACTGAAGGAAAAAGAGAGGGCAACAAGCGGCCAGTGTTCACTTTATGTCTATGATGATCCTTAGCCAGATTTATTGACAACTTTCCAATAAACTATTGAGCATGTCCATACACAGAGAGACAAAGCTGATCTCTTTCTGCAGGTCAGTCTCAGATGATAGACTGGTGACTGTGTTATCTTTGCTGGTGTCTCAGTGGAGTGAGACAAGCTGGGTATAAATTCTGGCTCTGAACTTCCTATTGATGGGATCTGAACAAAATTCTTGGCTTCTCTATACCTGTTTTCTTAGCTGTAACAATGTGGATATCAATCATTTCAGTTCAGTTCAGTTCAGTCACTCAGTCGTGTCTGACTCTTTGTGACCCCATGAACTGCAGCATACCAGGCCTCCCTGTCCATCACCAACTCCTGGAGCCTACCCAAACTCATGTCCATTGAGTCGGTGATGCCATCCAACCATTTCATGCTCTGTCGTCCCCTTCTCCTCCTTTCTGTCGTCCCCCTCAGTCTTTCTCAGCATCAGGGTCTCTTCAAATGAGTCAGCTCTTTGCATCAGGTGGCCAAAGTATTGAAGTTTCAGCTTCAACATCAGTCCTTCCAATGAACAGCCAGGACTGATCTCCCTTAGGATGGACTGGTTGGATCTCCTTGCAGTCCAAGGGACTCTCAAGAGTCTTCTCCAACACCACAGTTCAAGAACATCAATTATTTGGTGCTCAGCTTTCTTTATAGTTCAACTCTCACATCCATACATGACTACTGAAAAAATTATAGCCTTGACTAGATGGACCTTTGTTACCAAAGTAATGTTTTTGCTTTTTAATATGCTGTCCAGGTTGGTCATAACTTTTCTTCCAAGGAGTAAGCGTCTTTTATTTCATGGCTGCAGTCACCATCTGCAGCAATTTTGGAGCCCCAGAAAATAAAGTCTGCCACTGTTTCCACTGTTTCTCCATCTATTTGCCATGATCTTAGTTTTCTGAATGTTGAGCTTTAAGCCAACTTTTTCACTCTCCTCTTTCACTTTCATCAAGAGGCTCTTTAGTTCTTCTTCACTTTCTGCCATAAGGGTGGTGTCATCTGCATATTTGAGGTTATTGATATTTCTCCTGGCAATCTTGATTCCAGTTTATGCTTCTTCCAGCCCAGCGTTTCTCATGATGTACTCTGCATATAAGGTAAATAAGCAGGATGACAATATACCGTCTTGACGTACTCCTTTTCCTATTTGGAACCAGTCTGTTGTTCCATGTCCAATTCTAATTGCTGCTTCCTGACCTGCATATAAGTTTCTCAAGAGGCAGGTCAGGTGGTATGGTATTCCCATCTCTTTCAGAATTTTCCAGTTTATTGTGATCCACACAGTCAAAGGCTTTGCATGGTCAATAAAGCAGAAATAGATGTTTTTCTGGAATTCTCTTGCTTTTTCAATGATCCAGTGGATGTTGGCAATTTGATCTCTGGTTCCTCTGCTTTTGCTAAAACCAGCTTGAATATCTGGAAGTTCATGGTTCATGTATTGCTGAAGCCTGGCTTGGAGAATTTTGAGCATTACTTTACTAGCATGTGAGATGAGTGCAATTGTATGGTAGTTTGATAATTCTTTGGCATTGCCTTTCTTTGGGATTGGAATGAAAACTGACCTTTTCCAGTCCTGTGGCCACTGCTGAGTTTTCCAAATTTGCTGGCATATTGAGTGCAGCACTTTCACAGCATCCTCTTTCAGGATTTGAAATAGCTCAACTGGGATTCCATCATCTCCACTAGCTTTGTTCATAGTGATGCTTCCTAAGGCCCCCCTGACTTTACATTCCAAGATGTCTGGCTCTAGGTGAGTGATCACACCATCGTGATTATCTGGGTCTTGAAGATCATTTTTGTACAGTTCTTTTTGTATTCTTGCCACCTCTTCTTAATATCTTCTGCTTCTGTCAGGTCCAGGTGGATATCATTAAAGAGCCTCAATTCTGAGAAATGTATTTTAACACATTTGATACTGGGTTGAGAGCTGCAATCTATATGTTGTTGTTTAGTCCCAAAGTCATGTACAACTCTTGCTGACCCCTCATGGGCTGTAGCCTGCCAGATTCCTCTATTCATGGGATTTCCCAGTCAAAAATACTGGAATGGGTTGCCATTTCCTTCTCCAGAGGAGCTTCCTGACCCAGGGATCGAACCTGCGCCTCTTGCATTGGCAGGCAGATTCTTTACTGCTGAGCCACCAGGGAAGTCTCTGTCATTTTCCCCTCCTTAACTCTCCACAGAGCTAACGCAATCAGTGGTATCTTAGAATTGAAGAAATATCATATGAAATAATATAATATAATATGTTATATATAACAAATACTTGCTTTATATTTGTGGGAATAATTAGGTGAAATATTTTACATAAATTGTTATTAGCATTTGGATGCTGAGAGGGATTGGGGGCAGGAGGAGAAGGCGATGACAGAGGATGAGATGGCTGGATGGCATCACCGACTTGATGGACATGAGTTTGAGTGAACTCCGGGAGTTGGTGATGGACAGGGAGGTCTGGCATGCTGCAATTCATGGAGTCACAAAGAGTTGGACACGACTGAGTGACTGAACTGAACTGAACTGAAGAGATTAACACCAGCTATTATTTTATCAGTAAGAAAAGAGCTATGTTGTCTTTACAACAGAACATTTGTTCTATGTAGAATATATATTATAAAAATGTTATTTGTAGGTCATATACTTAGATAAAACTTGTACTGCTTGGGAAATTCTGTAGTACTCTTGTTGATTAGAGATGGCACAGGGATGGCAAATAGGTTTAAGTTTCTGTGCCAAGTCTAATCTGTTGATGATGTCTGTCAGATGCGCTGTACTGTGAGAATCGCTGAGGTGGAATCTGAGTGCAGCAGACAAGAGTGCCAAGGTGTATTAGGAGTATTTTCCCCAGGCTTTGGAAGATGGAGTGGCAACACACACACTAAGTGTTTGCCATCTCTGCATTATTGTCAGAAAACATTACTTGGCAGCTCGTTAGGCAGTAGCCAGGCCATGGTTTCATTGGAAGGACTGATGCTGAAGCTGAAACTCCAGTACTTTGGCTACCTGATGCACAGAACTGACTCACTGGAAAGACCCGGATGCTGGGAAAGATTGAAGGTGGGAGGAGAAGGGACGACAGAGGATGAGATGGTTGGATGGCATCACCAACTCAATGGACATTAGTTTGAGTAAGTTCTGGGAGTTCGTGATGGACAGGGAAGCCTGGAGTGCTGCAATCCAGCACCGTGTCTGGGTCACAAAGGGTCGGACATGACTGAACGACTGAACTGAACTGAAGGCCATGGTTTATCAATCAGGAGTTTTGTCAAAATTGTGTGGCAATGGACTGAATCTGGGTTCAAGGTGGGAGGTGAGAACCACACAGGGAAGAACAAACCCAGAAGACACAGATGTCTGGGACACACGGGAAATGGATGGAGACCTGGAAGTCATGACAACACTCTGAAAACAGTTCCTTTTTAAAATGGCTTTGGGGGATTTCAGCCACAAACTCTTAGCTATTTTTCCTAAAACCTCAAGCCACGTAGAAATGTGGGTGACGCTGCAGCATAGGGAAAGCAGAGTCTTTGCAATGACCTGGATTTCAACCTGCCCTTGTTCTGCTAATGCTCACTTAGTTCTGCTAATGCTCACTTAGTTCTTGCCTCCTGAACCTTGATGTCCTCACTTTGGCCTTTCTAGAACTTTGTGGTTGGATAACTGAGATGCCTGTGTAGTCTTTGTCTTGACTGCATCTTGTCTCGTTCTCTTTTGCTGTGGGTGAAAGGCTTTGAACCCAAGGCCCCCTCTCAGAAAAGGCAACGGTATTAGAAGAGGAATTTATTCATTTTAGTCTTGTTATCTAATTCTCTGCTTTTGGGTACTTATGAAATAAAACCAATCATTACAGGCACAGTGGTTAAGATTTAAATGGAACACTACATACCATTTTTTGAAATATTCTGATAGTCCCTGTGATTGCAGTGGTTTCTTTTCCGTAAACGAAGGTAAATAGAGTTTTCTTTAATTCTGAAACAAACATATATGTGTATATTTAATTTCAGGACATTTACATGATAGAGTTCAAAGCAGCATGTTTTTATTGTGATTTTTTAAAATGTGAGAATGAACTCAGAAAATCAAATCTCTGCAGACACATTTTCTCTAAATTGTCAATACATTACTAGGAATTGTTACAAGAACAGTTCTACAAAATGGGGTTGCATTGGTGTGATAAGTTCAAATTTCTTCTTTTTTTTAATGACACTTCCAATCATCCCTTTCTAACCTTTTAACCAAGAGCTGTTTTAAATCTCTTGAGCAATTGATCATTTTTACCAGCTTGATTATTTTAAACCTGTCCATGTTCCCTTTCTTCTTTTGGTTGTTGTAAAGCTGTGGCAGACACTCTTGTCTTTCAGATTTCTTTCTTCCCCTTCTTCCATTTTACTTTTCAATTTATTTTAATTAAAAAAAAATTTTTTTTGGCCATGCCGTGTGGCACATGGGATCCCAGTTCCCCAACCAGGGGTCAAACCTGTGTCCCCTACATTGGGAGCGGGGAGTCTTAACTGGACCACGAGGGGAGTTCCCCCCACCTTCATCCATTTTAATAGAAATTTTAGTAGGACACGTGTCTGCCCCCTGAACAATGATGGCTTTACTCATCTTTACCTGCAGCTAGGAACGCCCATCTCACTAAGCTTTGGACCATGAGATAGAAGTGAAATTCTCCAGTGACGGTTTCTGGGAATGCATCTCAGGAAACAATTGTCTGGTGACCTTGCTTAGTCCTTTTTATCCATTCTGCTGCCCACAATAGGGTAGCTGCCATTTTGGACTGTGGGGATAAGTTCTACACTGAGAAGGCAGAGGGGTGAGAGTTGAGCTCCCATATCAGACATGGACTGCATATGTGAGAGAAATAAACTCCTTTGTTATCTTATTTAAATTCCCAGACATTGAGTTTCTCTGTTACTTATAGCTGAATCTATTGGGTTAACCAAAGAGTTTGTTTGGGTTTTTCCATAATCTTTTACTTAACATTCAATAATACTAATGGACACAGATCTTAGAGACGAATTTTCAACCAGTAGCAAGCTATAACTGCACATGTTTTAAGTCACTTCCTTGGCTCCTCTTTGTCCCATCTTTGATTTTCTATCTTCTTTTGCCAAATTTTAATTTAATTTAAATGCAATTTAATGTTATGTTCTCCATATTTTCATAGGTTTCCTAAAATCCTTTTTGAAATCAGACCAGCTATAAACTAATGAATAATAATTAAACTCAGACATTTTTTATTATCTTCTCAGGTGTATTTTATCTTCTCTTCATTAAAATAGACTTCCTGTCTCACAACCTTACATAAATTACTATTTATTTTTAAGTGTTATATAAATTTCACTCATTATATTTAGAGTGCTTGCCAACTGTCTCAGTGCTTCAGACAGGTAAGCATGTATCAGGTTTGGGATACATATTTGTATCTCAAATATGTACATATTTGAAATACACTGCAAGTAGTGTTCTTTCTGAAGTCTAAGAAAATTAATAATAATAGAAAACAAACTTGTGGTTACCAAAGGAGAAAGGGGAAGGGGGGAATAAAATAAGGGTTTAGTAGTAACACATACACACTATTGTATATAAAATAGATAATGAAAAAGGACCTAGAGTACAGCCCAGGGGACCATACCCAATACATTATATTCAATATTCTGCAATAATTTATAAGGGAAAAGAATCTGAAAAATAATATATATATATCTGAATAACTTTGCTATACACGTGAAGTTAATACAACATTGCAATCAACTATACTTCAATAAAAACTCCAAATCCACGCCCCAACCCCGCCCCCCCGCTAAATCTTAATGGCATGTATGTGTCAGTCCTGTTCTACTCTTTACAATCCCATAGATTGTAGCCCGCCAGGCTTCTCTGTCCATGGGGATTCTCCAGGCAAGAATATTGGAGTGGATTTTCTCGACCAGTGTTTTCTGGTTGATCAAGGATTTCCTCCATTGCAGGCGGATTCTTTACCATCTGAGCCACCAGGGAAGCCCTGAATCGTAATAACATTTCTTAATGTTAATAGAAGACCAAGGTCTCTGAGCAATACTTTAATTATAGGATTTTTGCTTTGTGGTAGAGTTTTGAGGTAAGTGACTTATTTTACTTTTTAACATCAAAGCGACCCATGCATATACTTTTCAAAATCAATTCATTTTATCTGAGTGATGTTTATTGACATACATAGCCTTATTATGTTCTATGTTCTGTATGTTCTACAATTGCACTCATCTCACATGCTAGTAAAGTAATGCTCAAAATTCTCCAAGCCAGGCTTCAGCAATACGTGAACCGTGAACTTCCAGGTGGTCATGCTGGTTTTGGAAAAGGCAGACGAACCAGAGATCAAATTGCCAACATCCGCTGGATCATCGAAAAAGCAAGAGAATTTCAGAAAAACATCTATTTCTCCTTTATTGACTATGCCAAAGCCTTTGACTGCATGGATCACAATAAACTGTGGAAAATTCTTTGAGAGATGGGAATACCCACCTGACCTGCCTTTTGAGAAACCTATATGCAGGTCAGGAAGCAACAGTTAGAACTGGACATGGAACAACAGACTGGTTCCAAAGAGGAAAAGGAGTACGTCAAGGCTGTATATTGTCACCCTGCTTATTTAACTTATATGCAGAGTGCATCATGAGAAACGCTGGGCTGGAAGAAGCACAAGCTGGAATCAAGATTGCCAGGAGAAATATCGATAACCTGAGATATGCAGATGACACCACCCTTATGGCAGAAAGTGAAGAGGAGCTAAAGAGCCTCTTGATGAAAGTGAAAGAGGAGAGTGAAAAAGTTGGCTTAAAGCTCAACATTCAGAAAACTAAGCATCTGGTCCAATCACTTCATGGGAAGTAGATGGGGAAACAGTGGAAGCAGTGTCACACTTTATTTTTGGGGGCTCCAAAATTGCTGCAGATGGTGACTGCAGCCATGAAATTAAAAGACGCTTACTCCTTGGAAGGAAAGTTATGACCAACCTAGATAGCATATTGAAAAGCAGAGACATTACTTTGCCAACAAAGGTCCGTCTAGTCAAGGCTATGGTTTTTCCAGTGGTCATGTATGGATGTGAGAGTTGGACTGTGAAGAAAGCTTAGTGCCGAAGAATTGATGCTTTTGAACTGTGGTGTTGGAGAAGACTCTTGAGAGTCCCTTGGACTTCAAGGAGATCTAACCAGTCTATCCTAAAGGAGATCAGTCCTGGTTATTCATTGGAAGGAATGATGCTAAAGCTGAAACTCCAGTACTTTGGCCACCTTATGCGAAGAGTTGACTCATTGGAAAACACTCTGATGCTGAGAGGGATTGGGGGCAGGAGGAGAAGGGGACAACAGAGGATGAGATGGCTGGATGGCATCACTGACTCGATGGACGTGAGTTTGAGTGAACTCCAGGAGTTGGTGATGAACAGGGAGGCCTGGCATGCTGCGATTCATGGGGTCACAAAGAGTCGGACACAACTGAACGACTGAACTGAACTGAACTCAATAGCTGCTTTTGTTCCTCTGCTTAATGTTCTGAAGTATTTAACATCAATTTACCCTTAAATCTTTTTATAAATATTTAATCTCCATTCAATATGCTCTGATATATCATATAGTTTGGTAATTTCATCTTCTTGTGGAATTGTCTCCTGAAACCTCTTGACCTGCTTAATCTGGACTTGTTCCTCTCTCACCCTGGTGTGCAGCACATGTACTGGGAGCTCCCTTCTTCATCCTCCTGGGGATTTTCTTCACCTCTTTCTGACTTATTCGATATCTCATTTCCTGGAAGGCCACATTTTTTTATTTTTGATGGAGCATACTCTTAAATATTATGTTTGAAGGATGTGTGGGAAGTAACATTATTATTAGCATTTGTATATCTGAAACTGTTTTTACTTTTTGACTTGGTGAAGTGTAAGGTGGTGAGGTATTGCTGGTGAGGTGGAGGGTGGGCCCAGAATCACGCCTGTCACACCGTAAGTATAAACACGAATAGGGTTAATAGGACTTACTGGGGAAAAAATTCAAATAGAGAAGAAGCAGTGTTCATTTGGTTTCTGAACTCTCATTATCTCATAAAAAGGTGTCTCAGACAGTACATAGCTAGACTAGCACATCTATATATTTTTAGAGAAAGAAAACTCTTGAGTATATAAATCATTATGTAATTGTAATAATAATAGATTTCTGGGATAGGTAATTGGTTTGTTAAAAAGGAGGAGTCCCTTGGCTTCTTGCTAAGCTACCAATAGGAAGAAGGAAATGGGCTTCTAGGACCATCAGAGTTTGCTCATTGGCCAATATGGTGGATTTAAGAATGGCTTCATATCTTTGACAATCCTACCCTTAAATCTTGGCTGTCGTGTTACTTCTTTCACCAATAAGATGTGGTGGAAGTGACACTCTGCCAGTTTTGGATAGGCTTTTAATATTCTTGTCAACTCTGGTCTCTTAGAGCCCTAGTCCACCATCTGACAAGTCTATCTTTCTGGAGACATCATGTAAAAGAGCCTTACAGTGGAAGCAACCAAGATGTCCTTCAATAGGTGAATAGACAAAGGAACCAGGTATATCCATACAATAGACTATTAGTCACAATACAAAGAAGTGAGCTATCATGGCATGAAAAGACAGAGATAACTTAGGTGCATATTGCTAAGTAAAAGAAGTCAATCTGAATAATTACATACTACGTAATTCCAACTATGTGACATTCTGGAAAAGGCAAAATATATAGACAGTAAAAAAAAAAAAAAAAGAAAAAAGGTGGTCTCCAGGGGTTACGAGGAGGGAGGGGAAGATTAACAGGTAGAGCACAGTGGCTTTTTAGGGCAGTGAAACTAATCTGTATAATACTGTAATGGTGAATATATGTCATTACACATTTGTCAAAACTCATAGAAAGCGCAGCACAAAGAGAAAACCCTAATATAAACTATGGACTTCAGTTAATAATACTGTATCAATGTTGACTCTTCATGTATAACAAATGTACCATACTAATGCAAGTTGTTAATAATAGGGGCAATTGAGAAGATGAGGCATACATGGAAACTCTCAGTACTTTCTGCTCAATTTTTCTGTAAACCTAAAATTGCTCAAAAATTAAAGTCTATTAAAAAAAAAAAAAAAAAAGCCCTACCTGGAAAGGAAGAGAGGCCCAGCTAAACCCAGCTTTCTGGTCACCCCTTCTCAGGCACTCCTTTACATGAGTGAAGCCATCTTGGACCCTCCAGCCCAGCACCAAGTGAATATCATCAAGTGTCTATGGTCAGTGCCACATGGAGAGGAAGAATTGGCCAGTCAAGTTTTGCTTGAATTCCTGAATTTCTCACAGTGCCAAACCATGAGATATAATAATGACTTCTTTTAAGCCACTGAAGTTTGGAGTACTTCGTTACACAACAACAGATATCCACAAAGGATGCTTATAGAATTCTGGGTTAATTTCATGTTCCCTCAGAAGTTTGAAGGAACCAATTCATTGGCTCCTGGCCTCCTAGTGTTGTTGTCTGAAGTTATTCTGTGTCTCAATCCTTTAAGAATCTGGGTAGCGTCCATTCTAAGTGTTCTGAAGCATCGTGATGATAGGCTTGGCGTGGTTTTATTTTCATTCAGTGTTAGACATTTGATGGACCTGGAAATTCATGTCACTCAGTTCTGAGCTATGTTCTTGAATTATTCCACTGATGATTTCTTCCTTTCTTAGAACTCCTGTTATTTAGGTATTGGGTCACTGATTTTCCTGGTTTTTCTGTCCTATTTTCTATCTTTTTGTCTTCTACTCTATTTTCTGGATAATATCCTCAACTTGATTTTTTTCAATACATCTATGAAAATCTTCCTATGTCACTAGTATAATTTACTTTTTTTGTTACCTGAATTAATATCTCCTCCTGTCTTTCTGAAGATATGCATTTTAATTACTTTTATAAGTGGGATATTGTTGTTGCTGTTCAGTCACCAAATCAGGTCTGACTCTAATAAGAGTTAAAAATTGTTTTTTTGGAACATAGTTTCTGTCTTCTTGAAGTTGTTTTTCTCTTTATTTTATGTTGTTTTTTACATTTGAAGTTTTTCTAATATATCTGATAATCTTAGGTTGTTGGCTTATGTTTAAAAGTGGAAATTAGTTGAAATCTTAAAAGTGGATTGGAAAGTAGGCCTGCTGGGTGTGGCTTGCAATCTATTGTCCTCGCTAGTGGGTGAGCTGGCTGGGTCTTTCTCAAGGAACCACTGCTGTCAGAGTCTTTGGGGCTCCTTCCTCTTGGGATGTGCAGGTTCCCCAGAGAAGGGTCTTCTAGTCTCTGGGTTGCCAGCTTTCTGGGGCTTGCAGTGGGTGGACCTTAGATTCAGCATGCTTGTGTTTTCATAGGGTGTTCCTTACCACACTTTGGTGTCTCCTAGTCCAGAAGCTCTTGATTTTGGCATCTCCAGAGAATAAACCCTAGTCTCATTCAGAATAAGGGAAGGGAAGCTTCTTATCTGAGGATCTTACTACTTCTTCAGTAATCTTCCAACTACTTTTCCAACTACCACTTGCCTTTAGCCTCACTGTCATTTCTAGAACTACTATATGGAGCCAGTTTCCAAGTTCTTTGGGATTCTGCAGTGTAGACTGATTTATTTCTTGGTCTTCCATCCTCCTAGCTTAGGATGCAACTTTCCTGAATCGACTAAGTCAGTTACCACTTGTCCTTGTGTTTCTGGCTTTCAACATTTTATGACTGTTGGCTCTTTCTGTTCTCTTTGTCCTTGTGGACAAATTCATTTTCTGTCATTTTAGTGGGGTTTCTCAAGGGAGAGAAGTAAATGCTTTGTTCAATCTGCTATTCTACCCAGAAGCCTGAAATGAATACTTTATCCACTGCATCATTTATACCCTCTGCATTGACTATTTTATTATATTTCAAAAAAGCAGATGGGCAATGGACATTAGATCTGAGTTCAATGCTAAAATAATTTCACGGTCAATAAGGAGGGGTTATTTTCCTTTGGGAAAGTAATTGTTACCAATATTTAGCCAAAAATATATTTTTGACATCAAAAATCATTTCTAAAAATAGAATTTATGTACCGAAATACTGTTTTGCTCTTGACCTGCTCATGGAGAGTAAATACTGTGGATATTAATAATATAGGTACAGTTCTAATTCTTTCATTACAGAAAGAATATAGACATCTTTACCAATAGCTGAATAGTTCCATTACTATTTCTGACCACAATTACTATTTCTGAATTTTGGAGATGAGGTTTTGTACTAAGTACTAGAAACTATTTCACCTAATCAAAGACACAATTTTTTTCATCCTCATTCTCAATACATAATCTCCCTTATAAATTTTAGGAATTTAATTTCTCATGCAGTGTTCAGGGATTCTAAGAAGATAGAAGGATCAATACAATATGTTGAGAAGCCTGTAATACAATATTTGAGATGCCTATAAATTGAAAAGATTGCTTAATAGAAAGTTACTTATATACAGGGTCAGTGCAACTTGAATGAATAGGCTAAGCTGAGGATACCATGCATAGTAAGGTTAACTGTGATCACCATTCTGGTTTCACACCCTGCCTCCGTTTGCTCTCCCCTCTCTTCTCGGACTCAAGTTTCCCATATGATCTTTATTTCTCTATTTTTCCTCTGTTCTACCCAGTCCAACAGAGGAAACCCCAGTACAATAGGTTAGTAGAAGAGGTGACAGCTTCAGTTCTGTAATTGAGGAGTGTGGAGAAGGAGTGCTGAAAAGTTTTCTTTCTTACACCTTCCACACTGTCTAAGATAGGTGTGTCCTCAACATCCAGAGTAGGCTTGAAAGTTCACCATACTAAAGTCCCAATTTTATCAGCCCCATCTATGGTAGGGCCTGGGAAGTACAGCCATTTCACTGACACACTAGTCAGATTTTGATTTCTAACCCCAACATTCAGAATAGATAAATCTTAGATCTAGTAGTGGCTTTTCCCAACATGGGCCCAGAAAACACACAAAAACCCACTTTATCTAAGAACCTTCTAAGGACCCCCACCCCTATTCCATTTCACTATGACTGAAAGAAAAACACAACAAGAGAAAGAGTAAAACCAAGAATAAGCCTCAAGAATAATGCAGACAAATGGGTGGCTTTAAAACTGAAAAATGGTCACATCCTTTGTTGACTCAGAGCAGAACCCATTTGGAGAGAGGCAACAAAAACAGTTTCCCAAAGAGCTTAGCATATTAGAGGTTTTGTGGATAAACCAAGTATAATATTATTGAAGCAACAGAGATGTATCAAGTCCTTATAAATATATTCTAAATCTATTTCTGAACTCTCATCAGGAGCACAGTCAGTTTGGGTACAAATTCTGAGGTACAAGCAATAAATGCTGGAGAGGGTGTGGAGAAAAGGGAACACTCTTACACTGTTGGTGGGAATGCAAACTAGTACAGCCACTATGGAGAACAGTGTGGAGATTCCTTAAAAAACTGGAAATAGAACTGCCTTATGATCTAGCAATCCCACTGCTGGGCATACACACCAAGGAAACCAGAATTGAAAGAGACACGTGTACCCCAATGTTCATCGCAGCACTGTTTATAATAGCCAGGACATGGAAGCAACCTAGATGTCCATCAGCAGATGAATGGATAAGAAAGCTGTGGTACATATACACAATGGAGTATTACTCAGCCATTAAAAAGAATGCATTTGAATAAGTTCTAATGAGGTGGATGAAACTAGAGCCTATTATAGAGAGTGAAGTAAGCCAGAAGGAAAAACACCAATACAGTATACTAATGCATATATATGGAATTTAGAAAGATGGTAACAATAACCCTGTATACAAGACAGCAAAAGAGACACTGATGTATAGAAGAGTCTTTTGGACTCTGTGGGAGAGGGAGAGGGTGGGATGATTTGGGAGAATGGCATTGAAATATGTATAATATCATATATGAAACGAGTTGCCAGCCTAGGTTTGATGCACGATACTGGATGCTTGGAGCTGGTGCACTGGGACGACCCAGAGGGATGGTATGGGGAGGGAGGAGGGAGGAAGGTTCAGGATGGGGAACACGTGTATACCTGTGGCGGATTCATTTTGATATATGGCAAAACCAATACAATATTGTAAAGTTAAATAAAATAAAATTTTAAAAAATCTTATTAAAAAAAATTCTGAGATACTATCAAGCTGAATATCAGGGAGTAAGTCACACACAAAAACAGTGGGGCTTGGAAGGCTAGCAACCGGGTGAGGGAGAGATAAATGGTAACATTTGATCTGAAGGATTAGGACAGGGGAGTATACAGGGATAAAGGTGGATAACTTACAGACTACACAGACTTTATTCAGGGGCCTCTATGACTAGGAAGTTTTAAGAAAAGGGTGAATAATTTTCTTTCCAAGTGGTTGAAGGTGAGGCCAGCATGGGGCCAGGGAATAGATTAAAGAATTTTTTAAATTCCTTCTGGTTCTTTGATACTAGCCACAGCCCAGAGCTCTGTATAAACCTTAATTCACTGCATCACAGAAGAACCAAGGTTTCAGCCTTAGAGAGAGATAAACATGCAGAATATGAATTGTGTATTCAGAGAGTCTGGCAATGGGCTAATTATGCAGGGGGAGTTTGCAGGGGTGAGGATGACTGCAGAGGAGGTCCTAGGAGTTCAGACTTGAAAAGATTAGCAAGACAGCATGATAGATTTTGAATCTGGAGCAGCAAAATAGTACAGGGAAATAGACTTCATGGGCATCATGTTCAATAATTCATGAGCTGCTGTACTCACACGGAGCTTCTTACCTGTTAACTTTCCACTAAGATTCCTTTCTCTGATCTTCTCTGAGCTGGCAGCGTTATAACTCTCTCCATCCTCATGTTTGCAGCCTCAGATATGATTCTGGGCCACTGTATCAGGGTAAATATTAAACTGTGATAAAACTTGGGGATTTAAGCCTGTGGATATTTATAAATCCGAAAAGATCACTTGTGGCATAGAAGAAGATTGTTTCAGTAATCTCAACAGTGTTTCTCAAAGGATGCTCTGTACAACACTAGTTTCATGAGATGTATCTTTCTCACAAAACATACACACATCACATAGCTCTGTGGTCAAATTAGTTTAGGAAATGTTTCATATTATACCTTGGAGCAACATTAAGAAAACGAAGATCATGGCATCCGGTCCCACCACTTCATGGGAAATAGATGGGGAAACAGTGGAAACAGTGTCAGACTTTATTTTTCTGGGCTCTAAAATCACTGCAGATGGTGACTGCAGCCATGAAATTAAAAGACGCTTACTCCTTGGAAGGAAAGTTATGACCAACCTAGATAGCATATTGAAAAGCAGAGACATTACTTTGCCAACAAAGGTCAGTCTAGTCAAGGCTATGGTTTTTCCTGTGGTCATGTATTGATGTGAGTGTTGGACTGTGAAGAAGGCTGAGCACCAAAGAATTGATGCTTTTGAACTGTGGTGTTGGAGAAGAGTCTTGAGAGTCCCTTGGACTGCAAGGAGATCCAACCAGTCCATTCTGAAGGAGATCAGCCCTGGGATTTCTTTGGAAGGAATGATGCTAAAGCTGAAACTCCAGTACTTTGGCCACCTCATGCGAAGAGTTGACTCACTGGAAAAGACTCTGATGCTGGGAGGGATTGGGGGCAAGAGGAGAAGGGGACAACAGAGGATGAGATAGCTGGATGGCATCACTGACTCGATGGACGTGAGTCTCAGTGAACTCCGGGAGTTGGTGTTGGACAGGGAGGCCTGGCGTGCTGCAATTCATGGGGTCACAAAGAGTCGGACACGACTGAGCGACTGATCTGATCTGATCTGAAGCAAAGCTTCTGGGGCTTATTGAAGTCTCTGATAAACCTTACACTGATTAAACTTGTTTTCCTTTATTTAAATCAGCACTTCCAAAATTTATTTGACCTAGGAATATTCTTAAAAATGTGCATAATACCTTTTAACATCTTGTGGGACTAGTGCTTCACAGAACAGGTTTTGAAGAACATTGATGAATTACCTCTGTGATCTATATTTGAGCATTATGGCATGGCCTAAAATCTCAAGTTCAGTCAGCTACAAGAATCCTACTAGAAAAATTTGGAGGTTGTACATATACTTTGGTCAATCTAGATTGCAGTCAAATTATATCATTCCAGACAAAAATTCACATCAATGCTTAATTTCTTCAAATAGCAGATCTTTCCTTTGTTTTATACTTTCTACTTGACTACTGAATGGATAATTTTACTTTAAATTTATTTTCTCCAATTTGTTGACTGCAGTTATTTTAATATTGTGATGACTTTTTGCTAATTTCTTGTAGAACATATTTATTTTAGAACACACTTAGAAATCCAAGGGCTTAAGTTACACTGATTTATTTTTATATGTATCCCGTTATGCAGCTGGTGATTCAATTCATGCTGTTTATATTCCTCCTCCCTTGTCCCTGGCGTTTTCCCTAAAATGTTAATTTCTGCAAATCTGATTTGATTTAGGCAATCTGAGAAATTGCAAGGGAAGGAGGTTTGTAGATTGTACCACACTCTGCAAATGTAAAGTAACGTCATTATGAACTTACTCAGTGATTCTTATTATTGAATACCAACCACAGTGCCACACAATGTGCCAGGAGCTCGGGCTTCAGAGAGAAGTCAAGCCTGATCCCTGTACTGGAGATGCAGAGTCTGGTGTGGGGTGGGTGGAGTGGTCAGACAGTGAGTAAACAGTTATGACAAGTGAGATGATATTGGTATTGAAAGAGCAAAATAGGAGCACAGGAGAGAGTCAGATGGGGGTTAGTATGAAGATGCTGTCCAAGGAACTGACTCCTAACTTTGGTTGGTGAAGTACAAATGGGAGTAACTAGATATGACAACAATGAGGCTTAAATGCCTATGAAAAATATTCAAACTCACTCATAATCAAGAGGTTACATATGAGAACATATGTAATAAAATAAAATGCAATAATAAAACAATATGCAATAAAATAGTTTTTGTTAGATTGGAAAAAATTAAGAAAATGGGCAATATTCAGTATTGACAAAGGTGTGGGGCAACAAGTATTCTTATGCAATATTTTGGGGAATGTAAATTGGTGCAGCCCTTTTGGAAAGATTATAATAAATTAAAAATGTATACCTTCTGATCCAGCACCTTTTTTCCTAAAGACATTCTCACATGTAGTCATAAAGAGAACCATAGGAAATTCATTAGAGAACTAATGGAATTTGTGAGGACTTGGAATTAAGTTGACTGTCCGTCAATAGGAGAATGAAACAGCCATACTATGAAATATCATGCAGAATTGCATCAGAATGCAAAATGCTTCAAGAAGTATTATGGAAGCATTAATTTATAGTATATTATGCACAGTATGATGTCATTTATGGGAAAACCCCAACAAAACATTTATTTCTTTATGTAACAAACACATAGAAAGAGTCTGTTAGGAAACCACACTAAATTGATAACAGGGCTTTCTTCTGGGAATGGGAATGAAATTAGGGGAGGGCTCTGATTTTTTTATTATATACCTCAGTATTTTTTTGGAAAATGAAATGTGTTTGTGGTTTGAATAAATAAATTAAAAATAAGTAGGGTTAAAGGGGACATTGTCTCAGTGGAGAGATTGGTCAGTACAAGACAGGAAGAGTCCTGGGCCAGGAGTCGGTATCCTCGGCCCTTCCTGCCCCGAGCAGTGCCTCCATTGCCTGCACTCCATCCCTTCCTGCCTTGTCTAATAACTGTTTCCGCCTCTGTCTGCCTTTCTCCCTCTTTTGGCTCCTTCTATCTCTACAAGCATGTGGTAGGATTTCTCATCTAAAAACGTCTCTCTTATCTCTTATTCCCTATGAGCTATCACCTCACTTCTCTGCTCCCTTTGATAGTAAAACCTGTTTAGAGTTGTGTATGTTCACCTGCATTTACTTCTTTACAACCTGAACCTATTCTCTCCAATCAGACTTCCATCTCTGCCCCACTAAATGTGTCTGGTCAGAGTGTCACCATGATCACCATCTGGACACTCAGTGGCTCTTCTCAGGGCTCATCTTCCTCTCCGTCTCCCACCATCTAGCTTCTGGGCACTTCTCCTTTGGAAAGACTTTCTTCACTTGGCATCCAGGACACTAACTGCTTCTGGTTTCCTTTGCCTTTTAGGGCGGTTCCTTCTCTTCCCTAACCTCTACATGTTGGCATCCCCCAGCCACTGTCCTCAGCCACTTTTCTTTTTCACACTCATTCCCTGTAATAAAAGATCTCAATTTTTTGCTCTCAGGACCACTTTATATTCTTAAAATTATTGAGGAAATCAGAGAGCTTTTGTTTATGTGAGTTATAGCTGTCAATATTTATATACTGGAAATTAAAACTTAGAAATTTAAAAAATCATTTAATTATTAATCATTTAAAATAATAAATCCATTACATATTAACATAAATGAAATATTTGTTTTCTAAAAACATTTTTTTTCCAACTCCTCCCCCAATTAGTGGGAAGAAAGGCATCATTTTACCATTTGGCTAATATCTTTAATGTCTGACAATAGAAGACACCAGGGTTCTCAAATCTGCTTCTGCATTTGTCTGTTGTGATGTGCTCTTTTAAGGGAACTATACGAAGGAAAGCTTGTCTTAAATATACATTTAGGTGGAAAAGGGAGTAAAATTTTAATATCCTTTTTAGATAACAACCAATTGCCTTCTTTGATTCTATACCAAAACTCAGCAAGTAATTATCTCTTAAAAGGCCGATTAGTTGCCATATGGAATCTGAAATGGACTTTTTGCACCATGTTACATTCAAATGATCTAGCTTGTCCTTTGAATGGCATGATTTCCTATATCAAACATTGGCCATTTAGAAAATATTGGTTCACCGAGTTATGCAGATATTCCAAATGTTGACACAACTTATGATGTTGTTGTTCTTGTTCAGTTGCTAAGTCTGATTTTTTGTGACCCTGTGGACTGCAGCATGCCAGGCTTCTCTGTCTTTCACTATTATTTCCAGAGTTTGCGCAAGTTCATGTCCATTGAGTCAGTGATGCCATCCAACTATCTCATCTTCTGTATCCCCCTTCTCTTCCTGCCCTCAGTCTTTCCCAAGATCAGGGTCTTTTCCAAGGAGTCAGCTCTTCCCATCAGGGGCCAAAGTATTGGAGCTTCAGCTTCAGCATCAGTCCTTCCAATGAATATTCAGGGTTGATTTCCTTTAGGACTGACTGGTTTGATATCCTTGCTTTCCAAGGGACACTCAAGAGTGATCTCCAGCACCACAATTCGAAAGCATCAATTCTTCAGCACTCAGCCTTCTTTGTGGTCCAACCCTCACATCCATACATGACACCTTATGACACAATATTGAAAATTGTGTATCTCATTAGAAAGGACTTGGAGTAATAGGAAGTTGTCAAGTTCATAACAGAAGATACAATTTTTAAAAAATTCTAAATTTTCTCTGAAAGCTCAAATTTTATGCTTGGCAACCAATACTGGCAGTTGTTTCCCTTGAAGTGACAAGCTCATTTCATTCATTGCAGATATAATACCTGCCATATATCCAAGTCTAAATAACTATAATTTGTTTTCCAGTCTTTTTCAACAAAAGGTGTTCTGTGAAAAACTGACTAATTCAGTTTTCAACTCCCTCACACAAGTGCTTTTCTTTAGGCCAAACATCATGTTTTGTTATGTAGCAGAAGTGCTCTATGCATATTTCTATTTCATCAGATGACATTCTTAAAAATCATGTACTTACTTTAATAAAATTAATATTTTTTTCCTATTTTATAGGTGAAATTTTCAAGGGCAGATGTCCTCTCTTTTTTAATCTAGAAGGTGTGGAGGTGAAGACCACTATGATTATTAATATGGCTTAGTGCAATTTTGATTCATGCTCATATGTCAGCAGTTTTATTCACCATTGCTTTTTTACCTCAGGTAAATGGCTACACAGTGCAAAAGACAACTACTGTCTTAGCATTGTTGTGAAGATACTGTTCTTATCCTGTGGACCCCCTGAAAGGGTCTTAGAGACCCAGAGGTCCATGGACCACACCTGGAAAATCACTGATGAAGTCTGTCTCCCATTCCAGTTGGCCTCACCCAACCTCAGATTACCAACTCTCTGGCTAATTATTTGTTTTGCAAAGTATAATTATAAGATGGCTAATCATTTGCAATTATATCACATATAATTTTTGAATAATGGATTTAATAAGGTTATTAAGCCCATTAGTGCCTCATACGTACATGTCTTCTTTTTTTTTTTTTCAAACAGGAAATTAGGTTAGCAAATCTTAGCTTCAAATCCCATCTCTCCAATTTTATGTTTTTAATGCCCCAAGTGACTTGATTTGGAGTTATACATTGCTTTTCAAAATTGTTCTCTCATATAATGTCTATTGGGTTGGAGAGAATAGATAACCTTTAACACTCAGATTCTAGGACACTTCTCATCAAAGACGTGTGTTTGAATGTCCTTGAATAGCATTACTGTGCCACTTATAACAATGGCTTTGTCTATTTCTTTCTAGGTGTTTGACTTGTTTCTGGCCCAAATAGCAAATTTAAGTCAGAAGCAGAGGGAGCAGCAGCTACTCTAGAAAATTCCATCTACTTTGCACCAATTTATGTTGGCCCACTGGTCTCACTCTTATCTCTCGAGCTTGATATGGTAACTTTGGTCATTGCTTTTGGTTCTTTTGGCTTTTGTGACTTTTAAAAATTTATTTTTGGCTGTACTGGGTCTTCATTGCTGAGCATGGGTTTTCTCTAGTTCTGGCAGGCGGGGGTTACACTCTAGCTGCTGTGTGGGGACTTCTCATTGTGGTGGGTTCTCTTGCAGAGCACAGGCTCCAGGGCATGTAGGCTTCAGTGGTTGTGGCTCATGGGCCTAGTTGCCCTGTGGCATGTGGGATCTTCCTGGCTCAGGGATTGAACCCGTGTCTTCTGCTTTGACAGACAGATTCTTGTCCACTGAGCCACTAGGGAGGCCCTGGCTTTCATGACTTTCTAAGGCTAACAGCAGTTTCTTACTTTTTTTTTTTTAAGTTGTGATTGTTGCCTTGCTCTTCTCTCCAGCTGGGTCTGCCTCCCAGCTTTGAAGAACTTCTTTATCATTTAGCCCTGGCAGGCAGAACTTCTCTGACTTCTGGCCTCACTTTCAGAAGGGGAGTTGGATAACCATAAATGCTCAGGTTAGATGTGTTGGGTTCAGGTGATTATTTCTGTTAAGGATTTGGAGTCACCCGTTTTCCTCTCTGGCTGTTGCTTGGAGAAAATAGTATGCATGAAAGATAATAATGGAGAACCACTTTAATTAATAGCTGGTCAAACACCTAATGCAGGGCTTACTATGCATGAGCTCGACTTCTATTACTCAGTAACCCTGGCCCTACATAAATTTGGTTCTTAGAACATTTCAGACTCTGACCCACAAAATTAGTCACAAGCCACAGTTAGCTAAGGGTTGGAGAAAAGCATAGGAGGTGGCAAGAAGGAGGAGCATCTCTCCCCAGCAGTTTTCCTAATGGCTCTAATTCAAGCAGCAGCTAAAGAAGGACACGGACTCAAACGTCATGTTGCCCTAACAGCAACCAAACTTGAATAACAGAGAGAACTTCAGAGATCAGCAGGTGCAACTCCCCTTCATCACGTAAATGAAGTCCAGGAACGCTAAATGTTCCACCTGCAGCCACATAGAACCAGCACCCTTTCATCTGTCAACACAGACTTCCTCCTACTCTACTATATGGACTCAAAGTGCTCTGGAATTTTAGATGCTGCTTTTTCTGTTGACACACATTACCATTTAAGTTAAAGATGTACAAAATAATGATCTGACTTACATCTATCATGAAACGATTATCACAATAACTACAATAACTTTGGTGAACATCTATCATCTCTTATGTGCTCAGTTGCTTAGTCATGCTCGACTCTTTGCCTATGGACTGTGGCCTGCCAGGCTCTCTGTCCATGGGATTTTCCAGGCAAGAATACTGGAGTGGGTTTCTATTTCCTCCTCCAGAGGATCTTCCTAGCCCATAGATCAAACCCATGTCTCCTGTGTCTCCTGCATTGTCAGGCAGATTCTTCATCACTGCACCAACTGGGAAGCCCCATCATCTCTTATAGATACAACATAAAATATTACTTTCCTTGTGATGAGAACTCTTAGGGTTTACTCTCTTGATAACTGTCATATATAATGTATAATAGGAAACTCCAGTACTTTAGCCACCTCATGGGAAGAGTTGACTCATTGGAAAAGACTCTGATGCTGGGAGGGATTGGGGGCAGGAGGAGAAGGGGATGATAGAGGATGAGATGGCTGGATGGCATCACTGACTCAATGGACATGAGTCTGAGTGAACTCCGGGAGTTGGTGATGGACAGGGAGGCCTGGCGTGCTGCGATTCATGGGGTCATAAAGAATCAGACAGGACTGAGTGACTGAACTGAGTGCTAACTTTGGTGAACAAAGTTATATTTTTATAACTTTTATAACTTTTTAGTTTTATATTTATGATTTTGTATATAATGTCCCTAGTAATTATTCATCCTATAACTGTAAGTTTGTACCTTTGTACCTTTTGACTGTCTTCGTCCAATTCCTCCTCCTCCTCCTATCCTTGGGTAACCACAAATCTGATCTTTTTCTATGAGTTTGTTTTTGAAATATAATTGAACTATAACACTGTGTTAGTTCCTGATACACAACATAGTGATTCAATATTTTTATGCATTTCTAAATGATCACTATAATAAGTCTAGTTACCATCTATCATCGTACAAAGTTATTACATAATTATTGACTATATTTTCCTCACTCTACACTTCACTCCTGAGACTCAGTTTGCACCTGGAAGTTTGTATCTCTTAATATCCCTCATCTATTAATATATTGCTTTTAAACAAGAAGTTCTTCCTTCCTGAAGTTTTGGTATTGTTTTATATCCTTCTATATAGGTTACTGGGCCTTGGCTTCTTTAACTGAAATAGGATTTTCCCGTTACATTAGTTGTGTTTTAATGTGTTCTGAACACAAATAACTATTTTTAATCTTCAAAAATAGTTTTTTTTTTCTTGCTTCTAGAGTTCTCCCTATTGTCAGGCTCCCAGCTCCTAAGCTGCCAGCCTCATTTTTTGTTTTTGCCTTCAACCTACTCAATTTCTTTCAGAAAGCACATAGTTTTAAGGGATATTACTTTTTGAATTTTCTGAAGCCTGAGAGTCAAGAGAACAGATTTTATTAATGTTGACTCAACTGAGTGATGTAAAGATTTATAAAACTAAGTGGTTATGTTGTCTTTAAATGCATGCATGTAATTTCAATTAGAGTTACTTTCATCTCATAAAGGAGATATTAAATTTTGAGTGGGTGGAGGGTTTGACAGAAAAAAAAAAGGAAAACAACCATCTTCTCTTCCAAATGACATTTTTTTTTGCTTTCAAAGGTACATTTTTTTGCTTTCAAAGGTACATTTTTGAAATAACACTGTGAACATCCAAAGGGTGAGGCAGGAGGCATTTTCCAGAGATCCAGTTGAATAGAGAAATCCATAAATTTCATCCCATGTTGATAAGCATTTGGACCCAAAGGAACATTTGCTCAAAATGCCTGAGGCAGCTGCCACATCTCTCACAAACACTGCTTCTAAGTCAATGTTCTGCTTATTCTGATTCTGCCAGAAGAGGATCCTCATTCTAATGCCAATATCTCTTTAGTGATTTTTACACACTTCATAACTCTTTGTTCTTTAAAGGAGATTGGCCTAGCACAGGTTATCTGAAGGAATAATTTGCATTCCCTTCATGGATCCCAGCCCTGTCATCATGGCAAAGGGGCTCGCATAACTCAATGGAACTATGAGCCATGATATGCAGGGCCACCCAAGGCTAAAGGTTCATAGTGAAGAGTTCTGACAAAATGGGTCCGCTGGAGGAGGAAATACCAACCCACTCCACTATGTTTTTGCCATGAGAACCCCATGAACGGTATGATTCTCAAAATCCTTCGAGCTAGGTTTTAGCAATACATGGACTGAAAACTTCCAGATGTACAAGCTATGTTTAGAAAAGGCAGAGGAGCCAGAGATCAAATTGGCAACATTTGTTGGATCATGGAGAAAGCAAGGGAATTCCAGAAAAACATCTATTTCTGCTGCATTGACTACACTAAAGTCTTTGACTGTGTGTGTGAATCACAACAAACTGTGGAAAATTCTTAAAGAGATGGCAATACCAGACCACCTTCCCTGCCTCCTGAGAAACTGGTATGCAGGTCAAGAAGCAACAGTTAGAACCAGCTATGGAACAACTGATTGGTTCAAAATTGGGAAAGGAAGACATCAAGGTTGTATATTGTAACCTTGCTTATTTAACTTAGATCCAGAGTACATCATGTAAAATGCTGGACTGGATGAATCACAGCTGGAATCAAGATTGCTGAGAGAAATATCAACAACCTCAGATATGCAGATGATACCACCCTAATGGCAAAAAGTAAAGAAGGACTAAAGAGTCTCTTGATGAGGGTGAAAGGGGAGACTGAAAAATCTGGCTTAAAACACAACAATAAAGAGACTAATGAAAGGTTGTTGCTGAACCACAAAAGACGCTGGGATTCTTGGCATCCAGAGGAGAAGAATTCAGTCTGGGGCCAGAGACGAGGCTTGGCTGCTCAGAGCTTTTGTGTAATAAAGTTTTATTAAAGTATATAAGAGCTAGAGAAAGCTTCTGACATAGACATCAGAAGGGGCAGAAAGAGTGCCCCCTTGCTAGTGTTAGCAATGGAGTTATATACTTTTTAATTAGTTATTACAGTGAATCAAAAGAATGTCTGGAGGTTATAAATACCTTACTAGGCTCACTCCCATAATTTACATTTTAAGATAACAGGATTAGCCAGGTTTTTTCCCAGAAACTGTCCTCAAGCAAGATACATTATTGTTATATAATCCTAAGGAATGTAGAGGAAAAAAAAGGTTTGTCCTTTCCTCTACCTTGAGAATTCCAGACCCCTCTCTCCTTGGGGACCCCCAGACTTCTTATCAACCTGCCTAGGAATTGACTCTCTCACTAAGATGATGGCATCTGGTCTTATCACTTCATGGCAAATAGTGGAAGCAGTGACAGATTTTATTTTCTTGGGCACCATAATCACCGTGGATGATGACTACAGCCATGAAATTAAAAGATGCTTGCTCCTTGGAAGAAAAGCTATGACAAACTTAGGCAGTGCATTGAAAAGCAGAGACATCACTTTGCCAACGAAAGTACATACAGTCAAAGCAATGGTTTTTCTATTAGTCATGTACTCCAGCTGTGATTCATAAAGAAGACTGAGTGTCAAAGAATTCATGATTTCAGATTGTGGTGCTGGAGAAGACTCTTGAGTATCCCTTGGACAGCAAGGATATCAAACCAGTCCATCCTAAAGGAAATCAACCCTGAATATTCATTGGAAGGACTGATGCTGAAGCTGAAGTTCTAATATTTTGGCCACCTGATGCGAAGAGCCAACGCATTGGAAAAGACCCTGATGCTGGGAAAGATTGAAGGCAAAGGGAGAAGGGGGCGGTAACGGATAGAATGGCTTGATAGTGTCACTGACTCAATGGACATAAATTTGATCAAACTTTGGTAGATAGTGGAGGACAGAAGAGCCTGGCGTGCTGCAGTTCATGGGGTCACAAAGAGTCAGACATGACTTAGCTATTAAACAACAACAAAAATAATTTGCATGACAATATATGAGATGGTTTAACAGAAGCTACTGCTACAAGGGACACACTGAATGGTGACACCCTGGGGCCATCATACTGCTGTGATTTTGCTTAATGGGGATCCATTGCAACCCTTATTCCAGACAGAGAATTCCCTTTTCTATCGAAAGGAGTTAAATATATTCTTTGTCATGGCAGCTACATGGTAGAGAACACAGAAGCAGGTGGCAACTAGACACTAAGAGAAAGACAACCAGATAGCTTGGGCCCCCACAAATATATAGAGAAAAAACCTCACACAGAAGGTGGCCAACCAGCCAGGGTGTGCTCCTTCTTGGAAATAAAGCTGATAAGGACAGTGCTTAGAGTCAATGTGGAGCAAGTTCCGTGAACAGAGTGTGTTTGTAAATAGCAACACAGAGCCTAATACAAGAAGGTGCTAGGTCAGCGTAGACTAGCTCAGAATAGAGATAATTTTCACATAAGCCACAGCTAGATGGTTCCTTCTTTTGTGTCATGGGGTCAGAATCTCTCTGCAAAGCCCTTATAAGAATTATAAGCCATTTGTGTCTGAAGAATCAAAACTTTTTCTCTCCCTTTTACCCCACTGACTTTCTAAGGAGGACCTGTCTGCCTGCTGGGTTCTGAAGGATGATGGGTGGAAACTGCAATAGGATTGGGGAACTAGTGGGATTTCATATCGATCAGAGAGGAACCCCCTGGTCAGAGGACAGAATAGATGCAGAAAGGACAGGGGGCACTGGCTGTTCCCAGGCCCCGAGTCAACACCCAGGGACACAGAGCAGGCTGGGTCTGGGTGACACTCATGACTTGTCATGCGTCATCTCTACTTTCAACTTCCGAGCATTAAAGCCAGAATGACACTAGGACTTTGAGGCTTGCCTATTATCTTTTAAAATGTTAATGTATATATATGAGTGTAAATAAGAAAGTAAACTTCTTCGTCTCTTGAGTCAGAAAAATTCAGTGGTGTGCTAGAGTCTTTCTTATCAGAGGTCAACTCTAGGGCCCCTGAGCAGGAGTGCTCTTTCCCTGCCAGCACAGATAGAATGTAATTTGCAGGATGCTCCATCACAAGCTATGATGATGTGAGTGTGTCAGTGGTGGGTTTGTTGTGTCACTTGTGTTCCAGAAGCAATTTCTAATGATCCTCATTTTAACATCTTGGGAACAAACCTCATCTCCTGTTGTTCCTTACAAAGACACATTGCCATGTGTGAGGGTACGCAGACATACATACCTGCTGGTGGAGTACAGAAATCCAGTAGTACCAGATAGCTGGGGCCAGTCAAGCTCATTGGTAAGAGCTATTGGTAAATTGAGGAAGGATTTCTAAAGGAAAAACAAGGTAGTAATTATCAAAATGGTCACTAGCTTTCAACAGGGAGTAAGGTTGTCTATTGCTCAGGCATTGCCCTCTGCCTGTCTCTCTCTCACCTTGTTAATCTCTTTAAGGGACTTTGCATTTAAAGCATATGCCTCTTAAGGTTAACCATCATCAGAAAATTCACAGAGATCAGCATTCACTCTTAAACTGGCTTCCATTCAGCTCCTGTGAAAGATGTAGAAGTATGGCATCTCATACTCATCCCTCATTTGAGAGGGATGCTTCAGGACATGGGTAAACTTTCAACTATTTAATTTCTAAGATTTTCTCCATTTTTAAGGTTGGGTAATCAGAAAATTGATCGTCTGAAAACTAATAATACTCAAGCCTCCAGCAAAAATACCTTCCCTGAGTTCACAGCTATGCCTTCAGTTATTAAGATGGTGTCTCCTGACATCCTTGGGTGGGTGGGGGTTCTTAGACACCTTTGCAAAATCTTATGGTTCCTTTTCTCATGAAGATGCACATATACTCTTGTGATTTTGAGGGGTTCACAGAACTCCTGCAACTCTTGCACAGCCTCCTGTTCAGGAACTCCTGACATGGAATTCTAATTCTAATTTAAACTAGAATTCCTTTGAACCACATTCTATGACTTATGCAAAATCACAAAAGAAAAATGTTGCTAGCTATGTCTCCTGATTGTTCCTTAATATAGATGATATCTGGGATAAACCCCTTCTCTAGTCTAATTCCTAGAAAAAGCTCATCTAGAATAATGTGTTTGGAATAGGCTTACCAGATTTAGCAAATAAAAATGCAAGTGCTCAGTTAAATTTGAATTCTATAAACAAAATGTGGTATACATATTCAACAGGATACTACTGAATCTTAAAGCGAAAGTGAAAGTGTTAGTTGCTCAGTCTGACTCGTTGTGACCGCATGAACTGCAGTATGCCAGGCTCCTCTGTCTATGGAATTCTCCAGGCAAGGATACTGGAGTGGTTAGCCATTCCCTTCCCCAAGGGATCTTCCTGATCCAGGGATCCAACCTGGGTCTGTTGCATTGTAAGCAGATTCTTTACCATCTGAGCCACCAGAGAACCCCATTCAATCTTAAAAAAGAAGGAAATTCTGATACATGCTACAATATGGATGAATCTTGAGGAAATTATGCTAAGTAAAAGAAGCCAGTTTAAAAAAAAAAACAACTCTTGCACGATTCTATTTGTATGAGGTATCATGTGTGTGTGCACAGTTGCTAACCAGGGATTGAATATGAGGTATTCAGTTCAGTTCAGTTCAGTTCAGTCGCTCAGTCGTGTCCGACTCTTTGCAACCCCATGAATCGCAGCACGCCAGGCCTCCCTGTCTATCACCAACTCCCAGAGTTCACTCATAACTTTCCTTCCAAGCAGTAAGCGTCTTTTAATTTCATGGCTGCAGTCACCATCTGCAGCAATTTTGGAGCCCAAAAAATAAAGTGTGACACTGCTTCCACTGTTTCCCCATCTACTTCCCATGAAGTGATGGGACCAGATGCCCTGATCTTAGTTTTCTGAATGTTGAGCTTTAAACCAACTTTTTCACTCTCCTCTTTCACTTTCATCAAGAGGCTCTTTAGCTCCTCTTCACTTTCTGCCATAAGGGTGGTGTCATCTGCATATCTGAGGTTATTGATATTTCTCCTGGCAATCTTGATTCCAGCTTGTGCTTCTTCCAGCCCAGCGTTTCTCATGATGTACTCTGCATAGAAGTTAAATAAGCAGGGTGACAATATACAGCCTTGACGTACTCCTTTTCCTATTTGGAACCAGTCTGTTGTTCCATGTTCAGTTCTAACTGTTGCTTCCTGACCTGCATATAGGTTTCTCAAGAGGCAGGTCAGGTGGTCTGGTATTAGGGGTTCTTATAAGAAGAGGAAGAAGGGACATGGGTACTGGACAAAGGCCATGTGATGATGAAGGCAGAGACTGGAGTGATGTTTTCACAAGTCAAGGAACACGAAGGATTGCCGTCACCAGAAGCTAGAAAAGAGGCACAGGACAGATTCTCTCTCAGATCCCTTAGGAGGAATCATCCTGCTAATATCCTGATCTCCAACTTCTAGCCTACAGAATTATGAGAATAAATTTCTGTGGTTTTAAGCCACCCAATTTGTGGTGCTGTGCTGTGGTAGCCCTAGGAAATGATGACATGGCCTGAACTGGACAATTTGCTTATAGTTCTCATGAGGGTCCAAGATATAAACCCTTCTCAAAATGAGTCATGTAGTAGCTATATTCACACACAGTGGTTATCCCATGCTGTCCTTCCCTTTTTCCCATGGTTCTGTGAACTTCCTTCACTCCCTTTTCCTCAATCATCTTCTCCTTGTACATGCCAATCCCAAGGTCCCCAGCATTGTTATTATTCTGAGTGCTATTTGCAGCACAAGTGGAGGCTGGAAGTGGGTGGGAGGTGGTTGGGAAGGATGGCTTCTTGGAATACAACTGTATTTGTTATGGTGTTCTTGCCTAGAGAATCCCAGGGACAGAGGAGCCTGTTGGGCTGCCGTCTATGGGGTCGCACAGAGTCGGACATGACTGACGTGACTTAGCAGCAGCAGCAGCTGTGTCAAAGGAGCAGAAACTAACTCATGGAGGCTCCCAATAAGTCTCCACAGTGGATGGAATTCCAGCAACTGATACTTTGTCCCCTCTTGGCAGGAAGCACCCACCACTTTCTGCTCTAAACTCCACCATTACCATGACTGAGCTACTCTCTCTTTCAGTTTCTGTTTCTCCTGACACTAAAATAAAATTCTTTTTCTGCTTTTTCATCTCATTTTTTCCCTAGGTCTTTCTGCTTATAATATATGTTTGCTGTAGGATTTGAGAATATTCAATTCTACTGGAAAAGACAAGAAAAACAAATAGAGTGGATGAAACTCATAAGACGTGTTAAGATAGTGAGGAAGCAAGTGGTTTGTGAAATGCAGGCAGAATTTATGAGCTGTGCTAAGTAAGTTAGCAGCCTGTAAAAACACATTAAAACTCTAAGAATGACACAATACACCCCCACATTACTCTATCACCATTTCTTCAGTCATCTGCACAATGAAAACCCAGATTTTGAAAACTGAGTATGGAACTGGGCTTCTGATTCTGGGTGGGTCTGCTTTCTCTTCCGAAGAAGGTAGTAGGCAAGAACTCTTCAAACATAGGGTGGTATGTCTGATATCCTCTGCAACCTGGAATAATAATGTCAGGGATGGTAGTTGTGACGTGTGCTAGCAGAGTAGGGGAGGGAGTCTGTTCTAGGAATCAGGAGATCTGATTTCTATGTCTGACTCTACAAATTCAGTACAATTTCATGATTTGGATATGACATACTGGAAATGGGTTCCATACTCCATGCAGCCCCCATTCTCAATCAGAAGTGGGTAAAAAAAAAACTTTATCTTCCTGGTCGAGGCAGAAAAGATGTTGAGAAAGGGGTAGGACTGGTGAGGAAATGGCCAGCAAACCTATCTTGAGAAGGGAGGGTGGTCTCCGTTCCCCAGTATTATCCCAGTTGTTCTCTCTGGATCAACCTGAAAAAATGGTCTCAACTACCTTGGAGAATCCTGGACTCTGCTGCTCTCCAGGAAGCCCTTCCTCACCAGTCCTGGAATTACCCCCATCAGGAGTGGACAGCGGCTGGTGCTGAATTGCCACTGGGATCAGGGTGGGTGTGTGTGCATCCCACAGCTGGAGCCCTGAAAGGCCCAGGAAGGTCACCTGTATAGGCATATCCTGGTTACTTGATTAACCTTGAAATAATGCAAATCTGTGTTTTCCTGGTCTAATAATTCAGACTTCATTGATGGTGTTATGGCAAGGCTTTACTACTACTAGCTGTGCAAAAGTCAGGAAAATATAGCTTTACTAGTGTTCCTGTTCTGATATCGCTGACTGTTAGACTATCTACTTCAACAAGACTGTTGGGAGAATCAAGACAGCATCGTATTTAGAGGATGGATCACCTACCATCTCTCTTTCAAAGTGGGTTGTTTCTGGTTTTAAGAAGAATAAAGTTTATTGCCAGAAATAATAGAAAATATTTGAGCAGACAAATGGAAACCTCACATATTTTTTTCTTCCTTAGTAAATTTGGTAGATAAAAATGAAAAGTAACAGCCATTAATAGCAAAGGTTTTATAGACCCTAGCATAAAGAGAATGTTTAAGTCATATCACATTAAACACTAAAAGCCTTATTCACGCAACATTATACTCAAGATATTTCAGGCACTTAAGGCAGGAAAAATGCAAATTAAGATCTCCCTCATCAACTCTTGCTTATTCCTCTGGAGCATTATGTTCTCAGGAAACTCATCTTAAGTGTACCTTAAATGTACATATGTGGAAAGACTTAATATTTACCAAGAAAAAATTTCCAAACTTGTAAACAGCACCAGAAACTCAGTGAGTATTAAATCAACTACTGCATTGCTTCAAATTTTCTTCTGACTTTATCAATGACATAAAAATGTTTTATATCATAACTGGCAAGTGTATAGCATTTTTGTGTAATATTTTCACTTAACATTACTTTGTGTGTATTTCCATACTTTGAGAAACCTCAGTGGTTCTCATTTTAATTAATCTTAGTATGTATAATACTTTGGGTTTGGGAATATTTTAAGCCCTAGCTTCAATAAGCAACTTGTACTTTCATTTCATAAAGCCATCTTAAATGAGAGAAAGAGAATAATGGCATCCATCACCCATATATCTGGTTCTGCCAGCCTTTCAATGACTAAGGGAATATTCTTGCTACCTTTATTTTACTGTTTACATTTGAGCCCTCCCCATCCAGCAAGGCTTTGCACAGAGTATTCTTTAAACAAACAAACAAACAAAAAAAAAACCTCTTAACTGAGTTAGACCTAAATTGACTATTTTTGAAAAGTACAAAATCACATGGAGAAATCTGTAGCTAACTGCTATTTGAAAAAGATACCGAAGATATCATCAACAGTTAAACAAGTCTTTTTAAAAATTTATTTCCGAGGAACTAAATTCTCAGAGCAAACAGGTTTGTTGTTGGTCTTTTGATAATGGAGTGAGAGTCTCAAGACCTGGGAATCAGAGACAATAGCTCTATCTGTCTAGCATTTGAGACCACGGGGCTCCGGGTCCTGTTTGGTCTGCCGTTATTTCATCTGTCCCGCAGGTGGCATAGGTGAGGTTCTTCCCGTGCTTTACGCCTTTCGATCCCACTGTGCTACTGAACTGCCTCCTGCCTTCTCAGGAAGGTCCTTCCTCACTGCCCCTCCTCTGCACCTCCCCCCACAACCATAGTGCCTTTTTCTTACAGGAATACCGAATCTATGAAACTTGACGGGTCTTCCTTGACTCTCACACACGCTTTCTTCTTCTGGTCCCATTCTTTAGGCTTTGCTTTGTGCATAAATCTGAGAAATGGGCTATTTCCTGCCATCTCAGTAAACAGGGATTTCACAGTCATCAGGGACTGCAGCTCTCCTGTGTCAGCTGGTGAGCCCTGAGGAAACTCAGGAAGGAAAAGAATACCTGCCATCTAGCAGCCATCAGGCTACAACTACACCCTAAGGTGAGCCCTGAGGAAACTCAGGATGTGGAAACACAGGATACAGCCCCAGTTAGCTGAGGTGCATGTCAAAACAAAGATTTTAGTGAGCCCAGACCCTTACATCTTCCCATATATAGAAAAGTGCTAAATTCCTTAACTTGGAATATCTGGTTTTCTTTAACTAACAATAATCTTATGATGTTCTGACTACCTGCTCTTTGCTGCAAAGCTCCTGTGTATACTCATTCCCTCCTTTCCTCCTTGGAGCAGTTTCTCAGAGCTATCTAAAATACTGTCTCTCATTTTGCCCCAAATAAAATTTAACTTGCAACTCTCACATTGTGCATTTTTAAAAGTCAACAAATCTTATAAACTAATGTACACCCATTTTTGGTGCTTTAATGTGCTGTTTCCCAGATACCTTTTGCAATTTAAACCAGAGTGGGGAAGGGAACTAATCTCAAGTTCCCCTTATGTGCCAGGCACTGAGACAGGAAACTTATGAAAATTGTTCAACCTTATGGAATCACTCTGTGAGGCAGGGATTAGTTTTTCTTCCTCTCTTTCTCCTCTCTCTATTCCACACATGCTTTTTGAATAACTATCATTATCAGATGCTGAATATTACCTCTTAAAATGAACAAGTACCCAGGTCTCATATGAATAGCAGTGAATTAAATAACCATGCTTTATCCCAATCAAAGATACTGAAAAAGGGCCTCTTAAATGGCACCCCCCACCCCCATCACTGGTTCCAGTCTGAGGGAGATTTTTGTATTTTCTGTTAGTGAATCCCTTACACTGGGCAGTGGGGCCCAGAAAAACTACTGTGAACAGAATTTAGAGGGAGTTTGGACAACTCCCAAATCACAGAGCTGGTAAATAGTAGAGGCTGGGATTTGAACCCAGGTTCTGGTGGAACAGGGGCTTCTCTGATAGCTCAGCTGATAAAGAATCCACCTGCAATGCAGGAGACCTGGGTTTGATCCCTGGGTTGGGAAGATCCTCTAGGGAAGGAAAGGGCTACCCACTTCAGTATTCTGGCCTGGAGAATTTCATGGACACGGCTTTTCATAGCCTTCTTGTATCTGATCCTTTCTTTTCTTTTTAGCTGCCAGATCTCCTAGAATCACAGCGTTAGCTAGCTGGATTTGCTAGGTGTTGAAAATGAAGCCTCCTGCTGAGGAATGGTCTTTCAGATGCTGTTTCAGGTAAAAAGTTGAGAAATCTATACATAACTCTAGAGTTGCCTCCAACTTTTCCTCCTCTGTCTCTTTTATGGAAGCCATGCATAACTTATGAAGAATGCAGAATAAGTATTTTGCAGATAAATATTGAAATTATATGTGGACCCTACATAGACACCTCTGTAAACACCCCATTCACATTCCCAGGGCCTGTTCTGGCCTGACACAGGCTGAGGAAAGGCAGCCACAGGGAAAGAACAGAGCATTCTGCTGCTCTGGAGGTTTATCTTCCAGAGCGACCTGGCAGATGAAGTTCTGGGAGAACAAGGAGAGGACATTTCATCAGGTTTCTGCCTCTGTAGTTGCAGGCGTAACTACAGCAAGCAGCACTGTTCGTGCAGCCAATGTTTTATATAGACAACTTCAAGAACGTAGTGTAACTTTGAGTTAGATTTGCAAACTTTAGAATTTCATGTGCAGTGGGATAAGGCTATTGTCAAAGTCCCTGTGGCCCTATCATTCATTAAAGAGTAGAGAGACAAAAAAGAGAGAGAGAGAGAGATTGAGAAACGCAGCAAGTGCCAGCCTGACATTCTGTCTAGAGGGGCACAGAAAATAAATACTTCCCAGCTGGGTAACCTGGAAGACTTTCCTTAACTCCTCGGTGTCTCAGTCCCTTGTCTATAGAACAGACAAATAACAGCACCTGTATCATTGGAAGGTTGAGAGGATTAGAAAAGATAACCTACACCTAAAGTTTAGAATTGGAAATGCTCAATAAAAGCTAGCTGTTAGTGGTATTGACAAGAAAGAAGGTCAGGGTAATAGAAAGGATACCTATTCCACATGTGGATATTTAGAGAAGGAATCTTAAAAGAAGTGTTATCCAATGTAAGCCCTGTAAGGGTAGTAAGAGGAAGCCAGTCAAAGAGGGGGAGGGGCAAAAGAGTTTAAACATTAGCTATGCCATATGCTTCAGGTGGCTCAGTGGTAAAGAATCTGCCTGCCAAGCAGGAGGTGCAGGTTTGATCCCTGGGTTGAGAAGATCCCCTGGAGAAGGAAATGGCTAAACCAACTCCAGTATTCTAACCTGGAAAATCCTATGGACAAAGGAACTTGGTGGGCTACAGTCCATGGGGTTGCAAAGAGTTGGACACAACTTAGCAACTAAACGACAACAATGTCATATGGAAAATCACAAAGCTAAATTCATCATATTATATACACAGAAGACCAGTAAACCACCCTCCCTAACCAACCCCAACGCCAAGTGTGCCAGTTTCCTATTGCTATGTAACAGATTACCTCTAAATTCAGCAGTCTACAACATACTATATATAAGCAGATCAGTAACAATAATTTCTCTGCTCCTGCGATGACATCTATTCAATGCACATTTAAACTTCAACTTGAGCTAAATAAGTAATTTTCAGGGAGGAGGTATAGCATTTCATCTTTAACCCTATGCCAGTCCAGAAACTTATGGGGGCAGTGAAGATATAGTCAAACATAGAATTCTAGAAAATATGACCAGTAAATATAAAGAGGACAGTATGGTAGGCAACAATTTTTCATCATTTTGCCTGAAAATAGCTCTTTTTATTTTTTTATTTTTACCTCATCAGCTCCTCATAGTCTTTTCCTTTTCCCTTTTCTATTATTTATCGTTTAAGCTCTAACCCCATGGTTTATTTATTCGATGAATGAATGGAGGGATGCATTTATCTAAGTGCCCCATATCCAGTGAAAATGCATTGTGTAGCTGGACTTTTCATACAGAATTAAATTCTTTCCATCACCATTTTATAACTTCCCCAGTGGCTCAGTTGGTAAAGAGTCTGCTTGTAATGCGCGAGATTTGGATTTGATCCTTGGGTTGAGAAGATCCCTGGAGGAGGAAATGGCAACCCACTCCAGTGTTCTTGCCTGGAGAATTCCATGGACAGAGGAGCTTGGTGGGCTATAGTCCATGGGGTTGCAAAGAGTCTGACATGACTGAGTGACTAACTTACACTTTCACTTTCATCATCATTTCCAGAGGGACTGGAGAACTATATCCAAATTCATAAAAGTGAGAAAACAAGAGTTCAAAATGTCATGTTCTTACACAAAGATAATTGCAAATCAATCTTTTGTGGGGCAAATGAAAAAAATTCTTTCACAAACAGAAAAAACAACTCCTCTAAGGGCCAGGAACAGATAACAATGAATGAATATTATAAAAGTCCAGTCTTCAGATACCATCACTGGATTTTATAAAAGTTTGGTCATTTCTGAAGCAGTCAGGCTGCCATTTGTCTTGGTGCAGGTGGGGGGGGGGGTAGTTTTCCTCTTTTGAGAGGCAACATCCAGCCTTAGATTCTAGAAGAAGCCCAAAGTCCACAGTCAAACTACAGAGTTGAGGAGAGGGAAAGCCGTTACTGGGGCACCTAATGAGCAGGCTTGAGCTGTGCTCTCCATCCCACTAGCTCACTCAAAAAATTGCTCTCATTTTCGTTCTCTCCCCTGTTTTACCTTCACCCAAGAAGCTGTCACACAACCTCTCTCTTTCTATCTTTCCAACTCAAGTCAGTGCTACAGCCTCTGGCCAGGGTCCCTGCCTCCTCACACGCCCCCACCATCTTCGGCAGTGTATCCCAGAATCTCATGGGGAGCTTCTTTAAAACATGGATTCTGTTCAGGTAGGTTTGTGCTAGGGCCCTAGAATCCTTATTTTTCAGAAGTGCCCTAAATAGCTGCAGTCACTAGCCAGATTTCAGAAAGGCTGCTCTACAGGTTACTACAGTTACTCAACACCATCCTCACGTGGCACCACCCACTGCCCCAGCCTCTTCTCCCAGTCCTCTCTCTCCCACCACTCAACCACCTGTGGCCCCTCGGACCTCAGGGCTTGTCACAAGCTCTTCCTTCTCCTTCTTCCTTTAACCAGTTGCTGTTATTGGTCAATGGAGAAGGAAATGGCAACCCACTCCAGTATTCTTGCCTGGAAAATCCCATGGAGGGAGGAGCCTGGTGGGCTACAGTCCATGGCGTCGAGCATTAGCTAAATCCTGACGTTCTTGATTGCTCTGACCTTCCTCTGTGAGGTACCTTCTTCCTGCTCTCATCACACCTTATTATATGAGAGGAAAGTTTGTTTCCATTGTAAATCACTAATTTGGAGATTCTTTCACAGCAGCTGAGCCTATACCCTGCTTGATTAATAATTAATCTTTTGAGAAGGGATGACCTACCCTTCCTTTTTTCTGGCTAATATGTTATCAATGTGAAATCATGACCTCCTTGGTTCTTTTTTTTAATTGAATTATAGTTAACTTATAATGTGCTAGTTTCTGGTGTATAACAAAGTGATTTAGTTGTATATACATATTATATACATATACATATTATTTTTCAGATGCTTTTCCATAATAGGTTTTTACAAGATATTCAATATAGCTCCCTGTGCTATGGGCTTCCCAGTGGGGCTAGTGGTAAAGGACTCATCTGCCAATGCAGGAGACTTAAGAGACCTGGGTTCAATCTCTCAGTTAGGAAGATCCCCTGGAGAAGGGCTTGGCAACCCACTCCAGTATTCTTGCCTGAAGAATCCCATGGACAGAGGAGTCTGGCAGGCTACATGTCCAAAGGGCAAAGAGTCAGACATGACTGGAGTGACTTAGCACATACCCTGTGCTATCAGTAGGTCCTTGTTGTTTATGTATTTTATATATAGTAGTGTTTATATGTTACTCCCAAACTCCTACTAAATTTATTCCCTTTGGTAAACATAAGTTTGTCTTCTATGTCTGTGAGTCTATTTGCATTTTGTAAATAAGTTCATTTATAACATTTTTTAGACTCCACGTATAAGTGATAGCATATGACATTTGTCTTTGACTTACTTCACTTAATATAATAATCTTTGGTCCATCCATGTTGCAAATGGCATTATTTCATTCTTTTTAATGACTGAGTAACACTCCATTGTGTATATTTACTCTTTGGTTCTTCTTGATCTACTTTCCTTTGGGTTCTTTATCAACTAGGCTTTAAATTCTTGGTGATACCATCTTCAGTTTCTGCTTCTGGAATCTTTGAACCTTGTATTTAATTTTTTTCTTTTTCTTTTTAACACTGAAAACATTTTGTATTGGGGTATAGCCAATTAACCGGAGAAGGCAATGGCAACCTGCTCCAGTATTCTTGCCTGGAGAATCCCGCGGACAGAGGAGCCTGGTAGGCTGCAGTCCATGGTGTCGCGAAGAGGCGGACATGACTGAGTGACTTCACTTTCATTTTTCACTTTCATGCATTGGAGAAGGAAATGGCAACCCACTCCAGTGTTCTTGCCTGGAGAATCCCAGGGACGGGGGAGCCTGGTGAGTTGCCGTCTATGGGATTGCACAGAGTCAGACACGACTGAAGCGATTTAGCAGCCAATTAACAATGTTGTGATAGTTTCAGATGAACAATGAAGGGACTCAGCCATACATAAATATGTCCCCATTCTCCCCCACGTCCCTCTCCCATCCAGGCTGACACATAACATTGGGCAGAGTTCCATGTGCTAAACAATAGGTCTTTGTTGGTTATTCATTTTAAATATAGCAGTGTGTACACGACCTTCCCAAAGTCCCTAATTATCCCTCCATCCCACCAGCAACCATGAGTTCATTATCTAAGTCTGTGAGTCTCTTTCTGTTTTGTAAGTAAGTTCACTTGTATCATTTCTTTTTAGAGTCCACATATAAGGGATGTCATATGATATTTCTCCTTCTCTGTCTGACTTACTTCACTCAGTATGACACTTTCTATGGGCCTCGTATTTCATAATGCTCCCCATAATTCTCCTCTAGGACTGATGGTTTAGCTCCTACCTCTGACCAATCCTCCAGTCGTTGCCTTAAGTAGGAAATCCCCAGAAAATCACACAGAAGCCAGACTTGACTCCCGGCCCTTGGCAAGGACTGGGCTGGGTAATCCCCAGGAGAGGCATGGAGGGAACTATTTGAAGGAACCAGTGAATGAATGGTATATAGCAATCAATTCCAACCATTCAGAATTATTTTTAAATGCTAGAATTGTCCTCTTCCCCCATGCCAATGGATTTGAGATTCTAAACGTTTCCTCTATGAAGCATCACTATCATTAAACCTATTTTATGGCTGAGAAACTTGAGGGAGAGTGAAGCAAAATGGTAGATATAATTAGCTAGAGGGCAAGGATTGTTCTCTGGTCTTAGCAATACACTGGATTGCACAGGTGTTTACTGACTCATGCTGCCTCTCTATGTGGAGATCTCTATCTAACATGCCCGGGGAGCAAGCATGTGGGCTGAGTAATTATAAATGCCTTTCAGAAGTATGGAGCTTAAAATAATTTCCTCTTGTAGTTTTTCAAAACAACCAGTGTTTGTGTCTTTTTAATCCTCACAGAAGGCATAGAGGGCAAAGATCATCAATGATTTCAGAGGCATGAGGCTGCAAGAAAACCGGACTTTGCTGTCAGGTAAGAGACACAGATGCTCACCTTGAGCAGGAAGAAAGGGGCACTGAATTGATCAGGACTGAAAGCAACAGCCCGTCTGCCCTGTGCCCATAAACGGGGAAAGGGAACAGAAGAACATTCTTTCTCATGTGGCCTGTTTGCTGTTGGAGAAAAGGATTCACCATGGTACACAGAACTCTCTTTTCCTGACAGAATAAATGAGAAATAACTAGGATTGGGGCTTCATTCTTCATTGTTTAGCATCTTTAATCCATCAGCTTTTAAGATGTCTGAGGAGCAGAAAATGTAATTTTATCCAGTTTTATTAGACAACAGCCTTTCCTCATCTGAAAAAATAATTTAAAAAGTACCCTAACTCTTAATATTTCTGGAGTCGACATGAAGTTAGTGGAGGTAGAATTTCCATATTTTATTATGTACCGTGAAAATCAGCCTTTATGCTTAATGGAAGCCTTATGCTCACTGATAAATCAAAAGAGCGAAGGCAGGGCTGGGTAGTGAGAGGCAGGGTGAGAGCTGATACTGGCTCTGTTGTCTGTGGGCTAATAAAGAGTAGACTAGCTTGATTTACAAAATCATCTCCAAGAGAGGAAAGAAGTGCAGGGGTACTTGAAAGACTGGCGCTGCTTTGCTCTCGGGTGAATATGCATTTTATGCAGCCAGATTAAGGATTCATTTTGTCCTTGACACAGCACGAAATTCAATCTGCACTTACTTAGCCTACAGACAACAGCCTGCCAGGGGTCGTGTGAAGATTTTATAATAGTACAGGCAACAGTCTTCACCAGCAAAATAAACATTTGGGAAATTGTATTTTGAAAGCATTTCTTCTTCTTCTCTCCTCACCAATCCCCAGCCCGTCATGCAATTCTGGTTCAGTGAAATGCAGCATTTAATATTTTGGAAATAATTTTCAAGCAGATGGGGGAAGAGGCAGGAGGGCAGCTTCTATTACTAGCCTTGATGATCTCTCTACCTTCCCTTCTTTGTCAACAAAACAACTCAAGCAGTGATTGTTTTTCCTTTGCAAGAAAATAAAATAAGACAGCATGAAAGTGTTCTCAGATTTGCTCTCTGTTTGCTTCTGAAATCTTTCTAAGCTGAGGTCTTCTGTGTGATACAGAAAGCTCATTTTGAACCTGACTGCTGAGGATATCTTGGAGAGATGCTAAGGTGTGTTTTTTTTTTTTTTTCTTTTTTAAAGAGGAAGAGGGCAGGATTTTCTGTCCCTGGCAGAGTGAGCCTCAGAACCCTTTGTTTCTGTGTAACAACGAGGGTAATTCTTCACACTCTCTTTATTGAACTACAAATATCTTTCCAGATGAACACTCTCCTAATCTAATTAGCTGTAAACAGGCCTCCCGGGTGCCACGCTACTTTAGCTATGGGATGGCATGAGCAGGAGGGGAGAGGGACTAGTTCAGGAAAGATATCCATGACTGTGAGTCTTTTCGATGGGCACAGTTGGGATGGGGTGATGTATCTGCAGGAGACTTTTCTGCCTTATAAGGAGACAAAAGCAAAGACTTATTGACTACTCTCCTAAAGGGCAGAATGGCCTACTATGAGCAAAGAAAGCTTGTTTTTCTATAGCACTTAACTGGTCTTCCCAGAATATGACTTACTAGTTAGCATAGCAAAGGAATGGCATCAAGCACGCTCGGGGATCCTGAGGGGTCTTGGCTGATTAATATGCATCCCCACTGTCAGACCCTGAGAAAGGCCATGGAGCCAAATGTTCACTTTGGAAGAGGTGATCCCATTATGGTTCCTGGTGGAACACCAGATCATGAGGGATTACAGGGTGGGGTTAGGGGTCAGTGGGTACTTTCAAGTTTCACAGTCAATGGTAGAGAATCCAAATTCAGAACCTCTGTCTGTGCAGAAGGTTGGAGAAAGGTTGCACAGCTTCATTTTTAAAGACAGCTTTCAGTTGTTCACCTTCTTCATGTCATTTTGGAAAGGATTCCTAAAGAAAGTTGAGGAGGGGATAATCTGGTCTTTGGTAAATAGCAGCGAGTGGTGAGGGGGGAAGGGTGGGCTCCTTGGGTGAGGCAGGTCCTAGGTTAATAAGAACCTGAAGAAATGAGGCTTCACTGGGTCATGGTTATGCCGGCCACCAGCCAGGCCTCCAGTGCCATGGGACCCACAAGGTTGAATAATCAATACTGGTCTCTGACAGCTGTTTCCTGCCAGTCATCCAGCCTTGAGCCAACACATAGGATTTCTGTTGTATTTCAGCCTCCTCGGACATCCCTGCTTTCTGGTGCCCAGTGTTGGCTGGAATGGATTCCAGACTTGTTCTGAAAGGGTTTGAGTCACCTGTACTGGGTTAACACCAATGACTTCTGGGCTCCAAGCCCACTCCTCTATTCTCTGCTCTGTGCTATGGGGCTGGACTCTGCAACTACACTTCCCAGACTCCTCTGCATCTCCCTGCCAATGAGAGGTGCAGGTGGGAGATGGACAAGAAGGGCAGGAGAAGGAGAGGAGGAACTATTTTCTGGCATTTAGTTGAGCTGGCATTCAGCAGCCTCTAGCCTCCAGCCCCCTTTGCTGCTTCTGTCTCCTCTCTGCACTCCTCAGTGGTTCAGAGGTAGCTGGTCCACGTGGCTTCAGCAGTGAAAATACAGGTTGTGCAGTGGTCCAAGCACCAGCTGCACCCCTCCCTCTGGCTTCTGGTAATACCTCTTCCTCCTGTTGTTCTTTAGCTCTGGAGTCAGCAGTTGCTTCTTGCAATGATTAATCTCTGATAATTTTAGCATCCTTCCTTTTGTTCTATGGGGCTTCCCTTGTGGCTCAGCAGGTAAAGAATCTGCCTGGAATGGGGGAGACCTGGGTTTAATCCCTGGTTTGGGAAGATCCCCTGGAGAAGGGAAAGGCTATCCACTCTAGTATTCTGGCCTGGAGAATTCCATGGACTATATAGTCCATGGGGTCACAAAGAGTTGGTCTCGACGAAGCGACTTTCATTAACTCATTTTTGTTCTAAAGTCGGTATAATCAGTTCCCTGTATTAAATCCATCAGTGTAGCCAGTATCCTATATTAAATCTCCTCTGTTGGAATGCTTTCATTTTCTTGACTAACCCCTGATAAATGTTGATTCTGACAAGAAACCCAGTTTAAAAGGGTTCCACTTGTTGAATTAGCAAAAGGTTGGAGGCTTTCTCCCTTTGTGGTGACATCACTAAAAGAGAACCCATGGGCAGAGTGAGGACTAAGGACAGTCAGATGGGCAGAGATGCTCTCCTGGGGAACTTCACAGTCTCTAACATCCTCCAGAAATATTCAGGTTGAGAGATGAGCCCACATCATGCTGATGGCTTCCCCATTTTGCTCTACAATGGTCTGTCTTAGAGTGCTTCTTCCTTGGCATTTCTACACGTGAAGAATTTTGAAAACTACACTGCAATACTCTACAATCACATCTTTCTTTTGTAAATCCTCAAAGTTGGACAGTGGAGGCAGTGGGAAAATGACAGTGGTTCTCAAGTATAGCCTGAGGACCCATGGGGAATCATAGAAACCCTCAGAAAGTATTCATGAGATCACTATTGTTATCACAATAGTGAGACTTGATTTACCTTTTTCATTTTAATTCACTCATAAGGGCACAATGAGATTTCAAAAGGTTACACACATGGATACAGAAACAGGTTGTAGGCAGAAGCAGATATGGGAATTTCAGTTCAGTTCAGTTCAGTTGCTCATGTCCGACTCTTTGCTACCCTATGAACTGTAGCATGCTGGGCTTCCCTGTCCATCACCAACTCCTGGAGCTTGCTCAAACTCATGTCCATTGAGTCAGTGATGCCATTCAACCATCTCATCCTCTGTCATCCACTTCTTCTCTTGCCTTTAATCTTTACCAGCATCAGGGTCTTTTCCAATGAATCAGTTCTTCCCAACAGGTTGCCAAATTACTGGAGTTTCAACTTCAGCACCAGTCCTTCCAATGAATATTCAGGACTGATTTCCTTTAGGATTGACTGGTTTGATCTTTCTGTTCAAGGAACTCTCAAGAGTCTTCTCCAACACCACCGCTCAAAAGCATCAATTCTTTGGCACTCGGCTTTCTTTATGGTCCAACTCTCTCATCCATACATGACTACTGGAAAAACCATAGCTTTGACTAGACAGACCTTTGTTGGCAAAGTAATGTCTCTGCTTTTTAATATGCTGTCTAGGTTTGTCATAGCTTTTCTTCCAAGGAGCAAGTGTCTTTTAATTTAGCTGTCTTTTATTCAGATATCAAGGAGATTCACAAAAGTAGAAAAGAGTGCTATTATTCTAATTTAACTTTTGTTTTGGAAAATAAAGTTATTTATTATAAAAATATGTTATTTATGTTAATATGTTTCTTATTTCTATTTTCTAGTGAACTAATAAATTCTGGTGTGGAGTTGGTATATTTTCTTCACTTTTACTAGTCACTTAAATTTCATCTCCAGCCCCTGGTCATCTGGAGTTTAGTCCCCACATGGATGTCAAATCCAGGGAAATCATTTCCAAAATTTTCAATGGCCCAGGCTGGTTCTCCCTTCCGTGGGGGGGTGGGGGGGGCGGGGGGGCGGTGGTCCATGTTTTGCCCCAGGACACATACACTTCCTGTCCTGATGCTTCCATCACCACCCTTACATTACTCAGAAGAATGTCAGAGTCCAGCTTTTTTGACCCCAGTCTCAGGAGACACCTGTCCAAGCCACTTAGTAGCCTTCCACAGTGAGGAGAAGCATCGCACTCTTCCCCCATGGGGACAGCTGAGCCCCGATGCCATACTGACACTAACCACCTCCCTTCTTCTGTGGGTTCTGCTGCAGTCCTTCCAATATTTGACTGTGGAAGGTGGGAATAGTTGACCCACATTATCTTGGGGTCTCGGTTGAAAGTTAGGTAGAAATAACTAGTCCAATTTTCAACACCTGTCATAAAATCATCCTGTATTTCTAATGAAATATCTCTCATTATTTATATATTACACATGAGGAAATTAAAGTTCAGAGAAAATATTAATAATTAAAGGTAAGTGACTAAGCCAGGATTTGAACTCTGGTATGTCCAAAATTGAGAGGGGCATGACAACCCATTCCAGTAATCTTGTCTTTAGAATTCCATGGATGGATAAGCCTGGTGGGCTATAGCCTATGGTGTTGCACTTTATGCTCATTGTCAAGTTGCTTTCAGAGAAGTTCTAGCAACTTAAGTTCTCATTAGTGATGAATGAACATGTCCCTTTCATCTTGCTAAAAGTAGGCCTTCATCACTTTTTAACCTTTGCCTATTTATCAGATGATATCTCATTGCTGTTTTAACTTGTTTTTCTTTGATTACTACTGAAGATGAAACTGTTTTTATATTTATTGGTCATGTTCTTGATAATTAAAAAATTAAATTGTTTTTTTTCCTTATTGATATGCAGGAACTCTTTATTATTAGAGGATTTAAATCTTGTCATATGCTACAAATATTGCTCTAGTTTTTCACTTATCGTTTAATTTTATGAATTTTTTGACATTGCACACATTTGAAGATTTTATGTAATTAAACCTAGTAATACTTTTTTGGGGCTTCCCTTTGTAATATCATGCTCAGAGAAATTGGAATACTTACTAAAATATTTTTTTCAGGAAGGTATAAATCTGTTATGTTTTCTGAATCTTTGGATGACTGGGAATATGTTTCTGTGACTCTTATGTAGGAATAATATCTTGGCAGTTGGAGCATTTTTAACACACCATCCTCAAAATGTTGTAGAAGCTATTCCACTATTTCCCAAAATTTACTGTTGAGAGTGAGGTCTGATACCAAAAAGATTTTTATCTGTTAGTATGTCCCCAGTTATTTGTAAGAGCAGAATGACTGCAAGATTATTCTTCATACTTGGAATAAAAAGGAAAAGCCAGACACGATGAGGAGTCTGTTTTACACTTTCTGGAGTTGAGTGGGTTTTGGATTAAAGTCAAGGATTTCTTCAACTAAAGAAAATTATCTTTTTTTTTTTTTTTTCAGTTTGGTCACCACTTCTCTGTCTGATGTATTCTCTTCTTCTGGGTTTCCTAGTCAATCCCCAGGACTTATCCTATGCCTCTTATGTGAGTTTCAGAATTTCCCCAGTGGGCTGACTGGTTTTCTCTTTTTTTTTTTTTTTTGGCTTTATTTATTACTTTTTTTTACACTTTATTTTTTTTAAATTTTATTTTATTTTTAAACTTTACAGTATTGTGTTAGTTTTGCCAAATATCGAAATGAATCCGCCACAGTGGTTTTCTCACCCTGTTTGTTTCGCATTGTCCAACTTGCTCGTCAGTATGGCCATCACATTTTTACATCAGGCAATTATTGTTTCACCTAAAAGTAGTCTTCCCTGATCTCAGACTGTTTCTTTTTCACTAGTATTGTCTCCTCAAATTATTACTGAGAATCTGATTTAATATCTTACAAAATTCACTTTCCTGTTGCAAGCTTTTTTTGAAAGAGCTCTCCTCTTTGGAGATCATGAACATTTTTTCTATATTCAAATGTTTCTCTGTTTTCTCATCCTTACGAGGGAGTGCTGTGTTTGCCCAGTTTTGGAAACTGAAAGAGGCCCAGTTAGAGAGTGTTCAGGTTCATGTCTGATTTCTTCAATGTGCAAAAGGGATCAAGGAAGAATCGATCATTTCTGTAGTTTAATTTCTCTGGATCAGCAGTCCCATTTTCTAGAAGGTTGAAGAAGGAACCAAATCCCAAGGTGGTCATGTGACAAGCGCTTTCCCACTGTGCCTGCATTCCTTCCCACCTGTCAGGGGCACCATCCTCCTTCTCTGATGGACAAGATGGTCTTGCTGTGAGAGTGTTGTTCTTAGCACATTGTTTGAACTGGACTGAACTGAAATGGCAGTGGAAGTGCCTTTTATGGCAGATTGTGCTGAGAAGGGAAATTCGCACCTGTTTGGAACTGACATTACATTTATAGAGAGCAAGGGGGGAAACAAACACAAAGGCTGGCACACTGGGGATGATTACTGCCAAAATTACTTACCAAAGACATCTGCGAAGCTGTGATCCAGTCAGGAGGGATGTGGAAATGAGCCCCAGCTGAGTCCCCCAGCAAAATGACTCCCCTGGGCTGTGAACCTAGGGGGCACAATTTATTTGCATTATTTATGCACTCAAGTAGTTTGGAGCCTCTAGGTTAGGTAGTTAGGTGAGCACATACCCTGGTGTGTATTCCATGCGTGGAGCATCATAACAGTGATACATTGCCACTTTTTGAGTGTTGGAGGATGAGGGGCATAGCATTTAGGAGCTGAATGAGATTTCTAGGCCACTGAAACTGCCAACTAAGCTGTAGAGATGCAGGTGTGTTTCCTAGCTCCGCATAAAACAAACTGCTGTGCAACCTCTTAAGTGAATGATGGATGAATAAAAACATCAGAAGTTTATCTGAACTCAGAAACATGCCCAGATTTTGGTCCTGAAAAATTGCTTTCTTGGAAAGCATACCCATTTCTGTTATAATTCTCTTTAGGAATTAGTGATATCACGGAGCAATTTTGATTTTTCAAGCATGTTATGGATTTTTAAAGTCCTGAATCTATAAAGGCAAAAGCACGGAGTGGACAATTACGGCTGATTGATGGAGAAATGGAAATAAAGTCACTGTGCAGCCTTGTACATTTGAGGTTACAGATCACTTCATCTGATTCTGAGGAATTCACCCATGGGTGATGCATGTACTCTTCCAAAATTCTTAAAGTCCTGAAAGAATCAAGTGATGCCTCCCAGAGTCAGAGAGGAGAGCTTCCTTTCCCCGCCTACAAACCCCCTGAATCAGGTCCAAGGATGCTCCAGCCTTGCTCCAACGGCTCCCTATCTCAGGACTCTGGGACAGCCAGCATTTGGCTATGCAACTGGGGACTGAGAAGGCCCAGGACATCGAGGAGGGGACGGGATTTAGGGAATCCAAGAGATTCCATAGTGACCCCAGAGCCTCACACCATGGTTTCACTCGATGTTTATTTATTCATTTACTTGTTAATTCATTCTTTTATTCATGCAACAGCATTTCTAAATGGTATGACTTATGTATTGGGTCCTTACATTTTCTACCTCTATCCTACTCCCCTGACAGCTTAGAGATGTTAGACTTTAAGTTGATTGAGGACAAGGACTATATCATGTTTGTCCATGAAAACTCAGAGCCAAGTATAGACCTTAGTGCATAATAGGAATAGGTATTCATGAAATATCCTGTTGAGTGAATGAAATATTTTTAAATGTTAGGAAAAAGCACTGCCTAAACAAAAATAGTGGTGCTACCATAGGGTCTTGTGTGAGGCTCTTTGGGCATCAGCAGTGCCATGTTTTCAGCACTATGTGGTTGGTATTAATAAGTTTCTCCTAAGAGTACTGGTAGGCTTCCCGAGTGGCGCGGTGGTAGAGAAACCACCTGCCAATGCAGGAGACGCGAGAAATGCGGTTCAATCCCTGGGTTGCAGAGATCCCCTGGAGGAGGAAATGGAAACCCACTCCAGTATTGTTGCCTGGGAAATCCCATGGACAGAGAAGCCTGGCAGGCTACAGTCCATGGGGTCTCAAAAGAGTTGGACATGACTTAGCCCCCCAAAAAAGAGTACAAAGACTACTGGTGGCCCAGGGGTCTGTGGCACGTGGGCATTTAGAATACAGAGCTTTTGTTCAAGTGTTTTCGCGAACTCTCAGCAGTTATAGTTTGGCGGCCTCCCTTAAGTTACCCACATACCAGCCTTTAACCCATTTGACACAAGGACTTTGTCAGTACAAGCCCAGATGTCTGACCTTATGGTGTATTGAGAAGGACACAGAGCAGAATGAAAATTATCACCTCCACTTATCTTCTTATTTGGAGAGGTGCTGGATTTCAGTTACCATGGTATCTATTTTACAGCCTTTAAGAAAAAACTGAATTTTATATTTGTGTATAGTTGATTAATAATGTGTTAGCTTCAGTTGTACAACAAAGTGATTCAGTTGAGCATATACAAGTATCTATTGTTTTTCAAATTCGTTTCCCAATTAGGTTGTTACATAATATTCAGCAGAGTTCCCTGTGCTATACAGTAGGTCCTTGTTGGTTATCCATTTTAAAAGTAGTAATGTCCATCCAAAACTCCCTAACTATCCCTCTAATAACTTTCCAGTCACCCAATAAAGGAATCAGTTAAACTCATTATGCTGTAGCATCAGGCATTTCCTCATTTGTCTGTTCGACTCAATTTGACTCAGACTAGAAAAGAATATTCTATTAGGATAAGTACACTGACTTTTACCATTCATACCTTCACAGAATTTCTTCTCGTATGGGATTCCATCTTTTGGATCAACACCCTTTAAGAGAGAAGTGATGAGATTAGCAGTTTGCTTTTAAATTTATGAGACACAAGTACAAAATCCTCCCCAGATGGCTTTTAAAGCACAAAGGCAAATCAGTAGATAAAATCCTTTAAAGTCTCTTGAGCCCTTAATCCAAGGTAGCAACATTCTACGTGAGTTAGGCTTTAAGGACCTGGGGGCAGGAACAAGGAGAGATCCAGAAACTGGACCATCTTGTTCAGAAGGATGCAGGGCAGGGCTCTGAGTGCTGGAAGTGTCACTGGAGGGAGCACTGAGGGTCCAGTCAGTGCTGGGACACAGGGTCAGAGTGGGCTCAGCGGTCTCTAAACTAGAGCTCTAAGTATCCTGACTTCTCCAGTGCCTAAGGAGTGATGTTTCTAGAGCAGTGATTCTCAACAGGGCTGGTTTTAAGGCAGCCCCCTACCCGCCCCTGCCCTGCACTCATCCCCAGGGGACTTCGGCAATGCCCGGAGACATCTTTGGTTGTTACAGTGTGGGGAGGGGGAGCTACAGGCATTTAGTGGGGAGAGGCCAGAGATGCCGCTAACCATCCTACATTTTTCAAGGCAGCCTGGACGATAAGACATCATCCCAAATGTTGATACAATGAGACTGAGAAACCCATCAGTGAGGTTGAGCTTGTGAGTTGGACAGGGTTACCATAGCTGAGGGCACTTTCTAACACTGAATGCTAGGTCTGTGCATTAGTAGAGTAACTGGTCCTTGGAAGGTTCAAGCAGAGTCTGGATAACCCTAAGGAAAAGTTAATACACATATATAGTTATGTTTTTTGTTTTGTTTTGCTTGTCAAACTCTGGTCTGGAGAACACTGGCATTCCACTAGATAGTAATGGTATTAACAGGATTCTAGGAAGAGCCCGATGGTCAGAGATGTATTGGAAACAGTGTGTTCACTCTCTTGGTCTTGGGGGCTCCCAGTGTGCAATAAAACATTAAAGACGCTGAGAAATTCGGAAGTAAAGCAAACTGTTTAGGCTTATTTGACCCAGTACTTTCTAAACCTGGGTATAGCACCCCTCCTTCTGTATCTTTTAACCTCCCACTTGACAGCGGAGTTCCTGGACACAGTTAGGGAAATGTTGGACTTGGTGGTTGCAAAATCCTCTCTGAGTTCATGATTTTGTGGTTCTGGGAGTCATTTTTCCTCTATGGAAAGGGATAGGTGTGAAGGTCATGTGTCTTTTTCCTATTAACTGATGATGAACTCTGAGTCTTGGCTCTCTGGGCTCCTCGTGGGTTTCCACTGTCAGACTTTATTTTTTGGGACTTCAAAATCACTGCAGGTGGTGATTTCAGCCATGAAATTAAAAGACGCTTACTCCTTGGAAGGAAAGTTATGACCAACCTAGATAACATATTAAAAAGCAGAGACATTACTTTGCCAACAAAGGTCCATCTAGTCAAGGTTATGGTTTTTCCAGTGGTCATGTATGGATGTGAGAGTTGGACTGTGAAGAAAGCTGAGCGCTGAAGAATTGATGTTTTTGAACTGTGGTGTTGGAGAAGACTCTTGAGAGTCCCTTGGACTGCAAGGAGATCCAACCAGTTAATTCTAAAGGAGATCAGTCCTGGGTGTTCTTTGGAAGGACTGATGCTAAATCTGAAACTCCAGTACTTTGGCCACCTCATGTGAAGAGTTGACTCATTGGAAGAGACTCTGATGTTGCGAGGGATTGGGGGCAGGAGGAGAAGGGGACGACAGAGATGAGATGTCTGGATGGCATCACCGACTCGATGGACATGGGTTTGGGTGAACTCCAGGAGTTGGTGATGGACAGGGAGGCCTGGCATGCTGTGATTCATGGGGTTGCAAAGAGTCAGACATGACTGAGTGACTGAACTGAACTGAACTGAGCACTGTCTCTTATTGGCCTTCCATATGTAGGTGGGGTCACACGTCAGAGGCAGGGATGGGGTCATGGAACAAAGATAGGAGCTTCACATACTAATAACCTCTGTGTCATCCAACAGGACAGCTAAGCTTGACTCTAACAGAACAAGAGCTGCCTTAGGGATCCTGACACCTCCATACCTTAAGACTAGGGGTGATGTCTTCCCCTTCTCATGAGAAGGCAATTTGACTAATGATAGGGTGGGTGGGGTGGGCTATACTGGGGTACAATCTGTCTTGCTCTCCACATCTCAGAAATAACAGACCATCAGTGTCCTGGAGAGAAGAAACTATTTACAGAAACTTTCTCCTCTTCATTCAAGCAAATAAGGCAGCCATTCAAAGGCAATTTATCTTGAAGCTGCTGCTGCTGCTGCTAAGTCGCTTCAGTCGTGTTCGACTCTGTGCGACCCCATAGACGGAAGCCCACCAGGCTCCCCTGTCCCTGGGATTCTCCAGGCAAGAACACTGGAGTGGGTTGCCATTTCCTTCTCCAATGCATGAAAGTGAAAAGTGAAAGGGAAGTCGCTCAGTCGTGTCCGACTCTTAGCGACCCCATGGACTACAGCCTACCAGGCTCCTTCATCCATGGGATTTTCCAGGCTAGAGTACTGGAGTGGGGTGGAATCTTAAACTTCAAGGCCCCTTGTTTGTATGATCCCTGCCTGTGTGAGTGCTGGGAGCAGCTGGGAGATGTAGAGTGTTTTAGGTGGAGAGGAGTCTGGCTGCAGTCAGAACAATGTTTCCACTTAAGCACTCCTGGTAAATTGGAAAAGAGATCTCAAAAGAAAGTGACCTGAATTTCCAAGACTCCAGGAATTTGTTAAGATTTCTTTTATCATTCTAGTTAATCATACTTTTATACTTGATTTTGTATTTGGTATACTTTTTCCTTCATGCTGCTGCTGCTAAGTCGCTTCAGTCGTGTCCGACTCTGTGCGACCCCATAGGTGGCAGCCCACCAGGCTCCCCCGTCCCTGGGATTCTCCAGGCAAGAACACGGGAGTGGGTGAGGACCCCTCAAATCCTATAAGTTCAAGACCTCACAAAATTTAGATTTGCTGCCATTACTGTCCTCAGATAAGTGTTTGGCTTTTCTCCTTCCTTCCCTTTTCTCTACTGGAAGCTACTAATCTATTCATGAGGAACCAGGGTAGCAGCGTAGCTGCTTCGGGATGTAGGTAGTGGGGAAACTACAGGTAATTTCCACTCTGCCTGGCTAGCCTTATGAAACAGGAAAAAAAGGGCTGCAATGAAACGGTGACAGCGTGTGATTTGCTCCACCAGCTGTTTGGGTTGCTGTAAAAAGTTTGCTAACACCACGATTCATTTAATTTCACACTGTTTCAGACAGAACCAAGGGGTTAGATGTGAGTGACCTTAAACAAGACTTACAGTGGCTGTGACTGAGAGAGCCTCAGCTCTCATTACATCATTGACACTTTTCACGTGTGATTGGATTCTATGCCGCTCTTTCAAACAGCAGAAAAAGAGTTGCCTTAGCCTACCATCTTATCTTCTTCCTCAGGTCTAACTAAGCAAACAGGCAATGGGCTTGTAAGGAGGGCAGAAAGCCAGAGAATAGGGTTAAGTCTGAATTTAGTTGCTTACCCAAATGCCGTTACAGTTTGAATCTTGATATGAGTCCCAGTTGTCTGGCCTACAGAGAGGACAGCCACATTAGTCTTCAGCATATATTTATCACTCTGAATGTCAGCTTCACAAATGAAGGAATGAATCAATGAGTGCTACACCAAGTGTCACTGATGACCAACAGGTTCTTCAAGGGAAAATGCCACACACCATTGTGTGTTGTGGCCCACAGAACCCTCACTCGGCCTCTTTGTCATTCTCTTGGCTTTGGGTACTTGCTGGGAGCTGGGGACCAAATGCAGCCTTTTCATAACTGACTACGTTCATGGGTGGTATTGTTGGGTAATGGTGCTGATGAGCGTAATGAACACATCTGCAGTCTATTTTCTTCAGACAGGCAACACCATTAAAGTTACGCCTCTAAAGTCCCAAACATCTGGTTAATGCTTCAGCACTGTAGTCACAGCTAAGATGAAGGCTGGCATATCCAGTTTGAGTTTTGAGATGTGATTGGCTGAACATCATCCTGGGACTAAAATGAAACCGGCACTCCACTCCCTGCAGTCCTTGCCTTACTCTTGGTGGAAAAGGCTACTCTTTCTGGGCCCAGGGCTGCCTGTAGAGCTCGAGCAGGCGGATGGATAAATGTCCACAATAACCTGTCTACTCACTTGTTTCTTCCACTAGACTGTAAACTCATATTTCTATTTGTTTACCACGCAGCATGATGCAGAATGCTTGGCAATGCTCGATGAGCATTTTGCGGGGCAATAAAATGAACAATTACTGGTTTTTTTCATTGAGTTTTACTTCAGTGAGGACACGGAGGTCCCTTCTCTCTATAAGCACGAATCCCCTAGGCTGGAGGAGATAATTATGCCTCCCGCCTCCTTTTCAGAAGGTAATTTTCAAAATCAGTGATGAGCAGAGACCATTACCTTCTGCCTGGGTATGCCATCTTGTTGCTGTCGTTGCAATCTCTCCCTCGCCAATAAAAGCCCCGCAGTGTCTGAAAGTGAAGGGCACACACAGGAAGGGTCAGTTCTGCTCTCATGTTGTCCACGGTGAAGGCCAGTCTGAGCTGTCAGAGGGGGATTGACATCTGCAGTTTCAAATTCAAATATAGTCTGGGAATACCAGAGATCACCAAGAAAATTAAGGTGAATATGCTACGACCTCCCGAGTGAGGTGAAATATAATATGGTGCCAGGGCCAATCACAGGTGTAGCATGAGTGTGCATGTGCGTGTGTGTGTGTGTGTGTGTGTGTGTGCACTGTTGTGTGTGTGCCAATATGTGACAGCATGGGGGTGCACCTGTGTGAATTTGCAAGTCATGAGCATGTGTACATTCACATGGGTGGTTATGCAAATGCATGTTTCACACACGCGTGTCTGTGTGTACATGTGTGTTCATGTGTATGTGTCTATGTGTACTTCCACACACAGCAGGGCCATCCAACTCCTTGAACTTTCTCTATTAATCATCAACCTTCTCAGGCCCCAAAGCAATTGGTTTATTTTGTTCAACGATTAATAATTTTACTGAATAATTAAAAACTCTAGCCAAACTGGTTATTTGCATGGATTTATTATATTTTTGACATGTCTGATTCAAAAGGATTAAGAGCCACGATGATGTCAAACAATTCTTTTATTGCTCGAATTGCCAGGTAGAGTATCTGAGATCCCATCAACTTTGGAAAGTTTGTGACATCTGTTACTTGCTTGTTGAATTTCACAGAGAATATTATGATATCCTAACTGTTCTAAATCAAACATGTGCACACAAACACATATACACTTTTAAAAAGTAAGTTAAAATATATTTAAGAATTTTGAAAATAATTCATGACATGTTTTCAAGATAACTGTTATCCTCATGGAGAATTCCAGCTGGGAATGGCTTCAGGAAATGAAAACAGTCTAGGACTAAGATCCACTTTGATGGTCCATGTGGAGATAGCATAAAGGTATATAAACATTATAAAATGGTGTATTATCAAATTAATAATACATTCAAATGGCATTCAATCTTGTCTTATTAAAGGAAAGAAATTTATAGGAAGCAATGCAATATTTACTGAACGTCTGGTTACTCTTAACAATACTTACTGGGAAATCACTATATTTGTCTGAATCGGCATCTTTGAATGGCACAGAATTTTGTATACTTCTAGAAGAAAGAAAATGAAACACCTGTGAGCTAAGAAAAAAGAAAGCGTGTTTGTGAAAATAAATACAGACATGTTTAGATATGACTGTGCTGAGTTTACTTAACAAAACCCCATTCTAAAAATAAAATTAAGGGCCTAAATAAAAATTTAAAAAGTAAAGATAAAATTGAGTACCAGCCCAACTTTGCTTATTCCTACTCGCCACTCAACAGAATGATTTTCTCTCTGACATTTACTTGGCCTATATGGGTAAGTAAAACATAATGAACTCAAGTGTTAGAGGCCATGGGGTATGGCTGTTGAGGTCCTCAGGAAAGGAGACTGCCTTTTTGGTCCAGTCAATGAACTTAGTACTAGAGATTTTACACATTTTACACATTCTGGGACAGAAGTCTTTTCTTAAGTTTCTCCTCTTTTAAATCACTTCATCTGAGACCCGTTAGGCATTTAGTTGTCACTCCCCTTTAAGAGCCGGGTGTAACTGATGTGATTGATGATCGAGCAATTAATGCCAAGAACTACAGATACCTCCTTTGAGCGAGGATTTCCCTTAAGTCCTCACTACCAGACTTTCCCCAGCTTCCAAATGGCAAACACTGTTTTCCCTTTAGGAGAATCACTTACAGAGTAGCAGGCAAGTGCCATCATACGGCAGAGTGAGGTTACTCTTGGAGCTTAGAATGTAGAGAGAGTAACATGCTCCCTTATAGGTTTTAGTAAATGGTCTTCTGAATCAAGAGCTTCTCAGCAGTTCTGAGAGTCTCCAGGCTAGCGAATTCAGCCAGAGCAAGCATGGAGCCTAACTGGTGGTGTGGAGCCTGTCTTAGGAGCTCTGGGATGGTGGAGCCACTGGAAGTCCGCTTTACAGATCTCTTGCGGATGACATCCCCTGTAAGAATAGGTAAGGTTCTCCTATGTATGTATCTGACCTCTTGGATAGCTGTTTTAGGCTCCTAGTTGAGAAAAGGAGGAAAGACACAGAGCAAGAGAAAGAATAAGAGGAAGAGGGGGAGGGAGAGGGATGGGGTAGGGAGGAGAGAGAGGATGAACAAACCCACACAGCCGTATTATCAATCTGAGAAAAAGCACTGGGTAAAAGGTCTTTCTCAATGATGCCAAAACTATCTCCTTCTACCTTTGCCACCTTTGGGGTGAGACTTTGTCTGTGAAGGAAGGAACAATGAGTTATTTCTAGAATTAGAACGTTTGGTCATTAAATTAACCTTTACTTGTTTATTTTAAAGGCTCAAAGTAACTAACCAAAACCATACATTCTAGACATATGTGGGTAAATCGGCCATCCTAAATCTCATAAGTTGCAATTTACATAAACTCCACAATCCCTTATTCATAGCCTGCATATCCAAACAGTCCTGAAAACCAAGAGGGGTTTCTTATTTTCAATGTTGAAGCTAATTTATTTGATGGCAAAATTTGACCTAAACCAATCTAAGGCAATTCATAACCTATACCCTACTTAATATGACTATCCATATATTTCACTGCTGAAATATAAATGTGTTTAGTTAGGAGTGCTAAGAGTGTGAGTGTGGGGAGTTATAGTATACGCATGATATGTCACTTTCTTAAAATCTGGGAAATTCTGAATTCCAAATTACATCTGGCTCCAAGGTTTTGGATAAAGCATTGTTGACTTTTACTATCATTGCTTCTGCAAAATTGTATATAAATTTGAAACATTATGTATCCTTACAGGTACCTGGTTGTATGCCAAAATATTCATTCATTCATTCCATAGCTATTTTTGAAGTCCCTACCATGTGCCAGACATCATATTAGATATTAAGGATGAGTATTAGATACATTTCCTATGCTAGAAGAACTCAGTGATGGTTGGGGAAAACAATGCATTAATAGATAGCTACAGTGCTATGGAGAAAATTCTCTAAGAGGGTTGTGCACGCAGAGGGAAGACATTTCCCTCTCTACAGGGAGGGAGGCAATCTTAAAGTGAAAGTTAAAGGATTAGAAAGCATTTTCAAAGCAAGTAATTGGGTGACAGGCATTCTAGTAGGAAGGAAAAATATGGGAAGCCCTATAACATAGCTCTAGGTTCTGAAATTAGACTCCCTGGATTTGAATCTCAGGTCTGCTGTACATAACCTTAAGGCAAATTATTTCATCATTTTTACATCTGTTGGCTCATTTGTAAATGGGGTCAATGTCAGTACCTGCTTCCTTGGACTGTTGCAAAGACTAAATGAGTTGTTATGTGAAGCAAGGAAGACCTGTGCCAAGCATGTGATAAGTATTCACAAAATATTAGCTCTTTTCTTTATTATGCACAGTGCTAACAGCTATTCCAAGGGTGGCTTCTAGGACTGGGCAAACAGGCCTAAGTTGTCTCCTCTTATGACATTTTAGTTTCTGGATATATCCCCAATTCAACCCATGGATTCTCTTCAGATTTTCAGGTTCCCAGCCATACAATGTCCAATCCAGTTATGCATGCCCGTTATTTTTAGATAATTTTACTGTAAACTTCTTTGCTGTAAGTACCTTCACAGCAAGCATTTTTGTTACAAACATTCTCACTGTGTAACTAATTGGCCATAAGACAATTTTGCCATAAAAGGTAAAATGACTGGTTGATAGTTTGTTTTGATATGTATCATACAAAAATCATGACAAATGATGATGATTTGCCCCAAGAGCCAGTTTCTTATTTCTAAACACACTGCAGTAGAGGAGAAAGAGGCTGAGCGCCTGAAAAATCGCGGGTTTGAGCTCACATTTCCCATAAACCTCTGGAATGTTTATCAACAGACATATGACAAGATGCCAGGATCACACAACAGTGTAGAGGCCTTCCTAACGCAATACAAATGTGTGTGTGCTCAGAGGTGTCCGACTCTTGCACCCCCATGGACAGTAGCCCACCAGGCTCCTTTCTAGGCAAAAGCACAGGAATGGGATGCAATACAAAGCTTGGGTATAAATATGCATCCTAGTATTTGGAAGTTGATACCTCCTCTAACAAAGGAAGAAATTTTAGCAAAAAGAAAAACTGTGATGCCGAATGAGGAGGCGAATCAACGTGTAAAACACTAAGAATGAAAGCCCTGGAAGACAAGTGCTCAGGCACAAGTCACAGAATAAGGTCAGTCATCTGCACAGTAGTGCCGTTAAATCTACGCACCCTTTAGATGGACTTCCCTGGTGGCTCAGATGGTAAAGCATCTGCCTACAATGTGGGAGACCCAGGTTCAATCCCTGGGTTGGGAAGATCTCCTGGAGAAGAAAATGGCAACCCACTCCAGTATTCTTGCCTGGAAAATCCCATGGATGGAAGAGACTGGTAGGCTACAGTCCATGGGGTTGTAAAGAGTTGGACATGACTGACTTTCACTTTTCACCCTTTAAATATATTCAGATATTTTGTATTTAGTAATAAAGTCTCTTTAATTGTGTAATTAGCCTCATGGCTAATTAGTTATATGGTGAAACTAATGTTTGTGGCAGCAAAGATGTTTAAAACAGGGAACTTACAGTGAAGATACCTAGAACTCCAGTTATCACCTTGGCTGGTGCAGCTGATCACCTGCTTGCTGCTCCTGCCCTTTGCCTGGGGTCTGGCTGACAAGCTTGACCCAGTGAGCAATTGTGACTGCAGCTGAATGTTATTCGTTACATAATATTGAGCTATTCAAGCTCAAAACGCCTAAAACTGTGTCATGAAACTGGGGCATTACAACAAAAGAAAACTAGGGAAAATAAAGTATCCATGAGTATCTGCCTCACATTTGAATCCCAGGCAGCAGTGCAGGGTCAGAGTGCCTCTGTTTCTTCTGCACGTGGATGTGTTACATGCATCTCTGTAAGATGCAATGAAAGCAGAGCAAACCATGGAAAGACACTTCCTGGCATGTTTACGTGGCTCACTGTGTGGTGGGGATAGGGACTGAGGTGAGTGGCAAGAGCAGGGCAAAAGCAAGAAGGAACAAATGAAAAAAGCCAAGAACGATGAAATAAAAATGCAATTAACACAGGATATGATAGCCTGTGTGAATTTATGTGAAATAATACATAGGTGGGCTTAAGCATTTGGAAATTCAATAAAAAGAATAAATTATCGATATTAAGAGGGGACCCTCCTGGCTCACCATTGCTGCAATAAAAAAAAATTAGGCAGTGTATAGGCACTGTGAATTCTGATCAGAAGAAAACAACAAAATCGTTGGTTGCCCCAAGGTAGTAGCCTGGTATCCTACACATTTGTGTCTCTAATAAATTAGTGTTTTTTCTTTGTTTATTCATTTGTTTCTTCACTGAGTCCCTACTGAGGTCAAGCACTGTGGTAGGGACCAGGGCTAAAAAGTTGACCAAGAAATGGTTTCCTCACTCTTCAAAAGCTGTTGGTAGGTGTGGAAGACTGATGGGGAAGCAGCCAGGGAAGAACAGGGTGCAGGAGCAGGTGCCGGGGAGTGTGGGGTACCGAGGAGGCTAGCTACATGGCTGAAGACAGGCTGGGAGCTGGAAAACTTCTTACCATGTGTGGAGATGCCCCCATTGCATTTTGACGGCATTAGAACAAACAGCAGGGCACAGGGAGAGGCAAGGAGCAGGAAAGGCATTCTTATTGGAGGGGATTTTACGGAAGGGTTAATGCAGTAGAAGACATGTGGGTCTTGTCTCTACTACCTGCTGACTGTGTTAGTGGGTCAGGCATTAAATGAACTAGAACCAACTTGTTCATCTGAAAGTGGGGCTCAGGGTCAAGGGACAGATAGTGTAATGGTTCTGGGTCCAAATATCATATGTATCCATGACTAGTTCTGTGACTTGGGGAAAATAACTTTACATATTTAAAAAGGGGGACAAAAATGGGGTCTGCTAACAGGGCTGCATTTACAAGAGTTCTTGGTAAAGAGACAGTACTGGGTTATTCTTCCTTGTCGTTATTATCACTGAGCCACAGGTTATTTGAAGAATAAATGAGGTTGCATTTAAATGTGCTTTATAAACCAAACAGCACTGAATAAATTGTGACCTGGTATGAATTATACTAGAAGCACAATGTTTTAGAAGAAGAAAAAAACATATTGCTTTTTCATAAAAAGAATTTCCCTTTTAAATTGGGCCAGGAAAATCTCTGGCCACAGATGCTCTTGAATTCAGTGTTTCAAAGGTGGTTCAATTGCAGAGATGTCGTTTTGGTCCTGCAGGCCCACGTTTGACACAGAAAATGTAATGATGATTTCAGCAAGGAGGAGACAGGAGTCTCAATTCAACAAGAGTAGGTATGATGAAATGATCAGGGGCCGGGGGACCTAGGGACCTGGCTGTCTCTCAGCCTCCCAGCATCTTCTTTCATGTCTGATATTCCCCCTCCACTCCTCATATCCTGATGCTGTCCGCCTCCACCTCTATTCATGAAAAGCAGTGTTGATAACTGTTTCCGGGATCTAGGCCAGCACTTTGCACAGCTGGCTTACAGGAACTCATGTGGGCAGATGAACCAGGAAAAGTTTTTAAACTAAGAGGTTCTGAATGTGGGTCAGAAGCACAGCCTTCTCTTCTCCTGAGATACTTTCAAAGCAGACTGGGGGCTGTTCAGTGGCTTTAGCTTCCATGAAGCTGATGAGATGAAGGATGGAGGAACATAGGAAAAGTGCCTCTGTTGTGGGCTCAACTGTGTTCACCAAAGAGAGCTGTTGAGGTTCTAACCCTTGGTCCCTGTGAATGGGAACTTATTGGAAAGAGGATGTTTGCAGATGTTAAGTTTGGATGAGGTTATTAGTTCAGTTCAGTTCAGTCACTCAGTCTTTGTCACCCCATGGACCTTCAGCACGCCAGGCTTCCCTGTCCATCACCAATTCCCAGAGCTTGCTAAATTCATGTTAATCAAGTCAATGATGCCATCCAGCCATCTTATTCTCTGTTGTTCCCTTCTCCTCCTACCTTCAATCTTTCCCAGCGTCAGGGTCTTTTCCAATGAATCAGTTCTTCGAATCAGGTGGCCAAAGTGTTGGAGCTTCACCTTCAACATCAGTCCTTCCAATGAATATTCAGGACTGATTTCCTTTAGGAGGTCATTAGAGTGGTCCCTACATTACCAGATGGCCAACATTGAAATCAGATTGATTATATTCATTGCAGCCAAAGATGGAAAAGCTCTATACAGTCAGCAAAAACAAGACCGGGAGCTGACTGTGGCTCAGATCATGAACTCCTTATTGCCAATTTCAGACTTAAATTGAAGAAAGTGGGGAAAACCACTTGACCATTTAGGTATGACCTAAATCAAATCCCTTACAATTAACAGTGGAAATGAGAAATAGACTTAAGGGACTAGATCTGATAGACAGAGTGCCTGAAGAACTATGGACGGAGGCTCATGACATCGTACAGGAGACAGGAATCAAGACCATTCCCAAGAAAAAGAAATGCAAAAAAGCAAAATAGCTGTCTGAGGAGGCCTTACAAATAGCTGTGAAAAGAAGAGAAGGGAAAAGCAAAGAAGAAAAGGAAAGATATACCCATTTGAATGTGGAGTTCCAACCAATAGCAAGGGGAGATAAGAAAGCCTTCCTTAGTTATCAGTTCAAAGAAATAGAGGAAAACAACAGAATGGGAAAGACTAGAGATCTCTTCAAGAAAATTAGAGATACCAAGGGAACATTTCATGCAAAGATGGGCTCGATAAAGGACAGAAATGGTATGGACCTAACAGAAGCAGAAGATATTAAGAACAGGTGGCAAGAATACACAGAAGAATTGTAAAAAAAAAGATCTTTATGACCCAGATAATCATGATGGTGTGATCACTCACCTAGAGCCAGACATCCTGGAATGTGAAGTCAAGTGGGCCTTAGGAAGCAGCACTATGAACAAAGCTAGTGGAGGTGATGGGATTTCAGTTGAGCTATTTCAAATCCTAAAAGATGATGCTGTGAAAGTGCTGCACTCAACATGTCAGCAAATTTGGAAAACTCAGCAGTGGCCACAGGACTGGAAAAGGTCAGTGTTCATTCCAATCCCAAAGAAAGGCAGTGCCAAAGAATGCTCAGACTACCACACAGTTGCACTCATCTCACACGCTAGTAAAGTAATGCTCAAAATTCTCCAAGCCGTGCTTCAGCAATATGTGAACTGTGAACTTCCAGATGTTCAAGCTGGTTTTAGAAAAGGCAGAGGAACCAGAGATCAAATTGCCAACATCTGCTGGATCATGGAAAAAGCAAGAGAGTTCCAGAAAAACATCTCTTTCTGCTTTATTGACTATGCCAAAGCCTTTGTGTGAATCACAATAAACTGTGGAAAATTCTTCAAGAGATGGGAATACCAGACCACCTGACTTGCCTCTTGAGAAACCTATATGCAGGTCAGGAAGCAACAGTTAGAACTGGACATGGAACAACAGACTGGTTCCAAATAGGAAAAGGAGTACGTCAAGGCTGTATACTGTCACCCTGCTTATTTAACTTCTATGCGGAGTACATCATGAGAAACTCTGGGCTGGAGGAAGCACAAGCTGGAATCAAGATTGCCGGGAGAAATATCAATGACCTGAGATATGCAGATGACACCACCCTTACGGCAGAAAGTGAAGAACTAAAGAGCCTCTTGATGAAAGTGAAAGAGGAGAGAGAAAAAGTTGGCTTAAAGCTCAACATTCAGAAAACTAAGATCATGACATCCGGTCCCATCACTTCATGGGAAATAGATGGAGAAACGATGGAAACAGTGGTTGACTTCTTTTTTGGGGGCTCCAAAATCACTGCAGATGGTGATTGCAGCCATGAAATTAAAAGATGCTTACTCCTTGGAAGGAACATTATGACCAACCTAAATAGCATATTAAAAAGCAGAGATATTACTTTGCCAACAAAGGTCCGTCTAGTCAAGGCTATGGTTTTTCCAGTGGTCATGTATGGACGTGAGAGTTGGACCAAAAGAGAGTTGAGTGCCAAAGAACTGATGCTTTTGAACTGTGGTGTTGGAGAAGACTCTTTAGAGTCCTTTGGACAGCAAGGAGATCCAACCAGTCCATCCTAAAGGAGATCAGTCCTGGGTGTTCATTGGAAGGACTGAGGCTGAAACTCCAACACTTTGGCCATCTGATGTGAAGAGCTGACTCATTTGAAAAGACCCTGATGCTGGAAAAGATTGAGAGCAGGAGGAGAAGGGGACGGCAGAGGATGAGATGGTTGGATGGTATCATCAACTCAATGGACATGAGTTTGGGTAGACTCCGGGAGTTGGTGATGGACAGGGAGGCCTGGCGTGCTGTGGTTCATGGGGTCGCGAAGAGTCGGACATGACTGAGCGACTGATCTGATCTGAGCAACTGAACTGAACTAATCCAATATGACTGGGTTTAAAAGGAAAAGACAGACACACAGGGAAGATGTCCATGCACGAAGAGGAAGGCAGAGATGGAGAGATGCAGCTGCAAGCTCAGGGTTGCTAAGGATGGACAGCCACTGCCAGAAGCTAAGAGGTAAGGAAGATTCCACCCAGAGTCTCTGAAGGAATATCAGCGGGACTAGAGTCTCAGAGGGACCTTGCCCACACATTACTTTCAAACTTTCAACCTCCAGAACTGGGAGAGAATACATTTCTATTGTTCTAAGCTACCCAGGTTGCGGTATTTCAGTACAGCAGCCTTAAGAAATGAATACAACCTCTCAGTTCAGGTATAAGGCCTGACTCTCATCTCTGGAGAGTTCTCCCCTCTATCCCTTCACAATGAGAGCCAGGCTGGACCAGAATGCACTCAAGTGATAGGAACTGCCTGCAGGAGAGTGAGAATAAAAGCAACAGGGGCCCGGGCAGATGGCATGGTCTCAGTGAATATGCTACAGAGAAGGAATATTATTTTGAGTCATAGCATTATCTGTACATGTAGCACCTGTGGTCTGGCTCCAGAACTAGAATGTGAGCACTCGGGAGGACATAGTTAACCAGGAGCCTAGGAACCTGCCATGTTCCCCCACCAGGGCTCAGGCCAACAGTCTGCATCTTTAAAACCTCCCAAATGGCTCTATAGCTTGAGTTGAGACATGGGAAAAACTGAGGTTCGGAGACATGAAGTGGCTCAAGTCCTCAAATCTGGCTCAAGACACAGCACTGCAGAGGAGTCCAAAAGGGGATGTTTCCAGAGAACAAGTGTGGTCCAATATACCTGGGGGTGTATGTTGGGTCCTTGTGGTTGGGAAAAGTTACTTTTTTTTCATACTTTTTGGCCACACCACGTGGCAGGTGGAATCATAGTTCCCCGACCAAGATCAAACCCATGCCCCCAGCAGTGGAAGCAGAGTCTTAACCACTGGAAAGAAGTCCTGGAAAAATTACCTCTGTAAGACTCAGTTTCCTTATCTTCGAAATGGGAATAGTGATGGAATTATGAGAATTCAGTGCAGAAATGCAGTGGAAGTTCAGCATCTGGCCCTGGGAATAGTGGCCGTACAGTGGCAGGCAGCAACCGTGCCACAGTTACAAGGGAAGGAGCTGGGTGGAAGGAGACCTATGCTATTTTGCCTCTTAGTCCAACGTGCCTCTCAGGATACTGTTCCATCTTTCAATAGTCTGAACAGTAGTTACTATGACACCCAGCACAATCTTAGAGTGAGCTGGAGCATGGGATTTTAAACTGAGACAGGAGGGCTTGGGAACTCTGGACAGTATGTCTGCATTTGGAATCCTGTTCATAGATATTAGAGCTCAGGTTTTTAGGTAATAGGTCGCGCTCTTGAAAACAAAGGTCCTTTACCAGCCTCTTGAGTGCCTTGCACTAAAGATGCTCAGAGAGTCCTCACCATAATGGGTGGCTGACCTCATCCGGATCTTACACAGCAAGGAGGGGCTGTCCTGTCCCCGGTGTGAGCATGCACTGGCAGGCAGGCTGTGTTCCAGCCCAGGACTGTAAGTCAGGCTTGGAGGTTCAAAGATGCTGGTATTCAGTATATTTCCAAAATGATTTGTTCTAAGCTAATTTGTCTTCTGATTTCTATACAAGTCATGAGCAAGAAACACTTTCACCTTCAGAAAGATGCCTTTTAACTTGAAGATCATTTTCATCATTAGAAAACAGAAACCATTAAAGATGCTCTCCCCTGTTAGTGCTCAGGAGTGGGCATTCATATACATACAGTTTAATCTTCTGACAGATCTTGGCCAAAAATGGGAGTGAACAAATACCAGCACCACTTCTGGAGTACGTCTGGAGAGAAAAGCAAAAAGAGAAAGAGTTATTTATTTCAAGGAATGGTTCTCCAGTTTCTAAAGGTACTTCCTCTCTTCTTGGCTCCACATTTTGAATTTCTGGCCTCTTCTTTCTCCAGAATCTGGGCCATATTACTTAACTCAATTTACCCCATGTTCCTGTCCCCACACTCTAAGTTCATTGCACCTGTGTGCTGGCTCCTTTGCTTGAAGGTCTCTCTTCCCCCAGCCAGCTAGTCCCATCTTCTTGTCTTTTCCAGCTCTTCCCAAAAGAAGAGACCCATCTTGGTCCATTCTACTCAGACAACATTCTTCTCCTCCCTATCTTCAGTGGCTTTAAAAAAGGATTTGAAAAATAAAGACTGTTTTCAAATAAGATAATTCCGTCCTGTTAAGAGATAAAATAAAGACTAACAGGAGAGATGGCTTAGGAAGAAGGAAGGCCCCTTCCCTGGGGGGTGGGGGGTGGGGTGGAGGGGTGGAAGGGGTGCAGATGAAGCCCCCAGAGTTTCCTGAACAAAGGGATTTCAGACAGCAGTTTACATAAGACTCTAGCTGGGGGATAAATTAAAAACCTGGGCTTTTTATTTTTTTAATTAAACAGTGCTTTTAGAAGTATTGCAGTTCCTGTGATGCTTTTCACAGACAAAAGGAAAAACAACTGGGTAGAAAAAGTCAGGAACTGGCATTTATCAACAAAGAGAGAAAAGGAGACAGGTACCTCCTGCTTTTCTAACGTTCACTTCTCGCCACCTTGATTCGATGAAAGACCTACGTTAGTATCTATTTTCATGAACTGAAAGAAATCTGAAGAGCAGTTTTCACTTTCATAAAAACAGAAAAAAAAAGCGAAAAGCAAAAATAGTGTTCATCATCTGTTGTCCAGGAGCCAGAGTGGAGCCAATGAGTAACCTCGAGTACTGAGAGAGGCCCTGCCCAGCTCCTTCCCCAGAAACCACACTAAACACTTAGGTATCAGGGAGAAATAGCTTTGAACCATGTCTGTGAGCTTCTGTGCTTGATCTCCACTTATTGTGTGCATCTGTTAGCAAGATGAGTGCTAAGGTAGTTGCTGCTTAGCCTTAGGAAAGACTTCATAGGAATGGTCTACTTTTGGATAGCGGGGAAGCATGTGGTAATTCTCACCAACCTAGAGAGTCCTTCAGATGGCTGTGAGTGTTACTAACAGTTGTCAGTATTCTGACCCTAGCAAAGGCAGACAAGTAACCTTTTCTGGCTACAAATGAGATATTTAAGGATCTTTGTGATCTTTGTACAACTTTCTAGAATGAGGAACAATCCTGACTAGTGTCCTCAACTAAATGCAAGAGGTGGAGCAGAAGAGGCTGTCCTTGTCGTCATGGAGCTTACTGTCTAGTGGAGCATAGGGGTGGATAATCCCAGCTCTTAGCATGCTCTGTGAGGGCTGCTGTGGTCCAGGCATTAATATGGCTTTCTAGGAACTGGAGGAGGAGGCAGGCGAGAAAGGAAGAGACAGATGCTCCACGCTTTTCAACTCAAAGGCAGTTTGCAGACTTGGCTACAAATGTAATTCGTGGGCTCCACCACAATCTACTGACTCAGAAAGCCTGGGGAAGGCCTGGAAATTTGTGTTTTCATAGCTCCAAGTCATTCTGATGCTCACTAAGATTTGAGGAGCACTGCTCTAGACTCTGGCTGAAGAAAGTATGATCACAAACCAGAAGCACTGGATGTCATCTTAGTCTTAGGACTAAGAGTCTCTGGCCACACAGTTGACCTGTTGAATCAGAATCTGTATTTTAAAAAGGTCCCAGGTAGTTGGAGTCCACACCAAAGCCAGAGAAGCAGAGGAAGCACCCGGCACAGGGCTGTGGGCATATGAGTGGGGCTGGCATCTTGCAGGACATTTCAACCTGGCTGGAGCATAAGGAGCCAGGAGAATGCAGTGGACCATGGAAGGAAGGACACATAGGATGAGCCTGGAAGGCTGCATCATGTGCTGTCTTGCGGGCAGTGGGGAATCCTGGGAGAGATCACATGTATTTCAGAAAGACATCTCTGGAGGAGACATGAAAGCCTGGAGGAGGCAAGATGGGACAGAAAAACCCACTGGCAGATAAAGACTTCAAGGCCTGGTCCTGGGCTTTCTAACCTCAGCACTAGTGCCATTCAGAGCTGAATAATTCTTTGTTGTGAGCTGTCCTGTGCATTGTAGGCTATTTAGCAGCATATCCGGCATCTAGCCACTATAGTCAGTAGCCCCCAAATGTCTCCACTTGTTGCCAAATGTCCCCAGGAGAGGTGATGGGGGACAGCATTGCCCCCGGTTGGGAACCACTGATGGAAGGTGGGAGGAGGGGGGATTGTGGTACAGAGATGGGATGTTTGGAGAACTGGTAACTGAGTGAGCTGAGCAGTGTAGACACACTGTGAAACACATTCTGGCGTGCAATTACACCATAACATGGGTGGCAATTGGTAGAGACACATTCTAAGATCCAGAGTCAGGTTGCACTTGAAAGTTTGAGTTACTTCTTTTTATATTTACTTTGTCTGAAGGCCTTGGTCTAATTAACCTAATGGCAATGTAGATTTTAACACAGATGATAACCAATACATCAAACATTTTATAAGGACAGGCTGATAATTACTACACAGGAGATACAATGGAATAAAATGCACAGCTGTTCACTGTTAGAATTCAGCCTGAAGGCTGCAGCTGTCTTTGACATTCCTTGTGCAGAAGTTGAATCTAGGATGTAGGCAGAAGGTGATGTAACTTGTCCAGGGATCCCCAGAACTCCTTCTGTTAAGACAGATGTTTTGATCATCCAGCCTTTTCATCACATGGTATGGGAAAGACTAACGTCTTCTTACAACGTGCAAAGGGAACTTAGATGGACACAGAGCAGCACTGCAGAGACCCTCACTTGCATATTTGACAGCCCCTTCCTTTCAATTCAAACCTTACTAGACAGAGGCAGAATGGGGGCTGTTTTTATCTCAGAGATGGATTGAAAACAGCACATCTGGCTGTGTGTAATCCTATCTAAAATAAAAGTCCCAAATCTGGGCTCTCCTGGAGCATAGGATTCAGGCAACATTTTCATTTTTGCCATCTATTTAGCCAACTTCTACTTGCATCTGGAGCTTTGCCCACCCCATGATGTTAAATGAATACAGAACAATAAGCAGAGGTTAAATAAATGAGAATGTGGTGAATGTGGTAAATAGAGGCTCAAAGGGAGAGCATAACTTCTCTTCTGCATTGCAGGCAGATTCTTTACCACCTGAGCCACCAGGGAAGCCCCCTTCTGTACATAACCAACTTAAAATTGAATTTCTGAGTGATATAATACTTTTAAACCATTGTCATATATTATTTTACTTGAATTTGTATGTGTGCTAAATTGCTTCAGTCATGTCTGAGTCTTTGTAACCCTATGGACCATAGCCTGCCAGGCTTCTCTGTCCATGGGATTTCCCAGGCAAGAATACTGGAGTGGGTTGCCATTTCTTCCTCCAGGGGATCTTCCCAATCCAAGGATCGAAGCTGTGTCTCCAGCTTGGCAGGTGGTTTCTTTACCACTGAGTCACCTGGGAAGCCCAGGGCAAGTCTGAACAGTGGCAATTTTTAGTCTTTCCAGATGGTTCTATTGAGTAGGTAGGTTTACCATCAGGGCCATCGGGTTCAGCTGTACAGATTGTACACTGCACAATTTTAATAGTCACACAGCCTGTGGTGTGAATGGTGCTTCCTGAAATTCAGTACTGAGGAGGTCTGGTTGAAAGCTAGTGTAATGTGGAAGGGTTAGAAACTGGGCAGAAGCTAAACCTGGACTTAAATGATGGGTTTCCCACTCACAAGCTATGTGGAATGAGGAAATTACTTAACCTATCTGATTCTTAGTTTTCTTATCTATAAAATGGGGTTGATAACAAAAATATGCTCGCTCCTTTTAGGCATTTTTGTGAGAATAAACTGAGGACATAACTCAAATATTCTAAACATTTAGATGCTCAGTGATCTGTCAAATCCACGAAGACCTCCCTACCCGACCCCCCGACCCGGCTCCCCAGCCACAACACTTAATCCACTTAATCCCCAGTCTGGATTTTCTGACAGGTTGTGCTGAAATGATATGCAACCTACTGTGTGTTTCTCTGCATTCTGGCTAGGTCTACAGTTACATCGGCCATCACAATGGAATTAATTGCAGGCAATATCCTCTGAGCAGTTTTTTAAAGATTCTTATTTGCATTTCCTGATTATTTTTTCTTTGATGGCTTTAATTTAGAGAGTAAATAAATTGCAGGATATTTTTGAGGAGCTTTTTTTTATTGTTGAATTGTTCAGTTGATTTCTTTTTTTTTTTTTTTTTGCTTCTCGCAAGGCATGATTGGAATCCTGCCCCATGAATTATGCTGGCAATTTTGGTGACAGAAATGAAAAATTGTAAAGTCCTAATTAGCCTTTGAGTCAATGCCAAGGCAGTTTATGCTAGTGAAGTAAACAAGGCTCTGAGAATAAATTTTTAGATGCAAGTTGAGAAGAATTAAAAGAAAAATGGTATTATTCTCCAGTCTGTTTAGAGTTCTGAAGGTGGTGGTCAAGGTTTCATGTGAAGCTTCAATTTTTTGTTCAATGTCTTAAGAGGATTAATTGAACCAGTTATGGTTGGCCTTTAATTACTCACTGAATTAAATAATAATTGACGTTTCAGGCATTATGATTGCTTAATCGATTGTGTAGAAATGTCTTCATGCTGTCATTCAACATGTATCAGACTTGCACATCAAAACCCATGTGCCCCCCTCAAGTAGGGTTGCCAAATAAAATATTGTGCTGGACATACTTATACTAAAAATTATTCATTATTTATTTGAAATTCAAATTTAATCTTCCATTTTTATTTGCTAAATCTGGCAGGCTGAGCCACAAGGAATTTTCCTCCCCCTTCATTTCCATGTTGCCAAATCAATACTACTTTGACTGTATTGCATCAGTGAAGGATAAGCTGGGCCAACAGGGAGAAGCCAAGGATGAGGGCCATGTCCTCTCATCTCTGACGAATGCCTCCTTCCTGCCAGAACTGCTAGCATCAGGGGAGACACTTCTTCAAAGGTTTACCTTTCTGCTTCCTTTTCATCTGGGGCTGAATGACCACCAGGGCCCTAGTCAAATACTTGACTTAATGATAGCCAGTTTGAACTAACCATTCTGTCTGTTAAATAAAACTATGATTGCAAAGAGGAAAAATTAGGGGAAAAGAATAATAATGGTGATGATTTTAGCTAGCATCTGTTGAGTGCTTGATAAGTCCCAGGTATGATACTAGGCACTTCACACACATGGACTCTCTTAGGTCCTGATACCTAGCTTTGAGAAAGGAATGCTGTCATTGTCCCTATCTCACTGATAGAGGAACTGAGGCTCAGCCTAGATCACATATTTAGAAAGTGATGGAGCAGGAGGCTATAGTCTCCTCCAATGTCATCTGCTGGAGGGCAGCAATTCTCAACAGTGAGTGCCAGAGGATATGTGGCAATGCCAGGAGACATTTTTGGTTGTGGTGACTATGGTGGGGGGTGGCATCTAGCAGATAGAGGACAGGGATACTGCTAACATCCTACAATGCCCTGGGCAGAACCCACAACTAAGGATTACCCAGCTCCAACTGAAGGTGAGAAATGCAGCTGTAGAGAGAAGGGAGGAGAAAAAAGAGAAAAAAAGAGGACGGGGCTCATATTCCTACTTCAGTCCCAATCCAACTGTGGAGTGTTGCAGGCTTGTGTCAGGAGTAGCTCCTGGCCTTCGGAGTGGGAGAGCAGGGGCCAGAGGGAGGTGAACATGCCAAGAACAATGCTGGCATTCTCCCTGTCAGTTGCTTACCAGAGCTGGAGATCTCTTGACAATCTGTCTGGCCTTCTCAAGTGTAAATGTCCATGTCTCCTATAAAAATAAAGTTAGACAATATTACAACTGGTATCCCATCTTTTCTTTTCCTGGGTTTCCAAAGTTAGGTTTTTTGTTTGTCACTTAGCAATAAATGCATTATTCTATAGCTTTCTGATAAAATAACTCACAGGAAAGCAATTTCATGTTAATCACTCTCTTTAATAAGGGATTTGCTTTGTGCAAGATGCTATGCTAAGTGCTTTGCAAATATTATGTTATTTAATCTTCACAGCATCTCTGAGAGATATGACCTTTTTACAGATGAAGAAATTGAGATGCAGAAAAGCTAAGAAATTGGCTGTAGATCTCAGAGCCAATGTCCAAAAGAGATGCCATCTGAACCCTTGTCTTCTTGCCTGCTTTGCTAAGCTCAGTGACTTGCCTTTGGGTCTGAAAGCCCCAGTGCAGAAGGTGCAAATTTCCGTCATGATTTCCTTTTTGGCGGCTCTTGTTAGCTTAAAGTTCATTCTCCACAACATTGAGGGTGGTGTTCCTCTGCCTTAATTATGGGTCCCCTGTTTCTCTGCTTTGGAAATATCCCTTTGAATTTGAGGCCCATCTCAAGCATCTACAGAGTCTAGCACAGTTTCTGATACATCGTAAGTGCTCAATAAATAGAAATAAAATTTTATAGAAATAAAATAAAATTTTATAGAAATAAAAGTGAAAGAAAACATTTATGATATTGTGCCACGCAAGGAAAAAATAGGTTATCAGATTTTGCACATACAGAAAAGAAAAAAAATCCTGCAAATGTGTGTGTGTGTGTGCTCATTCTACTCTTTGCAACCCTGTGGACTATAGCCCACCAGGCTCCTCTGTTTATGGAATTTTCCAGGCAAGAATACTGGAGTGGGTTGTCATCTCCTACTCCACGGGATCTTCCAGACCCAGGGATCGAACTTGCATCTCCTGCGTCTCCTGCGTTGGCAGGCAGATTCTTTGCCACCGCACCACCTGGAAAGGCCCTTGCGAAGAAATATGCCATAATAATAGTCGGTGATAACTTTTTCCTAAATTTTCAATAATGAGCACAAATTCAGCAATAAATACTTTTTTAAAAAAAGAACTCAATACACATTGCCCTGTTGCTTATCGGAAATGATCTGTTCCCAGTACAGGGATGTAGTGAGGACCCTGAGATCTGGGGCTGAACAGACACTCCTGTCTCCTGAAATTCCCGTTCTGGCAAGGAGGTGCCAGGAACAGGTACAGTAAGCACAGCAAGTGGAAGTGAGATGAAGCAGAGAGAAGGTGCTGGCAACATCTTTTTAGGAAGGGCCATTTGGATCCCCTTGAGAGAACTGATCTGATTTTAACCCAGCTCAGTTCTCTAGGGAGACCAATGTTTAGTGAGGAATAAAGACAAGGAAGAAAAAGGAGGAGAAGAAGTGACAAGGGTTTTGCCAAGTACCTTCTGACCCCTTAGTGCTGGGCATAATTGCTGCTTCTGGGTCCCCCCTGGAACGCTGAGGGCAGATGTGTATGGTCTTGGCTTGACAAGAGCAGCACTGTCTCCCACAGTTAAAGTGCACTAATACCATCATAAGAGAAATCATCAGTGCTTTTAAAAGATGCTTTTGGTAAAGCTAAATCCTATGTATTGGAAAATAGTCACTGTAGGATATAGAGGAACACAGATATAATAATAGACCGCAAATTCCACCCAAAGGTCAGACATGCCACTATTTGATGAAAAATTAAAAGCAGAGGAGCTCCCTCCATTTGTCTTCCTACATAACAGAAATGGCCTCAAAGCCCCATTTGTCCTTTCCTCTTAACTCTTCTGTCTTCCACTGGAATTATTTATGCATTTACTACCTCCAGTGGGCAGTCAAGTCCTCAGGAACAGCTTCTTTCAAACCTTGCTCCATTTGTAAATTAATTTATGTCATTAAATTTGGGAGTGAGGAGCAGTTTGTCCTAATAAACTTTTAGAAAAGATCAGGAGTAGATCAGTGAGCTTCTCCCCACCCCTAAACCCCCTCATAAATGCTTGCTTCTTGACAATAAAAAAATTTCACGTCTAAAAGCATCATTTTATGTCCCAGGGGGCTTCTTCCTTTGTGGGAGCTTGTCACTGCTGTCAAAGTGTGATGTGAAGAAAAGGCATTTTCTGTAATTTTCAAATCTACTGCTGCTATAATTGATAGCAGAGAACTTGATCACTAAAAATTATTCCCTGTAGAAACTCATGTCTAATAATACTATTTTTCTTTATTTCCTTCACTCCTGAGTGTACCAGAATTCAACTCTTTAACATCACAGAACCTGAGAAGGACCAGTTTGTGACTGTGTCCTGTCTAATTCATACTCCTGAAATGTTGAGGGACATTATGTTGAGATCTGGAGCATCCCGGGTGCACTGTATTCTCTGCATGTTTTCCCATCCTTGTCAATATAGTGCAGTGTGCTTTGGCTGAAACATCTGAATGTTTGCGAAATGCCTTTCCAAATGGTACTCCTTACCCTAAAGTGGCTCAACCTCTCGAATAGGCTAATATGTGCAATGGCTCTCCCAGCAGGGAATTTAGTTTACAGACTTCCCAAACTTTTAAAACTTAACAACAATTTTCTTTTCTAGCACACCCATTAACATCTCCCAGAGTGGGAGTAAAAGCAAGGCTTTTTGTGTCAAACATGTCTCATTTGAATCTGAACAGAGTAACTTACTGGCTCTGTAACTTGGGACAAGTTATTTATCAACACTAAGCCTCGGTTACCTCATCTATAAAATAAGGATAATAGTAATTACTACTTAACACTTTCTACATTGTAGTCTTACCAGTTTGCTGTCATTCTTCTCTCCCAGGATACAAAACCCTTGATGAGAAGGATTATGTGTCATTCACTATTACATCCCTAATATATAATTCATGGCACGACACAGATGCTTTAGAAGAACTTGTGGAATGAATGAATGAATGATTGCACAGAGAAATGACTGGTTGAATGAATATTTCTTTTTTCTTTCATTATCAATCATATGCTCGTGACTACGCTTGTCCCTGGGCTACATGAATTTCCACACAGGTGCGTAGGTGCTAGGCATACAGAGCCAGCGCTCTTCCAACCGTCTGATCCTTCGCATTAAATCATCCACATGCCATAGGAGCTAAGTTTGCCATTCCCCTGAGCCTTGGTGATATTATCTGGCTTGTGTTAAAATTTCAGACTTAATTTATCCTTGGAAAACAGCATGACAATGGTGGGGAAGGTGCTGGAATTCAGAGACTCGGACCACGTGCTCTGCTTGCAGACAGCCAAGGTTAAATTATATAACCTCCAAGTCTCTGCTATCTGTAAAATTGAATGTAAAGACGAAAGTCATTTGTTAAAGCCATTTGTTTGCTTGTCTTAAAGACGGGCAAAGGGGGCAAGTTGTAATCAACATGAAAATGAAGATAATTGTTCTCTTACCTTGGTAGCATTTTCACTGTTGGCAATCTAGCATTTTTAAGCCATTGTTTCTAAAGCATGAGGACCACGCTTCTATCTTCTGGAAAACTACAACTTCAGAATGGAGGGTGCAACTGTAATCAGTGATTGGAAAGAAAATTGGGGAATAGGTTCTGAGCCAGATATAAAACTCTCCTGGCTGGAAGCCATAATGATGTTTCTGACTCACTGAGAGCAATCATCTGAGCATAAGCAGATTCTCCATCAACAATGAGGGGCTTACTTCTGGAAATACTCATTTGATCCTGCAATTTGTTATGGTCAAATCTTTTCAATTTCTCATTACTTTCTCCCTTTGATTGCGGTGTTTCCTTATTCCAGTTTCAAATCTCCTTCAGAGTCTCATGAGTGAATTGCAGAGGAAGCCATTACACGGACTCACAGAGATATAAGCCCTCACTCTTGAAACTTATAGTCCAAAGAACCATGGATATGTATATTGCATTTTTTTACTCAAGGACTTGGAAAATTCCAAGGACGACATGACATGGCTCCCTAGCAGTCTAAAAAAGGGGAAAGGCCAACCCTTTGCTTGATCATCAGGGCACACAGTAGCATATACCCATGGAGGCATTGCTTATATAAGTTTGTAACAAATAGTAGCCTGTCCAACTGGAATTTTCTGGTTTATTACATTATCTGCACTCCACTGTAACCTATAGTGGCTATTTCCCAACATGTAGGGTTTAGCTCTCCCAAAGTCCAATTTGATTTTGATGTTCCCACATTTCCCAGTTTTATGACTCTGGAATATGTGAAAAAAAATCATATCAGTTTATGTCATTTTCTTCTTCTGGGGACCAAAAATGGGGGTGGGGGGAGAGAGAGAGAGAGAAAGAAAGAAGAAAAAACTGTGAAAGTAACTGAAAAACACCACCACTTTTGAATGCATTCCCTTATGCTGTTAAATATCTTTTCTTCATACATATTTTACCATTAGCTAAATTTCCTTTTTCTTCTCCTGGGTCATTTTTGCATTGTGGATCTATTAGTATCACTTGGACATTTAGTTACACAGTCTCTATCCTTTTTCTCCAGGAAATACCTTTTAAAAAAAGTCTTATTTTAAATAAGACTGTTCCCACCCCACAACTTTGCCTGTCATTTCCTGTAGTTTCCAGAGAGAAATATGTTCCTTGCCTTTGGTTTCTAGCAGCTATACACATTCCTCGGCTGATGGCCTCATCACTCTGATCAATGCATTTGTTATCACAGTCTTCTCCCATGCTGATCCTCCTGCCTTTCTCTTATAAGGAACTTTGTGATTACATGCGGTTCATCCAGATAATCCCAGATAATCTCTTCATCTCTAGATCCTTAATTTAATCATACTTGCAAAGTCTTTTTTGATTCTGAGGATTAGGATATGGACTTCTTTGGGGAGGCCATTATTCTGTATACCATACTGCTCATTCAACAAATATTTATTGAGAAATTAATATATGCAGTGAAATGTGCTGGGCTCTGGGGAAATCACAAAGAATTTAAAAAATAAATCAGCCAGATTATCTGCTTTCATGGAGCTTACACCTTAACAGAAGGGGCAGACATTAAATCATAATTTTACAGTTATTTATCTTATTGTACAACTGTTTCATTACAGTTATGATAATTTCTAGAAGCATGGAGAGCCATGAAAGGAGAGAAATCCTAGAGGACCTAACTTGGGGCATCAAGGAAAACTTCTTAGAAGAAATGATTTCTGATCTGAGCTCTGATGTGGGTGATTAATTAGGTGAAGATGAGGGCCAAGAGTGGAAGCTGAGAGACTAGTTATTAAAACTTTAAAACTCAAAGTATCTTTTAGAACTGTTCAAATTCTCTAGGGTCATTAGCTTTTCTTGAGCTAAGGGAAGAAAGCATATTCTCAAGAGAGATCGAGTTGCCATTATTTTTTAAGTTCTCAAAAGCAGGCAAGAAAGGTTTACAAATGTGAATACCATTTAAGTACCTTCCTTGGAATTATCTTTTCTTCTCCCTATCAGACGTCAAGGGTAACATTTGTGTTATTAGTGCTGTCCACTGAGGATTCTCGAGATCTCTAAGAGTTTAATGACCTCCAAATAAGACTGAAAATTTAAGTCTGTGTAGACATATTCTCCAAGCTTCCAAATGTGGGCTTAAACTGAAATGCAGGTTGGAATGTCTATCAAATCCTTTGAAATGCTGGGGGAAATGACTGAATAGCAGACTGTACATTCAAGAGTGGTGTTAAATTCTATTCTCAGTTCTGTTAGAGTTTTAAAACTTCAAGTCTTCAGGGAGTGATTTAATTTAGTGGTCTCTGATATTTACAGCCTTTCCATTTCTGTGATAATTTCTTGTCTAATGATCTTCAAAGAGTATTGTGGAAGCAAAATACATAAGAGGTCGATGGAATCTCACTTAATTTTTACTTTTTTAATTATGAGAAAAGGATCATCATTTCTCCCTATATTTTTGTTCCTTTGATCTTTCTCCATGAGCCATTTTTTTGTTCTTGCTGTGCTTGCTCAGGTGGTTTTTGTGTGTGTGTGTGTGTAAGAGCTCTTTGAATCATGGAGAAAATAATTCATAGTGTGGCATATTACAAAAATGCTTTCCCAGTTTGCCATTTGTCTTCTGACTTTGTACATGTCAGGTTTTTCACCAGTTAGATGCATTCATATTTCCCTTTGTGACTTTGGGATCACAAATTACAAATAAAATTACTTAGATTTTTCTTCTTTTATGGTTCCATTCTTTATGACTCAACATTTAATTCATTTGGAATTTATTTTGCCATAAAGAATAGACAAGTATCCACCTTAAATTTTATTCCTAAATGGCTAGTCTTTAATCCCACCCATTTACTGAATACGCCAGTGTTTTGTCACTGATTTGAAATGCTATTTTCTTTTTATCAAAAACAAAAATCTCAAATGCATTTGAGTTTATTTTTAGACACTATATTTTGTTCCAATTTAAGCTTTTAGGCTGACTTTTCTGCATCTAGATGGCTATATTCCCCTGTAATTTATCTCATTGCTCATAATTTCCTGAGATGTTTAAAGAGGAACTTTAGAAACACTGTCAAGCAAACAACTCCACAACCAACAATTTACTTGAATTTTGATTTCTCATCTATAAAATTGGGATAATGGAATAACTCTGCAGTTGTATGAGAGGATTTTCAATGATGTATGATAAGTAGTTAGTCCAGCTTTTGGTGTGTTGCAGTCATTCAAATTGTGGTTGTCAATTACCTTTCATTTTTCATCCCCTAATGTGTACCTATCATAGAGTAGGGGCTTAGTAAATGGATATTATGAGAATAACAGAATGACTGTCCATGACTTGAAAGTCTATCAGTGTCAGTCAAGACTTTTTCACCCTAGTACTGAGAGTTGGACTATAAATAAAACTGAGTGCTGAAGAATTGATGCTTTTGAACTGTGGTGTTGGAGAAGACTCTTGAGAGTCCCTTGGACTGCAAGGAGATCCAACCAGTTCATTCTAAAGGAGATCAGTCCTGGGTGTTCATTGAAAGGACTGATGTTGAAGCTGAAACTCCAATACTTTGGCCACCTGATGCAAAGAGCTGACTCATTTGAAAAGACCCTGATGCTGGGAAAGATTGAGGGCAGGAGGAGAAGGGGACAACAGAGGATGAGATGGTTGAATGGCATCACCGACTCAATGGACATGGGTTTGGGTGGACTCCAGGAGTTGGTAATGGACAGGGAGGCCTGATGTGCTGCAGTTCATGGGGTCGCAAAGAGTTGGACATGACTGAGTGACTGAACTGAACTGAACGGAACCATTCCTGGCCTCAGGTATCAAAGATATGTTTGTCTTCCAGGAATGGCATTAATTTATTAAGTGAGGTAATTTGGAAAACTTTATTAAGTCTTCCAGAATATTAAGGCACACAAAAACTGTTCTTGGATGTATGTTCTCTTCAAAAATAACATTTGATTTTCTAATGGTTTGCCAAGTCACAGTTGAAGAACAGCTATCACTCAAGGAGGAAATTTCCTTAATCTAAAACTCTGATGATCACACAATTGACTCCTTTTTTATTTAATAATTTGTTTTCTTCTAGACCTGGATTTGTGAGAAAACACTCACATACTATACAGAGTTAGGGTGGAGAACAGAAGAAGTGCAAATACAGCAAGCTGGGTAGGTTGACTAAACAACTGAAGGAGACGAGAAGCTTGATTTTATTCAGTTTAGTTCAGGTTTTGAGCTACTATTTTGCTAGAGTTGCCTGTGGTAGTAGCGATGGAGGCACCAATATAACAAGAGAAAGTAATTTCCTTTCCTTGTTTGACATAGAAATTCTGCTAAACTGAGAACACTTAATTCATTTTTATATGTACCTGACATAAAAAAGTCAAGTCGTAACAACACAAATAGATTAAAGAAATTTACCCAAACACACACACACACACACACACACACACCCCATGTTGAAAAAAAATGGAGCTCAGGATCAGAGATTACTTTTATTGAATAAGAACAAAGGATTAACTGCTGGTTACTAGAGAACATTTTGGTTTTAAATAGGGGAGACTCTAAACTCCATCCTCTTGTCAATTTGATTTTAGTGCTCATTCATGGATTCGTTTTATTTTTTAAAAACGTCACCATTGATTCCAAGAACCGTGGTAGCTGCTGTTCTGTAGTAGCCTTTGGAGGTATATTCTTATGCCTCCAAAACTTATTCAAGTTGGGGCTCCTATTATACTGAACTCTAGGTTGTTACAATAGGAGAATAACACAGAGATGCATTTCTGGGAGATAATTATGTCCTTATTCATAAAGGAAGAGTGGAAAGGACAGAATGCATGCCCATGATGAGTCATCTGGAAGATTAGTGGCAGGAAAGCCCAAGTCTAGATAGATGGATCAAGACATCCTTTTAAAAAAAAAAAAAACAAAAACTTTATTGTTAAAAAATGGGATCAAGGCATCTTAAGGATTAAGATTAAGACCATCTTAAGGATTGGTCTGTTAAAGAGATAAAGAAGAAGACGGACTGGAAGTATAGACACTAGCTAGTGTTGGGAAGGAATGTAGCAAGAAGAAGAAATATAAAGGCATTACTGTCCTATTTCATAGAAAGAACTGGGTTAAAATGTAATCCATTCATTCAATACACATTTATTGGGCAGTGTGCCAACCTCCTATACCCAGAACAAGCAGTGGGGAGAGAGAACTGGCTCAGATGTAGTCCCAGCCTGATAATTATAATCCAGCTGTCAATCTTATAGCTTCAGACACAGAAACTAATGACTAACATACAAACCGGAAACTGCAATGCTAGCTGTTAGGATATAGCTGTTAGTATCATGGGGACAATGAGGAACAGAATCTAATCCTCACTGGAGTAGGAACATAGGTGTCCAGTGGTTTCTTGAAGAAGGTGACAGCTGAACTAACTAGATCTTAAAAGATGACTCAGGGAAAGGGCATCACAGGTGCAGGGGAAAATAGAACAAGGTTGGGAGGTGAGAACAAGCAGGATGTGATGGGAATGATAAGTACTGAGCTGCTGCAGAGAAGTGGATGAACCAGTTCCTTCAAGAACAAGGCTGGGGAGGTAAGGACAGGCTAGTTTATGGAACTCAGGCTTTGTCTTGGCCTTGATGGATGGCTGTCCATCAAGACAGGGAGCATGTCAGATTTGCATTTTGGAAACATCACTTGGGTGCCTGGATTTGAGGGTTTCAAGGTGGGAGGTAGAGATATCAATTACAAAGTTGCTGCAGGACTCCACCCTAGAATGATTATTATTGTTGTTCAGTGACTAACTCGTGTCCAGTTCTTTTTGACTCCATGGACTGCAGCATGTCAGACTTCCCTGTCCTTCACTATCTCTTGGAGCTTGCTCAAACTCATGTCCATTGAGTCAAGGATGCCATCCAACCATCGCTCATCCTCTACTGCCCCCTTCTTCTGCCCTCAATCTTTCCCAACATCAGGGTCTTTTCCAATCTTTGCATCAGATGGCCAAAGAAATAATAAGTCCCTGAATGAGGCAGGCAGAATTGAAGATGAAGGGGAATAGACTAGGAAGAACCATTTAGAAGGGTGAAGGCTGGTGTCAATACTGAAATATGCAATATGGGAGGAATAGCTGATGTGGGCAAAAGATAATAGTCCAGTTTCTGACACGTTATGTTCAAGCTGTCTTTGGGACCTACAAAAGAAGATATTTATCTGGCAGCTGCATGGAGTGGCTGAAGCTCTGAGGAAAGTCTTGAACTTTGTTTGTGAGGCTTAATAACAAGAGCAAATGTTTTGTATGTTTATGATGATCAGTCACTATTCTAAGAATTTTCATACATGCCAATTTGTGTAGTCTTCACATTATCCTTTGGTGGTAGGCTCTACTCTATTCCTCATTTAACATATGAAAAAACACAAAGCAGTTGAATGATATATCTCAAAGCACTTAGCAAGTACATGGTGGGGCCAGGGTCACTGATCCCCGCAGGATGGCATTGGGCAGTCTGTGCTTAACTGCCAGGCTGTCCTGACTATAATTACTCAGAGAGAAAGCCCAGAGTGAGCAGAGTCCTGGCTGGGTGGGTCCTGGTGTTTAGGAAGGGAAGGTAGCCTCAAGGAGACAGAGTAGTGCAAGGAGAACCAGGAAAGAGTAGAGAAGTTTCGGGAAGGGAGTGGCAAGCAGTGTTAAACGCAAAGGATAATGGATAAGAATGATCCTGGATTTGATGTTGAGGAAGTCATCAGTGACTCCTTAAGTCATCAGCTTAAGGAGAAGTGTTTTATTAGAGTAATGGGGCTAGAGGCCAACCTGCAGTAACTTGAGAAGCAAATGGGACATGAAGAAAAGCTCTTCTCCTTTAAAAGATAGCTGGAAGTTGCTGCTGCTCCTAACACTTATTAATGCTTATTACAAGCAAAGAAAGCACCATCCTAAAACTCAATCTCCTGCCCCACTATAAAATGCATATACACACTTATAGGTATGTATGCATATAAACACACCTGGAGATATATATTAAATTTTAAAATATTCACAACTGCCCTATGAAGCCTGAGTATTACGTCCACTTTACAGATGAAGAAACTGAGGCCCAGAGCAATTGAACAACTTGTTTAAGGAGAGACAGAACATAAATGCAGCCAGGTTTCGAGCCCAGGTGGTCTGGCTCTAAGATCTGTGCTCATAACCACAATATTGAACTACCTGTCAATTAGAGGAAGGAAAAAATTAGATAGTAGCTGGAGAAGAATGGGAGTTCTGGGGTTTATTTTTATATTAATTTTTGGAATGGGAGCAACCTGAGCTGGTTAATAGGTATCCTCCTTTCCCTCCTTGGGTGTAGATAACTTCAGTGTAATTTGGCCCAATTAGCAAACTGTTATGAGAAAATCCATAAAAAAGGAATGAACTCTAAATATATTGTTTCTAAAACCTTCAGTTCCCTCAGCCCTTCTAAGAGGTCTTATCAGTGGGGGTTTGGAGACTTGAAGCCCATAAACAGAGTTTGTTAGTGAATCCATGAGAAAAGGGGCAGAAGTCAAGGAACCAAGGATGAGACTGGGGGTAAATGGAGACATGTGACTTTGGGTGTCTGGGAAACTACCAGATGACAAAGAAAAGGCCAGCAGCAGGAGGAGAAACAATATTTTCAGGCTTGTTGATGGCAGCTTTCAGGCTTGGGCCAACAGTTTTTACCCTTCAGTGCTCATCAGAAGTTTTGTAGAAGTGTAGCTGCTCAAATCTCACCCCAGAAGTACTGAACCAGATGCCCTTGGGTGGGACTCCACACATATTTCTAAAAACTGCTTCACGTTCTAAAATCAGCTAAACCTTTTATACTCTGGTATGTTCCACTGAGATCAGATAAACCCTTGCAAGGGAGGAATAAAGCAAATACATGTTCAGAAAGGCCCTTTCCATCTTGTCTTTCATGTAACAAAACTTATAAAGCACCTACTATGTGTCAGGCATTGCACAGTCCTGGAAACATGATGGTGAGTGAAAAAGACATGGTTCCTATCCTCAAGTGCTAGGAAAGAAACAAAGTGCTGTGTGAGAGCACAAAGAAGACCTTCAGATGGAGTGTGAGGAGGGACATTTCAACAGAAAGCTGAAGGAGGAGAAGTAGCTGACTGTGCAGAGAACTGGAAGGGTTCTAAGCCAAGTACCCAAAAACAAGGGCTCTGAGGCAGATGTAACCAGAAGCCTGCATATGCAGTCAACACCTCCTGCACCTTGGAGGTAGCCGTCTCCACTCCTTCCCAGGGAGAGGCCAACCCTGCTCTGCTGAGCTTTCTGTTCCTCTTTGCACCCTCTGTTAGAACACTTGTCTCTTCGTCAGAGTTTGTTTACAACTCCCTTGTAGAATCATTATTTGCATCGTGACTGCCTGTCTCATTTATTGGAATACTGTCCTACATAATTCTCTCTCTATAAATATTTGCTGCCTAGGGAAAAAAAAAACCATTCTGTAGCAGCTACAGGACTATAGGCAAGTCTTTTGATCCTCCAGGTCTCAGTGGACTTACCTATAAAATTGAGGAGTCATATCTGTCCTGCAGATTTGTGATGGTTAAAAGAGATAGCTTACTCAATGTGCCTTGCAGTGGGGCTAGCACACAGTAAGTGCTCAAGAAATGTTTGTTGAGGCGTGGCTGCCTATGTGAATGACTGACCAAATGATTTAACTGGTAAGGAGAAAGTTGGGATCCTTGGGCAAGATTCTTAGAACTTAAGCTCTTCATAATATTTCCATTAAAACTAAAACCAAGAGATGTTTACTTTCTGATATTGAGAACTGGCTACTCTGAATGTGCTTCATAATCTCTGCCAAACACACATGTGCTGATGCGAAGAGTTGCAGGTCTGAAGTCTGAAGCCCCAGGTTAAGTTCAGGTTATTCTCACTAGATATGAAACTTAGGTCAAGACCTTAAGCCTCAACTCCACAATATGTTTAATAACTTTATCTATAAAATAGAGTTTGACCCTTTGATACTATCTAAAGTTGGAGACATCAGTACACACACACACACACACACATACCCACACACACACAAATGGATGGATTCATAGGTTACATACATACATACTTTACTAAATTCTCCACCAGGAGGATCTAGAAGCAATGTCATTCCAGTAACAACTTGAATACCCAGCAACTAGATCTTGGTTTCTAAACACCATTTTCCAATAAAAGGAACCAAACCATCTTAGAAAATGGTGGATTTTAGGGTTGGGGCATAAAAAATACAAGATGACAATAAAATACTCATCTGGCATTACCAGAAAGTAAGGAAGTTTGAAAAGGAAAGAGGAAAAAATGAAAGAAGGAAGAACAGCAAAGGAAAAAAAAAAAAAAAAAGAAAGAAAAGGCACTGTGTTGAAAAGGACACAGGGCAATATGAAAGAGATCCTAGTAGATCCTAGTGGCCAACACTGAAAAAATCTGACCAAGAAAATAAGTAACAGTAGTGGATTATAACTCAAGTATAAAATACTTATATACAAGTCCATATTGACATAAATGAATAACTGAATAAATAAATAGGAAAGAAGAGACACATCTTTGCAGAAGAATTTCAAATAATGTATGTAGATAGATACTCCCTTCTCCAGGAGGTAAGCTTGGAGCCCCCATTCTGTTAGATTTAGTGACTGAGTTATAATGAATAAAGAAAAGAAAAAGGTAAAGATAGCGACTTCCCAGTGAGGAAACCTGGCAAATGTCACCTTAGCCAACTGATCAAGGTTAATATCCCCCTGAATATAGCGTGGTATCATGTATCCCTGATAAAATGTGATGACAAGGGCACTTAGCCTCTGCGGTTTTCCTTCCAAAAACCTGTAAGTCTCTCTACTCGAAATAAAGACATCAGACAAATCCCAATTCGAGGGACATTATATGAATATACTTAATCAGTACTCTGAGAACTGTCAAAGTCATGAAAAACAAGGAAATAGTAAGAAGCTGTCACAGACTAGAGGAAACTAACGGAACACTAAATGCAACATGTGTCTTGGATTAGATCTTAGAACAGAAAAAAGGACATTAGCAAATTAAAAAAAAAAAGGCGAAAACCAAATCAAGTCTAAACTAGTAATGACTAGTAATAGTCACGTGTGCATGTATACTCTGTCACGTCCGATTCTTTGTGACTCTAATAGCCACCAGTTTCTCTGTACATGGGATTTCCCAGGCAAGGATACTGGAGTGGATTGCCATTTCCTCCCTCAGCGGATCTTCCCAATCCAGGGATTGAACCCATGTCTCTTACGTCTCCTGCGTTGGCAAACAAATTCTTTACCACTGAGACACCTGGTAAGAAATACTCATGTGACTATTGATTAAGGACTAGTACATGACAATTACAAGAATAATGTGGCTTCTTTAGTTTTGACTAAGTAATGTTAAAATGTTAACATTATGGGAAACTGAACTTGGGTCAAGGTGTACTCTCCATGGTATGGTATGATATTTTTACAACTTTTGGTAGATCTGAAAGTATTCCAAAATAAAAAGCTTATTAAAAATAGTTTGGGGGTGATTAGATGATAATGTATCTAAAAGCGTTTTGTGAGCTCACAGAGCTGAGCACATCATTATGAATGGAAAGGTGCTGTCCATTGTAGGATAAAATTTAGTGATTAATAAATCTTAGAAAATGTCGAATTTCCTGCTCATCTATAATTTTTTCCTAAACTCTACTACCTTCCATTAAAAAGATGCCAGGTATTTTATTAATGCCAGATATTTTCTTAATAAACTTAGTGTTTAAAAAAATATAAATTCCTCAGGTCAGCTTATTTATTCCTCAATTGAAGAAGAATTTGTCCTGTGTCACTATGGACCGTAGCCCTCCAGGCTCCTCTGTCCGTGGGATTCTCCAGGTAAGAATACTGGAGTGAGTTGCCAAGCCCTCCTCCAGGGGATCTTCCCGACCCAGGGATTGAACCCACACTCCTTTGTCTCCTGCATTAGGGCTCCCCAGGTGGTGCTAGTGATAAAGAACCCACCTATCAATGCAGGAGATATAAGAGACACAGGTTCAATCCATGGGTTGGTAAGATCCCCTTGAGGAGAGTATGGCAATCCACTCCAGTATTCTTGCCAGGGACAGAGGAGCCTAGCAGGCTACAGTCCATAGAGTCACAAAGATTCAGACACAATTGAAGTGACTTAGCACGCATTGGTAGGCAGGTTCTTTACCAGTACTGCCACCTGGGAAGCCCATCGCTTTCTCATAAAAAGTGCTAATCTACTCTTTCCAAATCTACTTATGTCAGCTTCCTGATTGTTTGGATTCCAGGGAAGCACAGATTCCCTGTGCGTGCCCACAGGCCCACACACTCAGCACTGGAGAGTTATGGTGGTTTCCTGCAGAAATTGGATTTACTGTGGGAAAAGCTGTTGCAAAGTCTAGACTGCTTTCCTAAGGCAGCAGATCTCTTTAGCAGTAGTTTAAATGGGCCAGAGGCCCCAGAGAAATAGGAGAATCCATCTCCACTAGCATAACCTTCTGAATATAATTCTCTTTTAATGTGGATCAGAGTGCTGTGAAGTAAGTCTTGAGCACACCTTAGAGGTGCTGGTAGATGCAGCCTGTCCCTCCAGCTCAGGGGTGGTGAAGAAAGGGATCTGTTCAAAGCCACAGGGTCTGCTTGGGGATCTCAGAGTTAGGGGACCAGGAGGGAACAGCATAAAACTGAAGAGGCTCCAGGCTGCACCTAGCCCAGTCGGAGCATGAGCGCATGCACTGTTGTTCTCTGACCCAAAAATGAGAAGAGGTTCAAATCAAAAGGGCACACATGGAGGAACCACATCTGGTTTTCAGTTGGCGAGCTGTGGTATCAGAATCATGCTTAGGCACATGCACACAGAGACACACAGCAGCAGTAGGCAGGGCCTTGCTTGGTGTGTGACGAGAGGAGGGATGACATGAATAATCCCCCTAAAGTGGGTGACACAAAACCGTCTGGGTGGTCTTTACAACACAGCCTGCAGGTTTCCTTTTCCTCGCCTCTTCCCCCCTCTCTTGTTTCTCCTTGTCTTGTCCTCGTCTCCCCTCCACTCCCCCTCTTCTCACTCCATCCTCCTGGTGCCCACTGAACACTGCAGACTGTTTCTTGCTTCAGCTAATTATGGATGGAATTGTCATTTTGGAGCACACGGTAGAAAAGGATATAAAGACGAGGCTGAAGGACTGGCAAGAAGTGGCTGAAATTTCAACTTCACTGCAGATGATGTAGGTTCAGGGGATCCCTACAAGCTGTTCTACCTTTTGCTTTTGGCCCCCCTAAAGTCAGATGTCCATTTTTCTACACTGTGGAGCTCCCCCTGCAGGCCCCTGAAGCAGAGAGATTTCTTCATCCCTCCACCCTGTAAAATGCATTTCACAGGGACAATGGCTTGTATCACGCTACATTTTACCGGCATCTGAAACACACACAAAGCAAGACCTCAAGTGTGTAGAGTCCTGCTTGTGAGGAACTAGCTGGCCCAGAAGCAGTGGTTTGACTCAAAATACCAGTACCCCAGGAGAATCAATGGAGAATCAGAGCACAGTTGAAAGAACTTGGGCTTCAACAACAAACAGACTCAGGGCTGAAGCTTCTCATTGCCATTTACTAGCTATGAAACTGGGAAAAACTCATCTTCTAGTCTCCGTTTCCTCATCTCTAAGATACATATACTCCCCCAAGAGCATTGTTAAATGAGATCACCCATGTACAGTGCAGTGCCTGGCACATTCACTCATGTATTAGGCATGTGCCTGACATGACGGAGGGGACAAAGATGGGCAAGATGCAGAACTGCTGCCTGATCTATTTACACTCGAACAAGGAAACCTATGTACATGTAACATCTTCCTATCTCTGTGCCTCCCTTTCCTCGTCTGCAACATGTGGCCGACAACACCACCTACTTCATAAGGTTAATTATGTATGAAGCATTTAGAACAGCACCAGCACATGGCAGTACTCAAAAAGCATTTCATGCTGATGACTGAGAGGAGAGTGAACATTTTGTCGAGAGGATTAGGAGTTATTTCACAGAGAAAGTGGCAATGAGACGAGCTAGAAGGATGGGCTTGACGTTGATGGGTCATTCTGGGCAGAAGGGATTATTAAGGACAAAGGTGCAGGGAAGGTGGGAAGGTTGAGGCAACAAACAAATATTTCTTTGTTATGTATAAAGCATTGTCCTACACATTGGGTATACAGTGTAAAGAAGATAGAATCTGACCTCCTGGAGGTTATAGCCTAGTGGGAGAGACACAATCACACAGGTGTATCATTCAAAACAAAGCAACTTTATAGAAAGAAAAAACAGGAGCTCTGACAAGAGGAGTGTGTAAAAGGATCCAGGGTAGGCTTCCTCAAGCTTTAGGCAAAGGTATTGGGGTGGGGTGACAAGATCATATCTATTTATAGAAAGACATTTCTGGCATCCATGTTCAAAATTTATTGGAAAGAGGGCAAGATTTGGTTGGACTAGATGGGACTATGTAGCAGGAGTAACATCAAAAGATGATTGTGTGACTACTTCATACAACGGTGCTGTTACTCATAATAACATGGATGAATCTCACAGACAAAAGAAGCCAGACACAAAGAAGAATATATCGTATTATTCTATTCACATGAAATTCAAGAGTAGATCTTCATATAAATAAACTACTCTGTGGTGGATTTCAGAGTAGTGGCTATCATGGGGGGTGTTATTGACTGGGAAAGTCATGAGGAAGTCTTCTAGGGGGATGGAAATTATACCTGTCTCTTTATTACTAATTCACACTTGCTTTGCAGGTGTAATTTGTGTGTCATGAGAATGAAAGGAAGGTCTGATATGTACCATTTAAAAAAATACATACTCAAAACATAAAATTAAGGGGGAAAAGTAAAATAAAATATTGTATATACAACAGTATCATAACTCTCAAAGAAATTAATATAATTTATTTAATACTAAAAGGAAAGCATTCAATATTTTAACATTGGTTATTTCTGGTGGTGGGATTTCAGTTAACTGCTGTAAGGAGACACCCCAAGGGGATTTTCAAGAAACACTGACATAAAGGCTAAGAGATCAACCAGCCTCTCTGAATGAAGGACAGGGACATGAATCTCAGTTCCGGTCCTTCCCAGGGGAGTGAGTTTCAAGTTCCATAACCTTTCTAACTATCAGTTTCCTCAGTCTTAGAAAAGCGGTCATCCAAGTGTGCCTCCATGCTAGGGGTATTTGGGAGATTAAAGAGGATGAAGAATAAGCACAGTGAGTGCTCAGTAAATACCTGTTATTGCTATTAAATGAAATCGTGGAGGCAGATGACTGTCCACACTGCACCAACTGCTCCTCTTTTCTGGGTCATCTGTAAAGCTGGAAGTTGGCAATGCGGATTTGAGGAGGAAACTGATCATTTCTGAGATGAAATCCTCTAACTTCCTCTTACCCAGAAAGGATGGTCAAAATGTTCCCAAACTGGGAATTGAAAAGGGGGTGGTGATGGGAGGACAAGGAAATGCTATTTTGAGTATAAATTCTACAGAGTATAAAAATAAAGAATGTCATTTTAAATGGGATAAAGTTGAACATTTTGTGACTATGTATAGCTCTGAGTGTGAAAATATATGCTATGCTATGCTAAGTCACTTCAGTCGTGTCCGACTCTGTGTGACCCCATAGACGGCAGCCCACCTGGCTCCCCCGTCCCTGGGATTCTCCAGGCAAGAATACTGGAGTGGGTTGCCATCTCCTTCTCCAATGCATGAAAGTGAAAAGTGAAAGTGAAGTCACTCAGTCGTGTCCGACTCTTAGCGACTCCATGGATTGCAGTCTACCAGGCTCCTCCATCCATGGGATTTTCCAAGCAAGAGTACTGGAGTGGGGTGCCATTGCCTTCTCCCGTGAAAATATATAAAATGATGTTATTTAAGGAAACCATGAAAACCCATATCACTTGCCTTTGTACATAGAGACGTTTCTTCTGTACATTATCAAATAACAAATATTATAATATCATATTTGCATGCTATTTGAATACATGGGAAAATTTTAATTAAAATTAACAAACTCTTCCAGATACCAGTGGAGCCAACAGCTTCTCAGGTAGAATTAAGGGAAATTTAACTAGCAGTTTAAGTCAACCATCAAGTTAGCATGAAATGCACATGTACCCCAAATATTTACATCTCTATCTCTCTGCTCAAGGAACAGGCTTATGATATTTAATATTTGTTGTTCAGTCACTCAGTTGTGTCCGACTCTTTGTGACTGCATGGACTGCAGCACACCAGGCTCCCTGTTCTTCACTATCTTCCGGAGTTTCCTCAAACTCATGTCCATTGAACCATCTCATCCCCTGTCACCCTCTTCTCCTCATGCTATCAATCTTTTCCAGCATCAGGGTCTTTTCCAGTGAATCACATCAGGTGGCCAATGTATTGGAGCTTCAGCCTCAGCATCAGTCCTTTAAATGAATATTCAGGGTTGATTTCCTTTAGGTTTGACTGGTTTGATCTCCTTGCAGTCCAGGGGACTTTCAAGAGCCTTCTCCAGCACCACAGTTTAAAAGCATCAATTCTTTGGTGCTCAGCTTTCTTTATGGTCCAACTCTCACATCCGTACATGACTACTGGAAAAACCATAGCTTTGACTAGATAGACATTTGTTGGCAAAGTAATGTCTCTGCTTTTTAATATGCTGTCTAGGTTAATCATAGTTTTTCTTCCAAGGAGCAAACATCTCTTAATTTCATGGCTGTAGTCACTGTCCACAGTAATTTTGGAACCCAGGAAAATAAAGTCTTGTCACTGTTTCCATTTTTTCCCCATCTATATGCTATGAAGTGATGGGACTGGATGCCATGATCTTCGTGTTTTGAATGGTGAGTTTTAAGCCAACTTTTTCACTCTCCTCTTTCACCTTCATCAAGAGGCTCTTTAGTTCCTCTTTACTTTCTGCCATAAAGGTGGTTTCATCGGCATATCTGAGGTTATTGATATTTCTCCCGTCAATCTTGATTCCAGCGTGTGCTTCATCCAGCCCAGCATTTCTCATGATGTGCTCTGCGTATGAGTTAAATAAAAGGGTGACAACATACAGCCTTGATGTATTCTTGACGTACTTGACCTACTTCCCAATTTTGAACCAGTCCATTGTTCCATATCTGGTTTTGTTTATTCTTGACCTACATACAGGTTTCTCAGGAGGGTGGTAAGTTGATCTGGTATTCCCATCTTCTCAAGAATTTTCCACAGTTTGTGGTGATCCACACAGTCAAAAACTTTAGCGTAGTCAATGAAGCAGAAGTAGATGTTTACTGGAATTCTCTTGCTTTTTCTATGATCCAAGGGATGTTGGCAATTTGATCTTTGATTCCTCTGCCTTTTCTAAATCCAACTTGTACATCTGGAAGGTCTTGATTCACGTATTGTTGAAGCCTAGCTTAAGGATATTGAGCATTACCTTAAGGATATTGAGCATTAAGGATATTGAGGATATTAATTAATATTAATATTGAGGATATTAAGCCTACCTTAAGGATATTGAGCATTACCTTGCTAGCTTGTGAAACAAGTGCAATTATGCAGTAGTTTGAACATTCTTTGGCATTGCCCTTCTTTCAGATTGGAATGAAAACTGACCTTTTCCAGTCCTGTGGCCACTGCTGAGTTTTCCAAATTTGCTGAGATATTGAGTGCAGCACTTTAATAACAGGCATCATCTTTTAGGATCATGATATTTAATATTGCCAGTCAGCAAAACCATGCCAAGACCAAAAGTGTGTTACACTGGCCTTTTTTCAATAAGAATAAAAAGGAAATGACAAGTAATCAGAAGCCTGTTATGTTATACACAGAAAGACTACAATTATGGGAAAGGGGGCATACAATTTTGTTTTATTTTATTTTCATAGGAAGTTTCTGAAAATCATTATTTGATACCCAACCAGATCTAATCTTATATTTCATTCATAGCATGGGTAAGGCTTCCCAGGTGGCCCTAGTGGTAAAGAGTCTGCCTGCCAGGACAAGAGATGCAGGAGACGCAGGTCTGATCACTGGGTCAGGAAGATCCACTGGAGTAGGAAATGGCAACCCACTCTAGTAATTTTGCCTGGAAAACTCCATGGACAGTGGAGCCTCATGGGCTACAGTTCATGGAATTGCAAAGAGTCAGATATGACTAAGCACACAGCATTAGCAGGAAATTGTGTCAACACTTGCCTTTCTCTGTCTGCATTCCAAAAAAAAATTGTCCAACATGATAAAATGCACACAGGGTATTCTGAACAGCTATCTCTGAATAATAATAATATTGGTAATAATTATATTAGCTACCATTTTATTAATACTTATTTACACAGCTGGTATTGCACTAAGCATTTTATATGTATTAATTTACCTACTTTCCCCAACAAATGTAGTAGGGAGGTATTTCAGGTATTTGATTAGGCCCACATTAGTGAGAACAATAAAACTTAGACTAGGGGAACCAAATGCCTGAGTTTTCCCAGGATGTGGGATTTCCATTGCTGATACCAGAAAAGTCGTAGGCAAAATACATGAGTTGGTCACTCTATAAAAGTAATTTGCTTGAATTTTAAGGGGTAGAGAGGGATTTAACCTCTCCTCACCTTGGCTGGCCAGATTTCCTATGTACTGCCTGCCCAAGTCTAGATTACAGTCCAAAATAAACAGCAAAGAATGTCTTTGGCAGCATGGGGGAGGCATTTAAGTTGAACTTTGGGAATATTATTTTGGGTGATGTAATGGAAAATGTCGTTTTGCAGGTCCCTGTCCCAAACCACGGAGCCAGTGAAGCTGAACCTCCCTTTACAACATGTCCAAAGGGCTTGCCTGTCATTGTGATCTGACGTTCGGAATGAAAAACCACTCACCTTGGGAAGGGGATAGAGGTGACACAAGGGTTGGCCGGGATCCTGTTTACAAAACTCCAGGGTGTGACACACCACATCAGCATTCATATCTGCTCTGAATCTGGAGGGAAATAGGGTAAAACAAAGGCTATTTAAAAGCTCTCAGGCATTAGAAAGCAGAAGTAATTTCAAAAGAAGGTAAATCCCCGGAATGGATTCTGGCATGGCCTTTGAGTCCAGTCCTGTGTAGCTGCTGGATCAGAACAATTTCCTGCCACTTGCATTCTACTTTCACATTAAGGTCCTGGGGGCGGGGAGAGAGGGGCTAACAGCACTGAGCTGTAAGCCAGCCTCTTGCATGGGCACTGGGATGCTTTTCTGGAAAAGCCATAAATAAAATTGAGATAGGAGAAATGGACAGGAGTGTAACAATATTTTAAAGTTTGCTGAGCCTTATAGCAAAAAATATCTTTATGATATGGCCTTAAACAACCGAAATCATTTTCTTAGGTGTAATCAAAGCATCTCTTTTCCTTTTAAAGTAAATTTATTTTTTTACCTTTGACTTTTTCCCCTGGGGATGATGTAAGGATAGTGTTCTTCAAGCATTTGGGTTTATGTTTAGATTTGAAGGGGCTAAAACAAAGCCTCCAAATTCAGTTTCTACCTGCCACTCCCAACACGCTTCTTAAACCAAGAAAATGAATACAAAAGAATTAAATGATACCATAAAAAAGAATGAAATAATGCCATTTGCTGCAATATGGATGGACCTGAAGATTATCATAAGTGAAGTAAGTCAGACAAAGACAAATATTATATATTACTTATATGTAGAATATAAAAAATAGCTCAAATGATCTTATATACAAAATAGAAATAGACTCATAGATATAGAAAACAGACTTAAGGTTACCAAAGGGGAAGATGGGAGGGATAAATTAGGAATATGGGATTAACAGATGCAGACTAACATACGAAATAGATAAACAACAAGGTTTTACTGTGTAGCACAGGGAACTATATTTAATATCTTGCAATAAACTATAATGGAAAATAAAATAAAGAAATATATGCATAATCAAATCACTTTGTTGTACCCTTGAAACTTAGACAATATTATAAATCAACTATACTTCAATAAAAAAGAAAAAAAAATTGAAGGTCACTAGTATGTGAAAACATACTGGAGAAGGAAATGGCTACCCACTCCAGTGTTCTTGCCTGGAGAATCCCAGGGACGGGGGAGCCTGGTGGGCTGCCGTTTATGGGGTAGCACAGAGTCGGACATGACTGAAGCGACTTAGCAGCTTAGCAGTAGCAGTATGTGAAAACATAGGCTAAGATCGCGGCTTCCAAATTTCATTCCAGCTGAATGAGACTAACAACGTGACTGGCAAGATGGCTTTTCAGCCTTTTGTGAGCACCTGAGTTAAGAGGGCAAAGCGAGATCATCACGAATCATCCACTTGGCCCCAGGGTTTCTGCATGGGAGGTGGAGGGGAAGGTAACCAACTTAAAGGTGGCTAAGCAGTGGGACAAGCTATTTGTGACACACAAGGTCCATTACCAAAGTAATATCTACCCAGGGTCAGTAAATCAGGAGAGGGTGACTGTTTTCACACATCTGTTCTCGATTTAATGGTTCATTTATTTAACTGATGACTGCTGTATTTGTGGGAATCTGGTATTTAGTGGACTCAGAAGGGTGATAAATAGGGCTCTGCTTAATTTTTTTTTTTTTTTAACCTAAGGCCAATATCCCATCTGTGGCAATTCAGAACCACAAGAGCCAACTCATCATATGGTGTCCACCTATTCTGTTTCCCCTGCAAATAGAGCACAATTTCAAGTAAGTGAACTTGAATATGAGAGTGAAGATGGGGGCCCCTCATTCAGACTGGTGTTCTCTAACTGAAAAATAGGAGAGGGAGGCTGGGCATGTGGTATCCCTCCCAAATCCTCTAAGACCAGAGTTTTATCATCAGAAAGACTGAATGTGAGAAGCACTCCTTTGGACAAGAATAGAAAATGCTGAGCCTCATATGTCCAGACAAGTGTATCACGACAAGGATGTGCAAGCTGCAAAGAAGTGGCAAAGTAGCATGTGTGCTCTTGACCAACCTCAGGACAAAAGGCCTAGGCTACACATACTTTGTGAAATCCTTAGGAAATCTCCAAATTTCCTACCAGGGGCTTCCCTGGTGGCTCAGCCGGTAAAGAATCCACCTGCAATTCAGGACACCCTGGTTTGATTCCTGGGTCAGGAAGATCCACTGGAGAAGGGACAGGCTATGCACTCTAGTATTCTTGGGCTTCCCTGGTGGCTCAGGTGGTAAAGCATCTGCCTGCTATGTGGGAGACCTGGGTTCAATCCCTGGGTTGGGAAGATCCCCTGGAGAAGGGAAAGGCTACCCGCTCCAGTATTCTGGCCTGGAGAATTCCATGGGGTTGTAAAGAGTTGGACATGACTGAGCAACTTTCACTTTCACTTAGGAAATCTCTAAACCTGTAATAACTATTCCCACTCAACATTGCTTTCTCTTTTCCAGAGCAGCAAATAAGACCAAAATGGTCACATTTCAATTTATATCCTTTTATGACCTTTACAGGAGTGAGTCTTGTGGGCAGGAAACTTCAACACATTTGACAGAGCTAATTAACAAATTTAATTAGGATCATGGTAGAATGAAGTCAATGCTGATGATCGTTCATCATCATCATAACTCAGAAGAAGGGAGCAAGGTCAGGGTTAAGTTTGGACAGACAGGTAGAGTGATAGCCTATGGCAGAGAGCAAGGACAGGGCCTTTCACACATGAAAGCTCTCAAATGTAAACCTTTGACATCACTTCCAAAGGAGGATTTATGCATTAATATATAGTCGCAGAGACACACTCATAGCATTGAAAAAAGATCTTCCTCATATGACTTAACACTTTTATCCCACTTCTGGACTACACTCTTCAGAGTGTACTATGAATTTAATCATTTATAGAAATCTTGTAGTTATCTTTTTCCTTATTTACTCTTATTGAATTATAGCTGATTTACAATGTTAATTCCTGTTATATAGCAAAGCAATTTTCTTATATCTATATATCTATATATAGATCAGAGAAGGCAATGGCACCCCACTCCAGTACTCTTGCCTGGAAAATCCCATGGACTGAGGAGCCCGGTAGGCTGCAGTCCATGGGGTCGCTCAGGGTCGGACAGGACTGAGCGACTTCACTTTCACTTTTCACTTTCTTGCATTGGAGAAGGAAATGGCAACCCAGTCCAGTATTCTTGCCTGGAGAATCCCAGGGACAGGGGAGCCTGGTGGGCTGCCGCCTATGGGGTCGCACAGAGTCGGACATGACTGAAGCGACTTAGCAGTAGCAGTAGCAGTATATATATATATATATACAGGGTTTTTTTATTATTCTTTTCCATTATGGTTTATCCTAGGATTTTTTTTTAATTGGAGGATAATTGCTTTATAATGGTATGTTAGTTTCTGCTGTACAACAATGTGAATCAGCTGTTCAGTATACATATATCACCTCCCTCTTGAGCTTCCCTCCCACCCCTTTGCCATTGTCTTGTGAATGGCTCAGTTGTAATACTTTATATTTTTGTCCTTTAAAAATACATTAATTACACTTAAGGTGTATCAAAATTGTTATAAACTCTGTTTTGCATTTTTCTTCTAAATATGTTAGTAGTTTAGGCCTCTCCTGATCTCTGAGAACTCTTAAGTTGGAATATAGGAATTTATGATTGAGAGCATAGATGCTATGAAGCAAGGGAGATGAGCAGAAGACCAGCATCAGGTTTGGTTGGCAATATTTGGCACAGTGGATGTCAGAACAAGGAGGACTGGGCCCCTGGTTGCTGGCTGGGCCAGGCTGCTCCTGGAAGTAGCCCCACCCTGTCTGACCTGGGTTCTTGGGGGAATGAATGCCTGAATGCTAAGTGCCCCACTTCCTAACAATATCTTGTGGTTTGCCAGTGGGTAGAAAATGTAATTGCTGAATAATTAGCCCATGAATCACTGAGAATTGACTGGTGTGAAATAATGAGGAGAGATGCCCTCTGGGTTAGGAAACACATTTAATATTGGAAGCCTGAAATTTAGGTAAAACTAAATTATAAGATTGTCATGTTCAGGGTCTACATCAACCCAGAACTTCATGTGATTGATTAAAACAAGCTGTAAGAAGAGGCCACCATAGGAAGAGAAATTTCTATCAGCAAACAACTAATATGGGTCCTGAAAAATTACTCACAAACAAAACTAACAGTGGATGGAACCGCAAAGAGGGATTGTTTATTACATCTATCTTTCTTCATAGTGGCTTATCCCATGCTAGTGAGAATTAGCCATCTTATAACTTTGAGTCATCTCAAAGAAAGAACTTTCCTCCTTTCCCTATCACCTACTCTTTCAATGGCTTGCTGGGCCCATTCTTTCTCAACCCTCTGTGTCCATTTGTAGTTATTTGAGGTGGTGACTGTCTCTTGTACAGTCCACACCTATAGTACTAGTGCAAAGTCCGTCCTCCCTTTGATCCCATGCTTACCTGGCTCTTGCACTCAGCACCCTCCAGCCAGCTATAGAATAACAATGGATGTCCCAGTGAAGCCAGGCCACTTCCCTATTACTCCCAGCACACTTGGTAGCTAATCTCTGATATCCCTTTTAGATATCTGTGTGTACTGCCCTTTTTTGGCCTCTGTGACTCTCCAGTCCCCTAATCCAGGTCCAAGAAAACCTCTCTGGCAAAGCTGATGTTTCCCCAGCGCACCTGGCTCAGACTAGGTGTGTAAACAGATTCACTATAGGCTAATTTTTTTTCTTTTTTTATATGTTCAAGTAATTTTCTTTGAAGCAGTCTAGTCAGAGTTCATCTGTGGTGATAATTTTGTTTTTAAAAAGAATTAATCAATTTAACGAATGTTTATCGAAGACTTTCTATGCTTAAGTATTGCCCCAAGCCCTGCTGTTACAGCCTTCCCTGGTGGCTCAGATGGTAAAGCATCTGTCTGCAATGCAGGAGACCTGGGTTCGATCCCTGGGTCAGGAAGATCCCCTGGAGAAGGAAATGGCAACCCACTCAAGTACTCTTGCCTGGAAAATCCCATGGACATAGAAGCCTGGTAGGCTACAGTCCATGGGGTTGCAAAGAGTCGGACATGACTGAACGACTTCTCTTTCTGGTGATACAAAGATCCCTCCTTCCTCCTTTTTTCCTTCCTTCTGTATATTCAGTATTTTGCTTAAGTATTAATATTTTGCTTAGATTAAAAAATGTAGTCTTAGTTCTCAGAAGTATTTCAATCTCATTAGCAACTTAGAAAAGTAAATGGAGAATTACATTACAAACAGATGTGAAAAGCACACAGGAGTTTGCATAGGAAAGGAAGAATTTGTGTGAGTGTGTGTGTGTGTGTTGGAGGTATCTATCTTAGCCTGGGGAGAGTCAGGGAAACTTCCAGAGGAAGTGACCCTGGAACTAAGATCTAAAGAAGTAGGAGATGAGGGAACATTTCACGCAAAAGTCCTGAAGCAAAAACCTTCTGGTGTGTGTGGAAAATTACAACTGTTTTGGAGCGTGGTATGCTATAGAAGAGCCAGGGATGAGTCTGAACATGTTCTCAGAGATAAGGTCATAAACAGCTTTGTGCAGGGGGCTAAGGAATCCTGTAAAGTGTGTAAAAAACTTTATGTTGGAGATTGCCATAGTTAGTTTTGCATTAAGAAGCTATTTGACCAGCTAGAATGTGGATTATGGACTTGCAGGGCAATGGGGGATCCGGCAGGCCTGGGGTCCTGTTAGGAGGCAGTGGCAGTAATAGAGAGATGAGCTAAGAAGATGGGAATCCCTGCCTTCTAAACACTCCCAGTCCAGGGTCCATGAAAAATCACTGACCACAGTAGACTGAGATTAACATAAATAGAGGCAGGGGCACAGCACGATGGAGCACTGATTGTCCCTCTGGTCTGTATTGTTTTAAGTTTCTTTTGTCTTTAGAAATCTTTAACTGCAGGCTACCCTGCTGTGGGAGTAGTTTCTCTGAGCCACTCTGCTCTGAGGCTAAGGGCATATAAAAGAGGAACCATGTAAGAACGTTCACAGCAGCACTTTCTTCACAAGAGAGAAAACCAGAAAACAAGCCAAATACCCATCAATGGGAGAGTGAGGGAATAGATTCTTGTAGAGACACAATGGGATATTCTATGTACTCAGAGTGCATGAACTACAGCAATGCCACGAATCTATGGATGAATCTTAGACATACAATTTTAAGTGGTAGGTCCCCAAAGATTATGAATGATGTGATAATCTCTTTATAAAGAAATAACTAAAATTTTAAAATATGCTTTAAAGGAATATAGAAAATAATCATAATAGGTTTTAATAATTACTTATATATTATTTTATGACTATAATGTATTATATTAATAAAAATATACATATATATATATAACTATACAAAAGGAAAACAAGAGAATGATGAGCATGGACTTTATTACTTGGGTGGAGAAAATCATGAGAATAAAGACACGAGACCCTGTGGTTAGGGTAAGTTATTGTCAAGGTCCAGACTTTGCTTTGGGTGGTAGGTTTGGGGGCTAATGACATTATTCAGAATAACTAGGTAAATAACTGGATAAGAAATGCAAGAAAGCCAAGTTTGGATTCTTGATGAGAAAGAGCCATGGACAGGAATATGATGTGTCTGATTCAGTGTCCTGAGCTCAAAAAAGAAAAAAAGGTAGAAGAAAGGAAGCAGACAGAAAATGACAATGGCATGCATATAGGATCCTAAGGGGCAGGGGTTGGAGAAGAGGAAAAGGCCAGGCAGCCAGCAAGTGGGAGGCAAGAAGAGAAGAACCTGAGAAGCATACGGCCTGAGAATCCAGGAGGGAGTGGAGGGAAAGCCCAAGAGAAGGGGGCAGACATCCAGTCCCAGCCACTAGGATCTCCCCATTTATTGGCATTATTGGTCAAAATTCTTCCAAACAGCCCTTGGAGAGAAACTGAGCCAAGTTGCCACACAGTAATTTGAAGAGAGCCTTTGCCTAGGATGACGATCTGAGTCAGGTTTGAATTTTCTACTATTAACAAGAACCAGATAGGACTTATGTCGTGTACAGTAAGTACATCCGGCTGGAAATGGAGCCAGCCATCTCCCAGTTTTCTCCCCACCTCCCACCATGTCCCAGCAACTGAATCAGATGAATGTATTAGCATACTCACAGTTTTGTGATGTCTGGTCCAAATATATGTACCACTAAATAGCAAGTGGTCTTCAAGAACAGTTTTTCTAAGAAAGATAAAGCAGGGGAAATAGATTATTATGATGAATTTAACACATGAGTCAATAATGATCTTTACTAGGAACTGAAGCTGAGTGCTTAATTTATCATTAATTCGAGTGATTAATTATAAGGATTTGGGAGAAATGTTACAGTTATTATATCCATGAAAATATCATTTCCAGCTCTGGTTTATGTAAATGCTACTTTGCTTACTATACATGCTAAAGAAGGCTAGTTTTTGATAAAAATACAGTTAAATTCTGGAGTCTCATTTTCTTTTGTGTAGCAGGGAACGTCTGAATGGTAGTGAGGATCTCATCTGTTAATGATAGACACAGGATTTGCTGGAAAGTAAATAATCTGAAGTATTGCTTTGTTGAAAATATTCTTCTTTGGTATTCATTTGGGGGGAATAAAGACTTGACTTTGACTATTTAGCTTTTGCTGTTGGTATCCCAGAGATAAAAAGATACTAACAGTCACAGGTGTCTCTGTATTGCCATCTACACCAGAGAGAACACACACATAGACACACACAAACCCATTACCTAAACAATCCCCTTCCTCCTGCCTCCCCTGTTATGACAGTACAGGAAGGCTTTGCATCAATCTGTTTGCACAATGAAACCTGTTAACTCTCTGGCCCTGTTTCTCTGCTTTGTCAGCCATTGTGGAACCCTGGTCATTCCAAGGAAGACTTTAGCAAGGTTAGGATAGATGGACTGTCCAGGAACAGATGGGAAACTCTCCCTGGGAAGTTTTCTTGTCCTGTTTACCTCAAACTGGGCTGCCAGTTATTTGGGGAGTAGGGTAGTGGAACAACAAGATAAATATGGGAACTCTCTCTAGTACTCTTGAAAGAGAAAGTGTTCATCACTTATGCATGTTCCACTCTTTGTGACAGCATGGACTGTAGCCCACCAGGCTCCTCTGTCTTACGGAATTCTCCAAGCAAGAATACTGGAGTGGGAGTACTAGTAAGAGAGCCAATACTCTTGAAAAGTGAAAGTCACTCAATTGTGTCTGACTCCTTATGACCCCATTGACTGTAGCCTGCCAGGCTCCTCTGTCCATGGAATTTTCCAGGCAAGAATACTGGAGTGGGTAGCCTATCCGTTCTCCAGGGCATCTTCCCAACCCAGGAATTGAACCGGAGTCTCCTGCATTGCAGGCAGATTCTTAATGGTAAATAACCATAAGGGAGGCCCAATGTAAATACTACTTTCATATTAAAATAGTTTCATGGGACTTTTTTTTTCGTGATAAAGCACAAGACTTCAAATTCATTATGCTTTTTAAATAGGAACTTAAAACCTATCGCACATTACTATGGACCTTACAAAAATAAAAAGAATGATAAGGAAATACTATGACATCTGCATGGCAGCAAATTAGATAATTTAGAAGAAATGGACAAATTCCTAGAAAGACAGACTGCTGAAACTGACTTAAGAATAAATAGACAATCTTAATAGAGATATAACAAGAGATTTAACTAGTAATCAAAAATGTCCCATAAAGGAAAGCCCAGAGCCAGACAGCTTCACTGGTGAATTGTACCAAACATTTTCAAAACGTGTCTGACTAGATATTCTCCAAAGAAGTTACACAAATAGCTAATAAGCACATGAAAAGATGGTCAACATCATTAGCTGTTAGAGGAAAATGTTAAAAACCACAATGAGATGCCACTTCACACCCACTATGATATGCTAGAATAAAAATAAAGATAAGCACAAGAAATGATGAGGCCATGAAGAAATTAGAATCTTCATATTCTGCTGGCAGGAATATAAAATGGTACAGCCACTTTGGTAAACAGTCTGACAGATCCTCAAAAGGTTAAGTATAGGGTTACTATGTGTGCCAACAAGCCCACTGCTGGCATATACCCAAAAGAATACAAACATTTCCACACAAAAACTTACACATGAATGTTCATAGTGGAATTATCTTTATATAAAATCAAATAAGTGGAAACAATTCAATCCAAATGTCCATTAATGACTGAATGGATGAAAAAAATAGTCTATCTACGCATAACAAAATGGTATTCAGCTATAAAGAGTAATGACTTTCTGATACATGGTACAATATGGATGAACATTAATTATGCTAAATGAAAGAAACATGCTTCTGTGGTTGCATTTATATGAGATGACCACAATAGGCAAATTCATAGAGACAGAAAGTCAACTTGTGGTTGCTTAGGGCTGGAAGGAATGGATGGTTAGGAGTGGGCAACTGAGGTGGGTGGAGGTCCTTGTTGATATAATGAAAATATTCTTAAATATATGGTGGTGATGGACATACAACTCCGTTCAGCTGGTAAAGAATCTGCCTGCACTGCATGAGGCCCCGTTTCCATTCCTGGGTCAGGAAGATCCCCTGGAAAAGGGATAGGCTACCCACTCCAGTATTCTTGGGCTTTCCTGGTGGCTCAGATGGTAAAGAATGCACCTGTGGTGCAGGAGACATGTGTTCAATCCTTAGGTTGGGAAGATCCCCTGGAGAAGAGAATGGCTATCCACTCCAGTATTCTTGCCTGGAAAATTCCATGGACAGAGGAGCCTGGTGGGCTACAGTTCATGGGGTTGCAAAGAGTCAGACACAACTGAGTGACTTAATTATTAATTGAAGTATACACTTTAAATGCATGTATAATTGAACTAAATCTCAACACTACTGCTATAAAATAAAAACAGCACCCCCTTGGGTGTTCCTTTTTAGGGGTCCTAAGGAACTTTGATGCTCCAGAACTCAGAGACTTGGGTTTCAGCACTGGGTAACTGGCTTTGACCTTAGTCAGGTTGATTTCCCTTCTGGGTTTCAGTTTCCTCATCTGAAAAATGTAGGAGTAGGATTCAGTCCCCTTCACTATGTTGTCTTGGAAGTTGGAGGATTATATAACTGACATTCAAACTTACACAGACTTGTAATGCACTTTGGAATGAGTTTCCAGTGTTGTTCGTGAGAACTAGTTTAGCCAAGAGCAGAGCAATTTAAAAATGGACACCAGGTGTTCTTTGATACACTTGCAGTGTTGCCTGAAAGGCAGGGAACAATTTTTTTTCTTTCTGGTAAAATAAGAGATGCTTCCGTGTGCATGTGTGTGTATGTGTGTATTTTTTGTAGAATCTTGTTTTGCTCAAGTTGAAGTAAGTGGCAACATTTCCTAATCCTCTGTGCAGGGCCAACAATCAGTTTCCTCAAATTTCGTGATGGTTAAGAATGACAGGCTACTGCAGAAATGGCTAATGTGGGACACGAGCTGGGTTTCTGAGAGCTAAACTCTAGATAGACCTAGAAGACGACAGAGCAGAGATAGGCAAAGTCTCTAGAAAAAGCCTGATCGGGCCCAGTCAGCCATAATTAGGCGATAACCTGTTATTGCTACAACTGAACAAAAGATTGACACCAACATAGTGCTGGTAACCTATCTGATGTAAAAAGTCTACAGTTAAATTGTGCTTGCGACCAGGAAGTTACAAGAGCGTTTAATTTCTACAGAATGAAAAGGACTTGAAACAGCATAGGGATAAAAAGGTATGGCCAATTTCAAAGGCAAAGGAAGGTTAAAAAAGAAACAATTGCACAGTCATCGTATGTTAAGTGTATCCATATATATGGGTGTAAATAAAACCTAGAACATTTCAGGTAGTAAGTCACCTTTAGGTTTACCATCATTTCTTTTCTCATAAGAGACTTTTGAGGGAGTGGTTTTTTCACCCTCATTCTATGAGAAGAAACTTTGAGAATTGAAGGCTTCCTCAAGGGTAGAATGGTTCAGTAAGAGATTAAAATCTTTTATTCCAAAAGCCCAAGTTATTTGTAGTATGCATTTCAATGTACTTGGGACATTTTTTGATGCCTCATCTACCTCGGGTATGGCAGGTGTATACCAACTTACTAATTAGAAATTTAAAACACAATGAGTTGACTACCAAGATAGTTCTGTGGCTGTGTGTTCTAAGGGTGCATGTAGATTTTCAGAGCCTACAGAATGCGAAGACAGTTGCCTTTCTCATTTTAAGTTGACATCAGTTTTTAACTATCATACTCCACGGAGATAAGATTTCTGCACAGGTGACCCAAGAAAGTGAAGTTCTAGCAAGACACTGAGGGCATAGGAGTCTGCTGACCCCTGGTGAGAATGATTCTATTAATCATTTTTCCATTAACAATTCTGAGATTCTTCCCAGGTGTTTACTAATGAGAGCCAGAGGCAAAAGCGGTGGGTGAAACTGAAGGTCAGAAATATTTTGCACAATTCGAAAAAACTGTCTTCCCAGGCACAGGAAAGGCCAACATGATTTACTGAGTGATTATTCTCCAGAATGTTTCTGCATGCTTTTTTCTGCTAAGGTTATGTTTTATAAACTTATTTAGCTTTGGAGGTAAAAGCAGTATTACTTAAAAGTAATTTTAAAAATCCTAACTGTTGCTGTGCATAATTTGACTTCCCCTCTCTCCCATTCTCCTGGCTCTCCAGAGAGAAGGCAACATTGGGTGTACTCAGGCAGTGCAGATGTTTTCATATTTCATAAACAAAGCAGTCCTAGGATGTCTTCTAGAAGGAGAAATCTTCAGCCAACGATCAGACTGCCACTGTCGCCCTACACAGTTCGCATGACTGTTCTATATGTTCTTCCGCCTCCACAAAATGGAAACAGTAACGTCCACTCTGCCTTCCTGTCTGTCAGGTGAAAGAGCCTTTAATCTGAACTGAGTGCTTTATTTCCACCCAGACATAAATGTTAATTAATAAAATGAAAATACCCCCAAGTAGACTTATGAATTCTTTGAAAATCTCCTCTAATTGAAAGGTAGCCCACTACTGAAAACAGAAATACCTCCTTTGCTTCCCTTTGGTGATGTGCCAGCTACTATTTTACTGGAATCTGACTTTCAGCCTCTCATTTTACCTGAACAAAAATTTTTTGTTAAGAGTCAGAAGGAGCCAAGATGGAACCTTGAATACCAGCAATCTTGGTTAATGCATTTTTATGTTTTGCTGGTACATTAGAACAGGATCATCTGAGAAACAGGATTTTTACTCATGCTTTCACCTTTGAACAACAAAACTTTGCCTAAAAAGAGAAAATCAAACTCAAGGCACAAATGGTGATATCTATCAGTGTGGTCTGCTACACAGAAATGAAAACTAGTCAAAACAAGTCTTAATGATAATTATGACTATTTATTTTTTTTCCTTGTAAAATGATAATAACATTTTCTTCTTCTTCCTCTAATTCAGAGATGTGAGAATAAAAAGTAAGGTTTATAATAGGTGCTGAATGTCCAATAATAAAGGGATGGATAAATAAAATAAGGGACATTTACATGGTGAAGGACTGTAGAATAACTTAGAGGCTCGACCTAAGTCTATGTATATCTTGACATGTATAGATCCAAAAACATACTGTTGACTGAAAACCAGAAGTTACAGAGTGGTATATGCAGTAACTATTGATGTAAAAATGAGATCCCCACAAGGGAGGATTCTGAGGCAGCAGAGTTTTCGTATTTCACTGAATCTCAATTAAAAATAATAATAATAATAATAAAGCTTCTGAATAGGAAAACCAAAACACTATGAACATTAGTTACAGCAAAACTAGATATCTCCATGAGCCCCCAAATACAATTAAGGCAACAAGAAATCACTCACAACTGTGAGACTTGGGGGTTATCAAGTGTGGGAGAAAGTAAAGGGATGCAAGGGGTAAATAGATGAATCGCCAAAACAGCCTGGGTATTGATGACAAAGTATGGTGGGCCAGTAAGAATATCAGCTGAAAGTGGGAAAGGCGGGGATGAGGTTTAGCCCACTTCTGTAGGAGATGAGTACAAAAGACTCAGGGTTAGAAGGACAAAGGCATTTGAGTGGTGAGGCATCACCGAATTCTAGAAACTCGTCTACCAGAGCTCCCTTCCAGGATAAGACTCACACTGAGGAGAAATTAGCTGGATAGAAGCAAAACAAAGAGAAAATCCAGATAAAAGTGGGCAGGAAGATAGAATCAGAAAATCTCAAAATGCAAGCAGCCATGTGTTTATTTTTTAACACCAACAAAAACAACAGAGGAAGGAATTCTGTGCATTTGGAGAGGCTGCCCTGAACCACTTCTCTTTCTAAGAGTTTTGGAAAAATAATTTCACATAAAAATAAGCAACAGAAATGTATCTAGGTCAACTCCCATACAAAGTTATTATAAGAAGAAAAAAAAGAATAAGGAACAGAATCACATCCTTGCAGATAGCAAAAGCATGCCAGAAAATCGTGCCAAAAAAAAAAAGGATTAAAACATAACAGTATTTTAAAATGAGTGAGAAGTATTAATAAAACGATACAAGACATGAAAGAACAACAGAAATCAGAACTGAAAAAACTCAGAAATGGAATAAAAGAATTCAGGAAAGAACACAAAATTATAAAAGAAATGACATCCATATTAGAATGAATGTGAGAATAAAGGCATACAATAGCTCACATTGTAAAAGAAATAAAAGATGAAAAAGAGGAAAACTTTCAAGATAAAAAAAGAAATGAAGTGATTAAGAAGTATTCATCATATATTAATGTATGTATATGGAGTCTAGGAAGATAGTACTAATGAACCTATCTGCAGAGCAGCAGTGGAGTCGCAGACATAGAGAAAGACTTGTGACACAGGCGGAAAGGAGAGGGTGGGATGAATAGAGAGAGTATTGAAATATGCACATTACTGTGTGTGAAATAGGTAGCTGGTAGGAATCTGCTGTATGACACAGGGAGCTCAAACCCAGTGTTCTGATTACCTAGAGGGGTGAGATGGGGTGGAAGGTTCAAGAAGGAGGGGACATACGTATGCCCATGGCTGGTTCATGTTGATGTATGGCAGAAACCAACACAATATTGTAAAGCAATTATCCTCCAATTAAAAATAAATAAATTTCTCAGCCTAAAGCCATCTTTCCAGAAACCTCCATGCCATGAGAATGAAGTGGAGGAAGAAGTGAACACACAAGCTGAAGCACAAAAGAAGAAAGATGAGGCAGAGGTCCAAGGAAACCTGTATAGCCATGGAAACCACAGAAGCAGAAATAAGGGAAGTTAGAGGCCAGTGATGCTGGTACAAATTGTTGGATGGCATGCCTACTATCTAGAACTTGTCTCAGTGGATCTGGAACATCCATAGCTATTCTGATCACCTTGACCACCTTTGAGAGACCCACCTTGCTTATATCAAAGGGGTCCCTTTAGGTCCATTGCCCTGGACCTGTGATTTTTGGACTAGTTATCTTCTCAATTGTGGCTGAATGTAACATGTATACGATAAATCATCTCTTTTGCTGTCTTAGCTGAAGAAAAGAAATTGTTAAATTATTCATTCAAGAGATAGGCAAAATCATTAATACAGGCAAAGAAGATTTAAAATATGGATACTGTAAATCCCTGAAGAAGAAAACCAAATCAAGAAAACTGAGCAAATACTACAAAGTTTGTGAGATTTAAAAAAAATGTATTTGAAGCCACAGATTGAGAGAGCATACCGTGTGCTTGAGGACATCAACATACAACAACTGACACCAAGATATAGTCTAGTTAAATGACTAAATTTTATAAAAATGAAAAAAAATCATTCGAACTAGGCAAGAACAGTAAATAACTTATAAGAAAAGGAAAATTAGATTATGATTAAACTTTTAATAACATACTTATGACACTTGCTGTTACTGCTGCTAAGTCACTTCAGTCGTGCCCGACTCTGTGCGACCCCATAGACCGCAGCCCACCAGGCTCCCGCATCCCTGGGATTCTCCAGGCAAGAACACTGGAGTGGGTTGCTATTTCCTTCTCCAATGCATGAAAGTGAAAAGTGAAAGTGAAGTCGCTCAGTCGTATCCGACTCTTAGCGACCCCATGGACTGCAGCCCACCAGGCTCCTCTGTCCATGGGATTTCCCAGGCAAGAGTACTGGAGTGGGGTGCCATTGCCTTCTCCGATTTACGACACTTAGGGAAAGAAATTACATGCCAAGGAGTTTTATATCTGGAAAAACACTGACTTTCAAGTATAAAGGACAAGCCAGCTTGTTATTAACATGCAAGAATTCAGGGCCTATTGTTCCCATGAGTCGTTTCTGAGGAATGAATTTTAGATAGTAACTCGACTAGAGAGACATCTGCATAAGGGCTGGTGGTGAACATCAGTCTTATAGTTGCTGATGGAACTAAAACTAAATGAGGGTGCAAAGGGAATGTATATATTGTATGTAATGGCTGTATGCTAAAATAATACAGTACAATGATTAAAAAGTGTAGAGATATGGGGAAAGCATATTCAAATAACAATTTAACTGCTCTCAAGGATTATAAAATATATTAATAATAGTAGAATTAAGATTGACATCCTGAGCCTCTTGTATGTGAAAAGGAGAATAGGTAAATGAGTAATCATGAGATATTTTAATTTAATCAATCCCCTTGTCCATAAGAGTTAGGACTTCAACTGTGGAAAGAAGATACCGATATGAGACAGAAGATGCAAAGAAAAAATCCTGCAGTCCTGAATTTGAATTTAAAGTGACAGGATGAACTCATTTGATGTTTTATCTTAAAATAATATAAGTAAATATATATATGTATGTTTTCTATCACTGTCAACAGAAGAAGTCTAGAAAGAATGACCGACTGAGTAGCAATGACATTCCTATGCACTCAGACCTTGTGGTCTTAATACTATTTCCCACTAAAAGAAACCAGAGCATCTAAGAGAAATGACTGATTTCAAGCCTGGGCTTGGAAATGTACGAGACAGGCTAGTACAACTCTCATACCAGTTAGTGAGGAAGCTATCAATGATTATGTAGACTTATGTCAAAAGGAGTCAGCTTACAGAAGTTCCCACTGGTCAAAGATGAGACAAATTTGAGCTTCAAAAGGATAATAACTGAAGTAGACTAAAACTCATCAAATGCATATGAATTCATGAGTTCATAATGATACTGTAAAGAAAACCTAGGGACATTACTTTGCCAACAAAGGTCTGTCTAGTCAAGGCTATGGTTTTTCCAGTAGTTATGTATGGATGAGAGAGTTGGACTCTAAAGAAAGCTGAGTGCTGAAGAATTGATGCTTTTGAACTGTGGTGTTGGAGAAGACTCTTGAGAGACCCTTGGACTTCAAGGAGATCAAACTAGTCCATTCTAAAAGAGATCAGTCCTGAATATTCATTGGAAGGACTGATGCTGAAACTGAAACTTCAATACTTTGGCTACCTGATGCGAAGAACTGACTCATTTGGAAAGACCCTGATTCTGGAAAAGATTGAAGGTGGGAGGAGAAGGGGATGACAGAGGATGAGATGGATGGCATCAGTGACTCAATGGACATGAGTTTGAGTCAACTCTGGCAGTTGGTGATGGACAGGGAGGCCTGACGTGCTGCAGTCCATGGGGTTGCAGAGTTGGACATGACTGAGCGACTGAACTGAACTGACTAAATGACTAGTTTGGGATGATACCACAAGGGCAATGAATTATTTGAAAACTGGCAAGTAGAGAAAAAGAATCAAGCATTTACCCTGCCTTTCTTAGAATAAATAGTACCATTAGTAACTGTGGAGAAAAAATACATGCAAGAATTCAGGGAATATTGTTCCCACGAGTCCCTTCTAAGGAATGAACTTTAGACAGTAACTCAACTATCTAATGGAGAAGGCAATGGCACCCCACTCCAGTACTCTTGCCTGGAAAATCCCATGGACGGAGGAGCATGGCAGGCTGCAGTCCATGGGGTCGCTAAGAGTAGGACATGACTGAAGTGACTTAGCAGCAGCAGCAACTATCTAAAGATATATCTAAATGATAATGAAGATGAGGGAAACTGACTCTAATGTATTTCAGCTGCTAAATGAAATATAATTGATATATTAGAACAGCACCATTTTGTAACCCCAATGCAGGAACAGTCATAGAGCATCAACAGTGCTAATATCACAAAAATAAAACAAGAGAAAAACACTTATGATGGCTTCCTGATGAAAGAAAACACCATTTATAGCCTTACCGAAGAAATCAAACTGGAGTCTGGTCAAGCCTCAGATCTAGCTGCCATTTTCAGGAAATACAGACACAGAGAAACACATTCAATCCTACCACAGGGATGCACCAACAAAATGCAGAAACTACAGGGCAGATTCCATAGCTCACTTACAAGGAAAAGGAAGGGATGGAAAAGAAACTGGTAGATTAAAATGAGACTTAAAAGACACATCAAAAATTTAAAAACTGAACAGAACTATGGTGTCTGGAGATACCCAGTTGGATGAGAAAGTTATAAAGCAATATAAGAGGATGATTATAGTAACAGGCAGGTTTTTTTTTTTTTTTTCTTTTTTTAGGGAGAAGGAGGAGTTTTTGATGAGATGGAGCATGTGGATGGGACTTCTGGAGTAGCCACCAATCTGTTCCTTTTTGAACACAGCCCTGTTCCTCTGGACTCTGTTTACAAAGATGTTCACCTTTCAATAGCTAATAAAACTATACATTTATTTTGTGTGGTTTTCTGCATTTGTTTCCTTTTACCAGGAAAAGATTTAAAAATTACCCATAGATAATACTACACATCATCTATAGATTCATAGACAATGACGTGAATGTAAAAGTATAAAATTTGACAAAGCTAATATCCATCAAGTTCACATGAATGGTTCTCTCTAGAGAGGTAGAAGGACAACAGAACTGGGATCAGGGGAGGCCAAAGCGCCTTCTAGTTTATTTGTCACATTCTAATTCCATGAAAGAAAGATGATGCAATTATGTCAAAATGTTAGCAGTAGTCAGACTGGGACGTTGCAAGCAAATGTATTTGTGTATTATCTTCTCTTAGTTTTTATTTTTAAATACAAAACTGAGCTTATGAGTGTACATTGTGACTGTAAACAATAACTTTTCTAAAAGTGCATTGATGCCATTGACAGAGCATTTGTTAAGTCAAAGATAAAACTGTCTTGAGTCCAACTATCTTACTTAAAAATAATAATGTAGGCATCTTTGGAGAATTAGTTCCTTAACATTAACTGAATGAATATTTGACTCTCAATGAAGTTCACTCATTGTGATTGTACACCTAAGAATATTCTAATATAAGGGAAATAGAATCAATATTTCAATTCTGATGAAATTTAAAACAACTATACAATTTGCTTAAAGGCTTCCCAGGTGGCTCAATGGTAGAGAATCCACTTGCTAACGCAGGAGATGCAGGTTCAATCCCTGGGTCAGGAAGATCCCCTGGGGAAGGAAATGGCAACCCACTCCAGTATTCTTGCCTGGGAAATCCCATGGACAGAGGAGCCTGGTGGGCTACAGTCCATGGGGTCACAAAAGAGCCAAACACAATTTAGCAACTAAACAACAACAGCATACCATTTGTTTAAACCACAGATTATTTCCTTCTTTTGCAGGATGTGTAAGTGATTTTATTGAGTTCCAATTCATATCAATGGACTATTCCCAGATTATTTTCCAGTTTGGAATTTTAAGATCCATTGTCTTTTCAGACTAAATAAAGTTCTGTGTTAGAAGGGATGTATGTGCATTTGAGAATGTGTATGTGGTTAAATTAACATAAATCATTGAAAATTATTTATTATTGATTTTTTTGCCTTCCTGGTACTTAAGGTCATGATCACTAGGTGGGCAAATCATTGTAAATGATTCATAAAAAAATTGGCCATTTGACATTTTGCTCCCTAAATGTCCACAGCAATCTCATTCTGCTATGATGGAAAATGAATGTCTGGGGGAAAAAAATGCCTAGAGTGTTCTTTTGTGTGCTTCTTTTAATCCCTATGATCCCCATAAGAATATCAACTCACAGAAAGAACACAGTCAGATTCTCCTCTGTAAACTCATGTAGGGTATAAATTCACTCATGATGGCTCACAAGTGAGAAAAGAATCAGACCCATAGCCAAGTGACCCTTTTTACATTACCAGGCAAGTAGCTGCACAGTCTCTCCATTGAGATCTGGACTGTCGAGTTGTGAACTTGAGTGAGCTGTTCAATCATAGACACCACCAGCACACAACCTGCAGGGAGCAGAAGAGAAGTCAGCTATGTCACATGGAAAGGTTCTCTGGAGGACTGGAAGAAGAAAGGGGGATATGTGTGTGTCCTTAAGAACACAAACCTTCCCAAAACAGAGAACTTTTCTTTGCCATGATTTTTATAATTGACCACATGAATGAATACGCTGAGTTTTTAGTGAAATATGATAAGAAAATTATGACTTTGGGGGTCAGAAAGACAGGTTATCAGCTGACTTTTGTCACTTTTAAGTTATGTGACTTCAGGGAAGTAATTGAATCTTGCTTTATTTCCATTTCATTTTGATCATATGGGGGAAAGAGGTGCCATTTACAGGAGTTAGTGTGTAGAAGACAGCCAGCCAGCGCTGAGGACAAGCTCGTAGACACTGGCCTCTGCTGTCTACTCTCCCTCCCTTCTGCCGTAGATAGCTTCACTGTGAGTAGGATCATCTCCACCTTACACATGCTCAACTTATGACCCGGGCTCAGATTTTTAATTGCAGAAAAGCAGTGGAAATTGCCCAACATTTGGAGTCAGAAGACCCGGGACTGAGTCCTGCCCTTGAATCTTGGGTTTATCATGTATCCTTTCTAAGCCTTGGCTTCCTCACTGCAAAGTAGTTAAGTTTCCTGTAGGGCTGCTGTGATGATTAAATGAGATGATAGTACGAATGAAGATGGCTTTGAAATCAAAACACTATTGTAAAATATTATTTTACCTCTCAGCTATAAAGCACTCTGCTTGAAAGCATGTACCAATACAATAAGTGTCCAGAAGGAACCTTGGATTAAATTAATAATATATTTCTCAAGCTACCTTGATGTATGATAATGGTTAAGGCACGGAATTGCTAGGCTAACACCCCTAGAACGTTCTGTCACCAGCCTAAATTGCCAGGGAAGACCAAACCTTCTTTGTCCAAAGGGAGGGGACTCTCATCATTACACAAGGGGTTGGTTGTTCAAAGATCAGTAATTCTGAGAAGAAACTGTTCAGCTTCACTGAGATAAGAGGAGTGGAATTTATTGGCAGAGGCTGGTTTCCAAGGAGGCAAAAGAAGGACTACATCTAAAATAAAGAAGTTCCAGGGTGGCTGGCCCAGCAATCAGCTCACTATTATCCATCTGCTCAAGAAGCTGGGACCCAAGTTCACATGCAGTGTCATTAAAACCAAATTCCCACTAGGAATCCTTGAGGGAAAGTGGCTGATAACAGATGTGAATAGTACAACTGGGCTTCTTTAGACAGAAAGAAATTAAACCTCCCATAGAATGAGAGATTGCCAACAAAGAAGAAGAAACTTCCACCTTTCTAGACATTGCAACACCTGATCAGGCTTTGGCCTCGGTTGTTCTGTACCCTTCAGTAAAGCTGGGCTCACCAAATCTGAGATAGTTCAACCTTGATAACCACAGTCTTACTGCTCTGGGAGCATCTTCCTCTGGGGCATTCAACTTCAATTACCAAGGTGGATTAGGTGTGTTTTTAACTTAATCCATGCATTGAGGGCTTTATTACATTGCAGTGAATTCAGTAGCTGATACTTATTAGCACTATACAGTCTTAAAAACATTTTCATGTATATTTTGTTTTATTTTACCAATAACTTTTCAAGAAAGGGGGCTTCTCTGGTGACTCAGATGGTAAAGAATCTGCCTGCAATGGGGAGACTGGGGTTCAATCCCTGGGCTGGGATGATCCCCTGGGAATGGCTACCCACTCCTGTATTCTTGCCTGGAGAATGCCATGGACAGAGGAGCCTGGTGGGCTACAGCCCATGGGATCACAAAGAGTCAGACACAACTGAGCAACTAACACTTTTTCAAAAGATGGATGCAATGCAATCTCATTTCAGAATATTTTTAAAATATACAGCAGTGTTAAAAGGATAAACATCACTTAAATCATCCAGAGATAAACAAATTTCACTTTTAAACACAAAATATATATAATATACTTGAATTTTTTAAAATTTATAATGCACTTTTCAATCTTGATTTATGTCTCTGCTAATCACTTGTTAAGTTAGGTGGAGCTAAATACATTTTAATAACTGCAATTTAAAATAATTATAAGTAATTATATTGCAATGTTATAAGAGGATGCAGTGTGGTATAGTTGAAAAGAGAGAAGCTTTGAAATAAAAATTAAACTTTTTAAAAAACAAAGTTCAAATACTGGATTAGTCACTTAAAATGGTGTAACTTTGAACAAGTTACCTAACCTTCTGGAACTTCTTATTAAGAGTTTACAAAGAAGACATACAGATGGCTAACAAACACATGAAAAGATGCTCAACATTACTCCTTATCAGAGAAATGCAAATCAAAACCACAATGAGGTACCATCTCACACCAGTCAGAATGGCTGCTATCAAAAAGTCTACAAACAATAAATGCTGGAGAGGGTATGGAAAAAAGGGAACCCTCTTACACTGTTGGTGGGAATGCAAACTAGTATAGCGCTATGGAGAACAATGTGGAGATTCCTTAAAAAACTGGAAATAGAACTGTCATATGACCCAGCAATCCCACTGCTGGGTGTACACACCAAGGAAACCAGAATTGAAAGAGACACATGTACCCCAATGTTCATCACAGCACTGTTTGCAACAGCTAGGACATGGAAGCAACGTAGATGTCCATCAGCAGACGAATGGATAAGAAAGTTTGGTACATATACACAATGGAGTATTACTCAGGTATTAAAAAGAACACATTTGAGTCAGTTCTAATGAGGTGGATGAAACTGGAGCCTATTATACAGAGTGAAGTAAGTCAGAAAAAAAAATACCTATACAGTATATTAATGCATATATATGGAATTTAGAAAGATGGTAATGACACCTCTATATGCAAGGTAGCAAAAGAGACACAGATATAAAGAAAAGACTTTTGGACTCCATAGGAGAAGTTGAGGGTGGGATGATTTGAAAGAATAGCATTGAAACATGCATATTACTATATGTGAAACAGATGACCAGTCCAAGTTCGATGCATGAGACAGGACACTTAAAGCCGGTGCACTGGGACAATCCAGAGGGGTGGGATGGGGACGGAGGTCGGGGGGAGGTTTGGGACAAGGGGATACATGTACCCTCGTGGCTGATTCACGTCAATGTACGGCAAAAACCACCACAATATTGTGAAGTAATTAGCCTCTAATTAAAATAAAAAAAAGAAAAGAGTTTACAGTTAGAGTGTAAGTTCCTTTTGGGAAGGATTGGGGTCTTCCTATTTCTAACTTTGAGTACTTGGCTTGGAGGAAGAAGATAAGAGATGTTGGCTGACTGGAAGCAAACTGACTAGAGAGCCACCTGAGGCACAATTCAGTTGTCACTTGGTAGAGACCTCCATAGAAAAGGGTTAATGAATGCAACCGACTTTGTGTTCTAGCTCCGTCATCTCACGGATGACATTGCTTACTCTTTGTTCCATCTCATTGCAGGACATGGCTCCACTTCTCATCCTGCTGTGCAACAACCAGCACCCTCTCTTAAGTTAACCAGCAGATTCTCTAGCAAATAGTCACGACACACAGCTCAGGATCAAAGACGAACGCGGTAGAGGTTGGGTTGAGCTCTTGCATAGCAGTCACTTCATAGAGTCTCATCAAGGAGCTGCAGCATTTGTCACCCAGAGTGGACTTGAAACACACAGGTACATACCTGTTTGTTTTCATCCTTGGCATGGAAGGACAAATGCAAAGAGAATTGTGCTGCTTGAGACCAACCTGCTTCTTTGTCCTTACAAAGGTGAGGTTTTCTTTTACTCAGAGCAGTCCCAACAAGGACTGATGATTTTCGTGGCTCCTTAGCACTACTTACTTAAATAGGAAGTCATTAGATAGTGCCACTTGGCAAGTCCTAAATAAAAAGGAACCCCTTCCCCCCAAAATTTAACTGTCTCTAAAGATTGGATATATCTTGCCACTATCGCCACTCTGCCTAGTGAAGAGTTGTTATGATCAAAAGAACTCTGCAGAAAAGCAGGTAATGGGGCTTGAAATATGTAAACGCCCGTGCTGGGCTCAGCTTTGATTTGAGTCCCACTCACTTGGACATCCCCGCCCATTTCCACTGAGCTCAACTCCCCTTGGGTTGTTAATTTAGGGTCTGCAGTGAGGTGTGTCCTGAATCCTTTAGTAACAAGAATAGAGAAATTGACTTTGCTATAGTTTCTAATAAGAGGTTTCACTGTCTTGACAGGCTGAAAAAATGTTTTCCCTTGGAGAAATGCATGAGCAGAGTAATTTCTTCCCATTATAGACTATTCTCTGGCTGCTAATAAAAAGGCCTGGGTTTGCTGAAGCAAGTTTGTCCAAGCTACTGTTCATTTAAGAAGTGATGAGAGTGGGTGAGAACTACGTATTTTGCTCAGTGGTCACCATCTGAAATCTTCCATATGGAAAATCTCTTCTCACCTGGCATCTGAAAATAATGAGTATAATAGAAACAGACACCCTTGACATTGTAAGAAAAGAAGCAAATAGGCTAGAATAAAAACACCTGCTACAGGAATCTGCTTCTAGACACACATCTCAGGTAGACTGCAGACTGTACCATGGAATCTTTTTGAAATGAAACAGAACTCTTAAAACTCTAATTATAATCATATCTGTGCTGGCTGGAGATGCGGCCAACTGCAGAGAGAGGTCTATTAGATTTCCCATTTGTCTGAAGCCTGCACTTCATCAAGAAGCCTTGAAAGCACCTGGCAGTTATCAGAACCAGAGTCGGCGTGACTACACTTCCTTTTTGACCCTGGGTTGGGGCATAAATAATTCATTACATGGCTAGAATCTTCTTTGCCGTTTTCAAAGAGTTTTGCATACATTTTCATCTCATTTAAACTTCACAACAACTTTACTCATCACTGTAGGAATTATTGCTCTTGTACAGACCAGAAGTCAGAGGCTCAGAGAAGTTAGGTCTTTGCCAAGTATGTAGCTAGTGAGCAAAGGAACTGAGACTGGAACCCAGAATGTAGTCTGGGTCCCTTCTGGATGCCAGGCACCATGCTGAGCTGTGAGTACACGCTGAGAACAAGCTGATATGGTTTCTGCCCTCTCAGAGTTTTGTAGATGGCCAAAGAGGTAAGGATTCAACTTGAGAGGAATGGGAAGCTGTGAATAGGTTTTTGAGAAGACTGTTTCCATTCAATCTGTGTCTTGAAAATATCATGCTGGCTGTCCTGAGGAGGAAGGATCTTAGATGGTAAATATGGGGGCAGAGGGATGAAGAAGGAGGCTGTTTTGGGCCTGGGGAGAGATGATGGTTTATTGGATAGCGTAACGAGAGACAGTGGGAGTGGAAGAAAGTAGACAAATCTGGGATCTACTGTGGAAGTTGACCCAAGGGGATTTATTAATGAACTGATGAGAAACATGAGGAAGGCAGAATCAAGGATGACTCCTTCATTTCTGGTCTGGGTACCAGAGAAGTGTAGAACACAGGTTTTAGAGTCACAGCCCACCTGGATTTTTGTCCTTGCATCCCTCTTGGACCAGCATGACATTTTCAGTTCATTTCCCATATGACCCATCTCCCCCAACCTGGCGCCCCTCCGCAAATGACTAAATTCTGTTCTCAGATTTTCCTAATTGGGTGGGAGCAGAGATTATAGTTTTATATGTTGTAATTCTAACCAACAACCTTTATACCCAGACTTTCTCACTTTGGTGAAAAGGAAATAAGAAAGAAAGGTAGGAAAACAATCACCTAAAATGATCCTGCAGCCAGCCTTGTTTCCCTAGGATATTATTTACCAAGCCAGGTAGGGTAGCACACAGCCCATCTGTGAATACTACACTTTCACCTTTTTGTCCGCTTCCTTCTCTCAGTCTGGACATGGATAGGGAAAGAGGGTAGGAGAAGAAAAGAGAGAGGAGGGGAGGAAAGAGAAGGGAGAAACCAGGGTACAGTAGAGAGTGAAGAATCTGGGGCTCAGACAGACCTGGATTCAAATCTTGCTTCTATCATTTGTGAGTTGTTATATTTGGTGGGATTGTTAACCTCTCTGAACCCAGATTTTTGGTACCCACAGAACAGAATAATAAAATGCCCTTGTGCGGTATACATTAAAAATGGTCACAGACATTTTATACTTCCTCCCATGAAGAGGTGATATCTATCTTCCAGCCCTTTGAATCTGGCCTTGTGACCTTGCTTTGATCAGTAGAATGTAGAAGTGACAGCTTTTCAGATCCAACTCTAGACCCCAAGAGGCCTTGCATCTTCCATTTTTCCCATTTAGAATTTCACAGCCATGAGCTTGAGCTAGTCTGCTGGAGAGGCCACATGAAGGGAAAGTCCAGTAATAGTCTGCCAACTACCAGGTTTGTGAATGTGTGTGTGTGTTAGTTGCTATGAGGCCATTCTAAATATCCAGCTCATCATTCCACCATCTACTAACTGAGTGCAGCAGCGGTAGCGAGCCTACCTAAGACCAGCTCAAGGGTCACTGAAAAATGCCCAGGCAAAAAATGCCAACCCACAGGCTTGCAAGCTAATAAATGATTGCTGTGTAAGTACACAGAGGTTTGTAATTCGGCAAAGGCTATCTGAAAACCTGGCAAAAGTCTTGTGAGGATTAAGTGATACAACACATATAATGCACATGGTGCCTGGCGCAGAGTAGATGTTTCAGGTTAGTTTCTACCCCACCTGCTGGGACCATCATAGGGTAAAGAACGTATCTTCCATGACTCTTTTTTAAAAATAGAAGCTCAGAAACCTATTTTTGAAAAACATGTAACATCACTAGTCTTTTTCCTTTTCTATGGTTGAATTTACTTTTATTATAGATATTTTGTATTTTCAATGTATTTGGGCAGATTAGGCTCTGTGTCCTAAACCAATCATCACCTGGAATATTATTTTTATGAGAAAATGCTCAGTGAGTTTCAAACTGCCATCTCTCCCAAAAACACTGGCAGTGAAAGAGGCACTATATTGGATGATTACTGGTGAGAACAAGGCTAAGGGCATCCAAGTGGGGGCAGAGTCCAAGCAAAGCAGCAAGAGGCAATTAGCAGCCTGTGCTGAGAAACACAGAATAGTGTGCTTGGCTAATTTAGAAATACATAGAAAACAATGATAAAGAAAAGACAGTGAGGACACTGGGAGTCGATCCATCCTGTTCTTATTCAACACGTACTTACTAGTGCCCACTACGTGCTCAGAGGCTTGAGTATACAAAGAATAGGAGAGCACAGGACACTAGGAAATGCTGAAGATTAGAAAAATAATCTAGTTATTGCAACCTGCAAGTGTTTGGTGGCGGGACCTATTAGTGCTTTGGGAACACATCAGAAGAAGAAACTAACGCTGCCTTTGGTAAGTAGTGACATTTTCCTGGAGGAGTTGAGTGTTACGAGATGGGAGGACCTTATTTGACAGAAAAAAGGCAGGAAAGGACTTCAGGAAGAGAGTAGCAGTATTTCTAAAGAACTGAATGTGAGAATGAGAAGAGCTGGTCAAGACTAGAGCCCAGGCTCCATGGGAAAGGAAGAGTAAGAAAGTTAGGAAGGAGATAGATCATGAAGAGGCTTGAAGCTCAGATTACAGACCACCAGCTTCATGCTCTAGAATATGCTGCTGCTGCTGCTAAGTTGCTTCAGTTGTGTCCGACTCTGTGCAACCCCATAGATGGCAGCCCACCAGGCTCTGTCCCTGGGATTCTCCAGGCAAGAATACTGGAATGGGTTGCCATTTCCCTCTCCACTAGAATATAGATTAATGGTTTTCAAACATTTTGCTCTGAACCCCCAAAAGAAATTTGAAAAGCTATGTACCCTTCTACATTTTAATGGATGTTAAAATATTATTAAGGGGTATAAGTTCATTAGTTGCAAGGGGTACAATCCCAGGAAGATTGTAAATATTACAATAGAAAAATTACATTAATCTTCCATATGTATCCAAAAGAATCTAAATATTATAATGACTTATACTTACTCTCATCTACTTTAAAAATATATGATCAAATTCTTCTTTCACAGTGAAAAATTTGCTTTGATAATTCCTTTCCTTGAACTCATATTTCAGTGAAAAGTCTATTTCACTGAATTTTCCTTCCACTAGAGTTTTATCCCAATATAATGTATTTTTATGGTTGAAGGTATTTTTTCACACTAAAAATATGTATAAAATTTAAATAAAACCTTTACTTTCTTGTGAATAAAACACTGAAAGTATTTTAAAAATTCTTCTGGATAGATTTTTCTTTATTAGTAAAATTAACTTATCTAAGCAATATGTATTGTTAATTTGATAAACAATTTCTAAATAATAAAGGTAAAATTTTATTGGAATTCCATCTTTTAATGAGATGGTTGGACTATTTCAATTAATACCTGTATCTTTTGAAAAATATTACTTACTCTTGTAAAGACACAAGGTTCATGTCAAGTATCATGTCTTTTTTTTTTAATTGAAGTATGGTTGATTATAATTTGTGTTAACTACTGCTGTACAGCAAAGTGATTCAGATATATATATGTGTGCATATACATTCTTTTTTAAATATACACTTCCCCATTATGGTTTATCATAGAATATTGAATATAGTTCTCTATGCTATACAGTAAGACCTTGTTGTTTATCCGTTCTATATACAAAAGCTTACATCTGCTAACCCCAACGTTCTTATTTTTCATTTTTAAAGAGATAACAGCTGAGAAAACATGCTTACTTAAAGAAGTAAAAGAGAATGCAAGGACTTCTGATACGGTGGTGTCACTCAATTCTTTAACTCCTCTGAGTTAAATGTCAAAAATCTGAAAGTGATCAATCACTGAAAATTATTAAGTCTCCCTTCAATTGTGTTGAAAGCAAAAAACTTGATAAAACTGAGTTGCAAAAACATTTGCTGCCCAATCAATGGAGCCTTTCACTTTCTCAATTTCTGAGAAATATTTTAAAAAGTTTTACTAAGACTTACCTTTTAATTCTACCTACTACAATTTCACTTAGAGAGCTCTTGTTAAAAACTAATATGCTCAGAAATAATTGGCAAGTTGAAATATTGTTCTTTTCAATACACTTTTGCCTATACAACATTTGAGGTAAAATTCTTTATCTTATTGTGTACCTCATAGACATTTTTGTCAAATGTTGGAGCCACAGATATAGTTCATTCAAGCTATGAAAAATGTCCTCTGTATAAACCTAAATGGCAAAGTCAGATCTTATTATCAAAGAAATTAACCAATCAGATTTTCTTTCAGAAGAATATAACTTTATTTTTTCGTTTACTTTTATATTTGAATTTTAAGATAGAGGATGGATGGATAGAAGAAGATGGATTAATGGGTGGGCGGATAGATGGACAGATGGATGAATAGAAAGAAGGGTAGACAAATAATGAGTAAATGGATAGATAGAAAAATAATCTTAGACTATGCCCAATCATTTTTATCCACAAACTTAATTGCTAACTTGAGAAGTTCTCACCTGCCAGCAACAGCTTACTACTGCCAAATTTCTCACATTTTGTTGAAAGAAAAAGGTGTTTACTTTTACTTGTCTACTTAACAATCCAAATTTAGAAATTAAATAAAACAATAAAACAAGATCTAAACTCATTATAAATATAAACCTAGATGGTTTTGCAAGGAAATATACCTGAATATCAATAGTGATCATCTGACTTTGAGGACTACAGTTCATTACATTCTTAAAAAATATCTGTATTTTCTAAAATCTCTATGGAAGTCATATATTCTTTTATAGCTACAAAAAAAAAACACAATAAATTGTATTTTATCAAACAATATCTCATTGAATAAGCTTTTTAATAGTTGCCTTCTACTTCAATAAGCTTAAGGAAATTATGAAAAGACCTTTGTTCTTTCAGCTCTCTACTAGGTGTTTTCACAAACTATATCTCATTTAATCCTCACAGCAACCTCATGAGATTGGTACTTCCCATTTTACAGATGAGAAATATGAGACTCAGAGAGGTTAAGCAATATACCTGAGGCCTTTCAGACAAGTAGTGATTCAACTGCTCATGGGCTAGCTAGTGATTCCTACCCAGATGCACTGAAATTTGAAATTTATACACTGCTGACTATCACAGTGCATACATTAAAATTTTGGATTCTGAAAGTGAAAATTGTCATTTGTGTTAACTAAAATAATAATTGCTATAGTGATGTCTATATGATTTGCGAATATAGTTTCTTAATATTCTTTTCACTTTCTAATGATGTTTTCTGGAGAACAAAGTGTTTAATAAAGTACAACTTGTATTTTCTTTTTGTATAGTTCTTTTGATGTCGTATCTAAGAGTCTTCACGCAGTCTAAAATCACAAAGATTCTTCTTCTGTACTTTTTCTGAAAGTTTTTAGTTTTAGTTTTCACCTTGAGGTCTAAGATCTATTTTGAGTTAATAATTATGTATGATTTGGAGTAAGGAATCAGACAGTGTCAGCTCTTTAACTGGTTTCTTTGAAATTTTTGGCTATTCTGGCTTCTTGTCTTTTCCATACAAATTTAGGATCAGCTTGCCAATTTCTACAAAAAAAAAGATGTTAGGATTTTGAAGGAATTGTATTTAGTCTATTAGATCAATGTGAGGAGTATTGCCATCTTAACACTATTGAGTCTTCTGATCCATTAGCCTGAAGTTATCTCTCCTTTTCTGTAAAGCACCTTTAATTTCTCTTTACAATGTTTTATAGTTTTCAGTATAGAGTAACTACATTTCTTTTGTTCGATTTATTCCTATTTTTATCACATTATAAATGGAATTGTTTTCTTAATTTCAGTTCTTAAACATTTGCTGTTAATATAAATAAATATAATTAATTTTTATATTAATCTTGAATCTTACCACCTTGCTAAACTTGCTAATTCTAGTACTTTTATTGTAAATACCTTAGGATTTTATATATTCAGGAACATGTCTGAAAATATTGTTTTACTTATTCCTTTCCAATTTGCTTGCTTAAATTATTTTTCTTTCTTTATTAAGCTGAATAGAATCTTCAAAACAATGTTAAGTACAAGTGGTGAGGTAGACATCTACCATGTTTCTGATTTTGAGAGAAAAGCATTCAGTCTTCCCTCATTAAATATAACATTAGTAATAAGTTTTCATAGATGCTCTATATCATGTTAAGGAAGTTCCTTTTTCTTTCATAACTTCTTGAGTGGTTTTAACATGGATGGGTGATTGATTCTGTCAAATTATTTTTCAGTTTCTATCAGGATGATAATGTAGTTATAGCTTCTATTCTACTACTCTGATATATCCTATTAATTGATTTTCAGATCTTAAAACAACCATGCATTCCTAGGATAAATGGTACTTTATTATGGGGTATAAACTAGTTTATATGTTGCTGCATGCAGTTTTTAAATGTTTTTTTAAGTATTTTTGTGTCTATGTTCATACAGGATATCAGTCTCTTATTTCCTTTTCTTGTGACGTCTTTGTCTGGATTTGATATTAATGTAAAAGATGGAATGATCTAGAAAGTATTCCTTCCTCTTATATTTTATGGAAAAAAGGGAATGAATTTAAATGGGTTGGTGAATACATTCAAAGTTGTGGCTAAGTTGGCTTTACTTTTCTTAGGCTCTTTCAGGTCTTCCCAACACTTGCAGTTTCCAAATCAGTCAGGGATGTGTGGAGACCTTATCTTGGCCTTCTATGATGCTCACATTACTAGGGCTTCACTGTGAAATTTCTGGCTGATCGTCATTGTCTCACCTAGGGCCAAAACCTTAAGCTAGCAAACTGCGTGTTCTCCTTGTTAATTCCCAACAGAGTCCATCACTTTTAGCCAACAAAGCCATCTTTGAATCCTGGCTGAATCAAGCCTGTCCCATTAGCAGTAGACCTGCTGGTTTTTGCAGACAGCTCCACGGTAATGAAACTACTGTTCTCACTAACTAAGCTGAGGGCCAGGGTAGATGGAGCAGCCTCAGGCAAAAAGGTCAGAGTTTTACTGTTCTTCTTGAAGTGCAAGCAGTTTTTCAAGAATAAACATTCCTCAATTCACTGTGGTCCAATGGTTGATTTTTAGTGTCCCAAAATGGTTGCTTAAGACAGTCTTTCCAGTTATGCTTGGCATTTTGCACAGAGGGCTCACGAGCCCCTCATACCATAATAATCAGAATTCCCTCTTGCACTTGTTTATATCTGAAAGAATCTGGGGTTTATGTTAAAGGGCAATCTAATCTGTTTTAATTTACATTTGACATTTTTAAATTGTGGGAATCATACTTTTAAAAAAAGGACTTTGTCCAGGGAAAGATTCGGAAGATTTGTCTTCTTTGTTAACATTGAAGAACAATTAGTTTATTAGAGAAAGGGAATAATAGTGGAGTAATTTATTTTTCTTTTCAAATTCTAAGTGTGAAGGCGGGAGAAAAAATCTTGACTATCAACCCCTTCCCCCTCAGAAACAAAACAAAACAAAACAAAAAACCCTCAACCCACAGCATTCTCTTCATCTATTAATTTCCTCTACATAGTCATGCCTATTTGGTGAAATCACTTTGGGATTCAGTCACATACATTCTCTTTTGCAATACTCCTTAGCATTTAGTTTGGAGACTTTTCTTTTTTAATCATTTCTATGAGTGGTTGGCAGAATGACAAGATTAGTGAGGGCAGAACCTCAGAATGTGATTGGATATCACTTCTGTGATTATGTTATGTTCTATGATAAGAGAGGAGCTTCCCATTTGTTGCTAGTGGTGAAGAACTTGTCTGCCAATGCAGGAGACAGAAGAGACTTGGGTTGGGAAGATTCCCAGGAGGAGGGCATGGCAACCCACTCCAGTATTCTTGCCTTGACAATCCCATAGACAGAGGAGCCTGGTAGGTTACAGTCCATGGGGTCGCACGGAGTTGGACATGACTAAAGCAACCTAGCACACAGGATAAGAGAGATTTTGCATATGCAGTTAAGGACGTTAGTTAGTCTACTTTGAGTTAGTCAAGTTTATTGGACCCAACATAATCAGGTCAACCCTGTAAACAGAGGATTTTTTTTTTCCCTCTAGCTGTTCTTAAAGAAATAGGTATGTTGTTAACTTCCTTTGTAAAGGAGTAACCTCCAAGAGCTGAGAGTGATCCTGGCTGACAGCTTGTAAGTACATGGGACCTTAGTCCTGAAAATCCAAGAAACTAAATTCTGCCAACAACCAGTGAACTTGCAAGAGGACCTGAGTCTCAACTCACATTGCAACCCCAGCTGACATCTCAATTTCAGCCTTGTAAAATTCTGAGCAGAGAACCCAGTTATGCTATGTCCAGATTTCTCATGTGCAGAAATTGTGAGACAGTAAATTTACGTTGTCTTAAACTGAAGAATGTATGGCAATTTATTATACAGCAATAGAAAGCTAATAGACTATGAACGCTTTTTTTTTTTTCCCCATAAGTGCATCTTTCAATAAGATAGCCAAGATTTGAGAATTTGTAGTTACGCAGATAAAGATTGACAAGAAATTATTCAGTTTGCTCGGGCCTCTTTGCTTTATATTAGGTTCAATTTTAGGCCTTTTATAGCATATTTTCAATTGTTTTTTTACTGATTTCCCAAAGAGTACATAATCACAACTCCTTTGGGTACTTACTATGTACTGAGCACAGTTGTAAGTCCTTCATGTGTATTTACTCCACATCACCCTGGCTTCCCAGGTAGCTCAGTGGTTAAAAAAAAAAAGAAAAGAAAAACAAAACCCTGTCTGCCAATGCAGGAGGTGTAAGATACCAGGGTTCCATCCCTGGGTCAAGAAGATCCCCTAGAGGAGGAAATGGCACCCCATTCCAGTATTCTTGCCTGGACAATCCTATAGACAGAGGAGCCTGGCAGGCTACAGTTCCATGGGGTTGCAAAGAGTCAGACACAACAGCGGTATGAACATATACCTAAGCCTCCACACCGTCCTAGGATGCAGGTCCCATGTAATTTCATCTTATAGACAGGGGACACGAGGTACAGAGGGTGAAGCTGTGCCCTTATGTCACGTATGTACAGAGAGGCAGAGCTAGGACTCAAATCCAGACAGTCTGAGCCCAGAGTCCAAGCTCTCTTACTTTTAACCACCATGTCTTACTATTGTTTATGCAAGCTCATCTAGAAAATGTGGAATATTCAGAAAGCGCTGAAAAGAAATTACAAATCATTTGTAACCTCATTACTCACAGATAACCACACAACCACAATTAGCATTTCGCTGTTCATCCTATCTGGGATAACAGCTATGTAAACAGAAAGGTGGGTACATTATAACTTCTGGGGGATTTCACTCCACTTAATGTTTTGTGACTTTTTTTTCCCCTCTTTCTCATAATATATTTAAACTATAATCTAGTTTACTGTGTCTCCCTTTCCCTCCAAAAAAGAATTTATTCACTTTCTTCTTGAGGAAAAGCATACTGTCCACTGTTTTTCAATTTTGCACACTTTGGGATCTTTCCCCAGAATTGTGCCCCTGTCTCTAGAGTGTCTTTGTGGGTCTTCTCTGCAGGGGTATGACCCCAGAACAAGCCAGAAAAACAAAAGGCAGATGTGAGCTTAGTGAAAAATTGAGGTGATCATAAACCTACCATCTGTGCCAAGGTTGGGGTTAAATTCTATGATAATCTAAAAATATAAGTAGAGGATTTAGGAGAGGGGAAATGGGAAAGTGAGGGACAAAGTGCAGAGGGTTGCATGAAGCTGCAGCTGGGAACCAGAGGGCAAATGGCTACACCTCGAGCCTCAGCAGGGCCTGTGAGGGTGAAGGTGAGCAGGCACCAGCAGGGAGTGACTGCGGACTGCCAATACCAGCCAAAGAGCTGCACCAGCCATGACACTTCCATGTGGGAGCTCTGAGGGCCGGGGACTGTAAGTGTCAGGGAGACATACAGTCTCTCCCCAAGAACCGAGAGCAACCCTCAGAGAGGGGAGAAGGAAAAGAGCCCTGAATTATCTGGAGAGACTAAACCTAAACCCACGAGTGGAAAGATGAAATGTTTTCTGTCCTCAGCAGTGACTGTGATGGTTTATGAACAAGTGTTCAGATATAGAAAAATAGAGAAAATAAAATTTCTGTCCATGTAAATTGTTATCATAGATTTTCAACCTTCTCTGCTGGCTCTGTCTAAATCTTTCCTATTTTTGTCAGTGACATTGTTTCTTTACCATTCCCGCTGGCTGAATGCTTAGGATCATTTCCTCTTTATCATTCGAACATAAAGTCATCCCTGACCATTGTATGTGTGATGTGGGGGTTGGTTTTAACTTTACTCCCAAGGCATTTTATATACTTAACCAAACATGAATGATGAAAAAAAGGTTTTTTGTTTTCTTTTAAAACTCTTTAAAAAGCTTCCTGAGCACCAAATAGGGCTTAAATAAAAACAAAAAACAAAAACAACCTCAAAAGTCAATGAATACATTTAAATGTCAATGACTTCGAAATGTAAGGATTATTTTGCCCCTAAATCATCCATGTAAAGAAAATAATGTTTTGCAAAAATGAACATGACTTAATATTGATTTCATAACATTTGAAAAGCAGCAGAAAGAGGCCCTGCCCATTCCAGCACAGTAGAATCAGAGTTTGCTTGGTGATCAAATGAAATGTATAGTTCAGTGCAAAGAAATTATGGTAAAACTAGGGAAAGAGGCCATTAGGGTTTTGCATTGCTTAGTTCTGATTTTGGAATATGTTCAAGGCTATGCCCTCCAGATCTGCTGGCTGGTTCCCACTGCAAAGGCTCTTCCTGGCATAGGCACTGCGGTTGTTTGTTTATGATGGGGATGTTGGCTCAGTCACTCAGTAACCTCTACAGTGGCTCCTTGTGGAGCATCTCTCCAGTCACGACAGTCCCCACTTCCGTGAGCATTGCCAACTCCCTCCCCGAAACTGGCAGCCACATCTGCACTGTGAGCTCTCTTCACTCCCACCTGCCTCTTATTCACTGATCTAAAGACTTAGCCCAGATTCTTTCTTCTAGGAAGTTAGATTGACAGCCAGAAGGAGAATCCCTCTCTGTGTGGGTTGACCTCTTATGTGCAAACTCTGGATTATGGGAGCCAGTAAATTGGAAGGCATATAGTCTTGCTTTTTCATCTGAAATTTGTTGGGATTAACAGAAGTCCAACAGGTAACTCCTCCTTTACTCCCACCCTCTCCAAGAGGCTCTCCCTCTTACCACCAGCTGAGAGTGGAGTGAGCTTACTTTGCTGCTTCCTAAGACACTTCCACATTTGACCGGTGACTAAGGGCATCCCCAGGTCCCCTTTCAGGAGATACCTCCCACCGCCACAACTGCTGAAGGCACACACTTGACCCACAAAATTGTGGTATGACAAAATGGTTATTTTAAAATTTGTTTTGCAGTAAAATATAATCAAAACAACCACATCCTAGGATCCCCTCAACACCTCTTGCTAACTCTCTGAGCCTCATTGGGAATGGGGCAGGAAAGGAAATGAGTATATTATGTCTACTTTATGGAAGTGTAAGACCAAGTTATCTCAGTTCAACCATCCTAAAAATAAAACTGATTTCACTTAAGCCTTTCTCAAGAGCATTTCATTTTATAAGCTTGAGGTATTTGTTTTGAGAAAAAAGAAGGTGGTAAATAATTATTGGATGGAACCAAATATTGAGTGGGGACAACCTCCTAGGCATGTTTCCAATGGGACCACAGATCTCTGTTTCCAGGTCTGTGATGAATAGATTTTCATGGAATCTGGGCCTTAAGGTTTTAATTTAAAAGAAGACTTTTAAACCAGGGATGTGTTCTTTACCATGTATAATGACTGGAAATCATGATTTTTTTTTTCAAGAAATAGGACTAAATCAGATATTTTCTCTCCAGTCTCCAGAAATAATTTATGTGTCACACTCTGTATCCCAATTTTTCATTTGTAAGAGATGGCCACTATGCTTATCCCTTGAGTTCTTTTCTTGGCTCTTTTCCTGGGATCTGCTCATTGAATAATTACTACTCAGACTTTGGCTCCATGGACCGACCCTGTGAAAGCCTGCTGGGAATCTCCAGGTATGATATGAATATCAAAGGTCTTACCCTACTTTTACTCCTCTCCAAAACAACAACAACAACAAACAAACAAAAACACCAAACAACAACTTGGAAATAAAATACTTTAATAAAAGCTAAGTGAAAGAGCCTTATCTCAGCCAGTGTTCAATGTTTTCAGGTAACTGTTTATTGTCAACTCTGGACTCACTGACAGAAAGAACAAAACTAAGATTGCTGAATCCCTACTGTGTGCAAACACCATAAATTTACATGTATGATCTCAATTCTCACAGCATCCCCATGAAGTGGGTATTATGTGCCTCATTTCATTGGTAACACAGAGGCATGGAAGTGTTAAGTAAGTTGCTCAAAGTTTCAGATTGTACAGGATGGAGCAGAGGATGGGGATGGCAGCAGTTCAAAGGTCAAAGTCTACCTTCTTTCTGATATATAATGCTGCCTGTTGTCCTGAAAGGCAGTTGAGAATTTCAGGCTCTTATAGTTGCCATCCAAGGGGAGAAGATTTCAATCACCAATGAGGTGGAACACTTTTAATTCAAGCTAGCAACTATATAGCACACTTCTATACACGCATATTTGCATACAGAGTGAATGCTTACTTTAAGACTCAAAATTTTTCTCTGCTAGTGAGGTTATTGATACTTTAACTGGATTCTTTTGGCCATGGATGCCATTAAATAGGTGGTTTTCTATGAAAGCCAAGATTTTGACCCCATGATATTCACATTAAAAATACACAGAATAAGACTTCCCTGGTGGTTCAGTTGTTAAGAATCCTCCTGTTAATGCAGGGGACACGGATTTGATACCTGAGGAAGATCCCACATGTCTCGTGGCAACTAAGCAAGCATTCTACAACTACCGAACCTGAGGAGCCCATGCTCTGCAACAAAGGAAGCCACTGCAATGAGAAGCCAGACACCACAGCTACAGAGTAGCCCCCATTAACTGCAATTAGAGAAAGTTTGAGCACAGCAATGAAGACCCAGTGCAGCCAAAGATAAATAAATTTATATATCAAAAAAGAAGTAAATAAGAAGTAAAAAGAGCTGAGTTTGTTTTAAAAAAAAATGCACAGAATAATTACTTACCTATGCAGGCATGGCCATTGGAGTGTCTGGTGTCAGGCCAGTTGCCATAGCCTGAAGAGGCCAAGGCGTGAAGGGTCAGGAGAAAAAACACAGGAGCAGCCATAATGAGTTTCCGAGGAGACTTCATCTCAGAGCTATTATATCAGGAGACTTCAGGCTGGTGACAGAAGCTGCAGGCTGAAGGATGCTGAAGTTGAGGCCCAAGAACTGATTAGTCTCTCTCCGTTTCTCTTCTGTCCTTTAACACACGCTCACCACACTCACATACACATTTTTCACTACGCAGAACCCAGACAGGGAGCCGCACGTCTTGGGTCTGGGAAGAGCTGGAGGAGCCCCTGGTGCACAATTCTTCTAAGCTGCAAACTGAAGGAAAAGCTGCCACAGGTTGCATCTGAGGCAGCCAAGAGTGCTTTTGCACTTGCTGGCTGAAGTCAGTGGCGGTAAACCCTAGGAACCTTGAAGCCTCCCGGAATCATCCTGTGGCCTGGTTAGGCAGCTCTTCCTCTTTCTTTCTTGCAAAACAAAGCTAAACTAAAAGTAAAACTGAAGAAGAAAACCTCAACCACAAACACACAACACTTTAGCAATTTGATAGCAGTGTTCAGACTGTAAAAATTACCATCTGTTATATTCAGGAGTTATATAGTTTTGCTCTAAACTGTTTTATATGCTGAGATCAGGCTCCTTTGGTGGTTAAAGAATGTTCTGGTCAAGTAGTTGCTTTCCTTTGGAAATGTTGGATTATTCCTTCAAGGGTCAAGTTTTCCTAGGGCCTTTCATTGGTGTTCAGAAAATGACCAATGAGATAGTCATTGGGCACTTGGCACTGGTGGATTTTCAATCTAATAAGAAAAAAAATGAGCTGAAATTAATCAATTCATTTTTACTTGGCTGTGTATGATACATCTCTTATCTGAAGAATTTCAAAGTATGTTCAGATCCCTCACCTGAGAATGATTCATTCATTTTTGAGAGGCTGATTTTCTACTTTGAAGTTGAGAACCGAATGCTATTTTTACAAGGAAAAAAAAAAAACTAACTGAAAACTCAACCAGACTGTAGATAAAGACATATAATCTAAATGCTTTGTTCTAAAATAGGATACAGCAAGGTCACAAGCCGTTTCTTATCCAATAAGATAAGAAGACTGGGGCAAATGGCCGCAATCTGATGGGCCTAGGGATCAAGCAATTAACATTCTCCCTTATTAGGCTCTGAAGAAAGCTTGTTATAGACTTTATAAAATATTATAAAAGCTATCAAGGGACTTCCCTGGCGGTCCAGTGGCTGATATTCCACGATCCCAAAGCAGGGAGCCAGGGTTCTATCCCTGGTCAGGCAACTAGATCCCATATGCTGCAACTAAGAGTTTCCATGTCACTAAAGATTCTGCATGCAGTGACTAAGACCAGGAGCAGCCAAATACATAAAAATATTAAAAATTATTTAATTGTTTTAAAATTTTAATTAAATATAATATTTCTAGTAACATTTACTAGAAATCAAAATTGGTAAAGATTTCTTCTCCTCCTCCTCCCCCTGCTTTTACTTAAGGAGTAACATTTTAAATAGCAGGTAGAATTTTAGAGTTGCATTCTTTCTAGGATGTAGGAGATACTAATTTTTATGGTTTGAAGATTCCTTGAGAAAGCATCAGTTTAACAAATGCCAATTTGTCAAATTTCTGAATCTGTGACAAACACCAGAGTGTTTCCCTTCTTAAGTCCCCAGCACTGGCTGGGTCAATGACTACCCAAAATGTCTTGCTCATCAAGGGCCCTTGACTTCCTTTGAGGCTGATCTGCTGGTTTGCAAGGTCCCTGACCCTGTGGCCAAGGGAAGCTCTAGAGGTCACCAGGACCACCAGAGGGGTCAGGACCCAGGGAAATTCTAGAGAATTCCTGAGGAGGCAGAATCAGAGTTATTACTAGTACTGCCTGCAAAGACAAAAAGATACTTGTTCAGCTATCCTGTCTGATGTTCACTTCTAGGTCAAGTATTAGACGAGTGGTGGAACCTTTCTAAACTTTGGTTTCCTCATTTATGTTGGGATAATAATATTTCTCAGGATTCTAGGAAGGACTAAAATAGACAATGGATTCATGCTATAAAGCAGTGTGCCCTGCAAGAAGTGTTTGGTAAAACAAAGTTTTGGTTACTGCTATCCCAGCAGGAGTATGAGGAAATCTGCACCCGAGGCCAGATTTCAAGAGAATTATTATAAGACATTCACAGTAGTTGCAGGCCAAGATATAGGAAAATGATACTGCCTGCATTTATTAAAAGCTGCACTTATTGAACACCATCTGTGTACAGAACCCAGCCCTCCAGGAGCACAGAGGGTAGTTTGCTAACAATAGGTGGGTGAGGAATCTTTGCATAGGTTCAGAAAGAGCCACTGCACAGGCTCTGGGCCTGCTGGGGCTTACCTGGTAATTCAGCAGTAAAGAATCTGCCTGCAATGCAGGAGACACAGGTTTGATCCCTGGGCTGGGAAGATCTCCTGGATGAGGAAATGGCAACCAGTTCCAGTATTATTGCCTGCAAAATCCCATGGGCAGAGGAGCCTGGAGTGCCACAGTCCATGGGGTTGTGAAGAGTTGGACACTACTTAGTGAGTAAACAACAAGAACAAACTGGAGCTCCTGAGGGTCTCCTAGTCTAGGTATGTAGCTGTGAGCCAGACTGGGCCACCTCAGGGTGAGGGACATTTCTCAGTGTTAAGACAGTGGGCAAGTTTTAGACCCGTGGTCATGTGTGCACGAACTCAGGGAGTTTCACCCACAAGCACTCCTGGAATCGTGGTCCTGAGGTAGACTGGATGCTTAGGCTTCAAGCAGGGTGGGCTGTACTGGGAATCCTGGGCTTAGTTCTGCAGTGGAGATAGTCCTTTGCCATTTCCAGGGCTGAAATTCCTCAGCTGCAGGGGAATGTCAACATGTAGTGGTTTTTCCCTAAACAGAGGTGATTTTCATGCTTGAAGGGTGAATTCTTAGTTAGCAGGGTCAAAAGAGGAACACAGAAATCAGGAAATGACTTGCTAATTGATACTGAAGGGAGTGCATGTGCCCACACACCGCTAAACAAACCCTCCCTCCAGCTGCCCAGGTGGAGGTGGAAGTGGGCGTGGAGGCGGTGGGCCCTACCGTTTGCACAGGCTCTCTCAGACTCCTGGTCTCCTCTCCCCTGGCCGTCTCACTGGGCACTGAGTGCACATGGCCTAGAATCTCTGTACAACTTGCTGAAAGGCCCTGGACCTATGGCGTGGTTGGACCCTGTATATGTCCCCTGAGGACCTCCTGCTGTCAGAGGCTCCAATTCTGATTTTCTCAAAATCTCTTTTTAGAAAATGAGGTTTCTTCCTTGAAGCACTTTGTTACTTACTTCACCAGAAGCGTTTGGATTCGAATCAGTCTGTCCTGCTGGCAGAAGGCTGAGGGTTTGTAAATTCTTGAATGTAACACTGGTGGTTGGTTGTGGCTTGTTCTGTCTGAATATGCTTCCTGATTAGTTTTCGAACTGAACTGGCCTCAATCACCTCATTCACAGCAAGTTCCTTAATCAGAAAAACAAAAACAACAAAAACCCAAAACAAAACTGACCTGGGTGACAGAAGACACTGTAAAATCCGGTGCTCTCTCAAAAGCGCCTCTTCTCTGACTTTCTCTCTCCTCTTTCTGACACCAAGGATCTGTCTCCATGCTTCTGGCTTCCCAGGACTTTCTGCAGTGATTGTCTGTTCAAACCAAGCCCAGATCCTTTGCTGGCCCCTCCTCCGCAGTCAGAATTTATTTATTCTACTTTCATTCAGTCTCTTCTGTTCCTTGCTATGGAAATCCTAAATTAATTCAGGAGAAGGGTGCATGCCGGCTGATTAAAAGCATTCTGGTGGAGGGGGGGGGGGTGGGTTCCCTGGTGACTCAGCGGTAAAGAATCCACCCACCAATGCGGGAGACATTCCTGATCCAGAATGATCCCTCATGTGCAGAGAAACTAAGCCCATGTGCCACAACTATTGAGCCTGTGTTCAAGAGCCCAGGAGTTGCAACTACTTAAGTCCACGTGCCCTAGAGCCTGTGCTCCGCAACAAGACAAGCCGCAGCAATGAGAAGCACTGCAGCTAAGCAGTAGTCCCCACTCGCTGCACCGAGAAAACTCGCACAGCAATGAAGACCCAGCACAGCCAAAAGTAAATAAATAAATAAAATTATTGTAAAAAAGCATTCTGGGCTTAGGATCAGGTGAGCTTTCATCTTCATCATGGTTTTAGCACTTTACTGTATGTTCTTGGGCAAGCTGATCCACCTCTCTGAGTATCAGCTTATTTAACTATAGAATGGGTTATATGATGCCAAATATCATAGGGAAATTATGAGGATTACAGACACAACATGAATTTAAAATAAACTAACAGTGTTAGATACATTTAAAACTAACAATGAATTAACACTATCCTCCAGTATTGGAATTTTAACATGTTTTACTTTGTACATTTTCTCAGAACCTTTAAAGGGATGTCCATTTTAGTTATGCACTTAAGTAGATACAGAGTAGAAATTCAGAACACACTAGAGGAGTGGCCAGCCATGGGTATTATCAGTGGAGGGAGAGAACTTGCAGATGTATTGTAGGAAGTAACCACCTGATAAGAGAGAATGTGGAAAATCACCCCAAGAGGTACACTGGTAACTTCCAGCAGGAAAAAACACCCCCCAGAAAATAAGCCAGTGATACTCAATGTGTTAACAGTGTGGCAATGGCAGCAACGCTGTGACCCAGACACACAATGAGTTCTGTACTCCAACACTCCTTTCTTGCTCCCCGTTAATCATATCCCCCATTCCCACACTCTGACATTCTTAAGACTTTTAGAGATACATTCACACTTGCTGGCAGAGGTATGCCATTTATAACTACAACTGCCTTCTAAGGAGAGTGAATTCTTTAAAATGAACTTCTTTTGTCTGCTGGTTAGCTGACAGTAAATTTGGGAAAAGGAACTGTGGCACGAGTTGCTTTTCAGCAGTGAGGAGGTAGAATTTGGACACAACGTAGAAGGAAGGAAATAGCAGCAGAGAAGGGAGAAGCAGAATCAGATGAGATACTGGGGTCTTGCTGACTGAAGAGGCAGCAGAGAAGTGCTGGGACATGGAGGTGACAAAAAACCCTGAGCTAATAGGAAGTTGTGATATGAAGAGGAAGTTGTTTGCTGTGCCATGTGAGAGATGATGCTTTGCCCAGATTCTGAATGGATTCTTGTGGAAATCAATGAGGAAATGAGTTTCATGTTTGGATCAGAGCTGGGCAGAGCAAAGAAGGTAGTAACAGGTCCAGGGAGGGAGAGGGACCCAGAGTTTATATGCTCAGGGATTCATGGGTATCTTGGGGAGGGCTTTGGACTTTCACATGTTATAAATAGTCTCATATGCTTTAGACTCCCGTATGCTATAGACTGGGGGGAATATGGGCTTAAACTAGTTTTACCTAGATCTGCAAAGTATAAAGCAGAGTTCGAATGCACAAAACAGAATAAAATAAACAGGTGAAATAAGCTTGAAGCACATTCATTCATTCTTTTATTTTTTTAGATAAAAGAAGTTCAGAGTGGGCAGTTTAGGGCTGTTAGGTTGTCCCATGGTGTCTTCAGGCACCCAAGCTTCTAATTTTCTGTTCAACTATCTTAGAACTAGTAGGGCAGAAAATTTTAGACCTAATATGGCTGCTAGAGCTCCAGCCATCATGTCTATGTTCCAGAGCAGGATTAGAAGAAAGCAGAAGGCTAGTGAAGCTTACACCTTTATAAAGAGCTTCTTTCCAAATCTTCCGAACATTTTTGCATACATCTCGTTGGCCACACGTGGCTACCAGGGATGCTGGGAAATAGTCATATAAGCCTTCCTAGCTTAAGGAATCTGGGGCAGGTGGTCTTTATTCTGATGGCAACATGCTCAGTGAAAATCCAGAGTTATAAGCAGAAGGAGAAAGAGAATTATTGGGAGGTAACTGTCTACCATGTGTATTATACATAAATATATGTGAATATTTTTCTTTCTCAATTGTATATATTTGATTACCTTGCATTATGAGCATTTGGAAGATGGAATGAGGCACACTGACTCGTCCTATTCTTCCCAGTGGTGTTTTCTTTAAAATATGGACAGCAGATGCTCCCTAAAGGCACTTTTCTCTCTAACTCTTGTTCCGGACAGCTCATGGAAAAACATATTGGCAAAAACTTTCATGAAAATCACAGCTGAGACTGAAAAGGGACAAGCTAACCTATGGTCAGGGGACTGTCGGGAGTAAGCCAGGGTCCTGACTTAATAGGGAGTTTGCCACTACATTTGAAAAATATGGATTAGTTAAATCTCTTCTGGGGATATTTTCACGGAAGAAGTGTAAATAAAATTCACTAAGCTTCAAGCTAACCATGAACGAAATGCTAAAAGCAGCTTCAAGTTACATGTGGAAGATGTAGGACATTGCAGCTGCAGAATGATCTCAGAAGCAAAGTGGCTAAATATAAGGAGACCTTGAGAACTTGTCTTGAGCTGCTGCTGCTGTTAAGTCGCTTCAGTGGTGTCCGACTCTGTGCGACCCCACAGATGGCAGCCCACCAGGCTCCTCCATCCCTGGGATTCTCCAGACAAGAATACTGGAGTGGGTTGTCATATCTTGAGCTAAGTGTATACTATTTTATTGCATGAGCCCCAGATGCACACAATGAGTTCAGAGCAGTCTATTACAGGCTTATTTGGAGTTCTACATTCGGTTCAAAGATCTCTTCTTGATATCCCCAGTCACTGTGTCAAGAGTTAGTAGACAGAGAGTAAGGGAAAAGGAGAGAAGATCATGAAATTGCTTCACACAGTATCTGGCACAGAGCAAGATGCTTACAATGTTGCATCCAAATCCACGTCCAGACTCCTGCCAAGTGCCTCCAAAGGGAAGGTGATGGAAGGGAAGCAAAGGGAGGGATGAATATACCTTAATAGATTAAAAAAAAAACAAATGACCAGAATAAATATATCCATGAATGACCTTATGTTATGATAATATGGGCTTTTAGAGAAAAAGAAAGATACAAGGAGTTTTATTAAAGATGAAATTAGAGTTGAAGAAAAATAGTAATCTTATTAAAAAAAACACAGTAGATCATATTATCCTGATGCTTACAACCCGCCATGGCTCCCTATGGTCCACCAAATAAAGAGTGAATTCTTTGGAAGGGCTCACAAGTCTTCTCATCATTTTGAGACTCCATCCCTTCAGTCACATTTCTCATCACTTTCCCAGGTGTTCTGCTGGCATCAAATTACCAGTGTTGTGCCTAGACATGCCCAGCTGTTCCTGCCTCAGTGCCTTTGCAAGAACTTTCACTCTGTCTGAAATATCCTTTTCCTTATCTTCCAGGACAACTGCTCCTTTTTGTTCAAGTTTACTTCTTCTCAAAAACCTCCTGTGTCCCTTGCCAAGCACAAGTGTTTGACCCATTCTCATTGTTACCAAGACACTTCAGGCAAGCCTCCACTGGCCCTTGCCTCTGTAGCCTGGACTTTAGTGTGGACATCTGCTACTTCTTCCCCTCTACCCCCTCCACTGGATGCTGAGGGAAAGTTGTTTAGCTCTATCACTGTGGAGTATGCACCTACTCATGGCAGGTATTCAATAAATGAATCATGGGGGGAAAGGGGGGAGCAAGCCAAAAGAAAAACTTTAAAGATATTATAAAAAGTGCTGTGCAAGATTTAAAGATATTATGGCAATACAGTGGAACAGATGACATTTTTCAGCATGTTCTCAGGAGTATTATGCAAAAGGAAAAGCATTAAAGGCATACAATTTTGTTTTCAGAACTAAACCCTAGTATAAATGTTGTGGAATCATATCAGCAAAGGAGGCTGAGCACCTGAGTTAGGATTTGAAAGGCAGTCCTATATCTGTGTAGCAAAAAAAACAAGAAGTGAGAGTGTTATCTTTTCAGAGAGAAGTCTACAGTCATGCAATTTCCTCCCAATTTGTCATGCTTGTTTTAATAAGACAGCAGAGTTGATTTCCCTGCAAACTATGAACCTGCCAGTTTGCTCTGATCAAGGGTGACCCTTCTTCAGACCCTCATCCCTCTATCTTCTCCTGAAGTCATTAATTAGACCATCTGCTTCCCCTGGTGTTTTCTGCTTTGCTGGAATACATTTCAGGAGTGGTTTAGCCTCTCGGGAGATACCATCTCGCTGTTCTGTCTTACCAACACCCCTACCCTCCCAGTATTCAAGTCAAAAAGAATGGAACCATCTAACCGGGTGTTTCCTGTACACCCGGCTCCTTTGAAGCATCTCCCTGCAAACTGCCCAGTGGAGGTAAAGCAACAATCTGGCACCTCATTTTAAAAGCTCTGGTGAGATATCTCTCCCAGGAGGTTAGAATACCTTATGGCTGCAGGCCATGAGATAAGAAATCCACTTAGTTTTTGATTCAGAAATTTCTTTTCCACTCTTTGATGTGAGAAAGTGCTCAGACTTTAAAACAGACCTGTGGGTTTAGAAGGCGGGCCTGACTCAAGATACCCATGTGGAAATGATCTGTGCCAGGCTTCAACCAGCTATACTAAAGACAATCCCATTAACACATAGCACCATGAACGACGTCCTTGAATTTCACCGTGCAGGAAATAGTTCATTCTCAATCAGCAACAGCAGAAAACTTTAATCCTCACATTGTTAGCTCTGAAACTTGGATCTTTTACTTCCATGGAGTCAGAGGTCCTAAGTTACATGATTATTAATGGAAAGAATCAAGTAGTGGTCCTTTCTCTGCATTTTCTTTCATATGTAAATTTTAATAAAAATATAAGGAAATATTATATTGATGAAAGACAGGATTTTTCAGTAAACAGCTTTCAGACATTCAGCATGAAAACAATTATAATAAAATATGACAATGTTTGATTTAGTGCCAATATGTGGCTTTTAAATAAAACCAAATAATTTCCTATTAATTGTCAAGGAAATTAAAAAGTCAGCCTTATTTGACTGGATCCATGGACTGCAAGGAGATCCAACCAGTCTATTCTAAAGGAGATCAGTCCTGGTTGTTCTTTGGAAGGAATGATGCTAAAGCTGAAACTCCAGTACTTTGGCCACCTCATGCAAAGAGTTGACTCATTGGAAAAGACTCTGATGCTGGGAGGGATTGGGGGCAGGAGGAGAAGGGGACGACAGAGGATGAGATGGCTGGATGGCATCACTGGCTCGATGGACGTGAGTTTGGGTGAACTCCAGGAGTTGGTGATGGACAAGGAGGCCTGGAGTGCTGCAATTCATGGGGTTGCAGAGTCAGACATGACTGAGCAATTGAACTGAACTGAACTGAACAGTCTTCATAGGGTTCTGGGAAACTCTTCATTGAGTCATTCAACACATTTATTGATCATCTGTTACTGATTGCCTTATGGCCAGGTGCTGTTGCAGGCATGGAAGTTAAGAAAACTCACAGATTCCCATCCTCACTGAATTTACATTCTGTGGACTCACAGTGGACCCCAAGTGCCATATGACAAATCAATTTATTTAAATATGGTTGAGTTAAGGCAAACTGGAAGTGTTCAAACAGGAGATGGCAAGAGTGAATGTTGACATTCTAGGAATCAGCAAACTAAAATGGACTGGAATGGGTGAATTTAACTCAGTTGACCATTATATCTACTACTGTGGGCAAGAATCACTTAGAAAAAAATGGAGTAGCCATCATGGTCAACAAAGAGTCCAAAATGGAGTACTTGGATGCAATCTCAAAAATGACAGAATGATCTCTGTTCATTTTCAAGGCAAACCATTCAAAATCACAGTAATCCAAGTCTATGCCCCAACCAGGAATGCTGAAGAAGCTGAAGTTTAACAGTTCTATGAAGACCTACAAGACCTTCTAGAACTAACACCCAAAAAATATGTCCTTTTCATTATAGGGGACTGGAATGCAAAAGTAGGAAGTCAAGAAACACCTGGAATAACAGGCAAATTTGGCCTTGGAGTACAGAATGAAGCAGGGCAAAGGCTAATAGAGTTTTGCCAAGAGAATGCACTGGTCATAGCAAACACCCTCTTCCAACAACACAAGAGAAGACTCTACACATGGACATCACCAGATGCTCAACACCGAAATCAGATTGATTATATTCTTTGCAGCCAAAGATGGAGAAGCTCTATACAGTCAGCAAAAACAAGACCAGGAGCTGACTTTGGCTCAGATCATGAGCTCCTTATTGCCAAATTCAGACTTAAATAGGAGAAAGTGGGGAAAACCACTAGACCATTCATGTATGACCTAAATCAAATCCCTTATGATTATACAGTGGAAGTGAGAAATAGATTTAAGGGACTAGATCTGATAGACAGAGTGCCTGATGAACTATGGACGGAGGTATGTGACATTGTATAGGAAACAGGGATCAAGACCATCCCCAAGAAAAAGAAATGCAAAAAAGCAAAATGGTTGTCTGAGGAGGTCTTACAAATAGCTGTGAAAAGAAGAGAAGGGAAAAAGCAAAGGAGAAAAGGAAAGATATACCCATTTGAATGCAGAGTTCCAAAGAATAGCAAGGAGAGATAAGAAAGCTTTCCTCAGTGATCAGTGCAAAGAAATAGAGGAAAACAATAGAATGGGAAAGACTAGAGATCTCTTCAAGAAAATCAGAGATACCAAGGGAACATTTCATGCGAAGATGGGCTCAATAAAGGATAGAAATGGTAGGGACCTAACAGAAGCAGAAGATATTAAGAAGAGGTGGCAAGAATACACAGAACTATACAAAAAAGATCTTCATGACCCAGATAATCATGATGGTGTGATCAATCACCTAGAGCCAGACATCCTGGAATGTGAAGAAACATCACTATGAACAAAGCTAGTGGAGGTGATGGAATTCCAGTTGAGCTATTCCAAATCCTGAAAGATGATGCTGTGAAAGTGCTGCACTCAATATGCCAGCAAATTTGGAAAACAGCAGTGGTCACAGGACTGGAAAAGGTCAGTTTTCATTCCAGTCCCAAAGAAAGGCAATGCCAAAGAATGCTCAAACTACCACACAATTGTACTCATCTCACACACTGGTAAAGTAATGCTCAAAATTCTCCAAGCCAGGCTTCAGCAATATGTGAACTGTGAACTTCCAGATGTTCGAGCTGGTTTTAGAAAAGGCAGAGGAATCATAGATCAAATTGCTAACATACGCTGGATCATCGAAAAAGGAAGAGAGTTCCAGAAAAACATCTATTTCTGCTTTATTGACTATGCCAAAGCCTTTGACTGTGTGGATAACAGTAAACTGTGGAAAATTCTGAAAGAGATGGGAATACCAGACCACCTGACCTGCCTCTTGAGAAACCTATATGCAGGTCAGGAAGCAACAGTTAGAACTGGACATGGAACAACAGACTGGTTCCAAATAGGAAATGGAGTACATCAAGGCTGTATATTGTCACCCTGCTTATTTAACTTATATGCAGAGTATATTGTGAGAAATGCTAGGCTGGAAGAAGCACAAGCTGGAATCGAGATTGCCAGGAGAAATATCAATAACCTCATATATGCAGATGACACCACACTTATGGCAGAAAGTGAATAAGAATAATGAGTCTCTTGATGAAAGTGAAAGAGGAGAGTGAAAAAGTGGCTTAAAGCTCAACATTCAGAAAACTAAGATCATGGCATCTGGTCCCATCACTTCATAGCAAATAGATGGGTAAACATGGAAACAGTGGCTGACTTTATTTTTTGGGGCTCCAAACTCACTGCAGATGGTGATTGCAGCCATGAAGTAAAAAGACACTTACTCCTTGGAAGGAAAGTTATGACCAACTCAGCATATTTTCATACTGTTCATGGGGTTCTCAAGGCAAGAATACTGAAATAGTTTGCCATGACCAACCTAGATAGCATATTAAAAAGCAGAGACATTACTTTGTCAACAAAGGTCCATCTAGTCAAGGCTATGGTTTTTCCAGTAGTCATGTATGGATGTGAGAGTTGGACTGTGGAGAAAGCTGAGCACAGAAGAATTGATGCTTTTGAACTGTGGTGCTGGAGAAGACTCTTGAGAGTCCCTTGGACTGCAAGGACATCCAACCACTCCATCCTAAGGCAGATCAGTCCTGGGTGTTCACTGGGGGGACTGATGTTGAAGCCGAAACTTCAATACTTTGGCCACCTGATGCAGAGAGCTGACTCATTTGAAAAGACCCTGATGCTGGGAAAGATTGAGGGCAGGAAGAGAAGGAGACGACAGAGGATGAAATGGTGGGATGGCATCACCGACACAACGGACATGGGTTTGGGTGAACTCCCGGAGTTTGTGATGGACAGGGAGGCCTGGCGTGCTGCGGTTCATGGGGTTGAAAGAGTCGGACACAACTGAGTGACTGAACTGAACTGAGACAGCATATTAAAAAACAGAGACATTACTTTGCCAACAAAGGTCAGTCTAGTCAAGGCTATGGTTTTTGCAGTAGTCACATATGGATGTGAGAGTTGGACTCTAAAGATAGCTGAGCACTGAAGAATTGATGCTTTTGAACTGTGGTGTTGGAGAAGACTCTTGAGAGTCCCTTGGACTTCAAGGAGATCCAGCCAGTCCATCCTAAAGAAGATCAGTCCTGGGTGTTCATTGGAAGGACTGATGTTGAAGCTGAAACTCCAGTACTCTGGCCACCCGATGTGAAGAACTGATTCATTTGAAAAGACCCTGATGCCTGGAAAGATTGAGGGCTGGAAGAGAAGGGGATAACAGAGGATGAGATGGCTGGATGGCATCACTGACTCTATGGACATGAGTTTGGGTAAAGTCTGGTAGTTGGTGATGGACAGGGAGGCCTGGTGTGCTTCGGTCCATGGAGTTGCAAAGAGTTGGATATGACTGAGCGACTGAACCTAACTGAACTTAACTGAGTCACTTTTGCTTTTTTGTCATTATTCATTCACATGATCAGAACAGAAGCTGTAGGGAGAACACCTCCTTGGGAAACTCACAAACCTACCATTTCCACAGGGCAGGAAGCTCGCATCCTTTATATTACTCTGCCCTTGAGTGGTCCTGACGCTGAGCCCTAGAGTTCACATAGATTGGTTCATATGTTGATTTTTAAGTACATTTCATAGATAAAATGAAACAACTTCTTCTATCAGTAAGTTAATGATATGAGGCCTTTTCTCTGATCCCCTGATATAAAATATCTTCTATTTTATAGTCATAGACCCCTTTGGAAATCTGATGAAAAACTATGGATCTTTTTCCTGGGAAAAAAGCACATATACAAACACACTAAAAAAACAAATTTTACATGTGAATTTTAAAGCATCATAGATCCTTGAAACCCACTTATTTATTTTCTGGAAGTTCATGGGTCCTAGGTCAAGAACCCATAATTTGGAAGATCTTACTTTTCTCAACTTCTTATTCTGTATTTCACAAATGTGAAATTCCCACGAACTGGTGTTTTCCTCTTTAAACTTATCCCCTTGGGTTGAGAAATTTTGTAAAGTTTGAAAGTGAAGTGAAAGTGTTAGCCACTCAGTTGTGTCCAACTGTTTGCTACCCCATGGACTGTAGCCTGCCAGTCGGCTCTGTGGGATTCTCCAAGCAAGAATACCAAAGTGGTTTGCCATTCCCTTCTCCAGGGCATCTTCTTAACCCACGGATTGAACCTGGGTCTCCTGCATTGCAGGCAGATTTTTTTTACCATCTGGGGCACAGCTATTTCCGTATTAGCATGGTGATAGAAGCTCTTCCTGCTAGACAAGGTAGTCAAAATGAACATCAGCCCTGTGTCTGGCTGCTGTCATTAAGCAATGTTCAGGAAACTCCAGCCCAAGGGCTGATCTTTCCCCACACCAAATGTCATATACTGGCTTTCATTTCTTCCCTCCAGTTTGTACCAGTAACATCAAAGTTCTTTTGCAACTTTTCTTTGCATATTTGAGCAAGCTCTGTTATTTCAGTTTGTATTCCTCTTTTCACCTTTCATAAAATCTGCTGAATACCTTATCACAGTCATTCAGAGAAGAGGGAGTCTCCCTTTTCCCTGCCATGAGGGAATGTTTGCAGAGGACGAAATGGTGACTTTAATTTAGAATTGTTTGTGAAATTCATTTTTCAGTGTGGTAGCCTAGATAATGGCCCTCCAAAGGTATTCATGTCCTAATCTGGGAATATGTTACCTCACAAGGCAAGAGATTTTGCAGATGTGATTAAGTTAGAAATCTTGAGCTAGGGAGATTACTCTAGACTACCTGAGTAGGCCCAACATATTATGAGAATCCTCATAAGAGAGAGGCTAAAGGGGCAAAGTAAGAGTAGAAGATACAAAGGGCAAAGTTGGAGTGATGCAAAGAAGGGACCAAAAACCAAGAAATATAATGCTTTTAGCCTTTCAAAGCTGACAAGGAAAGGAAACAAATTCTCACTTAAACCCTTCAGAAAAAATGCAGCTGTGCCAACACTTTGAGTTTAGCATACAAAACCCAGTTTGGAATTCTGAGCTCCAGAACTGTAAGATAATAAATGTGTGTGTGTGCATTTTAAAACATTGATTTATTTATTTGACTGCATCAGGTCTTAATTGCATCATCTGGAACCTTTCATTGTGGTGCATGGACTCTCTGGTTGTGGTGTGAGGGCTCAATATCACGCAGGCTTAGCTGCTCAGCGGTATGTGTGTCCTTAGTTACCTGACCAAGGAGCGAACCTGCAGCCCCTGCTTTGCAAGGAGGACTTTAAACCACTGCACCACCAGGGAAGTCCAAAAGTTAAGCTCCTAAGTTTGTTGTAGTTTGTTACAGCAGCAATGGGGAGCTAATACCATCACTGACTATTTCATTCAAAAAGAACAGAAGAGTAAAGGAGAAGCAAGACCAACCTTCCAGAGGAACCTGCCTGTGCTCTGTCTGCTACAACATCCGGAATACAAGGTGTCTGGAGTTCGTCGGTGTGTCTCTGGTTATTTCTCCTCACCAACTGTCTCTAGACGGTTATGCCTTCATAGTCCTTGTTTTTGCTCCTGCCTTTCTGTCTCCTCTCTATCTTCTTACAGGGCAGATGCTTCCCTGCTCTCATTTAATGTCTCCATTTTCTTGTGGGCTGAAAACCAAACAAATTATGATTCACTTTAAAAACAAAAGAAAATAGGCTTTGAATGAGAGCTCACAGAATCTATCAAAGGGCCATATGACCTTTAAAGGTTTTACTGTGACATCTATTTTGACCCTAGAGGTTCCATAGCTTGTCATCTTTGCTTAGAATAGTTTGATATTCTGGATAAGCATTCTCCAAATAAAAGAGAGTTAGCTCTGTATTATTAGATATAAATCTCACAAGTAATTTTATATCGATGAATAATTACTATGGTGCCATGCTATACAGAGGTTAAGAGGAAGTTAATTGGAAGTCTGCTTACCTTTGTGTTGCCTTGAAGCATTTTGAAGCAATCTGAACCTGTTTCTCCAACTATAAAATGGGCTTCATAGCACCTGCTCTCTCTTTTTCCTTACTTGATTCTTACAACTGTCAGATGAAATACTTTATGAAATGCTTTTTAGCTGCAAAAATGTGATAGAGTAATACTTGATAGCAAAAGTCGCACTGAAATTTTTATTTATTTCAACCAGTGTTTGGATATTTCAAGGTTTTCTTTATGCCATTTGGTAGAAATTCATTCATCCATTCTTTCATCATTCTTTTATTTATATAATACTAGCTGAGCAGGTTTATATTTTTATTTTGTAATCCCTAACTCAACTGCCTGCAGCTTTCATATTGACTGAAACCTAGAGAATTCAGAACGTATCTCCTTCCAGTGACCTTTGTCCTAGGGCAGCCAGGCCTTGAGATTTACTGGCCTAAGTAAGTGGAAGAAAATGATGTAAGAGGATTTCACATCAAACAAAAAAGAGAGAGGGAAGCCTGCCCCTTCTGTGCCAGCAAAGTAGAGGAGAAGGACATAGAGGTGAGTGAACAAGCAGTCATAAATATATACACAACTTCTTCTCATCAGCCAAACTGAGGGTCCTATATGTCAGAAAGATTAGGGGGTGGGGGAGTCAGAAGCAGAAAGGTTTCACCCTGCTTTGGGACTGTGAGGGGACACCATCCTACAGAAGGAATCTCTCAGCTGAGTGAGGAGCCTGTGGCTGAGTAAGAGGTGTGGTGAGGCAGGTCTGGCAGGGAGGAAGTCTGAGTTAGAATTCCCAGTTTCTCTCCTAGCACCCTGAAACCTCCTTGTTTCCCTTCATCCACTTGCCATCTGGAACAGGAGGTGGGGTACTTCCCTGGCAGTCCAGTAGTTAAGAATTCGCCTTCCAAAGTAGGGAGTGTGGGTTTGATCCTTGGTTGGGAGGCTAAGATCCCACATGCCTCGGGGTGAAAAAACCAAAACATAAAACAGAAGCACTAGTATAACAAATTCAATACATAAAGAAAAAGTGGTCCACGTAAAATAATTTTTTTAAAATAAAGGAAGTGGTAAGGAGGTCTGGAAGGCTGAGTGTTTCTCTAGCAGACCTGATCACCTCAGAGAGATTATTCAATCTCATGGAGACTGAGATTTTACTCACTGACTGGTTTAAAGTGTAACCTCTGTGCACATTATCCACAGGATGAAAGGGAGATTCTATTATTAGGAGAAAATAAGGAAGCAGTATCTTAGTCACATAAGCTGGCATTGTGTACAATTTTTGACTCCAGTTAACCTGGCAATGATACCAAGAATGGAGGAGCTAGTGGTGGGGTGACCCAGCCCTTGCCCTGGAATAACTTCCATTAGTTCAGGCTTATGAGTGACCAAAGGCTGAAGGACGAAAGGCCATAACTGGAGAGCCAGGGACCACTGAGCCAAAAGGTGGCTAACTCAGCTCAGGGAGCAGGCGGGCTCCACCAAGGAGGGGTGTCTGATTACTGGAGACAGGGAATGTGCTCACCTCTTACAGGAGTGAGGCTTGCGAGGCCATGACACTGAACTGCAGAAGCCTGGCACCTTCCTCAGGCATTTCTAGTTGTAAGTTACAGGAATCTGTGGGAACCAGTTTGAGCAAAGTCTGCATTTCAATGGCTGGGTAATACAGAAACTCATGGATACTAAGAGCAGAGACGCTGCAGGACTTTAGGAAGGCACAGGACCTGGGAACTATAAGCAATCCAGAATGGACGTCCTCCCTGTTTTTCTCTGAGCCTCCGCTTCACTCTTCCTTTTGGCTTGGGCTATCTTCCCCTACCCATGTTCAGCCAGGACGGCCACCAGGAGCACATGCGTTTACATGTTGCAGGGTCAAGTTTCTCTCCGTCTCAGTTGAAATTGTGACTCATTTGCCACCACATCAACTGTGGCTGGGAGGATGGGTGATTAAGTGCAAAACCGCTCCCAAAGCAGTGCAGCTTGCAGGAGGGGACTGGCAGTGGGCAGAAGAGAGCCTGTTACCCGTGGACTCAGGAAAGCAGAGTCAGCACCCTCCCAGCCATAAGTCAGGAAACACAGCTGTAGGCAACAGACATTTTCTCTCACTTTTTTTATTTTTGTCACCTTAAAAAAAAAAAGTGGAACTGTCTATGAGAAAAACAAAATTAATTGTGGGGAAACAAACCAAATCAGAAAATTAGATTAACATTGGAATTTCACAACAGGTTGGTGTACTAATTTTCTTACGACTCCTTAATGAGTTTCAGGGAAAAAAAATCATGGTATAATTTTAATGTGATTTTGATTGCTTTATTCTCAGGTCAACCTGAGAAGTTTTTTATGATGCTAAATTATTCTTTTTTTATAAGAAACTTTCATAGATAAAAGTATAAGTACTGGGGTGTCTGGGAGTTTAGAGAAAGAGGATGGAGAAAATAAGTGTGAGGAGACAGTGAAAGGTGCCAGAAAGAGGGGCTTTCTCTCTACTCCATCATAGCCAGAGCTGGAAGTACTCCTGTGTTTGGTTTTTTAATTTATTCAATATTAGAGATCCATTCAAAATTCAAGGTGAAAAATGTAAAATATTTTCTGTTTTTCTATGGATGTTTTAATTTTTCTGCCTTAACATTTTGAAGTATGCACACAGCAAAATGTGCAGATTAAACATGCAGTTCAGTTAGTTTTGACACATATATATGTGTATCATTTTATTTTTAAATGTATTTTCTTCGTATGACCTGACTTAATCAACCTTCAAATAGCTTTAGCATAATAGTCAAGATTCATAAATCAAATGAATTTTTGTAATTTTGAATTTCATGAAGCTTATTGAAGCAACTATGTGAATTACCATTTTAATGCCAGGCTCCCCACACCAAGCTCACAACCACGCTTGGCTCATAGAACGTGAATCAATTTCTTCTAGTTTGAAGTAAATTGTTTGCTTTATTCGTAAAATTAAGTTGCTCAAGTCTTTGCCTCTGGTAATAAATAACTCTTAGTTTGGCAATTTTGTTTGAGTTATTTTTAACCACTCTTTATTATAAAGGTAAATCATTTTTATTGTTCAAAGGTGAAAAAAATGTAGAAAGGCTTCCCCCCACACTTCCTCACTAGTAAGTCTATTCTAGATATAACCAATAGCTATAGCTTGGGATACATGCTCCCTGGCATTTTATGCATATTAATTTTTAAAGTAAAAAAATACTGTCATACATTTTTATAAACTGTTTTATATTTACCTTTACATTTACCAATAAACATTTGTCTCATGTCAACAATTATACTTCCATACTTCCATTTTAAATAAATGCATACTAGAGCATGGAATTTGCTTAAAAAATAACCTATTGTTGAAACCTTGGAGTATTTCCATATATTTGCCATTAAAACCCACATGATGTTATACATCCCCAAAGTAAAAACATTTTCCAGTCCACTAATTATTTCCTTAGGATAAAATTAATTATACCACTGCAATTGCTTAGTCAATGTTATACACTTTTTTTTTTAAAAGGCTGTTTTTCATGTAGCAAGGTTTCCCATGAGAAATTCTTCGCCAATTTGGGCTTCATCAGATGCATAGAAAAGTTTATATTCTCCCCTTACTTCACTAACAAAGGAAGAAAATACGTCATTTCTTTAATTTGTATTTCTTTTGTTACTATTTAGGTTGGGCCTTTCCCCCTTATGTTTATTCTCTCTACATATATATTTTCTCATTTTATTTTTAGAAATGTAAACAAGTCTTAATTAGTATTTATTTTTGGCTGTGCTGGGTCTTCATTGCTGTGCACAGGCCTTCTCTAGGTGTGGTGAGCAGGGACTATTCTCTAGTTGTGGTACACGGGCTTCTCGCTGCCATGGCCTCCCTTGTTTTGGAGCATGGACTTCAGTAGTTGCAGCTCTCAGGCTCTGGAGCACGGGGTAGTTGTGGAATGCAGGTTTAGTTGCCCCGCAGCATGAGGGATCTTCTGGGACCAGGGATCGAAACCATGACCCCTGCATTTTCAAGCGGATTGTTAACCACTGGACCACCAGGAAAGTCCCTATATTTTTATTTTTAAAAATGCTCATTTATGTCTTCTTTGTCTTTTTGGATGGCTCATGTTTTTCTTATTGTTGCTGTTTAGTTGCCACATTGTGTGTTTTGTGCTCCCATGGATCGCAAAGTAGCCCACCGGGCATCTTTATTCATGGGATTTCCCAGGCAGGAATACTGGAGTGGGTTGCCATTTCCTTCTCCAGAGGATCTTCTCAATCTTCTCCAGGGATTGAACCCATGTCTCCTGCATTGGCAGGCGATTCTTTATCATTGAGCCATCAAGGAAGCCACTGATCTGTAACAGCTGTTTGTATATAATATATGGAAACCGTTGCACTTTCATATATGTTGCAGACACTGTTCCCTGCTTGTCATTTGCCTTCTGGTTATGTTTCCTGTTGCAGTTCTGGTGAAGAATTACAGGTCAACCCTGCAGAGTCCTAAGCATGGAGTGCAGCAGCTCACCTAAGGGCTGGCCGCTCACGCAAAGGATCTTGGAGGTTCTACTGAAGAGGGAGGGATTTAAACATATCTAGGGAGTGAATTTTGCTGATTAGATGAGAGATGTGAGAGTGAGGGACTTCTGGCCCAAATAATGAGGCAGAGAGCAATGCCTTGAACTAGATGAGGGCCATCAGGTGGAAGCACGCATGGGAGGAAGATGATGAAGATTATTACATGGAGTTATCATCTTTGGATTGTCTGCAACACCCAGGTATAATGGACCTTCAGAGACACACAGACGAGTTCAGTCTCTGGCACATAGTGGATTGCTCAGTGGGTCAGATTTACCTGAAATGAATTCATTGTCAGCCTGCATATAGTAGGATGTTCTCCTTGGTGCCTTTTGATCTCTCAGTTCTTGGTGCCAGCCCCTCCCAACTAGTTTCAATAATCTCAGTTCTGCTTCTTCGGAACCCACAGATCCCAAAGAGAATAAAGGTCACACACAGGTGACAATCCCTTTACATCTGACCGAGGGCCAGGACCGTCCTAGGGGCTTTGTTTCTTTTCTTTTTCTACTCTGGGTTTTGTATGGCTTTCCCAACTAAGGTAAATATTTGCATGGATATGCATGGATTTCCTGGTAGAATTCAAAAAGTGGCTTTCACCCCTTTCTAACCTTCAGCAACTGCTTTGGCTCAGGTGGAGCAACTCATTTGAACTGTCTTTCAGCCTCAGAGGAGTTAGATGGTCCCTAGAGAAGGTAGTGCTCTGATTAGCAATGGCGTGAAATGCCTCTACCACCCAGCAAGTGCAGGGAGCTGCAGAGCATCCCGTGGGTGCTCATGGGTGAGAGAAGCAGTGTACTAGCTCTGGGGGAACAAAGGTAGGGGGTTGTTAGGTGAGTAGATGGAGGGGAGAGTATTAGAGGGAGGGATCTAAACAGAAAAGCTTGCAGGACATTCAAAACAAAAGTCACTTAATTCTGTAGTTTTCAAAATTCATTGCAATTATAAAGCTCACATTTGGACAAATTCTACAAGTCATTAATCATCTATTACTAGCTGTACGGTATTTGTGATCACATTAGAGGTCCATGAGCAATTGAAACTTCCCCTTTGTGCGTAGAATGGCCCGACTATAAATCTCAGAAGAGTTGGTCCATCTAGAAAAATGGTATAGATGATCATATTTGGAAGCAGAAAGAGATACAGACAGAGAAAAAGCACATGGATACCACAGAGAAAAGAGGGGGGGAAATTGGGAGATTGGGATTGACATATATACGCTATTGACTACTATGTGTAAAATAGATAACTAATAGGAATCTACTGTACAGCACAGGGTGACTGGGCTGCCACTTTCCCCTCCTCCTCCTCCTCCTCCTCCTCCTCCTCCTCTTCCTCCTCCTCCTCCTCCCACAGCAGCTTCCTGGTCTCCACGTAGTCTGGGCAAGATCCTCTGGGCAGCCTGCTCACCTCCCACGTCCGCAATTATTCATGACCCCATGTGGGCTGCAGCCCCGGGTCTGGATACGGCCAAAGTCGGGGTGCCTGGAGCCCCGTTGGCTGTTGAGGTGGCAAGGACAATCACCAGTGATGGGCTTTGCATATAAAAAGCCAAGGGGTGGGTTGACCGTGTTCAGATCTGGGAGCTCAGGGATGTCGTCAGGCTCAGTGCACCCTTCTACCTCTGGTTCTGCTTCCCTAGGGTGGCCTCCTCCTCAGGGGACCCCAGCACCATTAGGCTCCCTCTCTCCTTCCTCCAGCTCAGCTGCAGAAGCGAATTGTCTCCTAACTAAGTTCCATGCAAAGAGCTTCCCTGGTAGCTCAGACAGTAAAGAATCTGCTTTGCAATGTGGGAGACCTGGGTTTGATCCCTGGGTCAGAAAGATCCTCTGGAGAAGGGAATGGCAACCCACTCCAGTATTCTTGCCTGGGAAATCCCAAAGGAGCCTGGCAGGCTGCAGTCCATGGACCCACAAAAAGTCGACATGACTAAGGGACTAACACACATTCAAATGTCATGTTCTCCTTCATCCACTCACAAAAGTATGCAAATTATGGGCAAGCAAGCTTCCTCTTAGGTGCTAGAGATGGTTTGGAGGTGGGAGGAAGCAGCATGATCTACCCCATATGTAAACTTTTCATCCCTTTGATATTTCATGCTATTGCTTCTTTTTCATTCACACTTAAAATATTATTGAGTACCTACTTCTGCCACGCCATGCCAGTCATGGACATCTCAGAGATGAATAAAGCACACTTTGTCTCAGAGAAGCCAATGGGCAGTAGGAGACCAGAGGCACATCAGAGTTTAGAATCCAGTGCCACTGTTGCTGTACAGATGCATGAACAAAGTTCTGTGGGATCACCAAAAAGAATGAAAGTAACTCGGTGTGTTGGGGCTTCACAGAGGTCTATGCAATGCAGACTTGTGCAGGTAAAAAGGATTTCAGCGAGAGAAAAGTGTGGAGGGAGAAGCTGTGAAGGAGGAGTGAGCTTTATATGCAGATGTATGGAGGGTTCTTGAAGACAGTGGCTGGAGCAAGAGAGGGAAGAAGTGAGTGGAAATGTAGGAAGGCTGCGGCATGGGAAGAATTTAGGACTAAGAGTGTGCATTTTCGGCTGAAGAAAGGGGAGGTGTCACCCCTTGGGTTATCTTAGGGTATATGTTGAGGTGGTTCTGAAAGACCTTGCAGAAGTGGTTATGGCATAGAGGTTACGTCCCATCCTTTAAACAGACTGACAGTAGAAACTGAAAGGTTTTTTCTATTAGCTTTTAATTCTATTTCATTATCAACATCAAGTATTTATGCAGCTTCTGTAGGGAAGTGAGTCCCACAGTCAGTGAGGGGTAGGAGATACAGAGGTTAATCAAAAGATACAGTCCTTGGGTCTTTATGTTTGCAATTTAAAATAGAAATGCATGAGAAGAATTAATAGTAGGACAGATATATAACATTTTTGTTAATCAAATGTTAGCTATAAGGTTTAGCTAGGTTCTTTTATTTTGTTTGCTCCTTAGCACAGTGGCTTTCAAAGATTTTTAACCATGACCCAAAGAATTCATTTTATACTGTGACCCAGAACCCATAAGAAAATTTCATCAAGTACTATTGAGATGCACTCTAATGTTTTATATCCTCTTGTATTTTATTATTTAAAAAAATGCTGATCACTGACCCTCTAAATTGATTTCATGACCCACTGCTGAGTTATAACTTGCAGCTTGAAAATTCCTGTCTTCTCATGTCTTCGAAGGGGTGATGAGTACGTAGGGAAGAGGAATGATACCACAGATAGGGGAGAGAAAATGTGAGCAGGTCTGTCATCAGTAAAGAGGTGACAGAAGCAATCACCACTCTAACTTTCTGTGCCTTAAGAGGGGAGTGAATGACCGAGGGGGCTTCACTAGGAAGAGGGCTTTATTTCTCCAAATTAGAAGACAATCTTTTGATATCTGGTAAAGGTATAGAGTAGTGTGGATAAAACTATGTGGTGTGGAGCATTCTGAGATAATCATGGACGTTCTTTAAAAAATCTGATGAGTGATGAAATAAGTTTGAGGAATGTTAAAATTTATATACCCAATTTGGATAGCTTATTTATCCACTTTTATCCAATGGATATTTATCCATTAAATATCCTTCCATATTTACAAGCATATTTCAAGAGCTGAAAATACTTCTGGTAATGAAATAAATTTTATCCTTTTTTAAAAATCCAAGATTTGCTCTTCCTAGGCCTACTGGTGTCAGTGGCAGCAACAAGTATTGGCCACATCTGCCAGGTGCAGGCCATGTTCATTTCCAGCATGAAGATCATGAAGCCCAACATAGAGAAGTTGGAGGAGTCTGAATTGGGCATCTCCCAGGCCCTCTTGGAACTGGAGATGAACTCGGACCTCAAGGCCCAGCTGCGGGAGCCGAACATAACAGACGCCGAGGAAACTGAAGTTGGTGGTGGCTGGAAAGCTATCATCATCTTTGTTCCCATTCAGCAGTTGAAATCTTTCCTAAAAATCCATGGGCAGCTGCTGCACAAGTTGGAGAAGTTCAGAGGGAAACACATCATCTTCATCGCTCAGAGGAGAATTCTGCCTAATCCAACTCAAAAAAGTTGTACGAAAAATAAGCAAAAGCATCCCAGGAGCCTCACTCTGACTGCCATGCATGACACCATCCTGGAGAACTTGGTTTTCGCAAGTGAGATTGTGGGTAAGAGAATCCCCATGAAGCTGGACGGCAGCTGACTCATAATGGTCCATTTGGATAAAGCACAGCAGAACAACGTGGAACACAAGGCTGAAACATTTTCTCGTCTCTACAAGAAGCTCATGGGCAAGGATGTTAATTTTGAATTCCCAGAGTTTCAGTTGCAAACAAAAATGATTAAATAAAATATTATTCACAATAAAAAGCCCAAGATTTAATTGATTAAAGAACCGTTTGTGTTCTGTCACATTATCATCTTGCAAACCATTTGGGAAATGCAGATATAAACGGGCATCATTGCAGAAGACAAAGCTGAGAGTGCAGAGTCAAATGGGAGACTGTTTGCATCCATGGTGGTCTTTTTACTAATAAAGGGTCTAAGCCAGGAAAATGTCTTCTGTAAAGAGCCAGGTAGTCAAGACTGTAGGCTTTGGGAATTCCTTGGCAGTCCAGTGGTAAGGATTTGGTGCTTTCACTGCCATAGGCCCTGATTCAGTCTCGGATCAGGGAACTAAGATCCCACAAGAAAGTAAGTAAATAAGAATACTGTAGGCTTTATTTTTGTTGCAATTACTCAGCTCTGCCATTCTACTGTGCAAGCAGCCATAGACAATACATAAGGGAGTGAGTAGGCTGTGTTTCTGTTCAACTTTATTTATGGACATTGAAATTTAAATTTCATATGACTTTCCTACATCAAGAAATCTTATTCTTCTTATGCTTTTCCTAAGCATTTAAAAAATGTAAACACCACTCTTGGTTTGTGGGTTATGCAAAATCTGTGCTAGATCTTGTGTGTGGGTCATAGTTTGCCAGTCACTGGTCTATATCTTTAGGTTTTGCATCTTTACAACTCAAAGGAGAGACCAAGAGTCCAAGTGAGGACCTAAGGAGGCCAAAAGGCTGGAATTTGGGGGAGTCCACCCTAACCCACTCCAGTACTCTTGCCTGGAAAATCCCATGGATGGAGGAGCCTGGTGGGCTGCAGTCCATGGGGTCGCCAAGAGTAGGACATGACTGAGTGACTTCACTTTCACTTTTCACTTTCATGCATTGGAGAAGGAATTGGCAACCCACTCCAGTGTTCTTGCCTGGAGAATCCCAGGGACGGGGGAGCCTGGTGGGCTGCCGTTGATGGGGTCGCACAGAGTCAGACATGACTGGAGCGACTTAGCAGTAGCAGGAGCACTCTAAGAAAAGTTGGGTGGAGGACATTTGAGGAGCTAATTTCTGGGTTACAACTGTGTTATAACCCTCAGGAAGAGGGAGAATATTATTAGAAGTCAGTGTATTAGTTATGGTAACACTGGCTGCTTAAACAACCCTTAAAGATAATTAAAGTCTATTTCTCACTTTCCAAAATAGATGTTTCTGATGATCAGCAGTGGTTTTCCTCCAAGTGTTTATTAAAAGAACTAGGTTGCTTTCTTCTTGTGGCCTCATCCCCTTTATCCCTCAGTTCACCATGCACTGTGGTCCCTCACATTAGTCTATAGATGGGAAAGAGCTTGGAGGATCTTATGTGAGAGGTTCTTAAGGATCAGGCTTAGAACTGGCACACCTCACTTCTGCTCACATACCATTGGCCAGAACCCAGTCACATGGCTACAACTGACAGCAAGGCAGTCTGGGAAATATAGTCTTAACCTGTGTGGCCAGGAAGAAGAGGAAATGGATTTGATGCACACTAGTTAATAAAGAAGTAGGGAAGGCATTCCAATAGAGGGGGCAGCATAAAGGCAGAGAGAGGGGAAAGACTGAGGCGAAACAGGGAGCTACATGCCATTTGGGGTCGCCAGGAGTGTTTGTGGGAAGGAGACGTTAGAGATGGGATGTCTGTGGTATAGAGCTCAACACTACCAACCTCCCCCACCCCCAAACCCCACCTTGCAAGAGGTAGAAAAGGTTGTGCATTTAATGTGAAGACTGAAATGAGTATTTGTGCAAGATGTAGGGGATGGGGGGCTGCTCTCTCATTTTCCCTTCCCCCTTGAAAACAAAGATCAGTGATCTCAGAGTGGGTGCAGGCAAGAAGAGGCCAGGAGCAGGGTGATCAGGCTTGTGTTTGCTTAGGTTCCAAGCCACTGGGCTCTGCATGGTCATACACTTCCTGACAATCTAGTGTCTCAGTCCATCAGACAGAGACTGGGAGCCCGTGTTCCAGGTGTAAAGAATCAGCATTTGGTTGGCATATTCTTTGCCTTCTATCCCCACAGGAGCTTCTGATGCACCAGTAGATGACTGGACACGGAAAACAGAGGCAGGATCAGGTTTTAAATGACTACCAGCAGGCACACCCACCTTGTGCTAAAATCTTTCTCAGGTTCCTGCTGTGCTGTTTTATCTCCTCTTCCTTTCAAATGCCTCAAGCAAAAGTCCAGAGCCTTCCAGGGAGGCTGTGACATCCTCCTGGGAACAAGCTCCAAACCCAGGGTGAGAGGTATTAAAGACTGAAGGAACCTGCCATCTGCATTAACTTCTAAGTCTAGTCAAGAAAATTGTTTCTGTCTGCCCGGGCTTGACAAATCAATCAATCTATCACTCTGTTTCCCGAATTTCCTGGGAGCAAGCTCTCAGCTTTTCTGTACAAATACATCCCAGTACTGAGCTTGAGTAATAGACAGGAGGTTATCAGCAATTATATGAGAAGAGAACCTTTCTCTACCATCATTCTCAGCACTAAATTGCTCTTATCAGCACAACTTAAAAGGAGGAAACTGCCTTTATCCACTAAGCATCCTTCCTTTAGTGATGCTGTCCCTGTTGCTCCTCACAGGCTGCACGGTTACATCACTAAAGGTCACTGATTGATGCCACCATCTCCCTTTGAGACCCTTTTCTCTCTCCCTGCATTCCCTTCAGTGATGTTCATGCACCTTTTTCTCAGTCTCCTCTCCTGCCTCCATTAAGTCACAACAAAAACATCCCAGAGCCACTTGAGATCATCCATGCAATGATGGACAGGCTTGGCTATATAATTTGCAGGTCGCTGTGCAAAATGAAAATGTGGGTGCCTTGTTGAAAAAGCAGGAAAAAAAGAACCATATGTTGATTTTGTCATGCCATGAGTAATGGGAGAGGTTTCGTCCTCCTGTTTTACTTTGCTAGGGCTGCTATAATAAGATGCCACAGACTGGTGCCTTAAATATCAGAAATGTATTTTCTCACCACTTTGGTGGCTTGAAGTCTAACATCAAGCTGCTGGAAGGTTTGGTTTCCCCTGAGGCCTCTCTGCTTAACCTAGAGATGGCCACCTTCTTTCTAATCCCTCACATGGCCTCTTCTCTGAGTCTATTCCTCTTCTTATAAGACCATCACTCCTGTTGGATTAGGGCGCCATCCTAGGACCTCACTTAACCTTAATTACACTTTTTTAAGGGCTTCCTTGGTGGCTCATACAGTAAAGAATTGTCTGCAGTGAGGGAAACCCGGGTTCGATCCCTGGGTTGGGAAGATTCCCCTGGAGAAGGGAATAGCAACACACTTCAGTATTTTTGACTGGAAAATGTCATGGACAGAGCCCATGGGGGTCACAAAAGGCACGACTGAGCAACTAACACACATACACGCGTGCACACACACACATGCACACATGTTTCTTTAAAGGCCCTGTCTCTAATTACAGTCAAATGCTGATACTCTGGGGGACAGGGCTTCACCATATGAATTTGGGAGGACACTGTTTCATCCATAACACTCCCCAAAGTAAAATGTAATGTCGCCAAATGAAGGGGAAGAAGCTGTCAGGCAAGCAAGAGCAACAGAGGGTTCCAACCTTGCTCATCTGTACCCTCATTGTAGCACAAATGTGTTTACCCAGCCCCAACTTTCTTTTCGTACTAGTACAATTTTGTTTTTTAATGGTATAAATGTATTAGGGTCAAAGGAGGAGATTTAAGAGCCTGAAGGAGTGCTGGTTAATTCTCAGTTAATCTCAGCCCCATTAACCCTCTGCTGCTGCTGCTGCTAAGTTGCTTCAGTCGTGTCCAACTCTGTGCGACCCATAGATGGCAGCCCTCTAGGCTCCTCTGTCCCTGGGATTCTCCTAGCAAGAATACTGGAGTGGGTTGCCATTTCCTTCTCCAATGCATGCATGCATGCTAAGTTGCTTCAGTCGTGTCCGACTGTGCGACCCCATGGACAGCAGCCTACCAGGCTCCTCTGTCCAAGGAATTCTCTAGGCAAGAATACTGGAGTAGTTTGCCATTTCCTTCTTCCATTCACCCCCATGTCTGCTGTAATTGTATAGGCTGAGAGAAGAGAAATAGATTCTGAGTAAGGCGGGAGAGACTCAGGTTTATTAACTGGACCACGAGGGCCCATTTCAAGTGTTGGTCACTTTTATTCCTTAATCCTTAAGGTAAACTATACACTGATACTTCTGTGAGATTTTCTAGAACAACAATCAAACAAATTCTTCACTTTTCTTGACATAAATTAAATCTTCCCTGGTGCCTCCCTGTTTTCTTTCCTCTTTCCATACCCCAAATTTGTCCCAAATCCTCTCTTTAAGATCTATGGAGGATTAGAGATTTATCACTAGTATATCAGCTCTTAGGTCTGCCTTCTTCTCTGCCTACTGGTTTCTCATTATCCGCAACTCATTATTATGTGTATTCAGCAACATATATTTATTGAACACCTACTTTGTACCAGCAATTGTTCTGGGTAATTTGGAAGCATCAGGGAGCAAAACCAGATGAAGATGTCTATGCTAGGAGAGCTTACTTTCTGCTAGAGAGGTAGAGAATGCTCCATAAGTATAATAAATGGATAGATCACATATTGTAGGTGCTGACAATGCCATGGGAAGTGAAAAGATGGAGTAAGAGAAGCAGAGTGGGGAGTTCCAGGGCTTGGGGACATATTGATATATTAGAGTACTCAGAGTGGGTCTTCTGCTGAAGATGATGTGCTGGACAGTCTTCATTAGCCCTTCCAGATCTACTCTTCAACTTTCATCCTGCTCTGTGCCCAGGGAGGATGATCTATATGGGTTGTACCAATGGGCCTCTCTCTGTGTGACTTCTCATTGAGTTGGGCCAATGGATGACACTGGCAGGGCATTAGAGGGCAGGAGTGCATTGAAGTCAAGGTTTTTATTCCCCTGGCCTCTGTGTTTCTAGGTTACAGATTGGTAGCAGCTATAATCCTTACTGAAGTTTAAGCTCTTTCCAGGTTGCCTCTCTTGAGTTCCAAGGGGTGCTCCCATTGTTGCTAACCCCCTGGTGCCTCCTCTATTCCTTATTGGTGTCTATTAAATCTGTCCACATCTTTGTAAAATGGCCCTTTATTGTACTCTCCCATTATCCCCATTTGAATGTACTACTTGTTTCCTGCCAGAATCTTGACTTCTATAATAATTAGTAGTGAGAGAAGTGCCCCTGGGACACAGCCTCTTAAAATGAGATTTTGTGATTGAGTTGCCTATATCTGAGAAGTATAGAGACAATCTCCATGACGGGAGGAGAGGGAAAGGGATAAGACACTGATCATCCTTGGCATGCACAACTGTCTCCTCTTAACCGATTCTTATACTCTAGTTATTTTTCCATTCCTAAAGGTACGGTGGGAACTAATGTACTCAACTGGCAGAATACACACATTAGCTCCCTATGGTGTGAAATGAAGATTACATTGACAGGAAGAGCCAAGTAGAAGCCCCCAAATAATCACCTTAATGCAATGTGGTATCCCTGGAGGAACTGCAGAGTTTAATGCCATCATCAGAGACTTAGAAGGTGCAGGGTGATTAATTCTACCATATTTCCATTTAACTAGTCTATTTGGCAGGTGCACAAACCAGATGGGTCTTAGAGAATAATTGTAGATTGTCCCAGACTAAATCAGGTGGTTATGGAAATCACAGTTGAGATTTTGGATGTGGTACGATTACTGGAGCAAATTAATAATTACTCCTAGCACCTGGTTTTTAGCTACCAACATGAAAATGCTCTTGATGGATAGTGGGAAAGGTAGCTGTCAGTCATTCTCCTTCCTTGGCTACGTTAGTACTTCTTCAATGAGCCCATGTAGACCATGGCAACAGAGACTAAGATGGAGGTTTAACATGGACTTCTCATTCCCAAGGTTGACTTGGTGAGAGTCAATACGGACTGCCCAACTTTTCAAGTGCAGAGGCAACTGAGTCCTAATAAAACACCATTCCCTGAAGTAAGCAATAATTTGTCCTCGCAGGAATAAATATATATCCCAAATACACATTTGCCTTCCTTTCTCAGAACTCTTCTGCTGGCATTCCCACTTATGGGTCTACAAATGCCTTATCCATTGACATGGTTTCTCACAAAATGTATCCATTTAACGCACTTATTTGGTGGTGAAGGAGGTGTGGCGAAGGGCTCTTGCTCCTGTTACCCCAAAGCAGATGACTTGATAGATTGCTGGAATGGTCTGATGAAGATAGTTCCTTACAAGCAGGTACCATCTTCTTCAGTGTGCATGGACCTAAGAACCAAGAGAAATGAGAGTGGCTTGAGTGAAGTCTGATGTTATCACTATCTTGATATCTGTATTCTGTGAAGGGATGTTCTGCCAGAAAAGAGAGTTCTAGTTCAATTAAATCGGGAGCTGAGCCTATTCCCCAGCCATTTTTAGGCTCCTCTTACCAGTGAACTAACAAAGAAGGTGTGGAATGCACAGTACTGGCTGGGGGAATTGGTACAGGGATCTTGTAAAACTAATTTCTGAAAAGACTAGAATAAATTCACAACCAACTGAAATAAATGTTTAAGCAAACTAAAGCCACAAAGTATCACAAAAGGAAATGGTTTATGTAAAATATATTAACAAGGACTTCTTCTTTAGAGAAGCAGAAGGTATGGTCCCCAGAGTCAGTAGGTAATTACACTATTCTTTTTCTCCAAGAGAAGCATCTGCCAAGATTTTCTCACATCCTGGCATATATTCCTTTGAAATATGCAAGGTTTCCACAGCCATCTTTGTAATTTGTTCTTCATATTCAACATAATCTTTATTCATAGCTACATCAGAGTTTGATGATTGGACCATAAAGTAAACATCATGCCAGAAACATAAAGACTTTAGCCAAGAGAAGAAATTGCCCAAAATTCTTGTTTGGGGAAGAAGGCAATTTTTTTTTTCTATCAGCATCAGTCTTCTGCTGCTCTTTGCTGCACAGGATGCTTTAAGCACCATGATTCTGCAGAAAACACTGCACTGACTTGACATCAGCAGGAATAATCACTAAATCCCTTGGCCTGCTGGGTACTGGTCTGCCAGACATGGTGTGACTGAGACTCAGTGGTGTCAAGGTCATGGATCAGGAGTGGTAAGGCAGTATCAGTGAGACAACAATATTGTCTGGAGGCTGGGTTATTGTCCATCATTGGAGACAGACAGCTTGGCAAGAGAATGATTTGGCTGTTCTTTGGCTGAGAGTACACAATCTCATCCAGGGAATCTACAAAGCTGCAATAGGAACCAAGGGCAAAGGAAACCTGTGATTATAGCAGCTAGACTAGACCCAAGGCTATAATGGTTTCAGTAGTCACCTAAGTGCTACTGCCAGCTTTTAAGATAGAGCTACCTGCCCAGCCCTGCCATGCTTGGCCAGATCGTACAGATTTAAATGGTCTTTGATGACTGTGCCCTTGCTGTTCATGTCTTCTCCAAAGGCACTATTGCCAGTTAGTTGGGGCTTGAGTTAAGGGCAAAAATCCTAACTCTGACATCTACCAGCTGTTGTTCCCAAGGCCAATTGCATGGAATTTCCCCAAATCTCGGATTCTCATAAGAAAAATGGGAATCATAATATCTACTTCACAAGGATGTTGTAAGAATTCAATGAGATCATGTTTGTAAAGCACCTTCAATAGCATCCGTATCGAGGCTCAATAAAAGATGGTGGTGCCAGTCAGTATCACCATCATCATGAAGACGGTTTCTCCAGAGTCCAGAAGAGCAGCAGATTCAAATGGCCCTGGGGATGGTCTTCATTTCAATGAATCTTTCATGAACTAGGTCAGGCAAGAGTTACACTAACAGGACTCCAAGATGATGAAAATGAGAGATACATATTTGAGTCACTGGCATTGAATATAGTCAAGACTCTGAGGACCGAAGACTGCCTGTACGAGAAAAGGAAGAGATACAATACATAACATGAATTATCTTAGGAAAATGACCAAAGTTAAAAGAACCAGAGGAATCAGAAAAACAGGAAAAGAGAGAGAGAGACTGGGAAGAGACCCTAAATGATATTTCCAAAGCCAAAGGGGAAGTGATGAGAAATCATCATTAAAGGAGAAACCATCATTAAAGAGGTGATGCCTAGTAGAGGGGTCATGCCAAATGAGGACTGAGAAAACTGTTGAATTAGACAGGAAGGAGGTCTTAGTCTCAACAAACGAACAGTTTCCAGGAAGTGGCACATATATCAGTCAGGGTTCAATAAGAGCGGCAAAACTGGTAGGATACATATGTTGTTTATAAATTATCTGTCAATTATAGATGTTAATATGAATGTGTTCTTTATTGATTATGTCAATGATCAATATATTATTGAGAATAAATATTAATGTTTATGATTATCTGATATTGTTATAATATTATGTTAATTCTCTCATTCTCTCATTAATATATTTCAGTATTTATTATATGGAGTTGGATTATACAATTGTGCTGACTGGCTCAGCTAACCCAAAGTCCATAAGGCAGGCAGTCCGGCAGAAAAGACCTCCAGCAGGCTGACACATTGTGGGGCCAGGCTGAAACTTGTTCACAGTCAGGGAGTTGGGAAGAAAGATCCAATGGGAAAAGAGAGCAATTGCAGGGCCAACTGCTGTTTGCAACTCTAGCTCAGGAAGGGCCTAGGTCCTCTTTCAGAGGTCTTACAACTGATTAACTCAGTCCAACCCATGATAATCTCCCTTTTGATGAACTTAAAGTCAATTGATGAGGTAGGTTACATCTGTAGGATCCCTTCACCATAGCATCTAGATTCATGTTTATTTGCTGAGGTAACTGGGACAACATGGGGAAACAGCTACTTCCTCTCTCAGTCCTCCAGTTTGCATGAAGCAGTGTCTTTTGCAACCTGCTCTGATGGGAAATACCAGAAGGAGACTTCCCTGGTGATTTAGCCTAGACTAGTTGACACACATCACAAGGCTTTATGTGGTGGCTGAGTGGTGGGGGTGCAAAGACAGTGTTTCTAAGAACTTTGAGGAGAAAGTGGGAGATATTCACAACAAAAGAGAGAAAAGAGCCTGAAGAAATATGTGCAAGGGAAGATTTCAATGCAGAGCAAAGGAATGAAACTGTGGTTGGAGAGGATAAGTAGGAATAAGACTTCAGTATTGTCAAAGGAGGATCTCAGTGCTAGGGAGGGCAATCCACCATGGACCCTGGGCCTTCCTATGCATTCCTGCTGGGTATGCCCAAAGTGAAAGGCGCTGGTTGCTCTTTATCTAGGCTGCTTCTCCGAGTAGTGTTTGCCGTAGGCAGTTTTGAGGGATGAGGTAACATCCCCTCCAGACAAAGAGTAGGTTTGCTTCCACTTGTCCCTCTCCCATAATGCAACCCATGGCACGTGTGGGCACCCACCATGAACTTTCTTTGCCACCCTTTGGGACTTGGTGGGGAGAAATTCAGTGTTGAGAACCAACCAATACAAATCAATGTAAACCTCTGGCTATTGCTTCAACCATGAGTAATAACATTCTTGGTCTCCAACTGGGAGTCTTGTATCCTCTGCCAGCATCCATAGAATTGTAGCAGTCTAAATTATTTACTTGTAAGTAGGGTAAAATCCCAGACCCTTTACAATTCTTGATAAGCAGAGGAGGAGACAAATATTCCTATTTATGACTGAAAGCACTAATAAGTCTTTAAATCTGACAGAAAACCATTCATAATTAACTTTTTAAATTTTTAAATAAATGAATTCCTTGATTCTTAAAATATTAATTGATTGGTTCTTCTAATCTGGAATGAAAACTATGCGTATCCTTATCTAAACCCCAAAGTCTACCTTCAAATGTATTATCAATGTATAATCTACTGATTTGGTTGTAGAATCATAAGACTTGGGCTTGAATGTAAGCTTTGAGCCTTATTGTCCTCAAATATGTAACTGGGACAATAATACCTGACTCTTGCAGTGTAGCTGCATAGGTCAAGTGAGGGCTTGTTGGTACATAGGTGAGATATTGTGGGCAACTCACAAACAATGGTTCTCTCTTCTCTCTTGCGACTCTTAACTTACACACAGCCTTAGAATTATTTTCTAGTTTTTGCATAGAGTTTTCATGTTTCTACTTAATCAGTGACTTTCAATATTGTCAGCTCTTTTGATAGTTCATAGAAGAGTCAATTATTTACTGGGTTTCCTAGTCCTCTCTCATGAGTTCAGCTACTTTGGGCTTAACATTACTTTTCTAGTCTCAGTTTCAATCCATACTCTTTTAAATGTGCTGCTTTCTGTGTAATAAATGCCATTTGCAAGCACTTAACATTTACAAAGAACACTCACATTTATCATCTCAGGTGAGCATCCCTTAGTGCATCATGTTTTATATGACAGAGAGATCAGAATCGTCCACTTTCCAGATCATTAAATGGAAATGTTATGCTGTCACCCAAGATCACAGCTTACCAAGGTCATTGGTAAATGGCAGAGTTGGAACATAAACCCTGGTGCTCTGACTCTGAGTCTGGTTCTCTTCTCACTTTGTCTTGCTGTTTGTTGTATCCACTCTTTTCTCTTCTTTTTTGTGTTTCACCTACCTTTGGGCTAGATTTTCTGAGGTCTCTTTTTGACAACATTTCTTTGCCATGACTCTGTATTAGCCAGGGCTCCTTCCATTTCAAGTGACAGAAAACCTACTCGAAAAAGATGTATTGATTCGTGTACAGGGAAGAATGGGGAGTAACTGGTGACAGGCAGTGCAGGGTCTGAGGGCTCACAAATATCATTAAGAGTTTTTTTCTCCTTCCTGTTTCTCATCCTGCCTCTTTCTGGTCTTTGGCCTCATCCACTTCCTGCAGATGTTTCCTTTTTGTGGTAGCAAGTATGGCGGGCAAGAGCATCTCTGTGTGTCGCCACCACGTGCTTCTCAAGAGTAAAGAGAGAGTTGCGCTCTCCATCTGTCTGTATGAGATTAGCTCCATTAAAGTCATGTGCTTATTCATGGGACAAATCACTGGCCAGGGAGTGGGGTATTGCGACTGGTCAGGTCAGCATCATGTGTCTATTCAATCAACCAGAAGCTGAGGTTTTGTGTCTGGCAGCTCATTAGAGTCAGTTGATTAGAACAGGAGAAGCACGGCTCACAGGGAAAAAGTAGGGAAGGGGATGTTCAAGAGCAAAGCTAAACAAAAACAAAAAACCACAGATGTCAAACAAACCCTACATTCCAGATTGGCATAGATAATTCAAATGTCAAAAATATATTTTCTTTGAATTTTCACTTGAGGTTTTATTCTTTGCAACAAAGATTATCCACTAAATTTCATGTGATTTAATACCAGTGTAAGCCTTTCATAAAAATAAACTGAAACTCGGGAGAAAATACATTTGTCAGACCACACATCCGGATTTGGAGCTCAGTACACATGGTCTTGGTGAGTAAGGACAGTAGGGTCCGCGGCAGGGTGTGTCTGCCATTCCTCCACCTGCCCACCTCCGGGACTCCATTTCTTGGCAGGGAAGCCAGGCTGCTTGAGCACTCCTTGAATATATATTTAATGGTGTGACATTTACACGATGCCAAGGGGACTTTCACTAAATTTAAAATAGATCTTAATACCTAAAGCGAGAGAGAGAAAGCAGAACGAAATGAAGTACATTCTGTGAATTTAAAAGACAGTTTACAACAGAGCTAAACCAAATACGCCTGAAGATTTCTGAGAGAGATGTTTATTGTTTTGTCTTTTTTTCCTCTGTCTCTTCCTTCCTCTCCAATCAGAAGTACTAGGCAAATCAGTGAACAATAATAACAATGAGGATATTATTAATAGTGATTACTACTGTTTACAGAGTGCTTACCATGTGCCAAACACTCTGCCAAAATCTTTTGATATAATATCTAATTCAGTCTTCAAAATCACAGAAAGAATGTTATCCCTACTTTATAAGAGGAGACCAAGGTATAGGTAGATTAAATATTTTGTCCAAGTTCATTCAGCTGATAATACTACTTCTATTAGTTTCCAATTTATTCTGCACAGATTACCACAACTTTAGTGGCTTGAAACAACACATATATTGCCCGAGGAGAAGGCGTTCAGCTAGTTAGGGAAAAGGCTAAGATAAAGCATAAAGATAAACCCCACAATTGTTGTTGTTGTTTAGTCATTAAGTCATGTTCAACTCTCTGCAACCCCATGGAGTGTAGCCCACCAGGCTCCTCTGTCCATGGGATTTCTCAGGTAAGAGTTCTGGAGTGTGTTGCCATTTCCTTCTCCAGGGGATCTTCCTGACTCAGGGGGTCAAACCCCCATCTCTTAAATTGGCGAGCATTGGCAGGCGGGTTTTTTATTGCTAAGCCGCCAGGGCATTCCCCACAATACAGCACCCCAAATAATATGGATTTTTATTTGCTTCTCACATGACTGTCTTGCAGGCCGAGGTTGATGGGCAGCTTTGCTCTATGGGAACCATCTCATCCCTTTGCCTTTGCACAGTTGAAGATGGGTCACAGACATGTCTGGTTCTAGCTTAAGGAGATAGAAAGCAAGGATGTCTGGGGCAAGCAATATTCTTTTAAACAAGTAAGACACAAACTTCATCCCGTGGCTACACCTATCCTCATGGGAAATGTAGTTTTAGCTGGAGAGTGCCAGGAATCAAGAGGAGATTGGTTGTGGGAGACAACAAACCCTCTGCTGCAGCATGAAAGGAAGACAGGGCTAGACTAAGAGGACACTGATGGCCATGTGAAAGCACTTAAACTTTACCCAGAAACCAGTGGGGTATCATTAGCAGCAGTCCCCAAACTTTTTGACACCAGGGATCAGTTTTGTAGAAGACAATTTTTCCATGGAAATGGAGGAGGCTGGTTTTGGAATGATTCGAGTATATTACATTTACTGTGCACTTTATTTCTATTATTATTACATCAGCTCCACCTCGGATATCAGGCATTAGATTCTGGAGGTTGGGTACCCCTGCATTAATGAATGACGGATTTAATCTCAAAAATGCAAATTCCTGCACAAGCAAGAACAGTAAACTGGACAAAGACAAGAGAAGGATATAGGAATTCCATTTAGGATGTATTTAGCAGTTACCTAGGGCAGAAATCGGAGAAGGCCATGGCACCCCACTCCAGTACTCTTGCCTGGAAAATCCCATGGATGGAGGATCCTGGTAGGTTGCAGTCCATGGGGTCGCTAAGAGTCGGACATGACTGAGCGACTTCAGTTTCACTTTTCACTTTCATGCATTGGAGAAGGAAATGGCAACCCACTCCAGTGTTCTTGCCTGGAGAATCCCAGGGATGGGGAGCCTGGTGGGCTGCCGTCTATGGGGTCGCACAGAGTCGGACACGATTGAAGTGACTTAGCAGCAGCAGCAGCAGCAGGGCAGAAATGATAAGGAAAGAAAATAAGAGATGGAATTGAGAGCTATTTGGGGGAATCGACTAGGCTTGGTGATTGCCTTACTGTGAAAATTGGGTAAGAACAGGGAATTAAAGACAATTCTAAAATTTCTGTCTGAGTGAATGGATGTGGCCTTCACCCAGATATATAACTAAATGGAGAAATAAATTTGGGAAGAAAAGAAATAAAATGAGGCAGTTAGATTTGTTTTTTGAAACTCAAGAGAATGATTTGCCCTGAAGATACTGATGTTACTGTGCCCAGTGTATGAGTGGTCATCCAAATCATGGGAGTGGACAAGATTTCTCAAGGAGAGAGGATTAAGTAGGCAAAGACCCAGAGATGGAACTTTGCAGAACAGATACGTTTAAGGAGGCAACATGGAGGAAAAGCACTCTAGTAGGAAAACTGAGAATGTGCTTCAAGAATAGCAGCAGGAAAACCTGGAGATAGCAGTTTGTGGAAGCAAATATAGGAGAGCTTAAAAACGGAAGATGTGCTAAATTGTTTAATTCTGCAAAGAAGTCAAACAAAATAAGGGCTGAAGACACATCAGGTGGATTTGGCACTGGGAGGTCATTGATCACTTTGGTGAGAAGGGGTTTAGTGGAATGTCAACACAGAAGAGGGTGGAGAATTGGGGATACAAATACAGATGATTCTCCAAGACATTTGGCTTTGAATGGATGAAGACATATAGGGCAGGAACCTTTTTTTTTTTAATATGGAAGATCCAGGAGAGGTAAAAATTGAAGATAAATATGACCAAAGAGTAATTAATTAGTCAAAATGATTAGGACAGAGAGAAATCAAAATGGAAGAAATCAGTTCAGCAAGAAAAGACAGACCCAGAGCAATAAACCAATCCATTTTCCCCTTCAATTGAGACCCTTTAGAGAAAATGCTAGAGTGGCAATCAACTGTCAATATAAAGGTAGAAAATAGTAAACCAAGAATGGTGAGATCCCATCCATGATCTAAGGATTTATTTCTGGTTTTGAAGGTTAGGACTAGTTGCAAGACATAAACCAAAACTTGTATAATTAGGGAGTCTTCATGGACTAGTCAATTCAACCACAAGGCAAGGTTACAATATGAGTTGAGTCCAAGTGTTACTCTGAGATGTAATTAATTCCCTGCAGGTACAGAATTATCTTAACAGCAAAGAGATGAATTGGAATGTCAGTTTGCTTTTTTCCATTCTTTCCCTCCCTGCAAGTGTTTTCTCCTAAAGTGACTTCTGTACTAAATCATCTTAAGGATGCTCCCTCTCTGACTTGGTTGTTTTTCTGCCAGTGGTATCCTTTTCTGCTTTCCTAACTCACCGAGTTTCACTTTGCTCTCTAAGCATTTCTCTGGGGAGCTTTTAGGTTTCTACATCCTAATTTCATTTTAGTATCTTCACTTTGTCTTTTGCATTATATCAATCATCTGTTACTTTTGGACTTTGCCTTATGGTACCAAGCTGATTAATATATGATTTTCAAAATATGTTTGCATGCAACAAAGTGCATCAGAGTCCAAAAAACAAAGAAGCAATTTGTGTTTACCTACAGACTGCAAAACCATGCAGTACAGCGTTGTACTGAGTCTATAAAGCATTGAGTCTATAAAGATGAATTTGGACTTGGTTCCTGCCTACCCAAATGATGTTTGTTAATTTCCCACAAGAGCGCTGAGTTCATCACAGGTACATATTCAAATGCTGGTTTTCTTTCTTCTTTCACTCCCTCACAGAGTTCACTATCAAATGGAGGAGACAAGCCTTAATAAATACTTATAAAAGGAGTAGAAGGGAACATTAGAGAGATGGAATTCCTTTTGAGAATGAACTGAGGTGTGAAAAAGCACTTTGCATGGAAAGAAGAGTGAGTAGAAACAAGTCCAGGGTACAGTGTGTTCCAGAGCCTTGTTAACAACCACACTTGGATTTGGGGAAATCACTTTTACTAACGTTCATTGTTTTGGGTGGGGTGGGGGGCCTGGATTAAATTTCTTTGCTTCACGAGATCACCAAACGAGGATCTAGGCTATTAAATTTTGTGGCAGAGGATTTTTTTTGGCCAAATATAGCCTAGATTTCATTACTCAATATTCCTTGGTGGCAAACTTGTTAGTGAAAAAGTGTTAGTCGGTCAATCATGTCAGACTCTTTGCAACCCCTTGGACTGTAGCCCACCAGGCTCCTCTGTCCATGGAATTCTGCAGGGAAAAATACTGGAGAGAGTAGCCATTCCCTTTTCCAGGGTATCTTCCCGACCCAGGGATCAAACCTGGTTCTTCTGCATTGCAGGTGGATTCTTTACTGTTTGAGCTACCAGGGAAGCCTCAAACTTGCTGGTAGTATTTGCTAAATATGCTCTGGTATATGACACCTATTACCTGCTAGCCTTGTGATCCTGGCCAAGTTACAAAATCTCCCTTCCTCAGTTTCCTCATTCCCACAGAGTTGGAAGTGGGCTTCAGTTGTTTGGGTTTTTATATTTCTTGAATGATTCATATCGGATAATGTCAGCAGGATAAATGTCTGTAAATTTTTGTTTCATGTATTTTGAAGCTCTCTTCTTAGACATAAACAATTATGATTGCTTTGTCTTCCTAATGAATTGCACTGTTATCATTTTGAAGTGCTTCTTTTTAGCTCCAGTAATTTCTGTTTTGCAATTTATTCCCCCTGATATCAATATTGTTGCTTTGGTTTTCTTATATTTATTGCTTATTTTCTATCTTCATGGTTCAACTTCTGTCCCTTTTTAATTCTCTGTCTACATTTCTGCTGCTTCCATCTAACTTCTCTACAGATCTGTCTGCCTCATAGTATCTTCAGCTTTGTAGCTTTTGTTCACTACCTGCTTCTCCGGGTTTCCTGTCTTTCTTCACTCGTTATTCCACAAATAATATTACTATTGCTATTGATGCTACTGCTACTACTACTACTTATCTAGCACTATTAATACCACTTATACAGCACCTACTATGTGCCAAGCTCTGTCCGAAGTGCTTGACATGTGTTAATTCATTTAATTTGTTGAGTACCTGCTACACCCCCGACAGTCTGCATTTGGGTATGAGTCTTTGTGAGGCCTAGGAGGAACCTTTCACTTTTGCTTACTACTTAAACCTGAGCACTTACCATGGTGTTAGGTATACAAAGGGCGCTAAGAAGTTGTTGTTTTTTTTTTAAATGTCTGAGCCTCTAGTTATTTTGTAGAAGAAAAGTTCCAGCCTATCTGATAATCATTCTGTAAAAGGCAGGCTCCCCGCCAGCAGAAGTGTTAGTCAGGATGCTCTTTGAGCCTTAGGCCAGCTTTAGATGGGGCCTTTGCACCATCTATAGTGAATCTATGACTTGCTAGGTTGTAATCAGCATAGTGGGGTAAGTAGTACAAAACACGTGGTAACCTATGAATTTTTTTTGATGGAAACAGTAAAGACAGCATGGGCCACCCAATGGAGACATTCAGGTATATACATATGCATTTGCATGCCAATTTGTGAAGTGTCTTACACATAGTTCCTAGATGTGGGTATGGGGAGAATTAGAAAAGAATGCATGTCTCCTTTAATTTTACTGCTGTGTATTCATTAGAAAAAAGAAATGTTAAATAAAATATTAACTAGTGCCTCAAGATTACCCTGTTAATATTGCCATGTGTGTGGAAAAAGTTTTGGTAGCTGACAGGACCTAGGTGCCAGAAGTGACACTAGATTGAATATATAGATTCTTTCCTTTCAAAACTGAACTTAGTCTATGATTATTGCATCTTGCTGTAATCACAACCATACCTCAGAGGTAAGAAGGTTAACCAATTGCCCTTACACTAAAAATTTCAGATAATAACAGTAGCGAGCAATTACAAGGATTATCTTTTACAGTATTGTTTAAAATGGGGGGGGTGGTATTGGAAAGAATCTAAATGTCCAACGATTGGGAACTGGGTAAGCCAATAAGGGCAAATTTATACTACAGAATATTTTTCAGCTACAAAAACACTGCTGTGAAAGCGTGGGCAATAAACTTGGAAAGATATTAAAAGTGAAAATTTATCATATTATTAAGTGAAAACAGCAAGGTATAAGCCATCTACATTTGATTAGTTTTTGCTAGGAAATATCTACCTATTCACTTAGTTAGCCATCAATCAGCATCTACTGAAGGATTTAGTCTTTTAGTGTATAAACTGTTTATCTTAAGATGGAAATATTCTGGGTCATCTTATGTTTTATTTTCCTTTCGCTTATCTTTATTTCTGTGGTATTTTTTCTTTACTGACTATTCATTACTTCTTAAAATAAGTAACATAATTGGAATGTATTATAATAAGAGAGAGTAACAGTGAAACAGAGCAAGTGCCAGCATGCTAGAAAGTGTGTATGGGAGAAAAGAAAGAACGCATTAATTCAGAGATGGACTGGTGTCTCCAGGCTGCCACCTACCCACCCTAACTTTGAACATGACATTGGCTTTCAACCTGCCTCTTTCACTAAAGCAATTCACACCATGTTCCTGATGACTTAGGATGACTAGACCTTTTGTTTATGAGGTGTTTCCCAATTGCTCATACCTGTAACCTGAAATCAACTCATGCCTATCTATGTTGAGCTCCACTTGGACTCTCTCAGTCCCTGTAGTGATAAGATTCTATTCAATAATAAGTCAGAAATTGGACTGTAGATGCTGTATCAGGCTGCATAAATTTTGTGATTGGTTAGGACTGCTTATCGGAGAAGGCAATGGCAACCCACTCCAGTACTCTTGCCTGGAAAATCCCATGGATGGAGGAGCCTGGTAGGCTGCAGTCCATGGGGTCGCTAAGAGTCAGACACGACTGGGCGACTTCACTTTCACTTTTCACTTTCATGCATTGGAGGAGGAAATGGCAACCCACTCCAGTGTTCTTGCCTGGAGAATCCCAGGGACGGTGGGGCCCGGTGGGCTGCCATCTATGGGGTCGCACAGAGTCGGACACGACTGAATCGACTTAGCAGCAGCAGCAGCAGCAGGACTGCTTATGGGCTTCTCTGGTGGCTCAGTGCTAAAGAATCCACCGGTCAATGCAGGAGATGTGGGTTCGATCCCTGAGTGGGAAATATCCCCTGGACAAGGAAATGGCAGCTCACTCCAGTATTCTTGCCTGGGAAATCCCTTGGACAGGGGAACCTGGTGGGCTACAGTCCATGGGGTCACAAAAGAGTCGAACATGACTTAGCGACTAAACAACAACAAGGATTGATTATAGGGCAAATACATACGAACATGTAGCAAACTTCCCTTCTATAACGGAGGTACAAGCTAATTGCCCATTATCATTTATTAATGCTTTTTTTTGACACCTAGATCAATTTTCTCAATTACTTTAACTGCCCCTGACGTATATTATATAAACATGAATGCAAATTTTTGTATATTGAAACTTATATTTAAGTCAGATCTCAATTGCTGAGATTTTCATATTTGAGGAAGTAATTTTTATCTTTATAGATTTATTACTTAATGTTAAAAATTATACATTCAAAATTACTTTAAGTTGGTTTTCTAATTCTTTTCATTTATCTAGCTGTTTCATTTGTCAAGGTAATGAAAAACAAAATTTAACTTGCCTGGTTCAACTGAGCAGTTTAATGAAGAGATGGTGCTATGGGCTGAATGTTTGCATCATTGAAATCCTAACCCTTAAGGTGATGGTATTAGGAGGAGGAGGCCTTTGGAGGTAAGAAGATCATGAATGAGATTAGGGCTCTTAGAACTAAGAGAGATTTCCTCATCCCTTCTACCATATAAAGTTACAACAAAACCAAAATGGTTATCTAGGAAGTGGGGTTTCACCACAGAATCTGCTGATGCTTTGATCTTAGACTTCCTAGCCTCCAGAAATCTAGAGAGAAATAAATTTCTCACTAAGCCACCCAGTTTACGATGTTTTGTTATATAGCAGCCCAAATGGACAAGCACAAAATGGTTTACTATGATGTGGGCAGAGCTGAAGAAACCAAAATGGATGTGGAGACAGCCAGGACATAATAACGTAAGAAATTGTTATTAGCCTTAGACCTAAAGGGACACAAGGAGGGAATAATGTTTCTGAAGCCCAGTGAGAGCTGGTGCCATGGAAGAAGAACCACCTCGTGGGAGCTGTGCTCGTAAGGGGAAGAGAGTCACACCGGGGGCAAAGTGCAGAAGGAGAGGGGAATGAGAAGAGGTTCTTAGTGTCTCTCTTCCATCTGCCAATCTCCTGTTGCCTGTAGCCATTGGACATGCAGCAAAAATGCCTGGATAATGCATTCCACAGGCATCAGGACAGAGACAGGCGGAAGAGGATGGAGAGCAGAATGTGAATGGCAAGGGGGGAAATGGAAATAGTGTATTCACTCAACAAATATTTTTTTAACTGATTGTTATGTTCCAGACATTGGGCTAAGTGTACTTAACACATTAAGCTTTGTTTGGGATTTGTAAGTAGATCTATTAGGCATAGATCTAAAGGCAATTTCTTTTCACTTGAGTATTATTTCTATTTACAGTATTTCAATAGGGACAGCTCTGTGTGGATTAGACCTCAATGAGGTTTGCTACCTTTTGCTTCTGTTTGCCATTCCACATAATAGCACACTTTGAAAAGCTGTAAGTATAGAGCAGGCACAGATTCTTATAATTAAGCCGAGAAACAAAATACACAATTGAATTTTGGAATTTTACATAAGGGAGTTTTCTAGGCTCTTTGTTGGCTTTAAAGAAAAAGCACAAATAAGGACACAGAACACAGGAGACTGGAGGCAGGAACAAAAGCAAATAACTTAATGAGCTATTCAAAGGGGAATTCACAAACTCTGCTTCCTGAAGACTAGATGAGAAAGATGGAGGCATTTGGGTGGGAGTTCATATTACTACTAGGAATGTGTTGTATGGAGAAAGGCAATGGATTCTCAAAGGAGAAGGCTGCTGATAAAATTCAAAATCAGAAATTAAGGAATATGCTTCTTCATCCAGAGCTACACAATCCAGTACATGAAAGGGAAAGTCGCTTAGTCATGTCCGACTCTGTAACTCCATGGATTATACAGTCCATGGAATTCTCCAGGCAGAATACTGGAGTGGATAGCCTTTCTCTTCTCCAGGGGATCTTCCCAACCCAGGGGTTGAACCCAGGTCTCCCTCACTGCAGGAAGATTCTTTATCAGCTGAGCCATTAGGGAAGCCCAAGAATACTGCAGTGGGTAGCCTATCCTTTCTCCAGCGGATCTTCCCAATCCAGGAATCAAACTCGGGGTCTCCTGCATTGCAGGTGGATTCTTAACCAACTGAGCTATCAGGGAAGCCCACACAACCCAGTCTGTGGAATAGTAAATGGACTTGCATTTCTCTCTTCTACCCTCTGGCAGGAGAACGGGACGACAGAGGATGAGATGGTTGGATGGCATCACTGACTCGATGGACGTGAGTTTGAGCAACCTCTCGGAGTTGGTGATGGACAGGGAAGCCTGGTGTGCTGCAGGCCATGGGGTTGCAAAGAGTCAGACTCGACTGAGCGACTGAACTGAGCTGAACCCTCTGGCAGTTTTAGAGTCCATTCCTTTATATTTTAAACATGGCCTTCCTCCCTTTCCTTCATAGAAGCCAAGCAAAAGAATTTAGATAGTACAAGTGTATCTTATATCACACAGTCGGTTAGTTACTTCTTAATTAATGTGTGAAGCTTGGGAATTAGAATGTCCATCTTCTGACTCAGGACGTGTCCATCTTCTTGCACTGTGTAAACTTGGGCAAGTCACTTAATTTCTCAGAACCTCATTGTCCTCATCTGTGAAATAAGGGTGATGGGCGAGGATTAGCTGGGAAACAGAGGGTTTCCCTTCACTTTGGGAAGTTGCTGATTGCATGAATTGTATAGGCAAGTGTATCTGTAAGTATCTGTGTGTTCACAGTCCCCCTTGGGAAGAGAGGGTCAGTGTATTTCACTAGATTCTTTAAGAACTTTGTGGTCTCTAAAAACTACTATGTAATTCCAAACCAAAAAAAGTTAAACTAGAAAAAATTCTACAACTTAATAAACATCTTTGGTTTAGGTTGTAATTTCAGAGCTGCCTCAAGACCTTCCCTTGAGCTTCAATTGGTAGTGGCTTTGCTAATTCTGTTTATACTTTCTTCCCTGTTTTAATGATCTTATAAACACGTAAATCAGATTCTTAACAAGGACATAAGCCATCAAATATATTTGAAACATTCACATTTAAAAGATTATTTTTATGATGTGAATATACATGTCCTGTTTTATCTGTTATTAAAATCACCATTTGAATGTTTTGTTTCTCATAACATGCAAGGAACTACAGCTTGAGATATTTAATAGAATTTCAGAGTAAAAGAAGACCTTGCAGCAGCATTATTCAAAAGAACTTTCTGAGATGATGGAAATTTTCTATAAACTGACACTGTCTGGTATAGTGACCATCAGTCATAAATTTGAGCATTTGAAATGTGGCTAGTGCAACTGAGGAATCAAAATTTTAATTTAATTTAATTTTACTTTACTTTAGACACACACGGCAAGTGACCACCTTATTAAACAACATAGTAGTAGAGAATGTTCCATATAACGCATTTCAGGAGCTGAAAGTCTCAACACCTCCTAAAGCAGTGGTTTTCAACAGTAACACTATTGAGCAAGGTCAGATAATTCTTTGTGGGGCATGAGGAGGAGGGCTGTCCTGTGCATTGTAAAGTGCTTATCGTTGTCCCTGGTCTTTACCCTCTCAGTTCAATTCAGTTCAGTCACTCAGTCGTGTCTGACTCTTTGCAGCCCCATGAACTGCAGCACTCCAGGCCTCCCTGTCCATCACCAACTCCCAGAGTCCACCCAAACCCATGTCCATTGAGTCAGTAATCTCATCTCATCCAACCATCTCATCCTCTATCGTCCCCTTCTCCTCCTGCCCTCAATCTTCCCCAGCATCAGGGTCTTTTCAAATGAGTCAGCTCTTCGCATCAGGTGGCCAAAGTACTGGAGTTTCAGCTTCAACATCAGACCCTCCAATGAACACCCAGGACTGATCTCCTTTAGGATGGATTGGTTGGATGTCCTTGCAGTCCAAGGGACTCTCAAGAGTCTTCTCCAACACCACAGTTCAAAAGCATCAATTCTTCGGTGCTCAGCTTTCTTCATAGTCCAACTCTCACATCCATACATCACCACTGGAAAAACCATAGCCTTGACTAGACAGACCTTTGTTGACAAGGTAATGTCTCTGCTTTTTAATATGCTATCTAGGTAGGTCATAACTTTCCTTCCAAGAAGTAAGCGTCTTTTATTCATGGCTGCAATCACTCTAGGTATCATTAGAACCCAATCCCCAGTTGTGACAATGATTTCAGATATTATTAAATGTTACTTGGAAGGTATAGTCACCCCAGGTTGAGAAACACTGCCTTTGAGTTAGTTGTCCTTGAGATTTCTTTTTTTTTTTTTTAAATACCCAAGGAGCAGACACCTCACCAGCTAGACAAATTTTGTCTTGAGTTCTTGAAATTATTAGGAGGTTATTCCATATATACATCTGCCCATAAGTTTTTCTCTCTCATCTTTGCACTTATTGGCAACCCTGGTAAGCTGTTTGTTGAGGAGCAAAGTGAACAAGCTAGTTGAAATGTGTATTAACAGGGAACACAATGCATAGTGTTAAGAGTGTGAGCCCTAGAACTAGAGAGGTTGGGTCCAATTTATGCCTTATCAGGAACTAACTGGGTGATAATTCCAAGTTAATTCAGTTCTCTATTTTTCAGTTTTCCCATCTGTAAAATAAGAATAATAGTAACAAGGGTAGTTTTGGATTAAATAAAATCATGTTTATAATATGTTTGGTTATTATTACTACCAGTAATAACAATGATACCATTTTGCTCTCCTGTTGTGTTAACAGCTGTTTAATATTTTATCACAGGTAATCCTTCCAGTGATTTTGTTATTCCTATTTGATAAATAAAAAATGTTGAGGCTCACATAGTTTAAGAGATATGCCTAAGGGCATGCTTGCTAAGAAAGCTAGGATTTAAATCCAGTTCATCCACTCATATGTGGAATATAAAAAATGTTAAAACAAACAAACAAAAAAAGTAAATGAACAAACCAAACAAACACACAGATACATAGAACAGAGTAGTGCTTACCCAAGGGGAAGGGTGGAGAGGGAGGTTGACGGGTAAATGGATCCACTGTATGGTGACAGACAGAAAATAAATTTTGGGTGGTGAGCAAATTATGGGACATATAGAATAGAAATAGAATGTTATACACGTGAAAATTATTAAATGTAGTAAGTCAATGTAACCTCAATAAAAATAAAAAATAAATCCAGTTCATTTGGTACTATTTTTACTGTTCTTTCTGCCATAAAGAAAGGACTCTGCCTGATCTCATGATCTTACATTCTTTACCTGTGAGGGATCAGTCTATGTGCTCTAGATATGAAAAATTTTACATACTGATCAGGGATTTATGTCACCTTTGGAAGGGCCAGGGTGCAAAGTCAGAGAAACCACTAGCCAAAGATCAAAGCATGAAATACTGAAGCCAGAAATTCTCCATCTGCCTTGGTGTCTATATACAACCATCACTGCATCACTCTGCTTCTCTTCTTCCTGCCAAAGTTCTCTTACAACTGCTCTAACCTAGATCCTGTAGGGAATGGCATTCTGGGAAATGTAGTTCTTGCTTTGCTTCTGCAGTGCAGAGCAGATCTAGATGGGGATGGCAACAATACTGAGTTGACAATCAACAATCCAGCACACAGTCAAGGGATTCATTTAGTCACAGTAGGTTATAGAAGTCAGGATGATCTGTGGGAAAGTTCCTGAATCCAAATGCCCCCTTTGGCACCATAGTCATGAGTGGGCAAGCTACTTCACCTCTCAGGCTCTTTGCCTATCAGGATTATGGAAAATAACATCGACTAAATGATTCTCACAGAGTCTGGAACACAGTGGATGCTCAGTATTTGTTCTTGGTCCTGCCGGCTATAAACAGACTAGTGTCTTCTATGAGCTATTTGCCCTTAGTCCTCTTAAATACTTCAAGGCAAATACTCTTTGGGCAGAGAGGACTCCAATATCCACTCTTCCTTCCTCCATAATGATAGAGGCCCTGGGATATCTTCAGATGAAAATCACATTTCTGGACTCTTTTGAAGTCAAGTCTGGCCACAATTGGGCTTCCCTTGTGACTCAGCTGGTAAAGAATCTGTCTGCAATGAGAGAGACCTGGGTTCAATCCCTGGGGAGGGCAGATCCCCTGGAGAAGGGAAAGGTTACCTACTCCAGTATTCTGGCCTGGCAAATTCCAGGGACTGTGTAGTCCATGGGGTCACAAAGAGTCAGACATGACTGAGCGACTTTCACTTCACTTCATTGGCCACAGTTCACCTGATATGCATGAGGAGTGATCCATGCAAATGCCAGGTATGGCCTTTGAAAGGAATTGGACCTGCACCCCCCTTCTCTCCCTTTTTCTGCTGCTTGGTATGAAGCCATGTTGATGAGAGCCAGACAGCAGTTTAGACCGTGTGTGAGTTCACAGCTATGGATTGAACGCAATAGAGGATCAAGAAGAAAGAACTAGACTCCTTAGACTTCTGGGACTGCAGGGTCCAACAAGACAGCTTAGGTTCAGACTACTTGATGAGTAAGAAATACACTTCTAATTGCCACCACTGAGATTTCTTTGCTGTAGCCTGTCTTCTAACTATATATTGTTGGATTCAGATGCTCCTACATAATCCCTCAATTATGATATTAAGGCAGTTTTGCGTAGGGGTGTGAATGCTCACTTGAGACAGATTTCAAGCCAGAATGGCCAGTGTCTCACTTAGCCAGCTAATTGCATTTTGAAGACAGATCCTGAAAATGGTAGATGAGCAAAAGAAGTGCAACAATGGGGAGAGGTGTGAGCACAGCCTGGATGCCCTGCAGGGGAAGCAGTGGCCCTTTAAAGCAGCAAGGTGTGCTGTCCAGGTGGAGAAGGCAATGGCACCCCACTCCAGTACTCTTGCGTGGAGAATCCCAGGGATGGGGGAGCCTGGTGGGCTGCCGTCCATGGGGTCGCACAGAGTCGGACACGACTGAAGTGACTTAGCAGCAGTGCTGTCCAGGAGAACAGTATAAGGAATGCTTTAAATGCACAAGTCAGCGTTATTTTCCTGGCTTTCATGAATACTTACGGTGTTAAAAAAATAAAACAAAAAACAAAAACTAACTTGCTCGATAGAGCGATGCTTCCCTTGGCTGATGCCTGGGTGATCATCTATGCTTAGCCAAGCAGCATGCATACTTTTACCAATAATCATAATTTAAAGATTGCAAGTGATAAAAGCATCACACTGAAATATCTGTTGCCTTTACAGACATGAAGAACTGGAAGGTACAGCCACAGTCGTTGGGTTCTTGGCTGGAACATTTATTGTGGCATTAACTGCATCATAACCTCATCGGTTGTATAGATGTCCTTTCTCTAGAATGTGAACCCTCTGTGAATTATTTGCCTTGGTACCCTCTGCTCCTAGGATGGCCGATAAATATTTAAATGGTTGAATCTGTTCAACCTTTTCACTTTGTAGTAACTTGTTCCGAGTCAAAATTAAAAATAAAGAAAAAAATCTGCTTGCTTTTTTTTTCTTCCAAATGGAGAGTTCTATTTCTGCTTTCCCCATGGCCTGGATGGTTAAACAAAACTCTTATTAGGAATGCTAGAACCCAGGTACACATATACACACAAAACATATACATACATATACACAGGTATGCAAACAACCCCCAAATGGCTATAAACACAGAGGCCCACACAAGCACACACAAACACGTGGGTTTCACTTGAATTTCAAGTAAACAATGAGTTCTTATTTTAGTATAAATAAGCCGAAAATATTACATACACGAATACATATGGAGCATACTTATACTAAAATAATTATTTGATGTTCACCGGAAATTTAAAATTAGCTGTGGGACCTGTGTTTTTTTCTGCTAAATATAGCAACTCTGCTGCTACTGCTAAAGTCGCTTCAGTCGTGTCCGACTCTGAGCGACCACATGGACTGTAGCCTACCAGGCTCCTCCATCCATGGGATTTTCTAGGCAAGAGTACTGGAGTGGGGTGCCATCGCCTTCTCCTCTCTGGTTCCTCTGCCTTTTCTAAAACTAGCTTGAACATCTGGTAGTTCATGATTCACGTATTGCTGAAGCCTGGTTTGGAGAATTTTGAGCATTACTTTACTAGCGTATGAGATGATTGCAATTGTGTGGTAGTTTGAGCATTCTTTGGCATTGCCTTTCTTTGGGATTGGAATGAAAACTGACCTTTTCCAGTCCTGTGGCCACTGCTGAGTTTTCCAAATTTGCTGGCATATTGAGTGCAGCACTTTGACCTTTTCCAGTCCTGACTTTCACACTCATCTGATGCTGTGAAAGTGCTGTACTCAATATGCCAGCAAATTTGGAAAACTCAGCAGTGGCCACAGGACTGGAAAAGGTCAGTTTTCATTCCAATCCCAAAGAAAGGCAATGCCAAAGAATGCTCAGACTACTGCACAACTGCACTCATCTCACACACTAGTAAAGTAATGCTCAAAATTCTCCAAGCCGGGCTTCAGCAATACGTGAGTTGTGAACTACCAGATGTTCAAGCTAGTTTTAGAAAAGGCAGAGGAACCAGGGATCAAATTGCCAACATCTGCTGGATCATGGAAAAAGCAAGAGAGTTACATAAAAACATCTCTTTCTGCTTTATTGACTATGCCAAAGCCTTTGACTGTGTGGATCACAATAAACTGTGGAAAATTCTGAAAGAGATGGGAATACCAGACCACCTGACCTGCCTCTTGAGAAATCCATATGCAGGTCAGGAAGCAACAGTTAGAATTGGACATGGAACAACAGACTGGTTCCAAATAGGAAAAGGAGTATGTCGAGGCTGTATATTGTCACCCTGCTTATTTAACTTACATGCAGAGTATATCATGAGAAACACGGCTGGAGGAAGCACAAGCTGGAATCAGGATTGCCGGGAGAAATATCAATAACCTCAGATATGCAGATGACACCACCCTTATGGCAGAAAGTGAAGAAAAACTAAAGAGCCTCTTGATAAGCTTGAAAGAGGAGAGTGAAAAAGTTGGCTTAAAGCTCAACATAAGATCATGGCATCTGGTCCCATCACCTCATGGCAAATAGATGGAGAAACAGTGGAAAGAGTGACTGACTTTATTTTTTTGGGCTCCAAAATCACTGCAGATTTTGATTGCAGCCATGAAATTAAAAGACGCTTACTCCTTGGAAGGAAATTATGACCAACCTAGATAGCATATTCAAAAGCAGAGACATTACTTTGCCGACAAAGGTCTGTCTAGTCAAGGGTATGGTTTTGCCAGTGGTCATGTATGGATATGAGAGTTGGATTATAAAGAAAGCAGAGCGCTGAAGAATTGATGCTTTTGAACTGTGGTGTTGGAGAAGATTCCTGAGAGTCCCTTGGACTACAAGGAGATCCAACCAGTCCATCCTAAAGGAGATCAGTCCTGGGTGTTCACTGGAAGGACTGATGTTGAAGCTGAAACTCCAGTATTTGGCCACCTGATGTGAAGAGCTGACTCATTTGAAAGAGCCTGATGCTGGGAAAGACTGAGGGCAGGAAAAGAAGGGGACAGCAGAGGATGAGATGGTTGGATGGTATCACCGACTCAATGGACATGAGTTTGGGTGCACTCTGGGAGTTGGTGATGGGCAGGGAAGACTGGCATGCTGCAGTCCATGGGGTTGCAAAGAGTCGGACATGACTGAATGACTGCACTGAACTTCCTCTGTAATCTTACGACCCCTTCTGGGACAGAGGTTAACTCAACCCCAGTTCCAGTATTTTGAAGAAAGGTCGGTAAATTCCTGGTGCTGAGTTCTGACTGTGCTTTTTTCTTTTGATTCTGTGATTTATTCTAATAGAAAAATAAGAATCTCCCAATGGGCAGCTCCTGGAGAACTGGGGAATCCTTTGAGTATATTCAAGAATTAGCTTTTTACTTTTTGTAACTCTTAAGTTTCTTTAAACTTAACAGAAACACTTCACTTATTTATTTTGAATCTTTCTCCCTTAATAATATTAGCTTAAACACTATGAATTTCCCCTGCATACAGTTTTCACTAGAATGTGGTATAGTCATCATTAGTATTTCCTAAGTAGTTTATAACTGCACTTTCGAATTACTCTTTGATCCTAGAGCTATTTGGGAGAAATATGTTTTGAGTTCCCCAAGACTCAAAAGCTTGATGATTTTTTGTTTTGTTTTGTTTAAATTTCTAAATTTTCTGGCTTTCTCACCAGTATCTAGCATATTGCTTGTCAAAATGGTAATGCCCATTAAATAGTGGATGAATGAATGAACAAATGAATAAATGAGAAAATGAAGCCTGTGGATTTTTCCATTCTTGAATTTGTTGATGTATGTTAAAATTTTTTTAACTTATTTTTGGCTGTGCTGGGTCTTTGTTGTTTTGCATGGACTTTTTGTAGTTACAATAAGTAAGGGCTACTCTTCATTGTGGTGCACGGGCTTCTTATTGTTGCGGCTTCTCTTGTTACAGAGCACAGACTCTAGGTGCCCGGGCTTCAGAAGTTGCAACCACAGGCTCAGTAGTTGTGGAGCATAGGCTTTGTTGCTTGGCGGCATATGCAGTCTTCCTAGACCAGGAATCAAATACCTGTCCCCTGCACTGGCAGGCAGATTCTTACCCACTGAGCCACCAGGGAAGTCCTGTTGATGTATTTTAATCCAATTTTGATGAAATTTTATAAACACTTTAAGGATAATGCATTCTTTTGGTAGGATTAAAAAGTTCTTTATTTATTAAACAATTTTGGTGTATGTTTCAAAACTTCTAAATCCTTATGTATCTTTCATTTCTCAGTTTATGAGAAAAAGGTTTAAAACATTCCCATGTTTTAATGTGTCAAAACTAGTGATGAGAATGTTTCTGGGCATGACTGACTGTGAGAATCCTTTAAAAGCAATGGTATAGAGACAACCTCAAAAACCAGAGTCCAAACAAAGCAAGATGAGGTTCAGCAGATAGTTTGCAAAATGGCTTTAATCGCTCTGCTAAGAAGGAAAAAGAACTGCTTTTCTCTACTTCTGTGCAGTTGCAAAATCCCATATTGGTCTAGTGTGAAAGTCACTCAGTCTGGAGCCGACCAGATTCTTCTGTCCTTAGGGATTCTCCAGGCAAGAATACTGGAGTGGGTTGCCATGCCTCCAGGGAATCTTCCCAACCCAGGGATTGAACCCAGGTCTCCACCTTGCAAAAGGATTCTTTACCATCTGAGCTACCAGGGAAGCCTAAGAATACTGGAGTGGGTAGCCTATCCCTTCTCCAGTGGATCTTTCTGACCCAGGAATGAAACCAGGATCTCCTGAATTGCAGGGAGATTCTTTACCAGCTGAGCTACTAGGGAAGTCTGCTGCTGCTGCTGCTGCTAAGTCGAGTCAGTTGTGTCCGACTCTGTGCAACCCCATAGATGGCAACCCACCAGGCTCCCCCGTCCCTGGGATTCTCCAGGCAAGAATACTGGAGTGGGTTACCATTTCCTTCTCCAGTGCATGAAAGTGAAAAGTCAAAGTGAAGTTGCTCAGTCGTGTCCGACTCTTCGCGACCCCATGGACTGTAGCCTACCAGACTCCTCCGTCCATGGGATTCTCCAGGCAAGAGTACTGGAGTGGGATGGCATTGCCTTCTCAGACCAGGGAAGTCTAGTTCCCTTAAATCAAAGAGGGGCACAAGGAGTTTGCCTTGACACAGGAGTCACGCTTGACAGGCTTTACTAGGTAGCTAGTTCAAAGAGGTTGAAATTCTGTCTCCTTTTACTATTTCTCCTGGCATGAAATTAGGGGGCCTAAGGATGACAGAATCATAATGCTATCAGATTTGAAATGCTAAGGGACCACCTTTATTTGTTTGTTTTTCTTTTTCTCTAATAGATACATTAAACAGCAAGCAAGCTTCATTTCCAGACAGAGGTAGAGTGTTCTAAGGAATTTTGTAAACATTATATGGTCTCTCTGGAAAAGAATATGGAGCTTCGAAAAACTGCCACAGTTTATTATTCCCATTTGTTTTCAAAGAGAAGAATAGTTTTTCACATGGAAATGCTGAAGAGCCCCAAGCCATAAAAAGAGATTTTTTTTTTTCCAAAGAGTTTTCCTATAGCACGTCTTAGTCATGATCTCTTGTTTTTCTCATCTTTTTGTTTGTCTCTCTCTGGGCTATGTTATTCGACATAGAAAGGTGCACACCTGCTGTATTTTCACTGTGACTTGTACTTTTATCTTTTAAAAATAGTTTTTTTTGTTTTATTTAATCCTTTTGCCCTGGATTCTACTCTGTCAGATAATAGTATCACTCCTACCTTTTTAAGTGTTTGCATTCACTTGGTAGATCTCTACCTCCCTCTTTCTTTTAAAACATTCTGCTTATTTGCTATTAGATGCATCTCTTAAAAAATCTTGTAAAGTGAGGGCTATTGTCTTATAACAGGGAAAGTCATCCATATTCAGTGTTTGATCTCGTTCTTGTCATCTCTAAGAATTTAATTTTTTCATATTTCTACAATAATATATACTTTTAAATTTCTAATATATATTTCTGTTCTCTCTCCTTTATGTCCTTAGGCTACTCAGAATTATATCTCCATCTTTTACTTGTCAATTGCTCTGTTTCAAATTAAAAATTTCAACTTACATGTTTATTATTCTTTTTCTTAGGTCAATATTAACAGAAGCATAGGTCATGTATTCTTATTCTTTTAAAAATGTATTTGATGTAGCTTTGGCTATTGTTGTTGTTTAATCACTAAGACGTGCCCGACTCTGTTGCTGCCCCATGGACTGTAGCCCTCCAGGCTCCTCTGTCCATGGGATTTCCCAGGCAAGAATACTGGAGTGGGTTGCCATTTCCTTCTCCAGGGAATCTTCCCAACCCAGGGGTCGATCTAGCGTCTCCTGCATGGCAGGCAGATTCTTTATCACTGAGCCACCTGGGAAGTTCCCAGCTTTGGCTATATTGCATTAAAATTTGAGATTCATTATAGCTGCTATCATTTTCTAAATCATCCTTAATTGCACTTTTAATTTCTTCTTACTTATTTATTTTTGGCTGACCTGGTTTTTGTTGCTGCGCTTGGACTCTGACTGCGCAGCGGGAGCTACTCTCCAGGTACAGTGCACAGGCTTCTCATTGCAGTGGCTTCTCTTGTTGCAGCGCATGGGTTCATTAGTTGTGGCTCCCAGGCTCTAGAGCACAGGCTCAATAGTTGTGGTGCACGGGCTTAGTTGCTTCAAGGCATGTGGGATCTTCCCACATCAGGAATCAGATCTGTGTTTCCTGAATTGGCAGGCAGATGTTTTACCACTGAACCATCAGGGAAGCCCTTCATTTCCTCTTTGACTTCAGTGTTACTTAGCTGTGTTTTTTCAGTTTCCAAGTAGAATTTTAAAAAGTCATTTGCTATTAATTTGCTGTTTTTTTGCAATCATGAAAAATTGACTAATATAATGTTTCTTTGGACCTATTGAGATTTGTTTTGTGGCCCTAGATGCCAGTTTTTATAAATAAACTATGAATAGTATTATGTGCTATTCATGATAGATAGAATGGTAAATAGATAGATAGTAGAGGTCCAAGCTTATAAATTATATTAACTTTTTATATCTTTAGTAATTTTCTCTATTACTCCAAATTCTAAGCCAGGTATACTAAAATTTCCTATTAGACACATTTTTGCCAATTTCTCCTCCTAATATAATTGTGATGTTTTAATGCTAGTCATTGATTGAATAGATTCAATCATTATTCATGAATATTTTATCTTTATTGGAAATGTTATTCAAAAATATGAAGAAACTCCTTTGTTTCTTTTAGCTATTGTTTCTCTTTATTTCAACTTTATTTGGTATTATTATTGCCATCCGTATATGCTTTTTTGGTCCAGTGTGTTTTTATCCAAGTCATTATTTTTAACTTTTCTTAATTAATTTTAGTTGAATCTCTGGAAAATCCCATATACTTCAATTTTTTAATTTAAATCTGATTTTTTTCCTGTTTTTAAAACTTCTATTAAATATGCATTGGAAGGACTGTTGCTGAACTCCAATACTTTGGCTACCTGATACAAAGAGCCGATTTGTTGGAAAAGACCCTGATGCTGGGAAAGATTGAGGCAAAAGAAGAAGCGGGCAGCAGAGGATGAGATGGTTAGATAGCATCACTGATTCAATGGATATGAATTTGAGCAAACTCTGGGAAATAGTGGAGGACAGAGGAGCCTGGCATGCTACAGTTCATGGGGTCACAAAGAGTCAGACATCACTTAGTGACTGAACAACAACAATAAGTAATTTAATATATTCATGTTCATTTTAATAATTAATTTCTATCACCTTGATTTTGTCATCTTATTTTGTACTTTAAAACATTTTTCCTCATTTTCCATTTTTTTTTCTTTTTCTACTTTTTCTTTTTTTTCACAATGGTCAAACTTCCCTAATTTTTTTTCTTTAAAAACTGAAATTTGTAACTTCAGTCTACCAGTGACAGTCTTTAAACTGAAAAAAATGTATTTCCCAATTAATATCAAGAATAAAACAATGTATCTTTTGGATACCTGTATAAGCTGTGGGAGATAAATACCCTCACACTTTCTTCTTTCTTCCTCCCTTCTTGTCTACCATCTGTCCTTAATTTTGCCAATAGACAGTGGAATTTCCATCCAGATTAATAATGATAATTTTTTAAATGTTATGAACATTAAATTTAAAGATCTATTCTTTTTTAAAATTGAAGTATAGTTGACTTACAATATTGTGTTAGTGTCAGGTGGATAGCAAAGTGATTCATTTATATATATATATATTTTTCAGATTCTTTTCTATTATAGTTTATTACAAGATATTGAATATTATTTCCTGTGTTATATAGTAAATCCTTGTTTTCCTGTTGTCTGTATAGTAATTTGTATTTGTTAATCCCAAACTTCTAATCTATCCCTTCCCTCTTTGGTAAACATGTTTTTTTTTCTATGCCTGTGTGTCTGTTTCTGTTTTGTATATCGATTCATTTGCATAATTTTTCAGATTCCATGTATAAGCGATATCATATATTTGTCTTTCTCTGACTTCCTTCATTAAGTATAATATTCTCTAGGTCCAATCATGCTTTAAAGAATTATTCTTGAAGTTTGCATTAAGTTCCACTCCAAGCTAGTATTAATTATTTAATTCAAAATTTTACTTCTTTTATTGCTCATCACCATTAATTTCTTATCCAACCCCCAGACTCAATTTCTTGGCTTGGAGAATTTGTGCATCAGTACTTCAAGTAATTTTTATTAAGGAAAATACATGGATTCTATCCTTCTTAGTTCTCGCATGTATGAGACTCTTTTCTGATGTTCTTGTGCGTGTTAAATATCACTTCACTGGATGAAAAACCCATAGGTCACAATATTTCCCTCTCACATGCTCTGGTTATTTTCCTCTGACTTCTGGCATTTGAGATTTTTAAAGAAGTCTGGTGCCAACTGAAATATTTTTGTATTTGAACTACCACCTATTCTCAAGCCCTGGGTGCCTATAAGACTTCTCTTTTTTTATTCAAGCTTAAAAATTCTACTATATAAACATGCATTTCTTTTGCCTGATATTAAAAACATTTTTTGTGCTGAATCTCATCTTTATCTCATCTTCTTATAAATTCACCTGTCTATGGTATCCCATCTTCCAAGGGAAACTTCTATTGTATGTTTAAAAAGAAAACACAATAGACTTACGTTTAATATTTAATAATGCAAATAGCAAACTAAATCATCTCATTGATAAAAGTTAAAGCGAGTCAAATAAAATGAAAACTGCCCCTAACATTTCCCCAACTTTCTTCCCTTCCCCAAATTAAAAAGACATACCTATGTTTCTGTATCTTTTTCTGTGAATTTACCCTCTTATCAAAATGTATGGCTTTCCGCACTATTATTTGCATGGAAAATTTCTATTCATAGTGTTTTGCATCTTGCTCTTTTCAGTCAACAACAGGTAGTGGAGGTCTTTCCACACCAGCTTAGATCAGGTTTCCTGGGAAACAGAAGCTGAGAGGAAATCTGTGTGTAGGAGGCTGATTAGCTGCTGCTCTTGAGAATAACACCTGGGGGAGAGTAAAGGGAGCATGACTGACCAGAAGAAGGTCAACTGCAACGCAGCCACAACAAAGCTCACAGCCATCTCGTGTGGGGCTGTGGAGACCCACATGCATGGGAAATTTGATGTGAACTGCTCCTGAAGGGGCCATGACTTGTACAGGTTATCTCCCCCTTGGCCAAGGACTGCTCCTGGGGAGGGACTTGGCTTTGAGACATTAGCAGGAAACCCTCTGGGCAGCTGAGGAAACAGACAAAGCATTACAGCACCCACCGCACACACCAATACTTACAGATCTAATACCACTGAATTCGTGTATGATAACTTTAGAAGTAAGTAGATCATCTGAAAAAGAATACTCTGTTTCAGTGGCTGGTCACTGTGATAGTAGATCAGATGGCAAACACTAAGATGTCACTGATACAATAAAAATATTTAACATGAATATTTTCAGACACCAAAAGCTAGAGAGAAAAGAACAATAACCCTCATTAACCAGCACCTGGATTCAAAAATTATCAATATACTGCAGCATTTTCTTTCTTTATTTTTATTGTTATTGTTGTAAGATTTAAAAATAGTCCCACCTAATATCCAGCATAGTGACTGTGATTAATAATACTATATTGTATACTTGAGAGTTGCTAAGAGAACAGACCTTAAAACCAATCACTCCCCCAAAAATGGTAATTATGTATGAGAATAGAGATGTTAATTAACCTTATTGTGGTCATTTCATAATATCATTTTATCTACCTTAGACTTATGTATACTATATTCATAATATAAAATCTTAATAAAGTTGGAAAAAAATTTTAAATAAAAACTATTCCAGTCATCATGTTGTTTTATCCCTGAACACCAAGTCTAAAATAAGATTAAAATTTCCTTAGCTAAAACCACCATGCCACAATTACATCTAATAAAACTAAAAAAAATTCCTTAGTATCATACAATATCCAATTTCCTATCAAGATTCTCAGAATTTTTTAAAAGTCCTTTTGCCATTGGTCTGCTCAAACAAGGATCCCAAAAGGGTCTGTGCACACCATTTGTTTGTCTTTTCGCCTAAGTCTCTTCTAGTCTAAGCAGCCCTTTCTCTCCTGGCTTGTTTTATGCTGGGCAGTTGTCTTCTAAAATGTCCTGCACCTTTGTGGTATCAACTGACTTGTCCTTTCTCTCTACGCCTACATTTTCTACACATAGCTAACCTTTAAAATGTTCTATTAGATTCTGTTTCTCCTCTTTTTTGGCCAGAGTCCTTCAGAGGTGGTGGTGTGTGCTTCCCATGGCATCATATTTGGAGGCGCAGATTGCCCACAAGAACAGCTTCAAGTGATGCTAAGGTGACTGACTGTGTGGATCACAACAAACTGTGGAAGATTCTTAAAGAGATGGGAATATCAGGCCACCTCACCTGCTTCCTGAGAAACCTGTGTGCAAGTCAAGAAGCAACAGTTAGAACCGGATGTGGAACAAGGGACTGGTTCCAAATTGGGAAAGGAGTACGTCAAGGTTGTATATTGTCACCCAGCTTATTTAACTTATATATAGAGTACATCATACAAAATGCTGGGCTGGATGAAGCGCAAGCTGGAATCAAGATTTGCAAGAGAAATATCAATAACCTCAGATACACAGATGATACCACCCTTAAGGCAGAAACCTTAAGGAACTAAAGAGCCTCTCAATAAAGGTGAAAGAGGAGAGTGAAAAGCCTGGCTTAAAACTCAACATTCAAAAAAGTAAGATCGTGGCATCTGGTCCCATCAATTCATGGCAAATAGATGGGGAAACAGTGACAGACTTTATTTATTTGGGCTCCAAAATCACTGCAGATGATGACTGCAACCATGAAAGTAAAAGAAGTTTGTTCCTTGGAAGAAAAGTTATGACCAACTTAGATGACATATTAAAAAGCAGAGACATTACTTTGCTGACAAAGGTCCATATAGTCAAAGCTATGGTTTTTCCAATAGTCATGTATGGATGTGAGAGTTGGACCATAAAGAAGGCTAAGCGCCAAAGAATTGATGCTTCTGAACTGTGGTGTTGGAGAAGGCTTTTGAGTGTCCCTTGGACAGCAAGGAGATCAAACCAGTCAATCCAAAAGGAAATCAATCCTGAATATTCATTGGAAGGACTGATCCTGAAACTCCAATATTTTGGCCACCTGTTGTTAAGAGCTGACTCATTAGAAAAGACCCTGATGCTGGGAAAGATTGAAGGCAGGAGGAGAAGGGGATGACAAAGGATAAGATTGTTGGATGGCATCACCAGCTCAATGCAGATGAGTTAGAGCAAGCTCCAGAAGATGGTGAAGGACAGGGAGGCCTGGTGTGTTACCGTCCATAGGGTCACAAAGAGTTGGACATGACTGAGAGACTGAACAACAAATGTGATCACTGGCACTGTTAGTCTTCAATTCAGCCTGAGTACTCCCTTTATAAAGTTCCAAGCAACCTTTGCTCTTGTGAAGCCATATTGTCTAAATCAGTCCATGCATTTAAAATCCACTAACCAAGTTTCTCGTATCCAATTAATATATTCTCTCGTCATCTTGATCCTCTTTCAATGGGACAACATTCTCTTGCATCTTGTCAAGATACTGAAAATACATCCTTTCAAACATTCATTTGTATGTGGCTGTTTTCAGTTTGTCGTGTATTTTCCTTAATTTCTCATATAAAACCCCTCTTATTTGAACTGCTGAAACTTCTCAAATATCTGGCGATTTTTCTTTAGCAAGAGATGTTTCTCTTTCTGAAGTATGGATAATTGTTGTGATTTCAGTCCCTGCAAAAAGAGACAGGCATTTCAAAGGTGGTAGGAGGAAGGGCTACGGTCTGGCGGTGAATGAACCACACTCCTGGTGGTTCCACATGCTAGGGGGCTGAGGTCTGCCACTGCTCCTGAACCCCAGGGAGTCCCCTTGCATGGGGGGCTCTTCTCTGTTGAGATTGTGGGTGCTAGGGGCTCTGAGCTTGTCCTCTCCACCTTCTAGACTCTTTCTTAGTTTTTTAACCTTTGTCATGGAAATTAGGGAGGAATGGAAGTTAAACATGGGGTCTCCCATAGACCACATCAAATTTATCAGCTTAAACAAGGAACCATTATTTATCAATATTTATACAAAGTAGATCAGTGAGCCATAACTTTTGCTTAAAGGCTATGCAATGCTACAGTTAGAACATGTACCAAAAAAGTATAAATAACTCCTGTGTATTATAAGTTCCATTGCTAACTTAGCTGTTGAAGATTTTCTGTTAATGTATTTGCTTCCTCATCTTTCTCCCACGTATGGGCTTCTCAGGGCTGTTTCACAGTTCTTGGTCTTTTACAGCAAGATGAACTTTTACTGTGGAATAGAGATGTTCATTATTTCCCTTACCCATTTTAATTCCCCATTAAACTCCAAAGTGTATAATGGTTTTTACTTTTTCTCTCTGTAGAGTGGAGCATTGCCTACAGCTTGTCTCTCTAGAGACGCTCCTGTTTTTTCCTCTGCTGTTTCTAAATAGTCTTCAATACGGTGATGTATGATGTCTATCTCCTACTGCTCCTAATTTGGGTTCTCATTTCATCTAAATAATTGATATAATCTGTCAATAAGAAAATCCAGACCTATATATCTATCTAAGATTCTGGTACTATCTATTTTATTATTTTGAAAATATTCATGAAAATAAAACATAGATGCCAGTAGTTAAGTACCATCCATTCATTACTGTGCCATGGGCTGAGAAATTTTTTACGCCGGGTCTTGCTTTCTAAGGGATTAACCCTAAGCTATTCCATTCAATCTCAGGCCAGCAACATCTTTACTTTTTCAGGAAGTCCCACCATGATATTACTGCCTGATATAAATAGGGTTGGTGGACTCACAAATCAGGGAATTATGGGACCTACTTGCTCTTTTCCCATACAAAGGTCAGGATTACAGAAACCTCCAAGAGGTAGACCTCTTCAAGGGAAACTTTAAAAAAAAAATCATAGAAAGTGAGCATGAGAAGTGGAAATAAATTGGAATTGTAGTGTGGTTTCTTCCTCAAAGTTCAGTCATGCTGAGTCTCAGTTTCTTCATCTATGGAGTAAAGAAAATGATATCACCCAGCACAGGTACAACATGTGTACCTGCTTGCTCAGTCATGTCTGACTCTTTGTGACCCCATGGACTATAACCCGCCAGGCTCCTCTGTCCATAGGATTCTCCAGGCAAGAATACTGGAGCCGGTAGCCATTTCCTTCTTCTGGGGATCTTCCTGACCCTGTATTGAAACTCTGTCTCCTGCATTGTCAGGCAGATGCTTCACCACTGAGCCACGTGGGAAGCATAGGCCAGAGAAGAGTCTCAGCTAAGTATCTGCCCAAATCCCCATCTTTCAGTCGTTCTCAGTTTTTTATCTTATGCAAATAATTTACTGGAATCTGCCTTACTACTTTTCACTGTGAAATTATATATATAAAAAACCTGTCTTTATGAGCCCTTTTAATGTGTGTCTGGTTCTGCTCTAAGCACTACACCTGTGTTGCTTACATTTATCCTCCCCACAATCCTAAGAAATCGGGGTGCCATTATTACCCCTGTGGAAATAAATGAAGACCAACCAAATGAAAACAAACCTTTAGCGCTTGCTGTAGGAAGGGAGTTGGCCCCCGTCACTTGCACCTGGCAGAGACTCTGGGCAGTCAGGGGAGTGGGAAAGCTATAAAAAGGGACAGGCTTCATGTCTGCTCTGATTAGAGGCTGTTGGCATGGAGATGCAGGAGGTAGGTTAACTAGAAGTGGGGCATCTTTTGTGATTTGTTTGAGGAGTATATTCAGCTTTCTCAGGTTGGCTGTGAGTTGAAAGGAAGGACAAAAGTCTAGGGAAGCTGGCAGCCTTGGCCATATCCTGACAGTTCTGGGCCAATTACTGTACAGGTGATGGTTGGGCTTCCTGGGCTGGTTGCTATAGAGGTAACAGGCCAGAGTTCTACTGATAGTTTGACCATCTACAGATAGTTTGACCATCATTCATTTGCATATTGTCTCATTCCTACATTGCAGGTGAGGAAACCGAGGCACAGAGAACTTAAATGACTTGGCCAAGGTGTTGTAGCCAATAAAGGCAGATTTGGGATTTGGTGCAAAGCCAGGGCTCTGGTCACCAGGCTGTACCCCACCTCTGCCTGCCACCTATCCCAGTCCCTCTCCTTGCCAGTGTGATCCAGAGCAATTTGCTTCATTCTCCTTGCCTCTCTTTCCTCATTTAATGAAAAAACAAACAAACAAACAAAAAACAAGCCAATTTCCTTGCAGGGTTTTGTGAGAATTCAAGGAGCTAACAGCTGTAAAATACCTGGTGTATGACAGATATTGGGAATACGTGTCTTACTTCTGAGAGAACAAGAATGAACTTTGTAAAAATAGATTGGCTTGCAAATAAGATATATCATTACTTACATTCCCCAATTTTTTTGTTTGTTTTTGACAAGGAGATTTGGAGAGTTTATTTGAAACATTTCAGGCTGCTTTACTCTGAAAGGAGTAAGCTTTATGGCTCTACACCCCCACTACTAATTTAATAAATTGTCTAAAAACTTACCCAGCATTTCTGCAAATCCTTTCCATTGAAATTGTCACAGTTTAAAGTCATTTATGCTATTTTCCTTATTCTGGCAGTCCCCACAGACGCATCTGCTTTCTATTTACAGAACTAAACCCAGAGACCATGAGCTGGTCTGATTAATTAGAAATTACCAGAGTAGGTTGCCCTTCCCAACACAACAGTGACTCTTCTTCATATTCTCAATTGGTTCAGATGGTAAAGAAATCTGCCTGCAGTGTATGAGGTGCGGGTCTGATCCCTGGGTCAAGAAGATTCCCTGGAGAAGGGAATGGCTACCCACTCTAGTATTCTTGCCTGGAGAATCCCATGGACAGAGGAGCCTGACGGGCTACAGTCCACGGGGTGGCAAAGTATCAGACAGGACTGAGTGGCTAACACTTTCACTTTTCATACTCTAATTTAAAGCATTTGGTCTTCATAGTTGGTTTATTTCAGGTCCAGAGAACAGTAATTTGCCCAGCCACATTGCTGATTACCCAAGGGGCTGCCTGAGCTTCTTTGGGGAATGAATAGCCCAAATCAAAGCCTCTGAGAACCTTGGAGAATCAAAATGCAGAAACCTTGATATTTGCAAGCAAATAGTACTGAGCTCACAGGGACAGAAAGCACAGGGGAATAAAGGTTGGATGAGACTTAATGAGTTATTTACAGCAGAAACCTACCTGTGGCTCTGCACACACTCTGTGTAACCTGAGTGGATCATAATCTTCTTGAAAACAGCACTCACCTCCCTGGGTTGCTATGATGTTTAAATGGAATAATAGATACAATGTGCCATAATAAACTCCACACACTCCAGGGGTAGCATGCTATTTTCCAACAGCTGTCTGGCCAAATAGTACCGAGATTCCACAGGGTGATTCACCAGCGTAATTCACAATCATAGGCATAGATTTGGCCAAACTTACAGTCAGAAGAGGGCTTCCCAGGTGGTGCTAGTGGCAAAGAACTGGCCTGCCAATGTAGGAGATATGAGTTTGATTCCTAGGTCAAGAAGATCCCCTGGAGGAGGGCACAGTAACTCACTCCAGTATTCACGCCTGGTGAACCCCATGAACAGAGGAGCTTAGCAGGCTATGGTCCACAGTGTCCCAAAGAGTCAGACATGACTAATGTGACTTTGCACAGCACACATGTTGTCAGAAGACCCTTTGATTTTTCTGGAAAAGAAAAGTTCTTTAAACTAGGTCTTTCTTTAAGCTGGGTCCAGATGCCCACTGTGAATGGGCAATAGAGAGCAGCCAGGATGAGGGCTCTGAGAGGATATTTGGGAGGAGAGGAGACTGACATTATTCCTGATGTGGTCTGATGTATTGGGAGAAGATTTAGAGAACTGACAGTCTGGGCAAACACAAAGAAAACTACATTTAAAAACAAGCCTACTATTCATTTTATAAACCAACAGTTGTTCATATTCCTATATGACTCGTTTAGAATATTGTTTGTGTGATTATAATGCTAATATTAAATATTGAATTAATAAAACTTTCATTCAAATATAATTGAGATTTGAGGAGAAATGTGTGTGTGTATGAGAGAGCGACATACATACACGCACAGAGAGAGATGGGAGGAAGAGTGAAAAAGAACTAAGTCCTTATTTCCATAGAAAGAAGTCAATTTATGCTGCCTAGCACTAAAAAATCACAAGTAGTGTTTAAAAGGTATGTAACTGAGGGGCGGTCCTAAGATGGCAGAGGAATAGAATGGGGAGACCACTTTCTCCCCCACAAACTCATCGATGAAACATTTGAACGCTGAGCAAATTCCAAAAAACAACTTCTGAATGCTGACAGAGGACATCAGGCACCTAGAAAGGCAGCCCATTGTCTTCAAAAGGAGGTAGGGGAAAAAAAATATAAAGGATAAAAAGAGAGACAAAAGAGGAAGGGACAGAGGTCCATCCTGGGAAGGGAGTCTTAAAAAGAGAGGTTTCCAAACACCAGGAAACACTCTCACCGGCGAATCTGTGGCAAGCCTTGGTACCTCAGAGGGCAACATAACTGTGGGGAAAAATAAATAAATAATTTAAACCCACAGATTATGTGCCTAAGGCAAATCCCAGTGGAAAAGTAGCGCAGACACTTGCATTTGCCACTAGCAAATGGGAAATGGGGGCTGGGCAGGGAGGCTCAGGCTGCATTGCTTAGGGTAAGGACCGGGCCTGAATGCCCCGAGGGCCATCTGAGGGAACTAACTTGAGATAGCAAACCAGACTGTGGGATAGCTATCCTGCAAAAAGCCCTGCAAAAAAAAAAAAAAGGGATGTCCTTTTCATTATAGGGGACTGGAATGCAAAAGGAGGAAGTCAAGAAACACCTGGAATGACAAGCAAATTTGGTCTTGGAATATGGAATGAAGCAGAGCAAAGGCTAGCAAGGGTTTTGTCAAGAGAACACACTGATCATAGCAAACACCCTCTTCCAACAACAAAAGAGAAGACTCTACACATGGACATCACCAGATGGTCAACACCGAAATCAGATTGATTATATTCTTTGCAGCCAAAGATGGAGAAGCTCTATACAGTCAGCAAAAACAAGACCAGGAGCTGACTGTGGCTCAGATCATGAACTCCTTATTGCCAAATTCAGACTTATATTGAAGAAAGTAGGGAAAACCACTAGACCATTCAGGTATGACCTAAATCAAATCCCTTATGATTATACAGTGGAAGTGAGAAATAGATTTAAGGGACTAGAACTGATAGATAGAGTGCCTGATGAGCTATGGATGGAGGTTCGTGACATTGTACAGGAGACAGGGATCAAGACCATCCCCATTGAAAATAAATGCAAAAAAGCAAAATGGCTGTCTGGGGAGGCCTTACAAATGGCTGTGAAAAGAAGAGAAGCGAAAAGCAAAGGAGAAAAGGAAAGATATAAGCATCTGAATGCAGAGTTCCAAAGAATAGCAAGAAGAGATAAGAAAGCCTTCTTCAGCGATCAATGCAAAGAAATAGAGGAAAGCAACAGAATGGGAAAGACTAGAGATCTCTTCAAGAAAATTAGAGATACCAAGGGAACACTTCATGCAAAGATGGGCTCGATAAAGGACAGAAATGGTATGGACCTAACAGAAGCAGAAGATATTAAGAAGAGGTGGCAAGAATACACAGAAGAACTGTACAAAAAAGATCTTCACGACCCAGATAATCACGATGGTGTGATCACTGACCTAGAGCCAGACATCCTGGAAGGTGAAGTCAAGTGGGCCTTAGAAAGCATCACTACGAACAAAGCTAGTGGAGATGATGGAATTCCGTGGAGCTATTTCAAATCCTGAAAGATGATGCTGTGAAAGTGCTGCACTCAATATGCCAGCAAATTTGGAAAACTCAACAGTGGCCACAGGACTGAAAAGGTCAGTTTTCATTCCAATCCCAAAGAAAGGCAATGCCAAAGAATGCTCAGACTACCGCACAATTGCACTCATCTCACACGCTAGTAAAGTAATGCTCAAAATTCTCCAAGCCAGGCTTCAGCAATATGTGAACCGTGAAATTCCTGATGTTCAAGCTGGTTTTAGAAAAGGCAGAGGAACCAGAGATCAAATTGCCAAGATCTGCTGGATCATGGAAAAAGCAAGAGAGTTCCAGAGAAACATCTATTTCTGCTTTATTGACTATGCCAAAGCCTTTGACTGTGTGGATCACAATAAACTGTGGAAAATTCTTCAAGAGATGGGAATACCAGACCACCTGACCTGCCTCTTGAGAAACCTGTATGCAGGTCAGGAAGCAACAGTTAGAACTGGACATGGAACAACAGACTGGTTCCAAATAGGAAAAGGAGTTTGTCAAGGCTGTATATTGTCACCCTGTTTATTTAACTTATATGCAGAGTACATCATGAGAAACGCTGGGCTGGAAGAAACACAAGCTGGAATCAAGATTGCCGGGAGAAATATCAATAACCTCAGATATGCAGATGACACCACCCTTATGGCAGAAAGTGAAGAGGAACTCAAAAGACTCTTGATGAAAGTGAAAGTGGAGAGTGAAAAAGTTGGCTTAAAGCTCAATATTCAGAAAACGAAGATCATGGCATCTGGTCCCATCACTTCATGGGAAATAGATGGGGAAACAGTGGAAACAGTGTCAGACTTTATTTTTCTGGGCTCCAAAATCACTGCAGATGGTGATTGCAGCCATGAAATTAAAAGACACTTACTCCTTGGAAGGCAAGTTATGACCAACCTAGATAGCATATTCAAAAGCAGAGACATTACTTTGCCAACAAAGGTCTGTCTAGTCAAGGCTATGGTTTTTCCTGTGGTCATGTATGGATGTGAGAGTTGGACTGTGAAGAAGGCTGAGCGCCGAAGAGTTAATGCTTTTGAACTGTGGTGTTGGAGAAGACTCTTGAGAGTCCCATGGACTGCCAGGAGATCCAACCAGTCCATTCTGAAGGAGATCAGCCCTGGGATTTCTTTGGAGGGAATGATGCTAAAGCTGAAACTCCAGTACTTTGGCTGCCTCATGCGAAGAGTTGACTCAATGGAAAAGACTCTGATGCTGGGAGGGATTGGGGGCAAGAGGAGAAGGGGATGACAGAGGATGAGATGGCTGGATGGCGTCACTGACTCGATGGACATGAGTCTGGGTGAACTCCGGGAGTTAGTGATGGACAGGGAGGCCTGGCGTGCTGTGATTCATGGGGTCGCAAAGAGTTGGACACAACTGCGCGACTGAACTGAACTGAACTGAACAAGTATGAAAGGGGAAATTAATAATAATGCAATAATAGTAGGAGACTTTAATACCCCACTCACACCTATGGATAGATCAACTAAACAGAAAATTAACAAGGAAATACAAACTTTAAATGATACAACAGACCAGTTAGACCTAATTGATATCTATAGGACATTTCACCCCAAAACAATTAATTTCACCTTTTTCTCAAGTTTACATGGAAACTTCTCCAAGATAAATGACATCTTGGGCCATATATATAGCCTTGGTAAATTCAAAAATCATTCCAAGCATCTTTTCTGACCACAATGCCATAAGATTAGATCTCAACAGGAGAAAAAGTATTAAAAATTCCAACATATGGAGGCTGAACAACACGCTGCTGAATAACCAACAAATCACAGAAGAAATCAAAAAAGAAGTCAAAATATGCATAGAAATGAATGAAAATGAAAACACAACAACCCAAAACCTACTGGACACTGTTAAAGCAGTGCTAAGGGGAAGGTTCATAGCAATACAGGCTTACCTCAAGAAACAGAAAAGTCAAATAAATAACCTAACTCTACACCTAAAGCAACTAGAAAAGGAAGAAATGAAGAACCCCAAGGTTAGTAGAAGGAAAGAAATATTAAAAATTAAGGCAGAAATAAATGCAAAAGAAACAAAAGAGACCATAGCAAAAATCAACAAAGCCAAAAGCTGGTTCTTTGAGAAGTTAAATAAAATTGACAAACCATTAGCCAGACTCATCAAGAAACAAAGGGAGAAAAATCAAATCAACAAAATTAGAAATGAAAATGGAGAGATCACAACAGACAACCAGAAATACAAAGAATCATCAGAGACTACTATCAGCAAATATATGCCAATAAAATGGACAACTGAGAAGAAATAGACAAATTCTTAGAAAAGTACAACTTTCCAAAACTGAACCAGGAAGAAATGGAAAATCTTAACAGACCCATCACAAGCACGGAATTGAATCTGTAATTAGAAATCTTCCAGCAAACAAAAGCCCAGGACCAGATGGCTTCACAGCTGAATTCTACCAAAAATTTAGAGAAAAGCTAACACCTATCCTACTCAAACTCTTCCAGAAAATTGCAGAGGAAGGTAAACTTCCAACCTCATTCTATGAGGCCACCATCACCCTAAAACCAAAACCTGACAAAGATGCCACAAAAAAAGAAAACTACAGGCTAATATCACTGATGAACATAGATGCAAAAATCCTAAACAAAATTCTAGCAAACAGAATCCAACAATATATTAAAAAGATCATACATCATGACCAAGTGGGCTTTATCCCAGGGATGCAAGGATTCTTCAATATCCTCAAATCAATCAATGTAATACACCACATTAACAAATTGAAAAATAAAAACCATACGATTATCTCAATAGATGCAGAGAAAGCCTTTGACAAAATTCGACATCCATTTATAATAAAAACCCTCCAGAAAGCAGGAATAGAAGGGAACATACCTCAACATAATAAAAGTTATATATGACAAACCCACAGCAAACATTATCCTCAATGGTGAAAAATTGAAAGCATTTCCCCTAAAGTCAGGAACAAGATAAGGGCGCCCACTCTCACCACTACTATTCAACATAGTTTTTGAAGTTTTGGCCACAGCAATCAGAGCAGAAAAAGAAATAAAAGGAATTCAGATTGGAAAAGAAAAAGTAAAACTCTCACTGTTTGCAGATCACATGATCCTCTACATAGAAAACCCTAAGAACTCCACCAGAAAATTACTAGAGCTAATTAATGAATATAGCAAAGTTGCAGGATACAAAATCAACACACAGAAATCCCTTGCATTCCTATACACTAACAATGAGAAAACAGAAAGAGAAATTAAGGAAACAATTCCATTCACCATTGCAATGAAAAGAATAAAATACTTAGGAATATATAAAGAAACAAAAGACCTATATATAGAAAACTATAAAACACTGGTGAAAGAAATCAAAGAGGACACAAATAGATGGAGAAATATACCATGTTCATGGATTGGAAGAATCAATATAGTGAAAATGAGTATACTATCCAAAGCAATCTATTGATTCAATGCAATCCCTATCAAGCTGCTGCTTCTGCTGCTGCTGCTAAGTTGCTTCAGTCATGTCCAACGTTGTGCAACCCCATAGATGGCAGCCCACCAGGCTCCCCTGTCCCTGGGATTCTCCAGGCAAGAGTACTGGAGTGGGGTGCCATTTCCTTCTCCAATACATGAAAGTGAAAAGTGAAGGTGAAGTTGCTCAGTCATGTCCAACTCTTAGCGACCCTATGGACTGCAGCCCACCAGGTTTCTCCATCCATGGGATTTTCCAGGCAAGAGTACTGGAGTGGGGTGCCATTGCCTTCTCCCCTTATCAAGCTACCAATGATATTTTTCACAGAACTAGATCAAATAAATTCACAATTTGTATGGAAATACAAAAAAACCTCGAATAGCCAAAGCAATCTTGAGAAAGAAGAATGGAACTGGAGGAATCAACCTGCCTGACTTCAGACTATACTACAAAGCCACAGTCATCAAGACAGCATGGTACTGGCACAAAGACAGAAATATAGATCAATGGAACAAAATAGAAAGCCCAGAGATAAATCCATGCACCTATGGTCACCTTATCTTCGACAAGGAGGCAAAAATATACAGTGGAGAAAAGACAATCTCTTTAACAAGTGGTGCTGGGAAAACTGGTCAACGACTTATAAAAAAAATGAAACTAGAACACTTTCTAACACCATACACAAAAATAAACTCAAAATGGATTAAAGATCTAAATGTAAGGCCAGAAACTATAAAACTCCTAGAGGAAGACATAGGCAAAACACTCTCCGACATAATTCACAGCAGGATCCTCCATGACCCATCTCCCAGAATATTGGAAATAAAAGCAAAAATAAACAATGGGACCTAATTAAAATTAAAAGCTTTTGCACAACAATGGAAACTCTAAGCAAGGTGAAAAGACCAGCCTTCAGAATGAAGAAAATAATAGCAAATGAAGCAACTGACAAATAATTAATCTCAAAAATATACAAGCAACTCCTGCAGCTCAATTCCAGAAAAATAAACGACCTAATCAAAAAATGGGCCATAGAACTAAACAGACATTTCTCCAAAGAAGACACACAGATGGCTAACAAACACATGAAAAGATGCTCAACATCATTCCTTATCAGAAAATGCAAATCAAAATCACAATGAGGTACATTTCATGCCAGTCAGAATGGATGCTATCCAAAAGTCTAGAAGCAATAAATGCTGGAGAGGGTGTGGAAAAAATGGAACCCTCTTACACTGTTGGTGGGAATGCAAACTAGTACAGCCACTATGGAGAACAGTGTGGAGATTCCTTAAAAAACTGGAAATAGAACTGCCATATGACCCAACAATCCCACTGCTGGGCATACACACTGAGGAAACCAGAATTGAAAGAGACACGTGTACCCCCAATGTTCATTGCAGCACTGTTTATAATAGCCAGGCCATGGAAGCAACCTAGATGTCCATCAGCAGATGAATGGATAAGAAAGCTGTGGTACATATACACAATGGAGTATTACTCAGCCATTAAAAAGAATACATTTGAATCAGTTCTAATGAGGTGGATGAAATTGGAGCCTATTATACAGAGTGAAGTAAGCCAGAAAGAAAAACACCAATACAGTATACTAACCTATATATATGGAATTTAGAAAGATGGTAACAATAACCCTGTATGGGGGACAGCAAAAGAGACACAGATGTATAGAATAGTCTTTCGGACTCTGTGGGAGAGGGTGAGGGTGGGATGGTTTGGGAGAATGGCATTGAAACATGTATAATATCATATATGAAACAAATCACCAGTCCAGGTTCGATGCATGATACAGGGTGCTTGGGGCTGGTGCACTGGGATGACCCAGAGGGATGGGATGGGGAGGTAGGTGGGAGGGGGGTTCAGAATGGGGAACACATGTGCACCCGTGGTGGATTCATGTCAATGTATGGCGAAACCAATACAATATTGTAAAGTAATTAGCCTCCAAAAAAAAAAAAAGTATGTAATTTATTAATGGTGGTAGTGGTGGTTAGCCACTAAGTCACGTCCAATTCCTGTGACTCCATGGACTATAGCCCACCAGGCTTCTCTGTCCATGGGATTTTCAAGGCAAGAAAACTGGAGTGAGTTGCCATTTCCTTCTCCAAGGTATCTATCCAACCCAGGGAACAAACTCACATCTCCTGCATTGCAGGAAGATTATTTACTGCTGAGCCACAAGGGAAGTCCAATTTATTGATAAATGAGTAAAAAAAAAAAATAGTAGGAGTTTAAAAAGTTGCAGAAAGTGGTCTCCTAGAAATAAAAATTTGAGATTGTGGGCAATGACTATGGGATTGTTTTTGTTTGGTTTGATTTTGCACTATTTAACTCCATATGCATACATAGTTAACCTTGATAAAAAATAAAAACTAAGTTATAAAAATTATGGTATTTGATCTGGAGAAAATCAATGACAATATTCTTCTTTCCCTTGGTAATTTATTGTTCTGTATGGATTCCAAGACTGAGTAAGGGAGACAAATTTTTTCTGCATGTGACCATACAAGTATATTGTGTATGTTTGTGTGTGCATATGTGCATGTGCACACACATGTGCATATGTGTGTTCATGGGCATATAACATGCTTGTTCACTTACATTTGCTGAAAGGAAGAGATATACATTCATACATATTAATGCAGACTGGCTTGTAAGAAGCAAGAGAGTAAATAATGTGATGCTTATTAAAAAAGATAAGAAGCAATCTAAAATAATGGAATTCATAAAAGGAGCCATAAGCAGAGATTAAATTTTTAAAATTCTAACTGAACAGTTCTTTAGAATGTAACAGCATTGCTTAGATTAAATAATTGAGGTTATGGAAACAAATAATGGTTTACTTTGCATTTATTTTCTATAAATAGATCTAATGATTATCACTGTTAAAAATGATCTATTGTTCATTATAAAACTTATAAACAGAATTAACAAGTTCTTGTCAGTTTCTTGAACAAATCAAAGAAAAAAGCACTGAAGGAAATAAATATTTAAATGCCATCTGATATTTTTAAAGAGAAAATTTGTATTCAAAATATATAAATTTGGCTGATTAAAAATTAACAGGAGTCTCATAAAGACTTGTGCAGTAGTGTAGTGTTGGAGACTGCTGCACACTTCCAGAAAGAAATAAGATTTGTCAAGATAGAATTCTGGAAGGGAAAGTGTGCACTTGATTTGAACCCTGGAATTCTAACTCTCACTGTCTGCTAGGTACCATGCAGCCCAATAACTTTCTAGCTCAGGTGGCATGGAGATGATCAAACATGAACCCACTCCATTAATGGAAACCACATATAGTTGACATACATGTACACATACGTATATATAATTAATTATCCAAAAGTACACATGGAACTCTGATGTTAATCCCTGGCTACTTTTCTCTCTGAGAATGTAATACAGCCATCCTTGGCCAGTTCTTTTCCTGGGTGTTACACATCATACTTGACTCATAAAGGAGATGACCAATTGTTCTCCTTTGTTATAGTACTTAGTTAGAGTCTTAGCATTTGACTGTGTTTCCTACAGATATTAATAGCATGGTTACATTCTGAATCTTCATCACTGATTTCTAGAATGGGGATTGCTTGCTTTAACTCACTTGGCTGATGCTGTGGGTATAGATTCTGTGATTATCTGTTCTGGCTGTTACACCCCATGCTCTCAGCTCTGATGACCACGTGCTTGGCATACTGTAACAAGATGAAGGATGCTTTAAATTCCTTTAGGAGGGAAAAATCATTTCTGGCTTAGAGCTGGAGATGAAATCATTCCTTTTTGTAAAGAACCACAGGCACCGAGATATTTTCTATGCAAGACAATTACACCCTCCCAGGAGCAGAGATTCAATGTGACACTGCTCAATTGTTCCAAACTTGGTATCATCCAACTTGCAGTAGAATATTTAACTTGTTCTCTTTTCCTCTTTCCAAGCTGGAGAGATGATTGTACAATGTCAGCAGTTGCCAGTTTCTCCAAGGTATGCATTCACATTGGTTTTTATTAATTCTCCTGTCCCCATATTCTGATAACAAAACTCCCTTTACAGTTGAGAACCCATTTCATGAGATTTATGAAACTGATTTCTCTGTCTTACTGCCCCTACAGGGAAAGGGAAAAGATGTATATTAGGCATTTAGGGAGTAGAAAGAGAGGGAAAGCCAGTGCAGTAGGAAATTCCATCTTCAGGACTTCACCCAAGTAAGAAGTTACAGGGACAGGCAGCATCTCATTTGCTTCCAAGACCTTGGTCTCAGCACATGTGAATTCTGATATGACTGTTTTAATGACTTTTTATTACTCTCTATTATTATTTTTGCCTGCCCTGTTTCCAGACTTGTTTGATGATCAGGCTCATCTGAAGAACTTTCAAGTGAAGAAGATGAACAAAATGAATTCAAATCTTCTGCAAAGAGATCTAGGCAATGAGTATTTTTCAGAAGCTGCCCAGGAGTTTCTTAGCAGGAGCCAACTTTGGAATTCACTGACCTGCATAAGCAGTGTCATCCATGAATTAAACCATGAATTAAATGACCAAATTTCTGATCACTGCAGAAAGCTGACAGGATGATGTGACATTTCACAGCATCCATGTGTGTGCCTGCTGCAGGGCCTGTCTTCAGCTTTTATCAGGGAGAGCAGAATAAATTCCACTTCCCACTCTATGGAGGAGGCTAAACCTAGGACAAACTGAGCAGAGAGGCTACATCTTCCAACAGAATGGAGTTTAGAATAAAAGTCATTTAATTAATGGATGACACTGCTTATGCAGGTCAGTGAATTCCAACATTAGTGGCTAATGCTTTCCAGGCTGTACTGGAGAAAAGTAAAATCTCTATCATTGAAAGTGTGCATAATTAAGGTGAACAGTGAACTAGTTCATAAATTGAGGATGCAGGACTTTGCTTCAAAGCAGGCATCTGATCTCAAGGCAAATAATCCCGGAGTAAGAATAGAACAAGACCCACCACAGATGGCCAGCAGATCTTAGACTATCCGGACGGAAGAGGGACCCAGACTAGAATGGAGAAAACTCTTTGCCATATGGGTATCCAGCTTCCAAGATGGTTTTCAATGACACCTGTTTTCTGATATTTATACCCTGGGGGAGTCCCTCTCACATTGTACAGGGTTTATTTTTAATGAGTCTAGGTTGTGAAAGGCTGCAGCTTCTGTCTTGGGCACTCTCTCCTCTGCCTGTGCTCTTTCTCTCTCCTGGACTATTTGCTCCAAGGTGAGCCAGGTTGTGGGCAGTTCTCTGGAGAGACCCTTATGGGGAGGAACTGATACCTTCTGCTAAGAACTGTGTGACTGGTCTTGGAAGTGCATCCTTGAGCCTCAGTCAGTTCTTCAAAGACTGTAGCCCCATATGACACCTGGGATGTAATGTAACCTCATGTGAGACCTTGAACAGGAAGCACCTAGCTAAGCCACTCTTCAATTCCTGACCCTTAGAAACTATAAGATATTGAAACTATTTGTTTCAAAGCAATAGATAACTGATAACCAAGCCAGTTCCACAATGAGAAGGGTCTGTAAACTTATTGTCAGAAAACACTCTATTTTTGAAACTTGTAATTTGCTGATTCTTTAGTCAATTTAAAGTACATAATTTATATTCTAGAATGTTGACCAGTAATTCTTGACTAATCTTTTTGTCACTATGATTCACTTACTCAGTAAACATTTAATCACCTATAATACCAGATCTTATTTCAGGCTCCATGAATAAAACATGAACAAGACTGACAAAGACGTTACCCTCACACAGTTTATATTATTGTTGACCATAAAAAGTAAACACATAACTTAAAAGGTATTTTCAGGTAGTGATAATTTTCATGAAGAAATAAACACACACACACACATATGTAGGTTCTTGGTGGCTCACACAGTAAAGAATCCATCTGCCAGTGTAGAAGACATGGGTTCGATTCCTGAGTTGAGAAGATCCCCTAGAGAAGGAAATGGCAACCATTGTTGCCTCGGAAATCTCATGGACAGAGGAGCCTGGTGGGCTACAGTCCATGGGGTCACAAAGAGTCAAATACGACTTGAGTGACTACCACTTACTATATATATATACACACAAATGAAAAAACTATATATGTATATAGTTGTTGCTGTTGTTTAATCACTGAATCATGTTCGCCAGGCTGCTCTGTCCATGGAGTTCTCCAGTCAAGGATTCTGGAGTGGATTGCCATTCCCTTCTGCAGGGGATCTTCCTGACCCAGGGATGAAACTCAGTTCTCCTGCACTGCAGGCAGATTCTTTACTGTCTGAGCCATCAGGAAAACCCTATTTCTATATCTATCTACCAATGTATCTGAATCACTTTGCTGCACACTTGAAATTACAAAATTGTAAATCAACTATGCTTCAATTAAAAAAAAATTAAAAATTTAAACAAAGAAATAAACCTGTGAGCTGAATGAGACTAGATGCAGAGCCACGGTGAGACAACATCTCTTGATCAGGTGGTTGGGGAAGGTCTCTCTAAGGAATGGAATTTGAGCAGAAATCTAAGGATGCAAAAGAGTGAGTTAGGAAGGGCCTGAGAAGAGAAAACCAGGCAGAAAAGAGCAAGAGCAGGGCACTACGGTGGCAAATGTGACTGTAAAGGAATACTATCCTTACAGTGTCTTTTCTACCTGCTAAGGATTCCTAGGGGCTTCCCTGGTGGCTCAGATGGTAAAGCATCTGCCTGCAATGCGGGAGACCCGGGTTCGATTCCTGGGTCAGGAAGGTCCCAGATGTTGGTACCCAGGTGAGCAGATTTCCCTTCAGCAGGTTGCTAGTTCACAGCATCCAGGTGCTTACCTTGGCACATTGCTAATCATTTTTCTTCCCTCCAACATTCTTGGTGTCCTTTCTGAAGAGCGAGAAGAAATACTCTTGTAGATAGATTTATTGGAATATTGTTTCACAGACCAGAAAAGAGAAGCTATTACCCACTTCACTAGACAGTGGAACTCCCTGCTCTTCACACATGGTAGTTTTTAATAAGCATTTTTTATACTCTTAGCTCATTATCTATCTGTGTCTCCCAACTCTGAAAGAATTGAGAGTTTTGGAGACAAGAGCAAGCCATTCTCATACCCAAGTCTCTGGGGAAGCAATCTCATGCCCCTCAGTCTTAGCACTCCACACCTGCCATGTGAATTAAGGAGTGCCACTGGGGCAGGCGTATATCACTCTGAGCCCTGCCTCTCATTCCCTTGCTGTTGCTAACTCTCCCCTCGGTCCCATTCTGTGAGTCTTTCCATGCTTCTTAACGAAGCTTCCCATCTTTAGGAGACACAGCTGCTGTGCTCTGTGAAGGTTGCAAGACCCTCTGATGTGCTGGCCAGCTATTCCAAGCATCCAACGAATCATTACTTTTTCAACAATCTGGTGTGCAGCTCTGCCTGGTCATATTATTTAGCAGCAGATAATTTGGAGGGAAGAGTGAGATTTGCATTTGCAGTGTGCTGCAGTTTCAGAATCAGTCATCGCTCTTAGCTTGATGCAAATACTGTGTATATCAGGGTGAGCCGTGAAGTCACCATGACCCTTGGAGAGGAGCTGGCCTCTGTGCAGTCCTTCTGCTTCATGTGGCAGTGCGTTGCCATTGAAATTCTGGCCAATTTCTCTTTCTTGTCCCCTAAACTCCCTGTGACATAAATTACAGTGATGCTCCAAGTGTCACCAGATTGGTAATTGAAAGGACAGTTGGCATGTTTGAGAAGGATTCAGATGGAGAAATAAATCTGTTGGAACATTGTTGAGCTGTTCTTCCCAGAAAATTTCTTCCTCCTGCCCGGATGGTTACAAACTGACCAATAGAATCATGAAATATGGTTTATATGAATCATGAAATATGGTCTAATATGGTTTATATTTAGACACAAATGCAGAGATAAATAAGTCAAAGCAAATTGTTTCTACAAATAAGGATGATAGACAAGTTAGAAAGAAATTAGAAATACAATCACCAACACTAAGTTGAGAGACAACCCTGGATTGGGTTCTTTTAAAGGCTAACAGAAATAAGTAGGTTGTTATTGGCAAAATACATGTTATGATTTGTTCCTTTTTCCATTCAGACATCTTTAAAACATTATATGCCTTTCCTGATGGGGCCATAACTGAGATGTATTCACCATTTGGTATGATGTTGATAATTAGTAACTTTTCAATGTCAAGTATATTAAAACACAATCTCATGACCTTAGTGTAGGAAAAACTTTCTTAAATGTGATACATATATAAATTAAAACCATAAAGGAAAACATTTGTAATCTGGACTATATTAAAATTAAACATTGAACAGATACTTCAAAAACAGAAGGCTTCTAATGGATAATAACCATATGAAAAGATGCTGAACTTCGTTGGTCATTAGGGAAATAGTTTAAAACCACAATGTGACACTAGTATACCTCCACCGGAATGGTGAAAATGAGAAAGACGGATAATAGTCCCTGGTGGCAAGGATGTGAAGCCACGGTAACACCCATAAGCTGAGGGTGAGACTGTAATTTGGTATAACAATTTTGGAAAAGTATTCCATAGCATCTATTAAAGTGAACATATATACACCTATGAGCCAGCAATTCCACTCCTAGACATATAACCAACAGAAATGTGCACATATATTCACCAAGAGACAGTAAGCACTATGAGCAATACCAAAAACTGAAACCCAAATATCCATCAACTGTAGTATCTGCACAATGGAAAACCATACAGTATTGAGAAATGATTGCCTATAATTACATGCCACAACACAAATGAATCTCACAAAAATAGAGTTGAGTGAAACAAACCAGACACAAAAGACAACGTAGTGTAGGATTTCACTTGTACAAATTTCAAAAACAGGCAAAACTAATCTGCAGAGTTAGAAATCAAGATAATGGCTGTATTTGGAGGGTGACAAGGGACTGGAAAGGGGTTCGTGGGGCTTTTGAGGTTCTGGTAATGCTCTGTTTCACAATCTGAGTGCTGGTTGCTCACTTGATAAAGATTGATTGAAGTGTACAATAAACATTAGTATAATCTTTCCCAGGTGTATTCCATAATAAATTAAAAGTTAATGTTAAAAACCCTCCATAGATGAATGGACAACCAAAATGTCATGGATTCATGCAATGGAATACTATTCAGCCATAAAAAGAAATGAAATTCTGACACACGCTGCAACAGGGATGAACCTTGAAAATATTCTGCTAAGTGAAAGAAGCCAGTCACAAAAGGCCAGTCACAAAATATGTATATTTCTATTCATATCAAATGTCCAGTATGACCAAATCCATACAGACTGGAAGCAGATTAGTGGTTGCTATGGGCTGGAGGCAGGAGAAGTGGAGAGTGACTTATGATGGGTACGGAATCTTTTTGTGGAGCACTGAAAATATTCTAGACTTAGATAATGGTATTGCACAACTTTGTGAATATACTAAAAATCACTGAATTGTACACCTAAAAAAAAAAAAAAAAAAGAATCTGGGCTTTCCTGGTGGTCCACTGGCTGAGAATCTACCTTGTAATGCAGCAGACACCACTTCAATCCCTGATCCGGGAAGATCCCACACACCGCAGAGCAACTAAGCCCACGGTCCATGACTACTGAGCCCATCTACTGCAACTACTGAAACCCCTGTTCCTAGAGCCCGTGCTCTGCAACAAGAGAAGCCCCCACAATGAGAAGCCTGCACACTGCAACCAGAGAGTAGCCCCCACTGCTAGAGACAGCCCACTTGCAGCAATGAAGACCCAGGGCAGCCAAATATAAATAAAGAAAAATTTTTTAAAGAATCTTATCATGTGTGAAGTATATCTCAATTTTTTAAAATCCTCTGGAGTACTGGCTTTTCTACAACCATCAAGACATATGGGTCCTTTAAGTTATTGATTATCTGACACAATCTGTCCAACTCATTCAAACTGTAGATTCCACATTAGTTTGACTATTCTGGATCAGGAATCTTAAATTTTTATTTTACATAGAGTGTGGCATTATCATTGAAAGCTTTGTGGATCACCAAACTGTTTTAAATATGCAAAGCTAAACCAGTAGATTGAGGGGAGTCACGTGTTATGTACAGTGACAAGCACTAAAGCTCTGCTCTGCTCTTTTTTCCTTGGCTGTGCTGGGTCTTCATTGTGGCTCAGGAGTGTGTGGGCTCAGTAGTTGAAGCACATGGGCTTATTTCGTCCACGGCATGTGGGATCTTAGTTCCCGAACCAGGGATTGAACCCACATCCCCTGCATTGGAAGTCAGATTCTTAACCACTGGATTGTCAGGGAAGTCCTTGCTCTTTCTAAAAATTTATATTAATATTCCCATAAACAAATGTGTTACAGAATGTGCGTGTGTGTGCTAAATTGCTTCAGTCGTGTCCGAGTCTTTGTGACCCTATGGACTACAGCCCTCCAGGCTCCTCTGTCCATGGGATTCTGCAGGCAAGAATACTGGAATGGGTTGCCATTCCCTTCTCCAGGGGATCCTCCAGAGCCAGGGATCAAACCCTCATCTCCTGAGGTGCCTGCATTGGCAGGCAGGTTCTTTACCACTAAGCCATTGGGAAAGCCCCTGTTACAGAATGTTTTTCTATAATAGATTATCCAGTGGGAAAAAGCTAACACTTGTCTAATTGAATAGACATACATTAAGATTCTCAAATTTGTTCATACTCTTTGACCTAGTAATCCTTCTTCTAGGAGTCTATCCTAAAGAGATAATTAGGGATGTTTATTCATATTAAATGCCCAAACAATAAGGAAAGAGCAAAAAGGGGTGGAGGCAGGGCCTTCCAACACCCAAGCACAACTCTGGGCACAGAGTCTGAGGGAGTCAACCTGCTCCCCTCCTCCCCACCCCCACACATGTTCCCTGGAGTTAGAGGAATGTTGATAATAGAATTTCATAGATACTGAGGGAGACATGCCGAAGTCACTAATCCAAGTAGTCCACCAAGTATGTGACAGCATGTCCTGTCTCTTCCCTTTTGCCCTCCTCAGTCTTCTAGCTATTCTTTTCCCAGTTGCTCAGGGCCTGACCCTGGCTAACATCCCTAAAGACAACATTGACAAGCTTTTGGCCTTGACCGATTAAAGTCAGCTGGCTAGCTTTGATCCGGAAATCTCTCTTGAAGTGGCATGGAGCTGTGTAAATAAATATTTGGAAACAGGACAATGAAAGTAGTGGAGTGTTAAAACAGGGACATCTTCACTCATTCGCACCAATGAATTCTCTGCCAAATGTTTGATCTCCATGCTGTAGACACATAGAAGCTAAGTGAAAGGAGTGGAAGGAAGAGAAACTAGCAACCTCACCCCTCCTTGTTTAGATTCCAGTTCTTTGAAGAGGAACACTGCAGGGCCAGAGCAGATGAATTTCCTATAGCGGTGCTCCATGGAATTCCAACATCTGTCTTAATGTAGCAGGAGACAGTGTCAGTATTTTCGAGGCTATGTACTTGTAACTTGTTCTACTTTCTATCTTAAAGTCAAAAGAGATTCAGACAGCATAGGAAAACATCCAAAGGACTGTGTAATAACTTTTAAAATTATTTAATTAAAACTATTGTTATGAATGTAGCAAATGTTTATTATTTAAAAAATTATTTTTCCCCGCCATTCTGTCTCACTTCTCAGAAGTAACCATTATTCATAATAACTTCAGTGGCTTTGTATATATCTATTATGCAGATACAGATGGATAAATTTTAGTACAATAAAGTACTTGTTCTCAAATTTTAATATAAGTGATCATCTGAGAAACCTGTTAAAAATGGAAATGGGGCCGAGGTTGTTTTACAAAAACCTCAAAGATATTGATGCAAGTGGTCTGCAGAGCAGACCATTGAAATCTCTCTACTCTATTATCCTTTGAATTCTTTGGAGTCAAAGATTATCAATCCCATGCCTTCTTGTAATGTGTTGAAGTGACACATCATTCCAACTCTTCAGATGTGTATCTGCAGAAGCAGCTTTCTTGACTGGGAAGGGACTTCATTTTATAAGGTAAGAGGGTGTGTGTGTGTGTGTGTGTGTGCACGCATGGGTGCATTTGCACATCTAACTTACTTTAGAATTGTTTTAGAATTCACTTTGAAAAACCTATACGGCAAAATTTTGCAAGGGCAGAAAGAAAGGAGGTAAGGTATACAGTTAGAAGGGGAAAGATGTCTAATCTGTTTTTCACAGGAAATAGGGGAATTTTTTCCAAGACCTTAATGCAACAACGAGGAAAACAACAACAAACAGCAGGAGCAATGACAGACAACGTTAAGAATAAATGAAAAAGAAATTAAAAAGAGAAAACCTTGTAAGAAAATGACTGTGAGAGATGGGCTAAAAATTTAAGGTAGAAAATTTGAAAATGAATAAAAGAAAACATTTCTTTATGAATCAATAAAATGATTAAAGTAAAAATTCAAACATGCAAAGGGAAGGTTTGGAGATAAAATTTAAACAATTGAAAATAAAATCTTCTGCTCAAAAGCTGAAATGAAAATCAAAACAAAACCAAGTTTATATAATGTAATGTAAGGTAGAATGTTAAAATTAAAAACAAGGAAAAATAATAAAAGGGGACACTCTGAGCTCAGAAGGTTAAATGTTGAATGGGAAAGCAATTAAATAAGACTTGCTGTTGTTGTTTACTTGCTGAGTTGTGTCTGAGTCTTTTGGGACCCTGTGGACTGACTGTAGCCTGCCAGGCTCCTCTGCTCATGGGATTTCCCAGGCAAGAATACTGGGTTGCCATTTCCTTCTCCAGGGGATCTTCCCTGGAGATGACATCCCCAAAATGACATAAGAAAAAGCCATTTTAAAGTTGAGATATTAAAAATAACAATAATAATATGAAAAGTGAAAAGCATAAGCAAACAAGTAATTTGCTGCTAGGGCTGACTGTGGATTCTTCTGGGCCTCAAAGTGAAAGTGAAAGTCACTCAGCTGTGTACCATTCCTTGCGACCCCATGGACTATACAGTCCAAGGAAATGTCCAGGCCAGAATATCGGAGTGGGTGGTCTTTCCCTTCTCCAGGGGGTCTTCTCAACCCAGGGATCGAACCCAGGTCTCCCACATTGCAGGCGATTCTTTACCAAGTGAGCTGAGGGAAGCCAGGTAGGAGTCTTTCAGCAGTGAGAGTGAGGGTCTGCATCACTGAGCTTTGGAGACTAGATCTGCAGCCCAGACACTGTTTCAGAACTTGAAGACCAAGTCCCTTTTGTCAAGGTCAAGTTTTGGTGGGTCTGTACCTTCAAGGAAGAAACCAGCAGCCTCCTTCCTCTCCTATTTCCCCCACCACTAAAAATCTTTCTTTAAGACCATGGCTTGTCATTTTCTTTCAGGTCACCTTCTCTGATTTGTGTAGACAATGGAGCAGGGGTCCAGCTTGTTCAGGCAATTGGGATTGTGGCAATCTTCTCTCCTGGCACAGGTCCTGGGATGGCCCTGGGTTTTCAAACCTCCAGGACCTAAATTGAGATTGAGTCACCCATCTTCCCCCAAATGTGTTCCTCCCAGTCCAAGTTCACTCTGCTGTTTAATGTGTAACCATTGCCCTGATCAGTGAAGCAAGCCACTTCAATCACTCTGGACTGTTTCCTCGTGTTCACCCCTACAACCAATGGGTCACTGAGTGCTGCCTCTTTTATCTCCTGCATCTCTGTTCTATCTTCATCATGTCTGCACTTTACAAACCTTCATTGTAAGTGAAATGGGTGTGAAGAGATAAGCAAGGGTTTTGTGTTTTTTGTTTTGGAGCTGGGAATTCATGAAAACAGTAGCTTGCAGAGATGTATACCATCTCAAAGGCGAGGGTAAAGAGGAACTGGGAAAACTGTGCAGATGCCAGAATTAATTCCACAGCACTAGCTCTGCTCAGTGCCACCCTACTTGGCATGCTTTTCTGATGTGCTGTCATCTTAAGCAGCAGAGGTGGACAGTCAGCTTCTCCATTATTGAATACAGTCTAGAAAGACAGTCTTCAGAGTTCCTATCTTGCTTAACATTTGTTTTATTCAAAGGAAGACAAAAAGCTCTGAGAGATAACAGAATGCTTGGGGCCAAGAGGCTTTTTAGTAATCATTATCAATCCCTCTGGCTTTCCTGGTGTGGTGGCTCAGCAGTAAAGAGTCCACCTGCCAATGCAGGAGATGTGGGTTTGAGCTCTGGGTTGGGAATACCCCTGGAGAGGGAAATGGCAACTCACTCCAGTATTCTTGCTTGGGTAATTCTATGGACAGAAGGAGCCTGGTGAACTACCATCCTTGGGGTCGCAAAGAGTTGGACACAACTTAGCAACTAAACAACAACAATAGTCAATCCCTCTTATCTTTATCCTCCCACAATAGAGGAGAGGCAGCACAAATCACATATTACTGCTTTTAATGAAAGAGGCTTCAAGTCAAGGGACTGCAGGACATGGCCCAGAGCCTTTTCTCTTACTAACCTGATTAGATACTCAATCTTCCGATGTTCTCTGAATCAGGCCAATGCTTATACACCACTGCATTTCTGGGTTCCCAAGAGAAGCTCTGGACTTAGCTCACATCAAAGCACTTTGAGTTTAAGATGCTGTGAACTGATAGTATCTGGAGACGATTACAGGGGTGGGAGATGAATATGTGGTTGCAGAAACTTCTGGCAACAAATTCTGACACTGACTTTAGGAAAACACTGCCTCTTGTTTGAAAAGCAGCTCCAAGTGGATGTCATGCTGACAATAATCAGATTTAAAATTAGCCTTAACATGCCTTCATCAAGGAGGCTTAATTGCAGGGCCCAATCAGTAGACAAAATAACTGCCACGACAATTTTGCTGACAAAGTAATTCTAAACAAACCATTTCAGAATGAGCAAAATCTCTTTGGAATCACTTAGTTTTTGAAGTCACTCAAGACTTCCTTCAGGTCCATCTCATGCACCAGGTTTTTTTAATTTTAAATGTACAAATTCAGAATTTGCATGTTTTCCTTTCTCCAACTCTAGGAATTTTTATTTTTTGGCTGGATACAGCATTCTGGTATAGATCAGATCAGTTCAGTTCAGTCGCTCAGTCGTGTCTGACTCTTTGCAACCCCATGAATTGCAGCACGCCAGGCCTCCCTATCCATCACCAACTCCCGGAGTTCACCCAGACTCATGTCCATTGAGTCGGTGATGCCATCCAGCCATCTCATCCTCTGTCGTCCCCTTCTCCTCCTGCCCCCAATCCCTCCCAGCATCAGAATCTTTTCCAATGAGTTAACTCTTCGCATGAGGTGGCCAAAGTACTGGAGTTTCAGCCTTAGCATCATTCCTTGCAAAGAAATCCCAGGGCCGATCTCCTTCAGAATGGACTGGTTGTATCTCCTTGCAGTCCAAGGGACTCTCAAGAGTCTTCTCCAACACCACAGTTCAAAAGCATCAATTCTTCAGCACTCAGCCTTCTTCACAGTCCAACTCTCACATCCATACATGACCACAGGAAAAACCATAGCCTTGACTAGATGAACCTTTGTTGGCAAAGTAATGTCTCTGCTTTTGAATATGCTATCTAGGTTGGTCATAACTTTCCTTCCAAGGAGTAAGCGTCTTTTAATTTCATGGCTGCAGTCACAATCTGTCGTGATTTTGGAGCCAAGAAAAATAAAGTCTGACACTGTTTCCACTGTTTCCCCATCTATTTCCCATGAAGTGGTGGGACCAGATGCCATGATCTTCGTTTTCTGAATATTGAGCTTTAAGCCAACTTTTTCACTCTCCACTTTCACTTTCATCAAGAGTCTTTTGAGTTCCTCTTCACTTTCTGCCATAAGGGTGGTGTCATCTGCATATCTGAGGTTATTGATATTTCTCCCGGCAATCTTGATTCCAGCTTGTGTTTCTTCCAGCCCAGCGTTTGTCATAATGTACTCTGCATATAAGTTAAATAAGCAGGGTGACAATATACGGCCTTGACAAACTTCTTTTCCTATTTGGAACCAGTCTGTTGTTCCATGTCCAGTTCTAACTGTTGCTTCCTGACCTGCATACAGGTTTCTCAAGAGGCAGGTCAGGTGGTCTGGTATTCCCATCTCTTTCAGAATTTTCCACAGTTTCTTGTGATCCACACAGTCAAAGGCTTTGGCATAGTCAATAAAAAGCAGAAATAGATGTTTTTCTGGAACTCTCTTGCTCTTTTGATGATCCAGCGGATGTTGGCAATTTGATCTCTGGTTCATCTGCCTTTTCTAAAACCAGCTTGAACATCAGGAAGTTCACGGTTCACATATTGCTAAAGCCTGGCTTGGAGAATTTTGAGCATTACTTTACTAGCGTGTGAGATGAGTGCAATTGTGTGGTAGTTTGAGCATTCCTTGGCATTGCCTTTCTTCGGGATTGGAATGAAAACTGACCTTTTCCAGTCCTGTGGCCACTGCTGAGTTTTCCAAATTTGCTGGCATATTGAGTGCAGCACTTTCACAGCATCATCTTTCAGGATTTGGAATAGCTCAACTGGAATTCCATCACCTCCACTAGCTTTGTTCGTAGTGATGCTTCCTAAGGCCCACTTGACTTCACATTCCAGGATGTCTGGCTCTAGGTCAGTGATCACACCATCGTGATTATCTGGGTCATGAAGATCTTTTTTGTACAGTTCTTCTGTGTATTCTTGCCACCTCTTCTTAATATCTTCTGCTTCTGTTAGGTCCATACCATTTCTGTCCTTTATCGAGCTCATCTTTGCATGAAATGTTCCTTTGGTATCTCTGATTTTCTTAAAGAGATCCCTAGTCTTTCCCATTCTGTTGTTTTCTTCTATTTCTTTGCATTGATCACTGAAGAAAGATTTCTTATCTCTTCTTGCTATTCTTTGGAACTCTGCATTCAGATGTTTATATCTTTCCTTTTCTCCTTTGCTTTTCACTTCTCTTCTTTTCACAGCTATTTGTAAGGCCTCCCCAGACAGTCATTTTGCTTTTTTGCATTTCTTTTCTATGGGAATGGTCTTGATCCCTGTCTCCTGTACAATGTCACCAACCTCATTCCATAGTAGGGAGCACTCTATTTACCTGCTCTGTGGTCCTGGGCAAGTTACTTATCCTCTCTGAGTCTCAGTTTTCTCACCTGTAAAGTGAGGGAACAATGCTCACCTGAAAGACTGTCGAGAGGTTTAAAATAAATGAAGTATGTAAACCCATCTTTATTTCCTTTCTCTTTACCAAACCCAATGGCTCTGGGTGTGTTCAGCTTAATGTCCCTAGGGACATTGCTGCTGGAATTTTTAAATCATTTGAAAATAGAATTAGTTTGATGTTGGCAGCAGCAGAATATCCCCCTATCCTCAACTCCTATATCTAGTTTAGTGATTCTCAACTGGGGAGAATCTCAATTTTTGGCCCACCCAAGGGACATTTGGTAATATCTGGAGACATTTTTGGTTTTTGCAACTTGCCGGGGGCAAGGGACAGGTACTACTAGAATTTAATGAGTTCAGGGAAGCTGCTAAACATCCTACAAAGTATGGGGCAGCCCCACATAACAAAGGATTGCTGCTGCTGCTAAGTCGCTTCAATCATGTCCGACTCTGTGCGACCCCATAGACGGAAGCCCACCAGGCTCCCCGTCCCTGGGATTCTCCAGGCAAGAACAGTGGAGTGGGTTGCCATTTCCTTCTCCAATGCATGAAAGTGAAAAGTTAAAGGGAAGTCGCTCAGTCGTATCCGACTCTTAGCAACCCCATGGACTACAACCTACCAGGCTCCTCCATCTTGCCCTAAAAATCAGTAGCACTCAGGTTGAAAACTTGAACCTAAAGGATGGTATATACTCTCATTTGAGAGTTCCCTGAATGTAAGGCATGTGCCTTATACATCATTCTTTCTCATAGAGAAGGTTTGAAAGACAGTTGGGAAAAATACTCCAGTGGGATTGCTCTTATTGTTGAATGTCAGGGGAAGATTTCAATTCAGCATGACTTTGCCTGTATTTCTTTCCTCTTTGGTGAAGTTGGGCTCTGTTAGCATTTCTCTAACATCCTACATTGTCTCATTTCCTTTTGATTTGCAGTATCTCCTTCGACTTTTCCCCATTTGATATATAGGATTTACTTGGATTTATTATCCTTCTCCTCTGTTCATACTGGATGCTGAGAAGCGTAGAAGCATCTGTATAGGAAACTTAAGAGAGATATCCTGGTATGTGAGGTTGAGGATGCCCAGACCGACCAGGGGAGTGACCATATGAAATGAGATGCCAAACATTAAAAGAAGCTAAGTAGAATCACTAGATGAGACCTCAAGGAAACCTGGCTACACTAAGGACACAATTGTATGGATAGACTTATTTCCCTAACTGACTCCATTCAGTTGACTATACAAACACTTACAGATGTGTGGAATTACACAGTATCTGTTTATTTATCTATTAACTATCATTTATCTGTCAAATATATGGATAAAAGCCTGGAAGGGGCATATATTAAAATATTAATGCTGGTCATCTTGATTAGAACTCATTTTTTCCCCTATATACATGCTCCTGAATATTCCAGATTTTTTATGAGTATTTGATAAATTGAAAAATAATAGATATAGTTTCAGAAGAATTTGAAGAGTTGTTTTCAACGTGTCTGCCTGAACCTTGTATGCTGAGGATTTCTCCTCCTCTGTAAATTTCAAGTTAGATGTTGGCAAGATGTTGGCAACCATGTGTGCTAAGAGATAAATTGCTCTCCCACCGCCCCAGCTGAGAGTCATGTCTGGGTAACAGCTGCTTTGATAATGACTTTATTTTGTGATGGATGAATTCTTGGTTGCTTTACAGATGTTGAAATGACTTGGGCCAACGAAATTGCACGTACGCCTGTTCATTTCTCCTCACTCCTCTCACAGTGGGTGTGGGAAATAGATAGCCCATTACAGGGCAGAAGGGATGGTGTGACCTGGCCTTCCTCTCCAGAGGCAGCATCAGCCTTAGGCACTTGCTCTTGGAGAGCTGCATTAAGCTGGCAAAATTATGCACCAATGCAGTGATACTGCCCCACAGCAGGCTCTGCTGGGGTACAAAATGCCACTCCCATCCTTCTCTTATTCCCTCTTCCATTTTGCATTCTGCGGTGATAGAAGATTGCTCTTTTCCAAATGTAAACAAAAAAATGTAAAATCCAGTCTTGAGAAGGAATGATCTCACTTCTGACCTTGCTCTCATTGGTTCTGCCTGACTTCTAAGTATGTTGACTTAGTTTCCATTTTTAGCTTTCTTTCTGCTGATTGGGCCACTGATCCTGGTTGTCTAGGTAACATCCAGGGTCTGGTCCATTTGTTCAACATCACCACTACCACACAAGAAAGTGGAGGTCAGATCCAAATGGTGGAAATAAGACAGTAGTGATTCATGAGGGAAAAGTGCGAATGATATAGTAGAAAGATCCACATGGTCATCAGCTAGCCTAGAAAGAGGAGTAGAGTGTGGCTTGATTCAAACTCCAGCTCAAAAGGATTCAAATGGACATGTGTTTGATTTTTTTGGTATCAGAAAGGTCTAGCTATGAGTATTTACCACTTAGTATTTTTTGAGGATTTACTATACTGAAGATATTGTCCTGTGAAGCTTATGAACATGATTTGAAATAATCCTTCAATAGTTGTTATAAAGGAATTGTATAGACAAAGTGTTACAAACCAGGAAATAACTAGGTCACACAGCTAGGAAGCTTTGGAACTGGAAGTTGATGTAGGATTTCACAGCTTATATATTCTTAATAACTGCGTAACCATGACATTGCTCCAAAGTTGGACTTTTCCTCAACACACATGTACATTCTCATTCTCTCTCTCTCTCTCATGTATGTTTTTTCCTGGTATCATATTTTGTGCTTTTGTTTTTAAAGATTATATTTAGTAGCACCAAGTCGATAGCATTACTTGGTTCCAAAAATGAAATGAAGTGAAATGAAATGAAGTAAAATGAAAATAAAATAAAAATTGATTATGTTCTTAAGATTTAATTCTGTAAGAATTCTCTGCAAGTTCAGTAAGGTCTTACTTGCTAGACTGTCACAGTTTTAGAAAACTGTGATTGGCTTCAAGTGACATTTTAAATGGAGCACCATCAAACCAGAGTTTATTTACTGAAAGTGAGCTACAAACCATGTGTGTTTTAGTCTATTCAGGTTGCTATAACAAAATTCCACTGACTGGGTGGCTTATGAGAACTTTATTTCTCACAGTCTGGAGCCTGGAAGTCTAGGGTCAGGGTGCTGGCTGGTCAGATTTCGGTGAAAAGTCCTTTACCAGTTTGCAGTGACATCAGGTATTATTCTCATCAGTCGTATCCAAATGGTAAATTGTATTAATATTAAGGAGTATTACAAAATCACTTTCTTTTCCCACAGTTTTACTTGCCTGATATTTACCTGCCCATGTGTACCACAGTGGCTTTGTATTTGCTGGTATTTGCCCATCTCTATATTTTCAACTATTCATGTCATTTTATTTTAAGCATATATATTATAACCTGTATTTGTCCAGATTTTGTTTCTCCAGCCAATCTGAGAAAGATTTGGTCTGGTTTCTATTTTTGTTTTTACATATTATACTTCAAAAATATATCATTTTCCTTTTTCTGTCCTTGCAATGACAATCAATTTCACCTCTATCACAGCACACACATATATTCTTTTCTGAACTCAGGTTGATCCTAGTAATTTGATTAATAAGCTAAGCTTTCTTAAAAGTGAGGCATCCTTACTTCCAACTGTAAAATAAGTCATGGGATGTAATGTGCAGCATAGGGAATAGAGTCAATGATATTGTGATAACTCTGTATGTGACAGATGGTAACTAGGTTTATCCTGGTGATTGTTCCTTAACGTAGAAAAGTATTAAATCACTACGTCGCACACCTAAAATTAATATAAAATTGCATGCTGATGACAATTCAATAGTAAATAACTAACTAAATAAAAGGGCTTGGAAAAACAAAGAAGGAAAAGCTGGATCCAGAAAATCTGGATTCAAATCCTAGTTTTGTCACTTACGTTCCTGCTAAGGAACTTCTTCCAGTAACGTGTTATTGCTGCATTGGCAGAATGTTGTAATGATATTGAACTTATATAAACAGAATCATAAAAAGTGTTTAAAAAGAATGACTCACCTTGGACACACATTTAACCTGGTCTTGTTGCTTCTAGAGCCACTCTTCCTCAACTTGTCTCTTGTGCTGTGGCCAGATCGAAAGTGGTGATCTTAAAATGTAAATCAGTTCATGGCCATTTACCGAAGTATCTATGTCAGTGGCTTTAGCCACATAAAGAATATAGTTCCAACTTCTGGGCCTGCCATTCAAGGTCCTTGACCTCTTTTCCAAGCTCATCTCTTACTGTTCTCTCTCCCACACTCATGTCTGTTCCAGCTATAATCCACTTCCTCTTTTTTTAAAAATTTAAATTTATTTATTTTAATTGGAGGCTAATTACTTTACAATATTGTATTGGTTTTGCCATACATCAACATGAATCTGCCACGGGTGTACATGTGTTCCCCATCCTGAACCCCCTCCCACCTCCCTCCCTGTACCATCCCTCTGGGTTATCCCAGTGCACCAGCCCCAAGCATCCTGTATCCTGCATCGAACCTAGACTGGCAATTCATTTCTTATATGATATTATACATGTTTCAATGCCATTCTCCCAAATCATCCCACCCTCTCCATCTCCCATAGAGTCCAAAAGACTGTTCTATACATCTGTGTCTCTTTTGCTGTCTTGCATACAGGGTTATCGTTACTGTCTTTCTAAATTCCGTATATATGCATTAGTATAGTGTATTGGTGTTTTTCTTTCTGGCTTACCATTTCCTCTTTCTAATGGCTCATGCCCTTGATCAATTCTCTTAGAAAGTGCTGAAGGAATGCAGTTAGGTGCCCAGCACTGGGTTCAAGGTGGGGCATGAGAGTGGTGATAACCACTGGCCAGATGTCTTCTTTTATGGGGCTCCCAGCAAGTGAGGATGACAGTGAAAACTCATATGATCACCACAGGATAGGCAGAGGTGGTTGTGGGAGCACAGAGCAGGAGCCCACAACCTTAACTTTGATACCCAGGGAAAGTGACGACCAAACTGGAATCCAAAGGATGAGTAGGGAATGAGCCTGGCCTTCTTTCCCTAGTCACCTGGTGGCTTCCTGCTCTCCTTCCAAGCCTCTCTCAGGCCTCACTCCCTCTAAGTGGAAGCAGTTGCCTCCTGCTCTGTGTACTAGCTCAGTGTTCTCTACATTATGGCCCTTTAGCCATGGGTTGCACTTATTTGTCTGTCCTTCCTGTTCTAGGCCATGAGCCTCTGGAAGGCAGAGTCATTTCTTATTACTTTGTATCCCTGTACCCTGTGCATGGTGCACAGTGAGTGCCTGATGAAAGTGCATGAGATTTGGTTCCTGGATCCTGTGCTTCTCTGCCCAGCACATCTCCTAGGCCTGGACCCACTCCATACATTCCTGAACCGTTTTCTGGCCAGACTTTCCTTGGTTGCTCGACTCCCAGAATCCTCTTGATTCTTCTGTTGCTGCTGCTGCTAAGTCACTTCAGTCATGTCCAACTCTGTGTGACCCCATAAACGGCAGCCCACCAGGCTCCCCCCATCCCTGGGATTCTCTAGGCAAGAACACTGGGGTGGGTTGCCATTTCCTTCTCCAACGCAGGAAAGTGAAAAGTGAAAGTGAAGTCGCTCAGTCGTGTCCAACTCTTCGCGATCCCATGGACTGCAGCCTTCCAGGCTCCTCGTCCATGGGATTTTCCAGGCAAGAGTACTGGAGTGGGGTGCCATTGCCTTCTCCGGATTCTTCTGTTACTCTGTCCCTAAACTGACTTCAGCATTCAGAAGGCTCCTTCTCTGGTACCCCATTGATTTCACTCCTCAAGGGGCTGCAAGGATAACTCTTTTCATTCCACAAAATACAGAATGACAAATAGCTTCTACTAAGTATTTATCGATGGTGCTTAGTTGCTCAGTCATGTTCAATGCTTTGCGACCCCATGGATGTAGCCCACCAGGCTCCCCTGTCCATGGGATTCTCCAGGCAAGAATACTGGAGTGGGTTGCCATGCCCTTCTCCAGGGGATCTTCCCAACTCAGGGATCAAACCCAGATCTCCTGCATTGCAGGAAGATTCTTTACCTTCTCAGCCACCAGAGAAGCCTATTGAAAGTGATAAGTACTTTTAATAGCATGTCTTCTCTGAGATTAGGTGCCTGGGAAAGGATATTTTCTTATGAGGTGATAGAAATTTAATTTAAAAAATGAGATCTATATATCCCAACTTGCTTCCTTGTTTACACTGACTTCCAGGAAGCCCAGACTTAGATTTAACGTTCAAGTGTATCGCCTCTATTCACATCATGTTTCTGGTAGAATTATCTTCTTCCTTCATTTGGGTGTGTTTTGATTAGTTTTCTGAATTAAAAGAAAAAAAAAAACATTCGAAGTGTTCATTTTCTATTTTAAGGTCAGAAAAATTTAATTCCATTAAAATAAAAATATAATTACTACATTTTCACATAGAATTATACCATATTTGCTCCACCCACCTACACCCAAATTTATTTTAAATAGTGGTTTTATTGCAAGTTACCTCAAATATTTAATTCAAGAGTAAGTTCAAATTAAAAATTTTCTTCTTTCCTCCTTTATTGTTTTCCTTTTTCATAAAACAGGTTGAATTGGTTGAAACGTGCCATATAGTTTAACTATACTAGAGATCATTCAACCACTGTGTATCAAAAAGGAAAGGAGAGGATTTGAGAGAAGGAGAGGGCATGGATAGAGGACCAAAGGGATGGGAGGGGATTTATTTACTGAGTGATGACAATTTCCAGCTCCATCATCCACAGGCGTCTCAAGTCATGAAATTTCCATTTTAGAATGAGGTAAATGGCTCTCATTTCTTTGATTGGAGAAGTTCAGCAAACTCACTGTCTCATGATCCCCCCTTGCTATCATTTCCTAAAATCTCCCATCAAGTACTTGGTTTTTCAATTAAATTACTTGATTATAATTTTCTGATTTTACAAATTTTATTCTTGTTGCATTCCTAGTGTCTAGCTCTAAATATTTTTTGATTATTGTATTAATATTTATTTCCATTAAGTTAAAGGTTTATGTTTAAGACGGATTGAACCCATGTCTTTCATGTCTCCTGCATTGCAGGTGAATTCTCTACTCACTGAGCCATTGGGGAAGCCAAATATTTCATAACTATGACAAGATGAAACAAAGGTATATATGTCAACTACTCAGTTCATTATAGAACAGGCAAGTAGGAAGACATTTAGCTGATAGTTCAAAAGTGGTTTAGAGTGGATTTGCAAATAGACTCCAGAAACATTCAGCCATGCACTTTTTCTTCTGCAATAGTCATCAGATTTTCCTATCCTTAGTAGTCACTTTTGAGTTTGAGAATGCCAACTAATTACCCTTCCCCCTATAGCTTCTGAATAAGAGCAAGAGAGGAACTAAAGTATCAATAGATTAAAATTCAATGATCAATTTTATTTCAGGTAAAGCTGAATTGGAGAATGAGGCTTAGCCATAGGGACAAAACTGGGCTTTTCCTTCAGTGTCCTTTGGCTTGGCTAATTTGTCCAGGCTTAGAATCCTGTGGGGATGGGGGCTGAGCTGGGGGTGGGAGGCTCACTGGCTGGGAAAGCCTTGGGCAGTGTAGGCTGAGAAGATGGGGTGGCCAAATGTGGAAGGTAACCCAGCCCCACATTGCCACAAAATGAAGGAATGAGGTCACACTCCCAGAATCTCACTAGTCCTTGAGAGGAGGGTCTACAAGGTGGCAGAATACTCTTTTTAATAGCCATGAAAGGCTTAGTTTCTATTTAATGCACCAAAGCAAGAGCAACAGAAGGGAGAAGGGCTCGTTCCTCCCAGCAAGAGTCCCTGGATCTCGGGTACTTGGTCCAAAAAATTCCCTTTTTCATAGATGAAGTCTGGTAACTCCTAAGTGACAAATGGTCTGACTCTGTCTCCTTTCTTTTACCTACAATTTATCATTTTATCAGGCTGATGGGTAAATCTATAAATGCTCCTTATGTGAAGGACATACATGTTAATGTCATCAAAACTTAATGTAAAGGAAGCTTCAACCTGACACTCAGGCGTGTGTGCATTGATGGGAAGCATAATTACTTGGGAATTACTATGGATCATAAAGGAAATTTTTTTCCTGTAATTTATGGAGGGTTCATGTCATCTCAACCCAGGTTAGCCTGTAATTGCACATCTTGGTGACAATAAAGAGCAGTGACCTGAAGGCATCTAACACTTCTGCCGTGAGTCAAGAGTGGCTTGTGCTGTGAATTCCACATCATTTGGAACTTCCTGACATTTCTTCCAGCTGTTGGGAGTTTATGATCCAGATATGCCTCCAATGGATACAACACGCAGAAAAATCCTTTGCTGGGCTCTGACCCATATTTCATTAATTCATGATTAGATTTATCTAGTTCTGGCTTGATTTATTTCTGGTCTGTGGGTCTGCATTCTTTTCTATCGCTAAATTTGTGCCTTCAAAGTGTGGTGTGTTTCATTTGGTCAGTTTTATAAATTATATAATGGTAAGGAAGAAAAAATAAAAGATAAAGTCACAGTCAGGAGGTAATAGTGTAAAATGAATAGATTATAAATACATATTTTTAATTTTTTTAAATATCTGTTTTTTAAAAAGTAATTAATATGATCACTATACAGCATGTGGGATCTTAGTTCCCTGACCAGGGATCAAACCCATGCCCCTGCAGTGGAAGCGCCGTCTTAACCACTAGGCCACCAGGGAAGTCCCTACATTATATTTTTATGAAGTAGGTCTGATTTTCTAGCTGACTTGAGATGGTCTTCTTAGAAGGATCATTCTTTACTGATGCTCAGAGCCTATAGTGATCCAGCAAAGGTCAAGAGTCCCCAAAGCCAGTGCTTCTCAAACTTTAATATGCATGAGCATCACCTGATTCTTCAAGGTTGGGGTGAGGTTTAGATTCTGCAGTTTCAACAAGCTCTCAGTGATGTTGATGACTGAGCAGCAAGAACCTAAATTACCAAATCAAAACACCAGCTCTCCAACTCATCACAATTAATTTTATTCCACAGCATGTTTAGGGGAATGTTATTCTCAGGAAGATGTTTAGGACTCAAATAATTAAACAAAAAAACCTGGAAAGTACACACATTTATGTATCTCTTCTTTTCATTAAATATATATCTGTTTGGCAAAAAATGTTAGACTCTTTTATACAAAAACAAAGCAAAAAAAAAAACCAAACAAACAAAAACCAACCCCCAAAACCAACAACCCAAACCCTCTGCAAATTGTCAATACCTGTAATAACTACAATGATGTAAACTTGGATGTCTGACAGCTTGACCATCTTGTGGAACCTGTGTTGCAGCAGAACCCCCCAGACCCTTAGATAGCAACTGCCTGTCATCGAGGCTTTTAGATTTAGTACATTAGAGATGAAGCAGGACGACTGATTTCAGCATTGTGCTTTCAGCTAAGGGGCTGGAGGAATGTGTGGCAATGAAGAAGGCAGGTCAGGGATGGGGCAGGGAGAAGAAACCCAAGACTAGCTGAGAGACAGAAAGGGTGGTCACAGCCACAGGGCAGACGTGATGTGGCCATGGGACCCTCAGATCGTGTCTGCTGACCCAACGCTTGTGAGAACTAGGATGAGGCAACCGCTGCTGCTCTTGGGACCAGAGAGGAACTGGGCAGGCAGAGGCCAGAATGGGGGAGGGAGGGCATTTAGAAGCAGATTTCAATTCACATGGAACTGGTGGTGTGAGCAGACCCTCTGGGGAACGAGGAGTGGTGTTTTTCTTCTCGAGAAGCTAGATCGTTTCCGGTTCTTCCAGACCCAGAGCTTGAGGCACACCCCTGTGTCTGGCTGCAGATTGGGAGAAGGTCTGGGCTGCTGGCTTGGAGCCGCTAGGAGGGGAGGACTTGCCTGCTGGAATGAAGATGGAAGGGCCCTTTGGCTCTCTCATTGGCGGTGGATTTTGCTTTTCTCCCACCTTTGACTGCAGCGACGGGAGGTAACCTAAAGCACTGGAGTCTAGGAACAGAATCGGGGTGGTGAGCAGGATGCCAGGGAGGGGCAGAAAAATGCCAGAGTTAGAGGAGGCGAGGCCAAAGGAAGTGGGGACCCACAGCGTCCCTTGACCACAGCGGATTCCACGGTGTGGGCGCCTTTTCATTCTTCTCTCCTATTAGCTAAATCTTCCAGTTTTGGAGGGGGTGCATCTGGGCCCAGGGTGCTTCAATTACAGTCATAGACGAAGTCATAGTTGCTGGGCTCCTTGGGGATGGGTGGAGGCGCGTCCGGGATCTGAATGTTTTCCAGGTCCAGGAGGCGGAGCTTGATTTCCATGCTGAGCAGCGTGTCCAAGTCATTCCGTGTTAGGTCACTCATCATGTCTTTCCCCAGCAGCGCATTCAGCCCATCTGTCCAGATACAGTACTGGGGAGAAAGAAGGTGACAATGAGAACGACTGATGACAATTACAAGAGGAATAACAATAGCTAACACCAACTGATCACTCAGCAAGGACTGGGCTCTGTGCTAAGGGCTTTGCCTACATCATCATTTGATAGTCAGCACCTCTATAAAATTGACACTTCTGTTAGCATCTCTGTTTTACAGATGAGGGAACTGAGACAATGAGAAATTAAGTCACTTGGCAGTATGTGGAGTAGGTGGGATTTGAACTTATGCAATCTGCCTCCATCGTCTGCACTCTTCTGTACAAATAATGCCTCCCTACATAGCAGCAGGAGGATTTGAATTTTTTCTGCCTGTGCAACAGAATATCTCTAACATCCCACCAGTGAATCAAAGAGTTAAAGGTATTGGTAGAATATACCCTAACACTCCTGGACTCAACATCAGATCATACTTGCTACTCTCCTGACTCTGAGCAGTTCTAATCTAGAGCTAATATCTGACTATCCTGTTTGATTCCTGCACTCAAAATGACAGTCGAACTCCACTCTGGAGCTAATGGTGGTCCTACCTTTGTATTTCTTTTTTTTTTTTTTTTAATTCTTACCCTTGCTTTCAAAGGCAGCGACCCAGGCTAGGCCTACAGTAGATGAGTTTGTTCTCTGAGGCAGGACAATGCAGCTAAGTTCCTGCCCGCGAGTTCCTAGGGGTGCGCGGCCGGGGAAGGGCGGCCGCCCGCCTCCTTCCCCATCTGGGGCGCAGGGGTCGTGTCGATGGCTGAGCACTTCCGGGGCCGCTACAACCTCCGCGGCTAGAGCGCCCTTCCTCAGCCGGTGAGGCCGCGATCCTACCTTTGTATTTCTTAGCAAAAGATTTAGGAATAGCTCAGTGCTGCCCAAGGTCTGGTGGACAAAATGGCTAAAATTATTGGGTGATCTTAATGGAAGGTGGCTTAGCTGCCAGTCTACGGACCTCTTCTGCCTGGGCTTCTGGTTTCTAAGGGTTTTCTCCTCCAGGTCTTTGGAGTCTGATCCCTGGGGACATCACCTGTTTTGGAAAGCACTCCATAGTAACCAACTAAGGATTTGGTTCTTCCCCTCTCATTAAAAATTAATCATGCCCTTTGCTTCTTTCTCCAGTAGGCTATGAACTATGCTTCATTTATCTGAGTACCTGCCTTGCTCTTGTCAGCATCCCTCCAGAGGCTGAAATCCTGCCCTGACCATTAAAGCCATAATACTTGGTGAAGAACTAGCCTCTGCTGCCAACATCAGAAAACTGCCTGCATTCTGGATGTTGTGCTCAGCTCACCTTTTAGGATGTCCTAGTCCTATTCAGGGCTTCTTTGATAGTAATTTCACTGCTCTTCCTGTGGGACTGATCTTCCTTCTAGAATGTGCTCTAGATTATCCCCTCTCTTGCCCTTACTGGGTCAAGTTGCAATTCCAGACCGTACTTAGCTTGTCCTTTGCACTGTGGTTACCTGGGCTATGTTCCAGAATATGACAGCAGATCTCAACAAAAAAGCACTATGAGACGGCAAGCTCTATACAGATCTTAAGTCACAGTGATGGCTTAGAAATCTACCCTGATGCACACTGGGGGCTCCACTTGTTAAGCCAAGGAGGTGTGTTATTAAGTCTGTCTGAGTAGGGCAGTCCTGAACTGTAGAGCTTTGGTTCGGCCTTGACTATGGGATCTCAGCCAGAGCACTCAACCCATCTAAGTATCAACTGAGGGCTAAGAGGTTTCTGGAAGTATTAGTGATCTTGTGAATGCCTTAGAGGGTTTCTAAACACATCTAAACGTTTGTTTCTTCATAAATAATCTTGATAAAAATAGAACCCAGGTCCTACTCTGTAGATCTTGATCTTACAAATCTTAGGTCAGGAAATTTTATTTAGAAAAGCTTCCAGCTAATTCTGATGTATCTCCATTTAGAAGCACCACTGAACCCCATGCTCTTTGAGGCCCCTTCCAGTTTAGACACTGTTTCACTGTAAATCCCTAAGTGCTGGGGTCGCTACTCTTTGTACACAGCCTTCCCAGTCCTGGCTAGCTTCCTAGTACAGATTAATTTAACCCACAGGAACACTTCTGTGGTGCTTTTCTTTTGAGAAGCAGCAAGCACAGAAAACTTTTTTAAAAAGCATCATGATCAATAAATAAAAACTGTAGTACTGAATCTGAGTTGGAAATATCGGTATAAATGTATGATGTATTTTGTCTTTTAAAAACATAACTCCAAGCTCTGTCTACAAAAATGCCTAAAAATAATCACCAACCCAGTAATAATAGGCACATTTAATGTCCAGATTCTGGTTGCTAAATACCAAAAGGAGTCAAAACTCCATAGAGAAAAGGCAGGGAATGCTCAAGAAGAACCTGGAGTATCTTGTCATGCCAGAATGCCTGAAAACTGCCAGGGTCATCTGTCAATAGGACTCAGAAGCCAACCAGAAGGTATTCCTACTTTCTCTATAGTTGTTCAGTCGCTCAGTCATGTCCAACTGTGTGCCACCCCATGGACTGCAGCATGCTAGGCTTCCATGTCCTTCATTGTCTCTTGGAGTTTGCGAAAACTCACGTCCATTGAGTCAATGATGCCATCCAACCATCTCATCCCATTGCCCCCTTTCTTCTCCTGCCTGCAATCTTGTCCAGTGAGTTAGCTCTTCACATCAGGTGACCAAAGTATTGAAGCTTCAGTGTCAGTCCTTCCAATGAATATTCAGGGATGATTTCCTTTAGGATTGACTGATTTAATCTCCTTGCAGTCCAAGGGACTCTCAAGGGTCTTTTCCAACACCACAGTTCAAAAGCATCAATTCTTTGTCACTCAACCTTCTTTACGGTTCACCTCTCACATTCATACATGACTACTGGAAAAACCATAGCTTTGACTATACAGACCTTTGTTGGTAAAGTGATGTCTCTGCCTTTTAATACACTGTCTAGCTTTGTCACAGATTTTCTTCCAAGGAGCAAATGTCTTTTAATTTCATGGCCGCAGTCACCATCCACAGTGATTTTGGAGCCCAAGAAAATAAAGTCTGTCACTGTTTCCATTTTTTCCTCCCATCTATTTGCCATGAAGTGATGGGACCAGATCTACTTTTTCTAGATAAGATAATTTGGACACTGATAATGACAATAATGGCAACCTATTGAAATGTAGGACTTCCCAGGTGGCGCTAGTGGTAAAGAACTTGTCTGCCAATGCAGGAGACATAAAAGACATGGGTTCGATACCTGGGTTGGGAAGATCCTCTGGAGGAAGGCATGGCAACCCACATCAGTATTCTCACCTGGAGAATACCATGGACAGAGAAGCCTGGCGAGTTACGGTCCATCGGGTCTTTAGAGGTGCAAAAGGGGAGTATTTACAAATAAAATGATGACATCTGGATGGGCTTTGAAAATAATCTGGGGTATGGCAGCTGGGTGTGGGCGGGGATACAGGTGAAACTTCATTGTCTATGAGTTGATAATTGCTGAAGCTAGGGGATGGGCACTGGCAGGAAGTCCTGAGTCCAGGTCCTGCTTTCTTCCTTCCAAGCCACCCAGTACAGGGCTCAGATAGAAGGTGTTTCTGGAACAAGACCCCCATTGTTTAAATCCAGGTTCTATCACTTACTACTTGTTTGATCTGGAAAAAGTTTTTTAAGTTCTCTGTGGCTCATTATTATTATTATTATTTTTAAATAAAATGGGAATAACATTAGCTTGTTTCTTCTACAGTTACAGAATGAAGATTGAGGGAGGTGAGGCACACAAAGCATTGAATGGTGCCTGGTTCAGAGTATTCCAGTTATAATTACTATTGTCTTTACTATTGTTGAGGTAGTCAATTTTGGGAGGCTTCTCTCTCCTCCTTTGATCAGTGAAGATATCTGTAATAGAACTTTCTGCTTTATGGAGCAATTATGCAAATAAAATGAGGCAATAGATATGAAAGTGGTCTGAAGAAATTAAAAGTATTCACAAGTGCATGGCATTTTTCTCCTCACTGCATCAATAAAAAGTGGCAGATATGAATAAAAATTTGGCAGTCTCAGAGCATTTATCCTTATCTGGAATTAATGTACACTGGGCAAAACAGCCTTGTATAGATTTAAATAGCATCCTCAGTTCTACTATTTTAAGTGGTTTCCTATATATCTGTATATATCTTGAATATGGTGGCCTGCGTACAACCACAGTTTTATTTAAAAAGAGAAATGGTAGGACACGGTATCTATTTTCAAGAAGATGAAGACAAAGTCATTCCCTTCCATGAACTAAATGTCAAGTAACACAGAATTATATTTAAGCACCACTTTAAATGCAGGATTTGCATCTAATCTTTCTTCTCTTTGGGGGATGTACAATTTTATCCAAAAGCTTCAAAGCAGTAAAAAACAAAACAAATACAGAATAACTTCTAAATGAGTTAAATCTCCCTGGGGAAATGGGGAACAAAATTCAAGTTCTATTAAAATGTTCCTTCCTTTCTAAAAGCTTTTTATGTTACCACATGCACAACAAAAATTTGAATGGTATCATCTAAAAATAAGAGTTTCAAGCATGATGTTGTGTTCTAGCTTACAAGAAAAAAAGTTAAATCAGCCATAGCTGCTACTTCATCTTACAAATGCATTTTCCTAGATTTATGCTAAATATTTTAAATATAGCTGACAGTGTGCTTCGAGAAGAGAAACAAATTATACATATAACAAGATGTCAAAAAGGAATAAAAGCATCTCAAAAATAAAATTCCAACAGCAGAGACAGTCCTAAACCTCTTAAAATAACTTAAACATGATAAAAAATCTAGTTCTCAAATGTTTTAAAGAATTGAGACAAATTTATTATGGGAAAATTTTGACCAAAACCTAAATATTCAATAAAAACCAAGCCATAGCTAAGGATGATATTTTTTCTGTAACAATATGTCCTTACTATGAAGCACTTGTACCTTCTTCTTTACCATAAACTCTTGATTAAGCTAAGAAGAAGCTGAATCTGTTTACTTTGCAGTTTTTTGAGAGGTTTTCATTCTATTCTAAGTCAACAAAATGTGCATTTGCTCATAATTTTTCTTAGGTAGACTTAAAAAAAATTCTTTCCAGTATTTTTTTATCTACTGTTTTTCTCAAGAAAATATGACATTCTCTCATAAATTAACCCCTGGAGATCTTTACCTCATGCTTGTCAGGAGCTATGAAGTTCAGTTGGCAGTTTGAGTCATACAAGATGGAGAAAGCAAGTTCAAGCACCTCCTGCAAGAGATTAGAGAAAACACCACACTGAAGACAATTTGCACGTTTTGCTTTTCAGTTACAAATGGCTGCAGATTGCACGTGGAATAGTGCCTGTAGTGGGTCCAGGCAAGAGGAGCGGTAGTGAGGCTGATGGGAAGAAGGACGATATTTTTCAAGATTCACAACACGTTTCCTTCTCTCTGTTCATGGGAGGTCTGCATGAACCAATTCGTTTAATTCTCAAGACAGTGCATGGAGCAAGTGTTATCATTCCCTTTTTATGGGAAGGAGCTCAGAGAGGTTAAGTGAGTTGTCCAAGGCCACACAGCCCCAAAGCTATGCTACTTTCCTATCTTCAACATCTCCCTCCCAGGGAGACCATGGAAAGTAGTAAACTCTTTCGCAATCAGCAACATTATGGGCTGCTCTATCTTCTATCATTTCCAAAAAGACAGGTGTTCATAGTGGGTATAAACTTCCTAAAACATGGAAGCTACATAGGAGGTAATGAGGCTTCGGGATGAATCCACTATCTTTAGGTAGCATGTCTGCCCTTTGATCTCTGAACTACTGTAGAGCAAAGTTTATATGAAACCTAGTTTTATCCTATAGTGGCTGCAGGGTATAAAGGACAGTATGGGCCCAAGTGGCAGAATAGCTGGATTCATTCATTGGTGAATGTCTCTTCGTTCGAGTGCCTGGGTTCATTCATAGTACAGACTATGAGACAGACCCAAAGGGCCAAGGACTAAGTGTTGCAGTCATTGCATTGTAGCTGAATGACCTTGGCTGAGACACTTAGTGTTGTTCCTAATATGTGCGTTAAAATATGCTTCTCAAATTGTACACACTATGCACTAATAGATATAATGATTATTCTACTGGATTGAGCAGTCAGCAGGTACAGTCTCTGGAAGATGAGAGTCACTGAACATCTTAGCACCCTGTATCGTGTTTGTGTGCGTGTATTAGTTGCTCTGCTGCTGCTGCTGCTAAGTCGCTTCAGTCGTGTCTGACTCTATGCGACTCCATAGACGGCAGCCCACCAGGCTCCTCTGTCCATGGGATTTTCCAGGCAAGAGTACTGGAGTGGGGTGCCATCGCCTTCTCCAATTAGTTGCTCAGTCACATCCAACTCTTTGTGACCCCATGGACTGTAGCCCGCCGGGTTCTATCCATGGAATTCTCCTGGCAAGAATACTGGAGTGGGTAGCCATTTCCTTCTCCAGGGGATCATCCTGACCCACGGATCGAACTTGCATCTCCTGTGTCTTCTCCATTATAGGCAGATTCTTTACCATCTGAGCCACCAAGGCAGCCCCTCTCAACACCCTAACAACTCCTAATTTGGAGGAAAGAGCCAAGTGAGTCCACATCGATGCTCTGCATCACTACAAAACTCATGTGCTAGCCTACCTTCTGTCTCTGTGTCTATTAGGCACCACTGAGGACTGCCCCTTTCCCTCACGGTATGATCTAGGAGCTGCATTCTCAGTAACCACCCGCAGGCGTTCTTTCTTAGGGAAGTAGACCTCTCCACATCATTCTCTACCTCAACATCTGTCAGAGGATTTGTCTTTGGCCAGTAACTCACAGCAAGAATGCTCCAGAAAGAAGACAGAAGGGAGAAAGATGAGGTCACTGTCTCTAGATTTAAGAATTTCAGATGAGAAAGAATTCTCCCAAGCGGACTCCAAAGGCTCAGCATTAGGCGGATGCCTCTCCTGACACGGTCAGCCATCAGGCTATTTGTGGCTCTCATGAATTCTGTGTTTGGCTCGACTCTAGCTGTCCCCTCATTAAGGGAAAGCAGCTCTTGTTCTGAACCCAGACCTAACAGTATCTCATCCTCTTAGGGTATCCTCACCCTACCAGAAATAGAAACAGGTGAAGGAAAAACTGCTGAATCACAGATCAGGATCTATTCTGCAAGACTACCCACTCTGAATTTTTCATTCTTTTTTTCCTTAGGATTCTATTCAAGCCTGCCCAGGAAAGATCAATAAAATTGGAAAAGAGTTCACCAACAAACAAAAACAATTTCCCCATAAGTTTAGCATCTCTTTCAGGTCTTTTAGTGCATAATGAAAATGGTCATGGGTCCTAACAGTGGTACCATAATTGGTGTCATCCTTTTAAAAAAGCCTGTAAGGCAGTCCATATCAAGAACAAGCCGTCCCACTTTTGGAGTTACTCCTAAAAAAATTCAAAAGGAAGCAAAACTGTATATACTATTATCTGTAAGAATGTAACAGAACAGAAAAACACAGCACTGCACTCAGTTGTGACTGACTCTGCGACCCCATGCACTGTAGCCTGCTAAGCTCCTCACTCCGTGGGATTTTTCAGGCAAGAATACTGGAGTGGGTTGCCACTTCCTTCTCCAGAGGATTGCTCCATCCCGGGAATTGAACCTGGGTCTCCTGGGTTGCAGGTGGTCTCCCGCATTGCAGGTGTATTCTTTACCAACTGAGCCACCAAGGAAGCCATAAGAATGTAATACAAGGAACTAAATAAATGTCCTCCCTTCTTTGGGTAAAACATTAAATAAAGAAATCACAAATTAGCAACCCTGCAAAATAAATGCTGCTAGGCATTAAGTAGCAGCAGCAGCATATATTTCGCAGGGTTGCTAATGGGAAATGGCAACCCACTCCAGTGTTCTTGCCTGGAGAATCCCAAGGATGGGGGAACCTGGTGGGCTGCTGTCTACGGGGTCGCACAGAGTCGGGCATGACTGAAGCGACTTAGCAGCAGCAGCAGGCATTAAGTATAATTACAAACATTTGATTTTAAGTGGAAAAACAAACAAGAGAAATGAACATTATTTACATACTGATCACAACTAGGAACAATGTCTAGCTGTGGTTGGAGACTGAACCGAATATGTGAAATGAAAATAATTATGTTAAGGTGCTGGGATCATAGGTGATTATTTTCTTTTAAAAAACTGAAAACATTTTTCAACAAAATGTTAAGCTCTAATCTCCTAAATTCATAAAAACTGTTCTTAGATGAGAAACATTGATATAGATGATGATTTCTTTACTAATCTTAGTGTCATCCCCTGGAAAAATTCTGACTCGTACTTAGGAGACTGGAGAGAAAGGAGAGGAGGGGCTTTGCTTCTGGACACCCAGTCAGTACATCACAGCAGCACCAGGTGACCTTCAGAAGTCAACAGGAAAAGGTGAGACTGACAACGGATTTCTGACTGATGCTAGACCATGCCTGCTGCTCTGCTTAGGGCAGGCACATAGCTAATCATCGCCTTGCTTACGACAGCAGGTGTGAGCATCATCAGAGCCCAGACATGGCCTCTTGACTAGGTGCTGAAGTCTCTTGAGACCAGAGTGTCAGTGTGGCTGTCCTTGTGACACTTTCTCTTCCACAGGGCATGGAGTAGGAAGAAAAAGGAGCGGGGGCTGCCAACTTTAGGTTTTGCCCTTCTAAGGCATTTACCAGCGAGGACGTGAAAGAGAGGAACTGTCATGACCTAGATTTCTGATAAACACAGGCAGGGAATAGGAAATTCGTGAGAATGTCAATCCCCACTTTAATTTCACCAAAGCTGCCTGGGAGGGGTTGGAGGAATTACTTCTCTGAGTCGCACGCCTGCGTTAAAGGCTGCTATCACTTATAATGAGTTTTATTGACGTCTCCAGTTGGCTGTCATTGAGGCTTTGGTGGAGGTCAGCTCTCTAGCACTTTGAGCAGGCAGGCTGCAGAGCTGGCAGCGACGGCCTCTCGGGCTAACACTCTAGAAGCGGCCACCTGTCCAAACTGTCTGTGAGGGAGAGAGGTGCCAGGAGGCGGTGGAGTAAGTGGTTGTGGATCTGGGGCAGCATCCCCCTCAGGGGCCTCTTGTCACACACCACAACACTCTCTTAGATATTTGATGCTCTGCGGTTTTGCTACTCACTACCTAAGGTCTTTTATTCACTCTGGATCTAAGTCAGTGAAAAATCATGTCCAGGAGTAGCTTATTTCCATCCTCCATCTCACTAATTCATATGTCCTCCCCTCACATGTGGAGGAAGGCCTGGGATAAGTGAGTTCTGTGGTTGGAGGATACAGGAGGAACTCACCCTATGACCTCTGACCCCACTCAACCTTCTGGCCCTGGGTCTAATGACAAGGCATACAGGGTCAGGGGATGCTCAGAGAAATTCTGGGCATGATGGTGTCTTGGTTTGGGGATTTCCACCTTCCAGGGCCACGTGATGGGCTGATGGAATATGAGAGTAGAGTTTTATACAACATAATTTCACTGTAAAGTGTTGGCTGCCATTCCTTACATTGTTTTGGGGTGACTTGTCTAATTTGGCCATCTCACCTGGCATTCACTTTAATCACATTGGTTCTCCAGCATCTATCCATGTTATCTTGAGGGCAAAGCATTTTGATTACGGATGTGTACATAACTTGGCATGTGTGTGTGCTAAACGTGGCCAGAGAAATAGTAGATTTCATAGCTATTAACACTGCGGCTCATCTGTATATCTATGAGTTTGACTTTCTATTTTAGAAGGTAAAATCAGTCATTCATATATTATATAGTGAGAGGGTCTTGCCTTCTGTGAAGTAGCTTTATGTTTGGGCCCCATCTATCTGAGCCAATAGTTCTCCAACCCATTTTCATCTCTGTCCCCACCAATCCTACTGTGAATTCAATGTTTCTCAGTCAGAGGATATTCATCAGATGTCAAAAGACCCCATGCGCCTTTCATATATTGTTTCCTTCTCCTAGAAGGTCTTTCCCTCTCTTCTTTTCAAAACCCAGCTCATACATCACTTCCTCCATGAACCTTCTCAAAATCCCAGGCTCCCCTTGTTTTTAAATTTACTGGGGCATAGGCACCATTGGATTATAATAGCATGTGGATCATTAAATCTTGTATCTGCTCTAGACACAAAATATCAGGGGCCAGGTCATATTTATCTTTGGATTCCCAGCACCCGGCACAGGTCTGGTATAAAGAAAATACTCAATATAGTGTGACTATGAATGATGAATGAAGTAACTCTGAATAAAAGGCTTTTTGCTTAAGATCAGGATTTTCAAGTCAATACTAGAACATCATCTTCTAATATAATCTGCTTCTAATTTCAGGTACGTTAATCATACTGGAAAAATAAATCTGGGCTCTGGGCATGGTGAAATGGAAGCATGTCTCAGGTCAAACATATTCCTATCCCTTTCACTGATATCTGGTTAGAGTTTTCCTCTGGTGATTGCATGCTATTTAACTTCTAAAGCCCAAGGCAGTAGGATAAGTACCAGGACTGCCTACTTTCAAAAATACAGTAACAAATCAACTTTATTTCATGAACCACAGAGTTTGAATTTAGAATCCTTAATCCTTAAAAGTCAAATTCTTCCAATTCAATTTCCATTCACCCATGAAAATTCTTTTCAAGTATCAGGAATTTCCTACTCTCTCTGTGAAGAAGCCAATACTTTTTGTGTCCACAGAAATTTGTTGCACCAACTTCTTTTAAACAAGTTAGACTCAGCTCCAGGAGGACAGGGCTGTGTCTGCCTGTGCATCACTCTGTGCCTATAGCCCATCCTATCTCAAGTGCTCTAATGCTGACTGAGTGAAGGACTCTATGAAAAAAGACCTCTGCCTCAAGGGAAAGGATCAGTCCCTTTCCTTTATCTATTTCTAGGACCTTAGACTGTGCCTGGCATGTCAGCTGTTGAATGAGCAAGAAGTACTACCAGTTACCAACAGATCTGAATGTCCAGTTTGCCCTGCTCATAATTAAGCTAACCAAGAGTCCTGGGGCATAAAATGTCAGAATCTACTGTCTAGCTGGAAAAGCTGAAGAGCCAGCAGCAGGCCTTGGTTGCTGCCCACTGCCATGCCCTGACAGGCCTCCTGTGGACACACTTTGGCCAGCCCTCCTTTTAAGTTGCAGGCCTCTTCTTTCCATCTCATCCCATCTCATCCTCCACTGCCCCCTTCTCCTTTTGCCTTCAGTCTTTCCCAGCATCAGAAGATATGGTTGGATAGCATCACTGACTCAATGGACAGGAATCTGAGCAAACTCTGAGAGATATTGGAGTACAGGACTTAGTGACCAAATGACAACAACTCCCCTTTCCTATCCAGAAGTCCCAGAGGTAGGGAGGAGCAGGCCTCTGGATCATTGGGGAAGGGGTGTGAGTGGGTTAGGAAATAAATTATTAGAATTTCAGGTTTCCTTTCTACTTTCTGACATTTTTCCTGATGCATCAAATATATGAACACTATTAATATTATAAGACAAATTATTTTCATATGTATACAAATGAAAGAGCCAGGCTAGCAGAGCTACTACTACCTCTCTTAGCCTTCTAGGCTAGCAAATCCCAGAAAGTAGCCTTCATTTGAAGTCTTATCATGTGTTTACAGCAATGTGTCCCATTTATCAATCCATTCTTCCATCATCAAACCACCTCTCTCTCCATCCATTCATCTATCACTCATTCATCTGCCCACTTGCCCAGTTTTCTATAAGTGTCACCACAATTTTTAAAAATAAGGTTGGAAAAGTCATTCACTCAGTTTGTTTTGTTGGTCTCCTCTAAAGGGAGAGGAATCTGAAACAAGAAGGCCAAAATCAGCCACATACATCCTAGGCTCAAATGAGCTCATCTCCATACCTGTTTTGACATTGATGGCTTGTATCTTCTTTCATTTTCTTTTGGTTAGTCAAGCTAGAAATTTCAATTTCATTTATATTTTCCAAGGACCAAGTTTTGCATTTGTTGATTTTCTCTACTATTTTCCTGTTTTCAATTTCATTGATCTCTAATATTTATTATTTCTTTTCTTCTGTTTTCTTTAGGCTTAAATTGCTCTTCTTTCTCTAGTTCCCTAAGGTGGAAACTTTACTGATTTTAGACTTTTCCTCTTTCCTAATATATGCATTTAATGCTATACATTTCCCTTTCATCACAATCCACCCATTTTAGTAAGTTATATTTTCATTTTACTTAGTGTAAAACATTTTGTTATTTCTGTTTAGACTACCTCTTTGGATTATGGGTTATTTGGAAGTGTGTTCTGAAATTTCCAAACATTTTGGGGATTTTCCATCTATCTTTCTGTTATTGATTTCTAGTCTAATTCCATCGTGAATTAGAATACAGTTTGTATGACTGTTACTTCTACATTTGTTAAGATCTATTTTATGACCCAGAATGTGGTCAGTCTTGGTGAATGTTTCTTGTGAGCTTGAGAAAAATGTATATTCTGCTGTTGAGTAGATTTTCTATTAATGTTAATTGGATCAAGTTAATTGATGGTGCTGTTCAGGTCATCAATATCCTTATTGATCTTCTGCTCACTTGATCTATCAATTACTGACAGAGGGTTACTGAAGTCTCCAGGACAATAATGGATTTGTGAATTTCTTCTTTCAGTTCTCTCAGTTTGCCTCGTGCATTTTGATCTTTGTTCATCCCATTACTTTCACCTCTCTTAGTTTCTATATTTAAGTGGGTTTCTTGGAGGAAAACACATATTTAGTCTTGCTTCTTATCTACTCAAATAATCCCTTTTAATTGGCGTATTTAGACCATCGACATTTAAAATGACTATTGACATAGTTATATTATGTCTGCCAAGTTTGCAACTTTTTTCATTTGTTGCATTTGTTTTTTATTTTCTCTCTCTTTTTTTTTAAAACTTTATCCTGTTTTGAGTATCCTTACTTCTTCCTCCTGTACATTTTGACTTTTCTGTCATTCATTTTACTTATCCATATGCTATAGATATAACACATTTTAAAATTATTATTTTAAGCAAAGAGTTACCTTTTAGATTAATTAATAAGAAAAAAATATACTTTTCTTTTACCTTCATATATTCCTTCCCTAATACTCTTTGCCTCCAAGGGCAAATGCCTCCAAACTGGGGACAAAGGAAATTCCTCTACCTTTTCAGACAATGCTGCCCCCCACACCTTCTGTTATGGAATCTAGGCTGTCATGGTGAACAACATGGTGGGAAGGGTGAAAAATACTGCAATGTGAAGAGTATTCAAGCAATATACACCTTTGGGAACATTTTCTCCCTTAAGCTGAATTTGAACTGTTTCAAATATGGGAAACAATATTTCCCATGATGCTGAAGAATATTAGGCCTTGAAAAATTTTCTCAGATTTTTGGGAGTCATCTGGTCTCTCTTCCATTTCCCAGACTTCTCTGAGACCCCATAGGGGTAACTAAGAAGAAGAAAATGGAAGAGATTGGGGAGAAAATGCAGAAGGGAGACTATGAACATAAATAGGAGGGTAGGAGGGGCCCAGAGGACGGAGATGAGTGGAAAGACTTGAGAGAAGACTGGTAACATCAGTGAGGGCAATTCCTAGGGCTGTATATGGACAGGAAGTGGGAGAATACAAGACATGGTAGGGATTCAGCAAGTGATCAGTGAGAGAAAGAGTAAGACTGAGAAATGTAAAAGGAATCAGGGAAGGAAAAGGAACTGAGTTTAAGAGATGTGTAACTGCGTGACACATCTGCACACACACACACACACACACACACACTCCCCAACCACACAGGCATAGCTACCAAAGAAGGGCCCATTGTAGTCACTAACTGCGTTGTGCAGACAGAACTACTTAGAATAATCTGGAAATCATACCTTATTTTGTTTAAGGGCACCTTTCTCTTTCATATGAGGGCAGTCCTTTCCCGTCACCACAGCTTTGATATCTGCCACCGGCACTGAAATTCATAAGAGAAAATGAAAGTAACTACATCATGTGACCGTGTAAGTGTCCATAAAATAGCAAGACTAAGCATCATCGAGTCTGTTGGGACAGCTGCCGTTCCCAGACACTATAGCAGGAAGAGACAAGAGATGAAGAGAGGGAGAAGTCAGGCAGGCTCCAGGACAAGGAACTAAAATATACTCTTAATATTCTGGTAGAAAGCATTCCTGGGGAGAAAAATCTATGTTCATACGTAGAATTTGTTTCAAGACAAGAAATACCTAAAAAAAAAGATTGCACACAATAAAAAACCCACCATAGTTGTGTTAAAAGTGATGGCATTAGAAGAACCAATAATGATATAAGTAATAGTGGTACTGATACTGATTTTATGGAAGACATCTATGTGCCAGGAGCAAATGCCAAGTGCTTCCTATAGACTGATATCTCTTACTATAGTAGTGACATCACTTTAGTTTCTGAGTTTTGGATAATAAGGGGAAGTAACCCTATTACAAAAAAATCTATCTGAACATAAACCATTCTGAACTCTCACTCTCCAAATTCTCCCTCTTGCCATCTCATTAATTCTCACAACCATTCTGTGAGGCAGGTTTTGTTATTCCTAGTTTATGGACAACAAAACTAAACTCTATTAAATAAAGGGAACATTCCTTTCTGTTAGGGAAATGGTAGCTGGCACTTATCTTGGAAATCCTGAGAATAATGCAGTTAGATAAAATGATGTTATCTATCGTCTTATTCAGGACTTGCGGGAAGATAAAAGATATGGAAAGGCTTTTGCCCTTAATGCTTTTGTTAAGATCATCTGATGGATAGAAGGCTGCAGGATGGTTTGGAAACTTTGGTTTTTTTTTTTTTTTGGTTTGGAAACTTAATTTTAAAAACTGCAGAGTTATCTGTCCCTTTCCAACTCCTAATCTTTCAGTCCCTCAAGGGACTCTAGGGGCTCAGTTAGGATGTGCAGAAGCTTTGATTCATCAATTCCTTGGACTCCTCCAATGACAAAGATAATGAGAGATTTGACCATTAAAGTTCACCTACTTTTATTGGGGCATTGGGTCCTGGGGGTGACACTTAGATGAAGATAAAATTATAAAATATGTAGAATATCAACATGATATAACAGGAAGGCTCTTTAAAAGCTAACATTTTCCGGGTACCCTAAAGTTGCTAAGAACTCTGTCCAAATCCGTGATACCTCCAGAGCTCTCTCGAATCCTAGCGAAGAGTGGTGCTGTGATGAAATCTTCTAGGATTCTCTGACGGCACCCCCTGCTCTCTGTCCCACCACATCTGCTCCTCTAGCTTGGACTCCTGGTTCTAGATTCCTTGGTAGATAGGACTTGTTCTCATTAATAACGTTCTGGGCACATGGAAGACCATGCTTCTCAGCAACTTTTGCATTTAGGTGGGCCCGAATAATGATTAGCTCTGGTAATGAAACATGAGAGGAGATGGCCTGGCTCTTTTCCTGGCTGAGGCAGTGAGAAGCCCACTTCCATCAGCCTCTCTTCCCCAGCCGCAGGGACTGATTAGGCCACGTGGTCCCTCCAGATGGTACGGCTCTGGGATGTCAGAGCAGCCATCAGCCTGTGTCCCTGTGATCATGCAGAGCAGTCCTTTGAAAGCACATGTCAGTTATATAATTGAGGAGCGAGAAATAAACTGTTGTGAGTCAGTGAGGTTTCAGGGGTTATTTATTCCTGAAGCTTAATGTAGCAATGCAGCCTCTTTTGAGTGGCCTGACCCTTGACCTTGGACCCCCTTCCTCCCCTACCTGGCTTCTTGGGATCGGCATCTTCTTGTAGACAGTCCTTGTGATTTCTGAACTTTCCTTTGATCACAGCCATTGACTTTCAGCTTTTCTCAAATCCATTTTCATAACCAACAATCAACCCTGTTCTCAGTGGCCAACCTGGCTACCTACTTGCTTCTCTGGGAGGAGATACTTGGGCACTTTGGGAAGTTGGGTTTACTTAGTGTTTACTTTTCAGTGGAAAACGTACCACTGAAGTGAATTTGTGATATAATTAATGTACAAACTCCAAAACCCTTCTCAAGCCTCAGATGGAGTTTGAGTAGCAAGCACCTCCTGGAAAGTCTTCTGCTGTTCAAATATGTAACGTGCTCAGTGAATGAGAGAGCGTGTCTATGACTGGTAAATAGTAAGTTACCCCTTGGCTCTGAAAACCCATCATGTGGAGCAGGACAAGGGTCACACTAAGGTCTGCTGTGGGAGCAGTCTTCAGAATCTCTAATAAGCGGGCAGCGGGGGAGAGAAGGCATGCTTCCACCATGCTGGTGGCAGTACGTATTTTATGTGTTTCATAGGCATCGCCCCCTGTCAAGGAGAAAAGCTGCTGTATTTCTCACAGGATTGTGGCTAAAAGGAAAACACAAAGTTCTAAAAATACAGCGTGGCTTTTAAAGATTGTTCTTTGCATAGTTTGTTGTTGGATGCACTGGAAAATTAGGCATTGGAAGGGCCAAAATGTCATCTTCTCTAAACCCACCATCAGAGTTAGACTCACACATTTGGAATCTATACTGTAGGAGGTGACAGAGGGCTCTTGATTACTTCAAAATAGGGCCAGCGTTTCCATCAGGTCTTTTTTTCATGTGGGAGCAGGATAACAAAGTGGGGTTCAGAGATATGAGAACCAGAAAGGTCACCATTGGTTCCCTAGCCCCCACTCTTAACTCCTTGGGGCCTGCCCTCATTTCTTTCAATGCTATTTTCAGTTTGAGCTGGATTGAGACAATCTAATCCAACATTTCCATTTTATAGATGGGAAGACTGAGGCCTAAAGAGAAGAAATATGTCACACAGCTAGTGAGGGACAGAGCTGAGACAGCCGCTTTTTCTTCTATTCCATGGTCTCTTGCTAGGCCATGATTTTCTCCTATGTTTGGAAGGTGTCAGCTCCCCAGATCATGCTAAACACATGTCAGACACAGCCCTGGAAGTGGTTATCACTTCAGATATGTTCAGGAAGCTCTTTAATGGCTAATATCTGTGGGAGAAATTTTAATTGTGATTTAAAACAGAAATGTGTTTTTTTAATTAAAAAAGTAAATGTGGCCATCATGATAAAAATTGTTCTAGCTTTCACCCTTGGGAACCAGAAAGTTGAGGCAGAAATCACCCCAGGAAGCCAGTAAGTTGAGGCAGAAATCACTCCAGGAAGTAGCCAGTAAGCATGATCACTTGCCGTATATATAGCTCCGCTGTGGAAACTCCTTTGGGCAGAGATACAGAGGAGGGGCAAGCTGATCCCAGGACAGTTCAGTAGAGGATCTGGCCTCTAACTGGGCAGTCTGGAGTGGCTGGAAGAATCACAGAGCCTGGATTTGAGTTCTAGATGCACCTACTGGCTATGCCACTTTGGGCTTAAGTTCTTGGAGCATAAGCTTCCTTGTGGGTAAAAATCTGGACCAGGGGTTGGATAGCTGCATTCAGGTCTTTGCTCTGTTATTTACTAGACAAGTGGCCTTCAATAGGTTACTTAACTTTTGTGTACCTCTGTTTCCTAATCTGTAAAAGAAGGGCAATGGTACGTACTGCTTCAAGTCATGGGGAGGACAATTTGTTAATATGCAGAGCTCTTAGCACAGTGCCTGGTATAGAGTAAGCACTCCAAATATATTTGCAATTATTCTTATTATCAATAATCAGAGTTAATTCTCTTTGTAGATTGAAGGACCTAAATTACTTAGCATGCTTCAACGACCCAAATCGCCCCACTCTGCTTTGCTCTGGCTGCCACTCCTCTCTTCTGTGGTAAGAGGCTTAATGGTCCTGTGTGAGGGACTGAGCCCTCTCCTCCCGGCCCCTTTGATGCAGGAGTGAAGAGCGCTGGCCTAGATTCTCTCAAAGGGCGGTTCTGAGAGGTGGGGGCACTGCTGGAAAGCAGTGGAGTCTGGTTTCAGTGGGGTGATGAGAGTCTGCATACCTGGTGGGAGGAATGTGGGGCAAAGGGAGGTAAGGAGATATGGACTTTTCAAGGGCCATGTTTCCTGTCAAACAAAAGGAATACGAGAGAAGAGATTTGCTAAACTTTTAGGCACGAAGACAGCTGAGTAGCCCTCAATCTCCACTTGCATTCTCTGGATTAAGAGGGTTCAATTACACCATTTGACTCATCAATATCTCAATATTCAGCTGGTTAACTTAAGGGGTGGAAGACAATTTTCCCGTTGGTCTCAAGAGAGGGCAATCGTACAGAGGGCAATCGTACATGGCAAGAGCAATGGCACTTGAAATTAATTAAAGGAACAGCTCATTTTTCTAGTGGAATGAGGTTTTTGACTTTGAAGGGCTCCAAGAGGATGGATTATTTTGCTCCAGGCAGAATGCAGAATTGGAATTAAATGTAAACCAGGTGGCAGGCCTGAAGCAGCAAACTTTGGTTTCCTGGGCTGAGGCCTTCTCATTTCCTGCACAGAACAGCTTCATCTGATTTCATTACATGAATGTTCCTCCTCACTGGCCCACCTGGCACACAGATATAATCTCTTTAATACACACACATCTACACACGAACACCTGCACAGGTATGCATTCTTGGTTTATCTTACAATGGGTAAACTGTTTGTAGAGCACCTCTTCTGGAACTCTGAATTCCTAGATTTCTAAGGCCACAGAGGAAAGGGGCGGACAAGAGTTTCAGAGCCACAATCAGAAGGGACTGTTGCAATGCTTTCTCTGAACGAGCATCATGACCATGACCAAAAGCTCTCCAGAGATTTGCAGCTCTGTCCTGGCTCTTCTGCAACCACCCTGGCAAGCTGGCTCTCCCTGGCATCGGCACTCCAGTTTCCAGTCCTTGGGGATGCAGGCCTTGGTAGAGCTTGGGGTCATCAGCTTGTGGACAAGTCTAGAGATGGCCCCTACACAAGGCTTAGGTGCTGTCCATGCCCTGACCTTCTCTAGGGGAGAGCTACTGACTTCCTAAGCAGCAGGGCCAGCTAGAATGAGAGTGCTCCATTTAAACTACAACCCATGACAATCTATGAGTTGAGAAATGGATTAGATCCCTACAAATATGGGGATAAAGAATACATTCAGTGCGTGGGAGAGCCGACTCACTGGGCCATGTGGGTCAAGAATGAACCCAGATGTGTTTTATGTTTTCCAGCCCAGACCACTTTCTCTATTTCCTGGCCAAGTTAAGAGAGAGGCAGTGGGAGAGTTTGTAGAGAGCTTCTGATTGCTATGGCCAACAGTAACCTCAAACTCTTCATTTTACCACCTTAAAGCTCTGATTCCAAGTGGCTGGCCTTTGCACAGTTCTTTTGAGCTCATGAGAGAGGATTCTCAGTGAATTTTTCACCAGTTAATAGCAAAGACAGGAAAATGAAGACACTCATTTTTAGAGATGCCATGAGATTTTCATACAGCTTATTTAGTGCAAGGGACTGTCCTTTATTCCAAGGTTAGGCCTTTCTGGTCTTTCCTTTTTTTTGGATCGAGTTCTTTTTACAATGAAAGGAATGTGATATTAAATTTTAGTTAGATTTTCTTTTTTAATAGCTTTTCTTTTTTTCCCTGCCAAAACCTGAAGTTGGCAAACCCACTATCCACTCAGGTTTTTATTCTTTTAAAATGTTTACGTATTGGTGAAAGCCAAATTTAGGGACCCACTGGGAAGCATATCCAATAATATCTAGCCCTGTAGTTCTCACTTTAAATGCGCATCAGAATCACCTGGAGGCCCCATGAACCCAGAGACTGCTGCTCCATTCCCAGAATTTCTGATTCATCAAGTCTGGGAGGGAGGATCTTGGGATCTGCATTCTGTAAGTTCCCAGGTGATGCTGCTGCTGCGGATGGTCCAAGGACCACAGTCTGAGAACCACTGTTCTAGCTTGTCCGTGGTGGGATGGAGGTTTTCTGAGACTTAAAGGGAGGGTCCTTATCACAAAAAGAGAGGCCTGGAATGATCCCACAACAGGAATGTATGTATAGACACTATCCAGACTCTGCAGTACTGGGTTTCAGATTTCTTTCCTTTCCTGTTAACAGCGCTAATAACATGGACTGAGACGGCAGTGCTCCCATGAAAGGAAATAAGATTGCTTTCTGAACTAAATGACACTACAAGGACCAGACTGTCCCATTTTTAAGCTGGAGGAAGACAGAATATGCCAGGTTGTCTGTCTGATACGTCAGCCTAGAGTCTGAGTGTGTCAGGAATTTGCCACTCGTGGTTAATTTTCCCCTGTGACGGCTAAGAGCTGCAAGGAAGACAGTACAGATTGGACTTCCATGGGCCCTGGGGCGATTTTGGGGAGGTGCCAGGATCTAGGGGTAAGGATTTTACCTGTGAATTATGTGATTCATGGAGAGTCAAGGTGACTTTAAAAAGTTATTTTAAAGTGTCTTTACTTTTTCCTCACGGTTTGATTTCTCTACCTGAGATATCCTCTGACGCTATGTCTAACTTTATCTCATTTCTATTCCAAATTAATTCATTACCTTTGTGTATTAAAAAAATTTTTTTGGGGGGCCATGTGGTACATGAGATCTTAGTTCCCCAGCCAGGGATCAGATATATACCCCCTGCACTGGAAGCATGGAGTGTTAGCCACTGGGCTGCCAGGAAGTCCCTACCTTTGTGTATTTTAATGTTTCCATAATACTGTGTTTAATTTATATACCTTGTTGTTGTTTAGTTGTTAAGTCGTGTCTGACTCTTTTGTGACCCCATGGACTGTAGTCTGCCGGGCTCCTCTGTCCATGGCATTTCCCAGGCAAGAATACTGGAGTGGGTAGCCATTCCCTTCTCCAGGGGATCTTCCTGACCAAGGGATCAAACCCTTGTCTCTTGCATTGGCAGGCGAGTTCTTTACCACTGAGCCACCATTCAGTCAACTATAATGAATAAAAGTGGTAGGGTATCAAACACACAATTCAGGTGAGATTATTTTGGATCATCAGAAAAAGACAGCTGACAATCAGGTTTATGCTGGTTTTGTTTCTTAGAACAGCACATGGACAAGTAATATAAAAGCAGATGTTGGAATTCTAGAGTTGTATCTTTCAGGACAGATGTGTGAGTATTCCTTTCCCAAACCACAAATCCACCAAGGTCTTGTGCTTGATGAGACGGCTCAGGCCAGGACTCAGCAAGGTGGGCCATGTCCAATGGGTTTACTTAGGTTAATAGTCTTTCTGTATGATGTTCTGTGACCAGGAAACAACCAACCAACCAAAACTCAAGCCTTCTACACAGAAGAGACACTTACGTTTGTCCTGCAAGGAATCATGGGGCACTTCTCCCTGGGGACTTTCTTCCAGATCTCCATAGTGCAGGACCTTGTGGTTTGGTGAAAGCCGACAATACCAAAACTTGTCTGAGGGAAGGGAAAAAAAAAAAAGAAAGAAAATGCAGATTTACCAGGTAAGTGATTCTGATTTTTAAAAAATATTGACATCCTTATTTCCTCAGAGCCTTTCCTGAGAGAATAGGCAGTTTCTTTGATTTTTAAATCCTCAGAAAGGAATGAATTCTAAGAGCCCTGGCGGTCAGTCCCTTCTCCATTTTCATATGCAGTTAGCTCCTGCCTTCCACGTAGACATTTGGTGCCACTGGGAAAGTTACCAGATCCTTTGAGGACAATGGCAACAAGTCTGAGGTGGTGACTTCCAGAGGAGTAATTCATCAATATCTATAATGATGAGGGCATGATTAATTATTCAGTTGGGCCTGACAAAGTAGGGAGAGAGATGAAGAAAAAAGAGCTTTCTCAGAACTTTTCTGCTTCCACTTCCTTCTGTGAGATTCTAAGACTATTGAGATGTTTGTGCCATATCTCAGCTGGCATAGTAAGGCCTTCACCCCTGAGGCCTGTACACACAAACTAATCATGAATATATTATTAGGATGCTAGTAATCCATACACAAGGGGTGGGATTCATGAGGAACCACCCCAAGTCAGAAATGTATCCAAGAATGAGGATGTCACATTCATCTCTTCTCTAATTCGTAGAGTTTAGTTCCCTTGAACAGGCTTGACCAGTACCTTAGGATCATCCTTATAAATAACTCCCTCAGCTTAACTTCATCTGCTCCCTCAAAATGTAATAACAATTTTTGAATGAGCTTGTGAGGTAGTGAGAAGGAGGTAAAGAGTGCTTTTTCTAGATGAGAAACTTAAATTGTGAGAGTGATCTTTGTGCAGCTCTCAGGGCTGGGGTAGATGCTGCCTTCTCTGGGAAGCCCTCTGTGATTACTGCAGCCAAGGGGACTCTCCCCACCCTCTTAGCTGCTCCAGCGTCTCCTTTGATGGTGGTGCCCTCATGTTAAATCCCTTAGTATTCCCATTATCTGCCATAGAGCTTAGGCAAGCAACTTGCCCAGTGGGGACATGATGAACAGTTATTAACAAAAGAAGAAGACTCCAGGACACTTAACAGTCCCGACAGTGTACAAAGCCAAGGCTCTCCGATGACAGCCATGGCCTTCATGATTGCACAGCACCAATCCCTTGGCACAATGCCTGCCATGTAGAAGCTGCACAGTTGCTATTGGCTAAATTGATAAATGAAGACCCAAAAGGACTCAGTCAAGATGTGTAAGTCACAAAACATCCATGACCTGTACACCCTTTGTGCAATTACGTGGTTGGCAAACATAGTGGCCTGGGTCAAATCACCCCATTACTCTGTCTCCCAATACAAATTGCCAATCTGACCAGAAAGCTCTCTATAACATTTAACAAAAATGTTCTTTTATCTAAAATTGCTTTCACCAAAAAGTATGTCTTAACTACAATTCTTTTAGTAGAAAACCAAGTTTTAAAGATGGAGGCAAAAGTCACACAGTGAACAAAGCAAACACCCAACTTGATCCACAAAAGCAAAATGCCTCTGTGATTCCTTTCTCAAGTATAAATAGGGTTTGAGAATTCCTGAATGTAGTCTGTATACAGCAATCCATAGATTAAAAAAAATCTAAACTCCAGTGGAAAAACTTGAGAGGAAAGAAAAGGTTATTTGAAGGCTAGGAAAACATCTGGAATTGCTAAATTTTCAAAATTCTGTTATATATATATACACTCAACACAGGGAGGGCATTTCAAAGGGAGAAAATAAAATCATTCCCTGAATAATTCATAACCACTTCAATTAGGCAGCTTTCCATGAGGAGAACATATTTGAGAATTTGACTTGTAATTCACAATAGGAAAACTGCAATTTGATAGGAGTGGGCTAAGCTTCAGCCATGAGTACCAGTAGTGCTCTCGGGGGCCTGGCATGATGGACTATAAAGATCTCTTCATCCCAAAGGACCTTCCATCTTGTCTAAGTAAACTGTGATGACCACAGCTGGAAAAACTTTCTATAGTGCTTTCCTTCCCCTGCTACCTCTGAGGTGGGACTTTGGCTAAGTGAGCAACTGTAATAGGGTAACAGAAAGCTGGGAGGGAAGTTGGTGAGCAGTAGCACTTGGACATGCTGGTCTTATTTTGAGTAAGCCTGTTCTTTCTAGAAATCCCTCACTTCTCAAGCTGAGGTAAACTCAAGAGACTAGCAGTGCTAACATGAAGCCCAGGAGTCAATATGGCATAATCAAAGAAGACTGTCATCCTCAACAGATTTGGGGGAGCATTCGGAAATTTAAGTGGTACAAACATACATTGTGGAGCTAAATGCACAATTTACATTCATTTGCAACACTTCAGAAATTTGCTGCATAGACCTCCATAGCTTGTCTATTTAATAGGTTGAGTCTGTTTCTCCAATGACTATTTGCAGAGTGCCTACAGTGCTCACAGGACTCTACTGGATGTAGCAAAAGTCATCAGGATGAAAGGCAAGCATGAGGGACAAAGCCGAAAAGCTCAAGGAGAAGGAGCTCCCTCAGTTCTTAGTGGCAACTTAAATAAAGACGGTGGAAACACTTGTGTCTCAGGTCTGGGAAATATGGACAGTGACTCAGCAACTCTGCCTGTACTACAAGGAAAAACAGGAAAAGGAGAGATCTCTTGTGCAACAACATTCAGAGACTACTGAAATCAGTGGCTACTTATCATGAGGGTTGAAGACAATCATCTTTGCAGTGTTGTAGTCGCTGTTTGTTTAAAGAAACACAAAAGGCTACCTGGAAACCTGGAAATCTATCATAACACTACAGTCTAGAGCTGACAGATTTTCCTCCTTCCAGAGGACTAAATTCTCTTGACTTCTTTTTTTTCTTTGTTTTCAGATCTGAAATCCCTGGGCTTCCCAGGTAGCTCAGTGGTAAAGAATCTGCCTGCCAACATAGGAGACGTGGGTTTGATCCCTGCATTGGGAAGATTCCTGGAGAAGAAAATGGCAACCCACTCCAGTATTCTTGCCTGAAAAATTACATGGACAGAGGATCCTGGCAGGCTACAGTCCATGGGGTTGCAAAAAAGTTGGACTTAACTGAGCATGCATGGGCACTGGAAATCCCTGGTGTGTATATATTTATTTATGTATTTATTTATTATTATTGGAGTATAATTTCTTTACAATGTTGCTTTAGTCTTTGCTGTACAATCAAGTGAATCAACTATATGTATATATATATCCCTTCCATGTTGAATCTCCCTCCCACCCCCACACCTCCCTGCCGCCCCGCTCCATCCCGCCCCTCTAGGTTATCATGAGCACTGAGCTGAGTTTCCTGTGTTATACAGCAGTTCCCTTTAGCTATCTATATTCCACATGGTAGTGCATATATGTCAAAAAATTTTCCCAATTTGTCCCACCCCTTCTTTTGCCCTGGAATCTCTGGACTTTTAAGACACACTGTCTTTTGGTTTTCCTTCTACCTCTGACTACCTCTTCTCTTATCCCACAGAAGTTCCTCTTTCTCTGTCTACCACTAAAATGGCAGAGAGCAAAAGATCTGTGCATCATCAATGTGAGTGATGTGTTCTGCTCCTCCCATCAAATAAGAAGTCTTGGATGGATGACAGAATATTGGAAAAAGGGCTGAAGGGCTTGGGAAGGTTGTTTTGATTCATAGACAAATGGGTGGATACTGAGCCAGTCTCTCCCTCGGGATAAAGGCTGGAGTCATTAGCTCCGGGAAGGTTTAGAGGCATCATAACTTGTGTGTCTGTCTTGAAGGCAGAGCAGCTATAAAGCAAGCAGAGAGGCCGGCTCCAGCCAGCATAGCACACTGACTTGTTGGGTGAGACAGTTTCAGTGTTAGCCACTGGTGGCAGCTTGATTTGCAGTTTCTTTTATGGTAAGCAAAACATGTATTTTCTTTTCAAAACCCAGCATGATGTTACTAGTTCCCCAATCCCTTTGGGCAATGAATGAGTGGATTGTGTCACTAAAAGCAATTAGCAAGAAGCAGTGAGAACATTAGCAAAGATTGTTTACTAGCCTTTAAAGAGAAAGCATGAGTTAATATGGAGGTCTTTCAGTCAATTACAAATGTTACTACATCAATAGCCATTTTTAATTCCCCAAACTAAAAAACTGAAAATATGGAGATAATTTTGTGCTTCACTTTTTTCCCTGTGTGTATGTATGTATGTGTGTGTGTGTGTGTGTGCATGTGTGTGTATCTGAAGGATCAGAGAGAAAAGCTGGTTTCAAAGCTCACAGCCTGGTAAGAAGGTCTCCAGGGCTGATTAAAGTTATTCCCAATGTCACATAGATCATTATGGAGCTAATCACCCCTGACAACTGTAATTCTTGCAGTAATATTTGATATAAGTTTTTGCACCACTGCAAATACTCTGTACCTGCTTTATTTAATAGTAAGGAAAGAAATTTTGAGTTTTATTTAATTTTAATTAACTCAAATAGCCATAGGTAGCCATACGGAACAGTACAGTTCACTGCCTGTCTTTGTATCCAAAGTGCAGATGAGTGTAGAGTTGGCCAGCAGGTCTTTAGGGCAGATGGGCAAGCTGAATAATAGCTACCATTGTTGAGTAGGAAATGTGGTTTGTAAAGTGAGGCACAGGCCACAGCAAGAACTGAGTCCTGATTGACTCTATCATGGACTCAGGGACATCCTTGTATTGTGTGCAAAGCCTACAGCTGGCAGCTGGCTGCTGGCCCAGGGGGCCCTAAGAATCCTGTGTTTGGGAGACAAGTGACCTTTACTAAAGCCAATTCTTATGGCATTTCCACTAAGATTTTGAGTCTTTCCTAGGTTAACCTAAAATGTGCAATGTCTTCGGTGTGCTCAGGGGAAGGTCCGCTTCAAACCTTCCCACGTTACAAAAACATCAGCGATCCTAGGGATGTGTTTAAAGGGAAATATTCTTGAGTTCAGTGAAGGAAGACAACAACCACAGATACAGAATGAAGGTCATTCTGCCTTTCAAATCTTCCTCACTACACTGAACATTTTTGAGAATAGAGACTCCTGTTTTGAGTCAGAATTCTGCCTCCCCGGAGACTCTTGTTTCACAGCAAAAGATAACTCCAGAGCCCTGAAGACATCTTCAAGATGGTTTAGTTTAACTGATGCTTTGGAGTCCACAGACCTTAGTTACACACCTGGCCTTGACACATCAGCTATGGAGTCTTGGCCAAATTATAAAAATCCTTATGGACTCCTATGGTTCCTTTGTTAGATAACACTAAAAGTTATATGAGTAAAACATATATAGAGTACCTGTCATTCATCTTTCACAGAGCCAGCTCTCAAGTATCAGTACCTTGGTATCTTTCAGTTAACAGTAACCCCTCTCATCCACACTACTGGATGATTATCTGTTATTCTGATCTATTGGAAAGTGCCTTTTTTCCTGAAAATAATCTGGCTTTTATTCTTTTGACAATGTACATTTTATACATATTTGCCTTTTTTTGTAAAAATGAGTTATGATAAGGTTTGCTGCTGCTGCTGCTAAGTCGCTTTAGTCGTGTCCGACTCTGTGCGACCCCATAGACTCCACCGTCCCTGGGATTCTCCAGGCAAGAACACTGGAGTGGGTTGCCATTTCCTTCTCCAATGCAGGAAAGTGGAAAGTGAAAGCGAAGTGGCTCAGTCATGTCTGACTCTTCGCGACCCCATGGACTGCAGCCCACCAGGTTCCTCTGTCCACGGGATTTTCCAGACAAGAGTGCTGGAGTGGGGTGCCATTGATGATAAAGTTTAATGGAATATTAAAAGAACACTTAAGTCCAAGAGGAAGAAACAACAGGTGCCCCCAAATGGGCTGAATGTACCACTTGACTGCAGGTCTCTGGAGTGAAATGAAAGGGCAAGGCAGGTACAGCAACTGTGGCTGAAGTGCAGGAGCACGCCAACTCCTCTGGGTGCATGTTTTGTTCATCCCTGGGTTTCAAGTTATATTTGTCAAGTTAATGCTTAGAGAAGGGATGCTGGTCAACAAAATGGGCACTGTCTTTAAAGAGAAGTAGAAATTTCATGCTATGATTTCTTGAAAATGACACTCCAATGTGTAGCCCTGGGCTCTAATCAAGACTATTCAATGCAAGTGATTCTGAAAGACCCTAATCTCTGAAAAGGAAGGAAAATAGGAGGCAGTTCTGAGCCTATAGAGTCTCACGAAGCAAATAATGGCTTGAATGTAGGCAGCTTCTGAGATTTCATTAAAACTCTCTTGAGAAGCCCAGGGAACACAGATACAAGGCCAATTTATCATAAAGGACTGTGGACAAAAGCCTTTCACACTCCACAGTGAGTGCGGGACAGAGTGAAGCAGATATATGACAGTCACTACCAGTCCATGGCCTATGTTTAAAAACCTATATTCTAGGGACTTCCCTCGTGGTCCAGTGGTTAAGACTTCCAATGCACGTTCAATCCCTGGTTGAGGAGCTAAGATCCCACATGCCTCGTGGCCAAAAAAACAAAACGTAAAACAGAAACAGTATTGTAACAAATTCAGTAAAGACTTTAAAAATAGTCCACATCCAAAAAAAAAAATCTTTAAAAATCAAAAAATAAGAATGTATATTCTGAGTAACTATAAATTAAAATACTAAATATCATTAATGAATGTTTGACAATGTGCTGAGCACTAGACTAAGCGCTATGCATGCCTGATTTTATTTAACTCTGGAAACAATTTGATGTAGAAACTGATGTCTTCACTTGACAGATGAGGAAAGAGAAGCACAGAGAGATTTATTAGGTTGCCCAAGGCTAACCAGCTACCAGGCAGGGAGGCAGGACATGGACACAGCATGGTGCATCTCCCATGATTTACTGCTTCTCAGTTCTTCTGTGGTCACAATTCCCAGAAATCCACATTTGTATATATCTCTATTGGACTAACCAAGCAGCAGAGTTGCAAATGAGGCAGACAGAATGATGGGCAAGTAGAAACTCAGGGACCTTCTGGCCAAACATGGCATGATAAAGGGCTCTACATCTGCTCCTCCCCTTTCCAGTTGGGTGGACAGGAGCCTCTTTCGTACTTTCCCCTAGAAAGTTAATACGTAAATCCACTCATCTGTGTCTAACTCCCTGTCGGACAAGTTTAGAGGGAGTGTGGTCATGCATGGGCCCTTTGTACTTGCTCTTTAACCAGGGATATATTTCATGGGTGTCCCCGTCTCATATCTTACCTTTCTCAAAAGGACTTTGAGAAATAATTTTACTTCTCAAATAATTTTACACCTGCTGCTGCTGCTGCTGCTAAGTTGCCTCAGCTGTATTCGACTCTGTGCGACCCCATAGACAGCAGCCCACCAGGCTCTGCCGTCCCTGGGATTCTCCAGGCAAGAATACTGGAGTGGGTTGCCATTTCCTTCTCCAATGCATGAAAGTGAGAAGTGAAAGTGAAGCCGCTCAGTCGTGTCTGACTCTTAGCGACCCCATGGACTGCAGCCTACCAGGCTCCTCCGTCCATGGGATTTTCCAGGTGAGAGTACTGGAGTGGGCTGCCATTGCCTTCTCCATGTCCTCATTAATGTGTGTAAATCTGAATGGAATGTTTGGATGGGGTGATAGGAAGCCAATTTCAGCACAGTCTGCTTTGAATCTCTATTTTTAAGCACACAAAGCTAGTCACCAGATTTTAAATCAATTTACCAAACCCCAAAAAGCCTTCCTTTCTGCACTCGGAAGGATGATTTTATACTAAACACAGATGGTCATGCTCCCTAGGGAGTTTAACTAATAAATTTATAGTCTAGATGCTAATCATTTTTTGTTCATTAGGTAATTCATTTTTAGAAAACTGAAAAAGTTGAACATTTGGAAATAACGCTTTTTTGGCCAAAAAAAACTGTAATTATGACATCTAGAAACAGAATTATTCTAATAGAATCTACTCATTTCAGCCTAGAAAAGGAAGTCTTGTGGTGGAGTAGACTGGAAGGTTAAATTAGCTTCTTTGAATTATTATTATATTCAGAAGAATTGTATCAATAGCTGGCCATGAATGGGGGCATTTGGTGGCATGGATATATTTGCTACCTTTCCCCTCCCCCACTTCGTGCTCTCTCCCCAGTGTCAAGTACATAAAAACTTTATAAATTACCTAATGTGGGCAATACACCCTGACTATTGATTTTGCCAAAGGCAACGAGGTGATCAGGGCATATAACAGACAATCCGGCTAACTGAAATAACAGATCATCTGATCTTGTACTCCCACTTAACGGATGAGAAATTGTGGACCTGAGAGGTCATGTGTCCTGCCAAAAGACACTCAAGTGGTTCCTCACAGAGTTGAGAAGCCTAGAACCAAGCCTTCTCACCCCCAGCTCCTTGTTCTTTCCTACAGGGTCTTCCAGAATAAAAGAGTAACTACCTTCTACTCCCCCCGACCCCACCCTCCCTTTTTTAGCTGCTTTCTAAGAGATGCATTCATGACCACTTTTCTTCCTCACAGTAAATTCAAGAGACAGGCATTGTTATCCCCATTTCATGGGGGAACTACCCAAGGTCATGGAGCTGGACAGAGGAAGAGGCCGGATGGCACTCACTTCATCTGGCTCCAGGGCTCCTGTTCTCCTCACTGTACCACACTCTTTTCCTGGAGCACCATCCACTCTGATGAAGGTGCCCAAATGCAGGCGATGCAGCAAAGAAGGAGCAGTGAGCCAGTCCTTCCATGGCTGAATGGAAGAGGTAAGTGCCCTCCTCCTACTGTGAGCCTTTCTCAGTCCCAGCTGTAACTCAGCTCTTTCTTATTCTGCCCATTGTCCTCTCCTGAGGCCCAGCCTGAAGCTCACTGTCATCAGTGAGGGTTTCTTATCCCCTGGGAATGACCTGCATTTTCATTTGTCAAGGAAGTTCTGCCTTTGGACGTTTCTTAATATGATTTTTAATGGTTGCATTTGAAATACTTTGAATTTACTCAATATTCAGCACAAAGCCATTAAAAGTAAATGGCCGGGAGGATGGGCTCAGTATAAACATGAAGTGATGTATGTCATTAGTGGACGGGCGCTGTGTCTAAGCAGGGCATCCATCAGATTTCAAAAATATCTGCCAGGGTTTCTCCAGGGCCATAACTGATGTTTGTTCTTGGTACAGTTGCTAATGCTTATTCTTTTTCCTGACTGTTCCCCAATCTCTTCACCTCTCCCTGAATTTTATATTTCAATTTTATTTTCTATTTGTTTCTAGGACAGTATGAATACGAATACTTTGACTTTGCAATTAGCCATATGTCAAGAAAGCAATCAAAGGAGTTTACCTTCCTGGCTAAGAAACAGCTGGACATGCTTCCCATCTACTGGAACTAGTTTAATGGAACCCATTTGGACTCAATATTTTGGGATTAAAATTTATAAAGACAATTCAGAAATTTCTCTTGCAAGATTATGAAAACTGATTCTATCCCACCGTGGTTCACTGTTACTTATACTATGAATAAAATATTCTGACCTGGAAGAGAATCAGTATGGGGATTTGAAAACAAGGGCCATCCATGCTGAAAATTCCAAGATCAAATCACCAACAGTGGATGCTAGCACTCCTGACAGCATAGTGAATCATTAAAGGTTAGGGCCAGAGAGATGCTGGAGTTTAAATCCCTACTCTCTGTGACTGGGCAAGTTACTTTGTACCCCACTGCTTTAGTTTCCCTCACTGCCTTAGTTTATCTATCTGTAAACTGGGTGTAATCACAGTAGCTACTTCCTAAGGTTACTGGGAAGATGACATGCATTAACATGGGTCAAGTGAGAGCCTGGCACATGGTAAACACTCAGTAATGTTAGCTGTTGTGGGACCACTTCTGGCAGACATGAGGCATGAAATGGTTCAGGTGACTCTTCAGTTCCACGGGTCTTCTGCTGATTTTAGATTTTGATTCTTCCTGGGTCTACATGGGAAATTAAAACTTACCTGGAATAAGTTAGAGCTATTCTTATTCTGAGTACAATGCTGCTTAGCCGACCCTTAAACCAACACCCATACCCATGTGATTCCTTAGGGAGCAGGCCACTGTTCTTCCTTGCTAGGTCTGGAAAGAATACCTTGCCTCCGCCGGCAGTTGAGTTTCCTAAAGCAGGTCCCTTCTACGAGGCGGTTCAGGCGTTGTTGTTTGATCAGCTCCAAGATTTCTGGCTGGATCTTCTCCTTTAGTTCCCTGTGAAAGGATAAACACATATTCCACAACCCACCTTGAGAAAAGCACTTGTCTGAAAGGGCACCATGGCAGAGAGGGCAGGTGCGTAAAAGCTCCATCTTTTCCTGAACATCCCCAGACCTCCTAGGTTGGTGCTTTAGAGAATCATTTATTAAGCATCAGTAAACAGGGTTGTCTGCTGTAGTAACTGTATAGATTCTCTGACTTTTACAGAATACCCACAAGAGCCCCAATCACTTTGGTGACGTTTTTCTAGACTGATGTCTCCAGAGACATTTTGTCTCTTGTTTTATAAAGTCACAGATACAAATTTATGCAAAAATTCACTTAGTTCTTCTGAGACAATGAATTACTGGTCATATTCTACTCCGTACAGCAGATAGATAAACTCCTAGACTACATGTGTGATCTGACCAAACAGGAGTGATGGACAACCATGCGGTGACTATTGTACAGCAAACACAGTGTTGGGTGAAGCAAAGGACCACTTACAAAGCGGAATAACATATCGTCCGAGATTTTAGCCCATAGAGATTGGGATAATGAGGGCATAAATTAAGGATTTGCATCTTGTCTCAGGCTAATACAATGTAATTTAGGTTTAGATGTACTATGCTGTAAAGATGAGTACAGTGGGTTGTGAACCCTTTTTCTTTTCTCAAGAGCAGAGATTTTTTTATCTTGTGAAATTTTAGGTAGCACCCTCATATTTGAGTATATTAAAGCTAGAGTTTTTCTAGTTGAAGATGTATAGAGAGACCTAGAGTCTAGCCCTCAGAGCAGTGTTGAAAGCAGTGACCCAAACTCAAAAGACTAGGATTTCCATCTAGGCTCTGCTCATAATTGGCATTTCATGTAGCTCCTCTAAGTCTCTCCTCATTCGTAAAATGGGAACAAGAATGTTTCCTTCCAAAGGGGATAGTGTGAGTATAAGTGAGCTGTAAGCGCTGGGCAGGAATGCCAAGCGTTTCTGGATTTGCTTAGATAATATTCTCGCCTTTCCTCAGGACAAACATTTCTTGTGCCCATATGTAGTCAAGGCTCACATTTTTCGTAAGCTTCAGCCTTAACTCTGGGCTACTCTGGATCGTAAGCAATCTATCTTCACGTGGTATTCTGTTCCCAGGTATGAAAGGCCCTACACATTCAGTCAGTGTGTGCTATGAGCCAGGCAGTGTACTAGGCAGATGTAGCTCATTTAACACCGTTCTCTCCTCCCCACCAAAGAACCCCCGACTTGTGGGAACAGGTATTAATATCATCAGTCCCATCTCACAGATGGAGAAATAGCTTACAGAAGTGAAGCCCTGAATAGGAGTACACAATCAAGTGTTTCTTGTGCAAACTGCTTCTATTCACTCCTGAGAAAAAAATAAAGAATAAAAAGCGATATGAAAGGATCTGGCCATCTAACCAGGTATGCTAGTAAGCTGCTGATACATATTTGGACTTAAATGGCCTCAAATACCAGGGCATTTGATACTGTTCCATCTGACCAGTTTTAAAGCTGAATGTGGATATTCACCCCAATGGTACAGCTTGGTGCATCTGCTCTCTGTGCATTTTCTCTTCTGGTGTGGGTCTCACAGGGTCTCATCTCAGGCATTCAGATCACTAACATTGCCTATTATCAGCATTCAGTTTTTGTAGAATGGACTCAGAATTGCAGTTTTGATGAACCCTGCTCTGAATGGACAAGAAGGTGGAAGATAGCCAAGGTAGTCACACATGACAGTAAATCACTGCTTCTGGCTTCAAGTCGGGGTAATGAGGTGGAGAAATCATGGGAGAGAGAAGCTGGGAATTTCATCAATTCTGAGGTTAGAGATGCACCTTTAAAGAATAGTTTTCCTAGGCTAGAGTTAACTATTAAAATGGAGATGAGGATGCAGAGATGAGGACCAGAAGGAGGAATAACTGAAAGAACTTGATGATTTATGATTTTTAGTGTAAGAGGCAGATGTTGTCATCATAGCACCTTCCGTTATGAACCATCTCTGGGGATGGACTGTCAGAATAAGCGGATCTGCTGCTACAAAGGTTACCTTTTCTTGTTATGAACCCCAAGGACCCCAAAACATGTTTAGGCAATGAGGGAAATGGAATAGCTTTTTTCTTTTTTGTAAGTGATGTCCTCTTCTTTCCCGCAAATGGGCTCAGTAGCTGCAGACTTCACTCATATTAGGAAAACATATGTAATCCCTACATGGTGTTTCTGTGAATGAGATATGACCTCTGGGGGAATCCTGGTAATAAACATGGGCTGAAATTGGGCTTTGACATTCTCAGCTTGGGGTCAATGAGGTCAAGGTCATGGGTTCACTAGCTCTGCTTTGATAAATATTCCTCTATTTCTAGCTAAAAGCTTTGTAAATAAATAAAAGGAGGAAGATTAATGGAGGTAGAATAAATGAGTGTATGAAGGGCAGTTCAAAGTCTAGCACTGTTTCCGGAAGAGAATTCCAAGTCTAAGCCCAATGAGGCCGGTGACATATGCAGAGGACAGACAGCACCACTAGACTGGTGAGCCTCCTTCCTGGACCTGTGTTCACCTAGAACAGAGGCTGCACTGAACACTGGCATTGGCTATGAAAGCCATGAGCGAAGCTTGTGACCAGTCTTTAACAAGGATGTAGATTTGCAGGACAGGAAGTCCTGGCTCTATCTGCTTTTCCTTTTTCTTCCTCACCTACCTGTACTGTACACTCCGAGATAAGATGAGGTGTAAACGAATATATTCACAGTGTCAGTTTTACCATTTCTATATTGATAGTGAGACAACTTGTTAAATTCTGGTTATCGACTCATAATAAGAGTGACTAATTCTCAGAGTGTTTGTTAAGTGCAGGGCATATACTAAGGGCTTTTCATGTATTACTTCACTGAGTCCTCTGAACAACTCAACAGTGTAGACATTTTATTAACTGTTTTTAGAAATGAGAAAAACAGGTTTAGAATGGGTGATAGAACTTGACTGAGGAGCCACATTTGCAAGCGATGGCCTGGGAATCTGATCCCGGGTGTGTTAGCTCCTGGGTCTGCGCTTTCCACATTTTGCTACTCTGCTTCCATGGTGTCTGTCCCTGCAGCTCCCCTCCCCCTCCCCCAACATCATGGCAAATGATCTATTTGGGGACTTATTAAGCTTTTTCTATCCATTGCTACTGCTGCTGCTAAGTCACTTCAGTCGTGTCCGACTCTGTGCGACCCCATAGACGGCAGCCCACCAGGCTCCGCCGTCCCTGGGATTCTCTAGGCAAGAACACTGGAGTGGGTTGCCATTTCCTTCTCCAATGCGTGAAAGTGAAAAAGGAAAGTGAAGTCGCTCAGTCGTGTCCAACTCTTTGCAACCCCATGGACTGCAGCCCACCAGGCTCCTCTGTCCATGGGATTTTCCAGGCAAGAGTACTGGAGTGGGGTGCCACTCAGGTCAATTGTGAGGATGAACTTATCAGCCCTGTAAAGTCACACGAGGTAGAAAGTAACAAATACCTTCTTCTGAAATAATTAGTCAAGAGCTAAGAAAGAAAACAGAGCTTCTTCAACCCACTGAATACACAGTCTTCCAAAATATTTGTTCACCCAGAGCTTGCATTTTTCTGCTCAGGAAATATAAACATTTTATAAAAATGAGATGCACGCCTTGAGGGATCGTCGTGGCTCTGAGATTTGCTTCCATGCTGTGTGCAGCAGCCAGGTGAGGGGGAGGGGATGGTCAGCGGTGTTCTGCACCAGAGATCAACCATCCAGCCCAGCCACTGCCCAATCTGCAAAATGAAAAGCTTGAACTGGATGACCTTAAAGTTGCTTTTCAGTTCTAAAATATGAATTCCTAAGCCCCAAGCTTGGGTTAGATGTGTCTCCTATGTGCTTTTGTGACAATCTACCCGCCTGCGCTTCCTCTCACCTGGCACTAAGCACAGTCCCTGATAATCCCTGCTAATCTCAGCTTTGAAGCCTGGCACAGGGACAACCAAGTGTCTCTGTTTCTCTGCCTGTCCCAGCACCTCGGGATCTTGCAGGAAGGAGTTACTCAATACATACTTGTTAAGTGAATGAATGAATGAATACAATCATACATGGTTCTCTGCATTTTCTTTGTTGTGGGTTTATCCCATGAGCCACTGTGGCAGCATTTAGACTTCATCCAACTACAATGAGTTCCTGTCTAGCAGATCATTCTAACAGACAGAGCATCACTGGAGAAGCAGCTGGAGGCTGGTAGCCTCCTGCCTACTTCAGGGGCCAGGATAGGGATAAGGCTGGTTCATGGCCTCCCCCATGAAATAGCTCTGACAAGTTTTTATGACTTTACCAGAGCTCTGGTGGACCATGGTGCTTTTTAGTCCCATGCCCAAGTGATGATGCCAATGTATATACATACAGGAGATTTCTTTTGTATTTTCATAGCTTCTCTCTATACAATAAGCATAAAGGTATATAATAATAAAAATAAAGATAAGAGTTTCTTATAATTACTGGAAAGCAAGGGAAATGAAACTTCAGAACGTCATAGCAGAGCCTTGAGAAGTAAAGATATGAAGTCAAAGCAGGAGCAAAATATTTGTACTTGACAAGCACTTAACAGTCTTATTTGGAACAAAGTCATGGTCAAACATTAATTTAGAATCACTTGGCCTTTTGGACTTAACTGAAGTGGTCCCTTAAGACTCTCTTTAGGCTTTAAGAATTGTTGTCAAAAGCATAATAAAATCTTCTTGTGTTCACACATCTGCTGAAACAAACATGAAATCCAACATTTCAGTACTGTAGGTCCCAGGATGGGGCAAAGGGCCTCTGTCCCTCCTTGCAAGAGAGAAACTGCATCAGGAATCACCTCTCACCAATCAGAATGGCCATCAATGAAAATCTACAAACAATCAATGCTGGAGAGGGTGTAGGGAAAAAGGAACCCTCCTACTCTGTTGGTAGGACTATAAATTGATACAGTCACTATGGAGAACAGTATGCTGCTGCTGCTGCTGCATTGCTTCAGTCATGTCCGACTCTGTGTGACCCGATAGACGGCAGCTCACCAGGCTCCCCGGTCCCTGGGATTCTCCAGGCAAGAACACTGGAGTGGGTTGCCATTTCCTTCTCCAATGCATGAAAGTGAAAAGGTGAAAGTGAAATCGCTCTGTCGTGCCTGACCCTCAGCGACCCCATGGACTGCAGCCTACCAGGCTCCTCCGTCCATGGGATTTTCCAGGCAAGAGTACTGGAGTGGGTTGCCATTGCCTTCTCCGGGAGAACAGTATGGAGGTTCCTTAAAAACTAAAAATAGAACTACCATAGAATCCTGCAGCCCCACTCCTAAGTATATGTGTGGAGAAAACTATAATTCAAAAAAACATATGCACTTCTATGTTCATAGCAGCACTATTTACAATATCCAAGACATGGAAACAATGTAAATGTCCATTGACAGAGAAATGAATAAAGAAGATGTGGTGCATAGATACAATGGAATACTACTAAGTCATAAAAAAGAATAAACTAAGTCATAAAAAAGAATAAAATAATGCCACTTTCAGCAACATGGATGGGCCTAGAGATTATCATGCTAAGTGAAGTAAGTCAAACAGAGGAAGACAAATACCATTTAATATCACTTATGTGTGGGATCTAAAAAAAAAATGAATGCTATAAATGAACTTATATCCCCAAAAGAAATAGACCCACAGACATAGACATGGTCACTTGTGGTTACCAAAGCAGATGAAGGGGATAAATTAGTAGTTTGGGATTAACATATACACACTGCTATGCATAAAACAGATAATTGGCAAGGACCCACTGTATAGCATAGGGAAATATATTCAATATTTTGTAATAACTTATAAGGGAAAAGAATGTGAAATGTATCTATCTATCTATCTATTACTTTGCTGTACACCTGAAACTAACATGACACTGCAAGTCAACTATGTTTCAATAACAGACTCTTTTAATTAAAAAAAAAGAAATAAACAGCATCTCTGAGGAGTCAGCTGTTTATTCAAAGCTCTTTCTACTTGGTATTCAGGGGCTGTTATCTTCTTCTATTAATAGATGATGACCAAAGCAAAACCCCAGCTCTGCCTCTTACAAGTGCTGCCTGCTGCTTGCTGTGGATATGGGTTAGGTTTTACATAGATGTGAGCTTCCAAAGGGGCTTCCCAGGTAGCTCAGGTTTAAAGAACCCGCCTGCCAATGCAGGAGATGTAGGAGATGCGGGTTTGATCCCTGGGTCAGGAAGATCCCCTGGAAGAGGAAATGGAAACCTACTGCAAATGACAACCTGCTCCAGTATTCTTGCTTGGGAAACTCCATGGACAGAGGAGCCTAGCAGTGTACAGTTCATGGGGTCCAAACTGTCGCATGCAACTGAGCGACTAAGCACGAATAAGCCACCAAAGGCCCTGAGGAAGCATTTCCCCTCCCCTGCTGCCTAACCTCATCCCCACAAAAGCCCACAGTTCCGCTCTGCAGCTTCTAATGATGCTTCTTAAGGCTTGAAAACAAACACAGTAGATGCTATAGCTTGGCTATTTTTTTTTCTGTGCACTTTTAAAAACTTCATCTTAGCCTTGCACTTGGCAAAGCAGCTCTGGTAGGGGAAATGAATATTAGCTAAGGGATCTGTGGGCTGGAGTTCAAGTCCTGGATCCTACACTTGCCAACAAGTTCCTTTCCTCTCTAGACTATATTCTGGTCCTCAAGTAGAATTAAGACTTGCCTTCCTCACACAGGTGTGAGGACATGATCATAGCATAAGGAACATGAGGAGGTGCTTTGCAAATCGCCAAGCACTGAACATATCAGATATATTGGAGCAAGAAACAGAAAGCAGGGATAAAGAAAAGGAATCAGAGAGAGAGAGATGTTGAAGAGGTGCTTCATGACACCAAGGATGTAAGATGGTTTCAGAAGAAGCCACATTCAGTCTTTCGAGGGAAGAATGAGAGTAAATGTCAAACACCTTCCTTACTTCCCATTCTGTTTCCTATTTTCTTTCCTATGAAGTATAAGGTAACAAAATTGACCTAGTTCTAAGAAAAGGACACAGGAAGATAAACAGCTCAATACTAAGAAAAGATAAAGGAAACAACAGTCTAAAACAGTGTGCATGTTCAAGGTTTAGAACATCATAAAGATGGAGATGAAATTACACAACCATTGCAAGTGCCCCTGATGCAAAGTCCTGTGAAAACGAGCCCCCTGATTCTTCACCTCAGGCCTCTGGGTTGATAGCTACAAGAGATGTTCTGCTGATAGCCATATGAGACGTTCTGATGCGAAGCAGAGCCAATGGGGCAGGGAGACAGTGGGTCTTTCCCTGTCAAGCTCACACTCCCTCCCACCCATGACACTTCAATGGTCCTCTTGTTTTAATTATCGTGAAGTCTCATTCTGGCTGGAGCAGAACATCTTGCCACTCAAGAGTGCCTACATAGAATATAGCTTTATGGACAAAACAAAAAAGATTGTCCCAAGTATTAGAAAAGTTGCCAGTCTTTTCAGCTGCAAATCCTTAGAGGACTCATCAGTAACGGGGTCACTTCTTGGTTTAGATTCTTCTGCCAGCACCTCCTGTCTCCACCTCCCCGTAGCCCACCCCTGCCCAGCCTTTCTCAAGGAGTTGCTGAGACTTCAGGAACTGAGTAGAGATCTTTCATTGGCTTTCCATGCAACACAGCCCAGCTGGGTGATAGGCTTTCACTCTAGAAACGGTGCGTCAGAGCTGTTGAGAAGGCAGGGGTCAGAGGTAACTTACAAAATCGGGCGAGACTGGAAATCTTCCTGGTTCATCCTCTCAGACTGGCGGATTTTCAGGATTTCTGTGTAGCTCAGGTTCTGCAGTTTGCTCTTGAACTGGTCCAGGGAGCTAGGCTTGGTTGTAAGAGCTCTCATAACCTGTTCCTTCACCACCTGCATTACCTGTGAGATTGAAGGAAAACCATAATTTTCCTGGGGATTGACCTTACCCATTCAGAAAAATCTTCCACAGATTATGGTTCCCTAGCCCCCGGTTCCCTTCGTTTGCACTTTTGGCCCCAACTTGGAGTGTGCTTTTCCAAAGAGTCAACTGCTATGATATACAGCTTCCATTTCCTCCTGTACTACTGGAATTGCAAGGAAAAGGTGGATTGACTAACTTTGAATTGGGAAGGGAGAGGGAGACTTAGGGTGGGAGGGTATATACCTATTCATTTGCTTGATATATTATATGACTGTAGACAATGCAACTCAAGAGAAAAAGGAGTCTAAGCAACAGCTAGAAGTCTGCATAATCATAATTTTTTTCCAGGAGAAACTCTCTGAGACACAATTAACTGTGGAAGTTTGGTTGGCACTGGTTCAAGTGAATGTGAAATAATACCTACACCCGTCCCTCCTGGGTTGCTTTTGCCATGTAGTTAAGGTCTGAGTGTTCATACAGATGATATAGCCAGAAATGTGCATGTGGTATTGCCTCTCTGAGCCAGGCACTAAAAAAAGAGGTCTACTGAATTAGAGCTGACACATCCCATTGGAAGCCTCAAGGAAAAAGAAGAATATGGTAACTGGCTGCTTCGGGACAGGTCCAGACCACAAGAAGGCAATTAACCATTGCCTCTATTAATGTGGATTCATCTTCATCCAAATATCTAGAGCAGGAAAAGACCAGAAAACACACAGAGGCATCCAAGAGACTGTAACCTTGCAGCTTCTTTTTTTCAAATCCTCCATTATAGATGCTAACGACAATTGTTACCCTTGATAACATACCTACTATGAGCCAGATACTATGAAAGGTACTTCATATGTATTCTTTCTTTTAATCTACTCTAATTCAGGACATGGGTATCATCATTATTCCTATATGCAGAAACTGAAGCTTTGAAAACTTTAACTAGTCCAAAATTCTATAGATGATGGGTAGGTGGTTAAGCTGAGATTTGAACTTAGGACTGACTGTAAATGCTGTATTTTACTGTCTTCATACCAACATTCTGGGGTCATCTGCAACTTAAAAATAAGAGTAGATCACCAGTGCACCTCAATTATGTGCTAGGTTCGGTGTCAGGCACTTTGCTGTTCATCAATTCATTTAATCCTCTTTTCAATACAGTAAACTATATGTTTTTACTAGTACTTTAAAGATAAGAAAATGGACTCAATATTGGGAAAAGAATCTGAAAAAGAATAGATATATGAATATGTATAGTTAATCACTTTAATCACTTTTCTGTACAGCTGAAACTAACACAACACTGTAAATCAACTATAATATAAAGTGCAACATTTAAAAAATATATAAGAAAATGGTTACTGAGAAGGATTGAGAACTTCTCTAAGGTCACACATATCTAGTTGAGATCTAAGATACCTGTATGGTGAACAGAACACACACTGAGTGCTGAACAGCCCTGGGGTACCACCTAGCCCATCATTATGACTGTGATCTCAGTATGCTCCTATGGCTTCTAAACAGTTATTCATTCAACAATTCAAGCACGGTAGATAGTAATTGCTCACTGATGGGGAAAAAAAAACAAACAAACAAGTATTAACTGCTCGTCGTGTCTGACTCTTTGCAACCCTATGGAATGTAGCCCGCCAGACTCCTCTATCTATGGGATTCTTCAGGCAAGAATGCTAGAGTGGGGTGTCATGCCCTCCTCCAGGGCTTCTTCCTGACCCAGGGATCAAACCCAGGTCTCCTGTGCTGCAGGCAGATTCTTTACCACCTGAGCCACCAGGGAATCCCACTCACTGGCTAGTCCCACCAAAATGTCAATATTTCATGAAATGTTATTGAACAGAAGTAACAGTTTTATAGGATGGAAAAGACCGTGGCAACCAGAACTTTCAAACCCGAGTGATGGCCAGGTGATGGCGAAAAATCTCACCACCTCAAGTAATATTAGGCAGATGAAATGTCCTCCACACATTGGACAGCTTGTTGCACCAGCTGAGCTCTGTTTAATGGCATTGCCCTTCTCTGATGGTACAGGGTGCTTTCTCCAAGTGGATGTCTCTAGCACAGCTGTCCTATTACAAATAAGGACCTGTCCAGTGATCTGCTGGGGTCCACAGACATTGAGAGGCAGAACAAGAAAATGAATCCTTCTTGGTAGCAAAACAAAATGTGCCCTCAGAAAAACCAAAGCCTTGGGGGAACCCATAAGCCCATGAGTCCCCTCAGCTCAGGGATGTCTGATAGCTCACTCTTTAGTCATCTGCATGCACATTGCTTGCCCTGCCCTTGTGTAACCAGGAATCCCATGTCAACCACATTTTCCTTTAGTCAACTGAACACGGCTGAACCAAGGGTAAGATGAGTCATAGGTGGTTGGGAGACAAACAGGTCTGTCTATTTTCAAGTGCTATCAACCCTTATTTTTCCTTATATCCTTCTAACCTTTAAGAATCCATGCCCACAGTAAGACTGCCCACTACTAGGTAATCTATTTGCATTTTCATAGGAACTATGAGGCAAGAAGTATTTTATCACAAGAAATAAATCTAATTGTAGGAATCTTGAGAAACTTCAGAAGAAAATGTGAAGGATGACAGATCTATATCATTCACTATGGATCTGCTTTATCCAGTAGGCAACACTGTTCTCAGAGGACTGTGTGCCATGCTTGCCTTGTAAAGAAGAGGTTGCTGGTGATAACACTGATGTAAGACTCTTGAGAGTACCTTGGACTGCAAGGAGATCCAACCAGTCCATTCTGAAGGAGATCAGCCCTGGGATTTCTTTGGAAGTAATGATACTAAGGCTGAAACTCCAGTACTTTGGCCACCTCATGCGAAGAGTTGACTCATTGGAAAAGATTCTGATGCTGGGAGGGATTGGGGGCAGGAGGAGAAGGGGACGACAGAGGATGAGATGGCTGGATGGCATCACCGACTCAATGGATATGAGTCTGGGTGAACTCCGGGAGTCGGTGATGGATAGGGAGGCCTGGCGTGCTGCAATTCATGGGGTTGCAAAGAGTCAGACACGACTGAGCGACTGAACTGAACTGAACTGAAAGGCATGAAGGCAACTGTCCTCCAGGCCAGTGACTCATGGGACTTTCTGGGGCGATGGCTGGATTACTCTGCAGTGTAATTCCACTGGTTATTAGGGTTACCATAAGTCAGACTACATTAAAAAAAATATTTTTATTTATGTATCGGGCTGTGCTGGGTCTTAGTTGTGGCATGTGGGATTTTTATCTGTGGCATGTGGAATCTAATTCTTTGATCAGGAATCTCTGACTTAGCCCCTGTGCATTAGGAGTGCAATTTTAGCCAATGGACCACCAGGGATGTCCCAATCAGACTGTATTGATCGAAACTTTTTTTTTTTTTGAGATTTGGGAACGGATTTTCTAAAAACCCAACTACATACTGTTAATAAGAAACATGTTTTTTTTTTTAAATATGTGCTTTTACTAAAATTTTAATTTTTTTTCTTTTTCTTTTTTTAAAATTTATTTTAAGTAGAGGCTAATTACTTTACAATATTGTATTGGTTTTGCCATACATCAACATGAATCCGCCACAGGTGTACACGTGTTCCCAATCCTGAATCCTCCTCCCACCTCCCTCCCCATACCATCCCTCTGGGTCATCCAAGTGCACCAGCCCCAAGCTTCCTGTGTCCTGCATCAAACCTGGACTGGTGATTCATTTCTTATATGATATTATATGTGTTTCAATGCCATTCTCCCAAATCATCCCCCCACTCCCTCTCCCAGAGTCCAAAAGACTGTTCTATACATCTGTGTCTCTTTTGCTGTCTTGCATACAGGGTTATCGTTATCATCTTTCTAAATTCCATATATACGCATTAGTATACTGTATTGGTGTTTTTCTTTCTGGCTTACTTCACTCTGTATAATGAGCTCCAGTTTCAGCCACCTCATTAGAACTGACTCAAATGTATTCTTTTTAATGGCTGAGTAATACTCCATTGGGTATATGTACCACAGCTTAAAAATTTGCTCGAGAAGCATTATTTGTGAAATCAACATAACAAACATTGCTGAGCGCTCGTGGAAAACAGATGGAAACAGTGGTTGACTTTATTTTTTGGGCTCCAAAGTCACTGCAGATGGTGACTGCAGCCGTGAAATTAAAAGATGCTTACTCTTTGGAAGGAAAGTTATGACCAACCTAGACAGCATATTAAAAAGCAGAGACATTACTTTGCCAACAAAGGTCTGTCTGGTCAAGGCTATGGTTTTTCCAGTAGTCATGTATGAATGTGACAGTTGGACTATAAAGAAAGCTGAGTGCCGAAGAATTGATGCTTTTGAACTGTGGTTTTGGAGAAGACTCTTGAGAGTCCCTTGGACTGCAAGGAGATCTAACCAGTCCATCCTAAAGGAGATCAGTCCTGGGTGTTCATTGGAAGGACTGATACTGAAGCTGAAACTCCAATGCTTTGGCCACCTCATGCCAAGAGCTGACTCATTTGAAAAGACGCTGATGCTGGGAAAGATTGAGGGCAGGCAGAGAAGGGGATGACAGAGGATGAGATGGTTGGATGGGATCACTGACTCAATAGGCATGAGTTTGAGTAAACTCCGGGAGTTGGTGATGGGGCCTGGTGTGCTGCAGTTCATGGGCTTGCAGAGTTGGACATGAGTGACTGAATTGAACTGAACTGAAGGCATGCTCTTTGCCTTGTGTGAACTAAGGCTCTAATAAGAGAACCAGGATGAGCAAAGATTATGACAGCTGAAATGTGGATGTGACAGAGCAGATGGATGGATAAACATTGTTGGCAGATGGGAAGGTATTTCAAAGAAGAGAATGTCACATGAATTTAGAATGAAGTATGCATATTCAGTGATGTGGAAATAGGTAAATAATATGGAAACTACCACATCTTAACTGCTTGAAACCTGGGCTATGTCTGAATTGGAACCAGTTACATAAACATTGTTTCATGCCCCCAGTGTAACGGAAGAGAGGAAAATTTCCAGTTGACCTTCCACCTGATCTGCTTCTTTTTTTACTCAGGCAAAATGCTAAATTTGGGATGCTTCACAAATTTTGAAATTGTGACCATCTCATATCTTGCAGTATAAATGGTGGCTAAATATGGTCAAGGCTGAATTATAACACTTTGTAGTTTCATGTGAGGGGCACTGCAGGAGCTGTCCCTTTCCTCATTTAGAGAAACTCAGAGTTGAGCCAAGGTTGTAATTGTCATCTCCTAATGTTATTTGACCTTCTAGCGGGAGGTAGGACATGTAAGAGAGACAAAGATATAGCAACTAGAACACCAAAAATGAAGAGGTTTTAAAATAGAATTAGGTTAATGCTGGGGGAGTCTTAACAGCTCTCTCCACTTTCCTCATTTTATAGATGAGAAAACAGGCTCAGAGGGCCAGGAGATGCTCTTATTTCATGAGTTTCTTAAGGAGCTGCCAGAGATGACAGTCACTAGACTACGTGTGACTAGACACAATGATAATGTTAGTAAGAGGGTATGTAGCATGAACTGACCAATCAGCATCCTTCCCAGACTTTTCTGACTCGACTTGAGGCAGAATTGAAGTGTGCTCCTTTCGCCTCAAATTGAGAACTGTGAGAATGTCCCTTAACATATGGCAGAGTGGAAGATAATGAGCCCGATGCCAGTAGAATCAGACACAAGAAAGTTAGAAGCATGTGCACATGTGTGTGCGGGGGTGGAGAGAGAGAGAGAGAAAAGGAGAGAGACAAAGAATGTGTTAATAATGGTGATGCCATGTGCATGTACTAAGTCGCTTCAGTTGTGTCCGACCCTTTGTGACCCTTTGGACTGTAGCCTGCCAGTCTCCTCTGTCCATGGGATTCTCCAGGCAAGAATACTGGAGTGGGTTGCCATGTCCTCCTCCAGGGGATCCTCCTGACCCAGGGATCGAACCTGCATCTCCTGAATTCCAGGCAGATTCTTCACCACTGAGCCACTGGGGAAACCCAATGATGAAGCTATGCTGTTGCTGCTGCTGCTAAGTTGCTCCAGTCATGTCCGACTCTGTGTAACCCCATAGACAGCAGCCCACCAGGCTCCCCCATCCCTGGGATTCTCCAGGCAAGAACACTGGAGTGGGTTGCCATTTCCCTCTTCCTTGCATGAAAGTGAAAAGTGAAAGGGAAGTCGCTCAGTCATGTCCGACTCTTCGAGACCCCATGGACTGCAGCCCAGCAGGCTCCTCTGTCCATGGGATTTTCCAGGCAAGAGTACTGGAGTGGGGTGCCATCGTCTTCTCCAACCACAAGGTCAGTTCAACTCTGGTATTTGCTGGTTTGATTACATAAGCCTTTTTTTCTGGAAATGGTTTGAATGGGATTCTTGTCACTTTCAACCGAAGATCTCAATGAACATAAGCAATGAAGTATGCAGGAATACCAATTTAAGAGGCTGACATTGCCCAGATTGGAGAAAAAATAGGAAAAGGTCACTGGGTAGGAACAATAAAGCTATTTTGAAAACAAATAAGTTAAAATCATCTTCATTTATACGCTCATGGTTGTACCTTTGCATGGAAATGATGATAATCCCTTATGCAAGTATGGGAAACTCTTCAGCTTCTACTTATACTCTGCACTTAAAATCCACTGTTAGAATTCCATTTCTCCTGCTTAAGACTTTGATCCCTGCTAGATGTAAGCATCCGTAAGTGGAACAATCCTTTAAATCCCCAACAATCATTTACACTTCAGTTTGAAGAAAATATAGCCCTTTTCTTAAGAGTAGGTTGATAAGGGTGAAGAGGTCTGGATGGCACTGGCCCCAGGAAAAGGGAAGCAAGTGGTAGGTATACAGGATAAAACAGCAGCCAAATATTGGTTTTGCCTACCTCACAGTTTTGCTTGGCACTGGCCATTGTTCTATGTCCAACAGCAATGACCTGAGCGACAGATGTCATTGTTTCCTTAAGAAGGGGCAAAATAGTCAGAGGGGTCAAACGGCCTTCTATTCCTTTGCAACATACCTTCTACAAGAACTAGAATTAATGATGTGAAGTCTCTGTTAGTGCTCTATGTGTGCAATTTAAATCAGGATACTCACAACCACCATCTTTAACCCCATCCTCTTTGGGAAACCTTTAATCATTTTCTGAAAAACCCACAATGGTGTTGCAGAGGCACGAGCAAAGCAGTGAACTTAAAACTTCTTAATTACAACATGTGCTTTGCCACAGACATCAAAGAAAACATACTCTTAGAATTTGCATTTGGTATTGACTGATTATTTAATCAAGGTCTGAACCGTGCCTGTGGTCTGAACCGTGTGTTTCTGGAGTTTTCCCAGCACACACTGACTGTAATAACATCATATGTTACAAAAGAAGTGGGGGTCCCACAACTCACTTGTACTTTAAATGGAGAAAACCTTTTGGCTCCTTGGCAGAGTGGGTTAAAGGTGTAAGTGCTGGGTATCCCTGAATAGAATCAAGCATGCTGGCAGTCTAACGGTGCTCCGGTTTCGTTATTGTTAACTGCAATGAGCTTCTGATCCATGGAGCCTCTGTGTGCTCCTGGTCTCATCAGCTCTTTGACCCTGACACACCAGTTACATCTTTATCCAGCATCATTCATCCATTCATTCAACAACTGTTTCTGAGCATCTACAATGTAAAAGGCCCTAAGAGTGAATGTTCTTGTGTGGAATGAGCTCCTGGCCTGGGAAAGTGAAAGACTTGCAACTCCATCTGCATCTTCCAAGAGAGGACGTGACGTCATAGTGGTGCATGGGCAAGATATTCATCCCTCAAATATTTCCTGAGCCCCTCTCAAGTGCCAGAGGGCTGAGGGTGTAGAATGGGGATTTTGGCTGGGGTTTAAGGAGAGGCCAGATATGGACATGAGGAGGAGCAGGGAAGGAGCCCGTCTCAGTGGAAGAAACGGCATGAGGCAAGCTCAGAGAGAGGAGAGAACAGCTCTAGGTGGAGAAGAGTGGCTGGTGGTTTCATTTAATTGGAGAAATGAGGTGGAGTTGAGAGGTAAGGCTGGGAAGATGGTAGGTGGCTTTACTAAGATGAAAAATGCAGATTGTTTTTTTCTATTACTAATGATAAATCATCAGAGGATTTTGGGTGGTGTGATGGAATTCAGTAATGTATATTGGGACACATGCAAAGGTATCTTTTTTCCTGGGCCAGTTGGGGAAAGGAGGGATGTCAGCAAAGTCTACACGGTTGAGACAAGACTGTTGCTGGGACTTGAAGGATGAATGGGAGTTACGATGTAATGGAAGAGGAAAATGTCCCTCCAGGCAGAGGGACTGGCAAGAGCAAAGGCAGGAGGTAGGCAGTGCATGACTCAGGTATTAGAGAAAATATGCTTTTGGAGTTCACGTTAGTAGTTTTCAGCCAATGGATGGGTACTGGTTGCAGGGCAGCTACACAGCCTTTAGAGCTCAACACACACAATTTTGAAACCAGGCTGCCAACTTCCTCAAGATGCTCAATCCCTCCCAGACTCATTTCCATCATCTGTAAACTGGGAGAATGAATCATTTGAGATTCATCAGAGCATTAGTGATAAAGAATCCTTCTGCCGATGCAGGAGATGCAAGAGATGCATGTTCGATCCTTGAGTTGGGAAGATCCCCTGGAGTAGGAAATGGCAACCCACTCCAGTATTCTTGCCTGGAGAATCCCATGGACAGAGGAGCCTGGCAGGCTACAGTTCATGGGTCTGCAAAGAGTCAGACACAACTCAGCAACGGAGCGCGTGCGCATGCACACGCATGCACACACACACTGTTTATTGTTAATGAGGTAAAGCCTAAAACTCTGCATGGTATATTGTAGATAGTTAGCAAACACTAGTTCCCCTTCTCAAGCCTTAGTTTACTCACTGTGAAGTGGAAATAATAGTACAGAGTTCACAGGGTTGTTGTAAAATCTAAACAACATACTATGTGCAAAGCATCTGACACAGTGAATGGAACATACTAGATTCATGACAAATGTGAGTCCCCTTACCTTCTGAGAATGAAATTATGTCAGAGGTTTCTCCTATAAAAATATTCCCAGACCACATCATCTGTATTATCTGGCAACTTGCTAGAAATGCAGCTTCTTAGGCCCACCCCAGGCCCATGGAATCAGAAACTTTAGGGCTGGGCCCAGGAATCAGTGTTTTAATAGCTGCTCTAGATGATTCTGATGCACCTTCAAGTGTGAGAACCTCTGATTTCAGCAGATGTCCAGCACCACTTCTGAGCCTTTAGTGTGGCCTCTATAGAGAGTCCTGTCATATGTCTATAAAGCAAGGAAGTTAATGACTAGTGTATCTGTAACCCCATCTAGATTGTAAATCCCTGGAAGGCAGGCACTGTTTCTTGTTTGTATTGTGGCGCATGGTACTTAACAAGTATCTGCCGGACTGTAATGATTGATAGGCTCAACACTGAAGATTCTCAGGCTTCTACCGTTCATCTATAGAATTAAACAAATGCAACCTTAACACAACTGTAAGACTGCTAACACACCTCTCAGAGAGCACTTTTCCACAGCCTAAGGAATAATGTCTGTGGCTTTGAGATGGTGTCTTGGGGTTCCAGAGGTCGTTCTGGGCTTTCTTTCAGAGGTGAGCTGGAGGGGGCTGATCTGAAGCTGAGTGAAGGGTTTTGGAAGAAGCCATGGCAGTATACCACTAAAGGGGATGCTTACAAATATACAATTACCCAACCAGTGGTGCCCGTTAAATGGATTTATCTCCATGATGAAGAGAAAAGGCTGTCTTAGAGAAGACAGATGCCAATGCGGTCTGGCTTTAAAATGACTCATGAGGGAGAGTTCTCATTGCTGGGTTTAGGACTGGAACCATTTTTCTTCCCAGAAATGTTCTTTACATAAAACAACAGAAGGCTCAGAAAACTTGAGGGATTCCACCTGGAGAGGAGTATGGGGGAAGGAAGACCCCAGGTACCCATGTATAAGCAGGATACTTTTCTGGAGACTAGGACTCACTCTAGAGGGCTACTCTCCAAGGTTAGAATGTGGGGAGAAGTGGCCTTGCCTAGAAAAAGTTCAAGAAGTTAGGGTGAAAACTGGTGACTTACCTGGAAGGGGCAGTTACTGAACCAGATGTAGGCTGTCAACTGACCTCCATCCTTTAGAGGTCTTTAAACTTAGGATAGCTTCTGGAAACTAGAGATGATTCTACTTTATAGTTCTGCCATAGGTAGGGAATGGACTGCCTGAGTCAGTTCAAGCAAACAAGACTTTTGCTGAGTGCTATCAAGTGTATTGTCATGCTGCAGTCAATGGGGTCGCAAAGAGTCGGATACAACTTAGCGACTGAACAACAATAAATCAAGTATATTAAATGAAAGAAAGAAAAAATAAAAGTGATTTCTTAGCCCAAGGAGCAGGATTTAATTTTTCTGTATTTATCTTGGGGCAGTTTGATCTAGAGCAGAGGTTGGCAAACTTCTCTTAAGGGCCAGATAAGAAATATTTTAAGCTTTGTGGACCATATAGTGTCTGTAGTAGCTACCCAGCTCTGCTGTGGTGCCATGAAAGTGACCACAGATAATAAGAAATGATGAGCATGGCTGTGTGCCAATAAAACCTCATTTGACAAGATAGCTGGTAGACTGGGTATACAGCCTGCAGGTGGGAGTTTGCTAACCCCTGGTATAGAAGAAAAATACCTGGCTTTACAATTAGGCAGTGCTCATTTCACAGTCTGCCTCCATCATTCACTCCACTGGGCAAATTGCTCTAGCTTCTCTGAATCTTGTTTCCTTGTCTATAAAGTGGAGGTGAATATCTCTAGTTAGGATTAGAAGATGCACAATATTTACCCCATTACACTATACTCATCATTAGGAGGCTTCCTGTGAATCGCCATTCTAATAACAGCTTATCCAAAGGAAAAAAAATCTTCCTTGTAGCATGCAAAAATCCTCATGACAACCCGGGGGGTTCATAACATGTGCAGGGCAATTCAAGATTATATTTAGGTTGCACTGAATAGAATTGGTTCAGACAGATTAAAGAGCTGTTTCTTTAAACAGTGTTCTCAGCTCTCCCTCAGAATGGTTTCACGGACTGGAAGACACTCTGGCCCATCCTTGCTTCCTTCTACCACACCTCCTACTGGGGTTGGATCAGTGCAGGCCCCTGCTGATGGGTCTGACTCTCCAGGGCCCCATGGGATCAGGCTTAATGTAAGTGAATAGAGACTGTTCTGAAATCACAAGTCAGCTCAGCTGGTGTGCAACCTCCAGCCCATCCTCAATTTCATTCTATGTCCTCAAATTATACCAGATGAATCTGAAATAGTCTGTTCATTAATAAATGCAATAAAGTATTTCTGCACTTCATAGAGGACATGATCTAAGCCTGGCATGTGATAATCATAAGAACCAGCAAGCTATTTAGCTTCTCCCCACCTCTGATGCTCCAGTGGGTCTTAATAGCTCTCTGAGCTCCTGTGAGCATCCCTCAGAGGGGGTGTCGATGACCTAATTCTGAGCTGTGTGTAACATGGGCTGTGAGGACACCATGACCAGACCTCTCTAAGACAGCATTTCTGAATCCATCAAACACTAGGCTTACTATGCATCAAATCAAAAGCCAAGATATGAACCCAGGAGCTGAGAATAAGAAGAGTTCATTGAAGACTGGGATGTTCCATTGGTTTGACTCCTCCCAAATCAGAGTCTGGAATGCAAACTGCTGACAGTCTTGTTCTTAGGGGCCCATGTATCTGTACTGTGCCGGTATTGCACCTTGGAGTTTCATTATGTCTTTGGTGAGTGATGAAAAACAAAGTAGCAATGATCCAAATGGTGGAACTCTCTGGGCTGGGGAACCTTAATGTTCATGAAAGTTGGGTATTTTGCTAGGGGGATTATAGTTTTCAGAAGTGTGAGATGCTCATTCGCCTCTTAAATATCTATTCTTTTCTTCGACTTCACATTATTATCACTGACCCACCCCTGGAACCCTGCCTCATCACCTGATGCGACTTCCCAACAGCCTCTGGCTTCAACTCTGCCCCTTCCAGCCCCCCTACATAGACGCTGGATTATTTCCAAAAGGTAATCTCATCACTGCCTGTTGGTGAAGACTGGCTCCTTCAGCGTGACCATGAGGGCCCTCATGGTTGCCTTCCACTCCCCTCTAGCTGATGCCTTCTACACTGTATCACCCTTCAGATTCCATGATCCAGCCACACTGAGATTCTCCCAGTGCCTTGAACTTCATCCTGTAGCTTCACTTGTGCTTACTTTCTCCCACCTGTGACTAATGACCTCCTTCCAATACCTGTTCATTCTTCAAATCTAGAAATCCATCTGTGACCTGCTGCCCTCTCACTAAAGGCAACGTTGGACCACCTATTCTCCCCTCATAGGACTGTATCATAATGTCATGGGCTGTGTCCTTCTTGGTGATGACTCTTGTATATTCAGAGTCTGCATGATCTGATCACATAGTAATTGACAAAAGGTCTGTTTAATATATGACAGATGGACTCATCAAATGATTAAAAGCAGAAACAGCCTCAAAATCAGTAATTCCCAATTCTCAGTCTACAACAAAATTTAAAATGTACCTTTGGCTGGCCTCACCCCCATAGATTCTGATTCATCTAGCTGGGAATGGGTTTCACACACTGAAAACCCACTGGTCACACTCTACAAAGCTCCCCGCTGCCGCCGCCACCACCAAGTCACTTCAGTCGTGTCCGACTCTGTGCGACCCCATAGACGGCAGCCCACCAGGCTCCCCTGTCCCTGGGATTCTCCAGGCAAGAACACTGGAGTGGGTTGCCATTTCCTTCTCCAATGCATGAAAGTGAAAGTGAAGTCACTCAGTCGTGTCCCACTCTTAGCTACCCCATGGACTGAAGCCTACCAGGCCCCTCCGTCCATGGGATTTTCCAGGCAAGAGTACTGGAGTGGGGTGCCATTGCATTTTCCACAAAGCTCCCCAGGAGGCACTAAAGTTCAGCTGAGGTTGAGGGCTACTGGTCTTAAATGAGGAGGCATAAGAAGGTAGGAAGGAGCTATGATGATTACCATTTCAGGAAAAAGAGAAAGGGATGTTCAACTTACAGATGAGGAACCCACAGCTTGGCTTGTTACAGCCCTCAAGGGCTCTAACAGTTCCCCTAAGGGCTGGCCTTCAGGTACTAGCTACAGTGTGGAGAGGGTGAGTGTTTTCACCTGGGACAGTCAGAGAGATGGTCAGGAGACTGCATCTGCTCTGAGCAGGCTTGGACAGGGCTCTCTGATGCCACCCCACTCGGGGGCTGGGTAATTTTCCCTGGGCTGCTTCTCACTGAGGCGGCCCTAGTCACCATGGTGCAAGCATCTGTTACCTGGGCTCAGGTGTTGCTCAGGGACCCACTGTAGCAAGGGCAGCCACCGCCTTCCCAATAAGCCCGCAGTCCCCTGGGCAGCAATCAGTATCAGCATTTCCAGATACATGGCAGATGCCTGAGTGCCAACACTGAGTGAGCAAGCCTGTGGTTGGCAGTGTCCAGACAGGCCTGGGGAACCTGATGGAGGGCTATTACTAGAGACACTATGAAAAATAACTTTTTTAAACTCACCCCGAGAGCAAAGCAGATGGCACCAGAGCTGTTAGAAACGGAGCTAGCTGCTTGGCACTGCCTTTTCCTTGCTCAGAACTTTCCCTAGTTCAACTACAAATAAAGTAGGAATCAGATGGCAGGGGGTAGTGATGCTCAGACAGGTTCAATCATCCTGAGAATCTGATCATATACAAACTAAGAGCTCTGAGGGCTTTGCCATCAGCCCCAAATAACTTATTAAATGATGTCTGATCTGTGGTTCCGTGCAGGTGCTAACTGGGTGATTTCACATCTGATGATGAAGACACAGGCACTAACAGCTGCCCTGCTCTTCACAAGAAGGCATTTTAATTTAAGGTTTCAGGCACCTTTACAGCCAGTAAAAAAAAAACATTTCAACTAGCAATTCATCTCAAAATCAATTAGTGCTGGCTTTGTAGAAGAACAATGGATGTGGAAGAAACATCCTTCTCAGTTTCTTCAGCATCCACAGGGAGCCAGTTCAAAAGAGGAGGCAGAAGAGGTGAGGGCTGGGATTAATGCCTTCCCTCTGCATCCTGCCCTTAGAGCAGGGGAGACCAAGAGGCAAGCAGTCCTGTGACCAGGCTTCTTTTCCCCACTGAAACAGGGAGCCAGATTAATACAGCCATCAGGCTAGATTTGCTGGTTAGCTAATTGAAGGCCCTGGTGGACAGCAGGGAGCTATTTTCACTAGTGTCTGAGGATGCTTGCCTCAGGCAAGCAAAGTCCCTGCCAATCACATTAGTGGGTAGCATTTAATTCCATGGCTTTGAATAAACGACATGTCAAGTAAGTCAGTCAAAATGCATGACCATGTGTGGTGAGAGAAGCAGAAACCAATGGGGCTGGTTTTCAGGCCATAAAGTACCCTGAAAAGTAGGATAGTATAGTACAACAGCCGACATTCAGGGGCTGGCATAGAGTGAGCAGGAAGGAAGAGTTAATGACTGGAGGAGGGAAAGGAGATGGAAGATAGTAGAGCTGAAGGATCATCAGTAATAGAAGACGGAAGGCAAGATGCCATTTCACTCATGCTAGATATTCATGGCACATACATTCACATCTTTGAAATTTCACAACTTTGAAGGTTCTTATGGAGAAGACTTACTGTAAATGCATTGTGTACTTACTGTAAATGAGGGTGAATCCTGAAGCCTCCCACATTTGGCTCTCCTAGTAGGTTTGCATAAGCTATTAAATAGTGACAAATGAAAGAGGACAACCCACCCCTCTGGAAGGGAGATTGAATAAACTTTTCATAAGCGGACTGCTCAGGCAAGAACACGGGGGAAATGGGGTAGAAAAGGCAAGGTCTGGCTTCTATAAACCACCTCTGCCACCAGGCAAGGCTGCCGAACTCTGAAGACATGGGGATCACTGCTTCGACAAGTCATTCCGGAAGGACCGTGCACCAAAGTGAACGTGCTGGTGGATGCCCCTCAGCAGACAAACTGCGCAGGGGCATGGCCATGCAGCAGAGCCCACTGGTGTAAACTCTGACATACAGGAGGGAATCTTCTTGTCGTCCTTCTCCAAATACTATTTCCTTTTCAGTACTCATCAAATTAAGAGTGTGATATTTTTTCCCTCTCAGTGGTCTTATTTCACTAAAAAAGTAATTATAAGCTTCAAAATTATGAAATATTTCAACAGAAAATACTACAGCAGATACTTCATCATCCACCATATTAATTTTATTTGTGTCAACATTTTGTTTTAGATGTCTTTTTTAAAGATATAAAATGCCATACCTCATTCTACCCTTGCCAGAGATATATTCTTTCTGTAGATATTTTTATAATTCTACATATGCCTGTATGCATAAATAACATGTAATATTTTCTTGTGTTTTTACAGTTTTAAGCAAATGGTATATCAAATGTTTGTTTCTATAGTTTACGGTGTGATATTATAAGTGGACCATTCTTCATTGAGAAATTTAGAAATGCCTTTTACTTTCCAAACAGATTCAGCTGAATCATCAACAAAACATATGAAGAGTAAATATGCTTTTATTTTCTAAATTTTATCTGATGAGTTGTCAATTCTGGGTATGGCATTAGAAGCTTTAAAAGTACAGTTGACTGTTGAACAACATGGGTTTGAGCTATGCAGGCCCACTTATTTGTGGATTATTTTCAAAGGAAATGCTATAGCTACATGATTCAGGGTTGGTCGAATCCTTAGATGTGGAGCCACACTTACAAAGGAAATGCCCAAACTACGTATCATATGTGGAATTTTGACGGTGCAGAGGGTTGATGTCCTAACTGCCAGGTAGTTTGAGTCAGCTGCATGTATTCAGTCCCGAAGTGCTGGAAACACAAAGAACTAGATCCAAGGCTCACTCTTACAGAACTCAAAGGCAGTCAGGAGGAACAAATAGATGTGAACAAAAATAACAGTGGCCTCAATAAGTGCTATTGTGGGTGTGAGTTACCAATATAATTGGGGGCAGGGCAAGCAAAGAGACGATTTAGCATACCACTGTTTTCTGTGCATACAAACATGTTGTTGCTCTTGTCGGATCACTTCAAGGACTTCACTTCCCAGACTGTCCTGAAATTATGTATTCACTACTGGTTTCCCTTTGAAGGAAGAGACTATACCTCATTTTTCTTCTTATCGTTAGTAGGTTTTAAAATTTCTCATACCTGGAAAATATCCCCTACAGTGTAGTAAACCAAAGGTCAATTTGACTGTATTTCTGAATTACATGCTTTAAAACATGATTTCTGGCCCGTCCTGGTGAAGTCTGGGGTCAAATCTGTGTGATAGTTTTAAGCAGAGGGAAAGAGAGGGTTTGTACAGTAGCAATGATGGATTAACTCTGGTTAAAACACTGATGTACCAACGCCCTGCTGTATTTCTCCCAGATGGTTGTAAATTGGGACATCTCATAAATCCCCAGGCCTTTCCTTTTCCACGGTTGGTTATTACAGAGTCCCAGGGCAGAAGAGCACTTTCCAAAGTAAAGCAATTGTGAGCTATTTATTATCTTTAAAGGAGAACCTGTCAGCCACCATGGCCACAAAGCTCAGACAATTAAAACCACCCAAAGTGCCCTGATTCTGCAAAATCCTTTCAGTCATTTGGTGGTTTGGATCTAATGCATCCAAGGAGGCAGCTACTGTCACAGAAATCCACTGGGTCTGCCCTGTTTTCACCTGAATGTGACACCCCCTGCCCCGCTTACTGATGGGTCCTTTGAAAGAAACAGCCTAGATGGCAATTATATAGCACATATCTCAGCATTCTTCTCTCCCATGACAGTGGCAGACATGACTAATCCATCACAGCACTTTCTTTCCTGCTGAACCAGAACTCTGTCTGCAGGCAGTCACTACCAATCAACTGAATTTGGTCTTCACAATAGCACTTATCTATCATCTCTGAAGGAAATGATGTTAGTCAGCAATAGTTAATTTTACCTAACACATTTGATTGTTCAATAACTTTGGATTAAATTTTCTTAAAAGCCCCAATGCCCCAAACCAAATTTATTGAGAAATAGCTCAAGTTCTTTCAGGGTCTGAACTTATGTTCAGTGGTATGTGCTTGTGAAAGTTGTTCAACCCAATAGCTAAACAGTATTTCTATCTCACTATCTTGGCAATTTGAAGTCAACAATGACACCTCTGGAAATGGTGTACTATCCATGGAAAGAACTTAGTTATGGGTCTAAGAACAGTGCCAAACACTCAGGAGGGGCCAACACATGTTTGTTGAATGTATAAAATAGTGGGAAGACATAGGTCACCTTGTTCAAACTGTAGACCTTCTGATGTTGAGCATGCTCACCTTTTCCTTTCTTTTCAAATTTCAGTTAGTATGAACATCTGATAGGTGAAGAGAGTGAAGTCACTCAGTCATGTCTGACTCTGTGACCCCATGGACTGTATTCTGTCAGGCTCCTCCATCCATGGGATTTTCCAGGAAAGAATACTGGAGTGGGTTGCCATTTCCTTCTCCAGAGGATCTTCCCCATCTGGGGATTGAACCCAGGTCTCCCGCATTGCAGGCAGACTCTTTACCATCTGAGCCACCAGGGAAGCCTGACAGGTGAAAACTGGGGTCTGAGAATTTTCTGGGGGATATGAGGGGAAGACAATGATATCTATTTTTCCCAGTGGTGTCTGCTGATGGATAAACAGAACCATTTTCTCCTAAAAGGAATGCTTGAGAACTTGCAGGAACCAAAATTTTAGGAGTCAAAGGGGACAAGTGTCACTGAAGATGGTGCAGAAGACGATAGTCCTTTGAAACCAAACTTGAAACCTGGTGACTTCAGTTACTTGGTAGCCACCCATATTTCTATACAGGCCAGTAACTATAGGCTAGTATGCACAGGTGCACAAGGATTGATGAAATGCTGAATAAACCGTGACACTGCAAATGTTACAAACTGTTTATTGGTATTTGTTCAAACTTCTTTTTCTGAAATCTCATATTCTCAAAGTGACTTTTCCTTTTGGTTTCTTATTTGAGTATAAAAAAATGAAAAGTTCTTACCCTCAAGGCAATAACTATTGCCCAATAATTTTGCCCAAACTATAGTTATTTTAGGCAATAACTATATTGCCTAAAAGTGGAGATGAGTCTTCTAGAAGATCTCAGGAAGGATCCTGGAAGTTATAGGAAAAGTCTGTGCTAGTAATAAATAAATAAATGGATGAGTAAGTGAATAAAAGAGACAAGCAAATAAAAGGGAGTGTGATAGAACTGAAGAGTAGATGTGTTTCTCCACAATACCATCTGTATGCCACTCCTTCTGCATAAGGCACTGCACTTGGCTCAGATGGTAAAGAATCTGCCTGTAATGCGGAGGATCTGGGTTTGATCCTTGGATTGGGAAGATCCCCTGGAGAAGGGAATGGCAACCCACTCCAGTATTCTTGCCTGGAGAAACCCATGAACAGAGGGACCCGGCAGGCTCAGTCCATTGAGTCACAAAGAGTTGGACATGACTGAGCGACTAACACACACACATAGCCACTGGGAAATGGGGGTGAGACAGGCACAGAGGTATAGGACTTAATGCATACAAGAAATTGTATACATGATATAACTTCATAATCCTAATTTTTTTTACATTTACTAGTTTATTAAAGATATGGTAAAGGATACGGTTGAAAAGCCAGATGAAGAGAAACATGGAGTGAGGTCTGGAAGGTGCCAAGTGCAGGAGCTTCTGTGCCCATGGAATTGGGGTATATCACTCTCCTGGTGTGGATGTATTCACCAACTCAGAAGCTCTCTGAACCCTGTGCTATTGGGATCTTATGGAGATTTCTTCATGTGAGCATGGCCAACTATGACTGCCATTTCCAGCCCTTGTCCCCTATCTGGAGGATGGGGCAAGGCTGAAAATTCCAAGCTTCTAATCATGGCCTGGTCTTTCTGGTGACAATTTCCATCTAGGGGTCCACCCAGAGTCAGCTCAGTAGAATAAAAAATTCTCTTAGAGCTCTTATCACTTAGAATTTCCAAATGATTTGGGAGCCTTGTGTTAAGGAAGGAGTCAAAGACAAATATTCAAATAAGAGATACATTAGTGTTCTTATCTCACAAGAAATTAAAAGAATCCTAAAATTCAGAATCCTAAAATTTTTAACAGAGTGGAACTCTAGAGGTCAGATTGCAGCATGTGCTAAGCTAGAATTAAATTATTTACTCAAAAATCACACACTGGAGAGTGGCATAGAGCCCAAAGCTCCCGATTCCTACCTGGCAGGTGAGACCATTTCCATCTGGGGTGGTTAGGAAGCATCCTATGAACAAAGCAGGTTCTGGTGGGGTTCTTCAGGATGGGTTTGATTTAGATCTAAAAACAGAAGCGAGGGAGATGGGCTTTCCAAGCCAATTGAAAAGCACTTTCTTAAGATCACTTTGGCTTTAGTAAAAGGTCAAAGGAAAACAGTGACCACTGGAGTCACACAGAACTGGGTCTGATTCATGGTTCTCTTACTTTTGCATCTGTGTGTCCTAGAGCATATTTTTTAACTCTCCAAGTCTCAGATCCCTAGTAAACTGGAGATTACAGTATAAACATTGCAGGGTGATGTAAGAATTAAGAGTATTTGTTGAGCAGCTTTTACAAGACCATACATCCATGACAGCTGTTGTTTATGCTTATTCACTTAGGGAGGTGGTGGTGGTGGTTTAGTCGCTAAGTCATAGCTGACTCTTGCGAACCCATGGACTGTGGCCTGCCAGGCTCCTCTGTCCATGGGATTCTCCAGGCAAGAATACTGGAGTGAGCTGCCATTTCCTTCTCCCTCACTTAGGGAAAGGGATAGGAAATAAGCTGTGGGAGACAGGACACGATCAAACTATGGATGTCTGTAGCTGCCAAGTAGAAGAATCTGAGCTCTATCTTGCAGGAAGTGATGAAAAATTAAAATCTTTGAGTACAGGAAGCAAAGTCATAAAACCAAACATTAATAACTAAGCCAGAACACCTGGTGAATTTTCTTGTCTCATCTCCTGTGTAATCTTGGAGTCATCCTCTCATCTCTGGATTTTCTCCACCCAAATGGATTTGGGCATCCCTATAACTTTTGAATTAAGCATTTCAGATAGGTTAGTGAAAAAATGCCTTCTGAACAAGGGGATTATTTATCTTCAGGAAATACATATCCCTAAAGTTTCTAGCCAGAAGTTGGCAATGGAACTTCAGAAATGTTTTCTGTCAGTTTTATGTCAGTAATAGGGAGAAAAAGCCTGTTCTAGAAAGGATGAAATAAAGTACCATGCCCAATTTTGGCATGCCACTAAATGGATAAGACTCCAGTTTGCACTAAGATATTTTTTCTATAACTTGAAAATGAATGTCTTTCTTCCTCATTGTCTCACATAAAGGATAGAAAAAGGCAAAGAGGAGAAGTTTTGAGTAAAGAAATGGATGCTAAGCCAACATGAAACAACAGGTGAATGAAATGAGAAGGAAAAACAAGAGGTACATAAGGCAAGAAAAACACTATACACAATAACTTTTGTGTGTGTGTAAAGTTCAGTTGATAAAGAAAAAGTAAAGCTACAAATGCTTGCTCTTTTGCATAAGATCTTCAAAAGGAACATCTCAAAATACTCACACGAGTGACTTCTGTCTGAAGGTGTGGCTGAGAAGGCTCCATAAGCAAGTTATAAATGGTAGGTCCCACAGCATAGGGAAATGATGCAGTTATGAAAGTATATCAGCAACATGCCTTACACGGAATTTGGGGTACCTACCAAGAAACCACACCCCAAGGCATTTATTTTAACTGCAGAACCTGCCTCTTCCCTAGTTATGACAACCAAAAGTCATACCACTGTTTCTAAATGACTCTCCTTTCTCAAGAGTCCACCTCCTGTGCTCCCATCAGCCAACTTTCAGCTTTTGTCTTTGGCTAACTGGGCTTCTAAGATGGGTCTGCAACTGGCTTGTTCCATACACATCATTAATCAGTGCCAAGCTAAACAGGCTCCAGCCCCAGCTGAGAGTACAGTGTCTTGGCTCATCACCCCAACAACTAATGAACAAACATGACTGATGACTACTGGGCAAACACCAGGCAAAGAATGCAAGGTGCCCAGGTGAGTCTTGCTTTAGATGTTACACCTAGGAAGGCTGTATGACAAATACTGATAGCCAATGTAGAACAACAGGTGAATGAAATGAGAAGGAAAAGTAAGAGGTACACAAGAAAAACACTATACATAAAACCCTTTTTGTGTGTAAAATTCATTTGATAAAGAAAAAAGTAAAGCTATAAATAAATGCTTGCTCTGTGGCATAAGATCTTCAAAGGAACATCTCAAGATACTCATATGAGTGCCTTCTGTCTGAACATGTGGCTGAGAAGTGAGCTTGTTTCAGACATATAGTGTTAATAATGTACCATCAGGTGAAGCTTGCTGGCTTTCATTTAAAGTGTTGGGACTTCCCTGGTGGTCCAGTGGTTAAGAATCTACCTTTCAATGCAGGGACTGTGGGTTAGATCCCTGGTTGGGGAACTAAGATCCCACATGTCCCGGAGTTACTGAGCCTGTGTATCACAACTAGAGAATCAGTGTGTTGCAACAAAAGATCCCACGTGTTGCACCTAAGAACTAATGCAGCCAAATAAATAGTGTTAAATTATAAAAAGGTTAAAACTTGGGTCATCTATTGAGCATATCCAGTAACTTGTGTGACACTGGGTAAATGGATCTAAGCTGTCATAACTGCCATGCAGTAAAGGAAACTTAAGAGTGGCAAGGATTCTTCAATATCCTCAAGTCAATCAATGTAACACACCACATTAACAAATTGAAAAAATAAAAACCATATGATTATCTCAATAGATGCAGAGAAAGCCTTTGACAAAATTCAACATCCATTTATAATAAAAACTCTCCAGAAAGCAGGAATACCTCAACATAATAAAAGCTATATATGACAAACCCACAGCAAACATTATCCTCAATGGTGAAAAATTGAAAGCATTTCCCCTAAAGTCAGGAACAAGACAAGGGTGCCCACTTTCACCATTACTATTCAACATAGTTTTGGAAGTTTTGGCCACAGCAATCAGAGCAGAAAAAGAAATGAAAGGAATCCAAATTGGAAAAGAAGAAGTAAAACTCTGTTTGCAGATGACATGATCCTCTACATAGAAAACCCTAAAGAGTCCACCAGAAAATTACTAGAATTAATGAATATAGTAAAGTTGGAGAATATAAAATCAACACACAGAAATCCCTTGCATTCCTATACACTAATAATGAGAAAATAAAAAGAGAAATTAAGGAAACAATTCCATTCACCATTGTAACAAAAAGAATAAAATACTTAGGAATATATCTACCTAAAGAAACTAAAGACCTATATATAGAAAACTATAAAACATTGGTGAAAGAAATCAAAGAGGACACTAATAGATGGAGAAATGTATCATGTTCATGGATTGGAAGAATCAATATAGTGAAAATGAGTATACTACCCAAAGCAATTTATAGATTCAATGCAATCCCTATCAAGCTACCAACAGTATTCTTCACAGAGCTAGAACAAATAATTCCACAATTTGTATGGAAATACAAAAAACTTCAAATAGCCAAATCAATCTTGAGAAAGAAGAATGGAACTGGAGGAATCAACCTACCTGACTTCAGGCTCTACTACAAAGCCACAGTCATCAAGACAGTATGGTACTGGCACAAAGACAGAAATATAGATCAATGGAATAAAATAGCCCAGAGATAAATCCATGCACCTATGGACACCTTATCTTTGACAATGGAGGCAAGAATATACAATGGATTAAAGACAATCTCTTTAACAAGTGGTGCTGGGAAAACTGGTCAACCACTTGTAAAAGAATGAAACTAGAACACTTTCTAACACCATACACAAAAATAAACTCAAAATGGATTAAAGATCTAAACGTAAGACCAGAAACTATAAAACTCCTAGAGGAGAACATAGGCAAAACACTCTCCGACATACATCACAGCAGGATCCTCTATGACCTACCTCCCAGAATATTGGAAATAAAAGCAAAAATAAACAAATGGGACCTAATTAAACTTAAAAGCTTCTGCACAACAAAGGAAACTATAAGCAAGGTGAAAAGACAGCCTTCAGAATGGGAGAAAATAATAGCAAATGAAGCAACTGACAAACAACTAATCTCAAAAATATACAAGCAACTCCTACAGCTCAACTCCAGAAAAATAAATGACCCAATCAAAAAATGGGCCAAAGAACTAAACAGACATTTTTCCAAAGAAGACATACAGAGGGCTAACAAACACATGAAAAGATGCTCAACATCACTCAATATCAGAGAAATGCAAATCAAAACCACTATGAGGTACCATTTCACGCCAGTCAGAATGGCTGCGATCCAAAAGTCTACAAGCAATAAATGCTGGAGAGGGTGTGGAAAAAAGGGAACCCTCTTACACTGTTGGTAGGAATGCAAACTAGTACAGCCTCTATGGAGAACAGTGTAGAGATTCCTTAAAAAACTGGAAATAGAACTGCCTTATGACCCAGCAATCCCACTGCTGGGCATACACACTGAGGAAACCAGAATTGAAAGAGACACGTGTACCCCAATGTTCATCGCAGCACTGTTTATAATAGCCACGACGTGGAAGCAACCTAGATGTCCATCAGCAGATGAATGGATAAAGAAAGCTGTGGTACATATACACAATGGAGTATTACTCAGCCATTAAAAAGAATACATTTGAGTCAGTTCTAATGAGGTGGATGAAACTGGAGCCTATCATACAGAGTGAAGTAAGCCAGAAAGAAAAATACCAATACAGTATACTAACGCATATATATGGAATTTAGAAAGATGGTAACAATAACCCTGTATACGAGACAGCAAAAGAGACACTGATGTATAGAACAGTCTTTTGGACTCTGTGGGAGAGGGAGAGGGTGGGATGATTTGGGAGAATGGCATTGAAACATGTATAATATCATATATGAAACGAGTCACCAGTGCAGGTTCGATGCACGATACTGGATGCTTGGGGCTGGTGCACTGGGATGACCCAGAGGGATGGTATGGGGAGGGAGGAGGGAGGAGAGCTCAGGATGGGGAACACATGTATACCTGTGGTGGATTCATGTTGATATATGACAAAACCAATACAACATTGTAAAGTTAAAAAAAAAAAAAAAAGTGGCTTTGTCAGCAGTCTTGCTAAAAAGGACATGAAAAGGCACTGAAACATAAGAAAAGGTGCCTGCCATGTCTATGCCTTATTAAGAAATGCTCATACTTTAGGACAAAAGAAGGCATGCCCATTGAAAATTATCCTGTAAAGACAGCATGTTTAATTATCTCTAATATTAACGCTACCAAAGATGGGGTAAATCACAGGAGAAAGATAGGAGCCAGTTGCTAAGCCACATCCAAAGGGATTTATTTTTGAAAGTATCATAATATTAATGATAGTTAAAGCTGGTAAGGTACAACCCCTAGGGATGTTCTGGGTATAAACTGACCCATAATAGGCAGGGCGAAAGAGATAAATGAAGTGGAGAGAAAACTGGAACACTGGGCATTAAGTAAATGGGTCATATTCTGTCTCACTTCATTATTTTGATGTATTTCCTAAGGTCCTTTAGCAATATAGATTGGAAATATCATGAGTTTCACAAACAAGGAACTCTTCAGTTAATTTGTGATTTCTGAGTCTTAATTTCTAAATTAAATTAGAAAAGGCTAATTAAGCCTAAATACAGGTAGGAGCATTCAATTAGAAAGTATAAATGAAAGTATCTAAAATAACTTCTGACACATAATAGGTACTTAATAAGTACTAGTTTCCCCTCTGCTTTTCTTCACGTGTGTGTGGCATGTTTTACTTCTACCTCCCATTAAAGCTTATTTTGTACATCTTCATTAAGCTGTCAAAGTTGCTCAAATTCAAGATTTGTCCAACTATTTACCCCTACAGCACCACGAAGCTCACTCAGGAGGGGTGCAATAAATGCTCACACAAAAATGACCAAAAGACTCAACCCATTAGGCAAGGGGCATCCCTGCATGCATGTTTTATAATCCCCTGAGTTCAACACCTCTACTAACATAATGATCACACTGTGTGCAATTTATAAATCCACATTTGCCTCTTTCACTAGACTGGAAACCCTCAAGGGAGACCTAGTACCTAATAGGCACTCAATAAATAATAGATGACAATATCTTTAATGCACCTTTGTATCTTCTGGGGGGACTCTGTTGGTCTGAAGCACTACTCAGCACATTAGAGGAGAGGAATGCCAACATTCCTCAGCAGGAGAACAAAATGTGTGAAAAAGTTTATCTTGTGAGAACATGTACAGAGCTTGTAGAAAAAGAGTTAAAATACAGAGACAGAAGCTGTGGGATGTTTATACTTTTGTCTAAACAAAAGTGAGTTGACTTCCGGACATAGAATTTAACCAACTTGAGCAGAGAATGCAGTGGAAGATGACATGAGTTTGTTCTCACAACAGCTTTCTCAGCTTATGAAATGAACTGGGACAAGACTACATTTGTCAATAAGTAGTAACAGAGTTTGAACAACCTCACATTCTGTTAGCTACGTTTTGGGGGAAAGTCGGAGGAGGAGTTTATAACACAGGCAAAGAATGGGGTCATGAAAAAGATATGCGTAGTGTACAGAAGAGTTAAAACGAGCCTGTGTGCTCCAATTTTTAGGTATGTAACTGCCTGTCGACGTCCTATTGACTTGGGTCGGTAATAAACCATGTGGTTGCAATTGGACTCTGATCATATAGCAATAGCAGAATATCCTTGATAGTCTCTCAATATGTAACTTGGCAGCTCAGAGATTTGCATCGAGTTTTAAAGTTTCGTGTACCATTTAAAGCAAGGAGTATTATCTTGGAGATGTTCAAATTACCTGTAATTGTGTGTCACGTTTTATGAATGTGTACATGTGCTTTTCTACCCCCAGGGAATCCGTGGCTGTCATCAGATCCTTAAAGTTGGTCATGATGAAGTCCCAAAGAACCACTGATTTAAAGAGTAGCATGAGAAAAAAAAAAAAAAAAATTAATACAAACCAGAGCAGAAGCTGTGTTTCTAGCTTTGAGATATAAACTGATTTCTCTGTCTCAAAGCATTGTCTTAGAAGTGTCCCATAAACACTTCTCACACATTTCTAAACTTGAACTTATTATCTTTGTCTTAAAACTGCCCTGCCTACAGCATGTCCTATAAGGATTTATGGCGTCCTCCTTTGGACCAAAAATAACGATGTCATCTTGGACACCTTTCTAGTCCTTAGCTTCTATGTCCAGTCCTCAAGTTGTGGCTCCAGCTTCTTCATGGTTCTAAGCTCTGCCCTTTCCCTTCTACTCCCACTTCGTCTGTTGAGGCTCCACATCCCTCATCCGGATGAATTCAGAAGCCTTCTAACTCCCTCTCTTCATGTTCAGATCCTCCCATCCCTTCTCCACGGTGTTATGAACTCAATACAAATCCAACCATTTGGATCCAGGTGCCCAGCACCATAAAAGATAAACTTTTCCATGTCAGAAAAGATGGCTCCCATTACAGGGCCTCTGCCTGTATCTTCTAGTCTCACTGATTGCCATTTCCCTGTTCAGATTCTGCCTTCCAGAAACACCAAGTTACCGGTGATTTCCTTGTTCTTCCACGTTGATGTCTCTTTTTGAAATGTTCCCTCTTTATTGGGCTAACTACTCATCCCTTACACAAGCAGGCCTGTCACCCATCACAGCCCTGATCTCATTCTACTAAAAGGCTTAGTTTAAGTGAACACCCCTTCCACCTCCACCATACTGTCATATTCTTTGGGCAAGGAAGCTTTCTATTAATTGTGTTAGCTCCAATACTTAGAATATTGCCTAGCCAACTGAGAATCTGTGGCATAATATTGCCTAGCCAACTGAGAATCTGTGGCATACTCATTGTCTTCTGCTTGGGGTATCCTGAAGACATAATGGCTGCTCTGCAGGCTTGGTTAACAGAGTCACCTATAGGAAACCATTCTGAAGGGAAAACAGGTCACAAAGGCTCTACTTTAGAATATAAAACCCTGCTTAATTCCAGGAGTTCTGCCCCTCTGATACTGACCTGAGTGTCAGCCAGCTGAACGATAATTCAGTCTTACCTCAATTTTTTATATGCATCAGCAAAGTATAATATTATTTCTTCATCAACAGCATTATTTGTGGCAAAAGAAGCCAATGACTTGCACAGCTAGGTCTGTGTGACCCTGCCCAATCTCCTCATGCATACAGCTGTTTTTTAAAACTCATGTTCCTTTATACAGCTTAAGGCATCTTGTATCTGAATTTACTTAGGTGAAACAGGGATGATAAGATCTACCCCAGAGTAGTTAACATAAAAGGCATGACACATATGAAAGTATTTCATAAAGTATAAGGTGTTATGCAAACACCTTGCTCTCCATCATTTTAGAATGATCACGAACATTTGAGTAAATGGCTTCCTGGTGTAAAATGAAGATCCCAGAAGATCAAGTTGTGAAAACCAACAGCTTTCATTGAACAGAGCACAGTTCCATTTAAAAATCTGGCCCTAGGAATAAAAGGCCCTAGGAATAAAAGATTAAATATACCTAGTCTTGGTCATCTTGCTCAGGTCACTAGTCATGATATATGCATATTTGAAATAAAACTACTCAACAATGTTATTCAACATATTTACTCCTTTATTTAAGCAATAGGCAGGAGAAAGAGTGATTGTGTACATGGGATTCTGGTCAGAAGAGTGAAAACAAAGATAATCAATGCTGACACCACATTTGGCCTCTGTTTGTGTCCCAGATGCACACTCTCTGAGAATAGAGAAGAAGCTTTCAATCATGTAAACCTCCTCAGCTTGCAGCCCAGAAAGAATTCATGAATGAAGACAGAAAGCCAAGTCGAATCAACAACTTTGAAGGACCAGAAGGCTGGACTGCTGTTTTCCAATCTTTCTATCTGAGGCAAAACCAAAAATAGCAGGGGCTTGCGTTGGAAACCCAGGAAATCAAAGCAGGAAAGATGCTGAGGGCTGAGTCATGGCAAGTGACCTCATCAACAAGGAGGCTGAATGTAGCTATAAACGACAGATGATGCGGCTCCATCTGAAACAGGAGGTAAGCACCAGAGAGATGGAGAGGATCAAGGCATTGATGTGATGCCCAGCGTGAGACGGAATGACTTATGAAAAGCTTCCTTCCAGACAGAACTGCTTAAATGAAGTTCAAGGAGGCTAATCTTTAAAAGATGTAATGTTTATGTGGAGGCATCCTTAATGCAGTGGGAAGAGTCCTGGTTTTGGAGCTTTGCAAAGCTCTGGGCTTTGGGGAAAAAAAAAAAAAAAAACAAACCTTTGGGCTTTTCCACTTAAGCTGACATGGTTCACTTTCATCACCTTTAAAATGATATAATAATACCTCCCTCCCAGAGTGGCTATAAGGTGAAATGAAATGAGGCACCAAGCTTGGTGACTAGACCAGAGCACGTGTCCAATTAATGTGTGGAGGCTCCTCCTTCCTTCCCCAGCAGACAAAAAGCTTAGTGGTGCCAGTTCTTGTAATGTTACTTTCTTCTCTAATCATTCCCAGTTATAACATCTTTGCTCAAACAGAGAGATTAGATATGGCCTAGTTCTGCCTTCAACCTAAGCTGGTGATAATTTCGATCATCTCCTGACATATGGCCCTTCAGCCTGCCTGCTAGAACAGGCAGGTGCTGCAAGATGGAACTTTAATTGTGAGAAAATTTTGCTGCAGCTGTTAAAATATGCCTACCTCACAAGACTTTATAAATTCAAATAATGTCAGTGTTTTTCAAAATGTAAAGCACTATATAAATGTAATGTAAGCAAAGAGATGAAAATATATCAGTTTATATTAAGTAGTCTAGTTCTCTAAGGCAACGCTTCTCCCCTTCCTCCCCCTTTATGAGTAGAATCCCTTTTCAAATAGATCTTATGTATTACCCAGTACTTTACACCAGGGCTTCCCTGGTGGCTCAGATGGTAAAGAACCCGCCTGCAATGCAGGAGACCAGTTTGATTCCTGTGTCGGAAAGATCTGCTGGAGAAGGGATAGGCTACCCACTCCAGTATTCTTGCCCAGAGAATTACAGGGACAGAAGCCCCTGGTGGACTGTAGTTCATGGGGTCACAAAGAGTCAGACATGACTGAGCGACTTTCACTTTCAATTTCCACCAGGGCTTCCCTGGTGGCTCAGATGGTAAAGAATCCGCCTGCAATGCGGGAGATCTGGGTTCGATCCCTGGGCTGGGAAGATCCTCTGGAAGAGGGCATGGCAACCCACTCCAGTATTCTTGCCTGGAGAATCCCCATGGACAAAGGAACCTGGTGGGCTACAGTCCATGAGTTCTCAAAGAGCCAGACACGACTGAGTAACTAAGCACAGCACATTACTCAGTACACGCAACAAATGAAGGCAAAGCTTGACCGTGTAAACTGGAAGAGGGGCCTGTGCGCCCTTCCAGTCCCCAGCTCCTTCTTCCATTTCTCTTACACTACGAGACACCTGAACTGTACTGCAGGGCTCCTTGGAGAAAGGAAACTTGAAATCCCCTGTTCTAAGGAGACACAGAGCTCTGATATCAGCCTTGTACTTTCCTAGAAAAAGGGAGAGATGTCACAGAGAAAGGACTGGTTTATAGTGTTATTTGAGCGAAATGGCTCAATTTGAGTCCAAGTAGTAATTAGCTTAATGAAGGCCAAAGCTGTAATTACGACCAGCCTGGTGGTAATGCAATTTGAGATACTTTGCAAGAATTTCAGGGCAGAAAGGAAAATTCAGTGAAATCTGAGGGACGCAAGCTGTAGACTGGAATTTCTGAGAGCTCTCTTAGTGAATTTCACAGAATGTCTTAGGTGCAAATAATACTTACCAGTTTAAAAGTGTTGTGGACACCACAATTTCATTATTAACAGCTTATTATTAATAGTTTCAAATCCTGCTATTAACTGATAATTATAAACACTGGGATTCCATTTCCTTACCTACAAAGATGGGAATCAAATCCTTATTCTGGGTGGGAAAGTACTTCATAAGATCCTAAAACCATTAACCTTAAGATGAAAAATTGTTGGATTTACCAACATTAAATAGTAAGGATATTTAAAAAGATACTGGTAAGTTACCAGGGACAAATAACAAAACTGGGAGTTAATTATTGCAGCAGCCAGAGCTGACAAAGAATTAATACCTAGAATTTAAAAAGAAATAGAAAAGTGGATGAAGGGCATAAAAATGCAATTCTTAGAAGGTAAGGTAAATAGGTAAGAAGCACATGAACAGAAGCTCAAATTCACTAGTTTTTCAAGGTATGAAAATCAAAACAACAATGACACGTGCTCTCAGCAATCAGAATGGCCAAATGTTCACCCAACGTTGGAGAGGGTATAAGGAGGTGAGACCACTCATGTGCTTTTTCCATTTATTAATATAGGAACAATCTGAAGCTAATAATCATATCATATGACTCTGAATCCCAGTTCCTGGGTATGCATCCCCCAAATAATGCTTAACACGGGTCCCCAAGGGTTACAAATGAGGATGTTTGTTGCGGAATTTTTCATGACTAGTGGAGATCTGGAGGTGGGATAGGTGTATATCAACTGGAAGGATATAAATAATGTGAAATGAAATACAGGCAATGAAATATTATGAAAATGTTGGGAGTCTACATAATAATAGGGATCTACCTGAAAATATAATGTTCAGTAAAAACTAAGAAACATTTTTTTATAGCCTATTTGTATGATAGATTTATCATTTACAAAAATGACAATATACACATACACCAATAATAAGATACATTTTATAAAGACACATGCACATTTGAGTTCCAGAATATGTAGGTAGTTCTCTATTGGGAAGGGGAATGGGTTTGGGAGCCAGGGTGAAGAGGAACAGTAACAAAATAAAAGGTAAACATTAGGAGTGCGATGGGGGGACAGAAGGGAGGCTCAAGAGGGAGGTGATATATTTATAATTATGGCTGATTTGCCTTGTATGGCAGAAGCCAACACAACATTGTAAAGCAATTTTCCTCCAAGTAAAAAAATAAAATAAAATAAAAGGAAAGTCTTCCATGGACTTATGGTGATAAGCTATATAAGCTATATAAGCTATATATAAGACTGAGGAGTATGCACAACCCAAATCTGTATCTGAGGGCCAACTCTTAAAATGTTGGTAAGTTCTTGTGAAAATTAGGTGAAATCTATAAAACAAATTCCCTGGCATATTGGAAATACCTATTTGGTTCCCCTGTGACTCAGGAAATATGAAAGGAATGGGGTTTTCTTCCCTTAGTTTATCTAATAATTTAATCTATGAAAATAAATGAGTCTTAAGAAAGCGAGGAACTAAGAGTAGGACTCAGATATGGGTATAGAAGATCGGTACTCAAATCTGGGTGTATATCAGAATCACCCAGAGGATTTACAAAAAAACCACAGATAACCAGGCTCCACACCCACATCTCCCAGGATGGAAGGGATCTTTTTCTCTACATGGGGGAGGTGATGGGGATCAGGGCTGGGGTCCGAAGAGCAGCATTTGAAAAGCGTTGCCATCATGCCTGTCTGTCCACTATATTTCAGCCACTTAGGTTCTTTGGATCATTGCTTTTAAAACCTTCAACAACTTTTGCTAAATAAAGCAGCACTGAATTGCTCAAAAAGAAATACATTTCAAAATATATGACTAGTGTGTACAGTATGGTACTCCATCTGCTCTTCCAAAATACTTGAGTTTTAGAAAATAATGTGTAGATAGGTCTATAAATTGCTACCTCCCACAAAACAAAGTAGACTCACTTTAGGGGGTATGAGAAAATATATTTTTTCTTTTGGTTTATCCATAGATAAAGATTTATCTGTAAGAGCAAGCAAACCTGGCTTCCTTCCTTCCTTCATTTATTTAGTCATTCAGTCAACACCTAATGATGGTTCGACTAACTCAAAGTAATTCAACATCTGTAATAAAAATAACTTGCACAAATTCAGCAACTTTCCTTCTCCTAGCTCAATACTTAACCCAGTAAATGAGCATCTTGGGTTGGATGGTCCTAGAAGGCAGAGAATGCAACTCTCTCTGTTGGATGTCATTGTGTGCACACGGACTCCCAGCATTTGGTTAATAATGACTAGGACAATCGTTCTTTTCTAAGATGCTTTTCTTTCACACAGTATTTAGTACCATGCAGTCTCTGCCTTTCCCAGTGCTGTTCATATACTAGCTTTGAGCCTTGAGGCTCAAAGATGAGGCTACCTACCCCTTATCTTTCCCAAACCAATCTTTGTCACCAGTGAATGAGGTTTTGACTGGCTCAAGAGAAGTAGCATTTAGTAAAAGAGGAAGAAAGTCGGATAACTCTGGGTTTGAAACTCGGCTTTATCATCTACTGTCTGAGTCTCAATCTCTTCATCGGTGAAATGGGATAATGAAATCAACTTTGCTGGGTTGCTGTGAGCATCACAGAGTGAATGTACAGTGCCTGGAACAGAGTAGACCTGGCAAATACGGAAGTGAGGCTGCTGCTGCTGCTGCAAGTGTATTGCTACAAAACCAATATCTAGTCCTCTCATGTGAGCTCTGGCCCCCCAGTGCTCACAAAGCTCCAATTCATAGCTCAATGCTTTGTGATTCACGCTGGGCTCCTGGTGGAACAGTTTCTTCAATCCAAAGTTCTCAGGAAAATGAAGCCCACCCTGAACTAAGATACGATCTTAGCTGCAACTGGAACAACCCATCTGGCCATTACCAACCTTCTTTCCTTAGAGGCCTAGCCCCTGTCATCCAACCATCCAGCCTGTCATTCCTAAATCTCTAGCCAATGTCTTAAATTGAGATCTTAGATTTTATGGACCTCTCAGAGCTATACTGTATCATACTGAGAACTCTCCATGGGGTGCCCAAAGCGCCCAACCCCTTTTAGACACCAGCAGTAATCTGATCAGGATGCTTGGTTCTTCCTTCTGGTCATTCTAGCCTGGACTAATAAATATCTAATAGCTTTCACCTCCAGGGTCAGCTTTAGACTTCATCATCTAATCTGGCCTCTAAGACCTAGATCTCACCCCTTCTACTGTATGTAATATGCCCATTGACAGCCATTCAAGAACCAACATATAGGGTTCTGGACCTACACACAAAACAATTTGTTGAATATGAGTCAGTGAGTCCGTGGAAATGAATGATGGAACAAACGAATGCATCACTCCTATTTACAAATGAGATTTGGACTGACTGGGCAGCTGGACTGTTGCCCAGAGCAGGCAACTATCACCTGGCACTGCCTCTGGAGAGGAACGCTGATCTCATGTACCTCTGAAAGGCTTATATTTTCCCATTGTGCTGATTTGTGGATATTTAAAACAACTGCTACAACATCCGAAACTAAAAACAATGTTCTTTAAAGTTAAATCATAACACAGTGTTCAGTTTATACCCTAAAACATACTCTCTCGCTCAATACATTAATTTTCATATCTTCATAATGAAATTCATGTATATATATGTGCATATATTTTAATGAATATCAATAGATCATTACAGTTTTATGCAGGAAAGGTTTTTAAAAAATCTGGCATGAAACATATACATATTAAATCACTCTACAAAATGGTAATTTATGAACAGAATTTTCCATGTTGTTTTCTGCCATTTAACTTCTCTGTTGTTAGACTGACGATCTTGTCTCTTAAAATGTCATTTGTTTTGAGACGTCCTTTCTGACTCTCCTATGAGTCACTCTATTCTCTGTTCACCCAAAGCTCTTTTTATAGGCCTCTATGAACATATTTAGATGATCAATTTCCATGTCCATGAGAAGCAGTGCTACCTTGTAGTTAGGAGCTGGACCACAGGACCAGATCTGCCTTTAGAACTTAGCTCTGCCACTTACTAGCTATGTGGTCTTGTCAAGTTACTTAATCTCTCTTGGCCTCAGTTACTTCAACTGTAAAGTGGGGATAATAACAGTTGTTCAGTTGCTAAGTCGTGACCAGCTCTTTGCTGTTACTACTATTATTATTACTACTACTCCCTTTCCACCTCGTCTGTGACCTCCCTGACAGCTGATGAGGGTCTGTTTCTTGCACTTGGTTCAAGAGTCAAGTATAATCATTGGTAGATTGTAGGTATTCAATAACTATCAAATGAACTCTCCCAAATACCTTATTTTCAACACAGAAAAGTTCCTAAATGTTCTTCAGTGGAGCAAGGATCCAGACAAGATTGTGTTTTAGTCTGTTGGAACTGTTATAGCAAAATACCACGTACTGGGCAGCATATATTCAACAATAGAAATTTATTTCTCACAATTCTGGAGGCTAGGAGTTTAAGATCAGGGTGTCAGTATGCTGGGTGGGGGCTCTTTTCCTGGTTCACGGCTGACATATTTTCATTGTGTCCCCACGTGGTGGAATAAACTAGAGATCCCTGTGGGCCCTCTTTTATAAGAACACTAATGCCATTCATGAGAACAGAGCCCTCATGACCTAAGCGTCACCTTCCAAAGGCCCCTTTCCTAATACCAAATGGGGTTTGGGTTTCAACATATTAATTTGGTGGAGATACAAGCATTTGGACCATAGCAGATTCACTGTAAAAATCGCCATATTTGTGGTAGTCGTTTATCTTTCAAAGTTGCATGTCTCTTGAAAAAGTCCTTGGAAGAAGGATCACGTTGACTCTAGGGCATTTGCTGGGCTTTAACTATGAGGAAGTGCCCAGGTGAGGTTGTTCCAGAGAGTGGCAGGACTTCTTTGCATGGTGCAGACCTCCTTCCCTTTCTTACGGCACTCATCTCACTCTCTATCAAACACTTGGCATTCTCTATATTTGCTCTTTGCTAATTATTCTTTTGCCTGTTTCCTTATGAAAGTAAAAGGGTTAGTCACTCATTCGTGTCTGACTCTTGGCAGCCCCATGGACTGTAGTCTGTCAGGCTCCTCTGTCCGTGGAATTCTCCAGGCAAGAATGAGGCAAATTTCAGGGAAACAAAGTAAGGTATCTATTTACAGTAAAATGGTTGAAAGTTCCAAATATAAGACGTAGGTGGTCAAGTCCAGTCAAGTCCACTGTCCAGCTGAAACACTTTAACGTAAGAGAGGAGGTTAAATTGAACAATCTATTCTTAAAAGAAGATCTACTGATTCATTAGCTAGTTCACTATGAATACATTTTCTCTCAACCTCCAACTACACAGAAGCTCATAAACTTCTATTTATTATTTTACTTCATATCCTTAATTTTTTTTTCACTTTTTCCCTTTTAAACTCAGATATCATAGACTGAAGAAGAAACAACAGATAATTGAGTTTCTTTTATCAGCCTCCTCCACCAGGCATTTTAAGAGACATTTTATTTATTCCTGGCTTTTGGGAAAATTTCAGCCTACGGATTATTTGTCATTTTTCTCATTTTGGTCAATTTGTCATTTTAATTAGTTTTATTCTTGGATTCTGGAATCTTTTCCTTTTGAAAATTAAGAAATCTTCCCAAACATGACTTGAAAGAGAAGGAAAAGCAAAGGGAAACAAGGAAGACAAAGAAAAATATGAAAACTTCCATCTTAGAATGCGTGTTTTGTGCTAAGTCACTTCAGTCGTGTCCAACTCTTTGCAACCCCTATAGTCTGTAACTCGCCAGGCTCCTCTACCCATGGGATTCTCCAGGCAGGCATTCTGGAGTGGGTTGCCTCGTCCAGGGGATCTTCCCAACCCAGGGATCAAACCTGCATCTCCTATGTCTCCTGCATTAGTAGGTGGGTTCTTTACCACTAGCGCCACCTGGGAAGCCTGGTGGTACTATACCTTTTTCTTTTCTACATCCCCTAGATGCCAATTAATTAACTAATGAACATTAAGGAAGATTACTCAAACTTCGAGAATAGAATGCAACTTTGAGAACTAATGGGTTCACTAACCTGAGTGAAATTTTTTCTGAACTTGGACTCACATCTTGCAGGATAAGCTTCTATGTCAATATTACAGCCTCAGGTAGAAGAGTAAAAGTAAAGAGGAAACTTATTTTCAGTTTAGAGAAAACAGTTCCAAGAATGCCATGGCAACTGAAAATGACAGAAGAAGGGAAACCATGACAAAAACCCTGTGTTGACTAAATTTGTAGCAGTGGAGGACCTCGTCTATGGGCTTAGAATTGGCAAAGCTTTCCAAAGAGCAAGAGGTTGGGTGGGGATCTTGGAATTTTCAAGGCACCTTCTGGAATTTAGAACTTCAGGGAATGAATTTTTAAAAATTCATTGGGATCTTTGGGACTGGGATCATGCATTAACTCATTCAATTACATTCAGGGGATGTCCACTTTGTTCTCATTACTAGAAATTGAGAAAGGAATATAAATAATTATAATATGGCATGAGGAGAACCATAATAATACCATAGGTTATTAAGCAGGGAAGTAGCACCAAAGATAAGATCTTTCAAATTAGGTCAAGTAGGATGAGTAGGAATTTCCCAGGTAGAAGAGAAAAGAGAAGAGACATTTCTGGCAAAGTTATGAAAAACCCTGGCATATTGGGAAAACTGAAAATAGTTCTGTATAGCTGGAACACAGACAGTGAGAAAGCTGGCCAGTGGAAAGACTGGCAATGAGGCTTCTGTGGGCAAATCACACAAGCCTTCTGTTCCAGGCCGAGGAAGCTGGATTCCCCCTGCAGGAACCACCAAAGCATCTAAACAAAGAGTGAGATGCCCTTCTGAGCTATGTTTTGGAATGGTCCCTAATCTAAATTCTACCTATTCCAGCTAGGTTTCACTTCCAATTCTAAGTTTAATCTTTATTAAACATTTACCATTTAGACTGTTACCCAACAGCCCTGGTCTTGCCTCCATGGTTTAGCTCATCTTTCCTAGGAGAAATGTCCTTCTTTCTTCTTTGGAGGTATGTTAAATCTGGGAGCAAGAAGCTTACAAGTCTATGGGCTGGAAGCCTGTGACCACTTAGTATGAATCTCCACCACCTTACAGGTGGAAACGAGGGTAAAAGAACCTACTGCTGCTGCTGCTAAGTCGCTTCAGTTGTGTCCGACTCCGTGCGACCCCATGGATGGAAGCCCACCAGGCTCTGCTGTCCCTGGGTTTCTCCAGGCAAGAGTACTGGAGTGGGGTGCCATTGCCTTCTCCGGTAAAAGAATCTAAGCAGTACAAAAACAAAGAAGAACCTCTTCCAATACCAAAACAAACAAAAAACAACCCCTCTCACACAAAAAACTCCCCCCAAAAAATAGAACCATAGGGATCTTAGAACCAATATGTCCTCTATGCACTACCTTAAAACATAGACACACACACACTCACACACACGCACACACAGGTAAAAAAAACCAAATGGAAACACTGAGTGGAAATGTGTTTTCTCCCACTAAAGCGACACATTTGGCAAACTTCTTTAAAGAACATATATTTGGTAAATACAATGCAAATATTTCATGACAAAAACAGTGTGCATTAAACTTACTACATGTTGTGGGGGGAAAGAGGAGGGGGGAGAGCATTTGTCTTGGACAAAATTCGAGAATGGAGGGGGAATGTTGCCCCCACGGGGTGAAGTGGATGCAAAGTGGGCCCCAGGGAGACCAGTGGTCTGGGGGACACCTGATCATTTAAGAAAAACTGAAGGCAGGGGCCATGGGAATGGTTGTGTCTTCTGGGCAGGGGTCTCACCTTGGGATAATTTTGCCCACCCCCCACCCCACGGACCATTCAGTAATGTCAGGCCACCGCAGGTGGAGGTGGGGCATGCTCCTGGCATCCGGTGGGCAGAGCCTGGGAGGCTGCAACACACCCACAGGGCAGAGGACAGCCCCAAGACAAAGGATTATCCCAAATGTCAATAGCACTGAGGCTGAGGAACCCCTGCACCCATTCTTGGCTGCACTTCCCATGGCTGCGTCTGAAGACTACTGCCAATAGATTTAAAAAAAAAAAACACTGTAATGTCTAAAAATAAAATCATTTTTATACTTCAAGGAACAAACAGAGGGATCATTTTTTTTTTTCGTGACTCTCTCAGTGCTTGAACATTTCCAAAGGCTGGAAGAGCAACCCTGCCTTCTATACATAGCTCCCAGGCTCTTGGATCCTCTCTGAGCTGGGCCGCGCCAGCCCTCTCTGGGCTAGATGCTGCTGCTGCAAAAGATAAGACCTTAATTTATAAAAGGATGCTATTCCTGGCAGGTAATGGCCAGAAATTTCCAGGAAAATCATCCTTTCTTATCTCCAGCCTCCCTCCCTCTCCATCATGCAACCCCTAGCGTTTGATCCCTAATTTACCCCCTACTCATTTCAATTTTCCTGGACCCCAATTCTGGGCTCAAAAGCCCAGCAAGCTTTTTCGCCTTTTCTTTCTCTTTGCCCCAACTCCTCTGACTCTGAATGCAAAGACAGGCTGGAAAATGAATTTTCTAACAAGCAATTTTTTTAAAGGCAAAAGGTCCATGTGCCATTAAGAATCCAGAGTCCGGCCGGCCTATTACCTCCGATAAATCACCTCCTCCCAATTTTCTTCTAACAAATGAGGGCTGTGAGGGCTGCCGGGCTATAGCAGAAATTTGTTTAATGACAGTCTCTGGAAAATTAGCCACTGAGCAATGGTGAGGGAGGCCTCTCCCTTCTAGCCCCACCCCTGTGGCCTCTTTTCCACCCTAAACTCAACAGCCACATGGAGGACCAAATATGTGAAGAAGGCTCAGGGCCTGAGGAATCAATCTGGATTTCCCGTGCATTCTGCTTCTTCCGATATCCTTGCAAGTCCCCTTCATCTTCATTCCTCCATCCCCGGAGTCCAGTGCAATACTGGCTCAGCTACACCTGCAGGGTAGTATTTTTACCTTCCTGCTCTCCTTTTCCTGACCCAGTTACATAAGGAATATCCCGGCTGCCCAAGGCAAGGAAGTGGAGGGAGGGAACTCGGAATTCGTGACCGACCAAGACTCCGTCCTCATTTCTGCTCTGCTGTGTAAGCCTCGGTACAGTTCCCTGTTGTCAGGACGATGGCAGACTGTCCCACGGGAGGACGGGGCTAAGACTAAGGCCTGTCCCTTTGTTTTACAGAAGCACTAGGCTTGGGCCTGGAGTGACTGGCTCAAGATCACGCATTTTTTTAGTGGCGAGATTAGGGCCCACGTCTCCTGGGACTCCTGCTTTTGAAGAGCACAATGGGCGATTTTTCCTCTTGTCTCACGTGTGGCAGGGTTAGGGTAAGTCTTTGCCTGGGCCCCCAGAGTCCCATGGGGGAAAGGACCCACTCCAACTAGCAGTAGAATTTCAGATCTTTGTCCTTTTAACTTTGGGCATCACTCAGTTGTTGTCGTCTAGTCGCCAAGTTGCATCTGACTCTGCGACCCCATGGACTGCAGCACGCCAGGCTTTCCTGTCCTTCACCATCTCTCAGAGTTTGCTCAGACTTGTGTCCATTGAATCGGTGATGCCATCCAACCATTTCATCCTCTGTCATTCCCTTCTCCTCCTGGGCTTCCCTGAGAATTGCACTTAAATCTCACATGATTAAACCTTCCCATCTCCTCCTTCTCTTCTTACTGTGAAGAAGGAGAGGATGGAGAGAAATCCAGTACTTGGCACTTGGCACCTTGTTCTTACTCTACAGAAGGTTGTATTCATGCATGGTTTCATTATGGAGGGGCAAGTAGGAAACATATGATCTGCCATTGGTAATTGGTACTATCATTTCACACAGTACTTTCTGAAGCCCAGAGCTTGTCCTTCAATGTTTCCAAACTATTATGTTCAAATTCCTATTTGACTCAAAATTTATAGCTTTCTATATAACTAATGCCATGGAATCCCATAATTCATTGTGTTTTCTACCTTTTAAATTAATTTTGACCTAATTCCACACATATTGGGGAGGAAGAAACTTATTTTGAAGCAAACAGTAAGCAATTATTCCTGAAAAAATTGGTGACTATGCAGTTTTCTGCTGCTGTCGTTGTTTAGTCACTAAGTTGTATCCTATTCCTTTGTGACCCCATGGGCTGTAGCCTGCCTGGCTCCTCTGTCCATGGGAATTCCCAGGTGAGAATACTGGAGTGGGTTGCCATTCCCTTCTTCAGGGAATCTTCCCGACCCAGGGATCGAACTGGTGTCTCCTGCATTGGCAGGCAGATTCTTTACCACTGAGCCACCTAGGTGCTCAAATACCCAGTCTTTTAGTCTGAAAAATTATAATAACAGCAATACTGCCCCTTAGAGAGCACTAACCACATACTAGGCACAGTTCTAAATGTTTTATATGGTTTAATTCATTTAATAGTTTTCAACAACCCTAGGAGGTAGATCCTATTATGATCCTTGTTTTAGAGATGAGGAAACTGAGCAACTTGCTTAGGACCACACAGATAATGAGTGGCAAGATAGGGATTTGAATCCAGACTATTTGGCTCCAGACTCCTTAACCACCAGCCTACCCTGCCTCAAGAGATGCTCTCCGGCAACAAGCTTAATAGCCAAGGAAAAATACAAAGAATATATTACAAATTTGTAGACAACTGGCAAATTCAAGATTCTTTGCTTAACCTAGAGTTCCCTCAGACTTGTTGGACTATGAAAACTTCTTCCTTTTATACCTGCTTACAAAATCTCGAACACATATTTCATGGGATGTAATTTAGAATCTGCTGCTCAGCAACAATCCCACACACAGGAATCCTTATTTAAATTAGTGCTAGTAAAGTTGCAGAGCCTTCCTAGGCTAATTCTCACACTAACAGCAAGCAGGGAGCTATAATAACCTTCTCTTGAGAGAAGTCATTATTAACTGTCCACTGTATGGCTTTATCACATCTCTTGCTGCTGAAGAGTCGTGCAGATATCCTAATTAACCAACTGATTTCACCATTTTTGGCAGAGTATTTAGAAAAGTGTAAAAGCTTGCACTATTTTCTATCAAACCAAAAAATGAGGGGACCAGGACTTGGGAATGGACCAAGGAGTGATTGAGACATTTCATGTGTCTGTGTTCCCCTTTTCTTTCTCAATTCCCCTTCCCAAAATGGAAATTGCTGCTCTCGTTTTCCCTTTGAGTGGATTTTCATTTCCAATTTAAAGAATCTGATAACTCCTGCTAGATACGACTGGTGAAGAGCACATCAATGCCCTCGCCGTCTGTGGCAAACTACACCCATGTCCCAGCCAATGGGAGAGAATAAAGACTACAGGCCATTCCTTGGACTATGGCTCCAAGTCTCACATCTGGGGCAGTGGCTGCTGTTGTTTTTTTAAAAATCAATTTCCATCTTCACTTGTGAGAAGGACCCACAACTAGTAAGATTTACTCAGACATTTCAAATCACCAGCTGTAAATGCTAATAGACAAGAGTAATCTGGGAGTTTCCAGGTGGTTTCTGAGCTCTAAGAAGGATGAACTCTGATCTATGGGCACATTGCATGGATATACGTCAGGTAGGAATGTATCCTATTCCTTTGTGACCCCATGGTCTGTAGCCTGCCAGGCTCCTCTGTCCATGGGATTCTCCAGGCAAGAATATTGGAGTGGGTTGCCATTCCCTCCTCCAAGACATCCTCCCCACCCAGGGATCAAGCCCGTGTGTCCTGCATCTCCTGCACTGGCAGGCGGATTCTTCACCACTGTGCCACTTGGGAAGCCCACAAGGTGGAGAGATCACAGGCTGTTACACAGGGCAAGACGGGCTTATGTGACCTATGGTAAACACTTAAGGAAGTTTCTTTATAAATATTGGTCATTTTTATGGAAACATATTATCTAACTCTAAGAAGTACATATTATATATTATTACATGTATTTTGAACAGTTCTTAATGAAGATCTAGTTAATGTGTAAGCAACCAAAGAAGGCACAGATCAATGATAGCTTCTTGAGGTCCATAATTTTAGAAAATACCTTAATTGGGTTCTAACATTCTTTTCCATAGGACAGTGCTTGCCCTCCCTTCCTCTTTTACAGAGCAAATTTACCTTAGTAAACTAGATTAAGAGCAGCAAGGTGATAAAGTAAACTTATACCCTGATCATTTATAAATGTTGACACAATCCTATTTTAAAGCTGCAGAGAGTAGTATACAGATCAGATTTATTTCTGAAAACATAAGGACATTTATAAGAACAAGTCACATTTCAGGCTACAGCTGCCTTTCCTTGCTCCCAGGAGCAGAACACCCAAACACAATACTGGACACCAAGCAGTAAACACACAGTGAATGGACGAAGCCTGCATTTATAAGCACCCTGTCATCCCCCAGTGCAGCTGGGTGTACCGCTTCTCTTTTACCTGCAGTCTACTACATCTTATCGATGATGGGGATTACACAAAGCTCAAAGCTGGAAGAGCAGATTTGGAAGCTTACAGTACACAGCTAGACAAAACTACCCATTGTGGTATCACATCCAGTTCTACTTTTGGGAGACCGTACCAAACCATTTTATTTATTTATTTTTTTGCAAAATACATGCCTGTTCTTTCCATCCAATGAGTACAACTCTAGAAATCAAATTTGAAGGAACTAGTCCATACTAGAGTATGAATGATTGCTAGAGGCCCACAGGCTATTTACATATTTAAAGGAATTGGTTACTTCTTAGGACTGTCATTTCAGCTACTGTAATAGTAGCTCAAGGGGGAGAGATTTGGGGGTTCAAATTCAGAAAATAGGTGATTGGTCTCTCAATTCTTCTGGGAAACCAGACTTAAATTCAACCGGAATAAATCATATCAAATTCTGATTATTCAGAAATCCAAACTTCATCTCTTCATGCTTTATCATTTTCTTTGGGTATTGGTAAGTCCCTGATAATCTTAAAAGGCAAATGAGGGAAAGAATATTCAGAAGTTTCATTTTTTGCCACTTGTTAACCAAGAAGATAAGCTCCTTGGTTCAAGTGAGGCTTTAAGATTAACTCCGGCATTCATAAATGTATCTTTCCTCTGCCCCAGAAAACAGAAAGCTGACTGTCTCTTGCCACCCGCACTTCTATCCAAGAATAGGATTATTTTAAGACATTCTGAATCTCCTCCTACCTTCTACCCTGCAAACTCCAGGGCTTTGACAGTAATGCTTACCCTCTCCATCCAATCAATAGGACTTTAAGCAAATCATTCAGTGTAACCAGTCAAAAGGAACGATCTGTATAAATCAGGTGCATAAGGCAAGTCCAACAGCATTAGTGATACATAAACAGCATTCTATACTTGAAAAGTTGAGTCTTTGATAAAAGCGATGTGTTTTGCCATCTTTTTAAAAAACCCTGATCCAGGAAGCAGTGACGAGAAAAGCAGCAGGGTAGTGACACCCTGCAACCAAAAGATAATATCGACATCTATTTCAGGCCCTGCTTGGTTCCCACTACCTGGTTAATAACACTTGCCTCCAGAGTCAGCCAACCATCCTCCATGTCTATTCCAAGTCCTCGCCATAAATACCAACTATGGTCTAAAAATGCAATCAATCATCCCACCCATTGGGCCAATTGGAATCAGACCACCAGGGAATCAGATGACCCTTACTGAAGAGCTTTTTCCTACTAGACTGAATGTGAAAGAGAGCTTTTCTGAATGGCAAGAATGTACCAAAGTGTGCATTCTATACATCTGACACATATAGAGCTGCTCAGCATGTGTGTGAACTTGTGTGCCTGTACAAATGTGGACAAAGGACTAGAAGCACAGGAGTGACAGACAGTAATGGCCGCATAGCCACACCAGCCACTGAAAACCAGCACTCATGGGATGTCTTCTCTGGCTAGCTATTGAGTTAAACAATGCACCTGCCCTAGTAACGATGTTCTCAACTTCACATTATCAAGAAACGATAATTGAGAGAGTTTAAGAGCTTTACTCAAGGTCACATGGCTAGTAAGTAGCAAAATGAGAATCAAACAAAAGATGCATAGCACATCAAAGCCTGTACACCCTATAGCTGCCTTTGAGGACTGACCTCAGTGTGGGCAGTTGCAGACTGGGCTGTAGACTCACTTCCAATGTCAAAAGCCAGCCATATTGCTGAGCTTTGCCTTCCCCTGCAATATGAATGGGAGAGTAGGTGATGCCATCTCCTCTTAACCCCTAGGATCACTTCTGGTGAACCTCCTGCCTCCCAAATCAGTTTTCTGAAAGAGGGTAAATACATTTCAAAGTGTTAGAAAATTCCTCACTCCAGGTTGGAGTTAAAATTATCACGTAACTATTCCTTACTGGGCAAATATACAACGACTCTCAGCATCACTTTTTAAACCTTTACTAAGCACACCACCCTTATGGCAGAAAGTGAAGAGGAACTAAAAAGCCTCTTGATGAAAGTGAAAGTGGAGAGTGAAAAAGTTGGCTTAAAGCTCAACATTCAGAAAACAAAGATCATGGCATCCAGTCCCACCATTTCATGGGAAATAGATGGGGAAACAGTGGAAACAGTGTCAGACTTTATTTTGGGGGGCTCCAAAATCACTGCAGATGGTGACTGCAGCCATGAAATTAAAAGACGCTTACTCCTTGGAAGGAAAGTTATGACCAACCTGGATAGCATATTTAAAAGCAGAGACATTACTTTGCCAACAAAGGTCCGTCTAGTCAAGGCTATGGTTTTTCCTGTGGTCATGTATGGATGTGAGAGTTGGACTGTGAAGAAGGCTGAGTGCCGAAGAATTGATGCTTTTGAACTGTGGTGTTGGAGAAGACTCTTGAGAGTCCCTTGGACTGCAAGGAGATCCAACCAGTCCATTGTGAAGGAGATCAGCCCTGGGATTTCTTTGGAGGGAATGATGCTAAAGCTGAAACTCCAGTACTTTGGCCACCTCATGCGAAGAGTTGACTTATTGGAAAAGACTCTGATGCTGGGAGGGACTGGGGGCAGGAGGAGAAGGGGATGACGGAGGATGAGAAGGCTGGATGGCATGACTGACTCAATGGGCGTGAATCTGAGTGAACTCTGGGAGTTGATGATGGACAGGGAGGCCTGGCGTGCTGCGATTCATGGGGTCGCAAAGAGTTGGACACGACTGAGTGACTGAACTGAACTGAAGCATCTTAAAGTCCTCCAGCTGCAGGCTCAGTGTGGTCCAGCTCTAAATGGGTTGCCACCCAGTCACCATTTGTTGAATGGATGAATAATGAATGGTTCAACCAGCTGATGAATTTAAAAGAGGGTATGACTTAAAATCACTATAGCAGAACAATATAAAAGTAGCTGGCAAAGGTATATTGAAATGTTAAGTATTAAAATCTATGGTAGCCAAATCCATCTTACTGGTTTCCAAATGCACTTGAAACACACCACTGCTACATGAGTTGCCTGGATATGGGCCAGTGCTTATCTGGTCAATGATCAACTCCCAAAGTGTAAGTAAGGAGGTTCACCAGCTTTGCACACCCCTTTGGGAACAATTGAGAAAATGAATAGCCTGTTGCTCAATGAGATCCGAGTGGCCTAATGAAATAATACACCTCCACAAGGGCCTAAATGATGTTTGGGGATTCTGTTGCTCATTAGGTAGCATCGTGCTGTGAAAAGAACTGGTCAACCCACAGTGAAAAGTGGTAGGAAGCACATCTAGTCACTGAGCAGCCATGAGCTTACTCCCTCTCACTCTGTATCTCTTGCAATTGAACTAAGTACCATAGTATATGTGATTTCCCAGCTCATGGGCTAGCTGACATTGACCAGGGAGAAGCCATGGCCCCAGATGTGTCTAGAAATTGTAAGAGGGCTATTTGGGGCCCAAGGCAATTTTGTTAACAATATCAATAGCAGGTCAATGTCATGAAATTCAAAAACTATATTTTGCTTCCAAATTCAGTGAATTTTATTCCACATGCCTATACTTGGCATATTTTAGGATGTGCCTTTTTAAGATGAAAAGAGTTAAAAGCCTACCTCCCTGCAATTCCCTCAAGTTAAAGCTATTTTAAATTTCCTAACCTTTGAAGGTTTGTTTCTCTTATGCTGTCATTAAAATTACTTATGCTTTTAATTTGCTGAGTTGCATTTAGCAGGAAGCCTCCCAAGCCACATGCCGAGCTTCGTTACTTCCTCCTGTGTTCCACAGCACTGTTCCCCATAAGAGTAAGCCCTAATTGAAATGTCCACTAAAACAGGGTAAAATCATCTTCTACAGAATATGCTCAGGTACATCACATTTTAATGCTGTGTTTTTAGACACATCTCACTGATTTTTTAAAATAAACTTTCACTGAGAAAAGTCCATCATCCAAATCACATCATATTTGTCATTTCTGCTGCTTTCCAATCAGGCAAGTGGCAAAAAAAACCAAGCTTGTTCTCCACGGTGGGAAGGGCATGCTTCCTTTCTTCTGCACAAGGAGGGCACACAGACAAATTCAGTGGACACTTTCAAACAGGCTCACCTGTGAGATGAGTGTATGGGCACTTTCAGTTTCTTTCTCTCTGCTTCCTTCTCCATAATATTATTAATCAGTGGAAAGGGTTAGAATGAAAATGAGTTTCTGGTTTTCCAAGAGCACTTGGTTCATTAACATCGATTTGATAGTTGATGCCTTTATTCTTAACATTGAGTTTGAATAATGTGGAATCTCTGGCCACCAACACTCTAGTGAGAATCATTTTACAGTGAGAAAGACAGATGTACGTTTGAAAAGAAAAATGCTTTCTTTAGAACAGGTAAGGCAGCTTTGGGGGATTCATCCCAAAGAGTCCATGTCCTAGGACTAGTACTAGCTGTGTGAGCTGTAAGAAGCACCATTTGAGATGGGCCTGTTAGTATGAACTCGTGACCTTAAATAAGACCTATTTATCTTCCTAAGGCCCCAGTTAATCACAACACTAATAAAGACTCTGTAGAGTTGTTGCAGGAGTAAATTATAAACACATGGACAGCACCTAATGGCACATCCAGCTCATAGCAGATCCTCCGCATATGTAACCTGAACACAAATCCAAAATGTGAGCTGGGACCTTGGGCACACATACAATAGCCTCCCTGAAAAAGGAGGATGCTATTACCTATTTTACAGAATTCATTTAATGACCATCTGTATGTATCAATTAGTAACTGGTCTAATATTATATGCTAGGAACTTTTGTGTGTTTGTGGCTCTCTTTAAAGATATGCATAAAAATCAGAAAGTTCTGTATGATATAAGGTATTATTTCAGGTAACCAGATACTAAACACAAAAAGCTGTACAGGCCCAGGTGGTAAACACATGCTGAGATGTAACATGACCTGCTCTTTAGAGGGTAAACCTTATTCATTCATTCATAAAACATTTTTGTGGGTAAGTTAAGAGGCAGGCAAGGCGTTATTTAGACCCAGTTTAATAAAACATGGTCCCTGTCCACACACAAGAGAGGGCTCCCATACAGTTCCTGGCTCAACATCCTTCATAGTCAGTATCAGTTTCCTTCTTTCCTTCCTCAAGGAGATCTCTGGTTAATGGGGAGACAAATGAACATCAGTTCAAGGATTGGGTAAAAAGTGCTTAAAGAGAGAAATGTGCCTAATACCCTTTTGTCACTTTCAGGTTCATGTATGGAAGGGGACGGGCTTCCCTGAGGGCCCGGTGGTAAAGAATCCTCCCGCAATGCAGGGGGAGATGCGGGTTTGATCCCTGGGTCAGGAAGATCCCCCTGGGGAGGGCATGTCAACTCACTCCAGTATACTTGCCTGGAGAATTCCATGGACAGAGGAGCCTGGCCGGCTACAGTCCATGGGGTGGCAAGGAGTCAGACACGACTGAAGCAACAGAGCATGCAGCACAACCCTGGTCTCAAAGAGTGTGTGGGCCTGAAAAGGACCTTTTATGCCACTCACTCTGCTTGAAGAAGACTTTACAAGTCCAGGTGGCAGGCTGGGAATGTCTGTACTCCAAGCTCGCTTAGATATAACTATTTACAATGTCACAGACTTTCCATAGTGAAAATTTTCTGGGAACAGACTGAAACTGTGATATTTGCAAGGACACTAATCTGCTTGGCTCAAGACACCCCAGATAGGAATGACTACTCACTTTCTTCCAGGAAGACCAGGTCACTTTCTCCTTTAAGAACAGGAAGGACTCTAAGTCTATGCTTTTCTCTTGGAACTTGGATGTGAGAGGATGAACTGTAGCTCCCACCAATCCTCTAAGGTGAGAAGTTAGTTGAAATCACAATTGTAGGAACAACAGTGACCCATGCTTGTCTATCCACACATACCTTGAAAGCTCCCTGGGAAATACTTCTGTGCTCCAGCAAGCTACACTGAGAGGTGCATGACCAATACAAGCCCTTGGAAGGAGACAGCTCCAGAATGAGGCAATAGATGAGGGTAACACTCACATGCGCTCAAGGGCTCCACCTCTGTGAGAATAAGGGCAATTCCATAGGAACCTTCCAGACACATGTACAACCTGGGGAGTTTGGAGTCTAACTACTAGGCAGGGAAGGCAGGGGCTGGAGAACAGAATGTAGGGAGGCAGGGGCAGCTGAGTCCCAGCCACACCAGAGGGCTCATGGTTTCAGGTCTGTGATTTTTACACTGTGTTCAAGAGAGATGGAGGGATTCACCTCAGAGAACCGGGGGTTAGGGTATTATTTAAGTGAAAATAGCTCTGCTTTTAAAAGTTTTCCCTTAGACATCTACCTCCTCCCCTCCTTCTTTATTTCTCTCTCTCTCTCTCTTTCTTTATTAGAAAAGTTTTGACTGTGGAAATGTTTGAAATTTGCTAATTCAGCTTTCCTGGTACATTCGTTACTGGAGAGAGCCCCATGGGAGTGAAGTCAAGCGTTGAGAACAGGTCTTACTCTTAGAGGATATTTGCAGCAACAGGAAGAGAAAGTAAGGTCTCATAGAGATTGGGACAATATGACAAGGAGCAAAGATGTAGAGAACTGGGGACAACTCAGGTGACTCAGAGGTTAAAGCTTCTGCCTCCAATGTAGGAGACCTGGGTTCGATCCCTGGGTTGTGAAGACCCTAGAGAAGGAAATGGCAACCCACTCCAGTATTCTTGCCTGGAGAATCCTATGGATGGAGGAGCCTGGTAGGCTATATAGTCCACTGGGTCGCAAAGAGTCGGACAAGACTGAGCGATTTCACTTTCACTTTCAGGTGACAAGTCATATTCCTGGCATCCTGTAAACCAGGTTTATTATATGCACATTTAAGTCAGCTCTTCACCACCCGGGGACAGCGGGATCAAAGACGATGAAATACTTTCCCAATTGGCTCGGGAGCCAGAGAGGTCTGAGGAGTGGACAACATCTGCCCTTGCTTTGGAAACTCTTCAGGAAGAGAAGGGCACGAGCTTTACAGCACTTGCACTATTTTCCACTCCCTAAACACACCTGTGAAGCCAAACCTGCTGGGAGTGCCTTCCAAGGGAAAAGAGAACCTTCAGGCATGGCTTGGTAAGGCTAAGAACTGTTTACTTTGGGGCATTATAAACGTTAATAACATTTGGGATTATTTCTGCTTTGGATGCAAGTAATTGAAATGATTGAAATGGAAATGAAAACATGTGCTTTTGATGATTAGGAGATGAAAAAAGAAACAATTAGCATGAAGGTTAATAATGGGCAAAACAATTTTTTTCCTTGACAATACAGATGCTCACAAGAGGAAATGTCCTTGAAAAACTTTTGGATTTTGTAATGCTCCACTGGTATCGCTAGAAAAAATACTTAAAATAGCCAAGGGCCAGAGAAATGCTAAAGGAAATTCACAGAAGTAGTTCAACTAAGGGTTAGAGACAAATACCCAGGCTGTCCCCAAGGTCTGAGCCTGAGGAAACTCACTCCTCATTTCCCATCACTTGAGTGAGATGCTGGGCATGGAGGGAAGTTTCAGTTCTTCCATCTTGGACATTAATTGTTTCTGCTCAACTAATAGACACCACCACAGTCTCCCTCACTGCAAGTTGTCTCTTGAGAGGTTATAAAGGTATTACCTTGTCTCTCCCAAAAAAGAATCTGATACCTAACTGGTCTGACTGCAAAGTTGGAAGGTACAACTCCACCATCTCCATTCTTACTTGGGGAGTCAGCCTACCTGCTATCTTGCTCAGAGTGCATTAAAGCACAAAAAGGAAGCCAACAATCCAGTGGTTTTATTAAGGCTGTCTATTCAGGTGAGGGGAGAAGGCAATGGCAACCCACTCCAGTACTTTTGCCTGGAAAAATCCCATGGGCGGAGGAGCCTGGTAGGCTGCAGTCCACGGGGTCGCTAAGAGTCAGACACGACTGAGCAACTTCACTTTCACTTTTCACTTTCATGCATTGGAGAAGGAAATGGCAACCCACTCCAGTGTTCTTGCCTGGAGAATCCCAGGGATGGGGGAGCCTGGTGGTCTGCCGTCTATAGGGTCGCACAGAGTCGGACACGACTGAAGCGACTTAGCAGCAGCAGCATTCAGGTGAGGGGATTCCCTAATAGCTCAGCTGGTAAAGACTCTGCCTGCAATGCAGGAGACCATGGTTCGATTCCTGAGTTGGGAAGATCCCCTGGAGAAGGGATAGGCTACCCACTCGAGTATTCTTGGGCTTCCCTTGTGCCTCAGCTGGTAAAGAATCTACCTGCAATGCAAGAGACCTGGGTTCGATTCCTGGGTTGGGAAAATCCCCTGGAGAAGGGAAAGGCTACCCAGTATTCTGAATACCCAGTATTCTGGCCGGGAGAATTCCATGGACTGTTAAGTCCATGGGGTCGCAAAGAGTTGGACACGACTGAGTGACTTGCACTTTCACTTTTTCATTCAGGTGGGAAATCCATTCTCCTAGCCCAAGGCCTCCTAGAATTTTCTCTCGACACTCAACACCTCAACAGCCTTATTCATTCACAGAAGCACATCACGTGAGGCTCTTGGCACCCTTAGAAGAAGGTGCACAATCAAGGGTGTGGAGACCAAGTTTCTAAGAAGCTGAGACTACGTAACTAGTCCAAAAAGCACACAAAGAGCTCAGCCACTCCAGTAAGGGAAGTGGTACCTGCTACATGAGAAAGCCAGAGACATTTGGTGTTGAACGTTAGTCTAATACTCACAGGCTATGTCATTTTGGAAAGAAGTAATTAACCTCTTTAAATCTCTGTTATTTTATCTGTACACCTGTCTTGCTGAGGTGGACGTTAGTGGTAACTTATATAGTCATTGCCCCCTTTTCCTTCCTAAGAGAAGCCTCATTTTATTCAGATATCCACCTATCCTCTGGGCAGTCCTTGAGCCTGAGTTAACGTTAACGCTAACCCAGTCACCCTGACTGCAGGTGCCAGTCTGATTGGTCTGAGCTCCTCCCCACGCTTTTTAACACTATTTGGTTTGGAACAGGTGTGTATTCAAATTCTAGCCAAGGAGACAAGCAGAGCTTTGGCTGGGTGCTTCCACAAATATTCTCACTCCTTCTGGTATCATATTCTTAAATGACCCATGTCTCATGGGATGTTGTGGTGTGCAATGTCCAGCACTAAAGCTGCCACACAGATACGGGCAGAACCCGGGGAATCGCAAAACTGGAGTCCAGGGAATCCAGAGCTGCAGCCACCCTGGACTGAGTCAGCTCTGAATTCAGTCTCCATTTCTAGCTTTCAATTATGTGAGCCAATACATTTTCTTCTTGTTAAAGATAATTAATAACCGCAAATTTTCTGTTACTTGAAAATTAAAATATATAAAATAATAAATACCTATAAGAATTTGGCAGAAGATAAATAAAAATGAGATGTCCTGTGCTTGGTGTAAGACTAAGTGCAGGGTTTGCATTTAAAACATGCTAGTTCTTTTTGCTGTAGTGTCTTTCCTGGCTGCACTGCCTTACCTAGATTAAGGGATTCTCCCAGAAGACTTATTTTGGTTTTATTCAAGCACAGGGACATCAGTGGCCTTATAAATGTTGAGAGGCTTTGTTTTGTTCACTACTGGTATCTAGGAATTGAGGGTGCTGAGGACAGGGAGAAAAATATTATGGATTGAATTGTGTTCCCCCCAAATATAAACCAAAATCCTGATGCCAGTACCTCAGAATGTGGCCCTATGTGGAAAGAGGGTCATTACAGACGTAATTAGGTAAGATGAGGTCACACAGAGTAGGGCGGACCCCTAGTTCAGTATAATTGGTTTTCTTGTGAGTAAGTAGCAACGTGAAGACACAGACACACAGGAAAATGTCATACGATGACGAGGGCAGAGATTGAGATCACGCAGCTGCAAGCCAGGGACTCCAAGGACACCATCGAACCACCAGAGGCTAGAAAGAGCAAAGGAAGGATTCCCGTACTGGTTCCAGGAGGAGCGTGGGCCTGCTGACACCTTGCTTTTGGACTTCCAGGGTCCAGAACTGTGAGACAGTCAATTTCCACTGTTTCAAGCCACCTTGTTTGTTGTGCTTTCTTATGGCAGTTCTAGGAAATGGATATAGTGCCTAATCAGAAACATGTAATAGAAAGAAACCAGGTGGAAAGCAAGCATTTAAAATCATCTCTTTTTTAAAAAGAACTTTAAAATGTTATCAGGTGTCCTCTCTCTACAGCAATGTGTGCCAGGTAGCTAAAACTCTAAAATGTTCTCCCTAAAAGCATCCCAGTGGCCCTTATTTAGAGATACAATCATTCCCTAAGTCTTTTCTTTAAAAATGGAATTAGATGCAGCAGTCAGATGTATAACTTAGATAAAAGCGCAGCTCCTACAGCTGAAGAAAGCTGGGGAGATTCAGACCTGCTGCCAACTCTTTATAATGACCCCTGAGTGACCCCAATAAAATCATCTGGGTTCCATAGCACTTAGGCTGAGAAACACTCTTCTAGGTCATGCAAATAATGGGTGCTTATGGCTATATTTAGAAGTACAATAGGAGTTCTGGTAAATGATTGCCGAGTAACTGACTTGCCATATTAAGAAATGCTCTCCTTCCTTTCTGTTAATATACTGACTGATGCTCAAGATGATGAAAAAAAGTGAAACTGTTAGTCGCTCAGTCATGTCCGACTCTTTGCAACTCCATGGACTGTAGCCCACCTGGCTTCTCTGTCCATGGAATTCTCACCAGGCAAGAATAAGGGAGTGGGTAGCCATTCCCCACTACAAGCTAATCGCCTAATTGCTGTTATGCCTCTGTGCTTTGGGCTTCCCCAGTAGCTCAGTGGTAAAGAATTCGCCTGCAATGCAGGAGACACAGGAGACACGGGTTCGATTTCTGGTCAGGAAGATTTCCTGGAGAAAGAAATGGCAACCCACTCCAGTATTCTTGCCTGGAAAATTCCATAGCCAGAGAAGTCTGGTGGGCTATAGTCCACAGGGTCGCAATGAGTCGGACACGACAGCACACACGTGGCACAGCTCTGTGCTTCTGCTTCTACCAGTTGTGGAGTGAGATTTTAGGGTCTGCCAATTACACTTGTTAGTGTTTCTGCCAGTTATGCTTGTTAGTGTAATTATGCAATTTGGTTGCATATTATATACACTGATGAAATGTGGGTGTGAAAAAAAATGCTCTCAGCTGCATGATTTAGAAGGCTAGGGGAAAAAGTGGCTAAAACAAAATCAACCTGCTGTAGGGTTAGGTGTGGGTGGGTCGACACAAAAGACTGGAATCTTCTGTACTTGGATTGGTTCCTAAGTGCCTTCGAGATCTCATTCTACTTTAAGAAAACTGAAACGAAATCATGGATGATGTCTTTTCAGCCTGGTTTCTCAAAGACTGGTCATTAAAATCTCTAATCAGCAACTCTAAGAAATGCTTTGGTCTCACATTTTTAAAAGGTGAATTAATATGCATTTATATTTTTTAAATTAAAGTAAAATATTTAAGGCATATCTATATCATGTTACCATAACCATTTCCATGGTCTTTTTTAAAAATTACCTAATCAGCTGCCAATTCCAGCTGCATAGGGTAAGAGGGCCCTTAATCGCAGTTGCTTCGTTTTTCATCCTTTGTTCTTAGATGGGCAAATGCTGTTTTGTTTTCTTTCTTAACCTAGTTGTCATCAATGGTCACCTAGAATGTAAGTTCCATTAGGGAGGGGACGTTTGCTTTGTTCAATGAATGATGTTCTAGAATAAAAAAAGTTCTATTGATTCAAAACATCAAAGACATTGTTAATTTTTTTAAAAAAGGAAAATGTGTTTACTTGCATAACTTTTAAAGCTATTAGAAAATGGAAAATGACCCATAAATCACCTACTTTGGAGGTAATTATACCTTAGGAATGAGTCTCAGGAAAGACTTTGTTGATTTCCTGGCCATATCATATGTAGGTCAAAGACTTTGTCACTTACCATAGACAGAAGCCTGAGACCTGCTCCCTACCCTGACCCAGTTAGGTGAGGGCCAGCACTCTTAGAGCAGCTCTACATACAGATTTGGTATGTTTCACCTCCTGGAAATGGAAGTCTACAGGGTGTAAACCTCATTCCAACATGGATTTCTGTGTTTATTGTATTCACTCACCCAGAACTGCGTTTTCTGAATTTCTCAGGGATGACATAGTAATAAAACATATCAGCAGTATTGTAGTGGTTCTGGACTATTCCACATGCATATAAGAGTCCTTATCCCCATCCAGATTGCAGATAAACTCTTCCCTTGGGGAGCTGCAGGCACTCTGAGAAAGTCAGGCCAGAAAGGAGAGAACAGGGAGCGTCACAGTGCACTCTCCTGCTTTTAGCTGAGGAGACTGGGAGCCAGAGGGGCCAACTGGCTGGCCCACAGCGTGCATGGAATAGTATCTGACCTAGAGTGAGAACGCAAATCTCCTGTTCTAATCTTTGCCACACTGTATGCCCCTGGAAAAAGGAAAATAGGAAGAGGAATCAAAAGGTTATGAATGAGTTCAAAAGGCCACCCTGTCCCTACATGTGGCATGTACACAATAAATACTGGTTGGTTTGGCTGCCTGACTCCACAGGTGGCAAAAGGCTGAATATCATGGGGTGTGAACAACATCAAGACTTTGTAAATGAGAAGAATCTGGAATGGCATATGTTGTTGCCATCCTCCTAACCCCATTAGCAGCTGGGCAAGTGGAGATCAAAGAGACAACCTTTCCCAGTTCTGAGACTGTAATCTCTGGAGGGACTTCTGAACACAGCCTACATTGGCAATTAACCCACAACTTCACAAGGGTTTACAGTCATGGCAGGGCAAATCTGGTGAAAGCAACATCAGACAGAGCAGGCCAAGGAGAGCCTTCCACACTCCAAGTGTAGAAGGAAAGGCAATTGCCTGGTGGCTTACAAGTCTTTCATTTATAAGGGTGATTATCTCCATGGGCTTCCTTCATAGCTCAGTCAGCAAAGAATCTGCCTGCAATGCAGGAGACCCAGGTTCAATTCCTGGGTCAGGAAGACCCCCTGGAGAAGGAAATGGCAATCCCCTCTAGGGGATTTCCATGATTTCTAGGTTTTCCTTGCTTGCCTGGAAAACCCCATGGACAGAGAAGCCTGGTGGGCTATTACAGTCCATGGGGTTGCAAGAGTCGGACACAACTTAGTGACTAAACCTCCACCACAATCTCCACAGAGCGACTTATAGAGAACAGAGAAGCACAAAGGTACCACTGAGGCTGCTTTTCTGGATTGTGAGTGTTTATCTATTCATCAGCCCCTGAGAGGGTCATGCTTAGTGATCTGAAGCACAGGCTTGGGCAAGAGACAACCCATAGTTTAGAATACTGGTTCTGATGCTGGGCAAGTTGTTTAGCATTTCTTAAAACTTCAGTTCCTTTATTTGTAAACTGAGGGGAAAAGGCATCTACCTCAGTTTTGTTGTGAATATTAAAAGAAATAATCAATGCCAAGTGCTTAGCACATAGTAGATGTTTAACAAATATTGGCTAATGAATAATAAATAAGTAACGCATGTGTGCTAACTCCTTTCACTCATATCTGACTCTTTGAGACCCTATGGACTGTAGGCCCATATTCTCCTCTGTCCATGGGATTCTCCAGGCAAGACTACTGGAATGGGTTGCCATGCCTTCCTCCAGGGGATCTTTCCAACCCAGGGATTGAACCCGGGTCTCCTTTGTCTCATGCATTGGCAGGCGGGTTCTTTATGACTAGTGTCACCTGTGAAGCCCAATAACTAAATAATAATAAAAACAGGAAATTGATAGTCTTAAGGAAATACGAGAAACTTTCATCATCTGAGTCAGTCATCTGAGCGTCTAGCACAGGCACACTCTCTAAGCACTCACAAAGCACAGGCATTGTGAGGCTTTAAGAAGCCCTCCACAAAAGGAGTCTCTTCACCAGCAGGGGAGTTACACCATGTACATGATTAGCTTTTAAGTGAGGTAGAAGATTATAAATGCACAAGAGAGGCACAGTTAAAGTGTGATAAGAGGTTGGGAGAAGAAAAGACAACTTCTAGCTGGGGAATTCAGAGCAGCTTCATGAATAAGGTGGCACTGTCCCTCAGCTATGTGGTCATATAGTGTTTTTTTAGAATAAACTCTACCACTCTCTGACACCATGCCTTTCTATTAACACAGGTGTAAAAAGCTAAGAGTAGTTTCTTTAAGGGCTTCCCAGGTGGTTCAGTGGTGAAAAATCTGCCTGCCAATGCAGGACACTGAGGTTCAATCTCTGGGTTGGGAATATCCCCTGGAGAAGGAAATGGCAACCCACTCCAGTATTCTTGCCTGGAAAATCCCCTGGACAGAGGAGTATGGTGGGTTGAAATCCATGAAGTCACATGAGAGTCAAACACAACTTAGTGACTAAACAACAAGTTTCTTTAGAATTCTCTGCATCAGCATTTTTCAGAATATGCTTTGGGTTACACTAGTTCCATGATATGCTCAGTGGGGTAGGGGAAAGGAAATTGGATAAGAAGGAAAGAATTCTGTGATGTATAATTTTAAGAAACTTCAGTTTTTATACCCTTCTCCTGGAGGCTCACTATATGTATCAGGATATATGAGTTAAATCTATTCAACTTACAAAATAAACCTAGGATATCACAAACATATTTGGTCAAGTAACACCTTTTATCTCTTAGTACAATACCTACTCGGAGAAGGAAATGGCAACCCACTCCAGTATTCTTGCCTGGAGAATCCTGTGGACGGGGGAACCTGGTGGGCTGCCATCAATGGGGTCGTGCAGGGTTAGACACGACTGAAGTGACTTAGCAGCAGCAGCATAATACCTACGGATTTTCTAGTTCACCTTGGAAATTGTTGCCTTGAATGAGTTGCATGCAATGAATACCATGTCAAACCTAACCATATTCAGGCAATCTAGAAGGAAAGTTTGTGGCTTCTGGCTTTGTGCCTTGGGACCACACTCAGGGGAGATGATCAAACACACACTTCCAAAGGATTTAACTCATCTTTTCCATCTTTTCTACGAAACACCCTTACGTGGCCTGTCACAACACCTTGTGAGGTGGACTTTGTCTCCTTTCCACAGGTGAGCAAACTAAAGCTCAGAGAAGGTAGACCAGTGTGCCTAAGACTGCACAGCTGAGAAATGGCAGGACTTGGGGTCTGTTCCTAAGCCTTCCTGGTCACTGTACCCCAGTTGTCTTAGATGTACAATAGTGCTAGAAAGCTAGGATCACCTTAGTTTAGTGCTGGGTGATTCTAGGGAATAGGGTTTTAAGGACAGACATAAGTAGTAATCTATAATTTATACAAATCTAGTGGAAATACAGTCATCATCTTATCAACAGATATTCAGAGATCCACTTTTTTAAGGTCCAACAGTCCCAAGCATTCTCCTGTTTGGCCAGATCTCCACACACTGGTTCACCACCTGGTGGACACTGAGCACAGAATTGCAGGGTCACTGGGCCACATCCCACCCTAACTCACTAAATGGTCCGCTCTTCTGCCACATCTGGAAAATCTTTCCTGTTCTACCAGGAAGCACTACTGCATGTTAGTTCTAAGACTCCTCAGCTATATATGGAAGAAACAAAGTGATTTTTACAAAACATCAGTCAACAGTCCTTGAAATAGAAACATGAAGTAATTACAAGTGACAGTTCTCCAATTGTGCTAAGACTCAGAAGCGGTGCTTTCCCGGCCTCAGGAGACCAACTGGTGCCACTACCATCTGAGAAAACCTACGACGTGGGCTGAGAATTTCAGAAGAGTTATGGAGAAGATGTTTTCTTTGCTGTAGACAACGAGTTATCTCAGTTGCACGAAATCCACAGATTTACACCATGACTGAGAAAATCTGGATAAATGGCATGACTTGCTCCCTTTAAAGGAAGTGTTTCCTGCAATGGAGGATTCAGTGTATTTTAGTTTGAAGGGGTCTTAACAAGAGATCATACATGGCCTTGCATGATAATTAGGAGGTTTACTGCTCCAGCCAGGACACTCAGATAGTAAAGAATCTGCCTACAATGGACGAGACCTGGGTTTGATTCCTGGGTTGGGAAGATCCCCTGAAGAAGGGAATGGAAACCCACTCCAGTATTCTTGCCTGGAGAATCCCATGGACTGAGGAGCCTGGCGGGCTACAGTCCATGGGGTCACAAACAGCTGGACGCAACCAAGTGATTAACACAACACAGCATCAACTGCCCCAGCCAGGACCTTTTCAGGCTCCGTGAAAAGCCTGTACATAGGATGAACACTTGCTGAGAAAAGAAACACAAAGTATAGGAGCCTAGGAGTTGTTATACTATCTGGTAAGATGCTCCCAGGAGGGAGGAAGAGTTAGAAGAAAAAAGGTGGCTGTTACAACATACTACTGAGAGTTTCCAGGGTGCACTTAGAGGGATAAACTGCCACGACAAGCCACCTTCAGATCACAGCAGCAGCAGGCTGGCCTAGCAGGATGGTGCACGGTGCCAGAGACCTCAGCTACCCATGGAACCTGGATTTCCATCTCAGAGGTGCTCCCTATCAGTTGCTCCCCCCATCAGTTGCTCCCCCCTTATTTTGAGCACCCGGTTCTTTATTTGCACATCAGGGAAAACCTTTACCACATGGTTAGAGGATGATGTACATGCAAAAGAGAATGAAATTCACCAAAGTCCTTCCCATGTATGCATTCATGGTCACTTACTTAGGTGGGTTATGTAATTCTGGGATTGTCAACAATATTTTTCTTTAAGTATTAAACAAACTGAAATTATCATTAGTGTTTGTATAAATTAATCTTATTTGCCCCACATCCGTTCTTAAGCTCTGCCTTAGCTTAGGTACTATACTAGTCCTAACACAGAGTTACTCACTTTCCCCTTGTCTACAGTCCCCTCTATGGTGTTCTGGATCATCACTCATGGACAGATCTTCATCCAATTGTTTGAGTCAGAAGGACAATGAAGGACAGACCGCCATTCAGTTTCATTAATTGATATTACCAATTAGATTAGATTTTTGAGATCAAAGATAGTCTCGCTCCTACTTCTCTCCCCAGCACCTGGCATAGGTGTCCAATCGCTGCATAAGAGGGTTTGACTAAATGAATGATTGGAGTGTATATCTATATCTTGAATTATGGAACTGTATTATATGCCTCTAAGTAATATACTCACCCCTTGCTAGGTAAACAAGAGTATTACTTTGGATTTTGGGAATACCTTGCAATTTTTTTCAATGAAAGAACATATGTTCATAACAATAAAAAACAAACAAGACCTTCACTCCAGCTCTACATAACAACACTCACCCTCCCTCCTGGGGCCTCAAAGGCCCCCTTTCTGGCTTTGTGTGGAAACTGGCACAGGTGCCCTCTTGATGAGGCCTTATGTACTAGACAACAGTTGTGCAATCCTTTATGAAGATGCCAATAATGTGGCTGGTTTCATAGTTAGTAAATGATCGGGGAATTGTTCAGAAAGGCAGGGATGAGTGAGCGAGTAGGATGGAGGGAGCAAGTACCCCAGGTGGGCATCTTTTCTCAGTGCCATCTGATACTGTCATAAACACACACAGAACACTTACCTCATGCCGTCTGAATCACTCTCTATATATGAATTACTTATTCACCACAGCAACACTCCCCATTTTAAACATAAAGAAATTTAGGCACAAAAAGTTAAGGAATTTGCTACAGATCTCTCAGCAAGTAAATGGCAGAAAAAGGAGGTGAGCCTGGCCATGTGGTTTGAGTTCCTTCTTGCAACGGTAACATCCTGCTTCTTAGATATCACAGTCCAGAGAATTTGATGATCATTCTCATCTGTATCATAACAATTGAGAAGCTGAGATTCAAAGAGACTCAAAATCTTTCCCAGAGTCCACCGATTCACATAAGGAGTGCACAACTCAAAATGAAGTCTGTCTGATTACGAAGCTCTTACCCTTGGCAGTATCCTACTGGGGCTTCCTATATGATATGTTCTCCCCTTCTTACAGTTTTAGTGGAAGATGCCTCATTATTTCCTAGGCTGAGCACCTGGTTCAGCTATACTGTTGAATATCGAGCTGTAATTTTACCAGGAATAATTTTTCTGGTCTCTTCCCTAACATGGAAACAAGATTCCCTGATAATAAGAGCTCATAGAGTCAGCTCCACTCCCCAAACATTGGTCTGTTGCCTGCTGGCTGCTGGGTGCTGTACAGATTGCTCTGGAAGCAGAAGGCCTGGACAAGCGTGGCCTGGGAGGCATTCAAATCCCTTATTGGGAACATAGGCCTTTATCCATGGAGACAAGACTTGGGAGGAAAAGCCCAAAGCCCTAAACCCTAATAAATTAGCAGTCCTTTTGAGCGTGGAAGTATAACTAGAAGGTAACCAGGCCAGAGAAGCCAAGGAGACTGTGCTAGTGGTGATCAGTGGCCCAGGAGAGGAAAGAAAAGCCCTGAATTCACTCTGTGAACACAGAGCAGAGCAAATATATGTGCTATATTTTATACTGACGGCTGACTCCTATCAGCTTTGCTCTCTTCTCTTGGGATAAGACTAAAGGGAAAAACCACAGACAACATTGCTATCGTTGCTTCTTCCTTATTTATGTGTTATTTCCTACTGCAGTTCTCCACAATATCTTTCCTCCTAATTTCCTATTTTGAATTGTTCAATTGCATGGTATCTATTGGGTTTCCTTGGTGGCTCAGAGGTAAAGAATGTGCCTGCAATGCAAGAGATGCAGATTCTATCCCTGGGTCAGGAAGATCCCCTGGAGAAGGATATGGCGATCCACTCCAGTGTTCTTGCCTGGAAAATCCCACGGACAGAGAAGCCTAGCAGGCTACAGTCCACGGAATCACAGAAGAGTGGGACACGACTTAGTAACTAAACAACAACATGGTGTCTGTTATTATCATTTGCTTTCTCAATACCTTTTTTTTTTTTTTTCTGTTTTGCTGCACTGTGAGGCTTGTGGGATCTTAGTTCCCTGACCAGAGATTGATCCCAAGCCCTCGGTCATGAAAGTGTGGAGTCCTAACCACTGAACTGCCGGGGAATTTCCATCAAAACTTTCGTGGAAGGGGAAAATAATAATTTTTGATTACTACTGCTATCTTAGGCACCTTCTAGAATCATTTGACTCACCTTATATGATTTATAACTTGTCTACTTCCAGAAGGAATTGAAAAGCCTTATGACAACACAATGCACCAGATCAGTGAGCCCTCAGAAACAAGAAGAAGCAGGAAATAAACATTATAGAAGGAGGGAAGTATACTCCAAACAGAGCCCAGCCACAGTGACAGAGTGTTTAATTTAGCACGAAGCTTTCTGGGCATCCTTAGAATGACCATTTAGAAGGCCATCACTTTAATCTGCATTATTCCAGCTATGGACACTTAGCCCACAATTTAAGAATAAGAATGGCTCTATATTTTTCCAAGAGTGGCTTACTGCATTCTCGTTGCTGTGGATGCACTGAGATGACCACTGGGCCAATTTCTTCTGCAAGATGACTTGCTGATGTAAATGGTTCCTCACCCCACCCATTCTCTTTTAGGTCAGCAGCCATGGTGTGCCCACACACAACAGCCAACATCTACCCAGAGCCCTTGAAGGCACTATTTTTAGCAAAGCAGCCACACAACACACAATCCAGAATGACTGTGTGTCTCACTTCACCTGCTTTTCTTTCCAACAGGATGAACTTAAATTAGAAGGGGCCAACGAATCACTATATCAGACAAATTTCCACTCTGACTGCCAAACCTGAAAAAGTGACATTTTAAAGAAACCCTTTTGGAATCCTGGAAGGAACGGCACTGGAGGCAGGTTATTGAAATGACTGATTTCCACCTGTCCCTGCCTCTGCCTGCCAAAGGAGGATGGGACAGGGACAGGCTGCCGGCACAGCAGATGTGGCCCGAGCTCACAGCAAGAACAGCAAAGTTGACAGCTGTGCTTTTCTGCACCGAACACCCTGGGAAAATCAACGCTTGGGCAGCCCTGCTGCCATCTGTGGAGTTTCTACAGCAGACAGGTTATTTATAGAAACTTGTTTGTGCAAAGCCAATATTTACCTGTCTGGGCTGTCAAAATTTACAATTCATCTGTGCCATTAGCCTGCTGTTTTCCTGTTAATAATGGAAATTTCCATCACCAGGAAGAGAGGCTTGGGGTAGCTATGAGGGCTATACTGTGTCCCAGTAGGTAGAGCAATGAGTAGAATTAATGGTTACAGGGAAAATACATCTGCTGTCCAAGTGGCCACTGGACCCTCCTGCTTTGCTGTGAGGATAAAGGGTTGTCAGGACAGAAAAGTGGAATTCTCCCAGTCACTTCATTATGGTTGAAGCCTTAATGCCACCCCTGGCTAAAATCAAAATGGCATTTGCTGCAACAACCTTTATGTGTGTGTGTTGTGTGTGTGCATGTGTGTGTGTGTGCATACAGGTGGGTGTATGTTGGTCTGTAACTTCTAAAGGAAGATACCAATAGTGAGGATAGGGGTGGGGTGGTTTTCCATAAATTCCTATCCTTTCTTTCTGAAACCATCAAGACTCTACTTTTCACTGAGAACAGCCTTCTCTTCTACCTCACTGATCATCCTCTTCAGTATCTTTTGTGAGTTTGTGTTCATCTGCACGTCACTTAGATGCAGTTACAGGTGTAGACAATGAACTGATGGTTCCCAGGATGTAAAAGGAGGGAGGGACAAACTAGAAGATCGGGACTGACATATAAACACTGCTATATATAAAGTAGATAACTAATAAGGGTCTACTGTACAGCACAGGGAACTCTAGTCAATACTGTGTAATGATCTATACGGGAAAAGCATCGAGAAAGATAGGATATATGTACATGGATAACGGATTCACTTTGCTGTACACTTGAAACTAACACAACACTGCAAATCAACTATACTCTAACAATAATTAAAATAAAAAAATAAATGCAGGTGCACAGTCCTGGACCCTCTTTCTCTTCTCACTCTCCACCTTCTCCCTCGGTGGTCTCCTTTATTCAAATGACTTACAGTTCTATCTCATGCTTATGAAACCAATTTTGTATCTCCAGCTAATCCCACTTACCTTTGCTCATCAGTCCCTCTAGCTCTGCCCAGGACATGACTTCCATGTGTATGCACACAAATCCCTTTTCATCTAGATCAGAAACTGAACTCATCTCTCCCCCAAATCCTGGTTTGCTATTATTCTCAGAATTCTCTATCTTGGTTGGAGGTTCCAATATCCACCAGAAATCATATTCAATGTCTCACTTTCCAACTCACTCTCAATTACAATCAACAAATCACCCAGCTCTGTTGATTTCACAGCCTAAACATTGATTGATTCCATTTCCATTTTGGCCTGTACCTTGATTCAATCTTGTATCATGTCCTTCTTGGATTAGCAACCACCTCCTAAACCTCCTAAACTGGTCTCTCCTCTAGTCATCTGGGACTTTTCAATCCAGAAAGTTTTCTTTCTAAAGCACAAAGACCACAATGTCTACTTGGCTTAATATATTTCTGTAGTCTTCCATAACCCTGGGACAAAGCCTGAGTCCCACAGCAGGTTGTACAAGGCCCTTCACAAGCTGACCCAGCTCACATCTACAGCTGTATTTCTTGATGCTCTCCTGCTTACACACAGATCAATGATCTGGAAGCATCCACAGTGGAGCAACCACATTCCTCTTCCTGGAATATCCCACAAGCACCTCTGCCCCCAAGATTCTCTCCTCCTTCAGGATGTTGCCTGAGGATATCAACTAAATCAACTATGTTCATGATAAAATTCACGAAGGTAGGGCTCAATTGACAGAAGATGAGCAAATATTTGTTTGTGACAAACAGCCAAGTGGAGGATTATGTGTTCTTTTGATTTAATTTTCCCAGCTTCTGTGATAGTTCGTAGCATGCAGTAGATGTTCAAGAAATGCAGACTGAATACAGAAGTGGTAAAAAGTGGTGAATAACATAACTAGAATGAATAGGATCTTGATTTTATATGGAATTTATCTTACAGCAGCTTATAAGCACTCTAAAGGACATTTTGCCTTTAAAATTGGTGAGATAAATGGGGGAGAGAGAGAGAGAGGGATGTTCTTCTGTGCACTGATGGGGAAGGTAAGGGAAACTAAGGCAACTTGTGGGATCCAAGTGCACATAACTTTGTGCAGAAGAAGCTGGACTCCTTCGGCTAAACTCTGGAGCAAGAAGATGATCTGTCATCTGGCTAGTAAGTCAGCCAGGTATAGGAACTCTGCATACATTATCATTTTATCCTTACAAAGGTTCTACAACATAGAAGAGAAATACAGAATTTTCTTTATGGCCAACTAGATGCTCCATAAATGGGCTGGGCTTACTCAACGCTCACCTTCTCGGGTTCTGCCTTTTTTGGTCAGAGTTTCCAAGCTCTCTATTCCCCCAGTGCTTCGTTACATCTCCTTTTCATCCCTCCTGTCTATCTTACCACTTTTTCAGAGTTTAATTTTAGAAGATGAAACCACTGGCATTTCCCAAATGAACACAGTTTGAGGAACAAAATACTATGCATGTTATACAAACAATGAGGTACATGGCTGATGGGAAGTGATTGACTCCTGACTGGCTGGACTGGCTGACAGGCCCATTATTCACAGATGTGAGAGAGGAGGTGACATTTCCTTTAGCCTTATGAGTGAGACTCAGGAACTGAGCAGCCCACAAGCAGCTTTTTATGTAACCAGCCCACCATCTCTGCAGGAGACATGAGTTAAAACATCTGTTTTCTTTCCTCTTCCCTCCTGCAGTTCACTTTTCATGGTGGGTGACTGGGCAAAGGGTCACTCACCATGGAGCCCCAGGTTTCTCAAATTTCCTCCTTTGCCCCCAGCCACTCCTATCTTCTGTCCTTTGGTCCAACCTCCCCTGGATTTTGGTTCAACCTCCCTTGGATTCCAGGGCCGGCTGTGCTTCCTGGCTCCAGGAAGTTTACCTCTTTCTCTCTACTTCTTTGCTCATTCCTAAGGGGAAGGTAACAAGTGTGCACCTCTCAGCAAGGCTAGGGATGGACTCAGTCCTTCTTCAGTAGCAACACTGATCTACACAGAGATATAGCCAGTTAGGTATTCCTCAAACCTTTGTGCACACAAGACACTGTGCCTTAGGGACAGAGTCCTTATGGGGATCAGCTCTGGGCATCCTCTGTCAAGGCTCTGGGATAGACTGAAGATATAGTCCGAGAGTTAAGCTGAGGATAGGCTCCAGGAAGCTGTTACAGTGGGATGTGTGCCCAAATGGTTGGGGGCAGGGGTCTGAGATAAAGGCGAGGAGGGTATGCCTGCCTATTGCCCCTGTAGAGCCATAGATGACACCTTATTCTCCTGTCACTCAAGGCAGAAATGGAGGAGGCTCCATTTCTCTGTAACTTCTCTCTACTCATAGTGGGACCATCAGCTTCTCTCTAAAATATATCTTGGAATTACTTTCTTGCCTCTATGCTCTATTGCCTTGGTCCAGGCCACCATCACCTACTGCTTGGACCACTGCATCAGTCTCCTCACTGGTCTTCCTACTTCCACTCTTAAGCTGCCCCTATCTATTCTGGGTTCAACAATGGAGATCATCTTAAAAGTAATTCAGATCTCATGTAAACATATATCTCTGCTGTATCTATAGCTGATTCACTTTGTTGTACAGTAGAAACTAACACAACATTGTAAAACAATTATACTCCAATAATAAAGTAAAAAAAATTATATTAAAAATGTGCAGGGGCAAACTTCAAATTAAAAAAAAGTAATTCAGGTGAGTGCATCATATTGCTTAACATGCGTCAATGGTTTCTCACATTGCCTAGACTGAAGTTCAAGCCCCTCACCCTGGTCTACAAGAACCTGCATGATTTGATCCCTACCCAAATCACCAACATCATCTTCTGTCACTTTCCCCCTCACTCTGCTCTGGCCAAAGCAGTCTTAATATCACTTCCTTGAACAAACCAAGCTCTTTCCTGTCTTGGGTCTTCTGCACCCCCTGCCTGGAATGTACTCTCCTCCACACACTTTCACATAACTGCCTTGGTAATACAGACTGCATCAGAGGTCAGGGATACAGTCGAAGGACCTGCCTTTCTAACAGGTTGTAGGTGAAACTGATGGTGCTGGCCCAGGGACCACAGCTTTCTCTGACCACACTGTTCAAAAGGTTTCCCCTACCCCTGGTAGATTCTGTCTATGCCCGTTTTTGGTTTACTTCATAGTACTTCTTACATTTGAGACCATTCTGCCTCGTGTATTCTTGTGTTGCCTTTGCTTGTCTCCCTGCTAGACCGTAAGCTCCATGAAAGCAGAACCACGCCTCTTTGGCTCAGCATTGCGTCCCCAGTGACTGGTGCAAGGCCTGGCAAATAGTAGGCTCTCAATAAATACTTATTCAAGGAAAAACAACACAAAGGGGGATATAAAGGCCAGAGCAAGAGACTCTGAACTCAAAGACCTCTACATGAAATTAGCAAGGAGATTGCAGCTGGAGCTGGTTGGGAACCAGAGAGGAGGGTCTGGGCACCAGCAGGATGTCCCCAGGCAAGGGCCAGTGACTGCTGAAAGGTGTGTCCCTCTGGCAAACCCACTGCACACAGATGCTCAGCGTCAGGTGGAGGCCCATCTCCACCCCTGGGGGCCGCCAGGCTCAAGGCAGAACATGGATCTTGAGAAGAACCTCCCAGAGGATCCAGGTAGATTTTAAAGGAAATCAGTCAAAGAGGCCATCAAAGGCCCTTTAATTAAATGTTCTGCTTGGTAACCTCTTAGCGATTGTTCCCTGTCCCTGCGGGGTCAAACACGGCACCTGGCCATGGGAGGTGAGAGAGAGATGGAGTTGGCCACGGAAGCTTCGATGGCATTTTAATGAATGCTACAGAGAACGAGAAGGGTAGGCAGACAAAAGCCGTGAAAGATGACACTAATGAGTCTTATCCAGCTATGTGGATTTATGTGATAAATGCCCAGCACAGAAGAAACGTTTGATTAATAGGACAGCCTCTCTGTATCATCACTCTCACCTTAGAGTCTCCAGGTAAAGGGGTGGTTGTAAAGGGGCTGACTTGCTTTTAAGCAAGGTTCAAAGAAAAAACAATCACTCTAGACTCAGTTATGAAAATGAGTGGAGGGAAAGTGGGAATTGTAATGGTGCTTTTGGAAAATAAAAGGAAAAAAAAAAGACTTAACACGTTCTTTCCTATCAAAGAGAGTCTCAAGAGAGGTCTACTTACATAAGAGAAGTTCTACTGGCATGTGAATGGATGGGGAGGGAAAAGTACTGACATCAAAGAAGACAGGGGTTCTTCTGCCCTTGGAGAAGACAATCTCTTCATTACCCCCAAAGCACTGCTTACGGGACCCAAAGGAAGGTGACAGGACTCTCATGACATTTCAGTACCATGAGGTCAGGTGTCGAATGGTAGAAGACAGGTACTGCTCTCTTCATATAAACATGAACATCACACACAAACCCCAAATTAGTTGTGCAAATACTTTTTAGGTCTGCAGTTAATGTCTGAAAACCCCAACTGTGACAATCTGTTAGATATATTTATGACACAAGTATGCTAAATTCAATGTAATTAAGTTAGAATAGGTAGTAATATTTTAAAATGTGATCCTTAATGCAACCATCTACCAAAAAAAAAAAAAACACTTAAAAATTTTAGTGCACAGCTTTCTAGAACTTTTCATAAGAATAGGTTTAGTATAATATTGTACATATTGTTTTTAAAACCTTTTTTATATAACAACATAAACATCTTTTCTATATAAAATCTATGCTAATACATCAACATCTTTAAGGAAAACAGTTTTCTATTTTCTTTTCTCCTATTGCTGAACGTGTAGGCAGTTTCCAATTTTAACCTGTATTGAATGTACCCACAGAAGAGTTTGGCATCTTATGGGCATGTATGTTAACATGTTGCTGAATGAATGACTAGATTTCACCTTTCCTTGCTCCAGACCTGGAACAGTATAGTGTGTGTGTGTGTGTGTGTGTGTGTGTGTGTACACGTGTCCGTTTGGTCATCTCAAGGGTAATTTTGGAAAAAGGAGAAGTAAATGTTTCAATCTAAAGTTACTATCTTTATTCAGAAGCTAATAGACCTGTACTGAAAATTTTAATGCTCTGGACTTGATGCCTAAAACTTGGATACTTGCTCTGAGTCTCAGGCAGGCTTTCCAAAGACACTGCAGTTGCTCATAAGTACGTAAACACACAAGTTGCTGGAAGGCAGGAGAAGCCCATGTGCAGGCTTACATAGAGCATTAAGCCATCTCCCCTCATCTTCATAGCAGTGCTGTGAGCTAGGTGTGTCGACCTCATTTACAGTTGAGAAATGGAAACTAGGAAAGTAAAGGAATTGCTGGAGGTCACAGAGCCACCAAAGTATCAGGGTTAAAGTTCAGACTAAGTGCTCAGAGCGCCTTCTACTGATGGCAGATGCCCCTGGGCAAGGCTGACGGGGAAGGACAGGCATCTCTGGACAGGCATCTCTGGAAGGCAGTCCAGGGATTGTTGGACTGCCAAATGAAGGATGAAGATAATGGGAAAGGGCCAAGAGGGCCCAGGTGCAGAAGTCTGTGCTCAGTAGCAGGTAGAGTTTTCAGTCCTCCACCCCAAACACCACCAAAGAACTTCAAAAAAGTAATGCCAGCATGCATGCTCAGTCCCTTCAGTCATGTCCAACTCTTTGCAACCCCAGGGACTGTAGCCCGCCAGGCTCCTCTGTCCATGGTATTCTCCAGGCAAGAATACTGGGGTGGGTTGCCATGCCCTCCTGCAGAGCATCTTCCCAACCCAGAGATCCAACCTATGTCTCCTGCATTGCAAGTGGATGCTTTACCCGCTAAGCCATCTGGGAAGTGCCCCCCCACACCCCCAAAAAGTGGTACCTTCTTGTTTTGGTCTAAGGCAGTGAGGCAAACTTCAGCTGTGGCACCTGGTCAAAGTGAACCTCAGACCTCAACAAGGAGTATGTGCACTTTCTCTTAAAAGATAAGAATCCAAGGTTCTGTTAACAGGCGGGGCACTTTCTGGCCTGATATTGCTAAGTGCATGTATTTTTTCAGCTCTTTTGAAACTGTTTCTCTAAAAATGGTTTCCTTGAACCACCTTCCTTGGAATCACATAATTTGTTTGTTTGTTTTTTAAAGCAGATTCCTAAACCGTATCCCTATTAAATCTTACTGAATCAGAAATTTTGCAGGTGGTTTCCAAGATTTGGCATTTTTACAAGTATACCAGGTGAGAAATGTTTCTAGGTACTAAAATTTGAGAGTCATTCTTTAAATTCATTGTACAATTTCTGACTTTGGGGTCTTAACAAAAAGTTTATAACTGAAAGATTAGAGTCAGTATCAGCTGTCATGTCTATCATGCTTTAAGGCATGAAAAGGCTTTCATGTTACCTCATATATGGTCTCTGTGTAGTTCCCCTTACACAGAGGAAGAAACGAATGCCAGGAGGTCATGTGACTTTTGGGCTCACGGCTCCTAACTGCTCACAATAGGAAGTAAACCCTCTTCTCTAGGTGCAAATCCTCTGCTTCTTTTTCTACATCCTCTCATCTCTTAATTATCATCAGTATACCCCTTGGTCTCATTCCTCAAAAATGGAGAATCCATTTTTAAGAGCAAATTCTCCAAGTAAAAGCACTTGGAAAAGCAACATGCTTAGCGGGTATCTTCTTTTATGAAAACACTTCATGATGTCTTGGAAGCGCGTATACCTCTTTTTGTTCCCCTTAAATTCGTCAAAGCTGCCGTGCGAAGGATACCAATTAGAGCTGTGATATCTTTCTGTCCCTTGCTGCCTCCTCGGGGTCCCAAAGGCAACCCTGTCCATGCCTCTAATCCTCTACTCAGGTTGTTGCTTTCGCTTTGAATTCTCTCTCACATGACCTCTATCCCACTCCAATGGATGTGGCAAATTCTGAATCATCTTCCAAAGTCCAATCCAAGTATCTCCTGCTCTTCGTAGGTTCTCAGCTGCCCCTGCCCCATCCTTTACCCACTTTCTTTTTGCCTCCAAGAGGATTAACTGTTTTCACATCCTCTACTTAAGTCTAATGGAATTCAACAGGGCAGTTGGTTTGTCTCTACTGCTAGACCACTTGATGCTTGAGACTAGATCCTTTTTTCATTTTTATGTCTCTCTCTTAGTCAGTACTTGATACAAAAATAGATGCCTGATTCAAATTTATCTCTCAATATTTGTTCCCTTTTTCAAAACCTTCTTTTGTCTAGGATGTCCTTAAGGCTATAAACATTTTGATTCAGGAACAAGTCAGAACAAAAATCAATAATTCTCTCCAAATTCTGCATTTGTTTTCTTTTCTTTTTTGAAAGAATACAATTAAGTGAGAAAATTTCCAAACAAGGCCTTGGTCTCTTCTGTATCCAAGAAGTAATTTTAGACCCAAATGCCATCAGATCAATCCATGTATTAAATGCTCGTAAAGGACAATTCTGAAATTGGCTAGGTTGCCTATAAAAAAAAAAAAAGGTCAGTTTATCCAGGAAGTTTTGTTTTACAGCTTGAAAATGCGCTGAGGTGTATAAGAAAATGAGTTCGACTTTGAGACTGCCAAGTGAGGCCATCTCGCGACAGCCTGGAGACAGACAAGGCTTTTTAGCAGTTGTTGGAAAGACTATCATCAAAAATATGTTGTGCCTACATACAGATGATTAGCCTACATAAACACCATCAGTTGGGAAATTTTTCAATGACTACTTTGAAATTGGAAAAGTTAAACTTATAATAGGCAAATAATGGGTGGTCTGTAGGTTTGATTATAGGGCAGGAAAAAAAAAATAACAAGAAATGATTAACTGAAGTGAGTTTCCACTGTCCTTTCACATCCATCAGCTACTTCTCTGGTAGTCTGAGTTTCCCAAGTCCGAAATGTCTAGTGGCGAGCAGAGGAAAATATCATTTCCAAGTTATGGTCCAAGTAATGTTGTCAATTTCGCACCAACTGTGATCGCCCCAAGAGATGGCCAAAGCCATTTAAATGCTATCAGCCTTGTTTCTGTGGAAAGGATGGCACCAACTCTTATCCAAAGTGAATTTGAAGTACACTCCATCAAAATAGTACTTGTTGAAGCATTCAACCAACCTAGTAATTCTGAAATACATTCGGGCAAAGACCCCAAATATCACTGGATGGTGATTTTCTAATCTAGAGAAGATAATGGACAACTGAAGGAATATGGTTTCTGAAAACCTTGAGGTTGCTCTTGACAGGTTGGAGGCGAAACCCCTAGGGATCCCCAGCCCCTGTCAGACGACTCTCCTTGGCATCCAAAGAGCCTTCCAAGTGCTCCTGGTTTCTGGTGCTATTTCTGCTTTTCCTCCTCCCACCGATCCCACCTCCTCATGAGAACCACCAATGAGACCAGTTCCAGCAAGAAACTACTGTCAGTTCTGAGTAGCCCACTCTCTCTGAGACTCCACCGGAATCAGACTATCACACCTCTCATTCCTTTGTAGCTCAGTCAAGACTCCAGCTCATTCCTCATCACCCAGACTCTCACAGATCTGCATTCCCAAAGGTTCTCTGTCTTCCCTACTTTGCCTGAAGCTCTGGTCACCCCCTCCTATTATCTTCAGACCTTTCCAGTGTGCCCTCTGAAACCCAAGGTCTGTCATCAGTAAATTCCCCTGTGTCTTCTGAAAGCATTTGTTTCTCTTTCTTGCCCTGGTGGAAATCTGGATGACTTTCTAGAAGACTGTTTCTCTTCTGTAGGCTTCTCTAGTCTTCCTTCTACCTCTTGGTACTACTGCTCTTGGAGATTGGATAAGTTGTCCTTGCTCTTCCTGGCTGCATCCAGACCACTGTCCTTTCTACTCCTTAACCCTTGTCCAGTTCCTTTGAGATCCCATCAGATTATACTATTCACTAGCCCTCCTTGTGTTACTTACTCTCCTCCCCGTCATGCCCACAATTTACTAAAGATTTTCTTACCCTCTTTCCTATTGCCATCATTCTGTTACTATTCTTAGTAATCCCAATACCCTCACAGAGGATCCATCCAACATCTAGCTTCTTAGTTCCATGGCCTCCTCAACCAATGATCTTGTCCATTATACACTCCAAAGTCACTCTTTGCTGTGATTGTATCTTAAACATTGTTATTGCTGATACAGAACATTAGCCAAAGTTTCAAGTTGACAACTACTATCTCATCTTTACAATTCACTCTTGCTAATATGTCCATTCTGAACATTCTCTGAACTTACTGTGACTTCTGATATTGTCATCATTTCCTTCCCTATTCATGTCTTCACTTTTTTACATCATTTATATTCCATTATAATTATAATCACTCCCTTACATTTGCTTCCAAATACCCAGCACCTCTCCCCTCCATACTTGCCCAGCAAATCACTGATCTTCCTTAAATCCTATTCTCTGCTCTGCCCTTCTGCGGAGTTGAGTGGCTGGAGGAAAGCATACAATGGTGCAGTCTGGCATCATTTAAAATCTATGACCATGGCTAACAAGTGAGTTCTTAGTTCTGTTGGCAGTCCTACTGTGCTTCCCCAGTTGATCCACTCTTCATAGCTTCATTCTACTTGCAAACCTTCAGGGCCCCACCCCTTCCTTCTTAGTTTTCATCAGATAACTGATTCTCATTTCAGTAAGAAAGTAAAACCAATCACAAGAAAACTCCTCTAATTAGGCAGTGAATTAGAGCTGAAACTGCTTTAATCATGAGCACCAATGACCTCCAAAAGGCCCCTTCTGATAGATAATTTACAGTCTTCATTCCACAATAGGGTTTGAAACAGATGATTACTGCCTCTTCCTAAAAAAGTCTTTCTTCTCCTGACACTCAGAATACCACATTTTGTTGTCTGTGTGCTTTCTATTTTTTCTTAGTATCCGTTATTGAGTTTCTCTCTCTCTCTCTCTTTTTTTTTTTTGGCTATATCAGATGGCATGTGGGCTCTTAGTTCTTCAATCAGGGATCAAACCTGTGCCCCTTGCAGTGGAAGCATGGAGTTTTAACCATTGGACTGCTGGGGAAGTCCCTCATCTTTCTGATCTCTAACTGTTGGGAGTGCCCTGAGTTTGGTTCTTGAAGCTTGACTGTCACTCCCTAGACGAGCCAGCAACTCTCAAATTACATTCTGGTCCCAACCTCTTTGTAGGAGTCAGATGCATCTACTGCACTGCTCTCTCCACATCTGTACTTAGATGTTTGTCAGGCATCTCACACCCAACAGCTCCAAACTCAACTTTTTCTTCCTCTTCCCTAATCCCATATCTGTTCTTTCCCAGTGTTCCTCAACTCTATAAATGGTGCCATCAGAACCGAGAGTCATGGTTAATTTCATTCATTCTGTCCCATCCCTACTCCAGTCAGCGTATCCTATTGGCTGTGTCTGGAACACAAATTCAAATGTGACTGCTCTGTCTTCTCCAACCCTTCCACCTTAGTCTAGGCCACCATGTCCCTTGCCTGCTGATCCCTGCAGCAGCAGCATCCTCATCTCTCATGTCATCTTAACTCCTCTGCAGTCACAGTGACCCTTTAAAACCTATCAGATCCTGCCACTCATGTGCTCACCATCTCCAAGGGCTCTGTGTCTTACCAAAAACAAAAACCAAGGTTCTTTCCATGGCCCTGCGAAGTCTGGACCCTGTCTACCTCTCTGACTCAGTCCCCTACCACTTTACTCCTTGTTTACTACCCTCCAGGCACACTGACTGCCTTGCTGTTTTTTAAACACCAAGCTTGCTCCTATTCCAAGCCCCTTGAGCCTGATCTTCTCTCTTCCCAGAATGCTCTTTCTCAGCAATAATTACATAGCTTTCTTTCCACAGCTCCAGCGTCACTTCCTTACAGAAACCACCCAAGGGAACTCCAACCAAAACAGCAGCCCCAACCTTTCTCTAACCTTTCAGCCTTGTATAAGTTTTTCTATGATGTTATTACTTGATACGGCATTATCTATCCATCTATACAGGGCTTCCCTGGTAGCTCAGATGGTGGAGTGTCTGCCTACAATGCGGGAGACCCAGGTTCGATCCCTGGGTCTATGAGAGTGAAAGCGAAAGTGAAGTCGCTCAGTTGTGCCCGACTCTTTGCAACCCCATGGATAGATAGTAGCCTGCACCAAGTTCCTCTATAATTAATTAAATTAATTATCACATAACTAATTATTGGAGAAATAACTGTATAATAAACTGAAAATAATACTTTTAAAAGGCATTTTGAGGACTTCCCTGGTGACTCAGTGGCTAAGACTCTGTGTTCCCAATGCAGGGGGCCTGGGTTCAATTCTTGGTCAGGTAACTAGATTCCACATGCCCCAGCTAAAATATCCCATATGCCACAATGAAAATCGAAGATCCTGAGTGCTGCAAGTAAGACCTGGCACAGCCAAATAAATAAACAAATATTTTATAGAAGGCAGTTTGGAGATTCCTTGAAGTAGATAAGACTTTGATGAAGATCAGTGCTGTTCAAGGTGTGGTTGTAGAGCAGTGTTAAGTCTATGAACTGCTTGAGATTCGACCACAAGATAAAGCTTGCATGAGAAATCAAGTCAATGTGCTGCTTCCTTCATTGAGAAAGTCTTACCAGGGCAAAGGTATAAACTGAACTAAACTGTATGTTTAATGACATAGTTGATTTAAATTCTGTTGCAAATCAGTTACAAAGAGCTCACTCTGAGTAATGCTGATGTAGACCATCTAGCCCAGTATCTTTTGCAACTTTTTCTTACCTCTGGTTTTGAAAACTATTTTTTAATCTCTGAGCATGCCTAGAGATAATTAAGTGTCCCTTCCACATACATATGAGGCATACATTGGTGACAATTTTGGAATATACGTATTGATGATGTATATCAAGAAAATAGAGGATAGATATGAAAGAAAACAAAATAGATTTTCTTTTGAGAATCATGTTGCAATGTATATAGCATGATCATAATTGGATAGATCCAGTGGGTTAGAAAAATAGGTAATGTCTACTATTATAAGCTTCTTTCAGGTTGAGTATGAAATTTCTTTCTCCTTTTATATCTCCATAGAGGAGTATATTACACAAAATCTTCACTCTTTGGCTTGCAAACACTAACTCAGCAGATATTTACTGGTGCCTAATGAACAAGGGCCTAGGGACCCACAGCAAACAAGACAGAGACTCTGGCTTTGTGAAAATTACATTTTAGTGGAGATAGAAAGAAAAGTAACCAATATTGTTTTAAAATTCCAACTCTGTATCTTCCAGGAATAATGCTAATGATATTAAAGACTATATAGGGTGTTCACATTACCTCACCTGAGAATTAGGGAATTTTAGTCCACCAAACTCCTTGAGGATTAGCAAGCTGCTGCTGCTGCTAAATCGCTTCAGTTGTGTCCAACTCTGTGCGACCCCATAGACGGCAGCCCACCAGGCTCCCCCGTCCCTGGGATTCTCCAGGCAAGAACACTAGAGTGGGTTGCCATTTCCTTCTCCAATGCATGAAAGTGAAAAGTGAAAGTGAAGTCGCTCAATAGTGTCTGATTCTTAGCAACCCCATGAACTGCAGCCTACCAGGCTCCTCCATCCATGGGATTTTCCAGGCAAGAGTACTGGAGTGGGGTGCCATTGCCTTCTCTGGAGGATTAGCAAGAGATGAGGTTAAATAAACCTCTATTATAGCAATGTCCTCTTCATTTTCACAAATGTGTTTTTTCTTTAAAAACTCCACCATAAATCTCAAGAAAACATACAACTGTTCCAAAATCTCTTTCTTTTCTTTTAAGCTTGATGATACTTATGAATATCATTTTCTGTAAAAAATATAAAGGATTCAGTGATTTTTCAGTACTTCTCTAAGAAAGCTATATTTTAAATATCTTAATTGAAAAAAAAAGTTTCACATGGTGCTTTAACCAGATTTAAATGAAATGACCTCTTGCCCTTCTACCCCATAAAACAATACTTTATACTTTTACACAGCCAAACATGTAGTAGTCTCTAGAGCTGGACTCTAATTTCCACTACCTGTTTTGTATTAGCTGAGAAACAAAAAATCCTGACTCAGCAGGAAAAAGCCTTCATAGCTTCAAAATTGTGTCACTTAATTAAATTAGGCTTTCTAAAAGGAAATAATTTTCTAATCTGTACTTGCAAACATGCTGCTCTTTGGTGGAATGCTTTTGAAATTTTTCCTAAAATAATCACATTGTGCTGGATAATTTTAAGCCTTGGCTGAGGGAAGTTTCCAGCTGTCTCTGGCCTCCTGCTTTACAGTGGGTTCCAAGCAGATCAGTGCTTCCTATGTGCCCATCTTGGGATTCATGAAGGGTCAAGCTGCTCACATGGAAATCACAGGGAAGGTTTAAAACATACAGATTCTCAGGACTCAGTCAGGTGACTAGTCCCAGAAACAGACACCTGTAAGCCAAGCTGCAGGGTTGGAATTTTACCTGGAAAGCAATATGGCACCATCACAGACGTCGAGGTTGACCGTGGCATCATCAGATTTACATTACAATGAAGTATGAAAGATGGATTAGAGGGTAAGCCAAACCCAAGAAGAGCAGAACATTTAAAAAATTCTATAGGGATTCAGTGGCAGATTTTATTTTCTTAGGTTCCAAAATCACTGTGGATGATGACTGCAGCCACAAAATTCAAAGACAATTGCTCCTTGGAAGAAAAGCTATGACACATCTAGACAGTGTATTAAAAAGCAGATCCATCACTTTGCCAACAAAGGTCCATATAGTCAAAGCTATGGTTTTTCCAGTAGTTATGTACAGATGTGAGAGTTGGACCTTAAATTAGGCTGAACACTGAAGAATTGATGCCTTCAAATTGTGATGCTGGAGAAGACTCCTGAGAGTCCCTTGGACAGCATGGAGATCAAACCAGTCAATTCTAAAGGAAATCAGTCCTGAATATTCATTGGAAGGCCTGATGCTGAAGCTGAAGCTCCAATACTTTGGCCACCTGATGTGAAGAACTGACTCATTGGAAAAGACCCTGATGCTGGGGAAGACTGAAGGTAGGAGAAGAGGTGACAGGATGAGATGGTTGGATGGCATCACCGACTCAATGGACATGAGTTTGAGCAAACTGTGTTAGATAGTGAAGGACAGGGAAGCCTGGTGTGCTTTAGTCGATGGGGTTGCAAAGAGACACAGCTTAGCAGCTGAACAACTAACGATAGGGATTCAGGGTCAGTCATCTGGGGCCAATAAACTAAACGGAAGAAGTCAGTATACAGATTTAGGATATTTTTTAGGACACAGAATGTAAAGAACTTGGTAACTTATTGGATGTGGTAGGTGTTGAGAGATGAGAGGAGCTGATAATGCCGTCCATGGTCTGGCCTGAGTGACTGATTGAAAGGACTTGATGGCATTGGGATGGGAAGAAAGGAAAAACAAATAATAATTTAAAATTCAGAGACTCATTCAGTGTTTTGAAGCTGCCTTTCTTCTGTATAAAGGATGGCTTCACATCATCTGCAGTTAGAGTCAATTGGCAAAGGTCTTAAGAAAAAGTTTTGGGTACATGTGTGACTCAGTTAGAACTAGGATAGTTATCCCAAATCACTGTTCTCTCCACTTCTAGAGAATTATTACAGAAAAGTATGAAAAGACATAAAGATTGTTCACCCCAGCATTGATTCTAACATTGAAAACTCAATAACAACTCAGGTGTCAACTCTGGAAGACTGGTTAAACAAATAATGAGACACCTGTGCACTAGAGTGCCACATAGCAATTACTAATGATATCACTGAACAGCATGTCTCTATGTTTAAAGAATGAAAAAAGGCGACCACATAACCAGTACAGATAGTGCGATATTCTCATAAACACACACAGAATAATGTCTGAGGGAACATAGATTAGAATCAACAGTGTTTTCATTTGGATAGATGAATTGTACGTGTTTTTCCTTTAGGAATGCTTTCATTTTCTATCTTCAACTATAAACTTGAATTAGTTCTGAAAAAGTGACAATGAAAGCATTAGCCGCTCAGTCATGTTCAGCTCTGCGACCCCACAGGCTATAGCCCGCCAGGCTTCTCTGTCCATGGAATTGCCCAAGCAAGAACACTGGAGTGGGTTGCCATTCCCTTTTCCAGGGCATCTTCCCCACCCAGGGATCAAACCCAGGTCTCCCGCGTTGCAGGCAGATTCTTTACTGTCTGAGTCACTTACCAATCAGTTCTACATGAATTAGTTCTGCATAAAACATACACTATTAAAATACATTCCTTTTCTTATTAAAGAAAAAAAACCACTATTCAATTTTCATAATGATGTCAGTTTTTCACCTACACATCTGATATCCAAAATACAAGTGTCTCTTCAGTTAGCAACACAGACGATGTGCAACTGAGGCTCTGGCAAAGAGTCACCTTTGAACTGAATGAGGACCAGCGCCTGTATGTGAGGTGTATGCGGGCAGAGAAAGCCAGCCCGCAGAGCCTGCCCTCTGCCCTGCCCCAGGGTACTGTGTGTTAAGACCTTGGGTTATAGCAAAGCTATAAACTTGGCTGGATACTTTAACTCTTACCTATAAACATGAAATTCTTGTAGAATCCTGTGACTGACATAAAATTCCATGAAGACCCATTTCTAGAGACTCTGAAAACTAACTTATATTTGTTTTATATCTTACTTTGTAGTACAGTTATTTGTGTATGTTTGCTATGCACCTTATTAAACTGCAAGCTCATGGAAGGCAGAATTTATGTTTGATTATGGTTTGTATTCCCTAGTGTCAACAGTTTGCATACATTAGGTATTCAATATTCATAGAGAATTATTGATGTTTCTTGTATAAGACCCAATGGAATACATTATGTTCGAATTTATTTTAGAAGTTCCTTCCCTTAAGAACGGATAGCCTTCCCTTTTAACTAACCAAAATTACATAAGACATCATTTTCTTTCTTTTTTTAACCCTGGCCCTGAGGAAACAAAGAACTACATTTAAAATTCTCAGTTCCACTATTACTTCATTCTCCCTCTAAATGGTCTTGAGCTTGAATGGACTGTGTTTAGGCATCATACATGTGAGTTACCTCAAAACCATTTAGGAAGCTGATGGAATAAAAATATGAAGAGCTTAATCATAAGTGGTTTAATAAATAATTAAACCAAAATGAAAAGTAAATTTAAATAAAATGAGAAATATTGAACTTCCATCACGGTCCACCAGACACTCCATCAACTAGTTTCCTTATCTTTGACCTCTCTGCCTCCACATTCTCACGGGGCTCCAGCTGCCTGGCTGTCAGACACATCTTGAATACCTTGGCTTTAGGGCTTTCAGAAGCTTTCTTTGCCTGAAACACTCCCAGGCTCTGGACAGATGTGACCACACTTTCTCAGCATTCTAATTCCTTGCCTGACTGTTCTTCCTGTGTTAGCCCTCTCCCTAGGACCCGTCTTTTCATCCATCATTCTTTACTGTCGTTATAGCACCAATCACCTCCTGGTTGCCTGGCTGTCTCTCTCACTGTCTCCCTAAGAGCAGACTCTTGGTCCTTTCTGTTCATTGTTGCATCCCCAATGCCTAGAAATGATGGCTTACAACAGGCACGGGAAAAAATATCTGTCTCATCAAAGAATGAATGAATAATTAAAGGCATTTCCTCCCTAGGTTATAAAGAAGAAATCTTGTTCTTTCTCCCAGAAGACTATTTGCAAACTCAGCTATGGGGAGATGTGAGGAAAACACTGGAAAAAGAGCTGGGGGAAGGGAAGGACCTCTGAGATGTTGTCCAACCTCATTTACATCACAGAAGTGTACTTTCAAGCTGTTTACAGTATAGGTTCTGTGGCTAAAATAAAACTTGAAAAGCAATGATCAACATAAATGATAAGTCTGCAAAAGAATCCTGTCTCTAGTTAGCACTGAAAATTGGAATGGCATTGCTATAAAAACATAATCCTTAACACTATATGTTGCAGTGTAAAGATGGCAGTGGAAAGGTTCAAATGTTACTGAAACCCATTTAGAACATCATTTCCTCTGCATTACCTAGCAGATCATTAACATCTCTTTGAAACATCCCATTTGCCTGTATGATATGACCTTAATTGGAATCAGGCATATCTCCCCACATGAGGAGTGTTAGACTATTAAACATATACCACTGGATAGAATGCTTACATTTTCATGTCTTGATCCCCCCATACTGTCTGTATTAGTATTTTTTTTTTCTTACAAAATGCCTTCAAAGAAAAGCTCTGAAGGAAAAAATGAATACAGTTCATTTATTTTTAAATTCTGCCAAATCATCTCAGTCAGGCAATAGAAAGGAAAAGCGGAAAGTGCTTGGTGTAATAGCGCCATATTTTTTTCTGCAGCTTTTCCATTAATTCTCAGGACCTCTGGCTGCCTTCCTTTCAGAATGAAACCTCATTTACATCTTACATTATCTTGCCTACTTCCAGCCGTTCATTATTGCAGAAGTCATGCTACAATGGCATTCCGCCAGCATTAGTTTTAATGTCACTCTTATGACTGAACTGTATACCTTGGAAGCCACTTGTGAGATGGGAATGAGACTTGAATCAATGGGTAAGCTCAAAGGTTATTTATATTTGAACTCCTTGTGTCGCACTGAATATTAGGACCACAGGTTTTTCAGGTGAGACTTCTGAAAAACCGATCCACACATGCTACTCCTCAGATAATGCTGTTTCACATGATAATCCTGTTTCCCAAAGAAGAGGCAGCGAAGGACACCACCTGTCTGTGATTCCTCAACAAGAAGGCTCTTTCCTCTCTTAATCAATAATGATGACAAATCTAATCTCTAAAACTTGACATGGAGATGATAAATGATTTGAGTAATGTGTTGATATTAATATGAACAGTGTCTTCTTCCCTGCAAGTACTATTAACACCAATGAATTCAATGAATGCACCATCTGACAGTTTTGAACAAGGAAGTGGTGAAAAGGGATTACCAAAGACTACAAAGAAATAATGAAAAGAAACTTTGACCATGAAACAAATTACGTTACAACAGGGGCCAGAATAGATACACTGGTTAGAATTAGGGCCAGTTTTGAGACCCATTAACCATCTGGAAAATGGGATAGGCAGCATGTTGATGAAATCAGCTGGCTGTTCTGAGTGGAATGGCAATCTAGAAACTGAGAAATCTAAGGTATGGAGGATGTTTAGAAATGTGACTTGAGAATAATGAAGCAACAATTCCCAGGAACAATTGGCCTGTCTGTCATTTGTACTCTCATATGCTGGTAGGTAGTATATGAGGAATAAAAGTAGCAGCAAGTGTTCTCATAAGTGTTCAGTGTATAAAATTAGTACAAACACTTCTGGCTAGTTTATAAGAATTTATTTCTTCTCACGTTGCCTTTCTTTTCTATACCATACAGGAATACATACCCTAGGTCAATAGACCCAAACTTGAGTATTTTAATGATGCTTGTTAGATGAAGCATATATTTTAAGGTATACCCTTATGACGTGGAGCCCAGCAATATGCTTCATTAACAAGTGCCTCCATTAACCCAGCCTGGCACCAGTTTTCAGCCCTGCCTCTTGGGTAGGTCATTTCAGGAGATTTGTTAAATTGCCACTAGGGGGAGTGTTTGCCAAATTTTGTGCTTCTGGAAAAGGGAGGGTGTCCACTGCTTCCGGAAGCTCAGACTAACAAAAAGAAAGGATAAAGATCAAAAAAAGGAAAAGGAGTCAGTGTTCCTAGGTGAGTAAGAGGCATTTTTAGTAGGAATTTAAATATCTGGCAAGAACAGCTGACTTCCTAGGGATTAATGATGAAAGCCCATGATGGAAGCACTGGGACACTATAGACCTAGGGTTTTGGAACCTTCTAGGCTCCAAAGGTCTCTAGCTAGAACGTTCTCCTGCCTTTTGTATGTTCTTGTGCACTAGCTGAACTTTATCTAGGATAGCAGCCCTTTGACACCCATAACATTCATTAATACTGTTTTAGTCACCCAATGCCTGCTTTCATCTCATTTTCAGTGATAAGTTTTTCAATTCATGTTTCCCCTATATTTTCTTTGATAAAATTGTCAATGGTTATTATTTAATGGAAGTAGTTCTTGGATTCACTATTGTTTCTGTTTCCTAGTTCATTATTGGTTTTTATCTTTCTTCTTGCCCCTTCTTTGTTCCTTTGTTGTTGTTTGATAACTTGTCCTTGATTTATTTATTCTCATTCTTTCTATAAAAATAATGATTTTTAGGGCTATAAATATATCACATAAAGACAGTTTTGGCTGTATCTTGTAAGGTTCAGCATGCCATGTTCTCACTGTCACCACTTTCTGAATGGCCTCTAATTGTAGCTTTTATTTCTTCTTTAACTCAGTAGTTACTGAAAAGCCTCTTATACTGAGAATTTATTAAGGATCTTTGGCCATGTGACACATTTTCTTTAAAAAGTTGCATAGATCCTTGAAAAGAAGGCACACATTCAGTGTAAGGTGTGAATTCAATATGTACCTATTGGTTGATACTTATGTTTTAAAAAATTCTATATATTTAATTTGATAATATATTAAGAATGCTGTGATGTTTTATCACAACTATATTTTTGCCCATTCTTTTTTCTTAACTTTTCCTTTTCCTTTTGATAATATTGATATGTTGTGAATAAAGATTCATGACTATCTTTATTAGTTTGAACATTTTATCTATGAAATGATTCTTTATCCCATTTGATGATTTTAGGCTTAATTCCTTCTTTGCTGTCCATATTGCTATTCCTATTTTCTTTCTTTCCAACTTGTGTGCTCTATTTTTCCTTCAAAATTTTTGTCTATCATTTATTTAGGTGGTTATCTTGTGACTAGAATATGATTATATCTTGTTTTATAATCCAACTTATCTTTTCTTAGGAAGTTTAACTTGGTGTGTATATGGCCACAATGGGTGGCATTTTTCATCTTTCACTTCCTCTCTAGCTCTGTACTTTAAGTTGGTACACATCAGAATCACTTGAGTAAGTTGGTGTGGTGGTGAGGTGTTGTGTGTGTTGTTTTTAAACACAAGCCTCACTTGCAATTCTGGTTTATAAAGTTAAGGTAATCCAGGGGCTGGGTCTCTCAATTTTTAAAAGAATCAATAGGTAATTATACTGTGCACCAAGGAATGAAATCACTGCTTTAAATACTTCCAAAACAAACTCTAAATTATGTATCTTCCATAATCAAATTCAGAGTAAACACACTTTCCTATATTGATAATACTGTAAAAGGTTTTTATTTTTACTGTCAGTAAAGAATCCATCTGCAGTGCAGAAGACCTGAGTTTGATCCTTGGGCCAGGAAGATCCCATGGAGAAGAGAATAGCAACCCACTCCAGTACTCTTGCCTGGGAAATCCCATGGTCAGAGGAGCCTGGTGGGCTAGAGTCAACGTGGTTGCAAAGAGTCAGACACAACTTAGTGATTAAACCACCATGACCAATATTTAATTAAGATTTATATTAAAACAATTCATTTTGACATTGCATACCTACAGCAAAAATATGTACAAGAGAACATCATATTAAAAGTAAAAGTCTTCTTCTGCGTCCCTCCATCTCATTCTCCAGTTACTCATTTTTAACATTGTCTTATTCGTTTTCTAGACTTTTTTTCATATATGCAAACAGACACAAATGCATGCATACACCCAACACACACACACACACACACACACAAATACCAGGGGTAATATGTTGTGTAGTATCCTCCTACCTTTTTTGTTCACTGAGAAATATTTCTTGGCCATTTTTCCATTAAAATATAGTTCATTCTATATAATAAGTTCACATTATCATAATTCATTTAGACACATGCCACTTGGGTATCAGACATGATAGCCTGGTTTGGGGAAGCCCATGCAAGCATAGAGTGCATTGCTCTTTGCCATGAGATATTTTTCCAAACATACAAGTGACAGAATGGTGGCCTATGACTTCATCTTTTTGAAGCTCTCAATTTTGTTATTAACTGGATAATATTGTTCAAGATGATTTACTCTCTCATAAATTTTTTCACTCTTTTCTAAGATCCTGAGAGCAAAACCTAGATTGTATTCTCTTTGGATTCTTCCCATTTACCAAACACAGTACTAGGCACTTAGTATTCACTTGATAAATGTTTTGTTGAATCAATGCATATTGATGACAATGCAAAATGACCACACTTCTACTACTCTTCTAAGATAAGAGCAAAACCATTTCTTATTTTCTGTTTGCTCAAATGCAAGAACAAAACCCCAAACCCAGTGACTTAGGTACGTGGCTATTTAATGTCAGAGCTGGTCACTCAGTCTAGAATCCCTTCACCAGAACTCTGCCCTGTGGGATCAGGAAGAAGCAGGGGTCACTCAGAAGAACACAGATGCACAGGGTAGGCTGCCCATGCAAGGAGATTTTGGGGAAGAAGCCAACAGAACTGGATACCACGAGGGGTTCACCATTCCAGCTGTCACTACCAAGGGGATGGCCCTGCCCCACCGAGAAGCTCCTTGCAACTACCAAGGGCTTGATGGTCAGGCTGTCTATGATTTTACAGTGAGAGAATAATTTCAGCTGAAGGGAGCTTGAGAAGGATTATCTGGAGAGGTCATCTTTAGCAAAGAATGAAAGGAATAAACATTCTGAGTTTCACCAAACATACTATCTAAGAGGATATGACAATTACCCACAAGTACTTAGCAGGCTTTAGCACCAAGGTGAGGCATGAACTGTGTAAGGTGCTTTATAGAGGTATGAGAAAGTCTTGGCAGGTGGTAGTAATTAAATTTGTTATTTTTCAGTTGCTCAGTTGTGTCTGACTCTTTGTGACCCCTTGGACTGCAGCACACCAGGCTTCCCTGTCCTTCACTATCTCCTGGAGTTTGCTCAAACTCATGTCCATTGAGTTGGTGATGCCATCCAACCATCTCACCCTCTGTCCTCCCCTTCTACTCCTGCCTTCCATCTTTCCCAGCATCAGGGCCTTTTCTAATGAGTCAGCTCTTCACATCAGGTAGCCAAAGTATTGGTAATTAAATTACATTGAGAAAAATTGCATTTCAGCTGGGGATGTCAGAAAGTCTCCCTTATCTGTTACACAAGGGTCCCAAAGAATATGCTGAAGTCATTTAAAGCCAAACTGGACCAGTTATTTGGGAACATAAGAGAAGAACTAGTTTTAAATGTGGGGTGGTGGTGTTAGGAAAGGAGGAGATAGCTAGTTTAATTAGTCACATATGTCCTATTGCTTTGAAGGGTTGTAAACACCTCACTTCCAACTCTAGCTGGGAAAGACAAACCGTCAAGATTCTAGTGACTCAGAAAAGCAGTATCATCGAGAGATCTAAGTAAGCTTGGCATTATTTACCCACCAAATCTGCTTTGAGATGTATTTGGTCAGCTGTGCCTGGCTTCTGTGACTGGCTGTATTTGTCCAAAGGCTAATTAGCTCGAAGGGTAGAAAGATCAGCGAGTTAATCCATAATCTCAAGTGACTGATGAAATCTAACTGCCAACTGGTACCAGAGCAGATACTTTTTCTTTAAAGGATTAATAAGGCATGCTGGCTATTCTCAAATATTAGCCTTTGCAAGAATAAGACAGGATAAAGCAAGAGAAAAGATGATTAGAGATTTTTTTTTCAAAAACCCACTTCAAACATGTATATGGTCATTTCACAAATAAAACTTCCAGGCTGGGTGATTCATAGGTCCAAGGTAGTTGTTCCTTTGATCTCCAATAATGAAGACTTCATTGCTGAGCATCTATTATGTACCAAACACTCTTTCACATGGTATTATCTCTGTCGGTTCTTACAATAACCTTATAAGGCAGGTACTATTATTCTTCTGTGAGTCCTCATGGCTCAGAGGGTGAAGAATCCACCTGCAATGCTGGAGACCTGGGTTAGATCCCTGAGTCAGGAAGATCCTCTGGAGAAGGGAATGGCTACCCACTCCAGTATTCTTGCCTGGAGAATTCCATGGACAGAGGGGCCTGGTGGGCTACAGTCCATAGGGTCTCAAAGAGTTGGACATGACTGAGTGACTGACACACACACACACACACACACACACACACACACACATTATTCTTCTATTTAACAAGTGAGGCTATTCAGTCCTGAGGTCACACAGCTGGTAGGTACGATTTAAAACCCAAAAGCTCTGGCTCCAGAGTTTTTTATCTTAAATACTCTGCTGAACTTCTCTAAGCGAAAGGAAGGAGACGAGGGGCCAGGACCAAAGTCTCCCTGGTTCCAGGCCTCCATCCTTAGAGGTACTCTGATAACAGCTTATGTCTTCTCTCTCTGTCTTTTCACATCATCTTCCCTCCATGCATGTCTTACCTCTGGATCCAAATTTCCCCTTTTTATTGGGACACCAGCCATCTTGGCTTAGGGCCCATTCTAATAACCTCATTTTAACTTGATTACCTCTGTAAAGACCTCTGTATAAGGTCACATTCTGAGGTGCTGATGGTTAAGACCATCATAGCTTTTTTGAAGGAGGACACAATTCAACTCCTAACATACATCAAGGTTGCTAGACAGGTTTAAACATCCACTTGTCTAGGACAACCCATAGTCAGGGCAGCTAGAGCACAGCACAGACTCCCATCAAGTCTGCAGGTACATCATGAAAAGCCCAGCCTTCTACCTTGTCAAGGAGCACGGCTGGCTGACAGAAAGGCCAGTACAGAGGCTCGTGAAAGGTATTTCTGATCTGAAGGACTGAACCCAGATGTCTAAGAAATCACTCTTTAGCACTGTCCTATTGGAGTCTTGACTGAGGGGTGACATTTACACTTGGGGCTCAGTTTGCCCCATGAGAAGAAAACAAATTCCCTCCATCACTGGATGACCTTGAACTATGGAAAGCCCCATCCCTGATCCTGTCTTCTAGAGTACTGGTCTCCTAACTCTCTATTTTTTAAAAATCTACATACTCTTTAACAAATTTTTATGTTGACTTAGGAAAATTTTTTATTGAAGTTGAAATAGTTGCAAAGAATATAATTTTCAGTGTATCACAGTGTTGATATTTAAAAAATAAAATGGTTGCATCGCTTTTAAAAGTGTATCCTTGGATATGCATACAAGAGTGATTTGATACCCGTAATTGCTCATTTAAACATATGTGAATAAGTTCTTCTTTAATAACTGGAAATTTCACATCTTCATTTTTCTCATTTAATACAGGTCAGCAAACTTTTAATATAAAAGGCCAAATATAATTTTAAGCCTTCCGGGCAGTCTCTGTCATACCTAATCAACACTGCTATTGTAGCATGAGGGCAGCCACAGACAGTACATAGACAAATGGGCATGGCTAGATTCCAACCAAATTTTATTTACAAGAATAGGCCATGGCTTGGATTTGGCCCATGAGTCACTTGTGAACCTCTGTCCTAGAACTCAAATTCTCATCCTGCTTCCCATTTTTCCCATTCTATCTTGATTCTACTCAAACTTTTTTCATAATAGAATTTTATGCTTAAATGTTAGCTGTTAATCATACTATTGTACTTCTCTGAAACAGAATATATATATGTGTGTGTGTGTGTGTGTGTGTGAACTTGGAAGTCATATATATGTGTTTTATACATATATGAAAGCCTCATATATATATATATATATATATATATATATATATATATATGTGACTTTCAAGTTAACTTGGAAGCCACATATATATGACTTCCAGGTTGATATAGGAGGCTTGGGAGTCAGAGAGACCTGGATTTGAACTTACTTCCAGAGAGACCTGGATTCTTCCACTTACTTCCCTGGTGGCTCAGATGGTAAAGAATCTGCCTGCAATGCAGGAGACCCGGGTTGAATGCCTGGGTCAGGAAGATCCCCTGGAGAAGAAAATGGCAACCCACTCCAGTATGCATGCCTGGAGAATTTCATGGACAGAGGAGCCTGGTGGGCTATAGTCCAGAGAGTCGAAAAGAGTAGGACACGACTGAGGGACTAACATTTTCACTTTCACTGCCACTTACTAGATGGATCATAAGCTAACTCTTCTACATCTCTATCCCCTTACCTGTAAAAGGGGATATAATGTCTTTTAACATTGCTGTTAGCACGATACTGAAACTATGTTAGGAAAAATGATGGAGACTGAGAATCACACTAAAGCCTCCCGGATTCTCGACTTCTATTCATCCTTTGAGTATACAGGGATGCACCTTTTGGTAAAAACTTGTATCCTGATAGACCATGGCATGTGGTAATTTAAAAATAATAGTTACACTGAAAATATTTTTTTAAAGGTTTGAGAAATTCCATTAAAAGGACCTAAGAATATGTAAAGTGCCTAGCATAGAAAAGGCACAATTCATATGCCCACCAAAATAAATGTTTCTAACATTACTCTGGCCTTGAAGCAAGTGACTGGGAGTGAGTTTATGAAGGACATAAATTAAGCAGGGGTGGAAGAAAATGATAGCTCGCTACACACAGTGTGATTATTGTATAGTTACCTATAATGCTCAGATATTGAGCTAAAAGATTTTCCTACCCACTCATACTTATACCTCTGCCCAGGAGACATGGAGTTGCCACAGTTCTTGATCACCATAGCTGGATTATTTCTTCTTTGACAATTCTAACAGTTCAGAAACCTCTGGTAAAGTGAAAAAAATCTGGTTCATCCAAATTTCAACTTGTAAGTTGTTTTGCAAAACTAAAAGAGTGCACAGCTCTTGTGTTTGCTCTTACAATTCAGATCTTCTTCTGTGTTCATTTCTAACTCTGTGCCAGCAAGGCCATAAACAGAGACCAGGAGAAAAGAAGGCAGAAGGTAAGGACAGTTATTGGCCAATTTGTTTTCATCGATTTCTTTCAAGTTGTTTTCAAACAGTTCTTCCAAGGCCCCAATTTTTGAAAGTAGATATTTATTCTTTATGCAAATGGGCATGGAAATAAATGCATAAGTGAATGCATGAATGAATTAATGAATATATAAATAACTTGTCTGTCGGAAATTTTTCTTATCATGGCCTCTGCATTTTAGGCAATTCCAATTTTGACACTAATGATTGCATTAAAAATAAACCTCCGTGCAGAATAATCCATAGATCGTCATAGATTATCTATGTTCACAGATAATACTAAGGCCTAGAATTCATACACAGTAGGCATTCAGCAAGTATTGATTGTTGAATAAATTGAGAGAGCAAGCAAATGTGGCCACTGTCCTTTGTTAACAGAGACATATTAGCAAGTCAATCAATTTCTCTGAGCCTCCTTTTTTCTACTTGTAATAACGTAACTGCATGGTGCTGCTCCCCTTCCCATCCATGGGACCACTGAGTCCAGATGAAGAGCCCTGGTAACTACCCCCAGTACCCCCAGGCTGTCACCTGACGAAATTTATTAGACATCCTGGGACTCAGGTTTCCTCAAGATCTAGGATGTTCAGTTCAGTTCAGTTCAGTCGCTCAGTCGTGTCTGACTCTTTGCGACCCCATGAAGCGCAGCACGCCAGGCCTCCCTGTCCATCACCAACTCCTGGAGTTTACCCAGACTCACGTCCATCGAGTCAGTGATGCCATCCAGCCATCTCATCCTCTGTCGTCCCCTTCTCCTCCTGCCCCCAGTCCCTCCCAGCATCAGAGTCTTTTCCACGGGAATACAATAAACAGATCACCAGATGTTACAAAGGAAGAAATCACACCTCCTCTCTTGACAGAATGTATAATTCAGGGGTATGAAGTTCATGGCTGGCGGTGGTAGAGGGTGGGTAGGGGAGGGGAAGAAAGCGATCAAGAAGTGTCTGAGAACTTGCATAGAGAAGAACTCAAAATATGCATGCTTTCAAAGCTGCTTATTATATTTTCAAGAAGAAGGACAGAATTGGTGTTGTATGGCTAAGACTTGGCTATCCAGAAAGATTTATGGGCCATCTGCAGAGACCCAAGAACATCTTGACTTACAAATGTAAACACCACCAATTATTTATGGCAGTTCACAGTATCCCTGAATGCCACAAGGCATCTGCCTAGAAGCACAATATCGTTTGATCTTGACTGGCTTCCAAAATCAGGAAAGTATACATCATCATCCTGGAGCTTCTGGTACTCTGCCTCCAGAAACATCTTCCCAATTATCCTTCCTCAGAAAAACAAGGCTGAGTCGTTAGGAGATATTAGATTTTAAATAATAATAGTAATACTTTATGTCATAATTCACAAAGCACATGGAAAATGTTAATTCTTTGGTTCTTTAGACATTTCTATATGTCAGATTAGTGTAAATAATATTTATATTTTATCTGTGAGGGAAGAAAATACTAATAATTGGAGAGGTAACATGGCAAGACCTAAATCTTAGTAGTGGCTAAGCTGGGACTTTTATCTTGGGCTTTGGTTCTAAGTGCTTCCCTGGTGGCTCAGTGGTAAAGAATCTGTCTGTCAATGCAGGAGATGCCAGTTTGATCCCTGGGTCAGAAAGATCCCCTGGAGAAGGAAGTGACAACCCACTTCAGTCTTCTTGCCTGAGAAACCCCATGAATTACAGTGGGCTTGTGGGCTACAGTCCATGTGGTCACAAAAGAGTTGGATACAACTTAGCAACTCAGCAACGAACAATGGGGTTCTAAGGGCAGTGCTCTCTTCTGGGTGGCCTCCAGCACTAGCAGAGCTGGGATATAGCCCCTGTGGTTTAAGGAGAATGACCTGAGAGCAGACAGCAAGCACCCTGGTTGTCCAAGTAGAGAATCTTCCATAGCCAAAGTTTTGAGCTAGATATTCTATGAGATATGAAAAGTAAATGGCTTCTACCCAAGGACTATAATCATACTGTTTTCTCCTTACGTAGTGTATTACAGCATACTAACCACTCACACAGATATCACTCTAATTTTCATTCAACAGCCCTGTGAATTATGCATCTTTACTTCTATTTTAACAGATAAGGAAAACTAGGATTCATAAAGGTTAAATAATCATCTACACAGTGCTTGGAAAACTCAGAATGGACAGGGATGGTCCATAAGGCAGTCTTTGCAAAGCTTGTTGGGTCTAATTTGCAAAGGCATTTGAGCCTGGCTCATGGAGTCAATGAAGGCTTTTGCCCCTCAAACCCCACCACTCTCCATAGCTGGAGGGGTGTGGCCCTGCTCCCACTCTTTGGGGGTACTAGAAAGAGTACCAGTGGACAGTACCAGCATAATACCCCTCAAACCTGAGTCTCAAATTAAAGCCTTAATGTTGAGAAGTCTAGAGGGAGTACCAGCATCAGTGACTTTCAGACGCTTCCTGCTTTGAAATCACTCTTTGCAAATGATAAAGCTTCTGAAATGCAGATTTCACTTTGCTGGCCCGTTAGACATGAGCAGGCTCTGCATCATCTGCTGGGACCTCTGGACTGGGCTGGCTGTAGATAGAAATGATTTGTCCCAAGAGGCTCTGACTGAATGAAAGCCAATAGCTGATGGGTGCTTCATTCCAACCAGGCAACTGGATGTTAGAATTGTCCCAGATGCTATCTCAAATGTTCAGCTAGAAGAATTCCAACCAAGTCAGAATGAAATTTTATTTCATTATGCTTCCAGGTCTGGGAATGATGCCAGTGAACTGCTCTCCTTGACAGGTCCCTCATCACTTAGAGCTCAAAGGAAGAGAGAAGTGAGCTCCCGAAGTGCCAGGCTGCAGCCCTCCCTGTCAGATGGCAACACCTCCATGGAACAGCTGAGCAAGGGGCTGAGGCAAGAACTGTCATTCCCTTATCGCTGAAACCCTGCATACTGATGATAATTCCCTGTATGTTCCTTTCCAAAGTCTTACACAAGGCACCGAGCTGATGAAGCGACCTAGGAGAGGATGAAAAGTCAGTTTCAGCTTTAAGCCAATTCTGATCCTTTGGCAGTGGCTGACTTAGCGCTGTGTTAAGAAGGATTCTGAAGCTCTGTCTGGGTACAATGGGAAAGACTACTGTAACCAATGGAGCATGGGCCCTCGAGGACTGAATGTTTCCAACTTGACACATTCATGACCCGGGAAGTCACCAGGTCTAAACTCCTCCTTACTCATGTGAAGATGCTGAGGAGCATAAGCGTTAAGTGACTTGTAAAATTTAATTCTTAAAGTAGAGATGACAATGCGAGACTACTGCTCTGTCCTCTATATGATAGTTTTCTAGTCCTGACTTTCTAGATGAAATAAGCTAGTGAACTTCAAAATCCTGTGATAATGCAAAAGCAATTACTGTAATGATAATTTTACTTATGTAACATACAGCTAGTTCCCAGTGTCTCTGTAATTACTGAAATCCCACAGCACTTCTTTTCATTCATGATTGAGTGGATTAGCTCTTGGCTTGGCCAAATATCAGCAGATTCACATACCAAGTCATTTTGCTCTCAAGAGTCAACACTGCCTATGGTTTAATCTACTTGGTTTGCCACTGTTGTCTCAGAACAAAAAGATTAAGTCATGTCATAGAAAGAAAGAAGTTGCAAAGGACTCACACAATTTCACCCAACCAACACTTGTCAAGTGCTTAAGTGCACAAGGCATTCTCCTTGGCAGTTCTGTCCAACACGCTAGAAATGGGTGGAGTTGAACCAGAAGGCATCCCCACTTCTAGGGATGGTATTTAACCGTATGGCATTTTTTTCCTTTCTCAATTTTTTCTGTTATTTCTAAAAGAGCTCTTTACTAATGGAAGGACTAAGAGCACCAAGCTTGGAGTGAGCTTTATCCTTCCACTGGCAGACTGGGCTGAAATTGTCAATGTCAGAATATCTTTAGGAGGCTGGAATTGGATACTTCTATGAAGACTTTGTAGCATCATTTTGATCTAGTTATTGAAGAGGTTGATTCTGTTTTCATGATTGCTTTTATATTTATAAAAAGAAAACTTTAGATAAGGATGTTGAAAGTAAAGATCTTAAGACCAAATTAATTGCAGGCACTATTCAGTCATTAATTTATGTGTTGTTGTTGCTCAGTCGCTAAGTCGTGTCTGACTCTTTTGTGACCCCATGGACTGTAGCCGACCAGGCTCCTCTGTCCATGGGATTCTCCAGGCAAGAATACTGGAGTGGGTTGCCATTTCCTTCTCCAGGGGATCTTCCTGACCCAGGGATCAAACCCATGTCTCCTGCATTGGCAGGCAGGTTCTTTACCACTGAGCCGCCAGGGGAAGCCCTCAATAACTTTTATAAATAAATAAAATTTGCAGAATTGAATAAGATGACATCAGTTAAATCATCCCTTAGCCTCAATTATGCAAACAGAATTATCTGTTTGCAGCAAAGTTACCTTCTTATTCTGGTTTGCTTAGCTTATTATTAAAATGAAACTCATGTTCCCTGAGCATATTAAGTTGAAGGAAGTAGTGCCAAAGTGCAGCAAGTGGCAAGGCCAAGATATCTGAGGACTGAAAAATGCCACGGATGGCATATTGACTTTCTGCAATGCAGAATGGCACACCTTTTAATTCCCCCATGCCAAACAGTGCAATGGAGCAACCAGATTTAGCTATATGCTGGATGTGACACACACAATGGTTAAGGGCAAAAGGTAAACACATCTGTGAATACTAATGTATGGTTTTTCTCTTTGTTAGCAGGGCAAGCCTGCTTGATACCTAATAGAGGTAAAAGAGATCAAGGTGCCATGGCCTGATGAGTAAGTGAGAAATGTAACTGACCTAGTTTATAAGGAGAATTCTCTGAGGGTTCACCACTACACTGTCCAGGGGAGTAGCCACGAACCACACATGGTCGTGGGAACCTTGAAACATGTGGTTCATGAGACTATGCAGTTGAGGTGTTTTGTTGTTTGTTTTGCATTTTTTGTTTTAGAAATTTGAAATTTTATTTAATTTTAGCTAATTTAAATTTTAAAATTGATACTTCAGTTATTGGAAAACTTCTAAGTATGTTTAGAACAACTTCTGTTCCTGAATCTACTTTTGTAACTGTAAATTTTGTGAAATCTAAATACAGATTTCCCGTGAAAATTCAGTCTCCAAATTGTGTTGTGCTGTAAGTGTAAAATATATGTCAGACTTCAGAGACTTAGCATGAAAAACTTGAATATAAATATTTTGTTAATAATTTTGTAGTTTGATATAGAAAGGATAATATTTTGGACATATTGGGTTAAATAATATAATTTATTAAAATGAACAGATTTAGAGTTTGGGTTTTTTTTTTTTTTTCTTTTTACTTTTTTAATGTGACTGCTAAAAAAATTAAAATTATATAAATTGCATTGTATTCCCGCTAGACAATGCTGCTCTAGAAAGAGATCTGTCATATTGTTTCTGGAGGACATTGTTTATTGAATGGTTATTAAATGTGTCTTCTACACATATGAATTGTTGCTGTTGCTGTCGTGTCCAACTCTTTTGTGACCCCATGGACTGTAGCCCACCAGGCTCCTATGTCCATGCAATTCTCCAGGCAAGAATACTGGAGTGGGTTGCCATTTCCTTCTCCAGGGGATCTTCTTGACCTAGGGATCAAACCTGCATTTCCTGCATTGCAGGCAGATTCTTTACTGTCTGAGCCACCAGAGAAGCCCACACAAATTAATACTTGGTGTAATACTAGAAACTGCATAATATTAGACACAAATAACAAATAACCCATGTTTTTAAAAGCTGCTATTAAGACCCCTACAGATTCCTTTTCCATATAGCAATGTAAGCTTGCTTTTATGCTGCAGTCTTTCATTTCTTTATCTGCCAAACTGAAAATTTTGAGGTCAATAATTTTTGTTTTTCCTTCTAGGAACCCAACCTTTCAGGAACCCAACCTTTCCTTTCATTTTTCATTAGTAAGTCTTCAGTGGAGATTGCCAGTTTGCAAAACAGATAGAATGTAGATGCTCTGGTTAAAGTGGGAACTGAAGACTCACCCCTCTTCCACATTACCCCAGTTATCTCAATGATGGCAACTCTGAGGTGCATATTTTGAAATCTATGTCACTTGATGATTTCCAGGCCTAATATTGACCTTTCAGTTGCTTCGTCTTTGTTTGTCCTCTGTCACTACCTGGAATCTTTCTGAGTTGGGGCCATCACTCCTGTTTGCCAAGTCTTCAGAAAGCATGGTAGCCCTGGTGATTCCCATAGCACACCCTGGCTGCTCTATTGTTGTGGCCCTTAACAACCCTCACCATTGCTATGGCAACTGCAAACCATTCCTGGAAAATGCAAGCAAAGGGCAGCTATGGAAAGAGTGACCTCCCACCTCTCACATATGGCCCAGGAGGAGCTGGTTTCATATAGAAATTGACCCAGTTAATACCAGTCAAATAAATACTCTGCAGAATAAGGTGGCACATCATACAGGAACACGGTGTGGTGGTGGGGTTGAACAAATGCAGCATTTTGGTGACAGGTTTTTACTTAGTTCAAATTTTTTTTCTTAAATGGTATTATTAATAATTTACTCAACTACCCCACAGTGCCTTTCTAATTTGACTTTAATTATTGCAATGACTCTTTAATTCAACTCCCTGGGGTCTGACTCCACTAGTCAGACTAGATGACCTAGGAGACCGCCTTCCTCTACCCACCTGGGCTCCGTCCACCCATAAATTCAGCATTGTGGTAAATCAATGTGTGTGAAAACACCAAGCACTTGCCAGTTTCTAGCTGGATAAACGAAAACAAGTTCTTTACATTTTTGGTGACTCCATCTCCTCACTTAGGAAGTAAGGAATACAAGTAGTTCTGCTGGGCTGCTATAAAGATTCGTTGAGCTATTACATCTGCATAAAATATATTGAACAGTGCCTGGCACACACTTAATGCTCAAGGCAGGTTAACTACCCCTGTTGTAATTGATTTTATTCCAACTGCTGGGAGAACTGAGGAATCTTATCATTCCAACTTAATGCTAAATTTCAGGAATTAGATTCAATGTACTTATATTTACTCTGACTTAATGTTGGGAAACTCTGATAGTCACTTAAAAATCTAAGGGAATTCACTTTTTGGTCTTTATATTTATCTTTATTTTTTAAAAAATATTTATTTATATATTTGGTTATTCTGGGTCTTAGTTGCAGCATGCAAACTCTTATTTGCAACATGTAGGATCTAGTTCCCTGATCAGGAATCGAACCAGGTCTCCTGCATTGGGAGTGTGAAGTCTCAGCCATTGTACCATCAAGGAAGTCTCTACATTTAACCTTCTAATATGTCCTACATCCTACAAATTCCAAGAAGAGGTAGTGGGAAGAAGCCTTCTCTTCCAAGAGCAAACTAAACAGTTACAAACATGCAATTAATTCTGGTCCTTGAAAGAACATTTTCAAGTCCCATAATTCTAGCTTCACCAACCCTCTAAGCTCAGGAGTGAGAAAACCACCATGATCTATAATGATTTCCAAAACTTTTTAATACAGATCTTAGGTGAGAACATCCAGGGTCTCATTCAGATTCCGAAATCATTGCTTAAGCCAGACGCTGAGTGAGACCTGGCTGTAGCAGTACATAGTGGACCCATTTGCAAAAAGGAGACAATGAACATGAGTGCATAATAAATTCTTGGCTAGTCACATAGGGCAGAGATCTTACTTGACCCTGAAATGGGCTATCCCCAAAATGTTATGTGATTCGGCATAAAGATATTTTCTTAAGCCAGGGGAGAGTTTCATAGCTTTCAAACTCTTAGACTTCCATGACAAAAAATAGGCTAATAACTACTCTTATTCTTTTTTCTTTTTTACATTTTGACTGCTTCCATAAAAGGCTATTTTTTTCTCTCATTCGTGCCAACAGGTGCCAGCACTCCGCTCATGTCAAATGACACTAGAGGGGGAGAGAAGAGATCAAAAGAGGATGGAGGGTCATTCTAATGAGGTGACAGGCACTTAATGCAGAGCCTCTAGAAACCAGACTTCCTCCAAATTGTGCCTATACTGAGGTGTACGGGGTAGTGAGATGCAGCAGAGAGATGCTCACACTCGCCTCCAATCAGGTGGAATTCTCGATCAGCACACCATCCTGAGCAGCTTGGGATCACAGGACAGCCTTCATTTCTAGAGAGCTTCAGTTAACAGACAAGACGCGGACCTGGAGCAGCCAGGTTTCCCATGTGGGATGCAGGCACCCGGAGCTGGGAAACTCTCCATGTTCTCCAGAGAGTTAACCCTATCTCTTTACCAGTCACAAAAGCCGAAGATCTTTCCTAAACACCCAATCACCCTCGCTCTGTTTTCAAGTTTTCTACAGGCAAAACCTTCCTACTCTTTTGTTTCTTTACCGGTTCATCACTGAATCCATTCAGGACACAGCAAATTCCATTCTAGAGCCACGTGAAGACCTACAACGCTCTTCTGTCAATAGGACCTTGTTTTAAAGGACAAGCCAATGAGACTTCCCATATATGACTACTTTACACGCATCTTGATAATGCTTTTTTCTCTTTGTTTCTCTCTGTTATCTGAACCCAAGTGGACTGTAAACAGAAGACGTCAAGTGTGCTGTCAGTCTCCCTGGCACATAACGCGGGAAATCGCATTAAAAAAAAGTCACAGTAATGAAGCTTCAATATCAACAGAGATGCTGGGGAGAGGCTTATTAGGTAGAGCTGGAAGCCCCAAGTTCAGCTTCCACTCTCTGCACCCAAACCAAAGGCAATGCCTCTTCTCTCCACATTCGGAAAGACTGTAGTTCCCCTGGAATCCTACATCCTACTGCTGAGGATAGTGCTTGAGTTCCATTTTACCACATATATATTTAAGTTTGCAGCTAGAAGCGTCCCTAAAGGCAAAGAGTTTCTCCTTTCACACACCGCCCCTCCATTGCCTGTTTACAGCACTGCTTTCTTATTCCTCCTTTTTCTACTCAACAAAATTGAAAATTTCATCACCAGTGTCAGAAAATTAAACCCCAGGGAGCAGAGCACTAGCTCAGAGCATCGGTTCCCTGGCAAAGAGCCAATCCTTGAATTCAACTTTGCAAACCTTCTCTGGTTTCAAAGGATGCAAAACAGAGTCATTTAGAAGCATGCTTCTTGACAGCCGGAATCTCTCTGACTGCACTCTAACTCTTTCTGCAATTAATTTTTTAAAAAGAGAGAGAATATATTTCAATTTGGAGACCGATTTCGTGAACGAAGAAAGGGACCCGACCTAGCTCAGTTGCATACTTCCCGAGCAAGAACGGCAGTGCACCCAGCAGAGATGCTTCTTTCTCTGGCTGAGGGTCTGAAGAAGTGTTTGACAAACCTTTGTAATAACATCTCTCTTCACAACGCAAACACCGGCAACACAATCAAGCAGCTCGCAGCTCAGGTCCGTGCCTGCACCCTTCTCTCCTCCCAGCCATGCACAGGATTGACTCTCATAAATTTAGTTTTAAAAGCTTCCTCTTTTGAAATGGATTCGTGCCCAGGAACATAAGGCAAAACTCCACTCCTCACACTGATCCTAGCAAGACAAACCAACATCCCAGTAAAACACACAGTCAACTACAAACCCCATCATACCCGAGCGATGCATGCAGTCTTTGGAATACAGAGGCTCACACATCATGGGAACCCTAGCCTAGAGTGCTGATTCCTCCATGTGCTTGTTCCAATTCACCGTTTTCTTGGCAGACAATAAGACAAAGCTACATTTTAGCTCAGGCTGCTAATACCAGCGCACAGATGTGTAAGACTGAGGTTTACTCACCAAGCCCCCGTAAGTCCATCTTTCCCCAACTACAGATGCTGCTTCTAAGCTGCAGTTGCCACCAAATGACTTAAAGTCGACCTCCAGAAGAACAAAGTGCTGAAATACTGGACGGTTCCTGAGTGAGCTTGTTCACAAAATAGATTTCCAGTTGAGCCATGTGAATGGAGACCCGCCGCACACCTTTGAATGTATACACTTCAAGTCCAGAAAAATAAGCATGTAGCTCTGCTTATGTTTATGGAGCTGGAACCCAGGGGTGCTCTGATTGGCAGAAGTCGCAGGAGGATCAGCCAATCAAAGGGAGCCTCCATTTCAGGGAAACTCCTGCTCATTTATTTAGCATCTTCAGAGATCATCGGCTTTTCGAGGAAGAGCTTTTCTCTTATAGCACCACAAGAGAAAACAATAACTTCATTTAATTTTAGTGCCCTATGCTCTTCTATCAATAAAGAGATACCTCCTCTTCTTGGTATTCCTCAGCACTCCCCCTTTTCTTGTAAAGAACTAAAAACAAAAGAAAAGGAGGAAGAAGAAAGAGCTAGTGGTGGGCTGGAGATAGTTCATATTCATCAGCCTCCACCTTGTTGGGAGAAAGGAAGGGGGAGCTCCCAGGCTCAATAATTACTGATTCTGTTGCCATGGAAACAGACTGGCTGCAGCAAGTTGGATTCGTGTAGAACATCTGCTGCCAGACCCACAATCTAACTGCAATCTCATCTCTGCCCCCTCCCTACTTTCATTTGATTGTGAGTTTGCTTTCTCCCTCCTTTTCTTCACATACAGTTTTTGTCCAGAAATGTCATGTAACAGCCTCACTCTGTACACACAGTACCAACACGCCAGGGGTGCTCACATACCCAGAAATGCGTTCATGCAAGAGTGCATCCCAGCAGGGCTCCCCCGAGAGGATTCATCCTCTGATTCATACTCAGGATGTAAACAAACACGCACAGCCCCTCCTGAGCCTCCACCTCTCATTAAAATGTACTGTAAGTCACCTATAGAATGAGTGGAGTATCTTTTAAAATATTTGTCATCTAACAGTGCTAAAAGCCCTCAAATAAAAGTTTTCGGTGGCATTTCTCGAGGGCACTGTGGTGGTTCCTAGCAAACCTCTGGAATGAAGAGACGAAACCAGGTGCTTGTGGAAGAAAGCTTGCACAAACCCTTAAGTTCAACTTCTTTGCATTAGCACCTCACCAAGGTACCCTGAACGCTGGGGCTCCTCCCGGGGATTTCCTCAGCCCCTTTACATCCCCTCTAACTCCTCCCTTTGCATGCTCCAAATTCTGGTTGCATGACCAGTTAGTCACTTTAGATATGCTGTTATATTTCTCTATAACAGCAGGGGCCACCACTGAGCAATGAATGGCTGCTTGGTCTGGTCAAACCCAGGTGATCTCACACCTGGGTCTGCGGGAAGCCCTTGACATGATGGAATTCTACAGAAACTGATGGAAAATGGCAAGTGTCAAAGAATGTTATAATTCTGGCTTAAGTTAGAGAGAAAGAAATTATTTTCTGTCCCATCATCATGAATCTTAAGGAGAATCTTTTCTTTCTTAACAGTCTCTATAAGCCTGGTGACCTCAAACCATTAATGACACTGGCCAGGCTTCCTAGAGGGCTAAAGTCTCTTGCTCTTGGAGCCAAGGTGAATTATTCACTACCACACAGACAGTGTCTAACAAGCAACAGTAGCCCTGGACCTCCTTTATTCCTTAACGACTCTTGGTCCAAACCATCTGTCTCCAAGTGCTCAGCTCTGGCCCAGTGGTCTTGATGTTATATTTGCTCTTTCACGAATCTGAGTCCTGGCTTTCCATTTTGCTTCTTTGTGCCACTGTGAGCTTGGGAAGGAATTCTCACCCAGGTTCTGCCTCTCAGGCACCCAGCAGTCTTTCTCAGCTCTGTCCAGACTACCTCAACACTCCGGGGTCATGCATATCTCAGATTTCCTCTACCACCTTTCTGGAACCTTTCTAAGTTCCCCTGTCTATCTTCCTCTGCCATGGGGACACCTGCGCATTGCCCTCTCACCCTCCTGAGATTATCCAAATTGCTATTGTTTTTATGCAGAAACATGTCATTCCAACCAGGTCTTCTTCCCTGGTTGGAAATTTAATCAAAATTGAATAATTTGTTTAACAAATATTTAGTGAGTGTTTATATGCCAAAAGTAATTGTGCTCACGACAAAACAAGCTAGCACGTGTTGTGCCTTACAGCACAATGTTTTTATGCAGAAACATGTCATTCCAACCAGGTCTTCTTCCCTGGTTGGAAATTTAATCAAAATTGAATAATTTGTTTAACAAATATTTAGTGAGTGTTTATATGCCAAAAGTAATTGTGCTCACGACAAAACAAGCTAGCAGAGACACAAAAGATATTAGAATGTAACTTTCATAAGGAGGATGAAGGAGAGCTGTGTGCTATGGGCACAAATAATAAAAAGACTGAACGTAGTGAGGTAAGGCAGAATACTTCGGAGGAAGAGGTATCTAAGATCTAAAGGAAGAGTAGAAGGTAATGAGTTGAAAGCAAGGGGAACAGTGTTTCAGACATAAGGAATAATACATGCAAAGGGCCTTCCTAGACACACACTGCCTACGAGGGAGGGTGACAGCTCTGAAAACCTGAAACAAGCCAAATGTGACTGATCAGAGAGAAAATGATTAAGAGGGCAGTGTGAGATGAACCCAGACAGCAAGCAGAGGCCAGATCTGCAGGGTCTCAGAGATCATGTCTCGGAGTTGGTTTTTATCCTATCACAATGACAAGCCACTGAAATACTTCACTCAGTGACTCCCTGACTTCATCCCTCAACACACCTACGTAACTCAATATACTCCCCAGTTAATCTCAACAACAAGTTAACAGTCTAATTGACATAGCTGATTTCAAGGCGTGCATAACATGTTGAACTGACCTAGCTAACATTTACGAGTTAATAGTCTGGGTAGCACTCCATCTGGATTAACCAATTTAAGTCTTACAACAACCCAGTGAAGTATTATTATGGTCCCTATTATAACAGTGTGAGGAAATGGAAGTTTAAGGAAGTTAAGTAAGGTTACCAAGATAAAAAGCAGCAGAGCTGGGATGTGAACCCAAAGATTCCAGCTCCGGTTTCTTTAAAAGAGATCTACAGGGACCACCTGGATCAGAATTACCTGGAGCTCTCGGCCAAATGCGGGTTCCTAGGATCCCACTGTATCCCTCCTAACCTACGATCTTAGGAGTGGAATCTAGGAATGTTTTCCCAAGCTCTCCAGGGGATTCTCGTATACACCACAGCTTGACAATCACTGCAAGAGGGGTTAAAATAAGGAGAAAAAAAAAAGACTAATCCTAAATTAATCTTTAATGCATAAAATGGAGAATGGCATGTGTGTGTGTGTGTGTGTGTGTGTGTGTGTGTGTGTGTGTGTGTGTTTGACAATGGGGGTGGGTCTCACTACTCCAAGCCAAACCAAAGAATCCCTTTACATCAGAACAAAATCACATTCCTTTGACTATCAATTTCTGAGCTGAGAGTAGGTACCATACATAGCACAGTTTGGGGCTCAGCAGCTCTGCTGGTGGTGAAGGACTTCATCTTTCAGTGTCATATCTTTTTGCCTTTTCATACTGTTCATGGGTTTTTCAAAGCAAGAATGCTAAAGTGATTTGCCATTCTCTTCGAGTCTCTTGGATAGCGAAGAGTTCAAACCAGTTAATCCTAAAGGAATCAGTCCTGAATATTCATTGGAAAGACTGATGCTGAAGCTGAAGCTCCAATACTTTGGCCACCTGATGTGAAACACTGACTCATTGGAAAAGACCCTGATGCTGGGATAGATTGAAGGTGGGAGGAGAAGGGGATAACAGAGAATGAGATGGTTGGATGGCATCACCGACTCAATGGACATGAGTTTGAGCAAACTCTGGGAGATGGTGAAGGACAGGGGAGCCTGTTATGCTGCAGTCCATGGGGTTGCAAAGACTCAAACATGACTGAGTGACTGAAAAACAACAACAATACTTGCTGGTGAGCAGGTATCTGAAGAAATAGCATGTAAGCTCCTGAAGACCAGATTTACCAGGTAGTTAGAGATGCTATCAGACTTGCCAGCAAGAAGACAGGTAGAGCTCATATTACCTGAATGATATGAAAGTGTTTTAGTTGCTCAGTCATGTCTGACTCTTTGTGACCCCGTGGACTGTAGCCTGCCAGGCTCCTCTGCCCATGGGATTCTCCAGGCAAGAGTACTGGAGTGGGTGTCATTTCCTTCTCCAGGGGATCTTCCTGACCCAGGGATCAAACCCATGTCTCCCACATTGCAGGCAGATTCTTTTATCTGGTGGCTCAGATGGTAAAATGCTAAGAACTGTCATAAATTTTCTTTGGGTAATTTTTTTCTAGAAAATTCATTTTTTAAGACAAAATTTGCAAAGACAACAGAGAACAATTTTTGGCCTTCAGTCTGATCTGCTGCTTAGTCGCTTCAGTCGTGTCCGACTCTGTGCGACCCCATGGACTGCAGCCCACCAGGCTCCCCCGTCCCTGGGATTCTCAGGCAAGAACACTGGAGTGGGTTGCAATTTCCTTCTCCAATGCATGAAAGTGAAAAGTGAAAGTGAAGTCGCTCAGTCATGTCTGACTCTTAGCGACCCCATGTACTGCAGCCCACCAGGCTCCTCCGTCCATGGGATTTTCCAGGCAAGGGTACTGGAGTGGGGTGCCATTGCCTTCTCCTCAGTCTGATCTACCCCCTCCTCTATTCAAAAGTTAGCAAACAGGCACTTTGGTTCACCTAGCTACTTCTGAAAAATAAGCAGCTTTATCTACATTTCCAGAGGAGTCACTTTATACAGAGTAGCTACAGAATCTTCAGAAAATCTTCCCAGGATTTTTCCCATGGAATGTTGTCTAGTACTTTTGTTACTGAGATTCCCGACGGGGTTAGTCAACTTGGCCATTATTGGGTATTCTTCCCTTTCTACGCTTTGTAATGAAAAAAGTATACACAAGCTTAAAGAGCTACTGATGGATGTAAACTATTATACAGAGAATGGATAAACAACAAGGTCCTGTATAGTACAAGGAACTATTTTCAATATCCTGTGATAAACCATAAGTGAAAAGAATATGAAAAAGAATATGTATAACTGAATCATTTTACGGCACAACAGAAATTAACACAACATTGTAAATCAACTATACTTCAATTGAAAAAGAGACAGCTGCTAATGAACCTCAAAAAAAGGGAAACCTAGATTTTACTGCCTTGATATTATTTGAACTTCTGCTTGTCAAGTCCCCAAGAACTGGTACAGAGCATACATTTAATGGACTTGTACTCTAGAGGCTTAAAAGGTATTATTGGTAGCATATCATCAGTTATGAACACATTTATATTTATTATGTGCTGCCCACAGACAGAAGAAGGAAATCACAGCATCAAATACCTGGAAAATTCTGGGAGAAATAATGCCACCTGGGCATCTGAATAAAATCAGAGAAAAATATCTTTCCATTTTACCCCCACATTCCAGCCTGTACTCTGTTTCCTTCCAGGTAGGCACTGCTGGTGCCATTTATCCTGTGTTTTCTAGGGGAAGATTCAAGCTAATTAAATTCTATTCCCTTCCATAAACATGATTTATCAAATGTATTATTACCAGATTTGATGTAAGTCATATAACTTTGCAATACTTTAAAAATAAATACATAAACCAAAAAGGATTCTGTTAGGTGACAATATATATTTTGGGATCATAAAATATAGAGATTATGGTGGAGTGATTTCTAAATTTGCAGTCTACATTTTCCTCAGTCTACCTACAGGTTTTAGCTAAAATGAACACCATTTATATTGGGCATTTAAAAGAGAGCTGAGGAAGATTCCATTTACTGAGTTATAAAGAAGTAGCACTAATAGCAAATCCTATTTGCCAACTCCTGGTCCTAAACAGATCACTTCCACAAGCCGGACATCAGTTTTGTTAGGATGCATGTTTCATTGCTGGCAATGTATATGATGGTAATGACAGCCTTAATTCATGATATGGTTACACTGAGATCAAGAAGACAGACTCCCATAAGCAAGGCGTCTAGAGCAGATTCAACTGCCCCACAAGCAGCCTAAGACACGTAACTCGCGTTGTGAGGCGTTAATATGAAGTTTATGTCCCTGAACCTTGCTATTTTTGTGTTTCCCTTAGAAATGCTTAAAATATAAGCAAAATCTACAAACACTGAAATAAAAGTAGATCCACAAAATGCAAACCCATCCATAAACAGGTCTCTAATCCATGCACTTCTTCCCTCTTTCAGAGCAACTGACCTCTGACAGGTGGTGGCCATGATTTGCATTCATAAGGTTGGAGAGTCAAGGTCTAGAAGTCCTTGGGTGTGAAGGATTTAACCAAATAAAATCATCTGGCCTGAGAAGAATATGGGGAGCAGAAGGTTTTTTTTTTTTTTTTTTTTGAAAAGTGTGAAAGTGGAAGTCGCTCAGTTGTGTCCAACTCTTTGTGACCCCATGAACTATACAGTCCATGGAATTTGCCAGGCCAGAATCCTGAAGTGGGTAGCCTTTCCCTTCTCCAGGGGATATTCCCAAACCAGGGATCAAACCCAGCTCTCCCGCATTGCAGGTGGATTCTTTACCAGCTGAGCCACAAGGGAAGCCCATGAATACTGGAGTAGGTAGCCTATCCCTTCTCCAGTGGATCTTGACCCAGGAATTGATCTGGGGTCTCCTGCACTGCAGGCGGATTCTTTACCAGCTGAGCCTGTAAAGGGGGCAGGAGAGTAAGGCCTAACATCATGCAGCTCTTATAATTTTGTCTGTCTTTAAAGGAGTACTGGTGAATTCTGAAAGTGTATGGACTTGCCAGCTCAAATTTTTCAAATATACTATGGAAGTGCATTCCAGAATTGCAGGCTGATGAAAAATCATGCCAAAAGGGAAAATGAAAATGCCAAAATCCTCAGCTCAGCCTTGCCAAGCATGTCCACTGCCAGTATGGTGGCAGAAAGCTGCTGGGCCAATGGTAGGATATGCTCTAGATGATACAAAATGGGAAACAGCTTCTTCACCATTTGGAAAAGGAATGCTTCTGGGCTGTCATCACATTCTTCTTGATTTTCAGATCTAATGCATAAGCAAATCTCTCCCAATTCTGAGAAAACATAGAATTTCACAAGCAAATAATTCTATCTTTTGAGAATAAAATTAGCTTCTGATATTCAGTAAAAGGACCAATTTCGTTTCAGTCAGCAGATATTATATCTATTGTTTTGTCAAATGGTTAACACTGGATGCCCTCATTCTTTCTGCTCTTTCTGCTCACAGATTCACAGATAAATTATGTGTCCTGGTCTTTAGTTATAACAGGCATTACACTGCAACATAACATGGTAAACCAGGGATGAAGTGGAAAATAGGAGGGTTTGCTGAGAAAGAGGGAAACCAAGAAGATTAAGAAGATAAGTAGATGTGGTTTATTTAGGCAAGGAGGGAGGAAGAGGAAGGCGTACAGACATCAGTTTCTGGGACGTCAGGTTCTATGATGTGGAAGGGGATGCTACAAAGCAAAAGGAGTTTAAGGGCTTGAAATAAAGTCCAAGAGGTCTTACAGAACCACATAAGAAACCACAAGGGGAGGACACCCACAGGACCAAAGGGATCCAACATATGAAATTCTACTCTGAGCCCTATTTAAACTCAATCATTTTGCCTTTGTCCCTTAATAAAGACCGTGTTCAGAAGCCAGACACATTACAACCATGCCCCCACCATTTCAATACCAAAACAACACAGCAACTCTCTAGGAAAACCAACTCTGAGTGTTGTGACCACTCATGGCCAACTGGCATCATGACTATAAGGACAGACTCGTTCTGAAACTCAGCCTTCAATATTATCAGCTGGTAAGAGCCAGATTGCTTGCAAACTGTTCTCTATTCTACTTCCAATTAAAGAAAGCTATGAAATGTGAACCATGACCCCTAGGCAAATGATATTAACAGGTTATTCCCAACTCTCAGGAAGAATGAGCTTTGCAACCTAATTTGTGCAGCAATTAAATTCAGTCCAAAGTATAATTTTGTTTTATTGCTCAGTACTTGCCTTCATTTTTTAAGTCAGTAATTGCAGGAAGGAGTTAATTTGATAATATAAATAAAAATTGGCCCCAAAGGGCAATAACCCATCCATTTAAATGCAAAAATGCTCTCCCTCCAAGTCATTCCACAGCAAATATGAAACATGATTTCCAAAATGCATTGCCTGTAATACTCTTAATGCAGTGACAAGCAAAAGAATTGTGAAGCAGATATTTCAAATAATGACATATGTTCAACTATGAATAAGTGCTCTTGTTTACATTTTTGGGCAATCTATTGTGTGTCAGACATCTTAGTTTTTCTGTTCACACACTGAAGAAATATCTTTCACCAAAAAACTCCAGTTTGTAATTAAGGAATCGGGCCTCCATTCATTCAACTAATATTTAGGAAGTACTTATAATGTGCTTTCACATGTTTCTTTAAGGTTGTTTTTTTCAAGTCTTGGATACTGAAGAATACAGCTTTAATATCTTAAAAACAACAGAGGTCTGTTCATTAAGTTTTCTCTTCACGTATTCATTGTATTTCATGTCTTTTCCCCGCCAATTCTGTTCTGCTTACCTGGTGTCTAGTCATACATTAAAACCCTCCCAATAGAGTGCCTCTCCTATACAATTCCTCCTTTGAATTATTTCCATACAATGTATATTAGGTTTTTGCTATTGCATATGTCATGCTATTTTGTAATTATCTCTTTCCAGGGCTATGACCAATTCTGTGAACTCCTTAGAGTCTGATTTATTCACACAACACTAGGAACACCGTCTCTACATGTCTCTGATACCTTAGCCAAAAATATAAAATCTTTTTGCAAACCTTTACACTTAGGGAAGTGATAAAATCCTTCTGAGTACTTCTCTGTTATTCTACCCAACCTCAAGGATAAAGTTATGAGATGAGGATATCTTTGAAAACATCTCAGTGACTCATCTCATGTTTTCTTCCATTCCTTTCTCCTCCTACTTCTGCATCCCGAGGGGCCTCAGAGAGATGGAAAAGAAGTTAGATACCTTCCCTCCAGGAACCCATTTTACAAGCAGCCCAGGTGCTGGGACCCTCTCTCTATGAACTCGCTCACTTTCTCAAGGATGTCACATCTGCTTAGAACTTTTTTGCAGTTAATGAGTCTTCCTTGAATGGAGCCTCAGAGGGTTTTGATCTTAGTACCAATCAACTTCAGGCTGAAGATGCAGGGCACAGGCTCAGCTGGCACAGATAGCTCAAATACATGCTTTATTTTAAGGAAGAATAAATAAACTTAGCCTGAGTTGATAATGTGGGCTGTTGTGGTCAGAGAATTCCCCCTAGACCAGCACCACTTAGCAGATCACAACTGGAGCTTGATGACAGTTCTGTATTCTCATACTTTAAAGTTGTTCATAAAAATATGACTGTAAGAACATTTATGCTCAGTAGAGAATATGCTTAACATTATAAACTTAGTAAAACAGAAAAAATTACTATTAATCACACCATGAAGAGGAAACCATTGTTAAAATCATTCAAATTTCATGTTGAAAATTTCTTAGTTTACATTTTTTCTTGGTTAAGATATAGTGTTGCATCCTGCTCTCCCCACTACATTTAACATAATATTTTAAAATGTTTTCACAAATATCATTTTTAAATGACTACAAAAATTTGACACATAAATAAATGTGGCCATAAATTAATTTATCATGTTCTCATTGCTGAATTATTGAGTTAATTTCCATTTTCTTGCTGCTGTAAATAACAATGAAATGAACATCTGTATGTTTTCATTTTTTCCCTGGAATGTCCATAATTCTAAACACCTGTATTGTAGTGCATGACTTTATAAATTAGTTTATCAATTATTGGTAGATTTCCCAATAGGAAATTTGTCCCAACTTGTTTCTTAAAATTCTGCTGAAATGTCAAGATTTATGCCAGCAAAATGGTAGCAAGCAGCCCTCTAATGTCACTCTGGATGCCAATTCCTTCTTTCTTTTTTGCAGAGGGAGCTCCAGGTTTTCCAACTGATATAAACAAGGGAGGAGAGGAAAGGAGGTAATCAGCCTCACAAACAGCTGGGGACTAGGTCTCCCAGGCTCTGCCACGGCCTGTGTTTGTAGCATCTCATGCCCTGGTCTCTGAACAGGAGTACACACCAGCACAAAACAATCAAATGGTTTTTGTCAAGCACTAAATACCATCAAAACCAAATGCAAAGGTGTTTTTAAGGTGCACACAACACACATACACATAATTTCTTTTCTTTCTCTCCTAGAAGTGCCTGAATTTTCTTCCTGGTCCAAAGAGAAATCATCACTCTGTAGTATCTTCCTTCTCCTGCTCATCTTAGCTACACAATAATACCCTTCACTTAAGATTGACTTTATTCCATAATTTGCCAAGTTTGTTCTAAGGTAAGCTTTCTAGCTTATTAAAAAACAGAAACATTATCAGTTTCTTTTTTCCCATTTGTGGCTGGATAAAAAATTCAATCCATTTAATTTCCTGGTGGCTCAGATGGTAAAGAATCTGCCTGCAATACAGGAAACACAGGTTTGATCTCTGGGTCAGGAAGATCCCCTGGAGAAGGGATAGGCTATCCACTCCAGTACTCTTGCCTGGAGAATCCCATGGATGGAGGAGCTTGGTAGGTTACAGTCCATGGGGTTGCAAAGAGTTAGACACGACTGAGTGTCTAACAGTTTCAATTTCATTTCAATATTTGTTGAGTACTTGTATAATATTTCAGTTGGCCCCTTGGGATAGAAAGGCAATACCGAATTTTTCCTTATTCTCTGGAGTAGAGTCAAGAAGGAGAAAGTACATGTGACGAACTATAAAATAAGACCATGGTTTTCATGGGTCTTTTTAGGGTTCTACTGTATTGCCATAGGCAGGCATGAGGTGGGACAAAAGGTGGCTAGGGACCTGCTTGAAGCAAGATAAAAGAGGTTTTCAAACTCAATGTATGGCCAAGCATGTGAAGTGCTACAAGAAAGGGAAAAAGAAAGTGCATCTAAAAGAAAAAAAAAGATTCTACCTCCTTGGAAGGGCTCTGCGGAGCTCATGGGCTGAGTTTTGAAGGATGGGCAGACTTTCAATACAAAGAGTGACGGGTCTTCCTTGTTGAGGGAACATGGGTAGAGACCTGGACATTCAAGGCACACTGGAGGAGCCATCAATGCAATGAATTACAGGTTAGTAGGGGTGAGTCGCAGGGTGCAACAGGCATTTCATTTGGAAAACTGGCTTACAATAAAATAGTTTGTCATCATGCTGCAAGAAGAGGAAACCCAACGTTTCCGAGTACAAATGTGTTATTAGAAGAACTGTGTTCTAAAAAGGTGTTTCTGGCAGCTAGGGAAAGAGAACTTATAGGTGGGCTGAGTCCGGATTCAGGGAGAATGTTAAAAGACAAACACAGGCTCCACAAGAGTTAATGGTGGCAGGAAGCAGGATAAAAGTGGTAAAAGCAGATGACCCTTTCTCATACACTCCTGGACCCACAGGATCTGGGGACAGGGCAGGAGAAGAGGTGAGGAAAGCCAGGGACCGCTGTAAGGTTCCAAGACTAAGAGACGAGGGGCCATTCTTAGAGTTGATGGATGATTGAAGATGAGAGGCTGTGGGACAAGAAAAAGGCGTAGGGGGATGCCTAACCTTAAGGGTTGAGCGGCGGTTGCAGTGCTTTGTGAGTCAAGCAATGGAGATGATACCAGGAGGCACAGGTGGGGACACAAGCCAAAGCTCCAGAGTCATGGAACAGGATGAACATAAGGGAACAGGCCGTTAGACTTGACACTCAGGGGTGACTGCTGACCTAAATAAAGCAACTTCAGTAGGTGGACTTGGGTGAATGTCAAACCACAGCAAGTGGAGGAGGTGGGCAAGGAGATGGTGATCTCTCCTGGGAAATTTGGCAGAGAGGGGACAAAAGAGCCTGTGAAGAACCTGAAAGAGGAATCTTGAAGGAAAGGAGAGATTTTTAGGTGAAGAGAAGAAACTGAAGAGGGAGGAGGAGAGAGAATGTCAATAAGTATAAAGGAGAAAGGGATAAAAGATTTATTTTTATACATTTTTTGATGTCTTTTTTCATCAGAGCAGAGATTCTTAACAATGTGACTTCTTTCCAGTCTTAAATTAGAACTCAACAATTCATCTCAATCTCCACTTGCCTCTAAGAAATCCTGTCTTTTATGGCTAAAGAGGTTTTCAAGTATTCAAAATGTGTATTAGTGCATTTTAGAGAGTCATATTTCTCTTCTCAAGATGTTGTATTTTTAGCTGCCTTAAAAAATTTTTTTGCCTAAAATATCACTTGTAACTGGAACAATGATAATTATTTTACTTCATTTAATACATATAGTGTATCGTGTATATACCTTGTGCATGTGTTCATATCCAAAGCCAGAGTAAGATAGTTTTTAAGAAGAGAGCGACTAAAAGGGTTATGTGCTTCAAAGAAGGCAAATACGAGAGATTTTAAAATGTCCATCAGAGGTAATTCTTGACTTTGTCAAAACGGGAGGCTTTTGTGGCTAAAGAGGTTTCAAGTATTGACAATATAATTTAGTGTATTTTAGAGTCCTACTTGTCTCCTTTTGCTGAATTATATTTTTAGTGAGAGCAGAAGACAAGTTGCAGTGGATTAATGAATTAATGGAAGAAGAAAAAAGAAATGGTACACAGATGGAACTATATGAGGAAACCTAGCTTGAAGTAGATAGAGGATCAAGAAGGAGTTATTTGTTTTCGTAAAATGCAAGAGATGTGAGTACCTTTTTATCATGGTGAGAAGACAGCATGCAAGAGGATGATACCGATGATGGGAAGATTAGAAGGGACATTGGTGCAGATGACAAGGGAGAGAATTCAAAGCCCAGAAGCAGGAAGCTGCCTCAGGGGCCACCTCTCTCTAGATAGGAGAGGGGTGGTAGGTGCAGGTGTAGGAGAACCATCCAGGATCAAGCACTAAAGGCAGAACTGGACTAGAATCCACGCCTCCCACACCTCGTCTGGAGCACTGTGTAATCCTATGGAAATGGCCCAAGTGCTTTATATATATTAGGATAAACCATAAAGAATGTTCAATTTTGTAATTCAGAAATGGTCAAATATCTGCCGTTTCATATGACCAGCTCATCTTGGCTCATTTAACTCCCACAACAACTATATCAAGTTGTTATATTAAGTAAAATATCTATATTATTTCACAGATAAGAGATTGAGAAACAAGGCAAGGTAATGAACTGATCCACCCAAGATCACGTAGCAAGGAAATAATGGCGCTAGAGTTTGAATTACACTCCTTAGGTTCAGGGTCAATGCTGCTCTTGACTTACTGAACTTACTGACTACATTTCTTCTTTCTTTGTGAATCTCCAAACCCTCCTCTTGGTTCCTCAGCAGTGGGAGGGGGTTGGGAGTGGGAAGGTGAGTGCAGTGAGGGGTGGGGGTGGGAAGTCAAGGTTGAGGGCGTGTCTGCAGCAGCTTCTAGGCTCTTTTATCAGCCAAGTCTGTCCTGAAGTGTTCTATAACATGACAGTTTAATGAATACAAAATTTTAGTGAACTGCATCAAAAAAACATCAATATCTTTTATTCACAGTCTCATGTTTTCTGGTACATGCACGAGTGAATTTTATCTGTCTGAAAAAAAAAATCAAAACCATCTCTACATTCTAACTGTTATCTGCTTAGTAGAGGCTTGGAACAAATATCCAGAGTTGCTTAGTGCCCGATAAAACAAGCCAGGCATCTTTTTCTAACACATTTGAGGGCAACGGCATCTCCATTTTATATATATTTCTTATCGCAATAGACACATTTTAATAAGCAGGGCATCTCTGAGACATGGTTCTTATCCTTTTCTGCTTCTGCTTCAAGAACACACAGTGGCCTGGGAGCTTTCGGACAGAATCCTATGCTCTGTGATTCAAAAAATGGAAATCTGGCATTATATGCCAATGACATTTACTTCTGTGGCAGCTCAAGCGGCAAAAAGCCATATGCCATACACCTCGATTCCAGCCAAGCCACGCAAACGGGTATGTGAAAGAGAAATAAGGAAATCAGGACCAGAAGAGTTCTAGGGACTTGACTGCACTTTAAACACACAATAACTGTGGCAAGAATCAAATCTTCCTGCTCTTATGAAGCTCTTAGGGAATGCAACTTTTTTCTAATTTAAGGGAAATTTGGGAGGCAAAGGTAAAATACAAATGACAATTTTTATAAACTGCATGATGCCCTCATGTTTACTATTTGACATGCGAGACAGGTACAGGTTTCTTGGGAGTGCTTGGGTAGAGAGCAGTCATCTAAGTGGGATGAACTGCTGAAAGGCATGTCTGTCTTCCACACTGGAAAGTCTCTTGGTGACCATCTTGTGAAAGGATAAATGCCATTATTGGTATTATTTTCCCCCGTGGCCTGGAGAAGAAACAAGACTAGGGAGAAATAGAATACTCCTCAAATGGCCAGGGCATGTGGGTTAAGCAAATCCAATAGTGGATATAAGAAATGAGTTAAGGTGAAACAATAAAACAGAGGTTTTCGTTTTTGTTTTAAACCAACTCCCCTTGGAAAAAAGAAATTTAGCTTAGTTTGCAACTCTTCAACATTTTTGAAGCTTTCTATTCATCTTATTTAAAGTTACAGATGTGGAAAAATAATTTTAATTTTTCTTAAAACATGAATGGCAAAATCAGTTGTGACTCCCTCAAAATTCTGACATCTGAAGAGGAGATTCATAAAGAAGGATCTAGAAGGGTTTTTCAAGATCTATTGGAATCCAGGACAAGAAAATTCCTTATTCTGTAGAACTGCAGAATTCTTAGTAACTATAGTCTCTAGTAATTGAACAACAGTGACCATCCCACAAAAATGGTATAAATTAATCCAGTTTATTGGCTGGGTAGGCCATTATAAATAATGAGTAAATTAAACATTTCTGGCCATTTATTCATTCAATCTTCAACCGTCCAAAAAATGAGCAGAGACTACTTTAAAAATAACAGGAAGATATTAAGATTTAAAACTATAGTTCTTGTTTCCAATGACATATTTAACTTAGAAAGGCAGATTTGTAAATACACTACTACTCTTAGCTCAAAGATATTTTCCAAAAGAAATTTTGAATTCCATGTTGTGGGGGCAGAGGTGCAGAATTTCAGTCTGAATGAAGGGGAGACAGTAACCATCTTCCTAAGGTTGCGCTTGTGCAAAATCCTGAAGTAGAATTTCAACAGGCAGATGGAGGAAGACATTTCTGGCAGAGGGAAGGACAATGAGCAAACACCTCAGCTAGGAAAGTACGATGGCACATGCAAGGAATGGTGGGCAGTTCAGAATATGCAGAGCTTCAGACACGTACAGGTGAAGATATGAGGATGAAGCAGGGAAAAGTATTTTAGGCTAATAAAAGAGAAATGTGAACATCTTGTTAAGGTTAGGAAACTATATAAGTCAGGCAATGGACAGCTATAGATGGATTAAAATCAAGAATGATATGGTCAGATCAACGTTGCAGGACATTTGGAAAGTGGGAAGGTTTTAAAGCTAGGAGAAAAGTTACTGAAATAGTTGGTTTCTTAGTCAGCTGTTAAGAGTGCTGTGTAACAAATAATCCCAACAGCTAAGAAGTTCTTCTATTCACAGGTCTATAGGTCAGCTGAGGTGACAGTGTTAAGCAAGATGTAATTTCATGGGATAGGTAAGGAAACTGCAGACTATATGCCTCATTCTGGGAACTACAATAAAGGATTAATGGTTTCCCAGGTTATAGACTTTATTTCATGATGAAGGTAGAGTGCAAGAGGCCAACCCAACCACAGAAGCCATAGTCAGGCCTTTGCTCACTTCACATCCATGAACATCTCACTGGCCCAAGCAATCACTTGTACCAGATTTGGAGAGAAGAGGAATATCAGAACCAAGGCAATGATGAGAAGGCAGAGGACCCAACAGTGGTTGTATTGACTCTGGTCACTGACTGGTGGTTTCAGAAAGAGGGACTAGTTTCCAAATAGAAACACAGCAGACTGACAGCTCCACGAGGACAGGAACCATCAGTCTAGTCCTTCTCTGTATTCTTAGCGCCTGGGACAGTGCCCACTGTGTTGCCAACACACAATAATATTTGTTGAAAGGATGGGCAGCATTTAAAGTGTAGATTGGATATTAACACTACTAACCAAAAGTGGACCACTGATGTGGCCATGCTGTGTACATGATGGTTGTGGGAGAGTAACACTGAACACCTTCTATATCCCAGATATTGAGTAGATACCAAGAATACAGAAAAAGCAAGGCTCTACTCACTAGAAACCTGACAGTTAGACAATTGCAGTTCCTTGTGGTAAGTTTTAGATATGGGTATTCACAAGGACAGAGCAAGGGGAGCACTTGAAGAGGATCTGAATGAGTTGTTGCCAAAAGCCACAGTGGCTTGAGAACTTTCCTTAGGGAGAGTGTTGACTGGGTGTAGGAATGATATCCGACTACCCGCCTAAACAACTTCCTCCATGTACTTCACTAAGCACTCACTATCATTTTTAATTTTACCAGAACTTCAAGGAAAATACATAGAAAAGAAAGGGGAGAGGGAGGAAAGGAAAAGAGGAAACTAGCAGTTTGGAATGTTCATCTCTCATTCAAATTTCCACATTGATTTTTCTCTCTATAACAAATAGGTAGAGAGACTGTGATAAAATTGAACCTTATTGAGTACCCTCTTTTTTGCCTCTCAATCTTAGCTTCTGTTTTTGACCTGTTAGACCCAGTAGCTTATGTCCATGCTTGGAGATGGAGTGGGCAGGCCAGCCTCTGGTGTCATGCCATGCAGGTAACTGCTTTAGCTCCAATTTAGGAAAATGAAGGTGGAGAGTCTTGACTCATCATTCATGGCTGCTCAGATGTAAAAGCATGACTTTGAAAAACCTACACAGGCACATGAGTAGTGTAAATGAGCAGTTAAACTATGTACATTTAAATAATTAAATATATATTTTTGCTCCTGACCGCCGTGATCCAGTATTTTCACAGCGGGCATGTGGAAATCTCACTTGGGATCTTCTAACTTCTGCTACCTCTTGTACTGGAGTCTTTGCAACTGGCTTCTGACACTTCTGTCTCATTCTGACTCCTAATCTCATTTTATCTAGGGCCCCTCTTTGCCCTCTATCCCCTGCCACTACCCAACATCTAGTCCCCTCAGGTGGCAAGAAGTGCCTCCTGTACTTCTGTTCCACCTTATGATACACAGGTCTCTGAGGAGTGTCTTCTCAACTCCCTTTTAACATAATTTACTTTGCAAATGCAAGATAAATATTTTCTTTTAAATCAAAAAGGACTTGGCATTTTTTGAGAGATTCCCATCAAATGGTATTCTTCTTAGCTATCCATCCCTGTTTCCTATCTGCCCTTTACTTTAGAATGCCTAAATCTCATTATGCCTAGCTTAAAATATAGGTAATTTCCTTTCAATTGGATGTATACTAATAAAATGGTTTCTGTGCCATTATCAAATCCCTCACATGATCCACCATGGAATATGGAATGCAGGTCATAGGAACCAGTTAGCAACTCATACACTGCCCCCAAGGTGTAGTTAATAAAAGGGAAAAGAAGCTTCCAAAGTCATTGAATAGAGTTATAGAGAACAGTTAACTTAAAGAGTTGTCATTATTTTCATGTTCAGGAAAGGTCTGCAGTTGAACCAAGAGACATATACATGGTGGTATAATGTATCACACAGAGAATATAGTCAATAATATTGTTTTAATTCTGTATGGTGACATATGGTACCCAGACTTGTTGTTGTGGTCATTTCACAACATACACAAAATTGAATCACTATGTTGTATCCCTGAAACTAATGTGATATTGTATGCCAATTATAATTCACTAATATATATATATATATATATATACTTTTAAAGGAACTGATATGTCTCACCACTGTCCAGTAGAAGAACCTATCAATTCTTTGCTTCTCATAACTGGCAGGTCTTAATTTAGCACACAATTCACCTGCCAGTGCAGATCAAATACAGGTTTGATCCTTGGGTCAGGAAGATCCCCTTGAGAAGGAAACAGCAACCCACTCCAATATTCTTGCCTGGAAAATCCCATGGTCAGAGGAGCCTGGTGGGCTACAGATCATGGGGTTGCAAAAGAGCTGGACATAACTTAGTGACTAAACAACAACAACACATTCAGAGAAAGATACACCGAGTCTATGAAGACTTTGGAAACGAGAAAAGCCCTGAGCACATAAAGGAAACTTCAAGATGTATATTTACTATTGTCAACCTTTTCCCCAAATTGTTCATGAGACTCAAACACAGCAAGTATTATTTTTTAAATTTTCCGATTTTAGAAAATGTCAAGAGAGAAAAACATGTTAGCTGTATTTTCAACCAACTAAGCCTATCAGTTAGCTTTTAAACAAATTGTTAATAGTTTAACCATTTCTTGTGAAAATTACAAGAGTCAACAAAATCTAATTCTTTCTGGATGATTCAGGATCCTTGTATACAACCCCTTCAAAAGGACATACACCCAGGCTGTTAGTGGCACAATCTCAGGATGGTCCCTGCAAATGAACCACTGTACGGTCACCCCTGCTTTCTCATAAAAGTTGCAGTGCAGCTGGGACCACTAAGACGGCATTCTGAGATGGACATTCTATTAAGCTAGTCACTTAAGTCAGAGGGAGAAGCCTGAAAACATTTCGTCATCAGCTTTGCCATGAGTTTTCTTTTTCAGGGGAATTTAGAATCCTGTGTCACCTGGTGCTCGCGCCAGGCCAGACTGAGCCAAGCAGTTTTGCGCCTGACAGGGTCCAGGGCTCAGAGCCCAGGTAGCCATGGTATTGCTCCTGCTGTTCCCTCACAGATGAGGAATCTGAAGCTGACAGGGCTGAAGCCCTTGCACAAGGTTATCCAGCTGACACTGAGGAACCTGGGCTCTTGAAGGACCAGCGTGTCCATCTCTGAGATTCTGCGAAGCTCCTGCATCACCGTGGTACATCTGTGGGTAGGCTGGGGAGAGCGTCCCTCATAACCACCAACTGCACAAAAGGACTTCCTCCTCACTAAGAAATGTGCCCCACTGTGGTCAAAATCCCCCTTTGCGGCTAAACCGATGGAGAAGCAAACGGCAACCCACTCCAGTATTCTTGCCTGGGAAATCCCACGGACAGAGGAGACTGGTGGGCTACAGTCCACAGGGCTGCAAGAGTCAGACATGACTTAGGGACTAAACTACCACCACCACCACCCTGGGAAATCAAAGCTGCTCAATTATACTGAACAATCCAAATGCAAATTACTGTTTGTCCCCTGAGATCAGCACCTCCCATATGTATGGGGCAATTTACAAAGCCTACCACTGAGGGTCTAATTCTGTGATTCAGGGAAATATCATTGTTATTATTATTATTACTGCTACTCAGCTTACAGATGAGAAGGGACTTGGCAGCTAAAGGACATGCTCAAGGTCACATTTCAGGTGAGAAGCCATGCTGGGACTGCCTGCAGGCTCTTCTGTTGCTCTCCCCCAGGGGAGGTGAAAATTAGTTCTTGGAGGAGCAAAAATTCTTAGTCTTTTAACATGGAAAGTACAGATATACATATATAAACAAATAATAATATATCTGCATAATTGAAATTTCAGGAGGAGGGTGATTAGGTTTGAAAGATATGTTTGAAAGCTCCTTAATGGGGTTGTGATGCAAAAGAGTTGGAGAAATACTGCTTCACACTGAAGCAATCTTCCCATCTTAGTCAGGACTATGTTACCTATAATTAATACATTTCTGCTTAGAAAGTGTACACGCTAAGATCTATTTAAGAAGATACCTCTTGAAAACAATAAATTAGTACAGTTGATCTTTCTTGGTCTTTTCACTGTCTCTCAACAGCATAATTGATATTGATGAGGACATGCCATGATTACTGTCCAACAGGAAGTGGCAAATTACATGAAAAAGGGTAATACCACCTTAAGTGGATACCTTAAACACACTGAAACACAAGCACACACACACACACACAAACCATTTGCTACCTATGCAATGGGAAACATCAAAGGAAAAAATAAACCTATTCATATAATACATTTGCTTCTAGAGGAGATTTGATTTCCTTCCTGCCAAACCTAAAGACCTACGTGAAACATGAGAAGCCTTTTGAATAAATACTTGTAAATGGCCTCGACAGCTGAAAAATGGATAATCCCATATGACATGAGGGCCTTTTAAAAGACTTCTCCTCTACTTAAATATTCACGTTTCAATTAAAACATACACCTACTTTATTAACCACACCAGGCCTGGGTTCAGATCAATAACGGCAGCACTAGTTGGAATTCTAATGAAGATAAACAACGCTGAGTCCCCCCCAGCTTCCCCTGGGCACAGATGCACAAAGCCTCCTTTCACAACTTGCTCCAAGATATTTTACAGTCACCTGCCTCATGCAAATGAGATTCATGTTTATTCATGGTGAGAGTTACAGACCACCTTTCATTCCCTAGGCCAGCTCAGCTAACCAACAGAGCGCTGTCTGCACCATGACGAAGTTGAGCTGGCCTAGGAAGGGGACTTCTGAATAGCTAATTGCCCCCTGAAAAGCATGCATAGAAAGTCAGTAAGCTGGAAGCGGTTTGGGGAGAAAACATATTTCCCTTTTTCATTTATGTGGTCGCTGCCTTTGAGCTTTCAAACAATCCCTTTTCTATACCACATCAGAACCCATTAGATGTGACTATGGGACTAGAGAGTGGTTATTTTCCATGGATAACCTTCCAGGGGACTTCTCAGGATGTGTCCCCTGTCTTGTGTCTTGTTCTCCAATTCTTCCCACTGTGTTTTCACCCACTGACTTGGAAGAAGCTGGTAGCTCAGCCAGAGGCAGCTGCAGCTTTGTGTGGTGGGCCTGGGTTCTCCCCGTGCACAGCCTCTCCTCTTTGAAGGGACGATCTCTCATCTGTGAGCTGAGAGCATAAACCCTATCATGTGTGCTTTGCTTATTACACTGTTGGGTAGCATTTTAAAACAGTGCTTTCACTCTAGAGTGACTGCATTTTTCAAATCATTAGTTTCTTCAGTTTTGGTAATTTGAAGGCATGGCAAAGTCATTTGATCTTGGTTTTTAAGGCCCATTTTGACAGCATCTGAAGTAACACTAATGCTATGAACAAATATTTTGATGGTATCTTAGTAGGCTCAGCCACCCTGGGGAGAAGTCTGGGCAACAAGGTAATTGCTGGAGAGGCCTTAACTCTCACCAGACATTAAGTACATGAAAACTGGGGGACCTGCTGATTTTTAGGCTGCTACTCATGGCTTGTCACGGGGAAAATCAAGGTACCTAATAAAGATGTTTGGGGAAAAACACCACCAAATTTTCAGCTTCAACCTTATTTCCACCAAAGTTAGATGAGCTGTTTAATTCAGTTCAGAAGTTAACTGGGGCTACATAGACAGCTTCACTTTGCTTTCTTCCCCCTCCCTCCTCTTTTTTTAAAACATAATGGCTAAAAAAATGTCTTCTTGTGAAAAAGCAATTTACTTGTATTTCATAGACAGGATTTATCTTATTACATACAAAAAGAGCACTTTACAACTGCATGTGATATTTTACTTCCTCAAAGTCTTTTTACATTTATGACTTCACCTTAAGATCACACCACTATAAGAGAAAGCGATAGAATTCTGGTATCCACTTTTTTTTTCTTTTTAATTTTCAGGCATAGAGCTCCTGAGTAAAAGAGTCAGGATTAGAACCTGGGCCTTGTAGACTGACAGACACACTGCTTCATCAGCACAAGTCATGAGTTGGTGAAATGTGTTACATGTGTCAACTGATGGTAATTCTATGGATATGATTTACCTTTAGTGATCAAATCTACCTTAATGAAAATCTTTAATAGTGCTGGCTCCACCCCAAAAAATTTAAATTGGCATGTGGTACAGTTGGACACCGGGTTAACAGAGCTTTCAAAAAAGCCCCCTAGGTGATTCTAATGTACAGACAGGCTGAGAAATGCTGTTATTCATAGATACTGAGTTTGATGTATATATATCCTTGTTCAAATTTTTCAGGTGGAGCAGTCCGACACAAAAGCTTGAAGTGAGATTCCCATACCTGAAATATCCAAGTCACTTGCATCCTCCTTCTTAACCCCCAACTCAAAAGTAAAGGCTTCAATGAAATGACTATGGGGCCACTTACATTTCGGGGGATCCAGCTGTGCTTTAGCTCTTCTCTAATACCCATGACAATGAATAATGTATGCTCTGAAATATTGGTAATAAAAGGCAAAAACACAGAATACAAACTCAATGGCCTGAATCAATGGATTACTCTGCAGAGACTGCTATATTGAGAAACTGAAAGTACTTTCAAAGCATAAATATTGTAATCACTCTTTAATTCTACTTTTCTTGAATAAATTAAAAAAAAAAAAGAAACAACAACATTGCACCTGCTGTTTCCCAGGTCTGGAGCAGCAGTGAGACAGCTGCTTTTCCAAACACTCACTTTCAGCAGCAGTGTTAACTTCCAAGCATTAGGTATCTACCAATGAGTGTCCTCAACAAAGTGGGTTGTAGAAGAGATTCCTGGGTCTGCCGGAATCTGGTATTGTTTGTTGGGAAGAAAAATCAAAATTTTAGATTGAGAAATACTGCTTCTCCACTAATAAGCCAAAGGAGGCAAATAGTTAAGCCTTTCTTAGAGAACCCTGTATCTCAGGTTGATGATTAAATCCACCATCCATGTTTTCATTCAAACAGGCAAAAGCTTGAAAAGATGTCCAAGAAAGTTCAAAGAAACTGTGTCTTCCATTAGACTCTTAAAATACTTCTGAATTTCCATTTGTATAATCTTAGGAAACAAGAAAAACATTAAATCTACCAGTAACACCAAACCCACATTTGTTCCTAAACTCAGTCTCTTCTGCTACCAAGTTAATAACAAGAAGAAAAGTGAACTGATTACAATTTCAGCTTTTCTCTTTTCCAATTTATTATCTGGTAAAGCAAACAGTGGCTGATAGACAGGCAGCAGGAAAAAAATCAGAGAAGACATTCTTCTCATTTAAGTAAAGGCTCTCACTCAGGGTCCTTCCCCACCACTCCCCCACCCCACCCCACCCCCGCCCTTTTGTTGTTGTTGTTGTTAAGGCCAGCAACAAAAAAGAGAAATAAAAGAAAAAGGACATAATTATACCTGCATTTGAGCAACCATTAGCAGAACTCTGCAACTGGTATTATGCTAGTCTACCAGAAAAAAGAACACCAGAAAAGCTCATCTGTCCATTGATTCATGTTTGAATCATGTTTCATTGATTTAAATTGATACTCACAGATACAAATCTATTATATTTACTAGTTAAGTACACATTGTGGTAAGCAGAATAATGGCCCTGTGTTGATGTCCATAATCTAATCCCCATACTCTGTGAATGTATTTCCTATTATAGCAAAAGGGAATTTAGATTGCAGATGAAATTGAGGCTGCTAGTCAGCTGACCTTAAAACAGGAATGATTACTCTGGATTACCCAGGTGGTCCAGTGTAATCACAGGGGTTCTTACAAGTGAAAGATGGAGGCATAAGAGGGATCAGAGTGAAGAGAAATGTGGTAGAAAGGACTGAACTTGCAATCGCTGGTTTCAAAGATGGACAAAGAGGGCCATGAGCCAAGGAATGCAGGTGGTTTCCATAGCCTGGAAAAGGCAAGGAAATGAATTCTCCCCAAGAACCTCCCCAAAGAAACATGCTTCTGCTGACGTCTTATTTTAGCCCTGGGAGACCTGTTTTTTGCTTCTGAACCAGGGAGCTGCAAGATAAAAAATTTGTATTCTTTATGCCACTACAATTGTGACAATATGTTACAAAAGTATTAAAAACCTAATGCACATGCGATTAAAAGTATATAACTGATATACTTTTCTGGTTACAAAAGTAAGGCATGCACCCTATTGAAAAGAAAAAAGCAAACACACCAACATTTGATGTAGAAAATTTAAATGCCTTGTCACACCCATTCCTGATCCTCCACTGATTTCCATTCTTGACCAGTGGGCATGTGGAGTGGGGCCCTCTACCTCTCAGGCCTCCAGCTACCTACCCACAACCATAATTAACCACCCCTATTTGGCAGCAGATTTATCATTTGTTGCTTAGTCGCTCAGTCGTGTCTGACTCTTTTGCGACCCCATGGGCTGTAGCCTGCCAGGCTCCTCTGTCCATGGGATTCCCCAGGCAAGAATACTGAAGTGGGTTGCCATTTTCTTCTCCATAGTTTATGATTTTCCAGTGCAAAAAAGATGACACTTAGGCTACAATAGGAAACTGTATTTGAACCTGGCTCTTAGATCTTGCTGAAGAATGTTTCTGCAACCATATAAGTTAATTAAACAGATTTTCACATGACCCTTTGGGGGCCTTACTGTCACCTACCAGGACCTCACCCTACGCAAGGAGAAAATCATCTTCACCAGCCCGAGCACACAGCAGCCATGAACAAAATGGATCTGAGAGCCAGGCTCACCTCCTCCCTCCAGCCCTGCTCAGCAACTCCAGACTGAGGCCTCTGATTTCCTTTGTTACTGATGTATTCTTAACTTTATGTCCTAAACTTATAAGTTCTACAGTAATTAAGTACTTAAGTCTACGTACTTACTCCCTTGAGCCATTCCTTTGCAGGAATTTGCTAATATTTTCTATATACCTCATCTGTGCATAGATCAATAGCAATGATATTAGATTTTATCTTTCACAAAAATGCAGATATCTAAAATTCTGGGGAGGAAGGCTAGATGAACCCCCTGCCAGAAAGCAGATGGATACCTGGTACCAGAACACATGGGAGCCAGTGACATCTTCTCCTGAGGAACAGGTGTCTCCAGGACACAAGAGCTGAGGACTGAGTGACTTTCAGAAATGGTGCAGCATGGGAAGAGCTGCACTGACCCAGAGGCAAGGTGGCTACAGCACTCTGGAACTCTCAGAGCCTGCCGACTTAACTCTCCACTTGGTTTGGTCTGATTGAACAAAGGTCTCCATGCTCCTTCTTCCCTCTCTCCTGAGGATAATTTGCACCTGATTTGTAAAGTCCCTCATAATCAAGTAGAGTACACTTAGGCGGCTACAGTTATAATCATAAGGGAATTAATGGGCTTCTTCTTTCTCACTTCCCATCCCAAATCATGTCTGTCCTTGGACACAGTTGCTCAGACACTTGCAGCTCTAGTACACAATTTATAGACTAGTGTTTTCCACAGAGGGGAGTCCCTGGGGCCAATTTCAAGGATTTCAATAGATGGCCCAAGCGAATATACAAAAGGGTTGAAGATCACTTAAACAAACCAGTACACAGATTAAAAAACAATCAAAACATTTCTTAGAAGTGGTTATAACTACAATGAACAGCAATAGGATAAACATGAAGATGTAAAACAGGACATGAAAATCACAAAATGTGGGGGAGGGTAAAAAAGGTCCATCTTTTAGAATGTGTTTGAACTTACATGACTATCAGTCTAAAGCAAGTAGATACAGTTATGGGTAAACTTTCTCAAAAACCAGGGTAACCACAAATCAAAAACATACAATAGATTCACAAAAATCAAAAAGAAAGCAACTGAATAGGTGGCCCAGAATGACTGAGATGGAATGGTGTTCATTCTCTGTTACAAGTGCAGGTAAGATCATTATGCTGATAGAGACAGGTTCTAACCTTGGGGAGGGCTTGGGAAAAGTGTCCTTTCCCTGGTTTTCTTTCTTTTTAGCCAATATTGGTTCAAGATGCCATGAACCTGAAATATGGTGGAAAAGAAGGACTAGATAGACTTCAGTTCAGAGAAAAGGGGACTGGGAGGCAAAGACCATGAAGAATATCAAATGACACCAGAATACAGATATTACGTTATGCCCCAAGCATAAGCTCATGAAGGCCCTGTAGGATGACTCTGAGACCAGACACTTAAGACTCAGAAACAGTTCTGTCCCCAGTACCAGGCCAGGGAACACGGGTGATGGGGGCTAATCAAACCTAGAGCCATATATATTAGCAAATCAGAATCATTACAGTCCTATGCACACCTGCCCCAACCGCCAGTTGTTAGTAGCCACGTCATGATTGCTAACAAGGCTTTGATCTAAGGATAAAGATTTTGTTTATCTTGAAAAGTGCACAAGATGTATCCCCTTTCTTTAAGTTGATCAACACTCTTCTCTCCACCCAACATTCACTCACAAGTGGAAATGTGAGATTCACACTCTCCACAAAAACCAAATGCTTTCTGTAAACCAAGAAATGTTCCATTTCAACTTACTCAACTCCCACAAAGAGGTCTTGCATTTTAATAAAAACTCTTTGTGACAGAGAAAAGGGCAGTTATCTCAACCCATTCATAACCCAGAGAGACCACAGCAGCCTTCCTCATCTCATTCTCTCCCTAGCAGTCACCTGCACAGGTGAAAGGGAGGTGCTTCCCCCACTAGATCTTATACTAACAAGGCCTCCCAGCTCAACGCCATTAAAGGCAAAGTTCACCTTATCAATATTTCTCAAGAAAGAGTCTCTGCCCGTGGCTTCTGCTTAGTGAGCCAAAAGGAACAAACTGTTCCAAGCTTATCCCTAGAGAGAGAAGAACATCATTGGCACACAGGCTCCTGTCTGTACAGGTATGCCTTCCGTTTTCCACCCTCAAAGCCACCTAAACTCACAGCCATCCTCATTCTCCTTTCATGCGCAGCAAAGAGACCATGCAGAGGGTGGGGAGGAGCCTCTTCCAGGACATAGGAAGCTGATGCCTCTGCCTCAGATTCCTCTTACCTTGTTGAAGTCTTCAGAAGTTGCCCTCATTTCCTTCCATGTCTTGTTCAGGAGCTGGATACAGATGCAGAAAAACTCCTCAAAGGATCTGTCATGGGTGAAGAACATCGGGTGGAAATCGTTGCAGGTCTCACTAGCTGGAGGAAAGAGGAGGGAAAGAAGGGAGGAAGTTGAGAAGGGAAATGAAAAGACACGGCCACATCCCCCAGAGGGAGACAATGGGAGGCACATTCGGCTCAAGCCACCATAGAAAAAAAGGCACTTAAAAAAGGCAACCAGAGGCTAGTCCCCATGAAACCTCCAAGTTTAAGGTCAGATGGTCAGACCTACCCTTATGCACATATTTTGATTGATGAAGTTAGCTCGTAATTCTTCCCACGTTATGATCATTATGGCTTTGTTCCAGGATGCCTGGTGTTGAATATGGGCTCTGCATCTGCCTTATTGACCTTATAAAGATCATTCAAACTGCCCTGTCAATCACAGCTCCTCCATCACCCATAATTTCCCATTTCTCAACTGAATAACTGGCAGAAGATGAGCTTTCCCGAATACACAATTAATTGCAACTTTGAAAATAGCATCCTTGAATTATTTCTCCAGGGGGCTCTTTTCCCTCTTATGGCAGTAAGCAGGGGACATCTGAGATCATTAAGCATCTGATACCATTAACCATTTGTTTGACATTCCCAGATACAGATGGTTGGAGGTCGAAGCAGCCCAAGTGTCTTTGAAGGTTCAGTCCTGGACCAAACCCTTAAGTCAGTCAGACTGCCTTCAAACCACCTCATTACAAAGTTTCCTTTGTCACGGTCAGACCCAGTGCTCTGAATTCTAGGTGTGGCCACCTGTCTCCTCTTCCCAGACCAGCACACCAGCCCCTCCCTTCTCCTCAGCTCTTTGTCAAGCTTACATTTTTACAGTCCTTTTACATACATTCATTTGCTCTTTAGAATACCTCTGACTGTTCATGTCATATGAATAAGGCTACTGGAGCCCAAAGAAGTAAGCTTTGTGACTCCCCTATCCCTGATTCCCCAGGGCCAAAACAGGATTCTACATTTTTTTTTTTTTCTTTTAATATAGGCTGTTGCTGTTGTTGCTGCTGCTGCTGCGTCGCTTCAGTTGTGTCTGACTCTGTGCGACCCCATAGACGGCAGCCCACCAGGCTCCCCTGTCTCTGGGATTCTCCAGGCAAGAATACTGGAGTGGGTTGCCATTTCCTTCTCCAATGCATGAAAGTGAAAAGTGAAAGTGAAGTCGCTCAGTCGTGTGATACAGTGAAAGAATTTCTATTTTAACTGAACTCTATTTAAAGGCAAATTAGTCCTCAAGGCCCCAAATGGTTGAATTTCAAGCCCTAGCAGCCCAGGAGGGCAGGAGGGGTGGGGCGGCAGTAAGGTTCACAGCACTTGGGGAAGGTCAGGGAGCCCTTCCTGTAGTTGAACACAGACCTTATTTAGGGAGAATCCCCTGGGGAAAGCCCCTGGTGAGTGAACCCTGATCAAAACCACGGGGACATGCTCCGCTCTGGTAGGGGCACACCTATGCACAAACCTCTTTTGTCTTCATCCTTTAGAATAGATAGTAAATGCTGTTCTCTTCCTGAGAAGGCAGGGGCATAGGCTAGCAGCAGCCAGCAGTCACACTAAAAAGTTTGGGTCTAAGGGCAAAAGATTTGGGTTCAAGTCCATCCATGACAATGAGGAGCTCACTTCACCTTTATGGCTCTTGATTTTTGAAACTAAAAAGTGGAAATGAAATCTCCACTGCCTCCCCTATTCATGGGAAAGTGCTTTAAAAAGATTAATATGGAACAAAGCGGTGGTGATGACAATGAAGATTGTACCAGCAGATCACTTCCAGGAACATGGGATGTTCTCTGATGGCCCTCAGTTCTTAGTCAAGCCTGTTATTACATCTCAGAAATCAGAGGGAAGAACATATGAGTAACCCCAAGTCCAGCTCCTGTTAGTGGTGACTGGCCGACTGTTAGTCACAATCGTGTCTGACTTTTTGTGACCCCATGGACTGTAGCCCACCAGGCTCCTCTGTCCATGGAATTCTCCAGACAAGAATACTGGAATGGGTAACCAACCCTTCTCCAGGAGATCTTCCCGACCCAGGGATCAAACCCAGGTCTCCTGCCTTGCAGGCAGATTCTTCAGCATCTGAGCCACCAGGGAAGCCCATGTTAGTGGTAGAGATGACGGAATTGAAGAAAGTGAAGTCCTGACCTGATATACAAAGCTATTTAAGGAACTTGAAAAGTAAATGCAGGAGGGTTGTGTGTTGCTGCCCTGGGCAATGAGCTGGCACTCTTACTTCCATAAGCACTGAAGCCAGTAAAATTACAGGTCTACAGCAGCACTGTAAAGCACTATCACCATACAAAAACTTATTAATCACATTACCGCAGTACCTTTTTCAGGACTGGTATGATTATATGTGTACTTTATGCCCTAATTAAAGTTTTATGGGACTACTGGAGCTGTGCAAGCCAGACAAAACTGAGAACAACGAGCCCTGCTCTTGCTGGGGTGAAGAGGGATGAAAACGACATCCTTAATAATAGGGATCAGGTGGTAGAAGATTGTGTGTAACTCACAACGGCTCTAGGGGTGTTATCTTCACAGCAACCCAGGAGGTAGGCATGATGCTTATCCTCATTTTATATATGAAACTTGAAGAAATTAAGCCTTCCATCATGTCAACTAAGGTACGTGGCCCCAAACGAGCATTGGAAACCTACAGTTTTTGTTGACCCAGCAGCAGCTTCCTGCCTTAGTTGACACCAAGAGCACAGGGCATTTCCTTGTGATTGATGCTTTGAAAGTTAAATTCTCCACCTACTCTCCCAGATCTCCTTGGATTCTTCCTTCAACAGAAACCATGATCTTGATGGACAGCCCAGTGAGGTTCACAGCAACTACACAGCCAGCACCTGTTGATGGATAATACCTGGCCACGTGACAGTACCAACAATGGCCATACCACTGTCATTAGCCACATTTCAGGCCCTACTTTCCTCTAGGAAAATAACATCAATTTCTTTTTATTTAAATTAGAAACCGTGTTAGAAGGGTTATGAAAGTTGTCCAGGGTCACACAGCTTTCAAGTGGCAAACTCAAACTCAGTTGACTTGGCTCCAAAGTCCATCGTCATTGCCCTTCCATTGTTGGGGTGACAGCCCATCATTGTTGCACATCCAGAATTCTACACCAGAGCCATTCTTTCAACCTCCATAAGACAACAGCTTTCCCGTCGTCCTGAGCTTCTTTGGGACTCATCCCTTGTGATGAGAAATGGGCACACAACAAATCAAAAACAATTTGCTCCCTCACATGTTACCAAAGAAACAATGAGAAGACTGGTGTATTTTGGGATTTATGATTTAAATATTTTTCCTATATTAAAGGCAAGAAAAAAGTAGTATTTTTTTCCTCAAAAATATTCAAACTGCAGATATTCAGGATTGAGGATGATTGAGCAGGAAGGACTGGTCCAGATTATCTGATCTATTTTCCTCTTTCATTTTTCAGGTAAGAGCAGTGAGAAAGGCAAAATGGCTTGTCCAAGAGTTTGTGTTGGCCGAAAGTAGGCAAAGATGCTGGGAGTCAGGCTGCTGGGGTTCAAATCCTGGTTCTATCACTTACTGCTGAGCCAGCTGGGCCACACATCTCATCTGTCATTGCCTGAGTGTTCTCATCTGTAAACTGGGGGCAACAGTAGAACGAACTTCATCAGGGGGCTGTGGGGATCAAAAGGGAACATGACTACAGGAAGTAAGCTCAAGGCAACTATGGGCCAACAAAATTACACTGCTCTTCATCCCATAGCAAGTGGCCTTCAGCCCAGGCTGTCCCAGTGACAAACTAAACTTGCATCAGCTCACAGAGGTGGCCTGATTCTCACGAACAGGGTCCTTAATCTGGAGATTTAAACAAACAAACAAACACACAGATAAAAATAGGGAAGGGAAGGGTTATTACTGTTTTTTAAGGAAAACAGAGACACTTTTTTGAAGAAGTGTTGAATTTGTAGGCAATGATTTTATAAATGGAATTTAAAGAGAAATTTTCAATGAGACAAAAATAGATTTTTTTAAGAACCAAGTTGTTTTTAAGCACACTATTTTTAACACAATGAGATTCTCTTTTATTAAAAAAAAGGATCAACTTACTGTTCTTTTAAGTCTGGAATATTAAGGTATTTTCAGGGCTGGGAGTAAATGAGTTCTTATTAATTTGCTGACATTTAATTCACTTTTAAATAGGAAGCTTTGAAAACTTCTATAATCCACACACTTTGTTTCTAAAATGAAAAATAAGAATGCTATACACTTATGTAGCATTTTTGCCTTTCAAAGTAGATTTGTTCCTATTTTCCATTGGATACTGTAAGGTGAGGCAGATATGGTCATTGGAGGCTCAAAGAACAATGGCTTTTGTAGGGTAGGAAGTAAAGAATGAAAAGTGAATACAAAGAAAGGGTTCTAGTGCTGCCCTGTGACCTTGAGAAGGTCATCTCAGCTCCAGGGCTCCAAGTTTCTTACTTGTAAATGAGACCACCTGGTAAGGTTACACACACACACACACACACACACACACACACACACACACACACACTACGTAATGTATTTTGAAGTCCCTAATGTCCATTAGTAATTATAGAACTTGGAGATTACAACCTGCATTGAACTTTATGTCCTAAATTATTATTTCCTTGAATGACACATTTCAGTTAGGGTATTAGGGCATCAGAGTGGCATTTGATAGGCTTAGAGACGTTTGATAAGCTAGTATTCAATCTTTCTTTCATAAGAAAAGTGTTAGTGTTTTCAGCCCCTTTCAATCTATTAATATCATCGAATGCAGACCATTACATAAGAAAATTACACGACTAAAGATAGAATGACAAGATGACACAGGAAAATGCATATAATTTCTGCTCTTTCATGGGAATTTTCTCAGACAAATGTAATGTTTCAGATGCTGAAAAGCTCTGTTCCTGCTTTCGATGACCCTTGTTATACTCAGACTGTGAACCCGTTTGCAAGTGACTAAAGGGACATGTTTTGGTGGCACTAGGCAAATTCTGAGTATTTTTACCATGAAATAATGAGCCATTTCAACTAAACCAGTCTTTGGAAATGGTGCACTTTTGAAAGAGAGATAAGCACTGGCCTAACACAAAGGGCATTTTGTTTTAAAATTCTGAGCTACAGGAAGAAGGGGATAAATCATAAACACAAGAGCACCGTGAAAAGTGTCAGAATGGCTGCAAAATCTTACTAGGTAGCCACAGCATGGAAACTAGAACTATCTGTGGCTCTCGGGTCAGTCTGGGAAATATATTGATGAATTCACAGATGCAAATGTCTATTTATACCTACGCACAAAATCTCACCCTTGCGGCCTTTGAGTTTTCTATTTTTAGACTGGGTATTCCTTAATAGCTTGGCTTTGGAGTTTTGGTGCTGTGTGGGAAGAGGCTCAAAGTTCAAAACCTTTTGTAGGTGGGAGAGGTGAAAAGAGGCAAGGAGAGTGAGGGCAAGGAATGTGAAAAGTTCCCCACTGCTGAGCTCCACCAGTGCAGAAGCTTCCACTTCTGCTATTTCAGGACAGGGGATCAGATGCTTGAAAGCTGCTCAGCGCTTCCCAGCTCCTGAAATCTGGTTTAACAGAACTCTGGATATTCTTTTCTATCCTCTCTCATGCCTAAAAATAGTATGAAATTGACACTAAAAAGACATATCGTCTAATCCAGTGCTCCATTGTTCACTTTCCTTCTGGGCTTTTTTTTTTTTTTTTAAGGACATGGAGAGAGAAAAAAAAAAAATACCAACTAGTGTTAGGGCTAAAAATCAGACTCTAGCATCAAAAGATAAACAATTCACCAAGAATGACCTGAGGCCATAGCTCAAGCTCACAGTTGTGTGTTAATAAAAGAGCAGAGATTCTAGAGTGAGGTTGATCTGGGCAAATCTTGGTGTCACTACTGAATAGCAATGTGACCTTAACCAACTTACTCTTCCTCCGGGGCTCAGTTTCTTCATTATAAAAAAGATAATGCATCTTACCTCATCAGATTGCTGCTGAGATTAAATTTAAAGTGCTACACGATTCACATATTAACTGAGATAAAATAAGTGCTAGTTGTTACCAGTTTTAATAGCAAAATAATTATTATTGTACTTAGCTAAAATGGCAAATTTGGAAGAATTATACTTGTAGATAGACATTATGAAACTATAAGAACAGCTTGATATTGGTCCATGAATGGAAAAACAGAACAACAAAATAGGATAGGGACTTCTTATCTTCAGATATAGTCTTATATGTACAGTCACTAGATTTATGAAAAAGGTGACACTATAGTGAAAAGAAGTTTCAACAACTTGTGCTGAGCCAATTACATATGCATCTGAAAAATGAATTATAACTCCTTACCTCATACCATCTACAAAAATCAACTCAAAGTAGATTATAGGTCTCAGTGTGAAAGGAAAAACAATGAGGCTCCTATATAATACAAAGAATAATACTGATAACTTAGAAGTGAGCAAAGATTTCTTAAACAGAATCAAAACAATCATTAACCCTAAAGAAAAAGGTTTGATCTGCTTATATTAAAATCAAGAACTCTTGTTTATCAAAGGGTACAAGAAGGATGGCAACTTCAGGGTAGGAGAAAAACTTGCAGCATTGTCTGGCAAAAAACTGATATCCGTTGTATATAAATACTTCTAATAAATCAATAAGCGAAAGAAAGACAACTCAACAGAAACATAAGCAAAACATAAGTAGATACTTCACAAGATATCTAAGTGCCCAATGAACACATGAAAAGATACTTGGCTTTTTTAATCGCCAGAGAAATGCAAATTTAAACTACAATGAGATATTTTCAAATATCACCAGAATGGCTACAATGAAAAGATTTAAAAAAATAAGTGTGGATAAGAATGTAGAAAAAAATGGAATTCTCATAAACAGTTGTTAGGAGTGTAAATCAGCTCAACCACCTGGAAAAGAAGTTTAACAGTATTTAGTCTACCTAAAACATTCATACTCAATGATACAGCAATTCTACCCAAAGATATCGATCCGAAAGAAATGCATAAACTGGTGCTGCATAAGAAGGTATCTGAATGTTCACAGTGGCTGTATTTGTTATAACCCAAATCTCGAAACAGTCAAAATGTCCACTCAGTATATTAGATAAATTTTAGTTTATTCATACAGCAATATTTGTTGTTCAGTCTCTCAGACATGTCCAACTCTTTGTGACCCCATGGACTGCAGCACTCCAGCCCTCCCTGTCCATCAGCAACTCCTGGAGTTCACCCAAACTCATGTCCATTGTCGGTGATGCCATCAAAACATCTCATCCTCTGTCATCCCCTTCTCCTCCTGCCTTCAATCTTTCCCAGCATCATATCTTTTCTAATGAGTCAGCTCTTTGAAACAGGTGGCCAAAGTATTGGAGCTTCAGCTTCAGCATCAGTCCTTTCAATGAACATTCTGGACTGATTTCCTTTAGGATTCACTGGTTTGATCTCTTTGCAGTCCAAAGGACTCTCAAGAGTCTTCTCCAACACCACTTTATAGTAGACTTTGTAGTAAGTATATAGCAACATACTTACTACACAGAAATACTTTTTAAAAAGCTATACTGCATACAATAGCATGAATGAATACAAAACACAACATTGAACAAACAGAATCCTCTTAAAAAGACCACACGCTATGTGATTCCATTTATGTAAAGCTCAAATTGGAAAATTTATCTATGGTAGTGCAAACAGGGTATTCTCCTATTCTCTTAGAGACAGGAAGAAATTGGGGGTAAGGCAGCCCCCAAGGGTCTCTGCGCTTTGCTGTACTTAGTCACTCAGTCATATCCAACTCTTTGTGAACCCACTAGGCTCCTCTGTCCATGGGGATTCTCCTGGCAAGAATACTGCAGTGGGTTGCCATGCCCTCCTCCAGGGGACCTTCCCAAACCAGGAATTGAACCCAGGTCTCCTGCATTGCAGGTGGATTCTTTATCATCTGAGCCACCAGGGGAGCCCCCATGGGTCTCTGGTGGTTGCATAATACTCTAGATCTTGAGCTAAGGAACAGCAAAATGGATAGCTGATTACTAAAAAATTCACTGAGGTGTGTTATGCTTTCAGGATTTGAATACTTCTATTCATTTAAATTAGATTGATATAAAAAGTTAAGTTAAAAGAGTAGAATATGAGCTTTCTAAGCAAATAAGAAGGAACAGCATTTCAGACAGTGTAAAAACTACTGCAGATGATTTTGATGGGCTTTCAGAAGTGGTGCTGTATTTGCCCTGCCCATTACCTCTAGAGCCAGGGATTGGCATTTCATGTAGTCAGGTTAACTGCTGGATAGAAAAGCATATAACCTGTCTATTCAGGCATCCTACTGCAATCACTTAAGTGGTATTAGCCTCTAAAATTGTTCAGGGGTATGTCTCCACACCTGGACTTTAGTTCAATTTCATCTGTTAGGTAGATAAAAGGGTATATGTGTGCATTTTCTTTTGTGAAAGGGATCCTGAATTCACTGAAGAGTATTGCAGATGCTGATGGAAAAGCTTTAATAGATCTGACTGGTTGTATACAAACTCTTAGAGTTACAAGTCTCTTAAATTAGTTTCCTCCCTCCGTCCCTCTCTCATTTCCTTCATTCATCTACAGATCCTTCCTTCCTTCCTTCTTTCTTTCTTTCCTTTCATCCATGCATGTGCATGTCCATCTATCCATGCATGTGCATGTCCATTTATCTGTCCATCCATCAGTCCACTGACCCACTGATTCGCTCATCCATCCATCCATTCATCCACTCATTCATCCATCCATACATTCAACTAGTAAGGTGGTTAAGAACAGGGTCCTGGAGCCAGTCTGCCTGAGTTTGGATGCTGGCTCTGCCACTCATTATCTATATGACCTTGAGCTCAAGAAGAAGGAGAAATGAGTAAAAGCTGAAGAAACCAGCAGGCATCAGATCATCTAATTCTTTGTAGAACACATTAGGGAGCATGGGCTTTATTCCACCTGCAATAAGAAGCCATTAGCATGTTTTAATCAGGAGTGGAATAAAGTAACAACTTCCTATCACCTTTCTTCCTCTACCTTTTATCTCTTTTTAATGGAATTAAAATTCAGGTAATTTGAGCATCCCTGTTATTCTGGACTCTACTTGATACTTCAGTGTATTAAGGGCGAGTGATGAACTACATAAAAACATTAGTGCTAAGTAGTTAGGAGTCACCAGAATTGAGGCTAGAATTCTTTCTCTATACTTTCTCAACTAAGTCCTTTATGTCATCAAGTCTATTATTATGATGATAATAACAGTAATTTACATCTGTAGAACTGAGTAAAGATATAGTGAGAGGAGTCCCTTAAAACACCTAGCATAGTTCTTGGCATATAATAAGCACTCAATAAATGGTAGCTATAAAATGCTGTGCAGAATACAAATATGATGTGCAATTTTCCCCAAAATCTTAAATTTAGATTCACACAGGTTTAGTCTGTGTGAAATCTTGTTCACTTGAACCTCCCTTCATGAAAGTAACAGACCCCCTGGAAAATTATAGAGCTGCATCTACCAAATGACAAAATGTGCAGAATTTCCAGGAAATTATGATTTCTAATAAGAATGAGCTAAGTGACTCCTAGATGTTGGCTTATAATTGAAAAATGGGCTTTCTGACATGCTCCGTGTTTGTGCTTCTTGGTCCTCTGGCTGAAACTAAGACGGGCAGTAAAACAGAATCTGGATCCTGACACCTTCTCTCTTGACAAAATAATTGCCTCTGGATTCACTTATACGTCTCTGAATGGTCTAAAGGAAAGAACATAATAGGAAAAACTGAATTCTTTGGGAAGAGTATCAAGTTTGTAGTATGCTTTAATAATACAAAACCAAAATGAAAAATCTAATTTGCCGACCTCCTGGGTGAGGGGTGGCTGCAGCATTGGTAGGCACAGTGAACGATTAGCAAAGAGGAAAGTTCTAGTTGGGTGGTAGACAGTCCAAGGCAGGGCAAAGGAGAGCACATCCAAGAAGTGATTACTGCATGCCCTTACTGAAATTTCCTTTATAAGGAAAATTATTCTCAGAAGTGACACATTAAGAGACTGTCATACAGCAAATTTAGCATGGATATAAATAATTGCCTAATAATTGCCTGTTCAACCATGTGAGATGGGCACTCGAGGGTTATGTTGGGATAGAGGCTGATTAATGAACGGCTGGGACGTGTCTCACTGAAGCCCCAGCAAGAAAGAGCTGTGTGCCATCACATGACCGTGGATGACATCTTTACCTGAGGCTCAGAGCCTTAACCAGGGCTGCGGATCTGGCAAAGAGGCTAAAAATAAGTAACCCTAAGTCCAATAAATAGCAAATAAAGGAAAGAGGACATGTCAAGTCTTGCTCATCGCATACATTCTTTCATGTCTTTGGTACTCAGTAATTGAGTCCCCTTAAAAACTTAGTGATTACATGTAGGTGTCAGGATAAAATGCAAATGATTTAGCAAAGCATTCAACACTTTCCAGTCTGCCCCTACTCCATTCTCCTAACTTTTCCTAACTGACCTAGGACTGAACATTAAATTCAACAATAAAGTCATCAAATAAACCTCTTCACTTATATCTGTGGGGCTGCCCCATGGCTCAATGGGTAAAGAATCTGCCTGCAATGTAGGACACGTGGGTTCAATCCCTGGGTAGGTAAGATCCTCTGGAGGAGGGCTGGCAACACCCACTCTGGTATTCTTGCCTGGAGAATCCCATGGACTGAGGAGCCTGGAGGGCTACAGTTCATAGCACTGCAAAGAGTCGGACATGGCTGAGCAACTACACGGGGACACATACTTGTATCTGCACATGTTAAGCTCCTGGGTTTCCCTCTTCATGAAGCCCAGTGAGTCAACCTTCAAAGTCCATCCCTTTGCTAAAGTCATTTCCCTCCAGCTCTGCCCAACTTCTGCTTCCTTTGTGTTTCCAGACCTTTTATTTCTTCCATCCACTTGGAATCCCCACACTTGATTATGAGCCTCCAAGACACAGGAATCCTGATTTAGTAATTTCTGCATTCTTAACGGTGCTCACATGGCCAGCCTTCCACAAACACATGCCCACAATGCCTTCTCTGGTTTCCTCCTTCTTCGGCCTCCCTAGACATGCTTTTCTTCTATGTGGTTTCCATTACACCCCACTTCATGCACTGTTAATAAAATGGGATGAGAGAAGTTCCCAACTTTTGTATAACACACATTTCGGCACTCTTGCTGTGATAGGGCACTTTGGAAGGCCCCATACATGCTTCACCCACTACTTTAAAATAAATTGTCCAGCCTACAAAATGACGCAGTCCTCTGTATCCTCTCTACCAATATCCTGAAATCCAAGTATAGGTGCTCTCTTAATAGAAAATGAGCTATGGAGTCTGGAGTTAGCATGTACACACTGCTATATTTAAGCTGGAGAACCAAGGTCCTACTGTATAGCACTGCTGCTGCTGCTGCTAAGTCGCTTCAGTTGTGTCCAACTCTGTGCAACCCCATAGACGGCAGCCCACCAGGCTCCCCCGTCCCTGGGATTCTCCAGGCAAGAACACTGGAGCGGGCTGCCATTTCCTTCTCCAATGCACGAAACTGAAAAGTGAAAGGGAAGTCACTCAGTCGTGTCCGACTCTTAGCGACCCCATGGACTGCAGCCTACCAGGCTCCTCCGCCCATGGGATTTTCCAGGCAAGAGTACTGGAGTGGGGTGCCATTGCCTTCTCCGCTGTATGGCACAGAGGAACTCAGTTATGTGGCAGCCTGGATGGGAGAGGAGTTTGGGAGGGAATGGATACATACATATGTGTGGCTGATTGGCTTTGCTCTGTACCTGATACTATCAGAACATTGTTAAAAGGCTATACTCCAATATAAAATTAAAAAGTTAAAAAAAAAGAAAAATGAGGAATTTTATAAGGGAAGCAGATTAATCACATAAATGTAACAACAACAACAAAAACGCCTCAAATCTGGTATGTACCCAAATTATGGTATATAACCCTCCTCCTGTAGATCAACTGCCAACAACTAGTCCTGCCCCAGGGTAGGGGCCTCTTTCCCTCTCCCCGCCCACCTCAGTTACCACATGTGGCTTTGAGCAGGAGCACCGGAACTCAGTGCTGATCTCGAGCCCTGAGCAGACTTCGTTACAAGGAACATATGGCCTCAAAAATTGCAGGACAGTGTTAACAATGTGTCCCCCTACCCATGGGGAATTAAAGGGAATATGGGGGATGTGAAGAGAATAATCCAGTGACAATCATGCTTTTGCCAATGTGGGCTTTGAGAGGATGAAGATTTCTGTCAGTGATCAAAACAGACTTAAACCCCTAATTTTTTGCCTATATATAGTTCCATCAATCCTCTTAAAGAAGAGTGCATATAAGGAGTACGGCTCTCTCCTACCCAGAGTCACGTGGGCAGGTTTGTGCAGAGCGGCCAAGCAGTGTATCCAGCAGAGCACCAGCCCAAGAAGTGTATCCTCAAGCATCGTGTTAATAATGTAGGAAAAAGTCAGGCTTCACACAGGCACTTGACTGAGATTTACCCCAGAAAAGAGGAAATGAAAAGATAAAGCATTACATATCAAACCAGGAACAGCTGGCTGGAAAACTTGAAAAGGACATAGTCTGAATTACCAGTCACTTGGGAAATCTGCCAGAGCAAGTTAGAAGGTGAGTAGCCTAGAAAGCTGTTATTTACTTGATACCATTGCAGTGGCCATGCAGAAGAACTGTTCTAAGCTCCTTACAAGTATTTTCTCATTTAGTTTTCATTACAATTGCATAAAGGAGGTAGAGCTATTATCACCTTAACTGTACAGAGGAGAAAACAAGGCACAGAAGAGTGATGTTGCTTGGTTCACAGAGCTAAGAAGAGGCAGAGCCAGGATTTAACAATAATTTGGGTCCAGAGTCCTTCTTATCAAACTACTCAACACACATTAATTCCCCTCTATGGAAGATTTTTATAGCACAAAGTTAATACTTTCTAGAACGCCTATTTACTGTGATATAAAAATAAATTTAATTCCATTTCTTTCTTCTCCAAGCCATTATTTTAATGAACACTTAATCTTGAAAACTAAAGTAATTTTTGGATATGCAATTCTTACAGTTGGTAAGAATGCTGCATTTTCCAATTTATCTATGGCAGACATGTATTCCCACGAAAACGTTACTGTTTCAATGCCAGGGGAAAATTCAACAATTCATAGACTTTTAATTTCAGGTACCTTTTATTTGTTCATTGGTTTCTTAATAAAGAAGATAGAAAATTTGCACGGAAGATTAGGAAAATCAAGCTAATGAGACCAATTTATTTTTAATCAAACAATTCTATAGCACTTAATATATTCCAGCCTCTGTTCTCTGTGCTTTACAACTATTAAATCATTTAATTCTCATTTGAGACAAGTTCGATTCTCAACTCTGTCTCACAAGTGAGGAAAATTGGGGCACAGAGAGGGTAAGTAACTTACTTGAGGTCACACAGCCAGAGAGAGACAGGGCAGAAAGTAAGTCTGGAGGCTTCAGCCTGCAGAGGCTGTTCTCTGAATATATGCGTAGTCAGTGTTCTTGGAGGTCTCCTTGCCCTAGTAGCGTTCTAGTTGCTGCTGGTGCTGTCCTAACCATTACAATACTGATGAAGCAATGAGAGCTTCAGCAGTATTCACATAATAAGGCCATTGAGCTCCTTTGACCCTGAGTGATCACACACATATCCATGACTACCCCAGATGTCTCAGGTTTAGGGTAAGTAGTCAAATTATATTATTTCTATTTGTTAAAAATAGCCCCATGCACTCTAACTTCTTTTAAAAAATTATGTTGGAACTGGATTTCTATTTCACAGAAATAGCTTCAAACAAATAAAAAAATCAGGCATCGGTGTTTTGGTGGTATTTTGGGAAATAAATTTGAGTAAAAATGTGGCACATTCACTCTGGGTGTGGTCCCAGAGTGCATCTCATTATCTTGAATACATGGACATCCAAGAAGTGAATACAGTTCTGCAGTTGATAAAATTATTTTCACTATTAAAGAGCACTAATAAAATTAGGTTTAAGTTCTTGTTATTGCTTTAATGAGACTAGTTTTTCATCTTACAGACTGTGGGCTAATTAGTATTCCAAGGAATGAAACATTGGTTTCTTGTTGTTGGGCCTATGAGACAGGTTCACATACATAGCTTCTGCCTCAGGAATGTGTGTCTGTAGTCAGTCTTAAATTGATGGCAAAGATATATTTTAACCCTTTGTTATCCACATTCTTTTTATATTGAATGTCTGCAGCTTTTTCCTCCATGGTCTTGCTGAGATATAATAATAGTTCTAAAGTTTCTCTAACATCCTTATATATTCAGGTGGTTATTATCCAACGACAGACTGCCTGCCGTTGAACTTGTTCTAAGCCAAATTCAACAAAAGTTATTTTGGCCTTCAGCTTCTTAGCCATCATCTTTCTCTTTCTTTTTAAACTCTCACCAAAAAGACATCGTTTTAGATAAGAACATATCTTAATGAAAAACCGAACTAAGGATAAGACTAAAATAAGATGCTTTTAACTTCAAGAGGACGATTTTCTGATGAAAATTCTCAGTCCTTCCTTCCATATGAAATAAAATGTAATGCTCTCAGACACTTTCATTTCCCTTCTTTGTAGACAGTTATTTTATTTTACTTTTTGGTCATACGATCTTATTCTTCATGTTTTGAAATAGTTTTCTCCCTCGCCTAGGACAAAAGCATTTGAGAACTTTGATTTTATAAAAATTCCCAATTCTCTAAAAACAGAGGGTGCTTCTGACATCACTTCCATTCTCTTACACACATAAATGATCATCAGGACATCTCCTGTTGTCACTAGAATGTACACAGGATACCCAATATGGGTATCCATGTTTCCTAGCAAGAAGGACATTATATCTAGCATGTAGAGTCCCTATAAATGCTTTGAGGTTATTTGGCAGCTGTTAAGACTCGAGAGGGTAAAACATAAAAACAATAGCCTACTGCTGCTAAGTCACTTCAGTCATATCCGACTCTTTGTGACCGCAAGACGGAATCCCTGTCCCTGGGATCCTCCAGGCAAGAACACTGGAGTGGGTTGCCATTTCCTTCTCCAATGCATGAAAGTGAAAAGTGAAAGGGAAAAAGTGAAATGCATGATAGTGAAAAGTGAAAGGGAAAGTTGTGTCTGACTCTTCACGACCCCATGGTCTGCAGCCTACCAGGCTCCTCCGTCCATGGGATTTGACTAGCACTGGATAATTGTTCTTCCCAATCTCACTGTTCTTTCTTGTCTTCTTCATAGACTTGTTTTTTGTTTGTTGTTTGGGATGGGGGTGGTGCTTTTCTCTGCCCAAGGTTCTGTTCTCATCTTTCTTTTCTTTTTTCTCTTCACTCTTGCCCTAGGAGAACTGAACTACTCCTGTGGCTCCCATGGTCACTGTTGTCAAATCTCGTTTTTGAGCTCAGAACTTTGCCCTGAGCTTCAGATAACCAGTTGCTTACTGGACATGTCTGCTTGGATATCCCTTAGTCACCTCACACTCAAAATGACCCAAACTGAACTCATCCCTTCTATCTAGTCTGGTTCCCCATCCAAGCAGTCTCCTATGCTTAGTCATCCACGGTCGACTGGACTCCTCTCTCAGTCACCTTAGTATTCTGAATATATTTATTTCCTCCTTTCCCCTCCTGCTGCCTCTGGGCTGGGTTCAAGTGTTCATTGTCTGCTGTACCAGATGGTGACAAAGACCTCAAAACGTCTTCCCACCCTCAAGACAGATTCATATTCCTCACTGCCCCACGAGGAATTCATGAAAATCTGTTGCCACAGCAAGATACAGATAGAGCAATAAGAAGCATTTAAACCTATTATTATTAGTGCTTTATCATAGTGAAAATAATTAAGTCACTCTGCTTAAAATCCCTTAGATAAAATCCCAGCTCCTCTCAAAGTCTTTACTGTGTGTACTCTGCCTAGCCTTTAATAGGCCCATTGCACATTTTTTAAAATAAAACTTCCAGAATGTATTTACTGGGGAGAGGGAGAAAACAATTTCAAATTTTGAGAAGGAAATAGAATGACCAAACAAATTAAATCAAATAAGCTGTTTACAAGACTTCTAGACTTAAATAAAAGTTTCTCTTCTGCCTGAAACACCCTGCCTCGTCTCATTCCCCGGTTGGTGTTGTTTAGTTGCTCAGTCGTGTACGACTCTTTTATAACCCCATGGACTGTAGCCCACCAGGCTCCTCTGTCCACGGGATTTTCCAAGCAAGAACACTGGAATGGGTTGCCATTTTCTCCTCCCGGGGATCTTCCTGACCCAGGGATCGAACCAGTGTCTCCTGCATTACCTGTGGATTCTTTACTACTGAGCCACCTACTCAGTGATAACTCCAAAGGTCTTCTAACATCCAGTGCAGTTACCACCTCCATGGGATGCCTTTATTCTCATTACCTGTAGTCTGATACCTCTAACTGTCTCCATCTCACCCTCCATCATTTACACCATTCTCTATCTGTTTTTGTGTCTTTCCACAAAAATTCCAAGACTCTGGAGCTCCAGGACTATGCCTTTTCTGTCTTTAGAGTCTCCAAAAATGTTTGTGGAATGCATGGTTAGATGTGACATGCTACTTGTCCCATGGGACAACATTATTGAAGCTGCAACTTGCAAAAAGGCTCCATCTCCTTGCTACACTGAAACACAGCACTGAAATCTCATATTCTTGCCAGCACTAGTTAATCATTAAACATTTCTCCCCACTAACAAAACAAAACATGACCACAGGAGAAGGCTCTGCAGAGATCGTGCCCACACATTTCAATGCCTGGGCTAAAATAACCATGTAAGTGTGTAGGACTCTTCATCATATCGTACCAGGAAACTCGCCCTCCCATATTTAAAAATACACTTGTTTGGCTTGATTCAGGCTGTTCCTCATTCCAGGCCTGCATGAGTCATTGGAGAAACATCCTATTAGAGGGCACCCCACAGATTGGCTTCCTTTGTATGTTTTCGATGAGTCAGGATGTATGAGTCACAGTTCACTCTTATGACAAAAGGAACCTGTTCTCCCTTCCTTTTCATTACTAATATTTTGTGGGCTTCATTGGCACCTTTTAGAAACATCTAAGGCAGCCAGGGGCGGCTGGAGAATTGGCATTATTTATTTTTCACAAGCTACTCTACTTAAAGCCCCTTTCACCAGAACAGCAGGATACGGTGGAGTTCTAGCACATCCAAAGTTCATGTGGCTCCTGGGAGGCCTGCATTTGGCTTTTGCTGCTATGCATGTCATCGATGTGAGCAGGAAGGCTCACAGGAGAAGACACCCCACAAGGCCCCTTTCAGGACAGGTACCTAGAAACGGTCTCCCAGAGCTACCGTTGATAAAGGGCCAGTTGGCTTCTCTTTCTTGGCTATGATAGACAAATGCTTGGCTAAGGAGAGTGACATTTCTCAGCATAATCAATGGCCAACTAGTGAGCACAAAGCTGAGTGGAAAGACAGTCAAAGAACTGCAATCATCTAGATGTCATCCAGGACACTCAGAACCTGCCAATGGAAGAATTTTTAAGCTCCATGATAATTAGAAACAATAGAGGTTAATTCCTTTCATTCCATTCCAGCAAATCTTTCAAGTGGCTATCCACAGAGATAAATCGGGCATGGAATCAGTGGCAGAAGAAAGTACAGTGAGTTATATACGCCACAAAAGAAGAATATGCAAAGGGTCATGAGAGTCCCGGGGAAGGCTAAGTTTATTTTCTTAGAGGAATTGGCATTTGAATTGGACCCAAGGATGAGGAGAATCTAATTCATAGTTCTGAATGTGTTTTTCCTTCAGAACCCAGTCAGGCTCCTTTCAAATTCATTTACATTCAGACTCCAAATTCCATAATCAGCATCTCTGGGAAGCCATTTAAAAGCATGCATAGAAGCCTGCCTGCAAGGGAGATGCTTCTACCCAGTTCTATCAGGAATAGTTTTACAGCGGCCAATAAATGAAATAGAGAAGAGACTCACTAAGTCCACATCGTTCTGCTTTCCAGGGGATCCTAGTGCAGTGAATTCTGCTTCTGCTTTAATAGAAGGTGATAAAAATACTTGCCACCCACTTACCTCAGAGGAACACTGCCGGGATGCATAATGCTCAAAGCACTTTGAATTTTTTAGGTGAAAAGTGCTTTTGAAAACAAAGCTTTGTGATCATGAATGTTTGGTAAAAAGGAAGCAAAAACATTGTCTAGAGCATGTGTTTGTCGGGGTCGGAGGAAACCAGACACTAGATTATACCTTGTATAATCTTGTATAACTAGATTATACCTTGTATAATCTTGTATAACTAGATTATACAAGAAAGTCAGCATTCTACAGTCAAGCCCTGAAAGTCCGTTCCCAGGAGGTAAGACCATAACTATTCAGGGTACATTTAATATATCAAGAAGTGAGGCAAAATTGGTGTCTTTGATGATAGAGGTTTCTGATAAGAATAAAGAATAAGGAAAAGGAATTGCAATTTGTCCCATGATGAGGTATGGGGGATGTAAATTTTGCAGGCTGAGATAATCAGAATTGATTCTTAAAAAGCCAAGAAAAGAACACACAGAGGACACTGGGAGAAAAACTTTGAATGCCCAAGGACGAACGGGGTACATGATCCAAAATATTCAGTAGTGCAGTATAAAGACAACAGAAGATAAAGGAAAGTTGTAAACAGTGAGTAACTCTCTGAATTAGGCTACAGAGCTGTGTAGAAGGAAGAAATTAGACCCTTAGAAGGCTTGAGTGATAGTCCACTCTCTGGTACCAAGCAGATATATATATATATATATATATGTTCTCTATGTGAATGACTTAATTTCTCACAGCTTCACACAGCTGAGAGAATCAAAGGAGAAAATGTTAAAAAGTATCATCAAAGATGTGCTGGTATCTACAAACATCAGGGGTGGTGATGATGGAGCTGAATTGGTGGGAATGACAAAAAACCAGAAGAAAGTCCCCAAAGGAGAGCCACACATTTTGGTGGTAGAATTTTTTCTTTTTTAAAAAATACATGCAAAATCCTGGGTGTTGAAGGAAGACTTCTGGAAAGGATCTAGTAACGCAGAAGGGATACAACCAGGGTTTAGACTTCCATGACAGGGAAATATTCAAGACATATTTTCAACAAATTGAATGTGGATGAGAAGACAAAAGAAACAAAAATCATGTCGAGAGCCCGTGTCTGCAGAAATTGTAGGAGAACAAAGTGGCCAATGTAAATGGGAAGCTGAGGAAAGAGGGTGGTAAAACGGTGGGGTTGTTAAAGAATAAAAGATAAGCTTCTAATAAAATAGTAAAATGAGGGGTTAAAAATTTATTTATGGAATTTTCTGCATCTGCTAGTTAGCCTCACCGAAAATAAAATGGAAACTCTTCTATGTAAAAAGATTAGAATACGCCCTTTAAGGTTTCAACAAAAGCAAATCTGCAATGAAGAGGTGTCTCGTGGGATTAGGTTGACGTCAACAGTTCCTGTGCATCATGTTTTCTGTTATTTTCAATAACCTCAAAAGCTTTTTGGTTTTACTCCAGAGTAATATTCATGCTTGCATTTCCTTCCCCAATTCATCCAAAAACATGATCAGCAGTGCTTTCACTGGGTTCTAGCCAGTCCTATCCACTCACACCTATGACTGAGGAGCCTGGAGAATAACTGAGCTGTTATCAGGGGAAGACACAGACATCGCCTGTGATAAGAACTCAGTAAGAGGGGCCAGGAATCAGGCCATCAGATGGCCTGAGCAGAGTGGACATGGGCTTGCAGCCATTGGCAAAAAACCTTGTAACACAGACTAGAGAGGCCAGCTTTGTTTTTGAGAAAATTCAGACATGAAGAAGAGGGATAGGGTAGTGAGAAATGAACTGAGGGAAATAACAGTCTGTGACCAAACGTATAGGAATCAGGCATTAGCCTGACTCCATCATCACCCAAAACCTGAGTCAGAAGTCAAATTTGGTCTGTTTTCTAAGGACATGAAAATAGACACATGACAGTGGGTCAGTTGGAGCAATACCTTAAATTTATATCTATAAATATTTCTTTCTATCCCTACTAAGTTCTGGACTTCTTCCTGAGTATTTTTCATGTATAATACAGAGATTCTTACTAACAAGATGGGTCATTTTCAAAAGCTTTCTTGTTTTTGCTTTAAGACATCATCTCATTTTGACTGAATGAATGATATTGCAAAGTATACTCAGATGCATTTATCTATAGCTTTAGGATATGGCTAATCTGGGCAACTGACACTTCCCAAAGTGTTAATATAGAATAAAGAAATTACAGAAATTATGCAAAACACAACCTATATGAAACACACTGATTGGACATTGCAATCAAGAGGACAATAAACATTTCCAGAGAGGACGGTCTCAATTTATCAGACACTATGCTTAAGTGGACCCATCTGCTCTGCCCATCACCCCCCATATCTGAAAAATATACATTCTTTAATTCACTTGTATGGCCCGTGCTTTTCAATCAGGGGACCACACAAAGACCACCTCAATGGAAGCCAAAGAAAAAATAAGCATGAAGGAAGCCATGAGCCCCTTGGCAACAATTGCCTCAGCCCCTCCACTTCTACGTGTATCTCTCACCACCCCTTCTTTAAGACAGTTTCATCTCTACTTCTTCCTACTTGGCTCAAATCCCATGTGCACTCGGCCCCAGACTCATACTGCCCCTGGAAGCTTTAGGTCACTGACCTGACTGTGCAGATTCTTATACTCTAGCACTCTACCCAGGTGGGCCCTGGTTTCTCAGAACAGTTTCTCTTAATTTAATGGAAACTTTGTTCAGATATTTTGCTGGTGACTCAAAAGATGCTCATATTTTGGAATGGATTTTCTTGTCTCCCTTAATTCTTACCATTGTAACTACAGATGTTGGTATGACAGGTTTCTTCCTTGCTTAGAGATTTTCCTTCTAATATCACTTTTCTAAGCTCAGGAAACTTTGACATTCTTTTTATTCTTCAAAGGATTAGAAAAAATTCTGGATGAGGTTTAGTGAAACAAATCATTGCTGCTTTACGTAAGTAACTACGATTTAGTTTGCAAGGACACTCTCCTGGGCACACAGGATCACAAAATGGGGGGCACTTTACATCATATGTTTACCAAGGGGTGAGATGTACAGACTTATGAGATGCCATGGTCTGAGGTAAGGTTAGTTTTGTTTCAAAATGTCAATGCTCTTTTGATGATAACAGCCATATTCTCTCCATGCTCCCTGAAGCACTCTGTCCATAGATCATGAAGAAGAGAGACACGGATGGCATCTACACCAGGGCATTTCCTGCCCTGAATCTCCACTGTGGGTCCAGCTAATGTGGGTGGATAGGATGTTCAGCAAACTGTATCTTGGTCCCTTCCCACAAAATTGCAAAAAAGCCCATGATCATCATATTTTTACTTAATACTGACCAAGACATGAGGGGAAATTGAAATTCTGCAAAGGCAATTTTGACCTTTGAAGTTAAAGAATCACCATCAGAAGCAAGCAATACAGAACACAAAGAATAACTCAATATCATCAGAATTAGGAAGGAAGGTATGTTTTGGTGGTCACTATGCACTTTCCTTATGGAAATCTTTCCATAGCCTGATTCCAGTTAATTCAGTCTATGCCTAATTCCTCCTGATCATTTATAATCAACACTATGACCCACATGATTCACTTGGATAAATGAATTTTTTGGTTTTACATACTTTTGACTTGTATTTATCTCCTCTCTTTATAGGAGCAACATGATGTTGATTTAAGATAAAATGTAGGCTCCAATACAAAATCACTGGAAATGCAATGACTTAAAAAAATCTCATTTTACTTGGGAAAGGTATTGCATTATAGTGTTTTCCAGAAGAACTTCCTGTAATCTTGGAAGCGTGTGTGTGTGTGTGTGTGTGTGTGTGTGTATCTAGTGAAGTGAAAGTGTTAGTCACTCAGTCATGTCCGACTCTTAGTGACTGCATGGACTGTAGCCCACCAGGCTTCTTCATCCATGGGATTTCCCAGGTAAGAATACTGGAGTTGCCATTTCCTTCTCAGGGGATCGTCCCGACCCAGGAATCGAACCCATTTTTCTTGCATTGCAGGCAGATTCTTTACTGTCTGAGCTACCAGGGAAGCACCTGGAATGTTGCTAGTATGACTGAGAAACTAAATTTTTAAATTTTATTTATTTCTACCTAATTCAAATTTCAATAGTCAGATGTGGTGAGTGGCTAACCTCTTGGACAGTGCCGTTTTAGAAAGATGGATATTCGGCTTAGGAACCTCCTACTAGGCAAAACCATCCTCAGAGCACAAAACTAAAACCAAGTAGAAATAACCTGAGATGATTTTTTTCTCATCAGTAGCCCATTTGCCACAGACTGAAGGGGTGATGTTGTTCAAAGTAGCTGTGATGCTGTATGAAGAGTTCTTGCATAGATCTTCCAACCCACGACCAACAGAAAGGAGACCACATGGAAAGGAGTTAGTATCATTATGATAAAAACATTAACTGACACAGAAACAGCAAAAATACGGACACTAATGCACCCGACTGTGATCAGTGTGTGCCTGATACGATAGACAACACTGTAAGAGTGACACATCCCTCCTCCTCCTCCCCAAGATCGTACTTCATCGGCAGTGCGCCCTGGTACAATAAAGCCAGTCCCACACTTGAAGGACTCATGCTTCTCACACTATGCTGCCGCCACCTGGTGTATTTCTCCACCAGCGAAGGAGAAAGAGGACATTCTATTGCCCACCCCGTCAGTCAAAAATGGTGGGTATAAGGAATAAATGCTGTGTTTCTTTCTACTTGTATCATTACCATTCAATATAAGTCTAAAAGCTGTTTGCAAATAGGAAGTTGGGGAGATCAGGAAAGAGTGTAGCATATATAATAGGTAATGTCAACATCCTGTATAGGAGAGGGAATAAGGAGAAACAACACTCAGGTTACATGGTTGCACGACCTTGGCTGTCTCTATAATGTCCTTAGGGGAAGGGAACAATGTGAAGATTAATGTTGCCATTTGTCATTTTATAGCCATAAGCCTGAACACATGAAGGCCTTATTCATCATGCACAGAGAGCAGGCCCCTGAAATATACAAGGTATATTTCAAACAGGAAGGTCTTTGCCTACATTGCTGAACTACTGTGGGCTTCTGAGTTATCACCAAAACATTTGAGGTCTGTGTGTGGCAAAGGAAAGCAGAGGTGGGGGTGGGGGGGTGGGGAGGTGGGGGGCAGTGCATTGAACAACAGCCATTGTGTTCATGATGCTAAGGACAGTGTGGACACCTAGAAAAGATGAGTATGTATTTGGTCACCTCACACTGCCCACCACCATGGCAGGTACAGGAAGTCTGCCCTCCCTGATCAGTGCCTCAGAATCTCCATTCGCTTCTCTCTTCAAACCACTAGTAAAACAAAGAAACAGCTGCAGAAAATTGGAAGCAATAGATGGGCCTTCTCTCAGCTAATAGAGCATAAGCTTGAAATAAACTGATTGATTTCCTGAATGTATTAACAGAACACCTCAGGTTTCCTCTGCTTTGTCCCTGAATTTTAACAAAGGCTGAAGGCAGCTCTGCTGACCATGTTTCTGAACCCTGGATACATGTTAGAATAGTCTACTTTAAAAAATGCCAGTGCCACTGAAAACAAATGAGTGGTTTACAGGGCGTGGGGGAAGAGGTGTCAACCCATCGATTCAAAGTGGCCCATCGATTTTTAGGGTGATGCAAATAATCAGTGTGTTGACTATGGCACTGGTTGCATGACTATATGTATGTCAAAACTCAAGGACCTGTACACAAAGAAAGAAGAACTTTACCAAATGTAAATTATGTCTCCATAAACTTACCTGCAAAAAACTACTGATGTTTGGGCCTAACCCAGATAAATGAAATCAAATCATCAAAGCATGAGTCAGGACATTACTGAGAAGCTTCCTAATGATTCTCACATGCAACCAGGACTGAGACCAATGCAATTTGTGGCCATAGGAGAGTCACATGAAAAAGGGGCTGGGCCAAAGACCAGTGGTGTTGCTGGCTCTAGAGAAAGAATTCAGGTTCTCAGTTTTGCAGTTTGTGAACTACATATTTCTGCCTCTTCATTATAGGAATGCCATCCCCATTATCCAATGAGGGACTGGGAACAGTCACTCTTTTGTATACTCATCAGACAGACTCCAGGGAGGGTGGTGATGCATGGGATGTTTGTAAGGGAAAGTGCTACAATCCACTCATTTTGTCCAACAAAGACTTAAACAGGTGCTTGTTTGGTTGGTTTTGATTTTTTCTTTTTTTTTTCTTTTTTTGGTAATACAGCAGATAGGCTCTTTTGGGGCACATGTGAAAATCCTCCATGAGGTACAGTTTGGGAAGACCTCTGTCCCAACAACCTTACTACTTCTCTCTAACCTCTCTGAAGACGAGTGTCCTTACTGTTAAACAAGGACAAAGATTGCAATGGCCACTGCTCTCCCTTAGATCACCTGGGACACTCAGAACAGCCAACCTGCAAGAAAGTGATCTATCAACTGTATCCCATTAAAATAGCTAGCGTGAATTGCACATTTACTGTGCTAAGCATTTTCACATCGTTATATATTCATCCTGAAGTATCCTAAGTAAGACTATTCCTGTCTTCAGTTAAGAATGAGGATGTTGGGACTTCCCTGGCGGTCCAGTGGTTAAGACTTTGCATTTCCAATGCAGGGGTCAAGGGTTCAGTCCCTGGTTGGGGAACTAAGATCCCACGTGCTGCATGGCAGGGACAAAGGGGTAAAAATGAGAATGTTATGGCTTTGCCACCATCTCCACCATGCTAATAGTATATTTCACGTTACCTTTTTACTCCTCCTGAACATCCGTCTTGTTTGATGTGGTGATCACTCCTCCCCTTCCTCTTGGCTCTTGTTCATGAACTACTGATTGTCTGCTTACTGGTTCCTCCTCCTATCCTTAACCTCCAGGTTAGTGCTCAGTCCTGCACATCTAGGCTTCTCTAGCTGTCCTCACTCCCGGGGTGATGCAATCTCATCCAGTCTCTGGGCGCTGAGTCCTCTCCCTGCACCCAGACACGTATTTTCACTACATAGCTGTCAGCACCATTCAGATGTCTCACAGATACCTCAGAAAGACAGCTAAGCCTGGGTTCCTGATTTCCATCCTCAAGCTCTCCCCTCCCCCAGTCTTCCCTTCTGTAGTAAATGACCAAAGACCTGGAGGCATCTTTGGCTCCTGTTCTCTCAAACCCACATCCAATACACAAGCAAATCCTGCTGGCTCTTTCTTGAAAATAAATTCAGAACCTGATTACTGGTCACCATCTCCACCATTACCTGGTTTAGCCTCATCACTGACTGTCTCATGTGGCCCCCTAACTAGACATCCTCTTCCACTCCTGCTCCAATCTCTTTTCCACAAAGAATCCAGAGGGATCCTTTTATAATGTAAATAAAATTAGCAATACAGAAGAGAATAGAATGTAAACTCCACAGGACAGGCCTCTGACTCTTCTGTTCATTTTGTACCCCTAGTGTCTACACAGGCTGGCTGGCACTTTTGTGAATACTGGTTGAGAGGATGAATGAGCTCGCAATGGCCTTATGTTCTGCACCCAGTCACAGTGCTAAGCCAGGATCTGCCAGGCTCTGTGACTTTCTTCTGCAGGCTGCACGGTCTCTTGGGTGGAATAGTAAGTCACAACTACTGAGCTGCTTGATTACTGCTAGCTTTACTTCCACACACGACACAGAAAGCTTCTAGAAAAGCTACTGTGAGATCAGCAGAGCCTAGAGTTAGATGTTGAGTTTCACTACTATGTCCTTCAACACGTGTACATCATTGTTATCCTCATCATAGGGGTCTCTACTCTTATCATTGTGCTGAATTCAACAGCTACTAAAACCATTAAAAGAAGAATGCTTTTGTCCACACTATCTTCTGGGTCTTCAGTCTGAGATTACTCTAGAATTTCAAATAATCTTCAGCTATTTACAGGCTTAGACACATTCTGAGTCAGAGTTTGAAGCCTTCAAAATAGTATATGGTACCAAAATGGTTAGGAATGTGTGTAAAATCAAAATAAATAAGTATGAATTATAAAAGTAATAGTGGAAGTAGTGTGCATGAATGTAGTTGGCACTCTGTTATTTACTACAACTGTTTCAGGCTATTTTTAAAATTCCCATGCTAGTTTCTGCCTGTGTTTTGCTCAAACAAAGTGGCTACACAGCTGGGCTCTAGGTGGAGGTAATCTAGAGCTAGAGTCTCCCAGTATGAGGCTATGAATGCTTTACTAGGATGATCAATAGAGACCCTTAGAAAGAGTAACTAGTTTAACACAGAGACACACTATAAGCTAGGACTGACTCTGAACCACCTAGAGTATAAATCCATGACTAAATATAAAGTGTGTTCTGGGTAGGCTTGTGGAACAGAAAAGGAACATTAGTTAAAAACCAAGGAAATCTGAAAGTATGGACTTCAGTTAATATTACTATTATTGATGGAAACAAATGTAATATTCCAGTGTAAGATGCTAATAATGGCAAAAACTGGGTAGTGGGTATGTGTAAAATTTTTATATTATATTTGCAATTTTTTGTAAATCTAAACTTTACTAAAAAATCAATTTCATTAAAAATATTTAGTGGCACAAGAAGGTAAGATTTTGCACTGTCTGCTTACTGCCCCCAAACTTATACCATTATTATAAAAATTTCTTTATTTGGACAAGACAGTACATGTATTTTTTTCAAATGACAGTAGCTCAAAAGCTTTTTTAAAAAGGCCCTCTTGCTGACTGCTTTTGCTCTGCAGCAATTTGCCTGCCCTTTATTCTCTATTAAATCTTAAAAATACCACTTATTTGCAAGGAGGAAGAATTATTTATATATTCATGCACTGCCTCATTCTATAAAGTAATCAAGTGAAAGGAAAAAGAGTTAAATAAAGTCTTCCTTTTTCTAGAGTCCCTAAAATAGCTTACAAGATAGTCTATATTTCCATAATAAAAAGTATATTTTATGCAGTAATTCAAAGTTAACAAAGTATTTCCCCACAGATTAGCATACATTAGGTAACCACTGTGAGGTTGAGAATTATCTCTACTTTAGGGACAAGAATACTGAGGCTCTGAGAGGCAAAGTAAAACCTTCCAACCCATGCAGGGCTTTCTACTTCCTGCAGACGTCATGACCTCTTTTATTCAGCTGATCCGGGAGCCACTGCCATCACACCAGATGCAGCCTTCAATGAATTAAATCCACAGACACATCTTGCCAAATTCTAAATCAATCCTCGCTGCGTCCACCTTTGCATATACACCAGTCTCCTGCTTTCTGAATGTAAATAAGCTGAGAACCGGCTCATCTTTCCTTGTTACCTAACACATAATTTTACCTGTCTCTTTTTAAAATTATACAGTGTGTATAACTGTCCAACAATTATACACAATTTCAACAGATTAACTCAAGGTCAGCCTTGGAAAGAGAGAAAATTGCTTTCTGTACATTCATAGTCATGTTAGAAGTCAGAACCATCTCAGATGACTCTGCAAGAAACATCAAGTATTCTTTGTATTTTTCGCACAAGGAATCCCAAGACATTTAGCACTTACTAATGTGAAAAGAAAGGGGGCCCAGGCCTCTGCCCAGCCACCTTCTTGTTGGAGAACACAGCGCCGTGCGCATCCCAGTTGGAGCTGCCTTCCAGGCTTCAGATCAGCTGAGAAAGAACCCTGGTGTGTCTGCTCTCATTAGAGCAGCAGTTTAGGTTTGATGTTTTTGATATGTCATAATCATCGAGGAATCAAATGGAGGGGTGAGAATGATGAAAACAAGACAAAACAAAAAAATCAAAGCGTGAGACGAATCAAAGACCGAGGCAAACGTCTGCAGTTAACCCTGACGCTCTGAAACTCATGGAGAGATCAAGGGGAAGGTGACAATATGTACCTTGCTTGAGATTTTGACACATTGGGTAAGGAGATCTTTGAGAGATCAAGGGAGTTTCGTGAGCCAAATAACAGCTAATGTAAATTCGCTTTCTGATTTTTTAAAGAGAACCTGGGAACTCTATTTGTGCAATTCCAGCACAAAGCACAGAGGGGTTTTCAGGATCCTTTCAGCTTGTGGAAGAGGCTGTGAAATGCTGGGAACAACTCACTAGGTGCCACTAATGAAACAAATTCTCCTTCTATGTTTACAACTCACAGATTGTCATATTAAAAAATTATGCCTTAGGATCAATCAAATGTTACACTTAAAAAGAATCTGCACAATTTGTCAATGGTAGTTGTTGATGCTGCTTCTTCAGCTTGCAAAGGAGAAAGAGAAAGCACTGAGCCACAGAACTGAATGTCTAGAGGGGCAGGGCTAGGACTGGCTCACCTTTCTGTCCCCAGCCTCTAGCAAAACATGTTTGTTGAATACAAATGACCTGGCCTTCTACTTGAGAGACCAACTGAACAAAATAGCTTGTTAAATACAGAAATGGCTCATTAATCAATGCACCTGCCTGTCACAGAATTTCCTCTCTATATTTACCTGATTTTTTGCTATCTTGTGTAAGCTTTGAAACAAAAAGCTGACAGAGCTGGACTGACCACAAAAGAAGGTTCAATAATGGACAAGAATGCCAGTGTGGCCCCAGTTAACCTGGGTCCATTTTAGCTTATGAGAACTTGAGGTATTCAAGGGGTTTAGAGGAGAACAAATGCACAGAGTGGATGCAGCTGCCCAGGGTCACTTGTTCCCCATGGGATTAATATATCACTCTTCAAGAATCTTCCCCAATAAAGACATTCTGGCTGCACCACAGCTGCCAACTCTTCCTGGCTGGGTCATGTGACCTACTCCAGTTAAGTATCTTAAGTATAACCATGCATGCCACCACAAATATATCTAAACTGTGCCTTAGTTCAGGTCAGTCACTCAGTTGTGTCCGACTCTTTGTGACCCCATGGACAGAAGCATGCCAGGCTTCCTTGTCCATCACCAACTATTGGAACTTGTTCAAACTCATGTCCCTTGAGTTGGTGATGCCATCCAGCCATCTCATCCTTTGCCGTCCCCTTCTCCTTCTGCCTTCAATCTTTCCCAGCATCAGGGTCTTTTCCAATGAGTCAGTTCTTTGCATCAGGTGGCCAAAGTATTGGAGTTTCAGCTTCAGCATCAGTCCTTCCAATGAATATTCAGGACTGATTTCCTTTAGGATGGACTGGTTTGTTCTTCTTTCACTCCAAGGGACTCTCAAAAGTCTTCTCCAACACCACAGTTTAAAAGCATAGATTCTTCAGTGCTTAGCTTTCTTTATAGTCCAGCTCTCAAAAACCATAGCTAAATTAAAAATAAATATACCCTGTGCATGAGTTTGACAGACTTCCCTAAATGAAATATATGAAATTTAATGCTTATTTATTTATCACCAAGAGACTTTTCTGCACTCTCTTTCACAGATGTTAAGATGGGATGGAAAGGATTTTCCTCATTGAGCCTAATGGATGTGATGTGGTCAGACAGGCCCACCAGGAAAGCAATCACTAGCTTGATACTCTAACATTTTTGTCTTTTGATTTACTTACAACTGCTTTACTCATAACAATTTACAGTGATTTAATTTCCCTTTAAGTTGTTTTTTCTGTCTTCTGATTGGAATGTCGACCTTTAAGATAGAGATCACTACACTGTGTCTTGTTAGTGGATAAATACAAAAGCACACACTGTACCACCTCGGACACAGCTGGCACTTAATATATATTATTGAATGAACTTGATAAATAAATGCAGGATCTGAGTTGGGAAGAGGTGCTTCCTGAAGCCTGACCACTGCCAGTGTTGCTCTGGGGTTCCCAGGATCCTTTCCCCCAAAGGTCCCTAGATCAGCTTTCCCAAAAGGATTCTCTCTGACTGCATCTCTTCTCCCTGGAAAGACCATTCTGCTGCCGAAAAGATTCAGCTGGGTGGCCTTTTTATACCAATTAATATATGGGGCATATTCAACACCCTTCATCTTTGTGCAACCCAGCTTTCCTATTCTAAAGGAAACCAAGTGGCAGAGGCAGGGAGGAGGAGCTTAAAGCTGCAGAACTGTCCAGCTTTCCTTAAAGAACTTGCAAACTTTGATTTCCAACCACACACTTGCAAAAATGAATTAGCTGATTTTTGTCTCCAGATCAGCCCAGGGAAAGAGGAAGGCTTACTGAGAGAAAACAATGAAATCAATCTCCTTTAATAGATGTTTGGGTGAAGAAATACATCCTGAAATGAAATGGTCTCTACAAGGGCTATTTCAGGCTTTGAACTTTCATACTGAAGACTTACTTCTACTAACATGGTCAGAACAATCATATCCTGCTATTCCCAAGGACTAGCCTTGCTGAGGGCTTTCTCTAAGTTAAGCATTCTGGTAGATATTTTACATACATTAGTCCAGTCATCCTCACGAAATCAAAAAAACCAAAATTTTTTTTCAAAGAGAATATTCAATAAGTGGACCAACTCTTTAGTAATTTGTATAATTTTTCTAAGCTTAATAAATCTGACCTTGAATTTGATCATGTTAAAAAAATGGCCTAAATTTTGAATGAGCATAATTTCTAATCTCCATTTTAGAGACAAGAAAACTGATATGTAGAGGTATTAGATAGATTGACTAGGGCCACCCAACTATTAATGGTAGAGTTATGGGGATGTGAACCCAAGACATTTTGTCCTGAACACCTGTTCTGTTGGAAAATAAACCTTTTCATCTGTTAAAAAATTAATACCTTTAATGAGATACAGTTTATGTACCATAAAATTCACCCACCTAATGGTGAAATTCAACATTTTTTACTGTACTTTGAGAGTTGTGTAGCTATCACCACTGTATAATGTTAGAAGATTTTCATCCCACCAAATGAAACTTCAGACCCCTTAGCAGTCACTTTCCATCCTCCTTTGTTTTTAAATCTTATTTTCCACTTTCTGTCATTCTGGCCACTGAAAACAATTTTGTTTTCTTTAATAAATTTAAAATTTTGAATCCTAGCAGTTGACACTTTTCTCTCCAAATGTGGCTTTCTTTTGGGAATGTGTCTTATCATTTTCTTTAGAACAATTGGAGAAATCAAGAACTTAGGTCAGCAACCCTATTTGCCACATCCGATCATGGGATTCTAAGACAATTGCCCTCTGGTCCTCCCCTTGAGGAGATGGATCCATCACAGATTTTACTTAGTATGAATATGTAAAGCCTTCAAGGACAGATGATACCTAGGTGTTCGGTAAGAATGAAAACTTTACCTCCCAAACCTCTTTTTCAGTAGTCTTACAATAGTCTTGAAAGAGAAGGTGGAAAGACAATCAACAGTTGCTGTGTCCCTACAATGATCCATAATGCCTTAGAGCAAGTCTACATGGTAGTTAACTTTTATCAGATGCTTGTAGAAGCCAAGTTCAGAGGCTGACTTGGAGTATTTTTATAAGAGTCTCATCTGTGCTGTGGAAGAAAGACAAATATTTTTTCATTGATATTTAGCTTGCCCTAAATGAGGTTAACTACCCTCTAGGGGGACACAATTTAACCACAGAAGATAGCACAAATGGAGGGCCCCATTTACTCCAAGGGCTTTGGGCAAGATGCCCTGCCATAAATGTGGAATTTCTCTTGAGAATTCTTCCTTTGACATGTTCAGCTTCCTTCCTCCTCTGGCTACTACATGCTGCTTGATCAAATATTGTTTCCTTTCAGAGTGGATATATGAAACACCAAAATGTGTAAAAGAGCTGCAGTGCTAAAAAGCAGGAAGATGATGAGAAACAGGGCTTGTGTACTTGGCCTCTTAATCACATTGGGTAAGATATGATATAAAGAGCTTTTCAAATGGACACCAGGACATCTTTACTCTGGAGATTCTTCTTCTCAGGGGAACAAAAAAAAAACTTTCAAAGAGAATTATTCAGTAAGTGGACCAACTCTTTAATAATTTGTATAATTTTTCTAAGCCTAATAAATCTGACCTTGAATTTGACCAGATGTTTAAAAAAATGGCCTAAATTTTGAATGAGCATAATTTCTTTCAGCTCAAAGTTCTTTATGTGAATTCTTATTTAATCACAAAACCTTACAGGATGAACCTTGAGGATTAACTATATCATTTGTTATATTTCCTAAAATCAAGTTTCTATTTTTTTCCCTTTGATTTTAGGGAGATTTTTCTCTTTCTATCCATCTCACATGTATCATAGAAAGCATTTACTAAGTGCATAACTGGGTATAGCAATGTTCTATAACTTAATAACTAGCGAAATTTGAATGAATCCTTTCCTCAAGGAAATTTACATTTAAATTCTAGCTATAAAATTTATGAATCTTAAATGGTTTGGCTTCCATGCAGGGTTTTATATTAGTTACCATTATATATCAGAGATTTTCCAACTTTTCTCTCCATTATGCTTTATGTTCCTTTTCTCCATTAGTAGTTCCTTTTCTTCTTTTTAATTTTAGGTTCACAAATTTTTCTCATTCGAGCTTAATCATAGATCTCTGGGTCCACAGAGAAAAATGCTCATTTCAGACAATTTCTCTGTGTCTGGTGAGACCCCATAGGAGCACAAAAGTACCTTCCCCCTGTGTGTCCAGCTGTGTCCCTGTCTTATCTGCAGAACATGACTGTCTACTCTGCACAGCCTGAGTTTATGAGACTTCTGCTTTTGTGGTCAAGATGTTCTGTCAGCGAAGTTCCTCTAGTTGTCATGTGATGACCTTTACTCAAGCTTTTTCATTCTTGCAAAAACCATGGTAAAGAATTGATATCTCCAGCCACTAGAACAGGACTTTGTATGTATAAGAGAAACAAAAACTGAAGAAAAAGTCTAGTTTTCATATCTAGTTTATCAGTGATGTAATCAAACCCTTAATATGCTTTCTTAGCCAGATACCCATCTAATCCAATATTTGCCTCATGTCTAAGTCTACCAAGAATCAATGAATATATACCATGAGATAATTTTGCATATTATTAGACATGTAATTAATAGGTCAAGAGAGCTCTAAGAACATCATGTTTCATCTACTGCAGCTTTCTCAAAATCTCAAATCTCTTCCATAATGTATCTATCTTGAGAAGTCAGTGGACTGGGGTCAAGGCAGGCTGGGTGCCAATCAGATTTAAGAAAGGCAGGCAAAATCATCAGAAAGCTTGATGTAAGGCTGTGATCTATATGGTATGGAGTCATAATACTGAGGGATGCCAACAGGCAATCGATGCAACCTCAATTGTTGCAGGGCAGAGATAAGTAAAGGGCTTCCCAGGTGGTGCGGTTGGTAAAGAATTTGCTTGCCAATGTAGAAGACACAAAAGATGTGGGCTTGATTCCTGGGTCAAGAAGATCCCCTGGAGGAGGGAATGTCAATCTACTCCTGTATTCTTGCCTGGAGAATCCCATGGACAGAGAAACCTACAGAGCTATAGTTAATGGGGCTGCAGAGAGTCGGATATGACTGAGCGTCTGCAAACACACACACACACACACAGAGTGAGAGAAGTAAAAAGCAAACCTTAGCCTGGGGGAATGCCTGAAAGGCCCTGCCTTGATTCAGCACCACAAAGAGCACCAAACCACACGCCCTGCTTACAGAGGTTGTGTGTGTACCAGTTAGTTGCTCAGTTGTGTCCAACTCTTTGTAACCCCATGGACTGCAGCCCTGCAGGCTCCTCTGTCTATGGAATTTTCCAGACAGGAATACTGGAGTGGTTGCTATTTCCTTCTCCAGGGGATCCTCCCGACCCAGGGATTGAACCCAGGTCTCCTTTATTGCAGGCAGCTTCTTAACCATCTGAGCCACCAGGGAAGCCCTAGAGGTTCTCTAATGATGACAAACTAGTCTCTTCCACAGAGAAAGCCTGGAACCAGCATCTGTGGTTTATAGGATGTTCAGCAAGTGTCTTGGGATGTGTGTCAGGTAGAAATGATCAAGTTCTCATTTTTTTCTATCCTTGGAAGTAGGTTTGTTAGAATATTCCTATAGAAATCTGCACTTCCAGACATGGGGGGGAATTCATTTTAAAAAATTCCATAACTAACAACAACCACGAAAGACTGTCATGTAGTTTTGGTTCAAACATAATGAGCAATAACTCACGACTTTGCAGTACATATTCATTTGTTTTAACAAAATCAAACAATAGACAAAATCTGTGGTTTAATTTCCTAGTAACAACAACCACGAAAGACTGTCATGTAGTTTTGGTTCAAACATAATGAGCAATAACTCACGACTTTGCAGTACATATTCATTTGTTTTAACAAAATCAAACAATAGACAAAATCTGTGGTTTAATTTCCTAGTTTACCTCTAGAGTTACATGTGGTAAATCAGACACTTTTTCACTTGGCAATCCTTGAAACAGTTGAAGAAAGTTCTTATTTCTCCTCTTAGGTTTTTCTACAAAAGGCTAATCATACCCCATTTCTTCAGCTGTTACTTACAGACATCATTACTTTCTTCAATATATGCTTATTTGCCAAGGACAGTCTTAGAATAGGTGTCCCAGAATAATCCCTAGTATTGCAGGAATTGTCTGAGGCAAGTGTATCTACCATCAGACTATTACCTCTTCTTGGATTTGGAAACTATTTTGGTGAGTACAGCCTGAGACTTCACTGGTTTTACTTAACAATCATTTACCAAAGGCTTAACTGACAATGTCATCAACTAAAATGCTCAGGTTCTTCACCCAGGAAGATTGATCAAAGTCATTTCCCTGGTTTTAAAATTGTGGAATTGATTTTTTTTAATTGAAATGCAGAATTTTGTCAAAGGTAATTTTGATATTTATCCCACTGTTTCAGCCTACTAGGACATAGAAAAGTCTTTAATTATGAAAAGCTCCTCTTGATTTGGGTATTCTGAAAAGTATGATAAGTATAGTTTGCATTCCTTTATTCAGACTATGGATTCAATTTCTTAAAAATATACAGCCAAAGACAGACCCATGTACTCTCCAAGAAAATGATTCTAAGAAATTCTTAAAATATTCCCTCTCTTAGACACTAGATACACTATATTTAAAGGCACCTAAGTTATCATATTAATACTTAGGACAGGAAAGAAAGTGATTTTTGGTAAAATTGAATTAGGGAACCCAAATGACTCTAAGTATTTGCTACTTTCTCTTACGAAAACCAAAACCTAGGCTTTTTCAATAATACATTAAAAATTTTTGTCAGTGGTAATTGTTTCCAGAATCCACTTTTAAAGATAATGAAAGTGATAACATTCACCCCCCGTCCCTTAGCATACACTGATTAACTGCCTGCCACAAAGACATAAGAAATGGATTCTGTTTTCAAAGATATGGGAAGAATGGGGAATAGGTTATGGACACTACTACATTGGTGTTAGTAACAAAAGGCAAAATGTGCTAATATTTTATTAAATACTTTAAGAAATCATAAGAGAGTATGTGAAATAGAAAATTTTTAGTATTTTATACAATCTCAATTCAAGTTAAATTTAAGAATTTATGTTTATTCAAATTATACTCAGCATACCTGGGGAATTTGTGTAAGATATATTATATAATTAATCCATATTATAAATGGATCTTCCCTGTAGCTCAGACGGTAAAGAATCTGCCTGCAACGAAGGAGACCTGGGTTCAATCCCTGGGTTGGGAAGATCCTCTGGAGAAGGGAATGGCAACCCACTCCCGTATTCTTGCCTGGAGAATCCCATGGACAGAGGAGCCTGGTGGTTCACAGTCCATGGGGTCACAAAGAGTCAGACAGCACTGAGCCACTAACACTATACCACTATACTATATATTATGTAATATTTTACAGAATCATAGGATTTCAAAACTGGCAATAATTTTACCCTCCCCTTGCAAACAGCATGCATGCTGTAGTAATTTGGAGGAAGGCACCACTATGTAGCAATCTCCAATTTTTGGCACCTCTCCAATCTTCATTGAAAATCTGCTTTAAAAATTTCAATTTTCATTGCCTGTAAATGTGAAATAGACAAGCTTCTTTGGTTTAAACATCTTTCGAACCGTTCATGCACATATTAGCATATGTACTGCATTTCTTGTCCTAGCAATAATGCTACTGCTTATAAACAATGGAGTTAGGCATATTCCATTACCCAGGGAACAGATTTCTAAGGAGCTTATCATTTAGCTTCCCCAAGACACCCATGTCTCCCTGTCAGCCATGTCACAAGCAGTTGCGGCTCATCCTGAAATGTAAACACTGAACATTAAAATGAATATGAGAAAAATGGCTTCTGTGGCCAGTGAATAAATAGAGAAAATGATAAGAAGCAAAGAGCCGGAATGTCTATAAAATAAACTTGTCCAAACTAGAAGCAGGAAAGTATACTGCATAAACACAAGTTTTAAAGATTTGGGTGAACTCCCTCTTGACCACTTACTAGGAATGGGAATTTAGGCAATCTGAATCCCTCTCTGAACCTCGTCTCCTTCATCTTTTAACAACTGATGCTACAGCAGAAGCCAAAGACCCATGAGTCCACGCAGGTATGTGTGTCAGCCTAAAATCAAAGCTTTAGCACTCAAGATACCAACCCACCCCCTGCAGACTCACAGCCCAGCAATTCTTCCCAGAGCTAACAAAGCATGGTCTCCACCATCCATTTGCAGGATCTGCTCCAACCGGCCTGTGAGTCCGTGTTCAACACAGTGTTAGCTCCAGTCCTCCTGCAGGTGGAATGTCTTATTAGGTCTGTCTCCTGAGATTCTGAGGGTAAGAAATTGTTTGGGGAATGTACCTGCTCACCACATCTGTAATAAGCCCTATAGTCACAGGTCTTGCTGTGCCCACAGATGCATTACTGTGTACAATTAAGCTGAGCCCAATTCTAAAGGGCACCAGAACCACCAGGGCCATGTGAATGGTGCCCCCTACAGCTGGGCAGTACCCAACTATACACAGTGGGCTGCCACAGTCTTTCTAAGGCGGATGCCTGCTCATAGTCTGGGCTGAAAGAGCAACCTTAGATTTCCATATTTCATTCTGTACAATCCAGTAAGATTTAGCATTGATCTTAAGAGTAACCAGCAGCCAACCAATCACAAAATATTCAGTAACCATTAGTGCTTCGAGAGGAAGAAAAGAAAGGCAAAAGCACAATCCTACCTGGAAAGAATTGATAATACTCTTGTCTCTCTCAATAATAATTCAAGAAGAGTTTAGTTTGAGTAAAATTTGTGGAGTAGTTTTTATACTTTGGAGGAAAGGTGATTTATAAACACAAGCTATTTTTATTGACTATAGATCCCGAGCTGGTTCTTTTTATGAGGTCAGTGTACCCGCGAGGGAAGAAATGCAGTGATTAAAAAGCAACAACAGTTGCAGTTTCTTCTCAGTGACTTTCTTGACAGGAGCACTAGGTAGGGTCTGCTTTTCACACATGAGTTCACAACGAGATAACTGATTCTGGGAGCACCATCCTTCAGAACTCCTACTGCACACACTGTGATTAGACCAAGAAGAGCTCCCATGGAAAAGCTGAAACCCAACTGCGATCCGTTAGATGGGGGTGTGATTGCCTGTTAAAAAACAAAATAGGATATCCCTACCACAAAATAGATCTATTTAATCTGTCAATTTTTATTTTTATTTATTTTTTTTTCTGTCTTAATTTTTATTTATTTATTTATTTATTTAAATACAAAAGGTCCCTCTGTGTCCAAAGGGATCCCGCCCTGGTGCCTTGCCTAGGACCCCGGCTAAACCAGGTAGTCAAATGCTTACTGAGAGAGAACCAGACAAGAATACTGGAGTGGGCTGCTGTTTCCTCCTCCAGGGAATCAGCGAGAGCCAGGCACCATTTACCAGAGCATGATGCCACCTTGTCTTCAGAGAATCTCAGTACAGGAAACCCTGGGGTGGCTCGCCAGGCCAGGCCAGGCTCTGGATACTGAGTGTGGTATACAGATCCCCCTGGAAAACCAAGAGGCCCTGATTTCACAGGGGCAATATTCCTATATGAGAATATTTGGTGGAAGGATTCCACAAAGACTGTGAGCCATTAGAAAGTCCAGAGTTGTGGTCTAATTTCACACACAGCCTAAAAGGATTTTTCAGAGATTTCTGAAACCCATGGTGATTTTCTTCCTTTCTACTACTCCCAATAAAGGACAAAGGGGAAGTGTGGGGAGAGGCCTGTGTCATCAGGCATTATGCTGCTATCCATGAGGCATCTATCAGTTTGAGATGTCCTGTCCAGGCCACCTGGGGTCTCTGTAGGTGAGAGTCTCCAATAAGGACTGGATGCTGGAATCTTTTCCAAAGCCCAGTAAGCCACCCTGAGACAAGTTCCCTTACCTTTGCTCTTCTGTGTTTTCTGTATTGATGAAGTCTCTTAATGAACCCAAGTCTGGATTCTGATATGCTCAGGGAAACCACCACATCAGTTAGGGGCTTTTATAGGCAGATGTTCTATAAGACAGGGAGCCTGATGACCCATAGTCCTCTGCAGTGCTTGTTGTCATGAGTGCCTTAACATAATTTCAACAGGAATATGAACCAATGTATCAGCTTCTCGCATATAGGACATCATAGAAATCGGTATCAATAGTAACAGTAGTAGCAGCAGTAGTAGCAGATATTTTATGGCCTATTAATTAGCTGCTATATTTTCCTCTTTCGTTGTATGGCAGAAGCCATTTCTGTGTTTCACTGCTTTACAGTACTGCCATCAATAGTATCTCACACAGCCAAAGAATGATTCAGTACTATGTTAGTCATTAAGAATTATTCTAACTGGCAAGGAGATTAAGCTTTTAACTCCCACTTAAGGAAATGTGGCTTTGAAGTCATACGAAGGAGGCCCTAGATAGGACAGCTTAATTCTAGGCAGGTTTCTTTTTTCCTTTATTATCCTGTGCCTCCCTCAAATTTTCCTGCATGAGGCCTCATTCCACCAGAGCAATAATGATAGCAATGCCTTCCATTTTCCTGTTAGTTTCCAATGGCTCCAAATTACCAATCTGAGTTGGAAATGGAGAAAAGGCAAATTAATGATGGATAAATGACTTACCTAAGGGCAGGCACGGACTGTACCTCGATTACCTGTTGGCATGTTAGTTTTGACAGCAGTCACTTTTAGAGGTTTCCGTATTATCATTGCAGGAAGAAGTTGGCAATGAGGAGAGTTACGTACAAGGAAAGACATGTATTGAGCACCTTCTATGAATTAGGCCCTTTGTTAGGGAATTTCACATCTGTGATCTCTTTTGATCTTCACAACACAACTATGAGATAAGAAACATCGCTGTTGTTGTTCAGTTGCTAATTCATGTCTGACTCTTTGTAACCTCATAGACTGCTGCACGCCAGGCTCCTTGGTCCTCCACTATCTCCCAGAGTTTGATTAAATTCATGTCCATTGAGTCGGTGATGCTATCTATCTCAACCTCTGCCACCCCCTTTCCAGGTCTTTAAAAGCTGGTACAGAAGGGCTTATAAAAGTACTCATCTGAGGTCACAGAATCAGCAAGAAGCAAAGCAGGGATTTAATCATCTAACCAAACCCTGGTGCTGAGAAAGCAACAGGAATGTTTTTCATTGGGCATAGTCCCTTTCCCTTTGTCTGGTTAGAAATGGGCCCGTAAAATTCTACAACAATCAACCAAAACATAAAAAACTTAGGTCAACAATTATTTTATGCTTTACAGCCGACATAATGTTAGACCATTATCTTTATTTAAAGTATAACTAAACCAAGTAAATTAATTTGTCAAAAATGTGGGTTAATATCCCAAGTTTTAGCCCAATATGGTGATGGGCTGGGGACAGGCAGGAAAAGAACAGGAGGAGCAGGGAACTCAGACACACAAGGTTTCTGACCTCCAAGGCTACTCAGGCTAAGTCTGATTTCCTAGAACACATTTGAATGACCATTTTGATCCATGACTGGTTCTGACCTCCAAAATTTGCTTACTGTTTTATATTTGCTATTGGGAAGTAGGTACCTGGCATAATATCAGGTGTGTTTTAGGAAAAAAAAGTTTCACCCCCAATTTTCACTGACTAACAGAACAGAGAACCAAAAAATAGTTGGGATAATGGTGATAAGAGGATCATTTTGTATGGAAATCAAGTAAAATAAGGGTTTTAAGGAAGAAGGGATTAGAGGACTTCTCTGGTGGCCCAGTGGTAAAGAATCCACCTGCCAGTACAGAAGACACAGATTTGATTCCTGATCAGGGAAGATCCCACATGCCGTGGGGCAACTAAGCCCCTGTGCCACAACTGCTGAAGCCCATGCAACAAGAGAGGCCACTGTTATGAGAAGCCCGAGCGCTGCAGCTAGAGAGTAGCCCCCATACTCGTGGCAACTAGAGAAAGCCCTTGCAGCAATGAACACCAAGAGCACCCAAAAATAAAGTAAAAACTAAATAAAATTTAAAAATAATTTTTAAAATGTCCATGCCTGGGCTCACACCCAGGGGCTCAAAAAAACAAAAAAAAAAAAAAAGAGAGAGAGAAAGAGAAGAGATTAGAAAGGAACAGATTTAAATGGTAATAAAGATCTTAGTCTACCACTCACTATTGACTACCAAGAGAGATTTACAGAGACGGCCTCCTTTCTAAGCACTAGATACAGTCAACATTTATAGATGGAAAAATATATGTTCTAAACAGAAACTGTATTTCTTTCCTCATACAGTAAACCTAACAAATAGTCAAAGAAAGTGACTCGGGTTGCCCACAGTTCACACTCATGGTGGAAGTACTTACTGGCCCAGCAAGTACTCCCCTTCCTGCCTCCATCCTTCCTTCTCCCCTTTCCTCCCTGCTTCCCTCTCAGCCTCCTTCCTCCCTTCCTGTTTTCCATCCTTCTTTCCTTCCACAATGCTTTCTTGCCACCATATATAGAACAGATATCAAGTTGGAATCGAGGAGGTCAGAGTGATAAAGCAGACAGTGGTCTTCAAGAACTCGTGTCAATAAATGAAGTCATTTAGCAGTGGGGTGACTTAAAGAGGCAGTATTGTCTGGTGCATTTTACTATGAGAATGGATTATAGTAAAATTAAAAAAAAATAAAAAGAAAGTATGTTTGAATCAGTACAATAAATACTCATGGGACTTTGTGACTCAAACATTTAATTGATTACCAACCTTAAGAGTTTCCATGTTCTAATATTTTTCAATCAGGCTTTTATTCTTTTAATCCCTAAGATTCTGCAACTAATATCATCCCAAGTATCAGCTTCATCATCTAAAAATTGAAAATCACACTGAAAGACAACTCGTGACTTTGGACAGAAATAAACCCTGGCCAGGTTATATTTTCTTCTATGGAAAGTGTTCAGCATTCAACCTGCAGCATCCTAGTTGACATAGCAGCATCCTGTAATTACCCCTAAAGGCCATTTGATTTGATAATATATTCATCACCATGTATAATTTACATAATGTTTTACAATTATCCATTAATATGCAAATGTTAGGCTAAAGATTATGTGGCCTAGAAATGCAATGCAAGTACTTCCCTGATAGTCACACTCTGTGTGCATATAGATATCTAACCCAAGAGGCCTTTCAGTTTTAGCAAAGAAATGATTCATGCTGGTGGAAATGAAAGGTGAATGAACAAAACTTATCACCATACACAAAGCCATGTGACATTCAATCAACAGTTATTCAGTTTGGGGCACAAGGTTGGGCACCCAGAGTATGGGGATGAACAATATTTTTCTCTCTTTCAGCAAGGGCCTCCATGATGTTAGAAAGCCTGTCAAAAGTAGCACCAACCAAAGGCAGGAGGTAAAGGTTAGACACAGGCATCCTTGGACTTGTAATTACCATGAAAATAACTGGCTGGGTGAACATTGTGACACACTAATCAGATAAACTAGACTGTGAAAATCAATCCTCTTCTCCTTTGCCCAAGAGTAATCCATCTAACAGGATAAGGAAATGAAAGTGGGAAAAGGAAGACATACGTATATCACTATAGCATCACTGTTGATGTGTTAAATGTACTAACACAAGGAAATTTAGTTATGTTCCCATAGCAACTGCAGCTCGCCTCTTGGACCTGGTAAATTAAGTTATGGAAATTAATCCTATTTAGAGCACAAGGAAACACTGCCCCTAAGCAAGGGAAACCACAGCTACGTTGATCTTCATATTAACCAAGTAGCCAACACTCCTCGAGAGGAAGACCGGGAGGAAAGACGCTCACATTAGGAACTCATTATGGGCTGTTGCTCAGGGAAAACACTTGCATTATAACTCATTAAAGGCTATTGTTCAAAGCTATAGTTTTTCCAGTAGCCATGTATGGATGTGAGAGTCGGACTATAAAGAAGGCTGAGAGCTGAAGAATTAATGTTTTTGAATTGTGGTGCTGGGGAAGACTCTCGAGAGTTCCTTGGACTGCAAGGAGATCAAACCAGTTGATACTAAAGGAAATCAACCCTGAAAATTTACTGGAAGGACTGATGCTGAAGCTGAAGCTCCAATACTTTGGCCACCTGATACAAAGAGCTGACTCACTGGAAAAGACACTGATGCTGGGAAAGATTGAGGGCAGGAGGAGAAGGGGGTGACAGAGGATAAGATGGTTGGATAGCATTACCAACTAAATGGACATGAGTTTGAGTAGACTCTGGGGGATAGTGAAGGACAAGGAAGCCTGGCAAGCTGCAGTTTATGGAGTCACAAAGAGCTGGACATGACTTAGCGACTGAACAACAGAAGGAATGTTTTCTTCCACCACCACCACTTGACTAGCTGGGGAAGGTACAGTGCACGTGGACCCAGAGACATCAAAGAGAATGAACAGACACCTTTGCCCTGAATGCTAGGCAATTTTATGTCATCCACTCAGTAAGAGAACATCCCACAAAATGCACACTGTAACATACTATTTATTTGTGAATGCCAATTCCCTTTAGGTTTGATTAGAATCCAAGAGAGAAAATAAGGTATGGATCTGAAACTCGTGTGAAGGGCAAAGTTTTAAGTCTTATGTGATTGTCAATTCACATGATGTTCACCCCAGAACAAAGTCTGATTGCAATATCTGAGGGGATCTGAAGATTGCATTTTAAATCAATAAGTAGCTTTTAGGGAATAACGAAACCATGACTAATATTAATCCAATTAGGATTTCTTTATTATGCCAGCACTCATTTTCAGGTTCAATACGGAATCTAAATCCTTAGAAAAGTTGCTAATAAAAGATTCCAAACTTAATACTGAACAAAGTTTAAAATATTTTAAGACATGCTTATACTTTCCCTCTCTGATGAATACAACAAATCTGCGTGGTAAGTGAACTGCAAAACTGTCAGCCAACGCCAGCAATATCCAAAAGTTACACATGCAAAGGTGTCAAATGACAAGTTATTTAATAATAAATATTCCAGAACCAATATCATAAGTCTTTCTCTTCACCAGGACGTCTGCCTTCATCCTGGACTCCTTTTAGGTCCACATATATGACCCTTAGCCTCTGTGCTTTTTGGTTCTGCCCCTCCCGCTCCTGCCTCTCCTTTGCATGATCCTCTTCCTTTGAAGTGAAGGGAAAGTGTTAGTTACTCAGTTGTATCTGACTTTTTGTGACCCATGGACTACAGTTCACCAGGCTCCATGGGATTTTCCAAGATTCCCTTCTCCACGGGATTTTCCAGACCCAAGGATCGAACCCAGGTCTCCTGCATTGCAGGCAGACTCCTTACTGTCTGAGCCATCAGGGAAGCTCCCTTCTTCCTCTATGTGGTCCCTAAAGGAAGGTTTCCTGCAGGTTTATCTCCTAGACCTACACTAGTCACTCTCCAAATTCCCTTGAGGCAATCTTCCCAACACCATGACTTTACTACCAACTCACAGGGCGATGACTCCCAAGTTAGTATCTCTAGCACAGGCCTTCCTCCTGTGTTCTATGATCTGCATATGTATCTATTTTGACAGTGAAAGCACTCCTAGAAGACTGGAGGAACAAACCAAGAACTGGAACACTGCCTACCTTGAACAGCAGTCAGGCCACCTGGGAAGAAGGGACAGTCAATCATGCAAGACACTGAAGGAAGGTCTGGAGCCAGACTTCCAGGGCACTGGAGGTGCCTGAGTTTTGCAGTTACCATTAGGAGTGGCATGTCCATTAACGGAAATGTTTATGCACTTATGCTTGAGCTTTGGAATCTAGTATTTAGCAACTTGAGAACAATGGCAAGAACTAGGCAAAATGGAATCTCCCTTGGCACAATGTGACTCTGGGGTCATTCTCTGATAAGGTTGTGATTTCGGGTCAGTGGATTTTAATGCCTCACATACTGATACTGAGAAAACTGGACTCAACGGCTCATGCCAATTTTAGGGTAGAGCAAAATTAATAATAACAATAAGGGAACTGGAGAGCAAGGTATTTGCGATTTGTTTCCAATACTTGAAAATCCACTTGCATTACCCAGTTAGGAAAAACTATGAGGGTACAATCACCTGCAGGAAGAACCACAACTGATTGGACAGAGATGCCAATAAAAAGGACTTGGGAATAAATTCTCTATCTGAGAAATATTCAGGACAGAAAAATTCTGCACAAGCTGTATTGATGAAGCAAACCTGATCAGAATTTAAAGAGGATTCCATAAAAAGGGGATCCATGTATTCTAGAGAAACTTATCCATTTGTCTTTAGATAAAGCTGTTAAATCCATAGACGTCACTGGTTCCTGAGGGGCAGGAGACAGCCCAAACACTCATCTGCAGATACAATGTTTCAGAAGTGAACATTTTAATCAAATGATGCAAAGGTGCCCTCTCAATTGAAAAGAATGAGAATAATTTACGTGATAAAAATCACCCATAGTACATATATGTGCTGAGCAACTTACAACTTTCAGGAGGTCTCTAGGATGTGGGGTTACAATGATGAGCAAGATTTCTAAACACATATACTCCAAAGATCGGCAGAAATGCAAAGAATATTAACAATGACTATTGGGATGATCTTTTACATTTTATTTTCTAACTTTAAAATTTCTAATTTCACTACTATGTTTAGGAAACTGTTGCACCATCAGAAAAAGAGCAGAGAGGTTTAAGAAAAAATAAGGAGATAATTTCAGAAATGACTTTAGATCATTAAAACATCCTTGTTTCTAAGTTATCTCTATTAACTTTAGAATCAGAAAATGAACAAACCAAAAATAGAAACTGTTAGTCTAGAATATCTTGAAAACTCACATAAAAAAATTCTTAAAGGGAGAACTGTCTCTATTACTAACACTGTAAAGGTTTAAAAGTTTCCTAGACAGGAAGCTGGTAAGTATGTTCTTACAGGCTCTCCCTGGACTAGATTAATTCACAAATCTCAAAAGAATGAGTTTGAAATGACTCTAAGCAGGTTATCCTCACCTAGAAATAAAACAGTTCACCCTCTACCTGAGGTTATGAGAATCCCAAATTCAATATGATGGACATAGCCACACCTTCTTCCATCACAGTTGACACTGTGCCCCCTCCACTAAGGCATGCAAATTTTAACATTTGTTTGAGTAAAACATAAATAAGGAAATTAACCTTACAAAAGAACAAAACAGTGACAATTCAGCTAGCCCAGACATCAGCATGATACACAATATTTAAACTTACAGAACTGATGGGGTAGGGCACTAATAATGAGACACAGAAATGTTCAAGCTGGGTTTCCAAAGGAGGAGATGGTGCTGCTGACAAAAAAATGGGGATTCTGAGGGGTCCTAGAGAAATCCCCTTTAGAAGGTCTGGGGCCCTCAAGTAAATATTGCTCAGTAATGGTTCTGCCCCCGAGGTCATCAGATGGTTCCTCAAATTATTTGAAGACTGAAGATTCTAAATACAAATGTGGCTGATAGAAATTAATTATAAAATACTGTTTGAATTTAAGTAACAATTCTGCCTTTGAATATAAAAGTGTTGATGACTTCATTTTAAAATGATTGGTGGGTCTCTTGTCCTCAAATGCCTGGTTACTGCAGTTGAAAGTCAGAACCATACCATGACAATCCGGCAGAGGCCTCTCCCAGGACACACTACCACTCACATGTCTACTGTTCCAGCTGCTGCTGCTTGGGGAAGCTCCAAGTGTGGAAATGACTCCACTCCAGTTCTGCACTGCCTGGATTGGTGAGAATTATTGCTTTTACTTTTTACTCCACCATCTGGACAGAGTCTCTGCCCTTCTCACTGGGTCCAACTAGAAAAAACGGGGATACATATGAAAGCTTGCTTTATCCATACAATTTGTAATTCTGTTCCTAAGATGGATCTATTTAGAAGAAAAACTATCTCACAGCTCTGTGTGTCAGATAACTATCTAACTATCAGAAAAACTACCTCACTGTGCTCTGTGAGGGGAGGGGTGGGAGGGAGGTTTAAAAAGGAGGGGATATATATGTAGTGTTGTTTGTTGTTTAGCCGCTAAGTCAAGTCTGACTCGTTGGTGACCCCATGGACTATAGCATGCCAGACTCCTCTGTCCGTGGGATTTTTCAGGCAAGAATGCTGGAGTGGGTTTCCATTTCCCTCTTCAGGGGATCTTCCCCACCCAGGGACTGAACTTGTGTCTCCTGCACTGGTAGATGGATTCTTTACCACTGAGCCACTTGGTAGCTGATTCACTTCGTTGTACAGCAGACATTAACACAACACTGTATAGAAATTACACTACAATTTTTTAAAATTTTTTAAAAAAGAAGAAGTATCTGTTTCTAGATCCAAACCACTTCGATCAGACTGACAAAGAAACACCAAATTCTACTCTATTTCTTCCTAGCCCCTTCATCTATAATACTGGATAAAGATCCAGAACTGAAAGCAGAAAGGTTGTGGGCTACAAGTATGAAATGAAGAAATTCCAATTCTCAACCTGTGCCTCAGTGAAGCAAAGAAATGTGAACTACTAATAGGAGCTGAAATTTCTAATGTATCCCATCTCATAACATTTCCCAAATTTTTAATTTATTCCATAACAAGTATTTTTATGTCAATGTTTGGGAAAATTATTTCAAATGGAGCCTATCTCCAATTTTATACCAACAGTTAATGAGAAAATTGATCTCAGACTTAGTAATCAGCTTTGCTAGAATGCTCCTACTCATTCTGTTAAAAATTATGAATTGGAAGAATTTTGAAATCTGATTATGGGTTATGTTCTATTTCGCTCCATCTCACTAGCATAGTCGAAAATTTTCTTATGTGAAGTTAGTCCGATTTCACCCTTTTTAACTTTGAGAACATGAGTTAATTTGCGTGCTCACTCTGCATATTTATATCTAAATCCTAGATTTGCTTGGAAATGTGAATTTTATCAGTTGTCAGAGGCAACTCAACATGGGATGGTGAGATGGGGAAATAATCAAATTATATTCACATGAAACTTAAGCTGGCTCCCATCTGGCTAAACTTTAAGCTTAAAATAAATGTAATTTTCTCTTCTTCACCTCATCCGATTAGACATGGGAGACATTCATTTGGGGGGTGAGAAGATAGTAATCAAGGGAGGTAAAAGAGAAGAAGCTGAAACTGCATCATTTAAAATCCTCATTACCCTACCTTCATAGCACCATTTGATGGCAAAAAGACTGCCTGCTTGACTCCCTTCACTCTGCAGTGCTCCCAGAGCCTTCCACCACTGGCGGGAGTGTGATAAACAGACATAAAGAGGATACTGTAGGCTGAGAAAAACTCATATGAAGATGCAATCTTCTTTTAGTCTTTATTTCTTTTTCATCAGTAGGAGAGGGCTTAGACCTAAAACAGGGGTTATTTATCAACTAAATAAGCTCACTAAAAATCACATCCTCTCTTGACTCCCATGGACATCTGTGAAATTTGTGGGCCTGTGTGTGCTTGTCTGTACTATACACATTTGGATAGTATCTATCAATTAGGAATAATGACTAGCAAAAGGATGGGTTTACCTTCATGTGATCATCTATAGCCCCTTGTTTTCTTGAGCATGTGTTCTGGCCATTATTGACTTCTAGAAACAGATGGTGTGACGCATTGCAGATTGCAGGGCATGAGTTTTGCTCTGTTGTCAGGGAAAGGTTCTGGTCTATCTCATAAAACTACCATCTAAGATTAAGCAAAGTGTGGTAATCCAGTGGAGAGAAACACACGCCATCTCTCGTCTCTACTGTGACATTCCTTTCTATATGCTTAACAAAGGGTAGGGGGACACTCTCATCAAGGAAAAGTTGTGTGATTCTAAAAGTTGAATAGATAAGATTGCTGAAGGCTTATGGCAATCAGGTTAGATTTAACTTCACCAGCTCCCCCCACCCACCCCAACTTCCTATTGGCTAAGGACTATTTATCAAAGGCAAAATCAATTGTCAAGAGAACATTCTGAGGGGAGATGGAAATAGTCTCTATTCTGATTGAATCAGTTCAGTTCAGTCGCTCAGTTGTGTCCGACTCTTTGTGACCCCATGAACCACAGCACGCCAGGCCTCCCTGTCCATCACCAACTCCCAGAGTTTACTCAAACTCACGTCCATTGAGTCAGTGATGCCATCCAACCATCTCATCCTCTGTCATCCCCTTCTCCTCCTGCCTTCAATCTTTCCCAGCATCAGGGTCTTTTCAAATGAGTAAGCTCTTCGCATCAGGTGGCCAAAGTATTGGAGTTTCAGCTTCAACATCAGTCCTTCCAATGAACAACCAGGACTGATCTCCTTTAGGATGGACTGGTTGGATCTCCTTGCAGTCCAAGGGACTCTCAGGAGTCTTCTCCAACACCACAGTTCAAAAGCATTAATTCTTCTGTGCTCAGCTTTCTTTACAGTCTAACTCTCATATCCATACATGAATACTAGAAAAACCACAGCCTTGACTAGATGGACCTTTGTTGGCAAAGTAATGTCTCTGCTTTTTAATATGCTGTCTAGGTTGGTCATAACTTTCCTTCCAAAGTGTAAGCGTCTTTTAATTTCATGGCTGCAATCACCATCTGCAGTGATTTTGGAGACCCCCAAAATAAGCTACTGTTTCCACTGTTTCCCAATCTATTTCCCATGAAGTGATGGGACCAGATGCCATGATCTTAGTTTCCTGAATGTTGAGCTTTAAGCCAAATTTTTCACTCTCCTCTTTCACTTTCATCAAGAGACTCTTTAGTTCTTCTTCACTTTCTGCCATAAGGGTGGTGTCATCTGCATATCTGAGGTTGTTGATATTTCTCCCGGCAATCTTGATTCCAGCTTGTACTTCTTCCAGCCCAGTGTTTCTCATGATGTACTCTGCATGTAAGTTAAATAAGCAGGGTGACAATATACAGCCTTGAAGTAACTCCTTTTCCTATTTGGAACCAGTCTGTTGTTCCATGTCCATTTCTTACTGTTGCTTCCTGACCTGCATATGGATTTCTCAAGAGGCAGGTCAGGTGGTCTGGTATTCCCATCTCTTGAAGAATTTTCCACCGTTTATTGCTATTCACACAGTCAAAGGCTTTGGCATAGTCAATAAAGCAGAAATAGATGTTTTTCTGGGATTCTCTTGCTTTTTCGATGATCCAGAGAATGTTGGTAATTTGATCTCTGGTTCCTCTGCCTTTTCTAAAACCAGCTTGAATATCTGGAAGTTCACGGCTCATATATTGCTGAAGCCTGGCTTGGAGAATCTTGAGCATTACTTTACTAGCGTGTGAGATGAATGCAACTGTGCAGTAGTTTGAGCATTCTTTGGCACTGCCTTTCTTTGGGATTGAAATGAAAACTGACCTTTTCCAGTCCTGTGGCCACTGCTGAGTTTTTTCAAATTTGCTGGCATATTGAGTGCAGCACTTTCACAGCATCATTTTTAAGGATTTGAAATAGCTCAACTGAAATTCCATACATATATCAAAACTAAAGAACTGAGTGTAAAACAAATACCATATATTAACACATATACGTAGAATCTGAAAAAATTGGATATAGATGATCTTATTTACAAAACAAAAATAGACACAGATGTAGAGAACAAACATATGGATACCAAGAGGGAAAGAGGGGGATGGGATGAATTGGGAGATTGGGATCGACATACATACACTACTGATACTATGTATAAAATAGATAACTAATGAGAACCTATTGTATAGCACAGGGAACTCTACTCAATGCTCTGTGGTGACCTGGGAAAGAAATACATAAAAAAGAGGGGATATATATACACATGCATAGCTGACCCACTTACGGTACAGCAGAAACTAACACAACATTGTAAAGCAACTACACTCCGTTGTAGAGCAACTTTAATAAAAAATTAAAAAAACACAAAACCATACAATAGAATACCTAAAATGGGTGAACTTTACTGTGCTATTTATACCTCAACAAACCTGACTTAAAACGGGAAGCGAAACAAAACAAAACAAAGCTCACCTGTCATTAAAACAGGAGGTGACAACCTAGATGACTCTCGAAAACATTGTATTGAGTGAAAGAAGTGACACACACAAGGCTACATACTGTATGATTCCATTTATATGAATTGTAGGTAGAAGTGAATGAACGAATCATTCATCTCTTCCACCCACATACACACCTCATACTCCTCACCACACTTGCAATTCTAGGACGAAAATCATATTTTTCCCAAAGCTGGCCTCATGGTTTCAGGAAGAAACTAGCAGGATTTCATGACTGTATTTTAGAGTCTTGAAACGATTATAGTCCAAAGATAAAATCAATTTTGGACATTGTGATTAACTCTCTAAGAGAATTTCAGAGAACGCTCCTTGAAGATGCACTTTCCCTTATTACTCTCCTCCCCAAATTTAACTCAGTTCCAAAATTTAAATAAAGAGGACAATTTAAGTTTGATATCATATTCCTCTATTTGCATCTTCCTCTATTTGACATAACTTTAAAAAATACTCCTTCTACCATATCTTCTCTACTAACATTAGTCAAAAAGGTCATCTCCTGGAACCCTCAATTTCTCCAAAATGATTAAAATAAACAAAATGCCCTGAGGTAAATCTCACATTGCTTGTGTTCACATTTCAAACATGATATTAGGTCAGACGTTACTCTGGAATATTGCCCAGCTATTAAAATTAGTGAGTTCTATAATATCACACACACACACACACACACACAATACATTAGTCTATGCAATCAGAGAGGACCAGACAAGTTCATCACACCAAGATTACTGCTGAGATGTGGGACTCAATAAGAAGCAAACTGAGGATGGAGAGGGGAATTCATTCTCTTCATTTTAAATCTACTATATAATTTAAAGTACTTTATAATATCATGTGCTACTCTTTTAATAAAAGTATTAAAAATAAAAAAAGAATCTAAAACCTTAACAAATTTAAATACTACCCTATACAGGCCTTTGACAACTCAATAATGAGAATGTCTCCCAAAGTGGTTCAAACCCCTACAAACGGACTTTTTTAAAAATATCCTTCTGATAATAGGGTTTGGATTGCCACAACTTAATTTCAGAATGCTAGTTAATGCGTTCTAATACTAATGCTAGTTAGCTCCTCTAAATATTTTTAAAGCAGTCTTAAATATATAAAGTAAAATGATCACCCTACATATGTTTTAAATTAGAACCACCAATTCTCCTTTATTTCAAAGAATCGATCTTCTTAGTCCTCACCTAAAAATCATGTGCCACCTGATAATGTCATCAGTTTCTCTTATTTATATAACATAAAGAAAGAAATAAAGTGTAGTCTCTTAGTCGTGTCTGACTCTTTGTGATGCCATGGACTATAGTATGCTAGGTTCCTCTGTCCATGGGATTTCCCAGGCAAGAATACTGGAGTGGTTGCCATTCCCTTCTCCAGGGGATCTTCCTGACCCAGGGATTGAACCCAGGTCTTCTGCTTTGCAGGAAGATTGTTTACCATCTGAGCCACCAGGGAAGCCCTAAAATATGAATTACACATATGTGTGCATGCATGCTAAGCCACTTTAGTTATGTCCAACTCTTTGCGACCCCATGGGCCATAGCCCACCAGGCTCCTAACATAAGGCATGCACAATTCTCATGATGATGGGAGGGATTTGGGGGCAGGAGGAGAAGGGGAAGACAGAGGATGAGATGGCTGGATGGCATCACTGACTCAATGGACGTGAGTCTCAGTTAACTCCAGGAGTTGGTGATGGACAGGGAGGCCTGGCGTGCTGCGATTCATGGGGTCGCAAAGAGTTGGACACGACTGAGCGACTCTGATCTGATCTGAATCACTTTGATACATAAAATATAAATGGCCAATTCATCATCAAAAAATGTTTAACATTTCCCATAAAATAGCCAAAATGGAGATGATATTTTGAACTCTCAAGTGAATGATGAGAGTTCTGGGTTTTGTTCTTTTTACAGTAGTGTAGTGAGCAGACACTCTCTCACATTCTGTTGAAGGGGAGGCAAATATTGAGATAACCTTTTCAGAGGGTAGTCTGGCAACAAGTAATCAGAACTTAAGGGTGTACAAGACTAGCAATTTCACTTCTAGGAATTTATTCTAAGTAAAAGACTAAAGATGAATGTCAGATTTATTTACAAGGATGATGATCTCAGAGGTGTTTATGATAGCAAAAATTAGATAAAACCTCAACATATAAAAAAAGACATCTATTAAATAAATTGTGATGTATCTACACAGTGGAATGGTATCCAGTCTTTAAAGAATATATCCTTGAAGGATATTTCAAGAAAAAGAAAGATGTTATAGATATGATAATTCTGAACAAAGAGAAAAATAGGATTCTGAACTGCAGAGGCAGAAGAACCTTACATTTTTAATATGTGCATATTTCTGCAAACATATGTATATTTACAGATAATGTGAGGATATAAACATAGATACAGTAGAGGGTAGAAGGACATGTATCACTTTGCTTATAGTTGTTATCATGGGGTGGCAGTATAGTGAGTGACTTTAATTCTCTTCTTTAAAAATCTTTCCCATTTTCTGGCCACACTATCCAGTTCAATCTACAGATTTAATGCAATTCCTATCAAATTACCCATGATATTTTTCACAGAATTAGAACAAATACTCCTAAAATTTATATGGAACCACAAAAGTCCCAAAATTGCTAGAGCAATATTGAGGGAAAAGAACAAAGCAGGAGGTATAACATTTCCAGACTTCAGACAACACTACAAAGCTACAGTAATCAAAAGAGTGTTGTATTAGCACAAAAACAGACATATGGATCAATGGAACAGAATAAAGAGCCTAGAAATAAACCCACACATCTACACTAAATTAAACTCTGATAAAGGAAGCAAGAATATACAATGGAGAAAAGACAGTGTCTTCAGAAAGCATTGTTAGGAAAGCTGGACAGCTGTATATAAATCAATGAAGTTAGAACACAACCTCACATCAAACAGAAAAATAAACTCAAATGGCTTTAATGATTTAAATATAAGATATGACACCATAAAACTCTTAGAAAAGAACATAGGCTAAACATTCTGTGACATAAATCGTACCAAGGTTTTTTTAGGTTTTCTTGCCTACCAAGGCAATAAAAATAAATGCAAAAATAGACAAATGGGACCTAATCAATCTATGTGTACTTGTACAACAAAGGAAATAATAAACAAATGAAAAGATAATCTATGGACCAAGAGAAAATATTTGCAAATGATGCCACTGACAGGAGCTTAATTTCCAAAATATGTAACAGCTGATACAGATCAATGACAGAAAAAACAACCCAATCGAAAAATGGGCAGAAGACCTAAGCAGATGTTTCTCCAAAGAAGGCAGACAGATGGGCAACAGGCACATGAGAATATGCTCAACACTGCTAATTATTAGAGAAATGCATATCAAAACTCCAGTGGGGTACCACCTTACTCTGGTCAGAATGGCCATCATTTAAAAGTCTACAAATAACAAAAGCTGGAAGGGGTGGAGAAAAGGGAACTCTCCTACACTATTGGTGGGAATGTAAATTGGTGCAGCCACTGTGGAAAACAGTATGGATGCTCCTCAAAAAACTAAAGATATAGAGTTGCCATATGATCCTGCAATCCCACTCCTGGGCATGCATCTGGACAAAACTATAAAAAAAAATGCATGCATCCTAATGTTCATTGCAGTACTATTTACCATAGCCAGAAATGGAAACAACCTAAATGTCCATCAACAAATAAATGGATAAATACGTATTATGTATAAGTAATGCAATATTACTCAGCCTTTAAAAAGAAAGAAATAATGCTACCTGAAGCAACATGGATGGACCTAGAAGTAAGTCAGAAAGAGAAAGACAAATACCATATGATGTCACTTATATGTGGAATGTAAAATTTGACACAAACGAACTTATCTCTGAAACAGAAATAGATTCATAGGCACAAAGAACAGACTTATGGCTACAAGGGAGGTGGAGTGGGGGAAGCGTGGATGAGAATCTGGGAGAGGAAGATGCAAATCATTATATAAAGAATGGATAAACAGTGGGTCCTCCTATATAGCACAGGATATATTCAATATCCTGTGATAAATCATAATGGAAAGAATATGAAAAAAATATATATATATAAAACTGAATCACTTTGCTGTAGAAATTAATGCAACATTGTAAATCAAATATACTTCAATAAAATAAATTTTAAAAAAATCCCCGTTTTCTAAAATTTCAATAATAGACATACTGTTTTTAAAAATTTATTTTTAATGTGTTGATTTTATAATCTTTATATATATACATATATATGTGATATGATACTGGTTTATGTAATTTTTTGATAAAGAAATGGCAGAGAGAAATCAAGGGCAATTATTATATAATCATTTATTTAAAAATAAAAATCTGATCCTATATAAAATGCACAGTATCATAAAGGAAATTTAGAAATAAAATATAAGCTACAAAATATCACTTGGCTAAACCAAAGATAGAAACCAAAGACTAGTGAAGTCTTTTGTTTCTATGGAACACTTCTTTGTTGAACAGCTTAAGATGACGCATGGAGATTTTGTTATCTCTCTAATAAATGGTTTTATTCACATGGCTGCACTGATGTTAGACTATAAGTTAATGAAAAGCACAAAGATAATTCCACGATTGACTTCTATATTATCTTCAACAAATCAGCCAGGTTCCAGTACCAAGATCAAGATGTGTGACATTGCAGATGCTCAATAGATACTGTCTAATAATTCTGTATGTGGGCTTCTCAGGAGGGAGAGATGATGAAGAAACATGTATTTTTTGAGCACAGTTCTTGAACCATGTAAGTGCTCTACAGAAACCCACTGAATTCAAATTAATCAGGAGGGTCCCCAAACGTTTTGTGCCAATAACCTGGACCATATAGGCTGGGTTGAATTAGACCAAAAACAGTTACAGAGGAAAGTGCTAAAGAGCCAAGGAACAAAAGAGGTAGTTTGGTTTTTTAAGGTACTGCAAATGGCCTATATCTAAAGGAAATGCAAGCTGGTTGTGGCAGCTACTTTAGGGTTTAGGTTTTGTTTTGTTTCTTTCTTTTTTCTTTTTCCCAAGTTGTATAGAGAATAAGGTTAGAAAAGCAGACAGAAGCCAGATTATGGAGATTTTAAAGGTCCAAAGCAATCGGGGATTTTCCACAGTCCTAGGTTTGAGTGGGAGTGAATGACTATTCAGTGATTTTCTTATTAGTCAGGACCTCACAATTGCTTTCTCAGGTCCCACTTATTCTTATTCACATTCCCTCGATTGCATGAAGGGAGCCCAGGAGGAAGGAAGGGCATTTATCGTTTAGCCAGACATTTCTGCTCGGGTTTTAGATACAGGCTTTTACATACATGGTGGTTGAATGGCTTTCCATTTGGAACTGTTTAAAACAGAATATTGTCTTTCAGATACAACACGGGTAAAACGCTGAAACAAATCAGAAACACAAAAGCTATTTTAAGGCTCCAGTCATTTCTGGCACAAAAGACTGGACACTGCCCTTTCATTTAAAGATATATCTTGTGGCTCCCTCTCATGTACATGTAAGAAATATCACACATAAAATTCTCATTTTCTAATCTGTAAAGAAGCCCTTCTAAAGAGCCTGGAAATTTGGGGTTATCACCAAGAGCTAGAAGTGGTACCAAGAGAAAAGATGGACGTGAGTAGTGAGTAGAAATCATGCAAGAGATGCTTATGGGCAATGATCAGCCTCACTCGTATCATTGTGAGGTAGGCAACTCATCCGTTAAGATAAACTCTATTGGAATAACACATCTGAATAAAAAAATATGCAATGCATACATTAATATAAAAACAGACAATGCTCTATAGTGCAGGTAATTTCAAGGTGAATTGCCTTATGAAGGAGTAGGGGAAGAGGCTTTTAAAGTTTTTCAACCATGACCGACAGCACCAAACGCATCTTGTATCCCAGTACACATGCAGATGAAACTGATCTAATGAAACACTTGTCTCTGCTACTTGTGAAGCACTCTAAAAATTATTTTATTCCATTTTTAAAACCCTATTCAAAATTCACTACAGTGATTTCATTACCCAAATGAGTCACCATTCGCAATTATTTCAAGAGAGTAATCCATTTGACTGCCTCCTTCCTGATATTTTATTCCTATTTCTTCAGATAAGATGCTTATAACTACATCTCATGAACTAATCAAAGTTAGAAATCAAATGACTCGAGGCTATGACCCAGAGGAATATTCAGAACAGTAGAAATTATGCTATTATCTTAAGTATAAATGCAGGCAGCCGCATGGCATAGAGATGGTTAAAAAAAAATAATGTCCACGGGTCCCCTCCTTACCATCTCATCAGCTACAATGACCAAAGTTATAAGAAAGAAGCAAAATGGGCCAAAATCTAGAGGGTTAAATATATTTTGGTTTCGATTTTCTTGTTTGTTTCCTCATCTTCTGAAAACTCAACTCTCTAGCCAGTCAAAATAGCTATAAATGTCACTGCCTATGCTTCTGACTTTTTCTCAAGACTAAGAGCAGCAAAGAAACTTGGGCTCCACTCTTTCATAAAAAGAACAATCATCTTGCTCCTATTGGTGATGATCTAAACATAGCAGGATTCACCTGATGGTTTCTAACCTCCATCTGACGGACACAGTCGTATCAATCTGGGCCTGCCCCACCATCCAGCAGGCAGGCCCCAGCAAAGCATAGGGCCAACCCTGGGGGACCAGAGTCCCAGTGCTCGCCTTCTCTAGGAGAAGACAACAGGCAGCATCTGTTGAGTCAGCATCTGTTGAGTCTGTCAGACACTACGGTTAAGACCCATCCCACTGTCTTCTTCATCCCATATGACATCGCTTGTTCTGATTGGGAGGTTTCACTGACTCCCATCTGTCCAAATCATAGTCCCAGAGTCAATGGATTCAACTTTAAAACAAAATTTGTCTTTCCTCCAGTTCCATATGTTCCACTAGCTGTCCCCCAATGCAGCCTCTGCGTGCTTTTCATCTACGCTGCATTAGTAGACAGCCTTACGTAAGAATCTCGATGGAGCTGTACTATAAAGTAAATGAAGCTGAAGGGAGAAAATGTGCAAAGACAGACACGGAAATGTCATTTCCATGTATGTGAATGTGCTTCAGTTCAGGCCTCGAGTCCAGTCCTGTGTAATGTTGCTGTCAGGAAGTAGGGGCTGAAGAGTGAATCTGATGTAGGGATGCAAAGGAACAAAGGATGGATGCTCTGGAAGGGGCCTATGTATGTAAAGGTCCAGAGTGAAGAGGAAGAGTGTCATGATGGGATTTCCGGAGGGCAAGGGTAGTAAGGCAGTGGCTGATTTTGCATCCCTTTCTAGTTATGGCTCAGTGTCCTACTCCTCTCCTTGGGAAGGACTTTTCAAGCTCCCTTGGGGTCATACTCTGGTTAGGAGGCCCTGAACAGCCCCTTATTTTAATCCTGTCTAAGACCAGCCAGAAGAACAAGATTTTATTCCTGGCCATATTCTACAAGGAGAAGACCCTTCAGTATGGGACAAAGGAATCCCTGGAAGGGCTTTTAACACCCTAAGACCAGCCAGAAGAACAAGATTTTATTCCTGGCCATATTCTACAAGGAGAAGACCCTTCAGTATGGGACAAAGGAATCCCTGGAAGGGCTTTTAACACCCAACCTGTACGAATCAGCCTTGGACCAGAAACCACTTATCCTAACAGGAGAGAATAAAGGAAGTTGGAAGAGAAGAAGGTTTTACAACCCCTTGTGGGTACATTCCTAAGGCATGACCTTTTGGTGCTCTGCCAGTCTCTGTTGCACGCTCCTATTCTACCAGTTGTTAAGCCAAATGGGGAACATACGATGGTACACGACCTTACAGCAGTAAACGACACAGTGATCCCCATACAGCTCTCCATGGCCATTCTTTATACATATTAACCCAAATTCCTGAGGATGCTAAAAGGTTTACAGGACTCGATCTCAAGGATGCCTTCTTCTGTACTCCAGTTCATTCCTCATCACAATGTCTGTTTGCCTTTGAGTGGACTAATCTTGACTCAGGCCAAATGCAGCAATATAACTAGTTGCCTCAGGGGTTTGGGGAGAGCCCACCTGCTTGCTCAGGCCTGGGAAAGGAACTAGGGCTTCCCGGGTGGCTCACTGGTAAAGAATCTGCCTGCCATGCAGGAGACGCGGGTTCAATCCCTGGGTCAGGAAGATCCCCTGGAGGAAGGCATGGCAACCCACTCCAGTGATCTTGCTTGGAGTATCCCATGGACAGAGGAGCCTGGCAGGCTATGGTACATGGAGTCACAAAGAGTCAGAAGCAACTGAGATGCAAGGGTAGTGAACAGAAGTTTGGATTTTATTCTGAGAGAAAACAGGAAGAAATGGGAGCCATCTTATTTTAATAAATCAGATTAAACAGATATGATTTATGCCCTAGATAAAGCCCAGGTTGCAGGATGGAGTAGGGATGGATTAGAGCAAGCAAGTGTGGAGGCAGTACCATGGTGATCTAAATCAGGATGATGGCAGCGCAAACACAAGGAAATAGGGAGACAGAAGAAATCTTAAGTGGTCAAAAGGTATACACTTCCATGTATAAGACAAATACAGCATAGTAACTACAATTAACAACACTGGAGCTAAGAGTGTTGCATATTTGAAGGATGCTAGAAGAGATCTTAGTTCTTATCACGAACACAAATTTGTAATCACATGAGGTGCTGGAGGTTAACTAAACTAATTCTGATCATCATTTTGCAATATATACATTTATCAGCTTCCCTTCCCAAATTATTACATCATAAGGCTAACACTAATACAAACTTACATGTTGATTATATCTCAATTTTTTAAGAAAATCTAGAAAGAAAGCTTTAGGTGCTGTCTTGACAAGGCCTGGTCATTGACTGACTGTGGACCTGTGGCCGTAACTAAAGATGACCTCAAGTTTTGGAGTTTTGGGAGGACAGCTGGGTAAATAGAGGCAGGGATCAGAAACAGCAGCAAATTTGGGAGGGAAGCTGGAAAGGGTTTACCTTTACTTTTACCAAGTCTTCTGTTACAGTCCACTGGTGGGAGGGAAATGGGATGGAACATATAGGAGAAGAAGATTGTATATCTTCCCTTTGTAACTCAAGTGAAGTGAAACTACTTAGGGACCATGAATATTTATAAATTTTGACTGACATTTTTCTCTTTTATTTTTTTCATAAGTCATATCAATTCATTATTAAAATTACAGAGAAGCATAATCAGGGCCAATCTATCCATGGTGCTTTGCAGGCACAGTACTGAGGGCCTGTGGGTATTAATACTCTCCAGCCCATGAAACTGTTTTCATCTGAATTGCTTTAAAAAATTCACCTTCCCTCCTAGGTGGTCACCATAAAACAGAAAAAAGTTAGAAGAAAAACATAAACAGGATAACAACCAACCCAGAACAGTGAATCCAGCCTGGATTATAGTCATCTTTATGACAATATAGTCTTTTTTGCAGACTTTCACTAATCTCTCTTTTTTTAAAATTTTATTGGAGTGTAGTTGATTTACAATATTATGTTATTTTCTACATATACATATATCTACTCTTTTTTAGATTTTATTCCTATGTAAGTCATTACAGAATATTGAGTAGACTTCCCTTTGCAATACAGTAGGTCTTTATTAATTACCTATTTTATATATAGTAGTATGTATGTGGCAATCTCAATCTTCCAATTTATCCCCTCCCATCTTTATCCTCTAGTAAGTTTGTTGTCTACATCTGTAACTCTATGTGTGTTTTGAAGATAAGTTCATTTGTACCTTTTTTTTAGATTCCATATGTAAGTGATGTCATGCAGTTTTAAAATATAAATTTTAACATTGTTTTACAGAATAAGCTGACCACAAAGGCAAAAGCTCCTGGGGCTTACAAAGGTCATAATGTGTCTGTGGTATGGACAGCTATATGTCATATCTAGACCTATAAGCCTCTCTCATATACAGTAGATCCATGAGATACACGTCCATCTATCTGAGCAACTCCCTACGTATCATCACCCCAGGCCCCACCATCTCAACTAGGTTTCTTGCCCCACTCCCAGTTTTTTCAGTAGTTTAAAAAACTGTCTCAAAGCTTGTATCTAAATCTTCATGACTGCTTAGTAGTGTGCAAATGCTTAATCCTTTCTATGGGTAAATTGTAAACGAATAAGAAACTTTAAATTTTCAGATCATCTGACATAGAACTTCCACTAAGAATTAATCCTCAGGAAATAAAATCAGATAGAATTACAAAGACGGATATCACAATGCTATTTCCACTAAAAAATAGAACATCTCTAAATATTCTGTAATAAGAGTCTGGTTAAATTAATTATAGTTGATCCACACAATGAAATACTAAGCAGACATTAAATAATACATATAATTATATATTTATTGTAGGAAGATAGTCACAACATATGAAATGAAAAATATAAGGTATTTCATATATTATAATTTAATCTCTTCATAAAGCAATATATATATACCAATCTATTTTAGTGATGGGATCATGGATAATTACTAGTTTTGCTTCTCTGAATTTAAAAATTTTTCAACAATGGGCATATGTTACATTGGATTAAAAAATACTAAAAGTACGTACTCTTTGATTCAGGATCTGCTGGTAGATGTTTAACAAGAAAATTATTACAGATGTGTGCACAGATTTAGCCACAAAGATACAGTTCTCCACCATCATCAGTTTTTCCCTCTCTACTGAATTTTCCCATGAGCATATATACGTACCATAATTTCTCCCATTGTTAAAAAAGTTCCACTTTCATGTAAATTAGTGTAGCCACTACCAGAAGATAGTATGGAGGTCCTTAAAATACTAAAAACAGAGTTACCATATCGTTCAGCAATCCCACTCCTGGGTATATATCCAGAAAAGATGAAAACTCTAATTTGAGAAGACACATGAACCCCAATATTTACAGCAACACTATTTACAACAGCCAAGATACAGAAGCAACCTAAATGAATATCAACAAATGAATGGACAAAAGAAATGTTGTATATATAAACACAATGGAACATTACTCAGCTATGAAAAAGAATAAGATAATGCCATTTGCAGCAACATGAATGTACTTAGAAATTATCATACTGAATGAAGTAAATCAGACAGACAAAGACAAATAAGCATTTACAGTATAGCACAGGGGACTATATTCAATATCTTGGAATAATCTTTGGTAGAAAATAATCAGGAAAACATACATATATATGTATAACTGAACCACTTCGCTACACAACTGAATTAATGCATATAATATAATGCATAATCAACTATACTTCAATAAAAAATAATTTAAAAAATAGGTGACGAGCCCATTACCAGTAGTTTGCTGACTCCTTTTCTAGAACATGTATTTAAAAAAAAAAAAAGACTAAAAAAAAATCACACTTGACACTTGACTGTAACTTCCCCTCCAGCTTCCACTTTATTTTTTTGCTCTGCCATAAAGTAAATCATCTTTCAACAGTCCACATCAACACCTATCAAACTCTGTGTAGCAAAGGACCGGTTTATTTTTCATTTCTAATCTGTGACTAGAAACAGATACTCATGGAAAATGAAATAAAATTAATCAATAGAAAAATGATCCTGTGCCTGAATGTCATGACCATGTCAAACTTCTAGAAAAGTTTCTAAAAGCTGACTTTGTACTATTAATACATCCCTGCAGCAATCCTCAGACACGCTGAGCAGGACGCTTCTGTACTCACTGTCCCAATCCTTCTGCCCTCTCTTGCTGTTAACCCATCCGGTCAGGCTCTCTTTCCATCCTTGTGCTGAAACTACCATTGCTCAGATCACCTTGAGCTTCCACACTGCTAAAATCAATCCTCAGATCAGATCAGATCAGTCGCTCAGTTGTGTCTGACTCTTTGGGACCCCATGAATCGCAGCACGCCAGGTCTCCCTGTCCATCACCAACTCCCGGAGTTCACTGAGACTCACGTCCATCGAGTCAGTGATGCCATCCAGCCATCTCATCCTCTGTCGTCCCCTTCTTCTCTTGCCCCCAATCCCTCCCAGCATCAGAGTCTTTTCCAATGAGTCAACTCTTCGCATGAGGTGCTCAATCCTCTTTTAATTCCACAGTCTGCAGCATTTTATACATGCAATCTCTCCTTCACCTTTAATTGAACTTTCTCTTGATTATCTTCCTACATCCCTATGATTCTACTCAGAGTCATTCTTCTTCTCCCCAGCCTTCAACTTTGGGGTGCTCAGAGCTCAGTCCTGGAACCTCTTCACTGTTCTCACCCAATCTCATCACTTTAAATAGGGTCTATATGCTGATGATGCCGAAAGTTAGATCTCCAGCTCAGAACCATCCCCTGAATTCTAGACATACACACACATCCAACTGCAAAGTCAACATCTGGATGTCTAAAAGGCATCTCAACATTAACATGACCAAAACAGAACTGCTAATCTTCTATGCCCTTCATCATTCTCAATGACAATTTCTTGCTTCTTTTTTTTTTAAATTTTATTTTATTTTTAAACTTTACATAATTGTATTAGTTTTGCCAAATATCAAAATGAATCCGCCACAGGTATACATGTGTTCCCCATCCTGAACCCTCCTCCCTCCTCCCTCCCCATACCATCCCTCTGGGTCGTCCCAGTGCACTAGCCCCAAGCATCCAATATCGTGCATCGAACCTGGACTGGCAACTAACCGCCCATCCTTGACTCCTCTTTTTATTTCCTGGAATTTAACTGCTTTTTAGCATCTCCACTGCTAACACTGGTTTAAGACACCATTATCTCTCAGCTTGGTCACTGTAGTGGAGTATATTAACTTGCCTTCCCCCATACTCTAATCTCAATAGAAAAACCAAAGCATTTTTTCAAATCATAAGTCCCATAACAGCATATGCATGCTCAATCCATCCCATGGCTTCATTTTTCACTCAGAGTAAAAGCTAAACTTGTTACAGTGGCCTACGAAGGACCTGCAGAGTCTCTCCTTCCTCCGATCCTCTTTATCTCCTGCTACTCTCCCCGGGTTCTCTCTGCTCCTGCCATACTGGGATCCTTGCAATTTTTTTTCTGCTGGATACATCTGCTTCAGGGCCTTTGCACTGCTGTTTGCTCTTTCAAGAAAGCTCTTGATTCGATACTACCTTGGTCCCTCCCTCACTTCCTTCATACTTTTGATCAATGTCATCATCTTAGTGAGGCAATGTCACGCATCTTCCCTTTTCCGTCTGATCTGTCTCTGTTGTACTTTTTACCACATGACATACTTCTTCATTTGCTTATTTTCTGTTGGTCTCCAAGTAAAATATATGCTACTTAAGAGAAGGGATGGTGTTCAGTTTAATTTTACTGTCACAGCCCCAGTACTAAGATGCAAACTGTATTTATTGAGCAAATGTTCATCCTGATGCCCTTCATAAAAAAAAAATTATTTTAAGCAATTTAAGTATTTATCAATAAGAGATTCACACTTTCAGAAAATAGGATACTATTTATATCTGTATCTACATGATGGCCATAGATATGAAATGGAATACTATTCAACTGTTCAAAGTTTGCATGAACTGCAAATGACTACATTTACTGAGAGGAAAGAAGCCTGTAACATCTTAAAAAGAATCAGATTACCAAGTAATACACATGGCATTAGCTCATTCCTAAAAGGAAAAGTTTTTAAAGTATATGCATCAATGTAAACTCCTAATCCAAAACAACATTTTTTAAAAATTATCAAAATAGTCAACTCCACAAGGCCTTAAATCCGAGGTTTCCTCTGACAACATTCATGACACAGAAGAGCAGCAGGATGGGTTCTGATCTGGCCATGTTGGGATGGTCTGTGCAATTTGGTGGGATTCCATGGGCTCCAGTGCAAAGCTGCTCCTTAAACCATTAAATACCTAATAAAAGCCATAGAACCATCAGAGCTGTGCTTCTACAAGTGGGGATAGGAATGACTTGCAGAAATGTTAAGTAGCATTTGGATTTAGGCTTGTGTCTTCTTCCAAGTTTCAGGATTATTTAAACACTCCTGTTTCCAAGTAAAGATGGGTAAGGCAGCTGCTTCAGCCCCCGACAGCCCCACCGCATCATGGAGTGAGGCAAGAGCCACCAAACCCAGCCGAGAGGATGACAAGGTGGGAAAAGACAGGGTGAAATCATCTAGGCAGGGAAGACTGAAGTGAGAGGAAGGGTTTTTTTTTTTTTTTTTTTTTGCTATTTCCTTTATCTTTTCTGGCAAAATTAAGGTTTAATTCTTTGCTGGCAACAAAGTTGATTTTTCAAAGGAGGAAAACATTCACAGAGAGAAAGCACATTTAACTAAATTTTATGTTCAAAAGGTGAGTGCACTGATATTTGCAAGTCCTCTGGTCCATGCTGAGAGGCTGCCTTATCACTAGGAGTTCCTCCTCACAAGGTCTTTGTGCTTCTCTTCAGTTCTCTGACACGGAATCCACTAACCAATCTAGGTTGTATACATGTAATTAGAGAACTAATGATGGCCAAGTTCTAATTAACTAATGCAGTGGTTAGGGTCACCTTCTCGGGTTCATATAAAGGATTCTGCTGAACATAGCAGTTTTGGACCTGGTGGCCACTTGGGCAATAACAATGTTTTCACCAGAGGAAACTGAGGACCACATAGGAGACGATACTTATCTAGAGCTGGTCAGTAGTGGATCTATTAATAGAACTAGATTTCAGGTCTTCTAGATGACTCAGACAGTGAAGAATCCGCCTACAATGCGGGAGACCTGGGTTTGATCCCTGGGTTGAGAAGATGCCCTGGAGGAGGGCATGGCAACCCACTCCAGTATTCTTCCTGGAGAATCCCCATGGACAGAGGAACCTGGTGGGCTACAGTCCATGGGGTCGCAGAGTCAGACAGGACTGAGCGACTAAGCAGCAGTACTCAATCTAGGGCTCTTAGCACTCCATAAAGATAACCATTTAACTGGGATCCAAATTACCACAGCAGGGAGAAAGGGGGTTGAAAAGAGATTTCCAAACCTAGGAGACACCAGTCTCGCTGCCTGGAAATGAACTGGGGAGTTTATAAAATGTGCTGATTTCTGGATTCCATTGCAAGAATTTATATATCACAGACATTCCTCTCAAGTAAATCTGATGCACAACCAAGTTCAGGAATCACTGGCCTGGGTTATACAAGACAGAGGAGCATAGAACCCAGCAGATTTCTATTAAAAAAAAAATGCAAGTCATTCTCCTTACTCACTCTATGAAAAAAATAACATGGAAATATGCAATTATAAAGCTCAAAATAGCTTCTTCAGGAGGAAAAAAAAAATGATTCACACTTCTAAAGATGCTCAGGCCACAGCTGCAATCTGTTCTTATGGCCAAAACCCTTGGAAAGCCCAATTAAGGGAAGCCACGTTGGGCTTGGTTGCCAAGACCCACCCAAAGCTGTGTTGTTCTCTCTGGAGACAGGGAACAATGACCACACCCTAGGGAGACATGCAGGCAGCTGACACTGACCTTCAAGGAGCTGGAAGCTTGGCTTCCTAACCTACAGCTGTCATCCCATGGGGCCAGGCTCCCTTCAGATCCTAGAGGCTAATGCACCTGCTTGGGCAGGAGGCGTCTTGGGAGGAACAGTTTACTGGCCTTTCACTAGAGTCCAAGCTCTGGGCTGGTTCAAGTCCACCCCATTTCCCATAGCGAGGGGGTGGGTAGAGAAGAAGAAGCAGGCTGAGAGCTGTCTGGAGGCAGATGGGGAATATAATAAATTAGGAAGTCACACAGCTGTGTGTTCTGAAACACAAGATTGAAAATAGATCATGTTTTCCTCTTTGGGGAACATACTGTGGTGTTGATATTTTCTAATTCAAATTTGGACCCAGGAGGCCTCCTCACCAAATTACCCCAAGGCAGAGGAGGGGGAGGGATGAAGAGGAGTCCTTTGGTATAATTCATTTTCACTTACTTTGGAAGAAAAAAGGATGCTGTTTAAGAGGTTTGGGGATAAAGCAGAGACATCATAAAAAATTTAGTGATATCTGAAAAATATTTTTGGAACTGATTTTGAAGCAAATGGAAAGTTACTCTATTTGTATGGTAAATACTTTTTTATTTTTTTGGACCATGCCACATGGCTAGTGAGATCTTAGCTCCCCAGCCAGGGATCGAACCCTGACCCTCAGCAGTGAGAGCATGGAGTCTCTACCACTAGACCACCAGGAAATTCCCATTAAATATTTATTAAATGCAGATTTATGTAAAGCACAGGACCAGAGGCTTAGTTAGAACATAAATTCACTCTGAGCCTCATTCTTGGAAGCGCTTACAGTCTGTAAGGAAGATAGGGCATTCTTTAAAAAATGAAAGCAGTATTGATAGTTTTGCACAGTAGTTAAAAGTAAACAGCACAGTAATATCCCATAATAATTAACTGTATCGAATGTCTTTATGACCTCAGCCTACTTAACCTCTCCCAGGGATGGGGGAGCCTGGTGGGCTGCCGTCTATGGGGTCGCACAGAGTCGGACATGACTGAAACGACTTAGCAGCAGCAGCAGAGTCCCAAGTCCTTCAATTGTAAATGGTGATGCTATAAGGGTTAACAGTGTACTGACCTCACAAAATTGCCTGCCAAAGAGAAAGCATCTGAAAAATGGTAGTGGTCTTGTTTTGCTTTTTTTTTTTTTTTAAATAGATTCTTTCTACTTATCTTTAAAGATCAACAAGTGGTTTTTGATTGAAGTTCAAGTGCCCAGAGTTGGGAGATTCTATTGGCATTCATCTCCTAATCTACTCCAGCAACCAGGAAAATCCATCCAAAGCCCTCAGAAGCTTTAAAAGGCATCCTAGAGCTTCTGTCCATTGCTGCTCTCTCAACCAATGGGGACTCCCTGGGAGTCAGTCCAACACTGTAGGAAATGAACTGAAGACTGGAGGTGTGGGTATCCTCCTGGATTTCTTGTGTGTTTGTTTTTGTTTGGCACATATATATTTTGGTTTTAAACCTTATAACTTAGCATCTCATCACTATTTCAGTGCAGTTTAACATCTTGATTGTGTTGTTTTAATTCCTTTCTTTTTCTGATCTATTTTATACTGCTTTACCATCTAGTTGAAACTTACAGCATTCTACTTATACTTTTTCTCTAATTTCATCCCTCCCAAATTAATATTCTATTTTTACAACATCCTTGGGTCTTTTATCTCATAACTTGGTGTGATACACTCCTACAATAAGTTCTGCAAAGTGTGATTAATGCTCTGGGGAAAAAAAAAACAAACAGCCTATGGGTCTAACCCTGGGTTTTAGAAGAGACAGACATCTGCAGAACTAGAGGAAGATGGTTTTCATTTGTCACATTTTTGGAGTGAAACTAGTAACTTTAATACTAGATTGATTTCCCAGATGAGAACTGAAGATACCATCCATTTAGACAGCCTGCTTCATCTACTGGGATTACTTTACTTTAATGCTTTTTAAAAAATAATGTTTCTACTTATATAAGAAGCTGCATGTCCTGAAATCCATAGTTTTTCATGTATGTAACCACTGGATTTTTGGTAAGTCACATCCCCAGTATTGTTGAACAGAATGGAAGACAATGAAACTCATCATATATGCAGCTGAGCTGCACTGAGAAGGTGGCAGGTAGCAGTGAGCCTCTCTCAGACCCCCAGTGGTGAGATGTCCTGAGCCTGGCTCCTGCCACTGCTCTAATCATGATGCCTCATCCAGTGACATCCCAAACTTTCCTCCCCACAGCCATCCAAGGAAGCCTCTTGTGGGGCATGGCTGCGGGCACTTTTTGTTCTAAGAGACAACAGGCCAGAGCTGGATCCAATTTAAAATCATATTTATTTATTTGAATTTTTAAAAAATATATTAAATTTTTTCCTGCAACAAGACACATTTTTTTCATATTTCCACGTACTCTCTACTGTGAATACGTGTATATATGTATGTATGTATGTATGTATATATGTATGTATGTATGCGTAGACAGAGAGAGAAAGAGAGAATGGTAAAGCAGATATGGTAAAATGTGAACATAATAGTAGGTGAACCAGGGTGAAAGGTATAAGTGAATGAATTTTTTGGACTCTCTTGCAAAAAAATGTTTTTTAAAAAAGAAATACTTTTACTTCCACTCGTTTATCATTGCTCTCACTTATCAATTCTTCCTTACCAATTTTTACATTATTATTCTTCCAAAGGAACTCTACCATCGCTCTGTGATGTTCCCATCCCAGATCCCATTGGTATTTTGGAACAAGATATGAGCCTGTACATTGACTGGGGAGCTTAAATCTTGATATATGTATGTTTTCCTCCCAGGAATAAAACACTTATTTAAAATTTGTGCTGCATATCTTGGTAAACTCTTACAGTTTTCTTCACATTAGTCCCAAGATGTTTTCTGTTAGGATTATTCCGAAGCAGTTTACATTTTTATTGCCACTACTAGAAAAACCCTTTTTATCCATTTTATAATTAACTAATTATTGCTGACATATGGAAATGTTACAAAGTTTTGTTTATCCACTATGTAGCTACTCTTCTAAATGATATTAATCCTAACAGCCTTTCCATCGCTTCTTCAGGGATTTCTAGATAGTTTTATTGTCTATAATTTAAAGTACTTTGTTTCTATCACTGTGTTGTACCTCTATTTGTGTCTATCAGCATCCTTTGCATCCTACTCTAGTTCCAGATTTTAATGGTAAAGCAATTTTGTTATTACCATTTTAAATATGTTGGCTTGTTGCATTGTAGTAGTTTACAAAATGATGCTAAGAATGTATCCTATTCCGTCTTTAACAGATGACATTAGTGCTATCAAATACCATTTTGGATTAATTGAAATTAGCATTTCAGTTTTCATATGGAGTTTATTCAGATGTAACGGGCACTGTTCTGTTTCTTTGTTACTGAGTTGCTTTGGCTTCCCTGTGATAAACGGATCTTTGAGCCAAATTCAAGGTCCACTGCTGCTGCTGCTGCTAAGTCGCTTCAGTCGTGTCCGACTCAGTGCGACCCCAGAGACGGCAGCCCACCAGGCTCCCCCGTTCCTGGGATTCTCCAGGCAAGAATACTGGAGTGGGCTGCCATTTCCTTCTCCAATGCATGAAAGGGAAAAGTGAAAGGGAAGTCGCTCAGTCGTGTCCAACTCTTCGCGACCCCATGGACTGCAGCCCACCAGGCTCCTCCGTCCACAGGATTTACCAGGCAAGAGTGCCGGAGTGGGGTGCCATTGCCTTCTCCCAAGGTCCACTGCTAGTAACTATCAATACAAAGGTCTTTATAACATGTATTTTGAAAACACTCATAATCTATTTTTTGTTTTGTTTTTTAATTGCTTTTGTTTTCACCATTTAATTATTTTCAAGTTATCTTTACACTTTTCAGTAAACCACCTCAACTTGTAGGGGAAACAAGGACACAAATAAGGTAAAAACTCTTCACGTAGTCGAAAGTACAACAGAAGAGACACAGATAAAGTGCTTTAGGAGTTTAGAGGAGGATGTGATATCCTGTTACAGCTGGAGTTCAGGAAGGAATCAGAACAGTCACCCAAATGGGATGTTAAAGATGAACCTGGATGAAAAATATTGCTACAAGGCAGAAGGTGACAACGGGCATCTGTATCCTGTCAGTATGTCTGTGTCTCTCCTCATCATGAGGCGGGCAAATCTACCAGGCTTCCCTCTCAATCTATAACCTAATTTGATAGGAGGAATGGATACTGATTGTTTCCAGCTATGTATCTTCTCAAAAATAATGTAAAAAAGGGCAAGTCCTAAAAAAGCCTATTGTAACTATAAATTATTTTCATCCATTTATAATTGAGATGTGCTTGATATATTCTTTCAAACTGCCAAACTTAATTTTTCTCAGCAACCATGTGTCTATGGAGACAACCATTACACTGTGATTCAGAAGGATATACAAGGACAGCCTTCTGACACACCAACAAAACACCCCAGAACTTCAGATTCGTATGACAGCCACTGGATGCACAGAAAGAGTTGGCTTTGCTATGGGATGAGATGCATTTCAGTGTCTCTGAATCTCTGCATATTCAAGTACTTCCTTCAATAGGACAGCATTTTATAGTTAACAAAACACTTTAACTGACGTTCTTCCTCTGATTTTCAGATGATGATGATTTTCCTGTGTTACAAATGGGAGACTAAGGAGCAATACGTCTGGCTATCATGACAAAGACAAAATCACTGATGTCTATCAACCAGGGCTTCTGATGCTGGATACAGGAATCAGGCCCTCTCTCTCATGGTACTACTGTTATAAATCCTGATATCAATTGTTTAATTTTAGTTTTAGTGGAGTATAACTGCTTTAAAATGTTGTGTTAGTTTCTGCTGTACAATGAAGTGAATATGCACTATATGTATGCGTATGTCCTCTTCCTCTTGAGCCTCCCTCCACCCCTCCCCTTCAATCCCACCCCTGTAGATCATCACGGAGCACTGAGCTGGGCTCCCGTGTTATACAGCAGCTTCCCACCAGTTTTCTGGTTTACACACGGTAGTGTATATATGTCAGTCCTACTCTCCGGACTCGCCTCACCCTCTCCTTCCCATGCTGTGTCACATCTCCATTCTCTACATCTGCATCTCTATTCCTGCCCTGCAAACAGGCTTGTCTGCACCATCTTTCTAGACTCTAGGTCCATTCACATCACAAATGACCTAATTTTGTTCCTTTTTATGGCTGAGTAATATTACATTATATATATTTTAAACAACCACTTTGGACTGACTTTCATACTCTCTCCTATGACATGTTAAATTGGGGCAAAAGTGCATGTAACTTCCTAAATCCAGGCTCAGGGCTTGAATAATTTTTGCTTATTTGCTTACATTAAACTTAAGGCTGAAATAGAGTATGAAAGTATAGACTATAAAGAAGTAGAATATAAACATTTAAGACAGAGTCAACATCTGAGAGGCTTCAACTTGCCATGGATCATGGGTACAAGCTAGTATTAGGAGGAAAAATGTCCTTAAGAGGTTTAATTGTTAAAAGCTAATTTCCTTGAGTTTGCTTTAGCCAGGATGTTCTAAGAATGAAAGTGATGGATGTATTTCTCCAAGTACGAAAACACCAATGTCCCAGAGTTAAGTGTCTATTCTAATTGTTGTGCACTCCAGAGTCCTTCAGATTGCTCATCTGTGTTATTTTTACTTGCTAAAGCAGAGGTGTCTGGGTGATGAATTATACAAGGTGCTTCACTCAGCACCACTGGTATGTGATAATAAATATTTCCACTGAAAGACAAGGTAAGAAAATGCTTAAAATTTTCATAGTGTGTGATGCAGATTTTGTTCTTGTATCTTTTTTTTTAAACAGAGAAGTAGCTATTAAATTTTAATCTAATTATGGTATAGTCAAACAGCTGAAGATGGCAAAGTTATTTCAGAGAAATATGAAGGCTTCAATCATAAATGTATGTCCATCCTGCCCTTCAGAACACACTGGAGAATAACACACACGAAGGCATAATTGAGGAAGTGGAATATCCATTTGCTAAAAAGAAAATAAGGTAGTGGAGCTCTAGTAGCAAAGTGATGAAAAATGAAATACATTATAATCAAACTTCAATTTCCATTTTTCTGCAACCTTTGATATTGTGACCTAAAAAAATACAGTGCATTTCCTCAACTCCAAATAAAGGCAAAATGACACAGGGCTATAATCTTAATTCAATTTGTTATAGTTTTTTGCAGCAGTAAAGAAAATGCAGAAAATAGGTTTCAAAGTAAAGGGACAGAATTAAGGGTTTGAGCAGTTTGCCAATTTTCTTTAGCTACCCATCATCCTATGGCCACTCAGAGAAGACTAGTTTCAGTCTTGGGAGAAGCTAATGATTTCTATGACCTTTACATGTTCTAGTTCCCTCTCAGTGACTGAGTTTGACACAAGCAATGGTCACAGTGCTGGCCAAAGATACATGAGAAAAAGTTTGCTAAACGGCTTTTGGGTCTACAGTCACACCACCCTGAACACATCTATCTTATCTGAAGGGCTTTTGAAAACATTCTTAGACACCTAAGAAAGATTCTCTGGAAGACACAGCCTGTTGTTCCTCTGGACCATGTGATGATAGCTGCCATTTTGCTATAAGCATGAGAACAAATTTGGTATGCCAAGAATGGCAGAACCAAAAGATGGAAAGAACTTGGGTCTTTGGTGACATCACTAAACAGATATCCACCCCCAGAACCTACTCATGTCTGAAGCTGTGACATTCAATAAATGTTCTTCTTATGTTGGCCATTTTGAGTTGGGATTTTGATTACCTGAAGCTGAAAACCTCCTAATCGACTCTCCATTCATTATCTGTGCTAGGCTAGAGTAAGATAAGTTTGTCTCTGGTCCTGGCGCTGCATATTGTCATGCTTGCAAGGTCTTGTCACACCCAGAAAACATAATCTAGTTCTAGAATTTTATGCTTAGGACTGCAACATTTCTTTTTATTGTTAAAGTTCTTCTACTGGTTCCCACTCCACTATCTGGTGAAATCCAGACACCTCCGTGCTGCAAATCCTTATACCTTGATCCTTGCCTCTCCTGTCAGAATCTCCTCCATTTGCCTGCTCCCTCAAGCTTCCTGCTTTTGCTATACTGAAGTACAAGCCCTCCATATCTGCAAGGGACTGGTTCCAGGATTGGTTGGATCCAAGGATGCGGAACCAGCAGATAAGAGCAGACTGCAGAATTCTCCAAACCTCCTGGTCTTTCCACCTACAGGTCTAACCCCCTGGAATTTTCAACAGCTTCTTCCCACCGTGCCTGCCTGGTTATTCTTTTCTTTATCTGCATGATTACACACACTCAGATACCTCTTCTTGAACAAGATGGCAGAGGAGCAGGTGGACGTGGAAAACATCTCTCTCCACGGATACACATCAGGAATAACCTTCAGACACAGAAGTGCATGCAGAACACCAGCTGAGAGCAGACAGGAGTATCTGACCAGCGGAAAAGAATATATAGACCCACGCAAACTTGGTAGGATGAAGGAACTCGGGGAAAAACAGGAGGGTTAGTAGCACTGGACCTGCCCTTGGCAGGTGGGGGAACTGAAGCAGGGGTCTGATCCCCACATCAGGGCAATTGTCTGAGTCAGAGGAGAAACATTTAAGGCTGAACGTGAAACAGCTGATCTGTGGCAGCCTAAATGGAATGAGAATCAGACAGTCCTTGCCGCAGCCATACATACCCCAGACAGGGACGAAGGTCCCCTGAAAGATGCAGCAGCTGGGAGCTAGAGTTTAGAGATTCTGGAGCAATCCCAGGGCGAGGGCTGCTGTTGACTGTGGAGAGATGGATCGCGGGAATGGAAGAGAGGAGATTGTGGTGGGAAATGCCTATGGAGGAAAATGGTCAGCCTCGGAAGCAAGGCTATACTGCTGAGTCATGTGTAGGGGGTGGAGACATCACCATAGCCTCTCTTGCCCCACACACCAGCATCAGCAGCTGAACAATAAGAGAGACTAGCCCATCAAACCCCTGATGCACTGAACTATAGAGTAGGATGCCACCCAGGATGCCCCTTTAAGTGCCGGATGCACGAATCTACAGTGTAGGACCCCAGCCAGAGGGGCCCCTCTATGTGCCTGACGCTCTAAACAACAGAGAAGGACCCCAGGAAAGGGAGCTCTCTATGTGCGTGAATGGGCAGAGCTATGGAGAAAGACTCGCCAAACAGGCCTTCTGATTGGCAGCTACAAGAGGCTCAAATAAAGACTCTGATAGGGTCATAACTCCTGCAGCTGAGGCAGTCCATGTCCCTGCACACTTGGTGCCGCCAGGGTCCCTGTAAGCTAAGCAGCTGCCCCACTTTCATGTTCAACTCTCACTGGGGCAGAACTGCCACAGGCAAAAAAGACTTGCATCTATGCACGCAGGGTCACTTTGGTAGTGTCTGACTCTTTGTGACCCTGTACACTGTGGCCTGCCAGGCTTCTCTGTCAGGGAGCGGGGTTCTCCAGGCAAGAATTCTGAAGCGTATTGGCCAATACTGGTTGCCATACCCTTCTGCTGCTGCTAAGTCGCTTCAGTCGTGTCCGATTCTGTGCGAGCCCATAGACGGCAGCCCACCAGGCTCCGCCTTCCCTGGGATTCTCTAGGTAAGAACACTGGAGTGGATTGCCATTTCCTTCTCCAGTGCATGAAACTGAAAAGTGAAAGTGAAGTCGCTCAGTCATGTCCGACTCTTAGTGACCCCATGGACTGCCCACCAGGCTCCTCCGTCCATGGGGTTTTCCAGGCAAGAGTGGGGGGCCATCGCCTTCTACGACATACCCTTCTAGAGCACTGTATTTCCTGCTGCCCTAGCTGCCAACTTTCCTGAGTACCTAGTGCTACCAGAATACCTGCGACCCAAAGAGCTGCACCACCTCCACACCTGGCCTTCACAGGGGCAAACCAAAGTCCTCCAGGGCAGCTTCAGGAGCAAACCCCAGTGGACGACACACATGCAGAGGTGGAAATAAAACCACAATTGAAACCCAGGGGCAGCGTGGCTGAAGAAGAAGACCCAAAACCTTCCCACCAGCTGTACAAGCTGCAGATTAAATCCACACGATCAACTAGGCAGACTTTGTATCTATGGAATATATAAAAGGTCATTGAGAATTCCCACAAAAATAAATGCACTAGTTCTGATAGCTGTGGACATTGGAGGCACGAAAACACAGGAGTAGGACCAGATTAGAATCTGAGCTGCCCTCACAGCAGGTCCAGAGATCAGCACCGTGTTGGAGGGCATCCTAGGGAAGTAAGGTGGACTGTGACTTCCATCGAGGGAAAGGACTCTTACAGCAGTGACTCAAGAAAAACATTATTCTGTTTTGACGTGTTCTGTAGATTCTCTTGGAATTTTTTCCCCGTTTTTCCTCTTCTGTTGTAGCTATGGACTTTATTGGCACTGCTGCTGCTGCTGCTGCTGAGTCGCTTCAGTCGTGTCCGACTCTGTGCGACCCCATAGACGGCAGCCCGCCAGGCTCCCCCGTCCCTGGGATTCTCCAGGCAAGAACACTGGAGTGGGTTGCCATTTCCTTCTCCAATGTATGAAAGTGAAAAGTGAAAGTGAAGTCGCTCAGTCATGTCTGACTCTTAGCGACCCCATGGACTGAAGCCCACCAGGCTCCTCCGTCCATGGGATTTTCCAGGCAAGAGTACTGGAGTGAGGTGCCATTGCCTTCTCCTTATTGGCACTATGAAATCTAATTGAGCTTTGGGGCTTTTTTCCCTCAGTTAATTAATAATTAATTATTATTTCATTGTTCTTAGAAACCTCTGCCTCTACACTGGGCATTTGCAGTTCTGTGGAGTTTTCCTTTTTTTTTTTTTCTTTTCTCTGTTTTTAATTTTTAAAAAAATTTTTAAACCTAGTATTTTTTCTACATTTATTCCTTTGTTTTTTCCTACTGTTCTTTTCCCCTTGCAGTTAATCTTTAATGTATATAAATCTTCTTTATCTGCCTCTATTTAACTTTGCATATCTATTCTTTCTTTTTTTTCTTTCCTTCCTCTTAACACATTAGTTTTATTTTCATTGCTTTATTTCCCAATTGGCACCTTACTTTGGTTTTATTTTCCAGTTTGTGCTTTTGTTAGTTTTGTTCTGGTAGATACAATTTTTGGTTTCCTTTGTTCACTGGGTCAATCTATTGTACTTTATTTTTGTTGGACTGTATTGATTTTGCTTATGGTTGTATATGTATATGTGTATATTCAGTCACACTTTTTATTGTTGTTATAAACCTCTGCCTCTACACTGGGCTTTTGCAGTTCTGTAAAGCTTTCCTTTTTTCCCTCTTTCTTCTTTTTTTTCCTCTCTTTTTTATAATTTTAATTTCTAATTTTTTAAGATCTACTTTTCTACACTTATTCCTTTGTTTCCCTTTTCTATTGTTCTTTTCCCCTTGCAGTTAATATTTAATGTATATAAATCTTCTTCATCTACCTCTGTTTAACTCTGCATATCTATTCTTTCTTTCCTTTCCTCTCAACATATTTGTTAGTTTTGTTTTCATTGCATTATTCCCCATTTGGCACCTTGCTTTAGTTTTGTTTTCCAGTTTCTGCTTTAGTTAGTTTTGTTCTTAACTGGTAAATATAATTTTTTATTTCCTTTGTTTGCCAGGTCAGTCTACTATATTTTATTTTTGTTGGACTGTTTTGACTTTGCTCATGGGTGTATATGTAAATGTGTATATTCCATTATTTTAATTATTATTTGCCTGATTTTGTAACTGCCATTTGTCTGGGATTCATCTTTGGTTTCTCATCTTTGGGCATTTGTTTTAATCTCATTTAATGCCATAACAAACCATTTGTGGAATCTTCGTTCCTGACCAGAGATCAAGCCCTGAGCTTTGGAGTGGGAGCACTGACTCCAAGACCTTAGACTATCAGAGAACTAATCTTAGGGAGTATCAAATAGTGAGCACTCACACAAAGGAAACCACGTCTATACAAGACCCAGCATCACTGAACCACCAGTAGCACCCTGAACAGGATGCCTCATCTAAACAACGAACAAAACAAAGTGCAAACACAATCATCAGCAGACAGGGCTATCACCTCACTCAGCCTTGCCCGTCAGAGGAAAAACAAACAAAAATCCAGCACAAATCTCACCCTATACAAAGCTTACACAAACCACTGGACCAACCTTAGGAGGGCAGAGACGAAAAGGAAGAAAGAATTCAACCTTGAAGGCTGGGAAAAGGAGACCTCAAACACAATAAGTTAAAAAAAAAATAATGAAAAGGCAGAGAAACACTACACAAATGAAGGAACAAACTAGAAACACAGCAGTCCAAATAAATGAAGAGGAAATAGGAACTACCTGAAAAAGAATTCAGAATGATGTTAGTAAAGAGGATCAAAAACCTTGAAACAAAATGGAGAAAATGCAAGAATCAATTAACAAAGCCTAGAAGAATTAAAGAATAAACATACAGAGACAAACAACACAATTACTGAAACTAAAAATACTCTAAAAAGAATCAATAGCAGAATATCTGAAGCAGAAGAATGAATCATTGAGCTGGAAGATAAAATGGTGGAAATAATTTCTGAAGAGCAGAATAAAGTAAAAAGAATGAAAAGAACTGAGGACAGTCTCAGGGACTTCTGGGACAATATCAAATACACCAACATTCAAATTATAGGGGCCCCAGAAGAAGAAGCGGAGAAGGCAATGGCACCCTACTCCAGTACTCTTGCTTGGAAAATCCCATGAATGGAAGAGCCTGGTAGGCTGCAGTCCGTGGGGTCGCTAAGAGTTGGACACGACTGAATGATTTCACTTTCACTTTTCACTTTCATGCATTGGAGAAGGAAATGGCAACCCACTCCAGTGTTCTTGCCTGGAGAATCCCAGGGATGGGGGAGCCTGGTGGGCTGCCGTCTGTGGGGTCACACAGAGTTGGACACGATTGAAATGACTTAGCAGCAGCAGCAGAAGAAGAAGAAGAGAAAAAGGAAGGGTATGAGAAAAATTTTGAAGAGACTATAGTTGAAAATTTCCCCAACATGGAAAAGGAAATAGTCAGTCAAGTACAAGAGGCACAAAGAGTCCCATACAGGATAAACCCAGGTAGAAACATGCCAAGATACATACTCATCAAACTAACAAAGAAAGAATATTAAAAGCAGCAAGGGAGAAGCAACAAGTAACATAGAAGGGAAACCCCATATGCTTAACAGCTGATCTTTGAGCAGAAACTCTGCAGGCCAGAAGGGAATGGCGGGATATATTTAAAGTACTGAAAGCAAAAAACTCTACAACCAAATCCTTGTACCAGCAAGGATCTCATTCAAAATTGATGGAGAAATAAAATGTTTTTCAGATAAGCAAAAGTTAACAGAATTCAGTACCACCAAACCAGCTTTACAACAAATGTTAAAGGGACTTATACAGTCAAGAAATACGAGAGGAAAAAAAAAAATCTACAAAATCAACCCCAAACAACTAAGAAAATAGCAGCTGGAACATGTGTGTGTGTTAGTTACTTAGTCATGTCCAACTGTTTGCAACCCCATAGACTGCAGCCCACCAGGCCCCTCCATCCATGGGATTCTCCAGGCAAGAACACTGGAGTGGGTTGCCATTTCCTTCTCCAAAAGGAACTAGAGAAAGAAAGAAAGTGAAGTCGCTCAGTCCTGTCCGACTCTTTGTGACCCCATGGACTATAGCCTACCAGGCTCCTCCACCCATGGTATTTTCCAGGCAAGAGTACAGGAGTGGGTTGCCATTTCCTTCTCTGAATTGGAACATATATATCAATAATTACTTTAAATGTAAATGGATTAAATGCTCCAACCAAAAGACACAGACTGGCTGAATGGATAAAAAAACAAGACCCATATATATGATGTGTACAAGAAACCGACTTCAGACCTCAAGACACATATAGACTGAAAGTGAGAGGATGGAAAAATATATCCCCTGCAAATGCGAAGCAAAAGAAAGTTGAAGTAGCAATTCTCATATCAGACAAAATAGACCTTAAAATAAAGAAGATTATAAAAGATAAGGAAGGACACTACATAATGATCAAGGGATCAATCCAAGAGGAAGACATAACAATTGTAAATATCTATGCACCCAACATAGGAGCATCTCAATACATAAGACAGACTCTAACAGACATAAAAGGAGAAATTGATAGTGACACAATAATAGTAGGGGACCTAATACCCCACTCACACCAATGGACAGATCATCAAAACAGAAAATTAATAAGGAAACACAAGTCTTAAACGATACATTAGATGAGATAGATCTCAGTGATACCTTCAGGACATTCTATCCAAATGCAGAAGAATACACCTTCTTGTCAAGTACACATGGAACATTCTCCAGTATAGATCACATCTTGGGTCACAAATCAAACCTCAGTAAATATAAGAAAACTGAAATCGTATCAAGCGTCTTCTCTGACCACAATGCTATAAGACTAGAAATCAATTATAAGAAAAAAACTGTAAGAAACACAAACACATGGAGATTAATCAACACATTTCTAAATAACCAACAAGTTTCTGAAGATATCCAAAGGGAAATCAAAAAATTTCTAGAAACAAATGACAATGAAAACACAACTCAAAACCTATTGGATGCAGCAAAAGCAGTTCCAAGAGGGAAGTTTATAGCAATCTTACCTCAAGAAAGAAGGAAAAAATCGAATAGACAACCTAACTTTCACCTAAAACAACTGGAAAAAGAAGAACAAAAAACCCCCAAAATTAGTAGAAGGAAATAAATCACAAAGATCCAAGCAGAAATAAATGAAAAGGAAATGAAAGAAACAATAGTAAAGATTAATTAAACTAAAAGCTGGTTCTTAAAATTGACAAATCTTTAGCCAGCCTCATCAAGGAAAAAAGAGAGAAGAATCAAATCAACAAAATTAGAAATTAAAAAGGAAAGGTTACAACAGACAATGCAGAAATACAAAGGATTATAAGAGACTATTATGAACAACTATATGGCAATAAAATGGATAGAAATGGACAGATTCTTAGAAAAGTTCAATCTTCCAAGACTGAACCAGGAAGAAATAGAAATTATCAACAGCCCAATTACAAGCACTGAAATTGAAGCTGTGATAAAAAAATTTCCCCAAAACACAAAAGCCCAGGACCAGATAGCTTCACAGGAGAATTCTATCAAACATTTAGAGAAGAGCTAGTGCGTATCCTTCTAAAACTCTTTCAAAAAACTGCAGAGAAAGGAACACTTCCAAACTCATTTTACAAGGCCACCATCACCCTGATACCAAACCAAACAAAGACAACACAGAAAAAGAAAACTACAGGCCAATATCACTGATGAACATAGATGCAAAAATCCTCAAAAAAATTTTAGCAAATAGAAATCAGCAACACATCAAAAAGCTCATACACCATGATCAAGTTGGGTTTATTCCAGGAAAGCAAGATTCTTTAATATACGCAAATCAATCAATGTGATATACCATATTAACAAATTGAAAGATAAAAATCATATGATAATCTCAACAGATTCAGAAAAAGCATCTGACAAAATTCAGCACCCATTTATGATTAAAACTCTTCAAAAAATGGGCATAGAAGGAACCTACCTCAATTGAGTAAAGGCCATATATGATAAGCCTAAAGCAAACATTATTCTCAATGGTGAAAAACTGAAAGTATTTCCCCTAAGATCAGGAACAAGATAAGGGTCTCCAGTTTCACCACTATTATTAAACATAGTTTTGGAAGTCCTAGTTACAGCAATCAGAGAAGAATAAGAAATAAAATAAATCCAGATCAGAAAAGAAGAAGCAAAGATCTCACTGTTTTCAGATGACATGATGCTGTACATAGAAAACCCTAAAGACAGTATCAGAAAATTACTAGAGTTAATCAGTGCATTTAGCAAAGTTGCAGGATACAAAATCAATACACAGAAGTAACTTGCATTTCTATATACTAACAATGAAAAATCAGAAAGAAATTAAGGAATCAATCCTATTTGCCATTGCAATAAAAGAATTAAATATCTAGGAATAAACTTACCTATGGAGACAAAAAGAACTGTACATAGAAAACTATAAGACACAAAAAATGAAATCAAAGATGACATAAATAGATGGAGAGATATTCCATGTTCCTGGGTAGGAAGAATCAATGTTGTGAAAATGACTATACTACCAAACACAACCTACAGATTCAATGAGATCCCTATCAAATTACCAATAGCATTTTTCACAGAACTAGAACAAAAACTTTCACAATTCATATGGGAACACAAAAGACCCCGAATAGCCAAAGCAGTCTTGAGAAAGAAGAATGGAGCTGGAGGAATCAACCTTCCTGACTTCAGATTATACTACAAAGCTACAGTCATCAAGACAGTATGGTAGTGGCACAAAAACAGAAATATAGACCAATGGAACAAGATAGAAAGCCCAGAAATAAACACACACACCTATGGGTACCTTATTTTTGACAAAGGAGGTAAGAGTATACACTGGGGCAAAGACAACATCTTCAATAAATTGTGCTGGGAAAATTGGACAGCTACATGTAAAAGAATTAAATTAGAATACTTCCTAACACCAGACACAAAGATAAACTTAAAATGGATTAAAGACATAAATGTAAGAATAGAAACTACAAAAATGTAAGACCAAAACTAGAGGAAAACATAAGCAGAACACTCGACATAAATGAAAGCAAGATCCTCTATGACCTACCTCCTAGAGTATCAGAAATAAAAACAAAAGTAAATAAGTGGGACCTGATTAAACTTAAAAGCTTTTGCACAGCAAGGGAAACTATAAGCAAGGTGAAAGACAACCCTCTAAATGGGAGAAAATAATAGCAAATGAAACAACTGACAAAGGATTAATTTCCAAAATACACACGCAGCTCATACAACTCAATGCCAGAAAAACAAACGACCCAATCAAAAAGTGGGAAAAAGACCTAAACAGACATGTCTCCAAAGAAGACATACAGATGGCTAACAAATGCATGAAAAGATGCTCAACATCACTCATTATTAGAGAAATGCAAGTAAAAACTACAATGATATCACCTTACACCAGTTAGAATGGCCATCATCAAAATGTCTACAAACAATAAATGCTGGAGAGGGTTTAGAGAAAAAAGAACACTCTCGCACTGTTGGTGGGAATGTGAACTGATACAGCCACTATGGAAGACGGTATGGAGATTCCTTAAAACACTAGGAATAAAACCACCATATGACCCAGCAATCCCACTCCTAGGCATATACCTTGAGGAAACCAAAACTGAAAAGAACACACGTATCCCATTGTTCATTGCAGCACTATTTACAATAGCTAGAACATGGAAGCAACCTAGATGTCCATTGAGAGATGAACGGATAAAGAAGGTGTGGTAATATACACAATGGAATATTACTCAGCCGTAAAAAGGAACACATTTGAGTCAGTTATGATGAGGTGGATGAACCTAGAACCTATTATACAGAGTGAAGTAAGTCAGAAAGAGAAAGATAAATATCGTATTCTAACACATATATACAGAATCTAGAAGAATGGTACTGAAGAACTTATTTACAGGGCAGCAGCGGAGAAACAGACCTAGAGAATAGACTTATGGACATGGGGAGAGGGGAGGAGAGGGTGAGATGCATATAAAGAGTAACATGGAAACTTACATTATCATATGTTAAATAGATAGCCAACAGGAATTTGCCGTATGGCTCAGGAAACTCAAACAGGGGCTCTGGATCAACCTAGAGGGGTGGGATGGGGAGGGAGATGGGAGGGAGGTTCAAAAGGGAGGGGAAATATGTATACCTATGGCTGATTCATGTTGAGGTTTGACAGAAAACAATAAAATTCTGTAAAGCAATTATCCTTCAGTAAAAATTAAATTAAAATGAAAAAAAGTCTCTTCTTGAGCGATGTCATATCCCTTCCTCAGCCTGCATGGCTTTCCATGAACAAAATAACTAAACAATGCCCCTAGGAACATTAACATATCTTAAATGTAATCTACAAATAGTAAGATGCTTTATAATTATTTGTTTACATGAAAGACTCTCCAGTCAGTGCGTGAACTGCTAGAGGATGAAGTGTGTGTTCTAAGTCCTCGTCATCAGTATAGGTTTCCCAGGTGGCTCCATGGTAAAGAATCCTCCTGCCAAACAGGAGACCCGGGTTCAATCCTTGGGTCGGAAAGATCTCCTGGAGAAGGAAATGGCTACCCACTCCAGCATTTTTGCCTGGAGAATTCCATGGACAGAGGAACCTGGCTGGACCCATGGGGTCTCAAAAGAGGTACCACTTAGTGACTAAATAACAACATAGAGGAAGAGCTCTAGCTATTGAATGAATGCGAAATAAAAAATAAATATCCTAGCTCTAACTGCAATTGGAATATAACTTATCTGTTGGATCCTTATCCAGAGGATAAGTAATTAACCTATTTGTGTCAGAAACCAAATTTTCTTTGCATTCCTAAAAAGCTTATTATTGCTTTTGAAACAGTACTACAAAAGCAAAAACAACAGTTATCATTGTTAGCCCCTGTTAGGAGCAGGGTTTCTTCATAACGAATCGATTAGCCGTATCATGCCTCCTTTCCTTTGTAAGGAAACCATTTCCTGCTTTTGCCTATTCTCACCCATCCCACATTCACAAACACACCTCTCCTTTTGAAAACGTTCTCCCTCTACTTCAATATTCTTCTACATGGGGCTGACAATTCTACAACCCAGGCCACGGGGATGTGAGACTACCTCTAGGTCAATAGGATTCTTCTTTTTGTGATTTTTAAAATTGAAACTAAGAGAACACAAGTGCCTCAAACAAGCCCCATGAAGAAAGCCAGCATCAAACCAGTCAGTTCTAAAGGAAATCAATCCTGAATATTCATTGGAAGGACTGATGCTGAAGCTGAACCTCCAATATTTTGGCCACCTGAAGTGAAGAGCCAACTCATTAGAACAGACCCTGATGCTGGGAAAGATTGAAGGCATGAGGAGAAGGGGACGACAGAGGATGAGATGGTTGGATGGTATCACTGACTCAACAGACATGAGTTTGAGCATGCTCCAGGAGATGGTGAAGGACAGGGAGGCCTGGTGTGCTGCAGTCCGTGGAGGTCAGAAGAGTCAGACATGATTGAGTGACTGAACAATAACAACAGAATGTACAGAATGAAGAAACAAAGGATATGGTTGCAGATCTTGCTTCCAGTTGTCACTTAAATCAGAGCACTTTCCCTTCTTGGCTTAACTTGGCAGTTTGTTTGTTTACGGGAAGTAAAATCCTATCACTTGAAAAAAAGACTATCATCTTCCAACTAAAGCACATCCAAGATCTCATTTAACCCTCCCAACAATTATATGCAGTAGACAGTATCTTTATTTTATGGATAAGGAACCAGAAAGCTCAGAACAGAGAGAAGCATGCCCAAGGCATCTGATTAATAGCTGAGCTATGATTCAAATTAGGTCATTCAGATGCCAAAATGCAAACACTTGACTTCCCTGCCTCTTTCTGAACCACTCTTTGAGCAACCTGAACACCAGTTTGAATTCAGTGACCTTAGACAATAGGCAGAAAGCACAAGTCTTCTCTTCATTAATCAAAATAGATGCTATTGATCTTGGTTAACTCCTGGGGGTATTACAGACTTCAATTAAATACCTTGATAAAGTGCTCTGAGAATATAAAGAGGCATTGTTTTATAGACTACACTACTAAATATTTGCGTCTTACAATGCCAATAATTGGGATGTAGAAAAACAATGCTTTTTTAAAAAGTAATCCAAAAAAACCTTGTGCATAAATATTAGGTATTAGTAATTTAACTGAACATTAATATGTTTGCTTCAGACACTAAGATATAATTGGTATTTCAGAAGTGGGTTCCCTCAAAAGACCTTAAGTTAAATTAAAAGGCAAAACATTTCTAGAAAATTGAATCTTCCTACTACTGTAGAAAAATGAGTTAGAATTTTAATTAGTACTTCTTTCGTCTCAGTACTTGCTCATAGACGTAATGTGACCGTGATCTTCCCGGTCAATTATTAACACAAATCATTGATTTGGGAATGGAGAAAAGCAAACACACACAGACCAAAGGGAGATGGATTTGTGTGTGAACCTAATTTTCCTCAGAAGAAAAACAGACATCTCCTCCAACGTAAGGGTATGCTTAAATTTACTTTTTCTATTAGTAACTTATTTAATATGGCAACAAACAAAAGGCAATCCATTAAAAAGCAATTTTCCTCTTACTCCAGGGTGTTTCATCATTTGCTATCTAGCACTCAATCAGAATGTAGCAATCCTTTAATATTTTATGAGTAGAAAACAACCAATTTGGGCATGAAGACTTCAGAAATGTGGGGGTCTTTTGTAGGCTTGCAAAATGTCAGAAATGGGCTCTGCAGTCAGTAGAGGGTGAACACAGGTCATCCTGAAAGCTCAACTATCGAAATTTAAAAATTATGCTTTAGATCAGATAATGGGTGTGTGTGTATATATATATATATATATATACACATGTATTTATGGATATATAAACACACATTTATAGCTAAGAGGAAAAAACATCAGTTTCAACTCATATACTTTCTCAAGTGGAAGACTGATTCCTGGGGACAGAGACCATATCTGGTTCACCTTTGCACCTACAGTGTTCAACACTGTCTCTGGCATATTGTAATTAATCAGTAGATTTTTATTAAACAAATGAATAGATGCATTTTTCATCTTAGAGGAAAGGAAGCCTGCCATGGAGATGTCAGAAACCAGACCTGACCTGGTGCTAAGCAAGTTGCAGCAGCATATTGGAGGCCTTCTCTGCAGCAGAAGGTTCTCACCTTCTGAAATGGTGCATAGTGTCTGGAACACCTCCAGGGATCCCAAAGGTATTTGCCTTCATTCTTACTTGATTACCTCAGCCCACAGAATGGGATTCTCTCCTGGTTCCTGGCTTGACTACCAGGTCTTCAAAAATCTGGGGAGGGTGCTCTATACCAGGCAGAGGTCAGCCCCTAATCTATACCAATTCCCTCCCTCAAAGCACAGAGCTGACATTTACATGAACAGCATGCTCTGCTTAGACTCTTGTCACAAAAGTTCTTGTCCACACACCAGATGGGGCACCATTGACAGGGAGGAGAGTCCAAATCAGATACACATTAATCTTGCCCACATATAGCCTGAAATGTGGCCATCCTGTCCAAGTTAGTTTCCCGAGGTTGAATACTGCCTATTCCTAGGGTACTCCTCTCATACTTAACCCTTGCAATTTCAGACACCAAAGTTACTTGTGATCAAGCCAAAATGAATGCAACTACTCAAACCATCACCCCAACCCTTTCTGGGAAAATGTAGGAATATGAGCATGTAGTGAAGTTTGCTACTCGTTACTCAAGGACACAAATGTCATAAGTAGCCAAGACAGAATCCCGCTGCCTGTTGTCCCCAACATTCTCCCTCTAGTCTACCATATTTCTGCTCTGTGCTAACTTGTAGCATAATGGACACATGCCCATTGGGCAAAGGAGAAAAGCAGAAAGCTGGGTATGACAGTCAAAGCACACAAGAGCTTACCTTCTGCTATCATCAAGATGAGAGTAGGATAGCCAAAGCAGGCCACTGGGGCAGACAAAAATGAAGGCAGGACAGGAAAAGGACATTGCAAGGCAGTAATCTGGACACAGGATATACCAGCCAAGCAGAGCGTGACTGTTCACGTTTCTGAAAATCTTGGATAGTCATCAGTGCCTTTTAGCAAGTGACTTTCTAGACTTTTCCCCATCAAATTGAGATAAACAGGAAATAGTCATGCTTATCAGACTGAGGAATTCAGGAGGATTTTTTTGACTCAGGACTTTAATTCTTCAGTGGAATACCTAGTAAGCTGCACAGCAGACATAAGTCTCTACAAGTTAGTGAAATGAGTAGGAAGGATAACTCAGGTCAAGGATTAAAGTAAAAATGAAATGTTAGCATTGGTGATAAGTGAACCCAAACAGACTACACAGACATCTCTCAGGATAGGTTGTTACTCTTTTAATGCAAAAATGACCTAATTTGGGCTTTGTAATGACCTGAAAGTAATGACCTTTCATGGGAGTTCCGCACCCAATTTGGTTTCTTTCCCCCACCCACATTGGGAGGATGATAACACTCACTGTGCTTGGTCAAACAGGCTCAAATTCTTAGCTTTTTTCCTTATTAAGTTCTACATTTTTAAAATTTACCTTAGCAGTGATAGTAGTCAGTTTTACACTGTAAATAAAACATAACCCCCTTTCCAATTTCATCTTTAGATTCCTTCCCATCAATCATTATAGACCATTATTTTATGCTCTCAAACAGGTGACTAAATATTTATGCTTTCACAATAATACCAAACATTAGACATCCCTCTGGTATAAACAGCTTTTGCTGATGCCTATGTTATTAAGTCTACAAGAGAAGATTTATATGTGTGTCGGCTCTATAGCTGTTATAGGGAATGGAATTTAGCTGCTATAGGGAGACTCAGTGTTAACAATGATTGCAGGCCAGGTTAAATCAGATTTGCCTTAACTGGTTAAAACCAAATTATGCAAGGGAGCAAAAGCCAAGAGAATTATCATGCTCTCTATTTCTAGGTATCCTCTCTTAAATTCTGTAACACTGTGTAAGGGAGGAAAAGAGCAATAAGCATATTTCTGACCACACAGCTACTCATTTCCTTCAATAATTCTATCTTTCATAGAGAAAGGATTATAAGCAAGTAAAATACTTGGAAGCAAGAGAATTTCATTAAAGTGTGCCATTTTTCTTTATATAAGAAAGATGTTTCAAAAAGCAAAAAGAAAATGATCTACTGGTAGCTTAAAACTGGAATTTTAAAAAAGAAACCCATAGATCTTTTCCTAAACAGAGCAATATACACTCTTACAATATTTTAAATTTGGTCACAATACCTGCACATTTTTCCATTCCTGTAGATTTTAGTATTTATTCCTAGAGCAGACATGCAGAAATACATACACGGGAAACCCGAGTTAAAGAATGTTTGGTCCATGGGAATGATGCCCATGCTCAGCTGTCAGCACCTTGGGAACCCTGACTGTAGGTGGGCACCCCCAGAAGCTGGATCTCTGCCAAGCTTCATACCCTGTGGGAAATGAGGGTACTTACGCAGCTCGCCCACTTTCAGGATTTCACACAGCATCTTGGTCAGCTCTATACTACTGCGGCCAAAGGGACATTCATGCTTATCTTCTCGGCTACTGTTCTCAAGCACAATCTGCAAGCAGGAAAGGAAGGAGGTCAGAAAGGGAAGTCAGTTTACAGAAAACATCAAAAGTGTTGGCTGTACTGTAATAGAGACACAGATCCACTTCAGACCACCAAACTAGGTCTCTTGGGAGCAGAACAAAATTGTACTCTAAGTATAGTCTCTGTATATAGGGCTGAAAACCCTCTTGTTTTCCAAATCTCCTAAAAACCACTTCCAACTCTGTAAGAGGATATTTTGCTCATCAGTTTCCACTTACCCAGAGGTGCCTATGGAGAGTTTTTAAAAATAGTACAATAAAGACTTTTTACTTAAGTAACAAAACCACTCTCTTATTCTCCCAATCATATCTTCCCTTTCCTGGGAATAGCAACTCTCCTTTAACGACTTCAGCTTCTACAGTTTCTTTCTTTTTTTTTCAAATATTCTTTTCCACTATGGTGTATCATAGGGATATTCTATATTGTATAGAACTGTATTCTATACAGTTCTCTATGCTATACAGTAGAACCTTGTTGTCTCTCCATTCTATATTTAAAAGTTTGAAAGAAAGTGAAAGTCGCTCAGTCATCCGACTCTTTGCAACCCCATGGACTGTATAGTCCATGGAATTCTCCAGGTCAGAATACTGGAGTGGGTAGCCTATCCCTTCTCCAGTGGATCATCCCAACCCAGGAATCAAACTGGGGTCTCCTGCATTGCAGGTAGATTCTTTACCAACTGAGCTATCAGGGAAGCCATGTAAAAGCTTACCTCCTGCTAATCCTAACCTGCCACTCCATCCCTCCCCTCCAATCCCCTTCCCCTTGGCAACCACATGATTCTGTTTCAGAATAGGTTCATTTGTTTCATATTTTAGATTCCACATAAAAGTGACATCATATGGTATTTGTATTTCTCTTTTTGGCTTACTTCACTTAGTTTGATAATTGCTAACTGCATCCATGTTACTGCAAATGGTATTATTCCATTTTTTTTTAATGGTTCAGCTCCTATATTTAATCACATATTTCCCACAGGAGTTTCCATGTTCTTACAAGAGCTCACCCCAGCATTAGTTGACCAAGCACACCTAATGGACATGTGACACAAAAATGGACCATCCAGAGTTCTTCCCTGAGACTTAGCACCATAATTGGGAAAATTGACCCAACTATGCTTATATTACCCAAGAGGTATGAGTGTAGGAACTACCTGAAAGTGAGTCTGCAAAAAAAAAAAAAAAGGAAAAGAAAAGCAAGTCAAAATGCAAGGGGAAATAGAGCAGAGGCAGGGGTGGCCGTGGCAGCATTTGAGTGCTGAGCAAAACTACCTCCCCAAATTTATGGTTTATTTGCTCAACCCTCCCTTTGAAAATTATTTGTGCCATCTAACAAATTATCTTCTTTCCTTAAGCTGGTTTGAGATATTCCTACCATAACTAAGGGAGCCATTTAGCACATTTATTAAACAAAAGTAAAACAAAAAAGGGAAAACTCTACTTCAGGAGTAAAGGGCTATTAGCCAACTGTTCTAAAGCACACAATAATAATAAAAAAAATTAAGGTTGCCAAACTTCAAATTCATATGTTGACAAAAAGAATAATCAGCTTATTCATCTCTGAAGCTCCCTATAACTTTCCCAGTGGGGTTGTCTGGAATGTCCTTAAAAGCTATAGGACCTTCAGTAGGTGTCTCCCAGAAGCGTTTACCACTATGACTTCTTCAGTGGAAGAAATGGTGTTTTATTCATTCAATCAATAGTAGTAATTGAGTACCTACTGTCTACCAGAAAAAAGCCTAGGCCCATAGAGTGGAGAGCAAGACCAGGGCTTTGACCTATAGGAGCATCCACTCTAACCATGGCAGACAGACAAAATGAAAGAGGCAATTACAGAGAGAAGAGCACTGATATATAAACACTATCATGTATAAAAGAATTAGTGGGAAGTTGCTAAATAACACAGGGAGCCCAGACTGGTGCTCTGTGATGACCTAGAGCAGAGCAGTATGGGGTGGGGATGGAGGCAGGGGAGGGAGGGAAGGGATACACACACACACACATACACACACATATATGACTGATCTGTGTTGTTTTACAGCAGAAAGCAACACAAAATTGTAAAGCAATTTCCATCAATTAAAACATTAATATACTTTTTGAAAAAGAGGTAATTATAGTTTATAACAAGTGCTACCAAAAAGATGAACTGGTTGAGGTGGTAAAGAGTAACAAGAAAGACCTGCAGAGGAGAGTACAGATAACCAGGTGACTATTAGGAATCAAGGGGTGAAATAGAGTTTGCATGTCAAGGTCTAGGAGAAAGAATAGTCCAGGCAGAGATCAAGGACAGAGCCGCTGAGTTGAGTAGGGTATGTTTCAGATACAGTCTCCTCACGTAGCCTGGTCTACAATGTGGAGGGGTCTGGAGCTGTGCCGGGCAGTATTAGGATTCCAGGAGGCCGAGCAGGGAAGAGAGAGCCAGAGGGTGTAGAGGTTGGCTGAAACCACTGCCCCAGGGCTCCAGTGGGTGTCATTTTCAAATTCTGAGATACTAACCTGGAAGTTGAGACAAGTGAGCAACATGGTCTGATTTGTTTTGAAAGATCTACAAGTGTAAAGAATGGATAGTAGGGCCTAAGAAAGAAAGTGCAGTCCTTGCGGAAGGCCTATAGCATCCCTGGCAGAGATGAAGGTGGCTCGGCTCTGACTGCGAGGGTGCACTCATTACACAGTAAGTGATCAAAAAAGGCAAGGAGAATGAACACACAAGAAATGAATACGGAAAGTGCTTAGGAAAGACGGATAACAGGAAGACCGTTTGGAAGAAGTGAAGAAAAAAGGAGAAAATTAAAAGGGGAAGAAGGAAAAGTAAATCAAAGTGCTGTTTTATTTACACAGACAGGTTCCAAATAGCAAAGTAACATGAGGCAGCACAGGATATGGAGAATGGTTTAAAAACAAAGGAGTAGGGACTTCCCTGGCAGTCACGTGGCTAAGAGTATGTCTTCCAATGTAGGCGGATCAGGTTTGACCCCTTGTCAGGGAGTTAAGATCCCACACACCTCACCAGCAAGAAAAAACAAAACATAAAACAGAAACAATATTGTAACCAATTCAATAAAGACTAAAAATAGTTCACTTCAAAAATAAATTAATTAAAAAAACCCAAAGGAGTATAATTTCAAAACAAATGTGCTCCCATTGTTTTCCTCACAAACACTATAACAATAACACACAGAAATATACACACACATAATCATACGCATTGACAGTATCACAAACAAATCAACCATTTCCATTTGAGGATGTTCCTTCCAGCATCACAGGTATACCCAACCCCAATCACAACAGAAACAGTTCCACTTGCTGCATCAGGGGCAGTTTTCAAAGCCTTCATCATTGTGGCTTTATCACCCTTATGATTGTCCAAGAAGTTGATGAACTATCCCATTTTGTGGGACTTGTCAACCGTTTGCAGCAAGTGCATGCTTGCTCAGTCACTCAGTCATGTCCGACTCTTTGCAACCCCATGGACTATAGCCCTCCAGGCTCCTCTGTCCATGGAATATTTGCAGCACATGCTCACATAAATGATTATGCATTGACTATCAGCATGAATCTAGCCTTTGCTGTCCTTAAGATTCATCATAAAAATTCTTACAGTCTCCTTAGCCAACACACATTCTGAGTTAGTTACTTTTTTCTCTCAGAAAGCTCATCATAAACTCCAACTAAATCCCTTTTCCTGCCAAGCAGAAAGGACCAGCACTGGAGTCCTTGAACGGCTCTGCCCCTGTTCATGGTCTTTTCCGGAAATCTGCCTGAATGTGAACAGTCTCATTCAACTGAGCCTGAATCACTTCTTCCTTTTAGGTGAATCTTTTCTGGTTCTAACCAGAAATTCCAGTTCAGAAAAGCAGAAGGGAAGAACGACCGTATTCCCATCCATCAGTGAATTTTCATTTCTCTTTGAAAATATTTGTATCTGAGACAGCCCCATCAAGGAGCAAATCTGAATCTGTGGATGATGGGGAAACAAAGGGAGGAAACCCAGCAGAAGACAGAACAGAAAGAAAAGACAGGAGACAGGTGGTTTTCAGTCAGCCTGTGGCTCCCACTGACACTCCCTGGCATTTCACATTAACATTCCATCAACATTTCATGAGCACATCAATATTTAATGAGGATGTGATCTGAATACACTGCACGTGGAATTACTGCAGCCAATAAATGTTCCGAACATTTCCAAGGCACTGTTTATTAGCAGGCACTAAATTAAGGAGTAATTTAAGTAACCAATATGTAAATCAGCTTGGAAAAGCCTGCTCTTCACTTTTTAATGTACCATCCATCTTATCATATTTACCCACCTGAAGAAAAATAAACTCTCCTTCTTTACTGGTTTTTTTAGACAAGACTGACACATATCATTCAAGTTAGTTACCTGCATGGGCTTTAAGGTCAACATTGTCACAAAAATATTCAGAAAAGACTAAATTATGAATATTACTAATAAGATATTACTATAGTGAGAGATCATTCTTAGACAGTAGTTTTTTTAACTTAATATACTAATACATCTGTTTTCAATTTCAACATTCTGGTCCTATCCATGTTTATCTGACATACTTAGGCCTCAATCTGGAAATATCAAAGCATATTTTTCATCTTTATTTTTTCGCCTCACTCTTTGGTTTTAAGAGCAAACAAACTGTAACAGAAACCTCGATGGGTGGAATACATATTTAAACTTTCTATTATCACTTACCTTAGAATATTTCATACAGCAAAAGAAGTTGTAACTGTCTGCATATTTTATAAAACACTGGATATTTATGCAATATTAAGTATAAAACATTTGATCAAATACTTCAAGTTTACAGTGTATATTTACATATATTCTATCCACTGACCCCAACAAGTCTATAAGATTAATGAGGCAGATACTATTATTATTCTCTTAGGAAAGCTGAAACAACAGGAAGAGGTGACCTGCTTAGATCATACCTAGGTCACTCCTGGAATTCAATTTTTAAGGTCTTCAATTTCCAAATCTCTTTCTGCCCCATTATAGCTTACAAATTGCTTTCACATACACTTTGCCATGAAACTCAATGGATTTCTTGGTCTCGAGAGGCTAAGAGAACTTTGATCAATTTCCTCTATCTCACTGAAGTGGGTCTATAAATCCCAGCCCCTCCTAGACAAAGGTATAAGGTTCTCTCTTGGTTCATTTATCCCCCGAGGGTCAGTAACAATTACCTGGGTGAATGACTTTGTGCAGAGTGTCCCTATAGGCTTTGTTTTCATGCATTTTGAGTTCTTCTTCTGCACTGGTGCAGATGACAAACCTCTCTGGCTTGGGAGTGACTATTAAGAGCTGAGGACAAGGCCAGCCACACTCTAATAACTGCCCTCCTCTGGCTTCTGGGACCACCCTTCCCCCTTAGCCTCAGCATCACATTGCTGACATTTACATTGTCCCTGGCACACTTTCCTCCACCTTTTCCTGAGTGAGGCTCATCTGGGGTGAGTCCGGTTCATTCAGCTTTCCCTGTAGCCAGCCCTGGAGCAAGCCTCAGGGACTTCCTCCATCTCCTCTCATCTGTGGAGACTTCTTGTGCACGCCACTTCGACTCTGAGTGTCACAGGAAGCCTCAAGGTCTCCTCACAGGCCACCAAAGACAGTGTGTGAACCTACTTATACCAGAAATACAAGATAGAAGGTCCGAGGTGCTTGTATTCAAGCAGGCATCTTCCACGGGGTTATACAAGTTATACACGAGGATATACAAGTTCTGCTGCTGCTGCTGAGTCGCTTCAGTCGTGTCCGACTCTGTGCGACCCCATAGACGGCAGCCCAGCAGGCTCCCCGTCCCTGGGGTTCTCCAGGCAAGAACACTGGAGTGGGTTGCCATTTCCTTCTCCAATGCATGAAAGTGAAACGTGAAAGGGAAGTTGCTCAGTCATGTCGGACGCTTCGCGACCCCATGGACTGCAGCCTACCAGGCTCCTCCGTCCATGGGATTTTCCAGGCAAGAGTACTGGAGTGGGGTGCCATTGCCTTCTCCGTACACAAGTACAGACAATGAGAAAGGACCCCGAAACACAAATCACAGTCTGATAGTTTTGGCAATAAAATCCCAAGACTAAACAGTTACAGTCACCATAGGAACCTGTCCTCGGAGCCTTGTCAACCCCACAAGCTCTGCAAAAACTTGTCTCTTCACCCACTAGAGAAAATGCCAATCTTCTCCCTTGTTAAACCAATAAATAAAAAATAAAGACCTTTACTGTATCAACAAGTCCCCTCCCTATCCCCAACACAGCAGTACTTCTACATTAGTAATAGAATCATGGAACACCCCAGAATGAAGTGTTAGCCCTTAGATCTCATCATTGACACCCAGATATTTTCTGAATCAACATGTAAGGCCACCTTGGGGGGTGGGGTCTTACATCCACAGGAATTTGGGAGACAAGAGCGAGCCACCTCCTACATTTCCCTTTGTACCAAGGATAATGGTGATTGGTACCAGAAAGCCAGAGGGAAAGCTTTAGAAAGAGCACTGAGCTACCTCAAATGGGCTGCACAAGACCTTAATCATGATCATGAATTTTGAGCAAGTCCCTAAAAATTAAACAGGCATGCCAAATCCCTAATATGCTTTTAAGTGTGCAGAGAACAAAGTAATGTTACAACCATAGAAAGTATGCCAAGCAGGAAAATAAACCAGAGCAAATCAGAATCCCAGGCGGTCAGTCTACCCAATCTACCACCACTTCTTCACAGATGAGCATAGTGAGCCCCAAAGTAAATAGCTTTAAAGGCACAGACAAGATGGGAGAAAAAAAGAAACAGAACCTAATATTTATCAAGAACTTTTATTTCCCAGACTTTGTTCTAAATGATTTCACTGATTATCTCATTTAAGGTACATATACTGCTGTGAGACAGGAATACTGCACTGTTCCACTTTACAGATGGAGAAACTGAAGCAAAAAGATGTGGTATAATTTGCCCAGGGTTCATGTAACAGAAATAAGCAGACCCAGCTCAGGGACTCAGGGTGTCTAACACTAAAGCACACATTCCTGGTTACTGACTCCTACTGAAACACATGATACTAACTTTTACTGAAAAAGGAGAGGGTGAGATAATTATAATAAAGCTTTGATCAGGAAAGTTCTTATCAAGGTAACAAATGACTAGAAAATGTGGCTCTAGACAGATACGGTTTCCCTGCATCTACTTCTAATAGATTTGGTGACTTGATAATGACATTCTTAATCTCAGTTTTCTCCCACAAAAACAGAAATAGGAATACCCACCCACAAAGGGCTGTAAAGATTAAATGGAAACAGAAAATGGAGGAAAAGATCTCAGTGCCTGAGACATCTCAAATACTCAATGAGGGAGACGACTGATCTACTATTACTATAGTAATTACATGAGCTCTTGTCTTACTGAAATATTCTTATAACTCTAGGGTAAAGATGTTAAAAAAAATAAAACAAAAAAACCCAGTCACAACTGGTATAGAAATTATTAATCTTGCTCTTTGGGAAAGCAAGAACTTGGGTGGAATAAATATTTCTGACTTAGGTTTCTTGAAGTTCTTTCAGCATCTTTTGACAATGGTAGTTGTCAAACTTGAGTGAGCATTGGAATTATTTGGGGGCTTATTAAACACAGACAGCTGGATTGCTCCCCCAGAGTTTGACTTAGCAGGTATGGGATGGAACTTAAGAAAATATAAAAGCAAGTGAATCGAACTCTAAATTCTTTGGAGGTACTGGGGGGATTGAGGGAGGAAGTGTTAGCAAAGCATTTTAGAGTTCATTTAAAAATTATTTTTAGCAGCATAGTCTTTAAGAAAGAGAAAAAAACTTTCTCCCTGAACCTTAGTTGGCCCTTTAGAGAGAGATCACTGTCCATGGTATGCCCAGGGCTGAAAAGCCAGACCTCTAGGCCTTCTGAAGGGCCAATGATACCCAGCAATTCAAATGGAGCAACCAGATAAGAGTCGGAGTAACAGATCACCAAGGAAAAGACCATCCGCAGAAGAGTTTGCAAAAACTTAAGGAGCAGTTTCCAAGAGCAAAAGAACAATGCATCTCAGGAAAAGGAGATTTTTTTTCACCATTTTCAGACTGGTGAAAAACCAAAGTGGAAAGCACACACAGGGAACTGAGATAAATAACAATCTGGACAAATGAGAAGAATAGTATAAAACCCAGCTAATGAGGTGAAATTCTTTCAGAATAAAATTAGGCAATTGCACATACAGAGGCATAATAAAGGCCATAAATATAAAATGGCAAGGAATTGACTGGGTAATGGTGTAGTAATTAAAGCCTGGAGGTTCATAATAGACCTCGAATGGAACATTAATCAACCCAAAAGAAATGCTGCCTGCACTCTGATATAGTGCAACAAAAATAGGACGTGTGAAACACAGCGGGCAATCACATCCACACGCTGCTGCGAAGTCCTCCCTCTAAACATGAAGTCAGGGAGCACCAAGAGGGGAAAGGATTAAATAACAGCAGAGATGACTTGTGTTTGCACCTGTGCCTGCACAATGATGCCGCTGTCACTGGAGGAAGTCGCGGCAACAGCTCTGTTGACTGTTCCAGGGGCCAGAGGATAGCAGGAGGAATTCCCTAGCTGATGCCTGCATCGAAGAAACCAGGTTGGAAGATCTCCTCTCTCTGGGCTGGAAGACCACCTCTCCTAGGCCAGTACATGTGTTCTTGGGCCCAAGGATGGTAAAGGTGTGAGGCACGTGTAGTGACCCATAGACGCTTGGAGAGGCAACATCTGGTTTATTTAAAGCAGTGGTTCTCTAACTGAAGCAGGCATTAGAATCATCTGGAAGCTTATTAAAACTCAGATTGCTGGGCCCCACCCTCAGAGTTATGATTCAGCTCTTCTGGGGCAAACCCAAGAATCTACATTTTCTAACAAGTTCCCAGGCAATGTGGATGCTGCTAATTTGGGACCACATTTTATGAACCACTGTTTTTAAAGTTATACCACGTCTCTCCTTCCAGTTTCCATCATTAGCAAACCTCCTGTTTTTAAGGATGTGAAAAGCAATGAGAGTAGAAAGAAGAAGAAATTTAAAAATCTGAGTTTTGGGGTTTTTTTTTTCTGTGACTAATAAAAAATATTATTAATAATAATTAAATAAAACCCATAGAAAGAGAATGCAGTTGGTAGTGGCCAGGGGCTGGGGGGAAGGAGAATGGGGAACAACTACTTAATGGGTATATGGTTTCCTTTCAGGGTGAGGATAATTTATGTCTTAAAACCAGACAGGTGATGTTTGCATAACATAGTGAATATACCAAATATCACTTAAAAGTTCACTCTGAAATTGTTAATTTTATGTTATGTGAATTTTGCCCCACTGGGGGGAAAAAAAGAATGAATATATATGGACTGATTACTATGTGCAAACTGTTAAGCGTTTTAACTCCTTTAGTCTTCATAAGCTGTCAAAGCAGGATATGTTACACATAAGGAAACCACACCTCAGACATTGAGTAACAGTTAAAATGTGATATGCCAGCAAGGTATGATTTCTACACTGCAGTTTAAACGGTTTCTTGGGTGACATGAAATGTGTCTGTCTCCAAACTGGGGCTTAGGACTACCCAGATATGGGGACTAGAGGACATAGTTCCAAAACGGCTCAGGATGACACTCCTACAGGACACCCAAGGACAGCCACACTCAAGGGAGTGAAACATGAAGGCCTTACAAAGTCCCCAGTATACACTGATGAATAAGGGCTCCGCTGCATATGGCGTAAATGCAGATCACATAGCTTTCCTTGCATTTATTTGTGAAAGCTCACATTTTTAATTATATTGCAGATAAACAGGACAACTGTAGGTCGGCTCAAACTTTCAAGCACTCACTGCTCACCTGAAAATCTTGTTAAAATACATATTCTGATCCAGCAGTCTGGGGTAAGCCTGAGGTCCTGCACTGCTAACCAGTTCCCAGAAGATGCTGATGACGCTGGTCCAAAGATCACATTTTGAAAAGCAAAATACTTCCCCAAATGTGTCATTTGAATTCTAGCCCCACTCTCCTTCATACCCTTTGATTGAGTGATTCATCCAACAAGCATTTCTTTAAGCATTGATTATTGCTAAGTAACTTGCCAGAGGCTAAAAATACACATATAGATAAAATACCTTCTTTAGGGACTTGTAATCTATTTGGAAGACATAAAGGGATGGCAGGTCAGATATTCACGTGTAGGGCAGATATTCACTTGCTATGTACCTGTTTTGTGTCCTTCTATATTGTTTGCATTTTTTACACAGAAATAGGACTTTCTGGGATGAAGGTGCATATAAGATGCAGTGGGCAGGCAGGCTTAGCTTCATCAAGAGGGTGAAACTTGGAGAAGAAACTGATTCCAGACTCTATTCTGAGGCATCTCTTTAACATTCCAAACCAGAGGTGAGCTATGGAATGTAATAAAGATTAATTACAACTGGGAAATGGATGCCGGATGAAGGCAGAGAAGCCCCTCTGTATCTTGGGCAATATTAACAATAAATCACACGATCACAAGGCAGAATTTTGACTCACTCAGCGTTGCATTACTGAATACAAATGCCTCCTGTCTCCTTCAATGGAATACAAAGACACCAAGATGTTTGGCATTGTCTGACAGTCACTTTTAGATGAAAAATTAGGCTTGACATTTCTCAAGCCTGATTCCTTACTGAGAAATTGTCACCACTGTCTTAACAGTTATTGCAGTCTTAAAGCTATGTTACACTGAAATTTATTTGGATATAACTTGCTTTACTAAACAAACACATTTCAGGAGAGCTAGTGATGAAATAGATCACACCTGTTTTCTCACTTGGCTTACAGATTTATAAATTCACTCTGTTTTGGAAATATGGACATGAGGGGATGGAAAGGTGAGGAAGAGAGAACTATTTTCCATCATCATCTTCTGGACAATAATAAATTGGCCTTTGCAGAAGCATTTTCAAACAGAAAAGAGTGTCAATTTTCCAATTATATACATATTAAGTTAGCTACAATGGGAAAATTACTTATTGAAATCTAATTAAATTAGGTCATACATTGTTTTACTTCAAGTTAAAGGCATGTGAAAAGAGAATCTCTTCTATTAAATCTAGCTTTTTAGATGGAATTTATCTCATTATATCTGATTCTACATAGGCATCCCAAACTTTGGCTACTTCTGCCAAATAAGAGATCTCTGTGATGAGACAGCCTGCCTATAGAAGTTGGTCCAGATGTGGGTTCCCAGCAGTCCAGAACTGCTTCCCCTGACACCTCCCCACCGCCCCCTCTCCTCCTGTGCCTGTCTAAATTGTCCTTCTCCTTTGGACCCAAGCCAGTGCTACTTTCTCCATAAAATTTTATGCAATTCTTTTGTCTAAAACCTCATCCCTTTATCTGTGAGAAATTTACCTTATTTCTCACTGCACTTCTCACTTTCTGCTCCAAATGTGGCTCAATGAGTAAAGAATCCACCTGTAATGTGTGAGACTTGGATTCAATTCCTGGATTGGGAAGATGTCCTGGAGAAGAGAATGGCAACCCACTCCAATATTCTGGCCTGGAGAATTCCATGGGCAGAGGAGCCTAGTGGGCTACAGTCCATGGGGTTGCTAAGAATCGGACATGACTGAGTGACTTTCACTTTCACTTTTCATATATGCCTTATTTCCCCTAATGGGGCTGAGCCTTTAGGGTCAGAAACCACATGTTAGTCACCTGTGGATCTCCCACACTGCAGCAAAATCATACATACACTCAGTTCAGTTCAGTTCAGTCACTCAGTCATGTCCGACTCTTTGCGACCCCATGAATCGCAGCATGCCAGGCCTCCCTGTCCATCACCAACTCCCGGAGCTCACGCAAACTCATGTCCATCGAGTCGGTGATGCCATCCAGCCATCTCATCCCCTGTTGTCCCCTTCTCCTCCTGCCCCCAATCCCTCCCAGCATCAGAGTCTTTTCCAATGAGTCAACTCTTTGCATGAGGTGGCCAAAGTATTGGAGTTTCAGCTTCAGCATCAGTCCTTCCAAAGACTAGTGCTCATTAATGAACAATTATCAAACAAGTGAATGAATAGTACAGGGTACAACTCCAGCCAGGCCCACCGAGGGTCCATCACCATCCTTTATGGTGACCACTAGCTTGTGAGAATCGAACATGGGAGTTTCCATAATCTATTATTTCTGTATATTCACATGCATCCTGAGTTCTAATCATCTTCTCATCCCCTGTGACCCACATTCCCCATCCTATTTCAGAAGCAACGACTTCTGTATGTTCCCAGCAACCTCGGACCTCACTCCTTTCTTCATCATGGGGGTACTCAGGACCCAGAAGTTACTTGCCATACAGCCATGCAGCTAGGAATCCAAGTGGAGGAGGAAACTTCATTTAGAAACTCTCTTGAGGAACTAATGCTGTGCACGGCCAACATGGCAGATGAAGGACAAACTCAGAAGGGAATGCTCTCTGGACCAAAGCCCACATTTCAAAGGTCTGCTCAGGGAAACTGTGTGCTCACCTTCTTTGTGCATTGTGAAAACAAACATTTACAGAGCATTGGAATGTGTGAAAAATGTCCTCAGTTGCATGTTTATGGAAAACACTTGGCAAGTATTTGCTATAAACGCTTCCTATAAATGCTGAGAATGAAAACCAGCAGAAAAAAAATGTCTGTGATGTGTCTGGGAACCAGCTTCGATAGCAAAGGAATATGCCCTCCACATACCCACCATGCTCCACTTCTCACCCTCCTGTTACCATGAAGGGGTGGCACAGAATCCCCCCTTTTGGGTTTAGGTGATTGGGGCAACATTCCAAGGCCTTCAAATCCAGCATTCCAAGTTGAAGTCATGAAAGAGAAGCCTACTCCTATTTCCGAGGTAGTGATGCTCCCATAGGTTCCTTCTCTTCTGTGCACATTGGGCACCAGCTCTGATTCTAAGTCCCCTGTTCCTGGAAATAGTCCTTCCATACAAACCCCAATTTGCTTGCCTGATGATGAGCCTGTCCCTAAGTTAATTTTATGATTTGCTGTTGTTTAGTTGCTAAGTTGTGTCTGACTCTTTGCGACCCCATGGACTGTAGTCTGCCAGGCTCCATAGGATTTCCCAGGCAAGAATACTGGAGTATGTTGCCATTTCCTTCTCCAGGAGATCTTCCCAACCCAGGGATCGAATCTGTGTCTCCTGCACTGACAGACGGATTCTTTACTACTGAGCTGCGAAGGACACCCACTTTTTTATGATGTTTTCAGGTAAAACATAAAAAATGGGGGAAAAAAAGACTCAAAGTATTCCTTTATAGCAAGATTAATAGGGAAATTTCTTCTAATTACTGTACAATTGACAAAGATCGCTGAAGATACAGGTGGAGAGGGGAAGACAGTGTTGCAGGCTAAAGCAATGAATGCTTGTGATTTTCCCAGGAAGCAACCTTGACCAGCCCCAAACTGCCCTTTGGAATGAACCAAGCTCCTCTTGTGCCACCTGAGGTACATGTGGGGACCAAAGAGAAGGTGGCTGCTCTTGTTTCCAATCAGCTTACATGACAGTGTTAAGAGTGTAAGTATTAGGGAGATAAATGACCTCCCAGTTGTTATAGCCCCCAAAAGACTATTTTTTCCTTCATTTCAAAATCCTTTCTTTAAAAAAAAAAATGACACAAATCTTAATGCACTTAAAGCTGCCAAGGCAAAGAAATGCAGCTGCCTGGCTGTATTTGCATTTACATGGGTGCCAAATTCTGTTCCTTTACTCATACTCATGTGCAGACACCTCCTGCTAACCAAAGGTCCTCTAAACTGCATGTTATTTGAAGCTAATGATAAACATCTTGCACAGCAATTGTTTTGCTTACTTATAAAATTATTTCCTGTAGGGTTTTCCTGATGGTTCAGATGGTAAAGAATCTTCCCGCAATGCAGGAGGCACGGGTTTGATCCCTGGGTGGGGAAGATCCCCTGGAGAAGAGAATGGCAATCACCTTCAATATTCTTGCCTGAGAAATCCCACAGACAGAGGAACCTGGCAGGCTACGGTACATGGAGTTGCAATGAGTCGGACACGACTGAGCGATTAACACTTTCACTAACTTTTCACTTCAAGTCCATTACTAGAAAAGGAATTAAGTCAAAAGAGCTTGTTTGCTTAAAATATATTTTACTGATATACTTATAAACCACCATCCAAGAAGCTTGTATCTCTTTATACTCCCCAAGGCAATGGGAGAGAATTACCATTAAAATCATTTCACCACCAAAATCCAGAATACTGACAAAACCAAATGCTAGTGAGGATATGGAGCAATAGGAACTCTTATACACTGCTAGTGAAAATGCAAAATGGTACAGGCACTTTGAAAGACCGTTTAGTGATTTTTTAAATAAAACTAAACATACTCATATTATTCTGTCCAATGACCACATTCTTTGATATTTATCTGAAGGAGCTGGAAACTTATCTTCATACAAAAACCTATCCATAGATGTTTACTGCAGCTTTGTTCTTAATTGGCAAAACTTGGAAGCAACTGAGATGTCTTAGAGTAGGTGAAGGGATAAATGAACCGCAGTATATCCAGATGACAGAATACTATTCACTGCTGAAAAGAAATGAGCTATCAAGACATGAAAAGCCATGAAAGAAACTTAAATGCATATTACTAAGTGAGAGGAGCCAATCTGATAAAGTCATGATTTTCACGATTTCAATTACATGACATTCTAGGAAAGATAAAACTATGGCAATAGTAAAAAGATCAATTCTTGCCAGGGGAGGATGAGGGCAGTGAGGGGAAAGAGAGGCAAAACACAGATAATGTTTAAGGCAGTGAAAATACTCTATATAATACCATAGTGATGGATACATGTCTCTATACATTTATCCAGACCCACAGAATGTACAACAAGCATGAACTGTAATGAAAACTATGGACTTTGAGTGATCACGATGCATCAGTGCAGGTTCATCAACTGGAACAAGTACCACTCAAACATGGATGTCATTAGTGGGGGTGGCTGTGCATGTGTGGGGGCAGGGTATGCATGGGACATCATTGTACCATCCCCTCAATTTTTCTATGAGCCTTAAACTGCACTAAAAAAAAATATAGTCTTAAAAAATAATTCATAGGACCCATCTGAACCTAGGATGGAAAAGGAAAATCTATATGTCCTTGACATTTTTCCCAGCAGGAAAAGGAAGTGATTAGTAAGCACCAACCTGTCCCAATTACCCCACAGCTCCAGGCTGCCTCCCCACCCATGGCAGCAGCCACTCCTGAGTCCTATAAAGCTGCACCTTTCATGGGATGGGATGGTGATGAGAGTGGGGGCGGGGGGTGGTGGTTCCCCTATAGGCTCTCAAGGGAAGAATTCCTACGTAAGTACGCTCAGTTTTGTCCTACTCTTTGCGATCCCATGGACTATAGCCCACCAGGTTCCTCCACTCCAGGCAAGAATCCTGGAATAGGTTGCCATTTCTTCTCCGGGGGATCTTCCTAACCCAGGGATTGAACCCAGGTCTCCTGCATTGCAGGCAAATTCTTTACCATCTGAACCACCAGGGAAGCCCAGGTACAAATCACTAAATTCAATTAAGAAAATTCTGGATTCAGAGAAGCTTCATTCTTCCTCTTTCCACTTCTAAGGCATTCTAGTACAAACAAAGTCTCATATCACTCAGGGCCTCTCTCTTCCTGCTCAGAATCACCTTTTGTCAGTTCCTCAGCTTTGCTGACAATAGGTTCCTAGGGGAAAAAGGTCCCTGCTCAAAATTGTCTTATTTGAGAGAAATGACAATTAAATAATAAAACATGTAATTATAGAATTCCAAATTGAGTCAGTGCTCTATAGGAAGTAACAAAGAAAGAAAATCAATAAAAGAGGCGCCTTGAGGATGAAGTACTAAAGAATGAGAGTTACGTGGGCAAGGAAGTATGGGCAGAGAAAAGTGGAGCTGAGACAGTGGGAATGGCCTGTGCAAGAGCCCTGTGGCACAGAAACACCACCATTCAAGAAATGAAAGTGCGCCAGACTGACTTCCCTGATCCTGGTAATCACAAGTTTAGGGACAGGTATGAATGACATGTATCTGTGTCTTCTAAAAGCCTCCAAGTATAAGGACCCTTGTATTTATTTACAGAATAGCATTCGATAAGTCAGAGAGAAATTAAGCCGTTAAGGCCGTTATATCTGTTACTAATAGTGCTTCAGCTACTTTATCAAATACAAGAAAAATATTGTCTATGATTTATCCTAAATTTTGGAGTCTTAGTCTTTTTCCTCAAGACAAAGGAAAAATTGATAAAATTGAGATCAAAAATAAAGCTACCTGACAATGTCAAATACTTCTGGGTGTACCAGGTGTATTGCACAGTTCCTAAGGGGAAAGCTATTTTTACTGAAGACAATGGGACATTCAGGAACACTACCATCTAAATTCTATTATACCAACACAAAATGATTTCTGATTTGGTAGTCAGGCTGCTGATACTGGCTGGACTGAAGTCACATGAATACAATTTAAAAATGAAAGTCAGCAGTGATTCACCCAAGTATAAGCATCAGCATATCTGAGGCAAGGCCATTTTGGGGCATACCTGTATAACTGCTAATTTGGTTTCTATTCCAGAATGGACAAAGGACAGAAGGGCAGCTGCAGTTAGCATATTCCAGATAAAAACCCATCTCTGTGGCTTCTTACCTTGGGGTGACTGGTGATCTGGCCAGGAGGCAGAACACAAGCACCCACTCGATTCAGACACCCACTTAACAGATAAGTGCTGTAGAGTACGTAAACAGCATTACACTTGGAGTAAAACAAAGGAGGTAAGGTGGATGGGGAAAAAAGGATGAAATTACAGTCTTATATTTGGTGGTGAGACGAGGCCACCCTGAATCTAGAGGAAGTGAGAGCAAAGGTACCCCTAAAAGGGGAGCAGATTCCCTGGAGAGGAAGCAGCAAGTGCAGACAACCCTCACAGATATTAAAGATTTGCTTCCAAACCACTGCAATAAAGCAAATATCAAAACAAAGCTAGTCACACAAACTTTTGATTTTCCAGTGCATATGAAAGTTACGTTTACACTATACTGTAGTCTATTAAGTGTGCAATAGTATTGTGTCTAAAAAAACAATGTGTCTAAAAAAAACAATCATATCTTAATTAAAAAAAAAATACTTGATTGCTAACAAATGTTGACCAGCAACTGAGCCTTCAGCAAGTCATTATCTTTTTGCTGTTGGGGTTCTTGCCTAGATATTGATGAGTGCTGACTAACCAGTGTGGTGGTACTGATGGCTGGGGTAGCTGTGGCAATTTCTTAAAACAACAATGAAGTTGACCCCATTGATTGACTCCTCCTTTTATGAATAATTCTTCTGTAGCATGCAATGCTGTTTGATAGCATTTACCCACAGTAGAACTTCTTTCAAACTTGGAGTCAGTTCTCTCAAACCATGCCACTGCTTTATTAACTAAGTTTGTATGATATTCTAAACCCTTTGTTGTCATTTCAGCAACCTTCACAGCATCTTCACCAGCAAAGGATTGCACCTTAAGCCACTTTCTTTGCTCATCCATAAGGATTTTGTCTCTTAAAGGTTTATTATGAGATTGCAGCAATTCAGCCACATCTTCAGACTCCACTTCTAATTCTAGTTCTCTTCCTATTTCCACCACATTTGTTGTTACTTCCTCCACTGAACTCTTGAACTCCTGAAAGTCATTCATGAGAATTGGAATCAGTTTCTTCCAAACTCCTGTCAATGTTGATATTTTGACCTCTTCCCATGAATCACAAAATTTCCTTATGGCATCCAGAATGGTAAATCCTTTCCAGAAAAATTTCAATTTAGAGATAACAACAGAGGAATCACTGTCTATGGCAACTGTAGCCTCATGTAATGTATTTCTTAAATAATAAGACTTGAAAATGGAAATTACTCCTTAATCCATGGGCTGCAGAATGGATGATATGTTATCAGGCATGAAAACATTACTCTCCACCACAGCTCTTAGGTTAACTGTCAATGACCAGTAATATTTTGAAATGCAATTTTCTTTTCTGGGCAGCAGGTGTCAACACAAGCTTAAAATATTCAGGAAATCATGCTGTAAACAAGCTGCAATACAGGCTTTGTTGTTCCACTGATAGAGTACAGGCAGAGTAGACTTAGTATTACTAATTCTTGAGGGCCCTCGGATTTTCAGAATGGTAAATGAGCATTTTCATCAAGTCACCAGCTGCATTAGCACCTAACAAGAGAGTTCTTTGAAACTTGATTTCCCCTCTCTAGCTATGAGAGTCCTAGATGGCATCTTCTTCCAACAGAAGCCTATTTTGTCTTCATCAAAAATCTCTTGTTTGGTATAGTCACCTTCATTCACTATCTTAGCTAGATCTTCTGGATAACTTGCAGCAGTTTCTACATCAGCACTTGCTGCTTACCCTTGCATTTTGATGAAGATGACTTCTTTCCTTAAACCTCGTGAATCAACTTTTGCTTGTTTCAAACCTTTCTTCTGCAGCTTCCTCACGTCTCTCAGCCTCTACAGAATTGAAGAAAGTTAGAGCCTTGCTCTGAATTAGTCTTTGTCTTAAAGGGAATGTTGTGGCTCGTTTGATCTTCTATCCAGACCACTAAAACTTTGCCAATATCAGCAATAAGTCTGTCTAGCTTTGTTATGATCCATGTGTTAATGTGAGTAGCACCTTTAATTTCCTTCAAAAATTTTTTCTCTGCATTCACAACTTGACTAACTGGTTCAAGAGGCATAGATTTTGGCCTATCTGCCTTTGAATAGTGGTGCTGGAGAAGACTCTTGAGAGTCCCTTGGACTACAAGGAGATCAAGCTAGTCAGTTCTATAGGAAATCAACCCTGAATATTCATTGGAAGGACTGATGCTGAAGCTGAAGTTCCAATACTTTGGCCACCTGAATGTGAAGAGCCTACTCATTTGAAAAGACCCTGATGCTGGGAAAGATTGAATGCAAAAGGAGAAGAGGGCAGCAGAAGATGAGATGGTTAGATAGTATCACAGATTCAATGAACATGAATCTGAGCAAACTGTGGGAGATAGTGAAGGACAGGGAAGCCTGGCATGTTGCAGTTCATGGGGTCACAAAGAGTCAGATATGCAACTGAACAACACCACCTTTCAATATACCTTCCTAACTAAGCTTAATTATTTTTAGCTTTTGATTTAAACTAAGAAACATGTAACACTTCCTTTCTCCTGAACATTTACAGTCCATTGTAGGGTTATTAACTGGCCTAACATCAATCTATTGGGTCTCAGGTAGGGACATCCAAGGAAAGGGAGAGAGATGGGCAATAGTCTGTTGGCAGAGCAGTCAGGAAACATATAACATTTATTGCTGAAGTTTGTCATTTTATACAGGCATGGTTCATGCAACCCTAAACTATTACAATAGTAACATCTAAGATGACTGATCACATATTATATATTATAAAATATGATAATGATGAAAAAGCTTGAAAAGTCTGAAGTATTACAAGAATTACCAAAGAGACACAAAAGGAACAGATGCTATTAGAAAAATATTGATAGACTTGTTTGACAGAGGGTTGCCTCAAACATTCAATTAGTTAAAAAAATAATGCCACCAATATCTGCAAAGAGCAATAAAATGAGGTCTGCCTATACCAGACCCAGAGATTGGAATGTACCTGGAATGTAGAAAGTAGACAGAATGCTATGAACTGAACAGTATCTCCCCCTCCCCCAGTGTGTATGTTAAAGGTCTAACCCTTGGTCTTCCAAAATGTGATTATATTGGGAGATAAAGCTTTTAAAGCAGCAAGAAAATGAGGCCATTAGCATGGGGTTCAAATTCAATAAACTGAGACCCTTATAAGAAGAAGAGAGACACCAGGGATGTGAGTACACAGCAGAATGGCCACAGGAAGCCACAGTAAGAAGGCACCTGTCTGCAAGCCAAGGAAAGAGGCCTTAAGAGGAACCAACCCACTGGCCTCGACCTCAGACCTTCAGCCTCCAGAATTGTTAAAGGGTATATTTCTATTGTCTGAGCCACCGCGTGTTTTGTTATGGCAGTCCTAGCAAACTAATAACTAAGGGGAACTTCATCAACTTGATAAAGAACATCTATAAAGACTCTACAGCTAACAACATCCTTAATGGTAAAAAACTTAACTCTTTCCCCCTAACATCAGGATTAAGGCTGGATATTCCTTCTGACTTATCCAACATCTTGTTGGAAATCCTAGCTAATGCAATAAGATAAGAAAAGGATATGAAAAGTACACAGATTGAGAAAGAAGAAATAAAACTGTTGGTGCACAAATGACATGATTATTTATCCAGAATCTTTCAAAGGACACACACACAAAAACATCCTGGAACTAATAGTCAATTATAGCAAGACTGTAGGATATTGGCTTCATTAAATCCAACAAAGTCCACATTAATGCAAGATGATAATAACATGAGAAACCATGTGTGGGAGAGGGACTGAAGGGGTAATACATGGGAACTCTGTGTACTTTCTGCTTAATTTTTCTGTAAACCTAAAACTGATTTAAAAATAATGTCCATTATTTAAAAATAACTTAAAGAGCTAAAGAGGCCTATAACACTTTCCACTTAGATACACAGAAGAGAGGGGATTCCCAGAAACTTTTCACCTCTTAAAGGGACAGGCAAAAGTGAATAGCAGCTCTTGGAACTTTAGAGAGTGGCACAGCAACTACAGCAGAAAGAGGAGAGGCCACACCATACCCCCAGCACAGCAGCTGCTAAGCCCTCCACAATGAAGGTAGAAAGTGCATAATTAAAAGGGGAACTTAGCTGATGACAGCAGAAAGGAGACAACCTGTCACAGAGCAGGTACTCAATAAAAATGTATTTGTTTAACTAGAATAATGGGACAAACAATGGACAATGTGGACTGAGAAAGATCGGATGTGGAGAAAGAATGAGAAGATACGGCTGGGTCTAAGGATGGACCCAGGACAGCCCCTGTTGACTAAGGGTTTAGCTGATACCCTCATAAGCACAGCGTCACCCACACATGAGGCTGCCTGCAGTTTCTAACCTTGCAGTTCACTGGGCCTAGTTTGTACTGTGTCAACTGCATTGTGTTCCTTCTATTGGTTGGTTACATTTTTTTTTTAATCAAGCAATCCATCCACATGTTTTAAAATCCCACTATGTTTTACAGTTTAAAAACAACAACAAAAACCCTTTAGATACAGCTAAGTAAAAAGTTCTAAACCTAATACCCAGCTTGGGCTGGTGCAGAGGAACACGAAACATGTAACTACCAGGTTTAGACCTGCTTCAGATTCCAGTTACTGAAGTAGGTACCAAAAGAACTCAGGCGGTGAGAACTCAGGGCACATGCACTGCTATATCTAGCAATTGTTCACGGATGTGGAACCAGCCTTCACTCCTAAGATGATGGGTTGTCTGAGATAAAACCAAGCTCATGCTGAACAATGATCTCATCCTGAGGCTTCAAGTATTCCATTCAAATCATTGGCTTTAGAAGTCAGAGATTCTGCTTTCCAGTGCAATTAGTAAATCTAATCACATATATTCACACTCTCAAGGGGTCCTGATTGTTTGGCAGGAACAGCTTGGTTATTCACAATCAATGAAATTAATGCCACTATTTTTAAAACATGAAAAAAATGTACACAAAAACAAGCCTTCAGGCTGCAGAACTTGGTCAAAGAAAGAGTCAAAATAAAAAGTAAAGAATAAAGTATTTAAATGAATAATTAGACAAAGATTAAAGTCCCAGCAAGGCTTTGCCTTGAGGTCCTTGTTATCCTATGGATTCTGTGCCCCAGATCACCTAGAAGGAAAATATCACTCTAATAAAAAAGGTTCCTTTACATGAAAACTCTGTGTTTAACTGGCAACATATAATTTCATTAAAAAAATAAAAAATTAGGAGCAATTGCTGCTGTAAAGCCATTTCAGGGACAAGGGGAGGGAGGGATCTGTCAGCACTAGGGGAAGAAAAAAAAATGATGTGCCACCAAGCTTTATTCCAATCATTTACTTCATAGTTAAGTTTAATTACACATTACACACTGTCTTGTAATTATGCCACTTGGGAAACTGCCAATTTTCCCCTTGAAATGTTAAAAGTTCCTTAATTTATTTTAAAGGCTCACCATTGCCCCCATCAGCACCCCGTTAGTGCATGAGGGATACTCGGTTTCTGTGCCCCTTTATGTGCAGGCTGCGGGCAGCAAGAATTCCATTGCGCGGTCTGACACACAGCTCCGAGGGCTGACTGTGCGGAAAGCCCCCAGACACTGGACTCATGTATTTATAATAATATCTGATGGCTTTTTTTCTTTAATATTTACAACCAGAGAATTTGAGAACCATGCCCAATCTTTTCCTCTACTCTTGGGAGGTTAAAATTAAAGTCCTTTATTCTCAGCAAGAGAACAAATACCGAATACAGGATGAAGCATCTGCTCTCCAGGAGCTGACAACAAGGTGAAAGACAACATTCAGCGCAGAAATACGAAGCCCCCAGGAGACAGGACAGTGAACCAAGTATAACTTTATGCACCAGGAAAAGAAAAAGTCAACTAAGAGACGTTGAGCACCCACTGTGTGATGACAATGCACCCAGAACTTCACAAAGGTCGCCAATATCATGGCTACTACGTCAGGTCCCTGAGGCAGCAGGCAGACAACTAGAATTCATAAAGCAGCCAGACAGAATGTAATAGGGAGTCCTGAAGCTCGCAATTCTTTTGGAGAGAGTGCAGGCCCTGCCACAGGCAATTTAAATTCTCTCTTCATTAAAAATATTGTGTAAGGTGAGCAAAATACATCCTTAGAACTTACTTGATTTCCCACAGTCCACACAGTCAGTTGCAACCTCTATATGAATCTACGAATCCCTAAAAGGCACAGGGTATGGACATGAAGTATGGAAGCAAACTCTTCAGTGTTAAACTCAGCTCTAGCACAAGCACTTCCTTCAGTTCAGTTCACTTCACTCAGTCGTGTCCGACTCTTTGTGACCCCATGAACTGTAGCACGCCAGGCCTCCCTGTCCATCACCATCTCCCAGAGTTCACCTACACCCATGTCCATCGAGTCGGTGATGCCATCCAGCCATCTCATCCTCTGTCGTCCCCTTCTCCTCCCTCCCCCAATCCTTCCCAGCATCAGAGTCTTTTCCAATGAGTCAACTCTTCACGTGAGGTGGCCAAAGTATTGGAGTTTCAGCTTTAGCATCAGTCCTTCCAGTGAACACCCAGGACTGATTTCTTTAGAATGGACTCGAAGAGGACACTAATAGATGGAGAAATATACCATGTTCATGGATTGGAAGAATCAATATAGTGAAAATGAGTATACTACCCAAAGCAATTTATAGATTCAACGCAATCCCTATCAAGCTACCAACAGTATTCTTCACAGAGCTAGAACAAATAATTTCACAATTTGTATGGAAATACAAAAAACCTCGAATAGCCAAAGCGATCTTGAGAAAGAAGAATGGAACTGGAGGAATCAACCTACCTGACTTCAGGCTCTACTACAAAGCCACAGTTATCAAGACAGTATGGTACTGGCACAAAGACAGAAATATAGATCAATGGAATAAAATAGAAAGCCCAGAGATAAATCCACGCACATATGGACACCTTATCTTTGACAAAGGAGGCAAGAATATACAATGGATTAAAGACAATCTCTTTAACAAGTGGTGCTGGGAAATCTGGTCAACCACTTGTAAAAGAATGAAACTAGACCACTTTCTAACACCATACACAAAAATAAACTCAAAATGGATTAAAGATCTAAACGTAAGACCAGAAACTATAAAACTCCTAGAGGAGAACATAGGCAAAACACTCTCTGACATACATCACAGCAGGATCCTCTATGACCCACCTCCCAGAATATTGGAAATAAAATAAAAAATAAACAAATGGGACCTAATTAACCTTAAAAGCTTCTGCACATCAAAGGAAACTATTAGCAAGGTGAAAAGACAGCCTTCAGAATGGGAGAAAATAATAGCAAATGAAGCAACTGACAAACAACTAATCTCAAAAATATACAAGCAACTCCTACAGCTCAACTCCAGAAAAATAAACGACCCAATCAAAAAATGGGCCAAAGAACTAAATAGACATTTCTCCAAAGAAGACATACAGATGGCTAACAAACACATGAAAAGATGCTCAACATCACTCATTATCAGAGAAATGCAAATCAAAACCACTATGAGGTACCATTTCACACCAGTCAGAATGGCTGCGATCCAAAAGTCTACAAATAATAAATGCTGGAGAGGGTGTGGAGAAAAGGGAACCCTCTTACACTGTTGGTGGGAATGCAAACTAGTACAGCCACTATGGAGAACAGTGTGGAGATTCCTTAAAAAACTGGAAATAGAACTGCCTTATGATCCAGCAATCCCACTGCTGGGCATACACACTGAGGAAACCAGAAGGGAAAGAGACACGTGTACCCCAATGTTCATCGCAGCACTGTTTATAATAGCCAGGACATGGCAACCTAGATGTCCATCAGCAGATGAATGGATAAGAAAGCTGTGGTACATATACACAATGGAGTATTACTCAGCCATTAAAAAGAATACCTTTGAGTCAGTTCTAATGAGGTGGATGAAACTGGAGCCTATTATACAGAGTGAAGTAAGCCAGAAGGAAAAACATAAACACAGTATACTAACGCATATATATGGAATTTAGAAAGATGGTAACAATAACCCGGTGTACGAGACAGCAAAAGAGACACTGATGTATAGAACAGTCTTATGGACTCTGTGGGAGAGGGAGAGGGTGGGAAGATTTGGGAGAATGGCATTGAAACATGTAAAATATCATGTAAGAAACGAGTTGCCAGTCCAGGTTCGATGCACGATACTGGATGCTTGGGGCTAGTACACTGGGACGACACAGAGGGATGGTATGGGAAGGGAGGAGGGAGGAGGGTTCAGGATGGGGAACACATGTATACCTGTGGCGGATTCATTTTGATATTTGGCAAAACTAATACAATTATGTAAAGTTTAAAAATAAAATAAAATTTAAAAAGTCAAAAAAAAAAAGAAAAAAAAAATAGAATGGACTGGTTGGATCTCCTTGCAGTCCAAGGGACTCTCAAGAGTCTTCTCCAACACCACAGTTCAAAACATCAATTCTTTGGCACTCAGCTTTCTTCATAGTCCAACTCTTACATCCATACATGACCACTGGAAAAACCATAGGCTTGACTAGATGGACCTTTGTTGGCAAAGTAATGTCTCTGCTTTTGAATATGCTATCTAGGTTGGTCATAACTTTCCTTCCAAGGAGTAAGCGTCTTTTAATTTCATGGCTGCAGTCACCATCTGCAGTGATTTTGGAGCCCCAAAAAATAAAGTCTGACACTGTTTCCACTGTTTGCCCATGTATTTCCCATGAAGTGATGGGACCAGATGCTATGATCTTAGTTTTCTGAATGTTGAGCTTTAAGCCAACTTTTTCACTCTTCTCTTCCTTAGCTGTGTGTAATCCTGTGTATCAGTTTCCCCATCCACAAAATGGAAATAATGACAGCATCAACCTGAGTGAGTTGATGTTGAATGTGAATATTGAAAGAGATTTCTCTTCCTTTGCTTGTGTGCAATTGCTTCCATTGTGTCTGACTCTTTGCGACCCTACAGAGGAGGCTGCCAGCTCCTCTGTCCATGGGATTCTCCAGGCAAGAATACTGGAGTGAGTTGCCATGCTCTCCCCCAGGGAGTCTTCTCGAACTTGGAATTGAACCCATGTCTCTTATGTCTGCTGCATTGACAGGCGGGTTCTTTACCACTAGCACCACCTGGGAAGCCCCTCTCTTTGGTTTGATGCTTTTTAGTATCTGAGAACGGAGAAGGCAATGGCACCCCACTCCAGTACTCTTGCCTGGAAAATCCCATGGATGGAGGAGCCTGGTGGGCTATGTCCATGGGGTAGGTAAGAGTTGGACACGTGAAGTGAGCAACTTCACTTTCACTTTTCACTTTCATGCCTTGGAGAAGGAAATGGCAACCCACTCCGGTGTTCTTGCCTGGAGAATCCCAGGGATGGCAGAGCCTGGTGGGCTGCCGTCTATGGGGTCACACAGAGTCAGACACGACTGAAGCAACTTAGCAGCAGCAGCAGCAGCAGCATCTGAAAAAATGAACCGTTTTTTATTTTCAGTGTGAATATGTCTCCCTCTGAGAAAGATATAAGCAATAACAGAAACATCTCATTTGCACACTTTTGGCTGTTATTGCAACATATTTAAATAGCTTATCTGACTTTTTTAGTGTCTAGGATTAATGAACAGCATGCTTCTGTCTGGCTATAATGCCAAGAAGTTTTGAACTTTCTGAAATTCTTCTGCTTGTCACTTCTCCTGTCACTAGTCTGAAGCTAATGACCACATCTGCAATCTGGAAAGCTTTGTAGTGATCCCTTCACCAGGCTCGATTACCCCTTTAAATAGCATGATGTAAGTAGCAATCAAATATGTGGTAATATGACAATACATAGGAAAAAGACAGCCTCGGTTTTCAAAGGATTTACAATCTAATAAAGACACTATGATATTTATATAAAGTCTGTAATAAAATGGAAGAAGTTGCCACCTCTCTTCCTTTTAGGAACAACCTTCTGATCATGCTAGATTTAGGAAAATCAGAACTGAATATAAACACTTGTTTGATGGTCCCATCAACTTCCCATGTCTTTAAGCATTCCTCTGAGTCTGTCCCTTTACCCATCATGTCAGGAAAAACAGACCTGTTGCATTCATCACAATCCAAGCCCTGAGAAAGGAGGCTGTAGAATGCAAAGAGCCTAAGATTTGGAAGCCAAAGCCGAAGTTCAAAGTCAGCTGGTCTCCTGGCTGTTTGACCTAGTGGAGCTCTTAGTACTCCTGCAAGTTCTAGGACCTGAATCTATGTGATAACACATCTGTCTCACAAGCTTTTCTTGAAGATTGAGCTAAATATATGGAGCGCATCTTATGTCACCCAACCTGTACTAGGTACTTATTTTCTCTGAACAATCAGCGGAAGACAAGTATCACCATAAAGAATTACTTCCATCCTGAAATGACGTCTTTAGTTTAGCATTTTTCTCAGGTATTTTTTTCCAGTCCCAGTTCCTCCCCAGACCTGACCATTGTGTGTTGGGAATCCTTAGTTTCTTCCTCCTGCTTTGTGGCTAAATTTTGGCTCCCACAATAGCCAGTCTGAGTCTTGAACCAAAAGAAAACAAGTCATTTGGTCTCAGTGGTTTCCAGTGAATAATTAAATACAGCAAGAATATATGTTCTAAGACCCAAGGTTTTATTTCCAATGGAGTCACTAAGCTTCTTTCTTCCAAGGTACTAAGAATTGCCATTCCAGGGAGTGAAAGCAAAAGCAAGATGAAACCACACACGACACGCTCAGTTATCCGTCTCTGAGCGACAGCAGAATCACGGCAGTGAGCCAAGCCCCACCCTCCACCTCACACAGAGAGCCTTGGGTGGGAGTGGGATGGGGGGCTCTGGGAATGAAGCATTTCCAGAAAAAAAAAAAAAGCAATTATGCCCACAGTAAATAAGACTCAAAGTCTGAAATCATGCTATGTCTTCAGATTTTACTCTGGGCACAGTGGGATGCTCAGATTTGCAATTTCTCCTTGTGTTCTGTGCCCGTCCAAGTGTGGGTTAATTCAATTACGTCTGCTGCTTTCATTAATACACGGTTACCAAGTTTATTCAAACAATACATGAAAAACCAGACTGCCCATCAATAAATTCATGTTGCAAAAATATACCTTTATATGATTGTTAAGAGAACCAAAGACCATGATTCCCAGATGATAAAAATGAATTGATCACTGGCAAGAGACGATCGAAATAAAACTAAAGAAACTACTCAACTAGCAAGCAATCATTCAAATCCACTATGTGCCAGGTGCCAGAGGTAGAGTTGTGGGCCAGGGGTGGTTCCCAAAGTGTTCTGAACTGTGGTTAGAAAAATCTTTCTAGCAGCTAGCCTGGAAGGTGGGTTCAAAAAGTGCAGGCTTTAGCAGGGAGGTTATTAAGATAATATTGTAACAATCTACATGAATAGAAAAAAGGGAGAATAGATGAGAGGAAAAGAGAAAGTTTAGAATGGAGAACGCATAGAATGTGGTATCTATATAGGTTTGGGCTCACTGTCTATTAGAAACGAAGACCTGGACAGATGCCCATGTACGTATAGGGTCTGGATGTCTCCAAAGGACTATCCCCTCACAGCGTGCAGATCTATTTTATCTATGACACCATTGTCCATCCACTCAAGCCAGTATTTCTCTCTTCCTTGGAGGGAATCAAATTTATCTCAGCTCCAAAATAATTCATTCAAACTGCTTCTCCCCAATGCCACGGCTACTACCCTCAATCAGGTGACCATCGTTTCTCTATAATTTCCCCAATTTCATTTTCACCACTAGTATTGATTTCTCACGTTTCTTTTCTGGCAGGAGAATGATTTTTCTAAAATTGATTTTCTAAATTTTCTAAAATTTTTCTAAAATTTCCTTAAAATAGTGCAGAAATTCTTCACTGCCTTTGGGTTAAGGCCCAAACAACTTAAACACTACGTGAAGGATGCCTAACGAACCAGCCCACAATTATCTTCCAAGCCATGATCATATCTGCCACTCCCTGCCTTAACCATTCTGTGCTATTTGCGGTTCCTTAAATAAAGTGCACATCTTTATGCCTCTGTTTGCATATTTCCCTCCATTTAGAGTACTTTCTCACACCCTTTTCCCCTCACCTGATAACTAGTACTACCCAACAGGTCTAAGTGTTACGCCACTTCTTCCAGGAAGTCCTCCTTACCTGACGTCTATGTTTGTGATGCTCCTCTGTGTCCCCAGTATCACTCCTACCCAATCAAAATCCACTGAGTGGCTTGGAAAGTGCTGGTATTTATCTCTTTCCCCAGCTTCCCATACTTGCCATCTGTAGACAGTAAAATCCTCAAGGACAGGACTCATGAGTGACTTGCTCCTTGGGGACTTGCTGTCTCCTCACTCACTGCAGGCTATTTGATAGTTACTCAGTAAACGCACGCAGCCTGAGTGCCTGAAAGGAAAGTGCTCCACAGACTGGGCCATGAGGATCATGCGCATTTGATACGCAGAGAAACCCATCAGAGAGACTAAAACAGCCAAGGAGAGAACCAAGACAGACACCATAGGCTGCAGGCAAAAAAGGGAGAACCAGCCAATGGAAACAGTGTCCAGTGTCAATGGGAGGGCAAATGAGACAAAGGAGGAGGTGAGGGCTCTTCATGTAGCAGGAGAACAGTTTCTAGAAAGTGACGGGTGCCAAGTGTTAAAAAGTCAGGGGCAGGTGAGTTAGAACATGGCGCAAGGAGACAACAGGGAAAAACACACAGTGGTCGAGGGAAAACAGTAGCTGAAGGGTGGTGGAGTGTATCAAGGGCAAAGAAGGAACGGGTATGCGTGTGTGTGTACATTAGAATTCTTTTTAAAAACCTCAGCCATAAATCTGACTGGCAAAGTGAAAAGTGAGACTATATATTCAGGTAGAGAATACATGCTTACTGAATGAAAGATATAAATAATAAGTGAATAACTGCATTTAGATAGGAAATTTACCATAAAAAAACAAACAAATTTTATCAAAATGTAAACTTATTAAAAACCCAAGAGCCCACCTTTGTATTTCAGAAGAGACCACTCAGCTCATAGACCAAAATCTATAATTAGCTGCTGAAATGACAATTTTCATTGTCTCTATTTTACTGCCAGTGGGACATCTGTTTTTCATGTGTGTGTGTGTGTGCTGAGTTGTGTCTGACTCTTTGCAACCCCACAGACTGAAGCCACCAGGCTCTTCTGTCCATGGAATTTTCCAGGCAAGAATACTGGGGTGGGTTGCCATTTCCTACTCCAGAGAATCTTCCTGATTCAGGGATAAAACCTTGTCCTCCTGCATCTCCTACATTGGCAGGAGGATTTTTTACTACTGTGCTACCTGAGAAGCCTGCTTTCATAGTCGCTACAAAACTTCTTTGCAGGGACTTGGCTAGTGGCTCAGTGGATAAGAATTGGCCTGCCAATGCAGAGGATGTAGATTCGATCCCTAGTCTGGAAGGCTCCACATGCCACAGAGCAACTAACCTCGTGCGCCACAGCTGTTGAGCCTGTGTTCTGGAACCCACAAGCAGCAACTACTGAAGCCAGGTGCCGCCAGAGCTGACGCTCCACAAGAGAAGCCACCACAGTGAGAAGCCCGCACACTGCAACCACAGAGTCGGCTCAGTCTCCACACTGGAGAGCCCGACCAAAGCAACAAAGACTCACTGCAGCCAAAAATATGTACATTAATAAATAAACATTTTAAAAAATCGAAAAGCTTCCTTTGAAATGCCTCAGATTTTATATACGATCCTGTAATCCCTTTCATTCAGATAAATAGCTTTAGCTTTCCAAGTAGCAGTTAATGACTCCGAAGTCAGATAGGACACAGAAAAAACATCAATGAAGGGACACTTTTTAGAAAACAACAGATAACTCAGTTATCGGAATGTCTAACCAGAAAGTAAAGTGCATGTGGATGAAAAGGGCCACACTTTCCTTTCAAACGGGATTTTCTTTTAAGTTCCTATCAGATATAAAGTTCTATCGGGTTGCTATGGTATTAGTTTAACTTATGATGGTTTAGAGAACACATTGAAGAAAATGGGCTTAAAATATTATATTACTCTTCTTGAGACATATGCGCCTTACGCAATTAACAATACATTGAGCATCAATATTCTAATTTTAGAAACATTCATCCACAAACATGAATCAGTTAATGCTAAATTTAATTTCTAATAGGCTTCTTCTTTTCACACTCAACTCTCTAAGGCCATACTACATGGTATCTCAAAAATATTAATTTACTTACTGTGGGAGCAATTACATTCCTAGAAAAAAATCTGTGCAATAAATGTACGCACATATAAAACAAATTAAACTTTTTTGAAAAAACTATTTTCTTATGGAAAATTGTATTTCTGACCAAGTACCTGAGAAGTGCATAAAACTTTCAGAGAAATTCATAAAATCCTTCATATAATTAAATTATAAATAATGCTTCAATATAAGTCAAAGTTTGTCGAATTGCATATATAGAAAAACATAAAATTAAAATATTTGAAAACCTGATGCTGGGAAAGATTGGAGGCAGGAGGAGAAGGGGACAACAGAGGATGAGATGGTTGGATGGCATCACCGACTCAATGGACGTGAGTTTGAGTAAACTCCGGGAGTTGGTGATGGACAAGGAGACTTGGCATATTGCAGTCCATGGGGTTGCAAAGAGTCAGACACAACTGAGCAACTGAACTGAACTGAACTGATAGTGCTTACAGGGAACTCAGATCTGGCATGGCTTTTTTTCAAAGGAGTCACTACTGGGTAGGATAATTTTTCATGGTGCAGACTGTCCCATGTTTTAGAGGGTTGTGGCTAATAGAACCCCAATGGGCATGGTGACTACCAAAAAAGGAAAAAAAAGCCCACACATTTTCAAATGCTCCCTGGGGGAATAAAGCTCCCTAGTTTGGAGAAGAAACTGTAGCCCATTCAAAAGGAATGGCTCACATTTACATCACCAGGTAACAATAGTGAAAGGTCTTGAGCCCTGGTCTCCAGAAAGCCAGTGCTAAGAGGGATCCAACAGAGAAGGTCTGGAGTAAATGCTCATGTGCTAAGTCACTTCAGTTGTGTCCGACTCTCTGCCACCCTATGGACTATAGTCTGCCAGGCTCCTCTGTTCATGGGATTTTCCAGGCAAGAATATTGGAGTGGTCGCCATGCCCTTCTCCAGGCGATCTTCCCAACCCAGGGATCGAACCTACACCTCTTAACGTCTCCTGCATTGGCAGGCAGGTTCTTTTACCACTAGCGCCACCTGGGAAGCCCCATACAGGCTCATATCCTACTCCGATTTCAGCTTTAGCCTTCATGCATTAGGATTTTCATTCATTGACTATTTTCTAAGTTTATATCCAGTCATCACTTTAACCACTCACCAATGCCCTTGCCCATTTATTCATATCCTCCTCCATCTCAATCATAGATCTATATTCCTGCCCCAACTGTGGTCCTCTTTCTAGAGACTGGGGACAGAGGTCAACACAAATCCAGGGTCTCCAGTGGAGCAGCCTTGATGGGCAGACCTTCTCTATCACTGTCTCTATGCTCCAGTTCATTCACACTCTGTCTTTCCTGCCGATGCAGAGCTGGGCACCTTCAACTTGCCTTCACCCCACCCACAAAGGAATCTGCTCTGGTAGCTGGTGTTTCACTAATCTGTTATGAAATGCAAGAAGACATTTCATCTCCCTCCCCATCTCTCCCACACTTCTCTGTTTATCTTATTGTATCTACAGCATTAGATTGAACAGAGCAGTACTAGACAGAATCCTGAGACTCTTCTCAAGAAGTCAGAAAGGTCTTAAGAGATTTCCATTTCTCTTTGTTATTTAAGGATAAGAGATTTTGCCATAATCAAATAACTGAATTATATATTTTTCCAGTATCTAATATATGTTTAAAATGTCATCATGTGAAAAAAACCTAAAAGTTAAAAATCCCTACTTTGGTGTTCATTTCATTTAATTTTCATTTTTTACTTTACTAAATAACAGAAGCAAAATTCTGGGGCCACTCATCTAAAGGGTAATCCCTCTATATATACAAGTTGGAAATTCAAATTCAGCAGAAAACCTACAACAGTTGAAAGAGGCCACATGCTTACCCGGATGTAGGCATCCTGATGGTGCTTGGCGAAGTACAGCATGTTGTCCAGAGCTAACATCCCAGGAGGGGTCTGGGTAAAGTCCATGGCGGGGTTGACATGATTCTGTGGTTAAAACAAAAGGTTTGATCAGGTTAGTTCTTCAGTAGATTTCATCAACAACCACTAGAGGTCTGGTTTCCCTCCACAAGACCACAAAGTACCACAGGGCAAGCTCCAAATAATCAAGTAGGACATTTGCTGTCTCCATGTGAGCCTGTTGTGGTGGCGATGGGGGCTTCTTTCTACAAGTGCGTCAAAATCGGCTTCTAGACACAGGGTTGGGAGACTCAGCTGAAAATCGAAATATGGGATTATTCTTAGACATGTGACACTGCAAGAAAAGAAAATAATGCAAAAACAGTTATTTCTGGTGGTTGTGCTCTACTGGAACCAGTAGTATTTGGGAAGAAAGACCTGGGATAAAGCTGTATGTCTGCCATTTACCTTTCTGCACCTTAACTTCCTCATCCTCATGAGTGAGGGTAAAGTATGGTCACACCAGTCCATGGTGTTTGTGAACTGTCCAGACTTATAGGTCTCTGCAGACACATGACTATAAAATTCAGATGTTCACAGGATCCTAACATCTCCCTACTTCCAGGGAGTGCTCTGGCCTTGTCACCCACACAGTGTCAAGAACCACACAAAAAAACAAAACACAATAGTTATAAATATGCCCAATAAATTGTCCATATGCTCAAGATTATTCAGTAAACACCACCAGAGACTCCTAGTCAGGGCAGTAAACCACTTTCCACAGCCAACTGTCGAAAACAATTACCAACATCTGTCTTGAAAATTCAGATCTAAATGGCTAATGATTTGGGGGGCTTCCCAGGCGGCACCAGTGGTAGAGGACCTGCCCACCAATGCAGGAGATGTAAGCGTTGAGGGTTCCATCCCTGGGCTGGAAAGATCCCCTGCAGGAGGGCATGGCAACCCACTCCAATATTCTTGCCTGGAGAATTCCACGGAGAGAGGAGCCTGGGAGGCTATGGTCCATAGAGTCCCACAAAGTCAGATACGACTAAAGCAACTTAGCCCACACGCAAATGATTTGAGGGAAGTCATTTTTCTGCTAAAGAGATTGAAAAGAAATGCTGAAGAGATATTCAAGAAACTACTCTTTCCTCATAATCTAGGTACTTTGTATGAAAGAATATATTTTATTTTGTTCCTGAATACTTCTTAATAAACAGTCTGACCCTCTGATATGCCAGAGAAATTTTGGTCAACGGTAATTTTTTTTACTTTACATACAGGAAGAATTTTTTGTTCACTTGCTCAAACAACCCACACTTTTTTACCTCCTTCAAGAATACACAGAAGTTATCTTTTGCATGCTGATTTGACATTGTTTTATGAGCTAATAACATGTAAAATTATAGGACAGTGGCTGCCTACTGGCCACAGTTCCGCAATTTCCAGAAACCTCTGTCCATATCTGTAAAGCAATTTGGGCCAATGTACTGACTTCAATATTTTGTTTTAGCACTTTAACCTGATTTGTTTGTTAAGATGTTGAAAAAATTTTTAAATACCAAAGTACTACTAGTTAGGATAAGAAAGATATATTTCATAAAATAAATAAAATTGTAACAAAAATGAAAATCATTGAGCACATCAAGTACAGTGAGATTCAGCCTTAATCTGATACTCACTGGTGTATGAGAGTCAGACCTGTATTCAAAAGTGAGGGGGTGGGTGAAGCAAAATGCTGAAAATAAATGATCAAAGATGTAGACTAAAAAGTAACTTGCAGTGAAAATCTTGTAATATTTTCAGTTCTTTAGAAGAGAATGGTAGAAGTGCCCTCATTATGTGTACATTTTTATTTTGACTTGAATGTATTCGATTTTCATGAACACAACTAACATAAAAATGTTACTATCTGTTGAATACTCTTCAGGGCTAGCACTAGTTTGGGTTTCACTAGGGTTCTCTCATCTAATAAATAGGTGGTGGGCACTATTGTTATCCTCATTTTATTAATTTTTAATAATACAATGCTGTTTTATTTTTGTTTAATTCTGGAGTAGAATACTCCAAAATTCATCTCATATTTTTTCTTAGATGTACATTTTATTGAAGTACAGTTGATTTACAACATTATATTAATTTCAGCATTTAAAGTTATTACAAAATATTGGCTATATTCCCTGTGCTTTACAATATGTCCTTGTATATTTTATTTTATCCATAGTAGTTTGTATCTTTTAATCCCATACTCCAATTCTGCCCCTCGCTGCTTCACTCTCCCCACTAGTAACCACCAGTTTGTTCTCTATATCTGTGAGTCTTTTTCTATCTTGTTCTAGTCATTCGTCTTATTTTTCAGTTTACACACATAAGTGATAGCATACAGTATTTGTCTCTCTCCATCTGACTAATGTCATATCCTCCAGGTCCATCCATGTTGTTAAAAAATGGTGAATTTTTTTTTTTTTATAGCTGAGTAGAAATCCATTGTATGGATGTATGTGTGTGTGTGTGTGTGTGTGTGTGTACACATATATCTACATCTATGTCACACCTTCTTTACCCATTTTCTTGTGGCTGGACACTTTGGTTGTTTTCATATCTTGGCTATGCTGCTATGAACACTGGGATACATGTATTTTTTTGAATTAGCATTTCAGTTTTCTTTGAATATATACCCAGGAATGGAATTGCTGGGTTATATGCTAGTTCTAGTTTTAGTTTTTTGAGGAAGCACCATACTGTTTTCCATAGTGGCTGCACGAATTTTATTGATGAGGAAACTACAGCTCAGATGAGATAAGAATCTTGCCCAGGAACTTGCAACTTGAACTTGGAAGTGCAGGCAAGGTCTTGCTTGGACAACAAGTTTCCACATGCTTTTGCTCCTACTTTTTTCCTTTATATGTTGAATGCATTTATTTTGGTACTGCTAGCCATTTATACTTTATATAGCCTGAGAAAAGCTTGAGAAAAAAGTAGGCTAATCAATATTAGCTGCTACACAGCATGGTCGGGCCAACAAAGGAGAGTGTGCCAAATAAAAGAGAAAAACATGACATTTACTTCAGACTTATTTCTAGTGTTGGTCTATGAATCTATTCCAAAAATAAGTATATGGAAAGACAATCATCTGAAAAAGAAATTAGTTTCTCTGAATCTAGTTTGAACAACCCTCCAAAGCTATGTGTTAGTGAAGCTGACCAAAAAGAAGGCCCTGTGGGTCAAGGGTCATCAGTCTTGTTTGAACAGTGCTCCTAGGACCCTCTAGAAACCTATTTCAGTCAATTATACACTTCCTTAGGCACACAATGGGGGTATCAAATAGGGCACTGCTGCTTTCAAAGGTCTTACAGTAAAGAAAAAGTATATTTTTATAGCTCTTTTAAAGATTCATGTGGCTATTTAGCAAACAGTCCCAATAAAATAATGCCTGCTATCTGTTAGGTGTTATATAAACCACCTTGAAGATGTTAACTCTTAATCCTCATAAAATTCCCACAGAGCGGGTCTTATTATTTTCCTCCATTGATGGTAGAAAACTGAGGCACTGAGCATCTGGATAGCTTGCAGAGTTTTAGAGCCAGAAGGTGGCAGAACCAGAATCTGAACTAAGGTCACAGGCTTTAAACCAGGATTTTAGTGTCACGTAGCTGTTCAACCAGACACCTTTGGAAATTTTACAAAGATGTCCAATGCAGGTTCTCAGTCGTTGTAGTTTTCCCCAGTCAACGCTTTGTTCAGGCAAAGTGGGCCTGTGATCTATCCTTTTCAATAAAAGCTCTAATTTCTCCATCCCTTCCAGACATAACAGACCAGAGTCTCTCTCATGTACAATAAACCAGGTCTTATTGTCTCCAAAAAATAGGCTCTTATTAAACCAAAGTCAATTAGAAAATTGCCTTTGATTTTCTATGACTTGCTCTAAATTATGAAGCGTCACTGCATTTTAGATTAAAAAATAACTTGCCTTGTGAGTGAACGATAGTCTGGTTTTTTTCTGTCTCTGTCTTTTTAACTCATTTTTCCAGCCTCTCTCTCCTTGAAATGATTGTTTCCTCTTTCTCTTTTGGTTTTAACAGCCAGTGAAATTATTTTACAAGCATAGATTCTGATAATGGAAAAAGTATAAGAATTACTTGCCAAGACATTTGAGAGCTCTCTATACTGTGACGAAAATAATCTGAGAACCCAGCAAGGCCAATAGTTCCCCTATTCCTTCCTTATTTATGAGATGCTCTAGATACAGATTTATTTTCTTTTCTTGTTCCATGTTATTTTTTTCCCACCTGTCTTGAAATGGAAGCTGCAAGTGCTTTGATAAATGACTTGAAAATTTCCCTTGTTTTACTGCAAAGCCTGTGTACCTCTGTACATCCTCCTGAAATGCCATTTGTTAGAGCCTGTAGAAGTGCTGCTCCCTGAATCACATCAGACAGCTCTAAGCCTCTGGAGAAAGGGGGAGCAGCCACTTGCATTTCCAAGGCACCAAAAATTTTCACTTTGGGAAAATGGTACCAACCAACTGAAGATAGCATGATTTATTTTATAGCGAGCACCCTACGTACGGTTTGTGTTTAGTGTTCCTAGAGATCTGTTTCTCTTCTATTATCCTCATGCCAGTTTTTTAAGTTGAATTGTTTCAATCACACATCCAAGGTCTAAGACAGAGAATCTTTAAATATGTTCCAGGCCCAAATCACTGGAGGTCACTGGAGAGTTGTGGACTTCAAATATAAGCTAGGCTGGTCATCTGATTTTGTAGTTAAGAAAACTAAGCACCTGGTGAACAGTGGTGCTCCAACTTAAGCAGAAATCCAAGCCAAATCTCCTGAAGGCTCTGCTGAAGCACCAATTGCTGGCCCTTCTGATTCAGGAGGGCTGGAGTGAGGTCCAAGGATCTGCATCTCTAACAAGTTCCCAAGTGACACAGATGCTGCCGGTTGGGGACCACAATTTGAGACCTACTGATGACTGCAATGACTCATCTCAAATAACACAAGTAATATCAAAGTAAGATCTGGAATCCATATCCACTCATCCCCTGAGTCCCATGCAGCTTCTCTAAGCATCCCTGAGTCCCATGATCCCCTGAGTATCATGCTTTAAACTGACTGGTTCCAGGGTGTGACGCATTATAAATATACTTGTTGTTTATCTGCTTTGTGCTTTGGCCTCTTATTCAGAAAACAGAAATTTCCTTTTTCAGAAAAAGGAATTATAATTTAGAAGCCTCTCACTTCTATTTCTCAAATTTCAGACGAAAATAATATATATTAGTACCTCCACAGGGAAGGTAGGAACCTGTAATCAGTCAATATTTTTTACTCCTGAATGCTTCCTGGTTGGGGAAGCAGTGCTGGCACGAGCCTGAATGATTTTTAAATGATCTGTGTTTTTCAATTACCAATGCCATGCTAGTCCTTCATTAGTGTGGATAATAAAGAGATGATTACAATAATGCCTGCCAGATGGCATATCGCAGAGAAAGCCTTTGAGGATTTAGGAGTTAATATTTGTGCTATATGAGTGCCTACATTTGCTGAACAAATATAGCATTAAAAGCAACCTTTAAAACAAATCACATTGAGTGAATATTCATTCAGTCTAGGAAAAGCCCCATCAAGGCTATTTCTTGAGGCTGGTAAATTAAGGTCATGTTCTCCAAGGGGAAGCAGGTTTTGATGGTTGCAAAAGATCACGTGGGAGTTGTGCCAAACTATGCATTCCTTCCACTCCTTGCCTCCCAACCCAGGAGAAAGGGTATGTGGGCATTTCAACAGGTTCCTACAACAGCACTTATCCACCTTGGATGCCCCTGAAAATCCCCTTTGGAGCTTTGAAAAATTCTGATGTCCAGGCTCTACCCAAAATCTGCTAAGTGGAAACCAAGCAACTGGATTTCTGAAGCTCCAATGTCCAGCCAAAATTGAGAACACTTTCCCAAATCATTGGGTCTCAAATTTGAGCATGATCAGAATCTAATAGAGCGTCTGTTCAGTTAGATTGCTGGGCACCACCTCCAGAGTTTCTGGTTGAGGCCTGAGAATCTGCATTAATACATGTTTCCAGGGGTTACTGATGGTCTCTGGACCATACTTTGAGAACCTCTGCTCTAAAGCCACAGTAACCCAATGCAAGAGAGTTCTAGGGACGTATACGCACCAACTGATGGAGTTGGAACCTTGATTCCCTGTATCAAAGTGTTTGGTTTGGCAGGGACTTTTATAGTGATGTCTGCTTTAGGGAGGACATGCACTCTTCAAATTGATACAGGCTCAGCACTCTCTCACCTGGCTGCCTCACACAGTAAAATGAGGAAGTTCGTAACAGTATCTGACTATTTGACCCCCAACACAGATCACTGTTCCAAAGTCCTAGACATAGCCCTTAGAAATCTTTGCATTCTGTCCTTGGTCTCTTTCCATTAAATTCAATAAAAATGAAGAATTTGGATGAATACAGAGAAGGCAGCTTATTAAATCTGACCTAAGAGTGGGCAAGATGGTGAATATATTGAAGAGCAGAAAAATAGCTGTGACTAGGTACAGGTGGGCATTGTGCCAGGTACTCCAAAGGGGCGATTTAATTTCATCTTCCCAACTACCCAATGAGGCAAGTTATTAAGGAGGTAAATGTTATTCTTCTCTGCCTACAGATGAGAGTGATTCGTGCAAGATGCTGGTTAGAAGTAGCAAAGTCACAACTTCAACCCTGTAGCTTTTTTTTTTTTTCCTATTTAGGTTCAAAAGGTCTTTGGAGAATAGGAAGATGGGTCCCATTAGCAAGTAGAAGTTTAATCAGAGAAATGTAACATCCCATAAAAAGACTGTTTTAAAAATTCAAGAACAAATCTACTACAGAAAAAGGGAAATCTGGCTCACAAATAATTCATGAGATTCCAGCTCCACATCATTAAAATTTGATTCTGTTAGGTAAAGCACAAAGGATCTATAAGAAAGAAATACTCAGAAAGATGCTAAGGGTTCAGGTCAACAGACTATCCATGCTTCTATGCTGGCCTCCCTCTGAGCTATACATTCTCTTCTTTGCCTGGCCTCTGGAACACCCCTACACCTTTGCTTGTCTTTCTAATGTCATTCACCCACCTGTTACTCTGGTTTTCCTGATCTTCAACTTGGCTCCATTTATCTTCTTCCACAGGTCCACAACTAACCTTTTGGGGAATACCTCCAATTCAGTTGAGCTCTGAGACCATCCACTACTATCCAGTGTCACTAGGAACCCCCTCCCTGGGTCTGTTCTGCAACCTAGGAGAGTTCATGACCTATTCTATATTAAGAAATATGAGTTAGAGTTGACAATATAAGTCCAAGATGAATCAATCTCAAGTGGCAGGCAGGAGGCTCTGACAGGCTGGGTTTTATTAACAGGAGCACAACCAGAAGAACAGAGGAGAATTCCACCATCCAGGCCCAGCTTAGGCCATACCTGTACACAACAGAGAACTGGGGGGCCCCACTGCGAACCAGCCCCCAACACATAGGAAATTATACAGAGGGGCAGCCAGGAAGAAGCAGAAATATCTGGACAGAAAGGTGTGTCAGAAAAGTTGGGGGAAAAAAAATTTCAGATATTTAGCCCAGGGGGAAAAGTATATGTGGTGTGACAGTGGTGGTATGTAGTAGGATGGGAGCTGTGATCACTATTGTCACAATTGATCACTATTGTCCTCAGGCATCTCAAGGATTGATATCACTGTAAGGGCAGCTACAGGAAGTAGAATTGGCAGAAAACAGCCTTTTCAGAAATACTGAAGCAAGGACTGGATGTCCAGCCAGAATGTTTTCCAGAGAACTAAAGGGTAGAGAATTGGAGCAAAGGACAATAGATACTTAGCAGCCCTGATTCATTCCTTTTCTTATCAAATAATTTTGGATTTATACTACTGTGCAAGGCACCACAGGAGACAAACATGATAAATTTCATCCAAAGATTTAATCAAAATAGTACTTGGCTTCAAGAAACTTCTGTTTCAGAAGTGAATTATTAAAAGCCTTAACAATACAGCTTTGAAATATGCACATGTGCACATACAGACACACTCTGCACACACATACACCCCACAAGCATCAATAACTTTACACATGCATACTGTGGAAGGTCTCACACAGAAAATTCTGGATTTAAGGCTAATTTCCTTAGTCAAAAAACATGTATATGTATGGGTGAGTCCCTTTGCTGTCCACCTGAAACTATCACAACATTGTTAATTGGTTATACCTCAATATAAAATAAAGTTTTTTTAAAAAGTTGTCCTTTTAAAAATTACTCTTAAAAGGTCAGAAAAGGCCATGAAGTGCTATGTATACAATTTATGAAAAACTGGGCTCACTCTTCCTTCATTATCTTGAAGAAGCAGAGTTGAGACTTACTGAATAAAAGAATAAATTCTAATATTGTTTATTTTGTATGTTGATTTAACAGTCAATACAAAGAATTACCATGAAAACTCAATTAAAAACGCCTTGGGAATAAATTTCCTTTAAAATGAAGCTGGTTACAGTTTAAAAAAAAGCCTTCATGAATAATGAAACAATGCTGTCAAGGTTTATAAAGATATCTGCAATTTTTCTACTGATCTGAATGCACGCAGGATTCTCATTGACCCAAGCACCGTGGCTCTTGCTAGCAACACCCTACTCTTTCTTCCCTGAACTCCAAGCAGCTTTTTCACTGCTCCTTTTAGAACTCCCTTTTTGCCAGACTTTTGTAGTTTTAAAACAGAAGGTGAACTAGCAACAGTTATGCACAGGGGGTTTTTCTGTCTCCCTCTTTCACCCATCCCCAGGAAGAGCACAGGCTAAAAGGTCCATCAAAGGACACAGAACGTGTGCTACCCTCACTCCAGGGATGGCCCTGCTAGTCATGCAGGGAACCCGTTCCCTCTGAGCCTAGCACAGCTCTCCAGGCAGCCTCTGATATGGGCACTACCACCAACATGGGAGACAAAACCTCTTTTCTGTGATGGAGCCAGGAGCTGGTCAAGATGCTGCTGCTATAGATGGGATGCAGGGGCTTGTGTACTACAATCCCCGCCACCTCCAGGACCCAGCACTGCATGGTGCTAGTGATGATGGTGATGACAGCTCTAATCATGGAAGTGTCACAGCTAACACACACACAGCACTTAATGAAGGCTGAGGACTATTCTAAGCCAGGGGTTACTTCTGCCCAGGGGCCAGATTGGGTCCAGCACTCAATTTTGTAGAGTTGTGAGTTTAAACGTGTATGTCCCTTCTTATATTTTCAAATCTTGTTTTTATTCAAAGGGAAAATAATTACCTCTGACACATGAAAATTATATGAAATTAAAATTTCAATGTTCATAAAGAAAGCTTTGTCAGAACACAGCTATGCACATTTATTTACATATTATCTGTACCTGCTTGAGCATTTGGCCTGCAAGGCCTAAAAGTTTTACTCACTGACCCTTCTTTTACAAGAAAGTTTGCCAACCCTCTTTCTAAGTGTTTTGTTTTCACAGCAATGCTGTGAGTTAAGAAAATTAATGACTCTTTAATCAAAGTTAAACATCTCAACTATCAAAGAAATGCTAATGTTTGGTAAATGTTTAGTACCTGGATAACACAAGCCCTATGTGAATGTTTAATGTTTTGCTCCCCTGGAAAACATTGTACTGATTTTAAAGATTACTAAATTTTAACTGGATAAATCCTGTGTCTTGAAAATGTTAAGTTGAAAGGAATGTTTTTAGTAGCCTTAATTTGTGATGCAAAGTCCCACCTTGGTGTCTTCAGGTCCCTTCTCCTTGCCAACCAAAGGCAAACCTGGGAAGGGACCTTTGACACACTTTTATATAAGACTTTTATACTTTATATAACTTTATGTAAGACTGCCTGCAATTTTGATGAGTTGGGGATCTGGACTGTGTCTCATAAGCATTCTCCTCCTTCCCCGTTTCAGCACAGCTTTTGTAAATGGCAAAGTCCTGGCTTTTAAATTTGGAGACTGTGTTCTCTTTTCCATACCAGTAGAATTCTTATGGTTGTTTTAAAGATGAAGAAATTGAGGAGCAGAGAAGTTAAGTGTCTTGCCAACATTCACACAAACATTATGCTTAGATTTGAACCCAGAAGTTCAGAGCTCATTTTTTAATGGCTATCCTAAAAGGAGAACTGGCTAACTACACAATGAGGGTGGGGTGGGGTGGGGTGGGAATCACTTAATAGAATATTGTATTTGTGCATGCTCAGTCACTACAGTCGTGTCCAATTCTTTGCGACCCAAAGGACCATAGCCCTCCAGGCTCCTCTGTCTATGGGATTCTCCAGGAAAAAATACTGGAGTGGGATGCCATGTCCTCCTCCAGGGTATCTTCCCCACCCAGAATTGAACCCGGGTTTCCTGTATTGCCGGCGGATTCTTTACCTCTGAGCACTGGGGAAGCCTGATATAACATTATACAGCCTTGAAAAATTATCTTCATAAATAAAATAGACAAGCCATTTGCCAGACATCAAGAAAAAAAGGGAGAAGAATCAAATCAACAAAATTAGAAATGAAAATGGAGAAATCACAACAGACAACACAGAAAAACAAATGATCATAAAACACTACTATCAGCAACTACATGTCAATAAAATGGACAACTTGGAAGAAATGGACAAATTCTTAGAAAAGTATAACTTTTCCAAAACTGAATCAGGAAGAAATAGAAACTCTTAACAGATCCATCACAAGCATGGAAATAGAAACTGTAACCAGAACTTTCAGTAAACAAAAACCCAGGACCAGACAGCTTCACAGCTGAATTCTACCAAAAATTTAAAGAAGAGCTAACACCTATCCTACTCAAACTCTTCCAGAAAATTGCAGAGGAAGGTAAACTTCCAACTCATTCAATGAGGCCACCATCACCCTAATACCAAAAGCAGACAAAGATGCCACACAAAAAAGAAAACTACAGGCCAATAACACTGATGAACACAGATGCAAAAATCCTTAACAAAATTCTAGCAAACAGAATCCAACAACATATTAAAAAGATCATACATCATGACCAAGTGGGCTTTATCCCAGGGATGCAAGCATTCTTTAATATCTGCAGATCAATAAATGTGATATACCACATTAACGAATTGAAAAATAAAAACCATATGATTATCTCAATAGATGCAGAGAAAGCCTTTGACAAAATTCAACATCCATTTATGATTAAAAAAAAAAAACCCAGAATGCAGGAATAGAAGGAACATACCTCAACATAATAAAAGCCATATATGATAAACCCACAGCAAACATTATCCTCAATGGTGAAAAATTGAAAGCATTTCCCCTAAAGTCAGGAACAAGACAAGGGTGCCCACTATCACCACTATTATTCAACATAGTTTTGGAAGTTTTAGCCACAGCAATCAGAGCAGAAAAAGAAACAAAAGGAATCCAGATTGGAAAAGAAGAAGTAAAACTCTCACTATTTGCAGATGACATGATCCTCTACATAGAAAACCCTAAAGACTCCACCAGAAAATTACTAGAGCTAATCAATGAATATAGTAAAGTTGCAGGATATAAAATTAACACACATAAATCCCTTGCATTCCTATACACTAACACAGAGAAAACAGAAAGAGAAATTAAGGAAACAATTCCATTCACCATTGCAATGAAAAGAATAAAATACTTAGGAATAAATCTACCTAAAGAAGACCTATATATAGAAAACTATAAAACACTGTTGAAAGAAATCAAAGATGACACAAATAGATGGAGAACTATACCATGTTCATGGGTCGGAAGAATCAATATAGTAAAAATGAGTATACTATCCAAAGTAATCTATAGATTCAATGCAATCCCTATCAAGCTACCAAGTGTATTTTTCAGAAAACTAGAACAAATAATTTCACAATTTGCATGGAAATACAAAAAACTTTGAATAGCCAAAGCAATCTTGAGAAAGAAGAATGGAACTAGAGGAATCAACCTGCTTAACTTCAGACTCTACTACAAAGCTACAGTCATCAAGACAGTATGGTACTAGCACAAAGACAGAAATATAGATCAATGGAACAAAATAGAAAGCCCAGAGATAAATCCACACACCTATGGACACCTTATCTTTGACAAAGGAGGCAAGAATATACAATGGAGAAAAGACAATCTCTTTAACAAGTGGTGCTGGGAAATCTGGTCAACCACTTGTAAAAGAATGAAACTAGAACACTTTCTAACATCATACACAAAAATAAACTCAAAATGGATTAAAGATCGAAACATAAGACCAGAAACTATAAAACTCCTAGAGGAAAACATAGGCAAAACACTCTCTGACAAAAATCACAGTAGGATCCTCTATGGCCCACCTCCCAGAGTAATGGAAATAAAAGCAAAAATAAACAAATGGGACCTAATTGAAATTAAAAGCTTTTGCACAACGAAGGAAACTATAAGCAAGGTGAAAAGACAGCTTTCAGAATGGGAGGAAATAATAGCAAACGAAGCAACTGACAAAGAATTAATCTCAAAAATATACAAGCAGTTCCTGCAGCTCAATTTCAGAAAAATAAATGACCCAATCAAAAAATGGGCCAAAGAACTAAACAGACATTTCTCCAAAGAAGATATCCAGATGGCTAACAAACACATGAAAAGATGCTCAACATCATCATTATCAGAGAAATGCAAGTCAAAACTACAATGAGGTACTATCTCACATCGGTCAGAATGGCTGCTATCAAAAAGTCTACAAACAATAAATGCTGGAGAAAAAGGAACCCTCTTACACTGTTGGTGGGAATGTAGACTAATACAGCCACTATGGAGAACAGTGTGGAGATTTCTTAAAAAACTGGAAATAGAACTGCCATATGACCCAGCAATCCCACTGCTGGGCATATACACCCAGGAAACCAGAATTGAAACAGACACATGTACCCCAATGTTCATTGTAGCACTGTTTACAATAGCCAGTACATGGAAGCAACCTAGATGCCCACTGGCAGACGAATGGATAAGAAAGCTGTGGTACATATATACAATGGAATGTTACTCAGCCATTAAAAAGAATGCATTTGAATCAGTTCTAATGAGGTGGATGAAACTGGAGCCTATTATACAGAGCGAAGAATGTCAGGAAGAAAAACACCAGTACAGTATACTAACACATATAACAACAGACTGGTTCCAAATAGGAAAAGGAGTTCGTCAAGGCTGTATATTGTCACCCTGTTTATTTAACTTATATGCAGAGTACATTATGAAAAACGCTGGACTGGAAGAAACACAAACTGGAATCAAGATTGCCGGGAGAAATATCAATAACCTCAGATATGCAGATGACACCACCCTTATGGCAGAAAGTGAAGAGGAACTCAAAAGCCTCTTGATGAAAGTGAAAGTGGAGAGTGAAAAAGTTGGCTTAAAGCTTAACATTCAGAAAACGAAGATCATGGCATCCGGTCCCACCACTTCATGGGAAATAGATGGGGAAACAGTGGAAACAGTGTCAGACTTTATTTTTTGGGGCTCCAAAATCACTACAGATGGTGACTGCAGCCATGAAATTAAAAGACACTTACTCCTTGGAAGGAAAGTTATGACCAACCTAGATAGCATATTGAAGAGCAGAGACATTACTTTGCCAGCAAAGGTTTGTCTAGTCAAGGCTATGGTTTTTCCTGTGGTCATGTATGGATGTGAGAGTTGGACTGTGAAGAAGGCTGAGTGCCGAAGAATTGATGCTTTTGAACTGTGGTGTTGGAGAAGACTCTTGAGAGTCCCTTGGACTGCAAGGAAATCCAACCAGTCCATTCTCAAGGAGATCAGCCCTGGGATTTCTTTGGAAGGAATGATGCTAAAGCTGAAACTCCAGTACTTTGGCCACCTCATGCGAAAAGCTGACTCATTGGAAAAGACTCTGATGCTGGGAGGGATTGGGGGCAGGAGGAGAAGGGGACAACAGAGGATGAGATGGCTGGATGGCATCACTGACTCGATGGACGTGAGTCTCAGTGAACTCCGGGAGTTGGTGATGGACAGGGAGGCCTGGCGTGCTGTGATTCATGGGGTCGCAAAGAGTCGGACACGACTGAGCAACTGATCTGATCTGATCTGATCTGAACACATATATATGGAATTTAGAAAGATGGTAATAATGACCCTATATGCGAGACAACAAAAGAGACACAGATGTAAACAACAGTCTTTTGGACTCTGTGGGAGAAGGCGAGGGTGGGATGATTTGAAAGGGTAGCATTGAAACATGTATATTATCATATGTGAAGTGGATCACCGGTCCAGGTTCGATGCATGAGACAGGGTGCTCAGGGCAGGTGTACTGGGATGACCCCTGGGGGACAGGATGGGGAACACATATGCTCCCATGGCTGATTCATGTTGATGTTTGGTAAAAAAATACTACAATATTGTAAAGCAATTAGCCTTCAATTAAAATAAATACATTCAAAAAATTATCTTCATAGAGTATTTAAGAATATAAAATATATGTTTTACTCTGTGTAGAATTTCAATAGTAGTATATATTCCTTGACATTGTATATTTTATATAGAGTACTCTCTATGTATTCTTATTACATATATATATATATATATATATATATATATAACAGACATATACATGCAGGCAATATCAAGATATATACTTAGCATGTAATTGTGAGTTTTTAAAAACTGGAAGGAAACTTACCAAAGTATTAATGGTAATTTTTTTTGTAGTGGTAGGGAGATGGAAGACTTTTTTCCCTACCTGTCTGTATTTTTCAAATTTTCTCTAATGAAGATGCATTGCTTCTTACTTATATCTGAGTAGAGGTGTGCCCACTGTTTTCTAAAAAGAAACAGAGACCATCCTGCAGGAAAAGATGAGAAATGGTTTGGAGTCTCACACTGGACTCCGCCCAAGCCTTTGCTGAAGGCCCCCTGTAGGTCATGTTCAGCTGTGCCCAAGGGACACATCTGGGCAGAAAGGTTCATCTCCACCTGCCCAAGTAAGTCCTGTGCAGAACAGCTTGCCTCCTGAACATGGCATTTCAGAAAGTGTGAGAATTAAGAAGGCCAGGAAGAGGTCCCTTATCTGAGTCAGAGGCAATCTCAGGTCCTGAGTCCCCCTGGCTTGGACCACTGCATGGCATTTGCTCAATTTGTCAGCCCTACAAAAGGTACAGCCCTCTGGGCTTAAAGGACTCCCCTTCTTTAACCCGATCCTTTTAAGCCAGCATCTCCTGGAGCCTGACTGTTCACACCTCACTTCACTTTGTCAGGAAACTAGAATCACAGCTTCAGCCTGAGTGAGGCACTTCACTACTGACTGGGCAATCCTGGGCCAGCCCAGGGGCGGTCACCTGTAAATGCTGGCAGTTGGACAATATTATCTTGATGGGACCCTTCAGCTCTAAAGTCTTCAGAGCAGTAAATGTTCAGGGTTCCCCAAATATGTAGGGCTGAACCTTTGAAACTGCCAATATCTGACAATTTGTGACCTGCAGTAATGGAATTTCACAAGGTTCAATCTAAAAATAGTCAAGCTAAATAGATGCAGCCACCCCAGTTATCTTGAAAATTCCTGAAAGAAGATGGCTTCCTAAAGAATGCAATGGAAGCAATTCCAAAGAGAATAGCTGGAGCTGAGGATAGAAAGAGTGCCACAGTTTTAGTTTGAAAATCAGTAATAAAATAGATTTTTTAAAAACAAACTTCCAAAAATGCGTCTTATGACATACCTTCTGCCTCTAAGAAATCAGCAAAACCACAGCAGAAAAATCTCCCCTCCTGGCTGTCACTCACAGGACCCAACAGAAAAGCAAGTGATCTCTGCTTGATTTGGTTTTGCTCACACTAAATCTACCCATCTGCAGATACAATGACTGTGACCGTCTCAGTCCTGAGAAAAACGATCTGAAAAACAAGGATTTGAGACCATTACCAACAAGAGAGCAATAAACCCTGAAAGAGGATAAGAATTATTGAAAATGTTAGATAAATAGCATGTGAATGCCAAGTTGCCCCTAACCTTAGCAAACAGATTGAATGGAATTATTAATACAAACTACCACGTTAAAAAAGAAAACACCTTCTGGTTATCTCGCAAACATCACGTGCTCTAGGAACTTGGTCCTAAAGGAGCCCCAGTGTGCAAGGATCTGTCAGGTTACTCAGAGGCTGAGGGCAGGGGTGAGGGACAAGAGAAACTGAAACTAACTTCTTAAAGTCTGATTTATTTTTTGGTGGTTATTTTAACTAAATTCAACCTCCTCTAACAACTGGGTCTTTTTTGTAATTAGATCTCAGAAAAAAATAACTTCAAACATACACATTATGACTTTAAACTGATGATATTATTACAAGATACGTATGTAAAGAAAATTGGACTCAAAATTTCTACAACCATTTTTTTCAAAGTGCAAAAACACGCAGGGAAGTGATATGCATCATGATAAGACGGCAGAAGGATAGGGACAGGTGGGGAGAGAGGGGGACATGGACTTAATCTGTAATGTCCTGTTTTCTTAATCATGCCTCCTCCCCAAATAGAGATGTTTGAGGAAAATACAGTTAAATGTTACTATCTATTAAATCTGAATTGTAAGTACAGACATGAATATCTTTGGTGGTGGTGATGGCTTTGTCACTCAGTCATGTCCGACACTTGCGATCCCATGAACTGTAGCTCATCAGACTCCTCTGTCCATGGGATTTTCCAGGGAAGAATACTGGAGTGGGTTACCATTTTTCCCTGCAAGGGATCTTCCCCACCCAGGGATCGAATTCAGTTCTCCTGCATTTGCAGGAAGATTTACCACTGAGCCACCAGGGAAGCCCAATATCTTGTATCTTCAGTTATTTTTCTTTGAGTAAAATAGTTCATCATTACAGTGTAAATTTAGAAAGGCTATATTTTGTTAATGTTATTTGACTACAGCAACTGAAGTAGGTTTAATAATTTTAGGACTTTGCACCTTAAATATGAAGGCATAATAAAATGTAAGATGAAAGGTAATTGTGACCAGAACTGAAAATGGGCACTAACATCTGCTATTACTTTCATACTGATTATGTTAACTTTTTCCTCTGCTGTACCCTGGCATGTAAAAGAGAAATGAAATGTATTTTTAACAACAAAAGAGGAAACCAAATATAAAAGAAGACCCTTGGAGATCAGTTTTCCTATTACCTTTAGTGAAATTCAGTTGATACCTCTGTTTCTCTTAGATAAGGAATATTAATAGGAATATTTCAATCCTCCACAAATGAATCTTTCTTCAGCAGAGTGAGTGCATACATGGGCCGTCTGTAAAACCATTCTGAACATATTTATATAAATTCCTCCCTCGTCTACAAAAGAGCATAATTTCCTCTCCTAGTCTCCCATTTTTCTAGTAAAAGATCAATTTTCTCTTCAGCACCCCGAAGAGAAGAAACTTTGCTGAGTTCTTACATATCAGACAAAAGGCAGAGGAGGTAGAAAGAGTCTATTTGTTCACAAAGTGCTCACTCTTCATCAGTAAAGCTGGTGTAGGTGGTACCTCCCTCAGTGGCACCGTATGCAGGGGGTGAGATGGGAAAAATCAAGGGACAGTTCAAAGCGAGCACAGCTGGCCCCCCAAAAAGACCCCATAAAAGCCTACCTCTAGGACTACAGTGCAATGCTGGAAGAATATCCACCTGGGTCCTGTGCCCACCATGTTCACGGAGCTTATTCTCCAAATATTTCACCCTAAATCACTTTGAACAAGCAGGGAAGTCTCTTCAGTTCTGACAAGTACTTCCTCAGTAAAGGGCCTGGCTAACCAAAAAGGGCAAAACAAGCACCCGTAAAAGGCAGCAAAGGGTATGGTAAGCAGCACAGACTTGGAGAGACACCAATGCGGGTTCCAATGCAATCTTCAAAATCAGCCGATGCTCTTAGAAAAGAAATAGCATCACTGACTCAAGGGACATGAATCTGAGCAAGCTCTGGGATATACTGAAGGATCAGGAAGCAACAGTTAGAATTGGACATGGAACAACAGACTGGTTCCAAATAGGAAGAGGAGTACATCAAGGCTGTACATTGTCACCATGCTTATTTAACTTATATGCAGAGTACATCATGAGAAACACTGGGCTGAAGGAAGCACAAGCTGGAATCAAGATTGCCGGGAGAAATATCAATAACCTCAGATATGCAGATGAGACCACCCTTATGCCAGAAAGTGAAGAAGAACTAAAGAGAAGAGCCTCTTGATGAAAGTGAAAGAGGAGATTGAAAAAGTTGGCTTAAAGCTCAATATTGAGAAAACGAAGATCATGGCATCTGGTCCCATCACTTCATGGGAAATAGATGGGGCAACAGTGGAAACAGTGTCAGACTTTATTTTTCTGGGCTCCAAAATCACTGCAGATGGTGACTGAAGCCATGAAATTAAAAGATGCTTGCTCCTTGGAAGGAAAGTTATGACTAACCTGGACAGCATATTTAAAAGCAGAGACATTACTTTGCCAACAAGGCCCCTCTAGTCAAGGCTATCGTTTTTCCAGTAGTCATGTATGGATGTGAGAGTTAGACTATAGAGAAAGCTGAGCACTGAAGAATTGATGCTTTTGAACTGTGGTGTTGAAGAAGACTCTTGAGTCCCTTGGACTGCAAGGAGATCCAATCAGTCCATCCTAAAGAAGATCAGTCCTGGGTGTTCATTGGAAGGACTGATGTTGAAGCTGAAACTCCAATACTTTGGCCACCTGATGCAAAGAGCTGATTCATTTGAAAAGACCCTGATGCTGGGAAAGATGGAAGGCGGGAGGAGAAGGGGATGACAGAGGATGAGATGGTTGGACGGCATCACTGACCTGATGGACATGGGTTTGGGAAAACTCCAGGAGTTGGTGATGGACAGGGAGGCCTGGTGTGCTGTGGTTCATGGGGTTGCAAAGAGTCGGACACGACTGAGCAAAGGAACTGAACTGAACTGAGGGAAACCTGGCATGCTACAGTCCATGGGGTTGCAGAGTTGGACACAACTTAGTGACTGAACAACAATAACAAAAACCCCCACTTCTTCACCTATAACTCTATGTAGTATTCTCTCTCACTTGCTTGGTGAAGATCAAATGAGATGACATATAGAAAACATTTTGAACAGACCAACAGGTAATCCCCAGGGAAATGGTAGCTGTGGGTTATTCACTTTCCATCTAGAATTGCATCAGTGTCCTCCCTCACCTTCTGCCAAAAGATCCCTCATTCGGAAATTCTGGTCCTTTTTCTAGTTCTGGTTCCCTTCAAGAAATCAACGGTCCTTGCATTCTTAAGCTTCAACTTCCAGGCCCCACAGAACTGATTCCCAGACTATGCTCTGCTGTTGCTGAGTCACTTCAGGCGTGTCCGACTCTGTGCGACCCCAGAGACGGCAGCCTACCAGGATGCCCCGTCCCTGGGATTCTCCAGGCAAGAACACCGGAGTGGGTTGCCATTTCCTTCTCCAATGCATGAAAGTGAAACGTGAAAGTGAAGTCGCTCAGTCGTGTCCGACCCTCAGCGACCCCATGGACTGCAGCCTTCCAGGCTCCTCCATCCATGGGATTTTCCAGGCAAGAGTACTGGAGTGGGGTGTCATTGCCTTCTCCAAAGACTATGCTCAACCCACACTTACTCAAAGATCTCACCAATACTGTGCTAAAGGGGCCTCCTTCCCAACACTGTTGAATCATCTCCCCACCCCAGGATTCTGCCAACAGAATCAGAAAAGAATTAAAGAATCAAAAGTTCCCCAAAGATCCTGGGGGGATATTGTACCTTCCCCATCTCCTTGCATTCAAGTGTGGAAAATTTCAGTCTCCCACCTGCATAGTAATTTGTTCTATTTATAGAGACTTCTGGCAGAAAAGATTCAATAGCATTTTTCATTTTCCACTCATTTGTACATTCATCAACATTTTACCTGACTTCCAGGTGCCAAGTTACATAAGATAATGCAGCATTGTATGTTGAGTACTCTGTCACTTCAAAATAAGTGTCCCTAAGCCACCATAAATCTGAGATACATTAATTCTCTTCTTAGGAAAATGACTTAGGTACACAGTTAAGGTGATCAATGCAAAGTTCAAATACATATGAAATTTCCCTCCACTGATTTGTGTGTGTCTCATTGCTTGGCATTTACTGTGCTTCTAAGACATTATAAAAAGCCCTGAAGTAATCAAATAAATATATATCTCAGTTAAACATGATGTCATCTGCCATACCATTCCAAGTCAGGGAGCATTCCTTAATGGATAGAGAGACAGAGAGAAGAAAGAAGAGGGAGAAAATAGGACTGATGGCAGGAGAAGGATAATGTGAGAATAATCAGGGTGTGGGAGGGTAAAGCGAACTAAATATATTTCATGTCTGATGATCCTTAAAGGACGAGGGTGATAACTCCAGGGAACAACTGCATACATGGTTGAGGGTTTAGAAAACCCCACTCCTGCTGCCAAAGGAGTAAATACAAAACCTACCTCTGTAGGGTACCCCCGAACCCCCAGGGCTGTTCTGAAAAGGCTCTCAGGATTCTGTAGACAGTTCCAGCTCTGGTTAGAACAATTCCCTACACAAGCCCAACTCCAGCTCCTGAAACTTTTCCATTCACACAAATAGAATCATTTGCTAATCACGCTGACATCACTGGGTAAAAGTCTTGCTCACATACATCCTCAGCAGTCTACTTTTGAACCTGGTAAATATGCACTTATTATGCTTTTGGGTTACTATGAACTACTACCACACACACTTGTCAAGCTACAAATATATTTCATAGTGACTGGTAATAACTCTATTTCACGTGAGAGATTAAAATCTTGACAAAGGGAAAGGTTCAAAACTTTAATAACAGAAAAAAAAAAAACTTTAATAACAGGACTCCTGTAAAAATACAGAATAAACATGGGTCAAGATTTACTCAACTCAGTAATGAAGAAACAAGTAGGATGATAAAGCTGGTTCATAGTGCATTTGAAGAGGATGGTGTTTGTAGCATCTGCAAAAAGAATATTAGTAAAAGACTGCTATATTACTTATAAAGCTAGTTAATGTCCTACAGAGCATTATAATATTTGGGGTAAGATTTCCTGCTAGGCAGCTCTACCAGCTAAAACCTACACAGTAGCATACCATTTCCCAATGACTAGGCTCTAGTAACAGTAAACAACCCAGTTAAACACAGGAATGCTCTCCTGGAGAATGGAATCATCTTTGGCCAGGCTTTTTTTTTTTTTTAATGCTCCAATACGACATTGAAAGGATATGCCACTCTACTCTTTGCCTCCTTTCCAAATTCTCAATTTTTTTCTTAGTAACTTATTGCCTATAATACTACACATTTCAAATAAAGGGAAAAAATAGCTGTGACTTAAACCAAGTTGGGTCGCAAATTAGAATTTTCTCTCATTGTTTTTCCCTTTTTCTATTAGAAGATTATTCTTAAATCTGATCTCTGAATTTCTTAGCGTAAAACAAAAAGCTGACTCATTAGGGGAGAAAAGAAAAGAGTTTTTAACCTGCCACTTAAATATCAAACTAACTCACTTCAGATGTTCTGAAAAAGAAATGTGCTGTCAATATTTGTGAGCATAAGAGGGAAGGGAAGGTTCACACTTATGAATCTAAGACATGTCAAAATCTCAAAGCTTAGTGCTTTTGACTTATGGCTTTGATTTATGAGCCTTGCAAAAGTCTACAATCTAGAGATAATTCTCATCTGAAAGTATAAAACTTCTAGAAATTCCATTTTTAATTAGTAAGACTCAGAATTAAGGTTATCATCTTCATCAATTCTAAGATGCACTTGTTTTTCATATTTTAATAGTTCTAAATCTGGGTAGAATTCCAAAATCAAGTGGGATCTTTGACTTCTCTCTACCAGACATCAGTCACAAAGTAATTTTCTTTGCATGAGCATGTGTGAATATTAAAAACCCAGCATCACATAGCAGAATGGGTATCAGGATCTGCAATAAAAACATTGAGACAATATTGGAGGTTTTCTTTTTTAACCCCAAGCCCCAGTGGTTGTGCAAAGGGGTAGAAGCAGAGGCAACTGAGCATGATTCACTACATTTTCAGCTGGGTGGCAGCCAAGAGTGTGCCAACTCTACAAAACTGCAGAAGAAGGATAGTTTAAGAGCTCAGCACCACTGACTTTTAATTTGTTTTCAGATTCTTTGTAAGCTGTATCACCAAATGGTTCTTGACAGCACATGGGGCAAATTGTTTGGAAAATATAGATAGATAATGAAGAACTGAGGTGGAAATGATTCAGAAGAGGTGGGTCCATGGATAGAAATTTCAGGAATGAAACTTATTTTCCTGCTACTTCCTTTTATGTGCTTTCAAGAGTGTTAAATATGTACCCAGGGATTGAACCCAGGTCTCCAGCTTTGCAAATGGATTCTTTACCACCTGAGCTACAAAGGAAGCCCAAGAACACTGGAGTGGGTGGCCTATCCCTTCTCCAGCAGATTTGCCCAACCCAGGAATTGAACTGGGGTCTCCTGCATTGCAGGCGGATTCTTTACCAACTGAGCTATCAGGGAAGCCCATCTACGTATCAGTAAGTCTGATTGAGCTCTTTAAATAAACATAATATTTTAGAAAATACTTAAATAATTGGAAATGAAGTGTGAAAGTGTTAGTTGCTCAATTGTGTCTCTTTTCAACCCCAAAGACTATAGCCTGCTGGGCTCCTCTGTCCATGTAATTGTCCAGGCAAAATACTGGAGTGGGTAGACATTCCCTTCTCCAGGGGCTCTTCCTGACCCAGGGATTGAACCTGGGTCTCCTGCATTGCAGGTGGATTCTTTACCATCTAAGCCACCAGAGAAGACCCAAATAATAGGATTAAATAAATAGATAATAGTAAGTGTTGGTTAATAGTTCACTGAGTTAGGTTTATTTTCATTCTAAGTTGTACATAAAATGTATATCTCCCAATAAATGACATCTTTGACAATGAAATACGGAGATATAAATGTAATACAGTAGCAAGAAGGTTTATCCAGGAGAATTCTAGGTAAATTTATGTGATTAGCTAAATACAATCCATTAACTTATTACTGTCACTAAGCTTTACTTTCTCTTCAAATACATTTTAAACTGAAGGGAACCAAGAAAACACATCTAACATAAAGAGATACTTAAACTCCATGAATTCCTAAACACATTCACACACATACCAAAAGATGAAAATAAGAACTGTGACAACAGTATTTGTCTCCAGGGAAGGGAAGAGGAAGGCTGGAGGAAAGAGATAGAAGGAATCATTTCACCATTTTTTTTTTCATCTTCTGTGCCTTTTAAGGGCTTCCTAGGTGCCTCAAGTGGTGATGAATCTATCTGCCACATCGAGAGATGCAGTTCAATCCCTGGGTTGGGAAGATCCCCTGGAGGAAAAATGGCAACCCATCCCAGTATTCTTGCATGGGAAATTCCATGGACAGAGCAGCCTGGCGGGTTACAGTCCATAGGGTCGCACAGAGTCAGGCACAGCTGAGCACGCTCACACATATACCTTTTGAATTCTGTACTTATCCTATTCAATATATAAGAAAAGATAGCAAGAATTTTTTTCAATAAAAAGTTATCATTTAGAAGAACCCTGTTTTACCATTTAGAAGATATCAATCATTGAACAATGGTAGAAGTTAGGAGTTAAAAGAGCCTCTGATGACCATCCTGTAACAACATTCTCAAAGATGGAGCTGAGTTTCTAGGACTTCAAGTACAATATATAGAGGAAAAGAAAAAGGAATTCCATATGGAGAGTTTTAATTTTAGATGACTTCTCTTGTCAGCTTCATTTCTATTTCTCCTCTTCTTTGAAATTCTGTAAAGGGTTGAGGGTGGAGAGAGAATTGTCTGTGCTTTCGTTTAAAAAAAAAAAGTCATTTCATACTGAAATCCTCTTCTGAGCCACTTGAGATATTTCAGAAAAGAAATTTACTCTCAATAACTAGGAAGTGTTTTCTGAGTATATCTTTTTTACATAAGAAAGGCCAAGTGAGACATACCAATGCATCCCTCATTTTGCTTCCTTCCCAAGCCTCTCTCCAAAATACTACAACACCCAAATCAACTTATCGTTCTCCCTATCCTCTCAAAGAGTCCATCAGCTAAGCTAAGAAAAAGTAAGATTTGATATGACATTTCTGTAAATTTAGGAAGTAGCCTGCTACCAAGAAGTACTAATAGCCTTGATTACCATATTAGATTCTACAGCAAGTGGCCAAATGCCTTATCTTAGGTGGAGGGCACATTAGCAACAATACAAGAAGTACAACTCAAATTAACTCCTCAGTTACTATCAAGTTAGTGCGTGTATATGCTACGCCTAGAGGGAAAATGGCCATCTTAAGTTGCAACACTGGAGCTAAATAAATAGGTTCTGTGTATGCATATAAGTACACATGCTTGAAACCCCAATTTCCCACAACTGGAAGAATGCACTTAGTCATCTCAACAAGCTATTAGCAGACTAGATTTTCTACTGTGAAAGGAGTAGAGGGCAGCAGGGAACACAGATCCCGAAATAATGAGAAAATTGAGTTGAAACAGACACACAACAACCTCCTGTTATAGTAAACAACTTTCATAAGACTTGACTTTCCTCTGATGAAATGTGAAATAGCATTTCCTGTATCTTAATTCAATCTGCTTAATAAAATGTCTCAAAGGATTACCTCATCTGTAACTGTTCAGAATTTAAGGCAAACCCATTTAACTCTGGAGATACACTCTTTGAAATTAGACCCAGTGGCCTCAGTAATATTTCCCTGTTCTCAGACCCGGCCAGCACGGGCACGTGGGAATGCACCATGTCTTCTTCTACTCCACCTGGAAGCCCCTCGCGCCATCTGAGGGTCCAAGGAAAGGGGCCGCTGAGGTGGGTGGAAGCCAAGTTACAGTGGTCCCCTTTGATGCAAAAAAGCAACAGAGCTGCTGCTGCCAAGTTGCTTCAGTCGTGTCCATCTCTGTGCAATCCCATAGATGGCAGCCCACCAGGCTCATCCATCCCTGGGATTCTCCAGGCAAGAATACTGGAGTGGGTTGCCATTTCCTTCTCCAATGCATGCATGCATGCCAAGTCGCTTCAGTCGTGTCCAACTCTGTTGACCCCATAGATAGGAGCCCACCAGGCTCCTGTGTCCACAGGATTCTCCAGGCAAGAATACTAGAGTGGGTTGCCATTTCCTTCTCCAAGCAATGAAGAGGATGACTGGAAATCCCACTGATTTGCCTTTGAAGGTATTATTCCAAATCTCCCTTTGATTTTACATGAAGCCAATTATCAGAGAAGGGCTTCTCTGGTGGCTCACCAGGTAAAGAATCTGCCTGCAATGCGGGAGTCCCAGGAGACACAGGTTCAATCCCTGGATCGGGAATATGCCCCAGAGGAGGGCATGGCAACCCACTCCAGGATTCCTGCCTGGAGAATCCTATGGATGAAGGAGCCTGGCAGGCTGTAGTCCATAGGGTCTCAACGAGTTGGACATGACTGAAATGAATGAACACAATTATCAGAGAATTCATTTCAAAGTAAATAATGAAACTAAATTGCAAAAACTTAAATTGCCCATGATGACCACTTCCCCGTCCCCATGGTGGCATCTTCCCACAGGTAGGCTCAATGCATGAACTCTAGGTGAACTCCTTAGGTAATGCATCTTGTCTTAAGCTCAAAACTTATTCAGAGAAGAGATAAGAAATGCTTTCCTTTAAAGGACTTCTCTCTTTTTTTTGGCTCCTCTCAGGACCACTCCCACCCCCAAACTCGTATGCACAATGCAGATGGCACCTGCTCTGTTGGCTTTCCTGAGACTGGACAGAGAAAAGCCACGATAGTGGCTTTGATAGCCACTATCAAAGCCATGATAGTGACAGCCCACCCCCAGGTTCCTGTAATTCCAGGTTACTAATTGACTACATGGCCATATCTGCCCATCTTCTGGTGAAACCAAAGTCATCTGCTTCGTGTTCTGAAGAAAATCTTAGTGATCACTCGAAGCCTGTTTATATTCAGTCCCTAAATCTGTCTGAACCACCCTGCCAAGCTCCTTAATTAGTAAATGAAACCATGATGGGGGTGCAAATCTTCTGTTCTGTACTCCTTCCCACCCTACCTCAACTTATCTTATGCATCTTAAGCTAATGAGAATTATCCATCCCAGGCTTAATGCCCTCCCCACTTCTTTTTTTCTGTGTACGTGCTTGGCAGTCGGCTCGTGGTCTGTTAATCAATACACAACACAAAAGCTGTGAAAAGGACTGAATCTACAGCAACACTCATCGAGGGAGGCAAGCCTACTTCACTATATGAACCTCTGAGCAAGATGTTTGGGGTTTGGGGAAATCTATTCAGAAGTCTACTTTAATCACCAAAAATTAAGCCTCCCAAGCTTCATCAGGAAAATAAATCAAAGTGTATTCTGATCATTTCTAACAGCCAACACAGATGCTGAGCCTAAGGAGAAAAGGGTCAGTTTGCCTCTGGGCTCCCGGGCACGTAAGCCTTCAGAGCTCATCCGCCATCTGTAGTGAGCAACTGTCTGGGGACACACGTCAGAGCTCTCATAACCCAGCATCAGGCAATGGAGCTTAAATGTCACTCCCGGCTAGACATCCAGGCACATCCCATGCCCACTAGTCCCATGGTTAAGATAAACTTCAGGCACCAGTATGTAGTTATTATTCATTGAACTGCACTCACTTTATGATCTGAGGCTGGCACATTGTTAATTACATGGCAAAGAAAGGTCAGGATCAGGTGACAATGGAATCCAGCTGCCCCACAACACAAGTGAATTCATCTGAGACACAGGGCCATCACCCTTAAATCACGGCCATAAGCACAAGCTCCTGCAGCCTCTCTTTATCAATAAGCCATAGAATGCAGTCCCTGAATCCTGCAGTTTCTCACTATGAAATGACATTCCCTTAGCATACTTAAAATGAAAAGCCTATTTTCCCAAAGGAAAAAGAAGGGAATTAAGAATGGCAGAAACTAAGAGGGAAGGAGAGAGAGAAGAGTGACAGAGAAGAGTGATATAGAAGAGAGAGGAGGGTTGGAAGAAGAGACGTAGGAGGAGAAAAACTGCATTGGAAATACCAGAAAAAGGGACAACAGGAGAAAGGGGACACAAGAGTAAAAGGTCAGAGGGAGGGGACGTCCCTGGTGGTCCAGTGGTTAAGACTCTGCACTTCCACTGCAGGGGTGGCGCACTTCCAGGCATGGGTTTGATTCCTGGTTGGGGAACTAAGATCCTACATGCTGCGTGGCACAGCCAAAAATCATCATCATCATAAAATTTAAATTAAATTATTAAAAAATGACGGAGTAAAAGAAAAATAAATGTGGGATAATTTTTGAGATGAGCATATTAATAAAATGCTTATCACTTCCAAATGTTGAACATGGGCTTCGAATCAAGTTGCCATTTACTATCATCACCTCTCGGAGTACAAATTAGTAAGTACTCACAGCTCTTTAAATTTGTTCAGCATATTATTTTCCATGTCTGATCGGAATGAGACAACAATGGTAACCGGTCACAGATGACACTGCTGAGCTACAGAATGAATCCTCCCCTTAAGACAACCAAAACCAAACAGATATTAAGAGAGAGGACGCTACTGAGGTGTTACATCAAGGCTCATCTTCAACCACCTCTCTCAACCCTACAAGGACACTGCTTTCCCTCTGTTCCATGCCCAACTCAAAATGGCCCCCGGTCACAGTACACAACAGTGTCTACTCTCTGTGAAGAAGAATGCAGCTATGTTTAATTGCAAGTTGGATTGTAATACTTAAAAATGATTTTCCACAGCAGATTGAGATTCCGGTTAGACATAAAAGAAAGCTTTCAAATGATATTTGGAATGATATACAAGACACCCAGCCAGCTTTTAAAATAGTCTTTGATATTGTTGAGAATATATTTTTACTAGAAAAAATTTCAGTATAGATTACAGCAGGCCGGCGAATGAATTTCGAATTGACCTTTTAAATCCCAACAATTTGATCGTCTCCCCAAAGACTCAATGGCTGCTTTGCTCTCACTATCACTTCCTAAAAGATCATTTTCAGAACCCCAATAATAAGTCCACATGAAAAGACAGCTTCCAAATGGACTTCCTTATCACCCCCTGATCCCAAGACACGGGCAAAATGCCTTCTTATAAATGACATTGTGCTAAAAACAAACACAAGCAAAACACATCACGGAACCTGAGAACAACGAAAACCTTCAAGTACTTTGTTAGTGACCGACCTCAGTGAAATAATTCAAAAGAAAAGCAAAAGTCATAAAAACAAAGATGCACAATAGAACATTATTGATAAATAGAAAAATACTGCAACATCAAATGTCCAGCAATTAAAAATGTCTAAATACATGACAGTGTATCAACTTAATGACATAAACAGTCATTAGGATGACGGCGATGTAACAATCTGAAAAAAATCCTTTTGATGTAATGCTCCAAGTAAAATATGAAATAGTCTGTTTTTTAGCATTATAATTAGGTAAACATTACATATATGATCAAAACTAGAAACAGAGAACAAAAATTGTTGATCCACTGTAATCTGAACATAGAACTCAATTTTCTTTTGTTGCCTTATTACTATTATGCCACAGTTTGTGCAATAAACAGAAACTGGAAAAGAAAAAAGAAGGAAAATGGCGAAAACAGATCACAGCTTTTAGAAGAATATATTCTCAATGTCAGACAATACTGATATAAACCAGGATGGAGTATACAGCTTAATGAGAAAGCACAGAGATGGCATAGCAATTAAAGGAAGAAGTACAGCTGTATACTCCAGTGAGGAAAGAGACAAGCTCAGAAAGAGACACAGCACATTAAAAACTAGAGAGAACGGGACAGAAGAGATCTCAGGGGCGCTGAAATTAAGAGCTTCAAGGAATTACCAAAGATCACCTTTCCAATTAGGAAGCTCACTCATCAGTACTTTAAACACAGCATGCTCTAGTAGAAGACTGAGGGTGCAGCAGATCTGAGATTTCCTTTTCTCTGCCCTGTCAGAAAACTTTCTGAACATATGCGGCTTATGAAAGCTCATGGTACTCAACTTGGTGGCAATGGCTGCCAAATACGTTCACACATCAAGTACGAAATACCAGCAATTAAATACATCATCTGCAAGAGGAAGTACAGAGAAGTGGGGTGGAAATGTGCTTGTTTCAATAGTTCTTGAACTTCAGAGCTAATTAAATTTCTTTTTTTTTCCCTCCCAATTGGAAGGATAGGTAATTAGCAATATTCAAGCTACAGCACAGTAATTTAGAATGTGTTCTGGGAGCCATAATTAGAATTAAATCATAGGAAGCAAACAAGAGTGATCTTCCATCTAAAGATGAATGTTATAAAATGAAAACTACATACTTGTTTTCTTTTGTTTTATGTTTTATTTTATTTGTCACTCTATATTTGGGAGGACACTATTACAAAGATTTTATGCATTAAATACCAAACAATTCTGTACACCTGAAATTAAACATAATGTCTTATGTCACTTATACTTCAATAAAAAGGGGGTATTTCTAAAGTAAGCCACGAATTAGAGAAAGATTGAGAGTGACAATTTCAGCTGCTGGTGGTCATAGACTGATTATAGTTTGTGGATCACTTAGGCCCTTCCTCATTTTGGCTCATTGTTTAAATTGAATATTTCTAGGACCCAGATAGTTCATGAGTGAATGGGAAATGAGATACAATCCACATCCATGTTATTCCTTATACTGGCAGGAAAAGTTTATATTAAGATTAAAATCAGCTTTATGAAATATCCACAGATGCTCTGTGTCTAGAACTCAAAGAGTCAAAGTTCAGCAAGGAGTTAGGCAGATCAGGACTCAGTCAAGCACATCTATGTCTCTAGTATGCTTTGTTCCAGCGCACAAATCTGACACACTGAAAATAACCTTAAAAGAAATCTCAAGATGTGCTACGCTTTGTCCAAGACTCTCTAAACACTTTAGAAAGTGGCGTACCCACTGTCAACTTAAAAAAATAGTCACGACCTAAAAGTTGAGAGTTACACTTTATTCGGCAGGAATTGTTAGGATTTCAAACCCAGGAGACAGCATCTCAAGTAACCCTGAGAGAACTGCTCTGAGGAGGTGCAGGAAGGAGTCAGGTTATACAGAAGTTTTGCAACAAAGGGCAGGCAGTCTGAACATCAAAAGATTATTGTTAATTAAAGATAACCAGATAACCTAACTTAAGAAATTTAGGACTTTTCCACATATGGGAAAATGCAAGAGTCTGGGCTCACTGAAACCATTCCTTTCACGTGCATCTCAGCTCTCCTGTGGCCAGAATCCTGTGGTTTGCACATCCTGAGTTCCCTTGGGGCTCACCACAGGCAGTGGCTGTAATTTGATGGCTGTTAGATCGCAAGTATTCCTCTCCTTCCTGAGTGCCCTTAGGCTCACCAGCTCACACTGGACCACTGGAATCATTGACGACTGTGACATCCTTGTTTACTGATATGGCAGGAAATATCCCACTTCTCACTATGCTTTTCAAGTGGAGTTGAGAGGTTGAAAGTATTTGAGAAAGAGGAAACCGTGCCTGCATTTGATTTTCCTTCATTGAAATACCCTATGTTATACAGAAAACTTAAATGAGCTCTGAGGATTTTATGCAAACAACCAAGTAACTGACCACGGTATTCAATTTTTAAAGACTAGTTGTAGCACCATGAAAGTGAAAGTGAAGTCGTGTCCGACTCTTTGGGACCCCATGGACACCAGGCTCCTCCGTCCATGGGATTTTCTAGGCAAGAGTACTGGAGTGGGTTGCCATTTCCTTCTGCAGGGAATCTTCCCGACCCAGGGATCGAACCCAGGTCTCCCTCATTGGAGGCAGACACTTTACCATCTGAGCCACCAGGTAGCACCATAAAGAGATTTAAAACCGCAAAACAGAGAAAGAATATAAGAAAATTATAAAAGTCAATAAAGAAACCATACATCCCAGATATGATGTGATGAGATTCTCTGAGTAGAATGACACTTCATTTCCATCATATTCTTTCTTAAAAACCATAACCCGCCCCCCAAAGAAAAATCATAACTCCAGTCTAATCATGAGAAAACATCAGAAAAAAAAACACAAACTGAGGCACTTTCTGCAAAACACAACACTAGATCTCTTTTAAAAGTGTCAAGATTGCTACACAAAGGAAAGACTGAGACGTTACCACGGGTTGGAGGAGCCTAAGAAGACACGACAACTAAATGCATTCTGGAACCCTGGAAAGAAAAGAGGATATCAGTGGGAAAACTGGGGAAATCCTAGTAAACTCTGTGCTTCACTTAATAGTATCATACTAAAATCAATTTTTAGTTTTGAAAAATATACTACCATTGTGTAAATGTAACATTATGGGCAGGTACACAAAGGGTCACAGTAATTCCCTGCACTATAGTCCCAACACTTCTGTTCATCTAAAATTATTTCAAAATAAAAAAGTTTAAAATGGAAAGAGAACAACGGAGGAATTTTTCTTAGTGGGAACAGACTGCTGAGGGGAATTTTGTCCATGTGGCTTAAAAATAATCCAAATCTAATCTGCATATATTTGCATATAGCTTTTTCATTTCAACTTTTACAACAAAAGCCAAAATCCTTTTAGGAAAAGCTGAGTTATCAAATACAGCAGGATGGGGGAAAGGAAACACAAAGATTTGGGAGAGGCTGCATAAAGGGAGGAGAAAAAAACAGAGAGTCACTTCTCTGGTTCTGATAGCAGCTATAACACTACTAATAAAATAGTCTTAAGAAATTAGCCAAGTACCCAAATTGACATTGTTGATTTGCTTTATAAACTCAGGGTAGTAATGCTGTTTTTCTTGGCAGAGGGAAATTCTACTGCCAAGGAAATAAAATGTACCATCCTCCCTGGGAAGGTATACAAGAGTCAAACAAGCAGCCTTCGCCATGCCCTAGAAGACTGGCTTAATTATCTTAACAATTTACATGGCAAATTGTCATTTTCTCACTTAACATTTGACAAGTGAATTAACATAAAGGGAACTCCATTTGGCTCCACAATATCAAAAAACAATGATTTTAACACAGAGGGCTACACAATATGATTCTGTCACTGCCCTCCAGTCCTGAAGCATAAAACTGCTGATAAACAATTCCTAAATCCCCATTCTGCACCCCACTCCAGTACTCTTGCCTGGAAAATCCCATGGATGGAGGAGCCTGGTAGGCTGCAGTCCACGGGGTCGCTGAGAGTCGGACAAGACTGAGTGACTTCACTTTCACTTTTCACTTTCATGCACTGGAGAAGGAAATGGTAACCCACTCCAGTGTTCTTGCCTGGAGAATCCCAGGGACGGGGGAGCCTGGTGGACTGCCAGACGTCTATGGGGTCGCACAGAGTCGGACATGACTGAAGCGACTTAGCAGCAGCAGCAGGGAAACTAAACTCAAGCCCACAGGGTTAGGGCAGCTTTGCAACGTAGAGCTAAAAAATGCCATCTACACACAATTGCTAGTTTTTGAAGAGATAGTTTGAGATAAACAATGTTACCATGTCTAGCCTTGGGAAATCAGGACTCATTTTTCCACAGTACAGTATAAAATATAATGAGAACTTGAATCCAATGGTGAAAAATATTAGCCAAACTCAGGTTGAGAGACAATGTACGTAATAACTGGCCCATATCCTTGAAAACAGAGAAGGCAATGGCACCCCACTCCAGTACTCTTGCCTGGAAAATCCCATGGACGGAGGAGCCTTGTAGGCTGCAGTCCATGGGGTCGCTGAAGGTCGGACACGACTGAGAGACTTCACTTTCACTTTTCACTTTCATGCATTGGAGGAGGAAATGGCAACCCACTCCAGTGTTCTTGCCTGGAGAATCCCAGGGACGGGGGAGCCTGGTGGGCTGCCGTCTATGGGGTTGCACAGAGTCAGACATGACTGAAGCAACTTAGCATCCTTGAAAAATGACCAAGGTTGGAACATGGAGAAAAGCATAAGAGCCACTCCAGATTAAGGGAAAGCAAAGAAAATGGCAACAAAGTGCAACGTGGAACTGTGGATCTGGACTGAATAAAATGGTATAAAGGACATGTGATTAAATTTGAGTAAGGACTGGACAGCAAAATAGTATGTATCAATATTAAATTCTGAGATTCTGGTAACTGTACTAGGTATCCTTTCAGAAAATAAATATATACTAAAGTTTAGTGGGAAATAAAGTTTAAATTGCAGTTGTGTTAAGACTGCATGTTCAGTACTGCAGTCCTGAAAAAGAAAATGGGTGTTCTCGGTAGAGGAAAGAATTCTACAATACACAGAATACATCCATTCATATAATAAACCAAAGACTTTATTGTGTGTGCTAACATACAAGGTTATGCCTCTCACTACCCTCCTCTTAAAAAACACTGACTGAAAATTGTTTTGCACTCATTTAGCCCAATTAAGATTGGGTCACCTGGCTTGGAAAATAAGAGGTGAAGGTCAATTCAGGTGTGGGTTCGATTCCTGAGTCAGGAAGATCCCCTGGAGAAGGGAGTGGTAAGCCACTCCAATATTCTTGCCTGGAGAATTCCATAGACAGAGAAGCCTGGAGGGCTACAGTCCACAGGGTTGCAAAGAGTTGGACATGACTGAGGAACTAACACACAAACTTGATCCACTTGGGCCAAACATGGCCCACTACCTCAAATGCCCACTAAATTGAAAGCTATGTGAAGATGCTGCCCCCTGGTGTCAGCACGAGGCAATTGGAGCAGCACAGTAAAGATGAGTTTCTCATCTTCTAGACCATTTTATAACATTGGCCATGCATCTTACATACCACTGCATTTCATACACTGGAAAATATTAGATGATATATTTATATAACAGTGCCATAGTTATTCACTTGCTTTTCAATATGTTCTTGAGAGTGAGAGACAAAGAGGCAGCATAAGAGAGTTCAGGCCAGAAGAAAGAGATATATACAAAATATAAATGAATTCTACCATGTGCTTTCACAGTGGGAAAAGGTTAAAAATTATTGTACCAGAAGCTGAACCAACCACTCATGCTCCAACACCTCCTCATTTGCATTCCTGAGTCCTCTTAACCTTTTATTTCAGAGAGAAGCAGTATGGTTCAGTGCCAAACAGCAGTGGCCTGGAGAATGAGACAAAATTATCACTGAATTTTTGGTGTCACTTCTTACCATCTGTGAGACTCTGGGCAGGTTATTTAACCTCAGTATATTCAGATATAAAATAAGGGGAAAACATCTATTTCACAAACTGGTTGTGAAGATTAAATGAAAAAAAAAAATCATCTCAAACACCCAGGAGAGGACCTGTCACAGAATAATAAGCAGACAAAAAAGACTGAGTTTTTCTTTCACCCCTGGGTTGGTGAACCAAAAAGAAAACTCATACCTCTGCTACTTGTTCTTTTTTTTTCTCTTCAAAGTCCTACACAAAGTGTCAAAAAAAAAAAAAACAGCTCACACATGGAAGCGAGACTCAAAATGCAGTGACTAAGATGCATTTGGTAAAAGTGACTGGTGTGTACACATACTTCTATGGAACCACTTTGTGCTCAGTCGCTCAGCCGTGTCTGACTCTTTGCAACTCCGTGGACTGCAGCCTGCCAGGCTCCTCTGTCCTGGGAATTCTCCAGGCAAGAATACTGGAGTGGGTTGCCATGCTTTCTTCCAGGGATCTTCCCAACCCAAGGATCGAATCCAGGCCTCCCACATTGCAAGTGAATTCTTTACCGTCTGAGCCACCAGGGAAGCCCTTAGAACCATTTTAAAGGAGACTATTTTAGAGATGGACATCATAAAACCTTCCCATAAGGACCAATAAAGGAATAGAAGGTGGAACACAGGTGTGGAAGACTAGGAGGAAAGACAGATCTATTTATAGTGATTGACCCTTTCATTTTCATCGTGATTAAATATGCTGGGCAAAATTAAAAGCTGATGATAAAGAAAAATGGCAAACATTCTGACAGCCTACTCAGTAAATAACGCTGTTTCAGTAATTATGCAATTTCTTGTAAAGCACTCTAAAACACTTGCAATAAAGACACGACAATTCCAAGAAAAAGGCAAGGAGATAACAGCAGGAACTGACGGACCCAAAAGCTTTATTCACTCACGCAGTGCCCATCCATTCCACTCCTATTACAGAAAGAGATAAGAAAGACCTAGAAGCTGACCTCCTGTTATTTAGGACCCACCAGGGGAGCGAGATGAATCGGGAGATGAATTGGAATTTGCTCTATGAAAAGCAACAAATCTGTGCACAAAGCACAGAAGTAGCACAGAAGAGAGAGGAAGAGTCTGTGCTACAACACCCCCAAACTCCCTCAACTTTCTCACCTCACTGCTCACCTTCCAGAACTTTCTCTTTCCTCAAGGTTAAGGATGATAAAGGTTAGAAGAGGAAAAGATGGACAGAGTTGCTCTGCTTCTATTTCACTAGTAAAAAATGTACTAAAATAAGAGCAAAATACTTTACCTTTTCTCTTACAAATAATAATAGCTTACATTTGCAGGTTTATTACATACTGGGAATCTCAGTGATTGTATTTTTTTTTTTATTCTAGACTGTCCATTTTGTTCTTTCCTATGGTTTTTATGTCTCTACTGACACTTCTAATTCTGCTAAGATTTTCAAACATTGAAAACATGGTTTGCTTTTTTCACTGTGGACAGTTTTCACAAACATTTTAAATTCCTCTCCTAGTTTCAACATTTGGTTCATCTTGGAGTTGGATTTGAGAGAAATTTGCCTTCATTCCTCATATATCAGAAAACATAAGACTGTTTTCCAGCCATTATGAATGTTAAGTTGCAAAGAGTCTGGATCCTGTTATTATTCTCTAAGGAGTGTTGTTTCCTCTGTTTTGGCAGATCATTTTCTTGCTTATGCTTGAACTGCTAACTGTTTGGAGGCTGAAGTTCTGGTCTCACTTCAGACTTTTTGTCTATAGCTACTGTTTTGGGTCTGCCCCATGCACAGGTGGTTCCGAGGTCAAAGATGAGTATAGACAGAGTTTGGGGATAATTTCACTGGCTACCAAGGTGGTCTGGCTCCAGGCACTAAAGCTATAACTGCAAATACCTGTAGATATGGGTTCCTACAAATTGCTCTATATAAAAAGGGCAAAAAGCCCTAAAATGTAGCCTGGGAAACCATAATCCCTGCAGAATAAAAATATAGCAAACCTAGACCAAATATTTATCCAAATCAACCCGCGTTCGTTGAATTGTCTGCATACATTTAAGTCCATCACAAAGCATGAAATTACTGTTTTTCCTCTGTTCTACATATTTGACCAATCTTCATGGGCTTCTCTTGTAGCTTGGCTGGTAAAGAATCCGCCTGCAATGTGGGAGACCTGGTTTTGATCCCTGGGTTGGAAGATCCCTTACAGAAGGGAAAGGCTACCCACTCCAGTATTCTGGCCTGGAAAATTCCATACACTGTATAGTCCATGGGGTTGTAAAGAGTCGGACACAACTGAGTGACTTCACTTTTCATGTCTATTATGCAAAAATCCTCTCACCTTTTGAAGCCACAGCATATGAAGACTGAGGATCATTTCTCCATTATAAATAGGGGAATAAACAGAGAATGGGCTATGGGGAGGCACTCGCCATTCCCTCTCCCATCATGGCCTCAAAGACTTTCTTTCTAAGGAGTTATTCTGGATGAAATCTGATAGCTTAAAGGCAAACAAATGCATCTTCTTTTGAATTTGCTGTCAGTCTCTATTTTTAACAAAGCAGCAAATAGAGTTTTAAAATAGAAACCATTTCTATACTTTTCAAAGAGAGTACAATGAAATTTGATACAATTCGAGCATAATAAAGAGGTCTAACTAGTATCATTTATGCAAAGAAAGGCTTTGATAACACTTATTGTTTCCACTTGTTAAAGTTTCCATTTGTTAATATAATGCTGCTTTAATAATTACAAGCAGCATTGAATATCCCTAAAAAAACTGCTGTGATTCAGTTGCTAAGTCATGTCTAACTCTTTACGACCGCATGGACTATAGCACACCACACTTCCCTGTCCTTCACTATCTCCAGGAGTTTGCTCAGTTTCATATCCACTGAGTTGGTGAAACTACCTAACCATCTCATCCTCTGCCAGTCCCTTCTCCTTTTGCTTCAATTTTTCCCAGCATCAAGGTCTTTTCCAATGAATCAGCTCTTTGTGTCATTGGCTATACTAAAGGCTTTGACTGTGTGGATCACAACAAACTGTGGAAAATTCTTAAAAAGATGGGAATACCAGACCATCTCACCTGTCTCCTGAGAAATCCGTATGCAGGTCAAGAAGCAACAGTTACAATAGGACATGGAACAACAGACTGGTTCCAAATTGGGAAAGAAGTATGCAAAGGCTGTGTATCGTCACCCTGCTTATTTAAATTATATGCTGAGAACATCATGCAAAATACCGGGCTGGATGAAGCACAAGCTGGAATCTAGACTGCCAGGAGAAATATCAATAACCTCAGATATGCAGATGACACCACCCTCATGGCAGAAAGCAAAGAGGAACTGAAGAGCCTCTTGAAGAAGGTGAAAGAGGAGAGTGAAAACCTGGCTTAAAACAACATTCAAAAAACGAAGGTCATGGCATCTGGTCCCATTATTTCATGACAAATATATGGGGAAACAATGGAAACAGTGAGAGACTTTAATTTCTTGGGCTCCAAAATCATTGCAGATGGTGACTGCAGCCATGAAACTAAATGACTCTTGCTCCTTGGAAGAAAAGCTATGACAAACCTAGACAGCATATTAAAAAGCAGAGGCATCGCTTTGCCAACAAAGGTCCCTATAGTCAAAGCTATGGTTTTTCCAGTAGTCATGTATGAATGTGAGAGTAGGACCATAAAGAAGGCTGAGCACCAAAGAACTGATGCTTTTGAACTGTGGTGTTGGAGAAGACTCTTCAAGGGTCCCTTGGACAGCAAGGAGATCAAACCAGTCAATCTTAAAGAAAATCAATCCTGAATATTCATTGGAGGGACTGATAATGAAGCTGAAGCTCCAGGGCGATGGCCACCTGATGTGAAGAACTGACTCATTAGAAAAGCCCCTCATGCTGGGAAAGCCTGAAGGCAGGAGGAGAAGGGGAGGACAGAGGATGAGATGGTTGGAAGGTATCATGGACTCAATGGACATGACTTGGAGCAAGCTCCAGAAGATGTGAAGGACAGGAAAGCCTGGCATGCTGCAGTCCATGGGGTCACAAAGAGTCAGAAACAACAGAGAGACTGAACAACAACTTCGAGTCAGGTGGCTAAAGTACTGGAGTCAGCTACAGCATCAGTCCTTCCAATGAATATTCAGGGTTGATTTCCCTTAGGATTGACTGGTTTGATCTCCTTGCTGTCCAAGGGACTCTCAAGAGTCTTCTCCAACACCACAGTTCAAAAGCATCAATTCTTTGGTGCTCAGCCTTCTTTATGGTCCTACTCTCACATCCATACATGACTACTGGAGAAACTATAGCTTTTACTTATACACCTTTGTCAGCAAAATGATGTCTTTGCTTTTTAATAAATGAAAAGTACATAAATACCCGCCAAAAATCAATATTTATGTGATCCCCAAGTTCCAAGCCAAGGTCCACTTGCTGGGCAGGGAGCTGCAGTGGACACAGTACGCACTACACCCTACACACAGCCTCATGTCGGAGAAACAGTTCTGGATAAGGTGTGGAAGGATCACAATACCCTGGGCAGGTCTGATTGGGCCAAGGTGGTCATTTGACTCAAACTGGACATGATTTTCATTTAGAAAGTTTGAAGTACCTCCTTCAGAAGCCACCAATCATCCGTGAGCACAGGACTGAGTATGTTATGTAAAGCTAGAGATGGAACAGCCATTTCTTGCCATGTTCAAGCTGAAGAAAGAAAAATGCAGCTTGCAAAAGTGACCAGTGAAACAGACAAGCAGAGAGATACAAAACTGCTGGCTGGTATTCAGAGGAAGATGGAGCATAGTGGTCCCCTGGGGCCTACCCTGATAACAAGAACTGGATTACTACACTATCCTGAGTTAACTGAGTTACCATCCTTTATTCAAAGTGAGAAAAGTACTAAGCTCTGGGCTGTGCTTCTTGTTAGAAAGACAAATTAACAGTCCAGTGGAATACTAATAATAAACAAGTGCAAGAGAAGACTCTAATAGGAAGATAGGAAATGTGGCTGTGGAGGTATAGAAAAAAAGCATGTTAGGAGATTTTTCTTAAAAGCCTGTAAAATTAGTGAAGACAAAAAAGTGAAGTATTCAGAGTTATTGAAGATTCAGTCAAATGGGTACTTTCTAAGGCTCTTGGTGGAAATGCAAATCGTTATAGTTCTTTTTCTAACAAACTGTGCAATATACATCAAAATCCCTAAAAAGAGAGTATGACTAAATCTTGTTGTGGACAAAGATTGCTTGGATGTGGCCGCAAGAGTTGCCTCCATGACTGCTCCTTCTGTGAGAAGCTTCTATGAATACAAACAGAAAAGACAGGCTTCATCAATAGTGCTTAGCTCCCATATTTTTTTAATATTTTCACTAAGTTTCTGTCAGATAAAGCTAAGCATATGATAAGATGGCATAAAAATTCTACTACATTTTCACTAGAAACCTTAAAATAAAAATTCACTTTGAAAGTTTAAAGAACTAGAAGATCACATTTAGAGAAAGTATACTTATATATATAAGCATAGAATATATCTGGAAAAGATATGCACCAAAATTGTAACTATTTATATACGAAGGAATATGGTTTATTTTTTTCTAAATAATTTTAGTTAAAATTTTATGAATTCTCGGCACCATGTCTTGCTCTCAGAATTAGAATAGTTTAAAAAAAGAATTCAAATAAAGTAGGTAGAAACAATGTGAATAAAATCAATTTCATGGACAGCAGGAAGAATTTAAAAATAGGAAGTACAAATAAACAAAATTAAATTAGAGTTTCAAAAATATCTGTAAATGTTGACCCAAGTGTCTAATAATTTCTTCTAAGGAAATAATTCTAAATGTGGACTGCACAACATGATCATCGAATCATTTCCATAATTTATTTTAAAATGTCCTTAATTATTGGAGGACCACCTAAGTAAGTTATGGTTTAAGTACTTACTGCAGAGCATCAGTCACTAAACATGATCTTTATCAAAGTTTACATGTGACAAATGGAAACGATTGGAAATTGAACATGAAATTTAATCTCAAATATGAAGAGAACAGAGCCCATAGAAAAAGCAATTAAGGAAAAATACTAAACAATAACAGTTTGCTATTGGAGGGTAGGATTATAGGTGTTGTGTGTGTGTGTGTGGTTTCCTATATGTTTGCTTTGCTTCTTCACAATTTCCTCTCCTCTCCTTTCCACAATAGGGAAGTACTAAACTGACCAGCAGAAAAAAGAATTTTAAAAAGTAGAAAGAGAAAGTCCGAGGGGTAAAAACCAAAACAAAACACTGCACATCCCTGTTCAGATCTGGAGAGAGGATTTTTTTGGAGGGCTTTGAAGGATTCAGCCTGACAAGTAATTATCCGTTTACCATGTCTGCCCAACCTTGTGAAAACTACCAAGGACTCCATGAAGTCTTTGACCACCTCCCTCTTGGTTTATCCAGGAGGCAGGAGGAAAATGCCTGTGAGAAGGCAGGCTGGGGACAGGCAAGCACACTTGAAGCCCCCGTGCCTGACAGGGGTCACAGTGCACAGCCCCCAAAAAGATGCTCATCCACCCACAGGCCCCCTGCACTTCTGCTAGGCTGACATTTTCACATAGATCGCTTTTAAGACGGAGGCAATTTTTTTCTGACATGTAAACTGAATGAAGACAACAGGCTGTTAAAGAAGCAGCAGGGGCGGACAGAGACGATGGATGGAACTGTGGACCACGGGAGCATCAGACGAGGATGTGGCTCCACAAGCCTCCACCAGGGAAGGTCCTGCAGGACTGGGAGCTTGGAGGAGGAGCACCCTTGGAAACCAGCAGCCTTAGGCAGTAGACTCACACCCAGCACTAAAAATAGGGCAGGACTATCTATACCTTGTTGAGTCACTAGGAAACACTAAAAACAGGACAATGCAGAAGGCTCTTTACAGGAAGAGTATCAATTTTGTTTCCTAGCTCTTGCCTGGAAAATCCCATGGACGGAGGAGCCTGGTAGGCTGCAGTCCATAGGGTCGCTAAGAGTTGGACACGACTGAACGACTTCACTTTCACTTTTCACTTTCATGTATTGGAGAAGGAAATGGCAACCCACTCCAGTGTTCTTGCCTGGAGAATCCCAGGGACAGGGGAGCCTGGTGGGCTGCCGTCTATGGGGTCACACAGAGTCGGACACGACTGAAGCGACTTAGCAGCAGCAGCAGCAGCTCTTAAAAACAAATCAGACAGTTCCTATGTTACAGGCCATCCAATTTTTCTCTTCTTGTCAATTTCTCTCCTGCGAGCAGATGGGCACACACACCTGTGCACGTACACATAAGCACACACACATGTATGTGTGTGTGTGGGGGGGCGGGACAGCGGTAGTGGGATGCCCCAAACAAGGAGTCTGGGTGAGGGATTAGCCACAGAAGCCCATAATCGGGGTATGGGAGCTGAAGTGGGGCTGGAGGTTTGGGAGTTCTTGTGGGAGTGAGAGGATGAGCTAAATAAACTAGTAAACCTATTACACATCCTCTGCTCAGAGGAACCCACACTGAGTATTCAAACCGTGCTATACTGACAGTATTCCCGCCACCGGAAGGCCTACAATACCCCCATATGCACACAGAGAAAAAGGGCTGCAAGAATCTATTCCAAAACAACATCCTCTTTATACTACCATCAAAGTGAAATCTTCATCTTTAACCACGTACTCTCCTAATTTAAAATTATCAAACTATCACCCAAACCCCCAGGCACAAATTGCTCATGACTTGTCGTCAAAGGAGCACTTTCTTCACATCTTCCCGTTGTCCTTGCTCATCACTCATGCTCCTCCTTCTCAGCCAGGGCTAATCCGCACTGGTCCCTTTGTTTACCCTCGAATTCCTGCACGTCTAAACACCTCCCCTTCTATGATGCCCATCTCCAATGTCTGCGCCACACGAGCTCACCTCTAAGTAGGAAAAGTCATGGCTGTGCCTCGTGCCTTGTGGAGGCTCCACTGCATGGGAACCGTTTGGCCCAGGTCCCTAGACGGGCTCAAATGCTGCTGCTAGTGGGGTGGTCACTGTGGCTGTTTTGTCACTGATATAAGACCAGTGGAAACCCTAGTGGGCCTCCTTAAGATGACATAGACCCAGCAGGCTAGTCAGTTTGGTGAACATTTTAAAGAGGAGGAGCAGGAATAATAAGAAAGCAAAGGGTTCATGCACACCCATTACCCTTTTCTGACTACAGAAAACTCCAGAAACAGCTCAGAACTGCGTGTCGTCTCTTACTGGTAAGTCTGTGGGTTTTCAAGAGCGCACAGAGAATTCCTCCTGTTCCCCTTTCTCTCCTCTTTGGAGTGAACAACGCAGGACATGTGCCAAGATGCCTGAGCCGGGACAGTTCTTACATAACCACCTTATTCTCAAATTGGTTCTGGTCCCTTCCATTGGAAAGGTTTTGACAGCCTTCCTACACATACAAAATGCCATACCCAGAATTAGAATCCCACACCACGGAGCCAGCTCCTGGTGTATAAATTACTTCCTCCCAGACATAAAACAGGTCTGCATGGCTTGTTCACACCTCCTCTCCCAAGGTCACATCACACCGAATTCAGAGCTATGAGACACACGGACAAATGGTGACCATTTGGAAAAGAGGACAAAAAATAGTCTCAGGAAAGAGAATGAGAATAGAAGGCCCACTAACTTGACCTGGGGCTGTTCAATTGCTGTCCAAGGCAAGGTCGACAGCAAGCAGGCGATTGCACCAGGGGTCTCCGTCCTGGCATTTCCTCACCCTCTGGCCTGCACCCTGGAAGATCCAGCACTGCTTTTCAAGACGCTCTGATACCGGCTTGTGTGTGTGTGCTAAGTTGCTTCACTCGTGTCTGACTTTTTTGCAACCCCACACACTGTAGCCCACCAGGCTCCTCTGTCCATGGGATTCTCTAGACAAGAATACTGGAGTGGGTTGCCATGCCCTCCTCCAGGGGATCTTCCTGACCCATGGATCGAACGCACGGCTCTTATGTCTCCTGCATTGGCAGGCAGATTCTTTACCACTAGTGTTACCTGGGAAGACCCCTGACATCCTACCAGGGGCAAAATCAAGAGGCTCAGCCACGAAGCAGAGCATGATGGGAAGAGATGCTGGATGTTTACAACAATCCGTCACAGGTAGCAGAATCCCATAACTGCTTGTCCTATTTAAGACTCTGATCAAATGCTCGCGTTCTAGTGCAGTCTAGCCTAAGTCCAAGGTACTCTCAAGGGCTACCCTGTATGGAGTCAGCTAATTGAAAAGTGTTTCCTGTTTGAACAGCAAAATGTCTTTGATTTACATTGTGATTTTGAGCCCTCCTGCCTCTTGGAACTCCTCACAGGAGCAGGCGTCTATGAGGACCGAATCCCTAAGGACATACTTAGCCATGGGCCTGAATGCTGGTTCCTGAGCTGCTATTCAAGGCAGAGGAAAAGGATTTACCTCTTCATTAAACACTTCTTGACGATTATAAAATTCCTGCCCTGCCAAACACTTTTAAAAAATTCTCTAGAATTCATGGAATTTGGGACCTATTGTGTATGTGCGTGCATACTCAGTCATGTTTGACTCTGTGCAAGCCCGTGGACCATAGCACACCAGGTTTCTCTGTCCATGGATTCTCCAGGAAAGAATACTGGAGTGGGTTGCCATGCCCTTCTCCAGGGGATCTTCCTGACTCAGGAATCAAATCTGGTCTCTTGCATTGCAGGAAGATTCTTTACCATCTGAGCCACCAGGGAAGCACTCTTGGGACATATTATCCCTCAGATTAGCTCCACTTTGAAGCCACTTATTTCTACTCTCTAATACAACTGGTTCCAGTCAATTGGAGAACTGTCAAAGTCAAAACGCAGACCCCACACTCACGGTGGTCACCCAACCCAAAGGGTAACAGCAATAATTAGAATTTATTAAATTTCTCTCAATGTCAGGCAGGTTTCTAAGAATTGGATTTCTGTTAACTCATTAATCTCAACCACGAAGCTTAGGTAGGAACTATTACTATGCCATTCTTACTAATGCAGATAATGGGATATAGATAGGTTAGGTAAATTGTCCAAGGTCACGCAGCTGAGGAGCAATGGAGCTGGGATGCAAAACCAGGCAGTCTGGCCCCAGACTGTGTGTCCGGAGAGCAATGTTATATTATCTTAGATGAAACTGACTTGTTTATATATCATTAAGCCCACATTGGGAGAAGGCAATGGCACCCCTCTCCAGTACTCTTGCCTTGAAAATCCCAAGGACGGAGGAATCTGGTAGGCTGCAGTCCATGGGGTCACTGAGTCGGACACCACTGAGTGACTTCACTTTCACTTTTCACTTTCCTGCATTGGAGAAGGAAATGGCAACCCACTCCAGTGTTCTTGCTTGGAGAATCCCAGGGACAGGGGAGCCTGGTGGGCTGCCGTCTATGGGGTCGCAAAGAGTCGGACACAACTGAAGCGACTTGGGAGCAGCAGCAGCCAAGTCCACATTGAGCTATTTCAAATCTTAAAAGATGATGCTGTGAAAGTGCTGCACTCAATATGCCAGCAAATGTGGAAATCTCAGCAGTGGCCACAGGACTGGAAAAGGTCAGTTTTCATTCCAATCCCAAAGAAAGGCAATGCCAAAGAATGCCCAAACTACCGCACAATTGCACTCATCTCACACGCTAGCAAAGTAATGCTCAAAATTCTCCAAGTCAAAATTCAGCAATACGTGAACTGTGAACTTCCAGATGTTCAAGCTGGTTTTAGAAAAGGCGGAGGAACCAGAGATCAAATTGCCAACATCTGCCATATCATCAAAAAAGCAAGATAGTTCCAGAAAAACATCTATTTCTGCCTTATTGACTATGCCAAAGCCTTTGACTGTGTGGATCATAACAAACTATGGAAAATTCTTTAAGAGATGGGAATACCAGACCACCTGACCTGCCTCTTGAGAAATCTGTATGCAGGTCAGGAAGCAACAGTTAGAACTGGACATGGAACAACAGACTTGTTCCAAATAGGAAAAGGAGTACGTCAAGGCTGTATACTGTCACCCTGCTTATTTAACTTATATGCAGAGTACATCATGAGAAACGCTGGGCTGGAGGAAGCACAAGCTGGAATCAAGATTGCCAGGAGAAATATCAATAACCACAGATATGCAGATGACACCACCCTTATGGCAGAAAGTGAAGAAGAACTAAAGAGCCTCTTGATGAAAGTGAAAGAGGAGAGTGAAAAAGTTGGCTTAAAGCTCAACATTCAGAAAACGAAGATCATGGCATCTGGTCTCATCACTTCATGGGAAATAGATGGGGAAACAGTGGAAACAGTGTCAGACTTTGTTTTTTGGGGCTCCAAAATCACTGCAGATGGTGACTGCAGCCATCAAATTAAAAGACACTTGCTCCTTGGAAGGAAAGTTATGACTAACCTGGACAGCATATTAAAAAGCAGAGGCATTACTTTGCCAACAAAGGTCCGTCTAGTCAAGGCTATGGTTTTTCCAGTGGTCATGTATGGATGTGACAGTTGGACTGTGAAGAAGGCTGAGCACCAAAGAATTGATGCTTTTGAACTGTGGTGTTGGAGAAGACTCTTGAGAGTCCCTTGGACTGCAAAGAGATCCAACCAGTCCATCCTAAAGGAGATCAGTCCTGGGTGTCCACACCTGATGAGAAAAGCTGACTCATTTGAAAAGACCCTGATACTGGCAAAGATTGAAGGCAGGAGGAGAAGGGGACGACAGAGTATGAGACGGTTGGATGGCATCATCAACTCAATGGACATGAGTGTGGGTAGGCTCCGGGAGTTGGTGATGGACAGGGAGGCCTGCTGTGCTATGGTACATGGGGTCGCAAAGAGTCAGACATGACTGAGAGTCTATACTGAACTGAACTGAACTGAAGCTCACATTCCCTGTGCACCACCCTTGTACCTGCTGAATGGTAACCCTTGTTGCAAAATCCCATGTACAAAGAAAGAATGCCAGGAGAGGGCAACTTGAAGGAGTTTGTGACTAACACTGTTTAATAAGTTGCCTTCATAGTTTTGTTTGCAAGGAGACAAAATTCTTGTCGGTTTTAAGCTAAAGTTTAAGGCAGACGGTTTTGGCTGGCCCAGGGTTCAGTCTTTTAAAAATTACCCCACCAAGTACTCTGACTTCTACGAGCTGCTCTTGATAGAAAATATCTTCTGTCTGGAGAGTAACTAACACACATGCCTTTGTGTGGAGCGCCCCCTAGTGACTATAAATCAGCACTGCCGCTGCTGCTAAGTCGCTTCAGTCGTGTCCGACTCTGTGCGACCCCATAGACGGCAGCCCACCAGGCTCCCCGGTCCCTGGGATTCTCCAGGCAAGAACACTGGAGTGGGTTGCCATTTCCTTCTCCAATGCATGAAAGTGAAAAGTGAAAGTGAAGTCGCTCAGCCTTTGTGTGGAGCGCCCCCTAGTGACTAGAAATCAGCACTAACAGGAGATAAATGGCCCAGCTTGGGTACAGTGATGCTGAGAAAGCTTGAGGGCACGAGAAGCGGGTGTCAGAGGACGAGATGGTTGGACGGCATCACTGACTCCATAGAAATGAGTCTGAGCAAAATCCAGGAGACAGTGAAGGCCAGGGAAGCCTGGAGTGCTATAGTTCATGGGGTCGCAAAGAGCTGGACACGACTTAGCGACTGAACAACAATAGGCGCAATGAATACTGAACAGGAGGAGAGTGGGGAAAACGGAGCAGGAGAAACCCATCCTCTCACTCACTTTTCAGTAGTCACCTGAGAGATTCTGCCTAGAGTTAAAACTAATGGCATTAAAATACGAGAGGAGAACAAAACTCAAATATTGTCATGGCAATGAATCACAGTCCATTTGTTTGTAAAAAATTTTCCTTTTCAATATTTCTTTTAAAAATATAAAGCACTTCCAGAGCGCAGTTATTCACACGTCCCTTATAAGGTTGTTGTACTTTTCTCCATCTTCATGGCATCCATGGGTAACAGCTGGCTCATGGGGGGCTGATTCTGAGATGAGACTGTCCCCAGTTCTTCTTGCACCTCTGCGCTCCTCTCCCTTGCTAGGGAAGGGAGAAGGGAAGTAACCTGTCACGTACGTGAAGTCACCAAGCTGATGGAAGTGGCAGCAACAGCACAAGCCCTGATACAAGAGTCAGGCAGTGGTAACGGGCCCATCTGTCAGCTCCAACAGTGACAGAGAGCCTGCGTGGGGGCTGCCCCTGCAAGCCAGACACACCACGCCCACTTGGACCATCCGTTCCCACCCCAGCCAGACAGCAAAGGAAGAAGAAGAAACAAAAAGTCTGCAAGTGTTCTACACGGAACTTCTTGGTGTCCCTGCATCACCAGCAAGTGTGATGATGCGACCCTGCAATGCAGGCGGCCCTACCACCACACCAACCAGAAAAGCCCACCGCGCAGCAGCTCTGCCCAGTGATCTGCTCCCCACAGTTCAATGACAGAGAAATGAAGCCCAATATCCCATCTTCTGGTTCTGCCAGAGACTTTCAGAAGCGAACTTTTATTCTTCTATGTGCGCACCCACAACTCCAACAATGCTATGGTCTCAGCACTTAAAACCAAACGTGAAGATAGTAGATGCTACACTGTGCATCACTGATCGAAAACATCCAAGACAGACACTGCAGAGCCCATCCTGGCCACGGTGTCCTCTCTTCACCTGTCATGAGGAGTTGCCAGACTCTTACCTGCCAGTCAAGGGAGTGACTGCCAGAACTGCCTGCAAATTCTGGCTTAAACTATGAGTATCCTCAAACAATGCCCTTCTTTGGCTTTCCCTTTCACAACCCCCTTGCTATTTGTTGAAGTGAGGAAGAGAAAGGCAGGGATAAAAGGGAAAGAAATGTTCATGAGGTTCAAGTACCCCATACCATCAAGATGGGAGTCTCGGTGATCTCTCTGAACAATTAGTTCCAGAAATGGCTACTTAAAAGGGGCTTTCCAGGTGGCACTCTGGCAAGGAATTAGCCTGCCATGCAGGAGACACAAGAGACACAGGTTTGATTCCTGGGTTGGTAAGATCCCCTGGAGGAGGCATGGTTACCCACGCCAGTATTCTTGCCTGGAGAATCCCATGGATAGAAGATCTGGGGGGGCTACAGTCCACAAGGTCACAAATGGCTACTAAAAGAAAAAGTTGAAAAATGAATCCATAATATTCTGCTCACCTGAGAAATACGTATCAAGAATGAGCTCAGACTTCCACAATAGCTTTGTACCACATCCCAGCTGGTTCGTTTTTACTCTGCTACACACTCCAAGTTATTGTTGCTCCACGTTTTAATTATATATATTTTTAACCCCCCAAATACATTATTATTATCATTGTTTCTACAGTCGATATTCATCTGGATTTTCTATTTACAGTGCATTCTTTCTTGAGTTTCCATGTTAAGACAGAAGAAAATGTTCGATGTATAGACTCTTAACACCCCATATAAAATATTTTCACGACAGCATAAGGAAAAATAATTGGAAATGAGCATCAGGAGATGTGGATGCTACATATAAATGCTCACTGGCTATGAACAGCAGGCCAATCTCACTTAACAAGGAGGCCAGGTGGGCATCTTAGAATGGCCCTAGCTTCTGTAGATGGAGAAGGCAATGGCATCCCACTCCAGTACTCTTGCCTGGAAAATCCCATGGGTGGAGGAGCCTGGTAGGCTCCAGTCCATGGGGTCGCTAAGAGTCGGGCATGACTGAGCGAGTTCACTTTCACTTTTCACTTTCACGCATTGGAGAAGGAAATGGCAACCCACTCCAGTATTCTTGCCTGGAGAATCCCAGGGACGGGGGAGCCTGGTGGGCTGCCCTCTATGGGGTCACACAGAGTCAGACATGACTGAGGTGACTTAGCAGCAGCAGCTTCTGTAGGACCTTGATGAAGGCTAAGCAGACCTCCTGAAGAGATCCTAAGGCTTCTTTTCTTGGCCCTACAGCTTCAAACTCTGCAGGCTGATAAGCAAAGCTGTAATATAATTGGGTGTCCCAGTGGCTGATACTCCCGAGTTCGTCGGGGGTGAGGTCTGATTGAGAGTCGTCAACGGCTGTGGGTTTACTCCATCTGCTGGCTGCTTCTGCTCAGGCTTCATTAGTAACTGTATCTCTTGGCTAGTTCGGTAATGCCCGACTCTTTGTGACCCTAAGGACTGGAGCTCACCAGGCTCTGTTGTCCACGGGACTTTCCAGGCAGAAATACTGACTGGAGTGGCCTGCCGTTTCCTCTCGCAGATGCGCAGTGCTCTGTTAGTTTCCTTTCAGATGGAGCAAGACTAGAAATGATTAGGACCGGGGCCTCACTGCATTTTGAATAGGGAAAGGGGATTTCTGAACAGAATGGACCAGAACACAGTGTCCATGAGGCAGAAGATAGAAGATGTGGTTCTGGGCAGTAGGTGCGTGTGGTAACTGCCTGTGATTTCATCCAGACTGAACCTAAACATTCAGGGAGTTCAGTTATCCCTTCATCACAGTCTGTAAAAGGTCCCTCCCTCGGGTGGAAGGGGTAGGCTGGGGCTGGGTGGACTGACTAAGACTTGCCAGAGCTTCTGTGAAGAGCAACCCAGCCTAATTAGTTGTCCCATTTTTTATGACCTAACTTTCATGGGTCACATCTTTAACTATTTGAAATTAGGGTTCTTGATTAGGAATACTATTCCAATTATTAAATCATCCCTATGGGAAAAAGTGATTTTCTTTATTAAAATCTGCTTTAACTTGTGGTTCCAGAAATGCTTGAGAAAGGGGGTTAAGGACAGCAAAAATTAGGTAAATGTTAAAATCTACTTTCCATATAGTCTAGATTCTTGCTAATGCTGTCCTTGTAGTCCAAGGGACTGAATCACATTCTCAGTGACAAAACCTTTAAGAAAGTCCTGTTAGGAGTGATGCTGAAATATAAGCCAGACCCACCCGAGGCTGTATTCTCATCTATGCAGAATGAGTTTGGAATGAAACTTGATTATAGGATGAAAATTCACCTAATTATGGGGATGTAGTATTTGGTACTGGAGAAGGCAATGGCACCCCATTCCAGTACTCAGAGGAGCCTGGAAGGCTGCAGTTAGTCCATGGGGTCGATAAGAGTCGAACACGACTGAGCGACTTCACTTTCACTTTTCACTTTCATGCATTGGAGAAGGAAATGGCAACCCACTCCAGTATTCTTGCCTGGATAATCCCAGGGACGGGGGAGACTGGTGGGCTGCCATCTATGGGGTTGCACAGAGTCGGACACGACTGAAGCAACTTAGCAGCAGCAGCAGCAGTATTTGATACAGCAGCAGTTTCAAGGCAGCCTCTTGAAATAAACGACTCAAGTCACAGTAGGTTATAGTATTCACACCCGCCCGGACTGTCCTGAGTGGTGCCGTGACTTGCAGACATTTGTTGACGTCTCACATACCTGTGAGCTCTTGAAGGATGGGCCATCTCTTCCCAACTTAGCATGTACAGGATACGTGGTGAGCACAGAACTGAGCCTAGGACCACCTTAGCTTCTCCTCTCCATGGCTCACCCCCACCTGAAAGCTCTCCAGGGCCTTACAGTACATGGATTCTCTTTGTTTCCTATACCTATGGTCTATGAAATCATCACGGACACTGAGCCATTGTTCCTAAGGGCAGTACAGGTTTAGGTTCCTTTGAGCCCCTGGTCACAAATTTTTGTCAATCGATCAATATATAACCTTGTTTTGTGTGCATTTCTGTTTAAAAACTCACTATGTAGCATATTGTTGATTCATTAACACAACTCACAGCAACAGCAGTGTCACTCATGCCTGAAGTCAGTTTATCTAATACACAGGTTTTCTCCGTAAGGCACGTACATCACAGCCTCTACACTTAGGAAGACTAGACAGCACTTTAGCACAAAGTTTGGGGGCCATTTTTAATGGCAAAATCACCAAGAGAAAGCACAACATTTTGAAAATGTGTCCTTGGCTGGACTGCAAAAGGGATACTCGTTTAAGAGTTGAAACAAGACAGCAGATCCCTTGCTGATCTCGTGAGACTGCCCAGTAACTCAATTTTTTGGCCACTATGTGCTTGTCTGCAAATGACTGTGAAAGCCCACGATGACTGATTTCAAATAAATTGTAGGGAATGGGTGAATATTCAGGTATGGAAGCCATGAAGATTGACTGTCTATTTTAACCCCTCTGAATTTAAAATTCTCTATAATTGGTCTCTTGCTTGTAATGCCAACTCTACTTCTCTGACCCCAGGACAACATGAACACTGGTCATGACAAATTTCTTGCAGTTTCCCAAGCACACATTATTCCCTCATCTTTGTTATTTTGAACCATGCATTTTCTCATTATCTTCCTAGGAGCAACTTACAACGCTCACATTCCCCCAGCATTGTCTCTCACAGTGTCATGGGACACTGGGCAACATTCCAATAATAATATTAATAGTAGCTGTAACACTGTCCAAATTGCTATGTCCGGGTATCATTCTGTACGATTTGTAAGAGTTTACTCATTTAATCCACACAACAAACCCATAGACAGAAACAACTAACATGCCCCATTTAAAGATAAGAAAATTGAGACATGACAATGTCAAGTACCTTGCCGGAATCACTCAGCCTGTGAGTGGCAGACTCAAAGACAGCCCTGGACAAGCGTAATCCCAATGTCACACTCTCCTAGTAGCTGTTGATTTCAGCAGCACTTAGACTAAGACGCTGTCTTCTGTGGTATGGGAACAGAGATGGAGATGGAGATGGAGGAAGAGATATATAAATATGCATCTCATTTCATATCCTGCCATCTGTATTTGAGAAAAAATATATTAAAATGACACCAAGCACTGCATATATAATTATGGATAATTATACTTGTGCATAAGTATCTTCTATCACCCAAGAAGGTAAAAAAATCCTTTAAAAATTTGAATGTAAATCTGTATTCATCATTTGTTTTTTCATTTTCTTATATTTTCTGATGCTTTGGAATCTTGGGTCCTTGCTGACATTGGAGGGGCTCCCCTTTGCAGAGTGACCTACTTTCTAGAGATAAGAAGGCTGCCTTCCTCCCCCAACAACCTCCTTTCTCAGGTGTTTACACTCGGGGCCACCATCCACCTGCCCTAATGAACACAGGGCCAAGTACCGGACAACGCAGGGTAGTATGCAGGCTTCAGAACTCAGGGAGATTATTCAAACCAGCCAGTTCTGAGTCTGCTTACCCGCTGTGCCTTAGCTTTCCCGTGGAAACCACAACAAAGGCTATTGCCTTAGTTTTCCCCTTGCTCCCTGTCTCCTGACCGACCCTAGTGCCCCCTTAAGTTCCTGTGAGGTCACATGCTCCCTCCTCTTGGGATCTATGAATAACAACCTGCCTGTTCAACAACAACCATCTCCAGGGGCAGGGCTGGCCTTATTATACCTGAATACAATAAAACCTACATTTTAAAAGAGTCTTAATTCTGAAATAATATTTTTCCCACTACCTTGTTTCACCATCATGTTAGCCATTTTTTTTTTATCTGCTAAGACCATCTGAAAATGTTAAGGTAAATGCTTATCAAAACACTTCATATTAAAAGCACATTATGCTGTTCAGAAAGAGTTTCTTTTTAAAAAATGAGCTTATTTTATCCCCAGTCAAGCTCAAGAAGAAGAAAAAGACAACTAAGGAAAAAACCCACTCTTTTCCATTTTCTGACATCTGCCTTAGTCTACGAGGGCTCAAAAAAAGAACTACAGATATCTCCTTTTAGACTGGACAAAGGTAAAATCCACAAATAGAGAAGCTATCAATTTGACATCAAGACAGTCACGTTCTGAAGGGTCTGTGGCTAGGAACTCAACTCAACTCTTCTCAGAGTATGCAAAGCATTCATCACAGTTCCTGGTCATTATAGTCAGGTATTTCCTGTGTTTTCAAAATAAAATCATTCTAAAAATGTGAATCTGCCTTCTGTCAGGTTGAGAAGCACACGTGCTCCTCCTTAGAAGTTCCAATAAGATTAGTATTAACCCAGACATCCTTGACTCCCTCTTCTTACCAGGGAATCTATAAGCATGTCCATTTTGCAACTCAGAAACCATTCACTAAAAGATCTTGGAAGAATAAGCAGCTTTGTGTTAAGAGCAAGTGCTTTTCTGTGTTATGACTAACCATATAAGCCATTTAGCCACTTTACATTGGGACTTTAGAATGATTTCACCAGAAAAATCTGCTCTGTTGGGATGCTGCACTGAGAAGAAATGTGAGGCCCATCTGCCTTCTCAAAAGTGTCGTGCTTTATTATCCGGTAACAAACTGTTCTTCTTGCCTTGTTGGAGCAACGGCCCCTCCACTTCGGAAAACTGAAAAAGCTGCCTATGATTTCCTTGATATGTGCTCTCCGAAAAGTAAGGGAGGGAAGTGCCGTTTGCTGGGTGCCTCCACCATGCAGGTGCAAGGCCAGTTGCTAAAAGATGGTCTTGAGCAGGGCCCTCCAGCAGCTGCGAAATAGAAGAGCATCTGCCCAGTTTCATCCTGAAGAAACTGACACCCAAATAGGTTAAGTAACTGCCCCGTGCTTGCATGATAAGTCACTTCAGTTGTGTCCAACTCTTTGCGACCCTATGGACTGTAGCCCATCAGGCTCCTCTATCCATGGGATTTTTCCCGGCAAGAATACTGGAGTGGGTTGCCATGCCCTTCTCCAGGGAATGTTCCCAACCCAGGGATTGAAACCGCGCCTCCTGTGTCTCCTGCTTTACAGGTGGATTCTTTACCACTGAGCCACCAGGGAAGCCCAAATAACTGCCCCACTGGCCAGTTATTAATAAATGGCTCATTATCAGTAAGTGGCTTTTTAAGTGGGAAGGATGGAATTAAAATCTAGACTCACTCAACTCCAAAAATTTGTCACTTAACATTTCCTGGGCAATGCGTACTCAGGAGATGTAAAAAAGAGGAATAACAATCTTATATGACTTGAACTTTTCTTCAAAAAGATCCAAAAGGTTACCCAAATCTCAGATTGTGGAGGAGGTCGGTAAGGAGTTTACAGACAAGATTACTCCTCCTTTGGAAGCACAGAGAGAATCCTTTACCAGGATAGTTTCCAGCATCCAGAGCTTTCCGGGCCAGACACTTGAGGTCCTCAACCAGCTTTCTGCGTTTTGCACAATGGCCTCTAGGTGGCACCACCAGCCTGTCTTTCCATTAGTGAGGCCTGTGTATTTCTGCTGACAGGTAGTCAAAAGAGAAAATTTCTGCTTGTGAAAGTGGTTGCATCATTTCTAGCATTAGAAATCATGACTGGTCTTTTCAGTTTCTCCATTACCTGATGCAATATTGTGGCCTGGAAGAAGTTTCAAAGGAAGGACTAAAATTGAAAGCTCAAAGAAAAGTACCAGGGAAATATGAAGGAAATCAACACTCCATTTTGGTTATTCTCTGTTCAAGATTTTTGCTTTTTTTTAAATGACTTTTCAAATCCTTGGAGTGGAGGCCACATAAGTGCTGAAGGCCTTAAAACCACATAAAATTAACTTTTACTTTAAAAATGCAACATTCTTCATAAAGTACTCACAAAGCAAAAAACACTCAGCAGACGTTGAAAGCTAAGACAGAGACAGACCCCAGAAGCCAACTGCGGAAGGAATTATCAATCGTGTTATGACAGATGGAGTTTCATCGAGAAAAATCACTCAGAGTTTGGCTTGTGGGATACCCTGGAGATTTCACACAGGACTAAAGTATGGAAATAAAAAAGGAGGTGTCTCATACCTCCCACCCTCATTAAGTCTAATCCTCCCTAGAGACCTGCAGTAACACAAAAAGCTGGGATAATCCAGGTCCTACCGAGTGGTCTTTCCTCAACTTCCCTCTCTCCTCCATCCCTCAGACACATGCCCAGGACAACAGATAACACTGTGTGTTCTGGGACCCAACTGCCCCCGACAAAACCCACTAGGACCTGGGTCAGAGACACACTGTGTCCAGGGATCAGTGTGTGTAAAGAGTTCACTTTGCATTTTCCACATTGTTCAAATGCACTAGAAATCCAGGTAGTTAAAAGGAGGAAATCCAGGTAGTCAAAAGGAGGAACATGAATGGCAGTAACTCAAGTGTATGCTATCCACAGGCTGTCCTCCAGGACAGAATATCACGATTGAGGGGAAGCAGTTCGAAGTGTACACACCTTGGTCTGTGCCCTGGCCATTCTGATATGACCTAAGGGTAAGAGATTGGATGATTTTGCACAACTTCCCAGGTGATTTGCTTATGACTCCTGGCTCAACATGGGGCTTCCCTGGTGGTTCAAAAGGTAAAGAATCTGCCTGCAATGCAGGACACCTGGGTTCAATTCCTGGGTCGAGAAGATCCCCTGGAGAAGGAAATGCAACTCACTCAAGTATTCTTGCCTGGAGAATTCCATGGACACAGGAGCTTGGCAGGTTCCAGTCCATGGGGTCCCAAAGAGTCAGACACGACTGGGCGACTAACTTTCACTTTCACTTTCCTCACTGAACACATTAAAGTAAAACCTGGAAGGAACTGTCGGGGAGGTAGAGTGTGAGCTTTCGACGGCTAACTCCCTAGCAAATGGAGTCGGCCAACACACGGGTGAGGGCAGGGCCGGGGCCACCTCGGAGCCTTGAGCATCGACGCACACCAAGCACAGGGACGCTCACCTCTCCATTAGTCTTGGAGCTTTTTGCGAAAATTTAGACAAACAGATTCAGCTAAAAGATCAAATGGAATGTCAAAGTCAAAATTTGGGATATGACAACATAAAAATGAAGCTCTGTAAAGCAAGCTGCAAAGTTGAATACAATGCTTCAGAAGTGTTCTTCTTAGAAAAAACATGTTAAGACTACCAGTAAATAAGGAATAACATCAAATTATTTTTTTTCTAGTTTTACAAATATTATTGGAGAGGTTTATAAAAAAGTTATTCTGATGCACCAATGGTTAAAGTGGAAATTACCCAGTGTTTATGGAAAGCAATTTGATGATATCAAAAGCTGTAAAAATATATATCATAGAAATGCCAGTTCCATGGATTTATCCTAACGACATGATCAAGGATGTACATCAATACTGAGAGGCACAGATGTTAATTGCAGACTTATCTGTAATTTTAAAACACTGAAATACTCAGTAAAAGAGCTTGGCTAAATAAACTGTAGTACACTCATATAATAACAACTCTTTAGTAATGAAAACAATGCATATAACTGACGTGGAAACATTTTCAAAGAATTCCCACAAAAGATAAGGTTTTCCAAATAACAATAAAGCATAAATACCAATGTGTACAAATGAATATTAATATTAGTGTGTGTGTATGTATATCCAAGGAAAGAGTATTTGCAGTTATAAAATAATGCCTGATCATTTCTAATTACTGAAGACAAAAGTCTGATTTATGTTGGTTATGAAGGAGGTAGAAAGAAACCCAAATTTACACCTGCAGAATTTGAGGTTAATAAGCCAAAGGTCATATAGAAATGTGATAATGATGAAAGCAAAACTGGACCGGAAGCAGAAACAAAAACAACAGATTATATTCAGGACAAGGCTGTGTTCTGATGTGCAAACCAAGTAAAAAGAAAATCTAGGTGGTGACTAATTAGCATCCACAGCAAGACAAAACTTTCAGGACAATATAAACTGCAGGTCACACCATGATCAAATTTCAGGAGACTCTCAATCTGATTTTGATATGGAATCGACATATGTGAATAACCCAGTCACCAGCCCCAAATAAGATTTCTCCCACAGTTGCCATCACCCATTTAATTTAAATAGAATCTTCAGCCTCCTGTGAAGTAGATCTAACGAAGTCTATATGCTTTCCGGGCTAACTACTCTTGGTTACACTTAATCAGAACTGAATAAACAAACTCAGTATTAGTCACACTTGTACAAGTTATTCCATTCCGCTGCAGCCAGAAGAGATTTTCATGTGATCCTGTTTAAACCAGCTAAACATCTGGAAAATGTGGAAACTATTCTGTAAGGCACAGGAGGACCACACGCTCAGAGGAGACATCGCTTATGTGGCTGAGGTCAGGCCCCCGGGTGCTGGAAGGAGAGAGCTTACTGGAGATGGCTTACTTACTATGAAGCCAAGTTTTTTATAATCCCGGGTGTACATGGACTTGCGCTTCTCCATGCTGCCACTGCTGTTATTTGGTTCAGACTCTGCATCAAAAGCAATTCTTCGAAGTTCAAATATGATGTCCCGCTGAGCCTGAAGGGGTTAGGAAGGAAAAAACGGGAGGGAGAGAGAGCTGCCTTCATTCTGTGATGTTTCATCCACTCCCTCATTCCCCAGGGTCTAAATGAATCACTGGGTACAGGCAAAAGGGAAACAGATAAAGGGCAACCAGTGTTCTAAGTTACAGCTCTGTGAACTTTTTTTCCCCCTCCTGCCACTCTCCCTGCTGGTCAGCCTTGGCTTTATTCCACAATTATCCGCATGGCCAAGCCCCTTGGACCTCTGGTATCAACTGCCCTGTGACATTCTCAATGAGGGCCCCAAATATGATGGAAGGCTTCTGATTGGAAAAAGCCAAGTTAGAGGATCTTGAAGTCCTGTACTGTCAGAAATAAAGTGAGAGGTACATAAGGTTTAAGAACAATAGGTAAGTGACAAGGGACCCCTAACTCCACTGAGAAGTGACTTCATAGAGACAAATACGAAAAATGGTTAAAACGGTAAAGGTTCTGTGGTGCATGTTTAACCACAATAAGAAAAAGGCATGTATCTTTTACATAAAAAGGAGGAGGTTTCCAAGAAGGGAGGGCTGTTCCATCTCTGGACGCACTGCCTTTCGAACTAGAAGTCATAAGGCAGTCTCATCTTTCTGTGATGATTGCACTTGGCCTTGCCAGAAGTGTGGGGCACATTAGACGGCCGCTGGAAGCCTCTGGATCATTCTTAATCGCGTGGCCTCACGCCACGAACGAAGTGCTGCGGCGGTTACACACTTCGCATGTGCATCCACATCTGCCAGAGATCAGACCCTCACGTGCCAATAACGAGTGTTTTCCTTTCCAAAGCTGCAGCGCTGTTTAAGCTGCAAATATGCTACAGCAGCGCTCCCAGCTGTTTCCTCTCACTCTGTCTTCACACAGTAAAGTTCCCCCAGAGCCTTTTGGATCAAGACTTAACCTCTCAAGCACAACAGCCAGAGACCTAGAGAGATCTGTAGCAGAGAGCCAACCGACAGAAATGGAAGCCCAGAAATCAGATGTAACCTGGGACCTCCACCCACGGCTCTGACCACTGGAGAATGGAAATACTCTCTCAGCCTGTAGAAGCCATATCACACAGAGCTACCAAGTGGCTCTGTGTCCTGGGGACTTGAATCCAAAGCTATCACCAATGAAGGCACTAGCCAAGAGTCAGTGTTTGTAGTCATGCGACGTCAGGCTTTCTTATCGAATAAGGAAAGAGTATGCATGTGTTCGATACATAACAAAATATTTCATTTATTTTATTCTATGATCCTATGCATGTTTAGTCACGTAGTTATGTCCAACTATTTGCGACCGTTTGGACTGTAGCCTGCCTGGCTCCTCTGTCCATGGAATTTTCCAGGCAAGAATACTGGAGTGGGTTGCCATTTCCTACTCCAGGAGATCTTCCTGACCCAGGGATTGAACCCCTGTCTCCTGTGTCTCCTGGATTGCAAGAGGAGTTTTTATCCACTGACCTGTCAGAGAAGCCCTCTCTGATTCTAGATTCACCAAAATTTTAAATCCATTTCCCTAAGTTCTGAGATGATAATAATATTACCATCATCAAAAGCCTCCTGGTTTCTAAGAAGCTCAAGAAAAGACTTTTAAGGATGTTCTTTCCCTCATATGCTTTGACTGTTGTCTAATGAGCACTCACCTGGTCCTGTGGGTCCATCTTGGTCATCATCCTATCTTCCAAAAGGTTAAAGGTCAGCACCTGCAGCACATACAGCTGGTGTGCCATTTCATTGTTGATGGCCCGCTGAGCTCGGATGACATGCTAGGGAGATGGTTCATGAGTGAAACATTTTTAAACAAAGGAATAAAGTAACAGCAAATAACCTAATTTACCCACCCCACCCCCATCATGATGCCAAGTAGAACCTCAGAAGACCTCATTTGGAAGCACGGGGCATGGAGGTGGGTGGAACCACTTTCAGGAGAAAGATGAGTGCACAGGTGACCCTGGTATAAATTTTCCTTTACATTTCAGGACCCAATAAGCTTCCTGATCTTTAGGCCAGAACTGGGGAAAGACCTACTGTGTTCAGGGAAGAGTGGAGGTGCAGCAGGAAATGGAAATGCGGTGGCTATTACAGCCATATAAGAGAAGGTATGCCTAAAATGAGAGCGTCTTGAGGAGAGCTGTGGATTTCTACAACAGAAGCACTCCTTGCCTGCTTGCCTTGCCAGAAAAATAAATGGTATACATGTACTGTAAGCAGTTCTGCCATCCTCTTACCCTACAGCTGTCTCCGAGAAGTGATCCCACATCTAAACAGGGAAAGCTTTAGAAGCATCACACAAAGGCAAAGTAGCTATCAGATCTGTCATTAATTCACTGTGGACATTATACAGTGACCACTACCCCAACAAGGCAGTGAGTGAATTTTTTTTTTTTTGGAAAATGACCCTTCCCCTTAGAAACAGAACTAAAATGGAATAAATATAAAGAGTGGCAGCAGACTATAATACGTGGGCCTTTGTCCCCTCAAGGGCTGGGTTTGAAATGGAATTCAAGACTTGGACCTAATATGCATCTGCTTTGGCAGAAACCACAGTTGTGCCTTAAACATTCCAGTCAACCAGAGATTTTCCTGGTGGTTCAGTGGCTAAGACTCTGTGCTCCCAGTGCAGGAGGCCCAGGTTCGATCCCTAGTCAGGGAATTAGATCCTGCATGCTTCACCTAAGACCTAGTACAGGCAAATAAATAAATAAATACTTTGTAAAATGCCAACCAACCAGTCAAAGAGGTGAAACACCCACTCGAATGAGTTATTTTGAATTGCTAGGCCCAACCATGTCTTGCTGTCTCAAGGAATTTTCTCTGGGTGCCCTGAACCTGGACTCCACAGCCTGGCTCTGAGCACCATGATGAAACAGCCAATTAAAGGAGAGGTGGGGTGAAGAACAAGACAAAGAAGGAAGTCGCTGAACCAAAATTAGGTGCGTTGGAGGGTGGGAAGCCAAGCAATGGGATGGGGAGAAATCAAACCTCATATCTTCCAATCTTCCCAAGAGAATGTTAATTCTTGGTATATGTTTAATGTCCAAAGTGTATGGGCACTAAAGCATGTGGCTATTTATTTTACTAGCAACTCAACAGTATCTACACTCCACGTTCTTGCCAGAGAATACCAACCAATCTTAAACTTCCAGTCATCAAGGTCTCATTTAAAACAGTCACGCTGAAGTAAACTGATCTTTGAGACATGGTAGCTACAGTCATTTCACCCACTCCATCTCTGGGCATTCTAACTTCAACTGCCACACCAAGGCGATATCAACAACAGGCTAAGACTTTAATTCCAGGTTTCTGCTCTTTCATCACCCTCCACCCCCTACACAAATACCTTCATTTCTCTATGATTAATATTGTTGCTTCCACTTTTATTGAGAGTGAGTATAAAAAATAACCGTATTTTGAATCCCTCTACAATTTCTACAAAACCATTCTTGGACAAAGAATATATTAGAATGTTCTGACAATACCCGTTTCAGATTCCAGTTCCAGGGGGTGGGAATATGTCATCCTCCAAAGACCTGGGGTACCCCTTTTATCAAGTAATGAAAAGTACACTCATATGGTTTCTCTTTATCCTTAATAGCCAGGAAGTTTAACATCATACTTGATGACAAATTGTAGTCATTATTATTGGCTTTGGATTCTAGAATATTTATTTTATTTGCCCTCATAAGGTTTTTAATTTTTAATGGCCTCATGGTATTGGAATGTGTGTGTATGTGTATGTGTGTATGTAACTGTATGCTTGCAGAACTCCTTTTTGGAATTATACACGCATAAATCTTTATTCATTTTTTTTTTTTTTTGGTAAGCAGAAGAATCAATCACACATGTTTCTTTCAGCCTTTAGTTAAAACTCAAGTAGCAGATAAGGCCTCAGGAAATCTCGCTATCTGATTTACTTCTAAACATTCACAACATAACATGTAGAGCCTCTTCTTGACTGAGGTTTCAGGTATTTTTTGCATTACAGTGAATGAGTGGGTTTCATGCCTGACCTTCCTGCCTTTCTGTAGCAAAGTGGCCCAGGAAAATGATGGTCAAAATTTCAAGACTTCTCTCAGAGTCTGATATGTTTCTCTCTAGTTTCCTCATTAAAAACGGTATTAGCTCATATTGGTGGATTTGTTAAAGTCAGGGAGTCCCTAACTTCCTTAAATACAAAGCTAAAGCTCTGGTGAGTTATAATAAACCTGCCACAAGGCGTTTCTCTCTTCCAGGGACCCCCGCCCTCCAATCACAAGGCCATCTCTGGGGGAAAGCTTTATTTATTCCATTTCCAAAAGTACACTTTTACTTCCTTTCTACTTCCCACTGCTTGGCCACAGAAGCAAGTCACAGAACAAACCACAAAACCAAGCCAAAAGAGGAGATCAATAAATCTTACCAGACCCTTCCTCCCCAGCAAGGTGCTCACAGCACACAGGTACTCACCGTTAAGATGATGGAACGCAATTGCTTCTGAGCCAAAATATTCGCCATCTCCTGTGGAAGAAAACACGCAGATAGAAAAGCATCAGTTTGAAAGAAACATTTCCACGTGGCCCCAAATGACTTTATGCTGGGGTGTGCTTCAAAACTGGATATCAGCAGTATTTCTTACCAAAGAAAGGGCTCAAATGGACAGTACTACTCAACTGACTTTGTGAATGTTGTTTAGATAATACAGCAATGTCCAAAAACAAAGGAAAGAAATGTGGCACCTGTGACTTCTTTCTTTTTTTCTTTTTTTTTGAATTTCTTCCTTCCAGGGAAAGGTGAGTACTAAATCAAAATCAAACACTCCAAATGAGAGCAGTGGCTCTCCACTGAAACGGCTCATCAGCTTTTATTAGAATATATATGTGCAGAGAGTTGTTACTACAAGGCAACTTATGCCTGCGCCTAGGAGATTTCAATACTAGACAGCCATCACTTTAAAGATCTAAGACTTCTAAAAGCCATTTCATCTGAATCTGTGCAAAACCAAACATTGAGTAGTATATACCCCAAGGCTTAATAGTCTATCCAAATGAATTGAGTGAAGTTTTAGCAAAGGACAGACATCTGGGCAGATGCTATGCTCTAGGTCCACACCCAGTCTCCCTGGGCCTCAGTTCTGCAGATTGTGCACTGGCCTACCTGAGTGGCATAGAGGTTTTGCAGGTGATTTTATTAAATGACATGATTTACAGATGCTCTTTCTAGACATTGTCAAATAGTTACTAAGGGAAAATTAAACAGTTGGACGCAATCGGGGTACAAACATCCAAAAGGAAAAATACTGCTCATATTCAGGAAGTCACTGGAATGTTTATTGGCAAAGGGGGTAATTTGAGGGTCACCACTCTTACTGAGTAGAGAAGAAACTAAGTTGTAATTTAAAAACACAACCGTGAATTTGATCAAGGTCAAAACAAACTTGTAGAAAGCAAGGCGAACTCAGAACACGGGGAGGAAGTACAAGGGGGTGCACAGGCAGGGCTGGACAGGAGCAGAATGAGGGCGCAGGGCCTGCTGAGTGCTGACGAAGGGAACGTGGGGACTTACAGTCAGAGGACACTCAAGGATGTCAACACTGCTGTCTACACCAACCTAACGGCCATCGCCACCACAGAAAGGAAAGCAGGTAGGAGAGAGAGGGATGGAAATTAGGAGCACTCTGTTAGACATCACAGCTTAATGTTAACGTCCCTGCTCATCCACAGCATTAAAGAGACACGCGTACAAATACTCTACAGTGATCTAAAAAGCCTAGAGACGGCATCAGTCAAAATCCAATGCTGAATCCTCTTCCAACCTCTTCAAAACAAGAAGGCAAGGACAAGGACACCTTCAGAAATAAGCTAAATGGTGATCCAGAAGGAACTGCCCTTCGACGGGGTGAAGAAAGCATGCCTTCTTCATGATCAAAACAGAAAAGTCCATCTTTTGTTTTTTTCCTTGGACCAGATGAATAACAAAGGCTCAACATTCCTTTCATTCCTTTTCTTTTATAAAAATAAACGTATTGCGTTATTGGCACACACACACAAATCCTCTGTGCCTATGTTAGCCTGACATAGATGTGCTTAGTCAATCAGTCGTGTTTGGCTCTTTGTGATCCCATGGACTATAGCCCTCCAGGCTCCTCTGTCCATGGGATTCTCCAGGCAAGAATACTGGAGTGGGTTGCCGTTTCCTCCTCCAGGGGATCTTACCAATCCAGAGATCAAACCCATGTCTCCTGTGTCTAGTGCATTGCAGGGGGATTCTTTACTGCTGAGCCATCGGGAAGTCCATATTAGTCTATCAACTTACAAAGTTTTAAAATAAGTTAGAAGGAATGATATACTTCCAACATCTACTAGAGCAGTTATTATAATGATCTGTTTATGATATTTATCTTCTGCAGAAGAGTATGGTCCTCTCAAGGGCACACAGACTGTCCTTTTCATTTTTGTATTCCCAGCGCACAGCACAATGACTGACACAGAGTAGGCAATGAATGTTTGATAAAACAGTCCAATACCCTCTTAAAGGAACTGGAGCGTGATCAGAGAGAAAACGGAAAAATCCTTGTCCATATCATGGATTTTTTTTTTGTCCAATATTAAAGAATGATTTGAGAGAACTTGAGAATCTATGGAGAATACTTTATATCATTCAGTTCAGTTCAGTTCAGTCGCTCAGTCATGTCCTACTCTTTGCGACCCCATGAATCGCAGCGCGCCAGGCCTCCCTGTCCCTCACCAACTCCCGGATATAAAAGTATATGATTGTGGTTTAGTCACTAAGTTGTGTCTGGCTCTTGTGACCCCATGGACTGTAGCCTGCCAGGCTCCTCTGTTCATGGAATTGTCCAGGCAAGAATACTGGAGTGGGTTGCCACTTCCTTCTCCAGGATAAAAATATATAGATAAATATAAATATGGATATGGATACAGGCATACCTCAGAGATATTGCAAGTTCAGTTACAGACTGCTACAATACAGCAAATACCTTGATTAATATTAGCTCATACTAATATTTTGGCTTCCAAGTGCATACAAAAGTTATGTTTACACTAGACTGTAGTCTATTATGTATGCAATACATTATGTCTAAGAAAACAAAGTACATAAAACATTTTTTTACCCTCCTAAAGGAACCAGTGCTTGATCAGAGAGAAAATGGAAAAATCCTCATCCACATCATAGATTTTTTGTTCAATATTAAGGAATGGTTTGAGTGAACCATTAAGAATACTTTATTGCTGGTGGTTGCAATGGTAAGAATCTGCCTGCAATGCGGGGGACCTAGGCTCGATCCCTGGGTAGGGAAGATCCCCTGGAAGAGGACAAGGCAACTCACTCCACTCTGCTTGCCTGGAGAATTCCCATGAACAGAAGAGTCTGGCAGGCTACAGTCCATGGGGTCTCAAAGAGTCGGACATGACGGAGTGACTAAGCACAGGACAGATTGCTAAAAAATCGTAACATCATCTAAGTCTTCATTGACTCATAATCTTTTTTGCTGATGGAGAGCTTGAAAATTTGCAAGAATTACCAAAGACACCATGTGAATAAATGCTGTTGGATAATGGTGCCAGTAAACTTGGTTGATGCAGGGTTGTCACAAACATTCAATATATATATATATATATATATATATTAGTATCTGTGAAGCACAATAAAGCAAAATGCAGTAAAACGAGGTCTGCCTGTATAGATATATTGACATGGAAAGATGTCCACAAAATCATGTTTAGTTTTAAAAGCATTTTTAAAAATAAACAGTGCATGCAGTATGATCACATCTAGTGAAAAATGATGTCTGAGGGGAAGTCTTTGCACAAAAAAAGTAGGAAGTAGGACCACGACAGTCCCACAGGGGTAAGTAGTGGCAGTGTTTCCCTCTCTGGGGATGCAATTATAGGTGTTTTTATTTCTATTTTTTTATTTTAACTTCTTTTGTTTTTTATGATATTATACATGTTTTAATGCCATTCTCCCAAATCATCCCCCCCCCCCCACAGAGTCCAAAAGACTGTTCTATACATCTGTGTTTTTAAAACTTCTTCCTTTGGAATCTGTATTTTCTGATTTTTCTACCAAATCTTTAAGCTAAAGGGTTTGTTTGTTTAAAATAATGCTTATCAAAACATAAGTGTTTGTAGAGAAATTTGGAAGTGATCTGACAAACTTCTTCATCATGGAAATAATAAAATGAATAATGGCAACTAGTTGTAAAAAAAAGGATCCATTTGCCCCCCTAACAACAATCCCCTCTCCGATAAAACAGTACCCTTTCTCTTCATTTGGGCAGGAAAAGGGAGCTTCTCCAATATCCGAGAGGCAGGCATGACCCAACCCCTCACCTCCCAGGGTGGCTGACAGGGTACCATTACGCAGGAGGCAGTTATACCCCTGCCCCAAGCTCAGTGCTCCCTCAGGCAGGTCAACTCCATGAATGCAAAACAAAAATGTAGCTCAGGTTTGCCTGCGAAGTAAAAATATTTGACTTTGGCGGTATCTTTCTTCAGTAAAAGTAGAAATAACATATTGGTATTCAAAATCCTTCCAAATTCATTAACATTTAAAAAAAAAAAACACCCAAATAATGGAGTCCTACCAATGTGTCTGACCCCGAGTTGGAAAGAGATGTTGAAATAAATAAAAATTTTTGACCGAAGTAGAATTTATCCAGTGTCTAAAAGCTTTAAAAAAACAAAAAGGGACATTCCTGTAAATCCAATAAATAAGTGTTAAGGTTATATTTTAATCTAACTGGAGTAAGAAAATGGGCTTGATGTCTCTCAAGTATCAAGAAGTTGTTTACCAGACAAATACAAGGTCATTCTGCAGGAGATGCTTCCTTGACCAGCATTCAATGGGATGCTTTGCAGATAAGAGCAAGAGTAAGGCTGGGATTCTAACATGGACTCTTAATCAGCTCAGCAACCAGTCAAGTTCCTTACCTCTTTGACTCTCAATTTCCTCATTTATAAAATAGAAATAATAAGATTTTCTATAGATATGAGGATTAAATGAAATGACATAAAACATATTTGCAAGGCAGACTCTCAAATATTATCAGTGACAGGCTTTGGCAAGTTTTCTTATTTGCCAAAAATTTCAGAACTTTCAATCTTTCAAAACATAAATCAATCAATAACAAATATATAATATACAGTAAGATATTACCAATTAGCTTGAGCTTTTGCTTTATCGGACTTTACTGATATTCAAAAAATAATGACAAATAAGCTTTCCTTCATTATGAACTTGAAGTAATTTTTAGAGCCAACTCTCTCTTAACTCACTAGAAAGTATTTTATAAATTAAAAATCAAAATACTCCTTTTCTTGACAAATAGTCACTGATTCATCCTAAATTCAACATAGTCTATAAAGTCAAAGTTAATTTTCTATTGACAAGTATTGTCATTTTTATCTCAAAGACTAAAATCTGAATTTTCTCCTGGTTGATAAACACTCTTTCTTAGTTGAATTGTTTACTTAAATGATTTAATGTTATTAGACTACCTTTTGTGATTTAGTATTAATATAGTAATATATGTACAAACCGTGCTATGTCGGTTTCATATAGCCTAATTTTTCAAAAATAAAAAAGATTTGATTAGCAGAATTCAAGCCTAATATTAACGGCATTTCTAGTATAATGGTACCCCATTATATTTTCATTGTTATCATTGCCCTGGAGTCAGCATAGATTGGCATCTAATTCCCTACTTCTTCACGGTCATTCAATTCCAGTTAATCAGATTAATAGTAATTTTAGTGTAACAGAAAGATGCAAGGGGTATGCATCTTACTCATGCAGAGGTCTGAGTGAAATTGTAGCACTTGGGGTGAGTGTGAGCTTTCCTTTCCTCTAATCTAGCCACAGAGGGAAAGACAGTTTCAAGAGTCTAGGTCAGTTTAGTCAAAGTCTTAGTTTTGGCCTGGCTCTTGACCCCACTCTACAAGCAGCTATCATTGGTCTGGCTAGTCATCCCTGGTCTGGCTAGCAGAAGAATCAAGCTTCTCTGTGATGCCCATGTCAGGCTTGTGAACATATGCAGGCAACTTACTGGCCTGATGGGAATTATCATGCTCCCAGTATTTAGCTATAAATATAAAAGGAGCAGCCCTGCCCATGATCCCACTTAAGATCTGCAAAGCTGCCCTGAAATATCCAGACTGGAAAATAGGCTTGGAGACGGCAGGCGCCCCCTGGCTCCAGCCAATACCAAACCAAAAGCACAGGAAACTAGAAAGCCACTCTGCTTCTTGTGCAAATGTAACTCCTAGGAATGAGCAAACAAACCTAAATGGAAAACAAACCAGAAACCCTCATATTTAGCCACTGAGGTTTAAAATCCCTGGCAATGAAAAAAATAAAGTAAAAAAAAAAAAAAAAGTAAAATTCTTCCAACAGTGTTCAGTAGCATGCTAACCTCCTAAATTCTTCTAAAACGATTTATTAGTAACTGTCATAAGCTCCCCAGTATACTTTCTAAATGCTGAAAGATCTCATATTTCCATCTAGTTTCTAAAGGGAGTCAATTGTGACCTAGGTAACAAGTATGTTATGTTGCTGGAAAAAAAAAAAGAAAGGATTCTGAGATGTGAGCCAAATTCTAAGACATGCAAAAGCACCACTTCTTCCACAGCCACTTTATAATGGTCCTTTCCCTCGCTGAAGAAGAACCAAAGATTGACAAAGGACAGTATTGAAGGGTACGTTCCAAGCAGGTACATTTAAGGGGTTCCCTCCTTCTGATGACACAGAGGAGAGGAAATGAATGCTCACTCCTCCTGGGCACATCCGCACACGGACCGCAGAAATACCACTAAGCAAAGAGCCTCTTACAGATGAAAGGTTCTCTCAACTGCGGCAGCAATTTACACATTCCCTTTCCCATCTTCCCACCCAGCAAAGTGTGACAGTTCTCAGAGTCTAGCTTTCCTCATCAGGAAAATGGGGACAATCCCTCCCTGGCCCCAGTGAGTATCCAGTGAAATGACAGAAGGCCACATGGGCTTCTAACTCTGCATCCACCACAAAAGCAGTTTCCTCTTTCTTTCAGCTCTTTGTTTGGGGCTTCTATACTGGGTTTCACATGATGAAAGGGCTTTACCTCTGAAACACTTCATCTCCAACTAGCTCCCACTGGATCTGTGAATGATCCCAGTCTGGCCAGGCAAACTGCTGCGAAGCAGAGAACCCCAGAGGAGTTGCTGGGATTGGAAGGGGAAGGCTCTCCCTGCACCAAAGCTTGTCAGCCCTGGGCACAGGCTTTAAGGCAGAAGAAATGCAACTTACCTGCCTCCTCTCATCAGGGGCCTTCAGGAAAAGTGCATTAATCACTGCAATGGTATAGGTCTGGATTTCTTGATCTGTCCTGTAAAGACACAGAACAACATCAAAGTCAGAAAAGACCACCCCTCAGTGAGACCATGATAAGGGTCATGATTATTGCCCCAAAAAAGGTGAGAGAGAAAGGCAGGACCCAGAGAACACAGTCAGCACTGTGTATTTCAACCATGAAAAGCTGGAAACATGTGAGGAGACAATTACTATTGCTAGCCGGACAAAACACACTCACCCAGAGATATAGGTGGCCAGCTGGCTCTCTTCCTCTCTCCTCTATTAGAGTTAAAAATATGGACCAGTGTGTGTGTGTTTGTGTGTGTGTAATTTTCTGTCTGATGCATGAAGTACATCTGGGAACAGTCCTGGGTGTCCCCACATTCCTGGGCTTATTATAGAGGAAACTGCTTTGTCTCCATGGCAATATTACATATTCTAAAAATCTATTTTCAACTAGAAACTTTTAAAGAACAAGAAGGATAGGTTTTTATGTTTACAAATTTGCTTTTCACAGGAATGAAATCAGAAATTCCAAATGAAGCCAAGATCTACAGTTAGGTGCATGGTAAATAGTAAATATTAAGCACAGCACAGCATAAATAGTAAATAAGAAGGACCCAAGGCATAAACAAAGAGCAGAGGCCAGCGAGCTACATTTAGAGATAATTGAGGAAGAGGCAGAGCTTATCACACACAGCCTCAGGAAGGATGAAATTCTAAGCCCAGTGCCCCACTGGCTGGCTGTGTGGCCTTGGACAAGTTCACGGGGTGTCCCTACACAGCTTCCTCATCTGGAACGCTGGGTAAAAACACACTCATTTCAAGGAGCTGCTTTTAGGATAAAATGAGGTAATGCACATAAAACCTTTAGTACAGCGCTTGGCAAATAAGAAACTCTCCTCTTGGCAAAGTGCACTGTAAGTGCACAATGATGCCCTTGAGATTCAGAGGAAAGACACAGACTTTTAAGTTGATACAGGTCGCATTCAGGGACACGTGAAATTGGTACCACTTCCAGCATACGTTCACACAAAATCATCATTTTAGAGCATGGGCTAATTTTCCCTGAGGCCACAGTCTATAGCTTGTGTGACTTACAATTTTACACTCTAGTCAACCATCTCCTACCCCCAAACGAAGGAAACATCTAATGCATTTTGGTAGTTTAATATAAAGTTTAATTATAAACACATAGTCAACATTTTTGGTATACTGAGAACTACTGAATACTCCCTTGAATCCCCATTCTACACCCGCAACCCAAACAGGCCAATCAGGTTTCCTCTTGAAAATCTGCCAGTGTGACCTGAGAGAGCAGGGGCAGCACTTACTGGGAGCCAAGTCACATTACTGCCAGCCAATATGCCAGAGAAAAGGCCTGTTGTGAGAACTCCAAGGAAGCCATAGTTTCTGTCCTTCCCAAGGCTTAGCTACTCAAGTCATTCCTCGGTTCTATAAAACACGCCAGTATCCTTTCAATAAACTCCCTGTCCTAGTCAGGATGCTTCTTGCCACCTGCGATCCAAAATACTTTCATTGATCAAGTGGCATCCTACAAGGATTCCTTCTCAGGCTGGTATCATCAGAGGCAACCTTGCTAGTTATCTAAGAGTGGGGAGGAGAGATTCCCCCAAAACCCAAGGCTGCTAGGGCAGCTATCTCATAGCTCAAGCGTCTTAAAATTTTGTATTTTATAAAATACACTAGAAAAAGGTTATTGTAATCACCTGGAGACAAATGAAGTCTGGCTTTAAAAACTCCTAATTAACTATGAAAATTCTCGTATCGCAGAAAATACTGTATGATTAAGGATAAAGACTCTATTGAGATTGTAAGAGAACAAATTGCTTTATTGTATCTTATTAAAAGCAAAGCTCTACACTATCTAGCAACATTTATCAGAACTGAGTCCCTACCAAGGCACTGCTGCTAAGCCACTTCAGTCGTGTCCGACCCTGTGCGACCCCGTAGACGGCAGCCCACCAGGCTCCCCCGTCCCTGGGATTCTCCAGGCAAGAACACTGGAGTGGGTTGCCACTGCCTTCTCCAATGCATGAAAGTGAAAAGTGAAAGTGAAGTCGCTCAGTCGTGTCCGACTCTTAGCGACCCCATGGACTGCGGCCCACCAGACTCCTCCGTCCATGGGATTTTCCAGGCAAGAGTGCTGGAGTGGGGCGCCATCGTCTTCTCCGACCAAGGCACTAGGGACACACTAGTCTCAAGAAGAGGCAAGCGGTGCACCCAGGGCAAGTCACTGTGTCATGTCAGTGGATGGGGGACAAACATGAGGCATGGTTTGATTATATACCAGATCAAGATTCTTTTTCTGTATATATTTAATGAAACCAATACGAAACCATCATGGGAGCTGTCTGCCTGAAGAACGTTCCCTCCCCCTGTGGCAGCGTTGATCTTGCTCACCCTTGGAGATGCGGAATGAGTTGGCCGATGGTGATCTCCTGTGCCACCTTCTGATAGAGGTCGTGGCTGTTGAGCACCATGGACTCCAGAATGGCCAAGGACCGTTGCAGGATGGAGACATCTATGGCCGACTTGTTGACAAAACTTGCTATCTGAAAACCCAAGAGAGACACAATTGATCACTCACACTAAGCAGAGCAGAGAAGCAGAGAAGGGAGCAAATGAAGTCAATCAGGAGCTCATTTAAGAAACACCAGCTATTCAGTGTGAGAAGTACCTGGAATTATAGCAGGATAGCCAGAAATGCACAGTGTCAACAATGATTGTTCACCACCTTATTACAAACCTCTATTTATGGCCTATTTCTCTAATTTGGTAATAAGCAATTTTAGAAAGGAGATGGTTTCAAAGAATTATTCTGTCTGGTGTTTTTGGAATGGTTCGTCTGAGTTTCAGCTTTCAGGGGCAGATAATTTCAACACATATATTGTAAGAACTCTTGTGTTTCTTTGAGACAGCAATTTCAACATATACTAATAGCCATTGCCTCCCATTTTCAGGCTACTCCTTCACCCACACAACCCATGGCTTTTATGTTCTTACTATGCTTCTGTTACATTCTTAAGGGACTCACACAAATCACACTTGTCAACACAGTTCAACTGGCAACTTTTCAGTCACTGGCTAATCTCCTTTTTATTCCTCAATGAAGCACTCTTTCCCCCATTCTTTCCATTTCTTATGGTTAAAATAAATTCTTCTAATCACTCTCAAATTTAGCAAACAGGAAACCAATTAAATTAGAAGTGCTAAAAGTTAAAATAGTCGTTTAAGCTCTAAAATACATTCCCTTAGGAATTCATCACTAAAGCCTCAAACATAATAAATCAGAATGTAAGAGGGAAGTAAAATAAGGGTTAGAATAATGGATCACAGAAACCCAAACACATGGGTACCATAAAGGTTTTATTTTAGAGGCCTCATTAAATGTTATTACTGTTTGTTGACAACTCACATTAAAATGCTATTATTATATCATCATAATGACTGCTTTCTTAAAAGCTATTTGGTTCCATGACAAATTGACACTTATAGCTTCCCCTTATCAACGAATATTTCCCTTTTTGCTATTGCATTGACCCCTTCTCCTCATTCCCTCTTCATCTTTGCACAAGATAAAATTCAAAGGCACCATGGTAACTTACAGTTACCAGCTCAACCATTTTTAGCCCAATGACTCCCCAGTGAAAGCAGAGGGTACAGTGAAAAACAGAGGTGGGCAAGTACAGTTATCAGTATGCTCTCTGCCTCCAGATACACCTGGATTTAGGGGATAGAAAATATGTGACATAAAGAAATAAAGTAACATTATACTAGTATATTCCAAAAGGGTATTATTTTATAATACAGACTATAGGAAGAGTATGAGATTTTTAAGATTCTCAAAAGACTGCTTTAGCTCCTTTCACAGCTAATAAACTTCTTCAATGTGTTTACTGTCCCTGGCAAGCCCCTGCCTTAATGCTCACTGTCTGGGTCTATTCCCCTATCAGATCTACCACGATGAGGCCACTTTTCTTTCCCTAAGTCCATCTATCTCTCACAAAAATCCAATGACCCTCATGCTGTGCTTAGGGTTAATGCCTAACTTAGACCTCTTCTAAATCCAATATTAATTCCTTGACTTCCTCATCAATGCCACACCAAACACTTTTCATGATCCCAGTACAATTTTTGACACTTATTGGAAAAGAGAAGAACTTTTAAAGAAATATGTTGACAATACCACTGATTTCTTGGCACTGATTCTATTTTCCTTCCATGCTCCTATTCTTATTTCCATGTAGTAAATTTGGATGTACCTTTAAGACTCTGTGGAGAATCTTCTAGTTGAAAGTTTATGACCAAACCCCCTCCTCCACCCTCTTGCCTTCATCCCCTCTTTTCATTCATTCAGGTAATAGGTGTTGACCATGTACTACAAAACAGGCTTGCACTGACCTAGGATCTGGAAATCAAGAGATGAGCAAAGCCACATGCTTTTTAACTTCAAGGACCTTATAATCTAGCAAAGATGGACACACAACAGTCATTTACTATAAAGTATGACAGAGAAGGCAATGGCAACCCACTCCAGTACTCTTGTCTGGAAAATCCCATGGACGGAGGAGCCTGGTAGGCTGCAGTCCATGGAGTCGCTAAGAGTTGGACACGACTGAGCGACTTCACTTTCACTTTTCACTTGCATACATTGAAGAAGGAAATGGCAACCCACTCCAGTGTTCTTGCCGGGAGAATCCCAGGGATGGGGGAGCCTGGTGGGCTGCTGTCTATGGGGTCGCACAGGGTCGGACACGACTGAAGTGCCTTAGCAGCAGCAGCAGCAGCAGCAGCATGTTACATGCTTATTCTTGGCATCCAAAAGTATAAGTCCACTTAGATATTCTAAAGTCTAAAATTAAATGGGCTAAAAATCAATCTCACTGACTTCTTTCCTATTCCCCTTTTCTCAAGTATCACCTTTCTCCAAGTTTGCCATGATCATTAGTGATAAATAGTCCCAGTTCCCTACTTTCTGTCTCTGTGAACACATTTGCAATGTCTGAACGTGTTAGTCGCTCAGCTGTGTCTGACTCTTTGTGATTCCATGGACTGTAACCCACCAGGCTCTTCATCCACTGAATTCTCCAGGCAAGAATACTGGAGTGGGTTGCCATTCCCTTCTCCAGGGGATCTTTCCAACCCAGGGACTGAACTTGGGTCTCCTGTATTGCAGGCAGGTTCTTTACCATCTAGGCCACCAAAGAAGCCCTGTGCAACATCTACCCTCTCACATACATGAAGTCGTATATGCACATTGGAACATGGTCCAGCTCATTCCTGGGTTACTATGACAGCAGCTTCTTCAATTTCCTCTATATTCAAGATTTCCCTCTGATACAAATTTACCCTCTACTTCTGTAAATATGCCTTGACAGTATTTCTTTTCTGGAAATACTCAAGAAAGCATGCATCTGACTCTTTAGAGTCTAATGTACAATTCTGTAGGAGATACTAGTTGTCTTTTGAAACTAACTTCTATCTTTTGGCTTATTTATCAGTAATTTCAGCTTGACATTTAAATGACCCAATACTTTCATCTAATGAATACTAATAAACAAGGTATCAGGGCTGACTGAGCAAACATGATGACTGTCCTCATTGGTGAATGGACAACTTTGTGAAAGTTTAAATGTTACTTTCTATGTCTAGTTTAAAAACTACAGATCGCAGTATAGCTATAGGAGGTTAAAAATCATCTTGTTAAATTTTAATTTCCCTTGTCTTCCTCAAAATCAATCATGACTTCCTTTGCCTTTAAATTTTTTCCAGCTGCATTTCTGTACTTTGGCCAACATGGGTGAACCAGCCTAAACCTGTCAAAGTACAGCTTCTTGAAGGTAGGTCTGTATCAGAGAGAAAAAGAAGGAGGAGGAGCTAACAATAATGATATCTATTACTTCCACATGCTTCCACTCATTTTTAAAGTGCTACCTAGAACTTTGGGAAAGTTATACACACAATGCCATATTTAAAATGGATAACCAACAAAAACCTACTGTACAGCACGTGGAATTGCTCAGTGTTATGTGCTAACACCCCTGGATGGGAGGGGTGTTTGGGGAAGAATGGATACATGTATACGCATGGCAGAGTCCCTTCACTGTATACCTGAAACTATCACAACATTGTTAATTGGCTATACCCCAATCAAAAATGTTTTCAGTGTTAAAAAAATAAAAATTAAAAGAAAAATAAATAAATAAAGGTGCTACTTAGATAAAACATAGGAATATTTGGGTGACTTTTAAGAAGTTAAGGGGCATCACAGTGTATGAAATCAATAATACAACTTTTTAAAATCACAGAAACACTTTGAATTACTTAGAAAGAGACCTTAAAATTATCCTCTGTTATCAAAACTGAAAAGATACATGGAGAACATGGAGCCCCTCTCCCATATTTTAAGTTATTCAGGCAGTGGTCCATAAATCTCTCAAGCTTTTAAGAGGCAAAAATGACTGGGTCTCTAAACTGAAATTGGCTGGATGTTTATCTAGGCACTGAAAATACTGCAGAGTGAACCAGGCCCTCCTGCAGAGCTAAGGTTTCAAGAGCATTTGTATAAAACTTTCCTTCCAAGAAAAGGCTCTGATGTTATACTTGGCCAGGGTAAAACCAACTCGTAACACAGAAAGTTCTAGGTTGTTTTTCTTTTATTTCATTTCTTTCTTCCCCATGCCTTCTGACCCTCTCTCTAAGTCACCAAATCTTTAAAAAGCAGCAACATTAAAGACTGGCATCAAGGGATTCCAAGTTTCAAAGTGTTCATGAAATGATATTTCTTATTACAGAAAAACTTTGTAAACTAGACTCGAGATCCACACATAACAAAATAGATAGCAGAGAAGGATATCAGGGCTGGAAGGGAAAAAATATTTCTCCAAAGTCGTATGAATTTGGCATTAATAGGAAGCCAAGTCTGGACCACAGAGATAAGCATCTTTTGTCAGCACATTTCCTAGCTGATTTTTGTCTAGATAAAGCTCCATTTAAAAGACAGTTGCCTGTATACAATTCCTGGGTTGTCAAAGTGCTGAATTTGATCCAGCTAATGAATAAAAAGATAACCTTACAAAAACTTTCAATTATAAAGTCATTTTCTGATGACCACTTTTTAAAATTCACGTAAGGAGTAGAGCTCGAAGTAGCAGTGCAAGGAAATAGAATGGCTAGGAATGAGGATGGAATACATTATAAACATGTTGTCTTCTGAAAAATACTCAATGTTTAATTTAAACTGCCAAGACTGCTAGTCTTTGCTTCTCTGAATCTGATTTTTTGGTTAATTTCAATGAGCGAAAACCATTTTCATAAGCAGTTAGAAAATTAGATTATTGTCAGTCTCTTTAACCACATCTCCCATTTAAAGAAAGATACCTTTGTAATTCTTTTCCATTCATGGCTGAAGTTTTACTTGAAATATATTTTAAATATGGTGGCACTGTATTCTTTTTTTTTTCTTCAAGTTTTAGAGTTTAGAAAAATACTTCCAAAGCAAATTTCATTTATTCATTTTCACAGAAATGTATTAAGGTCTGACTCTATGCCACGCCCTGAGGAGAGAGGGCAGAAGAAAGTCATGGTTCCATCCTAGCTTTCTTGGACTCATGGTCTTGGGAGAGCCAATCAAAAGAACAAAAAATTCATAGGAGAGTGATAAGTGATGGAACAGGGGCATGTACAAGATTCAAGGAGAATGGAGAGCAGAAGAAATCAGTTAACTCTGCCCCAGTGAGGTCAGGGAGGGCTGAACAAGAGGCTATGCTCTTTCAACAAGTCTGTTCTTCTGTCCTTCAGAATCTCTTCTTTCCAACATTTAAAGTGCAGGTACATGCTGATGCGGGAGGGAGCCCTGAAATGGGGGGCCAACGACACCCCACTCTCCATAACCTCACTCTACCTCCCCAAGCCACTGTGTCCTGCCCTCCTGACCAGGAACACACACTTACTGCTCTCTTCTGCAAAGGATTGCTACAGGAATCAAGAGATAATGTTGCTGAAAGCACAACCTAATTTCAAGGAATTCACGTTGAGAACAGCATTGTTTTTATAGCAAAAAAGGCTATAATATCAGAGAAGCAAAGCAATTTGAAAGTAGAAAAGAAAAGCCCACCATAAATCCAGAATGAATTTAAAAATTTTAAGTATAAAAAATATCTGCAAAACCCAGTATCTTCAGATTTAAAGTTGCCTCCCAAGAACTTTTTTTTGTAATTGGAAATATAGTTGAGTTACAGTGTTGCATTAGTTTTAGTACAGCAAAGTCATTCAGTTTTATATGTATATGTATTTACGTGCATGTGTGGGGGTGCTCAATCTCTCAGTCAAGTCCGACTGCGATTCTATGGACTACAGACCTCCAGACTTCTCTGTCTACGGGTTTCTCCAGGCAAGAATACTGGAGTAGATTGTCATTTCCTTCTCCAGGGGCTCTTCCTGAGAGAGGGATTGAACTCTCATCTCCTGCACTGGCAGGAGAATTCTTTACCACTGCCGTACCTGGGAGGTCCACGTATATATATACATACATATTTTTTTTTATTTTTCAGATACGTTTCCATTACAGGTTACTAGAAGATATTGAATATAGGTCCTTGCACTATATAGTATATTCCTATTGTTTACCCATTTTATATATAGTAATGTGTATATGTTAATCCCATACTCCTACTTTATCCCTCTCCTCTTTCCCCTTTGGTAACCATAAATTTGTTTTCCATCTCTATAAGACTGTTTCTGTTTTGTAAATACATTCATTTGTATTACTTTTTAGATTCTACATACAAGTAATATCATATAATATTTGTCTTTTTCTGTCTGACTTACTTCCCTTAGTATAATAATCTCTAGGTTCACCCATGTTGCTGCAAATGGCAATATTTCACTCTTTTATGGGTAAATAATACTCCATTTCTCTAGAACTTTTATCTTGGAGAGAAAAAATACAGTAATATTTTCCAATGCATTTAAAACCTGACACTTATATTTATTACCTGCCACCACCAAAGGAGAGTACTTCCTAACACATCCGGATTACCTTGGCTTTCTCTTCTACACTCATTTCTCTCTCTCTCTTTCTTTTTTTCTAAGCAATTCATGCCACTGATAAATACAGGCAAAAAGAGGCTTCATCCTTCTTTTTGTGTTTTCTTGAGTAGTTCTTACTACTCATTTTTTCTCGGCTTTATGCCCTTATGTAAGAAAAAAGGATTCAAAAGTACATCAAGAAGAACTTGGGTCCCCAAACGGTTCTTGCCTGAAATAAATAGACAACATCATTCTGGTATTCAATCTGTGAGACTTTCATTCCAAACATCCTCATTCGACAGACTAAGGGCTCTCCTATGCTCTTCAGTTTAAGGCAGTAACTCCCTCCAGGTACTGATTGACTTCAAAAGGAAAGGACGTAACTTCAGAGTGGGGAGACCCAGTGGTATCTGCTGGGTCTCAACCACATAATCAAGGTCACCATTAAGAAGAGATATCAACATCACACATTCTAATGTGATCCTCTAAAAAGAGCACAACATTACTTCTCTGACATTCTTGCCAAAAATGCATAACCTTGATTTAAGGGAAATATCAAACAAACCCAAACTGAGGGACATTCTACAAAATAACTGACCAGTATTCTTCAAAACTGTCAGTCATGAAAGACAAGGAAAAACTGAGGAACGATCATATTGGAAGACACTAAGGAGACATGATAACTAAATGCAGTCTCGAGTCCTTAACCAGAGAAAAACTGGTGAAATCAATTAATGGTGATAAGTCTTATAGCACTGTTAATTTCCTAGTTTTGATAATACTGTTATCATGCAAAATGTTATCATTAAGGAAGTCGGTTGAAGGTCATTTGGAACATTTTGTACTTTTTTTTTTTTAATTTTCTATGTCTACCATGATTTCAAAATAAAAGTTCTTAAAAACTCAAGTGACTCATCCTGGATTTTGTTCTTATTTTCTAGCTTTCACAAAGACTCTCTGAAATTATTTTAGACCATTCTTCCCAGGAATCTAGACCTGTAAGATAAATATATGAATTCCAAATATCTCTTCATTCTCAGTAACAGCAGAAAGAAAGATGCCAATACATTTATAAACCATTTCACAAATACAAAGAGAGGAAAAATAAGTTAACAAATTAATAATGATGATTCTTGATTTAACACTACGTTTAATAGTTGAAAAGTCAAGGCTATTCATTTTTGGTTAGAAGACTGGAAAGAGAATTGTAAATCTGCAGATGTGTTTTTATTACTATTCAACGGCTAGGGATGGTGGGGGCTCTCCTGCTCCCTCCTCACACCAGGTCCACCTCTGCCTGCCCCTTTGTTAGCTTCCTCCTAAGGCCAGCAGGAACCAACTGAACGAGTTGATCCCAGAGACACGTACTACAACAAGATTACGAGTGAGCAGGCTTACTCTGCCCAAGAGGCATGGACCCAAGCACCCCATTTTCTCTTACATTTCTGCTTCAGACCCAGTCATGTAGCAATCAATATATTTTGCCTCTTTCCCTTCTCCTGAACACCTAGTTGAGGAGAGAAGGTTCAGGAAAGATACTAGGAACTCTAGTTAGGTCTTAAAAACAATGGAGCCCAGAAGAGGGGTTTTAACATGTCACCTTGACTTCTCTCAACTAGGGGTTCTCTTGTACAACTCCTATGATCCCGCTGGGGAGAAAATGTCATTTTTATATAGAATTTAGGCCCTCAGACCACCATATATATAATACTATCAAAAATCACACTCATGCTTTAACACAAAGAACTAAAGGAAACAACTTTGCAATAAGCTCAAAGCATAGAAAAATATCTGCAGAAAACCAAGTGGTTTGAGCTTGGGAAGCACAATCTGAATTACCTTCTTAATGAATGCCACTGAAAACGTATCCCAGGACACTATTCCATGGTCCATCAGCTCCACAAAGGCCGTCAGGGTGAAGGACAGCATGTCTCCAAAGCTGGAAAACACAAGGAGGCGTGAGGGTGATAGGCCAGGAGTTCAGCACAAGGAGAGATGGGAGTGAGAGAGCTTTAGAGGGATGAATACAAGCAGAACTGGACAAGATCACTGGGATAAGCAGCTGGGCCACAGACAACGTCCTTACACACGTGGCTCAGTAGGAAGGAGGCAGGTAGCTTCACAGTGAGAAGCCTGGGCCTCTGGGGGACAGACCTGGATTCACAGTCTCACTCAGGTGAGCTGTGTTGCCCCTGAGCGGGTCCCTAAGATTCTCTAAGCCACCGTCTTCTCCACTGAAAAACTGGATAGTGAAATCTGTTCCATCACAGGGCTGCTGGTAGAGCACTGAATAAAGTTCAGCATACAAGCATTCAGAAAATGATAGCTTAAAAAAGCTCCTCAGCAAACAAATATTAGGAAGAGGGCAACACGCTTCTCTTATTATCTCTGGGTATCCAACAGGGAAGGTTATAAATAAGTCTATTAAAAGTATGAGCACTTTGCAAAAGATTCATGTGGCCCATAAATACCTAGGGGTGTGTGTGTGTGTGTTTGTGTGTGTGTGTGTGTTTGGTGAGTGCATTTACACACATACACACACTCACAGATACAAACATATATGTAAGTAAGCATATTAATTTCTATGTTACACTGTCCAGCATTTTAACTTTAGTTAACAGGCTTTATAGAATATCTTTCTAGAATATTATAGATAATAACGATTTGCTGGCCATTGACTTGCTGTGATTCAGAAGCTGTAGGAAGTGTCTCATGAATGAGTTAGAAATTTAAACAGATCAGGCAAACTCAGGTAAAAGAATTGCCTTCTATAATAGCTCCACCCACACCCCTTACCAGACAACAACCTGGTTTCTAGTGCTTACAAAACAACTTTGAGAATCTTTTACAGAAACTCACCTCTACTGTAAATTATCACCATAATAGTATTAACTTAAAACTCTCAAGGTAAGTTTTGTCTCTTCGGGTATATTAAATTACATCCATCAGAATCTCCATACTGTATACAACCATACTGATTCATATGCTTGACTTTTTAAAAATAAATTTAGTAGTTCCGATTTTTAATCTGTAGACTCCTATATATCATGACTGCTACTTTACAGAGTTTCATAAAGTGTTTAGATGGAGTCTTCCCATTCATTTTCAATGAACAGAATAGAAAACTGGCTCCTATTTCTTTTAAAACACCTTTGCAGTCCCCCTTCTTCCCAGTGTTCTCAGCCTGGCCTCCATGGAGGACCTTGGAAATCTTGCATCATCTCAGAAGCTGTGATGCTGAAAATAAATCTACAAAAGAGGAAGTGAATCTCAGGCAAGGACTGTAATCCAAAGGCACCAGACACAACAGAGGGGCTGAGATGTGCTGGATGGAAATGGTTCAGTGGGTGGTTTCTCGAGTCAGACAGCAGAGGTGGACAGCTGTAAGTGGACAAGTCACTGACACAGTCTGTGCGCAAGTTTCCTCATTTTTTAAAACAGAGGATGACAATGATGCGGCTAGTGGTGGTGATACTTTACTCAAAGGATTCCTGGGGAGATAAAAGGAGTTACCACACGTACAGCCCTCTGAACAGTGTATAACACACGGAAGGCAGCATATGAATATTAGTTATCATCATTATGCAAAGAGGTATTTTAAAAAGGTACACGAAGCTCATGATTTTCAAATGTCTGTCTTCACTGTGAGAAGAATTCTCTGTCCTTGGAACCAGAAAAAAAAAAAATTCAAGGAAAGCCAAACCTTTCAAATCAGATTAAAAAAGCAGCATATATTTTTAAAAGACTTTTCTGAGTCACAGACAAGCAATCCCCATCTTACAGGTTCCCCCTAGGTGGCATCAGAGAATCATGCCCCAAAAAGAAATTCCAAACCAGAAAACTCAAGCTTACTTTAAGAAAACAAAAAAAGTAGATAGTCAGGTGAAAAATGGACTAAAAGGACAAGTAAGAAAGGTTATAGAAAAATTCCAGAATGACTCTTCTACAATGAGTCATAAGAAAATCTAAACACTAGCTTGCAAAAAAAAAAAAAGGAAATTTCTTCAGGAAAATAAGAAAGCCAGGAAATAAAAACAATTAGTAAGATTTATTAACAGATTATTAGATATTAGTATCACTGTGAAAACATTACATAATTATGTATAGAATTTTTAGTGAACAATATTATGTAATTTATTACTTTGTTGTATTATTAGTGGTAAACAATATTAACTAACTTCCCTTGTGGCTCAGACAGTAAAGTATCTGCCTGCAGTTCAATGCCTGGGTCAGGAAGAGCCCCTGGAGAAGGACATGACAACTCACTCCAGTATACTTTCCCCAAGAATCCCTATGGAGAGAGGAGCCTGGTGGGCTACAGTCCAAGGGGTCACAAAGAGTCAGACGTGACTGAGCAACTAACACACACACACAAACAATACTAACAAGTTTTTTACTCAAAAAAAGGGAAAAAAAAAACACTAAGTGATAATGAACCTGGAGTCGGAAATGGCAAGTGCTCCAGTATTCTTTCCTGGAAAATTCCATGGACAGGGGAGCCTGGCGGGCTACAGTTCACGGGTTTGCAAAGCATCAGACACGACTGAGCACACACATACATACACAACTGATAATGAATGGTTTGCATTTCTTTACACCTGGCCTGCTGAAAGATCTCAATTGCTAAAAAATGTACATGACATTGGAGGATGGCATTCATAGGTTCCATGCAGTGTAAAAACATTGCCTTGGTGTTGTCACTAAGAGAAAAGCAATGGAAACAGGAAAAGGAGTAACACATGGCTAGAAACAAACTCTTCTTTACATTCCCTATATCTTGGACTAAAGACAGTATCAGTCCTCATTAACTGCTTTAAAAGCAAAAGATAAATTGTACTTATGCGCTCTAATTATCTGAAGGCAACAGAACTCTGTTCCTCCCTCAATGGACTCATAATCCAAATGGCCTCAGTGACATCTTGGGGTACTCCCTCTTCCTCAAATGCCCCAGAACTCTGCCTACAGACTCCTCAGACAGGCTCCCAGGACCTGGGGCAAAAGATGCAGAAAAAGAAAAACAGTATTGTTTGGTTTCCAAATCTCCAAGCTGCTTTGGGGAACTAGTGTTTCAATCTCCATGGTTGGAATTGGAGCACTGTTTCTGAGACTGCCCCTAGGGCTTTCTGTGCTTGGCAATCACCAGTTAGTGTCAATGGTTGAGAAGTGAGAGAAGTTTCTTTACATCACACACCAACGTGTCCAGAGCAAGGATCACTCTCTTGGTCCAAAAAAGTTTTATATAAATGTTATATCATGCGTGCTCAGTCACTCAGGAGTGTCCTACTCTTTGTGACCTTGCCAGGCTCCTCTGTCTGTGGGATTATCCAGGTAAGAATACTGGAGCGGGTTGCTATTTCCTTAATGTGTACTTATATAATTATTATCTAATAACACTTTCTATACTTGTGAAAGTGAAAGTGTTAGTCACTCAGTCGTCTTTGACTCTTTGCAACCCCATGGAGTATAGCCTGCTAGGCTTCTCTGTCCATGGAATTCTCCAGGCAAGAATATTAGAGTGGGATGCTGTCCCTTTTCGAGGGGATCGAACCCATGTCTCTTGTATCTCCTGCCCTGGCAGGAGGATTCTTTACTATCTGAGTCACATATAAAATTATAAGCGGGCTCTCCCAGTGGCTCAGCTGTAAAAAATCCACTTATAATGCAGGAGACACAGAAGATGTGGATTCGATCCCTGAGTCAGGATGATCTCCTGGAGGAGGAATTGGCAACCCACTCCAGTATTCTTGCCTTGAAAATTCCATGGACAGAGGAGCCTGGTGGGTTAGTGTCCATAGGGTTGCAAAGAGTTGGACACGACGAAACGACTGAGCACACACACATGTAATTATAAACTCTACAGATTAATGTTATTAGATATACATATGCTATATATTCATATGTATGTATATGTATAATATATAAAATATATTAGATATATTTTATATATTATACACATTATATATGATACAATATCTTGTATATATAATGTATATCTTATATACTGTGTACATATATAACATACTTTATCTATTATATGATATATACATATATATTATTATATAGAATATGTATATAATATATTGTATTATATATACTATATATATGACATATATAATTCATTATAACTGGTTGCTGGATGGCATACTACCTTTCCATGGGAGACATTTTTCAAAATTCAACTTTAAATCCTCAGTTGCAAGGAAAGGATGGCAGTGCTAAAATGTTATTACCTTCCAAATCAAGGGACTCACTCACCTCATCTCAATTGAGGCAGCTACAAAAGCTCTTATTGAACCCTGACACAGATGTTTATTTCCACTGCTAGAGGAGTGATTCAGGTTCCAAAGAGGACAGGCAAGAGCCAAGATCCTGTCTCTGAAATCAGTGCTGGGTGCAGAAGATCAAGGCTAAAAGGATTATAGATATAAAGCAACCACATGGCACATGCGGGGAGCATTTTTATTTGTTTAGTTTACTTGTTTTTTTATAAAGTGCTAAGCTAAAGATTTTGCAGTACTGGCTGCGACAGATTAAGCTGACTACAAACTTTACATGCTGGTCGAGAGCCATGTCACAGCCAACACACCATGTGTGCTGGAATGATTCAAATAAATGTTTCTCATCAATTCAGTAGAGACCATCTTCTTTCCAAGAAAATTCAGCCAATCTCAAAGCATTTAAATTTTATGCTGTTAGTTTTATCAAATAGTGCTTCCAAATGTTTTCATTGGGTGCCATGCCCAAGAGAGAAGCAGAGAAAAGATGAAAATTAAGACCACTTTTAAAATTATTAATAAGTCATACTGAATATATCCGTAATTGCCAAAGTTAATGATATAACTTTGTTCTACCTTGCCTGTTGAGTTTTTCCAAGTATTTTATTTGTGTGGTAAAACTTATAGACACAGAAATGTATGGATTTCTAAACTGCCCCAGTGGACATTCCCTTTAGAATCATAGCATCATATATCAACAGACATTCTTTCAGCTCCTTTGTTGAAAATTTAGCTGTGGATCAATGTTAGACTCTTTATTCTATTCTATGGATCTGTCTATCCTTTTATATCAATATCACAGTATGTTAATTACTGACTTTGTAGGAAGTCTTTAAGTCAGTTAATGAAATCTTCCAACTTTATTGATTTTTATGGGTTTTTCAAGATTGTTTTGGCTCTTCTAGGTCCAATGCATTTCCTTTAAGTTTTTAGGAAAACTCGTAATTTCTTTTTTAGAAACTGTATTGCACTAAACCTAATTTGGGGAGAATTGCTATCTTAACAATACTGTGTCTTCCAATCCATAAAATGCTGTATTCTCTACTTATTTAGGTCTTCATTAATTTCTTCCAGCAATATTTTTTATTTTTCAGACAACAGGTATTAATGTCTCCTGTTAAAATTAGTTCCTAAGAATTTTATCATTTCTGACGTCTGTAAATGGAAATTATAAAATTTCACGTTTCAGTTGTTTGCTATTAAAGTATAAAAATATATCCCTTTTACATACTGATGTTATACTCTGAAACTTTGATAAATTCAGTTATGAGATCAAGCCATTTCTTTGTAAATGCCTTAGGATTTTCTGTGGATAGAGTTGATTTTACTTCTTTTTTTCCAACATGAGTATCTTTAAAGACTTACTTATTTGGGGTTGTGCCCCGTCTTCGTGGCTGCGCAGCTTTCTCTAGTTGCGGCAAGTGGGGCTACTCTCTAGTTGCGGTGTGCAGGCTTCTCATTGCGGTGGCTTCTCTTGCTGCAGAGTGCGGGCTCTGCGGCCCACAGCTCTCAGCAGTTTAAGCTCCTGGGCTCTAGAGCATAGGCCCAACAGCTGTGGCACGCAGGATTCGTTGCTCCTTGGCATGTGGGATCTTCCCAGATCAGGGGTGGAACCCGTGTCTCCTGCATTGGCAGGCAGATTCTTTGCCATTACCATTAAGCCGCCAGGGAAGCCCTTATTTCTTCCTTTCTGACCACGGTCTTTTATTTCTATGTTGACTTATTGCTAAGGCTAACAACTATAGTACAATGTTGACTAGAAGTGCAAAAAGTGAATATATTTGCCTTATTCCCAATCTTTAGTGGGAGGAGTGGGGATTCATCTTCCAACATTAAGTATAATGCTTTTTTTTTTCTTAGATAGTCTTTATCAGGTTGAGGAAGTTCCCTCTATTCCCAGATTGCTGAGAATACTTATGAATGAGTGTTGGATACTATGAAATGCTTTTTCTGTATCTGTTATCTATTTTCTGTATCTATAAAGGTGGTTTTCCTGTTTAAGTTTTCTCCTTTATTTTTCTAAATCATGGTCACTGATTTTCAGATTTTAAACTTCTTCTGAGATAAATCTTGGTTGCCACAAATCTTCTTTATACCTTGCTTGATTATATTTGTTTATATGTTTCTGGGGAGTTTTGCACTTTTGTTCATTAGGTGGCCTATAATTTTTATTTCCTAAATTAGCTTTGTCAGGTTTTGTTATCAGAGTGATACTAGCTTCACAGGCCTCATAAAATGATTGGGAACTTTTCCCCACCATCTCTCTTTTCTGAAACCGTATGTGTAGATTCAGTATTTCTTCTGCATCTGCATAATTAAACTCACCAGTGCAACCAATTTTCATTGTGTAACCCTCTAACAGTCTGTATTTATACTGAGCTTCCTATTGGGTTAGCTGGGACTGTCAGATCTACATCTGCTTCCTCTTTTCTTCTTCCTTTCACAGGCATCAGCTCTACCTCACTATCTGAAAGGTATTCATATCCAACCTCACTTTGTGCCACAAAGTACCACCAATTCTCCAATAAACCTCTTACTCTCCTTACTCCATCTCAGCATCAGCTGCTCAGGGACTAAACTGACACATCAAAACTGACCACAAACAAAAAATCTGAATACCCCTTGGGGTTCACATACACACGTGTACATTCACACTTCAGTGATCAGTGATATACTTGGGCAGAATTCATATATATTTATGAGGGTTTCATATCCTCTGAGCCTCCTTTCTTTCATGGATTTTCCTTAATTATCTAGTTGTTCTGCCAGCCCCAAATTATGTCGCATGGACAGAGGAGGCATGTACCACCAGTAACATTAAGATTGAGGGTTTTCATCACTCCATAATACCTGGATGGGGCTTCCCAGGTGGTACTAGTGGTAAAGAAACTGCCTGTCAACTCAGGAAATGTAAGGCATGCAGGTTCAATCTCTGGTTCAGGAAGATGCCCTGGAGGAGGGCATGGGAACCCACTCTAGTATTCTTGCCTGGAGAATCACCATGGACAGAAGAGCCTAGCAGGCTACAGTCCATAGCAGGCACAGAGTCGGACACGACTGAAGTGACTGAGCACACACGCAGAACGCATGCTACCTGGATGAGCAGGGATCCTCAGGCAAAAAGCTGTAAACACACAAATCTCATCTAGAGCCAATTTGTTCTCTCAAAGACTGACTTACTTCTCTCCGTCTGTTTCAGTTGCAATCTAGTTCCTTAAATGCTTGTTTTTAGATGTTTTTGTTTGCAATATTTTGTCTAGAGGTCATAATTGTTATCTATGGTCCTTAGTCTGATTAGGCTACTTTGCCATTACCAGAACCAGGATCCTGAGCATTGATTTTGTCCACCATAAATAAAAATCATGATTCACACTTGTAATGCCCCTATAATCCAAAAGATTAACACTGCTGACAGATAAATTTTGAGAAGTTATTTGGGCTGGAGTCCAGAATTTTACATTAACAAATTGTATTAGGTTATTACAGAAGAAATAACCAGTTTGAATCCCAATACCACTTCACTTTAACTTCCGCATCAGGGAAATAATGCTAATTTTACTCATCTTGTGTTGTGGATAAAAGTGTGAATTAGAAGTAACAAGTGTAAACATTTAAACATTGAGACAGTGCCCAGGACAGAGTAAATTCTCAACAAAAGATGGATTTTATTGTCATTACCATTAAGTGTTTCTACTGTATTAAAATATATATCAAAATCAGATTTAAGAAGCTTTATCCTAAAAATTCAATGTTTCTACCTTATTAGAATTTAATAACTGAAGAGTTCCTGCAACTAATACTTTTTCTAGTGGGAGGGGCAGGGGAACATGAAAGCTTGGAGACCACTATTACACTGTTCAGGATTTTCTCTGGAGGCTTAAAAATAAGGTGCACATTTTCAGATGCTGTTCAATCTTCCTTCTCAAGCTGAAACTGTATGCTTAACAACTGGGCCAAATGGAAATTCATTCAGCCTATTACAGAGAGTTTATAAGATCCTATTTGGACTCCTCTTGTTTAGTGAATAATAAAGGCATTGAGGAGGGAATACTCTAAGAAAGAACTTTTGAGATCTCCAGACACAATTATCATGCAATTCAAATACATGGGTGACTGAACATTTTCTCAGACTGAAAGTAAATAATTTTCCTTCCATACTTCAATCTTCAATATTTTTATGTGGATCTTTTTCTTACCACGTCATTGAAGAAAATCAAAGATTTTTGACTTTGAACATTACATAGGCCACAAAAGAGAAAGGTTTTGTTTAAAGTAATACATAAAATTATGCCTAGCCTTGCTCCAAGAGAAGGGGAGCAATCCTGATGTGATCATTCTGTGGTTACAAACATAAAAACACTCTACCACAAAGCAAAAAGAAAAGGGAAATAATTTTTTTAAGAACTTGTTAAAAGAACATAAAAAAGAAAGAAAAAAACATCACTCAAAATATCTAGACACATAGTTACACAATCATTCAGGGGACAGAGTTTAAATATTCAGAGAAGAAGGAAGTGTTACATCATCTATATCAACAGATCAGAAATTCTTACCAAGGCTTCATGATCTTCTGCAATTTCTGGTATCGTCTGTAAAATTCAAAAGCAACCATGTAAGGCTCATGCATGACAGCGATGGATTTTACACAAATTACATATCATGAATAAAGCCCAGAATGAGCTATATGACAGGTTTAACAGCCATTAAGGGCATTTCATTCATTTCAAAACATTTCTCCAAGTAATAAATTTGTGTTTATTAATGACACAAAACAATCAAAAATAGGGATTAAACTACTATAACCAACCTAATGCATTTACTTTTGAATAAAGGCAACAAAGGGGGCTTCCCAGGTGGCTCAGTGGTAAAGAATCCACCTGCAATGCAGGAGCCACTAGAGACGATGGGGGTTTGATCCCAGGGTCAGGAAGATCCCCTGAAGGAGGAAATGGCAACCCACTCCAGTATCGGCTATAGCCTATGGGATCACAAAGTTTCAGACACAACTTAGTGACTGAGCACGCACACAAAGGCAACAGAAACACTCCCTTTGGCTCAGAACGAGTATATATTCAACCAAGGAGGACATCACTAGAAATAAGGGAGAGCATGTTTTCAATGAAAAAGTAGAGCCTCAAAGCCTTAAACCAGTTGTTCTTTAAGTACATGCTCAATAGGAGAGAAACAGTTGATTATCTTTCTTTGGTAAAATGCTCACTAATTCTACTTCCTCTTTTCTCAGAGGGAAAAAAAAAATGCTTCTTCTGAAGGAAGACATTATGAGACAGTGCAGTAGTCCTGGATGACAGCTGGACCTCAAGGATCGTAGCCTGCAAAAACAGCACACAATCGACAACACTTGTCTGCAAAAAAGGACACTTATGCTTCTTAAAAAACTAAAGATTAGGTCAAAAAAATTAGGTAATAAGTGATTCTATCCTTATCAAGCCACTTCCCATTCCTCAAGCCTGCCAAATCTCTGGCATTAAGTGTGTTCTTCCCTCAGTTGGGGGAATACCCTTCTCCTCCTTGTCAGACTAGCTAAACCCTACCCCACATTCATTCCAGGCTTCTCTGTGAAGCCTCCCTGACCTCTGATTTCCCTTCCTTGACTGGACTGAGTGTGGCACCCATGTTGGCAGCGCTGAGAATACACCGGGCATTTGAGTTAGGACATCTCACAGCCCTTCCAGCACCATGAAGGCAAAGGCTGGCTCTGTAACTCAACTACTAACTATACCATCAGGCACCTGCAGAGTAGGTATTCAATTCAGAAGAAGTTAAATTTCACATTTCAACCACATCAATGTAAATGTAACCACTTCAGAAACCCAAATGACCACGAGGTGATCAGATCTAGTATTTGATAAAACTGGGGAATTAAAAATGTATGTAATCTTCCTCTTCCTCCCCTCTTCCTCCTCTTTTACTTAGCTTTATCAATAAGTAATAGATATAATTAATTAAATAATATATTATATATGTATTCAGTGTATATATATACACTGAATAAATGCTCTACATAAAAGTTGAGGATTTTGTTCTAGTTGAAGGACCTGGACTTAAGCCCATAGTACAGCCTCTCAAGATTGCTTCTGAGGGACTGCTCCAAGGCCTTAAGGGAAGAATCAGTATATAGTGGAATTTTTGCAACAAAAACCAGTAGTCAGAACATCAAGATTACTGTTAAAGACAAATCAGACTTCTTAAGCTAGTGGATTTAGTGCTTTTCTAAGTACTAGAAGATGTAAAAGTCTGGACTCCTTGAAATCATTCCTTTGATATGCACCTTAACTATCTAGTGAAGGAAATGGCAACTCGTTCCTGTATTCTTGCTTGGGAAATCCCATAGACAGAGGAGCCTAGTGGGCTACACAGTCCATGGGGCTGCAAAGAGTTGGACATGACTGGGCGACTCTCACTTCACTTAGCTATCTAGGGCCATTATCCTGCTTTTTTCCATCAGGAATCCGCACAGGGAGGGGGTGCAGCTGCAGTGGTTTATGGTTTGATGGCTCTAATGTCCTTTTTTAGCTGAGATGGCTGGAGGACATTTTTCATCCAGATCTGTATTAGCTTCCTTTTCTTCTCCTTCAAATTGCCATGGGCAGAGTAAAAGAAGTAGGCGGCCATGGAGAGGCAAGCCTGAGCAGAGTTTGGGCCCTTTTGCAAGAGCCAAACACTACCCTCCACTAAAAGGAACTGGGGCTCCTTGGAGAAATGACTCTGGCCAGGATTGGGGCAAGAAAAGACCAAGAAAAGCTCAGAACATTTCATTGAGCCAAAAAGTACAGAAATGCTCAAAGAATAATGGGAAACAAGGTAGAACACAGAAGACAGCTTGAAGAAGTTTCCAAAGCAATACCGGAACACTGAGCATCAAGGTAAATAATAATGGTGATGAGTTCTAGCCCAGGGAATAAAATAAGAACAAATGGGCCTACACTGCTTTAAAGGTAGTGTGCTGGTACTGTTGAAGAACTAAATCTCTAGGGAAAAATATATAAATCTGATTTGTACCACTTTCCATTTCCCATGGGTAACTACTCAGGATTCTCTCTTAATTATTTACAAAAGGGGTAAAAAGCATTACTGGGAGATACTTGGAAGGCACTATCTTAAAAAGTGGTCAAAGTGAACAGCAATAATGAGACAGAGATATCATGTGCCATTAATAGGATGCAAAGCATTTGTGATATTCTAGCCAAAGACATACATTTTCTAAAACAAGAAAACATTGGATAAACCTATAGAAAAAGAGAATTTATGTTTCAAAGGGAAATTGGTGTCCACAGTTTTGTCTAGTGGTGAATTAACTGACTTCTTCCCTGCAGGTGAAAAACTAGTTTTGCCTCTATTTGCAGTTCATTTCAACATTCTTCTGTTTCATGGAAATTTGTGTCCTTTGACTCTTCCTTTGAACCGGTGAAAACACCTGCCCAGTTCCCTTATATCAAATGAATAACATACATTCTTGTAACATATGTTCAATTTTATATCTGTATGAAAGCCATGCTTTTACCTTTCCCTGATAATTACCTTTTAATTAGCTACTTATTAATAAACCTCAATTGGAGAATATTCTATAGATGGCTGACCTATGATCTTGAAAGTGTCAAAGCCATGAGAGAAAAGGCAAGATTAAGGAATAGCTCCAGACTATAAGAGATTATACTAGGGAACCAGTGATTGAAACTTACATGAGTTGTCTGGCAACAGGAGGTCCCAATGAGGAAGAAAGTGCTGCCACCAAAAACTAACCAGGAGAATTCAGGAGGGGCGGGCCCAAAGGACGGTGGAGAAGCCAACCCATATGTCCTACCAACCTCCCGAAATCCTTGCTGGAATCCATCTTGGCTGAGAGATTGCATGTACAACCAGGAAGTATGCTGAGTCAGACCAAATATGGGCACAAGCAAGATGATTGCCCAGAGACAACCCAGAAACTATGCATGACCATAAAACCTGAGATTGTGATCCACAAGGCAGAGCAGTTATTCTGGGTTCCTGTACCACCTTGCTGCTCTCTGTCCAGGCACCCCTTACTAATAAAGTTTTTTTTCTTGTATTTTGTCAGTTCTATGTCTCCTAGAACAATTCATTTTTGAATGTTCAACAAGCACCTACTGTTCAGACCTGGAAAAGGTCCCCCTTCCTGCAACAATTAGGAGAAGGCAGGACAACTGGGTGCAAAGGGCTCTCTGGGATTAGATCTTTGTAAAGGACACAATCAGGACAACGGGTGAAACTTGAGCGTGCAACTTTTCCATTAAGTTTGGAACTGTTAAACTACTTGAACAAGCCACCCTTTAGAGCAGGCAGCTCGAATACTCTGGCTTCCTATATAATCAATCCAAAACCCGAAACCTACAAATGTCTCCAGGTTAGGAAATGGAAACCTAAGGACAAGCAACCGACTTGACTAACAGTCTAACAAGGCCCTTGGTTGTTTCCACTTCTTCTCTGTAAGAGACTCTTCCCTCCCCAACTAGCTCCTGTGGACAGAGTGTTTCTAACCACTTCCAGTTTGGCACTGACCAATTCTAACTGATTTCTGTTCAAATACACTCTAAAAATGTTTGCTATGGGTCAGTTAATCCTTTAACACAACTGCTTCAAAATTAATGCTTGTCAGAGGTGTATGTGTGTGAAATATATAAAGCAATCAATGCAATTTTTCAAAATAACCTTCTGGCCTCAGGCCTGTGCATCCTTAGGTATATATAAGCGTGTGTGTGTGTGTGTGTGGGTGTGTTCTAACCCCTGTAGCAGATTCTGGCTTTAGAAAGTTCTTGACCAGAGTACAGAGAGAGAAATTCAGTGTTTCTCACTTCTCTACTTCCTCACCTTGGCTTCAGAGAAACATAAGCAGAAGAGGAATTTTTTGTTGTGATGTCTGTTTTCTTATCTGAAGTTCTCTCTCTCTCTTTCTCTCCTTCTCCTTCTCTCTCTTTCTCTGTCTCCATATATATCCACTTCAAAAGAAACATAATCAGGAGAACAAATGATTCTCCAAAGACAATGCTTCACAGTGATCAGAAGCCCCTTACCTTAGCCCAAGCTGTGGCATCCTTTCCCCCAGCAGAAGACAACCTCTCCTTTAAACAGGCTGTATGACCCCTTCTTATTTCTATTATGAGAGTGATGGACAAAGACACAGAGACAAAGCAAAAAGGGATGGCGAGGCGGAGTTTCAGCATAAAGAATTTTCTGCCACACAACCCCCAACAAAGCCCAAGAAGATCGGCCCCTTTGGCGTTTGTGATGCAAATTCCTGGCAGGGCCCCAGAAGGGCTGCTCCTGTTGAAACTCCCTGAGCTCTGTGTTCTGCAGCGCCAAGAAGGTAGACTGAGGGAGCTGGAAGACTCAGCCAGCTTCTCAGCTGGGGCCCACGGACCACACAGAACTGCTTCTTTCTGGTTCGGCCTGGGGAGCCGCTGGCTCCTCCTCGTGGCCTCTGTCCGAGGTGAAGTACAGGACACGCATGGTGTGACCTGTGCTTGGCGGCTGGCAGAGATTCCCTGATCAATCTGGCCTGGCCTGGACCTTCCACAACAACCATGGTTTATAAGAAACACTGAATTCTCAGAAGCAAGAGCCTGAATTAGAGCCAATAATCTGTGTCCGTGAAGCTTAGCAAAGTCACTTTCAAGAAAGAAATTTATCTTTTGTGTGAAGACAAAAAAGGTCACACATAGTCCCAAACTGTCAAATGCATGACTGTGTCCTCTCCCTCCCCACCCAACAACACACACATTCTGTGTCTAACCCATTGTCAGGAATATCTGGCATTCAAAGAATACATACTTAGCTGAGTGAATAAAACCTAGAAACCCATTCTCAAGTGTGAGTGCCAGGCAACATCAAGGCCAAGACATCCTTTTGCATGCTTAATTTAGATCATAACTGAATTTCCACACCTGCCACACAATCACAACTCTGACTCCAGCCAGCAGAAAGTGACCTGAATCATCAATGTTTAGTATGAAACTGTGTATTAACAATGACAATTTATATGAACAACACACATAGCTATACACACACCTGAACAGCCTCATCTGTGTCATCTATATGACAGAATGGGGAGGAGACTGGCAATTTATACAACAAATGTGGTTTGTTTTTAAGACAATTATTTAAGGGCTTTGTTGTGCTGTGTGCTTAGTCACTCAGTCGTATCTGACTCTGACCCCATGGACTGTTGCCCGCCAGGCTCCTCTGTCCATGGGATTCTCCAGGGAAGAATACTGGAGTGGGTTGCCATGCTCTCCTCCAGAGGATCTTCCCGACCCAGGGTTCGAACCCAGATTTCCTACACTGCAGGTGAATTCTTTACCATCTGAGCCACCAGGAAGTCCACTTAAGGGAAAGAGTCCCATAGTTATTTTAGAGATATACATATAAAGTAACTACGGGACTCTTTCCACTGTTGCTAGCATAGCCAAATTTTGGAGAAATCAACTAAGCAAATAAAAAGTCTTGTAAATTCCCCAGATTAGTGAAAACTCCTCAAATACCTCACTGCTATTTTTTTTTTTTTTTTGCTATTTTTCTTAGGAAAGCCAGAATCCCTAAGGAAACACCAGCCCAGTATTGCCCAGGGTGTTAGGAATGGACATACTCCTACAAGAAGGGTAAAGTACAAATTAGGACACGTCAGCAAGCTATGGGGCTGTTCTTATTTTAAAACAGTTTGAATATGTGCTGAATTAGTAATTTTATTTCAATAAAAAAATTATTCACAAAGATTCTGCTGAATGAAAAACTGATGAGAGAATGTTCACAATCATAATAAAACCTCAAAACAGTAAATATCCAACAATAGGGGAAAGGTTAATTCCACTCTGCATATCCTTCAAATTATCATATTACAGTGCTTACCAACTGTACTTCAACAGACCTTTAAAAATGAACTAATAGGCAGACAACAACCTAGAGGGGAGAGATGGGGAGATGGGAAGAACGCTCAAGAGAGAGGGGATATATATATAGAGAGAGAGAGCTGATTCACTTTGTTGTACTGCAGAAACTAACATATTGTAAAGCAATTATACTCCAATAAAAAATAGGCAGATAAAAATTACGAAGGGAATATTTAACGACATAGCACTATTGTTAAGTACAAAAAGATTACAGAGACCATTAATATTATAATTCTACCTTTGTAAGACCTGTGTCTGTGTGTGTAAGCCTATGTGTGTGTGTATCTATAAGAATGTACAAAAACAATATACACCCAGATGTTAAAAATATTTGCCTCTAGTAAGGCAGAAGACAAATGATTCTTATTTGTTTCTTTCTGCTTACTTACATTTATTTTTAAATAATAAATAAATGAGTTTTTGGTAAATATATGGATTTAACTTTTTTCACTCTTAACTTTTCTGCCCAGGGTGGTGCTACTGCTTACTCATACTCCAAGGGCGTAATTTGCCTGTCATGTTGCCAAGTGGGAAACTAGAAGGATCCTGCCCTTTCATTCTTGGAAATGTTCCTCTGTTCTTCTGATTGTTGAACAGCAAAAGGGCACAGAGTAAACCATCCAATTGTGTGTGTGCACAGCAGCATAGACAAAGAACACAGCGTTTAATTAAAACCCTAAGAAAAGCAGTGTTATTCACTACAATGGATTTAAAGTTGCAGGTACAATTTTTTTTTCTTTCAAATAAAACAAAATATATCATTTCTGAGAATCTTTTAATATCTATCCTTAAAAAAAAAAACACAGAAAACAAAAATAATTGTACATTCCTTAATGGATACCATTTTCTGACTCAGGCTGGAGAAACAAGTTTCCCCAAAATATATATATGCTTCCACATCTATCTCTCAAGCTGAAACTAGGAATGGAATTTCAAAATGATACAAGAATGGAAAAATGAAATTCAAGTTTTAGACACTGTGTTCTGCCAAAGTATCACTGCCTCTCGCTCCTCTGTTGTTCATTTTTTCCCTGTAGTCTCTCCTGGTACCAGCTGGAAAGAGACGTTAAAAAGCTCAGCCTTGGGTAATGGCAAGCAGGCAAGCAATCTTTGAATCTCATTATAGCTCAAAGTAAGAAGAAAAATTCCAGCTACATTTCTTCAGTGTTTCCTAAAAATTTCCACAGGTCCTGTTCAGGAAACTGCTGCCTTTCCCACCTGGAAGTCTGCCCAGGAGTCATAAGTAAATGCCTTCCAAATTGCAGGATCTATTTAATTTGTGCAGCTTCTATTCCAAAGGTTTCCTGTTAATTAATTAAAATCCTGTTTAAGTTTAATTGAGAAGCTGAGTTTCCCTATGACAAAAAGGTCCTTCTCTTTTCCTTTTCATCTGAGCAAAAGATCTGAAAATAACTCTTCATCAAATGAGCAGCTTCCTAGCATGAGTGGCAAGACCTTGCAGAAGGAAGGCAGGAAGGTTGTACAGCTCCGGTGCCCTCTTTACTCCATCCCTATGAGTAGTGTGACTTTGAACTTACACGCAAAATGGTGATAAGGGCACACACCAAGGTCATTCAGAGAGATATCATCCCTTCCCAGTAACACAGTGTGACGGGAAAGTATCAGAGACAATGCAAACCAGAACACACTCAAGATCTGGTCTTGAGTTCTGTTCATCTGTCTGCAGTCAAGGTGGATGTAACAAACTGGGATGGCTTACAGATTACAAATAATTAAAATATGAATGAGTATGATACATTTTGGAAAAAAAAAGAATTCAATTACTGTGGTTCACATACAGTAAATTCAGTATTGACGTGTGAAACCTAGTGATATAATTCAGATCTGCTGTCCCCAATGTTCATTCTGTAGGCCACTCCATGAGTCAAGATAAATTACAGAAAAGGCAACAGCACAGATGAAAACCACTAAGGTTGACAAGGCCATTCATCCGTTTTCACTCTTTCTCCTCTCCAGCACAAGTGGTAGTGTCTCCTTGATGGGTGTCATGGGCTGAACTGTATCCCCTGAAATTCATATATTGAATTCCTGTCCCCGATACATCAGAATGGGGCAGTATTTGGAGATAAAGCCTCTAAAGAGGTGATTAAGTTAAAATGAGGCCTTTAGGGTCCTAATCCAGTCTGACTGGTGTCCTTGTAAGAGGAGGCAAACTGGACAAAGAGACACCTAGGCTGCTTTTGATTAGAGGAAACTTTGTAAGGACATAGGAAGAAGGTGTGCATGCTAAGGCACTTCAGTCATGGCCAGCTCTTTGCGACCCTATGGACCGTAGCCCTCTGGGCTGCTCTGTCCATAGGATACTCTAGGCAACAATACTAGGGTGGGTTGCTGTGCATTTCTCTGGGGGATCTTCCCCGGACCTGGGGATCAACCCATGTCTCTTAAGTCTCCTGCATTGGTAGGTGGGTTCTTTACCACTAGCGCCACCTGGGAAGCCCTATAGGAAGAAGGTGACCATTAGCAAATCAAAGAGAGAGCTGCAGAAGAAACCATGCCTGCCAACACCTTGAGCTTGGACTTTCAGCCCCCAGTACTGTGAGAACAGAAATTTCTGTTATTTAAGCCATCTGCTCTGTGGTATTTTGTTACAGAAGCTCTAGCAAACGCATATAATGAGAAACTAAAAAATTAAAGCTCCTAGCATGCATTCTCCAGAGAATTGTCAAGTATATAACTGCCAACCTCCAGAGGTTCTGGAGCTCTATTTAGGGTACATATCCCATGCACTCTGGTTTTCAGTGTATGGACCACTGTAACTGTAATTATGATTGTAGTTCTGATAAACCTGGAAGTATTAACACAATGTCATTCTGAATATGCCAGAGTTTAAGCCCCTGGACACTTAGGTATCTGTGGCAGAACCAACTAATATTATCAGGTTCCACTGAAACTGGTTCTAGTACATTGTTTTTGATATGCCAATGGCTGAGATTCAGATAAATCAATAAATGTGGGAACACATTTATGTTTTTGTTTAACATGTTACAAATGTAATGGAGGCAGAAGCTCCCAGGGCTCACTATCCCACCAGAAGTGGTAATGGGTGTGAAGAAGGGCCTACCATGTATGGCAAGCTCATGAAGTCATCCACAGTCACCAGTGAATGTGTTTGTAATCACAACTCGCAATCCACTGTCCACTAGTAACAAGAAGTGAAGAATCTGATACACTCCTCACCGGATTCTAGCCTGGAGCTTCCGACAGACAGAATCCTCTTTCTCCTTTTCCTTGAGTGAGCCTCATGGATGGCTAAACTTATTCAACTTCCCTTCAAGTTGCTGCTTCAAGCACCAACTCCAATTTACAGTAACCACTTTGGATTTTGATGACACCCAGAGATTCCCTGTCCTACTCCAAGTCCATGTTTGCCAAAAATTTAATAAGCCGAGTTTTAGTCATCATTTACAAAATAGATAAGGAGATAGTTGGATGCACTGACTCAGTGGACATGAATCTGAGCAAGCTCTGGAAGACTTGAAGGATAGGGAAGGATAGGGAAGCCTGGCATGCTGCAGTCCATGAGGTCACAAAGAGTCGGACACGACTGAGCAGCTGAACAACAACAACAAAACAGATAATACTGTCTACAACTGACCCTTTCCAGGTCACCCAATCCTGATTCCCAGTCCTCTTGGATTAGACTTTCCCCCCTTCCATTATTCACTCCTAGATGTTTTCTCTACTTGTCTGTGAAGTAAGACCCCCCCAGCTCCAAACTCTGGAGAACATTCTAATATAGGAGATATTTCTATTGTTATAAAACATGCTCTTTGAAATAGAAAAAAAGAATCTTTTATTAGCCAGTAGCAGAGGCTAAATAATGCCAAGTGTAGGAGGAGACAGGAAGGAAGGAAGGAAGGAAGGAAGGAAGGCAGTGGGCTGAGACAGGTTTCTACTATGTACAGTCATCAGGTCATTCTTTAAATCACCACATACTGAAGAGACATTTAAATGACCCAGGTTTAAACTGCAGTTCTCGGTGATATTTATTCTTTCCTAATAAATACCTACCCCAGCTCTGCACATTATTCATTTGGCATATTACTATGTAGTTGGCTGGCTCAGCATCCCCACAAGGTCTAACTGGCATACTCTAATAGTCTTTACCAGTAGCATCTGACCATATAGAAATGAGCAGTTTCCTGTGGACCCTAAGCTGTCATTCTGTGGTCAAGGGAATGATCTGTCCACACATATAAAAGCTAGGTCCATCTAGCTCCTTAGACTTCACAATCACACCACAGAATCAAACCTTTCCCTAAGAAGATGAACTCCTCAAACAGAAATGCCCATTCCTTCCTTGCTCAGGATAGAACTCCAACTCCTTAAAGCCCATTCACTGACACCCTCCTGTAAGCTTCCATGAGATGTAACTGGTCCAACCTCTAGATTCCCAGCCCTCAGGAGGAATTGCACCTCAACTGAATTCTGCCTCTAAAAAGTTTTGGATGGCAAGATTCACATCTTGTAAAATTTTCCCGACTTCTAATTTTTTGTACACAGTGGGTACCTAATAAATGCTTATTGTGCATACATGCTAAGTCGCTTCAGCTATGTCTGACTCTTTGCTACCCTATGGACTGTAGCCCACCAGGCTCCTCTGTACGGGGGATTCTCTAGGCAAGAATACTGAAGTGGGTTGCCGTGCCCTCCTCCAGGGGATCTTCCCGACCCAAGGATCAAACCCATGTCTCTTTATATCTCCTGCATTGGCACGTGGGTTCTTTACTGCTAGCACTACCTGGGAAGCTGAATGTTTATTGTACTTAATGGTAAATAACTAAATACATGTATTTGATCAGTCAAATGTTAATGTAAAAAAACAATTACTTTAGGGATGCTATTTAGACCTGATTTAAGACTCTGAAATCTAAGGAGGTATTCTAACTTTCTTTAAAAATGGAGTGAGGGGAGGAGAATTCTTTTTGCAGATAAGCAAAGGATGTGAGGGATTTATATTTTAAAGAACTATAATTTGTGTTGGAAAGGCCCTTAGAGATAATGACCTAATATTTCTCCTTCTAAATCTGAAATTTCAGACTGTGTTAGACACTGACTAGTTGGTGGGTGGAGAACATAGTGATCCTTAACAAAACCACACCCCACACACTATCTTAAACGCCATTTTTTTTCCTGAGCCTAGACAATTTCTGGTATTTAAAACTAGAAATTCTAAGAACAAGGAAAGTATACCCAGAATGAAGTCTAGATAAAAGGTGCTTACTCGGTGCCACTTTCCACCATCTGTGTCAAGAGAGAGATGCCGTCCAGATTTATAAACTCCTGGGCAAATGTGACGTCCCGGGAGAGGCTGGCCAAGTCCTTTAGGGCCTCCAGCTTGGCGTCCATACTCGATGACTGGATTCGCTCATGGAGCTGCTGGGCGTTTTGAGCCTCACCGGAGAGAAAAACAAAGCAAAGAGTGTTCACAGAGGAAACCACCGCAGATCAAAAAATAAAATAAAATCACCATCTCATTGAGAAAGGAAGAAACAAAGGCCAAATGCACAAGTTCAGTTAAGTATTACAAACCAAGGGAGGTTTCCAACCATAATGACTTCACCTTCAGGCAATGCTTGTCAATTTCACAACGAAAATCAGTTGCCTTTCTTTGACAGGACCCATATTCCCATCTCAAGGAGAAGCAAGAGCCCAAGAACAGTAAAACCCCGGAAATGGAGCGGGTATGGCAGTGTGGAGGGGAAAAGGGGGAGAATGTTTACTTTTTAAGTAAAATTATTATCTACAAATGACAAAAAGCTATTTGCTTAATTAAGCAATTGCACAAATTTATACAGCATGTTCAGCCATTCAGTCAATACTCTGAGTAATAACTGCCTACACAAAATGTTCAAAAGCATCATTAGACACCCAAATAATCTTTCGGGGTTACTGAAAATCTTCCAGCACAACACAACGGAGCTTGTAAATTCCACTTTTCAACAGCATGTGTTTCATGCGCATTAGTTATTTACAGCATGATTTTAAAACAAAGTAATTAAACAAGCAAACACAAATACAAAAAAAATTTTAAACCAAATTAGCAGCTTTGCCTAGAATTAGAGTTCTCATTTTTAAGGCATTGGCACCTGGCTTCTACATCCAAGACAGAAATATACTGGAGGATCTGAATGTCTAGATAATAACGTGTCTTCACATTATGTGGTTTTCAGGGACAAGCAGCCTAAGAAAGCGACATTGATGCAGGGGTCTAATCAACAAAAACTCAGCCACATTGGGGAGGGGCCTCACAGAGGTATGTTGGGCAGCACAAACGGTTGGTGCAAAGGAAAAACAGAAGGAACAGGCCTAGGATGTCTGCAGGGATAGAAAGAGGACCAGTGTGCCTGCGGTTGGAGGGCAAAGAGGAGCGTGTAAGGAGGTGAGGACAGGCAAACAGACTGAGCCAGGTGGCCTAAGAAGTTCATGAGCAGAAGCAGCAGAGCTGGAGGAATCCTGGGTGGTGATGATCTTCCCTGACTGATAGGATGAATTTAAACATCTAGACAAATGTGTGGTACCTTTGGAGCTCTTAAAATAGCTTTCATATTCAAACACTAGAAGCAATGAATATATAAATGCACACATATTTGCATAAACATGACCCAAGGAAACAAATCAAGATATAGCCCACTGTTATTTATGAATTGTAATGTTCTGCATAATTTTTTGTTGCAAGCTTCACTTTTCAAATTTTCCATGAGTCTGTAATATCTTTATATTTGGGGGAAATTTTACATTATTAAAAAATAAAATAGCCTTAGTTTTGATTTTCCAAGCAGTTAGAACAACTGAAAAAGACTCTAATAGCTGTGTGGGTGCTTGTATCAGAGAGTAAGTATTATTTTCCAGCATTGTCCTAGGAGAGAAAACAAGTTTCATCTTGAGTCACTCAAATAGCATGGTGTGGCTGCCTAATGTCCAGGGATGAGAAAGTTCTGGGCCCAAGCTCAGAGGCAAACAGCCTCTGAGGGATCACAGTGGACACAGAATAGGTATATGCAGTAGATGCGTGCCAAGTATTTACCATCTTTGTTCTTTAAGGTCCTAATTAAAGCTTTTCCCAAGGAATTTCCCGAATGGTTCTGGGTCCATGATACCAACTAAGAAGTAATCAAAAAAGTCTATAGGCTCACAGATATTTTCAAATGTGCACTCAATATTGCCCAGCAATCCAACCAAGTTTCCCTGGAATGTCTGCTGCATGCGTACTAAGTCATCAGTCATGTCTGACTCTTTGTGACCCTATGGACTACAGCCCGCCAGGCTCCTCTGTCCACAGGATTCTCCACGCAAGAATACTGGAGTGAGTTGCCATGCCCTCCTCCAAAAGATCTTGCCAACCCAGGGGATTGAAGGTGTGTCTCTCAGTCTCCTGCAATGGCAGGTGGGTTCTTTACCACTAGCGCCACCTGGGAAGCTCTCTCTAAAATGACTCTTTCACACCTTTTCTTATTTCCTTAAGCTCCCTCATTTCCTGTTTCCCTCACACTGGTGATCTTGCCTTACATTTTATTGAGGAAATCAAAGTAATCAGCCAGGAATTTCTGCATCTTCGTATTTCAAAAAGCACAGAGTTCCTTCAGCTTCCTGTTTGCAAGGACACGGCCCCGGGGCCTCTATGCTCCTGCTCTGCTTCTTTCTGAATCTATGTACCTGACCCCTGTTTCCTGTCCAAGGTCAATCGTTCCCTTATCCCCAGCCCTAGAGCTGTCACCCTCTCACCTTCTCAGGCATTCTGCCCCTACTGTGTCCCCCTTTCCTTTGTACATCAGTCTCTCTCCGTGCAGTAGATCAGGTCCAGCTACAAACATCTCTAACAGGCCCTGTTTTAAAAACAAATGAAAAGGTGTGTACATTTGTCACACCTTTGCACATTGAGTCAATTCACTTCCAGCCAGGCCCTCGTTTCACTGCTTCCATTCTCCACAACAGTTCTGGAATTAAGAGTGGGTCTAAAATTGCCACTCACCTCACCTCACATTCTCCTCCTCACCTCCATCCACGAGCTTCCATACTCACCCCTATCTACCCATACAACGTCTCCATGACGCCCTGTCTACCTCGCTCATCTGGTCCTCCTTACCTTCTCAGCAGGCCTCAGCATACCTAAGTGTGCCTAACAGACTCCTAACTGCCTGGTTGACGTGTCCTCATGGACACAGGACAGGCATCTGCAATTCTTCATTTCCCGCTTCCTAAACTTTCTATTCCAGTAAGCAGCACTGCTGTTGATTGTGCCCAAACACCAGGGACATCCCTGCAGTCTCCCTCAAGGAGAACCACAGCCCCAGGATCAGGAAGTGCTGGGGCTTGCCCTCCAACACTCCTTCAGACCCTCCATGTCCAGAACACACAGGCAGCCCGCGCCGTCATCTCCAACTGGCACTGCCATCCCGTCTCCTAACCCGGCCCCTTGACACTGGCAATCTGTTCCGGGGCAGCACCCAGAGTGATCCTGTCCCCCCTCTGCCTAAAAGCTTCCACTGGCTTCCCTCTGTGTTAAGCTCATAGGGCAACGGCAAGAAACAGAACTTAAGACATCCTGCCATCTGTTTTAGGTTTCTCAGCTCAGGAGAAAGAAATTGGCTCAAAAAATCATTAACAGTCTTACAGTTAAGAATCTCTGACAACCTGAATCCACAGAGTGACTGGGGTAACACTGTTTTTCTTTTCGCCACAGTAACTGGCCCCCCAAATCAGCGCAGCAGGCTCTTTAACCCAGATGCTTCTAATATCAGTTCCCCAAGTGCAAGAGAGCAGAAGGCAGGGTTGCGCTTAAAGCTGACAAAGCAACAGCAGATACTTGATAAGCAATTTTATTTAATTTGTCCACATGGGCCAAAATGAGGGATAAGAGGCAAGAAGAGTTCAGGTCATATATAAAAGGGCTCCTAAAAATCTGATAGTTTGGAATACTGGAATGGTTTTAGCATGGAATGTCATGATTCATCTCTCGTATACTGTAGTGACATTATGAAATTTGTTTGCAGATTTATTTAATTAAAAATAACATCAGCCAGGACTTCCCTGGTGCTCCAGTGGCTGATTCCGTGCTACCACCACAAGAGGAACAGGTTCGATGCCTGATCAGGGAAGATCCCATATGCTACGGTTCAGTTCAGTTCAGTTCAGTTCAGTCACTCAGTCGTGTCCGACTCTTTGTGACCCCATGAATTGCAGCACACCAGGCCTCCCTGTCCATCACCAACTCCCAGAGTTCACTCAAACTCATGTCCATCGAGTTGGTGATGCCATCCAGCCATCTGTCGTCCCCTTCTCCTCCTGTTCCCAATCCCTTCCAGCATCAGAGTCTTTTCCAATGAGTCAACTCTTCGCATGAGGTAGCCAAAGTACTGGAGTTTCAGCTTTAGCATCAGTCCTTCCAAAGAAATCCCAGGGCTGATCGCCTTCAGAATGGACTGGTTGGATCTCTTTGCAGTCCAAGGGACTCTCAAGAGTCTTCTCCAACACCACAGTTCAAAAGCATCAATTCTTCAGCGCTCAGCCTTCTTCACAGTCCAACTCTCACATCCATACATGACCACTGGAAAAACCATAGACTTGACTAGACGGACCTTTGTTGGCAAAGTAATGTCTCTGTTTTTCAATATGCTATCTAGGTTGGTCATAACTTTCCTTCCAAGGAGTAAGTGTCTTTTAAATTCATGGCTGCAGTCACCATCTGCAGTGATTTTGTTTCCACTGTTTCCCCATCTATTTCCCATGAAGTGATAGGACCAGATGCCATGATCTTCGTTTTCTGAATGTTGAGTTTTAAGCCAACTTTTTCACTCTTCTCTTTGACCTTCATCAAGAGGCTTTTTAGTTCCTCTTCACTTTCTGCCATAAGGGTGGTGTCATCTGCATATCTGAGGTGATTGATATTTCTCCTGGCAATCTTGATTCCAGCTTCTGCTTCTTCTAGCCCAGCATTTCTCATGACGTACTCTGCATATAAGTTAAATAAGCAGGGTGACAATATACAGTCTTGACATACTCCTTTTTCTATTTGGAACCAGTCTGTTGTTCCATGTCCAGTTCTAACTGTTGCTTCCTGACCTGCATACAGGTTTCTCAAGAGGCAGGTCAGGTGGTCTGGTATTCCCATCTCTTGAAGAATTTTCCACAGTTTATTGTGATCCACACAGTCAAAGGCTTTGGCATAGTCAATAAAGCAGAAATAGATGTTTTTCTGGAACTCTCTTGCTTTTTCCATGATCCAGCAGATGTTGGCAATTTGACCTCTGGTTCCTCTGCCTTTACTAAAACCAGCTTGAACATCTGGAAGTTCATGGTTCATGTATTACTGAAGCCTGGCTTGGAGAATTTTGAGCATTACTTTACTAGTGTGTGAGATGAGTGTAATTTTGCAGTAGTTTGAGCATTCTTTGGCATTGCCTTTCTTTGGGATTGGAATGAAAACTGACCTTTTCCAGTCTTGTGGCCACTGCTGACTTTTCCAAATTAGCTGGCATATTGAGTGCAGCAGGGTGCAGCCAAAATAAAATAAAATAACAGCAGCACATGGTACAGAAATATGTATTATCAGAAGTTATAAAGTGAAAAATAGAGTTAGCATAATGCTAAAAGTTTCTTGTGATATTCCTTGAGAACCATTTCTATTCTTTTATTGACATATACCTATTTTCCCTGTGCATCAGGGGGATGACTCTACACATCGTGTTCTGCAACCTGCTTTGGCACTTAATAAAATTCTGAGGTGCTTCTGAGGCAGCACATGCCACATTCTTTTTCACATCTACACAGTATTCTGTCACACAGTTATCACCTAATGCATTTAACTAGTCCCAACTGATAGCTAATAGGTTCCAATAGGTTTTGATTATGGAAAGCAATGATGCATACAGCCCTGTATGGATGTGTATGGGGTGTGTGTGTGTGTCTGTGTGTCTGTGTGTGTATCCTACAGTGCTTTTGTGAGACTATCTACTGAATAAATTCCCAGGAGTCAAATTGTCAGAACAAAGACACATGCATTTTAAGCTTGGGTGAATACAGCTAAATTGCCCTCCAAAAAGGCTGTACCAATTTATACTCTTGACCCCAGAGCATCTTTGCCTCGTGCCTTGATTATCAAGAAATGTACATTTTCATCTCTTTTTTGAGAGGAAGATTGAGTTTCTTCTTTCACAGCTATAGGTATATAGCCATATATAGGTCTATGTAGATCCTGCTTGGCAAGATAAGATAGATAAATATATAGATTTATAGAAAGAGAGAAAGAGATCATTTTTGTTTATAGATTTTGGACCATATATTTTGGGGGCAGTTTATTTATTCACAAGGGATCCTGCAATTTGAGGAATTAACCCTCCATTTTTTACTTACATTGCCAATAGTTTTTCTTAATTTGCTATTTTTTATTTTGTTTCTGGAATTTTTCGCAAATATGAAAGTTCTGTGGTGTTTTTATTTTTGGTAATCAAATTTATTAATCTTTTTCTTTGTAATTTCTGAGTTCTGTGTCCTATTTAGAACTTAGAATGGCTTTCCATACTCCAAAACTACAAATATATTTACTATAAAAACTTTCCAAAACAAAAATTTCAGGAATGTGAAAACAATGGTCTGGAAACCTAGGCTTCCTCTATTAATAACAGGAACAGTAGTCAAAATTTATGTAAAACATGCTTCATGCAACATGTGACCTCAGGTTAGATTTCCATAGCTATTATTAATATTATCATGACAGATACAAGGAAATACTACTTAGCAGCATAATCTGAAGGTCTTCAAACCTTTAAATGCTCAAAAACTCACACATATTCACACACATTTCCAGGGTGGGTTCATGGCTATATTTTCATACCACTGGGGAGATAGAAAAGGATATGACATCTAAAAAAGATATATATTTAAGATGGTCAGTAGAGAGATTGTCTGAAGATATGCAACATAGAGGAAGACCATATGCCAAGTGTTGGGCTATTAAAAGAATAACTATGCAGTTTTTTAAAAATCTTTTATTATTAATGCCCTATTTTGTTAGGAATAATCCAGAAAGAATAGTTTTATAACAGAGTAAGACTGAAAATAAATCCTTCAAAATGCCATTGATAGAGTGGACATGAGCTGCACATTACCTAAAACAAGAGTGTGTGCATGCATGTGTCTATGAGTGTGGGCGAGTGTGATACTGTGGCTACAGAGAGAGTTCAGCTGAGGTAGATACAAAAACTTGTAAAAGTTAGCACAACACCATTTGCTGGTTTCTTTATGGTACTCTAACACCTCCTTGCAAATTCAATACAGACAGTTTTCAAAAATATATTTTTATTGTGTATATAAGAAGTGAAAGAGTTAGCATATGCTGACCCATATTTTTTCAGTCAAACACAAAATCTTTAAAAAGAAAATCTACCAGCAACAAACAAAGTTTAAAGATCCAATATGTCTTGCTTATAGAGTAATTCCCAATGCTAGACTCCATGGCTACAGTCAAACCATAAAGTGCTTACTTAAAGTGCAGGAGCTTGGACCCTTGACATCTTAGAAAGATGTCATTATTCAGCTTCTCTTTGAAGGCCCAGACATCAGCATTTTTAAAGTTCTACCAATGATTCAACTTTGGGGACCACTATTCTCTGGCAAATGTAAACTAGTCTCTTGCAGGGGGACTCTATTGTATGGTGTTGTTTTTGTGCACTGGTTTTTGCACGTCTCCCTTCACTGTGTTGGGTACACGAAGGGCACAAGCTCCAGTGTCCCCAGTGAGGCCAAGTCACACCACAGTGTCAGCAAATTGGCTTTCTGGATGCTGAGAAACTTCACCCTGACAAACACTAACCTTCTTGCAAGCAGTAGCTTGGCACTGCAGAAATTTTGTTCATGAAGCCAAGGCGTAGATTAAAAAAAAAAAAAATGGTGTCTTTCTAATTCTGAGATGAAACAAAAGGTATACTCTTTCTTCCCATCAACCAGATGAATAATTTCAACAGGATATATTGGAACTACAAAACCCAAATGAAACCATGGTCTCTAAAAGTCAAATTAAGGTGAATTCATGCTAACTGAAGTAAGGTCAGTGCTAAGGCAGACAAAAATGTCTTGGCTCAACATGGAGTCACTGAAAAAGGAGTGTGAATGGTAATTTCCCTTAAGTGGGAAAGAAGGTACCAAAAGCCAGTTTAGCCAACTCCAGCAGCGTATTCTATTGAGCCCATCACTGTGTTTACGCTCAAGATGTTACTGGGTAAAATGTTTAGGTGTTTGTAAGCCTCTCTAATGTAATTTTCAACAAGAAGAATTTGTGATGGTTACAGTACCCACAATTTAATTTTAGCCAGATGCTTTTCCCAATTTTTAAATTTATTTTTAGCCTAGCACATGGCTTCAGTGGAAACTGAAAATGAGAGCTAGACACAGTTTTCATCACATATGCAGAGTGAAAATAGTAACACTTGGTGTATTTTGTGCAGATTATTTTTTAGGAAAGTGATAAAATGCACTGTGAAAAAAACATAGTTTAAATATGCTAATGTTACTACCCAAAGTCTCCATAAGCAAGTAAGAAAGATCAAGTTAAGCAATACAGTTGGCTACAGTAATCTAAATATATTGTAGCATTTTGTTTAGCAGTTTTTTTCTAGAATCAGCTGTCAGTGAAACAACAGAAGTGGCAAATATTTCTTAAACTATATTTGATGAATCGTCACAATAACTGACCAAACCTTAGGAAATACTTAAACGTTTTCACTCTTCCATACACAGACACACGCCTTTTGACTTTCAAGGGAAGTTTAACAGGCTGTCTCTACTTGTGTTCCCTTTGTTTGTTCAGATAGTCTTAGGTGGATCTGTGGGTAGGTAGGTAAAACCGATTCGCAGGGTAGAGTTATCCTATCTATGTTATGAGAATTGTTGATATGACCACGGAATTCAAACTTTAAAGTGAATTTACTTGCACATAACCTGGAACAAAAACTTCCTTTTCTGTGCCAGGAAATCAAAGAGGGGCATTCCTGCTACTCCAGAATAGGGGAACACTCCAAAAATCTTTTTTTTCACATGAGTCACCTTGAAAATTTAATATCCCATAATCACGGATAACAAACTGCAAATCACAGAACCACAAACAAGCATCAACTTACCGGAGATGTGGTTAATCGAAGGATAGTGCCATTTTTTATTTCATTTCTATTCTGGAAAAGAAAAAAAAAAACTGTAAATCTTCAAGTGGAAGCTTGGGAAAGAAGAACACAAAGGCACATATCACCTAGCAGAGAGTCTATATATAAATAATATGCATTCATATGATTCGGTCTATTCTCACTTGAATAATTTTTAATTCTTTCTACAAAGGACTTTAAACTGGGTCCCAAGGCAATGGCACCCCACTCCAGTACTCCTGCCTGGAGAATCCCACGGATGGAGGAGCCCGGTAGGCTGCAGTCCATGGGGTCGCTAAGAGTCGGACACGACTGAGTGACTTCACTTTCACTTTTCACTTTCATGCATTGGAGAAGGAAATGGAAACCCACTCCAGTGTTCTTGCCTGGAGAATCCCAGGGACGGGGGAGCCTGGTGGGCTGCCGTCTATGGGGTCGCACAGAGTTGGACATGACTGAAGCGACTTAGCAGCAGCAGCAGCAGATGCATTAACTTTATTTCCCCCTTCAATTCTTTTTAATTTAATTTTTATTTTATTTTAGAGTATAGCTGACTTATCATGTTGTGATAGTTTCACATGTATAGCAAAGTGATTCAGTTATACATATGCATGTATTCTTTTTCTGACTCTTTTCCTATATATGTTATTACAGAATATTGTATAGAGCTCCTTGTGCTATATAGTAGGTCCTTGCTGATTACCCATTTTTATATGTAGTAATGTATACATGTTAATCCTAAACTCCTAATTTATCCCCCCACTCCTCCCTTTCCCCTATGGTAACCGTAAGTTTGCTTTTGGTGTCTGTGAGTCTATTTCTGTTCTGTTTCTTTCTATCATCATGGACAGCATACCATACAGAGGAAGCAAATATGAACCCAGAGAATAGATACATGGGACACAAGGATAGCAATCAAAACAAGCAAGTTTAAAAGATTATTAAAAGGAGTATTATCCAGCAAAATCATTCCTACATACATACCCAAGAGAACCGAAACTACATAACCATATAAAAACTTGTACCTGAATATTCAGAGAAATTTTATTCATAACGGCCAAGGTATAAACAACCCAAATATCCATCAGCAGATGACTGGATAAACAAAACATGGTAAATCCATTCAATGGAATATTACTAAGCCATTAAAAGAAACAAAGTATTGATTCATGCTACCACACGATCTTGAAAACATTAAGTGAAAGAATTGAGATGCAAAAGCTATGTATTTTATGATTCCATTTGTCAAAAGAGGTCCATCCATAGAGACAAGGAAGCAGACTAATGGTTTCAAAGGGCTGATGGAGGAGGATTTGGGAGTGAGTGTTAACCGGCACAGGAATTTTTTTTCAGGGGTGATGAAAATGCTCTAAAATTGATGGTGGTGATGATTTTAGAAATCTGTGAATATAGTGAAATCCAACAAATTGAAGAATTAAAAGCCAATGAGTTAAAGAGCCTCTTGATGAAGATGAAAGAGGAGAGTGAAAAAGCTGGCTTAAAACTCAGCATTCAAACAACAAAGATCATGGCATCCGGTCTCATCACTTTATGGCATAGATGGGGAAACAATGGAAACAGTGAGAGACTATCTTCTTGGGCTTCAAAATCACTGCAAATGGTGACTGCAGCCATGAAATTAAAAGACACTTGCTCCTTGGAAGAAAAACAATGACAAACCTAGACAGCATATTAAAAAGCAGATATATTACTTTGCTTACAAAGGTCCATATAGTCAAAGCTATGGTTTTTCCAGTAGTCATGTAGGGATGTGAGAGCTGGACAATAAAAATGGCTGAGCACCGAAGAATTGATGTCTTTGAGCTACGGTGCTGGAGAAGACTCTGGAGAGTCCCTTGGAGAGCAAAGAGATCAAACCAGTCAATCCTAAAGGAAAATCAACCTTGAATATTCATTGGAAGGACTGACAATGAAGCTCCAATACTTAGGACACCTGATATAAAAAGCTGACTCACTGGAAAAGACCCTGATGCTGGGAAAGATTGAAGGCAGGAGGACAAGGGGACGACAGAGGATGAGACGGTTGGATGGCATCACCCACTCGATGGACATGAGTTTGAGCAAGCTCTGGAAGATGGTGAAGGACAGGGAAGCCTGGTGTGCTGTAGTCCATGGGGTTGCAAAGAGTTGGACATGACTGAGCAACTGAACAACAACAGCAACAAACTGAACACTTTAACAGGTGAATTTTTGGTCTGTGAATTATCTCAATAAAGTTGTTCTCTTTTTTGGGAAAAAAAAAGTTAAGAAGGAATCTGGTTTCTGGTTTCTTAACATTTGCTGGTTTCTATTGAACGTTGCCTTGAAGTTAAGAACAAACAGCATATATGAGCAGATTCCAAATTGGTCCATCTCCACTCAGCAAGTATATTGGAAGTGAGTGTTGTGAAGCTTTCACTTAGCATCTTTGGCATGCAAAGAATTTCACTGGCAGTTTCCTCTTCTGCCACCAGAGTACGCACCATGCTCAGCTTTCAGGAGTTGACCTTCTGGGAGTCACACCACCGCATCCCCCACCCCGGAGCACTGAGCCAGAAGGTTAATAAAGTGCCTTGTGGGTCAATCTCCTGCACCATTTCTGACAAGCCACAAGCTAGAATTTGCTCAGGATGCAGCAGGCACATTGGAGTAGTAGGAAATTTCTCAGAATGAGATGCCATAAACACAGAATACTCACTCTCGCCCTCAGCCAATTCTGATGACTTACTGGAAAATGAATTTTCTAGAACAATTATCTGAAAGCGAGCAGGCCTCAGGCCAGTACTTTCTCCCAAAGAAATCCTAATCTGAACGTTTTACACTGAGTTCAGCAGGCCTGAAAGCTCCACACTGCTAGATCCAAACTTTCCTCGGGCAATTTCAGCCCAATTTAGAGCATCCCCAGCCAGACACCCTGGGCCACCTCTTGAGAGAGCAAGGTCTTCATTACCGGAAGTGTGTAGGCAAGGGCTGGATGACCACTGGGCAGCCCGGTTCAGTTATAAGATGGTGAAATGAATTTCAGTATTTTTTAAAAAAATCTTTCAACTCTAAAATTCTATGCCTCTAAGAGAAATGGAGAGGAAAACCAAAAATACTCATTATAGAATATTAAGGAAGCCAAATAGATAGCTATGTCTTTCCTGCTCAGGTTTTATATGAATCAAGAAATAAAGGAGTCAGAAGGTGAAAACCTAAAATATCTCCTTTATTAGTGATTATGGAACACAGGGTTGAGAATGATAACCAGCAGAGAGCTAACGAAACCCTCAGATTAGCATACCTGTTGAGGTTAAGACCCAAGTCGGGTTCCTTCCCAAGAGGAAAAGGGGGCCTAGTTTATTCTTCCCAAGTAACAAATCAAGCAGGAAAAGAGGGTATAAAGAGGCCTGGAGGGTTTAGCAATAATCTCTCCTCGTGAAAATTAGTAGTGGTGATGAAGCATTCCTAATAAAAGCGGTAAATTAACATTTATTGAAAGGCACTGTGGTGAGGGATTTGGGGTTTTGTTGGAATGGTTATTTAACCATCATAATTATCTTATGTTCACTTTAAAGATAAGAAACCAAAGCTGCCAAGAGGATAAGTTATTTGCCCAACATCAAGGAGGGGGAGGGGGGGACTCAAACCCCTCAGGGTGGGGGCAGATGACATCAGAGGCTGTGCTCCCTCTGGAAAAGGTAAACAACTTAGACCTTGCATTCCTCGTTAGAGGGGCGAGCTCATCATCTGATTGCCATATATGAGAGCAAAGAAGTAAGTGCGGTATTAACAAACGCTCTGCAGATTCCCAGGTGCTCTCCAGGATGTCCTGGACACGAGGCACTGGGTGGAATTATGGCTGGGGTGACCTCAAGCAATTGACCTCCATGTTGACTCCTTCCACACAGACTCCTGACTTTCTGGGATCCAAGAATGAGTACTCTGAAGAAAGAGTCTTGAGGGTTGTTTATTTAAAACAAAAGCAGTGTCAAAACCACTGACAGGCAGGGCTGGGTTCAAATTCCATCTGACTCACACCACCTTGTAAGCTCAGTGCAAGCTATTCAACCACTCCAATCTAAAATGGGAAGAACAAGTCATTGCTTAGAGAATGCAGCAAGAACCAGATGTGACGTATGAGCTGTGCCTGGCCTAGAATTCTTTCAAAATGGGATTGTTACATTGAGAGCAGCACGCATCCCTTCTCAATCGGCAGCTGATTTGCTTTCTGTCTCTTCCTTATACCCAAAATACATTTTTTAATCAGTGTTTAGTATTTTGGAACAATAGATAAACAACAACAGCAAAAAATAGAAAAGCCACAAATATATGCATTAAAAACTTTAAGATCCCAACAGAAAGGTAGATCAAACTCAAAGAAAGAGCCAATGGTAGACATCTGCTTCGGAGACTTTTCCATCAAGAAAATCCCCTGGATGCCACCTCTCGTGCCACTGACTGATGATGACGCCTTTTGCTCTCCAAGGAAGTCGAACTTGGGATGTAAACACGGGAAAAGGCTTGGACTTATTCTTATTTCATAAGTCTCATCCAGACAGTGTAGGGCATCACTGATGAGTTGGGTTTCCGGCTAGGATAGTCTGAACTAGATCCACATCTCACTTCTTACCTGGGGAATCTGGTACAAGCAACATAGCTACCCTCTGTGTCAGCTTGTTCGTGTGTAAAATAAGGATAGCACCCGTCTCCTAAGGCTGTTCTGAGGATTAACTGAAATAATCCATTTAAAGTGCTTAGGACAGAGAATGGCACCTTGCAAACGCTCATGAAAAAAGTTAGCTGCTTATTATTAAGTGCAAAAATAACATCCGAAAAGCACATTGCTGCATATGCTTACTTGTTTTGAGCCAGTCTCTATATGTAATCCAGCCAGTAAAAATAACAGTGCTGTCTAGGTGATCTTGAGTCTCAGACTTCAGGAAGTCAGCAGCACATATCCAGCGGGATAACAAATGCTATCAACCATTCACCTATTCCATCAGCAGATCAGCACGGCTGAGGGGAGGTCTGGCACACAGCATGCTCCACATTAAAGGCTGAGGACCTGGCACCCATTCTTTTATCATACTCTCGGGCCTCTACATCTGTTTCAGAAGGGACTTCTTTGATGCAGTCCTCCAAGCATCCAGCAAGCGGTGTGTGTGTGTGTGTGTGTGTGATTTTACTTACTTATCCTGCCCATTGCCTGCCTCCCTCTACCTCCTGTCCATTCCCTCCAGCTTACCCTGACCAATTCACCTCCATCCGCTGATACTCTGCCCCAGCTGGCATGGATCCATTCTTCCTTAGTGAAGTGAGTAATACTCTAGCTAGCTTTGTCTGATCAACAGGTTATGTCAGTGACCTTTGGTAAGCAGATTTCAACAGGATCAATCCAGCAGCATTCAATAGAGGCACTTTTCTCAGGCCAGACAAGGAACGTCATTAAATGACTTATAAAAGCATGTGTGTGTGCGTGACGGGAGTACTTCCCTGATGGTTCAGGGATTAAGGGGGGAAAAAAAAAAAAAAAGACTTTGCACTTCCAATGCAGGGATTACAAGTTTGATCTCTTATTGGGGAACTAAGATCCCACATGCTTTGTGGTATGGCCAAAGAAAAAAATTAAATTTTAAAAAATATATAAAATTTTAAAAAGATATGCACTTTAAAGAAAAGCATGTGGGGGAAGGAACAGCAACAACAACAAAAAAGTGAACTCCCTCCCTCCAAACAGAGAGGGGGATTCTGCAAAACTAAAGAATGTATTCATCAACTCACAGAGCCAAGAAACTGTCCCATGCCCCTCTCTGGGAAATCAGTCTTTAATCCCTGATTCTCATGGGATCTTCATACCACTGGCTTGAGAATCACCCTGAGTATTAAAATGCAGATTTCTGGGACTCCCCAGCCCGCCAAGCACACACTCAGGGGCCTCAGCGGCTACATTTTCACTATGCTTGCAAATAATTCTGATGCACAGTAAAGTTTAGAATCATCCCGGTCTAATTCATAAGATCCTGCAGCACATTTAGAGTCAGTGTTTGGAATTTCAAGGTAATAAAGTAAGGCAAACAAGACTAATGGCAGCTCCTTAAAAATGAAGAAGAGAGCAGCAGAAAGAACATTTCTGCAGAGAATGTCCTAAAGTAACAGCACACAATGTACGGGAAGAATGACAAGGGCCCAGTGAAAGCCGCTAAACCCCGCTGTCACAGCTCCTGCCACCCAGCAGTGGCAGACTGTACTAGCCCCTGACATTCACAAGCATCTCCATAGGATGTCTTTGTGCTTCTTCACAGAACCAGCTCAGTGACTCGGCCTCTGTGTGGATCGGATAATAAGATTCCTCAGGAAAATGTCACTGTTGTCATATTTTGCCTTCTGAAATTTGTTTATCTCAGTAGGCCAACTTTCTATGTAGCCAGGCAATATTAAGAATTATTCCCTGGTCAAAAATTCCAAATTCTACCCCCTTCCTGTGACTGAGAAAGGAAAGCAGGAGGTCAGAGGGGGAGGGGGCACTCACGACCAGACCCTGCAAGTCCAGGCAGCTCCAGGACCTTTTCTCTGGTTCTGCCTTTGTCTGTCACTGTCTCTCTCCCCTAATGTGATGGGGTCCTTACTTTGGAAATAATACTAGGAAATAACGCTGTTCTTTGTATCCATTACTCAGTCATCACAGAGGCTGATTTTTCACTGTAAACCTGATCCTTTCTATCCTTTATGCGTCCATTTGCATGATCTTCAAATCTTTGGGCTGAGGGAAATAACTGAGGACCACATATGACATGCCGGTTGCTAGGTTACAGAGCAATGCCTCTAGACAGAGGACTACAGGTCTAACATTTGAGGAGGAGTATAGAAATACCCTAAAATAAACCTGAACCCCCAAAGGCCAGGAGAAAAAGGCTGAGAGGTGCGGTGGGGAAAAAGAATAAGAAAGAAAGGGTGCCAAACTCTTTTAAAAGCACATTTCACATAACTAATATTGCAGACTTCCCTGGGGTCCTTACCATCAAGGACCATGTTCCTTCCCAGCCCCACGCCCCAGCTCCATATAGCTTGAGCAATTCATCATCATCCATGGACGGAAGGATCTGGATGTGACTTCTTTCCACTCTTTTTTCATGCCACTAACTAGATTCTATTCTCAGTTATTGTCTTTCTTTAGTCAATTTATTTTTCATAACACCATGTACCATTCACACAATTCCCCAAAGCAAAAGAAGATAGACAAGACAGGTGATAAGGAATATTTAGCTAATTACCTATCTGTCCTATGTAAACACAGACCATGATAGGGGAGGGCCTGTTCCATCAGAACGCTTTGTTCTCTTTCTACCTGTAATAAGATCTGGGTAAAAGGAATGGAGAAAAGCTGGTAGACAGTCCTCAGGAGCCCAGGGAATCTATGGGATGTAGTGATCCCAGGGGAGAGCCAGAGGAGAATGCCTGTCCCCCTTTTCGTTTTCACCAACTGCTTGTAGGAGACAAAGAACAATGTTTTCTGGAAAAGAGCATGCTTATCTTAAAGGAACAGGCACTATGAGATTTCACTGCTGCTTGGAAAGAGGCACCTTTTAGAAAGCCAGGGAAGATGCTTGCTTTCTCAGCCAATTTCATATGGCAAGAGTGAGACACATCTACCTTTGCCGGTCCTAGGTCCAGGCCCTAGGACCAAAAACTCAGGGTAGAACCCAATCCATGTCTCTGTCCCTCTAACATCCTAGAGAAAAAACTGATTGAGTCCAATCTGTTAAGAAATAATAAAAGGTCACTATGTAGATAGCATATTCAAAAGCAGAGATATTACTTTGCCAACAAAGGTCCGTCTAGTCAAGGCTATGGTTTTTCCAGTAGTCATGTATGGATGTGAGAGCTGGACTGTGTAGAAAGAAGAGAGATGAAGAATTGATGCTTTTGAACTGTGGTGTTGGAGAAGACTCTTGAGAGTCCCCTGGACTGCAAGGAGATCCAACCAGTCCATTGTAAAGGAGATCAGCCCAGGATGTTCTTTGGAAGGACTGATGCTAAAGCTGAAATTCCAGTACTTTGGCCATCTCATGAGAAAAGTTGACTCACTGGAAAAGACTCTGATGCTGGGAGGGATTGGGGGCAGGAGGAGAAGGGGATGACAGAGGATGAGATGGCTGGATGGCATCACCGACTCGATGGACATGAGTTTGTGTGAACTCCGGGAGGCCTGGCGTGCTTCAATTCATGGGGTTGCAAAGAGTCGGACATGACTGAGCGACTGAACTGAACTGAACTGAACTGATGTAGATGGTGAATCAACCTTGAAGTCAGAGTAGTCAGTTCCCTTGAGCACAGAAGGTGACAGGGATAATTTTGGTAATACAGACAGTGGGGTAAGCACTAGCAACATCTCAATACAATAAACAAAGAGAAAACATTTAAGGCTTTTGAACATTATAACGGAGGGAATGTTTCAGAGAAATAAATCTGTCAGCAGCAGAGAATTAGAATGGAGAGTAAGTTAAAGAGATTGGGCAAGGTGGTGGAGGGTTGCAGCAATACACAGCTGCTTCCATCTCTGCAAGGCTTGGCATTCACTATATTAGACCCCGGATTCCAACCACAAGACTCCTGGCTGGGAGCATCTCCTGTCTCCAAGTTAACAATCCAACAGAGAGACCCAAGAACTGAAAAACTAGTAATAAGCTCTGTGACAAAAATCTGTGCCTTTCTTCCTACACATGACTTGCAGGACAATGAACAAAGACACATTTTTCATGGGTGATTTCATAATGTTTAGCAAAAGCCTTAAAAATCAAAATCAAATTCTATGAAGTTTTTTCCTTTGGAAACACCAGAAAGGCAAACATTTTATGAAAGATGTCCACCGAGGCATCATTTATAACAGACAGAAAACAACTAAAAGCAAGCCCAGATACTTTAGTTATTCATTTACTGTCTCTTAACCCGAAATCCAACATTCTTGGCCCAACTGCATATTGGAGCTGGGCCCTGCAACCATTTCCCTTTTGCCATCTAGGAGAATGTTAAACTTCACCAACAGAGAGCACTGGAATGATCCTGCCCGGTCATCAAAAGGTGGTTCTCTTTTATCATTGTTATTATCATCACCATTGTTATTACTATTATACAAAGAAGTCCACAGGCCTCATCCACCCTCAACCATTCCCCTAAAATAACTTGTGACGGTCTATCTACTTTTTGGAACCCTATCCTAAAACAACCTGGGATTCTGTAAGGACAAATATTTTCTGATTCAGGTGAGTCAGTGACAATTCTCACCAGGCATTTTTTTTTGCTGCACTGGGTCCTCACTGCTGTGAGTGGGATCTTTCTCTAGTTGGGCAGAGTAGGGGCTACTCTGGAGTTGCAATGCACGGGCTTCTCATTGCAGTGAATTCTCTTGTTGCGAAACACAGGATCTAGGCACATGGGCTTCAGTAGCTGTGGCTTGCAGGCCCTACAGCGAACACGTTCCAGTAGTCGTGACACACCGGCTTAGTTGCTCCGTGGTATGTGGATTCCTCCTGAACCAGGGATCAAACTTCTGTCCCCTTCATTGGCAGGTATGGAGTCTTATCCACGGCGCCACCAGGGAAGTCCTCTCCAGACAACTTTTAACAACCTTGTGGCTTTTGTCTTTAAAAGCTCCTGACTCTCTTCCTTGGAATATTCTTTTGTGTTTACCCGAAACCTGTGTCTTCTGAATTGCAAATCTTAAGACCCCCAAAAAACTCTTTTCTAATACGCAGCCTCCTGCATTATTTTTAAGTTAGCACATAAAAAATGTAGGTTGCATAATAGTATTGCACTATGAATCCAAATTGATGGAATATATTATGTGTGTATAAACTGATAAAATGCTGATGTCCAGGTAGATCCAGTAACAACTGGGCAACAATGCTTTTTACTTACAACATATGAAAAAAAAGAAAAGAAATTTTTTAAAATGGCTGATATTGTGAGTATTTGCCCACCCCAGCTAATGAACACTGGTTATGTTTCTAGGGGAGAAAGCAATCTCCATGGTTTTGGACAGAAAGATGTGCACAAGCTAGGGTAAACCACATAGATCAGGCCTCCCCTATGGTCCCTTTTTTCTATCTATTTGAGATAGAGATTTCATTGCCAGCCCCTCCTGCTATCAATTTTAACATAACCCCCAATCAGATGGCATGTGTAAATGTTTAAACCTGGATTGTGAAGGGCAAATCTCAGTGGTCTCAGAAATCCACAAAGTGCTGGAGAAGAGAGCTGCACTTACAGGAAAGAAGCTTATGCTTGTAAAAAAAGAAAAGATTTTAAAGGGCCATTCCAGTGGCATTGACAAGCATCACTAAGGATGCTGCTTGTTTTTCTTTGGTCACGTAAGTCATGTCTGACTCTTTTGTGACCCCATGGACTGTAGCCTTAGTCTCCTCTGTCCATGCAATTTCCCAGGCAAGAATACTGAGTGGGTTGCCATTTCCTTCTCCAGGGGATCTTCCCGACCCAGGGTTCAAACCCCCATTTCCTGCACTGGCAGGCAGATTCTTTACCACTGAGCCACCAGGGAAGCCCAGGAATGCTGCTACACCTAGGAAAATACAGATGCTATGGCCTACTCTAGGCAAAGCCAATGCAGACAACAGACTACGGAGTGAGAACGAGACGCAAACCTTTATGATGGAGAGGAGAGCTACTGAATAAAATGGGATGGAAACACCAGAAAAGGAAGAGTAACTGAGCTTGCTGCTGGTTTCAAAGAGACAGTGTGGTGTCTGGCATCTCGAACACAACCTGCTGTGATGTGAGCCACCCTAACACTGGTATCAGATGGGACTGATCCAAACCTCGGCATCACTACTGACAGCTTTGTCACCTGGGCATTTGGCATAGAGCCTGGCACATAGCAGGTGCTCAGTGAACATCCGGTCAATTAATACATGGGCATGACAGCTCCTCCGAGCCCACCTCACTGCTATAAGGAAGATCGTCACACCTAGACCGTATGGTGTTGTCATGGGATAAAATTAGACAGTGCTAATAAAGGCTCTGCCTGGCACTGGGTAAGGACTTGATAAATCATTCACAAAGAAGAGGCAGCTTGGGTACTGGGTACTGGAAATACGAAAAATCTGTCAGATCAAGAAGCGGGAACAGAAGCTCAGGCAGAGTAAATGCAGTTCAGGCCATTAGGTTCCCCTGCCTGAGATCCTGTAAGGCAGAGATTTAAAGAATCTCTTTTCTTTTTGCCCCCTTTCATGGATGTTTTGGAAGTCTAGTGAAACCTACAGATCACTTCTACAAATAACACTTTTAAATGCATAAAATAAAATACAGAAGCTTGCAAAGAAACCAATAGTTATCCAAGTTTTTGAATTGTATCATAGTAATACATATGCTACTTTTTCAGTATCAGTTCAGTTCAGTCGCTCAGTCATGTCCAACTCTTTGTGACCCCATGAACCGCAGCACGCCAGGCCTCCCTGTCCATCACCAACTCCCAGAGTCCACCCAAACCCATGTACATCGAGTCGATGATGCCATCCAACCATCTCATCCTCTGTCGTCCCTTTCTCCTCCTGCCCTCTTTTTTATCAGCAAACTTTTTCCATCAAGAGCCAGTTACTGAGAGGGAGGAGCCAAGATGGCGGAGGAGTAGGACGGGGAGAACACTTTCTCCCCCACAAATTCATCAAAAGAGCATTTAAACGTCGGTAAATTCCACAAAACAACTTCTGAATGCCAGCAGAGGACATCAGGCACCCAGAAAAGCAACCCAATTCTTCGAAAGGAGGTAGGAGAAAATATAAAAGACAAAAAAAGAGACAAAGAGGGAGGGACGGAGTTTCGTCCCGGGAAGGGAGTCTTAAAAAGAGAGAAGTTTCCAAACACCAGGAAACCTTCTCACTGCCGAATCTGTGCCGAGCTTTGGAAGTACAGAGGGCAACTTAACAGGGAGAAAAAATAAATAAACAAGTAAAACTCGCAGATTGCGAGCCCTACGGTAACTCCCCCAGCGGAGAAGCAGCGCAGACGCCTGCACACGCCATTGTCAAGTAGGGGCTGGGCAGGGAGGCACGGCGCGGGCTGCATCGCTTAGAGTAAGAATCTGGCCTGAATACCCTGAGCGCTATCTGAGCGAAATAATTTGGGCTAGCAAACCAGACTGTGGGATATCTACCACGCGAAAAGCCAGCCCTAACCTAAGACACAGCCAGGCCCACGCACGAAACAAAGGACTGAACAGAGATAGCCAGCTGCAGACCTTCCCCCTCCGTGACAGGCAGCCAGAACCGGAAGGGGGCAATTGTAGCCCCAGAGAGACATTATCTATAAAACTGTAAGCAGGCTTCTTTGCTAACTAAAACTTCTTGGGGGTCTGGACGGTCAACATCTGCCTGAGAAGGTGCGCCGGTTTTACACCCAGATAACCGAGTGGCGGGGAGGCGATAAGTCGCAGCATTGGCACTCACCAAACACCTTATCACCTGAGCTGCTCGGACCTGGGAAGAGCACAAAACGCAGGCCCAACTGAGTCTGCGCCTCTGAGGACTACCCAAGTGCCGGAACCTGAGCGGCTTGGACCTGGGAGGTGCATGCAGCCTAGGGCCGGCCTCGGATGGTTCCCAGTGGAGCAACCTAGAGCCTGAGCAGTGTGGGCAGGGAGGCTACACGCGCAGTGAGCGGGGGCAAACCCAGTGTGGCTGAGGCATTGCGAGCGCACGCCAGTGTTATTTGTTTGCAGGATCCCTCCCTCCCTCCCCACAGCGCGACTGAACAAGTGAGCCTAAAAAAAAAAAAAAAAGTATCCTCCACCGTCCCCTTTGTGTCTGGGCGGAAACCAGACACTGAAGAGACCAGCAAACAGAAAAGGTTATAACAGAGGGAAACGCCTTGGAGATTAAAACCCTGTGGTTACTATGGACTACATAGGAAGGGGCCTATAGATCTTGAGAAATATAAGTCGGACCAAGGAACTAGCCAAAAATGAACTGAACCCACAATACTCACAACAAAACCAGAGAAAGTCCTAGATATATTTTTACTATTTTTACGATAATTCTTTTTTTTTTAATTAAAAAAAAAATTTAAGTCCTCTATTGTTCCTTTAATTTTCACTTTTATAACCTATTACTTTGCAAAAAAAAAGACACTATTTTTTCTTCTTCAGCAAACTTCATATATATATATTTTATAATTTTTTGACCTTTTTTTTTTTTCTTTTTCTTCTTTTCTTTAACATTGTATTTTTGAAATTCCAAACTCTACTCTAGATTTTTAATTTTAGCTTTTTGGTATATGTTATCAATTTTGTACCTATAGTCTTTTTTATAATTTCTGTGACTTTTTTTTTTTCTCTGTTTCTTTCTCTTCTTCTTTTACATAACATTGTATATCTGAAATTCCAAACTCTACTCTAGATTTTTAATTTATGCTTTTTGGTATTTGATATCAAATTTGTACCTGTATTTTCTTTATAATTTTTGCGACATTGTTTGTTTTTGTTTGTTTGTTTGTTTGTTTTCTCTCTTTATTTTTCTTCTTCCTTTTTTTTTAACATTGTATTTTTGAAATTCCAAACTCTAGATTTTTAATTTTTCCTTTTTGGTATTAGTTATCGATTTTGTACCTGTATTTTCTTTATAATTTTCGCGACCTTATTTGTTTTTCTTTGTCCGTTTTTTTTCTCTCTTTCTTTTCTTTCTTCTTTTCTTTAACATCGTATTTTTGAAATCCCAAACTCTACTCTAGATTTTTAATTTTTGCTTCTATGTATTTGTTACCAATTTTGTACCTTTAAGAACCCAATCTTCAGGACCCATTTTTCACTAGGGAGTGAGATTACTGGCTTGACTGCTCTCTCTCCCTTTGGACTCTCCTTTTTCTCCACCAGGTCGCCTGTGTCTCCTCCCTAACCCCTCTCTACTCTACCCAACTCTGTGAATTTCTGTGTGTTCCAGACGGTGGAGAACACTTAGGGAACAGATTACTGGCTGGATCTGTCTCCCTCCTTTTCATTCCCCCTTTTATCCTTCTGGCCACCTCTGTCTCCTTCCTCCTTCTTCTCTTCTCTGTATAACTCCATGAACATCTCGGAGTGGTCCAGTTGTGAAGTGCACATAAGGAAGTGACTACTGGCTAGCCCACTCTCTCCACTATTGATTCCACCTCATCTCATTTGGGTCACCACTAACTCCCTCTTCCCTCTTCTCTTCTCCATGTAACGCTGTGAACCTCTCTGAGTGACCCTCACAGTAGAGAAACTTTTCATCTTTAATGTAGGTGTTTTATCAATGGTGCTGTATAGAAGGAGAAGTTTTGAAACTACTGTAAAAATAAGACCGATAACTGGAAGCAGGAGGCTTAAGTCCAAACCCTGACTCCAGGGAACTCCTGACTCCAAGGAACATTAATTGACAGGAGCTCATCAAACGCCTCCATACCGACACTGAAACCAAGCACCACACAAGGGCCAACAAGTTCCAGGTCAAGACATACCAAGCAAATTCTCCAGCAACAAAGGAACACAGCCCTGAGCTTCAAGATACAGGCTGCCCAAAGTCACCCCAAAACCATAGACATCTCATAACTCATTACTGGACATTTCATTGCACTCCAGAGAGAAGAAATACAGCTCCACCCACCAGAACACCGACACAAGCTTCCCTAACCAGGAAACCTTGACAAGCCACCTCTACATACCCACACACAGCGAGGAAATGCCACAATAAAGAGAACTCCACAAACTGCCAGAATACAGAAAGGACACCCTAAACTCAGCAATTTAAACAAGATGAAGAGACAGAGGAATACCCAGCAGATAAAGGAACAGGATAAATGCCCACCAAACCAAACAAAAGAGGAAGAGATAGGGAATCCACCTGATAAAGAATTCCGAATAATGATAGTGAAATTGATCCAAAATCTTGAAATTAAAATGGAATCACAGATAAATAGCCTGGAGACAAGGATTGAGAAGATGCAAGAAAGGTTTAACAAGGACCCAGAAGAAATAAAAAAGAGTCAATATATAATGAATAATGCAATAAATGAAATTAAAAACACTCTGGAGTCAACAAATAGTAGAATAACAGAGGCAGAAGATAGGATTAGTGATTTAGAAGATAGAATGGCAGAAATAAATGAATCAGAGAAGATAAAAGAAAAACGAATTAAAAGAAATGAGGACAATCTCAGAGACCTCCAGGACAATATTAAACGCTACAACATTCGAATCATAGGGGTTCCAGAAGAAGAAGACAAAAAGAAAGACCATGAGAAAATACTTGAGGAGATAATAGTTGAAAACTTCCCTAAAGTGGGGAAGGAAATAATCACCCAAGTCCAAGAAACCCAGAGAGTCCCAAACAGGATAAACCCAAGGCGAAACACCCCAAGACACATATTAATCAAATTAACAAAAATCAAACACAAAGAACAAATATTAAAAGCAGCAAGGGAAAAACAACAAATAACACACAAGGGAATTCCCATAAGGATAACAGCTGATCTTTCAAGAGAAACTCTTCAAGCCAGGAGGGAATGGCAAGACATACCTAAAATGATGAAAGAAAATAACCTACAGCCCAGATTATTGTACCCAGCAAGGATCTCATTCAAGTATGAAGGAGAAATCAAAAGCTTTTCAGACAAGCAAAAGCTGAGAGAATTCTGGACCACCAAACCAGCTCTCCAACAAATACTAAAGGATATTCTCTAGACAGGAAACACAAAAATGGTGTATAAATTCGAACCCAAAACAATAAAGTAAATGGCAGCGGGATCATACTTATCAGTAATTACCTTAAATGTAAATGGGTTGAATGCCCCAACCAAAAGACAAAGACTGGCTGAATGGATACAAAAACAAGACCCCTACATATGTTGTCTACAAGAGACCCACCTCAAAACAGGGGACACATACAGACTGAAAGTGAAGGCTGGAAAAAGATTTTCCATGCAAATAGGGATCAAAAGAAAGCAGGAGTAGCAATACTTATATCAGATAAAATAGACTTTAAAACAAAGGCTGTGAAAAGAGACAAAGAAGGTCACTACATAATGATCAAAGGATCAATCCAAGAAGAAGATATAACAATTATAAATATATATGCACCCAACACGGGAGCACCGCAGTATGTAAGACAAATGCTAACAAGTATGAAAGGAGACATTAACAATAACACAATAATAGTGGGAGACTTTAATACCCCACTCACACCTATGGATAGATCAACTAAACAGAAAATTAACAAGGAAACACAAACTTTAAACAATACAATAGACCAGTTAGACCTAATTGATATCTATAGGACATTTCATCCCAAAAAAATGAATTTCACCTTTTTCTCAAGTGCACATGGAACCTTCTCCAGGATAGATCACATCCTGGGCCATAAAGGTAGCCTTGGTAAATTCAAAAAAATAGAAATCATTCCAAGCATCTTTTCTGACCACAATGCAGTAAGATTAGATCTCAACTACAGGAGAAAAACTATTAAAAATTCCAACATATGGAGGCTGAACAACACGCTGCTGAATAACCAACAAATCACAGAAGAAATCAAGGAAGAAATCAAAATTTGCATAGAAACGAATGAAAATGAAAACACAACAACCCAAAACCTGTGGGACACAGTAAAAGCAGTCCTAAGGGGAAAGTTCATAGCAATACAGGCATACCTCAAGAAACAAGAAAAAGTCAAATAAATAACCTAACTCTACACCTAAAGCAACTAGAAAAGGAAGAAATGAAGAACCCCAGGGTTAGTAGAAGGAAAGAAATCTTAAAAATTAGAGCAGAAATAAATGCAAAAGAAACAAAAGAGACAATAGCAAAAATCAACAAAACCAAAAGCTGGTTCTTTGAAAGGATAAATAAAATTGACAAACCATTAGCCAGACTCATCAACAAACAAAGGGAGAAAAATCAAATCAATAAAATTAGAAACGAAAATGGAGAGATCACAACAGACAACACAAAAATACAAAGGATCATAAGAGACTACTATCAACAATTATATGCCAATAAAATGGACAACGTGGAAGAAATGGACAAATTCTTAGAAAAGTACAACTTTCCAAAACTCGACCAGGAAGAAATAGAAAATCTTAACAGACCCATCACAAGCACGGAAATTGAAACTGTAATCAAAAATCTTCCAGCAAACAAAAGCCCCGGTCCAGACGGCTTCATAGCTGAATTCTACCAAAAATTTAGAGAAGAGCTAACACCTATCCTGCTCAAACTCTTCCAGAAAATTGCAGAGGAAGGTAAACTTCCAAACGCATTCTATGAGGCCACCATCACCCTAATACCAAAACCTGACAAAGATGCCACAAAAAAAGAAAACTACAGGCCAATATCACTGATGAACATAGATGCAAAAATCCTTAACAAAATTCTAGCAATCGAAATCCAACAACACATTAAAAACACCATACACCATGACCAAGTGGGCTTTATCCCAGGGATGCAAGGATTCTTCAATATCGGCAAATCAATCAATGTAATACACCACATTAACAAATTGAAAAATAAAAACCATATGATTATCTCAATAGATGCAGAGAAAGCCTTTGACAAAATTCAACACCCATTTATGATAAAAACTCTCCAGAAAGCAGGAATAGAAGGAACATACCTCAACATAATAAAAGCTATATATGACAAACCCACAGCAAACATTATCCTCAGTGGTGAAAAATTGAAAGCATTTCCTCTAAAGTCAGGAACAAGACAAGGGTGCCCGCTTTCACCATTACTATTCAACATAGTTTTGGAAGTTTTGGCCACAGCAATCAGAGCAGAAAAAGAAATAAAAGGAATCCAAATTGGAAAAGAAGAAGTAAAACTCTCACTATTTGCAGATGACATGATCCTCTACATAGAAAACCCTAAAGACTCCACCAGAAAATTACTAGAATTAATCAATGACTATAGTAAAGTTGCAGGATATAAAATCAACACACAGAAATCCCTTGCATTCCTATACACTAATAATGAGAAAACAGAAAGAGAAATTAAGGAAACAATTCCATTCACCATTGCAACGGAAAGAATAAAATACTTAGGAATATATCTACCTAAAGAAACTAAAGACCTATATATAGAAAACTATAAAACACTGGTGAAAGAAATCAGAGAGGACACTAATAGATAGAAAAATATACCATGTTCATGGATTGGAAGAATCAATATAGTGAAAATGAGTATACTACTCAAAGCAATTTATAGATTCAATGCAATCCCTATCAAGCTACCAACAGTATTCTCCACAGAGCTAGAATAAATAATTTCACAATTTGTATCGAAATACAAAAAAACCTCGAATAGCCAAAGCGATCTTGAAAAAGAAGAATGGAACTGGAGGAATATACCTACCTGACTTCAGGCTCTACTACAAAGCCACAGTTATCAAGACAGTATGGTACTGGCACAAAGACAGAAATATAGATCAATGGAACAAAATAGAAAGCCCAGAAATAAATCCACGCACATATGGATACCTTATCTTTGACAAAGGAGGCAAGAATATACAATGGATTAAAGACAATCTCTTTAACAAGTGGTGCTGGGAAATCTGGTCAACCACTTGTCAAAGAATGAAACTAGAACACTTTCTAACACCATACACAAAAATAAACTCAAAATGGATTAAAGATCTCAATGTAAGACCAGAAACTATAAAACTCCTAGAGGAGAACATAGGCAAAACACTCTCTGACATACATCACAGCAGGATCCTCTATGACCCACCTCCCAGAATATTGGAAATAAAAGCAAAAATAAACAAATGGGACCTAATTAACCTTAAAAGCTTCTGCACATCAAAGGAAACTATTAGCAAAGTGAAAAGACAGCCTTCAGAATGGGAGAAAATAATAGCAAATGAAGCAACTGACAAACAACTAATCTCAAAAATATACAAGCAACTCCTACAGCTCAACTCCAGAAAAATAAATGACCCAATCAAAAAATGGGCTAAAGAACTAAATAGACATTTCTCCAAAGAAGACATACAGATGGCTAACAAACACATGAAAAGATGCTCAACATCACTCATTATCAGAGAAATGCAAATCAAAACCACTATGAGGTACCATTTCACACCAGTCAGAATGGCTGTGATCCAAAAGTCTACAAATAATAAATGCTGGAGAGGGTGTGGAGAAAAGGGAACCCTCTTACACTGTTGGTGGGAATGCAAACTAGTACAGCCACTATGGAGAACAGTGTGGAGATTCCTTAAAAAACTGGAAATAGAACTGCCTTATGATCCAGCAATCCCACTGCTGGGCATACACACTGAGGAAACCAGAAGGGAAAGAGACACGTGTACCCCAATGTTCATCGCAGCACTGTTTATAATAGCCAGGACATGGAAGCAACCTAGATGTCCATCAGCAGATGAATGGATAAGAAAGCCGTGGTACATATACACAATGGAGTATTACTCAGCCATTAAAAAGAATACATTTGAATCAGTTCTAATGAGGTGGATGAAACTGGAGCCTATTATACAGAGTGAAGTAAGCCAGAAGGAAAAACAACAATACAGTATAATAACACATATATATATGGAATTTAGAAAGATGGTAACAATAACCCTGTGTATGAGACAGCAAAAGAGACACTGATGTATAGAACAGTCTTACGGACTCTATGGGAGAGGGAGAGGGTGGGAAGATTTGGGAGAATGGCATTGAAACATGTAATATATCATGTATGAAACGAGACGCCAGTCCAGGTTCGATGCACGATACTGGATGCTTGGGGCTAGTGCACTGGGACGACCCAGAGGGATGGTATGGGGAGGGAGGAGGGAGGAAGGTTCAGGAGGGGGAACACATGTATACCTGTGGGGATTCATTTTGATATTTGGCAAAACTGATACAATTACGTAAAGTTTAAAAATAAAATAAAAAAAAAAAAAAGAGCCAGTTACTAAGTATTTTAAGCATTGCAAGGGAAGAAATTTTCTGTTGCAACTGGGATACATAAATGAATGGGCATGGCTGTAATCCAATAAGTTTCATTTACAAAACTAGGTGGCAACCTGGATTTTGTCCACAGGCTGTAGTTCACTGGCACCTTTAGTAATGCGTAAAATAACAAGATATACTATAAGAGCTAATAACTACTATAATTTATAATTAATGCAATTATCATAAATGACATTTTGAGATCATTGCAATAATAGCAATAAATGGAAATATCTATCATTTCTACCTGTAACGCAAACACAGATATTATTTAAACTAGCATGGCTTGTTGTCTACAGTCTCATTGAAATAATGTGACTTTTTTATTGTCATACAGTTATAACTTTCTTCCTATACAAATTCATAGACCCTGGGTTAAAATAATGGCATTCTGTGTACTTAGAAGAAAATCCCAATTCCTATCATGATTTAAAAGACTCCGGACATGGCTGTGGCCAACCTCTACCATCCTATCTGATACTCCCCCAACACCCCAGCTCACTCTCCTATTCCCTTTTGTCACTTATCACACCAAGTTCTTCATGCTTCAAGGCTTTTGTACTGGTTGTGCCTTTTGCTGCAGTGCTATGATCTGCCTCCTTGTTATTCTTCAGGCTTGGCATGTATATCACCCCTTCAGAAAGATACTTTCTGATGCTTTACAGCAATCTTGACCACAGATGGACATCCGGGGCCTTGCAGAGAGATGCAGATTGTCCCAGAGCTGGCACAATCCCAAAGTAAAGACCCAGAACTCAGACATTAAGCTTGAGTAGCCCAAACTCGGTACCTTAGAGGAGGAGTATAAGTTTGTTTCTTGGGGCACACATAATTGGAGAAGAAGGGTCATAGGCCCCCAGTTCTGGAAACTGTGTCCACTCTCCTGCAGCCTTATTTCCTCTATATCTGTTTATTTGGAAATTTAAAACAAGTCAAGTCATATTTCTGACCCATTCTTGAACCTAAATTACATGGCTAGCCTAGCAGACTGAGCTCCATAGCCATGCCTGCCTACCACACTCTGCTCACAAATCTTTATCACATTACCTCACTTATTTCGTTTGGAGTCTTTACTTCAATCTGAAAAATAAATACCTTGTCATTTAAAAAAAAATCTCCTGTCTCCACCCACGCCCATGAGAACATATGCATCAGAGGAGTAGGCATCCTCTGATTGTATTTTAGTTTTATTCATAGTATTATAAGTTTTATTCATAGTATTTTAAGTTTTATTCATCATCAGTGCGTAGAACAGTGCATGGTATGTAAAATGTGTTTAATACATACTTTTTAAATGAATGCAGTGGCTATTTTAATCATAATAGGGCCTGAAGCAATAGTCAGAATATATCTGTAAACTAAAACTAACTGCCCACTTTTCTCTTCAAAGATAGAGATACTGTCCCTTTCTTCCTCCCACAATGCAAATAAATCTAAGCCCATCTTTCTTTCCTTGCCCTATTTTACAAACTGCAGTCAATCTACGGCTATTTATTTCATGCCTACTATGAGATACTTGTATTATCTTTTTTTTTTTTTTTAAAAAAAGGGAAGAACAGAGATAATAATTGCTCATGTTCCACTATCAATTCTTGTGTTCCCATAATGTCCTGAATGGATGTTCACCTAAGCCACAGCATTAGGCTGCCCTAGCACAGAAGAAGAGTTACAAAGAGTCCCAGACATCTACAACTGAGCTCTGGGACTCAAAAGATCATCCAGAACCACTCCTAGAAACTAAACTGTTACAATCCTAAGAGGAATTGCCCAGTTATGAGAAGAAACCAGGTAGAAGTCTTAGAAAAGCAACATTTGGCCTGGGTGTTGGAAGTGAAAGTACCCAACAGAACATATTAGAGAAAGAATGGGTTTGAGCTTGACTCCCACTATAGGTTTTTCCCTTCTAGCCTCTCTCTTCTTCTTGCACTAGAATAAAAACTAGATTTTAGGTAGATCTCTCTAGATGAGTTAGTATGGATGACAAATGAAAGAGAAGGAAATTAAACAATCAAAACTTTGAAAGTATTACCATAAAACTTCCAGAAGAAAACATAGGCAGTAAGCTTTTTAACATGGGTCTTTCTGGGACTGTTTAGATTTGACACGAAAAGCAAAGGCAACAAATATAAAACAATAAACAAGTGGGACTACTTTAAAAAGCTTCTGAACAGCAAAGGAAATCACCAACAAGATGGAAAAGCGACATATTGAATGACAAAAACTGATGTACAAATAATTTACAAATCATGTATCTGATAAGGGGTAAATATCTAAAATATATGAAGAACTCATGCAAGTCAACAGGAAAAAACCAAACAATCCAATGGAAAAATAATGGGCATAAGTCCTGAGTAGAGATTTCCTTAAAAGAAAAATGGCGAAGAGGTACATGAAAAGATGCTCAACATCTCTAATTATGAGGGCAATCCAAACTAAAACCACAATGAGATAATGCATCACGCCTGTTTCCATTGGCGATCATAAAAAGATAAAAAAATTAAGAGTGATTGCAAAAATGTGCAGAATAGGGAACTCTACTGCACTGTTGGTGGGAATGTAGATTGGTGCAATCACTATAGGAAATAGTATGAAGGTTCCTCAAAAAATTAAAAGTAGAACTAGCATATGATGCCACAATCCCACTTCTGGGTATTTACCCGAGGAAAATGAAACCACTTGACTTGAAAAGATATATGTACCTCCATGTTTACTGCATCATTTTTCTAAGTGAAATAAGTCAAAGATAAATACTGTATGTTTCACTTACATGTGGCATCTTAAAAAAAAAAACCTAAGTTCGTAGATACAGAGAACAGATTAGACTGGCAATTGTCAGAGGGGGCGAGTTACAGGGTGGGCAAAATGGGTGAAGGGAGTCAAAGTGATACATTTCCAGTTATAAGATAAGTAAGTCATGGACGTGTCGTTATGGCATGGTGACTATAGTCCATAATACTGTATTGTATACTATATGACTCAGTGGACATGAATTTGAGCAAACTCCGGGAGATAGTGAACAACAGGGAAACCTGGCGTGCTACAGTCCATGGGGTCACAAAGGGTTGGACATGACTTAGCGACTGAACAACAACAATACTATTTGAAAATTGCTAGGAAAAAAATATTTGTAATTATTTAGATAAGGGACGTTAACTCCCCACCTCTGACAACTGCCAGTCTAATCTGTTCTCTGTAACTAGGGACTTAGGCTTTGTTTCCTTTTTTCTTAAGATTTCACATATAAGTGAAACATGCAGTATTTATCTTTGACTTATTTCACTTAGCATTCACTTAGACTTATTGTGGTTATCAATTTACAGTATATACAAATATCGAATCCTTATGCTGTACACCTGAAATTAATGGGGAGTGAGTGAAAGTCGTTCTGCTGCTGCTGCTGCTAAGTCGCTTCAGTTGTGTCCGACTCTGTGCAACCCCAGGGACAGCAGCCCATGAGGCTCCTCTGTCCCTGGGATTCTCCAGGCAAGAACACTGGAGTGGGTTGCCATTTCCTTCTCCAATGCATGAAAGTGAAAAGTCGTTCAGGCGTGTCCAATTCTTTGTGACCCCATGAACTGTAGCCTGCCAGGCTCTTCTGTCCATGGAAATATCCAGGCAAGTATACTGGAGTGGGTAGCTATTCCCTTCTCCAGGGGATCTTCCCAACCCAGGCATCAGACCCAGGTCTCCCACATTGCAGGGAGATTCTTAACCATCTGAGCCACCATATAAAGTTATGTCAATTATATCTCAATTAAAAAAAAAAAACTTACAATGTATTAGAAAGTTCATCTACATCCTCATTTTTCACTGGAGCACCTGCCCTGCACTTGGACCTCTGGGCCTTATCTCTAGAAGCTGTCTGTCTTGCTGGGAGGACTAACCCTCTTAGCACAAGTAAAGTAGTGAGCAAGAGAAAAAACACACTGGCAATTAGAACAGGTGTTTTCCTTAAGAGTTGATTTAAAGATAACTGCCAGAGAAACATTTCTTTTATACACGTCTTCTCTTCCATAAATGTGTCTATCCAGATGAATCAGCTAATTGACATGAAGGAACTTCTACTTGGTGGAATAAATGCTTTTTTCACATAGAGACTCTACAATGAGATTTTTGTTTTTACTAAAAAAGATACTGCGAAACAAGGTGACATACATCAGAGAAACATTAGCTGATTTAAAAGGAAAGGCTTTTAGCAAAAGGTAAAGAATTAGATAAAACTGAGTTAAAATCCAGGTTGTACAATTAGTCATATACAATCCTCAAGTTAATCTCTCTGATACTTAATTTTGCTAATAATAAAAAACAGGAAATACACTGATAAATATATCTAGTGTATTTGCAGAAATTAAGCTCAGTAGAAAACTTTCTATACAGGAAACACTCAATGAATTATACATAAATAGGTATAAAGAGTAGAAGTTCTTAAAAACAGATACAATTTATGATAGACATAAAATTGTGAGTCATATAAATATACATAAGAACTTTGAGGAAGAAATTATAAGAGTTTGTTGAAACAGGTTAAAAAACATTCTAATAAATGGGAAAATATATTGTTCACATGGAGGAGATAGACAGTATGCTAATAAAAGCAAATTTCTTCCAAAATTAATCCATATGTTAAATCCATTTTAATCAAAATGAGTATCAAAACTTTCTAACTTTTGAAAGAAAATAAAAGAGAATACCTTTATAATATATGACTAGAGGAAGTGCTTTCAGACAAAACGTAATAAGCCCAAGCAATTAAAGGAAAAGTGATTAGTTTGATCATACTGTACTCAGACACTTAGTCATGTCCAACTGTCTGTGACTCCATGGATTGTAGCCTGCCAGTCTTCTCTGTCCATGGGATTTTCCAGGCCAGAATACTGGCATGGGTTGCCATTTCCTCCTCTGGGGGATCTTCCTGACCCAGGGATCAAACCCGCATCTCCTACATCTCCTGAATGGGCAGGTGGGTTCTTTGCCACTAGTGCCACCTGGGAAGCACAATCATACTAAACCAGTCTTATTAACATCTCTTTAACAACAGACAGCATAGAAAATTAAGCAGTTATGGACTAGTGGACTAGGGTTTCATAGGACTTCATACAAATGAAATCCACACGCCTTCACCCTCCATCCAGTTAGCATCAGTAGGACTATGGGATGACAGAGGAAGAGATGGCTGGATGGCATCACCAACTCAACGGACATGAGTGAGCAGACTCCGGGAGATGATGAGGGACAGGGAGGCCTGGCAGTCCATGGCGTCACAGAGTCGAACATGACTGAGTGGCTGAAGAACAAAGCCGTACTATGACAAGTACTGGGTAAAAAGAAGGGAAGAGGACTCTATTTTGTGAGTAGGACTGTGTGTGTGTGAAGTCGCTCAGTCGTGTCTGACTCTTTGTGGGCCCGTGGACTGTAGCCTACCAGGCTTCTCCATCCATGGGATTCTCCAGGTAAGAATACTGGAGTGGGTTACCATTTCCTTCTCCAGGGGATCTTCCCAACCCAGGGACTGAACCCGGGTCTCCCGCATTGGAGGCAGACGCTTTGACCTCTGAGCCACCAGGGAAGCCCGGTGGGACTAGGCTAAAAGAAATGCTTTGGAAAGCAGTTTGGCAACTCCTAGTAAAGTTAAAGATACAACCCAACAGCTCCCTACATTCTATTCTAGAGAAATGTTCAAATGGGGTCACATAAATATATGAACAAGGATATTTATGACAGTACTATTTATAATACAAAAATTGGGGAAACAACTTCATTGCTTGTCAGCAGAAAAATGGTGATCAACTGTGTTTTAAAAAATCAACTGTTTTGTTCATGCCATGGGACATTACCTATCATTTATCTTGAAAATATAACTTTGAGTGAAAAAATTAAGTTACCTTCAGTATGATACCAATAATTTAAAATTTAAAGCATAAAACAATTCTTTATATTATTCAAAAATACAAACAGACATAGAAAATTTATAAAAATTCATGAGAATAATATACATCCATTTCTGGCTAGAATTTACCTCTGGGGAGGGAGGAATAGGAGGAGAGACAGGAAAAAAGATTAAGCAGGGTTGTAGCAGGACTTGCACTTTTTTAAACAAAACTTGAAGCAACAGGCAAAATGTTAACATCTATTAACACCTAGATGATTGAATATATGGGAATTAGTTATGTCATTTTCTGTACTTTCTTATGTTTGAAATACTGCATGATTTTAAAGTTTTAAATTACTATTTAAAAAACCATCACTACTGTAAAACTCATCTGACTCAAAAGTAGTGACTGGATTCCTTACATCTATGCATTACTTAGTAATGAGGAAACAATTAAAGACAAACATATATTTAAAAAGTGTGCTGACTATAAATTAGCCTCACACAATCCCACTTTTCTGTTCCCTGTCAAAAGTTACATTCTTAAAACAACCAAAATGCAGTCTTTTTAAAAAGTGCCTATTAGTCAAGCCAATGATTTTCAAATAATGAAATCTTTTTGTTCTAGAAAGGGAAAAGAAATCCCTCAGAACCGAAAACAGACAAAGAGGTTTTGTATCAATATTATCATGTTTTATGTGCTTAGGTTTGTAAATGTATATTTTATTAAAGTTATCAGCAGGAATAATGAGGCTTTTTTATTAACATGAAAATTCAATATCTGGCATTATGGATGGTCGTTAGAATAATACAACGAGTTTCTACATTCAATTTGCTTCTGTGTTTTGTTATCTTATTCAATATAGAGAAAACCTGGATACATCTATACAGTATGCTAGTTTTCTATTGTTGCAAGACAAATTACCACAACCTTAGAAGCTTAAACAAATGTGTAATGTCACAATCTCTATGGGTCAGGAGGATAGCTCATTTTAACTGGGCCCTCTGTTTAGGGTTGCACAGGGATAAAACCAAGGTGTCAATTGGCTGCATCCTTATTTGGAACTCAGAGACCATTTCCAAGTTTATTCCAGTTGCTGCCTAATTTGTTTTCCTTGGTTGTTTGACGAAGATCCTGCTTCTCCCTATTTCCTCGCCAGCTGTTGCCCAGGGACCACGTTCAGCTCTGAGGTGGCTCTCAGGTCTTTAGCCTGTAGTCTTCTCTGCAACCTGGCAATTTACACCTTCTCAAACCAACAGAGAAGCATCTCCTTAATGCTTCACCCTTTTTAAAGGGTCTGTCTGATTAAGTCAGGTCCACAAAGACAGTCTCCCTTTTGATGAATCCAAAGTCAACCCAAAAGTCAAGTGATTAAGGATCTTAACTGCATCTGCAAATCCTCTGACATACACTGTGATGTAACCACAGGAGTAAAACGATCATATTCCCAGGTCCAGACCACACTCAAGAAGAGGGAATTATACAGGGCATGCAACAGTAGGGGATGGGAATCTCGGGAGCCACCTTAACTTACAATTCTGCCTACCATACCCAGCTATGTATTATGTAATAGCTATAAATGATGTCCTTTAAGATATCACCTTGAAGTCTCAGGAGTTTCTCAAGATGGTTAGGGAATAATAGGGCATATTTTTGCCAAAACTGTTTTGCTGTTGTTCAGTCATGTCCGACTCTTTATGACCCCATGAACTGCAGCACACCAGCTTCCCTACCCTTCACTATCTCCCAGAGCTTGCTCAAACTCACGTCCATTGAGTCGGTGATGCCATCCAAGCAGCTCGTCCTCTACTGTCCCCTTCTCTTACTGCCTTCAATCTTTCCCAGCATCAAAGTCTTTTCCACTGAGTCCATTCTTCCTTTCAGGTAGCCATGTACTGGAGCTTCAGCTTCAGCATCAGTCCTTCCAATGAACAGTCAGGACTGATTTCCTTTAGGATTTACTGGTTTGATCTCCTTCCTGTCCAAGGGACTCTCAAGAGTCTTCTCCAGCACCACAGTTCGAAAGCATCAATTCTTTGGTGCTCAGCATTCTTTATGGTCCAGCTCTCACATCTGTACATGACTACTGGAAAAAACATAGTTTTGACTATACCGACCTTTGTCACCAAAGTAATGCCTCTGCTTTCTAATATGCTGTCCACGTTTGCCATAGCTTTTCTTCCAAGGAGCAAGCGTCCTTTAATTTTATGGCTGCAGTCACCATCTGCAGTGATTTTGGAGCCCAAGAAAATAAACTCTGTCACTGTTTACATTGTGTCCCCATCCATTTGCATGAAATGATGGGACCAGATGCCATGATCTTAGTTTTCTTAATGTTGAGTTTTAAGCCAGCTTTTTCACTCTCTCCTTTCACTTTCAAGAGGCTCTTTAGTTCCTCTTTGCTGTCTGCCATAAGGGTGGTGTCATATGCATATCTGAGGTTATTGATATTTCTGAGGATATTGAGTCAAGCTGGCAATCTTGATTCCAGCTTGGGCTTCATCCAGTCTGGCATTTAGCATGATGTACTCTGCATATAAGTTAAATAAGTAGGGTGACACTATATAGCCTTGATGTACTCCTTTCCCAATTTTGAACCAGTCCGTTGTTCCATGTCCAGTTCTAACTGCTGCTTCTTGACCTGCATACAAGTTTCTCAGGAGGCAGGTAAGGTGGTCTGGTATTTCCATCTCTTTAAGAATTTTCCACAGTTTGTTGCAATCCACACAGTCAAAGGCTATGGCGTAGTCAAATCTGTATAACTAACCTCAACTCTCATTCCTCATAATAAACACTAGAAGTCAAGCAAAAGACACCCAAAACTTACTGAAAGGAATAAACTTAGGTCTCCTCCTGTTACTGGACACCTGATGTGTACCCAAGCCATGAAGCCTGAACTATCCCTGATTGTACATGAACCAGGCACTCAGGTTCTGCGGCAGTAAATCTGCTGGGATGATTTTACTTGAGTAGGCGGGTATATGCTTGATTTAAAACAAAACAGTCCAATCTTTCCAGTCAATGACACATTTATAAGTGTAAATATATGCACAAGGATGAAGGCAGCAAAATGTTTCATGTTGAAATTTGCCTAAAGGCAACTTATCCTGGGAGGTTTAGTTAAGAATAATGAGGCTATTATTAGAGTTTATGTTGATCTTTTTTATTCATGTTGAAATAGTTCAAAGCAACAGTTTAAAAGGCCAGATAATTCAAATATGTCTACAATTGCTAAGCCATCTCTAAAATCCTCTGAAATGGAATCTCCTTCACAATAATATAGAAGATCACAAGTTCAGCTCCAAAGATGACACTCAAAGTTGTGCGACCTAAAACTCCAAGCTTCCCCAAGACCCTGCGAACCTTTACTGACTGAATGAAATCACACAAGAACATGCCTGACACACAGGGGTTCATCAATAAGCAGTGGCTGTATAAGTCAGGATAATCCAGTTTGATTCTTCATTCAAGTTCTATTGACAGTTTATAAGGAAATAGTTAAAGAATCAGAGAAGGCAATGGCACCCCACTCCAGTACTCTTGCCTAGAAAATCCCATGGACAGAGGAGCCTGGTAGGCTGCAGTCCATGGGGTCGCGAAGAGTCAGACATGACTGAGCGACTTCACTTTCACTTTTCACTTTCATGCATTGGAGAAGGAAATGGCAACCCACTCCAGTGTTCTTGCCTGGAGAATCCCAGAGACGGGGGAGCCTGGTGAGCTGCTGTCTGTGGGGTCGCACAGAGTCGGACACAACTGAAGCAACTTAGAAGCAGCAGCAGTTAAAGAATTACTAAAAGACTCAGTTTAAGGAATGGACATTTTAGCATCTTAAAAAAGAGAGAGGGGAAGAAAGAAAAAAAAGCAAACAACCTAAAATACAAACAAAAAGAACTAATTTTAAAACTGAGTTGGATACTTCTCAGCCATTAAGAAAGTTTGACAAATACATAGGAAATATAACTCACTGAGGGATGACCACGGGCAAAGCGCCTGGCATAGTGTTTTAGCAGCATTATCCCATTTAATGGTCATTACATAGTGGAGTAGGTAGAGTGTATTAACGTGTCAAGATGCATATTATACATTAAGTTAAAATGCAAGTTATGAGAAGAATGTATATGCTATGATCCCAGTTTGCAAAGCAAATTATGCATACTCAAATATATCTGAAGTGTTTACATTAAAATGTCAGTGGTTTTCTCTGAATACTAGGATTCTGATAATTAAAGCAATTTTTATTCTTCTTTTTTACTTTGAATGTGTGTCCAACATGTTTACCTGCGTGCATAAATTTTTTAATGAAATTGAAGATTTCATATCTGTTTGTTTAGGAGTAGCAGATATCAAAAAAAGGAAATTTTTATGTAAGTTGCATTAAATTAGTAAAGTGGCACCTTACTATTTTTTATATCTAAACTCTAAACCTAACTACAGTGCTTGCAAGTCTAAAGTTTCAAGAGAGAAGGAGAGAAAGAAAAGTTGATGAAGAGAGACTAGGAAGAGAAATTTTTAAAAAGATAGTTAATATTCTAAAAAAGGAGATGGTAATGAGGAAAGATAGAGTGAAAGGAATCAGTAGGAAGAAAAGGGGCCACAGGAGAATTAAAAATAAATATTGGGGACAGAGAAAGAATGAGAAAAGAGAAGAAATACATCAAAACAGTAAGAATAGAGGAGGAACCATCCCTTCCTATTCATCTCTAAATGAAATGGAAAAACTTCAATAAGATCACAATGAATCACTTTTAAAGCTATTTTTTATTTTTTGTAATTTTCCCCTGTAAGAGTGAGAAGGGGTTGAAGAATGTACTTGATAACCAAGGTTAACTTGTCCGACACCACCCCAGAACCTCGACAGGACTGCAATTAACACAACAAGTATTTTTCAGCTTTCTCTTTAGTCACAGTACCAAGCACAAGACTGTCTTTGTTTTTTTTTTTTTTTTTTTGATGTTTGAGCGTTAACTCATTATTTATTTTGATCGGTCATTGCAGGCAGATTCTTTTTTTTTTTTTAATTTTATTTTATTTTTAAACTTTACATAATTGTATTAGTTTTGCCAAATATCAAAATGAATCCGCCACAGGTATACATGTGTTTCCCATCCTGAACCCTCCAGAGTAGTGACTGGGTTACAGGTGCCGCTGATGATAACAAAACTCTTATTTTTTAACTACAGTCTTCAGACATGGTAAAGGAAGTGAACCCATTTCCCCAAAAATTATACTCAAAAGGAGGTATAAATATCCAAGTGCCTAATTCTCTTTAATTTCCTCTGAACACTTGCTCAATTTACCCAGCTTCCTCCTGCCACCCTTAAGAAAAAGAAGCAATAAATTATTCCTCTACCTGTACCCTTTGTCAAAGTGAAAAATCACATCGTTGATGCTCTGTGCTTTAATGATGTAAACTTTCTTCAATTCTTCTTATTTTAACTATCTTGTCTTCTTCCTCTTAGCTTAAAACATTAAAATCAAGCAAAAGTAAAAGATCGAGTTTAATTTTTGGATAACTTCTGGAAAATAGTAACTCCGCTAACAGCTTTTCCCCGAAGGAGAAAGGTAAAGTGATGTGGCATGTGGTGGTTTAATTAAAAAGCCCCAAAGTTGTTTGCCATCCTTTCCATGGAGAGGAGGGGCCCGTATCTTCTCCCCTTGAATTTGGTCTATTTTCAGCAATAGACTACAGCAGAAGCTTCGACAGAACTTACCAGTCTAGGTCATAAAGCGTCAAACATCTGCTCTATTCTCCTGGAATATTGGTTCTCAGGAAGTACCCTTCCAGGGAGCTCCTAGGAATATTGCCACCATGCTGTGAGGAAACCCAAGCCTCATGGAAGGACCATAGGAAGGCACTCCAGTGTACAATCCCACTGGAGCTCAGCCTTTGAGTCATCCCAGCCCAGGAGCCAGACATACAAGTGAAGATGCTTCCAGATGATTCTGGCCCCGGTATTTGTGTCTTCCCGAATGGGACTCTAGACGTCATCACAGACAGTTATCCTTGCTTTGCCATGTCCAAAAGGCTGACCCAGTAAGTATAACTAATCATCTCTGCTGATAATAGGTTTTCGTTTTATGTTACTAAACATGGGGTATTTTTGATGCAAAAATGAATGGGAACTATGGAGATAAAAAAGAAATGATCTTGCAATAATTATTACTGCAACTTAACTCTGATTACAGTAGAAAGTGGGCATCCTAAAACCCCAAATGTCACAGAAGGCCGTATCCAGAAAACACTGAAGACACACCACCTTTCTGGGGTTGCAACCAGATCTCTTTCCTCTGCCCTCTTCCCAATCTTTCTACCAAACTTTTTATCTTCGTTTTATTTCTCTTCCTCCTTTCGGTCATGCCTGCTCCTCAAGTTTGCCTTTAAATCACTGACACATTATTGCTGTGGGCATTCATTCTTTCATTAATTAAATTTTTGAGCATTGTTCTAGATACTGCGATAGCAAAGGTGAGGATATCTAACTTTGTCTGTGACCTTGTAGAGCAAATAGTGTAACGAAATGCTTTTCACACTACAGGTCACAGTCAGTGATAGTCGTGAAGTCATCCTGACGGGTCCTAGCAAACATTTTTAAAAATATAAAACAAAACAGAAAACAATAAAACAATAATTAAATTAACAACATCATGACAATTGTTTCATGACTTTTTTATGTTACCTTTGGCACACAGAATGTTGTGTTATCTTATAACTTTGAGAAACATAGTTCAATAGCTATTCAGAACTAAACCTCAGAAGGAAAAACACCAATACAGTATAATAACGCATATATATGGAATTTAGAAAGATGGTAACAATAACCCTGTGTATGAGACAGCAAAAGAGACACTGATGTATAGAACAGTCTTATGGATTCTACGGGAGAGGGAGAGGGTTGGAAGATTTGGGAGAATGGCATTGAAACATGTAAAATATCATGTATGAAACGAGATGCCAGTCCAGGTTCGATGCACGATACTGGATACTTGGGGCTAGTGCACTGGGACGACCCAGAGGGATGGTATGGGGAGGGAGGAGGGTTCAGGATGGGGAACACATGTATACCTGTGGCGGATTCATTTTGATATTTGGCAAAACAATTATGTAATATTTGTATTTGTATTTTGTATTCTAATTGTATTCTAATACAATTATGTAAAGTTTAAAAATAAAATGAAATTAAAAAAAAAAAAGAACTAAACCTCATTCTTAGAGCAAATAAACATGAATGGGATTGTGGTCAGGAAATTTGCAATTAGGTTTCTGGCTTTGAAATACAATGTCACAGAGCCGTTCTCAGAATCTCCTCTACTGATACAGGTTTTTGCTTTTTACTGTCTTTTGTTTTGTTTAAAAGGGTATTCTGGGTCATTTTTGGTAAATAAGTGCCTGCCTTTGCGGGAAACCCATGTGTCACTCGTTCTATATCTGAACATTACAGTTAAATGCTTCAGTACTTGAGTCAATCTATTCACTGGTTTAATAGCTGAACTGGAGAACATGGAATTATCATGACCTCTGGCATTTATTTTTGCCTGCAATTCTAGAAGCAGCCGTATCTTACCAAACACAAGCTAGGGAGCCTAAGCAAAAAAGTTAGCTGCCTGTGTAATCATCTTGTTATAGGCTCTATCCAACAGTCACTGGTAAACATTAAATAACATGTCATAAAACCCACTGACATCTGAGTAATGCTGGTGGCAGTCGGTACCCTCCCTCTCTCGCTCCCTCTCATTTATATGACTCAACTGAGACTGTTTTTTTTTTTTTTTCTTCATACTGAAATAAGTATATACTCTTCCAAGTCTTCTCTGGAGGAAAAGCACCAAATGATTTAAAATGATAGCTCCTGCCCAATTCCTAAACTCTTAATTAGAAAACTTTAAAAAAATACCCCACAAATGTTTTCAGAGACTTCAGAAAGTCTAATGCCAGTTTACTTTGAGTCACTAAGAGCAAAGATACCAGGAGAGGGAGGGTGACTGGCTGGCTGAAGCCTAATGCCAGGGCTGGATAGCTCCTGGGGAAATTTGGAACTGTCTGATGCCTGTATGCATACGTACCAATGTGTGTGCATATTTCCATTTTAAAGTTGGGCTTGGTGAATTGAGTGAGAAAGGTCTGAAGGAACCCAAGAGTAGTACCTATCATTCTATCCCAACAACACGCCAGGAACCAAATACCCAAGTATCATGTGGCTATCATCCTGCTCTTTTGTCTTTGACAACTGAACTGGGAAAAATCCAGTATGTCCTTAAAGTAAATATTAATAATATTAATAATCTTTTGGTTCCTGACTTGGAGAAACTCAAAATGTAAGGTCTAAGGGATGATAATAAAATTTTATGGGTTCACATGTGACATGTGCTACAGACTGTGTCACCCTAAAAGTCATTTGTTAAACCCTAATGCTCAATGTGATAGTATTAGGAGGTGTGACCTTTGGGAGGTGAGCTTCCCTGGTGGCTCAGAGGTTAAAGAGTCTGCCTGCAATGCGGGAGACCAGGGTTCGATCCCTGTGTCGGGAAGATTCCCCTGGAGAAGGAAATGGCAACCCACTCCAGTATTCTTGCCTGGAGAATCCCATGGACAGAGGAGCCTGGTGGGCTACAGTCCATGGGGTCGCAAAGAGTCGGACACGACTGAGCGACTTCACTTCACTAGGTCATAGGAGCAGAACCCTTGTGAATGGGATTAGCGCCCTGATGAAAGCTGTCTCTCCCATTCTGTCTTAGGAGGGCACAGTGACAAGATGGCCACCTATAAACCAGGGAGCAGTCCCTCACCAGATGCTGAATCTACCAGCGCCTTCATCTTGAACTTCCAACTTCTATAACTGTTGTTTTTAAGACAGTCAGTCTATGGCAGTTTTGTTACCCAAACTGAAAGGTCTAAGACACAGCAAACACAATAGGATAAATTCCAAAGTGCTTTTCCTATTGGCCAAGACTCTCACTACAGCTTCTGTTCTTAGTGACTTGCTTTCACCATGTGTGCTGTGGGCTTAGTCACTCCAGTCATGTCCGACTTTGTGACCCCATGGGTTATAGCCCACCAGGCTCCTCTGTCCACGGGATTTTCCTGAAAAGAATACTGGAGTGGATTGCCTTTTCCTTCTCCAGGGGATTTTCCTGACCTAAGGATCGAAACTGTGTCTCCTGTGTCTCTTGCATTGCAGGCCAATTCTTTACCACTGAGCCACCAAGGAAGCCCTGTTTTCACCATATGAACATATAATTCCAACTACAAACAGCTGCATTCACTTGTTCCTTAGTTATTGGAAAATGTGGCACCACAGTGGACTGTGACTATCCTGTCTCACCTCCATTTAATGAAAAAGAGTGTGTGGGGTGGGCAGAAACTGCTGACAAGGTTTCAAAGTTATTGCCCCTGTTTTCCTTCATGGAAACTCTAAAGCATGTATTTAAGCCTAGAATTCTCTCTGCTCTTCTGTGATCACTGTTTCAAACAGAGTCAACTCCCTGATAAAGAACCAAAGATGGGTGAGCCACAAGAGTATTAATGGATCCCCCAGGGTGAAATAAAGTAAAACTCAGTTTCTCAGAATTGAACAACAAAATAAATCACAAAATTTGGGGTAAATTTTCTGTCACAACTACAATTTGGTTCTTAGAGATTGTTGCCTGCTACAACAAAAATACATGATCATACTGACTTTGAAACTGTATTACTGTTTGATCATCTGCCTAATGATGAATTATTTGTATAACATGAGTTACCAGAGGGTCTCTTATTTTTCCCTTCCCATAGCTATTGCTGTGAGTTCTCAAAAACAGGTCACTGATTCTAAAGAAAGAGTACTGAAATCCATAGACTGGATTTAAGTATCATCTTGTGAAATCTCACGAATCTTTAAAAATTTTAGTCGACATCCAGCACAGTATAAATATTATGTGTGTGTATGTATGTACGTATATACTTATTTTGGGAAAGAAAATTAATCAGTGGTGGAGTACTGAAAGCCAACTTTGTCACACTGATTTAAGACTCTTAAGAGGAGCATTAAGATTCATTTATTCACTCTAGGATTCCTCCACTGTGAATAATCTGAAAGTGTATGTGCATATTCTGGTAATTGAATTAACCAATATCATACATAATTTATTAAGCAACTAATTGTACCTTTTATCTTACACACAAAAAAATGCATCACATAAAATCCACAAGCAATCTTCGAATACCTACAGAATATGTTCGAGGAACCACATGAGACACTGTACAGGGCCCCCGAGGTGAAAAATGAAGGTTTTGATTGTAAAGTACTTGCAACTTGGTGGGAGGGGGGATAAAAATTAGCCCACAAATAGTTAAGTCACATTTTAAGGCAACAGTCAAGAGATGCAGATCCTGCTTAGCTAACAAATGAATCTAAGAGATAATAAACTAAAGAGACAATCATTCCTACAACAGAGCCAAGGGAAGGGATTTAGAGCTAAGGACTGAATGAAGACACTGATCTCCAACACTGGGGAGAAGATTATTTCGGGCAAGCACCCAAGGTCTCTTCCAGCTCAGATCATTTAGAATTGGTAGGGACAGAAGGGTTGACTGTGCTGAAATGGCAGTTATTTTAATGGCATTATTTCCCATGTGTATTCCTTGTTAAGACTCACCTCCCCCAGAAGCAAGGAGTCTGCCATTTCATCTCTTCATACCCAGCATCTAATCTAGTACCTGAAACAGAATAGGAGGGAGTGGGGGGGGGTTGGGCAGGACTGAACTGCAGGTGAGTACAGCTACCAGGGGAGTCAGAGCAAAGTTTATTTGGAGAACATCAAGGCAATTTGGCTAAAGCAGAGAGAATAAGAAAAAGAAGGCAAATTGAATGTGTTGACTGGGGCTAGACTGTGACACACCTTGACAGCCAGGTTAAGGAAGGAGGTTGGACTTCATTCTCTCTCAGCAACAGTGAAAGTCAAGTGAACGCTGTCTCCATTATTAGGGAGCACACAGGACTACAGGCTGGTAAGAATTCATAATATGGGTTTTCTTCTGCAGCCAAAAACACTGCCTGCCATTCTGGTAAACAACAAATGTTGCCCCCAATAAAGTCATCAGCCACAGTAGCCAGTTTCCATGGCGTGCCCTGAGGACAATTTAGGATAGAGAAAAAAACTGGATACTGACCCTAGATACTTAAGATGCATATCTAAGGAATAATTGCAATGAGTCCAGACTCTGCATCTGCCCAAACATAGAAAGCACTAAAATCATTAACTTGAGATGCCTGGTTTTCTATGAGTAGCAGGAATCTTTGATGTTTGACTAAATGTTTGCTGTTGTTTTTCAGCAAAAACTCCCACATATCCTGGTTCCTCCTTTATCTCTTTGGATAAAAGCTATCTGAGAAGCTGTGTCCTGTCCTCAGTAAAGCCCCTGAATAAAACATAACTGATAACTTTTAGGTCATGCATTTTTCTTCAGCCGAGACATTGCATGCAGGAATAAAGAGAAAGGTCCAGAGGCTGCTCACACTTCTAATGGGTAAGGTTCAAATGCGGCACTGGTGGTACCACTTGGACTTGTTAAAAATATTTGAACCCCAGACTTGATCTATTGGATCTGCATCTCTAGATCTGAGGCCATGATCTATATTTACATTGAGAGCTGCTAGATTGGAACTTAAAAATGACGTGACTAGAAACAACACAGCTTTACCATCTAAAAAATAAAGTGCTGTACAACTTTGTATATATACTAGAAACCACTGCACACTTAAATGGTAGTTTTTATGTGTATGAGTTATATCTCAATTAAGATGCTAAAAAAAATCTCAAGCTTAGGACAGTGCCTGGCACATACAGGAGGTCAGTACAAGTTACTTTTCTCAAATGCATGCATGCATGGCTCTTTTCCCTGGACAGCCTTGGATTATGAGCTGGTAGATCCAGGACAAGTAGCTTGTGTAGAAGAGTCCAGTACTTTCTAAAGACTGGTGACAGGCACACAAGCAGCCAACAGGGCAAGGAGCATCCATACCAGAAGTCAGGTTCGGTTACAAATCAAAAAAGGAAGAATTCAGCAGCAAGGCACATGTGAATGTAGAGTGAGGATCAAAGGGAGACAGGCAGCAGAGTGTGAGAAAGGCAGGAGATGGGGCAAAGGAGAGAAATACTGGGAGTCAGAAGCCTCAGAAGAGCTGAAAGGCCAGGGCAAGCTGAAAAGCAGGAACATCTTTCTCTGCCCGTTCCTACCTGCTGAGTGCCAGTCCCGGATCTTTCTTTGCCCATCCCTGCCTGCTGAGTGCCAGTCCTGGAGGCGCTTCCCCAGATCAGCAGGTCACAACCAATGCTGGTCACACCTGGCTGAGGGACAACTTGCTGAGGCAGCCACAGTGGCTTCTATTGAACAAATCCAGAATCTTTCACCACAGGTAGCAGAAAAGGGGATGTCTCGTACAGATGTGTGGCTGGGTTAGGAAATTTACAACATTCCTGGTCTCTGGTTTGCTTAAATTAAAACGCCTGTCCCAGTGAAAATTCTTTGAACGAGAGTAACTGAGACCTGCATACAGTGGTTTCAGGGGCAGAACTGAAAATGCCACAGCAGATCTTCTCACAGGGATGCGAAGACAGAAAACAGAGAACAGAATGGAAATAGGATTGGAAGCCTCTCCCCCTCCTCTGGCTTCCTCACAGGCCTTCAGCCCCACCTATCTCAAGTCTCAATCCTTTCTGCAGCCCGGTGTTCACCTTGTAGGAAGATGCATTCGCGTTGACACCCCAGTAGTTTTGACTCCATATGTCCTTTCCGTTCTAGCAAACACCATCGCCCAACTCACCTCTCAAGTTCAGATTTCCAGGAGAGAATGTAAGGGGGCAGGGCTCAGCTAGGGTAAGGTATCAACCAGTCCCTTAGCTGTTGGGGGCAAAAGAGAAGGGACAAATGGCCTCCCAGGAGCCACTGGAGAGGCAGCTTCCCAGGAAAAGACATGCCTCAGTTTGCTTTGTGTTTTGTTGGGTGGCAATGGTAGTCGGTGTGTGGGTGTGTGTTTGTGTGTGTGTATTCCACTCTTCAACAAAGAATACGTTCCAAACATGAAACTTCCTTAAACTACTTAATATGCAGCACTTGTATGTATTCTCCCGAGTGAATCCCCCCACCTCGTAAATATTTTCAGTGACTTTCAAACATTGTTAACCCCAGGATAAAAAATAAGACTACACGTATATTACATATGAAGCACACAAAACAAATGCTTCACAAAACAACACATGTAATGCCCCCTGATCTTTTCTATCCTATTATAGCCATCTTAATGCTCCTTCAACCTGCTAAATTGATTTAACACCCACTAACAAGTGGTGACCAGTGATCTGAAAACCCTACTATTACCTCTATCACCTATAATTTTATCATTTAAAAACAATTTCACACTTTTCATATCATACTTATATAGAAGAAAATTCCCCAATTCTTTCCCAATAATATCCTGAATTCCACAATATTGTAGACAGTTTTAAAAGATGAACCAAGTTTACAAAAGATGTCTAATGCTTTAAATTGTTTACACAACAATGTTCTTAAGCCAGTCACATGACACCCCTGTTCTCAATCTGTTTAGTGACCAGTAGGGACTCATGCACTGTGTCAACCAACCTAGCTGAGAAGCACCACCCACGGTCTCTGTACAAAGCCAAGCTGCCCACACAGGGATGGAACCAGCTCCCTTGGGCTCACCAAACTTGTCCCAATGGGAAAAGAAATTCTGTTGGTAATGTGTGTATCTCTGGGGAATTTCTAAGGCAGATTACTTTCTTCAGCAATGCCGATGCAACTGGGTTATTGGGTCATGGATATAAATAGGATCAAATGCTTGTTGGAGGACCAAGAGGTAGCAGAATGAGGACTGTCAGTAGAGGAAGCTAGGGAGGTGGAAGAGAGGATGGAAAGATGGATTTCCCTCTCCAGCACCAAGAACTGGTGTGACTTCCATCTGCGGCACAGCATGTTGAGAACTGCCGAGGTTCCTGCCTGTCCCACAGCATGGCCCACGAGTGTGGGACCCTGGCTCTTCAGTCAGACCTGAGCCCATCCCTGATCTTTACTGACGTCCCCTGAGCCTCGGTTGTGTTCTCTGTAGAATGGAGCAGGTACCAATAAAACCCGGTTCACAAGCTTCCTGTGAAGACTCAAGCACAACAAAGAGCCCATGTGAAGCGCTAAGCCTAGTGCCTGCCACAAAGCAAGGATCCAACATATGTTCCGGACAGTTGTTATCATCCCCCAACTAACGCCCCAGCTCACCTGCCAAAGTGCTTAAAACACACAAGCAGATGTCTGTCTTTGAATGAGTACTTTTCCCATTAGCCTCTCGAATCTCTTATCAGACATGGTTAGCCCACTCCAGGACCTTTTTGGATCCCTCCTCTCTTCTATAATAAATTGATTCCTTCCTCTTCTTTCTCAAAACCAGTGCTCACTTCAATGTTTTCTCCCCCACTAAACCCTGAGATCCATGGATACACAGAATGAAAGGGACTCATCTCACTAAACTATTTATAGTGCCCAAAGCTTGATGGTTCACAATAATTGGACTGAATTCCACACGATAATCAGGTGGTCTCCGGACCCAAGTCAGACACACAAGTACCAGAGAAACGCAATCCCTGTCTGCCCAGGAATTCTGGGAAGCTCAAGGCCTGTCTGAGAACCCAGAGCATTTAGGAGGTAGGAATGGCACTAAAAAGGGGTGCCCTTCAAAGACACCACTTCCTTCCCAAAGGTTCCTGGGGCCAGCTTCAAAGAGGAGTCTGGATGAGGCATGGCTATCTCTATTTTTACAAAATAAGAACTTCCGGAAATAAGATACTGCCAAGGTATATCACTATACTTCACACATTCTGAGGTAGGTCTTAGCACACAGGGACCAAATACCATTGTGAAACTGTGAGAAAACTTCAAGAGTCCACCAGTACATGATCTCCTAAAGGTGCCTTCTACCACGCCCTGTGCTTTCAGGGAACCTACCTCTCTGCATGCTTAGGGTTAAGGATAACAAGGCAACTTTCCTGTTTCCTTAAAAAATATAGTATTAATCAATGATACTATTTTAGATAATCCAGACCAAAGGCAAATGAAAATGTATTTGCTAATCTCTACTGAGTAGAAGACTATCTGTTATAACTTCCTCCATGCCATCTTCTTAAGGAATAAGGAGGTCATAATAGCGTGGCTCAGTGGTGAAGAATCCACCTGCCAATGCAGGAGAAGTGAGTTCAATCCCTGGGTCAGGAAGATCCCCTAGAGAAGGAAATGGCAACCCACTCCAGTATTCTTGCCTGAAAAAGCCCATGGACAAAGAAGCCTGGTGGGTTATTGTCCATGGAGTCGCAGAGTTGGACATGACTGAGCGTCTGACATGCGCACAGACTAAAGCTGGTAACCAATGCTCACAGGTTGTAACAGCCTATATTTATTGTCCTGAGGCAATTACTAATATCATCAGGATCAATGGCCTAGTGTCAGCAAAAAAAGGGGGGCATCATAAACAAACTAGGGCCCTTCCAGGAGGTGACATAGGTAGATTGGAGGCTCAACCACTGCCCATCCGTATGACCTAAACAAGCTGTTGCATAATCTTTCTCTGTCTCATTTTGCTCATGGTAAAATGGAGATAATAATACCAGCATCATCAGACTGCCATGAAGATAACGGACCACCCACTTTAGCCCTCTCTCTCTATAAAATTATCCTTTCAGAAGACAAATTCTACTAGAATACTTAAACAAATGGGCCTACATTGAATTAAAAAGCTTCTTCACAGCAAAGGAAAGCACTGACAAAATGAAAAGGCAACCTATGAAACAGAGAAAAGTATTTGCAAATCATATATCCGATAAGGGGCTAATATCCAAATTAAATAACAAGTTCACACAACTCCATAGCAAAAACAAAAACAAAAAACACTCCAATTGTAAAAAATGGGCAGAGAAAGTGAATAGACATTTTTCCAAAAAAGACAAGTAGTCAACAAGTATATGACTAATCAGTATCACTTATCATTAAGGAAATGCAAATTAAAACCATAATGAGAAATCACCTCACACCTGTTGGAATAGCTATTATCAAAAACAAAACATAGAAAGAGATACGTATTGGTGAGGATGTGGAAAAAAAGGGAACCCCCATACGCTGTTGGTGGGAATGTAAATTGGTATAGGTACTAGGGAAAACATAAAGGTTCCTCAAAAAATTAAAAAAAAAAAAAAAAAACGGAATTAAAACAGGATCCAACAGTCCCATTCCTGGGGATACATCCAAAGGAAATGAAAACGTGATATTGAAGAGATACTTGCATTCCCACATCCATCGAAACATTACTCACAATAGTCAGGATATGGAAACAACCTAAGAGATGTCAATGGATGAATGAATAAAGAAGATGTGGTAGAAATATACAACAGAATATTATTTAGCCATAAGAAAGAAGGCAATCTGGCCATTTGTATCAACATGGATGTACCTTCATGGCATCATGCTAAGGGAAAGAAGTCAGACAGAGAAAGACAAATACTGCGTGGAATCCCTTATCTGTGGAATTTTTTTAAAAAAGAAAAAGTCAAACTCATTGAGGCAGAGAAAGAGAGAGTAGAAAAAGTGGTCAGGAGCTGAAGGTTTGGTAGAAATAGAAAGAGGTTGGTAAAAGGGTACAAAACTTCAGATTATAAGATGACTAAGGTCTCAGGATCTAATGTAAAATATGATGACTTAGCTGATAACACTGTATTATATAGACATGTGCTAAGAGATTAGAGGACTTCCCTGGTAGATCAGCTGGTAAAGAATCCGCCAGCAATGCAGGAGAACCCGATTCAATTCCTGGGTCAGGAAGATCCCCTGGAGAAGTGATAGGTTGCCCACTCCAGTATTCTTGGATGTATTGGTGGCTCAGTATTCCTGGTGGCTCAGACAGTAAAGAGCCTGCCTTCAGTGTGGGAGATCCAGGTTCAATCCCTGGGTTAGGAAGATCCCTGGAGGAGGGCATGGCAACCCACTCCAGTATTCTTGCCTGGAAAATCCCCATGGACAGAGGAACCTGGTAGGCTACAGTCCATGAGATCGCAAAGAGTTGGACATGACTGAGTGATTAAGCACAGCACAGGGCAAGAGACTAGAACTTAAATGTTCTCATCAAAGAAATAATTAGAGGTGATGCCTGTGTTATGAACTAGATAAGCATCATTTCATAATGTGTATGTATATCAAACCACCATGACATATGCTTAAATATTTCACAATTTTATTTGTCCAAGTACACCTCAATAAAGCTGAAAAATACACAATTCACTTTTTATTTTGTATTCTCTCTCTGTCTCTGAGCCATCATTCTGAAATATAAAGTTTCTGGGGCAGAATCTGAACTTGTAAATAGCTGAATCTTAATGTTCTCTAAGCATTTGCATGCTATGCTTCTGCTGAACGCTGCTCGACAATATGACATTTTTTTCCCTTGTGCTGAAAAACAAAAGTTAATGGCCCAATAAGCAAATGAAGACAATTTCAGAAAATGGGCTTGGATAACATGAGAAAAGCAGGGGAGGTGCCTTCCTGAGGATCTTAGAAGACTGTCAACATCCGTCAGTTACAGAATATGTTAGCTTGTCCTGCCAGAGCTGGAGAATTTTTCTTCTTTAAAATTACAGGTGATATTTTATCCCTGCCAGTGGGAGGGGGAACCACTTCATATACAAGGGAAAGTCAGTAACTAAGAATATGCACAAGTTTCAAAAATTAGTCACTGGTTACCATGGTAACGCAAATATTGCCTAACAACTCACTGGGCTGTAAGTAACCAAGATGATGCTAAATACATCACTTCAAAATGGGAAATGGACTCTATTTTTAGGAATACTTGCAAAGAACTAGATGGACCTAACCGCAGACTGAAGGTGGCTCAGATTGACCCCTGTGGACCCAGGATTCAAGGTCCATCTCCTGCCCTGTGTGCATCGAGTTCTGTGTCACACGCATGTGCTATGCCCAGAGACAGCTGCAGGAGGAAGAGTGACGACATTTTATTTACAAACAAAAAACGAGCTTTCTCATTCCTTAAACTTTTAGTAAAGGAAGAATCCTTGCTATTGGGCAGTGGAGACATAACAGATTTAGGCGGCAGTCCCTTTAAATTCAATGTTAAGGATCTCCTCAGAGAAAATAACTAGCATGCCCAATGAAATAAATAATTTTCCTTTTGATTTGAGTAGTTTGAATTTTCTGAGTAGATATTAATGTTAGTTAGAATAAAAGTATAAACAATATATGAATTTTTAAATTATTCTAACAACTGACCGTACTTCAACACCCTCCTAAATGAAACTTAGCATATGACTTCTGTTCATGGTGCACAGTGCCTGGGACACTGGGGCCCCAAGTCTTCAGAAAAGTGGTCCCAGAGCAGTGTTCTTCCTAATGGTCCCTGAGTATCAGCATCAGAATTCCAGAGGGCCCTTACAGTGTAAAATCCTAGGCCATATCTAAGGCCCACCCATTCTGAGTCTCTGAGGTTGGGATCTGAGAAATCTCCATTTAAAAAAGATGCTCCCTGTGATGTTTATGTTCTCTGGTCTGCGAAGTCCATCCTTAGCAATCACCAATAAATTGAGGTCTCCTGACAATGAAGACAGAGACAGGACAGTCATCAGGGGACACAAACCAACATGGTTTATCAAAGGCAGAGCTGTTGTGACTCAGTGGCTTTTGGGCCACAACCTAAGGTATAAAACCAGCACAAAATACTTGTATTATATGTGTGTGTGTGTGTATGTATGACCCAAGTTTTTCAGAAACAACATGGGTGATGTACTCTGGCCTACTCTTATTATATTCTAATTTTTAATGTTACAGCAACCAACTAAATTGATTTCACTTCCCACTAATTGGTGGTGGTTGAAAAACTCTATTATAATATCTGTTGTCCTATATTTTTATCACTTAATAATTTAAAAATTTTTTCATATCGTATCCTAAATAGTAGAAAGCCATTCAGTCTTTTCCAATATACCCCCAAAGTCACAATATTTTAGTTACCTTTAAAAAGTGGATCAAGGTAAAGTGACACAGTCTTCTGTTTAAAGGAATCAAAAACAATACATTCAACTGCTAGCATTTAACTTTTATTTATTTACATCCTCTTTATCTCATAAATAGCATGCAGATTATGTAAGTGTTAGGGGAAGCACACTGATTGAAACCGCCCACCCTGGCCAGGCACCATAGTAACCATTTGCATGAGCTGTTTTATGACAGGAGATCCTGATAAGGAATATGGAACTAATAAGCCACCACCAACCAGAAGAGTTCGGGAAAGGTCGAAAGGAGACACCGCGTGTCCGTCCACTTCCCAGAATCCCTCTCACTAGCATCCACCTTGGCTGAGCGATGTGTGCCCACCAGGAAGGACTCTGAATTAGAATGATTGGCCAAAGACCACCCAGAATCTAATCCCATCACCATAAAACCCGAGACTGTGAGCCACGCGGCAGAGCAGTCCTCCTGGGTTCCCTTACCCTACTGCTCTCCACCCGGGTGCCCTTTCCCAGTAAAGTCTCTTGCTTTGTCAGCACCTGTGTCTCCTCGGACAATTCATTTCCGAGTGTTAGACAAGAGCCCAGTTTCAGGCCCTGGAAGGGGTCTGCCTTCCTGCAACATAAGTATAAAATAAATAAAAAATCTTAAGAAAGTGAAGCAAGAAGAAAAGAAAGACACAAAATTGAGTGCTTATGGAATAAATCAAAGGAACAAGTACAAGTAATAAAGACAATACAGGCCAGGAAATCTAGGCTACATGTTAACTCTTAGCTTTTTGGCCATCAGTGTGCAGAGGAAAACATGATCAGCTATGAAAATTCCAGGACCCATCTGGGAAGAATAAGCAATTTCTAAGAAGCATTTTCAGGCCTCTGGCTGTCTTCCCTTCAGGCTAGACTGAACACTTGTTGCCTCCTCAGGGTAGAGAGGGCAGTCACAGTGGGACAGATCCTTATTAGTGCCTCCACCCTCCACCACCATTTCATTCACAGGGAAACTGAAGATCGCTCTAAGGATTGGGACAAAGCAAGCCAGGAGCCATAGGCCACCCAGTTCTCCCTTTTCTTGGAGCACTCTGTATTCACTCCTGTCCCAGAGCTGGCCAGCTTCCTGTGATGAAAACTGTTCACAGACCCATCCTCTTCCTCCCCACCAACCCGAAAGGTCATCAGCTCCATGAGGACAATTTTGGCTCCTACGCGTATCAGTGAGCTCTCCATAAAACCGAGCTGAATACTAAGCTTCTCCAGGAATTCCCCAAAGGAAAAGTGATAAAAGCACAAAGATCTGAATTGGCTTCTTGGTCTACGGTTTATCACTCCTGAGATTTTCACTAAGCCACCTGACTGCTCCGATTCAGTTTCTTATCTGTTAACCAAAGCCAATGCGGTTTCCACCACAGGTTAGTCTTGTGGACGAAATCAACAAACAGATGTAAGGAGGCGGGCCCAGTTTCTGGCACACAGCAGGTGCTCAATAAATGTTACTTTTCCCTTCTCCACAGAAATCTCTAGGATATTAATTGTACTTTCTGCTAGAGCCACTATAGTATTCACAATCCTTCTCTCACTTCCAATTTTCCCAGTTAAAATCACCCACGAAAAAGCAGAGTTCCCAAGAACCACAGAACACTCAATGCCTACACAATGCCACCTTCAAAATGGTTTTTGTCATTGTTTCAATAACTTTAAGCAGGGCTTAGAGGTTATTCTGAGGAAAAAAAAAAAAGTCTGAGAAAGGAAAGCTTGCCTAAGTCATTAAGTATCAAATAAATACTTAAACCAAGCAATAAGGAAGAGAGATCATTAGTAAATTCACTGTTAGAAGGCAAATGCTGTTGCTAAAACAGAACACAGAAACATATTTGGTCTTTACTCTTGAATGGGCTAAATATCCCCTTGTTAATACTAAAGTAGCGGTTGGTTGCTTTGCAGACTCTGTTTTCGTGAGAGATGTAAAATTTAGACCAGCATGTTTAGTCTTGAGCAGAGAAAACATCAGCTATGTTTTAATTTCCTTTAAATATAAGTGTTCCAGATTAAATAACGTGGATGACCTACCTTTTCTGTGATATAGAAGTTTGAACTATCAGCATGCTGCAGTGCAAAGTATTCATGGTTTGCAAGGGACCATCTGAAAAATGCAAGCAAAAGCTGATTAAAAAAACAAAAAAGAATCATTTTCATGTTCATATGATAGACTTAGATGAACTTAGCACCCTGTGATTGGAACTGGGCCAGTACCCAAGATATGCACAGGGCAGTTCCTAAAACAAAATGACTTTAGCTCCCTTATCATGACCCTGAGACCAAGATCTTATTCCAAGCCTATTGTTCACCCTTTAAATATTTTATCTTCACAGCTTTGAGGGAGGGCTCATTAAATATAAAGTTCCATTCTTCCCTATGATGAAGGAGTAAGTGGAGCAGAAAGAGGAAAACAAAGGAAATGAATGCTATTTAAATTTTTGATAATTGTTACATTTCAGTTGTCTCTGTAGTCTACCATCCCCAATCAGTATGCCTGCTGTAGACTGGAACATTTCAGTTAAGAATTGTTGTTGTTTAGTCACTAAGTCATGTCCCACTCTTCTGTGATCCCACAGACTAACTCGCCAGTCTCCTCTGTCCATTTAAGGATCGCAGGTCTTAAACAAATTCCAGGTAAAATTCTATTCATAGTTCTGCCTTAAAAATTCAAAAAACCTCAGGCAACTTCCATATGCATGGATTGTTAGAGCAGCCCAAGAGAAGTAGGAAAGCTCACTATCTTTGTGAAGTTCCACCCACTGATCTGTCTTTTAAATTATTTTATCTTCTGTGGGGACCTGAGTGGTCTTCTCATTTTATATCAGATGAAGTGTGCACTTAACTTCAGGAACTTAGACTGCTTCCTGCTGAATAGGATGAATGAACCACATCTTTTCAAAGTAAATAAGATCAATCCCAATGTCCACATATCAGGACTTCTACACTTTCCACTCTTTGAGAAACAGAGAGAATGTTTTGGTAGAAAAGACAAGGAAATATTACACAGTAATTCTTGGTGTCTTGAGGCAAGTCAAATAGTGACTTAATGAGTAATATTTAACAATTGCACAAGAATATTTTATTTGCCTTTCAATATGGTGCCTGGAGCTCCCTGGATAAATCCTGAGTAACACTTACCCATCACAGACTTCCTTTATTATTGCAGACAGTGGTTTTTTCTGAAAAATAGAAAAAAAGGAAATACTTTCTGTTAGTTTCATTTCATCATTTTAAGCTCTAAAAAAAGAAGAAGAAGAGGCCTAATAAAGACACTTAAGTAAGAACAATTTACATTTTCTATTCTTGGTTGCTGTGAGTTTGTTTTCTCAAGGTTAATAATTGACCAGCCATCACCACCAACTGCATTAATGATGTATTATCCTTTGGGTCCCTTTTTTGTTGAACAAAATATACATCATATTTCACTTGAAAGTGAAAGTGTTAGTCACTTAGTCATGTCCAACTCTTTTCAATCTCATAGACTGTAGCCCACCAGGCTCCTCTGTCCATGGTATTGTCCAGGCAAGAATACTGGAGCAGGTTGCCATTTCCTTCTCCAGAGGATCTTCCTGACCCAGGGATTGAAACCAGGTCTCCTGCATTGCAGGCAGATTCTTTACCATCTGAGCCACCAGGGAAGCCCCAGTATTTAACTTAGCCACATTAAAATCATGATGAAACATAGTTTTGGTCAAAGATCTCATAGGCAATAACAACCTACAAAGTCAATTGATCACCAGAATTCCTCAAGAGTAGTACATGGGTTCGGAGAAGGTAATGGCACCCCACGCCAGTACTTTTGCCTGGAAAATCCCATGGACAGAGGAGCCTTGTAGGCTGCAGTCCATGGGGTCACTGAGGGTTGGACACGACTGAGCGACTTCACTTTCACTTTTCACTTTCATGCATTGGAGAAGGAAATGGCAACCCACTCCAGTGTTCTTGCCTGGAGAATCCCAAGGACAGGGGAGCCTGGTGGGCTGCCATCTGTGGGGTCGCACAGAGTCGGACACGACTGAAGCAACTTAGCAGCAGCAGCAGTACATGGGTTGGAGAAGGCAATGGCACCCCACTCCAATACTCTTGCCTGGAAAATCTCATGGACAGAGGAGCCTGGTAGGCTGCAGTCCATGGGGTCGCGAAGAGTCAGACATGACTGAGCGACTTCACTTTCACTTTTCACTTTCATGCATTGGAGAAGGAAATGGCAACCCACTCCAGCGTTCTTGCCTGGAGAATGCCAGGGATGGTGGAGCCTGGTGGGCTGCCGTCTATGGGGTCACACAGAGTCGGACACGACTGAAGTGAATTAGCAGCAGCAGCAGCAGTAGCAGTACATGGGTAGGACAACCAGTAGTTTGGCTTTTTGCAAACAAGCTTGGATGTAGGGTAATTTTATGAGAACACGAGGCAAATGGAGTATGAAGCGTAGTGACATTGTTCCTACAAAGTACATAGAATTCTTCCCACAACTGTGGTCCCGGCAAATGTCAATCATGCAGCAGCTTGAGCAGGACACACGCGAGTAACGGGACCATGACACCATGTGCTGTGGTGTCAACTGGCGGCTGACTACAGCTGTACTCTTGGCCTAATAGCCACAGCTGTGCTCTGCCTGCCTCCAGATAGAAAGAATGTAGTGAAGAGACACAGACAGCTCATCTAGAGATGTTGAAACTCTTTCTGCTTTGGATGTAAACAGACCCCAGCTGTCTCCTGGGATGGGCAGGAGTGTGTCTACCAAAGGAACACATCACAGACAAGAAACAAATGGGGAAGAGAAATCAAAGAAATACAACACATGGTCCTAGATTTTCAAATACAACCACAGAATAGCATCTAAACACTTTCTCCTCCTGTCCCTCTGCACACTGTGGTATGGCAGAAGGAATTTGAATCAAGCAGAATTGGTTTAAATTCTAGCCGTGTCAACTTGCATGCAGTGAGACTGACAACTTCCTTAATTTGCTGAGCCACAACTAGCTTATCTGCAAAATGGGCAGAAGACCTACCCACTTCTCAGGGTTGTCCTAAGAATTAAATGAAAATTAAAATAAAGGGCAAAAGCCTCAAAAAAGGGTTAGGGCTCCACTTCTTTACTCTCTCGTGTCACTAGAAGAGCTTGATTTCCTCTTTGCATCCTTGCCCTCGGACCCAACGTTGCTAGGTCCCCCTCTTGGTTAATTCCAAGCACCCCATTCTTCACAGTCCTTCCTGAGGGCTTCAGGGCCCTGGTAAAGGCTCCAGTGCTGCCCTCAGTGTTCCTCCAATGCCCTCCTGCACTCTGGAGCGTAGGGTCTATGACTAAGCCCACCACCATGTTTTCAAAAGAACGTCTGCCTGCAACTCTAAATGCAGTGGGCAGAAGAGGGACCGAGAATTGTGGAGGGGTGGAAAGACAGTACATATTAGCATTTTGAGTTAATCTCTTTTAGACTAAGATTAGAAATGGAGATTGGATTTGACAATGAGGTTACATGTTACAACTTGAGGCCTTTGCAAGAACTTGTCCATTGTTTACAGCTCTGGCTGTGAGTCAAAGAGCAAATGTACACTCCCAACCAAAGGAGAAAGGAGCTTTAGGAATAAAACTTTTTTCATAAATTGAGGATTTTGCACTTCCAGTTGTCAGAGACCTCTCCAGGCTATTAGTATTTCATGAGGACCTACCAGTCTCCTAGATAAGCTGCAGTCGTTCAGATGGTAAAGAATCTGCCTGCAATGCAGGAGACCTGGGTTCAATCCCTGGGTTGGGAAGATCCGCTGGAGAAGGGAATGGCAACCCAATCCAGTATTCTCACCTGGGAAATCCCATGGACAGAGGAGGAGCCTCGCAGGCTATAATCCATGGGGTTGCAAAGAGTTGGACACAACTGAGTGACTGACACTTATTTACCTACCAGTCTCCTAACTCCCCCAATCTTCTTGCATCCTCAAAACTAAAATATAAATAACAGGGTCAAATTTCAGACTTAAATTATATTGAAAGGACAGATCGAGCCAAGAAAGTATTGCTAATGATGTAGGAGAAGGCATTTAAATTACTGCTTTCAGAATGGGAATCCTTAAAGTCTAGGTAACTTAGAGGAATTCAGATTTTAATCCAGGTCTAATTCATAGTTTCAGAGTCAAATTTGAACAGACAGAAGTGGGCTTCTAGAACTATTATATCTAGAACATTCTGAAGTTGGCTATATGAAAGGAGTAAAGACTCTGGAAGAACAAAGTTTAGAGATTTAATAGAGAAAGATTAGAGTAAAACTTCAAACCCCAGAGGAAAAGGACTCACAGTTAACATAACTGCAGCCTCACCAATTGAAATGAATGCTGTGTAAGCATGGGCGGGTCCCACTGCCTGCATCCTACACCCGCCCCCTCCCTTCTTTACATGTTCCAATGAAACACTGAACTCCACCACCCAAACCTAATTCCAATGACTTCACAATTTTCAACTCCCTTAATTCGTCCACATTTTTAATGTCATTACTACCTTCTTTTTGAAACCACCTTTCCAGAGTTGCTGTATTGCCTTCCATCTCCTACAGTTATAAGCAATAATCCTCCGATAAAATCCACGAGATCCTTCATTATTTGTTTTACTTCTAACTTCAGATTTATGTTTCTATCTCTTCTGTTTTCATTCAACTGGTCAGTTTCTCATTCATTTCAGCTATCCCAAGTCTGCAATCTGATTCCACTCTTAGAAATCTCTGGCAGCTTGTTAGAAACAGCATGTTAACTCTCCTTCAAGCATCTTATTAAATATACAAACAAAAATCATTACTCTCACGATTCCCTAACCCAAAAATAGCATGTCCCCACCCCAAAATTCTCGCCATCTCAGTCATGATTTTTTCTATGACACCACTACAGCCCAGAGCATCATTAACCTTTATTTCTTCACACTCTGAGTCTGATTTGTTACAGGTAGTATTACATCTTCCTCTGTGACATTCATATCATTACTTCTCACCTCCTCCAAATTGCTCTTCTAAAATCTTAGCATTCCTCATTCCAACTCCTACCAGATAAATCATACCCCAGTTCCTTCACTCTTAATTCTGCTTTCTCAGCCCCAGTGCCTTTCCTGAGGAACAGCCCATTATTACTGGCATTAACTACTTGCCATAAATTTCCAGTCAAACATTACACTGGCCTATCAAACACAGATTCTGGTCTTGCATTAGTTCCTATATTTGTATTACCTACGTCTAGTAGTTCTCTCATGTAGATTTCTAGAGAACTTATCTTTGCCTTCTCTATTCTGTGAAATACAGATATCTACAAGACACTGAGTCTCATCAATACTTCGCAAAAACCTCTCTCTGCTTTATCCCTTCCAGACCTAAACTACCACCTTTGGTTAAGAATTCTCAGGATCCTGGCATCAGATCCTTGCAAATAAGTCTGTACATCACCAGTTTCTTTCTTTCTAATTCCTGCATTAATTATAATTAGGTAAAATTAGACTTTCCCCATAAACTTTGCTCATGTTGTTCTTTTGCTCTAATATCCACCATAGATCTTCAATGACCACCACCTGTATTGTATAAATCTTTTAGCTTGTCATCCAAGGCCTTCCAGAATCTGGTCTCAAGCAATCAAACTGTCTACTAATGTTGTACACGTTCCCCATACTTTTGGATTAGCTAATGATTCATCCAAAAAATCCCACCCCCATATTTTTACTTTATGCCATTTTTTAAATATTATTTTTGGCTGTGCTAGGTCTTCATTGTTGTGAAGGCTTTTCTCTAGTTGCAGTGGGGTCTACCCTCTAGTTGTGATGTGCAGGTTTCTCTTTGTGGTGGCTTCTCTTGTTGTGGAAAAGAGCTCTAGGGCTCGTGGGTTTAATAGTTGCCGCTCCCAGGCTCTAGAACATGAATTCCATAGTTGTGGCACATAGATTTAGTTGCTCCACCGCATGGTGGGATCTTCCTGGATCAGGGATCAAACTCATGTCTCCTGAATTGGCAGGTGAATTCTTTACCACTGAGCCACCAGGGAAGCCCCAGTGTTTAGGCACTAAAGTTGTCCCCAACTGTTTGTGACCCCATGGACTGTGGCACGCCAGGTTCCTCTGAACTTCCACCATCTCTCAGAGTTTGCTCAAATTCATGTCCATCGAGTCAGTGATCTCAGCGTCTGTTGGCCCCTTCTCCTTCTGCCTTCAGTCTTTTTCAGCATCAGGGTCTTTTCCAGTGAGTTGACTCTTTGCATCAGGTGGCCAAAGTATTGGAACTTCAGCTTCAGCATCAATCTTTCCAATGAATATTCAGGGTTGATTTCCTCTAGGATTGACTGGTTAGATCTCCTTGCAGTCCAGGGGACTCTCAAAAGTCTTCTCCAACACCACAGTTCAAAAGCATCAATTCTTCAGCCCTCAGCTTTCTTTATAGTCCAACTCTCACATCCATACTTGACTACTGGAAAAACGATAGCTTTGACTAGATGGACCTTTGTTGGCAACAAAGTCCCCCTATACTTAGCATATAAAATGAATCACTCCTAAGGACCTAGTATATCTGTCTTACTTTCTTGTCCCTTGAAAACAAGGTATCTTACAGTTCACAGATGCTAACAGGATATAAGAGGAAACAATATATTTCTGTTAAATGGAAAATTCACTTACTTTATTTTTTTAAAAAAAAGAACCAACAGAAAAGCCTTGACTATAAAAGTAAACCATTTCCTAAATGCCCATCAATAGATGAATTGATAAAGATGTGGTACATATATACAATGGAATATTACTTAGCCATAAAAAGAATGAGATGAGTCATTTGTAGAGATACGGATCGACCTAGAGAGTTTCATACAGAGTGAAGTAAGTCAGAAAAATAAGTACTGTATATTAACACATATATGTGGAATCTAGAATAATGGTACAGATGAACCTGTTTGCAAGGCAAACATAGAGACATACATGTAGAGAACAAATGTGTGGACACCACAGCGAGGGGAGAAATGGGGGATGGGATGACTTGAGAGATTGGGATTGACATATATACTATGACTACTACATAAAAAATAGGTAACTAATGAGAACCTATTTCTAATGGAGAATCTTCATTGGAATGACTGATGCTGAAACTGAAGCTCCAATACTTTGGCCACCTGAAGTGAAGAAATGACTCATTGGAAAAGACCCTGTTGCTGGGAAAGACTGAAGGCAGGAGGAGAAGGGAGTGACAGAGGATGAGATGCTATTCAACTGGATAGCATCACCGACTCAATGGACATAAGTTTGAGGAAACTCCAAGAGATAGTGGAGTCAGAGAAGCTTGGCCTGCTACAGTCCATAGGGTAGCTATGTATACATGTGTATACATATAGCTCATTCACTTTGCTGTACAGCAGAAACTAACAAAATATTTTAAAGCAAGTATATACTCCAATAAAAAATAAGAAAAATGATTAATGCATATTAAAAAACAAAACAAAAGAAAAAAACAACCAACAACATCAAAGTAAACCATTTCAAAGTATAGCCTGGATTAATCAGCACGAATCCCACTTCCTACCATGTAAACCACTGTGGGGTGGCTATAAGCAGCTGCTTAGACATGTGAAGGTTGTCACCACTCCCCACACAGACCACTCTGTGATTCACAGCTTGGGAGAGAATTGAGCCAGCCAGCTGATGAGGAGTATAATTCAACAGGTGATAAAGCAGATACCAATCAAATGATTGTCACCATCCTTTAGCAAGGCCACACAGGTGAGCAGGAACTATTGCTGTAAACAGGGATGGAACAAGATACTCCCAAATACACTATTTTGGTAGCAGTGCTTTGCTCACTTTCTATATAAAACCTTCAATCTGACATGACCTCCTTGCCTGACTTAAATTCTAAACTAAAGTTTGGCTCTATGTTTTAGTTAATATTTGTTCAGGTTACATAAGATGTTTTTATAATAATGCAAGTTTCACCTGAGGAAAAGAAAGCTTCCAAGGCATGCTTGGAAGTTCACTAAAACTTGGGAGTAGGGTGACAAGCGCATTGCCTTAGTAGCTTTCTGTGGACCCACAAAATATTTGCCTTTCATCTCATTGAGAGAAAAGACTAGAAGAAAAGAAAATTTGATCTAAAAGGATAAAAACTGGTTCTTCTCTGAGTCCATAAACCATAAAGGAACTAAAATAAATTCTATCTCTATACAAATATATCTCCATGTAAAATATCAAGGCAAAATTATTTTAATTGCCTGAGCGTGTTTTTGTAACTTAACAAAAATCATAACTAAATCCCTTAAGCTTTTTGTTTTGAAGGTCAAATCGGTCTTCTCAGACTCAGTAATGAACTAAGATGGAAAGAATAGAAATGTTTTTAAGGATAACCCAGAGGGTTAGTCAGTTACCAGATTCCCAAGTGCAGGTGACTGGGAATTAAATAGACTCTCCACTTGTTCCCTTTAGCAATGGTGAGGTCATTGTTCACCACATGAAAGTATTTCTTCTCTTTATACTAACTGGAGAAAATTTCAATAATGACACAAATATTTTTATTCATCAAACAAAGTATGCATTTCCAAATGAATTTTATTGGCAAAGTACTATGTGCCAACAATTATATTCATGGAGTAAATAAGCTTTTTGTTGTTGGATTTGTTTTTTTTTAATTTATCCCTCCCTTTTAAACTCTTACTCTCCAAAAGAATTCCTTTATTCAACTTAATTTATCATAGACTACATCCAGAAAGCCAATTTCCAGTACAAAAAGATTTTTATTTACTTTTCATAAAATCACCTAGATTCCATGGTCAAATTCACTAGCAATTAGCTTGTGATCTATATCTCTGCCTCTGTTCTCACATGGTGTTCTCTCCTCTTCTTACAAGAAGGATGTAAATCCAGGGTGATTCCATCACAAGATACACAATTATATATATAAAACCCCTTTTTCAAATAAGGTCACCTTTTCATATTCCAGGTGTTATAATTTGGACATACCTTTGGGGCCACTGTTAAAACTATTGCAATTGGGTAAGAAAAAAATATATATATATTTTTTTAAGGATTAGGGAGAAAAGAGAATGCACCCTTTTCTCCCTAATCCTTAAAGTGGGTGTTGGTCCTTCACTTTTCTTCCTAAACTCTTTCTTGCTTTTAATGAAATGCCAGTGTCCCAAATCCCTGAATCCATGCCTCCCACTATGACCCCTCTTCTAAGGTCTGATCCTGCATTTCCAACAAGCCCTGGTGGATCCACATAAACGTCCTGCCACCTCTTCAAGGTTAGCACTACATTCTCTTCCTCACTAAACCAGATCCTCCTCCTGTCTCACTTTTATCTCAAAAAAAAAAAAAAATGTATATATATATATACACACATGTATTTATATCTCACTCTCCCCGCCCAAAGCTCATGGTTCCTTTCAGACATGAGAGGGCCCCCAGAAGAAACATCCTTGGGGATCTCCAGTTGTTTATTTCAGAGGCTGTGGAGTCCAGCCTGCCTTGAGGCACGTTCCCCGGACACAGCCCAGCTGTTGTCCCTCGTCCGTGTCCCCTCGCTGATGACTGCAGTTCCCATTCAACCACCTGTTCCTGCCTGTTGGCAGCGCACTCGGCCTGGGGATACTATGCTACCCAAATGCTCACCTCAGAGCTCTCAGGTCCCCTCTGCCCACATTTCTGCTTTGACACTCGCCTGTGGAGGCTGATATCTCCCTCATCTGAAGTGATACACACTGGTCAGCAACTATAAATTGTGGGCTGCCGTTCCTACCTCTGACATCCACTTCTCAGGCCCATGTCTGTCCTAAAAAGAGCACCACATCAGAAAGAAAACTTGGCTTCTTCAAAACCTTATTTATTTCAAATGTTTTTAAAGATATGGGGTGGGGGTATGCTTATGAGATAGCAGTAGGGACACCAGAAAAGCACTCAGAATGCTGAATTTTTATCAACAACTTGCTTTTCTACATCTTACCCCAACTATAAGCAGTGGAATAACTTTAGAAAATGATTTCCTGGGGTAGAACCCCAACTTCCGCAGCCCCTGGTTTTGTAGCTTTAGGCTTACTACTTCTCCTCTCAATGTTTCCATTTTCTTTTCTGAAAATAAAAGTAGCACCTCATTTGTAGAGTAGTGAGGACTAATTGAGAGGATGTTATATCAAACTCTCAAAACCGCACCTGGTACACAGCGAGGCACTGGATACGTGTTACCTCTGAATAGGTTCTTTCATTTTGTGTATCCAGCTTGGACACTTTGCAGGTACTTTCTTTAAATGTCCGTTAAGAAAATAAAATACATGAATGAATGAACATCCAGTTCTTCTTCCTTCTTCCTGGAGTGACTCCAGCCCCCAGGGCTGCCTTTGGCACTCATCTCATCCTGTTCTTTACTCTTCAATGCATTTTTGTTTCCTCTGCCAACCAGATTATACACATTTGGAGGGAAACACTGCCTCTGAGACTCACCTCTGTCAATTCCCAAGCAAATGGCTGCTAGGCTACAAGGCGCGCAATTAATGAACTTTTTTTTTTAATTAAAAACACATCTTTTTTCAGACTTTCAGCTTCTTTCCCTTTCTTCTGGTCTCTTCCAACTGCCTCTGAAGCCCAGGCAGAAGCTAAAGATGGAAGACAGCAATAGAAAGGCAGGAGCAGTCTCCCATCACCACCTCGTAGCCACTCTGCCAGAGGGCCATTGTCAGACAGCCCTGTAATTGCAAAACCATTTTCCACCAAGACTGAAGGTTCTTGGTCCCAGACTATTATAAAGTCTTTCTCCAGTGCTTTCAAAGAATGTGACAGATACTTTGGTTTGACACTTTGAGGTGGTAAGCACAGCACCTGGGATTTTTACTTCCTTTTATAGATGGAAATTCATTGAACATATTCTGCCCAGCAGTTCTGAGTGATGTTGGTCCAGAAAGAAAAGAAAGCCAGCTCCTAAATGTCAGGACACCTCTGAGAAGGGATATATGCATGTTGACTAAGATGTAGCCCACAATGTGACTTGGGAAAACTTGCAGGTGCGGTAAGTAACCCATCTAGTTCCTGGAGGTGCCTCCTGACACCATGTCAAAAACACCAGTCATTTTTACAACAGCTTTATTCTTCCTCCAACGAGCCTGGTGACTGCTCTCCATGCTTCCAACCATATACCTTTAATAAGGAGGAATCAGATGTCTCTGAGAGGTGTGTATGAATATTCTGTTTTCCTAATAGCTGCTTAGATAAACTGAAAGTTAATGACAAAACCACACTTCCCTGAGGCAAATTTACTAAGAGCTGGTTCTTGGAAAGCACACATTTTGACAACAGTTCCAATGGGAATCACTGACACAAGATTCCAGTGACTGTTAGAAATGACAAAGGCAGGGGGTGAGGGGAAAGGACGCCCAACTCCGTCTCCAAAGCAGTAAAAACTACGTATCCCATTAATTTTAAAAATAGAAAGATGACACTCTATGACACCTTTTTCTCGACAGATGATTTGTTTCAAAAATAGTTTACTAAAAATGACTTGTTTCAAGCTTTATGAATCTAATTAAATATTAGATTCAGCAAGACCAAGTGCAATCTTTGCATCATAAAAATCACCAGACTATGCAAATGAGCAGACACAAAAAATAATCAGTACTCTCACTCAGTTCAGTTCAGTTCAGTCGCTCAGTCGTATCCGACTCTTTGCGACCCCATGAATCACAGCACGCCAGGCCTCCCTGTCCATCACCAACTCCCGGAGTTCACTCAGACCCATGTCCATCAAGTAAGTGATGCCATCCAGCCATCTCATCCTCTGTCGTCCCCTTTTCCTCCTGCCCCCAATCCCTCCCAGCATCAGAGTCTTTGGTATGAGGTGGCCAAAGTACTAGAGTTTCAGCTTTAGCATCATTTCTTCCAAAGAACACCCAGGGATGATCTCCTTTAGAATGGACTCTCATTAGCAATGAGTTAAAGAGGAGGAGAAGGTTCTCTTTCTCTTTTAGGTCCTCTGATATACCTCTGCTCAGTAGAAACTGTGTTCTGCTTCAATTGGAAGCAAAACCGCAATTTTAGAAAATGACAAAAATGTAGAAATGAACAATGCAAAAATAAAGCCCTACTCACATCAATTATCTATTCTGAGTCTTCTTCCTTCTTCTTGAGTATTTTACATTGTCCTAATACCAATGTTACTATGGATATAATTTTTTTTCCAAATTTCAATATCTCAGGCAGCAAAAACAACAACTTTCCCAACTACTATATCCTTCTCTACCTTCCTTAATATCTGTCTTTTCTAAGAAGTGCTCCCAGATAATTCCAGCCTGTCTGGTGGGCCATTTCATTCCACCACACCTTGAGTCAGTTCAGTTCAGTTCAGTTCAGTCACTCAGTCATGACCAACTCTTCAGGACCCCATGAACTGCAGCATGCCAGGCTTCCCTGTCCATCATCAAATCCCGAAACTTACTCAAACTCATGTCCATCGAATCAGTGATGCCATCCAACCATCTCATCCTCTGTTGTCCCCTTCTATTCTGCATTCAATCTTTCTCAGCGTCAGCGTCTTTTCAAATGAGTCAGTTCTTTACATCAGGTGGCCAAAGTATTGGAGTTTCAGCTTCAGCATCAGTCTTTCCAGTGAATATTTAGGACTGATTTCCTTTAGGATGGACTGGTTGGATCTCCTTGCAGTCCAAGGGGCTCTCAAGAGTTTTCTCCAACACCACAGTTCAAAAGCATCAATTCTTCAGTGCTCAGCTTTCTTTATAGTACAACTCTCACATCCATACATGTGAAAAACCATAGCTTTGACTTAGACAAACTTTTGTTAGCAAAGCAATGTTTCTGCTTTTTAATAGGCTGTCTAGGTTGGTCATAACTTTTCTTCCAAGGAGCAAGCGTCTTTTAATTTCATGGCTGCAATCACCATCTGCAGTGATTTTGGAGTCCCCCAAAATAAAATCTGTCATTGTTTCCACTGTTTCCCCATCTATTTGCCATGAAGTGATGGGACCAGATGCCATGATCTTAGTTTTCTGAGTGTTGAGTTTTAAGCCAACTTTTTCACTCTCCTCTTTCACTTTCATCAAGAGGCTCTTTAGCTTTTCTTCACTTTCTGCCATAAGGTATGTCATCTGCATACCTGAGGTTACTGATATTTCTCCCAACGATCTTGATTCCCACTTGTGCTTCATCCAGCCCAACATTTTGCATGATCTACTCTGCATACAAGTTAAATAAGCAGGTGACAATATACGGCCTTGACGTACTCCTTTCCCAATTTGGAACCAGTCTGTTGTTCCATGTCCAGTTCTAACTGTTGCTTTTTGACCTGCACACAGATTTCTCAGGAGGCAGGTCAGGTATCACTTGAAGAATTTTCCATAGTTTGTAGTGATCCACACAGTAAAAGGCTTTGGCATAGTCAATCAAGCGTTCTGGAACTCTCTTGCTTTTTCAATGTTCCAAGGGATGTTGGCAATTTGATCTCTTTGAACCAGAGATCAAACTGCCTTGAGTCAAGTGTTCTCTTTTATATGGAAATGAGTGAGTGATTCACTCTGTGACTCAATTCAGGTCCTAAGGTCTGCCTACCTTCTCTTCTGTGAAATAGTCCACTTACTAGTGTTAAGCTCATATGTGGAAGGTTAATCCTATTTATGTGCATGGTATGAAAGGATTGATAAAAAGTCAGACAAGCTTGATAGAATAAACAGAAATGACTGCTGACTGTGATGGATAAGGTAATAGCAGACCAGATGGGTAGATATGAAAAAGCCAGATAAGCTCTGGAGGCAAAGTAGGGTTCAAGTTCAATTTAAACACAGGATTATGAATGTTTATCAACTGCGAAGAAACTGACATTAAGACAGCTGTCAAAAGAATACTAAGCCATAGCAAAGAGAGTTTTAAGAAGTAAGTTTACTTTTTTTTTACTTTTTAGTTCCCCTTCTTCTCTTCTTGTCTCTCTGTGCCATGTAGGTGGTTTACTGTTTGAGTGGATGAGTGGTTTACCATGAGAGGATGCACTAGCACCAATTCACCTTTCTTTTTGAAAAAGTTTATTTATTTGGCTGCATTGTGTCTTAGTTGTGACACATGGGCTCAGTTGCCCCACAGCACCTGGGATCTTAGTTCCCTGACCAGGGATCAAAGCTGTGTCCCTTGCATTGGCATGCAGATTCTTAACCACTGGACCACCAGGGAAGTCCTCCATCCTTCTTTCTTCAGTGGTAATGGATGTGCTGAGAAACGTGCCAGCAAGTAGTGGAGAAACATGGGCTTCTAGGTCTCAAATATATGTCCCATGAGTGTGACCATGGCTACGTGAGGCTAAACCACAGCCTGGAAGAACAATAAAACAGGCTCTTCTGGAAGGATCTGAAATAGGCAAAGAACTTTTAAAATTGCCCTACCTTTGACATACCATTAACCCACACTTTCATTGTCTATCATTATTTGGTCAGCCCTTCTGATAATAATGATAATAGCAATAGCTGTCATTTACTGAGTGACTACCATATCCCACTGCAAGATGATGTTACTGAGCCTACATTACAAATGAGAAAACTGTACGAGGATCTCAAAATGTTAAATAGCTTGCTCACTTGTCTCACTTCTTTTTGTATCCTCTGTCACTATCCTGTGCTGTCCTAAGTCACTTCAGTCATATCTGACTCTGTGCATCACTATGGACTATAGCCCACCAGACTCCTCTGTCTATGGGATTCTCCAGGCAAGAATACTAAAGTGGGTTGCCATTCCCTTCTCCAGGTCACTATCCTAGACCATGACATAATTATTTCTCACTTGGGCTACTGCAACTAATTACTGTCTAACTAATCTTTCTTATTTAATTTTATTTCTCACAAAACAGTTCTTCAACTTTGACCCTCTAAAAATGCAGATCACATCATGTGCGGTCAAACCTTCTGCTGAGAAACATTCCTTTTTTTCCATGACTCTTGGACAGAGTATTGAGTCCATACAGTTCCTCATGACACACCCTCTATCCATCCAGCGGGCCAAATCCAGAGCCCCGTGTGGAATTTGTTTCAACTCCAAAGAAAGAAGGTATTAGGCAGGATCTCAAATATTACCTCTCCACCATTTCTTCCATTCTTGTTCTTTATTAGTAGGATTGCCAGTTAGACACAGGATGGGATTTCTTAACCTGTCCTTTCAAGATAACTTCACACTTGTATTTTTTGTTCCTTTATCTTTTGGAATATATTCTGGATGTATTCCTTACTTCCAACCTCCAAGTTACTGGTTCTCTCTTTAGCCAAACCCACCATAGAATAACTCTGTGTATTTTACTGCTTTTTTCCTGTTGTAGAGTTTTTCTTACATTTTATTTCTTACTTTTACATTTCTGAGATTTTCAATTGTTTCTTTCTCAAATTTATCTATTCTCAATTTATGTCTACCCATTTTATGCGCATAATTTTCTGTTTGTGAAGATACTATTCTCTCTCTTTTAAAGTCCTTCCTTTGAGGGCCCATGACACACTTATTCTTAAGTCCTCCCTTGAGCGCTATGTTCCTCCACATTTACCAGATAGAATAGAGCCACCTGGAGCAGCAGCAGCCCGTGTGATAAAGAGGGACCAGATGCAAGTTTTCTGAGGTAACTGACTGTCTAGAAAGGCTGAGGGAAAGAGGAGAATCTAGGAAGACATGCAGTTGCAGCTTCAGCAAACTGGGTATATGTTCATATATCACTGAGAAAAGAAATTATTAAGGAAAGCAAAACTGCACAGGTTTGGGGGTGGAAGGAACAATGGGGACTGATTTTGACTATTTTGAGTTTAAGGTGCAAGAGGCATCTAGATGGTCAAAACAAGTAACAGATGGACACTGTTCATATGGGTCAGGAGGTCAAGAATGATGTGACAGTGGAAATTATGAGCATCTTATGGTGATAAGGCTGATGAATGCAAATAGATCACCACAAACTTGTTCCAGTGTAATGATCATGGCTCAGATGGTAAAGCGTATGTCTAGAATGCGGAAGACCCGGGTTTGAGCCCTGGGTTGGGAAGATCCCCTGGAGGAGGAAATGGCAATCCACTCCAGTACATTTGCCTGGAAAATCCCATGGACAGAGGGGCCTGGTAGGCTACAGTCTATGGGGGTCACAAAGAGTCGGATACAACTCAGCAATTTCACATCTCAAAGTCATTTGGCTGTCTTTTGATTACGGAATGCTTTGATGGAAGGATAAAAATAGATCTTCATAAAGTCAATTCATACGATAAAACAATATATTTAGAATGCGTGGTGGGGACAAGGGGAGGGATGTTCTTCTCAAAGGGCCACTCCTTTCATAACTGTATTTAATTGCATCATCAGACAGAGAAGGTATAAACATCACCTATTTCCTTTGCTCCTATTCTTATGACTGTCCCACACACCAGGCACTGTACTAGGCACGGGGAACACACATGGCCTGTGCAGAGCATCACATAATGAATAAGTGGAGCCATATGGACTGTTACAAATGCATATAACAAGGGCCTGGATCTGATCTGAGAAATCAGATGACTTCTAAGGAGTTTACATTTCATCTGGGATCAAGAGGGAATGGGAGTTAGATGAGCAGAGAAATGAAAGGATGGTAACTTCCAGTTAAAAGAAAAATCACATTTGTAAAGGCTCTGAGAAGTGTGCAGTTATGAAAGAAAAAAAAATTCACTTATAATTAGAACCAAGATAGGAGTTTGGTGGAAGTTGCAGTAACTCTAAGCAAAGCTGGTGAGGTAAGCAAAGGCTGGGGATAGCAGGTTCGTAGCCAGAACGTCTAGATTTTATTCTAAGTGCAGTGGGAAAGCCCTGAAGGTTACTAGGCCTGGGAGAATGCCTTAGAAGGGAAGTAAGAGTGGAGACCAGGAGGCCAGCCGAGGAGGCAAGTGGAGGCAAGCGAGAGCAGTGAGGATCAAGAATGGGGAGGGAGGAGGGAGGAGGGTTCAGGATGGGGAACACATGTATACCTGTGGCGGATTCATTTTGATATTTGGCAAAACTAATACAATTATGTAAAGTTTAAAAATAAAATTTAAAAAAAAAAGAAAAGGTAGACAGAATCAAGAACCACTGAGGAGGTAAATTCCACAGGATTTGCTATTTGAGAGACTTTAGGAGTTGCAGGGGAGGTGGTCCAGCACCATGGTGGTACCACTGACTCAGAGGACTCATGAGTACATCTGATGGAAATTCTAGGGAAAAAAAAAAAACAACCAGAAAAGCATATATTTCTTTCCCCCTGAGGCTGCTCTCATTCCCGAGAAGTTCTGGGCACCTTGCACAGGTCTACACACCCCTAGAGACAAAGTGCAAGCTGCCTTTCTCTAGAACAAAGCACCTTTTTAGGAGAAGCCAGAGTCCTGCTTCATGCTGAAAGCTACATATTTATATACTCCACCACAAACTGCCAGTTGACCTAACAGGAAAACAAAATACACAGTGTGACATACACGAAAGGTTCTAGAAATGTGAGATGTCTTAGTCATCAAAACCTTAAGGAAACATGGTTGATAAAAGGTTCTGTCCCGAGTTACCCAATCTGCTCTTAGTGACAGAGCTGAGGAAGGGAAGTAGACGGAGGAGAATATCACCCTACCTACCTAGAAAGCAAACTGAAATCTGCAGTTCATCTTCAGAGAAAAAGCAGAATGCTGGAGTTCATGCTTGTGCAATTAACCTGGGTTCTCAGCTAAGGGGAAACATATGTTTTCCATCTTTCTCCTCCAAAGCATGGCAAACTCTAAGATTTTAAGAGATTATACACACTCTCACATACAAAGGGAGAGAGCTAAAACCAGAAAGGGAAGTTCTTCGGTCACTTTATATTAAAGGAAGTTTAAGAAATAGCTGTTACGATACCAAATCCAACAGTTGCAAAAATCAGATGAGCCATGACTTTTCCTGTCTCAGTATCATTCTACCTAGTTATGACAGCACAAAACCCAGCAGTGTAACATCACACAGGCTTCATCACACTTTTCTTGCTGCTGCTGCTGCTAAGTCGCTTCAGTCGTGTCCGACTCTGTGCGACCCCATAGACAGCAGCCCATCAGGCTCTTCCGTCCCTGGGATTCTCTTAAGCGGGACCAAATAAACTCTTGAAAGTGTCATGTTTGTATTCTTTATAAAGTAAGAAAAAGCGAAGAACTATTAGGACCGTTTTACTGAAGGAAGCATTAAGGACTCCCTAAACATTACTGTGGGAGCCAGAGGCAGCACCAGCAGAGAGAAATGTATAGGGCCACACAACAGTTTCTAAATCTGTGTCCAAGAACATCAGCATTACTACGAAGCTTGAAGAAACAGGAATCCCCAGCTCTTGAACCACATCTACAAATAATCCTCTCTGTGTTCAATACGTGTCATAAACAATTCAGATGCAGAACCAAGCTTGGAGACACTGATTTAGTCCTCCCTTGATAGGAGGAAATTTGTCCACCACCCAGGGGACATTGGCACTGTCTGGAGACACTGTTGGTCATCACAGATGGGGGAAGGAATGCCACTGGCATCTAGTGGGTAAAAGCCAGGATACTGCTAAAATCCTCAAATGCAAAGCACAGACCACAAAACTAAGACTTCTCCAGTCTAAAATGTCAGTAGTTCTGAGACTGAGAAAGTCCAATGTAATACAACCGTTCAGGAAAAGAGTTCAGGACAGGCACAGGACTTTTCATTTCTGCAGGGCAAGGGTAGAACCTTGTTTTCCAGAAATTCAGTCTCATTTTCTTGATTCTATGGGATCTTTTTTATTATGAACACTGTGGCAAAATACACATTACATTAAAATTACAATCTTAACTATTTTTAAACATACTGCTCAGCAGTGTTAAATACACTCAAATTGTGTATTCTATGTGACTGCAGGGAAGTCAAGAGATACCTGGAGTAACAGGCAAATTTGGCCTTGGAGTACAAAACAAAGTAGGGCAAAGGCTAACAGAGTTTTGTTAAAGAGAATGTACTGGTCATAGCAAACACCCTCGTCCAACAACACAAGAGAAGACTCTACACGTGGACATCACCTGATGGTCAACACCAAAATCAGATTGATTATATTCTTTGCAGCCAAAGATGGAGAAGCTCTATACATAAGCAAAAACAACACTGGGAGCTGACTGTGGCTCAGATCATGAACTCCTTATTGCCAAATTCAGACTGAAATTGAAGAAAGTAGGGAAAACCACTAGACCATTCAGGTATGACCTAAATCAAATCCCTTACGATTATACAGTGGAAGTGACAAATAGATTCAAGGGATTAGATCTGATAGACAGTCAATCCTGAAGGAAATCAGTCCTGAATATTCATTGGAAGGACTGATGCTGAAGCTGAAACTCCAATACTTTAGCCACCTAATGCGAAGAACTGACTCACTGGAAAAGACCCTGATGCTGGGAAAGATTGAAGGCGGGAGGAGAAGGGAACGACAGAGGATGAGATAGTTGGATGGTGTCACCAACTCAATGGACATGAGTTTGAGTAAGCTCCAGGAGTTGGTGATGGACCAGGAAGCCTGGCGTGATGCAGTCCATGGGGTCGAAAAGAGTTGGACACGACTGAACTGAACTGAACTGAACTGAACGTGATTGCATCTGAATTCAGAATGTTTATTTGGAGCTCAACTGTTTTAGCTCACCAGGCTCTCAATATTTAAATGTCTTGGGAATTACAGGTTTTTAGGCTGAAGAGATAACTTTAATGCACTTAAGCAAAGTTTGTATCATTGGTTCCAGTCTTGCTTGAAACATAAGAAAATGGTTCTATTTCATGTATGACCCTGAAAAAAAATCATAATTGGCTCCTAAATGATTATTAAGCAGGGCGCTGAATGACTACCTCACTGAATCCCCACAAAGTCAGGAAGGACCCAAGAATATTGACAGTTCATCCTTACAAAGCAAGAGGCTTGTCCCCTGTCACACAGCACTTAGTAGCAACCCAGATTTTGAGTCCAAATAAGCCCATCCAAAGGCTGTGCCTGTAAGCACCAGGCCAGTCTGCCCCTCCCAGTGTCCAACCCCAAAGAAACCCCCACGTTTCAAGGCTCTGTCTCATTTCAGGTGGGCTCCTTCAATGATAACCCAGACCATTCACCATCTTTTCCCTAGTTTTTAAATAAATTCAGACTTGGCTTTCATCATACACTGTGTCCCAGGAAGTCATCTTGTCAGTGGATGGAGGAGGCAATCCGGCAGTGGTAGAAGTGTCTGTTTAAATGAGGCTGTTGTTACTGGTGTGAGCCATTGAATGGAGCCATTAGGGATGGAGAGACCCAAACAGAACCACCGAACACACAAAATCAGACAGACAGCGAAGGACAAATACTGGTTTGATCCCTGGGTTGGGCAGATCCCCTAGAGGGAGCAAACCACTCCAAGATTCTTGCCTGGAGAATCCCCATGGACAGAGGAGCCTGGGGAGCTACAGTCCATAGGGTTGCATGAGTCGAACACAACTGAAGTGACTAAGCACACACACACAATATCACTCATATGTGGAATCTACACACACACACACACAAAATTCAATTTCCTAGAAACAGAGGGTAGAAAAGAAGTTGCCAGAGGTTGGCGAGTGAGAGAAATATGAAGAGATTGGTCAAAGCATACAAACTTTCAGCTGTAAGATGAACATGGCCTGAGGATTTAATATAAAACATGGTGACTACAGTTGATAATACTGTACTGTATGATTGAAACTGTCTAAGAGAATAGAACTTATGCTCCCGACTTCCCTGGTGACCCAGTGGCTAAAACTCCGCGCTCCCAGCACAGAGGGCCCAGGGTTTGGTATCTGTTCAGGGAACTAGATCCCACATGCCGCAACGAAGACTGAAGAGCCTGCCTGCTGCAACTAAGGCTTGGTGCAGCCAAATTAATAAATAAATATTTTTAGAGAAAAACAAATGAATTGTTCTCATCCTATGTCAATTGTACCTCAATAAAGCTGAAATGAAATTTAAAAAAGAGCTACCAAACAGAATTATGATTTAGTACAAACGGCCTGGATTTTTTAGTGTCACCCAAAAGTGACAGTGAAAGTGAAGTCGTTCAGTTGTGTCCAACTCTTTGCGACCCCGTGGATTGTAGCCCACCAGGCTCCTTCCTTCATGGGATTCTCCAGGCAAGAGTACTGGAGTGGGTTGCCATTTCCTTCTCCAGGGGATCTTCCCGACCCAGGGATCGAACCAGGGTCTCCAGCATTGCAGGCAGACGCGTTAACCTCTGAGCCACCAGGGAAGCCCAATCTGGATTCAGATCAATAACATCCTATCTGTGTGATCTCAGGTAACTCAGAAAAATTATGAAATGAGAAGTGTAAAGCCTGCCTTGCTAGGCTTTAGGAAGGGGATGAAGTACTCCATGCAGGGCACTTATGACACTGCCGGGCACATCATATGTGCTAATTGGATGGTATACGTTATTATTAATATTACCACTATTACTAGTACTATGTATAGAATGAGTTAAACTCCTGTGTCAAGCACAAAAACTTCAATGCGCTTTATGCAATGAGTGAGCCATTAAAAGGTCTTGGGTAAATCAAATTTATGCATATTGAATTATATCTTAAATATATTACAGAAATAGGATAGCTTAAATATACTACAGAAATCAGATAGTTGAGGGAAAACCATGAGCAATCATTTTGTGCACGCTTGCCTAAAAACACATGCATCTGTGTTCCTTTTAGAAAAATAAAATCTGCAACCATGTATGAAGAGGGGTTGCTATTGTAATTTCTTTCTCTTTGAAGAATGGAGAATACCAATGTTTTATTCTTATCTTTACTACTCACGATTCAAGCCAAAAGTCACCCCACAGAAAGAGACCAATGTGATGGCCTGCAGAATACAAATGTATATAAAACAGACTGACCACCAGAAGCTTATAATCTACTTCAAAAGACTTAGGCACATTTTAAAAATGTAAATAATATCAGGCTCAAGTTATGTTAACTGTAAACAAAATCTACAGGCAAAGAAAACGATATAAGGAATTAAAAGGATGGGACTTCCCTGGCAGTCCAGCAAGCAAGACTCTGTGCTTCCACTGTAGGGGGTAAGAGTTTTATCCCTAGCCAAGGAACTAAGATCCCTCATGCTACGTGGTGCAGCCAAAAAAAAAAGGGGGGGGTAGGGATTAGAAGGATGGAGAAACAACTGCATTACAACAGAACTGAAAAAGACTTGAGCAGAAAGGAGGCTCTGTGTGATGCTAGCAATGCCAAGATTTAGAGTGGAGGGAGTAAGAGAGGGCAGAAGAAAAGTGCGTGGGGGAAAGAAAAGTGCAAACATGGGCAGGGACACACTCGTAAAGGGGTGGTTTGTCCAAAGCAAGAGGGTACTTGAGAACTGCTCACAGCACATGCAAATACCTTGAACCTGGGATAATGTAAGAGAAAATCACAGCAGGACATGAAGCAAGCCAAGGAATCTGACAAGTCTCAGGGTCACCAGGAAGCTCAAGGATCATCCATGACTTTTTCCTTTAATTGTGGTATACTTTCTTCAAACAAAATCTTTCCCCAAAGCATCCAAAAGCGAGAAAAGGTCAACAGCCACTGCTGTGGCAGAAGTGGGCATGGAGACCCTGGAGGCCTATGGCACACAGCCTTCACCCTGAACCATTTGAGGAGGATCTGCAGAACTAAGGTTGAAAACCATGCATCTCTTTTCATCATCCCTTCTGGGCAAATACACAGCAGAGAATATCTAAGGCCCAGATTGGAGTGGTGGCTTTCTGGCGTCAGTGTAATCCTTGTAAAGAAAGGCATGGGGGGCAGAACAGAGGCAGGAGGAAGACAGTGCAGCAGACAGAAGAGCAGGTGGCAAAGAGGTGGGAGAAAATATTTTGGAGAAATACTAGGGAGCCAGTGAATATTCCACAGCATGAACTTGTTGTGTGGCCAATTAGCATGTTCCTTTATTACTAGGTGATGCCTCCCTCCCACTTGCCCTTTAACTTTTTCTCTTTCCTAAATATTTACAAAGTCATGCAGAAAAAGAAGGATAAAGGTGGGAAACCATTCATGATAGAAGGGCAAGTGAAAAAGAAAACCTGAGCATCTCATTCTCTTATTGGGTGAGAACTTGCTTAAATGAGCAGCAGAAAAGCCTTTGCATGCATGCTAAGCCACTTCAGTCGTGTCTGACTCTTTGTGACTTTATGGACCATAGCCCACCAGGTTCCTCCATCCATGGGATTTTCCCAGCAAGAATACTGGAGTAGGTTGCCATGCTCTCCTCCAGTGGATCTCCCCAACCCAGGAATCAAACGCACATCTCCTGTGGGTCCTGCATTGCAGGCAAATTCTTTTACTGCTGAGCCACCAGGGAAGCCCAACAATGCCTTTACTGTGCAATTACTCTGAACTGGGAAGTGTCCTATTCTTTTCATACATTTTCTTTAATCTTCACAATGATCATAAAAGTGGTGACTTATTATCTTGACAAGACAAAGATAATGAGGTTCAAAGAGGCTAACCGGGTTCTCACAGAAAGGGGGCCAGTGAGCCCACCCCACAGGTTTAAATGTCCCGGAGCCCACATCGTGTTTGTTAGGACACACTGCATTATGCCTCTTGTCCAAGAGCTGGGGGTTCTACACGCTTGACCAAAAAATATCTGTTCAGAAAGCATTAGGTTAACGGGAAGAGTGGACAGGAAGCCTTTTTGGCTCTGTATATCCAGACAATGATCACCTAAAACCGCAAATGGTTCCTGAGGTTGAAAGCCAGCAACAGACAGTGAAGACAGGAGCAGAGGCCGCCGCCATGAACAAAGAAGCTAGATGACAGCTCTTTTGAGAGCCTCATATGATAGAGCAGACTTCACTTGTAAAAGGTTCCTCGGGGCTTTTCCTGTGGAGTAGAAACACAGAACTGTCTCCTCAAAATTTAGAATGAAGATAAACCAATCCACTCCAAGTAGACATCCCCTGCAATCGGGATGGGCCCTGACTGAGCAGACTTGATCCCCACTCAGGAATCTCCCTCTCCCAGCTAGTCATTAATTATTTACTTATATAGAAAGGTTGATCAACAGGCACTAGAAAAAAAGGTATTCAGAAATGGGGTAATTCAGGCTCAAGGTGGTTTCCTCTCAAGCCCCTGCAGGATGCAGTGAGGGTGACTCTGCTCTAGATTCATTTACTGCTCGTCGCAAACCAGATCAAGGGTCCACCCAAGGTCGGCAGAATCACAATCTCTGCAGTGGGCCTGGGAGTGCGCCTGGGATGTTTGTTTCTCACAAGCTGCCCTGACACACTCAGGGTTGAGGACCACCAGTTTAAGTTGATAGATAAGGACAACACAGTGTGACAAGTGGAGGGATACTGGAGGTTTGGGGGAGAAGACAGAGCAGCCATGCTTGACCCAGCTTCCAGAAATACCTTGTAGTGAAATGGTAGCTAAGAGCAAAGGAGCAAAGGTAAAATGCGATGGGAGAGAAGCAGGTGATGTGACCTTTACTAAACAAGGTAGAAGATTAGGAGAAAACTGCCCAAGTCTTCCTTGCTTGTGCAGATACATTTGCGATCCTAGTGCCAACTTCCAACTCAATCAAGAAACAGCACCTGATAGCAAGGCTGCCACTCACTCCAGCTTCAGCCACTGCAGGGCCAAAAGGGACTGGGTCTCCTAACACCTTGTGGAGGTCTCCATATGGCATTAGCAGGAGGTCTACAATGTAGCCAATGGTTGAAGAGTTCGGTCTTCAAAGTACAGAAGGCCTGTGTTTGTGTTCTGGTCTCATTGACTAGGAAATCATCTAACTTCTACGAACCTCAATATTAGCACCTGTAAATTTAGAACCATCACAAAGAATGAGACAAAGCAACTTTATGTACCTCTTGACGTGATGCCCTGAAGAGGACCCTCATCTCTCCTTTCTGTCTGCCAAAAATGCAAAACATGCATCTAATTGGAAAGAAACACTGGAGAAACCCAAACTGAAGGCCATCCCACAAAATACCTGTACTATACTCTACAGAACTTTCTAGGTCAGGAAAGATAAAGAATCTCCAAAGAACCATTCAAGAGCCGTAAGACCAGAGGGACATGACAATAAACGTATTGTTATGATTGATCCTTTCAGGATCCTGAAAGGATGTCAGACTGAGGAAAATACCTATCAAGGATCTTATTGGAATAACTGATGAAATATGAATATGGGCTTTGGGCTCTGAACCAGATGATAATTTTGAACTAATGTTCAGTTTTCTGGTTTCTATAAAGAGAGTATGGTTATGTAAGAGAATGATTTTGTTCTTAAGGAGGACACATTGATTATTTGGGGTAAAGAGAGATGCTGCCTCTAAGTCACACTCAAATGGTTCAAAAGGGGATATGTATACAAGAGAGAAAAAATAATGAAGCAAAATATTAATAATTAGTAAGTCTGGATAAAAGGTAGACAGGAGTTCTTTGTACTATTCTTGTCATTTCCGTGTGTGAAACTGTATTGAAATAAATTACTCCTCAAAACTATCAGGCCATGAAAAACAAGGGAAAGACTTGGAAACTGTCAAAGACTGGAGAAGACAGAGGAAACAAGATGGATATATTACAGTGCAGTTGGTATTCTTATATTGGATCCTGTCACAGAAGGACATTAGTGGAAACACTGATGAAATCCTAATAAATTTTGTAGTTCAGTTACTAGCAATCAGCATAGTTGAAGCAAATGTACCACAGTTATATTAAGATGTTAACATTAGGATAAACTTAGTGAAGGGTGTACAAAAACTCTCTAACAATCTTTGTATTTTGTCTGTCAATCTAAAATTGTTACCAAATAAAAAGAATATTTTAGAAAGATTATTGATACACATACAACAAAGGCCATCCCCAAAGGCAGGGACAGGACACTGATTCCACAGGCCCCTAAGAGTATACGTCAGGAATTGCTGTCTTAAATAAGAGGTTTCCAAACACCCTTGGCCATGGCAGAATCAAAAGGAAATAGTTTACCTGAACCACTGACTTAGAATCTCTGGAGATGGGGCCCCAGAGAACATTTGAACAAGTGCCCCAAATGTTTCTGATATGGCCTCGGGCTTGGGCACAGGTATCCAGCTCAATATTTCTCAGACTTAACTATACAAGGAATCCCCTGGGGACCTTGTTAAAATTCACATCTGGGTCAGGAGGTATGGGTAGGGTCTGAGAGTCTGTATATCTACTGAGCTCCTAGGTGATGTTCAAGCAACTGATCCTCAGCCCCACCTGCAGACAAGGCAAAGCAACAAAACAGAATGGGCCTGGGTCCATGACACTGGAGCATCAGTGTCATGTCACTGGAGCATGCCAGCCCAGGATGGCCCTGTGGACTTGAAAGAAAGAAGGAAAGAAAGTGAAGTCACTCAGTCGTGTCCGACTCTTTGTGACCCTGTGGACTGTAGCCTACCAGGCTCCTCCATCCATGGGATTTTCCAAGCGAGAGTACTGGAGTGGATTGCTATTTCCTTCTCCAGGGGATCTTCCCAACCCAGGGATCGAACCCAGGTCTCCCACATTGTAGGCAGATGCTTTACCATCTGAGCCACTAGGGAAGTACTATGGACTTGGGAAGTCCTGTGGACTTGAGAAGCCAACTTCTATCTCTTTGAAACAATTGTTCTCTTGGGTTGTAGACAAACATGATCCTAACAACATTTAGTCTTCACCAAGTAGCCCCAGCCATATCTTGCAGTAATATTCAATGTGTACCCTCTCTCAAACAGCACATCAAAAAGCGTAAACAACTGTTGTCTGACACAAATGTATGTAAAATAACTGAGTGCACTTCTCTACTTTCATGGATTGCTTCTAAAGTCAACAAAATCTGCCTCAAAGAGCAGTTACAATGATTATGACATGTTGGTCTGATGACACCTTTTTTACAACAAAATTTACTCTTCCTTACATTCATGCTCAAACTCAACTAATTCTCATTTGACCTTTATAATTTAATGAATCATTTGAATGCACACAGTAGCTTATAAATCTTCCAGTAGTCTTCAACCAGATAATAAAATCTGACCAGAAAAAAAATGTACAGCATAATCATAAAATAGTATCGAGTACATAAAAAGTACAGTTGCTATGGTACCCTAATTTTGAAAACGTAGAAAGCCATCCAGAACCCCATACTACATGCTTTATGAAACCCTTAAGCATATACTAGGTCTCGAACTTTTTTGTTTTTAAGTCATTTCTTCTAGAATGACAAAAGTGAGCTCCCTGAGATTGCCTGCAATCAATTACATCATAAGACTCAGTACCCAAGCTAAAGGATGCTTCCATAGGTAAAACCATGCTAAAAATCTTTGTGATATTTTTTCGTGCAGTAAAAATTTACTGGGCATTTTTCATATACCAGACAATACACTAAGCCACAGTGCATTTAACTCTAATAATGAAATGACAACTGGCTAGGACCCAAGACCCACCCCTCTATGCTAATTTCATCATCAAAATAGTAATAGGACAAAGTCACATTGTACTTGATGGCTGCTTCTGCAAAAACCAGAGAAGAGTGACCCCCAAAACTAAGTTTTGTGTTGTCTATAATAAAACAATCTACTCATAGTCATGAGTCTCTGCAAGGCAGTGCTGGGACAGCTCCACTGCATCAACGGTCCAAGTCCAGTCCCCTCGTCCCTCCAGCTCCTTCACAGCTTCAGACACAAACCCTGTACTGACTCACTCTGAGTAGATGTTGGACAAGTATAAAACCCCATCCTTCGCCACTACATGTGGTACAGAAATCAAACTATACTGTAACTATTATCACACCAATTTTTCAACACAGCCAGAGAGAAAACAGGAGAAAAAAGAACTAAGTCTGGGAAAAATTCAGAATAGAAGGGAAACTAAAATAACCGCCAAATGACTGCCAGTCTTACTAACCTGGTCGATCTCCATGAGCTTGGGGTAGGCACCTGGCCATTCTATGGCCACCTTGACGATGTCCGCGGGCGGCGGCATTGCAAATTCCAGGAACGTCCAAAGCCAGTGGAAGTGGGATCCTACGGTGTAGACGGCTGCACGTGTCTACACCTAATGAGGAATGACGAAAAGAGAAAGAGAAGTCGCTCAGTACAAATACAGGGTGAATTTTGCTTTATCACTTCCTGTTTTCACTGGTGGTTTAGGTACAAGAAACGGCTCTGGGTGCAGCAGACTCAGGGCGCCAACTGCACCACTCAGTGGCGGCTCCCCAGGAGGGAAGGTAGAGGAGGGGAAGATATCAATGCCCTGGGCTCAGAGCCACCGGGAGATGAGGCGCTGGCGAGGGATAGGCTCCCAAGTCTCCAGTGTGAAGCAAGGCGGAACCCTTACCGCCCAGTTCTGCTCTGACCGGTGCCCGGGGTCTGAATGAGCCTGGCTCACTCTGCCCAGAAGCACATGCGAACTCCTCGTGCTCAACAGTCTCCGGAAGGACAGATTGCCCAGGAAGTCATGGCCAGGAAGCAGCATTTCTTTAAAGTGTTTTCTGGGTGTCACAAATAGAGCTCTGCACTATAGCAACCAGGATATCATGAGGAAGGAGCCACGCCCCACGGTTCACACACATGTACACACACCCTCCCTCCCCAAGGCCAGTTCACAAGAGGCGAAGAAAATTAACTGTGGTGGTGAATACAGCATTCAGAACAGACCTTGAATTCTCACGGGAATGAATAGTGTTGCTTACACAAGGGAAGTAAGATTAATCCTCTGCTGCCTCTCTTTCCCAGACTCCCTCATTTCTTTAAGAATGACTTTTTTTTAACATAATATTTTTGAACAGGTAAAACATTCATGCAATTCAAAATGAGAGTGTGTGTGTGTGTGTGTGTGTGTAAAGACAGTGTGAATCTCCCTCCTCCCGAACGGATATAACTTCCATCCCATCCATCCAGCTAGCCACTGTTAATAGATTCTTATGTGTCCCTTCAGAATTTCTTCATGTAAGTCAAATGTTAAAACATATATTTCCCATTTTCTTTATATAAAAGGCAGCATTCTAAACCCTGTTTTATTCATCTCATGTGTCTTCTAAAACCTTCTATATTAGTATAAACACTGTGTCCTGGTTCCTTCTACAGCTGCATAGTCATTCTTTGTATAGAAGTGTCTTATCTGAAGAGCGAGTCCCCTGCCATGAGCCACTGGGTGATCTCTCACCTCTGGCTGTTATAAACAAGCCTCTGGTGAATAACCTTATGCATACATCATTGTGCTCACTTGCAAGTATACCTTTACAGTAGATTCACAGAAGTAAAATTGTTGGGTCACAGGGTATAAGCAGTTTTAGATTCTGACACCATCTCCAAATATCCCTCCCTAGTGAGAGTTGTACCAGTCTACCCTCCCTTTAGCAATGGATGAGTCTGCCTATTTACACAGACTCACCAACAGATTGAACTTTTGCACACCTCCATGCACTGAAAAAATATATTTCAATGTACTTCCAATGTCTATTTCTCTTATTGTGAGGGAAGTTGAATGTAAAGATGTGAAGTCCCATGTCTACTTTACTGTGAACTGAAGTAATACTTTGCCCTTTTTCTACTGGGTTCTTGGTCTTTTATTCAGAAATTGATCTCTGTATAAAGCTTCTAGTCAAACATATGCAACTGATTCTTTATCAAACCCGAGTGGGGCTTGTCAGTTACTAACCCCTGTCTGTGGCAGTTGGACATGGCTAAGATAATAGAGATAACAGAGCTAATAGTGACAGCCTAATGTCAGTTAATAATAACAACACAAGCAGTGATATAAATAACTAACTTCACCAGAGCTGACAAGTAAAGGAAATGAACCAAAACAAAACGGCTGCCCCTCTGGCCAAGGATGATGAAGCCAGCCTGGTGTGAAGATAATCAGTGCTAAGCAGCAGGAGCATATCTCCAAAGCAGTGGTGCAGTGGCTCATTCAACAAATAATTATTAAGCCCAATTCTGTGCCAGCTGTTTTCTCAGTGCTGGGGATACAGCAGCAAATCTGCACCTTAGGTGGCATCAAGGGACATGGAGAGAAATAAATCAGGGAAGGAGAATCTGAAGTCTGTGAGTATATCTGTGTGGGAGGGGCAGGATGCAGTCTTAAAAAGGGAAACCAGGGAAAGCTTCAGTGAGAGGCAGAATGTGAGCAAAGGTCTATGAGAAGTGAGGAGGTGAGTCATGCGAACACTTGGGGAAATCATGTCACAGGCCAAGAGAGCGTGTTGACTGAAATAAAAATGCACAACCTAAAAGTTGAGAGTTATGTTTTATTCAGTGGATGTTCTTAGGACTTTGAGCCCGGGAGGCAGCATCTCAAATCACCCTGAGTAAACTGCTCCCAAGAGGAAGCAGTGAGCCAGGATATATAGGAGTTTTTGTAACCATACCAGGAAGTCGAAACAAAAGATTACTGTTAATAAAAGAATACTAGATATCTCAAGTTAAGGAATTTAGTGCTTCTCTGTATATGGTAAGATGCAAGAGTCTGGGTTCACTGAAATCATTCTTTGATGTGCACCTCAGCTGTGTGGGGCCAGAAGTGCTTTCTCATAGAGGAGGGGAGTGGCTGCAGTCTGCTGACTGCTGGATGGCAGACATTCTTTGTTTCCTTCCTGAGTTCCCTCAGGACTCACATTTGGGCCGACTGTAACATGGTGGCTAGATCCTTTCTTTACCAATATGGCAGGTAATACTTTATTTCAACTAGCAAGTGCAAAGGCCCTGAGGGAGGAGCATGCCTTACCTGTTCCTGAAACAGGTGAGGGGCCAAAGTCAAGTAAGTAAGAGTAAGAGTAATAAGAGAGTGAGTTCCAGCAGTTTGGGGCCACAATGTGGTAGGTTCACTCACTGTACTCTTGACCCTCCTAGACATTCCTATGCTAACTCTTGGTCTTAACTTGTAAAGAAGAAAGTTCATGTCCATGCATATCTATCTATTCTGAGTATAAATTAGTACAACTTTCCAGAGGTATCTTTGGCAAACTGTACTCAAAGCCTTAAAATTCTATACTCCCTTTGAGTAATTTTACTTTTCTAGGATGTTTCCTTAAGAAATAACTATTAACTCAACCATAACAATGTCAATTGCCATTTTGGTTGTAGTTCCCAAAACTTGAAAACAATTGAATATTCAACAACAGAGACTGCTACATAATTATGGGTCTCATAAGTACAAATACAAGCAGCCAGTCTGCACTGGGACAGATTTCTTCATAATCTGTATACTCTTTTAATTCACTTGAGAATTCTAAGATAGTGTATTTTATCTGTACCACATCACTTCAATCCAGGATCCATACTGAATTACATATCCTAGAATAAGAGTTAAGAAAACAAGTTCTAATGTGAAAACAGACTCAGTGCAAATATCAGGTAACACTATTCAAACCAAAGAACACATAATCATGGTGGTGAAGAGAACAGATAATAGACAGTAGAAATAAAAATGCATTTTGAGCAATTTCCTCCCAACTCTACACAAAATAGTCTAGAGTTACTTTGAAAGAGGTCATCTGGCCTTCCAGGAATCAAAGGCCAAGTGTGCTTTTTTTCCCCTTTAAAAGATATTTATTTCTCAAAGACTGTTCAGACAAAACCTGTTGAACAGGTGAGAATAGAATAACACAGTTCTCCTTGTGCCTCCGTAGAGAACAACATAAGAGCGGTGCACAAAGCAGCCATTGAGAGCAAAGAGGCTGGGAGCACCCCTTGGGAACTCACCTAACCAGCCCAATTAGTCCTCATCAGTTTTCCCCACATTAACAAGCAGCAGAGATGGGGTACAGCCAGGTTCCCATAGGTAGAGTCAGGTGTACAACTGCAGAATGAATAATCCCATCCACCTCATTATTCTCAGAAGTCCACATTTTATCCTCTTGAATTTATATTTCCACGAAGAAACAGTTGGCTTCTATATATAGTCATGTTGCTACTGATGAAATTCAGAAGAGAACGTTTCTAGCTCAGGTTTTCTCACCCTTGTAAGATGTTTAGCAGCATCCTTGGCCTCTACCCACTAAAGGTCAATAACCCTGTTTAGCTGTGACAGAAATGTCAGAAATGTCTCCAGACACTGCCAATGTCCTCTGAGGGGAAAATCGTCCTCCAGTTATGTGTGAGCTGCCAAGTTCTCAGGACTTCCCTGGTGGCTCAGATGGCAAAGAATCTGCCTGCAATTCAGAAGACCTGGGTTCAATCCCTGGGTCAGAAAGATCCCCTGGGAAGGGAATGTCTACCTAGTATTCCTGATGCAAACAGCCAACTCATTAGAAAAGACCCTGATTCTGGGAAAGACTGAAAGTAGGAGGAGAAGGGGATGACAGAGGATGAAATGGTTGGATGGCATCACGTACTCAATGGACATGAGTTTGAACAAACCCTGGGAGATGGTGAAGGACAGGGAAGCCTGGTGTGCTGCAGTCCATGGGGTCACAAAAAGTCTGACATGACTGAGCATCTGAAGGACAACAAATTCTTACCTGGGAAATCTCATGGACAGAGGAGCCTGGTGGACTACAGTCCATGGAGTCACAAAGAGTTGGACACGACTGAGTGACTAACACATGCCAAGTTCTCTGGGAAGATACTAATGATCAGGGCAAGCCATGGCTGAAGAGACACAAGACAGGCTCAGCAAGAAACATGAACATTCAGACCCAGTGCCTGGTCAGGCATCACTGAGATGCAAAAGTATTTCTAAATTTCAGTCAACAAATGTAGTCTCCTGGCATCTTTGCATCTTCAGACACAGTGCTCATAGCTTTTGAGTCTTCTCGTCAACCTCCCCCAACCACAGCTTGGAGCACTGTAAGGCAGGGTACACATCCTGATCACAGTTACATACCAGGGCCCACAGGCATCTCATGCATGGTGTTGGCTGAATGCATCCTTTCTACAACTAACATCTCATCAGAGCTACTGGCAGTAAAACTGAGTCTAATCAAAATTGCCCAGTAAATATAAGCTGCATGAATTTATGTAATAAACTCCTTGATATAATAATTGTTATGCAAACTATAATTTCAGAACCACTGAAGGGCAGTGTAGGCGAGATCTTTTTTAACCACTCTGCCTTGTGGTCCTCCCTACCTAAGGAATGAGTGGAGAATTCTACAAGGTTCTGGCTTGGTTGCTGATTAATTTACTTTATGCCAATACTAAGATTCTACAACCTTAATAAGATGCATGTCAAAGGACTTGTTTACAGTTAAGTAAATTAAATGAATAAAAAAGGAGTCACTTCTTACTTGGAAGTGAGTTACCAAAATCCTCAGATGTAGCCCTGAGCAAGTTGAAGTTGTCTTTATTATTCTGCCGAATGTCTCCTCCTTATCTTTGGGTCACATATCTGATACAATGGAGAGAAATCACTCTTGATTCCTATCTAGAAACCTATCACTGTGCATTGTTCTAAACCCAAAGTGCTACATGTTCTGTGTTTGAAACTCATTCCACTGAAGTCTCCTAAAGATGTGTCACATCTCTGCATGTTTTTCCAGGCAGTTTGATTAGATCTTGAAGTTCATAAAGTTCCCAAATATCTGACCCATTTTTTTCCCTGAATTTTCCATAAGAGTTTTAGCTTTGGGTCTCTGAATGGCTTTGAACTCTTTTATCTTATTTCTAGCCTTCCTGTTACACCAGCAAACCCTATTAAGAGAAGAGAAAATCAAGCCTATAAGGATGTTCTATAGGAGTTGTGTAGTGGGAAAGTTAACATGATTGCCCTGTGAACCATGTATCCCCACAACTATACTGAAAGAGCCTGATAGATGGACCAGTAGAAGTCAAAAGGCAGATCGATGGGAAAGAGATAGCAAACAGCTGGAGAAACAATTTGTTTCAACTCCTCTGTCTCTTCCTTTCCTCCATAGGCAAGCTGTCCCCTGCCCCACTCGCCATCATTATCTACTTGTGACAGATAATAGGTTTATAATGAGTATGGGAATAGTGGGGAGGGAGAACTAGTTCCAGATTTTAAATGTTCAGTGGTCCCAGATAGAAAAAGAGATAAGACAACATTTTCCTGTGGTATCCAAGTTATGTAAAAAGGGAAAGGACCTCTGAAAGTGGCTCTGAGAATAGCCTTTCATTGTAGGAAGGGGAAAAAAAAAATCCCCTTTCTCAATCCTCTTAGGTTCTTCAGCTGGGGACTGCAAATTAAACTAACAAAAAAAATTAAAAGAAGAAAAAAAAGTTTATTTATTTATTCATACAATGCCTGCACATGCCGAAGAACTCAGAGATGAGTAACTCAAAGAGACAGTTAAAATTTGGAGCTCATAACCCTCTTAGCAGGGGTGATTAAGCGAGGAGAAAAGGCTGGAGAAAAGGCTAGACAGAGGAAGAGGGGTTCAGGACTTCATGGATGCAGGTGGAAATGTATGTGGTAGAAAGGTAACTTGGAAATGCACACTAAGAAAGGGTTGTTTACTAAGGTTTGTTATGCAGTCAGGTAGATGAGCCATGATCTCCAGGGACCATGGGAGCAGGGGGAGCAGACTTGTGTTTCCCACACTGCAGGGTCCAGATGGAGTGACACATGGTGGGGGTGCCATTTCAGATTCTCCATCTCTGTTAGAAAACTGTTGGCCATTGTGAGAAGAGCGGAGGGGCCAAGGAGGAAGTTTTATGACTTTATAAACGGGGGAAAACCCTGTGCAAGACATAAGCATTCAGAAGAAAGTGAAGAAAAGAGAGAAGTGAATCAAATGCAAAACCAATATCCCATTTTATGGATATGCAGTGCACGAAAACCACATATGGTATCTCACTAATAACTTGGCCCTTTACTTACCAGGTGGGGGTAATGTGCTATTAGATACCTTTGGCTTACAATAGGTTGCAAACTTTCAGAGAAAAATGCTTTCACAGAGGCTTGAACTGTCATCATGGAGGCTATGGTACAGTTGGCAGAAAGGGGCAGGGATGAGCTGAGACCAAGCACTGGATTGGGCATTTGAAATACATACTTTCTTACTTATTCTTTACCCCAGCCCCAAGTGACAGTTGGCAATATCTGCAATAAATGAATGAAGATATAAAATCTCAGCAATTTGAACTACTTCCTCCAAATATTTACATACTCTCCAGAGGATGATACCTCTCCTCTCGGTCATGATACCTACTGTGGGCTATTGCATTTATTTCCTCCTCTTGATGAAAGTGAAAGAGGAGTGAAAAAGTTGGATTAACGCTCAACATTCAGAAAACTAAGATTATGGAATCCGGTCCCATGACTTCATGGCAGATAGATGGGGAAACAGTGGAAACAGTGGCTGACCTTATTTTGGGGGGCTCCAAAATCACTGCAGATGGCGACTGCAGCAATGAAATGAAAAGACGCTTACTCCTTGGAAGGAAAGTTATGAGCAACCTAGACAGCATATTAAAAAGCAGAGACATTACTTTGCCAACAAAGGTCCTCTAGTTAAGGTCCTATAGTTAAGGCTATGGTTTTTCCAGTGGTCATGTATGGATGTTAGAATTGGACTATAAAGAAAGCTGAGCACCAAAGAATTGATGCTTTTGAACTGTGGTGTTGGAGAAGCAAGGAAGTCCAACCAGTCCATCCTAAAGGAGATCAGTCCTGGGTGTTCATTGGAAGGACTGATGTTGAGGCTGAAACTCCAATACTTTGGCCACCTGATGCGAAGAGCTGACTCATTGGAAAAGACCCTAATGCTGGGAAAGATTGAGGGCAAAAGGAGAAGGGGACAACAGAGGATGAGATGGTTGGATGGCATCATCGACTCAATGGACATGGGTTTGGGTGGACTCCGGGAGTTGGTGATGGACAGGGAGGCCTGGCATGCTGCGATTCATGGAGTCGGACACATGGATTCAAAGAGTCGGACACGACTGAGCAACTGAACTGAACTGAACTAGATTCACACGATGAAGTCGCAACTCCCAGTATCTAAGATTGTGACTGTAGTTGGAGATTGGGCCATTAAGGAGATAATTAAATTAAAATGAGGTCATTAGGGCAGCCCTATTTCATCTGACTGGTATCCTTATAAGGAGAAGAAATTTGGACCCACGTACAAAGGGATGACAATTTGAGGACATAGCAAGAAGAGAGCCATCTTCTTATCTCTTGGGTTGATTATTTGAGGACAAGCCAAGAAAAGAGGGCTCACTTAGCCAACCCTGCTAACACCTTGATCTCAGACTTCCGGCCCCTAGAACTGTGAGACAACAAATCTGTGTTGTGTAAGCCACTCAGTCGGCAGTACTTTGTCATGGCAATCCTACCAAATGTACAACACCAAAAACAGAAAACATAGGGAAGGGGCTATAGTTGTTTTGAAAGATGCTTAAAATTTTCTGCATTCCACAGCACATGATAAAAATTTAAACACAAATTACAATCTGAGAGCGTGGGGTCTTAGCCACTGTACCAGTAGGAAAGTCTCAGTTCAGGGAGCCCAGGTTCCATCCCTGGTCAGGGAATTAGATCTCACATGCCGCAACTAAAAGTTCCCATGCCACAACTGAAAAACACCACGTGCTGCAACTAACACCTGGCAGAGCCAAATAGTTCATTAAATATTTTAAAAATTGCAACCTGAGAAAGTATTTGCAATAACTATGTCTCATCTTGCCTGGAGAATCCCAGGGACGGGGGAGCCTGGTGGGCTGCCGTCCATGGGGTCGCACAGAGTCGGACACGACTGAATTGACTTAGCAGCAGCAGCAGCAACCTGAGATGGAAATCCCATGGACAGAGGAGCCTGGCAGGCTACAGTCCATGGGGCTGCAAAGAGTCAGACACAACTGAGTGACTAATACTACTACTATATTGTTACCATCAAGAAAAATGTAAAAGCAAAAGCCCTTTAAAAAAAATTACTTTGTTTTTAATCCATAATATTTAGTGTAATAAATCTAGCCATTATAATTTCTGTTCTGATGAAACCACTAAAGTAACATTTCTTTAGTGGTTTATTGACCACTGATCTATTGACATTTTGGACAACATCCATCCTGAGAGACTGTGGATGTTCAGTGACATCTCTGACTCCGTCCACTAGAGCCAGGAGCACTGCCTCAGCTGTGACCATCAAAATGTCTCCAGGCATTCGCCCAGTGTCCCCTGGGGGACAACATCACCCATGGTTGAGAACTAGGTCACTCAGGTTACTAAGTCTAATCTTGCTTTAAAAAAAAAAACAAAACTTTATTTCATAGAGACCAACTTTACAAAGTGGATATTAAGTTGTACATATGATATTTTAACTGCAAAAAAAAAGGGAGATGAGATATAAAGATCAATTGAAGAAAACCAACAGGAAAGGGAAGTTGACACAAAAACATGAATACCTTGATACCACTTGAGGGTAATTCTGTAACATTTTACTCCAACATATTTCCTTCACACACATCTCTAATGAGCGCTTGTCACTTGTCAAATAAAAAGATGCATAACATGAGAGTTGCCAGTTAAGTTTTCTTTGGGACAAAATGAGAACGGCAGCTCTGAGAGACTGCTCCAGAGATGCGGTTGGGAGAACGTCAACATATAAGATTTTGGCGGAGGGGGGTGTTCATGCAATCAAGCACTTACTTTACAAGAGATCTTCTGCGAGTCACGAAGAAAGGATGTCACCATGAAGAGATATAGTGGTTTTCTAGACATGAAGAGATGCAAAGACTGGGATCGTGAAATCAGTTCCTGAAAACACCTAGGCACCTGAAGACCTGTTCCACCAGATTCCCTGGCTTACAGAGTGTCTCACTCCACCCTGAACTCCCTCAGAGGGTGTTGAAGGTCAACAGGAACAGCAGCACAGGGCTCGGTCTCCGCAGAGGTAAATGGCAAATGCCCTTGTTGTTGTTCAGTGGTTGGCAAATGCTCTAGCCAAGTACCAATTTGTAGTTGACAGGCAAGTGCCAATTTGTAGTTGACACACTCCAATTTTTTTGTCTAGTAGTCTAGCAAGCTTTTCCATCTCATTTCTTCACGTATTAGGTCCTGTCTCACCAGCTATTAAGCAAGAGTAGGCATGCGGCCAGGCCTGACCAATGACAGCCCCCATCTCCTTGGGAACAGTGGTTGGCCCATGGGACAGACATGGTCCAAGCAAATCGATTTCTGGGGATTGATTTATGAGGCCTGGAAGGAGAGTGTTCTCTCTTTCTGCATGGCTTGTTGAGCGAAGCTGTCAGTAGATAGATCCCATCCATGGGGGGGAAGGGCTGTCTGTTACAGGAAGGAATGAGGCAAGGAGAAGCAAAGACAATCAGAGAGGAGAGACAGGAGGGTGAATAAGAGGCCAGGAATCCTGACTATGTAGAGTTTCTGTCTTCTACACTTTTCCTTCCACTCTCTGATCTATCTTAATATTCTTCCTAGACTTTTGAACTCTTAAATTCACCATTATGCTAAGTGAGTTTGGGTTAGGGTTCTATCACTCGTCACTGAAAAATTCCTGACTAAAAAAATCAACTCGATCATAACTGTTTATTGCTCTGAATTAGAATCTTGTTGTTCCCTTAGAGATGACTGGTACATAGAACACACAGTCTAACTTTGCAGCCAAGTGGGAGGGATACTTTGCTCTACAATTCTGGAGCTGTGATACCTGCCCGTCCATATTTCTGATGGAGCCCTCTCCGCCTAGGACCTGCCTTGGCTCTCCTAGACTGCTAACAGAAGTCGTTAATGCATATATGTGCAATCTAAAAAAAAAATGGTACAGATGAACCTATTTGCAGGGCAGGAATAGAGTCACAGATGTGGAGAACAGATGTATGGACATGGGCAGTGGGGGGGAAGGGGAAGGGAAGAGAGTACCACTGGGCATACATACACTTCCACGTATAAAATAGATAGCTAGTGGGAAGCTTCTGTATAACACAGGGAGCTCAGCTCAGTTCATAATGACTTAGAGGGGTGGAATAGGGGGTGGGGATAGGAGGGAGACCCAAGAAGGAGGGGATATACATATACATTTAGCTGACTCACTTCATTGAACAGCAGAGACTAACACAACACTGTAAAGCAATTATATTCCAATAAAAAAAAAGTCATGCCTGCATTTTAGCAATTAGTCTTAGGCAAGCATTTTCCACAAACACTACTTCTTTGATATATTAATTAACATAAAGCAAAAAAAAAAAGTCAAAGCTCTTGTAAATCATTGAATGGATAATAGCTAATAGTAATAACCAGTTCATGGACTTTACATACCAACCTTATGGAATAGGTACCATTTTACAAACGAGGAAACTGAGATGCAGAGACATTAAGTTGCTCAAAGTCCCATATCCCCCTGTGGAGCCCAGCCAGAACGCAATCCACATCTGTCCAATTCCAGAGCCCATGGTTTTAATTGCTATCCCATATGTTGAAGAGGGCACATATACTATAGGTCTTTAATATAATGCCCGTGTACTGTGAAATCTTCATATGCAATACACAATATTTCCCAAATGCACCTATCCAGAAAACTCTTGATTTTTTCATGGAGCATCTAGTGACTGACACTGGTTTCTCATGGGACACACTTTGAGAAGAGATGCTTTGAGACCATTTGCCTCCTTTACCTCTCAGGAAAAAATGAACTGTTGAAAAGTCTGGGCCAGAAATACACTGGAAAGTGACAGAGAAAACTCTTTCCTTTAGTCCCATATTGAATTATCATCACCTGTGTCTATGGGATTGTCTCCAGGAAAGAAGCCCTGTTCTTTGAGTAATTCTTTCCAGTTCACATAGGAATTCAACTAACCACAGCTTCTACTGTGCAGGCCATCAGAAGATATATAAAAAGAAACAGAAGATTTGTATCTGTGATAGCTGGATTCTGAACATCTCACTTCTCACTTTAAATCTCTGGCAGGTGATTCTAGGCACATAAACCTTTCTGGCGCCCACCTGCCTCTGAGCACCACACCACCAGGGCCCCCTTCCCCATCAACTGTATCCCTGCTCCCCACCCCCTCAGACGCAGGCAATAACAGGTTTTCCCATAAAATCATCAATGATTCTTTTGCAGTGGCTGGTGGTAGCACTACTTAAAGAAGACAAGTCCCAGACTGGCCAGGTCAGGATCACTCTCCAAGTGTATCAAAATCTACTGAGGGGAGAGGGACAGTCCTGAGAAAAAGGTTGGCTATCTCTCTCCTATCAAACTCCTGGCCATTTCCCGAGCTTGCCAAATTTTTGCGGCTCCTGCTTCTGTTCAGTGTTCCCTCTGCATTCCAGAACTTCTCTTTCTCTCCCCCTGGGTTGGCTTCAAAAAAAAAAAAAAAATCCCCACCTAGCCTTCAAAGCCAATTTCATGCACCCAGTTCTCTTGAGAGATTTCTCTGACTCCATAGGCTCCAAGGCAAGAATGAAGAGCGCTCACATCTGTCTTCTTAGGTGCTTACAATGCACTGGTCAGAGCACCTTTCCACCTTTCCTTACGCTGTTGGTTAATGAGTTCCCTGAGGGCAGTGATCATCCTACTCATCTCTGGACCTCTGTTCCTGACCAGATGGCACGGCAAACAGCAGCTCAGTAAATATTTTTCAGACAAGTGAATAAATAAATCACTCTTTCCTTAAAAGCAAGTTCAGAGTTTTTGGTTTTGGTTTTGTTTTTTTTTTTGATGTAAGGGATTACTCGAGCCAAGGATGCATTTTTAAAAATCCAGAATCCTTTGCATAGAAAACCTTTAGGGGTTTTTTCAAGCGCAACTGTTCATTTGTCTCATGGGACAGAAACAGAAATGGAGGTGCTCCGAGGTGAGAGCAGGGTTGATTCCGAATTCATTTTCCTCCCAGAGAAATTCTGTCAAAATACAAGATGAGATTAAAGCCACTGATGCTCATCCCTTCAACTCTGAGCTCTCTCTCACACTTTAGGGAATCAGCATCTCAAATGGAAAGTTCATTATTTTCACACTAACGTACACACTTTCTCCCTTGTTCTGGTTTTTGGATATTTGCTTTTCAAATTCCTTTTCAGCTGTTGCAATGCCAGTGTCTGCTCCCCACAACTCCCCAGCATCTCCCCCCAGCTCCCCTCCTCCTCAGGCAATTCCGATCACTCTGTGAGGTGTGCCGGCATTCCCAGTGGGGCAGACAAAGCTCAGGCCCAGTTTCCTATCTCAGAGCCCAGACTTGAGGCCACAGGAAACGCTGGAGCGTTTCCACCATCCTGTGAGCCAAACACTCAAAGTTTCCAAACCTGCTGATCAAAAAACAATATGCAAAACTTCTCTCTCCCTCCCTTTCCAGCAACAGCACAGCCCTAAAGGCCACTCTAGGAAATTCAATCGTATCGGATTAGCAGGGAGGGCCTTCTGCAGAAGGTGGGTGTCCGGCTGCACTTCCACAGGCTTCCACTGACAACTCAGCACAGAATTAATCATCCTAAAAGGTGGTGCCTGATGCAATGCCGAGCACCCCCCAAACAGGATGGCAATAGCCTCTGCCTTTTTCTCCCTCCTCTGGCCCTTTAGGTTTCATTCTTCAGATGAGCACAGACATGTGAGTGAGCATGCTCAGACGTCCACCTGGGTTAATCCTGGTTCTCCGCATCCACAGCTCCCTGACTCTGGACAAGTTACATACCATGGCTCACCTTCAGTGTCCTCATCTGTAAAACAGGAGCAACAGTAGAACCTTCCTCGTAGGTCTGTTGTGAAGACAAAACACATAAAGCAACTAGAACAGGGCCTGCTACAGCATTCTGATGATTATTAATTGACCAGGCATGTGGTACCTGGATGAATAAACCAGGGGATTCTGTCATCTTCTCTAGTGAAATACACGGCATTCCAGTGTGTGTGCTCAGTTGCTCAGTTGTGTCTGACTCGTTGCGACCCCAAGGACTGTAGCCTGCCAGGCTCCTCTGTCCATGGAATTCTCCAGGCAAGAATACTGGAGTGGGTTGCCATATCCTCCTCCAGGGGATCTGGCCGACTCAGACATCGAATGCACATCTCTTGTGTCTCCTGTATCTCCTCTAGTGAAATACATGGAGGTCCTACCACAGGGGAATTCTTTTTTCCCTCAAGCATCATAATGGAAGTACACAAACTGTTAGGAGGGTAGAGAATGATAACTTGGCCTGAAAGTCTCAGGGTGGGGAGTGGGTCATAGATGAAGATTTTTCCTAGGTTTTAAAGGATGAGCAGAAGTTTCCAGGTGAGTGACTGGCTTGAGAGGAACTGGAGATGAAGATCAGGGTTAAGATTCAGGAAGGATCGACCTGCACTGCAAAGGCTGGGAGTCGCAGAGAACTGCCTGAGCAGATAGCCTGCTGAAACAGGCACAGGCCTCCCGAGAAAATTCTCTCAAGTATAGGGAGATGACCGGAACTCAACTTCCTCTTGATACTTTCTCCCCAGGGAGGAGTGGATGTGGTCTTCAGTTAAGAGGCAATTAATAGTCCCTAAAGAAGATGATACCACCCTTATGGCAGAAAGTGAAGAGGAACTAAAAAGCCTCTTGATGAAAGTGAAAGAGGAGAGTGAAAGAGTTGGCTTAAAGCTCAACATTCAGAAAACGAAGATCATGGCATCTGGTCCCCCATCACTTCATGGGAAATAAATGCGGAAACAGTGGAAACAGTGTCAGACTTTATTTTGGGGGGCTCCAAAATCACTGCAGATGGTGATTGCAGCCATGAAATTAAAAGATGCTTACTTCTTGGAAGGAAAGTTATGACCTACCTAGATAGCATATTAAAAAGCAGAGATATTACTTTGCCAACAAAGGTCCATCTAGTCAAGGCTATGGTTTTTTCAGTGGTCATGTATGGATGTGAGAGTTGGACTGTGAAGAAAGCTGAACGCCGAAGAATTGATGCTTTTGAACTGTGGTGTTGGAGAAGACTCTTGAGAGTCCCTTGGACTGCAAGGAGATTCAACCAGTCCATTCTAAAGGAGATCAGTCCTGGGTGTTCATTGGAAGGACTAATGCTGAGGCTGAAACTCCAATACTTTGGCCACCTCATACAAAGAGTTGACTCATTGGAAAAGACCCTGATGCTGGGAGGGATTGGGGACAGGAGAAGAAGGGGACAACAGAGGATGAGATGGCTGGATGGCATCATTGACTTGATGCACATGTTTGAGTGAACTCCGGAAGTTGGTGACGGACAGGGAGGCCTGGCGTGCTGCGATTCATGGGGTCGCAAAGAGTCGGACACGACTGAGCGACTGAACTGAACTGAACTGAAAGAAGGACTAAAGGGGTGTTCTCTGCTCAGCAGGGGGCCGGCCCCAATTACTTCACAGCTTCTCCAGCTGTCTGTCCTTCCAGCTTGGCAGAAGCAGGGGTTTTAGAGAGGACAAAGGTACAGTGGCCAATGATTACACAGCTCCTCTCCTAGCTTTAAACAGAAGCACCTCAAAACATTTCTCAGGAAAGATTCCACTAGAAAACATGAATCTCCCCTATTTTCAGGGTTTTAGATAGTTTATCCTCTGGTTACAAGGTACCACCCCACACCCCCGGCAAGACAAACAAAAACACAAGCCTATGAGTTTTTCGGTTTTATCTCTTCCACCTTAGGACGTGCTGTCAAAACTCCCTGGATTGCCAGAGGGAAATCTCTTCCTTCTGTTTTTCATCTGGGTTCCCTCACAAGTTTGCTGCAGTTTGTTTTAAGACAAAATGCTATCAGGAGACATGCTATCAGGTAGCCAGGCTTTGAAGAGTGTTTCACACAAACATTAAGATAACAATGGGTCCAGTGAGTGGGCCAGCGTTCCCTGTGGATGGGGGAACAAAAGAATTGCTCTTCCATAGACATATATCCAGAAACTGCTTACTGTTTATTTAAAAATAAAGCCAGGGTACAAACTGGGGGAAAGGTAGCCTGCAGTTCTATTCTGAAAGCCAGTTTTACTGATTACACCCTGAGGTTATTAACATCCAAAAGATCACATTCTGGATGGATTTTTTTTTTTTTTTTAATGCTTTTGCCCTTCACTTTTCACTGGGCAGAGCTTCTCTACAATCTGTTTGCATGGCCCTGGGAAGCAGTGAGATTAAAAACCGGTAAGAGGAAGACAGAGGGATTCCAATTCAGTGTTCACAGTTTGCTAACTGAGGACCTTTTAAAGTTTCTGTTGGTAAATTAACAGGATGCTGATGATTTAGGATTCTTTTTAGTTAGCAGATGCAAGCTATTTTATATCAAATGGATAAATAACAAGGTCCTACTATTGCTCAGAGAACTATATTCAATACCTTGTGATAAATCATAATGGAAAAGAATAATAAAAGGAATGTATAATTGAATCACTCTGCTATAAAGCAGAAACTAACACTGTGAATTAACTATACGTCAATTAAAAAAAAATTTAAGATTCTTTTTATCTATAAATAGTTGTAGAATACTTGGGACTCAATCTGCTACCATCTACTTTGATAAGGACTCAATCATACAAAACCTAACAAACTGATAATAATAAAAACAGCCCTGCACACACACACACAAACCTTGCTAGATTAGTGAAGATGACTGTGGAAAAAATTAGGAAGAACTTCCATGATTCTTAAGTTCTATTGCAATATACTTTGCTTTGCCTAGAAAAAAGGTCATATATTATCAATCTTTGTGGGACACTTGAGCTCTGCTGACAGATCTGATAATGGGGTCAGACACTAGGACCTAATTATCTGAGGCATGAATTTAATGAATGAGGTCAAAGAAAATCAGATTCTACTTGATACCTAACAATCTTACTTTTTCCAGTTCTCAAATCAAAGCCAACAGCTCCAAAGGGGCAAGATGGCATAAGAAAGAGGATAAGTTTTAGAGTCAGACAGAGCTGGATTTGAATGCAAAAATGGCTGGTGTTTTAAGTCAGGGCACAAGAAAAGCAGATTTGCATTCTGCCTCAGCCTACAGGAAAACAGACACATGTGGAGAAAGAATGAACTGGTAAAAAGCCTGGTAAGATTGATGGCAATGGCTTGCGGGGTTGGCCTTGTAGATGGAGAAGGTGAAGGATTTACAAGCTATTTTTGAAGATTAAAAATCAACAGACGTCAATAAAATGGATCTAGGGGACAAAGGAGAAGCTGGAGTCAAAGATGAGCTGGCTCACTCTGGATGAGCCAAAGTGATGGTGATGTCACCACTGAGCTAAAAGTGAAAGTCACTCAGTCATCTCCAACTCTTTGAGACCCCATGGACTATACAGTCCATGGAACTCTCCAGGCCAGAATACTGGGGTGGGTAGCCTTTCCCTTCTCCAGGAGATCTTCTTAACTCAGAGATTGAACCCTGGTCTTCCGCATTGCAAGTGGATTCTTTACCAGCTGAGCCACAAGGGAAACCGATTACCGAGCTAGGGCTATTCCAAAAGGAAGATTCATGGCAGCCAATTTGTTGACCACTACCAGTAAGATCCACCTGGAGGACCCAGTGGTAAAGTCCAAGGCACTAGTATAAGAAACATCCTCTCCCCTCTTTGTAAACCTCATCTGCTTTACTGCAGATTACCTCCAAAACTCATGGCCATTTCCTTCTTATTAAGTTGAGAGGCAGCAGAGGATAGCAGTCATGGCCACAGACTGAACTCAGATTGCATGTATTCTAATCTCAGTTTCACTGCCTCCTAGCCTGAGGCCTTGGGAAAATTGTTCTCTGTGCCTCAGTTTACTCAACTCTAAAATGGAGGAAACCACAGTAACTATCCCACAGCTTTCTTGAGATAAGTAATATGATGATGGTAATAGCTAATGGTTGTATAACTTACTATCTGCCAGGTACCCTACTGAACAGTTTACGTATTTTAACCCATTCAATCCTCCCAACCTCCCTCTGACATAGGTGCCATTCTAATCTCCATTCTAAAAATGAAAAATGGAGTCAATGAGGAAACCAGCCACTAACTTGGCTGGTTAGCAATCTAGCCAGTCCAAAGTCTGTGCTCAGAACCATTATAATCAACTTCCTCTGACTATAACATACACAAAAAGCCTAGAACAGGGCCTGGCAGAGAGTGAAACCAAGGATTAACCCCAGGAATCAGTAAATCCAGGTTTTTACAACCAGAAAGAAGGAGGCCTTAAGACACTTTTTCCATCATGGATCCCTGCTTCACCTTCTCACCCAGTTCTTACATAATACTGATAGTGATTTCCTGAATTGGCTTCTGACTTTGACCCCATAGACAGGAATCATACAGCCTGAAATTTTAGGCTCATCACAGATATATTTGTTGATGCTGTGACAGAACCTGCAACTTGAAAGGAACTCTGAGACACACCTCAGCAGAAAAAATACCCCATGGCTACAATCATCACTTCCGGTGAGTTTAGACAAGGATCTTTTCACAATCTCTAACTTTTTACATTTTCATTTAATGAGTAGATAAACCTTGTATGAGTTTATTCATCTCTCCCCCAGAGAAAGAACAGAAGGAGTCTTTTATAAGCAGGTAACATGATTTTATTTCCACTAACAAGGAATAATCTTAATTGACATCTAGCTCTGTCAGAGTACAGCCTCAGAACAAGTACTCAAAACTGAAATAATGACTTTTTGGTAGCAGGCCTCAGCATTTAATGAGCTTATTATGGCAAAGAACCTAAATAGCAAATCAATTCACTCAGGTACAAGAGAGTTCACTGGGAAGTTATACAGCTTAAAATGAAAGTTTATGAAACTCCACTGAGATTAAAAAAATAATAATAATAAGGTAGACATTTCAAACATCTACTTAAAAATTTTCCAGGCAAAAATTAATTCAGCCATGCAGTAAAGCATAAAACTCTGGGAGGCCAAGAGACAGAAATTATTTATTTTGAGAAAAATCCAGAATCTGTTTCAGGGTATTCTTTGGCATATCCACCAGGAGGTAGGGTGACTGCCTATTCAAAAGTAGGATCAAATTAAGCTCCTCAAATTTCAAAAGGATTTCTACTCAATCCCCAGATCAACTGACTAGTGAAGGCATATGTGGTTCCAAGTAACTGCCAAGAATGAAGAGTAATTGCACTCTGCAGCCTTATCAGTAAGAATAACGTTGAACTCGCTGCCATCTACACAGATGGTGCACTGTATTGTCTTCAATGGAAAAATGTTATAAATAGGCATAATGTTTACTAATAGAAAGTTGATTTAATCACTTATGATAAAACTTTAAGATGGAATAAGCAGTGGTAAAGGATATACCCTCCCAGGATGCCAATCTGGAACCCTAAATACATTTTTCTTTGAAATCAAACTCTCTGATCAGTGTTTATCTCTATCTTTATTAATACAAAATGAGACTTCAGAGATACTCAGGGGACCCTCATATGACTGTGTGTCTAATATCAATTCTGCCAAATTGGCACAGTGGTAAAGAATCCGCCAGCTAAGGCAGTAGATGCAAGAGACACAGGTTTGATACCTGGGTTGGGAAGATCCCCTAGAGAAGGAAATGGCAACCTGCTCCAGTATTCTTGCCTGCAAAATTCCACGGATAGAGGGGCTTGGCAGGCTACAGTCCAAGGGGTTGCAAAGAGTCAGACATGACTGAGCAAGCATGCACAGTATTGAATATATGACTAAAAGAGTTCCAAGTTTCAGACAAAAATCTAGAGTGTTGAAATCTAGAGTGTTACATTAAAAATCTTCTGAAAGGTTTTACTCAACGCACTCCAGTACTCTTGCCTAGAAAATCCCATGGATGGAGGAGCCTGGTAGGCTGCAGTCCATGGGGTCGCTAAGGGTCGGACACGACTGAGCGACTTCACTTTCACTTTCACTTTCAACCATTTTTCCTTTCACCTAAATGTTAATCCAATTAGAAAAAGGGATTTCTTCCCATATTTATTCATGTGTTTCAAAAATCTTTAATGTATAGAAAAATCAAGGAGTTCTATAAGGCATGCTGTAGTGCTTTAATTCTGGTCTTTATTTCTGCTTTGAAACTTTTTTCCAGAATCCTTACTTTTAGTAATTAAAAATTTTTAAAATTCATGTCAAACCAAATTTTTTCGGCCTTTCTTTTCACAACCTTAACGTTTGGCAATGTTTGCTTGAGAAACTGGAGCACACTGGAGCACTTCTGTGGACACATCCTGTTCTTCAGGTGCAAGACAGCTCAGGATAATTCCTGTTCCATCACCACTGATGGAAAAATAAGATAAAAGATGAATCCTATTGCAGATGGGCCAGAAGCTCTTAACAAAGCTCTGGTGTTTTTATAAACTCTTTTACGTCTCGCACTTGGAACTTGTTCTCTGAATGGTGTCCAAACATCTTTATATTTGACATTTGTGAATGACTGTCATAGCTTGAAAGGTGAGAAATGCAGGTAAGCTTTGAGCCTTTATCAAATGAAAAGCTCTTCCGCCCCCACAGGTTTACATCTGAGCCCGCATAAGGTGGGAAAGCAATCTTAGTTTTCCTGTCTCTTCCCATCTGTTAGGAAACACAGCCACTTTTACTGAAAGGACTTCTAATATCAGGCCACATTTCCACTTTGTGTTTTAAATTCTATGATGTGGTCCTAAATTCCTAGAGTAATCAAAGGCTGTGAAACCTCACAGAGTGAAGAGTCTTTTAAATGGGGATCTGAAAATAAAAGTTGTTTTGGTGAAACTCCTCTTTTCCCAAGCTCACTACAGGGGATCATGTTGAAATGTGAGGAAAACAGGAGTGTAGGCAGGACTCAGCCCTCAACAGGGAAGAGAAAAATCCAGTCTCCCTCCATTAGTGTTGGCCAGCACCAAAGCCGCCGCAGGACAGAAAGCCAGCGGGAGATCTACTCAACACGGGTCCCTGGAGAGGCACTCCACATTAGAAAAGCAGAAGAAAAGACTGTCTTCTGCTGCAGAACTGACAGTTCCCAAATACCATCTACCCATCTCAGTCACTAATTCTAAAAGCCAAAACTTTGATCTCAGTGATCGTAAAAGTTCAAACCTAATGTAAAGACACAGAAAAAAAAAACTGTGGCTTCTGAGGTAAAGTGAAGAGTTGAAGAAGTAACCAAACAGTTAATCAATGCACACCATCTGAAGAATCTTTTCCTCAATAGTAGACTCTTTTTTCTCCATTACTTGCAATTATCCCAACTCATGACTTATCTTTCGATAGGCAGATAGAGATATACTAAAGTATCACCATGAGCACCATTCTCTTTCCTATGTTGTCACAATATCCACCATGTGCAATGATTTTAAGCTTCATAAGTATAAAAATGTAAAACAGTTAATATTCACTGTATAACCTACTAAACTAAGATCATGACATCCAGTCCATCACTTCATGGCAAATAGAAGGGGGGAGTGGGGAAGCAGGGACAAATTTTATTTTCTTGGGCTCCAAAATCACTGCAGATGGTGACTGCAGCCATGATACTGAAAGACACTTGCTCCTCAGAAGAAAAGCTATGACATATCTAGACAGCATATTAAAAAGCAGAGGCATTGCTTTGCCGACAGGTCTCCATACAGTCAAATCTATGATTATTACAGGAGTCATGTTCTAATGTTTCAGTTTGATGATAAAGAAGGCTGAGCACAAAAGAACTGATGCTTTTGAACTGGTGTTGGAGAAGAGTTTTGAGAGTCCCTTGGATGGCAAGGAGATCAAACCAGTCGATCTTAAAGGAAATCAGTCCTGAATATTCTTTGGAAGGACTGATGCTGAAGCTGAAACTCCCATACTTTGGCCACCTGATACAAGGAGCCAACTCATTGAAAAAGACCCTGATGCTGGGAAAGATTGAGGGCAGGAGGAGAAGGGGGCAACAGAGGGTGAGATGGTTGGATAGCATCACCTACTCAATGGACAAGAATTTGGGCAAACTCTGGGAGATAGTGAAGGGCAGGGGAGCTGTGTGTGCTACAGTCCAGGGGGTCGAAAAGAGTTGGACATGACTTGGCGACTCAACAACAACAATCTACTAAAAATAAAAACCACTACAATGATAAGAAAACATCAGATGGATGAGTCACCAAACTAAGATTTCACTTCCATCTACCACTTACAGGGACTTTTCCACCCGTGAGGTTCCTACCATTATTACAATAACCTAGAATTTGTCTCTAAATTCTAAGCAGAAAACCCCATCATACTCAAAAAGGCTAAAGAATGAGAGGGAAAATTCAGAAAGTTTCCTTACATTTGCCCCTCAATTTTCATAATGGTGCCATTTTTCTAAAAGACAAAGGAAGAAACTATATTCATATTTAGGTGGTGTCAGTGGACTGTCCAGTGTATTTTTTCTTCAAAGTTCGATTATGTTTCATAGAAGAAAAATAAACATTATGAGTAATAACTATTTTATGTCAGACTGTAATTATTTCTCATATATTAAAACAGGCAAACAATCCTTCCAACATCCATCTCATATCATCATATATAAAATCTCTGTGAAGTACGTGGGCAAATACTATTACACAAATAGAGAACTGAGGCATAGAAATTAAGACCCAACTCAAAATCAGATTAGCTCCATTCCCTAACACCTAGTGTTCAGAACAGTGGCTGAAGTAAGACAAAGTTATGGAATCGTGAATGAATCATTTACATTGTCTAAATTATGTTTCTACTCAAAGACAGGAAGTCAGATTTTGAGAACTGGCAGTAGTGGTAAAGAATCTGCCTGCCAGTGTAGGAGATGTAAGAAATGTGGATTCAATCCCTGGATCAGAAAGATCCCCTGGAGGAAGAAATGGCGCCCCACTCCAGTATTCTTGCCAGGAGAACTCCATGGATAGAGGAACCTGATGGGCTACAGTCATTGGTGGCAAAGAGTCGGACTTGACTGAGCATCTGGGCATTCATTCATTCATTCAACCCTCACATTAAGGAGCCTCATCTATGGAGCACTTCAAGGCTGGAATGACATCTAACTTACATCTACCCCTTTCCAGTTACATTCCTCCAGAGTCTCTGCAGAACAGCAGCATCTCCCAGCATGATGCAAAGAACCTGCCCCAGTTCAGTGACAGTGTTTCTCAAACTCCTCTAAGGGAAAAAGAGACATTCTCTATTTATTTCATAATAATTAACAAGGGTCTTTCGTTTCATCATTCATGGAGCTTAGAGTCTCTGACACAAGAGTGAAAGAAAGTCAGAATTTACATTTTTATTCTGGACTGAGGAAATCAATGAGACAGTAAAAGAACAAAAAGATACCAGATGCTACTGAATTACTTTACACTCACCTAGTTCCATTATGTCAACAAGAATAGGAAAGCAAAATCTATCTGATGAGTTTTTACAAGCCCAACATGTTCTGGCATCTGTCTCTTTCTCTGTCCCCACCTCCTACTCTGCTTACTCTCTTCTGACCACTCAGGAAGTCTTGAAGCTATTCAGATTTATCACACTTTCCACCCACTGTTCCTACAACTTCCCATAGCTGACATGTTCACCGAATTCAGGACACAGCCCAAATGTCATCCCCTCAGGGAAGCCTTCTCCACATGACCTAATGCCAGTAAAACTGGCATACACACCCCAGCGTACACATTCCCAGTCATCTTTTCCCTCTCTCATTCACTCTCCTTTACTCCTTATCTGTCACTACCTTGTAGCATATTATACACTCATCTGTTTGCTCCACTCTAGAGTTCAGACTCTGTAAGAGGCAGGAGTACTGTTATCCTCACCATTATGTCTCCAGTCATATAGTATATTCTTAATGAATATTTGGTGAATTGGGAAATGAATAAATGAATAAATTGATTAGATTTGGGGGAAGCCATTTATTTCTTAGATGCTTTAAAACAATTCCTTGGCAATACAGTGAAAAATAACAGGTTCCAGATTAAATTCAACAGAGGTGTAACCTAGAGAGACTGGGGAAGACAATAAAAGAAAGAATTAGTTAAGCAAAGTGCAAATTAAGTATTGCCAGGATGTAGTAGGAAAAAATGGTGGGTATCAGACATGGGTTCCAGTCATATTTATGGAATCAGAATTCTCTAAACAAGAAAAAGAAGCTGGAGGACTTCCCTGATGTTCCAGTGGTTAAGAATCCACCTTGCAATGCAGGGGACATCAGTTCAATCCCTGGTCCGAGAAGATCCCAAATGCTGCAGAGCAACTAAGCCCATGTGCCACAACATGCCAGCCTCAACTACTGAGCTCAAGCACCACATCTACTGAAGACCACACCCCCAGAGCCTGTGCTCTGCAACAGGAGAAGCCACAATGAGAAACCCGTGCACTGCAAAGAAGAACAGCCCCATTCACATGCAGTAATGAAGACCCAGAACAATCAAATAAACTAATTAATAAAAAACAAAAAACCTGAAAGTAATAACCAAGATGTGGTATTGTAAATGAAATTGTTTTATAGCATATAAACAATGAGAAATAAGCATACAACAGTCACATGTTACTTCCTCTTACCTTTCTCTCTCCACTAACATCCACTGCAGATACATTCATCAATCATTAATAATAAACTTAACTGCCTTCTGTCATAACCTAACAGGGCATCAGAATCACCAACTCATAGTCAATCATAATTTCTTAAAGCCTTTCAACAAAGTAGACAAATTAAGAGTAGAGGGGAATTTTTCTCCTAAATAATGTATACAAAAAGCTGTCATAAACAATAATTTCATTTTTTAAAAAAAGTTGCAAAATAGAGTTTATATTTGTGTAACTCTAATAAAAAGGAAATCATTAATAAACCATTGAAGACAAAGGTTACAAGGCTGAAGGAAGGGTAAGGAATCAGGACTTCAAAGGCATCCGTGATGGTGATGTTCTATTTCTTAGGTTGGGTGGTGGGTACCTGGCTACTAATTTTATTACTCTTCATTAAACAACATATATGAACCTAACAGAAGAAGATATGAAGAAGGGGTGGCAAGAATACAGAGAAAAACTATGCAAAAAAGATCTTCATGACACAAATAACCACAATGGTGTGATCACTCACCTAAGCCAGACATTGTGGAATTTGAATTCGTGGGCCTTAGGAAGCATCACTATGAACAAAGCTAGTGGAGGTGACGGAATTTCAATTGAGCTATTTCAAATCCTAAAAGATGATGCTGTGAAAGTTCTACACTCAACATGCCAGCAAATTTGGAAAACTCAGCAGTGGCCAAAGGACTGGAAAAGGTCAGTTTTCATTAGAATCCCAAAGAAAGGCAATGCCAAAGAATGTTCAAACTACTGGACAATTGCATTCATCTCACATGCTAGCAAAGTAATGCTCAAAATTCTCCAAGCCAGGCTTCAACATTACATGAACCGTGAAATTCCAGATGCTCAAGCTGGTTTTAGAAAAGGCAGAACAACCAGAGATCAAATTGCCAACATCCACTGGATCATCAAAAAAGCAAGAGAATTCCAGAAAGACATCTACTTCTGCTTTATTGATTACGCCAAAGCCTTTGATTGTATAGATCACAACAAACTGTGGAAAACTCCTCAAGTGATGGGAATACCAGACCACCTTACCTGCCTCCTGAGAAATCTGTATGCAGATCAAGAAGCAACAGTTAGAACTGAACATGGAACAACAGATTGGTTCCAAATAGGGAAAGGAGTACGTCAAGGCTGTATATTGTCACCCTGCTTATTTAACTTATATGCAGAGTACATCATGCGAAATGCCGGGCTGGATGAAGCACAAGCTGGAATCAAGATTGCTGGGAGAAATATCAATAACCTCAGAAATGCAGATGACACCACCCTTATGGCAGAAAGTGAAGAAGAACTAAAGAGCCTCTTGATGAAAATGAATGAGGAGAGTGAAAAAGCTGGCTTAAAACTCAACATTCAAAAAATGAAGATCATGGTATCCAGTCACATCACTTCATGGCAAATAGATGGGCAAACAATGGAAACAGTGAGAGACTTTAATTTCTTTGGCTCCAAAATCACTGCAGATGGTGACTACAGTTCCTTTTAATGAAATTAAAAATGCTTGCTCCTTGAAAGAAAAGCTATGATAAACCTGCGGCTGCATGGCTTCAGTCATGTCCGACTCTGTGCCACCCCATAGACGGCAGCCCACCAGGCTCCGCCGTCCCTGGGATTCTCCAGGCAAGAACACTGGAGTGGGTTGCCATTTCCTTCTCCAATGCATGAAAGTGAAAAGTGAAAGTGAAGTCGCTCAGTCGTGTCCAACTCTTAGCGACCCTACGGACTGCAGCCTACCAGGCTCCTCCGTCCATGGGATTTTCCCAGGCAAAAGTACTGGAGTGGGGTGCCATTGCCTTCTCTGATGATAAACCTAGACAGCATATTAAAAAGCAGAGACATTACTTTGCCAACAAAGGTCCATCTAGTCAAAGCTATGGTTTTTCTAGTAGTCACGTATGGACGTGAGAGTTAGACTATAAAGAAAGCTGAGCGCCAAAGAATTGATGTTTTTGAACTGTGATATTGGAGAAGACTCTTGAGAGACCTCTGGACTGTAAAGAGATCCAACCAGTCAATCCTAAAGAAAATCAGTCCTGAATATTCATTGGAAGGACTGAAGCTGAAGCTGAAACTCTAATACTTTGGTCACCTGATGCGAAGAACTGACTCCTTGGAAAAGACCCTGATGCTGGGAAAGAGTGAAGGCAGGAGGAGAATGGGACTACAGAGGATGAGATGGTAGGATGGCACCACCAACTCGACATACATGAATGTGAGCAAGCTCCGAGAGTTGGTGATAGACAGGGAAGCCTGGCGTGCTGCAGTCCATAGGGTCACAAAGAGTGGGACACAACTGAGCAACTGGACTGAACTGAACTGTTTTTATATATCATCATTAGTCTATATGGTATACTTAATAAAATTATAAAATTCCATCATCGTTTACTAAAATAAAAATGTTCAAATTTGCTATTTATTTACCTAGAAAATTCCCTTATGTGAAAGACCAAATTTTAGCATCATAACAAAAGAATGATGCACTCGTTTACTAATTAATAAATCATGGGAGTACTTTGAAACCTTCCGGTATATAGGTAAATTAGTTATGTCTTAAGAAACTATTGGAGAAAGAAATGGCAACTCCAGTATTCTTGCCTGGAAAATTCCATGGACAGAGGAGCCTGGTAGGCTACAGTCCATGGGGTCTCAAAGAGCCGGGCATGACTGAGCAACTTCACTTCACTTTAAGAAACTATGCATAATGCTGAATCAATAAATCAGAAGATACAGATAAACGATAATGAATATTTTCTTTCTTAATCAAGTAAGGAGCATATTTTCTAGTGATGCATAGCTTAAAACCTTGAGATTCTAATAGCACAGACTAACTGCAGTTTCTTCCTGATTCTCTTAACCAGTGGCATGTTTCTTATTCTTTTCCTGAAATACCCTCCTCTCATGAACCACCTGTATCACTCCCTTGATGAGCTGATGGCCTGTCATGTGAATACTTAGCAACTCCAGGGAATGATGGGCTGGGGGTGGGGGTTCTTACAGAGAGAAATGAGAAAGCAGTTGAGATGTAGGCTCAGAAATACCTTCTTTCCATGTCCCTGTTACTAAAACTAATCAAAAGTAACTGTCAAAAGTAAAATCCTGAAATGACTTAAACTGCTACAAATACTTGTTAGTAATTGCCATTTAGTCATTCTCTTGACCTTCTGTAATGAGTATCAGGGTGAACATTAGCTCTTCTCAGTTTCAGTTTAAAAAAAAAAAAAAGCAATGAGCTTCTAGTTCCAAAACTCTCTGATTAATCACAAACAATCTAATCCTGATCCCTAATTTTAAAATTAAGAAAACTAATTGGAGAAGTTAAGTGACAGAGGCAACAAATACATCCTCATGTGTTTAAGACCATAACTTCTGAAATCAGGAGGCCTGGCTTGGAATCCTGGCTCTGTCACCAACTAGCCAGGTGACTCTGGGCAGATACTCTCCCTTAAGCTCTCCAGGCCTGTTCCTCATCTGTAAAATGGGAATAATACTGCTACTTCACAAGGTTGCTATGATGATTAAACGATGCCAAGTGCTCCCATGAGACCCTGCCACACAATATGTTCAATAAATGATTATTATTATTATTTTTATTTTCCAAGGTCACAAAGCCTGCTAGTTCTGAAACAGAACTTTCTATAGATTTCTTTTTTATCCACTTGACCCTAACCCACATGTCTCATATTTAAAGTTACGTCACCTTAATAATAAATTTTTTATAACTCCAAATTGTAGTAATATACTTTTCTCTCCTTTCCAGGGCTAACTGGAACATAGGTAAGTGTATTTCAAACTAATAAAAATGCAGGAATTCAACAAATAATTGTCAGTCTACTTTCTGCCAATCCCTTCAGTCTAGTTTACACATTTAATGGGTATTTTCGTCTGTTTTTCTAGATAAATCCTTCACTCATAAAGGGATCTGGCGGTTGGCACGTCTCTTTAGCACTCTTTTTTTCAAAATTATCTTTCTTTTCAACCTGGCATAGAACAGAAGGCAGGTTAAGATTAACATGAGAGACCTCCCACCTCAGTCAGACAGGCTTTTATGACGGAAAAATGCAGTTAGAAGCCCATCCTGAGGCTTGTAAAGATTCCACTAGTCTTCCACCCAAACCCTCAGTGCTGAGAAACAGTCACAACACGCTGTAACATCTCCAGGAAAAGATCACCCTAAAGATTATCACCTCAAATCCTGCCTCTCCAGCTGCTCTGCAAGTCAGCATTTCCTAGGACAGCAGGAGAGTCAGGTGTAAAGATAAAGATGGCACTGGGGGAGGTCTGTTCTAGGAAAGGCACGCTTATTTACCCTAAAGCCAAGAGCAAATAATCTAACTAAGCCAATATGCAAAAGTGGTTGTCTAATAAATACAGATTTTTTGTGGCAAATCCCTCTGTTGAGTATTTTGTTTTATTTTTTTTATTACACGAGGTCTAAAGCTTGTTTGTTCATGGTGCTATTTTAATTCAAGCAATGCTTTTTCTTTTAAACAACTTTACACGTTACCATAAACGCTTAATGGGTATGCAAACAATTTTTACTCACTTTAAACCAACACAACTACTCATGGAAGTGCAAAATGTAAATAGAATCAATGCATAAACTCCCAGTTCTCTCCTATCCTTGCTGCCTTAGGAGACCTGCTCTGAGCTCAACAAGGGCTCGTGTTTAAGGCACTGACAAAAACTGATTTCTCATCCAATCAATGAGAAAATAAAACATTATTTGCTACTTAGGAGTTCTAAAAATAAGCTGAAGTCTCCATCATGAGAAAACATGCACTATGTTGGACTTCCTGACACTACTTCATGATTTATTTTTCATTTAAATTATAGCTGGGGTATGGGTACCATGTAGCCCAGGCCCCACTTCAGCCAGCTTTTCCTAAGAGCTGTCGTTTATTATACCCTGAGATTGCATTAACACAGCCACAGGGGCCCAGTGACCAATCAGAATGCACTCTGCCCCCAAGGGACCAGTATAACAGTAAGTGCTGGCTGAAGGCCAGTGCCTTGGACACCCAGGCAGCCCCAGGCAGCCCCAGGAAGGGAAAAGAGGAGGTAACTGCTAAAGCTTTGCTATTCTTATGCAATCATTTGTATCTAACTGTATCAGCATTCAGGTCCCATTTCTCCATGTTGCCCAAGAAACCAAGACCTTAATAATAAAATTATTATTTTTTAAATAATAAAATAAAAAATTTTGGAAGTCTTGCAAAAGCTCAATACATTATATCCACGGCATCATTACCACTTGCCAGATGAAAAGAATATTAACTGTGTTTTTAAAAAAATTGAGAACTTTTACATAGTAATTTTGGTTATTTGTTCCTATCTCCTTGACTCCTCTAACAGTTCCTCTTCTTGGAAGCAAAGCAGAACTCAAAAGTATGCATAATCACACCTTAACAGGTTACCATTTCTCTAAAAACTTGGTAACTGAAAAAGAAGGAAATTTTGTTTTTACAGACCAGTAATCGGACATCAGATTTATCCTGATCAAAAAGGACCAGCTCCTGCAGTCCAAGAGAGAAAGGCTGAACCAACCCAGCAAGTTTCAGGATTATACCTCTGAACAGAGACCTGACCTTATAACCACAATTTTGTAAACATTTTTGTTTATCCAAGATCAAAAAGTTGCAAGAAATCTGTGAACCTGTAATTCATAGCATCCTTTCATTATCCATTAGTTTAAAAAAGCCATATCCACAGGATGTGGCAGGTCTTACAAGTTTCAAGAAGGGGAAGCTGCTAGGCCATGAGTTTGTCTTCGGGTCACTAGAAGCAGATCTTAGTTCAGAGATGAGTCAACTCTATGGCCTCACACAATTATGCAAATGAGGGGTGAGACACTAGTACCTCCCCAGGAAAGGGAAGGTCATGACCTTTGTGTCCTGAAAGGGTTCCCCTCCCAATATTCCTTGCTAGGCACAGCACTTCAAAGGGGAGAAGATGGGTAAATTTGCATAAGGATAAGGAGTTGCCTTATTTTATTGGGTTCCAAAATCACTGTAGATGGTGACTACAGCCATGAAATTAAAAGACACTTGCTCCTTGGAAGAAAAGCTATGACCAACCTAGACAACATATTAAAAAGCAGAGACATTACTTTGCCAATAAAGGTCTGTCTAGTCAAAGCTATGGTTTTTCCAGTAGTCATGTATGGATGTGAAAGTGGGACCATAAAGAAAGCTGAACACTGTAGAATTGATGCTTTTGAACTGTGGTGTTGGAGAAGACTCTTGAGAGTCCCTTGGACTGCAAGGAGATCAAACCAGTCAACCCTAAAGGAAATCAATCCTGAATATTCATTGGAAGGACTGATGCTGAAGCTGAAGCTCCAGTACTTGGGCCACCTGATGGCAAGAGCCAACCCATTAGAAAAGACCCTGATGCTGGGGAAGATTGAAGGCAGGAGAAGGGGACGACAGAGGACAAGATGGTTGGATGGCGTCACTGACCCAATGGACATGAGTTTCAGTAAGCTCCAGGAGTTGGTGATGGACAGGGAAGCATGGCATGCTACAGTCTACGGGGTTGCAAGGAGTTGGACATGACTAAGCGAAGTGACTGAACTGAAACTAATAGCAGAGCCTCCTTAAAATACAGCTGCCCTCCACCTCCCCTTCAGGAGGAAGACAGACTCTCACCACCAGGAAGTATGAATTCTGCTTCCATCAGCATCAGAAAGCCTAAGAGAACTTTCCATACTTTCCCACCGAAGCTCTAACCCCACCCCCCCACTTTTTTCTTAAATTGATGTATACATCTTTACTTCTGGACACTTGACAAATTACTCCTTACTGAGTACTCCTACAAGCACAGGTAAATAAGCCTTCTCTTTTCTCCTGTTAGGACTTCTCTGGTGGTTCAGATGGTAAAGCATCTGCCTACAAAGCAGGAGACCCGGGTTCGATCCTCTGGAGAAGGAAATGGCAACCCACTCCAGTACTCTTGGCTAGAAAATCCCATGGGTGGAGGAGCATGGTAGGCTACAGTCCATGGGGTCGCAAAGAGTTGGACACGACTAAGCGATTTCACTTTCACTTTCTCTTTTCTCCTGTTAAATCTGGCTACTAATTGACTTGCAACTAATGTGCGCAAAAGAATGTTCAGAAAATTGATATGAAAAATAAAGGAATAACTGACCAAATTTGAATGCTAGTACATACAAACTCACAGAGAGACAGACAGGGAGAAAAAAGAAAACCAAATAGTCTAACAACTTTTATGGCTAGAATAACAAAAAGGGAAAAGAAACTAATATCGAACAGTGGTTTTCTATGTAAATACACATATCTAATTTGCTAAATTCTTGACTCTGCTCCCTACAATATTTCACCTTTTTAGGGAGTGAAGAATCTATCCAAGCAATCTAAGAGTCATTCCTAACTCTTTCTTTTCTTATCCTATACATTCATATTCATTGTCAAGACAAGCAGATCTGACCTCCTAAGCATCTCTACCCATCTTCTTCTACCTACACTGTGACCATCTCCACTTCCTCTGGGACCTCTTTTTTTTTTCTTAATTTTTATTGGTGTATAGTTGATTACATTGCTAGGACTACTGAAATAGCCTCCTAACTGGTCCCTGGCATTCACTTGCTTCTCCTGCCACTGCCAATTCCATTCACTACAGAGAACTTTTAAAATAGCTTATCACTTCCAATCTCAGAATCCCCCAGTGGATTCCCAGTGCTCCCAGAATCTTTACCATGCACTTACCTTGCATCATTCTCTCCTTGTTCATTACTTTTCAGCCACTAAGGTCTTTCTGGAAAGGGTCAGGCTCTATCCTACCTCACTCTTTACTTGGGAAGATCAAACGAAGCTCATCATCTGATCTCAGATTAAATGTCACCTTTTCAGAGACCTCTTTGCTGCCTGCTCGTGGAGGAAAACTGCCCCCTGCCATAGCAGTAAATAAAGAACGTTGCCTGCAAGCCATCAGCTACTACAGCCGCCCCCAACTGTGCATCCTGAGAGGACTCAGAATGGGAGAAAAGTTAGCTAAGGTACATATCAAAAGAATGATTTCAGTGAGCCCAGACTCTTGCCTCTTTCCATACATAGAAAGGTACTAAATTTATTAATTTGAGATGTCTGATTTTCTTTATCTAATAGTCATCTTTTGACATTCTGACTACTTGGTTTTGTTGCAAAACTCCTATTATGTCCTGGCTCCCCCCTTTGTTGTTCAGTTATTAAGTCCTCCAACTCTTGTGACCTCGTGGACAGCAGCACTCCAGGCTTCCCTGTCTTTCTCTATCTCTTGGAGTTTGCTCAGACTCATGTCCATTGAGTTGGTGATGCTATCCAACCATCTCGTCCTCTGTCGTCCCCTTCTTCTGCCGTCAATTTTTCCCAGCATCAGGGTCTTTTCCAATGAGTCGGCTCTTCACATCAGGTAACCAAAGTATTAGAACTTCATCTTCAGCATCAGTCTTTCCTTTACCTCTTCCAAACAGTTCTTCAGAGCTGAGAGGCTGCCTCCTGGGCTTAAAGTCTTCAGAAAGTTCATCGAATAAAACATAATTCTCAACTTTTAGGTTGTGCATTTTGTCTCGATCGCCACATCCAACTTCAAAATTAAGTATTTATTCTCTACAATTACAACCTATAGAACTGGTTATAATTTTCTTTCATAGAATGGGTCAAAATGTGTGACAATATACTTCTAAACTCCACGCAGGCAGGGGACATGGTGCTTTTGTTTCCACTGATACCTACTGCCCAGTACAATATCCAGCACCATAGGAGAGGATCAAGAAATATTTGCTGTCTGCTAATGAAATTAGGTATTTTAATCTCCACATTACCTGTTATAAGATGACCATGTGACCCGGTTTGCGTGACACTGTCTTTGTTTACACCTGTTGCACTAGCATTATGACTGACAAATTCTCCCTTTCACTCTGGACTTTATGATGAGTAATATAGTTATTCTACCTATAAGGAAGTTGAGATTCGAAGAGATCAAATAGACTCAATTCTCCTTATCCATGGTTGTTATTCTCTATAGAGTCTTCATGAACACTGAATTAGCAAATGCTGAACCCCTGCTCCAAGGTAAAATGCAGAATTACACTCCCTCACCCCAATCCAGGGAATGACTGGTTAAAACACTTCCTTCAGCCAATCAATAAATAACCTGGCTTCATGTGTGTTTCTGTTTAAAGACACCTTATTTAACATGTATTGTTGATCCATTAACCTTGAACTCATGGCATCAACATGCTTACTCATGTCTGCACACAGCTAATTAGCTTCCATAGTTTCTTTTTAAGGCATAGCACAGCCTTCTTGCATTTGGGAACACAGAGAGCACTCCATCACTATGCTTTGGGCTAATTTTAAATAGTGAAATCAAAAACAAAAAGAATAAAACTTTGGAAAATGTGACACTAAATAGACTAGGAAAAAAAGGACATTTGTTTACAGTACAAGAGATGAACCAAGAAGGCAGAGTACCTTGTTTGACCTCAGCTGGGAACTTGCTCACTGGGCAATTCCAAATGTTCACTGCTCCCTTCATGTCTTCAAGTACTACAAAAGCACCCTAAGCACCAATTTGAGGTTATAAATAAATAATCTCAAGTAGGCAAATTCACAAATATGGAATCCTCCAATAATGAGGATGCACTGTAGCTTGTCTAAGGTGATTACAGACACTGTAGAGTGAAGACAGACCCCAGAAAATGTCCAACTTCACATCCATTCATTAGACCAGTATTACCAAGGGAAGAGCTGCTCTTTTTGAAGCAAGGTACCACTACTCTAGATTTCTTGTTGTTCAGTCTCTAAGTTGTGTCCAACTCTTTGCAGCCCCATGGACTGTAGACTGCCAGGCCCCTCTGTCCATGGGGTTTTTCCAGGCAAGAATACTGGAGTGGGTTGCCATTTCCTTCTTCAGGGGAATCTTCCCAGACCAGGGATGGAACCCACCACCCCTGCATTGGCAGGCAGATTCTTTACCACTGAGCCACCAAGGAGGTCCATTACTCTAGATAGATTGGTTATAATTATTAAAACCCCTAGACTGCCAGTTTATCAAAGTTTCAGTAGAAAGTACAGAGAGAGGCAAAACTCCTTCACAGAATGGACACAAATCTGTATAAAACTACTTAGCAATTGACAACTCTACACTCCTCAAGAGTTAAATTGTAAGAACTAGCTACTAATAAGTGACAACTCACAAGGGAGCCCCAAGTTACTTATAATAACAATAGGTGATTTCACAATAAGATGTAGACCCTAAGATTTACCCAAAAAATGCAAATTTATGAGAATATAAATATTTTAAGACTCAAAATTTGAACCACCCACAAACTAATGTACAGGTAAGTTGATCTACAGACCATGAGAAATCCAGGATCTACACTTCGTCCTTGTCCACAGGGGAGGAAAAACTCCAACAACGTTCCATTACTTGATTACTCTATTTAGGAAATCCTCTCTATGGTTTCTCACTTCTTACTGAATTTCTTTTTACTCTTTCACTTTTTTTTTTTTTTTGCGGAGGGCGGCGGCGGGTGTGGGGGTGGTTTGTGGCATGTGGGATCTTAGTTCCCTGATCAGGGATCCAACCCACGCCATCTGCATTAGAAGCTCAGAGCCTTAGCCACTGGACCGCCAGGGAAGTCTCTCTATTTATTCTTTTAAAACACATTCAATCACAAGGGTTGAGACCAGCCTATAAGTTTATGAGAAGTATGAATAAAAATAGTGTAAATTACAACTTAGTTTTCTACTTAGAAATTTAAAAGACTATTTAAGAATTCAGCATTAGACAAATACTTCCTACTGGTCCACTTTATGCTAACTGGCTTTGTTACCATGTCAAGACATACACTGCTTTATGGATAGAAGGCATAATATCTGAAATAGCTAATTGATATGAATTTAAGGCAATTTCTAGATCAATTGCTTTATACTTAAAAAAAAAAAAGTCTTCTTCCTACCATTTAGAAACTAGAGAGGGTTTAGAGAGGGTTCTGAAATTTGGGAGAAAATTAAATGTTCTCTCCTAAACTCAATTTAGAGTTCATGATTTGAAATAATTTCAGACTTACATAAAAGTTTCAAAATGATCAAAAAAATAAACAACCCAATTAAAAATGGGCAGAAGACGAATAAACACTTTTCCAGAGAGGACACGCAGATGGCCAACAGGCACATGAAAAGATGCTCAACATTGCGAATCATTAGGGAAATGTACATCCAAACCACAATGGGGTAACACCTCATAGCTGTCAGAATGACCATCAGCAAAAACCAAACAAACAAAACACCCACAAATAACAAGTGTTGGCGAATATGTGGAGAAAAAGGAACCCTCATACGCTGTTGGTAGTAATGCAAATTGGTGCAGCCCCTATAGAAAACAGCATGGCGGTTTCTCAAAAAAATAAAACTGGAACTACTATATGACCCAACAATTCTATTCCTGGGTATATATCCAAAAAAAAATAAAAACAGTAATTTGAAAAGATGCATGTACCCCAGTGTTCAAAGCAGCCAAGAAATGGAAGCAACCTAAGTGTCCATCACCAGATGAATGGATGAAGAAAATGTGGCACATGTTTACCTACGGGCTTCCCAGATGGTGCTAGTGATAAAGAACCTGCCTGCCAATGCTGGAGACGTAAGAGACTCAGAGGTCCATCCCTAGGTGGGGAAGATCCCCTGGAGGAGGGTGCAGCAACCCACTCCAGTATTCTTGCCTGGAGAATCCCATGGACAGAGGAGCCTGGTAGCTACAGTCCATAGGGTTGCAAAGAGTCAGACAGGACTGAAGTGACTGAGAATGCACATGCATATGTGTGTGTGTATATATGTGCAAGCATATGTACATATACACACACACACATATACACACACACATATATACACACGCACATATACACACACACACACATGCATATATATATACATATATACACACATGTATGTGTGTTTTCAGCCGCTTCAATTGTGTCTGACTCTTTGTGACCCTATAGCCCTCCAGGCTCCTCTCTCCATGGGTTTCTCCAGGCAAGAATATTGGAGTGCATTGACGCACCCTCCTCCAGGGGATCTTCCCCACCCATGGATGGAACTCTGAGTCTTATTCTCGAGCATTGGCAGGTAGTTTCTTTACCGCTAGCACCACCTGGTAAGCCCCAAAACAGAACACAACTTCTCCTTACAAAGGTATCCCTAGCTTCCCATACCAAGAAGGGAATAGCAACCTTATCACCTGAGATGAGATGGCACCAGATGGACCTGCACAAGCAAACCCCACTAATTTTGACCCTTACCTTCCATTAGTTTCCACATAGCTTTACTTTCCTACATTTTACCATTCTTGGAAGCCTAACACCCCTTTCCTTCACCTTGTCACTGTTCCAAAAATTTTTGTTCTTTGTTAAAGATACCATACAAGCCCAAGTTCTAACCACCCTTTGAGTCACTCTTCACTGAGTTTCTCCCTTATGTATGCATGCTGCTTGTGTCAATCAACTCATGTGTTTTTCTCTCATTATTCTATCTTTTCAATCTAATTTGTAGGACCCCAACTAGAGAACCTAGAAGCATAAAGGAAAAAGACGTGTTTCCTCCCCTATAACTATATATGAATAACATGATATCATATATAGTTATAGACATGATATAGACATAGTTATAAACATGATATCCCTGTACCCTAAATATTTCAACATGTACTTCTGAGGATCAAGAGCATTCACTTACAGGGAATTCCTTGGCAGTCCAGTGGTTGGGACTCCAGGCTTTCATTGACAAGGGCATGAATTCAATCTCTGATCAGGGAACTAAGACCCTACAAGCCATGCAGAGAGGCAAAAAAAAAAAGTTCACTTACATAAACAGAGCATAGTTATCAAAATCAGGAAATTAAAATTGATACAACACTAGTATACAATCTACAAGACCTATTCAAATTCCACTAATGAGCCCAATTATGTCCCTTATCACACAAAAACAAAGAATTTGCTTCCCTGCCTGGGAGCCAATCCAGGATTGCTAACAGAATTAAGTTTTTCATCTTTGGTCTCTTTCAGTCTGGAAGATTGCTCAGCCTTTGTCTTTCGTGACCTTGACATTTTTGAAGACTACAAGAAAAATCTACAAAAGTTACTTTTCAGAATGTCCCTCGATTTCGGTTTGTCTAATGTCTCCTGGCAATGAGATTCTGGTTATGGATATTTGGCAGAAATACAACAGGAGTGATGTCACATTTCATATCAGGTGGCACCTGTAGTTTGTTTATCCCTTTAAGGGAGGTGTCAACTTTGAGCACTTCGTTAAGACTGCCCGCCTGATGAGTTTACAATTTTTTACTTGTCAATTACATTACAAGCATCTGACACAAAAATCTCGAAACACTTCACAAATGAGTCCACTTACATAGTTTCTACTGTCTGTATTCTTTGTTATATTTGTAGAGATTCTATGAGGGGGTTCTTCTTTATTTCCTACCTATTTAATTATTTATTTATTACTATCATGTTTCTATTACTTTTCCTTTCTTATAACATGTTACAAGAAAAATATCTAAACAGATTTTTTTTTTCAGGCAATGTTCAATACGATGTGGGTTTTAGGTAAATTTTGACATACCCAGGTTTTGTTGGTTTCTTCTATACTTTACCTCTAGTATGGATAGAATATGTTGCTTAGACAATCGACTGGATTCCAGTACCTTCTTTGGCCATAGAAACAGAAAACAAATGCACATGCATGATATGCTGATGTGGACACTCTTTTAGTCCATTCAGGCCCATAACAAAGTGTCATACACTAAGTGGTTTGTAAACAACAGAAATTTACTTCTCACAGTTCTAGAGGTTGGAAGTCATGGAGCCTGATTAGATTCTAGTGAGAGCCCTGATTTGCAGACTGCCTAGCTCAGCTGGTAAAGAATCTGCCTGCAGTGTGGGAGACCTGGGTTCAATCCCTGGGAAGATACTGTGGAGAAGGTTACCCACTCCAGTATTCTGGCCTGGAGAATTCCATGGACATAGAAGCCTGATGGGCTACAGACCATGGGGTCGAAAAGACTTGGACACACCTGAGTGACTCTCACTTTCACTTTCTTTCATTTTACTTCACCTTTCATCCTCATTGTGGCAGAAAGTAAAAGCTGGCCATCTTCCTGGCCTCTTCTTACAGGGGACCGTAAAAGGCCGAGTGCCAAAGAACTGATGCTTTGGAATTGTGGTGCTCTTGAGAGTCCCTTGGACAGCAAGGAGATCAAATCAGTCAATCCTAAAGGAAATCAACCCTGAATATTCACTGAAAGGACTGATGCTGAAGCTGAAGTTCCAATACTTTGGCTATCTGATGCAAAGAGCCAACTCGTTGGAAAAGACCCTGAAACTGGGAAAAACTGAGGGCAGGAGGAGAAAGGGACAACAGAGGATGAGATGGTTGAATGCCGTCACTGACTCAATGGACGTGAGTTTGAGCAAACTCTGGGAGACAGTGAAGGACAGGGGAGCCATGTGTGCTGCAGCCCATGAGGTCACTGAAAGTCCAACACAAGTTAGGGACTGGACAACATAACAACAACAATCTCATTCACGAAGGCTCCACCCTCATGACCTAATCACCTCCCAAAGCCCCTACCTCCAAATCCCAGTACATTAGGATTCCCTCCAAATCCCATAACATTAAGGTTAGGCTTTCAACATAAAAAAGGGTAGAGGGGAACATGGGCTTCCCAGGTGGCTGGAAGTGGTGAAGAATCGCCTGCCAATGCAGGAGACACAGGAGACTCAGGTTTGTATCCTGGGTTGGCAAAATCTGTTGGAGGAGGAAATAGCAACCTACTCCAGTATTGGGTTCGATCCCTGGGTCGGGAAGTTCCCTGGAGAAGGAAAAGGCAACCCACTCCAGTACTCTTGCCTAGAAAATCCCATGGACAGAGGAGCCTGGTGTCTATTGGGTCGCAAAGAGTCGCACACGACTGAGCGACTTCACTTTCTTTCCAGTATTCTTGCCTGGGAAAACCCATGGACAGAGGGGACTGATGGTCTACAGTCCATGGAGTCACTAAGAGTCAGACACGATTCAGCAACTGAGCACACAAAGAGGGAAACAGAATTATTCAGTCCAAAGCACACATTTAATTACTTACACTCGAACAAATAAATGAAGTAATACAAATGCAAATAAAAAGTGCAACTATTTAGAAAAGATATATTTAAATGAGTGATCAAAATAATTATACTGTGGAAAGAATTTCTATTTGTCAGGAAAACACTAAGGTCTAGAATGACTCAAAAGGCTGCCCAGAAATCTGGCCCTGATAAATTAGTTCTTTCACGCTAATCTGTAATAAAACCAGCAAGTGTTGTACACACACCCATACAAAACATCAGTATAAATGCACACAAATTGGTTTGAGTGTGTGACCTTGTTCAAATAACATTGCAGGTATCATATTTGAAAATATATGCAATTATTTTACAAAGTATAGAGTATACATTCCATACTTTGCTTTTAATAAGCACCATCAACATGGCCTAGGGATAAATTCAAAGATTTAGTTTAATATTTTTCTTGTGGCAAATGCATAAACTTCCTTGTACACTGCCTGAAAGTCTACCTCTTAGCAGGTCTTCCTTATTCTACTCTTGCTTGGGATAGTTAATTCTCCAGAATGATCCATCTAAATACAGATCAGATCATTTTCACTCTTTTGTCCCAATCTCTCAGAGGCATCCCATCACATTTAGAAAAATATTCAAAGCTGTATCTATAGTCTGTCATCAGCCTCTCTGATCTGGCCTCCAGGCTCTCTCTGCACCTCCTTCCCTTGTCTCCCCCTCCATTCAAGCCTCTCTGGCCTTGCTATTCTCCAGGACGCCAAGCTTCTCTGCCTAGAACATGCACCCCCACAAACTGTCCTGTGACTCCCTCTCCCTCTTCATTCAAGTTCTAATGTCACCTCCCTGGGGAAGCCTGCCTTGACCCCTACTTAAAATAGTGTCCCGTCCTTCCCACCTCCTTCCTCAACTTGATTTTCTTGCTGATGCTTCTCAAAGCAGGATAGTATCTCAGGGATTTGTTTACTTTTTTATTTTCTGCATTCCCCACCAGAAAGAAGCTGCTTGTGAGCATGGGTGTTTCATTCACTGCTGTACATCTAGAAGAAGGCCCAGCACATACACTGTGTGTGTGTATGAGTGTGTATCTGTGTGTATGCTCAGTCACCCAGTCAAGTCTGACTCTGTGACCCCAGGCACTATGAAGTGAAGCGAACTGAAAGTCCCTCAGTTGTGCCTGACTCTTTGTGACCCCATGGATTGCACAGTCCATGGAATTCTCCAGGCCAGAATACTAGAGTGGGTAGCGTTTCCCTTCTCCAGGGGATCTGCCCAACCCAGAGATCAAACCCAGGTCTCCCACATTGCAGGAGGATCCTTTACCTGCTGAGCCACAAGGGAAGCCCATGGATTATAGCCCTGATGCCTAATAAATATGTGTTGAATAAAGCAGTGAATGAGTGCCTGTGTACACACACAGAGTGAGAATATGGAGAGTGGAAACTCTGTCTTTACATGAAAATGGCCTTGCATCAGAATGGAGTTTTGAAACTCCAAACATCAGGTCCAATCCCTGGAGATGCCAGTGCACAGGGACTCACAGTGTTCAACACTCCACAACCGATTCTGATTCAGAACCAAAAGCCAAAAACCTCTCTCAAAGGCTGAGCTACCTGTTAACTGAAGATCTTCAATTTGAGGGCTCCAAGGCAGAATTGAAGCTGCTGTGCTTCAGTTGCTGGCTCTTGGCTGGAAACGACTTCACCCACACAGTTAATGCCTACAGGCCACAGTCCCGTGGGCCACAATGACCCTATCCCCAGCACTGGAAATAAGAACACTTCTTAACTAACCTGTTTGATTTGTAAAGAAAGTGTGTGCCAACCAAGAATGCAGGTTTCCTTTTCTTTAGAAGCCTACTGAATGTTGTGATTGTCAGGAGCAGAACTTGGGGAGGGAGAAAGGAATAAGGAAAGAGGAATCAAGGCTTGGATAATGAATGGGCATAAGGTAGCAAAACAGGTTATTCCTATCTCGGGAATCTCACTGAGGAGGAAGGGGAGAATAGGACTGAAGCTTTCCTGAGGTGTCTCCAATGGTATAATGCTTGTCTCTCAGGCCCTGAACTCAATGCTTCACACACAATTTTTCCATGAACCATCATGTTACAGGCTAAATGTCTGCATCTCCAAATTCCCCAGGTTGAAACTTTATCCCAGTGTGATAGTACTGGAGGTAGGGTTTGGAGGAGGTGATTAGGTCCTGAAGGTGTAGCCCTCATGAATGAGATTAGTGCCCTTTCTAAAGAGACCTCAGAGAGCTCCCTGCCCTCTTCTCCCAGGTGATGACGCAGCAAGAGGATGAACTTATTGTCCTGACAATTCACAAGCACAGTCGTCTGTTAAAGACCCAGAAAAGGCCTTCAGTAAAGCAATATGTTGATTCTGTTTTTCCCAGTTTTTCCCAGTGTCTTATTTAACCATGGAACACTTTAACCATCACATCCGTTAATGACCCGTGGAACACACTTTAGGAAACATCTTACATGCTTGTATGGAATGTCATGATGAATTAAAACCTCACACGAGAGTGAAAGTATCAGCACCCAGGAGTGGACAGGCTGATATGGAGACCTGGGTTTCTCCTCGAGCAAACATCCACAGAAACCAAAAACAAAAGATAAATTATGTATATCTGTGGCAGATTCATTTTGATATTTGGCAAAACTAATACAATTATGTAAAGTTTAAAAATAAAATAAAATTTAAAAAAAAGAATAAACATTAATCTGTCTTCTAAAAAAAAATTATCATGAACTGCAATTTTTTAAAGTGCTATTTATAATAAACAATTCTGACTTTTGCTCTTCAATCTATGCAGCTGATTTTCTGCAATATAATAGTTCACATGCCACCACACTTTGCAAAAATGACATTTCAGCCTTCTGGGAAGTTGAATTTGGGGAAGGAATATTATAACTTGGGGCAAAACATGTTGTGACTGAGGAAACCAAATGTCATCTTGTCTCCCTGCCAATATCAAGTTATTGCTTAGAACTAGTCGGACACGACTGAAGTGACGCAGCAGCAGCAGCAAACAGAAACTGGAGAAGGTAGCCTAGGACTTCTCCCCGCCCTGCCCCAGCCATCAGAAATCTGTCCTGTACATGATATGGTCCTGTATTTATACAAGAGACCACACAGAATACTGCTGCCACCTGGTTGAACAAAATACATTCTGAATTGCAACAAAAGCTTCAGAAAAGGGTAACTTGAAGTAGCACACATAGTCACCCAACACACAGTGTGGCTTCTAAAAATAAAACCATGTAATTTACATATTTCTATAGCAAGACTTGCTCAAATAGTTCCCTGAACACAGGGAGCCATAGGCCATTTAAACTGAAAGGATTGAGTTTTTCAGGTTTTCTCTTTTGAGCAAAGTACACCTTCTTTTTTTAAAACTTTTAATTCAAGAAATAAATTACAATGCAATGCCAAAGCACTATTATCCACAGCAGCAAATTAGAGAGGGCTAATTTGTGGACACAGCCATGCCCTGTTATCTGTACCTTGTCACTTTAATTTAGCACAACCAAAACCTCACCATTTCTTTCGTTTTTACTTCTCCACATAGCAGAATTTTAGCCTTCATGCTGGGTTTCAAAGAGTCCAAATAAAACCAGCACACATTAAGCAAAACAGCCACATAAGACCTGTCCTTTATGTTTGAAGAAAAAGACTTTCAAAGTTCAGGAGGAGGTTTTTTAAAAGGCACTAAGTCTTGGGAAGGTTTTTTAAAGTCTATTTTAAAACATTGAGATTTATTCCCCACCATTCGTTGACATGAATGTGAACAGACACATGTATTTCTTCAAACAGAAGCAATGAAGTTGTTTCTTGAAATCTGCACACAATAATCTGTTGTTAAAACATCTCAGCTATGCAAGAATCTCAAAGAGTCACAAATTATCAAAGTTAAAAGATAAACCTATACTGTCTATCGTGCATTACAGGCAAGAATGATAGATTGGGCTCAGAGCTAGTTTCCAATTCTCAACATCCTGTTCTTACAATAGCGAATACAGCCATCTCTCAACCATAGGAAATAAGATTGTCAAGTTGCAGTAGACCCAAATGCTTCCACCTTCACCTAAGGGCATGCATACAGCATGAAGCATGGGTGCCCCCAGGATCCTTAATTAACTCTCTGGCACACGCAACCCTCAAGAGCGAGAGCTGCTATTTGAGACAAAAATCAATAATCGTAAACAGAAATATACGTTTTCCACACAGCCTCACGGGTGTCTCCCAATTTCCAAAACCTCATCATCTTCTTTCCCCATACCACCTTCCTTTCTCACCCTTTGAAATTCAGAGCATATTCCATGGCCCTTTCATCCCCCAAGCAGCAAAGCCTTAAGTATCCGTCACCTGTGCTCTCATTCCATAAATCAGTTGCTTAGAAATATTAGCAACAGTGGATGGCTATGTATCGGCTACCACAGTGACAAGTTGTAAAAATGCACCACGGATGCGAAAATGTCGACTCTTTTGAAACTCAACTGGTAATTGGAATTCAGAGATAGTGCCTCACCATAAATCTGTACTTTGCAGCTGTCACTGGGAGTAAAAAGTCTGTCTTTTGACCGAGCAGGGACCCAAAGCCCATTACAGGGAGCGCTTCCTTACACAGCTGTCAGCCTCCAGCCCCTTCGCCACTTGGAGGAGCGGGATCAGTTTCACATCCAGCTATCCCCTCTCCCCGCTTGTCCTGGCCAACTTCACCTAGCAGATGCCTGGCAGAGCTGAAGAGGGTAGAACTCTTTCTATCAAATACGAAATCTGACTAACAGAGGCATAGCTTAGTAAGATACCCCAAGGAACACATTTTTGTTCCTGCTTGTCTCTCCCCGCCACCCCAGCCCCCAGTCCCTGATGCAAGGCCACCTAGGGACAAGGTAAAAGCGAAAGTTATAGGTCCCTAAGCAGACCACAGGGCCTACCTGCTTTGAATACATGTTTCAGGTGATTCTATTTCTAATTCTTTTCACTGGTCCACAGAGTTTGGTACTTACCACAGCCTCTGACCCTTAAAATAAATCAAACAGATGGCAAAAACTGGTGCCAGAATTCACATGGGGCTTTTTGTTTTGTTTGCAAATGGAAACCAAGTCTCTGTTTCTTGAGCCTTGCAGGTGCTCACCACTCCACCCTCCAAGCTATTGTTTCTGTCCACCAGGTGCTAAGGGCCATGAACTCCTCATGAGGCAGCACTTTTAGAGGAGAGGACGATCTGGTTGCCAACATCTGCCACAGAGCACAGATGGCCAGGCTAGGACTCAACAGCCAACCTGGTGACCATGTAGACACCCTAACTGAACACGTGGTTCAATGTCCACAGTGTAGAGATGCAAATCAGGCATGTTCCAGAAAAGAAGTAGTTATCCTTTATAAAGGCATTTGTATGAAAGGTCTTATTATGGTATGGGCAAAGGAGTAAACAAAATATAAAATTACACTAAATTGAGGACCCTGAAGTTGGACCAGGGTGGGCTGGTCCATGTATATATGTGTGCTTCCTTTATAAAAATCAAAACAACCTTCTAAGCTTTATTTGGGGAATACAGGGTCCATGCCTAAGAACTCCTGTGGTCTTCATCACTCACAGAAGGATTCAGACCCTGTCGGCTCATCTCTCACCAATGAGCCACACAGAACCATTGCTGCTGGGCTGCAGGTAGACGTACTTGCATGCCAGGTTTCCAGTTTGCAGCACCTCTTCAGAAACAGATTCTAGCACTAAGAGCCTCAAGGTTTGGGTAACTGCAGTAACACTCACTAGAAAACAACCAGCTTTTTTACATAAGGAGCCATTTGGGACCACAGGTTCCAGGGCTAAGTACCTGGGGGCCTTGAAGTGCTTGGCCACCAGTGTGAGAAAGAACAACAAACCCTCCAGGGGAGAGGGGATTGAAGCAGCAGAGCTCTGAGGCGTGGGGGCTCACCCCTAGAGAGGCAGCATTACTCAGTTATAGAAAGTGAATTATCATCTTCATGCACAGACAACCAGCCCTCAATGGACTTTGTGCCAAGGAGCCGAATTCCTTTGGTTCACAGTAGTAGGGGCACACTGATCTCAACAGGGAAAAAAATACCCATTGGGACTAAATCTCTAAAAGAAAGTCTGCAACTGGGGAAGTTAAATAGAAGACAGTAAGATATTCCAAGAACGTAAACCTCTTTAAAAAAAAAAAAAAAAGCTTTCCTTCCTTTTACATGGCTTAAAAAAATAAATAACAGAAAAGAGGGAAGTTGCTACTCTACAGTCTCTCTCTAACCCAAGTTCCCATGTGGCCAGTGGCAGAAAAAAAAAAAAAAAAGATCTCTAAGGAAACTGAATAAAGTGGTAAATGTTCCTGAGAGTGAACGTATAAAATCAACCCAGAAGGAAGTCACACAGATCACACACAAGCAAAGGCATTCAGGGGTCTTCAAACTGCCTGAGGCTATTTCAGTATCTAAAGAAAGAACACAAGCAGAGAGGTGGCCAACCATGAAAGCAGACCCAAACTGAAGTTTGGGAGGCCACCCCAGCTGTACCCAAGGCAGGGCAAGCCCCACCCCAGACTCACGCCTCCACGTAGCATTACCAGGTGCGAGGCTCCCACGCAGAATGCAGGAACCAGGCTGCCCCGGACCGGATGCCTCTGGACCTTCTGATCACACTGGCCAGCTCCTCGCTCTGTGCGTCCTTATTTACCAAGCAGTCTCCTGACTGCACCTGGCTTCCTCCTTGAAGATTTCCTACAGGGAGGAAATCTGCTAGTCAAAGAGTGCCAGTGGCCTTGAGTACATTTCCCACATTCAATCATCAAATTGGCATCTCTCTCCCCAGTCCCCAGAAACTTGCTAATTGCACCTGTCCCTGGGAGGTAGCTCTACTCTTCTGGAGCTGACAGTCTTTCTTCTGAGTCTGTTTTCACCCGCTGAGAGCTATTGAGATGCAGGCTTGTTCCTAGCTATGCCCTAGGCTTCACCACCTCTTCACCCCTAAATCTTCTCAAGGAAAACCAGGACCCCTCTTCCCCACATTTCCATCAGCATATAATGCAAAGCAAATCTCATCAGGACAATTCATCTGTGGAAAGAAAGTCCAAGTTTGTTTATTAACATTTTTCTTTAAAAAACTTGTTTTTAATTTTCAAGCAATCTCAAAGTTACAAAAAAAAAAAAAAAAAGGCAACTAAAGTACAAAAAGCTTGCTTCCTTTCTGAAACACTTGAAAATAACTTGCCAAACAGAAGCCCATCACTCAATAACATTTCAGTGTGCATTTCCTACAACAGTGACATTCTCCTCCACAACCACAACAAAACCATCAATATCAGGAAATGAACATTTAATACACGCTGCATTTGCTCCTGGACACTATTCAAATTTTACCCAATGTTCCAGTGTTGTACTTTATAGCAAAGGGAGTCAGTTCATTCAGAATCACACAGTGCTTTTAAGCTGTTGTGCCTCTTTATGTGTGTGTGTGTGTTTATGCATGCTAAGTCACTTCAGTCATGTTTGACTCTTTGCGACGACGCTATGGACTGCAGCCTACCAGGCTCCTCTGTTCACGGGGATTCTCCAGGCAAGAATACTGGAGTAAGCTGCCATTCCGTTCTCCAGGGGACCTTCCCAGCCCAGATCGAACCTGTGTCTCCTGCATCTCATGCATTGGCGGGTAGATTCTTTATCACTGCGCCACCTGGAAAGCCCATTATATCTCTTTAGCCTCCTTTATTCTAAAACATTATACTCAGTCTTTCCCTGATTTTTCTGACCTTGACGGTTTTTAAGATCACAGGCTGTTTATTTTGGATAAAGTCCCTCAATCTGGCTTTGTCTGATGCTTCCTCTGATTAAATTCAGGTTGTGGATTTCTGGCAGAAAATCATGGAAAAGTGATGCTACATCCTTTCCCTTGAATATTATCAGGTGATCCATGATTTTGAACTGTCCCTTTGCTGGTTATGTTCACTTTTTTCCCTGGTTTGTGTGTGTGTGTGGTGTTCAAATCCCCACAAGTCCACGAAGATTGGCCTATCTAACCCAAAGACAGGCTGAGCAAGTGAGGGCCCAGGAGTACCTCGGTTTGTATTTGGTTGGCCAAAAAGTTCATTCAGGTTTTTTTCTGTTACATTGTATGGGGAAACCCAAACAAACTTTTGGGCCAACTCTATATCTTCTCTGCCCTCTATCACAAACAGTGCTCCACTGCTCTGCCTCCCCCTTGTAGGGAACAGTAGTGATGGCAATGAAAGCAGATTTATAGAGATGGATTTACAGAAACGAGGCATACAGAAAAGGAAAGAAGAGAGATGAGATGCTTTTGTGGGCAAATAACAGAATTCCTTAGGTCCTACTCACACAATTTTTCCCTACAAGTAAGTTGCATTCACTTCCTCAAGCAAAAAAGGTCCCCCTTCACTTATTCATTCACTCAATCTACAAAGAAATATATGGAGAGCCTCTCTGTTAGGCATGGGGACACCGATACACAGAGGACACCACCCTGCCCTGAAGGACAGAATGGTTCTTTACAGAAATACCATAAACAACTACAGTGAGTTATTGAGGAGAACCTACTTCAGGTTCACAGGAAAGCAATCCAGCATGGAGACTGGCTAGCTCAACACAGGCTGGCGTGTTCTGCTGAAAGCAGGTGTAAACAGATCCCAGGTCAGCCTGAGAGCAAAGCTGAGCTGCAGGAGACGACAGATTGGAGAAAGAGGTAGACAGGGACTGGGTCAGAAAGACCTTGGTAGGTTTAGCAAAAGTCTTCATTACTCATCCCTTAAGCCATGAAGAACCACTGAAGGATCTGAAGCCCAGTGGCAAAATCATGCAGATACTTTTACAACAATCTGAGGAACTATGTACAAAGAGGAAGAAGGGGAAACGGAAGGGAAGCTAAGTACACAGAATATATTGAGGAGAAAATTGCAGTCATCAGCCGGACCAGAGGCTGATGAGGGTTAATCTGGGGCAGGAACAATGAGGAGGAAACAGGGACCAGATTCCATGGAAACACAGGATGCAATATCCAAGGGATTTTGCAGGAGCATGAGAAGCAGGAGATCAAGACATATCAGAAGTGCCTGGGGGCTTCTGGATTAAGTGGATATGAGTAGGGTGCTTTTAATCAGAATCCAGACTATAACAACAATAGATGTTGCTAATGACACTTCCAGACACAAAACCAATTTCCCAAACTCTTAAATCTGGTATCCTAGTGAATTTATACTCATCTGGGTTGGTAGAGGATTTCAAGGACTGTTTGCTGCTACGGATAGATACCACAGCATGCTGAGTTTCAGCCCCGGTATTTTAATTACATTTGAGTTCCTAACATTACCTACTGCTGTGATTATTGTGGGCATAGCTGGGAGTGATTGTACAGTAAGAGAAAGAGTGAGAGAGACATTTAAGACTTGTTCATCCTTGCCTCACTCACTGCCACCTACCACTTACACTTCCCTAATCATTTTCAGAAATGTTGGAGTTGAAGAAGCCTATTATTGACTTAATGACACAGCACACTTCTCATACATTTTTAAGTAATATGAATTATAACCAATTTTGTTTTGAGAACTTTAAGAGGTAGAACATGGCATCCAGTCCCATCACTTCATGGCAAATAGAAGGGGAAGCAATGGAAACAGTGACGACTTTATTTCACGGGTTTTCAAAATCACTGCAGATGGTGACTACAGCCATGAAATTAAAAGACGCTTGCTCCTTTGAAGAAAAGTTATGACAAGCTTAGACAACATATAAAAAGCAGATACATTACTTTGCCAACAAAGGTCCATATAGTCAAAGCTGTGTTTTTCCAGTAGTCATGTATGAATGTAAGCTGGACCATAAAGAAGGCTGAACGTCAAAGAATTGATGTTTTTGAACTGTGGTGTTGGAGAAGACTCTTGAGAGTCCCTTGGACTACAAGGAGATCAAACCAGTCTATCCTAGAGGAAATCAATACTGAATACTCATTGGAAGTCCTGATACTGAAGCTGAAGCTCCAATACTCTGACCACCTGATGTGAAGAACTGACTCATTAGAAAAGATCCTGATGCTGGAAGATTGAAGATTGAAGGCAGGAAAAGAATGGGATGACAGAGAATGAGATGGTTGGATGGCATCACTGACTCAATGCACATGAGTTTGAGCAAGCCCCAGGAGATGGTTGATGATAGACAGGAAAACCTAGTGTGCTGGAGTCCATTGGGTCACAAAGAGTTGGACACGACTAAGCAACTGAACAGCAACAACAACAGGAGAAAAACTGAAAACACCCTACAATGCTCAAAAGCTAAGCTTAGGAACTGTACATTTACATGGTGAAAGATGAAAACTCTATGTTTGGCTGAAATCTAGAGGCATTTATGGTTCTTCTCCTCTCCCAACATTTTGTTTGTCCTGCTAATGTAAAGCAAACACCTCTGCTATATCTTATTTTAAACTACTTCTCTCTATACACCCAAAAAGCAAATATTCAGGTCTGAGGTAAGAGATGGGGACTTTCCAAGTACAAATCTATGCAATGAGTCAAAATAATTGCACAGACCTTTTACACACATTGTTTTTGATTTAAAAAACAAAAAACCCAACAGTATCATAGCTTTTCTGTAGGCAGTCTCAGCTCTTTTTCCTTTACTTATTTCTTCCTTTTATCTATATTCTTTGGTGCACAGTATTGGGTCACCCTCAGCCACACCTTGCCATCACTCCCCTTGGTGAGAAGCATTTGAGTTTTCTGGGCAACACAGTGAAGTATATATAATCAGCAGTGGACCTTGATTCATATAAACCTGAGCTGATCTGGTGCCTCCACATTACACCCTGTCTACCCTAAACTAAGTCACTTGAGCACTCTTAAGCCTGTTTTCCTAAGCACAGTGATGATAATGATAAGCTCACCTAAGAAGATTTATGTGAATATTAAATCACAATGCATGAAACAAAGATTCTCTCCTTGCCAAACTTTGGTCAGGCTCCCCCGAGCCCTCTGCTTCCGTCTCTGTCCTTGTAGAACCCAGTTTTAATAAGAATTCTGCTAAATTAGTTCAGAAAGAATTCTTAATATCTGATCAAATTCCTCATCCTCCAGTTGAACCGTGATCACCCTGGCCTGCCTTTAGCCAGAATCCTGTCAATGCTTGCTTGGTTTAGCAAGAATCCCATATTCTCAGCTTTCCCCCTTAGTGACTTTCCTTCTACTGTCCATTCCCCAGCCCTGCTGCACACGTGCATGCTCAGTCATGTCGACTCTTTGAGAACCCATGTACTGCAGCCTGCCATGCTCCTCTGCCCATGGGATTTTCCTTGCAAAAATACTGGAGTCGGTTGCCATGTCCTTCTCCAGGGAATACTCCTGACCTGGGAATCAAACCCATGTTTCTTGTATTTCCAGCATTGCAAGCATATCCTTTACCCTCTGAGCCACCTGGGAAGTTCCCCCAACCCTGTTCCTCGGCTATAAATCTCCACTGTCCCTTGTTGCATTTGGTTGGAATTGAGCCTACTTCTTTACTGAGGCCTATTTTCCCCCTATTGCAATGGTTCCTGAGTAAAATTAGTTTCACAGCTTTAACTACCGTCCAGTTCTGGTTTTACTGTGAAATGGGTGAAAGACTCTAACATTGTTCCTAGTGTAAACAAATTCCAAAATGTTATAAAATGACCCTTGTAAAATACTTACGTATTAAAGATGCATTTAATTCCATGAGAAAACCAACAGAACAGAAATATTGTTTCAAAGGATTATAGGAGAAGATAAATATTTATATATAGTCACTGAAAGAAAGAATGCTGAAATTAGGTTGTTAAAGTAGATACAAACTTTGTTTAATGCCTTGCAGGGCATCAAAATTATACTTTTGGATTATCTTTTCTAATGAAAAAGAATCATTTGCATTGCACCATTTTCTGTAGGTATTCATCTACCCTTATAGACTTGTAAAATATTTTAACCAACAGTAAATAGTAAATCTAAGAAAAGCAAAGAAAGGCACACAGGCCTAGAGAATTAGCTAATCCTTGGGTAGGGATTATGTAATTCAGTATGACTTTGAAAGGACACAGAATCATCCTTTTGCCTGTTTCCACGTTTCAGGTATATACATATATTATTTATTTTTCTTTTTTTTGTTCAGTCACTCAGTCCTGTCTGACTCTTTGCAACCCCATGGACTGCAGCCAGGGGTCTGCAGAGTATATACATATATATGTATATACCTTCTACACTAGAACATCACAAGTGTTCAATGTATTAGCCAGAAACTATTTTGAGAAAACTATATAGGAAATCCTATAGGACTCAAGTGCTGGAGAAGTCTCCTGAAAGTCCTTTGGATAGCAAGGGGATCAAACCAGTTAATCTTATGGGAGATCAACCCTGAATATCCACTGGAAGGACTGATGCTGAAGTTGAAGCTCCAGTATTTTGGTCATCTAATGCGTACAGACAACTCGTTGGAAAAGTCCTTGATGCTAGGAAAGATCGAGGGCAGAAGGAAAGAGGGCATCAGAGGATGAGATGGCTGGATGGCATCACCGAAGTAATGGACGTGAACTTGGGCAAAACTGTGGGAGGTGGTGAGGGACAGGGAGTCTTGGCGTGCTGCAGTCCATGGGGTTGCAAAGAGTTGGAGAGGGTGACTGAACAACAACAGAAGAAGTAATAAGAGGAAAGTTCATAGCATCAAATGATCTCATTAAATAAGAAACAAAAGGAGAATAAAAATGACTGCATCATGTTATGAAGGAATATTTGTCTAAATCTGATAATATAACCCTAAGACAGAATGGTATAGACTGAAGATAGGGATTTTCATGAGAAAGAAACAAACTGGGTAGAAATATAAAATTAGTCATACTCTAACCATAATGATGGAGAAGGCAATGGCACCCCACTCCAGTACTCTTGCCTGGAAAATCCTATGGACGGAGGAGCCTGGTAGGCTGCAGACCATGGGGAAGCGAAGAGTCGGACAAGACTGAGCGACTTCACTTTCACTTTTCCCTTTCATGCATTGGAGAAGGAAATGGCAACCCACTCCAGTGTTCTTGCCTGGAGAATCCCAGGGACCGGGGAGCCTGGTGGGCCGCCGTTTATAGTGTCGCAGAGTTGGACACAACTGAAACGACTTAGCAGCAGCAGCAGCAACCATAATGAACAGAGTAGAATGTCTGCAAAATGTATAGCCAACTGAATTTTATTTAACTTACTTATATGTTAAAACAAGACTCAAGGGAAACTCTAGACGCTTTTTTATAATTTTTTTTTTAACTTTTTGGAAAATTTTTATTTCTTTTTTTTAATTTTATTTTATTTTTAAACTTTACATAATTGTATTAGTTTTGCCAAATATCAAAATGAATCCGCCACAGGTATACATGTGTTCCCCGTTCTGAACCCTCCTTCCTCCTCCCTCCCCATACCATCCCTCTGGGTCGTCCCAGTTATAGTATAAAATTTCTTAATTTCATTTCTTCTTTCTCTTTCTATCCCTTTGGATAGCAATGCTTAAAATACTTGATGCTCGAAATAGGAAGATTCGATTCAGTTATCAAAGATTAAGAAAGTTGAAGGGTGATTCATGTCGATGTATGGCAGAAACCAACACAGTATTGTAAAGCAATTATCCTCCAATTAAAAATAAATACCAGAATACTTCTTCTTCTGAAAACCCTATAATTAAACTTTAACAAAAATTATTACGAAGGAAAAAAAAAGAAAGTTGAAGGAAGGTTCAAGCTCAGCTTTGAAACAATATTTGAGGAATATGTCTTCCCTGGTGGCTCAGATGATAAAGAATCCTCCTGCAATGCAGCAGACCCAGGTTCAGTCCCTGGGTTTGGAAGATCCCCTGGAGAAGGAAGTGGCCACTCACTCCAGTATTCTTGCCTGGATAATCCCATGGAAAGAGGAGCCTGATGAGTTACAGCCCATTGGGTTACAAAGAGCGGGACATGATTGAGTGACTAACACTTGAGGAATACATAGGGTAAAAGTAATGGTTATAAAAGATATCTGTAAGACAGTCTCATTTGGTAGCACAGGTACACCAACAGGGTTATGAACAGCATGATTGTGAAAACAGAGTTGGAATCTGCACATCCATTTACCAGTGATTTTCCTGTAGGCAGCCCACATCACCTCTCTGAACATCAACTGTCTCATCAACATGGCCAATAATATACATTTCATTAAGACTCCTTTGAGCATTAAATGAGCTCACGTCACACAAACTCCAGTCTAGTCCTTGACACATGGTAGACACCAGAGAATAAGTACTACCTTTTTATGCCCCCAGGGTCATTTTTTTTTTGGAGGAGGGATGTCTAAATACATGAAAAGCAGTAAAGGACTTTTGAACTGTATTCTAAGTAACCTAGAAAGTAAGGAGGTTTATTTTTTTATTTTTATTTTCCCTTCCTATCTCCAGGACTTTCAAGTTTCTTTCACAGGAAAATCCAATCTATATATTAATTTTAAAGTTTTTAATTAACCACGACACACTCTTTCTTCTGAAGCCCTGTTTGCTGCTTAATTCAAGTAACAGGATAAGAAAACTCAGATGGCAACCAAAAAGGGACTGATTTCACCAACCTTTTTTATCTTTCTGCTTTGTTTCCATTATTTTATTTACCTCGTGACATATGATTCCTGGACCCTTGAAACAAATGAAAACTTTTCTAAGTAAGGAAGCCAAAAGGGGAAAAGTTTCCTCCCCCAGGGAAACAAGAAAGAAGGGCAAGAAATCAGAAGATAGCACGGGCTCTGGTGTATCGCTGCTATTGTCACATCACGGTCTTCCAGCCTCACGTTCACGCATAAATCCCTCCTGGAAAATGACAGAAAGGATGATCTTAACGGAGACACACTGATACTTCTTGGACTCAGTCCCCCGAAAGATGTGATAAACAGGTCTGTGCCCTCTGTGTGTGTCCCTTGATCACCACCTCCATCCTCAACCCAGAGGCACAGCGGGGGGCTTCCTTCAAGAGTCCCTATTGCATTCCTGGGCTCCTTTCTGGGAAGCATCACACTCAGCTTAAGATTCTGACCTCCTAAGAGAATCATCCCCACCTTGCAAGCATATTCTAACCCAGTGCCAATTTGAGATACATTGGATCACTAGAGAGAGCTGGTCCAAACACAGCTTCATTAATGCTGATACTTAATGTGTCAAGGAGCAGCCCCCTCACATAAACCCTCATCAATCCAACAACTGCTGGCCAGACATGTGCCCCTGAGACTCTCCAGCCTGGACATCACATTCTGCCACTTGGCTGGACAGAATTCTTCAGTCCCCAGCTGGTTTATTCCCTCCCATCTGCAACCCAACTCCATCCAAGAAGCACATCCATCCAGGTTCAGGCCCCTCCTCCATCTGCCTTGCCTCAATGTCATTACCCACAGGGCTCTGCCAGGACAGGACAAGGAGGGCTGGGAGCACACCCTTGATTCAACTCACTGAGCAAACTCCTGGGGGGAAGAAGGGTGGGAGGAAAATTATTTTCTTCCAAGACTTGGGGAAATAGAGCGTCAGGCAATTTTGATCTAAATGTCACAATGTGCCAGCCCATCATATCCTCTACTTCAGCCTAGTCCAGATAGAGAGAGAACCCAAGTACTCTGACTGTAAGCCACTGTGAAACTGTGTGGGAAAAGAGGAAAGACTGAACTTTTTATCTTTTCCTTCCAGTAGACAGACATCCACCATCCTTTTGGACAAGGCATGGCACTGTGCTATACATAAAAGGAATAAGCTGAGTGACTGCTTCCACAGAGGCCAGAAACCCTATTATCTGAAGTTTCTTGTAGTACCATTACTCCAACATCTTGAGCAGATTTTCACACGTCCTTTAAAGGACCCATTTCCTCTAAAATTCTCAATCTTCAATTTGCTGTGACTTCCCTAGTGATGTTAGTGGTGAAGAACCTGCCTGCCAGTGCAGGAGACATGAGACATGGGTTCGATCCCTAGGTTGGGAAGATCCCCTGAAGGAGGGCATGGCAATCCACTCCAGTATTCTTGTCTGGAGAATCTCATGAACAGAGGAGCTGATGGGCTACAGTCCATGGGGTCGCACAGAGTCAGACACGACTGAAGCGACTTAGCAGGAGCAGTGGCAAAATGGGGAAAATACTGTACTCCCACTGCAGGTATTGGCATAAACTCTCTTTCCCCTAGGGTTGATGTGAAGATTAAATATTTAAAATATGCAAATTATCTGACCCAAAAGAGTATTCCAAAAATTGATCTTTCTCTCTTTTCCCTGCATTTATGTGAGATATGCCAATTAACTGCAAAAGGGTAGAGGAACTGACTTAGTGGCAAATGTTCAGGCTTCTGGGAAGACTACAGCTCCAGCTCTGCCATTTCTACTGCAAAATGTAATAAACCTCTGCTTTGAAGGGAGTTATGCATCATAATGAGATGATACAGGACTGTGTAGAACATCAGATGGCATATGCTCACTTAGAACTGAGGCCCTTTGTCTTGCACACAGCAGGGTTCCTCTGTCTAAACTCTGAACCAATAAGACCTGAAAAGCGACACGCAGCCCAGGATCAGGGGGGGCATTCCTGGATGGAATCAGCATCAGCATGCTGTCCATTTATCACAAAGTACTGTGCAAACTACGAAGCCACTGGAATTATTAAAAAAAAAAAAAAGTCAGCTTCACTTAGCAGTCAATTCATCAATTTGTCCTTAGGGAGCACAGACCTAGTTTGTTTGTTAGGTTGTTTTCCTTTTCTTCTGCCAGTTTCTTTGAGAAACGGGGCTTCCCTGGTGGCTGAGCTGGTAAAGATTCTGCCTGCAATGTGGGAGACTTGGGGACCTGGGTTCGATTCCATTGAGAAATAATTGACAATTTAAGGTGTACAGCATAATGGTTTGACTTATATACATCATGAAGTAAGTTTAGTGAACATCCATCATCTCATATAAGATACACAATTAAAGAAATGGAAAAAAATTGCTTTCCTTGTAATAAGAACTCAGGATTTATCCTCTTAACCTTCATATATAACATATGGTGGTACATATGGTGGTGTGAATTACGTTCACCATGTTGTACATTACATCCCTAGTACTTCCTTATGCTTCATTGAAAGTGAAAGTCGCTCAGTCATGTTAGACTCTTTGCAACCCCATGGACTGTAGCCCATCAGCTACAGTGGGAAGCCCAAGAATACTGGACTGGGTAGCCTATCCTTTCTCCAGTGGATCTTTCCAACCCAGGAGTCGAACTGGGGTCTCCTGCATTGCAAGCAGATTCTTTACCAACTGAGCTATCAGGGAAGTCCTTACTTACTTACTTCCTTACTTAAGTACTTACTTATCTAAAAACTGGAAGTTTTGACTACCTTCATCCAATTCCCACTTCCCCCATGCCTCACCTTTGGTAACCACAAAGCTGATCTCTTTTTTTGTGTGTGAATTTGTTTGCTTGTTTTTGACGTATAATTGATCTACAATACTATGCTAGTTCTTGTTATACAAAATAGTGATTTGATATTTCTGTACATTTCAAAATTATCACCACAAATCTATTACTATTGATAGTAAATCTATTTGATCTGTCACCATACCAAGATACAATTATTGACTGCATTCCCCATACTATACATTTCATACCCCTGACTCACTTATTTTGCAACTGAAAGTTTGTACCTCTTAATCTCCCTCACCTATTTCTCTCCTGCCTCCGTCCCCTCTGGCAACCACCTGTTCATTCTCTGTATCTATGACTTTGTTCCTATCTTGCTATATTTGCTCATTTGTTTGTGTTTTTTAGATTCCACAGTCAGTGAAACTACGTAGTATTTGTCTTATTCTGTGTAACTTATTTCACTTAGCATAAATACCCTCTAAGACCATTCATGTTGTAGCAAATGGCAAGATTTTATACTTTTTAATGGCTGAGTAATATTCCGTGTGTGTGTGTGTGTGTGTGTGTGTGTGTGTGTGTACAGTAGTTCTGTTTTTAATATTTTGAGAAATCTCCATACTGTTTTCCATACTGGCTGCACCAATGTACATTTCAGCCAGTGTACATGAGGGGGCCCTTTTCTCCACATGCTCACCAACACTTCTTATTTGTCTCTTTTTATAACAGCCATTCCAACAGGTACTAGGTGATATCTCACTGTGGTTCTGGTTTGCATTTCCCTACTCTTTCCTGGAGCATCCCCATGGACAGACGAGCCTGGCAGGCTACAGTTCAGGGGTCACCAAGACTCAGACACGACTGAGCGACTAAGCACAGCACAATGATTAGTAATGTTGAGCATCTTTTCATGTGCCTGCATGTCCTCTTTGGAAAAATGTCTATTAAAATCCTCTGCTCATTTTTTAAACACAGACCTATTTGTGGTTTTTTTTAAATATATTCTCTTTTCCTAAAATTTCATAAAATCACTTCAGGGGATAAATATTAATTACAAAGCATTTTAACTGAAATAATTTTAAAAGCCCACAACATTTTTCACTATAAATGAAATAGCTACATCAAAGGTAAAATCTCCATCTGAAAAGCACCCCCAATTTCACATAAATATGGAAAAGAGTTCAAAGAGGATAGGAGAGAACACAAAACTATCCTTTTCAATTACAGGGACATTTGATTAATTTTGCTTGAAAAGATTAAGGAAGATCAAATTTTCACCTTTTAGGGGTAACACTCAGGCTGTTGACTACTGTTTTATCTTCTACCTCCAAATGCATCTCCTTGTCAAGGAAGAAGTAAGATTTAAACCACTTTACAAATGGCAAAGTCCTCCTCCTTTAGGACAGAGGACAAAAATCTATGCACAACATGTGCATCTGGTAAAATTTTCAAGGCAAAAATCCTAAGAATTTTATGAAACACTGAGGAGGAGACTGATAGCTTTGTCTTACTTCGGTCCAAAACTTTGACTCTTAGAACTGAAACATTCACCATCATCTAATCCAGACTGCTTTCATCCTTAATTTTAGCTGTAGAAGCCTTATCCAAAGGAAACCCTTCAGCAGCCCTAATCTGTGAGGAAGCTGGAAGAGTGCTTATCAAGGAAGAAGTGGGAGGCCAGAGCCTGGCTCACTCTCCCCGCCCCCCCACACTCCCTCTACAGGGACCTCTAAGCTCATCTTCAGACAGTCTGGGCTCAAGGAAACATAGTTTGAAAGTAATTGATACCACATATCATATCACAGATTAATGAGGATGCTAAGGCCAAAAAAGGGACAAGTAGCTCCTACAATAGTCCCCGTGATAAATGAGGGCTGGTCAAACACTCAAGGGGCTCAGAAAAGCCACTTCCTGGCCTCTGTGCAGCTACAATGACTAAATGACCCATGTGAGCCCCAAAAAAAGACATCAGAGGAAATCTGCTAAAGGTCATTTTTCTAATACAAGAGACAAAGGGAGAGGAGAACTGCTGGTGTTTCCCCTTCCTCTTTCTTTCTGCTACGGCTGTGAGGTCATAGTGCCTGGTGCTACAGCAGCCATCTTGAGACAATGAAGCATGAAAAAAAGACAAAAGGCCAACATATTCATTATGGTTGAGCAGAAGAAAAGATCTTGGGTCCCTGATGATTCCCCTCAGCTACTTGATGAATCTGAAGCCACCTGGCCCTGACTTCTGGTTAAGTAAGTCATAAATGTCCTTACAGTAAGAGACTCTTGGCCAGGTCTTCACCTACTGTATTCTACCTAATATAAACGCTTCTCCAGATATTTCAGAATCAAGTGTACTACACATTAAGCAGCACCTACATTTCCCCACAAATTATCTCTAAGCTCTGCTCCCAAACTAAAGTCACGTGGAAAGTTCAAAGCAAGGAGAGAAGGTACAGTCAACCTGGAAGACAGTCTGGCATCTTCTTACAAAGCCAAACTCTTAGTCTATACCATAGAACCCAGCAACTGTGCTGGAATATCAAAGCATAACATAATGCGGATGAATCTTAAATGCATATTTCTAAGTGAAAGGAGTCAGTGTGAAAAGGCTATAGACAGTTTGATTTCAACTACATAACATTCTGGAAAGGCAAAACTATAGGAACAGTAAAAAGATCAGAAGGTGTGTAGCTGTCAGGGGTCGGGAGGATGGGGATGCAGGTAGAAGGGACGGGAGAGCAGAGTGATGAACAGAGAGAGCACAGGAGGTTTTCAGGGCAGTGAAACTATTTTGTATGCTATTATAATGCTGGCTACATGACATATGCAGTTGTCAAAACCCATAGAATGTACAACACAAAGAGAGAACCTTAATGTAAACTGCAGACATTAATGGATATTAATGTATCAATATTGGTTCATTAATTTTAAAAGATGTAAGATGTTGCTAGTAGGGAAAACTGTGTGCAGAAAAGGGAAGTATATTGGAACTCTCTGTACTATCTGCTCATTTTTTTCTGTTAAATCTAAAACTGTTCTAAAAAACAAAGTCTATTAATAGAAAAAAAGGAAAAGGAAAGAGGGAACTACTAGGAGAGGGGAACAATTCCCAAAATTATGTTTTTTGGTTTCTGTTTTTTTTTTTCTCAAATCAGTACAGAAATTCATCCAATTTAAGGAGTGTGTGGGAAGGTTTGAATGAGCATCTTCCATCCTCACTGGTCTACAAAATACCTCTCTCCCTTCCACCAAGACCCATCTCTGAACTTGACCCTGGGTGGCTCCTCCCCTTCACCTTCACTTCACTCCAACGAGTGCACTTTACTGCCCATCTGCTCTGTCAGCTTTCCAGGGCATCCCTAGGGTCCTCAGCTTATTTTTACTTCTGATAATGATATCTGTGGAAAAGGAGGCATCCTTCAAATGTGTCTCCACATTAATGGAAGTAACATCCTAGTAAATAATAGATAAATTCCCTGGGGCCCTTCAGGTTGTTTACATTAGGGTTATCTCATACCCAAACACTGTCCAACCACTCCCCAACTGCAGCACCTTGAATTCCAATCAGTGTTGAGATCTAGCTTCTCTGTGGAAAGGTAAGTAAGGATTCTGAATTCAGCACAAATAGAAGGAGGTCTCATACTCCAGTCCCAAAAGTTTCCTAGATCTTTTTTTTTTCTTCCCATAGTTTTCTATGGCATCTCAAAGGCTGGTTTAAAAGTTCAGTACTAAAGAGACTGAGGCTGTGGCTGGATAATTGTTTTGATGAAAAAACAACATATTTATTAAAAAAAAATCAGCTATTAGTTGGCTCAGATTTCTTCCCTGTTTTTCTGCCTTTTTCATCTTTTCTGAATAAAATGCAAATGGGCACATGATCAGGAGTCCTCCCTAAAAGTGTGGACACTATGAAATTGGCCCCAGAAGGAGGCATTTGCTGAGCAAGCATTCCCTGGGGAGCAGTCACTGTGGCCAGATCAATGAAGCTTTGGTAATGGGGTCACCAGCTCAGGGCTGAAATGCTTGTGTAACACAACATAACTTGGGGGTGACAATGGGATTTTATCCAAATGAATCATTCCCACCAGTAGGGCATGGGTGTTTTAAATACATCTAGACCAAACAACAAGAATGAATACTAACTAACAATTCTTCCCCAAAGGTCAGGCTTTCTCAGGGTTCCTGGCCTTAGCACATTGAGTTCCCTCTGCCTGGAGTGGCTTCCCCTTTCAGCCCAAGCCAAGCCTCATTACCATCCTCACCCCCAATCTCTGTCATACTCACACATTTTTCAGGATACAGCAGGAATGTTCCTCCTTTGGGAAAACCTGGAATTTACCCAAAGTGGTTATTCAATTCTTCCTCTCTGCCCCCTATTCTCTGCATGTGTCTCCTTTCTCAATGACTGTTAGCAAATCTTTGTCTTCACTTGACAGAGGGTTCCAAAGGCAGGGCATTCCTCTTAGTTCTCTTTCTAGCTCCAGCCATGTGACAGTATGCTGCCCATAGTAGGTTATCAGCAGATGCCTACTCAAAACACAGATCACAGAAGAAATGAACACACAGTATCCTGCATACAGTGGCTGTAAAAAAAGCCTCGAAACAGAATCTCTTTCAGCAAGAAATATTTTTTCAGCTCGACAAAATATTAACATGCATTTTATGCATCATTTAGCATAAAAATAAGCTCACAGAGTTTAACTCTGGGGAAAGCCGGCTTATCTGCAGTTATTCTCCCAAATCACAAAATAAAACAAATACATTTCCATGTTGTTTTGACTGACACAAATACCTGTGATGAAATGAATTGCACAGAAACACAATGCTAGCCTTGAAAGTAATAAGTTTCTTCATTTCATATCTGAGGCAATCATACAGCAATTAAACTTGCTTGTGCGTGGGGCACTGAAATCATGTCTGGCATGCTTACTGGGACTCGGGATGCTGGGTTCGTTCATTAATGGGGATGAGGTTTTTGGGAAGACAGGCTTATTAGAGTCAGGACAGTTATAACAGAGACAGGCATGACCTCTTCCAGTCTGGAGGCCTTACGGAGAAAACCACATGTCCCTCAGGGGACAGTGCCCACGCTGTTCTGCCCCCGAGGGTCAACTGTCTGGTCTCAACAGCTGGCCTCCAAGAATCTCACCTCAAGAGGGGCAGACCTTGGGAGCATGGATCAAAATTCACCAGGAAGCGCACCCAAATAAAGGAAATATTGACACTTCCTTCCCTGCTTAGTAATTCCCAGGTCTGCTGAGGCTACGAGCAGAATTAGGAAACTAAACTTAAGATGCAGAGGAGATGAGAAAAACAAAGGACTAGATGCTGCTAGGATTTTGTCTTTTGCTCATTACATCTCAGGGTTCACTCCATCATTCATGCAAACACCTGTGTACCCTCCTCGGTTTAGGTCCTGTGCCTAACATAACCAGTTCAGTAAACAGCCATCTTCTTGAGGTGGCTGGTGAAAAGAAAATATTGCAAGAAGGAAATCTATACTGTAAAAATCTTTCTTTTTTTTTTCTCTATACATTTCCTGCCTTCATTGCCAATACGAAAGATTTCCATTTGATTTGCTCCTGAATTCAAAATGATAAAACAATTTAAGATATAAAACAATCAGGCAGAAAAATATTCTTAGTGAAGAAAAATAAAGGTAAGAAAGAAGTAAGAAAATATTCTTAGTCTCGTTTTTCCATCTTTAAAATATGTGTTGACTAGAAAACTCCAAAGGTCCTTCCGGGTTTAAAACTTGATGACTCGCTAGTAATCAGGAAAATGTAAATTAAAACAGCAATAAGATAGCATGTTCATCTTTCAGATGAACAAAGGTTAAAGAATTCTACAATATCAAGTGTCAGAATGTGGTGTAAATAGGATCGCACATACTGCCAACTGGGAGTATAAGTTAATATGACTTGTTTGGAAAGCAATTTGGTCGTATATAGTGAAGTCAAACAAATTCTGTGGGCCAATTATTCAGTATCTAGGATGATCACATACATGCTCAGGGTGACATGGATGAAAATAATCACCAAGGAATAGTTTTCTATGGCAAAATTAGAAACAACTTACATGCTCATCAATAGATAAATAAAATGTGATACAGTCTAAAGGGAGCTTCCCAGGTGGTGCTAGTGGTAAAGGACCTGCCTGCCAACGAAAGTGAAAGTAAAGTCACTCAGTCGTGTCTGACCCTTTGTGACCCCGTGGACCGTAGCCTACCAGGCTTCTCCGTCCATGAGGAAGAATACTGGAGTGGGTTGCCATTTCCTTCTCCAGGGGATCTTCCCAACCCAGAGACTGAACCCGGGTCTCCTGCATTGTAGGCAGACGCTTTACCGTCTGAGCCACCAGGGAAATCTTGTAATAGATGCGGGTTTGACGCCTGGATTGGAAAGATCTTCTGGAGAAGGAAACAGCCACCCACTCCACTGTTCTTGCCTGAAGAATCCCATGGACAGAGAAGCCCAGTGGGCTACAGTCCACGGGGTCACAAAGAGTCAGACACGACTGAAGTAACTTAGCAGCACGCATGGTCTAAAGGTGACCCAATATACACCAATTAAATATAAATAAACATTGGAGAAGGAAATGGCAACCCACTCCAGTGTTCTTGCCTGGAGAATCCCAGGGACGGGGGAGCCTGGTGGGCTGCCGTCTATGGGGTCGCACAGAGTCGGACACGACTGAAGCAACTTAGCAGCAGCAGCAAACTATAGCTATATACGTGGCTGAATCTCAAAAATATTAACAAATGGACAAAAGATGAAGATCAATACATACATACTATACCATTTAGGCAAATTAGGCAAAAATAATACTAACGTATCCTTCGAGGATATATGTATTTGTTTATACATATATGTATATAAACGTCTATATATACATATAGATTATATATAGACATATTATATGTGTCTGAATATATAATATACAGACATATTATATAAAATCAGTGGTCGTCCAACAGTAGTGGTTCTTCTTCCCCTAGGGTCAATTGACAATGTCTGGAGATATTTTTCTTTGACAAAACGTGAGCAGAGGGTGCTACTAGAGAGAGTAGTGGCCAAATATTCTGATAATTTCCTATAATCCAAAGAACAACCCTCCAACAACAAAAAATTATCTGGCCTAAAATGTCAGTAGCACTGAGGTTGAGAATCTCTGCTTGAGAACTTTGAAATATAATGGTCGTTACATATCAATTATTTAACTAATAATTTCCCAGCACAAATTTAACTTTCTCAGCATATATAAACCTCTTTAGTGGCCACTGGCTACAGTTGGAAGGCAGTAAGCTCCAAGACACAAAATGCCATGCTTCCTTTTCTTTAAAATAAAATTTAAAAATCACCAGTAGGTTCTGAAATACATTTTTTTGTCTTTTGAAATGAGAGATTAAAATGTTCCCAACATCCACAATCAATATCTTTCATGGGTTCCAACACTATGGTCAAACACCATTCATCAGGCCTGAAACAGGCTCACATTCACAAGGACTCCTTCCTCCCTGCATCTCGTGTTCTCTCTCATGACTCTTCCACTTCCTCACAGTGCTATCATTTGCTGGCTAGTAAATACCCAAGGGTACTTCATTGGAAAAATTATTTGTAAATTATGTTTCAGTAAATTGAATCATGTTTTAAATGAACTAAAGTAGGTCACCACTTAAAGGAACTTGCTAATAAACATTAAGTGACATTATAATAATATACGTATCTATTATACGATGCAAATAATAACGAAAGCCTGTTTTTTTCTGCTGTGTAAGGACTCATGAGTACATTTCAGGATCTGCAGCAAAGCACACGAATATTGAAGTCAAGCCTGTCCCAAGTTTCCAGTGTTCTCACTTTACTCAACTTCACTAAACGGTACCTTTTTGCATTACCCATTGCAAACCTTGCAGTGCAGTGTGCAAACGTCGTCTATATGTACAATGGAATCTTACTCAGCCTCTGAAAAGAAGGCAATCCTCTCACATGCTACAACACGAATGAATCTTATGGACATGATGGCAAGTGAAATAAACCAGTCACAAAAAGACAAATAGTGCATGATTCTATTTACATGAGGGAGTCAAACTCTTAGAAACAGAAAGAAGAAAGTAGAACAGTGGTTGCCATGGGTTGGGAGGATGGAGAACAGGGAATGGGAGTTGTTGTTAAGTAGGTATAGAGATTTAGTTCAGATATATAAGCAGTCTATTGCACAAGAGTGTTCATATAGTGAACAGCACTGAACTACACCCAGATGGCGCTAACTGCAAAGAACCTGCTTGCCAGGGAAGGAGATGTAAGAGACACAGGTTCTAACCCTGGGTCAGGAAGATCCCCCAGAGGAGGGCATGGCAACCCAGACTGCGGTATTCTTGCCTGGAGAATCCCATGGACAGAGGAGCCTGCCAGGCTTCAGTTCATAGGGTCACAAACAGTCAGACACAGCTGAAGTCACTTGGTACACACAGCACAGCACTGAACTAAACACTTGAAAATGATTAAGATGATAAATTTTACATTATGTTTTTTTAACCACAATAAAAAAGCTTTTAAAATATCAGAAGCAGGACCTTCACAAAACATTCTAGAAGTTTAAACGCTGATTACAGGTCTGGTTGTGACACTGAAAACCTCAGTGAAAACTCTGACTCAACAGAGGATAGAGTCCAGCATGGAGTCAGCATCATAAACACAGGAGAAAAGGGCTCCAGGAAGCTGACACATGACAGATTTGGCAAATGACAGAAAAGCAAACAAAGCAAGTTTCCTAAAAACTACTGGATACCAGAAGTTCATGGTGGCTAGAGGGGGGAATTTAGGTTGTGACAAAACTTTGAATTAATGCTTATTTCTGCTAAATATCTTCTCAACTACCAAGAATAATGAAAAAATCTTAGTGAAGCATTAGTTTTGTGCTGGTTTATATGCATCATTTCATCAAATCCTCTTGGCAACCTTATATGGCAAATGTCCTGGTTACTTATTGCTGCATAACAAAACATCCTAAAACTTAGGCCTTCAAACAACAGTCATTTACTTTGCTCATGAAACTACAATTTGGCAGGATTGGGCTGGCATGGCTGCTCTAGACTCCATGTGAAGGCAGCCAGGGTGGCTTGCATGGGGCTCATGAAGGATCCAGTTTGCAAGATGGTTCACACATATGCTGGAGAGCTGAGCTAGCAGTCAGCTTGGAGCTCAACTAGGCTTGTGGGTCAGGGAGCTCAATTACTCCCACTTTTTACAGCAGGGTGGCTGGCTTCCAAGAATAAACACCACAGAGCAAAATGGAGAAGCACAGCACTTTTGTGATTTGGCCTTGCAAGACAGATAGCATCACTTCTGCTATATTCTGTTGGTCAAGGGGGTCACAGTATTCCACTCCAGATAAAGAGAAAGTATGTAAACCCTATCACTAGAGGCAAGGACGATCAAAGTGATACTGTAAAAAGCAAATATGAGGGATCAGACTGAATATCTTTAGAAAATATAATCTCCCACAGTGGTCCATGGAAAAGGGAATGGCAAACCACTTCAGTATTCTTGCCTTGAGATCCCCATGAACAGTAGGAAAAGGCAAAAAGACAGGACACTGAAAGATGAACTCCCCAAGTCGGTAGGTGCCCAATGTGCTACTGGAGATCAACGGAGAAATAACTCCAGAAAGAATGAACAGACGGAGCCAAAGCAAAAACAACACCCAGTTGTGGATGTGACAGGTGATGGAAGTAAAGTTTGATGCTGAAAAGAACAATATTGCATAGGAACCTGGAATGTTAGGTCCATGAATCAAGGCAAATTGGAAGTGGTCAAACAGGAGATGGCAAGAGTGAATGTCGACATTTTAGGAATCAGAGAACTACAATGGACTGGAATGGGTGAATTTAACTCACATGACCATTATATCTACTACTGTGGGAAAGAATCCCTTAGAAGAAATGGAGTAGCCATCATAGTCAACAAAAGAGTCTGAAATGCAGTACTTGGAAAAATCTCAAAAACGACAGAATGATCTCTGTTCGTTTCCAAGGCAAACCATTCAATATCACAGTAATCCAAGTCTATGCCCCAACCAGTAATGCTGAAGAAGCTGAACAATTCTATGAAGACCTACAAGACCTTCTAGAACTAACACCCAAAAAAGATGTCCTTTTCATTATAGGGGACTGGAATGCAAAAGTAGGAAGTCAAGAAATACCTGGAGTAACAGGCAAATTTGGCCTTGGAATATGGAATGAAGCAGGGCAAAGGCTAATAGAGTTCTGCCAAGAGAAAGAACTGGTCATAGCAAACACCCTCTTCCAACAACACAAGAGAAGACTCTACACATGGACATCACCAGATGGTCAATACCAAAATCAGACTGATCATATTCTTTGCAGCCAAAGATGGAAAAGCTCTCTATATATAGTCAGCAAAAACAAGACCAGGAGCTGATTGTGGCTCAGATCATGAACTCCTTATTGCCAAATTGAGACTTAAATTGAAGAAAGTAGGGAAAATCACTAGATCATTCAGGTATGACCTAAGTCAAATCCCTTATGATTATACAGTGAAAGTGAGAAATAGATTCACGGGATTAGATCTGATAGACAGAGTGCCTGAAGAATTATGGACAGAGATTCATGACATTGTACAGGAGGCAGGGATCAGACCATCCCCAAGAAAAAGAAGTGCAAAAAGACAAAATGGTTGTCTGAGGAGGCCTTACAAATGGCTGTGGAAAAAAAAAAAAAAGTAAAAAGCAAAGGAGAAAAGGAAAAATATACCAATTTGAATTCAGAGTTCCAAAGAATAGCAAGGAGAGATAAGAAAGCCTTCCTCGGTGATCAAGGCAAAGAAATAGAGGAAGACTATGGGGAAGACTAAAGATCTCTTCAAGAAAATTAGAGATACCAAGGGAACATTTCATTCAAAGACGAGCACAACAAAGGACAGAAATGGTATGGACTTAACAGAAGCAGAAGATATTAAGAAGAGATGGCAAGAATACACAGAAGAACTATACAAAAAAAAGATCTTTATGACCCAGATAATCACAATGGTGTGATCACTCACCTAGAGCCAGATAACCTGGAACGCTAAGTCAAGTTGGCCTTAGGAAGCATCACTATGAACAAAGCTAGTGGAGGTGATAGAATTCCAGTCGAGCTATTTCAAATCCTAAAAGATAATGCTGTGAAAGTGCTACACTCAACATGCCAGTAAATTTGGAAAACTTTACACAGGACTTTACACAGGACTAGAAAAGGGCAGTTTTCATTAGAATCCCAAAGAAAGGCAATGTCAAAGAATGCTCAAACTACTGCAAAATTGCACTCATTTCACATACTAGCAGGAGAAGGCAATGGCATCCCACTCCAGTACTCTTGCCTGGCAAATCCCATGGACAGAGGAGCCTGCTAGGCTGCATTCCATGGGGTCGCTAAGAGCCAGGCACGACTGAACGACTTCACTTTCACTTTTCACTTTCATGCATTGGAGAAGGAAATGGCAACCCACTCCAGTATTCTTGCCTGGAGAATCCGAGGGACAGAGCAGTCTAGTGGGATACCGTCTATGGGGTTGCACAGAGTCAGACACGACTGAAGCGACTTAGCAGCAGCAGTAGCACATGCTAGCAAAGTAATACTCAAAATTCTCCAAGCCAGGCTTCAGCAATACGTGAACCGTGAACTTCCAGATGTTCAAGCTGGATTTAGAAAAGGCAGAGGAACCAGAGATCAAATATCCAACATCAGCTGGATCACTGGAAAAGCAAGAGACTTCCATACAAACATCTACTTCTGCTTTATTGACTGTACCAAAGCCTTTGACTGTGTGGATCACAACAAACTGTGGAAAATTCTTAAAGAGATGGGAATACCAGACCACCTTACATGCCTCCTGAGAAATCTGTATACAGGTCAAGAAGCAACAATTAGAACTGGACATGGAATAACAGACTGGTTCCAAATTGGGAAAGGAGTACATCAAGGCTGTATATTGTCACCTGTTTATTTAACTTATATGCAGAATACATCATGCAAAATGCTGGGCTGGATGAAACACAAGCTGGAAACAAGATGGCCAGGAGAAATATCAATAACCTCAGATACACAGATGACACCATCCTTGTGGCAGAAAGCAAAGAAGAACAAAAGAGCCTCTTGATGAAAGTGAAAGAGGAGAGTGAAAAAGTTGGCCTAAAACAACATTCAGAAATCGAAGATCATGGCATCTGGTCCCCTCACTTCATTGCAAATAGATGGGAAAATAGTGGAAATAGAGGACTGTTTATAACGGTCTATTTGGGGGGGAGGCTTCAAAATCACTGCAGATGGTGACTGCAGCCATGAAATTAAAAGACGCTTGCTCCTTGGAAGAAAGGTTATGACCAACTTAGACAGCATATTAAAAAGCAGAGACATTACTTTGCCAACAAAGGTCCATATAGTCAACGCTGTGTTTTTTCCAGTAGTCATGTATGGATGTGAAAGCGGGGACTATAAAGAAAGCTGAGCACCGAAGAATTGATGCTTTTGAACTGTGTGTTGGAGAAGACTCTTGAGAGTCCCTGGGACGGCAAGGAGATCCAACCAGTCATCCTAAAGGAAATCAGTCCTGATTATTCATTGAAAGGACTGATGCTGAAGCTGAAACTCCAATACTTTGGCCACTTGATTCGAAGAACTGACTCATTTGAAAAGACCCTGATGATGGGAAAGATTGAAGGAGGGAGGAGAAGGGGACGACAGAGAATGAGATGGTTGGATGGCATCACCAACTCAGTGGGCATGAGTTTGAGTAAACTCCGGGAGTTAGTGACAGACAGGGAGTCCTGGCGTGCTTTAGTCCATCGGGTCGCAAAGAGTTGGACACTCCTAAGCAACCAAACTGAACTGAATAGTAAGTATTATCAGTATCATCTCCATTTTTTAGATAGAGTATCAGAGGTTTGGAGTGGAAATAAACTCCTCCCACAAAAAAACACAAAGCTATTAAGTAATGACTCCAAAATCCAACCCAGATACCCATGACTCCTAGAGTCTGAACCCTTAATTACTCTTAACTATTCTGCTTCCCAGTTCTTCCACAATTCTCACTCTGAGTACTTCCCTTCCTAAGATCTTTACTCTCTTTGCATATAAGGGGCTTAGTTCATATGTGTGCTTAGTGGCCCAGTTGAGTCTGACTCTTTGCAAATTAACATGAAAACAAACGAACTTTCCAACTACACTAGTTGGAAACTATAACTATAAACAAACTATAACTTTCCAACTACTGAGCCAGAGGTAGCTCTCTAAATATTTGCTCCTACTATTATTGTGTTTTTGTTAATTTCCCCTTTCATACTTGTTAGCATTTGTCTTACATATGGCGGTGCTCCTATGTTGGGTGCATATATATTTGTAATAGTTATATCTTTTTCTTGGATTGATCCTTTGATCATTATGTAGTGACTGTCTTTGTCTCTTTTCACAGCCTTTGTTTTAAAGTCTATTTTATCTGATACAAGTATTGCTACCCCTGCTTTCTTTTGGTCCCTATTTGCATGGAAAATCTTTTTCCAGCCCTTCACTTTCAGTCTGTATGTGTCCCCTGTTATGAGGTGTGTCTCTTGTAGACAACATATATAGGGGTCTTGTTTTTGTATCCATTCAGCCAGTCTTTGTCTTTTGGTTGGAGCATTCAACCCATTTACATTTAAGGTAATTATTGATAAGTATGTTCCCATTGCCATTTACTTTATTGTTTTGGGTTCAAGTTTATACATCCTTTTTGTGTTTCCTGTCTAGAGAATATCCTTTAGTATTTGTTGGAGAGCTGGTTTGGTGGTGCTGAATTCTCTCAGCTTTTGCTTGTCTGTAAAGCTTTTGATTTCTCCTTCATATTTGAATGAGATCCTTGCTGGATACAGTAATTAACTCTCACTGTTTGCAGATGACATGATCCTCTACATAGAAAATCCTAAAGAGTCCACCAGAAAATTACTAGAACTAATCAATGAATATAGTAAAGTTGCAGGATACAAAATCAACACACAGAAATCCCTTGCATTCCTATACACTAATAATAAGAAAATAGAAAGAGAAATTAAGGAAACAATTCCATTCGCCATTGCAATGAAAAGAATAAAATACTTAGGAATATATCTACCTAAAGAAACTAAAGACCTATATATAGAAAACTATAAAACACTGGTGAAAGAAATCAAAGAGGACACTAATAGATGGAGAAATATACCATGTTCATGGATTGGAAGAATCAATATAGTGAAAATGATTATACTATCCAAAGCAATTTATAGATTCAATGCAATCCCTATCAAGCTACCAAAGGTATTCTTCACAGAGCTAGAACAAATAATTTCACAATTTGTATGGAAATACAAAAAATGTCGAATAGCCAAAGCAATCTTGAGAAAGAAGAATGGAACTGGAGGAATCAACCTGCCTGACTTCAGGCTCTACTACAAAGCCACAGTCATCAAGACAGTATGGTACTGGCACAAAGACAGAAATATAGATCAATGGAACAAAATAGAAAGTCCAGAGATAAATCCACATATCTATGGACACCTTATCTTTGACAAAGGAGGCAAGAATATACAATAGATTAAAGACAATCTCTTTAACAAGTGGTGCTGGGAAAACTGGTCAACCACTTGTAAAAGAATGAAACTAGAACACTTTCTAACACCATTGCTACTGTTAAGTCACTTCAGTCATGTCCAACTCTGTGCGACCCCATAGATGGCAGCCCACCAGGCTCCACCATCCCTGGGATTCTCCAGGCAAGAAAAGTGGAGTGGGTTGCCATTTCCTTCTCCAATGTATGAAAGCGAAAAGTGAAAATGAAGTTGCTCAGTCGTGCCCGACTCTTAGCAACCCCATGGACTGCAGCCTACCAGGCTCCCCGTCCATGGAATTTTCCAGGCAAGAGTACTGGAGTGGGGTGCCATTGCCTTCTCCGTCTAACACCATACACAAAAATAAACTCAAAATGGATTAAAGATCTAAATGTAAGACCAGAAACTATAAAGCTCCTAGCAGAGAACATAGGCAAAACACTCTCCGACATACATCACAGCAGGATTCTCTATGACCCACCTCCCAGAATATTGGAAATAAAGGCAAAAATAAACAAATGGGACCTAATTAAACTTAAAAGCTTCTGCAAAACAAAGGAAACCATAAGCAAGGTGAAAAGACAGCCTTCAGAATGGGAGAAAATAATAGCAAATGAAGCAACTGACAAACAACTAATCTCAAAAATATATAAGCAGCTCCTACAGCTCAATTCCAGAAAAATAAACAACCCAATCAAAAAATGGGCCAAAGAACTAAATAGACATTTCTCCAAAGAAGACATACAGATGGCTAACAAACACAAGAAAAGATGCTCAACATCACTCATTATCAGAGAAATGCAAATCAAAACCACTATGAGGTACCCATTTCACACCAGTCAGAATGGCTGCAATCCAAAAGTCTACAAGCAATAAATGCTGGAGAGGGTGTGGAACCCTCTTACACTGTTGGCGGGAATGCAAACTAGTACAGCCACTATGCAGAACAGTGTGAGATTCCTTAAAAAACTGGAAATAGAACTGCCTTATGACCCAGCAATCCCACTGCTGGGCATACACACTGAGGAAACCAGAAGGGAAAGAGACACGTGTACCCCAATGTTCACTGCAGCACTGTTTATAATAGCCAGGACATGGAAGCAACCTAGATGTCCGTCAGCAGATGAATGGATAAGAAAGCTGTGGTACATATACACAATGGAGTATTACTCAGCCATTAAAAAGAATACATTTGAATCAGTTCTAATGAGGTGGATGAAACTGGAGCCTATTATACGGAGTGAAGTATGCCAGAAAGAAAAACACCAATACAGTATACTAACGCATATATATGGAATTTAGAAAGATGGTAACAATAACCCTGTATATGAGACAGCAAAAGAGACACTGATGTATAGAACAGTCTTGTGGACTCTGTGGGAGAGGGAAAGGGTGGGATGATTTGGGAGAATGGCATTGAAACATGAATAATATCATATACGAAACGAGTTGCCAGTCCAGGTTCGATGAACGATACTGGATGTTTGGGGCTGGTGCACTGGGACGACTCAGAGGGATGGTACGGGGAGGGAGGAGGGAGGAGGGTTCAGGATGGGGAACACGTGTATATCTGTGGTGGATTCATGTGGATATATGGCAAAACCAATACAATATTCTAAAGTTAAAAAATAAAATAAATAAATAAATAAATATTTGCTAAGTTAGTTGCCTTCTTTTCTGTGCTTAACAATCAACTCCTTGAAAGAAATGAAGTTCAGTAAAACCTGACATCTGTATGATATGTGATTCACTTTCTTGCATACATCAGGAGTTTCATAAGTACTTGTTTGAAATGGCCTACCTGTGTACTGATCTATCTCTCCAACCCTCCACCAGACTGTGAAATACTAAAAAGCAGAAAGACAGAGGGCTGGATGCTTAGATCACAATAACCTCTGTGCCTCATGCCCCACCCCAGCACACACACAGCCCTACAGAGTGTGCCTTCATTAAATGCTATCCTGAAGAAATGAATGAATGGCATACAGAGATGAGAGCAGAATGAACAATAATCCAGGTTTATAATAACTGTCCTCATTCAAACAAGAGAAATGAGATCCCATTTATTGGGCCCACTGGCCTAGTCCTAAATGAAGGCAACCAGAATTATATTTTGGTGGAGAAAAAAGAAACAGAGGGTTGCATGATAGACCTGTAAAGGGAAGAAGACATTAGATGAAAAATTTTTCAACTGCATGAAGAAAAGATACTATTTATAAGCATCTTATAAATGCTTTTGGACACCCTCCCAACTTAGATGTTGAGGTCAGTGCAGAAATGCATGAGGAGAAGAGGAGGAAGGAAATTTGTTTCCTGATGCTACTCCATGCCAGTCACTCTACTAAGAAAGAGCTCAGGCTTCCACTCCCACAAGTAATACTTTCACATAAAATCTAGAACAGCTGGAATAGGAAGTAGAAACAAAAACTAGTGTGGCATTTTGCTGCTGCTACTGCTGCTAAGTCGCTTCAGTTGTGTCCGACTCTGTGTGACCCTATAGACGGCAGCCCACCAGGCTCCCCGTCCCTGGGATTCTCCAGGCAAGAATACTGGAGTGGGTTGCCATTTCCTTCTCCAATGCATGAAAGTGAAAAGTGAAAGTGAAGTCGCTCTGTCGTGTCCGACTCTATCGACCCCATGGACTGCAGCCTACTAGGCTCCTCCGTCCATGGGATTTTCTAGGCAAAAGTACTGGAGTGGGGTGCCATTGCCTTCTCCGGCATTTTACTAGCTCATAGCAAATGATTTTAAGAAGCAATTGTGGAGATACAGCAACTCATTTCTACCCTAGCAATACTCTAAAAGGGAAATCCCACTGGTATGAATACTGATTGTCAGTTCAGTTTAGTTCAGTTGTCCAACTCTTTGTGACCCCATGGACTGCAGCAAGCCAGGCCTCCCTGTCCATCACCAACTCCCAGAGTTTACCCAAACTCATGTCTAATGAGTCGGTGATGTCATCCAGCCATCTCATCCTCTGTTGTCCCCTTCTCCTCCTGCCCTCAATCTTTCCCAGCATCAGGGTCTTTTCAAATGAGTCAGCTCTTCACATCAGATGGCCAAAGTATTGGAGTTTCATCTTCAACGTCAATCCTTCCAATGAACACCCAGGACTGATCTTTAGAATGGACTGGTTGGATCTCCTTTCTGTCCAAGGGATTCTCAAGAGACTTCTCCAACAGCACAGTTCAAAAGTATCAATTCTTCGGCTTCCCTGATAGCTCAGTTGGTAAAGAATCCACCTGCAATGCAGGAGACCCCAGTTCGATTCCTGGGTCGGAAAGATCCCCTGGAGAAGGGACAGGCTTCCCACTCCAGTATTCTTGGGCTTCCCTTGTGGCTCAGCTGGTAAAGAATCTGCCTGCAATGCGGGAGACCTGGGTTCGATCCGTGGGTTGGGAAGATCCCCTGGAGAAGGGAAAGGCTACCCACTCCTGTATTCTAGCCTGGAGAATTCCATGGACTGATTGTCAGTGGATGAATTCAAAAAGCAGTCATCTCTTTTCACATACACACACATCTGTGTAAAAAATAAATAAATAAATGAAGTCTCCCTTCTTTCATTTACCACCCAGCCTTTGGTTTCTTCTAGGCTTTCTATATCTGCTACAACATTTCTTTATTTTCAAAAGAAATCATTGCAGCAAGCTTTATACTCTTTCTTTTCCAGCAACAAGTGGGTAAAGTGGATTGTAGCAGCAATAAAAGTGGAAAGTGATAATGGAGAAAAATTAATACTTCATGCTTTTCATCCTCAAAATTCTTCAAATAAAATTTAATTTTGCTAGCTATTGCCCTTTAATGTGCTAAATTAGAAGAGGTAATGCACTCTGCTTTTCCAATTTCTTTATTGTATTAACGAATCTCTTTCCCTACAGTCTACAGAAATATTTTTTTGGAGGGCAGGAGGAGTGTGCAGATTTTAGCAAGTATATTCTTGTATTGAGAAAACTAATATTCACATGAGTAATGAGCATATTTTTCCTTACCAGGTTCATAAAAATTTCCACTGTTACTTCTGGTAATTATCAAAAACACTCACACCAAACACACATATTCTCCACTTCTCAGAAGTTTGCCTCCCACTCCACCAGTCATACTGTGATGCTTCAAGGTCACATGGTCATGGAGGACTTCTAGTTTTGATACTGACATGAGAATGGTGCCTCCCAATTTTCATTGCTGTCACTTTATGTTTCAATCCCAAGTGTGTGTACATATATTTAACTAATATATGTGCTCCACAGAGGGGAAACTTCTGTTCAAATTGAAGTTCCCTCCTCACTCTCAACTATCTCCCACCACCACCCACAAAGCAAACATTTTGAATGAAATAATACTAACCATCATTTGGTGTCATGATTCAACTACGTTATTTAAATGACAGAAAATAATTCTTACCGTTAGAGTACATTTGACAAAGCAATTCTAAATCCCTGAATAAGGAAGAGTTTTTCAAAAGAACAAACTGAATTCTCAAAGAAAATCATAAAGAAATTTGGTGGCTTTCAAAGTGAGAACTATTCTCTGGGTTCAAAGCATTTATAGGGTCCTCCTGGGTGCCGACTGGAGGCTGCACCCTTCCTTCACCACCCCAGCCTGAGCCACTTCTGTTTTGTCTCTCTTACGTAGTAAGTTTCTGCTACAAGATAACTTTTGAATAAATTACCAATTTTTATCTTAAATAACTAGTTGAGTAGATAAAAACATACTTTTGATATCATTGATACCATTGTTTACCAATCAAAACGCTATTTTTTTCCAGTAGTCATGTAAGGATGTGAGACTTGAACCATAAAGAAAGCTGAATGCTGAAGAATTGATGATTTCAAACTGTTGTGCTGGAGAAGACTCTTGAAAGTCTCTTGGACAGTAAGGAGATCAAACCAGTCAATCCTAAAGGAAATCAACCCTGAATACTCATTGGAAGGACTGATGCTGAAGCTGAAGCTCCAATACTTTGGTCACCTGATGCGAAGAGCCAGAAAAGACCCTGATGCTTGGGAAGATTGAGGGCAAAAGAAGAAAGGGGTGACAGAAGATAAGATACTTAGATAGCATCACCAACTCAATGGACGTGGATTTAAGTAAACTCTGGAAGCTAGCGAAGGACAGGGAAGCCTGGCATGCTACAGTCCATACAGTCACAAACACTGAGACATGACTGAGCAACTGAACAACAACAGATCAATCAAAACACTCTAGCCTGGCCAACTAAGATGAGTAAACGCTGTGGCAGAGAAAACTAAAGGAAAACCACTGTGAGGCAACTGTTGTTTTTGCTCCTGGCTGTTTTCAATAACAGCAGTGGTTTTAATATTATGTGTGCACATTCTTTGACACTCTTCTCTTTAAAAAAAAAAAAAAAAAAGACTCCTGGTTCTCCTCCCCTTAGAATGGCCTTTTCTAAAACACAGAGTGTTTGTGATTTCCAAGGCTAGATCATAAAAAGATATAGCTGCCACTTGACTATCTCTATCTCAAAAGTTCACCCTGGGAGAAGTCAGCTGTCATGTTAAGAGCACAAGCACCAACCGACCAAGCATGTGAATGAGCCACCTTGGAGCCAATCTTCCAGCTCCCATCGGGCCTTCAGATGACTTGCAGACCCCATTAACATGTGTCTATGATGTCAGGCCAGACCCTCAACCAGAACCCCTCAAGATGCTCCTGGATTCCTGACCCACAGAAACCATAGAAGAGAGTAAAGACTGTTGGTTTAGCCATAAAGTTTTGGGCTACTTTGTTATACAGTAATAAATAACTGGTATAAGAATCTTTTTTTTTTTAACTGCTAAGCATTTAGACTCTAGCCAAACTAGATCATCGTTTTCCCAGCTCTTCCCTTGTCTAAAGTCCCCACTTTTTTCCCTTCCCCCACCCACAAAGGACTCATCTCCCCAGGAATCTTTCCCTCCTCTTTCCCTCCTCTTAGCCCCTTAGACTTTTTTCCTGTGCCTCCCTCCACATTTGACCCTCAGTATTAGCTATTTAGGTGCCTGTCTCATTTCCCTGACCAAGCTGAAAGACCAGGAAGGCTATACTTCTAAGGAAAGTCTCTCAATCAACTTAGACTCAACAGAGTAACTTGCACAGAGCAGCCACTTGGTCCCTTTACTAAAGAGAAGAAAATACCACTTGGTACAACATGGCAAAAAAGGGCAACCAGCAAATGAATTATGTCATCTGAAGGCATTTCTCACTTCTCAGAAGAAATCCCCAGGGCCAAAAGCGAGTGTCCGTGTGACACGCAAGCTTACAGCCCTTAGTTCTCTTTTTCTTGCTGCCTAAAACCCCAGCCTGTCATTCAGTGAAACATCCTTCAGCATTATTATATACTATATCCATACATACAAGGTGAAGAAGAAAGGAGATTAATATATTATTAATTTAAAATAGAGGTACCCAAGTCACTGGCCATGGTGGACATTTGTTGGCTGCCTCTCAAACATCCATGCTCCCATTCACTCTTCTAAAAAATCAAATGTTTGTCCTGCCATTCTTAGGTGATCACTTTGCTCATTAACTAGAGGAATTTGTCCCTTGCCCAGCTCCAAAGTTCAGCTCTGGCAGAGAGAGAAAAATGCCCAGCTCCAAAGTTCAACTCTGGCAGACAGAGAAAAACAAAAAGAAACCAAACCCTAAATGACCTAGGGAGTGGCTGAATCAAGCTATTAATTAATTCTACATCTTCCTATACCTCTAACCTTTTCATTTACATAAACTTTTACTGTTTAAGCCACTTGGCACAGGGTTTTCTATTACTCACAATCAAAGTTATCCTAACTGCTAGACTGGAAAAATCTAAAAAAACACATCAGGGGTGAATTATGACAAAATCTTATCTGCCAGAACAAATGATCAGATAATTGTCAGGGACATTCCAAAAACACTTAATACTCCTTTTTTCAACCTTCTTGGAGACTGAAATATACATAGCATACATACAATAAAGAAGACCTAAAAAATTTTCTGAAATGAAAAAAAAAAAACTTAAGTTGTTAAACCAGTTACCTAAGTTGATTTAACTTTGCTATTGTTTATTACATAAAACCAAGCAACACCCTATGTTCTGAAACACATACTTTGGGCCACAGTTTTCATCTTGATAACAACTGAGTCAATCTCAAGGATATCTATGTATGAAGCCTGTGAATTTTTTAATTGCATGCTAACGTATCTTGCAACCCAGAGCCCTACTAGGGTACTTCTCATGCTTCCAGTTACTGACTGTACAAATTAGCATGATATCAACTTGAACAAAAGAAATTAAGCGAAGTGAATTAAACCACTGGCCTGAAATGCATATTACATGGAAATGCTGAGGTCTTCTGATTGACCAAAAAGTTCTAGATTACATCTGTAGTTCTCTCCTCAACTGCAAAGATTTGCTTGTATCTGCAGTATCAAGGGTATATGGTGAAGGAGCAAGGGATCCTAAGCCAGAATACCTATGTTTCAAACCCTGACTTCATTACTTACAAAAATGTAGCCTCAGCAGTTTTGCTTCTCCAGGTCTCAGATCCCCACTACAAAATGTGAATTCTAACAGATATTACTCAAAAATCTAGTAAAGACATAAAAATTGAATAATAATAATCTAAAGCAGCACAGTGCCTGGCATAAAATAAGTGTGCAATAATGTTCACTGCTGAAGTTACAGTAATTAATACTGAAAAGGAAAGTAATGAATATGCAAAAAGGTTTATCTTCCCAAAGATACATCAGAACTTCAAGGAAAAAGCAACATGAATTAGAGTAATAATAACTCTCAATACGAAGTAAAAGGATCTCACTTAAAGATGAATGTTAATCCTTAATTATTCACTTTGAGAAGAAAAAAGGGAGTACATTAAAAATAAATAGCACCTCAACAACTCATAAACCAAATAGCAAAAGCACATCTTCAACGCATCTTAGAACAAAATTCCCAGAACAGCAATAGACCCACATGAAATTAAGTTCAAAGTATGTTCCATAATGAAACTACCACCTTTCTAATAACCAGTATTTCAGCTGATCAGCACCCCTAAATGAGCATGCAAATTCAAGCCTGTATTTTCAGACTTGCAACTGACTTGTACCAGAAATAAGTGAACTAACTATAGATAATTCCTTTATTGGACTTCAATCTAAAGCTAAGCTTTATTTAGGCCTTCAACGTGTAGAATCTATTTCCTAAATCAGATGTGCTGCCAACTATAAAACTGACGACACCAACCTCACAAAGATGAATCAGAGAGAAAAATAGCAATTTGACTTGCAGTCAACTCTTAGGTTGTACCCTGCTGAATAATATAATAGACATATGTGTTCTCCAAACTTAGGGACGGTGGTTTAGAATCTTGAGAATCCCGTTTCTATTGAATAATTAAGTCAGCAGAATGTGGTTCAAGTTTCACCCCACGACTATGTTACTTGTAAACCTCATGTTACCCCAGGAATGACCCGAAGCCACCTTGCACAGGGCCCAGGCGTGCCGCAGCATTCACACAGACCACCATATGAACTGCACCCTGGAGCTGAGTGGATACGACAGGTGTCTTACAGGACCACCTTGAAAGGATAGACACATTTGCTCAGTCCAGCCTAGAGTTTCTTGAACTTGCCCAACAAGGTTATTTTGCATTCCCTTTACAGAGCAGCAGAGGAGATTTCCATCAAGCAAATACTCGAGCAGAAGTAGAGGTGACAACAGCCCTGGAATCAGAATTTGTCTGCAGATGAGTCCTGTGGGCCACAGCATCGGAAGAGTTAACTTCTGATTTCCCATAGTGTTACTCGGTGTGGGGCTCATTCACTTCCTCAATTTCTCCATGAACTAGCTTGTGAAATCCTAGACTGGAAATGACTGGCCATAAAAGCGCACCCCTACTGAGCACTTTCTATAAGCCAGATACTATCCAACTAGCCTTTTCTCATTTAATTCTCACAGCAATCCTCTAAGAAAGGCTATTATTATCTCCACTTTACAGCCACCAAAACTGAGACCCAAAGCAGTCTGGCTGGTGGCCACACCCCTGAAGTGGGCACCCAGGACTGGATCATAGAAGGTAGTTATGGGTTGAATTGTGTCTCCCCAAAAGCTATATTCCTAAGCCTCCATATTCACGAATGTGACCGCACTTGGAAACAGGGTCCTTGCAGATATAATCAAAGTTAAGATGTGATCCTTAGGGTGAACTCTAATCCAATATGACTGGCATCCTTTCAAGAAGAAGAAAACGTCATGCCAAGACACACACACACACAAAGAAAACGGCCATGGGGAGATGGAGGTAGAGACTGGAGTCACACTGTACAAGCCAAGAAATGCCTGGAGCTACTCGAAGCTGGAAAAGCCAAGGAAGGAGCCTCCCCTAAGACTGGGTCCCAGGGAGCAAGACTCCCTGACATCTTGATTTTGCACTCTTAGCATCCAGAACTGTGAGAGAACAAATGTCCGCTGTTTTAAGTCACCCAGTTGCAATTTGTTAGGGCCAGGCCTAGGAATTGAACCCACAAGTCTGGACTCTCACTGACTACTCTTTCCCCCACCCACACTTCCACTTAATCTGACCTGTCTGTTAAAGAAGAGACACGAAAACTGCCATTCCACGATACTTTCCCAGATTTGACACTGTTACAGATAGCAAGTGCAACATCTTTTGAACTGTCTTGAATAGTATTTTTACTCAAAATTGAAATAGGAGTATCCTACCCCACTCCCCAACTTCCAGCCCATCCAGCAGTCTGCAGTTCTGCTGTCCTGTAATGGGTTAACAACTTAAAAACAGGTTGTCTTTTCAAAACACAGTATCTGGTGACCTGGCCCAGATCACTGCAATGAGGTAAGATTGGAATCTCTCCCATGGGAGATTCTAGAACCTGGAAGTGGATCTGCCCAAACCCCAGGGGTGAGCAAGGCTGAGAGCAAGGACAGAGGCAGCTGAGGTAGCTGGGAGTGCACTGCCCCAGTGGAACTCTGTACCTGCTGAATATCAAGGCCAAGGATGCCTTAGAGTCAGCTCAAGTAGCCGCATCAGCTGCTGCAGGTCAGACTGGGGACAAGAAACATAAGGCAAGGCCAGGTATGGAGAGGGCCAGTCAAAGAATACACAGGATTCCCAGGTACAGACAGGTGGTCGGAATCAGGGAAGTTTTCACCCAACAGGGTGCAGTCAGTCACCAACAGGGTGCAAACTTCAGCTTCTGCAGTTGGAAGGCCAGAGAGGCAGGAAGGCGAGACTGGTACGAGTCCAGGGCTCAGCTCTCAGTGGGTTCTCCCAGCAAGGATTCGGGCACTTGGAACAAAGCAGAAGCCAGGTACAGAACACCAGTCAGCCAGGAGAGAAGAGCAGCCAGGGTGACCTGATCAGGACGTGTTGGTCCCTGGTCCTAGAGACCCCTTCAGCAGTCCACCTGCCAGCTTCAAAGGCTGGGCCTGCAAGGGAGGGAGCAGTGGGGAACACAGAGCAGAAAGCAGGCAGGCTCTGATCCAAAGTGAACTTGTCACCTCCTAGAAATGCAGAAAGTATTTTTGGGGAGAACGAGGCTAAGGTTCAAGCTCTACTCTTAAACTTTCCATGAAGAAATAATCCAGGCTTCCCTGGTGGTCCACCGATTAATTGGCCTTGCAATGCAGGGGACACGGGTTTGATCCCTGGTCCCAAGAGACTCCCACATGCCATGAAACAGCTAGGCCCCTGTCCCACAACTACTGAAGCCTGCATGCCCTAGAGCTCATGTTCCACAAGACAAGCCACCACAATGAGAAGCCTGAGCAACACAGCGAAGAGTAGCCCCTGCTTGCTGCAACTAGAGAAAGACCGTGCACAGCAACGAAGACCCAGTGCAAACAAAAATTCGGTTCAGTTCAGTTCAGTCGCTGAGTAGTGTCCAACTCTCTGCAACCCCATGGACTGTAGCACGCCAGGCCTCCCTGTCCATCACCAACTCCTGGAGTTTACTCAAACTTCTGTCCATTGAGTCGGTGATGCCATCCAACCATCTCATCTTCTGTCGTCCCCTTCTCCTCCTGCCTTCAATCTTTCCCAGCATCAGGGTCTTTTCAAATGAGTCAGCTCTTCACATCAGGTGGCCAAAGTTTTGGAGTTTCAGCTTCAGCATCAGTCCTTCCAATGAATATTCAGGACTGATTTCCTTTAGGATGGACTAGTTGGATCACCTTGCAGCCCAAGGGACTCTCAACAGTCTTCTCCAACACACAGTTCAAAAGCATCAATTCTTCTGCACTCAGCTTTCTTTACAGCCCAACTTTCACATCTATATATAACTACTGGAAAAACCATAGCTTTGACTAGACAGAGCTTTGTTGGCAAAGTAATATCTTTGCTTTTTAATATGCTGTCTAGATTGGTCATAACTTTCTTCCAAGGAGCAAGTGTCTTTTAATTTCATGGCTGCAATCACCATTTGCAGTGATTTTGGAGCCCACAAAAATAAAGTCTGTCACTGTTTCCACTGTTTCCCCATCTATTTGCCATAAAGTGATGGGACCAGATGCCATGATCTTAGTTTTCTGAATGTTGAGTTTTAAACTAACTTTTTTACTCTCCTTTTTCACTTTCATCAAGAGCTGTGAATAGAAGAGAAGCAAAAGGCAAAGGAGAAAGGGAAAGATATACCCAAGGAGAGATAAGAAAGCCTTCCTCAGTGATCAATGCAAAGAAATAGAGGAAAACAACAGAATGGAAAGACTATGGAACTCTTCAAGAAAATCAGAGATACCAATGGAACACTTCATGCAAAGATGGGCTCAATGAAGGACAGAAATGGTATGGACTTAACAGAAGCAGAAGATATTAAGAAGAGGTGGCAAGAATACACAGAAGAACTATACAAAAAAGATCTTCACGACCCAAATAATCACAATGGTGTGATCACTCACCTAGAGCCAGACATCCTGGAATGCAAATTCAAGTGGGCCTTAGAAAGCATCACTAGAAACAAAGCTAGTGGAGGTGATGGAATTCCAGTTGAGCTATTTCAAATCCTAAAAGATGATGCTGTGAAAGTGCTACACTCAATATGCCAGCAAATTTGGAAAACTCAGCAGTGGCTACAGGACTGGAAAAGGGCAGTTTTCATTCCAATCCCAAAGAAAGGCAATATCAAAAAACGCTCAAACTACCACATAATTGCACTTATCTCACAAGCTAGTAAAGTAATGTTCAAAATTCTCCAAGCCAGGCTTCAACAGTACATGAACCATGAAGTTCCAGATGTTCAAGCTGGATTTAGAAAAGGCAGAGGAAGCAGAGACCAAATTTCCAACATCTGCCAGATCATCGAAAAAGCAAGAGAGCTCCAGAAAAACATCTACTTCTGCTTTATTGATTATGACAAAGCTTGTGACTGTGTGGACCACAACAAACTCTGGAAAATTCATAAAGAGATGGGAACACCAGATCACCTTACCTGCCTCCTGAGAAATCTGTATGCAGGTCAAGAAGCAACAGTTAGAACTGGACATGGAACAAAAGACTGGTTCCAAATCGGGAAAGAAGTATGTCAAGGCTGTATACTGTCACCCTGCTTATTTAACTTATATGCAGAGTACATCATGAGACAAGCTGAACTGGATGAAGCACAAGCTGGAATCAAGATAGCCAGGAGAAATATCAATAACCTCAGATATGCAGATGACACCACCCTTATGGCAGAAAGCGAAGAAGAACTAAAGAGCCTCTTGATGAAAGACAAAAATTAAAATAATTAATTTTTTAAAAAATAATTCAAACTGGTACTGTTAAAATACTTGTGATTGAAATTTTAAATAGAAAACTATATTAATTGAGAAGACAGTAGTCTTTGTTCCTTTTTTACAGTGCTTTGCAAACAGCAAAAGTAATTAAAAGGACATGAGGCAGGGATGCAGATTTCTGTGATGATGCTGTCTGGAAATTTCACCCAATTGAAAGTTTTTCATGGTTGGGTGGGTTTGTTTTGTTTGATCTTTTTTCCACTAAAAACATGTTTTTTCCTTTGTTGTTCTGTAAAGAGTTGTGCTGAAATTACGTGTGATGTGATCGTTCTTTGGAAACAATAAAATTTTAGGATAATTGAAAACTGCAATAATGCCATTTATAAGGCAGGATCAGCAATATCATTATTTAAATAAATATATACAATTTGCCAGGTGCAGAAACTATAGCTGAGGATAAAGTTTGGTCCTTTGTCTATCATCCAGAGATATTAAGATACTAAGGTCTTCCTAATTTCAGCACTTTTTTATTTGCTCATTATTTATAGAATTCAGATCATACTGTTTCATATCATTCGGTTTTCACTTATTTGTGCATTACTTTCACAAAAAATTTATGATCATTTCCAATTACTGTAATCGTCCTTTGTATGGAGATGTAATTCAAGCGTTTACCTGTCATTGGACAATTAGAAAGCTTTCATTTTTACACATATGACAAGGCAGATTGAACATCTCCAAACATAAATCTTTGCCTAGTGTGATAATAATTTTAAAAAGACAATATGGATTAGGCTCTTATTAAGTTCTGGGTACTAAGCTCAGTGCTTTAAGTGTGTTAGCCCAACGAATCTGGATACCAGCACTGAGTTATGTGCTCTGCTATGTCAGCTGCATCAATCTGTGGTGAGGGGAGGCAGACATTTTAGTTTGGAAAAGCTAAAGAATTTGGAGCAAACAGTGGCTGGGATTCAAACAGCCTGGATCTCTGTCTAGACCCTCAGCCCCTTGCAGGCACACAAAGGCAAAGACCACTGAGTTATAGCAGGAGACAAGTCACAGGCTTGTCTGAATAGCTGAGAGGCTCCCCAGAAAGACTGGGCCAATTCTCACCCTGCAGGGCAGCATGAGATAGCTGGCCTGCCACCCCTCACCAGCACTAATGGTTCCTTGGGGCCCCCAAGCAAGTTGGGGAAAAACACATTTTATATGCTGACATCTAAGAGAGTAACAGAAGCTAAAGCAGGGCCTCTCATCCTCTTTCTATTGAGTCCTTCCCATCCTCTTTCTATTAATAAATAAATGTTCACTTGTGCACCTAATTTTGTGTAAGTTTCAAACATAATCCCCAAACTTGCATAAATTCCAGGCCTCACAAGATTTGAATCCACAACTGTCTAGGAAGAACATTAAGAGTTGTGGTAGAGATGATGCTATATGTTCAATCACATCAATTGCATTTTCCACAGGCATATGGCAAAAATGTATTTCCCAGCCTCCTCTGCATTTGGCCACATCTGTGCTGAGTCTTTGGAGAAGGCAATGGCACCCTACTCCAGTACTCTTGCCTGGAAAATCCCATGGACAGAGTAGCCTGGTGGGCTGCAGTCCATGGGGTCGCGAAAAGTGGGACACGACTGAGCGACTTCACTTTCACTTTTCACTTTCGTGCATTGGAGAAGGAAATGGCAACCCATTCGTGTTCTTGCCTGGAGAATCCCAAGGACAGCGGAGCCTGGTGGGCTGCCGTCTATGGGGTCGCACAGAGTCGGACACGACTGAAGCGACTTAGAAGCAGCAGCAGCAGTGTTGAGTCTTGGCTAAAGGAAGCCAGAAGATGGGGAGTGTGTTGGGTAGATATTGATGCCTAGGCTGACCTCATTGGACTTTAGGGTGATCAAAAATTACATTCTTACTGTGGTGCCATTGATAGTTGGGGGTCATTGTAATGGCATTCAGGGTTAACTAAGGGAACAAAGCAAAAGTCTTCAAAGAATTTGCCACACCTTTGATGGCTCTCTTTGCATGCCTATGTCACAATTATCTTGCTAACTTGGCATATTTCCCTCTTATTTCTAAGCAAGCAAGTAAAGCAAATTTGCCGCAAGTATGCACGCTTGTATCTGACAGCCTTAGATTTCACTCCTAGGAACTCCTCTGCCACGTGGTATGCAAAAGCAAAGCCAGAGCCATAAGCCACGTCTTCCTTTTAAAAACACACTCTGTGCAGCAGAGGCTCAACTCTTAATGAGGAGACAGAGTGAGTGGCAGTTACACATTTTCCACCAAACACTTTGGAATCCTGAGTTTTCTGCAAAGGAGCACAGATGTTCATATCTCCGACAACAGCCAGAAGCTTCTTGCCAACACATCAGCCCATTTCAAGAGAAAAACAGACACAAATACCAAATATATGCCAAGTTCTCTCTAAACAGCAATTTTCCCCTATTTCCTTATTTTAGCCAACTTGACTCTTTCTACCTTGCCCACCACATAGTTTCTGATTTCTTAGCACATGTTTATTTTGCGAATATCAGCCAAGAGGGTTCAAGATGACTTGTATCCTTCAGAAATCTACCCTCTTCTATATCCAGCAACTTCCTCAAGCACCGTATCAAGATAAATGCCGCAATCCCTCTGGGTCACAGTGCTGTTTCCCCAGAAGTCAAAAACCTTTCCCTGGGAGGATAGTCCTCCAGATTTCAAAGCTGAGCAAAAAAGGCTAGAAACTCTCTACTATAATCACAACTTCTAAACTTCAGGTCGTCCTGAAATTATCATCTCAATTCAACCCCAGCTTCTTCGGGGTTGACTATGCAGCACATGGAGGAAGCTGCAAAGGGAAAGGATGGAAAATGAAAGGTTTTATCAAAATAGGAAGGTGCAGTGGATTTTTTGTGAATGCTCTTTCTCCAGGCAAAGAGAAAAGAGCTATGCCTCATAAACAGCAGCAGAAGAGGATGTGCCAGAGGGTTAACCACTTTCACTGGTCAAAATTAGCCCTTGCTCTTGGGGCTTACAAATGCACTGGGATTTAAACTCAAGGAGCTGAAGCCACAAAGGATGGTCAGTGGTGTTTCTGACCTGTGTAGGGCCAGGGAGCCAACCTATGCTCCCAAAACACAGACAAGAGGTGCCTCTGTCCCCATACACAAGTTGACCTTTAAAGATTGCAGCTCATAAATCCAATTGCTTTGTGCAACTGAGATATTTGTGGCCTAGTCTGACTGGTTAGCTCTGATGGTTAGACCATCTGGCTAATAAGATTACAGTCAGTCCCAGCATAAGAAAATTAGCTTTCTTCTCTTTCAACACTACAGATTCATCTCTTTCCCAACTTGAAACAATTTTACAAAGCCAGCAAATAAAGTTTATTGATTACCAATTATATACATAGCATCCAGAGAAATAAATTCAATAAAAAGAGGAATTTGCATTATTTATCAGTCTTTTTCAGCCCTGAAAGACTTATTTCTGTGAGTTTAGACAAAGAATTTACATCTCTCTGGCCAAGAGGCTGAATGTTATTGGCTTAATTCATCAGATTTCCCCCCTCCAAATCTGTGCTTCCTTTTGGCCTAAGGGACGTGGTACAAGTCCCAACACATCAACAGCATTAGGAGAGAGAAGCTCATGTGGTTTTCCTGCCTCTTTCAGAGGATTCAGCTGTTGGCAGGAATATACACTTTCAGGGAATTTTGTTTAGTCATGAAGCAATTGGCTTTCATAATTTTAAATGTTTTTGGTGGATTTTTAACTGCTTAAACAGGTGTACAAATAGTCAGATGAAGCGGCAACACCTGCCTTGCTATTTAGGAAAAGGGTTTTAGAATTAGTTAACTGATTGTAAGAACTCCAAAATGTGTTTCCATAATGATGCACTATAAGATTTCTTTGGAAATAAACAAAATCGGACAGGCATGATGCCACACTCAGTTAAATCACAGGGTCCACAGCACCTCAGCAGGGCATTTCAGAGCTCCCTTCCAGGTGTGGTGGGCATCACTTAGATACTTTCCTATTTATAGTTCCTAATAAAAGCTACCATTTACTGGGCACTCCTTGTGCCAGGCCTGTTAAGCACTACATATATACAGAAGTCTGTATTACTATCTAAATCTTACAGCTGAAGAAACTGAGATTTGAAAATATAGCATAACTTGCTTAAATTTCCATATCCAGTAAATGGAGAATGTGGGGTTCAGCTCTGGCTCTTTCAAGCTCCAAGTACCATTTTGACCTTTACCGATGTCTTTCATATTACAGCTTACTTCCTAAAACTATGGAAGGGAAACATGACCACCGTTTCCCTTCTAGTCATTTTTCTATGCGGTCAGGCATTCCTCTCACAGCCCACAGTAAACTCCTATAGACACGATTAAGCCTGTGTCTCTATACTTAACCTCTTACAGCTTTGCTTTCGTTTCTGAGACTAAATAAAACTTGCAGCTTTCCATTTTATATAACTTCTCAAACATCTATCCCAATTCTTAATCTTTTTAAGATTTTTTTTTTTTACCTCTTTTACCTAGAATTAAATGTCTGATTTTGCTCTGATCCATAAACCCACATAGGAGGAAATAAACAATCCCTTCTCAGGGAAATACTCTCTTGGGGAAACCCAGATTCTCATGGGAAACATAGAAATGAGTTTGACAGACAGTGTCAGATTTATTTCCTTTTCTCTTCTTTTAAGCTCTAAGTGCCCTCTGTCAGAGAGATGGCATTTCTAACCACTAAAATATCCCTCTATAAAACTGAGGATACCCTTCTCCTAAATTAAATGATCTGCTTGAGATAAAGTGTTCCCTCCTTAAGTCCATGCTGATAGACCTCATGCGTGAGGGCCCGTTAGAAGCAGAGTCCCCTGTGGAATGCAGAGCAAGGTTTAGCATGATACTTCCCCCCTTCCCAGGATAAGAGAGCAAACTGTAAAAGATCCATGAGCATACCAGGATTAGATCATCATTTCCTCCATAGCAGAATGGTCTTCCTCAGTTAGAAATCCCTTTTCCAGTGGAAAAGCCAGTGGCTTTGTTGACCTTCTTTGTCTTCCATCTGGGCAGCTCAGAACCATTAGCCCAGCAGACTCATCGATCCTTTGTACTGTACCAGCATCAGCCATTTTTTGTATACTTGAAACGTATAATTCACAGAAGCTTTGTATCCTTCCGTGAGTCCTTTTCAGTATCCCTGAGCAGAGATTTACAAGGCCACAGTGTGCTATATAGTTCAGAAAATGGCCAGATGGACACACTACCAGTACCCACAGGTAGTTCTTCCAAACTGAAGCCATGAAGGACTAGCCATCTGATACAATTCTGTGTCCCATCTCTATTATAACTGAACAAACTATATCTTTCTCAGGAATCCATTGATATTAGCAATTTGGGTAGAACCTTAGAGAATCTGGCACTGTAGCACATGGCCCAAAGCCCAGGAATCAAAAAACAGATGTGATATGAAACTCCAGCCAATGAAACAATTTAGCAATGCCGAGAAACCTATAGAGATGATTTTCCAATGTGACTTCTTTCATAAATAATCTGTCTTCTAATGACTGTCTAAGGTCAATGGTTTCAGAACTGGACTTCTTAGCAAGGATGACCAACAGACTTACTTCAAGTTCTGGAACAGTTTATTTTTAACATCCCAAAGAGCAATACGTAGTCCAAATAATAGCAATAGCAGTTATATACATTGGATGTACACCCACTGAATAAATTAACAAATGATACAAACTCTGCCAACAACTAGTTTTGACTTTGGTCAAATCATCATGGACCTTAGATTTCTCATGTTTAAAATGAGTTATAAGGATTAGGTGAGGTGCCAAATGGGTGCTCCACAGAAAACTGGTTCTGTAAAATGTGATAGGTGTTATCTAAGAAAGAGGGAAACTGTGGTTAATTAATTTTGAAAACTGTCATGTTACAGAAGAAAACAGATTTCTAACTGCAGGTTTCTGAGCATTTAACATGCTCATACATAAAAAGAATATCCTCAAGCAATTTTTATGAGAGCCACCCACTTCAACAAAGCTATAAAACCCTTAAGTCACAAGAGTCTCCAGGCAAGTCTCTGGATGCCTGGTGCCTCACAGTTCAGCACACTTTTAGGCTCTCAACAAATATCTGCTCCACAGGCCTTCAAATCTCCTAATAAAAGGACCCTTCTTCTAGGTCATCTTTGATATTAATTATTCTCAGCGACCTAAGATCAGCTAATGTGCAGTCCATTTTTCCCTTCAGTTCTGCCTCCTTCTGGCTCTATGACCTTGGGCAAGCTATTCATCCCATCTAAATGTCAAGTTTCTTACCTATAAAATAAGAGTATTAATAGTAGTTACTCAAAGGACTGTAGTGAGAATTAAGAGAGATAACGTGTATAAATCACTTTGCATCACATATAATAAACGCTCCATAAAAGGTTATCTGTCCTTGTTGTTATTATTAATATTATTCACTAGTGTAACACACTGTTGGGATTCCTGTCTCAATGTCACCACTAAGCAGCTTTTGGTGAGTTGGTTTGTACACAGCCTCATCAGTGGCAAAAGGCAGACTTTGGATTATATGAGCATTTCCCACACTCTAGCTCTTCAAAGCTCTTATTTCACCTTAGTCTCACCCTATGCAAGAAAGTCTGTGAAGTCATAGGTTTGATGTGCTTTTATACTTTTTCCAATATGCATTAAAATGAACAATTATTTAAATACCTTTTAAAAGCCAGCATTAATACCTAATTCATCTTCAACATCTTTCCACCAAGTAACTGGAAAACAGTAACGTAGGATCTCTAAGATCATTTCAATAGAAGATACTGTATCATCTCTGCTGAAAAACTACAAACAGAATTTTGCAAAAGCTAACCTGACCCTCTCAAGTATCATGGTTCCAACCATCAAAGGGGTCCTTTTAAGAAACTAGATTCAAATCATTTAACAGCTGGAAATCTAAGATGGCAAGGGGCACAGAGTTGCCTGTGACTTTTCAAAACAAAAATGGCATTTAGGATTCTCTCCCAAATTCAGATATATGTTCTTTTTCTGTCAAGCAAATTAACGTGTGTACTTATTTGGAACAAAATGGTTTGCCAAAATGGACCACTATTCTCTAGTTCAATTCACAATAGAAGAAAAGATATCTCTAGGATGTGCTTCATTAGCTGAGAGGTGGAGAGATGCTTTTAAGATATGTTTGGGCTAAGACATTCTCAAATTCCAAAACTGAAACTCGCAAAAAAGCACATAACAGGCAGAACAATGCCCAGCCAGGAACGGGAGCACCTTTCCCACCCACCCACCCCACCCTCAGGAAAAGCGCATGATGAACAGCTCTTAACATTCAGATGAAATAACCCCCAGTCACCTCACCCCAGGTTGGCAGCAACCATTGTTGAAAATGTGTCACAGCTCACTCCAGTGTAATGTCACCCTCCTTCAAATGTCAGCAAAAGAAAAGCCACGAGGAGATGGAGAAAGACATAAACAGTACTGTAGACTGGTCCTTAAGAGAAAGACCAAGGATACTATTTTGTAAACATTTAATGGACTCCAAATTTCAGCCCTTTCATGAGCAGAAACAAGTCTAAGTGGCAGTCTATAATATCTTTGCTGTAATATCTTTACTTTTAACTGCAATCATTCTAAAGCTCTTTTAATAGCTGTCACCTATTCATTTCCAGGCTCTGGCAAATTATAGTTAGAGGAGACAGCTGCTGACAGCTTCCCTTTTTCTGTGAATGGCACGCTCTCATTCTTGCAAGGCCATGGTCCTCCTCCATGGCACATCTACCAGGAACACAAAAGTCCTGCTTAAAAAGGACAATAAAGACAACAGTGCCCAGGTCTGCCAATTCAGAGAGACCTTGGTTACTCCAGCTCTCTCTCACAAGACCAAGGCCTCTCCCATGCAAAAAGGAGGAGAAAAATCAGTTTTCCCCATATATACTCGAAAGGCATTTTAGCAACATAAAGGATGCGTGTTTGGGAAGGGGATGGTGTGTGTCTGTGTGTGTATGCATGTTTTGGAGGAGGATGGGGACAGTGATTCCACTTGAAAGGAATCAAACTTCCAAGTATTACTAATATCATAAACTTCATCCTCTCAGGACACACATCCCAAGAAAAAGAGAACTGGGTCAAAGGCACACAGCAGTCCATAAAAAAATAAAATATTTTGAAGCTAAAATAGTACTTAATAAAAAAAACTGAGTGATCACTTTTGGCACCTGGAAAGTGGTACAGCCTGTCCCCAAATATTAAAATTGTATGAATACAAAAATAACTCTTCAGAGGAGCATTCAGAACTCAGGCTAATGAATCCAGTTATATTGCTTCTTAACTGCCTTGATTAAATGGAACATTCAACTCCGAACGGGGATGGGGCAGAACCAGTGAACAACAGAGTATATGCTTAGAGTCCTGTCACATCTGTGTCACGGGGACGACAATCAGGAACCAGAACCTTACGGTGACATTTCTTTCTTTAACGCTGGTTCTTTTTTAAGTCAACGTGTAGCCTAAAAAGCAAAACAATCCAGTGAGAAGGCACATAGGAGAGATCCCTAGGAAATATTTTTCAGTCTTTATGTTTTCAAAAATTCAAAGACTCAACAGATGAAAGTACAGCAATACACAAATTAATTGCTCCTCAGAAGATGAGCTTTTGACTTTTTAATTCATGTTCTGTCCTTAACACCAAAGCAGAAGGAAAACATACAACATACAGTGCTTACATACCTCTATGACCAAGTGTCACCTTTTTCCCTGGGGCTTTCTTTATCCTCCTGCGAATGTGTTTAAATTTAAGATGCAGTCTTGGCAGTATGTGTAGCTCAGTGATGCAAATAGTGTGGGATGGCGCCACCCAGAACTCTGTGAGTAGGAGGGCAACCAGGAAATCAACTTTCCTTTTCTCAGTGTGACTCTATTCCATCCAGAGGAGGGTTTGGGCACGCATATTGTCGGCTGTCTTTTTCAATTGGGGAAGGGAGGAGGCATAGGGAGGGAACGTCAAGTCATAGACTGAAAGGGCTTATATTGGCAAAACACCTGAATTTAAACCATCAGTTAGTTTCCAACTTGTCTTCTCCCTACCTCACTTCTCTCGGTGATCCCACATCCGTCCTGGGGTGGGGGGCGGGGGGTGGTCTCAAGGCTATAGGATGGAATCCAGTTATACCTCTAGAACAGTCAGATATTTGAAAGGGAGGCATCAGCTCAATGGGCAATGGCAAATATGTTGGAGTGATTTATTTGAAACATTTCTTAAATCTTTTCCAGAAGTGCTAAAGGCTGAGAGAAGGGCTAATCTTCAGTTTCACTACCCTCTTACCTTGCTGTCTTGAAAAATGCCCCTTTGGGCACATTCTACCTGCCAGACAATGGGCAGGGCACAGAGGATGCGAAGATAAATATGGAACCTTCATTATATTCAGGAGCCTCCAGGCCAGTAGGGAGACAGAAAAGTAAATAAGTGCAAATTGATGAGTTTTATCATTCTTTTTTTGCACAAGGCATGAATTAGTTCTCTATGGTGGGCCAATCAGTCAGAGGCCAGAAGGCTTTCTGAAGGAGGCATTTAAGAGGGCAAAAGGTAAAGGATAAGGAATGGAGAGATAGCGAAGAAGAGGCATCAGAAGTCATCCAGGGATTCCCCAAGGGGGCTCCACATCACCATTAACTAGGGCAGGAACTCTTTGTTTAAATACAGATTTCAGAACCCACCCAGAATCCAAATGTCTTGTGTTGAGGACCCAGATTCCAAGTTTTTGTAACTGCTGAGATGATTCTAAAGCAGCTGACTGATTCACGGATCTTTGATTGGGATCCATCAATTACATCCAGCCCCCTTCCTGCATATTACAGAGCTAAGAAAACTGGAGCCATCAAGGAGGGCACAGATAACAGTGAGTTACAACCTCAGGACCAAGACTCTGGCCTCTTGAACCTGAATTCCATGCCTGGACCACCAGAGCCCACAGACCTCATGAGGCACAACATTTTCCTTGAAGCAGGACATTGACCAATAGAAACAGCGGTTGGCGCCTGCCTGAGAGGACCAGCGACACTGAGTTACTGGTGTGTCCATCACTGCCTCTTCCCCCACTGGAGGGAGGCAAGTCACATTCTGTGTATCACCACTTCCCCGGCGTCGAGTGTTTAAAGAATGATTCAGGGGAGCTGCCCTGGTGGCTCAGTGGTAAAGAACCCTCCTGCCAATGCTGGGGACGTGGGTTCAATCCCTGGTCCAAGAAAATCCCACATGTCTCACAGGCAACTAAGCCAGCACACCACAACTCCTGAGCCTGTTCTCTAGAGCCCGTGTGCCACACTACTAAGCCCACAGGCCACAACCACTACACACTGACAGTGCACACTCACACCTACAGCCTGGCACCACAAGAAAAATCACCACAATGAGAAGCCCATGCACCGCAGCTAGAGAAAACCCAAGTGCGGCAACAAAAACCCTGTGCAGCCACTGATAAATAAAAATGAATATTTTTTAAAAGAGAATGAGTCAGTGAATGAAGTTTACAAATGGGGTCTACAAACAGGACTCCCGACAGCATTGGGCAAGTACTGAGAAGGTCCCCTGTCCTAGGGACCTTATTTTCTCTAAAGGGTCTTCTAAAAGAAGACCCATGCAAATCTGGTAGTGGAAAACACAATGAACTTTAAGTCTCAATGCAAAGAGCATTCTTAATGTTAAGAACACTATTCTTAATTCAAAGAACAAACTTCATGAAATGCTTTTGCGGACATAACCAATTCTAATGAAATGGCCTTTTCTCCCTACAAAAGTTAAAATCAAGCACGTGTTTCAGAGTCAGCCAACCAGAAGGGGGTGGAAAGATACAGGAATGGTGCATCTTGTGACTCCTAATTCCATCCCCTCTAACCAACCATTGGCCTTGAACACACAATTTTTGAAGAGAGGCTCAAAAAGTATGTATCCTTTCACATCTATTGCATGCTGGCTAGAGCCAAGGAACTCTGTTCCTTGGTGACATGTTTCATTTTCTCATGACATTACATGGACACCATTTCCATTTATACAAGAGGATATGGAAGCTATGAGAGCTTAATGAATTTGCCCACAGCAAGTAGGGGATGAGTAATTTCAGACTCCATCTGTGTAGCCGTGGCGATCCTGCCTCTGTCACTCCCCCAAAGCAGCTCAGCAAAGTGTGTAAGAGAGCGAGGGCGTCAGGCCTGAAGCCAGTCAAGGGCTCTATTTAAGGACCTTCTAGTGTTGCGTGATTCCCATATAGACAGCAGAATCAAAGCAGCAGTCAGAATAGTCAGCTTTGCACAGACCTATGGGGTGTGGCTCAATGGATAAAGAATTCACCTACAATGCAGGAAACGTAAGAGATGTGGGGTTTAATCCCTGGGTCAGGAAGATCCCCTGGAGGAGGACATGGCAACCCACTCCAGTATTCCTGCCATGGACAGAGGAGCCTGGCGGGCTATAGCCCATAGCATCACAAAGAGTCGGACACAACTGAATCGACAGTATGCACATGGTATTGGCGAGTCAATTATGATATTTCTAAAGGTGAAACAGCCAGCCTACTAAATTCTTACTGGAGCCATTGAAGCAGAAAAGCTCTAGGTCAAGTGAATGCAAGTCCAACCTGAACCATTAAAAACAGAGTCACGGCCCTTCTATTAATTCCCCAACTTGAACCAGTTTGTAGACCCAAAAATCCCTTAAATAAAAATGAGGGTGGGTCCCCTTGAGGAAGGGCCCTGGTACACTGCTAAAAGCATATACTGTTAATCTTTCTCCTAGCCTTCCCCCAGAGGGACTAACAGCCTCTTCAGGGAGACTGTGCAATGGGGAAAGGGAAATAATCAAACCTTTGGGGGATTACTGGTCACTGACTCCGAAGTGACACTAATTCCAAGAGACCCAAAATGTCCCCAGTGGCCCAATTCAGGTGATCAGTGGAGTTTCAGCTGAGATCCATCTTGCAGCAGGTCCCTGACTCCAAGCTTTGGTTATTTCCTCGGCCCTAGAATTCATAATCCAAGTAGACATACTCAGCAATTGGCATGATCCCCACAGTGGGGAAGCAAGGAGTTGTTTGGTTATCTAATTGAAGTTGAAAAGGGCTGGGGAAGGTCGGAGAATGTGGCTCCAAAGGCCCAAACTCACTCCACCTCCAGAGTGAACTCAGAACACTTAAGTTTGGGGTTTACTGTGTGTGTGTGCTATCTGGCTTAAAAGAAATGGGCTCAGCTCAGCACTTGAACACCAGGATAAATCGTTCCAGCAATGAAGAGCCACGACACCTATCAAGTTTCAATTGCTAGCTAAAACCCTTGATAGCTGCTAGAAAAATAATGTGCGATTTTAGCTGAGAAACATAAATTATCAAGGCCATGATACTCTCAGAACGTAATAAATGAAATATAGGTAACCACAGATGTGGTAAGGATCCCAGCCCCCAGCATGTGTCATGAATGCTTGGTCGCCCACAGGCACTGGGAGGAAGGAAGAGAGAAACAGATTGTCCAGATTCAACACGGGCTGAACCGTGGATGAAGACACAGAGGGGGTAGAAGTTGCAGGGTGGAAGCCAAGAAATGTTTGCTACATTCTTCCAACTTATGTTCTCCTGATATCTCCGCCCCATAGGCTTTCTGGTGACGAGGAGAGAATTACAAGCAGACACATGAAGTATAAATACTTCTGCAGGCAGTAACGCGCTGACAATGTTGGTGTTCTCCTCTGGAACATTCATTACACACGTCTGGGTCCAGTGGAATGACAGAAAAGCAGTAACCACTGCCACCACAGGATTAGGGCACTGCAAAGCCAGCAGCCGCTCGCCTCCCACATCTGACATCTGTCTGGCCCGTGCCTCCATCACAGTGACCTCAGGCGGGACCAGTCTTCAGCAAAACTGAGAGCGATCAGAATTACGTGCCAGGCATCCCCGAACCACTTGTCCCTGGGGCCCTAACTCAGCGATAAAGAAGCCATTTTAAAAGGTCTTCCAGAAGGACGCTGGGCTCACGTGCATGCATCATAGCGCTTCTTCCTGCAGATGCTCACTGAGCACCTGCTGCGGGATCAGCACTGGGAATACCCGCAGTCGACCCAGGAACAAAGACCGGAAGCGGAGTGTAAAGAGACAGCACAGAGAAGCACTAGTGCGTGCCAGGAGGGCACATGGGGAAATCACGGAGGGCTCCCAGAGGAGGTGACCACTGAGCTGGGTCGTGTTGACCACAGGGACATGTGGCTTCGGGGTACTTCACTCTCTCTTCTCGCCACCTGATGCCTTTTCCGTCACTTCTTTTCTGCTGTAAATTCGCCCTTAATATTCATTTCTACCTGATTTCACCTGAGAAGGAATTCTGGGCTCTTATACTTCCCTGGGGAACCGCTGTGAGCCCACTCTCTTCCTCTTGATTGGTTTCCAAGCAGAATTTTAAGACGGCACCAGAACAGGGGAGCGAAAGGAGACGCCCTTCCCGAAAGTAGTCCCCCTGGTATCCCTGGCCCTTTGCTACTGCTACTGCTAAGTCACTTCAGTCGTGTACGACTCTGTGCGACCCCATAGATGGCAGCCCACCAGGCTCCCCCATCCCTGGGATTCTCCAGGCAAGAACACTGGAGTGGGTTGCCATTTCCTTCTCCAATGCATGAAAGTGAAAAGTGAAAGTGAAGTCACTCAGTCGTGTCCGACCCTCAGCGACCCCATGGACTACAGCCTTCCAGGCTCCTCCATCCATGGGATTTTCCAGGCAAGAGTACTGGAGTGGGGCCCTTACGTCCTTGGGAAAAATTCGACATTGTGGCAACTATGGGCTGACTGGTCTCTCCCCTGCACAATGTGCCAGTCTCCTGCTCCAGATGGCAAACTGAGCAAAACCCATGGAAGGGCTTCTCACCACCTCCTCATCGGGGCAGGCTTCCCACCACCTCCCCACCTCATAGCTTCATTTGGGCCTTATCTAAGAAGATTCCCAGGCTTCCCTGGTGGTGCAAGTGGTAAAGAACACGCGTGCCAATGCAGATGTAAGAGAAGCAGGTTCGATCCCTGGGTCGGGAAGATCCTCTGGAGGAGGGCACGGGCAACCCAATCCCATATTCTTGTCTGGAATATCCCATGGACAGAGGAGCCTGGTGGGCTATGGTCCAGAGGGTCACAAAGAGTCCTACACTGCTGAAGTGACCTAGTATGCACACAAGAAGATTCTTATTAAATGGCAACAAAATGAAAAGTAAAATATCAGAGACACAGAAGTAGTAAGCCATAGATCTGAGAAAACAGCTGCATATGAAAGGATTAGGAAATAAATGAGAAGAAACCCAAAGGATTTAGAATCCATTTCAGGTGCCCTGTAAGAAAATCCCACCAGTATGGGGAGAACAGGCCCACGCTAATATCCAGGCAATAAAGAGGTTCTATCCTGGACTGGCTGCCTGATAATGTTTTACCTTGAGGTTTATAATTCTTTTTTCACTCTCTAGCACTTTCTAGGATGAGGCTTCTTAAAGTGGAGAGAGGGCCACTTGCATCAGAATCAACCTGAGGGACTTGTTAAAATGCAGTTTCTGGGTCCCCGGTGATTCTTAGGCATTTTGAAGTCTATGAACCACAGAACTAGGGACTTTATCCTTCTTAAGTGGTTGAGATATCCATGCTAAATCACTCAGTTAAACTGCTCTTTAAAATCTGAAGGAGACACTAGTGGCTCAATTGATTATTTTAGAAATTGTGAAGATTCTAAAAGTAGTAATAGTGAGGTCACATTGTGACCAGTTTTAAATGATGTAAAAGTTAACACACTGAAGTCAGAAAGATCTTTGCAAAACATAAATGTGATCACATCACTCCCCTGGGTAAAACACTTCAGCGATTGCTCATTGCTCTTTTGAGAAAGGCGCAGACCCATGGTCCCAATGAGCCCTCTTTACCAGTCTAATCCAGGCCTGGAGAGTTCCCTGCCCTGTGTTCTAGCTTCAGTTCCTTCAACATCCAAGTCTGCCCTTCAAATGACCTTCACACACACTAGCCATAGGCAGGGACTCTTCTTTCCCCAGTAAAATCTGTTCTTTCCCTTCCCAGCTCTGGCTGTATTAATCCCCAGTATCAGACCTTTTCCTCCATAGCCCTTGGCACAGTTTGAATGCCACATTTTTTTGTGTGATTCTGTAATTAATGTACACTTCCTCCACTGAGGTCTAAGAAGTCCATGACATCAGCTACAGGGCTATTTTTTTTTTCCCTAGGAAGGAGACCCACCATTGTTTATGTATCATCTAGCATACCCATGGTACATAGCTGGTGCTCAATAAATATCTGTGGATGAACAAAGGAATTAAAGAGTATTTCAAAAGCAAACACTGGCAGCTGATGCAGATCCCACAGTAGCCACCAAGAATTTAAACATACTCTGATCTCTCTCCTAAAGGTTAAAGGTTCCAGGGTCTCTCTAGCACCAGGAAGAATCAAGTCCTCTGGTGGTTTCCCTCCCCCTACCTATGTTACAAGATACCTTCCTTTGCATTTACCATTTCAAAAGGATGAGCCCAACTCTTCCTAATGCGATTCCTGGAATTTGAAAGAAAAGTGGAGTTCAACATTAAATGCTATTATGCCATTTCTCTGGGCCTTGCTTTGATTTGGCTGTAAAAAATTACCCTAAAGCCTGTTCATTGTCTAAAAAATATATGCTGAAATAAAAACAGACCTCGGGGTTTTCACAATGACTTACTTCCTATATTTTTGTACACCTTCATGAGTCTTATCATTCTCAGCTCCAGGTGCCGATTCTCAGACTGTTTCAAGGCATTTTCAAATGCTGGAATTGTTATCAGCATATTTGAATGATTTCAAATGGCCCTAAATAAGCTGGCAATAATCACAACACAATTTCTACTACAGTAGAATGAGGCTTCACGAGGATATAAATGAACCCACCATTACCGCCCTCTCCTCTCTGCCATCTTGCCAGCAGTTGGCCCTGGCTCAGGTAATGAAGGGCTTGCAGCCCTGACTGTACTCTTTCACATGTTCCTGAAGCAAAGTTCTCACAGCATTGTTCCCCATCCTTCACCAAGTAGACATAATATTCCAATGCAACGGGTTCAAGTGAGGCAAAAATGACTTAGACAAATCAACAGAGACACGGCAGCAAGAGAGCATTACCGCATTTGATGTGCTACAGAAAAATCCTGGATTTTGAAAGAAGAGTGAAATTCAACATTGAAACTGCTATTATACTGTTTCTCTGGGCCTTGCATTGTTCTGCAGCCAGTCTCCCTGACATGTATTATCTATAAAACGGGTCCAAGGTGAATGAATATGTTTGAATCACTGTTGATCTGATCTATATTTTGCTGTGGATGTAACTCTCCAGTGACGTATCGTAAATTTATATTTCACTATATAAATCTTTGTATGGGTCTTTAACACTTATTTTAACATTGGATCCTATTTAAAAGCCACATACTAATCCTGATAGATAGTAAAGAGGCCTTACCACACAACTGACAATCTAGCAATGAAAAATCCATACTTATCACCCTACCTGGGAGAAGAGAACGTGACTGGGGATTTTGTTGTACACTACAGAGAGTGTATAATTTGTCAGGTACCAGACAAGATTTGATTATAGTGATTAGATAAGAGATTTTTCATGACTATAGTAAAAGGGGTGTGGGGACTATACTTTTCAAAGCACAGACTTGGAGAAGTAGTTTTCACTTGGCACATTTCTCTCCTACACCCATACTTCATGGCAGTTTAGTGTCTATGTTGAGGCTTTTTGTTTTTTCAACCCACTTCATAAAAGCCAGTACCAAGTGGCAGCTACATGAGCTACTGCTTAATGAGCTGGTGAGCCTTTCAGCTAGTTGTTGCCATCCTGAAGGAGCATGAAGTAGAAAAGGCATCCAAATAAACTGGAAAGGGCCAGGGAAAATGAGTAGAAATGGAAACAGGTGGCTTCTACTTAGGTGGCCATAAAATGAACTGTCCAACCTGGGGCACTTGTGAAAGAGAAACTTGGTACAATTACTCACGCTGGGATGACAGAGCTATACTGTGGCTGTACACTCAGGATTGTAGACATCGTAGTTTTATTTTCCTATTGCTTATATCCAGAATATTTTCTAATCTGATTTATAGGCTCAAATTAAAGAAGAAAAATGAATACTTTCTTACCATTCACCTGCCAGTGAACATTTCAACCATCCCCTACTCATGAGAAGTTCCAAACGACTTAGAAAGGGACAGTTACAAAGCATTATTGGAACCACTGAGCTAAGTCCTTAACATGCAGCATAATCATATGAAACCCAGTTCAACTGAATGAAATTCCTGCCAAATACTTCTCCACTATTGCTCCATAAACTGTGGGTTTCTCACGGGGCTCCCATCCACACCAAATAAGAATAGCCTCAGGAAGGCTGAATTCAAGGAAAGGGAAACACCCCCAATTAGCAACCTCCATTCTCTCTACCCAAAGTAAAATAATAATAAAACAGTAAAATTCCAGGTTAGTTGTCAAAGAATGGGAGATAGAGATCCATTTACAAGAGCTTTTATTTGAGGGCCCCATGTTGCTAACATTATTCATTATGTCAGTTCTTTTAATTCACAATCAATGGTAATTTTCCCTAACCTACAGTCTATTTCTCCTGTTTTCCTGAAGAAAAAATATGTAAATCAACCTAACAGTCTAGTCAAGATTTTAGGAGGAATTCCCCAAGCTACTTAAAGAGGATAAAATAATAAATGTATGTCTTTAAATGATTTCAGGAAAATATCTGAATAAAAAACTTGAATCAAAACTACTGCATCAGTAATGATAACATCAACAATCACAGCAAATCCAACCCAACCCAGTACTTTTGGGGTATCTTATTTTACAATCATTATTATGTTTAGTTACCTCAGCAACTCTAAGAGGTAGGGACTTATGCCCATTTGAAAGGTATAAAATCTGAGGCTGAGAAAAGAACCCTCAACCAACACATATTTATTTAGATTTAAACCTCAAAGACTTTTCCCTTTTTTCCAAATCCATTCAGTCACCAAATCTTTTATTTTCATCAATGCCAATATTTTTTCCTTCTGGCTTGAATCCAGCCTGGAGAGGGGGAAAGGTTGGCCCTCTGAAAGTTGTCTCTTTAAAGGAAGAGGACTGGCCCACTCCTCAGACTTGAAAATGGAATTGCATTTACACAGGAAGTTTTATTTACTCATTTGATCAAGACTTTGTGTTTCCTCGGGTGGGCCTAGAAGGAAGTGGCGTACAGCTTCCATCTTTCCTTGGCACTTCCCTCCAATCTATCTTCCATGTGGCTCTGGGACTTATGCTCCTTATTGAATTCCAACTGAGTCTTTTTCTTGCCTAAAATCGTTTAGCATTCCTTTCCACTCAGTCCAAATGCCCAGCTCCCAGAAGAGTTGACACAAGGCATCTCTCAAACTTTCTCCCCACCACGCTGATTGCTGTATTCCCCAGACTTAACCAGTTCTTTCTTTTAACATTCAGCTTTCCAGAACATTCTCAAAGTCATTTCATTGTGAACTCCTTCCTCTGTGATCTACACACACTAAACATACATTTGTCACACTCTATTATGACTATCTATTAATGAATTTGTTTCTGTGACCGCTCCCCTCAGCAAACTGCTCATCTGAAGTGGGTCTTATAAGGACCAGCAAGAGTCTTGATTGTATGACATAAAATGCTATCAAAATGGCTACTGAATGAATGAAGTATTATGAAGCATGCTATAAGCCCAATCATATTTCAACTTAAAAATACTTATATGCATATTTAAGTATAAGGCACACATTTAAAACATTCTCACTGTTGTTTGAGTCACCAAGTCGTATATGACTCTTTTGCGACCCCATGGACTCTAACAGCCTGCCAGGCTCCTCTGTCCATGGGATTTCCCAAGCAAGCATACTTGAGTGAGTTTGCCATTTCCTTCTCCAGGGAATCTTCCCCACCCAGAGATCAAACCACATCTCTTGCATTGGCAGGAGGATTCTTTAGCACTGAGCCACCAGGGAAGCCCGTTTAAAATATATATACTACAATAAATAAATAAACTTTTATTGTGCTTCTCTTATCCTAATCCAGGCAAATGTTTCTCCAAATCCTCAAAGAACAGGCAGTAATTGAGAAAGTAGTTCTAACGAGTTGAAGTCACTACTTGGCAGTAAAGTAAGTTTAAGGATGATGGAAACAAATACATTCCTTGATAAAAATTTTGATTTAATGTGATTTATACTGACTTGCTTTAAAAATAAAAATGATAAGCACTGGAGAAAACAGGATTTAGCAGGTGATAGAAGAGTTTCTTTGTTCATAAAGACCTTTCAATATTAGGAGAGCTACATGGATATGTGTGTGTGTGTGTCTGTGTGTGTGTTTGTCACACACACACACACATACATACACAACAAACATTTACTATTTTAGTGTATGAAAGGATCAGTCCTATCCCCCAAATCTAAATGTCTGAATACTTGGCCACTTCCTACAGAATGGTGCATGGCTGGAATAACACGGTCCACCATAAAAATGCTCTGAAAAGGATGGGGTGGGGCAGTGGTGAAAGTGGGCAAGAGTCAAGGCAAAACTAGTCTTACTGAGTGTTATTGGAATTCTCTCTTCACTCAGCCAAAACTACGAAACCTAACCAAAGTCCCTCCACTGGCTCCACCTCCCAAGCCACATGCCTTCTGGGGGCCAAGGGCAGAGCCAGCTGTGGCTCTGCATTTGGATAAAAGAGCCTGAAAACAGGGGAAAAAAAATTATTTTGAAATGCATTATGCTTCGAAATTAAGGGTAATTGTGTGTAGCAGCCTGGAAAATATAGCTCATCCAGGACTGCTCAGCCACAGAACCCCAGAGCACAAAACACTGGCTTTCTAAATGCAATCTCAAACTAAAAAAAAAAAAAAAAGCACAAAGGGCGGAAGGAAGGGTGGAGGTTGGCTATAGGGCTGTGACTTGTAAGAAGGTGGCTGCCTCAGGGAGATACAGCTAGTACATGAGCCGGCAATATCGCTATATCTACATCGTCTAAGCCACTAGACGCTGCCCTGCTCTAGCAGCACAACAGTGAAGGTAAATAAAAGGTTGACAGATAATTACATAAGAAAACAAATGTGGCAAGAGTAGGACAGGGATCTAATGGACGGAGTGGAAAAGGACTCCACATCTAGCAGCATCTTAAAGCAATGTCCTGATCACCCTAACGGACCATTAGTATCTATCACTACCCAACTAGCCAAGGTGTATTTTACCAGCAGAGGAGGCATTTCACCCTCTCAATTCATCCCCACACAGACAGTTCTTTAATCTCGTAACAGAGACCTATGAACAAGCCCAGCTAAATTCTGCGACCATCCTCCTGTTTCATTGATTTTATTCCCATTATGTGGAGGATATAGCTAACGCGGTAACCACGGGCCAGAATTCAAGACCTTGTGAGGAAACAGAGACATAAAATCACTAGCTACAGTTTTTTTCAACCAGAGGGTGACAGGAAGAAACACACATGAAACTGACTTGAAAGCAATTTGGGTTAGGAAAACAATTGCAGTTTTAGGAGAGGAAGCTAGAGAGGAAACTTGGAGAACTAGAGGAAATAAATGAACATAAAGGGTGAGACCACCCACGTGTGAAAAAGCCACCTTAGGGCAAAGGAATCACCAGTGAATAGAAAACTGGGCCACTTATAACTGCTGTCAAAAGTCTAGCCTGTTGGATAGCCCAGAGTTGGACTAATTCATGCAAGAAAACCAAACAGTGGTTCTTACTATGGGAAGGGTACTGGCAACTGATTATGTCTGGAGACATATTTGGTTATCACACCGGTGTGCTGCTCCTGGCATCAGGTGGTAGAGGTCAGAGAAGCTAGTAAACATCCTAAGAGTCACAGGACACAACAAAGGATCATCTAGCCTCAAGGGTCAACAGTGCGAGGTTGAGACTGCCTGACACAAAGGATCAACATAGAATTGGCAATAGCCTGCATGAACAAAAAGAGAATTTGCAGCCTCAGCATCACCCAATGGAGAAACCATCCTGGCTAAAGACTCTAGTCTCTGGTTCCCTTGGTTGGTATTAATATATGGAGCAGGACAAGTAGCAAAAAAGGTATGACTAGCTGGAAGATACTTTAAATGTATTCCTTCCTCCAAATTGGTCCCCATCACCACCACACCAAGTAGTTCCACGCTTCTGATTTCATCATGACTCATCCACAAAGAGAAAAAAACTGTTGGTTAAAGAATATGTGTCTATTCTCCTTGGCAAACCTCAGTCTCATTTTTGATTAATGAATTGCATTCTGGCTTATATGCTTCAATATCATGAGCTTAGGTGATGGGCGTACTCTCCCTGAGAGAAGGATCACTGACTCCCAGGACTAAAGAGGTCAGCTTTGGAATGGGATATACAAAGTTAGGCACTGAACAACTTGGCCTCAGTGATGACAGACGCATCCCTAGGTGCCATGGCAACCAGGACACATCCATCAGAACCCAGGGCATTTCTACTAGCATATAGAAGTGAAGGGTACCCTGGATGGGCTGCAGCATAGCTTGACATGGGGGTCCTGGCCTCAGACTAGGCTAGTCCAAGAGAACCAACAAGAAGAATAAGCAGTCAACATAAGAGTCATGGGGCATGTGAAAGAAACAGCAGCATAAAGAGTCAGAAAGGGCAGATGTCGGTTCAGTTCTACTAGCCAAGCACAACAGTGACATTTCATTTCTCCAGGCCACTTCTATAAAATGGATAAGAACACTATACCAGTTTTTCCCCACTGTCTCCAAAACAGCATTCCTGGTGGAAGCATGTCAGCTGCCGGCACAAGGAGGAAGATGTAGCATGAATCCTGTGACCCCAAGGCCACTGGGGCAATGCTCAGTCAGAGTTACTCACTCCTGCCGCCCTCTAACCTCTGCTCCTTATCCAGCAAGTATAACCCACCCAACCCACAGCAGTCTGGGAGCCCAACAAGTAGTACGCTTGCCAGTGTTTTCTACTGAGGAAAGTTATGTTCCCTGCATTAACTGTTAGAACTAAAATAGCCAAAACGGTAGCCCCAACTAAAATTAAGGTTCCAGTAATAATCTTGCTCAGATTCTGGAAATCAGTGTTTGTGGGGGCCTAGAACACTGACTGAGACTCATCATCTCCTTCTATTTATACATGTGACTAATCTCTCTACTCAGTAGTAGGCCAGGTTGTTGCTGTGGTTAATACTGTTTGATGATCTAGCATTCCCTCTCCCACACAGATTCCTACCAGATACTTGGCTGTTCACCCCCACCTTAGGCTGGTGACAAAATTCTGCTCAAACTGACCTGCACTTATCTTAAAAAAGTTCAGAAATCATAGTGCTAAGTCACAAGTTAAATTAATCATGGATCATAAGAGTGATCTGAGGTGTTCAGTTCTGGCTATTAAACATAAGTTCCAATTGTTGACACTCAGACAACCTAAATTATCCAGGGACCCAAAAACTGCAAGCAGTGTGTACACTGTGCTTTCAGGCTAGCTTTGCTGTATCTAAAAGTGCCGCACCAGGCATATTCAAAGGCTTTCACAGGCCACACACATTTCATGGGAGCCACACTCTCTTCCCTGGGTAACTGGTCTTCAAAATCCTGATGTTTTGAATGGTACTGAAGTTCTCAGCCTTTTTGTTTTTTTGGTTGGCCAGTTCCAAGCCCTGGTCAGCTAAGAAGCTTAATCTAATTGTGTATCACAGCAGTGTGGCAGCCACCAGACAAGATTACTTCTGTCTTTGCAAACCTCTGAAAGTAATTAAAATCATGCCTTTGAGAACTGTGAGGTGTAGAATATGAAAGAAAAAGTTCAGTGGAGTAAGTTCCAAAGACCTCAAAAGCTTAAAGACCTCATAAGCTCTAAACTAAAACTTAGCCAGAAAAGAGTATTTTTCACTCATTTTATGCTAAGTTATTACATACAATCTACTGCCCTTCTATATCACTAAAGTGAAAACCATACACCTGGATCTCCAGCTTTGTCAAAATGGCATTCTTGGGGCCTAACAGACCATTGAGTTCTATAAACAGTAGTATTTTAAAGGTTGAGTCAATGGCTGATGCTTTTATTGCATCTGATTCAACACTGGGAAACAGCATCTCTTGCAGGAGATTAAACTAATAGCATTTTGTAATGAGGGAGGGTGCTAAGTGTTTCTTAAAGTATGACCCCGTGAACACTTTGATCACTATCCTTGGCAAATGATTTAAAGTGTATATGCCTGCTGCTGCTAAGTCACTTCAGTCGTGTCTGACTCTGTGCAACTCCATAGACGGCAGCCCACCGGGCTCCCCTGTCCCTGGGATTCTCCAGGCAAGAACACTGGAGTGGGTTGCCATTTCCTTCTCCAATTGTATATGCCTAGCATTATTAAAACAGACTTTTTTCAACACGACTCATATTAAGTAATATATTTGGCATTTAGATTTGGTATCTGTTTTGTAAAACACTCTATTTTCCATTGTACTCTCTTCTATTTCGTGTTTTCAACTGCTGGTCTGGACCTAAGAAATTGATGTTATGATCCATTCCTTGTTGCAACCCTAAGCTTTAAAAACACTAGTTAACTAGAAGAAGCAGAAATGGAGTTGAGTAATTAGCAGGAAACACTTGAGGCTTGGTGATGTAGAGAGGCTTTGTGATGTCTTAAAAATCAAATGATCCACTTGGATGGTTTCAGGCATTAAAAAGTGGTTGCAGGCTTCAGTTACAAACCTTAAGGGTACCCATTGTCTTAGATCCAGACAGGATATGTCCTCCATAGGAATGATTACCTATAAACCTACAGTGTTCAGAAAAACGATAATGTCAGCAAAGTGTGTGTTTGGAGCCCCTTGGCACACCCCCAGCCACATCCTCTCTGCAAGGGCTTCAAAGCATGCCCTTCCTTCACCTTTATCCCCACCCATTCACACCCAAAACCCAAAGGGGGGTTATTTATTACTTTAAAACACTCAAATGTTGTCTTATCTCAATTTAATAAATATGTATGATTTGTTAACAGCACTGTAGAAGCCCCTCGTCCCATTTCCTCTCTTTCACTTTTCTTCTCTTGGGCTTTTCTCATCTCTCTTCTCCCCAGCATCTGCTACCCAGCTCCATTCTATCTTCCTCTCCTTCCTCCTTTATTCCCTCTCCTCCTCTCCTTCACTCCCATCTACTGGGGGAGTGGAGTGGCATACAGTGGCCGTCTCTGACTTCACTCTACTCACAGTAATACCTTTCTTCCCAGGGGAGTCTTCCTTTGGCTAAAGTAACACACACTTTAAAAAGACATTCTCCAAGGAGAGTGATGAAACAGATACCAGATCTAAAGCGGTTATGTGTTATTAATAAACTGTACTGGTTGTTCACTCTCCCAAGGAATCATTTCTCAGTTCCTTTCTTCAGGCTGAAATTCTACAGGGAGGAGTTTACTCAAGGCAGAAAGGGATCTGCAAGAGGTGCGGCTGAGCATGGGGAGACGACAGAGGAGAAAAGGCAAAAGTCTTTTCTTACTTGTCCCTGATGCTGTAGTATTTTCTCGACATATTTCCCTGGTGAGCCTCTCCCATGAAGGCCCATCTTAGTCAGTCAACAAGTATCTATTGAGCACCTACTAGGTAGGAATCAGTCTAGGTTCTGGCCCTGTAAATAAGACAAGGTTTCTGCCCTTGTGGAACTTCCATTTTAATGGTCAAGATAGACAATAAGCAGACAAAGAAATGAATATATAATACCAGAGGGTAATAAATGTTTAGAGGGAAAACTGAGAGACTGAAAAGGACCAGGGAGTGGCTGGTTGCTATTCTACAGTCATCAGGGAAGCCCTCCTATAAACTGACAACTGACCTGAAGGAAGCATTGGAGTGAGCCATCTGGACACATGGGGGAAAGCTCCTTGTGACAAAGGAATAATATGTGCAAAGACCCTGGGGACAGAACTTGGTGAAAAAGGAGAATGTGAGGCAATCAGAGTTGCTGCAGTCAAGAAGGGCAGAGAGATGAGACAGAAAGAAGAAGGGGTAGATGTGTCTGCTCCCGAATTCCACCATCTCAGGTGTGGGCCAGCCTCGCAGCCTGCCCCTCCCTGACACCTATCCAGCTTCTTCACAGTTCCCTTCCCTCCTGCAGAGTCTGAACACTCAAGGTTATTCCCTCAGATTTTCTGAGAGGACATCCAGTCCATCTAATTAAAAACAATCAAAATCAAGTCATAAGCCATAGTAAGAAAGCAATATATATGCACATTTAACCACAGCCCTTAAGAGACAGGAAATCTACCGCAGTAAAGAGCAGGGGCAGAGGTCAGCTACAAGAAAAAAAAAAATGTCCCCCACATGACAGCAGGGGATCTGACCTTCCAACTCACAAACTGGGGAACAATACACTTTGAAACAACCTTGGGCAGTAGGTATGGAGGTGAGATACTATGGAAAACCATGATCAAAGGAGGCTGATGGTAATGGCCACTGACACCTTTTGGATCTGAAAGCGAGCCTGAGTGGTGTTAGGCCCCTCTAGTTCCCAAAGTTATCCTCAAAGAGTTGATATATAAATGCCGGTCATTAATTATTTTTATTTTATAGACCAAAAAAAGAACAACTCAAAAATTCACCCCCAAGTCACTGGCAGCGCTACCGTGGGGAGCACCGCGGCCTCTGTCTCAAGGGTGGAGAAACCCTTGTCACAGATTCTCTGAAATCTTAAATATAACGATCTAAGTTCGTATCATTTAAGGCCAGTGATGTTAGCAGGCCCAATTTTGGGGCACTGGGCACCACAGAGTATGCCCTGCGAGGCCCCGGGGTTGTCCAGAGACCCGCAGAGCCGGGTCACACCACCGGGGTCCAAGCCCTTGGCTTTAGGTCAACGCAGGTCCCACCGTCAACAACCCTTGTCCGGATCAGTCAATTTCAAACAGCATCTAGGCGGCAGAGGGTCACTCAGCGGCATGGACTCCAGGGCTCCAGAGCCCCTCTCGTCTTTCGGTCTCTCTCTCTCTCTCTCTCACACACACACACACACACACACACACACATACACACGCTCGCCGCCCTCGCGCGCGCCCGCGGCACCACACGGACTTCCCAACCCCAAACACACGCGCGCACCCCACGGCCGGCTGAGTTCTGTATTTCCTCTTCCTCAAAGCCACTCTTGTGATCTTAGCCGCCCCGCTCTGCTTCGGACTCCAGGGCCCCCAGAACTCTGCTACCTCCCTTCCCTGAAGGCGCGCCCCGTGCGCCCCTCCTCTGATGCCAGGGTCACCCATCGAACCGCACCCCCTCCACCTCCTTTCCGGGTCCCAGCCGGGACTTCTGAGTGTCCCCGGGAGGCGGGTATTTACTAACAGTCGTCCGGGGCTCCCAGCTGTCCCTGCCGCCCCTTCGCGTCCCTCCGGGCCCTCCACCCCTCTAGACCATCACCGCCCCCTGCCAGGAGCGCGCCTGCCGGGGGATTCCCTCCCATCTTCGAGCGCCTGAGAAAAGCCGGGAGTCCTCGCTGCCAGTCCTTTCTCCCGCGCACCCTCTGTGGTGCCCAAGCCCCCAGTCCCACTCTCCCCGTCCCTAGTCCCCAGTCCCCCAGCTCCAGCAGCGCAACCCCAGGTCGACCCCCTGCAACCAGCCCTGGCCGAAACGTCTCGGCTGGTTCCCCGGTCACGAGCCCTGCGCCCCCTCCTCGGCGCCCCTCCCTCGGCTCCCATTCCTCCTGCCGCCTCCCCCTCTGCCCTGACTTCCCCAACTGCGGAGTGCCCGGGCGCGCCAACAGCCTTCACCCCGCCGAGCTCGCGGCCACCCCCGCCTGCGCCGCGGCGCCCCCAGAAAGGAAACAAAAGTCTCCGCGGCGCCCAGAGTCCCCCGGAGCAAGACGCCTCCTCCTCGCCCCAGCCCCAGGTCCCTCCCGGGCCGCGCTGAGGTCAGCGAGTCAGGGCGCCGCGCCAGCCCAGGAAACTTTACTAACCTGCCCGGGGTCGCAGGACCGCGGCGGCGAGGGTTCCCAGCGATAAGATCTCTAGCGACCCCGCGACCGTGGAAGGGGAGCCGGAGACTCTGTCGCCCAGCTCAGGGGCCCCGGCGGTGTGAGTGGCTCTGCTTCTATCTATCCCGTGCCCATCCTCGCCCGCTCTCGCTCGTCCGAGCACACGCACTTACACTCCGGGTCGGCCGGCTGCTGCGCCGCCGGCTGCCGCTGCTCTCACTTCCTCTTCCTTCCTCCTGCTGGCCAGAGACACATTTTGCATCTGCAAGGCATCCCGAGATTAGCCGCGAACTCTCCTACAGAGCAGACGCTGCGGACTGGCCGCCGGCGCCCCCGGCACCTGCGCCGGGACCCGCGTGGTTGGCGCGTTCGCCTCCAGCCGGCGCTCTGCTGCCTGCCCACCGCACTTCGCCTGGGGGGGGGGGGGGGGGATGGGGGTGCCCACGACTTTTTGTAGTCCCCTTACTTAAAGAGAAAGAAATGTCAAACACCGTGCACGCCTCAGTTCTGCTATAAATAATATGTGTGCAGAGCATGACTTCTCGGATGAGCTCACAAGCGGCGTTTTGCAGGCACTAATTAACTCCGTCACCCTCATAGCGCCACCTCCGGGAGGCCGGGAGTGCGTGGCATTTTTTTTACAAGCTTTCAATTTTGGCAGTTGCTTTGGGATTTTGAGGGGAAACTTCGGTGGGCCGTTTTAAAGCTACTTGAAGCTGGACTCTTGGACAGCTCGACAAAATTAACGACAGAACGTTTCCTCCTCCTCACAGTCGCCTGTGCGCTTACGGACCACGGGATTTATTTCTCATCAATTAAGCCAGGGATTCCCTAATTTTGCATAACTTTGCATAAAGACGTTCTATCCCCAATTTGGTCTGTAAGGTACATTATTTGATTCATATAACCTATTTTAGTCCTTTTTAAAGCAGAAATCAAGCACGTTAACTGAGTAGCTGCCAGAAGGGAAATGACAGTTGTTGCAAGGTTGCAGGAGAAACACCTGTCCTGTCCAAAATTCTGAAGTATCTATGCTGGCTCTACCAGAGAAGGAAAAGACAATTGCTATGCATTCCCTGGAAATTGGCAAAGGAGATAAATTGGGACAGGGAGGCATTAGAATGTAAGCAAAGGTGTTTTTTAGGTTTCAATCCCACCCACTCCACCACCTAGGCCCCAAAGGAGATTTAAATTTTAACCCTGCACTGACTGCAGCCATGAAATTCAAAGATGCTTGCTCCTTGGAAGGAAAGCTATGATAAACCTAGACTGTATTAGAAAGCAAAGACATCACTTTGCCGACAAAAGTCCATGTAGTCAAACCTATTCACAATAGTCATGTCCAGATGTGAGAGTTGGACCATAAAGAAGGCTGACTGCCAAAGAATTGATTCTTTCGAATTGTGGTACTAGAGAAGACTCTTGAGAGTCCCCTGGACTGCAAGGAGGTCAAACCAATCAATGCTAAGTAAAATTGACCCTAATTATTCATTGGAAAGACTGATGCTGAAGCTGAAACCCCAATACTTTGGCCACCTGATGCCAAAAGCCAACTCCTTGGAAAAGACCCTGATGCTGGGAAAGATTGAGTTGCAAGAGGGGACAGGGGCAGCAGAGGATGAGATGGTTAGATAAAATCACCGACTCAATGGACATGAATTTGAGCAAACTCTGGGAGAGAGTGAAGGACGGGGAAGCCTGGTGTGCTATAGTTCATGGGGTCAAAAACAGTCGAACACATCTTAGCGACTGAATAATAACTGTCCATTAGCAGCCAAGAGCTCCAAGCAGCTATTGAATGCTTGAAACGTGGCTAGTGCTAAGATGTTCTGTAAGTGTAAAGTAGACACTTGACTTCATGTGAAAATAGAAGATAAAATAGCTGGTTAATAATTTTAATATTGATTACATCATTCCAACAAATGATGATAGTTTAGATGTGATGATTCAGTTGGGTTAATTATTGGGTTAAGACATAAATGTATACTATATATACTAATTTAAAATAATTTTACTGGTTTCTTTTTACATTTTAAATGCAACTACTAGAAGAAATAAGATTATACACATGGTTCTCATTAGTGGCTCACATTATATTTCTAGTGAACCACTCTGATCTGACCCCTTATTATATGCATAACCCCAGGAGTTAGTATCAGGAGCATGAATACTTGGGTGCAGATCATTATAAACCAATAACTTAAAGCAGGATGATTCCAGGAAAGTAATTTCGCTTCTTTATTTCCCCATCTGTAAAACAGTAATGATACAGTAATAACAGTCAACAGGGCAGCTATCAAATGAGGTAATTTAATAAGCAGTCAGTAAATGGGGCCTTTACTAATGATGATGAGATGCTTATAATAATAAGTATGAATTTGATCCACAACTTTCTAGCTCAGGCACATAAAGACCTTTAGTGCAGACATCATGAACATTCAGTAAATGTTAGCTGTCATAATTGTTCCAAGGGTAGACAGGGAACTTCTCACAGCAATTAGACAACTCCACCTCTTTGTAACCTTTGGTCCCAGTACTGCCCTCTGCAGTTAACACGGAGTAAGTCACATCCTTTCTAGGGAGATAACCTTTCAGATCTTTGAAGATAACCCTAGAATTCTACCTACACTTTCTCTCCTGAGGATTAAACATTCTCATCTATCTAACTCCTTTTCAGGTGATAGGGCTTCAAATCTCTTTCACCTTTTTGTAAAGGACACCTGTCTCTGTCTTTTTAAAAAGTATAAATGAACTAACTAGACATTAAAAGCAATTTATGAACTATGGTGTTGGAGAAGACTCTTGAGAGTCCCTTGGACTGCAAGGAGATCCAACCAGTCCATCCTAAAGGAAATCAATACTGAATCTTCATTGGAAGGATGATGCTGAAGCTGAAACTCCAATACTTTGGCCACCTGATGTGAAGAACTGACTCATTGGAAAAGACCCTGATGCTGGGAAAAATGAAAGCAGGAGGAGAAGGGACAACAGAGGATAAGATGGTTGGATGGCATCACTGACTCAATGGACATGAGTTTGAGTAAACTCCGGGAGTTGGTGATGGACAGGGAAGCCTGGCATGCTGCAGTCCATGGGGTTACAAAGAGTCGGACACGGCTGAGCAACTGAACTGAACCGATGTAGCCTAAGCTCTTGGCAGTTATTTTTCAGATTCATCCAGTGCAAGGGGAAGACTGAAAATTATTTGCTGTGTTACCATTAGGCAATGTCCGTGCTTATGAGGTTAGTCTTAGAAACCAAACTCTCTGGTCCACCATCTCTAGGTCTCTTTGGATTTGATTCAGGTGTCCAGTGTCTCTCCATGTCTGCAGGTCAGGTAGAACGCTAAGGTTCTGGGTGACACCCTATTAACAAACTCCCTCTGCCATTGTGGGGGTCAGCATTCTTTGGGTTATCTGGTTCATTCAGTTTCTAATAACACCCCTCTTAACTGTGCAATTGCCAAGCCTTATTTTTCTGTTGTATTCATAAAAACATCTTAGATGTGTCAAATGCCTTAGAAAAATCCACCTTCACCCTGGGCTAGCTGGTGGTCTGTAGCAGGCACTCTGTGCAGAGAGGGCATCGTGGTGGTATCATGTGGAAGGGGCTCTATCTCTGGACTTGGTTGTTGGACATAAATTTCAGCATTGACATTTACTAGCTGCATTACCCTATGCAAGTGACTTAACTCATGGACTAAAACTATATCTACCTGGGAGGGTTGAGTAAGAATTAAATGAGTTAACACAGTAAAGCTCTTAAAGCAGGGCTTGGCACGTACAAGCATTCACTAATTGTTAGCTTAGCTATTATTACCTAGAACAGCCTTCTAATCAGCAAATAAACAGCAACATCTCCCGTTTCCTACCTATCAGTTTCTATCCGTAGGGGAGGAAAAGAGCTAGTATGAATGACTCTGATTTTATTTTAGCTCCTGGTCAGAGCTCAGATCATTCAATCATCAGGTCATGCTGTGGTAGAGAGAGGGACCACTTGATAATAAGGATCAGAATCCAAGTGCAGCCCGTCACTCGTACCTGCAGGAATTCCACCAGGACAGGGCTAGTCTCTCTGCAAATGGGCCAGCCTGCGGATAGGGAAGTGGACTCAAGATCTCCTCTGCAGGACCACCGACCTCAGTCTCAAGATGGCTAGGAGAAAAGGAAGCATGGAAGAGAGGGCTAGCTAAAGAACAAAATTCACTGAAGCCTCAAGTCTAAACTGCCTCCCACAACTATGCTTACAGGACAGCTTTGTACTGTTGAAGGATAGAGAGCTATTTGGGTGAAATACCCAGATTTAATAACTCTATCCTGTGTTTCCCACCTCTTTATTCTCTGCTGTGCTTACAAAACTCCAAGATAAGATGGATGAGTACTCAAATATCACAAGAAAACCCCAAGTGCAAAAATGGCCTGTTATATTTTTAATCAATGATGACTCATTTTGATCAACTCTTTCCTTCCTAAGCATTTACAAATATTCATTTCTAATTCATTTTTTAAAAACATTTATTGGACTGCAAATGGGTCCTGTGCATTTAATAATACATTTCATAATTTGCTTCAGAACTCTCCCTCAAATCAGCCTCAACTTCCTTGATCTATAACTTGAAGAATCTGTTCTCTTTTCCTGTCTTAGAATCAGGCTTATGTTGGCTTGACTCCAGTCTTGAAACAGCTCTGGGGGTAGAGAGAGTGACCTCAGCTCCAGGAAGCTGCTGTACCAGAGATAACAAGGTCTGCGGAGCAGGCAGGCACCTGCAGTCCAGAGCCACTGGGGTCAGCCCTGGGACAAACAGAGTGGCAGGGAGGTGTGTGTGCAGAGCCTTCTTTCTCTCTATCATCCATTAATTCAATGTGTGCTGAATGCCTTAAATGACAGCCACTGTGAGAAGAAGGGAGGCTACAGTGGTGGGCATGAGAATCATGGGGGTCCCCCTCCTGGCACTTTCAACCTAGTTAAAAAGAGAGACTATAGTAGAAGGATATAGTAAAGGAAGGCTGCAGTACCATAGAGGGCAGGGATGCTACCATGATCTGTAAACCCTCCTGGGGAAACTCTGCTAGAGCTGAAACCCAAAGGGTGAGTGAGTAGGTATTAGCCAGGTTGGCGAGGGGTCTGTGAGCTGGGTAATGGGAAGGGGTTCTAGATCAACAGGAGCAGTTTGTATAAAGGTCTATAGATGTTATAGTGCTTTTTAAATTGACCTTTAAAAAGTCAATTTGGTTAAAGTATGAGAATATCAAAATTGAATCCAAGAGCAGAGGGCAAAATCTAAAATCTGGAAGCCATTGGCATTATTAAGGTTAATGGGAAGGCACTGAAAAGCTTTTTGTTTGAGGGTTTTTTGATTTGTTTTCCAAGTGAAATATTTTAAGCAAGAGACTGTTTTTGTATATTGATGGTTCATCCTATCAAATAGAGAATGGATTAAAGGGGACACCAAAAGGCACAGGGAAGAACAGATAGGGAGTTATTGCAGTAAACCAAAGATAGAGAGGATGGAGCCTAAGTCACCAAAACTGAGAGGCTAGGAAGAAGTGGAGAAGCAGAAATGATACAAAGGAAGCTTAGGGCACGTAGAACAGATGGTCATTTATCCCAGCTGTAGAAGCCCACAAACAAGGATTTGCTTTGGCCTTACTGCCTCGGTGCAACCAAACATTGAACTTCTACATTATTATGCATGGCAGAACCAAATAGTATGACTGTACCTAAAGACAAGGAATATAATCTTATGTCATTAAGCCAGTCACTCCCGAAGAGTAATGTGTCAGGAATAAAAGACTGAACAGATTCTCTCTTCTGGATTCTGTCAGATTCCCACAATTTGGGTATATTTTCATTTACTTCATGGAGGCATCACAACTTTGTGGTTTTCCCTCCTTGGAGTCTTAAAATTGCCAAAACATATTAAAGTCTTCCATACCCTTACACGTGGAATCCACTTTACTCTTGAAGACATTCTCCACAAAGCCTTCAGATTTTCCATCCCAACGTCACTTATTCCCTCACAGTTTTCCCAGGATTTCTTTTCATTCCCCTTTAGTTATGTCCCATGTTTCTTGAATACTCTGACTTCTGCTTTGTAAGATTTGTTTCGCTGAATTATATAAGAAAATTGATTTTTTAGAAAGTATGAATGGAAGATAAACATTTCTGAGAATCTTCATGTATGACAATATCCTTTTTAATGTTTTTAAAAGTTTTATTTGTTGATATATAGTTGCTTTACAATGTTGTATTAGTTTCTGCTGTGTGACAAAGTGAATCAGCTATCAGATCAGATCAGTTGCTGTCATGTCCGACTCTTTGCGACCCCATGAATCGCAGCACGCCAGGCCTCCCTGTCCATCATCAACTCCTGGAGTTCACTCAGACTCATGTCCATCGAGTCAGTGATGCCATCCAGCCATCTCATCCTCTGTCGTCCCCTTCTCCTCTTGCCCCCAATCCCTCCCAGCATCAGAGTCTTTTCCAATGAGTCAACTCTTTGCATGAGGTGGCCAGAGTACTGGAGTTTCAGTTTTAGCATCATTCCTTCCAAAGAAATCCCAGGGCTGATCTCCTTCAGAATGGACTGGTTGGATCTCCTTGCAGTCCAAGGGACTCTCAAGAGTCTTCTCCAACACCACAGTTCAAAAGCATCAATTCTTCGGCGCTCAGCCTTCACAGTCCAACTCTCACATCCATACATGACCACAGGAAAAACCATAGCCTTGACTAAACGGACCTTTGTTGGCAAAGTAATGTCTCTGCTTTTGAATATGCTGTCTAGGTTGGTCATAACTTTCCTTCCAAGGAGTAAGTGTCTTTTAATTTCAGGCTGCAGTCACCATGTACACACGTATCGCCTCTCTTCTTGAGCCTCCCTTCTCGCCCCTCAACCCATGTCCCACCTGTCTAGGTCATCACAGAGCACCAAGCTAAGCTCCCTGTGCTATACAGCAGGGTCCTACTAGCTATCTGTCTTACACACGGTAGTGAATATATGCCAATCGCAATTTCCCAATTTATCCCAATTCCTCACTCTCCCCACACCCATGTCCCCATGTCTGTTATCTGCACCTGCATCTCTATTCCTGCCCTACAGATAGGTTCATCTGTACCATTTTTCTAAATTGCACAGATTAATAGGTAGAAACATGTAATATGTAAATACAATGGAATATTCTGTGTATGCTCAGGCTCTTTGCAACCCCAGTAGCCTATATATAGTTTATAGTCTGCAAGGCTCCTCTGTCCATGGAATTTTCCAGACGAGAATACTGGAGGGGATTTCTAATTCCTACTCCAGGGGATCTTCCTGACTCAGAGATCGAACCCAAATCTCCTGCAACTCCTGCTTGGCAGGTGGATTCTTTATCACTGAGCCACCAGCGAAGTCCTTATTCAGCCATAGAAGGGAACGAAGTTGGATCATTTGTAGGGATACAGATGGACTGAGAGTCGATCATACAGAGTGAACAAAGTCAGGATAAGAATATCTTTATTTGCAGGTACATTTGATTGGAAGATTGGCAGCCATCAGAACACTAAAAAAGCATGGCTTCCTGTCTGCCAGCTGATAAAAAGTGAGAGGTCAAAATGGTCTTTCTCTCTTGTGGTTTACTTCATGTGTCTGTGTATGTGCCCATGTGTATGTGTATTTTCTTTTCTAGAAGCATTTAGCATCTTGTCTTTATCCTTGACATTCTGAACTGTTGTCAGGATGCAAAAGGGTGTGGGTATTTATCACCATTCTCTCTTGGCACTACATAAGCCTTTCAAAAGAAAGGGTTGTCTCTCTTCAACCTCAGGAAATTTCTTTCTGTCTTTTCTTCATTTTCATCTCATTTTTTGTATTCTCTTTTCTGGAAGTTCTATCTAAATCCTTGTTGAATCTTCTACATCATATCTCCTTATCTCCTACCTTTCTTCCTTTTTTTGCTCTGTGCTTTTCTAGAAGATTCCTGACTTTATCCTCTGACCCTTTTAGTGAATGCTTTTAGCATTAGCCATCATGCATCTTGGGCTTCCCTTGTAGCTCAGCTGGTAGAGAATCGGCCTGCAATGAGGGAGACCTGGGTTCGATCTCTTGGTTGGGAAGATCTCGTGGAGAAGGGAAAGGCTACCAACTCCGGTATTCTTGCCTGGAGAACTCCATAGACTGTATAGTCCATGGGGTCGCAAAGAGCCGAACATAACTGAGCAACTTTCACTTCACTTCATCATGCCTTTTGGTATTTCTGATTGTTCCTTTTTTCACAGCAGCCAATTCTTTTTTTAAGGACTTATCTCTTGAACTCTCTTCTGGCATTTTAATTAAAAACTGATTTGTTTTGTTTTTAAATTCTCTATTTCCAGAATCATCTGTTAATTTGAGCTTTTTTTGTTTGTTCACATTGGTGCTTGTCTCTGGGACTGATGATTTTCTTTAATAGTCTAGTGATCACAGATTATCGGTTTATATTCCTTAATATTTATATCTATGAAAATGAATAGTATTTTCAGGCAAATCTTTTAGTTTCTTCAGACAGCAACTTCCCAGGTGGTCTAGTGATAAAGAACCCACCTGCCAATGCAAGAAACATCAGAGACACAGGTTCGAACCCTGGGTTGGGGAGATCTCCTGGAGGAGGGCATGGCAATCCACTCCAGTATTCTTGCTTGAAGAATCCCATGGACAGAGGAACTTGGCAGGCTACGTCCCTAGGATCGCAAAGAGTTGGACACTACTGAAGCAACTTAGCATGCATGCAAAAAATACTGCTGCTGGCCATCCTCTAAATATAGATGGGACCCACTGGCCCAGCTGTTCTGTACCCGGTCCTTGATTGTTGCTTGATTAAATTCCTCAATCACTGTTCCGCAGTCCATTCTTGCTCCCAGTGCCTGCAGCCTCTAAGCCAGTGTGGAGTCTGCTGGACAGACCTGTGTCTGTGTCTCTGTGTCCCCTTTCCCCCGGGTCTCCTCCCAGCATTAGCTCCCTGCACTCTGGATCATATAGATCCAGTCTACTGGCCATACTACATAATTTCATCACTGCTCTGGCTACTGGTCCCTCTTTCTGTTCTCTCTGTGGTTTCCTATTGATCACCTTTTGTATACCTTTACTGTTATTTCAATGGGAATTTTGACAAAGGTGAGAAAACCCAAGTGCTCAGCCTACGTTCTTCAATCCAGACCTCCCTTAATTTTCTAAATCACTATACTCCAACTTAGCATCCGCTTACCAAATTGGCTAGACATCCAGTCTCAGTTGATCGTACACGTCCATCACCCGCTCCATGATCATATGAGTGGATGAAAATGTTTATGGGTGACCCCAGAGAGTTTTTTGGTCTGTGGCATTTTCGTGTTGGAGCCTTTGTGTTGAGGGCAGACAGGGCTGCTGCTCTTGAAGCTCACTCTGAGCCCACATGGAGATCTTGCTTACTGTGGTTTCCAAAGCCCTGGTGCTCAATTCCCCATGCTCTCGGGCACCAATACAGTCAAGCTTTCCAACTCCTCATGCACAGGAGAGCTTACCTGGACTCTGCAAAATGTCAGTGTCATGACAATTTTGAAAAGAAAGCAGAAAAAAACAGTAAGGAAAAAGTAAAGAGATCATTCAAAACTATAAGAGAGAAAGAGGTCAATCATACATAAGGACTGGAAAAGACTCTTGAAAGTCCCTTGGACTGCCAGGAGATCAAATCAGTCTATCCTTAAGGAAATCAACCCTGAATCTTCATTGGAAAGACTGATGCTGAAGCTGAAACTCCCATACTTTGGCCACCTGATGAGAAGAACTGACTCATTAGAAAAGACCCTGATGTAGAGAAAGATTAAAGGCACGAGGAGAAAGGAGTGACAGAGGATGAGATGGTTGGATGGAATTACTGACTCAATGGAATGAGTTTGAGGAAACTCTGGGAGATAGTGAAGGACAGGGGAGCCTGGCATGCTGCAGTCCATGGAGTTGCAAAGAGTCAGACATGACTTAGTGACTGAAAAACAGCAATTCACATAAATAATACAGTAAGTAAGTTTTGATTAGATCCTGATTCACTGAGGAAAGCTATTAAATATATTATTGGGACAACCTGGAAATTGAGTCACTGAATCAGTTCAGTTCAGTTCAGTCACTCAGTCGTGTCTGACTCTTTGTGACCCCAAGGACTGCAGCACGCCAGGCCTCCCTGTCCATCACCAACTCCCGGAGTTTACCCAAACTCATGTCCATTGAGTTGATGATGCTATCCAACCATCTCATCCTCTGTCGTCCCCTTCACCTCCTGCCCTCAATCTTTCCCAGATTCAGGGTCTTTTCAAATGAGTCAGCTCTTCACATGAGGTGGCCAAAGTATTGGAGTTTCAGCTTCAGCATCAGCCCTTCCAGTGAACACCCAGGACTGATCTCCTTTAGGATGGACTGGTTGGATCTCCTTGCAATCCAAGGGACTCTCAAGAGTCTTCTCCAACACCACAGTTCAAAAGCATCAATTCTTCGGTGCTCAGCCTTCTTCACAGTCCAACTCCCACATCCATACATGACTACTGGAAAAACCATAGCCTTGACTAGACGGAACTTGTTGGCAAAATAATGCCTCTGCTTTTTAATATGCTATCTAGATTGGTCATAACTTTCTTTCCAAAGAGATAGCGTCTTTTAATTTCATGGCTTCAGTTGCCATCTGCAGTGATTTGGAGCCCCCAAAAATAAAGTCTGTCTCTGTTTCCACTGTTTACCCATCTATTTGCCACGAAGTGATGGGACCGGATGCCATGATCTTAGTTTTCTGAATGTTGAGTTTAAGCCAACTTTTTCACTCTCTTCTTTCAATTTCAAGAGGCTCTTTAGTTCTTCTCCACTTTCTGCCATAAAGGTGGTGTCATCTGCATATCTGAGGTTATTGATATTTCTCCCAGCAATCTTGATTCCAGCTTGTGCTTCATCCAGGCCAGTGTTTCTCATGATGTACTCTGCATATAAGTTAAATAAGCAGGGTGACAAAATACAGCCTTGATGTACTCCTTTCTCAATTTGAAACCAGTCTGTTGTTCCATGTCCAGTTCTAACTGTTGCTTCCTGACCTGCATACAGATTTCTCAAGAGGCAGGTCGGGTGGTCTGGTATTCCCATCTCTTTCAGAATTTTCCACAGTTTGTTGTGATCCACACAGTCAAAGGCTTTGGTATAGTCAATAAAGCAGAAATAGATGTTTTTCTGGAACCCTCTTGCTTTTTTGATGATCCAGTGGATGTTGGCAATTTGATCTCTGGTTTCTCTGCCTTTTCTAAATCCAGCTTGAACATCTGGGAGTTCACAGTTCACGTATTCCTGAAGCCTGGCTTGGAGAATTTTGAGCACTACTTTGCTAGCATGTGAAATGAGTGCAATTGTGCAGTAGTTTGAGCACTCTTTGGCATTGCCTTTCTTTGGGATTGGAATGAAAACTGACCTTTTCCAGTCCTGTGGCCACTGCTGAGTTTTCCAAATTTGCTGGCATATTGAGTGCAGCACTTTCATAGCATCGTCTTTTAGGATTTCAGTCACTGGATGGTAGATAATCTTTTTTTTTTTTTTACTTTCTTGGGTATAAAAATAATATTTGGCTTATGGAGGAGAATGTTTTGATATAAATATATAAATGAAGTTGGGCAAAATGTTAACAATTCTTAAACCTACAAGGAGGGTACAAAGATATATTTATTAAAATAGTTTTTTAAATATTCTGTATGCTTGAGATTTTTCAAAATAAAAATGTGGGGAACAGAATTGTATCTTTTGAAGGGATCTGTCCTGGGTTATTTTATCAAAACCCATCAAGGTCTTAGATTTACTTGTGTTGGCCAGCTGGTGCAGAATACTTGGGTTGATTCCACTGAATTAACAGAATGCTCCTGTAAGGTGCTCTCCCTGAGTACTGAAATGAACTGGGGTCTACTAGTAAAAAGCTACAAGAATATCTGAACAGCCATTTATTTTATGTGAGACTCTATAAGGACAACAAAAGGACAAAGTAAAAATGACTCAACTCATGTTGAATAAAAACTATACTTATTTAATTGTTTAGTTAAATGTGTACTTATATTCTACAAATGCTTCATAGTGAGACCCTGGTCTTTTTAAAAAAAATATTGTTTTAAAAACTTTTTATTTTGTATTGTACTGTGGTTGACTAACAATATCAATCATTGTTTAAAAAAAACAATTGTTAAAAAGTTCAGTTTTTCAGGGCTGTTTCATTTTGTAATTGATATGAATTTTAACATTTGTACATCTCCAAAAAATTCCTATCTTAGGATTACTACTTTATTTTTTTCGAGATCCAAGAGTACTTTTTCTTCAGTGAAAGAAATTCAGAGAGCCTACACATTTTAAAAATCAGACAACATATTTTAAAATAAGTTTTCTGCCTCTTTCCTCTATTTCAATTTCTTATTACATTAACTCTTATGTTGAGTTGACTAATACCTTCTACCTTCTCAGATTGGTCACTGAGAGGCCTTCACCTCTCAGGTGCTGCGTCTTCTAAAATTTTTAAGCTTATGCATTGGTTTTATTCCTTATGTATTGGGATATAGCCAATTAACAATGCTGTGATAGTTTCAGGTGAACAGCAAAGGGACTCAGTCATACATACACTTGTATCCATTCTCCTCCAAACTCCCCTCCCATCCACGCTGCCGCAAAGCACTGAACAGAGTTCCATGTGCTGTATAGTAAGTCCTTGTTGGCTATCCATTTTAAATATCGCAGTATGTACTGCGTCAATTCCAAACTCCCTAACTATCCCTTGCCCCCATCCTTCCCCTCACCACACCCCAGCAACCATAAGTTTTTTCTGTAAGTCTGTGATTCTGTTTCTGTGAGACCCTGGTCTTAACCTCTGATTTTTTTCTTATTAAGCACTGGATCTAAAGATTTATCAGGAGTTTCTTCTTCAGTCATCTGAGTTATAACTGTCAATTAACTTTATCTAGAAACTACAGTAGTATATTAAGAGGTGAAATGCTCCCTTCTATCTACTACTAATTAGTATTAATAATGTGTGGGGCCCAGGCAAATCCTCTTATAGAATAGCAAACACTCTGGATTTGCCTGTTGCCTCTGGTGTCATTTTATTTATCCCTCTATTCTTTGTGCTTCTGGAGGAGTTAGGTGTGATGACCTTCACATTAAACATTTTGGGCATGAACCCTTCATGGGTGACATAGGTAAGTTGGCACTGCATCACATCCACACATGCATCGTTAGGCTATGTCACTCTTGGGAAGCTTGTCACCACCAACTAGATTGAGCCAGTGAAAAAGTACTTTTCTCCCTTTACAATTAATAAGAAATCTATGAGAGGACACTTGACACTGTACAAATATCCTATTCCAGAACCATCTTTTACCCTGCAGTTTTAGCATCTGCAGATAATTCTCCCCGATTCCAATTTAATTCCAGCTTGCTTCCTGTTTCTTTTACTTTGTTCTCCTAGTTCTGAATTCCAGTAACTGTAGCTTACTTCTCTTTTACCGCCAATCTCCCTGGAATGGATGTTTATCCCTACTCTCACCTTGATTTGAACCTCTTTTCTTTTGTTCTCTTTCAGACTTAATTCACACTTCCAGTGTTCCATCATTTTTGCTTCAGTTTCTCTCCCTACAACCCAGGTAAGTACTGTCTCCTTCAAGGGTGGAAGGGATTTGGCACATATAATGTGATAAAAAGGACTTATTTTCGTCTGAGTATGCCATTTACTGGGCTTCCCTGGTAGCTAAGCTGGGAAAGTATCTGCCTACAATGTAGGAAACCCCAGTTCTATTCCTGGGTTGGGAAGATCCCCTGGAGAAAGGATAGGCTACCCACTCCAGTATTCTTGGGCTTCCCTGGTAACTCAGATGGTAAAGAATCTGCCTGCAATTCAGAAGACCTGGGTTCGATCCCTGGGTTGGGAAGATCCCCTGGAAGAGGGCATAGCAACCCATTCCAGTATTCTTGCCTGGAGAATCCCCATGGACCAAGGAGCTTGGTAGGCTATGCAGTCGCAAAGAGTCGGACATGACTGAGTGACTAAGCACAGCACAGCACATGCCATTTACTACATCAGCACGGTAAGTTTTTTGGAGGAATAAAGAGGGCTTCCAGAAGGACATTTGTGGAAAATATCACATTGTATTTCATCATGAGAGACACCCAATCCAAGAAAAGCAAATAAATTGTTCTTTGTTTGCTTTCTGCTATTAGAAGTAATTTCATGTCATAACCAATTAATGGAATCAGAGAATTACTCCTTTCAAAGATCACACTTGCTGTCCCAATACTTGTGTGTCCTGGGCTAAATTCTCCTACAGGACCCAAAGAAAAACAGCTCACACACCTGTGTAAAGACCACAAGCTAAGGAGGGGGAATTTGCATATTACAAACTTGACAATAAATAGATGGAACTCACATCCTGGTGTTACAATACTCCAACCAGCTTTCTGCAGTTTGAAGCCTTGTTATGCTTTCCCCCCAAATTTCCTCTGTTTTCACGTTTGGGGTTCATTATTCATCCATACCTTGATTCTTTAGGCCTCTATTCCTACCTTACTCTTTTCCTAGCCTCCACAAACAAGTTTGGTTTTTTTTTTCCATCAGTTTCTTGACTTCTGTGAAAAGGAAGTCTTTTTATTCTGAGCAATAGATTCTCTCCAGGTTGAGGGTTTAAAACGTTCTCTGACTACGAAAAGCTTTCTCATGCCCCTTTGCAGTCAGTCTCTCCCCTCATTCACCCAGCCCTCAGCAACCACTATCTGCTCTCTGACACTTGGATTAGTTTTACCTGTCCTAGAAATCCATATAAAAGAAATCGTAGAGCATATGCTCTTTTATGTCTTGCCTTTTTTCACTATGTGTGACATTTATATCAGCAGTTCATTTCTTTTTACTACCGAGTAGTATTGCATTGTACAGATACATCATTATTTATTCATTTTTATTCATCTATGGTTGGTCATTTGGATTTTTTCTAGTTTTTGAAAGAAAGTGAAGTGAAGTTGCTCAGTTGTGTCCAACTCTGCGACCCCATGGACTGTAGCCTGCAAGGCTCTTCTTTCCATGGGATTCTCCAGGCAAGAGTACTGGAGTAAGTTGTCATTTCCTTCTCCAGGGGATCTTCCCTACGCTGGGATCAAACCCAGGTCTCCCACATTGCAGGCAGAGCCACATTACCATCTGAGCCACTAGGGTTTTTAGCTATTGTGAATTAAACTGCTACAAATATTCATGTAGTTTATGTGTGAATGTATATTTTCTTTTCTCCTGGGTAATTGTCCTATTTATTGATTTCAGCAATGATTCTGTGGTTATTTCAATTTGTCAAAACTCATCAAAAACTTAAAATTAATACATTCTGTCCTTCATTAGAGGACTGGCTAAGCAAACTGTGGTCATCCATACCATGGAATAATACTCAGCAATAAAAAAGAATGAAATACTGATACAATGACTTGGATGCATTTCCAGGGAATCATGCTAACTAAAAAAAAAGTCCTACCATAAAAGGTCACACACTATATGATTTCATTTAAATATTGTTTCTAAAATGACAAACCTATAGAAATGGAGAAGAGATTAGTGGTTAGCAGGCACTAGTGGTGGTGGGTGGGACAGTGTGGGGGTGAAAGAGGTGTGTGATTATAAGGGCTGCATGAGGGAGCCTTGTGATGGAAATGCTCTTCTTTCCCACTGTATCAATGTCAATATCTTTTTGTGATAGTATACTGTATATATTTTTTAATACATCTTCTTATATATGTACACTGTATAATATATATATAAAATATACACCATATTTTATAAAATAACATTGTGATATTTTGCTATGACTTCACTTGGCTACCAGCTTAGGTAAATAGTTCATGGAATCTTTCTGTATTATTTCTTATAACTGCGTGTGAATATACAGTTATCTCAAGATGAAAATGAAAAATTTCAAAGAGGTGAATCTTTTAAAAGGTATGTAAATTACATCTCATTCAAGTGGATTGTTTTAAAAGTTCTCCTTTCAGTCTGTAGAACTCACTTGCCCCCTCCAGAGACCAGTCAGAATTTTCCTGAAGATCTGTTCCCACTTTGTGATTCACATGACTCATGAATCAGGCCCTCTGAGCCATTTCGCTCTTCCACTTCTTTCCTTACTCACATCTTCTCCAAGAATCGGGATCACATTTTCCATCTTCCCCTCCTGGGTCACGACACACGATTCAGGGTCAGCATACCTGAGCTCATCTACTACCTTGGTCCCTTCAAAGACACACATACCTGGAGAAATTTAGTTCATCTATAATTCTATGTACATTGATTTTGGTTTAGGATTGAGGTCCCAGATTTTGATTGAAGGTTACTTCCTTTAAAAGCTCCATAGTAAGTCAGACAGAGAAAGACAAATATATGGTTTAGCTTATATGTAGACTTTAAAAAAAGTGATACAAATTAACTTATTTACAAAACACAAAACAGACTCACAGTCTTAGAAAACAAATTTAAGATCACCGGGGGAAAGGGTGCAGGAGAGGGATAGATTGGGAGTTTGGGATTGACATGCACACACTGCGGGTATTGAAAATAAATAGCCAAGAAGGACCCACTGTACAGCACAGGAAACTCTGCTCAGTGTTCTCTAATAACCTAAACGGGAAAAGAATTTGAAAGAGAATAGATACATCTATATGTATCACTGAATCACTCTGCTGTATACCTGAAACTAACACACCATTGTTAATCAACTATTCTCCAATATAAAAAAAAAAATCCTCCATGGCTTCCCTGGTGGTTCAGATGGTAAAGAATCTGCCTGCAACGCAGGAGACTAAGGTTCAATCCCTGGATCAGGAACATCCCCTGGAGAAGGAAATGGCAACCCATTCCAGTATTCTTGCCTGGAGAATTCATGGACAGAGGAGCCTGGTGGGCTACAGTCCACGGGGTCACAAAGAGCTGGACCCAACTGAGGAGCTAACACTTCCACTTTCTTTCCATGACATCGATTTTATTTTAAAATCAAAGTCCCAATTTTTTAAATTTTTTGTCAACATTCTATATTGTTTGCCCCCAAACATGACCTTATCTCTGCTTTTCATTTCAAAAGAAAAGGGAAGGATTATATGTGAAAAGATATTGAATACTTTAAGGACAGTGTAGTAATTTTACCATTAATTGCCAGTTTTAAGGATTTGGACTTGATATGGTTCTTATATAATTTTTTTTTAATTTTGCTAATTACCTGGATAAAATTTGGAGGAATAATATTAGGTTTTATATTAATACAATAACATTTATTATAAAATACAGCAATTACTCACTTCTAAGCATGTGAATTTATTTCCCTAGTGAATCTAATATTGAGGGCACGAGCCAGGAAGATAAAGAGCAAGTAGGATCCTTCTTCATATATTTGCCCAAAGGCAAAAATCTTAAATAGCATTTTGATTCCATGAGCAAAAGGTTTTAGATGAACCTAGAGAAGGTAGGCCCTCTTTTCTGGAAAATCCACTACGGATTTTAAGATAAGTTCAAAGTAGGTTATGTAAATAACATAATTATGTTATCTTGAGCACTCATAATTGAGGTGAGATCTTCAATTTGCATATGCACTTATGAAAATAGGAAAGTTTTATGATATTTGAGGGAAATGATCTGTGGTTTATTCCAAAGAGACTAATTATAAAGGGAAAACATTTTAGCATTCTAGGCAGTGGGTTGTGGGTATATTACTTCTAAGTAAAGTAAAAAATAACTTATTTTTGCTATTGATATTCTTTGTCTGAAATTTCTAATCCTGAAAAGCAAGGATTAAGCAATGAAAGGGCTTTTGTTTGTGTTCAGTTCCACAACTAAAGGAAACAACACATTTTATTGTCCCCATTTTAAATATGAAACAGAGACTCAAAGAGATTATGTGACTTGCCAAGTTCATACAACTACAAAGTGACAGATGAGAATTGAAAGCAAATGTCCCAGTCCAGAGCCAAGATCACTCTGCTATAGTAGACATCCAATAAGATTTGCTTTAGAAACCACCACTGTGGTTAAATCTTACAAGTATCTTACAAGTATCACCAGGGTAAGATGATAGATGGATTAAAGTGAAGGAGGAGGCAGTCTAAGTGTAGGCTATTTAAGTATATTATGAAGCTATTTCAAAGTTTATAAATACAGATGTACATCATGATAGTCATTTCACAGTATTTCATCTTACACAGTAGTCCATCTTATGAATTGTTGGATGTTTAGTCTTTACATTTTCTCTATTACATGTGGCAATTCAATGAACATCTTTGAACATACAGCTCCAAACACATATCTATTATTTCTTTAATAAATTCCCAGGAGTGAAATTGTAGGGTCAAAAATGGGTATGTTATATTTGTTGCCGCATTATCACCAAATTGCCCTCTGGAAATGCTGTACCAAAGCAATAAACCCATAACTGAGATTTCTGCTTCTAGTGTCTTTCCAGTCCATATTGCACATTCTAAGGCTAATGCCCCCAATAAGCTACTTTATTCAAGTCTAAAACTTTCAGATTACCTATTATCCACAAATAATTCTAAACTCTAACACTAATGCTTTCTGCTATCAGCCTGTCAGCCTCTTACAGTTTTCTCTCTCCTACTTTTCTATACAATTACCAGGATTTAGTCAAATAGTTCACCAAACAAGCACATACTGGAAAAGATAGGTTTATGTTCCTTTAATATCAGTCGCATAAACACTTTCAATCTATTGATCTCTTCACTCGTCTTGGCCTATTTTATTCCTTCCTCTGAGAAAGAAATGTTGACCCTACTTCATTCCATATTTTAGTTTTAAGTTTAAACATTTTAATTTAAACATAGAGAAACTTAAAATCATGTAAGTTAAACCCGGGAGACCGCAGAGGAGGCTCTTGCAACAGTCCAGGAGCTGACTGAAAACGTCTTTGACTGCAATCCATCTCCCTCTCTACCACTAGGTCTCCCTTTCCAAGAAGTGTATCTGATCGTGTCACTTGTTTTAAGCCTCCAATAGTTCATCACTGCTTGCAAACAATAATGTGAAGTATGAGCTATACACAGCCCTTACTGGCCAGGATGGAGGAATACATGTGTCTGGAAATGCCACACCCATTTCCTCCCCCAGGCATTAGGAGTTTTAACACATCCTTGCCTCTGTTTCTGTCCTATTTTGTGCACAGAAAGCAGAGACACAATTGAAAGGCAAACTATTAGTGAGGGAGATATTTGGAAATATGTATTATAAGTGTTATAAAGGATTATCATTCTTCATATACAATGAACCCAAACACATCATTAAAACACTAAAACTCCAGAAAGCAAATGAGCAAGGATATTAACAGATAATTTATAAAAGGGAAAATGCAGGTGGCTAATGGAACATTAATGGAATTTAAATAAAATCTCTAAGAATTCAAATAGCTTTGAGTAATTGTTTTCTTCATCAAACTCACAAATGTATTTTTTTTAAGATTTTCATTATAGTGGTCCAGAGTTTTGTGAGATAGACACACCTATGTATTCCTTGAAGAGGTAGAAATTGCTTCAGTCTTTCTGGAGACTCACTGACCCTGAAGTTTCACTTACTCCTGGTGATGTATACTTAAGAAAATGATAAGAGATAGAGACAAACACAATTGGCATGAACATGTTTATCCCAGTTTATCTTATAGCTACAACAATCAAAAGTTGCATGAAACTCAAATGGTCAACAGCAGGGCAATGCTTAAATAAGTTAGTTTATCCATACAATGGAGTATAAATGCTCATTAAAATGACATGTATATATGAAGAATTTTTAATGATGTTGGAAATTATATCATGTGGTACAAAGAAAACATATCATTTTGCAAAAATGAAAAAGAGATAGACATTTGTGCATTATATTTCAACTATATAAATGCATATCCAAAAATATATCAATGCTATCTGAGAGTGAATTGTGTGTGTTTGTTTCACTTCTTTTGTTTGTAATTTAAACACTGGACATACATTTCCTTTAAAAATTTGCAAAAATTAAAAAAAAAACTATGCCTTGTATTCTTTAATGTTAATGTCACTCCTATGTCTGTCGCTCCTTTGGCACTTGGCAGATAAGGTAAAGAACTCTTCTCTCCATGAAGATCATAAATTCCTCAAGAGTTTACACCTCTTCTTTTGCAATGCTGAGTGCTTAGAAAAACTCAAAACCATTTGTGAGATGACTAAATGCAAGGATGATTGAATGGCTGTCTGCCTTCAACATCTCAGAGTCACGTTGAGTCATTTTGCTCTCTGAATGCATAGAGTAACTATTGATTTGAAGATCCAAATGGGTTCTGTTTTAAGGGGTCATCCATCCTGTGTAATGCTCACACATCCCACAAGTCATTTCTTTATGTTTATGTATTTGGTGATATCTTTAGGTAATGCATGAAACTCAACTTTTCTACCTGGATATTGCCTTAATGACTGATAGAATGCAAAGGTTCTAGTTTGTCAAAGGTTTGGGGTGCCTACTTTTTTTGTAAACATTCCTAAAAGCTACTGCTATAAACACATTTCCATAAATCCAGTAAATATAGCATATACTACTACTTTTACTCAGACAGTTCTCTTACGACTATCTGGGCCATATGGTTAGAGACCTTATTTAGAATATTTAAGTCTAAGTATCCAAATTTAGTAGGAAGATTATGATGTTTCCTAAATCCCTTTCCTTCTTGCATTAAAAAAAAGAGAAGAACTCATACCTAAGGCCTCCATTCATTTATTCTCAGCTACCAGCAGAATTATCTAAATTACTGCTAGGGATTATTCGACAATGACATGAATCTTGTTATCAAAATTTTTAGTGAATAAAGTAAGACCATTTTTCTTTAAATGAGAATGGCTAAGATTCTAGTTTTATCCCAAGTCATTAATACCTTCTTTGTTTCTCCATCTCTTTTGCAAATGTTGGGAATGCAGACGCTGGATCTTTGTTGGGTCTTCATTCTGCCTCTACCACTCACTAACTCTGTGGTCTGGTGTAATTGCTTAACTCTCTTGGATTCTTCATCTCTAAAATGGGATAGTATTTGTCTCACAGTGTTGTTAGGAGTATTAAATAAAGTAATATATTTTAATTATGCATGTGTTTACACTCAGTCTTATCTGACACTTTGTGAATCTAGCCTGCCAGGTTCCTCTGTCCATGGAATTTTCAAGGTAAGTATACTGGAGCAGGTTACCATTTCCTTCTCCAGGGGATCTTCCCAACCCAGGGATCGAACCCATGTCTCTTGTGTTGCCTGCACTGGCAGGCAGGTTCTTTACCAGCTAAGCCACCAGGGAAATTATAGTTTCCTTTAAGATGTCAGCTATTATTGAGTTGTATAGGCTAGTACAGAAAGAAATGAAAAACTACTGTGACTGAGCAAGGGCTCGTGCGCCCACGGCACAGAAAACCAAACTCTGACAGCAGGTGTTTGCAGCAAAGTCAGGGTTCATTGTAGAGTACCAAGCAAGGGAGCCCGAGAGGAGCCTCAGATCCACTCCAGCTTGGTCTTTGAGTTAGTTGCTTTTTAGAGGGGAAGAACAAAAAGATTGGGGTTAATCAGTCTTGTGCCATTTCCTAGTTGTAGTTTTGCTCAGGTCATCTATAGTTTAGGTGTCTCTGGTCTGATAGTCCATGACTGGGGGATCTGTTAATTCATTTTGTCTAGGAGAAGCAACCTGAGTCCCCATACATTAGTAGTGTTACTGACAACAGCAATATTAGTCATCTGACTCTGGATGTTTAGCATCCAGTTAGCACAATATTGAGGTCAGAGGAAATAAGAAAGGGAATAAAATTTTGGATAGAAAAGTTAATCATAAACTCAGCAGGGAAACTCAGTTTTAGGGGCATTCAGCTTCAATACTGTGATTAAAGGAAGACGTCTCCCAACCACACCATCTATTATAAATATTGCTCTTTGGTCAGTTGATTCTTTCTGTATTTTTGAGCATACTGAAAAAGAATCTGCCTGCTAATGCAGGAGAAAACAAGAGGCAGAGGTTTGATCCCTGGGTCAGCAAGATCCCCTGCAGTAGGAAATGACAACCCACTCAAGTATTTTTGCCTGAAAAGTTCCATGGACAGAGGAGCCTGGTGGGCGACAGTCCACAGGTCTCAAAGAGTCAGACATGACTGAGCACACATGCGCACAAACACTCACACTAAAAAAGAAGCATTCTTGAGTGTTCAAAAACGTTATGTCCCACGTGTGTTTTGGAGTAGTCAGAAAGTGATTTCTCTGTTCCCCTTCACAGCAACATTTCTTTTGAATGCCAACTCCTTCACCATCTCTCCTCCCTCTACAATCCACGCCAATCTGACTTCTGTTCCCGCCACCCCATCAAAACTGCTTTTGACAAGGCAGCCAACCACCTGGGATTTATCAGTGCAGAAGGACATCTCCTATCCTCCTTGACTTGCCCTGCCAGCAGCATTCCACACAACGAGCTGTTTCCCTCTTCTGAAATACTCCCCTTTTGTTTCCCTTCAAGTCACACTCCCCATCCCCGACCCTACATTACTAGCTTCTCTTTCTTGGACTCCTTTGCTCTTTTTCCCGCTTCTATCTGACCTCTAAATGATTGGTTGCCTCAGAACTTGACCTGGGTCCTGTTCCATTCCTTCCAAAATAATCTGTTCCTGTCCCATAGCCTGAAATACCATTAGTTGTGATTACCTCCCAAATTAAATCTCTGAGCCAGACATTTCTTGTGAAGTGTGAGTTCATAAATCCGCCTACCTTATTGACTGTTCCACTTGAAAACACTCAGTGCCTAACCCCCACCCCCAACATACACAAACACACCCCATGCCCCACCCTCTTCCCAATTTCGGTAGGTAGCACTACTATCCACCCAAAATGTGTCTCATAACAGTCCACTTCCACAATTATCTCTTAAAAATAGAAATGAGGCAATGGCACTTCTCAATTTAAAACCCTTGAGTGGGAACTCATGGCCAATGAAATTAAGTAAAACAAAATCCCCTCCATTACCCCTATCAGGGTCTGCCTATCTGACCTCAGTTCATGTCCCTCTTCTCATCTGCAGGTGACTCTCACCCTCTGTTCGACACACACTGACCTTTTTCTCTTCTTTAAACAGAGCAAGCCTGTGCCTTCCTCAGGGCCTTTGTATGTGTTCTTCTCTCTGCCTGGAAGGCATTCACCTGATTCTCTAAATGCAAGCTCCTTATACATCAGACCTTGGCCTTAGTTTCCCCCTCAGGTAGTCCTGCCTTCGGAGAAGGCAATGGCACCCCACTCCAGTACTCTTGCCTGGAAAATCCGATGGGCGGAGGAACCTGGTGGGCTGCAGGGAAGAGTTGGACACGACTGAAGCGACTTAGCAGCAGCAGCAGCAGCAGTCCTGCCTTAAACACCAATCAGAACAGACCCTGCCACACTGCGTGTATTCACTGTATTTAGTGACAGCCTTTCTTGCTGTTGTTTAGTCACTAAGTTGTGTCCAAGTCCTTGCAACCCCAAGGACTGTAGCCCCTCAGGTTTCTCTGTCTCTGGGATTTCCCAGGCAAAAATACTGGAGTGGGTTGCCATTTTCTTCTCTAGGGGATCTTCCCGACTCAGGGATCAAACCCACATCTCCTGCACTGGCAAATGGGTTCCTTTTCACTGAGCCACCAGGGAAGCCCTGGTCACAGCTCTATTTGGCCCTTATCTTATTAAATAAGTTTGGGAGCTACTTGAGGGTAGTGCCATGTCACTGTTCATTACCTGTTCAATGTCATATCCTGGAAGTCTGATGGAGGGCTTGGCACAGAGTCCACTCTCAGTATACTGAATTGATCAAATGCTTATATGTCATTGTGTTCTAGGAATGGAGTTGGTATGAAGGAGACAGAGGCCCTGCCCTGCTTGAGAAGCACTATCATAATGATCACACAATGTGTAATGGAAACTCATGGCTGAAGAAACTTCATAAGAAGTTATATCAGAATTCAGATGAGCATAAATATACTAGGGGAAAAGAGGTGTGGGCCACGTGAATAGCATGAGCGAAGGCCTGGAGCTGTGAAAATGCAGGTCATGTTTAGATTATCGGCTCAAACAAGTTTTCTGAAGAAAGTAAAATTAATGCAGCTCTTTAGAACTTGGGAGAAGAAAAGTCAGGACCTAAATAAAATCAGATGGAAAAAGCTTTATATGTAAGCAAAGAAAACGCAATTTTACAACTATGACTCATTTAAGCTACTGGTAACTAAAAGCACATATAGTATCAAAGACCACCTTGGTTTTGCAGGTGTGAATAAACTTAAAAAAAATGGAGGTAGAAATAGTTTGAAATAGCTCAAGATGCAACTAAAGAAAGCTGAGTGTGTTCAGTGCCTTTTGTCCAATAATGGGAATGAACATGGTGATGGTGACAACCATGTGGCAGAATAATTTCATTTCACCTGGGATAGGTAGTAGGAATAGAAAAAAATAATCCTGGGCTTCCAGGAGACCACAGTCTAATAAAAGGCCAAAGTATGTGAATAATTGCCAATCTAGGATTTCAAGAAAATAACATTCTATATAACCTCAATAAATGTTCTAGCTAGTTGTCCAACACAATGCAGAATAATTTTTCCAAAAATTTTACTGGAAGTTTGTGCTAAGCCCATTTTCTCATAGGATGTTTAATTTAGTCTGCACATGAGGACAGTTCTGATGGTGAATTATACAGAAAAAACAAACACTGGTCATGGAAACTAGCTAGAAAATGCCAATGAATTCCTTTGCATTTATGTATGAGAGACATCTCTTTTTTAAGAATAAAACATTTTATATTTAAAGATAATATATGTTCATTTTAGAAAACACTAAAAATTTAAATGAAAATAAATACATGCCTACTACACATACATTTTAATAGACATTTTTAAAACTAAACCTAAGCTCACCTCATAACATGTTTGCATTTGTCTTTTCTGACTTGAAGGTTATATATTTGAGCATTTCATGTTGTTTTATCAGTTGTTTTGAGGCCTTCCCAGGTGGCGCAGTAATTAAAGAACCTGCCTGCCAGTGCAGGAGACTCAAGAGGTGCTGGTTCAATCCCTGGGTCGGGAAGCTCCCCTGGAGGAGGGCATGGCAATCCACTCTAATATTCTTGCCTGGAAAATTCCATGAACAGGGGATCCTGGCAGACTATAGTCCGTGGAATTTCAGAGTCAGACACATCTGTGCGCACGCGCACACACACACACACACACACACACACACACACATCTGTTGTCCTTACACTTTTAAAATGACATTAAAAACTGTAATCTTTTTATATCAAATTAAGAATGGAAAGCAATCTTCTGAGTCCTCATATGAAATGTAGAATTTAAAAACCTGTTATCACCCTAATTCTTGAATTTTGTAACATAATTTTAAGTTTTAGGAACTAAATGATTTTGAGAATTAAATGATTCTTTTGTCATATATATCTAGTTTTTAAAAAAAAATTTTAGACTTGTCTCTCTGGTATTGTAACTAAATTCTCAATAGTTATTTGTACTAAGTGGTTCCTGTTGTTATCAGCTGACCTTTTTCACACTGTAATATCTAGTCATAGATTAGCGTCACAGAGGCCAACCTAACTTTTATCCTTTGCACATAATCCACTTTTTGGCTTTGGCTTATATATATATATATATATATATATATATATATTCTTTCTTGTAGTTCTTACATATCAAGTATTTGTCAGGATGTACCTAAATTGTCTAAGAATGTGATGAAGCCTACTGAGTCAAATTCTCCCATATTTTGGGTCTGGGAAAGTGTTACATATTTATGTCTGACTCATGCTCTTGTTCCATCTTTGTGTTTCCTTCCTCAGGTCCACCACAGAATTGCTCAGCTGAATCTCTGTTCTCTGTCATAGATACTTATCCTCTTTCTTGTCATTTTTTTCTTTATTCTCTTTGTCTGTTTTCCTGAAGAGTTTCTTAATCTTGCCTTCTCTACACTGATTTGATTTTCTGACCGTTTTGGTTTTTTCTCAGTAAGTGCTCTGGTTTGGGGTTCTACTATTATTATATTTTTAGTTTTCCTGAATGCCTTTCTTATCTTACCCAGTTCCCTTTTCATCTCAGACTCTCCTATTTTTTTAATCTGCTTCTTTTCCATGAAAGTTATATCTTCTTTCATTCTGTTGAGGTTGACAGTTTTTAAACAATTTCTTTTGGTTTCTGAAATAAAGCCATTTCAGACACGTGTTTTTCCTCTGGAGTTTTTAGCATCATGTCTGACATTTTTTATTCATTGCTAATACTTTCATTCCATGGGCATATTTTGCTACTGTTTTTGCTTTGCTTGCATATCTGTTAGGTGGTTAGAATAGGAAAAAGGAGTCCAAAATGGCAGTGGCTAAAAGACAAAGAAAGGAAAAAGCCCACAAAAAGGGAACAAAGGAAAAATCCACGGACCTGAGTAAGAACCTCAGGTGAAACAAACATGCCTCCTTCCTGGCTAGCTCTACTTTACATAGGGCAGGCTCAGGAGAGAGGAGAAAAGTGTATAAAAAGAGGGAGCCAAGACAGGTTGAGGCCTCTCCTTTGGGGCTGGCCCACCCTCACATCTCAAGGGTGCGCTGTCCATTGTTTACCAAATAAAACCCTGAGCTCTAACCAACCTGCAACACTGGTCGGCCATTTCAAGTCTTTGTTGTGGCGAGACAGAACCGAGGCAATTACACACTCTCTCTACATATCCATTCCAGAGGAAGATATATCTATATACTGCCTCCTGAGTTCCACCACGCAGGATATAAGCACTGCAAGAAAAAAGCAAGCTCTTCTTAAGTTTCAGTTCAGTTTAGTCACTCAGTCGTGTCCGACTCTTTGCGACCCCATGAATTGCAGCATGCCAGGCCTCCCTGTGCATCACCAACTCCCAGAGTTCACCCAAATTCATCTGCATCGAGTCAGTGATGCCATTCAACCATCTCATCCTCTGTCATCCCCTTCTCCTCCTGCCCCCAATCCCTCCCAGCATCAGGGTCTTTTCAAATGAGTCAACTCTTCGCATGAGGTGGCCGAAGTATTGGCATTTCAGCCTCAGCATCAGTCCTTCCAATGAACAACCAGGACTGGTCTCCTTTAGAATGGACTGGTTGGATCTCCTTGCAGTCCAAGGGACTCTCAAGAGTCTTCTCCAACACCACAGTTCAAAAGCATCAATTCTTCGCCACTCAGCTTTCTTCACAGTCCAACTCTCATATCCATACATGACCACTGGAAAAAACATAGCCTTGACTAAATGGACCTTTGTTGGCAAAGTAATGTCTCTGCTTTTGAATATGCTATCTAGGTTGCTCATAACTTTCCTTCCAAGGAGTAAGTGTCTTTTAATTTCATGGCTGCAGTCACAATCTGCAGTGATTTTGGAGCCCAAAAAAATAAATTCTGACACTGTTTCCACTGTTTCCCCATCTATTTCCCATGAAGTGATGGGACCAGATGCCATGATCTTCGTTTTCTTTTTTCTCTTTTTTTTTATTTGATTTTATTTTTAAGCTTTACATAATTGTATTAGTTTTGCCAAATATCAAAATGAATCCGCCACAGGTATACATGTGTTCCCCATCCTGAACCCTCCTGAATGTTGAGCTTTAAGCCAACTTTTTCACTCTCCACTTTCACCTTCATCAAGAGCCTCTTTAGTTCTTCACTTTCTGCCATAAGGGTGGTGTCATCTGCATATCTGAGGTTATTGATATTTCTCCCGGCAATCTTGATTCCAGCTTGTGCTTCTTCCAGCCCAGCATTTCTCATGATGTACTCTGCATATAAGTTAAATAAGCAGGGTGACAATATACAGCCTTGACTCCTTTTCCTATTTGGAACCAGTCTGTTGTTCCACGTCCAGTTCTAACTGTTGCTTCCTGACCTGCATACACATTTCTCAGGAGGCAGGTCAGGTGGTCTGGTATTCCCATCTCTTTCAGAATTTTCCACAGTTTGTTGTGGTCCACACAGTCAAAGGCTTTGGCGTAGTCAATAAAGCAGAAGTAGTGCTTTTCTGGAACTCTCTTGCTTTTTCGATGATCCAGCGGATGTTGGCAATTTGATCTCTGGTTCCTCTGCCTTTTCTAAAACCAGCTTGAACATCTGGAAGTTCACAGTTCACGTATTGCTGAAGCCTGGCTTGGAGAATTTTGAGCACTTTACTAGCGTGTGAGATAAGTGCAACTGTGCAGTACTTTGAGCATTCTTTGGTATTGCGTTTCTTTGGGATTGGAAAGAAAACTGACATTTTCCAGTCCTGTGGCCACTGCTGAGTTTTCCAAATTTGCTGGCATATTGAGTGCAGCACCTTTACAGCATCATCTTTCAGGATTTGAAAGAGCTCAACTGGAATTCCATCACCTCCACTAGCTTCAAATTGACATTCATTGAATGAGCCACTGAGTATAGCTTTCAATTCAATTCCATCAGCTTTAGTGCTGGAGAGAATTCTTTACAAACTCCAATAATATATTGGTAGGAAATCTTAGTTTTTGATGTGGCTGAATGTTTCCCCTTCTTTTGACATCTTCATCTGGATTTTATTTTTGGAATTTAAGAGCCTCTTAGGGCCAATAACCTGCTGTCTTTTTTTCTCCTCTATGAAAGTAATTTCCTGCAGACCCATTTCTCCAAGGTTCTGAACTTCTATTGACTGATAAGAGCTTCTATTATTGATGTACAGGTCAGAGTTTCACCTTGCAATAGAGAGAAAATCTCCCTATTTTCATCAACAGTTCTTCAACCATCCTTTTCCTTCATACTGTGACAAGCTAAAGGTTAATAATGAAATATAAAGCATCCTTCTCCTGAAGCACTTTGCTTAGTATTCAGAGACAGCAGATCCCCAGGGTAAGGATGAGAATGGTCCCCAGGCAGTAGAAGCAGTTTATTCGTGTTCACTGAGGAGCTCTTTTTGGTTTTGGATTTTTAGGGAGCCTGACCTTCCAAAAACTGAAGTTCCATGCTATGATAGAAATCACCAAGTGAAACGTTTTACTAGTCTAGTAAACTGAATCTATGTAAGTGCCTTTTGTATGAAGCATGTCTGTTATTCTCTGCATTCTGATGCTTTGACATCTAGCCTTGCTGACCTTGGAGGGACTAACCTTACCAGGGCTAGCCAATTCCTAGAGACAGTGAACAAATGACCAGTAAGCACACCTTTCAAATGCAAACCAATCTATCCAGAGCCCTTAACCTCAATCACAGCCTTTATCCAGCGTTTACATTCTGGGCCATCATCTACTTGCCCCAAGCACCACAGGTTCAGGTACTGAACAACTAGGGACAGACTCTGTGCCCGGAGCCCATTGAAATGATCCAAATTAGCCAATTTTAAGTTTGCTTATTGTGCCAGACCCATTCCTTCCTGCAGAAGTCACAATAAAGGCTCTTGTTCACAACTTTCCCTCTTCCTCTGCCTCCTGACCAACCCAGTGCTTCCCTAGAGAGCCCTCCCCACCATATTGTGTTTTCCCACTTCTTGGCATCTGTAAATATAATAAACTATCTTTTCAGTGGCGGTTGTCTCTGACCTGGAGGCCTCCCCATGCTCATAAAGGATAATAAAATCTTTGTTTTGGCAACATGGTACAGCTTACTGGATCTTAGTTCTTCAGCCAGGGATTGAACCTGGACCCTCATCAGTGAGAGCGCAGAGTCCTAACTGTACCACTGTACCACTAGGGAATTCTCCAAACCCATGTTTTAAAGCACCTTTGAATGGCAGAATTAAAACTAGTTTAGCCTCCTCCTTCATGTTTACCCTCAAAGCTGATGAAGCAAAAGAATGTTAGACATAGGAGTCGTAGGAGCTGCTGCTGCTGCTGCAAGTTGCTTCAGTCATGTCCGACTCTGTTCAACCCCATAGATGGCAGCCCACCAGGCTCCCCTGTCCCTGGGATTCTCCAGGCAAGAACACTGGAGTGGGTTGCCATCTCCTTCCCCAATCCATGAAAGTGAAAAGTGAAAGCGAAGCTGCTCAGCTGTGTCCGACTCCTAGCGACCCTATGGACTGCAGCCTACCAGGCTCCTCCGTCCATGGGATTTTCCAGGCAAGAGTACTGGAGTGGGTTGCCATTGCCTTCTCGAGTCATAGGAGCTAAGACAGGGAGAAAAGAGAAAAAGAAGACCCCAGAGCTACTTTGAACTCCACGTGGACAGAAATCTCCCATCGGTACTCATGATTTTGATGCCTCTTCCTAAAATAAGTAGGTTCTAGAGTCATCATCAGGATGTTAGTGAGTATTCTCCCCCTTGTCTGGAGAGCAGGAAGCAGGTGGTGGTGTAAGTGTGCTGAGGGCAATGCCCACATTTGCAGGTGGAGAGGTGTGTGCCAAGCGCACTGCCATGCAGGGCTGGTCTCCCTGTGGGTTTCACCTCACTTTGCTTCCCCACACTTGATTTTGTTCACCACTTTTCAGTCTCTAACCTTCCTATTCTGACATTAAACACAGTATTTCTTTTGTTCCCATTTAATTCTTTATTTTTTTTTTTTTACAAATTGAATTTTCCCAAGTGCTTAAATTAATGCATGGCTTTAAGAAGTAATTATTTTTCCCTTCCTTGCAGTGTCAGCGGTGCTGACAGGGAACCCAGCTCAGCTCTGGCAAATGAGCAGGCTTGTTAGCACTGGCTTCGGTTTGGCAGGGAGAGGACGTGGGGCTGATTCCTTGAAGGTCACTAATAAACAAAGTTCCTTTTTAATTCCTTTGCTGTTAAATGAAGCTCCTGCTTTTGTTACTCTAAGCTCTTGGTGAATTTCATGATAAAATTCTCCATAAAATTCTTCATCAATTATTAAAGAATTCCATGCCTAAGTTCTCTTCAAAAACTAAATGCAAATGTGATTAGAAACTGATTGAGACCCTCTTGATTTTTTAAAATTGGTTACATACAAACATTTAAACAATGAATATTAATTGAGTGTTTACTCTATGGCTGGGCACTGTTCTTAGTAATAGGTATGCATCAGTGAACAAAATAAAATTCCTTCTATCATCATTTAAATTTAAGATCATTTCACCATAGTGTTGGCTAACAGTGCATAGAAGAAATGTTGCCAAAAATATAGAGATGAAAATCTATAAATCCAACCTTTTATACCTAAATTGATCTGAAAAGATTGGTATATTCCAACACTTTGGCTTCCCAGATGGGGTAAGGCAGAAGAACACTTGTCCAAGTTATGGCTGGAACAGACTCAGATCCCTGGGTCAGGGTGGAAGGGATGGGTTTTTTAAATTCCCAAATGTTGGCTAGATTCTGCTAAATCTAGTTTCAGTCCCATGAATAGTAAACTCCACTAATGAATTAGTCCAGCTGCCATACATAGTCTGGTAGTAGGTAGGCTGTCTGTCTGAGGGTTCATTGTTCTCTGAGTCCCAGTGGGCATTTCAGTGGAAAACTGGGGGAGGCCAAGTAAGAAACTATGAGTTAAAATGCCACTTGAAACCAGCAATGGTGGATTTGGGGAGTTAGATTTTCAAAAGCCTGTTTTTGTTTTTGTTTCCTGCAAACAGGTGATAGTCCATTCAACTTAGAAACCCCCTAGTCTAAAGCTACATGAGAGATGCAGACATAGAGAACAGACTTGTGGAGACCGTGGGATCAGAGAGGGTGGGATGAATTCAGAGAACAGCAGTGACATAGACTCACTGCCCTGTGTAAAGTGTCTATCCAGTGGGAAGCTGTTATATAACACAGGGAGGTCAGTTTGGTGCTCTGTGATGACCTGGAGGGGTGGGATGGGAGTGGGGGTGGGAAGGAGGCTCAAGAGGAGGGAAATATATATGTGTATTTACCGCTGATTCATGTTGTCATATAGCAGAAATCAACACAACATTGTAAAGCAATTATCTTCTTAGTTCAGTCGCTCAGTCGTGCCCAACTCTTTGTGACCCCATGGACTGCAGCATGCCAGGCTTCCCCGTCCATCATCAACTCCCAGAATTTACTCAAACTCATGTCAATTGAGTCAGTGATGCCATCCAACCATCTCATCCTCTGTTGTCCCCTTCTCCTCCCACCTTCAATCTTTCCCAGCATCAGAGTCTTTTCCACTGAGTCAGTTCTTCACATCAGGTGGCCAAAGTATTGGAGTTTCAGCTTCAGCATCAGCCCTTCCAATGCATATTCAGGACTGATTTACTTTAGGACGGACTGGTTGGGTCTTCTTGCAGTCCAAGGGACTGTCAAGAGTCTTCTCCAACACTATAGCTCAAAAGCATCAATTCTTAGCTTTATTTATAGTCCAACTCTCACATCCATTCATGACTACTGGAAAAACCATAGCTTTGAGTAGATGGACCTTTGTCAGCAAAGTAATGTCTCTGCTTTTAATATGCTGTCTAGGGTGGTCATAACTTTTCTTCCAAGAAGCAAGCATCTTTTAATTTCATGGCTGCAGTCTCCATCTGCAGTGATTTTAGAGCCCCTAAAAATAAAGTCTCTCACTGTTTTCATTGCTTCCCCATCTATTGCCATGAAGTGAAGGGAGTAGATGCCATGATTTCAGTTTTCTGAATGTTAAGTTTTAAGCCACCTTTTTCACGCTCCTTTTTCACTTTCATCAAGAGGCTCTTTAGTTCTTCTTCACTTTCTGCCATAAGGGTGGTGTTGTCTGCATATCTGAGGTTGTTTATATTTCTTCCAGCGAACTTGATTCCAGCTTGTGCTTCATCCAGCTCAGCATTTCTCATGATGTACTCTGCATATAAGTTAAATAAGCAGGGTGACAAAATACAGTCTTAATTTGGAACCAGTATGTTGTTCCATGTCCAGTTCTAACTGTTGCTTCTTGACCTGCATACAGATTTCTCAGGAGGCAGGCCAGGTGGTCTGGTATTCCCATCTCTTTATCTTCTTCTAATTAGAAATAAATTAAAAAATAAAGCTACATGATGAAATATCTAGTTTTATCTCTTATCTAAGGCAGTAAAGATTTTTTTAATAGTCAGAAACTCTTCTTGTTATGTATTTGTGTTGGAAGGATTAGGGAGAACCATGTTTCCTCCAGTAGGGTGTTAATGGCACTTTTTAAAATCAGCAGCTGGTCCAAAGTGACTGGAAAGATGGTCTCTCTCAGTGGAAGTGTTAGCCTTGTCTAGCCGCAGGAGCTAAGTTAAGGATGAGGGCAGTGCAGAAACGCCACACTTGAAGCATGGCAGAGATTTGTATCATGCCAGGCACAGAGCTGATGCCTTTTTGGATGAATAAATGGTGACCTGTTCTAGAGAATACGTAAAATGTCTCTCAGAACCCTCCCAGAAATATTTGGGGGTGAAGGTCCTTTATTGGAAGCAGGTCTTGTGTGAGCTAGTAAGGCCTCCTCTGTGAATAATATCAGCACCTGAATGTGATCTTTTTTATGCCAAAAATCTTGTGAGGATGCCTCTGTGAATTCATATGGTCTAGATCCCTAGGTTTCAACACTTGCTTTAGTAGAAACACTGATAAATTTCTTCTCGAAGCAGAAACTCTGTACTTAAAACAAGTAGAAGCAGAGATGCTCAGGTGGAGGACCTGAAGCATATCTTCCCTGGCTCTCTCCCAGCAGCAGCCTCCATGGGGCACAGTCTGAAAATACTGGTCTGAAGATACATTTTGGGCTCATTATCTAGATCCCATGAATAGGTTCAACTATATTTTAATCTTTGTCCTTACCCTTCCTGATTCAAGAGGTGAGATTTCAGTTATTTGAATTCATCCTCAAGATTCACTGATTACTAATCAAAATCTGGGAGATTACCCAACCTGTATTCTTAGCTTCATGAAAACAAAAAGAAAAATACTATCAGGTTGAGGCTTTGGAGGTGAAATACTGTGCAAATACCATCTAGTAGTCGGCTGTTTGACACCAACTTCACTTTGAGGCTTCTAATTTTTGAGGCAAATGTATGGAGGATCAAAGTTCTGCTTGAGGAAAAAAAAAATCTCACTTATGTAAGACCCCATCATTAAAATTCACACCATGGTGCATGAGCCTTAGGGGATGGATTAGACATTAGGATGAGGTTTTATTTGAGCATTTTCTTTTCCTTTTGTCCTGAACTTTTAATTCACCAACAATTTCATTGATAGAGCTTTGTTTAATAAATAGTTTGAGATTTCTGATGGAGTGCAAGATCATGCTGATTGCTTCCTTTTTCTTTTGCAAAGTGTTTTTGAAATAATAATTCACATACATTACCCATTTAAAGGATGACATTTGATGGCTTTTAGTATATTCACAGAGTTGTGCAACCATTATAATAGTCAATTTTAGAACACTTTTCATCACTTCAAAAGGAAATCCCTTATCTTTTTAGTTATCACCCCTATATTCTCCACAGACCTAAACAACCACTAATCAACTCTCTTGTCTCTAGAAGATACTTCATATAAATGGAATCATATGATATGTGGTCTTTTTTGAGTAGCTTCTTTTACTTAGCACAGTGTTTTCAAGGTTCATCCATGATATAGCGTGAAATCAGTACTTAATTCCTTTCTATGGCTTAATATCCCATTGTATGGATAACCACATTTTGTTTACCCATTCATCAGCTGATGGATATTTGGGTTATTTCTACATTTTGGTTATTATTAATAATGCTGTTATTAATATTTGTGTATAAATTTTTGTGTGGGCATATGTTTTCATTTCTCTTGAGTACATTTCTGGAGTGGAATTACTGAGTCAAATGTTAATTCTATGTTTATCTGTCTGGCATACTGCTGAAAACAGTTTTCCAAAATAGCTGTACCATTTTACATTCCCAGTGGCAGTGTATGAAGGTCACATTTTCTCCATATCCTCACCAACGCTTATTATTATCTAACTTTTGGGTTACTGGCATATCTCCTTTCATTGTGCTTCATGGATAGTGCATTTTCACAAATTGAAGGCTTGGCCAACTCTGAGTTATCAGATGATGGTTAGCAATGAAGCATTTTTAAATTAAAATATGTACTTTTTTAAGATATAATGCTAATAACTTAATAGACTACAGTGTAGTATAAACATAACTTTTATATGTACTGGGAAATTAAAAAAAAAATTGTGTGACTCCCTTTATTGAGATAATCACTTTATCTCAGTGGTTTGGAATCAAACCCTCAAAATCTCCAAGATATGCCTGTATCGCTATTCTAGTGAGTGTGAAGTGGTATCTCATTGTGGGGCTTTGTTTTTTTTGGCTGCGCTGGGTCTTTATTGCTGTACGGGAGCTTTCTCCAGTTGTGTAGAATGCGGACTACTCTCTTCAAGTAGAAAGTAGTGCACAGGCTGCTCTTGTCACAGAGCACAGGCTCCAGGGTGTGCGGGCTCAGTAGTTGTGGCTCACGGGCTTAGTCGCCCCACAGCATGTGGAATATTCCCAGCCAGGGATTGAATGGGTGTCCACTGCACTGAGGCATGGATTCTTAACCGCTGGACCACCAGGGAAGCACCTCTTTGTGGTTTTGATTTGCATTTTTCTAATAACTAGTAGCAGAGACTACTATTGTTTTTCTAATAACAAAAGCAGAGACATTACTTTGCCAACAAAGGTCCGTCTAGTCAAGGCTATGGTTTTTCCTGTGGTCATGTATGGATGTGAGAGTTGGACTGTGTAGAAGGCTGAGCACCAAAGAATTGATGTTTTTGAACTGTGGTGTTGGAGAAGACTCTTGAGAGTCCCTTGGACTGCAAGGAGATCCAACCAGTCCATTCTGAAGGAGATCAGCCCTGGGATTTCTTTGGAAGGAATGATGCTAAAGCTTAAACTCCCGTACTTTGGCCACCTCATGTGAAGAGTTGACTCACTGGAAAAGACCCTGATGCTGGGAGGGATTGGGGGCAGGAGGAGAAGGGGACGACAGAGGATGAGATGGCTGGATGGTATCACTGACTCGATGGACGTGAGTCTGAGTGAACTCCCGGAGTTGGTGATGGACAGGGAGGCCTGGCGTGCTGCAATTCATGGGGTCGCAAAGAGTCGGACACGACTGAGCGACTGAACTGAACTGAATAACTAGTATATGCAGAGTACATCATGAGCAACGCTGAGCTGGAGGAAGCACAAGCTGGAATCAAGATTGCCAGGAGAAATATCAATAACTTCATATGCAGATGATACCATCCTTATGGCAGAAAGTGAAGAAGAACTAGTTTCTTGATGAAAGTGAAAGAGGAGAGTGAAAAAGTTGGCTTAAAGCTCAACATTCAGAAAACTAAGATCATGGCATCTGGTCCCATCACTTCATGGCAAATAGATGGGGAAACAGTGGCTGACTTTATTTTTCTGGGCTCCAGAATCACTGCAGATGGTGATTGCAGCCATGAAATTAAAAGACGCTTGCTCCTTGGAAGAAAAGTTATGACCAACCTAGACAGCATATTAAAAAGCAGAGACATTACTTTGCCAACAAAGGTTCATCTAGTCAAAGCTATGGTTTTTCCTCTAGTCATGAATGGATGTGAGAGTTGGACTATCAAGAAAGCTGAGGGCTGAAGAATTGATGCTTTTGAACTGTGGTGTTGGAGAAGACTCTTGAGAGTCCCTTGGACTGCAAGGAGATCCAGCCAGTCAATCCTCAAGGAAATCAGTCCTGAATATTCATTGGAAGGACTGATGCTGAAGCTGAAGCTCCAATACTTTGGCCACCTGACGCAAAGAACTGACTCTTTAGAAAGACCCTGATGCTGGGAAAGATTGAAGATGAGAGGATAAGGGGATGACAGAGGATGAGATGGTTGGATGGCATCACCAACTCGATGGACATGAGTTTGAATAAACTCCAGGAGTTGGTGATGGACAGGGAAGTGTGGCGTGCTGCAGTCCATGGGTCACAAAGAGTCAAACATGACTGAATAACTGAACTGAAGGGTTCTTTATATATTTGAGATTCAAGGCCCTTATCAGATATATGATTTGGAAATATTTCCTCCCATTCTGTACGTTGTCTTTTCACTTTCTTAATAGTATCTTTTGAAAGTACCTAAGTTTTTAATTTCGAAGAAGTCCTGTTTATCTATCTTTTCTTCTTATCTTGCTTATGCTTTGGGGTCATATCTAAGGATCCTTTTTCCAACCAAAGGCCACAAATTTACAGATTTACTCTTATGCTTTCTTGTATAAGTTTTATAGTTTTGGCTCTTACATTTAATCCTGTGGCCCATTTAGAGTTAATATTTGTATACGGTTCTTGTTTTTGTTATTTCTTTCTTCTTTCACTTTTACATCTTCAGAGATACAAAAATCAAATTTAAGGCAAATTGGCTCAATAGTATGTGGAAATATTCATAAACTGGTTATTAGTGTGTTGAAGGGGAAATTTTAGGCAATGGGGTTAGTTGGTTTTGAATTTGTATTTGTATTATGTGATCTACACATCTAAAATTTCCTGGATAAAATTGTGGCCAAATGATATTTAGAATTTCATCTTTACTTCCTCCTTGCAAATGAACACTTCTTCCATTTTACTTATGAATATTCATAACTTGTTTCCATTCTTGCTATACAAGCCATTTCAAATTGTGCTGCTTACATAACCCAGCTTTTGTTTTCATTAAAAAAAAAAAAAAACTGCTTTCTCTATAGGCATACTGTCTCTCTCTCACACACACAAACACACACACACACACACAAACACTGCTCCCTCTTCCCAATATGTTCATGTTTTTGCTGGCACAGATGTCCCAGTAATTCCCCTCTTCTGTCACTCACCTTTCAAGTTATATACACATCTGAGGTTTCTCCATTATTTTCACAGGCACAGTTCAGCATGGGAGCAATCTGGATGATAAGAAAAAAAATCACAAGGGAAAGGAAGGGGAAGATAACACACTAGCGTGTTTAGTCGTTCCTTTGTGTTTTAGTATAGATCCTATGCAGGATTTAGCCATGGAGTAAGCATAATGTATAATTATCACATTGGGATGCTAAACACAGACGCTGCATTCACTCTGTGCATAGAGTAAAATCTGGTTCATGGAAAAATGCAGGTTTTGCATTTTTCCAACAAAATAAGTGAGTGGGGGTGGAAGGAGACTGGCATTCTGATGATTATTTCAGAATACTAATGCCTACCAGAGGCGGTGGCAGTGCTGGCAGATCTCCACTGCATTATGTTGACAGAAAAATGAGGGTGCTCCTTCCCTCTTTAGATGGCTCTTATGGCAGTAGCCCAACAGGTACTTTTGACCAGCCAGCAAGTAAGTCTTTTATACCTCTATGGAAAGAAACATTATCCAAATGGTCAGGGACGACCCAGCCAGGAAAACTGAAGCAATACTCATGCAGTAATTGGAGGACAATTGAGCATCAGATTGTGTGATCCTGAATATGAGGGCTGAAGGAGTACGGAGGAGGGAGGTCGATGAGCCTTGGAAATGGGGGTGGTGGGGTGTCAAGAAGCTTTCACAGAGAATGTAGGCTGGGATTAGACTGTGAAGAATGAAAACAATTTTTTTAAAGTAAAAGGGAAAAAAAGAGAGAGTGCGCCATACTCAATTAAAAGGGCAGAAACTCAGCCTTGCAATGGACCAGGCTCAAAGCAGAGCCTTGTTGTGGTCTCACTTGATGCTGTGCTAAGTCACTTCAGCCATGTCCAACTCTTTGTGACCCCATGGACTGTAGCCTGCCAGGCTCCTCTGTCCATGAGGACTCTCCAGGCAAGAATACTGGACTGGGTTGCCATGCCCTCCCCCAGGGGATCTTCCTGACCCAGGGATTGAACCCCTGTCTCTTAACATCTCCTGCATTACCAGGCAGATTCTTTACCACTAGTGCCACCTGGGGAAGTAGTTGTAAGTCCCCATTTGAGGAGTTTAATAACTTGATTCCTGGTCATGCTGCTTCTAAGCAGCCACACAGTATTTGGATCAAAAGTCCTCAGTCTTCCCAGCAGGGCACCCTGTAACTGCTGTCCTGCAAGTACAGAGACTGGAGTTACGATCAGTGGTCTCTGCATCAGTTCTAATTCCTCCCTACTGTTCTGTCTCTGACCTACCGGCAACACAGATATTGAGAATCACTGTTTCAGGTTTTGAGTTCTCAATCTGTGGATCCTCAGAATTATCTTAGTAGCTAAAAAAGAAAAAAGCAACCTGTTTCAAAACCCCACTCCATACCTAATGAAACCAACTACCCAGAGATGAGATGCTTGGGTCATTTCCAATTGTCCTCCAGCACCTCACATAGAACCCTGGATAAAGCAGGCATCAATAAACATCTATCAAATGAATGAATAATTAATGCCTCCATTAAATCATTATTTTATTTACTAATTTGTTGATTGTGAGTTCCTGGTTGCCTTGGTTTATTTCTTCTGTATTACACCATGATGATTCTTTTGTGGAAATATCTGTTTCTGAGTGATGAAAATGAGGACTTATGGGCTTTTTCCAGCTTGGAGTCGTTGTGAACCCAGAGTATATTTTTTAAAAATTGAAATACAATTGACATACAGCATCATGTTAGTTTCAGATGTGCATAATAGTAATTCGATATTTATATAGATTTTGACATGGTCATCATAATAAATCTAGTTGCCACCTGCCCCAAAGTACATTTGACTAGGACTTAAAGAAAGCAGATGCATGTCTCTGGAGCTGGGTGAATACACACTCCAACTTTCCTCTCCTTATTATCCAGGCTCTCTTTTCATCCTAAATCTAAACCTCTGTGTTAAGACCAGCCTTTACTGTTTCTCTTTTTCCACAGTTAAACATTAGGTTTTTAAAAAAATCCTCTTTACAACTTTTGTGCTATGGAATAGACCCTGTTAATTTTCCTAAACTGACCCAAATCACTTCTGTGAGCTGAGTTTCATAGTGTGGTGGAAGACGGAAGCAGGCAAGTAAACTTACCTGGTCTTTATTAATTACGTTTCTAATCTGATTTATGTCAAGAAGTAGATGTGTTTTGGGTTGGATTATATTCATCAGGATGATTTAAACATTGCTTCATCTGGTTCCAAATTGAAGTGCTTGATAAAGTGGTCCTGTGATTGTCCCATCACTTTCTTCCATCCACTTCAGCATGCTACCTAGGCTTCCACGCTGTATCATCAGATTCTCATATAGACAAATGATTGGAGAAATGTGATACCATGATTAGAAATACTAGCATTCTCCAAGTTTAAGGGTGCTTCAGTCATAGCCTTAATTATTAGTGCAATAAAAGCAGGAAAAGTCTAATTGAGATTCACCCCTCTTTAGCATCAATGGATCTGAGATTATATTTTAGCCTTGCTTCATTTTCCCTTCTGCATTTATTATTCCATTATTATAAAATGTCACTTTGCCTATAAAATATTTTGCCTTGCTGTCAAGTTTTATTTGGTTCAGCTTTTAAGTCAGTATCACTTGTGGCTGATCAGTCCATGCCAAAGGAATTTTCCAAGCTATAGTGTGTGTTTGTTTTGTAAACACACACATTGTTTTTAAGGTAGCTTGGGAACAAACATTCACTTTAAAAAAAATCATATTTATGCAAAAGACACACATTCACAATCTGACGAGGGTCTGAGGGGAGCATCCTTTATCATATAAACCGAACTTTAAACATTGTTCTTAGAACTGATTTGAGTGGAAGAAAAAAGGCCAATAATCTATGCCATTCATGGGACATTTTGTCACCGGGGAGAATAGCAAACTGTTTGAAGCAAAAAGAAAAGAGTTCCTTAAAGGCTTGAACACGTATGAGAAGATTCAGTTTTGCCATATTATCCTGGTCTGCTCCACTTTCTCACCCACCATTTCAATTTCAGTGACCTTCTCCTTATCATCCATCTTTCAAAACTGTCATCCAAATTTCCAGCTGCTTCTCCAGCATGTAAAACCCCGTTAGCCTGGTGGAAGCTGCAACTGTTTGCCTTTCCTCCTACTGCTTTTTCCTAAATAGAAACTCTTCATTAAATTAATTCTCTCCATATAGTTTGATGAGCAGCTGCTTGTTAGCAGGAGTAGCAGGAGTATACCCTTAGTCTTTGAAAGGGAAACAAATTAAAATACTGTTTTGAGATAAGAAACTATTTTTGTAGGAAAAAATCCAATAGGAGCTCTGGTTAATTTATGCACTCAGTATGTTTTAGTTCATGCTTATGAGATTTGCATGACCACACAAATTTAGTATTCTGTCTACAATCTACCAGATTGCTTTTCCCATAAAATAAACCTTCAGTGCATCCCTTCCAGGCATAAGAATAGACATGAATTATTTTTGAGGAACGCCAGTGATTCCCATCTAAAACCAGTTTTCAAGTGTTTTGTCAATAGACAGGATAGCTTACCATTACCTCTAAGGGCATCAGCACTTTTGATAAAAGTATAACAAGTTAATAGATTTTCATTTTTATGGAGAAAAGGCTTTGCTTTGATGAGGGTTTTGTCTTTGCTAAATTCAGTGTGGATGGAATTCTTACCTTTATCACAGCTCTGGACTTGCTCTTAGACCACCCTTTAGAATGTATCACAATGGCCACTGTCAGCTTTCAATAAAGACAACAAATGAGGACCAACGATTTATGGCCAGTGCCACCCTGATCTGTATGTAGTTATGGATTGTCTCCATTTCAGACTCCCTTGCTGTCAAACAGCTTGCGTTAGAGATTGTTCACTATGATTGAATAACTATATTTGAAGCTGCAACATTACTGTATGAATAAAGGCTAATGCAAGGGAAAGAGACAGTGGAGAAGGAAAACCCCAAATTAGATGTGCTAAAAATATTCTACACATGATTAACTTATAATATAGTTGGAGGCCTTATGATAAGAGCCCCAGTCAACTTCTCACTGAAAAGTGTGGATTGGGGCTCAGAAAGCATTTCACTTGATCATTACCAAAGCCCAGGATAGATATCAGAAGAAAAAGGGGAAGAAATGCGGTGCCAGCTGTAGGAAGGAGAAAAACCCAGGAGGAATTTAATGTTATAAAAAACAGCCACGTGGAAAACAGTGGGCCCCTGTGACATGCTCATGTCATGTGCTCTGTGACGTGCTCTTGCACTCACATCATTCTTCAACAATTTAGACCTTCAGGGGCAGAAGGGAAGGTGAAGGTGAGGATCAGCAACTTTTTCAGTTGGTCAGTTTTACAGTTGAGTTCAAATGCCAAGAGCCATTGAACGTCCCTGTCTCAGTCAGATCCGCCGTGAAGGGCAATTTGCAAAGGTGGATTCCGGTACTGGGTCCAACTGTCTTGATAAATCGTGGAGCTGATGAAAACCTCCTGGCAAGGGACTTGTGGTAATTGAATAGATCCCCAGGGGCTGGCTGCCATCTGAAAATATAGTCCCAGACACCCACTTGCTAGGCAGGGCCACTGGGCAGCTCATCCTGGTCAGGGGTGCCCCTGCTTCCAGAGCTAGAGGCTCTATTCTCATTTTAAAGGCATCTCATATCCCCATGTTACCCAGAACAATTGTGCTCAGCCTTCAATGTGCCTGAGAAACCACTGAGCTTGCCTTGCTCCAACTGCCCCCGTGCACAGAATAGACTGATTTAATATGGATTTTTGTTTCTGCCTCAACAGAATGGGTTTCCTGCATGAATCACCTTTATTGTGTTCTACCCTGGGCCACTTAGCCATGTTATAAATGATCTTTAGAGGCACGAAATAAATCTGCTGCCCCTTTGGTTCACCAATTCTACAAACTAAAAAAGCTTAGGCTTATTTAGCAATCTATTTACAGAGAGGCCAACAGGGCTTTGGTAGGTTGACGGCAGAAGACAAATGGGCAGTTTCAGGGCAGCCTGTGAAATGGCTCGTACGAGAGCTCCTTGTATTCCCTGCCCCGTCATTCGTCTTCCCGGATTCTGTTAGCAGGTCTTCTGCCATCTCTGAATATATGCCGTTTGCAGCAGGCAACTATCTTTTCAAAGTTGCAGCCTTTTTCCCCCAAATACCACCTTCAACAGGTTCCTCTACTACAAACTGGGGACAAACCCCCTTTATTTGGCACAGCATTTCTGGGCAGGATGCATCAAAGTGAGTTCCAGGAACTTCCAGGATCAGCCTCATTAACTAGATGAAGCTGTTGAGTGTTTCCCTCTTCTCCTTCTTAAGAAAAAGATTGCATTTCAGACAGGTGCCTCCAGAACAAATCGTTCAATGTTTTCCTTGAGCTTCCTTCAGTTCTTTACTCCTGCTGCTGCTAAGTCGCTTCAGTCATGTCTGACTCTGTATGACCCCATAGATGGCAGCCCGCCAGGCTCCCCTGTCACTGGGATTCTCCAGGCAAGGATACTGGAGTGGGTTGCCATTTCCTTCTCCAATGCATGCATGCATGCTAAGTTGCTTCAGTCGTGTCCGACTCTGCACATCGGCAGCCCACCAGGCTCCTCTGCACACAGGACTCCCTGGGTAAGAATACTGGAGTGGGTTGCCATTTCCTTCTCCTCAGTTCTTTACATCAGTATCTTATTTTGAGAACTGTCCCTAGTTGCTCAAGGCATTTTACAGAGAGTAAATTTCCTGAGGGAATGTGCAGCATCCTCCTGATGATTAAGGACCTGTGCCCTCCTGGGGCTCGGCTCGGGACTGGCCTTGATCTTCCACTCAGGATTGCTTTGCTTTTCTCTCTACAGCACACTCTGTTCCCAGAACCCACAGTCCTGTGATTTGTCCTTGTCAGGGTTTGAACTTGATACATATCGATAAATAAGCAGAAGCAGGGGTCAGGCAAGAGCGTGATACTTCCTCCCCCGCAGGAAGGAATTTTGGGCTCAGCCTGTCACCTAGTGAGTGCTTCCTGTTCAGGGGGATTAGCAGTGGTTGGGGTGGTTCCACAGCAGGCAGACTTTCATTTCTAATGAGGCTTTGAGAGGGAGCCTGGCCCTCAGCTAGTTTCCTGGAGAAAGGTATGAGGTTGACCCTCAGATGCAGGTTTATGGACATGTTCCTAGTATGCTGACAAATTGTGTCTACATAGAAGGAGAAGGAAGCGACAGAGGATGAAATGGTTGGATGGCATCACTAGCTCTATGGACATGAGTTTAAGCAAACTCTGGGAGATAGTGAAGTACAGGGAAGCCTGGTGTGCTGCAGTCCATGGGGTCACAAACAGCTGGACACGACTGAGTGACTGAACAACAACACACATCAGTGATTCTTCAAATCTCTGGCCAAATCCTGAAGCAGAAACGACTGGATGAAAGTACCAGCTGCAAAAGTCAGAAGTTCATTTCCCAGGCAAAATGGAAATTTGGCAATAGTTTAAAACTTTTGGGGGACTTCCCTGGTGATCCAGTGCCTAAGACTCCAAACTGCCAATGCTGGGGGTTCAAACCCTGGTCGGGAAACTAAGATCCCACATGACATAAATAAATAAATAAAACTTTTTATTTTGAAATAATTAGAGAGTCATGAGAAGTTACAAAGCTAGTAGAGAGGTCATGTGTTCTCATCACTCAGCTTTCCCCAATGACACCATCTTATATAATATATCAATATTACATTAATAAGATTAGGAAGCTGGTAGTTTTTTTATGGCAAGAGAGAATGGGTATCAAAAAACCTGAGATACACTTAGTATTTGGAGTTCTGGTCCACTATTTGTTAAAGAATGGCTATAAATTAGTCACACAGGAAAACTCCATGTGTCATGAAAAAGAAGGATCCCATTAAAAGCTACCACAAGCCACCTTGAACTCTAATCCTACTCAGAAAAACTTTTATGCAAAAAGTGGTGCGTTATGCTTGGCAGGAGGGGAGGCTCCTTTACCCCCAAAATAAGAGATTTACAAACAGTCTTAGTTATCTTGAAAGACAAGTGGTTTTGGCTAATTGGGTCACTCCTTACATCTTTTTGTGGAATCCCAATTCCCCAGACATCTTGAACACTATGTAGGCAGAATGAAGCTTAGGAAGAATGGAGAAGTCCGCCTTATTAATAGTCATGTAGCTAGGATGGGTTGGCAAAATTTAGTTGACATTTATTTATTACATAGGAGTTAAGAGCTTGGATCCTGAACTCACATAGGTCAGGTTTAAGTCCCAGGCTTGCCACTTACCAGAAGTTAACTTTGGACAAGTTACTTGACTCTCTAAGCCTTATTTTTCTTATGCATAAAATAAGGACTACAGAGCACCTGAGAAATCAGTGTCAACTGATTGGAAACTCTCAGGCATCTAGTTGGTGCTCAGTAAATTTTAGCTGTTGCTATGAATAATTATCTCTGATTAGGGTGTTCTAGGAAAGGATTTTTATTCTATTCAGTTTCTTGGACTTATTTCCAAAGCTGATCCAGATAATTTGTGAAATACTTTCCAGTCCTTTCATGAGGCTGGATGAGAGTAGCTATTCATTATATTTGGAAAAACCATTTTGATTCCCATTCCAGTTATTATTTTAAAATAGTAACTGCTCACTATCTCATAATGCATCATAAATCATTGTAAAATTTACACATTATTGGCTATTTGTTAAGTTACTTACATTATAAAGTAGCCTAAAATCAGATCAAAATCATTTGCAGAATTTTAAAATCTAAAGTCATTAAAATCCAGGTCCATATAACTAACTTAAAGTTAATGGATCTAGATTCATAGTTACCTTCTTAAAAAATGTAACAGAGGCCACTGGAGTTGTTTGTGACAGCTAGTCAAACATCAAGAAACATTAGTTGTTTTCGAACAGTTTTTATTTGTTGTGAGAAGTAGATCTATCTGTTACCATGGTTGCCTGTGTCTTGCTTAAAATTGTAGGTTTTCTTTTCCTGGCATATTAGCAACCAGTAGCAAAAGTACCCTTTTCAACATCAGCCCTACTTTAGTTGATAATTAATTAATAAGTCATAAATCACTGAAAATTACATGTAAATAATTTTAGGCTTAGATTTTAGAGTGGATGGAGAAGCTTTGCACTGTTTTCCATAAATATGTTCTTTTTAAACAGAATATTATACTCCCAAATATGTTGACACAAATTAGTAGAATGAAGAAAAAATGGTTTATATCAAAGCTTTTATGTGAAGAATTATCAGCAAATAGTGTTGGCAAAATGAAAGAAGCCTAATTGTAGCATTGGGAGGCTTTCTGGCCTTTTAATGAGATGCTTTGTAAACAAAGACTACTCTACAGCTGTCAATCTCAGAAGGCAGAGATCTCTGATTAAAAGTACATCCTGTCAGGGCTTAAATTTTAAAAGTAAGCCCTCACCAGTAACTAATCTTTTGGTGTCTTATACTGAGAACCAGCGCAAGTGAATTATAGTGCCAGGAAGGAGGAACTTATATTGGTGACACTAAAACAGAATCCCTGGAACCAAAACTCAATCCTTTGTGTCAGATCGTCATCAGCCATGTGTATCTATGCTTGCATTGCTTCCCCATTCTTGGGCCAGCCATGGGGTGTGAGGATGGGCAGACAAAATTGCTGCCTTGAAATTTTTTTTTTAATTTTATTTTATTTTTAAACTTTACAATATTGTATTAGTTTTGCCAAACATCGAAATGAATCCGCCACAGGTATACCTGTGTTCCCCATCCTGAACGCTCCTCCCTCCTCCCTCCCCATACCCTCCCTCTGGGTCGTCCCAGTGCACCAGCCTCAAGCATCCAGTATCGTGCATCGAACCTGGACTGGCGACTCGTTTCATACATGATATTATACATGTTTCATATGAATTGTGTTTTCAGAGTACCAGAAATGTTAGAGAATACTTGTTTCCGCTTTGATTCTAACAGTACAATCTTGGAGAAAAAGAAGAAATCCAGGTCTATCAGGAAGATTTTCTTTTTCAAGGAAAAGATACAAGTTTCTAAAGAAAATCTAAATTAATAACAATCTGATACCTGTAAATTGATTACTTTCTGAGTATCAAAGAGATGGGAGGAATCGCAAAGAGAACTTACAATATATTTTACTGCTTGAAAATGAAAAACTTTCAGATATCCCCAATATAAATACAATTAAACACCAAACAGGAACAATAGTTAACCAAAACAGACACAGACAAATCAGAATATTTTTAATACTTAGTAAGGCAAATTTGGCCTTGGAATACGGAATGAAGCAGGGCAAAGACTAACAGAGTTTTGTCAAGAAAATGCACCAGTCATAACAAACACCCTCTTCCAACAACACAAGAGAAGACTCTATACATGACATCACCAGATGGTCAACACCGAAATCAGATTGATTATATTCTTTGCAGCCAAAGATGGAGAAGCTCTATACAGTCAGCAAAAACAAGACCAGGAGCTGACTGTGGCTCAGACCATGAACTCCTTATTGCCAAATTCAGACTTAAATTGAAGAAAGTAGGGAAAACCACTAGACCATTCAGGTATGACCTAAATCAAATCCCTTACGATTATACACTGGAAGTGAGAAATAGATTTAAGGGCCTAGATCTGATAGATAGAGTGCCTGATGAACTATGGACAATGGTTCATGACATTGTACAGGAGACAGGAATCAAGACCATCCCCATGGAAAAGAAATGCAAAAAAGCAAAATGGCTGTCTGGGGAGGCCTTACAAATAGCTGTGAAAAGAAGAGAAGCGAAAAGCAAAGGAGAAAAGGAAAGATATAAGCATCTGAATGCAGAGTTCCAAAGAATAGCAAGGAGAGATAAGAAAGCCTTCTTCAGCGATCAATGCAAAGAAATAGAGGAAAACAACAGAATGGGAAAGACTAGGGATCTCTTCAAGAAAATCAGAGATACCAAATGAACATTTCATGCAAAGATGAGCTCGATAAAGGACAGAAATGGTATGGACCTAACAGAAGCAGAAGATATTAAGAAGAGGTGGCAAGAATACACAGAAGAACTGTACAAAAAAAATCTTCACGACCCAGATAATCACGATGGTGTGATCACTGACCTAGAGCCAGACATCCTGGAATGTGAAGTCAAGTGGGCCTTAGAAAGCATCACTACGAAGAAAGCTAGTGGAGGTGATGGAATTCCAGTGGAGCTATTTCAAATCCTGAAAGATGATGCTGTGAAAGTGCTGCACTCAATATGCAAGCAAATTTGGAAAACTCAGCAGTGGCCACAGGACTGGAAAAGGTCATTTTTCATTCCAATCCCAAAGAAAGGCAATGCCAAAGAATGCTCAAACTACTGGACAATTGCACTCATCTCACACGCTAGTAAAGTAATGCTCAAAATTCTCCAGGCCAGTCTCAGCAATATGTGAACCGTGAACTTCCTGATGTTCAAGCTGGTTTTAGAAAAGGCAGAGGAACCAGAGATCAAATTGCCAACATCCGCTGAATCATGGAAAAAGCAAGAGAGTTCCAGAAAAACATCTATTTCTGCTTTATTGACTATGCCAAAGCCTTTGACTGTGTGGATCACAATAAACTGTGGAAAATTCTGAAAGAGATGGGAATACCAGACCACTTGATCTTCCTCTTGAGAAATTTGTATGCAGGTCAGGAAACAACAGTTAGAACTGGACATGGAACAACAGACTGGTTCCAAATAGGAAAAGGAGTACGTCAAGGCTGTATATTGTCACCCTGCTTATTTAACTTATATGCAGAGTACAACATGAGAAATGCTGGACTGGAAGAAACACAAACTGGAATCAAGATTGCCGGGAGAAATATCAATAACCTCAGATATTCAGATGACACCACTCTTATAGCAGAAAGTGAAGAGGAACTCAAAAGCCTCTTGATGAAAGTGAAAGTGGAGAGTGAAATAGTTGGCTTAAAGCTCAACATTCAGAAAATGAAGATCATGGCATCCAGTCCCACCACTTCATGGGAAATAGATGGGGAAACAGTGGAAAGTGTCAGACTTTATTTTTCTGGGCTCCAAAATCACTGCAGATGGTGATTGCAGCCATGAAATTAAAAGACGCTTACTCCTTGGAAGGAAAGTTATGACCAACCTAGATAGCATGTTCAAAAGCAGAGACATTACTTTGCCAACAAAGGTTCGTCTAGTCAGGGCTATGGTTTTTCCTGTGGTCATGTATGGATGTGAGAGTTGGACTGTGTAGAAGGCTGAGCAGTGAAGAATTGATGCTTTTGAAGTGTGGTGTTGGAGAAGACTCTTGGGAGTCCCTTGGACTGCAAGGAGATCCAACCAGTCCATTCTGAAGGAGATCAGCCCTGGGATTTCTTTGGAAGGAATGATGCTAAAGCTGAAACTCTAGTACTTTGGCCACCTCATGCGAAGGGTTGACTCATTGGAAAAGACTCTGATGCTGGGAGGGATTGGGGGCAGGAGGAGAAGGGGACGACAGAGGATGAGATGGCTGGATGGCATCACTGACTCGATGGACGTGAGTCTCAGTGAACTCTGGGAGGTGGTGATAGACAGGGAGGCCTGGCGTGCTGCGATTCATGGGGTCGCAAAGAGTCGGACACGACTGAGCGACTGATCTGATCTTATCTGAAGCTTATACTTAAAAAAAAGAAGTCACTAAGTAGCAAGTGATGGAAACACAATTCACACTGGATGGAAGAAATACAACTGGCTAAATAGCTATATCAGGAAAGCACATAAAGTTGCTGATATTAACATAATGAAACTTAGGAACTATAATGAGATACTGTTTTTTCTTCTATATAGTTAGCAAAGAATTAAAATACCAGATTTAAGGGTACCTTTCAATGCTGCCGAAGATTCCTTCAGTATAGTAAGGGCCAGGGCTCTGGCAACTGATCACTTGGCTCCAAAAATCCAGTTGTATGAGTCCAGAGAAGTTTGTAACCTCTTTGTGCCTCAGTTTATCATCTTTAAATGGGTATAAAATAATACCTACTTCATATTGCTATGGGTAAAGTTAAACGAGAAAACACACACATAAAGCATTTAGTATGGTATCTGGCACATAATAAGACTTAAAAAAAGGTTAGCTGCTATCAGTTACTATTAGAGTCTCATTCACTGCTGTTAGAAGTTTTGAGCCAGGAGGCAGACTGGCCCCAGCAGGGTAAAGCAATTGGAAATTCATTCTCTATTGACTGGAAACTCCAAGATGAGAATAGCAATTAAGGGAGGAGGCTGGGCCCTGCCCAGACCACACATCTCTCATTCCCCAAAGTCAGGAGAACTCCCCAGCCACACAGGCACAGAAAGGCTCCTTGCAGGCAAAAGTGGGAGCAATGTCTAGAGATGCCATACCCAGACACGTTTGCATTAGGATCCATCTTGGCTAAGAGATGCGTGTTCACACATGGAAGGATGCTAAGATATACCAAATAGGGACAGTGAACCAGGCAAATCAAAATGACTGACCAAAGGAAAACCAGAAGAAATGCCCCATATAAGTGATTTAAACTGCCACTCAGGCGCGACTCGGGGATTCTCTGTCTGAGTCTGCTTGTATGCCTATCCACACATGCTGTATTCTTTACCCTCTTAAAAAACACACACACACACACACACAAACTTTACTTGCTTCACTACTTTCCGTCTTTGTGGAAGCTCCTTTTTGCAAAACCAAAGGGCCAAAGCCCTTGTCACTGACCACTGGCCTAGAGGCTAGAATCTAGTGCTCTCAGTGCTGTGACAGCCCCGTCTCTGGGACCAACCCAAGTCCCACTCCAAGCCATTGCCGGCCAAGGCCACCTGAGATCCATTTATTCTACTAATTGTAATAAAACCAGAAGGCAGTGTGGTAGTACTTAGATCAAAAGCCTTAAAAATAATCAAGTATGTTTTTAGGAAAGTGTTCCAAGAAAGCAATCTGATGTTCACAAACATTATGTGTAAAGATGATCATGAAGATAAAAATATTCCAAGTGATCTAAATGCCCAACAGTAAAAAGAAAGAAAAAGAAATTAACCTGATTATGGGACATCCCTCTATGGTGGCATACAACATGGCTATCAAGATTATGTTTTTTAAGAGGTTTTGATGATATGGACCACAGCCTTGTCTAACTCAATGAAGCTATGAGCCATGGCATGTCAGGCCACCCAAGATGGATGGGTCATGGTGGAGAGTTCTGACAAAATGTGGTCCACTGGAGAAGGGAATGGAAAACCACTTCAGTATTCTTGCCTTGAGAAACCCATAAACAGCATGAAAAGGCAAAAAGATAGGACACTGAAAGATGAACTCCCCAGGTCGGGTGAGTGCCCAATATGCTATGGGATATCAGTGGAGAAATAACTCCAGAAAGAATAAAGAGATGGGGCCAAAGCAAAAACAACACCCACTTGTGGATGTGACTGGTGATGGAAGTAAAGTGTGATACTGTAAAGAACACTATTGCATAGGAACCTCGAATGTTAGGTCCATGAATCAAGGCAAATTGGAAGCAGTCAAACAGGAGACAGCAAGAGTGAATGTCGACATTTTAGGAATTAGCAAGCTAAAATGGAGTGGAATGGGTGAATTTAACTCATATGACCATTATATCTACTAGTGTAGGAAAGAATCCCTTAGAAGAAATGGAGTAGCCATCATAGTCGACAAAAGAGTCTGAAATACAGTACTTTGATGCAATCTCAAAAACAACAGAATGATGTCCATTTGTTTCTAAGGCAAACCATTCAATATCACAGTAATCCAAGTCTATGCCCCGACCAGTAATGCTGAAGAAGCTGAAGTTGAATGGTTCTATGAAGACCCACAAGACCTTCTACAACTAACACTCCAAAAAGATGTCCTTTTCATAATTGGGGACTGGAATGCAAAAGTAGGAAGTCAAGAGATACCTGGAGTAATAGGCAAATTCGACCTTAGAGTACAAAATGAAGCAGGGCAAAGGCTAACAGAGTTTTGCCAAGAGAACACACTAGTCACAGCAGACACCCTCTTCCAACAACACAAGTGAAGACTCTACACATGAACATCACCAGATGGTCAACAATGAAATCAGACCGATTATATTCTTTGCAGCCAAAGATGGAGAAACTCTATACAGTCAGCAAAGACAAGACCGTGAACTGACTGTGGCTCAGATCATGAACTCCTTAAAGCCAAATTCAGGCTGAAATTGAAGAAAGTAGGGAAAACCACTAGACTATTCAGTTATGACCTAAATCAAATCCCTTATGATTATACACTGGAAATGAGAAATAGATTTAAGGGACTAGATCTGATAGACAGAGTGCCTGATGAACTATGGATGTAGGTTCATTTCATCATATGAGAGGCAGTGATCAAAGCCATCCCCAAGAAAAAGAAATGCAAAAAGGCAAAATGGTTATCTGAGGAGGCCTTACAAATAGCTGAGAAAAGCAGAGAAGTGAAAGGCAAAGGAGAAAAGGAAAGATATACCCATTTAAATGCTGAGTTCCAAAGACTAGCAAGGAGAGATAAGAAAGCCTTTCTCAGTGATCAATGCACAGAAATAGAGGAAAATAACAGAATGGGAAAGACTAGAGATCTCTTCAAGAAAATTAGAGAACCAAGGGAACATTTCATGCAAAGATGGACACAATAAAGGACAGAAATGTCATGAACCTAACAGAAGCAGAAGATATAAAGAAGAGGTGGCAAGAATACAAAGAAGAACTATACAAAAAAGATCTTCATGATTCAGATAACCATGATGGTGTGATCATTCACCTAGAGCCAGACATCCTGGAATGTGAAGTCAAGTGGGCCTTAGGAAGCATCACTACAAACAAAGCTAGTGAAGGTGATAGAATTCCAGTTGAGCTACTTCAAATCCTAAAAGATGATGCTATGAAAGCACTGCACTCAATATGCCAGCAAATTTGGAAAACTCAACAGTGGCCACAGGACTGGAAAAGGTCAGTTTTCATTCCAATCCCCAAAAAAGGCAATGCCAAAGAATGCTCTGACTACTGCATAATTGCACTCATCTCACCTGCTAGTAAAGTAATGCTCAAAATTCTACAAGTCAGGTGAACTGTGAACTGTGAACTTCCAGATGTTCAAGCTGAATTTAGAAAGGCAGAAGGATCAGAGATCAAATTGCCAGGATCCATTGGATCATCGAAAAAGCAAGAGAGTTCCAGAAAAACATATACTTCTGCTTTATTGACTACACCAAAGCCTTTGACTGTGTGGATCACAACAAACTATAGAAAATTCTGAAAGAGATGGGAATACCAGACCACCTGACCTGTCTCCTGAGAAATCTGTATGCAGGTCAAGAAGCCACAATTAGAACTGGACATGGAACAACAAACTGGTTCCAAACTGGGAAAGGAGTACATCAAGGCTGTATATTGTCACCTGTTTATTTAACTTACATGCAGAGTACATCATGAGAAAAGCTGGACTGGATGAAGCACAAGCTGGAATCAAGATTGCTAGGAGAAATATCAATAACCTCAGATATGCAGATGACACCACTCTTAGGGCAGAAAGCGAAGAAGAACTAAGGAGCCTCTTGATGAAGGTGAAAAAGGAGAGTAAAAAAGGTGGCTTAAAACTCAATACTCAGAAAACTAAGATCATGGCATCCGGTCCCATCACTTCATGGCAAATAGATGGGGAAACAATGGAAACAATGAAAGACTTAATTTTCTTGAGCTCCAAAATCACTACAGATGGTGACTGCAACCATGAAATTAAAAGACGTTTTCTACTTGGAAGAAAAACTAAGATCAGCCTAGACAACATATTAAAAAGCAGAGACATTATTTTGCCAACAAAGGTCTGTCTTGTCAAAGCTATGGTTTTTCCAGTAGTCATGTATGGATGTGAGAGTTGGACTATAAAGAAAGCTGAGTGCCAAAGAATTGATGCTTTTGAACTGTGGTGTTGGAGAAGACTCTTGAGAGTCCCAAGGACTGTGAGGAGATCCAACCAGTCCATCCTAAAGGATATCAGTCCTGGGTGTCATTTGGAAAGACTGATGCTGAAGCCGAAACTCCAAAACTTTGGCCACCTGATGTGAGGAGCTGACTCATTTGAGAAGACCCTGATGCTGGGAAAGATTGAGGGCAGGAGGAGAAGGGGACAACAGAGGATAAGATGGCTGGATGGCATCACCAACTAAATGGAGGACATGGGTTTGCGTGGACTCCGGGAGCTGGTGATGGACAGGGAGGCCTGGCATGCTGCAGTTCATGGGGTCGCAAAGAGTCGGACACAACTGAGCAAATGAACTGAACTGAACATGTATGGATGTGAGAGTTGGACTATTAAGCTGAGTGCCAGAGAACTGATGCTTTTGAACTTTAGTGTTGGAGAAGTCTCTTGAGAGTCCCTTGGACTGCAAGGAGATCCAACCAGTCCATCCTAAAGGAAATCAGGCCGTGAATATTCATTGGAAGGGATGATGCTGAAGCTGAAACTCCAACATTTTGGCCACCTGATGTGAAGAACTGACTCATTTGAAAAGACCCTGATGCTGGTAAAGATCGAAGGTGGGAGGAGAAGGGAATGACAGAAGATGATAAAGTTGGATGGCATCACCAAATTGATGGACATGAGTTTGAGTAAGCTTCAGGATGATGATGGACAGGAAAGCCTGGTGTACTGCAGTCCATGCGGTCACAAAGATTCGGACATGACTGAGCAACTGAACTAAACTGAATGATATGGCATATGCTTAAGAAATAACATTTACATTAAAAGCAGAATATGAAATTATATTTATAGTACTGAATTATGCAAATATAGATATAAATTAAAGATATAAATACAGAAAAATATGAAGGAAACAGCAAACATTTTAGTGGTTCTTATTTCTGGGCAGTGAGATTTGGGTATTTTCAAAAATATACTTTTCTACTGTGAGCCTGCATCACTTTTTCTGCACTTAAGATGAAACCTGAATTCAGAGAAGGAGATTTGAGATGGCACAGTGGAACACGTCATTGCTCCTCATGAAATTTAAAATAGGTTTTCAGGGCTATGTGAGGGGAAACAGAGGAAATAAATCAGTAAGACACAAAAAAAATCACATTTATGTTTTGATCCGACTGATTCCGTTAATGTTTCAAGTCAATCTCAACCCACTGATGACTTTCTGTTTCAACTACTGTCAGTCAGTTGATTAACAATGTTTATCACGGGCCTACTGTGTGCCAGGCACTGGGTCATGCCAGACAAACTGTGTGGAGCAAAGCAAATCCAGTCTTCACCCTCCTGCAGCTCATGGTCACATGGGTATTTAGTAATTCCAGATACAAATCTCAACAAACAAACCTCATGTATTTAGACATTTATAAATTTACTGGAGTTGTTCTTTAATGCTAAAAAAATCATATTTTTTTTCAATTAGAAGAAAATTTTTTTAAATTAAAAAAAAAAGCAAGGTGTTCAATTTGTCTGAGATGCTGTAGATTGTAGATGTGGCTGGAGGAAATGTTAATGTGGGTCTTCAGGAAGGAGTTAATGTTTGAGGATCCAGGGTTACCAGCTGTGCTCCAGGTCACAGAGAATGCCATTGTTCTTTCTTGGAAACGGCTGCTTTTGTTCATCAGCTCCTCCATCCTGCCCCTGAGAGAGCAGACAAACAATTCCAGTCCTGGTATCTTGCTCCTTTGTAAACTCTCTTATTCCTGTTTTTGTGGTGCTTCTACCATGTAGTGACCTTGATGAAGACAATTAAGCAAGGAAAGTAACTCAAATAAAGCAGATTCGTGTGAAGTCACTTCCCAAAGTGGAAAAATGGCTCCTTTTCCTCTCTGCCCCATATGAAAGACACACTCACATATATGCCTGTATAAATACATATACATAGAAAGCAATGCAAATATGCTGTCTCATAAAACACTCAGAAGCACATCTAGATTTTTTAAGAAAGAAAATATGCTCTGCTATTAGTAGATGAAAAATAAAATAATTGAAAACATTTATATATTTTAGGGGGCCACAAAGCTTTTCTAGAAATGTTATGATTATAACCACAAGTAAAAGTAGATTCAGAAGATTTACTTGAAACAATAGTTCAACTACCTACAGTCTCCCCCATGGGAAAAACAATCAAGAATGAGGAAATAATTAGAAAGCACTGGCAGAGTAGATATTTCAAAGTATCTCCTACTTCACTGATTTAGTATTCCTTAACTCCACTGCGTTCCTACTCTCCTTCTTACTCTGTACACATTCCTAACAAACTAAATGTGGTTATCAGCCTTCCAAAACTTCTGAAGATTAGCAATAGAAAGAGTCCTCCCTACGGCATTGGTGTATTGATAGAGACATGAAATAACAATTGAAAGTAAGGTGAAAAATAAGAAAACCTTACCATTTAGGTACAAGAATTCAAAGAGCAAAGATGCCTGTGTTAATGTACTATAGGGGCCAGTAGCCCTCAGTGGACTACTTGCAAACTCTACAGAATACACTTTCACAGACTGTGTTAAGTCTTAACACAGTGGTTAAATTTTATTCTGTATACTCAGTCGAAGTTGAGTGATTATCTGAGTATATTATCCATTCAAAAATACTTTACAAGTTACTTTAAAGGAGCAAGCTTTTGATGCTACCAAAAAATTCTCATTTAAAATAAAACTCAAGAGCTTCCCTGGTGGATCAGTGATAAAGAATCCGCCTGCCAATGCAGGAGACATGGGTTCGATCCCTGGGTTGTGAAGATCCCACATGCCGCGGAGCAACTAAACCTGGGTGCCACAGCTATTGAGCCCATGTGTGGCAACTGCTGAAGCCTGAGTGCCCTAGAGCCCACGCTCCACAACGAGAGAAGCCACTGCAGTGAGAAGCCTGCTCACCACAGCTAGACAATAGACCCTGCCTGCTGCAACTAGAGAAAAGGCTTCGTAGCAGCAATGTCCCAGCACATCCGAAACTAACTAACTAAAATTATTAAAAAAAAAAAAAAAGCAAAAACAAGAAACCCAGAACACTCATTTCAGGAGGTTCTAGAGAGCGCAGGAACACACACACAGGAGCATGAGCACATACACGTACACATTCCTCAGAATGCTACTGCTGCTGCTGCTGCTGCTGCTGCTAAGTTGCTTCAATCCTGTCCGACTCTTCAAGACCCCATAGACGCCAGCCCACCAGGCTCCCCCGTTCCTGGGACTCTCCAGGCAAGAACACTGGAGTGGGTTGCCATTTCCTTCTCCAATGAAAGTGAAAAGTGAAAGGGAAGTCGCTCAGTCGTGTCCGACTCTTCAAGACCCCATGGACTGCAGCCTTCCAGGCTCCTCCGTCCATGGGATGTTCCAGGCAAGAGTACTGGAGTGGGGTGCCATTGCCTTCTCCTATTCCTCAGAATAATTCGCTGCAGTTCAAGAAGACGCTTTTCTTTGTGACTTGAACTAGAAGGAAAAAAAACTGCTTTGGTTTTTTAAAAGAGGTTTGGAAAATATCCGCAGGGAATAAGCAATACATTTCTCTAACTCCAGAGATCAATGTAATTACTTCAAAAGACAGATCAATGTGGTTCGACTTTTGAATACCTAATATAAATACCACCCATTCCTCCCAGAAGAGATTAATTTTCATTGCATTCTATAAAACACATTTTCCCCATTCTACAAAGCTCAAACTGCTTTCCAAAATTCTGTTACATACAGTGTTGAACCTGCCACTCTGAATTTTCTTGGGGTAATAGTAACTTAGCAAAAATTCATCTGGAGACCTTAAAGTGAAACCTACAACTGCTGATTTTCAAGATAAAAGCTAGAGGAGGCTGAAAACAAAGTTTCTGAACATCAGGAACGTTTCAACCAACTGGGATTTTTTACTACCAGGCAGATTTAGAGCAATGTAAATCTAGTTCTTAGAATTTTGCATAAAAACCATATGTTAGAAAAACAGGTTCAGGTCTCTAGTTTATCCTCACCAGTCTGATGTGATAATTCTGCACCGTGGCAGTGTGGCCTAGGAATGTGTGTTTTAACTGGCTCTCCTGATGGTAGGTGGCTTACTCGTAGAGAATCCCTATTTAGAAATATCCCCAAAGCTATTTAAACCACTTTTCCGTGCTTCTCTGACTCAGTCTGTTTTCTTTATCAAACGCATTGGAATTCTATATAAAATAATTACCTCTTTCCAAGTTTAAAATGATCTTCTCCATTTCTTTTGACCTTGCTAAATCAAATGTATTCATCCATTTAATAGCTTTTTTTTTGGTCTTGAGTCCACCACCTAGCGTGAAAGGTGGTAATTTCAGGTTCTTCTGGAAGTGCAAAATGATTTGAATACTACTTTAGGTAGAGATTTGAAAACTGGACTTTTCTGTCTGACATTCCAAAATGATTTGGATTCCCTATAATTTCTTTACAGTATCTTTATATCCTAAGCATTTAGCAAACCTCCATTTAATCAAATATTATAAATTATTTATTATTACTTGAGTAAACATTCTATTTAGGGTAAAATTTCTTAAATATTTAGACTGGCATTTTACCATTTTGTAGATGATGCATGTATATTTTATGGTACATTAGGCGCCTCTGTATAATTAGCATGTTCAACACATGTATGATTTTGTGTCCGATGTGATGCCTATGTCATGGGACTCATAGCAGAGTGTTAACCTTCTCAACAATTACCAAAGTTAACAGTTGAATCTGCATTTATGATAAGATGTTGGTCAAAAAGGTTGTCTGCTCTGCATTTGGTCAGCGTTATAACTCTCAGCTTTCATGTTATTCCTTCCCTGTAGTGACAATTTGTTGGGTGACGTCAGCATGCAGTGGTTTTAAAGATGGGCTGCCTTTATAAGGGATGTAGGGAAATTACTAGTTTAAAAGATGACTTGACAAATGACACCAGGCAGAAAACTAATTTTGTGCAGAAGATGAAGCCACAAACAAATGACAGTGTAGCATTTCCTGTGCTAAGATTTCATGAATAAAGTAAAAGCTGAATTGTCCTTATTCCACCCCAAGTTTTAAATTAGCAGTGCATTTTGGTACCTACTCCCCAAACTGTGCCTTAATTTTAGAAAAGCTAAATGGAAAATATGTTTTAAATATGATACTATGCACAAATATGATATAAATATGAACACATGGTATCAGACATAAATCTGATATTATAAAGAAAAGGGGACCTCTCTGCCCTTTCTTTCCTCCTATTTGTGAGACATCATCCTCTCCCAAATCATCTCAATCAAGTGCCACAGTAAGCATGACTATTGTCACAGATGGGTGCTTTTCAAAATAGTTAACAATCCTTTTACACATGCCCCCCAAAAGGAGATAACATTATTCATTGAATTAGAAGGACTGCCTGTGAAAGAAGAGCAGAATTTGTAGGATTGGAAAAGATAAGCTAGGCTGTCCTCCAACAGAGTACCACGTGGCATGTGTCTACTGCTTCTTCTTGTGTTGTGGTAGGAGCACAATCCACTCCAACAAAAATCTTCCACGTATGCTGGGACATCTAGGTCTGTCCTGTCTGCCATGTAAAGGGCTGGGTAGAATAAGTCATGCAACGTTTCTCAATGTGTGTCCACAGAGTAGGTGAGTCTACTTAGTCTGTTCAGTCTGTACCTGACAAAATTGCAACATGGTCAGAGAACTGTTGGCACTACTGTGTTCAAAAGTGTCTGCAGGGTTCTTAGTGTAGGATATCTCAGAATATTTAATTTCAACTTTCCCTTTTTCATTGAGTAGCTCATGAAAGAAACATTTATAGGAATTTGCTTTGAAAATTGTTGGTGTTTTGGGTTAATTTTAACTCAGGAGTATTTTGTGTACACACACACATATGATGTGTATATATATAATAAACATGATTTTGAAACAACTGAGCCATTGTCCTATCTGTGCTCTATAATTTATTACATAGTTTATTGTTAATTTGAGAATAATGTTTTTAAAGACATTTTAAACTATCCATTGTAAAATGGAAATAATCATTTCATGGTAAACTCTTGAGTTAGGAATTACTACACCAGCACATCAGTTTTGTTCTGAAGACCTCAGTTGAGGGGGAGCTGTGAAAATTAAAAGGGAAACTTCATGGAAATGGAGCTGGGAGGCCAGAAGGGAAGCTCTCATGCATATACCATTTGTGCCAGCACAGATCCCAGTAGGAAGAGACATACCTTGCATCTCTGGCAGAAAGCGACATTACAGGGCCAGCAGGAAGAGGAAACATTTTCTTCTTGCCTGACAACAAACAGCTCAGCCAAGGAAAAACTGCTGTACTTTGGACTTTGTGTTTATAACAGCTTCTCTCCCTTGCTTTACCTGACTTGCCTGTGCTTCATCATAATTGCACGTCCAGAATTGCAGTTCTTTGCTGCTCCCAAGTAAAAACCCTGTTGTGCTGGAAAAATAACTGGCCCTTTTATTGTTTTAGGTTAACAGAGAAGAAACAGACCTGGGAAGAGAGAGTTTCAATGCAATGGGAAGAGGTTTTTGAGCTACTGCTACAGAACGCTCTAGGAAGCCACATGAATGGGTTTTTATTTCACTCAATGGACAATGAGTCTTGCAGGAGACAATGCTTGTGCTGAGTACTGAAGAATAAACAGAATTAGTCATTCAAAGAACTGGAGTTGGTGGGGCATGTGAGCTTGAGGCATGGAAGAGCACATGGTATAATAGGTGGGAAGTTTATTTTATTAAGAAGGAAAGGGGGAAAAGTAAACCTAAGCTATCCAGCCAATACCTGGACCATGTTCCTTTGTGGCCTGTCAAACCCTTATAGGATCTTGGAAATTATCACCACCTGAAACATTCCCCACTATGAGGACACAAGATAAAATTTCTTTGTTTTTGGCATTGCTTATTTAGGCACATTGGAAATCATACTTATGTCCTATTTGTTAAAAGGAAAGAACACATTCGATCCTAGAGTGTTTCAGAAAGAGGTAAATTAAAAAAAAAAAAAGCATACAAAAAGGTGGGAAAAACAAAAAAAAAGAAGGAAAAGGGGAAGATGAAATTGTAAGTAGGGAAAGGCCAGACTATGGGAGGAGCTTGAATAGAGTAGTACCTTATTTTTTTAAATTGTATTATGACTATCATTAAACAAACAAAAAACAAAAGCAATTTTGTATATATTTTAGTGGAAAATTAGAGAGTCTCTCAGGGACTGCTAGTCAAGATGTAATTTTTAATCAATTCATTTGAAAATCTGTAGCAAATAATGAAATCTGTGAGCTACTTATTGCTTTAGAAATCAGCACAGCTATTTATTTGACAATTTTCACATGAAAAACTTAATTTTTAGAAGCATATTATTAAAAACATCACTATACACAGGACACTTTATTCTAACGTTTATATCCACTTGAACCTTGTTACAGCAATTTTGAAGTTAGTGTTAATAGCTGCATTCATGATTGCTTGACTTTTTTCCAGATAAAACTGTGAGGTTGGGGAAGACTCTTTATGAAAGGTAGTGTGTGTGTGTGTGTGTGTGTGTGTGTGTGTGTGTGTGTTGGGGTGTGTGTTTTGCTCGGTGAGGATTTTATAAAATTTTGCTTAAAATAGCAGGTAAGTTTCAGGTCTAACTGAAGATCACCTGACCAAAAACCTATCATCAGCCATTTTCTGTCCATAAACATGGCAGAGATTCTAGAATAGATAGAGAGGCTGGCATTTCTGGTTTGAGCCAAGAAAATAAAAAGGCCAAAGTATCAAGCACACAATGTTCTGCAATAACCATCACATTCTGCAAGGTCATCATACTCAAGGACGTCCTTAAGTGGCTATGGTTTTATTTTGGTAATGTCTTTGGCTCTTAACTCCAGTTTTTAAAAACAGGTTTGTCTCCAAAACAGCAGTATTGACATAAGTTATAGCCACCAGAGTGCCTAAGGGTGAATGTCAGCTTGGCATTCCCTGGAGGTGAATATATTTATATATATACATATATATGTATACATATTTTTTTAAGTTTTCAAGTTTAATCACCATCCAATTTCTCTTGATTTAAATGAATAAAATGTCATCTTATTTATATGATCATACTGTTTTAAAATGCTAATCTAACATATATGAGCCTTTATAAACCAAATGACTTTTCAGCCTACATAGATTTTATTCAAAGAAATCTACAAATTAGACATCATTATCGTCCTTATTTATAGGGGAAAAAACTGAAGACTAGAAGGTCCCAGACTCTTGGGAGGTGGAACACAGGATGTGAACACTGTTCCTGTGACAATCGTCCCCACTGCAATAGTCACTGAATCTAAACTCTGTTAGAACTTTTTTCTCCTAGATTGGAAAGGCTTCCTTTGTTTTAGTTTACACACTAACAGCTTAGAAGATATCGCTTTATTTTTAAACTTTATAAAATCTGCCTAACAACATTACAGCATGTTTATTTAATATATGGGGGTTGGGAAGTGTTTAAATGCCAATGTAGAGACCCACTCAGATCCCTAAAATTAATATAAAGATTATTTTAAAGTAAAGACATTCTAGATCTAACAGATGTAGAAAGAAACCTTCCTTTGGCACGGAAAGCAGAAACTTCTGGGAGTGAGACTGCTAAGAATTCCCTACCCAGAAGCTTTATGGCCATGAAGGTAAAATCTGAGATGACCACTCCCACTTGCATAAACAGACATTATCACAAACTTCCTTATCTCCCATTTGTTCCCCTAGAAAACCATTTGTTCTTCCCAATGAAGATTTTTCTCTCCCACCTCTCAGCCCCCACCACTAAGTTTAGGGATATAAACTCCCATCTTAAGCTATTTGGAGAGCTACTTTTCTTGGTGTATTTTCGTGTGCATATAAATAAGCTATTTTTTTTTAATAAATAAACTATAAGTGCAAAGATTAGCAACCACCAGCTCCTCTGTCTATGGAATTTTCCAGGCAGGAATACTTGAGTGGGTTGCCATTTCCTTCTCCAGGAAACTTTCCCAGTTCAGGGATCGAACCCGCAGCTCCTGTTGCGTCTCCTGCATTGTAGGTGGATTCTTTACCACGGAGTCGCCAGGAAAGCCCATTTGTTCCCCTAGAAAACCATTTGCTCCTCCCATAGAAGATTCTTCTCTCCCTCCCCTCATCCCCCACCATTAAGTTAGGTATATAAACTCCTACTGCTGCTGCTACTGCTAAGTCACTTCAGTCGTGTCCGACTCTGTGCGACCCCATAGACGGTAGCCCACCAGGCTTCCCCATCCCTGGGATTCTCCAGGCAAGAACACTGGAGTGGGTTGCCATTTCCTTCTCCAACGCATGAAAGAGAAAAGTGAAAAGTGAAAGTGAAGTCGCTCAGTTGTGTCCGACTCTAGCGACCCCATGGACTGCAACCTACCAGGCTCCTCCGTCCATGGGATTTTCTAGGGAAAAGTACTGGAGTGGAGTGCCGTTGCCTTCTCCGATATAAACTCCTATCTTTAGCTATTTAGAGAGCCACTTTTTGGCATATTTTTGTGTGCATATAAATAAGCCATTTTCCTCTGTTAAACTATAAATTTATGTTTAATTTGCACATGCCAGTACTAAACCTAAGAGGGTAGAAGAAAATGTTTCTCTCTGACACTATTACACCAAATCAGATTGCTTATTTTTTTTTTACCATAGTAAAAAACACATAGCCTAAATTAGATTGTATCTTTTTATATATTTCAGTCCAGCTCTGACATTTTTGTAGAATTTTCAATATATCTGTACCTTTTTAGATATATGTAACCATTCCTCTAGATAGAATTCATTGAGCACTACCCGTGCCAATAAGTGGGATAAGTTGCTTCATATTTTAGCCCATTTAGATTTCCTAAATCTTTAAGGTAGATGTTAACTCCCTAATGGCATGAAACCAATGAAATATGGGATGCACAGTTGGCCCTCAGAAAGGCAACTGTGTACCAGTCGTGTATTTCATGATAAATAGGACGTCCACATGCCTGTAATAAGATAGTGTAATTCTCCTGTTTCACTGCTTCCCAACTGGGTTTGTGTTTGGACTTTACAAATCAAAAAACCAAAACTTTGAAAATGGATCCATCAAGGAGTCATAAAGTGAAGCTCATGAATCAAGATCCAGGGAGGTGAAGTGATTCAGCCAGGAAGAAACCTTGTGGTCCTCGGGTGCCATGAGAAAGAGGACCATCTCTTCTGGGGGTAGGATACAGTAAAAAGGCTCTTTTATCTACTTGATGTGTGGCTCTAAGTAAATTCTGATCTCCTTGGGTCTCAGTTTTCTCATCTGAAACATGAGGATGATATCCTTTTGAAAGAGCTGCTGGAAGGACTAAATCAAGTAATATGGTAACGTATCCGCAAGAGGATGATACTCAGAAAATTCAGGACGGCACCTTTTCAGGGAAGGAAGGAGGGAGAAGAAAGGACTCAGGAAGGGAGCAAAGGGGGCTTCTGTTTTAGCTGGAATATTCTGCATCTTTTATACGAATGTACAAAGATCTGAACCAAGTAGAATACAATATTGGTATTTGTTAATCTGGAAACAGTGCTTGTTAAACTATTTTCTGTACTTTAAATTTTTTTAATGAAAATTTTTTAGTGCCTATCACATAGGGCACAGGGAGTATGGATTCAGATCCTTTCCCACAGACCTTGTCAGAAGCTAGAGCCTCTACTGTGATAAATTTAGGTGCGACCCAAGGAAACAGACCCTGCGGTGAGCCTGAGCTGAAGTGGAGTGCGCCCTGGGGAGCTGGGCATTCACCTTCCACAATGGAGTTCAATAGACAAGTTCACCCTCCTCTGCAGACTGGATGAACACAAGCTTGCTGCACTGCCTTCCTCAGCTTCGCCACTCAGTGCAGAATAGATAGTGCTTTATGTGGTCTGCATTCTACAGCCACATTCCATTTTCCATATGGGATTTTCTATCAAGGAAAGCTGTTTACATTTTAATTTATTGTAGCAGGCAGCTCCTGCCAACGCCATGTGTCACCAAGATTTCCATATGGGAGCCCTCCCTTCCCCACAATGATGTTTATTTGGTGTGTACAATTTGTTTAGATTTTCCTCATGGAAATTCGGGATTTGGGTTTTTGAAAATAACTCTTCCAGAGCTCCTACATGTGGTGAACTCCACAAGAAAGTGGGTTTTCCTGAGCCTTATGGTAAACCAAGCGATTACCATATATAGAAAGGTAATTGAAGTAATTAGAGAGGACATCGACTCATCTTTACGTTGCCACATAACACACAACACAAGGTAGCTCAACTCAGGGGGGTTTGCAGCCTCTGAGAGGACTGAGGGCTATTCAGTGGTCTAGTTCTTTTGAAATGGCAGCCCACTCCAGTGTTCTTGCCTGGAGAATCCCAGGGACGGGGGAGCCTGGTGGGCTGCCGTCTATGGGGTCACACAGAGTCGACACGACTGAAGCGACTTAGCAGCAGCAGCAGCAGCAGCAGCTTTCCACCCTTATGCCCTCTCACTCTCCCCTCACCTTGACTCTGAAAAAGGAAGAGAGAACATTCTGGAGACAGAAATTAAATTAATCAAGCCTGTCCTACCGCACTTCGTGATGGGTTCCCCCGTCATTTCTTTTCTATAGAAAAAGGCTCATGGTTCACACACGCGGGTCTTTGAGAGCAGTATTCTTCCACTGCCGGAGAAAGAGAAAAATAGTTTGTTTTCTTTTCTATTTGCGGGGGGGGGGGGTGGGGGTGGGGGGTGGGGAGGGGGGCAGAATTGATGCAGGGGACACGTGACTCTCAGCTCACTCAGGATACGCACAGAGGAATTTCAAACTGCCTTCAGATCAGATCAGATCAGATCAGTCGCTCAGTCGTGTCCGACTCTTTGCGACCCCATGAATCGCAGCGCCAGGCCTCCCTGTCCATCACCAACTCCCGGAGTTCACTCAGACTCACGTCCATCGAGTCAGTGATGCCATCCAGCCATCTCATCCTCTGTCATCCCCTTCTCTTCCTGCCCCCAACCCCTCCCAGCATCAGAGTCTTTTCCAATGAGTCAACTCTTTGCATGAGGTGGCCAAAGTACTGGAGTTTCAGCTTTAGCATCAGTCCTTCCAAAGAAATCCCAGGGCTGATCTCCTTCAGAATGGACTGGTTGGATCTCCCTGCAGTCCAAGGGACTCTCAAGAGTCTTCTCCAACACCACAGTTCAAAAGCAGCAATTCTTCAGCGCTCAGCCTTCTTCACAGTCCAACTCTCACAACCATACATGACCACAGGAAAAACCATAGCCTTGACTAGACGAACCTTTGTTGGCAAAGTAATGTCTCTGCTTTTGAACATGCTATCTAGGTTGGTCATAACTTTCCTTCCAAGGAGTAAGGGTCTTTTGATTTCATGGCTGCAGTCACCATCTGTAGTGATTTTGGAGCCCAGAAAAATAAAGCCTGACAGTGTTTCCACTGTTTCCCCATCTATTTCCCATGAAGTGGTGGGACCGGATGCCATGATCTTCGTTTTCTGAATGTTGAGCTTTAAGCCAACTTTTTCACTCTCCACTTTCACTTTCATCAAGAGGCTTTTGAGTTCCTCTTCACTTTCTGCCATAAGGGTGGTGTCATCTGCATATGTGAGGTTATTGATATTTCTCCTGGCAATCTTGATTCCAGTTTGTGTTTCTTCCAGTCCAGCGTTTCTCATGATGTACTCTGCATATAAGTTAAATAAACAGGGTGACAATATACAGCCTTGACGAACTCCTTTTCCTTTTTGGAACCAGTCTGTTGTTCCATGTCCAGTTCTAACTCTTGCTTCCTGACCTGCATACAAATTTCTCAAGAGGCAGATCAGGTGGTCTGGTATTCCCATCTCTTTCAGAATTTTCCACAGTTTATTGTGATCCACACAGTCAAAGGCTTTGGCATAGTCAATAAAGCAGAAATAGATGTTTTTCTGGAACTCTCTTGCTTTTTCTATGATCCAGCAGATGTTGGGAATTTGATCTCTGGTTCCTCTGCCTTTTCTAAAACCAGCTTGAACATCAGGAAGTTCACGGTTCACATATTGCTGAAACCTGGCTTGGAGAATTTTGAGTATTACTTTACTAGCGTGTGAGATGAGTGCAATTGTGCGGTAGTTTGAGCATTCTTTGGCATTGCCTTTCTTTGGGATTGGAATGAAAACTGACCTTTTCCAGTCCTGTGGCCACTGCTGAGTTTTCCAAATGTGCTGGCATATTGAGTGCAGCACTTTCACAGCATCATCTTTCAGGATTTGGAATAGCTCCACTGGAATTCCATCACCTCCACTAGCTTTCTTCGTAGTGATGCTTTCTAAGGCCCACTTGACTTCACATTCCAGGATGTCTGGCTCTAGGTCAGTGATCACACCATTGTGATTATCTGGGTCATGAAGATCTTTTTTGTACAGTTCTTCTGTGTATTCTTGCCACCTCTTCTTAATATCTTCTGCTTCTGTTAGGTCCATACCATTTCTGTCCTTTATCGAGCTCATCTTTGCATGAAATGTTCCTTTGGTATCTCTGATTTTCTTGAAGAGATCCCTAGTCTTTCCCATTCTGTTGTTTTCCTCTATTTAGACATTATAAAATTGTAAGTTAACAGCCAACAGAGGTATTTACGGAAATTAGACCATCTTTCAAATCATTTATCAGTGTGCCTCCAATTCCCATCGCAAGGCAGGTGAAATAATAATGGATTTGGGGAACTTGAATCATATTCAATGCAGGAAAGAGAAAGCTATCTGCATCCAGATTATCCAAATAAAGGGAAGAACTAGAATTGCCTCAGCAGATAATGCTGCTGCCCTCAGTTTTAACTGGGGGAGGATTCCGTGCAGCCTCCCAGGGAGAAGGCAGAAAGCTAAGGCTCACTCTTATTACACAAAACCCTCCTGGAGAATCCCAGTGCCAGCCCTGAGCCTCCCAGGCTGCCGGAGACCAGAAGTCAAAAAACAATCCGCAACCTTAAATGTGACAGCAACGCGTTTCACTTCCTTTAAGAGAGGAGAGAGAAAACTCTTGTCATAAAAATGCTGCTCTCTGTCTTTAAAATGATTCCCTTGGTGTTTTAAAATAATAAAACGGCAATATCCTTTTAAGCCAAAGAGCAATCTCCCCAAAGTAATTACTGCGCATCAAGGATAATTGAAAATATGTAGAAAATTGAGGGAAAGAAAAGGTATTTCTTCCGTTAAAGTGAATGTAAATGGCAGCACTTTTGTGGCATTTGGTTATGACAGTGTAGCTCACAGCTGCCAAGAAGGAAAACACCGAAATACCTGAATCCCATTAATTCTACAATAGTCTTTCCATAGGGCTTCCAGTGAGACTTAGTGCAGTTCTTCCTGTCCTTTTGTGGGAACACCAATACAACTATTCACAGAGAACTTTGCAAGATAAGTTGGAACTTAGTACCACCAGAAAAACCAGCACAGAGCAATTATTTCCATGTGATCATTTAAATGATGTGATTAACTCAGTGGAAGAGTTGTTTATCCTCTGTCCTCTAATGTGGTTGTCTTAGAAAGACTTTCTCTTTTAAAGACAATACCATTTCATTAGGCAGCAAATTAGAAAAGAATGAACTAATACACAGCCAAAATTGAAGGCGAAATGCCTCCTTGACTCTCTTCTGCCCTCTGCTGGGCACTGTGTATATCCTTTTTGTCCAGGGGGATAAAAACAAAAAAAAAGGATATTTTCCCATCTCAAATCTTTCCAAAAGATAGTGTTGAGGTGGGTCTGGATGTGACAAATCATTCTATTATGATGGATCTTGTAGGTAAATTTCTTAAGAGTGAATCAGGTGTTTATTTATTTTATTTCTATTTTTTTTAAAATTATGCATCAGTTCAGTTCAGTTCAGTAGCTCAGTCGTGTCCAACTCTTTGTGACCCCACGGACTGAGGCATGCCAGGCCTCCCTGTCCATCACCAACTCCCGGAGTTTACTCAAACTCATGTCCATTGAGTCAGTGATGCCACCCAACCATCTCATCCCCTGTCGTCCCCTTCTCCTCCTGCCCCCAATCCCTCCCAGCACCAGGGTCTTTTCCAATGAGTCAGCTCTTCACATGAGGTGGCCAAAATATTGGAGTTTCAGCTTCAGCATCAGTCCCTCCAATGAACACCCAGGACTGATCTCCTTTAGGATGGACTGGTTGGATCTCCTTGCAATCCAAGGGACTCTCAAGAGTCTTCTCCAACACCACAGTTCAAAAGCATCAGTTCTTGGGTGCTCAGCTTTCTTTATAGTCCAACTCTAATATACGTCACATAAAATTTACCATTTTAACGGTACACGGTTCGGTGGCACTAAGTACATGCCCATTGTTGTGACACCATCATCACCATCCATCATCAGAACTTTTTGCATCTTGCAAAACTGAAATTCTATATCCATTAAACACAACTCCCCACCGCTCCTCCCCACCCCAACACCTGGAATCCGTGATGACCACTCTTCTACATTCTGTCTCTATGAATTTGACTATTCCAGGTACCTCCATATAGTATTTGTCCATTTGCAATCATGTGTTAATTTTCATTACTTATAATGAAAAAGTAAAGCATATGTAGATAACAGTGAGGGGAGATGAAACGGAGTATATAATTGGCATGTACTGGACAAGCATGTGAAGGAGACAGGAAGTCAGCATAAACAAAGTGACGAATAGAAGAGCAGTGTCACAACTCCTGGCAGGTCCTTCACTCGTACAACCCCGTGGCAACTAAAGTGCACAAGGACACAGCTGATGGGTGGCAGAGCTTGGTCTGAGTCTAGGATTTTCAGATTCCAAAGTTTCACTGCATTGGTATTTTATCAACCAGTATCCTCCAAGGCACCTCCTCACCTTTTACAACATTAAGAAATTCCCCAGCGGGAAAGACCATGTCCTGTCCTTACTGTTCTCTCAGGCATGTAGTAAACTATCAGTTCATTTAATATGTTTGACCCTGAGACCTGAACCTCGAATATCTCTCATCTCACTTTTTGTCTGAAACATTGTAGCAGAAGGGTGGCTGCTGAGTTTAAGCTTGGACTCATTCAAGGCTCCAAGATCTTGACAGTCATTGTCATGTGGGTCTACTCAATTTTAGAAAGATTCTTTGAAGGTGCCTGAGAGGTTTCTAAACTGGAGATCTGTAGAATCAACCCAATAATTAGTTGAGACAAACTGGATCTATAGGAGGTTCCCTTTTTATTAAATGCAGGTATAGCCAACAAGCAAGCAACAAAGAGAAAACTAATTTTAGGTTTGATGAATAGCACACCTTGTTGCCATCCCATTGGAGCACTGGAAATGTTGCAAATTTAAAATAAAAATGTTCTCTGTAACTTGCCTTGTAAATGTACTAGCTGTTTAAAAACAAGCAAATAGGCTATCCTTCTCATTGTTGGTGCTGGTGTCGAGGGAAATTTCTAGTTTCTATCAGTTTTGGTGGGAAGAGAAAAAAGTACTTCCCAGACCGTGTTTCTGCTGCTGCTGCTAAGTCACTTTAGTCGTGTCCAACTCTGTGTGACCCCATAGAAGGCAGCCCACCAGGCTCCCCCGTCCCTGGGATTCTCCAGGCAAGAACACTGGAGTGGGTTGCCATTTCCTTCTCCAATGCATGAAAGTGGAAAGTGAAAGTGAAGTCCTCAGTCGTGTCCCACTCTTAGCGACCCCACGGACTGCAGCCCACCAGGCTCCTCCGTCCATGGGATTTTCCAGGCATGAGTACTGGAGTGGGGTGCCATCGCCTTCTCCGAGACCATGTTTCTGGTGGGTCCTTATTCTGTGGTGGCTTCCCAGACAGGACTGTCAGTGCTACACTCCTGCATAGCAATGAGATTCAGAAGTGTCCTTTGCTACTCCTACAAGAGTTTATTTTAGTGTTTATTGAACAATGTTGTGCCCAGTGATGACATTTACAACTGAATTGTCATTTTTTATTAAATGGTTAGTGCTTGAATAGACCATTAAAGAGGACTTTAGTTAAAATATTTAAGGCAATATTTCTCAGAATATGATCAACTCTCATCCTTTTATATGACAGTAAACTGAATTATAGGAATCAAAGGCAAGTTACAGAGAACATTTTTAATTTAAATTAGGTTTGTTGGCATAACATTTATCTTCCCACTCTGGTTTACAAAGGCCAGAGAGTACATTATAGTTAGTATCTAATAGTATACTATTAGATATATAGTATCTACCTCTAATATACTATTAGATATAATAGTATCTACCTCTAATATAAGCCAAGAAGTGTCTTTATTTGATCTTGGTAAGATTGCCTCCTGGAGTGCTCTTCCTGGGATGGACATCAGTTTGCCCTGGTCAGTACAAAGCTGGCCAAGCGATTTCCCCACTAATTTCTGCTCTGTTGATGAAGCTGTCAACCTTGAGAACAGTGACTGTATCTTTAGCTCCATCAGCATGACCTTTGGCTTCATCAGCGTAGCCCCCGGCCAGCTGCAACTGATTCTCTGTCTCAACCTTCTGAAAGGCATAGCAAGCGTTCTGAGCTCCAGTTCTGCCTCTACCCTTCCAGAAAGGCATTCAGACCCCATCTCACCCTCTCACTGGCTAAAAGACCTCTGGCAAACCACTTCCCTCTCAGGGGTGCTGGGTGCATCTAAGGAGGTGATGCTCTAAAGTCCCACCTCGGTTCCCGGCACCACATGCTCATTTTGTACATAGGGCCCCCTCTGGACAGCTGAAAGGTGTCTGGGCTTCCAGCCTGGGGCTCTGCCTTTTGGCTCCATCCCTCATTCTTACTTTTGTCTTTCTTCTTAAAACCATGCTTGTTATGGGTGAGGCCCTGCCACTCTTTTCCTCTGTAATCCAATTCTAGGCTGAACAATGGCTTAGCTTCCTGGACATGTATTCACTTATTAGCACATCTTCAGTTATCATCTTCCTGGCTGCTTGGGACTTTCCAAATTAAAATGACCTTTTAAAACAACTGAAACAGTCTCTGAAGTGGCAGCATGGGACTACTTGGGTCCCCACTCCAGCTCGGCCTTGCAAAGTCAGAATGAGCTTTAAGAAAGTCCTTTCGCTTCTGTGTGCTTCAGCTCACTTATCTGTAAAATGGGGGCTAATGGTGCTTCACAGGTACCTGTGAAGATCTGAAGACCAGGTACATGTAAATTATTTTAGAACACTACCAGACTCTGTGATTAAACGGGACGGTCGCTGTTTATGCCTTTTCTAAACAAAGCGTTCCACTTTGGGGTTGCTTGGTGATGAGGTATGTGGAGGACACAGAAGGAAGGGGGAGTAGACAACAGGGAGGGGCTAGAAGCACGTGAGGCCCTAGGGAGGGGCCAGGCGGAGTCTGACACGGTGGGGTTGACACGTCACCCCCAGCCTGAAGCGAATACATTCCTAAGGCACAACCTGTTCTGTTCCCCGCAAAGGCTGACTTGCTTGTACACAACCCTCTCAGAGCAGCTTGTCTCAGAACTGTTCATGCCCATGGTGATGAGGGGACATGAGATGCTTTTAGGACATTTCTGTGATTTCAGGATTTGTGCACTTAGTTAAGGGGCCCCTGTTATCAGCTTGTCTTCCCTAAGAGCACTCAGCCGTACTCTTTTTCTTCTAACTCTTTGAAGGATGTACTTTAACCAAGAAAGTAACTTGATAAAACATTCCAAATACCCAGTTCCAAAAAGCCATATACCTAAGTCACCCTAAGCGTATTATTTAGGGACTAAATTCCTAACATTCTCTTTTGTAAAATAGAGATGATAATATCTGCCTTACAAGGTTGTTTTGAAGATCAGACAGAATTACATTGGTGCTAACCACAGAGGTTGGCATAACTGAAAAGACGGATGAATATTTCTTGTTGCTGATGCTGGGGAGGACAGTGGTTATAACCGAGGTGCCCGCCCTTCGAGGACACTGAAACTAGCATGTGGATGGCCTCGATCAAGCTTTATATCGCACTCATGGATGGTGCTTTCTAGGGACTTAGCAGAATTTACAAAGTACGGGCACACATCTTGTCTTAATGGCTCCTCCCAACAGCAAAATGAGGAAGATAATGGGACAGAATAATATTCAAACAGTCGGGCTTCCCAGGTGGCGCTAGTGGCAAAGAATCTGCTTGTCAATGCAGGGGAAATATTCAACCAGCCACAGTGGGAATGGGAAAGGGAGGGATAAGGAGAGGGTGAAGGGTGAGACCTGCATCTTTCCTGGATTCTTCCGACAGCTTGATAAATTCACCAAGTAGTCAAATTTAAAATTTCAGTAGACTTTAACATTTGGAAAGCAATGACCCAGTCTCTTGGTTTTTGGCCACCCCCATCCTCCCATTTGGGACCTGCCCCATAGCTCAGTTGGTAAAGAATCCAACTGCAATGCAGGAGACCCTGGCTTGATTCCTGGGTTGGGACGATCTGCTGGAGAAGGGATAGGCTATCCATTCCGATATTCTTGGGCTTCTTTTGTGGCTCAGCTAGTAAAGAATCCTCTTGCAATGACAGAGACCTGGGTTTGATCCTTGGGTTGGGAAGATCCCCTGGAGAAGGGAAAGGCTACCCACTCCAGTATTCTGGTGTGGAGAATTCCATGGACTGTGTAGTCCATGGGGTTGCAAAGAGTTGGACACGACTGACTTTCACTTTCACTTTCATCTTCCCATTCCCCCTTTCTGGCCTTTCTAGATAGTGAACCTCCTATGGCAAGTGTTTAATTGGTGATCTGGTAAACTTTGTCAAGGAACAAACTCAATCAAGGGCTTGTCCCAGGGTTGATCTTGCAAAAGTCACTCCCAGAGAACAGAGCTATTGATTCCTCTCTGGGAATTAAGAAAAAAGCCTTTCTCTTTTGCAGGCAGTGGAAAATCAGTTCAGAAGGATTCTGACACTTCTCCGTTTTAGGCAAGTGGCCTGGAGCCACCTTCCTGAGCCTGTTTCTGCATCCGTAAAATGGAAGTAGTGCTAACTGTCTTGTCTTAGAAGGATTAGAGATAATGCCTGTGTATACGTTAGGAACACAATCAGTGGCAGTAACTATAATTACATCTGCGCTTCCAGGGTGGAAGGATGAGGGGTTGGAGAACGAGGGAGAAAGCGTTGTGTTGCAAAGACATCATAGACTGGAGACTATTTTTGTTTATTTAGGGCCTATCCATTTTCTGAAATCCATCTTCTATCTTACAACCTAATCTAGACTATTACAGAAGAAAAATAAAACACCCTACTAAACACACACCTTTCCCAGGATTAGTTTTTAAAAGTGTGTGTGTGTGTGTGTGTGTGTATGTGTGTATTTATTGGAAAACAAGATGAGAGCTCTGTTAAAAGCCTGACTCGAGTCCTGTGTTGCAAGGACACCTCCACAGCTCCATAACGTAGATCATCCCCTAGGAAACCCAGCAGAGATCTGTAGCGTTCACGGTGCTCGTGTCCTCTCCATTTATAGCTGACCTAATTTTTCTCTAGATGAAAGATGCACACACCACACAGCTCTCCGTGCAAGCCCGTGGCCAGAAGCTGATGCTCCTTCCATCCTGAGGCCAAGTCCCTGGCTTCCAGCCCTGTTACCACACACCTGCCCAGGAGGGGTGGGGTGGGGGAGAACTAATGAGATGGGGAACATTGTATTCTCTTAGTGGTTGTTGAAAAGTTCCTCTTAGAAGAGGTCTACCTCGATGCAGAAATGCATTTAAGATCTCCACTTGAGTAGAAATAGTTCTGGGGCTGGAGAAAGGAAGTATGTGGAGGGGCAGAAGCTCTGTCTTGGTGGAGGTAGGAGAGAAGAACATGAGGCAGGGAGGGACGAGGGAGGTGGCAGATGGAGTGGGCTGGGTGAAGCTAGCTTTCCCTCGTGTACTCCAGATCTCTGTACATGTAACGGCCATAAGCTGCTTGTTGTGGTTAGTTTCTTATAAAAAAGCTGTCGTAGGTTGATTTTTGGTTGTCACCAGGTGAAACCAACACAGCAAAGGAGGACAAAGGGGCAGGAGCAGCAGGACATGGAGAACTTTAGGTCCAGGACTGGGGGGACAGCCTTAGATGTTCCCACGCCTGGATGTTATTGGCATCAATTTCGATTTGAAATTGATTCACCTCCTCTCTCGCTGCTATCTCTCTTGCTTCTCTGCATCCCAACACTGGCTGCTCCCCAGCCCTGTACAGGGCATTGCTACCAGCTGCTCCCTCCCCAGATACTTTGTCTTCTTGAATGGGACCTTCCCCAGAAACCTCTCTGCCGCCTCATCTAAGATTGCACCTGCCGTCATCAACTGTTAGCACACCCCCTCTTTAATTTTCTCAGAGCTCTTATTACTCTCAGACATCTATAATACATCAATTTATTTATTTCTTGTCAGTTTCCCCTGACCAGTAGACTTGCTGTCTGGGGGCAGGGCACCTGCCTTTTCTGTGTATTTCCACATCTCCAGTTCAAGGGCGCTCAATAAATATTAGTTGAAAGGTGACATCTGGGGGCACAGTATTGAAGCCAGAGTCCCTCCTCAGGACAGATCATATTCAACTTGCTTGGACTGGCACCAAGCTCATTTCTCAAGGGCTGCCTGCTGACCTGGAAGATGGTGTGGTTATTTTGTCTCTTCTCTCCTTCTCTACCCTTATCAACACATTTCTAGAGCCTTTGGGATGCTCTTAGCCCCCTTTCTACCTGCTCTCGTACATATCCCTGCAACATGACGTGGAGGCTATTTCCTTTCTCTTCTTCACATCACTGACTCCAGGCTGCCCAGCATTCACCTGCCTGGGCACACACATATTCCAGTGACCTCTTGGCCCCTGATTTGGAATTTGTACTTTTATCTGCTCTGGGTTTGAATTTTGGCTCTTAGCTGATTAAGGATGAGACCATGGAAATCACTCACCCCTCTGTCTCAGTTTCTAAATCTGAGTCAATGGTTTTATCGACCTCAAAGGATGAGTGAGCTCCTGCCCCATGCTCCCTCCTAAACCGGCAAAGGGCTTGGTAAGTGACAGCCATTGTTGTCATTCAGCCTCTGGAGCACTTGGAGAGCTCCCATACAGGAGGATGGGGCAAGGGGGACATTCAAGTCTACCTTCTCTTGATAAATGTTATCATGAAATGCGTCGACATTAGCCAGACATCATGGCAGAGATTCAACTTGTAGCCTCAGTATCTTCCACAGTTATTATCCTGACACACTCCTTGTGACTCATGGCCCCTTACAGCGAGTGCACTTTTGGTCTTGCCCCCAGGGTGGTGAGTTTCTAGTTTAGAAAGGAAAAAAAATAAGAACATCTCTGTGTTTTTCAGATCACCCAGAGGTGGATTCTGAGGCAAGTACCTCAGTGTGTGTGTGAGTATTAGTCGCTCAGTCATGTCCAACTCTTTGTGACCCCATGGACTATAGCCCGACAGCCTCCTCTGTCCATGGAATTCTACAGGGACGAATACTGGAGTGGGTAGCCATTCCCTTCTCCTGAGGATCTTCTCAACCCATGACCAAACTTGAGTCTTCTGCATTGCAGGCAGGTTCTTTACCATCTGAGCCACCAGGGAAGCAAGTACCTCAGTGCTGGTGGCTTATTAGAAGGTGATCCCAGGAATCAGAAGCAGGGTATGAAGCAGTGAGACAGAAGAGAAAGCCAATGACACATCCATGGGTGCGGCAGCTGTGGGCACAGCAGAGACTTGGTCCACCAGGGCCTCTCAAGAAACTGTGGAACATGTCTCAGGACTGTGCCAGCCAGGCATGGGGAGGTGGGCATTTATCCTGGGTCCTCCTGGGGGAGTTAATCCCCCATATGCCCTGCTTCTACTTGTATGCAACCTGTATTGCTAAGAAAGCCCCAGGCAAGACACCGAGAGACGCAGGCGCTCCAGGTTGGAAGCTGTCAGCCTCCAGATTGTCAGCCTCAGCTCTAAGTCAACATGGAGGTGGGCTGAGGGCACAGGGGACTTGCCACAGTTTGGATTCCAGGAAGCTGACTCTGAGATGGAGATTAGTATGCAAGATGTATTATAGGAAGAGCTCTTGGGATCAACATCTGCAGAGGACAGAAGGAAGGAGGCATGGACCAAGACAGACATTTATTTGGCTACGATGCAGTTTCAAGGGAGGTGCAGCTGACCCCTTGGGGAGCTTAGAAACAAGGATGGCTCTTTAGAGTTGTTCTGAGTTGGAGCAAAGGAGAAGGGTATTTACATCCCCCTGTGGACCAATCTTTGGATGAGGGTTGTCCATGGGCAGTTCCTGGACAGGGCTCAGAGCTGAGTGCTATTGGCCAACTGCCTACTGAACAACCAGGAAAACAGGCCCTTAATTTCTGAAGGGAGACCTAGGTTATACATCACAGCATCTTCCACGGATATCAGCAGCGTCTGCATTATGCAATTTGGAAGGGAGAAGCAGAGGCGGAGAAAGCTCAAGGTCCAAAGCCCAGGTCTTTGACCGTGAATCTGGGCTGGAGGCCAGCAGTTGAGAGCTTACTTTTCCTCAGGATAAGAAAATTACCAAAGCCCCACTGCTATCCAGACTTTAAAATATGACATGCACATCCATATAGGATTGTCAGATTTATTTGGATTCATCACTTGATGTGAAAATACTAGATCTGGTTTCTCTTAACTCATTATCTGTGGTGGCAGTGGTGGCGATGCTGATAAAAAGTCATGAAAATCACAGTGACAACAGGCTGAAGCCAGGTTCCCCAAACCCATTACGAGTCATCTGATTTTGAGGTGGCTTCCAATAAATATATTTTCTGGTGGCCATTGAGAGAGGCACAAGAGAGAAGATCCAAAGTAGATGAGTGGTCACGGATGCTTAGGTTTTTCTGACAGAGAGAACAGCACTTTGTGGGCTTGTGGAAAAGGACTTAAAGTGATGACTGTGTTCATTTAGTTGCTCTGCTGCTGCTGCTGCTGCTAAGTTGCTTCAGTCGACCAAAAAAAAAAAAAACACAAAAAAACCAAAACCCCACATTTCCTTAAAATTCTTTACCAGCTTCCCTAAAATTCAGACTGGATTAAAAGATGTTGGAGATTATCTCTGAGCAGTTTTGCTGTTGTTTCTTGGCCAAAACAAAATACATTTTGTTGACATAAATAGCTGCAATGATGATACAAGTATTTCTGGGTCCTGAGCATCCTCAGAAGATCCAGAAGTGCCTGTGAATCATCTTACTAGCATTACACATCTGCCTTCACCTCCGTCCACCCAGGGCACATTTGCAGTTTGATATCACAGTAATGGTTTCTTGGCTAATTTTTCTTGAGCTCTACACTAGGCTGCACAGGATTCCATGATTCCTGAGTTTGAAAAAGCAGTTGACAAATCCACCAAGGTAAAGTACCATCCATACTGAAAACTATTTGTGAAGTGGAAACTCTCTCTCAGTATTTGTGATTCATTCATTGATGCTTTGACCAAAATACCGTGTCACAGGTTAACAGAGGATATGATCGGGAAAGATGGCAAGAAATGTGCTCTTTTGCACAATCCTGTGTTGGGGGTGGTGGGAGTGGGGGCATCTATAACTGTGCGCTACTCTCTGTAGCTCAAGGTGGGCTTTGTAAAACAAGGAGGACGTGGTGGCTTTGAGTGAGGTCTTGGGATACTATATTTAAAACTCTTAGTCTTAAAGGCAGGAAAAGTCTCCAAAGGTAACACCAATCCTCCAGGAGCAAGGAGGGAAGAGACAGGCAAATAGTTTTGTTCTGGGGGTGGTTTTACTTTAGGGACAAGCAGAAAAGACAAGCAGTTTGCATGCTGTGCATACTAAGTCGCTTCAGTTGTGTTCAACTCTGTACAATCCCATGGACTGTAGCCCTAAAGGCTCCTCTGTCCATGGATTCTCCAGGCAAGAATACTGGAGTGGGTTGCCATGCCCTTCTCCAGGGCATCTTCCCATCTCAAGGATTGAATCCACATCTCTATGTCTCCTGCATTAGCAGGCAGGTTCTTTACCACTAGTGCCACCGGGGAAGCTAATTACAGTGTGGGTCTCGGCTATTGTGTGCTCAGAAATATTCAAGTCACTTTTATGCTACTTTGTATTTTAGCAGGAGCTTGGGTCTGTTAGGTAGTTAGAATAGGAAAAAGGAGTCCAGAATGGCGGTGGCTAAAAGACAAGGAAGGGAAAAGCCCGTGAAAATAGAACAAAGGAAGGTCCGAGGACCGGAGTGAGGACCTCAGAACAAACAGCAGTCCTGGCTAGCCCAGTTTACATAGGGCAGGCCTAGGGGGAGGAATGGAGAAGGCAATGGCACCCCACTCCAGTACTCTTGCCTGGAAAATCCCATGGACGGAGGAGCCTGGTAGGCTACAGTCCATGGGGTTGCAAAGAGTCCAACATGAATAAGCAACTTCACTTTCACTTTTCACTTACGTGCATTGGAGAAGGAAATGGCAACCCACTCCAGTGTTCTTGCCTGGAGAATCCCAGGGACGGGGGAGCCTGGTGGGCTGCCATCTATGGGGTTGCACAGAGTCGGACACGACTGAAGTGACTTAGCAGCAGCAGCAGAGGGAAGAAAAAACATATAAAAAGAGGAGCCAAAGGGCTGGGGGTCTCTTTCTCTCCTGTGCGCGCTCTTGTTCTCTCTCTCTTCTCTTCTCATCTTTTGGGTCAACACGCCCTCATGAAGCGAGTTAGCAGCAGCAGCAGCAGTCCTCACACCTCGAGGATGTACTTTCCTTTATTTTCTAAATAAAACTGGTCTGTCCAAGAACTATAACAAAGACTGTCCAAGAGCTGTCATGTGCTGAGGGCTTTAATTCCGTCGCTTCAAATCTTTGTTGTGATGAAACAGAACCAATGAGATTACACTCCCCTAACAGGTCCATTCTGAAAGTTAGGTTTTGGGGTAGGCAAGAACAAAGTGTTTGGAATATGATATAAAACATGCTGATGCAAATATTCACTGGCTTCTCCTCTAGGTACTTGGCCATAGTCCTTGGTGGAAGTCTGGGGGCCTCAAAGGAACCACGTCCTTATAAGAAGCCACCTCTGTGCCCATCAGAGCAGCATAAGTAATTTTGGAAATGGGGGTGTAGGAATTAGAGGTGGCAGCCACACGAGGGGTTTTCTCTCCATCTTGATCATCTCTTACACTCTGGATTGACATTTGAGAGCACTGTCACCTACTCAAGTGATTCCACATCACGGGCAGGACAACGAGCAGTAGACCAGGAAATGGACCTGAAAATGGTTGCAGTTACTCACTTTGGGCAAAAGAGTTGTAAATGTCAGAGCAGAGCACAGAACCAGGACTTGGATTCCAGTGTGTAGTGCTTTCTGGCAAGTGGTAATGATTTGTGTCTCCTCTGAGGTTCAACCTTGCCTTCCATTTCTGTATACCCAGATTGCGCTCTCTCCCTATGTGTCTATCTACCTACCTATCTATCCATCCACCTATCTTCCTATCTATCCATCCATACATACATGTAAAAGAGGGTCTAACATGCAAGTTATTCTTTTAAACAAGGAATGAAGTTGATTGCTGGACAATAGTCAAATAGCTATTACTGGTGAAATATTTCATTTAAGCTACACAAATTCATCATTTTTTTTAATATTCCCCTAAAGCATAATATGAACTGTATGTCAAGATGAAAATAATCAGTGAGAATAATTATACAAGGGGACAGTTTTAATTTAGAAAAAAAAATAAGAACTTTAGACATTAACAAACTCCTGCAATTAATGTTTGTTGCTGTATATAAACAATTAACATAGTAAATACCCTGACCATCAAAGCCAATTTAGCAAGGTCTCAATTTGAAAACACTCAGTTGATTATTTGTTTGAGTGACTCTATTAATAGAGTGAAGTATGGTGTTATTAAGTGAAAATGAACTTGAGAAGATAGGCTGTTGTTAGAAAGTGTTATTCTATCATAGAATTAATCAGACCCCAGCCTTTATTATTAAAAAGCAGAGAACAATAGCCCTAGGAGGCCAGAAGAGGATGCCATCTAGCCTCCAGGGAAGGCATAAAGCTTCTTTGCATTAACCCCACTGCATCCCAGATCAGAGGAATCTTATGTGAATGGATCTAAGTCCAGGGATATTTAATGACTCCAAGCACTTAGAGGTGGAGATTTTTGAGAGACAAGGAAAGAAGTTTTGATTGCAGCTCAGAATGGAAAGTTTGCCCTTTTCTTTTCTGCAGATTTATTCTCCTTCCTCCAGAGACTATCTCTCTGAAAAGAGTGAGGCTCTGTGTCCTCTTACAAGCTTTTTCCTCTTGGCCTCCTCCTACCCCCATGGGCCTGTTCGCCAGATTCATACTCCACCTCCTTCTTCCTTGTTTTTACTTGGCACAGTTTTCCTTGGAATGGCCTAACCTGGCCATTCAACTGGCAATAATTAGAGGGCTAGACTACGAGTTTGGACCCAAAGGAAATGCACAGAGGAAGTATCTCTCTCAGCTTTGCCCCTACATCTCATAGCTGTCAAATGTAAGCAAGAACAGTCACTGAGTCTCCATTAAAGGTTCCATATTGGGTCTAGTCCCAAAGTCCCACTTAGTGATAAAGAGATACTTTGCCTAGTCTTATTATGCTATGTATGTGGATCCTTGCTGCATTAATTATCTACTGCTAGAAAATAAATTACCCCAAAGACCCCTGGGTTGGGAAGATCCCCTGGAGAAGGAAATGGCAATCCACTCCAGGACTATTGCCTGGAAAATCCCACGGACAGAGGAGCATGGTAGGCTACAGTCCATGGGATCGCAAAGAGTCGGACACGACTGAGTGACTTCACTTTCACTTTAATGACTTAAAACAATAAACATGTATTGTCTCACATAAATGTTTTTTGAGGTCTAATCCAAGTAGCTTTGCTGGGGGCTTCTGGTATAGCCCTCTTGTGAGACTGCATTCATAAGCTAGGCTGGGGCCACGATCATCTGAAGGCTACACTGGGGCTTGAACGTGAATTCCAAGATGGCACCCTCTTGGGCCTGTTAGGAGGAAGTCTGGCTCAATGTATTGGTGTTTATGGGCAGGAGTCAAATTCTGTATCACTTTAACCTCTCTATAGGACTGACTGAGTGTCTTTTTGATGTGGCAGCTGGCACTTGCTCAGAGTAAGTGACTCTAGAGAGAAGACAGAGTGAGCAAGGAGGAAGCTACAGTGCTTTTTATGACCCAGTCTTAGAAGTCACACAGCATCATTTGTATATGTTAGAACTTGAGCCCACACTCAGGGGTAGGGGAATTAGGTTCTACCTTTTGAAGGGAGGCGCATCAGAGAATTTGTAGGCATGTTTAAAACCACTGCACAACCCAGAGACTGCTACTGCTCACCAGCTTCTGTGTGTCTCCTGTTATGTTGGGCACAAAGCTACGTCTTAGATCCTCATCCCTTTCAGTCAGTGGAGTCAAAGGAATGTGAGCAGAGGGGATGCACGCCTCTTGTAGATAAGCCTGTCCCTTCAAAGGCTCACACTGCCCCTCTCCCTCCCCACAGTGACCTTGGAGACACATCACAAATGTTGCCCTGAGCTTCTGGCATCACAAGCTGGGAGGAGCCCTGGAGTTCAAACCAGAATCTCTTTTCTGTCAGCAGTGGTCTGTGATCTGAGAATGCAATACCCTTTATCATTTTAACATGCAGATTTCTGGGTTTATGTCTTATGGTAGCTGGATTTATTCACTTTAACAGAACCTCAACAGGGACTTACAGAATTGATGTTGGATATGTGTATGAGTGCATGGAAGCTGTGTCATTTTTTACATATTGGCATGGAAAGTTTCTGGAAAAAATACAAATTACGATGTTATGATAATTTGGGGATAACTTTCCTTCTTTTGAATATTTTTGAGGGTATTTTCTGATGTTTGTCATAAAAATGTAGCTTACCTTTATTTTTAAAAATTTTATTGTGGCTTAATTGACATATAGTATTATTTTGGTTTCATGTCATGATGTAATGATGTGATAGGTTTATAGGATATATGATCACAGTAAGTCTAGTTAACTCTCCTCATTCTTATACATAATTACAAATTTTTTTCCTATGATTGAAACTTTTAAGATCTACTCTTTTAGCAACTTGAAATATGCAACACAGTATTATTAACTATACTCACCATGCTGTATATTACATTCTCTGGGACTTTATTTTATACCTGGAAGCTTATACTTTTTGACCTTCTTCACCCATTTCACCTACTTTCTACTTCTGGGAACCATCAATCTGTTCTCTGTATCTATGAGCTTTTTTTTTTTTTTTTTAAACTATTTCACTTATAAGGAAGATCATACAACATTTGTCTTTCTCTGTGTTCCTTATTTCACTTAGTATTATGCCCTCAAGGTCCATCCATGTTGTCTCAAGTGCAAAATTTCTTAAGATTTCATTCCTTTCTATGGCTTTATCTTTATCCATGTATCCATTGATGGATGCTTAGATTGTTTCCATATCTTGGCTCTTATAAAGAGTGCTGCAGAGAACATGGGAGTCCAGATTTCTTTTTGAATTAGTGCTTTGATTTTCTTTGGATAAATACCCAGAAGTGGAATTGTGAGATCATCCAGTAGTTGCATTTTTAATTTTTTGAAGAACTTTCATACTATTTTCCACAGTTGCTGATCCAATCTACTTTCCCAACAACAGTGCACAAGGGTTCCATCTTCCCCACTTCTTTGCCTATCATTTTAATTCATTCTTGGTTTCACTTTTGCATTTTGTATTTCTTGCCTTCTTGTACTTTTATATTTTTGCCAGTTCTGCAAGTTCCCTTTGTGTCTCTTCTTCCATCTCAACCACTTCTGTTCTTATGGTTCCCTGATCCTGTTTCCTAGAAGTCAAGCCCTCGGGGTCTTTTTGAAGACACCAACTTAATGTCCTCTATAATTTTCTTTCCTATTCTTTTCTTCCTTCTTCCCTTCCTTCCTCCTTCTCTCTTTTGTTGTTGAAAGCCATTTTTAGATATATGCTTTTCTGTATTTTCAGGGAGCATTACCTTTTCCATATGTTTCAAGATGTTTTATGAATTACCTTGTGATTGTTTTTCTGTTTTCACACACTTCAATAAGAAACATTTTTTCCCCCTAGGCAAACAGTTAATATGCTTTGCCTTACAGGATCTCAAAGAGAAGAAAAGTAAGAAGGGCACCTACCACCCGGGCCCGCCATGGCAGCGTGTATAAAGACATTCTAACAATTGGGAATACTAAACCTCATGTCAAAGGGACACCTGCAGTATTCTGGGGTTGTACAGCAGAGGGCAAGTAATACTGCCTAGAAGAATCTGGGAAGCTTTGAAAAGAATGTTGGATTTGAGTCCTGTGTTGAAGAATGGGTCATAACTCAGTAGAGTAGAAAAGGAAAGTATATCAGTAAAGTTGTGGAGATGAAGAGAGAGAGTGAGTAGTTTGGGATCTTGATCGTATGCGATGATATCTGAGGGCAGGAGATGATGGCAGAGGGGTAGACAGAGGCCATCATGAAGGGACTCATGGGCCATGCTGATGATTGTAGTGTTTACTTGAAAGACGAAAAAGGAGCAACCATTGTCGGGAGGCTGTGAAGAGCTGTGCATTCGATAAAGCTCTCCAGAGGGCATGAGGGCTGTGTGGAGGATGGAGAGAGGGCGTCACTGGAGGAGGGGTGATTCCCACATTCCTAAGAGATTTCTGTAGATTCAAGAGCACCTGGGCAAGAGGCTGCCAATTATTGTGAACATACATTTGAATGGTACTTCATTCAAAAGAATCCAATTAACCATTTTTCTTCCTTCTATATAAATATAAATATTTCTACTATATGAAGGATTTAAGACAGCCCTAGATTGATTTTCCAGTTAAAAACATATTTTATGTGTGATGTGCATGTACCTTGTTGGCAAGAGAAGGGGGAGACAGAGATGAGACAGTTGGATGTCATTACTGACTTAATGGACATGAGTTTGAGCAAACTCAGAAAGATAGTGAAGGACAGGGAAGCCTGGCATGCTACAGTTCATGGGGTCACAAAAAATTGGACATGACTGAGCAATTGAACAACAATCTTTTTGCAGGCTGTCTTTGCCTGTTCCCTTGTGGTTCAGATGGTGAAGAATCTGCCTGCAACGCAGGAGACATGGTTTTCATCCCAGGGTCGAGAAGATTTCCTGGAGAAGGTAATGGCTACCCATTCCAGTAACCTTGCCTGGAGAAGTCCCTGGTGGGCTACAGTCCTTGGGGTTGCAAAGAGTCAGACACAACAGAGCAACTAACATATATACATTTGCCTTTGGATAATCTGAAAATCTCCTCAGTGGTTAAAATGATGAGAAGCGTTTCATTTCACCTTAAAGCACTTTCATGCCAATTTCACCTCTGTGTCTCCCACGTCCCATTCTCTGACATTAACATTCAAGTCAGTGTGTGTCTGTCGCCTGGGCTCTGCCTGCTAGGACCTGGGGAGGTGTGTAAACCTGCCAGTTCCCATCCCAGGACCTCATACTCTCTGCCCCATCGTGGCATCTGCCAGGCTGTGTTTGTTCACTGGGCCTTTTGGCAGCTCCAGTTGCTTGTGAAAATAAGATCATTTGTGTTAGACAAAGAAGCGCTGCCAAAATGTCAAGCTTTGTGCTGTTGTCAGGTGGCGGCAGGTGCTCTGCGTGGAGTGCCAGCTGTGTCATTAGCAGTTACCTTATGGCAGGTTTGTTGTGTGGGTAAAACCTTTCTCCATAATCCCCCCTTTGCATAGGAGCAGAGATGCCCAGGGAGTAAAATTGTCTGGCTGTGTTCCTTGGCCCCAGGGAGTCTTTGTGTGGTTGGGATTATACAATATCTTTCCTGTCGATGATTGTCATACTATGGGATGCTTAAAATCAGCAGGAAGGGAGCTTCTCCTTGAAACCCAGAGGTCAGTGAGTGAGGAATAATCTTTGGGGCAAAAGGTGTCCCAGAAATGTCTTCCTCTGAAGAAGCTTATGGGGAGTTTTACTGCATTGCAATTTCTCTCAGTCGTTGAGTGGACCTGTTTAGGCCTCTATGGTTTATATGAGTTGGCTAAGGCTGTCATCACAAATGACTACAGACTGGGTGGCTTAAACAACAGAAATCCATCTATTGTCCTGAAGTTCTGGGGGCTGTGTATCCAAGATCAAGGTGCTGTTGGATTGGGTTGTGGTGAGACCACCTTCCCATCTTCTCACTGTGTCCTCATTCAGCCTTCCCCTGGTGAATTCAAGCTGGGTGAGTAGGAGTTTCCTGGGACTGACGTCTTTAATGTGAACTGCATATAAAACAACACATCTTGTTTAGTTGTATCGACTATTTGATTTCACTGTGAAGGAGAGACAGCAGCTAAGATTTGCTCCGAGGCTGCATGGGCCAGGTACTCTGCTGTGAGTTTCTTTACAAATCTTCTCACTCTACTCTTACTCCACTGTGAGATAAGTGCTATGCTTATCCTCTTTCTACTGATATGGAAACTTGAAACTCAAGGCTTAGAGATGGTAAATATATTGATTGATTCAAGGTCTCACAGGTAAAAAAACAAATGCCTTAAGGAGGAAATAAAAGTGGCTTGACTTAGGTTTGGAGATAATATTAACAACAATAATGATTTGTTGAGTACTTACTATGTATCAGTTATGGTTCTAAGCACTTTTCGTGTATTAATTTATGTAATTCTCACCTTCACTCTGATAGATAGATGCAATTCTGATCATCTCTATATTTTAATTGAGGAAACTGAGGAGAAGAGTTGAAATAATTTGTCCTGTACCATCCAGTAACACAGGCAGAGCGAGGTGTTGAACCCCAGCCGTCTAGCTCCAGGGCACTTTCTCATGACCTATGGTTAGAGGATCCACACAGGGGTGAGAAGAGTCTGACTGATTTCATGCCATCTGCCTCTCTTCCAGTCTACTCTTATCTTACTAATTCAGGGAAATATGTAATTCAGGTGAAATCAATTCATAATAGATACCAAAGGATGTTTATGGATAAAAATAAGTCACAAAAGTACAATGTGGGGGATGTGCTGGATAAAGTGTTTGTGTGTCGGCAACCATGATTGCAATGATTTGCCATTGCAATAGAGCTGATGGGGTTTCTGTACATAAAATGTCTCAGGCTGCTTTTTGCACTATATTCTTTTTCCTATTAGCTGCCTCCCTGAGTCATTCCCCCAACGTCAGTCCAAACTCTGGGTTGGGGAGAATTGCCCTACCTCATCTTATACTGAAAATTGTTCTACATGTAGTAATGTTGACCCAATGCTAATGACCAATCCACAGGGCATCTAAATGGGGACTGTGTGGGTGTGGAAGGGAGGGGCCGCTTAGACCTCAGCCTGAGAATTGACGTGCTTTGGGAGTGAGGGGAGGGCTGAATCTGAAGCAGTGTTCACCAACTATGTGCCCATCAATCACCTTGGGATCTTGATAAAATGCAGATTCTGATTCAGTGGGGCTGGGATGGGGCCCATCATTTGACATTTCTAAAAGCTCCTAGGTGATGCTGATGCTGCTGGTCCAAGGATCACATCTGGAGAAGCAAGGTCTACCTGTTATAGACAGAATAGATGTTGAGTACCACTTCTAATGGACAGGCTAGTGCCCTTGAGAGCAGCTGATGGAAGAAAGAAGAGCAGATGAGCCAAAATGTAGGGAAAGCCAAGCCATTTTGCCCACGTCTCTCACCCATGACAGCTCCCAGAGCTACTGAGTAGCATGGGATAATAATTGATATTATTGAGGGGCTAACTTTCTTTTGAAAATAGGTCATTATCTTCTGGATTATACATTGAATAAATTAGGAAGGTGTGAAACATCTGTTAAAAATATTTCCATCAAAATTTTTACATTAAAAACAAAAAGTGAGAGTTGCAGATAGTGAACATCTGTTGGAAAGAAAAAAATACCTCTGCAGATTTCCCAAAGGATTAGGTCAATAAAGTGTTATTTAAACTTGTAAAGCCATTTGTTAAGGTCTTGTGGTGCCATGGGTTCTAGCGGTGAGATAAAATTTCAAGAAAACAACAGATGTTCCTCCCTTTCTTCAATTTGCTAGTTGTTCCCAGATCGCTCACCCATTGAGCCATCCATGGTTCTGGGAGATGGTGGGTTCAGATCAGTCAAGTTTCTGAATAGAGTTAACTATTTTGAAAACTGCTGGTAATAGAGCTAGAGCCAAAATTTGGAGAGAAAAAGTTTTTTGAATTTTCAGAGAATGAGGAAGTATTCAGTATGATGGAAGAGCCTGTTTTTGCTTCCTCAGGAATATTCAGTGGCTTGTGACTCATTGGTACAGGAGGACGCTCAAGGCAGACAGGAAAGCTTTGACTCTAGTATTTCAGCAGTTTGGTGGCAGTGGGGTCAGATATGCCTATGAACGAAGATCCAACAGGACAAGAACACTGTTCTAGATGTCAGCACGCATGGGCCCATATGGAGGAGGAGACAGGGACCCCTCACGCTGCACTGCAAACCTCCGTGCCCCAGAAACTAAGCTCACCTCCAGGGAGAGGCCCAGTGAGTGGGGTAAAATATTATATTGACCATTTACCCAAAGAAAAGTCTGAGGAAAAACCCAGAAGAGAAAGGTCTACCTTGAAATGTAAAATTTTAGATTCTTTCAACCAGTAAAAAGTAGGGTTTGAGAATAAAATAAAATACAATTATTGCAAAATATTTTCATTTTTACTTACTCAAGTTGGTGACTGGAAATCTTGTGCCTGCACTAGAATTTGGTAGTCTGAATAAAGTAACTGCTAAATAAATCCCCATTTATATCCAATGGATTTTTATTGAATTCCTAGTATGTGCCAACCACCATTCTAGGTGCTAGAGAGATAGCAGTGAATGAAATTAAGTTTCTTCTCTTTGGGGTGAGAGGAACAGATTAAGTAAAAAAAATAAATCTATATGCCAGGTGCTGAATTCTGTGAAGAAAAGTCAAGTAAGGTGAGGATACATTGTGCACATGATGTGGGTCCTCATGTTGCATGGGCGGGGGGATATTTGTCTGAATGTGTGTGTGTGTGTGTCTGCTGGATGTTCTCTTGTACAATTTTCCATCAGCTGATCTAGGAAAACCACACAGAAAAGTTAGTGTCTTATTTTGGAAAAACCAAACCTCTCTCTGGGGGAAAGTATTCCAGGCAAAAAAACCCCAGCAAATGTCAAGGTTTGAGTGGACTTGAATGAGTGAATGACTCTACTAATTCCCCATTCTCCCAAATTTATTGTTTGGTTTTACCTATTTTTGAACTTTGTACATTTTCTCCTATGACTTGTTTTTTTCCCTTGCTTAGTATAAAGTTTTGAGTTTCCTTCATAGTCACATGTTGCTGTAGTTCACTGATTTTCCTTACTGCATCCTATTCCACTGAATGAGCTCACCACCCTTTATCCATTCTGTGGTCAGCGATCTTTTGGGTGGTTTTCTGTTTGTTTTCTATTATAAAGAATCCTGCTATAAAGTACATTCTTGTGTATTTTTCATGCAAAAGTTTCTCTTTAATACTGTGCCTCTCGAGCCTTCATGGCATACACTGAAATAGATGGTACTTGTTTAGCACATTGCGGTGAGGTGGAGGGGGGTTGGGGCACCTTCACAGGTATTGGTGAAAAAAGAACTATTTTTATGTTTCATAATTACGTTAAAAATTAATTTTTTAAATATTTCATAATCATTTTAGGAAAAAGTGTAACACTTCCACATACAATCTTTTCACATTTTTAAAAGAGAAACTTGAGATTTCCTCCTTAAACATACTTTTCTAAAAAAAATCAAGTTTTCTGCATGAAATAGTTACATGCAATTGTGATCAAGATTTTAAATGATGATCTCTTTACATTTTGATAGTCATCATGGACAAAAGCCATTACTCTCAAGGTTGGGAATAAAATTTTAAAATACATAATAACAATTCACGCAGGATACTTGAAGAATCAAATAGCTTTTTTTTTCTTTCACTGACAAATGTTAGGTTGAAAAATCCCTTGATAATGGCACTTCCCTGGCAGCCCAGTGGCTAAGACTTTGCCTTCCAAGGCAAAGGCATGCAGGTTTCATCCCTGGTTGGGGAACTAAGATCCCACATGCCTCGCAGCCAAACCAAACAAACAAACATAGCAGAATGAAGCAATACTGTAACAAATCTAATAAAGACTTTAAAAAAGTGTTCACATTATAAAAGGGGGTTCTTTCTAAAAAAAATTAAAATGCCTTGATAATGCAACTGGATTTCAAATTCAATTGCAATTTTTTATATCAACTGTTGCAAAATTGGGGTTTCCCAGGTGGTGTTAGAGGTAAATTGCCTGCCAGTGGAGGAGACATAAGAGATGCGGGTTCACTCCCTGGGTCTGGAAGATCCCCTGCAGAAGGAGATGACCGCTCACTGCAGTATTCTTGCCTGGAGAATCCCACCGACAGAGGGCTGCATTCCACAGGTTTGCAAAGAGTTGGACATGACTGAAGCAACTTAGGATGACTGCAAAATAATGAGGAAACACTTATTTGCTGTGGAGGCCTGTCTAGTCAGAGCAGTCTCCCTAGAGCTATATGGATGTCATAAAAGAGAACATCAGCTACAATCTTATTCTTGTCCCCTCCTGGGAGTCCTGCCCTGCAACACAGAAAGGCCCATCCTCAGTTTGTACAGTTTGAGCCAAACTACCCAACTGTGTAAAAGAGTTCATGTCTGTGCCTGGGAAGACTTTATTTATTTTGTGACCTAAGAGGTAGACATCCAGAGTGGAGAGGACCCCTCTCCTGGAGGAAATGCCTATGGGAGGGAAGCTTGTGTAGGGTTTTGCTCAGCATGCTCACATCCTGCCAAGTGTCTTGTCACATCTGGGCCTCCTCCACTTCCGCATCCTCTGAGGAGCAATCGGAGGTCACAAGCAGGGGGTTCCACTGGCTGGAGAGCTTGACTGCATGTGGGAATCATCTGGATGTTTTAAGATACCGATCCCTTGGTCTCACCCCTAGAGATTCTTATTTAATTAGTCTGGATGCAGCCTGGGCACAGGATTTCTAAAAGCATGCCAGGTGATTATGACATGCAGCAAATTTGGGGATCCACTCTAAGGAGTGGACTTAGGTTGTAGGGTTGTGGGTTTTCAGTTCTTCTTGGCAAGACCTAATTGTGTTACAAAATGGTGATACCCAGTCACCTCCCTCTAGCAGCGCATCTGAGTCCCAGATCATTATCGTCTGGCCATGCTTCACATGTTATCAGCTTGGTGGGTACGAAAGAGCATTTTATTGTGATTTTAACTTGCATTGTCTTGTCTTCTCACAACACTGAGTATACTTTCATATGTTCATTAACTTTCCTGTCTTCTCTTCTGTAAAATACCTGTTCAGATCTTTTGCTCATTTTTTTGTTAGTTTGTTTGCTTTTTTCTTATTGATTTATGGACATTCTTTTATTCTGGACATGAATCTTTTGTCAGTTAAATGTCTTACAAATCTCTTTTCCCAGATTGTGCCTATCTTTTCAATATTTTATGGTATCTTAATGAGCAGAAGTGCTTAATTTTATGTAGTTGAAAACAATAGCTTTCAAAAAATAGTTTCACAATAGCTTTCAAAAGATATTTTCTTTAAAAAGTCTACTCTAAGACCATAATGATATCCTCATATGCTTTTCTTCTAAAAAATTTAAAATTTTACTTTTCATGTTTAAGCCCTTAATTTATTTCTATCTGGATTGGTTTTTTATATGAAAGTAGGGATTTTCCAGGCAAGAGTACTGGAGTGGCGTGCCATTGCCGTCTCCTGAAAGTAGGGAAGGAGGGCTCTATTTTCATTTCCTTCCCATAGGGGTCATCAGTGGTCCCAGCATCATCATTAACATATTCATTCTTTCTTCACTGATCTGCAATAGCCTATCTCTCAAGTCACAGGATAAGCTGCTGCCGCTGCTGCTAAGTCGCTTCAGTCGTGTCCGACTCTGTGCAGCCCCATAGATGGCAGTCCACCAGGTTCCCCCGTCCCTGGGATTCTCCAGGCAAGAACACTGGAGTGGGTTGCCATTTCCTTCTCCAATGCATGAAAGTGAAAAGTTAAAGTGAAGTCGCTCAGTCGTGTGCGACTCTTCGAGACCCCATGGACTGCAGCCTACCAGGCTCCTCCGCCCATGGGATTTTCCAGGCAAGAGCCATAAGAGATAAGCTATTGTATGTCAAATCCCATGACACACATGATTCAAATTTGTGCTTCAGAAAAATTATAAATACCATTATCTCTCACATATTCACCACTGTTCTTGTCCTCACAAAAATCATATGAAGAAGTATTTTTTCTCATGTGCTTTTTAGCAATGGGAAAACAGGCTCAGAGAGGTTGTCAGCAGTCCAAGGTCACACAGCCAGGGTTCAAATGCAGGCTGGCTCCAGAATCTGTGCCTTGACCACTGTGGTTGCTGTGCTGCCTCTGTAAATGAATGCACATTCTGAACCTTTTCAGCTCCTCACTCATAATTATTAATCATTAGTGCCTCTACTGTATTGATAAATGACATAGAAGTTTAAATACACAGATTAGGAAACAAGATAGATGATTCCTAAACGATGTCCTTTAAAGAACCACTCTATTTTTAAGCATTCAAAAACAGAACCCAAGAAATCTACAGAGGCCTTCAGTTCTCCAAGTCTCTATTCTCAGAGTCTCCTAATGACTGTAAACAGCCTGTCACTCAAGCTGGCAGGTCAGAGTCCACAACTATGCCTCCCTCTGCCAAGTTCACCTTGAGAGTTAACACTGCAGGTCTTGGTTATTTTCAAAACCAGAAAAGAAATATATATATATCATCCTCTGTTTTAAAAAAAGAAAACAACTTAGAGAAGACCTGGTTCTTCTAAGCACTAACTGGACCCAAGAGATGGGGACTGAGTGGGGTGCAATGGGGCAGGGTGGACCAGATGTCAGAGGGGAAGCAGGACTTTGGTCAAAGGCACCCATTGGGCTGAGATCAGGTCTCTGCTGCTAGAGGGGTCAGTTGGAGGCCCACTGAAGTCAGAGCATAAGGAACAGCTGTTTCTCCTTTCTGAAAGCTGGCAGACAAGTAAACTGATCTGAGACCAGAGGGCTTTTGTGTGTGATAATTGGATTCTCCTGCAAACAAGCTGGCGGGCAACACTGGCTGTTGGCAATCCTAAGGACCTTTTTGGACGACTATAGAAAAAATTGCCAAATGGCTCTAAAACAGCTGTGTATTCTGACATCTTCATCAGCCTTTTTCTGAACATTGTTTCCAGAAGAAAATACATGCAATGATACTGATGTCTATGAAGACTTTTTAGCTCAGCACCTTGAAAAGACCAGGCGTTGTCTACCTGTCTCCAACTTCCATGTCAGCTCCAGGGGAGACCTGGTTCACAGATGTTGGAATCCCAGTTCATTTTTCATTATCTTTGTTGACACCAATTGCTGCCAGTGCTGGTGGGTAGGCAAGAGTTGAGTATTTAATGCCTTTCTGTCTTCACTCCCACTTTCCCCAGATGAGAAACAATCACACATAAACAAACCCAACCAGATGTCAAGCATGAAACAAAAGTTAAAATTCCAGATCTTTCTGGGAATCACCATTCCTGAAGATGGGGTGAAAATAACAAGCCTTTGTTCTACAAATGGATGGATTTTTTACACCAAAATTCCCAAAGACTGGGAAAAGATGTGTTCTTTCTTTCGTTTATTTTTCCATGAGGCTGAAAATTAATAATTCTCTACATAATTCCTTTATGTAGGGATGAAAGGATTTGGGGAAGAAGAAATGGGACTGGATGTGGGATTAGCAATAGTTGGTTGCTGTTGGGGAGAGGATTCCTGCTCATCACTAATAAGAAGGAAGTGAGTGGGCCATGGTTCCCACTCTGATTTCCTTGGGTAGATGAATTTAATGTAATTTTGTTCTTTGTCAAGGCAATTAATTAGAGCCTTAACTAAATATGATTTGATTGTCATATGTTTCAGATTATCTGAAAATTCAAAAATCTCTTGTAAAACAAATCATGCATTTTAGTCAGAAAAATGTACACTGTGTCTGTCTACCTGAGGCCCTTCTGTTCAAAAGCCTGAGAGTGGGCTTGTCTAGGACCTGCTGGGCAATTAAGGTCAGGATCAGCACAACATTGCCAAAACAACCTTTTCTTCCCCACTGGGTGAAAGTGTTGACTAAAGCCAGGGGGTGGGGTGGGGTGGGTGAGGCTGTCCGTAATGAGAAAGTTAGTAAAGTGAGCAGGAGTAGCCTGAGGGATGAGCCATGGCTCAAGAGACCTCATTAACACCTGGGGACTCAGGAGAACCATGGGTTTAGTGGGAAGAAGAGAGGGCTCCTGGTTTGAAATCCTTTTCTCATGAGCCATACATATTTCTCTCTAAGAGAGGACAGTCGTGCATGTCCTGTGTTGCCTTTGTCATTCCATCACTTTAACAAAAATGTACAACACCATTTACTCCGAAGACATGGAAACCCAGAGAAGTTAGACAAATTGTCCTAAGAAGAACAAGCTGTTGATGGCAGAGCCAAGTCTTAGAAACTGAGTCTTAGGACTCCTGATGCAAGGTTACCCCCAGCTCCATACTGCTGAGTGCTAAGTGCCTTGTGCTTTTAAGCCATTTTGCTGTAGGAGCTTAGCCTTTACACCAAGAAATGACCAGTGTATTTTGGTGGCTGGAGACAGGGAGGACAAAAGAACATATAATAAAGGTAATATTTCTTTTCTTAGTAGACTTCAGAGCTAGGCAGAAGGGACTGGGGAATAAATAACTTAAAAACTATGAGACATGGCGAAACCCACTTCCTCCTAATCTACGAAGCTAGCCTCTGTGACTAGACACAAGGCTTCCATCTGCCTTGTTTCCTCTGGGTAGTTTTCTCTACGATCCTTCCTGCTGAAGTAAAGATGCTTCTTACCCAGTCCGGTGGTACTTAATGCAAATATGTGAATTTGAAATAGTGTGGCCTGGAAGTAATAACAAAGTCTCAATTGGTTACTCAAGTATGAAAAAAAAAGCTATAAATTCCTCAAATTAAAAACAAATTCACACAATTTCAAAGCAGGGGGCCTGTATGAATTGCATCCTGCGTTCACATTCTCACCAGGCGACACTGTCACTTTAGCTGCTTAATGGAAATACCCTGCACGCTCAAGAATTTCTGCAAGGGGTTTTGATCCATTTTGCACTATTATTGTAATATTCATTGCTACTTAAACATTTAAAACTCTCTGTATCACATAACAGTATCATCAAAGATGTCACTGTCATATTGCTTGTGCAAGTGCTGGAAATCAGTAACTTTGTAATGAAAGGTACATAAAATGCTACTACATGAACCAAACGATCACTGAGATAGGCCAGGCAGTAAATTTAGTGAGTCTCCAAAGAAAAATACTAGAGAAGATACTGAGAAAAAGAAAACGAGGAAATATTAACAAACTAAGTGATAAATATATGTTGAGATAATAGTCCCTCCACCTTGCCCTCAACTATTGTTTTTCCTTTAGAAAAACTAATTATGAAAGTTTCATATCATATGAGATTTTTAGGAATGCATTCTTGACACGAATAAGGATACATTGTACCTAAGTGTCATGGGTTAAGCTGTGTACCCTGCAAAAAGTGTTGGTGTCCTATCCTCCAGGACCTGTGAATGTGACGTTACGTGGCAATGGGGTCTTTGCAGATGATCAAATTAAGATGAGGTCTTTAGGACGGTCCCTAACCCAGTATGACTGGTGTCCTTACAGGTGTCCTTATAAATGGGGAAATCTGGATGCACAGACATGTACAGAAGGAAGGTGATATGAAGACTCAGGTTGAATGCCATCTACAAGCCAAGGCGTACCTGAGGGTACACAAGCAGGGGGAGGGGCATGGGACAGGTTGTCCCTCACAGCCCTCAAAGGGCAACAAGCCTGCTGACATCTTGATTTCAGACTTTTGGCCTCCAGAACAGTGAGATAATAAATTTCTGTGGCTTGAGCCACTCAGTTTGTGACACTTTGTTATGGCAGCCCCAGCAAACTAATGCACTGACAGCTGTACTGCTCAGTCGTGTCCGACTCTCTGTGACCCCGGGACTACAGCCCACCAGGCTCCTCTGTCCATGGGATTCTCCAAGCAAGAATACTGGAGTGGGTTGCCATTTCCTCCTCCAGGGGATCTTCCCAACCCAGGGATCAACCCACATCTCCTGAGTCTCCTGCATTGGGAGGAGGATTCTTTACCACTAGCGCCACATGGGAAGCCCCAGTGCACTGACTGACCTTTGTTTAAAGAACTCATTTTTGCAGAGGGTACAAAGGTTCCTGGACTATAAAGAAAGCTGAGTGCCGAAGAATTGATGCTCTTGAACTGTGGTATTGGAGAAGACTCTTGAGAGTCCCTTGGACTACAAGGAGATCCAACCAGTCAATCCTAAAGGAAATGAGTCCTGAATATTCATTGGAAGGACTGATGCTGAACCTAGAACTCTAATACTATGGCCACCTGATGCAAACAACTGACCCATTAGAAAAGACTCTGAAGCTGGGAAAGATTGAAGGTGGAAGGAAGGGGGACAACAGAGGATGAGATGGTTGGATGGCATCAATGACTCAATGGAAATGTGAGTTTGAGTGAACTCCAGGAGTTGCTAATGGACATGGAGGCCTGGCGTGCTACAATCCATGGGGTCACAAAGAGTCAGACATGACTGAGTGACTGAACTGAACAAAGGTTCCCAGAGTTTGGGCCAATGGAGGACCCTGAGGAATTCCTATGTGTTAGGTTACAGTCCCGAAGGGGAAGCCTTTTCTTTCTCACCAGTCATTTACGTGTCAGTGTGACTAGTCCATCAGATACACTTCTTGAAGGTTGATTGACTTTACAGGGAAAGGAAGGCTCTTAATTGGGGTGAGGACATGTGAGGGGGAATTTGGAGCACTGCCCGGATGACCATGCATACCCCCTACATCTGACTCACACTTATAATAGAGCTGGAGTACATTGATGGAAACAATCAGGAAACTGAAGTTTTCCTAAGAAGGTCAGAGGCAGTATCAATGACCTGCATTTTGGTCAAGAGCCAGGTGTGTACAGGTACAGAAGAGCATGGCTAGATAGGGAGGAGAGGGCAGAGGTGGGCAGGTTGAAGGGAGGAGTTGAGGCTGAGGCAGTGAAGGGGGTGCAGCGGGCTGTATCACAGCCTGAAGTGTGGCACAGAGCTGGTACCCCAAGGGGGATGAGGCTGGAGGTGTTGGTGGACAAACACCAGGTCAGCAGGGATGCAAACAGAAACCCTTTTGTCTGTGCTTGGCCAAAGGTGAGTGGCAGTGTCAACCCAGGTAGAAGGGAGGGATAAAGACAGCCTGGGCTGTCCACACTGGGGAATTCTAGAGTCACGTGTCTAATTATTCCCAAAGCAAGATGGTTTCTTGGGATGATGCATATTTCTTATGCAGGTTGGTGATTTTGGAGATAAAATCAAGTGTCAGGCTGCTGTTATTTCTGAAGCAGAAGTGTCTAATGAGGACACTGTGCTCAGAATACAAAAGAGAGTTATCAAAGAGGCTGCTATACAGATGGATCTCCTGATCCAGGAACAGCTCAGACCCTTTCTAATCTAGTGGGCCCCAAGTTTTTGCTTCCATTTCTTCCATGGTCTTCATCTCTCCCTCAGCCATTATAGGAGCAAATATGGAGGCAAGCAGACATGTCGTGGGACAGAGGATTATGTATCTTTGGGAGAGGGTCCATAGGGTCGCTAAGAGTCAGATATGACTGAGCAACTTCACTTTCACTTTTCACTTTCATGCATTGGAGAAGGAAATGGCAACCCACTCCAGTGTTCTTGCCTGGAGAATCCCAGGGATGGGGGAGCCTGGTGGGCTGCCGTCTATGGGGTCGCATAGAGTCGGATACTACTGAAGTGACTTAGCAGCAGTAGGAGCAACAGCCATGACAGCAATCACAATAATAGTAGTGGAAATCATGGTAATGGACATTTCCTGAGAACTTTGCCAGTCCTGTGCCTGGCCCTGCACTAGGTATGTTGATTTTCACTGTCATCATGCAAGGAAACTCTTATTATTCCTTCCTCATAGACAAGAAGCCAGTGTTTCCCAGACATTATATAAATGTTCTATGTTGCACAGACGTTAAGTAATGGACTATAATAATATAAGATATTATAGTAACATATAGGAAATAGAATCTGTGGCCTGGCTTTTTGTCATCACAGGTGTAATCCTAAAGAGACATGAGCCATACTAGGCCCTTGCCACAAGCTGTGACGGGACTGGAGGGCAAAGCTCACAGGACAGCTGGCTCTATTTTTCCTACAGAGGTCTAATAAGTGGCTGTGGAATGAGATGAAAAGTAGAAGTAGACTGTGTAAATCTGGGGGACAAAAAAGGTAAGGCAATGGCAATTGCATCAGATGAAACTCACGCTCTGGTCCTCTTGTTCTTACTGTGACTTGCTGTTGCTGTAGGCTGAAGCTCTCAGGTCATCGTGATGAAATTTCAGAAATGGTCCCTTTGCCCATTGTGTAATACAAGTTAGAGAGGAACATTTCCTTATCAAACACTGTTTTAGGGATGTTGCTTGCATTTGAGTTCCTCTTTTGCTCCATTCCTCAGCTGCCAAATGCTGGCCGAGTTTCGGCAATACTGGCTTGGGCAGTCATTTGGGTGATAAAGGGGAGGGAGTCTATGTTCTCCAACACCTCCAGGAACATTCTGTGCAGCTAGAACTATGATGAATGATTAGGCTGGTAGTGAAGTTAGACTATAGAACTTGGCTGAGATCAAGGTGGGCCTGAAGCGTGGCCTACAAGAGGCCATCTGAAGAGCAAGATGATGCAGTTGAGTGGAGGCCCAGAGGAAACCAGGCGGGGGCTCCCTGCTTGAGCTGCAGCAACAGCCCTGTGTCAGGGAGAGAGTCTGAAGGGCGGGTGGCAGAAAGCAATGGCAAGGACCTGGGCCAATGCCCTCTGTGGAGAGCCATGAACTGCTTCTTCCTCTGGCCAGCCAGAGCCGCTCTGTAAACACTTGTACTGTAGGCTGCTGTGTTAGTTTCCTGAGGCTTTGTAAAAGTGATCTGAAACTTGGTGGCTTACAACAGACATTTACTTTCTCATGTTGATTTTCTGCGGGCCAGGCGAGAGTCCTCCCCTGCCTCGGCTAGCTGCTGGTGGCTGTCAGCCCTCCTTGGCCTCTTTGGCCTCAATCTCTCTAGCCTCTACCTCCGTGGGCACAGTCCCTTCTCCTCTTCATGTGTCATCTCTTCTGTCTCTTATGAGGACACCCATCACTGGATTTAGGACCCACCTGAGTAATCCAGAATGATCTCATCTCAAGATTTTTAAATTTTTTTGCAAAGACCCTTTTTTGAAATAAGGTAACATTTGCAGGTTCTGAGCTTGAAGAAATGGACAAGTCTTTTGGGGCCCACAATTCAATGCATCATAGATGCCAAAAGAGAGAACTATGAGGACTTATATCTATGTTGTTTAAAAATACATCAAAAAAAAAAAAAAAAACAAACTCCATGTCACATGTATTGCCTGGGCTTGAATTTGTGGGTGGCATTTAGTGGCCAAACTTCAGAATGTCTTTTAGCCAAAACTATGCTCCTGGGTGACCTGTAGGAGACTATTTTCTCTCTAGAGTCTCCCAATATAATCTACAGCTCCTCCTCTGCCTCTTCCCTTCATCCCATGGTGGGCACATTAGGATCAGTAACTATTAAGAATGGAAGGGTCTTCAGAGACCATAAAGAAGGTTGACCACTGAAGAACTGATGCTTTTGAACTGTGGTGTTGGAGAAGACTCTTGAGAGTCCCTTGGACTACAAGGAGATCAAACCAGTCAATCCTAAAGGAAATAAACCCTGAATATTCATTGGAAGGACTGATGCTGAAGTTGAAGCTCCAACCCTTTGGCCACCTGATTCGAAGAATGGACTCATTGGAAAAGACCCTGATGTTGGGAAAGAGTGAAGGCAGGAGAAGAAGAGGGCAACAGAGCATGAGACGGTTGAATGGCATCATCAACTCAATGGACATGAGTTTGTGCAAACTCCAGAAGACAGTGAAGGACAGGAAAGCCTGGCGTGCTGCAGTTTATGGGGTTGCAAAGGGTCAGACACAACTGAGCAACTGAACAACAACAATCAGAGACCATTCGAGTTCAAATGTTTAGCACAACTATAACCGGCTCTACCCTGGTTAGTTCAGAGCAGTCTCTCAGTCGTGTCCGACTCTTTGTGACCCCATGGAATGCAGCACACCAGCCTTTCCTGTTCCATCACCAACTTCCGGAGCTTGCTCAAACTTAGGTCCATCAAGTCGGTGATGCCATGCAACCATCTCATCCTCTGTTGTCCCCTTCTCCTCCTGCCTTCGATCTTTACCAGCATCAAGGTCTTTTCAAATGAGTCAGCTCTTCACATCAGGTGGCCAAAGTATTGGAGTTTCAGCTTCAGCATCAGTCCTTCCAGTGAATATTCAGGACTGATTTCCTTTAGGATGGACTGGTTGGATCTCCTTGCAGTACAAGGGACTCTCAAGAGTCTTCTCCAACACCACAGTTCAAAAGCATCAATTCTTCGGCGCTCAGCTTGTTTTATAGTCCAACTCTCACATCCATACATGACCACTGGAAAAACCATAGCCTTGACTAGACAGACCTTTGTCGGTAAAGCAATGATCATCTATTTATTATGACACTAGGTGGCGCTAGTGGTAAAGAAGCCACCTGTCAATGAAGTAAGAGATACCAGTTGGATTCCTGGGTCAGGAAGATCCTATGGAGGTGGGCATGGCACCCCATTCCAGTGTTCTTGCCTGGAGAATGGGGTCGCAAAGAGTTGGTTATGACTGAAGGACTAAGCACATCATGACACCAGCCCAGCTGGAGCCTCAGATTTCCCAGACCAGTCCTCAGCCACTGCCAAGGGTTAGAGTTAGCACGCGAAGGGAAACTTCTTTGCCATCCTTGATCTGAAACAAGCCTCATTCTCTGGATAAGGAAACTGAGACCCAGGGAGGAGGTGAGAACTGATAAAAGTGGTACTCTATGCAAGGGGTACTTCAACACTTCATTTCCTATCTTAAAAAAAAAAGATCAGATTAAAAATCCCTAGATTCTCCAGTTATGATTTTTTTTCATCTTCATAACACCTAGGTGTTGACCTGATTTTCTTTTTTTAATGGCTCCCTACTCCCCGCAGACACACGGAACCTGTCACCCTACCAATGTGACTTATAACATTTTGCACATCCATTCTGCTCTGCAGCTTTCAGGCCCCATCTGCTAACTCATATAAAACAAAATTTATATTAAATGGTATATTAGAAAAATCATCACGGCCTAAATTGAACATCATTTGTCAGGAAACAGCATATATGCCAATTTTGCTTTTGATTCTTGGCTTGGCCCATCTGAGTTCTAGGTGGGGAAGAGGACAGTGCCCCCTGTCCCCTGCAGTGTTGCCCCTGACAACTCCACTTCCTAGAGCAATTCTCATCTTGAGGCTGAGTGGCTGAGATGCTGACCTCCTTAGAAATTCAAATTAGCCTTTTTTAGACCTATTGTTAGAAAAGAACAGCCCTAAAACATCACATTCAACTCAGTTTCTCCTATAGTTCTTTGGACTGCTACGTCTGGGGAAAATTGGCAGCATCAGCTTGGGCAAGGGTTAAGAGAAAAGAAATGAAGCTGTAAGGTTAGAATCAATATTTAACTTGGTTTCTTTGCTTCTTAGGGACTTGTTCATTTGACACGTGGGATGAAGGAACATTGATGGGGGGTTTGAGGTAGAAGGGACTGCAGTTTTCAATGACTGAGGGGCCATGTACAACACTCCATATTAGGTGAATGATAAAAATCTAGGATAGCTGTTCTTCCACCCACTTGACAGAGCGGGAAACTAAAAGTGGGAAAGTTTGTTATTTGCCCAACATCAGTTAGCAGATGGCAAATGAAGTAATGGATTTCCAGTGTCTTCTTCTAATTAAGTAAGGTATACCAAGAGGAATCTAAGGGCTGTTTTCCATCTTGTATATGGCATTTCTCTAGAAGAAGAATCTAGGACTAAATGAAATGTGGCCAGTCCTTGAAAGGAGGAGTCAGGGAAGACTTCATTGCAGGTTGAGAGCTGAGATGTGGCACAGATATGAGAGGACAAATTATACGATGAAGTATATTCCCTTTATACATCCCAAACTGGAGTTTGTTGATTTCCTGAACACCTTCTTGAGCTCTTCTGATAATCTGAATTTCACTAATTTCACTGGCATTGTTTATTACATTTTGATTATATTTTGAGTGACTATTAGGGCTACCGTAGTAGGCGCTTGGCAATAGCTGAGATTAAATATCTCATTTAGTCCTCACAACAAGTTGCGGTGGATGGAGTAAGTATTGTCATTTCCAGTCTATAGATCAGGAAACTAATGCAGAAAGTTACATAGTTTTTCCCAAGTCCCAATCCTAGGGCAGAGTGGGATTTACCTCCAAGGTTATGACTCTCCAGTGTGTTCCAGGTAACATCCTCTGGTTTGAAGCTCCACTGAAGGCAGGAAGAGTGGCTTGATTTTGTTTGTTTCTAAGTTTTCCTTTAATTGGAGAAGAATGTATTATCAGTGAGTCCCTTTCTTTGTTCCTTGCTGCCTTTGTCCTTTTAATATCCACAGTCCTGACTCATTCCACTTTGATTTGGATTTCAACCAACTGAAATCTAATCCCTGACCCTCTTAGCTAAGACAGAGTATCAAATATTAACCCTCTAGGGAAAGCGTTTTAAAAAGAAGACTCTGAAAGGGCAAAAGGCCTTTAAGACTCAGATGCTCTACTAACAAAAACTGAAGCAGGCTGATGGGAAGATGCTTTTGAGAGGAAAGATCTCAGAGCTTGAGAACAGGTAGAGAAAAGGTGTGGCTCATGGCCCTGCAGCATTGACACAATTTGCGAGCTCATTAGAAATGCAGAATGTGGGGTCCACACTTTCACAGGATCCCCAGGTGATTTGGGAGGACGTCCACTACAGTTTGGCAAGCACTGGTCTAATCCATACTCTGACTTTGTCTGAACTCAGGCAATAGGCTAGGCTCAGAGCTAGAACTGAAAAGGTGAATTTGAACTGTCTTTTTCAGGTGATCAGGCAAGAGGGAACTTCAGGCAAAGACAGCAGAAAATCAGATGTAGGCCTACAGGAGCTGGCGGTTTGTCGGGAAACACAGCCGACTGATTCAAAACCGAATAAAGGGGCCAACCTCATCGTGTGGTGGATGAGTTAGCAAAAATCTACCCATCAAATCCAGTCCACAGTGTTTTAGCTTTAGATAAGCAATTTCTAGCTTTCCCTTCATGAGGGTAAATGTAAAATAGTCTAAAATTTGTATTAGCAGTTGGTGAGTTGGCCAGATCCCTTTTCCTCTCGGAGCCAGTGCATTCATTCCTCTCACAGCTCAGTTCATGAATTAACTATTTCCCCTGGAATTGAAATTGTAAGAGCTTCGCTGAGCAAAAAGCAATTTTGTTCCCCTCTGATTTTTTTCTAAGTGCAGGTTAGCTTGAAGCTCCATGCCACCCTGCTCTGCAGACATGCTCCAAGCTGACCTGTTCCTCGCTCCCCACAATGTCATCTCACAGATAAATCAGAACTTAAGAATCAGAAGAAAAACCAGCCTTAGAATTTGGCATTTTCTCTGCTTATCACACTGAGTTCTTGGCAAGTCTTTTAAACTTTAAGTGTTTAAAAATTTCCCTAATATAATATCATTTACCTTGCCATCTTCTCTGGGGGTGAAGGTTAATGAGATGATGCAGCTGCTTTGATCTCCTGGGGAGAAAAAGAAGCCTATAAATTTATCACAGACAATGACGAGAACAAGATTTTTAAAGAAAGGATAAATCATTAACACAATTACAAATCTTCATTAATCATGCTATCTCCAGGCTGGTCTTATTTACAAGTGTGGCCATCGAGGTTATTCTGATGAGCAAGGGCTTAGAGAAGGTTCTATCTCTAGCACAGAGGATCCTTTCCTTCTCCTACCGCACACTTTGTAATGTGTCCCCATTGCCTTCCGACATCCCAAAACTTCCATTTTTGTGTTTTGACCTTTGCTCACCTCTTCAAGCTCAATTTTTATCATTGCCTATCTCTCCTTTCACTGTAAGACTATTTTCTGTTCTTTAACACACCAGGCTCCCTCTTTCTCTCTCTCTCTCCCTTTAGGGTATTTTCTTATGACATTTACTATTCTCTTTGGTCAGAATACTGTTCTTCTCTCAGCTTCTCAACATCAGCACCTGGGCCAGTTCTCAGGGCCCCGTTGGGCTCAGCTGCCTCCTCAGGGAAGTCTCTCAGGATCTCCCAAGCTAGGGTGGAGAGGGTTGCACATGGTTCCCCTGCATCAGGGATTTAAACCCTTTCTAGTAATTCCCTGCTTATTCACCATTCTCTCTCTCTAGACTAGTGGCTCTCAGCTGTGGTGGCACATTTCGTGGGACACCTGGGGACATTTTGAAACTGCAGACATACAGATCACAGGCTAAGGAAATTACAAGCTCTTGGAGTAGGATTCAGGTATCGGCTCTCCTGGTGATTCCAGGGTACAAGTCAGTTTGAGAACAACTGTTACATTTACACTATATAGAGCTCAGATGCATCTGACTCTTTGCCATCTCATGGATTGTAGCCCACCAGGCTCCTCTGTCCATGGGATTCTCCAGGCAAGAACACTGGAATGGGTTGCCATTTCCTCCTCCATGAGATCTTCCTAATCCAGGGACTGAACTCGAGTCTCTTGTCTCCTGTGCTGGCAGGTGAGAACCACCTGAGAACCACCATACTAAGCTGTAAAATCCCAAGGGGTCACCACAATTACCATAATGTTTGGTATGTAATTGGCATGCAATAGAATTTGCTGAATGAAAGAATGAATGAGGTGTTTCAGTCTCAGCTTTGCAGATCCTAAACTTTGGCTCCTGGGTCACCACCAGAGGATGAGGTTGTTAGGTACTTGAGGTTCTAAGATTCATATTCAATGGAAACCAATTAACTTTATTTTCAGGAAATGCAACCAAATCAACCAGATACTTTTATCACCTTTCCTCTCCTGTTCCCAATCATGAGCTCCTTCTTTTCCCAGTATGAAAGTCTCCTCAGAAAATCAGATTAAGATTAGATAAGAAAAGGGAAGGAAGTTGAAGGTCTTACAGGATATTTTTATTTGGCTGTGATGCTGATAAACATCAACTTTCTACTATAGAAATCCCATGGATATGCTTGGTATTTGAGATAATTTGTCTGGAAGGGCTTTGAAACCATAAAAACAGTATTGTTATTAGTATTATGCATTTCACTTATTCCCATAACAAATATTTGGAGGGTCTTTATGATTGCACTAGATAATAGAAATATAAAATGGAAAAAGGGCTGTTGCTGCTCCTACGGGGAGAGCATGCTAAAGTGTCCTCAGAAAGGGTTGCTGGCACCCGGGGTGGTGAATCTGGGAACTCAGAGAAAGTGAGTGCTATCCAGCTCTGTCTTCTCCTGGAAGGTTAGTATTGTAAGGGGAGAAGCCATCCTGCTGGTGTGCAGTTCACCAAGGCCTCACACAGTAATTATATCCATTACTAAGATGAATAAATTATGGGCCATTTGGTAATTTGGATGCTTGAGTTCCAGGTACTAGAAAGCCAAATAGATTCATCTAAGTACAAAAAGATTTAGTTGAGGGATCAGGGTAGTTCAGAAAGTCAAAACCAACATCAGTAAAAAACCACAACATAAAAGCAGAGCCTTAGGAGTGCTGTGTCTAGGGCTTTTGTGAGGACATTTTTTTTTTTTTTTTAAATTATGAAAGCCTGCTAACACAATTACAGGAGACTTGGAAAATGAAGAGCAAATTTACATATAGTTCCACTATGTATTACCATTATTTTTAAGTAGGTAAGATTTTGAGTTGGAGTTTCAATATCATATTCTCAAAAATAATAGAACGAATATACAGAGAAGTAGAAGATTATAGCAGACCTGAAAAGCACTATGAACCAATTCAACATAATTAAGATGTATACAATTTTCATACAACAGTAGGATACAAATTCTATTTCAGTTCCCATAGGCTGTAAACTAGGAGACATTGGAATATATCCAGGGACACTAAACAAGGTGCAAAAATGGCATGGTGTAAAGGTATTGAAATCATACAGAGTCTGTTCTCTTATCACTATGAAATTATAATTATGTTAGAAATCAACATCAAAAGATATCTGAAAGTAGCCCGCATATTTTTAAGTGTAATATGACGCTTTCTTCTGAAGTCTTTTGAGACTAGGAACTTGGGCCCCCTTGGTGTCACCCACCTCTTCTTCTCTTGTTTGTAACAAGGTCCTTCTCTCCTCCTGCAGGGGTATTTGGACAGGCAGTGGGCCCAGAGGCAGCAGAGGGCTCTGGACTCAAATTTTCCCAGTCTTACCTCCAGAGTGGAAAGGGCTGTCTCTGCTAAGCTCAACACACACATTCCATGGGAAGGACTCCAATTTTCCAGGATGAAGATGTTAAAACCCCTGCCTAGTCACAGAGACAGAGTACAGGTGTTACCTGTATGAGGACCAGAGTGCAGGTCCTCAGATAAGGCTGATTATCTTCTCAGAACAGTACCATCTGCAGGCATGTGGTTATCAAAGGAGACTCCTGAGTCAATCAGATACAGAAACAGGATTCACAGGCTGAGGCTATTATTAATCTGTTATTGCAGATCTTTAGGAAAGGAACAAGGAGTTCTACTTGCCTCTCTGTAGGTGATTACAATTACAGTTGTCAGGGGGAGTGTGTAATTTACTTGGTTCTGTCTCCTCACAAGAAAAATTTGAAGTGACCGACGTTAAAGCCCTCGGTGCATCACAACTCTCAGTGTTACAGCTCCATGTTACAGCTCAGTTTTATTTAGAAAATAAAGGAAAATACATCCTCGAGGCGTGAGGGCATGCTGACCCAAAAGAGAGAGAGAGAGAGAGAGAGAGAGAGAGAGAGAGAGAGAGAGAGAGAGAGAGAGAGAGAGAGAGAGAGAGAGAGACTGCGCATGCGCACACGGAAGAGCGCCCCTCCCCCGCCCCCTCCAGCCTTTTGGCTCTTCTTTTTATATGTTTTTTCCTCCTCCCTGGGCCTGCCCTATGTAAATTGGGCTAGCCAGGACTGCTGTTTGTTCTACCTGAGGTCCTCACTCCCGTCCTTGGACCTTCCTTTGTTCTATTTTTCGCAGGCTTTTCCCTTCCTTGCCTTTTAGCCACTGCCATTCTGGACTCCTTTTTCCTATTCTACCTAAAACAATGAAGGAGAATGTAACTTTTGCAAACCCTAGACTCAAAGTCCATCTGCTTAGAAATTGTGCTGACTTACTTTAATGTTTCTACCAAAATTAAGGTGACATTTATTCCATAGTGTCCCAAATCTGGTAAGGTGAGTTATGATCATACCTTTGGGCCTGAATGAAATAGCAAAAGGGTGGAGATGATACCCCTGCCCTGGAAAGTCATTCCAGTATTGACAGAGTTCTGGTTGCTTTGAAGGCCATGACCCGCTGACTGGGGCTCCCTGCAGGTCTGCAGCTGAAGAAGCCCTTCTTTATCCAGGAGTGCAGGTGCTCTTTACCTATGACCTGTTACTTCATTTAATAAAGGATAGGAGAGTGATACTCTTGAACAAGTTTTTATTTCTTATTGTCCTGAAGCTTCCATTTTAATGCAAGCAAAAGACTCCAACACAATCTTGCTCATAACAAGGTGTTTGGCTGGCCTTAGACTGGAAATGTTTCCATGGTTCTTTCTGATGGTTCAACGATTCCAGAAGCAAGGCAGAGAGTGCACGTCACTCAAAGTGGAGGACTGATCTAGACCTCTGGGAAGAAACATCTTGTGGGAGCTGGGATATTGGAGGAAGAAATGACAGGGAAGGGATGATGTTCCTCAAGGGTTTCATAAGGCTGATGGATGGAAATTGGGATTGGCAAAAATGATATGAAAGCAGAGCTCACTGAATCCAGCTCATATGAAGCCAAATGGATTAGACAGAGTGGGGACAGTGCACAGAGAGCAGATTTTTACAGAACCAGGATAGATTCAGAACAGGTTCAGGATCCTGGCAGAGGAGGAACAAAGTAAGACCCCCAAAAGGAGTTGAAATTCAGGTCAAAAGAGTCTGAATAGAATTGAAGAGGCTGAATAGAGCTGCCAGTGGGAGGGCTGAGTCAAGAATACCAATGATAGTTGGGCATATCACCGGGCTGGGAAAAGGGGGTGGGGGTAGAAGGCTTTACATTCTCAATTGTCTGGTCCCAGGCTAGTAACCCAGGAAGATACAACGACAGGAGCATTCTTATAGCTCATTTTAAATAGGACTGCCTTTCTGCCGCACAGGCTTCACAGACAAAAGGTTCACATACAAATTGTTACTGAGCGTTTGCCACATTTTAAATAGGGTTCTTTGGTGAAGCCACAGTTCAGGGTAGCAACAATTTTTCTAATTGCTATTTAAACAAACACTGCATCTCTGTTTTTGCCCTCTGCTAGCATAATTGCTCTCAGGGGGCAAATGATTTTTTTTGCTTAAGCAAACGAATTAATATATCTGTGGTTCTATTGAGTGCAATGCTCCCTCCTACCACCCAGAGACACAGGGTTTGGAAGCAAGGGACAGAATATAGAGAACTGAGTGGTTCTGCATGAGAAATTGAGTTGAATTCAGAGTTTGCGAGGACAGAAAGAGGAAGGGGTGTGGGAGGAAAGGGAATCAGCTGAGCATGTGACATGAAGCTGGGCTTCAGGGAGAAGAGAAAAGCAGCAAAAACCCTTAACCTGGCCCCCCTGGTGGGGGGACTGGCCAGGGGACTTCTAGAAACAGCAGTGGCCATCCTTCAGTTGTCTTACTTTATTGAAAATATTACTTCAAGAGTAGGATGTTAAAGTGCATGACATTTTAAAACTGTAAAGGAAAACAGTGTTTATAAGTTTGATTTTAAAAAATTCCATTTTCATTCATGTCCTTTGATGCTCTGTAACGTAAGCCCCTCCTCCAACCATTGCCCTAGGATCTTTGGTTCAAGGCATCCCAGGTGGCACAGTGGTAAAGAATCTGGTCTGCCAATGCAGGAGATGCAGAAGATGCAGGAGACATGGGTTCGATGCTCTGATCAGGAAGAGCCCATGGAGAAGGAAATGGCAACCCACTCCAGTATTCTTGCCTGGAATGTTCCATGGACACTGGAATCTGGCAGGCTACAGTCCTTTGGGTTGCAAAGAGACAAGCAAAGAACGACTGAGCATGCATGCACGCACACCTTATGCAGGGGGTTTTGTGGGAATCAAGGAAGAAAGGGTCATATTCCATGTTTGGCCCATGTTGGGTGCAGAGAAGGGAGCATCAGCAAACGAGGAGAGAAGGATGAGAGGATCTGGCAGTGCAGGAAGTCAGAGCAAGTTAATGCCTAAGAGAAATGTGGGAGGCAGAGATTTCCCATCCATTGGGCAAGCGCCTTCATGCACTTTTTCTTGCTTTTTATTATTTTTGAAAGATATTTCAACAATGAAAAGTTTAAACATCCTGAAATGTTGAGAGAATAGCACTCTGACCTTCTTATGCCATACATAGAGTCAAGAATTACTGACAGCCACGATTGCTTTATTCATCTTTTCTATGTTGTCATTTAGTCGCTCAGTCCTGTTCAACTCTGTCACTCCATGGGCAGTAGCCTGCCAGGCTCCTCTGGTTCATGGGATTCTCCAGGCAAGAATACTGGAGTGGGTGGCCATTTCCTCCTCCAGGGATCTTCCTGACCCAGGGATTGAACCTGAGTCTCTCATATCTCCTGTACTGGCACTTTACCTTTGCTTTACCTTTCTTTTCCTCCTATTTCTAATTAAGTATATACATTTGCTGCGACATGTATATGTCACATATGTACATGGGGATGTGTAATGTACATGGGGGTGCAAAGGGAGTTTATTTGTGAGCAGTGGTGAAGCAACACAGAGGTGTCCTGGCAACACCATGCATGCTGCCAAATGCTACCACATTGCCTGGCCACACAGTGGATTTAATCCAGGGGTTTATTCCAGGCCCTTCTTTGCTGCAGATACTCTTTAAACCACATATTCTAAATGAAGCCTTGATAGGTGGGCAGCCACCTGGATGAAATTACTCATTTCAAAACTGAAAATAAGATGTGCTGTGGTGTCAACAGCAGAAGCAGAAGACTTTCTAAGTGAAGTTTTACATTCAGGCCAGGTCAGGTCTATTAAGCTTTTTGCCTCAAGCATTTGGCAGGGAAAATGTTTCAGTGTGAGCACAGGGAGGACAGTAATTTCACCAACTTGCCAGAGACCACAGTTCAGAGGTACGGAAGGTGCGTCACTTGACTGTCTCACCCCAGAGAACCCGCGATCTGCTTCTGGTTGGCAGGGCACTCACTTTGGTTTGTCATTATACACTCATCAGTGGGATTACATTTTCTTATGAGACCTCAAGCTCAAAGAAGAAGACAGAGACTCTGTCTAGCACAGTGCTTGGCACACAAAAGACTTTCCATAGTCAAAAGGAGGAAAATGGATATTTGCTCACTACATATTTATGAGTTCCTGTCAACTGAATGCTAAGTAGACAACAAATGTATCATTATCAAATGTAGCTAGAGAAGAACAATAATGTTTGAATAATTTGAATCTGTAAATTTTGTATCATGCTCTAATTAATCTTTCTCCTCTAAATTGATATTTTAAATAAATCCTTTTATTGGATTTTGAGTTTGTTTTTTGCGGTGCTTCAATAACAATCTTGCATGCAATTGAGATATGTATGTACAATAAAAGAATGGGACTGTGAGTTTTAATATTTTTCAAGACATTAAGCAGAGGTTGCCCTTTTAAAAAACAAAATATCTAATTATGAACAAACATCAATTTTCTCAATGGTAGCACAGTTAGTTTTTTGTTTTGTTTGTTTGTAGAAGGAAATGAAATGAGAAGGTAAAAGCATGAATTGACCAAGAATCACTCAGAAGCCAAAGGAAACTAAATGTAGGGAACAAAGGGTGTGATTCGAGCATGAAAAATTTCTTGAATCCACTGAATACATGCTGAACTAGAAATGGAAGAATAACATGAATAAAGCTTCATTGACAAAATATGAGTTATTGAGATAGATAGAAAAGGCAGGGTATGAGATCAAATACAATTCACTTGTGCTGAAAAACAATGTTAGTGGCCATGTTTCATACTATGTTTAATATAAAATAAGTCATTATTTGAAAAGAAGAAAGCAAGCTCACCTTATTACATCACATCAATAATTCATTTTCTGGAAGCTCATCATGGTTCTTTCCATAAAGGCCAGATAACACAGAGAAATCATCTTTTATGTCTGTTTCTGCCTTCCTGCCTAGAAGGGTTCATTTCATTATTCTGTTTTGGCTCAACCTATCAAAATTCTCAAGGAGTTTCAATGCAGATGAATCCAGGCACTCTACGTGTAGCCATCTAAAATAATTCAAGACAAAAAGAAAAAGTAAAATAAACAACCTGTTTCTATTAATGCTTCCACTCTCAACCTCATCCTCAGAGCAAGGTGCTTTTTATTTTAACAATCCAGATAATTAGCTCATTTTTTCACTTAGCTTTGACTTTACATAAATGGCTGTAGAGTATGAATGTTCTATTATTCTGTAATTTTTAGCATTTTCTACATGCCAGGTACTATTGAGGGTGATCCAAATTCCTAAATTCTTGGTCCTTTTAGCTCTAAAAAGGGAGCAGTAAGGCTTATTTCCTTGGAAATGAACAGAGATCATTCTGTCATTTTTGAGATTGCACCCAAGAATTGCATTTCAGACTCTTTTGTTGACTGTGATGGCCACTCCATTTCTTCTAAGGGATTCTTGCCCACAGTAGTAGATATAATGGTTATCTGAGTTAAATTTGCCCATTCCAGTCCACTTTAGTTCACTGATTTCTAAGATGTCGATGATCACTCTTGCCATCTCCTGCTTGACCACTTGCAATTTACCTTGAATTATGGACCTAACTTCCAGGTTCCAACACAATATTCTTTACAGCACCGGACTTTACATCCTGCACCAGTCACATCCACAACTGGGTGTTGTTTTTGCTGTGGCTCTGTCTCTACATTCTTTGCAGAGTTATTTCTGCACTCTTCTCCAGTAGCATATTGGACACCTACCGACCTGGGGAGTTAATCTTTTAGTGTCATATCTTTTTGCCTTTTCATATGTTCATGGAGTTCTCAAGGCAAGAATACAGAAGAGGTTTGCCATTCCCTTCTCCAGGGGACCACATTTTGTCAGAACTCTCCACCATGACCCGTCTGTCTTGGGTGGCCCTACAAGGCATGGCTCATAGTTTCATTGAGTTAGACAAGGCTGTGGTCCATGTGATCAGTTTGATTAGGTTTCTGTGATTGTGGTTTTCATTTTGTCTGCCCTCTGAAGGATAAGGATAAGAGGAGTATTAAAGCGTCCTGATGGGAGAGACTGACTATGAGGAAAACTGGGTCTTGTTCAGATGGATGGGGCCATGCTCAGTAAATCTTTAATCCAATTTTCTGTTGATGGGTGGGGCAGTGTTCCCTCCCTGTTGTTTGAGAGCAAACTATGGTGGAGGAAATTTTCATTCCAATCCCAAAGAAAGGCAATGCCAAAGAATGCTCAAACTACCACACAATTGCACTCATCTCCCATGCTAGCAAAGTAATGCTCAAAATTCTCCAAGGCAGGCTTCAATGGTACATGAACCATGAACTTCCAGATGTTCAAGCTGGATTTAGAAAAGGCAGAGCAACCAAAGATCAGATTACTAACATCCATTGGATCATCAAAATAGCAAGAGAGTTTCAGAAAAACATCTACTTCTGCTTTATCAACCGTACCAAAGCTTTTGACTGTGTGGATCACAACAGACTGTGGAAACTTCTTCAAGAGATGGGAATACCAGACCACCTGACCTGCCTCCTGAGAAATCTGTATGCAGGTCAAGAAGCAACAGTTAGAACTGGACAAATGGAACAACAGACTGGTTCCAAATTGGGAAAGGAGTACGTCAAGTCTGTCTATTGTCACCCTGCTTATTTAACTTATATGCAGAGTACATCATGAGAAACGCTGCTCATTTAACTTATATGCAGAGTACATCATGAGAAATGCTGCTTATTTAACTTATATGCAGAGTACATCATGAGAAACGCTGGGCTTATGAAGCACAAGCTGGAGTCAAGATTGCTGGGAGAAATATCAATAAACTCAGATGTGCAGATGACACCACTCATGGTAGAAAGCGGAGAAGGACTAAAGAGCCTCTTGATGAAAGTGAAAGCGGAGAGTGAAAAAGTTGGCTTAAAACTCAACATTCAAAAAAACAAAGATCATGGCATCTGGTCCCATTACTTCATGGCAAATAGATGGGGAAACAATGGAAACAGTGAGAGACTTTATTTTGGGGGCTCCAAAATCACTACAGATGGTGACTGCAGCCGTGAAATTAAAAGACACTTGCTCCTTGGAAGAAAAGCTATGACCAACCTAGACAGCATATTAAAAAGCAGAGACATTACTTTGCCAACAAAGGTCTGTCTCGTCAAAGCTATGGTTTTTCCAGTAGTCATGTATGGATGTGAGAGTTGGTCTATAAAGAAAGCTGAATGCCAAAGAATTAATGCTTTGAACTGTGGTGTTGGAGAAGACTCTCGAGAGTCCCCTGGACAGCAAGGAGATCAAACCAGTCAATCCTAATGGAAATCAGTCCTGAATATTCATTGGAAGGACTGATGCTGAAGCTGAAACTCCAATACTTTGGCCACCTGATGTGAAGAACTAACTCACTGGAAAAGACCCGGATGCTGGGAAAGTTTGAAGATGGGAGGAGAAAGAGACAACAGAAGATGAGATGGTTGGATGGCATCACTGGCTCTATGGACATGAATTTGAGCAAGCTCCAGGAGTTGGTGATGGACAGGGAAGCCTGGTGTGCTGCAATCCATGGGGTCACAAAGAGTCAGACACGACTGAGCAACTGAACTTAACTGAATATTTATTTCATAAACCTCAGTTGGTATTCAATGAGATGAAGTACGTGAGGTGTCCACAGTAAAATATGATACACAGAGGGTGGTCCCATTCATTCTCTTACTCATTCTTTATCTCTTTTGACAACAATAATTGTTGGTCACTGGTTAGGTGTTTCCCAATAGGAATTTAGAATCAAATATGTGAGAAAAACAAGCAAACAGAAAATAGTGTGTGAGTCATGCAATGATGTTGGAGAAGCCGGCACCCCACTCCAGTATTCTTGCCTGGAAAATCCCATGGATAGAGGAGCCTGGTAGGCTGTAGTCCATGGGGTTGCTAAGAGTCAGACACGACTGAGCGATTTCCCTTTCACTTTTCAGTTTCCTGCATTGGAGAAGGAAATGGCAACCCACTTCAGTGTTCTTGCCTGGAGAATCCCAGGGATGGGGGAGCCTGGTGGGCTTCCGTCTATGGGGTCGCACAGAGTCAGACACAACTGAAGCGACTTAGCAGCAGCAGCAGCAGCAGCAATGCAATGATGTAGCTATGTACAGGTCACCTGCCCCACCAAGCTAGGTGGTGAAGGTGAGGGGATGTGAGTGTTATAGTAGAAAAAGTTGTGAGAAGTCAAGAAGGTGCATGTGGACAGGAGCAAATGCCCAGAGAGTGAGTGAGCTTTGCTGTTTTCAGAGAACTGAAAGTCATTCTGTCCAGCCCTGGACTGTGGTAGAAGAGATAGTGAGAAACCTCTCGTGTTAAATAAAGGTCAGATGATGAAGAAATGGGCTTCCCCAGTGACTCAGTGGTAAAGAATCTGCCTGTAATGAAGGAGATGCGGCTTCATTCCCAGGGTCAGGAAGATCCTCAGGAGGAGGGCATGGCACCCCACTCCAGTATTCTTGCCTGGAGAATCCCATGGACAGAAAAGCCTGGTGGGCTATGGTCTTTAGGATCACAAAGATTTGGACATGACTGAAGGAACAGAGCACGATGAAGAAATACATTCCTTCTAATGAAATTTGGACTCAATTATGAGGGCAATAGAGAGCCTCTCAAGAGTTGTTTAAAAAGGCAAACAAACTAGTATTGCTTGTTTGCAGAAGTTATACCTCTTCATTAAAGGGAAAAACAGAAAAGTTTACAAGTGAAAACATAAAATAAAAAACCTCTACCGTCCTCTGATTATGAGAGAACCATCAATGATATTCTGGTGTAACATTATTGATGATTGAGACAGTACATTTTATTGTTTTTGATCTTGTTATTAATGTTGCATATTAGTTGTAAAAGGAAATTACAGATAACTGAAACAAATTAAAATGAATAAAAACTTTCTTCACATAGCTACATTTAACAGCTCATGTAATACATTACATATATTATTTGCACACTGAAAAGGTCCAGCTTTTCTTGTACCAGACATATATGTCTGCACCCCAGCCACTGATGTCATCAGGTTTTTAAATAGTTAGTTTTATAGATAAGACATGGTAACTCATTATTATCAAATTGCATTCCTTTGCTTAATAATGAAGTTAAGCATATTTTCAAGTATCAGTTGGTTAGTTTTCTCTTCTCTTCCAAACTGTGTTAACGAAACTTTGCCATGTATTGTATTAATTATTCTCTTATTAAATCTTATATTAAGGAGATTTACCCTTTGTAGTATACACTGAAAATGTTTGTGTTAGTAAATAGTCTTGTGTCGAATTATGTTCATGGATATTTTGTTGCCTGGAAGCTATAGCAAAAATGTTTTCAACATTTCAATAACTGAATTCATCAATCTTTTCTTTATGCTCTTTTAGGCTCATAGTATTCATCTTAGAAAGGCATGATTGCCTGAGTACTACCCATGATTTATCTTGGTAATTACATTTTTATCCACGTGGAATTTACATTTGTGTAGTGTGTAATGGAAAACTTTAGTTTTCTTCCCCCACCACCTTCCACCCTGCTTAGCCACCATCACCATATGTATTGAGCAATCCAACATTTCATCCTTCAGGATACAGGATGTTTGGGGCTGGTGCACTGGAATGACCCAGAGGGATGGTACGGGGAGGGAGGTGGGAAAGGGGTTCAGGATGGGGAACATGTGTACACCCATGGCGGATTCATGCTGATGTATGGCAAAACCAATACAATACTGCAAAATTTTTAAAAATAATAATAATAATAATAAAAAAAAAGTACCATTCACGGCTGACACTGTCATTACTATTTATAACCAATTCTCATTCTTTTCTGGACTAAAGGAACCCAATTGTTGGGAGCAATGGGTCCATGTTTCCTCTCAGCTGACCATGTGAGTCAGAGAGCAGAACAACTGAGGTTCCCAGGACGGCCCACATTTTCTCAAGTGGTGGTCTCACTGGAAGGTGTCGCTTCACCTCTCCCCTTTCTTGTTCCTGGAATGTGAGATGGATCCTGTCGGTCAGTGGGTCAGCCATCTTCCCACTTTGGGGGCAAATGTGGCTGCTGAGGATGGTGGGGCAGGAGGTCAGAGAAGTCTGACCCCAGGTGACTTTCTCCAGTAATCATGCTAGCTTTAGACATCTTCAGTGTGAGAAACCCAAATTCCTCTTTGGTGAATTCCCCATAATTGGATTTCTCTTTCATTCGGCCAAATTAATGTAAACTGATAAATCATTTTTGTTATATAATTAATATATTTTTATATATACTAGAAAGAGGGTGTGTCAAGGCCTTCTAATACGTGTCATTGATCTGCATGCCCTGTGTTATTCTGAAAGTGTGCGTACATGTGCTCAGTCGCTTCAGTTGTGTCCGACTCTTTGCAATCCTGTGGACTGCAGCCTGCCAGGCTCCACTGTCCATGGGATTCTCCAGGCAAGAATATTGGAGTGAGTAGCCATGCCCTTCTCCAGGGGATCTTCCCAACTCAGGGATTAAACCTTCGTCTCCTGCATTGTAGGTGGATTCTTTACTGCTAAGCCACCGTGAATGCCCGTACAACCATACAACCCAGGCCAATTAGACAGATCCAAAATAACCTGGCTTCTTAGCACAACTGCCCTGTGAATGTTACAATCCTTCTTTCCTCCAAAATGACCCTAATCTCATGTGAAAACAGTTACTGTGGGAGAACCAGAAATCTGGCTGTGTGGCCAAAAGTAAAGTGAAAGCAGGAAATTCTTCCCTCCCACTGGGCTTCTCTGCTTCTCTTAGTCTTGCTTTCTGAGTCCCTCTTTTTCTGCTGATCCATGTTTGCTCTCGGTAGGTTTGAATACACCATTTGAAGTTTCTTTGGTGCCCACCACAATGCTAATCTGCTTTTTCCTCAAAGGAGCTCTTAACACTTGTCCCAGGCCTCAGAGGCCTCCATACAACCTCTTGGTTTGACCATCACATCGTGCTACATCAGGGTGATAAACTAGCTGCCTTGTAACCAGCAGTTCTGGTCGGTCAGGTGAGTTCTATAAGGAACTGCTGGCTTTGCCTTATCAGCCCATGTGCTTTTCTTATACTGCATTTCTTTAGATAACTTGATATTTGTTTTATCAGACTCATGTTGTCTCTCCAGCTATCTGAACCTTCATTTATGTCCCTCACTGGAGCTGAAACATATTATTCAGGTCCATGATATTTCTTTTGTTTCTTTCCTATTTTTTGTGGTTATTGAATATTGGAAAATTTTTTCCATTTCCTAATAGCTTTTTTTTGTTGTTTTTAATATACTTTTGATCTTTTCTTTGGTGATTACCTTGTTGAACATTCTTATGATTTCAACATTTATTGGTTGGCTTCTTTGAATTATTTTCCTGATAACCAGTCATTATAAACTAACATTACATTATTTTTCCCTTCTGTATTTGTGCCTGTTATTTCTTTTCTTGCGTCAGTACCCCAGTGGGAATATATAAGCATTCTTATATAAGCGTACTCTTTTTTTTTTTTCTTTCTGACTTTAGCAAAAATGCCTCTAATCCATCATTGTGAAATTTCATGTTGCCTCTTAGTTTTGAGGTACACTCCAGTTTCTGTTTTCCAAAGTTGTTCAGAAAAATGAACTTTGAATTTCATTATTCCTTGTTGTACCATCTATCAGAATGATCACCTGCTTTCCCTCTCTACTCTATTGACAGGTGGAGTATTTCTCAAACTGAGTTATAAAGACATTACTTCTAACATTAAAGAAGATTTTATAATCAACTAAATTTGGAAAGGCAGAAGACAATTACTCCTTCATGTACATGAACAAATTAAAGGCACTGAGAAGACTTGCAACCAGGAAATTTCTTTGACCTTTTTCAAATCAGCTCTTCCCCTTTTTCTTATCCAATCACCTTAGATTCCACCAGACATTGAGAAATTCTCAAGTAATTAATACATTTAAATGAAATTATAATATTGATAACTGAATTTCTGAAATGTAAAGTAATGTCGTGTGCATGCTTAGTCGCTTCTGTCGTGTCTGACTCTTTGTGACCCCATGGACTGTAGCCCATCAGGCTCCTCTGTCCATGGGGTTCTCCAGGCAAGAATACTGGAGTAGGCTGCCATACCCTCCTCCAGGGGATTCTCCCGATCCAAGGATGAAACCAGTGTTGATCTCTGGTTCCTCTGCCTTTTCTAAAACCAGCTTGAACATCAGGAAGTTCACAGTTCACGTATAGCTGAAGCCTGGCTTGGAGAATTTTGAACATTGTTTTACTAGTGTGTGAGATGAGTGCAATTGTGTGGTAGTTTGAGCATTCTTTGACACTGCCTTTCTTTGGGATTGGAATGAAAACTGACCTTTTCCAGTCCTGTGGCCACTGCTGAGTTTTCCAAATTTGTTGGCATATTGAGTACAGCACTTTCATTGCATCATCTTTTAGGATTTGAAATAGCTCAACTGGAATTCCATCACCTCCACTAGCTTTGTTCGTAGTGATGCTTCCTAAGGCCCACTTGACTTCACATTCTAGGACGTCTGGCTCTAGGTCAGTGTGAGCGATCACACCTTCGTGATTATCTGGGTCATGAAGATCTTTTTTGTACAGTTCTTCTGTGTATTCTTGCCACCTTTTCTTAATATCTTCTGCTTCTGTTAGGTCCATACCATTTCTGTCCTTTATTGAGCCCATTTTTGCATGAAATATTTCCTTAGTATCTCTAATTTTCTTGAAGAGATCTCTAGTCTTTCCCATTCTGTTGTTTTCCTCTATTTCTTTGCACCATCCCTGAGGAAGGCTTTCTTATCTCTCCTTGCTATTCTTTGGAACTCTGCATTCAAAAGAGTATATCTTTCCTTTACTCCTTTGCCTTTCACCTCTCTTCTTTTCACAGCTATTTGTAAGGCCTCCTCAGACAGTCAATTTAATTCTCAATTTGGCAATAAGGAGTTCATGATCTCAGCCACAGTCAACTCCCAGTCTTGTTTTTGCTGACTGTATACAGCTTCTCCATCTTTTGCTGCAAAGAATAGAATCAATCTGATTTTGGTGTTGACCATCTGGTGATGTCCATGTGTAGAGTCTTCTCTTATGTTGTTGGAAGAGGGTGTTTGCTATGACCAATTTGTTCTCTTGGCAGAACTCTGTTAGCTTTTGCCCTGTTTCATTCTTACTCCAAGGCCAAATTTGCCTGTTACTCCAGGTGTTTCTTGACTTTCTACTTTTGCATTCCAGTCCCGTATAATGAAAAGGACATCTTTTTTGGGTGTTAGTTCTAGAAGATATTATAGGTCTTCATGGAATGGTTCAACTTCAGCTTCTTCAGCATTACTGGTTGGGGCATAGGCTTGGATTACCATGATATTGAATGATTTGCTTTGGAAACGAACAGAGATCATTCTGTCATTTTTGAGATGGCATCCAAGTACTGCATTTCAGACTCTTCTGTTGACTATGATGGCTACTCCATTTCTTCTAAGGGATTCCTGCCCACAGTAGTAGATATAATGGTCCTCTGAGTTAAATTCACCCATTCCAGTCCATCTTAGTTCTCTGATTCCTAGAATGTCGATGTTCACTCTTGCCATCTCCTGTTTGACCATTTCCAGTTTGCCTTGATTCATGGACCTAAGATTCCAGGTTCCTATGCAATATTGCTCTTTACAGCATTGGACCTTGCTTCTATCACCAGTCCCATCCACAACTGGGTATTGTTTTTGCTTTGGCTCCATCCCTTCATTTTTTATGAAATTAGTTCTCCACTGATACCCTGTAGCATATTGGGCACTCACCTGACCTGGGGAGTTCATCTTTCAGAGTCCTATCATTTTGCCTTTTCATACTGTTCATGGGGTTCTCAAGGCAAGAATACTGAAGTGGTTTGCCATTCCCTTCTCCAGTGGACCGCATTCTGTCAGACCTCTCCAGCATGACCCATCTTGGGTCATGGGTGGCCCCATATGGCATGGCTTAGTTTGGGTGGCCCCATATGGTCTTGGGTGGCCCCATATGGCATGGCTTAGTTTCACTGAGTTAGACAAGGCAGTGGTCCGTGTGATCAGACTGGCTAGTTGTCTGTGATTGTGGTTTCAGTCTGTCTGCCTTCTAATGCCCTCTCTCAGTGCCTACCATCTTACTTGGGTTTCCTCTTACCTTGGACGTGGGATATCTCTTCAGGGCTGCTCCAGCAAAGCGCAGCCACAGCTCCTTACCTTGGACATAGGGTAGCTCCTCTCAGCTGTGCTCAGGATGCAATATGTTTTGGTTTTGCCTTCTATGTTATTTCTATTAGAGTTAGTAATCAGGATTATGTTAGCTTTTTAACATTAATAAGGAAGATTTTTAAGCTCAAAAGAAATCTAAATAGCAAGGACAAATTTTTTTAAGATCTGAACAAACTTCCCTGAGCAATGATTCCCTGGGGGCAGCTGCTTCTATGTTTTGACAGCTTCATCTTTTTCTTCCATGATTATTGGTCAGTTTAGGTTTCTTTTTCTTGTTTTAATTTGGTTTCTTGTTTTTCCTAAAAGGTCATCAATATCAATGAAATTTTCAGAGTTTCATCATACAATTATATGTGGGAACTTTCATTTTTGAGTCTTCTCATTCTGCTCAGACTCTGCCACTCTGTGCTTACCAGGAGCTGCTGCTGCTGCTGCCAAGTCGCTTCAGTCGTGTCTGACTCTGTGTGACCCCATAGACAGCAGCCCACCAGGCTCCCCCGTCCCTGGGATTCTCCAGGCAAGAACACTGGAGTGGGTTGCCATTTCCTTCTCCAATGCATGAAAGTGAAAAGTGAAAGTGAAGGCGCTCCGACTCTTAGCGACCCCATGGACTGAAGCCTTCGAGGCTCCTCTATCCATGGGATTTTCCAGGCAAGAGTACTGGAGTGGGGTGCCATTGCCTTCTCCGGCTTACCAGGACACATCCCACTAAATGGTTTTGATAGTGTATCGTTCTGAAAACGGAGGGAAAGGAAAAAAACAGGAAGACGAACAAAGAGGAAGAACAAGATGGACTTTTTAATCAATGATGTTGACAAAACTAGATACCTATTTGGAAAGAGACCAATCTATCTATTCTTCTACTATGTACTAACATAAATTCAAATTTATTAGAAAGTTAAATGTGATAAGTTATTTAAACACTAGAAGAAAACATGGATGAAGTCCTTTATGGACTAGGAATGTGGAGTATTTTTCCACTTATGACTCAAATTCCAGAAGCAACTTTTACATGATAAAGAAAGTAAAAAGACAAATGATTGACTTGGAAAAACACTTCAACTTTTATCACCTCATGTATAAAGGACTTCTAGAATAGAAAGGGAAAATATTTAGAAAAATTAAAATAATGCAAATGGTCCTGAAGTGTGAGAAAAGATGATCAATCTTACTCAGAATATGAGCTATGTAATTCAAATTTCACTGAGGTATCATTTCTCACATAGCAGACTGGCAAAAATCCAAAAGTTTGACAGCACGCATTGTCAGCAGGCTGAGAGAAAACAAAAAATTCTCATTCACTGTTGGTGATATTTAGAAAAAATTACGTATGCATTTACCCTTTAACTCAGCCATCCCATTTTTAATAATCTATCCAGAAAATAACAGTAAAGAATCTGCCTGCAATGCAGGACACCACCTGCAGTGTAAGAGACCCAAGATCCCCTGAAGAAGGAAACGGCACCCACTCCAGTGCTCCTGCCTGGGAAATGCCATGGACTGCAGGCCATAGGGTCACAAGAGTCAGAGACAACTGAGCAACTAAACCACCACCAGAAAATACACTAGTAAAAAAATGAAAAGAATATATAATGCAGACTATCTATTGAAGCACTGTTTCTAATAGCAAAAGCTTAGAACCAACCAAATATAAGTTGTAGAGGCATAAGCCCTAGTAGTTCAGGACACTGGAGGACCATGCAACATAAAAAACACGTGAAAGCTCTCCATGTATCACTAAAAAGGGATCTCTATAATTTTTCATGTAATGAAAATAAGCAATCTGGAGTCAAGCTTATAAACTATGCTACATTTTACCTAAGAAAGAAGAGGATACAAATATATATCTACATTTGCTTATATTTAAAAACCAATCACTGCAGATGGTGACTGCAGCCATGAAATTAAAAGATGCTTACTCCTTGGAAGGAAAGTTATGACCATAGATAGCATATTAAAAAGCAGAGACATTACTTTGCCTACAAAGGTCTGTCTAGTCAAGGCTATGGTTTTTCCAGTGGTCAGGTATGGATGTGAGAGTTGGACTGTGAAGAAAGCTGAGCGCTGAAGAATTGATGCTTTTGAACTGTGGTGTTGAAGAAGACTCTTGAGAGTCCCTTGGACTGCAAGGAGATCCAACCAGTCCATCCTAAAGGAGATCAGTCCTGGGTGTTCTTTGGAAGGACTGATGCTAAAGCTGAAACTCCAATACTTCAGCCACCTCATGCGAAGAGCTGACTCATTGGAAAAGACCCTGGTGCTGGGAGGGATTGGGGGCAGGAGGAGAAGGGGATGACAGAGGATGAGATGGCTGGATGGCATCACCGACTCAATGGACATGAGTCTGAGTGAACTCCAGGAGTTGGTGATGGACAGGGAGGCCTGGTGTGCTGCGATTCATGGGGTCACAGAGTCGGACACGACTGAGCGACTGAACTGAACTGAAAAACCGATGGAAGGATAAATCTAACAATAGCTGTCTCTAGGGGGAGCAAGAAAAATAGATTGGAAGGGATAAAGACAAAAGTTAGACTTCTTTACATGTATTTTATTTAGTGGATTTTATTTGGAATCATGTATATTCTTTACATTATTATGAACAAAATTAAGTTGAAGTCTAAAAGGCAAAATGACACAAGTGAAACTGTGTATTGAGTTGGTGGTTTTGCCAATAAGAGTAAAATTATTTCCAGTGGTTGTGAAACATGGTAATTTGGTACATGCACATATATGTATATATATACACTGCTGCTGCTGCTGCTGCTGCTAAGTCCCTTCAGTCGTGTCCGACTCTGTGCGACCCCATAGATGGCAGCCCACCAGGCTCCCTCGTCCCTGGGATTCTCCAGGCAAGAACACTGGAGTGGGTTGCCATTTCCTTCTCCAAAGCATGAAAGTGAAAAGTGAAAGGGAAGTCGCTCAGCCGTGTCCGACCCTTAGCGACCGCACAGACTGCAGCCCACCAGGCTCCTCTGTCCATGGGATTTTCCAGGCAAGAGTACTGGAGAGGGGTGCCATTGCCTTCTCCAGATATACACACTAGGATAAAGTAAATAAGTAATTATGTTAATGTGGTTAAGAGTCAATATTTAAAATCAAAGAAATTGTGTAAAAACCCATAGGCCAAAATTTGAATTGGAGATAATACAAACTTTATAAAAAGCTGACTAGTTTTCTCTTTAAAATTACATATTTTCTAAGTTTATCCACTGAAAAAGATTAGAAAAAATTATTAACTCAGAGCAAAGATCATCCCAAACATCCAGACTGTAGTCCCTAAATACTCATTTCCATAAAAGGAACAAGAGCTCTTTGGAGAGATGGCTGATACCAGGTCTGTGGCAGCAAATGTACAAGATTAGCCTGAAACTTCAATCTTGAAAGTAAGGAGAAAATTGAAAATCACTGGAGCCATATCAAAAAGACTCAAGAGGCAACTTGAATTGGCTTCCATTTTGTCTCAAAAATGTAATAATTGAACCATCAATAGGGATAATAATACAATGAACTGAAGCACATCGAACATGCTTAAACCCATGAGTTCATAAGACTTTGAAGGAAAACAAACAAACATGTGATCGCTGTTGGAGGATGCTCAGGAATCAATTCATTCTGAGCACTGAACAAAGGAAAAGCAATTATCCTGGTATACAAACCCTAATAAAGACTATATATACACACATATTCAACTTCATTGATATAAAATATTCTTTATAAAAGAGTTTTAAATGATAAATGCAGAAAAAAATGACAAAATTAGAATACCAACATTTCACAACCCCTAATGAAAACCTAAATCAAATCCCTTATGATTATACAGTGGAAGTGAGAAATAGATTTAAGGGACTAGATTTGATAGATAGAGTGCCTGATGAACTATGGAATGAGGTTCATGACATTGTACAGGAGATAGGGATCAAGACCATCCCCATGGAAAAGAAATGCAAAAAAGCAAAACGGCTGTCTGGGGAGGCCTTACAAATAGCTGTGAAAATAAGAGAAGCGAAAAGCAAAGGAGAAAAGGAAAGATATAAGCATCTGAATGCAGAGTTCCAAAGAATAGCAAGGTGAGATAAGAAAGCCTTCTTCTGCCATCAATGCAAAGAAATAGAGGAAAACAACAGAATGGGAAAGACTAGAGATCTCTTCAAGAAAATTAGAGATACTAAGGGAACATTTCATGCAAAGATGGGCTCGATACAGGACAGAAATGGTATGGACCTAACAGAAGCAGAAGATATCAAGAAGAGGTGGCAAGAATACACAGAAGAACTGTACAAAAAAGATCTTCATGACCCAGATAATCACGAAGGTGTGATCGCTCTCACTAACCTAGAGCCAGACGTCCTAGAATGTGAAGTCAAGTGGGCCTTAGGAAGCATCACTACGAAGAAAACTAGTGGAGGTGATGGAATTCCAGTGGAGCTATTTCAAATCCTGAAAGATGATGCTGTGAAAGTGCTGCACTCAATATGCCAGCACATTTGGAAAACTCAGCAGTGGCCACAGGACTGGAAAAGGTCAGTTTTCATTCCAATCCCAAAGAAAGGCAATGCCAAAGAATGCTCAATAATTGCACTCATCTCACACGCTAGTAAAGTAATGCTCAAAATTCTCCAAGCCAGGTTTCAGCAATATGTGAACTGTGAAATTCCAGATGTTCAAGCTGGTTTTAGAAAAGGCAGAGGAACCAGAGATCAAATTGCCAACATCTGCTGGATCATGGAAAAAGCAAGAGAGTTCCAGAAAAACATCTACTTCTGCTTTATTGACTAGGCCAAAGCCTTTGACTGTGTGGATCACAATCAACTGTGGGAAATTCTGAAAGAGATGGGAATACCAGACCACCTGACCTGCCTCTTGAGAAACCTATATGCAGGTCAGGAAGCAAGAGTTAGAACTGGACATGGAACAACAGACTGGTTCCAAATAGGAAAAGGAGTACGTCAAGGCTGTATATTGTCACCCTGCTTGTTTAACTTATATGCAGAGTACCTCATGAGAAACGCTGGACTGGAAGAAAACACAAGCTGGAATCAAGATTGCCGGGAGAAATATCAATCAATAACCTCAGATATGCAAATGACACCACCCTTATGGCAGAAAGTGAAGAGGAACTAAAAAGCCTCCTGATGAAGGTGAAATAGGAGACTGAAAAAGTTGGCTTAAAGCTCAACATTCAGAAAATGAAGATCATGGCATCTGGTCCCATCACTTCATGGGAAATAGATGGGGAAACAGTGGAAACAGTGTCAGACTTTACATTTTTGGGCTCCAAAATCACTGCAGATGGTGACTGCAGCCATGAAATTAAAAGACGCTTACTCCTTGGAAGGAAAGTTATGTCCAATCTAGATAGAATATTCAAAAGCAGAGACATTACTTTGCCAACAAAGGTCCGTCTAGTCAAGGCTATGGTTTTTCCAGTGGTCATGTATGGATGTGAGAGTTGGACTGTGAAGAAGGCTGAGCACTGAAGAATTGATGCTTTTGAACTGTGGTGTTGGAGAAGACTCTTGAGAGTCCCTTGGACTGCAGGGAGATCCAACCAGTCCATTCTGAAGGAGATCAGCCCTGGGATTTCTTTGGAAGGACTGATGCTAAAGCTGAAACTCCAGTACTTTGGCCACCTCATGCGAAGAGTTGACTCATTGGAAAAGACTCTGATGCTGGGAGGGATTGGGGGCAGGAGGAGAAGGGGACGACAGATGATGAGATGGCTGGATGGCATCACTGATTCAATGGACGTGAGTCTGAGTGAACTCCGGGAGTTGGTGATGGACAGGGAGGCCTGGCGTGCTGCGATTCATGGGGTCGCAAAGAGTCGGACACAACTGAGCGACTGAACTGAACTGAATGAAAACTGAATCTAGGCAAAGACTATTAAAATCATTTGGTGAAAAGGTAATAAAATCTTTATTGTGGACTGCTCAGGTGGGCAACTCTTGGATTTACTGATTAATTTTAACATAACAAAAAAGAGACAGTTACTCTGTGACTCTTAAAGTGCTGTAAAAGAAAGTACAAAACACCAGCTATGAAGTATTCTAGCCAAACATTTAAAACAAATCTATAAAGCCTACAACTGTACAGGAAACACAAGAGATAGAAAAGCATGTTAAACAGCACCCTAGTGACATATCAGTGAAATACAGTAAATGAGAGACTCTACAGAACAAACAACCCGCTTCTTCAAAAGATAAATAAAATAAAAACACAAATAAAATTACAAAGGAGAGGGGAACTATTGATTAAAAGAGATGTAAGGGATGAATCAGGGCTTCCCTAGTGGCTCAGTGTTCAAGAATCTGCCTGCAAAGGAGACACGGGTTCAATCCCTGGGTCAGGAAGATCCCCTGGAGGAAGGCATGGCAACCCACTGCAGTATTCTTGCCTGGAGAGTCCCCATGGACAGAGGAGCCTGCAGGCTACAGTCCACAGGGTCACAAAGAGTCAGACACAACTGAAATGGCTTAGAACATTTCACACGTGCACATAAGAGATACATCAACCAATGCAAGCTATGGACTCTGGACTTTGCTTCTAACGAGCCAACTGTAAAAACAAACAAGCAGTAACAACACAGAAACAACCAACCAACTAGCCAACCAACCAATAAGCAGTAAAGATATTTATGTGATATGAGTTTGGAGTATGTATTAAGATCCTAAGGAATTATAATTTTTAAGTACAACAATGGTATTGTGATTATGTTAAAAAGAAGAGTAATTATCATTAAGACTGTCACATATGTGGATGAAATAATGTAATACCAGTGATTTGCTTCAAAATAATCTAGTGTTATGGGAGAAATGGTTGGGGGTATAAATGGAAGATTTTTCATATGTTTAAAACAATTGACATTTGAGCCATGGGTGCATAGATTTATTGTATTAGTCTTTCTACTGTTGTGTTTATTTGAAATTTTCCATTGTTGGAACAAATAAACAAAATTTAGAGGGCTTGCCTATGCTGAAGCCAAACAGATTTCTTAGGCAATGTCTCTAGAGGCAAGCACCACATGACAAGCATCTCCTTATTTTTACCTATTCAAATCTGGTTATTTTTTCAGTTAGCTAAGAACTTATCTCAGTGGTTAATTAACACACATTCTTATTTGCCTTCTACTTCAATTCTTTCTACTGTAGCACTAAGCAAATTAAAAAAAATCAGCATTTTATTCCAGCTACAGTTCTCTCTTCTAAATCACATATATATAAAACTTGTCCTCATAAGTCACCATTAATTTTGCTTGTCTATGGCTGCCTGCATGTCTTAGGACCCTTCTCTTCATGCATGCAGTTTCTTTAACAAGAATTAATATATAGAACACAATGCTTGCTGTACATCCTAGACTGACCTACAGAACACAGAATAAACAGAATTACATCCTTCCCTTCAAGGAAATGGCATAGGCAACATGCCTGGCATATCACCTGAGAGCTATGGGCGGGGATGCCCTTCCCCTTCTGGGTGCCTGCTGTTGTTCAGAAGGGCAGGCTACATAGTCATAGAACAGAGATAACAACTCATATTATCCTGGGTGGTGTATGCATGCTGCCACCAGACAACGTAGTATGTAACATGTGTTGTTGTGTTGTTAGTTGCTCAGTTGTATCCGACTCTTTGCAACCCCACTGACTGCAGCCTGCCAGGCTCCTCCATCCATGGAATTTTCCAGGCAAGAGTACTGGAGTGGGTTGCCAATTCCTTCTCCATATGTAACATAGGTTTAACCTAAGGATTGACCATAAAGTATCCGAAAAGCATCCTTGATTTTCCCTAAGACCCTGGCTGTTCTCCTCACTGTTCCAGTGAATTCCCCTCTTATGGGGACATTTTAGCATCACCCTATGGGGGGTTGAGGCTTAGGGATATTTATGAGAATGATTCTTTTTAGTGGGTCATTACCAATACTTTTGACTTTCTGAGTGGCTCAGTGAGTAAAGAACCTGCCTGCAATGCAGGAGATGCTGGAGATTTGGGTTCAATTCTTGGGTTGGGAAGATCCCCTGGAGAAGGGAATGGCAACCCACTCCAGTATTCTTTCCTGGAGAATCCCATGGATGGAGGAACCTGGCAGGCTACAGTCCACAGGGTCACAAAGAGTCAGACACAACTAAAGCAAGTTAGCACATGCAACACACCAATACTTTATTCATTCAACAAATGCATGCCTGCCTACCATGTGCCTGGCACTGTAGTCAGTGAGGTGACATAAAGGAGAAGAAAACAAAGCCTTTATTGTTCTGTAACCTATGGTGTTGAGGAGAAGGCAGACGTTTGTCAAACACATACACACACACACATACAAATATATATAACTGTAACTTGTGACAAGTTAAACAAAAGGTACACTTTCTGATTTTAGAGTGTATAGCAAGGGGACCCACCTCTCCTAAGCAGTTGACTGAGGTCTGAAGGCTGCACAGGACTTAACTAAGAGGTGAGACTGTGCAGAGACTGGGGTGAGGGGAGAGTCCCTAGGAGGTGACAGGCAATGTGGCAGAGTGTGTATTAAAGAAGCTGAGACGGAAACCACATCATCCATCAAGACATTGCAGCAGAGAACAGGGGGCGAGCACCTGGAGGTGCCATGTCAGGCATTACCCATAATTGCAAATTATAGGTAACTCTAACCTGGGAAATACATGCAGACCATAACACAGAGATAACCAACTCAGCTTGGCTGTTAAATACTCACTGAGATGAAGGAATGTTGTGGGCTGATGAACAGAGCAGCTGGCAGGAGAAAAAGATGGAGTTTTAAGAGAGCAACATGCATTCCGGGGAATGCTTTTTCACTCATCTCTGTTCGCCCTGAAACCCTCTGTTTCCTACTGTTTATAGTTTTGAGAAGCAGGTTACTAAGATTGGATAGAAAAATCTAAGTCATTGTTCTTCCAGGAGAAGAGAGACGGTGATACTTTCTTTAAGGCATCAAAATATATCTTAGATCCAAATCAAAATAGAAAATTGGATTTCAGAGTTATCTCAGGCATTGGGCCAAAAATCAGGTTGAGATAAGGAAAGAGGGCTGAACCAAAATAATCTAGGAATCCAGGGTTTACTGTGTGTTTGAATGAATGAATGCACGCTGTTAAGTACTTTATATGTACATAGTATTTGTAATGTATTTATATGTATAATACACACCACACATATAGTTTCTTTAAATTCTCCCAACAGCTCATTGTAGTTATTATTTTTACCAAAATTTACCAATCAGGAAAGGTAGCTAATTCAGGTTACCAGGTTAAATATGTGTAATTTTTTACTAAACTTTGTAGGCACAAGGATTGCATAGGCTTTCTTAGCTGTTTTGTCATCCTGTCCATACTGTCCATTTGGCTTGGTGCAGTGCTTGGCCCTTGCCTTGCCCCCCGTATGAGCTAACAGCCCACATTACCCAGTGTCATGGTAATAAGAATGCATGTCCTCCTCTGCCAAGGCCAGTCAGGAAGCGGGTCTTTGTGTTCTCACAATACAGGCACTTCTCCTGTGTGCAGAAGTGGCTGCATTTTTTTGTAGATTTTCTTCGCAAAGCTTTGGTTTTTCCCTAGGGTCCTCCCATGTATATGCAGGACAGGTTCTGTTTATGAGTCTTTTATCATCAATTTTTTATTAGGTTTTCATATCTTTGGTGAGTTGTTTAGATTACAAGCTGAAAAGCTTATTTTTTAAGCTGAAGTCAAGCCAGCATATTATCCCCCCCCCCACAAAGTGTCTTTTATTAAAAACAAAACACACACACACAGGCCTCACATGGAAAAAATTCTTGCTGCCGACAGACCCATCAAGGTCTTATTGTATATTAGAAGTGAGGCACTATTTCTCCAGGCAGCATCCTCCTGGGTGCTCCTGGTCTCCTTGGAGACCACCAAGAGGAGAAAAGCAATGTGAAAGTCATGGGAGCTTCATGGGCAGTGGAATAACAAAGGCTGACTGCAGCCTCCTCAGGTGAGGAGCGACCCAGAGGAACAGCATGATTCAGACCCAGGAGCAATCTTTAATTTTGACTTTACCACTGACTGGCTAAGGAGATTCTGCAAATCACTGAATTCTTTATGATGCAGCTGCCTCATCTAAAAGCTAAAAACAAAAGATATTGTTTCATCTTTCTTAAGCATGGATTATTAAAACTCTTAAAAGACATATTTTCCAAGTGATTAAATTTGCACACTCCACAAAGGATTCCAAGGGTTTGGTAGTCATTAGTCAATTTAATATTGGCTTCTCTGAACCACGTGTGTAAAACAATCCTTAGCTGAGATGAGCTCATGTATTTGAAACACTTAGCAAGTAATCAAAGTGTAAACACACTTGTACCCAGTAAACATTTCCTACATAATTGTTAATATTGTAAGACAGAGCATGATGCAATGATTTTTATAAACTGCATGGTTTGCAAACAGACAAGCCTGGGTTGGATTCTTAGTCTGCCCACATTTATGTGGGTGTGTGTTGAGTCGCTTTAGTTGTAGCTGACTCTTTGTAACCCTGTTGACTGCAGCCCGCCAGGTTTCTCTGTCCATGGGATTCTCCAGGCCAGAATACTGGAGTGGATTGCCATGCCCTCCTCCAGGGGATCTTCCTAAGCCAGGGCTGGAACCTGCATCCCTTGAGTCTCCTTCATTGCAGTTGGATTCTTTTCTGCTGAGCCACCAAAGAGGCCCCCATTTAACCTTGGTACAATAATAAACCTTGATGCTTGAACACTTTTTAAGTGGAGAAATAATTCTATTGTGAGCAGTTACTATGCAAAGTACTTAGTGCAGTGTCTGAGGCATAGAAAGTGCTCAAGGAATAGTGGCTTCTTTCTAAATATTCATGCACCCGTCCGTTATGTGTCTATATCTACAGTGTAGCTTATCATATTTTGTAAGACCTGGTTCTCTGAGACTGAATCACTTTGGAAATATTGACTCACCGAATTCATAGAGCTGCATCCCAAATTTAACCATTTTCCAAAGAAAAATATTAAGATGAGAATATGTAACAAAAACACCTCCTCTTTTCCTTGAAATACTACCTGCTTGGAAAATTCAGGGCTCTGTGCCTGTATAGTGCTGTGGAGTGCACAAACAGTAATAGTTGCAGCATTTGTGGGTAATTATTAACATGTATCATCTCTGCTTCTTTGCACCACTATCTCAGTTTTCTGCTATAAATCCGGATGTTTTATTTTTCTTCCGTGGTAGTAATTTGGCCCAGTATCTTTGGAGTTCAGTGTTTTGCTCTTACTAATTACAGATAGTATCAGTGAGAAAAAGCATTGGAATTTCTGGTGCCCTAAATGTCTGAAATCAATCTATAATGCTGGGACCAATCCCCATGCTCCGCACATACTAACTGTTACTGTTCTCTTTCCCCTCTAACCTAATTTGCTTGTCAAGGAAAGATATGTAGTGTGATTTAAGCAAAAGGATGATTATCTGAATAGGTGGAATCTCATCACAGCCAGCATAACGGCCTGTCACACTCGCTTGGTTATATCTGAAATCTGTGTAAATGGGTATATATTGCTATTATATATAATGCACTTGATTTAAAAACATTTCCCCAGAGGATTTCCTGCAAGTGCCTGCTCTTTTCTTTCCTTAACTTTATTAATCAGCTCTCTCTATCTGATTTTTACTTATTTAGAATTAAATTAAACTAAAATAAATTAAACTCTTATTAGAACAAAAAAATGTATCTGTCCTGAAGCTATCTGATTTTCAGATCCTGAAATTTCTACAAATACTTTATAGAGTTTATCACAGTAAAAACTCTTACATTTTAATACTGCTATAGCATTAATGCTAAATTTAAAAATACATTAGTTTCTATATTAGTATTGAATTCAGCACCTATTTAGCAGAACTATGTGTACATAACAAAACAGAGCAATGCACTACTTACTAATAACAAGGTAACTAAAGCATGGGCTTTGACGTCAATGAATATAAAATCCTGGGGTGTGTGTGTGTGGTAGTCGCTCAGTCATCTCCAACTCTGCGACCCCATGGACTGTAGCTCGTCAACCTCCTCTATCCATGGAATTCTCTAGGCAAAACTGTAGTGGGTTGCCATTCCCTCTCCAGAGGATCTTCCCAAGCTAGGGATTGAATCTGGGTCTCCCACACTGCAGGCAGATTTTTTACTGTCTGAGCCACCAGGGAGCTTCACATCCTAGGGTAACCATACCTAATTAAAAATTCTAAAGTCATGTCAACCGCATCTGCTAGTATAGAATTCTTTTAATGGTATTTTTATCATTGGCTCAGCAAAGTATTTTCCCTCTAGGCTATCTAATTCTGAAAGCACACAGGAAATTAGATGCTAAAATATTTGATAAAATGAGTTTTAAATGATATAATCTCATGTACAGAAATGTGGTTAAACATACTGTGTAAAGAAATTAGTAATTAGAATGAAAGTCATAAATTGAAAGGATGAATTTTGCTGATGGAGCTAAAGATTATACCTGCAATATAGACTATAAGGCTAAAAGTAAAATACTCCATTGCTTACTTTAATGATTAAATAGACGTCAGGAGGTTTAATCCCTTTGATTTAGCAAACTGAGAATGAACTCATATTTACAAGAAAATCACAACTCATCCAGTTTATCTCTTGCTTGCTATCTGCTGTACTATCCTGAAGATGAGAAAAAGAAAAAAAAAGTTGCTTTTAAGTTCAGACTATATCTGATAACCCTGTAGTGTATAATTGAAATTTATTAAGAGGGTAGAACTTAAATGTTCTCACCTCCCCTGTCCCAAGAAGAAAAGAAAAGATGAATAAGTGAAGTGATGGATATTGATATGTTAATTAACTAGGCAAGGAAAATCCTTTCATGATGTATACACTTATCAAATATTTAAATTATATTAAAATTTTATATGTCAATTATGTCTGAATAAATGGAAATTAGAAAAAGCAGTTCAGACTTTCATTTAATAATGTAACAGCTTTAAAATAATGTAATAGCTTTAAAACCATCAATTAATGGCTTTCTATTTTTTATTAGAAATCCTGAGTACCTGTGCTGTTTCCTACCCCCTAATCCTCTGCCAGAGACTTTTGAGTTGGGAAAGGAGATTTTAAAAGATACAGCATTTTTTAAAGGTTTTAGAAGATACAGCAAGATTTCCTGCTCCACAATAAAATAATTAAATGAGAATTTCTGAGAAGTTGCCAAGAACAATTAAGAAAAATGTTGCTTTTTATGCAAAGCACTTACTGAAGAAGAGCTTCACATCTTAGTCAATGAGCAGCTTCTCATTAGTTATTTAGGTTTATCTGTCAGCTATTCTCTGAAGGGCTCATTAGAGGAAATTACTCCAAGATCATATACATTTACAGACATTTTATTTATCCCTATGTTTACTTTCATATCTTTTCAGGTTTTACCCATAAATGTGTCTTGAATCTAGTCACATTTCTCTGTCCATACCACCATAAACTTAATCCAGACTTTCAGTCTTTCACTTAGCTGAGTGGCATTGCCTGTAAGCTGGGTTTACCATCTCCACTTTTGCCTTTTCCATCTGTTCTCTATACCACTGTCCCATGATGACTTTTCTGCAAACAAGCCAGCTGGGATTTTGGTAAAGATGATATTGAATCCATAGATCAATTTGGGGAGTATTATCATCTTAATAATACTAGGTCTCTAATCCTTGAACATATTTTCATTTATTTAGTTTTTTTTTTCTAATTTCTTTCAGTGATGCTTTATAGTTTTAGCAGTGCAAGTATTGCAATTCTTTTGTTAATCCTACACCTAAATATTTTATTCTTTTTGATGCTATTTAGTGAAATTGCATTTTTAAATTTCATTCTTAGATTGTTCATTGTTGCTATTGAAATACAATTGATTTTTATAGGTTGATCTTAACTCATTAATTAATGGATAAAAGGATAATGCCATTTGAAACTAGAGTTAGTTTTACTTCTTTCTTTGTAATATGGATGTCTTTTACTTCTCTTCCTTGTCTAATTGCTCAGTCTAGAACCTCTAGTACAATGTTGAGAGAGGGTCAGCTATGTTTTGTTCCTGACCTTAGAGGGAAATAACCCTGATAGCTCAGCTGGTAAAGAATCCACCTGCAATGCAGGAGACCCCAGTTCGATTCCTGAGTCAGGAAGATCCCCTGGAGAAGGGAAAGGCTACCCACTCCAGTATTCTTAGGCTTTCCCTGTGGCTCAGCTGGTAAAGAATCCTCCTGCAATGTAGGAGACCTGGGTTCGATCCCTGGGTTGGGAAGGTTCCCTGGAGAAGGGAAAGGCAACCCACTCTGGCCTGGAGAATTCCATGGACTGATCAGTCCACGGGGTCACAAAGAGTTGGACATGACTGAGCGACTTTCACGTTTAGAGGGAAAGACTTCAGTGTCACCACTAAGTGTCATATTAGCTGTGAGATTTTTGTAGATGCTATATATCAGAGAGAAGAAATCCCTTCTATTTGTATTTTTTTTCATGAAAACATGTCGAATATCATCAAATGTGTTTTCTAAGTATATTGAGATTACCGTGATAGCTGCAGGGGATTGGATCCAGAACACCCACAGTTACCAAAATCTAGTCATGCTCAAATCTCTTATATTGAGTAGTATAACAGAGTCAGTCCTCCATACGTGGGCTTCTGTATATGTAGATCCAACCAACCTTGAAATCTGACATGTGGTTGTTACATCTGAGGATGTGGAACCAGCAGTTACAAAGGGCTGACTATAGATTTTGTCCTTTTTCCTTCCATTCTTCAGATTACATTATCTCTATCAGTCTATTCTTTCTTCTGACAGCTCAAATCAATTGGACCAATTCAGTGAATTTTAATTTAAATTATTGTACTTTTCAATTCCACAATTTCCATTTAGTTATTTGTCATACATATTGATATTCTTTATTTGGTGAGACATTGTCATCTTTTTTTTTTTTTTTTAACTTCTATAACATGCTTCTTTTAGCTCTGATATTTATAATGGCTACCTTCAACCCCTCAAAGGTAAATTTTGTTGTCCACTCCTTTTTTCTGTTTATGGGCAACAATTTCTTGTTTCTTTTTATGTCTCATCCTTTCTTTGTTCTTGAAAATCTGACATTTTCAATAATATATCATTGCAAACATGCATACCAGTTTGTCTCCTCCTCCATCTTCTTTGGTATTCTTATCGTTTGCTTGGGTATTTGTTTGATCACTAATTCAGTGACATGGCTGCACTAGTTCAGTGAAGTCTGTCTCCCAGGCAGTGTGCGTGCTCAGATGTCACTCCCTAAAGGGTGCAGCTTTGCATATGTGCACAGTTTCACTGACCTCCTTCCTCAGAGATGTTTATGGTTTTAGCTGGTTCTCTGACTGTTTCTTTCCCTGAACCCCCTGTTAAGCTTCAGGCTGGTTATCATACTTAGCTATTAGCCTCAACTGTTTGCCAGCTGGTTTTTCTATTGTTTTTGACAACACTCTGGGTCATAAACTGCTCCATAGTCTGATTCAATTAGAGTTGGGCCCCTTTGCAGACATAACTTTGAGGCCTCAGGAGAGCTCTTCTTAGCTAGCTTGTTCTCAGGTTCTCTCTGCTATACTTCTAGTTGTTCTGATTTTTCTTGTTGCTATCAGGAGACTTCTCTTAATTGCTCACCTCCAAGAACTCTTTTGCTTTTATCAATGCCCTTGAGCTTGAATATCCCCTTGCTCTGTGACAAGTAAAGAGATGCCTTGACAGATATCTCTATTTAAATTTACATTACCTGTCACTCTCTCTTCATTTGCCCTACTATATTTTTCTTCATAGTCCTTACATAGACTTGACATTAGATTACATATTTGTTTATCTTATTGTCTATCTCCTCCATGATAATATAAGCTCCCTGAGGGCAGCTTACTGCTATATACACAGTTTCTGTACCATACACGTAGTTCCAAGAATTCCACCTAACACTCAGCAGGCATATGAAATAATGGTTGGATAAGCAATTTAGTGAATAATGAAGGAATACATACATCAATAAACACCACTATCTAATGAAAGTAAAAGGGGAAATTTGCAGTGAAAATCAAGTCTTTGCGTACTGATGACTATTCAGAAAATCTCTGAAGTCACTGATTAAAAAAAAAAACATGTTGAGAAAATGAAAACTATAATGGGATGAGTAGGACTAATGCCCTAAATGAAGATGAATTCAATAATAATGATGATACTACTAATGACAATAACAAAACATGAACTAGTGTGAACAGAAACTCTTGCTTATAGAAGACTGAGTCCTGTGCTATGTTTGAATCCCTGATGTGATTTAATGCAATGGCACTTTGAAGGAGGTACTATTTTGCAGATGTGTATACTGGACAGAGGAGCCTGGTGGGCTGCAGTCCATGGGGTCGCACAGAGTCGGACACGACTGAAGCGACTTAGCAGCAGCAGCATACTGAACACAGGAAGAATAAGGAGGAAATACAGGAAAGTAATACAACTAGCAAATGGAAAAATTGGGAGTCCAGACCAGGTGGTTAAGTTTCAGAGCCTATTTTATCAAATAAGCTAAAGTGATTGTATGCTTAAACATACATGATATTAGGAATTAAGGACATGGTAAAAAAATTTTTTTAAAAAGAAATAAAACCAAAATCTTCATAGATCCAAGAGCTGTGGTTAAAAGTGATGCCATGTTACTATTAATTGTCAAATTATTTTGGCTTATTACCTTGTTTCTTGGAGTATGACCCTGGTCCTGGGTGAAGACAGCTTCCTGCAGTCTCCACACAAAAGTTCTGAGGGACCCCCACAAAGTCTCTCATTTGTCTCACAATAATTAGAAGTGCATTTCAGGTACTGCCATTTTTCTGCACATGTATCCAGTGGGCTTACACCACTTCCTGGTGGACCTTCTGGTCTCCATGGGTGTTCAGTCACTACTCTGTGGTCCCCATCATCAATGCACTAGTTCACAGGTCTAGAATCACGATAGTTAGTGGGTTCTGAGCAGAAATGAGGATCATGCTCACGGTACTCACTCTGTGTTGCATTTTATCTATGGTCTGAGAAGCCAAGCAACCCTACCCATGCCCCAGTCTGAAAGTGTTTCTTGTAAAAAGAGATGTTTTAGCCTCTACAAATTTAGAACTGGGCCCATGGACTCAGTCTTGGGAAGATGTTTGAAACTGTTTCCCTCATTCCTTTTTAAACCCTTATGTATTCATGTAAACCTGCCTGATAGCATCCTTTCTCTTCTTAAACCAAAGCAAAACTGCTGGCGTGAATGGATCTCTGTGACCTGATACTATTTACATGCCATTTTCTAATTATCATCAGACACCGTTGAATTCCAGCATGGTGCAGCCTCAGCTTAAATTGGTTGCTCCTGTTTGTCTCCAAAGTTGCTGCTCCTGACATTACATTTTAATTTTGTTTCTGGTTAATTTCCCAACTTGTATGTTATCTTAAGTTTGTGGACCATGGGAAGAAACTAGAAAATACAAAATGGAGGCACATTGCTTGTCCCTTCTGGGGTTCTAGTCTCCAAAACTCTTGTCTGGACACTCCTGTCCAGAACGGATTACAGAATATGCAAGTGATCACCTGGGAAAATGCTTCATGCTAGAGCCAAGGGATTGCAAGAATATGAAGTTTCCTTACATTGCAGTGGGAGAGAGCAGTGTCTTAACTATAAAAAATTAGAGCAGTTGTCAGCTCTGATGGTAGACCATGGTGAAAACTGTATACTCTGAAGTCAGACACACCTGGATTAGAGTCCTGATTCTTTTATTTCAATTGATTTCAGCAAACATGCACCGAGTACCTATGCTATGTTTCAGCCACTTCTAGGTACTGGGCTTCCCTGGTGGCTCAGACAGTAAAGAATCTGCCAGCAATGCAGGAGACCTGGGACCCATCCCTGGGTTAGGAACATGCCCTGGAGAAGGGAACAGCAATCCACTCCAGTATTCTTATCTGAAGAACTTCCCACGAACAGAGGAGCCTGGTGGACTACAGTCCGTGGGGATGCAAAGAGTTGGATATGACTGAATGCCTGACACTTTCGCTAGGTACTAGTGACAGAGATAAATAAACCATTATCCTGAAATTATACGGTTCAAAGTCTAGATGGGGCAAAACACCTAAAAACAGAAAAAATAGATAAAAAGATGTACTAGATCAGGTGTAGTACAAAGATATCTATTGTTGGGAATTAGATCAAGTTCATTGTTCTTAAGCCTCAGTTGAATCTTTCATCTATAAAATTGATCATAATAAAAGATCATATTAAGGCTTGGAAAAAAATATATCTATACACATGTGAGCATACATGCTAAATTGCTTCAGTTGTGTCCAACTCTTTGCAACTCTAGGGACTGTAGCCCAGCAAGCTCCTCTGTCCATGGGATTCTCCAGACAAGAATACTGGAACGGGTTGCCATGTCCTCCTCCAGGGGATCTTCCCCACTCAGGGATCGAACCTGTGTCTCCTACATGTCCTGCATTGGCAGGCAGGTTCTTTACCACTATTGCTACCTAGAAAGTCCATGTATACACATACACACACAAACACACACAAAGACAGAACAAGATAGAGAGTAAGTGATAAAGCAGAACCTTACATCCTTATCAAGATTTGCCTTTTGTTAACAAGGTTAAAAAACCTCTTCAAACTACTGCTGTAAGTTGAAGGATGTAGCACTTGAATCTCTTTTTTCTTCTGTCCAAAATTTCATTGACAGATCTGAAACATGTACTTCAAAAGAAAAATTTCCAACAGCAGCAGAAAAACATGAAAATCTGCTATAAGTAGAGCAGAAGTCTTGCAGTATTGCAGTTATGAATCAGAGCTAAAGGAATACAACCCAAAATACAGATTGGAGCAAAATAGATGAGATTATTTCCTCTCCAAAGAAATCCAGATAAATTTTAAAGTCACGGTCAACAAATGCAACCAAAGCAACCATTGGCCTAATTCATTGAAGGTCTTCAAAATAGCTGGGCTAGCTGGGGCTTGCTGCTTCTCTACTTACACTGCCCACCTGTGAGTTCCCTGGGGAGACCAGGTTGGACCAAGAGGCAGGGCAGAGGTGGAGATAAGGCTCTACCCTTGGGTGACAGCTGGGAATTAAAAATGGAAAAGGAGCAATCGACACCAGGCTTTACCCCTAGATGAAAGCCAAGGCAGGATTTTCTACCAACAAAGTCTTGACTCAGAGATTCCCAGACAAGCATTTGGTTGACAGGAGGATAAGAGAGTCCTACTCTGCTCACTTGGCCTCGTGCCCACTCTACCCAACCTCTTCCCCTGTCCCTTCTCTCGACAAACACCATGAGTCCATGATCAGGGCTTCTAGTCACAACAAAGGAATGAGAACTCTTTGGGGGAATGAAAATAGACCAGTGACCAACAGGGTTTTAAGTCTAAACCCTCAACTCAAAGTAGGAGCATACGGTTCTAAATTTTCAACATTTCAAGAAGACTAATAGTGTGAAACAGGTTGCAGGGGTTGGTTCTGATGCTACACAAAAAGAGAATTCTCTGACTCATGACCACTATCAGCAAAGCTGGTGTTTTATCTGTGTTTCAGAAGCCAAAAGCCAAGAAGGAGTCCAGGTAGGTTTTAGTATTAATTGGATAGGCTTTATATTCCATAGAAGTCATTTTTTTCATACTATTTCCTTCTCTGTGTTAAGGCTTTATGGCTAACCAAGAGAATGAGAGCCTGAAGGTGTTTCCCAACGTGAATGTAAATGTGAATGTGAATGTGAATCAGCCACCACCATCCATGGCTCACAATTCTTTTCTAGGATCAGCCAGGCAGTTTATTCGAAAGGCCTTGTAGGGAGAATTATTTCTAAATGTCTTCTGGTGGATGGCTGAATAAGAAACTGGATCTCAGCTTTCCAGTGTCTGGTACCTACTGAGGAGAAAAAGGCAATCTCCAACTCTCTGCTCTGCTGGGGCCCATAACCCACAGTGGATATAAAATGCAGATGTTGTTTTATTAGAGAAACTGTTAATTTTATGACAGCAACTCTGAACTATTTATATGGTAAAACAAAACAAAACAAAACAAAAAAACCTCACACACGAGTTTGCCACAGTTTCACACCCCAGCCTGACGCTTCTGTAAATGCTATGGGAGCACGCTGTGAGATTGTTAAAATGGAGCTGGCTCTGAGTGTGTTCCCAATGAGCCACCTGCGAAAACCAGCCAAGTTAGAGACTTATCCGAACTTATGACCCAAGATAGAATTTATCTGAAAGTACCTTCTCTGATAGGATTAACACATGCTTTCCCCTTAGACTGCTTATGTGAATAAAAGTGGGGTTTTTTGTTTCTTTGTTTGTTTTTTAATTTTAAATTTTTTAAATTTTAAAAAATTTTTAATTTTTTTAAATTTTAATTTAAGAGCTTTTAATGACAAAGCTCTCTTAAATTATCATATGCAGTGCTCAGTCACTCAGTACTCTTTGCGACCCCATGAACTGTAGTCCACCAGGCTCCTCTGTCCATGGGATTTTCCAGGCAAGAATACTGGAGTGGGTTGCCATTTCCTTCTCCTAAACTATGATAGATAATTTTAAAAGACATTTACTATTTGGCAGGTGGGGAGGAAGCATGAACAGCCAAGATGGGGTCAAGTTTTATTTTGGAACATTTTAAGAAAAGGAATGGGAAATTGATCAGGGAATAAACTTCAAAACCTCTAAATGTGTGAGTTTCTAAAAGCCTATACATAATGAGATAATTTTGTTTGTGATGACTCAATTAAGGTAGGTATTGATGATTGATGTAGCAAGACCCAAAAATTTAAAATGGATGAGTTAACAACTTTAAATTTATTTCAGAACAAAGTGTCTTTCAAGATTGTAACTGGGTACAATTTGCCATCGATCAGACTAATTTATCTCCTGAGAGGCCTGGGAGATTTTATGCATCATGAGAGGCTAGAGAACAGTGATGAAGCCCACTCTGTACCAACCCAACAGATGGGAGCCTTTCAGTACAGTTCAGTGCTCAATCGTGTCCAGCTCTTTGCAACCGAATGAACTGCAGCACGCCAGGCTTCCCTGTCCATCACCAACTCCTGGAGTTTACTCAGACTCATGTCCATTGAATTGGTGATACCATCCAACTATCTTATCCTCTGTTGTCGCCTTCTCCTCCAGCCTTCAATCCTCGCCAGCATCAAGGTCTTTTCAAATGAGTCAGCTCTTCACATCAGGTGGCCAAAGTATTGGAATTTCAGCCTCAACATCAGTCCTTCCAATGAATATTCAGGACTGATTTCCTTTAGGATGGACTGGTTGGATCTCCTTGCAGTCCATGGGACTCTCAAGAGTCTTCTTCAACATCACAGTTCAAGAGTATCAATTCTTCTGTGCTCAGCTTTCTTTACAGTCCAACTCTCACATCCATACATGACCAGTGGAAAAACCATAGCCTGGACTAGACAGACCTCTGTTGGCAAAGTAATGTCTCTGCTTTTTAATATTCTGTCTAGGTTTATCATAGCTTTTCTACCAAGGAGCAAGCGTGTTTTAATTTCATGGCTGCAGTCACCATCTGCAGTGATTTTGGAGCCCAAAAATATAAAGTCTGTCACTGTTTCCCCATCTATTTCCCATGAAGTGATGGGACCAGATGCCATAATCTTCGTTTTCTGAATGTTGAGCTTGAAGCCAACTTTTTCACTCTCCACTTTCACTTTCATCAAGAGGCTCTTCAGTTCTTCACTTTCTGCCATAAGGGTGGTGTCATCTGCATATCTGAGGTTATTGATATTTCTCCCAGCAATCTTGATTCCAGCTTGTGTTTCTTCCAGCCCAGCGTTTCTCATGATGTACTCTGCATATAAGTTAAATAAGCAGGGTGACAATATACAGCCTTGCCGTACTCCTTTTCCTATTTGGAACCAGTCTGTTGTTCCATGTCCAATTCTAACTGCTGCTTCCTGACCTGCATACACATTTCTCAGGAGGCAGGTCAGGTGGTCTGGTATTCCCATCTTTTTTAGAATTTCCCACAGTTGATTGTGATCCACACAGTCAAAGGCTTTGTCATAGTCAATAAAGCAGAAATAGATGTTTTTCTGGAATTCTCTTGCCTTTTCCATGATCCAGCGGATGATGGCGATTTGATCTCTGGTTCCTCTGCCTGTTCTAAAACCAGCTTGACCATCTGGAAGTTCATGGTTCACGTATTGCTGAAGCCTGGCTTGGAGAATTTTGAGCATTACTTTACTGGTGTGTGAGAGGAGTGCAATTGTGTGGTAGTTTGAGCATTCTGTGACATTGCCTCTCTTTGAGATCGAAATGAAAACTAACCTTTTCCAGTCCTGTGGTCACTGCTGAGTTTTCCAAATTTGCTGGCATATGAATGCAACACTTTCACAGCATCATCTTTTAGGATTTAAAATAATTCAACTGGAATTCTGTCACCTCCACTAGCTTTGTTTGTAGTGATGCTTTCTAAGGCCCACTTGACTTCACATTCCATGATGTCTGGCTCTAGGTGAGTGATCACACCATCATGATTATCTGGGTCATGAAGATTTTTTTTGTACAGTTCTTCTGTGTATTCTTGCCACCTCTTTTTAATATCTTCTGCTTCTGTTAGGTCCGTACCATTTCTGTCCTTTATTGAGCCCATCTTTGCATGAAATGTTCCCTTGGTATCTCTAATTTTCCTGAAGAGCTCTCTAGTCTTTCCCATTCTATTGTTTTCCTCTATTTCTTTGCACTGATCACTGAGGAAGCCTTTCTTTTCTGTCCTTGCTATTCTTTGGAACTCTGCATTCAAATAGATATATCTTTTCTTTTTCCTTTGTTCTTCACTTCTCTTCTTTTCACAGCTATTTGTAAGGCCTCCCCAGAGAGCCATTTTGCTTTTTTGCATTTATTTTCCATGGGGATGGTCTTGATCCCTGTCTCCTGTACAATGCATGAACTTCTGTCCATAGTTCATCAGGCAGTCTATCAAATCTTGTCCCTTAAATCTATTTCTCACTTCTACTTTATAGTCATAAGGGATGATTTAAGTCATACCTGAATGGTCTAGTGGTTTTCCCCACTTTCTTCAATTTAATTCTCAATTTGGCAATAAGGAGTTCATGATCTCAGCCACAGTCAGCCCCCAGTCTTGTTTTTGCTGACTGTATAGAGCTTCTCCTTCTTTGGCTGCAAAGAATATAATCAATCTGATTTCAGTGTTGACCATCTGGTGATGTCCATGTGTAGAGTCTTCTCTTGTGTTGTTAATAGAGTTTTGCCAAGAGAAAACACTGGCTTTAAACTTCCTTTAAGTTGAAGGAAAAACTTGAAAAGTGTTAGGACCAATATTTAGATGATACGTTTATTCTAGTAAAATTATTAAACTAGAGGTTCTACCTATTTTATATGCTCAAAGATAATGTAGAGGAAGAAAAAAAATGAACCAAATAAACTCAGAAGATCTACACCTACTCTCCCACAATTTCCCTGGCAAGAAGTCAGAAAGGCAGTGCTTTAGTGAAATATCTGAGGTACCAGATTTTATATTATAGTCTCCAAAACTACTTCAACGTTCGTTTGCCTTAGAACCCTGCATTAACTACAATTATTTCAAGACTTTCTGTAGGTCCAGTGGTTAAGACTCCATGCTTCCAATACAGGGGACATAGGTTCAATTCCTGATCAGGGAACTAAGATTCTTCATGCTGCATGTGGCCATAAAAGAAAATTAAGATTAAAAATATTTTTTAAAAAGTTACATAAAAAAGAAACATCATATAACTACAGTTGTTTCTGTTAACAGCAGAAGGCCACTACCTATGGCCCACAGACCAAACCTGGTATGCTGCCTGTTTCTATAAACTCAGTTTTATTGGACCACAGTCATGTGCATTTTCCGTGACTGCTTTTCACTTGTAAGTGCATATTTGGGTAGTTTTAGCAGAGCTTATCGGAGAAGGCAATGGCACCCCACTCCAGTACTCTTGCCTGGAAAATCCATGGATGGAGGAGCCTGGTGGGCTGCAGTCCATGGGGTCGCTAAGAGTCGGACATGACTGAGCGACTTCGCCTTCACTTTTCTCTTTCATTCATTGGAGAAGGAAATGGCAACCCACTCCAGTATTCTTGCCTGGAGAATCCCAGGGATGGCAGAGCCTGGTGGGCTGCCGTCTATGGGGTCGCACAGAGTCGGACACGACTGAAGCGACTTAGCAGCAGCAGCAGCAGAGCTTATATGCCCTGCATAGTCTAAAATATGTACTATTTGGCCATCTTCAGAAAAAGCTGGTTGACCCCAGACTAAAGCATCCCAAACCATGATACATGCTTCGTGAAGATGCTCATTCAAAATAGGACACAGAGTGGTGAGTAACAAAGGCCACGAAAGATAATGAGTGCATCAGTATAGATAAAACTCAACTCAAAGTAAATTCGCCTTTGTTGTGAGTCTGTGCAGTGGACAACCTAAACCTACTGGGGTCACTATTGTGACACTGGCCCTGGGGTGTGCTCACAGGTATCTCAGTCTGTTGGCACCACAGCCGTAGGAGGTTTAATTCTCTGTATATCTACAGAGTTGTGATGCAGCATTAGCTGGTTGGAGACCAGCCTGTACCACTGAAGATCTGTGTCCTTGATGAACATCCTTTTTCACAAGTCTCGCTGGAGCTGGTGCCCAACCATCCTTTCGGCATCATCACATCAGGATTTAAAGGCTGACCAGGACCAAAGGTATATCATTTAGATTTATGTTTTCAAAAGGTGAAATAGTTAATGACTAGAAAAGAAATGTGATTTTCTATAGTTATCCTAGGGTCACTCCTCTTCAAAGCAGTTTTTGATGAGAGTGATGTCAACATAGTGGTGGCAAGAGCCCTTCCCTTTTTCTCTTCTTTTGGTTCACAATTAACCATACATCCATGTCCCAACAGAAGTGCTTATGCACAGTAACACCAAGACACCTGAGAGACCAACCCACCTGTGGTAAGTGAGTGGCCTGAACTTCAGAGGGAGAGATCCCGGGGAGTCACAGTCTACTGATCCCTACTTGCCACCACAAGGAGCAAGGCAACCTGGAGGGTGCAGACCCAGGCACTCATGGGAGATGAGAAGCTGTGGAGGTGCAGCCCGCCTGACAGGAGAAATCAGCAATCCATGGAGCAGGAGTTTGGAGGAGGTGGAAAGTGAAAGTGTGTAGTGTGAAGACTCAGTCCAGTTCAGAGAAACCAAAACCTTGCGTTACAGCACCATCTTCTGGAAAGCAAAAGAGGTTTCTGATGGCTAGATGGTTGATTTGCACTTCTCTTGTAATTTGTGTTGCTGAGAATCTTTTTTTTTTTTTTTTTTACATTGAGCTGCATGAACTGTTTGTATTTTTTTTTGAGATTAACCCATTGTCAGTCACAAGTTTTGAAAGTATTTTCTCCAATTCTATAAATTGTCTTTTAATTGTGTTTAATAATTTAGAAGTTTCATTGATAAAAATAATAAAATTAAAGGAAGTCATATATCTTTCTCCTCACTTAACCAATTAAGCATGTACACTGTGATCAAAAGTGTGTCTATAGCATATGTAATAAAAACTGGAGAGAAAATACCAAACTTAATAACTATTACTTATGATCATGGAAATGTGAGTGAATTTCCTTTTGCTTTGTGTTTTTCTGTAGTTAAAAGAAATGTTCTGGAGTAAACACATAATGCCTTTTCAATCCAAAAACATTAAAAAATTAACATTTGGGTTTCTTTTTGTACCATTGGAGGGCATATTTGTCTCTTTATTTTTTTGACCTCAACCTACTTTCCCCACTCCTCAGTTTCTATAGTTTCAAATATCTTGTACAAAGTATAGTTTTATATGACTTGGATTTTTAAGGAAGAAATATATTTTAATATTTTTCTTACTTCTCAGTTATAAGTGATAAGAATGCTAATAGTTCAAAGTCAGGAAGGTTGATTCCTCCAGCTCCGTTGTTCTTTCTCAAGATTGCTTTGGCTCTTTGGGGTCTTTTGTGTTTCTACACAAATTGTGAAATTTTTTGTTCTAGTTCTGTGAAAAATACCACTGGTAGTTTGTTAGGGATTGCACTGAATCTTTAAATTGCTCTGGATAGCACAGTCATTTTCACAGTATTGATTCTTCCAATCCAAGAACGTGGTATATCTCTCTGTTTGTGTTGTCTTTCATTTCTGTCTTCTGTGCCTCTGGTGGTAGGTGGCCCTCAGGTGTCTATTCCCTGCCCAGACAGGAAGGGGCAAAAGTAGCAGCTTACTAAGGCTCACTTGCACAGTTGGGCTGGGGAGAGGAAGGGATGTGGCAGACATGGTTAGGGTGTGTGGGGAGTGCCCACTGTGGCTGAGACCTGCAGGAAGTTACCACAGTTTGAGACGGGTTGTGCGCTTCCCCAGGGGAGTTGGCCCTGTGTTATGGGTCCCTCAACAGAGCAGAGCCATTAACAATAAAATAAACCTTAACCAATACCCAAGTATGAAAACAATTTTTAACACAGCACAGGCATGCCTTTACAGAAAGATTCAATAAAGCCAAAGGAACTAAGCAATCAGAAATCCTTCCTATTTACCAAAATATTATGTATAATGTTTTGTAAAATATTTTTATTTTGTGGGTTTTTTTCCAAATAGTTTATGGATAGTGTCATTTAATCCAGAAAAGGGTTCAGGAAATCCATTTATTGTTTGCTTCATTGATTGTGCCTCGGTGTCAGACCTAAGAAACCACTGAAACAGACAAGGTCATGAAGACATGTGTTTCCTCATGGATTTGGAAACAACTTCTAGTGTAAGATTGAGTAAGAGTAGTTTAAGGCACCATCTTGACCTTATTTTTTATCCCATGTGGGATGCTGCACAAGCAGATGACAGGTTCCCCTGCAAAGGCAGAATCAAACCTAACAGGCAGCTTCTGGAACTCTGCTGTTAAGTGGCCTGGTACCACACAAGTATTTGTTGAATAAATTAATAAATTTATCCTTCAAGAAAAAAAAAGTGCTCTGGAGATACAGCTACCAAAATGGAGAACTGAAACGAATATGGTAAGTAAACAGAAAACTTGGGAAGATTTTTTTTTTTTTAAAAAAGAAGAATGAAACTTTGGGGGCTGCTAAAGGAAAGGTCTAGGATTTCCCTGGTGGCTCAGTGGTCAAGAATCAGGCTGCAATGCAGGAGACCTGGGTTCGATCCCTGGGTCAGGAAGATCCCCAGGAGGAGGGCGTGGCAACTCATTCTAGTACTCTTGCCTAGAGAATCCCATGGACAGAGGAGCCTGGCAGGTGGCAGTCCATAGGGTCGCACAGAGTAGGACACAACTGAAGCAACTAAGCAGCAACAGCAAAAGAAAGGTCTATTGCAACTGTTTCTTAAACTTCTCTGGCAAGAGCTGGCCATTCTCAAGGAAACGCTCTGAAACTCTCCCCTGAGGATTGTTAGGTAACCAAGGAAACCATCACTGATGATAAGCTCCAGGTTAGTGCTTGATCAAGTGGGGAGGTTTCCTGGAACTGAAAAAGCCAAATCTACCTTCAGCTACAAGGGATAAGAACAGAAGACAAAGCCAAACAGGAGCTAGGTGTATGTAGACATGGGTGGTGAGGCAAGAAGTTAAGGTTAAGATCAAGAGAAAAAAAGCCCAAGACTGTGTTTTTTGTTTTTTTCAACAGGGTGGGAATATGTGAATCTTAGATTAGGTGCTGGCCTGGTTTAGCCTAGAATAAAGGATTTTGGTGATCCAGTTACTAGATCTGTCTGTGGGGTGTGTGTGCGTGTGTCTTTGAAATGTACTGATGATATAAACACACTGAAAACTAAAATTCTTCACCAGTGTTCTAAGACTTCCTGCCTAAGTCAAAACACCCCTAGATTTCTTATCTATTTATAGGAGTGTGGTCTCCTACAGTGCAAGGGCTGATGCTCTGCTTCTAGAAAAACTAGTTCTGTTTTAAAAATGGCACCATGAAGCTTGTTTCCTATGAATTACATAGGCCTTGAATCCAGTCTCTTTTTGAGAAGAAGTACAGATTTGAGGTACATTTATATTTCCTCATAAAATTCATTGGTCACGCTAGCAACTGTCCTGAAATGCCTTGTAATATCCTGACATGCAGAAAAATAGAACTCATGCTATGAGAAGCCAAGTGAGTGTTATTGTTATGCCAACAACAGAAGTATTACAGTGTGGACTTCAGGGTGGGCTGTCAGTTTCATTATCAAGGGCATGATCATCATCATCCTCACTATGGTTGCTGTCATCCTCATCTTCCCACATAACAGCATTTCGTCACAGGTGATAACCTTTTTTGTGTAAGTATAGTGTCTGAATGCATTAACCTGTGAAAATCTTGAGCCTTTGCACCGATGGGGACGTTTGATGGTCTCCATTTCAGAACAGTCTCTATGTAGAGTTTGAAATTCATGGAATACCTTACAGGGAAAATACTGGTTTAGACAAAGTTCATGCACATTATAAAACAAATTAAAATTCTACAGCAGGGGTCTAGGCAATTAGCCCATTATCTTATTTAGCAAGATGAGGCTCAGAGAGTCTGGATGTTTTTTGCTGAGGGCACTCAGCTTACTAGGTGAAAGGGAGGAACTTGAACGCAGATGAACCTCCAAATCCTTGTGTTCCACTGTGAGTACAGACTCCACAGGCTAATTCATGTGGCTGGAAGGTTAAGTTTAGTGAGGAGTATTTTGGATAAGATATCAGAATAAAGATAAAAATCATTACACAAAGTTTATGTGGTTTTCATGCAGGCATTTAGCAAGCTTGCTGCTGGCCACATAGGCATTCTGGAAGCACAGGCTGTGTGATATTTGGAGAAAAGCTCTAACTGAAGGACACACATGAATGGACTGGTGCCCAACTGGAAGTTTTCAGGTGGCTGATGAAGGCCTTGAACTTCAGTTCTGTTCTATTGGACATCTTGAAAGATGATGCAGTGGTCAGATTTAGGATCCAAGAGAAAAGGTGTGGAAAAGCCTGGAACAAAGTAAAGTTTAGTAAAGATCAATGCAAGGATCTTCTCTTGGGTCTAAAAGCACAAGATGGTTAGAAGATATGTTTGTAGGCAGCTCTTAAAGAAAGCACCACGTAACAAAGAGACATTGTTTCACAGGATAGAGAACACTGCCGGCACTGGGTGTCGTCTGGATAAACCCTGAAAAAGAAGTTAAATAAACTGAAGGGCATTGAAGGAAGAGTGGCCAGGAGGGTGGAGAAACTCAAAGCCACCTCAGATGAGTATTGTTTTACCAGAACACAGCTCCAGGCATTGAGAAGACAGACTGGACTAGTCTAATGTCATCAGTATTCACAGCACTGTCATATAGAAAAGGGATTAAGCTTTTTCTCTGTGGTATAATGGGAAGTGAACATGTGGGTAGATGGTATCGTGAGACAGTTCAGCTTGTGAGTAATGAATAACTTTAAATGTCAGAGCTGTCAATGAACAAGTAGAGTCTGGATGATTACTTGGAAGATGTGTCTAGTATCAGTGCATATCTTCAAACACTGAAATTCTCTGCTTCATAGACCCCTCCCCTGCTCTTTAAATACTTGACATTTTATCACCAGCCTCATTTTTATAGGGGATGCCAATATTGGAAAGCATTCTTTTTATGTGATTAAGATGATTTCTGAAAATCTGCAGCAGAGCTCAACTAGAGTTTACTTTGCATACTGATGTAATAGGTAAGAGCTGGGAGCTAACAAATGCCACATGCAACTTTTTTCTTGGTGAAGAGGTAAAAGTCGCTCGGTCGTGTCCGACTCCTTGTGACCCCATGGACTGTATAGTCCATGGAGTTCTTCAGGCCAGAATACTGGAGTGGGTAGCCTTTCCCTCCTCCAGGGGATCTTCCCAACCCAGGGATAGAAGGCAGGTCTCCCACACTGCAGGCAGATTCTTTACCAGCTGAGCCACAAGGGAATGAGCTTTAAATATGGATTTGGAGCTAATTATTCTGATATTTATTTCAGTGGGGATGAAGAACTGAGCATACATATTTCAAAAAAAAAGGAAAAAGAGAGAGAAACATTTTCAATATTTCCCATTAAAGCATGATGTTTGCTATTAGATGCTGTAAACATCTTTCTATTTTTAGTTTGTAGGTTTTCTTTTTTAAAATCATAGATAGATGTTGAATTTTACTGAATGATTTTTCTGCCTCTATTTAAGATGATTATGATTCTTTAGTCTGTTTATTTGGTAATTTGCCTTCATAGATTTTCACGTGTTATACCATTTTGCTCTCCTGGAATAATTGTCCCCTGGCCATAATGTATTATCATTTTTATATATCACTGGATTTGCTTTGATAGTATTTTGAGAGTTTTGTTCTATATAAATAAGAAAGTAGTTTCCTTTATGCCCTTTAGTGTAATGTTCTTACCAATATTTGCTACCAAAGTAATGATGACCTCAAAAGATGACTTGGGAAGTTTTTCCTCTTTTTCTGTCTCTGGAATAGTATATGTAAGATTGATTCCATTTCTAAATGTTTGGAGGAATTCACTAGTAAAACTACCAGGCTTGGAAAAATTTTTTCAAAGAATTTTAGTTACAGATTCAATTTCTTTACTACCTATTAAACTGTTTGTATTTTATCTTTCTTTTTGTGGCATTTCAGCAGTTTTGGAAAATTATGACATTTTAAACCTTTTAATTATTTTATTGAAATTATTACCCTGAAACTGTTATGATAGTCTCTTGTTTTCATTTTCTTAACTGTGGGATCTATACTTAAATCTCTCCTTTGAAAAAAATCATTCTTAATATTGGTGTTTTATGCCCTCTTTACTTTCTTCTTGACCTGTTTTTCAGGGATTTATCAGATTTTAAAACCAACTTTTTTTAAAAAATCAACTTTTATTTTATTTTATTTTTTTCCTTTAAAACAGAATTTTACTTGGCTAATAATAACATTCCACATATACATTGTATTAGTTTTTATCAAAATGAATTCACAGGTATACATGTGTGACTAGCAACTCGTTTCTTACATGATATTTTACATGTTTCAAGAATGGCATAAAAATCAACTTTTAGATTGATTTCCTCTAGTGCATGTTTGTTTTATATTTTAGTGACTTTGTTTTTATTTTTATTATTTGTTTCCATTTGCTCTCCATAGATTTATTTTTTTAACTCATGGAGCTGGATGCTTAGAGAATTCATTTTCAGCTTCGCTCCTATTATAAGCATTTAAATATGGTGTTAGTTGTGTTCTGAAATATTTGACGTTTATTTTTAATTACCATTCAAAGAAAAATTTTCTGATTTTCATTGTATTCATTTTTTAGCTTTGAATTATTTAAAAGTACTTATATCAAGTAATTTTCAAACATGAGAAGATTTTATTACCTTCTTTTTTATTGAGTTCTAACTTAATTGTACTATTGTCAGAAAATGTACTCTGCATAATTTTAGTTGTTAGATCTTTGTTGAGATTTGTCTTATACCTATCACTTAGCTAATTTGATGTAAATTTCGCTTTTGCTGGGTATAGAGTATGTAAATTAGGTCAAGTTTATTGATGGCATTGTTAAAAATCTGTTATATTCACATGGAATTTCTGTCTTCTTGGTCTATCAGTTACTAAGAGATAGCTGTTAAAATCTCCCTATGATAATGGGTTTGCCCGTTTTCCTTTTAGTTGTATCATATTTCCCTTAGTTGTGTCATTATATATTTCGAAACCGCACTATTAAGTGCAATAAATTTAGAATTGTAATATTTTAGAAAGACTGTGCCATTGTTACAATGAAATTCCTATTGTTTATTGCCAATAATGTCTTACCTTATCATCTAACTTCTCTCATAAATATATAGCTATACTGAATTTCTTTAAAATACTTTTTCATTTTACATATATTTCATCTTTTATTTTAGATTTTTTTGTGTTGCTGCATTTTAGTTGCGTCTCTCTTAATCAACATTGAGTTGCATGTGGTTTTTTCATCTGATCTAAAAATGTTTGTTTTTGACTGCTTACTTATTTCAGTTCAGTTCAATTCAGTTCAGTTGCTCAGTCGTGTCCGATTCTTTGCGACCCCGTGAAATGCAGCACGCCAGGCCTCCCTGTCCATCACCAACTCCGGGAGTTCACTCAGACTCACATCCATCGAGTCAGTGATGCCATCCAGCCATCTCATCCTCTGTCATCCCCTTCTCCTCCTGCCCTCAATCTCTCCCAGCATCAGAGTTTTTCCAATGAGTCAACTCTTCGCATGAGGTGGCCAAAGTACTGGAGTTTCAGCTTTAGCATCATTCCTTCCAAAGAAATTCCAGGGCTTATCTCCTTCAGAATGGACTGGTTGAATCTCCTTACAGTCCAAGGGACTCTCAAGAGTCTTCTTCAACACCACAGTTCAAAAGCATTAATTCTTCAGCACTCAGGTTTCTTCACAGTCCAACTCTCACATCCATACATGACCACTGGAAAAACCATAGCCTTGACTAGACAGACCTTTGTTGGCAAAATAATGTCTCTGTTTCTTGATATGCTATCTAGGTTGGTCATAACTTTCCTTCTAAGGAGTAAGCGTCTTTTAATTTCATGGCTGCAGTCACCATCTGCAGTGATTTTGGAGCCCCAAAAATAAAGTCTGACACTGTTTCCATTCTTTCCCCATCTATTTCCCATGAAGTGGTGGGACCAGATGCCATGATCTTCGTTTTCTGAATGTTGAGTTTTAAGCCAACTTTTTCACTCTCCTCTTTCACCTTCATCAAGAGGCTCTTTAGTTCCTCTTCACTTTCTGCCATAAGGGTGGTGTCATCTGCATATCTGAGGTTATTGATATTTCTCCCGGCAATCCTGATTCCAGCTTGTGCTTCTTCTAGCCCAGCATTTCTTATGATGTACTCTGCATGTAAGTTAAATAAGCAGGGTGACAATATACAACCTTGATGTACTCCTTTTCCTATTTGGAACCAGTCTGTTGTTCCATGTCCAGTTCTAACTGTTGCTTCCTGACCTGCATACAAATTTCTCAAGAGGCAGATCAAGTGATCTGGTATTCCCATCTCTCAGAATTTTCCACAGTTTATTGTGATCCACACAGTCAAAGGCTTTGGCATAGTCAATAAAGCAGAAATAGATGTTTTTCTGGAACTCTCTTGCTTTTTCCATGATCCAGCAGATGTTGGCAATTTGATCTCTGGTTCTTCTGCCTTTTCTAAAACCAGCTTGAACATCAGGAAGTTCACGGTTCACTTATTGCTGAAGCCTGGCTTGGAGAATTTTGAGCATTACTTTACTAGCGTGTGAGATGAATGCAATTGTCCAGTAGTTTGAGCATTCTTTGGCATTGCCTTTCTTTGGGATTGGAATGAAAACTGACCTTTTCCAGTCCTGTGGTCACTGCTGAGTTTTCCAAATTTGTTGGCATATTGAGTGCAGCACTTTCACAGCATCATCTTTCAGGACTTGAAATTTACATATTATATTAAGGGTTTTAAAGTTATCCTCTTACCCTTCATTTCGTACTTGTCAACCCATTCTAGATGTCTTTTCCTTTGCTTTGAGCACTTTTTTGGATTAATATTTTTTATCATTTCTTTTCTTCTATTTTATCTTGTTAATTGTATGTTCTATTGTTATTATTTTAATGGCTACCCCAGAGATTACAATGAGTATTCTAAACAGATTTAAATTTGAAATAAATTAGTGCTTTTACCACCACCAAGAAGATGCAGAAGTGTTAGGACACTTTCATTGAATTTACCTTCTTCTCATGTTTTATTCTAATATTGTCACGTATTTTGGTTCTCAGACTTCCGAGGTGGCTCAGTGGTAAAGAATTCTCCTGCCCATGCAAGAGACGTGGGTTTGATCCCTAGGTCTGGAAGATCTTGGGTCGGGAAGATCCCCTGGGTAGAAGATGGCAACCCACTCCAGTATTCTTGCCTGGGAAATTCCATGGACTGAGGAGCCTGGCAGGGTACAGTCCATGGGGTTGTGAAGAGTCAGACACGACTGAGCAACTGAGCACATACTTTGTTTTCTCTATATTTTGAAGCTCACAAAGCATTATAATTATTGTTACCATATATCTTCAAAATTTAGGTTTACCCATATTTACTCCTTGTTTTGCTTCTTCCTTTCGACACGCACTACTGACTTCCACCTTGGATACACTTTTGCTCTTCCTGAATAACTCCTGCTCATTGCCTTAGCAGGTTATAACTGTCTGCAGGTTTTAAATTATGTCAGTTTTGATTTATCTGGAAATGTTATATATTGCCTTCAAGATAATTAATGTATTCATCGAATAAGGAGTTTTAAATTGGTAGTTGTTTTCTTTCATAGTTTTGAAGGTGTTCTTTCCTTTCTTTTGGGTTTCATTGTAGGGAAGTTTACTTTTACTTTTATTGTTGCACTTTTAAAAATAATTTTTCCCTTCAAACTGATTTTAAGATTGTTTGATTTTGGTTTCGGTTGTTAGCAATTTTTCTAGATACAACTAGGTGTAAATTTTCTTCATTTCTGCCGTGCTTGAAGTACATAATGCTTCTGGAGTCTATGTCTTTTTAAAATTATTTAATATTTAAATTTATTGCCTCTTTAACATTGTTTCTGCCCAATTCTTTCCTCTCTTTCTTAGGACACCAATTATGGGTATGTTAGAACATTTCTGTTTGCCTTTTTTTTTTTTTTTTAATTTAAGCTTTACAATATTGTATTGGTTTTGCCATATATCAAAATGAATCTGCCACAGGTATACATGAAAAGACCTTTTCCTGTGTCTTTTTTCTGCTTCTCTGTTCTTCAACCTGATGTTTTCTATTGAACTATTCTAATTCTCATCTTCTGGGTCTAATTTTCTCTTAGTCCCTACCAGTTGGGTACTTAATTTTAGCTGTCTTATCTTTTAATTTCAAATTTTCCATTTGGTTTTAAGAGATAGATTCCAGTATAAAATATAAAATCCTCTATATTTTACCTAATTTCTTCTATTAATCACAGTTATTTTAAAGTCCCTCAATCCTGTATCTCCTTGCACATCTGTTTCTGTTTTCTATTTATTTTCATGATTTTGGTTATTTAATCTTATCTTCTGACGTGCCTATTAGTATTTATTGAAATTTGGACATTGTGCATAAAAAATTTGAGAGCAAACTTGTTGATCTGGATGTAGATGTAGGTTGTTATAGTGGTGCTAAACTAGATTATCTAATTACTGTGCCTACTGATTTAGTACCTTGGGAGAAGGAAATGGCAACCTACTCCGGTATTCTTGCCTGGGAAATCCCATGGATAGAGGAGTCTGATGGACTATAGTCCATGGGGTCACAAAAGAGTCTGACACGACTTAGCAACTAAACAATAACAACTAATTTAGTTGATTTAAATTGGACTTCAATCTTGTGATGGCACAATATTTCTAGTTAATGCCTTCTCCTGAGATATAGCCCTGCAGGGGTTCCACTTGAAACCTTAGGGTGACTATAAAGATACCACCTCCTTGGTAATTTCTAGGCTCTAATTTTGCTCCCTAATCCAAATATCCTTCACTTCTGAGTTTCCTAGCTACCCCTTCCTGCTTGATTTTTCTGCTTCTGAGTAGCCAGTTACAAACAGGAGCACTTTGAGTAAAAAAAAAAGAATAGAAAATTAGGTTCACATTGTATTTCTCTTCTCCTGGGGATTTGGTTTCTTCAGGTTCTCACTGCCTGGCCAGCTTTCTGAAGTGTTGAAACCAATAAACTTATATTCTAATCCATTTTTTTAGGTTGTTCTCAGAGGGTGAGTTTATCTAAAACAGTCTTCTCTACCATTACTGAAAATTGAAATTCTTCTAGGATGAGTTATTTTGAAGCATATAACATTTTTATTCCTGTGACACAAATGGTGCATACCTGCTGAAGTTGAAGATTTTCCAGATGTAAAATATTTCCCTTGCAATTGAAAAAAACAAAATCAGGTGTATTTGTAACATTATGTTTGAAATGAGAAATGTGAACAATAAGAACTGAAAAATGTTTGCCTAGAATATTAGTGTTCCAACACTGCAAAGGACACCAGAGATTATATGAAATAACCAAACTCATAATTCTACCTAGGGCCTTTAAAGTAGAGAGAACTCAGGGATGGTACAAGTTTGATGCTCCCATAATTTTTTTAAAGAAATGTCAAATTAAAGTTTAAAAACTAGAGTCGTGTTTAAAATATTGATATTTAATAAATTAGCATTTTAAATTCACAGATATCTATATATTATTACATGATTTACAAGATATAGTATTTATAAAATGTTAATTTACAGGTTTGATACCTGGTTTGGGAAGATCCCCTGGAGAAGGAAATAGCAACCCACTCCAGTATTCTTGCCTGGATAATTCCATGAAGAGAGGAACCTGGCAGGCTACAGTCCATGACATCGCAAGGAGTTGAACACAACTGAGAATGCACACACACGTAGTGTGGCGTAAAATGACAGGCAAGTGAGAGCAGTTTGAGGAACTTATATACTTTCAATATTTGCAATATGTATGGTTTCTTATGGGTCTAAAAAATGAGGCTGTGAACAGACACACTTCCCTCCTCTGGCACTTTAATAGACTATCATTCTAATATCCTCTTTCTTAACTCTAATTAACTGAGCTGAAGTTAGTGTCATATTGTAGTCAATATTATATACAATGACAGAACTAATCACTGAAATACATTATAAGAGTAGCAATCTCACAGCACAGAGTTCATCTTCTCTTTTCAGTTTTGATATCACTGTTTCCCCCCACTTCCCATTCTCTACAAAATTCAGTTTGAATACTTTTTAAAAATGGATTCTCATAGTAGTCCTAAAACCTTAAAAAATATTTGGCAGTTGGTCTTCCTGTAATTTTGCAACTTGGAGTTCATCTTTAAGAGCTTGGTTTTTCAATACTAATGTGTCTGAAATGATCTTGAGGTTTTGTGGTTGCTGGTGATTCTCTGAAGAACTTAAAACACTAGCTTCCTTTCGTTTGGTGAACTGTCTAGGCTGTGTGAGTGCTCGCAGACCAGGGAAATGCCCAAGCAGCCTTGCTATTAGAAAAGAATTCTATTTGGAAGTCTGTCAGGTGGCCCATCTCTGCACATTTCCCTGAGAAATCTGTCTTATTCAGGTAAGTGCAAAAGATTTGAGCTGGGGGGTATGTATATGGAAGTTACGCATAAAGAGAGCACGCTGGACTTGCCAACGCTGTTCTAATTCAGAATCTCCACACAGTCTTACTGTAAAAAAAACAAGTTTATTTACACTGACCACAACTCCTCATTTTAGAAAGAACTGATCTGTTCTCGTGTAGTACACATGATGTTGAGTGTGACACCCAATTTTTATTAGGGCTTAAATATGAACAAAAATGTTCTCAGAATGTGTCAGAAAAAAAAAGAATTCTGGCTAAAAACATCATTTAAGAAGTCTTTAGGGAATCTGGTATTGTTTTCACATACTATTCAAATGTTTATCTTTGAAGAAGTTTTAGTATTTTTATTATGAAAATCTCTAAACTCTATCATTGGTAATATTGTCATATATACTTTGAAACCATTCTGGCAACCCTACTGATAGAAGAAATCAGTAGTAATTAGGTGCTTTGAAATTTCTAAAAGAATATATTCAAAATAGCACATGTGATTTTATAATAATAGCTATCATAATTCTTTGTATTTCATGTTTATAGTACTATATTACAGGAGCATCTGAAAATAACCTTAAAAATCACTTAATTAGTAGTTAACAATAGCATCTGTTCAAGTATTTTGCTTTAAGTAAATTCCTTCCATATCATTATTTCCGTTTACAAAAAGTATTACATTTCAAACATGTGGAATAGAAAGTATTCAAAGTAAAAAAAACAAAAAACAAAAAAACCAGTAACACACAATCTGAGTTTGACAGCTTAGTCTTGCTTCTTTAACTAATTTGTAAGGATTTTGGGTAGGTCACTAAGTTCTCTGGATTTCAACTTCCTGCAAAATGTCCAATTATTTATCTAAGAAATTGTTTATTAAATACTCCAAATATACAATTTCTTTTTTTCTTTTTATCAGGTTTAATTCAATCAATAAGTTAGTCAATATTTTAATTGATCAATAGGAGTAATGAGAGACCAATGGATGAGAAGTCAAGTGGTATGAATCCTAGTCCTCTATCTTATAGTAACTGGCTGAGTGATTTGAAAGATATTTTCTAACCATTCGGGGGCAAGGATTGGCAAATTTTTTTCTATAGGGACTAGAAAGTGAATAATTTAGGTTCTGCAAGTCAATAGGTAAAATTGAAGATAATGTACAGACTCTTACATAACTGTTTAAAATATAATTCTTTGAAAATGTAAAAGCCATTCTTACCTCAGGCTATAAAGAAGGAGAAATGTACCAGATCTGGCCTCAAGGCCATAATTTTCCAGTTCTGATTCTTGGGAATCATTTTTAACAGTTATAAAATGGAAGATATAGACTCACTCATGTGACCGCAAAGGAGTTCATGAATGATACTTAAGGTAATTCACCAATCCCCTAATATTGTATACAAAAATCTGAGTGTTTGTAAGTATGTACTTTTTTAATGGGAAACAAACTTCCACAGACTTCCTTAAGAGCAGGAAATCATTCTTTTAGGATGATTTTTTTTTTTTTTTAAATCTTGTATTCTGGAATGGAACTTCCCAGGTGGCACAGTGGTAAAGAATCCACCTGCCAATGCAGGAAGCACAAAAGATGCAGGTTCGAGCGCAGGGTGAAGAAGATACCCAGGAGTAGTAAACGGCAAAATACTCCAGCATTCTTACCCGGGAAGTCCCATGAACAGAGAAGCTTGGTGGGCTACAGTCCATGGAGTCACCTGACAGGAGTCGGAACCACTGAGCAACTGAGCACACATTCTGGAATGGTGTGTGTGACATACTGAGTATTCAGCATCTCTGGAATGAGTATATAAATGAATGAAAGAATGAACGAATGGAAAGTTAAAGACACCACCACTGAGATTATGTAGATACTGAAGGCTTAGGGCCTCAAATGCTCTAAAAACAGTAGTTGCTAAATCCAAAGATTGCCTTTTCTTTCAAATTTGGATGTAACTGGGATTTCAAAATACTTGGTCAACTAAAGATTGCAGTTCCTGGACATTATGTCATTTTTTAAAAACAGTGAAGTTGGTTGAATTTAATTGACACATTACAGGTTTTCCCAGTAACCTAGCCTCTGGGGTCGGGGGACTGGAGAATGAAGTTTTGTTAATGAATAGTGGCATTCTTGGCATCAGGCAGGAGACTGTACTGGCTGGAGCGTTACACATAAATGGAAGGTTTTCCTGGGCAATTCAAAAATCAGGCCTAACAGAGTTTAGGATTGCACTCTGCTCCCTGACACAGAAGTTCAGTCTGGCCTTCAGTGCCTGGTTAACTGATGACACCAAAATCTGAGCTCCGTTGGCTGGGGAGTCCCCACAACTACCTGGAGTGGGAAATGGCTTGAGATCTAAACATACCTCTCTTCTCTCTCTATGAATAATTTCATTTTCTGAAAGAGCAATTCAATCTACAATAGCTGGTTTACAGTTCATTCATTCCTTTAGGGAAATTTGAATTCTAAGATTGAAAACCAATGTAAGAAATGCTTACTGAAAAACCTACACAGCTTTGTATAATCTGGTACTATGCCTGAAATATCCTTATTCAGAGTGCATCCCACTCCTCCCCTCCCTACACTATCCCTCCACCTCAGAAACAGCAACTTGCAGTTTACTTTGTGGTGTGTTTACATACTGGACCTGTGCAGTATCTGTGTATTTAAGGGTACCATGGTTAGATAGCATCACTGACTCAATGGAGTTGAGTTTGAGCAAACCCCGGGAGATAGTGAAGGACAAGGAAGCCTGGCATCCCCAGTCCATGGGGTTGCAAAAAGTTGGATATGACTTAGCAACAGAACAACAATAATAATTTGTTCAATTACATAGAGGTTGTGCTGGAGTCATATCCCTGGATCTGCTTAGGGGTTAAGATTAGTCCCAGAGAGAGTCCAAAAACCAAAACCGTCATGCATGAAATCTTAAATATATAACTCATTTCTGTTATTGGTACAAGGCCTCACTTAAATGATGACAGGAAGCTCAATCTCCTGTTGAGGATTTCTGAGACCTGGTTTACATACAAATCCGAGACAGAGGGTGTCCCTCACTCTTACTGCCTCAGGTCTGTCTGTGGGTCATCTTCCCACTTGTCTGGTCTGCTTTATTCCAACAGGTAGACAAGGCCCTTCCGATTCCCTCTCCCACACAACTAACTTGAATCCATGACACCCTTTGTTGGGACAAACTCTTGCTGGGACCAGATAATCAGTGTTTTAGGTATTGTGGGCCATCCAATCTCTGTTGTAACTACTTCATTCTCCAGGAGTAGTGTAAAAACAGTCAGAGAAGATATATAAATAAATGAGCATTGCTGTGATCAGATAAAAACTTTACGAACATGGCTGGCCCATGGGCTATAGTTTGCTGGCCCGTAAACTATATTGAAGGCTTGATAACAGCTTAAGAAATTACAATGTTTTAGACAGAAATGAACAATTCCCAACCTAGGGAGCACCTTCTTCCCAACAGCCATTCTCATTAGTCCTTGTTTGAGGCCACGCTGCTGGAGTCTACTTATAATCCCAGGCAGAGGTCTTCTTTCTTCCTTATCCTTACATTCACAAATTCAAGTCTCTTCCTTCCTGCGTTAATTACCAGTTCAGTTCAGTTCAGTCGCTCATTCGTGTCCGACTATTTGCGACCCCATGAATCGCAGCATGCCAGTCCTCCCTGTCCAGCACCAACTCCCGGAGATCACTCAAACTCATGTCCATCCAGTCGGTGATGCCATCCAGCCATCTCATCCTTTGTCATCCCCTTCTCCTCCTGCCCCGAATCCCTCCCAGCATCAGGGTCTTTTCTAATGAGTCAACTCTCCACATAAGGTGGCCAAAGTACTGGAGTTTCAGCCTCAGTATCAGTCCTTCAAATGAACACCCAGGACTGGTCTCCTTTAGGATGGATTGATTGCATCTCCTTGCAGTCCAAGGGACTCTCAAGAGTCTTCTCCAACACCACAGTTCAAAAGCATCAATTCTTCGCTGCTCAGCTTTCTTCACAGTCCAACTCTCACATCCATACATGACCACTGGAAAAACCATAGCCTTGACGAGACGGACCTTTGTTGGCAAAATAATATCTCTGCTTTTTGATATGCTATCTAGGTTGATCATAATTTTCCTTCCAAGGAGTAAGGGTATTTTAATTTCATGGCTGCAATCACCATCTGCAGTGATTTTGGAGCCCCCCAAAATAAAGTCTGACACTGTTTCCACTGTTTCCCCATCTATTTCCCATGAAGTGATGGGACCAGATGACATGATCTTAGTTTTCTGAATGTTGAGCTTTAAGCCAACTTTTTCACTCTCCTCTTTCACTTTCATCAAGAGGCTCTTTAGTTCCTCTTCACTTTCTGCCATAAGGGTGGTGTCATCTGCATATCTGAGGTTATTGATATTTCTCCCGGCAATCTTGACTCCAGTTGTGCTTCTTTCAACCCAGCATTTCTCATGATGTACTCTGCATATAAGTTAAATAAGCAGGGTGACAATATACAGCCTTGACATACTCCTTTTCCTATTTGGAACCAGTCTGTTGTTCCATGTCCAGTTCTAACTGTTGCTTCCTGATCTGCATACAAATTTCTCAAGGTATTCCCATCTCTTTCAGAATTTTCCACAGTTTATTGTGATCCACACAGTCAAAGGCTTTGGCATGGTCAATAAAGCAGAAATAGATGTTTTTCTGGAAGTCTGTTGCTTTTTCAATGATCCAGTGGATGTTGGCAATTTGATCTCTGGTTCCTCTGCCTTTTCTAAAACCAGCTTGAAAATCAGGAAGTTCACAGTTCACATATTGCTGAAGCCTGGCTTGATGAATTTTGAGCATTACTTTACTAGCATGTGAGATGAGTGCAATTGTGCGGTAGTTTGAGCATTCTTTGGCATTGCCTTTCTTTGGGATTGGAATGAAAACTGACCTCTTCCAGTCCTGTGGCCACTGCTGAGTTGTCCAAATTTGCTGGCATATTGAGTGCAGCACTTTCAGAGCATCATCTTTCAGGATTTGAAATAGCTCCACTGGAATTCCATCACCTCCACTAGCTTTCTTCGTAGTGATGCTTTCTAAGGCCCACTTGACTTCACATTCCAGGATGTCTGGCTCTAGGTGAGTGATCACACCATCATGATTATCTGGGACATGAAGATCTTTTTGTACAGTTCTTCTGTGTATTCTTGCCATCTCTTCTTAATATCTTCCGCTTCTGTTAGGTCCATACCATTTCTGTCCTTTATCGAGCCCATCTTTGCATGAAATGTTCCCTTGGTATCTCTAATTTTCTTGAAGAGATCTCTAGTCTTTCCCATTCTGTTGTTTTCCTTTATGTCTTTGCATTGATCGCTGAGGAAGGTTTTCTTATCTCTCCTTGCTATTCTTTGGAACTCTGCATTCAGATGCTTATACCTTTCCTTTTCTCCTTTACTTTTTGCTTCCCTTCTTTTCACAGCTATTTGTAAGGCCTCCTCAGACAGCCATTTTGCTTTTTTGCATTTCTTTTCCATGGGGATGGTCTTGATCCCTGTCTCCTGTACAATATCACCAACCTCATTCCATAGTTCATCAGGTACTCTGTCTATCAGATCTAGTCCCTTAAATCTATTTCTCACTTCCAGTGTATAATCGTAAGGGATTTGATTTATGTCATACCTGAATGGTCTAGTGGTTTTCCCTACTTTCTTCAATTTAAGTCTGAATTTGGCAGTAAGGAGCTCATGATCTGAGCCACAGTCAGCTCTGGGTCTTGTTTTTGCTGACTGTATAGAGCTTCTCCATCTTTGACTGCAAAGAATATAATCAATCTGATTTCAGTGTTAACCATCTGATGATGTCCATGTGTAGAGTCTTCTCTTGTGTTGTTGGAAGAGGGTGTATGCTATGACTAGTGTGTTGTCTTGGCAAAACTCTATTAGCCTTTGAGCTGCTTCATTCCGTATTCCAAGGCCAAATTTGCCATTAATCCAGGTGTTTCTTGACTTCCTCCTTTTGCATTCCAGTCCCCTATAATGAAAAGGACATCTTTTTTGGGTGTTAGTTCTAAAAGGTCTTGTAGGTCTTCACAGACCCGTTCAACTTCAGCGTTACTGGTTTGGGCATAGGCTTAGATCACTGTGATATTGAATCCCCACGTCCAAGGAGTGGTGGCTGCGCGATGCAGGAGGGCCGAGAGGAGCTACTCCATGTTCAAGGTCAGGAGGGGCGACCTAGTCCAAGGTAAGGAGCAGCAGCTTCGCTTTAGTGGAGCAGCCGTGAAGAGATACCCCACGTCCAAGGTAAGAGAAACCCAAGTACGATGGTAGGTGTTTTGAGAGGGCATCAGAGGGCAGACACACTGAAACCACAGTCACAGAAAACTAGCCAATCTGATCACATGGACCACAGCCTTGTCTAACTCAATGAAACTAAGCCATGCTGTGTGGGGCCACCCAAGACGGACGGGTGCTCCACTGGAGAAGGGAATGGCAAACCACTTCAGTATTCTTGCCTTGAGAACCCCATGAACAGTATGAAAAGGCAAAATGATAGGATACTGAAAGAGGAACTCCCCAGGTCGGTAGGTGCCCAATATGCTACAGGAGATCAGTGGAGAAATAACTCCGGAAAGAATGAAGGGATGGAGCCAAAGCAAAAACAATACCCAGTTGTGGGTGTGACTGGTGATAGAAGCAAGGTCCGATGCTGTAAAGAGCAATATTGCATAGGAACCTGGAATGTTAGGTCCATGAATCGAGGCAAATTGGAAGTGATCAAACAGGAGATGGCAAGAGTGAATGTCAACATTCTAGGAATCAGCAAACTAAAATGGACCGGAATGGGTGAATTTAACTCAGATGATCATTATATCTACTACTGTGGGCAGGAATCCCTCAGAAGAAATGGAGTAGCCATCATGGTCAACAAAAGAGTCCAAAAGGCAGTACTTGGATGCAATCTCAAAAACGACAGAATGATCTCTGTTCTTTTCCAAGGCAAACGATTCAATATCACAGTGATCCAAGCCTATGCCCCAATCCCCAGTTAGAGGATGTCAAAAATCAGTTCATGTCATAATTATCTCTGAAGAGCAAGTCCCATTGAACAGAAATGTGGTCCGTCTAGGTGTGAAGCATGTTCAGGACTCACAGCAGCACTTACCTTCCATTTGTACAGCTAAAAGACTCACCAAAATTTTGCTTTCTTGATTAAACCACAGTCTTCCCTAAAAACTATTTTCCTAATTTTTCTTTCAATTTTGGTAAAGTATACATAACAGAAAAATTACCATTTTCACCATTTTTATATGTACAGTTCACTGGCATTAAGTACAGTCATTGCAACTAACATTCTCCAGATCTTTTTCATCATCCCAAGCAGAAACTCTGTGCCTTTTAAACAGTAACTTCCCATTCCTCCCTGCTCTGGCCCTTGGTAACCACCATTTTATTTTATGTTTCTTTGAATTTGACTATTCAAAGTTATTCACATAAATGGAACCATAATATCTATTCTTTTGTGTAAAAAGCAAATTCTGGCTTGTATTCTTAAAATTAAATGAAAAAATAAACTGGCTGTCTATTCTGGCTTCCAGCTTTCTCTTGTCTAGAGATACTGGGGACTAGAGAACACCTGACTCTATCAGTCAGTTCAGTCGCTCAGTCGTGTCTGACTCTGCGACCCCATGGACTGCAGCATGCCAGGTCTCCCTGTCCATCACTAACTCCCAGAGCTTGCTCAAACTCATGTCCATCCAGTTGGTGATGCCACCCAACCATCTCATCCTCTGTGATCCCCTTCTCCTCCTGCCTTCAATCTTTCTCAGCATCAGGGTCTTTTCCAGGGAGTCAGTTCTTCGAATCAGGTGGCCAAATTATTGGAGCTTCAGCTTCAGCATCTGACCTTTCAATGAATATTGAGAACTGATTTCTTTTAGGAATAACTGGTTTGATCTTCTTATTGTCCAAGGGACTCTCAAGAGTCTTCTCCAACACCAGAGTTCAAATGAATCAATTCTTTGGCACTCAGCTTCCTTTTTGGTCCAACTCTCACATCGATACATGACTAATGGACAAACCATAGCTTTGACTAAACAGACCTTTGTTGGCAAAGTGATGTCTCTGATTGTTAATATGATGTCTAGGCTTGTCATAGCTTTTCTTCCAAGGAGCAAGCATCTTTTTATTTCATGGCTGCAGTCACCATCAGTAGTGATTTTGGAGCCCAAGAAAATAAAGTCTCTCACTGTTTCCATTGTTTCCCCATCTACTTTCCATGAAGTCATGGGACCAGATGCCATGATCTTTGTTTTTTGAATGTTGAGTTTTAAGCCAGCTTTTTCACTTTCCTCTTTCACTTTCATCAAGAGGCTCTTTAGTTCCTCTTCACTTTGTGCCATAAGGATGGTGTCATCTGCATATCTGAGGTTATTGATTGATATTTCTTCTGGTAATCTTGATTCTGGCTTGTGCTTCATCAAGCCCAACAGTTCACATGATGTACACTATGTATAAGTTAAATAAACAGGGTGGCAATATACAGTCTTGATGTACTCCTTTCCCAAGTTGCAACAAGTCCGTTGTTCCATGTCCAGTTCTAACTGTTGCTTCTTGATTTGCATACATATTTCTCAGGAGGCAAGGAAGGTGGTCTGGCTCTACACTTTTCATGAGTTATATCCCACTATTCTCCTGTTTGTTTCCTCAGCATCAACGATTAGGACATCTCATTTTCCCCAAAATGCACATGGCACATTACTTTCTTTGGAATATTGGGATTCATGCCTTTAATGCCACCAAATGGCAATGGTTTTAGGAGCTCTGTGAACCAGTGGCAGAGTAACGTGTTTATTTCTTATTATTTCACAGCAGGTACAGTGGTACTCATGATTAATTCATCATGGACTACATAAGATTATTTTAGTGCAGGTCTTATCTTTCCCTATACTGTAATCTCTTTGCAAATTAATGACCATATCTAATACAGGTTATTCTATGCAAGGACTTAATTTAGAGAAACTTTAGTTGGGATTTGAACATAAATTCAAGAATTAAGGAAAAACTGCCACATTCATCAATTACCTCTTTCCTTTCTCCCCTTCTCTCAATCTCTTTCTGTCTATGCTCCTTTAAACATAATCTACCCTATAAACGGGCTTCCCAGGTGGCTAAGTGGTAAAGAATTCACCTGCCAATGCAGCAGATGTGGGAGATGTGGATTTGATCCATGGGTTGGGAGGATCCCCTGGAGAAGGAAATGTCTATCCACTCCAGTATTCTTGCCTGGAGAATCCCATGGACAGAGGAGCCTGGCGGACTATAGTCCATGGGATTGCAAAAGAGTCGGACACTGCTTAGTGACCAAACAATACAATACAATACCCTATAAACATCTCTACCAGGAGGAATATTGTTGGTCTGTTTCAGATCTCTTCCCATGAAGAAACTATGATGTAAATTTCTTTAGTTTCTCTTGAGTTTTCAGGAAAAAATGTAACAAAAATATAAGAATTATTATATCTACTTCACTCTTTATCCTGTTGTGTAGAGAAAGACAAAAAGAAATATTCAAAGATTTGTTTATGTTCTCTGCTTTCCAGGAAGCAACAATATAGCTGGAAAGACACAATTCATCCATGTGAAAAAATGCAAAGGTCATAAGTCATTATAAGACTCTGAACGTCAATGGTTTGACTGATCTCCCTGGGTGACTATGAAGACTTGTGGTTAGGCAGTTGCTTCTTTCTTATCTCATATTCCTAATCTCGTATTTTAAGTGCTAATAGCAGAGACATAACTAACAGCTGCTCCAAGGGGTTTAAGTCTAAGGGAAAGAGGAATAGAGAAGGTTCTAAGATGTTCAGAAAGACAACCTATGCATCTTGGCCCCATGCCCAACATGGTGTAATACATACAAGAGAGGCTAACACAGAGGAAGACAGAGGCTTTAATCCTCACTACACTGGCTTTCCTTAGAAAAGACAGTGATTCTCTCTGCCATTATACACTTCTAAGTGACACACACATCTGCCATGCCCCAGACTCAGGTGACTCAGTGGTAAGGAATCCTCCTGCCAATGTAGTTTGATTCCTGGGCGGGGAAGATCCCCTGGAGAAGGAAATGGCCACCCACTCCAGTATTCTTGCCTGGGAAATCCCATGGACAGAGGAGACTGGCGGGCTATGATCCAGGGGGTTGCAAAGAGTCAGACACAACTGAGCACACACAGAGTGAACAGACCTAGTCACCTTCAACAGTCCTCAGCTTCTGTGTCAGTAAAAGGTAGATCACAATATCTAACTCAAATGAGAATTATGAAAAAAAAAAAAGCACTTAAAATGCCTGACATAGTATTATTCAATAATTATTACTTTTCTTCCCTATAACCACCACTGTACAGTTTATAGTTTTTAAAATACAAATAAAACAATCTGACATTATTCCCATCTCACTGTCCCATCTGTCAACGACTTTCAGCCAAAGACCATAAGGATACCTGTAGTTGGACAACTTGAGTTTATGATTCACTGCAGGGAGGGGAGGGTCTATGGAGGTGTGGGGTTCACTCTATACTGGATGCTGTCAGAAAGCAGAAACGATTTTATGCTCGGCAAGGAAAAGGAAGCCATTAATTTTTAACCAGGAAAGTGGGTGTTTGTCATTTTATGGCTAGTCCCATGACCTTGTGTTTGCCTGTGCTTAGACAAAATTACACAGGGACCTTGTTTTGTCTCATTTTATCAGAGCGACTGTACTCAGGTACTTTCTTCTGAGATGAAACAGAATGTAGGGGGGAAGTTGATATTTCCTTAAATATTTATTTAAATGAAGAGATCAAACATTTGGCGGGTACTTTCAGCATCAGGCTTAGCTTTAACCCTCTCAACAGTCTCACATGTATATTATCTACATAAGGTGGGATATGAAGCCAGAGCTAGCTGAATTCTAACTACAGAAACTTCTAGTCTGATGTGTTGCTGCCTTGTTGAGCTGTGCTTTGGACATCATTGGATTTCATGAATAAATTCCTGCCCATCACTCTAAATGGATTGCCTTCAACTTTACTTCCAACAGAAAAGATCCTTTTATCTATAATTAGAGACTGGCAGCATTTTTTGTTGTTGCAAAAAGATGATAGCAAATATTTTGAATTTTGTAGGCTAATTTGGTCCCTTTCATGACTACTCAACTGTCATTGTGACAGGAAACAGACATAGACCACACGTGAACAGATGCACGTTTAACTCTGAAAATTTGGGTTAGGGTGAATGTGGAAACTGACATTCAGTAACATCATAGCATCGGAAGAAGATTGCACATCCACTCAACCTCCAGTTCCCTTTTTATAGATTCCTCTTTTGGCAAGGCATAACATAGTGTCTGAGTTAAAAACAATGATCACCTACCATCAGCATATCAGATTGTCTTCAATTTTGGGTGGAAAGATGGGGTGAGGCACGTCACAAGAGATGTTCTACTCAGTCTCCCCAAGCATATGTGATGCTACTGCTCTGGTGGAAAGAGATTTTTTTATTAGAATCTCCCATTCTTCAAATGTGCAGAAAATGCAGTTGTGTATGGGTAACTGACACATATATTTTTTATAATATCATACTTAAAATTGCATATCACACAATGATATTTTTCAGGTAAATTGAAACAGTCATATAGTTCATATATTCATTTATATTGTTAACCCAGATCCTACATATTTCTATGATATTGCCTAATAGGCAGTATTGTTTTTTAAAGAGAGGTCCAACCTATGTTCTTTCCTCCCATAAAGCTTAATTTAAAATGCATCTGCCCCAGGAAATCTATGAATAACCTCGCCTGGGTGCTTCATCCTTCCAGTTCAACCAGGATTTGTACCCTCCGTTTACAGTACAAATAAAACAGACTGAAGCAAATATGGACCCCAATGATGCTTGAAACTATATCATTGTGATGGGACATTCTTATAGTATATATATTTCTAAGAGTTCCATTTGAAAATTAGGGACAATAAATCTCACAATTCACTTCTAATTAGGTAAGTTAAAAATAAGTCCTCTAAGTGCTCAAAATGGAGTATGGCAGAAAGAGAATGTATTAATATTTTCCCTGATAAGCCCTGTCATCTCAACTCTCTTTTAGTTTATCCCCACCTAGAGTTGCCAAATTTAGAAAATAAAGTTCGGGACTCCCTGTTATCTGAATTTCAGATAAATGTCAATAATTTTTTTTTTAGTATAGGTATGTCCCATATATTGCATGGGATACATATACAAAAATAATTATCTGTTACTTATCTGGATTTTAAATCTGAGTACTCTGTATTTTATCTGTCAACTCTACACACAAATCCTTAAGGTTCAGTTTTCACATAGAGAGTTTTCTGATTTGACAGAATTTGATTCAATTTCCTGTTCAGCCACAAAAGAGCCCTTAGGCAATCTATTAATACTTAGCCTGGAAGTAATAATTCACATTGTGGAGAGTTATCATAAGGATTGCAAGGAGAGAGTGCAAATAAACCACATGCGTGAGGGCCAGGAATAAGCAGTTGTTCAACAAGCATTGGCCAAATGTTATTTCCTTTTCTTCCTTGAACTTCTTTCTCTTCTTCCCCAATTTTTCTGAAAAGAATTAGGTGCTACTCCCTAATAGACTGTACCTATTTCATACAGCATTTATTATACATGACTTACGGCCTGTTTTATAATGATAATGGCTACATTAACTTCTTTCTTCCATCCCTTCCTTTCTTACTTTTTATTTCTTTAGAGTTTGCCAGGTATAGCATTTTCATTTTTTTTCTTTTAAGTTTTCCAGGCCCTTTTATTTAAGATGTATCTAAATAATGAATTCGAATGGACTTTTAAACATAAATCTGAGAATCTTTTTTGACTGTGAACTTTGGTCCACTTAAATGAATGAAATGTGCATCTAGTCCTACCTTTAAATTTTTTGCATCTATTTGTACGCCTTGTTGTAGGTTTCCTTTTTTCCCCCTTCCTTCCTTCCTCTTTTCTTTCCTTCTCTCCTATGTTCTTTTCTTTTGGACTAACTGAATTTGCTTTTTCTTCACTTCATTTTCCCCCATTACTAGTTTGGAAGATAAGCATTCTATTTTTATTATTCTAGTGCTGTTAAAGAATTATGAACTTCCATGTAGTTTAAAAACCCTGGAAGTTAAACAATGTCTTACTATCATCCTAAGTAATACACAGATCTTAGAACACATTGACAGAGAGCCCCCTCCCAACTTGTATTTTTATATGTAAAACTTCCATGATATTATTACCCAATATTTTAGTATTGTCTTGTATTTTTATCCAATAGACATCTTTAATATTGTTATTTTATACAGAATCTGATTAGACTTGCCATATACTTAGTTCCTTTGATTAACATTCTTTTCCTTTGTAACTTAGACTTTTCTTCTTGTATAACTTTGTTTCTTTCTTAAATATATATACATGTTCCTTTAGAAAGAATATATTGGTGTTATTCTCTTTCAATTTTCTTTTGTACGAAAGGTCTTTTTCTTGTCCGCATTCTTGAAAGACAAGTTTGCTGTGTATGCTTTGTAGGTTGATGGTTACTTTCACTCACTGTTCAAGGTAATATCATATCATATTCTTGCCTCCACTGCTGCTTTTAAAAACCCACCTATCTCTGTAAAGCCTTTTCTTTTTAGGTGATCCATCCTTTCTAACTGGCTGCCTTAAAGATCAGCATCTCTTTTTTTTGAGTATTCTGCAGTTTCACTAGGCTGTGTCTAGGTATGGGTTTCTTCTTATTCACCGTGCTTAAGATTTTTTGACCTTACTGAACCTGACAGTCAATGTTTTTCATCAAATCTAGAAAATTCTCAGCCATTATCTCTGAGAAAATTGCCTTTACTTTGCTCTCTATCGTTTCTTTTGGAACAAATTTAACCTCCATGTCACTTCTCTTTTGTGCTAAGAAAAGTATACAATGGGCTTGCTCTTATTATTTTCCTTTCTGAGCTGCGTTCTGAGAAAGTTTTATCTATTTTAGAGCTCACCAATTTTTATTTTCTTTGTTGAATATGTCTTGAGATTCTGCTTCTATTGATACATGTTTCATTTTCAAAATAGATTTTCAGTTATTTTGCAAACTGCATGATCAATATTTAAAAATCACTTATGTTAAAGATTTTATTTGTTTATATATTTGTATTTGCATTGGCATTTGTGTCTGCCATGTGGTTTTTAGCCAGATATCCAGAAACCCTAGTCCAGTTTGAAAACTGCTTGTACTGGCCTCTCTTCAGTTTGCTGGGAAAACACTGAAGGGGGATAAAGTGAGCTTCCTGACTTGTTAAACCTAATTTAAAATGACAAAAAAATGAAAGTCTGATAGAAAAGAAACGAAACCCTGAGGTTGGGAATTCAATTTGAGACAGTAGTTTTCATTCTTGGATGCCTATTGGAAATATCTGAAGAGCATTGAAAAAATATGGATACCTAGGCCCCTTCCCAGAAGTGAAAGCCATGCATTAGTGTTTCCCAAAAACTTCCAGGCAATTCTACCATGCAGCCAGCATTGATGCATCAACCAGAGTATCATGGAAATAACAACAACACTCTAGGTGTTCCAAACAGGGAGGAACTTAATGTAGAGGATGAGAGGCTGCAACACCATTGGAAGGGCCATAAGAATAAAGATTAGAAGCAGTTGCTGATTTTTTTCTGGAAATCAGGAGGTACAGGAATCTCAAAAAAGCACCACTGAAAACTACAGCTATGTATGCTCCAAGAAGGGTTATTCAGAGGAAGACTGAGACCCTTCATTAGCAGGGTTTATCTGCTCTTGTCTAAGTCCTCAGGCTGGATGTTGTTGACACAGGAAGAGTCATGGCGTCTCTTCAATTTCACCTTCAGATTGCCATGGGGATACTTACTACTGGTGGCATCTAACACTAAATTCTTTGGTCAGAGACCCCAGGGGATGCAGAGAAGGGGGAAAATGGTGCAACTCTGTCAACAGATTGAGAATCACTGGTTTGGGATGGGTGAACCTCCAAAATTCAGAACTCAAAGGGACTTGGGCCTGTCAGTATCAAAATGCTTGTAAAAGATCCATGAAAGCATTTTGAGGTTAAACTCTCCCAGTGGAGAGAAATTTTGTCAATCCTTTAGATTTCTGTAAGTACTAAGAGGAAGTGGAAATATCTTCTACCACCCTGCTGCTGCTGTTAAGTCGCTTCAGTCGTGTCTGACTCTGTGCAACCCCATAGATGGCAGCCCACCAGGCTCTCCCGTCCCTGGGATTCTCCAGGCAAGAACACTGGAGTGGGTTGCCATTTCCTTCTCCAATGCATGAAAGTGAAAAGGGAAAGTGAAGTTGCTCAGTAGTGTCCGACTCTTCTCGACCCCATGGACTGCAGCCCACCAGGCCCCTCTGTCCATGGGATTTTCCAGGCAAGAGTACTGGAGTGGGGTGCCATTGCCTTCTCCGCTTCTACCACCCTACAGTGCCTTTAACTTTTCCAACAGTGCTAAAGAATTCACAAATGAATCATGAAAAGAATCTATAAGAAGAATCTTAGTCACATGAATCAAAAGCTATACTTTGCAGAGACAGCTGAATCTGGTATTCAAATGGAGAGGTTTAAAGATGGAGTCCATGAAAATGCAACTGTTAATAAAAGGAAAATGCATCTTTGTTCTTCATGCCATTGCTTCTTAATAAGCAAGTTACAGTATGAATATTGTAAGGCTATTTTCTTTCTTTCTTCTTTTTTTTTTTTTTTAACATAAATCTTATAGGCCATATAGCTCAGTCATGTCCAGCTCTTTGCAACCTCATGGACTGTACAGTCCATGGAATTCTCCAGGCCAGAATACTGGAGTGGGTAGCCTTTTCCTTCTCCAGGGAATCTTCCCAACTCAGGGATTGGACCCAGGTCTCCCATATTGCAGGCGGATTCTTTACCAGCTTAGCCACAAGGGAAGCCCAAGAATACTGGAGAGGGTAGCCTATCCCTTCTCCAGCGGATCTTCCTGGCCCAGGAATCGAACCAGGGTCTCCTGCATTGCAGGCAAATTCTTTACCAACCGAGCTATCAGGGAAACCCGGTCTGGCATGGGTTAAGAAAATTTTTAAAAAGCCCTTCTCTTGGTGGTTCCTCTCCTGTTCCCTCTTTCTGAGAGTAACCACCCGCTTGGTGTGTTCCCTAGTTCTCTATCACTGCTATGACCTCTTCCTCTTTCTCCCCTACACTTCCTCAACCTTCTTCTCGTCTTCTCTTTGCCTCCTTCCTGTTAAACTGTCTGATAGTGGAGCCAGCCAGAGATGTGGTCAGGTCTGTATGGGGTTTATCAGAGGTGGGCTCAGCTCAGACTCTGTGCCTACCGGGAAAGTATCATGCTAGAGTTACACAGCTAGTACCTCCTAGACCATCTCCTGTCATAACAATATTGAATGTACACAGTGTGTCAAGATGTGCTTAGAACCATGATTCGTACCTACTTAGGCAATGGCACCTCACTCCAGTACTTTTGCCTAGAAAATCCCATGGATGGAGGAGCCTGGTAGGCTGCAGTCCATGGGGTCGCTAGAGTCGGACACGACTGAGCGATTTCACTTTCACTTTTCACTTTCATGCATTGGAGAAGGAAATGGCAACCCACTCCAGTGTTCTTGCCTGGAGAATCCCAGGGATGGGGAAGCCTGGTGGGCTGCCTTCGATGGGGTCGCACAGAGTCGGACATGACTGAAGCGACTTAGCAGCAGCAGCAGCAGTACCTTGTATATCACTATTACTAAAATGTTCACAAAAGCTTTACAAAGAGAATAATCTTATTATTCCCATTTTATACATGAAGAATCTGTAGGTTTTAAACATATTGAATAACTTGCTCAATTTCAAGTGGCTAACATCCTAAAAGATGCTTACTCCTTGGAAGAAAATTTATGACCAACTTAGAGAGAATATTAAAAAGCAGAGACGTTACTTTGCCAACAAAAGTCCATCTAGTCAAAGCTATGGTTTTTCCAGTAGTCATGTATGGATATGAGAGTTGCACTATAAAGAAAGCTGAACTTTGAAGAATTGATGTTTGTGAATTGTGGTGTTGGAGAAGACTCTTAAGAGTCCCTTGGACAGCAAGGAGATCCAACCAGTCCATCCTAAAGGAAATAAGTCCTGACTACTCATTGGAAGGACTGATGCTGAAGCTGAAACTCCAATACTTTGGCCACCTGATGCGAAGAACTGACTCATTTGAAAAGACCCTGATGCTGGAAAAGATTGAAAGCAGGAGGAGAAGGGGACAACAGAGGATGAGATGGTTGCATGGCATCACCAGCTGGATGGACATGAGTTTGGGTAAACTCCAGGAGTTGGTGATGGACAGGGAGGCCTGGTGTGCTGCGATTCATGGGGTCACAGAGTCGGACATGACTGAACGACTGAACTGAACTGAACATCCTGATCAAGTGGTGAGCATCCCAGTGTGTTCTGAGTTTTCCTGATTATGTTTCTGCTACCAGTTCTGCCACTATAATTTAAGAAGGACACTGGCAAACTAGAATGCCCAAATCATCTAGCCATATGAGGAGGTGCTGGAAACCATACCACCTCTATCAATGATGAACATTTATGGGGGCGGTATCTATTCCAAATCTTATGATGTGTTTTATGTAGACTATCCACATGCAAGTAAAACATTTAGAGCAATAGCTTTGTGAAATACGTAATATTATAATCCTCCAACTGACAGATAAGGAAAATGAGGTATGGGGATATTAATTAAGTTGCCCATGATGGCCGAGCTAGTGAATAATAAAGCCAAGACTTCAGTGTCAAAGCTTATAATCCCACATTATGCTGGAAAACTTAGTTACTTGTCTGAATAAGAAAAGATGACAGCATACAGAAGTTGAGAGAAAAGGCAGATGACAGGAATATTCAGTTGATTAAAAATATAATTTTAAAAGGAAAAATACTTTTTTCAGTGCTAACTTCCTTTCTGTGTCTTATGAAAATTACTGTTTTCCCTCTTCTCCCCTTTTTGTTCTTAAACAAAGTAAAAGTGACACCTCAAAGAAAATAGGAAAAACATTTATGTTGTAAAGATCCCCCAAAAAGAACTATGACTATGGTGGGGTTGTTAGAGGAAGGTAGACTTCTGTTCAATATAATAAAGAACTTTACAGCTATTATTTCGGAGAAGGCAATGGCACCCCACTCCAGTACTCTTGCCTGGAAAATCCCATGGACGGAGGAGCCTGGAAGGCTGCAGTCCATGGGGTCGCTGAGGGTCGGGCACCACTGAGCGACTTCGCTTTCACTTTTCACTTTTATGCATTGGAGAAGGAAATGGCAACCCACTCCAGTGTTCTTGCCTGGAGAATCCCAGGGACGGGGGAGCCTGGTGGGCTGCCGTCTATGGGGTCGCACAGAATTGGACACAACTGAACTGACTTAGCAGCAGCAGCAGCAGCACAGCTATTATTTTTATCTAACAACATCACAGACTATCTCAAAAAAAATGTGAATTTTATGAAGCTGAAAGTATCTTTGTGGATATGAAAGAAATTTCTTAAGTTGAAAATATACACTTTGGAAAGTGTATGACCTCTTAGATAATATGAGACCTCTGAGATGCTTTGGATCTAGAAGTTAGCTCGTTTAAACCATCACAGAAGCCCAGTAGATTTAAGACTGCAATTTTATAGTGGCCATATTGAAGCATGATGAGGAAAAATGGCTGAACCTAGGTAAGGGGCTAATTTAGAGCTCTGATTTAGTCTTTTATTCCTTTCCGCAATTTTTGTCCAGTTGTCTCCTAACAAATTACTTGGCAAAAAAGCTGGCCAAATGCAGTCTGTGTTCCAATTATACACAGAGTTGCTGTTCTTTCTAAATTTATTTTTGTGCTGCTGCTGCTGCTAAGTCGCTTCAGTCGTGTCCAACTGTGCGACCCTAGAAACAGCAGCCCACGAGGGCTGGGATTCTGTGATTCTCCAGGCAAGAACACTGGAGTGGCTTGCCATTTTTGTGCTAAGAGACACATTTCTTCTTCCACAGCTTAATGGGAGTTCTAACAGGGTGGTGACAAAGGAGGGTGTCATTCCCAGGGAGTAGTGAAAGCTAAAAGTGCCCTGCTAAGACTTGCAAAAATGAGTAAATGATGTCGTGTCTGAGCAGAACTCAGTGTTGCAGGAGAGGCATGAGTCCCTCTTGGGAAAAGGCAGATGACTTCAGGAAACCAGTGATGGAGACCAGGAGGACAGGTGCAGGGCCTGACCCCAGATAGACAGGATCCTTTCTTTGTATAATCTTTGGCTTCATTATACAAGAGGGTGTGTACAGAAACAAGATGTCAAAGTCCAAATGCCTTGCTTAAAGTACTCATTCAAAAAAGTAGTAATAATAATGGCAGTTTTCATGGATTACACTGTATGTTCAGGTATGGTGTCTTACCCACGTCTTGTCAACATTTTATATCATGTGTACAAAGGAAACCGAGAACTTGAAGGCTGCTTATAAAGACTGTATTATACATTGTGTCTTCTTTATCTTCAAAATGACCTTGAGATAGAGCTGTTATTGTGCTTTTAACTAAGCCAAAGAAAGCTATATATAGATGTAGAAGCCATAGGCGCTATTCTGAGTATATCTTAAGCTGTTGTTTGTGTCTGTCACCAAAGTCACTATCATCAGGCAGCTAAGAAATACAGGGAAAACTAGAAGGTCTTACCATACGGCACAGGGAACTGTAGTCAATATCTTGTGATCAACCATAATGGAAAAGAACGTGAAAAAGAATGTACGTATATGTGTATATAGATATATACATGCATATATAAAATGAATCACTTTTCTATATAGCAGAAATTAACTCATTGTAAATACCTCAATACATTAAAAAAGTTTATTTTTAAGAAAATTGAAATGAGAAAGGAAAATAAAGAAATACAGGGCAATTTTACATGATGGAGGAATTACTAGAAGAACTAATGGTTTTAAAATACTTGGCAAAACTAATACAATATTGTAAAGTTTAAAAATAAAATAAAATTAAAAAAAAAAAGCAGCACTTCCATGGCAAAAAAAAAAATACTTTTGTAATAATGAAACTTATATTTTTATTACTGAAGAAAATTTGGCAAACATTGAAAAAGTCTGCAGAAAGGGAAATAAAAAGTATTCATGATCCACCTTCCCAAAGCAACTGCTCAAATATTTGATAAAATCACTTTCAATAAATACATTTATTCAGATAATACAGTAGAGATCATAGTGTATAAACAGTCATTTATCACAGGAATTTTCTATTTCATTTAATATTTCTTTATAAGCATTATTTTAGTGCCACAGTAGGTCAGAGGTAGGTAGCAGAATTAACTTATTGTTCGCAAGTCTCTTTGCATCTAGTGTGTACATTTTGAACACATTGATGGTATTGCTCTTAGTAATTCCTAGCAGAGGGTTTACGGCCTCAAAGAGCATGACTGCGAACTTGCCATACACTGCCAAATGGATTTCTAGAAATGTGATCTCCATTTCAACTCTAATGAGCAGTGTTACCTTATCTGTGCCAGCACTGAGAATGTCACAATATTTCACTTCACTGGATGAAGAAGATCTTATTGCTGTGTTGGTTTTCACTGATGGCAATGATTTTCAAATACCAATACAGCTTACTAAAAACACAGATAAAAGTATCTGTGAAGGGCAGTCTTGAACTAGATGTTTCCTGAACTTCCTGGTGAAGTTCAGACAATCACGTCACCCCCAACTGGGCATGGGCGTGGATATTGAGTGCAAGATCAGGGGAGCACAGTGGCAGGGACTCCAGTGTGTCTGTGAGCTGGCCTCCCCTCCCTCCACCAGGAGTGTTTTTTATCAAGTGAACAGTCACTGAATGGCTGTTATGTGCTCAGCAGGCTTGCACTAAGAGGCATTTTTTTTTCATAGCACAGATTGTATTCACAAAGCTCTCTTTTCAGAGGACAAAGTGAGGATGCACTGCTAGAGAGAAGCTGAGAGTACTTGGTGATCTGGAGGGAGCCCTGCTGGCAATGTTTCCTTTGGAGGCCTTGGATTTTATTGTATTCACCCCTCATCAGAGAAAATGGGAGAATATACCTATCTTTCACCATCGTTTGTCTTCTTTAAAGAAAATGTTTTCTGTCTTTATTTTTTCTTTTCAGATTACTAATTAAAACTGTCATTATGGAAAATTTAAATCATACCGCACAGTAGATCCCATATATTAATCATTGCCTAGCTATGTTCAGGTATGGTGATGCAACTCACAGCTGCTCTGGTTTGGTTTATTCCACCTCCCCTGAAACTGGATCATTTTGAAGAAAACCCCAGAAAATTCCCAAAGTAAAATCATCTTATCCATAAATATTTTGGTATGTATCTGTAAAAGATAAGGACTCTTTTTAAAAAGAAAAAACAAAAACATAACCCTAATACTATCATTTTGCCCCCAAATAATTCTTTAATATTGTCAAATAGCCAGTTACCACTCACATTTTTTTTCACACAACCTTTCTCTGCATCTCTGGATAATGTATCTGGTTATGAATCAAAACTATTAAAAAAAAACCCCATAAACTTGATACCTGAAAGATAGCAAAGAATAGTTGCCTTTGGTTGCAATGTGTGAGCAGATGGGGACATTATTTTTAAAAACAAGACACCTAGTAAAGACACTGTATTCGGCTAGATACTGCCAGCGAAATATTGTGTGATAAGTCATCTCAAGACTCAGAAACATTATGAGCAAGTATTTATCCTTTTGGAACTGTGTATTGGCTAAGGGTCAACCAATTGGTCTAGGCCCAGCTGGTTGGCTTTCCAAATCTCACTTGGTCTTGCTCCAGCATCTGTGTCTGCTGCCTGAGGCTGGACTCTGGTTTAGCTCCACTTTCTGTGTCTCTCATTCTCCTCCTGGGACCAGATACTAGCCCAGCATGCTCTTCTCAGGGTAATGGCAGAGCCATGGGGATGGGCAGAAATACCAACTCTTAAGGTCTAAGTGAGAAACTCTCACACCATCATTTCCTGCCTTAGTCTTTGGGCCAAAGCAGTCACTTGGCCAAATGCGAAGTCAAGGGAGCTGTTTCTGTGGTGGGAAGGACTGCAAAGTCACACTTCAGAGGGTGTGCACACAGGGAAGGGTGAAGAACTGAGCAAAAATGCCCTGTCACAAATATACACAGTATGATACCAGTCAAGTCAAACAACATTACATATAAGAAAACTCAGATAAAATACCATTAGATTTTGATGCCAATTTATAATGCTTTCTTATGGATAAACTGTTTTTTTTTTTTTTATTTTATTTTTAAACTTTACATAATTGTATTAGTTTTGCCAAATATCAAAATGAATCCATCACAGGTATACATGTGTTCCCCATCCTGAACCCACCTCCCTCCTCCCTCCCCATACCATCCCTCTGGGTCGTCCCAGTGCACTAGCCCCAAGCATCCAGTATCGTGCATCGAAACTGGACTGGATAAACTGTTAAAAAAATCACACACACATAAACTTTAGTCAGGGTCTCTAAGGCATATCTCTCAGGTCTTGTTTAGATTTCTCTTCCTTTTTTGCTGCCTAGACTCTTCTAAGTGTTCTTCTGGGTTTTAAGTGGTTCCAATATTGAATGTGTCTTTGTTGAGCCTTATTACTTAATGAAAGTCCCCAGACTCTATATGTACAATTGTTCCATCACTTTAAATATATGTCATCTTCAATATATGCTGCCTTGTTGCTTAAGAACCTTTAATTCACTGTGCAAAATACCCATTAATTACATATTTATGTGATTGAAACCTTATTTCTCTACTTGACTATTCTGTGTCATTTCAGCTACCTTTTATTCAGATCAGATCAGATCAGTCGCTCAGTCGTGTCCGATTCTTCACAACCCCATGAATCGCAGCATGCCAGGACTCCCTGTCCATCACCAACTCCCGGAGCTCACTCAGACTCACGTCCATTGAGTCAGTGATGCCATACAGCCATCTCATCCTCTGTCGTCCCCTTCTCCTCCTGCCCCCAATCCCTCCCAGCATCAGAGTCTTTTCCAATGAGTCAACTCTTTGCATGAGGTGGCCGAAGTACTGGAGTTTCAGCTTTAGCATCATTCCTTCCAAAGATATCCCAGGGGTGATTTCCTTCAGAATGGACTGGTTGGATCTCCTTGCAGTCCAAGAGACTCTCAAGAGTCTTCTCCAACACCATAGTTCAAAAGCATCAATTCTTTGGTGCTCAGCCTTCTTCACAGTCCAACTCTCACATCCACACATGACCACAGGAAAAACCATAGCCTTGACTAGATGAACCTTTGTCGGCAAAGTAATGTCTCTGCTTTTGAATATGCTATCTAGGTTGGTCATAACTTTCCTTCCAAGGAGTAAGCGTCTTTTAATTTCATGGCTGCAGTCACCATCTGTAGTGATTTTGGAGCCCAGAAAAATAAAAGTCTGACACTGTTTCCACTGTTTCCCCATCTATTTCCCATGAAGTGGTGGGACCAGATGCCATGATCTTCGTTTTCTGAATGTTGAGCTTTAATCCAATTTTTTCACTCTCCTCTTTCACTTTCATCAAGAGGCTTTTGAGTTCCTCTTCACTTTCTGCCATAAGGGTGCTGTCATTTGCATATCTGAGGTTATTGATATTTCTCCTGGCAATCTTGATTCCAGCTTGTGTTTCTTCCAGCCCAGCGTTTCTCATGATGTACTCTGCATAGAAGTTAAATAAACAGGGTGACAATATACAGCCTTGACGAACTTCTTTTCCTATTTGGAACCAGTCTGTTGTTCCATGTCCAGTTCTAACTGTTGCTTCCTGATCTGCATACAAATTTCTCAAGAGGCAGATCAGGTGGTCTGGTATTCCCATCTCTTTCAGAATTTTCCACAGTTGATTGTGATCCACACAGTCAAAGGCTTTGGCATAGTCAATAAAGCAGAAATAGATGCTTTTCTGGAACTCTCTTGCTTTTTCCATGATCCAGCGGATGTTGGCAATTTGATCTCTGGTTCCTCTGCCTTTTCTAAAACCAGCTTGAACATCAGGAAGTTCACAGTTCACATATTGCTGAAGCCTGGCTTGGAGAATTTTGAGCATTACTTTACTAGCATGTGAGATGAGTGCAATTGTGCGGTAGTTTGAGCATTCTTTGGCATTGCCTTTCTTTAAGCAGTTCTTAATGCAAGCCTCTAAACTGGACCCTTTACACCTCTTTATTTAAGAATTCTGCAATGTTGTTAGTGTAATCTCCATTACACAGAGGAACTGAACTCAGAGAGATTAAATAAATTGCTTAAGTTCAAACTGATAATTTTATAGTATCAGATTTAACATACGGTCATTTTTGGCCACAAAGCCAACGGCTTTTCTACTATTTTCTGCATGTCTTTTGTTTCATCCTCTTCTTCCCTCCTGGACCTGAGTTTCTAGATTTTCCTCTGCAATGCAGTGAGGGATAGGTTTTATGGCAGGTATTTTGGTGGCAAATGTTGGTAGGATCATTTTTTACTCTCTTGAGAGCCTATGGTTTTGGCAGGGCATGTATTATTATCTATAAAGCTGAAGGGGTATTTTAAAGTGAAGAGATGTACACAGCCAATAAGTGGTAGCGCTAGGACCCAGGCTCAGGCTATTTTTCTCCTATATCCTGTAATTTATTACATTTAATTATGATAATTAAAAGAGTGGTAGTTTACAGTTTTGCTAATGGAACTAACAAGTTAAATTGACTATTAAGGACTATATTTTCTTTTAAGGCTCTAAAAGGATTCAGGAATAAAAACAGAGAGAGTTTTTCTCACATTACGACAAAATAAAGGGTAAGTTGGTAGAAGATGATTACTATATAGGCTTACAGGCTGCTGGCTTCCCTGATAACTCAGCTGGTAAAGGATCCACCTACAATGCAGGAGACCTGGGTTTGATCCCTGGGTTGGGAAGATCCTCTGGAGAAGGGAACGGCTACCCACTCCAGTATTCTGGCCTGAGAATTCCATGGACTGTATAGTCCATGAGGTTGCAAAGAGTTGGACACAATTGAGCGACTTTCACTTTCTTTCCCTTTACAGGCTACTAGATTCTAGAGTGTTGGGTTTGTAATAGGAGTTTTGGAACTTTTGGAAAGTAATTGCTGGTTCTACAACTTCTTAGGCAGTTCAAGTTAAACAATAATCCAAAAAGAAGCAAACTTGAATTTATCCAAATATCCTTGAGTTAATCAAACTGAAGTTTCTTCCTTTACATTATCCTTATTGTACTTTTTACTGCGAAGATCTAATTCAAGAAATTGAGAGTTTATATTTCTTTGTGTCCTAACCTGCCCTTTTGTGTAGCAAATACTGTTACACCATGGTTTGTTGTGTAGAAATAGGATAAGTCATTAGGTTATTTGCAATGGTTTCCCATTAATCTGTATCTCAAGCACTAGGAGTCCCCAAAATACCAGAGTCCTGGTTTGGGTTAGTTGTCTCCTCATGAAAGTTGGAGGATGAGGTTTCATTCCTAAGTATTATTTATTTTTATTCTGAGTTCTTCAGAACATGCTATTATAAGAATTTTGAGTTATTGATATATTTCAGGGTTTTTATTGTTTTTTGTTTGTTTGTTGTTTCGGAAAAAGACCTCTGGACAGAAAAGAAAGGGAAACTAATGAGATTTATAGGGTGGCCACTCAGGGTCAAGGCACATGCTGAGTGCTTTACATACTTTATCTCACTAGTGGTTCCATATTATCAATAAGGAAATACTGTAGTAACAGTTTTATGAAGGCACACTGGGTAAAACTTTAACTTCTTTAATTACTAGATTTTAGTGGTACAAAATTTGATTAGGGGATCTTCTTTTTTTTTTTTTTTTCCTATTAGAACTTATTTCATATACCAGATAGCTAAATGTCTACTGCCAAGCTACCACTTAATCAGCATCAAGAGCCTAAAATATGTTGATTTCTGTTATGGTAGTAAAATCACTGCAGCACTTCTAAGTCTCAAATATACTCACTCTACTTTGTGAAAAAAGAAAAAGAATTTGGAGAATTCCCTGTCAGTCCAACGGTTAGGAGTCCACACTTCCACTGCAGGGGGCAGGGGTTTGATCCCTAGTCAAGGAACTAAGATCCTGCAACTGCATGGTAGGGTGAAAAACAAAACCAAAAACAACACAAGAAGGTTTGCCTTTTCCTCGAAGGAATCTTGAAATTCTTTCTGAGTGGACCATCTGAGTCATGTGTTCATATTGAACCAATTATTTTAATTAGGTATAAGATGAGGAATGAAATATACCACTCAGTTTACCTTAACCCAAGTTTAGAATCCCATCATGAAGTTGAGGCATGAAGTGAACATCTTGAGAATGACATAGATCCTGAAATGGAAATGATGGGCTTTGAGGAATGCAGAAATGACATCTGAGGAGGCAGGCAAACACCACTGTCCACAAATCATTTATCCTGCTGATGAACCATGGAGACCACAGTCTTTCTAAGAATCATGGGGGAAACTGAAAAGACAGACACATTCCTGCCCTGGGAGGTCTATATTTTATTATAGAGAGGGGGGAGTTAAATTAATAACTATAATCAAACCCTGAGATGATGTGAAACAAAAGTGGTGCAACTAATTATTAGAGTGGGAAAAATTCCTCGGGGAGGAATATGGAAAATTCTTAAAGGAAGTGAAAAATTACTTAGAGCATAAAGGAGTAGTCAGAACTATTTTGGGGGCCATGTTTAGTATATTGCCAAGAGAAACTGGGACACAGGGAAAAATAAGCTTTATTAGAGAATAGGATGGACAGAGATTAAAGGAAATAATATTCAGGGCTTTGGTAGAAAATGTAGCACCCTAAAGAACAAAAATTACTCTATTTCACTGTTTTATTTGGGTCTGTTTCCTCAATATGGGTGGTAAAAAAAAAATATAGTGTGTGATCAAAAGTATCATTTCTTGCTGGCTGAAAATGGCAACTTCTGTATTCTCAGGTGAGTTTGTTCTGTTGCTCAGGAATCTGTGTACCACAGAGCAAGTTTTTCTTTCAGTTTACATAATTCCCTCTAAAGAGTTTCTATTTCTGAACGAAGTTTCAACTTATTTACTTGGATCTCATTTGTTGTAAAAGAGGACATAATGTTGCTGAACTTTCAACCGAGGTTTGCAACTCAAACTCTTTGTATCTGAGCATTAAAGGAAAGGTTTTCCCTTACAGTCTAGAGGTGCATCGGTGCCTCCCAGGAGGCCAAACCCATTGTGAGCATTTATTAGGATCCAGCTCTATATAAGGTGTCCAGGAAGATATGTGGAAAGTGCCGTAGCCAGAGAACCTCAATTTTCTGTGATGGATATTATCAAAATGGAGCAAGGCCACATGCAAACCATGGATGTTTCTGATTACAGACAGATCTTCCTAATGGTGGGTTTCTCTAAGATTAAAATTTACATCATTTTTAAAACACACAATAACTGTCAGCAGGGAATGTAGGCTTGGAAAATGTGGACTGAGGCTTGTGAGAAGAATGAGTAGCTGCTTTCAGATCTATGAAAGGAAAATGCTATGCATCTTTCTTCTAGTCTAAAGCATATGGTCTAAAACAAACTAATAAAAGAGAAATACAAGTATATCTCCTACTGTCACCACCCTTCTCTCCAAAAGTAAAATGCATTGAGGACATCTCTAAACAGCCAAGACTAGAAAATCACAATCTATGGAGGTTGGGTGTTTGCTGGTTGACACATTCAGGCTGTGTTATGTTCCTTAACAAACGCTTCAAAGTGTGGTGTCTGTTCTTTGTGGTTCTGGCAGTTCCACCCCTTGAAATTTCCAGTCTCCTTCTCCCTTCATCTGCTCTCTTTCTGCCTGCAAAATCTTTTGCATCCTTAAGTTCCATTTTAAAAGCAGCCTCTTCTGTGAAGCCTTCCTGGGTTCTTCCTTTTCCTAGTGTGGCTTGTTCTCCCCCCACCACTGTGCCCTCACTCAAGGCACTATTTCATTCCATCTGCATGTATTTCTGCTACACATATCTGTCTCTTGCACTAGGGTATAAGGTACTCAAAGCCAGGCCTGTGTCTCCTTTTACTTTATTTTCCCTCCTTCATTACTATATAATCTTTATACATCTCTTGGGAAAACATATGCATCTTAAATATAATTACTCAAAGACAATAAATATACTAGGAAATGGGTCCCCTGGTCTCACAGCTTTGCAATATATTCCTTCTTCTCTCAGGGATAAAATATATAAACTATATTGAAAGTTTCCACCACTGAAAAATTTGTACCTAGTAAGGGAGATCAGGAGTCTTAAACTCAACAAATAGTCAACAAAATATTTAATGTTTACTATGGACCTAGCATCATACTAATAATGGACTAAACAGTTATGGTCACTGCCCTCATGGAGATCCTTGTCTAGTGAGGAAAATGATCAATCAGTATAGAAATTAACAAATAATTAGAAGTTAGGCATTGCATTAAGTGCTATGAAGAAAGTGAGTGATGATTCTGGATAAAATAGAAGCTTCAGAGAAATTGTGAGTTAGAAAGTCTATTCTGCTGGTAAACCTGATTTGAGATGAGCAGAGTGACAACCATTCAGGGATTTCTTGAAAGAGCCACCAGTAGGCAAAGGAAACAGGATATTTGCCAACCAGTACCTCATCTGCATAAACCTTGGCTCTTCTGAAGTCCCAAGGGTGATAGAGAATATGAAGATATCACTGACTCATAGAACCTTAGGGAATTTTTTGAAGTCTTGGATATCCACCAACAGCATGGAATTTGAAGATGTAGTATCTTAAGCAGAGCTTAGTTTCGTAATACTCTTTTATTTTAAACTTCTCTGGTAAGTAGTATGCGTGTTTTTGTGTGTGTGTTTTGGGGTTGGGGTACAATACAGAGACATGCAAAGTCTACTCTTTGTAAACAAGGAGTTTCATCAGATGTTCCTAACTTTCTTCTGTGATCTGTGAAGGCAATGGTGTGGAACATGGTCAATTTGCACTTGAAAATGTTCCCACAGATCTGGGTGGTTCTAACATTACAGACTCAGAGGTTCTGCTACAATTCAGACTGTCTTCTCCTGTACCAAATAATGTACCAAAATAATATCCTATTTCCTGGCGGTAACATAACAAATCACCACAATCTTTGTGACTTAAAACAACAAAATGTATTCTAACACAGGTCTGGAGCTAGAAGTCTAAAATCAAAGACCCAAAATACAAATAAGATAAAATAAATAAAATCAAAGGCCCACAGGGCTGCACTTTCCTTGAAGGCTCCATGGGAAAATCTTTCCTTGCTTCTTCCAGCATCTTAGAGGTTCCAGGAATTCTTTGCTTGTGGTTGCACAAGTCCAACCTCTGTCTCTGTCGTCACATGAGCTTCTCTTCCTCTTTCTGTGTGTCTCTCTTCTGTGTATCTCTCTTCTGTGTATCTTCTTCTTCTCTCTTTCTGTGTCTCTCTCTGTGTATCTTCTTCTGTGTATCTTTTTAAGGACACTTGTCATTGGATTTAGGGCCCACGTGGATAATCCAGGATGATCTCAACCTCATCTTGAGATCCCTAATTTCATTACATCTACCAGGATTCTTTCTCCAAATAAGGTCACATTCATAGGTTTCTGAGATACTAACTGAACATATCCTTCTAGGTGCTGGCCATCATTCTACCTCACTACACCATCTTATTCAGAAAATATGGGAAAGGCATTTCTATTTTTATTGTACATAGTTATAGCTATATATATATATATATATAAGAATATAAAAGATAATCCACAATACTAGCATGTTATCTGAGATGAAGAAGCATCATCCAGGGGAAAAGTATTGAGGACAAGTCAATGACACAGGTTTTGGATCTCTGGTGAATGCTTTCCCCTATTTGTCATTCACAGAACTTGAAGGTCCAAGTCCTTTTTGAGTATTCTGTCTTAAGAATAATTCTTTAGCCAGAATACAGAGAAGCTGCTGATACTGGTATTTGGTAGCTTTAAAAAGCTGAAGGGTGGGCTTCCCTGGTGGTTCAGTGGTAAAGAATCCAACTGCCAATTCAAGAAACACGGGTTCAATCCCTGATCTGGGAGGATCCCACATGCCTTGGAGCAACTAAGCCTGTGCGCCTCGACTACCGAGCCTGTGCTCTAGAGCTGGGAGCTGCAAGTACTGAAGCCCACACATCCTAGAACCCACACTTCACAAAAAGAACTGCCATCACCATGAGAAACCCATGCACCACAACTAGAGAAAAAGCCCTTGCAGCAGTGAAGAGCCAGCACAGCTAAAAAAGTAAGAAAGAAGCCGAAGGGTGAACCAGAAGCCTAGAGAGAAATAAATGCCTTTGGCTGTTTGGTAGTTGGTTCACAAGGTGGTTCTGTTGTCTGAGCCTAAAGCGGAAGTCTGGTGAGTTAAAGAGATGGAGTGAAGATAGGACTGAAAAAGCCAGGTCTTTGTTAAATTATAGACTCTCAGAATTGGTCATCTTATCTTATCAGATTCAGTGATGAGTTTTCTGTACAACAATCTGTCAAGAAGTTTTCCAATTCATGTTTAAATATCTGGCACTTCTTGTTTCATCTGGCAATATGGTTAATTGTTTCTTCCACTCACCCATTTTAATTCTAACATGGATTTCACCCTGTGTTTCATAATGAACAAGCTGGTCCTCCTCTTCCTGTATAAAGGACCAAAACTCTCTTAGCAACTTAGTTCCTCTCTTCGAAAGTTGAAACTTATCCTTTACCACCTGTATCCGAGAGTCATGAATCACTTTTGTAAGAAGGGACTACATTGTCTAATCTTAGAATTCATCTTTGTTGTGGTTAGAATATGCTGTTCAGAGGCAGCTGGGTAGCAAACCAAAAATAAAGGAGTTGGGGGAGCTGAGAAATTAGGTGGGAAACTGAGGAAGTAAGTGGTACCTCCTCCTACTCTGGGATTCCTGTAAAAAATTACTTCAGCCCCTGTTAGGTGGGACAGCAGAAAAACTTTGAAGGAAAGAGATATGGGAGTAAGCACATAGCACAAACTTGAATTCTTCCAGAGATTCCATTAGGAATAAGGCAACGATGAGGGGAAGCAGAAGCAGCCCTTGGAATCAGGCAGAGTCTTTCGTGCTGAGCCACACCAGGGAAGCCCTTGTCATCAGATAAGAGTACCCAGATCCTAGACCTCTTGGGAGGATTATAAGTGATGTAGATGACTTTTCCATCATAGTGCCAGGAACTAAGGAAGATCTGAGGACGTGGCAGCTATGTTATTGACAAACTGTGCTAGAATCAACACTCTCATTGTTGATGAGGAAGCATAGACCCAGAGACACCTGGGGCTGAAAATGAGAGGGGGGAGAGCCTCAGCAGATTTGTCTGGCAAATTTCTCAATAGTTTTGAATGCAGAAAGCCTTACTGCTCTAAGATATTTCACATTTACCTTGGAGGTATGGTGCCTTCCATCTATAGCTGTTGATGAGCTCTCAAATGAAAGGCTATCTTTCTCTTAATAAAGAGGCTCTTTTTAGTCATTTCTAATTTAGTCATTTAGTCATTAAACATTCTTTTAAGTCATTTCCCACTCCCCGTCTCCCCAGGTGTTCTGTTGGCATGGCATCTTGATTTGTTGATAGACTACACTGAGCTCCAAGACAGAGGTCAATGATTTTTCCAAAGCTCTATTTAGATGAGACGCCAAGACAGGATTTGAATAGGAGAAAACCTGTAGAACTTCTGGAGTGCTTCTTTCCTTGTTGGCTTAGCTCGCTGAGGGCTAAGAGTATGGTTTCAAGTGGCAATGAGTTCAGTTCAGTTCAGTTCAGTCGCTCAGTCGTGTCCGACTCTTTGCGACCCCATGAATCGCAGCACGCCAGGCCTCCCTGTCCATCACCAACTCCTGGAGTTCACCCAGACCCACGTCCGAGTCAGTGATGCCATCCAGTCATCTCATCCTCTGTCGTCCCCTTCTCCTCTTGCCCCCAATCCCTCCCAGCATCAGAGTCTTTTCCAATGAGTCAAATCTCCCCATGAGGTGGCCAAAGTACTGGAGTTTCAGCTTTAGCATCATTCCTTCCAAAGAAATCCCAGGGCTGATCTTCTTCAGAATGGACTGGTTGGATCTCCTTGCAGTCCAAGGGACTCTCAAGAGTCTTCTCCAACACCACAGTTCAAAAGCATCAATTCTTCGGTGCTCAGCCTTCTTCACAGTCCAACTCTCACATCCATACATGACCACAGGAAAAACCATAGCCTTGGCTAGACGGACCTTTGTTGGCAAAGTAATGTCTCTGCTTTTGAATATGCTATCTAGGTTGGTCATAACTTTCCTTCCAAGGAGTAAGCGCCTTTTAATTTCATGGCTGCAGTCACCATCTGCAGCGATTTTGGAGCCCCCCAAAATAAAGTCTGACACTGTTTCCACTGTTTCCCCATCTATTTCCCATGAAGTGGTGGGACCGGAAGCCATGATCTTCGTTTTCTGAATGTTGAGCTTTAAGCCAACTTTTTCACTCTCCTCTTTCACCTTCATCAAGAGGCTTTTGAGTTCCTCTTCACCTTCTGCCATAAGGGTGGTGTCATCTGCATATCTAAGGTTATTGATATTTCTCCTGGCAATCTTGATTCCAGCTTGTGCTTCTTCCAGTCCAGTGTTTCTCATGATGTACTCTGCATATAAGTTAAATAAGCAGGGTGACAATATACAGCCTTGACGTAGTCCTTTTCCTATTTGGACCAGTCTGTTGTTCCATGTCCAGTTCTAACTGTTGCTTCCTGACCTGCATACAAATTTCTCAAGAGGCAGGTCAGGTGGTCTGGTATTTCCATCTCTTTCAGAATTTTCCACAGTTTATTGTGATCCACACAGTCAAAGGCTTTGGCATAGTCAATAAAGCAGAAATAGATGCTTTTCTGGAACTCTCTTGCTTTTTCCATGATCCAGCGGATGTTGGCAATTTGATCTCTGGTTCCTCTGCCTTTTCTAAAACCAGCTTGAACATCAGGAAGTTCACAGTTCACATATTGCTGAAGCCTGGCTTGGAGAATTTTGAGCATTACTTTACTAGCATGTGAGATGAGTGCAATTGTGCAGTAGTTTGAGCATTCTTTGGCATTGCCTTTCTTTGGGATTGGAATGAAAATGGACCTTTTCCAGTCCTGTGGCCACTGCTGAGTTTTTCAAATTTGCTGGCATATTGAGTGCAGCACTTGCACAGTATCATCTTTCAGGATTTGAAACAGCTCAACTGGAATTCCATCACCTCCACTAGCTTTGTTTGTAGTGATGCTTTCTAAGGCCCACTTGACTTCACATTCCAGGATGTCTGGCTCTAGGTCAGTGATCACACCATCGGGATTACCTGGGTCATGAAGATATTTTTTGCACAGTTCTTCTGTGTATTCTTGCCACCTCTTCTTAATATCTTCTGCTTCTGTTATGTCCATACCATTTCTGTCCTGTATCAAGCCCATCTTTGCATGAAATGTTCCCTTGGTATCTCTAATTTTCTTGAAGAGATCTCTAGTCTTTCCCATTCTGTTGTTTTCCTCTATTTCTTTGCATTGATCGCTGAAGAAGGCTTTCTTATCTCTTCTTGCTATTCTTTGGAACTCTGCATTCAGATGCTTATATCTTTCCTTTTCTCCTTTGCTTTTCGCTTCTCTTCTTTTCACAGCTATTTGTAAGGCCTCCCCAGACAGCCATTTTGCTTTTTGCATTTCTTTTCCATGGGGATGGTCTTGATCCCTGTCTCCTGTACAATATCATGAACCTCCATCCATAGTTCATCAGGCACTTTATCTATCAGATCTAGGCCCTTAAATCTATTTCTCACTTCCACTGTATAATCATAAGGGATTTGATCTAGGTCATACCTGAATGGTCTATTGGTTTTCCCTAGTTTCTTCAATTTAAGTCTGAATTTAGCAATAAGGAGTTCATAATCTCAGCCATAGTCAGCTCCTGGTCTTGTTTTTGCTGACTGTATAGAGCTTCTCCATCTTTGGCAGCAAAGAATATAATCAATCTGATTTCAGTGTTGACCATCTGGTGATGTCCATGTGTAGAGTCTTCTCTTGTGTTGTTGGAAGAGGGTGTTTGCTATGACCAGTGCATTTTCTTGGCAAAACTCTATTAGTCTTTGCCCTGCTTCATTCCATATTCCAAGGCCAAATTTGCCTGTTACTTCAGGTGTTTCTTGACTTCCTCCTTTTGCATTCCAGTCCCCTATAATGAAAAGGACATCTTTTTGGGGTGTTAATTCTAAAAGGTCTTGTAGGTCTTCATAGAACCGTTCAACTTCAGCTTCTTCAGCGTTACTGGTTGGGGCATAGACTTGGATTACTGTGATATTGAATGGTTTGCTTTGGAAATGAACAAAGATCATTCTGTCGTTTTGAGACTGCATCCAAGTACTGTATTTCAGACTCGTTTGTTGACCATGATGGCTACTCCATTTCTTCTGAGGGATTCCTGCCCACAGTAGTAGATATAATGGTCATCTGAGTTAAATTCACCCATTCCAGTCCATTTTAGTTCGCTGATTCCTAGAATGTTGACATTCACTCTTGCCATCTCCTGTTTGACCACTTCCAACTTGCCTCGATTCATGGACCTGACATTCCAGGTTCCTACTCAATATTGCTCTTTACAGCATTGGACCTTGCTTCTATCACCAGTCACATCCACAGCTGGGTATTTTTTTTTGCTTTGGCTCCATCCCTTCATTTTTTCTGGAGTCATTTCTCCACTGATCTCGTAGCATATTGGGCACCTACTGACCTGGGGAGTTCCTCTTTCAGTATCCTATCATTTTGCCTTTTCATACTGTTCATGGGGTTCTCAAGGCAAGAATACTGAAGTGGTTTGCCATTCCCTTCTCCAGTGGACCACATTCTGTCTGATCTCTCCACCATGACCCACCCATCTTGGGTTGCCCCACAGGCATGGCTTAGTTTCATTGAGTTAGACAAAGCTGTGGTCCTAGTGTGATTAGATTGACTAGTTTTCTGTGATTATGGTTTCAGTGTGTCTGCCCTCTGATGTCCTCTTGCAACACCTACGGTCTTACTTGGGTTTCTTGTACCTTGGGTGTGGGGTATCTCTTCACAGGTGCTCCGGCAAAGCGCAGCTGCTGGTCCTTACCTTGTACTAGGGGTATCTCCTCACCACCGCCCTTCCTGGCCTTCAACATGGGATAGCTCCTCTAGGCCCTACTGTGCCCGCGCAGCCATGGCTCCTTGGATGTGGGGTTGGTCCTCCCGGCCCCTGCCCCTGGCCTCGGGCTTGGGGTTGCTCCTCTCAGCTGCCCCTGAGCTCAGACGCGGGGTAGCTCCTCTCGGCTGCCCCGACCTCAACCTCGGACGTTGGGTAGCTCCTCTCGGCGTTCCTGCGCTGTCACAGCCTGGCACTCTCGGCCGCTGCCCCTGACCTCGGACGTGGGGTAACTCCTCTTGGCCTCCGCCCTTCGGGCATGGGGTCCTCCCAGCTTCTGCCCCTGACCTCGGACGTGGGGTAGCTCCTCAATGGCCGCGCGCATAGTGCGCCGGTTGCGGCCCCCTGCGCTTAGCTACTTGAGTTACAAAGAGTTACTTGAGGATTTTATCCACAGCTCCTCACTTAGTCCGTTACAGAATTCTGACAACAAGAACAACAAATAGAGATTGCTGGCTGATTGGAATCATTTAGATAAAATATATTTAAAAAAAAAACTGCTTAATAGAAACAGATTAAATTAGAAAGCAGGAATAAATGTTTTACTTTAAATGAATATTTTGTCAAAAAAATGTCAATGTAAAACAATTTGACACTATAAACATAAATCCATAAATATTTTCATGTCATACAACCACTCTTTTCTTGGATACCAGAGAAATAATCCAAAATATGTAAATACTTAATTCACAAAAATGTTCATATCATAGAAGTATTTATAGCAACAATAAATTGGAAATGTCCCACAGCTGAAAATTTGGTTAGATAACATTGAAGATGACCATTTGATGGGATGTTATGCAGTCATTTAAAAGTACAGAAGCTTAAAGGCTAAGTCCTTCAATATATCACTAGTGAAAAATATATGCTGAAAATTGAGGTACAATATAATTATAGTATCTCACTAACAGAGATGCATAGAAAGATCCCAGCAGAAAATATACTAAAATACTCAAGAGAGTGGAAAAATTCTGTTCAACTACTTTTCCTTTAGTTTTTTTTTTTTTTTTTTTAGTTTAGTTGCCTCTTTTTGCAATAAAACAAGACAAACATACCAAGAAAAGAAAAGGAAATAAAACCCTGGTAGTTATCATGAAGGAAAAAAGATAATGGGGAAGATGAACAAGCAGATAGTTAAGCACAACATGGTCAGAGCAGTGCAAAAAAGAAGACAGCCTACTTGTGATACTCTTGATGAAACAGCATGAATCATGTGAAATGAAAATGTGAAAAACAGCCTCTTTAGTGATATCCTATCCTTCCTCTGTTTCAGTTCTTCACTGGGCTCAGTGGGAGCTTACGGGTGAGGAAATTACTAACATGGCTGACTACGAAGTTCTGTCTACTGGACATCGTCCTTCCTTGCCTGACAGGTTGTTTCTGTCTTTGTGAGTGGAGTGGATTAAGTCGACCAGATTCCGCAGTGAGGCAAGAGGAAGATCATTACTGCAATGGGCATAGAGCAGTTCCAGGAACACTCTCCCACAGATTTAACATTTCCTGAGGACAAACAATTATTGGGCAAGAAAGTATTAGTATCTTTTTTAAGCAAAGATTTCCAGGAGGTGAGGGACATATGCGAGGGTCAGAATTCATAGCACATTTTAGTAACTATAGATATGAGGAAAGCTCCCCCTGGGAATGGAAAGAACTCACAAAGTGCTTCTCATTTTGCGGAGAGCAGGTGGTAGAATAGCATGCCGAGGTGACTTGCAGGCAATGTGGCTCTTACTTGTACAAACACAGAGACTCTGAGTTTCAGTCTCATGGGGATCCTCTCTCAGCTTTCACTTCTCTTATGGGTCACTGGAAGTTGACAAGTCAGGAGCAAGGTTTAACTCCTCAAGTGATTGCAAAAATAATAGCTCAACCCAGAATGCTGTTGTTGTTTGAAACAATTTTTTCATTCGAGAAGCTGCAGATATAAAACTTTACTTAAAATTGCCTAAGCAGGCTTTTCTTTTTTTCAATATTAGTTGAAGACTCAGGAAATTCCTTTCAAACTTCAGAAATAGGATAAGTAAAGGAAAATGACCACAAAAGAGGGAATTTGAGGGAAAAAAACAGGAGCGGGATGACTGTTTAATATGTTACTTAGGCATGTAATTCTTTCAAATGGCTTTCTTTAGAGTTGACTTATCTGCTTTTTTTGTTTTTCATCTTTTTTATGATATTTCAGCAAGTTTTTTTTTAGCTACACTGAGGTGGTTAGTTCTTAATATGGAGCTGTCATTACAGAGTCTTTTCTCAAAATACTTTGGATAAAATGCTGCTTGATTTTCATGATTAAAATGAATGTTCCTATTTGGTTCCAGTAGAAAGAACAAAGTGTAATTTGTTCTAAAGCTGAATGTGGTTCAGTAAAGAATCTGCCTGCGATGCAGGAGACCTGGATTTGATCCCTGGATCAGGAAGATCCCCTGGAAAAGAGAATGGCAACTCTAGTATTCTTGGCTGGAGAATTCCTTGGACAGAGGAGCCTGGTGGGCTACAATCCATGGAGTCACAAAGAATCAGACACAACTAAGCTACTAACACCTTCACTTTCAAAGCTATCTCAAAGGCAGGGAAGCCATGTGTCCACCAATGGCCTTTTCTCCCTCTCTGCCTCTTGTAGCTGGAGCTGAATATTCACTGTGACTCCTAACAGGTATCCTTGAAGAGGGGTATATGGGGGTGGGCTTAAAGCATGGCTTTGCCACAAAGAACCTGCCTTCCCTAGGCCTCTGGGGTCCTGTTACAATGATGCTGTGTCATGGGGATAGTTCTGGACTGGAATAGGGGAACTGAGATTTAGCTAGTGACTCTTGAGTTAGGTAAGGAAGGTCTTGGTTGTGCTGCAGTGTTTTCTTCCATTTAATGGTGTGTTGGACACAACAGCCTCTAGGTTTCTCCCCAATGTTAAGATTTTGTGATTTTTGTCTTCTGATCCTTGGTAGAGGTGTTCCTCTGGACCTAAAGAAACAGTGGTAACTCATACAGCTTTCATGGATCCTTTCTTTCCAGAAGGGTGCAAATGTGGGTGTGGAGGGTGACAAGGAAAAAGCACTCTGACGAAATGACTATGGTTACTTTCTCATACTGAATGATCAGGAAGCTGAATCGCCCACAGTCCCTTCCGTTCAGTCGGCAGCAGCAGAAGTGAGTGATTCAGAGACGGAGTGGGAAGCAGAGAGGAATGAATAAGGTCTGGGGGACGAGGCCTTTTATCACGAGCTTGGCCAGGCCACCCAGTGTTCTTAGTTACAGACATAGCAACCACTGTGGGTCACTTCACTACTCTGCTCCCGACCTTAAGGCAGCCACTTAGCACCACCAGTCCTCTGTATTAATTCTTGCCTGCCAATGCAGGAAATGTAAGAGACATGAGTTCAATCCCTGCATCAGGAAGACTGTCTGGAGTAGGAAATGGCACCCTACTCCAGTATTCTTACCTGGAAAATTCCATGGGCAGAGGAGCCCAACAGGCTACAGTCTATGGGGTTGCGAAAGTGTCAGACATGATTGAGTGAATGAACACACACACCCACACACACACACTTATATTTTGGGTTACTACTATTGTATTTCTTACTGCGGTAACATCGATTTATGACATTATACAAGTGTTATGTGTACAACATTGTTTTTACTTTATTATATTTCTACCACCATGACCACCACCAAAAGTTTAGCTTCCATGTGTTACCATACAGTTGATCCCCTTTATCCAATTTAGCCTCTCCTTCACCTTTTCCCCACTGGTAACCACTATTCTGCTCTCTGTATCTACATGTTTATTTTAGTTTGTTTGGTTTGTTCGCTTGTTTTTTATATTCTACATATGAGGGAAATTATATATTTGTCTTTCTAGGTCTGACTTATTTCGTTAAGCATATTTTCAAGATCCATTCATGTTGTCCCAAATGGCAAAATTTCATCTTTTTTTTTATGGCTGTGTAGTATTCACACACACACACACACACACATACACATACATCTTCATTCATTGATTTGTTAATGGGCTCTGAGGTTGTTTCCGTATCTTGACTATTGCAAACAATGCTATGATGAACACATAGGTGCATATATTTTTTTCAAGTAAGTATTTTCATATTCTTTGGATAAATACCCAGAAGTGGGATAGGTAGATCATACGATAGTCCTATTCTTAAGTTTTTGAGGAATATCCATACTATTTTCCATAGTAGCTGTACTAATTTATGTTCTCACCAATTATGTGACTGATGCTTTAGCTGAAGCTCCAATACTTTGGCCACCTGATGCAAAGAACCGACTTATTAGAAAAGACCCCGATCCTGGGAAAGAGTGAAGGCAGGAAAAGAAGGGGGTAAAAGAGGATGAGATGGTTGGATGGCATCAATGACTCAATGAACATGAGTTTGAGCAACCTCCGAGATATTGTGAAGGACAGGGAAGTCTGGTGTGCTGCAGTCCATGGAATCACAAAGAGTTGGGCACAGCTTAGTGACTGAACAACCAACAGTGTACAAGGGTTCCCTTTACCCACATCCTCTACAACATTGTTATTTTTTGATTTTTGATAATAGCCATTGCAATAGCTGAGAGTGACTTTGATCTCCCTTCATTTTGAGCCTGTGTTTGTTGTTAGAGCTGGGGGAAGCATATAATTCTGTCTTATTTTTAAATCCACCCATTCACTCTGTGTCTTGATTGCTGAATTCAATCCATTCATATTTAGTGTGATTATTGATAGATGAGGACTTAGTACTGCCATTTTATCTTTCGTTTTATGGTTGCTCGATATCTCCATTGTTTCTTTTTCCTTGTGTTTCTGTCTGTCACTTTGGTTTGATGGCTTTTTAATAATGTTTACCTCAGTTTCCTCTTTTTCTGTTTCATGTCTCTGCTCTAGACTTATGTTGTATGGTTGTCATGACGTTTGTGTAAAATGTCTCATTGATAAAACAGTCCATTTCTGTTGATAGTATCTTATCTTCATTTATCTATGAGATCCATCCTTCTTTTTTCTTTTTGTTGTCTCAAATTATCACTTTTTATGCATTTTTTAATCCAAATTGAAGTAGCTATCATTATTCTTTCCTGCTTTTCTTCCCTTTAAACTTCATGCTTGAATAAAGTACTCAAAAACATATGCTGATATAGAGTTGCAATTTTCTAATTCTATTTACCACCTTACTCAAATGTCTATGTATTTTTGCCTTTTTGTTTGTGATAGAAAAGTTCCTATCAATATTTTTTTATAAAACTGGTCACTCAGTCGTGTTCAACTCTTGAAGAACACATGGACTATCACCCACCAGCCTTCTCTGTCCATGGAATTCTCTAGGCAAGAATACTGGAGTGGGTTGCCATTTCCTCCTCCAGGGGATTTTCCTGACCCAGGAATGGTATCTGGGTCTCCCACATCGCAAGCAGGTTCTTTACCATCTGAGCCACCAGGGAAGCCCCATAAAGCAGGTCAGGTGTTGATGAGCTCCCTCAGCTTTTGTTCATCTGGGAAAGTCTTTATTTCTCCTTTGTATCTGAATGACAATTTTGCTGAGAGTATTCTTGGATGACAATTTTTATCTTTCAGCATTTTGAGAATGTCATCCCAGTCCCTCCTGGCCAGCAGAGTTTCTTCTGAGAAATTTGTTGATTGCCTAAAGGGAGTTTCTTTTTAGATTACAATCCTTTTTATTTTTTACTGGCTGTCTTTAAAATTCTCTTTTGTTATTGACTTTTGATAGTTTTAATATATTGTGTCTTGGAGAAGGTCTTTTCGTGTTAAACTAATTAGATATTCTTGCAATGGCAACCACTCCAGTACTCTTGCCTGGAAAATCCCACGGTGGAGGCTGCAGTCCATGGGGTCGCTAAGAGTCAGACACGGCTGAGCAACTTCACTTTTACTTTTCACTTTCATGCATTGGAGAAGGAAATGGCAACCCACTCCAGTGTTCTTGCCTGGAGAGTCCCAGGGACGGGGGAGCCTGGTGGGCAGCCATCTATGGGGTCGCACAGAATTGGACACAACTGAAGCGACTTAGCAGCAGCAGCAGCAATTAGATATTCTTTTAGCATCACAGTCTTGTATATCCAGTCCCTTCCCCAGGTTTGGGAAGTTCTCAGCTATTATTTCTTTAAATAATCACTCTCTTCTCCCTCTCTTCTCCTTCTAGGATGTATACCCATTACCCTACTGTTGCTCCTCCTAAAAGAGTTGGAGTATTCTTGGAGAATTTCTTCATTTTGGGGGAATCTCAGTTTTCTTTCCTCTTCTATCTGTATCATTTCTAGATTTCTATTTTTGAGCTCACTAGTTCCCTCTTCTGTATGGTCCACTCTATTTCTAATGCTTTCTAATGTATTCTTCATTCTATTTATTGAGGTCTTTAGCTCCAGAATTTCTGTTTGGTTACTTTTTAGAGTTTGAATCTCTTTGGGAAACTTTTCCCTCTGATTATTAGTTTTATTCCTAAGCTCATTGAACTGCCTTTCTGACTTCTCTTGTAGCTCACTGAGTTTCTTCATAATAGTTTTTTTGTTTGTTTGTTTTAATTCTCCTATCGGTTAGACCACAATCTTATGTGACTTAAAGTCTGGTTTCTGGAGAATTGCCATTTTCTTTTTCTAGTACCATGTTACTTTGGTTCTTCATGCTGCTTGATGACTTGTTCCTTTGCTGGTGCATCTGAACTGTTCAAAAGCTTTCTTTAGGTAAAGTTCCTTTTTTTTTTTTTTTTTGTTTTTTTTACTTGTCTCTAAGAATTATCCAACCAGTCTATCCTAAAGGAGATCAGTCCTGGGTGTTCTTTGGAAGGACTGATGCTAAAGCTGAAACTCCAATACTTCGGCCACCTGATGCGAAGAGCTGATTCATTGGAAAAGACCCTGACGCTGGGAAGGATTGAGGGCAGGAGAAGAAGGGGACGACAGAGGATAAGATGGTTTGATGGCATCACCGACCAAATGGACATGGATTTGGGTGGACTCCGGGAGTTGGTGATGGACAGGGAGGCCTGGCGTGTTGCGGTTCATGGGGTTGCAAAGAGTGGGACACGACTGACGGAACTGAACTGAACTGAGGAATTCAGCTGGTGCATCTAGAAATTAGAGGCCTTTCTTTTGCGTTCCAGTAGGTGGCGCCATACCATGATTTTGGTTTCTTATACCTGCGCTGCCTCTGGTTAAATTTGAGAATTGGCACTTTTCACCTTTTAGGGCCTCTGTCAAAAGAATGGCCCAAGACCCTCATTATCACGGCTGTGCCTCCCTCCAGGATGGATCAGTGGTGCCTTGCTGCTGCTGGTGTCACTGGCATCACTGGCTGGGGCTCCAGACAATGGGCTCTTCCACCAAGCTCAGGATCTTTTGAGTTGTGGGCTCCTGAACCACAGGGGACGGGGAAGGTGGCAGGGAGCTGGTGGTGCAGGTACCTCTGCCGTGTCTGATTTTGTCAGGTTCATAGGCTCTGCTGCTGCAGGCAGAGGGCGTCATGGGTGTCTCTGTGACAAGGGACAAAAATACGGGCCCTGCCACTCACTGCTGCCCATTTTCCTGTGGCTGTGGTCGCATGGTGGCTGGGAGGCTCTTGCTGTCTGCACCTCCTCCTCTCCTGCTCCTGGGTTCTCTGGGCTCTGGGCTCAGCTGCTGTGGCTGGTGAGCGGGGATTGCAGGCGCCATCTCCACTGTGTTTCTGCTTCTCCCTCCTCTGTTTGTTCTCGTCCACCCATTTTTAGATGTACAGATAATGTGGAATGCCCCAGCACCCTGGTGCGTTCAGCAGAGACACCTTTGTTGAGTTGTGGACGTTTTACTGGTTGTTGCTTGAAGGGGAGAAACAAAGAGAGCATTTCACATCACTGTGATGCTGGTGTCACTCCCCCACTACTTTATTTTTGGTATCCCACATATCTTTTTTCATTTTTAGAATATACATTACTTATTCAAGGAAAATCTGAGAGAGGTAAACTTTCTGAGTGTATATGTATTAGAATACCTGCTTCCTTTTCTCTCCATCTCAAATGGTAGTTTGGTTGAAAGCAGACTTCTAAATTCAAAATTGTCTTTCAAAGCCATTCAAATGTTTTCTCCAGCATTCAATATGTCAAAAGTCTGATGTTGATTTGTCTTAAAACCTTTTTTAATGCATCTGGGTTTTTTCCCCCCTCTATGAGAATGTTTAGTATGTTTCATTTCATTCCTTCAACAATTATTGATATTTATTAAGAAGGTATTATATGCAAAGCACTATTTCCAGTGCTGGAGGTAAAAAAGTGAACAAAACAAAATTTCTTGTCCTTCAGGAGTCTGAATCATAGTGGAGGGAGCAAGAAGACAAAGAAACAAACAACAAAAACATATGGCATGTCAGCGATAAAAGCTGTGGAGAATAAAAGAATAAAAAGAGGATGAGGTGTGCTGGGTAGAAGTGGTCAAGTGCTGACATTTTAAATAGAAAGGAAAGGAATCAGTGAAGCAGCTTTGGTCAGAGATGTGATGTGGGTGAAGGTACGAGTTGTGCAGATATCTGAGGAGAGAACGCTCCTCAAGAGGAAACTTCATGTGCAAAGACCCTGAGGTGGGAACATACCAGGGAAGCTTGAGGGTAAGCAAACAGCCCATTATGTTTACTTGGAATTCACCAACAGAAGGGAGAGTTACAGGAGATAACATCAAAGAAAGAGAGGATGGGGGGAGAGGGTTAATATGCCCCTGTAGAGCGTATTAGGCGTTTTCCAAATCTTGACTTGACTCTGAGAAAAATGAGAAGTCATCAGAGGGTTGTGATGAGAGGAACAACCCCTTCTGAATTATATTTTGAAAGATTACCTCAGTTGCTCAGCAGGAATAGACTATGTTGTTGTTGTTTAGTTATTAAATAGTGTTCAACATTTTTGTGGCCCCATGGACTGTAGCCTGCTGGGTTCCTCTGTTCACGGGATTTTCCAGGCAAGAAAACTGGAGTGGGTTGTCACTGCCTTCTCCAGGGTATCTCCCCGACCCAGGGGCCGAACCCACATCTTCTGCATTGGCAGGCAGGTTCTTTATCGCTGAGCCACCTTGGAAGCCTGGGGAACAGACTATAGGAGAGACAAAAGTAAAAGAAGGGAGAATTCATGAATTTGTTATAATATTCCTAGTGGAACATTATGTGGTTTGAATTACAGTTGTTTTAGCAATGTAAGTGGTGAAGAGAAGACACAACTTAGACTTATTTTTTTGTATTTTTCAGCATAGAAAAATTTTGTATTTCTAAAAACCTTATACAGATGGTACAAAGGACTCCAATATATCCTTAACCCAATTTCCCAGTTGTAACATTTATCACATTTGCTTTTCACTTTTTACATATATATATATATATATATTACAATATTTTGACCCTTTTGGAAATAAGTTGAAGATGTGATGCTTTTATCTCTGTGACCTGCAGTATAGACTTCCTAAGAATAGTACATTCTCTTATATAACCACATACAGTGACCAAAGTCAGGAAAGCAACACTGATGCAATTCTGTTACTTAATCTATACATTCTGTTCAGATTTTGTCAATTGTCCCAGGAATGTCCTCTATATAAAAAAAATCTTTTTTTTGGTTTCATAGTGGACTTTATTGGGAAAAGTTAGTGTAAAAAACATTCAAATTCATAAAATTTAAATAAAGTAAAATTATACCTTGTAGTTATAGTAATCGCTATAGTAATCACAAATAAGGTAAGTCTAAATTATTGCCTAAGCAAACACTATTTTGTCAGGCTTCTCCTAAGCCCAAGGCAGGAAGCGCTGCAATTAGTAGAAGTGAACCCAATGATGAATTTACATTTGGAAGCTGAAGGAAGTTAAAAGAGCATGTTCTGATTATGGCATCACAACATTCTAGCCTGAAAAAAAGCAACTTTATTAATGTCCCACAGCAGAGTACATTAGTAATTGTAACCATGCATTAAAATCCTCCTTTCATGTTATAAAGAGAGTAATCCATTTTCTTTGTGATACATTGTTTTAATTAGTTTTGTGTGGTCTGTCCCTCTAAAGACCTGTCTGGGAATGTTCCTTTCTCCAAGGCCTCCTAAGACGCCCGGGATGCTTCCTCCGGGTTGTCTTTGGTCATTTACTACCAGCCAAGTGGCCAGAACTGGGGGAAGCCCCTCCCTGAACCAAGATAAAAAAGATATCCGAACCAGATAAAAAAAATCTGATCCAGGGATCCTCTGTTAATTATTCTGAAGAAAAGACGATAGGACTGGAGACCAATTTGGGGAGAAAAAGAGGAGTCTAGTACGACTTTAAGGTTTTTCACTCAGGCAGTAGAGAGTGGAGTTCCTATCAAACCTAAGGCTGGAAGGACTTTGAAAGTCACAAGTTTATATGTATGTCTGGGAGGTGGGGAAGAAAGCTATAGAGTTCAGCTTTGGATATACTAAATTTGAGATGTTTATTAGACATCCAAGTGGATACACAAGTGTGCTGTTCTTTGTGGTTTGAAATTCCATCTTGATGTCTCTAAACGTGAGTCTTTTTTATTAATTCAGCTCAGTACTGGATAAGAGCCTTTAACATAAAGAGGTCATCTTTTTTTGTAGGAGATGCTCTTCAATGATTTGAGCATCCCATTCCATTCTGCTCTCTCCAGATGATGCTGGAAGTTAGATTTATCCTAAGTGCTTTGTAGCATTCCCTTTCAGTGCTCTCTGTTGGCTACTTTTTGTTCCATCTGTGAGAATCTTTCTGAACATTTTTATAAGCTCACCAATTGTGTTTCTGCTACATCTTTTATTCAATAACTGTAATAGAATTTCTTTCACATCATTTTCTTCTTCTGAGGGTATTGATTACATTTAAAGTGACTTTTCACCCTTTGTCCTTTTAGCCAACTAGCTAGTCTGTCAGTTCATTTGCCTGAGGAGTTTGATTTTTTTTTTTTTAAAGTGGCATTTGTTTTCTTTAAACGTTAGTGATTATTCCTGTCTTTTTATTGTTGATTTGACATATAGATGTCATTACTTGCTAACTGATGCACCTGAAGTATACAATGTCTTCTCCACCCCTAGTGTCTTCAATTTTCATTTAGTTTGGGGGTTAATCTTCCTAGGTGGTATCAACTTGTACCAGTCCATGTAGCATTTAAACTTAATCAGCATAATAGCCTACTATAGTATCAATTTTTTGTCCTGCCTTCCTCCAATCCTTCCTTCATTCTGTTGCCAGAAGTAAGCTTTTGCAATTGAAATATTAAAATGTTGATATTTTAAGTTTTGAATCTCTTATAAGTTTCAGGATACAATAGGAAATCCTCAGAGTGGGAACATGTTTATTTGGTAGGTCTCATCTATAGATATTCACTTATTTTTCTACTCATTTACTAATGTTCCTAGCATATCAGATTATTGGTATTTTCCGGAACATGCATCCATGCCTTCTCTAAGACTCTTGTCTTCACCCAGAGTGCCCTACTTCTTCCTCTCCGCATCTAGAACTTCAGTGCCTCCTTCAGGATCCAGCGCCTGGTACATATCTGGGCCCCAGCACTATCCACTGCTATGACATTTTGATGCCTCCACTTTCCACTATTGGTTAAATACATTACTCCCCTTTCTGTATTCTTGGGGCATTATCAATGTACCTGTAGGTGTTGTTGTATTGACAAATAATTTATGTACCACTTTCTCCCCTCCCAGACAAAAGGAGATTTAAATGCAGTGAGGGATGGGATATGTTTTATTAATCTCAGAATATTAACTACCTACTATATGAAAGATACTTTAAGTGATGTGATTTGTTTATTAAATGAAGTGAGAGATCCCAAAGTAGATTTTATATGCTCTTCTTGAAAGGAGGGGTGGTCCCGAGACCTGTAAGCTATGCACTCATGAGGATGTAGATTGCCTAATGCCATTTTGTAGGACTCTACATTTTTTTTTAGGATTCTTACTTCATAGACTGGCCTCTGATGTTAGTTCTATAATGGATTCCTTATCAAACAGCCACAGAAGCCACTTCTTGTCTTGCTGCTGATATTGAGGTAGTCATCCATCCAAGGGTATTGACCACTTGGACACCAGGGAATTCCCCCAAATTAGGAGAATGAGAGAAGGCAGAGATTGGAGTTTGAGGTCCAGCTGTACTTTAGGGGTCAATCACAGAGATAAAGAAGAGCTCACTGTCCAAGGTAAGGAGGTTCCCAGAGGGCCAGGGAGGCAGTCCTGCTCTTAGGAGACTGTGCTCTGGGCCATATTTATTCTAAGATCCTGACATCAGCTACAGAATTAGATCCAAATTTGGTCCTTCCAAAGGTATGCTTAATAAGGTCAAGGTGGTTTTTCCACCCTTATCTCCCCATTCAGTTAAAAACTCATGCCTACTATAAAAAATATCTTATTAGTTCTGAAAGAAATTCAACATTAAAAACAGATACACAAATACCTAAAATAAATAATTAAAATGGGAATTAAAGAAGAAACAAACAAACAAAAAAGGAATAAGATGCTTAGGTGAAGCAAGAAAGCAGCTGAGAATCTATAAGGGGGTGGAGGGTGGTGGGGCCTGAAGAAAAAAGAATTTGGAGTTTGGACCTCAGGAATGTTCAGGAAAGAATGAACAGGTTAGACTATTTGGGCAAGGGGAAGCACAGTGAAGACATATGGGTGACATATCTGAATAACAGCAGCAAAAAAGTGCTATAGATATTGCTCTAAAAAATTCCCTGGCTCCTTGGATTTACAAATGGATCATCTCCATGGAAGCATAAACTATATCCCTTACTTTCTTTCAGATATTACAAAGGTCAACCACTCTTTTGTAACCAGTTCATATATTAGACAATCAACTGGGTAAATCATTATATTCGTATTATTTCCAGGTATAAAGACTCTGATGCCAGGAAAATACTAGTCAGCTCAAGGCCTGTAAGTGATGATGGCATGGTTGGCCGGGATTCGTAGAGCCTGCTGCCTTCTTCCTCTTCTTCTCTCCCTCTGCCTTATTCCCCTTATTCTTTTCATTGTTCCTGTTGCTTCTTTGTCCTTCTGTCCCCCATTTTCTCGATTTCTCCCTTTGTCTTTCACAACCTCATTCAATCATTGCAGATATACTTGCCACTTGTGCGTGTGTGTGTGCCTAAGAAGTTGCTTCAGTTGTGTCCGATTCTGCAACCCCATAGGCTGTAGCCCACCAGGCTCCTCTGTCCATGGGGGTTCTCCACGCAAGAATACTGGAGTGGGTTGCCATGCCCTCCTCCAGGGAACCTTCCTAACCCGGGATTGAACCCATGCCTCCTGTAGTTCCTGCACTGCAGGGAGATTCTTTACCACTTAGCCACTGGTTACCATGCAGTAAGTTATTGGGCTGGGGCTCACATTATTTTTTCCTGCAAAAATTGGGGGGAGTCTTTTTTAAACTTAATTAATTTGAGCTAGAGCTCTTAAATAATAATAACTAGTGTGGCTCAAACATTTGACCTGGCTCTCTTCTGTGTTTCGGGTGCATCCTCTTCAAAATGTCTTTGTCCCAAAGCACAGCGCAAATTTCCAAACCTGAGCCTGAATACTTAAAAATCCAAACACACAGCATCTAAACTTGATATTCAGGGAAAGAAACAGCTTCTCCGTTAATAAGAGACTATGCACTATCTGTAGGGATTTATCAAACCTTGCTTGGCGAGTTCTGTATATAACACACATCGATACCCTTGGCTGAGCTTGCTCTTGAGTGAGCATTGTGACTGTGGGTGCTGGTTCTGTTGTTCCAGGTCCCAGGTACTGTCTTCCAGGCTCATCTGTCACAGATTTCACTGCTTCTCTCAGACATTTTCCCCATCTAGGGACTGTTCTTACTAGCAAGCAATTGTTCTGCAGTGAGGCACTGGAAACATTTCTGAATGGAATTTACTATTTTTGTGTGTGCTCAAAGTTTTTGAAATAAAGGCATTTCTTTCCAAGACTTTTAAGCTTTGAAATTCCAATTTTGCGCAAAAACTTGAGATACCCCCATTCTTTTTGGGTATCCAACTTCAACACATAAAGTAATAGATCAGGAAAGATTTAATTGTCCAGGTTCAAACAAATCTGTTTACTTTGTTTAAATTGATGTTGTTATTGAAATAAACTGTGGAAAGAAATTTGACATAAAAAAAATATGACATTGCTCATAATGCAAGTGAGAACTTGTCTGCAGGCTTCAATATTTCAACTTGCATTCGCAGAATATAATTCCCTAATGTAATATTCATAAAATAGTGCTATTCATCCATGTGCCCATCTCTTCGCAAGCATCCAATACTGTGAACATGTGGCATGAGCCTGTCCCTACACTGGTGTGGAAGTGACTGACAGGGTGGTATTGGACATACACAGTCATGGCTACAAACAAGTCATGTCTGTGGGAAACTTAAGTGTTTCTCTTAATTCTTAGAAAGGAAGAAGGAGAGGAGAAAGAAATTTTTTATGCTAACTAATTTAAAATGTCTATTAATCACTGGAGTCATATCCCACATGCACAGGAATATTTCTTGGACACATTTTTTTTTTTTTTCTTCCCGGAAGAAACTGGGCCCAAATCCATATCTGATCTCCCTTACTACCTGTGACTCTCAAAAGCCTTTACTGCTTCATTGTCATCTTTCTCTAGGCTCCATTCTAGTTCTGTTTTGCTTTCAAAAGCCAATGAGTCATCTTGGTGGTGGAGGACAATCCCGTGGAATGGAGCAGTCTTCAGGAGAACAAAAAAGAGAAAGTTCCATGGACAGAGGGGCAAAGAGGAAGAGAGTCTTTAAAAAGAAGAACATGCTCTAGGAAGAAAGAGTCTTTAAACCTCTTTTCTCATTCTGTTACCATAGTGGAGCTGGTTCCTTGGCAGCGATGTGAGTGAGAGAGTGTCCCCTGCAGGCAGACTGAGAGAGTGCATGGCACAGCTTAGCTGAAAGGGCACAGTGCAGCAGCTGCCATCTAAGGCAGACCATCTGGGAGTCTTGCATAATACCTGATGAGCGCAAATGCAAAAATGCTTAACAAAATATTAACAAACTAAATTCAACAGTACATTGAATCATACATCATGGCCAAGTGAAACTTATCCCTCTATGCAAGAATGGTTCAATATACAAAAAACCAATCTATGTGATACACCTCATGAGGGATAGAAATCACACAATCATCTCAAGAGATGCAGAAAAAGCATTCAATAAAATTCAACACACTTTCATGATAAAAACTATCAAAAAATTATGTGTAGAGGGAACTTATCTCAACACAATAAACACCACATATGAAAAATACAGAGCTAAAATCAGACTCAATGGTGAAAAGCTGAAATCTTTTCCTCTAAGATCTAGAACAAGGCAAGGATGCCCATTTTTGCTGTTTCTATTCAGCATAGTACTGACATTAAAGAGAAATTTAAAAAGCAAGTAAAAGAAATAAAAAGATCAAGGAAAAGAAACAAAAAAGCATGTAAATTGGAAAGCAGTAAAATTGTCTGTTTGCAGATAATGTTACCTTATATGTAAAAAACTGTAAAGATTCTACAGAAAACCCTGCTAGAACTAATCAATAAATTCATTAATGTTACACTATACAAAATCAACATACAAAAAGTCAGTTGAATTTCAATAAGGTAATAATAAAATATCTGAAACAGAAATTAAGGAAACAATCCCATTAACAATAGCAGGAAAAAATGAAATAAAATAGGAATAAACTTAACCAAGGGGGTAAAAAACTTGTACACTGAAAATTATACAACAGCGATGAAAGACATTAAAGCAGAGAGAAATAAGTGGAAATATTCTACATTCATGGATTAAAAGACTTAATATTATTAAAATTACTACTTATAGTAATCCATACTAGTATAAGTGATCTGCAGACTTAATACAATCTCTATGAAAATCTCAGTGGCATTTTTTTACAGAAAAAGAAAAAAGTCTTAAAACCCATATGAAACAACAAAAGACTCTGAGTAGCCAAAGTCATTTTGAGCAAGAAGAACAAAGCTGGAGGCAACACATTTTCTGATTTCAAAATGTATGACAAAGCTACCATACAAAGCTGTAATACAAAACATATTACAGTGTAATGCAAATAGTATACTACTGGCAAATAAGCAGACACAGACAGAACAGAATAGAGAGCCTAGAAATAAACCCATGCATGTATATCAAGTGATCTTTGACAACAATACATGATGAGGAAAGGGTAGCTCTCTTTAATAAATGGTCTTGGAAAACCAAATTCAAAAGAATGAAATTGAAGCCTCATCTTATACTACATACCAAAGTTAACTCAAAATGGATTAAAGACTGAATTGTAAGACCTGAAACCACAAAACTCTTAGAAGAAAACATATGGTAAAAGCCTCTTGACATTGACCTTGGAAAAGAATTCTTGGATGTGACATCAAAAGCACAGACAACAAAAGCAAAAATAAACAAGCAGGATTATGTTACACTAAAAAGTATCTGCACAGCAAGGGAAGCCATCAACAAAATGACAAGGCAGGGATTGTGCGGAAGGGAAAACAGGGAAGTGTTAGTCAAAGGGTACAACATTTTAGTTATACAGCAACTGACAAGTAACTAATCTCAAAAATATACAAGCAACTCCTACAGCTCAATTCCAGAAAAATAAATGACCCAATCAAAAAATGGGCCAAAGAACTAAATAGACATTTCTCCAAAGAAGACATACAGATGGCTAACAAACACATGAAAAGATGCTCAACATCACTCATTATCAGAGAAATGCAAATCAAAACCACTATGAGGTACCATTTCACACCAGTCAGAATGGCTGTGATCCAAAAGTCTACAAGCAATAAATGCTGGAGAGGGTGTGGAGAAAAGGGAACCCTCTTACACTGTTGGTGGGAATGCAAACTAGTACAGCCACTATGGAGAACAGTGTGGAGATTCCTTAAAAAACTGGAAATAGAACTGCCTTATGATCCAGCAATCCCACTGCTGGGCATACACACTGAGGAAACCAGAACTGAAAGAGACACGTGTACCCCAATGTTCATCGCAGCACTGTTTATAATAGCCAGGACATGGAAGCGACCTAGATGTCCATCAGCAGATGAATGGATAAAGAAAGCTGTGGTACATATACACAGTGGAGTATTACTCAGCCATTAAAAAGAATACCTTTGAGTCAGTTCTAATGAGGTGGATGAAACTGGAGCCTATTATACAGAGTGAAGTAAGCCAGAAGGAAAAACACCAATACAGTATACTAACGCATATATATGGAATTTAGAAAGATGGCAACAATAACCCTGTATACGAGACAGCAAAAGAGACACTGATGTATAGAACAGTCTTTTGGACTCTGTGAGAGAGGGAGAGGGTGGGATGATTTGGGAGAATGGCATTGAAACATGTATAATATCATATATGAAACGAGATGCCAGTCCAGGTTCGATGCACGATACTGGATGCTTGGGGCTGGTACACTGGGACGACCCAGAGGGATGGTACTGGGAGGGAGGAGGGAGGAGGGAGGAGGGTTCAGGATGGGTAACACATGTATACCTGTGGTGGATTCACGTTGATATATGGCAAAACCAATACAATATTATAAAGTTAAAAAAAAAAAGCATAGTGGCTATAGCTAGCAATACTGTATTTTAGTCTTAAAAATTTGCTAAGGGGATAGATCTTATGTTAAGTTTTCGTACATAATAATAAGTAAAGGAGGCAGGATGATTTTTTAAATTGGAGGCTAATTAGTTTACAATATTGTGGTGGTTTTTGCCATACATCAACACGAATCGGCATTAGGTATACATATGTCCCCTCCCTCTGGAACCCTACTCCCACTCCCCGCCTTATCCAACCCCTCTGGGTTGTCACAGAGCACTGGCTTTGGGCTCCCTGGGTCATATGTGGAATCCACACTGGCTACCAATTTTACATATGGTAATGTTATGTTTCAATGCTATTCTCCCAAATCATCCCACCGCCTAATACCCTCACTGTGTCCAAAATGTCTTTGTCCTCTTTGCTGCCCTGCAAGTAGGATCATCAATACTATCTTTCTAGATTCCATATATATGTGTTAATATATGATATTTGTCTTTCTATTTCTGACTTACTTCACTCTGTATAATAGGCTCTAAGTTCATCCACCTCATCCACCTTGACTCAAATGTGTTCCTTTTTATAGCTGAGTAATATGCAGCACAACTTCGTTATCCATTCATCTGCCAACTGACATCTAGGTTTCTTCCATTGCTTAGCTGTTGTAAACAGTGCTGCAGTGAACACTGGGGTGCATGAATCTTTTTCAATCCTGGTTTCCTCAGGATATATGCCCAGTAGTGGAATTGCTCGGTCATATGGAAATTTTTGAAGGCGATGGACCAGCTTATGGCATGGATGATGATTGTGGTGTATACTTATCTTTAAAGTCATTGAATTGTATACATGAATGTATATAGCTTTTTGTATGTCAATCATACTTTAATAAAATCTTTTTTTTAAAAAAAGCAATGGAAAGAAAACTAAGTGAGTAAATATAAATGTCTATCGATTATTAACCATACAATACAATGGTAATATATTGTGGAGTTTAAAATGTACGCAGAATTAAAATATATAACAATAAAATGGAAATAGAGAGTAAATGGAATTTAAATGTTCTGAATTTGTATCAATAGGAGGGAAGTGGCTAGAGTAATAATTTATATTAGGCTTGTTGTTTGGTTGCTAAGTTGTGTTCAACTTTTTTGCAACCCCATGTACTCACCAGGTTCCTCTGTCCATGGAATTTTCCAGGCAAGAATACTGGAGTGGCTTGCCATTTCCTTCTCCAGGGGATCTTCCTGACCTGGGGATGAAACCTGTTTCTCCTGAATTGGCAGGCAGATTCTTTACTGCTGAACCACCAGAGAAGCCCATAATAGGTAAAAGGATGCATGTTATATCTTTAGGGTTATCACTACAAAAAACATAGAAAAATATATAACTAAGAAGTTAATAGAGGAGGAAGGGATGAAATAAAACATACTTGAATAATCCAAAGGAAGGCAGAGAAAGAGGGAAAGAGACTACATGAATGGTTGACTCAAAAAGAAAATAAAATTAAGATGATACATTAGACACAACTTCAATCAGAAGTTCTGTCACATGTAAAGAAACAGTTGAAATAAGAAGAGCTGTTAGACTGAGTTTAAGAAACAAGATCCAACTATATGATATTTACAAAGACACATTTTAAATGTTAGAACCATAAAGGTCTACAAATAAAAGGATAGAAAAAAGATATAAAGTACAAATAAATATTTAACAAAAAAGGCTTTGCATATTATAAAAAGTAGATATTAAGGAAGAATAATTTTGGAAATAAAGGGGACATTTTATGATTAATATATACAATCACTATTTTAAACTTTTATGGTCTAATAACATAGTGTAGAAACATATGAAATAACAGTTGACAGAATGAAAAGAATACTGCACCATCTATAATAAGAATATAAAATCTTAACAAACCACTCTCAATTGCTGCTAGAATAGGGAGACAGAAACCCCCCACAAAACAGTGTATATGTGAAAGACTTAGATAATAAAAATAAATTTAATCTCAGTTGAATACATAGAATACTGAAAGAAATAACCTCAATTGTACACAAAGTCTTTTAGAAAATGGTAAATGAGAGAACATTTCTAAGCCCATTTAATGAAACCAGCAAAACCTTTTTATACCTGATAAGGGCATTGAAGAGAGAATTATAGATCAGTCTTTCTCATAAGAGAAACAAAATTCTATACAAAATACTAACACTTCAAATAAGGTGATATATTAATGAAGTTTATATGTAACATCGAAGCGTGTCAGTTGCCCAGTGGTATCTGACTCTGTGACCCTATGCTCTGTAGGTCACCAGGTTCCTCTGTCTATGGGATTCCCTGGACAAGAATACTGGAGTGGGTCGCCATACCCTTCTCCAGGGGATCTTCCCAACCCAGGAATTGAACCCTGCTTCAAAATGGGTTTTATTCCAGGTTCACAAGTATGGAACATGTACAAATCAATCACTAATCCACCACATTAAACAAAAAAGGGAGAAATATCATATGATTATCTCGATCAATATTTTAAAAAAACATATAAAATACTTCTATATAGAAAATCATAAGACATCATTGAGACAAATTAAAGAAGATATAAAAACAGGGAAGGATATATTATGTTTAGTTATTAGAAGACTCAGTGTTGAAAAGCGATTGCTATCTGTTTAAAGCTATCAGTATGTATAATTTTAATGTAAATTCATTAAAAACACCAGAAGTTTTATTAATCAGATTTTAGAACTTGTATGGAAATGCAGAATATCAAGTATAGCTCAGGGGATCTTAAGGAAAAGAAAGTTAAAAAAATTAGACTACCTGATATGAAAATTTACTATACCACAATAGTAATTTAAACAGTGGTTCTGGCACATGTGTAGATCAACAAACCAGCAGAACATATCAGAGACTTAAAAAAGGGCTAACTTGACTCATATGTGGTCACCTGATTTATGACACAGTTTAGTGAGTGTGGGAATGATATTTCCAATTAATGATTCTGAGTCAATTGCTTATCCATATGGGAAAAAATAATCATGGCTCCTACCTTACATTATATTAAAAAATCACTTCTAGATAAACTATATATGTTAAAAAAAGAAGAAGATGAAAATACTAGTATACTAGGTTAAGATAGTATACTATCCTTATTACTTTTGTGTAGCCAAGCTCCTTACCAGGACATGAAGGTGCTGACTCTGTTAAATTACCAATTTAACAAACTGGTAATACCAAAAAGTAAATATTCTGTTCATCGCAAAATACCTATTAAGAAGTATAGGAAGTATAGGAAGAAGAACATATCTCTAATAAAGGAGTGGTATCTAGGCTACATAAAGACTACTGCCAATCAATAAGAAAAAGGCAGACTACCAAATAGAAATATGGTGAAAGACTGCAACAGGCACTTCACAAAACAGAATATCTAAGTGTCCAACAGATACATATGAATGTGGTCATCTTTATTATTCAGTAAGCTAAATGCAGATCAAAACCACAATGAAATATAACAACATCTACTACAATGGCAAAAATTAAAAGGACAGAAAAATCTGAATATTCTGGAGACTGTGGAGCACTGAAACTCTCCTGTACTGTTAGTGAGAATTTATATCAGAAATTGTTTCTGAGTTTCACTGAAACAGAACAAATACACATCCTACAATCCATCAGTTACACACTTACGTAAATTCCCAACGGAATTTGGGAATTTATTTATTTTCACAAAAGATGAAATGCATACTTATTTTCACAAAAGAAATGTATAAGAATGTTCAAAGTAGTATTATTTATTTATTTATTTTTATTTTATATTGGAGTACAGTTGATTTACAATGTTGTGGTAGTCTCAGGGGTACAGGGAAGTGATTTAGTTACACATATACTTACATCTGGCTTCCCAGGTGGCAGTAGTGGTAAAGAACCCGCCTGCCAATGCAGGATACTTAAGAGGTGCTGGTTTGATCCTTGGGTCATGGGAGATACCCTGGAGGAGGAAATTGAAACCCACTCCAGTATTCTTCCCTGGAAATTCCATGGACAGGGAAGTCTGGCGGGCTACACACAGTCCATGGGGTTGCAAAGAGTCGGACACAACTAAAGCGACTTAGCACATACATATGTATCTATTCTTTTTCAGATTCTTTTCTATATAGGTTATTACAGAGTATTAAGTAGAGTTCCCTGTGCTATACAGAAGATCCTTGTTGATAATCTATTTTATATATAATACAGTGTATATGTTAATCACAAACTCCTAATTTATCCCCCACACTCACCTTTCCTCTTTGGTAACCATAAGTTTCTTTTCTAAGTCTGTGGGTTTATTTCTGTTTTGTAAATAAGTTCATTTGTATCATTTTTTAGATTCCACATATAAGTGAGCTCATAGGATATTTGTCTGTCTGAACTACCTCATTTGATATGATAATGTCTAGGTGCGTCCATGTTGCTGCAAATGGCATTAATTCATTCCTTTTATGGCTGATATATTCCATTGTATATATATGTATCACATCTTTTGTATCCATTCATTTGTTGATGGACATTTAGGTTACTTCCATATCTTGGCTATTGTAAATAGTGCTGCAATGAACATTGAGGTGCATGTATCTTTTAGAAGTATGGTTTTCTCCAGATGCGTGCCTAGGAGTGGGATTTCTGGATCATATGGTAGCTTTATTTTTATTTTTTTAAGGAACCCCCTATAGAATTCTCTCTAGTGGCTGTACCAATTTACATTCTCACTAAGAGTGTAGGATGGTTCCCTTTTCTCCACACCCTCATGTGCTTTTTGGCCATCTATATACTTTCTTTGGAGAAATGTCTGTTTAGATCTCCTGTGTATGTTTTGTTTGGGTTGTTTGTTTTTTTTTTTTAATACTGAGCTGCATGAGCTATTTGTATATTTTGGAGATTAATCCCTTGTTGGTCGCATTTTTTGCAAATATTTTCTGCCATTCTCTGGGTTGTCTTTTCATTGCTTATGGTTTATAGAGTTATTTATAATAGCTCTATAAGTGGAAATAATGCTATTGTCCATCAACAATAGAATGGGTAAATTGTGAAATATTCATGCAATGATACAATATACTAAATAAAATTATACACATGAATGAATCTTAAAGCATAATACTGAGTGCACTAAACTAGATACACACAAAAAAGGACACTGAATTTATATAAAATTCAAAGTAGACAAACATATTATATGGTTTTAGCTGTCAGGATAGTGATTGTCTTTGGTGAGGGTATGGTTAAAATTCATTGAACTGTATACGTATATCTGAGCACTGTACTATAAGTATGTTAGTTTTCAATAGTAATGTTTACATTCATTTAAATAACTTCATTAGATTATATGAATACAAAGGAAAACTCAGTTCTTCCCTCCTCAATCTTGTTCGGAAGGCAGAAATGTAACTGAGTGACATAGTAGAGGTAAGCATGGTTGGTATGTTCCATGGACAAACAGGGATTACATACAACCTGAATTGAGAATGGAAATTAGTAAGGCTTCCCAGGGGAAATGATGACTCAATTGATCCTTAGAATAGGAATTAACAAGGTATATCATGGTTGTTTGGAGAAGGCAATGGCACCCCACTCCAGTACTCTTGCCTGGAAAATCCCATGGGTGGAGGATCCTGGCAGGCTGCAGTCCAGGGGGTCGCTAAGAGTCGGACACAACTGAGCGACTTCACTTTCACTTTTTCACTTTCCTGCATTGGAGAAGGAAATGGCAACCACTCCGGTGTTCTTGCCTGGAGAATCACAGGGACGGGGGAGCCTGGTGGGCTGCCGTCTATGGGATCGCACAGAGTCGGACACGACTGAAGTGACTTAGCAGTAGCAGTAGCATCATGGTTGTTACTTGCAGACAAAACAACCCACTTAGGCTGGTCTATTATCACCCTGCTTATTTAACTTATATGCAGAGTACATCATGAGAAACGCTGGGCTGGAAGAAGCACAAACCGGAATCAAGATTGCCGGGAGAAATATCAATAACCTCAGATATGCAGATGACACCATCCTATGGCAGAAAGGGAAGAGGAACTAAAAAGCCTCTTGATGAAAGTGAAAGTGGAGAGTGAAAAAGTTGGCTTAAAGATCAACATTCAGAAAACGAAGATCATGGCATCTGGTCCCATCACTTCATGGGAAATAGATGGGGAAACAGTGGAAACAGTGTCAGACTTTATTTTGGGGGGCTCCAAAATCACTGCAGATGGTGACTGCAGCCATGAAATTAAAAGATGCTTACTCCTTGGAAGGAAAGTTATGACCAACCTAGATAGCATATTGAAAAGCAGAGACATTACTTTGCCAACAAAGGTCCATCTAGTCAAGGCTATGGTTTTTCCTGTGGTCATGTATGGATGTGAGAGTTGGACTGTGAAGAAAGCTGAGCACCAAAGAATTGATGATTTTGAACTATGGTGTTGGAGAAGACTGTTGAGAGTCCCTTGGACTGCAAGGAGATCCAACCAGTCCATTCTGAAGGAGATCAGCCCTGGAATTTGGAGGGAATGATGCTGAAGCTGAAACTCCAGTACTTTGGCCACCTCATGCAAAGAGTTGACTCATTGGAAAAGACTCTGATGCTGGGAGGGATTGGGGGCAGGAGGAGAAGGGGACGACAGAGGATGAAATGGCTGGATGGCATCACTGACTCGATGGACGTGAGTCTGAGTGAACTCTGGCAGTTGGTGATGGACAGGGAGGCCTGGCATGCTGCGATTCATGGGGTCGCAAAGAGTCGGACACGACTGAGCGACTGAACTGAACTGAACTGAGGCTGGTCTAAGCAGAAGGTGTTTATTAGAAGGTAACAAGTTACAAAATATCATAGAATATCTGGGAACCAGATTTGGCTGCTACAAAGACATGATCCATATAGACAGAGAAAAATATCCAATACCACTATGAAATTAATAGCAGAAACATCACTGACTCTATTGCTTTCTGAAGTCCATGATATATAGTACTGGATTCCTGTGCCATTACTGTCCCTGAGAAACCAGACATTTCTACTACTGTCTTGCCAAATAACCTAATCTCTCATTACACTGACATCCTTCACTTTTGCCTCCAAGTTTTGCAGTAGTGCAACAAATTAGTAGAGACTAGCTCACTTACAAGCACTATAACTGCAGAAAACTGTACAGAAAATTTCTGACAGACCAGAAAGGGTTGGAATGGGCTATTCCAATGGGCTATTTCAATGTTGAATGAGCTAACATATGGGATCCGCAGTAAATCAAGTAAAAGGAATAGGAAAGTAAGAAATCCAAAAAGAAGGAAGAGCAGCTTTTAAGATATATTGGCATACAGCTATGTGAGTAGAACCAAATATCTTCACGGCTTCCCCTCCTTCTTACGTTAGAAGCTGCACAACTTGCTTCTCTATGATGCAGGAGTTTGTATATTTCTGAGTGTGTGTGTGTGTGTGTGTGTGTGTGTGTGTGTGTGTGTAAAACTCTGGAGAACTTGGCAAATGATATCTGGACTAAAGCTTAGTTTCTTCATTTGAAAATCAGTATAGTGATACATATTAATACACAAAGCCCAGGACTGCTTTGAGGGTTAAATGAGCCCATGTTCAGGTAAGCATCTCATGTAGTACCTGATATATACAAGAGATGTAACATAAACTTCTTTTATCTGAGAGAGAGAGATTATGGCAGTTGGTGAGAAAGGAGGACTTGAGACGGATGTTGTGCAACTGATCATATTTTCTTCTTTTAGAAGCTGAAACTTCTAAGTAAATAACTGAAAAAAAAAAATGACAAGCAGAACTTATGATGGCACATTCCTCCTTGATTCAGATACAAACAAAATATAATTTCACATTTACCTGATGGAACTACTTTTCTACAGAGAAAAATAAAAGGTGAGTGCAGAGATTACACATCACAGAGAGCCAGTATAACAGGAGGCAAGCTTTAATGTCTGTTACATGGAAATCCTATTCCAAACCCAGGAAAGCAGAGACTCTCTGGGGCCAGGTTATTATGATTTTTTAATTAGTCCTATTGACCTATAAGTTATATGCAAGAAAAGTCACCAATTTTAAGTGTACAGATCATTGAGCTTTGACAAATAACTACAGCACAATATAAAACATCCCATCATCCCATAATTTCCCCCAGGCTCCTCTGAAGTCAGTCCCTTCACCTTCAAACTAGGCCCTGAGCTACACTGATCCTTCTATCATATCGGTTTTGATTTTCTAGAAAAAAAAATCATTCAGCATGTAGTCTTTTGTGGCTGGCATCTTTTATTTAGTGTGGCGTTCTCCACTTTTTCACTGCCCCTCTAAAGAGCCTTTCTATACCTATTTCCCTAATTATCTCTCCCCCTTTTATGAAATTTTAATGCCACAGATATACTGTTTGTGTGATTATATACTACATGTATACCTGCATTTTATACACTAAAAATTAGATTTTTCACACCCCCAGAACAAACATTTTCCCCCTTGGAGACAATATTGCCCAACTGAGAATACATGATTTAGTATGATGCTTTTTTGATTCATCAGTATTATATCACCAGTTGGTTCATTTTTATTGTTTTGTAAGTTTGATTGTATGAAGAGACATTCAAGAATGAATAGAATAATTGTGAATGTGTTACAAAGGTCAGGTATTAACCACATGATTCAACTACTGTTCTTCCTTAACTTTGATCCTTGTTGTCCCTGTTATTAGTAAACAGACCTCCTATCACACAGTTGTTCAAGCAAGAAATCTAGGAGGGATTGAGATACTGCCTTTCCCTTCATTTCTCCTTATAAAATTAAAGTCAAATCCTGTTAATTTAATCTCTAGATTATTTCTTGAATCTGGTCTCAAGGGATTGGATTTTGCTATAACCCAGAACATTCTAGACATGTTAAGACTTTTGATTTTTACCTTCAAAGAAATGGGAGGCCACTGAAGGAATTTAAACAAGAAAGTGAAGTGACTTGATTAGTGTAATTAAAATTAATGTGTCTTTTATTTAGTAAGTAGCAACTTAGAATGTAGATAATAATTAAATCACTTCCCAGGTGGCACAGTGATTAAGAATCAGCCTCCCAAAGCAAGAGACGTGAGAAACGGGGGTTTAGTCCCTGGGTTGGGAAGATCCCCTGGAGGAGGAAATGGCAACCAGTATTCTTGATCACACGGACCACAGCCTTGTCTAACTCAATGAAACTAAGCCATGCCGTGTTGGGTCACCCAAGACGGACGGGTCATGGTGGAGAGGTCTGACAGAATGTGGTCCATTGGAGAAAGGAATGGCAAACCACTTCAGTATTCTTGCCTTGAGAACCCCATGAACAGTATGAAAAGGCAAAATGATAGGATACTGAAAGAGAAACTCCCATGCTGAAAGAGAAACTCCCCAGGTCAGTAGGTGCCCAATATGCTACTGGAGATTAGTGGAGAAATAACACCAGAAAGAATGAAGGGGTGGAGCCAAAGCAAAAACAACACCCAGTTGTGGATGGAACTGGTGATAGAAGCAAGGTCCGATGCTGTAAAGAGCAATATTGCATAGGAACCTGGAATGTTAGGTCCATGAATCGGGGCAAATTGGAAGTGGTCAAACAGGAGATGGCAAGAGTGACCATTGACATTCTAGGAATCAGAGAACTAAAATGGACTGGAAAGGGTGAATTTAACTCAGATGACCATTATATCTACTACTGTGGGCAAGAATCCCTTAGAAAAAATGGAGTAGCCATCATGGTCAATAAAAGAGTCCAAAATGCAGTACTTGGATGCAATCTCAAAAGTGACAGAATGATCTCTGTTCGTTTCCAAGGCAAACCATTCAATATCATGGTAATCCAAGCCTATGCCCCAACCTGTAATCCTGAAGAGGCTGAAGTTTAGCGGTTCTATGAAGACCTACAAGACCTTTTAGAACTAACACCCAAAAAAGATATCCTTTTCATTATAGGGGACTGGAATGCAAAAGGAGGAAGTCAAGACACACCTGGAGTAACAGGCAAATTTGGCCTTGGAATACAGAGTGAAGCACGGCAAAGACTAATAGAGTTTAGCCAAGAGAACACACTGGTCATAGCAATCACCCTCTTCCAACAACACAAGAGAAGACTCTACACATGGACATCACCAGATGGTCAACACTGAAATCAGATTGATTATATTCTTTGCAGCCAAAGATGGAGAAGCTCTATACAGTCAGCAAAAACAAGACTGGGAGCTGACTGTGACTCAGATCATGAACTCCTTATTGCCAAATTCAGACTTATATTGAAGAAAGTGGGGAAAACCACTAGACCATTCAGGTATGACCTAAATCAAATCCCTTACGATTTTACACTGGAAGTGAGAAATAGATTTAAGGGACTAGATCTGATAGAGTGCCTGATGAACTATGGATGGAGGTTCACGACATTGTATAGGAGACAGGGATCAAGACCATCCCCATGGAAAAGAAATGCAAAAAAGCAAAATGGCTGTCTCAGGAGGCCTTACAAATAGCTGTGAAAAGAAGAGAAGCAAAAAGCAAAGGAGAAAAGGAAAGATATAAGCATCTGAATGCACAGTTCCAAAGAATAGCAAGAAGAGATAAGAAAGCCTTCCTCAGCGATCAATGCAAAGAAATAGAGGAAAACAACAGAATGGGAAAGACTAGAGATCTCTTCAAGAAAATTAGAGATACCAAGGGAACACTTCATGCTAAGATGGGTTTGATAAAGGACAGAAATGGTATGGACCTAAGCAGAAGATATTAAGAAGAGGTGGCAAGAATACATAGAAGAACTGTACGAAAAAGATCTTCATGTCCAAGATAATCATGATGGTGTGATCACTGACCTAGAGCCAGACATCCTGGAATGTGAATTCAAGTTGGCCTTAGGAAGCATCACTATGAACAAAGCTAGAGGTGATGGAATTCCAGTTGAGCTATTCCAAATCCTGAAAGATGATGCTGTGAAAGTGCTGCACTCAATATGACAGCAAATTTGGAAAACTCAGCAGTGGCCATAGGACTGGAAAAGGTCAGTTTTCATTCCAATCCCAAAGAAAGGCAATGCCAAAGAATGCTCAAACTATTGCACAATTACACTCATCTCACACGCTAGTAAAGTAATGCTTAAAATTCTCCAAGCCAGGCTTCAGCAATACGTGAACCATGAATTTCCAGATGTTCAAGCTGGTTTTAGAAAATACAGAGGAACCAGAGATCAAATTGCCAACATCCGCTGGATCATGGAAAAAGCAAGAGAGTTCCAGAAAAACATCTATTTCTGCTTTATTGACTATGTCAAAGCCTTTGACTGTGTGGATCATAAGAAACTGGAAAATTATAAAAAAATGGGAATACCAGACCACCTGACCTGCATCTTGAGAAACCTATACGCAGGTGAGGAAGCAACAGTTAGAACTGGACATGGAACAACAGACTGGTTCCAAATAGGAAAAGGAGTAGGTCAAGGCTGCATATTGTCAACCTGATTATTTAACTTATATACAGAGTACATAATGAGAAATGCTGGGCTGGAAGAAGAACAAGCTGGAATCAAGATTGCCAGGAGAAATATCAATAACCTCAGATATGCAGATGACACCACCCTTATGGCAGAAAGTGAAGAGGAACTAAAGACCCTCTTGATGAAAGTGAAAGTGGAGAGTGAAAAAGTTGGCTTAAAGATCAACATTCAGAAAACTAAGATCATGGCATCTGGTCTCATCACTTCATGGCAAATAGATGGGGAAACAGTGGAAACAGTGTCAGACTTTATTTTGGGGGGCTCCAAAATCACTGCAGATGGTGATTGCAGACATGAAATTAAAAGATGCTTACTCCTTGGAAGGAAAGTTATGACCAAACTAGATAGCATATTCAAAAGCAGAGATATTACTTTGCCAACAAAGGTCCGTCTAGTCAAGGCTATGGTTTTTCCAGTGGTCATGTATGGATGTGAGAGTTGGACTGTGAAGAAAGCTGAGCACCAAAGAATTGATGCTTTTGAACTGTGGTGTTGGAGAAGACTGTTGAGAGTCCCTTGGACTGCAAGGAGATCCAACCAGTCCATCCTAAAGGAGATCAGTCCTGGGTATTCATTGAAAGGACTGATGCTGAAGCTGAAACTCCAATACTTTGGACACCTCATGTGTGAAGAGTTGCCTCATTGGAAAAGACTCTGATGCTGGGAGGGATTGGGGGCAGGAGGAGAAGGGGACGACAAAGGATAAGATGGCTGGATGGTATCATCGACTTGATGGACAGGAGTTTGGGTAAACTCCAGGAGTTGGTGATGAACAGGGAGGCCTTGCGTGCTGGGATTCATGGGGTCGCAAAGAGTCAGGCACAACTGAGCGACTGAACTGACTGATTCTTGTCTGGAAAATATCAGGGGTAGAAGAGCCTTGCAGGTTAACAGTCCATGGGGTGGCAAAGAGTTTGACATGACTGAGTGACTGGGCACACACACAATAATTAGAAGGGACAAAGACTATATAGAGAAAGGATATTTCAGAAGTCCAGAGGAAAACTGATAGTGGTTCTTTTATGAATTTAAGGGTGTGTGATGGGAAAATTGGGAGACATGCTATGGTCTCAGGGGGGCCCATGATAAAAACTTAGTCAAGCTCTCACTGTTAGATGATAATGTTACTGTGATGAGAAATTCAGATAAATCCTCCTATTGCTTGCTGCTGCCTTGATTTAGTCTTTTTTTTTTTTTTTTTTTGCCAAACAAATCATATCTTAAAGAAATAAAGTATAAATATTCTTGGATCATTTGCTGATGAGTTGGAAGGAATTAGAATGATATAAAAGAAAAAAACATTTTGTGTACTTAATGCATCCACTTTGCTTTCTGTCCATCTTAGGATATCCTCCCCTCCCCCACCCCCCCCACCCCTGCCCAGTGGTTACTGCAATACTAGTATCTATGTATGAACTTCAAATGGTCTGAAATCAAGCTTTATGCAAATAGTTTTGACTGTGTAGATATACACGTATCTCTGGGGGCCTCTAGAAGTGGTCATTAACCTACTAAAGGTCAAGAATCAATGACTTACTGTGTTTTCAGTGTAGAGTACCTGGAAATGCATATGATAATAGTTCTCATTCTTAAGGCATATAAGGTTTACATCATGTAAACAGAAAAATGACAAAGTCACACTGCCAGTTTAATGGAAACAAAATATGAACAAAATTCTGGAAGCTTGTTAGTTACACTCGTGCTTTATCTCTTCCAGGTGACTTCTGAAGCATGGCTGCCCACAACAGTTCCTCCTGCGATGACCCCATATTGACACCCCATTTAACCAGGCTCTACTTTGTAGTGCTTATTGGAGGGCTGTTGGGCATCATCTCCATTTTGTTCCTGCTTGTGAAAATGAACACCCGGTCTGTGACCACCACAGCAGTCATTAATCTGGTGGTGGTCCACAGTGTTTTTCTGCTCACAGTGCCTTTTCGCTTGACCTACCTCATCAAGCACACTTGGACATTTGGGTTGTCCTTTTGCAGATTTGTGAGTGCCATGCTGCACATCCACATGTACCTCACATTCCTGTTCTACATGGTGATTCTAGTCATCAGGTACCTCATTTTCTTCAAGCACAAGGACAAAGTGGAATTCTACAGAAAACTACATGCTGTGGCTGCCAGTACCGCCATGTGGCTGCTGGTGATTGTCATTGTGGTACCTCTGGTTGTTTCTCAGTATGGCATTCATGAGGGCTACGACAGCCACCACTGTTTCAAATTCCACAAAGAACTTACTCATGCATATGTGCAAGCCATCAATTATTTGATAGTCGCTGTTGTCATAATCATCGCGGTGATTCTCCTGGTCCTCCAGATCACCATCATTGTGTTGATGGCACGGAAGCTTGGACACTCCTTACTATCCCATCAAGAGTTCTGGGCTCAGGTGAAAAATCTGCTTTTTATAGGAGTCATTCTTATTTGCTTCCTTCCCTACCAGTGCTTTCGAATTTATTACTTGTACACGGTGGCACACTCAAGAGACTGTAACTACAATGTTGCATTTTATAATGAAATCTTCTTGAGTGTAACAGCAATTAGCTGCTTTGATTTGCTGCTTTTTGTTTTTGGGGGAAGCCACTGGTTTAGGCAAAAGATAATTGACCTATGGAATTGCCTTCTGTGCCGTTAGCCACAGACTACAGTATTCAACATTACCTCCTTAATATTGACAGTAAAAACAGGAATGGCTATTTCTTTACTCGATTAAAACCGTGTCTTGATGCAGCCAAACAAAAGGACTGTAAAATGTCAGAGCACTCATTTCAGCCTTTGTGTAATTCTTCTCATCTTTGAACGATACATATACGAAGACTAGTGATGTTCAATCTACCTGGAGCTGCAGTACTGCATGATTTTCCAATATAAAATGTCTACTTGGCCCATCCAGGTACCATGGGTCCAATGGTTTCTGAGTTTTACTACCTTATTTTCATTTCCTCAGTTTGAAACATGGCCTTTCCTTAGGTTTTGGACTGGACTCAGCCCTCTTTTCTTTTCATTCCACTTAAACTTAGGTAAGTTAATCATAGTCATGATTCTACATCAAAGACTCAAACTTCACTTAGCTAGCCAGAGGAGATGACCATACAACTCACACTCACACACACAGATGAGGAGGAGAATACTATGAAATAAAAAACAACAAAAAACTTTTTTTAGATTATCAAAACTTTGATGGGAAGTCACTAATCTAGACATCAAGAGAAACAGAACTCTTTCTGACTAAACAAGGTACCTAGTTTGTCTTTTAAAGATAAATTGTAAGGATGAGATCACTTTCCTCAATATCTCCAAAAATCATTTAAAAGTTTACTGAATATATCTAAATAATGGTGAAACTGTAATTTAGAGAATAACCCTGACCAATATGCTTCTAGGCATAAAAATTAGTTCCCAAGAGAAGTGATTAAATTTTCCCCCTTTCTGTTTTTTGAAGGATTTCTAGTTGTCTTGGGCCACAATTTAGATTTTCCTTGGAGACAGAAAGTTATACTGAAATTTTAGAGTTTCCTTCCTCCCTTAGTTATGTGTCTTTAAATAAATGAAAACAATATTCTAAAAAGAGAACTTCTGAGAAATATATAGAAAAACCATTAAGCTAGATTATGAGATTAGACTGCTAAATTGAAACATAGGACTATGGATTTTTTTCCCTCATGCTCGCATTTCTACTATTTCCCTCAAAGTTTCACAATCTTGAAACTTAGCAAAGAACTGATCCTGTTTCCTATTTGATTCTTCAAAACCTGAAGTGATTCTTGGTAGGAAGAGAAGAAATGAGTGAATCAATGTAATTTTTTTCTTCTCCCAGCAAGGTAAATGTTTAGGATTTAAAGATTTTTCTTTATTTGTTATACCCTGCTGCTGCTAAGTCACTTCAGTCATGTCCGACTCTGTGTGACCCCATAGACGGCAGCCCACCAGGCTCCCCCGTCCCTGGGATTCTCCAGGCAAGAACACTGGAGTGGGTTGCCATTTCCTTCTCCAATGCAGGAAAGTGAAAAGTGAAAGTGAAGTCGATCAGTTGTGTCCGACTCCTAGCGACCCCATGGACTGCAGCCCACCAGGCCCCTCCGTCCATGGGATTTTCCAGGCAAGAGTACTGGAGTGGGGTGCCATTGCCTTCTCCGTGTTATACCATATGCATCCACAAATTCATCAAATGAATAAGAGATAATCCTTGTGAATTTTATGATTACCGAAACTGCTGAGTCATAGAAATTAATTTTGAGGAAGAAAAGTGACAGCATACTGCATAGGTGACTTATTCAAATTTTTTTCCTGTTTTAAATTTTCTCTTATCCATGTTTTTTTCTTTTTAAGTTATAATTATTTAAAAAATTATTTATGAGAATTACATTGTTTCTCTCCTTGTATATCCATGTCTTACTATCATAATGTCTTGTTAGCTTGTAGATTGTATTAATATTATAGTCTCTTTCAGTCTTTAAAGATGTTAAGGTCAGGCAATTATGCTTTTCTCTGTATTATCATATATTATAATAAAGAGCCTGTTTTACAGACCTATAAGAAATGCTATCCCAAATATAAAAATGCAATGTATAAAATATCTTATTCATTAATATTTACAAAATAAACAAAAATTTCAATCTGTCGGTTCTTTGTCTTTAATTGCTTTGAAAGTGAATCTCATGCAGGAGTAGGAGTGGCATTGGCCTCTCAGGCTACTTTTGGATATCACAATTATAAAAGAGTACTACTGGCATTTGATGACTGGGATTAGAGGCCAGCCTTGCACACAATGAAAAATTATCAAGGTGTGCAGCCTTGCACACCTTGCCTTGCACACATTTAAAAATTATCGAGTCCGTGAAGACTACCCTGATGGTCCAGTGGCTAAGATGCCATGCTCCCCACGCAGGGGGTCCAAGTTAGATTCCACATGCCACAACTAAGACCCAGTACAGCCAAAGAAAGAAATATTAAAAAGAGAATCATCAGGCCTTACCCTGTATTAGAATGTTCTTCAAGGCATTCGTGAAATAAGACACATGATCATAATAATCAGAGCAGTTACTTAGGTTTTATTCACTTTACATAAACACATAGTATTTGTGGGATGGTATGATGTTAATTTTTTAAAATTTCCAGAAGCGTAGCTACCATGGATATTGAGGAAAGATTTTATTCTGTTTTCCTCAGAACTTTACCAAGAGTTGTTCATACCTTTGGAAAATCATATTGTCAATGGCAATACCATCTATGACATTAATATACAACACACACACCTGTAAATAATATTTGTAGTTGTATTCAGGTAGATATTAAATACAGGTGCCAACATCAGACTGCCTCATTTGTCTCCTTTGAGATCATGTCTGAGCACTTACACGCTGCAATACATATCTTTTATTACAAATAACTTTCTCTTTCATTGCTCATTTATGTTACAGTTAGAACGTTGTATATATATATATATATATATATATATATATATATATATGGATTGTATTATGGGTTGTATTATCAGTGAATTTTATTTTAGAATGGTAAAAGTATTGCCAAATATTTGCAATAAAATTAAGACATTGGGTCTGCAAGAATTGAGAACCACTGAACTACCACAAATAGGGTCAGTTTAAAAGGGAGCATTGCCAATTATGACATTATGAACTGGAAAAATACTCCTATATTTTGGAAATACTTAACCTCAGTGTTATTCAATTGTGTTTTTTCTTGCTACACCACGCGGCATGTGGAAATTCCCCAACCAGGGGAAGACTTTTCCTGGTGGCTCAGACGGTAAAGAGCTTGCCTGCAATGCAGGGGACCTGGGTTCGATCCCTGGGTCAGGAAGATCCCCTGGAGAAGGAAATGGCAACCCACTCCCGTATTCTTGCCTGGAAAATCCCATGGACAGAGGAGCCTGGCAGATTATAGTCCATGGGGTTGTAAAGAGTCGGACTCGACTGAGAGAACCAGGGGGACCAGGGATCAAATCCATGCCGCCTTCAGTAGAAACACAGTCCTAACCACTGGACCACTAGGGAAGTTCAGAGCGATTCAACTGTAAATTATTTTTTTCATTACTATAGTGATTAAAAAAGTAAATACAACTTCCAGGAAAATACAAAAAGAATATATGTGTATTTTTTCCTTTCTGATAAGACAAAGGCATTTCCCTGAACTGCATAACTTCCAGATTGGCTCATGATCAGTATCTACCAGATTTTGAACCCATGGATAATGGTAATTTTTTTTTTTTAAGGAAATGAATTTTCTGTGGATTGATTCAAAAAGTGCTGAAAATCCCCAAAACTTTCCCAAATCCGTCTTAGTGGGACTGCCATTAAAGCTGCAGTCCAAGATTAATATGGCAGTTCTTCTGAAGGAGTTCAGTTCAGTTCAGTTCAGTCGCTCAGTCATGTCCGACTCTTTGCGACCCCATGAAACACAGCACGCCAGGCCTTCCTGTCCATCACCAACTCCCGGAGTTCACTCAAACTCATGTCCATCGAGTCAGTGATGCCATCCAGCCATCTCATCCTCTGTCGTCCCATTCTCCTCCTGCCCCCAATCCCTCCCAGCATCAGGGTCTTTTCCAGTGAGTCAACTCTGCATGAGGTGGCCAAAGTACTGGAGTTTCAGCTTCAACATCAGTCCTTCCAATGAACACACAGGACTGATCTCTTTAGGATGGACTGGTTGGACCTCCTTGTAGTCCAAGGGACTCTCAACAGTCTTCTCCAACACCACAGTTCAAAAGCATCAATTCTTTGGCGCTCAGCCTTCTTCACAGTCCAACTCTCACATCCATACATGACCACTGGAAAAACCATAGCCTTGACTAGACGAACCTTTGTTGGCAAAGTAATATCTCTGCTTTCTAATATGCTATCTAGTTTGGTCATAACTTTCCTTCCAAGGAGTAAGCATCTTTTAATTTCATGGCTGCAGTCACCATCTGCAGTGATTTTGGAGCCCCCCAAAATAAAGTCTGATACTGTTTCCACTGTTTCCCCATCTATTTGTCATGAAGTGATGGGACCAGATGCCATGATCTTCATTTTCTGAATGTTGAGCTTTAAGCCAACTTTTCACTCTCCACTTTCACGGTTATCAAGAGGCTTTTTAGTTCCTCTTCACTTTGTGCCATAAGGGTGGTGTCATCTGCATATCTGAGGTTATTGCTATTTCTCCCAGATAAAACCTCTTCGGTCAGCTGTTCTTGAGTGTGAGGTCAGTGAGGTGAACGTTTGTGAAACTGCCATTTCTTAGATTTGGTAGATTTTGCCCACTTAATCTCTAACGAAATAAGGCATAAGGCATAGGACTCTCATACCTACTGGGGCTGATGGGAACAAGGAAACTCTGCTTGGAATGAAAAGTGAAAGTGAAAGTCACTCAGTCGTGTCCCACTCTTTGCAACCCTATGAACTATATCGACTATTCTCCAGGCCAGAATACTGGAATGGGTAGTATTCCAGAATACTGGAATGGACTATTCTCCAGGCCAGAATACTAGAATGGGTAGCCTTTTCCTTCTCCACGTGATCTTCCCAACCCAGGGACTAAACCCATGTCTCCCGCATTGCAAGCAGATTCTTTACCAGCTGAGCCACAAGGGAAGCTCAAGAATACTGGAGTGGGTTGCCTATTCCTTCTCCAGCGTATCTTCCTGACCCAGGAATCAAACTGGGATCTCCTACATTGCAGGCAGACACTTTTCCAGCTGAGCTATGAGGGAAGCCCCCTGCTTGGAATAGTAGTGGCTAAAGCACTTTGAAAACAGTTAGCAACAAAAACCCTATGGTAAAGGGGCGTGGCAATGATGGATTCACTTGAATAAAGCTGCAAAATCTCAGAAGGCCAAAGAGCATCTGTAGATACCAGAAACCAGGCCTTGGCCAGGGAACCTGAGAAGGATTTTGGTCTTGGTCATGGCTGACCATTGTTCCATTTCTGTGATAGAACCAGAATGCCAGGCATTACCAAAATAAAACTCAGAAAAATGAGCAAGTTCTATTTCCCGAAGGGATATACATGTCGAATGGAACTTCCAGAGATAGCTGGGCCCCAATGTCAAACTGTACCTGATGGAGGCTTCAACACGAGACACATTGGAAAAGAAATAGAAATCAAAAAGTATGCCCTCTGTAATAAGGATGTAAAAACAGACACATAGATCAATGGAAGAGAATAAAGAGACCCCATTAAACCAGTGCATATATAGTCAATTACTTTATGAAAAGGTGCCAAGAATATACAATGGAGAAAGCATAGTCTCCTCAATACATGTTATTGGGAAAACTGAAAAAACCACATGCAAAAGAATGAAATGGGACGCCTATATTGTACCATATGCAAAAATAAACTCAAAATGAATTAAAGACAGATTCAAGATCTGAAACTGTAAAACTTTTAGAAGAAAACATAAGGAGCAAGATGCTTGACAGAGGTCTTGGCAAAGATTTTTTTGGATTTGTCACCAAAGGCAAAGGCAATAAAAGCAAAAATAAACAAGTGGGACTTCATCGAAACCGGAAAGCTTCTGTTCTGAGGGAAAAAAACAGCAATAAGATGAAAACTTTCAGGATGAAGAAAATATTTGCATATATTTATATAATATGGGGTTAATATCCAAAATTTACAAAGTACTCACACAGCTCAATAGCAAAAAGTCAAACAATTCAATTAAAAAATGCACAGAAGAAGTGAATAGACATTTTTCCAATGGAGACAAACAAATGACTAACAGGTATATGAAAATTTCTCAACATCATTAATTATCAGGGAAATGCAACTAAAACCATAATTAAATACTGCCTCACATTGTTAGAATGGCTTTCATAAAAAAAGAATAACAAATGTTAAGGATGTCGAGAAAAAAAGAACTCTTGTGCATTGTTGAAGGGAATGCAAATTGACATATCCACTATGGAAAATAGAATGCAGTTTCCTCAAAAATAAAAATGGAACTATGGATGTAGCAATATAATTACTGATTTTTAATATCTAAAGAAACTGAAAGCAAGATCTTAAAGAGGTATTTGTTCTCCCATGCTCATTGCAGCATTATTCAGTGACAGCCAAGATATAAAACAACCTAAGTGTCCATCAACATAGGAATGGATAAAGATGTATCATATATATATATTTATATGTGTGTACATTTACAGGGACTAGGATGGTGGGGAAAATAGAAATGTTGGTCAGACGGTACATATTTGCAGTTTTGTGAGTATGAATAAGTTTAGAGATCCAAGGTTCAAGTATGATGACTATACTTAATACTGTATTAAACAGTGGAAATATGCTGAGTATAAATTTCAGGTGTATTTGTCACACACAAAACATGATGACTATGCTATTAATACTAGCTTGATTATAGTAATCATTTCACTATGTATATGTATATCAAATTGCATGTTATACACCTTAAATACATTTAACTTTTATTTTAAAAATATTTTAATTATAGTATTAGCTTTTAACTTCTGTCATTTTGAAAACACTATCAATACAGAATTTTTCAAAAGGAAAAGACAAACATGTTCTTTATTTTAACACTAGATGGCAGCCAAAAGTAACAACTTGTATCTGCTTTTCAAAGCTTTGTTACTTGAGTTTGAAGCTTAATTTATTTTTAAAAAGGGGGTGGGGTTGAGAAAAAAAGAAAATGAAATAATAACAGTTTTATATGGCTTTTGAAACTGTGCTAGATTCTCAGGGTTTTTTTTTTTTTATTAAAAGGGATATATTTCAGAGTAACTTTCTGTGGGAAGTCGACTGAGAAGATACTATTAAAATATAACTCTTTAGCTATAAGAGCAAAAATCATACTGAAAGCAAATATTTTGGCTTATGTCATAGAGATATTCATGCCTTATTTTGATAACAGTTGTTGTTTTTCAGTCACCCAGTCGTGTCCGACTCTGCCACACCATGGACTTCAGCACACCAGGCCTCTGGGTCCCTCAGTATCTCCCAGAGTTTGCCCAAGTTCATGCTCATTGCATCGGTGATGCTGTCCAGCCCTCTCATCCTCTGATGCCCTCTTCTCCTTCTGTCCTCAATCTTTCCCAGAATCAGGGACTTTTCCAACGAGTTGCCTGTTTGTATCAGATAACCAAAATACTGGAGCTTCAGCTTCAGCATTGGAGAAGGCAATGGCACCCCACTCCAGTACTCTTGCCTGGAAAATCCCATGGATGGAGGAGCCTGGTGGGCTGCAGTCCATGGGGTCGCTAAGAGTCGGACATGACTGAGCGACTTCACTCTCACTTTTCACTTTCCTGCATTGGAGAAGGAAATGGCAACCCACTCCAGTGTTCTTGCCTGGAGAATCCCAGGGACGGGGGAGCCTCGTGGGCTGACATCTATGGGGTCACACAGAGTGGGACACGACTGAAGTGACTTAGCAGCAGCTTCAGCATCAGTCCTTCCAGTGAATAATCAGGGTTGATCTCCTTTAAGATTGACTGGTTTGCAAGTTGTACAGTTAGTTAGGAAAGATTTTGTGGAGGCATTTTGAGATCTTCAAAGAAATGAAGAGGTTGAATTATGCTAATAAAAGCTAATGCTTAATGAACAAAACAAAACAAAAAAAAGATTGGCGGGTTTGATCTCCTTTCTGTCCAAGGGACTTTCAGGACTCTTCTCCATCATCACAGTTCAAAGGCATCAATTCTTTGGTGTTCTGTCTTCTTTATGGTCCAGCTCTCACAACCACACAGTAGCTGCAACTAATTTTTGAACCCAAATTATGTTGATTCTTGCAAATACTTTGTAGAATACACAGTTGTTTTTTTTAGAGGATTGAGATTTAGGTGACCTATTATTATTTTTTAATCACTGCAATTTGCATAGCATTTGAATGTCTTTAACACAAGATTTCAGGAAAATTCCCTACATCTTAAATCCTGAAAAGGCTGGAGCATATGAGGAAAAGTATCTTACTGACCTTCCCTTTCAATGACAGCCTTTGATTAGCTCAGGGAAACTTTTATTCTTCTGACTTGTAAATAGTGTGATGGAGTGTTTCTCCAAATTCTATGCTATATGATTTATAATGGCTGAAACTTATATCAACCCAAAATAAAAAATCTAGGAAAGAGAGAGCATATTAATTTTATCCTCTCTGGCCCAAGGTTGAATGTGTGGTGTCCATTGGGTGCCAAGGAAAGAGAAGTGCTCATGAGGATTACTGATGTGAAAACTTATTTTGTGTTGTTTTAATAATCTCAAGCATTCTCAAAAGTTATAAATAGAACACAAATAGCTTCTTTTTCTGAACCATTTGAGGATAAGTTGCTGACCTGATGCCCCATCTTCCTAATATTTTAGTGTGAATTTCCCACAAGTAAGACTTTTGTCTCCTATAAGTCACTATACAACCTTAATACAAAATCAGGAAATTAATGTTGATTCATTCATTACAATCTAGTCCACAGATCACATTTAATTATCATATTTCCTCAGTCTCTTTCACTCTGGAGCAGTTCTTCAGTCTTTCCTTGCCTTCCATGAACTTGGCACAAACAAGAATTTTTTTGTAGTTTGCCCCTCAGTTTGCGTTTGTCTCATTATTTAGTTCAGTTCAGTCTCTCAGTTGTGTCTGACTTTTGTGACCCCATGGACTGCAGCACGCCAAGCTTTCCTGTTCATCACCAACTCCCGGAATTTACTCAAACTCATATCCATCAAGTCGGTGATGCCATCCTATCATCTCATCCTCTGTTGTCCCCTTCTCCTCCTGCCCTCAATCTTCCCAGATTCAGGGTCCTTTCCAATGAGTCTTGGAATGAGTCTTTTCCAATGAGTCAGTTCTTCACATCAGGTGGCCAAAGTATTGGAGTTTCAGCTTCAACATCAGTCCCTCCAATGAATATTCAGGACTCATTTCCCTTAGGATGGACTGGTTGGATCTCCTTGCAGTCCAAGGGACTCTCAAGAGTCTTCTCTAACACCACAGTTCAAAAGCATCAATTTTTTGGTGCTCAGCTTTCTTTATAGTCCAACTCTCACATCCATACACGGCTACTGGAAAAACTATAGCTTTGACTAGACAGACCTTTGTTGGCAAAGTAATGTCTCTGCTTTTTAATAAGCTGTCTACATTGGTCACAACTTTTCTTCCAAGGAGCAAGCATCTTTTAATGTCATGGCTGCAGTCACCATCTGCAGTGATTTTAGAGCCCCCCCAAATAAAGTCTGCCACTGTTTGCAGTTTCCCCATCTATTTGCCATGAAGTGATGGGACTGGATGCCATGATCTTAGTTTGCTGAATGCTGATCTTTAAGCCAACTTCTTCACTCTCCTCTTTCACTTTCCTCAGGAAGCTCTTTAGTTCTTCCTCGCTTTCTGCCATAAGGGTGGTGTCATCTGCATATCTGAAGTTATTGATATTTCTCCCAGAAATCTTGATTCCAGCTTGTGCTTTATCCACCCCAGTGTTTCTCATGATGTACTCTTCATATAAGTTAAATAAGCAGGGTGACAATATACAACCTTGACGTACTCCTTTTCCTATTTGGAACCACTCTGTTGTTCCATGTCCAATTCTGACTATTGCTTCTTGACCTGCATACAGGTTTCTCAGGAGGCAGGTCAGGTGATCTGGTATTCAAATCTCTTGAAGAATGTTCCACAGTTTATTGTGATCCACACAGTCAAAGGCTTTGGCATAGTTGATAAAGCAGAAGTAGATGTTTTTCTGGAACTCTCTTGCTTTTTCGATCATCCAGTGGATGTTGGCAATTTGTTCTCTCTTTCCTCTGCCTTTTCTAAATCCAGCTTGAATATATGGAAGTTCACAGTTCACAAACTGTTGAATCCTGACTTGGAGAATTTTGAGCATTACTTTGCTAGCATGTGAGATGAGTGCACTTGTGTGGTAGTTTGAGCATTCTTTGGCATTGCCTTTCTTTGGGATTGGAATGAAAACTGACCTTTTCCAGTCCTGTGGCCACTGCTGAGTTTTCCAAATTTGCTGGCGTATTGAGTGTAGCACCTTCACAGCAGCATCTTTTAGGATTTGAAGATGATGACTAGATTAGATTCAGATTACCTATCTTTGGTAGTAATATCACAGAAGTGATGTTGTTTTCTCATTATATCTCATGAGGTGGTCCTTAATATTAATTTGTCCCATTTCTGATGATATTCACTTTGATCACTTAATGAAGGTGGTGTCAGATTTCCCAATTGTGAAGTTCTTTTTTCTTTGTTATAAGTATTTTGTGGGAAAGTATTTTGAACCTATGGGTCATCCTATTCCTCATCAAACACTGGCCAACTATCATGAAAATATGTTCACTATCACTGTTGCAGAGAAGTCAGTTCTGACTCTATGTTGAAACTCTTTCTTTGACTTGGTTTTCATTGCTTTTGTTATTATGTAGTGAAAGTCACTCAGTCGTATCCGACTCTTGCAACCCCATGGACTGTAGCCCGCAAGGTTCTTCTGTCCATGGAATTCTCCAGGCAAGAATACTGGAGTGGGTTGCCATTTCCTTCTCCAAAGCTGATCAGCTTAAGTCAGGTTTAAATCCCTTATGAATTTACCGATGGCATTTTGTTGATGCTGATCACAATTCTTTCTCTGAACTACCATACTACAATGCTCTATAATTTTTTTTTTTTTTAAAGGAGGCAGGTGTTTAAAAATGGATTCATTTTTTGGTTTCTTAAGACAATTCCACATAATGTTACTCATGGGCTAATGATGGAATTCAGCTTGCCACCCACCCCCCTACCCCAGGCCACTCTTCAAAGCAAGCTGCTTTATAGAACTTTCCTGACTGTGTGAGAATTTTGGAGTTAACTAGCAACAAGCCTGAAAATTTGGTTATGTACGTAAGTACAAAGCTGGTCCATCAAACCCTTGTTCTGGCCCTCAACCCAGTGCATTTCAACTAAGGCATCATCTGCCTCCTTCTTAACGTTTATCAGACACTTGACTAAGTAATGTCCAGCCACTCCTTGGAGATGGTTCCCTTTTTCAGACACTGGGCTGCTGAAGGGCTCAGGAGCCTCGTGGTCCTGGGCTCCATTACTACAGCTTTTACAACCTTCCAGAACCTCCATGTCCCCCTTTTCCTCACTCCTTTCATCCTCCATGGGTTCTGGGTTTTCCTCTGGGAAAGTGAGTCCTGGCTGGAGCTATGGCCCCCCAAAGTGGCAGACTCGCCTTCCAGTGGAGCAGGGTTCCCCGGGGCACTCTCCTGGGGGCCCTGGGCAACATCCTGGCTACTGCCAGACTCTCTGGGGGGAGACTTATTCTCTTCCAAGGCTTTGATCACATTCTTGGGAGCTAGGGGCACTTCTCTCAGTTGTCTCGCTCCATCTCTTTTCTTTCTCCTTAAGTGAATCCAGGAGTTTTCTATAGCTGTTAGGAAAAGGCTGATTTCCTCCTTCCACAGGGAACTTGTTTATGCTGGACCTTTAGATCAGTGAGGATTTTTTCAATCCATGTTGTCACAACCACGATGCCTTCCACTGTCTCAGGGCCCAGAGATGATGCTTTGAGGGCTAGTTCTTTCATCACAGACCCCAGGACTACAAACGTAATATTATAACCACACATAACAGCCTGCCTCAGAGGACCCTGCCCATCAACCTGACTGTAAACACAAGTGCCTTTGTTCAGCTCATGGAGAGATAATCTGACTCTCTCCACCTGTGAATAGCTACAACAGAAAGAAGAGATTAACAAACTACTTCCAATCCTGGAGATGTTTTGGAAAACTGAAGACTCTTTCACTTTACCTCCCCACTCCCTCTCCCTCTGTAGGCTGCTTTTTGACTTTAGTTCCTCATATCTTCTCTCTCTCTCTGACTCTATAGAAGAATCTGGCATCCAGACACCAACAAGATGGTTACTCTGAGACATTAGTCTGCCATCTTCTTCTTCAGCCAGCTTTAGGAAAAAAGTTATATTCCTTGCCCCAACGTCTCAGTCTCTTGGATTCATTGGCCTGTAGTGGAGAAGCAGAGCAAGCTTGGACTTGGTAACACCACTAGCATTCAAGTAAAAGCAAATAAGATAACAAAAGTTTTTATCCTAAGATTTTTTTGAAGTTTGATAGAAGTCTCTTGATGATGAAGGTGAAAGTCAACATAGTTAGAAGGCTTTGTTAGTACTGCTTTTTGGAGTGCAATTTGGAAATAATAAAATAATTTTTAAAGGTATACATTTCTTGGTATAGTAATTCTATTATATGTTGGTCTTTTAAAAAATGTGCCTGTCAATGCAGGAATTCTATGACTTAACTGAAAACAAATAGAAGTATATGTTTTAACTTAGAAGAAGACCTCCATATTACTAAGTAGGGGAAAAAAACTTGGATCCTTTCTCCATATCTCGTGCTGCATACAAACATCTAGTCTTTCAGTGGATCCTGTGAAAATATATCCTGAATTCAGCTACTTCTTATCATCCTCACTATTCAGTTCAGTTCAGTTCAGTCACTCAGTCGTGTCTGACTCTTTGTGATCCCATGGACTGCAGCATGCCAGGCTTCCCTGTCCATCACCAACTCCCAGAGCTTACTCAAACTTATGTCCATTGAGTTGGTGATGCCTTCTGTTGGGGGAGTGTGTAATTTTCCGTCTCACCAAAGCAAAAATTTGAAGTGAGGGAGGAATCCCTGTTAAGCTCAGTTTTATTAGGAAAAACAAAGGATAGTACACTCGAGGAGAGAGGGTAGGTCAACCCAAAAGACAAGAGAAGAGAGGCTTCAATCTTTCTAGGCTTCCTTTTTTTTATACATTTGTCTCCTCCCCCTTGAGCCTGCCCTATGTAAATTGGGCTAGCCAAGAGGGCTGTTTGTTTTACTTGAGATCCTCACTCCTGTCCTTAGACCTTCCTTTGTTCTATTTTCACTGGTTTTTCCCTTCTTTGTCTTTTAGCCACCACCATTTTGGACTCTTTTTCCTATTGTAACTACCTAACACATCCAACCATCTCATCCTCTTTCATCCCCTTCAGTCTTTCCCAGCTTCAGGGTCTTTTCTAATGAGTCAGTTCTTCCCATCAGGTGGCCAAAGTATTGGAGTTTCATCTTCATCATCAGTTCTTCCAATGAATCTTCAGGACTGATTTCCTTTAGGATTGACTGCTTTGATCCCCTTGCAGTCAAAGGGACTCTCAAGAGTCTTCTCCAACACCCCAGTTCAAAATCCTCACTATTATCCTGTGCCATTGAAGGCCCAGCAAGATATACGTGGCTCCTTAAAATGAGGTAATTTGAGGAGTATATATTGAAAAGACTGCTTAAAGATATAAGTAGAATTTAGGAAACTCCATAAGGGTTAGTATAAAATCTTGGGGTTAGCAGCAGTGCAGAACACTATCACTATAGTCTAAAGGGGCAACTGATGGGAGATGTTATAGAACCGGGAGAGAGCAGATATTTGGAGAGGGCTGCCTGGGAAGAGCTATGGTAAAAACAGCCCAACTCCTGTGACCTTGAGGGAATGAATCTGGAGAATAAGAACGCTACTGACTCTCCTCCTGCTCTCCACTTTCCGCCAGTGTCTTCTACTGACTGAATCAAATCAGTCTTCTGGGCACAAAACATCCATGAAGGATTGAAAGGCAATGGAGATGCAAACAGAAAATATCCAGCACACATCCTAATCCAAGGCATAGCCTTCTAACTGCTCTTAATTGTTCTCAGGGCTTTCTTACTTGCCCCTATGGCCATTTAAGTGAAGTGAAGTGAAGTTGCCCAGTCGTGTCCGACTCTTTGCGACCCCATGGACTGTAGCCTACCAGGCTCCTCTGTCCATGGGATTTTCCAGGCAATAATCCTGGAGTGGATTGCCATTTCCTTCTCCAGGGGATCTTCCCAACCCAGGGATCAAATCCAGGTCTACTGCATTGTAGACAGACGCTTTACCATCTGAGCCACCAGGGGAGTCCATTGCCATTTAAGGAGTAGGTAAAGGAAACTTCTTCTTCTTTTTTTTTTTTTTGCCAAAGAATACTCAAACTACTGCACAATTGCACTCATCTCATATGCTAGCAAAGTAATGCTCAAAATTTTCCAACCCAGACTTCAACAATATGTGAACCATGAACTTCCAGATATTCAAGTTGGTTTTAGAAAAGGCAGAGGAACCAGAGATCAAATTGCCAACATCCTCTGGATCATCAAAAAAGCAAGAGAGTTCCAGAAAAGCATCTATTTCTGCCTTATTGATATACCAAAGCCTTTGACTGTGTGGATCACAATCAACTGTGGAAAATTCTGAAAGAGATGGGAATACCAGACCACCTGACCTGCCTCTTGAGAAATATGTATGCAAGTCAGGATGCAACAGTTAGAACTGGACATGGAACAACAGACTGGTTCCAAATAGGAAAAGGAGTACGTCAAGGCTGTATTTAACTTGCTTATTTAACTTATATGCAGAGTACATCATGAGAAATGCTGGGCTGGATGAGCACAAGCTAGAATCAAGATTTCCAGAAGAGATATCAATAACCTCAGATATGCAGATGACACCACCCTTATGGCAGAAAGCTAAGAAGAACTAAAGAGCCTCTTGATGAAAGTGAAAGAGGAGAGTGAAAAATTTGGCTTAAAGATCAACATTCAGAAAATTAAGATCATGGCATCCAGTCCCATCACTTCATGGCAAATAGATGGGGAAATTGCAAACAGTGGCAGACTTTATTTTTTGGGGTTCTAAAATCACTTCAGATGTTGACTGCAGCCATGAAATTAAAAGACGCTTGCTCCTTGGAAGAAAAGTTATGACCAGCCTAGATAGCATATTAAAAAGCAGAGACATTACTTTGCCAACAAAGGTCCATCTATTCAAGGCTATGGTTTTTCTAGTAGTCATGTATAGATGTGAGAGTTGGACTATAAAGAAAGCTGAGCAACAAAGAATTGAGGCTTTTGAACTGTGGTGTTAGAGAAGTCTCTTGAGAGTCCCTTGGCCTGCAAGGAGATCCAACCAATCCATCCTAAAGGAGATGAGTCCTGAGCGTTCATTGGAAGAACTGATGCTGAAGATGAAACTCCAATACTTTAGCCACTCGATGGGAAGAACTGACTCATTTGAAAAGACCCTGATGCTAGGAAAGATTGAAGGCAGGAGGAGAAGGGGACGACAGAGGATGAGATGGTTGGATGACATCACTGACTCAATGAACATGAGTTTGAGTAAACTCTGGAGGTTGGTGATGGACAGGGAGGTCTGGCATGCTGCAGTCCATGGGGTTGCAAAGAGTCGGACACAACTGAGTGACAGAACTGTACTGAAAGGAATCCTTTATTTCTCTGCTCAAATTTTTTTAAAGGTGTCTCATCACAGAATAAAATCCAAAGGTATCGGCCATATCTCCAATGTCATTTCCAACCATTCTTCTCAAGGTCAGTTTCACTGATCTTCTGCTATTCCTTGAATTTACCTACCAAGTTCCAGCCTCAGGATTTTAGACTTGTTGTTCCTGCTTATAATATTCTCTCTCCAGATATTTCCATGGTTTTTGAAAGTTTTTTAAATTAAAAAGATATTCTACTTATAAACATTTTAAAATTTTTACATAATTTTCAAGATTTCTATTTGCAGTTATTACAAAATGTTGGCTATATTCACTGTTTTGTTCAATACATCCTTGAGCTTGTCTTAACATCCAACAGTTTGTACCTCCCACTCCTTTCCCTCTGCCCAGCTCCCCACTGATAACCACTACTTTGTTCTTCTCTCTTCAGATTGAATGTAAGCCTTAAAAGGGGAGGAATTGTTTTTCTGGTTTGTTTACTGTTGCAAACCCAGAATACAGAATCAGATCAGATCAGATCAGTCGCTCAGTCGTGTCCGACTCTTTGCGACCCCATGAATCGCAGCACGCCAGGCCTCCCTGTCCATCACCAACTCCTGGAGTTCGCTCAGACTCACGTCCATTGAGTCAGCGATGCCATCCAGCCATCTCATCCTCTGTCGTCCCCTTCTCCTCTTGCCCCCAATCCCTCCCAGCATCAGAGTCTTTTCCAATGAGTCAACTCCTCGCATGAGGTGGCCAAAGTACTGGAGTTTCAGCTTTAGCATCAGTCCTTCCAAAGAAATCCCAGGGCTGATCTCCTTCAGAGTGGACTGGTTGGATCTCCTTGCAGTCCAAGGGACTCTCACGAGTCTTCTCCAACACCACAGTTCAAAAGCATCAATTCTTCAGAGCTCAGCCTTCTTCACAGTCCAACTCTCACATCCATACATGACCACAGGAAAAACCATAGCCTTGACTAGACGAAACATTGTTGGCAAGGTAATGTCTCTGCTTTTGAATATGCTATCTAGGTTGGTCATAACTTTCCTTCCAAGGAGTAAGGGTCTTTTAATTTCATGGCTGCAGTCACCATTGCAGTGATTTTGGAGCCCAGAATAATAAAGTCTGACACTGTTTCCACTGTTTCCCTATCTATTTCCCATGAAGTGATGGGACCGGATGCCATGATCTTCATTTTCTGAATGTTGAGCTTTAAGCCAACTTCTCAGCAATACGTGCTCATCAAATATCTGTTAATAAAGAAATGGATGAATTAATGACTCCTCCAGAGCACAGGTCTAAGCAAGAGTTTTTGCAATGAATACAAATAATCCAGAATATACTTTTTGATATATACCTAAATAACTAAAAAAATAATAGCTTTTAAATTAAAGTTTTTATTGAATTACAATGTAATTATGTCAGAAAACAATTCAGTTTGTTCAATGGGTAAAATATTTTTATATCTTAGTAACCTCAAGGGATAAAATAGCTTTTCTATCATTTTTCCAACAATGGTTGCTAAATACAAACCACTCTACTATTGACATGGGACTTTGTGTATCCAGAGAAATCAACACTTTTTAAAATGGGCATTATTATTAACTGATTTATGAATGTATATAGATTGTATATATCGAGCTTTGGGGTAGATATAATTTGTTTATAAGTAATTTTCTTTAAAAAGTCTGCTTTGTAGCCAATGACTTTTGTTAAAACCATAGAAAAGATTTTAAAAATTGACCTTCTGAGCTAATAAGAGGCTGGAAGTTTAACTCATGCAACTCGGTTTCCCTTCAGTGGGCATATAAGCACCGTTTTATTTTCTTCATTAATCTGAACAATTTTGATAGTACCAGTGTAAAGCTAAATGAAAAGAGCTCACTTTTTAGAAGCATGGCATCCATATGAGGCTCAGAGTGATTTTTAATATGCCCCAAGGAGATGATCCTTTAATGGCAACTATTTCTCTACACTATTTTTGTTTAATGAGAATGATCTTGCTTGAGCAAGAAAGGAATCAATGACTTTAGATACTGACTGTGTTTTCTGTTGCTATACAATTATTCTTTATTAAAGAATAAAAAGGAAGATTAAAATCTCACAATAAACATATTCAATTACTTTACATACAGTTTTCAATTAAGTTCTCAACAAGCCAAATTAGATATTAGGCTTTTACTAAAAGTAATTTATGATCCAGGATGTTCTTTTCAAAGCACTAGAGATATGATTAAATATAGAATTCATTTTTATTTGTATTTTCATCTTTATTGCATTGATTATGATCCTCTCGGCTAAAGCAGCTTGCAAAGCTCAGAATAACTTTTAAGTTGCAGAGGGCTCCACATGTATCCAACATAAAGCCTTTTAAACTGGAAAAGGTCATTCATTCCAATCCCAAAGAAGGGCAGTGCCAAAGAATGTTCAAACCACCAAACAATTGGGCTCATTTTGCATGCTAAAGTAAGGTTATGCTCAACATCCTTCCAGCTAGGCTTCAGCAGTATGTGAACCAAGAACTTCTAGATGTACAAGCTGGATTTAGAAAGGCAGAGGAACCGGAGATCATATTGCCAACATTCGTTGGATTATAGAGAAAGTAAGGGAATGCCAGAAAAACACATTCTTCTGCTTCATTGACTACATGAAAAACTTTGACTGCATGGATCACAACAAACTTTGGAAAATTCTTTAAGAGATAGGAATACCAGACCATCTTACCTGTCTCCTGAGAAACCTGTATTCAGGTTAAGAAGCAAAGTTTAGAACCTCACATGGAACAACAGACTGGTTCAAAATTGGGAAAGGAGTATGAAAAGGCTGGATATTGTCATCCTGTTTATTTAACTTAATATTCAGAGTGCATCATGTGAAATGATTAATCACAATCTGGAATCAAGATTACTGGGAGAAATATCAACAACCTCAGATATGCAGATGATACCACCCTAAAGGCAGATAGTGAAGAGGAACTAAAAGCCTCTTGATGAAGGTGAAAGAGGAGAATGAAAAAGTTGGCTTGAAACTCATCATTCAAAAAACTAAGATCATGGCATCTGGTCCCATCACTTCATGGCAAATAGAAGGGGAAAAAGTGGAAACAGTGACAGGTTTTCTTTTCTTGGGCTCCAAAATCACTGTGAATGGTGACTGCAGCAATGAAATTAAAAGACTCTTGCTCCTTGGAAGAAAAGTTATGACCAACCTAGATAGCATATCAAAAAGCAAAGTCATAACTTTGTCAACATAGGCCCGCATAGTCAAAGCTATCGTTTTTCAGTAGTCACGTATGGATGTGAGAGTTGAACCATAAAGAAGGCTGACTGCTAAAGAATTGATGCTTTTGAATTGTGGTGCTGGAGAAGACTCTTGAGAGTCCCTTTGACAGCAAGGAGACCAAACCAGTCAGTCCTGAAGGAAATTAACCCTGATCATTGAAAGGATTTATGCTGAGGCTAAAGCTCCAATTCTTTGGCCACCTGATGCGAAGAGCTGACTCATTGGAAGACACTGAAAACGAGATAGTTAGATAGCATCACTCACTTAATGGATATGAATCTGAGCAAACTCCAGGAGATAGTGAAGGACAGAGAAGCCTGGAGTGCTCTAGTCCATGGGATTGCAAATAGTTGGACACAACTTAGCAACTAAACAACAGCAAGAGAGATTCTTCCAGAAGCAAATGCCCTATCACAGATTCATTCAATCACAAGATATGTTACAAAGCATTCCAAAATCTGAGCTAGCTTAGTACCATGGTATAGTTTACCAGCCATAACCTCGTGGCTCAACCCTTGCTTTGCTACTCAAACATTTCCTTATACATGAAGATGTTTTTATTTTCTCTACGAGATAATACTGAATAATCTAACCTGTTCATTATAGCACCTTGAACATAAAAATAAGTCAGAATTAACTGAAGACCAGAAAGTGTCCATCACCTTAAACTCAAATAGCTGTGTTGGCAAGAACTTTTATAATTTTTAGAAATTATAGTCTCATTCTTGCACTGTGGAGAGGAACAAACTTTCTTAGGATATACTACTTAATATGGCAGATTTGCTGGTGGCATTTTTCCAGATTTTTTCTCACCTAATCTGAAATATTACAGCCATATTTATGAGGCCAGATAATAGAGATGTTTACCTGTATTTATACAAGTCATTTTTCTGGTTATCTTCTTCTGTGTCACAATCCCAAACTTAGTGGTTTAAAACAACAAAAATTTTATGTACTTCACAATTTCATTGGTCAGGTATTTAGGTATGACTTAACTTCTGTTCCAATGTCACTGACTTAAGTCACTTAGTAGTGAATTCAGCTGGTGGATAGGCTGGTCTAGAGGGTTCAAGATGGCTTCACTTCATGTCTGGTGCCTTGGTAGGTATGGCTACAACGGAGGCTCAGATTATTGGCTGGAGCATCTTCACATAGCTTCTAGAGCATAATAAGCTCAGAGAAATCTGCCTTCGTACATAGTAACTTGTTTCCCCAAGAATGAGTGTTGCAAGAGGCCCAGATAGAAGCAGGACTTTTTATAATCTACCTTTGAACATTCCAGAACATCACTTCTATCACATTTTATTCATTAAGCAAGTCATTAAGGCTAGCCCAAAATCAAAGAAGAAAAGGAATGGGCTCTTTCCTCCGTCTCTTGATGGGAGTATGGCATGCTTGTATAAGGAGAGAAGAAATTGATGGCAGCCCTCTACCATCATGACGGTTCTGGAATCATGATGACTATGGACCAACACCAAGGAGCTCATCACCAAATGACTGCTTTACCAAAAAAAAAAAAAAAAAAAAAAAGAAAGTATCTTTAAAATACTGCAATCTGTAGCAGCCAGGATCTGTAACTTTCAGTTCTAGGCCTGAACTATCTGCTAATATTTTTGATAATAAATTATTCCAGCCAAGGATATCCAAGACATATATGATTTGGATTTTCATTACTAGTATTTTTTCATCCCAGTGATAGTTTTAGCCTTTACATAATTGTATTAGTTTTGCCAAATATCATGAATCAGGTATACATGTGTTCCCCATCCTGAACTTTACCAGTCATCCCAGTAGGCATCCAGTATTGTGCATTGAACCTGGACTGGCATCTCGTTTCATATGATATTTTTGTTTCAATGCCATTCTAAATCTTATCTCACAGAGTCCATAAGACTGTTCTATACATCATCGTATACAGGGTTATCGTTACCATCTTTCTAAATTCCATATATATAGTATACTGTATTGTGTTTTTCCTTCACTTACTGAATAATTCCAGTTTCATCCACCTCATTAGAACTGATTCAAATGTATTCTTTTTAATGGCTGAGTAATACTCCATTGTGTATATGTACCATAGCTTTCTTATCCATTCATCTGCTGATGGACATCTAGGTTGCTTACAAAGTTAAATAAAACTTTGTAAGATATTCCAGGTAAACATACACATAGGAAAGCACAATACATTGCAAACCAGAGTTAATAGTAAATCATGACACTTGAGCCAGCATGTGATACACTTCATTACTGGGTCTTATTTTCCTACATGAAAAGAATATTAAAGATGGTCCTTGACTCAAGGGTTGCTTAATAACTGGAATAAAAGAGGGATAGATATCATTACAGGTCCTATAGACATTAAAAAGGTAATTTTGTGAACACCTATATGCCAATAAATTTAACAACTTAAATGAAATGAAGTCTTTGAAAAACATAATTTACCAAAACTAGTACAAGATCACAAAGAAAACCTGAATACCCTTGTTTCTATTTAAAAAATTGAATTTGTTTTCAAAAACTTTTCCACGAAGGAAACTTCAGGTCCAGGTTATTTTGCTGGTAAAGTCTATCAAGTATTTAAGGAGGAAAATGAGACAATCCATCATCAAAATGAACAATCTTCTAAACAAAGGACATTGAAAGAATGTGTAAAAACAAAGTAAATAAAAAGTGTTTGAAAATAAGTGTGAAACAAATTTTCCATAGGTTCTCTATAAATCCCACATTGGAAATGAAGTAAAACAAGTTTAGGAGGAAAAGATAATCAAAACAAACTTGCTAGAGACATATTTCAGAAAAAACAGTTCCAAGATGTATTTTGTTTCATTTTGTCTTACTTAAAAAATATAAACTGCCAGAGTTTATGTGGAATTTGATGCTACATTTAAAACAACAACAACAGACATATTGCTAAGAAAGACAAAGCAGTTGAATTGAATTACTCCATAAAATGAATTGATATAAAATTTAGGAAGATCAGTAAATGAAGTGTGGTGGTGTTACTCATGTTATGATGTGACATTAAGAAAATCCATATTGAACCTAGAACTTGTTATACAGAGTGAAGTAAGTCAGAAAGAGAAAAACAAAAATAGTGTATTAATGCACACATATATATGGAATATAGAAAAATGGTATTGATGAAGTTATTTGCAGGGAAGGACTGGAGATGCAAATGCAGAGAACAGACTTGTGGACACAGTGAGGGAAGAAGAGAGTGGAGCAGATGGGGAAGATGGCATAGGCATATTTGTATCACCATACGGAAAACTGACAGCTGGTGAGAAGTTGCTCTATAACACAGGGAACCCAGCTGGTGCTCTGTGACGATCTCAAGGGGTGGGGTTGGGGGAGGAGAGGGAGGCTCAATGGGGAGGGGATATATGTATAATTATGGCTGATTTGTGTTGTGGTAAGGGAGAAACCAATACAACATTGTAAACCAATTTTCCTCGAATTACAAAATAAATGAAAAAAAAAAAAAAGAAAATCCATATTGCATTAAAGTGTAGTGAAAACCACTTTTCATGTCTCAGTAGATGAGTATGGTTCCCAAAACAATCAGTATAATAATATATATATATAATATAATATAATATCAATATAATAAAGAGTAAATATGTGTTGCCTCGAGGGAGTTAGCAGCAAACATCCTATGGCAATAAGAACAAAGGTCAGTTTCTAAGTCTCAAAGTATACTTATTTCGCTCCCTGTTCAAGCATGAAAATTGTGACTAATTAAAATATTTATAAATATTTCTAGAAATAATATATCTGTAAAGGTACAGAATAAAATGCAGCTGGAGCTTAAACTTTATAAAATAAAATCCAAATCAAGAGAGAAATCATTCAGAATGAAGATAACTGTCTAAAAAAATATGAAAGGCTTGCCTTAAAAATTTCCATTTAGTGAGTTCCTTGGTTGCCCAGCGGTTAGGACTTGGTGCTTTCACTGCCATGGCCCAGTTCAATCCCTGGTCAGAGAAGTTAGATCCTGCAAGCTTCTCAGTGTGGTCAAAAATAAAATATTATTCTTCAATTAGAATTGAGATAAGTCCAACATAAGGAAGATTTAGGAGTAGCCAATAAGTCGCCTATAGTATCATTGGGTTTTAGACTTCAAAAATTTTATTTATTTTGTAAACATTATATATAATGCCTTTGAAAACAGAAGTCTTGGAGTAAATATTTTGTGGTTTTCTCAGTGATGCCTCAAATTTTTCAGTTTCAAGTGATAGTTATATTTTTAAACTATCTTAAACATCTTTCAGATCAGATCAGATCAGATCAGTCGTTCAGTCGTGTCCGACTCTTTGCGACCCCATGAATTGCAGCACGCCAGGCCTCCCTGTCCATCACCAACTCCCGGAGTTCACTCAGACTCACGTTCATCGAGTCAGTGATGCCATCCAGCCATCTCATCCTCTGTCGTCCCCTTCTCCTCCTGCCCCCAATCCCTCCCAGCATCAGAGTCTTTTCCAATGAGTCAACTCTTCGCATGAGGTGGCTAAAGTACTGGAGTTTCAGCTTTAGCATCAGTCCTTCCAAAGAAATCCCAGGGCTGATCTCCTTCAGAATGGACTGGTTGGATCTCCTTGCAGTCCAAGGGACCCTCAAGAGTCTTCTCCAACACCACAGTTCAAAAGCATCAATTCTTTGGTGCTCAGCCTTCTTCACAGTTCAACTCACACATCCATACACGACCACAGGAAAAACCATAGCCTTGACTAGACGGACCTTTGTTGGCAAAGTAATGTCTCTGCTTTTGAATATGCTATCTAGGTTGGTCATAACTTTCCTTCCAAGGAGTAAGCGTCTTTTAATTTCATGGCTGCAGCCACCATCTGCAGTGATTTTGGAGCCCCCCAAAATAAAGCCTGACACTGTTTCCACTCTTTCCCCATCTATTTCCCATGAAGTGATGGGACCAGATGCCATGATCTTCGTTTTCTGAATGTTGAGCTTTAAGCCAACTTTTTCACTCTCCACTTTCCCTTTCATCAAGAGGCTTTTGAGTTCCTCTTCACTTTCTGCCATAAGGGTGGTGTCATCTGCATATCTGAGGTAGTTGATATTTCTCCCGGCAATCTTGATTCCAGCTTGTGTTTCTTCCAGTCCAGCGTTTCTCATGATGTACTCTGCATATAAGTTAAATAAACAGGGTGACAATATACAGCACTGACATACTCCTTTTCCTATTTGGAACCACTCTGTTGTTCCAGGTCCAGTTCTAGCTGTTGCTTCCTGACCTGCATACAGGTTTCTCAAGAGGCAGGTCAGGTGATCTGGTATTCCCATCTCTTTCAGAATTTTCCACAGTTTATTGTGATCCACATAGTCAAAGGCTTTGGCATAGTCAATAAAGCAGAAATAGATGCTTTTCTGGAACTCTTTTGCTTTTTCCATGATCCATCGGATGTTGGCAATTTGATCTCTGGTTCCTCTGCCTTTTCTAAAACCAGCTTGAACATCAGGAAGTTCACGGTTCACATATTGCTGAAGCCTGGCTTGGAGAATTTTGAGTATTACTTTACTAGCGTGTGAGATGAGTGCAATTGTGCAGTAGTTTGAGCATTCTTTGGCATTGCCTTTCTTTGGGATTGGAATGAAAACTGACCTCTTCCAGTCCTGTGGCCACTGCTGAGTTTTCCAAATTTGCTGACATATTGAGTGCAGCACTTTCACAGAATCATCTTTCAGGATTTGGAATAGCTCCACTGGAATTCCATCACCTCCACTAGCTTTGTTCGTAGTGATGCTTTCTAAGACCCACTTGACTTCACATTCCAGGATGTCTGGCTATAGGTGAGTGATCACACCATCATGATTATCTGGGTCGTGAAGATCTTTTTGCACAGTTCTTCTGTGTATTCTTGCCATCTCCTCTTAATATCTTCTGCTTCTGTTAGGTCCATACCATTTCTGTCCTTTATCGAGCCCATCTCTGCATGAAATGTTCCTTTGGTATCTCTGATTTTCTTGAAGAGATCCCTAGTCTTTCCCATTCTGTTGTTTTCCTCTATTTCTTTGCACCGATCACTGAGGAAGGCTTTCTTATCTCTTCTTGCTATTCTTTGGAACTCTGCATTCAGATGTTTGTATCTTTCCTTTTCTCCTTTGCTTTTCGCTTCTCTTCTTTTCACAGCTATTTGTAAGGCCTCCCCAGACAGCCATTTTGCTTTTTTGCATTTCTTTTCCATGGGGATGGTCTTGATCCCTGTCTCCTGTACAATGTCATGAACCTTCATCCATAGTTCATCAGGCACTCTGTCTATCAGATCTAGTCCCTTAAATCTATTTCTCACTTCCACTGTATTATCATAAGGGATTTGATTTAGGTCATACCTGAATGGTCTAGTGGTTTTCCCTACTTTCTTCAATTTAAGTCTGAATTTGGCAATAAGGAGTTCATGGTCTGAGCCGCAGTCAGCTCCTGGTCTTGTTTTTGCTGACTGTATAGAGCTTCTCCAATATTGCATGGGAACCTGGAATGTTAGGTCCATGAATCAAGGCAAATTGGAAGTGGTCAAGCAGGAGATGGCAAGAGTGAACATTGACATTCTAGGAATCAACAAAGTAAAATGGACTGGAAAGGGTGAATTTAACTCAGATGACCATTATATCTACTACTGTGGGCAAGAATCCCTTAGAGGAAATGGAGTAGCCATCATGGTCAACAAAAGAGTCTGAAATGCAGTACTTGGATGCAATGTCAAAAATGACAGATGATATCTGTTCATTTCCAAGGCAAACCATTCAATATCACGGTAATCCAAGCCTATGCCCCATTAATCCTAGTAATGCTGAAGAAGCTGAAGTTGAACGGTTCTATGAAGACTTACAAGATCTTTTAGAACTAACACCCAAAAGGGATGCCCTTTTCATTATAGGGGACTGGAATGCAAAACTAGGAAGTCAAGACACACCTGGAGTAAAAGGCAAATTTGGCCTTGGAATACGGAATGAAGCAGGGCAAAGGCTAATAGAGTTTTGCCAAGAGAATGCACTGGTCATAGCAAACACCCTCTTCCAACAACACAAGAAAAGACTCTACACATGGACATCACCAGATGGTCAACACCGAAATCAGACTGATTATATTCTTCGCAGCCAAAGATGGAGAAGCTCTATACAGTCAGCAAAAACAAGACCAGGACCTGACTGCAGCTAAGACCATGAACTCCTTATTGCCAAATTCAGACTTAAATTGAAGAAAGTAGGGAAAACCACTAGACCATTCAGGTATGACCTAAATCAAATCCCTTACAATTACACACTGGAAGTAGAAATAGATTTAAGGGACTAGATCTAATAGACAGAGTGCCTGATGAACTATGGATGGAGGTTCGTGACATTGTACAGGAGACAGGGATCAAGACCATCCCCATGGAAAAGAAATGCAAAAAAGCAAAATGGCTGCTGGGAAGGCCTTACAAATAGCTGTGAAAAGAAGGGAAGCAAAAAGCAAAGGAGAAAAGGAAAGATACAAACATCTGAATGCAGAGTTACAAAGAAAAGCAAGGAGAGATAAGAAAGCCTTCCTCAGTGATCAGTGCAAAGAAATCGAGGAAAACAACAGAATGGGAAAGACTAGAGATCTCTCAAGAAAATTAGAGATACCAAAGGAACATTTCATGCTAAGATGGGCTCGATAAAGGACAGAAAGGGTATGGACTTAACAGAAGCAGAAGATATTAAGAAGAGGTGGCAAGAATACACAGAAGAACTGTGCAAAAAAGATCTTCACAACCCAGATAATCATGATTGTGTGATCACTGACCTAGAGCCAGACATCCTGGAATGTGAAGTCAAGTGGGCCTTAGGAAGCATCACTACAAACAGAGCTAGTGGAGGGGATAGAATTCCAGTGGACCTATTTCAAATCCTGAAAGATGATGCTGTGAAAGTGCTGTACTCAATATGCCAGCAAATTTGGAAAACTCAGCAGTGGCCACAGGACTGGAAGAGGTCAGTTTTCATTCCAATCCCAAAGAAAGGCAATGCCAAAGAATGCTCAAACTACCACACAATTGCACTCCTCTCACAAGCTAGTAAAGTAATGCTTAAAATTCTCCAAGCCAGGCTTCAGCAATAGGTGAACCGTGAACTTCCTGATGTTCAAGCTGGTTTTAGAAAAGGCAGAGGAACCCGAGATCAAATTGCCAACATCTGATGGATCATCAACAAAGCAAGAGAGCCCCCCAAAGCATCTATTTCTGCTTTATTGACTATGCCAAAGCCTTTGATTATGTGGATTACAATAAACTGTGGGAAATTTTTCAAGAAATGTGAATACCAGACCACCTGACCTGCATCTTGAGAAACCTATATGCAGGTCAGGAAGCAACAGCTAGAACTGGACCTGGAACAACAGAGTGGTTCCAAATAGGAAAAGGAGTACGTCAAGGCTGTATATTGTCACCCTGCTTACTTAACTTATATGCAGAGTACATAATGAGAAATGTTGGGCTGGAGGAAGCACAAGCTGGAATCAAGATTGCCGGGAGAAATATCAATAACCTCAGATATGCAAATGACAGCACCCTTATGGCAGAAAGTGAAGAGGAACTAAAGACCCTCTTGATGAAAGTGAAAGAGGAGAGTGGAAAAGTTGGCTTAAAGCTCAACATTCAGAAAACTAAGATCATGGTATCTGGTCCCATCACTTCATGGAAATAGATGGGGAAAGAGTGGAAACAGTGTCAGACTTTATTTTTGGGGGCTCCAAAATCACTGCAGATGGTGATTGCAGCCATGAAATTAAAAGATGCTTACTCCTTGGAAGGAAAATTATGACCAACCTAGATAGCATATTCAAAAGCAGAGACATTACTTTGTCAACAAAGGTCCATCTTGTCAAGGCTATGGTTTTTCCTGTGGTCATGTATGGATGTGAGAGTTGGACTGTGAAGAAAGCTGAGCGCCAAAGAATTGATGCTTTTGAACTGTGGTGTTGGAGAGGACTCTTGAGAGTCCTTTGGACTGCAAGGAGATCCAACCAGTCCATCCTAAAGGAGATGAGTCCTGGGGTTCATTGGAAGGACTGATGCTGAAGCTGAAACTCCAATACTTTGGCCACCTCATGCAAAGAGTTGAATCATTGGAAAAGACTCTGATGCTGGGAGGGATTAGGGGCAGGAGGAGAATGGGACGACAGAGGATGAGAAAGCTGGATGGCCTCATTGATTCGATGGACATGAGTTTGGGTAAATTCTGGAAGTTGGTGATGGACAGGAAGGCCTGGCGTTGTGCAATTCATGGGGTGGCAAAGAGTCAGACACGACTGAGCGACTGAACTGAACTGAACTGAACTGATTTTCTCTTAGAAGAGGTGACTTTTTTTTTTTTTTTTTTTTGTATTGGGGTATAGCCGGTTAAAAACGTTGTGATAGTTTCAGGTGAAGAGTGAAGGGACTGGGCCATAAATAAAGTATCCATTCTCCCTTAAACTCCCCTCCCATTCAGGATGCCACATAACATTGAGCAGAGTTCTGTGTGCTATACAGTAGGTCCTTGTTGGTTATCCATTTTAAATATAGCAGTGTGTACTTGTCTGCCCCCAACTCACTAACTAACACTTTCCCCCGTTGCTTCCCCCTCAATCATAAGTTAGTTCTTTAAGTCTGGTAGTCTGTTTCTGTTTTGTAAATAAGTTCATTTGTATCATTTTTTAGATTCCACATATAAGGAATGCCATAAGATATATATCCTTCTCTGTTTGACTTTCTTCACCAACATGACACTCTTTAGGTCTATCCATGTTGCTGCAAATGGCATTATTTCATACTTTTAATGTCTGTTTAATATTCCATTGTTTATATATATATATATATATGCCATATCTGTCCACAGACAGAGGAGTGGATCAAAGTCATCTAGCCAAAGCTATGGTTTTTCAGTTCTCATGTATGGATGTGAGAGCTGGACTACAAAGAAAGCTGAGCACTGAAGAATTGGTGCTTTTGAACTGAGGTGTTGGAGAAGACGCTTGATAGTCCCTTGGACTGCAAGGTGATCAGACCAGTCAATCCCTAGGAAGTCAGTCCTGAATATTCATTGGAAGGACTGATGCTGAAGCTGAAACTCCAATACTTTGGCCACCTGATGTGAAGAACTGACTGATTGGAAAAAACCCTGATGCTGGGAAAAATTGAAGGCAGGAGGAGAAGGGGACGACAGAGGATGAGATGGTTGGATGACATCACTGACTCAATGGACATAAGTTTGAGTAAACTCCAGGAGTTGGTGATGGACAGGGAGGCTTGGCATGCTGCAGTCCATGGGGTCGCAAAGAGTCGGATACGACTGAGTGACTGAACTGAACTGTCGATGGACATTTAGTTTGCTTCTATGTCTTGGCTATTGTAAACAGTGCTGCAATGAACATTGGGGTGGATGCATACTTTTGGGTCATGTTTTTCTCTCGGTATATGCCCAGGAGTGGGATTGCAGGGTCATATGGTAGGTCTATTTTCAGTTTTTCAAGGAACCTCTATAATGTTCTCCATAGTGGCTGCACCAGTTTACAGTCCCTTCAACAGTATAGGAGTGTTCCTCTCTCTACACACCCTCTCCAGCATTTATTGTTTGTGAATTTTTTGATGATAGCCATTCTGACTATTGTGAGGAGATATCCCATTGTAGTTTTGACTTGCATTTAAAAGTTGACATTTAAACATGTTCTTCAGTGATACATAGGGCCAACCAAACCCATTCCCCCCACCAGGAAGTTCTGGTTCAGTTCTTTCCAGATTAACAAAACAAAGACAAAAGACAGATTGTAACAGGAGGGAAATGGGCAGGGCACAACTTTTGAAAGAATGACATAGCCCAAGGACACAACATAAACTGATTAGAATCAAATGAGTCCTGAGATGGCTGGCAAGTGACAACTTAGATTAGACCTTGATCCTCAATCAGCAAGCTAAATGACACACCCAGAGGTGCCAGGCTTTCCTCCTAGCTAAGTAGGTAAAGAATCTGCCTGCAATGCAGGAGACCTGGGTTCCATTCCTGGGTTGGGAAGTTCCCCTGGAGAAGGAAATGGCAACCCACTCCAGTATTCTTGCCTGGAGAATTCCACAGACAGAGGAGACCAGCAGGCTAGGGCCATGGAGTCACAAGAGTCAGACATGACTTAGTTACTAAACCACCAAAGGTTCCATGACAGTTCCAAGGCACTGTCAAAAGACCAAGCAGTGGGCAGTGGCCCAATTCCTAGAAATCTCTACTCTTTCCCCAAAATAGTTGGAATAACCCTCCCACTCATTAGCATATGAAATTACCCAGCCTATAAAAAGTAACAACCACATTCCACTGCCACCTGACTTACCCTCTGTGATGGCCCACACTTTGTCTGCTTTGAATCTGAACAAATCCACTTCTTACCTATCACTTTGTCTCTCATTGAATTCTTTCTGTGATGAGACATCAAGAACCTGAGCTCATTAGGTCTTGAAACCAGATATCAAGTGTTTTGGCTGGGTTAGAGTCCCAGCCAGGTGGGTTCAAGCCCCAAGCAGACTTTTGGCCAGGTTCAAGTCCCAGCACATGTGTTCAAGTCCCAATCTGAGGTAAATGGTTTCAATATCAAATTATTTCCCTTTGCTTTTTATCATTTCCTGAATTAATGATACTAAACAGGTGAACTGAAAGTTGATATGTTGCAGGATATTTCAAACCTCCATAGCACCAAATTTTAACAAGGAAAAATAAATATCTCTTTAACTTATAGAACACCAGAACTTACACAGGACTGGGGAAACAGACTCTGGGAGGGCACAAACAGAAACTTGTGCACACCAGGACCCAGGAGACAGGAGTGGTGATGCCACAAGAGACTGACCCAGACTTACCCTTGAGTGTCTAGGAGTCTCTGGCAGAGGTGTGGTTCAGTGGTGGCCTGCTGCAGGGTTGGGGGCACTGAGTGTAGCAGTGCCTGCATGGGATCTTCATTACCTCCACCATAATTTGGCTCCAGGTAAATAACAGGGAGGGAACACAGCTCCAACCGTAAAAAAAAAATTGGATTAAAGATTTACTGAACATGTCCCTGCCCATCAGAACAAGGCCCAGTTTCCCCCTTAGTCAGTCTCTCCCATCAGGAAGCTTCCATAGGCTCTTATCCTTCTCCATTAGAGGGCAGACAGACTGAAAATCACAATCATAGAAAACTAACCAGTCTAATCACATGGACCACAGCCTTGTCTAACTCAATGAAACTATGAGCCATGCCATGTAGGGCCACCCAAGATGGATGGGTCATGATGGAGAGTTCTGACAAAACATGGTCCACTGGAGAAGGGAATGGCAAACCACTTCAGTATTCTTTTTTTGAGAATCCTATGAACAGTATGAAAAAGCAAAAAAGATGAACTCCCCAGGTCAGTAGGTGCCCAATATGCTACTGGAGATCAGTGGAGAAATAACTCCAGAAAGAATAAAGAGAGCCAAAACAAAACAACAACCAGTTGTCCATGTGACTGTGATGGAGAAAAGTCCAATGCTGTAAACAGCAATGTTGCATTGGATCCTGGAATATGTTAGGTCCATGAATCAAGGCAAATTGGAAGTGGTCAAACAAGAGATGGCAAGAGTCAATGTCGACATTTTAGGAATCAGCAAACTAAAATAGACTGGAATGGGTTAATTTAACTCAGATGACCATTAATCTACTACTGTGGGCAAGAATCCCTTAGAAGAAATGGAGTGGCCACCATACTCAACAAGAGTCCAAAATACAGTACTTGGATGCAATCTCAAAGATGACAGAATGATCTCGGTTCATTTCCAAGGCAAAACATTCAATATCACAGTAATCCAAGTAATTTAGCCAGCAACGCTGAAGAAGCTGACATTGAATGGTTCTATGAAGACCTACAAGACCTTCTAGAACTAACACCCAAAAAAGATGTCCTTTTCATTATAGAGGACTGGAATGCAAAAGGAAGAAATCAAGAAGTACCTGGAGTAATGAGCAAATTTGGCCTTGGAGTACAGAATGAAACAGGGCAAAGGCTAACAGACTTTTGCCAAGAGAACACACTGGTCATAGCAAACACCTTCTTCCAACAACACAAGAGAAGACTCTATACATGGCCATCACCAGGTGGTCAATACCGATTGATTATATTCTTTGCAGCCAGAGATGGAGGAGCTCCATACAGTCAGCAAAAACAAGACTGGGAGCTGACTGTGCCTCAGAACAGGAACTCCTTATTGGCAAATTCAGACTTAAATTGAAGAAAGTAGGGAAAAACCACTAGACCATTCAGGTATGAAAAGAAAGAAAGAAAGAAAAAAAGTGAAGTCGCTCAGTCGTGTCTGACTCTTTGTGACCCCATGGACTGTAGTCTACCAGTTTCCTTTGCTCATGGGGTTTTCTAGGCAAAAATACTGGAGTGGAGTTGCCATTTCCTTCTCCAGAGGATCTTCCCAACCCAGGGATGAACCCGGGTCTCCTGCATTGTAGGAAGATGCTTTACCATCAGAGCCACATGGACCTAAATAAAATCCCTTAAGACAATACAATGGAAGTGACAAATAGATTCAAGGGATTAGATCTGATAGAGTGCCTGAAGAACTATGGACAGAGGTTCATGACATTGTACAGAAGGCAGTGATCAAGACCATCCCCAAGAAAAAGAAATGCAAGAAGGAAAAATAGTTGTCTGAGGAGACCTTACAAATAGCTATGAAAAGAAGAGAAGTGAAAGGCAAAGGAGAAAAGGAAAGATATACCCATTTGAATGCAGAGTTCCAAAGAATAGCAAGGAGAGATAAGAAAGCCTTCCTCATTGATCAGTGCAAAGAAATAGAGGAAAACAATAGAATGGGAAAGACTAGAGATCTCTTCAAGAAAATTAGAGATACCAAGGGAAAGATGGGCACAATAAAGGACAGGAATTGTATGGACCTAATAGAAGCCGAACATATTAAGAAGAGGTGGCAAGAATACACAGAACTATACAAAAAAGATCTTCACAACCCAGATAATCACAATGGTGTGATCACTCACCTAGAGCCAGACATCCTGGAATGTGAAGTCAAGTGGGCCTTAGGAAGCATCACTGTGAACAAAGCTAGTGAAGATGATAGAATTCCAGTTGAGCTATTTCAAATCCTAAAAGATGATGCTGTGAAAGTGCTGCACTCAATATGCCAGCAAATTTGGAAAACTCAGCAGTGGCCACAGGACTGGAAAATGTCAGTTTTCATTCCAAGAAAGGCAATGCCAAATAATACTCAAGCTACTGCACAACTGCACTCATCTCACATGCTAGTAAGTTCAGTTCAGTTTGGTCACTCCAAGCCAGGATTCAACAGTTCATGAACTGTGAACTTCCAGATATTCTAGCTGGTTTTAGAAAAGGCAGAGGAACCAGAGATCAAATTGCCAACATCCGCTGGATCATCAACAAAGCAAGAGAGTTCCAGAAAAACATCTATTTCTGCTTTATTGACTATGCCAAAGCCTTTGACTGTATGCATCACAATAAACTGTGGAAAATTCTGAGAGATGGGAATACCAGACCACCTGACCTGCCTCTTGAGAAACCTGTATGCAGGTCAGGAAGCAACAGTTAGAACTGACATGGAACAACAGACTGGTTCCAAACAGGAAAAGGAGTACATCAAGGCTGTATATTGTCACCCTGCTTATTTAACTTATATGCATAATACATCATGAGAAACGCTGGGCTGGATGAAGCGCAAGCTGGAATCAAGATTGCTGGGAGAAATATCAATAACTTCAGATATGCAGATGACACCACCCTTATGTCAGAAAGTGAAGGAGAACTAAAGAGCCTCCTGATGAAAGTGAAAGAGGAGAACGAAAAAGTTGGCTTAAAACTCAGCATTCAGAAAACTAAGATTATGTCATCTGGTCCCATTCAGTTCAGTTCAATCACTCAATCGTGTCCGACTCTTTGCGACCCCATGAATTTCAGCATGTTAGGCCTCCCTGTCCATTACCAACTCCCAGAGTTCACTCAAATTCATGTCCATCAAGTCGGTGATGCCATCCAGCCATCTCATCCTCTGTCGTCCCCTTCTCCTCCTGTCCCCAATTCTCCCCAGCATCAGAGTCTTTTCCAATGCGTCAACACTTCGCATGAGGTGGCCAAAGTACTGGAGTTTCAGCTTTAGCATCATTCCTTCCAAAGAACATCCAGGACTAATCTCCTTTAGAATGGACTGGTTGGATCTCCTTGCAGTCTAAGACACCCTCAAGAGTCTTCTCCAACACCACAGTTTAAAAGCATCAATTCTTCGGCGCTCAGCTTTCTTCACAGTCCAACTCTCATATCTATACATGACCACTGGAAAAACCATAGCCTTGACTGGATGGACTTTTGGTGACAAAGTAATGTCTTTGTTTTTAATATGCTATCTAGGTTAGTCATAACTTTCCTTCCAAGGAGTAAGCGCCTTTTAATTTCATGGGTGCAATCACCACCTGCAGTGATTTTGGAGCCCCCAAAATAAAGTCTGACACTGTTTCCACTGTTTCCCCATCTATTTCCCATGAAGTGATGGGACCAGATGCCATGATCTTCGTTTTCTGAATGTTGAGCTTTAAGCCAACTTTTTCACTCTCTTTTTTCACTTTCATCAAGAGGCTTTTTAGTTCCTCTTCACTTTCTGCCATGAGGGTGGTGTCATTGCATATCTGAGATTATTGATAATTCTCCTGGCAATCTTGATTCCAGCTTGTGCTTACTCCAGCCCAGTGTTACTTCATGGCAAATAGATGGAGAATCAGTGGAAACAGTGACAGACTTTATTTTTTTGTGTGCCCCAAATCACTGCAGATGGTGACTGCAGCCATGAAATTAAAAGATGCTTGCTCCTTGGAAGAAAAGTTATGACCAACCTAGACAGCTTATTAAAAAGCGAGACATTACTTTGCCAGCAAAGGTCTGTCTAGTCAAAGCTATGGTTTTTCCAGTAGTCATGTATGGATGTGAGAGCTGGACTATAAGGAAAGCTGAGCACCGAAAAAACGATGCTTTTAAACTGTGGTGTTGGAGAAGACTGTTGAGAGTCTCTTGGACTATAAGGAGATCCAACCAGTCCATCCTAAAGGAAATCAGTCCTAAATATTCATTGGAAGGACTGATGCTGAAGCCAAAGCTTCAATACTTTGGCCACCTGATGCGAAGAACTGACTCATTGGAAAAGACCCTGATGCTGGGAAAGATTAAAGGCAGGAGAAGTGGACGACAGAGGATGAAATGGTTGCATGGCATCACCAACTCAATGGACATGAGTTTGAATAAACTCTGGGAGTTGGCGATGGACAGGGAGGCCTGGCGTGCTGCACTCCATGGGGTAGCAAAGAGTGGGACAGGACTGAGAAACAGAACTGAAGTGAATTAACATATTACTTGGTGTTCCAAAAAGGAATAGATGAATGCTTTCTTATTAATGACTTTCTGGGGATTATTTGAATAATTGGAATGCTGTCTTTTGCCCTTCCCTCTTCACTTCCCCGCAAATTTCTTCTTATAGTTTAATATCACATCACTGAACTGACTGATTTATTTTCCTGTGGTTTAGATATGTTCTAGTCTCATATCAGTGACTGTATTTTTACCTAGACTAAGCAAGGTTGAACGCCCAATAAAATTAATGCCATTTAACATTTATGATATTCTAGTCCACTGTGCATATTTAAAAACCATGTTTTTTTATTAATGAAACTCCTGAAGCATGGACTGAAAAAAAATAAAGACTAGGCTTCCTCTGAAATTGGCTCCTGCTCTATTGCTTCTCATTTTGAATTATATTTCAGTAATCAAGAAACAAACAAATTGAACTTACACAGTATTTTATAACAATAAAAAGTAATACTTATTTAATATTTAATTTATCTGACATTCTATATAGCATTGTTCTACTTGAACATTAAAATTTATATTTCATAAAATATGAAATAACACTGGCCTAAAACTCATAATAATTCTCTGTAGAATTTACACAGCCTGCTTTTGGATATGGGTAAATTTTTCTTTCAATTCGAATTCTATTCCTGATTAATTAAAATCACAAACCTGAATTGGTGTTTTTTGTATACTCAAGTCTAGAATAGTAACTTTCCCATCTCTATGTTTCAAGATTTTTAGAAAACAAAATATGTAGAGAGTCCTATACCTTTCTAAAAAACTGGCACAATGTAAAATGTAAGGCATGCTGCCCTGAGCAGTGCCATTTAAATTTCTGAAATCATTCTCTCCTTCCTAATTTAACAGGAATTATGGGTTCTCTTTCTAGAAAAATGCCTGCACACAAAATTTTGCATTCAATTTTAGGGTATTCTCTAGTGACTTTCCTAGGGGCTTCCCAAAGACCTCCAAGTTACAAAACACTAGTCTGGAAGGACTGTTACTTTGCCTTTACTAGGTACTGTTTATAGCATGCTATAAAAGATTTAAAGTAGTTTATTTACCTTACAATTCACGTTAATAATTTAACAGAGCCTGTTTGAATAGTGGAGTAATAATACACTCATGGAGCTACAAATTAGTTAATTTATTTGGTAGTTGTCTCACTGTGGAGCTAGAATTAGACCTGGCAAATAGCTCCTGAAATATGGTTTTAGCAGGTGCTGTTATTCACTTCACAAATATTTATGGAGCTTCTACTATGTACTAGGAATTGTGCTAGGCAATGAAGTAAAAAAAACTTGTAAAAACACACACACACACACTTTAAGGGTATGAAAACTTACATTGGGGTTAGAAGACAAGAGCAATAATGATACTAGATGATAGGTATTATCATAGGGTAAGTAAAGATATCTAATAAAGTAAATAAGAAGGGCATCTGGAAGAGCAAATGAAGGCTTCCCAAATAAATAAGAAACAGGTCAGTTCTGAAGGATGAATAGGAGTGAGCCCATACCTCTGACACATGTGCTTAAAAAGTCAGCCTTCTATGAAACCTATTACAAAAACGGCTGTCCTTCATTTTCTGCTCCCTGGAGTTAATATCTTCCAGTCATACACACAGACTCTGTTTATTTATCTATATATCTCAAAATTAACACACTTAATTTGCATTTCAAAGAGTTTGAATTTAGGTATTATCTTTTGATATCCTACTGATGAAGATTTTGCTCTCTTTAATCACCTTATCTTCAATCCCTTGCTCCTGGCCTTAGCACAAACCTATGCACATGTAAACACATCCTCCCATGCCATACCTCATCTTCCCATTTTGTCAGTATTTATATTATGCTTACATTATTTTGACCATGTAAATACAGTTATGTTGAGGGAGGAAAGGAATTTTCAGGAGTCAGGCAGAGCTGACTCCATCTTGAAAAAGAAGAAAACTTTTTGCACTTTCAGTGAGCTTTGGACTATGTGCCTAGTAGCACAGGGATAACATACCTACGGCTAAACTGGCCTCCTGTACTGATAAACACCAGATTCCATACCAAGATTTTCCATCCCCCAGAAAAATGTAATAATCCCCTATGTAGTCAATCACCTTTGTAATCTTTATGGCACCCATTTGTATAGGCTACAATGTATAATCAGCTGACCCTTCTGATTATGAATCATGGCTGTAACCTGATTGTATCTCCCTTTAACACTTTCTAGGCTAGGTTTAAGGAATTTGGGGATGTGGGCTTGAGCAGTACACTTAAGGTATAAAAGGTTTTCACAAAAGTCAGCTGGGGTCCTTGCCGAAGAGGAGACTCTGCCTTGGGCTCGCCGATGTAATAAACTGCACTTTACTATCCATGGCGAACTTCCAGATGGTCAAGCTGGTTTTAGAAAAGGCAGAGGAACCAGAGATCAAATTGCCAACAGCCGTTGGATCATCAACAAAGCAAGAGAGTTCCGGAAAAACATCTATTTCTGCTTTATTGACAATGCAAAGCCTTTGACTATGCGCATCACAATAAACTGTGGGAAATTCTGAAAGAGATGGGAATACCAGACCACCTAACCTGCGTCTTGATAAACCTGTATGTAGGTCAGGAAGCAACAGTTAGAACTGGACATGGAACAACAGACTGGTTCCAAATAGGAAAAGGAGTACATCAAGGCTGTATATTGTCACCCTGCTTATTTAACTTATATGCATAGTACATCATGAGAAACGCTGGGCTGGAGGAAGCACAAGCTAGAATCAAGATTGCCAGGAGAAATATCAATAACCTCTGATATGCAGATGACGCCACCCTTATGGCAGAAAGTGAAGAAGAACTAAAAACCTCTTGATGAAAGTGAAAGAGGAGAGAGAAAAATTTGCTTAAAGCTCAACATTCAGAAACTAAGATCATGTCATCTGGTTCCATCACTTCAGTTCAGTTCAGTGGCTCAGTTGTGTCCAACTCTTTGTGACCCCATGAACTGCAGCATACCAGGCTTCCCTGTTCATCACCAACTCCTGGAGTTCACCCAAACTCATGTCCATCGAGTCGGTATGCCATCCAGCCATCTCATCCTCTGTCGTGCCCTTCTCCTCCTGCCCCCAATCCCTCTCAGCATCAGAGTCTTTTCCAATGAGTCATCACTTCATGGCAAATAGATGGGGAAACAGTGGAAATGGTGTCAGACTTTATTTTTCTGGGCTCCAAAATCACTGCAGATGGTGACTGCAGCCATGAAATTAAACATGCTTACTCCTTGGAAGGAAAGTATGACCAACCTAGATAGCATATTCAAAAACAGAGACATTACTTTGCCAACAAAGGCCCGTCTAGTCAAGGCTATACTTTTTCCAGTGGTCATGTATGGATGTGAGAGTTGGACTATAAAGAAAGCTGAGCTCTGAAGAATTGATGCTTTTGAACTGTGGTGTTGAAGAAGACTCTTAAGACTCCCTTGGACTGCAAGGAGATCCAACGAGTCCATCTTAAAGGAGATCGGTCCTGGGTGTTCATTGGAAGGACTGATGTTGAAGCTGAAACTCGAATACTTTGGCCACCTGATGCGAAGAGCTGACCCATTTGAAAAGACCCTGATGCTGGGAAAGACTGAGGGCAGGAGAAGAGGGGATGACAGAGGGTGAGATGGTTGGATGGCATCACCTACTCGATGGACATGGGTTTGGGTGGATCTGGGAGTTGGTGATGGACAGGGAGGCCTGGCGTCCTGCGGTTCATGGGGTTGCAAAGAATCGGACACGACTGATTGACTGAACTGAACTGAACTGATCTGCATTGTCCTTTTGAGTGAGTTTGTTTCCTGGAACGTGTGGCTAGAGCAATGTGCCAAGATACAATGGCCTAATCTTTGCTATACATTTTGCATCAATATTTGTCTGATTTGTATGTAGTTTTCCCTGTAGTTAGTATTTTGTCACCTCTAAATGCTACCCTAGATATGTAAGTTTCCTCTAATGTTCAACACATTATTCTATCAAATTTCATCTCTGTCTTTGAGCTATCTGACCTATTCCAATTTGGATGGGTGGCTCTCTAGGTCTGTAGTCCAGTTGTCACGTTGGAACTGCCCTTCACCAACAACTTGGGATTTCAGTTGAATGAAAAATTATCATCTAGGAAACCATTCTAGATTTGATTTTCTTTTATGGCCTAATTTCCCTAGGATACATTTTCCAATGTCTTCCTTGGAAAGAGTACAGAGGAGGCAATATTTTGAGATTTTTGATATAAAATTGAGAGGGTAACAGGCAGGAAGGCCAGAGGTCTCCAAACAGAGGAAATAGGCTGCAAGTGTCAGACATTTTTTCTCTCTCTCTTTAGCAGCAGGAGGAAACAAAGGAATGTTAAAGAATTTTCCCCCTTCTCTATACAAATTTAAAAAGAGGTTTCCCTTAAAATTCTGTGTTGCCATGATGACATCTGGCTCCACCTGAACTTAACTTTTCTCAAACCTTGAGCTAACCAATGCGTTTTTCTTATGGAAACGTTTGTCTTAAGCTATGTTAATGAACTATGTATTTGCCCTAGACTGTGTCTTCAAGTCAGTTCCACCTAAGATTCAGAACTGACTTGACAAACCAGTATGTTCTACTCATGCATTGTTCTCCTAATCTATGCTAATGAAACTCTATATTTACTTGGAAACCTGCCTTTCTTCAAGATTCATGTCAACTGCTTTATGGCCTGGGATAACTCACCTGGTGCTAATGTTATCTCAAAATGCATGTTGTGGGTGAGGGGCCTGGTGCCACTCAGTTTTGAGTTTTGACACATCTCCTTTCTATAATTAACAGCTTGCTAGTAGCTATGTAACATTCGGCTAAAGACTAGCAGGGAGACACTCTCTCTGCCCCGTTCTGATGTCTATGTCAGAAGCTTTCTCTATCTCTTTTATACTTTAAAGAAAAAATTATTATACAAAAGCTTTGAGCCATCAAGCCTCATCTCTGGCTCCAGATTGAATTCTTCTCCTCTGGAGGCCAAGAATACCAGCATCTTCGTGGTTTAGCAATGACCTTTCATCTTGGGGGATCATCTGGGATTCTTCAGGACAAGGTGAGGATGCTCAGAGGTCTAGTTCTTTGTTTTCCTAGCAAACACATTTTCTGCTGTACTTTACTAACTTTACTAGCCAGGCTTCAGCAATACGTGAACCGTGAACTTCCAGATGTTCAAGCTGGTTTTAGAAAAGGCAGAGGAACCAGAGATCAAATTGTCAAAATCCATTGGATCATGGAAAAAGCAAGCGAGTTCCAGAAAAACATCTATTTCTGCTTTATTGACTATGCCAAAGCCTTTGACTGTGTGGATCACAATAAACTGTGGAAAATTCTGAGAGATGGGAATACCAGACCACCTGACCTGCCTCTTGAGAAACCTATATGCAGGTCAGGAAGCAACAGTTAGAACTGGACATGGAACAACAGACTGGTTCCAAATCGGAAAAGGAGTATGTCAAGGCTGTATATTGTCACCCTACTTATTTAACTTATATGCAGAGTACATCATGAGAAACGCTGGGCTGGAAGACGCACAAGCTGGAATCAAGATTGTGGGGAGAAATAGCAACAACCTCAGATATGCAGATGACACCACCCTTATGGCAGAAAGTTAAGAGGAACTAAAAGGCCTCTTGATGAAAGTGAAAGAGGAGAGTGAAAAAATTGGCTTAAAGCTCAACATTCAGAAAACGAAGATCATGGCATCTGGTCCCGTCACTTCATGGGAAATAGATGGGGAAATAGTGGAAACAGTGTCAGACTTTATGTTTTGGGGCTCCAAAATCACTGCAGATGGTGGCTGCAGCCATGAAATTAAAAGACGCTTACTCCTTGGAAGGAGAGTTATGACCAACCTAGATAGCATATTCAAAAGCAGAGACATTACTTTGCTGACAAAGGTCTGTCTAGTCAGGGCTATGGTTTTTCCAGTAGTCATATATGGATGTGAGAGTTGGACTATAAAGAAAGCTGAACACTGAAGAATTGATGCTTTTGAACTGTGGTGTTGGAGAAGACTTGAGAGTCCCTTGGACTGCAAGGAGATCCAACCAGTCCATTCTAAAGGAGATCAGCCCTAGGTGTTCTTTGGAAGGAATGATGCTGAAGCTGAAACTCCAGTACTTTGGCCATCTCATGCGAAGAGTTGACTCATTGGAAAAGACTCTGATGCTGGGAGGGATTGGGGGCAGGAGGAGAAGGGGACGACAGAGGATGAGATGGCTGGATGGCATCACCGACTCGATGGACATGAGTTTGAGTGAACTCTGGGAGATGGTGATGGACAGGGAGGCCTGGCATGCTGTGATTCATGGGGTCACAAAGAGTGGGACACGACTGAGCAACTAAACTGAACTGAACTGAGCGACTGAACTGACTAACTCTAAGGTGTGCTTGTGTGAATGAATGACATGCCCTGGGCGAAGCAAGTTAGGAGCCCTGCTCTGCTGTTTTGAATGAGATGCCTCGTAATAACTGAAGGCAGCCTCAAAAAGGGGCACCTCATTGGGGGTTTATACCGACCTGCCAATGCCAAGGACATCCAACCTCCTTGTGAGGGGAGCAACCAGAAATGGACAAAGCATGTGGACCAAAGTCTCTTTTCTCGGTCAAGCTTTCTGGTCTCTCTGACAATTTCAAAACTTCTTGGGAATTAGAACTGCTAACCTCATCTGTCAGATTACAGATTTTCAAGGGACTTGCTGTCCATGATGTTACTGTGTACTGTCACTTATGTCCCAAACATGGATTGGTAGTCAGGAAGCGCCCAGCCTTGCTAAGAATCCAAAGTTCAGAAGCTAGATGGAGCTCAAGCTCCAAGAGCATCTCTCAGGTTAAAGATTACTCAGATAGGAAGTACAGCAGGCTTCTTCCTTTGGTAACACTAGCTTTTAGTGGGACCAGAGGAGGCTCTCCAGTAACTTTTGTCCCAACTACTCAGATATTCTTTCTGTGGAATCTGTGGGAATGAACTGAAGGACTGGGCCTAATAACTCAAGGAAAAAAATCACTTTTTCCTCACTGGCCAGCCCTTCACCATCTCTTTTGCTATCACTTATACTCATGTGGTGACGCTTGGAAGGAACATTGTGGTTTTATGTTTGTATCGGTCTTATTGTGGTCAGGAATATACTCAGGGTCATACACTAGCGCTCAGGTGATGAATGTTTTCCCTAGTGATCTTAGCTTGGGAGGCATTCTGGAAGGTTACTTTGATTGCACCCTGCGTGACATGAGAGGCAAGCAAGTTTTTAATGGTGAGAAACTGGACACTGGTCTGGGACGCCATCAGGTCTACCCCTGGTGCATCTCCACCCCATCTTGATCGTAGAGCCGGGAATTTCTCTGGGAATAGAGAAGTGGGCCAGTCTGTTATTACAAGCTCAAGGAGAGACGTGAAACTGGAATGTGCTAGCAAGTGGGAAAATGATATGCAAAAATGTCATCCTCATTTGGCTCTTATTTTACTGCTGCAGAGAACTAAAGAAGTTTGTGACCTGCTCCCCCCTACCCCATTCCACCCCACTTTAGCCACTTACTAAAAAGGGAAATTGCCCCTTTTCAGACAGTTAGTGAGGAGGGGCTATTCTTCTGCCTAGCACAGTGCCTAACTTCAAATCCAAGTTTGCATGCTCAGTCACTTCAGTTGTGTATGACTCTTCGTGACATCATGGACTGTAGTTCCCCAGGCTGGTCAGTTCATGAGATTCTCTAGGCAAGAATACTGGAGTGGGTTATCATTTCCTTCTTTAGTTTCTTTAATAAGCCTAACAGTCTTCTGTCATTTCAACTAAAATATGTAACTTTAAATTCTGAAACATTTTAAAAAATAGTAGACCTGTACCTATTATTTAAATCAGTAACAAAATTTGTCATCTTTATTCAGCTCCTCACTTTTCTCTTTTAAAGCAATAACACATAAGATCTCTCCACTGTCACCCCTTCTTGCCTCCTGAGAAGTAATCATTATCCTGAAGTTGGTGTGTTTCTTTTATGCAGGAATGTAAACATAAGCACCATGTTACTGTTTTGTGTATTTTAAAATTTTAATTAAGTAGTAGACTGTTCCCTGGGTTGGGAAGATCCCCTGGAGGAGGACATGGCAACCCATCCCAGTATTCTTGCCTGGAGAATTCCTATGGACAGAGGAGCCTGGTGGGGTAGTCCACCAGGTCTCATGATTTGGAGACAACAGAGACTAAGCACAGCACAGCACAGCACACAGTAGACTGTTGCCAGACGTTTTGGAATTTACCTTTTTCACATAATTTGGGTATTTAGCCATGTTGATACATGTACATGTAGTTCATTCAACTACTACTGTGTAACAGTCTATTTTGGTTTATAGAGGTGTTTCAGATTTTTTCTTTTTCAGAGAAGCATGAGATGGGATCCTCACCTTGGGAGAGTAGTAAGGGGTAGTAGGATGGGAAGGGAGCAGTGTGAGGGAGAATCAGACTGGAGATATGAACTCACTTGAGAAATACAATAATGCTGCTGGGTCCAATTGGGGTTTCTGGATATGAATGTGGAATTAAGCCTGTCCATTGGTATGATCTTCTCCAGCTAAGTCTAACGTACTCTGATGTAGAAAAAGGCAGACAGGTATTTGAGTTCAATGAGATGGAGTTTAGGCAAGTGAGAACAGTAGACAGGGGATCAATACTGTTTAAGGTTTTACTGGAGAGCAGTTATGATGGTTCACAGCATCAGAGTAAGGATAGAGGTAAATACAGAAGGCGGATAGCGTTGGTTATCTATTGCTACCTGTAACAGTTAATGTGTCAACTTGGCTGGGCCAGAGTGCCCAGATATTTGGTTAGATGTTATTCTGGGTCTATCTGTGTGTGTTTCTGAATGAGATTAACATTTCAAATGAGTGGACAGAGTAAAGTAGATTGCCCTCCCTAATATAGGTAGGCCTCATTCTCTGGTGGTTCAGATGGTAAAGAATCTGCCTGCAATGCAGGAGACCTGGGTTCGATCCTTTGCTTGGAAGATCCTCTAGAGAAGGGCATGGCAACCCACTCCGGTATTCTTCCCTGGAGAATCCAGGGGACAGAGGAGCCTGGTGGGCTACAGTCCATACGGTTGCAAAGTCAGACATGACTGAGCAACCAAGCACAGCACAGAAGAGTAAGGCAGAATTCACTCTTGGCCTGCCTTTGAATTGGGACATTGACTCTCCTTCCTTCAAACTCAAACCCAGACTAGAACTTATACAATCAGGTCTCCCAGTTCTTAGGCCTTCAGATTTGGACTAGAACTACACCTTGGGCTCTTCTGAGTCTGCAGCTCACCAGCTGCAGATCTGGGAAATTGTTTCTCTGGAAAACACATCCTAAAACACTTCCTAACAATCCACCCCAAAAGGAATTTAGCAAGAGCTCAGCTAAGAGATTGTCTCTGCTGCATTTGAAGCCTGGAGTGACAGGCTTGAGAATCAATTTCAAGGTGGCTTCTTCACTCCATGTCTGGTATCTCACTTTCCAGTTTTTCCATGTGACTTTGGTTTTTCCAGCATGATCTCAGGGTAATCACACACCTTACATGGCACCTGGTATTCTAAGGAAGCAAAAGCTCCAGAGAGGAAATGAAAGCTGTCAGGCCCATTACAGGCTGTTGGAATTAGCAGTCACTTTTACTGTACTCTTATCAATCAAAGCAGCCACACTCTTTTCCAGAAAAAGGTAGAGAAATAAACTCCACTTCTTGATAATGGAGTGGCAAGGTTATACTGTGGAGAATATAGGATGAGAGATATTTTGCAGCCATATTTGGAAAATGTAATCACTGCAGGGATGATGGGCCATGGAAAAGGGTTGGTTGGAATGTAAGCTGTTCCAATAACTATGCTAAAGAACAGAAGCTGGTAGTCAGAATGAAGAGCTTTAAGTTGACAATTTTCAAAGCAGATGCAAGTACTGGAAATGACAAAGGTCTACCACTTACCATGGAAATGAGGTGGCTGAGAAGGAATGGAGGAAAAGTTCACTGGAGATGAGGTGGTCAAGCAACCAAAAAATCAGAGGGTGGTGAATAGGTTAAAAATGATAATTCAAACAGGCCATTCCTTGAAGAAAAGTTTCTCTAACACAGATGCATCTTGGTCAATATCTCTACCCTCACCTTTCTCTATAGCTTTTTCCCTGACAGCTGTGTTTTAACCCACTCACCTCATCCACAGAAAAACAGTGTAATCTAAAAAAGAAGAAAGCATGTACTTGAACACCAAATTAGTTGACAGAACTGTTCAATTTAGCTAGTAATAGAAAAATTCATCTGCACATCAATATTTCAACTCTCGATGCATGAGTCATTTTTTTCAAGATCAAAAGTATGCAGAAAAATTTCCTGCTTGATGTTTAGATCAATGCCATGTATTATTTATGATGAAATCTTTTTAAATGACTTACCAATCTCCCTGAAGTATAGGCATAAAGATACACAGCTTCCTTAGACTTAATATCCTTTCTAATTATCTGGGATAGAAAGGAGGAAATAGTTTGTGGTGGGGATAGCCTTCTACAACCAAAATCAATTAATAGGTGGCATAGCACATAACTGGTAAATTGTACTGTACACTGGAAACACAGAATGTTTCAAAGACTATAAGAAGATCAATATCCTTCCCTAAACATTCTCAAGGTATGAAGGACATAATTGTTAAAAAGATTCTTTATTTTAAATAATAAGAAATTCTAAGTAGGCAAATTCAGAATATTCATCCAAATCTTTATTGAGTGAATATTACATTGTCAATGAAACAAAAGTGAAGATGAGCCCTGGCTATGAAGCAAGGGATGCTCTCTCTTGTCTGCTTTTACTTCTTACTTCATCACATTACCTTCCCCCATCCCATGTTAACACGTCTCTTTGATCCTTAAAAGCTGTACTTTCATTTATTCAATTAACACTAGAATTAAAAAAAAAAAAAAGCATAGTCAAGTCGAACAGAAAGGCATAACATCATGATATAAAAAAAGGATAAACAAAAGCAACCATACTCCAATAAAAATTAATTTAAAAAACGTGTAAGTACTGCTACAGTGTTATAATACAAACCCTGTAGAAACAAAGAAAAATCCATTTTGATTGGTAAAAGGGATGATATTCCCACAAAGTTGAAATGTAATTTTAACTGGTTGAATTTAAAGAATAAAATAAACAGACAAAGTCAGCATGTTTGAGAAATGCTAAGAATTCGAGTATGGCTAGAACACAGGATGAACAGAATCACAGAGGATAATATACATGATGGAAACAAGTTGTGCTGTATTCTGTAGGTATTAAAGGGTGATTACCGATTTCTGAGCTAGGAAAGTTAAGTGGTACACAAGTGATACAGCTAGATGTATAGTTTAGGTAAAAAACTTAACAGTGGACTCCGGGAAGATCCAAAAGCAGGAGATCCAAAATACAGGTACTATTAGTTAAGAAGTTCCTATAATAATCCAAGTAAGAAATAAAGTTGGTCAAAACCCCCAAATAAAATTTAACAGTTAACTGAGTTAGGTTGGAACACTCTGAACTGAATATACAAGTCAAGAGTATCTTAGATACTTGTAATATAGTAGTTTAAAGAAATACAACTAGTTTAAATTATTCCTGCTGCCGCTGCTAAGTTGCTTCAGTTGTGTCTGAATCTGTGCAACCCCATAGATGGTAGCCACCAGGCTCCCCAGTCCCTGGGATTCTCCAGGCAAGAACACTGGAATGAGTTGCCATTTCCTTCTTCAATGCATGAAAGTGAAAAGTGAAAGTGAAGTCGCTCAGTCGTGTCAGACTTATAGCGACCCCATGCACTGGAGCCCACCAGGCTCCTCTGTCCATGGGATTTTCCAGGCAAGAGTACTGGAGTGGGGTACCATTGCCTTCTCTGAAATTATTCATGAGTAAACTATAAATAGAAAATAACTATAATGTACACTTTATAATGACTTAAAAGGGCTATTTACATTTAGAGTATGTATTTTAAATATTATCAAAATGGAACTTAATATATCAACTTTATTAATTATACGTACATAATTTATACAAAAATGTTAAGGATTTCCCCCCCCATGGTTATAAGGATACCTCTGATTAACTTTTTTATAATTAGCTAACACACATTCATATGCAAATAATCACCATCCACTTAGAAAAACAATTAAAATACTATCTGCTGTGTAGTCAACTATTTATTGAGCACGACCTATTTTTCAGCACCAAAACACGTTTATTACCTTACAGAAATCAAAAAAACCATCCTTTGTCTCTTTCTTAGTTACCTCCCTAAGGTCATTACCATGTGCACGTGCTCAGTGGCGTCCAGCTGTTTGCAACTCCATGGGCTGTAGCCTCTCAGGCTACTCTGCCCAAGGAATTTTTTAGGCAAGAATACTGGAGTGGGTTGCCATTTCTTACTTCAGGGGACCTTTCCAACCCAGGGATCAACCTGCATCTCCTGCATTGGCAGGCAGATTCTTTATCATTGCACCACTTGCAAAGCCATGGTCATCACCACCTATCTATAATTTCTTTTAATAAAATACATGTAAGTGGGAAGGTATAATAAGTATTATTCTATTCTGGAATTTTAAAATGAGACATGCACACGTTTAAAGGTTATACATTTTAAATAGATATAAACTGTTAATTCCTAAAAAATATTTAAAAAATTAACCTCATTTTAATTTTTGGTTTATAAAAATAACTTTAATTGCAGGGTGTCAATTCAAATAACTGTGTATTATGATGGTCAGCTACATATAAGATATATATTCTTTCAAGTTTAAAGTACCTCTCCTAAGAACTAGGCTAATGGTTGATTCCTTATTTTAGTTCAACTGGAATAAAACCTAACAAGAGTATTTTCTGGTAAAATACAAAAAATATTAGTCGCTTAGTCATGTCCGACTCTTTGTGACCCCACGGACTGCAGACCTCCAGGCTCCTCTGTTCATGGGATTCTCCAGGCAAGAATACTGGAGTGGGTTGCTATTCCCTTCTCCAGGGGATCTTCCCAACCCAGGGATCAAACCTGGCTCTCCTGCATTGCAGGTGGATTCTTTACTGCTCGAGGCATCAGAGAAGCTGTATAATACAAAAAATTATAGCCCAAAGGTCAAGCAACACAGAATTTAATACACATTGAGAAGAACCTAACAGGTAATAGTAGAAAATTCTAGCCAGCATCTACTTTTGTGTAAGATTATCATACAGAAAACTTGTTCTATTAAAAGTATCTTCTATAAAGGGAAGAAACTAAAAAGAAACAACTATGTAAGAGATCTAGTTCAGTGCCCTCCTTCTACAAATTAAGAGACTGGGACTCAATCTTAAGTAACTTGTCCAAGACACATCTCAATGGTAGAATCAGGACTGATTCTGGAACCTGACTTCTATTCTGGGCTCTTGCTTACCATGTCTGTGTTCTCTCATTTTATGACTGAATCATATTACTTATTCACTAAGTTTTTACTTTAAATTTGGAAAATTAACAAGCAATGAAATGTCATCTACCCAACAATTCTCGAGTTGTTTTAAAAAAATGAGCATAATAAGAATAGGATGCAGTTCATAACATTAGAGCACTTGCTTGGCTTAAGGTTAAGAACTTTACACAGGAAAAAGTTCACTTTACACAGAATTTGGTTTGGCTAACAGAAACCTTACATGAAAGTCACAAACTTGGAAACCTCTTAATCTATATCATAGTAACTTCATATGTCGTGAAATGGTTTTCTATAATCTTGACATTTTCTTCAGATAGCCAGTTTTCCTGTTTTAGCTGCCTTATAAGAGCTTCCAAAGACTTCAATCTCCCTAGAGTTTGTTGTTCCTGTAACTCAAGGAGAGTTATCTTTGAATGTAGTTTAGACACTTTCTGCCAAAGATGTTCCTTATTTACATCTTGTCTGCAGTAAGAATGCTCAATCTGTAAAACTTCTGTCTCATAGTCTACATCCTTATATGAGTCTTCAATGTCTATATCTTCTTCCATTTCCACTGTTTCTTTGGGGGCAGGTATAAAAGAATTAATCGCAGGTTTGGAATTTTCTGTAGGTACAAAAATGGCAATAACGGATTCTTTATCCGTGTTTAATTCTTCAACTGTTTGAGTAACTGTGCTGAGTATGAATGGATTTTCCTGTGCTGACTTAATTTCCACAGAATTATTTGTAAAGTGTGGGTTAGCAAGATGATTAGTAGTTATTTCAATCACTTCTTGGGTTTCTAAAGGCTGCTGAATGCCCTCTGAACTTGCAGTTGTCAAAGTAATAGTTGTAGAACTTAGATTCTCAAATGATGTGTGAAAACCACCTATACCCATGTCTTGGTTAACTGATGTTTCCAATATAGATTCTGGTTTTCTGGGACCTTGTTTAACTAGACTAAGAGTTAATATGTTATTTTGCACACTTTCTGCTTTTGGATCTGGTGGTTTTACCAAGGCAGATGATTCAAGTAATTCTGCATGTTCAGGGAGGAGATCTGTATTAACTGGATGCTTCTTTGGCTCATTTGATGCAAAAGATTCTTCTGACTTGGCTTTTAGGCATACTTCTTTCTCACTTTTCAATTTTTTCTTCTGAGATTTTTTTTTGGAAGGATCTTTCTCCTATAAAATAACATTTTCAAATTCTAAAAAAGATGTCCTTACTAGGCTTTATCCTCTTATTAGTTAGTGCTATTTCCATACAACTTTGAGTAGTATACTGACCAAACAAATTTATTCAGTTAAAAAATGTTTTCAGTATGTTAACAGCTCAAAATGTATGTGAAAGCATTTTTTAAAAAAATTATGCATAATCAATATATAAAGAAAAATCTCAGATCATTCACAAGACTAGTAGAAAAATCTTAAATCATTAATTTACATTAAAAACTTAACCTGATAATTTATGTATGTGTTATCTTTGGCTCCTCTTAAGCTATGCTTCAGAATGGTTTATTAAAAAATTATCACTTTCAGTAAAAGTACACATGAGTTTTCCTTTCTTAAGTATGTGTTTTCCCAACAGTTATTTTTCACTCTCCTCCCCCTTCCTGACTACCTGCCACCCTGCAATCTGCCACCATACTCAGCATTAGCCCCTTCTCCCCTACTCCCTGCCTCCAATACCTGATTGTCTTCAGGCAAAGCAAATATTGTTGGAATTGCAGTTTGTTTCAAATAGCGAATACCCCATCTGATGTCAAGAGAGTCAGGAGTAAAATGGTCACTACACAGGAACTGGTATTTACTTGGAACCCATGAATCTCGTTTCATATTCTTTAACCATTTTTCAAGTCTTTCTTTGTCATGTAGAGGAAACCTGAAATTAAAAAAAGGAAAACTTTGCTATATTTTAACAATAATGCCAGACTCCAGGCCTGTATATACAGGTAACCCAAGGGCCACAAAGACAACTGTTCCTACCATACAACAGCATCTTCATGACAACAACTGCCATATCACCTCTGCAGCAAAGAAAGCTAAGGTATGAGGTGTGCAGCCAAAGCTTTTGTCTGAGAAGTATAACTCAGGGTCCTTCAAGTAAAACATATATGTTACTACAAAGGATAAAATCTATTCATATTTTCTATGGATTATGTTTCTTTTTCATTCTGTTGTATAGTCTGTAGAACTAGTGAAGAATTTTGTTAACTAAAAAGTTCTATTCAAATATTCTTCATAGTAATATAACAAATCAAACCATTTCCTGTCTATAAGAAGCATTAAACCTAAGGCTTTTATATTAATATTTTTAAAATAAGGAGATGTTAATTCAAAAAATGGTTTAGCTAACATAAAAGGAATACTGTATCTTATAAAACTACTAATATTCCATTCTCTTTACTGGAATCAGCCTCAATTCCAACCATCTATAATGTAGTCCAACATTTCTAGTCTTCTTTAGCTAGTGGTTTGGGAACTCTAAAATTCAAGTATTCAAGTTCTGAAAGAGAACTAAACATGTTAAGAGGGCAGACTCATATTTTATAATAGGAAACACATCAAAAAGACAAAGAAAGGCAAGAGAGTTCTTTATATATGTTGTTCCTGTACCAAATAGCCTGGATATTCAGAGTTGGCTCTAACACACTACATGTTTTAGGGTAAAATTTGGACTTGCTGCAGAATTTGACAGAAAACTTTATTCTACCAGTGTAAACAGGTTTGTATTAAACAACAGTGATTTATACTTCTTTTGAAGATATTATAGGAACACAGTCCAAGACACATATAATAATCTATTTTTAAAAAGGAGTAACATAAAAGGTTCTCATACAAGAAGCAGCTGTTATACATTTCTCTCAATCACAACCATTTACGCTTTGTAGTAATAAGATCTTATAAAAAAATAAATATTGATAACGTAGTAAGATGCTAGATGAAAACAATCTGGGTGCTTTGTAGGAAATAATTTTTAACCCTGATATCGTTCCACAGAAAAATCATATTATCTGCTTTTGGAAGTTTTTTTTACCATTAATACAATATTCATACACAGTTTGAAAAGTTTTTAACCTTACATATATCAGTAACTTATATTATAAATATGATAAACGTAATGAGAAAAGGCATTTAGTGGCAAAAAGAATTTTACTTTCAGAGGACTTAGAATAATCACTGGTATAAACTGAGCACTATATTCATTGAATTTCCTAATTAATATAAATTTATTTTGCAGCACGTGACAGTGTTAGCAAGAAAATTCTTCAAGTTGGATGCTATTAGGGGACTGAACACATGAAATTTTAAAAAGTCAATAAGAAGTTCCATTTCCAGTAAATTCATATTTTGAGGAATAAAAATCTATAATTGACTTTCTCTGGCCTTATTATTTTTCTCTCCTTAAAAATAGGAACTATGCAGTCTACAAGACTAAAGAAGTCCTAGTCTGAGGTTATGAGCCCCCCAAACCCAAGGCCAAATAAATATGGGAAATATGGTATTAAGTTCAACATGATTCTTTGCTACAAACCTCCTCAGAGCCAGTGACATTCATATACCAGAGTATGTTTATCCCCGTAAAATATCTCTGCAACCTGTGGAAGGGCTTCAAGGAAGATAACTGTAGAAATATGGCACATAGTGCAAATCATTTGGAGTTATCAGTTTTTTGTTTTTTTCCATTAGGTAAGATAATGGAAAGCAGCTGAGTCATTACTGAACAATGAGCTTTAGGTCTAAAGTCAAAAAAGCTTCACAAAATAGCTAGTGAAACTTCAAATTAACTTAAAGACACTCACATTAGAGCTAAATTATTTAGAATTCCACGGACAGACGAGCCTGGTGGGCTACAGTCCACGGGTCACAAAGAGTTGGACACGACTGAGCAACAAACACTTTCACATAAGAAATAAAGGAAATTATAGAATAGTCTAAACACGTTGATTTTTCACAAACACGAAGCATGTTATGAATGCCAAGTGCTATTTTATGTTTTTAGACGTTACGTGTGAATTCTGTACTATTAACGTGTCCACTTTACAGATGGAAGGTCTTGGGTAGCAGGGTTAAATAATTTACAGGTCGTTCAGCTACAAAGTGATGGAGCCAGGATTTGAACCTAAATCTGGCTTTGGAGCCGGGTATCTTACTAATAAGTAGTACACAATACTTCTTCCCTATTGTTCCAAGTAAAAATGAGTACTTTTGGGGTTCCTCAAAAAAATATTTCGTGGCTATAGTTATTTGGAATACATACAGTAATTTGGAATAAAGTGGAATATTCCCTACTTTTCCAGAGTTCGCTTTCTGCCACTTCACTTTTAGGAAAGTTTGGTCTAACAGGTATTAGGGCCCAAACAAATTTTTCGCTTTTACAAAATAAAAGCAATTGCTTCCTCGCTTAGAAAAGGCTTCCTAGGAACGCTCTACGTTGCGAGAGCGGGGAAAACCTGTTAGCCCTTACTTACCTGCTCCCTGTACCAATGAAGAATTATCTAGAGCCCTGAGCAGGTGACAGATTATAATTCCGCCTCTGCCACAAAACTTTCAAGGTATGTTACCTTATCTTTTCTGAAAAGCCTGTTTTCTCAGGAGAAAATGGAATAACATCTACGCGACCTAACTCACAGGAGGTGTAAGATAAACTTGGAGGGCACCTTCCCATTCGGCACGTTTGATGCACCTGAAGTGATTCAGTTCAGTTCAGTCGCTCAGTCGTGTCCGACTCTTTGCGACCCCATGAATTGCAGCACGCCAGGCCTCCCTGTCCATTACCAACTCCCGGAGTTCACTCAAACTCACGTCCATTAGCGTTGTTCAATGAAATGAGGTCAGGGGAGGTGGGGAAACGCTCTGAAAACCAGAAGTGTCGCTCAAATTTTACCGCTTAACATGCCCTATTAACACCCCCAACAGACCCCTCCCTATGCCTCGCCACACGCCCAGCGTCCTCCCTAGAAATGTCAGAACATTTCCAGGTAGACTCAACTCGCGCCTTCGCGCCCTCCTCCTGCGCAGAAATCAAACACTCCCGGAGAACCCAGGACAAATTTACAGAGCAGACAGGAGACGCCAAACCCTAACCCCAAACGCCACAGGACAGCGACCCAAAGGCAAGCTGAAGCTTCCGCGTTAGGGGCAACTTACGGGTAAAAACTAAGCTTCCGCTCTTTATTATTTCGTCCCCGGCGGTTCTTACAGCAAATCGCTGCGCAATAGCGGGGCATCCCTGCAGCGCTGCCACACAAGACCCGAGCCGCCAAGGGGCACAGGCGGGACTTCCTCACCGAGGCGGGGCTGGAGATCCTTGCTGCCCGAGGTATCGCGCCTGCGCCAGGCGGGGTGGAGTGGAAAGACTCGGCCACCCTGAACTCACTTCCGTTTCCGCCGGCTTCGGTTCGGCCCTTTAGGGGGTTGGAGCCGGAAGTGACGCATGGGCTGATCAGCAACAACAGTTTTCCACGTGCGCGTAGGGCGCCAGGGTCAGGTGGGGAGGCGGGAGCCAATAGAAAAGCGTTTCGTGTATGTCCTCCTGAGGTGCAGGCGCCCGCAGCTACCGGCCAGCCAGTGGGGAGCGGGCTGTGCGGGAAGGCGGTTGCGAGAGGCGTGTGAGGTCGGCGGACAGGAGGCAGTGGGCCCGTATCGGCTCACGGAAGCTGCTGAGGCCGGGGTGAAGGCCGAGCCGAGCGGCCGTGTGGAGTCGCTGGTTAGTGTCGCCGGTTAGGAGCAGCAGCAGCCGGAGGTTGTGGACGAGAGACGAGGCCGAGGTCTCGGGGAGGGGGGTTAGGCCTCGGTATCCGCTACGATCGCCGCTGGGGCTTCGGGCTGCCCGGTGTTCTTGAGGAAAATAGGGGAAAGGTGATGGCAGAAACACAGCGTAGTGCTGTTTGTCGTGGGGTTGTGCCGCGGGCTTTCTCGGGTGTGGGCAGCTCCTCTCAGGGCCGGACCCCGGGTGGGACCCCGAGCCCTTCAACCCAACGGCTGCATCTGGTCTGCTAGGGCGAGTATGGGTGAGGGCTGACGGTCTAGTCCAAGCAGTCACCGGTTCTGAGGAGAGACCCTCGGGACTGTCCGCCAGGTCCCTCTTAGGAATGAGGAGTCAGTATAAGGCAGTCAGTCTTCTAGGAAAGGATGGGATATTCACCTTGAAACTGTGAAATGAAGTTTATTAAACCAGGAAGGTACCTCTCTGCCAGTGTTAGACCCGCCCTTTGGCAACCGCCCTTTGGCACCGCAGTACACGCTTGGTTTGTGTTCGTTTAACCAGGAGTTTGTACTTGATTCTTGGTACCCGTGACTGTGACTAACTCTCTGGAAAGAAGTGATCTGTCTACTAATTACGCTTCAAATGGGCCACAGGAGAGGAAGGCAGGCAGTTTCCACAAACCAGAGTGTCTTTCGTAGGGCATGTTATGTCATCTTAGGTTTATAAGCACTCCTATATTCAAAAAACAGGATCAATTCTTTTTAAATCGCGAATCATTTAATCTGTAGTCTCGAGAATTCCAAGTTGTATTCTAGGTGGAAACTTCTTTGAGGTTAGAGAAATACTTTAATGACTCCTGAGAAGTTTGAAAGTAAATTTACCTTATCTGTAGTACAAACAATGAAAGTTCATTTTTTTTTTTTTTTGGCAGCCTTAGCAGAAATCCTAAATTTTGTTAATTACGAGTTTTTAACATAACATATATTCATGCTTTTGTATTAAATATTTGAGATCTTACAGTTTTGTTTTTTTTTTTTTTAAAGAGATTACGTTCTGTTGAGTTGTCGATATTATTGTGATATTGAGATTCTATAAGTGCAAGCCTTGGCTCCTTTTGCCGAAATGAAAACTGAAAATTTCTTTGTTGCTGTTGAGTCATTAAGTTGTGTCTGACTCTTTTGCAACTCCGTGGACTGTCGCCTGCTAGGCTTCTCTCTGCCCATAGGATTTTCCAGGCAAGAATTGTGGTGTGGGTTGCCATTTCCTCCGGGGATCTTCCCGACCCAGGAATTGAACCTGCGTCTTCTGCTTGGCAGGCTGATTCTTTACCACTGAGCCATCTGGGAAGCCTGTTTCTTAAGGAGGGAAGGTTACTGCTAATTTAGACATATGGGGCTATTTACCATAGACATGTTTCCAGTTAAATTTTTTTAAACCCCTTTAGAATATACATCGGAGAAGGCAATGGCAACCCACTCCAGTACTCTTGCCTGGAAAATCCCATGGGCGGAGGAGCCTGGTAGGCTGCAGTCCATGGGCTCGCGAAGAGTTGGACACGACTGAGCGACTTCACTTTCATGCATTGGAGAAGGAAATGGCAACCCACTCCAGTGTTCTTGCCTGGAGAATCCCAGGGACGGGGGAGCTTGGTGAGCTGCCATCTATAGGGTCGCAGAGTCGGACACGACTGAAATGACTTAGCAGCAGCAGCAGAAGCAGAGTATACATTCTTGAAGATTAGGATTCTTTCAAAAAGTATTTTGATTTTCCACCCTTTTTGCATTACTGCATTAGTGTACTTTAAATCCTAAAAGCTCACCCAGTTCATTTTAAAAGAAAAATCTAAAGATTAATTCCATAATTTTTTTTCTGTTCTTTTTTAGAATATTAGAAATGGCTACTCCCCAATCAGTTTTCATCTTTGCAATCTGCATTTTAATGATAACTGAATTAATTTTGGCTTCCAAAAGTTACTATGATATCTTAGGTGTGCCAAAGTCGGCCTCAGAGCGCCAAGTCAAGAAGGCCTTTCACAAGTTGGCCATGAAATACCATCCTGATAAAAATAAGAGCCCTGATGCTGAAGCAAAATTCAGAGAGATTGCAGAAGGTATGTAAATGACTATTTCCAAGGTCTCAAAGGTATTAAGTAGTAAAGGAGAATGATAGGTAAGAAGTTTGTATGTATTTGAAGGTTTTGTGGGAGATGAGAGGTAAAGTGGGATGTATATGTAAATGTAATGAAAGTCTCAAGGCTGTTTTCTTATAACATTTTGATCCTGGATGTATGGAAGTATATACTTTTTTGGGCATTCAGATCTAAAAATGTTGAAAAGGTATTATTTCATTCTTTTATTATTTATAACATCGCTTATTGTTTATGTTAGGAATTTTAGATACCTCAAATTTAAAGTTTTTATGAAGTATGGAGATTAAATATAAAACTATTGAGCATAAAAAAATTAAATAGATTTTAAATGTTTTTTTTTTCTTCCTCACTTGGTCTACATCTCAAAGCCACATTTGTCTTTAAAGGAAAAGTTTTAAACAAGTTTTGACTTAATACTAATTCCGAAACAGATTGCATCTCCTGAGCATTCAGTAGTTAATGTTGGGTAGTGGTAACTGGGAGTTGGAGTTAAACATTTATTTCAGCTAGTAAGGAGGTGAAAAATCTGAATTCCTCTTAATTTGCTCATTAAATTCTTTAATGCAAGCAGTGATTTTTACACAAATAGTATGAAGAATAACTCTGAAATTGTTGCCCATATAATTATTTTTAGTAATGGTAGCATTTATTTAACATTTATTGTATAGATACTAGAGGCAGGTATTGTGCTAACTGCTGATAGCATACAGTGGGTAAGACAAAAAATCTCTGCCTTTTGTGACTTTTTACTCTTACGCTTGTAAGCTTTGGTTTTATTTGTGCTGTGAAATCTTTTCATAAAATAGATAAATTTAAAAGGTTTGGATATATGTAATTTTGTTTCTCTTCAGTTACTAAAGTATTTTTATTTCTTTTCAGCATATGAAACTCTCTCAGATGCTAATAGGCGGAAAGAATATGATACACTTGGACATAATGCTTTTACTAATGGTAAAGGACAAAGAGCTAGTGGAAGTCCTTTTGAGCACTCATTTAACTTCAATTTTGATGACTTATTTAAGGACTTTGATTTTTTTGGTCAAAACCAAAATACTCGGTCCAAGAAGCATTTTGAAAATCACTTCCAGACACGCCAGGATGGTTCCAGTAGACAAAGGCACCATTTCCAGGAGTTTTCTTTTGGAGGTGGTTTGTTTGATGACATGTTTGAAGATATGGAGAAAATGTTTTCTTTTAGTGGTTTTGACACCACCAACAATGGACATACAGTACAGACTGAAAATAGATTCCATGGATCTAGCAAGCACTGTAGGACTGTCACTCAACGAAGAGGAAATATGGTTACTACATACACTGACTGTTCAGGACAGTAGTTGGTTCTTTTTCTGTTCTCATTAAACCCAATTAGGTGACTCCTCTTCAATATCTTTGATGCAGAAAGAATTTTTTTGTGAACTATTTTGACAAGTGCATGATTTCACTTAACTTAATATAGCTGTTAAATATATTTAAATTGTTTTTGACAATTCAACATCTAATTAGGAGACCAATAGCTAATTAATTTCCCTGATTAGACAAGGTTCTTTAAAAAAAAGATACTATAATTCTGCCTGGTCTTTTTTTCTCTACTTGTCCTTGGGCTTATGACCAATTTAAGGAAAGAATTGACTTTGCCTGATAAATATTTAAAGGTTAAACTTTAAAAGTTATTCTAGATTTAAATTATGTGAACATGAATGATTTTTTTTGAGTGAAACCTTTGCTAATTTAAAATTGCATGCTCTGTAGCATCTCTGACTTAGGTTGCAAAATGTATGTGAAACTGTATAATTCAGTTCAGCAAAGGATGGCAAGCAGTATCTTGTTTAATTTCCACTGAAAGCTTGAGAAAAGTATGGTTTAATATTTACCACAGAACCATGCAGAAGAATTGGAGTAAAGGAAATGATTGTGTTGCTCATAGTTTTTAAGACCAAAAGAAAGTTGAAAACTTAAATATTGTCAAGAGATTGTTACCTGTTTGATCCCTGGCTAATGATTTTGTAGTGTTAAAGTCATAGCTGTTTTACACATCTTTTCACATTTCTTAATTAGTTGTTGGCCCTCTAGGTCTTAGTGTGAATTTATGTATTTTTGTGTGTGTGTGGTTTTTCTTCTTTGCACTCATCTTTAGAGATTGACTAATACCTCATTCTGTTTATAAAAACAGCCAGTAATTTCTGTGCAACCTTATTATGTGCAATATTTTTAAATCCTAAGAAATGTGTGCTTTTGTTTTCAGATGGACTTATTTCTTTAGTTCTGCACTTGTTCCATGTTGTACTCCATATGAGTACTAATCCTATGGATACATATTAAAACTAGTAAATATCTCATACAGCTTTGTGAGTGAGAGAAATATAATATTTACAATATGATCTCTGTTTTCATTTTATTCTTAAAAGTCTATTCTGCAGTTCTGGAGGGTATATAAGCAATTGAGCTGCTAATACTGACCATAGACTATTCTAGAAGTTTGAAGATTCTGTTAATTATAATTTTGGTATATTTGCTTGCTAGGAGCGAGTATTCTTGCCACTGGTTCTTTCCTCTTCAGGCCTGGTTGGGAAAAAGCAGACTGCATGAACCTATATTTGTTAGTAATCATCTTTAATTTGAAATCTGTGAAGAAAATGAATGTATTATATTTATGTATCTTTATTAGTTCCTAAAAGTTATACATACTACTTTCATTTGATAATAAGAAAATCGCCTGCCTTGAATTTTGGTCTAAAAATTCTCTGTGGCCTATTAAACAGAAAAAGTAAGGCAAAAAAATAAGCAAAAAAAAAATTTCAAATCACAAACATGAAGGATTATTTTATCTAGTTTTAAACATTCATTTGCTTGCCCCCCCCCGCCCCCCCTTTTTTAAACCTCCCATTTTGCTCCTTGGCATACTTTTTGCAAGGGAAAATGTACCATGAGTCATACACACTTAGGATACAAGCTAAATATAAAGAAAGATGCTTAGATAATCTAGGTATGTGTGAGTAATTAGCTGTGTAAGCAACTAGAAATTAGACCAGTAATCAGTATAACAATTTCCTCCGTAATTTAGAATTTTTTTTCTTTATAGTTTGTATAGGTTGAATGTACAAAGAGAATGGTGAACTCCTGTAGTTATGCAATGACCAATATGATAGCTTAATCTGTACTCCCTATATAAGTCAACACAAAATCTGTCACCTTTTTTTCTTCTATATAAAATAGTAACATAACATGACTTTATGTTTTTCTGGAGCTAACTTGTGTAATTCTTCAAGTTTTGGGGATTGAGTATGTCTTGCATTGGGTACTGTAGTGCATGTGGTAAATTTGAAGTTCTTTTGGTGCTGTAGATTGGTAGGCAGTTTTGTGCTCTAAATTTCAGATCCAATTCTGAGATCAGTTCCATGAAAATTTAGGTTGCCTAGTGGCTCAGAGGTTAAAGCATCTGCCTCCAATGCGGGAGACCCAGGTTCGACCCTGGGTCAGGAAGATCCCCTGGAGAAGGAAATGGTAACCCACTCCAGTACTCTTGCCTGGAGAATCCCATGGACGGAGAGGCCTGGTAGGCTACAGTCCACGGGGTCGCAAAGAGTTGGACACGACTGGGCAACTTCACTTCACTTCACTTCACTTCAAGGTCAGTTAAGAATTTATGCATTCATGAAGTAGTTATTTTAATTTTTCTAAATAAAACCACACTAGGGGAAATGGTGCAGTGGCACCCTACTCCAGTACTCTTGCCTGGAAAATTCCATGGATGGAGGAGCCTAGTGGGCTGCAGTCCATGGGGTTGCGAAGAGTCGGACACAACTGAGCGACTTCACTTTCACTTTTCCCTTTCATGCATTGGAGAAGGAAATGGCAACCCACTCCAGTGTTCTTGCCTGGAGAATCCCAGGGACGGGGGAGCCTGGTGGGCTGCCGTCTATAGGGTCGCACAGAGTTGGACACGGCTGAAGCGACTTAGCAGCAGCAGCAGGGGAAAATGAGACCACTGTTGAAGAGAATACAGAAATTTATATCAGGAGTAGGTCTCTAAAATTTATATTGTTCATGTTAATGCTGGCACCTTCAGTTCCGTGTGACATACTGAATAAAGTCAGTCATGGTGGTTTCCCGCCAAGTTCCAATGACAGAATACGATGAAGCCATGGTTCAGTTGCTCAGTCGTGTCCGACTCGGCGACACCATGACTGCAGCATGCCAGGCTTCTGTGTCCATCACCAACTCCCAGAGCTTGCTCAAACTCACGTCCCTCGAGTTGTTGATGCCATCCAACTGTCTCATCCTCTGTCGTCCCTTTCTTCTGCCTTCAATCTTTCCCAGCATCAGGGTCTTTTCAAATGAGTCAGTTCTTTGCATCAGGTGGCCAAAGTACTGGAGTTTCAGCATCCGTCCTTCCAATGAATATTAAGGACTGATTTAATTTAGGATGGACTGGTTGGATCTCCTTGTGGTCCAAGGGACTCTCAAAGAGTCTTTTCCAACACCACAGTTCAAAATTATCAATTCTTCTCTGCTCAGCTTTCTTTATAGTCCAACTCTCACATCCATACATGACTACTGGAAAAACCAAGCTTTAACTAGACGGACCTTTATTGGCAAAATAATGCCTCTGCTTTTCAATATGCTGTCTATGTTGGTTATAGCTTTTCTTCCAAAGAGTGTCTTTTAATTTCAAGGCTGCAGTCACCATCTGCAGTGATTTTAGAGCTCCCCAAAATAGTCTCTTGTTTCCATTGTTTCCCCATGTATTTGCATGAAGTGATGGGACCAGATGCCATGAACTTAGTTTTCTGAATGTTGAGTTGTAAGCCAACTTTTTCACTCTCTTTCATTTTCATCTTGAGTTCTTTGCTTTCTGCTGTAAGAGTGGTGTATCTGCATATCTGAGGTTACTGATATTTCTCCCAGCAATCTTTATTCCAGCTTGTGTTTCATCCAGCCTGGCATTTCGCATGATGTACTCTATAAATAAGGTAAATAAGCAGGTAACAATATACAGCCTTTCCCGATTTGGAACCAGTCTGTTGTTCCATGTCCAGTTCTAACTGTTACTTCTTGACCTGCATACAGATTTCTCAGGAGGCATGTAAGGTGGTCTGGCTTTCCCATCTCATTCAGAATTTTCCACAGTTTATTGTGATCCACACAGTCAAAGGCTTTGGCATAGTCAATAAAGCAGAAGTAAGTATTTTCTGGAACTCTCTTGCTTTTTCAATGATCCAACTGATGTTGACAATTTGATCTCTGGTTCCTCTGCCTTTTCTAAATCCAGCTTGAATATCAAAGTTCACGGTTCACGTACTGTTGAATCCTGGCTTGGAGAATTTTGAGCATTAGTTTGCTAGCGTGTGAGATGAGTGCATAGTTAAGATGTTGGAGTGCAGTAGTTTGAGCATTCTTTGGCATTGCCTTTCTTGGGATGAAAACTGACCTTTTCCCGTCCTGTGGCCACTGCTGAGTTTTCCAAATTTGCTGGCATATTGAGTGCAGCACTTTGACAGCATCATCTTTTAGGATTTGAAATAGCACAATTGGAATTCTATCACCTCCACTAGCTTTGTTCATAGTGATGCTTCCTAAGGCCCACTTGACTTTGCATTTCAGGATGTCTGGTTCTAGGTGAGTGATCACACCATCGTGGTTATCTGGGTCATGAAGATCTTTTTTGTACAGTTCTTCTGTGTATTCTTGCCACCTCTTCTTAATATCTTCTGCTTCTGTTAGGTCCATACTGTTTCTGTCCTTTATTGAGCCCATCTTTGCATGAAATGTTCCCTTGGTATCTCTAATTTTCTTGAAGAGATCTCTAGCCTTTCTCAATTTATTGTTTTCCTCTATTTCTTTGCATTGATCACTGAGGAAGGCTTTTGTATCTCTCCTTGCTCTTCTTTGGAACTCTGCTCAAATGGGTATATCTTTTCATTTTCTCCTTTGCCTTTAGTTTCCCTTCTTTTCTCAGCTATTTATAAGGACTCCTCAGAGAACCATTTTGCCTTATGCATTTTTTTTCTTGAGGTTGGTCACTGCCTCCTGTACAATGTCACAAACCTCAGTCCATAGTTCTTCAGGCACTCTCTCTATCAGATCTAATCTAAACGAAGCCATGAACATGCTTATAACATAAAATAACATCCAGGAGTTTTGAGGCATGATATAAAAGGGTATAAAGCAAAGAGCTTGAATTGAGAGGTAAATCTGAGAACCATAGTTAAGATGTTGGAGAAGCTTTTAAGTCTCAGATTTTTAGTGAAGAAATGGGCCAGAGCTCAATTATGTTAATTCATTGAAGAACTTCATTGGGAACTCTTGCCCTTTTGCTTTCAGGTAAACTGTTGACAGCTTTTTCTTAAGGTCAGAGACTCAGTGTAACTCTTCAAAGAAAAAGATTATTTCTGGGCAGGCTCCCCAATTGTGGGCATTGAGATGACATGATAGATTGAGCAGAGGTGAATTTTCACTTGGTGGTGGAGAGGGTGGTGTTGAATAATAGTAACACTCCAGTCCCAGAGTAAATAAAACCATATTTTGACGTGTAGGGAGCAATAATTTCTGCATCCTGATTACATACTTATCTGCAGTTGCTTGCAGGTTGAAATACCCTGACAACTTACAAGAAACCATAGCTCCTATTGAAAAAGGAGCTGTATTGCAGGCATACGTTACTGTTGAAGAAACTTTTTCTCATCTATGCAAATTGAATTCCTTCATAAACACATACATATGCTCAAGGAATTCAGACCTTTAAGGAAAACCAACAGTAGGGAATAGAAGCCTGGACATCAAACCCCGTATTTACTGGTTGACTATGTAGGCCTCATTGAGAAGGTGAATATACAGACTTGAGTTATATGTATGAAAGATGGAAATGTGTAACAAGTCCTAGGAAAAGTGAAGAAGCCGACATAGCTGGAGGTCACTGATAAGGCGGAGTAGTTGGAGATGAGTCTATAAAGATAGTGAGGTAGGTGGGCAGGACAGATCCTGTAGGGCTTTGTCAGCTTTTGTAAAGATTTGACAATGGAATGTGATAGCTGAGTTTTGAGCAAATAGATGACTCACTTTCATAGACTTTAGAAGGATCATACAGGCTGCTGTGTTGCTAGTAGACTGTAGAGGGGCAGTGGTGGGCTAGAGAGATCAGTTAGACTACCTTCATATTCCCGGATGAGAGATTAATGCAGCTCACACTGCACCAGTGGGAATGGTTGCCAGTAGTTGCCAGGATTATTTGCTTAACAATTGGATGTAGGCGTGAAAGAGGATAAAAAGATTATTCCAAGCTTAGTGTTTAGAGAACCAGAAGGACAGTTGTTGTTAACTTAAGATGGGGAAAGCTGCAAGAAGACATTTAAGGGGAAAGATGGGAAGTTCAGTTGGACATACAATTTTGAAATAATGTATACACAGGGTTAGAGATAGGCCTGGAATTTGGAGAGAGCTGAGCTGAAGATGTGTATTTCTGAATTGTCAAAATATAGGGAATATTTTAAACCACGAGTCTAAATCACCAAGGGAATATTTATAGATATAAAAAGAAACAATCCAAGAACTAAGCCCTCAAGTGCTCTAAAATTAAAGGCAAAAGAGCCCCTCCCCTCCCCCCAAAAGAAACATGAGGAGAAAATGAGGAATACACAACGATATCTCAGAAGAGGCAGCCAGTGTGTTAGGAGTTTTGTGTCTTGGGAGAAAGTGAAAAAAAGTTTATCAAGAAGTAGAAAGTGGGGCTTCCCTAGTAGCTCAGAGGTGAAGAATCTGTCTGCCAATGCAGGAGACACAGGTTTGATCCTTGATCTCGGAAGATCCTGCATGCCACAGAGCAACAAAGCCCATGTGCCACAACTATTGAGCCTGTGCTCTAGAGCCTGAGAGTCACATGCCAGTTTCAGTAGTTGCAGTGCCCAGGCTCTAGGGCACACAGTCTCAGTAGTTGTGGCTTGAGGGCCCTAAAGCTCATGGGCTCCAGGAGTTGTGGCACTCGGGCTTAGTTGTTCCATATCGAATCCATGTCCCCTGCATGGGCAAGTGGATTCTTAACCACTGGACTATCAGGGAAGCCCCACCATTAGAGATTTTTAAAGAAGACTGGGCTTTTCTCTTTGTACCCTGAACTGATAGCTGAATTTTTCAGTTAGGAATCAACCTCATCTTAAATGTTACAGAATCTTGGCATTGGTAGGTTTAATGTTTGTGGTTTCAACTATTTGGGACAGACTCCAAATTTCTATAATATAAGAATTTGTGATTTTTTGAGGTATAAAATGGAATTCCATGCCATATTAGTGTATTACTAGGTAGTAAGTAGACCTAGCCACCTATCCAATATCTACAAATCAAAGTATCTTTGAGTACCTCGTATTTATCATTGTGTAGGCATTTAAAGAAGGAAATCATATGCTAATGGTGTTGACTAAATTAGAGATATAAGTCTCTTTCTTCAAAGTTGAGGCTATTGTATTCTTTTTCATGTGAAGATTGGTTGCTACCATGACCCATTTACCGGATCAAATCTTTTGCTTTGATCCACTGCTTTCTATTCTGCCCCATCCTGCCACTGTCAAACCTCAATTTCCCTCATTTATTTGAATACCTGTTTTGAATTTTAACTACTGGCCTGGAGGGAGTCAAATCTACACCTGTTTTCAAATCTACATTGTTTTCACCTTCCCTCCACCAATCTATGCTGCTGACATCTCAAAGATGCTTCATGGTAGTCTTTTTTGGGTTATGACACATTATATAATTATCACTCACTAAATTAGCAGCTTAAAATAAAAAACTTTCCACTATTTAATTTTTAAGCTTAATTTATTATTATTCAAATATAATTTCAAGTAATAATGATCACTTGAAAAATTACATGAGTGATTACACATATTAGGGAAAAGTCATTAAAATCATTCGCTGGTATTTTACAGTTTATTTTTAGTGACAATGAAATGTATTAACATGTTGGTATTATTAAAAGAGCAATAACATTTTCTTGTTTTAAATGAATTTTACTATTTTCTACATTATGTTTCATAATTAGAAATGGAATGAGTTGATGTTTTCTAATGCATAATTATTTGGTTATTTGTATTCATTCTTATCATTTAGATAATACTGATTCTCATTCCCTGACACACATCAGGAATATAGACCCACATACATTAGAGATGTAAGATACAGAGAAAAACATTTTCTTTCCTTTTCAGAGAGCGTTTTTGTTCCTTCACTCCGTTTCCTTCCCTGTTGTAGGTAGAGGTGCTATGTTAGTTGGAATAGGCTAATCTACTCTGTAATAATGTATCAGTCACATTCATATTCTTAAATATTGGAATAATATCAAAATAAATATGCCTAATGACTGTATTACTTAATGCTATATTTAAAAAAAAGAATAGCTGTAAACTGTGTTATTTGTGTGTTCAATGAAAATAAGTATGGGAAACACTAGTTTTCTTTATTCCCCTGAAGTGAAAGTGAAGTCGCTCAGCCATGTCCGACTCTTTGCGCCCGGTGGACTGGAGGAGGACTTTGCGCCCTGGAGGAGCCCACCAGGCTCCTCCATCCATGGGATTCTCCAGGCAAGAATACTGGAGTGGGTTGCCATTTCCTTCTCCAGGGGATCTTCCCAACCCAGGGATTGAACCCAGGTCTCCGGCATTGCAGGCAGACCCTTTAACCTCTGAGCCACCAGGGAATCCCGTATTCCCCTAAGACTTCTCAATTATTTTTTTTACATGCATAGCTCCGAGAAGCAAATATAGTTTGAGGCATTTCTAAAATCTATGATCAAAAAACTCTTTTTCTAGGAGCATCTCTCTGGACCAATTAAGTAAAAGAATTCCATGTAACACTCTGGAAACTCTGGACTACCAATACCTTTAAATCTAATTAAAGAACACACTTTTGTGGAAAAGACAAACTTTAAAACACTTTAAAAGTTTTCCATAAATAAGTGTTAGGATTAATGTCCCTTATAGCACTACTATGGGCAGTAGAGAAAATTAATTAGAAGAGTGATTTGAAGAGACAGCCATGTCATTGAAAGTGTAAAGCACATGTGTATAGTATTACTTTGCTTTTCTTTGTTATAAACATTACAAAGCTCTGGATTAATGTTAGATTTTGGTCATCAAGATAGAATACATATGCTTAAGAGATACATTATGCATAGTAATGCACCTTAAGGGATCCAAGCCTAAAAGTCCTCTTTTTCTTATTCTCAGAATGCCCACTGATGTCTCTGTGTTGGTTTGCCACATGGAAAATGACATAAAAAATATGCATATAATAAACTAGTATTGGAGAAATCAGAAAATTCACCTGGATGAGAAAAAAAAAAAGCGCAAAGATAAATGCATCCATGCTCATTCATAGCTGGCAATTTTCTTTCTTCATTGAAAAAATGGAAGAATTCTGAAAAGAACTCTCCAAGTTTCCTATCATCTTCTATAGAGGCTGCTCCACTTCCTCTGCCTTTCTATGAGCCCACTACCATCAGTAAACTCCTTATGTTCCCTCCTAAAGCCAACCTCTCCACCATAGACTGGATCACATCTCTCAGAACATTCAAAAATATTCTTCAGAAATTCTTCCCTCTTGTTCCTGTTACCAGTTTTTTTGCTTTCCATTTAATAATTCCTACCAGGAAACAAACCTTTTGCTAGTTCTATGTTAAAAAATTTTTTTTCTCTTGACTCTACTTTTCCAACCAGTTGCTGTCTAATTTCTTTGCTCATCTTTGTAGTGAGACTTCTTCAAAGAGTTTCCATTCCCACCAGAACTCTCTACCAGAACTACTCTCATCAGGGTCGCTGATGAGCTCCACATTGCATATCAATGTCAAATAACAAATAAATTGGCCACTTTTCAGTCCTCATCTTTACACACAGTTCAACATTCTCCTCCTTAATATATATCTTGGCTGAGCTCCCAGAACACCAAACTCTTGGTTTTTCTTGTTTCTCATTGATTGCTTCTTAGTTTTCTTTGCTGATTCTTTTTTCTCTTCTTTGTGTCTTTTCAGTCTTGGTTCTTCCCTCTTCTCTTTCTTCTTCTTCCTCTTTCTTTCCTTCCTTTTTCTTCTTCCCTTCCCCTTTCATATGTTACCTCTCTTCTCTTCCTCTTTTTGTGATTTTAAAGTCATCAGTATAACTGCCACTTACAAATTTCTGTCTCTAGGACAACTCTTTCTCCTAAACTCTGACTCATATATTCAACTATCTACAGCTCTCTTCAGAATATCTAAAATAGAATTCAAGATATTCCAACTCAAGTCTGCTTCATCTCAGCTGATTGTCAATCCATCCTGCCAGGTGCTCAGGTTGATTCTTGGTTTCTCTCTTGCTCTTGCAATCCCACCGCATAGCCAATTCTACTGGCCATACCTTCAGAATCTTTTCAGAATCTCACAACTTCTTATCACCCTAATATTAATAACACCATCAGCTCTCACATGGATTAGTGGGGTCAAAGTGTTGACTAAAAAAGATGTACAGCTTGTGAGTTGCAAGTTAAGTTCTAGTTGGGGCAAAATGAGGACTGCAGGCTGGGAAGCAGCATCTCAGATAGCTCTGAGAGAATGCTCCAAAGCAGCAGTGGGTGAAGGTGAATATATAAGGTTTTGGTGAAGAGGGAGTTCAATACCATGAAGCCCTCATTTTAAAAAGACTTTTTTGTTGTTTTTAGTCATGAGGATGAAATCCCTTCATAACCATGAAGGGATTTAGTGCTTCTCTAGATATGAGGAGATGGAAGGATTGAGATAATAAAATCTGTTCCTAAAAACATCCAACTACCCAAAGACTTTTCCCACTAGGGATCCAATCAGTCAATCCTAAAGGAAATCAGTCCTGAATATTCATTGGAAGGACTGATGCTGAGGCTGAAACTCCAATACTTTGGCCACCTGATGTGAAGAACTAACTCATTGGAAAAGCCCCTGATGCTGGGAAAGATTGAAGGTGGGAGGAGAAGGGGATGACAGAGGATGAGATGGTTGGAAGGCATCACTGACTCAATAGACATGAGTTTGACCAAGCTCCAAGAGTTGGTGATGGACAGGGAAGCCTGGTGTGCTGCAGTCCATGGGGTCGCAAAGAGTCAGACATGACTGAGCGACTGAACTGTCCCACTAGATTCCCTGGAGCACAGAGTGCCTCACTCCACCCTGAAATCCCTCAGGGATTGTTGAAGGTCAACAGCCATAGCAGCCTGGGTTCAATCTTCATAGAGGCAGATGGCAAAGGCCTTTGTTGTTCAGTCATTAGCAATGCTCTTGGTAAGTGCCAATTTGTAGTTGAAAAAGGTATATTTTCATTCTTTTTTCCTTATAATGTGTCATCAAATCAGCAACTAAGATTATCCTTTTAAAAGGTAAGTCTGAATTTGACGTTTCTCTGCCTAAAGTTTTCTATGTACTCCATTGTCATTCACAGAAGAAGCTGGTTGTTGTTGTTTAGTGGCTTAGTCATGTCCTACTCTTTGTGACCCTATGGACTGTAGCCTGCCAGGGTCCTCTGTCCATGGAATTTCCCAGGCGAGAATACTGGAGAGGGTTGTCCTTGCCTTCTCCAACAGTAGAAGCTAAATCCTTTATAACTGGCCACAAGGTCGTGCACAATCAGCCCATCCTCCTCCTTAACTCACTAATTTTATCTTCTACTCCTTTTCCCCTTGTTCACTCTGTTCCTGCCAAGCTGGGCTTCTTAATCTTTCAGGAACGTGCCAGGCACGCTTCCTTCTTAGGGCTTTTGCACTAGCCCTTTCCTCTCTTTGGACCACTCTTCGACCATACGGCCGACCCTTTCACCTCCTTTCATTCTTGGCTCAAATGTCACCATTTCATTAGAACCTCCTGGGTCATCCTATTTAATATTATGAAGTGTCCCTCCTCTACCTTCCCCATTCCTTTCATCTCTTTTTTTCATTTTTTTAAAATGCCCTCTTATTTGCTTACTTATCATGTTGTCATTTTTCTTCTTGATAGAATATAAGTTCCATGAGGATAGGAATCTTTGTTTTGTTCACTCATGTGTCTTGTGTACCTAGGTCTGTGGCGGGCATAGAGTGGATACTCAGTATTTACTGAATGAATGAATTAGACATCTCAATAAGATGGCATATCACAGCAATTTGATTTTTGGAAACATTGCAGTATCTTTCATTTATCTCTTAGAAAGGGGTTAATCTGAATAGGGACATTTTGATTATACCAGATAAATGACATCTATTCATAAAAACATTGAGAATCTAATGTAGTCATCCAGTGGATTTTTTTTTTTTACTAAATGATAACATCTCTTTTGCTATTAGTTTTTTCTCATTATTTTTCTTTCAGACATTATAGTGTTAGAAAGTAATATTCTGTTCAAATACCATAGTCTCAGCTGTCAGAGATAATATCTCATAAGAAATTATTTTTGAAAGGAGACAAAATTAGTTTATATATTGATACAGTGGATCTTTAGATACTCAGAAAACTAGGACATGGCTCCTCACTTATAAGAAGATCAAAGAGGAACTTTAAAAGAACTTTTACTAAGCTAAGAAGTTAAAATCAGCTGTTAACTCTTTTTATATAGACACTCATTACTGAATGGGAATATGTGAGCTTTTCTTTCAAAAACTTTGAAAATGATAAATCTTCCTTCTTGAAACCCCTTTGAGCTGTGTGCACAGGGACATAAATGTGCAATTTAAGTATTACTTTAAAGCTATAATAATGGTGTACTGAAAATATCTCCTACGTGGTAATTAGAAATAAACAAAAGAATTCTATCTTTTTCAGCGCTTCTGGAAAATTTTAAAATTGATCATAAAATAAGTCAAAGGAAATCTCAATGAATTCATGTTTGGAAAATGTATAGGATGTGCTTTCAGCTGAGACTGTTAACAGGAAAAATGATGTCAACCTCATGCTGCCAAGGGCTACATTATGGAAACAGAGAAAGGGCTTCCATGGAGGAAATTTAGATAAACAGATCCAGAGTCATTTATCCCTGGATCCAGCTATGCCTAAAGCCAATACTTCCCCTGGGGTCTTCGTTATGTGAAAAAAACAACAAAAAAAGTCTTTTTATATTAGTTAGACTGAGGTAGTTGAGGTCTAGCAGCTGTCACACAAATCCTTCATTGAGTGTCAGGAGCAGTGAGGAACCACATTGGGTAGTCCCAGAGAAGAAAGGGGAGGACAGGAAGACAAAGAAAGCATGTGTGTGTGTGTGTGTGTGTGTGTGTGTGTGTGAGAAAGTCGCTCAGTCATGTCCGACTCTTATGCTTAGATAAAAAGGTGAATGTGTGCTGGCCTCATGGAGAGAGGGATCCTCTGAGACTGGAAGGTAGCAAGTGTGGCAGATTAAAGATGGCAGAACTTCCCCTCCCACTTAGTTGTCCTGGAAGACTTCATGGAGACAGCACATGCAGGTCTGTGGTTTGATCTCCTTAATAATGTTATGAAGTCTCAGTCTCAATGGCATTATTGTAAGCCCCGTGACCAGTCCTGTAGTCAATGTAGACTGCTTCCCCAAAATTGTGCTGAGGCATGACAGGGTTAACCAGTTGCCCCAGTATGCCATCAAATATTTTCATTTTCACTGAGTTTCATGATGTAAAAAAGACGTTTGAAAGCACTAGAGAGGATTACATTGTGGGACTTCTCTCATAGTGTTTGTAGTAGATAGAGTAATGGTCTTCCCAAAATGTTCATGTTAATTCCCAGAACCTATGAATATGCTCAGGTAGGTGACAAGGGAGCATTAAGGTTGAGGACTGAATTACAGTTGTTAATCATCTTACTTTTACCTAAGGACGTTTCCTGGATTATCGAGGAGGGCCTAACGTAATCACAAGGGTCTTTGAATGGGTCAGAGGGAAGCAGAAGAATAAGAATCTGAGACTATGGTGTTCTGAAAAAGATTTGTCATTGCTGGAGCAAAGGGATACTCATCAAGGAATGAAGGCAGTTTCTACAAGGTTTGAAAAAGGCCAGAAAATGGATTCTCCCCTAGAGCCTCCAGACTGGAACACAGGCCTGCCAACTCCTTGCTTTTAGCCCAGTAAAGCCCATTTTGGACTTCTAACCTCTGGGACTATGAGATAATAGATTTGTATTTTAAACTACTAAATTTGTGGTAATTTGTTCCAGCTACAGTAGGAAAATAATACAGGGTCCTGTAGAGGACAGAGGCTCAGTGCTTGATGGAAAAATAAAGCAGCAGAAGGTGGATGATGAAGACAGATGTGACTGAGGGCCAGGCCTGCCCCATTTTGCTGTCGCCATCTGAGTCCTGGGATTCTCATACATTTCTCAGAGGATGGCAAGGTGCACCAATAGTGGTATTTACCATCCCATCAGCAGGTAGGTAGGAAATCCAAACCAGATTTAATTTTATTTGGAAAATGATGTACTGGTATCAGAAAATCATGGAACAATGAAAATGTTGTTTATCAATTGTATAACATCAATTTTGAATTTTGTTCATTTATACTCTTTTGAAGTCACTTTTTGAACTAATTACTAGTGTCAAGTCTTTACAACTGTGTCTATAAAACCCCTAATTATGCTTTTCCTGGAGGATTTCTACTGTATGAAGTTCATGCATTTCTCCCTTTTGACATTATTTTCACCAGCAGTAGCATGGAAAATCCCATGGATGGAGGAGCCTGGAAGGCTGCAGTCCATGGGGTCGCTGAGGGTTGGACACGACTGAGCGACTTCCCTTTCACTTTTCACTTTCATGCATTGGAGAAGGAAATGGCAACCCACTCCAGTGTTCTTGCCTGGAGAATCCCAGGGACGGGGGAGCCTGGTGGGCTGCCGTCTATACGGTCGCACAGAGTCGGACACGACTGAGTGACTTAGCAGCAGCGGCAGCAGCACTATTCCATCTTTGTTGATAATCATAGCCAAACTTTTATGAGTTCCTTTTTCCCTGGTGGCTCAGATGGTGAAGAGTCAGCCTGCAATGCAGGAGACCCAGATTCGATACCTGGGTCAGGAAGATCCCCTGGAGAAGGAAATGGCAACCCACTCCAGTACTCTTGCCTGGAAAATCCCATGCACGGAGGAGCCTGGCAGGCTATAGTCCGTGGGGTTGCAAAGAATCGGACATAACTGAGTGACTTCATTTTCCTTCTTTTCCTTTTTCAACTTGCACCCACTTTGAGCAGTAGCCTACTAGTTACAAATCTCATCTCTTCTATTTTTTTTTTTTTTTTGCCTTGAAGCATTTGGGTTATTAGTTCCCCACCCAGGGATCCAACCCTCACCCCATGCAGTAGATGTGCTAGGTCTTAACCAGAAGCAGGGTGGACCAGCAGGGAATTCCCTCATTTCTTCTATTCTTGGCCTGTCTCTCCCACCTCAGTGAATGCTCTTAGGCCCAAACCCTCCCTCTTCCATCCTCATTTCTGAAGACATCCTGTTGTTATCTTAAAAGGCACTAATCATCATGAAAGATCATGAATTTATCCTCTCTTAGGATTCTAACTAGTCTTCATATTCTTTAAAGCCCACCCATTCTCTGACCTTTACTTAATTTTCTTCTGTTAAGCGACCAAGCATGTATGCATCATTTGTCTATCAGTTTCTCAAATTTTTAAATCTATTTGAAACAGCTTCTGCAGTTTCTGTTATATAATTAAAATGCAAAAGCAATTCAATGTCATTTCAAATGGAAACATATTACCAATTGGGTTGATAAGCTCATATATTGGTGATACCAGGTCACATCTTTTTTCTTTTCCCAAATACTTTGAGTAATGATAGGAACTCTCAGACATTTAATTTTACTTATTGACTGTGTCTTGGGTGATCAGGTGCTATTTTTCATATATTTTAAAGTATTCAATATTTTCCACATTAAACTGTAACATATAGAGTAACTGCAGTCTTTATTCTTGCTATTATTTCTTATAAAAAGCAATTTAAATATATTGATTGAATTGTAGTTTAAAATGTAGTCTTTGTTTTAATTAGATGGATTAAAAAATATATTTCATCCAAAGGTGAAAAGACTTTCTTCAAAATGATTGTATGTTTCATTTTTTCCCACTATTATTAGAAACGAGGAAAAAATTACCTTTATTCTACTTAACCTACTGCCTGAAGGAGAAATTTTTTTCATTTATTTTCTCTGATGCATTAGTATTTGTGATACAGCAGAAGCTGGAACATTACAAATGTTTGTAATTGTTTGCTTTGCTGTAGGGAATATAATGTTGTTAATATCTATTACTGGACTAAATGAATGAATTAAGTAGCCAGAAACAAATATGATTGTCAAGCATGATTTAGTTGGCATATAGCTTTAACAGCTGCCAAATTTAATATGGAGGGTGGAGGAGGGTTTCATAACATTTGCAAGTAACATTTGCAATGTCAGACACCTCCACTTTTCCACTAGATGGAGGCCTTGCTTTGCTTTGAAGCCGTGGACCGCCTGGGTGCTGCAGTGTGCTGTAAAAATGAATAACATCCTACGGGCTTTTCTTTTTCCTTCTGTGTTCCATTGCTCTATTTTAATTGTTAGCTATCATCTGTGCCTTGTGCAAGCTTTTGGCCTTTGGAGTGGGCCATAAGAGAATGAGAGGATTAAGTCAGAAGCAGGGAGAGCAGGAAAATCAGAGGTTAAAACTGGTTCTACCACAAGTTGCACTGTGAGGAAGCTGAGGTATTCCTTTATTTCCTCCCATTTTGCTCATCAGTATCCACTACCCTGCTTTTGGACACACAGGATACACGAGGCCTCACTTCCTTTGGCATTCCTGATATATTTATCAAGACACCTTTTCAGTGTCTTGTTTCTTCATAAGGATTTTGATTCATATTTTGGTTCTTCTAATACTGTACTCATTGTTCCTACTCACGGTTCCTTCTGTGCTAGAAACTTTCACACCAACCATTTCATCTCATTCTCACCAAAATTCTATGAGGGCAAAGGTTATCGGCCATCTCTCAGCCAGATGGCTGTTAGCTATTCTGGCACTGTAATTTGCTAAAAGATTTTCCAAACTGATGTGTCATAGCTGTTTCCACAATGTTTCGATGTGTTCAATAAACTTGGAGAACATGGTGATAGACACTATAAAGAACCATGTATTCATTGCAGAATTTCCCTGAGTCTTTAACAATGACTCTGGCTGTGAGAAGTCTTCACTCCCTCACCTATTAATAATATTTCTGCTCCATGAGGGTGCTGGTCTTTCTTATGTGTCTGGTGTCTAAGGACCTCCAGGTATAGAACATTCTTCTTGGAGATCAACTGTCTTCATTAAAAATATTACTTGGGGTAACTCTAGCTCTAGCTAGCATCCTCATGGAATTATGAGGAAGCAAGGGATTAGGAGTTAGTGAGATCTCTAGGAGAGCAGGTAAAACTTTGCCATCCTGGCAGTGAGTAGGACGGAAGCTACCAGCTGCAGCATCTCTTTCATGTCACCTTTCATTGCATGTGTATTAAAAAGTGAGTACCTCCTGGTACTTCATCAGGTTTAGACCAGTGGTGTTATAGAGGAGAATTCTTCTCTATCACCAGTTCCTGGATTATGGATTACGTCTTTCATTTGCTCCAAGTTTTCTCATCTAATGGTTCATATTTATTGGAGATCATGAATATTAGCACATACCTTTTAATCTAAAAGTTACATTGTATAATATATTAATAAATACTAATGTTTCAGTAAATTAAATATTCCATGTCACAGTGGGGCTCGTAGATCTGGGGAAAATTAAGCCACAAGTTTTCACAATTCTCCAAGGATTAGGATCTTCAGAGCTCTGCCAGCAGAAACGCTGGAGTCAGCCTCAGATGAAACCTGATACTATTACCCCACTGATTTACCTGACTTGGTGCTGGTCCCACTCCCTGGCTCTTTTCCTGTCTTTCAGTGATTTTCTAATCACAGGGACCTCTCGACTGTCTTTGGCTCTGACCTTTGGTCAGTGCCTAGTAGCTCAGTCGGTAAAGAGTCCGCCTGCAATACAGGATCCCTGGGTCAGGAAAATCTCCTGGAGGAGGAAATGGCAACTCACTCCAGTATTTTTGCCTGGTAAATCCCATGGAGGGAGGAGCCTGGCATGCTACAGTCCAAGGGATCCCAAGGCTTGAACATGACTTAGAGACTAAGCCACCAATGTAGTCACATATCTCGTTGATTGAATCTTGAGACAGAAGATTGAGATTTTGAGTCCTTCTTTCCTCAGAAGACCTCTACGCTGCTTACACAAATTTGTTCATATGTTCCAGCATCCTTCAGGAGTTTCCCCTACTATTATTTGCCACAACCTCCCCCCCGCCCCAACCTACTTGTGTATTATTTATTTCACTTCTGCATCATTGAACATCTAATCGAAAGTCCAAAACAAGCAAACAAAAACCTCTTAGAACACTAGATGCAGCTCTTGCTTTTGCTTCAGAGGAAGGCAGAGGCTTCAAAGGCTGGTAGCAACACAGTAGATATTGAGTACTACCAGCAAAGGGCAGATGTGCTAAGACAAGATGAAGCCTGGTTCTGATCCCATTTTCCAATGCCCCCCTCTTGACTGGGAACTGGGAACTAGGGGGCCGAGCAAGAAGTTGAACGGAAGCCATTGGAGGAGTCCCTCAGCATCAAGAGAACTACAGAGAAGAGGTCCTGTGTATGAGTGCATGTGTGTTTCTCATGAGGAGTGATTTCAGAAAAGTCTACGAAAGCCTACCACCAAGCAATTCTCTTTGGCCAACTGCTCAACTCATTGAGCTCCAAGGCAAAAAAGACAGCTGGACCCAGACTTTCCTTCCCGCTCATCCTTCTCCTCTCACTTTGGTCTCCCTTGAAGGGCTCCAGAGGGTAATAGCAACTACAGCAAGGAAGATGAAGTGTTCCACCATATCCTGGGCTTCCCACTCCCAAGTTTCCTGATCTTAGGGCTGTCTAACCTGCAGATGGAACAAGTAGGGGCTGGGGTGGGTTTGGAGGAAGTAAAACTGAATAAAGAATAAAGTTTTAGTATTGAATTTGGCAAGATATTCTATTGCCCAAAATGCTTAGAGGGGTTAAATATATATAATATAAAATTTACCATTTTAACTGTATAAAAGTGTACAGTTCAGTGACATTAAGTACATTCACATTGGTGTGTGACTGTCGCCACTATCCATCTCCAGAACTTTTTCTTCATCTAAAGTCTATACCCGTTAAATGATAACACCCCATTCCCCCTTCCCCCAACCTTTAGTAATCACTATTCTATCTGTCTCTATGATTTGACTATTTGGGTATACTCTATATAAGTGAAATCATACAGTATTTGACCTTTTGTGAATGACTTATTTTACTTAGTATAATGTCTTCAAGATTCATCCATGTTGTAGCTTGTGTCAGAACTTCCTTTTTAAGGCTGAATATCATTCCATCATATATATATACCACAAGTTCATCTGTTGATAAATACCTGGGTTGCTTCCGCTTTTGGTTGTTGTGCATAATGCTACTATGAACGTTGGCCTACTGTTGAGCTCCTGTTTTTGATTCTTTTGGGTATATACCTAGGAGTGAAATTGCTGAGTCATACAGTAATTCTGTTTAATTTCTTGTGTAATTGCCAAGCTGCTTTTCTCTGTAGCTGCACCACCTTACATTGCTACCAGCAAAAAAGCACAAAGATTCCAATTTCTCTACATCCTCACCAACAAGACTTTTTATTACCTATGCTGACATGAATATCTGCAGGACCAGCCCATAATTTCTTTTCAAGGACTCAGAAGAGCAAGTGAAGGATTGAGTGGAGTGTAACAAGGCAGGACCCTATGGGGTCTTCCCAGAACAGACGCCTCCCCTCGAGTCCTCTGCTGCTTCTCTTCTCCTAAGTACCTAAGATTGTTGAAATGCTGTAGTCATTGTTATGTCTGACTCTTTTTGTGTACCTTTGCATAATCTTTGCATATTACCTTAGTCCCTAAGATAATAGCATCTAATGCACATTTCCTGAGTTGTTTCACAGAAACTAAAGCCCCCACCAAAAGGAAGATGTTAGCTACTTGATGACAGTGCGCATAGCCCGCAGGCCTATTGGAAACTAAGGATTGATAATGTTAACCCCTGTGACACCGCCCTGTTACCTCACAATCAACCAATCAGGGAATCGTACACAAGTTGATCACTGACCCTGGGACTCCCTTCCTTCATCTGGCCTTTGAAAATGCTTCCCAGAAACCTATGGGGAATTCAGGTGTTTTGAGCACTAGCTGCTCTGGACTCCTTGCCTGGTGCCCTGAAACAAACACTGCAGTATTAGTAAACAGGCTTCATTGGGGAGAAGACCCAAGTTTTGATTTGATAACCCCAGTGGCTCAGTGGTAAAGAATCTGTCTGAAATGCAGGAAATATGGGTTCAATCCCTGGGCCAGAAAGATCCCCTGCAGAAGGAAATGGCAATCCACTCCAGTATTCTTGCCAGGAAATCCTGTGGATAGTGGAGCCTGGTGGGCTACAGTCCAGGGGTCACAAAAGTTGGACATGACTGAGTGACTAAACAAGTTAGCTACTTTTTACTGCTCTCTGCACCCTATGGGGCCTGGTTTGGAAGCAGTCAGATGGCACTGACAATCAGGAAGTAGCTGAAGCTGGTTCAGTTTCCTCCATCAACAAAATCCTGAGGCACTGGCTTTTCTCCTTAAAAACTAAGAACAAAGGACTTCCCTGTTGGTCCAGGGGCTTAGGCTCCAAGAGCCCAATTCAAAGGGTTTCAGCCTTGGTCAGGGAAATAAATCCCAGATGCTGCAAGAGCTCCTATGCTGTAATTTAAAGATCCTGCATGCCTCAATGAAGATGGAAGATTCTATGTGCTGTAACTAATAGTCAAATAAATGAATAAAAATAAATATTAGGAAAAAAAAAAAAACAACTGAGAATGCAGAGGGCCAGAGCTCTGGGCCATATTCCACCATTTTTTATCTTCTGTGCCTACAGGTGAGCAAAGTGAGTAAAACCAAGGCCTGCAAATGAGTTATTTATTTTGTACAGATTTGTCCTTCTTATTCTTCTCAAAAATCAGTATGAAAAGATGGGAAGAGTTACAGAGCCAGACCTTCACAACTCAGAAATTATCAATCCTCATTTGCAAGTGGTTAGTTTTTGTCTTCTTTTATCATATGGCTAGTTTTGTGGTCAGAATGAAGACTACTGAAACCTGCAACATAAATGTTCATGGATTCTTTTCCTTTCATTGTCCAATTTTGTCTTCCTATCGAGCACAGTGGCACATAGGTGCCATCTCCTATTTCCTCAGCTTTACCAATGGTAGAAATTAGTCCTAAATTAGCCCTTTTTATGAGCTTACTAACTTCTCATAAAATGTGTTGATAAACTTCTACAGCCATGGTCCACATTTAAGCAATAAAACTTAGATGAAATGAGCATTTTCTGGCATTAATAACTGAATGAAGTAGCTAAGGGCCCCAGGTGAAACCAAGGGTTCCCTATCCAGCATTAACCAGCAACATTAATTCATAATCCTAGCAATTATCCTTAGCACTTTGCAAGCATTAACTAGACCTTATACACTTTTGTGAGGCAGATATTGTTTACTCTATTTTTACAGATGAGGAAATGACCTGAAAAAGACCAAGAAGCAAATTGCTTAGAGAGTATCTGACTATATCTCTGATTTTCCAAGTTATATGGTGGGGAAAAAAACAGGGACAAATAGATGGTTTCTCTTTCTCTACCTTTCCTTCCTCAACTAAAAGGCTAATTGGAATTGCAAAAAATATTTTTGAAACAACATTATTATTGTTATTATTATTTCCTTTTTGCCCAGGTCTTTGAAGAATTTAGAAATCAAAAAAATCTCTTTCTATAATTAAAATGTGAAGACAAAAGCTACGTGTAGCAGAAAAACATCCCGTTAATGTGATTTCCTTGTGGTGGATTGACAAGTTCAAAGCAGAAATGTATGTTGCCATGGCCACCAGATCATATTTGCTCTGCTGGTTCATTTGACTTAGCTGCTGAAGAAGGAGGGTAGCATTCAACCAGGAATCACTGAGCATTGTTAGGATAGATCTGTAATTTTTATGTAATACTTTCTCTTTATAGATCTACACAGATCACAGCTGCAAACTGTTTACAGTCACTTTGGGGGCAGAGTTTTCAGAATCTCACAGGAATATAAGCTGCAGAAGGGGGCAGAGGAGGATGCCTTTCCTCCCTTCTCAAACATCTCACCCATAACAGACTATAAATAAATATTTGTCAAAAAGATGGGGGATGGATGAAAGGATGACTCATTATCATGCACCAGCTGCCTGAGTTAAACTTTCGGTTGATGGGAAGGGAGGTTGGGAAAAGAAGTTGCCATAAAAAAGAAAGGGGAGGGAAAGGGGGATGCCAGGAGAAAGAAGGAAACAGACTCTCTGGAATGCTTTGTAATCTTTCGGACACAGGGGGTGCAGAATGAAAGTTCTCCTTCTGCAGTGACAGAGGAAGAGAGATTAAGAGCAAGTGAGAGAGAGAGAGACACTTCCTAAGACCACTGAAGTCAAATACACAAAAAACAGTTAAATATTATGAGCCCAACGATGCTCCCCACCTCCTCCTCTCTTCTTTCACTAGGTTTACAGAGTCTGATAGTAAGCGAGAAAAGGGTGGAAGCTTACTCTCTGGAGGGACAGGAGTGGTTCCCTGGTGCTGAGCCAGAGTTTGAAGTTTAGCTTCATTTGTTTCAACTTATCAGGGCTAGGTGACTTTCATTTTGAATTATATGTTTTCCTTGCCTGATAAATGAAGCCTCCTGCCAAGGCCTTTGGATCAGGAAAGGCTCCTGCTCCTCATATGCAGGAGCAAGCATTAGCAATGTGAAATGATGGTTCCGGAATAGCAGTGGAAGTAGCAATATTTCATGGTGGTTTTCTCCCTCCCTTCTGTCTGTGTTCAGCATTGTCTAAGCAAATTCTGGTGATGTCTTTTGTGTCTGCATGATGCTTAAGTAAGCAAAAGGCAGGATAAAGTAAATGTCTTCCAAATCTTCATTTATCACGAACACAGACTGTAGTTTCAGCTCTTCTGCTCGATACAAGTAAGCTGACAGATGTTTATCATCTGCAGTAAATCTTATGACTGACATAGCTGTTGAATTTGTACCTCTGTTTTTCCTGGGGAGGGGTAAATTGTGACATAAAATCATTTGATGTTAATGCTCCCTGTCCTTTCTGCTTCAATTTAGCTCCAAGGCACACATTTTCAGAGCTCTAGTTGCTAGAGGGCTAATGGCTGGGCTATCCCAAGGTTTGGGGTATCCTGGTTTCAACTATCTGTTGAATTCCAGATTATTTTTCTCCCTTTTCCTCAACTTCCTTAACCACCACCTGCCACCAGTTACATCCTTTTCTCAGTTATTCCTTGACCCTTGCAGATAACTGTTTGATCACATACTAATTCATGTGCTGTGCTTAGTCACTCAGTTGTGTCCGACTCGTTGCAACCCCATGGCCTCTAGCCCACCAAGTTCCTCTGTCCATAGGGATTCTCCAGGCAAGAATATTGGAGTTGCCAAGAATACTGGTTGCCATGTCCTCCTCCAGGGGATCTTCCCAACCCAGGAATCAAACCCAGATCTCCCACATTGCAGGCAGATTCTTTACTGTCTGAGCCACCAGGGAAGGCCATAGTAATGCATAACAAGTATTAATGGATGATAATATTAATAGAAAGGAGTATAATTTCTCAAATGTTTCCACTAAAATCTTAAATTCACTACAGTGAATGAAAATCTCTAATGGGGCTGAGGGATGTAGGGTGAGAGGCAGGGGTGTAAGGCTGAGGTAAGAAAAGCAAGAGAGAAATTGCTTTAAAAATCTATTTTAAGTTATTTATCATTTAGGTTACTTAATGCTCCTGGCTTCCTTGGTGGCTCACAGGTGAAGAATCCACTTGCAATGCAAGAGACCCAGACTTGATTCCTAGGTGGGGAAGATCCCCTGGAGGAAGAAATAGCAATCCACTCTAGTATTCTTGCCTGGAAAATCCCACGGACAGAGGAGCCTGGCTGGCTATAGTCCATGGGTCACAAAAGAGTCGGACACGACTTAGAGACTAAACAATGCTCTAGCCTATCTGAAATTCCCAGCAGAAAACACTCTATACATACCTTGTCCATCCTGTGTGTGTGACTGTGTGTGTATGTGTGTGTACACATGCTCAGATGTGTCTCACTCGTTGCAACCCTTTGAACTGTAGCCTGTCAGGCTCCTCTGTCCATGGGATTCTCCAGGCAAGAATACTGGAGTGGATTACCATTTCCTCCTCCAGGGGATTTTCCTGACCATCATGTGCTTTTGCAAACTTCCAGCACACTGCTGTGTACTTTTGAAGGTGAGTAGGGATAAATCTTTAATTCAGATGAGTAAATTTCTGTTATCATTTATGTCATCCTTTAAACATTCTTATTAGTATTAATACAGTATAAAAGTAATATTTTTTTAACCTCAAATAATATAGGAGAATATCAAGAAAAATGACCCCTCTTCTAATTTCATTCTTTTTGGAGAAAATCACTAATAATAATTTGCTGGCTATTTTTTTCAGAATTTTTTTCAAGTAAGTGCATATCATTATATGATCTATAATGTATTATAAATTAGTTAATTGTGCCTGTGTTTTAGCTTTAATCAATATCTTAGGGCTGATTAATTAATCTTTGATATATGCTAATCAAGGTTAGGGTTCAAGGAATGGTCAGTTACCATTGAAGTTCTAATCAGAAGGCCCTACTCCAGAGAAACTAGTTCTCCAGTTGTTTATTTCTTATTTTTTAAATTAAAATTAAAAAAAAAATTTTTGTTACCCCAGATGGGACTCAAATATTTATTTTTTAGCATAATGGATGCTAGAAATAATATTCCCTTGGTAAGATTATTAATGTTTGAAATATGTGAATTGATTAGAAATATTATATTGGGTTCCCCAGAGGCTCATGAAGGAGACCCAGCTTTGCTCTCTGGGTCAGGAAGATCCCCCAAAGAAGGGAATGGCAAACCACTCCAGTATCCTTGCCTGGAGAGTTCCATGGACAGAGGTGCTTTGCGGGCTACAGTCCATAGATTCACAAAGAGTTGGACATGACTGAGTGACTAACGATTTCTTTCACTAGGTTTAGGATTTTGTTCTGTCTTGTGGGACAATTCTTTGAGCTAAGAGAAGTAAGTGTGATTTTATTTGTACCTACTAATAAATCTTTGTCTTCTGAGCTAAAGTTCTTGTGAGACCTGCTTTCATTGTACCAGATACCCACAGTGGGGGCAGTTGTGGAAGAAGGATCCTTTACTATCACCTACTTCTAACCTTTAGAGCCTACCATTCTCTATGAAAAAGAACCTACGATTGTGAACAAGTGGGACTGGGTCAGTTCCCAGCACATCTATGTATGTGCTTAGATGCTTAGTTGTGCTGACTCTTTTTGACTCCATGGACTGTAGCCCTTCAGGCTCCTCTGTCCATGGGGATTCTCCAGGCAAGATACTGGAATGGGTTGCCATGCCATCCTCCATGGATCTTTCCAACCCAGGGATTGAATCCAGATCTCCCGCATTGCACGCAGATTCTTTACCATCTGAGCTACCAGAGAAGCCCCAACACTTGTATAATAAGATATATAAATAATAAATAAATAGATTTAAAGTATATACTCATTAAAAAAAAGAAATGGAGTCATAAATATATACTCTTTGCTCGAGATAGTTTACTGTTGTTGAAAGTGAAAGTGAAAGTTGCTCAGTCGTGTCCGACTCTTTGTGACCCCATGGACTAAACCGTCCATGGAATTCTCCAGGCCAGAATACTGGAGTGGGTAGCCTTTCCCTTCTCCAAGGGATCTTCCCAACCCAGGGATCAAACCCAGGTCTCCCTCATTGCAGGTGAATTCAACTGCTGTTGAATGAATTCTAATCTCAGGAATTTTGGGTACCTGAAGGATATTAATGAAAGAGATCTGGGGGTAAGATGGACTTTTACAAATCTTGTTAAATTTCTATTACATAAGTGCATATTTGTCCTGCTGATGACTTGAGTTATCTTTTCAGCTCAGGCTAGGCATTTTAATCTATTCACTTATTTTCTGATTTTAATAGTAAAATACATTAATCATGGAAAGATTAAAAAATTACAGAAGAAATAAAAATCATCTCTAATGGTCTTATTTGGATATAACTGTGTTATTGACAATTTGGTGTGTTTCCTTCCAGTGTATGTGTGTGTATACATCTGTACAGATATACATACAAATAAAATCACACTGTAAGTAGTTTTGTGTTATATTTCTTTCACTTAGAATTATATAGTGAACGTTTCTGCAAACCATTAAAATGACTTGAAAACATAATTCTATAATTGTCTAATAGTTATAGATGGACCATAGCTAAATCATTTCCCTGTCATTGGACACTTACATATCTAGATTTTTTGTTTTAATATTATCATATTATGACATATTTTAGACATAAAGATTTGCCCTAATTTCTGAGACTAGATTCTCGTGTATAGTTTGGAAACCAGTTTATACATGACCTATTTCATCCTTCTCATTCACCTGTTATGCTACAAAAATAAACAAAAAGAAACTCTGTGATCTCATACTCTGTCATTTAGAAATATTTGAGAGGCTTTTAGAGAAAAAAATTAGAATGTTCTAAGGAACGGTACTGTTGGTGTTGCAAGCTATGCTTTTGTTTTGAAAAATGAAAAAGCCACTTTATTTTCTAACGATTAGTTTAGGAAGCATGGGTTTAGGATTCTAGTCTGATGTAACCATCAGAGTAGCTCCTTGCTCAGCAACATTCTATCCCAGTGGATCTGGGTTGTCCTGCCGTTATAGTGCCATCTAAAGCACCAGCCCTTCAACCACTGTGCGCAAATGATTCCTCCCTTCTTCATTTCTGGTTTTCTGGTTTTTTTTTTTTAGGGGAAACAAACATTTCAAGCTTTTGTGTGGCCCCCAGCAGGTGCTAGTGGCATTCAGGGAGCAGGCCAGCCTCAAGCTCTACAAAGGAGGAGTGAGGTGGTGCTAGCCATCTTGCTTAGCTGAGAAGCAGAGAGAATTCACAGCTGTTCACTGCTAGCCCTCTCATCTCAGGAGTCTGTGAAGTGGCACTTTCCATGGACTCAAAGTAGATGTTAGGAAAATTTTTGGAGTCCTCTCACCCTGGAAACTGCTAATTAAAGTGCCACCAAGATGCTTGCATTGGCTCTGAGCTGGTTACACATACATTTTAAAGAACTGACCTCTCCCCTTTCTGTCTCTTGTACCCCATTGTGAGTGCTCTGGGTGGTCAGCAAATAATAACTGATAATAACTCTCTCCTATTCTTTCAGACCCCTACAGAAATGCAAATTGCTGCCTTCAGAAGAAAGCACACAGGCATATGAATTTTATGTGAGCAGGGATTACCAGTGAGTCATGCTTGATGTTGTTGTATAAACTATTCAGGTGGGAAGGCTAACACTGCAATACGAGAACACGATGGGGAGTGTCTTTTTTTCCTGAATGTTCAATTATCAGAGAGCACACAGTACACACAAGTCCCAATCCACAAAAACAGACAATTACATAAAATGTACGCCAAAATCTCCACAGGGAGGAAAACTAAAGTCTTCAAAATCAAATGGTTATCACAATGCAGAAGAGAAAAACTCTGGAAGGTGGTAAGCAGAGTTAATACCTGAGAGGGAGCCAAACTCATGCAGATGTGTGTTATTTATGCCCTTAATTGTTATTTCCAGTAGGTTCCTGGCTGCCAGTGCACATGAGTGAAGTGCTGTAAAATAACAGATGTCACACATCACAAGAACAATAGGGAGTCAACATAAACAGCAGCATAAATCTGGTTACCTTAGGTACCAGGGAAAAAAAGGGAACATACAGAAAAACGGATGAGCCTGTGGCTGTAATTTATAAAACAAAAGATCCCATACAAATATGTTCTATACTAATTATATACCTGCGTCAAATACACTAAGAGACAAGTCATCTTGGAATGAAACCTACTTGGGTAACAAAGTTTCCCTTCACTCTTAAAAGGACAAAAGAAAGGGGAGAAAGAGAATGAATGAGAGGGAACAGAGAAAGAGAACCAAGTCAGCCAGTGGCATTTTGTAGAGAAAGGCTTGTGGGATGTAAGAAAAAGACCAAGAAGAACTGGGATGTAAATTTTAAAACATCATCAATGATCCGGCAGAGAGATGTTCCAATAAGGCTTACAATCTAGCACCAAATAATGATGCTGAGAACACTACAGACTGAGATAGTTTACAAAGGCTTAAGGGAGCTCAGAGGCTTGAACCAAAAAAACAGGAAAAAAATTCAGGATACAACTGAGAAAAGTGAACACACACACACCTGGGGAACAAAATCTTAGGTAAAGATACCTATTTGGAGAAAACCTATGTAAAGCCTGGATGTGGAGTGAAAGCAGGTAGCAAATACTATCAGAATTGCAAAGTATTACAACAGCTCCAAAAGGTGAGAGTTCCCTCTTGGGGTTTTTAATGCAGAGGTGTCTCTTATGAAGCATTGACAAAGGAGCTTATGTCCCTCTTTACTAACAGAGTGAGATCTTCACCACACAGCTGACCAAATGAACCTTGTTCACAGTACAGAGTGCACTGGGGGTCATGTGAATATGTACACGTGGCCAGAACTGTTATGATTCTATCACTTCTAGTCAAACAATTTAACAGAAATTTGAATATACCAACCTATAATTTTCAGAACTTAAGGAACTATGTAAGAATAATAGCAGTTACTAAATACCAGGCAGTGTTGTAAGCACTATACATATTTAACTAAATCCTCATAACCCTCCAAATAGGTACAATTGTTCTCCTTGTTGGATGGGGAAACCAGGGTGCAGAGCTTAATGAAATATCCCAAAGTCATACATTTTAATAAATGGTGATTCTGGAATTCAAACCCAGGAAGGTTGTCCCCCAAGTTCTTGTCCTTTTAGCACTACACAGAACTTCTGTCAGTGGGTAGAAAAGGAGGCTTACTCCATAATTCCTATCAGCTTGACAGATAAACTTTATCTCTGAACAGGACTGGAAAAACTGACAATCCAGGCCCAGCCTATGCCATTCATCCTCATGTTTGCCTGCGTGTTACTTCACTCCCAAATATGCGGTTCCCCTTCCAAAGGTGATCTAAATGGTCTGCCAAGACATAACTCAAAGATTAAAATTTGTGCTCCAGCACCTGGATTGTTTTCATCTTGGCCCACTGAGCTGTGATAGTCTTCAGAGACATAAACATGCTGGAGACTGTGAAGAGCCTGCATAGATCAAAATATCCCTTGTGACTTTAGTCATTTAGTTGAGAAATTAAAACTAGTTAATTTTAGAGTGTTATTAAAAGTAATTGAAGTAATACAATTTTTGAAACACTCCACGCAAGCATACATAAACACGTATTATTTATGAAACATTGGTTTCTTTGCAGACATTCTTTGTCACCCTGGAATTGTGAAGTACAGATAGTTGACCCCATAACAGTGTTGTGAAAGAGTCAATAAAATTGTATCAAAGAATACTGGGCTGCCATGGTTCTATTCTGCTTTCCTCCCCATCTTGAGTCTCCCACCATGAGTCAGGACTTTTTTATTAGACAACAGAAGCACACTGCCTCTGAAAGAGCATCTTCATTCAAACCCTTGTGCAGGGACTTCTTTAGTGGTTCCGTGTTTAAGACTTCACCCCTCAATGCAGGGGGTGCAGGTTCACTCCCTGGCCAGGGAGCTAAGGTCCTACATGACTTGCAGCAGAAAAAAGAAAGCAAAGACAGAAGCAGTATTGTAACAAATTCAATAAAGACTTTAAAAATGGGCCACAGTAAAAAAAAAAAAAAAAAAAAATCCATGTGCAGAGCATGGTGAGTATCTTGTAACTGATCACGTTCCCCTCCCTGTGTTGGCACCTGGGAATCTCAGAGTCAGGGTTCTAACCCAGCCTTGACAAATGTTGCTCTTTATTCTCTCACCATCTTTCCTATTCTTAACGTTTGTCCAATTTCTTGACTTATCTATTATTTTACTGTTATGGGCTGAATTGCTGCTGCTGCTGCCAAGTTGCTTCATCGTTTCTGACTCTTAGCAACCCCATGGACTGCAGCCTACCAGGCTCCTCTGTCCATGGGATTTTCCAGGCAAGAGTACTGGAGTGGGTTGCCATTGCCTTCTCTGACTAATATTTGTATGCTGACATCATAACTTGCAGTACCTCAGACTGGGACTATGTTTGAAGAGAGAATCTTTAAAGAGGTAACTGAGTTAAAATGAGGTCATTAGGGTGGTCCCCAATCCAATATGATTGGTGTCCTTTTAAGAGGAAATTTTTACACAAACATGTATAGAAGGAAGATCATGTGAAATTCACAGAGAGAAGATGGCCATCTACAAGCCAAGTAAGGAGAAAGTAATCTGAGTTGTGAGAAAGTAAATTTCTGTGGTTTAAACCTTCCAATCTGTATTGCTTATGTCTGCCTCTTATGGACTGAATTATGTCCCCCCACAGCCAGGAAGACAGGCCCTACCAGAAACCAGTTCTGATGGCATCTTGATCTTGAATGTCAAGCCTCAAGAACTATGAGAAAATTAAATTCTGCTCATAATTAAATTCTGCCTTTGTTTCTCTGAGTGGGGCTTAGGAGTAAAGTCAATGGAAATGAATCCTGCTTTTGAGAAGAATAGGGCAGATGGACCAGAAAACTGAGTCTGAGCTTCACCTGGGCACTGCTGTGTTTGGGGCTTTTCTGCCATCCAGTGCAATGGGCTGAATATTTGTGTCCCCCCAGATTCGTATGTTGAAATCCTAACCCTCAGTGTAGTGGCATAAGGAGGTGGCATCTTTGGGAGATAATTGGGTCTCAAGCCCTTATGAATGGGGTAAGTGTCCTCATAAAAGAGGTGTTTGCTCCCTTTTTAGCCACATGAGGATGCAAGGAGCAGTTGGCAGTCTGCAGCCTGGACAAAGTCTCTCATTAGAACCCGCCCATAATGGTCCCCTGATCTAGGGCTTCCAACCTCCAGAACTGTGAGAAATAAATATCTGTTGTTTGTAAGTCAAGGCACACAGTCTACAGTACTTTGTTACAGCAGCCCAAACTAAGGCACACAGGAACTGCCTGAACTTAGCCTCTTCAACTCACGCATGGGAACCTTAGCCACGAGCCAGCCAGGCATGATCCAAAAAGACTTGTTTTAGTGTGAATCTGTTGCCAGCCACATCCACCCTGAACCAGAGTGTCTCAATCACTAGAAAAATCTTCTTTGGGACTGGGAGAATTGAAGATTAGATAGACTTCAGGCTTGGTACTGCTTATTGATTCTTTCACTTCATCTGAGAAATATCTTTCCTCCTTTCAAGAGACTGAGATTGAATTCTCAATTCAGTAGGTTTATGTGATGAGGTCAAAAGGATTATGCTCAACATTTTATCCTTGCTTCATGTCTCCTGGCTCATGCAGAGATCATCCAGAGTGAGAGGCTGGAAATAAGTTGATAGAATTAAAATGTAGCATGTGGCATATCCAGAGGAAAATAAGCTCTAAGACAGAATTGTGTACCTAATTCTGCCTACTACAGGTGTCTTCAATCAGTCAAGTGAGATATCTGATATAGATGCATGCATGCTCAGTCTTGACTTTTTGTGATCCCATGGACTGTAGCCCACCAAGCTCCTCTGTCCATGGAATTTTCCATGCAAGAATACTGGAGTGGATTGCCATTTCCTACTCCAGGGGATCTTTCTGACCCAGGGACTGAATCCATGTCTCTTGTGTCTCCTGCATTGGCAGGTGGATTCTTTGCCACTGAGCCACCTGGAAAGCCCCACTTGATATAGGTATTTAAGTATAATCATACTTAGACTTGTTATTTAGTTATATGTATTTATTATTTAGTATAGATAAATATTTATTATATATATAGTATAGAAAGAGAGAGAATGAGAGAGAAAAATGAGAACTTTTTGAAGGGATTCATCACAGAATATATTGACTTAGACATGAGGATGGCTTCTACACAATATCAGGGTAGAAACAGAAAGCAGGGCAGGCAGGTAGGTCTCCAGGCAATGGAAACTGTCTGGCTATCTTTTACAGGCTCTGCTCCTGGAATGAATGTGACCCAAATTTTATTTATTTATTTATTTATTTGAACTATCTTTGAATTATTCTTCTCAGTGTTCAAAGTCCATGGAGAGAGGGCTGCATTTCATGAGTTGGTGCCAAATCTGATAGGGGTAAGGTATAGTTCGACTAAGACTTCACAGAGAGGTGAAGAAGTAATTTTTCTAAAAGGAGTTAGGCTAACATAAGAGGGAATGAATCCTGTTTAGCAGAACAATAATAACAATAATGACAACAAATGTCCACTAGCTTCTGAATCCTTCTTGCTTCCTCAGAGCTGGTGATCCATCCAGGGTGACTCCCTTTCAATGTGTTTAAGGCTGCTCTTGGCACCCTGTCTGAGAGACGATGAATACCCCTTGCTTTGAAATCTACATACCTGATCATGCAGAGTTGTTAGCGTTATTTAAGCTCTGGCCCAGAGCATAGCTTTAAGGACTTAACTACCATCTGCTGATGTTCAGGGCATAGTGCTTTTTTCCCGGGTGCTCTGAGCAGCATATGGGATCTTAGTTCCTCGATCAGGGCTAGAACCTGTACCCTCTGCATTTGAAGTGAAGAGTCATAACCTCTGGACAACCAGACCAGTTCCCCAGGGCACAGTGCCTCATTACTGTCTTCCCCACTGCACTGGATGCCTACTTTGCTAGTCTGTGAAGGAAGGAAGCAGGGCCCCATGGAGCTGCCCCTCTGCATCTTACCTTGTGTCTGTGTACTTGCTGCTCTCCTGTTGGACAATCAGACTACTGTGCCCCAGGGCTAGGTGATGAGAGTTTTCAACTCCTCTTGCTGGCAATGGCATTTAGTTTTGGGTTAGTCACAGCCTGCCCACATCATGAAGGCTAGCAGATGTTACTTAGAGAAGGAAGAAGATTCTGAGAGTTCATAGTACTCCTAGGAATGATTTTTGTCAAATTAATTAGCTGTCACTTTGAAGGGAGGTGAGGCACGGTAGTGATAAACTATGGGTGGCTAGGTACTAGCAGGAAGTGTACAGGAAGGCTGCCTTCACAGGTGCCCGAGCAGCCCCAGGAATGCAGGGTCTGGAATGGTAGGGCTTCCTCTCGTCACTGTCAGTTTTTATGTTCATTCTCACCCCTCAGCACTTCACCTCCCTTAATAAGTATCCAGAATCGTCATGCTCTTTTTCAGTTCCTGTTAGAGCAGACAAAAGGTAGCTTAATAAACACCCACACATACCAAGGTGCTAAGAACTGGGTGAACTGCTTTTCCAAGGGGAAACTGCACTTTTAAATGGTAGAGAGATTTATAACACAATGGAATCAATTCTTTCGGTGGGATTTAATTAACATAGTAGTGGAGAAGGCAATGGCACCCTACTCCAGTACTCTTGCCTGGAAAATCCCATGGACCGAGGAGCCTGGTAGGCTGCAGTCCATGGGGTCACTAAGAGTCAGACACGACTGAGTGACTTCACTTTCACTTTTCACTTTCATGCATTGGAGAAGGAAATGGCAACCCACTCCAGTGTTCTTGCCTGGGGAATCCCAGGGATGGGGGAGCCTGGTGGGAGCCTGTCTATGGGGTCCCACAGAGTCGGACACAACTGAAGCGACTTAGCAGCAGCAGTGGGGAAAATATCATTGGAAAATGGGAGTCTTCTTCATATCTTTAGAAATATACCTTATTGACCGTTTCCTGATTCTGAACATGTGCACCTTTAGCTGGGGGCCATGTAGCTATTGTGAAGAGAGGAAAATAACACTGATCAAGAAAAGGGGCCCAGGGCTTCCCTGGTGGTCCAGTGGTTAAGAATCTGCCTTGCAACACAAGGGACACAGGTTCCATCCCTGGCCTGGGGAGATCCCAAATGCCGCAAGGAAACTAAGCTTGTGTGAACCACAACTACTGAACCTGCACTCTGGAGCCTGTGAGCCTCAACTACTGACGCCCGTGCACCCTAGAGCTTGTGCTCCACAACAAGAAAAGCCACCACAATAAGAAACCTGTGCACCACAGCAAAGACCTGGGCCAGCCAAAAATACATTTTAAAAAAAGAAAATGAAAAAAAATGGTTCCCAGCTCACTTTGGCTGCAAACAAGTTCTGTGCTTCAAGGGAAGGGCTAGTGGAAGAAAACCTGAAAAAGCTGGTTTGAGTAGCATTTAGCTAACAAAACACCTTTCTTACCTCTCCTTAATCCCAGGAGAGATCACACTTTTTATAATCATACAATAGACCAAACCATCAATATATTCTTAGAAAGCCTATGAATATTAGCCATAAAAACTAGTTAAGGGCAATGATTATACTTCAACTTATTTGTTGAAGTATAATCCACCTTCACTTATTCAATTCTTTTAGCAAACATTTATTGAGTGCCTACTATTTGCCAACATCTTCTGGATCATCGAAAAAGCAAGAGAGTTCCAGAAAAATATCTATTTCTGTTTTATTGACTATGCCAACGCCTTTGACTGTGTGGATCACAATAAACTGTGGAAAATTCTGAGAGAGATGGGAATACTAAACTACCTGACCTGCCTCATGAGAAATCTGTATGCAGGTCAGGAAGCAACAGTTAGAACTGGACATGGAACAACAGACTGGTTCCAAATAGGAAAAGGAGTACATCAAGGCTGTATATTGTCACCCTGTCTATTTAACTTATATGCAGAGTACATCATGAGAAACGCTGGGCTGGAAGAAGCACAAGCTGGAATCAAGATTGCCAGGAGAAATATCAATAACCTCAGATATGCAGATGACACCACTCTTATGGCAGAAAGTGAAGAAGAACTAAATAGCCTCTTGATGAAAGTGAAAGAGGAGAGTGAAAAAGTTGGCTTAAAGCTCAACATTCAGAAAACTAAGATCATGTCATCTGGTCCCATCACTTCATGGCAAATAGATGGGGAAACAGTGGAAACAGTGTCAGATTTTATTTTTTTGGGCTCCAAAATCACTGCAGATGGTGACTGCAGCCATGAAATTAAAAGATGCTTACTCCTTGGAAGGAAAGTTATGACCAACCTAGATAGCATATTCAAAAGCAGAGACATTACTTTGCCAACAAAGGTCCGTCTAGTCAAGGCTATGGTTTTTCCAGTGGTCATGTATGGATCAGAGAGTTGGACTGTGAAGAAAGCTGAGTGCCGAAGAATTGATGCTTTTGAACTGTGGTGTTGGAGAAGACTCTTGGGAGTCCTTTGGACAGCAAGGAGATCCAACCAGTCCGTCCTAAAGGGAATCAGTCCTGGATATTCATTGTAAGGACTGGTGTTAAAGCTGAAACTCCAGTCCTTTGGCCACCTGATGCAAAGAGCTGTCTCATTTGAAAAGACCCTGAATCTGGGAAAGATTGAAGGCGGGAGGAGAAGGGGACGACAGAGGATGAGACGGTTGGATGGCATCACTGACTCAATGGACATGAGTTTGAGTAAACTCTGGGAGTTGGTGATGGACAGGGAGGCATGGCGTGCTGCGGTACATGGGGTAGCAAAGAGTTGGACATGACTGAGCGACTGAACTGAACTATTTGCCAGGCACTATGTTAGATGTTCTTTCCTGGTGGCTCAGATGGTAAAGCATCTGTCTACAATGCGGGAGACTGGGGTTCGATCCGTGGGTCAGGAAGATCCCCTGGAGAGTGAAATGGCAATCCACTCCAGTACTATTGCCTGGAAAATCCCATGGACAGAGAAGCCGGGTAGGCTACAGTCCATGCGGTCGCAAAGAGTCGGACACGACTGAACAATTAGGACTTGATGCTAGATGTTAATGATTCTATATGATTAAGTTATAGTTCCTCTGCTTAGAGAGCTCAGAGTCTAGTGAAGGAGACAGATGGGCACACAGTAGTTTTAAAACGATATGTGAAGTGCATTCTTAGCTGTAAAAGTAAATTGCTCATATAATTGAAGAGAAAGAACGAATTCTGTCTAGCTTTAGACACAGTCTGGCATTTGAGCTGGTCCTTCAAGGAGAAGAAGGTTTCTGAGTATCTCATTAGCTCAGCATCCTGAATATAGCAGTTTAATAAATGTCATTGTCTAACAGTCTCCGAGACGGAGGAAACTAGAATTCCTTGAAAGTTGAGTTCATTGTTGGTTCTCTCAGTTTTTGCTTGGACTGAGGTCGAACCAGTTCATCTCATTCATGAAACCCCTGTGTGGTTCTAGTGTGGCGTCATTTGATCACATAATCAAGGTTCCTTAGGTTATCATACAGATACCGAAGGAAGATAGGAGTTGAAAACTGGATGTATCATATATGCAAACACACTTAGGTGTTGAAATTGTCATTTCTCTCTCTCTTTTTTTGTTCTTTCACTTTTTTTAAGTTCTCAGTCTTGAAACCACTCTCACAACCCCAGTAATTTAGCCCAAGTTCATTCTGATGGGTGAATGAAATGTGTTGCTGTCATGGCACTTAAACTGCCACAGCTCCAGAGTTGCAAATTGTAGATTTTATAATGAAATTTTGATTAAACTGGGATTTCTGCCTCCTACCCCCCCCCCCCCCCAGCGATAGCTATCTGTTAAGTAGTTCAGTATTTACAAAATAAATGGTGAGAAGCTCACCACACATTCTCCGTGTAGTTTTAGCGACTTCATTTTTAACAGTAACAATCATATTATTCTGAACTATTGAATTTCTTTTTTTCAGGCACTCTAAAAAACCAACAATTGAATGTTTGAAAAAATTTATTGATTGGCTGCTCCTATCAGTTGTTTTTGTCTGTATCTAGATAACGACTTGGAGAAGGAAATGGCAACCCACTCCAGTGTTCTTGCCTGGAGAATCCCAGAGACGGGAGAGCCTGGTGGGCTGCCGTCTATGGGGTCGCCCAGAGTCGGACACGACTGAAGTGACTTAACAGCAGCAGATAACGACTTATATCTAGGTGAAAAGCACACATTCTACAAACTGTCAGGCATTTCAAAAGGATACAGAAACAATGAGAGGAATGAATCTGTCAATTTCTATTAAACTTGATTAAGCCTTTGCTGTTGACTATCGGGGGACTCTTTTTGATGTCAAAAATAGTAAAATTCTAATTTCCACCACAAGGGGGAAGTAGAACACTAAAATTGTAATGAAATGGCGGCTAATGAAAAATGTAGTGCATTTGTGTTAAGAAGAAACGTAATATGTTGCACAAAAAATGAGAACTTAAAAAAAAAGTTGACTAGAATTTAGTAATCTCTGTGGCTTCATATTCACATTAATTTCAGCTCCTTCATATATATGTGTGTGTGTATATAAATATTTTTAAAGAATATTTTGAAAGTTGAAATCTCTTTTTCAATAACTTTGTGTACTTTTTGTTGTGCTGAGTCTTCACTGCAGTGGGCTCTTCTCTAGTCGCGGCAATTGAGGGCTCTCTCGTTGTGGTGTGTGGACTTCTCTTATTGTGGAGGCACGTCTTATTGAGGAGCACAGGCTCTAATAGGCACACGGGCTTCGGTAATTGTGGTTTCCAGGCTTTAGAGCGCAGGCTCAGTAGTTGTGGCCCACTGGGCATAATTGCTCCTCGGCATGTGGGATATCCCCGGACCAGGAATTGAATCTCTGTCTCCTGCCTTGGCAGGCGGATTCTTTACCACTGAGCCACTAGAGAAGCCTTAGCCTCCTTATATTTTGTAAATTTTCTACCAATTTCACCTTTGAGCTAAATATATGGCTTACGAAATGGACAAAGAAAAGAAATAATAATTATCAGTGAAGGGAAATACTTCACTTTTCATCTTGAATGATAGCGTGTAAATTCTCAAATATTTTGGGGGTGATGATCAATTTTTTTTTTTTTTAAACGGCTGGCTGGGAAGTATATATTTTTGAGGTTGCAACATCAATGGAAAATAGATCAGCCAAGTGGTTGAATAATATGGTTTAGTGTTTAAACAGAGCCTACACTTCTTTGAAAAGGTAAATGTTTAATCTGTTTTTCTGGTCTTGCTTGTAGTTCAGGCAAGCTCTTGTCAAGTCTGATTACAGATTCTCTTCCTTCAAGAAATATTCCTGATCTCGTTCCACCTTAAACAGATGACTTTTCTTTAGTGTGCCTCAGAATCCCCTGGAAAAGTTCTGAAAACAGATTGTAGGGTTCTTCCCCCAGAGTTTCTGGTTTGGTAAGTCTGGGCAGGGCCTGGAGAATACGTACTTCCAACAAGTGCCAGGTGGTGCTGATGTTGCGAGTCTGAGATCACACTTGGAGAACCATAGTTCAGCATATATTCATTCGGTTTATGCTTTCAAATATCGTCACAGCAAAGCCTAAAGAATGTTACCCATTTGTTATGCTGGAATTTGGTTTGGCTCAATATTGTTTGAAACCAAGTGGCTGCTGACAGTGGCTCAGGAAGTTTCCTCAGCTCTGCAGTTGGATATATTTATTAGGATTTGATGTGAATACTGTCCCGCATCTTTGGGCATACTGGTTAATCAAGACATTTTGTGTGTCTATATTGTTTTTCTGAGCACACTTGAAGTCACTCGAAGAGGGCTGAACCTTTTGTCCCGTGATTGCCCTTAGAGGCCCCTAAAGCTAATTACAGTGTTTGTTCTATAGCATATGTCTGCTGCTGCTGCTGCTAAGTCGCTTCAGTCGTGTCTGACTCTGTGCGACCCCATAGATGGCAGCCCACCAGGCTCCCCTGTCCCTGGGATTCTCCAGGCAAGAACACTGGAGTGGGTTGCCATTTCCTTCTCCAATGCATGAAAGGGAAAAGTGAAAGTGAAGTCGCTCAATCGTGTCCGACTCTTCTCGACCCCATGGACTGCAGCCTACCAGGCTTCTCCATCCATGGGATTCTCCAGGCAAGACTACCTAAACCTTAATAACTGAAGAAAAGTTGAAATATCAGTTCATAGGCTACTTAGAGAGTAATTCTTGCCAGAAACACTAATACTGATATAAAGTGAGAATTAGGGAAGGATTTAGTCTGAGTCTTTCAGCTTTTCTATCTATAATCATTAGTTAAATTAAAATCCTTAGTTGTCCATATTTCTTTATTTTTTGCCTCAGTGAAAGAAAAACATGAGCCAAAACTGTGCTGAGTATCAATAGACTTCTAGTTGTTTTGATCATGGGTTTAGTGGGTAAATTATAGCCATGTGGTCTTTAGCCTTCCAGAGTAAGATGAAAATAGTCACACTTCTGATTCACTTTGCTGTAAAGCAGAAATTAACACAACATTGTAAAGCAATTTTACTTCAGTTAACAACAACAACAAAAAAGAAATAGCCACACTTACCTAAACAGATCCATTTGTAAACATAAAGTGCTATAAACATATTTAGTAAAGAGAATCAATTCCATATTATAGATTTGACAGGTCAGAGCTATTTTTTACAAACCACACTTCTAGAAATAGAGGAATTATAAGTAGAAATGCATGGATCCACTGAGGACAATATAACACAATGGCAACTGCTTAAAGATACTGAAGATTAAAGCTGGCTATTTACCAGCATGACATAATGGGTGTAAGACTTTATATGGTACATGTTCTAATTGCTTAACAAATCAACACAGGAAATGCGATTAATCTGGTAGGTACACTCTACCACAGATGCTTTGATTCACAGTAAGTAACACATCCTTCAGAGGTTCTAGAAGTATGTGTAATCCCTGCAAAACAAACTGAGATTCCAGTTTCTAAATCATCACTGTCTTCTCTCTAGCCTTGGTGAAAGTACAGGATATCCCACAGGTTGTATGAAGGTACTGGATTCTCTAATATTCCAATCCTAGCTTCAGGGCACAGAATAAAAAGGATTCTTTTGTGAGGGCCCCTGTGAGAGTGTTTACAAAATGTTTTGAGCTCCTCAAATGAAGGCCTGATATTCCACATGTTGGTATGTTCTTCAAGCAAGATTTTGGATTTTTTTTTCAAGTGAAGAGTTCTGTTTGACCTGCAGAATTTGCTCTTGAATGATTCATGCTTACCAAAATGGCTATTTCCAGTTACCCCTTTCTGATGGTGGCTTGTAAATATAGGTGGTTAAAGCTGCTGGATGAGGCTGAGCACAGGCTTCCAAAGCAGCATCACACACCTACCTGCTGTCCTGGCTGTAGGGTTCCACAGCTTAAAGACTGTCCACTGGCTGCTTTTGCCCCTCCCTTGATATTTGGCTGATTCATTTCAGTTTCATGCTCATTTTCGCTATTTCTTTTCTTCAGCCAGTGCTCCTAAGGGGTTCTGGCAAAAGCACAGACCATGAAGTTATATTGCCTGGATTTGTCTCTGATTCCACCACTGGCTTTCTGAGTCTCGATTTTCTCTCTTTCTAACGTGGGGATGTATTGTATGCGTGATAAGTCACTCAGTCGTGTCTGACTCTTTCCGACTGTTTGGACCATAGCCCACCAGGCTCCTCTTGTCCATGGGATTCTCTAGGCAAGAATACTGGAGTGGGTTGCCATGCCCTCCTCCAGGGCATGTTCCTGACCCAGGGATGGAACTCATGTCTCTTATGTCTCCTGCACTGGCAGGTGGGTTCTTTACCACTAGCGTGCCACCTGGGAAGCTCACAATCAAAGGTCGTCAAGATTTGCTGAGATAGGGGACTTTCCTGGTGGTCCAGAGGCTAAGACTCTGCTCTCCCAGTGAAGAGGGCCCACGTTCGATCTCTGGTCAGGGAACTAGATCTCACATGCCACAAGTAAGGATTCCACATGCCCAAAGAAGATCAGATCCCACATGATGCAGTTAAGACCTGGCACAGCCAAATAAATAATTTTTTTTAAATGTTAAAAAATATTTGCTGAGCTAAACACAATTCCTGACAAATATTTGTGCTCACCATATGCCAGTTGTTGTTATGACTAATTAGGTATTGTTTTTAGCTCTGTTACTTTGGCTGCATGATCTGTGCTGCTTTCTCCTGCTTAATTCTGTGGCACTGATGTCCTGTCCAGCTTTTCTTGAGCTGAGTGCATCCTCTGCTTGTTTTATCCCTTGTTTCCTCTCTTGGAGTTAGGAGAGCCTCTGCTTTCCTATTATCACCAATATCACTATGCTTCCATCTCAGATAACAGCAAGCATTCCTCAGATTTCATCACATAAAGGACCAAATGGGCAGTGGAATTGACCCATTGGTTTTGTCATCTGAATAAACAGATGATCACCTCCTGAAAGATTTGGCTTTAGAAATCATTATTCATGGGATTTCCCTGGTGATCCAGTGGCAAAGAATCCATCTTCTAATGTAGGGGATGTGAGTCCAACTCCTGGTTGGGGAACTAAGATCCCATACGTTGTGAGGCAACTAAACTTGTGCACTGCAGCTACTGAGCCCAGGTCCTATAGAGAGCCTGTGGGTTGCAATAAGAAAAGCTGGTGCAACACAGTGAAGACCCAGCACAGTCAAATAATAATAATAAACATTTTAAAGAGAAGTAACCAATATTCCTTATCACTGTGGTTAAAATGACTGAATGGATTGGCTATTGTCCCACTCACCACTCATTGATTAATTGCTGGTATGACCTCAGAATTCCTATCTTGTAAACAATTATTTCAACCCCAGCAAAATAGACATAGAGTTCTTTTGTCTCCAGCCAAGTTTTAGGTGTAACCATTATGTATTTTAATTGTATGCCTTCTTTTAGAGAAACCTCATTCAGTTGACTAGCTTGAAATATTTTCTGTACCCTAAAGCCAACTCATTTTGCTATTCTGTAGGTCAGAGAGGTCAGGCTTCTGGGGTCTGGAAGAGGCAGGCGCCAAAGCTCAGAGAATTAATTTCCTGCTCATACAAAACTGGTGGATGGAGGATTTCCTCCTTGTGAGGCTTTGTAGGACAAATTTTGGCACTCTAAAGAATTGGCAGAGATAAAAGTAGGGTCAAATAATGAAGAAAATTGTACACTGTGAACAAAAGGGCTTAAAAAAAGATTTTTACCTATGGAATAAGGTATAGTGATGTGGTTCTATTTTCAGATGACTCAATCTTAGCTTGTCCTTCAACAATGAGTAAATGAGGAACTTCAACCTACATTAATGTAAATACCTGTGCTATATCACTGTAACCAATAGTTTGTTCTTTTGTCCCACGAGTGAGCTGAACACAGAACCTTACTTCAATATAAAATGTACCGATTTTGTTGGATCCTATTGCATTCCCATGCTGTTAAAAAGTCTTTTCATGTTCAAATTCCACTGTGTTTTCAACGTCAGATTTTTTTCTTTCAAAAGGAAAAGGGTCCCCTGTGGAAGTTTATGAAAGCTGACACATTTTCTTGTAAAATATCCTTCTGAGACCATATGGTTTATTGGTAAGCACATATTTTTGGACCTTTTAAAATAAGTATTATGAAATTAATATGAGATTTTTTAGAAAAGTGAATGCTATTGACTCAGTAGGGCAGAATGCCTGTCTTCTTTGTGGTTGTTACTCTTTATAATTCCCTGTAAAAGGCATTTGCAGATAATTAAAAAAGGTATTTGGAGCAAAAATACTTATCAAAAGAGGTTATATAACACATGCACGGCAGCCACTTGTCAAAATTAAATATACCCATTTCTTTTCCCCCCCCAAAGCCATTAGATCTATTACCACCTAATTGCTTGGAAAATTCATTTTCTTTTTCTCAAATCACAGCCTTAATTGAGGTCTGAAAGCTCACCAAGTGCCTCTTAAATCAGTAAACCTAACTTTTTTTTTTAGTTCTTCTATAATTTATCTTTGTGGCTGAGGGCATATTTTTTTTCCTTTGAGACAGTTACGGCAGTCAGAACTAGGAGAAAAACCTCTTACTTTGAGAAATAACAAAACATGTCTCATGTTTCTGATAATGTACGTTGAGGCCAAGAGTTCACAGCAAAGTGAATAGATATTGATGCAAGCATATTATTTAATCACACTGATGCCAAGAGATTTTTAACCAGTTTATGTGAGTATTTTGTTCTCAATGTCAAGGTGAGAAACACAAATTTCTTCTTCATTCTGGCTATGGAAATCTGCCCTTCATGCAGCAGTCATCAAGAGTACCATATGCAATACTACAAAGCAATTATCCTCCAGTTAAAAAAATTTTTTTTAAAGTACCATAGGTACTTTTACATGTTATATGCTTATTCCTTATATACTTGTTCCTTGTCATATAAACCCTGAAGAATGTACATGACAAGAAATAATTTTCTATGTATTTTGCAGATTTTTTAAAAAATTCATTTTTATTGAAGTATAGTTGAATTACAATATTGTGTTAACTACTGCTATACAACAAAATGACTCAATTATATATATATATACACACACACATATATGGACTTCCCTTGTGGCTCAGACAGTAAAGCGTCTGTCTACAATGTGGGAGACCCACGTTCGATCCCTGGGTTGGGAGGATCCCCTGGAGAAGGAAATGGCTATCCACTCCACTACTATTGGGTGGAAAATCCCATGGACAGAGGAGCTTGGTAGGCTACAGTCCATGGGGTCGAAAAGAGTTGGGCACGACTGAGCTACTTCATTTCTTATACACATATGTATACACACATTCTTTTTCATATCCTTTACCATTATGGTTTATCACAGGCTACTGAAAATAATTCCCTTTGCTACACAGTAAGAGTTTGTTGTTAATCCATTCTGTATATAACAGCTCAGATCTGCAAAATAAACCAAAGCTAAAAATTATTTCTTGGGATTAGCCTGATACAAGAAATAATTTTGAGGTTTGATTTATGATATATCAAGCATCAATGGTGATTCAGTTCAGTTCAGTCCCTCAGTCGTGTCTGACTCTTCATGACCCCATGAATAGCAGCACACCAGGCCTCCCTGTACATCACTAACTCCCGGAGTTCACTCAGACTCACGTCCATCAAGTCAGTGATGCCATCCAGACATCTCATCCTCTGTCATCCCCTTCTCCTCCTGCCCCCAATCCCTCCCAGCATCACAGTCTTTTCCAATGAGTCAACTCTTTGCATGAGATGGCCAAAGTACTGGAGTTTCAGCTTTAGCATCATTCCCTCCAAAGAAATTCCAGGGCTGATCTCCTTCAGAATGGACTGGTTGGATCTCCTTGCAGTCCAAGGTTCCCTCAAGAGTCTTCTCCAACACCACAGTTCAAAGGCATCAATTCTTCGGCGCTCAGCCTTCTTCACAGTCCAACTCTCACATCCATACATGACCACAGGAAAAACCATAGCCTTGACTAAACGGACCTTTGTTGGCAAAGTAATGTCTCTGCTTTTGAATATGTTATCTAGGTTGGTCATAACTTTCCTTCCAAGGAGTAAGCATCTTTTAATTTCATGGCTGCAGTCACCATCTGCAGTGATTTTGGAGCCCAGAAAAATAAAGTCTGACACTGTTTCCACTGTTTCCCCATCTATTTCCCATGAAATGATGGGACCGGATGCCATGATCTTTGTTTTCTGAATGTTGAGCTTTAAGCCAACGTTTTCACTCTTCGCCTTCACTTTCATCAAGAGGCTTTTTAGTTCTTCTTCACTTTCTGCCATAAGGGTGATGTCATCTGCATATCTGAGGTTATTGATATTTCTCCCGGCAATCTTGATTCCAGCTTGTGTTTCTTCCAGCCCAGTGTTTCTCATGATGTACTCTGCATATAAGTTAAATAAGCAGGGTGACAATATACAGCCTTGATGTACTCCTTTTGCTATTTGGAACCAGTCTGTTGTTCCATGTCCAGTTCTAACTGTTGCTTCCTGACCTGCATACAGGTTTCTTAAGAGGCAGGTCAGGTGGTCTGGTATTGTCATCTCGTTCAGAATTTTCCACAGTTTATTGTGATCCACACAGTCAAAGGCGTTGGCATAGTCAATAAAGCAGAAATAGATGTTTTTCTGGAACTTTCTTGCTTTTTCCATGATTAGAATATCTAAATTGGTGTCTGAAACCAGAATTAATTTTAATTATATGAAATAGATGAGAATAAGTGTGACTTTAAAAATGAATATAGAAGTAATCGTTCAGTTTAGGGTTGTTAGTTTAAGGAATTATTTTGGGAAGCTACAGACAAATTTGAAAAAATAAATCTATTTTTCAAAATATTTTTGGAAACCCTGTGTCAGAATTGCTTGAAAGTTGGTTTATGACCTAGTTTGCCTTATTACTTTATTTTTTAAGAATTTTAAGATTTTATTTGAGCAATATGAATCAATTGGAATTGGGCAGTGTCAAACCTTTTCCTATTGTTCATGGGGTTCTTAAGGCAAGAATGCTGCCTTAAGTGGTTTGCCATTCCCTTCTCCAGTGGGCCACATTCTGTCAGAACTCTCCAAGACCTGTCTGACTTGGATGGCCCTACACCATATGGCTCATAGTTTCATTGAGTTAGACAAGGCTGTGATCCATGTGATTAGTTTTGGTTAGTTTTCTGTGATTGTGGTTTCCATCCTGTCTGCGTTCTGATGGATGAAGAGGGTTGTGGAAGCTTCCAGATGGGAGGGACTGGCTGTGGGGTAAACTGGGTCTTGGTCTGGTGGCAGGATGGCTATGCTCAGAAAATCTTTAACCCAATTTTCTGCTGATGGGTGGGGCTGTGTTACCATCCTGTAGTTTGGCCTTAGGCCAAACTTTGGTAGGGGTAATAGCAGTAATAGAGACCTTCAAAAGGAGCATGCCGAAGCTCCCAGGACTGTTATTCAGTGCCCCTGACCCTACAGCATGCCGCTGTCAACCCATGGCATGGGGGTTGACAGCGGAGACTCTGGACCCTCTGCTGGAGACTCCTGGACCCTCACAGGCAAGTCTGGCTTGTCTCTTGTGGGTCCTGGTGCACCCAATGTTTTGTTTGTGCCCTCCAAGAGTCGGTTTCCCTAGTCCTGTGGAAGTTCTGTAATCAAATCCCACTGACCTTCAAATTCCCTGGGGATTCTTAGTCCCTGTGCTGGATCCTCAGGTTGGGAAATCTGTTGTGGGTCCTAGAACTTTTGCCTTCTTTGATTGTTCTCCAGTTTGTAGGTTGTCTGCTCGGCGGCTCTATGGTGGGGCTAATGGCAACCTCCTCCAAGAGAACTTATGCAACACGCCATGCATCCCAGGTCTGCTGCAGCCAGAGCCCTGTCCCTGCAGCAGGCTACTGCTGACCTCCTCAGGAGACACTCAGACACTCAAAAGCAGGCCTGGCTTAGTCTCTTGTGGAGGTCACGGCTCTTTCCCCTGGACCTTGGTTGTCCATAAGGATTTGTTTGCACCCTCTGAGCATCTCTGGCAGGTAAGAGGTTTGATCTAAATGTGATTTTGCCCCTCCTACCATCTTGTTGGGGCTTCTCCTTTGCCCTTGGATGCACAGTATCCTTTTTTGGTGGGATCCAACATTTTCCAGTTGATGGTTGTTCAGCAGCTAGTTGTGATTTTTCCAGCACAAGCTGGAATCAAGATTGCTGGGAGAAATATCAATAACTTCAGATATGCAGATGACACCACCCTTATGGCAGAAAGTGAAAAGGAACTGAGGAACCAAACAACCTCTTGATGAAGGTGAAACAGGAGAGTGAAAAAGCTGGCATAAAACTCAATATTCAAAATTCGAAGATCATGGCATCCAGTCCCATCACTTCATGGCAAATAGATGGAGAAACAATGGAAACAGTGAGAGACGTGGGCTCCAAAATCACTGCAAATGTGACTGTAGCCATGAAATTAAAAAATGCTTGTTCCGTAGAAGAAAAGCTACTACAAACCCAGATAGTGTAATAAAAAGCAGACATTACTTTGCCAACAAAGGTCCATCTAGTCAAAGTTATGGTTTTGGCCAGTAGTCATGTAAGGATGAGAGTTGGACCATAAAGAAAGCTGAGCACCAAAGAATTGATGCTTTTGAACTGTGATGTTGGAGAAGTCCCTTGGACTGCCAGGAAATCAAACCAGTCAATCCTATAGGAAAAAAATCCATCCTGAATATTCATTGGAAGGACTGATGCTTCAGCTAAGGCTCCAATATTTTGGCCACCTGATGCAAAGACCTGACTCATTACAAAAGACCCTGATGTTGGGAAATATTGATGGCAGGGGAAGGGGACAACAGAGGATGAGACGGATGGCATCACTGATTCAATGTACATGAGTTTGAGCAAACTCCAGGAGATGAAGAACAAGAAAGCCTGGGGTCCTGCAGTACACGGGGTCGCAAAGAGTCAGACATGACTGAATGACTGAAAAACAGCAAGTGTCAAATGAAAAATGGTTTGGAGCTCAGGGAGATAGTTTTCTAGGGAAAAGGGAGAAGTTAAAGAAATTATTGATTGGCTACAGCAAAAAGCTTAGTTGACTGTAATTGGTGTCCTTAGTGTTTTGATTTCATTACCTTGAGGCATTTACAGGCTTAGATTTTGGTTTGCTTAAACAGGCCACTAAGGCATTACAGTCACATCAGTGTAATGGCCTCCCTGTTTAATTAATTAAACAATTCTCCCCTTTTGGTCGTCCTCTGATACATGAGATATTGACCGAAAATGTAGAGTTAGTGTCACTCTCAGTCACCATCAGATCTAAGCTGCTCTTGTCTCACTGTGAAACTCATAGGTTATGATGTCAGATCTGTGGAAGAGATTGTTTCTGCTGTTCATCTTGATTGTTCTCAAGCATACTGAGACCATCTAATGAACTACTGGTGACTGTGGACATTCATTTAAGACTTTTGGGAGAACACAGTGTACCAGGGACAGACACTTCAAGGATAGCTGTTAGGAGGATAATACCAAGACACTGATGTATACTCCTTAGACAGAGCCCCCATGAACCAAACCAGTTGTTAGCAAATAAATTAAGGAATGTACCTTAAGGGGAAACAGCCTGTTTTAGTCAAGCGGTTTATTTATTTCCTCTATTTTCTACAATACCAGAGGTGTTGATCCAGGTAGAGCAGAAGGTATTTACTATGGCACAGACTCTTCTTTGTTCAGCCAAAAGCAATTCTATTACCTAAAACCACTTTAGCAAGAAAATATAGGCACTTTTGCTGTGCAGCTATGGGCTTAGCAGTAGATTCAGCAATAGTTGCCAGATTTAAGGAGCTCTGTTTTCTCATGCATTAACAGAGAGAAAAACTAAGTTGTGAAAAGGCAAAAGGAATCAAGCTTTTATATTGAATAAGGATCTTGACCTCTGATTTTGGGAGAGCTGTCTACCTCAGGATGCCATCTGCTTCTGGGGAGGAACTTCCCAAGACAATTTTAATTTTAGATCTCTAGCTAGTGTGCAGTTCAAGAGTCTAGAGAGCCCATTTGTAATTGGGGGATGTGGACCCAAAGTTCAAGTTCTTGAAGTTTGGCTGCTTTCTGGGTTATTAGGCATATCTGGTATTGTCCTGCCAGAGAGGTTCAAGGGCAGTCTTTGCTCTTAAGGATTCCCACTCAGAAAGGGAGAAAACTGACAGTGTTAGTTTGGAGACTTGTAGCCAGATATTTGAGGATACTGGAAGAATCAGGATCTAGTTTGGTTTATAGATATATAACAAAACCTCAAAGACAATAAATGGAACTAGAATCTGATATCCACAGAACTGTATTATAATTCTCTACTGAAATATACTTTTTCCCTCACAATCACCCTCAATTCTGTAACAGAGAAAACATGAGCTTATCTGACTTTTAGTGAATCTAGGTAGAATCAAAGTATCATATTCGGTGCTTATAACTCTAAAGACATGCCTACTGTAATTAAACCAACAAAGTTTAGCTTTTATCTTAGATCATGTGAACTTGAAAAACATTTGGGTTAGTTTCTATTTCTGAGAGAACACGATTAATTTAAAATTTTGTCTTCAAGTAAATTAAATAGAACTCTTGACATATTAGTTTTGGCAATATCATCCAGAGGCAGAAAAATTTCATACAACTATAACATACATACAAAGGCATACAGACACATTGATTTTATAATTTTTGCTTTAAAATGTTATCCATGAGGTGCAACAGTGCAAACTGTGGTTTATAAAAGAAAGGCTGGTTGTGTTTCTGGCAGAAAGAATAAATTAAGATTACATGTCAGATGGCTAAAGCTTTTACTAATATTTGTGAAAAAGGCTTGAGACTTTTCATTCACCTTGTTTCCAAATAGTTTATTTTTTCTCTGATAAAAATTCTTTCATAAATTTGCATTTCAAGAGATGGAGCTGGGTTCCTAAGGAAGACCAGGTAGAACATTTACAATCTCAAAGGACAGAGAAAGGCTGTAAATTTCTCCAAAAGGACTTTTGTTTCCAAAATTCAGATGTAAGCCTTTTGAGATAAATAGGGAAGTTGAGGGGATTGGTAAAAAGATAGGTAGACTTTGAATTGTTGCTAGAGCTGCATTTTTGTTCTGGTAAAGACTCAATTGTAAGACAAGTACAATTGTTTTAATTCCTCAAAGAATTGGGTTGTAACCTAAATAATTTCAAGATGCTGACCCTACCATCCAATCTTGCATTATTCTCAATTTTCTCTTTCATTTCCAGGAGAAGATTTCCAACAAAAATGGAAATCAAAAGACTCCTACATTCTACATTTAGAGCCATATTTCTTTGGAATGTTTAGTAATCCTTCCACAATGGCTTCAGAATGGTTTTATTTCCCTCTGGGTGCGTAGATTCATTTTAGCTTAGTTCAGTTCAGTTCAGTCACTCAGTTGTGTCCGACTCTTTGTGACCCCATGGACTGCAGCACGCCAGGCCTCCCTGTCCATCAATAACTCCCAGAGTTTACTCAAATTCATGTCCTTTGAGTCGGTGATGCCATCCAACCATCTCATCCTCTGTCATCCCCTTCTCTTCCTCCAACAACACAGGTCAAAAGCATCAATTCTCTGGCACTCAGCTTTCATTATAGTCCAACTCTCACACCCATACATGACTACTGGAAAAACCATAGCCTTGACTGGATGGACCTTTGTTGGCAAAGAAATGGCTCTGCTTTTTAGCTTAGTAGACAAGGTCTAAAAAAGAGTTCTTATCAGATTCTGAATGTCAGCTTTCAATTAAGTCAATTTCTGACCAGAGAAATACTTTAAAAAATAATCCTCTTCAATATATTGTCTCACATTTTACCTGAGACAGAGAGTAAATATTCTTGACAGGGGTTCCCCAGGTGACTCAGTGGTAAAGAATCCACCTGCCAATGCAGGAGACACAAGGAATGCAGATTCAACCCCTAGGTTGGGAAGATCCCCTGGAGGAGGAAATGGCAACCCACTCCAGTATTCTAGTCTGGAAAATCCCATGGACTGAGGAGCCTGGTGGGCTACTGTCTGTGGAGTCACAAAGAGACACAACTGAGCGACTAGGCACAGCACAGCTCAACACAGCACCTGGACACAAGAGGGGTCTCCAGTGAAATGCAAACATTACTCCTCTTCCGAGATCTAGAGCCACCCCCAAAGATAACTGAAAGAATGACTTAGACAATTCCCTTGAGAGCAGGGAATGGTTGGTAGGACCCTAGCTGCAAATGGAGTACAACCCACATTTGTATCTGGCCATATTTTGGGGCCCTACAATCTGATGGTAGCCAGGCCAACCTCTCAGGATACACAGTGAGACAGGAAGGCAAAGGGAAAGAAAGGGTCAAGAATCAATATTTTTCCTTGCCAATCCTAATTTGGGGAAAAATGAACTATGTAAAATTTTAGCTTCTTCTTTTGTTGACTTAAAAAATAGTCACAACCTAAAAGCTGAGTCAGTAAAGTCAAGTAGAAGCATGCAAACAAATTCACAGGCACAGAGGATCCATGTTTAAAACAATTAAGGTAGCTATGATGCAACACCAACAATTTGAATGGCTCTGACACAGTCAAAATATAATCTTAATTATTCAATGAAATCCTGAAGCAAACTCTTGCTAGTCTTGGTATACTGCTAAACACTAAAGTAGCAAGTTTTCCCATGGTTTTAGCTTAGTTCAAAGAATTTTTACACTATTAAGTAAGAAAAAATTAAAATATTGCCCCTTTTAAAATTTATGTAGACATTTAATTAGTTTTATTTACAGAGCAGTAATTTTTTTTTAGTCTCCAATGATGCCTAGATGACATCATTAAGCAAGAATGCCAGTTTAAAAGAAATCTATGCCATGTGCATGCGTGCTCAGTCTTGTCCGATTCCTGGTGACCCCGTAGAGTGTAGCCTGCTAGGCTCCTCTGTCAGTGGAATTTTCCAGGCAAGAATACTGGAGTGGGTTGCCAGTTCCTCCTCCAAAAGTTGAGAGTTATGTTTTATTTGGTGGGAAGTTTTAGAATTTCAAGCCTGGGAAACAGCATCTCAAGTAATCCTGAGAGAACTGCTCTGAGGAGAGGTGGGGAGGAGCCAGATTATATAGAAGTTTTACACAAAAGGCAGGTAATCTGAACATCAAAATATTATTGTTCTGCCCATAGCTGAAATGACGCCAGCTCAGAAGTTGCCTAAATTCTAGAAGTTGCGGAAGCTGGTCTAGAAGCTGCTGAAAGAGAGCAGTGAGGAAGGAGTATGGTAGATATCATTGAAAGACTCTGGGAGGATGGGATCCAAAAGCACAAGATACAGAATGGCCAAGGAAAGCTCTCTGACTTTCAGGATGGAACCAAAGTCACGTTCCGCTACCAGACTCTTTGCAATGACAAGGAGAACACTATGCTGGATGACAGCCGGCCAGGGGGCAAACCATGGAGCAAACCATGGAGCTCATCATTGGCAAGAAGTTTAAGCTGCCCCTGTGGGAGCCCATCCTGTACACCATGTGGGAGGGGGAGATCACTCAGTTCTGTTGTGACGTCAAGCATGTGGTCTTATATCGGCTATTGGCCAAGAGTTTACTCAACATCGCAGCCAGCAAGGACCTCCTGGAGGGCATCACCTAGATGCAGGAGCACAATTCCCTGGGCCATGCTGATCTGGATACCCTGCAGCAGAAGGCCTAGCCTCTCATCTTTGACATTGAGATGCTTAAGATGGAGAATCCTGGCACATATCAGCAGGACCCATGGGCAATGACAGTTGAGGAGAAGGCAAAGGCAATGCCAGTCATCCACCAGGAGGGCAACTGGTTGTACCTCGAAGGCCATGTGAAGGAGGCTGCTGCCAAATGGTATGAGGCCATTGCCTGTGTCAAGAACCTTCAGATAAAAGAACAGTCTGAGTCCCCTGACAGAATCCAGTTGGATCAGCAAATCACACTGCTGCTGCTCAACTACTGTTAGTGCAAGCTGATGGTGGAAGAGTATCAGAAGTGCTGGGCCACTGCTCCTCCATCCTCAGTAAGTATGATGACAATGTCAAGGCCTACTTCAAGTACATCAAGGCACATGCATCAATGTAGAACACTCAAGAGGCCCAGGCTGACTTTGCCAAGGTGCTGGAGCTGGGACCCACCCTGGCGACTATGGTGAGCCCTGAGCTGTGGATCTAGGTGCAGATCTAGCTGTGAGCCATGCCTCTAAGTGCAGATCCCTCAGAAAGACAAGGAGGACAAGGCCTGCTTCTGGCGCATCTTCCACCACTGACAGGGCCCTGCTGGTGTGGTCACCCTGTCTGGCCTGCTGCTGCTGACAGCCCGCCTGCCCCCGCTAGTTAGTCATGCTTCTCTGTATGTGTGCTCAGTCACTTCAGGCATGTCTGATTCTTTGCCACTCCATGAACTGTAGCCCGTCAGGCACCTATGTCCATGGGATTCTCCAGGCAAGAATGCTGGAGTGAGTTGCTGTTCCCTTCTCCAGGGGATTTCTCCAATCCAAGGACTGAACCTGGATTTCATGTCTCATGCAATGGTAGGCGGGTTCTTTACTACTAGTGCTACCTTAACTCCACTCACCACTAGCTCTTCTCTGTATATAAAGGCCTTATTTATCTCTTAAAAAAAGTATTGTTAAAGAAAACCAGATATCCCAAGTTAAGGAATTTAGTGCTTGTCTATATATGGGAAGCTGCAAGAATCTGACTCACCGAAATCATTCCTTTCATGGCCATCTCACCTGGTACCCTGTATTTTTCACATCCTGAGCTCTTTTGGAGCTTACTATAGGGAGTGGCTGCAATCTGATGGCTAGTAGGTATTCTTCCTGAGTGCCCTTATGACTCACCAGCTCACATTGGAGGGCTGTAATCGCTGATAACTGTGAATCCCTGTCTACTGATATGGCAGGAAATATTTTATTTCACACTAGGCGCCACAGAGAGAGATCTAGGGGACCTGACTTTGGTGAGAATTCTCATCCTTTCCTGACCTCTGCAGTTTTCCCAGTATCCCATTTGCAAGTCTCATCCTGGTCACCAGAAACTATAAAGGAAGAAAAATAGTTTCCCCTCTATTCTTTATAGTAAGTGCCTGAGTGAAACTCCTTTGTCTCTAGGGAAACTATGTAAATTGATAAGCCTATCTAAGATGATTATAGAACTGGAGAGCACAGGGAAGAAAACATTGCTTTAGACATAGCATTTTCCACACATTTTTGACAATTAACAATACCCATTATATACCCTATGTCCAAGGTAAGAGAAACCCAAGTAAGATGGTAGGTGTTGCAAGAGGGCATCAGAGGGCAAACACAATGAAACCATAATCACAGAAAACTAGCCAATCTGATCACATGAACCACAGCCTTGTCTAACTCAATGAAACTAAGCCATGCCATGTGGGGCCACCCAAGATGGGTGGGTTATGGTGGAGAGGTCTGACAGAATGTGGTCCACTGGAGAAGGGAATGCCAAACAACTTCAGTATTCTTGCCTTGAGAACCCCATGAACAGTATGAAAAGGCAAAATGATAGGATAGGATACTGAAAGAGGAACTCCCAGGTTGGTAAGTGCCCAGTATGCTACTGGAGATCAGTGGAGAAATAACTCCAGAAAGAATGAAGGGATGGAGCCAAAGCAAAAACAATACCCAGTTGTGGATGGGACTGGTGATAGAAGCAAGGTCCGATGCTGTAAAGAGCAATATTGCATAGGAACCTGGAATGTTAGGTCCATGAATCAAGGGAAATTGGAAGTGGTCAAACAGGAGATGGCAAGAGTGACCATTGACATTCTAGGAATCAGCAAACTAAAATGGACTGGAATGGGTGATTTAACTCAGATGACCATTATATCTACTACTGCGAGAAGGAATGCCTTAGAAGAAATGGAGTAGCCATCATGGTCAACAAAAGTGTCTGAAATGCAGTACTTGGATGCAATCTCAAAAATGACAGAATGATCTCTGTTCTTTTCCAAGGCAAACCATTCAATATGACAGTAATCCAAGTCTATGTCCCAACCAGTAACGCTGAAGAAGCTGAAGTTGAACGGTTCTATGAAGACGTATAAGACCTTTTAGAACTAACACCCAAAAAAGATGTCCTTTTCATTATAGGGGGCTGGAATGCAAAAGGAGGAAGTCAAGAAACACCTGGAGTAACAGGCAAATTTGGCCTTAGAATACGGAATGAAGCAGGGCAAAGACTAATAGAGTTTTGCCAAGAAAATGCACTGGTCATAACAAACACCCTCTTCCAACAACACAAGAGAAGACTCTATACATGGACATCACCAGATGGTCAACACCGAACTCAGATTGATTATATTCTTTGCAACCAAAGATGGAGAAGCTCTATACAGTCAGCAAAAACAAGACCAGGAGCTGACTGTGGCTCAGATCGTGAACTCCTTATTGCCAAATTCAGACTTAAATTGAAGAAAGTAGGGAAAACCACTAGACCATTCAGGTATGACCTAAATGATTATCCCTTATGATTATACAGTGGAAGTGAGAAATAGATTTAAGGGCCTAGATCTGATAGATAGAGTGCCTGATGAACTGTGGATGGAGGTTCATGACATTGTACAGGAGACAGGGATCAAGACCATCCCCATGGAAAAGAAATGCAAAAAAGCAAAATGGCTGTCTGGGGAGGCCTTACAAATAGCTGTGAAAAGAAGAGAAGTGAAAGGCAAAGGAGAAAAGGAAAGATATAAGCATGTGAATGTAGAGTTCCAAAGAATAGCAAGAAGAGATAAGAAAGCCCTCCTCAGTGATCAATGCAAATAGAGGAAAACAACAGAATGGGAAAGACTAGAGAACTTTTCAAGAAAATTAGAGATACCAAGGGAACATTTCATGCAAAGATGGGCTCAATAAAGGACAGAAATGGTATGGACCTAACAGAAGCAGAAGATATTAAGAAGAGATGGCAAGAATACACAGAACTGTACAAAAAAGATCTTCATGACCCAGATAATCACAATGGTGTGATCACTCACCTATAGCCAGACATCCTGGAATGTGAAGTCAAGTGGGCCTTAGAAAGCATCACTACGAACAAAGCTAGTGGAGGTGATGGAATTCCAGTTGAGCTATTCCAAATCCTGAAAGATGATGCTGTGAAAGTGCTGCACTCAATATGCCAGCAAATTTGGAAAACTCAGCAGTGGCCACAGGACTGGAAGAGGTCAGTTTTCATTCCAATCCCAAAGAAAGGCAATGCCAAAGATGCTCAAACTACAGCACAATTGCACTCATCTCACATTCTAGTAAAGTACTGCTCAAAATTCTCCAAGCCAGGCTTCAGCAATACATGAACTGTGAATTTCCAGATGTTCAAGCTGCTTTTAAAAAAGGCAGAGGAATCAGAGATCAAATTGCCAACATCCGCTGGATCATTGAGAAAACAAGAGAGTTCCAGGAAAACATCTATTTCTGCTTTATTGACTATATGGATCACAATAAACTGTGGAAAATTCTGAAAGAGATGGGACTACCAGACCACCTGACCTGCCTCTTGAGAAACCTATATGCAGGTCAGGAAGCAACAGTTAGAACTGGACATGGAACAACAGAGTGGTTCCAAATTGGAAAAGGAGTTCGTCAAGGCTGTATATTGTCACCCTGCTTATTTAACTTATAGGTAGAGTACATCATGAAACGCTGGGCTGGAATCAAGATTGCTGGGAGAAATACCAATAACCTCAAATATGCAGATGACACCACCCTTATGGCAGAAAGTGAAGAGGAACTAAAAAACTTCTTGATGAAGGTGAAAGTGGAGAGTGAAAAAGTTGGATTAAAGCTCAACATTCAGAAAACGAAGATCATGGCATCCGGTCTCATCACTTCATGGGAAATAGATGGGGAAACAGTGGAAACAGTGTCAGACTTTATTTTTTGGGCTCCAAAATCACTGCAGATGGTGACTGCAGCCATGAAATTAAAAGACACTTACTCCTTGGAAGGAAAGTTATGACCAACCTAGATAGCATATTCAAAAGCAGAGACATTACTTTGCCAACAGAGGTCCATCTAGTCAAGGCTATGGTTTTCCCAGTAGTCATGTATGGATGTGAGAGTTGGACTGTGAAGAAGACTGAGCGCTGAAGAATTGATGCTTTTGAACTGTGGTGTTGGAGAAGACTCTTGAGAGTCCCTTGGATTGCAAGGAGATCCAACCAGTCCATCCTAAAGATCAGTCCTGGGTGTTCATTGGAAGGAATAATGCTGAAGCTGAAACTCCAATACTTTGTCCACCTCATGTGAAGAGTTGACTCATTGGAAAAGGCTCTGATGCTGGGAGGGATTGGGGGCAGGGGGAGAAGGGGATGACAGAGGATGAGATGGCTGGATGGCATCACCTACTCGACGGACATGAGTTTAGGTAAACTCCGGGAGTTGGTGATGGACAGGGAGGCCTGAAGTGCTGCAATTCATGGGGTTGCAAAGAGTCAGACACTACTGAGCGACTGAACTGAACTGACCTGAAGATGATTAAAACTTCTCTACTTGTGTACACTGTAATTCAATATTATCTTTGGTAAAGTTAACCTACTTATTTAGCCTCAAAACAATTTTACTCACCTGAGGCCTCACACTGCACCCAATCTAGTTTTAAATTGGACCCAGTCCAGATTATCTCCCATTTCTAAGCTGAATTTAGTCTGATCCCAGACCGAGTCTAACTCTGGACAGCTTCTGGACTACCCAGAAAAACAAATGCTCAAATATAGTCTGAAAACTCATAATTCAAAAGCTGTGGAGCTTGGATCCAGGATCCAGAAAGGACTTACCAATCATTTCCAGAGACAGTGAAATCAAGGGGCTCACACAGTCCTATGCCTGGTTGCTCATTGCTTTGTGGGCCATTGGGGGTCTCCTTTGGTTCCCTTTTTGGACACCAGAACTGTTAAAAGATAAACAGATGCATATTGAAAAATGCACAAAGAGATTGCACAGAATGGAGCCCATTTGGGCAATGCCAAACTGTAAATGGTTAGAAGTATGCCCTATTACTGTAGTTACATTTTTATTATTGAAAGCAAGCAGGCCCCTGTAGGGGCTCCTGGGCACTGGGAGACTTTCTGTTCCACCCCTATAACCTTCCCTGAGTTCTGAAGGGCAGATTCAAAAAGTTGCTAATCCAGGAAGGGAAAGGATTCAGAGTCAAGGGAGGAGCAGCCAAGAAACATAGTTCGGCTTTGGGGCAGGGTCCTGGTTCTACCTCAAAGGACACACATAACAATATCCTTAATCCCATTTATAGAATTAAAACCCAACAATGGAAGTTGTCAGCATTCTCCAAATGGGAGAAGACCACCTGAGGCCAGACTAATGGAACCACAGAAGCTCATTAATAAGATTAACTGAAGCCAGATTATAGGAGGGCTGGCCCTACTCACACCCTAATCTTATCTGCAACCTTGCCCTTAAATTATTGCTATAAAATTCTTCCTCATATCCTCCTTAGCTGGGAAATAGCTTTCAAGGGCAGAAGCCCTTTGTATCCCCTTTAACTTGGCATAGCAATAAAGCTATTCTTTTCTACTTTACCCAAAACTCCATCTCTTAGATTCCATCGTGCACCAGTGTGCAGAGGCTGAGCTTTCATCATCACTACTGATGGTATTGCCCTGTTTAGTTCACTTACTCTAGTCATCAAATTTGACTCAAGAGCCTGAATTTTTGTTAGTAGAGAAATTTACGAAGACATGGGATAAGTAATTCCAAAGTATTCTATTTAGCAGCATCCTCTCTGGAATGGCTATGTGCCTCTTCTACCCCAGGATAACTCAGATTTAAAAATGGGAAGAAGGAAGCTCAGTGATTAATATAAATCACTTTTATGTAATCTTCACCAAAGTCTTATGAAGCAGGTATTATCCTTGTCATCTAGATGAGGAAGCAGAATAAAAATGTTTAAGTGATTTAAATGCCTTAGAACTAGTGTAGAATTGGGACTTATCTGGCACTGAAGTTCTTCTCTTTATTATACTCCCTATTATTTCCTTCCATGGTGACAACCTCATTTTGGAATAAGTTCTGTTGTGTTTGTGAAAGTTTACATTACTTTTTTTTTTCTTTTTTTTTTGGGGGGGGGGTGGTGGGGCAATGGGGCTGCAGGCATTGTCTGGGTGAGCCTCCACAAGGAAGCCCTGAAGTCCCTCCTGGCTCAAAGCAGCCCCAAAGAGAGCTGGGAGGTCTGCAAAGTCCATGCTGGCATTGTGGTCCGAGATCACTCGAATGAGCCCCCGGCTGGGGGCCGCTCCCCACAGCACAGTGACCACAACCACAGGAAGCGGGAAGGCCGCAGGGTGCATGGCAGCGGGAGGAGAGGCGGAGGGGGCCGCGTCCGGATAACAGGAACAGAAACGGAGTTCTGCGCCCTCTCTGGCCCTCCTTCAGGATCCCAGGGGTCCAACCACCCCCAGGTCCCACTTCCCAGCTACATGGGGGCTCGGGGAAGGACCTCTGACTCGGGGAGTGAGGTACCCAACTAGTCTATTGGAGCTGGGAGGGAGAGACTAAAAATAATCCTTTTCTGGTATAGTAATAAAACTGGGAAAGGGAACGGAGACCAGCACAGGTGACAGAAAAACTTCTGGAAGGGTGGGGGAGCTCAAAGGAGCGGGACTTCCGGCCAGGTGGGCCGTCTTCCCATCCCCTGGAAAAGAGTTTCCGGCAAAGAAAGTCAGGCCGCTTCCAGCATTGGACGCTCACGACTAAGGACTTCCGGTTCTGTCCTCCTGGCCGCCGCGGTACCTTCAAGTCTCGAGAGAGGCCTCAGCACCTTTCCTCCCCACCAGCTGACATCTTCCTGTATGTCTACATTACTTTTTAATTATGTCACATGCATTATCTATGTAAGCCTGGGCCAGTGCATAGGAGACATTTTCTAATAATCTGTTTGTGATTATGTGGCTTTGAGCAACGAAGAAAGGGAAAGAAATGCAATTTTTTTTATACATAGCAAGCACTGTGATAGGAAGCCAAATAAAATTGGGCACTGTTGACAGTAATGATGTTTTACCTCCTAGTGTTATAAAAATTTGCCTCATTAAACAAGATCAAACAAATGAGCCAATAAGAAGGAAGCCTCTTTTCTAACAAGCAGGCTTTAAGAGAAAGTAAGCCAATGAGAAGTGAGTTTCTGGTGTTAATAGACAAACTTTGGGGAAGATGAAAGGATTCAGGCCTCTACTTAAAATGATGAGCTTGAAGACAAAAGAATCCATATGAAGTAATGATTCCAGGATGAGAAGTTTAGGTGGTGTGCATCCTACTTGCTTAAATGATTTGACTTTTGAAAAAAACAGAAGTAGGAAATATGTAACAATCTACATATAGTTCAAATGAATAATCTTGGCATGTATCATCAAAAAATTCTAACATGTATGTACTACTTACTATGTACCAGGTAGGGTAACCAAATCATCCTGGTTTGCCCAGGACTTCTCAGCTTTAGCCATCCCTGGTGGCTCAGATGGTAAAGCATCTGCCTGCAGTGCAGGAAACTGGGGTTCGATTCCTGGGTTAGGAAGATTCCCTGGAGGAGGGAATTGTAAACCACTCAACTATTCTTGCCAGGAGAATTCCAGAGACAGAGGAGCCTGGCGGGTTACAGTCCAAGGGGTCACAACAAATTGGACACGACTGAGTGACTAACACTTCACTTGCTCATTAAAGCTTTAGCATTGAAAATTCTGCATCCTGGGACCATTTCAATCCTAAAAAATCAGGATGATTGGTCACTGATGCCAGGTTCTGTTCTAAACATTTTCTATTTAGTAACACATTTAATCTTCACTAGACCTCTGTGAGGGAGGCACTATTATTATCCCTGTTTTACAGGTGAAGGAAATGCTTGCAAAGAATGGCTAAAAAATATCCCTATCCAGGCCCTACCTAGACTCTGGTTGTTTTTCAGAAGTTCCCCAGGTGATGCAAATATGAAGCCAGGAGTTTGGCCCTGAACCAGATCAGTAATTCCATAATGAGGGACTATGACCTGAAATTGCTGAACATCCTTCTTGTGTCTGTTGTAACAGGAACCCAGGACACAGAGGGCATGGCTGCCACGGCTTAGTGGAGACTGTTGCCCCACACTTCTAAGTGGAATTAGCCACCTAGAACAAGTGCTGAGTGGGGCCTGACATCATCTTTCCGGAAGGAAACTCAGGCCTACAGGTGCAAGTTAAATATTTGTCAGATTAAGCTTGTTACAAGTATCTACATCATCAAGAGGATGTAGTTGCTTTAAGAAAGGAAGGGATCATCTCTTAGTAGGTATACTAAAGGAAGTTTTCTACTTTTGCCAAAGTGTTAGTTGCTCAGTCCTGTTCGACTCTTTTCGACCCCATGGACTATAGCTGGCCGCTTTTGCAATAGGGTGATACCTGGTCTGCAAGCACTGCAGACATAACTTGCTTAGGGAAGTGACACCTTGTCTCCCACCATTCTTTTGACTTCACTTACAGCAAACCTCAGCTCTCTTACTATTGGATCGAGTGTTCATTGTCTGTTTGATATGGCCTTCCTCCAGTTGAAATGTATACACTTGTACAGGCTCTAGGATTTTATTTTTGCTTCTGTCCTCATTTGCACTAATGAATGCCTTCTGCGGTAGCATGGGTACCATCTCCCAGTGGTCACGTGGAACCAGCCCTTGCTGAGCCTGGGAAGAGCTGGCCAGGCTCTTCTCTTTGCTGCTTTGCCCACCTGGAATGCTTCTATTTTTCAGCTCAATTTACCAGCTCGTGCCCACCTAGGCTCAACAAAGGCCGAGTGAAGGCAAGATGCCCTGCTTTCTGCAGCTTTTGTTGGTCTCCTTGTCTTTTGATGTTGATTGAGAGCTGCCGTATTCCAAGAGGAGCCCTTTGCCTCTCTCTGACTTCCTACCTCTCCCACCTTCTCTGAGGATTTAAATAGATCATAGGCAGAAGTTAATTGAAGATAAAAGTTTACAGTTAAGCCAGCAGGTTGTAGCACAATATCTGTATAATCTAAAGTAACTGGGGCTCTCTCAGGGTCATTGAAATGAACAGAGATATTCTTCCAATGCATTTTTAAAATGTAGATAAATTGTGTGTCATATAAAATGCATTATAAAAGGTTCCAATTGAGGCATTGGATTAAATGAACCTTTCAACACCTCTCAGAGGAAAGGAGATTGTATTTGGTGTGATGAAATAGTCACTGCTTGGCTTCACACTTAGGTGATGCAGTGATCATGAGGGAAGAATTTACTTAAAACAAAAAAATAAAAGAAATAAACTAATGAATCCCTGACTTTGTATCAGATATTATTATTTTTAAAAGCCATAACTTCCAAGATATTCTCAGGAAGAAAAATGATATTTAAAAGCTCTTTTGTCCTTTTACCCATTATTAAGATAGTATTTAATCCTCCCCAATACCCAATATCCACTACAGCCTATTAAAAAATTGATTACTCATATGCTAAAAGCTGTCTGGATTTCTCTCATCCCTTCAGTAGCAAGTGTTATGTAAATTCTGCTAAGGTTAAGATTAACAGGAAGCCAGAAGCCAATTTCTGACCAGTGAACTAATACAGAAGAATGAGAACAGATATGATTAGTATATTAGCAAGGGTTTAATTCTCTTCATTCTTTGGTTATCTTTATTCTGAAGCTATGTTTTAGAATACTATTTAAGAGCTCCAGTTTGCAATCCACTTAGATTGTCTCGTATTTGGAGAAGAGTTTAAGGTCACTCTTAGAGATACTTCATTTCATTTGCATAACATTGTACTATTACCTTTACAGAGAATAACTAATGAGAGACTATTGGAAGGTGGAGATATTGAATACTATCCTTGAAACTGAAAAGGAACTTTAAGGCTGAAAACAGTGAAGCAGGCAACTCCATGAAGGGCAGTTATGAGGTTTACTGTTGGTAATAACATACAGGCAAGACTGAGTTGAGAATGATCCAGGGACATACCCTAAAAGGGGTATGTGAGCATGCTAAGTTGCTTCAGTGGGGTCTGACCCTTTGTAACCCTATGGACTATAGCCTGCCAGGTTCCTCTGTCCAGGGGATTCTCCAGACAAGAATAGTGGAGTGGGTTGCCATGCCTCCTCCAGGGGATCTTCCTGACCCAGTACAGAGGGACTTAAAGGGGCCAAAGCTAAAAATAGAATCTGATTGCTAAGGAAGAAACACATCTGCATGACAAGAACCAGGGGCTTTTCCTTCCACTGAGGGTCTCATGATCATTAATCTTCCGGTTTTCATATCAAATAAAGGCAAGGGTAAAAGCTGATGAGGCTTGGATGCATTTCTTATAAGGATGCTAACGCTCAGCCACTCAGAAGGGAAGGCACGGTGAGTCTAAGAAGGAGCTGACAAAATGGAATCAGTGTGGGTCAGCTGCACAGAGACATCCCTAATCTTACACTGCTTAAATCCCAAAGTCTACTTCTCTCATGCCTTTGGCTATCCTCATTTCACTGGCAGACTCTTTTTGTGTCTTGACCTTCCCACTGATTAGTGTGTGGCATTCTCAGTTTGCTTTTCAACTTAAAGGTAATATTTTGCTCACATTTTCTTGTTCCTCACTTGTATATATGCACCATAATTATTTTTCTTAAAATGTAAAGTATCTAATGTAGGGGCCTTGCACCTGCTAAATGATGCTCTTGGATGGTAATGATGGTAAACTAAAAGAAAGAAGAAATCAAATTTGTATATGTTAAAATAGTTACAAGAAACATTGAAATCTTTGCATACAATTTATATTATCATGTATAGCAGAGCTTCTTGAAAACAGTATCATAGATGCTAAAAAGTTAAAATTTATAAACATTTTTTTTTCCTTCTTGGAATCTTCCATTCAAATTTTTATTGAGCAACTACACTGTACTTCATATTGACTTCCCAAGCAGTCTTTTTATTTCAGTCTTGGATAGAATCCCAGATTTTCTTAAGCCCCAGGGGTGAGGTGGAAGAGTAAATTATTAATAAAAAATTATTCTGGCATGCCAAGAGTTGCTGTCGCAGAGTGGAGGTGACCTTGCAGCTGAGTATCACATGATAGACCGCTGTGCCAGGACCAGATGTTCATTGAGAGATAAGATGGGCTTAAAAAGAATGAGGCTTTAAGGAGACCGAAAGAGATCAGGTCATAAATCCCACCAGCTGCCAAACTTAACAGCAGATGCTAGCAGAACAACCCGGGACAGGCCCAGTGGTACTTCTGTGTTTGTTAGTCCAGAGAAAAACATAAGGACAGAGAATATAAATCCCAGACCTCCCTGCTCTACTGTCAAGAGGGCATAGGAAACACATTGCATATACCCAGATGTCTCTTTGGGGATGAGAAGGCTGAGAGAGAGCATCTGAAAGACTAGACATTTATCCAAAAAAACACCGAGTTCCCTAGAGAGAATTAGATTAATTAATAAGAGAGGAATAAACTCAGTTTTTATCACCACTCAGCAGGTGGGTGCTAATGACGAAGATTAGATTGGTTACAGACAAAGAAGCTGAATTTTCTCTACACATTTTTTGTGCAGTGAGGGAAATTTGGGAACCCTCTGTTGTGTGTGTGTGTACATCTATTATTCAGGGAAGATCCCATTTCAAAACCCAAAGAGGAAGTAGTGAATATAGAAGGAAAAATTTAGAACTGGTTGTGGGTGGTTCTGGCAAGGAGTGACCAGCATTCCACATCGTTATTCATGAGCATTGCCAAAATAGAATGAAACAAGGGCTAGCCAGAAGTAAAAGCAACACCCAAAGGGAGTATTATCAACACAATTTGGGCAATTATGAATGACTTTATTTAAGAAGTGGTCTTTGAGGTGTATCCTGAAAGATGAGTAGAATTTCAGAAGGAGACTGTTCAAGGGCTCCAAAGCAAGGGAGTATGAAGCATGCTTAGTGAAAAACGAAATGTCCAGTGTGTGCAGGGTGTAGAGAACACGGATGGAAGCAGCTGACAAGCGTGGCTGAAGGGGCAGTGTGGGGCCAGGCTGGGAGACCAGGGCGTTGGGCTCTGCAAGTGACTTTTGTTCACCTTATTCTCCTGCTGAAACTTCTCAGTTCTTATGCATGTTCAGTCACTTCAGTTGTGTCTGACTCTTTGGGACCCTAATGACTATAGCTCACTGGAACTCTCTGTCCATGGGATTCTCCAGGAAAGAATACTGGAGTGGGTTGCCATGCCCTCCTCCAGGGGATCTTCCTGATCCAGGGATAACACACACATCTTTTGGTTCTCTTGCATTGGCAGGCAGGTTCTTTACCACTAGTGCCACCTGGGAAGCCCATAGACAACAACTTTATATCCTAGAATAGGTTTAATAATGTATCCTGCCAGATGTTCTATGGAAAAAGTGGTTCCAGGTCAAATAAATCTGGCAAATGTCTTACATCAAAATTTCCTCTTGGAGAGTCATAATACACATTTGTATATTAAAAGCTCTGAGAAATCCTGTGGCAAAGAAGTCCTTTTATTATCAATTATTTTAACCCAGCATTTCCTGGATTTTATTAGATTCTAGAAGCCTTTTTTTTGTTGTTGTTGTTTTTAAACATCAACCCCACTTTTTTTTTTTTTTAATTTTCTTTATAAGTAGAGGAGGCTTTTCCTTTTGGACTTAAAATTCTCTAATTCCTCACATAAAATTTGCAAACTCTTCATGATCTGGTCCTCTTTGTGCAATGAACGTCCTTTGCACTAGCATTTTCTGAGCTACTGTATTTCTCAAGATTCACCTGTTTCCTCTTCTTTAGCAACTTTGTTCTTTGCTGAACAGGGAAGAGCCTGTTGATAATTTTAGGTGGGGCTCCACTGCACTTTTTATTGTATATCTTTACCATGAGTAATTTCCTTTCCTGTACTTTAGTCCCTTGAGAATAGAATGCACATCTTATTAATTTCTATATTTCCATCTTCTGAGATAGTGTCTGACACAGCAAAGACTCAATTTATGCTAAATAAATGAATAATTCCACCTGGTCTCTACAAATTGTTCTGACAGAGGTATGGGTGATGAATTTGAGGAGAAAAGAAAGTGGAGGCAAAGAGACTTGTGGGAACCCACTGCAGTTGTAAGAGAGAACTTAGACCTGAACTACAGTAATTGCAATGGGGATGAAAGAGTGGGGCTAAGGTTTATTGAGCATCTGTTATATGCCAGGCACTAAATAAGCTGTTCGCACATCTTTATCTGATCCTCACCAGCGCCTGTTTTATACAGGTCGATCAAAAGAGTACTCAATTACACTGCTCTCTCCTGGGAAACCTCCAAGGGCTGGTCTGTCAACAGTTCTCTCAGCAGATGGAACCATGCTGTGTCCATGTGACATGACCATGGTAGCCACACAAGTGTATCGAGAGGAGCATCAGTCTCCAAGGCAGCCATCCACAGGCTGAACAGTGGTCTATAAGAGATGGGGATCAAAATCTGTGCAAAAGCAGAGTTTTATTTTGATTAAGAATTTGATCAAACCTTGTGTTTTAGGCAGCTTAAAAATGAAACAAACATACAAGAAAGGACGCAGTGAGTAGTGGAAGCGGCTGAAAAGGAATACATGAAGAAATTGCTTTAGAATGAAGGCAATAATAGAAGTAGGAGGTTAACAGGAGTCATAACATGAGGAGTAGAGAGAAATTAGTTGGTGGTTGAATAGAAGGAAGGACTTCCTTGGTGGCTCAGTCGGTAAAGAATCCACCTGCAATGCAGGAGACCAGGGTTCAATTCCTGGGTCAGGAAGATCCCCTAGAGAAGGAAACGGTTACCCACTCCCATATTCTTGCTTGGGAAATCCCATGTACAGAGGAGCCTGGAGAGCTACAGTCCATGGGATAGCTAAGAGTTGGACATGACTTACAACCAAACCACCACCACCCAAACTAGAAGGAAGCAGGTGGATAAAAGGAGAGAGAGAGATTGTCATCATTTTGCAGAGGTGCTAGTGTTAGGAGAAATGAACTCTCATCTTCAGGTGAATCTGAGTCCTCATGGACCCTCAGAACAGTACCTGCCCTGTTCTGAGTGATGATGAACAACATGCTGATTATCAGGATGGTGACTGACACAGTTTCCTTTTCATCTTTATAGTATCTTTATATGCAGTAATTGGAATGTACCTTGTTTTCTTAAACCCGAGAGCGCCCAGCACAGCATTATCATTCTAATTTTTGTTGTAAGGAAACCAAGGCAGAAAGAGACTAGCTATTTTGTTCAAGTTCATAAAACTAGCAAGCACTGGAGTCAGGAGCAGAAGCCAGATTTGTCTGAGTTGGAGCCGATATTATATCTAATTCAATACAAAGCTTCTGCCAGCTGGAAGGCAGAGAATGGATTCAAAAAACACTGCAGAATTAGCATCCATGGTGCTTGGTGACCTAGTAACTGTTTCATTTGCATATCATTAAACAAAAGGTCTTAGAATGTTTTTTTCCTCTTCGCCCACATTTTTCTTTTAACCTCCATTTGTGCTGTGGGAAGGTGACACAGAATCACAGACTCAAAGTGCTGTGATGCTGGTGAGTCCGATTCTTTTTGCTATTTTTAAAAAATTTCTGAAACACTTGTGAATTTACTTCGGCTTAACAGCAGAGACTTCTTAAATATAATAACTCTTGATTTGGGGTACTGATGAAAAGAGAAAGCTTTCCTGCTGCTCACCAGTCTAGATTGAAGACTGAAGCACAGCACGCACCCTCATGGAATTCACAAAAACGTTCCTTGCTCTCCACCACTGCAATAAGCTTTTTTGTTATTGTTGACGAATCCTGGCCTAACCCTTGTTCTGCTTTCAGAAAGGATTCCACTAGCCTTCCTCTGAGGGGACTTTCAAGTGAATTTTATTCGTTCCGTCTCTACAAATTTAAAGACAAATGAACAAGACACAAGGTGGTCTGAAGTTTATCCTGTATTAGTTCAGTTCAGTTCAGTCGCTCAGTCGTGTCTGACTCATTAAAATATATTTGAGGCGGGTGGGGATGGCATGAAGGATATGGGGGTAAGCAGTATGCCTTCTATAGTGTTATGTGAGGGAAAATGTGGACCAAGACAGCATCTGTCCTTCCTAATACATCATAAGCTCCGCAAAGTCAGGGACCAGTTCTCTTTTTGTCCATCACTATATTTCCATCTCTGGTGTAGTGTCTGCTGCCTCTTATGGAATGAATTGTGTCCTCCCAAAATCATATGTTGGAATCCTAATCCTAAGTGTGACACTACTGGGAGACGGGCCTTTGACAGAGGTGATTAAGATGAAATGAATTCATAAGGGTAAAAACTTAATCCTATACATCTGTGGCCTTATGGAAGAGGAAGAGAGACCAGAGATCTCTCTTTCTCCAGCACAAAGGAAAAGCCATATGAAGACACAATGAGAAGGCAGTCATCTGCAAGCCAGGAAAAGGGGTCTCACTAGAAACTCACCCTAACAGAACCTTGACCCTGGACTTCTAATCTCCAGAACTGTGAGAAAATACATTTCTGTGGTTTAAGCTACCCTGCCTGTGGTGTTTTGTTATGGCAGCCTGCATAGATTAACTCACTACCCAAAAAATATTTTTGGAAAGGAGAGGAAGGGAAAAAGGCAGATAGTAGAAGAGAGCTGACTTTTCAACTGACAAGATTATATGGTCTTTGGTAAATCATTGTAAATGTCTCTACTTGAGCCTCTATTTCCTAGTAGACAAAATATAGATGAAAAATGAGACCCATAGTTTAGGGTCATGTGGAGGAGTAAGTAGGAGAGTGTATGTAAACTACATAATACTATTCAAGTACTAGGTGCTCTTATTTAAGAAACTATTTCCCCCCAAATATCAGTCATTTCAGCAAAGGGACTAACTCTGACTTTTTACTGTAAATTATGAGGACTTCTAGACTGCAAGGCCTAGAAGCACTCTTTATTTTTTGACTATGGAAATAATGAACAAATAATGAAGTCTGTATTTAAATGATAAAATAAAAAAAATTAGGGAATAGAAAATATAGTTGCTATCTTTATTCAACCTCTCTAGCTGTTTCTTTCCATGCCTTTCAAAAACTAGTACGTATATGAATAAGCAAAGACTGTAACATCTTCTCAACTCGCTTATATTTTAGTGGTATCATACTAAAATTTGTATAGCCCTCTCAGCATTTACATACTGTAAATGCTATTCACAAGTGAGGGGTAGTACAAGCAATTCTTTGTTATCTGGTATTACTGTCTTCCTCCTGTTCCTAAATCCTTTAAAAAGGAATAAAAGCGATTAAAAAAATTGCCAAGTGCTACCAAACTGTCAGTAGACTTCTGGTGAAGCCTTATGTGTCGCAAGAAGTGGTGTCCTAGAATGACCTTGTGCTGGTGTGTGATAGCCAACCCTTGTGTTTTCGACATCTCTTTTCAACTCGATGCCATGATGGCACACTGATGGCTTGAAATTAGCCATATAGGCTTACTTGCTGCTGCTAAGTCACTTCAGTCATGTCTGACTCTGTGCGAACCCATAGACGGCAGCCCACCAGGCTCCCCCATCCCTGGGATTCTCCAGGCAAGAACACTAGAGTGGGTTGCCATTTCCTTCTCCAATGCATGAAAGTGAAAAGAGAAAGTGAAGTCGCTCAGTCATGTCCGACTCTTAGCGACTCAATGGACTGCAGCCTACCAGGCTCCTCCGCCCATGGGATTTTCCAGGCAAGAGTATTGGAGTGGGGTGCCATTGCCTTCTCCACTTATACCTTAGCAAATGCTAGGAAACTTGGCTTTCACACCCTCTCCGTTGAAGACCCACTATTGTTAAACATTTATCAGCAGACAAGAAGTGACTGTAAGTGACCCTCAGGCCCACTCAGGGTGGCCTGGACAATGAACCAGCTGAGACCTGAAACAGCATGTCTCTCAGAGCGGGGATGGGGAGTGAGGAGTGTACAAACTCAGCTTCCATGGGACTTCGGGCTTCCTCTTTCCAGAAGAGGGAAGACACTTGTGTGCTCTGGAAGTCTCTAAAGCTTGGTGTTTGCAGGTAGATACCATACAGGTCTGATAGGCCAAAACAGACAGCCTGGGGCTGGCAGCCTGTATACTCCCTCACTGCTTTCTCTTATTGATCCTGTGAAAAAGGCAGAATAGCACAGTACCATGCTCTGCAGTGGAACACAACCCCCTCCCCTCCCCGCACACCAACCCTGTGCCATCCCCTCAGCAGAGCCCTGGCCTTAGTGTGACTTCCTGTGAAGTAATGGGAGCCATGTCATCTAGCACTGTGCAGTCTGTCCTGCGGTCTGGTGCTTGTGAGATGGGACACCAAGACCAGCAACAGAAAGAAAACAAGCAAACCGAAAACAACACAAAAACCCCAACAACTTTGAAAGCTATGGTAATGGAACCTAGTCATCCACATAGCACATTTGGGAATAAGTTCTAAAAGTTTCCTGGCATTCCAATGGGTAGGATTCCATGCTTCCACTGCAGGGGACCTGGGTTCGATGTCTGGTCAGGGAACTAAGATTCTGTATGCCATGTGACAGGCCAATAAATAAAAGCTGTTTGCTTATTAAATTTTTCTTATTTGTTATTTGCTTTTGAACCATTTCACACGTTTGCTCAGGCAGGGAGGGTTCTTTTGCAAACTGATGAAGTCCGATGGGTCCAGAATCAAGTTTCAAGAAATGATGCTATCAGTTCACTGAGGAAGGATGAGATTCTGTGGGAGCTGACTTTAGGCTATGAGGTCTCATTGTTTTATTCATAAAACAAGTGCTAACTTATTAATATTCAATGGGGATTTACCTTTTTGGGTAAATAAGGTCACTAGAGAACACTTATCTAAAATAGCCCTTTGTGTTATCAAACTTCCTTGGAATCCAAGTTGCTAATCAAAAAGTTGTGAGGTAAGAATGAATATATGAGATAATGGTAAAATAAATTGAGTAGGCTTGAAGGGTATTTCTTTCAGATTGTGGCAAAAACTAGAGAAATCGCTCCTGCTTTACTGCTGACTACATATATCTAATGATTCGTATTGCAGGTCTCTCTGAATAAACCCAAGCTCATTATTATTCATCAACTTTCTGTTTCTAAACTTCATACTGAGTGCCACATCATTTTGTTTGCATTTATTACGAGCATGTGATTATCCAGGTTATAAAAGGTCAAAGCTCAGGCTACAGTAATATTATATTTGGATTGGAGACCTTAAGGAAATTCAGAATCACTGTAGTCTCCTGCACAACTCATTTCAAAGTGTCTCTCAAGGGTCACTCCTTTAGAAGGCTAATCACATCCCTCCCTTCCATATTAATTAATATAAACTTCAATTTTTCAGAGAATGGTTTTTCTGATTTGTTCCCAATTTCTCTGAATGACTTGGGGTATATTATGCGCTAATTATTAAAAAATGCAAGGGGACCAAAAATACCATCTTCTCTTTCCTTTACTGGGGCTCACCTGAGACTGGGATTATAGTGATAATCTTGCATGTATGTGTGACAATTAGTATGTGTTTAGGCTTTTAAAATTTTTACCGAAATGAATAAGAGAATCTGAAATAAATGTGTCAGTGTATTACAGTAATACACAAAATCACTTGGAAAAATGAAAATCTAAGAAAAATAAAAGCATCCATCCATAATTTCCCTCAAAATTATTCTTGCAGCAACTCTACCTTGGCTCCAGCTCAGGCTAACACTATTAGGAAGTGAATTCCATCCTGATTCAACCCCTGCTGCTGCTGCTGCTGCTGCTAAGTCGCTTCAGTCGTGTCCGACTCTGTGCGACCCCATAGACGGCAGCCCACCAGGCTCCCCGTCCCTGGGATTCTCCAGGTAAGAACACTGGAGTGGGTTGCCATTTCCTTCTCCAATGCATGAAAGTGAAAAGTGAAAGTAAAGTCGCTCAGTCGTGTCTGACTGCTAGCGACCCCATGGATTGCAGCCCACCAGGCCCCTCTGTCCATGGGATTTTCCAGGCAAGAGCACTGGAGTGGGGTGCCATTGCCTTCTCCAGATTCAACCCCAGTTGTGTATTTTATGGTACCAAGGGTTTTACTCTCTTGGATTCCTAAAATCAAGATGTGCTACTTTCTGTGTGATATGTGAACCACTACCTTCAGAGAAACACTGTTACAACTTGTTTTCCCAGTGTTTGTCAGTTTTAAATTTGTACATGTACAGTCTGAACATAAATAAAAGAATATGTCTGCCATCAATGACTGGATTTGGTAGCAAACATTAATTTTTTTAGGCTATTTTTTAATTATCATAAATAGCAATTTAAACTTTTTTGAAAGACACATCAGAACTCACCTTCACCTCCTGGATAAACTTCAGTTTGATGCAGTAAATTCTGTGCTTGATTCATATTAAGACTGTGAATATTTTTGAGAACTCTTAATTTAAAAAAATACATTGTTATTTTAATGGGGGAAAAATTTCAAGTTGAAGTCTGTTTTTCTAAAGAAAATGATTTTGATTTTGAGAAATGAAACTGTCCTGTCATTTGGAAGATCAATCTATCATATTTCTCAAGGAGAAAAGTACAGGTTTTCTTACACATGTCCCTTTTGGAATTAGTGGCAAAATTGATGTCTTTGTTTCTTAATGCCGAAGTCAGACTGGTATAGGCAAAATGGCTCCTGCATTGTATGCCTCTTCTCTCCTCCTTAAAATGCTGGGCCTAATTAAAACTTAAAGATGAGAGTCAAGAAAATAATTATACCCTGCTCATTGTTCTTGCCAGAGGGGGAGTTGTAAGTAAACAAAGGAGAACCCAGAGCTTTGAAGCTATAATAGGATTTCTCTTGTGTGCTTTTTCCTCTTTGTATAGACATTAGTTGAGGCAAATCTCATTTCACTTAATAACTGCCTGGATTAAGGAAGTTTTTGAAGATACTAATTTACATAAACTAAGCTGATTTGAATAATTGGTGCTAGTTTGCATATTGAAAACAAAACATACATCTGCAATTTTATAAAAGATTTGGGTTTGATTGGCATTGCCTCAGGTGTTTCTTCTTATATCAATGAAATTAAAGTTTCCTTACTATATTTATGTATCAGTGGAGAGGGCTGAAGGGAAATTTACATACAAATAAATTCTTTGGCAACTAATTACTAGGCACTTGCCTAAAAGTCTGTACTGCTTAAACTTACAGAAATATGAAAGTATAGTTCAGATTAATTCCTTTGAAACTAAGGATTTAATGTTTACCTTTTTTAAATCCTAAAAGGTGTGAACAGTGTTTAATGGCAAAACTGGATACAAAATAAGAATTACTTTATATCTGAAAGTAAAATAATTTTTGTAATAATCAAATAAAATTGCATAAAAAGTGTTTCACTCAATTTCATGAAAGAACTAAAAGGTAATAATAATGTATAGTCTATGCCTAGAGTTTCATATCATTTGGGCAGAGGTTTCTGAGCTTTTCCTGTAAACAGGACTTTTAGTATCTGATAATTTTTTCACTGGGTTTCTCTGGTGGCTCAGTGGTAAAGGTTCTGACTGCCAATGCAGGAGATGCAGGTTCAATCCCTGGGCAGGGAAGATCTCTTGGAGAAGAAAATGGCAACCCACTCTAGTGTTCTTTCCTGGGAAATTCCATGAACTTGAGACACAGAAGAACTGGACACGACTTACTGACTAAATAACAATTCTTTTTCACTGCATCTTTAGGCCAAAAGACTCATTTAGTAGATCTACTTATTGAGTATTTAGGTCCAAATAACTTAAGGATTTATATCCTAACATCATAGAAGCTGGTTGGAAAAACAATATTGTTTTTTTTTTTAAAAACAATGGTTTTTTCATTCTTAAATATCCAGTTATTTACTATTGTGTGCATGCTAAATTACTTCAGCTGTGTCTGACTCTTTGCTACCCTGTGGACTGTAGCCCACCAGGCTCCTCTGTCCATGGGACTCTCCAGGCAGGAATACTGGAGTGGGTTACCATGCCCTCTTCTAGGGGATCTTCCTGACTCCAGGGATATTTCTTGTCTCCTGCACTGACAGGCAGATTCTTTGCCACTAGCACCACCCAGGAAGCCTCCCTATTGCCAAATTCAGACTTCAATTGAAGAAAGTAGGGAAAACCACTAGACCATTCAGGTATGACCTAAATCAAATCCCTTAAAATTATACAGTGGAAGTGACAAATAGATTCAAGGGATTAGATCTGATAGAGTGCCTGAAGAACTATGGATGGAGGTTCCTGGCATTGTACAGGAGGCAGGGATCAAGACCATCCCCAAGGAAAAGAAATGCACAGAGGCAAAATGGTTGTCTGAGGAGACCTTACAAATAGCTGTGAACAGAAGAGGAGTGAAAGGCAAAGGAGAAAAGGAGAGATATACCCATTCAAATGCAGAGTTCCAAAGAATAGCAAGGAGAGATAAGAAAGCTTTCCTCAGTGATCAATGCAAAGAAATAGAGGAAAACAATAGAATGGGAAAGACTAGAGATCTCTTCAAGAAAATTAGAGATACCAAGGGGACATTTCATGCAAAGCTGGGCTCAATAAAGGACAGAAATTGTATGGATCTAACAGAAGCAGAACATATTAAGAAGAGGTGGCAAGGATACACAGAAGAACTATGCAATAAAGATCTTCATGACCCAGATAATCACGATGGTATGGTCACTCACCTAGAGCCAGACATCCTGGAATGTGAAGTTAAGTGGGCCTTAGGAGCATCACTATGAACAAAGCTAGTGGAGGTGATGGAATTCCAGTTGAGCTACTTCAAATCCTAAAAGATGATGTTGTGAAAGTGTGCACTCAATATGCCAGCAAATTTGGAAAAGTCAGTAGTGGCCACAGGACTGGAAATGGTCAGTTTTCATTCCAATCCCAAAGAAAGGCAATGCCAAAGAATGTTCAAACTACCGCACAATTGCACTCATCTCACATGCTAGTAAAGTAATGATTAAAATTCTCTAAGCCAGGCTTCAACAGTACATGAACCATGAACTTCCAGATATTCAAAACTGGATTTAGAAAAGGCAGAGGAGCCAGAGATCAAATTGCCCACATCCATTGGACCATCAAAAAAGCAAGACAGTTCCAGAAAAACATCTACTTCTACTTTATTGACTATGCCAAAGGCTTTGACTGTGTGGATCACAACAAACTCTGGAAAATTCTTAAAGAAATCAGAATACCAGACCACCTGACCTGTCTCTTAAGAAATCTGTGTGCAGGTCAGGAAGCAACAGTTAAGACATGGAACAACAGACAGGTTCCAAATCAGGAAAGGAGTATGTCAAGGCTGTATATTGTCACCCTGCTTATTTAAATTATATGCAGAGTACATCATGAGAAATGCCATGCTGGAGGAAGCCCAAGCTGGAATCAAGATTGCTGGGAGAAATATCAATGACTTCAGATATGCAGATGACATCACCCTTATGGCAGAAAGTGAAGAAGAACTAAAGAGCCTTTTGATGAAAGTGAAAGAGGAGAGTGAAAACATTGGCTTAAAACTCAACATTCAGAAAACTAAGATCATGGCATGTGGCCCCATCACTTCATGGAGATAGATGGGGAAACAGTGAAAACAGTGGCAGACTTTAATTTTTTGGCCTCTAAAATCACTGCAGATGGTGATTGCAGCCATGAAATTAAAAGATGCTTACTCCTTGGCAGGAAAGTTATGACCAGCCTAGATAGCATATTAAAAAACAGAGACATTACTTTGCCTACAAAGGTCCATCTAGTCAAAGCTATGGTTTTTCCAGTGGTCATGTATGGATGTGAGAGTTGGACTATAAAGAAAGCTGAGCTCTGAAGAATGATGCTTTTGAATTGTGGTGTTGGAGAAGTTACTTGAGAGTCCCTTGGACTGCAAGGAGATCCAACCAGTCAATCCTAAAGGAAATCAGTCCTGAATATTCATTGGAAGGACTGATGCTGAGGCTGAAACTCCAATACTGGTCCACCTGATGTGAAGAACTGACTCATTTGAAAAGACCCTGATGCTGGGAAAGATTGAAGGCAGGAGGAGAAGGGGAAGACAGAGGATGAGATGGTTGGATGACATCACTGACTCAATGGACATGAGTTTCAGTAAACTCTGGGAGTTGGTGATGGACAGGGAGACCTGTTGTGCTCCATTCCATTGGGTCACAGAGTCAGACATGAATGAGTGACTGAACTGAACTGATGTGTATGATTGTGCCACTGCACAGATTCTCAAACCATGGAGTAAAGTGGACCTACTGTTCTCATTTCTTGTTTTATATTGATTCTTTTTTTTTAGTTCTTGGTTTTTATCCCAGTAACTGCTAAAAATATTTCACAAAGATATGACATCATTGCAATATAGACATATATTAAATCATTATGTTGTACACCTAAAGGGGCTTCCTAGACAAAGAATTCACCAGCAGGAGATGCAGGAGAGGCAGGTTTGACCCCTGGGTCAGGAAGATCCCCTGGAGTAGGAAATGGCACCCTGCTCCAGGTTACAGAGAAATATTTGCCTGGGAAATTCTATGGACAGAAGTACCTGGTTGGCTACAGTCCAGGACGTTGCAAAGAGTCAGAGATGACTGAGCAACCGAGCATGCACTCATGTACACCTAAAACTAATACAGTGTATGTTAATTATAATACTAATATGTTCAGTCAGTTCAGTTCAGTTCAGTCACTCAGTCGTGTCCGACTCTTTGTGACCCCATGAATCGCAGCACGCCAGGCCTCCCTGTCCATCACTAACTCCCGGAGTTCACTCAGACTCTCGTCCATCGAGTCAGTGATGCCATCCGGCCATCTCATCCTCTGTCGTCCCCTTCTCCTTCTGCCCTCAATCCCTCCCAGCATCAGAGTCTTTTCCAATAAGTCAACTCTTCACATGAGGTAGCCAAAGTACTGGAGTTTCAGCTTTAGCATCATTCCTTCCAAAGAAATCCCAGGGCTGATCTCCTTCAGAGTGGACTGGTTGGATCTCCTTGCAGTCCAAGGGACTCTCAAGAGTCTTCTCCAACACCACAGTTCAAAAGCATCAATTCTTTGGTGCTCAGCCTTCTTCACAGTCCAACTCTCACACCCATACATGACCACAGGAAAAACCATAGCCTTGACTAGATGGACCTTTGTTGGCAAAGTAATGTCTCTGCTTTTGAATATGCTATCTAGGTTGTAATTGTATCTAAATAAAACTGCAAAAAAATATGACATCAAAAGGAATGTATATGTTGAAACTGAACTATCTCAGAGCTGTTTTCTGCATGTATCTGACAGATGTCACTGTGTTTCCTTTGAAAATTAAAATATCCTGTGGCACCCTTACTAATTTTCTGTGGCTCCCATGGGTGGCTCTGGAATTTGAGAAGGGCAGTATTTAGGACAATATATTTTTGAATGTTTTATAATTCATCTAAATTTTAACTATCTAAAGCTAAATTTCTTGTTAGTGTTCTCATTTCTTGAACTGACTGATAGTCATTAACTACTCAAGGAGGTACTGGCTGTATTCATATTCTGAATAAGCATCCATCTATAATAATGATTACAATCTATTTCAGGAATAATGACAATGTTTTGCATGATAAATATTTGTTGGAAATGTTGACTTATTTTAACTTTGCAGAGAAGCAGTATATAAACAACCTTCCAATGGGTCAGAGACTAGGATGGATCCAGTGGTAGAATGGAATAAATGACCAGATGAAAGAGGGATACTAGAAATCTCCATTTCCTATTTACCTTACTTAGTTTCCATGCTCAGAGAAGGCAATGGCACCCCACTCCAGTAATCTTGCCTGGAAAATCCCATGGATGAAGGAGCCTGGTAGGCTGTAGTCCATGGGGTCGCTAAGAGTCGGACATGACTGAGCGACTTCACTTTCACTTTTCCCTTTCATGCATTGGAGAAGGAAATGGCAACCCGCTCCAGTGTTCTTGCCTGGAGAATCCCAGGGACGGGGGAGCCTGGTGGGCTGCCATCTATGGGGTCACAACTGAAGCAACTTAGTAGCAGTTTTCATGCCATTGCTGTCTTCTGATTTGTTTGGAATTTTTATCCTTGTAATCACTCTTTCATGAATACAGGAAACAAAGAGGATGGGTTCAGACAGTGTTAAACATCTCATCTTGGAGAATAGTGGAGAAGAATACAGTGGACTTGGTGTTCTACCTGTATTGTTACCTGCACTTGAGTATCAGTTCAGTTCAGTCACTCAGTCGTGTCTAACTCTTTGACACCCCATGGTCTGCAGCATGCCAGACTTCCCTGTCTATCACCAACTCCTAGAGCATGCTCAAACTCATGTCCATTGAGTCGGTGACGCTATCCAACCATCTCATCCTTTGTCATCCCCTTCTTCTCCCACCTTCAATCTTTCCCAGCATCAGGGTCTTTTCTAATGAGTCAGTTCTTCGCATCAGGTGGCCAAAGTATTGGAGCTTCAGCTTCAGCATCAGTCCTTCTAATGAATATTCAGGACTTATTTCCTTTAGGATTGACAGGTTTGATCCCCTTGCAGTCCAAAGGACTCTCTGTGATGTTCTCCTACATCACAGTTCAAAAGCATCAATTTCTTGGCGCTCAGCTTTCTTTATAGTCCAACTTTCATGTCCATACATGACTACTGGAAGAATTGTAGCTTTGACTGTAGAACTTGTAGAGAGTTGTGAGGACTGGATGGAGGACAGGTGAAATTTAAAGTGCAGATTTAGATGTAGAGTGGATCAAACATAAAACAGGTAAAAGCAACATGAGGGCAAGAATAAGCTTTAGGTTAAGGGAGGATGGAAGGAAGTGTTATCTACACATTAAGCATGCCCATTCAAATAGGGGACACTGGATTAGGAGAGGATCAGCTATTTCCAGTTGGTCGTGAAACAATTCCATTGACTAGCCCTTAAATTCTTGACTCTTAGAACTAATAGTGTGCTAGATATTCTCATACATAGATCTTTGTGCACATCTGTGATATTTTCTTAGGACAAATTTATAGATATGTATGTTAAGACTTTTGGTATGCTCTGTCAAAATATTCCTCAGAAAGGTAGTAACGATGCAAGGTCCACCATCAATGTATGAATATGGACACCAGAAATGGCAAGTTCCATTTCCTCTGGCAAGCTCCACTTAGGAGAGAGAAGGCTTCCCAGGTGGCGCTAGTGGTAAAGAACCTGCCTGCCAGTGCAGGAGATGCAGGAGACTCTGGTTCAATCCCTTGGTTGGGAAGATCCCAATGGCCACCCTCTCCAGTATTCTTCCCTGGAGAATCCAATGGACAGAGGAGCCTGGTGGGCTACAGTCTGTAGGGTTGCAAAGAGTTGGACACAACTGAAGCAACTTAGCATGCACTTAGAAGAGTTATATCTGTATATGGCCACGAATGGGGATTCTTAAGGCCAGAAGCTGATTCACTGACAAACACTAGATTTACAATAAAAATTTTAAAAATAAGCAAGATAGACTAAGAATGTGGGTTTATCAATACTGCCCAGCATCTGTGAATACTCCACAGTGATATTCTGGGTGGGTTGCCATTTCCTTCTCCAGATATTCTGGGTACAAGCTCTAATTTCTCAAGAATGGAGGTATACCAAGCCAGAGTGGCTGAAGGAGTGGTCTGTCTCTGGTTTGGTCTGGATATTTTTACTTTGATTAACAGTAATTTACTGTTTTAACAGTCATTTACTTTAAAAATGACCCCATTAGTTTTGCTAAAAAATCTTACCTGCTTTCTAAATTTTCCTATCCTTGTGAATAGAACTACTACCTCCACATCTGGCCAAGCCAAACCTGGGAATAATATAAAAATACCACTTTAACCCCACACAGCTCCAGCAGACAATTATTTTAACAATTACTATCAATTCTATTCAATTAATATCTTCCAAACATACCCCAATTCGAGTGCTGTTCTTTCTACCTTTGTAATTTCTTGCTCCCTAATGTTCTTGCTACCCTTGACCTTATACTGACGCTAGAGTGAAACTTCTAAACTGTGCGTCAGATCATGTCATGTTCTTACTCAGGATTTTTTGGTATTATTGCCTACAGAGTTGAAACTAAAGCTTATAGTTAGCCTTACAGGATCCTATTAACCATAAAGCCCATTGTTATGTCACATAGGTGGTGTCACCAAATACCCACGTGCTGGTCATGGTTTTCATCCTGAACCTTTTGCCTTCAGCCATTTGAGGGGCCATAACCTGACTTGGGCCTTATTCTTCATGCTTTTGGTGCATGATTTATCTTCTTAGGTACAGCTGCTCTTTCACTTTCCCATCTCTTGCTCAGCACAACATCTCTGGCTTTGACCTCTTGGTGGCTCAGATGGTAAAGAATCTGTTTGCAATATGGGAGACCCAGGTTCAATTTCTGGGTTGGAAAGATCCCCTGGAGAAGGAAATGGCTACGCACTCCAGTATTCTTGCCTGGAGAACCCCAAGGACAGAGGAGCCTGGTGGGCTACAATCCATGGGTTTGGAAAGAGTTGGACATGACTGAGCAAATAACACTTTACTTCCTTCACTTCATGCTGCCCTGCTACTATTGAGAATCTCCCCTTTTCCTGGTTGCTACTGTGGAAATAAAGACATCAGAGTTCTAGTAGCATCAGTGCAGGATTTCAGAGCAAAACACTGTCCAGAGCTGGCCCACAGCCTAGGGAGGGCAAAACTTACCAGAAGGGTTCATTTGCTTGAACTTCTGGATTAAGAGTCTCAAAAACTCTTAGCACCAAAACTAAGGCCTGCCATGTTTGTTAGAGGCAAAGTTCCATCTCAAAATTCTGTCTCATTTGTGGTTTTTCCAAGAAAGCTCTCATAGGAGTGCTGTAGAGAGAATGAAGTTTTTAATAGAATTCCTTCTGCAGATTTAGAAAGAATGGTATCTATTTGCTAAATTATTTGCAACTGAGAAATGGCTTCTGATTTGAAAAAGCAGGAAAGCACTACATCCTGAGTGAATCTTCATCTACTGATAAGTAATAAGGTGACAGCTGAATTAAGCTGGCTACTCTAAACTCTGGGAGTTGGTGATGGACAGGGAGGCCTGGCGTGCTGCGATTCATGGGGTCGCAAAGAGTCGGACATGACTGAGCGACTGAACTGAACTGATGCTGAAATGTAATTGGTTAATGAAAAGAAACAAAAACATTGCTGATATAAATAATATAGACACATATTTATCTTATTAACATACTTCATAATGTTTCTGATTAAAGGAAATATACAAAATAAGTTCTAGGAAAATAAAAATTGACATTACTGTTATTTACTTAAATAATTTGACTAAAATATTTATAGTTGACTTATTGAGTCTAAGGTGCTTTGCTGCCAATTACATCATGTTTGATTACCTTTTGCATGAAAATAATAACTTAAATTTTCTTATGTGCATGGAAAATGAATACATATAGTAAAATAAAACAGTGCTGTGAAATGTGGAAGTCGGCCTTACAAGAATCAAACTTGCATTTATGTCTTTGTTATAGTTTTTAAAATTATGGTATGTAGCATTTTGAGGTCAGAAAGGCTTTTATTGGTCTTCAGTCATACGGTGTATGAAGAGATGAGGATGATTTAATTGGGAAAGTGTCTGAGCTCCAAGCAGACTCGTAGTGCCTATTTTGTCAGGGAGGCATGTGGTGGAAGGGCATAAAGGAGTCTCAGAATGGAGAGAGAAGGCAGTAGGCATGTGGACTCAAATCCCAGGCAGACCATAAAGAGATGTTCTCAAATATATGCAAGTGTATGACCTACATTGTCATTGAGTATTGAATAGATATTCACCAGATTAACACTTAATAAAACATCAAAGAGTAAGAGATTCCATTTTTTTCTTGGATAAAGAGAAAATGTTTATGTTTAGGCGCGTGTTATGAAAAACGCTGTGAACTTTATCCAGATTGAAATTACTGCCTCTCACTAAGAAAAGCTTTCACTGACACCCCATCTTGAGTAATAACAAGCATATTGTAAAACCCATCCAACTGATAAATAGTTTTTGGCTTTTAGGAGCATTTTCAATAACATAAAAAGATTGGAGTGAAGTGGAAGGGAAGCCATCTGTTTCAGTGTTGAATTTTAATTTTCCATTATTAATGTAACAATTAGCAACTGATAATTATTCCAGATAAAAAGCTGTATTCTTAAATATTTAAAATGAGACAAGTGGGTGGGTGGGTTGGATACCTTTGAGGTGATTTGGATCAATGAAACTAGAATTTAGTGGTTATATGGTTTGTGTTTCTTGTTAAATTCTGGAATGGTACTGGCATATAGAATGGTGTTAAATTAATTTCTTTTTTCAGTCTTGTTTTCATGTAATTTCCCACATTATACCCTTTGCTATAAAACATGCCATGTTCAATTAAGGTATGCTAGTATGTTGAAGTATTTTTCAACAACTCTGTTGAAATCTCATGAATGAGGTCAGCTCACAGGGTCAAACTAATACATGCTAAATGCTTGTATGTAATTTTTTAGCTTGAGACAGGCTCAGAGGCATTTATTTGACAAACTCCTGAGAACAATTGGTTCTCCAACAACCTTAACAAAATAGGTTTTTTGAGAGTAAAATAGGTCCTGTTTCATTTCTTTCCTGTACTTCATTTTAAGTAGCATCTTATAACAATCCTAATTTTAAAGTTACTTCTATTCACCCAATGAAAGTAATGTGTTTCTTTTGATCCTTTAGGTTCCTGAGTCTTTAAATTGCTTTAAATTATTTTCTCAAACTGTCACTGTTAATCATGCACATTTGTTTTGCCTTATGCTATTAGTAGGATGGAATTTACCAACTTCTTTGCATGATCCTGTTATACTGATACACTTAACATCTGTCATAAATGATTTATTAAGATTTAGTGAAAATTATATTTCAACATATTTAAGGAGCAAACTTCACTGAAAACAAATGTTTGACACACGTTTCAGTACTCTCCAAGCCTTTCTAATTATAATTAAGATATAATTTCATTTCATTATTATTTGGAGACCCAAGCTGTCAAAATTTATCGTTTCTTTTATGCAGCATTTCCCACTTAAACACATTCAGGCAACTTTCATTTTATTCAGATAAGCACAGGATTTTTGTGGCAATTTCTTTTTCAGAACAAATATATGTTTCAGAGTATAGATGATTTTGTGATTTTCAAAGTAATAGACAGGCCAAGTTTACAAATTTAACCCAATAGATGGAACACATAGACACACACACAAAATTTGATACTCATTTTTTTTTCTTAATATTGCTCACACCAAAACTTATTTTATCCAAACATATACAATCACTTGGGTCACTGAAGCTAATGTAGTAAGTCCAGCCTTTTATGTTAAAGCATTAGCTTAGTGGATTAATATGTCTGCTCTGAATAAACAGTGCTATTGAGATGTTTCAGCCTGTGAGTTCAATAAATTTACTAACCCCCTGAAAGTATTAGGCTTAAATAGAGTTCAACTCTCTCAGGACATTAGCCTCACCAACACAAAAGCAAGCTTTGTAAGGGTCATCCATTGCCTTTCTTTCCCCAAGCTTCCCTTCCTTCCTCGACTATGCTCCTACTTGTTTTGGGAGACTTTGTGACTAAGGAGACAAGTCTTACACGTATATTGTGTAAGGTTTGTAAATTTAATTCGATAATTAGTGACTAGAATAGGCTGCCATGTCCAAATGCCAAAAGCTCATTTAACTTTGGACAACTCAATTTCTTGGAGCCTGAGTGTCCTCATTCTTATAATAAGGTTAGACTTTATATATGTTAGTGGGTAAAGGAATATCTTTGGAACCACTAGGGAGGGGTGGGTAATGGGGACAGCTGAAACAGGGTCAGGTTCATTAAACACTCAGCAAATATTAGCTATTATTATTATTAAAATAAATGTGCAACAATTTTCCATTGTCAGGGTATGGACAGCACAAAATTGCTATACTAAGGCAGAATACAAGCAACACAGGACAGAGGCTTATATTAGAAAGCAGCCCTATTTCAGTATTAATAAATGAAATGTCATAGGTTTGGTGGCGTTTCGTTTTAAAGAGCACACCAAAGGAAACATTTATAAAAATCCTTCAATAAATGTTTGTTGCCAAGCATACTTGAAAAATCATCAGACAGAGACTGAAAATAACCTACAATCTTTTTTTTTTTTTTTTTAAAGCAAGATTTCAATCTGGAGGTCCATGAATGAGATTTTCTCCTCCATGTATTTTGCTTGATTGTCAGGATGGTTTTAAAAATTAGTCTGAAATGAAATGAACTTATCAAAACTTATGGGATGCTGTGAAGGCAGTGCTTAGAGTGAAATTTATAGTGCTGAATACTTATGTTAGAAAAGAAGAAAAATTTTAAGTTATTAATCCAAGATTCCACCTCAGGAAACTAGAAAGAGAAGAGCAAATTAAAGCCAAAATAAACATAACAATAGAAAAGCATTAGAACATAAATAAAGTTGAAAATGAGAAATCGATAGAGAAAATCAAACCAAAAGCTGATTCTCAGACAAGGTTAATAAAATCGATAAGCCTCTAGCCAGTCTATGGAAAAAAAAAAAAAGATGCACATTACTAATACCAGATGTGAAAGAGAGGAAGGACATGACTAGAAATCCCATGAAAATTAACATAATAAAAATAATAATACTATGAATAACTCTTGGCTCGCTAATTTGATAACCTAGATTAAATGGACCAATTCCTTAAAAGACCCAATCTGCTAATACTTAGACAAGAAGAAATAGATAATCTAAATAGGCTCATATTTATTAAAGAAAAAATCAATAATTAATGACCTTCCAACACAGAAAGCACTAGGCCCAGATGGACTTAGCAGCAAATTCTACCAAACATTCAAGGAAGAAATTATACCAATTCTCTACAATCTCTTTCAGAAGACAGAAGCAGAAAGAATACTTCCTAACTCATTATGTGAGAGCAGAAAAAACAAGCTGCAGAACAGTCTTTCTCGTGAACATATATGCAATAATCCTCAACAAAATATTAGCAATTGAATCCAGCAATGTACACAAAGGATTACACATCGTGACAAACTGGAATTTATCCCGTGTTTGCAAGCCTGGTTCAGCATTCAAAAATCAATGTAATCCATCACTTCAACAGACTAAAAACAAAACATCACACGATCACATCAGTAGATGCAAGAAAAGCATTTGACAAAATCCAACATCTGTTCATGATAAAAATACTGTAAATTATGCATAGGGAGGAACTTTCTCCGTTCGGTAAAGACTGTCTACAAAAACCTTCAGCTAATGTCATATGCAGTAGTAAGAAACTCAAAGTTCTCCCGCTAAGATAAGGTACGAGGCAAGGACGTCCCCCTCTCATCACTCCTTTCAACATCATACTGGAAGTCCTGGCTACTAAAATAAGGCAGGAAAACGAAAGGTATACAGACTAGGAAGGAAGACATAAATTTGCTTTTGTTCATAAATGATGTGACTGTCTATGTAAAACATCCAGAAGAACTTGATATAAACCTAAAACTATTCTAAAAGAAAGGTTTTAAAAAATACCTCCGTAATATAAGTAGTCCATCTTTCATGATAAAAAATGAATTTGGATTACTTTACTCCAGTTTGTTAAACACTCCACTATTCTCCAGTGCTTAAAAATTGGCAAGGTTTACAACTGTATATACCTGTAGGGGATTTGTAGCTTATTGAGTTCATGCTCTCTGAGAATCAAGCATTTGTATTGGTGGTGGTGCTGTGCTCAGTTGTGCCCAGCTCTTTTCAACTCCATTGCCTATAGCCCACCAGGCTCCTCTGTAGAAATTTTCCAGGCAAGAATACTGGTGTGGATTGCCATTTCCCACTCCAGGGGATCTTCCTGACCCAGGGATGGAACCCACATCTCTGTCATCTTGTGCATTGGTAGGCAGATTCTTTACCACTGCGCCACCTGGGAAGCCCTCAGCATTTGTATTAAGGGTCCTTTTATCCTGTGACAGAGATGTGTATGAAAAGAGTGATGCTTAGCACCAACAGAATGCCCTGCTAAATTAGGAAGAATTTTCCACAGCAAACCAGAGAACACTGCTTTAGCCATGGCTTAGTATTTCCATTTTTGAGGGGGAACTAGAATTTACTGTAGAATTTTCTCTGTGGAGTATCTATGGATGCTTAGAAATATTCACTGGGGCTTCCCCAATGGCTCAGCAGGTAAAGAATCCACCTGCAATGCAGGAGACACAGGAGATGCAATTTGATCCCTGGGTTGGAAAGATGTCCTGAGGAGGAAACCCACTCCAGTATTCTTGCCTGAAAAAATTTCATGAACAGAGGAGCCTGGCAGGCTATAATCCAAAGGGTTGCAAAGAGTTGAACATGACTGAATTACTAAGCATGCATGCAATTCTTAAATTAACATTATTAGTAAACTTTACCTAATTTTTACTTTTTAGTGTAAATCTGGTGCTTCTTAGTGAATTAAGTTCTGGCCTTTAAAAGGTGGCCAAATCCTTCTTCTCATTGTCACTGTCCTGGGTGGACCCTGCCTGAAGATTCCAATGCTATTTCTAGTGTTCATTCTCATACTGATGGTAGACTTTCTATTGTTATTACCTTTCTGAGGAATCCTTTGAAAAGTGTATCAAAAGTTTTAACACACATATAGTCTAGGACCTAGCAGTTCTCTTTCTAGAAATTTGTCATGTGTAAATTATATATCTCGTACACAAAAAATATTTTTGAGGATGTCTAGTACACTATTAGTTAAGAGTGAAAAATCAGTTAAGAGTGAAAAGTCAGTTAAGAGTGAAAAATCAGAAAAATCTAAAGGTCCCCAAATGAGTAGTTGTTAAATAAATTCTAGTTTGGTAATTTGGAATTTTCTTCAGCCATTAAAAATCTTTATTAGAATATTTAGTAATATGGAGAAAATATTTATAGCTAAATATTCCAAGAAAGAAGAATATTATAAAATAATCTGTATGCTATGGTTTCATTGGGCTCCCTGGTGTTTCAGACAAGTAGAGAATCTGCCTGCAATGCAGGAGACCTGGGTTCCATCCCTGGATTGGGAAGATCCCTTGGAGGAGTGCATGGCAGCCCACTTCAGTACTCTTGCCATGAACAGAGGAGCCTGGTGGGCTACAGTCCATGGGATTGCAGAGTCAGACACGACTGAGTGATTAAGCACACACACACATATGGTTTCATTAGAGTCTTTATAAAAGCAAAAATAGGGCTACAGAATAAGTTTCGAAAAGTGCCCCAAAATGTTAACAGTGTTTCTTTGGGTGGTAGGAATATGGTTGATTTTTATTTCTTTTGTGTGCTTTGCTACATTTTCTAAATTTTATAGTTTTGAAAAGAGATTAATAATAAAAATATTTTAAGAGGCATTCTAATGTTCTGATGGTTCAAACTAGGCTAGCAGCACCCCTTAAAGACTAGTTTCTGTCTATGCCCCCTCCCTGAACCAGAGGACTTGGGCATCAGATCTCTGGAGGGCCCTTTCATCAACATGGCCTAATTCTCTGATTTTAAGATAATCATGATTTGTAGATCTCTTGTCATCTCAAGCAACTTTTCAGTTGGAGAGGAATTGGAAGCTTTTCACGGTCAGAGCTAATGGTCCATGCCGGTACTGCTACCCTGTAGAATAATAATGCTTTTAAGGAGAACATTCTCTGCTGTGATGGTTAAGTGTGGGCTTGTTCTCTTCATTTCAGGAGGAGTGGCTCTAATTTAATGCTTCTGAATGATATTGCAGTGAATGGATATTTGTTCTTAGAAGGATCTTTTTAATAGGATCATTGCCTTGAAGCAATGTTCCCTTGGAAACTGCTTGATGTCTGTCTGGGCAGCAAGAGTATTAGGATTTTTAGAAGTTGGGTGCATGTGAATTCATATTGACATGGCTGAAGACAAAACAAATAAGAGAAATACATTCATATCCTAAAAACTCAAATTAAATTAAAACATGTAACTGTATTTTTCAGAATAAGCAGATAATGAGAAGAAACATTTAATTATTGTAACTCTTTCAAATGTTCACATGGGAAAATACACTAACTAAAATACACAATTCCCAAGTTCACACTAGTTTGCAAATTCTTTCTTAGCCTCTATGCTCTGGGTTATATGAAGAAATTAACATATGTCACTGCAAAGTTGCTTTCTTGGCACCTGAGCCCTTGCATATATGAGGGATGTGGGAAAATAAATTAATATAAAACTATTAACATCTACTGCTTTTATGGGTATTGTGAAAGGAATAAAAGAAAGCTTACATGTATTAGATGGCATAGACAGATTGTATAAGAGATACGAAACATCATTTTGGTTAATGTGTTCAGACCATGATCTATAGCCGATAAACATACCTGTTAAGCATTTAAGGAGATGTTGGAGAACATTTTCTTCATCGTCTTGAATGATCAGTGTGCATATGTTTCAGGGGACAGGCAATGGGGCTTGAGCAGATAAGAAATCAATTCTAGAATATTCTCAGATTGCCCAAATCCCACTCTAAACTAAACGGTAGTATCAAAATTGATGGAGGAGAAGGGGGTCCAATGGTTATGTGAATTTTGAAAAATTCCCACATTCTTGTTTAAAAACCAAGCTGTTTAGCTGTCTATATTTATGAATGAAAATATCAGTGCAGTTAAGTGGCATGATATAAAATTGCCAGGCTAGTTTTTGAGAAAACTGAGATTGATGGATGAAGTATTTTAATTTTTAATATAAAAATTAGAAGAGAGGGGTAGGATAAAAGCCTGAATGGATTGAACAAATAGTTTCTCAAATTGCTTTACATGCTCTGCCCCCATGTCAATCCAATGCTTTACTTGTCACCTATTGATGGATTCAGTCATCATGACTGTTACTGACCCATAGCTGTGTCATAGCTGCCCCTTTGGTAAAGAAATGAGTGATCTTTGAGAAAGTGCTCCCTATGATGTCAAGATGGAAACCTAATTGGAGGGGCTAAAGTATGTGGAAATGAGCAAAAAGAGACAAACAGAGATAGACTATTGTTTCTAGAAGTTATCACTAAAGAAGAGTGATAGTGCTAGTTGAGTACTAGAGAAAGAATAAAACCCTCTTTGGGGTGTGGCAAAAAAAAAAATTCATGGCTAAAGTTGTAGAATCTTTCTATATGAGGTTGATGCTATATATGAAATTACCTTCAGATTTTTGCTACAATAACACTGCATAACAAATGATTCTAAAATCTAGTGGCTTTCAATAACAAGCATATATATCTTTCTAATGGGCTTGTAGGTCATATCTGACTGTGGGCTCTTCTGGGCTTGGCTGGGCTTTGGTGCTGTAGTGGAGTTGACTCTAGATGAAGGCGTGGAAAATTTACCTGTGCTAACAGAAAGGAAGGTGGAATAACTGTAGCCATCCGTCTAGTCAAAGCTATGATTTTCCCAGTGGTCATGTATAGATGTGAGATTTGGACTGTAAAGAAAGCTGAGCACTGAAGAATTGATGCTTTTGAACTGTGGTGTTGGAGAAGACTCTTGAGAGCCCCTTGGAGTGCAAGGAGATCCAACCAGTCCATCCTAAAGGAAATCAGTCCTGAATATTCATTGGAAGGACTGATGCTGAAGCTGAAACTCCAATACTTTGGTCATCTGATGCGAAGAACTGACTCATTGGAAAAGACCCCGATGCTGGTAAAGATTGAAGGCAGGAGGAGAAGGGGACAACAAAGGATGAGATGGTTGGATGGCACCACCAACTGGATGGACATGAGTTTGAGCAAGCTCCGGGAGTTGGTGATGGACAGGGAAGCCTGGCATGCTGCAGTCCACAGGGTCGAAAAGTCAGACACGACTGAGCAACTGAACTGAACTAAACTGTTGATGGAGGTGATGGCAATAGTATCTAGAGCTATTTATCCTTCTCTCAGAGATACAGGAAGCAAAGTTGAGAGTTAAGATGAGAACATGCTAGAATTTTGAGGTGAAAGAAAATGTAATTGAGTGCAGTAGACAAATGCAGTCTATTCACTGGACAGAACTAAAGATCTTTGCAATTAGTGATCATGATTTAAAGATACAGCAAATTGCTTTTCTCCAGCCCCTTGGCTTCATGGGTATCAGGACCGAGCAGGTGGTCAGTTGATTTAAACTATGATTAAAATTTGCCAAGTAAGATTTATGAGATAAGAAGAGCACAAGAGAGTTGAGGGGGAAAAAAGGGAGTTGAGGTTTTGTGCAAAAGAGGAATAATGGATTGTGGATTCTAAACTACATAAGAAGAATATTATCTACATGAATAGGATGTGGGGAAAAGGTCCTTGTTGGGAATGGGATATTAGAGGAAAGAGGTAGAAGGGCAAGAGGTGGTGGTGGGAGAGCAGGGTGCCTGCAGTTGAACTTATGAGGGAATTGCTATTATTGGTAACGAGAAGGTAACTGGGTTAAGTGGCAGAGAAGATCATTGGAGATGAGCTCAAATGGACTGGAAGGATCATCAGGGGATCTATTGAAATCACCAAGAACAATGACAAGTAGAGTTCTGGAACTGACAGTGAGTTAGGAGCTTAAGTCTTCAAGGAATGGGGAAGGACATGGGTCTGTACATAATTTCAACAAGGAGGGGTTGCTGCAACAAGGGTTGATACTCTGATGAGTTGAAGGGAAGCCATAGCACGGAGAAGGCAATGGCACCCCACTCCAGTACTCTTGCCTGGAAAATCCCATGGACGGAAGAGCCTGGTAGGCTGCAGTCCATGGGGTCGCTAAGAGTCGGACACGACTGAGCGACTTCACTTTCACTTTTTCCTTTCATGCATTGGAGAAGGAAATGGCAACCCATTCCAGTGTTCTTGCCTGGAGAATCCCAGGGATGGGGGAGCCTGGTAGGCTACCGTCTATGGGGTCACACAGAGTCGGACACGACTGAAGTGACTTAGCATAGCATAGCATAGCTTGGGGGAGGGCCAGGTCGAGTTGAGTATATTAATGATACAAGGGATTTTGCTGGTGATTGATTGGGGGTTCCTGGGGAATTTGGGTAGGTTGGAGATAAGTTTCTAAAAGGGTAAATCCACAACTATCTGAGAAGAGATGAAGGCATTTCTAGGCAAGGAGTGGGGATAGGCTTTTTGAGGTGATCAACAAATCAGGAATAGGAGGCTGTCTGTCTGAGTTACAAGGCATTGAGACAGTCATAGTTGGTGTAGTGAGGGATCAGAGTTGTTATTACTCATAGAACATCAATTTGGACACCTTTCTCTTCAAGTCAAGGACAGTATGGAAGTGGAAGAAGAGGGGTTTTATCTAGTTCTTATAGAGCTCTGGGGCATGGAATTAGGGTGATGTGGTGTGTGTGGCTGAAGTAATATCTAATGTTAGAATCATCTCACATAATCAGTTAACCAAGGCTGTGTTTTCAGGGTCTCTAGGTTTAAAACATGGAGCTCTTTTTCCCTCATCATAATGCTTTTTTTTTTTTTCCCCTGATTATGTCATAAAACCTATAGGTCAGTAGCCATGGCAATTGAGTTAAAAAAAAAAAAAGCAACAAAAAACAAGTATTGAGAACATGCATACAAGACAGACTTATAGGACTAGTTTATCTAATTTAACTGTTAATCTATCCATTCTTCATTTACTGTGTGGGAATATGGTTGGGTATGATACTGTTAGAACTCAAATTTCCTAGAAGATAGAAAATGTACCTAAAATATTTAATATGAAAAGAACAACTTAGGGCCATCTATCACCTTCTTTCTGTTTCTGTAATCTGGTGAGTTTTCTGTCTTTTTTTTTTTTTTTTTTTAAGATAGTCTTCATGGGGTTTTTCATAAGATCCTGCAGAATAATAGGCTTGAAGAAATCAATTTTACATATTTCATGTTGCAAAATCCTCTTTCCTCCAATTCAGAGAGAGAAAAAATTGATGAGGTCATTTGGCTGTTTCACAAAAGAAATTTCCTTTATTTTGTTTAACAAATAGAGCATAAATATACTTTATTTTTACAAAGTACACTTTTACAGTTACTTTACTTACAATGGTTAATTTTATGATAGAATTTAAACTTTTTGCCAACTTTAATTTATGATGTTAAAGTGTTACATTTGAGTACTTTGCTTAATTGGCTTCCAGAGAATGACAGACGGGCATGGCTTACGTTAATCAGCTCTGAATCTCTATGGCAAATTTTCTTTTACCTTATTAATTTTATGCTTAGGAGCTGTCAGGAAATAGTATAAATCCCTTTGGGAATCCCACATTTTAGAGAAGCAAAGTGTGGAAAGATAATAAACTATAGCTCCTTGACACTTATGCTCCTCTACGTTGAGATTCTTGAATAATTATACCTTTACTGGTTGAGAAGCACCACTCTACTGTGTTCAAAAATGAAATATATTTCAGGTCATCAACAAGCATCCTTTATTTTGGAGTCTTGGGATAGTGGTTGCAAACACGCCATTCATTTGTTCCTTTGTTTTTCCTGAGGGAAACCACATCAGATTTTGATTTCTTCTGGACATTCAATGGAGACAAAAGTGACCACTAGCAAGAGGATAGAACTAAATGTCTTAGTCCATTTAGGCTGCTATAACCAAATACTGCAGACTAGGTATTTTGTAAACAATAAAAATTTATTTACATGAGGAATTAAAAAAGAAAAAAGAAAGTTGAACTCATAGAAATGTAGAATGGTGGCAGTCAGTGGGCAGGGGTGAGGGAAAGAGAAAGGTTGGTAAAAGGGTACAATCTTTCAGTTAGAAGAGAAATAAGATCTGAGAATCTAACACATAACAGTGACTATAGTTGATAATACTGTATTGTATGGTTTCCCCTGGTAGCTTAGTGGTAAAGGACATGCCTGCCAAAGCAGGAGATGTCAGTTCGATCCCTCATCTGGAAAGATCCCCTGGAGAAGAAAATGGCAACCCACTCTAGTATTCTTGCCTCAGAAATCCCATGGACAGAGAAGCCTGGTGGGCTACAGTCCATGGGATCGCAAAAGAGTTAGACATGACTTAGCAACTAAACAGCTGTATTGTGTAATTGAAATGTGATAAGAGTGGAACTTGTGTTCTCACACACACACACAAAAGATAAGTATGTGGGGTGATAGATTTAATTCAATGGTGAGGATCATTTTACAAGGTGTATGTATCAAAGCACCATCATTATACACTTTAAATGTATTACAGTTTTGTCAATTATACCTCAGTAAAGAAGAAAAAGTGAAAAATGTATTAATAGTGGTGATGACTATACCACTATCATTCAATTCTGAATATAAAAATCTAATTGTGCACTGTAAAACGGTGAACTTTATGGCATGCAAATTATATTTCAGGTAAAAAATTTACAGACGAAACAAATATTTATATTTGCTTTATTCAAGGCATTGATGGTACTGGGGATTCATTAGTGAATGAATAAAGAGAGTGGAGCTTGATTCTAATGTGAGAAATTCTGGTGGACTTCATAGTTCAAAGTATCAGCAGGAGGTGGGGTGGGGTGGGGTGGGGTAAGTGTGGGGTGAATGTGTATGTGTGTGTGTGTGTTTCTGTGTCTGTGTGTGTGTTAGTCCCTCAGTCATGTCTGACTCTTTGTGACCCCATGGATTGTAGCCTGCTAGGTTTCTCTGTCCATGGACGTCTCCAGGCAAGAATACTGGAATGGGTTGCCATTTCCTTCTCCAGGGGGGCGTGGGTATGGGAGATGAAAAAGACCTAACAAAATTGTGGGTGGGGGGAAAGGAATCAGGAGAGGAAAATGGAGCTAAAAAACTGGTAAAAAGGATTTTTTCTTGGGAGAAAATACTTTTTTTTTTCTGAAACAGAAAAAACAACAAACAAGCAAAATATAGGCTTAGCGTTTATAAAATTTTTAGGTAAAAGTACAAGAACTTTTTGGTGTTTTTGTTGGGTGGTGTTATATCTGTAAAGAATGATGGAATTTAATTCTTATATTGAATTACTTTTTGTGCAAATAGGAGAAGACATCTGTTTCATAGTCACAGGACTTTAGCACACTTCACCCTTCTAGAGTCTAGGCATTTAGCGCTACGGGCACAGCTGGAAATTTCTACCTGGGTAGCTGTCCTAGGACAAGTCTATCTTTACCACCACAGCAACCGACACACAATTTCCAGCCCGCTATTTGGTCTTATTTTTAGGTTGTAAATGTCTGCAGGAATGAGCTCTGCATTTTTAAGTGCCCTGTGTCCATGCTTTTCATAATAGCTGAATAAATATTTGATGCATGATCAAACTTTGTTAACAGCTACTTCATTTCCAGAAGAAGAACGAATGTGAGTTGCCAGGGTATGTATTCTACCTAGTACTTCAGTTAGTAGTGGGATAAGGCAGAGTATTGTACCTTTTATTTAAGCTTATAGTTGCACAGTGCAACCTTGTGATTAAGTGAGGGAGGTAGGTTGGAAGGGAGGCTCCTGGGTGGAAATATCCTAAAAATCCACAAGAGGGAGATATATTGCCATTGAAGTAGAGTGTAGCTAATGAGATACCAATCCCTAACTTTTCAGAGCACAGTATTTTATGATATTTCCCTTGTTGAAAATAAGAAAAGGGTAGGCTTTCTCAAATTTGGCTTTTCAGTTTTCTTTTGGGATGGGAGATTAGATTTAGGAATTCTCAGTTATTTGCAGAGTCTTGGAATACGCATGCTATGTCAAGGTTTATGATGCATCAACAGCTTTGATGAGCACATTTAAAGACTTTAAGGATGTTTTTGACCTGATTGTGGCTCTTTCAAGGATGGATTGCAAAGCTGCCTTTTCTCTACTTCCTCTTTTCATTTCTTTGGTGGTGGCAGTGGGGAGTCAGTGCTGGCCAGAGTGGGTTTTATTTATTTATTTATTTTTAATTTTTAAGAAAAGATTTATTTATTTACTTACCTATTTGTTTCTTTTTGGCTGCCCCAGGTCTTCACTGTTGAGTGTGGGCTTTCTCCAGCTGTGGCCGGGGACTGCTCTCCAGTGGTGGTGCACAGGCTTCTCATCGCAGTGGCTGCTGTTGTTGCAGAGCGTGGGCCTTAGGCCACAGGCTTAGTGGTTGTGGCTCCTGGGCTCTCTAGAGTGGGTGTTTAATAGTTGTGGCGCGTGGGCTTAGTTGCTCTGCAGCACATGGGATCTTCCTGGATCAGGGATCGATCCTGTGTCCTCTGCATTGACAGGTGGATTCTTAACCACTAGACCACCAGGGGAGTCCCCAGATTGGGTTTTACCTTCTTACTGAGAAGTGCCCTCATGACTCTCACTGTCTCCTTTGGGCAAGATGTCTCAGCAGAATGAATCATTTTGGTTTTCAGTGGCCTTTACCTACCAAGAGGCAGAGCTGAGCTCTAGGTAGCTATAGAAGAGGAATGAAAGGAAACTTTATTTTAAATAGCATGTATCTGTACTTTGAAATTCATACTGTTTGCCTGACCTCCTCATGTTTATGTGGTCAATGGGGCAGAAACCCTTTATTTCAAAAGAATTTTTGCAACATATTACTAGGTTACTTACAAGTTTTATTTGCTGTCTTTTAAGGAAAAATTTTTTTTTAATTTTAAAATGATATAGGCTAATGATACTGTTAGTGTTTGCCTCTCCTGAAGACTCCCTAATTCTTAAACCTATTTCTTCCTTTATCTTCCCATTTCCTTTTATAGCTTCTTATTCTCAATATTCTTTGAGTGGTCTTTTCCTTCCTCCCACGTCATTGCTGTCCAGGGTTAGGTCTGTGGTCAGCCTCTTTAATGACTGCTCTGTTGGGTACAGGTTGAGAGCAGAAGCTGGGTTCATATTCCCGCTCCAGCACTGTGTGTGGCCTTGGGCAAGTTGCTTAAATCATATGAGTCTTGGCTCACAAACCACAAAATGGGGATAATGATAAAACCAACTTCACTGGATTTATGTGAGAATGAGATCGGTTAATACATATAAAGGGCTTAGAACAGGGTCAGGCACATCAGAAACACTCACGGTTGGCCATTATTATTGCTTTTGTTTATTATTGTTTACTGTTAATCTCATCCACCAGAGACTCTCCTTGCAGGAGCTCATACACCCAAAATCTCAAGCATTCCCTTTTTATCTTTTATGAGCTCTAGACACATTTCCTAGCACTTTCTGGACAGTTTTGCAGGGGCTGCCCACAGGGTATCTCAAACAACATGCTTAGAAGTGAACTCATCATCTATCACTCACCACTCCTTGCAAACCTGCTTCCTCTATTCCCTCCTTTAGTCAACAGGTCATTTCTTATCTCATAGCTGAAGCCACGAAACAATGAGTTATCCTTGCTGTCAATCCTTTACCTCCAACTCATTGGATTACCAAGTTATGTCAATGGCCCTGTTTAAACTTCATCCACACTCAAGCCCTTTATTACTATAGGGACCTTGAACCCATCTCTTTGCCCTTACTCACACTACTTTGTTCTTCCCACTTCATCCAGAATGGTATTTCACAAATAAAAATCGGATCCCCTACTTCCTCAGATTAAAACTTTCCATGTTTTTCCTAGCTTTCAATGTTATATATCGTCTGACTCACAAGATCTTTCATTTCCTGGCCCTTGCTTGGCTCACTGTGCTGAGCTATTGCTTCTCTTTGTCACACAGAAAATGTTTGCATTTTGTCCTGGGAACATAAAGAAGAAACCTCATTAACTATGCAGCGGAGAAGGATTAGTATCTAAATACCTGTGTTTAATAGAGATGCTAGCATTTAGTAAGTATTAAATATATGTCAATATTTTTTATAAATAAAATCTGGACTCTATGAATGGGAGTGCTTTCTTGCTCATGACTTTAAAACTGTCCTCAATGTGTTGATAGGAATCAGCATGTTCCTCAGCATAATTAAAATGTGAGAAATGTTTCTAGCACATCAGTAATATAGACACTTTCAAATAATGTCTGAGGAAATGCAAACTCAAACTTACAAATAGCCTTTTACATAAACACCACTCAGAGGTGCATTTTCTCCTTAATGCATGTATATAGCTTCCATTAATGTCCTTTGCCTTGGTGTTTAGCTTTTATTTTTATGTTTGTTGTATAAATCTGAGTCTTGACACTTTAATGGAAAGATCTCGGTTTGTGATGACATCATATCAAATATAAAATAGAGATGGTTGCATTGTTTGGAAAACTTTCATCTGGGAATGTTTATCTATAAACTTGAAGAAAAATTATTTTAAGCCAGTGACAGTCTGCTTCTCAAAGGAACCTCTTCCAGTTCATAGATCCTGCATGCTGCCTTCACCCCTCCAAATTATATTTCCAGGTAATTTCTTGTGGGTAGCTATAGAGAAAATGGCTTATTACTGCCCAATTCCGCTGAAAAGGCCAAGGGCTCAGCTGGAGAGAAAGGCAAGAATATTGTATGACTTCTAGAGGAAGGGGCTGATGTGCTGCAGGGAAAGAGTGAGAAATGGGTCAGGGGAAGGACTGGACTAGTTCATTTTATTATTATTATTGGTGTAATGTTTGGCATATAGTTGGTATTTGAGAAACCAGTTTGGTGAGACTTTGTTTCACATCCTGTAATCTAAACCTTTTCATACTAACTTCAGGCAAGTTAGAGGTTTGAATATGACAGAGTTTCCTGGATTTCCTTATGTTCTGAGATTCTGAAAAATTGGAGGTGGGCATAAATCTGGAGTCTTCTCTCAATTCTCTTTCAGGCCTCCTTGAGAAAGGATGTGGCTATTGGATCCTGCTTGTCATAAATGGAAGTCTGGAACCCTGCAGTCTCCCTAAGTTGTCTTCACTCACTTCCCACCCCACCTATCTATAGTATTTAGCAACTGCCCCGATAACTGATGTGTGGCTTTGACCTTCATGCTGAATTGTGACCATGACTTTTTATTCTAGTACTTTGTTCGCTGGATCAGACAAAGGCTGAGAGTTTTTTTATCCCAGGATAATACCGCTTGAACTTCAGTGGCTACTTCAAGGATCGTAGAATATTGAGCTGAAATTTAGATCATTGTCCCCTTATTAGTGAGGAGGACACAGGCTCACAGACGGGAAGTTCCTTGCTCGAGATGGGTTTAGTAACAGAGCTAGTCTGGGAGCTCATTTACCTGATTTCCAGCACAGACTTTTCCTGCCTTGCTCCATTCCATGTATTTCTCATTCTCTCTCTCTCTTTCTTCCATTTCTTCTTCCTTTCTCCCTTCTATTTTATTTTTGTCATGTGGGAACACTTTCACAGCATAGAAGACAATATTTTTTATATCATAAAAGTCCTAACAAGCATCTCTTAAATGACCACCTGATATTATTCAAAGGCGTAATAAGATGGAGTTTATTTTTTGAGTGTTTTATTCACTATTTCTTGTGTGCTTGGTTGTGTTCGACTCTTTGCAACCCTTTGGACTGTAGCCCACCAGGCTTCTCTGTTCATGGGATTTTTCAGGCAAGAATACTGGGGTGGATAGCCATTTCCTCCTCCAGAGGATCTTCCTGCCCCAGGGATTGAACCTGGGTCTTCTGAGTGTCTCCTATATTACAGGTGGATTCTTTACCACTCAGCCACTGGGGAAGCCTTTATTCACTATTGTGTGTGTATGTGTGCGCTCAGTCGCAGCTTTCTCGATATCAGAGAACTGAGTCCTGACAGTTTTGCTTTCAGACTGCTCTGTCAGTGATGTTGGTTTGTTCTCCTTTTTGGTTCATTTTTTTGTAGCTGATGCTCTGCTAAGGGCAACTCATCGTTTTGTTCTTAGTTGAGCCTGCTCTCTCGTGTCACTTAATATCACTGTGACACTTCTTTCTGCTGACAGTTAGACATTAACATCAGTAATTACTTTTCCTTTTAATTTAAAAATGTTCCAAGCATACAAGAGATAGTAATAGAAATCTGTATTTTCCACCATCCAGATTTAGTTCATATTAACATTTTGCCATAACTTCTTCAGATACTTTTAATGAAATACAACATTCTAGATAACATCAGAAAGCTCCTTAACCCCCAAATCTTCTCAGGAATAAATATTGTTAATGTGCGCCTACTTCTTTATATTATGTCTCCAAAAACATTGTGTTTTTAATAATTTACATGAATAGAATCACTGTGTATGTGCTTTTTTGCAACTTTTCTTTTTTACTCAAAATTAGTTTCTTTAGATATATTCATACAGATACAGCAGTTTGTTTTTATGGATCCTGTTATGTATATTTATGAAAAGCATCATAATTCACCTATCTTTTCCACTGTTCCTAGATATTAAAACTACATTTAATTTTTTCTACTATAAACCATTCTGCAGTGAACATCTTTGTCTATATTTTTTATGGGATTTATGTGGGAGAGTCTGTCTGGTATCCACTTAAGAATGAAAGTTTTGGTTTGTAGCTTATATTTAATTTTGCTAAATGTGCTGAATTAATCCCCCAAGTGGTTTTCCAGCTGTCACTCTTCCCAACAGTCCATAAGAGTTCACATTTCCCTATATCCTCTGTTGCAGTAACTAAATACTGTTCTCCAATAACTTCCTGGTCTCTGCCTTCTAAGGCATATAGTGGCCTCATACTCTCCCACACCCTTTGAAATTAGGCAGAGCCAGGAGATTGTTTCAGGCAATAAAATGTGAGCAGAGCCATAAGGGCCAGTGAGGCATTCATCACATTTTCTGGACTCTGCCTCAGTGAACTCTAATGATCCACATGGTGAGTACTTCTTTGTACTGGGTTGCAGTGAGAATAACATGGAATATAAAGTCTCCAGTTGACTGAACAGTAAACGTTAACTATGAACTATAAGCAAATCATTGATGTTTTGTATCAGAGATTGGAAAACCATATCCTGTTGGCCAAGTCTGACCCACTGCCCGTTTCCATGAAGTTTTATTGGAACACAGTCATGCCCCTGTATGTATACCTCATCTAGACAGAGTTGAAGAGTTTAGACAGAAACCAGATGAAATTCACACATAAAATTCCATAATTTTTGTTAACTGTGTAGAGTTTGCAATCATCACTAAAATCCAGGTTAGAGCAATTTCATCATCTCCAAAAGTTTTCTCGTGCCCATTTGTAATCAATCCTTAACTCCCATTCTTAGACCCAGACAACCACTAAACTGCTTTCTGTCTGCATGAATTTTTCATTTCTGGACATTTTGTACTTTTGGAATCATGCAAGTCGAAATGGAATCATGTAATCTTTTGCATTTGTCTTGTTGCACTTAGGATAATGTTTTTTGAGATTCATCCTTGTTTTAGAACAAATCAATGGGTTTGTTCCTCTTCATTGCTGAATAGTATTCCATTATATGGTAATTTTACATTTTGTTTATCCATCCACAAGCTGATGGAAATTTGATTTGTTTATACTTTGGCTATTATCAATGTTGTTATAAACATTCATGCATATGTCTTTATAGGGACATATATTTTAAATGGGTGAATTTCTGGGATTGGAATTCCTGCATAAGATGGCAAGTTTACATTTCACTCTTAAAAAAAACTGCAAAACTGTTTTCCAAAGTACCTGTGCCATTTCACATTTGCACCAACCATATATGAGAATTCCAGTTTTTCCACATCCTCACCAACATTTGATGTTATCTGTCTTTTTGATTATAGCCATTCATGTGGGTGCACAATAGTATCTCATTGTGATTTTAATTTTCATTTCACTAATTACTAATGATGTTGAGCAATTTTTCATGTGACTTTTAACCATTCACATATTTTATTTATGAAATACCTATTCAAATATTTTGTCATTTAAAAATTAGATTGTTTTTTCTTATTATTTAATTAAAAGATCTTTATGTGTATTCTGAGTACAAGTCATTTACTAGATGTATGATTTGCAAATAATTTCTCCTGGTCTGTGTCTCTTTATTTTTTTTAATAATGTTTTTTGAAATGTGAAAGACTTTAATTTTGATCAAGTCGAGCTTATAATTTTTCTCTTTTATAGATCATGTTTTTGGTGTTGCTTCTAAGAACTATTTGCTCAACTCAAGGTCATGACAAATATCTTCTATATTTTCTTTTAAAAATTGCAAAATTTTAGCTTTTACATTAAGGGCTATGATCCATTTTGAGTTAATGTGTGTATGGCAACCCTAGTGGCTCTTACTTCATACCTTTTGGAGTGACTAGTGGAGGGGAAGGGAGTATCAGGGGTGAAAAACTGGTGCCTTAGAGTTTTATTTAAAAGAAAAAAGGAGGCCAGTCAGAAGCCAGAGAACTTTTCCCCCAACTTTCCAAATATGAAAATATGAAAGATTTAAAGTAGGAAAATATATTTCTTCTGTGAAAAATACATTTTAAAACATTATCAGTGTTTATATTGCAAGCAAGAAATGAGAGCTTATTCCTCTTATGTGCATAAAGTTGTGGATGTTTGAAAAGAAACTAATTGAAGCTTATGCAACCTTATCTTTCCTTCCTGTTTTACGGACTTCAAGAGCATTAGGCAAGTCCAGAGAGACTTAAGTTTTCTTCAAAGATTTCAGGACATAACTCAACTCAGCAAGGAACACTTTCATAATTCTTTCATAAAATGAGGGGAACACGAAACGTCTTTGAGTAGACTAACAGCGTTCTCTGTAGAGATTTAATTGTACACGTGGAGATAAGCTTGCTTTTCTTTCTAGCTGCGGCAACCTGGGAGCAGAGTGGGAAGTTACACTGCGCTTACTTAGCTGCAGAATTATGCAGTTATGAGTCAGCATTTTCCCCACTGTCCCTACCACAACCCAAAGGGGCAGGCATCAGGGTCAAAGTAACAATAGCAACATCCAGAGATCCTCATAATCTCCCTCCACCAGGAAAATGCTCTATCTTCCACTCTCCGCACGTTGCTTTCCTGCTGGGCAGAGTCCCTGGTCCTGGCCCCACCTTCCATGAAATTTTCCTGTGTTTAGTGTTGCTCTGCTAGCCAGAGTGGATTTCATGGTCAAGGGCTGTCTTGTAGGCTCCTCCACAAACCCACAGGCCTTGGATTCAAACAGTCCAGCAGACTTGGCTTGAATCCTGGATTTCCTAATGGCTCCCGGTGGCTCAGATGGTAAAGAATCTAGCTGCAATGTGGGAGACCCTGGTTCTATCCCTGGGTTGGGAAGATCCCCTGGAGAAGGAAATGGCAATTCATTCCAGTATTCTTGTCTGGAGAATTACATGGATGGAGGAGCTTTGTCGGCTACAGTTCGTGGGGTCACAAAGAGTTGGACATGACTGAGTGACTAACACACAGCATGACTGTGGACAAATCATTTGCCTTTTTCTTTGGCTGCACAGCATGGCAACTGAGATCTTAGTTTCCTGTCCAAGCCTCCTGCAGCGGAAGTACAGAGTCTTAACGACTTGGACCACCCAGGAAATACCCATTTGCCCTCTTTGAGCTTCAATTTCCTCTTCTTTAAACAGGAAATAGTAACACCCAATCTTCAGGATGTCTATGTGGATTAGAGACAATGGGAAGCACCTAACACAGTGCCTAGCTTGATATAACATTTCTTAGCATCACTCATCTTTTTGAGTACGTACCTGAAATGGTAGCCCCCCTCAAAATCCAAAACAAAACAAAGAACTAGTGGCAGTATTTCAAGTACATTTTCTCTCTCTTCCCCCTTTCCTTTTCCTCCTTTCTTCCTCCTCCTCTCCCTTACCTGTGACAAATGTCATCAGTGTTGCAGATGTTTCGATGAAGACCTATGTGCTCTGAGTCTGAGCCACTGTCATTGTCACAAAAATCTCTCCTTGTTGGCTAGCCATTATTGTCACCAACTCTACCATCCTGTGAGCCTAGAGAGGGAGTTTACCTATCAGAACTAGCAATACCTTTCATTTCAGGGTAGTGTTGGCTGAAATGTTGCCAGGGTTGTAAGGGATAAGACTTTAGAGCACAGTTTGGGAGAATTCAACGTATCAACCCCCTAGATATGGCCTCTTTGCTGCTGCTGCAAATCCCAGTTCAAGCCACTATCATGTCTCTCCTGGCCAGGAGTCTCCTTACTGCTGTTTCTGCTACTATGTTTGAACTCTATAATGTATACTATATTTTGCAGCCAGAGAGATCTTAAAACATAAATCACAGCATGCATTATCCTACATAAAACCCTCTAATTGCTTCCCACTGCTCTTAACATAAAGTCCAAACACTTTGTCATGCTTTTACAGAGTCCTATATACCTGGCCACACTAAAGTCTCTGCCATCATCCACCACTTATATTTGCTGTGCTCTAGCCACACTGAATATCTTTTTGTTCTTTAGCCAAGTTAAAATTAGTATTTTCACATGTGCCATTTCCTTTGCCTAGAATCCTCTTACCCCATGTCTTTCATGGCTATCTTTTTTTCTTTTATTTAGATTAAGCTCAAATGCCATGTCTGCAGAGAGGCCTTTCCTGAATGCCTGATCTAAAGAGGTGTCTCCAATCCCCTAGTCTTTTGCTATTGCACTATCAATGTTTTAGTCATGAATTTATGTTTGTATTTGTTTTTTGTTTGGTGTTGGTCTCCCCTAACTAGTATGTTAGATCCAGGAAAAAGAGACCTTCTCTGTCTTCTTCACCCCTTTGTCATCAGTGTATAGAACACTGCCTGAGATGTAAAGGACTCAATAAACATTTGTTAAGTGAATAAACAGATATCCATCCAGAAACAATTTCTCCCCTTCAGAAAGAACTTCTGACCACTTCCAACTGCTCAAATGTTTTGCTCCATGATTTCTCGCTCTTGCCTTTGAGGAACATCCCTTCGCCCTCCCCTGGAGAGGAGTTCCTAGTGGAGGGTGGTCTCGTTCTTTTGAAATCTAGGTAAGGTACCTCCTGTCCATAGTCTGAATTCTTTTAAATAGTGACAGTCTGGTGTTCGACGAATTTGGATGTCAAAGACAGAATGTTGAGCTGTGGAAATCAGTTGGGTTAGTCAAGAACACATAGCTAAGGCATGGAGCAAAACTAGGTATTGGGATTTTGACTGGTGGGAAGCTTTGCTCAAGAAACCATGCTGTGAGATGGCCCAGGGAGAGTGGTATAGATGAATTCTAGATTGGGACTATGGATTCCTGAGGCCATTTCTTATGGAAGCAGAGCATGTATTTAATGTTGCCCATCTAGATTTGTTTAAGGAATTCTAATGCTGTTTATAGAGTCCAAGACTCCTTTGGAGGACCTACCTCAGTCAAGTTTTTCATGATCACTTTGTATCTTCCTTTCTGAGGAAGGCTGCTGTAATCCTTCCCACAGTTATAGCTTTACTGTTCTCTAAAGTACTGTCCAAATATTATGGCCTTGGAACAATGGGGAAATGAGATATTTTATAATCAGATTTTCAAGAGAGAGCCTTGGACTCAGTTTTTGGGCACACAATCTTTTGGTCCAACCATTGCTTGTTTGTGAGACATCTTTGCCTGCCATCTATAGGATGTAATTATTTGATGCAATACACAGAGATGTCCCTTAAGAAAATGCAGTACATATAAATCTGAGCTAGGTGAACTCTAATATATACATTAGAGGTAGCTATATCACAAAACAGTAAATAGCAGATACCACTGATGATTCAAAATAATATTTAATTTAAAGCAATAAGATCATCTCACACATTTATGGCATAAAATAAAGAACATGTATTTAAAAAAAAAAGCCATCATTTCTCCTCAAATATTCATAGGCTTTTCTCAACTTTGCCATATATAGAGAGTATAAATTTTGGTTGGAGTCATTGTTTGGCAAAGCCATTGTTTGTTCAAGACAGCAGTAGAGACATCAATTTCCCTCAATTTTCACATTGAAAGGTATCACCCGGAAGTCACGACTCCCCAGAACTACCTTCTCTGCACGAGGCATTGTCATTTGTGCTTGCTATAACCGTGGTAGGTGCTATTATGCTTGTCCATGGGGAAACAGACAGAATAGCTGATTTCTTACAAATGTGGCTGAGGCTTCATAAATCAAGTCTCGCTTTTTGAATAACAGTCATACCTCTTATTTCAAATCAAAAGCCCAGCAGGTTTTTAACTTCACCAATTTTCTTGGTGAGAAGGAAGCTAAACAATAATGTGTCCGTAAAAGTATGAGCAAGAACTGTTACCCTAGAGTTTTGCAGAAATGGAAAGATGCAAGAACACTGAATTTTTTTGTTGTTGTTTTGTTTTTGACATGTTGGGAAAGTCTGTAGACAATTTTGGGTGTGAAAAAAATTGACTAAGAAGTGTAAATGTGCTCTGCTGTTCTGGCCTCAGAAACATGTTTGTACTTCATTTTAACCTCTCTTTCCTCTATTTTATAATGACTTTGTTTTCTGACTATAACCTGGCTGGAATTCTCCAGGCATGACTATATTAGAATTAGATTAGTAAAAAAGAAAATTACACCAAGAAAAAACTAAAATAAAGTATCATTAGTTGTTATTAATATTCTAATAGTTACTTATATTCATTCAAATGAAAATTCATATAGGATTTGAAAATGACCATGGAGGAGAAAGATTGTTTTTATAATGAAGAAAATATCCACTTAAACCCACTCCAGCATTCTTGCCTGGGAAATCCCATGGACAGAGGAACTTGGCAGGCTACAGTCCATGGGGTTATAAAAGAGTCAGATATAACTTAGCGACCAAACAACAACAAAACCTCCCAAATTTCCTAAATAATTGATAGAAATTTAACCATGTATTTTCCCTGAAGTAATAGGTTGACAAAGTGTTTCAGTTGATATATCTTGTCATATCCCACAGAGGTCTGTAAAAAATGTTGAAGAATTCTGGAAACCTTCTGGAATCATTAGTGTTTTTTTGTTTGTTTGTTTTTGTTTTTTTAACTCCTGCTAAGTCGCTTTAGTCATGTCCGACTCTGTGCGAACCCATACACGGCAGCCCACCAGGCTCCCCTGTCCCTGGGATTCTCCAGGCAAGAACACTGGAGTGGGTTGCCATTTCCTTCTCCAGTGCATGAAAGGGAAAAGCGAAAGTGAAGTCGCTCAGTCATGTCCAACTCTTCGCGATCCCATGGACTGCAGCCTACCAGGCTCCTCCGTCCATGGGAGTTGCCAGGCAAGAGTACTGGAGTGGGGTGCCATTGCTAGTGTTTATTAATATGCATTTACAAATTAGAAAAAATTGATCTCTTCCTTGGGATCAACCTACTACAACTGTTTAAAAGCAGTGGATCCATATACTCTGAGGATTAGAAATAGCAGGTGTTGGAAAAAGAGGGAGAAGTTGTTGTTTTTTTTAAAATATTATTTGTTTACTTATTTCTGTACTGGGTCTTCATTGCCGTGTGTGGGCTTTCTCCTGTTGCGGTGACTTCTCCTGTTGCAGAGCTCAGGCTCTTGAGTGTTGACTCAGTAGTTGTGGCACACAGGCTTAGTTGCCCTGTGGCACATGGGATCTTCTTAGACTAGGGATTGAACCCATGTCCCCTGTATCGGCAGGCAGACTGTTAACCACTCTGAGCTACCAGGGAAGTCACGAGAGGGAGTAGTTTTAAGATTATTTATTTTTTATCTGCTGCCCATTAGAATTAACCGGGCAGTTAATAAATCTCAATGTTAAGCCCATGTGTGTGCTCAGTCACTTCAGTAGTGCCAGACTCTTTGTGTCCCTTTGGATGTAGCCCACCAGGCTCCTCTGTCCATGGGATTCTCCAGGCAAGAATACTGAAGTCAGGTGTCATGCCCTCTCCAGGGGATCTTCCCAACCAGGGACTGAACCCTCTTCTCTTATGTCTCCTGCCTTACCAGGCGTGTTCTTTACTACTAGCACAAGCTGGAAAGCCCCAAGCCCACACCTCAGACCAATTAAATCAGAACCTAAATAGATGCAAATCAAGGTAATTCCAGTGTGCAGTCAAAGTTGACAACCACTGCTTTGAGAGACTCTTCATTTAAACAGCCCACTTGAATTCTCCCTTCTTTGAATTCTTTTTGCTTAACCTATTTTCACATGCCTTTGTTTTTTTTTTTTTTTTAACTTGAAAAATATGCTGCCTGTGGTCATGAGGTGTGTCTTAAAGGAATTTTGTGTATAATTATTTAAACCACCTCTGATATAAATAAATACTTTCAATAATTACTGGGCTGCAGTCTAACATATTTATAATGAATCATTTTTTCTCCTCCTAGATTGCTTAAATATGTTTCAAAATTGTTAAGATACAATCCAGATGCCTTATAATCTAGTAATCCTAATCTGTCATCTTTGGCACAGAGTATATGGGAGAATATGTATCTGTGTGTGTGCATGAATGAATATACACATAAGTTAAATTCTGCTGAAATGCCAAAAAAGAAAGAAAAGGAAGTCGCTCAGTCGTGTCCGACTCTCTGTGACCTCATAGACTGTAGCCTACCGGGCTCCTCCATCCATGGGATTTTCCAGGCAAGAATACTGGAGTGGGTTGCCATTTCCTTTTCCAGGGGATCTTCCCGACCCAGGGATTGAACCCGGGGCTCCAATATTGTAGGCAGACGCTTTACCATCTGAGCCACAAAGGGAAGCCACAAGGGAAATGCCAAAGCAGCATATTAAATAGTAGAGGGAAAGCTGGTTTAATTATCCTGTATTACTGACAGCCACTTTTCCTGATCTTATTTTTTCTACTCAGTACAATAAGAGGCTTATGTTTTTATTAAAATGAATAAATATGCATCATCAGTATATCTTTTAATTCCTAGGATATCTTAGATGAGTTAGGTTGGTGATTTAACTATATAGTATGCCATTATATCCAAATTTGAAAACAAAGATTATGACATCCATATTTCATATATGGATCAGATAAGACTCTAGACTCTTAATGAAAATATCTGTCTCTAGATTTCAGCTGAGCTCAAATGAGTTCAAATGGTGATGTGACCTACCTCTCTCTTGATTAGTGTAAAAGGAAAAGTTGAACAAGCCTTTTTGAAAGAATCTCCCACTTTCACACTTTGCTCTGAATACAGAATCAAGCTTTTAAGTGTATAAGTACAATGATATTTAAAAATCTTAACAGTTAACCAGGGCATTGAGTGAGTAAATGCAGCTCAACCTAGTGGTTCCTCTACTCAACTTTGTTTTCATTTTTCTTTCTTTTTTCTCCTTTAGCATGATTCATGGTGAATCATAGTTATTTGAAAAACTACAGGATTAACAATTTATGATTTTCATTATATAAGCTGGGGGTATTTATCATTTTTATGATATGGGAACCCTAATAAAATATTTCTGCCTTATTGACTATGCCAAAGCCTTTGACTGTGTGGATCACAATAAACTGTGGAAAATTGGAACAACAGACTGGTTCCAAATAGGAAAAAGAGTGTATCAAGGCTGTATATTGTCACTGTGCTTATTTAACTTATATGCAGAGTACATCATGAGAAATGCCACGCTGGATAAAGCACAAGCTGGAATCAAGATTGCCGGGAGAAATATCAATAAACTCAAATATGCAGATGAAACCACTCTATGGCAGAAAGTGAAGAAGAATTAAAGAGCCTCTTGATGAAAGTGAAAGAGGTGAGTGAAAACATTGGCTTAAAGCTCAACATTCAGAAAACGAAGATCATGGCATCTGGTCCCATCACTTCATGGGAAATAGATGGGGAAACAGTGGAAACAGTGGCTGACTTTATTTTTGCGGGCTCCAAAATCACTGCAGATGGTGATTGCAGCCATGAAATTAAAAGACGCTTACTCCTTGGAAGGAAAGTTATGACCAACCTAGATAGCATTTTAAAAAGCAACTTTGTCAACAAAGATCCATCTAGTCAAGGCTGCAGTTTTTCCAGTGGTCATGTATGGATGTGAGAGGTGGACTATAAAGAAAGCTGAGTGCCGAAAAATTGATGCTTCTGAACTGTGGTGTTGGAGAAGACACTTGAGAGTCCCTTGGACTACAAGGAGATCCAACCAGTCCATCCTAGAGGAGATCAATCCTGGGTGTTCATTGGAAGGATTGATGTTGAAGTAGAAACTCTAATACTTTGGCCACCTGATGTAAAGAGCTGGCTCATTGGAAAAGACCCTGATGCTGGGAAAGATTGAGGGCAGGAGGAGAAGGGGACGACAGAGGATGAGATGGTTGGATGGCATCACTGACTCAGTGGACATGGGTTTGGGTGGACTCCGGGAGTTGGTGATGGACAGGGAGGCCTGGCCTGCTGAGGTTCATGGGGTTGCAAGGAGTCAGACATGACTGAGCGACTGAACTGAACTGAACTGAATAAAATATCCAATTAAGATTTTTCAAAATTAATTAACTGGAAGATTCTATTGTTCTTCCTTGTAAAGTTTTGTCTGAGAAGCTGGCACTTCTCAATTTTCTACCTACCATGACTTAATTGCTATAAAATAATGTCAGAGCCTACTTTTAAGGAATGAAGAGGTTAAAGAGCGCTTTTTTTTAAATTTAAATTTATTTATTTTAATTGGAGGCTAATTACTTTACAATATTGTATTGGTTTGCCATACATCAACATAAATCTGCCATGGGTGTATATATGTTCCCCATCTTGAACCCCCCTCCCACCTCCCTCCCCGTACCATCCCTCTGGGTCATCCCAGTGCACCAGCCCCAAGCATCCTGTATCCTGCATTGAACCTGGACTGGCAATTCATTTCATATATGATATTATACATGTTTCAATGCCATTCTCCCAAATCATCCCACCCTCGCCCTCTCCCACAGAGTCCAAAAGACTGTTCTATACATCTGTGTCTCTTTTGCTGTCTCGCATATAGGGTTATTGTTACCATCTTTCTAAATTCCATATAAACGCATTAGTATACTGTATTGGGAGGGATTGGGGGAAAGAGGAGAAGGGGATGACAGAGGATGAGATGGCTGGATGGCATCACTGACTCAATGGACGTGCGTCTGGGTGAACTCTGGGAGTTGGTGATGGACAGGGAGGCCTGGCATGCTGTGATTCATGGAGTCGCAAAGAGTTGGACACGACTGAGTGACTGATCTGATCTGATCTGTAATGGTGTTTTTCTTTCTGGCTTACTTCACTCTGTATAATAGGCTCCAGTTTCATTCACCTCATTAGAACTGATTCAAATGCATTCTTTTTAATGGCTGAGTAATACTCCATTGTGTACATGTACCATAGCTTTCTTATCCATTCATCTGCTGATGGACATCTAGATTGCTTCCATGTCCTGGCTATTATAAACAGTGCTGCGATGAACATTGGGGTACACGTGTCTCTTTCAATTCTGGTTTCCTCAGTGTGTATGCCCAGCAGTGGGATTGCTGGGTCGTATGGCAGTTCTATTTCCAGTTTTTTAAGGAATCTTCACACTGTTCTCCATGTGGCTGTACTAGTTTGCATTCCCACCGACAGTGTAAGAGGGTTCCCTTTTCTCTACACCCTCTCCAGCATTTATTGCTTGTAGACTTTTGGATCGCAGCCATTCTGACTGGCATGAGATGGTACTCATTGTGGTTTTGATTTGCATTTCTCTGATAATGAGTGATGTTGAGCATCTTTTCATGTGTTTGTTAGCCATCGGTATGTCTTCTTTGGAGAAATGTCTATTTAGTTCTTTGGCCCATTTTTTGATTGGGTCGTTTATTTTTCTGAAATTGAGCTACAGGAGTTGCTTGTATATTTTTAAGATTAGTTGTTTGTCAGTTGCTTCATTTGCTATTATTTTCTCCCATTCTGAAGGCTGTATTTTCACCTTGCTTATAGTTTCCTTTGTTGTGCAGAAGCTTTTGAGTTTAATTAGGTCCCATTTGTTTATTTTTGCTTTTATTTCCAATATTCTGGGAGGTGGGTCATAGAGGATCCTGCTGTGATTTATGTCGGAGAGTGTTTTGCCTATGTTCTCTAGGAGTTTTATAGTTTCTGGTCTTACATTTAGATCTTTAATCCATTTTGAGTTTACTTTTGTTTATGGTGTTAGAAAGTGTTCTAGTTTCATTCTTTTATAAGTGGTTGACCAGTTTTCCCAGCACCACTTGTTAAAGAGATTGTCTTTTCTCTATTGTATATTCTTGCCTCCTTTGTCAAAGATAAGGTGTCCATAGGTGTGTGGATTTATCTCTGGGTTTTATATTTTGTTCTATTGATCTATATTTCTGTGTTTGTGCCAGTCCATACTGTCTTGTTGACTGTGGCTTTATAGTAGAGCCTGAAGTCAGGCAGGTTGATTCCTCCAGTTCCATTCTTCTTTCTCAAGATTGCTTTGGCTATTTGAGGTTTTTTGTATTTCCATACAAATTGTGAAATTATTTGTTCTAGCTCTGTGAAAAATACCATTGTTAGCTTGATAGGGATTACATTGAATCTATAGATTGCTTTGGGTAGTATACTCATTTTGACTATATTGATTCTTCCGATCCATGAACACGGTATATTTCTCCACCTATTAGAGTCCTCTTTGATTTCTTTCACCAGTGTTTTATAGTTTTCTATATATAGGTCTTTAGTTTCTTTAGGTAAATATATTCCTAAGTATTTTATTCTTTTCGTTGCAATGGTGAATGGAATTGTTTCCTTAATTTCTCTATTTTCTCATTACTAGTGTATAGGAATGCAAGGGATTTCTGTGTGTTGATTTTATATCCTGGAACTTTACTATTGGAGAAGGCAATGACACCCCACTCCAGTACTCTTGCCTGGCAAATCCCATGGACGGAGGAGCCTGGTAGTTTGCAGTCCATGGGGTCGCTAAGAGTTGGAGACGACTGAGTGACTTCCCTTTCACTTTTCACTTTCATCCATTGGAGAAGGAAATCACAACCCACTTCAGTGTTCTTGCCTGGAGAATCCCAGGGATGGGGCAGCCTGGTGGGCTGCCGTTTATGGGGTTACACAGAGTTGGACATGACTGAAGTGACTTAGCAGCAGCAGCAGCAACTTTATTATATTCATTGATTAGCTCTAGTAATTTTCTGGTGGAGTCTTTAGGGTTTTCTATGTAGAGGATCATGTCATCTGCAAGCAGTGAGAGTTTTACTTCTTTTCCAATTTGGATTCCTTTTATTGCTTTTTCTGCTCTGATTGCTGTGGCCAAAACTATGTTGAATAGTAGTGGTGAAAGTGGGCACCCTTGTCTTATTCCTGACTTTAGGGGAAATGCTTTCAATTTTTCACCATTGAGGGTAATGTTTACTGTGGGTTTGTCATATATAGCTTTTATTATGTTGAGGTATGTTCCTTCTATTCCTGCTTTCTGGAGAGTTTTTTTATCATAAATGGATGTTGAATTTTCTCAAAGGTTTTCTCTGCACCTATTGACATAATCATATGGCTTTTATTTTTCAAGTTGTTAATGTGGTGTATTACATTGATTGATTTGTGGATATTGAAGAATCCTTGCATCCCTGGGATAAAGCCCACTTGGTCATGGTGTATGATCTTTTTAATGTGCTATTGGATTCTGATTGCTAGAATTTTTTAAAGGAATTTTGCATCTATGTTCATCAGTGATATGGGCCTGTAGTTTTCTTTTTTTGTGGCATATTTGTCAGGTTTTAGTATTAGGGTGATGGTGGCCTCATAGAATGAGTTTGGAAGTTTACCTTCCTCTGCAATTTTCTGGAAGAGTTTGAGTAGGATAGGTTTTAGCTCTTCTCTAAATTTTTGGTAGAATTCAGCTGTGAAGCCATCTGGACCTGGGCTTTTGTTTGCTGGAAGATTTTTGATTACAGTTTCAATTTCCGTGCTTGTGATGGGTCTGTTAAGATTTTCTATTTCTTCCTGGTCCAGTTTTGGAAAGTCGTACTTTTCTAAGAATTTGTCCATTTCTTCCACGTTGTCCATTTTATTGGCATATAATTGCTGATAGTAGTCTCTTATGATCCTTTGTATTTCTGTGTTGTCTGTTGTGATCTCTCCATTTTCATTTCTAAATTTTATTGATTTGATTTTTCTCCCTTTGTTTCTTGATGAGTCTGGCTAATGGTTTGTCAATGTTATTTACCCTTTCAAAGAACCAGCTTTTGGCTTTGTTGATTTTTGCTATGGTCGCTTTTGTTTCTTTTGCATTTATTCCTGCTCTAATTTTTAAGATTTCTTTCCTTCTACTAACCCCGAGGTTCTTCATTTCTTCCTTTTCTAGTTGCTTTAGGTGTAGAATTAGGTTATTTATTTGACTTTTTTTCTTGTTTCTTGAGGTATGCCTGTATTGCTATGAACTTTCCCCTTAGCACTGCTTTTACAGTGTCCCACAGGTTTTGGGTTGTTGTGTTTTCATTTTCATTCATATTTTGATTTTTTTTTTATTTCTTCTCTGATTTGTTGGTTATTCAGCAGCGTGTTTGTTCAGCCTCCATATGTTGGAATTTTTAATAGTTTTTCTCCTATAATTGAGATCTAATCTTATTGCATTGTGGTCAGAAAAGATGCTTGGAATTATTTCAATTTTTTTTTGAATTTACCAAGGCTAGATTTATGGCCTAGGATGTGATCTATCCTGGAGAAGGTTCCGTGTGTGCTTGAGAAAAAGGTGAAATTCATTGTTTTGGGATGAAATGTCCTATAGATATCAATTAGATCTAACTGGTCTATTGTATCATTTAAAGTTTGTGTTTCCTGGTTAATTTTCTGTTTAGTTGATCTATCCATAGGTGTGAGTGGGGTATTAAAGTCTCCCACTATTGTTGTGTTATTGTTAATTTTCCCTTTCATACTTGTTAGCATTTGTCTTACATATTGTGGTGCTCCTATGTTGGGTGCATATATATTTATAATTGTTATATCTTCTTCTTGGATTGATCCTTTGATCATTATGTAGTGACCTTCTTTGTCTCTTTTCACAGCCTTTGTTTTAAAGTCTTTTTTATCTGATATAAGTATTGCTACTCCTGCTTTCTTTTGGTCCCTATTTGCATGGAATATCTTTTTCCAGCCCTTCACTTTCATTCTGTATGTGTCCCCTATTTTGAGGTGGGTCTCTTGTAGACAACATATATAGGGGTCTTGTTTTTGTATCCATTCAGCCAGTCTCTGTCTTTTGGTTGGGGCAGTCAACCCCTTTATGTTTAAGGTAATTATTGATAAGTATGATCTCGTTGCCATTTACTTTATTGTTTTGGGTTATAGTTTATACACCCTTTTTGTGTTTCCTGTCTAGAGAATATCCTTTAGCATTTGTTGGAGAGCTGGTTTGGTGGTGCTGATTTCTCTCAGCTTTTGCTTGTCTGTAAAGCTTTTGATTTCTCCTTCATATTTGAATGAGATCCTCACTGGGCACAGTAATCTGGGCTGTAGGTTGTTCTCTTTTATCACTTTAAGTACGTCTTGCCATTCCTTCCTGGCCTGAAGAATTTCTATTGAAAGATCAGCTGTTATCCTTATGGGAATCCCCTTGTGTGTTATTTGTTTGTTTGTTTGTTTTTTTCCCCTTGCTGCTTTTAATACTTGTTCTTTGTGTTTGATCTTTGTTAATTTGATTAATATGTGTCTTGGGGTGTTTCACCTTGGGTTTATCCTGTTTGGGACTCTCTAGGTTTCTTGGACTTGGGTGATTATTTCCTTCCCCATTTTAGGGAAGTTTTCAACTATTATCTCCTCAAGTATTTTCTCACAGTTTTTCTTTTTGTCTTCTTCTTCTGGGACTCCTATGATTCGAATGTTGGGGTGTTTAATATTGTCCTGGAGGTCTCTGAGATTGCCCTCATTTTTTAAAATTTGTTTTTCTTTTTTCCTCTCTGATTCATTTATTTCTATCATTCTACCTTCTACTTCACCAATCCTATCTTCTGCCTCCGTTATTCTACTATTTGTTGCCTCTAGAGTGTTTTGGATCTCATTTATTGCATCATTCATTATATACTGACTCTTTTTTAAATTTCTTCTAGGTCTTTGTTAAACCTTTCTTGCATCTTCTCAGTCCTTATCTCCAGGCTCTTTATCTGTGATTCCATTTTGATTTCAAGATTTTGGATCATTTTCACTATCATTACTCAGAATTCTTTATCAGGTAGATTCCCTATCTCTTCCTCTTTTGTTTGGTTTGGTGGGCATTTATCCTGTTCCTTTACCTGATGGGTATTCCTCTGTCTCTTCATCTTGTTTATATTGCTGAGTTTGGGGTGGCCTTTCTGTATTCTGGCAGTTTGTGGAGTTCTCTTTATTGTGGAGTTTCCTGTCTGTGGGTGGGGTTGTATGGGTGGCTTGTCAAGGTTTCCTGGTTAGGGAAGCTTGTGTCGGTGTACTGGTGGGTGGAGCTGGATTTCTTCTCTCTGGAGTGCAATGAAGTGTCCAGTAATGAGTTATGAGATGTCAATGGGTTTGGAGTAACTTTGCGCAGACTGTATATTGAAGCTCAGGGCTGTGTTCCTGTGTTGCTGGAGAATTTGTGTGGTATGTCTTGCTCTGGAACTTGTTGGCCCTTGGGTGGTGCTTGGTTTCAGTGTAGGTATGGAGGCGTTTGATGAGCTCCTGTCGATTAATTTTCCCTGGAGTCAGGAGTTCTCTGGTGTTCTCAGAATTTGGACTTAAGCCTTCTGCTTCTGGTTTTCAGTCTTATTTTTACAGTAGTCTCAAGACTTCTCCATCTATACAGCACCGTTGATAAAACATTTAGGTTAAAGATGAAAAGTTTCTCCACAGTGAGGGACACCCAGAGAGGTTCACAGAGTTACATGGAGAAGAGAAGAGGGAGGAGGGAGTTAGAGGTGACTCAAATGAGATGAGGTGGAATCAAAAGAGGAGAGAGCAAGCTAGCCAGTAATCACTTCCTTATGTGTGCTCCACCGTCTGGACCACTCAGAGATGTTCATGGAGTTATACAGAGAAGAGAAGAGGGAGGAAGGAGACAGAGGTGGACAGGAGGATAAAGTGGGGAATCAAAAGGAGAGTGACAGATCCAGCCAGTAATCAGTTCCCTAAGTGTTCTCCACCGTCTGGAACACGCAAAGAGATTCACAGAGTTGGGTAGAGAAGAGAAGGGGGAGGGAGAAGATAGAGGAGACTTGTGGAGAAAAAGGAGAGTCCAAAGGGGGAGAGAGCAGTCAAGCCAGTAATCTCACTCCCAAGTAAAAATGGGTACTGAAGATTGGTTTCTTAAAGGTACAAAATTGATAACAAATACCAAAAAGCAAAGATTAAAAATCTAGAGTATAGGTTGGATTTTTAAAAACACAATATTAAAGAAAAGAAAAAAAATTCACAAAAATTATAAATATATATATATATATGAAGTTTGCTTTAAAAAAATAGGGTATTTTTTTCTTTGCAAAGTAATAGTAGGTTATAAAAATGAAAATTAAAGGAGTAATAGAGAACTTAAAAAATTTTTAAATAAATAAATAAAAGAATGATCGTAAAAATAGTAAAAATATATCTAGGACTTTCTCTGGTGTTGTTGTGGGTATTGTGGGATCAGTTCATTTTCAGATAGTTCCTTGGTCCGGCTTATATTTCTCAAGATCTATAGGCCCCTTCCCATGTAGTCGGTACTAACGACAGGGTTTTAATCTATTGCACCTGTCACTTCCAAGGCAGTTCCCTCTGTTTTAGCTTCTTCTGTTTGCTGGTCTCTTCAGTGTCTGATTTCTGCCTTGACACAAAGGGGGCGGTGGTGGACACTTTTTTAAAGCTCACTTGTTCAGTTGCACTGTGGGGAAGGAGGGATGCTGCAAATAAATAACACTGGCATGTGCTCGCAGTGTCTCAGCCACACTGGGCCTACCCTCACTTATGGCGTGTGTGCCCTCCCTGCCCACACTGCTCAGGCTCTGTGTTGCTCTGCTCAGAACCATCTGAGGCCAGACCTGGGCTGCATGCACCTCCCAGTTCTAAGCTGCTCAGGTTCGGGCACTCAGGAAATCCTCAGAGGTGCAGATTCGGTTGGGCCTGTGTTTTGTGCCCTTCCCAGGTCCAAGCAGCTCAGGTGATGAGGTGTTTGGTGAGTGCAGTCACTGTGACTTATCGCCTCCCCTGTCCCTGCTGCTCGGTTTTCTGGGTGTACAACTGGCGCACCTTCTCAGGTGGATGTTGACTGTCCAGAACCCCAAGGTCTTAGTTACCAAAGAAGTCTGCTTGCAGTTTGGTAGATAATGTCTCTCTGGGGCTGCGATTGCCCCCTTCCCACTCTGGCTGCCTGTCACAGGAGGAGGATGGTCTGCAGCCGACTAGCTCTGTACAGTCTTTTGTTCTGTGAGTGGGCCTGGTGGTGTCTTAAGTTAGGGCTTTTCACGTGGTAGCTATCCCACATTCTGGTTTGCTAGCCCAAGTTAGTTCCCTCAGATTGCTCTCTGGGGATTCAGGCCTGGTCCCTACTCTAAGCAATGCAGCCCACGCCTCCCTGCCCAGCTCCCGCTTACTAGTGGTGGGTGCAGGCGTCTGCACTGTTTCTCCACTGGGGGAGTTACCGTTGGGCACATAATCTGTGGGTTTTAATTATTTATTTATTTTCCCTCCCAGTTATGTTGCCCTCTGTGGTTCCAAGGCTCGCCACAGACTCAGCAGTGAGAGTGTTTCCTGGTGTTTGGAAACTTCTCTTTTTAAGACTCCCTTCCTGGGATGGAGCTCTGTCCCTACCTCTTTTGTCTCTTTTTTTGTCTTTTATATTTTTTCTTAACTCCTTTTGAAGACAATGGGCTGCTTTTCTGGGTGTCTGATGTCCTCTGCCGGCATTCAGAAGTTGTTTTGTGGAATTTACTCAGCGTTTAAATGTTCTTTCGATGAATTTGTTGGGGAGAAAGTGGTCTCCCTGTCCTATTTCTCTGCCATCTTAGGACCGTCTCCCCAAGGTTAAATAACTTTGAATTGCTCACACATGACTATGATAAACGTGACTATGATAAACTGTTTTAACCTTTAGCTGCTCTGTGTTACTTCTCACACACTAAAGAATAGCCAAACCCAGGTTGGTTTCAGAAAGGACTCCATTTTATTCCTGAAAGAAGCGATCATGTGTGAAATGCTTTTAAACTTAACAATTATGAATATTATCATCTGATGTCAGGCAATACCTATTGTATATGGATTTCCTTTATGATAAAGGTTGACATTTCATGCTAGAACTGAGTACACCTTTTCTTAAAACCAGGCTTTCTCAGGAGTCACTTCTCTGGCTCATTCCAAGAGGAGGCACCTTGAGGCACACTGTGTTCTCTCCCATTTCTATATCACATGCAACAGCACTCTTGCTGATTAGAGGTAATTTGACAAATGGAATTCAAAAGAGGATTATTAAAACAGCTAGCAGAAATGTAACACCAGAAATTCCAGACACCTACAGAAACAACTTCTTAAATGCATTCTTTAATAATTTGTATTTGACGTTTTAGATTTTGAGCAGCTCCTGAGTGAGAAGAGAATTGGAACAGAGACAATATGCTTTGTAGGGTTTTGTTTAGTTAGATGCATCTAGATAGCCATGTTAGAGTCTATTCTAGGAGCTTCATGGAAATGAGGAACACTCAGCGGTAGAGACCCTGTATGTTAATAGTGATTGCATCATCACCCTTTCCAAGTGTTGAGGTCAGTTTGATTTAAAGAAATAAGTGGGGCTTTTTGTTTATTCTTTTTGCTTTTTGTTCTTTGTCTGAATTATTCTGGTTTCAATAAAGAGAGATCCTTCTCAAGTGTGCTGAACAAAGTAGACTGTTCTCTGAGAGCATCACAGGAGGTCTCAGTTTCACAGGAGGTCTGATGTCATAGTTCTAGATACAAGGCTCCCCATGAACTTTAGTGGCAGGAGCATGGGGACTCAGTTGCACTGCAAAGGACTACAACTTTCCCCTTGTCCATCAGCTGCAGAGCAGAGGGAATCAATAATCTACTGTCCTCTCAGCAGGGACAATAGGTGGGAAATGTTTCCTTGATAATACAGATGTGATATTGTCACAAAATACATTGTTACCAAAAATGTTACTGGGAGCAAAGGAGAAATAAATCCACAGAAGTGTTATGGGGAGACGATGTCAAAGTCATGTTTGCCTGTACTGAACAAGAAGTGACTGCAGATATCCAAGAGCACGTATGTAGAAGTGATTTGTTTGGTTGAATCTGAAGCTCAGGGCAGAGGGCAGAACTCTAGAACTAGTTTTGGTTGTCATTAGCACATAAGTGAGAGTTCAAATCATTAGCTCACATGAGACTACCTGAAAAGAGTTTATGGTCAGAAAGGCAGTTATGCAGAAAAATAATGAGAGGATAAAACCCTGCAGAACATTAATATTTAAGGAACAGGTACAAGAGAAGCAAATATACTCATATAGGAGATGGTAACACAATAGAGGTAAACCTAGAAAAGAATAATATCATGGAAACCAAGGATATGCAATTTTAGAAAGGACTGAGTCTCAATCACTCTCAGATAAGAAAGAAAAGACTAAAAAAACCGAGAATAGAGAATTGATAGATTTGACAAGATGGAGGCCACTGGTTGCCATTTCCAGAGCAATTTTTGTAGAGTTGAAGCAAATGTGTGATGCACAGGAGGTGAAAACCAGCTTTTCATGGTTGAGGGAATATAGGAATGGGAGGCAAGGATGCCAAGGTAGTTGGAGAAGAGGATTCCTCAGATGTAGCTGAAAAACAAAAACCAAAATGAGCACAGGGTTAGAGATAAGGCCTGGGCCAAGAAGAGATCCTTTTTCAGGATAGAAGAAATTTGAGCATGTTTATTAGCTAGAGGTGAGAGACTGGAGGTTGCAAAAGGACTAAAAGTTTGAGGGACTTCCCTGGTGGTCCAGTGAATAAGAATCCACCTGGCAATGCAGGATACACAGATGTGATCCATGGTCCAAAAAGATCCCACATATTGATGAGCAACAAAGCCCATGTGCCACATCTACTGACTCTACACTCTAGAGCCCTAGCACTGCAATGAAGAGTAGCCCCAGCTCACTGCAACTAAAGAAAGCCTGAGGAGAGCAATGAGGTTCAAGAAGGATGGGATGTATGAATGTCTATGGCTGATTCATACTGATTTATGGCAGAAACCAACACAATATTGTAAAGCAATTATCCTCCAACTAAAAATAAATTAATTAAAAAAGAAAAAATACATACAATTATTTTTTTAAAAGTTAAAAAAATTATGGTACTAAAGAAGCCAAGAGAAAAAAAATATGGAAGATTTATCCTTGATAGGCAGTTGCCAGTGACAGCTTGGCAACTCTGTGAGCTGGATACCAGAAGATATTTGTAAACAAGCATAGTGTCTAATTCTTAAATTGATTTATTAAATCATTGCTATCTGTGCCAAGACTTTCTGTCTCTGATCTCTTATTATAAGTGATGGAATTTCTCTTTCTTTGCCTTTTTCTGGTTTGTAGTAGAATTCGAACACCATTGCTACTGGCACAAGGATATCAGGAACAAGTAAAATTCCCTGATAATTCATTATAAACTATTTTAAGACTATATTTAACCATTTGGAACTGCCTAGTATCTTAGTGGAATTCAAAATATAATGTCATTGACTGACGTGTTTTTTCTCCATTTACTTTACAACTTACCCCCAGGAAAAAATACTAATGAGAAAAAATTCTAACATTTCTTTCAACAAAAATATTTAACAAAATACTGTCGAACTCTCCCAACTCCAACCAGAAGATTGAAGTAGCCTATACAACTGGAAAATTCAAGAAAAAGTTTTTGTGATCGGGAACTTTCTGCCATTTATAAGGTTGTAACCATTTCCTTATGACATTGCTGATTCCAGACTTGCCTTTCTATTGCCAATGGAGCTTAGTCACTCATGTCAGCAGGGAAAGAAAACAGAGACAGGGTCTCAGAAAGACATAGCATGGGACATTTATACAGAATGAATTAAGGGAATGTAGCCATGTGCCATCTGCTATAAAATAATTTACAGTCTCAGTACAGATTCCTGATACTACACCTTAAATTCCTTGATACACAAAGTCAGATATAACAGTTAATTATTTTTTGAAGTGTTTGTCGTTAACAGCCCCACTCAGCTGTGCCTGTTGTGATCAAAGCTCTAAGGATATCTGTAGACTCATAACAGCAAACATCTCTTTCTGTTTAAGCAGAGAAAAAGAACTCTGTAGCTCAAGCTGACATCCTGGTAAGACCCAGAATGTTTCGTATCTGCTTCATTTGGTGCCTCTGACTTGAAAAAATCGGTGACAAATATGGGCATTGTTACCGCTGGGAAATTTTATATAGTTCCTCTTTTTAATTCAAGGACTACTCAGAATTACAATTTTAAACTGGGGAAAGATAAAAATCTAAAGTAATATTTGAGAGGGAGCAAAAACTGCTGAGAGTAGGAGAGGCAAATAATAAAGCCATGAAAATATTCTGCAATGTTCTGAAGAGGAGGACAGATTGAAAATAGGTTCGTGAATCAAACAAACAAGTTGGAATCAGGCAGTGATGTTTGAATCTAGGTGTGGGCACTTAGCAGCCCTGTGACACTAGATGAAATATTTGGGTCTATAAACTCCAGTTTGCTCAACTATAAGTGGGTTGCTGTGAGTTTTAAATTAAACATGAAGTGATAAATGTGATGCCCGGCACAGGGGAGATGCTTAATAAATGTCAGTCATCATAATTAAAAAGGGATACCTAAGGGATGTATGAAATGGAAAATGGGTCTGATGAATACACACAGAGTTGTTTGTTAGAAACAAGCAGAGAACTATGGATAGACTGAGGAACTGCAGGTGTCCTCTGAGTGGGGGAAGCTAATCACTTGGGCACATGCTCACTTCTCTTTTAAAGAAATGCACCTGGTTAGTTTCAGGACAAAGGACAGTGGCTCCACAGGAGAGTTAAAAAAAATGCGTATATTCCCAGACTGCTTCACATCCTTGCCCCTTTCCAACTGAAATGTCATTGAACAGGGCTGGCAAGAAGAGATAAGAAAGGCTTCTTCAGCGATGAATGCAAAGAAATAGAGGAAAACAACAGAATGGGAAAGACTAGAGATCTCTTCAAGAAAATTAGAGATACCAAGGGAACATTTCATGCAAAGATGGGCTCGATAAAGGACAGAAATGGTATGGACCTAACAGAAGCAGAAGATATTAAGAAGAGGTGGCAAGAATACACAGAAGAACTGTACAAAAAAGATCTTCACGACCAAGATAATCATGATGGTGTGATCACTCACCTAGAGCCAGACATCCTGGAATGTGAAGTCAAGTGGGCCTTAGAAAGCATCACTATGAACAAAGCTAGTGGAGGTGATGGCATTCCAGTTGAGCTATTTCAAATCCTGAAAGATGATGCTGTGAAAGTGCTGCACTCAATATGCCAGCAAATTTGGAAAACTCAGCAATGGCCACAGGACTGGAAAAGGTCAGTTTTCATTCCAATCCCAAAGAAAGGCTCAAAGAATGCTCAAACTACCACACAATTTCACTCATCTCACACACTAGTAAAGTAATGCTCAAAATTCTCCAAGCCAGGCTTCAGCAATATGTGAACCGTGAACTTCCTGATGTTCAAGCTGGTTTTAGAAAAGGCAGAGGAACCAGAGATCAAATTGCCAACATCTGCTGGATCATGGAAAAAGCAAAAGAGTTCCAGAAAAACAACTATTTCTGCTTTATTTACTATGCCAAAGTCTTTGACTGTGTGGATCACAATAAACTGTGGAAAATTCTGAAAGAGATGGGAATACCAGACCACCTGACTTGCCTCTTGAGAAACCTGTATGCAGGTCAGGAAGCAACAGTTTGAACTGAACATGGAACAACAGACTGTTTCCAAATCGGAAAAGGAGTACATCAAGGCTGTATATTGTCACCCTGCTTATTTAACTTATATGCAGAGTACATCATGAGAAACTCTGGGCTGGAAGAAACACAAGTTGGAATCAAGATTGCCGGGAGAAATATCAATAACCTCAGATATGCAGATGACACCACCCTTATGGCAGAAAGTGAAGAAGAACTAAATAGCCTCTTGATGAAAGTGAAAGTGGAGAGTGAAAAAGTCGGCTTAAAGCTCAACATTCAAAAAATTAAGATCATGGTATCTGGTCCCATCACTTCATGGCAAATAGATGGGGAAACAGTGGAAACAGTGTCAGACTTTATTTTTTTGGGCTCCAAAATCACTGCAGATGGTGATTGCAGACATGAAATTAAAAGATGCTTACTCCTTGGAAGGAAAGTTATGACCAATCTAGATAGCATATTCAAAAGCAGAGATTACTTTGCCAACAAAGGTCCATCAAGTCAAGGCTATGGTTTTTCCTTTGGTCATATATGGATGTGAGAGTTGGACTGTGAGAAGGCTGAGCACCGAAGAATTGATGCTTTTGAACTGTGGTGTTATAGAAGACTCTTGAGAGTCCCTTGGACTGCAAGGAAATACAACCAGTCCACTCTGAAGGAGATCAGCCCTGGGATTTCTTTGGAAGGAATGGTGCTAAAGCTGAAACTCCAATACTTTGGCCACCTCATGAGAAGAGTTGACTCATTGGAAAAGACTCTGATGCTGGGAGGGATTGGGGGCAGGAGGAGAAGGAGACAACAGAGGATGAGATGGCTGTATGGCATCACTGACTCGATGGACGTGAATTTGAGTAAACTCCGGGAGATGGTGATAGACAGGGAGGCCTGGAGTGCTGCGATTCATGGGGTCGCAAAGAGTCAGACACCACTGAGCGACTGAACTGAACTGAACTGAAGATCCTGAAATCTGTTCATTCGAAGTGATCCTCAGAGGGTCTGATTACTTAGTCCAGAAACTACTGGGTTAGGAAATGAAGCTGAGAAGGAAAAGATAGATTAGAAAATCTCTATATGGCAATGATATTAAAAAAAAAATATATCTGGGGGCTTTGAAGCCCTCTGAAATCTGACATGCAGATCCTTTAAAAAATGCAGCCTGTACCTCATAAAAATTTGCATACATTTCAAAGTGTTCACTTACCTCTGAAGCTCAGCCATACCAGGCTAAAGAAAACCCACTGTAATAATTATTTATGGAAACAGAACTCTATGGCACAGATAACAACTAGTCAAATAAAAGAATTCCTTCCATGGGTTCCTAGTGGGTTGTGACAGAGACAGCTAGCCTTTCATCAGAAACTTGTGTCCTTATTACAGTGTAAAATTGTTGCTGAGAAATGACTGCATCTGTCTCAGCCTCCCTCACATCTAGGTATGGCCATGCCAGCGGCCTTGCCAATGAAATACGAGCAGAGGTGACATGTGTACCTTGCAGGAAAAGAGGGTGAAGAATGAGGCACACCCTCTCCATCGCCTCTTTTTTCTCACTTACTGGCTGGATGAACACCCCTGGGGTTACCTTGGAGACCACTGCTGAAAACAGAAGAGGAGTAAATTGGATGGAGGCTGGGTCTTGAAACACTGCTCAAAGGAATGCTGGCAGCTGATCAGCAGCATCCTCTTTTCCCTTACATTAAAGATAGATACATTTATGTATTCAGCCACAGAGATTTCAGGGTTTCTTGTTTTAAAAGCTGCCCATGTCATCTTAACTAACCATTGTCAGTTTTCGGAACTGTGTACAGGATTGAGCCCCAGACCACTCCAGGGGAAATAAGTAGCAAGTGTATAGCCTTCTGGTATAGGTCAAGAGGTTCAATTTCCCCTGCTGTGGGCAGTAAATTTCATAGATGTTCTACTGGGAAGTAGAGCAGTGAACGAAGACGATTTTACTCTCTAGGGCAATGGTAGAACTAGTCAGTTATTTATTTCCCTGGATCCTCTCCTCTAGTACATGCTGTTTTCAGCTTAGTGTGTTTTATCCTGGCAGGAAGGTTAATACCAATCTCAGGTCTAATGTATGTATATTTGGGGTGAGGGTGGGGACCTTTTCTTGCGTCTATCATCAGCTTACTCTCTGCGTTTTAGGTCTCCCATTTAGAAAATGGCAACGATTCTCTTTCTTTGTTTCCTAGGTATATGTTTTGGGAGTCAAAAGAAAGGTTCAATGCCATTTTTAGCAGAGACTATTAGATGTTCCCCAAGTTCTCGTTCTCCTTTTCTTCATGAATACACAGCTGGCTAATTTTCCAGCCTCTTTTGCACCCCATTTGGGATAGCTATGTGTCTGAGCTCATACAATGTGAGTAGAAGTAATACAGGCCACATTTTTTTCTGGCTTTAAAAAATCTTCCATCCTATTTTTGCTTTTTGGCTGGCTGGGAGGGAAATGACCATGATAGCCTTGGAAGCTACACACTGAAGATGGCAAAGCTTCTGTCACTTTAGGTCCCTAAATAACTGTGAAGGCACCCCTGATCTGACCAGCTGCCCAGCAAGAAATAAAATCCTATTGAGTTTGAAGCAATACACATTTTGGCAGCTAGTATTGCTCCAACCAATATAGCTATTAACTAAACTTCGGATCATATACGCCTCCTAAATATCCTTAAGAAGTTCATAAATTAACAAACATATATAAATGTACATATGCATCAAAATCAATGCAGATGGTGACTGCAGCCATGAAATTAAAAGATGCTTACTCCTTGGAAGGAAAGTTATGACCAGCCTAGATAGCATGTTCAAAAGCAGAGGCATTACTTTGCCAACAAAGGTTCGTCTAGTCAAGGCTGTGGTTTTTCCTGTGGTCATGTATGGATGTGAAAGTTGGACTGTGAAGAAGGCTGAGCGCTGAAGAATTGATGCTTTTGAACTGTGGTGTTGGAGAAGACTCTTGAGAGTCCCTTGGACTGCAAGGAGATCCAACCAGTCCATTCTGAAGGAGATCAGCCCTGGGATTTCTTTGGAAGGAATGATGCTAAAGCTGAAACTGCAGTACTTGCCCACCTCATGCGAAGGGTTGACTCATTGGAAAAGACTCTGATGCTGGGAGGGATTGGGGGCAGGAGGAGAAGGGGACGACAGAGGATGAGATGGCTGGATGGCATCACTGACTTGATGGACATGAGTCTGAGTGAACTCCGGGAGTTGGTGATGGACAGGGAGGCCTGGTGTGCTGCGATTCATGGGGTCGCAAAGATTTGGACACGACTCAGCGACTGATCTGATCTGATCTGATCTGATAGGCTTCCCTGGCAGCTCAGTGATAAAGAATTCACCTGCCAATGCAGGAGACGCAGGAGATGCATGTTCGATCTCTGGGTTGAGATGAAGCCCTGGAGGAAGAAATGGCAACCCACTTCAGTATTCTTGCCTGGATAAACCCATAGACAGAGGAGCCTGGTGGGCTACAGTCCACCAGTGGGGTCACAAAGAGTTAGACATGAGTTAGTGACTAAAACAACATATATACAATGTATATATTAGATACATAAGATCTTTATACATGCAATACACACACATATACCCATATATGTAAAAGGAAATCATTGATGATGTTTCAAATGGAATAATGAATATGATGATAAGAACACTGGACAAATACCCTGGGAATCTGATTTGAGTTGCAAGATATTTGACACTGGGGAGATCCCTTACCTAACTTGGATTAGGACCCTGTTAATTAATGGAAAGTAAAGGGGTGGTTTTGAAATAGAAGTGGCTTTCATAGTTTTCTTTTTCATTTTTTATCAGTGATTTGCTTGCTCAAATTAAAATCTGATGGAAATTAACTTCAGAATTGCTCCTTTTGAAATGATGGTAGTGGGTGAAGGGCTGAATTCCACCAGATTAGGGAAGGCTCTGCAGAAGCTTCCTAGGGCCACTCAGAACAGAATTTGGACCATTTTTAGTTAGATGAATTTTTAAAGTTTCTTTAGGATAGAACATGTTCTCGTCCTCTTGGGAAAACACAACAAGTTTTTCCATTTTGTTCTTCTGTATTTAGTTCACAAATAACACTAAATTCTGCTTCCACTTTCTGTTTTGATTAATAGTAACTTAACTGACTAAACTGATGGGAATCCAGTAATATTTTACCTTCTTTTCTAAGAGACCGGCATTAGAAAACATTGCTCCCAGGAGTCAGACCAAATTGCAATCTAGGATCTGTGTGAATATACTTGTAATTACTTTTTTGATATCCGCTTTTAACGATAAAACTATTGTCACTGTCCCTTAGAGCTTGGAGTTGAATTTTATTCCTAACTCTGTGTGTGTGCCTTTGTGCTGTGTGAGTATATGTGCATGTGTGTGTGTATAATGACAAGTATCTATAGAAATGATCAATAAAACCTTTGATGAAGGTCTTCTTTCAGCTCTATAGGGAAATCTATTCATTTGCTAGCATATGGTTTTAAACCTTATTCTAAAGTATTGTTAAACAAAATATTGACTGATTTTATCAGTGAGCATTTCAGCAGGAAACAGATGGGATACTTAAAGGGAATGATAAACAAAGGCCTATATGGGGAGCAAGGCATAGCACAGTAAGTGTGTGTGTGTGTGCACATGCGCTTAGTCGCTTAGTTGTGTCCGACTCTTCGCGACTCCGTGGATTGTAGCCCACCAGGCTTCTCTGTCCATGGAATGCCATTCCCTTCCCTAGGGTATCTTCCCGACCCAGGGATTGAACCTAGGGCTCCTGCATTGCAGGCGGATTTTTACTCTCTGAGCCACCAGGGAAACCCAGCATAGTAAGTACCTGAGAGCTAGTAACAGTTGGAGTGTCATCACTATCTGTTGGAGCCAAAAAGGTGGGATAATTACCAGAACCTGGAGATAGAAAGGTATCTGGAGAAGGCTGTCTGAAAGGAACTGTGACTTGTGGTTGAGGGATATTGCTAACCCACAGCTATGCAGCAGGAAGGGAATAGGGAGAGAAGTAACCCAATTTTCCTCTGCTCCTTCTTTTCCATCTGTAGGGAATTCACAGTAACCGAGCTCAAATGGAAACCAGAGGGCAAATGAGTCTATTTACATAATTCATGCCTGTCAGCCTGTGGGGTCTAGAGTACCGAAGAGAAAGGTAGAGACTTGATTTGAAAGGGCAAACACAATATCCAGCCCACTGACCATGGGTCATGGTTGTGAAATTCAAGAGTATTTGTAAATATTAGAGTAATTAATGCTCATGGTTAAAGAACTAATCATTTATTTGAGGTGCTCTATCATATATAAGACTATTCTTAATTATAAAAATATAAAAACTCTGATTCTCTGTCCAAGGATCCCCATGTGGCTATTTAAATTTAAGACTAGTTGAAATAAAGTTATAAATTCAGTTCCTCAGTTTCAGTAGTCGAATTTCAAGTGCTCACTAGCTTCATGTGGCTGACGGCTGGTGTACTGAACAGTACAGACTGAGGGCATTTCCACCACTGCTGCAAGTTTTGTTAGATAACACTATTCCAGTTAATTCATTCCTCATTGTCCAGTATCTTTACTCAAAAAGAAAATAAAGTGATTTCTGTAATTATTCATTTTTTTCCTGAACTCTTAGACCCTAAAAGTAGTATTAGTGTCAGATTTTAAAATATCTTATTCTGAATGAGTTAGTTATTTGGGTGCATGCATGCAAAATAAATAAATAAATAAATAAATAAAATAAAACAAAAACCCACCTCTGGCCAACTTAGGGAAAAAGGAATATAGTGGCAGGATCTTTAAGAATCCTAATTTCAATTTACCCAGAAGTGGGATTGCTGGATCATATGGTAGTTTAATGTTTAATTTTTTGAGGAACAGCCACACTATTATTCATCATGGCTACTCCGTGTTGCTAATACTTTCCCAGCAGTAGCATACAAGTGTTCTAATTTCTCCATATTCTTTATAGCATTTATCTTTATCTCCTTTTTTTTTTTTTTTGATAATTGCCACCCTAGTAGGTATGAGATTTTATTGTGATTTTTGACTTGCAATTCCCTGATCATTAGTGATATTGAGCACCTTTTCTATACCTGTGACCTTTTAAATGTCTTCTTCGGGAAAATGTCTATTCAAGTTCTTTACCCATTTATTAAGTCAAGTTCTTAGTTTTTATCACTAAGCATGATTATTAAAAAAAAAAAAAAAAAAAAAAAACATGTTCCAGGGAATTACCTGGGTTCCAGCTGTTATCCTTGAACCCATTTAATTGTAGTAACTACTTCAGGATCTTGGTCAGCACTGTAACACCACTTTCGCCTATTTTCCCAATGGCAAGAGGATCCCTGCTCTGTCAGAGGCAGTCTCAGCTTTCATTTTGGTGAGTTGTTGTTGGATGCCTGTTGTAGAAATTCCTTCCTTGTATAGCAATTTGCTCTTTTCTGTGGTGAAAATCTCTAAACTACTCAAATGTGTGGGGTAGGAACAAAACACATTGTGGGTGGATCATTATGTGTGATCCACATAATGGAAGTAAACTTTTCAAACACAGTTTGACTTTTAAAAGGCAATGAAATTTTTAAGAACTAGGGTGAGATGATCAGCTTTGTATTTAGAAAGTAGGACTGTATTTAATTTGCTCTATGAATTATTCTCTGTTTAGTTAGTTGATCAGCACATCTCAAAGTAAGATTTGCATTCACTCTGCCAGTTCCCTGGAGCTGATACCAATCTGGAGCTACCATAAGTTAAAAGTTTTCTCTTGAGGATTTTTCTCAGATCATTCAGATAGTGTGAACTCAGATTGTAAACGAGGTTGAGGAATGGCTTATGGTTGTGAATTACTAGGGTAAATACATATATTTCTTTCCCTTCCAAGAGATGAGTTTCTTTGGCACAGATGAGTTTCTTTCCTGCTCCATTCTGTGTGGTGGGGTTTATGTCTCACAGGGACCACTTATTGAATTACCCATCTTGAGGTGCCCTGGCCTTTATGTCAGAAAGCCCCTACTTTCTAAGCAGGTGTCAAATAGATGCTCAAGGTCACACAAGTTCAATAAAAATCTTCAGGTCAAAACTCAGCCTTGGTTCTTTTTACTTTTAAGTTACTTTTAAGGCTTGACATCTTTATACTTCTTTGTTATCTCAGTGATGTATTTAAGAATAATTCAAATATTTTATCTGATATTTTGTTTTATTCAAACAGGTTATTCAGGATATCTAATCTGTCTTACTGTCAAATGGAGAAGTCCTTCTACCTTTATTTCAAAGGTAAAGAAACATAGATTCAGTGTTACCATGACTTTCCTAAGATCATACAGTTCTTTTGAACAACCGCATATGCACTATTAGATACTAATTTTAAGACAAGACAATCAGATTTTCTGACAATGCCTGGAACCTTGCTTTTACCTCTGTACTTAAAAGATCAATGTCTTAATCAAAGTTGATTTGACTATACAACATAGAACCTATTAATAATATGTTAAGCCAAAAGGAAGATTTGGGTGGTCTTACAGAAATGCTGGGCTGGAAAAAGCACAAGCTGGAATCAAGATTGCCAGGAGAAATATCAATAACCGCAGATATGCAGATGACACCACCCTTATGGCAGAAAGTGAAGAGGAACTAAAGAGCCTCTTGATGAAAGTGAAAGAGGAGAGTGGAAAAGTTGGCTTAAAGCTCAACATTCAGAAAATGAAGATCATGGCATCTGGTCCCATCACTTCATGGGAAATAGATGGGGAAACAGTGGAAACAGTGTCAGACTTTATTTTTTGGGCTCCAAAATCACTGCAGATGGTGACTGCAGCCAAGAAATTAGAAGACGCTTACTCCTTTGAAGGAAAGTTATGACCAACCTAGATAGCATATTGAAAAGCAGAGACATTACTTTGCCAACAAAGGTCCATCTAGTCAAGGCTATGGTTTTTCCAGTGGTCATGTATGGATGTGAGAGTTGAACTGTGAAGAAAGCTGAGCACCAAAGAATTGATACTGTTGAACTGTGGCATTGGAGAAGACTCTTGAGAGTCTCTTGGACTGCAAGGAGATCCAACCAGTCCATTCTAAAGGAGATCCGTCCTGGGTGTTCTTTGGAAGGACTGATGCTAAAGCTGAAACTCCAGTACTTAGGCCACCTCACGCGAAGAGTTGACTCACTGGAAAAGATTCTGATGCTGGGAGGGATTGGGGCAGGAGGAGAAGGGGATGACAGAGGATGAGGTGGCTGGATGGCATCTCTGACTCGATGGACATGAGTTTGGGTGAACTCTGGGAGTTGGTGATGGACAGGGAGGCCTGGTGTGCTGCGATTCATGGGGTCGCAAAGAGTCGGACACGACTGAGCAACTGAACTGAACTGAACTGAACAGTCCCTGGTGGCTCAGATGGTAAAGAATCCACCTGCAATGCAGGAGACATGGGTTGGATCCTGTGTCAGGAAGATCCCTTGGAGAAGGAAATGGCAAACCACTCCTGTATTCTTGCCTGGAGAATCCCATGCACAGAGGAGCCTGCCAGGCTATGAATTTAAGGCAGTCGTTCTTCTGTGTTTTCCACCCAACAGAGTCTCCAGTCTCTACAATTCTCTTGTGCTCACTTTATTCTCTTAATGTTAACTGACCTTTTGTACTTCATTTCACATAAGGTGAAAAATAAACATTCTAATCCCTTTTAAGTTATCTCACAACTAAAATATTCAACAGAGACAGACTGAGGTATCCCAGTTCTAACTTCAAAATGATGATCCAAATGAGATGATATAATTGGCTCAGTGTGGATATTTTCTTCCAGTTAGCTTTGGCTAGAGTGTTATCTTGGGGTATGATAGCAGAATTTCTAAGAGTGAAGTATGGACGTATTATTTAAAAAGAGAAAATGAGGAAATGATAAAATAATATATATCCATCTTTAGTACTTCTAGGAAAATAAAGAAACAGATAAATGAAATTTTTACTGTGGAATTTTGTAGCATGCCAATAATTTGGGCACCTAAAATAACAGGATATCTTGTTTCCCCTTTTGTTATATAAGACAAAAAAAAAAAACAAAAACCTTTGTCTTCATACTAACCCTTTGTTCATGTAGTATGCTTGTTAGCATGATATTTATTTCCTTTGCAGGCCAGTCCAAAAGTTACTAAATGTGGTTTAATGCTTTGTTCCAGCCAGTGTGTGCCAGATATAGGATGCAAAAGAATGACCTTTTTGAGCCTGACTCCTTATAGAGGATGGTTTGCCAAAAAGAAGTCAGCTTATAGGTAGATTTAATGAATGGGACAATCCATCATGAATAGACAAGATGGACTTGAAACTGTTACTGATTGTGAGCCTATTTCAGATATTTTATTTAAGTAAGAGTCTGCAGAATCAGTTATGTTCTTGGTTTATTTTATTTCTTCCAATCTGAAATAAACAGTCTTTTGAATACTGGGTAGAGGAAAAAGAAGATAATGTAAATTGTGTGTGTGCGTGTATGTGTTTGTGCAGGAAGGGGAATTATTTTAAACAATTAAGGGAAATATCTTCTAAGAATTAGAAAACTAGATTCTCAGGAGATTTGAGAATATATATTTTAAATGTATATGTAAATGTCATGTAAAGAACAAAAAATAAGTTGTATATTTGGAAGCTATTTTGAGATTAAGAACAGTTCTTAGAGAAATACTATGGGAGTTATTGAAAGTCTAAGGTCAATAATATATCTAAAGAAGATCAAAGAAGGGTGAAGAAAAACTCAGATGTATCTCTCTTTCTAGTTCCAAAGGGAATGGTAAATGTATTGTAGGGAATTGGAAAAGAAATAATGAAACAACTTAAATTTGATGCAGTTTTTGTTGGGAAAATACTCTGTTTACCCACTAATACCACCCGAGTTTCCAGTAGTTGCTGATTTTGAATTTGTCAATCAAATCAATTGTGGATTCCCTAGGCTTTGAATCACATTGTGATGACCATCAAAATATACAATAAACCCATTTTGCACATTTTGAATTGAGCTACAGAAGGGGTTTTTCCTGAGTAACTTTTTTTTTTTTTGGTGTTTATGTGATGTAACTCTCCTAAGTTTATATTCTGGGAAATATATCTGACTTCCAGGCCCCTCCCCGCTCCCCCCCGCCCCCCACCTATATCATTTCAGGAGATAATCAACAAGAGTCTTTTTGAGAGTTTATAAACCTTTCTAAGCAATCAGGTACTGTATTATTCACCAGCGTAAATACCATTCTTAACTCTGGTAGTGTCTGGCACAATATATGTGCTCAATTATTATTTGTAGGATGAATGGACAAGGTACATGTCCTATTGGTTTCAAAGAGAATAAATGACATGATATACTATCTTAGGTTTTTCATTTAATTTTGCAGGGTATAATCAGGTGAATAAAATAAAAATAAATGATATCAAATTGATTGGTAATTCAGGCTTGGAAATCTAGGAGTTTCTGGGTCATAAAATAATGGTTAAGGTTGAATCTACATAATCTACATTAACTGCTGGTTTGTCCCTGAAAACTTGTCCAGGGCTCACTGACATTAAAGAGAGCAAGAATTATGAACTGCAGCCTACCTAGACATATAATTTATCTCTTTTCATATGGCATTTACCTTGAATAGTGATGAGTACATTAAAAATATCATAAATAATGTCATAGAAGCCTCTTTTACTTTGAAATTTTAAAATTGAAAACTTAGGGGAGAAAGGATGCAATAGTGGAATGAATTTGGCTGTGTAATAATATCTTTTGGTAAAATTAAAATAAAATTTTAATTATGAAGGAGACCTCTACACATTTTTTTATATAACTAGAACTGGAGAAAATGTCAACTGATAATTTGGGATATTTTGCTTTTGGTATTCTGCTAGGTTGAGTTGTTAAAATGTGAGAATAATGTCCCATTCTTCTTTGAATTCCTAAGATCTAACATAAAGTCTGGCCTCTCTCCCTCAAAACAGAAGTGGAGTTGATAATAGTCAACACTAAGCTAATCAGATAATCCTGTGAATTTAGTTGAGAACTCACCCATTAAGACCTTTATGGACAACATATGAGTGAAAGCATTTCAGATTTCTTCAGAAATCCACTTCAGACTTCTTCCTTTTCACTAATGAGATGTTACAGTGCAGTGTTGCTTTAAAAACCATTTGAACAGCAAAAAAAGGTTACTGAAATTATTATATAAAAATTCTATTTTCTACAGGGGCAAAAGGACAAAGCATTAGGGGACGAGGCTGAAATTTCGGCTTTGAATTGAATGTATCTTGAAACATGAGGCAATACATCTTTGGTTGACTAAGGTAATACATAAGATGAAATACCTTTTACAGAATCCATCTTGAAAAGTATAAGCCAATGACAGCAATCAGTTCTTTTTCAAGAAGTGATAAGGACATAGTTAAAAGCTTTAATGTTGATGAGAAATGGGCTTGCTGGGGCTTTAGGGGACAGAATGTGTTATTTGCAGGAAAAAAGCGTTAAGTTTTCAGGAAAATTTTAAGTGCAATGGGATGTCACTGAAACAAACTATTAGGGAATATTAAATCTCTGGTTAGAGCAATAAGTTCAAATATTATTTCTCTCCGGCTCCTCTTTGCTGTCCCTATAGATTAAGTGCTACTTAGTTTTATAATTACTCGCCTCTCTCTTGCACATGTGCCATTGACCTCTGTATCCAGCTTTGACCTCTCCACCTGAAAGGTGGAGAATCATAGATACACAGTCCTGGTGGACATCTTCACTTGCGTGTCACACACAACCTGAAACTAGTATCACCATTTTCTTCTTTTTCCCCAGCACTACCCAGCAATGGTGACTCTTCTAGTGTTAATGATATCACCATTTATCCAGTTGCTTGAGACAGGAAAACTTTGCTGTGCTTTTGTGAAAAGCAGAAAGTGTTGACATTCCTCTGTGCATACACAGATTCTATTCATAGGAAAGTTCAGGTTGGATTGCAGTTCCCATTTCCCTCCTCAATTTGGAGCATGACATGCATAAAAATAGGGAACAATCCTCAGTCTAGATTTTTCTACTTTTTAACCTACATCTGATCAGTTTTCAACATCTGAATATCCTTGAATCTGCAACTCCTCTATCTCCTCTATCTCCTTGAATCTGTAACTACTCTGCTTAATTGTCTATTAAACTAAATATTTAATATTGAAAAGTATGTTATGTATGCATGTTTACTGTGTGTAATAATATAGAAAACATCAGTGAACATGCCACCTTCCCAAGAACCAGAACATTATTGGTATTTTGCTCTGTGCTTTTTGATTCTTACTTATTATTTAACTATGGCTAAAGCTGCCTAGTCTCATTTCAACTCCCCAATATGCTCACATCCAGCTACATAACATATCACCTTACATCTAACCATTTCACTGCCCTGCCTAAAACTCTTCTATATATTTCCATTCCTTAAAAAAGAACCCCTAAATTTCCCAGTATGGCAGAGAAAGATGTCCAAGTTCTATCCCCTATAGGGCAAAAGCTTCATTTTTGGCTTCTTCATGGTTTAGGCAGAACTAAAGTGGTTCCCCAGATGGCTCATTCCACTGTTTGTTCTGCATGAATCACCACTTCTTCTATTGTGTCCAGTCAATTCTTTCCAATTTTATTGAATTATCTCTGAGTCTGTCTCCCTTCCTAGACTGCAAGCTATTTGAAGCTAACAAAGATATCTCATTTATTTTTTATTTTTAATCCAGTTTCTGGATCACTGCAGGGTTTCAAATATTTGAATCACAATGATTAGGAAGGAAGTTTATCTTAATATTTTGGGGGGTGATACCAAATCTTTATTCTATATTTTTGTTTTAATTTTAACTGGTCATCTAGACATTTGTTATGGATGTCTTTAAATATTTATTTTCTAATTCTTTCCCGTCATGTAGACATTGCCTCTGAATTACCTTACAGAAATTTCTTAATGTGAATCAGGGAGTCTGACAGTTAAAATGTCAGACAGTAGTGTTGATTTTATCCTCCACTCCAACATAATTACATGAGTGAAGCCAAAGGATTTGCTTGGTATCACATAAACTCAGCCTACCTGACTGTTGTCTCAGGACACTCCGTGGTAGGTTTTAGAAGTTTCCTTAGCACCCACATATCTTCTCTTTTGTTTCCTTAGGTGATCTCTGGCATATCCCTTTTCCCATTCCTGATTCCTACCCTACTGTTCAGGGTCAGCTGAGACACCCATCAGCTCTGTGCTCATAAAGCAGTTTAATTTGTTACAGTTTTTCCTCCTCCCTCTGACTTCAAACCTGTTCTTCTTCCAGGGCCGCCATTTTTTACTGGCTGTCAGGGTGGAGGCAATCTCATTATACAAATTCAATTAGCATATGAATAACTGTTATTTAACTCCATCTGTGGAGTTTCTTAAGTATTAAGTTTTAAAGGATACTTTTCACCTTAAAGAAGCTTGAATAATGCTTTGTATTTAGAGGTGGTAAGTGCATCTTGATATTTTTCTAAGCATACCAAACAATGCACGTGCTTATTGCTTTTCCCATAAATCAGCCTTGCTTAGATGTAAAACTATTCAAATTGATCCTTTTATAAAGAAAACTTTATTTAATCACAAAGTCAAACAGAGGTACAGAGCATTTAAAAATCACCTTGGGTCATTGTTATCTGTGGATGTCAGCCATAAGAGCAAAGTTTTAGCCTCTTCGGGCATCATTCGGCTTTTCTGGTGGCTCAGCAGTAAAGAATCCACCTGTGATGCAGGAGCCATAGGAGATGAGTATTCAGTCTCTGGGTGGGGAAGATATCCTGGAGGAGAAAATGGCAACCCAACCCACTCCAGTATTCTTGCTTGGAAAAATTCCATGGACAGAGGAGCCTGTGGGCTATCAGTCCATGGAGTCGAAAGAGTTGGACACAACTGAACAACTAAACCACCACGACCACCAAACTTACAAGACACAGGTTTAGCTTTTGACCTCCCTTTCCATCTCTACAGCAATCGCATACTATGAAAAAGCTTAGTTAGTAATGTGGTCTGTCCTTTATTCTTCAGTCCTAATGCATATCATTATACCAGGAGAAACATCAATAACCTCAGATATGCAGATGACACCACCCTTATGGCAGAAAGTGAAGAGGAACTCAAAAGCCTCTTGATGAAAGTGAAAGTGGAGAGTGAAAAAGTTGGCTTAAAACTCAACATTCAGAAAACGAAGATCACGGCATCCGGTCTCATCACTTCCTGGGAAATAGATGGGGAAACAGTGGAAACAGTGTCAGACTTTATTTTTTGGGCTCCAAAATCACTGCAGATGGTGACTGCAGCCATGAAATTAAAAGACGCTTACTCCTTGGAAGGAAAGTTATGACCAACCTAGATAGCACATTCAAAAGCAGAGACATTACTTTGCCAACAAAGGTCCATCTAGTCAAGCCTATGGTTTTTCCTTTGGTCATGTATGGATGTGAGAGTTGGACTGTGAAGAAGGCTGAGCGCCAAAGAATTGATGCTTTTGAACTGTGGTGTTGGAGAAGACTCTTGAGAGTCCCTTGGACTGCAAGGAGATCCAAGCAGTCCATTCTAAAGGAGATCAGTCCTGGGATTTCTTTGGAAGGACTGATGCTAAAGCTAAAACTGCAGTACTTTGGCCACCTCATGCGAAGAGTTGACTCATTGGAAAAGACTCTGATGCTGGGAGGGATTGGGGGCAGGAGGAGAAGGGGACGACAGAGGATGAGATGGCTGGATGGCATCACTGACTCAATGGACATGAGTCTGAGTGAATTCCGGGAGTTGGTGATGGACAGGGAGGCCTGGTGTGCTGCGATTCATGGGGTCGCAAAGAGTTGGACATGACTGAGCGACTGAAATGAACTGAATGCATATCATGGTGGGACAGGATGTTTGAAAACTTTAGTACATTTTTCAAGTGACAATTTGTTGGGAATCACCAAAGAATGGATGCTTTTGAACTGTGGTGTTGGAGAAGACTCTTGATAGTCTCTTAGACTGCAAGGAGATCCAACCAGTCCATCCTAAAGGAGATCAGTCCCAAATATTCACTGGAAGGACTGATGCTGAAGTTGAAGCTCCAATACTTTGGCCACCAGATGTGAAGAACTGACTCATTGGAAAAGATCCTGACGCTGGGATAGATTGAAGGTGGGAGGAGAAGAGGATGACAGAGGATGAGATGGTTGGATGGCATCACTGACCCTATAGACATGAGTTTGAGTAAGCTCTGGGAGTTGGTGATGGACAGGGAAGCCTGGTGTGCTTCAGTCCATGGGGTTGCAAAGAGTCGGACACAACTGAGTGACTGAACTCAACTGAACTAAACTGATACTATTTTCAGGGCAGTGTGCAATGAATAAGACATGATTCCTGTCCTCACAGAACTTATCAGAGGTCCTCATGCCCAGATAGAGGGCAGGATGTGATAAATGTTATATAGAAGGTGAAACAGCCTCCCCAGGTTTACAGGAGAAGATTAATTCTGTTTGGCAAAGACTGAAAAGATTTTTCCAATGAATGGCATCTGAAGAATAGCTCTAATCTCAAAATGTAGAGTTATTGGACAATGGTGTTCCAGATAAAGGGAGGAGTATGAGCCAAAATACAAAGGCAAGGAGGGAAAGGAGGCAGAAGGATTTGAATGGCAGAGAGTTAGACGCCTTGTCTACTACTTAAGGTTTTGACTGAGAAACATTCTCAGTGCATGACAGCTCCTTTGTTATTCTTGGAAAAATAATTTAAGCTTGTTCCTTTTGCTACATAACATTCTTACAATTCAGTTGTTCATCTTCAATTGGTTTGATTTTAGGGGAAATAAAAATCTCTTTCTTAACAACTAATAGGAAAATTTAGGAAATTTTTTCTTATTTTGTTATTTAAATATGACATTGTAAAACTTCATGGGGTTAGGACTCCATGCTTCCACTTCAGAGAGCGTGGGTTCGATGACTGCCAAGGAAACTAAGATCCTGCGTGCCACAGGGCCAAAAAAAAACCCACTCCAAAACCCTTGGTTTTCTCCCCCCTTTTTTTCCATTACCCTATTACCAATTACCATCATCTTTCTCCCAAACTTCTACAAAAGTTGCCCAATTCATCTGCCTGCTTCCAGGCACAGCCGCACTCCTGTAATCCTTAATCCACACAGCAGCAAGAAAGATGGTTTTAAATTTTGATTAAATTAAATGTGAACCTATAGGGAGTCCCATGAGTTGTGGTTTCTGGAAGATGACATAGTGGTGGCAATACTGGTTATAAATCCCCCTGCACTCTTACACAAAATGTCAGTGTTGTTTCTCCCAGTCTCTGAGGAAGTGTGATCACTGGGAAGTGCAGGAACTGCTGAAGCCAGAAGTTTTTCTAAGCATGGATTTGTGATATACACTCCTGGGAGTCACCCTCTCATGGGCTGACCTATATGCTGCTGCCAGAGATAAGGGATAGCGTGCTATAAGCCTTATCAGTTCTTTTGGTAGCTTTGCTTGTAATGGTGTGATTAAGCCATTGTTTGGGCGAAAACACCTTAACATCGAATTGAGCTGTCAGGGACTTGCTGGTAATGTAGCAATTTTTCAGACAAGGTTCTGGTGCTTTCTGATAACATCACCATTTTGTATCTAATTAATACTGCTGCTAGATGAGTGGTATTTCTGAGGTGAACTTTGACTACTTTAGAAATCTGGGATTGGGGAGAGAGGTGACATTTTCTCAAGCGTCTGAATTTGGTTTTCTCTGTTTTTTCCTCCTCCCCTAAACCGGTCGTCATAGCCCTACTATTGTTACTCTTTACGATAAAAAGCACAAACAATAACCCCTCCTCCCCCAAGTAAATATAAAACCATTTCCTGTTGGTGTTTTTTTTAATTAAAAAAATCCTTTCATTTTATATTAGAGTATAGCTGATTAACAACGTTGTGAGAGTTTCAGGTGGACAGCCAAAGGATTCAGCTGTACGTACAGATGCATCCCTTCTCCCCCAGACTCCCCTCCCATCTAGGCTGTCACACAACATTGAACAGAGTTTCATCTGCTATATAGTAGGTCCTTGTTTATCCATTTAAAATATTAATACAGCAGTGTGCACATGTCCATCCCATCCCAAACTCCCTAACTATCCATTTGCCCCATCCTTACCTGCCGGCAACCATAAATTTGTTCTTTAAGTTTGTGGGTCTGTTTCTGTTTGTAAATGAGTTCATTTGTATCATTTCTTTTTAGATAACTCATATAAAGGATGTCATACGATATTTCTCCTTCTCTATCTGACTTCACTCAGTATGATAATCTTTAGGTCCAGGATGCACCCCACTCCAGTACTCTTGCCTGGAAAATCCCATGGGTGGAGAAGCCTGGTAGGCTGCAGTCCATGGGGTTGCTAAGAGTCGGGCATGACTGAGCGACTTCACTTTCACTTTTCACTTTCATGCATTGGAGAAGGAAATGGCAACCCACTCCAGTGTTCTTGCCTGGAGAATCCCAGGGATGGGAGAGCCTGGTGGGCTGCCGTCTATGGGGTTGCACAGAGTCGGACATGACTGACGCGACTTAGTAGCAGCAGCAGCAGCAGGTCCAGGATGAGTGGTTTTAAGGAAATAAATAAGCGATATTGAGGCACTCAGAAACTAGCAACAAGAGATATCATTTGAGGCCCCAGGCTTGAAGAGAAATAGTATCATTTGAGCCTACCGAGAGTTGGAGCTTTGGAGAAGGGATCAATTAATATTAATTGCAGTATTGGAGGAATGTAACTGGTAGAAATATAGCCTAAAGCATAGACCATAAGGGTAGAAAAACTATGACTTCTCTCTCCTCCCAACATGTTTTCCTTCTGATGTTGCCCAGTGGCCAAGCCTTACTTAAGCTCAGCCACAAAGGATCTCAAGTACCTTGGTCCATTGGACCAGTGACAGAGCAGAAAGAAGAAGAGCTAAGAACAAATTGATGGCGCTAAATGAACAATAAGCACAACATTTCTAATTTTCAGCTGTACTATTGTTTCCTGAAATGTGCTCCAGTTATCTGAAGGGGTTTAAAATTTTTTCTAAACAATGGTTAAAGTCATTTTGTGGGGTCATGTCAAAAAGGCCAGCGACAAACAGCATTGCAAGTCTAAGTTTGGAAACTGCTGGGTCATGAAAAAAATCCATGCCTGCAGTTTTGGCTGTACCACTGAGTCTGATGAACAGGGGGCTGGAAACTGTGGGTGCTGGCTATACCACCAAATAAGCAAGTCTCTGTGACTCTTCCTCATACATGAGGAAGCTTATTGTTCTAACTTGTGAAGGTCACTATTACCACTACTGAATCACAGATAACTTCTGTAATATATACTTAGGAAAGGCAAATCCACAGCCCCAAATGTATGTAATAATGAAAACCATTTAGATGTGATTTTAGTTTTATCACCATTTGGGATTATCCATAATATCACAGCAAGGTTAGTTGGAAGCTGACATAAACACAGATGTCCTTTGTACAAAGCCTGCTATAGCTTTGTGATATGAAATTAAATGCAAGTATTTGGAACCAATGAAAAGCTGAAACATGAGAGAATGCTGGAATTCCAATACTGCAGAGATGGCTATGTTTTTTATTTTTGTTTCCCTTAGAATATGTGCCTGCAGATTAGCATCCACTGAAGGTCAAAGATAATAATGGTAAAGCCATTGACTGTTTTCCATGTGGTCTACACTCTCAGATTAGATTTGGGTCTTCGTCTCTTGCTTTTCATGGGGCAAGGATTTATTTTCCTTCTAGGCAGCACTTCTCTTTTATTTGTCCCTTTCCATATTCAGCTTCCTTCATTCTCTTTCTAATTCTGTATTTCTTATTCTCATGCTTCTTCCTTAAGAGCAGCCATAGTTTGGTGTGTGTATGTGGTAGAGGCTGAAGGGGCTTCCCTCGTGACTCAGATGGTAAAGAATTTGCCTGCAATGTAGGAGACCCAGGTTCAATCCCTGTGTCAGGAAGTTCCCTGGAGGAGGAAATGGTAACCCACTCCACTATTCTTGCCTGGGAAATCCTATGGACAGAGGAGCCTGATGGGCTAGAGTCCGTGGAGTCACAAAGAGTCAGATATGATTAAGCAAATAACCCTTTCACTTTACTTTCTTTCAGAGGTTGAGGAGTTCTCAAGAACTGTAAAATGCAGAGAAAGAAAACAAGCAGCAAAGGGGGTGGATTGGTATTTGCTGATACCAAAAGTTATGGGAGTTGCCTATTAAGAGAGAAGTTGGCTTTAAGGTAGAAAGAGGCATGTCTGGCACATCTCTTGTTCTCAGAATTGTAGGGGATAAGGTATATATTTATTAATCACTAAGAATCAGGCTTAGATGACGTTCTTTCTACTCCCCTCAAGCCACTTCTCTTTATGAAGCATCTCAAAAGGTGACACCCTAATGTACGATATAGGATTGTAGGTGTCATGCTCCCTAAATCATCACACTCAATCCACCATGCCATCTGGCAGAATTCTGTTGATTTCATTTCCCAAATATCTTGATGTGTTATTCATTCATTGGCTTGTTCATTCACTCAGAAGGTACTGAAGTGTCAAGTACTGTGCTAGGTTCTGGATCCAAAGATGAGTAAGTCTTCGTGGTCCTGACCTCACAGTCCTGATAATGCAGTGTGAAGGAAAAATAAATAAATACACAAATGCACACTTGCAAATTGCTATAGTATAAGATGCTGTGTTAGAGAATAAGGGAAGAGGAACCTAATTTAAAAAGAATAATTAGTTAAGACCTCCCTGAGAAGGTGATATTCAGGATGAGGCATGGAAAGTGAGAAGGACCCAATCATGCAAGAATTGGTGTATCAAATATCAGAGGGTGCTAGAGTGGTGGTAGAGAGCTGTGTGAGGGTTCTGAAGAGAGAAAAAACATGATTTGAAGAACTGACTTGAGATAAATGGTTAAAGTGCTATAGTTTGCATGCATACTAGTCATGTCTGACTCTCTGTGACTCAATGGATTGTAGCCTGCCAGGCTCTTCTGTCCATGCAATTCTCCAGGCAAGAATACTGGAGTGGGTTGCCATGCCCTCCTCCAGGGGATCTTCCCAATTCAAGGATTGAACCTGTGTCTCTTATGTCTCCTGCATTGTCAGGCAGGTTCTTTACCACTAGCACCTTCTGGGAAGCCGTGATTAAATGTGTCCTCCCAAATTCGAATGTTGAAATCCTAACCCCAATATGCTGGTATTTGGAAGTAAGATTTGGGGGCGATGGTTAGTTCTTGAGAATGGGCCTTCATAAATGGGATTAGTGCTCTTATAGAAGAGACCCCAGAGAACTTCCTTGCTGCTTTTACACTGTGAGGACACAGTGAAAAGATGATAATCCATGAACCAGTAAGTGTGCTCTCCTAGAGACTGCATCTGCCAGCACTTTGATCTTAAACTTCCCATCCTCCAGAACTGTGAGAAATACATGTCTGTTGTTTATCAGCCATTCACTCTACAAGTTCTGTTAGAGCAGCCTGAATTGACTGAGACACAAAGGCTCAGAAAGTAGTAGACCCAAGCAGGATTAGGAGTTGGTGTTTTATTTTCATTGCAGTGGAAAGTCATTGAAAATTGGGGAGTGACATAATCAGCTTCACATTTCAAAAAGATATTTCTGGTTATTTGGTAGAGAGTGGATTTGAGGGTATCAGGAGTAAGGACAGGGAAATCCAGTTCAGAGCTAACACACTGTCAAGGTGAAAGAGGTCAAGGTCACCATCGTTACTTGTAATAATGCTGGGAGCAGTAAAGAAGGAACTAAATCGCTTTGATATGGAGTACTCTGTGCCGTGGCACCCAGATGCCCCTTCCAGGACTGAGGTGCTCTCCCAGTGCTACAAGTATTGGCTGCTGACAGCTTAGAGCTTAGTCGATCTCCAGGACTTGTCCTTTGCCCAACAGAAATGCCTCACTCAAGATCATGCCTCTGAGTTAGTGAACATCCAGTATCTGGTCAGTGAGCGGGGAGGATAAGGTTCTTGCTTTAAATTGGGATAACTCTGAAAGGCCATTCTGAGTTTCCCGTGGAATTGTCTGAGCCCTCTATGCAGCTGCACTTTCAGTTCAGCCTCTACTTTTATCCATTCTGCTTCCCTATTCTCCTACAAATTTGTCCTGAGCCATCCCCAGTTGACTTCTTGCCTGTAAGTCTTCTCTGAATCTGTTTCCAACCTTAATCAAGAAAATCAGAAACCAAATTTGAAGGCAGAATTAATGAAATTTGTGAACAGAGCAGAGAAGACTGAATATGGGGGCGGGGGCGGTGGTGGGGAGGCAAAATAGGAAAAAATAGAAGCATCCGTTATATCTCCAAGGTTTCTGACCTCCATATCTAGCAGCATGTGTCTTTTATTGAGACTGGAAAGACTGAAAATCATCAGTAGGGCTTTGAATATGTTTTGCTTTAGAAGACGCCATGATTTGCCTGTTTAGGAAGGAAATGTCAAGTATGGAGTTAACACATGAACTGTTACATTCTTCAGATCCCCACTGACACCTCCCTTTGTCCTCTCTGACCTGGAGTTCTGTGACAGCTCTTAACTTGTCTTCCTGGTTGTAATCATGTTCCTATTAAACCTTTTTACGTTCTTTATTTACAGAAATATTATAAAACTTCATAATTTACATTTCATACTTAAAATGCTTTCATGATTTCCTCTTGTCCTGATATAAAGTCAAGATCCTTAGTTCAGTTTGTAAGGTCTGCCACCTGGACCCTTTCTGTACTGTTGCCCTCCTGTCTTTTCCCTCCCCTCTTTCATACGTGCCACTCTGATTATTTTATGCCTTAACGCACCATGTTTTGCTTCATCTCAGGAACTCTGCACATGTGCCCAAACAGTGCACATTTGTAGAACGCCCTCTGACTGAGCCGTTCTTATCACTCTCCACTGTTCTTTCAAAGGGTTAACTCCTAACCATCTTTTAGCTTAAATGTTAGCTCCTCAGGAAGGCCTCTGTCCTAACAGACCCCCTGTGACATATTTTCAGAGATCACTGCTGCTGCTGTTGCTAAGTCACTTTAGTTGTGTCCCACTCTGTGCGATCCCGTAGCGGGAGCCCACCAGGCTCTGCCGTCCCTGGGATTCTCCAGGCAAGAACACTGGAGTGGGTTGCCATTTCCTTCTCCAATGCATGAAAGTGAAAAGTGAAAGTGAAGTCGCTCAGTTGTGTCCAACTCCTAGCGACCCCATGGACTGCAGCCTACCAGGCTCCTCCATCCATGGGATTTTCCAGGCAAGAGTACTGGAGTGGGGTGCCATTTCAGAGATCACTATGCTAATTATAATCCTCATTCTATGTTTCTGAGTTTGGGTTTTTTTTTTTTTTAAATCTTTCATGTGGTCTCTTCTTCAATGCTTGTAGAAAGTAATTTATTTCTGTATTCGGAAATAGAAAAGTCTGGCTAGATATATACAATTCTGTTTAGTTTTTCTATAAAACCCTGCCCCTTCTCTTGGTTTCCTTTTATCATGAAATAAAAAAGGACTCAAAATTACAAAAAAAAAAGGACTACTCCCCAACCTTAGAATGTAGGTTTCTATTAAAATTGGCTTCTAGGTCAGATAAAACTTAATAAACTTGTCTCTTTACAACTCTCGATCTCTCCTCCAGTATCCCACCCTGGTCACAGACACGGTAGAACTGGGAGTCCTAATAACAGATCTCCTTCCTTGCCCAACTAAGGCCATCCAGGTGGAAGGGGGAACTGCCAGCACCTTCTTTCTTTGATCTTCTTTGCTTAATTTTTCATGAATATATCATCTTGCCTACAAGTTTCCCAAAGCTCTCCTTACTTGTATTTTGAAGGCACACCACCTTGTCTATATAAGGCTCTCTGGTTATAATGCATCCCCCTTTGAGGAGTGCTATCCACTCTCTTTCACTACACATTGTTGTCTCTGTTGGCTTTGTCACTTTGGGCTGCCACTACAAATACCATAGACTAGGTGGCTTAAACAAAGCATTTTTCCCCTCAAAGTTCTGAAGGCTGGCAAGTTCAAGATTGAGGTCCTGGCAGGATTTGGTTTCTAGTAAGTTCTCTCTTCCTAGTTTGCAGACAGTCTGCTGTATTGTCACATGACAGGAAGAGAGAGGGGGCAGGGATCGGTCTTTTTTTCAAAAGGTCACAGTCCTACCCTTATGACCTTATTTAACCTTAATGGCCTTACATTGACTTAACTGACTTACATTGGGACTTAGGCATATGAAATTTGAAGGGGCACAATTCAATCTATAGGAGCTATTTTAAATATTCTACACTCTGCAAGTGACATTCTGTCACCTGCATGAAGGCAAGGATACTACCTTCGTCTTTGGCAGCGTCTTGCAGAGTCCTGACACAGAGTGACAGCAAAGGAAACTCTGACTCCTTGAAGAGACTGGCCCTTTCTAGTTGACTGACTGAATTTTCCTTGGGGGGAAATCCTTTACCACTTTAGACCTAAATTTTTCCATCGGAAAAATGAGAGGTTGAATTCTGATCACTAAGATTTGACTGGAACCTTAGAATCTGTAATTTTCCTTGCCTGAGGGAAATCACTTTAGCTTGCTTTGTAGAGATTTTTATGCCCCTCTAAGGACTCAGCAAGGATCTACTAAATGATGTATAAGGGGATGTTCGGGCTACCAAAGAAGAATTTAGTAAAAGGTACTTACCAGCTCACTTTCTACATTTTCCTCATTTTTGCCCAAGAAGTTCATAGAGAACGCCAGCTCTCTTTGTTTTGGATGCTGCTATGCTAAAGTAATATAATACTATTAATTTTCATCTATAACAGAGTAATATGAAATTTCGAATCCAGCTATGCTGTTAACTATAGTTGAAAAGTCATTTTTATTCTTCACACATGTTGAGTGTCAGATATATTTCTTTCCAATCGTTTTTCATTTTTTGATGACTATTTTCAATATACAATTCCACTGTGTGTCTTTTTTATCATTAGTTTGGTGCTCTGAGGCATTCCTGACTGTAGAGTTACTTTATTTTACCTGGATGATGGTCTCATATGTTGGTATAACTTCTACTCTGAATGGACTCTGAGTGGGTGAGTTCAAGAAATATAGATTCAATATGACCTTCTTTCTGCAACTTTGGATTCTGCATGAACCTATACCTGACGATCTAAAAATGAAATTCTCCTCCAAATTTGGTTAAATGGCTGTTATTTTTGGAGAAGTAGACCTTGTTCTGTTATCCCCACTCCCATACCCCTCATTATGGTATGATTTTGCTACTGGGGACATAAGTTCCAACTTTCCAAAACTTGTGCAGTACATGGGAAACATATGATAAATACTAGTATTATTAATAGAACCTCATTCCCCTCATATGCCATCTTATACAGAGAGGCATTATGATGAACAGAATGACTTCTAAAATGACTTGTAAAATCTATGCTATTCTATGGCTCAAGATAAAACAAAGGAGTACATATGCAGATTTGCACTCTTTCTCTTTAAGGTATCCTATATTTATTCATTCATTATGGATCCCTTCTTGGAAGCACTGATGTTGAAGCTGAAATTCCAATATTTTGGCCACCTGAGGTGAAGAACTGACTCATTGGAAAAGACCCTGATGATGGGAAAGATTGAATGTGGGAGGAGAAAGGGATGACAGAGGATGAGACGGTTGGATGGCATCACTGATGCCATGAGTTTGAGTATGCTCCAGGAGTTGGTGATGGACAGGGAAGCCTGGCGTGCCACAGTCCATGGGTCACAAAGAGTCAGACGTGACTGGGCGACTAAACCGAACTGAACTGATGGATCCTTTCATGCATCTTTATTTTTTTTCAGTAACTGCTCAATATTTGATTTGAAATTATTCTTCTTTCTTTTCCCTAATTCAAAAATCTGTGGTTTGTACATGGATGGCTTCTTAGAGGGCATTTCTTTGGCTATCTTAATTATCTGTATATAAATTGTTTCAAGATGAACATTCTGGATCATGCCCTAACAGGAAAGGTTTTTTTTTTCTTCTTACCAATAGGAAATATAAAGTCTATGTACCTTTGGGTTTATAATGCAGATTTTCTGATATACTATTACAGTTCAACAGCAGTTACATAGGTGTGGAATAAGAGGACTATATTAGGAAGAATCCAGATGCTATGTAAGAACAGAATGAAGGATATAAATAAACCAGAATTAGGGCTTCATGGCACCCCACTCCAGTACTCTTGCCTGGAAAATCCTATGGATGGGGGAGCCTGGTAGGCTGTAGTCCATGGGGTCGCACAGAGTCAGACACGACTGAAGCGACTTAGCAGTAGCAGCAGCAGTGGTAAAGAATCTGCCTGCCAATGCAGGAGACATGGATTCTAACCCTAGTCCAGAGAGACTTCACATGCTGTGGAACAACTAAGCCTATGCAGCATAACTACTGAGCCTGTGCTCCAGAGCCCAGGAGCTGCAACTCATGAGCCCACATGCCACAACTACTGAAGCCTGGGTGCCCCAGAGCCCGTGCCGTACAATAAGAGAAGCCCCCACAATGAGAAGCCCGTGCACGAGTAACCCCCACTTGCTGCAACTAGAGGAAAGCCCGAGCAACAACGAAGGCCTGGCATAGCCACAACTAACTAACTAAATAAATAAAAAGTAAAAACAAAACCCAGAATTAGCAATAGAATGAATTTTCCATGTACACCATAAGTGAACAACAGTGGAACCCAAGAAGATTCCTGTTACTCAGGTGTGCGGTGCTTCTTTGGGTTGAAGCATTCTGTTGTACAGGTTTCATCATCATCACAGTCTTCAGCTCCTCTCATAACACCTACATACAGCTGAGTACTGCCCTGGGCCTCTCAGCATCTGCCATGCATGCATCACTGATCAGAGCCAGGCTTTCATTGCCTTTCAGTTCCTACTCCTCAGTTCAGCTTGGGAAGGGAGGCACTGTGCACAGAGGCAGCGAGTAAACAGTGTTTGGAGGAAATGCTGGATCAAAAGTCCTGTCATCCTTTGTCTTCACAGAGTATGAATGACAAGGGCAGGCTCACCCAGGGGTTACCTGAATTTCCCAGTCCATGAGTAAGCTGGCATGCACTCCCAGAGATGAACTGTGCTTCTTTTGCAGAGCCTGCACCCATCACTCTGTGCTGTCAGTGATGACACCAATTAGTGTCACTTTTAATGGTGGCTCTTGAGACCCAAAGGAGACCAGTATTTTGGCTACTGAAATATGTCTGATTTTCTGTTCAAATGTTAAGAAAAACAGACATTCTTATTGAGTTTGCTGATGTGGATGGAGAGTGAGTGAGTCACTTGACTACCATAAACAATATTTTTGTCCATACATGGTTAATACTTTATTTTTTTGGGAGGGGTAGTTTTATAGGCTTGTAGACTTCTATGGTCTGTATCTGCATATGAGCTAAAGTCCATTCTCTCACTTTTTGGTGCAAATGATGGCACTCATTTGGAATACGTTTCCAGGAGTGGTACTGGATTATGCTGAGCAGTTAACTCATTTTAGACTGATCATTTTCCATATTATCTGGACAGAATCTATATGAAACCTGTAACCACTGGAAAAGAGGCTTTATATTTCTGTGCCTCCTTAGAAAGCTATTCTAAATTACAGTTAGCTGATGTGTTCTTAATATGGCCTGATTCTCTTTGGTAAGGAGGTCCTTGGCCTGCACGTGTTTTTTTTCATGTTTCCTTTCCTTTAATTATCCTTCTGTTTAAGGAAGGAACTGAGCTGCCCATGTGGAAAAAAATAGAGAGCGTTATCTCTATCCAGCACAAATTTCACATCAAGGTTGATAATCCAGGAACACAGAAATGGTTACAATTATAGCCTAACACAGAAAAACACTTTTTAAAGCAGAGATTCAATATTGGGGATGAGAACTAGTTCAAGCCATGAAGGAAGTTTACCCTTGCAAGTCAAGTTGATATAGAAAACTGACTAGGCATTAAAAAATCCATGAGTTTTTCTTTGAGCATAAAAAATAATGTAAATTGTTATTTTCAGGGGGAAGGGGAGCTACCGCTTTTTTATCTGCCAAATTTGGGGTGGTGATTATCACACATTTCTGTCTCTTTATAGTAATATTATATAAAATTGACAACATGGTCTGCTATTTAATTATAGAAACAGAATAGATAATTGTGTAAAGACTTAAAAAGGAGTCAGATAACATTTCCATTTTATCATATGATGTATTATTCTCCCTTTCCACAGGTTTTGGCAGATTCTAGAAGGGCTTGTTGTGTTGTCTTGGCATGACAGGCTTCCCCTGTTTTACTGCTGTCATTGGTGAGCGTGACATGCTTCTCACGAATTCTGACTTCTGCAGAGGAGTGTAATTTGGGTCTTAGGATGGAATTTCAAGTTTTGAACTAAAAGCTTTAAGAAAAACATCTTACCATAGTTTTCTTTAAATATAAAAATGAGGTTAAGTATTTATCTGTACTTTGAAGCAAATACCAAAGGCTATGTTGAGGAACTGTTCATGGGGTTCTCAAGGCAAGAATACTGAAGTGGTTTGCCATTCCCTTCTCCAGTGGACCACATTCTGTCAGATCTCTCCACCATGACCCGCCCATCTTGGGTTGCCCCACGGGCGTGGCTTAGTTTCATTGAGTTAGACAAGGCTGTGGTCCTAGTGTGACTAGATTGACTAGTTTTCTACGATTATGGTTTCAGTGTGTCTGCCCTCTGATGCCCTCTTGCAACACCTACTATCTTACTTGGGTTTCTCTTACCTTGGACGAGGGGTATCTCTTCACGGCTACTCCAGCAAAGCGCAGCCACTGCTCCTTACCTTGGACGAGGAGTATCTCCTCACCGCTGCCCTTCCTGACCTTCAACGTGGGATAACTCCTCTAGGCCCTCCTGCGCCCACGCAGCCACAGCTCCTTGGACATGGGGTTGCTCCTCCCGGCCGCGGCCCCTGGCCTTGGACACGGGGTAGCTCCTCCCGGCCGTTCCTGCACTGTTGCAGTCTGGCACTCTTGGCCACTGCCCCTGACCTCAGACATGGGGTAACTCCTCTTGGCCACTGCCCTTCGGGCATGGGGTCCTCCTGGCTTCTGCCCCTGACCTCAGACATGGGGTAGCTCCTCTCAGCTGTGCGCTGGTCGTCGCAGCTGCCTGCGCTTAGTCATGGTGGAGAGATCTGACAGAATGTGGTCCACTGGAAAAGGGAACGCCAAACCACTTCAGTATTCTTGCCTTGAGAACCCCATGAACAGTATGAAAAGGCAAAATGATAGGATACTGAAAGAGGAACTCCCCAGGTCAGTAGGTGCCCAATTTGCTACTGGAGATCAGTGGAGAAATAACTCCAGAAAGAATGAAGGGATGGAGCCAAAGCAAAAAGAATACCCAGCTGTGGATGTGACTGGTGATAGAAGCAAGGTCCGATGCTGTAAAGAGCAATATTGCATAGGAACCTAGAATGTCAGGTCCATGAATCAAGGCAAATTGGAAGTGGTCAAACAAGAGATGGCAAGAGTGAATGTCGACATTCTAGGAATCAGCGAATGGATATGGGTGAATTTAACTCAGATGACCATTACATCTACTACTGCGGGAAGGAATCCCTCAGAAGAAATGGACTAGCCATCATGGTCAACAGAAGAGTCTGAAATGCAGTACTTGGATGCAATCTCAAAAACGACAGAATGATCTCTGTTCATTTCCAAGGCAAACCATTCAATATCACAGTAATCCAAGTCTATGCCCCAATCAGTAATGCTGAAGAAGCTGAAGTTGAACAGTTCTATGAAGACCTACAAGACCTTTTAGAACTAATACCCAAAAAAGATGTCCTTTTCATTATAGGGGACTGGAATGCAAAAGGAGGAAGTCAAGAAACACCTGGAGTAACAGGCAAATTTGGCCTTGGAATACGGAATGAAGCAGGGCAAAGACTAATAGAGTTTTGCCAAGAAAATGCACTGGTCATAACAAACACCCTCTTCCAACAACACAAGAGAAGACTCTGTACATGGACATCACCAGATGGTCAACACCAAAATCAGATTGGTTATATTCTTTGCCGTCAAAGATGGAGAAGCTCTATACAGTCAGCAAAAACAAGACCAGGAGCTGACTGTGGCTCAGATCATGAACTCCTTATTGCCAAATTCAGACTTAAATTGAAGAAAGTAGGGAAAACCACTAGACCATTCAGGTATGACCTAAATCAAATCCCTTATGTTTATAGAGTGGAAGTGAGAAATAGATTTAAGAAACTAGATCTGATAGATAGAGTGCCTGATGAACTATGGAATGAGGTTCGTGACATTGTACATGAGACAGGGATCAAGACCATCCCCATGGAAAAGAAATGCAAAAAAGCAACATGGCTGTCTGGGGAGGCCTTACAAATAGCTGTGAAAAGAAGAGAAGCGAAAAGCAAAGGAGCAAAGGAAAGATATAAGCATCTGAATGCAGAGTTCCAAAGAACAGCAAGAAGAGATAAGAAAGCCTTCTTCAGCAATCAATGCAAAGAAATAGAGGAAAACAACAGAATGGGAAAGACTAGAGATCTTTTCAAGAAAATTAGAGATACCAAGGGAACATTTCATGCAAAGATGGACACAATAAAGGACAGAAATGGTATGGACTTAACAGAAGCAGAAGATATTAAGAAGAGGTGCAAGAATACACAGAAGAACTGTACCAAAAACATCTTCACGACCCAGATAATCCCGATGGTGTGATCACTGACCTAGAGCCAGACATCCTGGAATGTGAAGTCAAGTGGGCCTTAGAAAGCATCACTACGAACAAAGCTAGTGGAGGTGATAGAATTCCAGTTGAGCTCTTTCAAATCCTGAAAGATGATGCTGTGAAAGTGCTGCACTCAATATGCCAGCAAATTTGGAAAACTCAGCAGTGGCCACAGGACTGGAAAAGGTCAGTTTTCATTCCAATCCCAAAGAAAGGCAATGCCAAAGAATGCTCAAACTACCGCACAATTGCACTCATCTCACACGCTAGTAAAGTAATGCTCAAAATTCTCCAAGCCAGGCTTCAGCAATATGTGAACCGTGAACTTCCTGATGCTCAAGCTGGTTTTCGAAAAGGCAGAGGAACCAGAGATCAAATTGCCAGTATCTGCTGGATCATGGAAAAAGCAAGAGAGTTCCAGAAAAGCATCTATTTCTGCTTTATTGACTATGCCAAAGCCTTTGACTGTGTGGATCACAATAAACTGTGGGAAATTCTGAAAGAGATGGGAATACCAGGCCACCTGATTTGCCTCTTGAGAAATTTGTATGCAGGTCAGGAAGCAACAGTTAGAACTGGACATGGAACAACAGACTGGTTCCAAATAGGAAAAGGAGTACGTAAAGGCTGTATATTGTCACCCTGTTTATTTAACTTATATGCAGAGTACATCATGAGAAACGCTGGACTGGAAGAAACACAAGCTGGAATCAAGATTGCCGGGAGAAATATCAATAACCTCAGATATGCAGATGATACCACCCTTATGGCACAAAGTGAAGAGGAACTCAAAAGCCTCTTGATGAAAGTGAAAGTGGAGAGTAAAAAAGTTGGCTTAAAGCTCAACATTCAGAAAATGAAGATCATGGCATCTGGTCCCATCTCTTCATGGGAAATAAATGGGGAAACAGTGGAAACAGTGTCAGACTTTATTTTTCTGGGCTCCAAAATCACTACAGATGGTGACTGTAGCCATGAAATTAAAAGACACTTACTCCTTGGAAGGAAAGTTATGACCAACCTAGATAGCATATTCAAAAGCAGAGACATTACTTTGCCAAGAAAGGTCCATGTAGTTAAGGCTATGGTTTTTCCTGTGGTCATGTATGGATGTGAGAGTTGGACTGTGAAGAAAGCTGAGCGCCGAAGAATTGATGCCTTTGAACTGTGGTGTTGGAGAAGACTCTTGAGAGTCCCTTGGACTGCAAGGAGATCCAACCAGTCCATTCTGAAGGAGATCAGCCCTGGGATTTCTTTGGAGGGAATGATGCTAAAGCTGAAACTCCAGTACTTTGGCCACCTCATGCGAAGAGTTGACTCATTGGAAAAGACTCTGATGCTGGGAGGGATTGGGGGCAGGAGGAGAAGGGGACGACAGAGGATGAGATGGCTGGGTGGCATCATCGACTCGATGGACGTGAGTCTGAGTGAACTCCGGGAGTTGGTGATGGACAGGGAGGCCTGGAGTGCTGCGATTCATGGGATCGCAAAGAGTTGGACACGAATGAGCGGCTGAACTGAACTGAATTGATGTTGAGGAACCACATAGCATTACAGGAAAAAAATGGAAAGAACATAGTAAATGCTCATTTTCATGTTAACTTAAACATGAGATGCTTTTGTATGTTTGTTTTATATGTATACTTTTATAAGTTTTTACATATGAATAAAACATATATAGGCATATAATATTCACAGCCAAGCTTTAAATAACTATATAATTCTGCTAATAGTACCATTTAGATCTCATAGGAATTAACTCATAAAGGACCACTTTTTAAGTCACATAGGCATTAACATTTCCCTGGAGAAGGAAATGGCAACCCACTCCAGTATTTTTGCTTGGGAAATCCCATAGATACAGGAGGCTGGCAGGCCTTCTTGGGGTCACAAAGAGTCGGACACTTCTGAAGCAACTTAGCACTGACATCTATTGATAACTAATGGGACTCATATATATATACACATCCAGGAGAGATGAAGGAGGGTTTGCCAAAGGCAGGGCAGGAAGGAGTGAGAATGATAATGAAGAGGAGAGATTGGTATCAACTTCTCCTTCCAGGGACTAAAACTGTGAGCGCCTAAAGAGGGGCTGAAGAAGCAGCTGAGATAACTGTTTGATTTTATTAAGTTCTGGGTACAGGCAGAATTTTCAGATATTGGTACTAAAGAGTGACATGGTACCGAGGGGAGAAGACCACTAATATTCTTATACTTTGAGGAGCTGAAGCAGATACTATCCCGAGCATCTGAGAGGCTTTGTGGGCAGCACACCGGGCCGGACCTTGGCATGTACTTGCAGCTGCCCGCTTTGACCCCCGCGTGCTGGCGACCTGGACCAGAGCACCGGAGTTGGCGGGGCAACGTGCTGACCAGCGTCCGCCTCTACGACCCAAGGACTCCCAATGCAGGTGGCAAAGCAGCCACCTGGGTACTTAGCCAGTGGCAGACTGCTCATGTGGACGCCTGGACCAAGGGCCTCGAGGGCAATAGCAAGAGCTCAGCTGACCAGGCCGAAGAGCCCTAATTGTCTGTAAGTCGGGCCTCCAATAGGGAAGGCCAGTGGGAATGGGTGCGAGGCGGAGGTCACAGGTGGAAGGATTACAACAGGCCCAGGCCCAAGGCCCCTGTGGTCCCTGCGCCGCCACAGGCGACTCGCCACCAGAGGGCGCCCCCGCCAGCCCCGGGTTAGCCACGTACCCACGTACCCACGTAGCTCGCTCTTTCCTGAAACTGGCCCCCAAGACCCTCTCCGGTTCCGGAAGCCGGTTTGCTGGAAACGGTTCGGCCCGCGAGGGTAAGCCAGACTCTGGGTCCCTGAAATATGTTTTTAAAGGTTTTGTCCCCACGACCTCCCCCTTTCGCCAGTCATGTTAAGCCGGAATCGAGCGTCTCCCTGCACCCCATCTTCCCAGTGCAATATTTAAGGGCCTCATGCAGAATTGGAAACTTGGGGGAAGGAGTTCGGGTGTTTTTTTTTTTTTTCTTTCTTTTCTTTCTCTCTCTCTCCTTGTCCCTCCTCCCCTCTCTTTTTTAAAGTAATACTTTCTTTGAAACATATAAATTGTTTATAACCATCACCAGAAGCAAGGGCGGACTGAGCAGCCTCCAAAGGGTCAGTGCACCATGATCAGGTTGTCTCTGTGTCTTTTTCATTTTGTTTTAAAAACCATAATTAGTGAGATTTTTCTTCAGCCGCCAGTGTCAGCCTTGAAGCAGAGGGCTGCAGCCCTTAGTGCTTGTAAAATAAGGAAGAATACTCAGTGTGCTGTGGTTGGGTGTTTCCCGCTTCCTTTGAGAATCTTCTTTTGTAAAAGTAAAACTCAATACTTTTTTAAAACAGAAATTTGTGGTGAAGCTGGAACCCTTCACTTGGAATATTCAGCCTAAGAACCCCATGGGACTATGAATTCACCCCAAATTTTAATTTGCCATCCAGCCAAGGTTTTAAAGAAAAACTGTTCCCTAATGAAGATTGTAATGAAAATGTAAGTACTATTTTGGAGTCGAAAATTGATGATGCAGATATCTATATAATGTACTGTATTTTTACAGTGATAGTCACTGAATGACTCTGTTCCACCCTCTTTCTGTACTCCACGTCTGTCTTCCAGACATGTCACCTGCTCTTTCTCTTGTGGTCTTTTATTTATTTATTTGGTCTTAGCTGCAGCACTCAGGATCTTTGTTGAGGCGCGTGGGTTTCTCTCTAGTTGCGGAGCCCTAGGCTCCAGAGTGTGCGGGCTTAGTTGCCCTGCGGCATGGCAGATCTTAGTTCCCAGACCAGGGATCTAACCCATGTCCCCCGCATTGGAAGGTGGATTCTTAACAGGGAAGTCCCCCTCTCCTGTGATCTCTTATTCCAATAGTTGCATTACTGCCATCAAAGGATGCCATTACTTAAGAAAAAAAGAAATATTATATATACATATATTAATGATTTAAAATTACATAGATGTCCAGTAGAAATGTAAAGTTATAGTAAAAATTTATAATAACTGTCAAAAATAAGGAGAGGCTAGAAAAATAGTATTAATAAGCTGTCTTTATATTTTATACCAGAGAGATTTGACAGATCAAGAGATTTTAATGTAAGCATATTTTTAAATATTAAAGAACTAACTACTAGAAGAGCTGAAACAAAAAAGTTAAAAGTGATCACCTTTTGAAAGCCAGAGTTCAGATTGGAAAAGGTGGATTGGGGAATTCTACTTTCCATTTAAAACACCTATTATAGAATTTTATTTTTATTAACAAGTGCATATATTACTTTGTTATATGTTTAGAAAATAAAATATCCAGAATCTAGAATATGCTTAATAAATATTCCTTTCCACATCTGTGTTCTTTATATAAGTCTCTGAGCAAACATTTCTTCAAGTCAGTCCTTAGAATTACTCCCTTGACTTCTGAGTTTTAGTTCTGTGACTCTCAAATTTTCATGTGCATTTAATCTCCTGAGGGATCTTATTGAAATGCAGATTCTGATTCAGTGGAGCTGAGGTAGGGCCTAACATTTTTTGCATTTCTAACAAGCTCCCAGGTGACAGATGCTCCTGATCTGTGAATCACATTTTGAATAGAGAGAATCTCCTGGATATCTCCCTCCACCATCCACAAGTTGTATTTTCCTGCTTCTTTGCACGTATAGTGACTTTTGATTGGATACAGATATGATGAATGTTACCTTGTTGCATGCTGAATATTGTTACTTGTTTATTAATATAAATATTCTTGAATTTTGTTCTGGGGTGCAGCTAAGTAACTTGGAAGCAGTTTGATTCTTTTGAGGTGTCTGGTGGATCCAGAGCAGTCTTAATTTAGTCTGGGGATAATTTTATTCCACTTCCATGGTATCTCAGCTGGTAAAGAATCCACCTGCAATACAGGAGACCTGGGTTCAATCCCTTGGTTGGTAAGGGAGAAGGGAAGAGCTACCCACTCCAGTATTCTGGCCTGGAGAATTCCATGGACTGTACAGTCCATGGGGTCACAAAGAGTTGGACACGACTGAGAGACTTAAAAAAAGAAAAAAGAACTGAGACAATACTCTTTTATGTTCTCCATCACTTAGGGGGTTTTCACTCCGGCTGTTGGGAGCACAAATTATTCCTTGCCCTTTGTGAGCCCCAGGGGGGCTTCTTTTCTCTGCCTTTGGTGATTTCTTCATACACGTGCACTGATCAGTACTCAGTTGATGACTGAAGGAGAATTCTCTCCAGTCTCTGGAGTTCTTTCTCTGTGCCATTTCCTTCTGTCCTTTCCTCTGCCTTGCAAACTCTAATTGCTTAGATTTCTCAACTGTATCTCCTTAACTTAGGGGAACTGATGGCTCTTCCTGGGTTCTTCTCTTTGCAGACTGGAAATTCTAGCAGGCACTTTGTTCCCCCTCTCTCAGAGATCACTGTTCTATACTGCCTGATGTACAAGTGTCTTAAAAACATTGTGTTCCTGTATTTTTTTATTGTTATAGTTATTTTGGGCATGATATTAAATTTGGTTCTTTACTCTGTCTTGGCCAAATGCAGAAGTTCCTAGATTCAATTTTCTATCTCAATTGGCTTGCTTATTTAGCTTAGCATCAAGAACCATGAAGAGTCTGAGATTTCACCCAGACTGCAGAATAACAAGTTAGTCGGCCTCTGTTTTAAAATGCTGGTAGAAGACAGGAGACTCCTGGATCAGAGACAAAGGATTTATTATTCTGGGCAGATCAAGAAACTTGAACTTCCTGTTCTTATTGGTTTCCTTTGTCCCCTAAGTCCTATGGCATGATACGAAATGATCTAGATACATAGTGTAGAGAGTGGATCTGTGGCATAGCTGAGGAATCCTGAGTCTCAGTGTTATGAAGAAGATGCTAGCCAGTTTGCTAAAATTTGTTCCAGAGGGAGAGACTTTTTAAATTATTCTTGTCACTAAAGACCTCTATTCTCTGCACAGAGGGAGACATTATCTCTTTCTTTTAAGACTGTTTGCCATGCAGACATTCTTGGAAATATAGTGCAGATGAAAGTTGTCACAACACATGTTGAAGCTATGGAAAACAGCTCCTCAACACTGAGCTTTGCTAAGTGACCTGGCTGAGTGCCTTTAGTTCTGTGGTTATCTCAATTATTTTTTATTAGGTATTGAGCGATGCAGAATACCTATGCAGGATGACTTAAATAAGGGCCGGACTAGCTTTACAATGAATAGCTTTTAGGACATACACATTAATTATTTAGCGTATGCTCAATTTCAACAAATTGGATTTTTTCTAAGCATTAGAAAGCACAAAAACTACTCACTTTTTCAAGGAAAATTGCCAAGCGAGATAGGTTTCTGCATTTTTAACATTAATATTGGATCTCAGCTTTCCTGTGGGCACATATTCCCAATGTACATTCAATGCCAGCTTATTGACCTTCTTCAATAAGGTATAATAATGTTATTGAGCATGTAAAAGGATTATTTCCAATTTAAATTTTATATTTCTCATTATCAAGCTGGTTACTTGCTAAACTGGAAAGGTAAAGCTATGAGAGGTAAGTCCACTAGGTACAGTGAAGATCTCGTTCTTTTTCTGGAGAATTTCTTGGGTTTTGATAATATGGTGCATGTGATGCTGTCTGAAAGATTCTAATTATGTGAAACAAACAGTAGATATGCTACAGTTAGCCTTGGTTAAAGAAACAGACTTCCCTCATAGCTCAGTTGGTAAAGAATCTGCCTGCAGTGCAGGAGACCTGGGTTTGATCCCTGGGTTGGGAAGATCCCCTGGAGAAAGAAATGGCAACCCACTCCAGTATTCTTGCCTGGAGAATCTCATGGACAGAAGAGCCTGGCAGGCTACAATCCATGGGGTTGCAAGAGTCAGACACGACTTAGGGACTAAAGAGAGAAAGAGAGAAAGAAACAGAGCTGATAATATTGGCTATATTATTTGGCAAAATCCCATAGGAAACTAGGAGTATCAGGCAAAACTATCTTGACAATGTCATAAGCAAGTTAATAGAAGCCACTCAAAGGCTTTGTTGGCTTATAGAACAATTTAAACACATTGCATTCTCTAAGGAGGCAGGTTTTATCAGGTATTCAGATCAAACTCATGACAGGTAGAGACGCTGTGCTCATTGCATGGCTTCATGAAAGAGCAGAATGAGAAGTGCTAATATTTAATATTTATAAATGACTTCAAGTGTTAGTTTGTGTCTGTCTGACTTGTAATTGGATCTAAAGTTTTTGTGGGTGGCATCAGAGAAGTCTGTAATTCCATATCAGCAGGAGCTCTTACTTTATGTGACACAAGGGGATTCTCGCAGAAGCCTGAGAATCTGCGTAAAATTTTCTATGCATGGATGTGTTGCATTTTAGGAGGGGAGAAACTCAATAACTTTCATTAGATTCTTGAGGGATCAGTGAAGATTAACCAAGGAATAATTCAGAGATATTTAACTGGATATGTTTGTATTCTCAAAGTCATTTGGAAGGAAAATTGTACACTCAAATGTTGGGGAGACTTGGTAGACTGAGCCAAGAAACAAAGGAAAAAATCAAGATTAAAAGAGAGAGAGGGGTGAGGGTAATTAAACAACAACAATAACTATAGTTAATCCGAGAAAAAACATTTTTGCATTTTTTCAGTAAAATAATTATCTGGCAAGTAGTAGAGAAGTTAGGCTGGAATTTGTTTGTTTGTTTTGTTTTGAGATGACCACCATCAAAGAAAACCATTTTAGTTGTTGATAAATTCTCCAGAAAACCTTGAGCGTTCTGCTAACATATACACATGACAGGTTTCTCTCTTCACATGCCATCCTCAGCACCTTCACCATAGTTAAGCTAGTTCAGCCTCATTTCCCTTAGAATTTCTCACAGGTCAAGTTGAACAAAACCCCAAGAGAGAATCACATGGCAGAAAAACCACACAAAATCTTTCCTGAGTGATGAGCCCTACCTCTAATAGTCAAACTCTTAAATTAGTTCTAGTTTTATGCTTCTTTCAGGAAGCAGTCACTTTATGACTTCAAAATTATAGACCAAATTCTGGACATACATTTCAGACTCTGTTAGCTTAGAAACAACTGAATTATCATTTCCTCAAACTGTATTTCATATGAGAAGCATAACTTAAGAGCATGTGTTTTATTATCAGTCACAATGCAAAGCAATTTCATGTTACTAGGAAAATTGCCAAGGATGATTAAAGGCAACTTAATAATTAATTGGCTTATCAGAATCCTTTTTCTCAACATTCAGAAGCTATATATTGGCCTAATTATGCCCAGGAAGTTGATCTCAGACTATCATTATTTCTTTACTCTGTTTTAAAACATTGTTGTCAAAACCCGATTAGAGAGAGGAAAGATATAAAATGATGTGGAATTCTATTTTAAATTAGCATTATCCTGGTTTGTACCCTAGGTCTCCTTTCTAATATCCTGCCTCAGGACCTTAGGACATGCTTTTCTGTTGGCTACATAATCACTTTCAGCAGTTTGCTCCAAAATTTTCTCCTTAAAGGTGTTTTCTTAGTTACTCTGAAAAATATTAATCTGTATTATCTCAGATTTAATTATTTAAAATATTACCTATGTTTTTCTCTCCTCCATGGTGCTTTATTTTTTTTCAGAGCACTTGCCTGTTGTATTCCAGATCTATTTTTTTGTGTATTCTTCCCTGGAATGAAAGGAAACTCAGCAAAGGCAGCTTTGCTATTAAATCTCTTGCTTCCAGAATGGTGCCCAGAACACCGAAGTTTCTGATTATTTATTGGGAGAATAAACATGTAGATTTTTATGTAAATATTTTGGAATAGTTTCTTTAGATGGATTGTACAGTTGTCCTTCAACTGTACCAGAAATAATGAAACTTCTTTGACTGTGTTAAATACAGAGTATATTGCCTTGCTCTAGGAGCAGTTTCTAAAAGGTTAAATTTTATGCTTAGCACTTACTAGAAGGAACAGCTGAATATCAATAGCATAATCTTAGTTGTCATGCATGAGTGCTAAGTCACTTCAGTCATGTCCGAATCTTTGCAACCCAATGGACTATAGTCCACCAGGCTCCTCTGTCCATGGAATTCTCCAGGCAAGCATACTGGAGGGGTTGCCATGCCATCCTCCAAAGGATCTTCCCAACCCAGGGATCGAACCTGAGTCTCTTATGTCTCCTGCATTGGCAGGCAGATTCTTTACCACTAGCACCACCTGGGAAGCCTTTATAAAATATAATTAGTCGTTTCTTAACTTAGTACTTTAAAATTTTATCTTTTGGGTTTTAAATGGTCTTTCCCCCCCTATTATCTTGCATGGAGATGTGGCATCCTGACCTATCACTAGGAAAGATTAAGGATCAAATATCTGACTTACCTATTTATCATTTTACCCCACATAATCCCAAAATCAAGATAAGATCCATACAAAGAGTATGGAAGAAATTAGAATTCATACAAAATGTGAGGGAAAGGATGGTGTGAGTGGCTAAAAGTGAAAGTTACTGCAGTTGTTCATTATTTATATCATTTGATTACAGAAATTCAATAGCTAAATTTAGGATTCAAGATTTTAATCAACTCAACTTAGGTGCTTAAAATTTATATTCCACCTACATCTTTCTGGTGGTCTGTTTCACTTTTGTTCTTAAATATCACATTTTGTGATAATTTTTAAATTACTTCAGGGCTTACTTGAAATGCATAGGGCACAGAGTCAACTAAAAAAAAAAAAATTGTGAGCTTCATTTTTTAGAAGAGCCATACATGTAACTCTGTATTGCATCTTTTAGTATTCATGGTGATAGTTGTAGATTAATTTATTATCATCTCAATGTAGAAAATGAACCAATATCTTTACAATATAGAGTCAAAATCATTTTACAGCTATTTTTAATCTAAAAGTCTCAATGTTGAACAGAGATTTTCTTATTATCAACCTTTGTCCTTCTTTTTGATGAAATGGGATAAAATTTGAAAGAAGATAATTGAGGAAACAGTTAAAAATGAGTTAGAAGTACTGATCCAAATGGTCTTAGCCTACTATCAAGGTTTGCTGCTGAAATTTTTTCCATTACCTGTCATCAAGGAGATGAGAAGTATGGGCCCTATAAATTATGTTGCAGAGCAATTGCAGTAGAAAAATGGCAGCCATTATTTTATCAAATTACTTTTCATCTACAAGACTGCTCTCCTTGCTGCTGCGCTATTGTAAATTAGGTGGTAATGTTTGAGAGAGAGTTGTTACTTAGTTTCTAATCTCTACTGCTATCAGTGACAAAATAACTTTGTCTTTTAAATAAATCTCAGACCCCTCTGAGTACTTTGTGGTTTGGGCTCCTATTCTTATTTGGTGCTAATACATTCTCATGATAAAAAAAAAATTAAAGCAATATTTTATTTCATTAGTATCATGGGGCTGTGAGTTAGCTAAGAAATGTTATTAACTTGAGCAATGATTAATTTAACATATAGTACTTAAATTTCTTGATATTCCAACTTTCAACTGCAGTTTCTTCATTGAGCTAAAATTGTAACTTCTGACATAGACTTCTGTATGTTTCAGTATTTTTCATAAATGTTATTCAGCTATGGATGGGGTTGTGGTTTGGCAGAAAAAAACTCCTAATATATGTTTAGGGTCTATGATATGTTATTTGTTTGATCTTTTCGGTGCCTACAGTTCAGTACCTTATAGATACCTGGTAAACTATAAGTATGATTACATGAATTTTATAGAAAAACTTCCACCAAATCATACAACTTGAAAAAAGAAGAATCAAGACTGGTCAGAATCTAAAGATGTGTTCTAATACTACCCCATATTATTCACACACCGTTTTTTTTTTTTGTTTTTTTTTAATTGGGAACTATGGGAAAGGCAGGAATAATTATACTTATTTAGCCTGGCGGGCTGCTGTCTGTGGGGTCGCACAGAGTCAGACATGACTGAAGCGACTTAGCAGCAGCAGCAGTATGAAGAGAAGAGGATTGAACATGTCTTCAAGAAGGTGTAATGTTTAGGAGGCAAGATGATGCATAGAAACAGTCCTGAAACTGTAGTTCTGGAACTCAAATCCGTGATTTAGGCTCTAAATAGCCATATGGGTCAACAAATAATTTAACTAGAAAGAGATCCCATTTCCTTCTAGCAAATGAAGGAGTTGGTTTTGGTATTTTAAGTTCTCTTCCATGCCTTACTTACTTTGATTCTGTGATGTTGATAGGTTATATTGCCTTAACTATCTTGTTAAAGCAAAAGGAATACCCAGCTGTGGATGTGACTGGTGATAGAAGCAAGGTCCGATGCTGTAAAGAGCAATATTGCATAGGAACCTGGAATGTCAGGTCCATGAATCAAGGCAAATTGGAAGTGGTCAAACAAGAGATGGCAAGAGTGAATGTCGACATTCTAGGAATCAGCGAACTGAAATGGACTGGAAAGGGTGAATTTAACTCAGATGACCATTATATCTACTACTGCAGGCAGGAAACTCTCAGAAGAAATGGACTAGCCATCATGGTCAACAGAAGAGTCCGGAATGCAGTACTTGGATGCAATCTCAAAAACGACAGAATGATCTCTGTTCATTTCCAAGGCAAACCATTCAATATCACAGTAATCCAAGTCTATGCCCCAATCAGTAATGCTGAAGAAGCTGAAGTTGAACGGTTCTATGAAGACCTACAAGACCTTTTAGAACTAATACCCAAAAAACATGTCCTTTTCATTATAGGGGACTGGAATGCAAAAGTAGGAAGTCATGAAACACCTGGAGTAACAGGCAAATTTGGCCTTGGAATATGGAGTGACTATGGGCAAAGACTAATAGACTTTTGCCAAGAAAATGCACTGGTCATAACAAACACCCTCTTCCAACAAAACAAGAGAAGACTCTACACATGAACATCACCAGATGGTCAACACCAAAATCAGATTGATTATATTCTTTGCAGCCAAAGATGGAGAAGCTCTATACAGTCAGCAAAAACAAGACCAGGAGCTGACTGTGGCTCAGACCATGAACTCCTTATTGCCAAATTCAGACTTAAATTGAAGAAAGTAGGGAAAACCACTAGACCATTCAGGTATGACCTAAATCAAATCCCTTATGTTTATAGAGTGGAAGTGAGAAATAGATTTAAGGGCCTAGATCTGATAGATAGAGTGCCTGATGAACTATGGAATGAGGTTCGTGACATTGTACAGGAGACAGGGATCAAGACCATTCCCATAGAAAAGAAATGCAAAAAAAGCAAAATGGCTGTCTGGGGAGGCCTTGCAAATAGCTGTGAAAAGAAGAGAAGTGAAAAGCAAAGAAGAATAGGAAAGATATAAACATCTGAATGCAGAGTTCCAAAGAACAGCAAGAAGAGATAAGAAAGCCTTCTTCAGCGATCAATGCAAAGAAATAGAGGAAAACAACAGAATGGGAAAGACTAGGGATCTCTTCAAGAAAATCAGAGATACCAAAGGAACATTTCATGCAAAGATGAGCTTGATAAAGGACCGAAATGGTATGGACCTAACAGAAGCAGAAGATATTAAGAAGAGGTGGCAAGAATACACAGAAGAACTCTACAAAAAAGATCTTCATGACCCAGATAATCATGATGGTGTGCTCACATCCTGGAATGTGAAGTCAAGTGGGCCTTAGAAAACATCACTATGAACAAAGCTAGTGGAGGTGATGGAATTCCAGTTGAGCTATTCCAAATCCTGAAAGATGATGCTGTGAAAGTGCTGCACTCAATATGCCAGCAAATTTGGAAAACTCAGCAGTGGCCACAGGACTGGAAAAGGTCAGTTTTCATCCCAATCCCAAAGAAAGGCAATGCCAAAGAATGCTCAAACTACCGCACAATTGCACTCATCTCACACGCTAGTAAAGTAATGCTCAAAATTCTCCAGGCCAGTCTCAGCAATATGTGAACTGTGAACTTCCTGATGTTCAAGCTGGTTTTAGAAAAGGCAGAGGAACCAGAGATCAAATTGCCAACATCCGCTGGATCATGGAAAAAGCAAGAGAGTTCCAGAAAAGCATTTATTTCTGCTTTATTGACTATGCCAAAGCCTTTAACTGTATGGATCACAATAAACTGTGGAAAATTCTGAAAGAGATGGGAATACCAGGCCACCTGATTTGCCTCTTGAGAAATTTGTATGCAGGTCAGGAAGCAACAGTTAGAACTGGACATGGAACAACAGACTGGTTCCAAATAGCAAAAGGAGTACATCAAGGCTGTATATTGTCACCCTGCTTATTTAACTTATATGCAGAGTACATCATGAGAAACACTGGGCTGGAAGAAACACAAGCTGGAATCAAGATTGCCGGGAGAAATATCAATAACCTCAGATATGCAGATGACACCACCCTTATGGCACAAAGTGAAGAGGAACTCAAAAGCCTCTTGATGAAAGTGAAAGTGGAGAGAAAAAGTTGGCTTAAAGCTCAACATCCAGATAACGAAGATCATGGCATCTGGTCCCATCACTTCATGGGAAATAGATGGGGAAACAGTGGAAACAGTGTCAGACTTTATTTTTGGGGGCTCCAAAATCACTACAGATGGTGACTGCAGCCATGAAATTAAAAGGCGCTTACTCCTTGGAAGGAAAGTTATGACCAACCTAGATAGCATATTGAAAAGCAGAGACATTACTTTGCCAAGAACGGTCCGTCTAGTCAAGGCTATGGCTTTTCCTGTGGTCATGTATGGATGTGAGAGTTGTACTGTGAAGAAGGCTGAGCACCGAAGAATTGATTCCTTTGAACTGTGGTGTTGGAGAAGACTCTTGAGAGACCCTTGGACTGCAAGGAGATCCAACCAGTCCATTCTGAAGGAGATCAGCCCTGGGATTTCTTTGGAAGGAATGATGCTAAAGCTGAAACTCCAGTGTTTTGGCCACCTCATGCGAAGGGTTGACTGATTGGAAAAGACTCTGATGCTGGGAGGGATTGGAGGCAGGAGGAGAAGGGGATGACAGAGGATGAGATGGCTGGATGGCATCACTGACTCAATGGACGTGAGTCTGAGTGAACTCTGGGAGTTGGTGATGGACAGGGAGGCCTGACGTGCTGCGATTCATGGGGTCGCAAAGAGTAGGACATGACTGAGCAACTCATCTGATCTGATCTGATCTAACTATCTTGATTTTTAAATGAAGAGAGAAAATTCCTTAGAATGAGTTTATGAAGGCACAAAGGGAATTCTTGTGTACTTAAAAAAAGTTGTAATCAGAGGCCATGGAAACACAATCTTTAGGATTTTTAAAAATGAAGGACCTACTTTATTGGAGTATCTTGAGAGTGAAAAAAAACCACACATCAACAATTAAGTTTCTGAGTCCTTTCTCTGTGCAAAGCACTATGGTGTAAGATATAACGACCTTCAGGAAAACTTTGATCTAGTAAGGGAGATACATGTGTAAACATTAATAGAGTATAGTATTTGCATAATACTCTACAATAGGATCTAATCATACTATAGTTGTCAAAGGAATGATTTAGAAACCCAACAACAGTTCAGAATAGCTCTCTGTTTACTTATTTGCTTAAACCACATGAAAGGCATTGCATAACCTAAAGCAATACTTTAAATATTTCCTTTGTCACCCATCCATTTTTCTCACACAATCTCAGCTCTGTGCCTCTTTCTCTCCAAGTTTTGCCAAATCACACCCCTGCACACCTTATGTCTTTTCTCTTCTTTTTCCCCATTCTCTCTTATGTACTGATTTTGAAAGAAAAGATCCAGAGGAACCAATCTGGCAGAAGAAAATCAGTCTCTGAAAGCAGAGAAGGAAAAGAAACCAAGCCAGCAAACATGGGAATCCTCCTACCAGGGTCTTTAATAGTTACAGCTTGATTTTTCTGGCTTGCTTCCCTCCCCTTCCCTTTTCTTCCTTTTCTCTTTGGTATATAACTTCTTCCTGTGGGGAATACTGTCAGGGAGTTTCTAAGGCTTACCAGGTGGCCACAGTGATAGATGGGCTCAAGCACTGGCCATCAAACTCCCTCGTTCCCCTGACAAAATGAGCGGTTCAAGGACATACACGTGTCCAAAATCGGGTCAGTCAGACGCCCTCCTGGAGATTGGTTGTGGACTCTTTCTTCCTCTGTGTATCACTAGCTATAAAGGTCATAGTGTAGAATTGCTAGCATTCATTTTCCTTCATTTCCTTGGTTGAATTTGATAGGTTGCTTGGAAAATGAAGCTGACCAAGGAGGAGGGCAGAACTGAAAATGGGGAGGAAAATACATGGCTTGGCAGCATGAGCCTGAGGGTCTAACAGTGTCTGAGGCTGATGTGCCCCTGAATTCTCCAGTCACATGAATTAATAAATCCCACAGTTTTTTTTTTTTTTTCTTTTCAGCTAGTTTAAGCTGATTTTCCCCCCCTTAAAATGGAAGGAGCTCTGTATAATGCACATCTTCAGCAGTCTTTGTGGGAATATTCACATATGAATAATTATTGTCCAGTAATACTTTCCATGAATTAGTCTTTATTAGTCCAGAGCATCTAAATATTTTTGTATCTCAAGTTCCCATCCTACTTGCTTAGGGCTCTATTTACTTTCAGTGTCTCTTCCCCCTTTTCTTATGTTGCGATTATATATAATACATATCTCTCAGGTTCCTCTGTAGAAGCTGTGAAGTAGACCCCACCTTAGTTCATTGTAGTACCTTCTTCCAGACCTTGGGACTGAGGAATGGTTAACATCCCAAAGAGCAAACTGCTGTTCTTGGTATTTAATTCCTGGTAGCTCAGCTGGTAAAGAACCCACCTGCAGTGCAGGAGACCCCGGTTTGATTCCTGGGTTAGGAAGATTCCCTGGAGAAGGAATAGGCTACCCACTCCAATATTCTTGGGAATTCCTGGTGGCTCAAAAGGTAAAGAATATGCCTGCAATGTGGGAGACCTGGGCTGAGAGGATTCCCTGGAGGAGAGCATGCAACTTACTCCAGTATTCTTTCCTGGAGAATCCCATGGCCAGAGGAGCCTGGCCAACTGCAGTCCATAGGGTCACAGAGTTGGACACGACTAAGCAGCTAATCTCAGCACCTCATGACCAGTATTTTAACTCTAGACGTGAAAAGGAACATGGGAAAGCTGTCTTTGAATAGAACCAGAAACAAGGCTTCTAGTCCAATCACATTAGATCTGTAATCCCGTGGGAGGGGATGGTGTTATAACTATATCCTTCCTGTGTAAGACCCATTCTAATTTACTAGAACCAAATTAAGAGGCTCAGTCTTAACCAAGGTTCCCTGGCTTATTCTGGAGGGCTTACTGACCATTGTCAGAAGAATCAGCCTATCTCCACCTACTGAGATCTCATCTGTTAAGATTCATCTTCAAGGGAAAGAGATATACCTTCTGTACTTCCAGCTTCCAAGACCACCCAGAAAGTGTCATGTCTGAGCTTCATTAGTCTGCTGGCTAGAGATCAGCTAATTATCTCAATTCTTACTAGATTCACTGTTCAGAGTTAATGTTTTTAGCTTGAGTTTCTGGAAGATTTGTGATGCCACTGTGTAAAATAGAAAATATAAGAGATGGTGTAACCTATTTTGGGGGCTGAGACAGGGATAATGTTATCTTGGGGTGTGTGGATTGTAAGTTTTCAGATAGGTGTGCATGTGGGAATACCATGCCAGGGCTGGAAAGGCTGGCCTGAAATTTAGTAGAGAGGCTCTAAATTTCAGTGAAGAGAGTGAGGGAAACTGCTGGGGGAGAGATGCTCACAAGAGGAGGAGAGCTTCAGATGAGCTTCACTGTGATGACAGCCGGTGATCCTCAGACCAGGGTACAAAGAGATTTTCTAAGGGGTACACTGGTGGGTCATTTTAGGGGAACCATTTCCCAGAGAATGGCCTTCCCAGGTGATGCTAGTGGTAAAGAATCCCCTAGCCAATGCAGGAGATGCAGGAGGTGACGGTTCTATCCCTGGGTGGGGAAGATCCCCTGGAGAAGGAAATGGCAACCCACTCCAGTATTCTTGGCTGGGAAATCCCATGGACGGAGGAGCCTGGCAAGCTACAGTCCATGGGGTCACAAAGAGTCAGACATGACTGAGTGACTGAGCATGCAAGAATGTACTATTTTCAAAAACTGATTTACCTCAGAAGTTATCTGAGGTGGATATTCCCTTTGTGACCTCCTCTTCCACAAAACCTCTCTGCCCAAATTATAAAAGAAAAACCTACCTTCACCCACCAGGAATCTTATTATGAGACTTGACCTTGGGACTTCAAAGCCAGTAGAGCCACAGGCAGAGGGACCATTCAGTGAGTCCTCTAATCAAGACATGGTACAAAAAAAAAAAAAAAAAGACATGGTAAATTTCCCCTTCTCATTAAGCTGTATAGGCCTAATAAAGTTCCATTTTTCATATTTACAATTTTACTTTCTATTTAATATTGATATACTTTTTTATATTTATGTTCACCTTTTAAATTTATATGTTATTTTGTTCATTTTAAATCAATACTAATTTTAATGAATTATTAATTCAAAGAAAATGTATAGCCTTGTGTTCATGGAATACTAAAATTTCTATATTTTGTTGTAGAGAACTATAATAAGGTGATAGTGAACAACTTTCAAGTATAAAAATGTATATAAAGATCACAAGCTGTGGGGACACAGGAGGAGAAATATGAAATTCTAGGAAAAGAAAGAATTTTCCCTAGGACCCACAAACAAAAATATCTGAACTACTTGAGCATTGTTGATGCAAGTGACTGGTATATATTTGACATTAATGTGAGCAGTGTCCTAGTGACAAATGTTTGACAGGAAGCCACGTGCTTAGATTCTTATACTCTAACTGGCTTCTTAGAATCTATTTTAGAGCCTTAATTTATGCATTTATTCTTTTGTAGCTCCTTTGGGACTTCCCTTGGGAAAAACTCAGGAATATCAATGGTCATCTCGTTCAATCACTTTAGATCCTAAATAATCTTTTCAACCCTCTGAAAAAGTTCTTCATCTTTCCTTCTGCCTGTTCTTTTGTCCTTTCCTCCACTCTTTTCCTTCTTTGCATGGATACACTTATAAAATGAAAGTTTTTATACCAAGGGTTTATGGTAAATGCTGAGGGTGTAACTCGTGAAGAAAATAAGTTCCTGACTTCTCTGAGCCTACAGTCTAGTGGAAAATACAGACAATGAAATAAGCATTTTTGTAAAGTGCAAGGGCTATAACCAGGACTATATAGGATATTATTCTGCTTCCCTGGTGGCTCTCTTGGTAAAGAGTCTGCCTGCAATGTGGCAGTCCCTAGGTCAGAAAGATTCCCTGGAGAAGGAAATGGCAACCCACTCCAGTGTTCTTGCCTAGAGAATTCCATGGACAGAGGAGCCTGGTGGGTTATGTCCATTAGGTCACAAAGAGTCGGACACAGCTGAGTGACTAACACTTTCACCTGTCAAGTTCACACACTATTTTGTTTTTTCTTCCCCAGCCCTGTTCTCTCGAGGATCAAGAGAGATAAACTTCTAGGGCTCATAGAACCTATATTCTATTTAAAAGGTAGAGACAGAGTAAACAAACAATAGAGGAAATGAGTAGGCTAAATTTCAGATAATAATGAATGCTATATAGAAAAACAGGATGATTCAGTCATTCATTATTAAAATTTAATGAGTGCTTAGTATTTTCTTTGCCCTGGTCTAAGTGCTGGAGATACAGACAAGACAAGACATTGTCTCTTTTCTCATGGAGCTTACATTTATTTCTGTCAGGGGAAAGAAAGAATACATAAGCAAGAATGTATAATAGGATCTCAGATAGTGATAAGGATTATAAAATGAAATAACAAAAGAAAAAGGGAAAGAGTGTGGAGAAGTCTGTTTTTGATAGATGGTGGTGGGGAAATGACAAATGAGCCAAATTCTGCATGAAGTAACTTATGCAAATATCTGGGAAAATATTGTTCCAGGTAGAGGAGGCTGCAGGTGAAAAGATTATGAGGCCAGGAACATGCATCACATGTTGAAGGAACAGCAAGGAGGCAGCATGGCTGGAGCAGAGAGAAGCACTGACAGCAGTTGAGGATGGAGGGAGCCAGAGGTCACCACAAAGCTTTGCAGACCATGGTGAAGAGGATTTTGTTCTAAATGTGATCAGAAGCGACTGTAGAATTTGAACAAAGAGTGGGGTGTTCTGGTTTATGTTTTCAAAAGATCACATGATTTTGTTTCTTTTGTTAGTGTTTATGAGCTTGATGATGACTTCAGCATGTTTCATCTGATAAGGATATTTGAGCTGGATACCAAAGCTGCGATCTGAAGGATGAGAAGAACTTACCCAATGTTGAGGGGAAATTATTGTGTGGTATATAAAGACACTAATGAGAGCTGAAATCTGAAGATGAGTGAAGCATGTTCTTTTCATAGGTCTGGGAAACATTCATTCGGTCTGAAGTCCAGAGTACAAAGGCAGAACTATGAAACAGGAGGCTGAAAATGTTTAGTGAAGGAGTTTGGATTCTGTTCTAAAGGCAGTGGAATGTTTTGAAGACTTTTAAGTAGGGGAATACAGGGCAGTTCTATACTTTGAATGGTTTGCTTAGGCTGTGGGAGAGGCACTGGAGATGGGAGATCAGGTAGGAAGAAGCTGCAAAAGTAACTCAGGTGGAGGGGTGGACTATAATCATACTTTATGTGAACATTTCTTGGAGCTATTAATATTCTTTTAATTTTGGAGTGCTGTGCTAGTTGAATAGGTCTTGCCCATACAGAGTCAAACTACCATCTTGGAACTTCCATACAGGACAAATTTAATTCTGTTTTTATATGGAAGTCCTTCCTATTTTTAAGGCAGCCATTCGTGTCTTTTTCCCCTTTATTTCCATCCATCATGTGGGAATTTTTTTCTTGTGGTTGAATGTCCCAAATTTCTTTAGTTCATGAGAATTGAGTATTCCCCACATGACACAACTCTTTTTTCCTTCTCAATATTTTGTTCATTTTTATCTTGATCAATTCTTGTTGGCTAGCAACCCTCTCAGACTGTGCAACCCTACTTTTATCAGCATAGTAAAAAGAGCAATTATTTCTTCCCTTTTTATGATCATATATTCTACAAATATTTACTGTCCTCAAAAGCAATAAAATAAGTTCTAAAATTTTTTTCTAGTGCTTGTACAATACCACTGACCCTGCAGTCAACCAAAATCTCATTTTCATTTCAGTTATGTTACCATTAAACATGAGTTTGGAGGAGGAAATGTCAAGCCACTCTGGTATTCTTGCCTGGATAATCCCATAGGTGGACAGAGGAGCCTGGCAAGCTACAGTCCATGGGGATCGTAATGAGTTGGACATGACCAAGCCATTGAGCACACTGCAAAGATGAGTTTGGCTGTATGATAACATAGATGCAGGGGACCAGAGTGGAAATAGGGTATCCAAAGGCTTTTATATTAATCAGATGAGAGAAGATGGAAGCTTTATCCAGGGTATTAACAATAGAAATAGAGAAAGAGTGGTAAAATTCTAGATAAAATTTGAAGGAAAATCCACTCAATATTTTGCATCCTTTGAAAAATGTACATAATCAATGACATCAAGAGTCTGTCTTTGCTATATTGTCTCAAACGACTGGCTCATATTCAGTCCCTACCACATGGGAGAAGGAAATGGCAACCTACTCCAGTATTCTTGCCTGGAGAATCCCATGGACAGAGGAGCCTGGTGGGCTGCTATCCATAGGGTTGCACAGAGTTGGAGATGACTGAAGTGACTTAGCATGCATGCATGCATTGGAGAAAGAAATGGCAACCCACTCCAGTATTCTTGCCTAGAGAATTCCAGGGACAGAGGAGCCTGGTGGGCTGCTGTGTATGGGGTCACACAGAGTCGGATATGACTGAAGTGACTTAGCAGCAGCAGCAGCAGTACATGGTTAAAGTTGAAACCTTTAATTTTGTGCATATTTTACATGCCCATGAACAGAATGTGTCAGAATAATTGACTCCTGTGATAGGTTGCAAGTATGTAACTTTAAAATACCAGGCATATGCTTTATATTTTGGTTTGTTTCACCTTTGTTTTATTGATCTAAAGTGTGTCATGAGACTTTTACTGTCACCTTCAAATTTCATTAAATCACTCATAATAGACGACATTGACAAAGGGGCTGGTTACGCTTTATGTTTTTTATAGGATTCATAGGAAATGTCATCATGATTATGTCTTTTTGCTAAAAGGGATTTTCAAGAACTGCTTCACATTTATAGAGAAGATGACAGCCCCCTTCCATCTGAAACTTAACCTCTCAACTCCATGCCTATGAATCCTGTTGCGTTTGCTCCACAGATACTCATTTCTTTAACTCAGGTTTCAGTGTTCTGTCTGTAAGTCCTGGTGAGACAATGTCAGCTTGTCTTGTGCCCATTCATCTACACACTGAATGATAGCTTTACTATTTTTGAATGGTAGCAGAGTGAGAGGTCATTCTACCTGGCCATGCTGCCAACTGAAATGCTTAGTGTGTTTTCAAATCTTGGGTTATTAGAGCCAAAGAAACTTCATAAATCAGTTCATCTGTTCTCTTATAGATGTGGAAAATGAGAGTAGAATAGCTAAGAAGAAACTTCTTTCTTTTCTTTTCTCTTTTTAACCATTATTACAGACAAGAAGGTGTACATTAAAAAAAAAAAAAAGCCATTGTCTGGGGTTGAAGAGTGAATACTTTAATAAGAGATATTGTCAAAATATGACTGCAGTCATTCTAGGGTCAAAGTCATGGTGTTAGAAATATGGTATGCAAAATTACCTTCAGAGAAACAGCCTGAGGGGCCCCTAAGAGATGTGTCTCTCGCAGGTGGATATGTCTCCATCTTAACCTCAGCAATGATCGTATTAAAGAGAGAGGAAAGTAGTGCCTTGTTTCTTCTTGGAGGGCAAATCATTTGAGTTACAATTATTTTTAAAGGGCTATCCTATTAATAACAATTAATAAAACTTTGGGGGATAAAAGCCACATTAGTAACCAGTTAATGCAAGGGGAAGATAGTGTGTGCTAACATCTTTCTCCAGTGGGATACTGACACTTAAAACTCACATTATGCCTTAAAGCAGTTCATACATGCCTTCTTTTTAGTCACCAGCTGAGCACCAATTTTATTTTCTCAGATATTTCTAAGCTGTGAGAGGTGTCTGCCTAAGAGGAAATCCAGGGGCTGTTTCTAGGATGAGGTGAAAATTGATTCTGAGAGGAAAAACAATAGACATTCTCTGTAATGAGTGGGGTGGGGGGAGGCAGTGGAGAGTGCAAAGGGATTTCATGAGGGCTTCTTTATGACTGAACCAAAGTTTCTCTACCAACCAAGTTTGCTTTCCAAATCAGGATATTATAGAGAGATGGAGCAGAATCGTAAACTTTTCAGTATCCGAGGCATCAATTCCTGGCTTTTGATTTCTTAAAACCCATATTTCTAGGTCAAAGTTTAAATGTCTTTCTGGAATAGTCCTTTTCACGTTTCCACGCTGTCCCTGCAATAAGACCTCTTGCTGCATGCTTCATGGTGCACGCACAGACTTGCTTCACTTCTAGATGGAGAGGGAGGCTCAGAGAGAGACAGAGAAGAGGAAGCCACAAGGTTTTCAACCTTGTGGACAGTTTTGTGTATTCCTATGGGAATGTGTGATTATGGGGAATATTGCCTGCAAGATGCTGTATCACTATACTATGTAGGTGAGAGAGCATCTTAGAAGAAAATAGAATTCTCTGCTCTTCACAATGATCAGGCTTAAGGGAGAATATGAGGATGTGAGTAGGTTAACTCTGGACAATGAACATCTACTCACATTGAGAGAAGTCCATCAAGGCTTCTACCGACCTCATATCCTTAGTTGCATTGGAGTGTCTCTTATTCCTGGAACATGCTGTGCAGTTTCACCCCATGTTGTGTGAGTATTCCCCCTCCTGTCCCACCAAACCCATCAACTACCTCACTCTTTCCAGCTATCAGCAATGCCTTTCCTTAAAGGTTCTGTGAACAATCCTCCTCCTTGAAGTCTGTCCTTTTCCATTTAAGCTGTTGGCCAGATTGAGCTGGTCAGAATACTTCTGTGGATTTGTTTCTAACTAGAGTTTGAAGATGAAGTTTTGTTGTTTTTTGTTCATTTGATTTCCCCCCCTAAGTTAGAGGGTATTAAGGTGTCAGGTAGGACTTTTAGCTACTAATTCATAGCCATCTGGAGAAGATTGTCTGAGAGAGTGAAGTAACCTACAAAGAGAATTGGAAAAAAGAGAAAAGCATTTTCTTATCAGTGTTTGAGAGCTTTCTTTTGGGTTTAAAAAGATAGACTCTGTTTTCCCTTTCTAAGGTTTATTTACACGAACTAATGTGTGTGTGTGTGTTTAAAAGTTTAATATAATTTGATGGGTTTCTGCCATTTGCAACAGAATAATTTTGATCAACACGAGTACCTTGGAGGAATCAGGGACATAATCTCTAAATTTAACAAGTGGTCACTTTGTCATCAGTGGAAGAATGGAATGAAAAAGGATTATAAGAAAGAGTAGTGATACTGTTGAATTTTAAGAGAATTATTGTGGTTTTTGTAAATAACATTTACTAATAAACTTCCAGTGGCTCAGAATTATTCTACTCACGTATTTGAAAATGTTTTAAAATAACAAAATTTTAAATGATGCTTATTCCAGGTTTTGTTAGAAATGAGACACCTAATCTATAGCCTTCTAAGCATTATGTTTGTCTGATATTGAGAAATCTGACATTATTATTTTAATGCACATAGCCATATTTATATGCATAAGAAATTTAAGTGGAAAATCATTAGATTTTGCTGTATTATTGATTTCTAGTTTCTCTAGTGAATTAAAAGTTACTGATTTTTAAACTCAGAAATAAAACCTCATATACTGGTGCTTTTTATGCTAAAAAAAAAAAAAAGAGAGAAAGAGATTATCTTTAGTTTTGCTTTCAGACTAGTGAATTCCTTGTAGGTTGGTGAAAAAGTTAAAAATCATAATTTGATGAATTAAAAGTAGTGTATATTTTCATCACTTTCGGACACATAGAGTGACTTATTTTATGATTTGCTAAAGTTGTAGATGTTTTCTGACCTTTTCTAAAGCAAAAATTGTGTGCCAGTTTTGCAAACTTTTCTTTATATTTGGATCTGTCTAAAGCTACCTTTGAGAACTAGAGAATTCTGATCAAGAATTCTGTTTTTCCCTGAAAAACTTCCTTCAATATCTGATTTGGATGATGTGATGGAGATTATCTTTGTTCCTACTTAGATATGTTGAAATTGCCTCAAGGCTTTGAAGTTCTGAGATTTAAAAAGAAGATGAAATACAAATACGTATGTGCTCTTTTCATATGGAAATAATATTCTGAATGAGAAGTAACTTCTTTGTTGGCATACAGTGGGCCTTTGGAGAACAGGCTGCATGCTTTTCTGTTGACTTCACTAAGATACGTTGTTAAATAAGTAGAAACCAAAAACTTTCAGGATTTTAAAGAGTAAATGATATTTTCATTAAATTTTTAACACTTAAGAATTTGAGGGTTGTGTTTATTTCTGTGTTTAAAGTGTGTCTATTTCATTCGAGTTCTAGTGTTTTTTGCTAATAGCTTTCTATTTTATTAATTCTGATTATTAATGCTGTAAATTTTCATAGTAAAAGAAAATCATGTAATATAGAAAGGTAGCTTGAAAATTACTTATAATGTTTCCACTCAGACTTAACCACTATTAGCCTTTTAGTATTTATCCTTTCATCCTTCACCTGTCTGTATGAATCTTTGTGGGCACAACTTAATCTGTGCATCTCAGACCATTCTGTGGGTGTCTTCAGTGGGCCTATTTGACTGGCTTCTCTTTCTTCATTGAGATTTCTCTTTTTTTATATGCTTTACTCCATTCTATCTATAAGGGGTTTCCTGTCTTTTATTTTTGCTTTTTTGCCCCTTATCTCTCTATCACACACACTCTCACTGTTTTTCACGTTCTTTGTATACAGAGTCATACATATGTAGTGTGAGTGAGTCTCTATATGTGACGTGAATGTGAGTATGTATGTATATATATACATATGTCAAAATAGGACCATAGGATACATGCAGCCTTATAATTAAAATATTTTTTGTAACAATAAATCTAGATCCAAAGCTCTTTTTTTTAAAATATATTTTTTAATATGGACCATTTTTACAGTCTTTATTTTATTTGTTACAATATTGTTTCTGTTTTATAGTTTGGTTTTTTGACTGCAAGGCATGTGGGATCTCAGCTCCCTGACCAGGGATCGAATCCACACCCCCTGCATTGATTGGAAGGCAATCACCAGGGAAGTCCACCACCAGGGAACTCCCAAAGATCCATTTTTAATGACTGAATAGTATTCTGTGGTACTAGATTTAATTTATTTATCCAGTCCTTTCAAATAATTTCTTTTGGACATTTAGGTTGTTTCCAATTTTTTGTTTGTTACCATATTTAGTTTTCTTAATGCACATTTTTACATATTTGTAAAATCATTTCTTAGTAAGTGCAATGTTAATATTCATTATTACTAATAATCCTACTGTAAATTTCCTTAATTTAGATGATATAAATTATGTAAACTTAGAAATTCACTATTAGGCTAAAGTCAATTCAGTTTTTATAAGATTTCTTGGGAAAGCTCAATTTTTTTTTAAGCAAAATATTAAAAGGTGCCAGCAGCTCTTGGTGGGGTGTGGTTTTATATTGCTGTTGGACATATCTAACAGTGTATTTTCTGATGGGTATGTCCTGAGCTCTCTTCTCTGTGATCAACAGGAGGAGTGTTTTGAGAAAACCAGTTAGGGTTATGGCTGTTGTTTGTGATCCAAAGAGCAGGATCAAGCTACATATTCACAGAGCAGGAATGAGACTCACTACCCTGCCCTTACTTGGATCAATCACACTCTTTGCTCAACAACAACAGGCTTTCATTTTAAGTTTTGCCTCCTTTTCTTTAGTTCTTTGTCTAAATAAGGTTTACTTGAGACAGGAGCTTTGTTTTCACTGTGTTGTTTTGTAAAATGCCATATGCACAGATGACATTTTGTAGATAATAAAACAGCAGTGATTATAGGCTGTTGGTAGTTCTCTGTTGATATCCTTGCTGGTAACAATACACTAAGATATCACTTGACATTCTATTGAGTTAACAGAAACTGTTGTGTTGGTTTTTACTGCTGCTAAAAGCAGGGAGAATATTGATTTTAATCAGAAAGAGCAGGGAGAAATTGCTTTGACATGTGTTTTTCATTTGATCTTTGAGAATGTCATGAAAAAATAAAAAGAGTAAATAATAATCTATGTGAGGTTCTTTCAAAAGAGCTGAAAGGTTGTTTGAAAATAAGTGACCCAAGGATAGAGATTTCATTTCAGAAATGAAATGTTTAATCAGCCATCTCAGAATAAAATCTCACATGACAAAAATAAGCCTTTCATTGGCATATTACATAATTATATTTTTAGTCATGCTATGATTGAAATATAAAGGAACATGGTTTAACGTGTTAATAATTTTAATATTTATGTAGTTATTCATTCAACAAATATACAGTGATCACCTCCAATAAGGCTGTTGTTGTCCTAGGTTCTGGGGTCACACTAGAGAACAAAGCAAAGCCCTTCCCTTAGTGGAGTTTGGATTCTAGAGGAGGAATAGATACAATAAAAAATGATGTAGTGTGTCAAGTAGCAGTAAGTACTATGGAAAAAGAAAACAGAACAGAATGGAGAATGTGGATGGTAGTAGCATTTTACATATTGCAGTTGGGGAAGCCACCCTGGAGACCTAAAAAAGGGACAAATGGGCCATATTTGTATTTGTTGGCAGAGTGTTCCTGGCAGAAGGAAGAGTAAGATCAAATGTCCTGAGTTAGGAGTATGCTCCAGAGATAGCAAGGAGGCCTTTACTGCCAGGAAAGTAACAGATATCAGCAAGCAAGTGGGAAGAGTCAGATCTTCTAGGGCCTTGGAGGCCGTTATATAACTTTGGCTTTTACTTTGAGTGAGATGAAAGTGAATAGAAAGTCATAATCATGAGAAGTGATCTTATTTCCTTTTAAAGGGATTAGTCTGGATGCTATAAGAAAAACTGTCAAGGTGCCAAAATGCAGAAATGCTGGAGTAAGCTAGTTCATATCCAGACAATGGGAGATAATGGTTTGGATCAGGGCAACAGCAATAGAGGATGTGAAAAGTGATTCAATTTTTGCTTTGTTTTGGAGATAAGGGTGACATAATATCCTGATGGATTTGATGTTAAGTATGAAATAAAGCAAGCAAAGATGTTTCCAAGGTTTTGGGTCTGAGCAATTCAGAAGGGTAAGGCTGAAGAAAAGAGAGTTTGGTAGGGAACGCGGCAGTTCATTTTGGGATAAATCCAGGGTGGACATTACGGATGAGTATTTGGTTCCAAGAAAAAGGTCATAACTGGACATGTAGATTTGGGAGTTGTCAACATAAAGTTGATGTTTAATACCATTAAATACAGGAAACTGGAAGAGATCATTTAGGGAGTAATTTAGGTAGAAAAGTTCTGAGACCCAAGGCTTGGGTTCTTTCCAGGGTTAGAGGTTGGAGGGATCCACAGTAAAGGCTGAGAAGGGGTGAGATTGTGAGGGACAAGGGAACCAAAAGAGTGGTCTTTCAGGGGCCGAGTGAAGTAACTGCTTCAGAAAGGAGGGAGGGGGCATGGTGTCAAAAGCAACAATAGGTCTATGATATAAGGACAGAGTTGGCAACTGGGAATCATTGTTGACCATTTTGTGAGTTATTCAGAGAAATATTAATAGAAAAGGCTTTCTGGAGAGAGTTTAAAAGAAAATTTAAGGACTTCCCTGGTGGTACAGTGGATAAGGAATCCTCCTGCCAATGTAGGAGACACGGGAAGATCTCACATGCTGTGAAGCAGCTAAGCCTATGCATCACAACTACTGAGCCTGTGCTCTAGAGGCTGCAAGCTGCAGCTACTGAAACCCGTGAGTCCTAGGGCCTGTGCTTTGCAACAGGAGAAACCACTGCAATGAGAAGCTGGCACACCACAACTAGAGAAAACCCTTATGCAGCAACAAAGACAAAGCAGCCACAAATAGAATTAATTAATTAATTAATTTAAAAATGTCTAGAAAAAAAAAGAGAATAAAAAAAATAGAGGCAATAGTATAAGTAACTATTTATGAGTTTTGCTCTAAACAGGAGAATGGTACCATTGTCCCAACCATGTTGAATGGGTAACCAGGCAGCATACATACCAGGCTGGCTGGAGCAGTGTTTGCTGGGAAAAGCTCCAAGGGGCAGAACCAGTGTCCGATGCACGAGCCCCTGCTGCACATGACATTTAGGGCAGTGCACAGAGAACCAGCAGGGCTGAGTGTCAGGCTCCAGGAGAGAAATTCTGACACTAGGCGGTGGGGCTTTAAAGCTGCACCAGCTCCTCTTCTGATGTAAGTAGGGGCCGATTTCAGCCCAATTCCTTAAATCCCTGCCTTAATTGCTAACAGGGCTGAGGTTCAAGTTTCTGGTTGACCAGGGTTGGATATAATAAGTACTAGCTCCCCAGTTTCCATAGGAGCTCTATCAGAAAACAAATTCTTTTCTAGGACCCCAGGTTAAAGAAGATTAGTCCTGATAAGGTGAGCCTTATTTCTTAGTAACAAGAGAAGCAGGAGAAGGTATAGGAGGGCTTTTCTTAACTTCTCTCTTCCTCCCTTCTTTCCTTTTCCTTCTCTTCCTTCCTGCCCTCATCCTCTTCCTTCCTTCTTTTCTTCCTTTTCTTTGATGTGCAATATTATAGATTTTTATACTCTAGTAGAGAGGAAAGACCATTGACTATAGTGACTACAGTGAAGTTGCTCAGTCGTGTCCGACTCTTTGTGACCCCATGGACTGTAGCCTACCAGGCTCCTCTGTCCATGGGATTTTCCAGGCAATAGTCCTGGAGTGGATTGCTATTTCCTTCTCCAGGGGATCTTCCCAACGCAGGGATCAAACCCGGGTCTCCGCATTGTAGACAGACGCTTTACATCACTGGAGTGATTGCTGTTGAGAAGATGAGAGGATTATCAGTCAGTGTAAGTGGAGGGCTTGGCCTTCGTGAGAGGAATGGATAGCACATCCACAAAGCAGGATGGGTAAGCACAGCTGTGCTTGTGCTGTGGTCAGAGCTTGTGGACATTCTTTTAGGACTGCTTCTAATTTCTCAGTGAAAGGTGAACTTGCGTTAGAAGCAAGGAGTGCGAAGCAGCTGTTGGAGTGTCTGTAACAATGTATGATTAAAAACCTCATTTTCCCAGTGAAAACAAATTTTAAAGTTAGCTACATGCTCTAAAAAAAGAAACTACTTTCCTTCTCTTACCCAGGATTGAATTTTGTGTATTTTTGGTGGACAGTCTTGGTTAAATCTGTTTAAATATGTTGTGCTGTGCTTAGACTCTCAGTCCTGTCCTGCTCTTTGCATCTCCATGGACTGTAGCCTGCCAGGCTCCTCAGTCCATGGAATTCTCTAGACAAGAATACTAGAGTGGGTTGCCATGTTCTCCAGGGGATCTTCCCAACCCAGTGATTGAACCCAGGTCTCTCACATTGTGGACAGATTCTTTCAAGCTGAGCCACCAGGGAAAAATTTGTTTAGCTTTTGGTCAAATATTTATTTCTATGGGCTGCTTTTTCATATTAAAAAAATCTCTTTTTTAAGTGTTCTGTGATTTGAGTCATGTTAGATGATTCTGTCAGCATAACACAGAAATAAGCAAAATGTTCTTGAGCTTCTATGGCACATGTGCAGAAGAATCTGTACTTATTAAGCTTACAAATATGTTTAAAACTCAGTAACCTTCATGTGGCTCCCAGCAAGAAGAAACATGACATTTGAAATTGTGTCTTCATAGCCTTCTCAGGGCACCGGATGATTGACACATTCTAACCTACTTATAACTGTGAGACTGAATCAGTTATTCACATAAGTTTTTTCCCCCTGCATTTGGAGCTTTAGATAATTGGATTAAATTATAGCAAAAAATAAGTCAGGCCTGCTATACTTACACTCTGTAAACTGGCAGGAGACTGACTATTTTGGTAAAATGAATACATTTTCCGTATGTCATTATTAGGTGTTACTCTTGAAAAAGCAAGCAAAAATCTCCTATTTTAAAGTAAATAAAATAACATAATAACTGGACTCTATAATCCTTGGTTTCCTCAGGTTTAATATGAAGGTCAAGCTAACATTACACTAAATGGTGCTATATATACCCATACTTTAGTTGCTAAGTTGTGTCTGACTCTTTGTAGCCCTGTGGAGTATAGGCCACCAGGCTTCTCTGTCCATGAGATTGCTCAGGAAAAAATACTGGAGTGGGTTGCCATTTCCTTCTCTAAGAGATCTTCCTAACCCAGGAATGAAACTCTCATCTCCTGTGTCTCCTGCATTGGAATGCGGATTCTTTACCATTGAGCCACCAGGGAAGCCAAATGATCTATTAAAGTCAAGTGTTAGTCACTCAGTCATGTCTGATTCTTTGTGATTCCCATGGACTGTAGCTTACCAGGCTTCTCTGTCCATGAGGTTCTCCAGGCAACAATACTGGAGTGGGTTGCCATTCCCTTCTCCAGGAGATCATCCCAACCCAGGTATCAAACCTGGGTTTCCCACATTGCAGGTGGATTCTTTACCACCTGAGCTACCAGGGAAGCCTTATTGATCCTATCAGTTCAGTTCAGTTTAGTCGATCCTATATGATTCTATATGATCCTGTAGACACATCCAATTATAAAATTTTATGATCTCAAAATAGTTTTAGCAAGTGAGCCATTTGTAGCTAAGTTATTAACCTAGATGATGCCATCCACTAGTTTTCCAACATACCTGTGGTTGTTTCCTCTCACAATAGCATTTCCTTAGTTCCTTTGAGATGAACCTGCCATTTTACTTCAAGTTGTTAAGGTGGCTCAAATGGAATCAGGGGACTTATTTCAAGCCTCATGTATTTCTTCTTTTTTTTTTTTTTTTTTTACAGTCCCAAGATCAGCTGCAGTAATAGGAACTGCTGTAGGTAGTTAGGGCTTTTTTTTTTTTTTTAATTTATTTATTTTTTTAATTTTATTTTATTTTTTAACTTTACAGTATTGTATTGGTTTTGCCATATATCAAAATAAATCCACCACAGGTATACATGTGTTCCCCATCCTGAACCCTCCTCCCTCCTCCCTCCCCATACCATCCCTCTGGGTCGGCCCAGTGCACCAGCCCCAAGCATCCAGGATCGTGCATCGAACCTGGACTGGCGACTTGTTTCATATATGATATTATACATGTTTCAATGCCATTCTCCCAAATCATCCCACCCTCTCCCTCTCCCACAGAGTCCAAAGGACTGTTCTATACATCAGTGTCTCTTTTGCTGTCTCGTACACAGGGTTATTGTTACCATCTTTCTAAATTCCATATATATGCGTTAGTATACTGTATTGGTGTTTTTCTTTCTGGCTTACTTCACTCTGTATAATAGGCTCCAGTTTCATCCACCTCATTAGAACTGATTCAAATGTATTCTTTTTAATGGCTGAGTAATACTCCATTGTGTATATGTACCACAGCTTTCTTATCCATTCATCTGCTGATGGACATCTAGGTTGCTTCCATGTCCTGGCTATTATAAACAGTGCTGCGATGAACATTGGGGTACACGTGTCTCTTTCAATTCTGGTTTCCTCAGTGTGTATGCAGCAGTGGGATTGCTGGATCATAAGGCAGTTCTATTTCCAGTTTTTTAAGGAATCTCCACACTGTTCTCCATAGTGGCTGTACTAGTTTGCATTCCCACCAACAGTATAAGAGGGTTCCCTTTTCTCTGCACCCTCTCCAGCATTTATTGCTTGTAGACTTTTGGATTGCAGCCATTCTGACTGGCATGAGATGGTACTCAGTGTGGTTTTGATTTGCATTTCTCTGATAATGAGTGATGTTGAGCATCTTTTCATGTGTTTGTTAGCCATCTGTATGTCTTCTTTGGAGAAATGTCTATTTAGTTCTTTGGCCTATTTTTGATTGGGTCATTTATTTTTCTGGAATTGAGCTGTAGGAGTTGCTTGTATATTTTTGAGATTAGTTGTTTGTCAGTTGCTTCATTTGCTATTATTTTCTCCCATTCTGAAGGCTGTCTTTTCACCTTGCTTATAGTTTCCTTTGTTGTGAAGAAGCTTTTAAGTTTAATTAGATCCTATTTGTTTATTTTTGCTTTTATTTCCAATATTCTGGGAGGTGGGTCATAGAGGATCCTGCTGTGATGTATGTCGGAGAGTGTTTTGCCTATGTTCTCCTCTAAGAGTTTTATAGTTTCTGGTCTTAGTTTAGATCTTTAATCCATTTTGAGTTTATTTTTGTGTACGTGGTTAGAAAGTGTTATAGTTTCATTCTTTTACAAGTGGTTGACCAGTTTTCCCAGCACCACTTGTTAAAGAGATTGTCTTTTCTCCATTGTATATTCTTGCCTCCTTTGTCAAAGATAAGGTGTCCATAGGTGCGTGGATTTATCTCTGGGCTTTCTATTTTGTTCCATTGATCTATATTTTGTGCCAGTACCATACTGTCTTGATGACTGTGGCTTTGTAGTAGAGCCTGAAGTCAGACTATTGATTCCTCCAGTTCCATTCTTCTTTCTCAAGATTGCTTTGGCTATTCAAGGTTTTTTTTATTTCCATACAAATTGTGAAATTATTTGTTCTAGCTCTGTAAAGAATACCATTGGTAGCTTGATAGGGATTGCATTGAATCTATAAATTGCTTTGGGTAGTATACTCATTTTCACTATATTGATTCTTCCAATCCATGAACATGGTATATTTCTCCATCTATTAGTGTCTTCTTTGATTTCTTTCACCAGTGTTTTATAGTTTTCTATATATAGGTCTTTAGTTTCTTTAGGTAGATATATTCCTAAGTATTTTATTCTTTTCATTGCAATGGTGAATGGAATTGTTTCCTTAATTTCTCTTTCTGTTTTCTCATTATTAGTGTATAGGAATGCAAGGGATTTCTGTGTGTTGATTTTATATCCTGCAACTTTACTATATTCATTGATGAGCTCTAGTAATTTTCTGGTGGAGTCTTTAGGGTTTTCTATGTAGAGGATCATGTCATATGCAAACAGTGAGAGTTTTACTTCTTCTTTTCCAATTTGGATTCCTTTTATTTCTTTTTCTGCTCTGATTGCTGTGGCCAAAACTTCCAAAACTATGTTGAATAGTAATGGTGAAAGTGGGCATCCTCGTCTTGTTCCTGACTTTAGAGGAAATGCTTTCAATTTTTCACCATTGAGGATAATATTTGCTGTGGGTTTGTCATATATAGCTTTTATTATATTGAGGTATGTTCCTTCTATTCCTGCTTTCTGGAGAGTTTTTTTTTTTTTTATCATAAATGGATGTTGAATTTTGTCAAAGGCTTTCTCTGCATCTATTGAGAGAATCACATGGCTTTTATTTTTCAATTTGTTAATGTGGTGTATTACACTGATTGATTTGCAGATATTGAGGAATCCTTGCATCCCTGGGATAAAGTCCACTTTGTCATGGTGTATGATCTTTTTAATGTGTTGTTGGATTCTGATTGCTAGAATTTTGTTAAGGATTTTTGCATCTATGTTCATCAGTGATATTGGCCTGTAGTTTTCTTTTTTTGTGGGATCTTTGTCAGGTTTTGGTATTAGGGTGATGGTGGCCTCATAGGATCAGTTTGGAAGTTTACCTTCCTCTGCAATTTTCTGGAAGAGTTTGAGTAGAATAGGTGTTAGCTCTTCTCTAAATGTTTGGTAGAATTCAGCTGTGAAGCCGTCTGGACCTGGGCTTTTGTTTGCTGGAAGATTTCTGATTACAGTTTCAATTTCCATACTTGTTATGGGTCTGTTAAGATTTTCTGTTTCTTCCTGGTCCAGTTTTGGAAAGTTGTACTTTTCTAAGAATTTGTCCATTTCTTCCACGTTGTCCATTTTATTGGCATATAATTGCTGATAGTAGTCTCTTATGATCCTTTGTATTTCTGTGTTGTCTGTTGTGATCTCTCCATTTTCATTTCTAACTTTATTGATTTGATTTTTCTCCCTTTGTTTCTTGATGAGTCTGTCAAGCCTCATGTATTTCTAAATGACACGAGTCTGAAGGGAGAATTTTCCTGGAACTTGTTAAAAATGTAAATTTCCAGGACTATGAAACTGGTCTTAGAAATCTGCATTTTAATAACCATTCAAATAGTTCTGAGGTCGGCAGCCAATGAAACACTTTGGAACACAGCCCTGGTTAACACATAAAAATTACATAATTATGTATACTTGCCTGATTTAGTGAGATTGGACATGAGAACTCAACTGCCATAAGGTTTAGCTGAAAATCAAAAGATGATAAAAATTATCAAAGGGAATGGAAATTAAAAGACAGTGTAATAGGACTCCTACCTGATAATTGCCAGGTTGTCATGATGATGAGAAGGAGCTGAACATCAGAAAAGTTTATAAAATATTATAATGAGAGATATCTTAAAAAATTCATTTAATATGCAAGCTTTGGAATTAGTTGGGAGAACTCATGCACTGAATGCCAGGAAGTAACACATCATGATGTTAAAAAAAAATGAAGAGAGCTATAAATCAGACTATCTTCTGTAGTTTATGGAATTCTCCAGGCCAGAATACTGGAGTGGGTAGCTATTCCCTTCTCCAGGGATCTTCCCAACCCAGGGATTGAACCCAGGTCTCCCATATTATGGGTGGATTCTTTACCAGCTGAGCCACCAGGGAAGCCCAAGAATACTAGAGTGGGTAGCCAATCCATTCTGCAGTGGATCTTCCTAACCCAGTAATAGAACTGGGGTCTCTTGCATTGCAGGCAGATTCTTTACCAGCTGAGCAACAAGGGAAGCCCCTTATCTTCTGTTAGTCATTCCCAAGCGACAAAGAATAGCAGCCACTGAAAATAGGACCTTAGCATCTGTAACATAATCTAATATATGTAGTTCTATACATCCATCCTTGAAATCTATCTTGAATCCAGAAAACTGTCATGCTGGAAGTTAAGAACCCTGTTCAATTATGCTGGTAAATTTTCTTTCTTTCTCTTTTCCTTCCTTCACCCTCTCCTTCCTTTTATCCCCCTTCTCTCTCTTTATTGCTTTCTCTCTTTCTCAGTATCTGTCTCTGTTCCCTTCCCCCCCCCTTTTTTAATACCTGAATCTTATGTGTGTATCGTATAGTCAGGGAAAAGATGTCCATTATTTTGTCTTTTAAAAAATTGTTTTAACATTAAAAAAATTATAAGCTCCACACAGGTAAAGAGTATGACAAATGCATTTTAGAAACCCTTAATATTTTCCACTGTAAATGGTAATATTAGAGTTGCAGCCAGTATTTTGATGAGCTCTCTGCTGTTCCTCTGCTCAAAGTGTACTTCTCATTTTCTTCCTTGGGTTGAAATACTGGTAGTTCTTTGAGATTTAGTTAAAGCCTTAGTTTCGTTGGAAGTATCCCCAATCACCATCCTTAAGTCTCTCCATACCCACCAATTAAGTGCTTTTTCATTTGAGTTTTCATGTAAATTTGATCATGCGTGCCTGCTAAGTCACTTCAGTCATGTCCAACTCTTTGTGATCCTATGGACTGTAGCCCTCCAGGCTCCTCTGTCCATGGGATTCTTCAGGCAAGATTACTGGAGTAGTTTGCCATGCCCTCCTCCAGGGGATCTTCCTGACCCAGGGATCAAACCCATGTCTCTTGCATCTCCTGCATTGGCAGGAGAGTTCTTTACCACTAGCACTGACTGGGCAGCCCCAATAATTTGATTATGCTACTTATCAATTTGTGACCTCCTTAAGTAGGGTACTGGAGGTGCTACCAGAGATCAGTGGAGAAATAACTCCAGAAAGAATGAAAAGATGGAGCCAAAGCAAAAACAACACCCAGTTGTAGATGTGACAGGTGATAGAAGTTAAGTCCGATGCTGTAAGAGCAATATTGCGTATGAACCTGGAACGTTAGGTCCATGAATCAAGGCAAATTGGAAGTAGTCAAACAGGAGATGGCAAGAATGAACTTCAACATTTTAGGAATCAGCGAACTAAAGTACACTGGAATGGGTGAATTTAACTCAGATGATCATTATATCAATTACTGTGGGCAAGAATCCCCTAGAAGAAATGGAGTAGCCATTATAGTCAACAAAAGAGTCTGAAATGTAATACTTGGATGCAATCTCAAAAACGACAGAATGATCTCTGTTCGTTTCCAAGGCAAACCATTCAATATCACAGTAATCCAAGTCTATGCCCCGACCAGTAATGCTGAAGAAGCTGAAGTTGAACATTTCTATGAAGACTTACAATACCTTCTAGAACTAACACCCAAAAAAGATGTTCTTTTCATCATAGGGAATGGAATGCAAAAGTAGGAAGTCAAGAAATACATGGAGTAACAGGCAAACCTGGCCTTGGAGTACAGAATGAAGCAGGGCAAAGGCTATTAGAGTGTGTGCCAAGATAACACACTGATCATGGCAAATACCCTCTTCCAAGAACACAAGAGAAGACTCTTCACATGAACATCACCAGATGTTCAATACCAAAATCAGATTGATTATATTCTTTGCAGCCAAAGATGGAGAAGCTCTATACAGTCAGTAAAAACAAGACCAGGAGCTGACTGTGACTCAGAACATGAATTCCTTATTGCAAAATTCAGACTTAAATTGAAAAAAATAAGGAAAGCCTCTAGACCATTCAGGTATGAACTAAATCAAATCCTTTATGATTATACAGTAGAAATGACAAGTAGATTAAAAGGATTAGATATGATAGAGTGCCTGAAGAACTATGGAAGGAGGTTCGTGTCATTGTACAGGAGGCAGTAATCAAGACCACCCCCAAGAAAAAGAAATGCAAAAAGGCAAAATGGTTGTCTGAGGAGGCCTTACAAGTCACTGTGAAAAGAAAAGTGAAAGGCAAAGGAGAAAAGGAAAGATATACCCATTTGAATGGAGAGTTCCAAAGAATATCAAGGAGAGATAAGAAAACCTTCCTCCATTTCAATGTATGGTAAAAACCACTACAATATTGTAAAAAAAAAAAAAAAAAAAAGAAAGAAAGCCTTCCTCAATGATCAGTGCAAAGGAATAGAGGAAAACAATAGAATGGGAAAGACTAGAGATGTTGTCAAGAAAATTAGAGGTACCAAGGGAACATTTCATGCAAAGATGGGCACAATAAAGGACAGAAAAGGTAAGGACCTAACAGAAGCAGAAGATATTAAAAAGAGGTGGCAAGAATACACAGAAGAACTATACAAAAAAGATCTTCATGACCCAGATAACCATAACGGTGTGATCACTCACCTAGAACCAGATATCCTGGAATGTGAAGTCAAGTGGGACTTAGGGAAGCATCACTATGAAAAAAGCTAGTGGGGGTGATAGAATTCCAGTTGAGCTATTTCAAATCCTAAAAGATGATGCTGTGAAAGTGCTGCACTCAATATGCCAGCAAATTTGGAAAACTCAGCAGTGGCCACAGGACTGGAAAAGGTCAGTTTTCATTCCAATCCCAAAGAAAGGCAATGCCAAAGAATGCTCAAACAACTGCACAATTGCACTCACCTCACACACTATCGAAGTAATGTTCAAAATTCTCCAAGCCAGGCTTCAACAGTACATGAACCGTGAACGATGTTCAAGCTGGATTTAGAAAAGGCAGAGGAACCAGAGATCAAATTGCCAACATCTGTTGGATCATTGAAGAAACAAGAGAGTTCCAGAAAAATATCTACTTCTGCTTTATTGACTACGCCAAGGCCTTTGACTGTGTGGATCACAACAAACTGTGGAAAATTCTGAAAGAGATGGGAATACCAGACCACCTGACCTGCCTCCTGAGCAATCTGTATGCGGGTCAAGAAGCAACAGTTAGAACTGGACATGGAACAACAGACTGGTTCCAAATCGGAAAAGGAGTACGTCAAGGCTGTATATTGTCACCCTGTTTATTTAACTTATATGCAGAGTACATCATGAGAAATGCCATGCTGGATGAAGCACCAGCTGGAATCAAGATTTCTAGGAGAAATATCAATAACCTCAGATATGCAGATGACACCACCCTTATGGCAGAAAGTGAAGAAAAACCAAAGATCCTCTTGAAGAAAGTTAAAGAGGAGAGTGAAAAAGTTGGCTTAAATCTTAACGTTCAGAAAACTAAGATCATGGCATCTGGTCCCATCACTTCATGGGAAATAGATGGGGAAACAATGGAAACAGTGACAGACTTTATTTTCTTGGGCTCCAAAATCACTGCAGATGGTAACTGCAGCCATGAAATTAAAAGACACTTGCTCCTTGGAAGAAAAGTTATGACCAACCTACACTGCATATTAAAGAGCAGAAACATTACTTTGCCAACAAAGGTCCATCTGGTCAAAGCTATGGTTTTTCCAGTACTCATGTATGGTTGTGAGAGTTGGACTATAAAGACAGTTGAGTGCTGAAAAGTTGATGCTTTTGAACTGTGGTGTTGGAGAAGACTCTTGAGAGTCCCTTGGACTGCAAGGAGATCCAACCAGTCCATCCTAAAGGAAATCAGTCCTGAATATTCATTGGAAGGACTGATGCCGAAGCTGAAACTCCAGTACTTTGACCACCTGATGCTAAGAACTGACGCGTTGGAAAAGACCCTGATGCTGGGAAAGATTGAAGATGGGAGGATAAAGAGATAACCGAGGATGAGATGGTTGGATGGCATCACGGACTCAAAGGAGATGAGTTTGAGTAAACTCCAGGAGTTGGTGATGGACAGGGAACCCTGGCATGCTGCAGTCCATGTGGTCTCAAAGAGTTGGACACGACTGAGAGACTGAACTGAACTCAACTAAGTAGGGTAAGTATAATCTCTTAAATTTTGGGTCAATTTTGCTGATATAAGTATTAAGAGGGCCCCCTTTCACTCTTAGTAGAGGAGATGTCCATTCTATGGTGAAGAACTTTTTGCCTTCAGTACTTCATCTGTTATCTGTTACATGGAGGTATTCAATTAGAGTTTGTCAATGAGTTTGAATTGAATTTTATCATTTAATGGCAGGAAGAACTGTTAGGGGCTTGGCAGAAATCTTTGGGTATTTATAGGTATTATTATGTGTATCTCTTATTTATAGGTCTTAATGTTCAAAGACAGCCAAAGTAGGATCCCTTGAAGCCATTAATTACTTTGAAGAAGGCAGAGATAACTTGAATCAGACTTGGGGAATTGGCAAGTATCCTAGTCCAGTGGTTTCTAATGGTTGACTCAGAAATGTCCACAGGACAGTAAATACCCTTGAAGATACTGTTACTGTTTCATGACAAAAAAGAAAAAATAAGGTGCAAGTAGTGAGTTACAATTAAATGTGTTTATTAGATTGATCTTCATTTTAGGATTATATCTAGTGTTAGACTATTGTTTTCATGTTAGATTTTCTTTTTCTGAATCAATGGTAATTAAAAAGAACTTTCCTTATCAAAATGAAAAGTTGGCATGCCTCAAGTCTGGCAAACATTGACTAAGCAAACGGGCTGTGGATGGAAGGTGCTATCTGGACTCACAAGATAAGAATAATTAAAGGGCTCACACCTGCCAGTGGTGGAAAGATCCATTACTATCCATTCTAGAAAATGAGATGGATAATATCTTTTTCTTTTCACCACTTTATCCCCAGGACTTACACAGCTTCATATTCACTAAGTGTTCAATGATTTTTTATTTAAATAAATCCAAAAGTTCCATGAATAAATCACTTGCTGAAAACATCTGAAGTGACCCAACCTGTTGAACAGATGAGTTAGTTATGCCCTGCTGGTTATCCACCCATTTCCATGACTAGGAATCAGTGACTCCATCAGTTGTTGCTTCTTAGTTAAAGTTTTAGCTAAAGATTCAATGCTTTTGTGTGTGGACTATTATAATGGTTTCCTTTTTTTCATTTTTGAAGTAAATAATTGTTAAAATACATTAAGATTTAACATCTTAGCCATTTTTAAATGTGCAGTTCAATGGATTCCAAATATATTCACACTGTTGTCCTCCCATCACTCCCATCCATCCACAGAACACTTTTTATCTTGCAACTGTATCAACTAGACAATAATTTCCCTCATTCCCTCCTTTCCCAGCCCTGGTGACCATTGTTCTACTTTCTGTCTGTGTGAATTGACTACTCTAAGTACTAGATTTAAGTGGAATCAGACAGTATTAGTCCTTTGTGTCTGAGGTATTTCACTTAGTGTATTGTTCTCAAGGTTTATCCATTCTGTAGCATGTTTCAGAAGTTCCTTCCTTTTTAAGACTGAGTTATATATATATATCACATCTTGTTTACCTACTCATCTGTTGATAGAAACTTGAATTGCTTCCATCTTTAAGTTACTGCAAGTAATGCTGGCATGAACATGACTTTACAAATATCTCATTGAGTACCTATCCTATTCTTTTGGGTATATACCCTAAAGTAGAATTACTGGATTATATGGTAATTCTCTTTGTAAAGTTTTGAAAAATCACCCTAGTGTTTTCCATAGTAGCTGCATGGGTTTTACATTCTCATCAATAGTGCACAAGGGTTACAATTTCTATACATGCTTGCTAATAATTGTCATTTTCTGGATTTCTGGTTGCTGCTGCTAAGTCACTTCAGTCATGTCCGACTCTGTGCGACCCCATAGACGGCAGCCCACCAGGCTCCCCCATCCCTGGGATTCTCCAGGCAAGAACACTGGAGTGGGTTGCCATTTCCTTCTTCAATGCATGAAAGTGAAAAGTGAAAGTGAAGTCGCTCAGTCGTGCCCGACTCTTAGCGACCCCATGGACTGCAGCCTACCAGGCTCCTCCGTCCATGGGATTTTCCAGGCAAGAGTACTGGAGTGGGGTGCCATTGCCTGGTAGTAGCCATCAAAATGAGTGTGATGTCATGGCCTCTGTCTCCAGGACTTTTCTCTAGAGTGTTTTTTCTTACCTGTAAATCTGACTGTCAAATCTATTGATGACTCTCCAATTTCTTTTGTTTTAAATTCTAAGCTTCTTAACATGCTAACCTCTCAGGTTAATTTCTATCTAGCCACCCCATAATCTAGTCATAATGACATATTTGCTCTTCTGTATACTTATTGTCTGCTTTCAAGTCTCCATGACATTTTACTAGTGATTTTTTACTATCATGCAGTGCTTTAATTCCATGGTTCCCAAATTTGATTTCTTTTCTTTGTGCCTTTTCCCGAATTAAGAGTTCCATCTGTACTGTTACTTTCCTATGACTTTTTTATTTGCACACATTTTAAACAGTTCACTTAAAAAACTTTAGCCTTATTCTAAACAACAAAAAATTCATGAAATATTGGGTTTAATAAGTTGATCATATTAGTTCTTAACATATCCTAACAAATATACTACTATTACATTTTTAAAAAGTCTGTCTACATATCACCAAAAATTCATCTTGAACACCACCAGTGATGTGTGTACTACACTTTGTGAAAGACTTTGCTAACCCACCTTCCCAAGTCCATCTAATCGTCTCTGACTCATCCTTAGGATGAGCTCATGCATTACTGTAAGTAGGGAGTCATGATGCCGGCTCTGGAGGTAGATGAGAGGGTTCAATTTCTGACCTCCCACTCACTAATTATGTGACCTTGGACATGTTATTGAATATCCAGTTAAGCTCCCGTTTCCTCTTTTGCAAAAAAGGGGTAATATTAATTCCTACCTGAAGATTTGTGAGATATTATTAGGATAATGCATGAAGAATTCAGTATTTTCTGACTATTCTAGCTCTCCTTTTGTGCGCCATATCATTAAAAGATGATCAACATTCTTTTAAACTTTTTGTTTTGTATTGGAGTATCACTGATTAACAGTGCTGTAATAAGGACTGTCCTGGTGGTCTAGTGCCTAAGAATCTGCCTGTCAATGCAAGGGATATGCGTTCAATCCCTGGTCAGGGAAGATTCCACATGCCTCGGGGCAAATAAGCCCATATGTCACAACCACTGTGACCATGCTCTGCAGTCCATGCTCCACAGCAAGAGAAGCCACCACAATGAGAAGCCCATGCACTGCAACTAGAGAAAGCCAGCATGCCACAATGAAGACCCAGTGCAGCCATAAATAACTAAATCTTAAAAATTAAGCAGCTTAGGGCAGCAAGTGTTTTAAAAAAAAACAACCAAAAACAATGGTGAACAGTGAACAAAGGGTCTCAGCCATACTCATACATGTATCCATTCTTCCCCAAACTCCCCTTCCATTGAGTCTCCCACATCACATTGAGCTAAGTTCCCTGAAAAAATGATCAACATTTGCTTCAGTACACACATTCAAAGGTATTCCCCCCGCTCCACCACACACACACAAAGAAAGGTACAAAGTTATCCCACTAGGAAATTAATGAAAACAAAAGTAAAGTGGAGTCTATTCAGACTATGCTTTCGTGATTAGTCTAGTACAAGTAAAGTAATTGCAATCTTTCGACCCTAAGTTTTCTGGGCACCTAAATTATAATATTTTATATGGGATGTCTAGTTGACCTTGATGTTTTTCTCTACCTGTTTCAGTCAACATCTGCAGGATTTTAATGTAACTTAAAGTGGGATAGAGGCAAAGGGGTGTTTTCAATAGCTGCTTCTTACTCTACAATCTCACTGGTGTCAAAGTAAACCACAAAAGACAGAACATTTATTTCATCTTCATGTCCAGAACTCAATAACAGCTGTAGAAATTGGTTCCATTTCTCACTCGCATTCCTTTCTAAGTCTCTTATGTCCTGGTGAGATTTTTCTCTGTTATGTTCTCTAGATCCCGAAACATTCCGGTGTACTTGTAACTGTCCATTTCTTTCCTCTTTTGTCATCAGAATGCAAGTTTTTCATTTACCTTTTCTGTGAAAATCCTGTGTGCACTGAAACTCAAGGAAGGGGAGGAAAAAAGTGCAGGAGGAAAAAGGGAGGGTGGAAACCTAAGAGATGCCTGAAAGCCAGTACTTCTGAAACTGACATTTAACTGAAGAATGGGCTTTCTTGTTATATGCAAATAGCTTTGTCTGCATTTCTTAGATAGTAAGTCTCTGGAGGAGAAACCTACCTCTGCCTTCCCTGGTACCCTGCCAGGTACAGTGTGAGCATTCTATTAACAGGGACACCATATTTTCAACTTCAAATCTGAGGATTCTCTTTGCAACATAAGAGAGACTCAATAAGAATAATGCCAGTTTTTCTTTCTACCGGACCTGTTTCAATCATAAGCATAGAGTAAAAAAAGAGATTTACTAAGTAATTATTCCATATCAATAAAAGAAAGATGGACATAGTTTTCTTTTGAAATATTTTTTGTCTTAAGCTATTAAAAATATAAAGATTGTTCTTTAGTAGCTATTAGCATATTTATGCATTCAAGACCTTTATCTTACAACCTTATGGACTTCTAGCATTTAACCCATGTGAACTTGACATTTAAGATGGAGTAGGTGGAAAATCCCATGGGCGGAGGAGCCTGGTGGGCTGCAGTCCATGGGGTCGCTAAGAGTCAGACATGACTGAGCGACTTCCCTTTCACTTTTCACGTTCATGCATTGGAGAAGGAAATGGCAACCCACTCCAGTGTTCTTGCCTGGAGAATCCCAGGGACGGGGGAGCCTGGTAGGCTACTGTCTATGGGGTCGCACAGAGTTGGACACGACTGAAGCGACTTAGCAGCAGTAGCAGCAGCAGCAGGTGGTATGGTAGTGATACTTTGAAACTTCAGGAATAGTTACTACTTTTCAGATGTCTACTTTCAAGTGCTTATGATCCCTTCAGAGACAGACCTTTTAATCTTCAAACAATATTTTATGTTTAAAAAAACTAAGCTGTTTGTCAGTAATGCTTATTAAATGGAAGGTCATATCATTTGGCAAAAAATATGAAGAATGGATTATACATGCATGTTTACTGAAGAATTTAAATTATAATTTTAAAGAAGTGTGGGAGTTTAGTTTGGTAAATGAATTCTTAGCGCTCTTAGCTAAAATTAATTAATTCTAGCAAAAAAAAAAAAAAAGATTTCTTAAATACAAAGAGTTAGGTCACCATCCCTTTTCTGTTGATTGATTTCTTTACGATTTCTACCAAAAGTTGTGGTCTGTCAAAAGAAACTTTTGTTTTCATGTTGTCATTGCAAAATGTTGTAACGATTTTTATTTAAAACAATTAACCTCTCTTGAGCAGCACAAGAGATTTAATTATATGTTTCCACAAGAACCAGAATCCAATTTCATAAAATAAAATTAAATAAAGCAAATAATTTGGGACTTCCTTGGTGGTCCAGTGGTTAGGACTCTGTGTCTTCACAACCATAGCCCTGGGTTCAATCCCTGATTTGGGAACTAAGATCCTGCAAACTGTGTGGTGGTACACCCCTTCCCACCCCAAAGAATATGTGAATGATGTGGTGGGACGTGGGGTACCATTATATTGGGAAATGCAGACTGCCAAAGATTTCTGATTATTAACTTGAATGAAAAAGAGTAAAATATTAATGTATACATAATTTTTATGGGAAGAGCAGAGTTGGTTTAAATATGATTTTATTCCTTGGTGGCATGTTTCTTCCTCTTTTAAATAATAAATGTACCAATTTGAATCCTTTATTTTAACACTGGCTTACTGTACTGTTCAATTCAGTCACTCAGTCATGTCTGACTCTTTTCGACCCCATGGACTGCAGCGTGCCAGGCTTCCCTGTCCATCACCAATTCCCGAAGCCTGCTCAAACTCACGTCCATCGAGTCGGTGATGCCATCCAACCATCTCAAACTCTGTCGTCCCCTTCTCCTCCTGCCTTCAATCTTTCCCAGCATCAGGGTCTTTTCAAATGAGTCAGTTCTTCACATCAGGTGCCCAAAGTATTGGAGTTTCAGCCTCAGCATCAATCCTTCCAATGAATATTCAGGACTGATTTCCTTTAGGATTGACAGGTTTGATCTCCTTTCAGTCCAAGGGACTCTCAAGAGCCTTCTCCAATACCACAGTTCAAAAGCATCAATTCTTTGGCATTCAGCTTTCTTTATAGTTCAACTCTCACATCCATACATGACTACTGGAAAAACCATAGCTTTGACCAGACAGACCTTTGCTGGCAAAGTATTGTCTCTGATTTGGCTTACTGTACAGAGAACTGAAAACATATGTTGGGATAAGTTTGGTTATTTTGAAACACACTCAGGGTGTGGGTCAGTTTTTAACCCAGCCTTGGATAAGACCAGGATGTGGGCTGCATGGAGCTAAGTTTGTTGTAGAACACAGCAGATACAGGCTGTAGTTGAAATTTGGTGGTAGCAAAGATTAAAAAAAAACACAAAAAAACAAAAAAAAACCTTTCTAGGATGTTTCTGTAAGATTTATGGAGATTATAGATTAGTAGCTACCAACAGTGGCTGAGGAATAAATAATCAAAACTGTTAGAGAATCAGTGGTTAGTAACACAGGAAAGTCCTGGATTAGTGGGCCAGAGAATGGCTCAATTCAGAAGCATGTCATGGTCTTGGATGACTCTGAGTAATTGATGGGGATCTTTAACTCAGTGGCAGAGCATTGCTGTACTGAGCAGGTATTTCCCCACGAATTTGCAAACACATTGTTCTACTATTCTAGGACAGTGGAGTTTATTTCAAGTGGATGTCAAAACTAAGCTATTCTCTCTTGGAAAGAAAGGCAGGAGAAACCTTGCATAGTTCACTGTTTCAGTTGTGAGGACTGGTTTGGCCCAAACTTTTAAAATATTAGAATATTGCAAGTATTAATTATTCAATGTGAAAAATCATTTATTTTCACATTACACACTATTTATAAAAGATAGTGGCTTTAAAATCAGCTGTAGGACTTCCCTGGTGGTCCAGTGGTTAAGAGTCCTCTTGCCAATGCAGTGGGTTCGATCCCTGGTCTGGGATGATTCCACATGCTGTGGGATACACCTGTAGCTTAGTTGCATCACAACAACTGTGCCACAGCTCCTGAAGCCCGCAAGCCTAGAGCCTGTGGTTGGTGACCAGAGAAGCCACCACAGTGAGAAGCCTATGTACCTTAACAAGGAGTAGCCCCCACTCACGCTGCTAGAGAAAGCCCACATGCAGCAATGAATACCCAGCACTACCAAAAATAAATAGATAAATAAATTAATTTAAAAAATCAGCTATAAAGCTTGTCTTCCTCTCTCTCTAGCTACACAGTGGAGAAAGGAAAGTACCAGCTCCTTGCTATTTTTTGGCATGGAGAGTGATCTGAGTGATGATGATGGATTATTTTAGATTATCAACTGAAGGGATTATCCACGCAAAGGGAGAGGGCTGTCAATTGTATTTCATCTTTTTCTTCCAAGTCGTTTTGTAAGATTAGATCTCTCACAGCTGAATGACAGAATTAATGACACTGTATAATAATGTTTGGATATAATAAATGATGCCAAATGAAATTTCTGTCATCCAGTCTGGTAGATTTGAAGCTGACCATTATTCTCTAGTGAAAACGTGGAAAGTGCAAATAGAGTCTTAATGAAGTGACTTGCTCAGAAGTAATAAAAGCTTGGCTAAAGCTTAGCTTCCACCTCAGAGTCAATAATATAACTGAGTCAGAGTGTGAAGCAAAACAGAACTTCTGAGTTCTCTCCTGGCTTGGTTACCTGTTTGAGAAGAGCAGCAGGGAGGTCAATGGCACTGATCAATACTGATAGAACTACTACTGTGTGCAGTATACAGAAGTGGACACAAAGAGAAATAAGGCACAGTACCTTTGTCAAATAATTTACCATCTTTGGGGAAGGGAAAAAACCTAAATACAAATGACTAGTAATAAGGAGGAATGTGATAATTAATAAGGAAGAACTTTTAGGAAGAGACTGGGAGACCTGGAGGTCATTACAATGGTAGACAGGACATAAAAGAAAATATACTGTTTTCTGAAGATTTGTGGTTGCTATTCCTTATAAATTATTTACTAAGTATATAGTGTTGGTGTGGAAAATCTGTAGGTTTCTTGCATTTACCCTCTCTCTTCAATCTACCCCAGAATAGAGGGATGATAATTTAATTAGTTAAATTTCAGAGATTATTTGTAAAATATTTGCCAGAGGATAGGGGCATTGCATGGTGATAAAATATATACATAGATCTGTCTTACATTTTCTCCTTTTTGCCTAATACAGTTGAAGTGATAAACTGATCCAAGCTATACTGTCAGAAAAATCCTGATAACATTTCATTACATATTCCTTTTCTTTTTTTTTTGGCCAAAGAGCTTTGTCCAGCCATGCAGAGGTAACTCTGCATTCCTTATTTCTCTGCTCTCTGGTTTTTCAGCCAGGTCTGACTTAAAACTATGGCAATAATCTGTCTAGCTGAACTTGGAGTTAACCCTTGGAGCAAATTCCTTTTGTTGTATCTATTCCAGCATTTTGGAATGTGTGTTGGATATGGCTTTCTGTGTACTGCAGTGAAAAGATCCTTAGTTGGGTCTGGGGATGGTGGGAAAACAGACACTGCATATTTTAAAATGACCGGTATGGTTTTCTCTGGTTGAGTGAAGACATGCAGTGGAGACCTATGTTTGAAAACAATGTGCTTCATAGCAAGATAGTTTTTATGCTGGGAGATGCGCCTAATGTGGGGACCTCAAAATGTAAAGAGAGCTGTGTAGAGCTAGAAGAATAAGAAGCTTCACTTTGCAAGGCTGTGCATCTTAAAAAAAAAATTTTTTTTTTTTTGGCCACTCCCCAGACTAGGGTTTGAACTCAGGCCTCCACAGTGAAAGTACCAACTTTCAGTGAAGGCTCCACAGTGAAAGCACCAAGTCCTAAACACTGAACTGCCAGGTAATTCCCCAAGGCTGTGCAATTCTAAGGGATGTTAAAAGTTCTTAAAGTGTAAAGCACTATACAGTTGTCTGTTATAAAGCTGGAGTAGTTTGCCATTTCCTCCTCCAGAGGATCTTTCCAACTCAGGAACTGAACCCACATCTGGTGTCTCCTGCATTGGCAGGCAGATGTTTTACCACTAAGCCACCTGGGAAACGTGCTAACAAATATGCTATACCAGCAGTAAAAGCTCTTTATCTTAATTTTATTATAATACTTCTTAGAAATATTAGTAAGGTTTTGATTGTATAAAAGTGGTTATATTATTATGCCAAAAGTACTCAGGAATAGAGGGCTTCCCAGGTGGATCTCAGTGGCAAAGAATCCTGCTCATGCAGGAGACACAGGAGACACAGGTTCAATCCCTGGGTTGGTATGATCCACTCGAGAAGGAAATGTTAACCCATTCCAGTATTCTTGCCTGAAAAATCCCATGGACAGAGGAGCCTGGTGGGCTATAATCCAGGGGTCGCAAAGAGTCGGACGTGATTGAGTGACTGAGCATGCACATACTCAGCAATAATCACATTCTGCCCTAAATTAGAGCTGACCCTCCCTGTTGTCCTAAGAAAGATATACACATAAGGAACATAGACGCAAAGAAACACTTTATTTAGGCTGGAATTGTGCCTAAAATTCCAACAGAATACTTATGACCTGAACCTTTTCCTTGCCTCCTAATCCAGATTTGAGGGCATACTGTGCTTCTACAGGGAAAGATAAAACATGGAAAAAAGCATGTATGAGAATGAAGAAATGGCCACATTTATAGGCACTTCATTTTTTCATTTATTTAAATAGTGTGACCCTGTTCACCGGTAAATATTGCTAACCTCTGTCCTGGAATCAGAGAATAAATAATAATAATAATAAAGAAGATTACCATTCTTCTTTAAGGGGAGGGAGTTTTTCACTCTGGAATTCAGTTCTTTAGTTGTCTGGAGGCTTTGTTCTCTGAAGGCTCACAAAATGTTATAACTTTGTATACTGTCCAGTTTTTTCTTCTGTGGGTTGGAATTCAATGATTGAAATTTTTGGTCTTTAGATAATAAGTAAATATCTAAGTTTCCCTAAGTAGAAACTTATGAAAACTTTGGGTGTTGAACTTCAAAACCCACTTTCCCTCCATTATAGCACACTAAATTAGTAAGCTCTTCAAAGATCTGGGATAATGTTAGTAAGTTATTTTTATATAGGGTTTTTCCAGTTAAGAATACTTCAGTTTTCATACTTAGTAGCTGATTGAATCCTTGTAGTTTTGTTATTCACACATTATTCAGGACCTTGAGAAAAATCACAATTTAATAACTTAATCCAGCAACTAATAAAACTGAAACCTGCTTCCAAAGCACATATCAATGTGGATATTTTAAATGGATATAGCCTTATTGACTCTTTAAATGTTGAGTTTACTCCCTAAATGATAAAAAATTAATTAGTGAGAAGTTTAGAACCTGAAAAGGAAAACTAATTAGTGAGAAATGGCACTTAATCCAAGGTTTATTAATTCTCGAGCCACTATCAGCCATCAATAGCATTCCTTCCTTTAGATGAATGTCAAATGGATGATGAGCTTTGAAACTGTACCATTATTTTAGGAAAAAAAAAAACGATAGAAGATTTTGCTGTTCTTATAATGAGCTAAAACTGCTTCAGAAATAAAGTCAACCTATCTTTCCCAGCATTTTTATATCAGTGGGAGACCATTATTAGAATACAAATTAGTATTTTATTCATATTATCATTTACACATGCCATTTTAATAACCCATGTACAGTTATACTGAAAAAAAAGGCATACAAAATTCATCTTTAAGATAAGGCAAACATTATTTGTGAAAAGTATAGATATTTTAGACACTAAGATTTATAGGATTTAAAGTTGGGGCATAGCTAAGTTGGTAAAGAATCTGCCTGCAATGCAGGAGACCCTGGTTCGATTCTTGGCTTGGGAAGATCCACTGGAGAAGGGATAGGCTACCCACTCCAGTGTTCTTGGGCTTCCCTTATGGCTCAGTTGGTAAAGAATCCGCCTGCAATGAGGGGACCTGGGTTCGATCCCTGGGTTGGGAAGATCCCCTGGAGAAGGGAAAGGCTACCCACTCCAGTACTCTGGCCTGGAGAATTCCATGGACTGTATAGTAAGTACATGGGGTCACAAAGAGTCAGACACAACTGAGCGACTTTCACTTTCAAAGTTGGGGCAAGTGGATGGTTCATTCATAACTAGATATATGGAATAGGACAACTTTGGATAGGATGTTCTTCCTAGTATATCGTTTAAGGGAAAAGCATTCCATTCCTAAAAATTGGTCCAAAGTCATATAAAGAGAAATGGTAAAGTACTGAATTTATAATGTGGGAAAATTCTACCCCAGATACCTTTATACTTTAATAGGTTTCAAGTCAAGATCCTAGAAATAATTAAGAACTAGAAGCATGTAGTAAGATTTAAAAAAAAATCATAAACCTTATTTGTCTCAAAGTATATTCTAGCTGCCTAAATTCTTGCCATTGAAATAGGTTTAATGCAGTTCTAGATGGAAATGTCACCTTTTATCTGGTGGAGGAAAAATAAGTCAGTAAGTTAGGTTAGCGATTTCTCATCTTGCAGAAAGGATTGCAATGAGAGAATGATTGTGGTCAGATGAGCTTGTATAGAAGGTAGATCAGAAAGGGTGTAGAGCTCATGACATTTCCTATGAGAGTAATCGCGATAAACATGAAGATGCTGGGCATATGAGAGAAGAGCATGGTAAAGAGTAAAGATTTCAACTCTCCATAATTTCTTTCAGAAACTTAATATAGAATGTACTTGCTTATATGGATAGCGTCTAGTCCTTGTTAAGGCTTCCCTGGTGACTTAGTGGTAAAGACTCTGCATGCCAATGCAAGAGAAACAGGTTTGATCCCTGGTCCAGAAAGATCCTCTGGAGGAGGAAATGGCAACCCACTCCAGTATTCTTGCCTGGAGAACCCCCTGGAGCCTGGCAGGCTACAGTCCATGGGGTCACAAAAAGTGGACACAACTTAGTGACTGAAGAGCAACAACTCCTTGTTAACATCAAATCAGAGAATGTACACTATTTAACAAATATCCGTCATGTATGAGGCACTACTTTGGGAACAACAGAATGTAAAAAATAAGACACCTTTGCTGATTTACACAGCAGAAACTAACACAATATTGTAAAACAATTATACTCCAATTAAAAATAAATTAAAAAAATATAAATCCTTTCACCTTTATGGAGTCTCTGATCTATTTAAGATACAGATATCAAATTAAAGAAAAAAGCAAAGAGGCAATAACAAAGATCAGTTCAGTTCAGTCGCTCAGTCGTATCTGGCTTTTTGCGACCCCATGGACTACAGCACGCCAGGCTTCCCTGTCCATCACCAATGCCCAGAGTTTACTCAAACTCATCTCCATTGAGTCGGTAATGCCATCCAACCATCTCATTCTCTGTCATCCCCTTCTCCTCCTGCCTTCAGTCTTTCCTAGCATCAGGGTCTTTTCCAGGGAGTCAGTTCTTCACATCGGGTGGCCAAAGTATTGGAGTTTCAGCTTCAATATCAGTCCTTCCAATGAATATTCAGTACTGATTTCCTTTAGGATGGACTGGTTGGATCTCCTTGCAGTCCAAGGGACTCTCAAGAGTCTTCTCCAACACCACAGTTCAAAAGCATCAATTTTTCAGCACTCAACTTTCTTTATGGTCCAACTCTCACATCCATACATGACTACTGGAAAAACCATAGCTTTGACTAGACGAACCTTTGTTGGCAAAGTAATGTCTCTGCTGTTTAATATGCTGTCTAGGTTGGTCATAGCTTTTCTTCCAAGGAGCCAGTGTCTTTTAATTTCATGGCTGCAGTTACCATCTGCAGTGATTTTGGAGGGCCCCCCCCCCCCCACACCAAATAAAGTCTGTCACTGTTTCCATTGTTTCCCATTCTATTTCCCATGAAGTGATGAGACTGGATGCCATGATCTTAGTTTACTGAATGTTGAGTTTTAAGCCACCTTTTTCAGTCTCCTCTTTCACTTTCATCAAGAGGCTCTTTAGTTCTTCTTCGCTTTCTGCCATAAGGGTGGTGTCATCTGCATATCTGAGGTTATTGATAATTCTCCTGGCAATCTTGATTCCAGCTTGTGCTTCATCCAGCCTGGCATTCCGCATGATATACTCTGCATGTAAGTTAAATAAGCAGGATGACAATATACAGCCTTCAGCTCAGTTCAGTTCAGTTCAGTCGCTCAGTTTTGTTTGACTCTGCGTGTTTCACCCACGTGTTTGACCCCGTGAATCGCAGCATGCCAGGCCTCCCTGTCCATCACCAACTCCCGGAGTTCACTCAAACTCACGTCCATCGAGTCGGTGATGCCATCCAGCCATCTCATCCTCTGTTGTCCCCTTCTCCTCCTGCTCTCAATCCCTCCCAGCATCAGAGTCTTTTCCAATGAGTCAACTCTTCGCATGAGGTGGCCAAAGTACTGGAGTTTCAGCTTTAGCATCATTCCTTCCAAACAACACCCAGGGCTAATCTCCTTTATAATGGACTGATTGGATCTCCTTGCAATCCAAGGGACTCTTAAGAATCTTCTCCAACACCATAGTTTAAAGGCATCAATTCTTCGGTGCTCAGCTTTCTTCACAGTCCAACTCTCACATCCATACATGACTACTGGAAAAACCATAGCTTTGACTAGACGGACCTTTGTTGGCAAAGTAATATCTCTGCTTTTCAATATGCTATCTATGCTATGCTATGCTAAGTCACTTCAGTCATGTCTAACTCTGTGTGACCCCATAGACAATAGCCTACCATGCTCCCCCATCCCTGGGATTCTCCAGGCAAGAACACTGGAGTGGGTTGCCATGTCCTTCTCCAATGCATGAAAGTGAAAAGTGAAAAGTGAAAGTGAAGTCGCCTAGTCGTGTCCGACTCTTAGCGACCCCATGGACTGCAGCCCACCATGCTCCTCTGTCCATAGGATTCTCCAGGCAAGAGTACTGGAGTGGGGTGCCATTGCCTTCTCTGATGCTATCTAGGTTGGTCATAACTTTCCTTCCAAGGAGTAAGTGTCTTTACAGCCTTAACATACTCCTTTTCCTATTTGGAACCAGTCTGTTCCATGTCCAGTTCTAACTGTTGCTTCCTGACCTGCATACAGATTTCTCAGGAGGCAGGTCAGGTGGTCTGGTATTTCCATCTCTTTAAGAATTTTCCAGTTTGTTGTGATCTACACAGTCAAAGGCTTTGGGGTAGTCAATAAAGCAGAAGTAGATGTTTTTCTGGAACTCTCTTGATTTTTTGATGATCCAATGGATGTTGGCAATTTGATCTCTGGTTCCTCTGCCTTTTCTAAATCCAGCTTGAACACCTGAAAGTTCACGGTTCACATGGTTGAAGCCTAGCTTGGAGAATTTTGAGCATTACTTTGCTAGTGTGTGATATGAATATCCACAAAAAGAATTGAGAAAGCTCCCTGAGTTTTATAGGAGAGAGCTATATACAATTCCTTTGTTGTTATTATTGTTCAGTCACTAAGTCATGTCTGACACTCTGTGACCCCATGGATTATAGTCTGCTAGGCTCTTGTCCATGAGGTTCTCCAGGCAAGAATACTGGAGTGGATTGCCATTTCCCTCTCCAGCAGATCTTCTCAGGCCAGGGACTGAACCCATGTCTCCTGTATTGGCAGATGGATTCTTTACCACTGAGCCATCAGGGAAGCCCATATAATTCCTAGAATAAGATAGTTGGGACCAAATTCCAATGAGCAAGTAGGATTTGAAATGGACTGAGAAAGTTTGGATGAGTGGAATGCAGGGGCCATCTTTCAAAGGGAGTTATTTGGAAAAAGCACAGTATAAGAGGAGGAAATAAATTTGTCTGGAGCAGATGATTCTCGGTGGAGAAAGATGGAAGATTAGTCAGAAGATTTGGGTTTCCCTGGTGGCTCAGTAAAGAATCCACCTGCCAATGCAGGAGGTGCGAGTACGATTCCTGTGCCAGGAAGATCCCCTGGAGAAGGAAATGGCAACCCACCCCAGAATTCTTGCCTGGAAAATTCCATGCAGACTGATGTACTACAGTTCATGGGGTCCCAAAAGAGTCGGACACGACTTAGTGACTGAACAGCAACAATTTGGGACAGGAATGGATTGTGTGGTCTCCTGCTCATATCCCTCTTAATCTATTCATTAAATGTTGATACTGCCTTAGTCTCCAACCTGAAACCAACTTTCACTTTACATAATCTCCCTAGGGACTCACATCTAGTCCTAAGCTTTCAGTTATGAAGAATAGATGTTGAAAAATTTCAAGCTTTCTGTGTTGCTAGACTCCAAGCTACTGTATACAACTGCTTATCAGACTTCTTTACTTAAATATCTTCCAACTATTAGACTAATGAATTCCAACCTGATTTTCCTAATTTCACTCAACCCCCTCTCCAAATTCTTTCTCCTTCTATAATCTTGTCTTCTCTGCTTATTACTTGAATGGACTTTGCATAAGATGCTTAAGTTTTTGTATCTTGCTTGCTACATTTGAAAAAAAATAGGGATAAAGTTATTGTTATTTTTAGGAGTTTCTAGGAGGACAAAAACAGCCAAAATAGGCAAAATATGCAAAACTGTAAGAACAGTGCTTAGCACATAATAATGCCCCAACAAATATATATGTGGGGCGCATGCACACACACACACACACACACACACATTTGGTTATCTAGCCAGTTTGTTTCATTACTTTTCTCCCAGTATTTAATTGGTCACAAAGTACGATCACATATGTGCTTCTCCACTTCCTTTCCTCAATCACCTCTGATATGGCCTCAGTCCAGATGTGTGTTACTTCTCAACTGTATTGTTGAGATAATTGTACTAAACTGAAAATGGTCTTCCTGTCTCCAGTTTTGCTTCTCTTGCCTCTAATTTCCAAAATGCAACTATTGTGACCTTTTGAAACTGCACCGAACCAAACGCTTCAAGAAAAGTGAGCTATATTCATAATGAGACCCAAATTTCCTTGAATCACGCTAGGTGCTACATGATCTGGCCCCTGACTTCCTCTTTGGCTATCTCTCCCACCATTTTCTGAGCTACTGATGCTCAGAAATATCAAATATTCCTTGCTCTTTACATTTTTACAAATGCAATTTTTTTTTCCAGTCTTAATCCTTTTTTTTTTCCATTCTTTAATCCTTTTTCTTCTCTTATCCAGTCTTCCCTTCTTTTTCATGACACAATGAGAAATTTGTCTTCTTAAATGTGGTTCTTTTCAACTGAGTCTGGGTTGGTAGATGTATCAAGAAAACAGCATGCTCAAAGTTGTTCATTTAAGGAGGATTTAATATAGGGATTATTTACAAAAGTTTAGATATGATTAAGGGAAACCCATAAGAGATAGTGCAGGAACACAGGACGAGCAGCATCTGGGAGTCATAATTGCTCCTAGGTCTGACAGGACAAGAGGTGGTAGTGGTTACCCCAGAAGCGACCAACTCACAGGAGATGTGGTCTGTTGCACAACCTTCGGCTACCTCTCAAAGAGGAATTTGGAGATAAATACCTATCCTTGGTATTCTTGCACTCTCTGCCCTTTGTTCAACATTTCCCATTGTCTGTACCCCACTGGGAGCCAGTTGGTAAGGTGTTGAAATAGCCATAAGGTCCACCTCCTGGCAGCATCATGGAGGAAGGATGGAAACCAGATCTGCAAGTATAACTGAAGAACATTCAACAGAGGTGCTCCCCTCTGCAGTCCCCAGTATCCAGAACAAACTTTTATTATCATAAAACTTAACACATTGTATTGAATACATATCCACTTTTGTCATAAATTGAGGAGTTTTTGACCATACAGGCTACCTTTATGTTTTCTCAGCATTCAGCCAGGGATCCATATATTAACATGTACGTGAATGAATGAGTGAGTGAATGTCAATGTCAGGGTAAGGTCTGTGCCATGTAAAACAGGGGAATCATAACAGTTTGAAGCTGCTTATCTGCTTCACCCTCTAGAACTCTAGATTTCCACTATAATCCAGGCTTTCCTGTTAAGACATGATGCCTATTTCTCTTTTGTGTGATATGTAAATGAGTGCAAGTGCACACATGTGGTATTTATTTCATAATTTTTAAAAGTGATGATGGGTCAGGCAAATATCAGACAATTCACAAGCTTGAGACAAATAGGAGAAAACAATTTCTCTAAGAAAATGATCTCCATTTAGTCATTTATTCACTTGATTTAACCCCATGCTGCTATTAGTTATGCAGGGAAATTGTGTTTTAATGACTCTTCAGAAAATGTTCACCACAGGAAGAAATACTGTATGACTGGAATGGACTAAGAGGATATTTATCTCTCTGTGCATTTTGTGGATCTCAATGCTATCACACCTATGTGCTCCAAGAAAGATATGATAGTAGAACAGCTGTTAATAACAAAGGTGTTTATAATTCATATGAAAATTAGGACTTCAGAAGAGCAAAGTCCTTTTAAATATATTATCTGGTCTAAATATCAAATATAAATTACCTAATCTACTCCTTATATTAACCACCATGACTATGATGGTAATTAAAGGTAATTTAGAAAATAATATAAAATGTTAATAATGTAATTTGGTCTCAGCTTTTTTAAATGCAGTACTCTCATCAAAAAAGTAATGCTAACTTGTGATAATTATGATCATCCCAACTTCTTTTGTAACAAGAAAATCAAGTTTTTAAAAGGATGAAGGAGACATAGTCTTAGAGATTATAGTTTAATGGAAATCACTTTCTTTTTAGATGCAGAGATAGGACCCTTGTTTATGAATTTCCAAGCCTAAATTTCTTATACTGCATCATGCATCTCCTCAATGTTCGGCACTAATGAGGTAAGACATCATCTAAAATTAGGCAGTCAATCCCCCATGGCATTTGACGTGGGGCCTGTGATTTCTGGAGAGTCAAGGACCTTATTACAGAATACAGTGATTCATTTAATAAGAGCTTTCCTACAGAATATGGAAGCCCAGATCCATTTATAAACTACAGAACTAGAAAAGGTCTCTGCTAAGGAAATTTTGTGGGCGAATGGTTGTAAGATGGCACCATTAATTATTTCCCTCATTAATGCCTTGTCAAAGGAAAGCAGAAGTGGTGTTTTCATTGTTTTGGGAAAAATAGTTTTGCTTACTTTCTATTTTCATAAACAAGGAGTACCATTTTTTTTTCTAAAGTATTTTCTTATAATGGTAACTTTTAATGGGAATTGTATTAGTTCTCTTTTGCTGATCATACTGAATGTTACCTTCCCATGTTTTCATAGCTCAGATTTACTATTTTTTCCCCTGTTTCTAACCTCTTCCATAATCATTTATATTAGTTTGAAAGCTGAATAAAAGGAAAAATGAACTAAGAAACAACTATTCACTTGATTAAATGGAACCCATTTATTCTCTTATCATGGATGTGAACTTATCATCTAAAATCTCATCATCATTTATTTCTATCTTCTCTTTGTTTCTGGTTGCTGAATGAGAATCTTTAAGACTTGAAGCCATTTTTTGATGTTAATCCTTAAAAAACCAGTATTAATCTTTGTCATTTATGACAGGTCCTGACATTAGGAGTGCTGAGTGCCAATTTGGAGAAAATAGATATAATATTATCCGAACCATTTCTCCCATCTGGCAAGCATTAAGGATTGCTGCTAAAATAAGAAAATGATTCCTTCCAGCATAGGGAGTGTTATCTCTAACCCTGAATTTTGCCTTAAGTTTCAGAGTAAGATTATCTGACTCCATCTGGATTTTCCTCAACAGCTTTTTGAACCTCCCTTGACTCTTCCTCCCCAGACTCACTTTTTCATTACTTTGCACACTTCAGTAGCATTGAAAGTATGGCCCCAATTTGAGTGATAAAAGTAAAAAGTGAAGTCGCTCAGTCGTGTCCAACTCTTTGCGACCCCATGAACTGCAGCCTACCAGGCTCCTCTGTCCATGGGATTTTCCAGGCAATAGTACTGGAGTGGATTGCCATTTCCTTCTCCAGGGGATCTTCCTGACCCAGGGATTGAACCCGAGTCTCCTGCATTGTAGACAGATGCTACACCATCTGAGCCACCAGGGAAGTCAGTTTGGGTGATAGGAATGACTAAAGAAGAAAGCGTGTCCAACTTCTCAGTAGTGTCCAATTCTTTGTGATCCTACAGACCATTGCCCACCAGGCTCCTCTGTCCATGGAATTCTCCAGGCAAGAATACCAGAGTGGATTGCCATTTCCTTCTTCAGGGGATCCTCCTGACCCAGGGATCGAACCTGCATCTCCTTCGTTGCAGGTAAATTCTCTACCATCTGAGCCACCAAAGAAGAGACAAAACAGGTGAAGCCTATTTCAAGACTGAAGAAGTATGTCTCATAGAAGGAAGTTTGTGCTCTGTGTGAAGGGAAACTTTGAAATTTTCTTCTAAGTTATTCTATGAAATAATTAGGAACAGAGAGGGGCTCAGCTTCAGTAACATTTGAATAAGCGTTTGGAGAGTTTTCAGAGATAGCCTTAGATGCCTGCTGTTGGTGAAAGTAAATCCTGTGTCATAAATCATACCAGTTTATTAGTAGTAGGTGGGATAAATCCTGTGGTAAGTGAAGAGAGGCTTAATGAGAGAGTGCTTTATTCCTAAAGTATCTGAGAGACACACAAAAGAGAGCTGTAAATAAAAGCCTGGTGAGAAATAGAGGTTGGAGGGCACTGGGGAGGTGCCACACTCTGAAACAAGCGATATCTGCCACTAAACACCTTGATTTGGGGACTTGGATTACTGGGCATTGCAGACATAGTGGGTTGTGTGTCTGAAGAGATTATAAAAAATAACTGCCTGAAAAAGATCAGCTGTTTTTTTTTTTTTTTTAGGTATTTATCCTGGGCTCCTAGCATCTGCAAGCTAAGTTTGTTCCTCTGAAAATATTGGGAGACTGGCAAGAGATAAGGGAAAACCAGGTTATAAAATGTGAGTTCTGTTCCTCTTAAAGATGCCATATTCACTCTTCTTAGGATCTAGTCTTATTTTCCAACTCTCTCATATCTGCAGAACTTTCCTCTTTGCTGGCCTTTGCCAGCTTGTCCATCTATAAAAATGTCTACATACTAAGAATTATTACAGCTTCCCTGGATCTTGAGTCCCCCTGGTGCTTAATATTGTCCCTACTCTCTGCAGTCGAATTTGAAGGAAAAGTCCATACTCACTTCTTCAGTCTTCCTTAGCTAGGCCGGGATTCTCAGTTCTCATTCCCATCCATCACTTTACAGAAGCTAGCTTCTCAAAGGTTACTGACAGTCTCCCACCTGCCCTATCTAATGGCTTCTTTTCAGCAGTTATCCTCTAGGACTTCTGCAGCATTTCAGACAAAGCATCCTTTGGCTTCTGAATCACAACTTTCTCCCATATTCCTCTTCTTCTTCTTCTTCTTATTTTTTACCATTTAAAAAAATCAGTCTCCTTTTAAGTTTTTTTTTTTTTTCCCTTTCAGTAGCTTGTAAATATTGATATCACCAAAGGTTGAATTCTTTCTTTCTTTTTTTTTTTTTTTACTATTTTCATTCTTTTATTTATTTCCATGACCTCAACTATTGCTGATTTCCACAAACCTTTATCTCCAGCCCAGACCTTGTGTCTGAGTTGCCAATTATTGCTTTCACCTAGTGGTTGTAATGCCTCTCAAAGGTCACATAGCTAACTACTATTCTCTGGTAAACTTTTGCTTCCCCTTCTCCACTTTCAAACCCTCTTAATAGAATTACTTTGAAGTCAGCCCCTTTGGAAACTTTGCCATCTTTGATTCCTATTTCTCACAGCTCCAGGAACTGATCCATAAGTCTAGTTGATAGTATGTCAAAACTAACTTTGAAATTTCTTTTTTCTTCTTTCATTTACTCTGCCATTTCCCTCATTTGACTTTCCCATTTCTCAACTACTTTAGTTAAATATCCTCCTGATAATATTTCATCTTCAGCCATCTCAGTTCCTCTCCACGCTTCTTCTAAACTTTCTCAGATATCTTTCTCTTATCATGTCTATTTTCTTCTTAAAACAACAAATGACTCTTCATTGCCAAGAACAATAAAATAATTAGTATGGCTTTAAGGCCCATGCTAATTTTTTGCCATCTGTTTCATGGTGATCCAAATCTGTCGAGAAGGGTTTGGACGCTCTCTTTTGTCGTAAAGGAAAGGAGTGCTGATTGTGCTTAATTCTGTTACTTAGAGATTGTTTTATGCAAATCCCATGCCACAGTAGAACAAAACAACTCCTCTAAAGGAATTCCAAAGAGGAGCTAAATGCATGGACAAGTTAATATGTATAGTCAAGGCAATTGCCATCCTGAGAAGTTAAGTCCCCATTAAGAGCTGAGTATGAATAGCACCCCACTCCAGTACTCTTGCCTGGAAAATCCCTGGGCCGAGGAGCCTGGTAGGCTGCAGTCCATGGGGTATCTAAGAGTCGGGCATGACTGAGCGACTTCACTTTCACTTTTCACATTCATGCATTGGATGAGGAAATGGCAACCCACTCCAGTATTCTTGCCTGGAGAATCCCAGGGACAGAGGAGCCTAGTGGGCTGCTGTCTATAGGGTCACACAGAGTCGGACATGACTGAAGTGACTTAGCAGCAGCAGCAGCATGAAGTAAAGAAAAGAAATTTGCAAAGAGGGAAAAAATGAAGGTGTTTGTTATTAAAAAAATCTTTTTTGGGGGGGCTTTCCTGGTGGTCCAGTGGTTAAGACTCATTGCTCTCATTCCGGGAGACCCCAGTTCGATCTCTGGTCAGGTAACTGAATCTCACATGCTGCAACTGAAAGATCTTGCATGCCTCAACGTAAACCTGGTGCAGTCAAATAAGTATATAGAAATAAGTATCTTATTTTTAAATCTTTTTTTGACAACAAAAGCAAAGGCAGTGAAAGCAAAAATAAAGAAATTAGACTATCAGTTCAGTTAGTTCAGTTCAGTCACTCAGTTGTGTCCAACTCTTTGCAACTCCATGGACTGCAGCACACCAAGCTTCCCTGTTCATCACCAACTCCCAGAGCTTGCTCAAACTCATGTCCATCGAGTTGGTGATGCCATCCAACCATCTCATCCTCTGTTGTCTCCTTCTCCTCCTGCCTTTAATCTTTCCCAGCATTAGGGTCTTTTCCAGTGATTCAGTTCTTTTATCAAACTAAAAACTTCTGCACACTAAGGGAAACTATCAACAAAATTATAAAGCAATTACAGAATGAGAGAAGATATTTGCAAATATGTGATAAGAGATTCATATAAAAGTAGGTAAAGACAACTTAATAACAGGAAAAAAAATCAGTAGCCTGATGGACACCTCACTAATGTTGCATAGAAAATGTAGCCTTACTTGAATAAAACTTAATTTCCTCTCTTTCTCACACCCTCCACCTATCTTTGCTCCTCAAGCTTGATGGATGGCATCACTACTTAACCTTCAAAGCCAGAAATTTGGGAATTATCCAAGATTTTTCCATTCCCCTTTATTCCACATCCAACTGGTCAGCAAATCTTATTCAATCAGTTTCCTTAGGATTTCTAAAATGGTCACATTTCGCACATTATTCCCACTGCTTTTGTTTAGACCCACACCCTTTCTTGTCTTGAAAATTGTAGCCACCTCAGTCACTTTGTTTGCATATTATGGAGTGGTCCCTCCTACCCTCCTTTCCTCCTTTGTTTTATATACAAAGTGTATAAGGAATGAAATAAAAATTCTCCTTCTGAAATCCTTTCAGTGGTTGAATCAAGTCTGTAGTCATTGAGTCATTGCTTTGATTTTGCTCTGTGAGGTGGTTTGGAGAAATAGTTGTGTTTTTGGATTGTGCCTCTAGGGAAAATTAAAGCATCTCGACTCTGGATAGAGTCTGGAAGAGAGGAAGAGTCAAAGAGCTTGTTCTGCCATTTTCCTAAAGTGACAAAAACCATCAGCCCACCCATGGAGAGACTAGACTGCATACGTCTTAAAATGGACATGAGTTTGAGCAAACTGGAAGATAGTGAAGGACAGGGAAGCTTGGAGTGCTGCAGTCCACGGAGTCTCAAAGTGTTAGACATGATTTAGCGACTGAACAGCAACAATGTCTTAAAAACTCTCTCCAGGTTGTACACTTCATCTCTCCATCTTCTCCATTTTCATCTCTCCATGTCTTACTTTTTTGCTTATACTTCTTGGAGAAGCCAGCTCTAATAGGACTGATGGCTAACCTGTTTGGCAGCAGATGAAGCAGTAAGAAAACTTTCAGAAGAACTTTTGCCACTGTTCATTGTATTATCTTCTTGTTTTTCTTCTTAATTTTTTTTGTTAGGTAGGAGGAAACAAGTTTAATAGTTTTCCACATTCACAGAATGACTAAGAGTTGCTTGATTGCTAAAAATGACTAATTTGCTTATTTGTGAGTTTCTGTCCAAGCTGCATGGATTCTGAGTCTTATTAGCCAACTCTGATTAAATTAGGTAGACGAGTTTACCCCCAGAATCCAGTGAACTCTGTCTTCCACACAGTCTTCCATGAGTTAAGCGAGGCTCATAGAGTCCCTGAGTTCTTCTCCATGGAGAGTGATATTTCTAAAATTCCAATCCAGTATTATCACTTTTTTCCCCTGAAAATCCTTCAAAGACAACTGATTACCTTTAGTGCAAATTTTATGTTGAATGATTTGCTTTTTATGTAACATGCCACGATCTCCCCAACTTGTTATGTTCTACCTTCCATTACTTCCACCTAAGTTCCACACTTTCTCCATTACCTTGCATTACTTCGTCTATTTCTTCCCTATTAAAAAACATGGTCATGAGGGTATAAAGCAGTGGAGTGGTAAATTGGGAGATTGGGATTGACATATACACACTACTGTGTATCAGATCAGATCAGATCAGATCAGTCGCTCAGTCGTGTCCGACTCTTTGCGACCCCATGAATCCCAGCACGCCAGGCCTCCCTGTCCATCACCAACTCCCCAAGTTCACTCAGACTCACATCCGTCGAGTCAGCGATGCCATCCAGCCATCTTATCCTCTGTCGTCCCCTTCTCCTCCTGCCCCCAATCCCTCCCAGCATCAGGGTCTTTTCCAATGAGTCAACTCTTCGCATGAGGTGGCCAAAGTACTGGAGTTTCAGCTTTAGCATCATTCCTTCCAAAGAAATCCCAGGGCTGATCTCCTTCAGAATGGACTGGTTGGATCTCCTTGGAGTCCAAGGGACTCTCAAGAGTCTTCTCCAACACCACAGTTCAAAAACATCAATTCTTCGGCACTCAGCCTTCTTCACAGTCCAACTCTCACATCCATACATGACCACAGGAAAAACCATAGCCTTGACTAGACGAACCTTTCTTGGCAAAGTAATGTCTCTGCTTTTGAATATGCTATCTAGGTTGGTCATAACTTTCCTTCCAAGGAGTAAGTGTCTTTTAATTTCATGGCTGCAGTCACCATCTGTAGTGATTTTGGAGCCCAGAAAAATAGTCTGACACTGTTTCCACTGTTTCCCCATCTATTTCCCATGAAGTGGTGGGACCGGATGCCATGATCTTCGTTTTCTGAATGTTGAGCTTTAAGCCAACTTTTTCACTCTCCACTTTCACGTTCATCAAGAGGCTTTTTAGTTCCTCTTCACTTTCTGCCTTAAGGGTGGTGTCATCTGCATATCTGAGGTTACTGATATTTCTCCTGGCAATCTTGATTCCAATTTGTGTTTCGTCCAGTCCAGCATTTCTCATGATGTACTCTGCATACAAGTTAAATAAACAGGGTGCCAATATACAGCCTTGACGTACTCCTTTTCCTATTTGGAACCAGTCTGTTGTTCCATGTCCAGTTCTAACTGTTGCTTCCTGACCTGCATACAAATTTCTCAAGAGGCAGATCAGGTGGTCTGGTATTCCCATCTCTTTCAGAATTTTCCACAGTTGATTGTGATCCACACAGTCAAAGGCTTTGGCATAGTCAATAAAGCAGAAATAGATGTTTTTCTGGAACTCTCTTGTTTTTCCATGATCCACCGGATGTTGGCAATTTGATCTCTGGTTCCTCTGCCTTTTCTAAAACCAGCTTGAACATCAGGAAGTTCACGGTTCATATATTGCTGAAGCTTGGCTTGGAGAATTTTGAGCATTACTTTACTACCGTGTGAGATGAGTGCAATTGTGCGGTAGTTTGAGCATTCTTTGGCATTGCCTTTCTTTGGGCTTGGAATGAAAACTGACCTTTTCCAGTCCTGTGGCCACTGCTGAGTTTTCCAAATTTGTTGGCATATTGAGTGCAGCACTTTAACAGCATCGTCTTTCAGGATTTGGAATAGCTCAACTGGAATTCCATCACCTCCACTAGCTTTGTTCGTAGTGATGCTTTCTAAGGCCCACTTGATTTCACATTCCAGGATGTCTGGCTCTAGGTGAGTGATCACACCATTGTGATTATCTGGGTCATGAAGATCTTTTTTGTACAGTTCTTCTGTGTATTCTTGCCATCTCTTCTTAATATCTTCTGCTTCTGTTAGGTCCATATCATTTCTGTCCTTTATCGAGCTCATCTTTGCATGAAATGTTCCTTTGGTATATCTGATTTTCTTGAAGAGATCCCTAGTCTTTCCCATTCTGTTGTTTTCCTCTATTTCTTTGCATTGATCACTGAGGAAGGCTTTCTCATCTCTTCTTGCTATTCTTTGGAACTCTGCATTCAGATGTTTATATCTTTCCTTTTCTCCTTTGCTTTTCACTTCTCTTCTTTTCACAGCTATTTGTAAGGCCTCCCCAGACAGTCATTTTGCTTTTCTGCATTTCTTTTCCATGGGGATGGTCTTGATCCCTGTCTCCTGTACAGTGTCATGAACCTCATTCCATAGTTCATCAGGCACTCTATCTATCAGATCTAGGCCCTTAAATCTATTTCTCACTTCCACCGTATAATCATAAGGGATTTGATTTTGGTCATACCTGAATGGTCTAGTGGTTTTCCCTACTTTCTTCAATTTAAGTCTGAATTTGGCAATAAGGGGTTCATGGTCTGAGCCACAGTCAGCTCCTGGTCTTGTTTTTGCTGCCTGTATAGAGCTTCTCCATCTTTGGCTTTATAGGGGACTGGAATGCAAAAGTAGGAAGTCAAGAAACACCTGGAGTAACAGGCAAATTTGGCCTTAGAATACGGAATGAAGCAGGGTAAAGACTAATAGAGTTTTGCCAAGAAAATGCACTGGTCATAACTACTATGTATAAAAGATAACTAATTAGGACCTAGTGTATAGAACAGGGAATGCTACTTGATACTCTATAATGGCCTAGATGGGAAAAGAATCTAAAGGAGAGTGGAGATATGTATATGTGTAACAGATTCACTTTGCTGTACACCTGAAAGTAAACCAGCATTGTAAATCAACTATAGTCCAATCAAAAAATTTTCTTAAAAAGCACCAATGTGATCTGATCAGGGAGGACTTTTCTTATTATTATTACTTCCTGCCCCCCTTGCTGCCCAATCATGGTTAGGTAAATGCCCCTATCCCCACAGATCACTCTCATAAAAAGGACCCTATGCTTACCTTTGCCTTAGCATTAGTGCATTTGTCTCATGATCCACCAGACTGAGAAGTTCCAATGTCAAATTTGTGACTTATTTGGCTTTGCTCTTCTGGGTGTAATATAGCACCTGGGGTTTAGCAGTATTGAATGTATCTTTGCGGACTAAAATTAAGAACCAAATACAGCTCCATGGGAATTTTGCTTTTAGTGAAATTGCTAACTTTCTCAACCATTCTTGCAAACGGTTTCTTGCTACTGGTCTTCCACCAATAGAGAAGTATTTTTTAGTTGTGACATATCCTATGGAGAATTCCTTGATGGTTTAAGGTGACCTAAATACTTCACGTATTATATACTTTTGAGGGGAGAAATTGTCCATTTAAATCATGGTATCTAAAAGGCCCTATTAAGGGTGGCTCTTTAACTTGACTATGAGTTCTCAGTAACTGTTTTCAGAGACTTTGATCTGGGCTGGCTCCTTAGAGAAGAGAGGAATGATTTACAGGGGACTCGGAGCTTCTTGGTTCACTTAGGGTAGGATTGGATCAAGACCAAACTTCTGCACATCTTTTGTATAAGCAGACATTTTCATATGTTCCCAGAATAGACACTAAGCTTTGATTAATTTAATTGTCCTCACTGAAATGATGGAATTGATTCTAGGACATTTCTGCCAGGTACACAGGGACCACCAACACAGGAAGAGGAAGGACACAGAGCAGTGCCCTTCCTCTCTCACAGTGCTGTCTTATTCTCACTCTGTCACCCTTAACTGTTAAATGAAAGCTCTTTTAGGTGAAGTAAACAGTCTTGCCACCTTTCGTGTTGACCCCAAATGCCGGATTTATTGTCCTATTTTGGGAATGTCTTAAAACAGCAGTGGACACAAAAGTCTCTCAGTGCGAACACAGAAGTGATGAGCTGAATCTGCCACTAGATGTCATTGCATTTTCAAACAAATGGCTTTAAAGATCATTTCAGTAAAAGCTCGCTTCAAACCTCAGATTTTTGTGTTCTTTTCCATGGCATCAATGGAGTAAGTAATAAAGCTATCATTCACTTTGAACACATTTGCCCTATTTAGATTTTGGAATTTATTTTGCTTTATTCAGCCCATTGCATTGTGAACTGGTGCTTACAATGCGTGAATGGTACTTTTCATAATGCAATACTGATCTTGTCTTCACTTAAGAAGATGTGAAAACTATTCAGAAGCACAAAACAATATATATTTAATAGCCTTTCCATTACAGAAAGCTAATAAAAATTCAAATATGAATAGATTTTGCTGGGGAAATTGCATTTCCATTTCTCTTGGGAAAAATGGGTACTTTATTTTTTATGTTCCTTTGTAAATGACTACTAAATTGCATAACTTCTGTGCATTCTAGAGCTGTGCATCAGCTTTTTCAATTTTTTAAAAATAGAAGTGCTACTAAATTATTGTTATCAATTATACTTTTCAATATGAACTCTTAATATTGTCCTAGTCATACTTCACCAAAGTAGGGTTGTACATGGACCTGTTTTTTTTTTTTTTAAGAAAAACAACAAACCCCAAACAAAACCAAAGTAAGATTGAGTATAGCAAAAGGTAATCAGTAAAGCATAGCAATCTCACACTTCCATGTTTTATAATCTCTGATCACAGCAGGAGTAACAGTTACACAGTTGCATATCTAAATCATAGGCTTTCAAAATCTCAAGCCAAATTTGATATCATTATAAATTGGTATATGCTCCTTGTTTATATTTTTTTGAAAAGATTATTAATAATTAAAATTTCTTGTAAAAGACTGATGTTTAGAACTAGAAATCTCATTTTCTATCCAGTGCATGTATCCTATCTTTTTGCCCATTTCTCTGGTATAAAGTAGAAAATTTCAGATTTAAATATGAACATGATCTTCCTTCCTACCATTGACCTATCAGATATATCTCATTTATACAATGTTGTCAGTAGAGAGCTTTTTTTTTTTTTTGAACAGCCAATTCATCCTGCTAGTAAAACTTCTGTAATACACATACCAAAGCATGTGTAATACACATACCAAAGATGAGGATTATGTTATGTGTGGATGTGTTTGCTGGCTCAGTCATGTCTGACTCTTTGCAACCCCACGGACTGTAGCCCTGTCAGGCTCCTCTGTCTGGAATTTTCCAGGCAAGAATACTGGAGGAGGTTGCCATTTCCTCCTCCAGGGGATCTTCCCCATCCAGGGATCAAACCCACATCTCTTGCATCTCCTGCATTGGCAGGCGGATTCTTATCAGTGTGCCACCTGTGAAGCCCATTTTATGTGGGTATTGCTCAATAATGCTTCACAACCACTAGTGAAGTTGATTAAACTTTCACTGGGTAAACCCTGCCTAAGCCTCTCCTGGGAACCTGCCCTCTGAGGCTGCTTCTAAGATGCTGAAATGAGTAATACTTTCTCCTTACTGTTGCCATGTCAGGAGAAGCACTGGAGATGTTCACTGTGGAAGTAAAAGTGTTTAAGGTTGAAAAACTTCACCCATAATTAGAGACAAATGGTTGACAAATAAAAGTTTACAAATGAGCAAAGATGGCTAAGATTGTACCAACTGGGTGACACTGTGTCACTGTCATCTTGGTATCACTGGTGCCAAGGACAGACAGGAGGCTGGATAAACATTTACTGAGTTGAATTATAAGAAGACATTTTAAAAGCACGCAGAAGTTTATTTATTACTGTATGAGGCCTGCGTTCTTGTGGATACAGCATTATGCTGTCTTTTGAACAAAAAAAATATAGTAAAATATATACCCTGATGTATAGTTAGGTTGGGATGTTTGGATTTGTGTCTCCCAGAGTGGTTGAATTTTCGTGATGGTTTGTTGGTCATACTCTCATCTTGTCTGTCTTGGTTACTTGCATTTATTGCAAAATAGGGGGCTATGATTTGGGGATACATTCTACTTTGTAGGGACAAAGAAAGATAAAGAGAGAAGGCCTCAGAAAGAGAAAAGGACTTTGCACTTGCAAGGAAGTTCACTTTGATTCAAGGTGTAAGTACTAGCCTAGAAACAAACTAAAGTTGAGTTATCTACCACATGAAAATGAAAACCGTAGCTTTTGCATCTTTAATGCATTTCTCTAGCCACCATGGTGGTTGGTCAACTCTTCGGTATATAAACGCTAGCGTTCTATATGGAGAAGGCAATGGCACCCCACTCCAGTACTCTTGCCTGGAAAATCCCATGGACAGAGGAGCCTGGTGGGCTGTAGTCCATGGGGTCGCTAAGAGTCGGACACGACTGAGTGACTTCCCTTTCACTTTTCACTTTCACGCATTGGAGAAGGAAATGGCAACCCACTCCAGTACTCTTGCCTGGAAAATCCCAGAGACAGGGGAGCCTGATGGGCTTCCATCTATGGAGTTGCACAGAGTCGGACACGACTGAAGCGACTTAGCAGCAGCAGCAGCAGCGTTCTATGAGGTCACTACTCTCCTACAATCATGTGACACCTATTGTAGTTACATGTAGTTGCCTTGAATGTTTATTATGAGACACCTGCTGTCTACTTCTGTACCTCTGCTCTAGATTGGAGGCTTCCAAAAATTGATTATTGTCTCATTCAGACATGACTGTCTTTTAGATCTGACTGGAAAATTAAATACAAAAGGTTCAGATGTGTTTATACATATTAAGTTATAAAGGGAGAGACTTCTGTCTAGTAAATCTAAGGACAGAATCACAAGTACTTTTCAAGATATCCATGAATGAGGTGTTCTGAAGGCAGATTTCATTTAGAATAGTAGGCAGCACTAGTAGAACAGCTCTGGTACATCTGTTTTAAGCAGCGTGTAACTGGGCTCAGGGGCAGATTTGGTCATTGACACCTGGCTTCTTCCATTACAACTTGGGTGATCGTCATGATTTACTTAACCTCCTTACTACAAACTTTCTTCATCTGGTGCAAACTTGGGATAATATTACCAATATCTGGGTGCTGCTGTGAGTCTTCAATAAAATAACACATAAATTTAAAATAGCACCTGCTATTAATACATACTAATAGTCAGTGTTAGTTACTGCTATTTTTATTATTCTTATATTGAATTTCTGCCTACTAATTCCTTTGAAAAATGGGACAATTTTCTTCAGCCAAGAAAGTTTGAAACCTACCAGTCTTGACTATTACTATATGAAAATTCTCTTTTCTCTGCTCAAAGCATTTTGCCTAGTAAATTGGAATGGGCTCTACAGATCAGAGCAATGAAGCGCTCAGGTCAGTGCTGCATGAACCCTGATGAATTGTTCTTTGATGAGTTGTCATTTTCTATTCTTAAAAGGGGCATTAAGAATTTATAACAACTTTCTAGTTGCATTACCATTTGGACAGTGTGTTTATGCTAATTTCTACTGCCAATCCTAATTACCAGCAGTTAAATTCATTAAAAAATAATTTTTTTCAGACTCTTTTCTGATTCACTTTGCTTTTTAGAATATCTCAATTTCCTTTTGGTTCACTTGCCACAAGTATCAAATGATTTATTCACCAAGCAGTATAAATCAGAGGTGCCTTTCCTTTTTCACCAGTCAGTTACTGAGTGCTTCTGGATGCTTCTTGGGTATCCAAAAATTTTCCCATAAAGCCTTGGAGGTCATCTAGTCCAGCAGGTCACATATGATAGAGTTATTTTTGTATGCTGAGTGACAAGTGGTTCTCTGTCTGTTACATGAAGGCTAGATTCTTGCCTGGGACTAGCTTATATTATAGTACTGACACATAATGTAGAACTAAGTAAAGTTACAAAGCTTTCACATTTTTCAATCTGGTAAGTCAAGCACACAAATACTACTGATTTGTCCAAGTCACAAAAGTAATAGTAGGCTTGAGAACAGAATTCAGGTGCTTAGCTCCTAAAATACAACTTTATCACAACACTGCTTTCCTCAGAGCCATTTCTTCTTTTAAAAAGTGCTGTGAACAATGATTCAATATTTAGCTAGGCAATAAAACTAAACTTGGTTTAATGAAAAGAACACTTGTTTTTGTGGTCAGAAGTCATGGATAAGAGATCAGGCTTTGCCTTTGAACAGTTGTGTGAATGCTGTCAGCTTCCTTATCAGCTTCAATTTTCTTCACCTATAAATTCAGGGTTATAATTCTTGCCTTGTCCACCATGTCAGCTAGCTAATCCAGTGAAGTTATTCTTGGGTAACTCTTACTTTGCTCAAACTCTTTTGTAGAAGGCAAGGTTTCTAAATTTAGGAATATCTTCTTCCTTAGTTCATCTTCTCCCGTTCATGCGGAACTACTTACATCCGGGAGAAGAACAAAATTCTTCACCTCACATATCACCTCAGTATAGGCTGTTGAAAGAGACAGAATAGCCTATGTAGCAGGAACAAATCGCCATCTACAAATTCAGTCTTCCAAGAGATACCTCTGGTAGAAAGTGCTAATTGTTCTCCTATATTTATTCTCCTTTCCTCTGAGAAATGGAACTCTGTAAATGGCAGCTCATGGTTTCCACATTTCCTTGACTACTGGAAGTATTCCTGTGACTCCAGTCTGGCCAGTGGAACATAAAAACACAAGTGATGTGTGAAATTTCTGGGAGGGAGTGTCCTTTCCTCTTGATTTTCCCTTTCTGTCTGTCTGTATTATGTGCATGTGTGCTAAGTCACTTCAGTTGTGTCCAGCTCTTTGGGGCCCTATGAACTGTAGGGCCCTATGGAGCCAGGCTCCTCTGTCCATGGATTCTCCAGACAAGAATACTGGAGTGGGTTGCCATGCCCTTCTCCAGGGGATCTTCCCAACCCAGGGATCAAACCTGGGTCTCCCACATTGCAGGATGATTCTTTATAGTCTGAGCCACCAGGGAAGCCCTCTGTAATATGAATGTCTATAAATTTTAACTCAGTCATCCCCCCAAAATGGAAACATATACTATTAGTATTTTCACTCAGCTGCTGAGGGATTTCAGGCACTGAAGGACCAGGAGCATTTTCCCAAGTCATATACTTCTGATGGAGTCAGGTTTCCCATTCAGAAAGCGTAGCTCTTCAGACCATTTGTACAACTACTGCCTCCCCTGAGAGGAAAATGGAATTACACTGTTCCAGTTCTTCCTGAGGGACTGCAGGGAAATGTGACTATAATTATCCTTGAGTGTCCCCTCCCCAAGTTTCATATACATTACTAAAATTTCAGATAGGCCTTGATGGTCACTGGTCACCTTTCTACCATGGGTATAACTGAAATGTCCATTATTAAGAGTAAATTTTTGAAAATGTTGACTAGGGCATAGAAGGCTCTACATATTTTTCAGCCCAAAAAGAGAGACAAGAAGAAAATTTAAAAGGAGAAAAGCCTAGAATACAGTTGTTAGACCCACTAGAATTAACATTCAAGAGGAATGAAACTGTACCTGTTCTGCTTCCCATAGCTCTGACATTAAGCCATTATCTTATAATTTTATAATAAAAAACCCCCTCTTTTCCTCCCTCCATTCAAGAAAATAGTAAGAGTGACTGCTTCTTTGTTGAGAGAAGCTTGTGGGAGGACTTTGTGGGTTTTGTTTTGAAAGCTGAAGTCCAGTGGGATTTGAGGTGAGAGAAATTTCTTCCATGTTAAAGGAGATTGTTAGACACCATTAAGGAGTAGAGAGAGGAGTGTGAATCAGTGAACAAAGCTAGAGGTTTGTGTTGTTTGACGATTTCAGTTTAGGGGGAAGGTCAGGGTAAAGTCTGAGGGTTTCATGCTGCAAATAAAATATTAAATGATGAGGGAAATAATTCTTAACTATAAAAACCCTAAATTTATCTTTGAAGTTTATAAGCTGTTAGGCAAGGAGTGTGAGTGATGTTCAGTGATAGTCAGCCAAGCGACTCTGAATTCACGTGGTCCTGCCTGTACTTCCCACCCATTTGTTCTTAAAACTCAGTTATACTTCTCTACTTGTCCCCTTGGCTGGGGACAGTAAGGTCTGTTGTATGGATACTCTTATCTATCCCCCACAATAGGCCTGATGATTTGGGACTGCTTAGAGACTGAAAGAAAGTGGAACCACAGGAATTTCTCTCCCACCAACATGCCTTACTCTTTCAATCAGATAACTCTGCCTTTCCCATGCCATTCTTGGATTATGGGGCTCTGATCAGTCCAGAAGACCCATGTAGGATCCAGTTTCCTTGAAGTTTAATGTGACCATGGATTATAATACCACTCCCGGTCCAAGGGCTCATAATTCAGCCCAGGCCATCTTTTGTTTTCAAACCTTATTCCTCCCGCAGTGCTAAACTTCTGAAAATAAAGCCCAGATTACCCTGACATGAACTTCTCCTGAAACAAACCGACAAGGAGCCTGCCGTCTGCTTTTAAAGCAAAAGAAGGGAAAGGGAATGTAAGGCAAACCATTGAAATTATCCTGATCCATGCATATCATGCATACACATATTTTATCTGAAGACTAAAAAGAGACAACTGAGAATCAAGCAAAACAATCAGTCTTCCAAATGTTCATCTGCCTCGTGACCATTGAAGGCTTGGCTGGTGAGTCTTTCTCCCCTCTGTTGCCCATCAGAAGCCTTTGCCATGTGGGTCATTTCCAGTCTGTCAGCATCCACAGTCTCAGCTTCTCTTGCTTGCCAAGAAACCTGTATTTAGTTTCCTCTGGAATAGCTGACCTTAGCTCATCTTCATTGTATTCTTTGTTGCCCAAATTCCAGGAGGCCCAGTGCTAGCAAATAACTCACCTTTCATCCTATACCAGGGGACAGTGACATCCTTTCAGTTGTTTTCCTCAAGCATGACTATTTATCCATCTTTTCTCTGTGCAAAGGCTGTTATCACTTGCCAATCTGCATTCCAAAATTCCCTGACATAAAACTCGACTCAGAAAGCATTTTATGAAGCATGTAGGGCTCTATAAGCGGGCAGGTTTTTTTTTTTCCCCTGGATTAAATAAAACAAGTGTATTCACTAAAATTTGATTTTCTTAAATAGTTGTGCTCAAGAAAATCAATTTTAAATGAAGGAGGATAAAACAAGCAAATGATTTTGGATCTTTTCTCTACAGCTATAGAAATTGATGTCCCTTGTTCTTTTTATACTTTTTATGTTGGAACTACCTGTAACATATGGGGTCCAGGGTATTTTGTGTGAATGTATCCTTGGCTCCAGTCTCACCAAAAGACTCAGAAAAATCTTTCCACGACATATTCCAGAAAATTGCCACAACTGGTAGCCTGACGGACAGTTGTCAACTGGTTGTCCAACTGGCACCAGTTCATTCGAGATTGAGCATGAGAGGTTTAAACACTAATACCTTTGAGCTGCTGAAACACTGTGTCATACTGAGAGGAGGCTTGCTTTTAGCTGTAAATCCAATCACAAAGTTACATTTTCCTCCAAAAAGAATGAACAGAATCAAATCCTTCCATTATCACAAGGTAACTGAAGAATGCAAAACACAATCGAGGACTTCCCTGGTGGTCCAGTGGTTAAGAATCTGCCTTCTAATTCAGGGGACACAAACTAAGATCCCATATGCCTCAGGACAACTAAGCCCCCTGCGCTGCAACTGAAACCCAGTGCAGCCATGGAGAAGGAGGTCTTAAATAGGTAGGGAGTAAAGTGAAGCTAAGCCTGGCCTCTGTCTCAAGAAGAATAAAGGTATGATAGGAGGGAAGGGCTTGTGAACTAAACTTTGAGACTGACCTTGAAAGTACTAATGAATTTGGACTAATAGCACAATGCAAAAATTTACTGAAGTGAAATTTTGAGCCTGACCTTGAAAGAACATATGAATTTGGGTGAGTGGATAATCAAAGTTTGGAGGTAATGATGACCAAGAAGCAGAAATCTGCAGCATTTCCCTTTGTGCAGATGAAGCAATCTCCATTATTATGGTTATTGCGGTTATTGCTTTTTGGCATCTCAGATGGTTTTAACTTATTTTTAGAAATACTGTCACAGCTTTATCTTTATTGTGACCAGATGTGAGCAGATTCAAAGCATTTGGAATTGTTTGGAAATATTAGAGTTTGTGTAAAAAAGACACATCAGACATAGGTGGACCGTTTTAGATTTTAAGCAAGAACAGAACACTTTTTGCACAAAATGACAAAAAGAAGAAACAAAAATACTTATAAGAATAAATGTAATTTATGTATCTATTAAATACAGTATTATTAGCTTATTAAGTTGCTTCAAATGCCTATTTTCTATAAAATCATGAACTTGTACGTTAATGCCATCTATTTTTAGTCATTAGTTCACCCTTCTCTATGAGAGGTGAGAGCCTCATAAAGCATTAGCGTTACATGGACCTAAGAGGTAATTGAATTCAAGCTTTGCATTCTGCAAATAACAAAGCAGAGACTTAAAGAAACAATGATCTTCCCAAGGTCACGCAACTGGTTAGCACTGAAGCTGAAGCTTCAGTGCTAGAATTCTGATCTGATGCTTAGGTCATGATGTGCTTGTTTTCCTAATATTTTCCAAGATGGCCTTTGTGGCAAGATTTGGAAGTCAACTTAAATATCTGGTACTAATTATATCATGCATTATACACAAACAGAATGGTGTATTATAAATCACAAGAAGACCTTATAAACTAAATAAATCATAAACAGAATTTAATTTTTGTTATATGATTCATTAGGGAGATTAACATTAGAGGCAAAGATGAAGAATTATGGGTTTATTTTAGGGAGACTTGAGTTTATGAACAAAAAATGTAACTTGAGAGGTAGTAAGTCATGGTAGATTCTTCATCTAGGAGTGATGTGATCAATGTGGTCTTCTAGGAAGATTATTCCATCAGGTCTGGATATTGGCAAATAGTCAGGTTGAAACCAAGAGAAAGAGCATGAGGTTTCTGAGCTAATCTAGAACTGATGAGAATAGGTACCCTTCAAGTGATGATGGAAGCTCTGGATCACTCTTCATTTAGTGTCTGAGTCTATTTAGGCTACTATAACTGAGCACTACATAGACTGAGTGGCTTAGACAAGAAACAGTAATTTTTCACAGTTTTCGAGACTAGGAAATCCAAGACTCAGGCACTGGCAGATGCTGTGTCTGCTGAAAGCCCACTTCCTAGTTCATAATAGTCATCTTCTCGCTGTCTTCATGTGGCAGAAAGGGCAAGGGGGCTCTCTGGAGTCTCAGGAGGGCACTAATCCCAATCATGGGGGCTCTGACCTCATAACCTAATCACTTCTCCCAAGCTCCACTTCCAGATACCATCCATGGGGAGGTTGCTGTGCTGTACTGTGCTTAGTTGCTCAGTTGTGTCTGACTCTTTGCGACCCCGTGGGCTGTAGTCTGCTAGGTTCCTCTGTCTATGGGGATTCTCCAGGCAAGAGTACTGGAGTAGATTGCCATGCCCTCCTCCAGGCAATCTTCCCAACCCAGGCATTGATCCCAGGGCTTCCGCATTGCAGGCGGATTCTTTACCATCTGAGCCACTAGGGAAGCCCATGAATACTGGCATGGGTAGCTTCTCCAGGCAAACTTCCTGACCCAGGAATCAAGCTGGGGTCTCCTGTATTGCAGGCAGATTCTTTAAAAGCTGAGCTACCAGGGAAGCCCACTTGGGAGATTGGATTTCAACAAATAAATTTTGAAGGGACACAAACACTGTCCATAGCAATTAGTGATTGAATAACATCAATAATGAGGAAAGACAGAAAATCATCATGGTTGCTAACCAAGGCTTTCTGAAATCAATGGAAGTTTAAAAAATGCAGCTACTTAAGCTTCAAATTTTGTGATTCTGATTTTGTCCTGGATGAATCCTGTCTCTATAGGTAACAATGTCTATGAAATGGTAAATGAAAGTGTTTTAGGGGGGCTATAGAAAAATACCGACTTTTTAAAAAGCAGATGTAGAGATTCTTAGCTAGAAAAGCAAGTTTATTTTCCTTCCTTGTAAAGTCCCTTAATTAGTTAAATAAGTGAGTGACTCACTGGGTAAAGAATCCACCTGCAATGCAGGAGATTCAGGAGACATAGGTTCATTCTCTGGGTTGGGAAGATCCCCTGAAGGAGGGCATGGCAACCCACTCCAGTATTCTTGCCTGAAAGAATCCCATGGACAGAGGAGCCTGGTCAGGATATAGTCCATAGGGTCAAAAGAAGTCAGACACAACTGAAGCTACTGAGCGTACACACACACATTACTAATTAATGAGGGTGTGTATCCCCTATAGATAACTAAGGTTAGACTCAAACTTTCTTGCCCTGACTTCCTAATTTAAGCATTTGGAAATAAGTAAATGTTACAAATTCATGGATTATTCACTTTCAGGTATCCTTGTATTTTTTTTACCTTTTTTTTTAATTCTCATTTTTAATTCTCTTTCTCAAGAACTTTTGTACTCTCTGGTTTCCCTTTTAATACAGACCACTCTGTCTATAATCAGGCTTCTTTCTACAGATGGAGTCCTTTGAGAGGAAGGATGAAAAGGGAATTAATGGTGCCAAACCTCCTATCTGAGTGAGAAGATAAAGTGATCATGGTTGTTTGTCTTTAGAGAAACAATGTGGTAGGATTTGTTTGAAAGTGGAATCCTGCCTCTTTCTGCTCTACTTTGCTTTCTTGCTCTACTTCAGATATTCCAATCTGAAAGTCCTGCTATAAAAATGGAAAAATTCATTAAGATTTTTAAGTGCCACTCACTCTTTTGCATTTCAATATTGTATAAATCTTAGCCTTGACCTTGTAAACTCCAAAAGTACAGGCTGAAGATTCATGAACTCATGTTTTCATCTTGGACACCTCTGAACTCTAAATTTGTGTACTGAACCATCTACTCAGCATCACCACTTGCATATATAGCAGGCATCTCACTTTAAATGTATTCATAACTGAGTTTGTCAATTTTCTCTCAAAGCCTATCTGCCCCACCTAGCCTTCCCCATTTTGACTACTTACAACTCCCTTATTATGGTTCCTTGAGGCTAAAACTCCCCAAACAAGACCCCATTGTCACTCTCAACTAGTTTCTTTCACTTGATTTTCACATCTAATTTGTCAGCAAATCCTAGTCACTGTATCTTCAAAATATATCTTGGCTTCCAGGTATGATGGGCTGGCTTGGAGTTAACCAGTCCTCTCCCTGAGAGCAACTAGAAAATCTGGATAAAATATAGAAAAACATCTGCTGGAAGGCATTGTGTGGTTTCCAAGGCAGCCAAGATTTGAGCAGTCATAATCCTAGAATAAAAAGAATTGCAGAGAAGTGAGATTTACCTTCTAAGCAATTTTGCCCGTGAGGCAGTGCTGACCAGGAGTTAGAGAAGCTGAACAGAGAGCAGTTATCAGAAATCTGATGGTACTGGGAGACAAAAACTGGAGTATAAAGTCTGCTAAGTGAATGTGCCCAGGTTCTCAGTTTAGAGCTCTAAACGACAACACACAAGAAGTAAGGGCAAATCAGAAATAGATCAGCTTGAGGAATATTGAAAGTTTTACCGCAATCAGCTTAAGCCCTGACTTGGTTAATATTTCTGCTCCTATTCAAAACTGCCTTCTAGAAGCTTGAGAAAAGCCTTTTAGAGGAAGAATTGCCCTTTCAGTTTCTCTACAATTTTTCTGTCCAATGCCCTGACTTATTACTAGATAGGACCTTGGGAAAGAGTAGACAATAAAAATACTCACAGGTGATTCAGATATTGGAATTTAAAAGAACTAAAAATTATGTTCAAGAAAAATTGATGACAGAATGGGGAGTTCCATTGGAAAGCTGAAATCTATAATAAGGAATAAGTGGAAATTCAAGAACCAAAAATCATCCTTTTCTGATGTGATAATTTTTTAAATGTCTTCT